>NW_024870878.1:485000-5414446 GCF_019054845.1 Dipodomys spectabilis
GAGAAGAAGGAGGAGGAGGAGGAGGAGGAGAAGGAGAAGAAGGAGGAGGAGGAGGAGGAGAAAGAGAAGGAGAAGGAGAAGGAGAAGAAGGAGAAGGAGAAAGAGGAGGAGAAGGAGAAGGAGAAGGAGGAGGAGGAGGAGGAGGAGGAGGAAGGAGAAGAAGGTGAAAGAGAAGGAGAAGAAGAAGAAGAAGAAGTAGAAGAAGAAGAAGAGGAGGAGGAGGAGGAGGAGGAGGAGGAGGGAGGAAGAAAAACAACAACAAAAAAGAAACAACAGAATTTGAGCTGTGGCTCTTGATGTGAACCTTGCTCTAAAGAGAGTATCATAATAAAACAGAGAGAGAACTTCAGAGACAGTGGCCAGTCCTTTAATAACAAGCCATAACACCTGCACTAACAAAATCAATTAAAAAATAAGGAGAACTATAAATCAAAAGGTAGGGAAAGAATATCCAATTAAAGATTTTAAACTGAAGACTCATATCTTTAATCCAAGCTGCACATGGTGGGTGAAATCTTAGGTTCTGGGTTCAAAGCCAGCCTGGGCAGGAAATTCCAAGGAGACTTGTTATAATGTGTTCAATACTGGAACTCAAGGTTGAGGTGTTTTGCTTGTGGTTAAAGTGCTATTACTTTCTGCCTATTGGTGGTTAACTGTAGAGGTGAGTCTGCTGGTTGTTCCTGCTTGGCTAGCTTTGAGTTGTGCTCTTCACATTTCAGGTGTCTCTGTAATGCTTTTTGCTTGCCCTGGCCTCTAAGCTCCTATTAACCACCAAAAGCAGGCCAAAGTTGAGCTGTGGTTCATGTAGTTGAGTCTGCTAGACTTGAGACAAAAAATTTAAATAGCATCGAGAACCCTTGGCTCATGCCTGTAATCCTAGCTACATAGAAGGCTGAAATCTGAGGATCAAGGATGGAAGCCAGACTAGGCAGGAAAGCCCATGAGACTCTTATCTCCAATTAACCACCAGAAAACTGGAAGTGGTGTTTTGCCTCAAGTGGTAGAGTACTTGCCCTAAGCTGAAGAGCCAAGTGACAGTGCCCAGGCTCAGAGTTCAAGCCACAGGCCCAACAAAAAAATAATTAATCACAAAATGGCCGTGCCCCAAGGTTAAGCCCTAGAACTTTCAAAAACAAAGGACAAAAACTCCAAGTTGACCTGTGGCTTAAGCTGTGAAGCCTCTAAAGTGGGAGATGTAGAAAACAAAAATCTTCAGGCAAAGTGGCTAGACCTTTAATAAAAATCCACAATACCTTTACTAATGATAAAATTCAACAGGAATAATAAAAGAAAAAGAAAGCTAAGAAGAGCCAATAAAAGATTTTAAAACCTAGACATCTGATTTCAAGGTCTATGACCACCAGAGTGAGAGGTTGGGATATAAGTTTAAAAAAAAAAAAAAACCAGAAAAAACCCTGAAATGTAAGGACAAAATAATATAAGGAAAAACTAAGAATTTCTTTTGAGGAAAGAAGAACAAAGCAAAGAGGGTTAAATAAAGTCAAGATGACTTGACCTAAATTTTACCCCAACCAACAGAAAACCCCTTAGTTTTCCTTTCTGTCAGGGAGGTCAGTTGTTCAGAACTAGAAATTCTCAGCCTATGTTGTGATGGATCTTCATTCTATGATGCCTTGGGCTGTGCAGCTTTGGGAGAACTGATAGGCTATGCACAATTTGTCAAGTCATAGACGGGGAAAGATTTTGGACACAGGCAGTAGTAATCACTCTTGAGGCACTTGCTCACAAGAGAGGCAGCATAGAATTTAGTATCTTCACCAGCAATGATGTTCACTGGTTTTTCTTTTTGTTTTTTGGAAATAAATATTTTTGGTGCTTTTTTTTTAGATTTTAAGGATGGAGTTACATCATACTTATAAAATACCTTATAGAATTCACAGATTCTTATAGCTTATAGAGTTCATAGATTATGAAATTCACAGATTTATAGCATGTACATTACTAAATGAAGAGAATAGAGATTTGTCTACACTAAGGAAAATTAGAATTAAAAATAAATTCAAGCTTAAAAGATAAGGTCATTTAGGGTTTTTTGTGTTTTATTTTGTTGTTGTTGTGGTTGTTGGTCGGAGCGGGGTGCTGCTGAATTCTGGGCCTGGGCGTTGTCCCTCAGCTCTTCAGTTCAAGGCTAGCACTCTACCACTTCTAGCCACAGCACCACTTCCAGCTCTTTTCTGCTTATGTGGTGCTAAGGAATCAAACCCAGGGCCTCATTCATGTGAGGCAAGCACCCTACCACTGAACCACCTTCCCAGCCCCCACTTACCTAGTTTAAAGTGGGAACACAAACACTTCTAAACTATGCCTATTCATTCTAAATGCACTAAGGATGAAGAATACAGAGAGGACAGCACTTCCAAGCAACCACAGACAGTTTGATCTTAATTGTTTCCTTATGTTGAAGATGTTTTGTCATTGGAAGACTTTCACTTTTCTTTCTAAAAAAATCAGTTTTAAGTGTTTACAGGTAGTATAATTTGTACTATCAAGAGCAGTCTTCTAATGGGGTTAGCAGTGTCCAGAGATACAAGCTCATTTTCTCTTGCATGCCCCTGTTCTTACAAACTCTCTGGCTGGGGTTGTTCTGCTGTACCCAGATGGGTGGGCAAGAAGCTTCCTGTGTCAGTGACAGGGCTTCTGCCTTTCAATGGCTTTGCTGTCTTTCAGGGCTCTTCACTGCCATCTCTGGAACTGCTCTGTTCCTGGGTCCACAGACAGCAGCACAATCTGCAAAAAGCAGTAAATATTCTGCTAACCACACCCTTCTTGCTCCGCTTTCTTCTGGAGCTAGAGTCTCTGCTATCATTCTGAGGCTGCTCAAAGGGAAGGACATCGTCCTCTGATGTGTTGTCTCTGTTCCCAAAGCAAGAGCACCCAGAGTTCTTTGCTGAGCATGCTGGAAGCACTAAAACTTTCTCTGCAGCCTCTTCTGGCAGTTCCTTACTACCATACCAAGCATATCTCCTAGATTCCATTCCAGGCTCATTGCAGCCCTGACTCTTGATAATGCTGCAGACTCTGCTCTCATCCTGGAGCTGTGCAGAGCTGGGCAGGGCTTCTGCTTTTGCTTTACAACTTCCTGTCTCCTCCTGGCTCTTTGGGAGGCAGCAGCAGTGAAGGGCAGACACTGAGTCATACAGGGAGCTGATGCTGGGACTGGAGCTACTCTGCATCAAGCAGAGGGGAATGGCAGGCAGGGAGACACTTCTGTGTCTCTTCTGCTTCTCATGGCAGGTCTGCATAAACTCAGATAGTAATGGCAGACAATGAAGCAGAGCAGGTAAACTTGCACTCCTCTTTAGAGGGAAGGTGGAAAGGTTTGTGGGAGTTGGATATGGTCCAACACCAGAGTGCACTGATTTAACAGGGAGAGGGCTGACACTCCCTTGCTTTAGGCCATCTTTTATGAAACAATAGGTAGCCATCACTTCATCATAAGCTCTCTGCATTACTGATTCGCAGATCTGAGATTCAGTGTATCCCATGGCACACATAGCTGTGACAATTGTTGTGTCTAACTTGTCAGGCAGTGGCTCTTCTGGATACAGGGAGCCTTCTTCAACTCGATCAAACCATGGGTGCACCATGATTTGTTCTATATCCGGCCTCTGCTGCGGGTCTACAGTTAGGAGCTTCAAAAGGATGCTAAGTCCTTTTGCAGTCAGGTGAAATGGGATAGTGTACCTGCCCTGTACAATTTGTGTACTAAGCTGTTTGAAAGTGGTCATTTTAAAGGGGGGTTTTCCTGTAACCATGAAAAACAAGATAGTGCCCAGGCCCCAGAGATCCACCTTGAAACCATCATATTCTTGCTGCAGATACATTTCAGGGGCACGGAATATGAAGGCACCACACTTTTCTGTGAGCAACTGCCCCGGGGCGATCCTGACACTCAGCCCCAAGTCGCCAACCTTGGCATTACTGTGTTCATCCAGGAGGATGTTGTCAGGCTTTAGATCGCGGTGTGCGATCCTGTTCTTGTGTAAGTAAACTACAGCACTGACTATCTGCTTCAGAAACCTCCTGGCTTCATCCTCAAAAAGGCGGCGGTGTAAGTCTATGAGCCACACCAGGAGGTTTCCTCTGGTGGCCATTTCCAGCACCAGGTGTATGTATTTCTCTCCCTCAATCACTTGGTACATTCTGATCACATGGGGGTGATGGAGAGTTTTTAAAATGTCCACCTCATTTTCCACCAGGCTCAGGCGCCCTTCTTTCTCCAGCATTTTCACTGCCACCTCCCTGTCTGTGAGACGGTGGTAGGCCTTCACCACCACACCATAGCAGCCAGCTCCAATGATCTCATCAGCATCATATAGGTTGGAAAAGTTCTTCTCCAACACAACAGAGAATGACATGTATTCAAATATGTCTGATTCCATCTTCAAAAGGATGGTAGGGAGTCAGTCTTAACTAACATGGTTAAATAAATACGGTGGATAATAAATAATAAAAACTTAGTTCAATAAATAAGGCAGGGAGCAAATTTTAAGAAGTTAATGGAACCAATTTAGTGGGTAGCAAATCTTAACAAAAATTAGCTCAATTTAAACCACAGAATAATGGAAATCACCAAACCCACACAACACAAAACCTCCTTTCCCCCCAACCCCCAAATGAAAGCATCAACCTAGCTCTCATTTGGTCTGGCAGGTCATCCAAAGGAGAGTGCTCAGCATTGGAACTGACAAAAAGTAGAGCAACTGCCTTCTATAACCCCTACAAGGACCTCAGAATGGCATGTGAGGTCAGTGAGCAAATGGACCAATCACAGCTGGGGCTAGTGACACCAGGAAGGAATGGACCAATCACAGCCAGGACCAGTGTTATTAGGCAGAAATAGACCAATCACAGCTAGACATGGACCCCTTAAAGGTCTAACTTTTAGGCCTAGAGGACTGTTGTCAAGGACTTGAGTTGGCTTGAGTTGGACTACTATGGCTGTCATCATGGCAGTTTCAGGAACTGCAAGAACAGTGGCCACACCACTCCCTCCTCTAGGGCCACGGGATCCTAAGACCTGCTCCCACAAGGACACTGTCCCTGTGTTCCAGGCACAAGGACACTAGTCTTGTGTGTAGGCCCTGGGACTTGCTCCAACAGTCTGTGAAACCATTGTGGATTACATTTAAGTCCTTTGCCACACCCGGGATGTGGCAAAGAAGCTACTAAAGTGGCATCCAGTTTAAAAAAACACCCTGACTCTTCAAGTTTGGTGCCATACTATTATATTTTTATTTATTTTCCATATATATTTTTATTGTAAAAATACTCTACATGAGTAGGGTAATGAGTACATTTCCTATTGAGTATTTTTACCTCATCCTCCATTTTTCCCCTACCATCCCTTCCCTCCCCACCTCCCCAACTCCTCCCTCCCCACCCCACCTCCCTGAAATTGTAAAGTTCATTTTCAACATAGTGGCTTGTACATCTCACTATTATATTTTTAAACAACTCAAAATCTTTGGTATACAACTTAAGGAAATGATTTATTTAAAATGAAAAGGCCATAAGAAAAGATGAAATCACAAGACAAACCCTGAGAATAAAAGAAACTTCAAACCTGCAACTGAGGCATAGGAGGGACTGCTAAGGATACAATGTGACAAATATGGCCAAGAAAGATTAAACCATGGAGGGAGAGGGGGAGTCAGGAAGTGAAGCCAGGTACAGGCTGCTTTTCTCTTCCTTCTGTGGATTTACAACATTCGCATGTTCATTTCTTTCCTTTCATGCAGGATTCCCTGCACTGGGATCATTGGGTCACAGGGCCTCTCTCCATTGTCTCCCACTTCACTTGGTGGTGGAAATAGGAGCAATTTCTGGTCAAAATCTACTGCTGCTAAGAGTTACCAGTAGTTACTACCATCGATGAGGTAAAAAAAATCATCAACATTTCCCATTAGGTCCTCATCATTATTTTGTAATTCAGAGTCAGTGGGTTGATATGTTCAAATTGATGAAGGGTAAGGGTTAGTGAAAGACTTGGCCAATAATTTACCTGGAACCTCATTTTATTCTGGAATTTAGCCTCTGACCTACTGCAGTCCTAAAGCTAGGAAATTCTGCAGAAAGCTAAGGGCAAACAGTCCTTGGAAAACTGCAGATGTTGCTTGCCTAAGGTAAGCCAAAGGTCGAATTGTCTGAGATTCCAGACAGCCCCCACCTGGGAGTGGTGACCAATATCTAACCAGAAAGTCCTGCAGTTCTGCAGGTACTCCCTTGTACCACCCTTGTGACTTGAACCAATAATCTTAAAGCGCATCAACCCCTTGATCTGACCAATAACCCTTTCTAGATTCCTTCCCACCATTGGACACACAAATCATGTTTTAGGAATGTTTTATGATTTTCTCACGGTGTGTGTTGATTTGTCAAGGAATGATATGATGAGTGCAAAGACCCAGCTTTCCCCAAAGAGTGTATAAAACTGCTGCAAACCCTAGGTTGGGGGCCTCTCAGCATTGCCAGTTGGTTTCTGTGTGCACAGAGGACCAAGCTAGCTCACAATAAATACCTCACTGCTGATTACATCGATCTTGGTCTATGGTGATCTTTTTGAGGTGCCGAACTCGAGCATTTTCCTAGGAGAGTGAGTTCAAGAGCTAGATCTGCAGAGCAAGAGAGATCTAGTTAGAAGCTAGATGCTCTCATTTTGAAACCTAGTACTTCTCTTTAAAAATCTGTAACTAGGGGCTAGGAATGGGGCTTTGTGGTAGAGTTCTTGTCTAGCAAACATGAAGCCCTGGGTTCAGTTCTGCAGTACCACATAAACAGAAAGTGCCAGAAGTGGCACGGTGGCTCAAGTGGTAAGAGTGGGAGCAGTAAACTAGAGAAGCTAAGGGAAAGTGCGCAGGGCCTGAGTTTGAGCCCCATGATTGCACTGTCTGTCTCTTCGTCTCGATAGATAGATAGATAGATAGATAGATAGATAGATAGATAGATAGATAGATAGATAGATAGATAGATAGATAGATTTGTTAGTAATGAGTTGTCATTTATATTCGTGGTTTCATGACACCAAATATTTACTCATCATAACCTTGTTATTGCTTGTATTTCAATCTTGGTGTGTGTGTTTGCACCTGCACATGCATGCAGGGGCTTGAAGTTATAGATCTGTGCTCTTGTTTGGCTTTCTTTTTCCTTTGTCTTCTTTCTCTCATTTTGCTCTTCTTTCTTTTGGTTCTGATTCTAGGCCTTCCTTGAAATCATGGCTTAGTTCCAGTCCCTGAGCCTTTTTACCCAAGGTCAGCTCTACTCTGGCTTTTTTTTCCCCTTTCTTTTTGTGGTTAATTGGAGAGAAGAGTCTCATGTATTTCCCTGCCCAAATTGGCTTTGAATTGTGATCTTCAGATCTCAGCCTTCTGCCTTTCTAGAATAACAGGCATGAGCCCCAACCAATACCTAGCTTTATTTGGGTTTCTTGGTTTCCACTAGTGCTCTATCACTTGAAACACAGCTTGGCATTTTGCTGCTCCTTGGAGATAAGACCTCATTAATTTCTCTGGCCTAGATTTTAGTATTGAAAATTTTCTGTCCTTACTGTCTGTTGACATCCTTGGTTTCTGAGGTGAAATTCTTCATAATCTCATTGAAGAAGTCCTGTGTGATGAATTGTGTGTGTGTGATTTTGGAGGTTCTCTGATCGTTTAATTATATCTTTTTTGGGGGGAGGTCCGGTTGTGGGGCCTGAACTCTGGGCCTGGGCTCTTCAGCTCAAGGTGAGCACTCTATCACTTGAGCCACAGCACCACTTCTGGCTTTTTTTTCTTTTTGCTTATGTTGTGCTGGGGAATGGAACCCAGGGCCTCAGGCATGCAAGGCAAGTGCTCTACCACTGAGCCACCTTCCCCGCCCCTAATTATAATATCTTAAGTGATCTCAGATTATCTTACTTGAAGTCTGTTTGGTTGCTAAATGCTTGAATATATAGGTTCATGCTTTAAATCAAAATTGGAATTTTTTTGGTCCTTATTCCTTCCTATTTTTGCTGGCATAGGTCTGGAACTCAGGGCCTTGGCTCTGTGCATGAGTCTCTCTGTGCTTAAATGATAGTGCTGTACCACTTGAGCCAAAGCTCAAAATGAATCTATGAACAGAAAATGGGCAAAGCAGTTTTGACTGAGTAATGAGATAAGACCTTGGGGGTGTGACCTGCTTGGGACATGAGATGACTGGGAGAAGCAAAGGTATGCAATCATGACTACAACATGAGATGGCTTTTGAAACATGTATTCTAAAATCTAACAAACTTGCTCCAACAGTGTTGCCTAAGCCACCTTAGAGTTGCTTCATCAATACATCCAAACCACGACCAGCCACAACCAGCCAATTTAGCATCAGTTCATCAACTTATGCACTTGTGATTCCTTTGCTATGGATCAGGCATGGAGTGTGCAGACTCAAGAGTGGAGTTAGCAGACCCTAGGTGGCTGCTTCTGAGCATGCCCTGTGGTTTGTTGATAACTGGCTTGCACTTACACCCAAGGCAAGTTCCTTGGATGTGAGCTGTGAACCTGGAAAAATGACTGAGGCAAGGAATTGAGGAAGAACAGACTAAGTCTGATCATGGGAGTCAGGAATCTTCCATGTAGGCACAGCACCTAGGCCCTTAGTCCAAGCCTCAGAATTGACACACATACAAAAAAAAAAATGATACAATAGGTAGGGGTGGTGAGAATCGTGAAATGGGCGACATCAACCAAGAGATGCTGCACCCATGAACTGCTCTGATGGATGGCATCATCTCCGTACAACTACCAAGGAATATATAGAGAGAGAGATAGATATAAATATTATAATAGTGAAAACTTAAAAACCAGGAAAAAGGGGCACAGTCACTCCTGGTTCCTGATCAGAGTAGATTATGATTTTAGGGGGTGTCCCTAAATTTCTGGACTTGATGATCACCCACTTTGAAAGAATAACCTTGTGTCTTTGGGGGTTTGGGTTTTTAATGCAGGACATGCAGTACACAGAAAGGCTCCACCAGAAGTAACTAGGCACCACCTTCTGTTCTGCTGCTCTGTTCACCTGCTGCCAGCACCAAAGCACTGGGGAAAAGGAGGCCCAGCCAGCCGAGTGGGGCCCAGGGAACTGACCTAAAATCTAAGATCATGTTTGTGAGACAGGGCCATTAGCTTACCCCTATAATTGCAGCTACTTGGGAGGCTGAGATTTGAAGATTGCAGTTCAAAGCCAGCCTGGGCAGGAAATCCAAGACACTAATCTCAAACTAACCACCAGAAAACCAAAAGTGGTGCTGTGGCTCATAGTGGCAGAACACAAGACTTGATCAAAAGAGCTCTGGAAGAGTACCTATGGCCTGAGTTCAAGCCCCTGGGCTGACAAGAAAAAAATCATGTTTGTGGAACCCTTTACACCCACTCAAGTTCAAGGTCCCAGTTGATGATTGGGTGTGTCCAGTTTTACAGGGCTTGAGCAGGTAGAAGAATTACTATATGGTTCTATTTTTTTGTTAGTCCTGGAGCTTGAACCCAGGGTCTAGGCACTGTCCCTGAGCCTTTCTGTGTTTAAGGCTAGCATTCTACCACTTGAGATACAGTGTCACATCCTGCTTTTGCTGTTTATGTGGTACTAAGGAGCAAAACCCAGGGCTTCATGCATGCTAGGCAAGCACTCTACCACTAAGCCACATACCGAGCCCTGAATAATTAGTATAATAATAAATATATTTATAACAATTATACTTATTATATTTCATTTAATATTATAGCATATATATTTTATATTATGTATTATATAACACATTTATATTTATTTGTATATTACTTATATTTTACATAATATGTATGTTATAGAATAACATCAATACATTTTATAAAAAATACATCATTGTACTTATAGCATTAATATAGTAATTATAATTATAATATTATTATTATTATAATTATGCTGAAAGAAAAACTGGGGTGTCTCCGAAGGACAGGAGGGCCACTGAGAATTGAGAGGGGCCCGTTGGGCACCTGTGCTTCCTTCCCATGGGTGACCATCACCACTTGTGTTGATGTTTGTGTGCATGTGTATGTGTTTGTCAGTGACAGTACTAGGGCTTGAACTCAAGGCCGTGCCCATTGTCACTGGTTGCTCAAGACTGGTGCTTTATTACTTGAGCTATAGCTTCACTTCTAGTGTTTTCCAGTGGTTATTTGGAGATAAGATCTCATGGGCTTTCCTGCCAGGAACCACCACTCTCAGACTACAGCCTCTTGAGTCACTAGGATTACAGGTGTCAGCCATCAGTGCCTAGCCTGTTTGTTTTATGCTGGTACTTGGGCTTGAACTTAAGAGCCAGGGCTTTGAGTTTGTTGAACTTGTTTGCTCAAAACTAGCACTTTGCCCCTTGAGTCACATCTCTACTTCAAGGTAAGTGTCTCACAGATATTCTTTCCCAGGATGGCTTTGAACCAGCTTGGTCAAACCTCAACCTCATAACTAGCTAGGAATACAAGTATGAGCCACTGACACCCATTTTGTATATTTCTTAAATCAAATCATATCACTCTTACTCCCAACCTTCAAAACTTCTGTTTCAGAATATAAGCCAAAGTCTCCACCATAGCCTAAGGAGCCTCATCTTGGCTAGTGGTTCTCAAACACATCTAAAGGGCTTGTTTGAAGCAGGAACCACTGGGCCTGAGCCTCTAACTCAACAGGCCTGGGCTGGACCTGCTAATGTTTATTTATAGAAAGTTCCTGGATGACATCACTGCTGCTGGGTGGAGACCACACTTATAACTCTTTGCTCTGCACAAGCTGCCCACTGCCTGTCCTACAGCAAGCATCTCCTCTACTCCCCAGCCTGGCTGTGATTCAGCCACACTGGTCTACTGCCTCTAAGACAGGCCTCACACTTTGAGCTCATGACCCTGGCTGATTATAGGGCTTGGATGTCTTGCCTTGATCTCTCCTATGTTACTTTACCACATGAGGCTTTTCTAAATTCATACTTCACTGCAAATTGCTAAGATTCCTCCCTGGTACATCCCTCAATCTATTTTTTCCATCATATATTTAAACAGATATGTATATGTATACATTCTCTACCCTCCCCCACCCTCACACACTAAAGCATAGACCTTCAAAACAAAGCTTTTCTTTTTCTACTTGCTACATCCGCAGGGTCAAGAACCTAATAAACTCAATAGATATGAGTGAGCCAGGCACTGGTGGCTCCTACCTAGAATACCTATTCAGCAAATTGAGATCTAGAATCACTGTTTTTCCATTTATTTCCCATTTTGATTGAAATTTAACCATTAAAGGAACTTTTAAAAAGAACCAAGACTTCCTTTTTCTCGAGGTTTCCTTCACTCCCTTTCACCTAGTCTATCTCAACCTGTGTCCCCTGGGGGCTTTGGCATCCCAGAAAATCCATAGGTCCCCCAACCCTGGTTAAATTCAGATAAGCCAGCATTGCCTTTAGTTATGTGGTGGGCAGAGCAGAAAGCATCTACCGTGTGGGCCACCCAACACCTCTCATCTACACCGGTGCCACCTCCACACTCCTTGCCACATGAGCAGCGTTGTGTCACCATCACTTGCACTAGCCTAGCCACGGGCTTCCATAATCATCAGGACAGATGTCTTGAAAGCTATTTCACCTGCACAAGGTGACATTTCCCAAGACCAGATATATTGCTGATCTGGGAAATCACTGGCATTAGAGCAAGCCATGGCTGCTGCAACTGCACTGCAAGATGCTTCTATCTGGAGAGGAAGCTGAAGCCCTACCTTCCTAGACACAATGGAGATGCTGGAAGAGGCCCTGCTTGTCCCTGGATAAGTCCATAAACAATTCCCACAGCCCTCACCTGTCAGAAATGAATAGAAAAAGGGTGCAGAATTGTTCAAGGCATTTTCCTTCTTCACAGAAGGGAGCACTATCATCCTGCCCCCCAGAGCGAGGCAGCACACCAGGTAGGGGAATCTGCTTGGTTTTCATCCCAACCCAGGAATGATACTGTCCCTTCTCCTGCTGCTAAGGAGTCAGGGTCACATCTTTATAAATAATCAGTTACCAGGATGATGGGGTTTAGAAGGAAGATAGAATGCATTCTAACCATCAGTAGAACACCCCTAGTCAGAAGGCAGTGTACTTTGGGAGGCCATTGCTCAAAAACAACTGTCATCACCTGCTAATGAAACTGTAACTCCACTGCACCTCACATTCTTCTTATAACAACAAAAGAAGAAGAAAAAAAAAGAGTGTTTTGGACTTTCTTGCCAGGACTGGCTTCAAACTACAATCCTCAGATTTCAGCCTCTTGAGTGGTGCCAGACTTTTCCATGAGACAATTTTCTCAAATTAACCAAGAAAGAAGCAAAAAGAAATAGAGAAAAGTTCAGAACTTGATCTGGGTCTCAACTGGATGATCCTGAACAGCACCCACAACCTGATTTCAAGCCTATGACCAGCAAATAATAATAACAAAAATAGCAACAACAACAAGAATAATGTGAATGAAAAGAGTAGAAGAACCCATTAAGAATAGTAATGTTGAGTGAGCCAGGCATTTTTTGATGGCTGACATGTGTAATCCCAGTTAGGAGAATGAAATCTCAGGATGGTGGTTAAAATCCTACCTAGGCAGAAAATTCCATGAGGCTCTGATCTCCAACTAACCAGCAAAAAAGCCAGAAGTAGAGCTGTGGCTCAAGTGGTAAAGCAACAGCCTTGAGCAAAAAAGCAAAATAACAGTGACCAGGCCCAGATACATAGGGCTAGGAAAACTAATAATTAATTAAATACAAATATATAAACAAAAAATCAGAGTGGACTACTATAAAGCCATAGTAATCAAAACAGCTTGGTATTGGCATAAGAACAGACCTCAGGACCAATGGAATAGAATTGGAAACCCAGAAATGAACCTACAGACCTATAGCCATCTAATCTTCGATAAAGGAGCTAAAACAATAGAATGGAAGAAAGACAACCTCTTCAGTAAATGGTGCTGGCAAAATTGGTTAACTACATGTAGAAAACTTAAGCTAGATCCTTATATATCACCCTGCACCAGAATCAACTCCAAATGGATCAAAGACCTTGAACTCAAAGCAGACACTCTGAAAACATTACAGGATGGAATAGGAGAAACCCTAGGTCTCCTTGGCTCAGGCCGAAATTTTCTGAATAGAGACCCGGAAACACAACAAATCAAAGAAAGGTTGGACAAATGGGATTGCATAAAGTTGCAGAGCTTCTGCAGGGCAAATGACATAGTTAGCAAGATCAATAGAAAGCCCACGGATTGGGAGAAGATCTTTACTAGCCATACAACAGACAAGGGTCTCATATCTAAAATATACTTGGAACTCAAAAAATTAAACCCCCCAACAACAAATCCTCAAAGAAACAACTGCCCAATAAATAAGTGGGCGAAAGACTTAAAGAGAAACTTCTCTGAAGAAGAAAGAAGGATGGCCAATAGACACATGAAGAAATGTTCAACATCCCTAGCCATAAAAGAAATGCAAATCAAAACAACACTGAGATATCACCTCACTCCAGTTAGAATGGCAAAAATCAAGAACTCTAACAACAACAGATGCTGGAGGGGATGTGGACAGAAAGGAACCTTACTTCATTGTTGGTGGGAATGTAAACTTGTTCAACCACTTTGGAAAGCAGTATGGAGGTTCCTCAAAAGACTTCACATAGAGCTCCCCTATGACCCAGCAATCCCACTTTTGGGCATTTACCCTAATGTTTACAAACAAGACCACACTAAAGCTACCAGCACAACTATGTTTATTGCAGCATTATTTACCATAGCTAAGATATGGAACCAACCCAGATGCCCCTCAGTAGATGAATGGATCAAGAAAATGTGGTATATATACACAATGGAATTCTATGCCTCCATCAGAAAGAATGACATTTCCCCATTTGTTAGGAAATGGAAAAACTTGGAAAAAATTATATTAAGTGAAGTAAGCCAGGCCCAAAGAAACGTAGGTCCCATGGTTTCCCTTATTTGTAATATCTAGTATATGTATGAGTCAAGCGGAAAAGGTCAGGTAATGTGATGTCAGGAAAATGAACCCTTAGATGTGTATTTTAATGTTTTTTTTCTTTCATGCATGTGTTTCTAACACATTTATAAGATTATCTCTTTGTTGCTTTGTATGTCCCTCCCCCACAGTATAACCCCTGCTTTCACTATATTTGATGTCAGTATAACTTGTGGAGGAGATGGGGAAAAACCAGTTGTTTAAGGATACAGGTGGACCTGTTGCAACAATGAGAAGTACAAGTTGTCATGTCCAAAACGAGCTTTACAACGTTGGTGCGGAGGGGGGGGGGGGGCGGGGGAAGAGGGGGAAGGGGGGAAGGAGAAGGATTGGGATTGGGGGGGAGGGGGGAGGCTGGGAAGGGATGTGAAGGGTAAACAAAGGAGGAGGCTGCAATGCTTGGTAAGAAATGTACGCATTATCCTGCCCATGTAACTGTAACTCCTCTGTACAGTATGTTCACAAATAAAATTAAATTAAATTTAAAAAAAAAAATCAGAGTGGAAGAAGAGCACAGAGAGCCAATTACAGATTTTAAAATGAGCAGAGAATTGGTGGCTCACATCTGTAGCTCAGGCTACACAAAAGACAGAACTTGAATATCTTGGTTCCAAGGCAACCCAGGCAGCAAAGTCCATTGGAATTTGTGAGTGTGTAGCAGTCCTGGGTCTTGAACTCAGGGCTTGAAATAGAAGTATTTTTCTTAAAGGTAGCACTCCACCACTTCCTCTCTTTTGGGGGTTAAATGGAGATGAGTCTCATGGACTTACCTGCCTGGGCTTTCAACCCCAATCCTCAGATTTCAGGTGCTGATATAGTACCTCTCAGCTTCTTAGTTTCTATGAGATTCTTATCTTCTATGAACTGCCAAAAAGTAAAAGAAGCCAGAAGTTGAGCTGTGTGGTTCAAGCCATAGAGACTGCTTGCTTTGAGGGAAAACAACAAAAACCCTCATGCACAGTTGCCCTGTCCTGGTTTCAAACCCAGGAAGAGTGACCAGGCCCTGTGTTCAAGTGCTATGACCAGCAGCAGCAGCAACAACAACAAAAGAATGACTCAGGAACAGGGATTAGGCCCTGAATTCAAAACCTAGAAACAGCATCAAAAATAAAAGAAAAACAAATTCAAGAGACTGTGGCTAGGCACCTGAGTTCAAGCTCTAGGACCAGCAACAACAACAACAAAAATGGTCCAAAAGCCAGAAGTTGAGCTGTGGCTCAAGCCTTGGCGTTTGCTAGCCTTGAGTAGAACAAAAGGAAAAAATATTCTGGGAGTGTGCTCATACCAACATGTGCAATCTAGGACTAGGCACAGTACACACACAAACACACACACACACAATAAAAGGAACAATAAAATGAAAAGAAGGCAAAAGAAGAGAGAAGCCAATGAAAGGTTTTTAAGTAGTGGCTCATGCCTGTAATCCTAGCTACTGAGGAAGCTGAAATCTTAGGACTGTGTTTCATAGTCAGCCTGGGCAGGAAAGTTCATGAGACTTGGTTTTCTGTGTGCCAGTCCGGGGGCTTGAACTTGTGGTGTTTTGCTCAAGACTAGAGCTGTACTACTTCATGGCTCTTGGTGGTTAATTGGAGATAAGAGTCTCATCAACTTTCCTTCCCAGACTGGCTTTGAACCACCATCTTCTGATTTCAGAGCCTGTGCAATGTCCCTATCTTCCCATGAGCCTCTTATCTCCTATGAATCACCAAAATTCTTTTACAAAGCAAGATGTTAAGCTGTTTTTCAAGTTTTAGAGCCTGTAAGCCTTGATCAGGACAGGAAAGATTCCAGCATAGTGACCCTGCCCTGATTTCAGGTCTCGAAAGAGTGGCTACCCTCTGTGTTTCAGCCTTAGGACCAGCACTAAAAAAATAACTCAAGGACAAGGAACATTACAAAAACAAAGCCAGCAATGAAATTGTGGCTCAAGCTGTTAGAACCTGCTAGCCCTGAGAAAAAACAAAAAACAAAAAATGCTTCATTCACATTAACCCTGCCGTGATTTTAAACCTTGGAAGAGTAGTCATGTCATGAATTTAAGCCCTAGCACCAAAAATGAAAAAAAATTAAAAAATAAATAAATAAAGCCAGAAGTTAATCTGTGGCTCAAGACATGGAAAGAGAAATAAAAGAAAAAACCTCAGACACAGTGGCTCTTCCCTGTATTCTGCAAATGTGAAGGCCCTGTGTTTAAGCCCTAGGACCAGCACAAAAGAAAAATCAAAAGAAAATAGAAAACAAAAGTTGAACTGTAGCTCAAATATGAGGCCTGCAACAACTAGGCAACAATGCCAAGTCCTGAGTTCAAGCCATAGGAGCAGCACACCTAAAATAAATGAATAAATACATACATGCATACATATATACATATATATATATAAATACATACATGCATACACATATACATACATATATAGAGCCACAATTTGAGTTGTGTCTTGAGGTAGGAAGCCTGCTAGCCTTGAGAAAAAATTAGCAACAATGACCAGGCCTTGAGTTCAAGCATTACAATCAGCTCCCAAAACAAAACAAAACAAAATGAAAACCTCAGAAAGAATATCCAGGCCTGAATAATAAGCTAGGTGACCTGAACTTTAAAAAAAGAAAAGAAAAAAGGAACAATAAAATAAGTGAAAAGGACAAAAATATTAAAGAGGCAAGTCAAGATTTTCAAAATATGGTTCACACCTATAATCCTACCTGCTGAGGTTGCTGAAATCTGAGCATTGTGGTTAGAATCCAGCCTGGGCAGGAAAGTCTATGAGAATTCTTTCCTTTGTGCTAGTCCTAGGCTTGAACTTAAGGAGTTTTGCTCAAGGGTAGAGCTCTATTGCTTCCTACTACTGCTGGTTGATTGGTGAAAAATGTCTAATGGATTTTCATGCCTAGGGTGGCTTTGAACCTTGGCTCTCAACTTTCAAGACTCTGTATAGTCATCTCGGCTTCCTATAGTATTCTTTCGTTTTTGTATTTTTTGTCATTTGCGGGGCTTGAACTCAGGACCTGTGTGCTGTCCCTGAGCCTCTTGTACTCAAGGCTTGGGCTCTATCACTTGATCCACAGCACAACTTCCAGGTTTTGAGTAGTAAATTGGACATAGGAGTCTTACAAGGACTTCTCTGCCTGGGCTGGCTTCAAACTGAGATCCTGAATAGCTAGGGCCATAGGACATTACCTCATTAATCATCAAAAAAGAAGAAGAAGAAGAAGATGAGCTATGGCTTAAGTTGTAAAGCTTCTATCCTAAAGTGGGGACTGCGGGGAGGGGTGAACTAACACCTCAAGAAGACTGGCAGGTCAAGCCCTAGGATTTTCATTTAAAAAAAAAAAACAAAGAAACAAAAACCAACCAAAAATGAAAAGGCAGAAGTTGTACTTTTGCTAAAGTTGTAGTGCCTGCTAACTTATGGGGGAAAAAAAGCATGAGACTGGCCAGGCCACTTTGAAGCCCTAGGACTAGTACAAAGAACAAAAAAAATGGCAAAAGGTGAGCTTTGGCTCAAATGGTAGAGACTACTGACTTTAAACCAAAAACTCAGCAACACTCTCTGAGCCCTGAGTTCAAGCCCTAGGACCAGCATCAAAACCTAAGGAAAAATAAGCCAGGTGCCAGTGGTTCACACCTGTAATCCTAGCTACTCATACTCAGGAGGCTGAGATATGTGGATCACAGTTTGAAGCAAGGCAAGAAAGTCCAAAAAACTCTTATCTCCAACAAACTACTCAGAAAAAGCTGCAAGTGGCACTGTGGCTGAAGTGGTGGAGCATTAGCCTTGAGCAAAAGAAGTTCAGGGACAGTGCCCAGGCAGAAGAGTTCGAGCCCCAAGACTGGCAAAAAGAAACAAAGAAAAAAGAAAGTGGGTAATTAAGCTGTGGTTCAAGGTGTGAACCCTGCTAGCCTGGAGGAAAAAAAAGTAAAAAAAATAAACAAAAATTTTAAAAAATCATTCCCAGAACCACATGCTCCAGTGCAATTTTGCCTACATCATTAGTATACAGACAATCAGGCCAATGTCTCTGCTATAGCCTACATCTCAATACCCAAAATTATTTGAAAACTGCTTTCCAAGAATTGCCACATGGGGACAACATGGGGAAATTATCAACTACATAGCAATTATTGACCTCAAAAATATTTATTAATATGATTTTATATATGTTTTTATTGTAATAATACAGTACAGAGGGGTTGCAGTTCCATGAATAGGGTAATGAGTACATTTCCTATTGAGCATTGTTACTGCTTTGTGTTTCCACTCCCATCACGTCCCTCCCTTCCTCGCCAACTCCTTCCTCCCCCACTTCCCCAAAATTGTAAAGTTCATTTTCAACATAGTGTCCTATACATCTCATCATCACACTGGGTTAACCTGCATCCACATTTAAGCATTCCACTATACCCCTTCACTTCCCCAAATTACAAAAATGTATATACAAGATGCAGAACACCAGAATCACATACAGTGAAAACAGAGGTTATACTGTGGGAGAAGGACATACAAAAGACTCACATAGTACATTATAAGTACATTAAAAACAATAGCAAGAAAGAAAAAAACATTTGTGTCTCTATCTTGGGGTACATTTTGCTCAACATCATCACATATGGTCATATGTACATAGCCTTTGACCTTCTCTGCTTGTCCTAGACATATACTAGTCTTTGCAAACAAGGGAAACCATCGGACCTATGTTTCTTTGGGCCTGGCTTACTTCACTTAATACAATTTTTTCCAAATCTTTCCATTTCCTAAAAATTGGGGTGGTATCATTCTTTCTGATGGAGGCATAGAATTCCATTGCATATACATACCACATTTTCTTGATCCATTCATCTACTGAGGGACATTGGGGTTGGTTCCATATCTTAGCTATGAGGAATAAAGCTGCAATAAACATGGTTGCGCTGATATCTTTGGTATGACCTTCTCTGTGATCATTTGGGAAAATGTCCAAAAAAAGGATTGCTGGGTCATAGGGGAACTCTATGTGGAGTCTTTTGAGGAAGACTCCATACTGATTTCTAGAGTGGTTGAGCAAGTTTACACTCCCACCAACAATGCAGTAGGGTTCCCTTTTGGCTACATCCCCTCCAGCATGTTGTTACTAGATTTCTTTTTTTTTTATTGTGAAAATACCATATAGAGGGGTTACAATTACATAGGCAAGATAATGAGTACGTTTCTTATCAAGCACTGTTGCTTCCTTCTTTGTTAGGTGGAATCTCAACATTATCTTGATTTGCATTTCTTTTATGGCTAGAGAAGTTAGCAACCCCAAATAGCAAAAACAATCCTTAATAGAAAAAAACAGCGCTGGAGAAATATCAATTCCAAATTTCAAACTCTAGTACAAAGCCATAGTAATAAAAACAGCTTGGTACTGGCACAAGAACAAAGCTGAGGACCATTGGAATAGGATTGAAGACCCAGAAATGAACCCACAGATCTATAGCCACCTCATCTTTGACAAGGGAGCTAAAGAAATAGAATGGAAGAAAGACAGCCTTGTCAGTAAATGGTGCTGGCAAAATTGGTTAAACACTTGTAGAAAACTAAAGCTAGATCTGTATATGCCACCCTGTACCATAATCAACTCCAATGGATCAAAGACCTCAAAATAAAAGCAGAAACCCTGAAAACATTACAGAAAGGAATAGGAAAACTCTAGGCCAAAATTTTCTTAATAGAGACCCAGAAACACAACAAATCAAAGAAAGATTAGACAAATGAGATTGCATGAAACCGTAGAGCTTCGGCAAGGCAAAGGACATAGCTAGAAAGATCAATAGAAAGCCCATGGATTGGGAGAAGATCTTCACTATCCATACAATGGACAAGGATCTCATATCTAAAATATACTTAGAACTCAAAAAACTAAACCCCCCAATAACAAATCCTCAAACAAACAACTGCCCGATAAAGAAGTGAGCTAAAAACATGATTTCTTTTATTCTTGTGATTTTTCTATGTCCTTCTCATCATTATTTCCCTAAATCTAGCAAATTACCTAGAATAAGGGTTAAGAGACATGTTTGCTTACTGAACATCTACATGTATATTTAGGATACTAGACTCGTTTCTATCAACACTGAGTATTATTTACAATGAGCCTCATACATTGTAAGAGGTCTATATAAATGATAACTTATTTAATACTCAAGAACTCTGCATTTGCCAGGCTGCACTGACTCATACTTGTCATCTTTACTACTAAAGGGAAGGGGGTGCTTGTGTTGTTCAAAAATATTAATGTTATAAAGGTAAGGAAAAGCTGAGAAATTATTCTAGACTAAAAGAGATCAAGTATACACAACTACATATAATTAAAGATCATGTACTGGTATTAGTACTGGAGAAAAAAAGTGATAAAGAATACAATTGAATCCTTTGGCAAAACTGGAAAAAGACAAAAGATTAAGCAAAAGTATGGCATTGTGATTAATTTATTGAAGCTGATAACTACACTGTGGCTATATAATAATTTATATCCTGAGGAGATCAAGATTAAAATATGTAGGAATAGAGGGCTATGATATATGCAAGTTAATCTCAAATGTGCATCCACATAGGGAACACACATGGAAACACAAGTTATTAAGCAAATGAAGGAAAATGTGAACCATAGTGAATTTGCATAAAAAGCACACAAATATCATTTATATTCTTTTTGAGACTTTTCCTGAATTTGACCATTTTGGGGGGAGGGGTGGTCCAGTCATGGGGCCTGAACTCTGGGCCTGGGCACTGTCCCTCAGCTCTTCAGCTCAAGGCTAGCACTCTACCACTTGAGCCACAGCGCCACTTCTTTTTTTTTTTTTTGTTGGTCATGGGGCTTGAACTCGGCCTGGGCGCTGTCCCTCAGCTCTTCAGCTCAAGGCAAGCACTCTACCACTTGAGCTACAGCGCCACCCACAGCACCACTTCTGGCTTTTTTTTTCTTTTTGCTTATGTGGTGCTGGGGAATCGAACCCAGGGCCTCATGCATGCAAGGCAAGCGCTCTACCACTGAGCCACCTTCCCAACCCTGAATTTGACCATTTTTAAACAATACTAGATTGAATAGTGAAGAGATACATTTGGACTGCAGAAGATGAGTTCCTGAGAAGTTTTATCCACTAAAGTGTTACAAATAAATAAATCAAAATCACCAAGAAGTAATAACTTACTCTGGCAAGTTTGTCTGGTTTGCAGGAGATGTGCAGCTGGGAAAACAGCTCTGTTATCTCTTCAGAAAAATCTTCATCCCCTGAAAAAAACCAAAGTCAGTCACACATGAAAAATATTCCAGCAAACTGCTGAGGATCACAAGAAAGGTGAAAAGGAAAAGGAGTGAAAGCAGCAGAAATATTCATAACAATTTATCTGAGCAAGGAATAATAGCGCTTACAGAATCTTTTTGTGTATACTATGTCAATGGATGTTCTTAATGGGATTATAAGAGAAGTGGGCATTATCACACTTTAGTGATAAAGATAAGGAAGGCTGGAGGAGATCAAGGATTTCCTCAAGATCTCTTAGCAAAGATAAGGAGTTAAACCTTGGCCCTCCACTCAATGCTCTTTGCATCACATCAAAGAATAAAGCATGGAGAGTGTGAGGCAGATATTGTATAAAGAAAATGGAATTCGGGCTGGGAATGTGGCTTAGCAGTAGAGTGCTTGCCTAGCAAGCATGTGGCACAAGGGGCACACTGTGGCACAATGGCTTTATGTGTTTCCTAAGGTAAGACTTCTAAAAGGCAGATTCTTTATCTATGTACTTATATCTTTGGATCATGAAAATAATTACCATCTTTTGGTTATGACTACTGTGCCACATACTGAATACAGTATTTCATTTAGTACTTATTTTAACAACCTGTAAGGTATTATAGGTGAGAGAACAGCTCAGTATCTAGGAACTTTTCAAGTCACATGGCTTTAGTAAATGACAGATCTTCATTTTGACACCGTGGATAACTCCAAAGCCCCTCATGGTTAGCTGCCCTCTCAATACTTCAGAACAACATTAACAATGTATGTTCAAAAAACTCTTTTTTTCTCTTTTTGTGCCAGTCCAGGGGCATGAACTCAGGATCTGGGTACTGTCCCTGAGCTTCTTCAGTTCAAATCTAACTTTCTATCACTTGAACTACAGCCCACTTTGGGATTTTGGTAGTTAATTGGGGATCAGAGTCTCACAAGACTTCGCTGGTGAGCTGGCTTCAAACCCAGATCCTAGGATCTCAGCTTCCTGAGTAGCAAGGTTTACAGGCCTGAGACACTAGCACCTGGTCAGAAAACATTTTCTAATAAGGAATTAAGCTTTTACATAGGGTATACTGTCATTTATTAGTGTGATTTTATACAACTATCCAGTTTGACTTCTTAAAACACAATGCTAAAGACAATTAAATGAAAAAGAAAACATCCCAGTCTGCATAAAATCCACTCTCAAAGATTAAGGAAAGTCCCTCACTCAGCAATAGATGTTCACTCTCTCCATAGAAAAATTGAAGACTAGTTATTTTACAGTAAATTAGAAATTAAAAAAAAAAGAAAAACAAAGGAGGTTTAGAGGATATCAGTGGCAAGCACACTGACAGTTCAAAGAAGTAAAAGATCAACAGATCAGAGCCACCTTATAAAGCACTGACATTTGGAAAAATTTAATCTGGCAGCTCTCAAACATGGTAGTCTCAGTACCTCTAAATACTCTTAAAATTTTGAGAGTCCCCAAAGAGCTAATTAAAAATGTAAGTAGAGCTAGGAACTGGTAGTTCTCACCAGTAATCCTAGCTACTCACTCAGGAGACTGAGCTCTATGGATTGCTGTTAAAAGCAAGCTGGAGCAGGAAAGTTGATGAGACTCTTATCTCCAATAAACTACTCAGAAAAAGGCAGAAGCAGCACCGTGACTCAAGTGGTAGACTGCAACTCAGGATCAATACCTAGATACTGTCACAAAAATAAGTAAATTTAGTGAGGTGCCGGTGGCTCACGCCTGTAATCCTAGCTACTCAGGAGGCTGAGATCTGAGGATCATGGTTCAAAGCCAGCCTAGGCAGGAAAGTCCGTGAGACTTTTTTTAAATTTTTTTTTTGTGAGATACTTATCTCCAATAAACCACTAGAAAACCGGAGTGGTGCTGTGGCTCAAGCGGTAGAGTGCTAACCTTGAGCTGAAGAGCTCAGGGACAGTGCCCAAGCCCAAGGTTCAAGCTCCACAACCAACCAAAAAATAAAGAAGTAAATAAAAATAAATAAATAAAATTTAAAAATAGGGAATACACACACACAAACACACACACACACACACACACATGAGAGAGAAACAGATATATTAAAAGTAGAACTCAGCCAATGAGCAATGCATCAAGCACTGAGTTCAAGTCCTAGTTTCACAACCCAAACAAAAGAAAAATTATAACTGAAATGCTTATGGTAGTTTGGTAAACTTAAGAAAAAAACACACTACTTGTTAATATACATTTATAGAAAAATAACTATATTTTCCAAAAAGATAAAATTTCAGAGGAACAATGCCACTGTTTTACATCTTTAATAAATCTCTATCATTTAGCCTAGTGAAAGAGACTTGTATTCCCTTATCTGCTTTTACACTCAGTCTGTTGGGATATATTGTTTTAAGTATATGAAGAAAATCTACCTTACAAAATCACTTAGTTAGAAAGGGAAGAAGTATTTTAGTAGCATTATCAGATTATCAGTAAAGTTAATGCTTGCATATTCCTTAATACTACACTAAAACTAAACTAGTTGTCATCTCTTAAAGTTTAGTTGTAATGAGATACAGAGCATTGAGCCTGAAGGTATACCATATGATTTTCTGCTTGAAAGTATTAAATTAAAATCCATTAGTCTTTTTTTTTGCCCATGCATGATTTGCTAACATCACACATTAAATGATGGGAAAATAATCATTCTGAGTTATATGAATCTTCCAAATGTTGACAAACTGTCCTGTAATAAATGAATACAGCTGTGATTATCAACACAGATTTCATCAGCAGTCTATAAACTGCGCTGGGAAACTATAAAGCTCAACAAAGCAATAAATATGTTCTACAAAATTAAAACTTAGTTTGAATGTTTATCATGACTCATACATAGTTGCTTTTCTTGACATAAAGGCTTATTTCATTCACTTTCAAGAAATGTTCACTAAACAGAATTCTAGTCTCTGTGACCACCTATACTTCAGAGTGAAAATGGCATTCCATGGCAAAGCAAGTAGTTAAAATGGCTAGGGCACTGGTGGCACACACCTGTAACCTAGCAATTCAGGAGGCTGAGATCTAAGGATTGTGGTTTGAAGCCAGCCCAGGCAGGAAAGTCTGTGAGACTCTTATCTCCAATAAACTGCTCAGAAAAAGCCAGAAGTGGTGCAGTGCTTCAAGTGGTAAGCACTACCCATGAGCAAAAAAAGCTTAGGGCAATGCCCAATCCCTGAATTCAAGTCCTATGACCAGACCCCCAAAAAAAGGAAAGACAAAACTGAATTCATCGGATTCCACTTTCTTAAAATAGCCAATTAGCAAAGAACATGTGTTAGAAATATTTCTAATTAAATTTTAAGATTTCTAATTAAACCCTTAAGATTTGTTTGTCCAGGAATTACATTTTGTATAAACTGCCAAATTACCTAGTTACTGTAACAATGAACAGCATCAACATTCATATTTCCTAAGAGATTCAGGCTTTAAATTGAGGGGGGTGGGGAAGGGGAAGACTATCAGTCACATTTTAGGTACTACCACCTTGCCTGCCTCAATTCAAGATGGGATTAAGGGTCCCACAAGTCACGAGGCACAGATGAAATATCCAGAGATATAAAGAAATGTCAGACAAACTGAGGACAAACTCTGACAAGAGCACTCTTTAACTGTAAACAGTGGCAGGGGTATATGAACAATATCAGTCTGGGGGATGCTAAGAGGAGTCTGGCAGGAAAAAAAAAAAAGACATAGGCAAGAGGCTGACATGTCTGAACACCTAGACAGGGACAAAGTTGCAAAAAGGATTCTACATGAAAATTCTCACTGCAAAAAGGAGTGAAAAACAGGGCACTGGTGGCTTACGCCTGTCATACTAGCTACTCAGGAGGCTGAGATCTGAAGATCAGCCAGTCTAGAAAGAAAACTCCATGAAACTTTTACCTCTCATCACAAAAAATGTTGGAAGTAGAAGTGTGGCTCAACTCATATAGCCCTAACTTTAAGCACAGATGCTTAGGGACAGCAAACAGACATTGAGTTCAAGACCTGAGACCAGCATACACACACACACAAACACACACACACAAACACACACACACAAACACACACACACACACACACAGAGTAAACTGGAATAATTTATTTCAAAGGCAAAACACTATATATAAATACAAATAAATACATATAAATTCCCACTCAGATACTGAATTGTCATATTACCATTTTTCTCTTCTTCCTCTTCCTCACAAATTCTGCTAGAAAAATGCTTCTTTGAGTAGTTCTAATTCAAGTATGATAGCCTCTAATTCTTCTCTACTGGAGAATTAAGGACAGATTTCACCTGAATGAACATAATAAAATATTGTGGAAATAATAAAAAAAATCTTACAGGGAGAAAAAAACTGAACAGCTCACTGCCAACACAGCTCTGTGTGTGCATGCATGCACATGTGTGAGTGAGTGTGTGTGTGTGTGTGTGTGTGTGTGTGTTGGTCCTAGGTGTTGAACTCAGGGCCTCGGTGCTATCCCTGAGGCACTTTGTGATCAAGGTTAGTGCTCTACCACTTGAGCTACAGCGCCACTTCCAGCTTTCTGAGTGGTTTATCAGAGATAACCTGCTTGACCTGGCTTTCAGCTAACCTTAGATCTCAGCCTCCTGAGCTAGGATTAGAGCCAGAGCTATTTTTTAATAAGTGTAACACAATAAGGTAGATATTATAGGAAGGTAGAAATTGACTCTACATTTCTAAAAGTAATATAGGCCAGAGATAACTGAAAATCATCAGTGCTTAAGCATGGCTTAGAAGCCTGGGCAGGAAAAGCCATGAAACTCTTATCTCCAATAAAATACCAGAAAAAATACCAGAAATGGTGCTGGGGGTCAAGTGGTAGAGCACTCGCCTTGAGCTGAAGAGCTGAGGGACAGCGCCCAGGCCCAGAGTTCAAGTCCCACAACTGACAAAAAAAAGAAAATGGCTTAGATTATTAGAGCAGATGAACTAACAGGAAATTATATACAAATTAGTAGCTGTTAACATGCTTTTTGACAGCTAAAACCCATGACACTGAAGAAAAAAACAGAAAATGAGACAGGTGAAAGAAAAAGATAGGCGGTGTTAAGACCTCTTCATTATTCTGTTCTTTTTCTATAATTTTAGAGAAATAACATTTGACTTACTCAATATTTTTTCTAACAATTAAACATTAAGGGATATTTTTCTTTTGTTATAACATTTACAGAGACCTACGCCTTCTTCGGAGATACATTTCATCTTCAAAATATAAAAAGAGAAAAGAAACCATGCAATGTTTCTTGTTTGAAGACTCTCTTCAGCTGGGAGTTTGGGATTGGAATTACCTTTTTTTTCACTGTCTTGGGAAATCATCTCCAGAGCTTCTAGATGTGAAGGCCTTGAAGTTCATCAAAGAGTAGACCATAATGAGTTTTCTTATCTGTTTCCATGGCTACCTCATTGGAGGTTCTTAGCTCTTCTTTCTCCTTTGCCTCTTATAGAACCTAAAAAGAGATGGAAACAAAGATGCAGCAAATAGTAAGAGCTCAAGGGTAAGTTTTAAGAGTGGAGAGAAGCAAAGCTGAGACAAGCTCCAGTACAGAGTGCTGTCCTTCATTCTTGGTATGGCAAATCAAATTCACTAAGGATCAGGAGCTGCATGGAAAAAAAAGAAACAAACATAACTTGTTGCTAGACAGCATCACCCAAGGAGCCACATTCATTTCCAAAAGTGATTTCATAACATAATAAGTAATCTTCATAGTGCTCAGGATTTTACACTGCACTGACAGGCTACTAGAGAAAGAAAAGAGCTGGCCTTTTGTCTAAGCCTTAGAGCTCTCACTGCACATCCAACCCATAAATAAAAGCCTTAATTTTATAAAGCATTGAAAATCTTTACAAGGAAACACTAACCAAGTTCCAAGGTAACAAAAGCAAATATTCAAATTAAAAAAAAACAAACAAACAGAAAAGAGCAATCAAATCAGTAAAGGTAACAGTACCTGAGACAGTATAGAATTCCAGTTCATCAGACCCTTGGTCATTTTAAATCCAGGATACCCTTCTGCTATTATATCCATTGTCTTCTTCCTAATGAATTCTAAGACCTCTAAACTCCCACTAATAATGCTCTTTCCCTAGAAATCAACATACTATGTCATTACTACAATACTGGGAAACTGCATTTGCATATTTTGTGGGTTATTTTTGTGCCAGTCCAGGGACTTAAACTCAGGGCCTAGGTGATGTCCCTGAGCTTTATGTGCTCAAGGATAGTACTCTACCACTTGATCCATAGCTCCACTTCCTGCTTTGTTTGCAGGAAGAGAAGAGTCTTATAGAGTTTCCTGCCTGTGCTGGCTTTGAATCACAATCCCCAGATCTCAACTTCCTGAGGAGCTAGGTTTACAAGCATAAGCCACTTATATATTTCAATTCTTTAAGAGTGGCCTACAATACCAAGATCTGGGAAGAATGTGGAACAGCAGAAGAAATACACAGCACATGTGGAAACATAGTAGGTTTACCACTTTGTAAAACTGCAGGCCAGTATCTACTATAGCTACATATGTGCAGTGGTAGAAGACATATACAGGCCCTGGGAATGTAGCTTAGTGGTAGAGTGTTTGCCTAGCATGCATGAAACCCTGGGTTAGATTCCTCAGTACCACAGACACAGAAATGGTGCTGTGACTCATGTGGTAGAGTGTTAGCCTTGAGCAAAAGAAGCTCAGGGTCAATGTTTAGGCCCTGAATTCAAGCCCCAGGACTGGCAAAAAAGATATAAACAAAAATATTCAGAGCAGCAGTATTTGTAATAGCTATAACATGGAAATTATTTCAATGCTTACCAACTGTGGAGTAAAAAAAATATGACAGTGACAAAATGGAATACCACATCCAAAATGCAATATGGTCAAATTATACAAAAACATGTGAAAGACACTAGATATAAAATATACTATACACATGTAAAGTATAAAAGCAGACAGAATTAATCTAAGATAAAGTTAGGACTATAGTCATCTTCCTTGAAGAAGGGGCACAGTATCTATTAAAGAGTCTGCACAAGTTCACATTATGAAAATTCATTGTTTTAATTTTCTGTATGAAAATTAAGAAATATAGTATTACTTCAAAAAGCTAAAGTATAACCATATATACTTTAACCAATACTCCACAGATAAGGCATGAGTATTGTAGTCTGAGGCCAGCCTCAGCTACATTCGTATCAAGTTGAAGGATGCTCAAGCTATATAGTGAAAAGACTGAAAAGAGAATCCAAAGATGCAGTTTACCCCTGTAATTGCAGTTGCTCACAAAGTAGAGACAGAATTGTAGTCCAAAGGCAGCACAAGAAAAAGCCTATGATCGGATCTAAAAACGAACAAGCTATTTCTGCTTTCTAGTTGGCATGATATGATTAATCTGCTTTCCCATGTCTTCCTTGCCATTATGAACTAACCTTTCTGAAACCATAGATCAAAATTAAAATTGCTCCTTGTAGATAGATATAGAGATAGATAGATGGATAGATGGATAGATAGATAGATAGATAGATAGATAGATAGATAGATAGATAGATAGGCAGGCAGGCAGGCAGAAGAAAGGGCTAAAGATGTGGCTCAAGAGCTAAATAAACTAAGGTTAAAAAAGCCAGGCAGTGATGGACTGGTGACTCATGCCTATAATCCTAGCTTCTCAGCTACTCTAGAGCCTGAGATCTGAAAAGCCAGCCAGGCAGGATAGTCCACGAGATTCTAATCTCCAATAAACTTTTCAGGAAATAGTGCTGTGGCTCAAGTAAGTGGTGGAGCACTAGCCTTGAGTACAAAAAGGGTCAGGGGCAGCATTCAAGTCCTGAGTTCAAGCCTCAGGACTGGCAAAAGAAAAAAAAAGTATTGATCTACACATAGTAAACTGGCATGAAGGAACTCCCTCAAGTAAGGAAAATATTCTTCTATCTCAGTGAGTCAAATAACTACAGGAAATATTCTGTATCTGTATTTCACAATATACTGTGATTATATAGTATAAACATAACTTATTTCTCAACACAAAGTCATACTGCAAAAAAAAGTTTTACTGTTGGTAAATTGTAGCTCAACTTTGTCCTAGAAGACTATGCTGATTATTAATAAGGGAATCAATAGACATTACAAAGATGAGTATGTTTCAAAAATAATCAGTTCTGTTTTCCTTTAAAAATCTTATACTAGATCAACTACTACATCAGGTAATTTAACTATTTTATATCAAACACTCTATTATGGAGAGAATTTTTGCTTTCAAATACTATAAATAAGCTGATATTATACTTGCATTCCTACACAGAAACTAGAAAACCAGACAAAATAGAAGGAACTATTTTTAGACAATGGACAAAAAGTTCTAAACCCCAACACACAGAGGAGAACCTTAAGAGAACAGAACAATCACAGGCAATATAAGTCAGTCAGAAAACTTCAGAGGATGAAGCTATACAAGTAAAATATTCCAAGAATCTACAGATGTGCCCTTCTGTCTTTATCTGTATAATACACTGTTCAAGCACTTGGTAATGCCACACAGTGTGGAGAAGAACTGGCGTAAGTAGTATACAACAGAATTCACAGAGCTCAAGCTAGGCTGAAACATCTGGTTTCTAAACAACCAAAGTAAACAGACTTCATTGAACATCTGAGGACTAAGTGAATTCAGAAGAATCAGGGCTCAGCAGTAAAGATAAACTAGTTCTTAAGACTGAAGGCTACACTAGTCTCACTCTAAACAAGGCTAAAGGATGGGGTGACATTGTCTAAAAAGAACTGTATTCTTAGCCTGGTGCATGTGGTTCATGCCTGTAATTCTAGTTACTCAGGAGGCTGAGATCTGAGGATCGTGGTTCAGAGCCAGCCTGGGCAGGAAAGTTGGTGAGACTCTTATCTCAAATAAGCCACCAGAAAAACTGAAAGAAGAGCTCAAGTAGTAGAGTGCTAGCCTTGAGCTGAAAAGCTGAGGGAAAGAGCCCAGGTCCAGAGTTCAAGCCCCACAACTGTCCAAAAAAAAGGAAGAAATGTACTCTAACTGACTTATGTAACTGTAGCCCTTATCTTTCTAAGTTGAAAAACATTTTGAAGTATGAATTTGAACTATATATACCACAACTAACTGCCAACAAAGGGAAAGCCACTGGGCCACTGGTGGCTCACACCTATGGTCCTAGCTACTCAGGGGGCTGAGATCTAAAGAACACAATGGAAAGCCAGGCAGGGCAGAAAAGTCTGTGAGATTCTGGGTTTTTTTTCCATCGGTCATGGGGTTTGAACTCTGGGCTTGGGCGCTGTCCTTCAGCTCTTCAGCTCAAGGTGAGCACTCTACCACTTGAGCCACAGCACCACTTCCAGTTTTCTAGTGGTTTATTGGAGATAAGAGTCTCACGGACTTTCCTGCCCAGGCTGGCTTTGAACCGTGATCCTCAGATCTCAGCCTCCTGAGTAGCTAGGATTATATAGGCATGAGCCACCTGGCCGACTAGTGAGGCTCTTATCTCCATTTATTTATGCAGCAAAAACCAAAGGTAATGTTCAAGTGCCAGGTGGGGGGAAAAGGGAGGGAGCAAGTTTGACTGTGAAGCTCTGATTTCAAGCCCCCATGCCAGAACACACAAATTAAAAAAGATAAGAGTGTGGGGAGAGGAAGAAAGGAAGCAAGCAAGCAAGGTAGCTAGCTAGCTGGATGCCAGTGGTTTACAACTGTAACCCTATTTACTCACCCTATTTACTCCGGAGGCTGAGATCTGAGGATCAGAGTTTGAGGCCAGCCCAGGCAAGACTCTCCAGTCCATTGACTCTCAGTTTCTATCTTCAAGGTCATTACATGCTTATCAGTTATCCCTGGAATCTCAGGATCATCTTTATCTGGCATGATTAGCATATCACCTGGTCAAAGAAAAGCCCAGGAAAAAAAGTGATTGATGGCAATTTTTTTGGTATAAATTATTTGTCTAAATCATTTGATACTTTCACAGAGTCACAGGCAGGTACATCAGTAAATTAACACAGACAAGATCCCACAGATCTTCCCCCAGGTTCTCCTAGTAACAACTTGCATAACTGAAGCATAATTAATTGTGGCAGAATCCACCAATCTTTACATTTCAACAGTTTTACATGAACTCATTACTGTGTACACTAAATAGATAGATAAAACTTTATTCCAAAATATATAGCTTCTTAGTATCTGCAGGGAACTGCTTTTAGGACCGCTTGATAATATAATGGTGTCATATTTGCATATAACCTACATACTTCCTTTCATTCAGTTTTTTTGGTGGGAAGAGGGTGGTTCCAGGGGTTAAGCTCTGGCCTCATCCTTGCTGGGCTGGTGTTCTACCACTTGAACTACAACTCCAGTCCTCTGTAGTTCTTTTCAACATAGGATCTCAAGGGCTTGGAAGGGTGGCTTAGTTGGAAGAGGGCTGGCCAATAAGTGAAATCAGTAGGTACTAAGTTCAAGTCCTGGTCTTAGGCCAAAAGGAAAGACAGGAAGGAAGAAAACATAAGGTCTCAAGAACTTTTTTGCCTTAATCAGCCTCACACATCAACGCTTCCACTATGTCTCCAGAGTAGCTAGGATTATAGACATAAGCAACCAGTGCTGAGATCTTTCATATACTTTCATTTTCTCTATACTATACTATTTATAATGCACAATACAGTGTAATTGTTAGGCATATATTTATATTATTTGGGGAACACTCACACACACACACACACACACACACACACACACACACACACACAAACTCTGTACAAGTTCAGTATAGATGACATTTTTATCAAGTATTTCCAAGTAGCATTTGTCTGAATCTGCAGATATGTAACCTATTTATAGGGGCCCAAAGGCATAGATTCTCATTAGCATCACTGCAAGCTACATGCCAAACAATTTAACCACACAGATCCCTGCTCTATCCCTTCTTTTAGTCCCAGCTACTTCCCACACTTCTTCTAACCCCTAGAAATCAACTACTCATCTTCCTCTGAAACTTTTGTTACTTCAAGTATATGGAGCAGGGTGCTGGTGGCTCACACCTGTAATCCTAGATACTCAGAAGGCTGAGATCTGAGGATTGCGGTTCAAAGCCAGGTCAGGCAGGAAAGTTCGTGAAACTTATCTCCCATAAACCACCAGAAAACCGGAAGTGGCACTGTGGCTCAAGTGGCAGAGCATTCCCCTTGAGCTAAAGAGCTGAGGGATAATGTCCAGGCCCAGAGTTCAAAACCTACAACTGATGAAAGGAAGGAAGGAAGGAAGGAAGGAAGGAAGGAAGGAAGGAAGGAAGGAAGGAAGGAAGGAAGGAAGGAAGGAAGGAAGGAAGGAAGGAAGGAAGGAAGGAAGGAAGGAAGGAAGGAAGGAAGGAAGGAGAGAGAGAGAAAGAAAGAAAGAAAGAGGGAGAGAGAGGGAGGAGAGGGAGGAGAGGGAGGAGAGGAAAGAAGGAAGGAAGGAAGGAAGGAAGGAAGGAAGGAAGGAAGGAAGGAAGGAAGGAAGGAAGGAAGGAAGGAAGGAAGGAAGGAAGGAAGGAAGGTGGGTCTCTGGGCATGTCTCCAAAGGAAATATGCTAGCTTCCTTAATTTTCTCTTTTTTAACATTTAAAATGTTATGGTTTGAAGGGAATGGAAGGGAATTATGGAAATTCACTTAAAGCATAAAGTCAGAAAATGGAAAGCCTGGTCAGGTAACCAACTTCCTTGGAGCCCCTGTGAACACTATCACTGCACCTTCCCCAGTGCGCTAAGAGTGCTGTTGCACACATCTGAGCTGCAGTTCACACTTGGGATGCCTGAGCACAGATCATGTCTTGCGTGTCTTCATAGCCGTGCCACACAACATTGTACCATGTGCACAGCAAACAGCCAATAATGTGTTACATCACCACACCTTCTCATAAGAAATGGTCATGCCTAGCTACTCAGCAAGCTGAGATCTGAGGATAGACATTCAAATCCAGTACAAATAGAAACATTAGTGAGGTCCTTATCTCTAACGAATCATCAAAACCCCAAATTGGAGGTACAGCTCAAGTGGTAGAGCATCAGCCTTGAATGAAAAAACTAAGGGTCAGCACCCAGGCACTGAGTTCAAGTTCTAGTACTGGCACAGAAAGAGACAGACAGATTGGGGGGGGGGGGGGAGTAAAGTTTTAAAAAGGAAGAAAAAAAGAGATTCCTGACATTGGAGAACTATGAAGGCCCATGGACTAGGTGATCAAGGTGAAATTGACAGTAAAAATACATCAACTTTGTGCTAAGAAAGGCATTTACTTTTCTAGTTTCCTTCTCCCAAACCCATGAACTTCCATCTCAAATTGAAAACACATGAGATGAATCCCAACAGATTCTAAGGCATTTCTGACTAGGGCTCCTCAAAACCATCCAAGCTGTCCCCAAATAAGGGCAGTCTGAGAAGCTGTCACTGCCAAGAGGAGCCCAAGGAGCCATAGCAACTCAATGTAAAGAGGTTTCCTGGAAGGATTTTATAGAAGTAGAAACAAGCCTGAGAAGACCCAAAGCCCAGCTAAAGTCTCATAGACAGAGCAGGAACCCCAACACACACCTCTTCAGAAAACAAAGATGCTGGGCAAGTAATTTCTAGGTCTCAGAAGGAGGACACTAGCACTTCCAGGCTCACTGCATTTACAACTTGAGCCATCCTTCCAGTGCTGGTTTTCCTGCTTGTTTTCAAGATAGGAGTCTATTCATATCTTTTTTTATTATTAATACTGGTACTGATGCTTGGATTTAGGACCTTATGCTCTCACTTGGCATTTTTCCTCAAGTCTGCTGTTCTACCACTTGAACCACACCTCCATTTCTGGCTTTTTGATAGTTAATCAGAGAGAAGTCTCACAGATTTTTCTGCTTGGGCTGGTGTCAAACTGATTCTCAGATCTCAGCCTCCACTTTAGCTGAGACTACAGGTGTGAGCTACCAGTATCCAACTTTATCTGTTCTTCTACAACAGCTCCAAGGACTCCTTGAGACTTATCTACCAGGTAAGAAAGCTTTCTTCCTAGGAAAATTCTATCATCTTCTCAGAGCCTGTCACCACCTCCCCCATAGCCCAAGGGAACCTTGTCCCAGACTGAGAGCTCCCTTCCCAAAGCTTAGTACACTCCTTCCCCGCTTCACAGCTTAGCATGTTCCTTTTCTAGGCAACATTAGGCACATTTAATGAAGACAGTAAATAACCTCCAACCCCCTTACAAACTTGAGATGGCACTTCTCTGGGGCAGCTACCACCATATAAGGGCAACAAGAGCCACTTAGAGTGACCTTCAGGTCTAGGCAGCTTATCTACTATTTGGACAGCAGCCATAAATCCTAGTCCACCATCATGAAGCCCCTGGCCCTCACAAGTCCACACTAGGGTCTCCACCTCCTAGCCCCTCCTAAACCTCCTAGGTTATATAGGTCATCTCAGACAGGTCAGAAGCCAGCGCATCTTTTCACTTCTCCCTTGTGAGAAAGGGTTTTGCCAGCCCCTTTCCCGGCAGTAAACCTATCTTTGTTCTCTGTACCTGCATGTCTGCGTGGTTCTCTGGCAAAGTCTAATTTACCCTATCACTCACCAAAAAGCTGGAAGTGGAGCAGAGACTAAAGAATTAGAATGTTATCTTTAAGCAAAAAAGTTCAGGGGCAGAGCACAGGCTCTGAGTTCAAGCCTCAAAATTGATACCCTCCACCCCCACCCCCTACCCCCACCCCACCCTCCACCCCACCACCACTAAAAAAAGAAAAAAGATGGGCTGTCCCAAAAGCTGACTTAAACCACTTTATATAAAATAAAATCTTAAAAACAGCTAAGTTTCAGTGAACCAAAGTCTTTCATTTACCAATACACACAAAAACACTGAATGGTTTTTATAAATTTTTAAATTTCAAAATAAAATCTGGTCACTGTACAGTTAGACAAGGAGCTGTTTTTATCAACCTGAAACATGGAAGGTGGGACAACAGGCTGAAGCTCATGTCTACCTCAAAGCACAGATGCTTGGCCAAATTCAGCATCATAAGGCTAAGAAAAAGTCTGACTCAACACACAGTAGACCTATCTGCTATATATATATATATATGTATATATGTGTGTGTGTGTACATATATATATCTTTTAAAACCCAGCCCATCCAACCTGCACTCCCAAGATAACCTTCAATGAAATAGATACTGAAGATGTTAGTGACTTTATGTGAGAAAAGCATCTTTTCTATGGAAGTAGTTTGCTTCCTTTATGTTTATCTTAAGATAACTGCTTTTCTGAAGAGTTCCTCCTTTGGCACAGTGGTTTGGCCCTTATTAATTACATTTTAGTTTCATGCATCATTTCCTGAGCAGTTTAAGACATCCTATCTTGAATTTTATTTACATGTCAATTAAGCCACTCCTTTTGCAGACTGTGACCTGAGTTCAGCCATTGTGAACAGAGGGGCAGGGCTTTCTGGGATAGGGACAAACAGGGGGCAGCCTGCCTGCTGTTCTGTGTGCCTGTTTGCCAGTTTTGGCTGATGGCACATGTTTCTTATTCCTGTGGTACATCCCAACATCCGGAGCTATTTCACACACACACACACACACACACACACACACACACACACACAATTTATACACAACAAGAACTGTTTTTCCAAGTTATTCTTATTGCAGCTTTAAAGTGAGAAAGTCAGGTGCTGGTGCTGGTGGCTCATGCCTGTAATCGCAGCTACTTAGGAGGCTGAGAGTTGAGGATCCAGGTTCAAAGCCAGCCTGGGCAGGAAAGTCTGTGAGACTCTTATCTCCAATAAACCACAAGAACACCAGAAGTGGTGGTATGGCTCAAGTGGTAGAGCATCAAGTGGTAGAGCACTCGCTCACCTTGAGATGAAAAGCTCAGAGACAGCAACCAGACCCAGAGTTCAAGCCCCACGACTGACCAAAAAAAAAAGGTGAGAAAGTCAGGTGTAGTGGCTAACTCTGTCTGTAATCCTAATTACCAGGAGGCAGAGATTGAGAGGGTCACAGTTGGAGGCCATTCCCGCCCCCCCCAAAAAAAAATTCAAGGGCTCACATTAACCTATAAAAAAATTAGGTTATGCCAGTTGGTGTATACCTGTTTTCCTAGCTACATGGAAAGTGCAAATAGGAGGATCACAAGCTGAGGCTGGCCTGGGAGAAAAGAGAGACCCATTTGGAAAAATAGCCAAGGCAAAAAGAACTGGGGGCACCACTTATGTGGTAGAATACATGCCTAGACAATATAAATGAAAATTCACACACACACCACCACCACCACCACCGCCAACAACAACAACAACAGAAAATAAGAGAACTAGAGGAAGTTGGGTGCCTATAATCCTAGCTACTCAGGAGACCGACATTGAGGATCACAGTTTGAAGCCAGACCAGATGGAAAAGTCTCTATGAGACTCTTATCTCCAATTAAGCACTCAAAAGCTGCAAGTGGAGCTAAGTGTTGGTGGCTCACGCCTATAATTCTGCTACTGAGGAGGCTGAGATCTGAGAATCATGGTTCAAAGAGAACCTGGGCAGGAAAATTGGTTGAGACTCTTTATCTCCAATTAACAACAAGAAAACCAGAAATGGCGCTGTGACTCAAGTGGTAGAATGTTAGACTTGAGCTGAAGAGTCAGGGATAGTGGTAGAATGTTAGACTTGAGCTGAAGAGTCAGGGAAAGTGGTAGAATGTTAGACTTGAGCTGAAGAGTCAGGGATAGTGCCCAGGCCCAGAGTTCAAGGCCCACAACCGACAAAACAAAAACAAAAAAACTTCAAATGGATCTGTGGTTTAAAATGGTAGAGTTGGGGCTGGGAAGGTGGCTCAGTGGTAAAGCGCTTGTCTTGCATGCATGAGGCCCTGGATTCGATTCCTCAGCACCACATAAGCAGAAAAAGCCAGAAGTGGCACTGCGGCTCAAGTGGTAGAATGGTAGCCTTGGGCTGAAGAGCTGAGGAACAGTGCACAGGCCCAGAGTTCAAGCCCCACGACCAATCTCCCCCCCCCAAAAAAAAAGTTAAAGAAGAGCATGAAGCCCCAGTACACACACACAGAGTTGGGTTCTGGCTGATCACACCTATAGATATCTTGCAGGAGGCTGAGATATGAGGATCACAATTTAAAGCCAGCCTGGTCAGGAAAGTCAACTCTTTATTTCCCATTAACCAGCAAAAATCTGGAAGTGGAGCTGTACCTCAAGTGGTACATCACCAGCCTTGAGTAAAAATGTTCAGGGACAGAGCCCAGGCTCTCAGTTCAAACCCCAGTATAGGCACAAAGAGACAGAGAGAGGGATGGAACCAGAAACACACTCACATGGACCTCAAATAATCCAGAAAGTGCCACCTCAGATAATCTGGTAGGCCCAGGCTTTGGCCTTGCTTTCTCCCTCACAGGAAATCTAGAACAGAAAGCAATGGCAAGCCAAGGCAAGAGCAGGCCTGAGGCAAACACATTTTATTCCCACTTCTGAAGGGGGAGTAGGAAGAGGAGGTAACAATTACTGCCACCCACAGCAGCTCTCTCATAAATCCTTATATACCCAGTGCTAGGCAAAGCACAGCTGACAAAGAGAAACTGGATTGTATGCAGAGTTAAGATGGCCCTGCCACATCCTCCTCCTTCCCCAAAGCAGAGGCCTTGGCCCTTAGTAGCTTCTGGAACATTAGCTTCTGGAACAGCACATGCCAGATCCTCTGATCAAGTGCCTCTATCCTGGATAAGGGCTGGCACAACCAGGGCAGTGACATGACCATGTGAGCCCACTGCTTTATTTTGTTATCTGTCTTCAGAAGCAGAAGGGGCACCTAAGGCCCTCCACTGCTTTGTTTTGCTATCTGTCTTCAGAACCAGAAGGGGCACTCAACACCCTTTACCTGGAAGAACAGCTGGATGAGCAAGGGAACAGGGAGAGGGACCACTTAAGACCTCCATGTCCTGAGCCATTCAAGCAGAGATGGAAGTGCACAGAAGTGTCTTCCTCTAGTGTGTGTCTACTGAATCGCTCCTAAGGGAACCTACCTATGGAAGCCTCTACAAGTTTACACAATGCCTTTAAGATTAGTTCTTGAGCCAGGCTCTCAGGGCTCACACCTGTAATTCTAGCTATTCAGAAAGCTAAGATCTGAGGATTGAGGTTCCAAGCCAGTCCAGGGCAAGAATGTCCATGAGATTCTTATCTCCATTTAGCCACCCAAATGCTACTAGGAGAGCTGTGGCTCAAGGACAGAGCAAGAGCATTAAGTAAAAAAGCTAAGGGACAGTAAGTGTCCAGGCCCTGAGTTCAAGCCCCAGTACTCTAAGACACACACAAAATAGTTCCTTAAGGGGCTGGGAAGGCAGCTCAGTGGTAGAGCGCTTGCCTTGCATGCCTGAGGCCCTGGGTTCGATTCCTCAGCACCACATAAGCAAAAAGAAAAAAGCCGGAAGTGGTGCTGTGGCTCAGGTGGTAGAGCACTAGCCTTGAGTGAAGAGCTGAGGGACAGCGTCCAGGCCCAGAGTTCAGGCCCCACGACCGGACCAAAAAAAAAAAAAAAAAAAAAGTTCCTTAAAAAAAAAAATAATAATAATAAAAAAATCACAGTGTGGTGTTGGTGGCTCAAACCTGTAAGGCTAACTATTAGGAGGCTGAGATCTAAGAATCCTGGATCAAAACCAAGCCTGGACATGCAGGTCCAGAAGACTCATCTCCAGTTAACTAGAAAGCTGGAAGTGGAGCTTGTGGCTAAAGTGGTAGAGTACTAGCCTTGGGTTAAACAAACAAAGGGGCAGTGTACAAGCCTTGAGTTCAAGCTACAGGACTTACATAAGCACAAAAATCATTCACACACACATACACACAATCACACAAGGCATGCACACATATAACCTCTCTCAGTACTTACAGTGGTACTGCAGAATTTACAAAGTGCTTTCCTATTGCCCTGCAGCACTGGGGCTTCTGGTATTATCCCCATTTTCAAGGGAAGTCAGGGTGTCTGCAGTCACTGGCTGCTCTGAGGACAGCCATCTGGACAGCAGACATGGCTGCCAGCTCCAGGTTTCCCTCTGACTGGCCCCGCCTTCTCATTTCTCATCCTGTCTCCTGTCTGTATCCTGGACATTCAGTTGAACCAGGAGGGGATGGAGGCCATGACCTGAGGCTGAGCCTCCTCCATCACTGTCCTGAAGATGGCTAAGGAAGTCTCATTCCTCAGAGCTCCAGTGTATGATGAACACACTGAGATGTGTGGTAATTTTTAAAAAAATGCTTTGTGCATATCTGACCAATTTTGAAAAAAAATTAGTCCCCCTTTATTAGGTTTTAAAGAGAAGGGTTGCTGGGCACCAGGGACTCACATCTAAAATCCTAGCTAATCAGAAGATTGAGATCTGAACATTCAGGGTTCCAACACAGCCTGCACAGGTAAAGTCCGAAGACTCTTATCTCCAACAAACTACCAAAAAACTGCATGTGGAGCTGCGGCTCAAGTGGTAGATTCCTATCTTTGAGCAAAAGAAGTTCAGGGACAGCTCTTGCATCCTGAGTTCAAGCTCTAAGACCAGCACACACACACACACAGACACACACACACACAGACACACACACACACACACAGACACACACACACACAGACACACACACACACACACACACACACACACACACACACACACGAAATGTTTTAGTTTGAATAGGTTTAGGTAAAGCAGGCTCTGTGATTCCCACCAGGGCTGAGGTTATCCATGAAACACTAGACTAGATTCTATATTAAATAGGCATACAGTCATAAAGGTCAGTTAATCAAACAGGAAAAGAAGATAAACACCCTAATTTGTTTATCAGGTTTCAATATTTAAAAGGAGAAGCATCTCATTGATACTGTTTGAAGGGCAGGTTTGATCTTCAAAATTCAGATGAAAACTGCCAGTGACTCACACCTGTAAATCTAGCTGCTTAAGAAGTTTAGAGCTGAGAATTGTGGTTCAAAGCCAGGCCAGGTAGGAAAGTCCATTGACATTTTTTTTTACATCAGTAAGGTAAGGAGTACATTTCTCTTCTTTTGATGTTTTCTTATTGTAAAATAACTGTACAGAGGGGTTACAGTTACATAAGTAAGGTAATGAGTACATTTCCTATCCACTGAAACTCTTTTCTCAATTAACTACCAAAAAAATAAAAGCCAGAAGTTGTGATTCACCAGCCTTGAGCAAAAAAGCTAAGAGACAGTGTCTAGGCTCCCGGAGCTCAAGCCTCAGTAAGAGAACCAAAAACAACAACAAATGAAAACAACAAAAAATATTTTTCTTAGGATTTTTTTTTTGCCAGTCCTAGGGCTTGAACTCAAGGACTGTCTCTTAGCTTTTTTTGCTAAAGGCTAAAGCACCATTTCTGGCTTTTTCTGCTTATGTGGCACTGAGGAATAGAACCCAAGGCTTCATCCATGCTAGGCAAGCACTCTACCACTAAGCCACATTCCCAGCCCTCAGCAATCTTTTAGCAAAGAGAACAGGTACCAATTTGGTACCTTATAAACATTCTTCAGGGATCTGATGGTTTGAAGAAGTATCTATGGGAGGTAGAGGAAAATAAAGTCTGGATGCCCTGAACTAGTTGTATGGCCTCTAAAATGCATCCTCTGCCCTCTCTCTGATGAAGAACTTTAAAGAAGAGTTGTCAAGCCTCTAGCAAACAGGGCCCATCAATCCAAGAAAGGTTTAGCCCTCTTTTTTTGGGGGGGGGGGGTCCAGTCGTGGGGCCTGAACTCTGGGCCTGGGTGCTGTCCCTCAGCTCTTCAGCTCAAGGCTAGCGCTCTACCACTTGAGCCACAGCGCCACTTCAGGCTTTTTTCTTTTTGCTTATGTGGTACTGAGGAATCGAACCCAGGGCCTCATGCATGCAAGGCAAGCACTCTACCACTGAGCCACCTTCCCAGCCCAGGTTTAGCCCTCTTTGTACTCCTAATTAGCTAATTTTTCATTAGTCTAATCTACTCTTTTATACTTTAAAAATCCTCTATGTTAACCTGGCTGAACCCTAACTGTAAATTCTAAAGTGTGTCTACTACAGAGGGTCTAGGTTAAAGAACCCACACTGGGTATAGCAATGGCATCTCTATCACACTTACTAAGCACCAGGCACTACACTAGTCCAAGTGCTGTGTGTGTGTGTGTATGTGTGTGTGTGTGTGTGTGTGTGTGTATAAACTCATTTAATCCTAAAAACCATCACATGAAGTACTAAGTACTAAAATTATGTCCATTTTATTGGAGAGGGTCATCGCTAATCAGCCAGGACAGGAAAGTCTGTGAGATTCTTATCTCTAATTAACCACCAAAAGAGAGAAAGATGCTGTGACTCAAGTGGTAGAGCACTAGCCTTGAGTAAAAGAGGTCTGAGACAATGCCCAAAACCAAAACTCAAGTCCTCAGGGAGGACCCCCCTCAAAAAATTTAAGAAATTACAAAAGAAAGAGATTAAGAAATGTATCCAGGCTGGGCACTGAGGATTCACACCTGTAAATACTAGCTACTCAGGAGGCTAAGATCTGAGGATCATACCTCAAAGCCAGCTTGGGCAGGAAAGTCCATGAGACTCTTACCTCCAATTAGCCATCAAAAACCCAGAAATAGAACTGTGGCTCAAGTGGTAAAGCTCTAGCCTTGACCAGAAAAGTTTAGGGAGAGCACACAGGTTCTGAGTTCAAGCCCCAGGACCAGCACCAAAAAATAAATAAAGTATCAGAGTAAAGCCAGGATCAAACCCAGACAAAATGGAGGTCTTGAAAGGTTGGTATTAAAGCAGGATGAGAACAAGGCAAGGAGAGAGGTGGCAGTGAAGAAGGTAGTCTGAAAGGTACCAGATGGCCTTTACTGTGCTCTCAAGGTCATGTCTGAAATTATGTGTCTAGCAGCAGTCCAGCAAGTCCTCAAGGCCAGAGACTGTGTTCTTCCCTCTAAGAATGTCAAGTACTTAGCAGAGAGCCAGCCTGGGGTACATTTTAGTATTCAGTAAGAAACTGATGGATGACTGACATGTAAATGGAGTAGAATCATAGACCCACACAGCAGCCCTCCATCAGACTGAGACTCCATAGCAAGGCCTGGACCTGGAGTGTACACATCCTTACCAGGATTGTCCTGGGCTTCTCCCTGACTCACCTGGCCCAGGTATAAACACCTGACAGAAGTGAACAAAACAATTAGCTTGTCCTCTGTCAACATTTGAGACAGCAAAGCTGGCTACATGACTTAGCTACTGAACACAGTGTTCTATGAACTGCAAGGTAGAGTCTAGGCAGATCCAGCCCTGCCTGTGGCCCAGCTTCTCCCAAACCTGGGGACCCTGACTACTCCTTACTCCTTGCTGTTTTCCCAGTCTGGACAGCTGACTGTGCTGCACCTCTGTCTAGAATCACTTGGCTTCCCACCCCTTCCTGGCCTTTAGGGCCTGACTGAACCATCACATTTCCCTTGAAAAGAGTAGTCAGGGCTTCCTCTTTCAGGAGGCCTGGCTATTCCACGCACTCACACACACCTGTACTCACAACAGCCAGAGACCATACTACATTCTGGGGTTAGGACTTCAGGCTCTGCAGGCCAGTCAGCATTTGAGCAGCCAGCTGTGTGGCCCTGAGTAAAGCATATCTCTTGCCTTACACGTAGTATCCTCATCTATTAAATGGAAAATTATGGCCCATATATTATTACGCTGCTGTGATCATGAGCAGGGTACCAGATGCTGAGACCTGCGATCCTAATTACTGAAGAGGTTTGATAAGGAGGATCACAGTTCCAAATCAATCCAGGCAGAAAAGTCTGCAAGGTTTCATCTACATGAAGGGCAGTGTGTGCCTGTGATGTCAGGAAGAATGGGAGTCTAGAGTAAGTGAATCACATTCAGGCATTCACTCAGGCAGGAAGTGAGATCCTACTGTAAATATCAACCAGTAAAAACAGGGATGTAGACATAGCTCAATTGATAGAGCACCAGCCTAACAAACATGAGGCTCTAGAGTCCAAATGTCAGAACCCTCAGCCCCCTAGAGAAAAAGAACAATAATATACAGAGTACTTAACACTGCACATGGCAAAACAGCCAGCAACAACTATCATATATGATGAATGTCCTGAGCTCAGATGTTGCAGATTATTGGGCATCGGGACTCCTGAAGGTGGGTACAGTAGATGAATAAAAGGATCCATTCGCCCTCCACACCAGCTGCTGCTCTCCCTGGCTCCATTGCTTCCTTCACGTTCCTTCAGTTACCTTCCATCAGTGCTTCCATCATCCTCTGCTTACAACTACCCACAACCACAAGAATTCTCCAAGTGGATTTAACATCTAATATTAGCTTTGAGTTTCAGTTGAAACACTATATACAGCAAGGAAAAGGTGCTTTTTTTATTGTGAAAATACTGTACAATTACATGGGCAAGATAATGAGTACATTTCTTATCAAGCATTGTAGCCTCCTCCTTTGTTTCCCCTTCCCATCCCCTCCCCCCCAGCCCTTCTCCCCCCACCACCAAAGTTGTAAAGTTTGTTTTCGACAAAACGACTTGTACGTCTCATTGTTGCAATGGGTCCACCTGTATCCCTAGTTAAACGATTTGTTTTTTCCTTTCCCCTCCACAAATTATAACAACATCAAATACAGTGAAAGCAGGGGTTATACCGTGGGGGAGGGACATACAAAGCAACAAAGAAATAATCTTATAATGTGTTAGAAACAATTATATGAAAGAAAAAAACATTTGAATACATATCTTAGGGTTCATTTCCCTAACATCAACTTAACTGACCTTTTCTGCTTGACTCAGTCATATACTAGTTATTGCCAATAAAGGAAACCATGGGACCTATGTTTCTTTGAGCCTGGCTTACTTCACTTAATATAATTTTTTCCAAGTCTTTCCATTTCCTAACAAATGGGGAAATGTCATTATTTCTGATGGAGGCATAGAATTCCATTGTATATATATATATATACCACATTTTCTTGATCCATTCATCTACTGAGGAGCATCTGGGTTGGTTCCATATCTTAGCTATGGTAAATAATGCTGCAATAAATACAGTCGTGCACGTAGCTTTAATGTGGTCTTGTTTGTAAACATTTGGGTAAATGCCCAAAAGTGGGATTGGTGGGTCATAGGGGAGCTCTATGTGGAGTCTTTTGAGGAACCTCCATACTACTTTCCAAAGTGCTTGAACAAGTTTACACTCCCAACAATGCATAAGGTTCCCTTCTGTCCACATCCCCTCCAGCATCTGTTGTTATTACAGTTCTTGATTTTAGCCACTCTAACTGGGGTGAGGTGGTATCTCAATGTTGTTTTGATTTGCATTTCTTTTATAGCTAGAGAGGTTGAGCATTTCTACATGTGTCTATTGGCCATCCTTCTTCCCTCTTCAGAGAAGTTTCTCTTTAAGTCTTTAGCCCACTTATTTATTAGGCAGTTGTTTCTTTGAAGATTTGTTGTAGGGGGATTTAATTTTTTGAGCTCCAGGTATATTTTAGATATGAGACCCTTGTCTGTTGTATGGCTAGTGAAGATCTTCTCCCAATCCATGAGCTTTCTATTGATCTTGCTAGCTATGTCCTTTGCCATGCAATTTCATGCAATACCATTTGTCCTACATTTTTTGATTTGTTGTGTTTCTGGGTCTCTATTAAGAAAATTTCAGCCTGTGCCAAGGAGACCTAGGGTTTCTCCTATTCCATCCTGTAATGTTTTCAGAGTGTCTGCTTTGACTCCGAGGTCTTTGATCCATTTGGAGTTGATTCTAGTGCAGGGTGATATATAAGGATCTAGCTTTAGTTTTCTACAAGTAGTTAACCAATTTTGCCAGCACCATTTACTGAAGTGGCTGTCTTTCTTCCATTCTATTTTTTTAGCTCCCTTATCGAAGATTAGATGGCTATAGGTCTGTAGGTTCATTTCTGGGTTTTCAATTCTATTCCATTGGTCCTGAGGTCTGTTCTTGTGCCAGTACCAAGCTGTTTTGATTACTATGGCTTTATAGTAGAGTTTGAAATTTGGTATTGATATTCCTCCAGCACTATTCTTTATGTTGAGGATCGTTTTATAGCGTGGCTTTTGTGTTTTCTAAATTGGCTAATGAATCATAGTGAAACCCGTCAATGGGAATTCAGTTACTGAACTTGTTACTTGTTTTGGCTAGAAATGTTATTCATGTAATAAATACCAATATGAGAGATAATTAAAACACACACACACACACACACACACAAAACCCAACCTTCTGATAGCCTCCCTTCCTCCTTAAGTCCAACTTCTATTGCCCAGTCATCAGAGCACTGTGACCGGTCCCTCATCCACCATTGCAATTACTCTCTAGCATATATTAACAGAACTTTCAGTGGCTCTGCTTCACCTGTTATAGCTGGAATAGGCCCCCTCCCACCACGTGAGAGGCCCAGTCATACTGCATACACATGACTACAACTTTGATCTTCCTCAGGATCACCTTAAATTTTACTCACTCCTTTACCCAGGCACCAGTGGCTCATGCCTATAATCCTAGCTACTCAGTAGGCTAAGATCTGTGGGTCATGATTCAAAGACAGCCAAGGTAGGAAAGTCTATGACTCTTTTCTCCAATGAACCACCAGAAATGAAGCTGTGGCTCAAGTGGCAGAGCACCAGCCTTGAACAAAAACACTAAGTGACAGCACTCAGGCCCTAAGTTCAAGCTTCAGTATTGGCACCAAAAACAAGATGAAACAAAACAAAACAAAAAGATACCTCATTACTTGCAGATACCTTTTCAGATCTCTGCAGCATGATCTCTTCTTATTACAATACTCGGCTGATCCCCTCTCCCAGTGGGAATTATTCTATGTCCTGCCTTGCATGCTGTAGCGCTGTGGTGTCCCCTATTAGACTGAGAGCGTTTGGGCTTTTTATTTTTTTATTTGTTTGTTTTTGCCAGTCCTTGGGCTTGAACTTCCTGGCATGTCAGAAAGCTCCAGTGAGCTCTGAGGACCCAAACTTGCTGCACACAAGCACTCTTTTTCTCTTTTCTTTTTGCATGCCAATACTTGGCACTGACCCTTAGGGTTTTTTGGTTTGTTTGTTTGTTTTGCTGAAGGCTGGTGGTGCTCTATCACTTGAGCAAAGCTCCACTTCCCACTTTTTGCTAGTTAAATGAAGATAAGAATTCTCATGGACTTTCTACCTGGGCTGGCTTCTAACCATGTTCCTCCTATCTTGGCCTCCCAAGCAGCTAGGATTACAGGCTTGAGGTCCCCGGGGATGCCCAGCTGTGGTCTTACTTTTTCACCAACATTTGGGGTGGCTTGGACAAGGAAACATAGGAAGAACCATCTCTGCTTGGAAAGCTGTTTCCTCTCTCATTCTCTTGGATCCTAACATTCCCCCAATCACAGGAATGCACATTCTGGAGTTTTCTGACATGCTAGGAAGTACAAGGCAGAGAACAAAGTTGACTGTTACCCACATTGTTGTTAATAAGGCCACAACAGCTCTCAACATGGCTGAAACAAGCTGCATTAGACATAAAAGGCTTCATACTCAGAAGCCTAGAAACAGAGAGAACGGAGCAAGGAAAATGGTTTCTGCATTACAGCAGACATCAGAATATAAACTTGAGAAGTCAGTTCAGTGGCCAAGGACAATTTATTTATTTATTTATTTTGGTCGGTCATGGGGCCTGAACTCTAGGCCTGGGCTCTTCAGCGCAGAGATAGCGCTCTTCCACTTGAGCCACATCACCACTTCTGGCTTTTTTTCCTGCTTATGTGATACTGATGAATCGAACCCAGGGCCTCATGCATGTGAGGCAAGCACTCTACCACTGAACCACCTTCCCAGCCCCAATATATTTATTTTTCTAAGCAATCACTTCCTCCTCTGGAAAGCATATTGATCTTTGAGTCAGAAGGCTCCACCTCAGTGCACTGGCTTTATGAGTGTGTGTCACTCAGCTCTTGAATGTAGATTTCAGATTTCAAAGCTGGGGGGGACCATAACAAGTGGCCCATAAGCCCTATCCTACCTCACAGAAAACCCACTGGAAGTTTGTAGGTGATGAAGCAGAGCTCTAAACTCAAATGTCTCCCACTGCTGACTGGCTTCCTGAGAGGGTAAAGCACCCAGGTTTGAAACCACCAAGGAGGGGGGCTGGTACTGTGGCCATCTGAAGACATTAGGCCTCTCTAGAGAAACAGTTGCTATGCAGGTCCAGCATTTTTGAGGAGACTAGAACCTAGTCCAGCTGGTTGGCTTTCTGACTTTTCCCTAAAAGCAAGAAGATCATGTCCTATATATGTGTGTGTGTGTGTGTGTGTGTGTGTGTGTGTGTGTGTGTGTGTGTGTGTGTGTGTGTGTGTGTGTGTGTAATACACACACATACACACACACACACACACACTCATCCCATGTTATGCTACTGGCATGTTACTAACATTTAAAAATAGAAACATCCAGCAAGGTACCAGTGGCTTATACCTGTTATCTTAGCAACTCAGGGGGTTGAGATCTGAGCATCACGATTTGAAGCCAGCCTGAGCAAGAAAGTCCATGAGACTCTTATCTCCAAATAACCACCAAAAAGGGCAGAAGTGTGGCTCAAGTGGTAGAGTGCTAGCTTGAGCAACAAAAGCCCAGGGACAGCATCTAGGCCCTGAGTTCAAGCCTAGAACTTGCACACATACAAAAAAGAGATATTCAACTAGTGTCTCAAACCTGTAATCATAGCTATTCAGGAGCTGAGATCTGAAGATCAAGATTGAAAGCCAGCCCAAGCAGGGAAGTTCTTGAGACTCTTACCTCCAATTAATCACCAAAAAGCCAGAAACAGTGCTGGGGTTCAAGTGATACAGTATCAGCCTTGAGTGAAAATGCTAAGGGACAGCACCTAGGCCCTGAGTGTCAATCCCCAGTATAGTACTAAATAAATAAATAAATAAATATTCAATCAGTGAAAATTAGCAGTGGTTAAGTTGCATAAAACATCTCTACCTTACAACTAACCCAAAAGCCACTGGTTTGCATCTAGTGTAACAAGATGCATGTACGACTTTTATTTTTAATGTGAAGAGCAGATGAACTAATAAAACAAGATCTTAAAGACAAGAGCTCCTGAAGAGCTGAGGAACAGCGCCCAGGCCCAGAGTTCAGGCCCCACAACTGGAAGAAGGAAGGAAAGAAAGAAAGAAAGAAAGAAAGAAAGAAAGAAAGAAAGAAAGAAAGAAAGAAAGAAAGAAAGAAAGAAAGAAAGAAAGAAAGAAAGAAAGAAAGAAAGAAAGAAAGAAAGAAAGAAAAAAGAAAGAAAGAGCTCCTAATAAAATAGCCAGTCAGCCAAATTACCAACCAAGAACAGAATCTGTTTCAAGATGAGAATCATTAACTTTTTGGTAAAGTTAGATGGCAAATTTAGAAACTGATTATTTCACAAATAAAGACATGGATGCACATACATATTTTCACTGTCAGCAACTGACTTAGATCAACACTCAGGAGGAAACTACCAAAAAGGAATGGTTTTTCAGTTGAGAACACACATTACCCCAAAGCAGCAGGAAGTCACTTTCACACGTCCCCTTCCAGATGTTTCAACCTGCTCTCTTTATTTAAGAAAACCCCTTTCCTCCAAAAACCCCACCACCTCTGTGCTCAGCAACCTGCTTCCCAAGATGTTATCTGTACCCCACAGAGGAGGCCCACATGGACATATAATCCTGGCAAACCAGCTCTTGGCTCCCACATAGCATGTGTGACAGGCTCTAATCACTGCCCTGGCACTGTCACCAAGCACTTGAAGAGCTTTCTAGAGCAAACAGCAGCTAACGCAATCAGTGAAGGTCAAAGCTAAAGTCCTATACACATGATCCCCATGCTAACTCAAAGTACAAGGAAAGGAAAGGGTGTTGTGCTCAGACTCAAGACCCCCCGAAAGATCACTAGAGGCCACAGGGCTGCTAATAGGGCTAAAACTTCTTCCTCATTTTTAATTGCTTTCCCTTCTGCTGTCAACAAGGCATACTCTCAATATATAGCTCCGTGCACATGTGCAGTGGCAAAGGCATAGCTACTATCAGTGTACACAGTTAGTTTCTTGTCTTTATCCAGCATTAATGCTTTCGTCAGTGCCACTTGTTCAGCTCATTGGGCAGACATCCCAGCTGGCAAGGGCTCAGCTCATATCACTTCTTTTTCATCTATCACTGCTGCCCAGCATACCTTTTCCCTTCCTGTATGAAACTATTCCCATCTGTGTACCAGACATAGTCTGCATCCCACAGGGGCTGGTCCTGAAGGTCTTTCTGTATACTGTGCAGGGCAGCCAGAATTTCCATACAATTGTGGAGTGGAATCTCCAAGTCAGGATCTGGTAGGGTAGCTGGGTTCAGGACAGATAGACCCTGGAAGGTGATTCTAGGTGGGTTAATTAAGAGTCCTTGATAATGGTTGAGCTGGGCACTGCTGAGCCAATTGTCTGGGGGTTGTTTTAGAACCCCTTCAATCTCATGGGGGTGGTTACTGTCAGTTCCTGTCCAAAAGTTATTTTATCAGCATCCTTTAGCAACAAGGCTGTGGCTGCTATCATTCTCAGACAAGGTGGCCAGCCATCTGCCACGGGATCTAATTTCTTTGATAAATATGCCACAGAGTGGTGCCATGGCCCTAGGTACTGGATCAATACCCCCTTAGCCACTCCTTTTCTCTCGTCCACGTATAAGTGGAAAGGCTTGGTAACGTCAGGTAATCCCAGAGCCGGGGCTGTTAGCAGAGCCTTTTTAACTTGTTGAAAGGCGTTTCCCATCTCCTGCGTCCATTGCCAGGGTTCTTTGTCTTTAGTGGCCTCATATAGGGATTTGGCTAGTTCTGTGAAGCCTGGGATCAGCCTACAGAATCCCGCAGATCCCAGAAACTCTTGGACCTGGCAGGGGTTCTGGGGAGTTAGTATCTTAAGTACTGTCTCTTTCCTGGCCTTCAACAGCTACCTCTGGTCCCCTTTCAGGGTATATCCCAGGTAACTTACTTCTTGTCTGCAGATCTAGCCTTTCTTAGATGAGGCCTGATATCCTAGTTCCCCCAAGGTTCAGAGCCTTGCTTTGGTTCCCTGTAGGCAGTCTTCCTTATCTCAGGCAGCAACCAGGAAGTGTCCACGTACTGCAGGACGGTTAACTCAGGGTGGTTAGAGTCGAACTTACTTAGGTCTTCATGGAGCAATTCATCGAAGATCATGGGGGAGTTTTTAAACCCCTGTGGCAACCTGGTCCATGTTTGCTGGCCACTGATTCCTTCCTCTGGGTTGCTCCATTCAAAGTCAAACAAATCCTGGCTCTTAGGAGCCAAGGGTAGGCAAAAGAAAGCATCTTTCAAGTTCAATACTGTGCACCACTGCTGTTGAGGTGAAAGGAAACTAAGAAGCATGTATGGATTAGGAACAGTGGGATAAATGTCCATTACTCTCTTGTTTACCTCTCATAGGTCCTGTACTAGACGGTAATCATTGGAGTGAGGCTTTCAGATGGGCAGCAGAGGGGTGTTCCACAATGACTGACAGGGTCTCAGTACCCCTAATTCCCAAAGTCTGCAGCTGTGAGGGGTTATTCCCATCCATGCCTCTCAGGTCATGGGGTACTGTCGAACCCTGACAGGGTCAACTCCAGGCTTTAGCTCAACATAGATTGCTGGTCAATGTCTGGCTAACCCCATTCCCCCAGTCTCTGCCCAAGCCTCGGGAAATGCTTGTAGCCACTGATCTAGGTCATCGTTGGAGGCCCGGGGTAGTTGGTGCAGTCAGTAATCATCCTCCAACTTAAGAGTGAGGACTTGGATTGGGTGCCCTTTGGGGTCCATTATTAAGGCCCTGTCTGATTGAAAATGTATCTGAGCTCCGACTTTTGTGAGGAGGTCCCTACCCACAATGGATATGGGCATTCAGGGATGACCAGGAATGAGTGGGATACCCAGCTCATGCCTAGGTCAACTGTTCTTCAGGTAGTCTATTGACATTTATTCATCCCAGTGACCCCTTGCATCCAGGATGCCTTTTCAGAGAGCTTGCCAAGAGGTTCAAGGAGCATGGAGTGTTGGGCTCCCATATCCACCAGGAACTGCAGTGGGGTCCCTTCCACCCTAAGTGTTACCCTGGGCTCGGGGAAGGGAGCCAAACCCTGACCTCCTTATTCCTGGTCTGAATCTTTCATGGTCAAAACAGCGGGAGGCTTTGGCAGGCAGCCATCTTTGGGATCCCTCCTGGGGTCCCTCCTCTTCTTTGGACAGTCTTTGGCCCAGTGTTCCTTTTCCCTGCAATGGGCACACTGATCCTTGCCCAAAATTGTATGCCTGCGAGGTCTAGGGTCAGGCCCCATCCCTCTCATTGCAGCAACTAACACTTGGGCCATGGCCTTTGCCTGTCTCTCCTCTGGGGGATCCCTGTAGTTAAATACACACTGGGCTATATGTAGTAACCCAGGGATTTTCTGGCCTTCTAAATCTTCTATTTTATGTAACTTTTTCTTGATGTCTAGAGCTGCCTGATTAACAAAGGCCATGACTACTGCTGCCTGATTCTCGGGTGCTTCTGGGTTCATAGGAGTAAACTGCCTAAAAGCCTCCATTAACCTCTCCAAATAAGCTGTGGGAGTTTCTTCCCTTCCCTGTAATACTTCATAAACTTTGGCCAAATTAGTAGGTTTTCAGACCAAGGCCCAAAGATTCGCCATTAGAGTCTGGTGATAGACCCAGTGCCTCTCCCTACCTTGAGGGGTGTTGTAATTCCACTGGTCATCTGGTGGCTGCTCCTCAGGGAAGGTGGTGTTAATCAAGATAGGATTAATTGTGGGGCGACCATCCTCCCCAGGGACTAGTTTCCTAGCTTCCACCTGGATCTACTCTTTCTCCTCAGTAGTGAAGAGAATCCAGAGCAACTGCTGACAGTTGTTCCAAGTGGACTGGTGGGTAAACATTACACTATCTAAAAGGGTAACTAAATCCTTAGGGTTTTCAGAAAACTGGGCATTCTGATTTTTCCAGTTATACAAATTACTAGTGGCAAAAGGCCAATATTGGAGTCTTGGGAATCCAGTGTCATCAGGGGGCCTGAACTCCAGTGGGAGAGGTACCATGGTATTGGGTTGTTGGGGACTCATGGTGTGTGTCCATCCTTGCATTCCCCCCACCCCCGTCAATCCCTCCAGTCCCCCACCTCCCACTGATCCCTTGTCGCATCACCAGGGCCTCAGGGGAAATGGGGGGTGGCAAGTACAGTGGGGGGTCAGCAAGAAGATTATCCACCGATTCCCCCTACAGGACCAGATATAGAGGGGCAGAGGGGGGTCAGGCAGGTCCCCTAGGCTGCTCCTTTACAGCAAGAATCCAATGGGATACTGTTTCCAGGGAGGCAAGAAAGGGGTTAACCAGAAGAGGGGGTCTTCTATGAAGTATCTCCAAACCAAAATACAGGGGATCTGGTCAGGGTGTCCACTTTGACCTGGAAGGAAAATTTTGATTTGAACCTGCTGGATTAGGTGCAGGTGAAAGGACCCCTCTGGGGGCCACCCCACACTGAAGGTCGGCCATTTGGAGGAACAACAGAAAGTTATTAGTTTGCCTTTCTTAATTTCAATGCTCAAGGAGTGGCCCCGGTCTTTACCATCCTTGAAATGGTCAGTCAGAATGGTCAGGGGAGTGGTGTGAGTCTGTCCCATCATGAAAAGTGATGTCTCTCTACCCGATCAGACATGCAAAATAAAGACAGAAGGAGAGGGCTAAAAAAAAAAAAAGAGAGACATAAAACAAAGAAGAAATGTAAGGCCGGAGGACAGAGCTGAGAGTCGGTTCCCCTGAGTTCCTATTTCTTTGGATAGCTAATTCCAACGAGGGGTAAAAGGATAATAGGAAAATTTTAAACAGAAAGCATTTAACAGAAAAAATTTTTAATCAATATACAGGATGTAGAAAGCCAGCACAAGTCCTAAAAGTGTCAAACAAAATGACAGACAACGGATTCCTCCTCAAGATCCAAAGAGATTAAGAGCGAATCTCCAGTAGTGTGGTGGGTCGGCGAGAGGAATAATTTCTCCCACCAGGATGCTGGATAAGTTGAAGATGTTACTGACAAACAAATTACTTAAGACAGACATGCTGCGCTGTAAATTGCCCAAGTGAAAGTACCAACTAAAGACGGGGAAACTCCCCAAAGGGTGTCTGTAACAAACAGCAATTTACATAGAGGGGGTCTGAGGGACTTCTCCCACAGATCCTGTTGGCAGTCCTTTTAGCACGTCCACCAAGACTCTTTGCCAACCAGAATACAGATCCTGCAGGTACAAAAACACAGATAAAATAAAGAACAGCAATGCTTTAACTTAACCGCCAGGTTTTCATGACTCTGTGGTCAGGTGTCTGGATGAGCTCATGAGGGGGGATCCCAGACAGCCCCCATGATGCTGAAGAAAATTCAGCATTCACAGCTCCAATTTCTCTCAAAAACCAAGAAAAGTAAGAAAAACTGGGCATTTTTGTTTCCTCCTATCTCCATTCAGCAGAGGGCAGCAAACAGGAAGCATGGAAAGATCAAAGAGTGAGAAAGAGAGCCACATGGAGAGCCAGCTACATATGCATAAATACACACCCACCCACCCACAGCAAGTGGAATTGTTTAGCTTCCTCTAGCTTCCAAAGAGTTGGAGGAAAGGAGGAAAAAAGTAGAAGCTGAAAAGACAGAAGTTCTTTTTCAGCTCAAGAGATTTTCAGTGAGCTGACTGCATGCATATGAAAAAGGGGCAGCTGGGAGAGGAAGATAATTTTCACTGAAGACAGCTTTCAACTACTCATTTTGAGGAAACAAGGCGGGCAATTCTAACACCAAAGCTCTCCCCAGTGAGAAACTGAGGCCCATGACATTAGCATCTCAGCCCAGGGGTGTCAGAGAATGCTGATTCACAGAATACAGGTTCATTGCTCCACAAAGACAGGGCTAGAGTGGCAAAGAGGTGGTCTTTTGAGGGCCAAGTCTAGTCCCCATGATGTTAGCAGGGCACTCGCAATCTGTCAGCCTCTTCTCAAGTATCTTTCCCACCCCCACAACCAGGAGTAGTTAGCTTTTTCTCTATATAAATGCTCTTTCCATATGGCAGGGTGGCCCAATCCCACCCTGCTCTAAGGTAAGGCTAAGTCACCCAGCACAGCCCATCTTCCTGACTAGCGATTGTGAATGAATCTTATCATAATGAACACATCAAATCCAAAGAGGACCAAAAAGATTGTGCTAAGATAATAGTAAAAGACATTTCTTGTCTTTTTATAGAGGCAACAGAGACAGATTATCTCCTCTAGTGTGTGGGTATGGATATAAGGTCAGGAAGTGTTATATTTTACCACCAAGGTAAGGAGTGGTGGGAGGGAGTACAGAGTGCTTGGTCTAAGATAAAGTCAGAACCAAGAGAACTCAGAGAGAAGAATCCCACACCCTGACAGTACCACAAACCTCTGGATCATACCATACCTGAAGCCAACTAGAGTTCCAGGAAACCTGCCTGGCTCAATTCATTACTCGCACCTGATAGTGTAGTGGCTCTACTTTCCATGGATAGTAGTGACAGTGCCATATGGCACATGTGCTTTACTTTCTCTACTTTCCTATCGAATCCCTTCACGCTATTCTACCTTCAGGTCATTCTACTTTCCCTTACTTTAAAAGTAAATCCAGGTATAGTGATTCAGGCCTTTAATCCTAGATATTGAGGAGGTAAAGACTGAAGAATCAGAGTTTGAGGCCAGCCTCGGTCCAAAAAAAAAAAAAGAAGAAGAAGAAAAAGTTCGAGAGACTTCATCTCAACCAATGACTTGAAGCAGTGGGGCATGCTTGATGTCTCAACTATGAGAGAATAACAATGGCTGTACACAGTGGCAAAACACTTGCCTATCCTGCCTAGTGACATCAGGAAGTATCAGGATCACAGCCCAGGCATAAAACAAGATCCTACTTTGAAAATAACCAATACAAAATAAGGCTAGAGGCATGGAATAAGTGCTAAGTTCCTATCTAGCAAGGGCAAAGCCCCAAGTTTAATCGTCAATATAACCAATTTTTTTTAAAAAAAATTACAAGCCAAAAAAACTCCCATGCTCCTGGATTAGAAAGATCAACATCGTGAAAATGGCAATACTTCCCAAGACTATCTACAAATCAATGCAATACCTATCAAAATTCCTACCTCATTCCTCAAGGAAATAGAAGAGGCAATCCAAAAATTCATATGGAACAATAAAAGACCCCGAATAGCAAAAACGCTCCTCAACAGAAAGAACACTGCTGAAGGAATATCAATACCAAATTTCAAACTTTACTATAAAGCCATAGTAATCAAAACAGCTTGGTACTGGCACAAGAACAGACATCAGGACCAATGGAATAGAATTGAAAACCCAGAAATGAACCTACAGACCTATAGCCATCTAATCTTCGATAAGGGAGCTAAAACAATAGAATGGAAGAAAGACAGCCTCTTCAGTAAATGGTGCTGCCAAAATTGGTCAATCACCTGTAGAAAACTAAAGCTAGATCCTTATATATCACCCTTCACCAGAATGAACTCCAAATGGATCAAAGACCTCGGAGTCAAAGCAGACACTCTGAAAATATTACAGGATGGAATAGGAGAAACCCTAGGTCTCCTTGGCGCAGGCCGAAATTTTCTTAATAGAGACCCAGAAACACAACAAATCAAAGAAAGATTGGACAAATGGGATTGCATGAAGTTGCAGAGCTTCTGCATGGCAAAGGACATAGCTAGCAAGATCAATAGAAAGCCCACAGATTGGGAGAAGATCTTCACTAGCCACACAAGAGACAAGGGTCTCATATCTAAAATATACTTGGAACTCAAAAAATTAAATCCCCCAACAACAAATCCTCAAAGAAACAACTGCCTAATAAATAAGTGGGCTAAAGACTTAAAGAGAAACTTCTCTGAAGAGGAAAGAAGGATGGCCAATAGACACATGAAGAAATGCTCAACCTTCCTAGCCATAAAAGAAATGCAAATCAAAACAACATTAAGATACCACCTCACCCCAGTTAGAATGGCTAAAATCAAGAACTCTAATAACAACAGATGCTGGAGGGGATGTGGACAGAAGGGAACCTTATGCATTGTTAGTGGGAGTGTAAACTTGTTCAAGCACTTTGGAAAGTAGTATGGAGGTTCCTCAAAAGACTCCACATAGAGCTCCCCTATGACCCACCAATCCCACTTTTGGGCATTTACCCAAATGTTTACAAACAAGACCACACTAAACTACAAGCACAACTATGTTTATTGCAGCATTATTTACTATAACTAAGATATGGAACCAACCCAGATGTCCCTCCATAGATGAATGGAACAAGAAAATGTGGTATATATACATAATGGGATTCTATGCCTCCATCAAAAAGAATGACATTTCCCCATTTGTTAGGAAATGGAAAGGCTTGGAAAAAATTATATTAAGTGAAGGAAGCCAGGCCCAAAGAAACATAGGTCCCATGGTTTCCTTATTTGCACTATCTAGTATATGTCTGAGTCAAGCAGAAAAGGACAGATAAGGTGATGTTAGGGAAATGAACCCTAAGATATGTATTCAAATGTTTTTTTTTCTTTCATGAGATTGTTTCTAACACATTTATAAGATTATTTCTGAGTTGCTTTGTATGTCCCTCTCCCACAGTATAACCCCTGCTTTCACTGTATTTGATGTCGGTATAATTTGTGGAGGGGAAGGGGAAAAACAAGTCATTTAAATAGGGATACAGGTGGACCAAATGCAACAATGAGATGTACAAGTCTTTATGTCGAAAACGAACTTTACAACTTTGGTGGGGGGGGGGGGGGGAGGACTGGGTGGGAGGGCAGGGGGAGGATGGGAAGGGATGGGAAGGGATGAGAAGGGGAAACAGAGGAGGATGCTACAATGCTTGATAAGAAATATATTCATTATCTTGCCCTCTGTACAGTATTTTCACATTAAGAAAATAAATAAAAATTAAAAAAAATTACAAGCCAAGTGCCTATAACCCTAACAACTTAGGTGACTGAAAGCAGGATGACCACATTTTAAGGCTAGCTTGCGCAGAAACATTCATGAGCCCTCATCTCAAAAAATAACCATCAAGGGCTGGGAAGGTGGCTCAGTGGTAGAGCGCTTGCCTTGCATGCCTGAGGCCCTGGGTTCGATTCCTCAGCACCACATAAGCAAAAAGAAAAAAGCCGGAAGTGGCGCTGTGGCTCAAGTAGTAGAGCGCTAGCCTTGAGCTGAAGAGCTGAGGGACAGCACCCAGGCCCAGCGTTCAGGCCCCACGACTGGACCAAAAAAAATAAATAAAAATAACCATCAAAGGAGAGAGAGAGAGACACAGACAGACAGACAGACAGACAGACAAGACAGACAGACTGAGACTGCAAGCCAGAGGCATGGATGAAGTGGTAGAGCCTGACCAAGCAAACAAGTGTGCAAACGCATGGCACTGAATTCAAACCTCAGTACCACCAAAAACAGTATTAAGTAAAAAGGTTGGAAAGAAAATTTACAAAAATGGATCAGCAAAAAGAGTCAGGTATCACTAGCTACTCAGGAGGAAGATCTAAGGATCATGCATTGTTCAAGCCAGCCCATGCAGGAAAGTCCATGAAACTCTGATGTCCAATTAAGTGCCAAAGGGGGGAAGGAACCCCATAGGAAACAGAGATGTGGCTCATATGGTACAGCACTGGCCTTGAGCAAAAACAGATCAGAGACAGCACCCCAGCCCTGAATACAAGCTCCAGAACTGGCACACACACACACACATACACACACACACACACACACACACACACACACACACACGTGTGTGTGTGTGTGTGTGTGTGTGTGTTGGGTGGGGAGGTTCCAGCAGACAAATGGTGTAATTAAGTACTGGCTTCCAAAAATGTGGCATGATAATTTGACTCACAAGAGAAATAACAGTAGACATGGATCTAGCATGTGGAGGGAAGAAAGTCTTCGCAGCAGAACACAAAGGACTTGGAGAGCACTGTGTTCATCTGTATTCCTCCTGTGAGAACATGAGTAAGTGAGGTCCTTTTTGCTGCCTCTTTCCATATTAGACCAGAGCCTTCTCAATCACCTCCCTCACACTTTAAGACTTACTCAGCAAAATCCAGTTTTCCAAGTGCAACACCATGTGCTATGTACTTAAAGAACACCTTGTATCAAGACAGCCCCACCTATTGAGGCCAGGATATGCTTCTTGGCCACAGGAACTGCAACAGGCTACATCCTTTCCCCACTGCATTGTACATGCTACAAAGGCTACATAAGCTACCATAACCCCATACCATTATGGTTGTTGGAGAAGTAAGATCTTTCTCTTTCTGAATCTGACCCAAGTATAAGATGCAGAAGGTCAGGTCAGGTATATGCACAATACAGAAGACACACACACAACTGGGTCACACAACTCAAACATCATCAGGGACAATTAGCCAGCTGCCAAGTTCGCTTCAAGGTATTTCTTTATACAGTGATGACATTCTGGATGCCATCTCAATCTAACAGCTGACCGTGGACAAGGAATAATTAAATGGTTACCTAATTGTTGCTAGATAGTTATCTTTTCAATAGGCCTTTGCTTTTCCATTATTGATTCACTTATCTGTTATCTGTCACCAGAGCCAACAGATTAAAGGCTGAACATCTTTAAATCACAGCCTGAGAGAAGGCATTACAATATGAACAAGCTCTCAAATTAGGGCCTCCTCAGAGGTTACATTCAAAAGCTTATAGTCCAAATCTTTCCAATATGTGCTTCTAAACTAAGAACCACAGAACCTCAGAAATGGAAAGGCCTAGTTAAGTACCTATTTCATTAAAAAAAATAGTATAAAGGTGATTGCAGAGAAGTTATAATTACATTAGTTGAGTAGAGTACATTTCTTTTTAGACAATGTCACCCCTGTCCCTTACCTTCTCCCAGTTTTTCCTTCCCATTCCCATCCACAAATTGTACAGTTCATTTGACACATAAGGTCTAGTGAGTACCACCACTGCATTTGTTCCCCTTTGTCAAAAATACATATTTCTTACATTACCAGAATTACTACATCAACTTCACTTGAGCAGCAGTATTGAGAACTAGTCTGAGACCAGCTGATTCCAGGCTTAGTAGACTGAATTAGTAAAGTTTGCTCTAGCTATGGGAGGGGAGAAATGGATTAGTAATTTCTGTCTTGACCCAGGAGAGGAAGCACCATTCTAATACATATTTGCCTTTCCTCCTTTGGAATCTAAACTAACTTCACAAAGGAGTAATCCAATCCCAGAGCAGTTAAACCACTTTACTAAGGTCACTGATTGAGCCAGGGGCTCCTTGGTAGAAACAAGCCCAGAAAAATAAAACAGAGATGTGGTTGGCTAAATCAACAGCCCTTCCCAAGTGAAATCAGATTTCACCACAGTAAGCAAGCAGTGATTAGCAATCTAAAAGCTACCAGCCCCTATGAAGAAAACTATAGAAATCATCCCAGGGTACATTTCCAAGAACTTAACTTACTGATGGGCACGATTCTTCTATGAGAAGACTGAAAGGAATGGAGGGACAGGGGTGGGGAGGAAAGTATTAATTTTTGCATGTGCTAAGAATAAAGTTCAGCTCTGACATCAGAAAATCTCCTGATACTTGAAAATTAAAGTCATTGGTATTCCATTATCCCATCAATTTCCATTCTACAGATGCTCTTATCCAATGAAGTCATTTCTCATGAGAAATTATGGCTCAGAAGTGGGGAGGGACCACATCAAGTTTCCTAATGCGGGCTTTTAATAACCACTTCCCAAGCCTGAAATATGAAACAGATTCTAGCATTAAACCAAGATGTTACGCAGATTAGCAGTGGGGTATGGTAATGAGAGCAAGTCCAAAATTAAAAGAAAGATGGCATCACGGCTGGCTTTCCTACTTGGTTTGCAGCTTTCTGAGAAGCCAGCTGTCTGACCAGATGAATTTAGAAACCCTAGAAGCATTATGTGTCTTTATAAATCAGATGCCCTGCCCAGCTCCAGAGGTACACTCAGGATGAACTGGGTGGCAGTTCTGTGACTAACATTCTAGCAGAGGACAGCTAAGTGCTCTTTTATTCTTCAGTGGAGGAATCAAGGAGTTAATAAGACTGTTCAAATAGTGTGTATGTTGCCTTCAGATAAACTTCTCTCAAATCCACAAGGAATCTAATTTTCTTTTGGACAAAAGTCCTGTCAAGACTTCCCTCCAGAGCTTCTGTGGTTACTTCTGCGAGGAAGATCAATGAGAAGGTACTGTGGGAAGGTTCTCAACAATTACCAGAGTGACAGACTGAGCTTAGAACCAACCGGTCAATCCTTCATAACAGCTCTAAGAGCTCCAGATAGCAGATTTCCCAGACAACAGCCTGATGTGTTGCATGCATGCTCAGGGACAGTGTGGAATGAGGACTGGAAGAAAGTCAGCCTCTTCCTTCATGGCCAGCTGACATTCAAACAAGGAACTAACAGAGAAGGCCAAGCCCAGGGCTTTGCCTCTGCAATAGAGTAGAACACAGAAGTGCTGGGTGGAAATTTGGCAGGATATTCCTGAAAGGCAGCAGATGAATGCTAAATCTATAGCACCTACAAAGGCCTATCATTGCAAAAGAGCACTTCTGCTGCACCCAAGAAGGATACATTTTCTTTAAAGGAAGAACAGCCAGTTGACAATCCTTGAAACACCAATTCCATTCACCACTTCCTCCTCTTCCTTACGCTATTCCAGAGAAAAAGAAATTAAACAGGAATTAAATCTGCCCCATGAGCCTATCCACACACACTGCAGGTCAGTGTTATGAGAAGCATCCATCCAGCTATTGCCCTCCTCTTTTTTTGACCTAAAGACTGCTTTATTTAATCAATACCTTCTTGTAGATGTGAGTAATTTTCTTTGAAAGCTCAGGCCAAACTGGCAGTTAACCTTAACCTTCTCTCTACATATTTGGGTCTACAGAAAATGAAAATCAGGACTTCTTTGGCACCTACCTCAACTGAAATTTGAGGGCTTTCTTTAGGCAGAAACAGGCTGTCAGAGCTCTTTTAGACCTGGCCCCAGCTATTCTGCAAGAGACGTGCACTTGGACAGGACCCACCCCTTTTGGCTGGGGCTCTGCCAATACAGAACCCTTGAACCTACGGAGGCTGCAAGGGACAATGCCCCAGGAAAAAGCAGTAGCCCTGTGTTCACTCACTGATCACATCACAGAATGCTGGCAACCGAACCAAGAGATGGATGGACATGATGGATGATAAGCACATACAGCAAATTAAGGGCAGAGCCAAGCACAGAGCCCTGGCCTCTTCAACCTGACACTGGTACAGGATAGGAATTGAAGGAGATTTCAAGAAAGAAAAACATACAAGATACAGAATTTAAGGGGAACAAGGCTAGGCTGGCTACCAGGGTTTGAACCCAGGGTTTAGGAAAGGACCTTGCTAACTTTCCTTAGTTTCTGAACAGTTAAGATGTACCATAAAGATCAAGCCAACTCCTCTGGATGGTTTGCAACAATTAACTAGAGTAATTGCTAAGCTCCAATTGATTAGCCCAATGGCAAAGAACTATCTGTGCTCAAGATACCATAATGGCTAGAGAGCAGGCTGACACTAAGTAGAAAGGAAAACCGTCAACTACAAAAAGTCAGCCTCTTACCTTGAGGGCAGCCAACAGTCAATTCTACCCCTGATATGAACAGTGCCCACGTCCCATAGGACCACAAAAATCCCCTAAATATTTGAAAATATCCCAATATCAAACCAATTCAAGCATGCATATTTTTGCCAAGAGATGAGAAAGGTGGACTGATGTGATTGAGCAGGAAAATATTAATCCAAGCCAGGCACTGGTGGCTCACACCTGGAATCCTAGCTACTCAGAAGGCTGAGATCTGAGAATAATGGTTCTAAGCCAACAATGAACCATCAAAAAGCCAGAAGTTGAGCTTTGGATTAGGTGATAAAGTGCCAGCCATGAGTAAAAAACAACTAAAGGGCCAGCCATGAGTGAAAAACAACTAAAGGGCCCAGGTCCTGAGTTCAAGAGCCAGGATCTGAGCATGCACACACATACACGAAGAAAAAGCCAATTTAGTCCATATGTATGTACATATGTGCACATACATGAGATGTGAGTGAGTTTCAAAGAGGCAGGAACAATTATGGTAACAGTTAGGGCTGCAAGAAATACCATGTCCCATTAGAAAGGAGGAGAGAAGGAAGGTATATGGCATTCTGCACTCAGGGTACAGTGCTCTGAGACATTTTGGGGTATCCCTCCACAGGGACACCTCTATACTCCTGGAGGGTCAAAGGTGGCAATTTCTTCAAGAACCAGAAATTCACCTTTCACCCCATCAAAGTGACCTTAATTTCCAAGAGGACCTTTGCACTCACTCCCAAGGAATTCACAGGACCTGAGAAATGAATAGGATGGGGAAACCCTAATAGGGAGAGGGAAGCCAGAAGGGCAGGGGTGACCTGAGTAGAAACACTAGGATCAGCAAGCGGGGGTGAGGGAGGGAAGCAGAGGTGATGGGGGAACCAGTTCAACAGAAAGCATCACACCCTGGGGATACAGGCATGTGCAGACAAGAGTTCTCTCCAGAAAGAGAACACTGGACAAGGTCAGAGGACAGGAGAGGGCAACAGAAAGGCAGACAGACTGTAAAGTATGGAAAATAGAAATAAGAGTTCTATACTGGGCATCAAGGGCCCTGGGTTCTAATTCAGACTCTGCCGATTGGACAAATCACTGTCCCTGGAGCCTCAATTTACCTCATCTGGGAGAGGAAATGGAAAGAAGCCCAGACTCTTCAGGAGCTGCCTCTGAGGACATCTACGGGAGGAGGAGGATGGAGAAGGAGGCGCAGGTTTGAAGTAAAACGAGACGGGGGGGGGGGGGGGGGGGGAGGGGTAAGCATCCCAAGCCCCACCGCATCCAAGGAACTCACCTGTTCCAAGGCAGGAACCACAGCTCCCGGCACCAGCACCACCACCACCACCACCCCCACCCCCGGCCCCAGGATACTGTTGAGCTGCCACTCACGTTGGGCAGGAAGACCAGGGCTGCTAGTACCAGAGCCACCACCTGCAGAAGCTGCTTCTCCTTCTGCCTCATCAGGGGCAGTCAGCCCCATGCGCTGCTGGCCCCACCGCACCGCCGCCAGCTCCAGGCTCCCGGCCTTCAGCGCTACTGCCTGGTGATGGGCAACTCAAAGAGCACAAGCACCTCAGAGCCCACCCTGCTCCACCTCCAAGCACTTCCGCAGCTTGCCAGACAGGAAGCCGGAAGCTACCACTAAATTACCGCCATGGGGGGGGCTCAGCCGCCAACACCGATGTGGGGCATGGTGGAGCCATCAAGCCCCCAAACCCTCTTATAGACTGTCTACACAAGGCCTGTACACGTCGACCTCCACCTTCTTGCGAAGGGTTTCCATCTATCCGAGCACGACCTAGACATCGGACATTAGGTCTCCCCCCTCCTGAGCCGATGGTGTGTCCCGCTCCTCCCTGGCTCCCCACCGCGGGGGCGGTGAGGAAGTGCAAGAGTTGGGTTGTTGTTGGGCACTGACTGATGTACGCTGGGCGCTAGTGCACAGGGTGCATTTTTGCGGGGTTCGAGTGTACCCCAGGATCTGATCCCAGCCTCCTCTGCTGGCTGAGCCACGGTCCAGGGATTCGAGCTCCTCCGGCCTTGCTTCTAGTGCTGGAGCCCCGCCGATGCACAGCTCCCAGGGTTTGGGGCTCCACACTCACCTTGGCCAGGGCCTGAGGACACCAACACCTGCTTTGACCCCAGGATCTTAGTGTCCTCAGCCATGGAATGCGGTCCAGGCAGTGATCCGTGTGCACTGTTCCACCCCCAGACCCTAGGTTTCTTCCTATCAAAGACTCCAGATGTTGAGTGTGTGTATGCTCATATTTAGAACCGAGTCCAGTCAGTGCCCTCTGCCCTGTGACACCTGCCTGCTGTCCCTACCAAAGTGGTGGGGAGGTGATCCGAGCCCGTATGTAGGCCACTTCAGCAAGCAAGTCTACTCATGTCCTCTGGACACTCAGTGTGTGCAACAGAGCCCTTTCCCAAACTTTGGGTTCAGGGTTTGTCTCCATTCAGCTCTATTTGGCAAACCATCACTCAGCACCCATGTGTTCCAGACCCTGTACCAGGCTCCAGGAGGACGTGCAGCAAGCCCCAAGCCCTGGGAGTTGAAATGACTGTGGGCTAAAACACTAAACAAACATGCCATCACCCAAGACAGGCTAATGTGTGCATCACTCTGAAGAAAGACTGGGCTCCCTGCTCCAGTGCTCAGCCCTTAACTGCTTCCTCCCTGATGCCCTCTGCTATGTGCACTCCACACATGCCCTCTTGATTCTCTGCTTTTGCAGCTTGGCCACTGAACCTAGTAACTTACCACTCCCAGTCCTAGACCAGTCTCAGCTTTGTCTGCCCAGGCTGACTTGGAACAGGGATCTTCAGATCTCAGCCTCCTGAGTGGCTAGGACTACAGTCAGGAGCCATCAAACATCCAGGTCTGCACAGAGGTTGAGAGGAAGAAGTTTCTAGAGAAGAGAAGAGCAAATTTGCAAAGGCCTTGCATGATTTGTCAACTCGTTGGATATTTATTTATTTAGGAAAACAGCAAGATCAGTGTAAATAAGAGAAAAGCAAAAGCTATAAGTTGGTCATACTGGCTCTAAGGATTCTCATGGTTAGTTATTGTGAAGGAAAGCCACAGGTGAGACCCACAGCTCACCTGGGTTTCTTATGAAAGGATCCCTCTGGCTGTTCTGTTAAAGCAGTGTGCCCTAGTCTAGCTCCAGGCTTACCTGTGATGCATTTGTTTTTCTGACATCACAGCTTGGGTCCTAACACCTGTAACAAAACATTGAAGGCTTGCATTCACCTTGGCTCGAGTCCACATTCCTGGGGATGACACACAAGAGTTAATCAAACTCTCAAGTCTGTAATCTTAGCTACTCAGGAGGCTGAGATCTGAGGATGGATCTCTGTTTGAAGGCAGCCTGGGGACAAACATCCGTGAGACTCTTATGGCCAATAAACTACTCAGAAAAAGACAGAAGCGGTGCTGTGGCTCAAGTGGTAGAGCACTAGCCTTAAGCACAAAGAGGCTCAGGAACAGCACCCACTGGCCCTGAGTCCAAGCCCCAGGACTGGCAAAAAAAAGAGTTAATCAAAACTCTCTTGCCTTCCCTGCTCTTCCTTCTCAGCCTAGTGCTGGCTTTGTGTGCTTAGCACACAGAAATCCTGCTCTTTCTCATCTACACTGGCTACCTCATTCATTGTCCATTCAAAGTTGAACTTTTTTTCTCAAGGTTGATGTTCTACTGTTGAGTCTCAACTCTACTTTGGCTTTTAGGTAGATAGTTGGAGATAAGAATCTCACAGACTTTTCTGCCTGGTCTGGCTTCTGGCCTCCATCCTCAGTTCTCAGCGCTCTGAATAGGTAGTATTATAAGTGTGAGTCACTGGCACCCAGCAAATTTGACTATTTTTTTTTATTCCTCATGTATGTGGAAACAGTCTTTTTAAAATACCACATTTATTTCACTAACAATATTTAAATATCCATGCATGTTGTAGCATGGGTCCAAATGCCATTCTTTTTAAGATTGAATAATGTTCTATTGAATGAATATACCACATTTTGTTTATCCATCAAGGGACATTTGGGTTGTTTCTACCTTTCCACTACTGTGAATAAACATTTTATGTCTTTTACATTGAGCACCTGCAGTAACAGAGCAGCCAGAAGAATCCTTTCATAAGAAACCTAGGTGAGCTATGGGTCTCACCTGTGGCTTTCCTTCACAATAACTAACCATGAGAATCCTTAGAGCCAGTGTGACCGACATACAGCTTTTGCTTTTCTCTTAGTTACACTGATCTTGCTGTTTTCCTAAATAAATAAATAAATGTCCAACAAGTTGACAACTTTTTGGATTTGTCAACTTGTTGGATATTCATTTGCTCTTCTCTTCTCTAGAAACTTCTTCCTCTCAACCTCTGTGCAGACCTGGATGTTTGATGGCTCCTGACTGTAGTCCTAGCCACTCAGGAGGCTGAGATCTGAAGATCCCTGTTCCAAGTCAGCCTGGGCAGACAAAGCTGACAGACTCCTATCTCTAATCAACTAGCAAAAAGCTACAAGTGGAGGTTTGGCTCAAGTGGTAGAGCATCTGCCTTGGGGGGAAAGGCCAAGCAAGGGCATAAGACCCTGAGTTCAAGCCCCAACACTGGCATACACACACACACACACACACACACACACACACAAATAAAATCATTGTGTGGTTCTCTCCATCTTCTCAGGAACTTGATCAGTGGTTCTGCCTCAGCAAGCCCTTCTCTGGACAGCTGATCTAAAATATTAACTTCTTTCCTCTCCGGTTCCTTGATTTTCCTCAGAGGAGCTCTCAGTTTGGGCTTCCCTCTTAGGGTGTGAGCTGTAAGCTCACACTCTATTCTATTGCATCCTTATCTCTAGCAGCACCTTCTTCCTTTTATTGAAAATCAGAAAATTGACTCTCCTTTTGGTCAGAGGGGTTTGCAAAAAGGGCCTTCCCTCTTCTCTGGGCCAAGTAGCCCAAGTAGACCTGAGGTCTGAGGATTTTAGCTCATACACACCTCAACCATGGAAGGAAGACTGAGAACCTTCCTAGACTAGGCACATTGTAACTACTATATTCAATAATTACTGTTTGAGCAAAGTATAGCAATCAAGGTCATAACAGGAGGGAAACAATTTGGAGTCATTCCCCTTCCCCTCTCCTCTTTAGCTCCATAGAGGACTCTGAAGGAAATTGGATTTGAGGTGTTTTGTCTTATTTTATTTGTTTTTTGTCTTCCCTGAGTCACTTGTTGATCAAAGCTGCACACCAACTCAGTCTTCCCACCATAGAGACTTTTCCTTAAGAACCCAGCTTTAATCTCCAACTTCTTTCATCACTTTTACAATATAGGTTACACCCAGTGGGGGAGGGGCTTCTGGGACTTTATCCTCCTCCCAGTGACAAGACAACTCACAGGGGGAAAAAAAAATGGAGCTGACCACTGACTGAAACTCAACCAGAACTGGCACTTTCAGGAGTAAGCCCTCCTATTGGGACAGTCATAGACATTAAATGAGATAATATATAATAAAGTCTTGTCTAGTCCTGGTGACTCAAATCTATAATCCTAGCTACTCAGGAAGCTCAAGTGTGAGGACTGGGCTTGAACTAGGTGCTTTAGGCCTTGTCCTTCAGCTCAAGGCTGTAGTGCACTACAACCTGAGCCATAACATCACTTCCAGCTTTTTCTGAGTAGTTTATTGGAGATAAGAGTCCCATGGCTTTCCCGCCTAGGCTGGCTGTAAACCACGATCCTCAGATCTCATCCTCCTGAGTAGCTAGGATTACAGGCTTGAGCCACTAGGGTCTGGCTGGCTCTCACCTTTCTGATGTCATCTCCCCTCATTCTCTTTCTTACGTAGAACCAGCCACACACCCCTTCCTCCTGGTCCCGAGTTCATTCCAGCTCTGAGACTTTCACCTTAGCTATTGCCTTTGCCTGATGTTTTTCCATACTCCCCCTAAAGCTGGCACCCTCTCACCCTACAGGTCTTGGCTTCAATGCCACCTATTCACAGAGACCCTTTGTGTGTGTGTGTGTTTTGGGATTTGAACTCAGGACCTGGGCACTGTTGCTTAACTTTTATTTTTTCCTCAAGGCTGGCATTATACACCTTGAGCCACAGTTCCTACTTATGACTTATTGCTAGTCAGTTGGAGATAAGAATTTCACAGACGTTTTTGCCCAGGCTGACTTCGAACCATGATCCTCAGATCTCAGTCTCTTGAATAGTTAGGACTACAGGCATGAGCTACCAGTGCTGGACACACAAGGACTCTTTTAAGCACCCTCATGTGCACTTTTTTTTTTGTCGGTCATGGGGCTTGAACTCTGGTCCTGGGTGCTGTCCCTGAGCTCTTCAGCTCAAGGCTAGCACTCTACCTCTTGAGCTATAGTGCCACTTCTGGTTTTCTGGTGGTTTATTGGAGATAAGAGTCTCACGGACTTTCCTGCCTGGGCTGGCTTTGAACCGCGATCCTCAGATCTCAGCCTCCTGAGTAGTTAGGATTACAGGTGTGAGCCATTATGTGCACTTTTTATCTTGCTATGTTTGCTTCATGTATTCATTTATTTACTTGATTGTCATTGGGCTTCCCCAAACAGATAATTGACTGGGCCTTGGGTAGGTGCCCTGTCTGCTCCTGGCCTACACTGTGGACTGTTCACACCAGACATATATCTGAAAAATGGAGAATTTCTTTCTCTTCCCACGTTCCCCTTGCTACTTCCTTTTTAATTTTTTTTGTGTGGCTCTGGGCCTTGAACTTAGGGTCTGGGCACTCTCCTTTCCCTGATTTTTTTGCTCAAGGCTGGCACTAACTTGAGCCACAGCTCCACTTCCAGAAATTTGGTGGTTAATTGGAGATAAGAATCTCACAGATACCCATTGTTGATGGCTCACACCTGTAATCCTAGCTAGTCAGGAGGCTGAGCTCTAAGGAGCATGGTTCAAAGTCAGCCAGAGCAGGAAAGTCTGAGACTCTTATCTCCAATTAATGCTACCTTAAGTAGAAATTAAAGAAAGTGTACCAAAACATTTATGATAATTAACTACCTCTGAAGAGTTCTAACCATTCACTCATGGCCTTATTTTAAAAATCTGAGGCAAGGTCCTGGTAGGTTATGCTTGTAACCCTAGATACTCAGGAGGCTGAGAGCTGAGGATCACAGCTCCAAGCCAGCCTGGACTAAAAAGTCTGTGAGTCTGCATCTCCAATCAACCAGCAAAACACTGAGCTGTAGCCATGGATCAAATGTTAGAGCTCTAGCAGTTCAAACAAGCCAAGCAAGTATGAGGCTCAGAGTTTAATACCCAATATCAGCAAAAAAAGAAAAGGGAAAAATTAATACTAATAAAAGTTAATGTAATCATTTCATATTCTATCCAGTCTAGTTAATAATTAAGATTAACATCCATTAGCCGGACATGAATGGCTCACACCTGTAATCATAGCTACTGAGGATATCTATTCACAGTTCAAAGCTAGCCTGAGCAGGAAAGTCCATGAGATTCTTTTCTCTAATTAACCACCAAAAAGACAGAAGTAGAGTTGTGGTTCAAGGGACAGAGCACTAGCATTGAGTAAAAAATGTTCAGGGATATTGCCCAGGCTGTGAGTTCAAGCCCAAGGACCAGCACATAATAAATAAATAAACAAACAAACAAATGATTAACCACCACAGTCTTCAGCTAGAAATTCTACCTGTTCAACTGCAAAATGTTGAAAGGCTTAGCAAAGAATTAACAATCTCAGCAAAGAAATTAAAGACATGAAGAAAACTCACTGGAAATTTTAGAACTAAAAAATACAAGAAAAAAAATTAAAGCTTAAACAATCAACGGGAAGGCAGAAAAAAACAACTGAGAACAGATAGATGGAACAATAGAATATATACAGAATATACACAAGATGAACAGTAAGAAAATAGACTAAAAAATAATCAGGACTCTGGGTGCCAATAGCTCATGCCTATAATCCTAGGTAGTCAGGAGGCTGAGATCTGAGGATTGCAGCTCAAAGCCAGGCAGGTCAGAAAAGTCCCTATGAGACTTTTATCTCCAATTAACCACTCGAAAATGGGAAGTGATGTTCTGGCTCAAATGGTAAAGCACTAGCCTTGAGCACAAAGATTCTCAGGGAGAGCACCAAGACCCTGAGTTCAAGCCCCACAAATTACCAAAAAAAGCAGGACTATAATAACAAAAGGACATATCTCCGTGTTACTAGAGTCTTGAAAGGGCAGGAGAGAAAGAAAGCAGGACTGAAAGAGTACTTAAGAGAAGAAAAAGTGGTTGCATTTTACAAGAGACAAAAAACTACAGATTCAAACTAGCTAAGTAAATCCCAAACAAGATAATCCCCCAAAACCCACTCTAGCACACACAATATGATTAGATATCTAAAAATTAAAAGGAAAGGGGAGGGAAGGAAAAGGAAGGGGAAGGAGAAAATAAAGGGGAAGAGAAGAGGAAGGGAAAGTAGGGGAGGCGCTTAGAAGCATCCAGAGGAATCAACACCTTGGTTGTGAAATCCAATTCAAATGGGTTTCTTTCTCATTAGAAAAGTGGTCATTTCCAGATGGCAAGGGGCACAGGAAAACTTTGAATATACTTGAAGTGATTGAGTAGTGGTCTCATGATAAAGATCTATATACACTCAGGAAGTATGCTTTTTATTTCTGGTATGTAGATATTTCTCAACAATGTAAAAACTACAGGCTGTTAATTACTGGTTTGGAACAAGAAGAGACTGGGGATAAATCAGCTATATTCTCACAGATTCCTCTGGAGCTTGGGATAGGATGGTTTGACATCTACAGCCTCTACTACTACCACACAGCTTACTGGTGGGGGAAATGGGGCTGAATATGTGAAGGAGTATGGTCGCATTTCAATGAGGTCATCAGAGTGTAGGAGCTACAATGCCCTTGTAATTCCTTCCATTTCTCATTATTACCCTAGTCATTGTCAGAACCAATCAGAAACACTGCTTTCAGAGCCTTGTAACTAATCCAGAGATTTTTTTAATGAAAATACCATACAGAGGAGTTACAATTACATGGGCAAGATAATGAGTACATTTCTTATCAAGCATTGTAGCCTCCTCTTTTGTTTACCCTTTACATCCCTTACCAGCCTCCCCCCCACCCCCCGCCGCTCACCCAATCCTCCCCCTTCCCACCAAAGTTGTAAAGTTGGTTTTCCACATGACAACTTGTACTTATTGTTGCAACGGGTCCACCTGTATCCTTATTTAAACGACTTGTTTTCCCCTTGCCCTCCACAAATTATACCGACATCAAATACAGTGAAAGCAGGGGTTATACTGTGCGGGGAGGGACATACAAAGCAACAAAGAAATAATCTTATAAATGCATTAGAAACAAATGCATGAAAGAAAAAAACATTTAAATACATATCTAAGGGTTCATTTTTCTAACATCACCTTATCTGACCTTTTCTGCTTGACTCAGACATATACTAGATATTGCAAATAAGGGAAATCATGGGACCTATGTTTCTTTGGGCTTGGCTTACTTCACTTAATATAATTTTTTTCCAAGTCTTTCTATTTCCTAACAAATGGGGTAATGTCATTCTTTCTGGTGGAGGCATAGAATTCCATTGTGTATATATACCATATTTTCTTGATAAATTCATCTACTGAGGGGCATCTGGGTTGGTGCCATATCTTAGCTATGGTAAATAGTGCTGCAATAAGCATAGTTGTGCTGGTAGCTTTAGTGTGGTCTTGTTTGTGATCATTTAGATAAATGCCCAAAAGTAGGATTGCTGGGTCATAGGGGAGCTCTATGTGGAGTCTTTTGAGGAACCTCCATACTACTTTCCAAAGTGCTTGAACAAGTTACCCTCCTACCAACAATGCAGTAAGGTTCCCTTCTGTCCACATCCCCTCCAGCATCTGTTGTTATCAGAGTTCTTGATTATAGCCATTCTGACTGGGGTGAGGTAGTATCTCAATGTTGTTTTGATTTGCATTTCTTTTATGGCTAGAGAGGTTGAGCATTTCTTCATGTGTCTATTGGCCATCCTTGTTTCTTCTTCAGAGAAGTTTCTCTTTAAGTCTTTAGTCCATTTATTTATTGGGCAGTTGTTTCTTTGAGGATTTGTCTCCAGGGGGATTTAATTTTTTGAGTTCTAGGTATATTTTAGATATGAGACCCTTGTCCATTGTATGGCTAGTGAAGATCTTCTCCTAATCCATGGGCTTTCTATTGATCTTGCTAGCTATGTCCTTTGCCATGCAATTTCATGCAATACCATTTGTCCTGCATTTTTTGATTTGTTGTGTTTCTGGGTCTCTATTAAGAAAATTTCAGCCTGTGCCAAGGAGACCTAGGGTTTCTCCTATTCCATCCTGTAATGTTTTCAGAGTGTCTGCTTTGACGCCAAGGTGTTTGATCCATTTGGAGTTGATTCTGGAGAAGGGTGATATATAAGGATCTAGCTTTAGTTTTCTACAAGTGATTAACCAATTTTGGCAGCACCATTTACTGAAGAGGCTGTCTTTCTGCCATTCTATTTTTTAGCTCCCTTATCGAAGATTAGATGGCTATAGGTCTGTAGGTTCATTTCTGGGTTTTCAATTCTATTCCATTGGTCCTGAGGTCTGTTCTTGTGCCAGTACCAAGCTATTTTGATTTCTATGGCTTTGTAGTAGAGTTTGAAATTTGGTATTGATACTCCTCCAGCACTGTTCTTTCTGTTAAGGATCATTTTTGCTATTCAGGGTCTTTTATTGTTCCATATGAATTTTTGAATTGCCTCTTCTACTTCGTTCAAGAATGAGGTTGGAATTTTGATAGGTATCGCATTGAATTTGTAGATAGCCTTGGGAAGTATTGCCATTTTCACGATGTTGATCATTCCAATCCAGGAGCATGGGAGGTTTTGCCACTTTCTAAATACTGTTTTGATTTCCTTTTCAGGTTTTTAAAGTTTTCATCATAGAGGTCCTTTACTGCTCAGGTAAATTTAATTCCTAGGTATTTTATTTTTTGTGGGGCTATTACGAATGGAGCTGCTTTCCTAATTTCAGCCATGCTTTCCTCATTGTTGGCATACAGAAAAGCCATTGATTTTTGAGGGCTAATTTTATTCCCTGCTACTTTGCCAAAGTTTTGAATCAGCTTGAGTAATTTGGGAGTGGAGTCTATGGGATTCTTTAATGACAAGATTATGTCATCTTCAAAGAGGGAGAGTTTTACTTCATCTTTCCCTATTTGGATCCCCTTTATGTTTGCATCTTGGCTTATTGCTGTAGCTAGGCATTCTAATACTAGATTGAAGAGAAGTGGAGATAGTGGACATCCTTGTCTTGTTCCTGAGTTAAGAGGAAATGGCTTTAGTTTTTCACCATTAAATATAATGCTGTATTTATAAGATTATGTCTTTGTTGCCTTGTATGTCCCTCCCCCATGGTACAACCCCTGCTTTCACTATATATGATGTTGGTATATGTGGAGGGGAAGGGAAAAAAACAAATTGTTAAAACATGGATACAGGAGGACCCATTGCAACAATGAGATGTACAAGTCGTTATGTCGAAAAACGAACTTTACAACTTTGGGGGGGGGGGATGGAGGGGGGAGGTACGAAAGGACAGGAAGGGGAAACAAAGCAGGAGGCTACAATGCCTGATAAGAAATGTGCTCATTATCTTACCCAGGTAATTGTAACCCCTCTGTACATTATTTTCACAATAAAAACATATTTTAAAAAAGAAAAAATAAATATAATGCTGGCTGTAGGTTTGTCATATACAACCTTTATGGTATTGAGGAATGTTCCATGGATTCCTAATTTTTCCAGACCCTTCATCATAAAGGGGTATTGGATCTTGTCAAATGCTTTTTCTGCATCTATTGGGATAACCATGTGGTTCTTATCCTTGCTCTTGTTGATGTGATGAATTATATTAATTGATTTGCATATACTGAATAAGCTTTGCATCCCTGAAATGAATCCTGTTTGATCGTGGTGTATGATTTTTTGGATGAATTGTTGAAGTCCATTTGCCAAAATGATGTTGAGAAGTTTTGCATCGATGTTCATCAAATAAATGGCTCTAAAGTTCTCTTCCTTTGATGAGTCCCTGCCTGGTTTAGGGATTAGGGTTATGATGGCTTCATGGAAACAGTTCAGTAGTTAACTTTCTTTTTCAATTTCCTTGAAGAGTTGGAGGAGAATTGTGAGCTCTGCTTTGAAGGCCTTGTAGAATTCCACTGTAAAACCATCTGCTCTTGGGCTTTTCTTAGATAGGAGGTCTGTTATTGCTGTTTCTATTTCAATGCTTGAAACAGGCCTATTAAGATGGCTTAACTCATCTTGGTTTAGTTTTGGCATATCAGTATTTGCTAGGAAAAGGTCCATGTTTGCCAAGTTCTCAAACTTATTAGCATAAAGGTTTGAGAAGTATTCCCTTCTAATATTCTGAATCTTGGTTGTGTCTGTGGCGATGTTTCCATTCTCATCTCTGAGTTTATTTATTTGGATGTGTTCTCTTCTTTTTCTGATAAGATTTGCTAAGGATTTGTTAATTTTTTCGAAGATCTCTTTGTTTAGTTGATTCTTTCTATAGTTTTTTGGATTCTAATTCATTTAATTCTGATTTAATTTTAATTATTGCTTACCATCTACTAGATTGGGGTTTTTCTTGCTCTTTTTCAAGGAGATTCAGATGTTTCATTAAATTGTTGGTTTCAAATCTCTCCAATTTGTTGATGTAGGAACTCAAAGCAATAAACTTGCCTCTGAGTACTGCCTTAGCTGTGTCCCAGAGGACTTGGTATTTTGTGTGCTCATTTTTGTTGAATTTCATTAACATTTGAATCTCGTTTCTAATCTTTTCCATGATTCACTGGTGATTCAACATTGTGTTGTTCAACCTCCATGTGTTACAGGACTTCTTTGATGGCTTTTGGTGTTGAGTTCTAATTTTATTCCCTTATGGTCTGAGAGAATGCAAGGTATAACTTCAATGTTTCTGAATTTGGACAAGTTTGCTTTGTGACATAAAATGTGGTCTATTTTGGAAAATGTTCCATGTGCTGCTGAGAAAAATGTGTATTGTGGTGCTGCTGAGTGAAATATTTGTTACATTTCTGTTAAATCTAGTTGATCTATGCAGTTGTTTAGATCTGCGGTTTCTCTGTTGAGTTTTTGCCGAGTTGATCTATCTAGTGGGGAGAGTGGTGTGTTAAAGTCCCCAACAATTAATGTCTTTGGATCTATGTGAGATTTGAGGGAAAGTAGTGTTGGATAAATTTGGGTGCTCCATTGTTTGGCGAATAGATATTTAGCATTGTAATACCCTCCTGAAGGAGAGATCCCTTGATTAGTATGTAGGGACCTTCTTTATCTCTTCTCACTAATTTTAATTTGAAGTCTATTTTATCTGATATTAGGATTGGAACGCCTGCCTGTTCATGGGGGCCGTTTGCTTGGTAGATTTTTGTTCCAGCCTTTCACTTTCAAAATGTGTTTGTTTTTATGGGCAAGGTGTGACTCCTGAAGGCAGCAGATAGAAGGATCTTGCTTTTTAATCCAACTATACAGTCTATGTCACTTAATTGGAGAGTTAAGTCCGTTAATGTTGAGACAGGATTGAGAGGTATTTGGGAGTTCCTGCCATTTTATCTACCTTCTTGAGTGTTGCGCCAACTGTGTTCTTCCTATGGTTCTTGGATTCTCAGTTTGGGAGTGATTTCTTGGCCTTTATTGTGGTCTTGTTGGTTTTCTATGTGTAGGATATCCTTAAGAATCTGTTTTAAGGCTGGTTTGGTGGAGATATATTGTTTCAGTTTTTCTTTGCTATAGAAGGTTTTTTATTTGACCTTTGGTTATAAAGGAGAGTTTTGCTGGGTACAGTATTCTTGGTTGATAGTTGTTTGTCTTTAGTGCATGGCATACATCATTCCAGGCTCTTCTTTTTTTGGGGGGGGGTCCAGTCGTGGGGCCTGAACTCTGGGCCTGGGCACTGTCCCTCAGCTCTTCAGCTCAAGGCTAGCTCTCTACCACTTGAGCCACAGCGCCACTTCTGGCTTTTTTCTTTTTGCTTATGTAGTGCTGAGGAACTGAACCCAGGGCCTCATGCATATAAGGCAAGCGCTTTAACCACTGAGACACCTTCCCAGCCCACTCCAGGCTCTTCTTGTTTTAATTGTGCCTGCTGAGAAATTTGATGTGATTCTAATTGGTTTCCCTTTAAAGGCAACTGATCTTTTATCCTTGACAGCTTTAAGGATCTTTTCCTTGATCTGAATTGATCCTGTGCAGATCCTATGACAGTGGGATGTCCTGTTCTGGTCTGATCTATTTGGGGTTCTAAAAGCTTCTTGTATCTGAATAGGCCTATCTTTTTGCATGTTTGAGAAATTCTCTGCTAGGATCCTGTTAAACAAATTTCCTAGATCATTAACTTCTGTCTCTAGGTGCTCCTCTACACCCATTATCCTCAGATTAGGCTTTCTGATAGTGTCTTCCAAATGTTGAATAGATCTATCATACTTCTTTGATTTGTCTTGGATAGTTGTATGTTCTTTATCTTTAATATCTAGGCTGTCTTCAATCCCCGAGATTTGATCTTCTGCATGGTATAACCTACTGTCAAGAGTTTTGACTTTGTTATTCATTTCTTTTCCTTCTAATTGGTTGGCTTTGATAGCATCAAATTCTTTGTTGGAGCTTTGTTTTAAATCTTGTATGAACTTCTTTATTTCCTTAATTTAGTGTTCAGTGTTTTTTCTCAAATCACCTAATTGATTGGTTATGGAGACTCCCATTCCTTCTGTTGGGCTCCATTCACCATTCCCTTTGTGGTCTCCCTGACTTCTTTTAGCTGTCTGTGGATTCCATGAATGCCTCTATTGATCTTTATCTATTCTTATCCCACTCTCACAATTCTTGTATCACTCTTTGATCAGCTTCCTCTCCTTCACACAACTCCTGCAGTTCTCTTTGACTGTTCTCAGCCTGCTCACACCACTCCTGACTTTCTCTTTGTCTCTTCTCAGCCTGCTTATACAATTCCTGTCTATCTTGTTGACTGTTCTCAGCCTGCTCATGCAATTCCTTTATTTCTCTTTGACTGTTCTCAACCTGCTCATGCAAGTCCTGTATCAATCTTTTAGTAGCTTCCTCATGCTCATGAGATTCCTGTATTAATCTTGGCTTTGCCTCCTCTCTCCATATCACACTCACACTGAGTCCTTTGCAGGTTTTCAATCTTTTCATTCACCATGTTTACCAGTAGTGTTTGTAGAGCTTTTTGGGAACTCTCCTCTGGATTATTCATTATCTGTTCTGCCACCTGATGATCATGAGTGGGAGTTGAGATACCCAGACTTGCCATTTTTCTTGTGTTTTTCTGGCTTGTTCTGCCAATTTGCTATGAAAGTAACACCAATTTTGTGCTAAAACACTATTTTAAGGCAAGCATCAACCAAAGGCCTGTAAATTGCACAGTCAGAAGTCTGAAGATACAATCTAGTTCAACAGATACAGTATATTCAACATCAAACAACTATGTATTAATGGGCTAAGAACAGCAAAGAAGAATTTGGTAAACCAGAAATTATTAGGTTTAGGGAGAAATGTGGGTGAAAATAGGGTTAAAGGGATGTGGAAAGGTAAAAGGAGAGTGAAATTAACCAAGTCTTAATCTCAAAGAGGGAAATGGATTGGACAGAATGATAAGAGAGAGAGAAGAAAAAAACAAGAAAAAAATGGAAAAACAAATTTAAATTTAAAAAATGAAACACTTAAAAGTTATGCAAGTTTAAAGAAGTTATATTGAGAGAAGAATGGGGATAAGATGAGAGGAGGGGAAGGATAGAATGGAGACATGAAAAAATAAAAAAAATACTTAAAATATTGTATAGGTATAAAGAGATAATATTGCTATTAAGGAATTTAAGTTTGTTTACATGGTACTGCGAGTTGAAGTTATGGTCTAGACATACAAAATTGTCAATATAGGCAGATGAAGGGGATGCCAGACAACAAGAACCAATGAATGAGAAGCCCACCTGTCTGTCTTATAGAGTACCAAATGATTACTTGGACCTGATACAGCCCCAAGCTGGATATTCCCCACCTCTGATCCATAGTCTGAAATTAAGGTGTTGGCCTGGTGTGTTTCCACTGAGGGCTTGCCTCCTTAGTATGTAGTTGACTGTCTTCTTCAGTGTGCACACATGATTGGTTGCCTATCTACATCCTAAACTCCTCTTTGATATGACAGCAGTCATATCAAATTAGGGTACACTCCATGTGACTTAATTTTACCTTAACCCTCCTCAAGAGCCCTACCTCCATATTCAGTCACTTCTAATACAGCAAGAATTTCAACATATGAACTGGAGAGCATAATAACAAAGCTTTGAGAAACAGAAATTCTGCTCTTCCCACCCCACCCACAAGGAAGAAAAACTGAATTTAGTCTATATTAAGCTCACAGATAATTCTGTGTGACCATCATGAAAAAAAACAGAACTAGAGAGTACCTCAGTAAAGATCTAGGCCCAGTTCAAGCTAAAAAGAATGTGCAGCATGGTTTTCTCCATTGTACAAAGAACTAGCTAAGGGCAACAATTGTAAAATCCCTTTCAGCATTGAAAGTTCATGGCACAGAGGGAAGAAAATAGTTCAAAGCCTAATTCTTCTTTCCTCTTAGACACTACTACCCTTCATGGCAACCTGATAAGAAATAGTTCATTTGGGGTTCGAGAGGAATTGTAAAGAAATTCAGAAAAGTTATAGGATCAACTTCTAGCCAATCAGGTGTTCCCCAGTAATACAGTTGGTCAGGATGCTCATGGCTTTCTGCCTAAGTGCTTTTGCAGCTGAAAACTACTGGGAAAACATCAAGGGGCACTGTCATTACTGTCTGCATGCAGCTGCAATGGGACTTGTCTGAAAGCAAATTTGCACAAAGAGTGTGGTATACTAATTAAATGGAATTCTGTGTGGATATTTTGTTGATGGATCAGTTAAATGCAATTAGCATCTGGGGCAGAAAGGGTACTGTGGGAAAGAGGCTGAGCTAGGTGCATTGTGGGTGGAATGGAGTGAGGCCTTGGCTATTGGGTTGAAGGGAGTTGACTACATTCTCCTTGGGGGCTTTGTCATTGTGAGATGAAATCTGCAGCACCAGGTCCATATGATGGATTCATGTCATTTTTAAGTTTATACTATCTTTCTTTCTACTTTCTGTCTCGCTTACCCACCAAAAGGAACATAATATGCTAAAAGCAGATAGATACATGGCATGTTTATTTGTAGCCAACTGGTCATTTGAGACCACACACTGCATAAAGAACCTTTACAAAGAGAGGAGAGAGGCAGGTTCCAAACCAAGAGATATAGTGGGTAGGGACCGGGTCTGACTAATCCCTGGAGAAATATGCATGGACAGGAAGTAGCAATTTTTCTCTTTCTCCCAGGGGCAAAATGAAGAGGCCTACATGTAGGAAAACAGAAAGAGTGGACGATAAAGCACGTGAAGGAAAGCATGGTGACTTTCCTATAGCTAATGCAAGGAATACAGTGGAAAGGGAAAGTAAACAGGAGAGGATTTCCCGAGAACTTGAAGTATATCTGTGAATTGGTGGATGTATGCTCTGTCTTCCTAGCATTAGAAAGTAAGCACACACAGCACAGGAGAGAGAGAGAGGGGGGGGGGGAGAGAGAGAGAGAGAGAGAGAGAGAGAGAGAGAGAGAGAGAGAGAGAGAGAGAGAGAGAGAGGATGATGAGTGATGAGGGAGGCAGGGTGCCAGTGGGTCATGCCTGTAATCCTAGCTACTCAGGAGGCTGAGATCTGAGGATCACGGCTCAAAGCCAGCTTGGGCAGAAAAATCTGTGAGACTCTTATCTCCAATTAACCACTGGAAAATAGGAAGTGGCACTGTGGCTCAAAGGGGTAGAATGGTAGCCTTGAGCTGAAGAGCTCAGGGACAGCACCCAGGCCCAGAGTTCAAACCCCATGACCGATGAGAGAGAAGGGGGGTGTAGGGGAGATGGCAGCAGCTCTCTAACAAAAAGGCAGAGAGTCACCCCAATTTTCACACATAAATACACTCACAGATCCTTGCAGCTTGCCCCTGCTTCAGAGGACAGGCAGTATAGTACAGTGCTGTACAGTACAGTAATCAGAAAGTAAACAGAGATGGGTTTCCTTTGCCCTATGCTTTGGTAAGGATATTCTTTATGTGTATCACCTCCCCCTCCACAATATCCACATACTAAAGGCTTGCTCCCCAGGATAATAGTATTAGGGTCAGAGAACTTTTAAGAGGTAGAGCCAAGTAAGAGATCTTTAGATCAATTAGGGTGTCCTCTGGAGTGATATGAGGACTCCAGTCTCTGTGCTTTCCTGTTTCCAGATCTGATCCTTCTTCTCACAAGGACTCCTCCACCACCATGAAGCCCTCACCACACCCTGCATCTTGCAGTTTGACACTTCACCTTGCAAAACAGTGAGCTAAATGAATCTCTTCTCTTTATAAAGTTACTATGCCTCATGTATTTCATTACAGTAAAGAAAAATAGGCTGATATAGAATGCCTGACCGGGGATTTACACAGCAAAGAACAAAACAAGCCTCGAGGAGAATGCTTGAAGGATATCCTGCCCCCGTCCCAGAGGGTCCCCAACTCTAGCCAGAACCAAACCTGAATTCTCCTTAAGACATCACTAATTTGTCACACAGGGTCCGGTAAGAAGACAAAACTACACTCATTATTTGTTACAAGATAAGATTTTTTTGTGATGAACTGCTAGCAAGGTTACTAGAAATACCAAAATAGAATCCTAAGATTTTTTATAGAACTATTGACAAAAGGAAGAGCCCTAACCCCTTAAGGCTGACAGAACAAATCTCCTTCATTATAATATTTAAAAGCTGGAAAAAGGGAGTGTTCCACAGAACTGAAATTGAACTCTACGGAGACAGTGATGGTTGGTTTATACAATGCCTCTGGGTGCACAGGTTCTATAATAGTGGAGAGCCTGCAAAGTAGATTCAGCTTCTGCCAGGGTGAAGACACATGGCTAGAGTGATGCTCAGAGACAGACAGGATGCAGCCCCTCCAGCTCCCTCCTCTGGTTTTGCAGTCTCCCTCTAGTACCCCCAGTGGCAGAGCCTAAGATCTAGCCATGTGGCAAACAAAATCATCAAGGAATTTCAGCTTCAGAGTAGATGTGGAGCCAAGTGACAATGGTTTACCCATAGCAGTTTTTAACAACAGTGGCTAGTAATTGCTGGCATAAACATGGGTCATGGTCCATGTGTGGGGACCAGACTATGTGATATAAACAGTGAGATATGGCCAACTTTCCTGTGCTCTACTAGGAATGAGGAATTACACATTTCCACACCATGCCCCTCTCTAGTCACATGATTTCTAACATGTAGCCCCCCCCCCTTATTTGGTATCGCTCTTGCTAAAACTTAGAAGATAAGATTATCTTTAGAGAAACCAGGTTTTCAAGGCCTTCAGTACCAGATCCCAAGTCCATAAAGAAAATCTGAAAAGTCCTGCTAATAGCAATTTCCATTCCTTTCTCCCAACTTCCTAAATCCATACTTGAGCCTCAAGACTTACTTTTCATAAGCAAAACCCCTATCAGTTTTTTCCTAAGTAACAACGTTTTATGTGTTGTTTTTTAATTTAAGGAATATGATACCACTCCCTCTAAACTACAGAAATAATTTTCATCAATCTTTTATGGTTCTTACCTCCTGTTACCTCATATCTCAGAATTGCTTGGATCCTCTGAATTAGACAGATCATAAGCTGGTTATGTCTGCCTTCTGAGTTTCCAAGTCCTCCTCTGTGAAATACAGAAGTTGGATCAGAGCCATTCCAAGAACTTCTAGTAATATGACTCCATGATTATTAGTATGAATTATAGAAGTGACTGGTTCTTTTTCATCTTTGGCTTGCTAACACCTACCATAATACTTGTAACATACTAGACACTTAAGTGTGTATGTTGAATTAATAAACAGATGAAAGAATTATAATAATTAATTCTGTAGTCTGTGACATCTATAAGGGAAGAGGAGTCCAGCTGTAACCCCCATGTGTGTGTGGTCAGACTGCCAACAAATTGATATGATTAACATATCAATCAGGCTTTTTAAAGTAGTCATGACCAAATACCTAGAAATAAAACACACAAAAATGCATTCCTCATGGAGTTTCAAAATTCAAAATAAAGACCTTTCACAAGCTAGCTGAAGAGAACTTCTTCAACCTGATAATGTACTTTCAACTGAAAAATCTACAACTAATGTTGTAACTGCTAACAAAGCCTTAGAGATGTTTATAGTAAAGTTTATAGTGAAGAACAAATCACCCACCATCACCTTTCTTATTTAGCATTGTAAAGTGGGCCTTAATGAATTTGCAAAGAGAAACAAAGGAAACACATAAGAATCAAAAAGAAAGAGTTATTTGCAGATTGCTAAATAATAGATTGCCTAACTAATAAGAGAATTCTTCAATTGTGGAGTGGAAGGGGAAAAACAAATCATTTAAATAGGGATACAGGTGGACCCATTGCAACAATGAGATGTACAAGTCGTTATGTCGAAAACGAACTTCACTGAAGTCATACCTCCACTTCCTGCTTTTTGCAGGTTAGTTGGAGATGAGAGTCTTATAGACTTTCCTGTCTAGGCTGACTTCCAATGGTGATCCTCAGATCATAGCCTCCTGGTATGGCTATGAGCCACCAGCATCTAACAGGTTCCATGTCTTTTGATAGAGAATTGATTACCTAAACCATGGAATACAAATGAAATGCAATACATTTGAGTGCTGCTCCATTTTTCACACATGTACATAAAGTACTAAGAAATGCAAATCAAAACCACATTGAGATTCTTCCTCACCCTAGTTAGAATGGCCATTATCAAGAAAAACAGATAATAACAGATGCTGGCAGGGATGTGGCCAAAAGGGAACACTACTACATTGTTGGTAGGAATGTAAACTGGTTCACCCACTCTGGAAGGCAGTATGGAGGGTCCTCAAAAGACTATACATAGAACCTCCCTATGATCTAGCAATCCCACTCTTGGCAAGGCCATATTAAGCTACCAGCACAACTTATGTTTATTGCAGCATTATTTACCATAGCTAAGATAAGGAACCAGCCCAGATGCCCCTCAGTAGATAAATGGATCAAGAAAATGTGTTATATATACACAATGGAATTCTACGCTTCTATCAAAATGATATCGCCCCTTTGAATGAAGTAAGCTAGACCCAAAGAAATGTAGGCTCCATGGTTTCCCTCATTTGTAATAATTAGTATATATCTTGTATAGTCCTAGCAGAAGGCCAATAACTCAATAGCTATGTACATATGACCATATAAAATAATGCTAATTGAAATTAACTGAAAGACATGGAAACAAGTCTTTTTTTGTTTATTGACCTTATTGTCAATGTACGGTATCTAGTTCTTTCTTTTTACTTTATTTCATTTTGCTTTTTGCATTGGTTTATCCCTACTAATCATTGTCTTTGTTTCTGTACCCTGCACCTTGTATATGCATTTTTCTGATTTGGGGACAGGAAGGGGAATAACAAAATGCTTAAACAAAGACAAAGGATGACCCAATGCAACAATGATACTCACAAGAGACTATGTTGGAAATGAACTTTACAACTTCAGGGGTGGGGGAGAGGAAGGGAGATAGTGGGAGAAAAACAAAGGAGTGGTTTTGACAAGAAATGTACTTATTACCTTACTCATGTTACAGTTACATGAGTAAGATTCTATACAGAATCTTTACATTAAATTAAATTAAAAATTAATTAATTAATAAAAAAGACTAACCAGAAATAAATAAAATAAAATAAAGTACTTTAGACCATATTCACCGTTCTTCACCCTCTCAGTTCAACATACCCTCTTTCCAGAAATACCCACAGCCCAGGAAGGCCTTATTTTACATTCCTGCCACTCATCTTTTACAGTATATACTGATTGTTCCAAGGGGTCCCACCATGGTATATAACACATGTATATACCATACTTTAATCAGCTTAACCATTCACTTATGTCTACTTTCTTCATTCCTTCAACATTCAACATTCAACAGTTCTGAGTTCCCCATCTTCATTCAGAGGTGTAATGTGTTCTGTTACTGTTCATCTCTACCATTCTCTTTTTCCTTTTCCATCCCTCTAATCATCTCAGTTTCCCTAAATTATAAATTATAAAATAGTACCACTATTTCTGTGGTGGTACAAAGGATGAAGTAATTCAGCAGTGATACTCACTAGATTCTATGTTGGAAATGAACTATACAACTTTTGTGGGGGAGGGAACTCAGGAGGAGAAAAACTCCAAGAGAATGAGGAAAGGGGTGATACTGTTCAAAAGGAAATGTACTCATTACCTGGCTTATGCAACTATAACCCTTGTATGGATCACCTTTACAATAAATTTTTAAAAATAAAATATAATAGTACCATTTTAAAATAAAAAACACATGAATTTAATGTGCTGAGGTAAAAGATAAATATAAATAGAAAAGAAAGTGCAACTCCCTTCCCCCAATGCCGAGCTCTTACCACATAGCTCACGTCATTTGGGGCATGGGATTCTGACCCTCTTATTTATTTATTGCATCAAAATATATTGTGGCACTAGATAGGAGTTTTGGTTGAGTCCTTATCTTGGGGTTCATTTCACTCAAGTGTTTTTTCTTTCTTGCTATTGTTTCTAACATATTTATAAGATGATTTCTTTGTTGCTTTGTATGTTCCTACCCCACAGTATAACCCCTGTTTTCACTATATTTGATATTGGTATAATTTGGGGAGGGGAAGGGAAAAACAAATTGTTTTAATAGGGATACAGGTACCCATTGCAACAATGAGATGTACAAGTTGTTATGTTGAAAAACGAACTTTACAACTTTAGTGTGGGGGGCAGGAGGGGTGGGGAGATTTGGCAAGGGATGGTAAGGGGAAACAAAGGTGGAGGCAACAATGCTTGATAAGAAATGTACTCATTACCTTGTTCATGTAATTGTAACCCCTCTGTACAGTATTTTCACAATAAAAAAAGTTTCAGTTGAGAGGTTTAGTTTTAGTTGCTTCTTTACTACTAAAAAAATTTAGTTTCTCCAACAAGTGTGAATGCTAGCTTCGCTGAATCTACCAGGGAAGTTGGTTAGCAGTTATTGGTTCTCAGGGCTCTGATGGTACTTTCCCAGGCTTTCCTTGCATTCAATGTCTGTGTGGAGAGATCTGCAGTGATTCTGAATTTTTCCCATTGTAGAATAGCTCCTTCTTTGTTTTCGCTGCATGCAAGATCATTTATTGCTCAAATCTAACATTTTTACGTATAAATTTTTTTATTGTGAAAATACTGTACAGAGGGGTTACAATTACATGGGCAAGATAATGAGTACATTTCTTACCAAGCATTGTAGCATTTTTACTATGATGTGCCTACTAGTGTTCTTCCTGGGATCCTGTTTGATAGGTGTTCTTTATGGTTTGGTTTTGTAGTTACGATTTTCTCTTTTAAGATTAGGGAAAGTTTCAGCCATAATCTTATTGAATAAAGTGTTGCATCTCTCTGTTCTGGTATTCCTCATCTTCATCAACCCCAATTATATGAAGGTTAAGTTTCTTGGCACTGTCTGATTTTTTGGACTACCCTTTGGCAATATTTTGAGTATTTTTTCCATATCTGTATTTTTTCCATAACTTTTTTCCCAGTTGCTGCATTTTGTCTTCATTTTCCATTTCATTCACCCTATTAATGATGGCTTCCTTTGTAGTTTGCATGGAGGAAATTGAACCATTTATGATTTCTGGTCTATTCCCAAAGTATTAATTTCATCTTTCAACAAGGTATGTACTGCATCTAGTTTTTGAGTGCATCTCTTGTTTGAAATCCTGGATCTCTTCTGATAATTCATTTCTTTGTTCTTTATATTTCTGATCCATTTTTAATTCTTCCACTTTTAATTCTTGAGTCATTGCCTCTATCAACTCTTGGATGTAACATTTATCTTACAGTTATTTTTTGCATTCACTGGATTTCTTCCCTGGGTGGCTACTGGTCTTTGGGGATGGTTTTCTGTCTTGGCTGTTGATGAATCTTGTAATTTTTCGCTGTGATTTTTGCATGAGGATTCAGGGATTTGAGATGAATTCCAAACTCTGACTGTTTTGGTCAATAGGCGGCTGCCTTCTCTTGGTTCTGGGTTGGTTTCTGGGTCAGTTGTTGAAGCTTGATCTCAGCCCTGGACTGGCTGACTTTGCCCAGTCTTGGTTCTGTTGGGGGAGGGGCCAACCTCCAGCTGCTAGTCTGACTGATGTAGGGCTCACTCTTGTAAGATTCTGGTGGGCAGACACACTCCATCCTCTGCTGAGGTTTGCACTTTGTTCTGAGTTCAGTCAGGGATTGGTGATTTAGACAGCTCAGGCTCCAACCTGGGACACAGGTAGGGCTCATTAGGCTGCCTGCTGGAGCCCATAGGCAGTTCACGACTTCAGCCAAGGACTGGTTATAGTTGCTTCTGAACTATTATGAACTGAACACAGAACCTCACACTTAATTAGACAAGTGCCTAACATTTAAGCTATATGTCCAGATTGCTTATTTTCATTGGTGTTTTTTGGGTTTGAGTTTTGGGGTTTTTTTCTTTTAAGATAAACTCTCACTAACTTTGCCTCTCTAACCAAAGAAAGCCACAACTCTAACACCAAGCCCTATAGCTTTTCAAGTGGAACCAACAAGTACAAGTGCATGTGTGGATATTTCCACAATCGTGATAGCTCCATGTATCAACATTTCCCTCTGCATCATCCACAGTGCTGAGTCGTCATACAATCTTCCTTACTTCTTACAGGAATCATGGTTTTAATCCCCATTTTACAAAGGAGGAATTTGAACCTCAGGAACCATATTTAACTCTCTCAAAGTCACACAGCAAATATATTTAGGAACCCGAGACTCCAAAAGACATACTCTTTTTTTTAGTACATATTTTTCAAAAGATGTACTTGTAACCTGCTCTCTAGACTGTCCCCTTAACCTGTTCTCTACTCTGTCCTCTGAGAGGGAACAGAAAGCATGTATTGGAAGCTGTGCCAAGCATGCTTCCAAAGGCAGAGAGACAAAGGTGAAGAAGAAATGCTATCTTCTCTGAGGAAGCATGAGGTCACCTGGAGAGAGTTGTATGATGAAAACATAACAAAGCAAGATTTAAGTCAGTGGTTTATGTCTCTGACTCCCCTACTGAGTCTGTAGCAGGTAGAGTAGGCATGGCTGTGTTGGTCCTGTGGTCCTGCCTGCAGCCTCATACCACACAGGTGCAAACACCATCTCCTCCTAAGACTTGGATTCAATGGTGAACACTGGGATGAGATGTCCACATGAAACGCATTGGAGGAGAGGCAAGACCCAGCCCTGTGCTCCAGCGTAAAGAGCTCTCTTCTGCCACAGAAATTGCCTGCATGGCAGGCAGGAGACAGAAGCCAGGCTTTTGATGCACTGGGGCCTCTAGCCAGAGCTGGGGTCAATGCACTAACCCCTGATCACCAATCACTTCCCTGATCTGTAAAATGGGAACAGTCATGTCATGTGGGTGTGTCAGGTCTCACCTAGCCAATGAGGAGACCCCACACTACAGGATGCCTTGTACACCATCGTGTGCTATTCAAGGGACAGGAGCCATGGCAGCCTACACAGTGTCCATCACCCAGGCATGAAGGATCCAGAAAGACCATCAAATGGAAGCTCAGGGCCCAAAAGGAAGAAAGAGCAGACTAAGACCAGCCAACCTCTCTCAGCAGAAGACAGCACCTTCCAGTCCCAAGAAGTATCCACAGTGTCCTTCTTCCTCCCTGTCCAGGGCCTCCTGGACACAGAGGCAGAGAGGCCCTTCTCCTGCCTGGGAAAATAGCTACTGTGTTCTGGGTCACTCTATCAGAAACTCCATTCCTGCACTGCTTAGCGAAGGCCAGGCCACATGACGTAAACATGAGTCATCTGAACAGCAATGTACCTGTGCTCTGCACTCATCTCTGCCTCTCACATGCTGTGTTTACTAGATCAAGGGCACACATCTCTTGTGGATCTTGTTCCCCACACATATAAAGAGAGGATTCCCAAGGTCAGGCTTTCTGGATCTCAGCACCATTGCATTTTAGGCCAGATAATTCCCTGTTGAAGGGATCTGTCCCATGCTTTGCAGTTGGCTTGGAGTCTATAGCATGCCCCAGCCCATGGTGACAGCCACGTGGTTCTCTAGGCATTACCAAAGTGGCCTATAGTGAAGAGCCATTCACTTAGATGATTCCTGGGGGCTTCTAATCTACTTTAACTTCCCAGCTTCAGTCCCCCCACCCCCCTCCCGCCCCCTATGCCTAAGACACACATCTTCCGGCCAAGTGTCTACTCTTCAATGATCCTGTCCCTAGGTCTTACCACCCTCCACGTTCTCTATTTTACCAAGTGGTATTGGAGATGAAAGTCTTAGCAGAGAGGACCTAGCTAGTAGGCCAGGGGAGCTCAGAGGAAAGGGTCAGTGCTGAGGTAGCCTTGGAAACCAAGCAGATTTGAATAGATATTCTGGCTCAGCAAGAGTGGCCTTCTCCAATTCACATCATCTCCCAGCCTTCCATTTCCTGCCTCTAAGGTAGACTAATAAGATCACTTCGTGGAGTGGACATTTAGAATAATAATTCTTTCCTTCCTTTTTTTTGGGGGGGGGGGGTAGCAGTAGTAAAAATTGAACCCAGAGCATTGCACACACTAGACACATGCTTCATCACTTGAGCCATGTTCCAATCCCTTTACCTTTATTTTTGCTTTTGATATAGGTTCTCATACTTTGCTTATGCTGACCTTGAACTGATAATCTTCCCATGTGTACTCCTGAGTAGCTGGTAATACAGACCTGCATCACCACAGGTGAAAACTAACATTAGAGAGAGGTGGAGCTCTGATAGGTGGTCATTGCTTCCCCAGTCTTTAGTGTAGGTGGGAAGGGGTTCAATGAAGGTAATCCTCCATCTCCCTGACCTGCCTCCTTATTCAAACCTAAGCTCATGTCCCCCTGGTTCTGTGCCATCTTCCCTCTCTCCCAGACAGATGTCTTTTTCGTAGGTCAGTGCCCCAGAAGGAGAGCTGATCCTTGTCTTCATAACTGCAACTGAGGCAGAGTAATTCAGGTCATCTCCTTCCTTCCTTTGAGATTAATTAAGCTCATCTTTTTGGGTCTGGATACACCCAACTAAGTGCCAAAAGGTTGCGAGGGAATTCCTTATTTGCTGAAGACAGAGCCCTCTTTTAATCCTGCTGCCTTTCACTGCCCTCATGCCTCAGTCATAGAAACTCAGTAATTCAATATAAATGAAGCTAAACCAACAAGAAATGGGGCTGCCTGTCTATCTGAGATAAACACAAAGAACTCACTGTAAGAACAAAGTCAGTTTTCGACATAACGACTTGTACATCTCATTGTTGCAATGGGTCCACCTGTATCCCTATTTAAACGACTTGTTTTTCCCCTTCCCCTCCACAAATTATACCGACATCAAATACAGTGAAAGCAGGGGTTATACTGTGAGGGAGAGACATACAAAGCAACAAAGAAATAATCTTATAAATGTGTTAGAAACAATCGCATGAAAGAAAAAAAAACATTTGAATACATACCTTAGGGTTCATTTCCCTAACATCACCTTATCTGACCTTTTCTGCTTGACTCAGACATATACTAGATATTGCAAATAAGGGAAACCATGGGACCTATGTTTCTTTGGGCCTGCTTACTTCACTTAATATAATTTTTCCAAGCATTTCCATTTCCTAACAAATGGGGCAATGTCATTCTTTGTGATGGAGGCATAGAATTCCATTGTGTATATATACCACATTTTCTTGATCCATTCATCTACTGAGGGGTATCTGGGTTGGTTCCATATCTTAGCTATAGTAAATAATGCTGCAATAAACATAGTCGTGTTGGTAGCTTTATTGTGGTCTTGTTTGTAAACATTTGGGTAAATGCCCAAAAGTGGGATTGGTGGGTCATAGGGGACCTCTATGTGGAGTCTTTTGAGGAACCTCCAAAGTGGAAAGTAGTTTACACTCCCATCAATAATGCAGTAAGGTTCCTTTCTGTCCACATCCGTTCCAGCATCTGTTGTTATTAGAGTTCTTGATTTTAGCCATTCTAACTGGAGTGAGGTGGTATCTCAATGTCGTTTTGATTTGCATTTCTACAAGTTTGGTGCGGGAGGGGGTGATAAGAGGGGAGGATTGGGTGGGGGGGGGCGAGGGGAGGATGGGAAGGGATGGGAAGGGGAAACAAAGGAGGAGGCTACAATGCCTGATAAGAAAAGTACTCATTATCTTGCCCATGTAATTGTAACCCCTCTGTACAGTATTTTCACAATAAAAAAAACCTCCATATAATCTATATATTCCAAATTTTGGTAATAGCTAGAAAGAATATAAAACTTTTTTCTTTTTAAAAATTTTATTGTCAAGATGATGTACAGAGCAATTACAGTTGCATGGGAGGGGCAGTGAGTTCATTTGTTGTCTAACTTGTTACCCACTCCCTCATTTTTCTCCCTCCCTCCCTATCCCCCCCAAATTGTACAGTTCATTTCCAACATATTATTTTGTGAGTATTGCTGTTGCATGGGATCTCCTTAGTCTTTTGTCTTACTATTTTACTGTTCCCCTTCCCTTCCCTAGTTAAGATAAATGTATATACAATACCGAGGGTAGCAAAATCAAATGCAGTAACATCAGGGAATAAACCATAGGGAGGAAAACACATGAACTTTACAATTTAGGCAGGGGGTGGAGGAGTGGGGGAGGAGGTGTAGTTGTGGAGGTGGGAGGGAAGGGATGGTAGGGGAAAAACAAAGGAGGAGGCAACAATGCTTGATAAGAAATGTACTCATGGGCTGGGAAGGTGGCTCAGTGGTAGAGCACTTGCCTTGCATGCCTGAGGCCCTGGGTTCTATTCCTCAGCACCACATAAACAAAAAGAAAAAACCCGGAAATGGCACTGTGGCTCAAGTGGTAGAGTGCTAGCCTTGAGCTGAAGAGCTGAGGGACAGCGCCCAGGCCCAGAGTTCAGGCCCCACGACTGGACCCAAAAAAAAAAAAAAGAAAGAAATGTACTCATTGCCTTGCTCATGTAGCTGTAACCCCTCTGTACAATATTTTCACAATAAAAAACTTATTAAAAAATAAAAAGAAATAAAGTAGTACATTAAGAATACAACAAAGAAAAACTTAAAAAAAAATAAAAAGAACAAATTCAGGAGCATAGACCCTGCCATGAGTCATGCCTTCTGATGAAGTATTTCCTCCTACTCCCTCCAAAGCCATCCCTGAGACCAGGAATGGTGAGTGAACACAAATTCCATGAGTTTTGTGTAATATTAGCCCATCTGCCCAGCCTTCTTTTGTCAGATTAAAAAAAACCAACAAAAGAATTTCAAGAAGTCTACAGCCAGTTGTCATACTTCTGTCTTTTTTTATATTTTTTTTATTGTAAAAATGTTGTACAGAGGGGTTACAGTTACATAGGCAAGGTAATGAGCACATTTCCTATTGAGCATTGTTGCCTCCTCCTTTGTTTTCCCCTTACCATCTCCTCCCACCTCCACAACTACACTCCCCCTCTCCTCCCTCTGGCCTAAATTGTAAAGTTCATTTTTAACATAGTATTTTATAGATCTTATTGTTATAATGGGTCAACCTGTACCCTTATTTAAGCATTTCATTTTTTCCCTTCCCTTCCCTGAATTAGAGACGTGTATATACAAGATGCAGGGCACTGACATCAAATACAGTGAAAATAGGGCTTATACCATGGGGGAGAAACATAAAAGCAACAAAAAAAATCACATGGTCCATTATAAATACATTAGAAACAATAGCAAGAAAGAAAAAAGGTATTTGTGTCCCTATCTTAGGGTTCATTTCACTTAACATCATCTTATATGGTCATATGTACAAGTTTTTGGCCTTTTCTGCTTGCCCTACACATGTACACATGTTATTGCAAATAAGGGAAACCATGGAACCTATGTTTCTTTGGGCCTGGCTTCACTTAATATAGTTTTTTACAAGTCTTTCCCTTTCCTAACAAATTGTGTAGTGTGGTTCCATTATATATATATATATATATATATATATATATATATATATATATATACATACATATACATGTATGTGTATATATATATATATACACACACACACACACACACACACACACATATATATATATATATATATATATATATATATATACATATTACATTTTGTTAATCCATTCATCTACCGAGGGGCATCTGAGATGGTTCTATATCTTAGCTATGGTAAATAAATGCTGCGATAAACATAGTTGTGCTGGTAGCCTTAGTATGGCCTTGTTTGTGATCATATAGGTAAATGCCCAAAAGTGGGATTGCTGGGTCATAGGGGAGCTCTATGTGGAGTCTCCTCACTTATAAAGGGAAATAATAAAAGTGCCTACCATGAAACATGGTTCCAAGGAACAAGTAAGTTAATATATGAATTGCTTAGGAGTTCCCTAGGCTATGGTGTTATATAAGTGTACCTTTCTATTATGTCATTTATTATAACTACTATTATTATCATTCTCTCTGTTCACAGTTATTTGGGGTCCCAGAGACAGATAAGATCCAACACAGCACCATAACCCAACCTTTCATGACTACAACTATAATCAAAACCAATTTTTATTGATAACTTATGATGTATTGCCTTTAGTCATTCCAACCATTCTCTATGGCTAGTATTATTATTATGGTTGCTTTATAAAAAGAAAACTAAGGCTTAGGGGCTTCAGGAAAGTTATTAGGACACCATAGACATCATATCTAAGATTTGATTTGTCTGTCTATTCTAGAGCCTAAATACAAGGGGATATTATATATTTTTTATATATACATATATTTATATGTAATATTAGTGGCCTTGATGATACTTCCCAGTATTCCTGGAAATACCTGAAACACAGAAAAATATTCTAATAACAAGTCCACATTTAGGACGGTCAGCAGAAAAATCTTAGATGTTTATGGATCTGTGGTTTCACACAGTAAAAGATGATATTGCCTAACAGAAGCAAAAGAGGAAATATGAAATAGGGCTCTCATAATCATCCAGAAGGCTGGGCTCCAGGTTGGGAACACCATTGTGGGCACAAAAAGTACTGGAAGCAGACAGTCCAGAAATGATCTTACTTCAGGAACAGTGGAGACAAGAGTAGACTGGATTGACACCAGACACTAACAACCTCTTCTGATTTTCCCATGAGTTAAATTACAAGGAAAGCAGCATCTACTTAGCCTGGTTTGGGTCCACCACGTGTTTATAGGAGGTAAGATTAAAGCCACTACCAGATTAAAGATATTGGGTACTGTTATGAAGAAGAAATGGAGGCTGAGTTGCCCACAAGGCTTCCCAAAGTGTTCATAATGGAAGAGTGTAACAGACAATGGAAAAACATGTCCTGGCCCAGAGTGAGTAATATTATCATGCAGAGATAGCACACGAATTCTGTAATGTTTGTGATTTGGACAGTCTGCCCAGCCTTTCCCTATATCTGGCAGAAAACATTAGACTATGATTCTTGGTGCATGTCAAAACTAAATTAAAATCTTAAACTATCAGACTACAAAGGAACATTAGAATTATAACACTGACTTTCCTTCTCCTTTATGTAGTCCTGGAAATGAAAGATAGTGGCTTACTCAAAATCTCATCACTGCTTACTGGCAGAGTCCAGATAGAAACAAAGGGCTCTCTAAGCCCATCCAGGGCTTCTGCTCTGAAATGCTCAATGATCACTTCACCATCCAGCATCGCCACAGAAGCCAGCTCCAGGTCAGAATCTGGATAAAGAAGGATTGACCACAGTTTGTAAAGCCCTCCTTTGCTAAGGAGCCAGCCAGTGACCTCTGTAGAGAGGCAGAGGACCAAAGCGGAAAAGGAAACTGAGCAAGGCACAGGACACATTGGGAGCAGTGGTTCTGAAAGGGGAGAGGAATTGCTGCTGGTCCCTTTTCCTTTCTTCATCCCCCTGCTAGGCTCATGTGGTCCTTCCTTTCTGTATCCTTTCCCCCTAAGGTGCTGATATGGAAAGCCTTTTTCCCCAAGTGTATTGATATGGGAAGTCTTGGTACCCTTGGTGAAACACTCAGATATCTCACTCAGAGAAACATGGTCTTTGAGTGATGTCAACTGTGCTGCGATTGTGTGGTGCTCTAATTTAGACTTGCCTCCCCCAGGGACAGAGGTAAAAGGATGCGGAGGGAGCTACATGTTCTCAGGCTCCAGGGGTGTGGTCCCTGCAAAAATGCTAGTTTGGGCCAGTTCCAGCCCAGCTGGGGAAGGGGAAATCTCAAGTAGAATAATGACTGGACTGCTCCCAATCCCCACTGCACGTGCGTGTGTGTGTGTGTGCACACGCACACACACACACCCCTAAACTGGCATAGGCAAAGGAGAACCTTGAATGAGGCACAGTTAAGAATAAATGTAGCTCAAGGCTCAAGTCCTGAGCATTCAGAATCACAGTGGCATTGGAAGGAAGCAAAGAGAATATGGAGTTAACAAGCAGCCCCAGCAGAAAGCCAGGCAAGGGTCATGGGGACTTCGCTCATCCTTGTGAAAAATAGAAAGCACATAAACATCAAGCTAGGTCAGCACATGTGTTAAACTCTCAGATTAAAAAAGAAAGGAAATAATGCTGTTTTTTGAATAAAAAAATTATAAAAATTTTGCAGTAGCATTAAAAAGAGAACAAAGAGGTCAGACAAACAAAGGGTGAGGAAGGAAAGGAAAGGAGCACAATTCCTCCACAAGTCACAGTACAGGGGAGTAGGAACCAATCTAACCATGCGAATAAGCTCCCTGGAAACCAAGATGCCCTTACCAAATGCCAAGTCCTCCTCCCTCTGATCTCAGCCTGGACAGCACAGGTTGGCACCCTATTTGGGGAATAAGTTGCATCTCCCACAGGCACCTACATGTCTGGGAAATCATGAAGCCCCAGCATCTCCACTACACCAACATCTGCAGCCAGGGAGTGGTCTACATACTGAGGACACCTCTCTGAGTCTTTGCTCTCCATTTTTCCTTCTTTCTGCACCCATTCCTTTGTTCATTGAGTAGTTATACACAATGCATCTCACATTCTTGCAAATTCAATCTCCCTACATTACTTACTAGCCTGCCAAGTTCTTCCTGTCTCAGAGTAATAGAAAACCAACCACAAATAATGTTAATAAAATGTTAATGTAACTAACAAGGGGCAGAGCTTGGCCAAACACAGATAGCCTTGCTTGTTGTCACTCATGCCTGTAATCCTAACTACTTAGGAGGCTGAGATCAGAGGATTACAATTTAAAGCTAGTCCAGACAGAAAAGTTGGTGAGACTCATCTCCAGTTAACCATCAAAAAACCAGAAGTGAAGTTATGGCTCAAGTGGTAGAGCACCAACTTTGAGTGAAAAAGTTAAGGGACAACACCCAGGATCTACTGAGTTCAACTTCCAGAAATGGCAAAAAAAAAATTAAAAAATAAAAGGCCATCTTCACTGTTAGTGAGGAGCCTACTATGTGTGAGGCTGGTTCAGGGGTGGGTGAGGTAGGGGAGAATACATGTAACTTTTCTTTAATGTTCCTTGTCCTCAAGCAAAGGGAAAAAAGAGCAAAACTGACCTATGCAATTCAATGGAACAAAAAACACATTAATAAGTAAATCTAAGTAAATGGTAAACTGTGACTTGAAACTGCTCTCTGAATGTTAATGGATCCCTAAAATACAAGAGATTCTTGAAATTCTCTTTGAAAAGGAGATTAATAACATAAAACTATCGAGATTGTTTCAACAAAACTGGAGGAATACAATCATTATTTCACTTTTATAATTGTTGTAGAAATATGTTTAAATATGTATACTAAATGTTAAGTGTAAACACTAGCAAAATATAATTTCATATTAGAAGTTGCAATTCACTGAAACAGGAGAAAAAAAGAAATAGAGAAATGTCATCTACTATTTTACAATTTCCTTTTGGTTTTACAGACTTTCCTGCCTAGGCTGGCTTCAAACTATGAATGATCCTCAGATCTTAGCCTCCTAAGTAGCTAGGATTACAGGTATGAGCCACTAGCACCTGGCTCTTTTACTTTACAGATATAAATAAAGAAGAAACACTTCCTAAACAACAGGAAGTACAATAAATAAGACATAAAATTAAATGGTAGGAATGAAAACAACCCAGATACCAAAACCATGTGAGAGAGTTGAATCTTACTATGAAACAAAAGAATGTCCTTAAAGTAGGGATCTGAAAAACAAAAATCCAGTTCTACATTACTTATAAAAGACTGAACATAGCTGGGCATGTAATCCTAGCAGGAAGTTGAGATCTGAGGATTCTGTTTCAAAGCCAACCCAAGCAGGAAAGTCTGTGAGACTCTTATCTCCAATTAACTACCAAAAAGCTAAAAGTAAAGCTGTGGCTCAAATGATAGAGCACTAGCCTTGAGCAAAAATGCTCAGAGAGACAAGAAGACAGTGCCCAGGCTCTATGTTCAAGTCCTATGGCCAGATCTAACACACACACACACACACACACACACACACAGATGATGAACAAAAGGGGATTCCATAAAAAAATTAGTCATGAGACTTTATACACTGAACAAATATATACAGAGTCAGCTTATCCCTTTAACAAACTAGATGAAGAGAGGGGAACAAAAACTGTAATAACAATAATAACACAACCTGACAGTTGGATAACAGCCTTCCACTTACCAGCACTTCTGCACATGTGATTTGTGTATATGTGTGTGTGGTTTCTCTGTGTGTGTGTTCTTTGTGTATATGTGTGTATGTGTGTGTGTGTGTGTGTCCCAGTACTGTGGCTTGAACTCAGGGCCTGAGTACTGTCCCTTAGCTTTTTCACTCAAAGCTGGTGTTCTATCACTTGAACTACAACTTCACTGCTGGCTTTTTGGTGGTTAATTGGAGATCAAAGTCTCAACGACTTTTCTGTCTGGGCTGGCTTGAAATTGTGATCTTCAGATCTCAGCCTCTTAAGTAGCTGGGATTACAGGCATGAGCCATCAGAGTTTGGTTCACACATATGATTTTGACTTACAACAAGGAACCACAGACTCCCTCCCAGAAACAAACTTGCCCTCCCGCCACCGTCCGCACCACACACATTGAGGTCTCTGTTTCTCCTCAGAGGTGCTTTAAACCACTCCTCTCTATCATCCCTCATCGTTACACCAACCCCTGTCACACAGAGTAGTCCTTCAGAACATTAATCCTCCTGGCTCCGAACCTACAGAGATGTATCTACACCTACTTCTATGGGTGTAGAATACAACACAGTATACTCTTCCAGACATCATATAGCATACAATATTTCTGTAGAAGTGTAGTGTCCTATCTATACAGTTATAGATATTTCTTTTGTCAAAGTCAAAAACACAGAAATATACCTTCAGAAAAGAATCTCATATTTGAGAGAAAATGAAGAGAATCAGAATCCAGGATACACATGCCCAGGTTTGGTGTGGCCTCTGGTATATCTGGAGAACAAAGGGAATATTGGAGATTCTTTTAGAACAGAGAAATCTACCACATTTTTTGTTTTTTGGTTTTTTTTTTTGGGGGGGGGTCCGGTCTTGGGGCCTGAACTCTGGGCCTGGGTGCTGTCCCTCAGCCCTTCAGCTCAAGGCTAGCACTCTACCACTTGAGCCACAGTGCCACTTCCGGCTTTTTTTTTCTGCTTATGTGGTGCTGAGGAGTCAAACCCAGGGCCTCATGCATGCAAGGCAAGCGCTCTACAACTGAGCCACCTTCCCAGCCCTTACCACATTTTTTGGAAAGCAGATTCCTTGGCACTTTGATGTTCGCAGAGCTGAAGAGCTCTGCACTTGTTATGCAGTGGCAATTCCTACATCTAAAACAAGTCTTAAGGTCATAGTTGGCAGGCCACTGTTAGTTGCTAGGTAAAAAGAGTCTAAAAGAGGAAGTGGTGCTGTGGTTCAAGTGGTAGAGTGCTAGCCTTGAGCTGAAGAGGTAAGGGATAGTTAGTACCCAGGCCCAGAGTTCAAGCCCCGTGGCCAACAAAAACAAACAAACAAACAAGAGTCTAAAAGATAGGGCAGTTGTCATGGATTTCAGTGTGCAGACTTGTCTTACAAGACAAGCAAGTAGGAGAAGCAAAAAGTTTGTTAGGACACTGATGAAAGAAGCCAGAGCTGCTGGACACAGGACAATGTTGCTGTGGCTGGTCGCTATTTGAGGGTTGGGCAAGTTTTTTAGAAGCAAAGTGCATCCTCCAGTGAGAGGATGGGCAGATTCAAAAAATGAGTACTGGTGGTGGGGGGCAGGGAGTGGAGCAGGAAGGCAGTAGCTCATGCCTGTAATCCAGGCTACTTAGGAGACTGAGATCTGAAGATCTCAATTTGAAACCAACCAAGGCAGGAAAACTCTGAGACTCTTTTTCTTTACACAGAAAAGGCAAGAAGTGCTGTGGCTCAAATGGTAGAGCACTAGCCTTGAGCAAAAGAAGCTCAGGGACAACGCCTAAGCCCTGAGTTCAAACTCCAGGACTAGAAAAAAAGTGAATAAAAAGGAGTATTATTCTGAAGATTGCAAGACCTCGAGCTTTTATTGTAATCTGTAGTGATGATGGTGAACAGTGCTGGAAAATTGAATTATGTGTCAGTAACTCTAAGACTGTGCTATGTGTCATCAATTCTTTTTACAAGCAAGGTGTAAGAGGTAAGGAGTGGTAGGACTGGGATGGTCAGACTGGGCACAAGTCTTTCTGTTAATGTCCTCAATCTAGGAGATGATTACTTAACAACATCCAATCCATAGTTCTCAACCATCATGTTTTCCAACTTCATTCCTAGCTTCAAACATAGGACTATTTGGTTGAATTGGTCCTGTGAAATAGTTCCTAGAGCAGGTGTGTCTATCACCCCAGTGTGTCCATTTCCTTTCTGAGATTCTTGATTCCATACTATTGAGTATAACTTTTTGTATAATGAATGTTCACACAACAAACATAACCCTAAATATTTAACCATTCCTACCCCCCTCATTGAATGCAGGAGTTAGGAGGGGCAGAATTCCACTTGTTCTGTTTGCTGTTGTATCACCAGTGGTATGAAGTAAGCATTCAGTTATATTTTTGGAATATTTTATTTTACTCATCAAAAAATGTAATATATATCACGTCTACATATTTCCACACAAAATTATACAGATATTTTCTTTCTGCAGATTATCTATATTTGTATATGGCATTATTATTTTCCTGTTAAAATAAGTATATTTGAAATGTAGTTTTCAATCACAGCATATCTCCATTCCTATTTTTTCTTCAAAAATTTCACCTTATATAATGTTTTCACTTTTGTTACTTTTATTCTGATTTCTGGTGTCAATTTTCTTATTATGTCATTTGAAACATAAAAACACTAGAGTTCAGTATTGCCATACACAGTCCATTGCATTGTAAAAACCGCAGACTCATATACAATCATATAGTAAAAATAATTAATATGCACAATAGAATAACATAAGCCTACTGGATATAACATTAATATAGAGAACATAAAAGTCTTAAATCCTTACCAAACTCCATTGTGATGAAACTAGTCTTTTGTCAGTCTTTACCATCCATCCTTCCTTCCCCTCAGATATTCAGCTGTAGTCTTTCCTTGTTTCAGGTTCTATTCCATTGTTCATATCAATACCCCCACTGTGACCTCTGAATATACAGTCAATCTCACAAGTGCTAGTGTAGAGTTCAATGCCCTTTGTCAAAGGCAGACTATGAATATATTGTCATAGAACAGACAATACCAAATAGCATTGATTACAACCATAAAAGTGTTTTAGGAGATAATATAGTTAAGATCAATGTATAAACTCCATAAACAATTTGGAAGGCACAAGACAATTGTGAACCTATAAAACAATTAATCTCATTATAAGAGACTGATATTAATCTATTCCATTCCCACCCATCCCCATTTCATTTCTAAAGAATTTTGTCTTTTTCACAACCTCTTCCTTCCTTCCCTAGCCACCCATGGTCTACTGATGGTCCTAGGGGTTGGGCCACTTCCCAGTAGTCTGGGTCTTATCAGGGGTCCAGTTCCTTCAATGATAATATGTGAGAGAGTTGTACTCAGTTCACTGGGCCCAATGTGCCTATGAGAGGCAGGACCCCCAAGTATACTGCTTGAACCACATTGCCCTGGCCTTGTTAGAGACTAGGTGGCAGAGATTTGGAGGGGACCTGAATTGGGGTGACAGGAAATGGTGTGGGGCAGAGCCCTGCCCCACCTCTCCAGGTTGCCCTCAGATCTTTAGGAAAGCACCACAACCTCCACCAGCTGATCCTCAATCTCGTAGGGAAGGGCAAAATGGTCATTCATAATGGCATCCACCATAGATTTCATGATCTTGGGCAGCTGCAGGATGTTGACAGTGAGGTTCTTGAAGAACCAAGCACCCCAAGATTTGAGGACAGGCTCCACACAATGAGGACTCTTCATATCATCCAAACTTTGCTGCTCCTCAGTGATGTCAATGACCACGGGACCCAGACAGCGTTCAGCAGCAGGTATCTGGGCAGCTGCCAGCTTCTTAGATTGGCCTTCTGTGCTCTCCCCTCCAATGGACACCAGCAGCTCCTTTAGCTCCTCCTTGTTCTTTCTCTGCACCTGGGCAGGCCCACTGTTTTGCAGCTTTTGGATTTTCATGTGCAAGTCCGCGTGTCCTCTATGAAGAAGCTCAGGGTCTTCCTCAGCTCACTTAATCTGTGCTTTATTGTCTCCACGCAGTTATAAGTATCCTGAAGTTGTGTGTTGATGTGGGAGGCAGCCTGTAGCATATGGGCCAGGGATGAGTGAGCATGTGATTGCCCTGGTATCCCTAGCACATTCTGCCCAGCAGGTGGTGGCTCAGGGTCATGGCAATCTTGGTCTTTGGGTGGCTCTTTTGTTGACTTACATTCCTTCGTGGTGATCACATCACCACTGTGATAGTTCTTCATCTTTGTTGCTCCTGAGTGGGAGGGCGCTGAGGGGGGAGGGAATGTGGGAGGAATACCTGCAGTGAGCAGGCATTCATCTAAGGAGGCAAAATGGTCTCCAAGAGGGCAGTGGCATTTATCAGAAGCCCTGGGATCACTTGCACTGTGTCAGATGCCAGAGGCAGTAGGCTCAGTTACAACACTATCCCAGGCTTATTGCCTTATGTTTGGCCTAGACATCATAATAATATTGTAATAGATTCCTGGGACCACAGACTGAATGACTCATTCAAAATAGGAGGGAGTGAAAATCAACACCAATGATAGCAAGGGAGTGAAGAGCCAGGTCGGAAGCTAGGGAGGACCATAGGCCTGAAAAAGAAATCAGAAGAAAGATGGAGCCAGGTACTGGTGGCTCACACCTGTAATCCTAGCTACTCAGGGGGCTGAGATATGAGGATCACAGCCAGCCTGGGAAGAAAAGTCTATGACATTCCCATGTCCTGTTAACCACCAAAAAGCCAGAAATAGAGCTATGGCTCAAGTGTGCTGGTCTCGAGCATAAAAGCTCAGGAACAGAACCTAAGCCCTAAGTTAAAGCACCAGGACCAGCATAAAAGAAAAAGAAAAAAGGAGATGCTCGGGGCTGGGAAGGTGGCTCAGTGGTAGAGCGCTTGCCTTGCATGCCTGAGGCCCTGGGTTCGATTCCTCAGCACCACATAAGCAAAAAGAAAAAAGCCAGAAGTGGCGCTGTGGCTCAAGTGGTAGAGCGCTAGCCTTAAGCTGAAGAGCTGAAGGACAGCGCCCAGGCCCAGAGTACAGGCCCCACGACCGGACTCCCCCCCCAAAAAAAGGAGATGCTTGGGCCTGAAGGTCTCATCCAAAGTCCAGTTTTCTAACTACTCAATTTATATGTATATTTTTACATTTTACTTTAGTAATGCAATATATCCATATTCTTTTTTTTTTTTTTTTTTTTTTTTGTCGGTCATGGGGCTTGAACTCTGGGCCTGGGTGCTGTCCCTCAGCTCTTCAGCTCAAGGCGAGCACTCTACCACTTGAGCTACAGCACCACTTCCGGTTTTCTGGTGGTTTATTGGAGATAGGAGTCTCACGGTCTTTCCTGCCCGGGCTGGCTTTGAACCGCGATCCTCAGATCTCAGCCTCCTGGGTAGCTAGGATTACAGGCGTGAGCCACCAGGGCCCGGCTATATCCATATTCTTATACAGTGAAATAATGCAGACATCTTGTAATAAAAGGCAACCCCTGCCATGTCTTGGGCTACTAACTTTTTACTGCTTTGCTTTTAGCCTGGCTCACATTTTCTTTCTTTCCTCTTTTCTTTTCTTTTCTATCTTTCTTTCTCCCCTTTCTCCCTCCTTCCCTTCCTTTATTCCTTTCTTTCTTGCTTTCTTCTTTTTTTCTTTTGTCTTTCAGTACTGAGATTTGAACTCTGGATCCTGTGCTTGCACTCTTACCAGATGAGATGTCTGTAGCCCTTTTTTAAAAAAAATATTTATTTTTTCATGTTTATGTGGTACCAAGGAATCAAACCCAGGGCCTCATTCATGCTAGACAAACAGTCGATCACTTAGCCACATTGCCAGCCCCTAGCTCTGCCTTTTAACTGGTTATTTTGGAGATGGAATCTAGCAAACTTTTCTATCTGGAGTGGCTTTGAACCATAATCTTCAGACTCTTAAGTAGCTGGGAATACAGGAAGAAGCCACCAACACCCAGCTTGGCTACAATTTCCTTTTCTTTTTAATTTTGTCTGAGAGCAGGACTCCAACTTGATATCTGTCACATTCACTCACAAGGTGGTGCTCTACCACCTTTTCTCTCTCTCTCTCTCTCTCTCTCTTTCTTTCTTTCTTTCTTTCTTTCTTTCTTTCTTTCTTTCTTTCTTTGTCTTGGGGCTTGCACTCTGGGCACTGTCCCTGAGCTCTTCAGCTTAAGACAAGCTCTCTATGACTTGAGCTAGAGATCCACTTCAAGTTTTTTTTTATGGTTAATTGGAGATAAGAGTTTCATGGATTTTCCTTCCCAGGATGGCTTTGAACTGCAATGCTCATATCTCAGCCTCCTAAGTAGCTAGGATTATAGGCGTGAGCCACTTGCACCTGGCTTGGCTAACATTTTCTAAGTGCGCTTGTCACATGCCAAGCCTTTGGTGTACATTGCTTTAGCCAGTGCTCACAAGATACCATTTCTACATTCATTTTATAAATGGGAATTAAGGTGTTGGAGAGTTAAGGGATCAGGCCAAGGTCAGACAGCTTATGAGCAACAGAAATGAGATTCTAGCTCAGGAGGACATCTGACTCCAGACTCTGGGAGTATGTTCAATCACCAGAGGTTCTGTAAGAGGTGGATTACCTTTGCTCCTTAATTTACACCCTGGAGACATTATCTATTGACTCTTTAGCATGACTGATGAGTATTCATATCACCAAATTGCCCTGTCTCTGTCCACCTATTTTAGACCCACATGTATTTACTTGTGTGTCGGGTACCTTTAGGGCTTTAAAGAATTCACTCAAACCTCAACTCCACCTTCCTACTCTACAAACAATTGTTGATTGCTTACGTAGAGAGTCATTTGGGAGTTGAAGAATAGAAAGACAATCTTGGACTTTTTTATTATCCTTTCCCATCCAGGATAATACCAGCAGTGGTAGGTGCCTGCTAAATATCTGTGCCAGCCAATGAATACAGAGAAACTGAGCTCTGAATATGGAGGATGACCAGGAAATCTCAGGCAAGTAAAGGCAAGGTAATTGCAGTCTGACTTCAGAGACACAGCCTCCTGCTGAGAAGGGAAGGAGATACAAAATGGACATTGAAAGCAAATCACTCTGGAGCAGCTGTCTGGAAGCACTTCCCTAGTGAGACACTGGGTGTGCAAAATGACCTCACCCCAAGGTTTTCTCAGCTCACATACCTGTTCTGGCCTGGCCAACTACAACCCCACCCCCAAGAACTCACTCTACAGAGGCTTCTTGCTCTCTTCCCCTTCTGAGACACTGGCTGTGAAAAACCCAGCAGTTGGAGATACAGCCATCTGCTATAGGATGTCAAAAAATAAAGTGCAGCTGGGTACTGGGTGCTCATCCCTGTAATCCTAGCCACTAAAGAGGTTGAGATTTTAGGTTGCAGGTGCAAAGCGGGCCTGGGCAGGAAAGTCCATGAGATTCATCTCCAAGTGTCCACAGCAAGCAGGAAGTAGAACTGTGGTTCAAAGATGGCTGGACCTCCACCTCAAGTTTCTGGACTGAGGCCCAAGAATTTGCCAAACATCAGGTGAGATGGAAGCCACTTGTCCTTTTTCACCTTGGTAATCACTGAAGGATTACCTCTGGTTATCATCCACACATGATCCAAGACTGTTTTTAAACTCCAAAGATGGTGAGATTTCATGGGCAACTTTCAGGTGAGATAGAGAAACAGATAGGATCTAATCATTGAGGTGACCTTCTTCCCTTTTTGTAAGCTGGAGTAACAGCTCAGTATTTCATTTCCTTTCCCTTTGCTTCATTTGCTCTGGGAAGGACTACCTCCCAGCCCTTTCTGCAAGGCTTGGTTGCCAGACTGAGACCAGAGACTGAGGGCTTCCAGGCAGCTTGATTGTTCCCTACTGCTGCAAGTGGCCTGAACATACTAAGCCCTCTTCGGTCTCAGTCCATGATGAGCTGCTAGTACAGAGCAAGAGATGGCTGGACAGCGCTCATGGCTGGAGCAAGAGAGGCAAGACAAAGCTCTCTAAATAATTCTGAACACCCTGAAAGGGACCAGGAGGTTTTACAGGGTTTGTGGGCAGAATTTCAAGAGCTTTCATCTCAAAAGATTCAAGGTGTGCGGCAGAGCTGGGACTGAAAAGAGGGTCTACCAGGATCAAGGGCAATGTCAAATTCCAGAGAGAAGCTCCTTCAAATTCTAAATTTTCTTGTTTTGTGCCAGGTCTAGGGGCTTGAACTCAGGGCATAAGCACTATTCCTTTTGTGTTCAAGGCTAGCACTCTACCACTTGAGGCACAGCTCCACTTCTACTTTCTTTTTGGTGTTTAGTTGGATATAAAAGTTTCACAGACTTCCTGCCAGGAGATTGGCTTAGAACTGCAGTTATCAGCTCTCAGCCTCCTGAGGATTCCAGGTATGAACCACCAGCACCTGGCTTCATATTCTAAATTTGACATTGAAGCTGGGCACCAGGGACAACTACCTGTAATCCTAGCTCTCAGGAGGCTGAAATCTGAGGATCACAGTTCAAGGCCAGCCCAAGCAGGAAAGTCCATGAGACTCTTACCTCCAATGAACCACAACAAAGCCAGAAGTAGTACTGTGGCTCAAGTGGTAGAATGCTACCCTTGAGCAAAAAAGCTAAAGTGTACCACCCAGACCTAGAATTCAAGACCCAGGATAGGCAAAAACAAAACAAAAACAAAAACAAAACAAAACAAAAAGCAGCAACAACAAAAAAACACAACTGAACTTGACCCCAAAGTCATGAAGGAATAATATTTGTCAATATAGTAAAAGATAGAACATATATTATTTAGAATAAGTAACCTTAATTTATAACTTCTGACTTATCAGACAGGTGATGTATGGGCCTCCATTTTTATTCTTGGTTAGGTCTTGTTGGTTTAGAGTAAAATTGACCTTTGGAGTAACCTAGGGATGTGATTGGTTTAAGAAGTATGATTACTGCAGGAGGATCTTTGCTGTTACCTGGGGTAAAAATTATCAGCTAGAAGTCCCAGCCACCACTGTCTCCTTAGGGCCTGTAAGCATGCAGAAGGGATTTTTCTCCTACTGGTAGGAGAGGGTAAAAACTGGTTCCAGTTAAATGAGAGCAATGTTTTACCTCATCTAACATTAAGAAGAAGCCTCCAGACCAGGCATAGAAGCACATTGCTGTAATCTCAGTAGGGAGGCAAAATCTCAGTTACTAGAAGGATGGATGGTGAGGCCAGCCCAGGCAAAATTATGGGACCCTGTCTCAAAGCAGAACTGAAGGCATGACTCAAGAAATGAAGCAGTTACCTAGAACATGTGAGGCCTTGAGTTCTATCCCTGGTACAAAAAATACGTTAATTTTTTTTAAAAAAGAGAAGTCTGAATCTTGTTAGGTTTAGATATGAGGTTCTCAGAAAGTTGTACCTTTGTAGACTGCTAGCCTTGAGCAAAAGAAGCTCAGGGAATGGGCTGGGAAGGTGGCTCAGTGGTAAAGTGCTTGCCTTGCAGGCTTGAGGCCCTGGGTTCAATTCCTCAGCACCACATAAGTAGAAAAAGCCAGAAATGGCACTGTGGCTCAAGTGGTAGAGCGCTAGCCTTGAGCTGAAGAGCTGAGGGACAGCACCCAGGACCAGAATTCAGGCCCCACAACTGACAAAAAAAAAGAAAGAAAAAAGAAGCTCAGGGAAGGTGCCCTGAGTTCAAGTCCCAGAACTGGAAAAAAAGAATGTGCTCAAACAAATAAACTACTAAGAAAATGCTGGCAATGGCCATGGGGCTCCAATGGTAGAGTGGTAGCCCTGAGCAAAAGAAGCTCAGGAACAGAGCCCAGGCTCTGATGTCAAGCCCCATGATTGCCAAAAGAAAAAAGAAAAAAAAAGGAATGTGCTCAGGAAGTGCTGCTATTCCCAATAATCCACTTGCTTTAGTCAAATAATTATATTCCTAGCTTATTCTTTGAAGAGGAAATTTGCTTAACAAACACAGACAACAACAGAAGAGCAGAAATAGGGCATATTCCATGGGTCTGTGCTCAGGACTTGAGGAAATCAGGGATAGGTATGAATCATGGGAGAGTTGTTTAGATTTTCTTCAGAACTCTTTGGCTTTTAGTGACCTGGTGGCTCACTCCTGTAATTCTTGCTACTCAGGAGGTTAAGATCTAAGGATCCTAGTTCAAAGCTAGACCAAGCAGGAAAACCCATGAAACCCTTATCTCCAATTAATTACCAAAAATATGGAAGTGGAGCAGTGGCTTAAATTAGCAGAGCTTTAGCCTAGACCAATAAGCTTAAGACCTGCATCCAGGCCCTGAATTCAAGCTCCAGGGCCATCATAAAATGAAAACCAAACAAATCAAAAAAAAGCATGGGAAGCCGGGTGCCAGTGGCTCACGCCTACTCCTAGCTACTCAGGAGGCTGAGATCACAGTTCAAAGCCAGCCAGGGCAGGAAAGACCGTGAAACTCTTATCTCCAATAAACCACCAGAAAACCGGAAGTGGTGCTGTAGCTCAAGTGGTAGAGCTCTAGCCTTGAGCTGAAGGGCTGAGGGACAGCACTCAGGCCCAGAGTTCAAGCCCAACGACCAACAAAAAAAAGGCATGGGTTACCTTTTTAATAATAAAGGAGAACTCAAACACAATGTTAAATGCCTGTAGTTGTAGCCACTTGGGTGGCTGAGGTAGGAATATCATTAGAGCTCAAGAGATTGAAATCAACCTGGATAACATAATGATACTCCTACCTAGAAGTAATACTACCATCACCACCATTACTACTAATAAGAGTAGTAGTAATAGTAGTAGAGAAAGCATGGTATGTCACAAGTTTGTAAATGCAATGTCCACAGGAGTAAAATAGGTTACATAAATGTGTAACTGTGTTCAAGGAAAGCCAACTCGACAATCATAAAGACAAACAACACATAGCCTCAGTCTGGGAGGTAGTGGGAATAGTGTGGACTCTGGAAAACTAGAAAGTTCCTAGACATTAGATATTAATCACTTGAGAGGGAATGTACAGTCAGTTGAATCAGAAAACCTGGATGACAAGTCTCATTTCCCCTCTTACTCATTTTGTGACCATAAGCAGATTATATAACTTCATGAAGTAAAAATACATTTTATTTATTTATTTTTAAACATTTTTTATTATCTGTAAGTAGTTGTACAAAACAGTATATGAATACAAGGTGTCTGACAACATTGTCATGCATCCAGCCTAACCCATCCTTTCTCCCTCTTTTTTTTCAAAATTGAGATGGGTGATTATATAAATTTCACATATTTCACAGTATTTATAGAATAGAGATACTTAAAGTCACAAACACATTTTAACCTTCACAAGGCAAATTATCATTATCATGGTCTATAAAGTTTGTGAATTCTATCAGCTTTGACAATATGAATTATTACTTCCACATCAGGTGATGTTTACATTTCTTTCCTTTTGCTTAGTATAGGCTATCTATTCCCTCTTTCCCTCACATTCTTCCCTTCCCATCAATGTCTTTAGGTTGCTTAGTTCTTTTTCTTCTATGTCCAATGCAGCTGATGGGCCCCTTTGTTGTATGTTGTTCCATTTCACACTTATTCTGTGTCCTCCTCCTGGCTTCCCTCTGTTGCACGCATATATCTACCATATATATGGTCAAGAACATGGAGTTATTTAGTGATGTTAAGACAAAATGAGTGGCTGTCCTTTGTTTCTTGAGTCCTGTTTACTTTGTCATATCTTCTTGCATTTTGGCTTTAGCATCCACATATCAGGGAGACCATACACCATTTGTCTCTTTGTTCTTGGCTTACTCACTCAAAATTATTTCTCTAGTTCCATCCATTTCTCTGCAAATGCCATTATTTTGTCCTTTCTAATGGCTGCATAATATTCCATTGTATATAGGTACCACAATTTTTGGATCCATTCATCAGTAGTGGGGGCATCTGGGTTGTTTCCAAATTTTGGCTATTGTGAACAGTGCTGCAATAAAAATGGAGGTGCATATATCTTTGTATACTGGTTCCTGTTGTTCAGGGTAGATGCCTAGGAATGGTATGGCTGGGTCCTAGGGGAAGTCTATATTTAGCTTTCTGAGGTACCTCCAGATGGCTTTCCAAAGTGGTTGTATTAGTGTACATTCCTACCAGCAATGCGGTTGGGTTTCTCTTTCTCTGCATCCCCTCCAGCATTTGTTGTTGGCTGAATTTAGGATGTGGGCCATTCTGACTGTTATCTCAGTGTTGTTTTTTATTTGCATTTCCTTTACAGCCAGGGATGTTGAACATTTCCTCATCTGTTTCTTTGCCATTTTTATCTCTTGACATGACTATTTCCTGAGATTATAGTAATGATCTTACTTTTCATTTGGCTATTAGTTTTTCATTACACATCTTCAGTGCTTTTTCCCAGTAGGAACTAAAATCAGGCTGGCTTTCTAGAAAGAAAATCCAACAATTTACAAAACCTAGATTATTCCTTAGCAAGTTACTGAGTTGTGCATACATACAGTTTTCATTTTCCTCTGAATCTATCTTCAATTAGAGAAAGCAGTATACTGTGATGTTTCTACATGTGTTTTGTTATACATGTTTCTACATGTGTTTTGTTCACTATAGTGATATTAAAAAACTGGGTGGCACACAGTATTCCAGAGAATCACCTCAAAATACAGCATGTAGAAGAGTTTAGAGTTGTGCATGGAAGGTTCACAAGGCTATTGTGAGGGTACATACAAAAGTCCTTTCAGGGCTGGGAAGGTGGCTCAGTGGTAGAGCGCTTGCCTTGCATGCTCAAGGCCCTGGGTTCGATTCCTCAGCACCACATAAGCAAAAAGAAAAAAGCCGGAAGTGGCGCTGTGGCTCAAGTGGTAGAGCACTAGCCTTGAGCTGAAGAGCTGAGGGACAGTGCCCAGGCCCAGAGTTCAGGCCCCACGACATGACCCAAAAAAACAAAACAAAACAAAACAAAAGTCCTTTCAAACAGGATGAAAATGTTCATCACCATACTTCAATATCTGAACCTCTCCTCTATGAGTGTCACGTTTAACTATCATTCAATTAAATTCACTCTTTTCAATTGAACATTGTTCAGTTATTTACAATTTTATCAGTATTAATTGGAAAAAATAAAATATTTTATTGTTTTACTTCCATATATGCATATTGTATAATGGGATCACATTGACTCAGTGGTGTTTTAATTAACTGAAGAAACTAATGAATGTTATATGATTCACACATATATGTATAATTCAATTTGATCACATTCACTCCCTCTTTTACTATTTCTTTTTATGAATATCTTTCATGATCAGATTTTAATTGATATCAAATTTTCCCTGAAATTCCTTATAAAGGAATTATATAATCCTGTATAATGTACATATTTTACTTTTCATATTTGAATTTCAGTGAAAAGAGGAAGAAACCAAGAAAACCCATTTCTACCCCAGATGATGAAAGAGACCTTACCTCATCAACAAGTTTGGCCTTGTCCTCTGACTTGACTGCTGGAAGATCCACTACCAGCCCCTATGGGGTGACTAGGAGAACGTAATAGAACTTTCAGTGCATTTGTGTAGCTCCATATTTACCCATGGTGCTTTCTTGGTTTGAAAATGGTGCTAGAGTGGATGGAGGCTTTTGATTCATGAACATAGACATTAGGTGCTGCTGAAACATGGACATTAGTGGATGAAGGAAAGAAAGCAGTGGAAAAAGAAAGGAATGCAAACAGAACCTCAGCTTTCTAAAGGTAATTAAGTCAATGGGAAATTATGCAACTAAAATTGTTTCTTTATGCTCTCTACAACTCAGTGATAGTGTCTCTTAACTATTTTTGCCTCTTTTTCATTACCAGCTGCTTCCAACTTTCCTTCTTCCACAATGCTAAATCATATCAATGGTTGTAATATATATTCAAGGCCAAAGTCTGCTGCTATCTCTTCTATTTGATTATGAAAATTTGTTGTGCTGAGGCATGCATATTATTAATCATTTTGATCATTTGAAATATTCACTTGATGGCATTTATATCTTCATCTCCACATAATCATCATCTGACAAACGTATTTCACTTATATCACCACTGTTTATATATGTGCTTGAAATTCTGGTATAGCAATTATATAAAGAAAATTGGGGTATTATATTAAGGGAAACTTTTCATCTAAAAGTTTGTTGGGTTCCTTCCAGAGGAGGGAACTAATGACTTTTTTAGTTAAAATCAAAACCTAAAATTGAAACATTGTGTCCTGGGGGATCTACCTTGAAAGAAATAAAAAGAAGCCAGGCATTGGTGCCTGATGCCTGTAATCCTAGCTACTCAGGAAGCTATGATATGAGGCTCACAATTCAATTCCAGCTCAGGCAGGGAAGATTGAGGAACTGTTATTTCCAATTAACCACCCAAAAGCTATAAATTAATATGTGGCTCAAGTGTTAGAACCCTAGCCTTCAGCAGAAAAATGCTCACGAACAGAAGCCAGAACTTGAGTTCAAGCCCCATGACACAGGTACTGCCCCACACCCACTTACAAAGCAGAAGAAATGTTAAAAGAATTTCATCAGAGAGTGAGAAAATATCATCGATTTAACTTTATTTGCTTTGAAAAATAAAATCAGGGAGAGAATGAACAAGAAGCAATATATATTGTTTGTCCTTACTCCTCATGATTCTAATGATTCACTGTGCTCAAATTTAAAACAACAGTTAAAATTGAGTTCCTACAGATCATGAAAAGATGGCATGAATAACAGCTACCTTTGAAGAGATGGGTGGTAAGGAATTAGAAGTTCCTCACAAAACCTGTTCAGATGTGAAGGCCAGGGATGGAGTCTACCCCACCTCCTTTCCTTGCTATAGCCTGTGTAGCTCTTAGTTATGATCCTGGAGGGAGGCTACCACCCTCCCCAACCTGTGTTTCACCTGCAACAGGGAGGTGAGGCACTGATTAAATTTGTCAGTATTTGTCCTGCTGGGTCCTAAGATTATTATGATTACCATAAATAAAATAAAGTTTGAGAAACTTTTGCAAGCCACATAGTACCTGAAACAGAAGGTTGCAGGTGTATATCACTGGTGAGCACTGGGAGGGGAAGGGTGGATGTGAAGGGCTTTTCCAACCTAATATCAGAAGACCATAATGTAGGGAAGGGATGAATATGGTCAGAATACTCTCTGTACACCTGTGAAAATGGAACTATGAGGCTGAGATTATTTGGGGCAGTTGGAGGGGGGATGAGAGAGTAATAGAGGGGAGGCAGTCTGACCCAGGTCTTATATGCCTATATGGATGTGTCAAATGAAACCCCTTGTGAAACAAATTGATGTTAATAAAAAATGTAGAGGGAGTGAAAGCGTGTGGCTCTTGCCTATCTAGCTATTCAAGAGTCTAAGAGAATCATGGTTCAATTCTAGCCTGGGCAGGACAGTCCTTGAGACTTTTACCTCAATGTATTGCCCAATAAGAACTAACAGTAGCTCTGTGACTCAAATGGTAGAGTGCTACACTTGAACAAAACAAACAAACATAACAATCCCCCAACAAATCACCTTAGAGACAAGCCCCAAACCTCAAGTTCAAGCCCTAGGACTGACATCAAAAATAAAAAGATATGGAGAGGGCTGAGGACATAGTACAAGTGCTAGAGTGCTTATCTTACATGTGCAGGGTCCTGGATTTCATCATTAGCACCACAAGACACTAAAGACCTGTTAGGATGGGTTTTTGTTTTGTGTTTGTTTTGTTTCATTATTCTTCTGTGGCATTAGGGCTCAAATTAGCCAAAAAAGTAGGCAGTAGTTCCTGCCACTAATCCCAACACTGAAGAGGCTTATGCAGGAAGATTGTGAGTTTGAGGCCAGCCTGAGCTACTTTCCTCAAACAAAAAGAGAAAAACTTAGGAAGCAGTAAGTAGTAGTGTATTGAAGTTATTTCAGAAATGAGGTCCATAAGGCTTCTTACCCTTTTATTCTTCTTTGCAAAATTTTCCAATGTATTTAAAAGCATCACAAACAATGATGACACTACATATTAAATATCCAGCACACCACATATATATATATGCAACTTCCCTCATGATTTTGACTCAGTAATGTTAATATGTTTTGCTCCTCCATATGAAGTTGACATATGGATATTTTGTTTCTATACATATCCACTCATATATATCCCTTCTCTAGTCATTTGGGGTTGTTGGGTATATTTTTAACTTTCGCTAGTCTGAAAAGTATGGTATCACTTTAAAGCTTCTGATGGAGCATTTTTCATATATATTGTCTCATCACTTCTGCTCTTTTGTGAATTGTCTGTGCCAAAATTTCGTTCAATCTCATTTTGACCTATTTGTCATCTTCTTGACTGAAATACTACTCTACTGATTATGTACTTTGTAAACATCTTGAGCCTTAGGAGAGCACATTTTCTACTTTTTCTTAGTGTCACTGACTGAATAGAACACTTCATGTTATTGTAATATAGATAAATTTATTGTTATTTTCATATATATTTATGTATTTCATATATGTATTTCCTTTGGGAAATACACTTCCATACTTAAAATACACTTTCATTGCCTATTCAAATCATACACATTCAAAGCATTCTAACTTTGCTTCTTTATTTGGTTTTAGGAATTATTTGCAAAGGCTTCAAATCAAGGTCTATTTTGTATCTTACTCATATAGATAGCTAGCTCTCCCAGTCATTGTTTATTTAGTAATCCAATAATGTCATATTTCAGATATCCACATGTGCTTTTTTCTAATTGCTTTACCCTTTTTCCTAATTGTGTTTCTTCAGCTTTATTATCAGACTTTATTGATTACTATAGATAAGTATAACAAAGCTTCAAGTGTGATATGTCCCCACACTTGTTCTTCCACATTCTGTGGGTCTTTGGTTTTTCATCCCTCCTCTCCTTCACTGCTGGGGATCAAATCCAGAGTCTCTATCATGTGAGGCAAGTGCTTCACCTTAGTTAACTCCTAAGTATTTTATTTTTTGTGGGGCTATTACAAAAGGGGTTGTTTTCTTAATTTCAGCCATGCTCTTCTCATTATTCACATACAGGAAAGCCTTTGATTTCTGAGGGTTAATTTAATACCCTGGTATTTTGCCAAAGTTTCTGACCAGCTCAAGTAACTTGAGAGTGGAGTTCCTGTTTTTTTTTTTTGTAATAATACAAGATCATGTCATCTGCAAAAAGGGAGAGTTTTATTTCATCTTTCCCAATTTGGATCCCTTTATGTTTGCATCTTGTCTTATTGCCCTAGCTAGGCATTCTAATAGTAAGTTGAAGAGGAGTGGAGAGACTGCACATTATTATCGCGTTCTTGAATTTAGAGGAAATGGCTTTTTTTTTAAAATTTTAATTTAATTTTATTTGTGAACATACTGTACAGAGGAGTTACAGTTACATGGGCAGGATAATGCGTACATTTCTTACCAAGCATTGCAGCCTCCTCCTTTGTTTATCCTTCACATCCCTTCCCAGCCTCCCCCCTCCCCCCCTAATCCCAATCCTTCTCCTTCCCCCCCTTCCCCCCCCCCCCCCCCGCACCAACGTTGTAAAGCTCGTTTTGGACATGACAACTTGTACTTCTCATTGTTGCAACAGGTCCACCTGTATCCTTAAACAACTGGTTTTTCCCCATCTTAGAGGAAATGGCTTTAACGTTTCACCATTAAGTATAATAATGGTTGTAGGTTGGTCACACAATGCCTTTATTATATTCAGGAATGTTCCATGGATTCCTAACTTTTCCAGAACTTTCATTACAAAGGGGGGATCTTGTCAAATGCTTTTTCTGCATCTATTGAGATAATCATGTGGTTCTATCCTTGCTCTTGTTGATGTGATGAAGTATGTTAATTGACTTGCATATATTGAACTTGGTTTGCATCCCTGAAATGAATCCTGTTTGATCATGGTGTATGATTTTTGGATGAGTTGTTGAAATCAATTGGCCAAGATTTTGTTGTGAAGTTTTGCATTGATATTCATCAAAGAAGTGGGTCTAGGATGGTGTGAGGTTCAGAGGAAGATGGCAGAGGAGAAGCTGGAGGCAAAACAAGCTCTCGCATAGAAAGCAGTTTTAGTGTTCCAGTGAACAGTCCTAGGATAGAGTATCACAAGTGTGCCATCACAGTACAGAGAGTTTGACCAGAGAGGGAAAATACAGGCAAAGAGACAGATCTGAGTACTTGACAATATTCCCAGCTGTGGTGGCTGCGGTTGCAGTGGCTGGGGTGGTAGCTGCCATACCTACAGAGAGAGTCTGGGACAAAGGCTAGTAATGCGGTGGATGAGCACATTCTACTCAACACCAGAAATGACAAGAAGCAGAAATCTTCATCCTGCAGATCACAGACCAGAGATGGCCCAGGAAACAAGACTCAAGATTCTGGCATGAGTAGAACCCTGACATCCTCACTCCTTCTCTGGGAGCAGAGGAGAGAAGGCTGCCCCTCCCCCATCATAGAAGATCTCCAACTTTGAAAGTGACAAAGGCCCAACTGAGCAGCTAGCTCCAACTCAGGACTTGGAAGAAAACAAAAAAGTCATTTAGCAGGTCACAGGAACCTGACCTGACCTGCTAGGCTCAGCTCCACCCAGGGGAAAGTCACCCCAAGAAGGCAGAGAAGCTCTGCTTCCAAGGGAGTGACTTTCTTCACTGGGTAAACGGAGACAGAGGCTGCCTCTCCTTACAGCAGCCTAGACAAACAATTGAACTTCAGTAAACATATACCCTGAGAATAGCTCTAGGCTGTTCTCTGTGAGTGTCTTGGAGCTAGCCCCTCAGGGAAAAGCTACTGTTTGCTGAAAGGCCTCAATCTTACCCACAACCTAGCCTCATAACAGTATCCCCAAACTAGAGGAAACAGCCATCTCCCTCTTTTGTGATACTCAAAGGAGATCTCCCTCCCATTGAACTAGCCTGGGAGGAGAATCACAAAATCCTGGAGAATGCAGAGCATTTTTCTGCCTGCTCAAACAAACTGACATACGAAACTAAAAAAGCCACAGGAAAACCAAACACCACAAGCAGACCAGAGACTCCACCAAGGGACTGGTTATGTACATAAGGGAGACCAGGATCTTCCCATTCCCCCGCTCCCCACCAAAAAAAAAATCTAAAAACTCTTTTTTGTACCTTTTAAAATTTTTTTTATTTTTTAAAATTGTTTTATATTAATCTTTCATTTCCTCTCGTAATTTTTATTTTAGGTGTGTGTGTGTGTGTGTGTGTGTGTGTGTGTGTGTGTGCGCGCGCGCACGCGCACTTTTTTTAAAATCTCTTTTGACCTTTTGGTCTTTTTTTTTTTTTTTTTTACCCCCTCCATTGTTTTCCCCCTACCATCCCCTCCCTCCCTCCCTTCCCCGAGGTCTTTTGGTCTTTTTTTATTCTTTTCATTTTTTCTCTTTCTTTCTTTTTTTGCATGATTAATTGCTGTTCTGCTCATCCCTAGATATATACCCATCATCGATTATTGGACCTTATCCCCATTGTGTAATACTTAATCCAGAAATTTATTACCCAATTCACAACCTCTTATACTTATCTTCTTTAATAGCAGTGTTATGTCTTTATACCTATATAATTTTCAAGTAACTAATTTTAAGAATTTTTATTTTTTATTTTTTCACATTTCCTTTCTATCCCTCCCCTCCACTCATCCTATCTTTTTTTCTCTCAATATCATTTCTTTAACTTACATAATTTTAAGTGTTTCACTTTTTAAATTCTAATTTTTGTTTTTCCATTTTTTCTTTTTTTTTCAATCTCTCTCCTATCATTCTGCCTGAACCATTTCCCTCTCTGAGATTAGAACTTGGTTAAATTCACTCTCCTTTTACCTCTCCACATCCCTCTAATCCTATTTCCCCTGACATTTCTCCCTAAACCTAATAATTTCTGGTTTGCCAAATCCGAGAACTACAGGAATTGCATGAACGTGAGGAAGGTAATCACAGAGTAATACAGGAATTGTGAGAGCAGGATGCAAGTAGACAAAGATCAATAGAGGCATTCATGGAATTCATAAACAGACAGCTGAAAGAATTCAGGGAGACCACAAAGGGAATGCTGAATGGGGCCCAACAGACAGAACAGGAGTCCAAGGAAACCATAACCAATCAAATAAGGGATTTAAGAATAAACACTGAACACCAAATTAAGGAAGTAAAGAAGTTCATACAAGATCTAAAACAAAGTTCCCACAAAAAATTTGAAGCCATCAAAGCTGACCAATTAGAAGGAAAAAAAATAAAAAGCAAAGTAGAAAGACTTGATAGAAGGTTAGACCATGCAGAACATTGAATCTCGGGGATTAAGACAGCCTAGATATTATAGAGAAATAGCATACAACTATCTAAGACAATTCCAAGAAATATTTGGAACATTTGGAAGACACCATTAGCAGGCAAATCTGAGGATAATGGGTGTGGAGGAGCACCTAGAGACAGAAGATAATAGTATAGGAAATTTATTTAACAGGATCCTAGCAGAGAACTTCCCAAACATGCAAAAAGATAGGCCTATTCAGGTCCAAGAAGCTTTTAGAACCTCGAATAGACCAGACCAGAACAGGACATCCCACCGTCACATTATAATCCACACAGGATCAATTCAGACCAAGGAAAAGATCCTTAAAGCTGTCAAGGGGAAAAGATCAATCACCTTTAAAGGGAAACCAATTAGAATCACCTCAGATTTCTCAGTAGAGACAATTAAAGCAAGAAGAGCCTGGAATGATGTAAGCCATGCACTAAAGACAAACAAGTATCAACCAAGAATATTGTACCCAGCAAAACTCTCCTTCATAACTGAAAGTCAAAGAAACCTTCCATAGCAAAGAAAAACTGAAACAATATATATCCACCAAACCAGCCCTACAAAAGATACTTAAAGATGTCTTACACATAGAAAACCAACAAAACCACAATAAAGGCCAAGAAACCGCACCCAAACTGAGAATCCAAGAACCATAGGAAGAACCCAATTGTCACAGCCCCCAAGAAGGTGGATAACATGACAGGAACTACCAAACACATCTCAGTCCTATCTCTCAACATTAACGGACTTAACTCTCCAATTAAGTGACATAGAGGGTCTAGTTGGATTAAAAAGCAAGATCCTTCTATCTGCTGCCTTCAGGAGTCACATCTTGCCCATAAAGACAGACACATTTTGAAAGTGAAAGGCTAGAACAAAATCTACCAAGAAAACAGCCCCCATGAACAGGCAGGAGTTGCAATCCTAATATCAGATAAAATAGACTTCAAATTAAAATTAGTGAAAAGAGATAAAGAAGGTGGCTACATACTAATTGAGGGATCTCTCCTTCAGGAGGATGTTACAATTGTAAATATCTATTCACCAAACAATGGACCACCCAAATTTATCCAAGAAACACTACTTTCCCTCAAATCTCACATAGATCCACAGACGTTAGTTGTTGGGGACTTTAGCACACTCCTGTCCCCAATAGATAGATCAACCCGATAAAACTCAACAGAGAAAACACAGATCTAAACAACTGCATAGAGCAACTAGATTTAACAGACATTTACGTGAATATTTCACCCAGCAGCATCAGAATACACATTTTTCTTAGCAGCACATGGGACAATTTCCAAAACAGACCATAATTTAGGTCACAAAGCAAACTTGTCCAAATTCAGAAACATTGAAGTTATACCTTGCATTCTCTCAGACCACAAGGGTATAAAATTAGAATTCAACACCAAAAGCCACCAGAGAAAGCCCTGTAACACATGGAGGCTGAACAACACACTGCTGAATCACCAGTGGGTCATGTAAGAAATTAGAAAAGAAATTCAAATGTTCCTGATAGTCAACAAAAATGAACACACAAATTACCAGCTCTTCTGGGACACAGCAAAGGCATTACTCAGAGGCAAGTTTATAGCTCTGAGTTCCTACATCAACAAGTTGGAGAGATCTGAAACCAACAATTTAATGAGACATCTGAACCTCCTTGAAAAAGAGCAGCAAGATAAACCCCAATCTACTAGATGGAAAGAAATCATTAAAATTAAATCAGAATTAATTGAATTAGAATCCCCAAAAATAGAAAGAATCAACAAAACAAAGAGTTAGTTCTTCGAAAAAATTAACTAAATTGACAGACCCTTAGCAAATCTTATCAGAAAAAGCCGAGAACATACCCAATAAATAAACTCAGAGATGAGAATGTAAACATCACCACAGAAACAACCAAGATTCAGAACAGTAGAAGGGAATACTTCTCAAAACTTTATGCTAATAAGTTTGAGAACTTGGCAAGAATGTACCTTTTCCTAGCAAATATCGACATGTCAAAACTAAACCAAGATGAGTTAAGCCATCTTAACAGGCCCATTTTAAGCATTGAAATAGAAACAGCAATAAGAGACCTCCCATCAAAGAAAATCCCAGGACCAGATGGTTTTACAGTGGAATTCTAGAAGGCCTTCAAAGCAGAGCTCACGCCAATACTCCTCCAACTCTTCAAAGAAATTGAAAGAGAAAGTTCACTACCGAACTCATTCTATGAAGCCATCATAACCCTCATCCCTAAACCAGGAAGGGACTTATCAAAGAATGAGAACTATAGGCCCCTTTCTTTGATGAACATTGTTGCAAAACTTCTCAACAAAATTGAGAAGCCAATTGACTTCAACAATTCATCCCAATGTTGGTGTGGGGGGGGGGGGGGAAGGATTGGGTGGGGGGGAGGGGGGAGGCTGGGAAGGGAGGTGAAGGGTAAACAAAGGAGGAGGCTGCAATGCTTGGTAAGAAATGTATGCATTATCCTGCCCATGTAATTGTAACCCCTCTGTACAGTACGTTCTCAAATAAAATAAAATAAAATTTAAAAAAAATCACACACCATGATCAAACAGGATTCATTTTAGGGATGCAAATCTTGTTCAATATACACAAATCAATTAATATAATTCATCACATTAACAAGAGCAAGGATAAGAACCACATGGTTATCTCAATAGATCCGGATAAAGCATTTGACAAGATCCAACACCTCTTTATGATGAAGGTTCTGGAAAAACTAGGAATCTATGGAACATTCCTAATACAATAAAGGCTATTTATGACAAATCTACAACCAGCATTATAATTAATGGTGACAAACTGAGGCCATTTCCTCTTTTTTTTTTTTTTTTTTTGGGTCCGGTTGTGGGGCCTGAATTCTGGGCCTGGGCGCTGTCCCTCAGCTCTTCAGCTCAAGGCTAGCCCTCTACCACTTGAGCCACAGCGCCACTTCCGGCTTTTTGCTTATGTGGTGCTGAGGAATCGAACCCAAGGCCTTGAGCATGCAAGGCAAGCGCTCTACCACTGAGCCACCTTCCCAGCCCCGCCATTTCTTCTTAACTCAGGAATGATACAAGGTTGTCCACTCTCTCCACTTCTTTTCAATTTAGTTTTAGAATGCCTAGCTATAGCAATAAGACAAGATGCAAACTGCAGAGTTAATGGAGTCAAATTGTGCAGCAATACAACCTGAGTTGCTTTACCAAAATTCAGATACTTCTAAAAAGCTTTCATGGCATACTGTTTCAAAACACCTGAAATTCTTCCTAGAAAGACTTGAATTCAGAAAAATGGTCTTAGATTCCCATTGCTCAGAATCCCAAACCCAGTGCAGGTGCAAGAATGCTGAATCCTTGTTCAGTATTTACAAGTTTTATTTCCAGTCAGCTACCATAAACATGTCTTCTCTAACCCACCAGAAGCCTTTTTCTCAAGTCATCAACACAGCTCGATCAGCCTAGGTGCAACTTACATAGCACTTCACACCAGGTAATTGTGCAAAAGCTATACTCAGCAACACCCACCTCATAGGAACTAGAACCAGGTGTTTCCCACCTCTGTCCATAATGCTATGGGGTCAAGCAAAGCTGATTGCCTCACTTGAATGCTTGAATCCATTGCAGAGCTTATGCAGTCTAATGGTTCATCAATGCAACCTGAGTTGCTTTGCCCAAACTCAAGTGGGTGGAAGAAAACATGTAGTATTTAGAAACAGATAGCTCTAAAAGAGCTTCCATGGGAATACTGTTTCAAAAAACCTACAGTTCACAGTGCTTGATAAGAAATGTACTCATTATCTTGCCCATGTAATTGTAACCCTTCTGTACAGTATTTTCACAATAAAAATTTTAAAAAATGTGAAAAAACCCTACAATTCCTCCTGGAAAGACTTGAATTCAGGAAAATTCTGTTGCTATTTCATTCAACTACCATATACATATCTCCTCCAACCTACCTGAAGCCTTGTTCTACAATCTGAAATGAAGCTCGATCAGCCTAGGTGCAACGTACAGGGCACCTGAAACCGAGTAACTGTGGGAAAATTCTACTCAGCAACACCCACCTTCTAGGAACTAGAAGCAACTATTTCCCACCTGCTTTCACAATGCTATGGGGTCAAGCAAACCTGATTGCCTTGCTTGCTGGCTTGCAGTCACTGCAGAATTAATGTACTCAAAATTTACAACAAACATTCTGAGTTGCTTTGCAAAAATTGAAATGAATAGAAAACTCATGTAGTATTTAATCGCAAATACTTCTAAAAATCTTCCATGGGCACATAGTTTCAAAAATTCTGCAATTCTTCCTAGGAAGACTTGAATTCAGGAAAATGGTGTTGCTATTTCCAGTCACCATACACATGTCTGCTTCAATCCACCTGAAGCCTCGTTCTCAAATCTTCATCACAGCTCTATCAGCCTAGGTGCAACTTGCACAGCACATCAAGCTGAGTAACTATGGGAAAGCTGTAGTCAGGAACACCTACCGCTTAGGAACTAGAATCAGATGTTTTCCATCTGTATCCATAAAGCTATGGGGTCAAGCAAACTGATTGCCTTGCTTGAATGTTGCAGCCACTGCAGAGCTAATACAATAAAATTGTGCAGCAATACAACCTGAGTTGCTTTGCCAAAATTCAAGTACGTAGATGAAACCATGTAGTATTTAGAAGCAGATACTTCCAAGGATCTTCCATAAGTGTACTGTGTCAAAAATCTGCAAGTCTTCCTAGAAAGACTTGAATTCCAGGAAAGGCTGATAGCTTTTCATTGCTCAGAATCCCATGCCCAGTACAGGTTCAAGTGTGCATTCAGCTAACAACCACTGTTCAGTATTCACAAGTTGCTATTTCCAGTCAGGTATAATATACATGTCTGCACCAACCTACCTGAAGCCTTGTTCTCATATCTTCAACACAGCTCCATCATCCTAGGTGTAACTTAAACTGCACTTCAAACCAAGTAACTGCTAAAGCTCTACTCAGCAACACCCACCTGTTAGGTACTAGAAGCAGCTGTTTCCTACCTGCGACCATAATGCTATGGGGTCAAGCAAACTGACCTCGCTTGAATGCTTGCAGCCAGTGCTGAGCTAATATAGGCAAATTGTGCAGCAAGGCAACCGGAGTTGCTTTGCCAAAATTCAGATGCATAGAAGAAACCATGAAGTATTCATAAGGAGATATTCAAAGTAGTTCCCGTGGGCATACAGTGTCCAAAAAAATCTGCAATTCTTACTAGAAAGACTTGAATTTAGGAAGATGCTGTTAGGTTTCCAGTGCTCAGAATCCCAAACCCTCTGAGGGTGCAAGTTGCATTCGACCAACAACCACTGTTTAGTATTTATTAATTGCTACTTCCAGTCAGTGACCATAATTATATCTGCTCCAAACAACCTGAAGCCTTTTTATCAAATCTTCAACACAGCTCAATAATCCTAGGTGCAATTTACCCAGTTCTTCAAACCGAGAAACTGAGAAATCTCTACTCAGCAACATGCATCTGTTGGGAACTAGAAGCAGATGTTTCTCACCTGGGTCTGTAATGCTATGGGGTCAAGCAAACTGATTGCTTCGTTTGAATGCTTGCAGCCACTGCAAAGCTATTACAATCAAATTGTGCAGCAATGTAACCCGTGTTGCTTTGCCAAAATTCAAGTGCATAGAAGAAAACATGTAGTATTTAGAAGCAGATTGTTCCAAGGAGATTCCATGGCATACTGTGTCAAAAATTCTGCAATTCTTCCTAGGAAGACTTGAATTCAGGAAAATGCTGTTAGGTTCCCATTGCTCAAAATTTCAAACCCCAGTGCTGGTGCATGAGTGCATTCGGCTAACAACCTCTGCTCAGTATTTACAAGTTGCTAATTCCAGTCAGCTACCATACACATGTCGGCTCCAATCCACCTGAAGTGTTCTCAAATCTTCAGCTCAATCAGCCTAGGTGCAACTTACACAGCACGTCAAACTGAGTAACTCTCCAAAACCTACTCAGCAACACCCACCACTTAGGAACTAGAAGCAGATGTTTCCCACCTGTGTCCATAATTCTGTGGGGTCAAGCAAACCTGATTGCCTAGCTTGGATGCTTGCAGCCACTGCAAAACTAATACAGTCAACTTGTGCAGCAATGTAACCTGAGTTGCTTGGCCAAAATTCAAGTACATAGAAGAATCCATGTAGTATTTATTTATTTATTTATTTATTTTTGTCGGTTGTGGAGCTTGAACTCTGGGCCTGGGCACTGTCCCTCAGCTCTTCAGCTCAAGGCGAGCGCTCTACCACTTGAGCTACAGTGCCACTTCCGGTTTTCTGGTGGTTTATTGGAGATAGGAGTCTCATGGTCTCTCCTGCCCAGGCTGGCTTTGAACCGCGATCCTCAGATCTCAGCCTCCTGAGTAGCTAGGATTACAGGTGTGAGCCACCAGCGCCCAGCCCATGTAGTATTTAGAAGATGTTTCCAATGAGCTTCCATGGACATACTGTGTCAAAAAAATCTAGAATTCAAGAAAATGCTGTTAGTTTCTCATTGCTCAAAATCCCAAACCCAGTTCGGGTGCAAGAGTGCATTCAGATAACAACTACCATTCAGTAAATACAAGTTGCTATTTCTAGTCAGCTGCATAAAACATGTCTGTTCCAACCAACATGAAGCCTTGCTCTCAAATCTTCAACACAGCTTGGTCAGCCTAGGTGCAACTTACACAGCTCTTCAAACCCAGTAACTGTATGAAAGCTTTACTCAGCAACACCCAGCTATTAGGAACTAGAAGTAGATGTTTCCCACCTGCTTCCATAATGCAAACCTGATTGCTGCACTTGAACACTTGCAGCCACTGCTGACCTAATACACTCAAATTGTCCAGTAATGCAACCTGAGTTACTCTGCTAAAATTCAAGTGTGTAGAAGAAATCATGTAGTATTTAAAAGCAGATACCTCCACGGAGCTTGCATGGGCATAATGTGTCAAAAAATGTGCAATTCTTCTAGAAAGACTTGAATTCAGGAAAATGCTGTTAGGTTCTCATTGTTCAGAATTCCAAACACAGTGCTCGTGCAAGTGTGCATTCAACTAACAACTACTATTTAGTATTTACAATTTGCTATTTCCAGTCAGCTACCATAAACATGTCTGCTGGAATCACCCTGAAGCCTTGCTCCCAAATCTTCAACATAGGTCGATCACCCTAGGTTCAACTTATACTGCATGTCAAACCAAGTGACTGTGTGAAAACTCTACTCAGCAACTACCATCCATTAGGATCTAGAAGTAGATATTTCTGACCTGCATAGTTCTATGCTGTAAAACAAAACTGATTGGCTCACTTGAATGCTTGCAACCATTGCAGAGATAATGGAGATAATTACTGAGCATTTCCACCTGAGTTGCTTTGCCAACATTCAAGAGCCTAAAGAAACAAAGTATTTTGAGCCAGATACTTCCAAGGAACGTCCTCAGGCATACTGTATAAAAACATCTGAAATTCTTCCTAGAAAGACTTGAATTCAGAAAAAAATGTTGTTAGATTCCCTTTGCTCAGAATCGCAAACCCAGGGGGTGTGCAAGAGTGCATTTATCTAACCACAACTGTTTATTTTTGTTTTAAGGCCCTCAATACTGAGTGTTCTGCTCACTCTGTTTGACATGCTGAGTAAGAAGAACCTACAGTCATTGCACTCTGTTCAAGATTTGAAAACACTGATTCAGGTTTCTTTTACCAGACATGTTTATATAAGCTCACTGAAAATATCAAGCCCTAAATACTGAACTTTTGTTGTTAGCCAAATTAAGGGTTTGAGATGCTGAGTCTCGGGAACCAGATAGCATTTCACTGGCTTCAAGTGTCCTAGGAAAAATTCCAGTTTCATTTTCCTAATATGTTCCTGGTAAGTTCCGATGAATAGATGCTTCTAAATACTTCATGGTCAGCCAGGCACCAGTGGCTCACGACTGTAATCCTAGCTATTCAGGAGGCTGAGATCTGAGGATTGTAGTTCAAAGCCAGCCCAGACAGGAAAGTCTGTGAGACTTTTATCTCCATTAAACCACTAGAAAACCAGAAGCTCTGTGGCTCAAGCGGTAGAGTGCTCACCTTGAGTTGAAGAGTGCAAGGACAGCACCCAAGCCCAGAATTCAAGCCCCATGAACAAACAAACAAACAAACAAACAAACAAATAAATAAATAAATAAATAAATACTTCATGGTTGGTTCTAACCACTTGAATTTTGGCAAAGCAACTGAGTGTTAGGTGCTGAGCCATTTGAATCTAAGAGCTCTGCACTGATGGTAAGCATTCAGATGAGGCATTCAGGGATCTTTTACCCCATAGGACAATGGATGCTGAATGGGAATCTCTGCTTGTACATTCTAAAAGGATGATGGTGCCAGGTTATCTTTACTTCTACATCCTAAAAGGATGTTGGTGGTGGGTGAAGCTTTTACACAGTCACTCAATTTGGCCTGTTCAGTAAGAAAAACCTGTGGTCAATGCATTCATTTCAAGATTTGAAAACAAGGATTAAAGGTTCTTTGACCAGACATGTTTATGGAAGCTGACTGGAAATATCAGCCTCTACATACCAAATGATTGTTAGCTGAATGAACTCTTGCATGCATGCTGGGTTTGAGGTTGTGAATAATGGGAACCTAACAGTATTTCACTGGCTTCAAGGATCTTAGGAAACTTTGATTTCTTTGTATCAGTATGCCTCTGCTAGCTGCCTATAAATATTTGTTTATAGATTCTTCATGGTTTCTCCTAACCACTTGAATTTTGGCAAAGCAATTCAGGTTGAGGTGCTGAGCAATTTGAATCTAATAGCTCTTGACTGGCTACAAGGCTTCAGACCACACTTTCAGGTTTCCTTTTCCCCATATGACTATGAATGCTGACTGGAAACATCTGCTTCTAATTCCTAAAAGTTGGATGGTGACAGGTGGAGCTTTTACACAGTCACTAAGGTTGATGTGTTGAGTAAGAAGAACCTATGGTCATTGCACTGTGTCCAAGATTTGAGAACAAGGATTCAGGTTTCTTTGACCAGACATGGTTATGGAAGGTGACCAGAAATACCAACCTCTAACTACTGAACCATTGTTAGGTAAATGAACTCTTGCAAGCACAGTAATGTTGATTTTCTGAGCCATTCATTGGCTTCAAGGGTTGTGGGGAAAATTCTGGTTGCTTATCACAGTATACCCTGGCCAACTCCCCATAAATATCTGCTTCTTAATACTTCCTGCTTGTTGCTACCTGTTGACTTTTGGCAAAACAACTCAGTTTGAGGTACAGAGCAAATTGAACATAAGCTCTGCACTGGTTGTAAGCATTCGGAAGAGACATTCAGGTTTCCTTTATCCCAGAGGACTTTGGACACTGATTTGGAACATATGCTTCTAAATCCTAAATGTTTGATAGTGATGGGGAAGCTTTTATATAGTCACTCAGTTTGAACCTACGGTCACTGCACTCTGTTCAAGATTTGAGAACAAGGATTCGGATTTTTTTTTTGACTACACAGGTTTATGACAGCTGACTGAAAATATTAGCCTCTACATACTGAATGGTACATATATGCATGTACACTGGGTTTGACATTCTGAGCCACCAGAACCTTACAGCATTTCACTAGGTTCAAGGATCATAGGAAAAATTCCAGTTCCTTTGCACAGTATGTCCCTGGTAGCTCCATAGAAATATCTGCTTCTAAATACTTCATGGATTTGGCTATCTGCTTTAATTTTGGCAAAGCAACTGAGTTTGAGGTGCTGGCTATAAGCATTCAGATGAGGTATGCATGTTTCCTTTACCCCCATAGGACTATGGACACTGATTTGGAACAGCTGCTTCTAATTTCTAAATTTTGGATTGTCACAGGTGGAGCCTGAACACAGTCACTAAGTTTGGCATGTTGAGTAAGAAGAACCTATGGTCACTGCACTGTGTTCAAGATTTGAAAACAAGGACTCAGATTACTTTGACTAGACATGTTTATGGAAGCTGACTGGAAATATCAGCCTTTAAATACTGAACCATTGTGGTTAGTGTGTGGAGCTTTTACACAGTCACCCAGTTGGATGTGATGAGTAAGTAGAACCTATCGTCATTGTACTGTGTTCAAGATTAGAGAATAAGAATTCAGGTTTCTTTGATCAGACATGTTAGTGGAAGCTGACTGGAAATAGCCTTTAAATACTGAACATTTGTTGTTACTCAAATAAACTCTTGCATGCACACAGGGTTTGAGATTCTGAACCTCGGGATCCTAACAGCATTTCAATGGCTTCAATGATCCTAGGAATAATTCTGGTTTCTTGACTCAGTGGAAGTACCCTGGAAATATCTGCTTCTAAATACATTGTTGCTACTACCTGCTTGAATTTTGTCAAATCAACTCATATTAAGATGCTGAACAATTTGAATCTGATAGCTTTCAAGTGGCTGGAAGCCTTCAGACCAGGCTTTCAGGTTGTTTCTTTTTTAACCCATAGGACTATGGAGGCTGATGGTGAATATCTGTTTCTAATTCCTAAAAGATGGATGTTGACCAGTGGAGCTTTTACACAGACACTTAGTTTGACATGCTAAGATGAACCTACATTCATTGCAATGTATTCAAGATTTCAGAATAAGGATTCAGGATTCTTTTACAGACATTTTATGAAAAATGACAGGAAATATCAACCTCTAAATACTGAATAGTTGTTGTTAGCCAAATGAATTCTTGCACTTGATTTGAGGTTCAGAGCCATGGAACATAATAGCATTTCAGTGGCTTCAAGGGTTCCCAGGAAAAATCTGGGATTCTTTGACCCAGTATGCCCATGGAGGTTCCCCTAAAAATGTCTGCTTCTAAATAATATATGGTTCCTTCTGATACCCACTGGAATCTTTGCAAAGCAACAAAGTTTGGTGTGCTGAACAATTTGAATCTAAGAGCTCTGGACTGGCTGCAAGGCTTCAGACCAAGCTTTGAGATTTTTCTTTACCACATAGGACTATGGACGTTGATTAGCAACATCTGCATCTAAATCCTAAAATGTAAATGATGGCCAGTGGAGCTTTGACACAGTCACTGCTTGACATGCTGAATAAATGAACCTTTGGTTCATTTGGTGTAAAGCTTTCAGAGCAAAGATTACAGTTTCTATGATGACATTTTTAGGGAAGCTGACTGGTAATATCAGATTCGAATTACTGAACAGTTGTTAGCTGAATGAACTCTTGCACACACTGGGTTTGAGGTTCTGAACTATGGGAATCTAACAGCATTTCACTGGCTTCAAATATACTAGGAAGAATTCTGCTTCCTTTGATGCAGTATGCCTATGGGAGCTCGTGGAAATATCTGCTTCTAAATACTACATGGTTGCTGCTACCTGCTTGAATTTTGTCAAAGCAACTCAGTTTGAGGTGCTGAACAATTCAAACCTAAGAGCTCTTGATTAGCTGCAAGGCTTCAGAACAGTCTTTCAGGTTTCCTTTATCCCAAAGGACTTTGGATGCTGATTTGGAACATTTGCTTCTAAATCCTGAAAGGTTGACGGTAGCCAGTGGAGCTTTTACACAGTCACTCACTCAGTATGATATGCTGATTATGATGAACCTACAGTCAATTCACTGTGTTCAACATTTCAGAACAAGGATTTAGGTTTCTTTGACCAGATATATTTATGGAATCTGACTGGAATTATAAGCCTCTAATTACTAAATGGTCAATGTCAGTGGAACAAACTCTTGCAAGCACACTGGGTTTGAGTTTCTGAGCAATAGGAACCTAACAGCATTTCACAGGCTTCAAAAAAATGGAGAAACAAAAATTTAAATTTAAAAAATAAAACACTTAAAAATTATTTAAGTTTAAAGAAATGATATTGAGAGAAGAAAAGGATAGGATGAAAGGAGGGAAGGAGGGGAGAGAAAGAAATGAAGCATGAAAAAAATAACAAAAATTCTTAAAGTTGGAATACTTGAAAATTATATAGGTATAAAAAGATAATGCTACTATTAAAGAAGTTAAGCCTAAGAGGTTGTGAATTGAGTAATACATTTCTAGATTCAATATGGACACAATGGGGTTTAAGGTCTAATAATCGATGATGGGTATATATCTGGGGATGAGCAGAACAGCAATTAAGTCATGCAAAAAAGAAAGAAAGAGAGAAAAAGAGAAAAGAAAAAGAATAAAATGGACCCACAGGTCAAAAGAGATTTTTTAAAAGCACACACACACACATATACCTAAAATTAAAATTATGAGAAAAAAAATAGAAAACAAGTTTAAAAAAATAAAAATTAAAAATGGTATTGCATGAAGTTGCAGAGCTTCTGCATGGCAAAGGACATAGCTAGCAAGATCAATAGAAAGCCCATTGATTGGGAGAAGATCTTCACTAGCCATACAACAGACAAGGGTCGCATATCTAAAATATATCTGGAACTCAAAAAATTAAATCCCCCAACAAAAATCCTCAAAGAAACAACTGCCCAATAAATAAGTGGGCAAAAGACTTAAAGAGAAACTTCTCTAAAGAGGAAATAAGAATGGCCAATAGACACATGAAGAAATGCTTAACCTCTCTAGCTATAAAAGAAATGCAAATCAAAACAACATTGAGATACCATCTCACCCCAGTTAGAATGGCTATAATCAAGAACTCTGATAACAACAGATGCTGGAGGGGATGTGGCCAGAAGGGAACTCTACTGCATTGTTGGTGGGAGTGTAAACTTGTACAACCACTTTGGAAAGTAGTATGGAGGTTCCTCAAAAGACTTCACATAGAGCTCCCATATGACCCAGCAATCCCATTTTTGGGTATTTACCCAAATGATCACTAACAAGATCATACTAAAGCTACCAGCACAGCTATGTTTATTGCAGCATTATTTATCATAGCTAAGATATGGAACCAACCCAGATGCCCCTCAGTAGATGAATGGATCAAGAAAATGTGGTATGTATACACAATGGAATTCTATGCCTCCATCAGAAAGAATGACATTGCCCCATTTGTTAGGAAATGGAAAGACTTGGAAAAAATTGTATTAAGTGAAGGAAGCCAGGCCCAAAGACACGTAAGTCCCATGGTTTCCCTTATTTTCAATAAGTAGTATATGTCTGAGACAAGCAGAAAAGGTCAGACAAGAAAGGAAACCCAAGATAAGGACATAAGTGGGTTTTTCTTTCTTGCTATTGTTTCTAATGTATTTATAGGGTGATTTTTTTGTTGCTTTGTATGTTCCTCCCCCATGGTATAACCCCTGTTTTCACTGTATTTGATATTGGTATAATTTGTGGAGGGGAAAGGAAAAAACAAATTATTTAAATAGGGATATAGGTGGACCCATTGCAACAATGAGGTGTACAAGATGCTATGTCATGAACTTTACAACTTTGGCAGGCAGGGAAGGGGGGAAGTGTAGTCATGGATATGGGAGGGCAGGGATGGTAGGGGAAAAACAAAGGAGGAGGCAACAATGCTTGATAAGAAATGTATTCATTACCTTGCTCATGTAATTGTAACCCCTATGTACAGTATTTTCACAATAAAAAACATTTAAAAAAAGGATTTCAGAATAAGGATTCAGGTTTCTTTCACCAGAAATATTTATGGAAGTTGATTGGAAATATCAGCCTCAAATTATTGAATGGTTTTTATTAGCCAAATGAACTCTTGCATGCACACTGAAAACTTGAACATAGTGCAATGACCATAGTTTCATCTTACTCTGAACTTTAAACTGAATGATTGTGTAAAAGCTTCACCGGCCACCATCCACTTTTTAGGATTTGTAAACTGATGTTCCCAGTCAGGGAACATAGTCCTTTGTTGTAAAGGAAATCTGAAAGCTGGGTGTGAAACCTTGCAGCCAGTCCAGAGCTCTTAGGTTCAAATTGTTCAGCACCTCACACTGAGTGGCTTCATCATAATTCAAGCTGTTAGTAATAAACGTATCTTATTTAGAAGCAGATATTTCTAAGGAACTTCCCTTGGAATACTGGTTAATAGAAACCAGAATTCTTCCTTGTAGCTTGTGAAATGCTGTTAGGTTCTCATGGCTCAGAATCTCATACCCAGTGTCACATGCAGGGAGAGTTTGTCAGCAGGGTTGATAGGCTAGCTCTCATGGGATAGAGAGTATCAACCTGTCTTTTTGTAAGGGGGTAATTATATACAGCCAGGAAAGTTGAAGGCATGAGTGAGAGGCTGAAAACAGGAAGTCTCTTGTGACCAGAGCTGGACACTAGAGATATCACATAGCCAGGGCAGGACATCCTGTATGTGGCACATAGCTAGGGTAGGACATCATGCATGGCCAGACCAGTACATGCTGATTGTGGCAGCAGCATTTTGATGATGCAACCAGTATCTAGAGGTACATGCAGTTTAGGTGGGAATGGGCAATGGTGGCCTGGCCTGGCCTGTAGAGGACCTAAAATGGCAGCTGTAAAACCAAAATGAGGGTGGATATGCTAACAGCAACCTCTTTGTACATCACCTTTATAATTATAATTTAAAGTAAATGCATGCAGCCTTCATTCATGTACTCAACCCAGTGGTTTTCCCCTACCTTGCCCTCAAAATGTCCCCTTATCTTTGCTTCTCTCCAGTCTTCTGAGGGATATTCCTGGCTTCCTTACATCTTCCCAGAAGTATCCATCAAGTCTGATATTATCATCTTTGAACCCAATCTCTCAGGCACTTTGGATTTCAAAAAATATAAAGGTGTGGGTCAAGCTTCAGATTCTCCAGCTTACAGTGCCCTGCCACATATCTATGTACCCTCACTTTCAAACATGCCTTGCACTCTGGTCTCCAGTCTTCTTGCACATTATCCCTTCTTAGTCTTGCTCACTGACTTCCTCCTTCCTGGACTAGGTATCTAGGTGGAATGCCCTGAAGTATATTGATTCAGTACGCATACTATGAAAGGGTAAGCCTGTGGACTTCTGCCTAGCTCCTGGATTTCTTATTTCCTTTGCTTAGCCTTATTCTCTCTGAAACATGGTTAAGTTCAGTTGTTCCACAAGGTGGTTCTGTGACTCGAATGTGATAAAGTCCTTAATTTGGACATGAAGATAGCAGGCCACATGGAATACAGGCAGTTGCCACTATTATCAAGTGTCTGATTTTCTCCACTGACTGCTCTGAGAGCAGTTCCCATCTGTTCTATTTATGGCTACCTCTTTGAATCACAACACAATGACAGGCACACAATAGAGACAGAACTATTAGCTGAATGACTGAAGAAGGGATGAAGGACTGCCGCTTGTGTATGCCTACAGTGTGTGATTTTCATGATACTTAGCCTCCCCCAAATCATAACAAGGTATTTGAAACATTTCTAAAATAATTCATTTAGTTTGGTCCAAGAAGAAGGAAGAAAAATGATAGTTTAGAAACACAGCCCAGGAGTTGCCTGTATCTGTTATCAAAAGGGAATCTAATCGATTGGTCCTACCCCCATTATCTGGAGTGAGACTGGGAGAGTGACTAGAAACAGCTTACATGGAGGGGAAATTTCCTTACTGCTGCAGTCTAGGACATTGCAGCAGAAGCAAAATCATGGTAAGTTGTAGGGAGGCCAATTCTGTTAAAGAAGAATCTGCCTTGTTCACACACTGGTACAGGCAGAAGCCAAAGTTTCCATCTGAGATACAGCTGGTTCTCAATACCTGTGTGCTCATTAGCACTGGGCATACAACCTGTGGGTGACAGCCCCCAACCAGAGGTAGGGCAGAGTTAACAAAACATGACATTTTTGATGACAGGGCCTTACATGTAATGATACAAGAGAACAAAGCAACATAGGGTAGATATAGGAAAGAAATGGTAACAGTGAAATAAACACAAGAAAAATTCTAAATATATTTAGAGATTTAAAAAAACAAATTAAATTTAATGTAACAAGCAGTCTGTGCAGTAGGGCCATTTGGACAAAATGACTTTTAGAGAGGAACAGATGCTGTCATGTACACATCTCTGAAATCATGAATAGATTTCTTTCTGTCCTCCAGTCAACACTGATATTCTGTAGCTGGTGGTAGTATGTGATGCATGACACTAAGGCAGTATTTTCATTAATGTCATTCTTGGATCTCCCAAGAGGAAACACTCCCACCCTTCATACTGAGGGAGTTTGGAAAGGCAGCAGCCCTACCTGACCCCAGGTACCCACTATCAGCCTGAGCTGCTTCAGGCATAGTAAATGTGGCCCATAACCACAAGCAGAACCAAAATGATCCCAATGACATTGACTGTTCTCTTCCAGCAGGGCTTCTCCAACACATTACTGTATTCTATATCTTTTTGCTTCTTCTCAGTCAACTCCATTTTCCTATCTGTCTCTCCCAAGTCCAGGGCCTGTGCATCTCCTAATATCTCACTGCATTCTATTTCCTCCTTGCTTGCCTCCATATTTCCCTCAGAGGAATTTATAGGGGTTAACTTAGAGTCAGGCCATGGCTCTAGTCCACAGAACAGGTCCCACATATTCCAGAGGCATGACTGAGAATCCTTCAATAAATCTGAAAAAGAGAAAGAAGACAAGAATATGTCAGGAGACACATATGCCTGAAAGGGAGAGGAGGATCTGATGGGAGTTCTGACTCATCAGTAAGCCCAGATGAAGTCTGATAGACTTATTCCAAATAGGAAAGAACATCTTCAGTCTGGACATGGAATACCTACAATCATCATCAGAGACATAAATGAAGCAGAAGGTAGGATGAGTGATTCAGGGAGCACTATAGAGTGGAGTAGCTTTGCTGATGTTTCAGTTCTGCCCAGATCCTCTGACAGAGCAGATCAAGTGAGTGACTTGGAAGCCTCCTGTTGTGCTGTAGAAATGCTCTTCCTGTCTGTGTCTGTCTAGGGAAGGAAATGTTCCTCCTCATAGCAAATCTCCCCACTTGTCATTACTTCATGAGGAGAGAGGAAGGACCATGATTCCTGTAGGCAGATGCTTCTCTGGCAGCTTCTCAGGGAGTGTTTCCTCCAGACAGCACCAGTCTTTGGTCAGTCTGGTAGGGCATCTGCATATTGGTCTACAGATACTTCCTGTCAAGAGATTACAGAATGTTGCCATTCATTTCTCTAGCACAAAGAGTGGGAATGCCTAATTATTGGTTGGGATGTTACTTCACTATGTGTGTTGCCAACACTAGTTTGTCCAATGGGCCTGCACAGGCTCATGTCAACATTGTGGTCAGTTTTCAAACATCAGCCTGGGCCCAGACATTGCCTGCAACGTGATTTTAAAGTTACTAGGCCATTTAAGTCAGGTATCCTCTTTATCCTTCCATTGGAGAGCTTCTAAGCAACTGTTTCCAGGACTCCTATCCTAGTGGTTAAGTATGAGGAGCCATCTACGATTTTGCAATATATCAGAGAAGCTACAGTCACACAAGTCTTTTATGGGGCTAAGAAATCCTGACCACTAACCATGTTCTGGCTTCTGTTCACAAATTCCCATGTTGTCTTATTTCCATGAAGCTTCTAAGACCTTGGGGCTTCCAGAAGAGTTGTTAGAGCCAGTAGAGAAAGGACAAAAATATCACTCTCAACAACCAAGGTTGTGTAATGGGCAGCTGGCTGGCCCAGAAGTTAGAGCCCATACTTTCACATAGGATGGTGTTCGAATCCAAACTATACCATGATTAATTAACTATTAGTGTTTTGTGTCCCCAGCTCTAGAATGGGGCTAGCAATTGTACTACCACATATGAGTATAATGTTGGCAGTATCTGGCATACTCTGGGCATGCACAGGTAATGCAGTTTATAACCCCCTAAAGAAGATGCAACAGCAGATGAATCGGAGGGAACATGAAGTTCCATGGCCTCCAGGAGCACAGACTTAATAGGTTGTTCTCTGCCATATAGAAGTGTATATGCTATCCTGACCATCTCCTGTAGGTTTCAGAAGGAGGCCTTAGTTATATCTGGCCTCTGGAATTCTCTGGCAAGAGTATAGAGGAGAATCCCAGGACCTTTCCTTCTCCCTAGCTAGGCTCTTTCCCCCACTCCTTCTGTCCTCCAGGATCAGAGCTTCTTTAGTATTTTCTGCCCTAGAACTAAGAGTGGTCTCATTACATCCTAAAGGATATAATGCATGAAGCTCATTTAAGAGCCTTTTCCCTAAATACTCATCTTCTGACCCTGTGTGCTGAAGTTCCTTCTCTGATCATTCAGGGGCTTAGAGGACTCAGTGTTTCAGCCTTCTCTCAGGGCATTCCATTCTTGCTTGGGCTCGCTGAAACTGGGCTCTTAGGTGGGCTTCTGTCTCATTCCTTGCCATCGAGCCTTTGCAGGAGGAGGCTATTTCTTGTTCTTTTCTAGAGTGCCTCCAATTTTCAATCCCTGACCTATGGCCTACTCCATTCCTGGTACTGCACCACCAGATCCCCTGCTGGAGACAGAACATAGTTTCTGTGTGGTAAAATATAATGGTCAGTTCTCAGACTAAACTTTCTTCACTAATCAGTATTTGCTTCAGGTGGATCATCCCAAACACTGAAATATTTCTAGGACACCAGGAACTTTTGACTCCCCACAAGGTCACCCCACAGGGTTATCATCATCCACTGCTTTTATCTCATCCCTTCTCCACTTCCTTCCCCCTCCAGAATCACTCCGTCTCTACCCCCATCCCTCCTCTATTCCAGCCTCCTGTCTATGGGGGTGTGTGATTTCACAATCTCCACGTAGGCAAACCAGGAGGGATTCAGAAAAAAAGAAAGATGGGATTCTTCTTGCAACGATATGTCTTAAGGTGAGGGTAGTGGGATACATGTCTATAGGGCAGTTACTCAGGCTACAGAGCCAACTGCAGAGGATACCTTCCCAGGGCTGTGGGATTTTCCTTCTCACCTTGATGGACTAGATTACTGGGGAGTCTCTTCCACCTTATCCCTGAGTCCAGAGCTACCCTCTTCTCTCTGCTATTGCGTAAACTCCAACAAAGCCGGTGAAGCTGAAAAGGGTGGGATGGAGAAAGCAGAGCTGTGTTACCACAGGATCCTGTCATGTAGTCATATAATACCACAGGCTGCAGCTTGGACCAGGGTTTCAATGGACTGAAAAGAGACCTGGCCTCTGGCCTTATAGGAAAACATCATGGGAGAGAAAACAGGCATGATGGTGGGCATGTGCATGCCCGTTGGTTTTAGGGGAAATCTACAAACTGTTGTGATGTCACTTTCTCAAAATGTTGCTGGCCTCCACGGGAGAGGAATAATAGGACAAATGAGTGCAATTCAAGAGTAAATTTGGCCTTCCATAAGAAAAACAGCCTCAGTGGAGCCTCTCACATGTCAATCAGCAAATGGCTGGCATTAGTCTCAATAGTGGGAGCCCCCAGCAGGCTTTGCAAGTCCCCAAAATAACAGCAGGATGGTATGGAATCTCATTGGGTCAGACTCTCGGCACACAGCTATGGAAATGGGAACTGCAGAACAAGTTTCATCCAGAACTAACTCCTGACTTTCCTTGCTAAAAGCATCTAGCTCCCATATTCATTCATCCATATATATATATATATATATATATATATATATATATATATATATGTTTTATTTTCCCTTTTTCAGTTCACTTATTCATTTTGAGAACTACCTGATTTACTATGTTGATCTATAGTGATTATATTTTGCAGTGAAAAAAAGGTTAAGAAATCATTTTATGTCAAGGGCAGTTTTCTTCCTATTTCCCATGATTTCATAAAACTACATTATTTGAGAAGCTGCTCAAATTGCATATTCAGTTTTGCTCTTGATAAATTATAGCACTAATGTTTGTATACAGAGAAAGTAGCTATTATGTTAGTAATATCTTTAATAACATAAACCCCACCCTCAAATTAGTCAGTAATCCTATAGAAAGCTACTTGTCAAATGTTTAATCACACAAATAGAATGTAAATGTGTCACTGAGCACAACTTTCTAGTATATAAAGACTCTGATATTGCATTATTTATTTCACTGTGCTGCTGTTAAGATGTGCTTATCAAGGGACATGGTTAATTAAAGGAAGCTAAACCTGGAAGTTACCATAAACCTTACTAAAACATAAGAATTCAAAGTTCATCTGTTTCTTTCATAATTGGGATCTTTTCATATGTACATAGTGCTAACACAATGACCTTTGCTGCTTTCTATAAAAACAGGGTAACTAAAACAAAGCCACTTTTCATCCTTGAAAGTGCATCTGGGTTTATGACAGTAATTGTGTTTACATTTTATGGTGCCTGGTTTTGATAAAATATTATCTCCCTATATTAAACAGATGAATCCATAAAAAGAGAAAAATCTTGTGGCTCCTTTTATTAAGAGGGTCCAGAAGCCTACTCCCTTCAAAATTGGAGAAGTCATTCATGATCCCAGTTATACACTCAACAGTAGTATGGGGAGCCCTGTTGTCTGGATGAGCTGAACATGGAAGACCAGAGCTGCTCTCGTGGAAGAAACCCTCCATAAACACTAGAAAGGGTTGTACCAAGCCTTGGAACAGAGCTCAGCTGCTCAATTTCAACAGGGAGTTTTCAGATGCCACAAAGGGTGCTCCCCGTTCCTTGCCTGCCATAAAACCCAGGTGGAAACTTTGAGGAGTAGCAAAATACAGCCAATTGTTGCTTTATGGGAGAGACTGGAATAACAGAGAGGTTAGAGTAGCAAAATCACAATGAAGTAAACAATTCTACCACATCCAAGCCTATCCTGGAATATGCATTGAATCTATTACACTACCTTCCATGCAGGTACAGGTAAATTCCTGCCCACCTGGATTTTTGTTAACAAACAGCAGATGTATATGGGCCTAACTGGCGGGGACCTTCTCAGCTTGCTTCACTCTAAGATTCAGCCTTACCTCTGTGTTGAGATTACAATTCTGTTGTATTGATTACAATCATTTGGCTTATTGATTAGGTCTTTCCTGATGATGTTATATGTGAATATTTGCCTTTCCAAGAAAATCATCAGCCTCCTATGGACAAGATGTTGGATTCTGAAAGGGCAAGGAGTCCAGCGCTGTTCAGAATCTGTGGGCTTCTGTGGATGAACAACTTGGAAGCAGAAAGCTCCCACATCCTCTGGTTGTGGTGACCTGAGGTGGTAAGTTGGGAGGGCTCAAGCCTATGACTCAAATTTTTTTACTGTTGACTTTTTTGTAGTTTATTTTTTTTGGCTCAGGGGGAGCTATGGAGCCATGGATATCCTTAAACTTACAATACTTCTGCCTCTATCTCCAATGTCTCAGCTTTGGAAAATAGAATACTACTTTTTTTCAGACTCTGAGCAAAGTTGCAAGAAATATATTTGGTCTTACATCCTCATTCTTTCTGAGCTCCTCTCTATACACCAGAACTCTGGATTATTCCCTGATATACAAGACTCTCCTTCTGCATCTATCTGGCTAGGCCAATTCCCTGTCTTGCCAAGGGGTCAAAAGCTGACATGATGGAGCCAGCATGAGCATTGATGTCTGGTTAAGGCCCCAGATCTGTCACTAGTTTTATTATTGAGATAGTTGCTTAGCTTTTGTGAATTTAAAGCTTTTTAATAAATTTCTAAAATGGGCGACCGACTCCTGTTTTCTAAGCTATATGAAATGGCTTGAGACAAGAAGGCTGTAAACCACACTAAAGCTACCAGCACAACTATGTTTATTGCAGCATTATTTACCATAGCTAAGATATGGAACCAACCCAGATGCCCCTCAGTAGATGAATGGATCAAGAAAATGTGGTATATATACACAATGGAATTCTATGCCTCCATCAGAAAGAATGACATTTCCCCATTTGTTAGGAAATGGAAAGGCTTGGAAAAAATTATATTAAGTGAAGTAAGCCAGGCCCAAAGAAACGTAGGTCCCATGGTTTCCCTTATTTGCAATATCTAGTATAGGTATGAGTCAAGCGGAAAAAGTCAGAGAATGTGATGTTAGGAAAACGAACCCTCAAATATGTATTTTAATGTTTTTGTTTCTTTCATGCATGTGTTTCTAACGCATTTATAAGATTATTTCTTTGTTGCTTTGTATGTCCCTCCCCCACAGTGTAACCCACGCTTTCACTATATTTGATGTCAGTATAACATGTGGAGGAGATGGGGACAAACAAGTCGTTTAAAGATTCAGGTGGACCTGTTGCAACAATGAGAAGTACAAAATGTCATGTCAAAACCAGCTTTACAATGTCGGTGCGGGGGGGGGGGGGGAGGGGGGTATGATTGGGTGGGGGGGAGGGGGGAGGCTGGGAAGGGAGGTGAAGGGTAAAAAAAAATAGAAAAAAAAAAAAGAAGGCTGTAAAGTATCATTTGCAACCTGTTAGGGCTGCCAGAGGTCTTATTCCCTTTTCATTCTGGGGGACATCTTGGATTGACTGGTGCTGAAATCATTAAACAACATTTTCAAGCAAAGTCTGCATTTTCTAACTCAACTTCTCAATCTAAATGAATATCTAATGGGTGTATCATTGAGCAGCTATAATAATAATACTGTGCTGTGGATGGAACCTAGGGTGTCCACGTGCTAGCAAGGTGCTCCATACTAAACTATGACCTGAGGGTCTTTCTTGTTACCCAATTATAACCCAAGCAAATCTCAGACTTCTTCCCAATTGCAAAAGGAAAGCAGGTATCCATCTTGGTTTCTTCATCTTGCTGTTGCTGTTCCATGAGACTTTGAGATTGATCATGGAACATCCTAATAGCAGCACTTACGTGTTTATCTGGAATTGGGTCTGTGATTAAGGAGATGATTAGCATGCTGAGAACGCTAATTAGGAAGAGGATTGTGCTAAAATAGAGGTAGTGCAGGCCACAGATGAATGCAGGGCATTCGTTCTCTCCATTGCATGTCCAGGATCCGTAGGCAAACATAGCCAGCAGTCGAAAGAAGCCGATCATCATCCCCAAAATCAGGCCCCAGAAGGCACCCTGCCAAAGAAAGACACCTGGGAAGAATCTGGATAAAGAGACAAGCCAGCACCATCCCCGTTTTCCTATCAATCCAGTTTCTAAGGCTAAATTAGGTACAATGAGGTGATGTCTTGCAGAAGAGAGCATGAACAAGTGAGGGAATATGCCAGGCCACAGATAACTAATTCTCCCCCTTAGTTATGTCAGGTAACTTGAGAAATATTGGAAATGTTTTGAAGTGAGTTCATAAATGGCCTTCTTAGAGTAAATGTATCCAAAAAATAACTTTGTCTTCCCCATTTTCCTAAGTGGAATCTCCATTTTGGGATTGCTTAGGTCAAAATCCCAGGAGTCATCTCTTGACTCCTTTATTTCTTTCCTGCTTTACCACTATCAAAAGCCAAACAACCTTACAGCATGGTTGGCTTTGCCTGGCTCTGCTACTCTCTCTTTTGTCATTCCATTCAAGCCATCATGACCTTCCTGAATCTCAATCCTGTTCACTTTGAACTTCCCATTCTTTCTTCTCAGATCTCTTAATTCTTACATCTTGCTATTCTTGGCTTGATCTTCAATTTTCAGATTAAAAATCTTCCTTAAGAAAAGTCTTCTCTTACTACGCTAGTTAATGTCCTTGTTTACTTCACCCCAGTAGCCTTCCCTGCCATCTCAAAGATCAATTGTAATCTTACAAATATCACATTACTATCAGAAGTCTTAATCTGCTCATTGTGTGTCATCTTTCCACTCCAAACGTACCATCCACTCCATTAGACAAAAAAAATCGATCTTGGTTTGAGACCTGGTTTGAGAAGCTGACTCAGGAGGGAACCGATATCAGTAGAAAGAAAACAGATATGGAATATGGGCAAGCATCATGGATAAACCAAAAGCTAGGCAGAGGATCCATAGAAATCAATTTCTAAAGACTATATGCAGAAACCAGATGAATATGTCATTCAAAACAGGGTGGCAAAGGAGATATGGTGAAGAACTTTAGACTGAAGAGTATGTATACTATTTTTTCAATGCTGGCTAGGGAGTAGCAGGTGGGCCATATGTCCTTCTTGCCTATGCTCTTCCTAGGAGAGCAAAGAGAAGCAGCTCTGTGGCCTGGATTACTCTCCCTCAAATTCTTATGGCTAGATTGAATCAAGTAATCTTGGTGAAACAGGGAGCACTGACAGGCTTTCTAGAGGACTAAACACCTGAGATGAGCCTGGATATTCTTGACAAAGCTAACAGTCAATATAAATGAAAGGAGGCAGACAAGGGAAGTTCAGAAATCAACACCACACATTATTTTCAGTTGCTGGCAGCTATAGGCTATGTGTAGGGCAGAACCTAGGAAGTGGAATTTGCCAGGTCACAGTGCACTTTATGTGCTGTCCTTGGGAACTTATGAAAGGCCTAACTACTCAGAACTGTCTGGGGAAACCAAAAGGTTTAATATATGATTGAAAAAAAATTGTAATGACACAAAAAGTTAAAAATGAACAATAAAAAGAGAAAAATTGGGGGTAAAATGTGCCTTCAGTTATACTGATACAATAATTAAACAGTTGAGATCTTTAATTGGTCTTAAGTGTGGCTGAAAGGCATGGTCTGTTACCTCTGCAATGCAGAGGGGGTGAAAGAGGACTTACCACTTTAATTCCCCCATGAGTGTGAAATTTCTAAGGACCACATATACAGAGGCAAAAGAGGCATACTTTCTGTAGCCAAATATGGTGGACAGAGAATCACTCAGTTTTGTATCATTACCTCTACAATCTTATGTAGTTTGTCTTGGTTATCATTACATTACCAAGGAAAGAAAACAAACAAGACATCTCCATCTACCTTCATGCATAAGAGTGAGCTTGAGCTAAATCTGGCCAGGACAATATAATTTGTCAGAAGGCAAATGATGGCATGGAGCAAACCCCTGAAATACAGGAGATCTCTGAGAGCAACTCTTGTAAAGAGCTTGTGTAAAGATAACAACTCATATCATTCAGTGCCAACACCTACATACTCTTGGACTCTTACAAAACACTGACCCACCTGCTCATTGACCCTCTTGCAAAGTACAGCAAGCAGAAAAAGTGCAGTTACAGGTGGTACCAGGTAACTTCTAGTTACTTGCATGTGTTCAAACAGAGTTTCACTGTGGGATGTTTCCATAACAGGAATCCAGACAATAGTGATAGCAAGCAAGATTATAACAAAAAACCTGTAAGTTAAGCAACAGTCAGTGCCAGTTTGATGAAATTTTCCTGCCAAGAAATTATCTATACACCATAAACTACTAATTTAATTGCTTATGGTTTATTTACTTATTTATTTGATCACCATTTGTTACAGTGCTGGAGATAGAATCAAGGGCCTCAGGAATGTTAGCTAGTGTTCTACCACTGAGTTACATGCCCAGCCTAGCTCTTAGTTTAAACTAAAAAAAATGTGCTCATTCATAAAATGAACTGTAAAACATATTCAGTATTTTTGTTCAATGTCTGTGAACAAAAATACTGAATGTTTGTTTACCAGTTACTGGACAATGAATATATTTTCATGAAACATGAAGGGTAGGAATAACCAAATTTGGATGGGCAGTAAACCAAAAAGTATATAACAAATGGCAAATATTAATGTCTTGAGAATGAACAGATATATTTCTAAATATTTCCAATAGATCAAAATGGTCCACAGCTTTAAAGATTCCTATAAGTTAAGTTCAGAGGTTTATTTATGTAACATGGGCAAGTAGATTTACCCCAATATTTCTGGATGTTTCAACATTTAAAAACATAGCTATGTATGGTGGCTAAGGCCTGTAATTCTAACTACATAAGAGAATGAAACCTGAGCCTTTAGGTTCAAAGATAGCCCATGTAGAAAAGTCTGTAAAATTCTTACCTCCAACTACCACCAAAAACTAAGTGTATCTGTGGCTCAAGTGGAAGTATACAGCCTTGATGGAAAAAGTTATAGAACAGTACCCAGGACTGAGCTCTAGCCCCAGCACCAGAATAAAAATTTAAGTAATCAGAACACACAGAATTAAAAAGACTTTGCAGAGGGGGAGGCCAGAGACATCCTAAATGATGGAAGAAAGCATTAAACAAAAACAAAACCTAGACAGGTGCCTGTGGCTCACACCTGTAATCCTAGCTACTCAGGAGGGTGAGATCTGAGGATTGTGGTTCAAAGCCATTCCTGGCAGAAAAAAAAGAGGAGGAAAAAAAGAAAGAAAAATAGGAGAAGAAATAAGGAGGAGAGGAAGGAGGAAGGAGATAAGAAATTTAAAAGAAGAAAATATTAAAGGCAAATTCAAACACCTGCCTAGATAAAACAGGTAGGATATTCGCCTTGACATGAGGTACAGGTAGTGTTTGAGACACTATGTGGGACATGTTGAAGGTGTGTGGTTGGATATGACCTATACTAGCCAGAATAAAATTCTATAGAGCAACCCCATTAAAGACAGATACACTTGGATTGGAAGGATTAACATTGTGAAAATGGCAATACTGCCTAGATATATCTACAAATTCAATGTAATACCCATCAAAATCACAACAACATTCTTCACTGATATAGAAGAAGCAATCCAAAAATTCATATAGAATAATAAAGGCCCCAAATAGCAAAAACGATCCTTAGCAGAAAAAAGAGTGATGGAGGAATATCAATACCAAACTTCAGAGTCTATTACAAAGCCATAGTAATAAAAACAGCTTGGGGGGAGGGGGAACGGGGAGGATTGGGGGGGGCAGCGGAAGGATGGGAAGGGATGGGAAGGGGAAACAAAGGAGGAGGCTACAATGCTTGATAAGAAACGTACTCATTATCTTGCCCATGTAATTGTAACCCCTCTGTACAGTATTTTCACAATAAAAAAAGAAAAAAAAGAAAGAAAGATAAATAAATAAATAAATAAAAACAGCTTGGTACTGGCACAAGAATAGGCCTGAGGATCAGTGGAATAGAATAGAAGACCCAGAAATGAACCCATAGACTTACGGCCACCTAATCTTTAATAAGGGAGCCAAAAACACAGGAGAGAAGGAAGACAGCCTCTTCAACAAATGGTGCTGACAGAAATGGCTATGCACATGTAAAAAACTGAAGTTAAATCCTTATATATCACCCCGCACCAGAATCAATTCCAAATGGATCAAAGACCTCAAAGTAAGACCAGATACCCTGGAATATTACAGAAAGGGATAGGGGAAGCCAAGGGCTCCTTGGCACAGGTTAAAACTTCCTAAAGATCCAGAATAACAACAAATCAAAGAAAGGCTGGATAAATGGGATTTATCAAACTGAAGAGTTTCTGCATGGCAAAGGACATAGCTAGTAAGATAACTAGAAATCCTATAAAATGGGAGATCTTTGCTATCTATGCACCAGATGAGGGCCTCATATCTAAAATATACTTAAGAGCTCAAAAAAAAAAATAACCCCCCCAATAAAGAACAAATCCTCAAAGAAACAACAATTAATAAACAGGATAAAGACTTAAAGAGAGACTTCTCCAAAGGCAAAATAAGACTAGCCAATAGGCTGGGCACCAGTGGCTTACTCCTGTAATCCTAGCTTCTCAGGAGGCTGAGATCTGAGGATTGTGGTTCAAAGCCAGCCTGGGGCAGGAATGTCCATGAAGACTCTTATCTCCAATAAACCACCAGAGAACCAGAAGTAACCCTGAGGCTCAAGTGGTAGAGCACTCACCTTGAGCTGAAGAACTCAGGGACAGCACTCAGGCCCATAGTTCAAGCCCTATGACTGACCAAAAAAGAAGAAGAAAAAAAGAATAACCAATAGACACATGAAGAGATGTTTGACGTCTCTGGCCATAAAAGAAATGCAAATCAAAACAACATTGAGATTCTACCTCACTCTAGTTAGAATGGTCATTATCAAGAAAAATTAACAATAATAGTAACTGGTGGGGATATGGCCAAAAAGGAATGCTACTACACTGTTTTTGGGTGTGTAAACTGGTTCAACCACTCTGGAAAGCAGTATGGAGGCTTCTTAAAAGGGTAAACATAGAGCTTCCCTATGACCCAGCAATTCTACTCCTGGGCATTTACTCAAATGAACACAAACCAGCCCACACTAAAGCTACCAGCACAGCCATGTTTACTGTAGCATTGTTTATGATAGCTAAGATAAACAACTCAGATGCCCATCAGTTGACAAGTGGATCAAGAAAATGTGATGTGTGTGTGTGTGTGTGTGTGTATAAAATGGAATTCTATGTTTCCATCAGAAAGAATGGCATTGCCCATTCATAAGGATATGGAAAGACTTGGAAAAAATTATATTAAGAGAAGTAAACCAGACACAAAGAAACATGGGCTGCATGGTTTCCTTCATTTGTAGTAATTAGAATGTTCCTGTAAATCTAAACTTAAACCCAGTGGATAGTAAAAGATAAACAATTACACTTGGACATGATTAAACAGGACTCTAAACATTCACACAGTGAGACCAAAGGGGGATATTCTTAGAAGAGGATCACACGGGCCCAGTAGCTACATGTATATGAACATAAAAAATTATATTTATCAAAATGAACTCCAACAAATAAAAACAAGAGGGTTTTTTATTATACTGTACTTTTTGTGGCTCTTTCTTTTTTCTTTTTTTCTTTCCCCTTTTGTCACTGTTTTTTATTTCTGTACCCTTTGTCTTGTATATAAGTTTATCTGATTTGGGGAGGGGAAGGGAAAGCACAGGAACAGTAGGACAAAGGGTGAACCAATTCAGAAGTGATACTCACTAGATACTATGTTGGAAATGAACTATTCAACTTGTGGCACAGAAGGGTTGGAAGCAGAAAAACGGAGAAAATGAGGGAGAGACACCTTTCAAAAACAAATGTACTCATTACTTGACTTAGGTAACTGTAACCCATCTGTACCTCACCTTTACAATAAAAAAAACAAATTAATATTCCATAACTTTGAAAAAAAAGATACTTAGCAGATGCATTGTGACATCCTGGTTGATAGCATGGCCTCAAGATGGACATATTCCTCCACTTACTGTATGATCTCTGGTAGCTCAGTACCCTAGCCCAGAGCCACTGTTTCCCCATTTTCACAAGGAGAACAAAAAGCAGTAAAACTTACTTTTTACAGTAGTCATGATGACTAAATGAAAGTGAGTTACTTTAAAGATTCCTAAAAGAACTATGTTGGTGGGTTATGAAGTTTTGTAGACTTTAATCATTGTAATTATTCCTTTCTTTTTCCCTAACTAGAAACATTTTCTTTGTGAACAAAGAAATAAATTATCATTTCAAAATTGCAGCCAAAGGGGAACACATAGTATACTAAACACAACAATTCTGTATAGAGCATTGCAGCTTAAGAGTTTTCACGTAAACTCATATTATGGATGACCTTTCTTTGACAGTATTAGCTAATGTGATTAGAGGAATACATTACCTTCCTGCTATCATGAGTTCCTTTTCTGTGGCCATAGGCCGAATCCAGACATAGATGTTCATTGTAAACACAGTAGTAGCACTATTGAAAACAGAAGTCAAGGAGGACATAAGGGCAGCACATACTGTGGACAGCATAAAACCTTGTAGACCTGGAAAGGAAACGACATTCCCTTGACCTCAAGCTCCTGAATAAGAAAAACTTTGACGTATACACCTCCTAACAAATTTTTTCAAATAATTTTATCCTGTGAAGCATCTGAATTTTACCTGAAGTAGAATTCTATCTAAACTAGATTATTGTGTTATATTGGTTTTTGATTTGTGACAAGACTTAATAGGTTCTTGTTGTGATATGATATTAAAAAAAAAAAAAAAGGCAGCTAATATCTCTTAGATGGTTAATCTCTTCCAGAACATCTCTTTAGGAATTAGCCTGTACTATCCTCCCTACAATCCTATGGAAGGTTAATTCTTGTTTGACTCCCTTGTTCAAAGGTCCAGAGTTTAGGAAAAGGTTCAGATTGTAGGTAAGTTCAGATTGTAGGCAAAAGTTTCCTTGTGCTTCAGTGTGCTTGGCTGTAAAGCTGCATATAGTATCTACCGCATAAAGGTAATGTTAAAATTAAGAGAAGGTGCTCAGTGGTAGAGCGCTTGCCTTGCATGCCTGAGGCCCTGGGTTCTATTCCTCAGCACCACATAAGCAAAAAGAAAAAAGCTGGAAGTGGTGCTGTGGCTCAAGTGGTAGAGCGCTAGCCTTGAGCTGAAGAGCTGAGGGACAGTGCCCAGGCCCAGAATTCAGGCCCCACGACCGGACCCCCCCCCCGAAAAAAAATAAGAGAAATTAAGTGGACAAGTTAACACTCATACCTGCTCTCCAGAGAGCAGTTATGAAATGAGCACTAGTTATAAACATAGAAATATGATATCACTATGTGGATGGCCACCATGTGACAAGAACATTCAAACTATGTTTACAAAGAGCCAGAAGATAGCCTGGTCCTGACCTATAATCCACTGTGTCCTTGATTCAGTGAGATCTTGAGGGCACACAGACACATTGGATTTGCCTTCAAATGTCCACACTTAAATCCATGCTTATCCCAAGCCAGGATATTTCTGAAGATTTGGTTGGGGAGTACAGATCACTTAGTTTTTGGACTGTAGAATACTTATATCCTTAAGTCTGATCCCATTCATACTGTATTTTATAGTAATTTTGTCTTAAGTTTTCCAGCTCTTTGGAGCTAATCTAAATTTCTCATTTGGCCATTGTAACAGGATTCGGAAGAGAAGGTGAGATCTGTATGGGGAGGATCTTTGTTCTTCCAGAATGAACATTATATGACCCTTGCACTGTACAGTGATCTCTTTGAGGGTAAGACTTGTCTTGCTTGTGTTAAGGCTTCTCTGACTTAGAATAGCACCTGGTAATGTACAGCCCATTGGCTGAGTGAATCAATGAGACAGTTCACAGATTAAGTGAATAATGCAAATGATGAGTGTTTGTTATACCTACATAAGGATATGAGGTTCCAGGGTATAAGGAACAGAGAGGGAGGTACACCTGTGGCCCTATGTGTGGCAGCTCATTTCTTACCTGTAGGCAGCACTGCTACAACCAGCAGTGGATAGGCCATGGGGCTGCAACTACTTTGGGCACCACAGTACTTCTGACATTCTGAAGGTACAACACATGCCACATGATCTGCAAAGAGAAGTAACAACTACATCAGCACACAAGCTGTAGAGCTCTAAAATCTGAGCTCAGAACAAGGGAAGCAAATCAGTAATAGCATTCAAATGAAGATATTAGATTTTAGACCCACTTATTGTGCCCCCAATTCATGATTATACATATCATCAGGAGTTTTGGTGAGGTCTAGGGTTCATGCTTATAGAAATCAAATTAATAAGAACTTCTACTAACTCATATATCATCCAAAGCAAGTTACAGGGTCTCAATAACCCATTCAATTTTCCCAGTTAGGTGTTAATAAGGCCAACTTATCATTTTCTGCATATTAACAAGGTAATAACTCATAATCTCACAGCCTTCTTCCTGAGATGGGTGTTAACTGGGACTTAGGTCTTAAAGAGAAAAGGGACTATTTATAATGAAGTGCCACCTGTGAGTCATAACAAAACTTGGCTTTCTCAAGACCCCTTTGGGGAATGTTAAGACTTCAATAGAATCTTCATTCTGTTAAAACTACAAATTACATATGAATTGAAAAAGAGTCATGTCCCAAGTGTTACAATGATTGCTCTCCACTGCATATATCACTTAGTACAAGAACTTGTTCTCTATTTTGTATGGCCTTCTCAAAAGCAGTTACAAGGTACTCTTCTGGAAGTAATCTACTCAGCCCCTGTGACAGCACCTATTAGATTTAATGAATAGACATGTTACCCAAAGAAACAGGACAAACTAGTAACAGTAAGTTGAAATTGGAGGAAATATATACACGGAATTATAAAAGCTCATTAAGGGAAATGGGAATGCTTTAATAATATTTAGTGGAAAGAATATATGGATCTTGCTCAATTCATGCCCATTTTGGGGCTACATTAGGTCTCCGCAGTGCTTTATGAGTTAAGTGAGGCCTTGAAAGGTTTTCTGCTTGTGAATAGCAGCTACAGTATCTGTGAGATCCCAGCATGGCATCTGTCAAACATGGTATGATGAAGTCTGTGATAAAATGGAGCAACCTAATCCTTCCACAGACTGTGCCCCAAAGAAATAGCTGGGCCCCAATGCCTGGAGTTAGGCTGTAACCAATGGAAAAATGAATGTTGAAAGGGGTGACTGTGATCAAGATATATTTTATTTATAAACTGCTTTATTAAATGGCAACTCCTTTGTATATCTACTTATTTAAATTTTTATACATTTATGTGCTATTCCTGTGGGAATTTATCACTCTGAAATTTTTAATACTTTTTTAATTGTAAAAATACTGTACAGATGGGTTAGAGTTACATGAGTAAGATAATGAGTACATTTCCTATTGTTGTCTCCTCCTTTGTTTTTCCCCTACCATTTCTTCCTTCCCACCTCCCTAACTACACCTCCCCAGCCAATCTGTAAAGTTCATTTTCAACATAGTGTCTTGTACAACTCATTATTACAATGGGTCAACCTGTATCCCTATTGGTCTTTCTTTGTATATCAACAGTTTCTGACAGTCTTCTGCTTTGTCACATCACAGGAAAACATTCTTAGTTATCCCAATAAGCAGTATACTGTGGAAGACATGATAACTGCAAATGCTCTCACACCTCTAAGAGGAGAATAGCTGATTAGTGGGAGCACACTAAAATAAAAATTTACTTGGGAACAAGATGCGGCTTATCATTCCTGGAATCACAATGAGGAACATGGGCAGTAGCTTCAAGTACCCATACAGGAGGCAGCCACCTTTCCTGTGAGACATATTCTTCCCTGCCAATAACCGCTGGACAGAAACCTGTCAATGAAACACAGGTAAGTAAGCAAGTGATGATCTTTATCAGGGTGTATGAAGTCTGAACTGCCTCAGAGCATGGACCAGAACAATTATGGCCATCTGTAATATCAGGATATGCTCCTTGGTTAGCTATTGCTAAGATGCTCAATTCTCTCCCAGATACCTCTAGACAATCCAGGACCAGTAATACATATAACATAATGATCATAGAACACACACACATAACATAAATATATATGTATATATAAAACATAATAACAGTGATCATATGACACATTTTGTCTTAGCTGCCAAATGGGACTAGGAATTTGCATGTGTGACCTTGGCCTCAATGCTAATGCTTCACACCAACCATGGCAGTTGAAGGGATTATATGCTGTCTCTTGGAAAGAAAAAATGTCCTGTGGGGCACAGGTTTGATAGAATGAAGAGGCTTTTGTGACATTAATCCAAGTGAAGTTGGGCCCTTGGAAACAGATGAGTGTTCAAGAGAGGGATGAACATCATTTCTCAAAAGTGAAATGAATTACCACAAACATTTAATGGAGGCCTTAAAATGTAGAGTCATCCAGGAGATGCTATCAGGCACATTTCATGGTGTCATAAAAAAAACCCAACATGATGATAATGTAATCTAGGGGTGTAAGGATTAACAAGTAGAGTTTTCATTTCCTTTTCCCTTTCAAAGTGCACTAATGTCATAATAAGGAAAGAACACCAAAAATGGCCCAATCAGCAGGTACTGGTTCTTGGGAAGTCTAATGTCCAGTGTGCTAGTGGCCTGTACGATCATCATAGTGATACATGCTACTGATACTAGATTCTGTTTAAAATGGCTAATAAATCCTTTCACCATGTTCCTGATAATTGTATGAGTAATCAAAGTTCAATCAAGGATTTCCACTGATTTGTCAGATTGCCTACCCTCAGCTTTTTCTCTAGGCCTCTAAGAGAACTTTGGATACTACTTCCCTCACTTCTCAAACTAGGCCATTTGGTCATCTCTATTTTTTCTATCACTTCTCCATCTTTTTATATAATTTCTGCTATTATTATGTACTCATTTATTTGCTTCAGGTTGAAATCTTGAGCTGTTTGCAGATCCAGGACTCCCTTTGCTATCTGCTCTTACATCATGCAAGTGGAGTGGTACTCACTTGTACTTATTAGCACTCCTTCATTGATTACTTGATTGAACTTCACCCTCACTAAGGTTTTCACCAGGACCATCTTTGCTTCCCAGTTTTCTTTGTTTTCACCATTACTTCTCTTTCCAATCATCTCTTCTTTTTCTTTTCTAATTTGTGGCTTCTTATTTCCTTGGCTGATGACACTCTGAGACTTGTTTGGTTTTTTGTGTTCAGTTTTCCTGCTTTTATAATTTTGGGGAACTGAGTGTTGCCTCCAGGGCAGCAGGGTCATTCAGAACATGGACAGGTGCTGGGGAGGTTTTTGGCCCAAGGGTTCTCCTTAGGTGGAGGTGTACAATTTTTCCATGGAGCAAGCCACTGTGAATGGCTCCCCAGGGTCCTAGGCCACCTGCTCCCACCTGCCAAAAGGCCCCCTGGCCACACACCTTGTGTGCCAGGTGCAGCACCAGCAACCTCATGGGCATGGCCACTCAAGGAAAGCTATGTTCCCAGGCATACGCATGGTTGATGGATCCAAGTGCTTGTCCCGAACTGGTGGAAGTTCTCTCCTCCCTTATGGCCTCTTTGTCCTCCTGCTTCAGGAGCAGCTCTACTGGCATGCTGGTCAAGGCTAACAGTGATGCCCTCTTGACTACCATCATGGGCAGTCTTCCTGAGGGTAGTGGAGGGTAATGTGGAACAAGCTGACAAGGTTCCCTTGCCCCAGCCAGGCAGTGCCCAGGACCAGGGATACTGGCGACCCATCTCCCCATGGGACACTGACTGACTAGGCCTAGGACTGAGACCTCCTTGAGAGCCAGCTGGGCTGCTGCCCTCCTAGGCAGCAACTTAGGGCATGCTACACTCCCAACACTAACACAAGTGCCCACCCAGCCCTCTGCAGCACAGCAAGCCAAGAGACCAGCTTCCCAGATCCTTGAGCTCTCAGCCAGCTCAGACAGCAACAACAATGCTGAGAAACTGCTTTTAAGGATAATTTCTTGGAAAGTTATTTAGGCAAAAAATAATACTTGGAAGGGAAAGCAGACCATACAGCAGATAGGCCATAACTGCCTGCAAATTGGAAGGGAATCAGACCATGGACAGCAGACAGACCACAACTGCCTGCACATTGAGAGACACTGAGAAACAGTCAACTTTGCAACATTATCTTTAATTACCTGATCAGCACACCCATAGAACAGGGAGAGTGTAGAGGCACCAAAGACCACTGCAGGCCAGGGGATGTCTCCAGAGATGGGGTCTCTGAAGATATGGAGAGCATCTGAGCGAGGGAGGTAGCATGCAGGCTTTGAAGTCCAGTTTCCTTCACTGACCACATTTGGAATAGCATGGAAGTACTTGTCCACTAGCTCCTTATATCCTCCCACTTCACGAAAGGCTTTAAAAAAAACATGCTTTTCAGTTCCTTGAATAACAGAGGAACAATAACTGAAGAACCAAGATTGCAAGGTGAAACACAATGTGATTGATTATCTCTCATCTATAAATCACCATAGAGTGACACAAACTCAAGACCTCACATGATTAAGGAAAGACTAGCACCTCCCAAGAAAAAGAAGAGAGCAATTGTATCCTTTCTGAGTCTGTTTTCAGATCATTTCTTTGTAGGGCTACTCTATTATGTGCTATGTGAGGCTATTCAGGTGTTCCCTGTTCCAGTCTGGCACATGAACCCAGCCTGGCTAACATTCCTTGTCTAGTGGACAACTAATGAAGTGTAAGGACCAGATATGAAACACAAGCCAGCCTCGTTAGAATCTGCTTTGGGATTCATCTGCTGACAAAGCTGAAAATGTGCTTGCTTCCATAGGGACTACGCTTATATATTGACTTGAAACTCTTTAGTATACGTATTTCATTTAGACACTTAGATCTAGCCATGCCTAAAGATAGCACATTCTGGGAAATTTTAGTTATAAAATCCAATAAAGTTTTTTTTAAAAAAATCATTGTTAGCTGGGTGCCAGTGGCTCATGCCTGTAATCATAGTTATTCAGGAGGGTGAGACCTGAGGATCACGGTTCAATGCCAGCCTGGGCAGGAAAGGCCGTGAGACTCTTATCTCCAATAAACCACTAGAAAACTGGAAGTGGCATTGTGGCTCACGTAGTAGAGCACTAGCTTGAGATGAAGAGGGCAGGGACAGCGCCCAAGCACAGAGTTCAAGCCCCATGACCAGCAAAAAAAAAAAAAAATTCATTGTTGCTATTTAGTTTTTGAGACAAATTCTTGTTATGTAGCTCAAGTTTGTCTCAAACTCACAAAAATACTTTTGAACTGAAGATCCATTATGCATTATCTAAAGAAACTTGATCAAAACGTAGATAAATAATCTTTTACCTTAAATGATGGGAAAACATTTATGAAATTTCCTAGTAAAATTGTCTTCACAATTGGTGGCATTTTTCTCTCACCATATTAAGTAACATGAAATCTTAACAAATTAAAAAACACCATCTAGGGGCTGAGAAGGTGGCTCAGTGGTTAAAGCGCTTGCCTTGCATGCCTGAGGCCCTGGGTTCGATTCCTCAGCACCACATAAGCAAAAAGAAAAAAGCCAGAAGTGGCGCTGTGGCTCAAGTGGTAGAGCGCTAGCCTTGAGCTGAAGAGCTGAGGGACAGTGCCCAGGCCCAGAGTTCAGGCCCCATGACCGGACCCAAAAAAAAAAAGCCACCATCTAAAATGTATTAAAATATCAACTTATATATGTTTTATTTAAATATAAATGATGTTCCTTTTTAATAGATTGTTTTTGAAACAGGTTCAAAGTGATTTATAGTCAAGAGTGGTGAATGGCTATGAAATTATAAAAGATACTTCATGGAATTCATAAATGAATGTGAATCATTCATGAAAATAAATGTGAATAAAAAGAATGCAACTTGCTGGTGGCAGTAGCTCACACCTGTAATCCTAGCTTCTCAGGAGACTGAGATCTGAGAATCATAGTTCAAAGCCAGTCAAGGCAGAAAAGTCCATGAAACCCTTATCTTCAATGAACTGGTATGCCAGTGAAAAGCATAGTGAAAAGTATAGCTAAAAGGTATTAGAACACAACAGAAGAATATCTTTATGAACTTTTCTTGTAAGTACACTGTTAAACAAAGAATAGAAAGAAAAAGAAAGAGTGATAGCATTAACTTCAAGCAAATTAAATTTAAATGAAAGGATGACATTGTCAAGAAGCATTGCCCTTAAACCTGACTTATGAACTTGTAATCTCTTTATACAACTGCTTAATAATAAATTGTGTTTATATAACATAAATCAGATTAAAATTTTTCACATTGAAAAAGAGGTCATATCATGTGCAGAATACACCTATGTGTTAATGGCCAAGGGAAACTACTATTAAGAAACATGGTAGAATTGGGTGCTGCTAGTTCACACCTGTAATCCTATCTATGTAGGTTGCTAAAAACCTGAAGATTCCAGTTAGAAGCCGCTAGGGAAGACAAGCCCATTAGACTCTAATCCCCAATTAACCAGCAAAAACCCAGAAGTAGAGGTATGGCTCAAGTTGGTAGAATACCAGTTCTGAGTGTTAAAAAAAAGTGAGAGCATAAAGCATACTAGAGATTGCTATCCCCATTTTAGTCCTAAGCTCTTCTTTCTTTTCCAATGAGCAGAAACGTAACATTTACCTTGAATCTTGACAATGTTTCAGGGTCCCAAGTGCTTCAGACTCTCACCTGTGAGTGGAAGGTCCTCATGGCTTTGCACAAGTCTAGATCAAAGATTCCACCCTGTTGTCAAGTCTTTTTAATAGCTATACTTACTATACATTGTTAACAAGGATGATCCCAACAGCATAACGCCAGCTTGGAAGGCCTCGGCATAAACTACAGCTGTCAAACCACCTGAAGAGAAAGGGAAAGAAAGAAGAAAGGAAGGCCATGCCTCATGGTGCTGACAGACCTCCCCATTCATACTTTGAATCCTTGTGTCATTCAACTACTTCTGCTGAGGTTTGGGAATTCTCTTTTCTTCTTTTTATCATCACTCTTCATAGTCTTATATGGGATTCTTAATTACCCTTTTCAGTTTCAATTTCCCTTTACTTTTTAAAAAATGACAATCTGGTCATTTTTTTTTTGGCTCCAGTCGTGGGGCCTGAACTCTGGGCCTGGGTGCTGTCCCTCAGCTCTTCAGCTCAAGGCTACCACTCTACCACAGCGCCACTTCTGGTTTTTTTCTTTTTGCTTATGTGGTGCTAAGGAATCGAACCCAGGGCCTCAGGCATGCAAGGCAAGCGCTCTACTACTGAGCCACCTTCCCAGCCCCAATCTGGTCATTTCATTAAGCAAAAAATGCACAACTTTCATCAAAAAGCTTAGTTTGGAAGTAATAGAAAATTCCCACTAGAATGTACCTCCTTGTCCAATAAATGTCCAAACATTACCCAATTTCTTCTGCATAGCAAAAATCTAATTCTCACTACCCAGAACTGTGAACAATTGATTGAAAATATGCCACAGTCTCCACTCTGATTTTTTTTCACTTGAATTATGGTGAAAAATGAAGGGTAAACACTAATATCCAAGATTTTCACTGTACCTGGAAGAAAGCACATGAAAATTTCTCAATATCTGGTAGAGGCTTCCTTGGATAAAACTTTAAGAACTTATCCAAGGGCCTTGGCCAGGAAGCCTAAGGCCTATCCCTCACCTCCACCTTGTTCTCTTTCTCTGCTTCCCTAGAAACCTGCAGTACCAAACCTCACTCCGGTTGAAGCGTGACCACTGGTGGCTCTATGAAGAGACCCTCCCAGCCCAATCAAACTTTTAAATGGTAGGACACCATTTACATATCTCTCTTCCTCTGTTATTTTCAGTCTGTGGTCTACAGACAGGAAATCTAGGGAAAGTGCACTAAGCAGATAATGTTTGAATCCACATAAATTCCTGAATGGTTAGAGAAACCTTACCTGTTATGGTATAGATACCAGCGATGGTCAACAGCATTAGGGTAGTCTGGTAAATATCTATGTCCCAAGCCATTTTCAAGAACATGGCACCATAGCAAATCTCCAGCTGAAACAGGTACAAGGTAATCAGGCTGCACTTCATTTCCAACAGAATTAATAATAATCAGAGAAACAGGTCTCAAAAGCCATATTCGAGGTGATCTCTGATGAGCACCCCACAACTGGTAGGTGATGTCAACAGAAGGTTTGAGACCCATAAGTTCAACCAAGCTCTCAGGACTTGAGTTATCACAACTTAGCCTCTGTCACTCCCAAGCCACTGCATGGGGAGTGGACTCAGAGTCAGTTGTTCTTGCAATTCTGCCACTGGGAAAAGCCAACTGCTTTAGAGGTTGACAAGTTTTTTCTAAACAGGACCAGATGGTTAATATTATTGGCAGTTTGACTTACACATTGTATCTGGTTAATACAACCTTTTAGAACTGTAAAAGTCATTCTTAGTTCATGCACTGTGCAAAACATATCACTAACTAGACTGCCTGCCCTGTGGATCAGATTTGTTGGCCCTGGATTTACACATTATTTAGCCAGCTAGCCTCTTGCTTTATTATTGTGGCTCTTTAAGCAAGGGATACAATTAGCAGAGCTTCATGTAAACATTTACTCACTAAATGTTTATAGTGCCAGTCATGTCACAAGACAGTCATCAGGGTTCAGCAGACCCTGACCTACCAAACTCACTGTCCCCCAGGAGGAACATGATTATACAGACACTTTCCATGCAATGTTATAAATGCTGCCCATTTAGTTATTTTTTAAAAAAAGATTTTTGGACAAAAATCCAGGCAAGTTTTTTCAGGAAACTTGAAATGAAGAAGCAAGTACACAAAAGTTACTCTCACACGCAGACAAGCATTCCAAAGAAAAGCAGAGCAGTGGAGTAGAGATTGACTAAGCCCTTCCTTGGAAGGTCTTTCCAAGGAGGTGGCATTTCTCCTCCAATTAATGATGGGGTCAGCCATCTAGAAGAACATTTTAGACTATAACACTAGTACAAATGGCCTGAAGAGTGACTGAGCTGGTTTTTGGGTTGGAGATGAATGAGTAAGGCAATGTGATTACAGGGGAGTAAATAAGAAATATAATCCACAAAGGCAGGCAGAGCCAGCCCTGTAGTCTTGCACAGACTTTTTCTTCCAAGGAATGGAAATGCCTGGATGTTTTTTGGACACATTTTCTAATTACATGAGATGGATGAACCCAAGGTTGTTTAGGAATAGAGAGGTCAGACTTGTAAACCATACTGAGAGGTAAGATAGATCCTTCTGTTCTTTATCTTCAGCAAAGTATTAAGCTGTCAACAGTAAGGTTGAATATGATTAAACTACTCTAACTCACATAAGCAAATGCGTACAGAATAAGGTGCTGGAATAATCTAGCATAATCCTGTTAGTTCTTAGGAATTTTTTTTTCTTTTTGAGTCTTCTTCATCTTGGGCTGACTCTGTCATAACTCACCGAAATTCTACCGAAGATATGGAGGATTAAATACAGAACAGAAAGGAACAGCTGGATTCGGATGCTACCAAATCTCTTTCTCAAATACTCTGGCAATGTCACCACCTGCGCAAGCAACAAGACAAGTTTCCATGAGGATAATGAAGTTTGAGGAGGCAGCTCTGTGGGGGTAAATCTTTCTTACAGAATGCTGTTTATATAGTCACAGCCCATGAGCATGGCTCATGAGTATAAAGCATGGAATCACTGACTTTCATACCAATTGAGATTGGAAAAATGAGGATGGAGAGGCAAATGATGATGCTCATGAAATAATCATTGAGCAAAATCAAGTGTCTTGTCTCTGTTGAAAGCATAGCTCATGATCCAGGGATTTGAACCTGGTTCCACTGCTCTCTGACCTCTCTCTGTGTCAACGCTGTTCACCAAGGAGTTGGTGTCCAAATGATTCTGCTGTTTTCCTATATCAAATTGTATATATCACAAATTAAGCAATTGTGCCCTCTGTGTTCATGAAGTCCCTAGAACCTAGTGAAGACCTAACTCATGGTAGGTAATCAGAAATTGGTAAGTGAATATTGTCCCACTTTCTAGCCTGGATAACCTATGTATGTATCTACTCATACATCTATGTCAAATTCCCCACCTGCTTGATGGGGACTTCATAGGAATGATATGTCCTTTGATAAGCATTTGGACCTGTCATTTTTCTCATCAGTTTTAGGTTCCAAATCATATTGGGACATAGGGAGTTGACTTGCTCAGTGAGGCTCTAAGCTTCCCAAGCTGTTTCTGCACTTACTGGCTATATGTTTGCTATGGCTGCATAACAAAGCAGGGCAGTTTGGGTGGCTTGAACAAATAATAATTATTTCTTCACATTCTTGGGGGCTATAAGTTCAAGGTTTCAGAGCATGAATTCTTTTCAGAGCTATGAGGATGTTTTCTAGGTCTTGCTCTCTGGCTTATCAACAAAATACTTCTGGGCTATAATAATCAGTTATAATACGAGACTGTTAAAGTCATATCCTCCTATCTTACTCTTAGCTATTCTTGTGTGTGTGAGAGAGAGAGAAGAGAGAGAATCTTCTATCTGAAACCTGAGGATATAATAACTTTTTTCTTGAGCCTCTCCTATTTCTATTATTTTGGTCAAACATATTTGACTCTGACTCTGTTTAGCGCTCTCTCTCTCTCTCTCTCTCTCCAATTGCATTTTCAGTACTAAATCAGGATCTTATGCTTGTTATGTATGCTTGTTTATGGAATCATGCTTCCAGTTACTTTTTTATGTGCCTGTACTGGGGTGTGAACTCAGGCCCTGGGCATTGTTCACTACCTTTTTGCTCAAAACTGGTGTTCTACTACCTGAGCCACACATTAACCTCTGGCTTTTTAGTAGTCAATTGGAGATAAACATTTCATAGATTTTCCATTCTAGACTGGTTTCACACCTGGATCTTCCTCTGCTCTTAGCTTCCTGAATAGGTAGGATTAACAAGTGTAAGTCACTGGCCTCCATCTTCCAGCCCTTTTTTCATCTGATAACTTTTGAGATAGACTCACATTTTGCTTAGCAGAGACTGAAACATAATCCTTCTAATTTTTTTTCCTGGTATAGCTAGAAACAAAGAAGTAGTTACTGCTACAGGTATGTGCCATTTCACATAGTTTTGTTTGTTGAGATGAGATCTCATGAACTTTTTTCCTGGTCAAGCCTCAAACTCTGCAGTATCCTGAGTAACTAAGATTCCAAGTACGGGCTATCACACCCAGTTCTGTATTGTAAATATTGACTTAATTTTCTATATGTCAGGAGGTTTATGTTATCTTAAAAAATGTATTCTGTCTGGAGAGAAATGATGCTTCTCAACTCTAGCTAGTTCTTAAATATAATGAAGGGCCTAGGCTGGAGCATACTATGGATATGCAAGTTCATTAGTCAAGAGCTTGACCTCCTTTATCTGGCCTATGCACCTCTGGGGTCACTATGCTACCTTAATTATGATTCTAGGCAACAAGAGGTCATCTCTAGAGTCAAAATGGTGCTCAAATCAAACTAGCCTAGTTGGTTGGCAACTGTTCATTCTACCTCTTTCAAAGAAACCCCATTAATAGACCTGTCACATATCTTCCCTTCATTCCTATTGTCTGCCTCTTTACCATCCATCCTGTTATTTTTTTCATGTGTCAAATGCCATTTTTGGGACCCTCCTGTCTCTGGTATTTGTGGATATAATGATATTTATTTGTTCTGAGTTTCTCCTGTTTCTACTCTTGTGGTCAAACCCAAGTGCTCAGCTAATAAAACAATATAAAAAGCTGGGTATATCAGAATTTCATCTCAATTAGCATTTACTGATGATTTACTGATGATCACTTAATATTTAAGGGAATGTTTTTCTTGGTCTAAGGTTCTCAACTTTGAGTTTTATCTTTTTCTTATCATTTTAATTGTTATTACAATATTTTTGGCCTCCAGGTTTCTAGTGGGAAGTCAATTATTAATGTGTGATTCTTTCTTTTTATATAATGTGTTATTTTCTCTGATTTTGACATTATCTATTCATTTTTGCTTTCTGTATCTCCACAGTTTCCTAGATATCTTGTAAGTATTTATATCTGGTAGGACAAGTCCGTCCTCATTTTCCTTGATAGCAATATCTTTGCCACTCTGTGTGTGTGTGTGTGTGTGTGTGTGTGTGTGTTAGAGAGAGAGAGAGGCAGAGGAGGGAGGGAGAGAGAGAGTACTTAAGCACTAGAGCTTGAACTCCTAGGTGCTAATCCTGAGCTGTTTTCCTCAAGGCTAGTGCTCTACCACTTGAGCCACAAACTCCTCTACTGGCTTTTTCGGTGCTTAATTGGAGATAGAGAGTTTCACATTCATTTCTGCCAGAACTGGCTTCAAACTACAATCCTCAAAGCTAAGCTTCTTATAGGGTTTCAGGGATAAGCCACTGGTGCAGGCTTATCCATGCTACTTTTATGAGTTTGTTCTTCTATGGATATTTAGAACCAGTTTCTCAAGTTACTTGAAATCCTTATTGCATTTTGTCTGGAATTATAGTCCATGTACTGGCAACATTGAGTCTTCTAATCATTAACTATTTACTTCTTCACTTACTTATTTTTGAAACATTTAAAAGGCTTTCTATAAAATCCACAAAAGATAAACTGTTGAGTAGGCAGATCCTTTTGCAGATTTTACTCAAGGCATAGTGACATATTTTAGGCATCTCAGGATAGAGAGAAGTCAATATGAAAAGAATGAGAAAGCTGGGCACTGGTGGCTCATGCCTGTAATCCTAGCTACTCAGGAGGCTGAGATCTGAGGATCGCAGTTCAAAACCAGCCCGGGCAGGAAAGTCCATGAGACTCTTATCTCCAATAAACACTAGAAAACCGGAAGTGGTGCTGTGGCTCAACGATAGAGCATTTGCCTTGAGCTGAAGAGTGCAAGGACAGCCCCAAAGCCCAGAGTTCAAGCTCCACAACCGACCAAAAACAAAAGAAAAGAAAAAAGAAAAAAATGAGAAATTCAATTGTCCTTCAGAATGTTATTAATACATAGCCAACATTTGATAGAAAGTATATTATAGAGAATTGAGTAATGGATAATGGACACTTACCTCAGCTTTGATGTGTAATGGATAATGGACACTTACCTCAGCTTTGATGTAAATAGGAATAAATATCCAACCAAGAACAAAGAGCATTAAGATAGACTGAAACAAAGAAAAAAAAAATCAGGCCCATCTAGATCAAGCCATTAAGTGAAATGTAAGTTCGGTTTTGATCTGTTTTAGGTACCACTGCCAGGTACTAACAAGTAAATGCTCCAGTACCAAGAACTTAACATTCAAAGTTATGATAGTTTTTTTTATAAAAGATTACTCTGTATATTAATTGGTGCAATTAACATACCAATTGATATCTGAAAGAAGACAAATTTACCTAAGAAAATTCAGAGGAATAGAAAAGAAACTCTACAAAAATTTCACACAATTGAAATTAAGTAAAAAAAAAAAAATCTGCTTTCTTTAAAGAGAAGTAAAGTAAGTGCGTGAGTACAAGATAAAGGAGCTTAAGCTGTGACCCAGTGACTCAAGCCTATAATCCTAGCTACTCAAGAAGCTGAGATCTGAGGATCGTGGTTCAAAGCCAGCCCAGGCAGGAAAGCCCGTGAAGATTCTTACCTCCAATTAAGCACCAGAAAATCAGAAATGGTGCTGAAGCTCAAGTGGTAGAGCACTTGCCTTGAGCTGAAGAGCTGAGGGACAGCACCCAGATCCAGAGTTTAAGCCCCATGACTGACCAAAAAAAAAAAGGCACTTGTTGGGAATTCACTCCTCTATACTTCTGGTATAGAACAGGATTCCTGTTAAGTTGGGACACTGTGGAGGTACTCTTTAATTTTTTACAGTACTTCAGAAAAAAGATGAGCCTTAGAATGCATGTTTTTAATGATTTGTCATAAATGATTTACATAGTTCAGTTAATAATCCAAGAATATTAAATTCATATATAATCGAATTGAAAAAATGTTACTTCTGATCATGGTTTGATGCTAGGCCAGGCAGGAAAATCCTTGAAAGTCTTACCTCCAATTAACCAGCAAAAAGGTGGGACTGGTGGCATGGCTCAAGTGGTAGAGCACTAACAGAGTGAAAAGTGAAGTACTAGCAGAGAGAGAGAGAGTGAGAAATATAAAAGCAGGAGGGAACAATGGAGGAGACAGACAAGAGAAGGTAATAAGGATGAATATAATCAAAATACATAGTATAAGAATATGAAAATGTCATAATGGAATCCATTATTTGGTACAATTAGTAAGACCAGAAGACGTTAATAGTTATTCAAGGTTAAAATCAAGTTTCTGGCTTATAAGTTTTATTTAGACAGTGATGAAAGTGGAGGTCAGTAGCTGTGGAAGGTATGACATAATGACTTACATTCCATTCTAAGGCCCCAACAGCAATCCCTGAAGATGCTCCTATCCCAGCCAGGCCCATAAAGTGGCCACTACCAGTGTTTGCAGCAAAAAGAGAAGTGCCTATCTGAGAGTTAAAAGATAATTATGTATCAGAACACTAAGTCATATGTCAAGAATTAATTCTCACAAAGGTTAACTCCCACTGAATTTCACATTCTCTTTTTTTTAATTAATTTTATTAAGGTGATGTACAGTGGGGTTACAGCTGCATATGTAAGGTAATGAGTACATTTCTTGTCAAACATTATTACCCCTCCCTCATTTCACTCCCATTCCCCCCATCTCCCCTGAGTTGTAAATTTCATTTCCAATTTATTGTATTGTGAGTATGGCTGTTGCAATGGTTCACTCTTTGTCTTCTGTCTCACCAATTTGCTGTTTCCCTTCTCTTTCCCAAATCAGATAAACATATATACAAGACACAGGATACCAAAATCAAATATAGTGACAACAGGGGATAAACCAAAGGAAAGAAAAAATACAAAACAAAAAGAACTTTACACTGTGCATTAAAAAAACAACAATAAAGGAAAACCTCTTGTTTCCATATCTTGGTGTTTGTTTTGATTAAGATCATCAGAAAATATGGCATATATACACAATGAAATTTTATGCATCCATCAGAAAGAATGACATCACCCCATTTGTAAAGAAATGGAAAGACTTGGAAAAAATCATATTAAGTAAAGCCAGAACCAAAGAAACATAGGCTCCATGGTTTCCCTCATTTGTAATAATCAGTATATGTCTAGGATAGTCTTAGCAGAGGCTTTCAATAGATCAATAGCTATGTACATATACCATATAAGATGATCTAATCACATTCTTTTTTGCATTTTAATTTTTTTATTTATGCACATTGTTACAGGTAATTTGTCCACCATGTCACAATAATACAGTGGCAATAACAATGAAAGCAATAACAATATTTCTTCTTGTAAGATGCTTATTGAAACTACCATATTTGTTCTAAGTATTATTTATTTTAATTTTCACTACTGCTGTGATTTAAGTATTTCATTACCCCCACCTTATTAGTGAGCAAATTAAGGCTTTTAGACCTTAACTTATTTTCCAAATTTACATAATTAAGTCTAGGTTTCTAGATGCAAAGTCTGTGGTAGTAATTTTTTATTCCTACCCTTAGTTTACTAAATATGTCCTGAAATATTCTGTATAAATGTCATTAAAGAAAATATCATAGCTCTTGCAGCTACTCTTTCCAGGGTTTCATCTCAGACAACATACTAATGCAACAAATTGTTAAAATTCAACTTTTCTATTGTACATACTTCTTGCAATTTTTCCTTTTAATTGATAACTTTCTCAGTTTACATTTGTGTTAGCAATTCTGAGCTAATTCATTAACATTTTTGTCTCAAATTTTATACCCCTACAAATCTCTGAAGCTAATGATGCATGGTTGTAAAAAGAATGTATGCTATAACTCAAAGATAACCACAAAAATGCAAATTCAATAAATACAAGCAGCAAAACATCAACAATCTGAAAGTATACTTGATGTGATAAACTGTCTGCAGATATTAAGTATCTGCCAAGACACAAAGACAATTGACCCCTAACTGACTGGTTCCAAGTTTGAGGCACAGGTGTACTATGAAGAATGAAGAGTAAGAGAGGAAAAGGATTTCTGTAAAGATCATAACTAATTTCAATATCACAATACATTTCAAATTTGTGACATATTTGTGGCCTCTCAAGCAACTAAAATTTCCTATAGTCTACTTAAGGGACTTTGGAGAAGCACAGTTCCTTCTCTTTATATTTTGAGATAATTTTAGATTTATAGAATAATTACAAAAATATTTCAAAGAGCTACTTGGCATTTATCAGCAGCTCCTCAGGCTGAAAACCTACAGAACCTTAGTATAATTACCAAGAGATGTAATGCTTTAAACTAAACTGCATTGGCTTTATAGTACTCAACAGCATTTTTCACTAAAACTCTCTAGCCTACTTAGTTATCCTGTCTATACATTCTCTTAAAAGAGAGTATTCCCTTGGCAGAATTTCTTTTTTTTTTCTTTTTTTGAATTTCTATTCAGGCTTCTTTTACAGCTTGTATCATAAATTAGAAGAGAAGGGGAAAAATAAAAACTAGGCAACCACTGTCTCACACACCACTAATATGCTCATAATTCCCTAAAATAGAAACACTAGCCAGAGTGTGATGTCTCTGCAATAATTTAAAACCATTGAAATTATCACTGGTTATGTACAGGATGGTTAATTAAGATTAATTAAGGACAGCATAGTCTACAGAAGGAACAGGCAGTTCTATAAGTGATGAGCAATCTATATATGACCTAATCCTTAAAACTTAATATGTGTACTTTATACTGTGCACATAAATATTTATATATGCATGTATATGCATATACATGTATTAGAATTATTACATTTGTTCACAACCAAAATCTGTTACTTTCAAAACAAAACAAATATCCTGCAAGCATATAAAAGAAATAAAATGGCACAACACCAACAGTAACTTTTTTCCATTTTTTGATTAGCATAAGTTTTTCCAAGGGTTTAACTTTTGATATATTCAAACAACATAACTTTATCATCTAATCTATCCATCTCCTTCATCTACATTCCCTTCCCATATCAATCTCAACTTATTTCATGGTTCCAATTTCGCATGTGTAAATAGTTATTTTTAACATGTTCACCCCCCTTTACCTTCTCTGTTCTTCTGCCTTCCCTTAGTACTCACACCTATGACAGGACATGTTTTGCACTCCTGTCACTCATTTTATTAAATTGAATGATAATTGTTTTTAAGAGATTTCACCATGGTATTTTACACATAAATATTGAGAATTTAATGAGATAAATGGCCTCATTCTCCCTTTCCCCATCTCTCCTACTCCCTATTATTCAGCAACTTTCAGTGAGTTTCTTCCGCCATTATCCCCAATTTATAGATGCCATGTATCATTCTCTTGTGCTTCCCAATCTTGCTGACCCCCACAAACAATCCCACAATTATAAATATATTCTATAAATATATGTATATGTGATCCTGTATGTGTTTACACATGTTAATCTTTTAGATTGTGCTTTCACATATGACAGAAAACATGTGAACTTTTATCCTTCTGACCTTAGATTACTTCATGTAGCACGATAAGCTCCATTTCTATCCATTTCCCTGAAAAGGAAAACATTCCACTAATCTTTAAGCATAGTGTGAAGTGGAAAGGAAATGCCTGGCTAGAGATTCACAGTATGGATCTGCTAGGATGCAGGTAACATTTAATGCCATTATACCAGAAAGATTGCCCAGGAATGAGTATAGTAGGAGAGAAATGAGAAACCAATGAAGCCTCTAGCAGGTTCATTGGTGCCTGGGGACCGCTTCACCAGGATTAAATGCTTGGTTAATAAGGTAAAAATAGCCAGGGAAACTGAGCAGAAAAAGAAGCAATAATTGGAACCAGATGCTACAGCAAATCAGGTATCATGAAGGCTGAGTGCTGATATCAAATAGGCAAAGTGGAGGCCATCAGAGTCTCTGATAAAGCGATTGAAGGCCATCAGATATTTGTTGAATACAAAATATTAAGTATAAATGTAAAAGTGAAAAGAGAGGTAAGTTGCAATTATATTTCAGTTTTATTTGGTAATATTATTATGTTTTTTGTTTACTAAGCAATTATCTTAAAAATGAGAAAAGTCACAAAAAGAAACTGGTAAATCAATTAACCAAACACATCAGAATTTCAACTATATCAGTGTCTTCTAAAAACCCTTCCAAGTATATCAGTCTTACAAGGTAACATGGGCAGCAGATTCTGCTTTTATGTACCTCTTTAGTTCACAAAGCAACCAAGACTAAAGTCTGCAGTCCTCATAGCCTAGGAGGAGATTGTGTTACTAGAATCTTCTATGTATGAGACTGAATGGAAATGGTTCATTGCTCTATTGATTTCTTACTAAGTTGAGCTTAAAAAAGAAGACAAAACAAAAAAGTAACACTAAAATAAAAAATGGCTAGAAATGTAATGTTTACCTAAGAAGTGCAATTTCCTATGTGGAAAATGTATGTACACTGTCACACAGTTAATTTATAGAGTAACACAGGCTCAAGCATGGCTGAGTCTCAGTCTGGGCAGCCTCTTGCATTCCAGTGCATACATGGAGCTACAATGGGCAGCTGCCTCTATGACTGGTGGCCTTTTACTTGTTCCTCTTAAGATACTTCGTGCCAGCAATAAATTAGTTTATGCATAAACAAAAAAAGAAGATTCTCTCTTACACTCTGCCTCCCTCCATCCTGCACCATGCTGCATCTGCCCTTCCCTCTGCCCAGAAGTCATCACAATTGATCTACTTGTAAAACACCTACTCTACCTCCAAATCCCTCTCACATCTCTACCTCTGGCAGTCCTTTTCTGTGTAACTGTACCAAAAGCACAAGTTAATCTTTCATCCCTATTCTTTGTCTGTGTACTTCCTAATAGTCTTCTTGTCCTGCCCTGGAATGTTGTGCAATTAGTTTACTATACAGCCCACTGCAATTCAGAAACACATAGGTAAAAAAAAACACTTGAAAGTTAAGCAAGCTACTAATTACATGACATCTCTGCTGCAGTGTGATGTTCTATATTTGTAATGCCACCATTTAAGAATTTGAAGACACTATGTTGAAAACGATCTTTACAAATTCAGGGTAGGAGGGAGAAGTTGGGGAGAATGGTAGGGAAGGGATGGTAGGGAAAAAACAAAGGAGGGGTTAACAATGCTTGATAGGAAATGTACTCATTACCTTATTCACATAACTAACCTCTCTGTACAGTATCTTTACAATAAAATATATATTTAAAAAAGGATTTGAGCAGGAAGATCATGGGTTCAAGATTAGTTAGGCTACAATATGTCTCAAAAATAAAAGGAAGGGATAGTAAGAGAAAAACAAAGGAAGGAGTAACAATGTTTGACAAGAAATGTATTCATTACCTTACTCATGTAACTGTAACCCCCCATACAGCATCTTTACAATAAAATAAAATTTAAAAAAATAAAAAGGACATTCCTGCTTTAGTAACTGTGATTAATTTGGAGAAATAATACATCTAAATAAAACTCTAAATTAAAGTACTTAATAAGATAACACATACAATCCCCTCAAACCTCCACTGCTTACTTACCAACCACCATGTTAGATTTCCACCAGCCAGGAAAAAGTCTTTTACAGTAGCACGATTATGTGACAATACAGCCTAAAACAGAAACAAAAACACCCCAGTGGAATACCAGAAGCCAAACTGCCCCATAAAACCAGTTCTGACCTTCATTTAGTCCCAAATCTCAGTACTAGCATTTAAAATGAAAGAAAAAATATAAGAAATATACAGTTGGCATGGTGGCTCATACCTATAAAAAAGCTACTTCAGAGGCAAAGAAGAATTGAAAACTAGCCAGGTAAAAAAATTATCAAGACCACTATCCTAAACAATACATTGATATAGTATTAAGCACCTGTCCTTCTAGCTATATATAGGAAAGACTTAAATATCAGGATTGCAGTCTAGAACATCCCAAGCAAAAACATGAGATCCACAAAAAAAAAAAAAAAAACTACCAAAATCAGAAATAGCAGCTGTAGCAATTGTCTAAAAAGTGCAAGGCAGTGAATTTAATCTATATGTGCATAGACACAGACACAAACACACAGAGTAAGAAAGGATTCTGGTCATTAGGTGGTACATATCTTGCCGCTTTTTTCCATCCTATTTCTGAAATAGTACAGCAAGTACAGCAATTGGTAGGAGATGAAGTCAACATTTTCTAAAAGATGTTGAACAGATCATAGAAACAAAAAAACAAAGACATGAATATTATTCCTTGATGTATGAATTACAGAAATATATATGCTTGAACACATATATTGTACATCTTATACAATATGTGTCTGTATGTTTGCATAAACACTGACAAAAGAAGTACCTTATCTACCTCAGAAAAAGTATTAAGTTATACCTCTGGTGTGGCTTGTTATTATTGTTATTTGGAGATGCACTCTCTTAGAATTTTCTGTTTAGGCTGGTTTCAAACTGAAATCCTGAAGATCTCAATTTCCCAAGTAGGTAGAATCACAGGCCAGACTGGCTATGTGGTTCAAGAGCATCTTCCTTGAGGAAAAAAGCTAAGCAAGGGTCTGAGGCCTTGAGTTCAAACCCTAGTACCAGCACACAACACACACACACACACACACACACACAGAGCTAGAATTATAGGCACAAACACTAGTAGTCCAACTATATATTTGTATACTTAAAATCACCTTTAGACTATGGCTTAATAATATCTGAAGAAGTATAAGTAATATTTTCAAACTCTTGTTTAAGGAATAATGGCAAGAAAGACAAAATATTCATCCAGCTTAGATAGAATGTTTCTGAATAATTTTCCTATTTTTGGTTGAATCTGAAGGTAAGGCAAGCAGAATATGTAAATGATAGCATAGATGTGAAGATTACAGTCATCACCACCATTACCCTATGAAGGGCTCATTATGAATACTGCTCAGGGCTTAAGTTCCAGGCAGCAGGTGCAGGAACATCTGACCTGTCAGATTCGTCAGTGGAAGGCAGTATGAAGCGTGTGAAGGTGTGATTGTTCAGTATGGCTTGGATGAAGAGAACATGTATTTATTCTTGTGGAAAAGGCAAAAGGAGGATGGAAAGGTGTCCTCTGAGGGCTCTGTTTAGACAGGCTCCAGTATTCTAAGTGAGAACTCAATAATGTAGGCAGAGGTCAAACCCAGCCTGGAGTACAAGGTCCTGCCCTCCCCGTAGGCGCCACCTTACCCATAAGCCGATGCTCAGGACCAACAGGAGGTAAAAAATCGTCACCATTGTGTCCATGGGGTTGTGGCTGTGGAAGCCCACGGTGCTCCAGTTCCAGGTGACAGAATAGTAGTTCCCCAAACCATCCATTGCGACAATCCTGGGCCGAATCAGCAGCACTTGATGCAAGGTAATAGCAACGTTACCACTTCCGGTCGTAGTTTGCAGGGAATGCTGGGAAGTGCTACGGTTGTTCTGGGTTCTCTCCCTGCTGCAGAGAACTCCTTCTCCTGGGGTAGGTCTGATTACCCAGAAAACAGAAATCACTTCGTGGCTGCCAGTCCAGGACAAATGCTGACCATCTTAGGTACAATCGCAACCTCCTCAGCTAAAGATTGGATGTGGAGAGGACAGACCTGAGATCACTGGGGAAAGATCAATAAAGGAGTGATTACGGATCTTTGGGCAGAGTAAGAAAACTGTCCATATCTAATGTTGGCATGTTGTCTATAATAGGCCTGTTACATTTATTGTGATCAGTTTAAATATTGCAAATAAAGCATTATCAATTTTAGTTACTAAAGTTTTTTTTTCCTTTTTTTTCTCCATCTACCTTCTCCTTGGCACTTGCTTAAATTTGTGTTCAGGTGACTACATCAACCCAGTTTGCTCTTGTTCCACATATGGTTAGAACTGGTCACAGAAAGTTCTCAGGATGTTTTGCAATTTGCTCTTTTTACTAGTGATGTATGAGTCTTTAATCCAGGTCAAGCATTGTTTTTCTAGATGCTTTTTTCACTGTATTTGATGTTGGTATAAGTTGTGGAGGGGAAAGGAAAAAACAAATCATTTAAATAGGGATACAGGTGGATCCATTGCAACAATGAGATGTACAAGACGTTATGTCAAAAAACAAACTTTACAACTTTGGCGCGGGGGCGGAGCGGGGGATAAGAGGGATTGGACGGGGGCCTGGGCGGATGGGAAGGGTTGGGAAGGGGGAAAAAAGGAGGAGACAGCAATACGTGATAAGAAATATACTCATTACCTTGCTCATGTAATTATAACCCCTCTATATGGTATGTTCACAATAAAAAAATACTTTAAAAATAGATTGCATATGACACATGAATTTCATGAGTGATACTTCTATATTTGAAATAAAACCTCACAATAAAAAATAATAGTATTTTAATTAAAGTAATTAATACTTATGAAAGTAGAAATACTTATATTTCTCTTAGTAGATGTCAGATATCTTACACATTTTATATGTTATCAAGTTAATTCTCACAATAATAGAATATTGAGTCTATGATAAAGGTGGGAAACTCTGTAGTCTTTTTCTTCAGTCCCACCAAATAGAAATAATGTGAAACACAGATACAATTATAAGTGTCTTAGAAGCCACGTTTCAAAAAGTAAACAGTTGAAATTAAGTAATTTTTATTAAACCTAATATGCACCAAATATGAGTATGACTGTAGAAAACTACAGACATGTCTCACATGCTTATTTTCTACATTAAATCTATCTAGTGTATATTTTATACACTAAATTCTCACAGCAATTTTTAAAATCACAATTTCTTGTTTATTTAAATTTAATGAAAATCACACACTACTTTAAAATTTCTTGTAGTACAAATCTAGTGATATATTCTTTTACCTTATACATATTTAAAGATTCTTTACTTTGCCTTTTGATTTTAAAGATGCTTTGCTAGGTGAAAATTCTGTATGAATTTTATTAAATTCTATAATTTAAAGATGTACCTCTACTGTCTACCTTGCATTGTTCTCATGAGAACTTTTAAGTCATCCTTACCTTTCTTCCTTTGTATATAATGCCATGCTTTTTCTTTAGGCTACTTTTTAATTTGTGTCTTAAATGGATTGGTTTAGGATATTTGATAATTATAATCTGGCTTGATGTTTTTTAATGTTTTTGTGATTATGGTTTCTTGAATTTCTGGATCTTTGAAGTATAGTCTCCACAAAACTAAGAAACTGTTTCTGGTATTTCTTTTAATTATTCTTACCCTTCTCCCACAGATTCCAGCTGTTTGGACAATTGACCAGCTAGAAATAGAAAACTTTTTCTTTGAAGGTCATATAGATATTATAACATTATTGATAGGCCACTCAAAATTTTCAGCACAGCTTATGAGAAGCTGATGAGAAACATATAGATAGATAGATAGATAGATAGATAGATAGATAGATAGATAGATAGATAGATAGATAGATATCTGTCTTGTCATGTATTTAATGATTTCTTAGGATCTTTATGGCTCATGGGTAAGATATTCCCCACCCTTGAGTCTTAAAGGTACCCCATAGATAACATCAATACTCTGTTCATATTCTTCCAGACATTTAAATCTGCTTTAAATTTGTAGTTTCCACTGCTATTTATTCAAGTTCACTCATATTTTCTACTCTGTTTGAAACCATATTTAGTGTATTCTTCATAACATTCATTGCATTTTTTTTCTGCCAGTCATGGGGCTTGAACTCAGCTCTCCAGCCCAAGGCTACAAGTCTACCTCTACCACTTGAGCCACAGTGCCACTTCAGCTTTTTCTGCTTATGTGGTGCTGAGGAATCGAACTCAGGGCCTTATGCATACAAGGCAATCACTCTTCTACTAAGCCAATTTTCAAGCCCCATTCATTGCATTTTTAACTTGAATATATTTTAAATGTTACATGAATTTACCACACTTATTTGATCGTTCTTCTAGCTCTTACACATACAATATGGTATTATAGTAACTGTTGCAATGTCCTTTATTATCTATCTGGATTATTTATTTTATCTGGATTATTATTTATCTCTATAATTGATCTGGATATGTTCAGGGTTCAGACTATTTTTTCCTAGGTATTTCTTTTTTTGAGTCAAGCTATTGCTATGTAGCTTAAGTCTCTCAAACTCATGATCCTTCTTCCTCAACCTCCTAAGTGCTGAAACTGCAAGCATGTACCCTTTTCCCAGGTACAAATCAATTTTGATTGGTTGATATTCTCCATATTATGAATCATATTTCCCTATTTCTTTGCAGACCTAATGATTGTGGTTGTTTTTTTTTTTTTTTTTTTGTCGGTCATGGGGCTTGAACTCTGGGCCTGGGCGTGGTCCCTCAGCTCTTCAACTCAAGGCGAGCACTCTACCACTTGAGCTACAGCGCCACTTCCAATGATTGTGGTTGTATCCTAGATATTGTAAGTTTTATCTAGTTGGGTGCTTTGTATTTTTGTATTCCTAAAAATATTTTTGAGGTTTGTTCTGGTATATTGTTCTATTACTTCAGAGTAGTGTAATATATTTCAGTATTATTTTAAAACTATTTTTAAGCTCAAGACAACAGAGATTTTTTAGTCTATGATCAACTTTCTCCACTACTTAAGAAACTTCTGAGAAGTACCTAGTGATTCGACCAGATGAGTGGAAGTCCTTTGTTTCTTAAGCCTTGTTAATTTTGTCACATCTTCTTGCATTTGGCTTTAGCATCCATATATCAGGGAGACAATGTGCCGTTTGTCTCTTTGTTCTTGGCTTACCTCACTCAAAATAATGTGCTCTAGTTCCATCCATTTCCCTGCAAATGCCATTATTTGGTCCTTTCTAATGGCTGCATAATATTCCATTGTATATAGGTACCACAATTTTTGGGTGCACTCATCAGTAGTGGGACATATGGGTTGTTTCCATATCCTGGCTATTGTTAACAGTGCTACAATAAACATGGAGGTGCATGTGTCCTTCTATCCTGGTTCCTGTTGCTCAGGGTAGATGCCTTAGGAGTGGTATGGCTGGGTCTTAGAGGAGGTCAATATTTAGCTTTCTGAGGACCCTCCGACTGCTTTCCAAAGTGGTTGTATAAGTGTACATTCCCACCAGCAGTGTAATAGTTCCTCTTTGTCCGCATGCCCTCCAGCATTTGTCATTGGCTGACTTTAGGATGTGAGCCATTCTGACTGGGGTAAGGTGGTATCTCAGGGTTGTCTTTATTTGCATTTCCTTTACAACCAGGGATGGTGAGCCTTTCCTCATGTGTTTCTTTGCCATTTTTATCACTTCATCTGAGAAGTCTCTCTTTAGTTCCCTTGACTATTTAGTAATTGGTTTGTAGCTTTGGGAGGGATTAGTTTCTTGAGTTTACTGTATATACTGATATTAACCCCTTGTCTGATATATTGCTGGTAAATATTTTTCCCAGTTAGTTGGTTGTCTTTCTAGCTTGGTTGCTATAGCTTTAGCTGTGCAGAAACTTTTTATTTTAAGGTAGTCCCATTTGTGAGTCTGTCTCCAATTTGTTGTGACCCTGGAACTCTGTTCAGGAAGTTCCTGCCTGTGCCTGTAAGTTCAAGTGTCTCTCCTACTCTGTCCTGCAGTAGTTTCAGAGATTCAGGTTTGATGTTAAGGTCTTTAATCCATTCGGAGTTGATGTAGGTGCATGGTGATAAGCTGGGGTCCACTTTTAGATTTCTGTATGTGGCCTCCCAGTTTTCCCAGCACCAGTAGTTTAAGAGGCTGTGTTTCTTCCACTGTATGTCTTTGTCTCCTTTGTCAAAGATCAGCTGACTGTAGGAATGTGGTTTTATTTCTCAATATTCTATTTTATTCCATTGGTCTTTGGGTCTGTTTTTGTGCCAGTGCCATGCTGTCTTTGTTATTATGGCTCTATAGTAGAATTTAAAGTCTGGCATTGAGATCCCTCCCATGTTGTCTTTTTTGCCTAGAATTGTTTTGCTATTCAAGGCCTTTTGTTGTTCCATATGAATTTTTGGACTGTTTTCTGTATTTCAGAAATATACATCATTATGATTTTAATAGAAATTGCATTGAATTTGTATATTAATTTTGTCAGTATTGCCATTTTCACTATATTAAATCTGCCTATCCAAGAGCATGGAAGGTCTTTCCATTTCCTGGTGTCTTCTGTAATTTTTTTCTTTAAGTTTTTATAGTTTTTGTTAAATAGTTCTTTTACATCTTTGGTTAGGTTAATTTCTAAATATTTTATTGGGGGGGCGTTATTGTGAATGGGGTTGCTTCCTTTATTTCCCTCTCTGCTTGTACCTTGTTGGTGTACAGGAAGGCGACTGATTTTTGTGGGTTGATTTTTGTATCCTGCTACTTTGCCGAAGTAATTTATAATTTCTAAGAGTTTGGAGATGGAGTTTTTGGGATCATGAAGGTATAGTATCACGTCATCTGCAAAAAGGGATAGTTTAATTTCTTTCCCTATGTGGATCCCTTTAATGTCTTTCTCTTGCCTTATTGTTCTGGCTAAGAGTTCCAAGACTATATTGAAGAGGAGTGGAAACAGTGGGCATCCTTTCCTTGTTCCTGATTTTAGGAGAATTGGTTGTAGTTTTTCCCCATTAAGTATAATATTGGCTATTGGTCTGTCCTATATGGCTTTTATTGTTTTAAGGAATGTTCCTTCTATTCCTATTTTCTCCAGAGCTTTTAACATGAATGAATGTTGTATTTTATCAAAAGCCTTTTCTGCATCAGTGGAGATAATCATGTGGTTCTTAACCTTGGATCTGTTCACGTGTTGGATTACATTTATTGATTTACATATGTTAAACCATCCCTGCATCTCTGGGATGAAACCTAACTGGTCGTAGTGTAGGATTTTTTTTTTATGTGTTTCTGGATTCTGTTAGCTAGAATTTTGTTAAGGATCTTTGCATCTGTGTTAATCAAGGAGATTGGTCTGTAGTTCTCTTTTTTTGCTGTGTCTTTGTCTGGTTTGGAGATGAGTGTGATATTGACATCATAGAATGAGTTTGGGATAGCTCCTCTTTTTCTACTTCTCTGAAGAGCTTTAGGAGTATAGGTATTAGTTCTTCTTTAAAGGTCACATAGAATTCTGTTGTGAATCCACCTGGTCCTGGGCTTTTCCTTGTTGGAAGACTTCTGATTGCTTCCTGTATCTCGTTGTAAGCTATTGGCTTATTTAGTTGATTTATTTCTTCTTTGCTCAGTTTGGTTAACTTGTATTTCTCTAAAAATGCATCCATTTCTACTAGTTTTTCATTCTTTAGAGAGTATAACTTTTGAAAATATTTCTTTATAATTGTTTGGATGCCTTGGGTACTTGTGATTTTTCCCATGGCTTCCCTGATCTTGTTAATTTGGGTTTCCTCTCTTCTTTTCTTAATTAATCTTGCCAAAGATGCATCAATTTTAATTATTTTTTCAAAGAACCAGTTTTTTGCTTTATTAATTTTATTTATAATTTTGCTATTCTCTATTTCATTAATTTCCACTCTTAATTTGATTATCTTGCACCGTCTAGTAACTTTAGGTTCCATTTTTCATGTTTTTCTAGCTGTTTAATTGCAACATGAGATTATTTACTTGATCTGTCTCTATTTTATTGATGTGGCACTGAAGGCAATAAATTTGCCCCTCAGAACTGCTTTTGCTGTATCCCAGAAGTTTCTTTGTGATGTGTCTTCATTTTCATTGAACTGTAGGAACTTTTTAATTTCTTCTTTAATTTCTTCTGTTACCCAGAAGTTGCTTAGAAGTATGCTGTTCAAATGAGAAGTACAAGTTGTCATGTCCAAAACGAGCTTTACAATGTCGGTGCGGGGGGGAGGGGGGGGAAGGGGGGAAAGGAGAAAGAGTGGGATTGGGGGGGAGGGGGGAGGCTGGGAAGGGATGTGAAGTGTAAACAAAGGAGGAGGCTGCAATGCTTGGTAAGAAATGTACGCATTATCCTGCCCATGTAATTGTAACCCCTCTGTACAGTATGTTCACAAATAAAATTAAATTAAATTAAAAAAAAAAGAAGTATGCTGTTCAATTTCCATGTATTTGAGTAATTTCTGCGGTATGTTTTGTCATTGAGAACTAGCTTGATTCCACTGTAGTCGGATAGGATACAGGGGATTATGTCAATTCCCTTTGTATTTGATTAAGTTCCTTGCAATGGTCTATGCAGGAGAAAGTTCCATGAGCTGCTGAGAAGAATGTGTACTGTGTCGTTTTAGGGTGAAATACTTGATCGATGTCAGTTAGTTCTGCTTGAAATATTACCTCACTTAATTCAGTAGCTTCTTTGCCAATCTGGTTGGTAGACCTGTCCTTTGGTGAGAGTGGGGTATTAAAGTCTCCTAGTTTTATCATATTTGGATCTATTTTATTCTGTAAGTTTGAGGGTATTTGCTTAACATATTTGGGTGCTCCAATGTTTGGGGAGTATAAGTTGATAATGGTAATATTCTCCTCTTGGATTGTTCCCTGTATTAATATGTAGTGTCCTTCCTTGTCTTTTTGTATTGATTTTAATGAAAAGTTTATTTTGTCAGATATCAGGATAGCTACTCCTGCTTTCTTACTGGGGGCATTTGATTGGTAGATCCATTTCCAACCCTTCATTCTGAGTTTGTATGTTTGGCTAAGAGGTGGGTCTCCTGAAGGCAACAGATGGATGGGTCATGTTTTCTGATCCAATCTGCATTTCTTTTTCTTTTGATTGGTGAATTAAGTCAGTTAATATTTAAGGTTATTATAGAAAGATGTGTTGTGGTTCCTGTCATTCCATTTTCCTAAGTTTTTCTTCTTTCCTTTCCTCCTGTGCTTACTAAGTTAGACTTCTACAAATACCTGTGGTTCAGGTCCTATTCCTGGTTGCTTTCTTCAGGTTGTGCTCCCCCTCTTAGTATTTTTGTAATGCGGGCTTATTGTTTGTGAATTCATTTAGCTTTTCTTTACTATTAAAAATTTTAGTTTCTCCATCTAATGTGAATGCTAGTTTTGCTGGATATATCAGCCTGAGCTGGCAGTTATTGGTTCTCAGGGCTCAGTTCATACTTTCCAAGGGCTTTCTTGCATTAAGTGTATGTATGGATAGATCTACAGTGATTCTAATTTTTCTCATTGTAGTATAGCTCCTTCTTCATTTTTGCTGCATGCAATATTGTTTCCTTATTATTCAGATCTATCATTTTTACTATAATGTGCCTAGAAGTGTTTCTTCTGGGATCCTGCTTGTTAGGTGTTCTATATGCTTCTGTTATGTAGGTAAGATGTTCTCTTTTAAGATGGGGGAAATTTTCATTGATAATCTTGTTTAATAGGTGTTGCATTCCCTTGCTTTGATATTTCTCACCTTCGTCCACTCCAATTATATGAAGGTTAAATTTTTTTGCACTATCTGCTTGCTCTTGGATTTCCCTTTGGCATAATTTAAGTGATTTTTTTCCATATTTGTGACTTTTTGGTCCAGTTGGTGCATTCTTTCTTCTGTATCTGACTCTCTAAATTCTGTTAACTATGACTTCCATTGTGGTTTGCATGGAGGAAATGGACTCATTTATGGATTCAAAGTTGGTTCTCAATGTACTAATCCCACCTCTTAGTGAGGTGCATACTGCCTCTATTTTTGCATTCACCTCCTGTTTGAGATCCTGCATCTCTTTTTTTATTGTGAAAATACTGTACAGCGGGGTTACAATTACATGGGCAAGATCATGAGTACATTTCTTATCAAGAATTGTAGCCTCCTCTTTTGTTTCCCCTTCCCATCCCTTCTCATCCTCCCCCCTCTTACCCCTCCCTCACCAAAGTTGTAAAGTCCATTTTCAACCTAACGACTTGAACATCTCATTGTTGCAATAGGTCCACCTACCTGCACGACTATGTTTACTGCAGCATTATTTACCATAGCTAAGATATGGAACCAACCCAGATGCCCCTCAGTAGATGAATGGATCAAGAAAATGTGGTATATATACACAATGGAATTCTATGCCTCCTGCATCTTTTTTGATATTTCGTCCCTGTGTTCTTTAAATTTCTGATCTATTTCTTACTTTAATTCTTCAGTCATTGCCTCTAGCATCTCTTGGATGTAGCTTTTGTCTTCCATTCCTGCTTTGCTTCCACTGGGGCTCTTTCCTGGGCGGCTGCTGGCTTTTGGGGGTTGCTTGCTACCCTTGGTGTTGATAAACCTTGTAATTTTTCTCTGTTATTTTCACATGGGGATTCAGGGATTACTGGTCAGTATGTGTCTGTCTTTGCTTGGTTGCTGTTTCTGGGTTGGTGGAGAGAGTCTGTCCCTGGTCTTGGTTCTGTTGAGGGCCGACCTCCAGCTGCTGGTCTGACCCACGTAGAGCTCTCGGTTGTCTGCTGTAGATCACTGACAGTTCCAGCCTTTAGAAGTACTGAGTGGCCTAGACTGCTGGTTTACTTCTACAGATGTTCTTGGCAAGATCAGGTGTGTTGGATGTACTCTCCCAGTTGCTGAAGTCTGCTATGGGTTCCTGATTTTTTTTTTTTTTTTGGTCCTTCGTGGGCCTGAACTCTAGGCCTGGGTGCTGTCCCTCAGCTCTTCAGCTCAAGGCTAGCGCCCTACCATATGAGCCATAGCGCCATTTCTGGCCCTTTCTGATTATGTGGCACTGAGGAATCAGATCCAGGGCCTCATGCACACAAGGCAAGCACTCTCCCACTGAGCCACTTAACCAGCCTGAGTTCCTGACTATTCTCAGCTCCTGACTATTATCAAGCCTGAGTTGTCCAATTTCTGGTGGGGTTTGGGGCTCTAGTTCTCTTTCCCTGGATACCTAGGTCTTTTGTTATCACGGGCATGATTCCCAGGGGGTGCAGTTCCCTTTTTCCCCACTCTGCTGAGAGGTATGCTCAGTTTCTGACTTCAATCGGGAGGAGTTGGTTGTGTTGCTCAGGCACCCAATCCCCAAGCCTGGTCCTGGCTCCCAGTCCTTGGCCTGGGGCACGACAGTTGGACTTGTGCTGCTATGTATCCCACCTGGGTTACGCAGCCTGGAGTACACAGTTCAGGTTTCTTCCACTGTTGATTGTTGTGACACCAGGAGCACTCTTGATCTAGCCTGGCCAGCTGGATGTGCTCCACATTCTGGTGGAACACTCACACAGTTCTCAGTTTTGGTGGGTCCTGTAGTCCAGGTGTTGGGGTAGGGGTCTGGGTTAAGATCTTGAGGTTCCCACCAGCTCTAATCTCCCTTAAAGAGGGATACACTGTCCCCTGAAGGGTACTCACCCTGGAACTAGTTGTTGTTTCTGTGTGATGTAGGTCGCTGGTTGCCACTGCAATCAGTGTTCAGTTGAGATGCTTGTGGGCTGGGCCAGGTGGTGGTGGCTCTGTGTGTTTCTCCTCTGTCTCTGCCTCTGTTGATGCTGTTCAGGTTGGAGCAGGTGGATGGACCATGCCTCAGGCAGGCTGAGCGCTGGCGGCCAGCCAAGGGGTGGGGGAGGGGTCTCCGTGCAGGTTCTGAGCGCTGAGGTTTGTCTCTGTTTTCACTCTCCAGATCAGCACCAGTACCTTGTAGGTCTTCTGCATTGATGTTCTGTGGGCTTACCCATGTAGTTCTGGGGTTCCTGCCAGGGGGCTGAATGGCTTTGGTGTGATGGAGTCCCTCTGCTCAGAGAGTGAAGGGTGAGGACTATACTATTTTTTAAATAAAATTGCTTTAAGAAGGGAAGTAGTTAGGATACCACCTACTCCAATTGGCCATAATCTCCAGTTGCTTTTGTTGTATTTTAAACATGAGGTCAGTGTTTAATTTATTTTTATGGCACAAGTGCAACTGAATTTTCTACAATTTTAGAAATCCTTATCTTCTAGAACCCTTTTCATACTAGTATTTTCTAAAGTGATAAAATATGTGACAAACGCTTTGTATGTCCCTCCCCCACAGTATAACCCCTGCTTTCACTATATTTGATGTCAGTATAACTTGTGGAGGAGATGGGGAAAAACAAGTCGTTTAAGGATACAGGTGGACCTGTTGCAACAATGAGAAGTACAAGTTGTCATGTCGAAAAGGAGCTTTACACTGTTGGTGCGGGGGGGGGGGGGGGGGGGATTGGGACTGGGGGGAGGGGGGAGGCTGGGAAGGGATGGAAGGATAAACAAAGGAGGAGGCTGCAATGCTTGGTAAGAAATGTATGCATTATCCTGCCCATGTAATTGTAACCCCTCTGTACAGTATGTTCACAAATAAAATAAAATAAATTTAAAAAAAATAAAAAATGAAGAAGAAAAGAAAAAAAATATGTGACAAACAACAAACAACTTGTTTAAATAAAGAAGTAATAAGAGCCAGAGAAGAGAGGCTCACTCATTAATCCTACTATTCAGGAGGCTGAGATCAGAGAATTGAAGTTAAAAGATGACACAAGTAAACAAATCCAAGAGAGGCTTATGATCAAGCATCCAACAAAAAGCCATAAGTGGAGGCATGGATCAAATAGTAGCATGCCAGTGTTGTGCAAAAACACCTAAGTGAGAGCCAAGAGCCCTAAGTTTAAGATCCAGTATCAGAGAAAAAAAAAACCCTAAGACAATTTGATGGGAGTTTTAGGAAGGAAAGTTCTACAATATGAAGGAAATTGGAGAAGAACTCAAAGCAAATGTGTGAATTAAAAACATAGCTCATGTGCCTGGCTCCACAGAGCAGTGTTGAGGCCAGGTCATAGACCACCTACTCATCAGATCTACTGCCAACTGACTTGATGAATGTGAACGTATGCTTCCTATATGTGTATGATGAGCCTTTCTGTTGTCCCAGAGCTGGAGAAACTCCACTTTCCTTTCAGAGGAAGGTGCCTTCTTCTCAAGGGAAGTTATCTAAAATCTGCTCCGGTGAACCCTGGGAGCATTTGCTCCTGGAAGACATGTACATTCCTCTGCTGATATCACACAACTTCAGCAGAGGGAATAAAGTACCCCCCAGAGCCATTGGACCTTTGTGAACAGGTCTTTGTGAGTTATCCCTCCTGACATTTTTTGAAACTGTATATCTCCCATTTCTTACCATGGACATTCTCTTTCACTGACCCTTGTATCTGTCCATCACCACTGTGACTCTACACCTGGTTATTGCTTCTTCATGTAAGGCCTGTCTTAGAAGGGAACAGTTGCAGTTCATTATCCAGACCTGTCATCTTTCCCTTTAAATGGTAATTTAAAGAGAAACTCTCTGAAAATTTAAACATTACCTTTATATAATTTTTATTCTCTAAAATCATTTTATTTTCTTTATTGCCCAGTATATCATTCTTAATTTCAATCAGATATTTTTTTCATTTTTCATATTATGGTTTGACTCATCACGTATTAAAACTACTTCATTTCAATTTATTTCTAGATGTATCAACTTGCAAAGTGATTGGTTTTAACCATGTTAACTGATTCTTAGCATTGCTTCTATTACATTTCAATCCTGTAGATCACTAGATAGTCATGACAGTCATGAGCACCTGGGCTACAATTCCACTGACAATTGTGTTTCCTATTATCAGACATGAAACCTTCTTCATTACTGTGATCCACAAAGACTCTTTTCATACTCAAGTTATTCTTGAAAGCATATTTGGGAAATAAATACTGAAAATGAAACAAACTTTACAACTTGGGGGAGAGGGAGGAGTTGGGGTGGGAAGCAAAGGGATAGTAAGGGATAAACAAAGGATGAGGTAACAACACTCGATAGGAAATGTACTCATTACCTTACTCATGTAACTGTAACCCCTCTGTACACTATTTTAACAATAAAAAATTTTACAAATCTCTGATTTTCTTTAGTGATTTCTACAAAAGTAGATCCACATGTAAAAATATGTGAAGCAAGGTTATACTAAAGCTACCAGCACAACCATGTTTATTGCAGCATTATTTACCATAGCTAAGATATGGAACCAACCCAGATGTCCCTCAGTAGATGAATGGATCATGAAAATGTGGCATATGTAGACAATGGAATTTTATGCCTCCATCAGAAAGAATGATATCACCCCTTTTGTAAAGAAAGAGAAAGACTTGGAAAAAAATCATATTAAGTGAAGTAAGCCAGACCCAAAGAAACATAGGTCCCCTGGTTTCTCTTATTTGCAATAACTAGTATATGTCTAGGAAAAGCAAAAAGGAAAGGATTTAGAAGCACACCACCACTTGTACCATGGTTCTATCTTTTTGCTTAAATTTATTATTCAGGAAGGGACGTGGACTTTTTGCTCACAGACTCAGACCTTGATCCTCCTACCTCTGCCTCCTGAGTAGCTGCAAATAAAGGTGTATACCACCAAAACTATTTCTTTTCTGATATATGGTCTCTTTTCCTAGACTGACATCAAATTGAAACCATATGTATTTGCTATATGCATATAAACTTTATTAAGAATCAAAAGATGAAAGCTGCAAAATTAATGATATATGAAAATAGCATAAAGGAAATAAAACAGTAATATAGTAAATTCTGCTAATGTAAAAAATAATTAGGAAGAAATAGGAAATTGAAAATGAATTATACTAGTTAGTTGTATGTATAAAACTTTCTGCTATGCTACAAATACTCTGAAGCCTCTACTCTAGCCAGTGTGTTACATGTGATTATTATGACTGTGAAAGTTAAATTTTTATTTATTATTGATTGATTAAAATTGAAGGTAAAGAAAATCACATATTTAGAGAAGAATTCCAAGTTGTTAAAATGATTTACTAGTAACTTTTTCTGCTGCTCTAATTTAACAAATGATTACTCTAATGTTTACTAACAGGATTTTTGCTTTTGGGTATCTGTTACTTTGGCAATATTCTTGTTTGCCTCTTATTATTTTTGCCACTGTACTAAATCTCAGTCTTATTTGGAAGACAGAAATCTTATTATAGTCATAGAAACAAGTTAAGTTATTCATTTTATTATTTATCCTCCACTTTTTAGTTTGTTAGCTTGTTATACAATGTGAGTGAAATATCAGGTTTTTACCATTTGTGCCCCTTTTTATCTCTAAACTTAACACCAAACATGAACAAAAATTATTCCAAGTTGTTTTTGAACTCACACCCACTGACACTTTATGCATGTATAGGATTTGGTGAGTTTCTTCCAAGCAAGAGAGTATGAAAGGTGAAAATATAATTTTATTATGAAGAAGCCAGTCATCAGTCTTATTGAGAGCATGTACTCTGAGACAATATGAGGTCACATTCATGTAATATGATTAGAAAAAATCTAGTGAAATTTGAAGTGAAAAGCTTAGCTAATAGTACTTATTAGTAGATTTAGAGTTATTTTGAAGCCAAAGGGAGATTATTTCAAGTACATACATCTTCTATATGATACCTTTCTGATGTATGCATTTTTACTATGGTATATATGGCTGAACAAAAACTTTTAAATGCATCTGAGAAATATTTAGATTGCATGATTGATGCAGTCTAATTAAACATTAGTAAAGTAATAGCTTTTTAAAATCTATAAAAATTTAAATTCCATTAATTAAGCAATTAACATGTAACTGTATACCCATTTTCAAAAATGAATATATTGTCAAACAAAACTTGTGGGACACAAGTGAAACTAGTATTTCAGGATACATTATACCATTGAATACATGAAAAATAAATATTGCCAAACAAATTTGTTATGTATTTATCTATAAATTTGTTATGAGAAGGATCAGAGCAAAACTATAGAAAAAATGAGAGAAAATGCTAGTGAAATAGATAACCTCTGGCACAATTGGCCAATTTAAAACAAAATCAAAAGTAAAAATAAGCCAAGTAGGAACCCTTTTTCTCTGTAGGTCCAGTTACTATATGTTGTATATGGTCTCTGGCAAGGAGTAAATTTTGCCATTATAGTAGAAAACAGACATGAAAAACAACCAACAGAATGGGCATACTATGTTTCAAAACTTTATTTATGAATATTGAAATCTGAATTTTACACAATTTTCCCATGTCATAAAATGATAGTCTCTTTGTGATTGTTTTGTTGTTTTGTTTTTGTACCTACCCTGGGCTTGAACTCAAGGCCTGGGCTTATCTCTGTGCTTTTTCACTTAAAGCTAGCATTCTACCTACTGAACTACAGCTCCACTTCTCTCTTTTTGGTAGTAACTTGGAGATAAGACTCACAGATTTTCCTGCAGAGGCTGGCATTAAACTGTGATCCTTAGACCTCAGCCTCCTTGAGGGGCTAGGATTATAAGGAAAATCCAGCATGACTGTTTTTTGTTTGTTTTGAAACACTGTTAATTTGTTCTTACGTTTACTGCAAGTTATATAAAAATAGGAAGTTGGACTGGAAGTTCCTGAAATACAACTTCAAGTTAAATGGACTCAGTTTCTTGGTCCAGTTCCTTAATAGATGGAATAGCCTGCTAATGTTTTGTGGGTAAGGGATCCACAAATGACAGTTATGACAGTTGGATTCCTAGTGGTCAAGTTATCTCATAGGGACTTCATCTTGGATGCTATCCTGGTGCTGAACCCTGGCTGACTTTTTTTTTCTTATTTAGGTTATTCACTTAAGGATGGGTTCTTGCTGTAGCCCAGCCTGGTATAGAATTCAGGATCATAATGACAACTGTGCACTACCATGTCTTACCCCAGCTTTAAATCTTGACTGCTCAAGAATTCTTCCAGAGGCTTATGGGTATAACCACCTCCTTCCTACAATTCAGCTTCAACCCATAGCCCAGCAGACCCCACCAGTGGGCAAGAGTGGCCATGCTGCACCACTTCATGACCAATAATAATTCATCATCAGGAATTCCCTGCTCTGACTTGGTATATGTGTCTGATGGCTAGCCACAGGTTGGCATGGGCACAGATGCAAAAGTGTTATGTACTTTGGCTCACCAGGTCCTGGGCTTGGATCCAGAAACCCACTGTGTTGGGATGCTGCTGACTATGAGTCCCTGAGTCTCCAATAGAATTGGGAGTCCACTGACCTGCATGTAAGGATGGCAACATGGAGAGGCTTGGTGGAGGGAGATATGGAGCATTCCAAGACCCCTGCCCAGTGGGCTCAGATGCCAGGTATGCTAGTAGTGTTCTGCCCAGTGAGTAAGGCTTCCTAAAAATGGCATCAGTGTAGCTGCCCTTGAAGGTTCCATGCCTGATGATTTCAATTTCTCCCTTTCCAGCTCCTCTTTTGCTTAAAGCCCCCCTTCTCTCCTTTGCTACTCATCTCCTCCATTCCTCCCCTCATCTCTTTTTCTCCTCTCCTCCTCCTCCCCACCAGGTGAACCTGATGGATTAACTGAACCCTAGCTTCTGATGTTCTGGCTCATGCTGGCCCCAGGCGACCTTGGCAGGGCCCTGACTGTCTTCACCCCACCTTTCCTGTCTGTCCCACCCATATCATCATCCCACCCCTTTTGTCTTTACCCTGCCTCTCCAGTTTCACTCTGCCCCCCTTTGCCATCACCTTGCCCCCTTATCTTCACCACACCTCTCCTGTCTTACCTCCTCCCGCTTCCTCTTATCTTCACTCTGCCTCTCCTGTCCTTGCTGTCACTCTCCCTTCTCCTGTCTTCACCTCAATTATCAGCTATTTGTTTCACCCTTCTCTTCACTGTTCACTGTCTCTCTTCACCACCTTTTCCTGTCTTCACCCTTTCTCTCGGTATTCTTCTGTCCTACTCATATCTTCACCTTGCTTCTTTTGCTGAGCCCCACACCCTCCTGTCTTTGCCCTGCTCCTTACCATCTTAACCCCTGAGCCTCCCTCCTTTGCCCTACATCTGCAGTTCCTGTCTTGCCTGCTCTATGGTCAAAATTGTCCTCCAGGAGCCTGTGTGTCTCTTTGTGTAAATCCCAACTTTACGGGGAGATTTACACAGGAAGACCTCAAATTTGAGGCCAGCTTCTGACCTGTCTAAAATTAAAATATTTAAAAAATTTGAAGCCAGTTTTGTAACTCCACTCTTTGTCCCCCTCATTTTGGAGAAATGAAAGCCCTCAACTCTTAAGCTTCTGACACATTCACTAAGCCTCTGTTCTATATGGGAATGCCTGGTTTACTTTTTTCCCTTTCTTATTCTGTGTTTTCCAGAATACTGAAGTAGCCACTACACAGTAATGAAGCCTGTAGAGAGGCCAATTTGATTTGAGCAGTTCTCACTTGGGGGGTTTTCTACAAAGGTAGGGTAGATTGGTAAATCAAATGGGGTGAAAACATTCAGTGCTCTTTTCTAGTATAAGATGTACATAATAAGCATCCTGGTGGAGTGTTAGACAATGCTGTATAAAATCCTCTTCTTTTTTATCATCTTCTTTCTTTTTTATTTTTTAATTGTGAAAATACAATACAGAGGGGTTATAATTACATGAGCAAGTTAATGAGTACATTTCTTATCAAGCATTGTTGTCTCCTCCTTTGTTTCCCCTTACTATTCCTTCCCTCCCATCCTCCCCTCCTCGCCTCCCCCCCCCCGACAAAGTTCTACAGTTCATTTTTTGAAATAACGTCTTGAACATCTCATTGTTGCAATGGGTCCACCTGTATCCTTATTTAAACAATTTGTTTTTTCCCTTCCCCTCTACAAAGTATACCAACATCAAATGCAGTGAAAACAGGGGTTATACCATGGAGGAGGGACATACAAAGCAATGAAGAAATCATATTATAAATACGTTAGAAACAGTAGCAAGAAAGAAAAAACATTTGAGTCCTTATTTTGGGGTTCATTTCACCTAACATCAACCTATCTGATGATTTCTGCTTGTCTCAGACATATACTAGTTATTGCAAATAAAGGAAACCATGGGACTTAGGTGTCTTTGGGCCTGGCTTACTTCACTTAATATAATTTTTCCAAGTCTTTCCATTTCTTAACAAATGGGGCAATGTCATTCATTCTGATGGAGGCATAGAATTCCACAGTGTATACATACTACATTTTACTGAACCATTCATTTAGTGATGGACATCTAGGTTGGCTCCATATCTTAGCTATCGTAAATAATGCTGCAATAAACATAGTTCTGCTGGTAGCATTAGTATGGTCTTGTTTGTGATCATTTGGGTAAATGTCCAAAAGTGGGATTACTGGGTCATAGGGGAGCTCTATGTGGAGTCTTTTGAGGAAACTCCATACTACTTTCCAAAGTACTTGAACAAGTTTACAGTCCCACTAACAATGCAGTAAGGTTCCCTTCTGTCCACATCCCCTCCAGCATCTGTTGTTATTAGAGTTCTTGATTACAGCCATTCTAACTGGGGTGAGATGGTATCTCAATGTTGTTTTGATTTGCACTTCTTTCATGGTTAGGGAGGTTGAGCATTTTTCATGTGTCTATTGGCCATCCTTCTTTCTTCTTCAGAGAAGTTTCTCTTTAAGTCTTTAGCCCACTTATTTATCGGGCAGTTGTTTGTTGTTGGGGGATTTAATTTTTTGAGTTCCAGGTATATTTTAGATATGAGACCCTTGTCTGTTGTATGGCTAATGAAGATCTTCTCCCAATCTGTGGGCTTTCTATTGACCTTGCTAGCTATGTCCTTTGCCATGCAGCAGCTCTGCAATTTCATGCAATCCCATATGTCCAGCCTTTCTTTGATTTGTTGTGTTTCTGGGTCTCTATTAAGAAAATTTTGGCCTGTGCCAAGGAGACTTAGGGTTTCTCCTATTCCATCCTGTAATGTTTTCAGAGTGTCTGCTTTGACTCCGAGGTCTTTGATCCATTTGGAATTGATTCTGGTGCAGGGTGATATATAAGGATCTAGCTTTAGTTTTCTACAGGTGATTGACCAATTTTGCCAGCACCATTTACTGAAGAGGCTGTCTTTCTTCCATTCTATTTTTTAGCTCCCTTATCGAAGATTAGATGGCTATAGGTCTGTGGGTTCGTTTCTGGTTTTTCAATTCTATTCCATTGGTCCTGAGGTCTGTTCTTGTGCCAGTACCAAGCTGGTTTGATTACTATGGCTTGTAGTAGAGTTTGAAATTTGGTATTGATATTTCTCCAACACTGTTCTTTCTGTTAAGGATCGTTTTTGCTATTCAGGGTCTTTTATTGCTCCATGTGAATTTTTTGATTGCCTCTTCTATTTCCTTAAAGAATGAGGTTGGAATATTGAATTTGTAGATAGCCTTGGGAAGTATTGCCATTTTCATGATGTTGATCCTTCCAATCCAAGAACATAGGAGATTTTTCCACTTTCTAAGCTCTGTTTTGATTTTCAGGTTTTCAAAGTTTTCATCACACAGGTATTTCACTTCTTTGGTTAATTCCTATATATTTTATTTTTTGTGGAGCTATTATGAATGTAGTTGCTTTCCTGATTTCAGCCACGCTTTTCTCATTCTTGGCACACAGAAAAGCCATTGATTTTTGAGAGTTAATGTTATACCCTGCTACTTTGCCAAAATTTTGAATCAGCTCGACTAATTTGGGAGTGGAGTCCATGGGATTCTTTAAATACAAAATCATGTTATCTGCAAAGAGGGAGAGTTTTACTTCATCTTTCCCTACTTGGATCCCCTTTATGTTTGCATCTTGTCTTATTGCTGTAGCTAGCTAGACATTCTAATACTAATTTGAAGAGTAGTGGAGAGAGTGGACATCATTGTCTTGTTCCTGACTTAAGAGGAAATGGCTTTAGTTTTTCACCATTAAGTATATTAAGTGATTACATAATTTCCCAAATTTCACAGTATTGTGGAATAATGATGCTCATTTAAAGTCACAAGTTCATTCTAACTCTCCTGGAGCAAATTGTCTATCACAGTCTATAACATATAATGGTATACACATATACACCATACATGTGATCAGCAGCATGGGGATATTTAGTAGTGGTTCGACCAGATGAGTGGGAGGTCTTTGTTTCTTAAGTCCTGTTAATTTTGTTGTATCACCTAACATTTTGGATTTAGCATCCACTTATCAGGGAGACCATGTACTGTTTGTCTTTTTGCTCTTGGCTTACCTTGCTCAATATGATTCCTTCTAGCTCCAACCATTTCCCCACAAATGCCATTATTTTGTCATTTCTAATGGCTGCATAATATTCCATTGTGTATAGATACCACAATTTTTGGATCCATTCATCTGTGGTGGGGCATCTGGGTTGTTTCCATATCCTAGCTATTGTGAACAGTGCTGCAATAAACATGGAGGCGCACGTGTCCTTGTATATTGGTTCCTGTTGTTCAGGGTAGATGCCTAGAAGTGGTATGACTGGGTTGTAAGGGAGGTCAATCTTTAGCTTTCTAAGGACCCTCCAGGCTGCTTTCCAAAGTGGTTGTACCTTCCCACCAGCAGTGTAATAGGGTTCCTCTTTTTCCACATCCCCTCCAGCATTTGTCGTTGACTGATTCACACAACTCATTTCTAAATGGAGTTCCTGGTTTGAAGGACTGGGGGGTCTTCTTCAGAGTGCCCATCCCTTGCCCACTCCAACCTCAGGCATCTAGGCCATGCCCACCACATCTGGTTGAACATCCTTGGACCTTGAAGACATCCTATTCACTGTGTTACCTTTACACATCCCAGCCTTCTCTGAGCCTCAGTGTCCCTGTCTAAAAATGTGCCCTCCCAAAAATGTAAGATGGGACAAGTGGGATTTCACTCTGAGGTAATTGCTGGTGTCTTTCTTTCTGTTTCATGGGCATTGTGTCACTTGAGTTACCAGGACTCAGGGACAGGAGAGTCTATGTAAGGGGTAACTGCTCCCCGCTCCCACCCAGCCTGAGTGTGAATAAAAAAAGAGTTTTCTAGAAGCTGGATGTAGGACAAAGGAGGGTGTCCAGTGGAGGTGGGACATATAAAATCCCCATATGTACAGTCAGTTGTCAAACAGACTGAGCCCTAGTCAGGAAGCAGAGATCTAGCCAGGGAGCCAGAAAGCTTTAGCCAGGTTGTTGCCTCTTTCAAGTCTAGCAGGCTTGGGTACTTTTGGAAGGTCATGTACACAGAGGTCACAGGATTGGGCAGGTTAGGGAGGATAGACAGGAAGGACAGAAGGGAAGGAAAGAGGTAGAAAGACAAAATAGATCCTTCCCTCTTGGCTGTGTAGAATGAGCAAGTGACACAGGAATGTCCCCAGAGGACAGGACCCAGGCAGGCAACTTTTCCCCCTCATCTTTAGAGGCTGCCAAGTCTCAGAACTCCACTCTCCAGATAGCTCAGAAATGAGGTATCATTGTTTGGGGGAAACTGGGTGTCACTTCCGATCTCCCAGGTGGGTAGAGTCACTCTATGGGGTCTAGGAAAGGCACTGATTAATTCTTTTTTGTTTTTGGTCAGTTGTGGGTGTTGTCTGGGCCTGAGTGCTGTCCCTCAGCTCTTCAGCTCAAGGCAAGCACTCTACCACTTGAGCCACAGCACCACTTATGGTTTTCTGGTGGTTCATTGGAGGTAAGAGTTTCACAGACTTTCCTAACCAGGCTGGCTTTGAACCAGGATCCTCAGATCTCAGCCTCCTGAATAGCTAGGATTACAGGTGTGAGCCACCAGCACCCAGCTTGGCACTGATTAATTCTAACCATGTGACTCTAGAGTGTGAATTAGGGGAAACCAGAGTCACCGAAACAGAGTTAATATAGGTAAGGCACACCAAGCTAGGGTGTTGGTCTATCCTGGCTGCACTGAGTCTGCCTGGAGGAATGACAGAGAATAATGGCCACCAAATACCCCCGTAGTGCACAGCACTGTTCCCAGGGTCACCAGTCTTCCAGTTCTAGGCCATGTGGCATGGTGCTTAGAGGTAGGGTCCTAGTTGAAGTACTTCTTATCTGCTTCTGTTAGTCTGGTTTTCATATGTCCAGCAGATCCAGCAGCTGGGTAACAATGAGGCTGGGGTTCTGGCCTTGCTCAGCTCAGTTCCTGGTACACTGGGGGGTCCTGCTGGGACCTTTACTGCTAATATTGCAGTGGGCACAGCCCAGCAAAGTAAGTTACTATAGATAGACAGCTGACACAGGCAGGCCTAGTGTCTACCTGCCACCTCTCCCTCAGAACCCAGACTCAGGGCTTAGATGCCTGTCCCATAGCAGAGCTAGCTAACTGTCCTACAATGAAGAATACCAGATTCATCCTCTTTTCCCAGACTATCACCTTCTGTCCACCCCAACCAAGGGCTCTCAACCAGAACCATGGCAATTCCTTGTCCTACCTCAGTCCCTCCTGCAAAGCCCTCACCCAGCTGCCTCTCAACCTCAGCCCTGCACATCTGCAGCTTTGCCCGTGGAGGGTCTCTGTCCTGGACATCTCTTCTTTTCTGAATTGCTCCCCTCTCCTTTGGGATCTGAACACCCAACCCCAATCCTGATCTCTTTTATATGTTTTATGGATTAGGAACTCCCCACAGGAGTCCCTTGCCCCCAGCCTGACCCAGATCCCACTGGCTAATCAGGAGCCATCTCAGAAACTGCCAATGGTAGAGCTAGGTCTTTAAGCAGCTCACAGTCCCAGGACTAGAAGAGCAGCTCAGCACCTGGATGGAAAGGTAAGAGGTGACCAGGAGAGGCCCTGCTACTCTCTTTCCTCCAGGCATGGCTCCTTCTCCCTCATTCCTTCTCCCCTCCACCTTCCCCCTTTCTCTGGAATTTCTGAGCATCATTGACTTCCTCCCTCCCCTGCTGGCCAGTGCAACTGCCTCCCCATAAACTCCAGGCTGGGTGGACATGGAGGCACACACACTCACTCATTTACACACACACTCATACATACATACACTCAAACTGCTTCCTCACCTGACTTGTGGACAAAGCATGGTAAGACCAAAACATTAGAGAATGGGGGAAGGGGCTATCTGGCCACAGAACATTTAGTGCTGCTATTCCACACCCCACCTTCAACCAGGACACAGAAAACAGCCCCATGTGGAGGCTACCCTTCACTGAGTAGTTGCAAGGAGGGGCCTGCATCCTGGGCAGTTGAGACCAGCAGGGATCAGATAGTCCTGGGATGGCACCTGGGACCAGACTCAGAGCTGAATGACACTTCCAGCCCACCCACAACCTGCTCAGAGGTGAGCATCTCAGAAGTCCCCACTAGGCCTGGGCTGGACCATCAGAATCTGGATGGAACACAAGGGGCAAAGAAAGGTGAAAATAACCATTAGTGTGTGAGTTTGAACCCAGCATGGAGCTGCCTCACCAGTATTTCAATCACAGCCCAGAGTGAAACTCACAAAAGGATATCAGTAACTTAAGACAACACCTAGGGCCAGGCCCTCACTTTACAGAGGAGGAAACTGAACAGCAGAAAAGACACTTCTCACTCCTTACCTGCCCAGCTCTCCTTGTATTGTCACCCAGACTCATGGGAGCCACCTAGAAGGCTTGCCCAAGCTACACACCCCGCCCCCGCTGCCACAGTTTTCCAGTCTATGGGGCCACGGGGACAGAGGCTGCAGCGCCACCCACCCTCCCTTGCTGCCACCTGACCCACAGCTGTCCAGATCTATGCTCTGGACTCCCAAGACTCTCAATACATTCTCGCAACCCTCCTACAATTTTTCCTTCTTTATCTTAACTTTCTTTTTTCCCATCCTGTCCTCCCCACCCACCTCCCTCCTCTTTCTTCCCCTTTCCTCTTACACCCTCTCTTCCTTCCTTCCCTTCTCCTCCTCTCTTCTGAGAATATTGTAAGTCAAATGCACTTGAGATAGCGAACATACCAAAGTTTAATGTAGTCTGCCTTAACCATGCTCACAACACTTATAATTGGGAAAATTTACTAAGAGAAGGTCTATTTTAGAATAAAATGTTGGATAGCTTATGTAATTTATTGTCTACTACACTATAAAGAAAAAGAGTATGGGCAGGATTCTTACTGAGAGCATTTTGCTCTCATACCATTGTGAACTCAAAAACTTGTAAGTTAAAGAATTTCTTCTTTCTTCTTTCTTTTTTCCTCCCTCTTCCTGTCCCCGTTTTCTTCACCATTCCTTCCCTCCCTTCTTCTTCCTTCCCTCTTTCCCTCAATACTCCCTCTGACCCCCTTCTCTCCCCATCCATTCCCTCCCCTTCCCACCTTTCTTCGTTCCTCCCTTACCCATCCCTCCCCTCCCACCCTCCTTTCTTTTCTTTTCCCTTGCTCTAGAATTCTTGTCAGCTACTCTGTGGTCACTGGCAGGGTCAGTGGGCTGCTTGGGGCTTCATGTCTTGGCGGTCCTCAGGCTGAGGAAGATGCTGCTGCTGAACTCATTCAATGTCAGTGGAAGCCAGTCTTGATGTAAGAAGGGGTCCCATCTTCGGGCTGGGATTGAATGGGAGCCTTAATACCTTCCCCTGAGACCCCCTCAGTGGCATCTGCCTCTCCTGGAGCCCCTCTGGCAGTAGGCCTCTTGGACACCCCTCCTGCTTCAAAGGATTTGTGGGGGTCACCCAATTGACCCTAGGCATCTTGCTTGGCCTACTGCAGGGACTGCTGAGACAGGGTCACAGCTGTGGTAAGCAGGAAGGAGGAATTGGGAGGCCTCCGGGGTCCCCTGTGTGCAGTGTGGCCTCTGGCTCTGGCAACCCATTCTGTAGGGCCAGGGGCTAGGGTGTCTGGCTCTCCACACCTGGATCTTAAAGCACTGGGCAGCAATGGCTTCTTACCCTAGCCATGGTGTGCCCAGCCTGAGCGATCAGCTGCACACTAGGTCGGCAGCCAGGGGCACACTGTGAAGGTTAACAGCCCAGTTCAGACCCAGGTGTGGTGGACACAGCAAAGCCACCTCCCAGGGGGCGCAGAGAAACCTGTCTGAAGGGAAGTGTCTCCCTGACAGTGGCAACCCTGCCAGTGACTCCCCTGGGCAGGAATCCCACAGCAAGAACCGGGAGCAGTGCGAAGGGGGCGGTGGCCCTTCCCAGTGGCAGGATGGGCAGCTGCCAGGGCCCGCAGCACATAGGAAGGCGGTGTGTGTGTGTGTGTGTGTGTGTGTGTGTGTGTGTGTGTGTGTGTGTGTGTGTGTGTGTGTGTGTGTGTGTGTGTGTGTCTGTGTGTGTGTGTATCATTTCAGTGACCCAGGAGGAAGAAGAGGTGAAGAAAGAAAGACGGGCAGGGAGCAGGAGGCCGGTAGCAGAAAGAGGAGGCCGGGTGGGCCTTGGAGCAAGCGAGTAGCGGCGCGGGCCAAGGCAGGACCATCAGCCAAAGCTCCCTGCGCCCCTGGCCCGGAGCCGGGCAGGGTGGCGGCTGTGGGTGGGGGCTTCGCAGCGTGGCTCCCTACCCACCACCAGACCGCTCCCATGAGCGCTGGCTCTGGGCCGTGGAGCTAGCAGTGGCCTGCACCTGCAGGAGCTGAGCTGCACCGAAACCAGGGGTTCCTAGGGGCCTGGCCCTGCGTTGAGTGAGGGTTCCTGCAGCCCACTCAGAGGAGAGGCGCTGCAAGGAGGTCTCCAGGAGTGGAGGGGATGAGGGAAAGGTGCCACGGGACTCGTGTGGTACTTGTGGAAAGGGGCTGGGTCGCCTGGGAAGGGTCCAGGGATGTGGTTGGTGCCGAACTCTTCTTAGGTCCTTGCCCAGAATCGCCCAGGTCGGATTGCTGAGTCCTGAAGGGAAAGGGCCTGGGTCGGACAAACCACCCAAGCTGTCCTTTGGGAGACTGGGATCCGCGTCTGAGAAGGAGACCAGCCTCCGAAGACCAAGTCTGGGACTGCCAGGAGCCTGGGCCTATGTGCATGGGGCAGGGGCCAGGGGCCACAAGGTGGGCTGCAGGTTCTGGAGGTTCCAAGGAAGGGAGGAGGGGCGGCGAAGCCTCCCAAGCACTTGCCCTTGGGTCCCAGCCGGCTATGCCCCCCACCTCCATCAGCCACCTAGAATAGATACCCACACCCCATTGGAAGCTTGGGAGGCCCTTTTCAGCAGTTTGGTGGTAAGATAGGCTTACACCTGTGATTCTATTTATGCGTCTGAAGCCTATAGGATCACAGTTCAAAACTACTCTGGGAAGGAAAGCCTGAGAGGTACTATCTCCAATTTACCAGCAAAAAGCTGGGGTGGAGGTGTGGCTCAGGTGATAGAACACCAACACCAATGGTGAGCACAAAAGCTGAGCAAGAGTGTGAGGAATTAAAGTGCCAGTACCAGTACACACACACACACACACACACACACACACACACACACACACACACACACACACACACTACCCCAAACCACATCTGGACATTCTTCAATTCTGAATTTAATTCTGAAGATGTTTTATTGGTGGTGAGGTCTGTGAATCTGTGTTTTGAAGTTGATCACCAGCTGTGTGTGTGTGTGTGTGTGTGTGTGTGTGTGTGTGTGTGTGGTGTGTGTGAGAGAGACAGAGAGACAGAGACAGAGAGAGAACGAGAGAGCGAGAGCGAGAGCGAGAGAGAGAGAGGGAGAGAGAGGCTGCACTATCTGGAAGTTAAGGCCTCAGTGAAGTATCTCTGGGGCAGTGGTCAGCATGAGAAGAACCTTGAATCTTCATAAGTTTTGCAAATGTCCTTCAGGGTGGTGCTAGAGTAACAACAGAGAAACAAAACCTGCTCACTGCACTGTCCCTACCGAACCACTTTATAACAAAAAGGCAAAGCAATTAAGGGACAAACTGGGTGAGAAGGCTGCCTTCTTGCTGAGCCCGACTAAGGATTATCCTTGAACATGGATGTTTTTTTCAATGTGCTTCCTGCAAAACTGTCTCCATGAATGCAGAAATGGCAGCAAAGCATCCTGACATGCAGGTATAAATACAAACAATGTACTATAATTTTGATTTTATTTTAGTCTTACTCATTATATAATTTCCAATTCCTTCATGATGTTTGCATTTTGCTGCACCTGCCTTGATGTTTCAATCAACATTTCTTCTTTGGGAATGTGGAATCTAGAGCAGAAAATTGGTAAATGTGTTCTGCATGTGGCACACATATCCACACATTTCTGACATAGCTAGTGTTTTAGTAACTATTTTGTTGGAATAGGAATAAGCCTTCAGTATCTTGTTGCTTCTCACAATAAGTAATGTTGTATGTATTACCAATACTGCCATGTACAGGTGAGAAAAGTATGTATAGAAACTACACTGAGATAATCCCAATATCTCTCAACAGATATGTAGTAGAACTAGAACTCCAACCCAAAGAATTGGTGGTAAGAATTTGGCCAAACTGTTTCCCCAAAAGTAGATGTTGACAACTTTGAGGAGTTCCAGAAAGTTAAACTAACATCCTAAGTGGTAGAGTTCCTGTGTTACAAGCGGGAAGTCCTTATTTCAACCCACAGCACCACCACAGCTACCACAACCACAGTCAACAACAGAATGCAAATCACAAAGAAGGATAAGCTACCTATCTTAGGTACTCAACCAGAGCCAAATGATATATAAAATACTGGAAGATTGGAAGGCACACTCTGAAATAGGAATGAAGACAATTACCTGTAGCTAGAGTTAATGATATTCTACTTGATACATAGTTTGCATTTTATATAACAGATATTTTTTGAGTGGTAATGGGATTTCTACTCAAGGACTCACATTTATTAGGCAGGGCTCTACCACTGAGCCAAAGCACTAATCTTTTAGCATTTTTTTTTTTTTAGATAGTGCCATTCTTCCTGCTTACCCATATTCCTGACATAGGCATAGTTTTAACTCATCAACACAACATAAATGCAAGGAGATCAAAGTAATTGGTGGCAATACTTCACCTATGAATCATTTCCTATCTATAAATGTAGAGGAAAAATATATTTAGATAGATTTCACAAGCTAGTGACATTTAAGTAAAGACATGGAAGAAGTGTACAGTTTAATAGACTTTACCATACAAGTATTTGAGGTGAAGTGTTTCTCATTGCTTATGATCTCTTGGGTATCATTTCTGAAGTGGCTTTCTTTTTTTGCTTCTTATTGATGAATTTTTTTAATAGATTTTATAAACTTCTTTATACATCTAGCTTTTCAGACCTTTTTCAAAAATAAGCATTCACATAGACAGGTGCTGGAACCTGCAAATGCAGCACTTGAAAGCTGACCTCAAGGCCAACCTGAAAGATACAGTAACATTTCATCGCTTTATTTTTTAGAGAAACTCAGCAAAATGAAATTCCAGTTTATTGTTGGATAACACTGAATCACACATACATCAAACAAGCAAAAAATAAAAAATAAAATTGGAAAAAAGAAACCTTTTTATGTTTGGCCATTTTAGCCATCTCATTCAAATCAACTACTTTATAGTCCAGGTAACCATATACACAAAAATGTTAGTGGAATGTTCAGAATAAGATGGTTGTTGTGGTTATTTACAAGTATTTTTTTCTCCTCTGAGATTATAATGAACATTATCACACCAGAAGTAGTCAGAAGTAGGTCAGAATGCTCTGAAGGTTGGTTTGGTCATCATCTGAGATCATTAAAAATGGCTGACCCCTACCACTATGTACAAAATATAAAATGTAAATAAAAAATACAAAACTGACAAAAAAGCGTTCTTTATAGGAGAGAAAGTTATAGAGCTCTCAGAATGGTTTTTCTTCTTACTGTAATTAGGTACATTTCTACATATTCTAATCAACTCAAATTATCTGTTATTGCTTCTGTCATGATCAGGATAATATGATTTCAGTTAAGTTACACATTTTATATGAACTGCTACATACGTTATTAAAGTATGAAAAAGCAATGTGTTCTTAACACTACCTTCTAAAGCTACCAGTTCTAGCTCACATGTGACTGATTTAAAGATATGTAGATACAATTAAATTCTGAATATATACACACATACAGATGTGTATATATATATGTATATATATATATATATATATATATATATATATATATATATATATATATATATGTTATCCTTCTTTTTGCCTCCAGTAAAATTCATGGCAATCATTTTTATGTTTTTAAAAGGAGATGTGAAACATATATTTATGAGCCCTCAGAGGGATTTATTAAACATACTGGTTTCCCCAGGAGTCTAGCAAAAAGGACTGACTCTCTCATTGTTAAAGTAGATCATGGATTTACGAAGTGTATCGGCTCTGGGATCTTTCTCTAGAATATGTTTGCTGTGGAAAACAAGTGAGTTAGTTTTGTGTGTGTGTGTGTGTGTGTGTGTGTGTGTGTGTGTGTGTGGTTTTAGGTGAGCATGTTTACAGAAAATTAACTTATTTTATAATAATTAAAAAAATGTGTCTCTTACCCTGGTCACATAAAAAATTCCTAATTTAGGTGATCATGTTTACAGAAAATTAACTTATTTTATAATAATTTAAAAAATTGTGTCTCTTAACCTGGTCACATAAAAATAATTTTTTGATAAATTTAACATAAATGGCTCTACTGAGCAATACATAAAAATATGTACACTATTAATCAGTAACTAATGTAGATTTAAAAACCTTTTATTATACATGCAATTTGACAGACAAGAGTCGTGGTAGCGGGAATTTTAACATTCTTCATAACCTTAATTGATAAGCAGTAACCAGCCAATTAGCGAATTTAAGCAATCAAACATTTACAATTTACTATTAGAAGAATAAGAACAACTCTAGCATAGCTTTATTAAAACAATGTAATTAAGCAAATTCTAAATGGATAACTGGATAACAATAATAATTAAGAGATGTTTACTTTTAGAGGAATCATTCTATATTTATTCTTATATGTAACACCTTTATGTTTTCCCAACAATTACAGCTTTGTAGAAAGAACAAACAAAACAAGACAAATCCTGAAGTTGGTAACTGTTTCACATGATTTTCAAAACTCATTGGCATCATCATTCTCTCAGCACTAGTATATAACCAAAATTATCATGAAAAATACAACTTAGTTTTTGTGCCAATCCCTAGACTTACTCTCAGGCATTGCCTGCTGTTCCTGAGCTCTTGTGCTCAAAGCTACTGCTATACTACTTGAGCCACAGTTCCATTTTTCTGGCTTTTTGGGGATTAATTGGAGATGAGTATCACAAATTTCCTGCTTGGGCAGGAATCATATCTCAGCCTCTTGGGTGCCAAAGATTACATTTGCATGAGTTAATCAGATGTTATCTAAAATAAGAAAACAAAATCACAGAGAGTAATGTGGCAGTGAGTCTAAGCATTACTGATTAATTTATTTACTTTCATGGATTCCTTTGGAAATACAACTGCTTTGTTCATATTCCTTCCTATTTTACAGCTTAGTATGTCTCTCATGACACAAAAGTAAGTGGTAGATATGGAGAAATTTGACTGTAGGTTAATATGAGTCAAAGTCAGTAGGACACACAAGTACATTAAACGTAGTCTCTTTTCTTTTTCATTTCCAGATCAGATTGGCTGAATGCTTAGTTTGTTAGATTCATATAAAAGTCTTCAAAATCAACAATGGAGTATATTCATCTTTTTTAACTCTCAGAAAGTACAAACATCCTCAGTATGTAGTAAAACATCTTGAGTTCTTTGTTATAAAAATGTTACTCAAGTGAAATGTGCCTCAGACAGACATTTGTGGAGAAAAACCATAGAATACTAAGAAAAAAAAATGCCCATATTGTTGATGTAAAATTATGTGTTTAAAAAGTTATTGTTGTTGGGTGATAGTGGTTCACACCTGTAATTGTAGCTACTCAGGAGGGTGAGCTTTGAGGAACATGGTTCAAAGCTAGCCTGGAGAGGAAACTCCTGTGACTCTTATCTCCAATTAACCACCAGAGAAACAGAAGCAGTGCTGTAGCTAAGTGGTAGAGCACTAGCCTTGAGCAAAAAAGCCCAGTATGACACCTAGGCCCTGAGCTCAAGCACCTGGACAGAAAATAAAAAACTGTTACTGTAATTGAAGCTAAATTCAATTTTCGGATAATGATTCAACTTTTAGCCTGGAACTACTTCTCTTTATACTTATAATGATAGATGGATGTTTCCTCAAAACATTCTTAAATATTCAACTAGTATACCCAGAAAAACAAGTGTGTGCTATCAGTCCATTCTTATGCAATGTTTACAAACTGGGATGAAGAGCCTATTTACATGAACATTCCTGTTGAGAGAATATATTTTCACATGTATGGGTAAGAAACTATAACGTCTCTATCACTTAGCTGGAGATATAGAATCGGTGAGTGGCTCCATGGTACAGTACGTACTTGGCATGGAGTTGGTAATTCAGAAAAAAATAAATAAAAACTAAAAAGTTAACCTCAATAGGATCATCCTTATTTTTTCCCTCAATCATAGAGTGGCATGATTTGGTAGTGTGGAGACATTAGTATTTTATGAATGATACATTCTGTGATGTTTTAAAAGCTAGAATTCATTCTTGCTGTATATCTATGTTGTAAAAATAATTGGATCTCTAAAATCAAATAGGTAGCTTTCTTCAATTGAAACAATAATACAAAGTACATATGTGCTTATCAAAAATTGTATCTCACCAGTACAACCAAACAATTTTAATATGTCTATACCTTTTTCCTTTAAGAAGGATCTACTTGGACTTGATTTTTGGATTTTTTCCAATATTAATACAAAACTACAACTTTTCCATTCACATTTTTTCAAATTATAAGAAAAGTGAATTTGTTCTAGTTTATTTATCTTACCCCAGTCCCAGTTCTTCCTTTTGTTGTTTGGTATTTGTGTTATATTACAATAAGTAATAAAACTATGTGCAGGAATTAAACAGGGCTATGAAACCAATTTATTTCTGGACTATAGAAGTATAATATCCTTATGAAGTCCTGGATGCTTGAACATCATCATTCAGTAGTTGAATTTTATGCTCTAGTTCAATACACAGCAGTATTTAAATGGATCCTTTGATTAACAAGAAAAGTAATTTGATTGCTATGAATTCTCCAGAGACTGGTAGAAAAAAAAAGAGTGGAGAACATAAAAATATCCATTCTACCATTCCAGAAATGAATCATCATTTTCACCTAACAAATTGGTGGAATATTAAAGACAGAAACAACTATTCTAGTTTTAGAATGGTGAACTACAGGCGGTTTTTAGGATTTTTGTGCAATAATTAAAGACACTTGAACAGTGGAAGTTATGTTTTCTAGCATTTCATTCTATCAAATGATAGACTCTTGTCAATTCACCTTGATTTGCCAAAGATTTGTTTTCCTAGAAAAAAAAAATAGACGGTAATTGTGATTTATTTTGCCTTGTACTACTTACTTCTATACCTGTCATTACTGGAGAATGTGTTACCATAATATAATGAGGCATAGAAATTCAAGGGGAATCATACTGTTCTATAACTCATGAGAGTTATAGAATTTACAAAAGGACCTTGATAGATGTAAAAATGTATACAAGTGGGTCAGGAAGGTGGCTCAGTGGTAGAGTGCTTGCCTTGCATGCATGAGGCCCTGGGGTCAATTCCTCAGCACCACATGAGCAGAAAAAAAAAAGACAGAAGTGGTGCTGTTGCTCAAGTGGTAGAGTGCTAGCCTTGAGGTGAAGAGCTGAGGGGCAGCGCCCAGGCCCAGAGTTCAGCCCACGACAGGACACCCCCCTTCCCCAAAAAAATGTATACAAGTTATAAGATAATTTTTACATGGAAGAAAATCTCTAAGTTCATTAATAGTCATTTAATTTTACTTAGTTTTGCATAGTGTAGTAAAAAAATAAGAAACAGAATTAGGCTCAGACCATTTTGAGCTTCCTCTCTTGAATCCATTGTGTTGCCTTTGTTCACTGAGATGCTTGTTTTGTGTGTATATGTAATTCCATATGGTAGCTTAGAAGTAAATATTAAAGTGATTCTGTTTTAAAATACAGATTCTTCTTGTGCTATAATATATAACACTAAATTATCTTTAGTGGGCTTTTAAAACTATTCATAAGACTTTGGGCATTGAACACTTAGTCATTCCTGTAATTCAAGAATACAGTCCTAAAAATTTTATATAAATAGATTCCTATTAGGAAAAAAACTGAACCAAGACTTGCTTTTACTAAGGGTCTGGACATTTATGCATTTGCTAATGTGCATTGTGTATAATACAGATTAGTCAATATGAAAATATTAAGAAATAGATATTTTATATATATATATATATATATATATTCTCTTAAATAGCCAGTTGGTGAAAATATAATTTCAATCACCATTGACATTGTTTTGCAAAAACTATACATATTTATGTTTGGAAGGAAGATTGACTTTGAAAACATACTTAACCAAATAAGCCTAGTACAAAAGACCACAACTTTTCTCATCTTGCCTGATAATCATCCTGATTCACCATGGTAACAACAATAAGGTGAGTGATATTGAAGCATTTACATTCAATCCAAACTGGAGCTTTATCATGTGTTTCCCATATATCTACCTATTATTCTCTTCCAGATGACTATCATTGCAAAGTACACATCTGATGACAGGATTATAGTATGTTGCCACCCTTTCGCGGACATTCCATATGGACACCCTAAACCCATCCCTTCACCAGTTCTGTGCATAATAATGAAGAAACACATCATCAAGTGCTGAAAACCAGATTGAAGGTAAAAAAATCAACACTTTGAGCAAGGACTCATGATAGAACAATTTATCAAAATGTTCCATACTACTAAGCATCATTGATATCTTCATGGACAGTTCAGTTTCATTAGAAACTGAATCCTCCAAAAAACACAATATCCAGGTTTTCAGATGAATCAGAGAGAAAGAGAGAGACAGACAGACAGAGAGGGTTATCCTGTGCTTCATTTGCTATTTGAGCAATGCAATCTGGTATACTGATTAATTGGGTATAAAGAAAAGTAATATGTTCTTTCATTAAAAAGTAATGATAATCACTGGAATATATACTTAAAATGAGTAAATCTTGTAGTGCATTACTTATAGTCAATATAATACACTATTATATAATTTTTCATATTTCTCTTAAATTGAAATTACCTATAATAAATTGATTTGTTTTAAAATAGTTTTCTATCCAGGAAATGGAGAAAAGTATAGTTTTGTTGTACCAGCTAACTGCTTGATCATAAATATAGTTTACTTTAAAACAGTTCAGGACATACTGAAAATCAGATTCACTATAGTTTTGAAATATCCTAAAACCCTCTATTTAGATTTATGTACAAGTTGTTATGTCAAAAAACGAACTTTACAACTTTGGCCGGGGGTGGGGGGGTTGGAGGAGGAGATGGGAAGGGATGGGAAGGGGAAACAAAGGAGGGGGCAACAATGCTTGTACTCATTATCTTGCCCATGTAATTGTAACCCCTCTGTACGGTATTTTCACAATAAAAAAAAATTATGTTTTCGCTGCTTCATGTGCTTGGACACTTGAGTACTAGTCTGCTTTAGGTGGACTACTCATAAAAACATTCCTGAATTATTTATATTTTCTTCATTCTATTAAATATTAATATTTTCTAAAGACATCCCTTTCTAAGGTCTCACTTTTACTAATGAAATAATATTTTATTTCAAAATTTTCTAAAAGTTTGGATTGAGTCACCAATTCTTTTCTTCCAGCTCTTCCACTGTGATATGTAATTATTTGGCCAATACTTGATACTTGAGGGAAAGAAAATTATCTGTCAACTGCAAAAACTTACTGGCACCTTTTGCATTATTTTCAGTGATGGTATAGGTTTTCTGAAAAATTAGGATAACTCTTTTCTGATTTTATGCATTGTACTTGCTCAATGATAGCAAATTTTACTCTGCCCTATAATTTTCAGAGAATTTTCCTTCTCAGGATCACAGAAGCTGCAAAGGCAAACTCATTGCAAAATATTACTAAGATGATCTCCAAGGAGAGGAGTTTGGATGCCTTAAAACTTTTTCCTTTTAACCAGAACAAATTAATTAAACTATAATAAAATCGTTCAGATGTACGTACCTTACACACATGTATTAATTAAAGTGGGAGTAAGTGGAGTAACATTGTCCAAGAGGAAATAGAACTCATTACCTGACTTATGAAACTAACTCCTGTATACAGTACCTTAATAATCAAAATAAAACATATTAAAATATTTCACAATGAAATCCACTCTTTATAACTAATATGTAATAAGAAAAACAAAATACTTATAAAAATAAATTTCCTTTTTTGTCAGGATATAAGATGAAGTATAAAAGTCTCATATAGATAGATATATGTATATATATCTATATTTGTTCATGAGCACATTTGGGGAGAAATTTGGCACTTTACCTTAGAATTGAAAGTTCTGCAGCAGTTTAATAGAGAAATTTCAGAATTTATACCCAAAAGTATTCAAACAAAATTAAATAGTAATACTAATGAAAATCTTTAATAACCAGATACGAGAAATGACCTCGTAAAACAATAATACAACTTTTGATTTGTTAGAAATATCTGTGTACTATCAAAAATGTATAATTTTTATTATTAATTTTAAATATAATTTTACTTTTAAAGTAAATTGTATTACTATGGTTATATATGTATGTATGCATGCATGCATGCATTTATATATATATATATATATATATGCAGAACATTGTTGTTTTATCTATGTCTCACATCAGGCTTCCTAGGTCCAGTCTCAGGCCATAGTCAACAAAATTACTTATTTACTGGCATAGGCAGGACCAATTTAAGAAAGTCCCAGGCACACAGCAAATCAGAGAGGCTTGACAAATGAGATGACACAAAATTATTTATTTAGTAATTATTGACATAGACAGGACCATTTTAAGAAAATCCCAGGGCACAGCAAGTCAGAGAGGCTTGACAAATGGGATTATATCGAACTTAAAACTTTCTGTCCAGCAAAGAACATAGCTACTTTTAAGACCTTTATCAGGCATCTCTATAATGGCCTAATATCCAATATGTGCTATACAAACATTAACTTCTCCCAAACAAATGATACAATCAGTAAGTAGGCAAAGGAGCTACATAGAGGCTCTTACAAATAAGGAAAAATAACCAATAAACACATGAGGAAATGTTCACCATTTGTGGCCATTAAGAAAATATATACCAAAACAACACTGAGATTCCATTTTACCTTAATATTGGTTAACATGAAAAATTTGTACAATAACTGATGCTTGCAGGGATGTGGGGGAAAGGAGCCCTATTACATTATTGGTGGGAATGTAAACTAGTACAACCATTCCAGAAGGCCATTTGGAAATTTCTCAATTAAACATTAAAAATTAAACTTCCTTTTGGTCCATCTATACCACACTTTGGCATCTTTCTAGTTCATTACAAGTCAGGATATAATAAAGACACTTGCACATCCATGCTCAATGCTACTCTATTCACAATAGCCAAGTTATGAAAACAGCCTTAATGCCCTAAAATAGATGAGTGCATCAAGAAACTATGGCATGTTCACACAATGCAGATTTACTCATCCATTAGAAAAAGTATCATGTCATTTGTAGGAAAATGGGTAGACATAGAATAAAGAAATTATGTTAAGTGAACTCAGGATTAAAGATTAAAACGCCACAGGTTTTGTCTCATATGTTAAAGCTACAGCTAAAATACAGCTAGGTATGGTAACACATAGGGCTCAATGCGTTTACTCACAAACTGACTAAAGGAGAGTGTAATTAAGGGAGGAATCCAAAGGCATAACTACTTGGAACAACTAACGTAGTATTTATCAAAATGAATACAAAGTAATGGAAACATTTTTTTCTGAGGGGGAAGGAGAGCAAAGGAATGGAGGCAGGAAGCATGAATAAATGAAGTCTTTTTATTCAGTGTGTACTGTGTAAAAATAAACTAATTTGTGGATAGGACCAGGAAGTGAGAAAATGGGGGAGAATGGAAAATAGGGTGATATTGTCAAGAAGCATCATTTTCATAACCTGACTTATAGAATTGTAACCCCTTTGTAAATCTACTCAACAATACAAGAAACTTCTTAAGAAGTAGATAACATCCTTTAAAATAGAAATTTTTAGCAACTACTCTTATTTCCTTAAGAAACGCTTAAGGTTGAAGTGGCTCTGTAGCTCAAGTGGTAGAGTGCTAGCCTTGAGCTGAAGAGTGCAGGGACAGCCCTCAGACCCAGAGTTCAAGCCCCACAACCGACAAAAAAAAATCTAGAAACTTTTTTTTGAGGGGGGGAGTCCGGTCGTGGGGCTTGAACTCTGGGCCTGGGTGCTGTCCCTCAGCTCTTCAGCTCAAGGCTAGCACTCTACCACTTGAGCCACAGTGCCACTTCCAGCTTTTTTTTTTTTGCTTATGTGGTGCTGAGGAATCGAATCCAGGGCCTCACGCATTCAAGGCAAGCACTCTACCACTGAGCCACCTTCCCAGCCCTAAAATCTAGAAACTCTGAAGGTTGAAATGAAGAACCCAGACATGTACCTAGCTATGCAATCAGAAAGCCAGGAGGATCTTTTTTTTTTTTTTAAACCTCTACTTTACCAACCAAGTGGCTATTATAGTCCTACCTCTATGTATTTGTATCTGTTATCCCTTGGATTTCTGTAAGTCTTTAAATTAGCTTTTGGTCCTTATTCTTTCCATGTTCCTAATTTTTTATATTACTGCCAGTATTGTTTTTAACAAAATCATGTCTTAATTGTGTTTTGGTATAATTACCTGTAGGGAGATGCAGAAAAGGTTGGTAGATGCTTAAACCATAGGTGAATAAATATGTTTAAGCCCAGTGCATGATGCAGGATTAAGTAACACTAAGAAGCAATTTCTCACACATTTAACAAACTAAATTTAAGTAAGGGCAGCTTGTACTGAAGAAAATCCAAGTCATTGTATTGAAACTTAAAAAAAAAGTACTATCAGTTATGCTAGAACATTAAGTTAAAAAAAAACCTTAACACAGAACTTATATACTTTAGAATATGCTCATCAGCAAAACAGTCCACATGTTTTCAGAGACGGATACCTGTCCCAGTGATTATCACTGAAACAATACCCAAAATGTCAAATATAGCCTGGGAATCAATCCATCAGCAGAGAACCACTGTTATATTGTCAATTGTACATATGAACAAATATTAACCCTTCTATTTATCTGTAGTACCAATTTTGATTGTTTTCTGTTCATTATAGATTTTGCTATACAAAATATAAATTTTCAGCCAGGTGCATGTGGCTCACGCCTGTAAACCTAGGTACTAAGGAGGCTGAAATCTGAGGATCACAATTCCAAGCCAGCTGAAATCTGAGGATCACAATTCAAAGCCAACTATGGCAAGCAAGTACATAAGACTATTGTCTCCATTAACTACCCAAAATACCAGAATTGGAACTGTAGCTCAAGTGATAGAGCACTATCCTTGAGTGGATAAAATTCAGGAACAGTGCCCACATCCTGAGTTCAAACCCCAGAAAAATTAAATTTTGAGTTAGGCAAAAGTGCCTCATCTCTATAATCCTGCTAATCAAAATACTGAATTAGGAATGTGGACTGAAGCCTCTTAAGGCTGGAAAATGCTTGAGACCCTGGTCTTTATTTAACCACCAAAGAAACCAGAAGTGGAGTTGTGACTCAAGTGGTAGAGCACTGCTTTGAGTAAAACTTAGAGACAGTGTTTAAGCCCAGATTTCAAGCTGCAGGACTTGTACCCCATATCACTAAATGTATTACCTTCATGATCTCTGTTCCACAAAATGCGGGACAAAAGATGACAGGACAAATTTTATTCCTGTGCACATTTGTAATGAACAAGGACTAGTATCTTTCCTTAGATCTCCCACATTCAAAAAGTGAACTGGAGCTAGGCGCTGGTGGCTCATATCTGTAATCCTAGATACTCAGGCAGCTGATACCTGAGGATCATGGTTCAAAGCTAGCCTGGGCAGGAAAGTCAGTGAGAGTCTTATCTCCAATTAAGAACCAGAAAACAGAAAATGGCACTGTGGCTCAAGTGGTAGAGCATTCACTCACTTTGAGCTGAAGAGCTCAGAGACAGTGCCCAGGCCCAGATTTCAAGCTCCACGAGCAACCAAAAAAAAAAAAAAAGTGAACTGGAAATAGTAAGTTGTGTTAAATGACATGGATCATACATAAAATCGGAAACAAGGGAGACTTTAGGGGAGCAGTGGAGAAACTGATGATCTCATTGCCTTGGCTCAAACCACTGATATTTTCCCACCTATTACTCCCTAAACCACCTTGGAGATTCTGACTCTAGTCCAAAAGTGCCAGAGCTTCTGAGGAGGTTATAACATTACCTTGGCAAAACATTCTTTCTTATAAAAGATACAAATCAATAACTTCACTCTCCATTTGTCAAGCCTGGAAGTAATGACCATCATTTTGTCCAAATCCTTTGGATAATATTCAGGTACATTATCCCCATTCAACACCATGACAGGATAAGAAATGATGGGTCAGTGAGTGTCCAAGAGTAGAAAATGGACACCTACCTTACCTTTACCATGTAAGATTTCTCTAAATAACTTATCTTCTTATAATTTGGGTTTCGTTCCTATGTGAATGCTCTAATGCTTGAAGGTTGACTTCTTGTTGAAAAACATCCTCTATTCCTTAAAATTACAGGGATTCTGTCATGTGTTCAGATCTCTAATACCAGTTTATATTCATAAAGTTTCTCTCTGTATGTTCAATGATGTACACTGAAGACGGACTTCTTATTACAAACATTGTACTCTGTTACATTCATTAGTTTTCTTTGATGTTTAGTTTTCTAGTTCTCTGATACATAGTGAGATTTGACTTCTGGTTGGAAGGCTTTCCACATTTTTTATATTTATAACGTCTCTCTCCTGTGTGTGTTCTCTGATGCATATTAAGGGTTGACTTCTGTTTGAAAGACTTTCCACATCTGTTACATAAATAAGGCTTTTCTCCTACGTGTATTATATGATGAATACTGAGCCATGCCTTCTGGGTGAAACACTTTCCACATTTGTTACACTTATAAGGTTTCTCGCTTTTGTATACGCTATGATGCAAACTGATATATGCCTTCTGGGTCAAAGATTCCACATTTGTTACATTCCCAATGCTTCTCTCCCGTGTGTGTTCTCTGATGCACACTGAGGTGTGACTTCTGCTTGAAAGACATTTCACATTGCTTACATAACATTTCTCACCTATGTGGATTCTCTGATGCAAACTGAGCTGTGTCTTCCAGGTGAAAGACTTTCCACATTTGTTACATTCATAAGGTTTCTCACCCATGTGAATTCTCGTATGGCTGCTGAGGTATGACTTCTGCTTGAAAGATTTCCCACATTTGTCACATTCGTAAGGTTTCTCACCTGTGTGAATTCTCTTATGTCTGAGAAGAGCTGATTGCTGAGTGAAGGACTTTCCACAAGTGTTACATTCATAAGGTTTCTCACCTGTGTGCGTTCTCTGATGAACAGTAAGGTCTGCCTTCCGAGTGAAAGACTTTCCACATTTGTTACATTCATAAGGTTTCTCTCCTGTATGAATTCTCTTATGTGTACTGAGATCTGACTTCTGGATGAAGGACTTTCCACATTTGTTACATTCATAAGGTTTCTCACCTGTGTGCATTCTCTTATGCATGATGAGTGATGACTTCTGGGTGAAGGATTTTTTACATTGATTACACTCATAAGGTTTCTCACCTGTATGTGTTCTCTGATGAATAGTAAGGCTTGCCTTCCGGGTGAAAGACTTTGCACATCGGTGACATTCATAAGGTTTCTCTCCTGTGTGAATTCTCTCATGTGTGATGAGTGATGAATTACGAGTGAAGGACTTTCCACATTTGTTACATTCATAAGGCTTCTCACCTGTATGAATTCTCTTATGCCTATTGAGGGGTGACTTCTGCTTGAATGACCTCCCACATTTGTTACATTCATAAGGTTTCTCTCCTGTGTGTGTTCTCTGATGAATACTAAGGTGAGCCTTCTGGGTGAAAGACTTTGCACATTTGTTACATTCATAAGTTTTCTCACCTGTGTGAATTTTCTTATGCCTCCTGAAAGTTGATGAATTAGTGAAGGACTTTTCACATTTATTACATTCATAAAGCTGCTTGCCTACGTGAGTACTCTGATGAACAGTAAGGCTTGCTTTCCGGGTACAAAACTTTCCACATTTGTTACATTCATAAAGTTGCTTGCCTATGTGAGTACTCTGATGCTTGCTGAGCACCGATTTCTCAGTGAAAGATTTCCTACATTCATCATATTCACAGGGGTTCTCTCCTTTGTGAATTTGAGGTCGGAAAGACAGGTCTAACTTCTGACAGACAGATTTTGCACATTTGTTATACTCATCAGACTTCTCCTCTACATATCTGCTCTGAGATTTTGTAAGGTGTATTTCCTTACTGAAAGATTTCTCACATTCACTACATGTACAAGGATTCTCACATGTGTGCATTTCCTGATGTGTAGTGACTGTTGATCTGAAGTAGACTGTTTTCTCACATTTAGTACATTCAGATATTTGCCAACCTCCCTGAAGCATTTTTTGCCCGATGAAGGCAGACTTATCTCTATATTCATTATTGCTATAGAAGATCTCTCTCTTTAGGCAATTGTGCCTAAAGAATTTGCTCTCGGAGTTTAATACCTTTCCTTCTCTACCATATTCAAAATACTGCTTGTCATTTGGACTCTCATAATGCTCCAAACAGCCGAGGTATTGTTCAACTACATGAGAGACATTAGGCCTATAGGAAGCATGCATCTCATCAGACTCACTACAGAGAAGCATGTTCTGACAGCCAATGAACTCCTCACTCCTCATCCTTAAGTTCTCATTATACCTAATCTGTTTTGGCATATGTTTTGAGCTCAAATGAAAGGTTCTTATTAATTTCCCTCTTTCCTCTACTGCATTGCTCTTGGTAGCCGATACTTCACATGGACATTTATCTGGACTTTCCTGGTATGTCTTAGTCACATCTTCCATTTCTTGGACATCTAAAAGAAGAAAAATGACTGAAATAGATACATTTCTTAATATAAAGATAAGACATTTCCTCCCATTCTAATTACTAGCCATTTTAAAGTATCAATACGAGAAATTGATTTATGACAAATATATGCTTTTTTCCTTCCTTATACACTACTGATATTTTACAATTCAAAGTAACTTTTTTATAGTTTTGTTAAGTTATAGGGGGTTAGTTTCTTTTATTTTCTTGAAATAATTTATATTTTGTGCTGCTTTGCTTCTCAACCAGTAGTTTAAGAACAGGAATATTTTCCAGATTAATTGGCCATAAGAATGTTTTATAGATCCCTTTGCCTTTCATCTAAGCAGGAATGGGTTGTTTTTTTGTTTTGTTTTCTTTTTTGGTCATGAGGCTTGAACTCTGGGTTTGGGCACTGTCCTTGTGCTCTTCAGCTCAAGGCCTGTGCTCTACGACTTGAACCACAGCACTACTTCCGGTTTTCTAGTGATTTATTGGAGATAAGAGTCTCATGGACTTTCCTACCCAGGCTGGCTTTGAACTGCAATCCTCATATCTCAGCCTTCTGAGTAGCTAGGATTACAGGCATGAGCCACCGGTGCCCGGCCGGAATGGTTCGTAAGAGTAAGGATTTATACCAATTTCTTCACTTCTAACTTCTTACTAAGAATTATTATAGCTTTCTATGGGGATTTTTTAAATCCCTTTTTCTCCATCTTAGAGAAAGTCTCATCCAAATTCCTTTCCTGAAACTCCTGGTCCAAAAGACCATAGAAAAGATACTCCAGCTCACCACCCATGTAACTATATTCTCTAGAGTAAAAGCTTTGGTTCTGATTCCCAGTCTCTGCCCATCACAACTGATAAGCTTTTTTCCTTATCTGAGGAGAACAGCCCTAGTGTCCTTCTTACTTCCTGGTACATGCATACTCATAGTTCTACAGTTTTGTTTTTTTTTTTTGTCTGTCGTGGGGCTTGAACTCTGGGCCTGGGCGCTGTCCCTCAGCTCTTCAGCTCAAGGTGAGCGCTCTACCACTTGAGCTACAGTACCACTTCCTCATAGTTCTACAGTTTTGTTTTTTTTTTAAAAAATGATTTCCACAAAGAGAAAGGAATATTGCTACCTTTAGCTCTATTCCCACACAAAATTCAATACATCTCCACATGAATTCCTGATTCATATGTCTTTGAGACAAAGGATCACCTACTTCTTGGACACACATGTGACTCAGGAGAATTAGGAACATTATTGCTCAGTATAGCTAAACATAGACATACCAACTGGGCTCTGGCTCCAACACCATTGTGCAAGATACATGAACTTAATCTACCTGGGAAATTCTTGTTCAGGGTTTCTCCCATCCATGGTTCTGCACCTTGCTCCAGCTTGACAATCAATTTAGGTTTAGGAACACAGTGCCCTGTTAATAAGATAAAGTGAGAATCAGTAGGGTACTGATGGCTCACACCTGTAATTGTAGCTACTCAGGAGGCTGAGATCTGAAGATCGTGGTTTAATGCCAACTCAGGCGGGAAAGTCCGTGAGACTCTTATCTCCAATTAACCACCAGAAAACCAGAAGTGGCACTGTGGCTTAAGTGGTAGAGTGCTTGCCTGAGCTGAAGATTTCAAGAACTGTGCCGAGGCCCAGAGTTCAAGCTCCACAACCCGCCCCACTCGCCGAAAAAAAAAAGGATACAGAGAAAACTATTGTTCATGCTGGGTCATCCTTTTTTTTATTGATTTCAGACATCCTGGTATATGGGGTTGCTCCTAAACCTAGTTTCTCATTTCTTACCCGCTCCATGGTTGACTTTCCTTATTAATACCAGCTTTGGATATTAACTACCACCTTTAAACTAGTGATTTTCAAATCACAGTTCCAGTAGTAACATACATTTTATTCTAGATTATATATCCACCTATAACAATTGCCTTAAGTTTGAGTAGACAGTCCCTTGTTAATGTAACATTGTTACTATTTTTGTCAAACTGCTGACATGGCTTCTTGAAGAATTACAGTAAAACTGCCTCAGAGTTACATAATCAAGTTGAAGTTTTTCTTAGAAATAAGTGATACTTCCCATGGACTGGAATCTTAGATGTACATAGCACTGTAACTGATTCATATATCTACTAAGAACAAAGCACTTGACCTTGTGTGTTAATGTAACTTTTGCTCACCCAAGGATACTAGGTTGCTATAGGTCTCCAGCATTACATCCTTATACAGGGTCCTTTGAGCAATGTCCAGGTCCTGCCACTCTTCCCAGCTGAAGTCCATAGCCACATCATCAAATGACACCAGATTCTGTAATGGCAAATATCCATCAACTAATTAGCCCAAGTCATTAAATACCAAGTCTGTAATTTCATTCTTCTCCATGTATACTTTAGTCTTACATAAAATGTTTGGTGATTTCTCTGTTATCTATAGAGTTGGAGAAAGAAAAATCAAAATAGAAATATTTGCCTCTAAGAAGTCAAGCATCTGGCATGATGACACTAAGTATAAGTAAGTAGGTACCTTATTATGCTAAAGTGTACTACACATCAGGGTAACAATGCAGTGAAAAAACTATTTTTTTCCTGCATTTTCATATTCTGCCTCATTGAAAAGCCTACTTAGATCTTCTATTCAGTTTATCACAAGGAAAAATACCGCATTATGAGATAAACCAAAGCACTGTCTTGATAAGTGTTAAAGGGAGCAACAATACTCAAGAATTGAATTAATGACTAATTTAGCACTTACAAGATATAACTTAGTTCCTACAATAAAAATTGTTGTTATTGAATTTCTAAAGATTAATGTATAATCATAGGTGCCCTGATACTTCCTTCCTACATAAAAAGGAACTCCTAGCACGTACTTTTGTGAACACCACCTACCCCATACAATATGGAACATAGGTGAGAGGGGAATGTTTCTTGATCAGATTTGAATTTTAATAGGTTTTCATGGGATGGAAAACAAACGGATAGAGTTTTAAGAAACATTCAAGATGACAAAAACAAAAAACAAAAACAAAAAGTGAAGCCTAACTGCCATAAGCAGGACAGAGAAAAACAAGAATAAAAAGGGATGGGATCTAAAATACAGAAGAAAAACTTTACAAGTTGGAATGAAATATAATTTGTTGTGCAAAGGCTAAATGGAGAGATGTTTTTACTCCCACATTGAACCATATTACAAATGAACAATGGCCAACAATCCTTCCAATCCAGCCATGCTTCACAACACCAGAAATGAATGCTGACTAACACACAAAAAGGAAATATATCTGTAAAGTGTTGAAAGAAAATAACCTTCAATTCACAATCTACTTGTCAGAGGAACTCTTCTAAAAATGTAGATTGAAGATATTTTCAGAGAGAGATAATTCATCAATAGTATATCTACACTTAAAGACTGCTACAAGAAGTTATCCTGGTTCAAGAAAATAAAAAAAGGTGCTAAGTTAAATACACATCAGTTAAATGGCAAATGTGTAGGTAGCATAAAGAATATGTTTTATATAATTGCTCTAAAATGAATTTTCGAAGGAAAAATTACAGCACCATATTCGTGATTTACAATGCATAAAGATTCAATTTTTATAGACATAAATGCATTAAAATAAAGTATATGGGGGCTGGGAAGGTGGCTCAGTAGTAGAGTGCTTGCCTCACATACATGAGGCCCTGGGTTCGATTCCTCAGCACCACAGAAACAGAAAAAGTTGGACATGGTCTTGTGGTTCACATGGTAGAGTGCTAGCCTTGAGCTGAAGAGCTGAGGGACAGCACCCAGGCCCAGAGTTCAAGTCCCACAAACCAAAAAAATAAAGTATATGGACTAGGGATATGGATCTGTTTATTTGTATAAATAAAGATAATATGAAATAAAGATAATATGAAAAGAAATAAACATCAGCCCAAACAGTATGACCACAGACACAGACCACTGATAACAGACAGATCATATATCTAGATAATAAAAGTTGTATGCTGAAAAACAAAGTCTCCAGACATTTTTAAAAAGCCATCAAATTTTATTTTTTATTCCATCATTGCTATTGGAGAAATAATTCTTTGCTTAATAACTGATAGAACAAAATGACAAAAAGTCATTTTGAAACACATACACAGGTGATATTATCTTAACCTCTTAACCTAACTGCTGTTTATAAAAGTTGTGTTACATTTACCAAGACAGACACAAGTAAAAATAAAGTATTAAGACAAACCTTGTAGAAATCAGCATGAGAAATAAAGCTGTAATTTAAAATACATTAAAATTAAACAGTATAGTTCTAATGATCTAAGGGAGAAATAAACATCACAGGAAAATTAGAATGGATCTAGAACAAAATGTATTCCAGTATTGGGATTTATAGTATATATTAAAGGTTGCCACTCTCTTACCTATGGAGTTCTGCTGGCCTAGACTACATGCTTAGTAAAAAAACCTACCACAGTTAGAACAGTTATAGTTATTAGGAATAAAATACAACACCTGCTTTGAAACATGAAATATGTGAGTATAGGTTGAATATTAATTTCTTTTTTTTAATTGTGAAAATACCATACAGAGGGGTTACAATTACATGGGCAAGGTAATGAATATACTTTTTTTTAATTTTTTTTTATTGTGAAAATACTGTACAGAGGGGTTACAATTACATGAACAAGATAATGAGTACATTTCTTATCAAGCATTGTTGCCTCCTCCTTTGTTTCCCCTTCCCATCCCTTCCCATCCCCCCCCCCCACCAAAGTTGTAAAGTTCATTTTTGGATATAACGTCTTATACATCTCATTGTTGCAATGGTTCCACCTGTATCTTTAGTTAAATGATTTGTTTTTTCCCTTCCCCTCCACAAATTATACCGACATCAAATACAGTGAAAGCAGGGGAGGCACATACAAAGCAACAAAGAAATCATCTTATAAATACGTTAGAAACAATCGCAAGAAAGAAAAAACATTTGAGTCCTCACCTTGGGGTTCATTTCACCTAACATCAACTTATCTGACCATTTCTGCTTGTCTCAGACATATACTACTTACTACAAATATTAAGTGAATATTAATTTCTATATAAACCAGTAGTATGGGCTGTGAAGGTGGCTCACAGTGGAAGAGCGCTTGCCTTGCATGCATGAGGTCCTGGGTTCGATTCCTCAGCACCACATAAGCAAACAGCCAGAAGTGGCACTGTGGCTCAAGTTGTAGAGCACTAGCCTTGAGCTGACGAGCAGAGCGACAGCGCCCAGGCCCAGGCCCCATGACCAGACCCCCCCCAAAAAAAATAAACCAGTAACAGTCTCATATTATTGTAGTATCCAATTAACTGTTAATGTTAAATGTTCAGGTAAGAAAAACTGAAACAAAACATAGGTACAGTTGCTTCTGGTTCAAGACTGTTATCCTACCCTAGCTACTAAGGAGGCTGAAGTCTGGAAGCCAGTGAAGACAACTCAAATTAACCAGCTAATAAACAGGCTGGGGGCATGGCTCAAGTAACAGTGTCAGTAATGAGTGAGAAATCTGACTGTGAGGGCTGTGAGTTCAAAGCTCCAATACTGGCATAAGAAAGGCATGGTGGAAGTAGGTGTTATCACATGAGCTTCTGAGTTAGAGACCAAGTATGGCCACATAGCAAGTCCTCATCTCAACATAAAGAGAAAAAAAGATGAATAGTGGGGGGAGGGGGAGAGAGGGATGAGGGCAGGGAAAAGATAGAATAAAAGATGAGACGAACAGAGTAGAGAGGAAGGGAGAAGAGATAAAGAGAAAGGAGGAAGAAAAGAGGAAGGAAGAAAGCTTCATGACATCAGATTTGACAATTACTTCTTGAATATGACACCAAAAGTGCCTCACACAAAACCAAACAAGCTTAAGTGCATACAATAAAACCTTGCACATCAAAAGGCACTATCAACAAAGAGAAAAAGTATCTCACTGTATGAAAAAAATCTGCATATATATCTAAATAGATTAATAATCACAATTAATTAGAAAATATAAAACAAAATCCTATAATTACCCCCACACACAAATCTGATTTTATTTTTGTGTTCAAATGGCATGCCTATTTGTTCAGTACATCAAATAGGATGCAAGCATGGTCATGACAAATATATAGAAATATGCAGATCAACATAAAAACAGTAATTGACTTTCAATGGAGGGAATTCTTTTTCATGTTATAACAATATACGCCCCAAAAGAATCTCTTCCTTAATTATACTTTTTAATAACATAAGGGTAAATGGATTAAGTGGCAATCAGCTTGCCATTTTTCCTTAAGAATAAAACTCCACCTCTATTAATCCATGCCAGTTAAAACACTAAAACTAAAATGTATAAATAAGTGCAAAAGAAGATGAAGTAGTTACTTTTTCTGTATGAACAGTCCAGAGAAAAGTATTTACTACAAATATAGCAGGCAAACAGACTGATCCATCTACAATGTAGCATACTAAATTTCAGTCTCAAATTATGCTAAATGCTCATCATGAATATGACATACTTTGATCCATGATGTGGTTCAATACCAATATAGATCACAATTTGTTAAAAAAACACAAAGATCACTGTTGTCTTTTGGTTGGTTTTAAATACACACACACACACACACACACACACACACACAAGCTACGTATATGTCCACATACAAAGAAAGGGTTTCTCAGAAGGACTTTACAAAAAGTAGTCTGGAGTGCACCTGTTAACATGAGGCTGTCCTCAACAAGGTGCTGGGTAAACCAAAGAACACGGTATTTTAAAGTGTCATCTAATTCAATGATAGCAGCCTGGTTCCCACAATAGTAAGAGTAATTGGGTGCGCTAAGAATGGTAACCATACTCTAACCATGGCACCAATGTAACCCTCTAGTGTGAGATGAGTATGAGACTGTTGGCATGGTTAAATATTTCAGAAATGTCTTGTCCAAATGTATAGCCAAAACCATATGCTGAAATAGCCCATCAACCACGATCATCTGGATCCAACCATAACAGTTCACACGTCAGCCTTTGGGTGGAACTTCCTGTTAGTGATCCAGAGCTCTTATATGAGCCATGTATTTATGGATGGAGGGAGGCCACCATGAAGGCAGAGCAAAATATTTGTCCACCTACGAAAGCTAAGTGGAAGATAACCAAATAAATCTGTAAAATATTCCCAAATATTGGCATATCTATACTTCTGTAGACATTTGTCATACAAGCCATAAATGAGTATTTGTAGTCTTTCATGATTTCCTCTCAATATTGTAATACATTCAGGATATGGAATCTTTAATGCTATAAGAAAAGTCTCCACAGAGTAATAACCTCAATCTACATAATTACCCATGATATATAGTTTGTATCTGGTCATGGAAGTGGTCATGTACATCTCCACAGATAATGACAACAAACTTCTTTCACATTTGATACTTTTGTTAAAATGTCCTTAGCTTTTGCACACAGCATCAACACTTAGCTCTCACTGAGCTGTTTCCACTAGTTCAGCTGCTTGACCCACTGGGTCTAGCTCCTTGATGAATGCCTTATCATCTACTGCTACTGGCTCCCTGGCAAACTTCCCACAAGCTGTCCCCAGGGACTATAGCCTCTCCAATGGCCATTGGCCTTAGCCAGCTCCCAGCAAGAGAACAAGCTTGGTTGCCAGTCCTTGCCCTGCTCAAGTCCAGTGGGTGGCTACAGGAACCTGCCTCCAAAGTCCAGGTTGCGAGCTTTAAGGGTGGTGAGCAGCACCGCAAAACGTGAGGCAGAGTGTATTTCCTCAGGACAGCTCCTCCTGGTGATGGCTGCCCACCTCCTCTACCACTGCTTATTTCTACAGACTTTCAAAATTTGATTTTAATAGGAGGGGAAAAGATTGAAAAAATATTTCTAAAAGGAATATAGACAAAAATAAAAAGAAGTTCATATCTGCAATAACAAGTATATGTCTGAGACAAACAGAAACTGTCAGACAAGTTGATGTTATGTGAAATGAACCCAAGATAAGGATTCAAAGGTTTTTTTTCTTTCTTGTGATTGTTTCCAACATATTTATAAGATGATTTCTTTGTTGCTTTGTATGTACCTCCCCCAGGGTATAAGCCCTACTTTCACTGTATCTGATGTTGGTATAATTTGTGGAGGGGAGGGAAAAAACAAACTGTTTAAATAGGGTTACAGGTGGATCCATTACAACAATGAGATGTACAAGATGTTATGTCGAAAAATGAACTTTACAACTTTGGCAGGGTGGGGGGTGGGAGGAGATGGGGATGGTGGTGGCAGGGAGGTGTAGGGGTGTGGGGGTAGAGAGGGGAAGGGATGATATGAGGAAACAAAGGAGGAGGCAACAATGCTTGATAAGAAATGTACTCACTATCTTGCCCATGTAATTGTAACCCCTCTGTATGGTATTTTCACAATTAAAAAAAAAAAGGAAATCACAAAAAAAATAAGTTCAATATCACTAGTCATGACATAAATACAAATCAAAATCACAATGAAATACCTACTTTATACCCCATAGTCTGGAAATTATTTGAAAAACAAAAACCAATCCCTGAAAAATCTAGTGAGTGCCAGGAAGGATGTAAAAAAAATTGTGAACCTTGGTGCAAAACAATCAAAGATGTTATGGTGAAGCCTAAAAAGAACTACAAAATTCACAAGAATATGGTGCAGGACTCCTATTTCTAGATTTGTACCCAACAGAAGAGAAAATGTGGACTAGAATGAATATTTAGAGAATCATTTCACAACTACTTACAATAACCAAAACAGAGAAACATGCAAACGAATGGGTAAATGCATTGGAAAGGAAGAATATTCTAATACATGTTACAGCAGTAATGCACCTTGAATACAATAAGCTAAATAAAATACACCAGTCACAAAGCAACAGCCATAGTAGGATTTCCTTTACTTCCAAGGTTCAACAAACTCATAGAGCCAACAAGAATGATGAATTTAGAGACTTGGGTAGAGAGGAACAGGAGCTGAATATTTAATGATTATACAGCTTCATACATGGAAGATGAAAAATGCTATAGATGGATGGAAGGGATGGGCACACAACAAAGAGACCATATGTAATACCAGCAAATTGTACATTTAAGAATGGTTAATGTAGCCAGACAGGATGGAACACACCTATACTCTCAGAACTTGGGAAATTCAGAAAGGATTACCAGTCAGCCAAGGCTACATGTTAAGTTCAAGAGCAGCCTGGACTACATAACAAGATTTATCTTCAAAAAGAATATGGAAAAACCAATTTTGGGGTTATGTAAATCTTATTAGAGATATAGGTGACATATGGATCAATAACAAACAAAACAGTATCAACAACAAACACATATAGACAAAAGACATAAATTATTATAATCTGTGCATCTTGCTTTTACAGCAGTACATGTTTTCATTGACTGCTATTCCAATGTATCACAGTTATTTCTGAATGATTTTTTCATTTTGCTTTGTTTTTTTAGTCAGTCATGGGGCCTGAACTCTGGGTGTGGGCACTGTCCCTCAGCTCTTCAGCTCAAGGCTAGTGGTCTACCAAACTCAGAGCACCGCTTCGGCTTTTTCTGTTTCTGTAGTGCTGAGGAATCAAACCCAGGACCTCATGCATGCGAGGCAAGCACTCTTACCACTGAGCCACCTTCCCAGCCTCCTGAATGGTTTCTTCCAGTAGCTTCCTAGGGATATACTGCCATACATGTTGGCTAGAAGCAAAGTTTCCATGAGATCTAAGTTTATTACTAAACAAATGTTAGTCAGATTTTGCCACCAGTGACACTTCAAATATAAAAACCTGCCAGGTGCTGGTGGCTCATGCGTGTAATCCTAGCTACTCAGGAGGCTGAGATATGAGGATCACGGTTCAAAGCTAGCCCAGGCAGGAAAGCCGTGAGACTCTTATCTCCAATAAACCACCAGAAAACGGGAAGTGGTGCTGTGGCTCAAGTGGCAGAGCACTGGCTTTGAGCTGAAGAGTTCAGGGACAGTGCCCAGGCCAGAGTTCAAGCCCCACGACTGACCAAAAAAATTAAATTAAAATTAAAATTTGTATATATATATACATATATATACAAATTTTAATTTTATATATATAATATATATATATATTTAATTATATATATATTTTTTAATTATATATATAAAATATATATATAATTATATAATTATATATATATATATGTATATATACATACACCTAGTCATTGTATCAAACCTGGTTTCTATCTTATACTGGCAGTGACTGAAAATATTCAAATGGAATGAGATGAAAGAACAAAACTGTAATACCTCATCAAATGAGATTAGACCAGAGATAGACAACAGAATCAGGATATATCAATTTTTTTGCTGTGTATCAATGGGTGTAAGGTTGTAATTTTCCTATATATAGGGAAAGAAACATGCCAATTCTAAGACCCATCTCAGCAAAGGAAAATTGATCAGTAAGAAAAATTAGTTCTAGGATATATCTTTTGTAAAAAGAAAAAAGTGAGAGATACAGGGAGAGAGGGAGGGACTGAGAGAGAAAAAGAGAGAGAAAAACAGATACAAAGAAAGAGCAAGAGAGAAATAAAGAAAGCTAATGCTAGGTGCCAGTGGCTCACAGCTGTAATCCTAGCTACTCAAGAGACTGATATCTGAGGATCATGGTTTGAATCCAGTCTGGGCAGGAAAATATGCAACACTGTCATCTCTAATAAACTACTAAGAAAAGAAGGGACACTGGCTTAAGTGGTGGAGTGCTAGCCTTGAGCAGATGGAGCTCAGGGACAATGCCCAGGTGCTAAGTGCAAGGCCCAGGACTAGCAAAAAAGAAAAAAAAAAAGAAAGCTGGGGAGCAAGAAAGAAAGAGAGCAAGAAACAGAATAAGGAGAGAAAAGAGGAAAACAACAGCAAAACAAATCTTGGAAGGCCACCTTTGAAAAAAAGAGGAAGTTCTAGAAAGACAACAGACTATATCAAATAAGTTTCAAGTAAGACAAAAGACTAGGAAGCAGTCATGGGATTTAACTAATGAGCTTCTAGAACACACAACTCTATGCTATAACTCAGTCCTCTAGAACATTCAAAGGTGTTTATGACCACACTATTTTAGCAATTTCAGTAAGACTTCATTAAGATAGTTCAATGTTGCTTGTGAAGATGTGCCTTCTGAGCAGTTGTCAGTGAACATTCACCTTCCATGAAGTCACCTCCTTGGTGTCACTGAATCACCTAACAAGTGTGACTACTTCTCATATCAGAAAAACTAGAAACAAACTGAAGCAAATCTGAACTCAATTTAGATAGAATGTAAGATTTTATAATCTGCTAAATCTACAAGCTATTTTTATCTTATTTATGAACATTTTCCTAAAGCTCAATCTATTTTTCTATTTTAACTCTTGGATCTCCTTAAGTTAATAAGTTGGAATACAAAACAAAGTTAGAAGTAAAAAGTAACTCACCAGAGATCCACTCATTCTTTGTTGCTGATGACAATGAACTGAAGGTTCAGGAAGCATAGCTTCCCCAGCTATGAGGTAAATGAGGTAGTCAAGATAGAGCCAGTGTAAGTTTGTCCCAGATTTTCCTGCTCAAAACATTACATGGGCTGGAAAAGAATAAAGCCTCCTTATAGGAGAAGAAACTTTTATAAATCAAGTAGAGCATTAAACTCTCCATTAAAGATGAATGCAGTCCATTAGTTAGTAGATAGATATTATAAAAGCAACTAATTTCTAGGTTAATATATATACAGAATTCATAAAAACTAATATTCCCACACAAAATAACAATAACTGAAACAAAAGGCATATTACAACATCACTAAATTAGTTATTACTGACATACACTTAGGAATATATGAACTATTTTTCTATTAATGCAAAGGTATCATAGCATTCTCACTATATCTCATTTATTTATATATTTATGCACCACAGAAAGCATATTTGTTATAACTCAGTATTTTTCACCCAAAGTTATACAGGAAAAATGAATGCAATATATACTTCTTGTAGTAGCATACTATTTCAATCATGGTTCTCAAATTTATCAAATACTCAGAATTCGCTTGTGAAATGACCTGCCATTTGCCATTTAATTTGCTTTGGCCAATGAGACATCAGTAAAGATAGGCGTAATAATAAGGGAGCATAAAATACCGATCATAGGAGTGACACAATCCCAACCAACCATCCTCAGCCAAGGATTAAAGTCTTTTATGTTACTTAAGCAATATTAATACAAAATACCAAATTGAGCACACGCCAAAATGTAGATCCACAAAACTTAAAACAAATAAAATGACTGTATGTTTTACTAATAAATGTGCTCTGGAAGGTAGAACCAATTCTTGCTGAAGGCTAAAAATATCTTCGCCTTTCTGTGATTTTCTGCCTCCGCTCTTTAGGGTTTGTCAGAGTTCTCACGACTTATGTAAAACTGTCTCTAGAAACAACATCGTGAACCGGTGATCTCGAGCTAAGACGGTTAACATGGCAGGAGCAGGGCAGAGACACTTCTAGGACAAACAACCCAGAACCCAAAAATACAACTGCAATGTAACAAGACCCGGCTAGCACAACACAATTTTACTACAATTGTTACCTCGAGACTTACAGCTGGGCAAAGTCACATGGGTTCACAGCGCGTTCTGTGTCGCGGAGTATAAACGCACACCTCTCCAGCTAATCATCCAACTTGCTCTCGGAGCTTCGGGAGCCAGTTTCGGGCATCTGGAGGCACAGGGTCTAATGGCAGCAAAACTCATCAGACCCAGGCTGGAGGAACACAAGGAGGGCAGACTCCGGGATTGCGCCCCTCAGTTCGTACCTGACATAGATTCCCCGAGCCTGAGATCACTTTAAGTTACAGCTCCCAAGGTCAGCCGAAGAGAGGATGAGCCCGGTTAGGGCCTCCAACCTCCGGATGCAAAACTACTTTAGAGCACTTTCAGCAGCCAGGCAAAGGGAAAGAAACCGGAATTTACGGACGGAAGACACCAGTAGTGGGCGGGAAGGCGCATGCACAGACCGACGCTTTAAAAAAAATGCTTTCAGCGTCTCAGTGCTGGCCGTGAGAACTACATTTCCCACAACGCACGCCGCCATCCTAGAGGAAGTGGGCTTGTTTCCGGTTTTTGACCCGTGCCAGACCCTAGGTCTCAGGAGTGTGCTGGGAGAGTGCGCGCTTTTCTCTTCTTGCTTCCGGAGGTAAGCTGAATGATTTCTTGGAAGCTCTGCTTGTGAATCCTTAGTTCGAATAAGGTGATTGAAGTTATGAGAGTACGATGGTTTTGTTTTTATTTCCGTTTTTTTTAAACATGCATTCTGATGAATGTAAGTTATGTCTATGTTGCCTTGAATTGTCGAATATGGTCTCTCTTTTCTCGCTTTAAAAAAGTGTGCTCAACCACCAAATTGATCGCTAGATTTTCTACTGCTTTTATGTATCCAGGGGAATAAAATAGCATAAAAATCGTTCCGTGGATATGCAGCATAATTGTTATGTTGGAGGTTCCACCGAGATAGGCTCCGGCAGCTTGGGGGACTCCAATGGACGCTTCTCGGGGTAAGTACAGGCGCCTTAATTGTTAGTGCGATCGCTTAGGTTTTTGTTTCACTTTTGTACATTTCTGTATTTCTGTTTCTGTTTCCGTTTTTGGTTTGGGACTTGGCAAGGTGGCCGCTGGTGTGGGGCGTGAGCCCTCACTGGCTGCTGCTGACAGACGTGTCGGAGCCGCAGGCCCTACCCCTGGGGGACGCCCTGGTGGGTGAAAAGGGGGTCCCAGCTCTCCCGCACGCTCCTCTGAAAGACGAGGGGGTCCCGGAGAGCTCGCACGCTCCTCTTGAGGACGAGGGGGTCCCAGCTCTCCCGCATGCTCCTCTGAAAGACAGGGGGGTCCCGCCGGAGTGCTCGCATGCTCCTCTGGCCGGGGGGTCCGACTGTGCTCTCATGTTCCTCTAGACATTGAGGGGGTCGGATCACTCTCGCACGCTCCTTGGGTAAGGTCTTCTTCCGATTCCTTCCAATTGTTGTCAGTTCAGCCGGCAAGTTTGTTCTGGTCTTTTGTTAAGTGTTCATCGTGTGCTGTCCATAGTTGTTGTGTTTGTTTTTGTCCTGATTGTTTGATTGTTTGCGGCTATGGGACAAGGGCCCTCTACTTCCCTGACTCTGATCCTTGACCACTGGTCCAAGGTGAAAAATCCGGCCCAAAACCTTTCTCTTACTGTGAGGTATGGTAAATGGCAAACTTTTTGTTCCTCAGAGTGGCCAACTTTCAATGTCGGCTGGCCCCCTGAGGGGTCCTTCCACATGTCTCTGATCAGACAAGTTCGAGATGTTATTTTCCGCCCTGGCCAGCATGGTCATCCTGACCAGGAGGCCTTCATCCTAACTTGGCAGTACTTGTGTGAATCTCCTCCACTATGGGTAAAGTCATTCCTCCCCCCCCCCCCCCCCCCCCCCCCCCCCCCCCCCCCCCCCCCGTCACTATATGGTTCTGCTACTATGCTTCCGGTGAAGCCTTCTGCTCCCTCATCCCCCCTCACCTCGTGTCCTACAGGAATCCCAGGACCCATTTTTGCTTGAATCTCTACCACCACCCTACCCCCAGAGTAGTGTTCAGTCTCCACCAGTATCCCCACCCCCTGATCCTTCCCCTTCTTCTGTTTCCTCTTCTTCCACCATTTCCCCTCCCGGGGAGTCCGACCCTACCCAAGGGACCCGAAGCCGGAAGACAGTCGTTTCTCTCACAGGATCCTCCGTGGACGTGGCTGTCACCCTCCCTCTACACCCTTACGGGCCTATGATAGATGATGAGAATGGGGGGTGGGAAATGCCAGCCCTCCAATACTGGCCCTTCTCCTCCTCAGATTTATATAATTGGAAAAATAACAACCCTCCTTTCTCTGAAGAACCTACTCCTTTGACAGGTTTGGTGGCGTCTCTTATGTACTCACACCAGCCCACTTGGGATGATTGCCAGCAGCTTTTAATACTCTCTTAGCAATGGAAGAAAGAGAGAGAATTCTGCTTGAAGCCAGAAAGAATGTACTGTGGCCAAATGGAAGGCCGACCCAGCTTCCAAACCTGATTGAGGATGTTTTCCCCCTAACCAGACTGGACTGGAACCCAAATACCCTGCAAGGTAGGGAGCATTTGTCCTCCTATTGTCGGGCTCTCATGGCGGGTCTCCACACGGTCTCTAGAAGGCCCACCAATTTGGCTAAGGTAAGAGAGGTCATTCAAGGGCCCACTGAGTCACCCTCTATATTCCTGGAAAGGATCATGGAGGCTTATAGGAGATATACTCCTTTTAATCCTTAGTCCGAGGAACAGAGGGCATCAGTCGCCATGGCTTTTATAGGACAGTCCACACTAGACATTAGACGAAAGCTGCAGCATCTAGACGGGCTTCAGGACCTGACCCTAAGAGACCTAGTGAGAGAGGCAGATAAAGTTTTCTATAAGAGAGAGACTGAGGAAGAAAAGGAACAAAGAAAGGAAAGGAAGAGGGAAGAGAGCAAGAGAGAGAGAAGGATAAGAGAAGGGACAAAGCATTAACAAAGATTTTGGCCACAGTAGTGGAAAAGCCAGGATTTAGAGATCAGGGAGATAGGAAGGGAAACCGGGGCCCCACGCTGACGGTCCTCTCTGACCTCAGACCAATGTGCCTACTGCAAGGAAAAAGGACATTGGGCCAGAGACTGCCCTAGAAGAAAAAGATTGCCCCAGGCTCGTCAATCTACCTTGCTAGCCCTGGAAGAAGAAGACTAGGGAGGACGGGGCTCGGACCCCCTCCCGGAACTCAGGGTAACCTTTGATGTGGAGGGGACCCCAATTGACTTTGAAGTAGACACAGGGGCAGGAGACTTGTTGACAAAACTTAGGGCACGGATCACTTTTAACCCTGGGGGGCCAAAAGTGGAGTTCCTCAACCCTTCTGTAAGGCAGCCCATGGTTGCAGCCCTAACCATGTCAGTTGAGGACGAATATCAACTGTTTCCTGATCAAGCCCAGACCCCCTGCAAATTGACCAAAAATCGCTACAGGAGTTCCCTGGAGCGGGGGCAGAAATAGCTGGACTGGGATTAGCCACTAGTCAGCCCCCGGTGGTGGTTACCATGAAACCCTCTGCCACTGCTATATAAGTAAAACAATATTATATGAGCAAGGAGGCAAGAGAGGGCATCAGGCCTCATATCCAAAAAATTTTGAGACTGGGGGTGCTGGTTCAATGCCAGTCAATGTGGAATACTCCTCTGCTACCAGTGAAGAAGCCAGGGACCCAGGATTATCAACCTGTGCAAGACCTGAGGGAAGTTAACAGCTGGGTACAAGATATCCACCCCACAGTCCCTAACCCCTATAACTTGCTCAGTACTCCCAGCCCTGAAAGACAATGGTATTCTGTATTAGGTTTAAAAGATGCCTTTTTCTGCCTACCCCTGCACAAGTACAGTCAGTCGCTGTTTGCTTTTGAGTGGATAGACCCTGAGACGGGCTCTTCTGGACAGCTAACTTGGACTAGACTTCCGCAGGGATTTAAGAACTCACCCACTATTTTTGATGAAGCCCTACACCAGGATCTGAAGGCTTTCAGACTACAACATCCCGAGGTAACTCTGCTATAGTATGTGGATGATCTACTCCTCATGGCCTCTCCCGGGGAAGACTGTGAGTATAGGACCTGGGAATTACTGTCCGAACTAGCCAGACTGGGGTACAGAGCCTCGGCCAAAAAGGCCCGGATATGTGTAAAAGAAGTAATCTTCTTGGGCTATATGTTGAGAAAGGGAAAGAGATGGCTGACTGAAGCTCGGAAAAAGACTGTTGTGCAGATCCCTCCCCTGGCTAATCGGAAGCAACTAAGGGAATTCCTGGGCACCGCTGGCTTTTGTAGACTATGGATCCCGGGCTTTGTGTCCCTCGTGGCCCCTCTGTACCCCCTCTTAAAAGGAGATGCCAGCTTTCACTGGGGCCATGAGCAACAACAGGCCTTTGATGCCATCAAGCAGGCCCTATTATCCGCTCCAGCACTAGCACTCCCAAATATAGAGAAGCCCTTTACTCTCTATATTGAAGAAAAAGGGGGAGTGGCCAGAGGGGTGTTAACTCAGACTTTGGGGCCCTGGAAGAGACCGGTGGCCTATCTGTCAAAAAGACTGTACTCAGTAGCTGCTGGATGGCCCAGGTGCTTAAAAGCTATTGGAGCAGCGGCTCTCCTAACCAAGGATGCTGACAAACTGACTCTGGGCAGAAACTCACCATTGTTGCTCCCCACGCCCTGGAAAGCGTAGTGAGGCAACCCCCTGACAGGTGGCTATCAAATGCAAGGATTACTCACTACCAAAGTCTTGGATAAGGAAAGAGTTGTTTTCGGACCTCCTTCTACCCTAAACCCAGACACCCTACTCCCCGAGGAAGCCAAAGGCCCGGTGTTGCACACTTGCCAAGATGTCCTGGCGGAAGAAGCGGGAGTAAGGCAGGACTTGAAAGACCAGCCCTTGAAAACTCCAGAGGTGGTGTGGTATACAGATGGCAGTAGCTTTCTCCAAGAAGGTAAGAGGCGAGCGGGAGCAGTGGTGGTCAGTAAAGACGAAGTAGTCTGGTCTTCCACACTCCCTGAAGGGACATCGGCCCAGAAAGTGGAATTGATAGCACTCACCCAAGCGCTAGAGCTAGCCAAGGGAAGAAAAGCCACCATATATACTGACAGCCGCTGTGCCTTTGCGACTGCTCATGTACATGGAGCAATCTACCAGAGGAGGGGGCTGCTGACCTTTAGTGGAAGAGAGATTAAAAACAAAAACGAGATTTTACAGCTCCTCTCTGCCCTACATCTACCCAAGGAGCTGGCTATTGTCCACTGCCCTGGACACCAACATGGCTCAGACCCCGTGGCTGTGGGCAACCGGAGGGTAGACCAGGAAGCCCGGGCCGTAGCTCAGCGGGAAAGCACCGCTGTACTCCTAATAAATAAAGAACTTCAACCCCAAAAGATCCCGGGGGACTGTCAGGCCGGCTTGCCCCCTAAAGATCTGCCATGGACAAAAAAAGAAGTGCTCCAGTGTTTACAACAAATTCACCAGTTTACACATCTAGGATCCAAGAAGCTACAAATTCTTTTTAAGAGAACAGGGGCAATTCATGACTCTGCCTCCAGCAAAAAGGAAGGCCTTGGCTGACCAGGTAACCAAGGACTGCAGGGCATGTCAAGTCGTGAATGCCTTCCCCTCCAGGATACCGGAGGGGAAGAGGCTGAGAGGATCAAGACCCTGCCAGTTTTGGGAAGTCGACTTCACTGAGGTGAGACCCGCAAAGTATGGCATGAAATATCTTTTAGTTTTTGTAGACACTTTTTCAGGATGGACAGAAGCCTTCCCTACCAAAAAGGAGACAGCCAACGTGGTGGTAAAGAAGATCATGGAGGAACTTGTCTGACAATGGACCGGCATTTATGGCCCAGGTAAGTCAGGGTGTGGCCAAAATATTGGGGATTGATTGGAAATTACATTGTGCATACAGGCCCCAGAGTTCAGGTCAGGTAGAGAGAATGAATAGAACCATTAAAGAGACCTTGACTAAATTGGCCTTAGAGACTGGCTTAAAGGATTGGACAATGCTCCTGCCCTATGCCCTGTTTAGGGCTAGAATCACCCCCTCCTCCTCCATGTGTAACCTTACCCCCTATGAAATACTATACTGGTCTCCACCACCTGTAAGGGACCTATCATCTGTTATTGAGTTTGATTGTGCTTTTTCTACCTCCTTACTTGATAGACTTAGAGCATTGGAAAAAGCCCAGCGTATTCTGTGGAAACAATTGTCCAGTTCTTATCAGCCAGGAGACGGAGCGGTCATCGTTACCAGGTGGGGGACTTCGTCTACTTCAGATGTCACCAGGTTTCTACCTTGGAACCGCGGTGGAAAGGACCCTACCAAGTGCTTCTGACCACCCCTACGACAGTAAAGGTCGACGGCATCGCTGCCTGGATCCATGCCTCCCATCTTAATCCAGCACCCCAGCCGGGATCCCACTGGAAATTGGAAAAGACTGATAATCCCCTTAAACTTCGCGGCCGACGAACTGGTATTGTTTCTCCTACTGGTACTCTTACCCTGTAACCTAGGAGCTGGCTCAGCAGCTAATCCACACTCCCCCCAACGCCTGGTTTGGGAAGTCAGCACTGCTACCGGGCAGGTCGTCTGGTCAACTGGAGGCGACCACACCCCCAGAACCTGGTGGCCCACCCTGACACCTGACCTGTGTCAACTATTCATGGGGCTGGACACCTGGGATATCCCAGAACAGGAAGACCCTAACCACTTGCAGTGGTGAGTAAAAGTAGTCCCTCCCCCTTGGTACGGATGCTCAAACCCACAATCCCGTGCTGAACTCCGCGGGCTGGAGTTCTATGTCTGTCCTAGAGACAGGAGAAATAGGAAGCAAGTTTTAAAGTGTGGAGGGCCTGAGTCCCTATACTGTGCCAAGTGGGGATGTGAGACTACTGGGGATGCCTATTGGAGACCATCTTCGAGTCATGATTGGATTCAGGTTAAAAAGGGCTCCGCGGCGGACTGCTCAAAGCAGGCTCTCTGCAACCCCTTGTCCATCACCTTTACAGAACCAGGGAAACAGGTTGAAAATCTAGCCCAATGGCAAAAAGGTCAGACTTGGGGGTTACGCCTCTACAAGGAGGGAAATGACGATGGCCTCTGGTTTAAGATCACCCTCCGTCAGAAGCCCCTGACTCATCCAGTGGTGGTAGGACCGAACCCTGTCCTTCGTCCCCGTCCTCGGGTACCCCAAGCCCCGCTACCCAAGAATATAACCACAACCCACGCCTCCATTCAGAAAAGCACCACCCCGGCAACTTCAGGGGACCACACTCTCCATCAACAACCATGGGGACGCCCCTGATGCCCCCCTTATACAACCTGATTAAGGGAGCCTACTCCGTCCTTAACTCCACCAAAAGTGACCTCACTCGGTCCTGTTGGCTCTGCCTTTCTGAGGCACCCCCTTATTATGAGGGAACAGCCTCTCCCTCCAGGACATGAGAATAAACCCACATCCTGTTATCTAAACTTTGCAGCCTGCAAGCAGTTACCCAACCCCAACCTAAAGGGAACAAGGGAACAAACAAAAGGCACCAGCACTGTTCCAGGAAACTGTGTCTAAAAGGTCCCTTCCCCATTCCAAGGGTCCCCATTCCAAGGGTCCACACGCACATGCAGTTTGGCACGTATCTCTTACTAGCCCAAATTAGGACATGTATCTCTCCTTAAGATGATTGGTAAAAGTATGTGACTCAGTGTAAAATGATTGGCTGCCTGCGTGCAGACCCGATGCGATACTTTAAATCTATTGGCTACTAATGCGCGGGCTTTGCCATAATGGATAATAAAGTCCTATATAAGGTCACCCTCAGGAAAGCTCGGGGCTCTCAGCTGCTGACTGGTTTAAGGTCATGCTGTGAGCCCGAGCCTGCTCGAATAAAAGCCCTTTGCTTTTTGCATGAGAACATCTCTTGGTGTCCTCCATTCAGCGCGAGCTTCTCGACCCTTGTCAATTAGATTTAACAACATATATGATGATTATTTTCCCAGAAACTCCCAATTTCTATTTATGAAATCTTAAGGAGCTTTTGGTTGTTTCTAAGACAGACCTGAATTTTGTCTTTCCTTTCAGAGCATCCTCCCTCTCCCTGTCTTCCCTTCCTTCCCTCCCTCCCTCCCTCCCTCCCTCCCTGCCTGCCTGCCTGCCTGCCTGCCTGCCTGCCTGCCTTCCTTTTCTCTTTTCCTTTATTTTATTTTATATTTTGTTGATCCTGTGGCCTGAATTCAGAGCCTGGATACTGTGTGTAGTGCTCTACTTGCCTTTCTTTTCATAATTCCTCATCTAACTAGGGAAAGTTCCCTTACCAGGGTTTCTTAGACCATGGGACACCACCTCAATTGCTCTTCAAAGAGATGGTGGTTTGGGGTAATCTAGGTGAATGTGGGTGTGGGTAAGGAGTGAAGTTCAGGGTGGGTTATGAGGATATGAGGCTTTAAGCCTTGTCCCCAAACGTCTTGTTTTTGTCTTTCCATGTTGTATGCCTTACCTTGGCTTGAATTCCTACATTTTCTCTGATCCTAAAAGTTCCTCTCAGTAACTCAAAACTACATATCTAGGGGACCTCAGTCTTGTTTTCCCATACCTTCATCCATTAGACTGTGGAATAAATCCATTGTCTCCTTCTCTCCTATCTTAATTACATCCTTTGCTTCTCTCTCTTAAACATTCATTGTGATTTTTGATGATCTTTTACATACAATGTGATTGGGAAGGATTGGGTGGAACACTTTCATGCCCAATATTCAGTCCTCCATTTATTGTAGACCTCAGCTGTTACTCATGAAAATGGAGATCATAAGGACATAGGGGATGTGTAGACTTTAATCTGAGAGCACCTGTAACAATATAAAGGACAAAAAATATAATCTCTGTTAAATTTCTCAGAGGCAAGGAGATAAGGATAAAGTAAAAATTGGGATACTTCCAAAACTAGCTGTGTAGTGTGTTTTTCATTGTTCAAGGTTACATTTTGGATTAACTTATTTCTAAGTATTTTATTTTTGATACTAGCGTAAATATAAAATTGACTCCCTACATTCCTTTTAAATTGTTGATTTCTTACACATATAAGTCCAATTACTTTTACATAAACATTATATCCTGTTACTTCATTTAACTCAATTTTTGACTATAATAATTTTTATGAATCCCTGTGATTTTCTAAATAAAAGATGATGTTAGCATGGGGAGCCAGAAGCTGCTGCCTGTAACCTAGCTACACATAGAACTTAGAACTGAGGATTGTAGTTCAAAGCCAGCGTAGGAAAGGAAAGTCCCTGAGGCTCTTATCTCCAGCTAACGATCAAAAAGCTGGAAGTGGAGCTGTGGCTCAAATGGTAGAGCTCTAGCCGTCAGTGAAAAAGCTCAGATAACAGCATCAAGGCCCTGAGTTCAAGCCCCAAGGTGGCACAGATAAAAAGATAATGTTATCTGCACATAATTATACTCCTTCCTATCTACCTGGACACGTGAGTTTCTATTGTCAAATTGACCTTGCTAGCAACTCCAGTACAGTGCAAATTAAAAGTATTTATCTTGTTCCTGATCTTAGAATAAGTACATGTGGTTTCACTATTAAGTATGATATTGGTTATCATTGTTCTTTTTAAAAGACAATTGTTTTTATTAGTATATATTTGTCATAAAGGGGAGTTTCGTGGTGATATTTCAATATAAGCATAAAATTAACTTAAACTCACCTCCTCAATCATTCTCCCTTATCCCCTCCCCTACTTCATTGCTCTGTTTTTATAAATGCTTATATAGTACTTTGTTAGAAAGAAAATAAATACAGTCAATAGTGATTGTTTGCATGTATGAGAATGAAACAATGAAACCTGTCCAAAGTTTTTTACAATATGATGAAGGGAAAATGATATAGGAAATGATATTGACTAGCATATTATAAGCATGTATGGAAAAGTCACAATGTATATAATACATTGATTAATGTATGCACTTTCTTTTATTCCAGTCCTGAGGCTTGAACTTAAGATCCAAGCATTGTTCCTGAGCTTTTTTTGTTTGTTCTTATTCAAGGCTAGAACTCTACCACTTAAAGCCCACTTCTACTTCCAGCATTTTGAGTTATTTATTGCAGCTTAGAGTCTCATGGATTTTCTTGTCCAGGCTGGCTTTAATCCCTGATGCTCAGATCTCAGCTTCCTGAGGGGCTAGCATATAAACACTTTTTTTTTTTGGTCGGTTGTGGGCCTGAACTCTGGGGCCTGGGCACTGTCCCTCAGCTCTTCAGCTCAAGGTTAGCCTCTACCACTTGAGCCACAGTGCCACTTCTGACTTTTTCTGCTTATGTGGGCTGAAGAATCAAACCCAGGGCCTCATGCATGCTAGGCAAGCACCCTACCACTGAGCCACCTTCCCAGCCCCATGTATACACTTTTTATATGTACATTATATACTCAGTCACCCTCACCATTTCCTTCCTCTACCACTGTCTCACATTCCAATAAAGACTGTATTTCCTATTGTTATGGGGAAAAGAGTCCACCACTCAGGGCAGCCTCATGTAAAAAGATGAATTTATTTGGGGAAGTGGATAGCTGACTGGCCAGGGACACAGCACAGACTCGGGAGCTGAAACTGCAACCCCGAGCGGTCCTCAAGCTGGGATTTTTAAGAGATAGGTTGCATAGGGTTACACAGACAAGCCATGTGAGGCAGGTTTGGCACATTTTCATTGATTATAGTTATATGACCTTTAAATCCATTTGTTCTTTATGGTAAATATCATACGTAATAATTTGCAATAGGCTGCCCATACTGGGACCACTCAGAGGTGGTCTTCAATTGGTGAGCTTAAGGCCCTGTTACTGAGGCAAACAAGCAAGGTTACAGAAGCAAAACATAACCAAAACATAGTCTTGAGTCACAAGAGCATAGGCAAAACATAATCTTCACTTGGTCAGCATGACTAATATCAATGCTATTGACACTATTACAGAAATTATTTTTATGATAAACTTCTGACTAATGCAGCAACTTAGTGCAGCTGGTGATGAGCCTCAAGGTTATCAGCAGCCTTCTGCAAAGCTGCCAGCCTGGTAAACTTGACTGAGGGAGAGATGTTCTTTTGCTTTTTAGCAAGGATGGAGAAGGGACGAAGGCTAATTTTTCTTTACCAAAAGGTCTTTGCCCTTTATCAATGGCAACTCAGATATTATACTATCTATTGTTATTTTAGTACTTTGATATCTGTCCATTCAAATATCTGGATTCTCTCACAACAGGTACCTTTTGTCCTGATTGTCACACTTACTTCCCTTTGCATATCTCATAATTATTAGTGAAAATAGAACATTTCAAATGATGTAGTGTAGCAACTGTGGACAGGACTTGTTTACTTCTCTGGTTACTTAAACACTATTGTTTAAAATTCTGTTGTTCCAAGGGCCCAGCCTGGCATGTACACAGGTCTCCTGCTGTGCCTGTATTGACCTCACCACCCTGAGAAGTTCCACTAATACTAGCTGATTGTTGTCTTGTTTCTGAGAGGAAAACCAGAGCCTAGGAAGATGAGAGATACCTGTTCTTACTTTTGGCAGGCAGACATCCCTACATTTACAGCTGTGGGGATGAGCTATCTCTGTACCTGTCTCCCACTGCTCTGTGGAATTTCTGTCCTTTCTAGAGGGAGGACATAAGTGGTTATTTATGTGCCAGAAATCATGTTTTTGTAAAAAATATTATGTTCATAAAATATCAAAAAAGTTCTCAAAAATCTCGATGTTCTTACAAAGCTTTACTGTTCTTCATTTGCTGTATGCCTTCAGGCTATTTCCAGACTATAAATGGTAGTTGTTGATTTTTATAAGTACTGGAGTATACACCATGTGATTTCACTACCCACTACCACCAACAACAACCTACTGTTGCCCATGTTGATTGTTCATACCCCAAATCACTCCAGAAATGAGTCTGAAGAGAACATGCTTCATCCTGGACCTTCACAAGCCCCAGAAGGTATATTGGTTGCTTATCTAGCTATTTGAGATAACCCCCTAGCCTATTTTTTAAATTTGTTAGGCATAGAATAATACCTGGCATTTAGTGGAAGATTTCTCCATATTGGTTGATTAAATGTCCTTACATGGCAGAAGGCAGAAGGACAAAAGAGACCAAACTTTCTTTGTTTCACTCTTTTTGTAGCAACATTAAATTCTTGCCATTTTTAATGCACTGGAGATTAAATTTCCTTCCATGTATTTTAAGTGATTTATTCACACCAGAACAGTCAGAATATTTCTTTTTTTTTAATTTTATTTTATTGTAAGGGTGATGTACGGAGGGGTTACAATTACCTAAGTAATGAGTACATTTCTTGTAAAACATTATTACCCCCTCCTTCATTTTCTCCCACTTTCCTTTCCCCCTCCTGACTCCTCTCCTCACACTGAAGTTGTAAAGTTCACTTCCAGCATAGTGTCTTGTGAGTATTGTTGTTGCCCTTTGTTTTTTGTCTCACCATTTTGTTATTCCCTTTCCCTTCCCCAAATCAGATAAACCTACCTATAAGACACAGGGTACTAAAATCAAAAACAGTGCCAATAGGGGATAAACCAAAGGGGTTAAAAAATGAAGGAAAAAAGAAACAACTTCACACAGTACAGTAAAAAAACAAAATCAATTCTTGTTTCCATATCTTGGAGTTCATTTCAATTAGCATCATTTTATATAGTCATATGTACATAGCTATTAAGCTATTGTGATCCTCTGCTAGAACTATCCTAAACATATTCTAATTATTATAATTGAGGGAAACCATGGAGCTTATGTTTCTTTGGGTCTGGCTTACTTCACTTAATATGATTTTTTTCTGAGTCGTTCTGTTTCCTTACAAATGGTGCAATGTCATTCCTTCTGATGGAAGCATTTAATTCCACTGTGTAGATACACCACATTTTCTAGGTCCATTCATCTACTGAGGGGCTTCTGGGTTGGTTCCATATCTTAGCTATGATGAATAATATCAGTTGTGCTGATAACTTTAATATGGACTTGTTGGTGGTCATTTGGGTAATTGCCAATTGTAGTGTGATTGCTGGATCATAAGGGAGCTCTATGTTTAGTCTTTTGAGGAACCTTCATACAGCTTTCTAGAGGGGTTAAACCAGTTTATATTCCCACCAACAGTGGCCTTTTGGCCACATCTTCACCAGCAACTACTATTGTTTGTTTTTCTTGATAATGGCCATTCTAACTGTGGTGAGGTGGAATCTCAATGTGGTTTTAATATGCATTTCTTTTATGGACAGAAATGTTGAACATTTCTTCATGTGTCTATTGGCTAGTCTTATTTCCTTTCCAGAGAAGTCTCTTTTAATTCTTTAGTCCACTTATTAATGGGATGATTGTTTCTTTGAGGATTTGTTATTAGGGGTTTAATATTTTGAACTCTAAGTATAGTTTAGATATGTGCCCTTGTCTCTTGTATAGCTAGTGAAGATCTTCTCCCAATCTGTGGGCTTTCTATTTATCTTGCTGGCTATGTCCTTTGCCATGCAGAAGCTCTACAGTTTAATGCAATCCCATTTATCCAGCCCTTTTTATTTTTATTTTTTGATTGTGTTTCTGGATCAAGGAAGTTTCAACCTGTGCCAAGGAGCCATAGTATATCCTTGTCCCTTCCTGTAATATTTTTCTTACCTCAAGGTCTTTGATCCGTTTGGAATTGATTCTGGTACAAGGTGATATATAAGAATCAAACATGTAGAATCATTTTCTACATGTATATAGCCAATTTTGCCAGCACCATTTTTTGAATAGAGTATCTTTCTTCCATCTGATAATTTTGGCTCTCTTATCAAAGATTGTGGGCCATACTTCTTTGGGATCATTTTTGGGTCCTTGGTTATTCCTTTGGGTCTCAGGCCAGTTCATGTGTCAGTACAAAGCTGTTTTTATAACCACAGCCTTATAATAGAGTTTGAAGTTTGGCATTGATATTCTTCCAGTGCTGTTTTTCCTGCTAAGGATTGGTTTTGCTATTTGGGATCTTCTCCTATTCCATATGAATGTTTAGATTGCTTTTCTATTTCATTAAAGAGTGTTGTTGGGATATTGATGGTTATTGTATTGAATTTGTAGATAGATTTGGGCAATATTGCCATTTTCATGATGTTAATCCTTCCAATCCAGGAGCACTTCCTTAAGTCTGCTTTAATTTAAAGTTTTCATTATAGAGGTCCTTTGCCTCTTTGGTTTTAATTCCTAACTGTTTTTTGAGGCTATTACAAAAGTAGTTGCTTTCCTGATTTCAATCTCACTCATTGTTGGCATGCAGAAAAGATACTGATTTTTGTGGGTTAATTTTATACCCTGCTACTTTGCCAAAGTTTCTGATCAGCTTAAGTAACTTTGGAGAGGAGTCTATGGAGTTCTTTAAATACAGGATCATGTCATCTGAAAAAGGAGAGTTTTATTTCTTCTTTCTCTGGATCCCCTTTATGTTTGGCCATTTTCTTTTTGCTCTGGCAAGGAATTCCAATGCTATGTTGAAGAGGAGTGGAGAGAGTGGACATCCTTGTCTTGTTCCTGATTTTAGAGGAAATGGTTTTAACTTTTCATGGTAGATTTGTCATATGTGGCCTTTATTATATTGAGGAGTGTTGCATGGATTCTAGTTTCACTAGAGCTTTCCTCATAAAGGGGGTTGGAGCTTCTCAAATACTTTTACCAGTCAGAATGGATTTTTTTCTTCCCACTTAATCTGTAAGTTTTGAGTTAATGAATGAGTACAGTCTTATCCTCTAACTATGACTAATTAAGCTATGCTATTTAGGTAATACTGTGAAGGCATGGATTTAATCATTTTCATTTATTCCCTTTGCTATGGATACTGTTATTTATTATTTAAGTTGCGATAACTATGCCTAATGACTATATTTTTGTATTACATCCCAAGGCAGTTAACATAGACCAGAGTGGTCTCTGAGGACCGCTGTCTTCTGGCCATGTAGATCCCTAGCAGCATGGATTTTTCCCTTTTGGGGTCTGACCAGATTCTTCACTGTGCCCTGATTCTTCAAATGGAATGATGTTTGAAGACCATTTTGGAGCTGGACCTAACAAGGTAATGTGATCTTGAGTTTGAATTGACACATCCCACTTACGTTTTCACTTATAATATACACTGTTTTGATCTTGACTTTATATTTTCTTCTTCCAAAATGTGAGGGTTTCAAATCTAGAAGACCTCAGGCTCATCCTCCTTCTGTGTGCACTATTGGCATCATTAAAGTGACTATCCAGCTTCAGCTGGGCAACTTCTCAGCTCAGGCAACTTGTCAGCTCTATACCTGATGCTTCTTAGCAGTCTCACTGTTCTTAATTACTTGACTTAGTTAAGTATGGGATGTAGCTCAATGGTGGAACACACACTTAGCATGCCATTAAACCTAAGTTTAACTACCATCAGTATAAAAAAAAAAAGTGATTTTCCAGAGAGAAGTTCTGCAAAAGTCTAAGGAGGAGCCAGGCGCTGGTGGCTCCTGCCTGTAATCCTAGCTACTCAGGAGGCTGAGATCTGAGGATCACGGTTCAAAGCCAGCCCGGGCAGGAGAGACTGTGAGACTCCTATCTCCAATAAACCACCAGAAAACCGGAAGTGGCGCTGTAGCTCAAGTGGTAGAGCGCTCACCTTGAGCTGAAGAGCTGAGGGACAGTGCCCAGGCCCAGAGTTCAAGCCCCATGACCCAAAAAAAAAAAAAAAAGTCTAAGGAGGACCTATGACCTAACACTAGGTATCTCTCCTTTCCCTGTGTATTTCCCTTGTTGTTCAGTGGAAAGAACCTCAATGTGTGCTAACCATGGAATACAGAAAATGGAATAGAATACCACTTCCATATTAGTATTACATAAGATGGTCATCTGTCTTACTATGTCTGAAGTGGACATGTGGCTCAAGTGATAGAGCCAATTGAAAAAACAAGGTGAAAAAAGTCAATTGAAAGTATGAGGCTCTAATGTCCAATACCAGAACCTGCACCAAAAAATGTTGCCTGTAACCATTATCATCTAAGTCAGTTTAGCAGGATATAAATCCTTGTTTCACATTTTTCTTTGGACTGATAGACTTATGTGCTACAGTTTATACTTTTCTCTATCACCTGTCAGATTCCATCCATTAAAGACCTTGTCTCTACATTTAAAAATAACTACCTTTCCTCTGGTTTTTGTAAAACATTTTTTCTAAAAATAAAAAGTGAATGTATTTAAATAATTTCATTGACAAGCCTAATGTAAAGAAGAAACTAGTATCTGCTTGTTATAAATGGAAAAATAGGAAGAAAAATAATGTAGCAGTATCTATATGCACAATACTAAACTCTTATCTTGATTCAGCCAAAATTGCTTGTCAAAATCTCAATTGATTTATGGAACAAGTTATAGTCAAGAATATTACACAGGGCTAGAGATATAGCTCAGTGTAAGATGTCTTCCCTAATTCATTATAAACCTTGGGTTCCTCACTGAAAAAAGAAAAAGAAAAAATAGAAGAAGGAAGAGAGGAAAGTAAAGGTAAACAGATTTAGGTGTTGAGTAGCAATTAAAATAGTAGAATATGAATAATTTTGAAATATATGAAAACAGGTCCCTGTATTGCAAGGCCATCAGAAATTGGGTTCATTTCTGGTTCAGTCCTGAAAATAAATCCCCATTGAATAAATGACTGAATACATCTCTCTCTAAGTAGAATTAAGGGACTAGAATATCAATTGAGTACAGAAGGATAAGCAGTAGGAAATAGATGGCCAAGAATGGATGCAACTGGAAAGAGATCAGACTTATTACCAGAATTAAGGCTACTCCAAGGAAAGATGGATAGGGGTATGAAGATGATGGGGCTGTCTGAAAGACTAGATGGGAGAATTCTCTTCAGGCAATTGCTATAGTATGAAAGTATTGGTGATGAGGTGTGGAGTCACGAAAGGAACTTTTACATGATACACTAACCACTACTTATTCCCTTATTCACCCATTTCTTAAGTTGAGTGGTGTAATTCCCAGTCCTGCTTTTGCAGTGCACAACAGAAGACAGTCTAGGAGAGTGGCCTGAGAGCAGTCCCTCAAGCTCACCAGGTGATTGCAGTAGTGACAGGGAGGCCATGACTGGTCAGTTACAAAGCCAAGCTGGCTTCCAGCTAAAGCTGGTCCTGCTTACTCACAATGACTGTGGAGTTATTACCCCAGAGTAGTACTGTAATTCAACTCAACTGTTACTTGAGTTCACTATGACCCCACACATTCCTCCTGACTTGGGGTGGGAAAAGCTGGCCATACCCTCTTTGTTTTCCTTCTGTCACTGACAAATAACATGAGATCAGTTAGGCTACATCCACATTCCTAGTTGACTAGTACTCTTCTGGATTACTCTATCATCAGCAGTTCTAAGAGTTAGATATACTTCTTGGTGATCACTGGTAAAGAAGTGATTGAGGTGAATCCTGAGGTCCTGGGAATGTGTTACCTCACTTTCCCTATCCCAGCCTTGACTTATCAAAGAAGCCAGAGGTAGAAAACTGGCTCCAGCCAAGAAAAAAAATTACAAGACTGCTAACAAAGCCAAATGCCCCAGTCACCCAGGAGTGAAGCAGAAAAATCAAGCCAATGGTAACACAATGACCATCACTGGGGATTTTAATTAACCATGGAGGCACCCGAAGACCTAGTTGGCTGAGCTACCACTGCCATCCCTGTTTCCTTTCCTTGGAAGCCAGAATTTCTGAGAAGACATTGCTTTAGCTTGAAAAAGGTGAGCAGCTCTCCCTATGTGGAGTCTGTCTTATAGCCTTGGGAGTATTTGTCCCTAAAGAACATCTATGTGTGAGAGATCCTACAGATGCTGCCCTACAGATGCTTGATCCCTACTGGGATCAAGGAGGAGGAATTATTGGAAGTATTAGTGATTGCCTAAAGATAGAAAATCCAAACATGTGGAGTTGGGCCCAAGGCTCTGGTCAACCCTTGTCCTTGTTACCTCAATCTCTGCTACCCTACTCTTGGCTCCTCTATCCTTGTACCCCTGTCCATGCATCCTTGTCATTGCTACCCTGTTCCTTCCAGCTATCTTGTCTCTGCAACCAATGTTCCTCCTACCCTGTCATTAAATCCTAGTATCTGGCACCCTGCCTTTGCTACTCTCTGTCTGCTGCACAGTCCCTACTACCTCAGTGTCTGCCACCATATTATCTGCTATCTTGTCCCTGCCACTCCAGTCACTGTTACTCTGTCCCCACCACCCCAGTCCTTGTCATACTGTCCCTGCACTGCATTGCCCTTGCCATTCTAGTCTGTGCTACTCTGTCCCTGCCAGCCTGTCCATGCTTGACTGTTCTTGCAACTGTCCATGTCCCTGCCATCCTATACCTGCCCATCCAGTCTCTGCTACCTTGTCACTGCCAGCCCAGTCCCTGATAACCTGTGTTGGATACTGTGTCCCTGCTCACCTGTCCATGCCAGCCTGTTCTTTTAACACTGTCCATGCCATCCTCTGCCTGTCCCTCCAGTCCCTGCTACCTTGTCACTGCCAGCTCAGTGACTCCTGTTCCTGCTACCCTCCCTGTGCCGCTCTGTGCCTACAACCAAACCCTGACAACTTATTCCCTGCCATCCTGTCCTTGCCATCCCACTCTCTGCTACCCTGTTCTTGCTATCCCAGTCCATGCTTATTTTACACTGAGCCCGAAGTCTAGTGTCTGCCAATTTTTGCCAATCTGTGTCTGCTACAAGTCTCTGCCACCTGATTCCCTGGGCTACTATTCTTGTTATACTTTGTACTTTCCCCTGTCCATATAACACTTTCCTTGCCAATTAAGGCCCTACTTCCATGTCCTTGCCTCCCCAGTGCCTCCTACCCTGCCAATGCTACCCTTTTCCCTGCCAAGTCATTCATTCAACCCTGCACATGTCACACTGTTCCTGCCCTTCAAGTATCTACATTGTCCTTGCCACCCCAGTGCCTCCTACCTTGTCACTGCTACCATGTTCGTGGCACTCTGTGCCACCCTGTGCTTGCCACTTCAGTGTATGCTACCATATGCTTGTTACCTAGTCTCTGCTACCATAATTGCTCACACCTTATTCCCTGCCTTACTGTCCCTAGTACCATGTTGCTGATATTCTGTCTCTGCCAAACCAGTGTTTCCTATTCTGGACCTGTAATATTGTCCATGACAACCAATTCCTTAGTACTCTATCCCTGCCACTCTATGCCTGCTACTCCAATTGATGACACCCTAGATCCTTCTATTCTGCCCCTCTCAATCCAATACCTGTCACTCCCAGCTGTGTTAAACTAATTTATAACAATTCTGTCCCTGGTACCATGTCCTTATTGCTCTATTCTTGCCATCTCTGTCTCTAACCAGGAGAAGGCTGAGTGAACATAGATAGTTCATTGTTCCTGTCTTATAGGCACATTAGGATATAGCAGCTAAATATTCTTGTAGAAATTATTATATAATTATTATTATATAACTGAGGCCCAACAGAGCACAGGTGCTAGGAGGTGGCCCAAACAATAGGGACATCAACAGACCATTGCTTGCTAGGAAATGAACGGGCCATGTTGGGGGTTACTGCAAAAGAAAAAAATTCTTTTGAAAGGAATTTGAGGGGGAGATGTGAAATAGATTAAAATTAGTGTATTGTGGTGTGAATGATGTTAATAGCATGGGTTCATGTTCAGTTTTATGCTTTCTTAATTGTTTCATCTAGTAGATTTGTATGTTAAACATTAATTTATGGAATAGTTTTATATGATTATATTAGTGAGATTTAGTATTTTATACTATATGATACTCATAGGTTTGCATTTGTCCACACTGAAATGCAATAGTGTGTTTGAAGGTTTATATGTTCACAGACCACAGTTAGGATATTGAGGTGAGCAGCAGAATACAACCTGCAAAACAGAAAAATCAATAAAGCTGAAAACTTGGAGGGAAGGGCCAGTGGTAAGGGCTAGGACAAAATAGAAAGATCTTCACAATGGCATACAGGAGGAATAGAATGTTTTATGTTGTTGCGTATATTATTTATTTCAAGGAGTAGTTGTATATAATATATGCTATATATTGGTTTGGTTTTTTGTTTTTTGTTGTTTTTATGGTTTTGGGTTTTTTGTTTTATTTTGTTTTGTTTTGCCAGTCTTGGGGCTTGAAATCAGGGCCAGGGCACTGTCCCTGAGCTGCTTTTGCTCAAAATTATCACTTTACCACTTGAGCCACACACATCACTTCTTGCTTTTTCTGTGTATGTGGTACTGAGGAATTGAACCCAGGGCTTCATGTGTGTGAGGCAAGCCCTCTATAACTAAACCATATTCTCAGCCCTATATGTTGCTTTATAAGGTTGTATATAAAAATCTGCAAAATCTGCATTTTTCAAAATGCACGGAAATCTATACCAACAATCTATACCAACAATTTTTTATGTTAAAATGCTATCATAGGAATTTGAGGAGAAAAATCAAAATAAAACTTTAACAAAAAGGAAAAAATATATAAGCTGAAAAAGAATTGCGTAGGTAGGCCAAATGGAATGATGCTGCAATTGAAAAATACACAGAAACTTATACTAATTGTAATATACATGTAAGTATAGACTTACACATAGCATTTCCACATTATATAAAATGTCTAGTCTTTCATTGAAACATGTTGAAATGAAATATGTTAGATACATTGTTCTTGCTTCTATTTGTGTTACTGATTGGAGCTATGAGAAAATTAGAAATGACATATTTACCCTCTTTTTTGTACCATACAGTGTGTTTGTGACAGTGCTGGTTCAGTCTGGTGGTTCATGACACAAAATATGGGATACCAGTAAAAAAAGAAAGAAGAATGACAGCTTTCCTTGATGGGGTCGTTTGGAAAAGATGATAATCACTACCTGAGGACTCTGTGGTCTACTTCAGTGGCCATCATCCTTCTTTTGCCACTTGGAGGTGAAATCCCTTCTTCATTTCCTGGAATCTCTGCTGGCCTGTAGCCTTCTGTGACCAGTAGAAAGAATGGAATGACGCTGTGCCATTCTGAGTGTATCCTGTAAAATGATACAGCTTCTATTTTTGCTTTACCTACTTTACCTATGGGCTTGTGGAAAGGCAGAAACATCATCGTGGAAAGACATCTCAGAGGAAAGCTTTCTATTCATGGTGGCCAGTAAGCATAAGAAAAAAAAGGAGAAGAATTGTCCAGGTACAACAACAAACCCCTACTGATCCATGTCTTCTAATTTATGGCCCATCTACTAATAGCCCATTCAACTTTGAATGTATCCCATCTACTAATAGCCCATTCAACTTTGAATATATCAATTGATTGATCCATTATTCAAAAGATGAGTGCCATGTTGATTCAGTCACCTCTCAGTAGCACCAAAAGCTGGGGTCCTAGCCTTCAGTATGTACTTTGGTGTGGAGGATATATTTCATATCCAAGCAATAACACAAGTTAAGAGATAGTACTGTGGTGTCACCTTTGTCATTTAACAGAAGTAACCAAGATAGTGGAATTATAAAAATTTCATGAAGGAAGAACTGGCATGGAAAAGGGCACATGAAGGCTGGTCCAGGAGCTGCAGGCCCCTAAGGGGCCTAACCATTTTAATTCTCTTTCACTGAGATTAGGCCTTCAGTACAGGTAAGTACAGCTATCCAACATACTGTATGTTGTCCCACTGAATGGTATAAGGCCATTTGACTCCTCTAGACAGTACTATGGAATGTGGAATCCATACCTCCAGATTAGTCAGTGGATCTGATGCAAGGGATTATTTGCTGTGAATAGGACTTTAGCACATTTAGCTCATAAAGTCAGTATCTGGAAGATAGGAGCACATAAGTATTATTAGGCAAATTCAAGTAGCCACCAGTCTAAACTCTGGTATCCAAAATGTCCTATCAGATAGTATTTAACAAGTGCTGCTACACTTTAGTTTCCATTCTGTAAACTGGTGATGGTAAATAGTGCCCTTTTACTGTGCTGTGGTGGGCTCAAAAGCCTGACTGAGATTGGACCTGGAGTTTACCTCCAGGAATGGACCTGGTTCCACTGTGTTATAGAATTAAATACAGGCCCATGTGTGATACACACTTGCATTCTTGTGCACCTGTAGGCAATGGAGACTGATGCTTTTGTAGTTGGCACCCATCTAAGCGTTATGTATCAGACAGACACTGTAAGGTAAATATGCTAGGGTTTAATTTAGTAGAAATGTAAGGTTTGCCCAGGGAAGGCAAGACAGGCTCCTGCCTCCTCTTGGCTAAGTCTCTGCCCAGTACCTGTGTCACCTGGGTAACTGGCACACCTGGAGGTCACATCCTGGACTGCCACCATCACACCTCCTATCTGGCCAAGGGAGGGTTCCCAGGCCCTGAGGTCACATCTGCATCCAGTGTGGTTACACCTTCCCTCACCTAGTTGTGCCTTCTCCCCTCCCCTTCCCTACTTAAACCCAGGTCATATCTCAGCCCACCCCTTTCCGGCATGTGGTCTCCACCTTGCATGGCAGGGGCAGCAGTTTGGTAAAACAATAAACTTCTTTTCCTGACTGAATATCGTGTGGTATTCTTTTATTGGCTACCTAATTAAACCTAGCATGTTTAATTTACCTTACAGATACCAAATCAGCAAATATGTGGTCCTCATGTAGATTACCTGAGGGAACTCTGTATCGTATATTTTTCCCACAGCCCCTCCTTTTTTTCTCTTCCCCGCAGCATCCAACGTCTAAAGGCCTCTGATCTCAGGTTGAAACTGTTTCCCTCACTGTCACTTTTCCCCCAAGTAAAGATCCATAGCTTTGTTGCCATTGGATTCTCAACATCAGGGGCATTGGTGTGTATATAGGTGCTCCACTCTGGTTTTCTGGCCTCTTCAGACATTAAATCCCTAGTCTCTACCTTAGTTTGCACCCTATACAGTGATACAGTCCATGTTGGCATGAAATGTGATGTCAATATGACTGGAGCCTCAGCATGTATACCACATTTTGCCCATTGATTAGCTACATGGCTCCATCTCTTTACTGGTCTATGGTATTTGGGGTCTGCCATCAAGTTCCAGGAGCCAACACTTTTTCCATCCTTATCAGACCTCCATCCCTTCACTCTCTTTACCCTTACCCTGTTGGCCTCTCCACAGTTTCACTGGGAAAGAACCTGAATGAGGAAAACAGATTCAGTGTTATAGTAGGGTGATCCTAAGATAGAAGTGAGTATAAGTTTAGGAATCTGACATATGAAGGTGGCATCAATACCAATGACTGCTTGACATCATAGATGCTCTTGCAACCACATCTGCCAGAGGGATAGGAAGAGAAATGAGGTGGATCACTGAGGTTATGGAGCCTTTAAATGCCCATTTAAGCCTCACATAAATAGTTCTCAGTTTCCTTAGCTGAGCCTGGCAGATACATGTGTGTCATCAGAATGTAAATGGCCCATAAACATCAAAGAAAAGTTTGCATGGTAAAAATTTTTATTTCTCACAGTGCGCACATGTAGGACAAAGGCCCTAAGGGTCAAGATGCCAGATGGGCCAATGTGGACTTGTAAACTATGAGGGTGCTCACAGCATGACTTCATTTTCTTGGTAATCAATAGCTATAGAACACAGAAGGCTGATTTCTCACATGAGAGCCTAGTGCACACCTCACTTGGCCTGAAAAGGTCTAGAGAGCCATCCCAATCTATGGAGGCAGGTCACATCCCCAGCCTTGAACACAGGGTACCTTCCATTTAGAACACTTTGGAGTACCTTAAGTAGTGGCCCTGATTCTATACCATATTACCAGACCATTGGTCAGGAATAGGTCCATGATTCCCTCAATACCCATGGATGCCTTGGACTGTGAACCTGGCGTGGCTGTCCCAACATTCCCACCAGACAATCCAAGCCTCACCATGTCTGCTCCACTACACCTAGCCCAAGGAAGGTTCCTCATTGTTACCTGCACAGCTCCATCTCCTGTCTTCTCTTCCTGGGGTTTAGATCAACAGAGTCATGAAAGGATAAGGTCCTGCTGGGCATCAACAAGTGCTGGGAGACTGACAGCCTGATATTCTGTCAGTTTCCCTCCCTAGACTAGACTGGCATTAGGGAGGGGTAAGGCCAGTGAAATCTTGGGCCCCACTGTTATTTTCCATGCCTCAAGTGTAGAAACCTGCAAATCAATCTGTGTGTTGTCCAGGGCAAAGCAAAAGATTCCATGGGCCATAATGAGTTCTAATAGCAGCCAGATAAGAGCCTGATGCTTCTTGTCTTTTTAGAACTGTACACAGGAGATGGACCAGCACCTGGGAAACATGGGCTAGTTCTCCATCTACCATTGCATAACCAAGAAGCTCCTGCATTGACTCAGTGTGAGTGTGTACACAGGGCATTTCTGCTCAGACATACAGGACTCTGCATTCCCCCACAGAGCCATAGCTGCCTCCCTCTATGCTGTCATAGTTAAGGAGATCACGGTTTGCTCCAAAAGGCATCCAAGTCCCATTTCTTTGCCATCACCAGCATCTACATCCTGCCCCACCTCTACCACACTTAATAGGTAAAGTCATTGGCCACGTGTGAACAACAGTATCCCAAGAGCAACTTTGACGTTATGTCATTTCACTTGGCATGCTTTTGCATCCTGACATTTTAACTCATGGTACTATCTAGGTACCACATTATAGATTGTTGCAAGAACATGACACCTTCCACATATTCTCTTTGGCTTTCAGCACTATCAAGATAGTGGGGCTGTCTGGCTTTCGGTAATGTTGCTGACCCTGCCCCTACTTGGAGGAAGGGGCATCCCCCTTCCTTCCCCAGAGGGAATGCATGCCAGCATGCACCTTTACAGCACACAGGGACTCAGATGGGGTCACACAAGTTGATGCCTCCAATATCTTCCCCCTTTTTTGTTTTTTAAGTGTAGAACAACAAACGAGATCCTTTTGCAGAAGAGACACCTGGGCTGTTGTGGAACAGAGACAGCAATATCCTGCTAAGAATATAAACATCCTAAAATGTAATCCTGTGGAAACACTGGATAAAACCCTGCCACCAGGTACAGATGGTTTAGTACAGATGCAATTCCCTCAGCCAGATCCTCATGTCCCACCCCAGGGAGTTGTGCCGAGAATGTCTCAATGACTTCCTGCTGCAACTGGAAATTTGTCCCAAGACAAATTTCTTTGCAAGTCCTGAAGGTGATAGCGAAGTCCCTGCCAAGTGATGTTAGAAGCGCAGAAGGGTGCAGAAGTGATGCACAGCTTTGTTGAGCTTCAATCACACTTGAAGCTTAGCTGTTTCTGCAGATCAATTATCTGGTCTCCCATCCACTGCACCATGTGTTGCAGGGTGTTCAGGCAGGACTTGCTGACGAGTCCATTGCTGATGAGAATCCTGTTGCCACTTCTATAAAAAGTCCTTGATTTGGATGGTGGAATGCAGGGCCACTCTGGCAGTTGCAATGGTCATAGTGATAGCAATCAGCCCAAGGATTGTGGCTATAATTGAGTCCAGGAACCTCCTACTTCTCTCTGGTAGTCACTGGAAGACTCCTGTCAACAAACTAACAGTGGGGCTCTCCTGCCAAGGTTGGATGAGGTTAACAGGCACCCAGACCCCTAAGCAAGATCTTGAGAAGACATATTAAAAGGAATAGTGAAATTTAAACATGTAAAGAGTGGGCAATCAAAACAATCAAGGCTACATAGGACTTCATTAATTGACACTGTCCCTATTGCCAATACATAAGGAAGTTGAACACAAGCCTGAACAGTAGAAGAATGATTCCTATAAAATGTATAATTTGCCTCATGGGCTCTAGTAAAATGACCAATCCAATTTTGAGTTGTATAAAATGGGGCAGCAAGTTTCCATAAATGCCATTCATGAGGGCCCAAGTGTCCCTTGAAATTTATACATGGTATATACGAGGCTTGCTCGCCTGGCATGATGGAGGCCAGGTGAGCAAGCTAGTGGGTTCTACATGATTTATAACTCCACTGTATAAATGCCACCAAACAGAAGGATTACTAGTACACCAATCATCTGCTTTGCAGAACAATTGACATTGAAATGCCCATGGAGTCCCCAATCTAATAAATGAAAAGTTATTATTATGCTGCATAATCTTTCCTCTAGGGCTGTGGCACTGAGACCATTGAATAGGAACATAAGCCCTAGTCTAGTAATTAATGCCCTGACATACTGGGTTGGCTGGTCACCCTGTCTTACTTATATAAGAATGATTCTGACCAATAAAATGTAAGGAAAGTGTGCTGAATAGCCCCACTGATCAGTGATCTTATCATCAGACAAGATGTATGCCCACTGCCTTCTGGTTGGTAAGCTAGGTGATATCCCTAAACACATGGTAAATACTCAAATTCTATACTATAGGGTGTTCCTTCCTCATGTGGATGATTAGGGCCTGCATGATCCCACAGTGGAGGAAAATACATGCTGTCATTAGTGTATACCACCAGGCCTTGTTCTACCCAATCCACTAATTTTAACAGTGGTGGGTGAGGAACATAAGCCCAGTACACATGTTCACTACTTACTGCAGAAGTACTGGCAAGCAGTGCAATCATGGCCAAAAACTGATGTTCAGGTGTTCTAGCGGTTTTTGTTCTGACCAGGATGGCTTCTGCCTTAATCTGACACCTTAATCTGACCACATATTGGTGGTGTCAAGCTGATTTTCTCAAGCTTAGGTCTGCAAAGCTATATACTAGACCTTTTTCCTCAGGATTAGGGGGGTGTTGTTTTTGTCTCTCTGGGGGTTGGGTGAGTCAAAGAGGGCCCTATACATTGCTGGTGGATCCATCTGGAATAATAGAAGCATACCCTTTCCCCTTATGGGTCATTAGTCCTGGTCTTTATTGATTAAATTCTTTAAACCATCTGGGAATAGGTAGCAAGGTGGTGCTGGAGAGGTAAAATGCTTTCAGCTCTAGTGAAAGGATCACTTTGAGGTAAATTTTAAAAATTTAGAGTAAATAAGGTTAAGGCAAGAGTTTCCTTTGGGGATTCCCTCTTTTTTGTTTTTAAATAATTGAAGCTTAAGGGTTTTATGGGTGTGTAAACAGTTGGCATTACTAGTCTGTAAATTTCTACATAGACTGATTAAAGAAGTTTTACTTAGAGCCTGACTTTAGTAAACTCCCCTGATATTTTTCTGGTTGTGTAGGAGGAAGACCCCTACTTAGGCAGGCAAGCCCACCTAGTTGTCCGGAGTGACAGAGCCCACCGCAATGAAGTTGTTAACCAAGAAGCAACTTTATTGAGAAGGTTGCTACCCTGACTAGTTAGAGCCACAGCACAGGCTCAGGAGCTGATACTGTGACCCCAAGTGGCCCCCATTCTTTGGTTTTTAAAGGCAAAATCCATGAGGTCGAGCCTGGTCACACGCAGGCGACCAATGGGATCGTAACACAAACAAAGGATTGTACACTCATACCAGATCACACACAGGTGACCAATAGGTGGAGTTTATGGTAAGCATGCACAAAGGAGTTTAGTGGAGTTTACACTAAGCTCTCGCTGTTGCCAGTTTGAGCCAGATTACAACCTATGTGTTTTATCCGTCAGTCCTTAACTGAACAATCAAGGTGGGTTAGGTTGTTAAGGGGAGGGGGACCTAGAGGCATTCTTTCCATTCTAGGAACTGGGCTGGTTGGAACCAAGGTCTAGTTAACCTTGTTTAAAGGTTTTTTTTCTAAAATCTCCAAAACAAAGGCAAAGCTCAAAATGGAATCATACCACTTCAGTTGTACTTATACTTCCTGAAATTTTCAGTGGCAAGAGACCCTTTTTCAATCTCACTCTTGCAGATGACAAAAGTTTAAGATGAAACCTTTTAACGAAATACTTTTGGGGGCCATAATTCTGTCCGGGGCTTGCTTGTTTTGCCAGGCATCTCACCAATTTGCTTTTTGAATACCTTCAATTGGAGGAAGACTGGGTGAGGGTCACCTGAAACTGAACTGGCCTGGCTCTGTCCTTCACCAATCTTAGACAGAGCACTTTACAACTTTGTTACACTGCCAGGACCAGCCAAAAGTCTGAACCAAGTTCAGAGCTGCCTGCACTTCACTCTGGCAGCCACCACAGGGAGAAAATACTGCCTAAGGCTGATCTCAGAATATTCAAGGCAACTCAGCTTCCATTGATAAAGGTCTTTTAGCAAGCAGAATACTTTACAACATTAAAACCATGACAGTTTTACACACTTTATATATAGACAAATAGACAAACATATTTGTGCACAAATCATAGAGTGCACTTAGATTTTAATATTGGCCATTTAAGATTAACCACATGGTCAGTTACAAAAACAGAACTTCTCCAGCAACAAAAATCTTTTCAGCAGACAGGAGACAAGACACACACACAGAGATGCGTAGCACACCATTACAAGAACAGAAACCCTTTAGCTAAGTTTTTTTTCCTTAAAATGATGCAGTAACCCTTTTTCACTGTGGTCCAGTGGATGGGAGATGGTATGCAAATATGGATAATCAAGTCAGAGGTGGCAGGGATGTCTACAACTGCACTTCCTCTAGTTTGGGCCTTTAATTCCATGATATTAGGATAGAACTGGCCCTCTACTTTTAAGGGCCAAAAGAAGGCACTGCAGTCCATTTCCCTGATTGGTGTTGGCTGACTGCCTTGGCTGTTCTCCAGCAGGATTTCCTCCTTTATCGAATCTGGTATAGCACTCGCTAGCCCAATGAAGTCCTCTTTTATATGTGGGACAAACCCTCCTGGGATTTGGGGGTCTCACAGTAGAGGGAGCAGGGCGAGCCTGAGAAGACCGCTGGCACATGGCCAGGTTTTCTACACTTAAAACATTTCACAGAGGATTGCTGTTTGTGCCTCTAATGCTGCTACAGCTGCTAGCCCGGCCTCATGAGCATGGGTCCCAATATTGCTACACGGTTTCATGTACTCTGCCACTATAGACCTTGACAAAGACATCTTAGCTGCAATCCATACTCTCATAAATTCAACACAGCCATTATGCAGCATTTTCACTTTTGTCAAAATCTCCTCATCCAACTCATATTCACACAAAGAATGAGCTACTTGTTCCATATCAACAATTTCCCTCTCTTCTCTTATCATCCCCATGATGGCATGAAGGAAATTCCATGTCACCCAAAACTGAGGGTCAATGTGCTCTCCCTGCTTGTGAGCTCTCTCTACACTATTTTTAACTTTCTGCCATATTTCTTCATCCAAAGTTTCTTCATTAGGGAACCAAGGATTGTATTTACTAATTGTGCTGAAACATTCTAGAAGTTGTTTCTTGGACAACTTCACTCCACTTCTATTAAGAAAGTAATATACTAAATTTATAAATGGCTGATCTCGACTTTCCAATTGTCCCATAATGAAATGTTGCTCACTTACCTCTTTATGTGGAGATGCCACATTCTTCTAAAAGCTCTTTCAGGTCCCTGTTTGGGTGCTATTTATTGCTGATTCCTCAGCAGAGACTGGAAACATGCATGCAGTAGGCAGAAAGGGACAATACCATAAAGGTTTAGACAAAGCTTTTTGAAACATCACATGTTTAACTACAGCACACAGACGGGAGAAGTAAATCTTCAGTCAGGGGACAGAGAGTTAATCTTACAGTTTTACAGGAACACAGACAATCAGAATTTAAGTCAGTAAGCTGGAATAGTTAATCCTTTGTCAACAAATGTGCAGCAGTTCCAGTAATCAATGGTTGTAAAAGTAGGTGAAGCACAGGTGAGTACCTAAAGGGAGTCTGCTTAACTAGGAGGAGCACAAATGGCACCTCCTGCAGACCATCACCTGAGTCTGGTGTAGGGTGCAGGACCCTTGCCCCTACTTGGAGGAAGGGGCATCCTCCTTCCTCCCCCAGAGGGAATGTATGCCACCTTCACAGGAACTCAGATGGGCTCACGTGAGTCGATTCCTCTGAGAGGTAAAACCTTGGACTATATGCTACTGGATCTGTCTCTTTGTTTCTGTGTGTGTGTGTGTGTGTGTGTGTGTGTGTGTGTGTACAAAATGCTTAATTATCAAGTGACACAGTTGGGCCTTTGGTTCATGAACCTGGTTCTCCATGAGCTGTGCTACCAATCCAGATTGGTATTGAACACAGGTAATCTACATTTGGTAATCAACACATGTAATATACTTTTTGGCTGTCAGGAAGGTCCACACTCCTCTCAGTGACTATTCCATGGGAGCCAATAGACTATCTTAGTTCTCTTCCATGGATGCTCCTGTGCAAGGATGTTATAAAGTGATACATAAGATTTAAGTCTACAAGGCAGGTGATTTCTAGCCCTTGCTCTTTAATAGACCTTCGAAATGTCTTTAAGGTCCTAGAGTTATTTTGTATTTGCTTGTGAAATTTTACTTCCACTTTGAGCTCCATCTGCTGTTAACAGGCTCTGGTGTCCCCACTAGCTAAAAATAAGTCTGATCTCCCTCCCATAACCCTTCTAGGTGATTTAAGGTTTGACTACTGATTCTGCCTGTACCTGCACTTACTGTCTATAGAGAGAAAATGAGATGGTGGCTATGTCCTATGAGGAAATCTTTGTGGAGAGTTGGCAAGCATCACTGCCTTGCTGGTACAGTAACAGGCACCTGCCTTTTTGTATAGCCACAGTTTTTAACGCCCAAGCGGTATTAAGCTTCATTTCATAGGAACTTGGCAGAACAGTCCAGATCTGCAGAGCTCCAGATATCTTGGACAGACAGAACTATGAGTCATGGACTCTGCACTCCTGAACAATCTAAACTGGCAATCAAAACCATTCCTGGCAACAGAAGGATGTTTAGGTCCAATGCTCAAAGGATTACTGTGCCACTGTACCAGGGCTGATTAAGCCTGAGCCTTGTCCCTGAGCTCATCTGGGCTAAAGGTCTGTGTTTTTTTCTTGTGGCAGCTTTTCACCTCCTCTAATTGAATGGCCTTTGCCTCAATCTTCTGCATCACTTGAATATAGGCTCTCTCCCTCACATGCAATTGACTGACATTTCTTATAGAAGCTTTGCAACAAGTGTCTATGGGGTTGGCAAGAAGGCAACAACCCATTTGGGCTTGTTGGGAGGAGCCAATTCCATGCTTTAATCCACTCCCCCAAAAGTGTGATCCGTGTGTCTAGAGACACACTGTGCTAGGCACTAACTGAAGCTTTTGATGGCCTCTGGCTTCAGTAGGTTTGAATGCATTTTGTAGAAAGGGAAGACCCAGAGTGGCTGGGGTGGCAGGTCCATCAGAACAGTAGCCTAATATGGATGGAATCAAGTTTTTAACAAGACATACTCCCATTCTTCTTTCATTTCAGAAGCATTTAGGGACACTGCAGTCCTGCACAAGAAGGGACAGCACGCACACACACACACACACACACACACACACACACACACACACACACACACACACACACTTTCTTCCCAGATCGAGTTAACTTGATGGTTTCCATGTTCCAGAGACAAGATTTCTTAGCAAAGAGGGCATTAAGCTGACCAGCCTGAGGAACCTTCTGTCAGGCTCTCTGCAATGACTTGGACTGCCAGTTAAAATGGGGTGGGCATGAGAGGAGTGTGGTCTCTGGGTCAGCAGAAGAAAAGAGTCCCAGGACTTTGCCAGGGGCAGGGTACTGCTGAGGTTGGGCATGTTGGTGGAAGTGCCAAGAACCTTATACTACCAGAAACTCCACCCCAGCTATTCCCTCAGGTGTACTGTGGCCTATCTTCATAACTACCTGGGGAAGATTGCCTAGAATTGCCTTCAAAGCCTCAAAAAAACTAGGTAAAAATAGTTGGTTCCACATAGGAAAATCCCACCTAGAGCTCCCAGCCTCCCCATCCAAGTCCAGCTAAAGTATCTGTAGCCCACTGTGGCAGAAATGGATGAGGATGACTGCTTTATACAGGGCCAGGCAAGAACAGGCTTCTGACCCCACCACAGTCCAGGAGAAGGACATTATTTGCCATCCTCAGGTCACAGAAAAGAGTGAAACCACAGCAGGCACTTGTTAGAGACCATCTGGTAGGAAGTGCTGGACACCAAAGACTAGTCTGATGACAACTTACAATCTGCTAAATATGCTTGTGTGTTCTCACCTTCCACAGATCCTGCCTGAGTACATAAGTGGAAAAATGAGTATGGAAATAGTGGGAAAATTAAGAGAAGTTCCCAACAGGCTGAGCCCCAGATTTATATCAGTCTGGTGATGCTACTCACTGGCTTATATGTTTCTTGAGCTTTGGCTACCACCATTAGGCTTTGGGATCAGAAGGACAGACATACTAAGCCATGTAACTGAATGCTGTACTTGAGTAAGGTGGGTTTACAGAAATCCAAGAACAAAAAGGAAGAACATAGAAAAGACCAATCTGTTGGGAACTCAGCTACAAAAGCCCCTGGTCGTGGGCTGAGGTGGGAATATGGTACATATGGAGAAGCAGTCTAGAAACTTGATTTTGCTCAGTTAGGGAGTCTAACTGAAAGGAGATCTGTAGCGAACTACTATTTCTAGGAATGCTGGCAAAAACTGAATTCCTCTAAGGCCTACCAAATTCTGAAGCATTATCCTATTCATCATATATGAGTCAGGTTCCTGGCAGCCTATGATAAGTTCTTCAAAAACTAGCAAGAAGAACTAGCAATCCTTTATGCTCTGGGGAATGAACAGCCACACAGGGACACCAAACCTTGGGGACAGTGCTGATAACCCTGACACTGCCATAAAAGCATGAGGAAACATCATTGCACTTATAAAGCACATGAAAGATATGAAGTGTTTTCTTAACTCTTAGTAATGAAATCAACCCTCACCTCACCCTTGAAGTACGTCAATCTATTGTCTCATGCATCCATCCATACTAAGAAAGTCTTTCTTAAATGATAATTCATGCATACCTATAATTCTTTCACTAAAAGAAAACTAAAAGAAAAGGTTAATAGTACTCTACACATGATAATCATAAAAGCATCTGGAAATTGAAGAATGCTTGATCAAATCAATAATACATTAGAATGTCTCAGGGGAATCCAGATGAACTTAGCCATTAAAGTCTGAATCAAGGGACTAAATGCAATCTCTAGAATATTATATGGCCTCAAGAGCATTGCTACCAGAAAACAAATCCAGTATGTATCTCCTATTTAGGAAGCTGTGATCTGAGCACTGTGGATTAAAGCCAGCCCAGACAAGAAAGTCCATGGGAATCTTAATTTAAACACCAAAAAGCCAGAAGTGGAGCTGTAGCTCAAGTAGTTCAAACCTTTGAGGGGTATTTAATTGGATCAGAGTCTCATGGATGTTCTGCTTCAAACCATGAGCCTCAGTCTCCTGAGTACATAAGATTATAGTTGTGAGCCACAGGTGCCAAGCAAATTTTAGTACATTCTATAAAGGAGCATTTTATATGCACTACAAAAAATGGTCACCTAAAATAAAGTTAGGCAAATATGTTTTAAATGAAATATTTTTCAATAATTAGTGTACATCTAGAATAATCTTATTAGATAATCAGAAAAGCTCAAAAGCTAAATATATATGACCATACAAGATAATGCTAAGTGAAATGAGCCCTAAGATATGGACGCAAGGTTTTTCTTTGTCATTGTTGTTTTTAATGGACTATGTGATATTTTATTTCTTGTGTATGTTCTTCCCCCTATGGTATATCCATGTTGTCACTATATTTGAAGGGGAGTAACAAAATGCTGAAACAAGGACACAGGATGACTCATTGCAACAATGAGATTCACAAGACACTGTTGGAAATGAACTTTACAGTTTGGGGGTAGGGATAAAAGAAATGCAAATTTAAACAACGTTGAGATTCCACCTCACCCCAGTTAGAATGGCTATAATCAAGAAATCTAATAACAACAGATGCTGAAGGGGATGTGGCCAAAGGGAACCCTACTACATTGTTGGTGGGAGTGTAAACTTGTTCAACCACTTTGGAAAGTAGTATGGAGGTTCCTCAAAAGACTCCACATAGAGCTCCCCTATGACCCAGCAATCCCACTTTTGGGCATTTACCCAAATGATCACAAACAAGACCATACTAAAGCTACCAGCACAACTATGTTTATTGCAGCATTATTTACCATAGCTAAGATATGGAACTAACCCAGATGCCCCTCAGTAGATGAATGGATCAAGAAAATGTATATATACACAATGGAATTCTATGCCTCCATCAGAAAGAATGACATTGTCCCATTTGTTAGGAACTGGAAAGACTTGGAAAAAATTATATGAAGTGGAAGTAAGCCAGGCCCAAAGAAACATAGGCCCCATGGTTTCTCTTAGTTGCAATAACTAGTGTATATCTAGGATTAAAAAGGTCAAAAGCTATGTACATATGAGCATATAAGATGATGTTAAGTGAAATGAACCCCAAGATAGGGACACAAGTCATTTTTTCTTTATTGCTTTATTTTAACATTTATAATGTACTATGTGATTTTTTTGTTTCTTTGTATGTTCCTTTCCCCCCTCCCATAATCCGTTTCCACTGTATTTGATTCCAGTGCCCTGCATCATGTGTGTGTGTGTGTGTGTGTGTGTGTGTGTGTGTGTGTGTGTGTGTGTGTGTTTGTGTATTTCTGATTTGGGGAGGGGAAGGGGAAAAACAAAATGCTTAAATAAGGATAAAGGTTGACCTATTGTAACAATGAGATGTAAAACACTATGTTGAAAACAAACTGTACAACTTCGAGTGCAGGGGTGTGGGGGGAGGAGGAGTTGGGGAAGTGGAGAGGGAGGGATGGTAAGGGGAAAACAAAGGAGGAGATAACAATACTTGATAGGAAATTGACTCATTACCCTACTCATGTACCTGTAACCCCTCAGTACATTATCCTTACAATAAAATATATATTAAAAAACAATTTTGGGATGAGGGAGGAGTGGGGAAGTGAGGGAGGGAAGGGATAGCAGTAGAAAAACAAAGGAGGGAGTAACTGCTCAACAAGAAATGTACTCATTACCTTACTCATGTAACTATAATCCCTATGTACAGCATTTTTACAATAAAATAAATTTGAAAAATGAAATAACAATGTAACAATGTATCTGTTTTGAAATTGTTTTCCTATATCAAATATCACATTTTATATTATGTGTATATTTATATTGAGTGTGTTATATGCTATGTGTGGTGTAGGGTGGCCCTGGATGAGTAGCTGGGCTCAAGTCCCTACCACCCCACAGGCTTGTGTGTCCTGATGTGAAAGCTGGGGTTAGGCTCACTTGATTCCAATAAAGCAGAAGAAATAAAGGTGGAGCAATGGAAGGCATTTCAAAGAAGAACAGGGACTAGCTCTGTACCAGATGCTGCTGCCAGAGTCACTAGATGGAGATCAAGAGGGAGAACATCATCAGATGCTCCCATTCAATAAGTTTTCACTATTTGACATTCATTGCTATCCAAGCCAGGGCTTCTTTCTCAAAGGAAAAGAAAAGAAAAAAACAAATAATACTACATGAAACTGGAATCAAAGATCAAGAACTAAGTAGCTCTTTAGTCAGAATGGCTCGAAATCCTTTATATATATATCCCAAAGCAGTATGGATCCAGAATTGAAGCACAATTGGAACCAACTGGATCTGGAGCCAAAACATATTTACAATAAGAATAGACTGGAAGAGAAGTGGAAACATTTTACGGAAAGAAGGAGCTTGTTGAAACAAAAGAGCCACATAGGCAATGTTTTTTTGACTCTAACAAATGACATGCTACAAGATAAGCTGAAATCAAGAGCATAAATCTTGGAGAAAAATAATAGATTTGTTCATATCCTCAAATATTGGAGATACCACCAAATATAACATTTGACCTTTGATGATTACTTGTCTCAGGCCTTAAAGCTAACAGCCTGAAAGGCACTGGTGACTCCTGTCTGTGATCATATCTACTCAGGATTCTCAGATTTGAGAATCGTGGTTCAAAATCAGGCTGGGAAGAAAAGTTCATGAGATTCTGATCTCCAGTAACCAGAAAAGGCCGAAAGTTCAGCAATGACTCAACTGATAGAGGATTAGGCATGAGCAAAATAACTAAAGGACAGTGTCCAGGCCCAGAGTTCATGCTCCAAGGCGCGCCCGTGCGTGCGCTCACACACACACACACACACACACACACACACACACACAAAATTCAACAGGTTTTTGAAATGTCAGAATGCCCCTCCCCTTCCTGTCTCTTGCCTTCACAGACTGAAGGCCACCACATTGCTGTTAACTCACACAGGTATTGGGCACTATTTCAATTCCTAACTCCCTACACATGTCAGCATGGGTTACCTGGGATGCCCCAGGTCCCAGTCACATGGCCAGCCACAGACCTTGGTTGTCACCTGGACCATTTGTTACAATATTTGTTAATTCTAGACATTTATAAGCTTCAGACATGAGTGAAAAGGAAGCTCACCATTCACCTATGATTTAGGCTTATCATCACTAATATGTTCTCCCTGTAGTCTTTCATATAAAAAGAAAAACTAAACCACATTTGGCAAGTTGGAGTCATTCAACAACCATATAGCTTATTGTTCAAAAATATCCACCTCTGTCCTTTGAAAACTTACTCTCTGACATTAGTGAGATACCACTATGAAACTTTAGGATAACACTGAATGTTAATCCCTATTTCTGCATAGTTCTTTAACTTTTCCACTGTAAATGATGCTTCAGTGAGCATTTCTCTGTCTTAATCCTGGTTGCTTGTATTCCTGGTATATATATGCTTGTACTCGAAATATTCTTGTATTTTTGAGATATATTTGAGAAGAGAAATGGCTACACTAAGAAGCTCAAACGCATTTATCAATTTGCTTTTTTGCCTATCCACTTCTAGAGTTTCACTAGGTTACTGTCAAACAGAAGTTTGATGTCACAAGCATAAACAGGACTCAAAAGTAAGCTCTCCTGATTGACACAGCATAGTCTCCTGGTCACTATAGGAATGTACTGTAAATTATGGGATGTTTTACTTCCTTTCCCAACTGCTAGATATTTTCTACTCATTATTACTTTCCTCGTTTCTGCAATCACACCACAATAGAGCAAAACCAACTTCTGGAAGTTGCTGATTGCAGTTAGGTCAGATGTAAATTCATACCTCCTATGATAGCCCTGTGATTTTACTTAGCAATTAAAAATAAATTTCTAAGACCTTACTTCCATGGTACTTTTCTCTCTCCTAAGCGAATATTATAAAATATTTAAACAAGATATTTTAGCCAAAATTGCTGACAAATTGCCATTTATAAAAATTACATTTCAGTGACCTAAAGATTAGCAAGGCATTATTTTTCAAGGGAGGGCATGGCATTTTTAGTCTATGAAAGACTCAAACAGATCTAAAATCAGACCATCCTGCCTAGTATAATTACTGTGCAATGCCTTTGTTGTGTGGTTGCCATAAAAATATTACCTTCTCTCTGCTGGCTCCATAGCAGCCCAGTGCCAAGGATGCCTGAACACATCACCTAGATCAACATGAAGGTCACAAGCAGAAGGAGGGCTGCCTGAAAGATGTACTTTTTGCTCAATGAGGAAGATGAAGTGAGATTGGAAATGCCAAAATTATGACTAAATAGAATTTGCCATGAAGTCTATGCTGATTTTCCCAGAAAACAAGGGAAAAAGTTTTTATTAAAGTTAAAACAAAAGTTCTTAAAATAAGCAAGACTGGCAAGAACAAGTCTCACCTCTTACTCAGCTATGCTCTCAGAATTTGGGCAATGAGGTGCAAAAAGTCATGCCCCTGGAAAACCTCAATCTACTTTATTCATTTCATGAATTTTTTTTCACACAAATCAGCTCATTTGGCTAGTCTGAACATGATTCTCCTTTCAACAAAATGCATCAATGATGCATTTTTCCAGTTGTTCACATCTCTAATATTTTCTTATTCTTTTTTATGTTTTTAATTGTAAAAATAGTGTACAGAGGGGTTACAGTTACATGAGTAAGGTTCTTAATATGAAAACTGGGACTAAATGTAGAAAAAGAAAAGTTGTAGCCATTCAGTCACAGAGTCTAGCTCATGGCCAGGGGTTTGCACAAACCCGGTGAGCCAGTGTCCAAAATCAGGCTGGTGGACCTCTTATCTGGTTCAGAGACCACAGCAACTAGAAGCAACAGTCATAAATTTTCCCTCACTCCTCACTGCTTGTGGCTTGTGGTATCTCATAGCAGGAGGCCCCTCTCCATTAGACTCAAAGGCATCATAACCTGTGCTGTTCTCAAGTGTTAGGGTGCTGACCTCATATTGGAAGTCATGCAAAGGCCCTCCATTGTCTCCCAGAAAGTGGCTTCTGCAGCTTTCTTGCCTCAGTTTCAGACAATGGATTTTAACAAAGAAACCTCAGGTTTAGTGCTCATCCACAAAGCTGCTGGATCCCAGGCTCAGGACATGGACTGCTGTGCCCAGTAGGCTGAGAAGTCTATCTCTGACAACCTCAGCAGGAGTGAGCTGTGTTCTGTGAAAAGGAAATAAATGTATTAGGAATAACCTGAAACGTACACATCTCTCAACAGGTGATAAAAATCCTTATTCAAAGCTAACGACTCTGTGAATCAGATAACTGCTCTTACATATGCCTAGTACCCACTGCCTACGCTGGAGGAGCTTCCTGCATTAGGGACATAGGCCCTCTTCCCACAGTACAGACTGGAGTGTGTCAAGGTGTCCTATGACAGCCAGTGAGGTTAGATATAGTATGTCAGTCAACTGTTCTTACCCTATACTGCAAGTTAAACCTCAATGGCAGAAAATGGCCATTGTTTGCCCTTAAGGCAGTTACACAGCCTAAAATATGGCACCCAGTACTGTCATTTAAATTGTGATATATATGTGTATATATATCTATGTATATTATATGTTTATCTGAATCAAGAAAGGGAGGGGGAGCGACAAAATGGCAAGACAAAGGAAAAAACGGAGGACCAATTCAAAGCAGTACTCACAAGACAATATACTGGAAATGAACTTTACAACTGGTGGGGGGATTGGGAAGGGAGGTAAAGTGGGAGAAAGTGAGGGAGGGGTAACAATGTTCAAAAAGAAATGTAACCCCTTTTCTATCAACTTGACAATAAAATTAAATTGAAAAAAATTAACAAAATAAATTGTAACATAGTTTGGACATGACATGTACCCCCCAAATACACACTGAAAGACTGGTGCCCAGATCATGGTACTGTTGAGAGTTGACTGGAGCAGGATGGCATTCACCTTCTCATCAGCAGATCAATCCACTTCGATGAATTCAAAACTAAAAATGGCTACTAAGAGACAAAGCCTAGTTACATGACAGAATTCACTAGAGTTATGCCTTCAACGTGCATACCTTGTCCCTGGGCCTCTCCTCTCTTTGTCTCTGCCTGTTCACCACCATGAGTATTATATACAAACAATAAAATGTAGGCAAGGAAAACTAAGAAACAATTCTATTCACAATAGCCCCCAAATATCTAGGAATATATTTTACTATGGGGATGAAATACCTCTCTAATGAAAACTAAAATGCCTTGAAGAAAAAAAAATTCAAGATATCAGAAGGTGGAAAGGCCCTCCAGGCTCATGAATGGGTAGAACAAATATTGTGAAAATAGATATGCTAGTAAAATTCATCTGCAGATTCAATGCAGTGCCCATCAAAATCCAAATATTCTCTTCACAGAAATTTAAAAAAATGAAAACAATGTGGAAATATAAAAGGTCCTGAGTAGAAACACTAGAAAGAAAAAAAGCAACACTGGAAGAATCAAAATAATTGACTTTAAAATATACTATAGAGCCATAGTTTAACAAAAAATAGCATTGCATCCACACACAGTCTCAAAGATCAGTGCAACCAAATAGAAGTCCTAGATTCGATTTTCAAGAAGCCAAAAGTACCCATTAGGGAAAAATATGTCCTCTTCAACAAATGTGCTGAGAAAATGAATTATCTACCTGAAAAAATCCTGAAACTGGACCACTATATCTCATCCTGCACAAAAAATGCAAAATATATCAAAGGTATAAATGTAATATCTGAACATTTAAAACTGCTTCAGGAAACTTTGGGAATAAACTATGAGATTTACACATAAGCAATTATTTTCTGAATGGGAATCTAATATGTGAATAAAAGCAAGAACTGAAAAATGGAATTGTATCCAATTAAAAAGCATCCACATTTCAAAGGAAATAATTAACAAAATAAAGAAACAATGCATATAATGAAAGAAACTAGTCTCTAGCTATTCACCAGATAAATAATATTAAGATACTCCAAATACCTCAAGAGAAAACTCTAAAGAACAAAATTATCCAATAATTAAATAAACACATGAATTGTCAGTTCTCAGAAGAAATAACAATGGCTAATACGTGAAGGGATGGTAAACAGGTATTCTTAAGGAAATACAGATCTTAATTACACTGACATTCTCTCAGTTATGGCTATCATGGAGGAAATAAACAAGAAATACCTGTGAGGATGCTAGGCAAAAGAACTCTCATATGGTGTCAGTGGGAATGTAAACCAGTGCAACCATTATGGAAATTAGTGTGCAAGTTTCTCAGAAAGCTAAAATGAGACCTAACTTATCAACCTCCATACTACTCTGGCAAATATCTCTAAGCCAGTTTTTCTAGATAGATATCCACACATCTATGTTTGTCTTTGCACTGATCACAATAGCAATCAGCCCAACAGCTGATGAATGGATCTAGACAATGTGGTATATGCTTCATGTAGTAGTATTCAGCAATCTGAAAAACAAAATTATGTTATTTGAAAGAAAGTGGATGGAGCTTGGAAATCATAAGAGTAAATGAGATAAGCTAAACTCAGACAAATATCACAGTTTTTCTAGAAAACCTAGAATTAAAATAATGAGGATGAGGAGGAGGAGGATGGTGGTGATGATTATGACAATGATGATGATGATGATGATGATGATGATGATTGTAGTGTCAGTGATAATGTGATGCTGCTGATGATAAGGAGATATGTGTATAAAAAGTAGACTGGTGGGAGTCAGTAGGAGGGGAAGGTGAAGGAGAGTTTACTGGAGGGTGTGGGGGATGAAGAGGATTGAAGTACATTACACATATACACAGGAAGTTAGCGTATATAGCCCATTGAAATGATAAATTGATAAAGAGGGATGAAATGAAAAATGATGCAATATAATAGAGAAAGGAATTTGTTTAACTACATTTCATGCAGAGTGCTGGCAGAATTGACTTAAATACTGTCTTACCAAGTGTATAAAATGAGTGAATGGAATCTGTCTGGCCGAAAGAGATGTTGGAGATTGTGGTAACCAATCTTAAAGCTGAGAGCCCCCCATTCTCTGTGCAGAAAGCAGGCACCATCCTTGGACACTGTAAAGCCAACTGCAGGTCATTCTGTGCTGCTGGAAAGGTCTAAGTATTGGCCAAACACCAGATGAGATAGTCGGTCTTCTGGACCCAACATCTGCAAGGGGCAGCATGGAAGACCCCGGATCTAGAAATCCAGTTAATGGCCATTTATCTGCTGGTCCTTGGACAGCTTTCTGCATGTTTTCCCTTGAACCTACTATGAGCCCACAGCTCGAATGCGGACCTCTTCTATGGCACGTTCCGGGTGACGTCACTAAGGACCAGTGTGTCCTCAGCAACCAGAGGAGTAGGAAGGAAGGTCACCTCTCTGTGGCTTCTCCTCACTTTTACTGAGCATTTGCACAGGTTTTGCTGTAATGACTAACATTCTTGTTCTATATATTCAGGCATGTATACTCACTGCCTCACTGCCGAACCTTACCTATGTGGTTTTACTGGGCAGGACCTGGGCCGGCAAGTTGGCCTGTTTCTAGGATGGCCAATCTGGTTCTCAGGCGTGTGCTATCATCACCTGGTCCCTCAGAGGATGTGCATCTCTGATGGACTCCACTCTCAGAAATGTCCCCTTGGTATCAGGATGACTCGACAGAAAAAAAAGAAAAAGAAAAAGAACTAAAACCCAAAACTGTGCTTGTGCTGCTAACTGGCTACTCGGGCTTTTGAAAACCCCTAGAAACCTGAGGACCCCTTTTTCTGGGCATAGATCCTCGTTTCTTATTTCGCTACCTAAGCGACTTGCTCACATTGTGTTGCCAGACATTATTGCCTGTCATTCTCACCCAAGAGAGAGAGAAGCCAAAGGTTGAGAAGGTTCCAAAGTGGAGAAAAGTTGACGCTGCTGTTCCTTAACATGATATGATTTCATTATGGAAATGGGAGAAGGAATCAGAGGAGGAAGAACAAGATGAGACAGAGAGGTGAGTCAGAGAGGAGGAAGGAGAAGAAGGAGGAGAAACTGGAGAAATGCTTGAGAGAAGGAAGGAAGGTAGAAAACCGTTATATGAAGAGTTGGATGTGTGGCTCAAGTGGTTGTGCACCTGCCTGACAAGTACAAGGCCATTAGTTTAGTCTCAGGAGCAAGAGAAAGGAAGAGACAGACATAGAGACACAAAGAAAGAGATAGACACAGAAAATGGAAGAAAAAGTCATAAACTAAGCTCTACTATTTTCTCTGACATATGTTCACTCTGCATATTTCCTTTGAATTAAAATATTTCAAAAAGATGACAAATACAGTTTCCTTATGCCTCCAAAGGCAATCATAATTTACAAAGCATGTTTAGTGGAGCTGGAGATAAAGTGAATGTGAACTTAGGGCAGGTTAAGGAAAAGTTAAGAGTGACATTTATCTGAGAGAAATCTCAGTGCTACCCTGACAACTTCCTAAGGTCATGGGATAAAAGTCTTCTTCCTTGTTCCATTTAAATAAAAAAATAAGCTCTGCTGGTACACACCTGTAATCCTAGTTACTGAGGACTGAGACTTGAAGCTAGTTTAGGGAGAAAGGTTGTAAGATTCTTATCTCCTATTAATCAGCAAAAAAGAAAAGAAATAAACCAGATTAGAGGTATGCTTCAAGTGGTAGAGCCCTAGCTTTGTGTGGGAAAGAGCCAGGGAGTGTCAGAGAACCTGATTTCAATCTCTAGTACCAGAACATTAGAAAAATAATGTATCTATAACCAAGTGGATATATGGAATTTTGGGCAAGGTGGAAGGCACAGCAGTATTCGTCTCTGAAGGGACATATAAATCAGACCAAGGTCATGGTATTTGGTTTGTCTCAAAAATATAGAACAAACATATATTAAAGGTATACATTTATAACTTATTTACATATCAGTATGGATTAGTGTGAAATACAGAACAGTGTAAAAACATGGTTTACAAGATTTACAGTGATTTAGGGGAGAAATATCAAGATTGAACTCTGCTATTAGTAATGAAAATGGATATCCAGCTTGCTGAGACTTGTGCAAACCTCTTTTTATTTAACTTATTTTATTTTATTGTAAATATGATGTATAGCGAGGACTTACATTTACATAAGAATGAGTACATTTCTTGTTGAACAGTGTTACCCCCTCCCTTGTTTTCTCCTACTTTTCCTCCCTCCTGACTCCCTTCCCCCCAAGTTGTAAAGATCATTTCCAACATGGTGTCTTGTGTGTATTGCTGTTGAATGAGTTTACCCTTTGTCCTTTTTCTTACCATTTTGTGATTCCCCTTCCCTTCCTCAAATCATATAAATGTTTATACAAGACACAGGATACCAAAATCAAAAAGAGTGACAGTAGGGAATAAATCCAAGGGGGAAAAATGAAAGAGAGAAGAACTTCACACAGTACATTCAAAATAAAAGCAAAAAAAAAAAACCCCTCTTGTTCGTATCTTGGAGTTCATTTCAATAACATCATTTTATATGCATGTGTACTTACTATTGAGCTATTGGGATCCTCTGCTAGGACTAGCCTAGATATATAATAATTATTACAAATAAGGGAAACCATGAAACCTATGTTTCTTTGGGCCTGGCTTACTTCACTTACTAAGATTTTTTCTGAGTCCATTTCTTTATATATGGGGCAATGTCATTATTTCTGATGGAAACATAGAATTCCATTGTGTATATATAATACTTTTTTTTTAATCTATTCATCTACTGAAGGGAATCTGGGTTGGTTCCATGCAAACCATTTTAGAGATGTTAGGTACCAACATACATAGAAGAGGTCCATTTTTCTTGGTGGTCACAGCAGCCTCTGTATTTTAGGGAGTGTTGGAGAACCAAAGAGAGGCAGCCTTAGAGACTGATATCAGCCTTCAGGCTTACATACTTAGGGATATGTACCTGTTTTCAGACCTAGTGTCTGACTTACATTTCCCATGAGAAGAAAATGGGTAATAAAAAAAATGAAGGTTAAAAAGTATTTCAGTGCCAGGTCCAGCAGCAGTTACATAGGAGGCTGAGAATCATGGTTTGAATATAATAAAGTTTGAATATAACAAGTCATATCTCCAATTAACCACCAAAAAGCCAGAAGTAGTGCTGCAGTTTAAGAATTAGAGTGCTAATCTTCAGGAAAAACAACAACAACAAAAAGCTCAAAAAGGAACCAAAGCCCTGAATTTAAGACCCAAGACAGACACCATATTTTTAAAAAACTCAAAAATAATGCCAAAGTGTTTTTGTCACAGAGAAGACATGCCAAGATAAAGAACAAACCTATTCTTGGAAGAATTCTTTGAAAATATAGGCTAATGCCCTGGTGAAAATTGAGATTTCTCTTTGTGTGTGTGTGTGTGTATGTGTGTGTGTGTGTGTGTGTGTGTACATGTGCATGTCTGCCCTAAAGCTAGAATTCAGCATGGGCCCTGTTCCTGAGCTTTTGTGCTCAAAGTTAGTGTTTTACCACTTGAGCCACAGTTTCACTTCTGTCTTGTGTTGGTTGAATGGCAATAAGAATGTCATGGACCTTCCTCCTTTGACTGGCTTTGAAACTCAGTCCTAAGATCTCACTGTTTTTAATAGCTAGGATCACAGGCATGCGCCAATATTGCCTGGCAAGAATTATTCACTTAATCCCATGGTCATTAAATTAAACTAGTTTCAGGCCTATCAAAAAGATACTGATTTGTCTGGGAATGTGGCTTAGTGGTAGAGTGCTTGCCTAGCATGCATGAAGCCCTGGGTTTGATTCTTCAGCACCATATGCGCAGAAAAAGCTGGAAGTGGCGCTGTGGCTCAAGTGGCGCTGTGGCTCAAGTGGTAGAGTTGCTAGCCTAGAGCTGAAGAGCTGAGGGACAGCGTCCAGGCCCAGCATTCAGGCCCATGACCAATTAAAAACTAAATAAATAAACACGGTTTAATGGTGGAGTGCTTTCCTAGCATGCATGAAGCCCTGGGTTCAATTTCTCAGTACCACATAAACAGAAAAATCTGGAAGTGGTGCTGTGGCTCAAGTGGTAGAGAGCTATCCTTGAGCACAGAGAGGCTCAAGGACAGTACCAAGGCCCTGAGTTCAAGCTTCAGGACCAGCCAAACAAAAAAACTGATTTGACCTACTCGTAATCTCAGTACACCTGTGATGCAATTGAGAAGTGGGTACTATTAAGAAATAGGATAGGTAATAGGATGTAGAGACAACATAATAGGTACTCTCAAATGTCCTCAGACCTATCTATATGCTGTTATTTAAAGTATAAATCAGTTTACCAACAGAGGATAAAAAAATAGTAATATTCTTCCTCATTTCCAATGTCTACATTTGCCTATCTTGGGCCAAACATCAGAAAAACAGAAAAATGGTAAGTTCTATAAGCTCTATTTGCTAAATATTTTACAATGAAGTGCCCCAACATACAAATTCTATTCTGTGTTTTGTTTTGACAGTCCACTGGTCATAAAGGAAAGAAAAGAGACCTGATTCTGGTTTTTAGGTTTCAATTCTGAATATTTTCCTCTTTGCATCAACTGGGACTCTAGATTAGCCACAGCATGTAACTGTATCATGTATGTTACCTAGGGCCCTGATTTCCTCCCCCTTGATCAGGTTAGAAAGATGGCTCCATCTTCTACTTGGCTCATCTCTATGTGGAAAGAAAATGAGAAAGAGTTGTCAGGTCAGGATTGTCTTTTTCTACCGTAACTACCAACAATCTCAATAAACTGATCTCCTGAATGTCTTAAGAACATCTACTAAGATACGCTGTTCCCACAAATTCCCCAACTCACAGTCTAGCCACAGCCACGAGAGCAGAAAAACAAAACAAAACAAAACGTCAGTCTCTCCCTCTTTCATCCCAATTGGGATTAGTTGAAAACATATTACCTCGAGTCACAAGTCACTTCTATCACCAAGGTATCTTCTTTTCTCTTTCATTTATAGTGTTTTTGTGTGTGTGTGTGTTTGCACAACTAATAAGAAAAAGTCTTTGCTTCTGAAATCTGCCCCCAGGCTATTCATTCTGAAGCCAGTGAAATGAACCATCTGCTTGTTTATTGGGCATCAGCTGAGGTTTACTTCCCTCTTCTAGTCATATCCCTAACCTACTAAACTGGTTAAATGTTCTCTTAACTGTAGGAACTCAGACACATAAAACAGCAATAGGCTGTGAGTAAATAAAATGAGTCTTGCACAGAAGTATGTGGAGATCAAGGCTGATATTTTCTCACTAGTGGGTCACTTTTTGTTCGCACTATTTTTTACACCAAACATTGAATAAGTTCTTCAGTCTTATAAATTTTTAGGATTATCTTTCTTTGTTGAGTATTTCCCATCAATTTTAGTGTCAAAATTTTCTGATTTAATTTCTGTAATAACTTTAGGGAAACCTGAATGTTGTCTAAGATATTGTCTAAGAATATTGTCCAAGATCAATGATTTCAGAAAGTGATTTCGTACTTAGGGTCACAGAGATTGTGGAGAATAAATCTAATTCTTTGCTTATGACTCTCAGCCTTAAAGATTAAACTAAAACATTATGATACTCAGCTATGATTACAAACTTCAACTCAGTTTATAAGTCATGTGTACAAAAATATATGTGTGAAATGTACAGGAACATATATGCAAAGGTACATGAAATGTTAGATATATATATGTTATATAAAATTTCCCTTTAAAAATCTCTTCTATTTTTCTCTCCCATTCCCTATATGATGGAATTCTCAGGTCAATCACTGGGCAAAATTCCTTCTGCTAAAAGGCAGATTGTTTAGGACATTTGGACATTCAAAAAAAATTTCTTTAGCACTTATGGACTGTCAGTTACAGGAGGAAAATGCACACTTCCACCTCTGTTTCCATTACCATTTGGCTGTCAGTGTTTGAGTGAGGCTTATTATATTGTTTTCCTGCCTTCAAAGGATGTTAATCTGGAATAATGAATATGTGTTGTTATTTTTGGAAGTATTACAGGCCTACTCCACAGTATCCAATAGAATAACCATGGCTCACCTAAATCTCATTTCTTGCACACAATGTCACATATTATACAAACTGGAACTGCATCCTGCAAGTGCAATGGGCCAGGACTTCTCTACATTCAAACCACAGAGGTCCGAGTTTCTGAGGTCTTCTAATAGCAGTGTCTCCTCACTTAGCAAATGGACAGGAGGAAAGATGCAGGGCAGAATTCTCAGGAGGAAATGAGGAAACTGAGTTTCTTTCTGTGTACCCGCATTTACTAGCTCAGTCTTATATTGGCATCTTTCATATCATTTCTTTCTGTGTAAGCTGAATGGAGATTAAAAATCCTTTCTGTCCTAACACTCTTTTCACTATTTAGCAGAGAAAACATATATTGAAGGCAGTGTGGAAAGTGAAGCACAAGGTTCAGGGGAAATTGCACTGCATCACAAACAGCCAAGACCATTTCATATTAACATGCAAGGCAGCATGTGTGAAGTCCTCTAACTACAGCTGCACTTGCAGCTCTAACTATAGCTTACTTCAGGCTCTTGGGGGGTTAATTGGAGATGAGTCTCATGAGCATTCCTATTCAGGCTAGCTTCAAATCATGATCCTCAGATCTGAGCCTCCGTGAGTGGCTAGGAATACAGATGCTAGTCACCAGTGCACAGCTAATCATCTGTTTTAAAAATATTTTCCATCACAGTAATTCATGTGAAAGGAGTGTACTCTGCCAGGTACGTCTTTTCCCAGTACTGTGGGTTGTGACATCCTCACCAGTTGTTTCACTGGTTCCATGAGAATTTTTTTCTGTAAAGGATTTTCTGAAAGACAAAAGGAGCAGAACAAGTAACACAGCAGTCCTGATCAGTGAAGACAGGAATTCAAGGTGAATCAGAAATCCACTGCTGGGTGAATGCTGCTGTGGACTCTCCCTGAAGTAGAAGCTGGGGCTGCAGTCTGGCTACATTTTGGGGCCAGGCTGCAGGGATCTGGAGCACTGTGTCTCCACTGCACAGAGGTGGTGCCTGAGTCATCCAGCTTGGAGGCAGAGATATGCAGAAAGCTGTAGTGTTCCTTAACATTCAGTGTTGTCTATAACCTTCCATTCTGCTTTGTTCCTGAAGTCATGAAGAACAGGTTGTGGAGGCTGCTGCTAGCATTCTGTTGGAGCCAGTGTATATTGTACACTATGGTGGGAAAATTGCCCCAGAACAGCCCCCAGCCTTCTCTCCATGGCTTCTGGATTGCTGGGGTGATTTCTCCCCAGCTCTGGAGGCTGCCATGTGGTCAGTCCACAACTTCTTCCTACAGGCAAGAGGTTCCACCTGACACCAGCACCAATCACCTCTGAGCTCTGCCCTTCATCTAACAGGAACCCCTAGCAGTGTCCAGGAGACACGTAGTAATCCCTGCTGAGTGGTGGGGTGGTGGTTCAGAGGTCTCAGGGGTGGAAGAAAATGCTTCCAAGGTAGGAGGATTAGAAGATTGTTTTTCTTCTTATAATAATGTGGGTAACAAGTTTGTGGGAAAATGTGTGAGAAAGGGAACTTGATACTCTTAGATCCTTCCCCAAGTAAATGAAGATCTTGCTCAAGGATTGTTCCTCACAATTATACTCACAGAAACACAGGCTTCAATTCTCTGAGGTTTCACAGAATGAGAGTGAATTCCTGATTTGATCTTTGCTTTGGTGCCTTGACTGCCTCACGTGCTTTATGGCTGCTCTCTCAACTGTTCAGCCTTCTGCAATATTCAGGTTATTTCTGAAAAACATGGAGAGATGCTGAATGGACAGAAACCATAAATTCAGACCTTCTTAAAGCACACCTCTGCCACTTTCACTGTGCCTAGGGGCTGTCCCTTAGGGGATTGTTTCCCTCAGTGCTAGTGCTCTACTACTTGAGCCACAGCTCCACTTCTGCCTTTTGTTGGTTAATTGGAAATGTCTTGTAGACGTTCCTTCCCTAGGCTGGCCTCAAATCATAATTCTCACATCTCAACCTCCTCACTACCTAGAATTATTGTTTCACCTTTTTTTAAAAAAAATCTTATTATAAAGGTAACATACACAGAGATTACAATTATATGTCAGGTAAAAAGTATTTGGATAATGTTACCTCTTCCATTGCTCACTCCTAGTTTTCCCCTCTGAGCCCTTGGTTTTGATGAGGACATAAAGATGGTCAGAAAGCAAAATCACTTCACAGATATAATTGGGGTTTAAATGAGTTCCTTTAAAAGATAATCTATGGAAGTTAAATTTTAAAATTATTTGCTAATTATCATTTTGTGCTACTTATTAGGTTTCTTTCTTTTTTGGCGGAGGGGGGAAAGGGGGGGCGGGGGCGTCTGGTCGTGGGGCCTGAACTCTGGGCCTGGGCGCTGTCCCTCAACTCATCAGCTCAAGGCTAGCGCTATACCACTTGAGCCACGGTGTCACTTCCGGATTTTTCTTTTTGCTTATGTGGTGCTGAGGAATCGAACCCAGGGCCTCATGCATGCAAGGCAAGCACTCTACCACTGAGCCACCTTCCCAGCCCCTTATTAGGTTTCTTTTTTTTTTTTTGGGTCCGGTTGTGGGGCCTGAACTCTGGGCCTGGGCACTGTCCCTCAGCTCTTCAGCTCAAGGCTAGCACTCTACCTCTTGAGCCACAGCACCACTTCCGGCTTTTTTCTTTTTTCTTATGTGGTGCTGAGGAATCGAACCCAGGGCCTCATGCATGCAAGGCAAGCACTCTACCACTGAGCCAACTTCCCAGCCCCCCTTATTAGGTCTCTATCAGTTAAAATACTTATTGAAATTGACTGGAAATAAGCAAGAATATATAGAAAGCGAAGACACTGGCTAATGGAATGACCATCAGCTACAAAGGGAAGGATTAAATACACATGGGGGCATATGGTAAGAGTAGGGCCCCTGAGAGCAGCATAAACTGAACACTAGAATCTCAGAGGGCAGAGAGGGAAATGAAATGGTAATTCTCTAGAATGTCTTTTATGACTACTTTAGCGCTTAGCATTAGAAAACTGCACAAGCATATGAATTATTAAAATAAATAATAAAAGGTTGCCAGGCACATGGGGACCACACCTATAATCTTAGCTACTCAGGAGGATGAGATTCAAGGATAGCAGTTCAAAGCCTACCTCAGCAGGAAAGTCTATGAGACTCATCTCCAAATAACTACTAAAAACTCAGTAGTAGAATTGTAGATCAAGTGGTAGTGCACTTGCTTTGAGCAAAAAAGCTCATGGACACTGCCCAAGTCCTGAGTTCAATTCCTAGTACCAGCATTAAAAAAAAGTAGTGAGAGATGACAATAAAGACTAAAATCTCCATGGACTTCCCTACTATCCTGGTTCTCACCTCATATCCTGGTTCTCACCCTGACTATTGCTGCATTTTCTCAGTTTGGAAGTGATACTTTGAATTGGTGTTTTACTATGAATTTATAAGTCATATTCAAAATTGAGAAACAATAGAAAATAAAGGTACTCTTTATATATCGATTTATACTTATACATTTTTAGTGTATATATATATATATATATATATACACACTTTTAGTTGTTTGTGATAGATAATTCCTTGATAGATAATTCTTTAATTCTTTGATAATTAATTCCTGTGTATGCCTTTTGATTAATTTGCTTTATAAACTCAATAGTCACATTTGTGTTTGTACAGCCCTTTCTGTATTGATGAACACTCAGATGTGTTTGCTATGTAATTGAGAAGTAGTTTGGTGCAGATATATATATACATATATATATAATATATTTTTGGAAACATGGAAGAAATGTTATCTGATTCAAGGCTCATACCAAATCCTATTAAACAAAGCTTCATCCTTTCACAGTATTTGTATGATTTTTACTGTCATGGGTTCTTTCTAATTTGAAGTCTCTCCCTTAAGAAAATTCAGAAGCCAATGATCCTCCTAGAGAGCCTTGCACAGAGAAAGTCACATTCAGGTGATTTTCCAGGTGAGACACAATGAGAAGGTGACACCAGAGTTCATGGAACAGATGAAATTTATTACATAACAAATAATATTTATTCAACACAGATCTTTGAGAAGGTAAGCTGCTGCAGTGTAAAAGGCTACTAGGGTAATAATACCTTTAATAAGGTTTTGGATTATTGTCCCTTAGAGACTCCCCTATACATTTGTCCATAGATTGGCTAATGTAAAGAAAACACATACAAAAAAAGAAAGAAAAAGAAAACAAAAGAAAAGGAAACATGCACAAGACTCTAGTGTTGACCACTGGATTTTGCTCATTTTGAAAGCTGTGGGAAGTGATGAGTTTTACATTATAGAGATAAGAAACAAGAAGACCTATTAAAATCTCACAGAAAAGGAACTTTTACCATTGTTAAGGAAGGAAAGTTACAACTAGGTTTCAACACATTTAGGTCAAGATTAAAAATGGATTCCAAGGCAGCCACTGATTTCTGACTAATACCTTCCACTGGCACACACAGTAACTCAGTCCTCAGCTGTTCTTTCAGTTAGCACAGCTGCTTCTGCATGATGGGATATGTGGTAAAAATCAGTTATATGAAGAGCCAGGATTATTCATGTCATTGACAAAATAAAATGATTTTTATTATCTTAGTTTGTGTGTCTGTATCTTTGTCTGTGTGTCTGTGCCTGTGTTATGCTGGTACTAGGGTTTTAAACTCTTGCTTAGTTTTTTCCCCTTAAAGCTGGCACTCTACCACTTGAGCCACGGCTCCATTTCTGCCATTTTGGCTGATCAGAATTTCTCAGGTTTATCTGCTCAGGGTGGTTTCTAGCCAGGATTCTCAGACCTCAGCCTGCTGAGTAGCTAGAATTGCAGGCATGAATCATAGGCACCTGTCCTTTAATTTATTTCCTAAAACAAGTTCTTATTCATATAATCTCAAAATCATATATTATTGATAAATATTGATGTTAATTTTGAATTACTGAATCATGCAATCCAATAGATACTAATAAAATTAATAATGTTCTAATTTTCAATAAATGTAACAATTCTTAGTATTGACAAAAATGGTGATAAAGGAAGGAACAAAAGACAGATGTAAATATAGCCATATATTATGTGACCTTTTGCAGCTGGCCTCTTCCACTTACTTTGGCATATTTTTTAAACTCACTCTCATCGTAGTCTGCATCCTTATTTCATTCCTTTTGCTACATAATATTCCCTTGCATTTATGCACTATACATTATTGCTCTATTCATTGATTTATAAACAATGGGTTATTTGCAGTTTCTGCTTGTTGATATTGATGGTATGATCACTTGTGTACAGCTTTTTGTACAAACATATGATTTTATTTCTCTTAGACATAAGTAGGATTAGAACTGTTCTTTTTCAAAGCAGATTCCATTTTTCCTTCCTACCATTTATTCCCTGATAAAGCTTGAAAATTTTCTCTAGTATCATGAAGAAATCTTTTTTGTGCACATAGTGGGTCTTCAATTTAGGACATGGGTGCTATTTCTGACCTTCTTTTGAATTTAATTAAATTTAATATTTTAAGTTAAATTTAATATTTTAATTAAAGTTACAGTTCTAATGCTTGAGCCACAGCTCTACTTCAGGTTTTTTGATTGTTGATTCAAGATTGGGTGTAATAATTTCCTGCCTGGGCGAGCTGTGAACTATGATTCTCAAATCTCATTCTCTACAGTACATGGAGGAAGTTAGAAGAAAAGCTTGAAATCCTATGTCATAAGATTACATTGTAGGGCTTGTCTTGATTAGCCGCCTTTTCATGGGTGTCTCCAGGCCTCACTTCCTTTTTAACTTTGTTGATATGTTTGGTCTTCTCTTCTGGCATCTCATTACTTTCAAGGGTATCTTGTTAATTTTTTATTCCAAAGCTTGGAACCTACCAGACTTCCCATGGGTACTTCCTGGTGTCCTTCAGCAGAGGAACTTGGTTCCTGGGCCAGCTCTATGCCCATGGAGGTAAAGGAGTACAAAATGCCAGCATAGCCAGAGACAGTCTTGTCTGGCCCTTGTGGCCATGCAAGAGCTCAGCCGAGTCCCTACTATGGGATCATGTACCATTTATTCAACCAACTACCATCCGTGGATCCATCCATCTAGGCATACATTCATGCATGCATGCATTCAAATATCCAACCATTCCTACATTCATCTATCCAAGTAACCTTACATTCTACCTACCAACCATCCATCCATCCAACAACCATCCACCATCCATGTATGCATCCATCCATCCAAAAGACACTGACAGTTTCTCCCTTTGGGTGAAGTGCCCAGACCTGCCAAAACATTTTAATCTGAGTTCTGGCTCCTGTACTACTTGTTTTATGGGCTTTTAGGCAGACCACATGACACCTTTGAGGCTCTCTTCATGTATCAAGCAGGACTAATTATCACAATCTGCTATGGTGACCAGACAGCTGGGAAGAGGAGAATAGGAAAAAAAAGTGTTAGTCTGATTATTGCTCACCAACTCAACACTTAACACTGCCCTGCCCTGGGGTTGCTTCCATCTTCCTCTCTTATTCTCCTGTTGAAAACATTTTAAGTTTTGAAGTTAACAGCCTTTTGTTTTTCAGGCTGAAAGGTCTACCAGGTTTATATATAAATGATTGTCTGAATATTAATTCCATTCATGTCATATATTTTAATTCATTTTTACGTAAACGAAGTATAGTGGAAACAAAAATGTAATTTAATTTTATCACTGTGATCTTTTTTTCATCTTTTTAGATGATTTTAAATGGCATTTTTGTGTTAGTATCCTCAAGTCTATCAATGTACTCTCCATTTACAGGGAAATTAACTTTCATTTATGTAGGGCATGTTTACCTTAGTTTTTGGTTCTTTTTTTGTGGGGGGGGGCGGTCGTGGGGCCTGAACTCTGGGCCTGGGCTGTCCTTCAGCTGTTCAGCTCAAGGCTAGCGCTCTACCACTTGAGCCACAGCGCCACTTCTGGCTTTTTTTCTTTTTGCTTATGTGATGCTGAGGAATTGAGCGTAGGGCTTCACGCATGCAAGGCAAGTGCTCTACCACTGAACCACTTTACCAGCCCCTAGTTTTTGGTTCTTTAAATGATCTTATTATACATATTTATTTCTTTATTGCTTTAAGCTAAATTTAGTCAAACCTAGACAAAGGCAAAATCAGATGGGAAAACCAAGTAAAAAATTAAGAATATAAATATAGATTCCATAAATTTTTCTTCACTAATTTGTATGCTTGAATATGTTTGTATATGAATGCTGGCTGAAGATATAATATAGAAGAATGGAAGACAGGATGATAATACTAATGTATAACTCTCTCATAATATGACATAAATCTAATACCTTTAAAACTTCAGAAAAACACATGATGCTAGTAGTCCATGGATGAAATTTTCTTGGTATAACATGGCAAGGTATGAAATTTTTGCACTAAACAATATATACCTACAAACATAAATGGAGTACTTGTCTTTGACACAAATTATCCCCAATGTATGCATTATGCACCAGAACATTACTTGGGGGCCACTAGTGTCCTATGATTATCCTTTCTCAGTATCAACCACCTTGCTAGAGCACTTTTCTCCAATTTCTCTCTCTACCTACTCACATTTTGCTCACTCAGTTCCACAGAAATGTTTGCAGGAATTCTAAGAACCCGCTTGGATAAGGTTGCTTCTTTAGATTCTGTAGCTGCTATTCTGATAAAGAACTATACTCATCTATTCAGAAGACATGCTAAAAACACAGAGATCCACAGCAATTTCCTAGTAAAAATGCAATGCAATTAATTTTTTTGATGAGCTTTTATTTTGGAAACCCTCTATTAGAGCCTGTAGACACAAAATTAAATAAAACAATGTTTATATAAACAATACTCAACCTGGAACAGAATAGAGGAACCAGAACTGGGACATAAGTGTTGGTGGGGATTTTCAGCAGGACTTTGAGTAGAATGTGGAAGAATGTAGAAATCAATGAGAAAAATCACACCAGCTAATTTCCAGCTAGTAACAGGCTCACATGTCCTATCTTAAAGAACTCAGCTTGCTTCAGGACTGGGTTTAACTGTCAAGAGTCTTCAGACAAACCAGTGAATTAAGTTATTATTACTATGTGAAAAAGAATTAAAACTCAGGGAAGGTAACATAATTATGTTTTGCAGTCAGAAGACATGAGTAATGGAGCAGGCAGTGGCTAAACTGAGAGTATAAACACCGTAATGTCTTATATATTGTTTCTTAGATATTTTGTCATTTTTTTCCAGAATGGCCTGAAAATAGAAAGAAACATAAACAACATGTAAAATTTAGGCTAATTCTTACCATTCATCTCTCTTTCTTATATGAGTCTTTGGGCAGTGAGACCTCACTAGGAGTGCCATCTAGGTTCATAAGTTGTTTGATAAATGTCATTGAATGTGCAATAAATGATACAGAAAAGTTGCTTTGTCATTGAGATGAAGACTCCAAGTCTCCTAGCATAAATCTGTGGCTCACTTATTCTTAGTTAATATACTCTTAAAAATTCAGAAATCTATGCTTTCTAGTTTAACTTTCTCATGCAAGGTCTCTCATTTGCAATAGTAACAGTCTCCAAATGTACAAACTGGGAACTCCAAATGCTTCTCAAATGCTACAGATTTCACATAAACTATTGCAACAACTTGCCCCTGAATCCCTAGCAATCACCACGGTGGTTAGCATGTCTGATGCTGCACCCACTTAGTACCCTTTACTTCCTTCTAATATCGAGATTCTGCTGTTATGAACCACTGAGTTCTAGTATCATATTCTGTGTCTGTGTTTCCTAGGACCACTATTACATTAAATCTCTTAAACCAAATTTTTCTAGATACCAACACTGAAAAAGTGACTGAATGCAGTTTGTTTAGGAAATGCTGAAAATACAGATAGAAAAGGGAAATCACATCTATTCATAAGGATATGAGGAAATATATAATTTCTTTAAAGATAGCTTTTGATTTTTTTCTATAAAATATTCTCTATAAAAAGTTCTGAAAAGAAATATCTGCTTTCCTACAAAATTTTTGTCCTAGAAACAATACAGTTGGCTTATATGCTATTCAAATGAGATCAAACTTCAAAGTAAACGCAGACACTCTGAAAACATTATAGGAAGAAACAGGAGAAACTCTAGGGCTCCTTGGCAGAGGCAGAAATTTTTTTTTTTTTTGTCGGTCGTGGGGCTTGAACTCTGGGCCTGGGCGCTGTCCCTCAGCTCTTCAGCTCAAGGTGAGCGTTCTACCACTTGAGCTACAGCGCCACTTCCGGTTTTCTGGTGGTTTATTGGAGATAGGAGTCTCACGGTCTCTCCTGCCCGGGCTGGCTTTGAACCGCGATCCTCAGATCTCAGCCTCCTGAGTAGCTAGGATTACAGGCGTGAGCCACCAGCGCCCGGCTAGAAATTTTTTTTTTGAATTTTTTTTTTTTTTTTTTTTAGAGGTTTTCACTGTGAGTCCCAGGTTGCCCTTAACTTCACAACACAACCCCTACTTCAGCATCCTGAGTGCTAGGTTTCTTTTTCTTTTTTTTTTTTTTTGGTCTTTTCTTTTTTTTTGGTACTGGGGATCGAACCCAGGACGTTGCACTTGCTAGGCAAGTGCTTTGCTACTGAGCTACATCCCAGCAGAAATTTTTTTAATAGAGACCCAGAAACACAACAAATCAAAGAAAGGTTGGACAAATGGGATTTCATGAAACTGCAGAGCTTCTGCACAGCAAAAGACATAGCAAGCAAGATCAATAGAAAGCCCACAGATTGGGAGATCTTCACTAGCCATACAACAGGCAAGGGTCTCATATCTAAAATATACTTAGAACTCAAAAACTAAATCCCTCAGCAACAAATACTCAGAGAACTTCCTGATTAATAAATAAGCTAAAGAATTAAAGAGAAACTTCTCAAAAGAGAAAATAAGAATGGCCAATAGACACATGAAGAAATGCTCAACTTCTCTACCCTAAAAAGAAAAAGAAAGAGACATTCAGAGAGAGAGAGAGGGAGGTGGGGATACAGCTAGGGAGAGAGACAGACTAGGGTGAATAACAGTTTCAACTATGGAATGTAACCTCCACCCTGCTTACCTGCTTCAAAGAAATTCTTTTTATTTAAAAGACTTAATCCTGCCTATTCTCGGTGGAGTGTGAATCTGGTTTGTAAACTGTGCCTGTGTTTTTCCTGATTTACTAACGTATACGGCACCAGAATAAAACTGTCTGTGCTTTAAAAAAAAAAAAAAAAAAGAAAGACAAAGAAAGACAAAATTGAGATTCTACCTCACCCCAGTTAGAATGGATATAATCAAGAAATCAAATAACACATGCTGCAGGGGATGTGGCCAAAGGGGAACCCTACTGCATTGTTGGTGGGAGTGTAAACTTGTTCAACCACTTTGGAAAGCAGTATGGAGATTCCTCAAAAGACTCCACATAGAGCTCCCCTATGACCCAGCTATCCCACCTTTTGGCATTTACCCAAATGATCACAAACAAGACCATACTAAAGCTACCAGCGCAACTATGTTTATTGCCGCATTATTTACCATAGCTAAGATATGTATCTAATATATATATATATGAATTCTATGCCTCCATCAGAAATGGAAAGACTTGGAAAAAATTATGTTAAGTAAGCCAAGCCAAAAGAACATAGGCCCCATGGTTTCCCTTAGTTGCAATAACTAGTATATGCCTAGGACAAGCAAGAAAGATCATATGTACATATGATCATATATGTACATATGACCATATAAGATGATGCTAACCTAAATGAACACCAAGATAGGGACACAGTGTTTTTATCTTTCTTGTTGTTGTTTTTAATGTATTTATAATGTACTATGTGACTTTTTTGTTTCTTTGGTATGTTCTTCCCCCATGGTATAACCCGTTTTCACTGTATTTGATGTCGGTACCCTGTATCTTATATATAGATTTTTATAATTTGGGGAGGGGAAGGGAAATAACAAAATGTTGAAATAAGGATGCAGGTTGACACATTGTAACAATGAATTGTACAAGACACTATGTTGAAAACAAACTTTACAACTTCTGAGGAGGTGGAAGGAGTTTGGAAGGTGGGGCGGGAAGGGATGGTAGAGGATAAACAGCAAAGGAGGAGGTAACAATGCTCAATAGGAAATGTAGTCATTACTCATGTAACTGTAACCCCTCTGCACAGTATTTTTTACAATAAAAATATATACCAAAAATAAATAAAATGAGATCAAGTAGCATCACTGTCTTGAATAAGGAGACAAACTAGCCTTGTTCAGTCACTTAATGCTCTCCCTATTACGCTGAAGCTGTCACCCAGGAGGCAGAACTAACTGCATATTTCAGGCATGGAGAAGACTGCTTTGGAAGATCATCAAGTGAGAGTCACAGCTGTTGTCTCAACACGGGTCCCTATAAGAAATCATTGTGTATTCTTTTTCCTATGGCGTATCCCCTATCGTCACTGTACTTGATTTTGGTACCCTGCATCTTGTATATACATTTGTCTAATCTGGAGAGGGGAGGAGGAACAACAAAACATCTGAAACAAGGACACAGGATGACTGACCCATTGCAACAAGAATACCCACAGGACAGTATATTGGAAACGAACTTTACAACTTCGGGGAGGGGGTGGGGGATGGGTAGAGTGGGGAGAAGTGTAGGAGGTGGGGAAGGGAAGGGATAGTGGTACAACAACAAGGGAAGGGGTAACAATGATCGACAAGTAATGTACTCATTGCCTTAAAAGTTACTGAGGTATAATTGTATATTCATATACTTTAAAATAATTCCATAGAATAAGTCCATAGACTCATTAAAGCACAAATATATCTGAATGTCATCAATACTCTAGCTATGCTTAAAAATGTAAATTAATTCTTGTTGGCATTAGCTCAAATATTGACTTGATTAAAGATATTTATTTCTGACTTATTTTAAAACAAAAACAAAAACATAATTCAAAGATAAAAAATTAAAAATAATAACTAGAGAGCTTCCTCTGGCTCTTGTTTCTGATAGTAGAAGTGGAAGTAGAAGGAAGCACTGTCTGATGGGTGCAGTTGATAACAGAGCTGTCTTCCTCCTGGACACACAGGAAAGATGAACACTGTTCCAGCTACTCTCCTCTGCTCACACTTGTGCAAGAGAAAAAGTTGGACATGGTCATCATGTGATCAGTCTCTAGATTTTGCATCTTTTCAATAATTCAATAATTTTAGGTCATCTGGATCTTCAATAATTTTAGGTCATCTGGATCAGACCAGTGTGGCATCAGATTTCTGTGAATGTTACAGAACACCTTTTCATAACATAGAATGTAATAAATGCATATCTGTTCTGTAGTCTATACATAGATATGCATATATTAGATATACTTAAATTTTGTAATGTAAACTTTCAGTTTTACTGACTTACATTGTTCATAGAATATAATTTTCAATTTCTTCATCATGATATTTGCATTTTTTCTTGATCAATTCAGTCATATTCCTTTTTATAGAATATGAAGACTAGAGTGGGAAATGGATGACTGTGTTATACTCGTGTCTCACATACTTAATTTCCTTGTCTTTAAGCAACTATTTGTGTTGACACTGGGATATGCATTGGTCTTCAACATCTCATTGATTTCTCATAATAAGAATTTTTGCATATATTACCAATACTACTATGTAGTGATAAGGAAACTATACATAAAAACTACAGTATAAGGTAATCATTTCAATGTCTCTCAATGAATAAGTGGTAGATCTAGAAGTCCAAAACAAGGAAATGGTAAGAAAAACTTGGCCACATTGTTTCTCCTAAAGTAGATGTTGTCAACCTTGAATTCTAATAAAAGTTCAACAGAAATACCAAGTGGTTGAGTTCCTGCCTTACAAGAGAAAAGCCCTTAGTTCAATTCACAGCACAAACAAAAACAAAGGTGAAAATTACAATGAAGGATGTTTCTGTGCTTTTAATTAATGAATTATTTTCTTATTTATTTCATAAACTTCTTTATACATTCTGCATTTGACACCACTTTCAGAAATACACTATACAGAACCTGAAAATCCAGTTCCTGGAGTCTGAGAATCACTTTAGACCAGCATTAATTCAAGGCCAGCCTGGAAGATAAAGCAAGCCTCCATCTCTTAAAAGACAAAAATGTATATTTTACGTAGGGAAAAAATCCTTTAGTGATTTTGCCACTTTCTAAATAGATTTTTTTAATTCATTATTTTTAAGAAGGTGTACAAAGAAGTTCCCATTCTACAAAACAGTATATGAGTACAAGGTGTCTGACAACATTGTCACCCATCTCTCCTAACCCATTCTTTCTCTCACTTTTTTTCTTTAATTGAGCTTAGATGATTACATAAATTTCACATATTTCACAGTATTGTGGAATAGTGATACTTGGTTAAAGTCACAAACACATTTTAACCTTCACAAGGCAAATGGTCATTATCATGGTCTATACAGTTTGTGAATTCTATGAGCTTTGACAATACAAGTTATTGTTTCCACATCAGGTGATGTTTACATTTCTTTCCTTTTGCTAATTGTAGGCTGTTCCTACTTATTCTGTTCTTCCTCCTGGCTTCCCTCTGTTGTATGCATATAACTACCATATACATGGTTAAGAACATGGAGTCATTCAGCAATTATATGACAAAATGAGTGGATATCCTTTGTTTCTTAAGTCCTATTACTTTGCCATATCTTCTTGTATTTTGGCTTTAGCATACACATAGCAGGGAGACCATGTGCCATTTGTCTCTTTGTTCTTGGCTTACCTCACTCAAAATAATCTGCTCTAGTTCCATCCATTTCCCTGCAAATGCCATTATTTTGTCCTTTCTAATGGCTGCATAATATTCCATTGTATATAGGTACCACAATTTTTGGATGCACTCATCAGTAGTGGGGCATATGGGTTGTTTCCAAATTTTGGCTATTGTGAACAGTGCTGCAATAAACATGGAGGTGCATGTGCCTTTGTATACTGGTTCCTGTTGTTCAGGGTAGATGCCTGGGAGTGGTATGGCTGGGTCATAGGGGAGGTCTATATTTAGCTTTCTGATGTACCTCCAGACTACTTTCCAAAGTGGTTGTATTAGTATACATTCCCACCAGCAATGCAGTAGTGGTCCACTTTCTCTGCATCCCCCCCAGCATTTCTCTTTGGCTGAATTTAGTATGTGGACCATTCCTACCAGGGTAAGGTAATATCTCAGTGTTGTTTTTATTTGCATTTCCTTTACAGCCAGGGATGATGAACATTTCTTCATGTGTTTCTTTGCCATTTTTATCTCTTCTTCTGAGAAGTCTCTCTTTAGTTCCCTTGCCCATTTCATGATTGGTTTGTTAGATTTGTGAGGGGTTAGTTTCTTGAGTTCCCTGTATATAATGGATATTAAACCCTTGTCTGATATTTTGCTGGTAAATATTTTTTCCCAATTAGTTGGCTTTCTTTCTAGTTTGTTTGCTATTTCTTTGTCTATGCAGACACTTTTTATTTTAAGGTAGTCCCATTTGTCCAGTCTTTCTCCAATTTGTTGTAACCCTGGGACTCTCTTCAGGAAGTTCCTGCCTGTGCTTATAAGTTCAAGTGTCTCTCCTCCTCTGTCCTGCAGTAGTTCAGAGTATCAGGTTTGATGTGAAGGTCTTTAATCCATTTTGAGTTGATGTTAGTGCATGGTGACAGGATAGGGTCCACTTTCAATTTTCTGCATGTGGACACTCAGTTTTCCCAGTACCCGTAGTTGAAGAGATTATGATTCTACCACTGTGTGTCTTTGGCTCCTTTGTCAAATATCAGCTGACTGTATGTATGTGGCTTTATTTCTGGGTCCTCTATTCTGTTCCATTGGTCTTCAGGTCTCTTTTTGTGCCAGTACCAAGCTGTCTTTGTTATTATGGCTCTATAGAAGAGCTTGAAATCCGGTATCGTGATCCTTCCTGCATTGTTTCTTTTGTCTGGAATTGTTTTAGCTATTCTAGGTCTTTTGTTGTTCCATATGAACTTTTGGACTGTTTTCTCTATTTCAGTAAAGTATGTCATAGGGATTGTAATGGGAATTGCATTGAATGTGTATATCAATTTTGGCATATAGCTATTTACACTACGTTAATTCTGCCTATCCAGAACATGGGAGATCTTTCCATACCCTGCTATCCTCTACAATTCCATTTTTTAGGCTTTTATAGTTTTCATGAAATAGACCCTTTACATCTTTGGTTAGGTTAATTCCTAGATACTTTTTTTGAGGTTATTTTGAATGGTGTTGTTTCCTTGATTTCCCTTTCTGCTTGTACATTATTGGTATACAAAAAGACAACTTTTTGGGGGGGAGTTAATTTTGTATCCTGCTACTTTGCTGAAGTGGTTTATTAAGCTCTAACAGTTCGGGGATGGAGCCTTTAAGATTGTTAAGATATAAGATCATTTCATCTGCAAAAAGAGATAGTTTAATCTTCCTCCCCTATGTGGATCCCTTTAATATCTTTTTTTGCCTTATTGCTCTGGCCAGAACTATATTGAATAGGAGTGGAGAGAGTGGGTATCCTTGCCTAGTTCCTGTTTTTAGGAGAATTGGTTTTACTTTTTCCCCATTAAGTATAATATTGGCTGTTGTTCTCTCATATTACGACTTTTATTGTTTTAAGGAATGTTCCTTGTATTCCTATTTTTTCCAGAGCTTTTAACATGAATGAATGTTGCATTTTACCCAAAGCCTTTTCCGTGTCAATGGAGATAATCATGTGGTTCTTGATCTTGGATCTGTTGATGTGATGGATTACATTTATTGACTTATGTATGTTAAACCATCCCTGCATCTCTGATTGCCTCCTCTGCATTTCTGATTACTTCTCTATCTCATTATAGGCTATTAACATATTTAATTGATTTAATTCTTCTTGGTTCATTTTGGGCAATTTTTATTTCTCTAGGAATGCATCCATTTCTGCTAGGTTTTCCTTCCTTTGTGAATATAACGTCTGGAAATATTTCTTTATAATTGTTCAGATGTCTTGGATGTTTGTTGTAATTTTTCTGTGGCATCTTTGATCTTATTGATTTGGGTCTTCTCTTTTCTTCTTTTAGTTAATCTTGCCAGTGGTCCATCAATTTTATTGATTTTTTCAAAAAAACACCTTTTAGTTTTATTAATTTTATTTATTGTTTTCTTAGTCTCTATCTCATTAATTTCAGCTCTTATTTTAGTTATCATGCTCCACTTAGCAACTTTAGGTTCAAATTTTTCTTGTGTCTCTAGAAATTTTAGTTGCATCATGAGATTGTTTATTTGGTCTGTCTCTGTTTTCCTGATGTGCACACTGAGAGCAATAAACTCTCCCCTCAGGACTGCTTTCACTGTGTCCCATAGGTTTCTTTGTGATGTGTCTTCATTTTCATTGAATTGTAGGAACTTTTAAATTTCTTCTTTAATTTCCTCTGTGACCCATGTGTTGCTCAGCAGTGTGCTGTTTAATTTCCATTAATTTCCATTGAGTTTTTTCTACTGTATGCCTTGTTATTGAGAACTACTTTGATTCTATTATGGTCAGATAAAATACAGGGATTATATCATTCTTCATGTATTTGCTTAAATTGTTTATATGAACTAAGATATGATCTATTTTAGAAAAAGTTCCATTGGCTGCTGAGAAGATTGTGTACTGGGTTATTGTTGGGTGGAAAACTAGTTATATGTCAGTTAAGTCTGCTTGAGATGTGACATCATTTAAATCAGAGACTTCTTTGCCAATTCTTTGGTTGGTAGACCTAGCCTTTGGTGAGAATGGAGTATTAAAGTCTCCTAGTATGATTGTATTTGGATCCATCATTTCCTGTAAATCAGAATATTTGCTTAACATATTTGTGTGCACCAATGTTTGGGGTGTATCAATTGACAATGGTGATATCCTCTTCTTGGATTATTCCCTGTATTATTAACTAGTGACCTTCTTTGTCTTTTAGTAGTGATTTTTGTGTAAAGTTAATTTTATCAGATATCATAATGGCAACTCCTGCTTTCTTGCTGGGGGCATTTGCAAGGTTGATCTTCCTCCATCCTTTCATTCAGAGTTTGCTTTTATCTTTGGCTGTGAGGTGGTTCTCTTAAAGACAGCAACTTGATGGATCTTGTTTCTGGATCCAATCTGCAGTTCTTTTTCTTTTGATTGGTATTGAGTCCATTAATATTTATGGTTATTATAGAGAGGTATATTGTATTTCTTGTCATTTTCTACTTTCCTAAGTTTTTCTTCTTTCCTTTCCTCCTGTGTTTACTAAGTTGGTCTCCTAACGATATCTATCTGGTCTGGATCCTTGTTCTTGAATGCTTTCTTTGGATTGTAATACTGCTGTTAGTATTATTTGTAATGCTGGCTCATTATTTATGAATTCATTTAGTTTTTCTTTACTATTAAAACTTTTAATTTCTCCTTTGAATATGAATGCTAGCTTTGCTGGATATACCAGTCTGGACAGGCAGTTGTTGGTTCTCAGGGCTTGGATGGTCCTTTCCCAGGCTTTTCTTGAATTCAGTGTCTGTGTGGAGAGATCTGCAGTGATTCTAATTTTTTTCTCATTGTAGTATAGCTCCTTCTTTGCTTTTGTTGTGTGCAAGTTTGCTTCTTTATTGCTAAAATCTAGCATTCTTACTATAATGTGCCTAGCAGTGTTCCTCCTGGGATCTTGCTTGTTAGGTGTTCTGTAGTTCTCTGTTATGTAGATAAGAGTTTCTCTTTTAAGACTGGGGAAATTTTCAGTGATGATCTCATTGAATAAGTGTTGCATTCCTTTATTCTGGTATTCCTCCCCTCCACCCCAATTATATGAAGGTTAAATTTCTTGGCACTGACTGCTTGTTCTTGGGCTTCCCTTTGGCATGTTTTGTGTGCTTTTTCCATATCTGTAACTTTTTTTTCCAGTGCCTGCATTTTGTCGTCAGTATCTGATATTCTATTTTCTATTTCATTTATTCTATTAACTGTGGCTTTCATTGTGGTTTGCATGGAGGAAATTGAATTTTGCATGGAGGAGATTGAGCCATTTATAATTTCTATGTCATTCCTTAGATTACTAATCTCACCTTTTACTGAGGTGTGTACTGCATCTATTTTTGTGTTTACTTCTTGTTTGAAGGCCTGGATCTCTTTTGGTAGCTTATTCCTTTGTTCTTTAAATTTCGGATCTATTTCTCATTTTAATTCTTGAGTCATTGCCTCTATCCTCTCTGGGATGTAGTGCTTATCTTCCATTTCTTTTTTGCTTCCACTGGCGTCCTTCCCTGTGTGGTTGCTGGCCTTTGAGTCTGGTTTACTATCTTGGCTGTTGATGAATTTTGTAATTTTGTAATTTTTTGCTGTGATTTTCGCATGTGGATTCAGGGATTGTTGGAGACCAATTCCAGGCCCTGATTGTTTTGGTCACTAGGTGGCTACCTTTGTTTGGTTCTAGATTTGTTCCTGAATCAATTGATGTAGCTTGCTCTTGGCTGGTTGAAAGTATTTTACCTGGTCCGAGTTTCTGTTGTGGGAGGGGCTGCTTTCCTGCTGCTGGTCTGACCCATGTAGGGCTTACTCCTGTTAGTTTGTGGTAGGAGGGTAGACACACTCTGCCCTCTGCTGGGGTGTGCACTCAGATCCTGTACAGTCAGGTGCAGGCAGTTAAGATAGCTAGGGTTCCTGCTTGGGACGCAGGTAGGGTTCCTTCAACTGCCTACTAGATATCCTAAGCAGTCCCCATCTTTAGCCAAGGAACAGCCACCTAGACTCCTTGTGTTCCCTCCCAGGGGCACACTCTTGGTCAAGCTTGGCCAGCTGGCTGTGCCCACAGGTTGCTGGTGCACTTGCACAGCTCCCAGTTTCCTTAGGACCTGTGGTGTTGGGGGTCGTCAAGTTCTGTTACCATAAATGCTGGTCTCCCGTGGCAGGGGGGGTTAGGTGGGGGTGTCACTTATCCTGGTACTGGTTGGGAGTTGTCCAGCAGTGCTGTGGCTGGTCTTGTGCACTGTAGGTTGCTGTTCAACACCGTGTTCCACGTTCTTTGAGATGATTGTAGGCTATACTGGGTGGTGGCACAGTCTGAGTCTGTGTTTTACAGCCTTTACCACTGTTTATGCCCTCCCATTTGGTGTCGTGGGTCTGGGGTTCCTCACCACTGCTGCCCTGCTTTGGACTGGACTGCTCTTGCAGGCCAGTGCAGAGAGGCACAGGGTCATGCTGCGAGTTTGGGGTCCTTGGCTACCACTGCGCCAACTCGGACACCACTACTTTCCTGGGCTGGGTTGCTTACATAGGCCTGTGTAGAGAGGCACCACATGGCACTGTGAGTCTGGGGTTGTTCACTGACACCACCAAAGTCACTGCTGCCTTGAGCTGGGTTGAGTTGCTTCCGTGGGCTTGTGGTGGGTGGGGGAGAGGGTGCCAGGGGCCTAGGGTCATTTGCTGCTGCTGCTGCCGCCCAGCCATGACTGTTGCAGCCACCCCAGGCTGGGCTGGGCTCCTTATGCAGACTGGTGCAGCGAGACTCTGTGCTCCACAGTATGTCTGGGGTTGGCCCTGACCCCGGCTGCTTATGAGGGCCGGTGTAGGAAGGTGCAGCACCACACTACATGTCTGTGGTCTTTCTCTGCCACTTCTGCAGTCACCACAGCCCTGAACTGTGTTGGGTTGTTTTCACAGGCCAGGGGAGCGAGGTACAGGGCTGGGGAGTCTAGGGTCGTTCACTGCTGCTGCTGCCTCCCCCCCACAGTTGCCGCTGCCACCCCAGGCAGGTGCAGGGAAGTGCTGTGCTCACAGATAGTCTGCGGTTGCCCCTGGCTGGGCCAGCCACTTACAAGGGCAGGTGCAGAAAGACACTGTGCTGTGAGCCTGGGGTTGTTTGCTGCTCCCACTGCTGTTATCACTGTCCCAAGCTGGGCTGGACTGCTCCTGTAGGCCCATGTAGAGAGGCAGTGTGCTGCACATCTGGGATGGTTCACTGCCGCCGGGGCAACAACTGTGGGTGAAACTGCCAATGTAGGAAAGAGACATGAAACTGTACAACGCTGCCCAGATGGTCTTGTAACATGCATGGCTGTGGAGGGGCCGTGCCAGGCTGAGGGTTTATGTACGGGCTGCAGGTGCCCGGGGAGCACTGTGTCTGACATAGCACAGAAGTAAGTGGCAGAGTCTGTACTCTGCGCATGCAGCGTTCCTGGGTGACTATCATTGCTGTGAACGTCCCATTGTGTTTTGTTCCTGAAGCAATGTAAAACAGGATGATGAGATTTCCTCTTGGATGTTGCTGAAACCACTGCACACCAATTACTGTGTTAGAAAAGTTGCACTGCAGCGTGGAGTTCTCTTCCTCCTGGAGAAGCAAGGCTGGAGGACTCTGCTCCACCTGAATTCCTCTCACAATGAATAAAAGAGAGACATAATCAGCTGTGTGACTGTCATTACCACAACTGCAAAGTTCTGAAATTGCTGCCATATGAGAAGGACACATCTTCCTGCCTCTCCTCCACATGCTACAGTTGAGAAACCCTCTGTGTATCCTACATATATGCACAAAAGTCCCAGCAGAGTGCCCAATAGCCCTTTCATGCTGCCTGTCTGGTTATGCGAGATAGGTATATGTAATTCAACTGGACCAGGGAAGTCAGGACTTGACTCTGGCACTGCAACTAATCAGCTGAGTTGCTTCACAGCCTCTGTGCAGAAAGCCCCTCCCCCACACCTAGCTGAGAGTCTTCATGGAGTGGAGGGGGAGAGCAAGAGTGTGATTCAGATGTTTTCTTAGGACATTGAAAGGGTTATTAGGAAGAAATAATCTATTGAAAATGTAGATATTTCTGACACCTCAGTTTATGATTCTGAATAAACAAATGTTTAGTCAGAAATTCCTTTAGCTGCAGAGAAGGAAGGTTGGTTCACTTTAACCTACAGAAAAGCCATTTCCTTTATAGCCCAACAGTGTCCTCTTGTGACCAAAAATATAAGGGATAAGCACCATTTTTTTTTTTTTTTTTTTTTTTGGTCTGGTCGTGGGGCCTGAACTCTGGGCCTGGGCGCTGTCCCTCAGCTGTTCAGCTCAAGGCTAGTGCTCTACCACTTGAGCCACAGCGCCACTTCCGGCTTTTTTTTTTTTTTTGCTTATGTGGTGCTGAGGAATCGAACCCAGGGCCTCGAGCATGCAAGGCAAGCGCTCTACCACTGAGCCACCTTGCCAGCCCCAGAATAGGCACCATTTGAGTGAACTTTATTTTTCACACTCTTCCAGGGTTGAATATAATAATTCATAGGCAAAAGAGAAATATTTATGTTTTGTGAAGACAAAAATTATCAGACAATTTTTAAAAGAAGGAAACACTATTAAAAATTGAAAATTGACATAAAATTATGCCTGGCTTGGCTTCAAATCATGATCTTCAGAACTTGGTCTTCTGAGTAGCTAATATGACAGGTATGAACCACCATTGCCTAGCTATATTTATGGTACTTTTAAAATGTAGGTCTATGATCCAAATTAATGCATTAGGCTTCAAATCATTCTTGTTGCATAGGTAATTCAGGACATACAAATTATTATCAACTCTAATGAATACATGATGGCATATATTCATGTGTCCTTTTTGGGAGGTTTGAACTCATGACCTAAATAAGCACTCTGTCACTTGAACCACACTTCCAGCTCTTTTGAGCTTAGGTTATTTTTCATATAGAGTGTATACATTTGCTATGGACAGTCTCACACTATGATCTCACCAATGCCTATAGCATAATACATGACAACACTTCCACTCTGCTTGTTTTTGAGATGAGGTCTCACTAATTCTACCTATGCTACCTCCATTCATGATACTCCTAATCTCTACCTCCCACGTCCTTGCACCAGATTCTCAAGCACATTTATGTTCACCATATGTCTCCTTTTCTTTGGACAGAACCAATGGTGAAAAGGAAGCAATGACCTTTTTTTCCAGTTTGTGTTCCTGCTTTGCCAGTCATAGGATTTAGTAAAATTCACTATGAGAAATGTTGTTCATGAATGATTTCAAAACATGCCTCCTGATCTAAAAATCTTTCATGTGTGAGCCATGTCTAAGGACCACAGAAAAGAGAAAACATTCATGTATGTATTTGACATGCCCTATTTGTTAGGAAATGGAAAGACTTGGAAAAATTATGTTAAGTGAAGTAAGCCAGGCCCAAAGAAACATAGGTCCCATGGTTTTCCTTATACATAACTAGTATATGTCTGAGACAAGCAGAAAAGGTCAGATAAGTTGATGTTAGGTGAAATGAACCCCAAGATAAGTATTCAAATGTTTTTTCTTCCATGCGATTGTTTCTAACATATTTATGATTTCTTTGTTGCTTTGTATGTCCCTCCCCCCGCCCCCGTATAACCCCTGCTTCCATTGTATTTGATGTTGGTATAATTTGTGGAGGGGAAGGAAAAAAAATAAATCATTTAAATAGGGATACAGGTGGATCCATTGCCACAATGAGATGTACAAGTCGTTATGTCGAAAAATGAATTTTACAACTTTGACGGGGGCAGGGGGTGGGAAGGACGGCGAAGGGTTGGGAAGGGGAAACAAAGGAGGAAGCAAGAATGCTTGATGCCCCTCAGTAGAAGAATGGATCAAGAAAATGTGGTATATATATACAATGGAATTCTATGCCTCCACCAGAAAGAATGACATTGCCCCATTTGTTAGGAAATGGAAAGGCTTGGAAAAAATTATATTAAGTGAAGTAAGCCAGGCCCAAAGAAACAGGTCCCATGGTTTCCCTTTTTTGAAATATCTAGTATATGTCTGAGTCAAGCAGAAAACGTCAGATAAGTTGATGTTAGGGAAATGAGCCCTAAGATATGTATTCAAATGTTTTTTTTCTTTCATGCGATTGTTTCTAACACATTTATAAGATTATTTCTTTGTTGCTTTGTATGTCCCTCCCCCACGGTATAACCCCTGCTTTCACTGTATTTGATGTCGGTATAATTGTGGAGGGAAAGGGGAAAAAAATCATTTAAACAGGGTTACAGGTGGACCCATTGCAACAATGAGATGTACAAGTTGTTATGCCGAAAACGAACTTTACAACTATGGTGGGGGGGGGGGGGGGAAGGAGGGTTGGGTGGGGGGCCAGGGGGAGGATGGGAAGGGATTGGAAGGGGAAACAAAGGAGGAGGCTACAATGCTTGATAAGAAATGTACTCATTATCTTGCCTATGTAATTGTAACCCCTCTGTACAGTATTTTCACAATAAAAAAAAGAAATGTTCTCATTATCTTGCCCGTGTAATTGTAACCCCTCTATACGGTATTTTCACAATAAAAAAAGAGAAAACATTCATGTATGTATTTGACATGATGTATGTAATTTAAAAGTTCAGAAACCTCCACATAGTTCCCTGGTACAGGTTTCTCAGTTAAGATCCAATCTATATACCAAGAAAACCCTTGTGGCTCCTTTAAAACATAAACACTAAGTTTTGTGGATATTACCAAAGTGAGATCAAAATAGATCATTTGCAACCAGAGCACTAGCAAAGACAATAGAAATGCTATTAAACTTTACCAGTAGAAAACAAGCATGTTAGACAACACTGTTATCTCCACACTAAGAAGACGGAAGTAGAACGTTCATGAGTTTTAGAGCATGAGATTCTGTCCAAGAAAAAAATTACCTATAGGATTGAAGCTCTATTGGCATTTGACTCTGGAATAATAAATCTTTGCAATCCTAATAAAATTTATATAACCTCTCTACATGTACATTTTTAAAAGGTCTTGCACTTAAACTAAGACCATATGCATCAAAGTTTTGCATTATTGTTCCTCATAAATCAGTATTTTAAGATAATAAATAACTATGTCTCAATAGGTATTTTTCTATAGATTTTGTGTTTGGGAGCAATATTAGGTATACTTCACAAGTGATTGAATAGAAAGTACAGAATTTTCTCTCAATCTCCCTCACCCCACATTCACAACTTTCCACCATTATCATCTTGCTGTACCAGAGATGTATTTGTGATTACTGATGAACCCACAAGGACGTGCCATTGTCAGTCAGGGTCCATAAGTCACTTAGGGTTCAGTCTTGGTGTTGTTTGCTGGATGGATGTACACAAATCTCTGTGAGAAGTGTAAATATCTCATTGTATATTAAGATAATAGATTTGAACATACGGAGCACACTGTCACATTTTAGATAGGTTCATACTTTTACATGATTCTAAGAAATGATAAAAGGTAATTACATCCATGTTGATTTCTTTATATTTCTAACAAAAAGAAATCGGGTAAGTTAAATGTTTCAATGAACAGCAGTATGATGCCTGCTCAATCATTCTGACAAGAACTGTGTACAAAGTGACAGAGAGACAAATGGACACAAGCATATGTTGTAAAGATCATAGTTGCGAGAAACAGGGAAGTCACCACTTAACAGGCTGAGTTGGGAGTCTTTATTGGAGAGCCAGTGGACTGCTGGTGGACTCTTGTCTCGAAGACCAGCAGCCAGCTAGCACAGAGCTTATATATGCCAAAATCACCTAAGGTGTGAGGAATTTATCCTAACAAAATTGTTCTACATAAGCAAAGAAAACCATATGACCACTGAAATCTAATAAAGGTTTTAAATCTAAGCAAAGCAAACCATCTAAAGAAACTATCAGAAGAAATCAAGAGCCAACTATTTAAGGGAATTAAGACTTTCCTGGAGCTTAACAACTCAGGACACATTTGTGATCCAAAAATGTCCTCTATTACCACTAGAGTTTTTCAGAGCCATGAGGAAAGCCTGCTCCACCCAGCAAGGCACCAACATGGCAGTAAGGACAAGGCATATTTCTTAGACCCAGTTTCCTTACTTCGCATGGACACACTGGACAGTGATCACTGTTGTTCTGGATGGGACAACAGAGGTGAGGTCATGGTTTTATCATGCTACTCAGCATGGTGTACACTTTACAGCTTCTTAATCATTTATTTAATATTATCAGATTATAACTGGCTTCTGGGCCCTGATACAATGAAAATGTAAGTGAGGATGACAGGGAAGTATTGTGTGTTTACCAAATGCTTCCCGGATGGGTGGTATATGGGTCATGTTCACAAAAGAAACAGTCCCTGCCTTCAGTCACCTGAGTCATAGTGCTATATGCCAGCAAGATAAGGCAACCAGAGAGATCTGTGAGTCCAGACTATTAGAAAAAGAAAAGAATAAACTCTGCCTTAGGTCTTAGTCAGAGAAGGGTCTTGTGGAGGAGATGCTTGAACTGGGTCTTAAACTGGCTTAGATTTTCCAGTGGAAAGGGTGGAGAACAGAATTCTGGAAAAAGTTGTTTCACTAAGCCAAAGATGGGTCATATATGGGAGGAAGTGTAATACATCCATATTAGATAAGGTAATGTGGCTGTAGCCTTGAAGGATTAATATGTATCTTCATAGAAATTTCTCATTCCAAAATAAGTTTCAACTCTTTGAGCTACTGATTAAGTAAACAGCTCTTAGATGTACCCTTTATATCTACATTAATTGAACCAAAGTGAAAGATAGTAATTTACTAGATGGTAGAGGATAGTCTCCTGCTAATTATTAGATATCAATAAGAGAAATTAAGTTTGATCACTGAGCTAGCATTGCCTTTTCATGGTTATAAAGAAGGATTACCCTGGATAATTTCCTACAGCCCCAGAAAAGTTTGTCCTTTACAGAAAGTGTTTGGTCTTCTTCTGTGGCCAATGATCTCCTCGTGTTAAGAGACACTTCCATTGTTCTATGAGTGGGTCTATAGGAATTATTTGGTAGGCTGTTATTACTAGGGGAGAGCAAGGCTACAAAAATTTAGCATTTGCACCACATTTGAGTTGGCTTCCTTTGAGAGTGGATGTTGTCTCTAAGGCTGAGATACTGCATGTGCTCTTCTCCTTTCCCTATCAACATCAGATCAGAGTGGGGTCTTTTTTTGTCTTTTTTTGAATTATTTTTATGGTAAAGGTGATGTACAGACAGGGTACAGTTATGTAAGTCAGGTAATGAATGCATTTCTTTTGTTTTTAAAACAGTACCACCTCTACCCTCATTTTCTCCCAGTTTTTTTTTTGCCTCCTGATCCCCAACCCCACAATTTGCATAGTTCATTTTCAACATAGCATCTAGTGAGTACTACTGCTACATTAGTTCACCCATTGTCCCACCATTTCTGTGTTCCCCTTTACATTCCTTAAAACAGATAAACTTACATACAAGGTAAAATGTACAGAAATAAAAACTAATACAAGTCGTTATGTCGAAAATGAACTTTACAACTTTGGTGGGGGGGATTGGGGGGGCGGGGGGGGGGGAAGATGGGAAGGGATGGGAAGGGGAAACAAAGAAGGCAGCTACAATGCTTGATAAGAAATGTACTCATTATCTTGCTCATGTAAGTATAACCCCTCTGTACAGTATTTTCACAATAAAAAAAAACTAGTGACAAAGAGAGACAAAAAGTAAAATAAAACCTATTGCATCTATTTCTTGGAGTGCACTTCACTAAACATCATTTTATATGATTATATGAACATAGCTATTGAGCCTATGTGATCCTCTCCCTTTGATCTCACTGTGTGAATGTTTAGAGTACTGTATAATTTATCATATCCAAGTGTAACATTTTTTGTCTTTTACCATTGTGTTCACTTGTAGATTTATAGGAACATTCTAATTTTTTGGGGGGGATCCAGTCGTGGGGCCTGAATTCTGGGCCTGGGTGCTGTCCCTCAGCTCTTCATCTCAAGGCTAGCGCTCTACCACTTGAGCCACAGCGCCACTTCCGGCTTTTTTCTTTTTGCTTATGTGGTGCTAAGGAATCGGACGCAGGGCCTCATGCCTCCAAGGCAAGTGCTCTACCACTGAGCCACCTTCCCAGCCCCTAATTATTATAAAGTTAATCATGCAACCTATGTGTCTCTGGGTCTGGCTTATTTCACTTAATATAATTTTTTCTACATTCTGCCATTACCTTAAGAATGGGGCAATGTTATTCTTTCCGATGGAAGCATAGACTACTATTGTATATGTGTGTGTGTGTATGTATGTATGTATGTATACATGTATGTGTATGTATGTATGTGTATATATATATATAACATTTTCTTGTTCAATTTATCTACTGAGGGGCATCTAGGTTGATTCCATATCTTGGCTATGGTAAGCAATGCTGCAATGAGCATGGATGTACGGGTAGTTTTAGTGTTTATGATCTACTGGATAAATTATCAGGAGTGGGATTGCTGGGTCATGGGGGAGCCCTATGTTTAGTCTTTTGAGGAACCTCCATACTGCTTTCCAGAGCGGTTGAACAAGTTTATATTCCCACAAACAGTGTAGTAACATTTCCTTTTAGACATATCTCCACCAGCATCTGTTAGTTTTCTTCATAATGGTTATTCCAATTGGGGTGAAGTAGAATCTCAATGTTGTTTTGATTTCCATTTCTTTTCTCTTCAGAGATGTTGAACATTTCTTCATGTGTGTATTGGCCAGTCTTCTGAGAAATCTTTCTTTAAGTCTTTAGCCCACTTGTTGATGGGGTAGTTATTTCTTGGAAGTTTTCTTTTTGAGAGGTTATGTTTTGAGCTCTAAATACATTTTAGATATCAAGCTCTTTTCTGATATATAGCTGGTAAAGATCTCTCATTCTGTGGGCTTCTACCTTGCTAGCCATGACCTTTGCCATGCAGCCTCTCTTAGGTTTGATGAATCCCATTTATCCAGTCTTTCTTTGCTCAGTTGTAATTCTAGGTGTTTATAAGTTTTGACATATGCCTAGGAGCCTTAGTGCTTTCAATATCCCTTCTTGTAATATTTTCAGGGCAGCCTTAGTGCTTCCAATATCCCTTCTTGTAATATTTTCAGGGCATCTGATCTCACATTGAGGTCTTTGATCAATTTGGAATTGATTCTTGTGCAGGGTAATAAGTAAGTCTAGCTCAATTTTCTGAATGTGTATAGCCAACTCTGCCAGCACCATTTGTTGAAAAGATGGCCTTTCTTCCATCCTGTGTTCTTTTTACATTCTTATCAAATAATAGGTTGGTATAGGTCTGTGGGTTCATTTCTGGGTTTTGATTCTATTCCATTTGTCTTCAGGCCTATTCTTGTGCTAGTAACAACAGCTTTGTAATAGAATTTGAACTTGATATTGATATTCTTCCAGCACTGTTCTTCCTGTAGAAGATTGTTTTTGCTAATTGGGGTCTCTTATTGTGCCATATGAATTTTTGAATTGCTTTCTCTGTATCATTGAAGAATGTTGTTGGGATTTTGATGGGTATTGCATTGTATTTGTAGATAGCTTTGGGTAGTGTTGCTATTTTCATGATATTAATCCTTCCAATCCAGGAGCATGGGAAGTTTTTGTACTTCCTTAAATCTGTTTTTATTTCCTTTTTCAGATTTTAAAGTTGTCCTTATAGAGGTCTTTCACATCTTTGGTTAATTCCTAGGTATAATTTTATTTTTTGAGGCTATTACAAAAGGAATTGCTTTCATGATTTGAGCCTTGCTCTTCTCATTGTTGGCATACAGAAAAGCTATTGATTTTTGTGGGTTAATTTTATACCCTGCTACATTGCCAAGCTCAAGTAACTTGGGAGAGGACTCTATGGGGTTCTTTAAGTACAGGATCATGTCATCTGCAAAGAGGGAGAGTTTTACTTCTTTGTTCCCTATTTGAATCTCCTTTATGTTTGTCTCTTGCCTTATTGCTCTGGCTAGACATCCCAGTACTGTATTGAAGAGGCATAGAGAGTAGACATCCTTGTCTCATTCCTGATTTTAGAGGAACTGGTTTTAACTTTTCATCATTAAGTATATTATTGGCTCTAGGTCTGTCATATATTTCCTTTATTATATTGAGAAATATCACATGGAGTCCTCACTTCTCCAGAGCTTTTATCATAAAGGTGTATTGAATCTTATCAAGTGTTTCTTCTGGATCTATTGAGATGATCATGTGGATATTGTCCTTATTTCTGTTGTTGAATTATACAACTCACTTGCATATATTGAACCAGCTTTGCAACCCTGGAATGAATCCTGTTTGGTAACAGTGTATGCTTTTTTTGTTAGTTGTTGAATTTAGTTGGCCAGAATTTTATTGAGACATTTTGCCTCTATGTTTCCCCAGGAGATGGGCCTATAGTACTTTCTTTGATGAGTCCCTAATGTAGATATTGTATTAATGTAAAAGAAATAGATACTAGATAAAAAGGTTTGCAAATACATATTCAATAATTTTCAGTTAAGATAAAGGACACATAAATGATGTAAGATGATTTAAAGTAACCACCCAAAGCTGTTAAATGAAAATGAATAGTGGGTTTACTTTTAAATATTTTTAATGCCCATTCTTTTATTCTGTGGTTTGAAAATGTAAAGAAAACTTTTTGAGAAAGGACATTTTTTTATATAATCTAATTTACAAATAATCAGAATATTCTATTTCCAAATCTAGCAGACAAAAATTTGGTAAACAATGAAAAATGTATGTTATACACAGACTAGAGAAATGGAATTGCTATATTATTATTTGATGAAATAGACTTTAAATGAAAAAGGGGGGCAAAGATAAAGCAACTATTTTTAATACTAAATTTTCAATTAATTGCACAAAATCCTTATAAATACATATGCTTCTAACAACAGACCCCCCCAAAGAGGGAGTAAAAACGAATAGAATTGCAGAGAGAAACAGCCATTTCAACAATAATAGTTGGGACTTTCATACTTTGCATTTAATAAAAGATAGGACAACTGGACAGCTTAACAGAAACACTATAAAGAAAGAAGCTCTGACTCACCTCCACCTGACACTATGATACACATCATCTCATGCAAGCAGTGACACCTCTCCAGAATGAATAGATCATTCTAGCCTCAAAACCACGAATGGGAAATAGACAAGTAGTACAAACAAGTTGACCTTTTCCCCAACATTTATTCATCATACATGGGCATTCAGTGAAGTTTTTATGTTTCTTTTTCACTGGAAATGTGAGTGAGTTGCTAGTGGAGCATGGAGTTTGTCCCTGTGGTGCATGGTAAGAATGCCTGGATGCATTTGACAGGCCTCACTAAGATGCATCAACGTTGATAACTTCTTTATCTGAATGACTTTCATTTCTTTTTATTGCATTAAATTTTTATCCTTTTGGAATCCAATGCACTGTAGTTAATTTATTCTGATCTATTTTCTATCAGTCCCTGTGCTAGTTCCAAGTTAAACACTTGTAGTGCAGATTGAGGTATAGACTGAGAAGATAAGAAAAGACCAAAGTCTCAAACTTATAGGGCCAAAGTAAACAAAACATACCCCAAAACGTGAAATTCTGCCAACGCAGGAAGGAGACATGGAGCTGTGCAAATGTGTTGTGGTGGCCTTGTAATGTGTGTGGCTATGGAGGGGTTGTGCCAGGCTGAGGGTTTGTGTAGGGTCTTCAGGTGCTTGGGAAGCACTGTGTCCCTCACAGCACATAAGTAAGTGGCAGAGTCTGTGCTCTGGGCAGAGGAATTTTGGCTATGAATCTCCCATCTTTTTGGTTGTTAATTGCAGATAAGCCTCACTTTCCTTCTTTGGGCTGGCTTCATAATAAGTTCTCAGATCCCAGAATCCTGAGTAGCAAGGAATACAACTGTGAGCCACCAGCATCCACATTATGTCTTTTTAAAAGTATCTGTGAAGAATAATAGTAGACAAATATTATTTTTTACTATACATTCACACCTGTGATCCTAGTTACTTGAGAGGCTGAGATCTGTGGCTAATGGTTTAAAGCCAGACTGATCAGATGAATCAGAATTTCATTTTCTATTACTTTGCTGGTCCTAGGGCTTGAATTCATGTCCTGAGCACTGTCTCTGGGCTTCTTTTCCTTAAGACTAGTGCTCTACCACTTGAGTCACAATGCCACTTCCAGCTTTTTCTGAGTAGTTCATTGGACATAAGAGTCTCATGGACTTTTCTGCCCAAGCTAGCTTCAAAGTGCCATCCACATATCCAAACCCCATAGCTAATCAGAGATTCTTACTGTCAATTAACTCGAAAAAAGCCAGACCAAAGGTGTGGCTGAAGTGGTAGAGTAGCAGCCTTGTGGGGAAAAAGTTAAGGTAGAATGTAAGATCCTCAGTTAAAGCCCCAATATTGGCATATATGCACACACATGTGCATACACATGCATACATACATACACTCACATTTATGATCCTATATTCAATTTCCCTGGATGAAAAGATAAAAAATAACAAATTATCTAAGAAGTTGGACAAAAATAAGTATTTTAAATAGTTTCAAAAATAACTTCCAAGGCTGTATTGGGGATAAAGTGGTAGAATGCTTTCCTCCTATACACCAGGGTGTGAGTTCAGTCCCCAGTGTTGCACAAAGAACTACCTAACAGAAGATACATAATACCACATAAAGAAAATTAAACATTACACAGTAATTGAAATATAGCTAAAAGGAGGACCATGCCATAATCAGGAATAAGAATACTAAATATCAAGATGATATAATTTTCCATCAAATCAATCTATACATTGAATGCAACTGTATGAAAAGTTTTCTCAGCTCAGAGGCAGGATAGGTTAGGGAAAATGAGACCTGGGGAATGGCAACCAGAAAGAAACAAGACATTTAGGAACATACAAGCACTAATTTCTTTGCTTCTTAACAAAGTCTTTCTGAGAAACAATACAATGCATTGTTCATCTTAAGGATAAGCATCTGTCTTATGGCAAAATGCATTCTTTCCTGGAAGAAATTCACTAATACACAAAATAATGAACTCAGAAAATGTAACCCCAAGAGGGATTAAACGCAAAGAGAAACGCCTGTTTGCATAACTTTATGTCAGACTTTAACTTTTCATATAAACACCCCAGATGTTAACCTCTGTGCCTCTCCCTTTGAGAGCACCCACACTTTGTTTGAAAGTACCTTTGTCTATCTGCATGTCTGCTTGTCTGCTCATCTGTTTCCTTGCTTACTCAGTAAAGCTCTGCCAAGAATTCTTAGCATGGTGACTAGTCTGGAAATTCTTATTCTCTGAACAAAGTCAGGGACCCTAAGGCAAGAGTCCTTACTTCTCCCGGGAAAACTTCATAAACCTTCTCTGAACCCAGTGACAGTTGCTTCTCATAGAGGGGGTAGAGCTCAGTGGTAGAGTACTTTTCTCACATGCTGGAGACTGTGAGTTTAATCCTCAGCAATGGAGGAGTGGAGGGATTATGAAGGAGCAAAGACCCAAAGAATGTAGAAGAATAACTATGGGTATACATCACATCTAAAATGAAGATTTCTTATACAAAAGCATAGTAATCAAGACAGTCTGATAGTGAAGCTGAAGAAGCATGATAAGGCAACGGTATACAACTGAGAACCAAGCCTATGTCAGAACCTAAGATCTGACACTAGACTATACAATAAACAGCCACTAGGATAGCTGGCTCTCTATATGAATAAGATACAAATCGGACCTTGACTTAAAGCCTTTACAAACAATTCCTAAAAACAAATAAATAGGCAAAGTTAGAAAGCAAAACTTGTAAGCTTTAAAAAGGAAATGAGTGTATTTTAAGTATAGAGAAAGATGTATTCCTCAAAAGAAATAGGTATAGAAAATAAATTCATATATAGGAAAAAAAAAATATATGTGTGTGTGTGTGTGTGTGTGTGTGTGTGTGTGTGTGTGTCTACATATCTATATTGTAAGAACATAAAGTCTTTTGTTCAGTCATGGGAACCAAGAAAAAGTAGAAAAACATGCTCTACTCAGGCTGAACATTCACACAATACGTATTCAACAGTGCAGTACTTCAATCAAGAAGATGACAGACAAAAATGAACTTTACAACTTTGGTGTGGGGGGAGGGGGGGAGGATTGGGAGGGGGAAGGATGGGAAGGGGCAACAAAGGAGGAGGCTACAATGCTTTATAAGAAATGTACTCATTAGGGGCTGGGAAGGTGGCTCAGTGGTAGAGCGCTTGTCTTGCATGCATGAGGCCCTGAGTACGATTCCTCAGCACCACACAAGCAAAAAAGAAAAAAGCCAGAAGTGGTGCTGTGGCTCAAGTGGTAGAGCACTAGCCTTGAGCTGAAGAGCTAAGGGACAGTACCCAGGCCCCACGACTGGACCCCCCCCCAAAAAAAAAAGAAATGTACTCATTATCTTGTCTATGTAATTGTAACTCCTCTGTACAGAATTTCACAATAAAAAAATAGAAGATGACAGATTAAAATGAGATTGAATCAAATATCTGAGTAGGCAATTCACAAAAGGGCAGATGTGATGGGGCAATAAATATAAAAACATCATGAGCTATAAAGAGATATCACACCTTTTAGATTACTAAAAGTTAAAAATATACCCAACAATACCAAATGACTAGAGAAGGGATCTATACGGATGAATATGGATATGGATATGGATACAAACTATATCCATATAACAACTGCTTATTCAGGAGCAAAAGTTATCAACATCATTGACTCAAAGTCATGAGAGAAAGTTACTTATATGACATATAATAAAAATATAAAATGCAGTATAATCGTTATCTGTGATACTTTTTAGTACATTGGGATATTTTGCTAAAAAGAAGCAAAGGTGTAAGAAGCCGTAAGGACCTTCATTTGTGAAATAACTTCCAAGTACACAGTACTTACTACTTCCTAATTTTTTTCTCTTTTTGTTTGAGGAAAGTAGCCCAGGCTAGCCTCAAACTAACAATCTTCCTACCTCAGCCTCTTAAGTGTTCAGATTATTGGCATGAACTACCAACTACATTTTTTAGATTGGAGCTCTAATCTATCCTAAGGGAGAAAAACAAAACAAAAACAAAACCCAAAAACCCATCGCAAAAGGTCCTCAGTGTCTTGTGGTGCTGTGGATGAAACCAAGGACCCCGTACATGTGAGGTAGACAACCTACCACTTGAGCTATACCCCCAGCTCTCCCCATGTCTTTTGTATGTGTGTGTGGTTTTTCTGTTTTTGGTACTAGTTCTAGGGCTTGACTTCAGGGACAGAGGTTGTCCCTGAGGGTTCTTTTTGTTTGGTTTTGTTTTGGTTTTGGTTTTTTAGCTCAAGCCTAACACTCTACCATTTAAACCACAGAGCTACTTTTTTTTTTCAGTCATGGGGCTTGAACTCTGGGCCTGGGCACTGTCCCTCAGCTCTTCAGTTCAAGGCAAGCACTTTACCACTTGAGTCACAGTGCCTCTTCTGGTATTCTGCTGGTTTATTGGAGATAAGTGTCTCATGGACTTTCCTGCCCTGGCTAGCTTTGAACTGTGATCCTCAGATCTCAGCTTCCTTAGTAGCTAGGATTATAGGCGTGAGCCACCAGTGCCCAGCCTGCTAGATTTTAATGGGTAGTTTATTGAGATAAAAGTCTCAAAGACGTTCCTGCCCAAGCTGGCTTTGAAACAATATCCTCTTAGCCTCTTGAGTACCTAGGATTATGTGTGTTAGCCACAGTTCTCAACTCCCACTACAGTTTTCGTGAGCATCAATTAGCTGTACAAGGGGTTTCATTTGATAAGTCTTTATATGCACACAATGGACCTGGGTCAGACTCCCTTTCATCAATCTATCATCCCTCCTCTTCCAAAATAATCTCAATCAGCTTCATGGTTCCATTTTCACAAATGTACAGAAAGTATTCTGACATATTCATCCCTTCCCTTCATTCTTCTCTTCTTGATATCTGGCTGCAATAGACATAGAAAAGACTCCATCCTGGTATTCTTTCTCTTGGGCCAGCAATAGCACAAGAAGAGGCAAAAGAAGCCACACTCACATGCGTTCCTCAAACTTGTGTATACACACACACACACACAAACACACACATACACACATACCCTATACGTACAATCCATTCCCATGAAGGGGGGAGCATGCCCCCTTACCTCAAAACTTGGGCATCTGGGATGGATAAGGAACCTGGGCCTATAGGGGTTCAGCAAGATGGTAGTCACCAGGTATGACCTCTCCACAACAAGAGAGGCAGGCACTGGTTATGGAGGGCAGCAGCATCCCCAGTTGCAGGCGCAAAACTCCAGGCTACATAGGCCACAGCAAGGAAGGTAAGCAAATGGATTCCAAGCTCTGGCCTGCCTTCTCTTAGTCACTCTATAGTGCATCTCCAGTCCAATCAGGCACCACTTACATGCATAGGCATGTAATACTCCCACAACCACATCCGCAATTCAGTTCAAACAGGGTGAACAGAGAGACCAACCTTGCTTTGACATGGATTCATCAGGGATGGCAGGTGCCTCTGTGCTGACATGGACAAGAAAGATGAGGCCCTCACACACAACCTTCACCTGTAACAGGTAAAGCATTGGTTGAGGAGGGCGGTAGCATCCCCAGCTTCATCTAAGCATGTAACCCTGAACTACACAGGACATAGCTGAGAAGAGAAACAGGGCAGACACCAAGCCTTGGCACTCCTTGTGTTGGGTTCACTACAGTGCATGACCAGACCACTCTACCAGCACGTATGTGCATTTGTGTGAATGTGTATACAGAAACACACAATCTTACATGCATGATTCAGTTCCCACAGGTGTTTAGGGGAAGCCCACTTACCTCGGGATGGCACCCGAACCTGGGCCAACTCAGATGGGGAAAATGAAGTTGACAAGGTGCAAATGTAGCAGCCCTCAGGCATGACCTCTCTGTAACAGGTAAAGCATTGGTTAGGTATGGCAGCAGCTGACACAGCTCTTAGAGAATAACCCTGGGTTACAGATGGCATAGCCTACAAGGGAGGCATGAAAGACTCCATCCCTGGCCTTCCTTCCCTTGAGACCACAAAACTAGCCATGCATTCATGTGTTCCTTAAACCTGGGTATGCACATACACACAACCCTATACCTGTGATTGGTTCCCATGAGGGGGTAGTGGGCCCACTTACCTTAAAACTTGTACATCTGGGATGACATGGGCACCTGTGCCTACAGGGACAGACCAGCAACATGGCAGTACATGAGGTGAAGAACAAGCCACAAGCCACTGGCACAATCTCCCTACAGCAGGAGAAGCACTGATTGTGGGGAGCAGCAGCATCCCCAGGTGCTATAATCCTGGCCTACACAGGCCATGGCCAGGTAGGGACAGGGCAGCCTCCAAGTCTCGGCCAAGCACATGACCAGGCCAATCTGGCACCATGTATGTGCATTCGTGTGAATGTGTGTATATACTTGCACAAACCCTGACCTGCAATTCAGTTTCCACGGTGTGGCGGGAAGGGAAAACTTACCATGGAACTGGCGTCTGGGATGGCCACCTGCCCTTGGGCTCACACAGTCCAGGAAAACAAAAATCATCAAGGTGGATGAGAAGAGAGGCCGTTGGGTACAAACTCAATGTAGCCAGTGATGCACTCGTTAATTAGAGATGGTGGTAGCTTCCCCAACTCCAGGCCAATAATCCTGTGATACACAGGTATTAGCCAGGTATGTACAAGCCCCAGCTTCCAAGACCCCTTCCAAGCTTCTTCCTTCTCTTAGGACCAATATAGAACATGACCAGGTGAATCTGACACCATGTAAATGCATTCGTGTGAATGTATGTCCGCAGACACACAACCCTTAACCTGCATTTTGCTTCCCACAGGGAACAGATGGGAGGGAACCACTCAGCTTGAAATAGAGACATTCGATGATGGTACCTGCACCTGGGCTGACATCGACCGGGAAGAGGGAGGTCTATGAGGTAAAGATGAAAAGACTATTGGGAGGACCTCCCTGTAACAGGTGAAGCACTGGTTGGGTAGAGTGGGAGCATGCCCAGCTTCAGGCCAAAAGTCCCGGCTACACAGTCCATAGCCAGAAAAGTAAATGAATTCCAAGCTCCGGCCTTCCTTTTCTTGGGTCCAATATAGTGCACAACCAGGCCTCTGAGGCACCATGTATGTGTGTTACTGTGAATGTTTGCACTCAAGTGCAAAGCCTCTCATTCACAATGTGGTTCCCACCAGGGGTGGGTGGGAGTACACTGACCTTGATTGGAAACATAAGAATGAAACCCACACCTGGACTGATAGGGGTCAGGAATATGATGTCAGCACATCAATGATGAACATGTCTGGCTCCAGGCCAAGAATCCCAGGCTATATAGGACAGAGCCAGGTAGAGAGTTGGGTCAGACTCCAAGCTTTGGCCTTCCCTCTCCTGGGTTTAATATAGCACAAGATCAGGCCAATTCAGCACCACATACATACCCTCATGTGAATGTGTACACACACACACACACACACACACACACACACACACACACACACACACACACATCCTCTCTCCTGCAACTGGGTTTCCAACAGGTGGTGCAAGAGGGGAACCACTTCCCACTTATGGTAAAAGGGCAGAGATCACCCATGGATGGCTCCCTCACATGGGCCCACTGGGACCACGAAGATGGAAATCTGTGAGGTGAAGACAAAAGGGCTCTCTAACAGGACTTCTGTGTAGCAGGTAAAACACTAGTTGGGGAGGGAATCAGCATCAGCTTCAACAGTTCCAGGCCCATAACGCAGAGCTACACAGGCCATACATAGCCTGGATGGAGGTGTGAAAGAGCCCAGCCTTGCCTTCCTTCCCTTGGGCTCCCAAATAGCACAAGAAGAGGTAAAACTGGCCACATGTATGTGTGTTCCTCACACACAAACAACCTATGCCTGAGATTGATTCCCATAAGTGGGGGAATGGGTCCACTTAACCTTGAAACTTGTATGTCTGGGATGGCACAGTGTCTGGGACCTACAAGGAGGTGCAAGCAAGATGGTAGCGTATGAGGTAAAGAATAGGCCACTGTTCTTTACTTCTTCTACTGCAAACCTCCCTGCAGGAAAACAGCACTGGTTGTGGAGGGCAGTATCCCCAGTTTGAGGCATACCACCCCCAGCTACACAGGCCATGGGCATGTAAAGACAGATCAGTCTCCAAGCCTTGGCCTTTCTTCTCTTGGGTCCCATATAGCACATGAACAGGCCAATCTGGGACCATGTATGTGCATCCATGTGAATGTATATAAATACGCACAACCCCTCACCTGGGATTCAGTTTTCACCATGTGGCAGGAGGGAAAATCTTAACTCAGAATGGGGGTATCTGGGATGGCATCCACCCCTGGGCCCACACACACCAGAAAGACAAAGTTGCGTGAGCACGTGAAGGACTATTTAGGGAGGGTGGCAGTAGTCCCAGCAATAATCCAAGGACACAGAGGTATTAGCCCTCTAGGTATGGGGTAGTCTCCAGGCCATGGCTTACCTTCCCTCAGGTCCAATATTGAATAAGATCAGGTCAATCTAGTACTATATATGTGCATTCATGTGACTTGGGTGTGCACAGATGCACAACCCCTAGTCCAAGTTTTGTTTCTGACAGAAAGCAGGCAGGAGGGGACCTACTCACCTTGAAATGGGGACATGTGATCATGGTACCTGAACTTGGGCTGACACAAACCAGGAAGATAGAGGTTTAGGAGGTTAAGACCAAGAGGCCCTTGGGCAGGAATTCCTTGAAGCACCTAGAACCTGTGTTCCAGTCCCAGTACTGGAACAACAAAGAAGGAAAGTAAAGGGAGTGTGGAGGAAAGAAAAGGGAAAGAAAAAAAATAACCACTTACTTGGGTCCATTTTATACATTACTGATGCCTTATGAGTTTTAAGTGATATGATGGGACAAATTTGCCCCATCCTACGCACCCACCTTCACTGTAAACCTCTTCTGGGCCCAAAAGATACTTGTGCTTACTAGATGAACAGTAAAATAGAGTTGCTGACTCTTAGTTTAGATTATAGGGCATTGTGACTCCAATAGACTGACTTCCCCACACCACAGAGTACTGATGCCCCATAACACATAGAGCCATCTTGGACAGCCCTGTTTCTAGTTAAGTGGGCACAAGCCTTATTCTAGGCCCGCCTTATTCCCCAAATGGCCCACCCTGACCCCTAGCCCCTTCTCCACCCCACTCCGTGCTTTCCCCACACTTACACCAACTCCGTGTTTCCCCACACTCACCCATCATCCATCAACCCCAAGCTTCCCCACCTCCACACTGCACTTCCCATCCACCCATCCACCTTTCTACCTTAGGCCCCATCTCCTGGCCTGATACCCTCTCTAGACCAGATACCCCTTCAGGGTCACGCCCTCTCCCAGCCCCACCCCTGACGGCACCACCTGGCCCCGCCCCTCCGGTGGGAACAGATGCACGGGAGAGGGGAATGTGCCCACGCACACAGAACACTCAGCAGATTGCTCTGGATTGAGCTGTGGGCAGCCACAGAGAAGGAAGGCTCAGGCTTGGAGTCTACCCTGTTTCCCTGCCTGGCTAAGGCCGGTGGAGCGCTGGGCTCCTCCGTTTCCAAGTGTCTGCTGGAGGTTGTGGGCTTGAGCTGTGGACCTTGCCTTCCTTTCTCAGCTGGTGCTGGGTCTGCTGCGGCCACAGGAAGCCTGAGGGATCTTCGGCTTCCTGAGTGGACCTCCACCTTCCTGCTGCGGGAGCCATCCCTGGATGACCTGAATTCAAGGTAAGTGACCCCATTTCCCTCCCCTTCATTCCTATCCTAATTTTCCCTGTGAGAGCCATCCCTGGTCAGCCGGATTTCGAGGGAAGTGGACCCATCCTCTCTTCCCAGGCCTCCCATCCCCTATGCCAGCCTCCTCATCCCACTGCCTGTGGCCCACTGCGATCCCATTCCTCCCCAACCCCCCAGGCCCAGCATACTCCAACCCATTCCCTCACTGCAGCCTGGTGGATCCTCTCCCCATCCCCCCTTCTGCCTCCTGGCCCACATGTTCCCCAGCCCATCCCCCACCACACCCACGCCGTTTTCCAGCCTTCCGGTCACCCCCCACATGCACTGGCTTAGGGATGTGTGCATCCAGGTACAGGGGACAACCCTAGACGACCTGGCTTCGAGGTAAGTGGGCCACACTCCCCACCCCCTCCTGGCCCGACCCTCACCCGAATCTGGCCCCAGCTTCACCATGGATGGACCCCTATCTACCAGGTCAGACTGTGGCCAGCTGCTGAGCTATCCCCAGAGGACCCAGATTCGATGTGAGTCCCCCCCTCCCTCCCCTCCAATCCCCTCTTCTCCATTCTTTCCTCTGCCAACCTGGGAAAGTCATCCCTAGAAGTCCCCGTTCCCAGTTAAGTAGTCTCAACCTCTATTCTTGGCCCCATTTCTACCCGCAGGGTTCCCTTCTCCCACTGCCCCTCCGCCGTTCATCCCATGCTGTCCCATTGTTTCTGGTACCCCTGCCCCACATTTCCCCCCACGCCTTCCTGTGTTTCCCACCACCCCATGTTTCCTACACTCCGCCCCAATCTTTTGTTTCCCCTGGCCTGCCCCACCACGTGACTCTCCTTGCCCTGCCCACATCACGTGCTTCCCCACCTCCACCCTGTGCTCCCACTGCCCTGCCCCACCCCCACCATGTGCTCTCCCTGCCCATATCACGTGCTTCCCCTCCCCCACCAAGCGCTTCCCCTGCTAGGCAGCCCAGGCCCTGTCGGCCCCCCACCCCCAGTCTATCCACCGTGCCTGGGTGAAGGGGATATTCTTGGGTAGGCATGGAGGTAGGCATGGACCCAGGCAAAGCAGTTACTAGAGAAGGAGGAGATCCAGTCTACCCTGTCTACCCTCCCAGCTTCAGCCTTTGTACTCGGGCGTTGTTCAGATCCACCACATCTCCTAGCTGTTGCGTCCTGGAGCTGAGAATGTTTGTGCCATCCTTAAACCAGCGCTGTACCTGCTGCCAAGACACAGTGCCCAAGGATCCCTTTGGCTTCACTGCAGGCAGACTTCCACCTTAGGGGTCACTGTAGGCCCAGCTTCAGGAGACATCACTAGAAAACCCCAATTTAAAGTAAAATGGGCCCTACCCACCCTCTCCTAGGTGGATTCCGTCCTCTGGCCCCATGCCCTCTCCTGTTCCTCCCCCAAATCCTGATCTCCAGGCCCAACCCCACAGGGCTCCACCCCTCTCCCCACCACCTGGCCCAGACCCTCCCAAGGGTACAAATGGATGGGAGAGGGGATGTGCACATGACTCCTACCCAGTATAAACAGCATGGTGCCAGATTGGCCTGCAGCCAAGCTGAGGCTGCTGCAGAGAAGGAATGCCCAGGCCTGGAGTTTCCCATGCTTCCCTATAGGCTATGGTTCACAAACACTGCCCCACCCCCCTGGGGGGTTCCCATGTCACCTGTCCGCTGATCCTTCAGACTTTGACTTCCTTTTTTCAACCAGTGCTGTGCCTGCCACAGCCACACATTGTCCAAGGGTACTGTAGCTTCCCATCTGGACTTCTACTTTCCTGCTCAGTGTGTACCCTGTTAGCAGAACCATCTCTCTGGATGACCCCTATCCATGGGAAGTGAGACACCCCTATTCCCTTTTCTTCCTCTTCATCTTCTTCTCTGTCCCTCTGCTGGAGCCATCCTAGAAAAACCCTATTTCAAGTGAAGTGACCCATCACATCTTCTCTTGCTCCCATACCCTCTGCCAGGCCCCCTTCCCAGTGACATCTGGCCCACCTGCACCACCTGCACCCCCTGACCACCCGGCCCATCTCCACTCTGGCCCATGGCCACAGCATTCACGGCGCCCCTTCCCATGCATTGGTTTAGGGATGTGTGACCCAGCTGTGTGAGTCAATCCTAGATAACCAAGTTCCATACCCATTCCTAGCCTGACCCTCAACCCCAACCTGGCCCCACCCCTCCTATTGTGGGAAGATATATGGGTGAAAGCATATATATGTGTGCAAAAGGATATACTAGTAGTAGCAGTCAACAGAGAAGGAAGGGAGGGGCTCATGATCACAGCCTTCTTTCCTCACTCTGGTCTCTATGATCTTGGGTTCTCAATTTCCCTATATCCACTGGTAGAGTTATAGATATAGCTGCCCTCCCCCAACAGGCGCAGCCCCATTTTGCATGGTCTTAGTTCCTGAGGGCCTCTTCAGTTTCACCACAGACAGATATCACATGTGGGTCCAGCTGCAGGAACCATCCTTAGATGACCCAGATTCCTTACCTCTCTTCATTTCCCTCTTGTCCATTCCCTCCTCTGCCACTGTGTGGGAGTCATCCCTGGACAACTGTCTTTCACGTTAAGTGGGCCCAACCTCACTTTTTGGCCCCTTGATCGCACCCCACTAGGCCCCACCACAACCCTACTAGGTCTCCTCTCATCCCCCTTCCCTACCTACCACCCTGCCTATCCCTATCCTACTCTGTGCTTTCTCTACCCCTCCCCATGCTGTCCCACCTTCACCCTATTTTCCTACCTCCCATCCTGTGCTCTCCCACCTCATGCTTCCCACCCCAACCACATGCCTCCCCTGCTGCCTACATCCACCTCATCCCCCCACTTGAGTCCATCCCAGCATGAACTGGTGAGGGGGGAGTTGCATGGGCATGAACCCACATTTCTGATGAGATAGGCCTGGACCCATGTATCACAGTCACTGGAGCTGGGGGTTTCCCAGGTATCTTCTGGCAGTTGTGGGACTGAAGCTGTGGACTTTGCCTCCCTCTCAATTGGTCCTGTGCATGCTACAGCTACAGGGAGCCAAAGGGATCTTTAGATTCACCACGTGGACTTCACCTTCCTACTCAGTATGGGCCCAGATGTGGGATCCATCCCCAGATAACCCCAATTCCAGGTAAGGGAGGCCCCTACCTTTCATTTCTCTTTTTTCCATTTTCTCCACTGCATCCCATGGGAGCTATTCTAGTATATCCCTGTTTTGACTTAAGTGGACCTAGTCCCTCTTCCCAGGCCCCCACACCCTCTGCCAGGTCTCCCACTCCATCCCGTGTGTTGAGGTAGACATGTGCTACAGTGTGTATGAAAGAACAAAGGTCAGGGATAGAGTCTGCCCCATCTTTTCTCTGGGCTATGGTCTGTGTTGCTTAGGGTTTGGGGAATGGCAGTTGAGATGCAGCCACCTTCCCCAACCAACTGAACCAAGGAGATCTTGCCTGAGGGCCTCTTCATCTTCAGCTGGTAGAATTCCATCTTCTTGGTCTGTGTCTTCCCAGGGATCAGTGCAATCCCAGATGCCCCTGTTTTGAGATAATGGCCCATGTTACCCCTGCTTGAAAATGAATCATGGGGGAAGAGTTGTGTGCATTTGTGGATGCACATTCACATGAATGCACATGCATGATGCCATATTGGGCTGGAGGTGTGCTATAGAAGACCCAAGAGAAGGCAGGCCCATCCTTGGAGTATGCCTCCTCAACTTGCTCATCTTTTCTCCCAGCTATAACCTATGTAGCTCAGGTTTATGGCCCTGGAACTGGGGATGCTGCTGCCCTCCCCAACCAGTGCTTCGCCTGTTACAGATTGGGGGCCAGTGGCCTGTTACTCACCTCATGGATTACCTTTGGTTGGTCCCTCCCTATAGAGCCAAAGTGCCACTACCATCCCAAATGCCAAAGATTCCAGTGAATGTCCTGTTTCACCATTCATGTGAATTGATCACAGGTGTGTGTGTGCATGCACAAGGTTGAGGAAGGCAATATGTATGGCTGAATTCGCCTCTTTCTGTGCTATTGAGGGCTCAAGTAAATTAAGGTTGTGGATGGAGTCTTTCATGCCTCCCAGGATATGGCCTATGCAGCTTAGGACTGTGGGCTTTGAGTGAGGATGCTGCTGCCATCCACAACTAGTGTTTTACCTGCTACAGGGAGGTCCTGCATGGTGGTCTGTATTTCCACACTTCACAGACATCCATCTTCCTGGTCTGGGTGGGCCCAAGTATGGGTACCATCCATGGATGCCACCATTTTGAGGTAAGTGGGTGTCCTTCTGCCTTAACCCTGAGGGAACCAAATCATAGGTGAGGGGTTGTGTGCATGAATATGTACAGTTGATCACAGGAACACACATAGGTGGTTCCAGATTAGCCTGGCTATGTGGACCCAAGAGAAGGAAGGACAGAGCTTGGAGACTGTCCCAGCTCTGGCCTGTGTAGTCAGGGGTTGTGGGCTTGGAATGCTGCTGCCTTCGCCAACCAGTGCTTCTCCTGCTAAATGAGAGGTCATGCCAGGTGGCCAGTTCTTCACCTTGCAAACTTTCGTTTTGCTGGTTCCTTCCTATAGGCACAAGTTCCAGTACAGCCTAGATGCCCAAGTATCAAGGTAAGTGGGCCTGTTCCTTGCTTTGTGGGGAATGATTGTGGTGTGGTTGTGTGTACATTAGTGTGAGGAATTCAATAAATGTGGCCAGGTTTGCCTCCTCATGTGCTTTTGTGAGCCAAAGGGAAGGAAGGCTGGGGATGTTTTTCATGCTTCCCAGGTTATGACTTGTGGAGCCCAGAGTTATGGGTCTGGAGCTGTAGATGCTTCCACCCTCCTTAACCAGTGTTTCACCTCTTAACAGGGCAATCATCCCTAAGGGCTGCTTCAACTTCAGCTCCATGACCTCTTCATGATCTTGTAGGCCCAGATGTGGGTGCCATCCTGGATACCTCTGGTTTAAAGTAAGTTTGCTCCCACTTATCCTCTGTGGCCAAAAGATTCATGTGTAAGTGGTTTTGAAGACAAAGTATTGTACATGTATGGTGTCTTAGTGGGCCCATGTCCCTATCCAGCATATGCCTGTGTATCCTGGGATTATTGGTCTGGAGCAGGGATGCTACCACCACCTTCTGTAACTAGTGCTTCACCTGCTACAGTGAGTTCATGGCTGAGAGCCTCTTGTTCATCTTAAAGAACTCTGAATTCAGCTGGCTGCCAGTGGCTAATGCCTGCAATCCTAGCTACTGAGGAGACTGAGATCTAAGGATCACGTTTCAAAGCCAGCCAGGGCAGAAAAGTCCATGAGACTCTTATCTCCAATTAACCACTAAAAAACCAGAAGTGGTGCTGTGGCACAAAAGGGAGTGCACTCGCCTTGAGCTGAAGAGCTCAGGGATAGCACCCAAGCCCAGAGTTCAAGTCCATGACCATGACCACCAACAAAAACAACAACTCTGAATTCCTGGTCTGAATCAGGCCACAGCGGGTGCAATCCCACATGCCCCCCATTTCATGATAAGTTAGACCTTTCTTGCCACACTGTGGGACTGAATCACTGGTGAGGGGTTGTGCATGTGTTTACACATGTTCACACTAGGGCATGTACATGGTGTCAGATTGGACTGGTTGTGTGCTATATTATAGCACCCAAGAGAAGGAAGTCTTGGGGCTTCTTTTAGTAGGGGCTGTCCTGTGTTGCTATTTAGCTATGCTCTGTGTAGCCCAGGGTTGTGGGATTGGAAGTGGGGATGCTGCCACCCTCCCCAACCAGTGTTCCTCCTCCTACAGGAAGGGCATGCCCAGTGCTCTCTTTTTTTCCTCATGGACTAATGTAGGTCCTTCCCTGTAGGCCCAGGTGACAGTGTCATTCTAGATACCCTAGTTTTGAGGCAAATAGGACCACTTCCCCTTTGTGATAACTGAATATTTATGGGGGTAGAGTGTGTATGTCATTGTGCATGTATGGTCACAAGTTTGTGGAACACATGAACCTGTGGACAGATTTTCCCACTCGGGTGCTGATTGCCAGCCCAAGGGAAGGAAGGCTTAGGGAGTAGGTCTTTTATGTCTCCCTTATAGCATATGGCCTGTGTTGCTTGGGGTTATAGGGCGGAGCTTGGCATGGTGCTGCATCCTAACCAGTGTGCAATCAGTTGCAGGGAGGTCATACAAGGCAGCCTGCTTTTCTTCACTTTGGGACCACCTGCTTCCTGGTCTGAGTCAGCCCAGGTGCAGGTACATCCGCTTATGTCCTTGTTTCTCAGTAAGTAGTTCCATTCCGTGTTAGAACTGTGGGAACCCAGTTGTGAGATGGGTTGTGCATGTGTGTACACACATTCACAGGAGAGCACAAATGTGGTGCCAGAGTGGCCTGGTCATGCACTATATTGGACCCAGAAAAAGGGAGGCCACAGCTTGGAGTCTGTCATTCGTCCTTAGCCCGCTAATGTCAGTGTAGCCATGGGAGGCCTCCAGTTCGAGGTATGTGGTTCTTCTCCGTCCATTGCCCTGTGGAAACTGAATCAAGGGTCAGGGATTGTGCATGTGTAATCACATCTTCCCGTGAAAGCACTTACGTGTTTTAAAATTAGATTGATCATATGTTTTTTGGACCCAATAGAAGAAAGGCTGGGGTTAGAGACTGTAAAACATCCATTCACAGGCCTGTGGAGCCTGGGTTATAGGCCTGAAACTTGAGATGCTGCTGCCCTTCTTAATAGTGCTTCTGCTGCTAAAGGAAGGTCGTGCCCGGTGGCCTGTTCTTCACCTTGTGGACTATTGTCTTGCTGGTCCCTTCTGGTAGGCCCATGTGCCAGTACACACTTTGACAGGAGGGCACATACAGGATGATAAATAGGCCTGGTTGTGAGCATATTGGGCCGGTCCCTGTGTCCATACCCCACCAATGCATTTGTGGCTGGGTTATTTGCTTGGTGCTAGAGATGTTGCCAACTCCCTAACGAGTCCTTTACCTGCTATAGTGACTTCATGCTGTTCATGTAAAGGGACTCTTTATTCCTGATTTGTGTTAGCCCTGGGGTCAGTACCATTTGAGTACCCATTTTCAAGTAAAGATTGCCCCTGCCCTGCCTTCCTATGGGAACCCTTTCATGGAATGTGTACACATGATTGCACATATGTGGTGCCAGTTGGATTAAAGGTGGGCTCTGGAGGGCACAAGACATGGCATGCTGGAGCTTGGAGTGTGTCCACTACCCTTCCCAACTATGGCCTGTATACTGGGATTATGGGCCCTGAGTTGGGGATACTGTTGCCTGCCGCATCCAGTGCTTCACCTGCCACAGGGAGGTCATGCCCGGTTTTTCTTCATCTTGTAAACCTTCCACCTTTGTGAACTATGTTGGCCTAGGTGCAAGTACCATTCACAGATGCACCCAATTCAAGGGAAGCTGTTCCCCTCCTGGATTTGCCCTGTGGAAACTGACTTACAAGTCCAGGGTTGTGTGTATATACACAAATTCCCATGCAGGCATGTGTGTGGTTCCAAATAGCCTGGCCATGCCTGTGGTGCCAGCTAGGCCTGGTTGTAGGCCATATTGGAACAGAAAAAGTAAGGCCAGGGCTTGGAGACTGCCCCACGTCCATACCTGGCTAATGCCTGTGTAGCCTGGGATTATTAGCTGGACATACTGCTACTCTGCCTAACTAGTCCTTTTCCTGCTACAGTGAGCTCATGCCTGAGGGCCTCCTTTCATTCATCTCCAGGAACTCTGTCTTTCTGGTGTGTGGGCCCACGGGCTGGTGTCATTCAAGATACCCCTATTTCAAAGTAACATTTGTCCGTTTCCACCACCCCATGGGTACCAAATTGTAGGTGAGGATATGTGGGCACGTGTACACACAGTGCATGGATGTGGTGTTACATTAGACTAAATGAGGGCTCTAGAGGTCACAAGAGATGGCACGCTGAAGATTGCGGTGTGTGTACCACCATTTTCAACTGTGGCATGTAGACTGGAATTATGAGCCCTGAGCTGGGGGTGCTGCTGCCCTCCCCACCCAGTTCTTCACCTTTCACAGGGAGGTCATGACCAGTGGCCTGTTCTTCACTTCGTGGTCTATCTTCTTTCTGGTCTGGGCTTTCTGGTAGGGCCATGGGCCAGTGCCATCCCAGATGACCCAAGTTTTAAGGTAAGTGGGTCCATTTGCCCTCCACCCTCCCTAACTAGTCCTTCATCTGCTATAGTGTGTTTGTGCCTGAGGGACTCTTCTTGTTCATGTGGAAGAACTCTGTCTTCTTGATTTGTATTTGCCCAGTGGCCAGTGCTTTCCAATTTACCCCCATTTTGACCTCCAGTTTCCTGGTCCATACCTGCCTAGGTGCTGGTGCCTTCCCAGATGCACTGATTTCATGGGGTACACCCCCCGCCTTGCTCAGGCTCTGTGGTGAGGACTTGTTGGGATGGTTGGTTATTTGGTTTTTGTTGTTGTTGTTGTTGTTGTTGTTTTTACTTAAGTGACTGCTGGGCTCAAATGAAAAAGTAAGTGGTAGTTCATGGTGATAATCCAAACACTTGAAGCTGAGGTAGGAAGATTGTGAGCTTGAGGTCAACCTGAGCTACTTTCTTCAAACAAAAAGAGAAAACATTAGGAGGTAGTAAGTAGTGGTAAACTTGAAGTTATTTCACAAATGAGGGTCCTTAAGGCTTCTTACCCCTTTTTTCTTCCTTGAAAATTTTCCAGTGTACTATAAAAATCATCACAAATAATGACAATGCATATTAAATATGCAGTATACTTCATATTATATATGAAACTTTTCTCCATGAATTTGAGTCAGTGATGTTGATAACTTTTACTCCTCTATATGCAATTTGCATATGGATACAGTTTGTATCCATTTCCACATATATTCTTATACATCTTTTCTCCAGTCATTTGGGATTGTCTAGTATATTTTTAAGTTTTCTCTAGTCTGACAAGTATGGTACTTCTTTATTGTTCCTGATTGAATACTTTTCATATTTCTTGCCCCATCACATCTGCCTTATTTGTGAATTACATGCTCAGATATTTTATTCAATCTCCTGTATCCTGTCATCTTCTTGATTGAAATACTCCTTTGTTGAATACATATTTTTTAAATGTCTTCAACCTTAAGATAACATGTTTTCCTTTTTTCTTGATGTCACTTACTGAACAAAAGGTGTTCATAATATACATAAATTCATTAATAATTTCCTACATATATATTTATTTCCTTGGGGGAAATCTCCATTCTTAAAATACACTATTTCATTCTTAAAGCTTTCCAGTGTAGCTTTGTTTTTAGGAATTGTTTGCAAAAGCTTTAAGTCAAGGTTTATTTTGTATCTTATTCACATAGATAGCTAGCTATCCCAGTGGCTGTTCATTGAGTAGTAGTCTAGTGTCAAATCTCAGGATTCTATATAGGCTTGTTTCTCAGTTCTTTACCCTGGGTCCTTATTTTGTTTCTTCGGCTTTAATATGATTGTCTTAATTACTATGCTTTAATATAACAAATCTTCATTTGAGATATGATGTGTCTTCAAAATTATTCTTCTACATTCTTTGGGTCTTTGATCTTTCATAATTCCTCCTCTCCTCTATGACTGGGAATCATACCCCAGGGTTTCTTACATGCAAGGCAAGTACTCTACCACTCAACAACTCACCTCTTAACTTGGAGAAGCAGTAGTCACTGGGTCCAGGTTAGGTTTTGGGAAGTTTCCCTCTAGAAGTAGGGACTTTTGACTTAGGGTACTTGACTTTGTCACAGAATAAAATTTTTCAGAGAAGTCGCCATGGTAAGAAAAGTTGGCAATGCTTTATTGAGTTAGCAAGCAGACAAACAGATAAGCAGACAAACAGAAAGACAGAGGTACACAGAGAGTGTGGCGGCTTTTAAAGGGAGAGGCACAGAGCTCTTTGATATCAGGGGCATTTATATAATAAAGGCAAGGCCCATCATAAAACCATATCTGTGTATGTGTGTGTGTGTGTATCTTTGCTCTTAATCACTCCTGGTGTTACACCATTTGAGTTCTTGGTTATTTGGTGACTCAGTCTTTAGTGTATTTCTTCCAGGAAAGAATGCATTTTTTGCCATAGAACAGATGCTTATCCTTAAGATGAAGAATGCATCCTGAGTTAGAAACAAAGAAGATAGTGCATATATATTTCTAAATGTCTTATTTCTGTCAGAGTTCCCGGATGCCGTTCCCCAGGTCTCATTTTTCCTAATCTATCCTGCCTGAAGCTATAAACTATTCTGATAAGACATCTCATAAAATTGCATTCAGTGTATAGGTTGATTTGATGTACCATAATAAATTTTTTAGATACTGAGTGTCCCCATACATGATTGTGGCATGGCTCTCCTTTAGCTGTATTTCAGTCATTTTTTAATGTTTAATGTTCATTACATAGTATTACATATCTTTTGTTGGATATAGTTCCTGTGTGCTTTTGTTGGTGTAGTTTGGTTTGAACAACACTTGGAATTGAACTCAGATCCTGGTGTATAGGGAGACAGCATTCTACCACCTAAGCCACAATATAGATATGTTTTTGGAACTATTTAAAATACTTATTTTTGTCCATTTTATAATTTGTTATTTTTATTTTTTTTCATCCTGGGGTATTGAGTATAGGATTGTGTGTGTTTGTGAGTGTTTGTGTGTGTGCGTGTGTGTGTGTGTGTATGTGTGCACCCACACACATACATATGAATGCATATGTGCCCATACTGGGGGTTGAATCCCCTTAACTTTTTCCAGCCAAGGTTAATACTTTACCACTTGAACGTGTGTACACCTTCCAGCTAAGGTTAACACTTTACCACTTGAACATGTGTATACCTTCAGTGTGGCTTTCCTGGTTAAATGCTACTGAGGAGGCTGGGATATGTGGATGGCAGTTCAAAGCTGGAATTGGCACTGTGGCTCAAGTTGTAGAGTACTAGCCTTAAGGAAAAAAAGCTTAAAAACAGTGCTCGGGCCTTGAATTCAAGCCCTCAAGCTCTAGGGCCAGCATATAAAAAAATCAATGAACTCTGAATTGCCTGACCATGCTGACTTTAACCCATGGTGTACATATCTCAGCCTCTCAAGTAGGTAGGATTGCAGGTGTGAGCCTGTAGTAATGATATTAGTCATTTATTATTATTATTGTTGATGGATTTTAAAGTATATTTTTATTGTTATCTTTAAATAGTTGTACAAAGAAGTTCCCATTCTACAAAACGGTATATGAGTACAAAGTGTCTGACAACATTGTTACCCCTCCCTCCTAACCCATCCCTTCTCTCACCTATTTTTTAAATTGAGATTAGGTGATTACGTATTTCACAGTATTGTGGAATAGTGATACTTAAAGTCACAAACACATTTTAACCTTCATAAGGCACATTGTCATTATCATGGTCTATACAGTTTGTGAATTCTATGAGCTTTTATAATACAAATTATTTCTTCCATATCAGGTGGTGATTACATTTCTTTCCTTTTGCTTAATGTAAGCTGTTCCCTCTTTCCCTCTCATTCCTCCTTTCCCATCACTGTCTTTGGGTTGCTTAGTTCTTTTTCTTCTATGTCCAGTCCAGCTGATGGGCCCCTTTGTTTTATGTTGTTCTGTTTTCCACTTATTCTGTGTCCTCCTCCTGCCTTCCCTCCTTTGAGTGCATATATCTACCATATATATGGTCAATAATATGGAGCCATTTAGTAATGATATGACAAAATGAGTGGCTCTCCTTTGTTTCTTGAGTCCTGTTTATTTTGTCACATCTTCTTGCATTTTGACTTTATCATCCACATATTGGGGCGACCATGTGCCATTTGTCTCTTTGTTCTTGGCTTACTTCATTCAAAATAATCTGCTCTAGTTCCATCCATTTCCCTGCAAATGCCATTATTTTGTCCTTTCTAATGGCTGCATAATATTCCATTATATATAGGTATCACAACTTTTGGATGCACTCATCAGTATTAGGGCATCTGGGTTGTTTCCAGATCTTGGCTATTGTGAACAGTGATGCAATAAACATGGAGGTGCATGTGTCTTTGTATACTGGTTCCTGTTGTTCAGGGTAGATGCCTAGGAGTGGTATGGCTGGGTCCTAGGAGAGGTCTATATTTAGTTTTCTGATGTACCTCCAGACTGCTTTCCAAAGTGGCTGTGTATACATTCCCACCATCAATGTAGTAGTGGGTCTTCTTTCTTTTCTTTCTCTGCATCCCCTCCAGCATTTATTGTTGGCTAAATTTAGGATGTGGGCCATTCTGACTGGGGTAAGGTGGTATTTCAGTGTTGTTTTTATTTGCATTTCCTTTACAGCCAGGGATGATGAACATTTCCTCATGTGTTTCTTTGCCAGTTTTATCTCTCCTTCTGAGAAGTCTCTCTTTAGTTCCCTTGCCCATTTTGTGATTGATTTGTTCAATTTGTGAAGGGTTAGTTTCTTGAATTCTCTGTACATAATGGATAATAGTCCCTTGTCTGATATATTGCTGGTAAATATTTTCCCCAAATAGTTGGCTTTCTTTCTAGTTTGTTGCTATTTCTTTATCTGTGCTAAAACCTTTTATTTTAAGGTAATCCCATTTAATGAGTCTCTCTCCAATTTGTTGTGGCCCTGGGACTCTTCAGGAAGTTCCTGCCTGTGCCTGTAAGTTCAGGTGTCTCTCCTCCTCTGTCCTGCAGTAGTTTCAGAGTACCAGGTTTGATGTGAAGGTCTTTAATCCATTTTGAGTTGATGTTCATTCATGGTGACAGGCTGGGGTCCACTTTCAGTTTTCTGCATGTGGCCACTCAGTTTTCCCAGTAGTTGAAGCGGTTATGATTCTTCTACACTATGTCTTTGGCTCCTTTGTCAAATATCAACTGACTCTACATATGCAGCTTTATTACTGGGTCCTTTAATCTGTTCCATTGGTCTTCGGGTCTCTTTTGTGCCAATACAAAGCTGTCTTTGTTATTATGGCTCTATAGTAGAGCTTGAAATCTGGTATCGTGATCCCTCCTGCATTGTTTCTTTTGTCTGGAATTGTTTTGGCTATTCCAGGTCTTTTGTTGTTCCATATGAAATTTTGGATTGTTTTCCCTTTTTCAGTAAAGTATGTCATAGGGATTTTAATGAGAATTGCATTGAATGTGTGTATCAATTTTGGCATATAGCCATTTTCACTATATTAATTCTGCCTATCCAGAACATGGGAGATCTTTCCTTTTCCTGATATTCTCTACGATTCCTTTTTGTAGGCTTTTATGGTTTTTATGAAATAGACCCTTTACATCTTTGGTTATGTTAATTCCTACTCTTTTTTTTTCAGAGGTTATCGTGAATGGAGTTGTTTCCTTGATTTCCCTTTGTGCTTGTATATTGTTTGGTGTATGGAAAGGCAACTGATTTTTGTGTGTTAATTTTGTATCCTGCTTCTTTGCTGAAGTGGTTTATAAACTCTTAAGAGTTTGAGGATGGAGCTTTTGGGATCATTAAGATATGAAAACTCAATGTTGTTTTGATTTGCATTTCTTAAAAGAGATAGTTTAACTTCTTCCTCCCCTATGCAGATCTCTTTAATTTCTTTTTCTTGCCTTATTGCTCTGGCTAAGGATTCCAGAACTATATTGAAAAAGAGTGGAGAGAGTGGGCATCATTGCATAGTTCCTGTTCTTAGGGGAATTGGTTTTACTTTTTCCCCATTAAGTATAATAGTGGCTGTTGTTCTGTAATATAAGGCTTCTATTGTTTTAAGGAATGTTCCTTCTATTCCTATTTTTTCCAGAGCATTTAACATGAATGAGTGTTGTATTTTATCAAAAAATTTTCTTTGTCAATAGAGATAATTCTGTGGTTCTTGACTTTGGATCTGTTGATGTAATGGATTACATTTATTGATTTACGTATGTTAAACCATACCTGCATCTCTGGGATGAAGCCTACTTGGCCATAACTTGTGATTTTTTGGATATGTTTCTGGATACTGTTGGCTAGAATTTTATTGAGGAGCTTTGCATCTGTGTTCATGAAAGAGATTGGTCTGTAGTTCTCATTTTCTGTTGGGCCTTTGCGTGATTTGGGTATGAGTGTGATATTGTCTTCATAGAATGAGTTTGGGATTACTCCCTCTATTTCTATTTCTCTGAAGAGCTTGAGGAGTATGGGTATTAGTTCATCTTTAAAGGTCGTATAGAATTCCGTTGTGAATCCATCTGGTCCTGGGCTTTTCCTTGTTGGAAGGTTTCTGATTGCTTCCTCTACCTCATTGTAGGTTATTGGCATATTTAATTGATTTATTTCTTCTCGGTTAAATTTGGGCAATTTGTATTTCTCTAGAAATACATCCATTTCTGCTAGGTTTTCCTTCCATGTTGAGTATAGAGACTGGAATCACTTCTTTATAATTGTTTGGATGTCTTGGATGTTTGTTGTAATTTTTTCTGTGGCATCTCTGATCTTACTGATTTGGGTCTCTTTCTTTTTTTTTTTTTTTATTAATCTTGCCAGTGGTCCGTCAATTTTATTGATTTTTTTCAGAAAAACAGCTTTTTGTTTTCTTAATTTTATTCATAGCTTTCTTAGTCTCTATCATTAATTTCAGCTTTTATTTTGGTTATCTTGCTCCATCTAGCGACTTTAGGTTCAACTTTTTCTTGTTTCTCTAGCAGTTTTAGTTGCATCATGAGATTGTTTACTTGGTCTGTCTCTGTTTTCTTGATGTGTACTGATGGATATTTTTTAAGAGACTTACTGTGGATGCTGGTGGCTCAAGGTTGTAATCCTAGCTATTCAAGAGGCTGATAGAAGAATCTTGATGTAAAGTTGACCCACAGGAGAAAAATCTATGTGGCTTATCTCAGGTTAACAACCAAAAAATTGGAAATACAGCTGTACCTCTAGTGGTATAATAGTAACCTTGAGCAAAAATGCTTAGGGACATCTGCACAAGACATGGGAGGACCTCTCCTGAATGAAATTCACATCCATTAATAGGTGGGAAGGGCATTTTTTGTTCTGTGCAGATGTTCTACCTGTTTATTTGCCAATATCATATCTTTCTCTGGAATATGTAGCTCAGGTTGGCCTTCATAGTTTGAAGTAAGCTTGGGAGTAGGAAGCACTTTCAGGTCATTTCTTACTTCAACCCAAGGACATCAAAAACACGTTGTCCTCAATAATTGATTTTGCTATGCCTGTCATCCATCTAGAAAGCTCTTGTCTTGCTGCTGACCCTTTTCAACTGTTCACCCATTTGCTTCAACTAGGACTTCTTTTCACTTAACGTGATTATTTCCTCCATGCAGTCTGGGTAAGGTATGAAAACAGGGAGCTCCATTATTACTCCAGCTCTCTTTTTTTGTGCCTCTATGAGAACTTGAATTCACTATCTTTTAGCTTTTTCTGTTAAGGTTGATGTTCTTTCACTTGAGCTAACACTCAAGTGAAAGAACATCAACCTTAACAGGTGACTATCAGCAAAGAGGAGATTAAAGAGGACTGGGAAAGTAGCTCAGTGGTAGAGTGCATGAGGCCCTGGGTTCGATTCCTTAGCACCACTTAAACAGAAAAAGCCGAAGTGGCACTGTGGCTCAAGTGGTAAGAGCTGAAGAGCTGAGGGACAGTGCCTAGGCCCAGAGTTCAAGCCCCATAACCGACAAAATAAGTAAATAAATAAATAGACATGACTGAAGACAGACTCAATTCATGGATCCTGTCCAATGAAGACAATAAGGATCTCTGTGGATGGCTGGTGCAGATGGAAAACAGTTCCACATTCAGCAGACATCATCACTGAAGAAAGGGTTGAGAAGTTTCAGAAGGTGAACCAGCAATGTCCAGGCAGGTGTAGTTACCACATCCTTCTCACTGCTGAGAATCCCATGTTACAAGCATGTTTCCTATAGGAGTTGAAGATACTTTGGAACTACTTTTCATCTTTCTGAGGGAAAAGAGAAAATTTCAGAGAAAGGAGAGGTGCGAGCCACTCACGGGTAGGCATATGTTGAGAACAGCTGCTTTTCTGGGTTGGTAGGTCTGGTAAGTGGAGGGGCTTATGTCTCTTGAAGTATCTTGGTGTCTCAGACCAGTGAAGGAGTCTAGTTATTGCCCAAGGGTAGAGGTTATCCCCAGTGAAGCTGATGATTTCAGGTGATCACCAGGCCTCAGATGTAATGTAGTTTAATAATATAACAAGAGTGGTGTTCTTTGAGTTAATTGAAACTGAGTTATATCTACTTGTAGAGTCCCAAGTAAACTAGAATAGAAGATACCCATGAGAGAAATGAGAGAGAGACTGTTGCATTAAGGAAGTAAAAACTAAACTAGATTTTGAATTTGTTTAGTGAGCCTTTCTTGACTTTTTAGCCTTTCCCTGTGAAATTGCATTAACTTTCATGTATGATGAGAATTTTTCAGTCACAAAGGCTTTTAAGAGGCCACATGTTTTTGGTTAAGGAAAAAATGTATTTCTTTTGGTCACACATGGGGCTTGAACTCAGGGCCTGGGTGCTGTCACTGAGCTCTTCAGTTCAAGGCTAATGCTCTACCACTTAAGACACAGCATCACTTCTGGTTTTCTGTTTATGTAGTACTGAGTAATTGAACTCAGGGACACAAAAATAATTTATCCTCTAATTGTTTCATTTTATTTAAGTTTTTTTCTCAGTTGGGGGGCTTGAACTCAAGGTCTGGGCACTGTCCCTGACCCTTTGCATGCTCAAGTCTAGTGCTCTATCTCTTGAGCCACAGCACCACTTCTGAGAAAGAAATGTCTTTGAGGGCAGGGAACTAATGGCTCAGCCCTGTAATTCTAGATACTCAGAAGGCTGAGATCTGAAGACTGATGTTCAAAGACAGTCCAGACAATAATCTCCATTTAGCCATCAAAAACTGTGGAAATGTAGTGTTAGCTCAAGTGATAGAACATCAACCTTAACAGAAAAAGCTAAAAGATAGTGCCCAGCCCTGAGTTCAAGTTCTCATAGAGGCACAAAAAAAGAGAGCTGAAGTAATAATGGAGCTTCCTGTTTTCATACCTTACCCAGACTGCATGGAGGAAATAATCACGTTAAGTGAAAAGAAGTCCTAGTTGAAGCAAATGGGTGAACAGTTGAAAAGGGTCAGCAGCAAGACAAGAGCTTTCAAGATGGATGACAGGCATAGCAAAGTCAATGCTGGCAACATGCCTTTTTATTAATACATTTTTTATTGTGAAAATACCGTACAGAGGGGTTACAATTATATGATCAGGGTAATGAATATATTTCTTATTAAGAATTGTTGCTTGCTCCTTTGTTTCCCCTTCCCATCCCTGCCCTCCCATCTCCGCCCCCCTCGACATAAGGTCTTGTACATCTCATTGTTGCAATGGGTCCACCTGTATCCCTATTTAAACAATTTGTTTTTCCCTTCCCCTCCACAAATTATACCAACATCAAATACAATGAAAATACTATGGGGGAGGGACATACAAAGCAATGAAGAAATCATATTATAAATATGTTAGAAACAATAGCAAGAAAGAAAAAACATTTGAATCCTTTTCTTGGGGTTCATTTTGCCTAATATCAACTTATCTGTTTCTGCTTGTCTCAGACATATACTAGTTATTGCAAATAAGGGAAACCATGGGACCTATGTTTCTTTGTGTTTCTTTCTTTTCTCTATGTTTCTTTTTTCTGTCTTTCCAGTTCCTAACAAATGGGGCAATGCCATTCTTTAGGATGGAGGCATAGAATTCCATTGTGTATATATACCACATTTTCTTGATCTGTTCATCTACTGAGGAGCATCTGGGTTGGTTCCATATCTTAGCTATGGTAAATAATGCTGCAATAAACATAGTTGTGCTGGTAGCTTTAATATGGTCTTGTTTGTGATCATTTGGGTAAATACCCAAAAGTGGGATTGCTAGGTCATAGGGGAGCTCTATGTGGAGTCTTTTGAGGAACCTTTGTACTACTTTCCAAAGTGGTTAAACAAGTTTATACTCTCACCAACAATGCAGTAAGGTTCCCTTTGTCCACATCCCCTCCAGCATCTGTTGTTATTAGAGTCCTTGATTATAGCCATTCTAACTGGGGTAAGGTGGTATCTCAATGTTGTTTTGATTTGCATTTCTTTTATGGGTAGGGGGGTTGAGCATTTCTTCATGTGTCTATTGGCCATCCTTCTTTCCTCTTCAGAGAAGTTTCGCCACAAGAAAACCAAATACCACAAGCAGACCAGAGACTCCACCAAGAGACTGTGGTTACGGACACAGGGACGATACAGGGTCTTCCCATCCCTCCCTCCCCCCCCCAAAAAATCAAAGAACTCTTTTTTGTACCTTTTTTAAAATTTTTATTTTTTTAAAAAAACTCTTTTCTATTCTTTTTTTTCCTCTCACAATTTTTATTTTAGGTGTATATGTGTATGCTTTTTTATTTTTTATTCTTTTAATTTCCTCTGACCTTTTGATCCTTTTTTTATTCTTTTCATTTTTTTCTCTTTCTTTTTTGCATAACCTAATTGCTGTTCAAAGAAACTCAGCACTTATATGAGGAATCTACTCTCAAAAATGGATTTTTAAATTTTTTGTTTTGGGTTTCTAGATCTGTGTTTTCATTGCTAATTCCAATGCCAGTTAAATATATTTTATGGTCATTTTTTAGCTCATGGTTTTGCATTTTGCTCTTTGGAAGGTGTTTTATTATAAAGATTTGATTTTAACATCTACTCTGTGCCTGTTTCATTTTCTGCACAATTGAAATGCCAGTTTTCCCTGGAATCAGAGTTCAGGAAGGGATCATCTACACTCTTGTCAGCAGTGACAGTGGGCAGTGTTCCTAATGATGGTGACCATGGCAGGTGTGGGTGGCAGCTCCAGCTGAGGTGTCTGCACCTGGCGCTGTGCCATCAGTGGTGGCTTCTTGGGATCAGTTCTGCAGATGTGGAGAGCCATTCCTGGTGTTGTGCCTCTGTACCAAGAACATCTTGGTGTGTTCTCTGGCTTTCCTGGATGCTTGGAGATGTTTACATACATATTATAAAAAAAGTTAGCCTAGTAAAGTACAGAAAAATTATATAAGGAATCTTTACCTCCACATTCTCAGCAGGCACATTCAACCACAGTGAAAATTTTATTGTTCTTTGTTATCTGCTTTCCTGTTTCTATCTAAAGAATTTAACAATATTTCACTCCTAACACTTCAGTATAAATCTCCAAGAAATAAGGACGTTTTCTTATATAACGTTACCATTCTTCATCTTTTCTATTAAATTAATAGCAATTTTTTTTAATATTGCCATTTAAACCTGTTTTCCTTGGTTTTCCAACACACACACACACACACACACACACACACACACACACACACACACACACACACATACACACCCTGCCTTTGTGTGTGTGTGTGATCAAATTGGAGACAGAATTAGGACCTTGTCCTCCTAGTGTTCCTCCACTTCAGTAATTCCTCCAAATCTGCTTATGTCTCAGATAAGGTCTTGCAAAAAAATTCTGCCTCGTCTAGCACCAAACCATGTTGTTTTCACAGGAAATAGAAAAGCCATGAGGAATGAATAGGCCCTCTTTGCCCACTTCAAATATGATGTCTTTTCTTGAGTAGGAAGTGGGGTGGCTTTTGTGCTGTTCTCCTGTGGGAGGAGTTCTGGCAGGTATTCACAGATCCTGGTGTTGCTTTTGAACTGACAGGCAGCCTTGTGAATGTTTTCTGCTTCTGGATGCAGCAGTCTCATGTTGCTGATCTGTGTAGCTGTTTGTGGTGACTGGGGTCCTGGGTAACTGGTAGGCCACTCTTGTGGCTAAGCTGCACTGTGGGTGTGGGATGGGGGGGTATAGAAAGGCACTTAGCAGTTTTTAGTCCTTGAATATTGTAGCTATAAGTTCTTTGCTCTTTTAATTCCCGGTTTATATTTTTTCTTGTCAATCTCTTGGGGGTGAAGTACACACTGAATCTCTGATTAGAGAGCTAGAGTGATTCCTTATTGATTTGACACCATTTTCCCTGGAATCAGAATCAGTTGTTTCGTGGTGTTGCTCATGCTGCTTCCAGCCCTGAGCAGGCCCCACTTCCTCTACACAGGTGAACGTGTTCTTGTTCAAAGTCCTCTCAAAATGCTGCTGTCTCTACATCACCTCCCTGTGGTTGCTGACGCTGTTTTTGGTCCTGAAGAAACTTCCTCCAAGCATGCCTTTGGCTGTCTCTGTAGCAACTGATTTGGGGTCCATGCAGATGCACAGGCCTGAGACAAAGTACAAATCTGCCCTCTCAGGGTTTTCTGAGACAAAAGAGTTGACAGTTTTGAGGCTATTGCTTAGCAAACCCAGGTCAGTGTTCTGTGTGATCCCTAGCTCCACTGCTGGGCTTGACAGGTGCCTCATGTGGTGTCCAGAGGACTCTTGGAGTGCTTCAGCTGAGCCTATGTGGCCACTCCCACTTTCCCTCTTGTCTGGGAAGAGAAGAGGTGTCAGGAAAGGAGAAGTGTCTGGTAAAGACTGGCATTCATGTGCAATCACGGAAGCCCCTAGAAGTGTCTCTGCTGCTAGGAGGATCCCAGATTGAAGAGTAGACCTCCAATCCCCACTAAGTGTCCAACTTCTTATTTCTAAGAAAAGTTCTTAATTCATGCCAATCATTTCCAGGTTTTCTTCATTAGCATGGTACTGGGAACTCTTACAAATATCATATTCTAAGCCCTGTGTTGGTGTTTTATATTTGTATTAATTATTTAAGTGGCTGAAATATCAGGATCACAGTTGGAAGCCAGCAGTCAGGGAAGTCTGTGATAATATTATGTCCAATAAACTACCAAAAGTTTGGAAGTTGAGCTGTGGCTCCCATTGTAGAGGGCAAACTGGAGCAAAAAGAGCTCTAGAGACAGCCCTACTCCCAAACTTGAAGCCCCAAGACTGGAACCAAAACAAAAGCTCATATTCTACAGTCTTTTATTATTGGTATGGGTCTTGGGGTTTAAACTCACAACCTTTACACTGTCCCTGAGCTTTGTTGCTCATAGCTAACACTCAATAGATAACACTCAATGACTTGAGCCACTGTTCCACTTTCAGATTTTTTGGTATTAATTGGAGATAAGATTCTCTGGGCCTGGGCTGGGAAGGTGGCTCAGTGGTAGGGCGCTTACTTTGCATGCATGAGGCCCTCCGTTCAATTCCCCAGCACCACTTAAGCAAAAAGAAAAAAAGCCAGAAGTGGCGCTGTGGCTCAAGTGGTAGAGCACTAGTCTTAAGCTGAAAGCTGAGGGACAGCGCCCAGGCCCAGAGTTCAGGCCCCACGACTGGACCCAAAAAAAAAAAAAAAAGATTCTCTGGGCCTTTCTTGTCCTGTCTGGCTTCATTGGGTCTTTCTTGTCCAGTCTAGCTTCAATCTGTGCTCTTCAGATCTTAGCCTCCTATGTAGTTAGACGTAAAGGTAGGAGCTAGTAGCCCCTGGATTCGACCTCATGTTTGTGTAATTGATGTTTTTAAACTGTGAATTGAATATAATTGAAATTAATTGATTATAAAGACCTTGTGTTTTATTTTGATATCTGGACCACAGCTTGATCTGGGCCTAAGCATCCTTAGCCCTCTTGGGAGAGAGAATCTCTTTTGACTAGTCTGTCTAGAGCAGTCTGTAATCTTCAACATGTGTTTTCTTCTAATGATTTCTGGGTCTTGAACTCAGAAACTAGGTGCTGCCTTTTAAAATTTTGATCTAGGCTAATGCTCTACCCCTTGAGTTACACCTCCACTCCCATCTGTTGGCAGATTAATTGGAGGTAAGAGCCTCTTGGACTTTTCTACTAAAGGTGGCTTTGAACCACAGTCCTCATAGCTCATCTTCCTGATCAGGTAGGACTACAGGTATGAACCATTGGTGTCTGGCCAGAAACTAGTTCTTCGAGCTTGCTACATACTACACTGTTAACCAATATTAATGACTCTGATAGAAAAATTAGTAGTTTTAGTAAAACATACAAAAGTAAACGGTGATTTAAAAAGCCCACAATTTTCTTATCATTTTTGGTGAATTGAAGCCAGTACTTTAACAGAAGCTAGGAAATTCTTCTACAAGCCCATCTCAACTAACAATGATATGCATCCAATTGTGCACAGCTGTTATATCAGCAACAAAGAGGAGCATTACATCAGTTGTCACGGCAGGAAGTAAGACACTCTAAAAATAATCAGTGGAAGCTGGGTGGCAGTGGCTCATGCCTCTAATCCTAGATATTCAGGAGGCTAGATCTATGGTTAAAATTCACCACAATCAGGAAAAGTTTGTGAGAGATTATCTCAAATTAACCAGTAAAAGCTAGAAGGGGAGCTGTGGCTAACGTGGTACTTCACCAGCCTTGAGCCATAAAGCTAAGGGACAGCACGAAGGCCATGAGCCCAAATCCCAGCTCTAGCCCCAATAACAACATATGTGGGCTATAGGATGGCTCAAAAGGATAATATTTAAGTAGCACAAGGCCCTTTACCTCACCGTCACAAGAACTTCAACATACTTTGTTGAAACATACACACAATAGAAACTGAAAACAATATATAAAGATATGCTATAAAGACCAATTATGATAGGAAATTGACTCATTACCTTGTTCATGTAACTGAACCTCTCTGAACAATATCTTTTTCATTCTCTACATTTTGTTTATTGAGACAAACTAATTAAAAGGCACAAACATAGGGCATGTTTACATGGACATTATAACAAACATATACATTGAAAGTGTAGGAATGTGTTGCCTTCCTGCTAAACAGAAAGTTCCTAAGCTTTTATATATACAGCAGTTGTACAATTTAATGTCCTAAAGTACAAAAGATCATTTATAAAATTATTTTACACTAGGTACTATTTATTTAATTTTTCTTTACTATGTAGTTCAACCCCCTAGAACTGTTTTGAATAATGACACACAGATAGATACCTGTCCCTGATGTTCAGAGTCTGCTTCAGATGCAGGGTATTTTGATGCTTGAACTGACACAGTGGGGTATAAACGGAAGTCGCCCAGTTTGATAGTCAGTCCTGAAAACATTCTGCAGAATTAACACAACTAATTTCCATTTCTCTTAACTGCAAGATTAAAAAATGAAAAGAAAAAAAAACAAAAAATATATTGCAACTTAAAAAAAATCACAGCGTCTTGGTTTTAGTTAGCTTCTTTAAAAAAACACAAAACATAATGCTTCAAAAACATTAACGTGTGGCATGATGGTGTAAAGAGTATCTGTTTTCTTAGCTTTTGGTTTCTGAACAATATCTTTACAATAAAAAATATATAAAATCAATTAACCATGATTTAAGACAAATTATATAGGCCTGTGACAAATAATGCTTTAAAACAAACTCCTGTATGGATCCTTACAGACTACTTTGCCAAAAACAGTAGAATGATATATCCAAGGAAAATTGTGCATATGTAGTTGCAAGCTGATGTTAAAAACTCTGATCAGTTGTGTGTGTGTGTGTGTGTGTGTGTGTGTGTGCGTGTGTGTGCGTGCGTGTGCATGTGCGCTCTCTCTATATCATATATATGTATGTATGTACATAAAATCAACAGTTGGACCAAAAGAATAGAGCAGAGGCTGTAGAACATCTGTAGCAAGGGCAAAGTTCTAAGATCAGACCTAAAACCACCAAAAAATAGTGCTGCCATTCAAATTACTCTAATGGCTTTGCAGTGGTATCTTTTTTTGTACATTTTTTTGTAAAAATGTTGTACAGAGGGATTACAGTTATATGAGTCAGGTAATGAGTACATTTCCTTATTGGGCATTGTTGCCTTCTCCTTTGTTTTCTCCCTACCATCCATTCCCTCCCACCTCCACAACTATCCCCCAATATCTTTTTTTCTTCCTTACTTTTGTTTCTAATGTATTTATAATGTACCATGTGATTTTTTTTGTTTCTTTGTACTTTCCTCGCCCACGGCATAACCCCGTTTTTCACTGTATTTGATGTCGGTGCCCTGCATCTAGTATAGACACTTCTCTAATTTGAGGAGGGGAAGTGAAAAAACAAAATGCTTAAATAAGGATACAAGTTGACCCATTGTAACAATGAAATTACAAGACACTACGTTGAAAACGAACTGCACTGCTATCTTAAGCCTGTAATCCTAGCCACTCAGGAGGCTGAGATCTGAGCATTACAGTTGGAAGCCAGATAGGGCAGTTAAGTTAGAGTCTTAATTCCAATTAACCACAACCAAAAAAAAGGTCAGAATTGGAGGAATGGCTCAAGTTTTAAAGCACTAACCTTGATCAAAGATCTCAGAGATAGAACTGAGTCCCAGAGTTCAAGCCCCAGGACTAGTACACATACAAAACAACTCAAAAACAGAGACTAGCAAAATAACCCTATAACATAAAAAGTGATAGTCAATATTATTGTAAGAGGCAATTTTTCAAATTATACATAGAAATATTATTTAAATTATCAAAACATAAGATATTAATAGATTAAAATTATTAGAAAGTAAATATTAACATGACAACCATGCATTAAATATGACATAAAAGTGTAAATTTAGGATTCAAAGTGGAATTCAAAATAATCAGGTAAACAGTTGCAGGAACATTATGAGACACATACTTGCTTTCAAACCTAGATATACAATCGAATGAGTAAATGGCAATTAAAGGAGTTGCACATTACTTGAGAAACCTTGCTGTGTATACCTCCACACAAAGACACATGTGGGTGTGTAGGTGTGTATATAGCTATTGAGGGTAGAATATGTGTAAATATTCTTACACAGAGGCATTGCCCTCTAATGTCTGATCACCCAACATAGGTTTGTACAGAGTATTTGTAAGAAAGTTTAGGTGTGGAGAGGGATGATGGTATGGAATTAATTTCTGGGAAGAAGTAATTCTGCAAAGGGCATGTTCAGGGAAGTGAACAACCTAAGAAAATTAGAGATGAGTGACAGTTTCTCAGCAATTGCAGGGTGTGAAGGAAATGGCCCAGAAAAGTGAGTGTGCTTACAGAAGCTATAGGCCGAGCTACTTTGAAAAATGGCTAGATTGGTTTGTCACCAGAATGTTTCCTGCCGGGGCAAGAGTACTGCCTTATTTCAGGTTACTAGGCCTCATGTCAACCAAGCTAGCTCCTTGACATCAGTATAGTAGTTTCATTGTGTACTGAGAGAAAAAAAAAACTTTCTTTGATGCTTAGATTGATCAGGACAATTGTGAGGCCATAGAGTTTAGGACTATGACAATAAGAGTTCATTCATTCATGCTCCTGCCAACACCTCCCAAATGAAGGGATTACAGGCGTATGTCCATCTGTTTATCTCATTGAGATTCTTCTGTGTTGTAGTGTTTCCAACCTTGAATTGGTTATTCAAATAAATCACCAAGACTGTAGAGTAAAATAAAATTTTCTTTGGATGCTTGTATATGAGAGTCACAGTCAGCAGCTATGTAAAATGTTTATGCCTTTTAGGCTGTGTGTGTATGTGTGTGTTCTGAGGTCTTAACTCAGGTCCAAGGTGCTGTCCTGAATTTTCTGCTCAAGTTCCACCACTATAATCTTGCATTTGGAAATTACTGTTTGTTTGTTGTGGGGCTTGAACTCTGAGTGGGAGCTGTCCCTCAGTTCTTCAGCTCGAGGTTAGCACTCTGTCACGAGCCACAGCGCCACTTCTGGTTTTCAGGTGGTTTATTGGAGGTAAGAGTCTCACAGACTTTCCTGCCCAGAACTGGCTTTGAACCGTGATCCTCAGATCTCAGCGTTTTGAGTAGCTAGGATTAAAAGCATGAGCTATAACCGGTACTCAGCTGGAAATTATTGTTTTAAAAAGCATAGCAAAAATATTACTGACAAATATAATGGACAAATGTGGCCTCATCAGAAAGAAGCCTCTTTGCCTTTCTACCATTGTCCCATTCCTATAACCCTACTTGAGAAAGATGAGAACTGGAGAATAATTGTTTGAAGAAATCATAAAAAACAAGTCCATAAAACTCCATCTGTTGTTAACTAATCAATGTACAGAATGGAGGCCTGGTTCAATGGGTGGAATGTCAACTATGAGCAAGCAAACAAATCCTAAAGAACATGAGTTCATGCTCTTAGTTCAAGTGCTTGCAAAATATATAGATGACATACAGGCAGATAGTCTCATACATAGATGACTGATCATCAATTGATTAATTGATAGATCACACTTTTTTATTGTAAGTTGAACCCACAAGTTAAAACAAAGCTCATAATACTGGATGAAATAAAAAATTTAAATTATGAATCTGATCTGAAATGATAACCAATGAATACCATTCTTGCAACTCATAAAATAGCTATTTCCACACCCACAAGTACCAGTTTTTGAAATCAGAGCCTGGCCTTGCCTTGCTTTCTCAGCTAGCCCAGCTATTACTGAGACACACCTACAGCACATACATAAAATGTACTCCAATTACCCTCAGACCAGCTATAACTCTCATCCCATGAGGTTCAGTTACCTTGTCTTCCAAAAATTTCAGCAGTTTTCACTGTTTTCTGTTTTTATACATGAAAATAAATTACATCAAGACTTAAAACTTTCAGCTTTGGGATATACCACTTGGGTTAGCTAGCAGCAATACTCATCATTGGGAACATCCAGTCATGGGTCCTGAGAATGGTTGTTACATCTATTGGGAAAGCAGAGGAGGAGCACTGGAAGGCTGCTTAAGCATCTTGAAGACCAAAGAGTACCAGATGGTTAGAGGAAGTCTTTGTTCTCTGTCAGATGCTGGAAGAGAGTGTGCAGAAAAGTTCTGGTAACCATTGATGTTGCTGTTAATTTTCATGGAAGCAGTACTCTCATTTTGATTCATGGTGACCACCCACAAATACACCCTGGTGTATTTTCCAGGCATGAATTACTGTTCCCCTTTCACCTCAGGACTGAGAGCAACTATTGGGGCCATGATGGATGGTCAGCACCAGTATGCTGCTAGAGGGCCATCAATGCATGAAGTCCCTTGTAATGACTAAGGTAACAAGAGCTCATGCCTCTGTGAGAAGATTGGGCCTGGGGCCCAAACCCAGTGCATAGAGTGAAAGGAAAGGAAAGTTACTGGGACAATGTGACTGTGGCATCCCAAAATGGTTACTTAGAGTGATAGCAACTATTGCACACTTCAGTCTAGTCTACATAGATGGGTTTCTATACAGTGGTTAAATAGAATGGCTCAGGATATTATTAAGGAGCCAATCAAGTTCATTTCCTATTTCACCACTGACAAGAGCATTATGAAATATGTAAAAAATATCAAGTTCAAACAAAAGACAGTCCAGCAAGATCTATTTGCAGTTACAGAATTTACAAGAAAAGTAGTTCTTGTGGTAAAGATTCTTACTCAACAATTTCAAATGTCTTCGTGTCTGTGCATAAAGAGTTTCTGGCCAGGCACCAGTGGCTTATATCTTTAATCCTAACTATGTAGGAGGATGAGATCTGAGGATTGAGATTCAGTCAGCCTGGACAGGAAAAGTCTGTGAGAATATTATCTACAGTTAACTAGCAAAAAGCCAGAAGTGGAGATGTGGCTCAAGTGGGTAGAGTACCAATCTTGAGGGAAAAGGCCAATAGACAACCTTAAGCCCTAAGTTTCTGAGTTCAAGTCTCTGCACACACACATACACACACAAATTATGGAAAACTTGCCATTGTGTAAAAAATCAAAATGTGAATGGAAAATAATTTCCATAAATTCAAATTTACATTTCAAGATGATTTACTTTCCTCTTGATTAAAGGAACAATAATATGATTATGCAAAAATGCTTCCGAATTTAATTCTCAGTGTCTTTTAATATTTCATGAGTTTTCCAATAGGCTTAAAATAAGAATGTATTTATAGAATTAAAACAATTTTCTTTATTCCTTCAGGTGAGCTGGACATTACAAATAATTCTGTACCGTTTAGTAGTTTTCTTTACATTTTGTAAGCTGAATATATGTCTTTTCCTTTGGATGACTCATGAAAATTTTAAAGAATAAAGCATCTAACCAATTTTCTTTTTATTAAGTTTTTGTATTGTGAAAATATCGTTCAGTTGCAATTACATGAGCAAGGGAATGAGTACATTTCTTATCAAGCATTGTTGCCTCCTCCTTTGTTTCCCTTATCATCCCTTGCCATATCCTGCCCCCCTGTCCCCCACCCTAAAGTTGTAAAGTTTGTTTTTCAACATAACGTCTTGTACATCTCACTGTTGCAGTGGGTCTACCTGTAACTTTATTATTTTCTTTAAATTATTTTTAAGTAATTATACAAAGGAGTTTCAAATCAACATTACCTATTTGATTTTTTACATTTATCATTAGCATATATTAGCTGCACAGACTTAGGGATTTGATTGTGATATTTCTTCCCACACATGCAAATATTAAACTTGATCATGTTCATCCCTGTATTACTCTTTTTTCATGCATTTTTTTGTCAGTCATGGGGCTTGAACTCTGGGCCTGGGCACTGTCCCTGAGCTCAAGATTAGTGCTTTACCACTTGAGCCACAGTGCCACTTCCAGTTTTCTGGTGTTTAATTGGAGATAAGAGTTTCATGGACTTTCCTTCCTGGGCTGGCTTTGAATGGTGATCCTCAGATCTCAGCTTCCTTTGTAGCTAGGCATGAGCCACATGCATTTTTTATTGTTATTATAAACATACTGTATGGAGGTGCTACATAATTCTGATAGAGTACATTTCTAGCTGAGTGCTGTTAGCTCACCCCTGTAATCCTAGCTACTTGGGAGGCTGAGATCTAAGAATCACAATTAGAAATCCGCTCAGTTACAAAAGTCCTTGTAAGATCCTTATCTCCAATTAACAACTCAAAAACTGGAAGTAGTGGTGTGCTCAAGTGGTAGAGCAGGAGCCTAAATCATAAAGAGGCTTAGGGACAGTGGCCACACCCTGAGTTCAAGCCCAACTGACCAAAAAAAGAGTATGTTCCTTTTTGAACAATTTCATCCCTTTCCTCACTTACCCATCGCCACCAACAAGTTTTATAGTTCATTTTCAACAAAGGGTCTAGTAAGTAGCACCACTGTATTATTCTTGTAAGGAAATGCCCACCTTGCAGACCTACCTCCGTCCTCGAAGGCAGGACCTGTACAGTTGAGGCACCTCCCACTTCCAGCCCCCAATATAAAAGGGGCCTCCAAGGAGCCAGACAGTGACATTTTCTCCATTTCCTCAAGAGAACTTGGCTTTGTCAGCCCTGCCAGCAATAAATCTTTTCTTCTCCTTGACTGCTGTCCATGTGGTCTTTTGCATTACTTTCTTTGGGGTTACTTTCCACCTAGGTTATATTTTTTCCTTCAATTCTAATTTATACTCCTTCCTCTTCACTCTTTCACATTTCTTCTCCCCTTATTCTCCCCTAAAGTTCTTAAACTTTCATGATCTTGTTTTTTAAACATTCCTTTGCTTCCTTTTTTGTCTCTGACATTTATAGTGAGAGGAAAAATGTGATATTTGCTTTTTGGGGATTAGTTATTTCATTTAACATGATAATTTCCCATTCTATCCATTTTCTAGCAAAGGAAAAGAATTTATGGCTAAGTAACACTCTGTTGACTATATATGATATACTATATATTATAGATACATTAATACCCAATAATTAGAATATTAATTATAAGTATATTAATATATCAAATATGTTTATATTCATTTATACTTGATGTTTTATTTATCCTCTGACGATGGGCTCTGAGGCTGTAGTCATGATTTGACTGTTGTGAACAGTGCTGCAATAAATGTGAGCACAAAGTGCTCTATAGTAAGTTTTTATTCTATTGAGTATGTAGTCATAGTGGTATGGCTTTATTATATGGAAAACTTCATTTTGTGAGGCCCTTCCTTGCTGATTTCCATAGTACTGGATAAGTACATTCCTACCAGCATTTGTTCTTTGCTACATTCGTTCGCTCTCTTCTGGAGATAGAATGCCTTTACTTCATACATTTGTTCATTATTTTTGTTACTGTACAAAATGATGGGAGTATGACATTCACACACACACACACACACACACACACACACACACACACACACACACAGAGACTGTATTTTGATCCTATTGCCCCTCATTACCTTCCCTTGTCTCCATTTCCTCCTTATCTGGCTCTTTCTCCTCAAAATGGTCCCTCAATTAGGTTCCTGTCTTTCATTGTATTTCTCAATCTAGATTGTACATATTAGAAAAATGTGTGATATTTTTCTGAATCTGGCTTATTTTAATGTGATTATCTTCAGTTTCATTCACTTTTCCTGCAAACCACATAATTTCATGTCTTTATGGCTGAGTAATATTCCATTGTGTTAGCATGTGACATTTTCTTTATGCATACTCTGTTGATGGGCACCTAGGCTGATGTACAACTAGGCTGCTGTGTATAGGGCTCAAATAGATATTGGTGTACAGGTATCTCTAGTATAGGTTGATTTTGATACCTTTGAGTATGTTATGACCTAACAGCCATAATAATACACTTAATGGTTTTCACCTGAAAACTGAGGTAAAATTAAGAAAGTGAAACATTATGAGACAACTGGGTCCTACTGTTAACAAAGCTCAAAGCTGTGATTCAAGGTGAACCCCCTCCAAGTGCAGGCCAAAGCCAAGCATGCCATTTGGTGGGGAGAACTGAAATCAAGTCTTGAAGATAAGTTGACTTTGTGGGTGTTTTTTTTTCTTTTTTGGTTGTTGTTGTTAACACTGGGGCTTGAAATCAGAGCCTGATGCTCTTGCCACACCTCTACTTCTAGATTTCTACTGACTGATTAGCATTAATGAGTCCTTTTTGATTTCTCTGTTCAGGCAGGCTTTGAACCTTAATCTTCAGATCTCAGTCTCCGGAGTACCTAGGATTATAGGTGTGAACAACCAGAATAAGGCTGACCTGTATGTGTGTATCTGTATGTGTTTATTTTTACGTAGTTGTGGAAAGCGGTTTCAATTTCATCACTCTGTGCTGTCTTTCCCCATGACCTGTGTGCGTTTATGATCAGATAATATCTTTTGTCTTTTCAGCAAAAGGCTTTATGATGGAGGATGGCTTATGCCAGATAGTCTGACAACCCCTTTCCCTTGATTCCTTTTCTTTTGCACTCTCCTTTTACAAACAATGGAATTAGGTTGTCTCTGGCTATCCTCTGAAAATGTCCCAAGTATTTAAATTCTCTGAATGGTTTATAGGTATAGTATCAGTCTTTTAAGTTCATCATACCCCAAATAGTTCATCCAGCTTCCCTGAACCTCAGACCTATAGATTTAAAGTTCTTTTTTAGATCTGTGTTAAAAACATTTTTTTTCTCAACCAGGGGAAAGTGAAAGAAGGGGGGTGACTTTGTTGAAAAAGAAATATATTCATTGCGGGCCTTATGAAATGATAATCCCTCTGTACAACACTTTAATAATAAGTTAATATATGTATATATAGTCTCAATAATGAATTCCTTAAAGGAAAAGAATCCTTGTTCCAGCATAAGTCTGCTAGTGCGCCCATAGGTAAAGGAGAAAATACTAGGTCACTTTTTGTGCCCTGGGCACAAAAAGCCACTTCTGCACTAACTTGTTCTCCCTTGGTAATCCAGTTGGCCACTGCATAGGAAAAAGGGCTGGCCTTCACTTTAGAATATGTGTGGAAAGCTCTGACTGTTTATCTCTGGTTTCTGTTTTAACCTCACAAGAGTTTAGCAGTAGCCTAACTAGCAGAGTGCTGAATTTCGAGGAACAGAAATGTGAAACTAAACTTCAAGCTTCTCTTCCCCTCAGTAGAGCCATTTCCAGGAATCAAAATGTCTGAAAGGCACTTTGGCAAAGTTTTCCTTTGTGTTTTGGAATGATAGGTAAGAAGAAGGCACAGGAACCCAGGTGTAGGGGGTTGTCTTCTCAGTGCCTAAAGAAGAGTCGCTTCAACTAGAGCATGGCTCTAGGCAGACTCACACCCATGATTCATGTCTTACCCAAATCTCAGCAGCTCCCTCTAACTGTTCATCCTGAGCTGTCCCAGACATTGCCCCATATAGAGACTTAATGTCTCCCCTGCCCGCCCCCCCCTTTTTATGGGTTGTTCTTGTGTTTAAACCAGAGCCTGGGCTCTATCTGGGAGCTTTCCATTGGTCAGGGCTAGTATCACTTTAATACTTGAGCCACTTGAGCTCCATTTATGGGTTTTTGGTGGTTAATTGGAGCTAAAAGTCTTACCAGTTTTCTTCTCCTGGCTGGCTTCCAAGCTCATTCCTCAGATTTCAGGCCCTTATGTAGTGTCTGGCCTCACACGAGATCTATCTCCTATTAAACACCAAGAGAAGAAAAAAAGCCAAAACCTATGGTGTGGCTCAAGTTTTAGAGCCTAGCCTTGAGCAAAAATATCTCAGGGACAGAGGCCTGGCCTCTACCTACCTCAAGCCCTAAGACCAGTGGACTCACATGTCCATCTGCCCTAAGACCAGTGGACTACATGTCCATCTGCCCCACGCCAACACCCACACAGAATACTGTAATAAATGAACAGGAGAGTGACAAGATACAATTAATGATTATAAAACGATGGCTTGTGCCTGTAATCCTACCTAGGCATGTGTCTGAAGTCGAAGGTTTGTGGTTCAAGGCCAGATAGTTTATGAGGTTCTTATTATCTTCAACTAATCAGCAAAAATCCTGAAGTAGAGCTATGGTAAAGTATCAGCCTTGAGCAAAAAGGCTAAGAAAAGGGGCCCAGGGCCAAAGAGCTAACACTAAGAACACAACAACAACCAAAATAAATAAGCAAGTATAAAATAATAAAAACTGAATAATAGAGTGGGAGAGAAGCAGAGTCAACGAAAGATGTTAATGAGCAAGAAGCGAACCTGGTACCAGTGGCTAGGCTTGAAGGAAAAAAACCAACAACAATAAAAAAAATAGGAAAAGTCCCAGGCCCTGGGCACCAAAATAAAAAACAAACAATCTGAGCTGTGGCTCTAAGTGTGAAGCCTGGTGGCCTTGAGGTTTTTAGAAAAAAATAAAACAGGAAGAGTGCTGAGTTCAAGCTCTACGACTAACATTAAAAAAGAAGAAGAAGAAAAAAACTAATGCAGTTGTTGAAGTTGTACTTTGGCTAAAGTTGTAAAGTTAGCACACAAAAAAACACAGAGACTGGTAAGGCAAGGTTTACACCCCAGGACCACCACTGAAACAAACTAAATGTCAAAGGATTTAGTTGTAGCTTAAGTGGTAGAAACTGCTGGCTTTAAGCAAACCCAAAAAACTCAGGGACTTTAATCAGGTCTTGAGTTCAAGCCCTAGAACAACACCAAAACCACAAAAAAAGGTAAAGTGAATAGTTGATCTATCTCTGGCTCAATTATGAAGCCTGCTTATCTGTTGAAAAACAACAACCTTCAAGGAGAGAGACCAGGCCTTTAATAAGACATAAAACCTGCACTGAAGAAGTAAAGCAAACAAAAACCCCAGAATAAATGAAAAGGCAGGCAAGGAAAAGAGCCAATTAAAGGGTTTTAAACCTTTATACTCATACCTGTAATCCAAGCTGCTCACATTCACTGAAATCTGAGGATCATGGTTTGAAGCTAGCGCTGGCATGAAAGTCCATGAGACTTGTTCTAGTGTGTGCCAGTCATACACTTGAACTTGAAGTGTTATGCTCCTGGCTAGGATTCTACTACTTCCTGCCTCTTGGTTAATTAGACATGAGTCTCATGGACTTGCTTGCCCAAGCTGGCTTTGAAAGGCAATCCTTAGACTTCAGGCCTCTGTGTAGAGCCCTTGGCTTCCCATGGGACTCTTATATCCTCTTAAATACCAGAAAACAGACAAACAGAAAAAGCCATGTTTGGAACTATACATCAGATTGTACAAGCTGCAAGTCTGGAGGGAAATAAAACAACCAGCTGTTAGAAAATGAAGGAGAGGGCTGGGAAGGTGGCTCAATGGTAGAGCGCTTGCCTTGCATTCATGAGGCCTTGGGTTCGATTCCTCAGTACCACATAAGCAAAAAGAAAAAAGCTGGAAGTGGCACTGTGGCTCAAGTGGTAAAGTGCTAGCCTTGAGCTGAAGAGTTGAGGGACAGCGCCCATTCCCAGAGTTCAGGCCCCATGACCAGACCTTCCCTCCCCCCCCCACCAAAAAAAAAAAAAAAGAAAGAAAATGAAGAAGATAGGAAGGAAACAGGCTGGACTCAATCTTCCCCAGGCAAGGACTGTTTATTGAGATAGAGCAGTGAGGGTCACAGCCTTCCCATGGGGCTTGGAGACTGTGTGAGAGATGGGAGAGGTTTTATGAGGTCTGCCACTAGCTCAAGGGAGGTGGAGGGCCTACGTTGGAATATTTACAGCTGGGCTTAGAAAGATTGCCCTTAGATTGCACTTACCTTTGGTGGGTTGCCTGATATCTGAAAACAGAGAGTCAATCCTTCATATTCCATCTTTGGATACATAAAAAGAATTGGGCTCAGAAGGGAGCAATATGTTATAACAAGAACAAAGCAGATTCCCATTGCAAACAAAAATAGTGGGCAGGCCCTGAGTTCAAGCCCTAGGACCAGCACCATTTTTAAAAAGCCAGAATTTCACCTGTGGCTAAAGCTGTAAAGCCAGGTAGCTTTGAGGGGAAAAAAATTAGTAAAAATGCCAGGCTCTGAGTTCAAACCCTGGGACTAGCTCCCAAAGTTTTAAAAAGTCGAGAGTCCTGCTATGACTTAAATTGTAGAGCCTGATAGCTTTGAATACAAAAAATTAAAGCCGACACTGGTTACTCAGACCTGTAATCTTAGCTACTCAGGCTGAGATGTAAGGATTGCAGTTCAAAGGCCAGCCTGAGCAGGAAAGTTTGTGAGACTCATCTCCAATAAACCACAGAAAATGGGAAGTGGTGCTGTAGTAGAGTGCTAGCCTTGAGCTAAAGAGCTCAGGAACAGCACCCAGGCCCAGAGTTCAAGCCCCAAGGCCAATCAAAAAATAAAAGAATAGAGTAGGCAGGCCCTGACTTTAAACCCTAGGACCAGGACCAAAAATAAATACATAAAACAAAATTTCAGGAAGACTGGCCAGATCTTAACAAGAAGCCAGAGGACCTGAATTTTTTTTTAAAAAAATCAATAAATGAAAACGAAAAGGAAGGCAAGAGAATTAAAGAGCCAATTCAAGAGTTCCGGGAAGATGGCGGAGGACAAGCTGGAATCTGAACAAGCTCTTGCATAGAAAACAGTTTCAGAGTTCCAGTGAACAGTCCCAAGCCAGAGAATCACACCAAGTGTGCCATCACAGGACAGAGAGTTAGTCAAGAGAGGGGAAGCCAAGCAGACACATCTGAGCAGCTGCCGCTGCGGCGGCAGGGTCACAGCGGCGACCACCGCCGCGGAGGCATACCTGAGACGCAGTCCCGGACGAAGGAGCCAGACGCAGCAGACGAGCGGATTCTACTCAACACCAGCAAGAACCGACAAGGAGCGGACAACTTCATCCTGCACTTTGCAGACCAGAGACGACCTGGGATCCAAGACTCCACGTGAGTAGAAGCTCCACTTCCTCACTCCTCTGGGAGCAGAGGAGGGAAGGCCACCCCTTCCCCCCCAGCACCGGTGATCTCCATCTTGGATACCGACAAAGCTCGGAGGAGCGGCTAGCTCCAGCTCAGGCCTTGGAATAAAACGAGTCATTTAGCAGGTCACAAGAACTTAACGGCGAAGTGACCTCACAGACTCAGTTCCATCCAGGGAAAAGTCACCCAGCTCAGGCGCCAGCCATTGGAGTGGCTCTCCTCACCGGGTAACCAGAGCCAGAGGCTGCCCCGCCCTCTAGCAGCCACCACAATCAATTGAAAAACAGAAACCCTGAGAATGGCTCCAGGCTGGGTGCTGTGAGTTTTTTTTTCACAAAATAGCCCCAGGGAAAAGCTACTGTTCGTTGAAAGGCCTCAACTCTACCCAGAACCTAGCCTCACCACTGCATCCCCCTCTTTTGTGATTCTCAAAGCAGATCACCCTCCCAGTAAACTAACCTGGGAGGGGGATCTCAAAAACTTGGGTAAAGCAGAGCATTTTTCTGCTTGTTCCAACAAACTGACTTAAGAAACCAATCAAGCCACAGGACCTCAAGCTGACCAGAGACTCCAACCAGACTCTGGTTACAGACAAAAGGGAGATACAGGACTCTTCCCACCCCTCCCAAAAAAAAAAAAAAAAAAAATCAAAGAACTTTTTTTTTTCTTCTTCTTCTTTTCTTTTTTTTTTCTTTTCCTTGTTTTTTTTTTTTTCATTTTTTGTTACCTTATATATATATAAAATTTTTTTTTGCTTTTCTAAAACTTTTATTAATCTTTAATTTTTGCCTCTTCTGAAAAAATAATTGTTTTCCATTAACTTTTTTTTTTTTTCTCCTCTTATAATTTTTATTTTAGGAATACGTGAATGTGTGTTTTCTTTTCTTTTCTTGTCTTCTTTCTCTTTTTCTTTCATTCTTAATTATCTTTTTGTTTTTTTTTCTAGCTCTACTGAACTTCTGATCTTTTCTTCTCACTTTCCTATCCTTTCCATCTTTTCCTCTTTGTTCATCTGTATGTGACTTAACTCTTGTCCTGCACATCCTCAGATAAACCCGTAGTTAACCAGTAGACCCTATCCCCCATTGTGTACACACTTAATCCACAAACTTATTACTCAATTCAAAACCTCTGAGACTTAAATTCATTAATAGCAGTACTACCTCTTTATACCTATATAATATTTTAAGCATTTTTTTAAAGTTTTTCTCATCTCCTCTATGTCCCTCCCTTTCTCTCAACATATTCATATTCCTCTATAAATAGATGGTCTTTTAATCTCTAAAATAACATTAATTTTTACGTTTCTATTTTATTTTCTGGTCTCTTTTCATTCCCCTTTCCCTTTCTTCTTTTTCTCTCTCTCTCTACTTACATCCTACCCAACCTATTTCCTGCATTGTGATTAGGACATAGTTAACTCTCCCTGTGCCTCCCCACACCAATCTATTCCTATTTTTTACCCACATCTCTCCCTAACCCTAATAATTTCTGGTTTTCCAAATTCTTCTCTGCGGTTCGAAGTCCTTTAACATATAGTTGTTTGATGTCGAATAGATGTATCTGTTGAACTAGATTGTATCTGTAGACTATTGACTGTACAAATGCAAACTTTGGTTGAAGGTTGCCTTAAGATAGTGTTCTAGCACAAAACTGGTGCTATCTTCATCTCAAATGGGCAGAGTAAGCTGGAAAAACACAAGAAAAATGGCAAATTCGGGTATCTCAATTCCCAATCCTGATAATCAGGGGTTAGAACAGATAATGAATAATCCAGAGGAGAGTTCCCAAACAGCTCTACAAACACTGCTGGCAAACATGATAAATGAAAAGTTTGACAACGTACAAAGGACTCTGTATGATCGTGATAGGGAGAGAGAGGAGGCATCCCAGAAGTTTATACAGGAATATCATAAGCGTGAGGAAGCTACTCAAGAACTGACACAGGATTTGCGTGAACAACTTGAGAATACTCAAAGAGAAAGAGAGGAATGGCGTGAGCAGGCTGAGAACACTCAAAGAGATCTGCAGGAATCCCACGAACGGGAGGAAGCTAATCAAAGAGTAATACAGGAATTGAGAGACCAGGTAGAGAACACACAAAGATCACTAAAGGCATTCATGGAATCCATTAACAAAGAGCTGAAGGAAGTCAGGGAGACCACAAAGGGAATGCTGAATGGAACCCAACAGAAGGAATGGGAGCCCAAAGAAACCATAACCAATCAACTAAGTGATTTGAGGACAAACACTGAACACCAAATTAAGGAAGTAAAGAGATTCATACAAGACCTAAAACAGAGCTTCAACAAAGAACTTGAAGCCATCAAAGCTGACCAACTAGAAGGAAAAGAGATAAAAAACAAAGTAGAGAGTCTTGACAGCAGGTTAGACCATGCAGAAGATCGAATCTCAGGGATTGAAGACAGCCTAGATATTATAGAGAAAGAACATACAACCATCCAAGACAAGTCCAAGAAGTATGATAGATCTATCCAACACCTGGAAGACACCATCAGAAGGCCTAATCTAAGGATAATGGGTGTAGAGGAGAACCTAGAAACAGAAGTTAATGGTCTAGGAAATCTGTTTAACAGGATCCTAGCAGAGAACTTCCCAAACATGCAAAAAGATAGGCCTGTCCAGATACAAGAAGCCTTTAGAACCCTAAATAGACCAGACCAGAATAGGACATCCCACCAGCACATTATAATCCACACAGGATCAACTCAGAACAAGGAAAAGATCCTTAAAGCTGTCAGAGAGAAAAGGGTAATCACTTATAAAGGGAAACCAATTAGAATCACCTCAGATTTCTCAGCAGAGACAATCAAAGCAAGAAGAGCCTGGAATGATGTATGCCATGCCCTAAAAACAAACAACTATCAACCAAGAACACTGTACCCAGCTAAACTCTCCTTCATAACTGAAGGCCAAATAAAAACCTTCCATAGCAAAGAAAAATTGAAACAATACATCTCCACCAAACCAGCCCTACAAAAGATCCTTAAAGATGTCCTACACATAGAAAACCAACAAGACCGCAATAAAGGCCAAGAAACTGCACCCAAACTGAGAATCCAAGAACCATAGGAAGAACCCAGTTTTCGCAGCCCCCAGGAAGGTAGATAACATGGCAGGAACTCCCAAATACCTCTCAGTCCTATCTCTTAATGTTAACGGACTGAACTCTCCAATTAAGCGACATAGACTGTCTAGTTGGATTAAAAAACAAGACCCTTCTATCTGCTGCCTACAGGAGTCACATCTTGCCCGTAAAAACAAACACATTTTCAATGTTAAAGGCTGGAACAAAATCTACCAAGCAAACGGACCGCATAAACAGGCGGGAGTTGCAATCCTAATATCAGATAAAATAGACTTCAAATTAAAATTCGTGAAAAGAGATAAAGAAGGTCGCTACATACTAATTAAAGGATCTCTCCTTCAGGAGGATATTACAATTCTAAATATCTATTCGCCAAACAATGGAGCACCCAAATTTATCAAAGAAACGCTACTTTCCCTCAAATCCCATATAGATCCAAAGACATTAATTGTTGGGGATCTTAACACACCACTCTCCCCACTAGATAGATCAACTCGGCAAAAACTCAACAGAGAAACCGCAGATCTAAACAGCTGCATAGATCAACTAGACTTAACAGACATTTACCGAACATTTCACCCAGCAGCATCAGAATACACGTTTTTCTCAGCAGCACATGGAACGTTTTCTAAAATAGACCACATTTTAGGCCACAAAGCAAACTTGTCTAAATTCACAAACATTGAAGTTATACCTTGCATTCTCTCTGACCACAAGGGAATAAAGTTAGAACTCAACACCAAAAGCCACCAAAGAAAGTCCGGCATCACATGGAGGCTGAACAACACACTGCTGAATCATGAGTGGGTCATGGAAGAGATTAGAAAGGAAATTCAAATGTTCATGCTATTCAACAAAAATGAACACACAAAATACCAGCTCCTCTGGGACACAGCAAAGGCAGTACTCAGAGGCAAGTTTATAGCTCTGAGCTCCTACATCAACAAATTGGAGAGATCTGAAACTAACAATTTAATGACACATCTAAACCTCCTTGAAAAAGAGCAGCAAGATAAACCCCAATCCATTAGACGGAAAGAAATAATCAAAATTAAATCAGAATTAAATGAATTAGAATCCAAAAAAACTATAGAAAGAATCAACAAAACAAAGAGTTGGTTCTTCGAAAAACTTAACAAAATTGACAGACCCTTAGCAAATCTTATCAGAAAAAGAAGAGAACACACCCAAATTAATAAACTCAGAGATGAGAATGGAAACATCACCACGGAAACAAGCAAGATTCAGAACATTATAAGGGAATACTTCTCAAAACTTTATGCTAATAAGTTTGAGAACTTGACAGAAATGGACCTCTTCCTAGCAAATATTGACATGCCAAAACTAAACCAAGATGAGGCAAACTATCTTAACAGGCCCATATCAAGCATTGAAATAGAAACAGCAATAAGAGACCTCCCAGCTAAGAAAAGTCCAGGACCAGATGGTTTCACAGCGGAATTTTACAAGGCCTTCAAAGCAGAGCTCACACCAATTCTCCTCCAACTCTTCAATGAAATTGAAAGAGAAAGCTCACTACCGAACACATTCTATGAAGCCATCATAACCCTCATCCCAAAACCAGGCAGGGACTCATCAAAGAAAGAGAACTATAGACCCATTTCTTTGATGAACATTGATGCAAAACTTCTCAACAAAATTTTGGCCAACCGACTTCAACAATTCATCCAAAAAATCATACACCACGATCAAACAGCATTCATTTCAGGGATGCAAAGCTGGTTCAATATACGCAAATCAATTAATATTATTCATCACATCAACAGGAGCAAGAATAAGAACCACATGGTTATCTCAATAGACGCAGAAAAAGCATTCGACAAGATCCAACACCCCTTTATGATGAAGGTTTTGGAAAAATTAGGAATCCATGGAACATTCCTCAATACAATAAAGGCTGTATATGACAAACCTACAGCCAGCATTATACTCAATGGTGAAAAACTAAAGCCATTTCCTCTTAACTCAGGGACAAGACAAGGATGCCCACTCTTTCCACTTCTCTTCAATCTAGTATTAGAATGCCTAGCTACAGCAATAAGACAAGATGCAGACATAAAGGGGATCCAAATAGGGAAAGAAGAAATAAAACTCTCCCTCTTTGCAGATGACATGATCTTGTATTTAAAGAATCCCATAGACTCCACTCCCAAATTACTCAAGCTGATTCAAAACTTTGGCAAAGTAGCAGGTTATAAAATTAACCCCCAAAAATCAATGGCTTTTCTGTATGCCAACAATGAGAAAAGTGTGGCTGAAGTTAGGAAAGCAACTCCATTTGTAATAGCCCCACAAAAAATAAAATACCTAGGAATTAACTTAACTAAAGAAGTGAAGGACCTCTATGATGAAAACTTTAAAATCTTGAAAAAGGAAATCAACACAGAACTTAAAAAATGGCAAAACCTCCCATGCTCCTGGATTGGAAAGATTAACATCGTGAAAATGGCAATACTTCCCAAGGCTATCTACAAATTCAACGCAATACCTATCAAAATTCCACCCTCATTCTTCAAGGAAATAGAAGAGGCAATCCAAAAATTCATATGGAACAATAAAAGACCCCGAATAGCAAAAACGCTCCTCAACGGAAAGAACACGGCTGGAGGAATATCAATACCAAATTTCAAACTCTACTATAAAGCCATAGTAATCAAAACAGCTTGGTATTGGCATAAGAACAGACCTCAGGACCAATGGAATAGAATTGAAAACCCAGAAATGAACCTACAGGCCTATAGCCATCTAATCTTCGATAAGGGAGCTAAAACAATAGGATGGAAGACAGACAGCCTCTTCAGTAAATGGTGCTGGCAAAACTGGTTAACTACATGTAGAAAACTAAAGCTAGATCCTTATATATCACCCTGCACCAGAATCAACTCCAAATGGATCAAAGACCTTGAACTCAAAGCAGACACTCTGAAAACATTATAGGATGGAATAGGAGAAACCCTGGGTCTCCTTGGCTCAGGCCAAAATTTTCTGAATAGAGACCCGGAAACACAACAAATCAAAGAAAGGCTGGACAAATGGGATTGTATAAGGTTGCAGAGCTTCTGCAGGGCAAATGACATAGCTAGCAAGATCAATAGAAAGCCCACGGACTGGGAGAAGATCTTTACTAGCCATACAACGGACAAGGGTCTCATATCTAAAATATACTTGGAACTCAAAAAATTAAACCACCCAACAACAAATCCTCAAAGAAACAACTGCCCAATAAGTAAGTGGGCGAAAGACTTAAAGAGAAGCTTCTCTGAAGAAGAAAGAAGGATGGCCAATAGACACATGAAGAAATGTTCAACATCCCTAGCCATAAAAGAAATGCAAATCAAAACAACATTGAGATATCACCTCACTCCAGTTAGAATAGCAAAAATCAAGAACTCTAACAACAACAGATGCTGGAGGGGATGTGGACAGAAAGGAACCTTACTTCATTGTTGGTGGGAATGTAAACTTGTTCAACCACTTTGGAAAGCAGTATGGAGGTTCTTCAAAAGACTCCACATAGAGCTCCCCAATGACCCAGCAATCCCACTTTTGGGCATTTACCCAAATGATCACAAACAAGGCCACACTAAAGCTACCAGCACAACTATGTTTATTGCAGCATTATTTACCATAGCTAAGACATGGAACCAACCCAGATGCCCCTCAGTAGATGAATGGATCAAGAAGATGTGGTATATATACACAATGGAATTCTATGCCTCCATCAGAAAGAATGACATTTCCCCATTTGTTAGGAAATGGAAAGGCTTGGAAAAAATTATATTAAGTGAAGTAAGCCAGGCCCAAAGAAACATAGGTCCCATGGTTTCCCTTATTTGCAATATCTAGTATAGGTATGAGTCAAGCGGAAAAAGTCAGATAATGTGATGTTAGGAAAATGAAACCTCAAATATGTATTTTAATGTTTTTGTTTCTTTCATGCATGTATTTCTAACGCATTTATAAGATTATTTCTTTGTTGCTTTGTATGTCCCTCCCCCACAGTGTAACCCCCGCTTTCACTATATTTGATGTCAGTATAACATGTGGAGGAGATGGGGACAAACAAGTCATTTAAGGATTCAGGTGGACCTGTTGCAACAATGAGAAGTACAAAATGTCATGTCAAAACCAGCTTTACAATGTCGGTGGGGGGGGGGAGGTGGGTGGGTATGATTGGGTGGGAGGGAGGGGGGAGGCTGGGAAGGGAGGTGAAGGGTAAACAAAGGAGGAGGCTGCAATGCTTGGTAAGAAATGTATGCATTATCCTGCCCATGTAATTGTAACCCCTCTGTACAGTATGTTCTCAAGTAAAATAAAATAAAATTTAAAAAAAAAAAAAAGAGCCAATTCAAGATTTTGAAAGCATGGTTCACACCTGTGATCCTACCTGCTCAGTCATTGAAATCTGAGGATCAAAAGTCTGTGCAGGAATATCTATGAGAGAGAGAGAGAGAGAGAGAGAGAGAGTGAGAGAGTGTGTGTGTGTGTGTTGGTCCTGGTCTTGAACTTGAGATGTGTTCCTTAAGGCTACAGCTGCACTACATCCTGTCTCTGAGTGATTAGCTGGAGAAAAGTCTGAGACTGTCCTGCTTCATATTTCAAGCCTCTGTGCCGTCCTTTGCTTTCCATGGGATTCTGATCTATTAACCTCCAAAAAAAATAAAATAAGCCAGAAGTGGAGCTATCCCTATATTGTACAGGTTGCATGTCTTTAAGAAAAGAGAACAACCACAGTGACAATGGGGAAGAGTTGACAGGCCCTGAGTTCAAGGTGTAGATGTAGCACCAAAATTGAAAAAACAAAAACAGAAAAACCTCAGAATCTACAGGCCCTGAGTTCAAGCACTAGGACTAGCACCCAAATAAATAAATAAATATTACAAATATTTCACTTAAATTGCAGACCTTGCTAGCTTTGAAAAGCTAGCAAAAAAGACCAGAAACAATGGCTAGGCCCTGATTTAACAGTCCTAGGACCAGCCCAAAAGAAAGACGAAAGGAAGAAGAAAAGAAAGAAGGGAAAAAAGAAGAGAGCAGCAAGCATCAAAAGTTGACCATCCTTATTCCTCCACTCCACTTCCCCTTCCCTCCAATGCTTCTCCCTCCAATCCTTCTCCTCCTTTCTCTTTTCTATTCCATCTCACTCCATTTTCCTGACTCTATGCATCTCTCTATGTCTGTCTGTCAATCTCAGCCTCCTGTCCATAGTGCACACATAGCAATGTCTAGGTATGGCCAACTCCTCCCCATCACACACTTGTCACCCAAAGGCAGCAACTTCCCTCAGCACTTCCTCTGTGTGGAAATCTAATACCCTGGCTTAACCAACACGAATAACCCAGCGGTGGAGGCTCATATCTAGTCTCACTTAATTTCTGCTTATGAGCATAGTTTTTCCAGGCAGGATCTGTCAACAGGTGTGGTCCCCATCATAGATAATGTCCACGAAGGCCCAGTTATCCACAGGCACCAATATATCTCTATGTTTTTTTCAGGCATCTTGCTCATTCACAGGTTTCTTTACCGCTAGCTTAAAGGGAGTAAAAATATATTAACTCTCACATTTTGGTGATTGAAAAATGGGTTCTGGATGTTCAGAATGTTCTCATATTTGAAACTCATCTCCCTTAGCACTCTGATTCCTCAAGGAGAAAAATTGGGCTCTGCTATTCTTCCATGAGGCCTAGAGCCTTCCCCTGGGAACTGCTAGGGAAAAGGAAACACCATACCCACAGCCTGGTGCTCTGGGGAAGGGGTGTCAGCTGGGAACCTCTCTGGGGACTCATAAGGTTTCTACCAAGATATGCCAACACTCAGTGATGACCCTCTTCTACAGTGCACATGTCCCTCCCTCCCTGTCCATTTACACCAGCCTACCACCCCCTTCCTTCCCCAACCATTTGTAAAGTGTCCCTCAACAACAGCTGTCCCTCCCATAAGCACACAAATCAAATCCCTTTCGTAACAACAGAGAAAACAACCTTTGCTACACCAGACTAACAAAGTCAGATGCTTTCCCTGATGCTGTAGGCTCTTGCCTGTAATTACCTGTCTCCCAAGTTGACACCTGGAAGACTGCATTTACAGAAAGTCTGGGAAGACTCCCTCTTCAATTAAGTAGTGAAATGCAAACCTGGAAGTGTGACTCAAGTGGTAGAGAATCAGACATGACCATAAAAACTGAGAGAGAAAAAGAGAGAAAGACAGAGAGGGACAGGGGAGAAGAGAGAGTACACCAGACAGAGTCAGAGACAGATTCAAGAGCAGGAAGAGAGGGAGAGGGAATAGAAGAGGGCATGAGAAGAACAAGAAGAGGGAAAGGGGAAGTAGAGTAGTTATGGGGGGAGTGAAAACAAGATGGCAGAAGGGGGAAGGTGAGAAAAGTGGAGAGGGGACAGAGAAGGAAAAGGACAGAGAAAAGCACTGAAGTGTACCAGCACACACAAACACACATACACAACAAACAAAAATGGAAAAAATAAAAATGGATTGAGAAATCATGGAAATCAACAGTAATTCTCTCCCACCTGCCTTCTTCACTGAAGAATGGCCCATGTGGAATTCAGGATTTCACGTGGAATCTTTTCACTCTTGTGGCCCTCATGGAATCTCTCACCAAACTCCCATCTTGTTCTTTCAGAGGAGATCTGCTCCCCGAAGAGCCCTGAGCTGGACCACTGATCCAACAGGAATTCCAGCCTACCTCCTGCTGAAAATCTCATCAGTCTGCTCTGAAGGCTCAGCCTCCTGACATCAGTGCACACATAGCAAAAGCCAAGTATGTCCAAATCTTCCCCATCACACACTTGTCACCCAAGGGCAGACAGCATCAGCCTGTACCACTCCTTCTCTGTGGAAATCTCATGCCTTTGGCTAAACCAAGACAAATAACCTAGTGGTGGAGGGTCATATCCAGTCTTACCAAATTTTTGCTCATGTCCAGATACAGTCATCCCAGGCAGGGTCCATCCACAGGCACCACTATATCTTCACGCTTTCTTAGGTCCCTTGCTTATTCACGGATTTCTCCACCTATTGCTGATAGGGAGGAAAAGTATTTAATCCAAAAATTTTTGTCATTCAAAAAATGGGCTCTGGATGTTCAGAATATTCTCAGATTTAAACTCTGCTTCCCTAGCAAGCTCATTCCTTAAGGAGAAAACTTGGGCTCTGCTATTCTTCCATGAGGCTAAAGTCTTCAAATTGGAGCTGCCAGTAGAAAGGAAGCACCCTGCCCAAAGCCTGGTATTCTGGAGAAGAGTGTGTCAATGGGGGGACTCTCTGGGGACACATGGGTTCTCTACCATACTTCTAACTCCTCTCTGTGCTGACATATTGGCACTGTGCATATGTTCTTTTCTCCCTCTCCATTCTGCCCAACAACCAACTACCCCTTTCTTTTCCCCTACCATTTTCAAGGTGTCCCTTACACACCTGTCCCTCAGATAAGTACTCAAATCCCTTTTGTTACATCAGAGAAATCAAGCTGTGCTACACCAGATTAACCAGATCAGGAGCATTGCTGATGGTGGTGGAGCATGCCTGTAATCATAGTTCTTCCAGAAGCTGATGCTCAGAAGATCACGGTTAAAGCCAGCCTGGGCACACTCCATCTTCAATTAAGAAAAATGCTGGCTTGGAGTTCACTCAAGTGGTAGAGCACCAGATATGAACATGCAAACTTAAAGAGAAAGATATAGAGAGCATGAGAGAAAAAGACAGATTCATGAGGACAGAGGAAGGGAGAGGGAAAGGACAGAAGAAGAAAAGAGGGAAAGGGGAAGAAGAGGAGTAGATGAATGGCCTGGAGGGAAGTTAGCTGGAAAAGGAGACAGACAGGAAATGGGAAGAAAAAAGAAAGAGAAAAGGAGACAGAGAAAATGATTCAGTTCAAGTGCCAGTACCAGCACACACAAACACATGCACACAACAAACACACGAAAGAAAATAAAAGCAAAAGCACTGAGACAACATGGAAATTAATAGGACTTCCCTGTGCACCCATCCTCTTCACTGAAGATGGTTCTGTGTGGAGTACAAGAGTCCTTGTATGCTGAAGGAGAGCTGAGAGGAAGCGCATCAGTGTCAACCCTGTCTATCACCAAGGTGCCCAATTTTTGCCCTTTTGGCCCTCATTGTTTCTCTCACCAGAATCCAAACTTATCTTTTCAGCTGAGCTCTCTTCCCCAAATACCCTGAGCTGCACCACTGATCCAACAGGAACCCCAGCCCACCTCCTGCTGCAGGAGTCTGTTCTGCAGGCTTAATCTCCTACCCTAGTGCACACATAGCCAGGTGTATCCAACTCCTCCCAGTCACTCATCACAAAAAGGAAGCATTAGCCCTCAGCACTGCTTCTGTGTGGAATTCTAACCCAGTGTTGGAGGTTCATATCCAATCTTCCTGAATTTCTGCTGATGTGGGAACACAGTCTACCCAGGCAGGGTTCATCTTCAGGCAAAGTCCATCCAGGCCCAGTCCATCGTCAAGCAACTACTTATCTCCATGCTTTCTTAGATCTCTTGCTCTTTCAGAGGTTTCTCTCACTCTAGCTGAATGGAAGAAAAAAATGCTTTAATTCATATAGTTTGTGATACCAGAAATTGACTTTGGATGTTCAAAATTTTCTTTTCACCATGGCTCCCATAGGAGAAAAATCAAGTCCTGCTATTCTTCCATGAAACCTAAGGCCTTCCCTTGGGAATTGCCAGAGAAAGCACCATGCCCAAAGCCTGGTGCTTTGAGGAATGAGGGATCAGCTAGGGTCTCTCTGGGGACTCTCAGGGTCTTGACTGAAAATCGACACCTCTCAGTGCTGACACCCTTGCACTGTGCAAATGTAATTCTCTACCTGTCCCTTCTACACACCAGATGACCACACCCTTCCTTCCCCATCCAATTGTAAGGCATTCCTCATACAGCTATCCCTCACATGAGCACACAAATCCCTTTTGTAAGAATAGAGAAATCAACCTGTGCTCCACTAGATTCACAACATCCAAAGAATTGCCAAATGCTGGAGGCACACGTGTGTAATCCCATTTATTCTGCAAGTTGATACCGGGAAGACTGCCAGCCAGGGCAGATTCTATGTCATACTAACCAGAAAAATTCAAGCCTAAATATGTGACTCCAGAGGTAGAATACTTGGCAGAAACATGCAAACTGAAAGAGAAAGTCAGAGTGAGAGACAGAAACAGACACAGAGATAGATAGAGAAATAGGCAAAATGGAGATAGAGACAGATTCAGGAGGAAGGAGAGAGTAAGAAGGAAAGGGACAGGGAAAAGAGAAAGATAAGAGGGGAAGAAGAGGAGAAAAGGAGGGAGTAGGAATGAAGGAGGGAAGAGAAATGGTAGAGGAGGAGGAGGGAAAGCAAAGAAAATTCAGATATGAGACCCTTGTCCATTGTGTGGCTAGTGAAGATCTTCTCTCAGTCCGTGGGCTTTCTATTGATCTTGCTAGCTATGTCCTTTGCCATGCAGAAGCTCTGCAACTTCATGCAATTCCATTTGTCCAACCTTTCTTTGATTTGTTGTATTTCTGGGTCTCTCTTAAGAACATTTCAGCCTGTGCAAAGGAGATCTAGGGTTTCTCCTATGAGGGAAAGACTCAGAGAAACCCAAAGAAGTACTGAATTCAAGCCATTATACGACCACACACTCACAAATGGATAGAAACAACAAGCAAACAAAAAAAGCAAAAAAGAAAAAGCATTGAGATATGATGGAAATTCATAGTACTTCCCTCCCTACCCATCCTCTTCACTGAACACTGTCTATGTGGAGTGCAGGACTCCTTAGCTTCCTCCTCTCAGCTCCCTTTCAGCATCAGTTTCAACCCTGTGTATCACCAAGATGTCCAGCCTTTGCCTACTCTGACCCTTACTGCTTCTTTCACCAGAAGCCCATCTCATTCTTTGAGAAGAGCTCTGCTCCCTAAATACCCCTGAGCTGCACCACTGATCCACCAGGTGCCCCAACCTTCCTTCTGCAAATCTCATCATTATGCCGTGCAGGCTCAGTCCTCAGACCCCAGTCCACACAGCAAATCTAGGTGTGCTCAACTCCACCACATCCCACAGTTGTCACCCAAGGGCAGCATCGGCCCTCAGCACTGCCTCTCTGTGCAACTGTAATGCCCTAGCTGGACAAATAAATATCCTAATGGTGAAGGCTCACATCCAATCTCACCCGATTTCTGTTCATGTGGGAATACAGTCAGCCCAGGCAGCATCCATCCACAGGCACCATTATATAGCCATGCTCTCTCAGGTCTCTTGTTCCTTCACATAATTCACACCTTTAGCTGAAAGGAAGGGAATTATATTTCAATTCATACACGTTGTGATTCCAAAAATGGACTCGATACTTAGAATATTCGAATATTTGAACATCAGCTCCCCAGCTAGCCAGTTCCCCCAACAGAAAAATTAGTCTACTCTTCCATGAGGCCTAGAGTCTTCCCCTGGGAACTGCCAGGGGAAAGGAATCATCATGCCCACAGCCGGGGGTGTCAGCTGGGGCCCTGTCAGGAGACTCTCAGAATCTCTACCATGATATGCCAACACTCAGTGCTGACCTTTCGTGCAGTGCACATGTCCCTCTCTCCCTGTCCATTTGCACATCAGGCCACCACGCCCTTCTTTCCACAATCATTTGTAAGATGTCCCTCACACAGCTGTCCCTTACATAAGTACACAAATCCCTTTCATAATAAACAAGAAACCAACCTGTGCTATACCAGACTAACAAAGCCAAATGCATTGCTTGATGCTGGAGTCTGTTGCCTGTAATGCTAGCTATCCCACAAGTTCACATCTGGAAGAATACTGATACAGCAATTCTGGGAATTCCATCTTCAATTAACTAGATAAATGAAAGTCTGTGGTAGAGAACCAGCCATGACCATGCAAACTGAAAGAGAGACAGACAGAGAGAGAGAGAGAGGAGAGACAGAAAGAGATATTGTCAGAGACTAATAATTCAAGAGCAGGAAGTGAGGGAGAGGGAATGGAAGAGAAGAGTCAGGAGGAGGAAAAAGGAAGAGAAGAGGAAGGAGAAGAATGAAAGGGGAAGAATAGGAGGAATGTAATAGGGAAAAAGAAAAGTAGGGAAGGTAGATGGAACAGGGCGAAGAGGTGAGAAAAGAGGAGAATAGGAAGAGAGACTAAATAGACAGAAAAGCATTGAGTTCAAGCCCAGTACCGGTACACATGCACAAACACATACAACAAGCAAAAGGAAGAGAAAAGAAAAGACATTGAGAAATAAAGGAAATTCACAGCACTTCCCCCACCACCCAGCCTCTTCACTAAACTCTGGTCCATATGGAGTGCAGGACTCCTCAGTTCCTTTCTTGACTGTCTTCTCAGATGTCCTACAGCATCAGTGTCATCCCTTTCATTCAGCATGATGCCCATCCTTCACCCTCTTTTGGCCCGCATTGTTTCTCACCAGAATTCCATCTCATTCTTTCAGGGGAAATTTGCTTCCCAAATGGCCCTCAGCTGGATCTGATTTACTAGAAGCTCCAGTCCACTTCCTTGCACAAATGTCATCAGTCTGCTCTGCAGTCTCAGCCTCTTGATCCCAGAGCTCACATAGCAAAGGCAGCTGTGCCCAACTCCTCCCTATCACACCCTTGTCACCCAAGGGAGTGAGAAGCATTAGCAGTCAGTACTTCCTCTGTGTGGAAATCTCATGCCTCTGGCTGAACCAACACACATAACCCAGTTGTGGAGGGTCACATCCAATCTTACTGAGTTCCTGCTCATGTTCAGAAACAACCCAGGCAGGGTCCCATCCACAGGCACCACTATATCTCTATGCTTTCTCAGGTCTCCTGCTCCTTCACAGGTTTCTCCACCTCTACCTTAAAGGAAGGAAAATTATTCTACTTCATATACTTTGCCAGTCTAACCAGGGGCTCTGGTTGTTCAGAATGTTCTCATATTTGAAACTCAGCTCCCCCAGTGTTCTGGTTCCCCTTAGAGAAAAAGGGGGCTCACAGGAGGAGTTGAAATTCAGAACAACCTGTCTAGGTAATAGGGTCTCTTTGATTGTGATCAAACAAACAACTCTGAAATAAGAGAGTTTTGGATGATGGTTTTATGTTGTGATAATGATGTTTAGAGAGAAATCACATTGGGGCAGAAAACCACTGGACACAGTGCATGGGGTGATTGGAGACAGATTCATCTCCATTCCAGTGAAGATTTGCCCTTATGCTCCAACCCAGTCAGTGTACCTAGTATTCTCAGGAGTTGTACCCTGTCACCTAGAGACTGCCAAAGGAGAAGCAGAGTCCAGGATGCCTCCTACCCCTCAGATCCATGGGCTCCTGTACCACCAAGCTCAAGGGCCTCACTTTAAACCTAAATAAATAAACTAGTGACTAAATAGGCAGACAAGTAACATACATAGAAGGTGAGATGATGACCTGCTGCAGCATTTGGGACAAAAACACCTTAGTGTTCAAGGGACAAATGTGAAAGGTTGTTCAATGAAATGACAATACTCTTAAATAAGGGTTCGATGTGGAAATGCCCAGCTCAGAAAGTACAGGCAACTTGAGACCACCTTTCAGCATTGGAAAGCCAGGGCAGTGTCAGGTGTCCTTTCACCAGAAGGAATCCCAGCTGGAGAATCCCCTAGCACTTGTCACACAACCTGGCCATGCTGGCCTGAGACTTCTTCAGTGTGAGCTTCCTGCATGACTCCTTCCCCTCCTGCAGCTCTTCAGTTCTACATCTCTCAGATTTTCCACACCCCAGTTAGAGTCACCCTGAAGGTCTGCGTTTGGTGCTTTTCAATTGTGCAGTTTCAGAGTTCTGCACTCCTTTGTCTGGGACAGCTTTAATCTCAAGCTCAGGGCATTACTTTGGGGGCTTCACACAGCAGGAGAGTCGGCGAAAAAGGGTGACTATCCTGTTAGCCACCCTCTTCCACCCTGCCAGCTGGGGTCTATGGCCTCCCCCTAAGGCTGTCCAGAGGGAAGGGCATTTTCCACTGAGTGCAAATGTTCCAGTCTGCTCAACCAGCTAAAAGAATCCTGGCCCCACATTAAGCTGGAACTGGAGATCTACAGAGAGTAGAGAGGAAGGACAGGCCAACTGGAACTTCGGGTTCTATTGAGAGGTAACTGCTCATCATCATCATGTAACTGAAATTCTGAGGACAAGCTGCAGGTGTCACATTGTGTGGAAAAGCTAGCTCTCCTTTGTGGAGGGAGAGGGCTGGTGGAATTGTCCTCAGGAGTTGTGCATGGTGGACTAGCCAAAGGCATCGTTTCCAATTCCACTTCTGGCACTCCCTTTCAATTGTTCTTGGATGACCAAGTGAGTTTCCATGGCTTTGTTGAATACTCTGTCCTGGATTGTCTTTTAAATGTCAGCTATGCTGTACCCCATGTTGCACATGAGTGTGACAATAATGGGGATCCAGCTTGCCAGGCAGTGGCTCATCAGGAAGCAGGCCAAATCTCACACCTAGAGCCAGCCATGGGTGCTCCATTATTTCCTCAATAGCAGGTCACTGAAGTCCACAGTCAGCAGTTTGGAAAGTAGATCATGTCCCTTTGCAGACAGGTAAAGGAGAACCGTCCACCTGGCCTCTAGGACTTGTATCCATGTATCAACCAATTTCCTCCTCTCAAATGAGAACTTTCCTGCTGTCATCACATACAAAAGCATGCCTAAGTTCCAAATGTCCACCTTGTAGCCATCGAACATTTTGTGTAGGAACATTTCAGGAGGTCAGAGTATCAAGGCTCCACAAATTCCCTTTAGCAACTGCCCTGGGATCACCCTGATGTTCAGCCCAAAGTCACTGACCTTGGCATTGCAATTGGCAGCCTACAGGACTGTTGTTGGCCTTCAGGTCTAGGTGTGCAATGTCATTCTCATGAAGGTAGTGAACGGCACTCGTGATCTGTTTGAACAGCCTCCTGGCTTCATACTCTAAGAGGTGGCGACAGGGGATTTTTTGATCCACCTTGAGATGTCCCCAAGTGGCTGACTCCATGAGGCATACACAGTCCTCATCCTCCATCACCTGGAACAATAGGATGACATGTGGGTGACATACAGCCTTAACAATGGCCACCTCATTTTCTATCTCATGGCTGTCCAGGTCTTTCTTCAGAACTTTGACTGCCACTGTGGTGTCCGTGAGGTGGTGATGGGTCAGCTTCACATAGCCATAGCTGCCATAGCTAATGATCTCTGTCAAATTGTACTGTCCAATCACAGTGATTTCCTCTTCCTTGGAGGAAGAGCTGAAGGAAACTCTGTTGTACTTTGACATCTTTCAGTTGGGATGGCAAGTGATCAAACTTAAGAATTACCTAAGATGATCTACATGAAGTTGGTAGGTAATAAAAGTTAATAATGTAAACCCCAGACTAGTGAATGAAACCCCCAAACTGAAACAACACAAACACAACACCCCACACTCAAAGAAAGAAAACAAGTAGCTCTGATTTAGTCCAGCAGGTCACCAAGGAAAAGCTCCCAGTGCTGTAACTGAAAGAGCTGGAGGGCAGCTGCCTCTTATGTACCCTGCTGGGCATTCCTCACAATGCCCTGTGATGTCAGGTGGAAATAGACCAATCACAAGTCAGGCCATTGACATCAGTGAGGAAATGGACCAATCTGAGCCCAGTACACACCCACTGGTAGTTATTTATGCATTTGGGCCAGGAGGACCATTGCCAAGGACACTGAGCACATGGGAGGATGCTCTTACTGCTACCATGGCAGCCATGTGGGAACCACGAAGACATTGGCCAGTGGCCCTTGTCCTTCTTGAGGGCTTGGGCATCCTAGGATGGCCCCTGTAGGGACATCTCCCAGTGGAGTCTATCCTTGTACCCAAATTATAAGACTGCCCTTTTCATGGTCTATATCTAATTACAAGGGAGCCTGAGATATGGAGACTTTGTAATGATTCAAAAATTCTGTTTCTACCTGAGAAGAGAGACCAGACATCCAAGATTAAGTCATGGTTTTGTCCTCATCTGCCATTCTCATTTCTGTTTCCAGTTTGTATGGTTTCCTGTGCTGCTTTGTACCTCGTTATGGTTTTTGATTGGCTTAATCACTTTTTTCAATCTATTTGTCCCTCACAGATTAGAAATAAAACATTTTGCTTTTATATCTTTAGTACAGTTGTGTCAAATTTTAATATATCTAACTGTTCTAATAAAAACCATATATGAAATATAAGTCTAACTCAGAGTCAGACTCCTATTTTATGGACCTGAAGTTTATTCTACTTGAGAGGTTGTTTGTTCTCTCTCTATATGTATGTATGTATGTATGTATGTATATATATATATACACACACATTATATATATAGAGAGAGATAAATATAATTTTTGGTCGGTCATAGGGCTTGAACTTTGAGCTTGGATGCTGTCCCTGTGTTCTTCAGCTCAAGGCGAGTACTCTACCGCTTGAGTCACAGCACCACTTCCGGTTTTCTAGTGGTTTTTATTGGAGAGAAGAGTCTCACGAATTTTCCTGCCCAGGCTGGCTTTGAACTACGATCCTCAGATCTCAGCCTCCTGAGTAACTAGGATGATAGGTATGAGCCACTGATGCCCGGCTTTATAATATACTTTTTTTTTGGCCATGGAGTTTGAAATTCTGGCCTGGGTGCTGTCCCTCCGTTCTTCAGCTAAAGGCTAGGACTCTACAACTTGAGCCACAGTGCCACAATTGGTTTTCTGGTTGTGTATTAGAGATGAGTGTAATGGACTTTCCTGCCTGGGTAGGCTTTCAATCACTATGGTCACATCTCAGCCTCTTGAGTAACTAGGATTGCAGGTGTGAGCCACCACTGCCTGGCTACTTCACAGGTCTTTCTAAGGGAAAAAAATTAATAATGTGTTAGGCACTGGTGGCTCCCACCTGTAATTCTAGCTACTCCGGAGGCTTTAAATCCAGCCTAGGCAGCAAAGTCCATGAGACTCATCTCTACAATTAATCACCAGAAAACTACAAGTGGCCCTGTGCCTCAAAGTGGGAGAGAGATAGCCTTAAGCAAAATAGCTCAGGGACAGCGCCCAGGCCCTGTGTTCCAGTCCCAGGACTGGCAACAACAACAACAGCATTACATGCCATTAATTCTTTTGTTGTTGTTTGTTGTTACCTGTAGCACAATCCACAGACAGTAAATTTGAGAACAGCTAATTTTATTTGGAGTCATGGCTCTGTAAGGACAAGGCTGACGGGCCATGCCTCTGGTGACAGCTGGCCCAGCTCACTGGCTCCTATGAGCCCAAGGTGACACAAAGCCTCATATGACATGAGACAAGAAACACATGGTTGTGTTCTGCTCGCTTCCTGCTTCCTGTAAAGCCACTGGAAGGCCATCATGGAGGCTTTACTCTAAAGACCCTGTCAGCTTCCAAAGCCCCATCATAGCCAGAGTTAAGTTTATTTCCTCTTTGAGCTAGGGGAATGGCTCAAGTGGCAGAGGACCTGCCTGGCAAAAGCAAGACTCTGACAAAAAAGCTGGGCACCAGTGGCTCACACCTGTCCTCCTAGCTACTCAAGAGGTGGAGATCTGAAGATCATGGTTTGAGACCAGTCCAGGCAGAAAAGTCCCCAGGATACTCATCTCCAATTAACCACCAGAAAACCAGAAGTGGCACTGTGGCTCAAAGTGGTAGAGTGCTAGCCTTGAGCAGAAGAGCTCAGGAACAGAACAGAGCCCCGGCCCTGAGTTAGAGCCCCATGACTTACATATAAACAAACAAACAAAAAAACAAAAAGAACCTTCCCCCAAAAAGTTTCCACTCTCTGAGGACAGCTCAAACCATGTCCAAACCATAGTAAAACACTTCATGTGAATTAGTTTACTATTTCCTAGAACAGTCACATGAAAGGCATACACAAATACCCATTGTGTATCTTGATTATTTCCTCAATAGAAACTCTATATAAAACAGAAGATGAATTGGAATGTGCACCTCCATTTTACCCATCTGACCTTTAGAACAATCTAAACCAGGATAGGCCATCTAGAATGAGATATTATTCAGTCTACCCTCATACATGCACAAGATTTTTGTCTTTTTTCTTACTTCTGGGACTTAAACGCAAGACCTGGGCTCTGTCCCTGAGCTTTTTTAGTTCTTGGCTAACACTTAACTGCTTGAGCCCACAGCTCTGTCTGACATTTTGGTGGTTAATCCAAGATAAGAGTCTCAGAGACTCTTCTGCCTCACTTGGCTTTCACTTGCAATCCTCATATCTCAGCCTCCTGAGTAGCTAAGATTACGAATGTGAGCCCCTGTTGCCTGGCAGTTTTGTCATTTAAAAAAATTGACTCTTCAAGTGGTAGAGCGCTAGCCTTGAGCTGAAGAGCTGAGGGACAGCGCCCAGGCCCAGAGTTCAGGCCCCACAACAGGACCCAAAAAAAAAAAATTGAGTCTTGACTGCTTTCTGATCCCATTCCTTATCTTCAAGGATCCTTGATGCAGTGCATTTACTAATTACCAATTTCCAACCAGTAAAACCCATCCATTTCTGTGTAGTTAATAAAATGTACATGCTGAGTGCTGATAGCTATTTAGAAGGTAAGATCTGAGGATTATGGTTCAAATTCAACCTGGACAGAAAAGTCCATGAAATTCTTAGCTCAAATTATCCACCAAAAAGCTGGAAATGGGGCTGTGGCTCAAGTGGTAGAGTGCTAGCCTTGCATAAAAAGAGCTCAGGAATAGCCTCCAGGCTCTTAAGTTCAAGGCCCAGTAATGGCTTACACACACATACAAACACACACACAAAAGAAATTAATACTATTTCTTATATCAAGTGTATTGGGCATACATAAAAAAGACATTATAATATTTCTTCAGCCTCCTTTAATTACTCCCTCCTCAGATACGCAGTGGAAACAATTTGGCCTATACTTTTCCCATGCTTTTCCCTTGTTTCCTGGCTAACGCAGGCCAGCCTTGGCTTATGATCCTTCTGAGTTTACGGTCATGTACCACAACATTCAGTATTCTTATAAGTACGACTGTTTTCTCCTTTTCCCCTCTAAAATAAAATGTAGGACCCAGCCTGACTATATTATTTGTTTTTATGACAAAAATATCATTCAATGTCAGGGTATCTAAATCTATATAATATATAATCTATATAATATAATATATTATCTCATGTTGTAATAGTTTCCTGGTGGGGAACACATGAGAATGAGGTGAGAGAAAACAGCACTGGTGCAGTGCTGCACAGCTGGGAGAATACATCGGATGATTATGCACTCTGTGTCTCAAAAAACAAGAATAAAAGATGTCAAAGTTGGCCAAGGACTCATAAATAAATAATAGATAATCAGGAGACAAATTTATTTAACCCAATTTAAACATTAGACAATGTACATATATTGACTATCACATGGTATCTATTATCATGATATCTTTATTCATTTATTGTGTGTGTGTGTACCTGTGTGCACGTGAACGCATGTGCGTGTGTGCATGTGCATGCATGTGCGCATGTGAGTGTGCACACATGTGCGTGCTGGTACTGGGGTTTGAACTCAGGGCCTGGGTGCAGTCTTTAAGCTTTTTGTCCTCAAGGCTATCACTGTACCACTTGAGTCATAGCTCTACTTCTGGATTTTTTTGGTGCTTAATTGTCTGCCTAGGCTGATTTCAAACTGTAATCTTCAGATCTCAGCGTCCTGAGTAGCAAGGATTTCAGATGTGAGCCACTGGCACCCAGCCATCTTTATGGTTTTATATAGTATTTAAACATTGAAAATAAATTTGAAAATCTCATAGTATGGATGTAGCATAAATGTAATCAAGCAGTTTCCCCCAACTAAAGGGCATTCAGATAATTTTTCAGATTGTCCTAATGGCACCTCAGGAAATATCCTCAGAAATAGTTCCTTCCACACAGGTGCTTACATTTTTGTTAGAGAGAATCCCAACACATGAGATTCATAAGGAAATGGAAATAATGTACATTTTGCTTTTTTTTATTTGTGTGTATGTGTATTTGTGTACCAGTACTGATTATTGAACTCAGGACCTTGTGTTCTTTTTACATATTTTTTTTATTTTTTTAATGTGAAAATACTGTACAGAGGAGTTACAATTACAGGGGCAAGATAATGAGTACATTTCTTATCAAGCACTGTAGCCTCCTCCTTTGTTTCCCCTTCCCATCCCTTCCCATCCTTGTGTTCTCCTTTTTGCTCAAGGCTGGTGTACTACCACATGAGCCACACCTCCACTTCTGGCTTTTTTTTCTTTTTGATTGGTGATTGGAGATAAGAGTGTCACAGACTTTCCCGCCTAGGCAGACTTTGAACCAGGATTCTCAGATCTCTGCCTCCTGAGTAGCTAGGATTACAGACATCCATTCTCAGTAACATTTATCCTGGTTCACATGTTTCACTTTCAATTAATGAACAATATGTCCTTAATACTTTGGACAGTGTCTCTTGATGTTTAAATTCCCTGTTCTTGAGCTACAAAATAGAATTACCAGAGTATAGCCAGTGATTGGTGTTTTATTGCGCGATCTAGACCATTCTGATATGCTCCATGTTGAGGGCCCCTGTTTTTGATTGTTAGTGTGAGGACTGGGCTGTTTGTGGATCTTAACAAAGCTGCTATTCCACCTAGAATACAGAAGCTGATGATGGACATAAGCAGGTGAATAAGTGGATGAAACAGGTGCATTAATTTTTGGCTGCTCATAGGCTAAAAATACAAATGATGATGATGATGATTGTACAATACCCACATTCAATGTTAGTGTCCTTGGAGAATGGATACTTTGTATTAAGTGGATGATGGTTGACACATCACTGAGCATTTCTAAGTCTGCCTCTTTCAAGGAGACCAAGGAAAAGGCCAGGGCTCCTGTAAAAACCACTCAGACAAAGCCAGCAGAGGATTCTGAATACACTAGTGCTCAGGGTGGCTTATATTCCCATTCATGAGCTGATTTCTGCCTATTCCTGAAGCCTTGGGTATTGCTGTTTCTGCCTGGTGCAAACAATAGCTGGGCATTGCTAAAAGAGGTCCTGAAGGCACAGATCAACAAGCACCATCCACAAAGGCCCTTTCTCTCTCTCTCTCTCTCTTTCTCTCTCTCTCTCTCTCTCTGTCTCTGTCTCTCTCTCAACATAGAGTAATGTCTCAGGAGCAATGGAAAAGAGGGAAGCCCTTTTGTTGTGTGCCTGGGTAAGCCTGTGTTTTATTGCTGCTGTTTGTTTTTTTTTTTTCTTCTTGGCATCTTACATGAATTCCTTTAATTTAACACAAGCAGGGAGCTTTCAAAACAGCTTGCCAGGTCACTTCAGCCAAACAAGGACAATAAAGAGTTTCAGGATTGTATCCAACAGTGGACACGGATAGGTAATTCTCCCTCAAACTCCCAGAGTCCCGACACTCTCCTGGTAAGAGGAAGCACAATAGGATTTCTTTGGGATATACAAAGCATTTAAATGGCAAGAAGCTGTTCCTCTCAGCCTGTGTGTATGTAAAACCACCCACTGTACTGCTATCTCCAGCATGTTTACAAGCTTCACAAGTATTAGAGCCATAAAGACAAACTGAGCAGAGCATTCTATGACTCAAGCAGTTTGTGGAGAAGGACTTCTGTTGTGTTTGGGATGGGATTAATCACCAGCATCCAGGCCAAAAGGCCAAGGCCTGGTGGGGCACTGTCAATGTTGTCAGGTTGCTAATGTATTGCTTCATTTTCCTCCTGTTTGTGAGAGCTATGCTTGTCTAACTCCATAATGGCAGGCACTGTAAAAGAGGGCGGGAGGGCCCTAGAAATGGGAGACTTAACCACAAGGAAAGTCTTGGAGATACCAAGAATAGATTTGCAAACTGAATGAGCTCTCAGACAGAGGTAGGAGGCTTTGTTAGACTCATCTCTCCAGTTAACCAGCAAGAAGCCTGAAGTTTGGAAGTGTGGCCCAGGTGGCAGAGCAAAAAAGCTAAGCAAGAGTTTGAGGTTCAGAGTTTAAGACACAGAACCAGTACAAAAGGAGGGAAAGAGAGAGAGAAAGAGAGAGGGGTGGGGGAAGAAGACATGGAGAGAAAGAAACATGGACACATAAGACACAGAGAAAGAAAGAGACAGAGAAACGAAACTCAAAATGCCAAAAATACTGCATATATGTATTTTTCCCTCCCAGGTGTTGGCATTTAGATTTCCAAAAAGACATGAAAGTAGAAAGGGAGTACATTGGGAAGAGACAGGGAATCAGAGAGTTGGTGTCCTCTTCTCCTAAGAAACTTGTTCTTACAACTTAGTACATGCATCTCATTGGCTACAGCTTGGCCAGGTGACCACCCCTAATTACAAAAGATATTGAGGGACATAATGTTTTATCTCATATGTTCTTGCTCCTGGTGAATCTTGTTTCTTTAGTAAGGGTTTGGATACTAAATACATTACTAGCTGTCTGCCACTGAAGCCAGATGATTCCTGTTCCCTAAGATACTGTGGAGATTGAATGGAATAAAGCAAGGGAAGCACTTTGCCCAGTGCCTAAGTGAACAGAAAGTGTTTACCCACAAGCAGACCATGAGGCCTGCCCTCAGTACAATTGTCCCCCTTTCGGGTGATGGGTAGCCACAGGAAATACATGATTTATTATAAGATAAATGTAAGTGTCTGTCACTTCAAGGCCTTTTTTTCCCGTGGCATCTTGGGTCTGTGGAAAAGAAATCTGATGTCTGACTTTTGGTAAGAGCCTTTGCTGGTTAGACATTTTATTCCTTTCTGGTTTATATGCATAATCTATTTTGGTCCTCTCCTTTAAAATATTATTATCACTATTATCATCATGAAGGTGATATACAGAAGGGTTACAGTTACATAAGTCAGGTAATGAGTACATTTCTTTTTGAACAGTGTCATCTCTTCCTTCATTTTCTCCCAGTTCTTCCCTCCCGGCCTCCCTCCCCGACAAGTTGTATAGTTCATGTTCAACATAGTGTTTATATCATTGCTGAATTAATTCAACTTTGGTCTCTCACCATTTCTGTGCTCCCTTTACTCACTCCCAAAGATATGAATTTACATACAAGACAAAAGGTATAGAAATATAAAAAAAACAGTAACAAAAAAGAAAAACAAAAAAAGGAAAAGAAAAACAAGCAAAATAACATAGAACCTGGTTTCCATTTCTTGGAGATCATTTTAATAAACGTCACTCTATATGATCATATGCACATAGGTATTTGAGCCTTTGCAATTCTTTCCTAAGAATATCCTGCTTTGGTATCACTAAGAGATTGTCTAGAGTCCTATATAATTTATCATGCCCCAGTGTATTTTTTGTCTTTTACCATCTAGTATGTTTGCTTGTTGATTTATAAGTACACAGCCTATGTTTCTTTGGGTCTGGCTTACTTGCTTAATATAATTTTTCCAGTCTTTCCATTTCCTTACGAATGGTACAGTATCATTCCTTCTGATGGAGGAATAGAAAATTCCATTGTGTATATTTACCACATTTTCTTAATTCATTTGTCCATTGAGAAGCATTCTGGCTGATTTCTATATCTTGGCTATGTAAATAATGCTGCAATGAGCATGGTTGTGCTGGTGGCTTTAGTGTGGCCTGGTTTGTAGTCTATGGATAAATGCCCAGGAGTAGAATTTCTGGGTCACAGGGAAGCTCTGTGTTTGTTCTTTTGATCTTTTGGACCTCTAGACCATCCAGTGTAGGTGGGTACTTGTGAGATAGGTATTAAAAACTCAGGCATTTTCAGATCAGTGACTTACCTGAGTTACATGTTTATTATGGGCTAACTGTGATAGGACTACAGAACTATGGGACTCAAATCGCACACTGGTCCCGGTTCTTGCACAGGATCCTCAAGATTCTCAGACAAGTCCTGTCACCTCTCTGGACCTCTTTCCTTATCAATAAAACCTATGGATAAGCCTGGTGCTGGTGGCTTATGCCTGTTATTCTAGCTACTCAGGTGGCTGAGATCTGAGGATCACGGTTCAATACCAGCCTAGGTAGGAAAGTCCATGAGACTCTCATCTCCAGTGAACCATTAGAAAACCAGAAATGAAGCTGTGGCTAAAAGTGCTAGAGTTCTAGCCTTGATAAGAAAAGCTCAGGTATAATGCCCAAGCCCTTGAGATCAAGATTATGACTGACCAAAAAAAAAAAAAAAACAAGTGATTACAAAGAAGAGATAAAATGGTTCTCATATAGAAACAAATATGAGTAATCAAAACAGCTTGGTATTGGCATAAGAACAGACCTCAGGACCAATGGAATACAATTGAAAACCCAGAAATGAACCTACAGACCTATAGCCATCCAATCTTCCATAAGGGAGCTAAAACAATAGAATGGAAGAAAGACAGCCTCTTCAGTAAATGGTGCTGGCAAAATTGGTTAACTACATGTAGAAAACTAAAGCTAGATCCTTAGATATCACCCTGCACCAGAATCAACTCCAAATGGATCAAAGACCTTGAACTCAAAGCAGACACTCTGAAAACATTACAGGATGGAATAGGAGAAACCCTAGGTCTCGTTGGCTTAGGCCGAAATTTTCTGAATAGAGACCCGGAAACACAACAAATCAAAGAAAGGTTGGATGAATGGGATTGCATAAAGTTGCAGAGCTTCTGCAGGGCAAATGACATAGCTAGCAAGATCAATAGAAAGCCCACGGATTGGGAGAAGATTTTTACTAGCCATACAACGGACAAGGGTCTCATATCTAAAATATACTTGGAACTCAAAAAATTAAACCCCCCAACAACAAATCCTCAAAGAAACAACTGCCCAATAAATAAGTGGGCAAAAGACTTAAAGAGAAACTTCTCTGAAGAAGAAAGAAGGATGGCCAATAGACACATGAAGAAATGCTCAACATCCCTAGCCATAAAAGAAATGCAAATCAAAACAACATTGAGATATCACCTCACTCCAGTTAGAACGGCAAAAATCAAGAACTCTAACAACAACAGATGCTGGAGGGGATGTGGACAGATAGGAACCTTACTTCATTGTTGGTGAGAATGTAAACTTGTTCAACCACTTTGGAAAGCAGTATGGAGGTTCCTCGAAAGACTTCACATAGAACTCCCCTATGACCCAGCAATCCCACTTTTGGGCATTTACCCAAATGTTTACAAACAAGACTACACTAAAGCTACCAGCACAACTATGTTTATTGCAGCATTATTTACCATAGCTAAGATATGGAACCAACCCAGATGCCCCTCAGTAGATGAATGGATCAAGAAAATGTGGTATATATACACAATGGAATTCTATGCCTCCATCAGAAAGAATGACATTTCCCCATTTGTTAGGAAATGGAAAGGCTTGGAAAAAATTATATTAAGTGAAGTAAGCCGGGCCCAAAGAAATATAGGTCCCATGGTTTCCCTTATTTGCAATATCTAGTATATGTATGAGTCAAGCGGAAAAGGTCAGATAATGTGATGTTAGGAAAACGAACCCTTAAATATGTATTTTAATGTTTTCTTTCTTTCATGCATGTGTTTCTAAGGCATTTATAAGATTATTTCTTTGTTGCTTTGTATGCCCCCCCCCACAGTGTAACCCCCGCTTTCACTATATTTGATGTCAGTATAACTTGTGGAGGAGATGGGGACAAACAAGTCTTTTAAGGATTCAGGTGGACCTGTTGCAACAATGAGAAGTACAAAATGTCATGTCAAAAATGAGCTTTACAATGTTGGTGTGGGGGGGGAGAGGGGGGAAGGATTGGGTGGGGGGGAGGGGGAGGCTGGGAAGGGAGGTGAAGGGTAAACAAAGGAGGAGCCTGCAATGCTTGGTAAGAAATGTATGCATTATCCTGCCCATGTAATTGTAACCCCTCTGTACAGTATGTTCTCAAATAAAATTAAATTAAATTTAAAAAAAAAGAAACAAATATGTGTTGAGGATCTTATTTAACTCATTTAGTGAGGAGGTAGTTGGGTGAGATCAACTGCCCAGGAAGGAGATTCCAGACAAAATACTGTTTACATATGGATAGTATTAAAATGAAAAAAACAGAGGTGTGAACTAGCTGTTCCCATAAAGTAGGGGCATTGCTTGCTGCATAGAGCAGAATTAATTTGTATCTACAGACAACAATTATTTTACATTGCTATCTGTTGTCTGATGACAACTTACAGAGTTGTGAAATAGTTTGCCAAGTCACAATTCATTAAGGTTGGAAGGGCTTGCTGTGTGGACCATCCGGGGTTCTTTATAGGCCTTCTAGTAAAAAGTCATACAGCCAGTCAGTCCATCTAACCCATTTCTGTCCCAGATCTTGTGTTTCTGCCTCTCAGACCTGTCCATCTTCTCCCCTACACTTCTCCAATGACATTGAACTCTTAGTGTTTCTGCTCCCAGGATGTTTTCACTGGCTGATACTAAATGGATGCAGTTCATCAGTTGAGGATCATGGTAGGATTGTCCCCATGAGAAGACTACCCTGGGGAACTCAGTACAAGAAGTCTCTTGCCAGTCTGTTTGCAGGGCTCTGGTGGTAGCTCAGTCACACGCCACCTGGTTAGGGACCCCTGGAGAAACCTCTGGGGACTTCTTTGAGTCCATCTGGATTATTTCAGAGCTTCTGTCACAAATCAAATGCTTTACTTCCCCTGAGACTTGAAGCCTCCCCTCCACCTCTTTCTCTGTTTCTTTGCCCTGGAGTTATGAGATACACTGTCTTATTAGAACATCCTAGGCTATATTTTTTCTTCTTTTCACTTCTGTGTGGAAATAGTCTTGTTACAGAGCACAGTGACAGCAAGAGCAAGCAGTTATCTTTTGTGGGTCCCATCTCGGGGTGAAAATTCCTCGCACAGCAGAGAGAGAGAGAGAAAGAAGAGAGGGAGAGAGGGAGGGAGGGAAGAAGCGGGGGGAGTGACAAACAGTCAGAGTGGCATATCTTGGCTGTGTCAGGAGTCGATGTAATGGACCATAACAGCTGCAGTGCAGCAGAAGGGGCCCAATGGAACATTCAGGGGCAGTCTGCCAACACGGACTGAATCCAGAAGTGCAGATGCCAATCTGAAAGATGGGAACATGCCAAGGGCAAGTAGAAAGGCTAAGCCTTGCCAGGATAATGCATGATCCACCCTCCCCTTCCCAACTAAGGTGCCCTGTCAAAAACTTAGCCTGCCTTTTTGGTTACATCTTTGTAGATGTTCCAAGCTTATTGTTTGCTCTTGCTATTTTTTTCTTAGTACATGATCCAAGTCACTCTCTATGTGCCAGCATCTTTTGCTTGACTCCTGTGCCATTTGTCTCTTCTTTTCTCCTCCTCAGCATGTTCTCACCTATGATATTCAGGTAAGTCAATTGTCCCATTGACTAGTCTAGCCTTTGATTCATTAAGGAAAGACTTCCTGAATAGCCAGACCTATTTTTGAGTCTGGCCAACAAAACATGCTGGGGATGTAGGGTAGAAAATGAACACCAACTACAAACCATCACATGCTATAGAGGGGAACAAAGGGTGATCAGGGAGAGCTAAGTCTGGGTATTTCATAGACTGAGGAGCAGGGAGGATGGAGAAGGTTCCTCAGAGGGACGGACTGGCTTTGATGTGGAAGTCTGATGGATGCATATGAAGTTCGCTGGGTTTGGTGGCTGGGGTAAGAGAGGTTGCAGGAAGAAGGAACAAGAGTTGACCTGGATTTGGGAGGTGCAGAAAGGTGGCTTCTATGGAGTGGGTGAGGATAAAAGAGGAAGGACAGGTGGGTGGAGCCTGATTGGGCTGAGGACATCTTAATTATGCTTGTGTATATTTGGAGAGAAAGCTAATCACAGAAATTTATGCATCTGTGCACACCGGTCACCATTGTGGCCCACTTCATCCTGAAGCTCAAGGACATCCACACACATAGGACCAAGGATCAGGCTTTGTTAAACCACAAAGTATGCAACTTGCAACTCAGGCTGGGCCCCTCACCTTTCTCTCCTCCAAAGATCTATTAAATGTGCAGACACAGAAATATGTTTATGTTGGCAGTGAGGCTTGAACTCAGGACATCATACTCTTGCTTGGCTTGTTTTGCTCCAGGCTAGCACTCTACCTTTTGACTGACCTCTCCAATTTTGACCTTTTGCTGGTTAATTGGACAGAAATTTTCCATGGATTTGCCTGCCCCAGCTGCTTTTGAACCTTGATCCTCAGATCTCAGCCTCCTGTGTAGCAGGATTACAGACATGAGATACTAGAGTCTTTTCTATCAAAGGAATTCGCTTCCTTTCTGTTAATATAGAGAGCTTTTCTTTTTTTGTGCATTGTGGGCCTTGAACTCTGGGCCTGGGTGCTGTCCCTGAGCTCTTCAGCTCAAGGCTAGTGTTCTACTACTTGAGCCACAGCACTACTACCACTTTTCTGGTGGTTTATTGGAGATGAGTCTCACAGACTTTCCTGCTCAGGCTGGCTTTGAACTGTGGTCCTCAGATCTCAACTTCCTAAGTAGCTAGGATTACAGGTGTGAGCCATTATCGTCCAGCAAGAATTGTTTTTCTGAAGGGTTTCTGCTTAGGTGAGGTGGCTTGACCCTTGTTAAGTACACTTTACTTACAAACATCAATTTCCTGAACACCTTGAGACATTTTGTGAGAAACTAATTTAATTTTAATTACATCCTGTTAGTTCAGCCACATCCCTTTCCACATTGTGAAACTGAGCTCATCCAATGGGAGCAGAGGGGTGGAGCCTGCTGGATCAGGGATAAAAAGGGAACAACCAGCCCCACGGTAGCTGGTCTCACACCTGTAATCCTAGCTACTCAGGAGACTGAGATCTGGGCCATAGTTCAAAGCCAGCCTGGGCAGGAAAGTCCGTGAGACTCTTACCTCCAATAAATGACTAGAAAATTGAAAGTGGCGCTGTGGCTCAAGCGGTAGAGCACTTGCCTTGAGCTGAAGAGCGCAGGGACAATGCCCAGGCCCAGAGTTCAAGCCCCACGATCAACAACAACAACAAAAAAGGGAACAACCAGCCTGCCTGCCCTATGTGGTTGCTTGCCAGCTTTTTGGCTGGTGGTGCGTTCTTCTGCAGAAATAAACTTAGCCTTGGTGTGTTCCTTTCAAGATACCCAGGAACTGAAAATCCATGTTATTGTCCAGGTCCTTAACCTACACAACTTGGAAGTCTGCATGTACACAGATGAGGTTGGGCTTGCTGCCTGTCCTGAGCACAGCAGGGTTGCATTATAACTGGCCATAATGCACTTGCACTGAGACAGGAAGACAGCATGGGCTAAACTAGAATCTCCATCAGCTCTGTGACCTTTTCTCTGTCTCTGGGCATTCCTGGCTATTTGTTTGCCCGTTCAAACACTGGAGTTCATTCTTAGCAATCTCTATGTTCCTCTCCAGTCCTGTTGGCCTTATTCTCTTGCTTTTCCCAGGCTCCTTATTCTCTCTTTATATTTAAGACATTAAAAAAAATTGCTTATTCTTGATGCCCATTTTGAGACTTGAACTCATGATCTGGGCACTGTCTTTTATCTTTTACTCACAAGGCTAGTGTTCTACCACTTAAGCCACAACCTCATTTCTGGCTATTTTTTGCTGGTTAATTGGAGATAAGAATGACACAGACTTTTCTGTCCAGACTGGCTCTGAACAGCAAGCCTCAGATCTTAGCCTGTTGAGTAGTTAGGATTATATATTTAAATGAAGTGAAACATATGTAAAACATTCATTTCAATATTGGACAGTAAAGTGCTATAATGAATACTCCATCTTAGACTATCTCCTTGTCAAATGTACAACTCTCTACTCAAGTACCTTGATAATGGCAGCCCTTATGGCCAAATGGTTCCTAACAGGTGACAACACCCCCCTCCCCAGGGAGGGACTACAGGGAGGTCATATATTTTGTAAGACAGATAGACAGACAATGGCACTCATTCATGCCCCTAAACTCATATATCTTTTCTACTTGCAAAACAGTAACTCGCTGGGTGCTGGTGGCTTACACCTGTAATCCTAGCTACTCAGAAGGCTGAGATCTGAGGATCTTGGTTCAAAGCCAGCCCAGGCAGGAAAGTCTGTGAGACTTTTATCTCCAATAAACCACCAGAAAATCGGGAGTGGTATTATAGCTCACATGGTAGAGCTCTAGCCTTGAGCTGAAGAGTTGAGGGACAGTGCCCAGGCCCAGAGTTCAAACCCCATGACCAAAAAAGAAAACACACACACACACACACACACACACACACACACACACACACACACACACACACACACACACACACACACACACACACTCCATCCTAATATTCCCTATCCGTCTGCCACAGAAAGAAAAATTCTCCACTTATCAACATCAACTTTAAAGTCTAAAATCCCCAGTATGGCTTAAGTCACATGCAGATCAGCTTTAAATCAGTCTTCCTTCTGAGGCCGTACACCAGCAGAACCCAATATTTAGTTCTAAAACACAATGGCAGTCTGGTATAGAAAGGACAGCCCCATTTATAGAGGGCTACGTAGAATGGAAGAAAGGAATAGCCATTAAGTCTCCAAAATCCAACAAGTCTGGAGATGGATCATTTTAATGAGATTCTATTTCCTGGACACTCCTCAGGCAGGCTTTCCTCGGTGAAGCTCTAGGTTTTGCTCTTGCTGAAATTTCATGACTATGACTTCCTTAGGCTGAGGCTGTACACTAGTTCTGGGCTTTTGTGTATGTGTGTGGGGGGGGGATAGCCAGGTCTTCATCATTCCTTTCAATATTGTCCTCGCAGAGATCTTGATAAGATTAAGTGTCTCAGCCTGCTCTCTATAGCAGCTCTGTCCCTGAAGTAGGACCCTGCCTCATCCTCAAAGCTCTTGCAAGCATCCTTTGAAATCTTGCAGGGTAAGTCACACCTCCATAGCTCCCACCTTCAGATTGCTTGTGGAAATTGCTGTATGTGGACATTATACAAACAAGGCTTGCATTATGGTGGCCTGAGCCATATCTTGGCCCTCAGAGCCACAGCTGGGCAGAGGAGTGCTGTGGCAGAATGTGGAGATCAGAAACTAGAACAACTCTGGGCCTGTGAGGGGATAAATAACCCTAAAAATCTCTGACATGCCTTCCAGGAGCTTCTTTCTGTCCTTTGCTAATTTCCATATGGTTACTTGGTCACAATTTTGCTTTTCTGTCCTCAGCATATTTTGTGTATGTGTGTGTATACATGCACACTTGTATGCATGCATGTGTGTGTGTGCTGGTACTGGGGCTTTTTTTTAATTTTTATTTTGATTTTTTGTGGACATACTGTACAGAGGGGTTACAATTACATGGGCAAGATAATGAGTACATTTCTTATCAAGCATTGCAGCCTCCTCCTTTGTTTACCCTTCACATCCCTTCCAAGCCTCCCCCCGCCCCCCCCCCCATGGTACTGGGGCTTGAACTCAAGATTTGTGCTCTCACGTAGCTGTTTTGCTCAAAGCTGGTGCTTTGCCACTGGAGCCACACCTCCACTTCTGGCTCTTTGTATGGGTACTAGGACTTGAACTCAGGACTTTGAGCTCTTGCTTAGCTTTTACACTCAGGTCTGGTGCTCTAACACTTGAGGCACCTCTCTACTTCCAGCTTTGCTTTTTGGCTGGTTAGATGAAGATAAGAGTCTCATAGATTTGTCTGCTGAGCCTTGCTTTGAATCATAATTCTCAGATCTCAACCTCCCTGAGTAGCTAGGATTACAGGTATGAGCCACTAGTGCTCAGCTTAAACATGCTTTTTTAATTCTTTACATGGACAGTCTCAGAACTTTCCAGATTTTCCCATGCTCATTCCCTCCTAAGTGTAAATTCTGGGCTTCACATCATTTGATCATTTCTCTCTTCTTTTTGGCGTGGAGGGGGTCGGGTCGTGGGGCCTGAACTCTGGGCCTGGGCACTGTCCTTCAGCTCTTCAGCTGAAGGCTAGTGCTCTACCACTTGAGCCACAGCGCCACTTCTGGCTTTTTTCTTTTTGCTTATGTGGTGCTGAGGCATCGAACCCAGGGCCTCATGCATGCAAGGCAAGCGCTCTACCACTGAGCCACCTTCCCAGTCCCTCTTCATGCATTTTACAAGAAGCCATTCAGAGAAGCCACATAAAGTCCTGAAACTTTGCTGCCTGGAGAGATTTCTCCTGCCGGATCCCAGAGCATCACCCCACAAATTCTGCCTTCCACAGCATCTGAGGAGAGGGACAAAATTCAGCCAGCTTCTTTGCAAGGTCACAGCAAGGCTGGCCTTTCCTCTTGTTTCTTTCTCATACCTTATTTTTCCAGAACCCATTGTCTAATGCTTCCTTAGCAAAGAAGCAAGACTTCTCATGGCATTCTCCTCAAAAATCTTCCAGCTTGGGCCCCTTATCCAGTTCCAAACCCACTTCCACATTGTTAGATATTTACGAGAGCCCCTACAGTGACCCCATGACTCCCGTACTCATTTTTATTGTTTTAGTCTGTCAGTGTGACTACAACAAAATACCAGAGGCTATACCATTTATTAATAAGAGAAACTTGTGTTCCTGTCACCCTGGAAATGGAGATGAATTCATGGCTGAGTGGTCAGAGGCTCAGTCATCAGATGATGCTACAGTTGGCTTCCAACATGGTGCAAGGAACACAGCACCTTCTGGAAGGGGAGAGACACTTGCTGATCATGGACACAAGGGGTCAGACTCCCCTTATATCATTTTATGATAGCATTAATCTCTCCACAAAGTCAGAGTCCTCCTGGCCTAAACACATCCTTAAGTCACCACATTCCAACATAGAGAGAATGGGGATTAAGTGTATAACATGTGAATTTGTGTGTGTGTGTGTGTGTGTGTGTGTGTGTGTCTGTGTGTGTGTGTGTGTGTGTGTGTATGGATGCATGCATACACACTCAGACCACAGTGATCTCACTTTCTGCATCTCTGATACTAAACATTCTGAGTGCTAAACAAGTAGATTAAGGACTATCCTGTGAAATCATATGAGGACCGTGAAACAGGCCAGGGACTTTAGATAGAGGGAGAAGAGATGATAGTTACTTTTCTAGGATTTTATTACATTTTCCTGAATAGAATTAAATACACTGTGAACAAAAGTATCAGCTTGTCCATTATTCAAGTCCTCTGTATCTTGGTATTATTTCCAGGCCACCATTGTGATTTCTGAGTACTAGAATAAAAGGATTCATGAAGCCAGCTTTCCAAATATATAACCTGTGGCTATATTTGGTGATGTCCATTCAAATACTATAAGCTCATTCATATTTTCCTCAGGAATCACATGGAATTAGACACCAGACTAAGGTGAGATATATGGAAATGAAAGGGACAGAACTTTCGTCTTCAAATGTCTGTTGATCAGCCGGGCCCTGGTGGATCAAGCCTGTAATCCTAGCTACTCAGAAGATTACAGTTCAAAGCCAGCCCATGAGACTCTTACCTCCAGTGAACCACCAGAAAACCAGAAGTGGTGCTCTGGCACAAAATGGTAGAGCACTAGCCTTGAGCAAAAAGAGTTCAGAGACAGCACCTAGGCCCTAGTTCAAGCCCCATGATTGACCAAATAGCAAATATAAAACAAAACCACGGATAGTAGCCAGGCTTGAGTTCAAGCCTTGGGACAAGCACAAAATAATAATAAAATAGATGCAATTGAGGTTCTAATCTCTGAGTTAGCTCTTACTTGTTGGAATTCTCTTTATGAAGGGATACTGAGGAGAGGAGCACAACAGTCAGGCCATTCTCAACCTTCCTGTGTTCAGACCCAACACTCATAACCTTGAAGGCTGAGCTGTGGGGTGAATTTTTTAGTCCTTGCCTTCCCTCCCAAAGGTACAAAGCATTCACTGAGTTTTTCAGGTAAAGGTGTAGTGTGCATGTTCTTAGGAGCTCTCCTTTTCTCTATCATCATGTGAAGTAGAAATGGGGTTTCCAAAGTCCTGCAAAACTACCTTCTTCAGCACACTGACCCTATGGGAGGATAAAATATGGGCAGAATTAAGGTCAGGCTGAGTCTGAAGCCACGAGTCAGAGGGCCTTCACCATGCACAGTTCCCCCAGGGTGGAAATCTAATTTCAATCTCCATCAGCAGAAGACATGATCCCCTACAGAGTCTTCTCATGAGGCAGACGGGGCGCTCCTGGCAGACTGTGGGGTCACAGATCAGCCCCACAATACTGATTATTGTTTTACAGTGGGTCTAGTAAAGGAAAGGAAACAAGACATTCTCCTCCCTTTCTTCCTTTCTTCCCTTCCTCCCTCCCCCTTCATTGTTCCCTCCCTTCCTCTCTTGCTTTCTTCCTTTCCTCCCTCCTTCCTTTCCTTGCCTCTCTTCCTTCTTCCTTCCCTCCTTTCTCTCTTCCTTCCTTATTTTCTTCCTTCTGTTTTTGCTCTTCCTCATTTTCTCTTCTTCCTCCTCCACCTTCCTCTTCCTCTGTTTCCTTCCTCACTCTTCTTCCCTTCCTTCTCCTTCTTCCTTCCTCCTCCTCCTCCTTTTTTCTCCTCCTTCTTCCTTCTGATGCCTCCTTCTCCTTCCTTTTCCTTCCTCCTCCTCCTCCTCCTTTTCCTCCTTTTTCTTATTGTCCTTCTCTTCTTCCTCCTCTTTTTTTCTGTGTGCCAGTCCTGGGGCTTGAACTCAAAACCTGGGCACTGTCACTTCATTTTTTTTTCACTCAAGGCTAGTTTATGCCACAGCTCCACTTCTGGCCTTTTTGGTTGTTAATTGGAGATAAGCGAGTCTCACAAACTTTTCTGCCTGAACCAGCTTGGAACCGTGATTCTCAGATCTCAGTCTCCTGAGTAGCGAGGATTACAGGTGTGAGCCACCAGTGCCTAGCTCTGACACTAACTTTTAATCCACTTAAAAAAAATCTGAATAAAGAATTTGGAATTCTCTCACATCTGTTTTACCTCCTCTGTTTTTTCCCAATGAGAGACCAAAAATAAGTTTAGCAGTAATTTCAGACAAAACTAAAACATTTGTCATCTGTTACTGGAAAGTAAGTGTTAGATCCTGCACCAAGGCAAGATAACAGAAGAATTATAAAGGGATCCGGCTGCCCTGACCAGTCCAGAAATTTGGGCAGTCTCTCCCCCAACTGTATCAGGAAAACATTTAGGACAAGACATAATTCAGCATTCCTGTGGTTAGCCCCACTTATCCAACCAGTGCTGTAACCTATCCTGTAACCGCTAAGCTAGAAAGTCCCTGCCCTTATTGGAAATGATCATACCCTTACCCAATGAGTTTGAGACATCCTTCTTCCTGCTACATACTCAATTAACTCTGCTGGAAAAGGGGTTGGGGCTCACAATTTCCAACCTGCTGCATCAGGGAAGATTTGTGAGTCTGGCTCGAGCTGTAATAAATGACTCGTGGATTTACATCGGCAACGGCTCCCTTGTCATTTTTGGGGGATCTGCAGCTTGGCACATCACCAGCAGTGGCAGCAATGTGCTTGCTTAAATCAATGCCTTGTTACAGAGTCCTGGGAGAGGAAATGCAGCAGCCTCCTGCCTGCTTCCTTGCCTCCAGTCTCTGTGCACCTTCCAGCCATAAGCAGCAGTATGGTTGCCAAACTCCAGTTCCTACAGCTCCCTCCCTCCCTTCCTTCCTCCCTCTATCCCTGCCAAGTATTCAATCACTATTGTCAGAATGAAGAGTGAACTGCAAAGGAAGTATGTGCCTTTGACAGTCAGGTTCCAATGTCTATCTCTAATTTTCAATTCCTATCTATCTATCTATCTATCTATCTATCTATCTATCTATCTATCATCTTTTCTATGTATGTATGTATGTATGTATGTATGTATGTATCTATCTATCTATCTATCTATCTATCTATCTGTTCTGGTACTAGGAATTGAACTCAGGGCCTAGATACTATCCCTGAGCTTATGTATGTATGTATGTATGTATGTATGTATATATGTATGTATGTATCTGTCTATCTATCTATCTATCTGTTCTGGTACTAGGAATTGAACTCAGGGCCTAGATACTATCCCTGAGCTTATGTATGTATGTATGTATGTATGTATCTATCTATCTATCTATCTATTTGTTCAGGACTAGGAATTAAACTCAGGGCCTAGATACTATCCCTGAGCTTTCTTACTCAAGGCTAGCATTCTACCCCTCAAGCCACAGTTCCACTTCTGGCTCTTTTGGTGGTTCACTGGAGGTAAGAGTCTCACAGACTTTCCTGTCTGGTCTGGCTTTGAACTAGGATACTCAGATCTCATCTTCCTGAGTAACTAGGATAACAGGCATAAGCCACAGTCCCTGACAGATAGTATTCATTTCTAGTCTTATCTAGAAATAGACTTATGGACCATAAGATGAGACATAGAGCATTGTCTTTGGAGTAATGGCTTTGCTGAAATCTAAGAAATGATGGGAGCATGGACTCTGCTAGTCAGACTCTAAAGAAAGCCCTTTCCCTGGCTTGCTTACACTAGAGATGAGAATAGAGGAGCTAGAAATGCTACTCCAGAAAAGGCTCCATCATGTTCCTCTGTGTAGGGAGAGATGTGGTCTTCCACTGGGTTGTGTCTTTCAGGGAGGTGATGACTGTCTGGCCCAGGGATGGTCCCAAAGCCCAGGTGAACACCTACTTCTCCCACCGTGTAGCATTCTTTTTTTTTTTAATTTTTTTTATTGTGAAAATACCATACAGAGGGGTTATAATTACATGATCAGGGTAATGAGTACATTTTTTTTATCAAAGATTGTTGCCTCCTCCTTTGTTTCCCCTTCTCATACCTTCCCATCTTTCTCCCCTCCCCCAACCCCTCCCCCTCCCCACCTCCTCACCTCCACCAAAGTTGTAAAGTTCATTTTTTCAACATAATGTCTTGTTGCAATAGGTCCACCTGTATCCCTATTTAAACAATTGGTTTTTTCCCTTCCCTTCCACAAAGTATACCAACATCAAATCCAGTGAAAACAGGGGTTATACAGTGAAGGAGAGACATACAAAGCAACAAAGAAATATCTTATAAATATGTTAAAAACAATAGCAAGAAATAAAAAATTTGAGTACTTATCTTGGAGTTCATTTCGCCTAACTTCAACTTATCTGACCATTTCTGCCTGTCTCAGACATATATACTAGTTATTGCAAATAAGGGAAACCATGGGACCTATGTTTCTTTGGACCTGGCTTATCTCACTTAATATAAATTTTTCCAAGGTTTTCCATTTCCTAACAAATGACACAATATCATTCTTTCTGATGGAGGTATAGAATTCCATTGTGTATATATCCCACATTTTCTTGATCCATTCATCTACTTACTGAGGGGCATCTGGGTTGGTTCCATATCTTAGCTATGGTAAATAATGCTGCAATAAACACAGTTGTGCTGGTAGCTGTAGTATGGTCTTGTTTGTGGTCATTTGGTTAAATGCCCAAAAGTGGGACTGCTGGGTCATAGGGGAGCTCTATGTGGAGTCTTTTGAGGAACCTCCATACTATTTTCCAAAGTGGTTGAGCAAGTTTACACTCCCACCAACAATGCAGTAAGGTTCCCTTCTGTGCACATCCCCTCCAGCATCTGTTGTTATCAGAGTTCTTTATTATAGCCATTCTAACTGGGGTGGAGGCGGTATCTCAGTGTTTTTTTGATTTGCAAGTAAGGATCTTTGGCCTTGTCTAGTCTAACCCCCATCCCCTTCTGATAGGGAAACTGAGCTCCTGAGAGGTGCCTTTGTTCTCTCATCTTCTCCTTTCTTAATCTGAGGCACTGAGGGGTTGAGATGACCTTGAAAGAGCAGAAGGCTGTGTTGACATTCTCAGCCAGGAGCAGAGATCACTCCAGAAGTACTCCTAAATCCAAGGAGAGCAGAGGCAGGGAATAGACATGTCTCTGGTTCAGAGAAATGAAATGCAATACCAGAGCAATACAAGACAGAACTGAGACTCCAGAACTTATGTAGAATCTTCTTTTCTTTCTTTTCCCCTTTTTTCCTTTCTCTCTCTTTCTTTCTTTTTTCCTTCCTTCCTTCCTTCCTACCTTCCTTCTTTCCCCCCTCTCTCTCTTTCTTCCTATCTTTCCCTTCTTTTTTTGGGTCAGTCATGGGGGTTGAACTCAAGGCCTGGGCTCTGCCCCTAAACTCTTTTGCTCAAAGCTAGCACTCTACCTCTTAGAGCCACAGCACCACTCCAGTTTTCTGATGGTTCATTGGAGATAAGAGTCTCAAGGTCTTTCCTACTGGCTTTGAACTGTGATCCTCAGATCTTAGCCTCCAGAGTAGCTACGATGACAGGCATGAGCCAATAGCTCCCAGCCTAGAATTTCTTATTATAAGAACAGAGTCAGGGGGCTGGGAAGGTGGCTCAGTGGTAGAGTGCTTGCCTTGCATGCCTGAGGCCCTGGGTTCGATTCCTCAGCACCACATAAGCAAAAGCAAAACAGCCGGAAGTGGTGCTGTGGCTCAAGTGGTAGAGCACTAGCCTTGAGCTGAAGAGCTGAGGGAGAGCTCCCAGGCCCAGAGTTCAGGCCCCACGACCGACCCCACCAAAAAAAAAGAACAGAGTCAGGCACCAGTAGCTCACACCTGTAATCCTAGCTATTCAGGAGTCTTGAGATTTGATGATCACAGTTCGAAGATATCACAAGCATAAAAGTCTATGAGACTCTTTTCTCTAATGAACCAGCAAAAATCTGGATGTGGAGCTTTGGCTCAAGTGGCAGCATGCCAGCCTTGAGCAAAAAAACGCTCAGAGACAGTGCTCAAGTCCCAAGTTTAAGCCCCAGTAGTGGCACACAAAAATTAGAAAGAAAAGCAATAAATTAAGAAGTGCTCATTGCTCTCTACCAAAAATCTGAAAGGGATGAAGAGGTAAACCTGTTAGGAATCTCTGTACCAAAGCTGGAGGTGTGGCTCAAGTGATAGAGCACCTGCCTGTCAAATGCAAGACCCTGAGATCAAATCTCAGTACTGCCAAAAAACACCTAAGCAATGCTCTGGGCAGTATTAAGTTGATCAGAGTATATCAAGGGGAGTGTTTGTCTGTGCCTTGAATTACAATTGGGAAAGGCAGTCTCAGTCATTAAAATTTGAAGGTAAGTAAACAGCAAATATTGCTGGGGATAATTAGTGCAGTGTGGAAAGACATGGAAGTTCCAGCTTTGGCTTGTCTAGAGCCATAGTGCCAGGGGTATTTCTTGTGTGTGTGTGTGTGTGTGTGTGTGTCGTTCATGGGGCTTAAACTCTGGGTCTGAGCACTGTCCCTCAGCTTTTCAGCTCAAGGCTAGTGCTCTTGAGCTACAGCGCCACTTCCAGTTTTCTGGTGGTTTATTGGAGATAAGAGTTTCACGGACTTTCTTGCCCAGGCTGGCTTTGAACCACGATCCTCAGATCTCAGCCTCCTGAATAGCGAGGATTACAGGTGTGAGCCACTGGCGCCTGGCTCTGCCAGGGGTATTTATCTAAAGCTTAGTCAAACCATCTGAGCTGCAGTGGTGAGGTACAGTTTGGCAGGAACTCTTTTTACACAGTCATGTTTGAGAGGTGTAATAGTAACAGTTTGGCTGGATGCTGTTGGCTCATGTCTGTCATCTTAGTTACTCAGGAGGCTGAGATCTGATTATCACAGTTTGAAGCCAGCCCAGACAGGAAAGTTCTTGAGACTCTTATCTCCAATGAACCATCAGCAAAAGGAAGTGTATTTGTGGCTTAAAATGGTAGAGTGGGGGCTGGGGGTTTAGCCCAGCGGAAGGGTGCCCGCTTGGCACGCGCAAGGCCCTGGGTTCAGTTCTCAGCCCTGGAAAAAAAATGGCAGAGTGCTAGCCTTCAGCAAAAGAGCTCAGGGACAGCACATAGGGCCTTAGTTAAAGCCCCAGAACTGACAAAAGAAAAAGAGAAAAGAAAATGGGGGGAGGGAGAGAGAGAGGAAGGAAGGATGGAAGGAAAGAAGAAAGGGAGGAAGGAAGGAAGGAAGGAAGGAAGGAAGGAAGGAAGGAAGGAAGGAAGGAAGGAAGGAAGGAAAGAAGGAAACTATATGAAGGATCCTTTAATTCATGGAGGAAAGCTGCTTGAATGGCAGAAGGATCATGTGATGTGGGCTCAGCCTATTGACTGTTTGGGAAGTTTACTTAATGTCTCTGACCTTGAACATCACCACTATGGAGTGTGAATGAGCTTGCTACATAGTCATGATCACTGTGTAGATGGTCAGCACACAGCAGGCCTTCGATAGATGGCTGTCCCTCCTCTCCAACTATCTGTTGTCCATAACCTTCCACTGGCACCTCTGTTTGAGATATCTGTCAGTCTGTCTGTGAGCTGGCAGAGAGGCTTCTCTGCCAATTTCAACTATGCTGTATTACGTGATGGAGAAACTGCTTTAAGCCATTAAACTTCTGAGGAGTGAAGGCTTGCTCATTAGAACTGCTCAGTGTGATTTATCCAAAGGTCATCTCAGTCATTTCAGTTCTGCAACCCAATCTGGTAGAATCTTGACATCCACTTCCTCATGCCTCTTGATGTATAGAAACAAAAACCTGCTACAAACATCTAAATCCAAATCTAAGCTGCAGGAGCAATTTTCCTTTCTAGATGGATGGAATAGTGCTAGCTCTCTTGCAGTTGCAAGAATGAATGGGAAGCAACAAGGTTAATCAAGAATGGGGAACTTTTAAACCCACAGAAGTTAAAACCAGGGGAAGGGAAACTGATTGATATATGTAATGATAAAATCTAACCACTGCTTGGTGCTGGTGACTCATACCTGTAATCCTAGCTACTCAGGAGGCTGAGATCTGAGGATAGTGGTTCAAAGCCAGCCCAGGGAAGGAAACTCCATAAGACTCTTATCTCCAATAAACCACTAGAAAACCAGAAGTGGCATTGTGGCTCAAGCAGTAGAGTGCTCACCTTGAGCTGAAGAGCTGAGGGATAGTGCCCAAGCCAAGTTCAAGCCCCTTGACTGACAAATGAATAAATAAATAAATAAAATCTAGACTATCTCTGCTTCAGGTATGGCTTGATCCAGGTGTCCAATGATATCAGGATTTCTTAGTATTAAATGTCTTATTGTACTTTTGATCACACAAGGTAAATACAAATACTGGAGTTGACCTGCGAGTTATTAGGCTGTTGAGATTCTTCTGTGACCACCTGTCTAGATGACCATTGTCTTCCCAATTGATGGCTTTGATGGGACAGCCTCCAGGTCTCGTTAGAATTTTGGAGGAATCACACCATATAGAACCATAAAAGACTATGATACTAGGGTAGAAAAATGGCAGTGTACTAAACTCTCCCTCCCCAAACTCCAATGGTTTTGTAGAGGATTAAATCAAGACCTAAAGAAGTAGTGATTCCCTCTCACAACCCAATATACAGAAATTCTATGACATATCTGATGTTGTAATGTAGATTTCTCAATCCCAATGGAATACACTTTTTTTCTATATTTTTTCTGCACCTGGGGTGGAAATAGGGTTGATAATAACAGCCTCTGGCTGATGAATCTAGTTGTCTTTTTTTGCCAGTCCTGGGGCTTGAACTCAGGGCCTGGGAACTGTCCTTGAACCTGTTTGTGCTCAAGGCTAGTGCTCTACCACTTGAGCCACAGCTCTACTTTTTTTTCTGGAGTAGTTTATTGGAGTTAATCTCATAGGCTTTCCTTCCCGGGATTGGCTTCAAACTGAGATCCTCAGATCTCAGCTTCCATCTTGTATTTTTTAGCATCGGGATTGAACCTCTTTTAGGGATCACTTGGTCCTTTAAAGGGATCATTTATTCAAGATCACCAAGCAAGAGAGACAGACTTTCCTGCCTGGGCTGGCTTTGAACTGTGATCTTCAGATCTAAGCCTTCTGAGTAGCTAGGATTACAGATGTGAGCCACTAGCACCTTGGCTTAACTAATTCTGTCCAAGAGGGGGATTGCGGGAAGAATGACTTCTCTTTGGCTCCATTGAGCCTCCTTGGGTCTGTCATCTTAGCTACTCAGGAGGCTGAGATGTGAGGATTGTGGTTCAAAGCCAACTCAGGGCAAGAAAGTCTGAGATAATTTTTTTTTAAATCTTTAATGAATCACTCAAAAAGCCAGAAGTAGAGCTGTGTGTCTAGTTGGGCACCAGCCTTGAGTGAAAAAGCTAAGATACAACATCCAGGTCCTGAGTTCAAGCCTCAGTACAGACACCAAAAAATTAAAAAAGGTGATTTTATTGTGATTTTTTCCCTCTTATTTTCCTCAAATGGAAGCATCTCTCTGAACACCTGTTTCTTTTTCTCCAGTGTCTCAGGGGAGGGGCTCTGCTGATGATTTACTTTTCCCAGATTTTCCCATTGTGATGATGCCACAAAAGCAGCCTTGGTGCCAGCCATCTTCTCAAGCATCTCACATTGAATAATTCACTTGTGGTATCTCGGGCCCAACTTCTAGCAAACAGGAGGTGGAGGAGTGGAGGCAGGAAGTTCCAGGGCTCTCCCCTTCTGTGCATCAATGTCATTGGTTGACAATAGACTGATTTGAGAGATCTCAAACATTTGAAGCAGGGAAAAATTTCAGCTTCATATCTGACTGATAGCAGGGGCTCATTGAAATTTCTTATTCCTTCTAGGACTGGCCATGTGGATTCACTGGAAGGCATTTCCAGCGGTTCTGTCAAGAGTTTTAGAATAGACACTGTAGAACATCCAAAGTCTTCTAATTAAAAATGAAAGCATGCCTTCCTTGGGGGAAAGAATTCTGGGTGCAAAAGTAGAGTGTGCAGAGAGTTCAGGGAGATGGTTTGAGTGACTGATGCTTAGGCTTCAAGCCACAGCACACAGGTGGCAAGGTGTCTGGAAAGCAGGCAGGCACTAGCAGGTGGGCAGCCTTCAGTGTAGAAGGGTAGCTGATTCCTGCATGCCTGAGGGGGCTCTGGCTGGTTCCAGAATGAGGTCATTTTCTCCTCCCAGTTCCCTGCATGGCTTCTTTTTCTGTTCCTGGGATGCAAAGGCTAACAAGCTGTTCCTAGCATGCACACACACACACACATACAGAGAGAGAGAGAGAGAGAGAGAGAGAGAGAGAGAGAGAGAGAGAGAGACTAGTCCACCGTCAGGATTTTCAGTATTACAATCACCATGGTGTTGTCATGAGGGAGCCCAATGTGGCTTGCAGCCCTGTCAAAAATGAAGAACAAGCCTAGTTGTTATGGTTGGCTGAAGGAGGGGTGTGTGGCTTTTAAATTGAAGGTTGAAAAGAAGTTCAGGATATTGGTATGGGGACCAAAAGGAGGTACCCACTGCCTGGACAGGGGGAATGGGAAAAGAAAGCTACCTGTCCACATCTGCTTTGTTTCAAAGAATTAGCTTCTAAGTAGGGAAGGTTCTGTCCTTTCTGCTCCCTGAGGTAACACAAAGGCTCTGGCTGCCTTCCCTCTTCCTCCTTTGTGTGTGCACCAGTATTGGGATGTGAATTCAGGGACTAGGTGCTGTCCTTTAGCTTTTCCTGTGCTCCAGGCTGCTGATGCTCTACCATTTGAGCCAAAGCTCCACTTTCAGATGTTTGTGTATGCATATATATTTAGCTGGCTAATTGGAGATAAGAGTATCATAGCAGGCTTTTTTTCCTCTTTATGAAAGCTTTATTTTTTAGTTTTAATATATATTTTTATTATAAAGTTACTGTACAGAGGGGTTACAGTTACATGAGTAAGGTAATAAGTACATTTCTTATCGAGCATTGATACGCCCTCCTTTGTTTTTCCCCTATCATGCCTGCCCTCCCCACCTCCCCAACTCCTCCTTCCCCCACCCAAGTTGTAAAGTTTGTTTTCAACATAGTGTCTCCTATATCTCATTATTACAATGGGCCAGCCTGTAACTTTATTTCAGCATTTTGTTATTTCCCTTCCCTCCCCAAATTAGAAAAATGTATATACAAGATGCTGGGCACAGGAATCAAATATAGTGAAAACAGGGGATATACCATGGGGGAAGAACATACAAAAGAAACCAAAAAAATCACATAGTACCTTATAAGTACATTAAAAACAATAACAGGAAAGATAAAACCTCTCATGTCCCTATCTTGGGGGAGGGGTTCTTTCACTTAGCATTATCTTTTTTTATTAATAAGTTTTTTATTGTGAAAATAACCATACAGAGTAGTTACAATTACATGAGCAAGGTAATGAGTACATTTCTTTCCTTTTTTTGGGGGGGGGGGTCCAGTTGTGGGGCCTGAACTCTGGGCCTAGGCGCTGTCCCTCAGCTCTTCAGCTCAAGGCTAGTGCTCTACCACTTGAGCCACAGCGCCACTTCCAGCTATTTTATTTTGCTTATGTGGTGCTGAGGAATTGAACCTAGGGCCTCAGGCATGCAATGCAAGCGCTCTACCACTGAGCCATCTTCCCAGCCCATGAGTACATTTCTTATCAAGCATTGTTGCCTCCTCCTCCTTTGTTTCCTCTTACCATCCCTGCCCTCCCCTCCCCCTGCCAAAGTTGTAAAGTTTGTTTTTCCACATAGCATCATGTACATTTCAGTGTTGCAGTGGGTCCACCTGTATCCCTATTTAAACAATTTGTTTTTTCCGTTCCCCAATGTAAATTATACCAACATCAAATACAGTGAAAACAAGCAGGCACCCTGAATACATTACAAGATGGAATAGGAGAAACCCTAGGTCTCCTTGGCACAGGCTGAAATTTTCTTAATAGAGGCCCAGAAAAACACCAAATCAAAGAAATGTTGGACAAATGGGATTGCATGAAATTGCAGAGCTTCTGCATGGCAAAGGACATAGCTAGCAAGATCAATAGAAAGCCCACGGATTGGGAGAAGATCTTCACTAGCCATACAACGGACAAGGGTTTCATATCTAATATATACCTGAACTCAAAAAATTAAATCCCCCAACAACAAATCCTTAGCATCGTCTTATATGGCCATATGACAGGCTTTCTTTTAAAACCTGGGCTGGCTTTGAAATATGATCCTCAGAACTCAGTCTCCTGAGTACCTAAGATTTCAGGCATGAGCCACTGGTGCCTGGCCTTAAAATGAGATATTTTCACATAAAGTTCACATGTGTTTCTGGCTTCTCTGGGAAACCAGATTATTTGATAGTATTGGTCTTATTTTGCCAGTCCTGGGGCTTGAACTCAGGGCCTACCCAGGCCCTGAGGTACTGTCCCTGAATTTCTTTTGTTCAAGGCTAATGCTCTACCACTTGGGCCACAGTGCCACTTCTGTTTTTTTCTGTTTATGTGGTATTGAGGAATTGAAACCAGGGCTTCATGCATGCCAGGCAAGCACTCTATCACTAAACCACATTCCCAGCCAACATTGGTCTTCACAGGTCCTCAGTAGTATACTATGAGAAACTGGTGTGTGCATGCATGCATGTGTGTATGCATGTGTGTGTGTACACATGTGTGGGTGTGTACACCTTACTTTCCACATGCCCAAAGATCTCTAGTTCCAGACCTCCTGATCTACCTAACCATTTTATGACACATGATCCAGGCAATCATTTTACCTTAGAAGTAAGTATGTAAAGCCCAGTGAAGGTCTGTGAATTTGTCAGAGTCACACAGCCTCCACCACAGAGAGATCAGATGTTGTTTACATAATATGATTTTTGAAAGATCCCCTGGAAGTGACACTGTGGCTCAAGTGGTAGAGTGCCAGCTTTGAGCAAAAGAAACAAGCCAAAAGCAAGCACTAGGTCCTGAGTTCAAATCCCAGTATTGGAACAAAAGACAAGGCTTTGTCTGTGTCTCTACATCACTGTGATCTCATTTACCCCAGAGATGGTGGCTGTTAAGATTCTTGAGTGCTTACTCAGACATTTTATTTGGATGAATTTCATAAAGATTTTTGCCCCTTGTATTTTAACACAAAAGTAATCAGGCCACTCATACTATTTGTAGGCCTCCATTTTTGATTAACATGCAGTTGATGATCTCCCTTCAATTCAGCACACAGGACTCTTTTATTTATTTTTTTGTTGGTCATGGGGCTTGAACTCTGGGCCTGGATGCTGTCCCTCAGCTCTTCAGCTCAAGGCAAGGGCTCTATCACTTGAGCCACAGTGCCACTTCAGTTTTCTGGTGGTTTATTGGAGAAAAGAGTCTCATGGACTTTCCTGCCTAGACTGGTTTGAACCGAGATCCTCAGATCTCAAACTTCTGAGTAGCTAGGATTACAGGTATGAGCCACTGGTACCCAGCTTAATTTATCTTTGATGGTGGCTTATGATAGACAAACTTTAGGCTCTTACTCAGGACCAACAAAGTTATTCTGCCAAAAGGCCCAGACAGGAAACATCTTTGACTTTGTGGATCCTAGGATCTCTGTACCCACTCTTCTTCCTTCCTCTTCTTTTTACAACTGCTTTAACAATGCAAGGATTATCACTTGCTCACACCAACAGACTGATGGGGCTACGACCTCTGGCCTCAAATCACAGCTTATTTACTTAGGCCTAAACTAGACAAAACAAAATTTATCTGCCAGACAATTTTGAGATACATTTCAAGCAAAAAATCTTGACCAGTCTTGCCTCAACCTTTGCATCTCTGAGTAAGAGAAGAAATCATGTGGAGAGAGTGATTCAGAGCCTCTGGGCAATTCAGTGAGTAGAGTGGAGCTGCTGAAGTTCTTCAGGAATTCCTTCAGTGGAGCTCTGTCTGTTATCCTGAAGACTCGTCCCCTGGTAGAGGCTTACATGGAACTTGTCTTGGAAGACAGAATTGGAAAGACTCAGCTTTTTCTCAGTTCAAGAGGGAGGCTTAGAGCATAACCCCAGGCCCCAGACTCTCAAGGCTGCTTTATCTCTTTCCTATTTTTTTTTTTTTGGTCTCACTTCTGTTGGTCACAGTTTTTGGTGATAGCCCTGCTGCCCACAGTTTTAGGGACAGTGTGTGGATCTGCATGGTCAGGCGGGGAAAGGAGCTGTGTCATCACCACAGAGGCTACTGGTTGCCATGAACAGAAACCCCTGGCGCAAATGAATTTAAAGAAATAACATATATCAAATCAGGTATATACCACTGACAGGTACAGGAGGAGGGACTTGTCAAGGTAACACACAGAGAGAAGCTGGATGGGGATGCGTCATGGTTGACTTTGGCATATCTATCCACCATATTAGCTCCATCTTTAGAAATAAGATGGATGGCCTGGCTCTAGCAGACATTGTCTGATTCTTCTTCACAGGACAGGAAACTTCCCCCTTTGCCTGCCATGCCCTCAGCATGCATTCCCTCATTGGCCAGAACTGGGTCACATGGCAATTTGCTGAGCCAATCACTGATAAGCAGGATTTAGAAAACCAGCATTGGCTGAGAAAAATTCTCCGCAACAGATAGCTGTTGGGGCCACCACTGCCCTTTTTTTATTTGTGTATTTGTTTGTCCAGCAGATCACATCTGGGACATTGACAGAGAGGAAAGTGGGAAAGTGGGCAGAAGAACTTTTCTTCAGGGGAGAGATAGGGAGGGTTCTTCCTCTGCAAATCCCTTATCTGTACAAACCTAGGTTCTGGGGCAGGAATGGACTTGGAGGAGGTCATTGAGTGACAGGAAGGAAGAGGAAGAGGTGAAACTTCAGAGTGAAGCCTGCCTCCTACTTCCTTTTCCATCTTTCTTTGCTTTTCCCAAGCATCCAGAATAGAAGCTCCCAAATAGGCTTACCTACTCGTCCTTCTTTGGGAACAATTGCTTTGTTATCATTGAAAAGATTCATTCACCCCATCTTGGCTTTCACCCCTGTGGGCTTTCTGCTTATTACTGGTTGTTTTTTGTTCGTTTGTTTTCTTGCTCTTTCTTTTTGTGCCAATCCTGGGGCTGGAATTCATAGTATGGGCACTGTCCCTGAAGTATTTTTTGCTCAAGGCTGGCCCTTTACTACTTGAGCCACACCTCCACTTCTGGTGATTTCTTTTGGTAGTTAATTGAAGAGTCTCACAGGCTTTCTCACCCAGGCTGGCTTTGAACTGCTATCCTCAGATCTCAGCCTCCTGAGGTAGATAGGATAACAGGTGTGAGCTGCAGGCACCTGTCTCTGCTTAAAATGGAAAAGTTCTTTTAAATCTTTGCTTATGTGTTTTGAATGTCACTAGAGAGTTGGAACAAATTCACCGCATATTTATCTCATTTCACTCATTCCCTAATGCATTTATTCACCATGAATTTCCTGTTATCTGTGCTGGTCTCTCAGCATGAGAGAGCAGACAGACATGGCTGCTAGCATGTGGAACTTGTAATCTGTACTATTGTGAGTACAAGCCCACAGCTGGCTGTTCTTACTTGCCATAGGGGGATTTGGGTATGCCCTTGAGGTCAGACTCCCAGGAGAGCCAAATGAAGAAATACTAAGGACTAAGGCAAGTATTGAGAAATGTAGTCCCCAAATTCCTTCCTAGGCATTTTGCTCCAGGACCCTTGCTGCCCTAATCCTGGAATAGGGCACCTGCCTAATCTTGGTTCTCAAAGTTGGCACAGGTCAGCAGATGCTTTCTGTTGATCTCTCATCCACATCTGCAGGAAGGAGACCACCTGATAATATGACCACAAGATCATGTGACCATGTGACCACACGTCCAATTGGCTGCTCCAAAGATGGTGGACACATGGGATGAGGAACCACATTCATTTCTGTATTGGGCTGCTGTATTCCTTCTGTCTGTACTTCATTCTAGCATCACAACCCTTGAGATGTTTATTTGCCCATTCTTTAGTTTTCTGGCCTACCTAATGGGAATAAGGATAATGTTACCTCACAAGGAGATTGCAAGGATAACTCATGGGAAGTCTCTGGTCTAGGCCTGGCCTCTAACAGTGCTCAGCACAATGTATTCATTGTGAAGATGTAATTTAGTCCCAAACAGGACTATTTTCATAAGCAAAGAAGCATGACCACATGCTGTTGCTGTTTAGAAAGAGGTCATCTGCAGAATCTGAGTCTCTGTCCTGCCTGCAGGCTGGTGTTGTGCAGTTACCGCATGCCTGTCACTCCCTGAACTTATAAGAATCGAGCTGAGTGTCTCACCATGAGCTATGATTATTGCTAGTAAAGACTCAGCAGAATGGGGCTGGGAAGGTGGCTCAGTGGTAGAGCACTTGCATTGCATGCATGAGGCCCTGGGTTCGATTCCTCAACACCACATAAGGAAAAAGAAAAAAGCCAGAAGTGGCACTGTGGCTCAAGTGGTAGAGCGCTAGCCTTGAGCTGAAGAGCTGAGGGACAGTGCCCAGGCCCAGAGTTCAAGCCCCATGACTGGACCCCCCCCCCAAAAAAAAAAAGACTCAACAGAAGACCCCATTGGAAATGGTTCTCTACGAGGTCAGCAGGACAGAAAATACACAAATGCAGAAGATAGGCAATTAGACTAGGAACCTTGACCATTGCCAAATGTATGGTAGCAAAGAGATCAGGAAGAAAACTCCATGATTATTTCATCCTCAGAAGTACCAACTGGTTGTAGAACTTTAGGTACATGGCTTACCCTCTCTGCTCTTGCCTCTGTGTGTGTGTTTAAAAGAGACAATATTGAGCAGATTTTTTTTTTGTTGGTCATGGGGCTTGAACCTCTGGGCCTGGACACTGTCCCTCAGCTCTTCAGCTCAAAGCTAGTGCTCTACCACTTGAGCCACAACGCCACTTCCTAAAAGAGACAATATTATGATGATATTATATTGTGTTAGAGATCCCCCAGATTGACCCACAGAGTATTTTGGCCTTTCAAATTAGTTTGTCAGGTCTGGTGCCTATGGCTCACACCTGTCATCCCAGCTACTCACAAAGCTGAGATCTGAGGATCAAGGTTCGAAGCCAGCCTGAACAGACCAATCTGAGAGACTCTTATCTCCAATTAACTAGCAAAAAATGCCAGAGGAAGAGGTGTGGCTCAAGTTGGTAAAATACCAATCTTGATTTTTAAAAAAGCTAAATCATAGCATAAAACCCTGAGTTCAAGTTCCAGTGCCAACCACCACACACAGATTAGTTGACCACATTTAAAGCCCAGAAGGTTTCATTCTGCTGCTTTTGGAAAGTCAGAGCATCTGGAGGAACAGATAGCTGGAGTAGAAAATTACAACCACTAAAAATGTCATTATTATAAAGATGATGTACAGAAATGTTACTGTTACGTAAGTCAAGTAATGAGGACATTTCTTCTTGGCCAATGATCACCCCTTCTGTTGCTCTCTCACAGTGTTCCCTTTCCATCCCCATTAGTAAGTTGAATAGTTCATTTAAAAGTGTCCATGAGTACCACTGCAGCATCGGTTCACCCTTTGTCCCTCCATTTCTGTGCCTCCAACTTCCTACCATTTGAAAGGCAAGAAAGGTGATTGTTTTGGTGACAGTGGGGAGGGGGTGCTCCACTGCCCGGAACTTCATCTCTACTCACCCAGATGGCTCAGTGGAGTTGGCTGCTTGCATCCCTGAGCAGATCATCTGCTTAGCATGATCCAGATCCTCCTGAGGGTTCTAACTACAGCAAGGCTAGCTACAATCTTTTAGCCAAAAGGAGAAATAAAGAGAGATTGATATTTTCCTGTCTGACATTTCACCCCCTCTCCCAGACAGAATGTGTGTCATTGACTTTATTGATCATAACAGCCATTATTTAGTGAACATTTAAGATGCCTTCTCTCTGTGGATTATTTTGAGTGATAGGTATTAATATCTCCCACTTGATGGAAGAGGAGACAGAGATTCAGAGAACTATGGAATTTGCTGCAGATCTTCTGCTGCAGATCAGCTGACAAAACACAAGCTCCCTGCTCTGAACAGTTTCAATCATCCAATTGTAGAAAGGGCCAACTGCTTGTCCAATTAAATAACACCAATAAGGTGAGGTTTCAAAGCAGGAAGTTTCCATCTGGGATTGATTTCTCATTTCACATGTCATAGGCAGGAATCCTCAGAGCCCTCTGAATATACAAATCATTGGACATGATGCTCTTAGCCATTCGTGGACTTGCATGCAAACATTGCAGTTACAAAACTAGAAGACATTATAAAGGTCATCTGGACCCATAGCTATAGGGAAAGTTTGCTTATAAAAGCCCAGCAGTGTGAAGAGAAACTCATCATAGCCGGATGCTAGCTATTCAGAAGGTTGTGATCTGAGGATAGAAGTTCAAAGCCAACCTGGGAAAGAAGGCCCATACACTGTTAACTTTAATCAACCTGCAAAAAAAACTCCACCTGTAGCCTGGCACTGGTGACTTGCACCTGTCATCGTAGATATTCAAGAGACAGAGATCTGAGGATCATGTTTGAAGCCAGCCTGGCAGGAAAGTCCATCATGAGACCATTATCTCCAACTAATCATTCCAGAAAACAGGAAGTGGAGCTGTGGCTCAAGTGGAAGAGTGGTAGCCCTGAGCAAAACAAATGAACAAACAAAAAAGATTCACAGACAACGCCCAGGCCATGAGTTCAAGTCCCAGTGCCAGCACCCAAAGAACACAACAACAAAATAAAGCAGTATACTAAAACACACATTTCTGCAAATTTGGTAGAGATGTGCTTGACCTTAATTCAAATGAAGAGAATCCTTTAATTCTCTTTGCTTGGTGCTCCTCACTGCTTGGGGCAGTGGGGAGCCTCTCCTTTCTCTGTAAGTGTCAGCCATTCACGTTGTACGGTGATGAATCTATTCCCACTAGGTTACCATTCCTCTGCCAAAAGCTCTCCTATATGACTGAGTTTTCAGCTCTCTCTAAATCCACTTTGATGCTCTTCTGACCAATTTCCTCCCCTGGGAGATTGGTCCCTCTAGGATACTTCACCTGATGATTTTTGCTGGTTGGTCACACATGGAACAGGGCCAGTGAACTATTAAACGTGGTTGTATTTTGTTGGCTGGGTCAGTGGGAGGTAGGAAGGAAGCCTAGGCCCTTCTCCAGTGTTTCTTGATTCAGTGTGACATTGGTGGTCATCATGTCTTCCATCTGTGTGGCCTCTGATGGACGGCCCCTAGTGCATAAATCTGACTCTCTGTGGACTCTGAAAACACTTCTGGGCTTTCATCTCTTTTGGCCTTGGGGTGTCCACAGCTCTTTTTCCTGCCAGTCTCCTTGTGCCTCAGTGTCCTTTGTTTATCCTTTAACCTTATACCCCTCACTTCTTCCAGTTGATTCACTTGTATCACATGCTGAATTTGTGTGTGTGTGTATGTGTGTGAGTGTGCATGTATTGGGACTCTGGGCCTCATACTCTTGCTTGTTTCTTTTTTCCTCTCAAGACTGGTGCTCTACCGCTTGAGCCACAGCTCCACTTGCTGCTTTTTTCTTGTCAATTGGAGATAAGAGTCTCACAGACTTTTTTGTCCAGACTGGCTTCAAATCTTGATCTTCAAACCTCAGCCTCCTGAGTAGCTAGGATAACATGTGAGAGCTACGAGCACTGGGCTTTCCATGGTACATTTATTGCCTGCAAGGCATGGAGCAGATGCTACTGCTGAATGTGCTCCTATGTGTTACAAGATGTTTTTTGGTTATTTCTCAAATGATTAGGTCCAGCCCATCACCAAGATAATCACATTGGCTGCCAGCTCCTGGCACGCATCGTTGCCCCCCCTGGGTTCTTGGTCAGCTAGAATTGTGAGGTCATTATCATGAGGTCATTTTTTTTGGAACTTCATTTCAGAGGTAGGTTACCCAGGCTACCAGCCTGCCGCCATCTTGAGGACTGTTTATGAGTGAGCTACTGCATTCCTTCATTTTCAACTTTCTTCTCTGTCAAATGAGAGCATCACAGCATTCCTTTCAACATAGTTACTGCCAGGATGAAGTGAATTGACATATATGGCCAACTTCAGACATCACAGTGCTTAGTGCTTCATACAGGTGGCCTTCGTCTTCAAGGTAGCTGTAGTTTACATATGAGAGCAAACATTTGATCTAAACACATCACTTGTCCATTACAGGATGCCAATTGTCTCATGTTCAAGGCCACTGCAAACAGTGATGCTGTGGTGCTTTCTGGAGCAAGATATCTTTGGAAGGAAATGGTGAGCCATTGTGTGTGTGTGTGTGTGTGTGTGTGTGTGTGTGTGTGTGTGTGTGTGTGTGTGTGTGTGTGTGTGTGTGTGTGTGCGAGCACACACGTGCGCATGTCCTGGTCCAGGGGCTTAAACTCAGGACCTGGGCATTGTCCCTGAATTTTTCTACTCAAGGCTAGCATTCTATCACTTGTGTCACAGCTCTGCTTCTGGCTTTTTGCTGGTTCATTGGAGATAAGAGTCTTATGGACATTCCTGCCTGGGCTGGCTTTGAACCGTGATCTTCTAATCTTAGTCTCCTGAGTAGCTAGGGTTACTATTGTGAGTCATCAGTGCCTGGATTGTAATGGTCTTTTTTTTTCTTTTTTCTCCCAGCCTTGTTTGAGTTTTCTCAGGTACTCCCTAATGTGTGATGGGGTTATATGTGAGAAGATGACTATAAATAAAAAAAAATATTGTGTGTTGTAAAATGTGCTTAATTCACCCTGGCTACTGAATATCTTTGCCTAGCAATAGCATGTTAGAGCAGTTGGTTATTAACTCTCAGGATTGCCGGGATGATCTGAAGCTGTAGGTACCATCTCTATTCAACCTTGCAGGAGAAAATCCCATTCACCAGCCTGAGAAAAGATTTACATTCAAAATTCAAGGTATGAGCCAAGTACTGGTGGCTCATGCCTGTCATCGTAGCTACTCAGGAGGTTGAGATGTGAGGATTGTGGTTCAAAGCCAGCCTGAGCAGGAAAGCCCATGAGACTCATCTCCAATGAACTACCAAAATGCCAGAAGTGAAGCTGTGACTCAAGTGGTAGAGTGCTAGCCTTGAGCAAAAACATCAAGGGAGGACTCGGAAGTTGGCTCAGTGGTAGAGTGCTTGCCTCGCATACATGAGGCCCTAGGTTTGATTCCTCAGCATAACATAAGCAGAAAAAAGCTGGAAGTGGCGCCGTGGCTCAAGTGGCAGGGCACTAGCCTTGAGATGAAGAGCTAAGGGACAGCGCCCAGGCCCAGAGTTCAGCCCCCATGACTGACAAAAAATAAAATTAAAAAATAGTTAAAAATAAATAAATACAAAACATCAAGAGATAGCACTTAGGTCTTGGGTTCAAGCCCCAGGACTGGCACACATGCTTGCCTCCAAACCCCCACCCACAAATTCAAGATATGATTTCTACTAAATGCTTGTCATTTTCTGCCATCTATTACAATTAAAAAGAAACCATAGTTAGGACAATATTGGCCAGGTAAGACAATAGGGAAATTAGAAAATATATTCCAAAAAATTAAGCTGGAGTTAGGAGTTAGGGTATAACTGGGCTAAAAATAATCAGGCTGGATGGGTGCTGGAGGCTCATGCCTGTAATCCTAGCTACTCAGGAGGCTGAGATCTGAGGATAGCAGTTCAAAGCCAGCCTGGACAGGAAAGTCCATGAAACTCTTATCTCCAACAAACCACTAGAAAACTAGAAGTGACACTTTGGCTCAAGTGGTAGAGTGCTCGCCTTGAGCTGACGTATAGCACCCAGGACCAGAGTTCAAGTGCCACAACAGACCAGTCGTCGTCGTTGTCGTCGTCGTTGTCGTTATCATCATCATCATCATCATCATCATCAGGCTGAAAAATCACTAGAACAGCAAGAAGTTGAATCAACTTTTAAGAACCCACAGACCTGCCTTCTAACAATTTCCTTTTTCTTTTTTTTAACATGTACAATGAGGATTTCTGCCCTAGAGGAGTAAATAGGTGTGGGAATAAAAAGTGCCTAGTTTTGGTAAATCTATGACCAGAATGAGTATCTTAAGTAGGATCATGAAGAGCAGCCTTCCATGTCACAAAACTCCTTTGTCAATCCAGATCCATTGTGCCCAGTCTTGAGTAACAGCAAAACAAAACAAAAAAAGAAAAAAAGGATAATTGCAGGTTGCTAGGCAACCCTTCATCCAGGTGACCAGCTGTGAATGAGAAGCTCCACCCCACATAGAGACATGAAGGCCTACCAAGCCCTACCAAGCCCTAATTCTCTGTTTGTCAGAAGGGGCTGCCAAATTCTCCCATTCCTTGCAACTGACAAGATACTGTCAGCTAACTTGTGTGATGTGGATTACTTCAAACTTGTATTATTATTCTAAGTTCATCAGGGGGTCACAGTGGGCTTTGGAAAATCCTTTCTTTCTTTCTTTCTTTCTTTCTTTCTTTCTTTCTTTCTTTCTTTCTTTCTTTCTTTCTTTCTTTCTCTCTTTCTTTCTTTCTCTTTTCGGTCAGTCATGGAGCTTGAACTCTGAACCTGGGTACTGTCCCTTAGCTCTTCAGCTCAATGCGAGAGCTCTACCACTTGAACCACAGCACCAGTTCTGGTTTTCTGGTCATTAATTGGAGATAAGAGTCTCACAGACATTCCTGCATGGGCTGGCTTTGAACCACGGTTCTCAGAACTCAGCCTCCTGAGTAGCTAGGATTAGAGGCATGAGCTACCAGTGCCCAGAGTGTTCCCTTTTGTATTGGGGAAATCTGTTAGAAATCTGTTTTCCACATACTTTCCCAGTGATACCTAAGAAATAGGAAACAGAATTGATTAATTTGTGGCCGTTGGGATTGAATTAAAGGCCTCACATTTACCAGGCAAGAACTCTACTATGTTTGCTACATCCTCAGTCCTGTTTACTTTTAGAGTTTTTTGTTCATTTGTTTATTTCCCCAGATAGGGGTCCATGTTTTTACGTCTACTCATCTTGGACAACAATCATTCTTCTTTTTTTTTTTACTGATACTTTTTTATTAGGAAATGTTTTTCTCTCCCCCCCCCTTATCCCTTACTTAACCTTGGTTATTCCCATTAAATCATGTTGTGAATTTCTTTTTTTATTAATTTTTTATTGTGAAAATACCATACAGAGGGGTTACAATTACATGAGCAAGGTAATGAGTACATTTCTTATCAAGCATTGTTGCCTGTTGCCTCCTCCTTTCTTTCCCCTTACCATCCCTGCCTCACATACATGCCCCCCACCTCCCCACCTCCACCACCTTCCACTCCTCCACACCCCCCCCGCCAAAGTTGTAAAGTTCGTTTTTCTACATAGCATCTCTCCTGTACACTTCATTGTTGCAATGGTCCATGTGTATCCCTATTTAAACAATTTGTTTATTCCCTTCCCCTCCTCAAATTACACCAACATCAAATACAGTGAAAACAGGGGATATACCATGTGGGAGAGACATACAAAGCAACAAAAAAAATCACCTTATAAATACGTTAGAAACAATAGCAAGAAAGAAAAAAACACTTGAGTCCTTATCTTGGGGTTCATTTTGTCTACCATCAACTTATCTGATCTTTCCTGTTTGTCTCAAACATATACTAGTTATTGCAAAGAAGGAAAACCATGGGACCTATGTTTCTTTGGGCCTGGCTTACTTCACTTAATATAATTTTCCCCCAAGTCTTTCCATTTCCTAAAAAAATGGGGCAATGTCACTATTTCTGATGGAGGCATAGAATCCTATTGTGTATATATACCACATTTTCTTGATCCATTCATCTACTGAGGGGTATCTGGGTTGGTTCCATATCTTAGCTATGGTAAATAATGCTGCAATAAACATAGTTGTGCTGGTAGCTTTGATATGGCCTTGTTTGTGATCATTTGGGTAAATGCCCAAAAGTGGGATTGCTGGGTCATAGGGGAGCTCTATGTGGAGTCTTTTTTTTTAATTAATTTTTTTTTATTGTGAAAATACTGTACAGAGGAGTTACAATTACAGGGGCAAGATAATGAGTACATTTCTTATCAAGCATTATAGCCTCCTCCTTTCTTTCCCCTTCCCATCCCTTCTCATCCTCCCCTGCCCCCCAACCAATCCTCTTGCTCCCGGCCCCCACCCCCCCCACCCCCCGCAGGAAAGTTGTAAAGTTCGTTTTCGACATAATGACTTGTACATCTCATTGTTGTGATGGGTCCATTTGTATCCCTATTTAAACAATCCGTTTTTCCCCTTCCCCTCTATGTGGAGTCTTTTGAGGAGCCTCCATACTACTTTCCAAAGTGGTTGAGCAAGTTAACACTCCCACCAACAATGCAGTAGGGTTCTCTTCTGTCCACATCCCTTCCAGCATTTGTTGTTGTTAGAGTTCTTGATTATAGCCATTCTAACTGAGGTGAGGTGGTATCTCAGTGTTGCTTTGATTTGCATTTCTTTTATGACTAGAGAGGTTGAGCATTTCTTCATGTGTCTATTGGCCATCCTTCTTTCCTCTTCAGAGAAGTTTCTCTGTAAGTTTTTAGCCCACTTATTTATTGGGCAGTTGTTTCTTTGAGGATTTTTTGTTGGGGGATTTAATTTTTTGAGTTCCAGGTATATTTTAGATATGAGACCCTTGTCCATTGTATGGCTAGTGAAGATCTCCCAATCCATGGGCTTTCTATTCCTTTGCCATGCAGAAGCTCTGCAGTTTCATGCAGTCCCATTCATCCAACCTTTCTTTGATTTGTTGTGTTTCTGGATCTCTATTTAAAGAAAATTCCAGCCTGTGCCAAGGAGACCTAGGGTTTCTCCTATTCTGTCTTGTAATGTTTTCAGGGTTTCTGCTTATGCTCTGAGGTCTTTGATCCATTTGGAGTTAATTCTGGTGCAGGGTGATATATAAGGATCTAGCTTTAGTTTTCTACAAGTGATTAACCAATTTTGCCAGCACAATTTTCTGAAGGGGCTGTCTTTCTTCTATTCTCTTTTTTTTAGTTCCCTTATGGTTCTGTGGGTTCATTTCTGGGTTTTCAATTCTATTCCATTTGGACCACAATCGTTCTAACTTTGCCTCCAGAGTAGCTGGGATTATAGTCATGCATTATCATGTCTGGATTTTTTTTTAAAGTATTTGGATTAAAGCTTGTTTCAGGGCTTTGAGGCTCAAAGCTGGAATTCTGCCACTTGAGCCACACCTCCATTTCCTGCCTTTTGCTGGATTGTTGGATATAAAACAGAGGATTTTCTGTTCTAGCTGGCTGTAAACTTTGATCTTTAAATCTCAGCCTCCTGAGTAGTTAGGATTGCAGATGTGAGCCACCAACATCTTCTTTTCTTTCTCCTCCTCTTCTTCTCCTCCTCCTTTTCCCCTCTTCCCCCTTTTCTCCTCCTCCACTTCCTCCTCCTCCTGCTTCTCCTCCTCCTTCTCTTCCTCCTCCTCCTCCTCCTTCTCCTTCTCCTCCTTCTCCTCCTGCTCCTCCTCTTCTTCTTTCTCCTCCTCCTTTTTAGGTAGGTTCTTACTAAATTTTGTCTTGGCTAGCCTTTAACTGTGGTTCTCCTATCTCTACCTCTAGAGGAGTGAGTCACCATAGCTGGAAAGGAAACAGAACTTTTGCCTGACTCAGTGGGGTGACAATATCAGAAGGAATTCCTATAATCCCAACCTTCTCTCAACCTTTTCTAATTCATTTTGTCCTCCCTCTAAACTTTGTGAATATATATGTATATATATGCATATATATTTATATTTATATTGTACATTTATATTTGTGCTAGTACTGGGGCTTGAACTCAGGGCCTGGAGCTCTCATTTGGCTTTTATTGCTTAAGACTGGTGCTTTACCACATCAGCAACGCTCCATTTCCAACTCTTTTTTTGCCAATCCTGGGGCTTGAACTCAGGGCCTAGGCATTGCCTCTGAGGTTTTTTTTGTTGTTGTTCAAGGCTAGCGCTCTACCACTTGAGCCACAGCACCACTCCTGGATTTTTCTGTGTATGTGGCACTGAGGAATTGAACCCAGGGCTTCATGCATGCTAGGCAAGCACTCTTCTCCTAAACAGCATTCCCAGCCCCTATGTCCAACTCTTTGCTGTTTGATTGGACATAAGACTTTCACAGGGCTGGGAAGGTGGCTCAGGGGTAGAGCACTTGCCTTGCATGCATGAGGCCCTGGGTTCGATTCCCCAGTACCACATAAGCAAAAAGAAAAAAGCCGGAAGTGGCGCTGTGGCTCAAGGGGTAGAGCGCTAGCTTTGAACTGAAGAGCTGAGGGACAGTGCCTAGGGCCAGAGTTCAGGCCTCATGACTGGAGCCCCCCCAAAAAAACAAAGACCCTCACAGACTTCCCTGCTTGGACTGGCTTCAAACCGAGATACTTAGATCCCAGCCTTCTGCCTAGCTAGGATTGTAGGCATGAGCCACCAGCATCCAGATTCACCTCATGTACTTTTTTTTCTTCTGATGTAGATTGTAAACATGTCTTGGATGGATTTATATCCTGTTTATGGCCATGGCCCACACAGTACAAAGTAGAGTTTACATTCACATAAGGCAAATCTCATGGGCATTTAGTGGTGAGGATTACATAGTATGGGCTATTATAGAACCCAGACAGTATGTGATAAAATGGGAAAGTACACAGCAGAGACTGTGGTGTCTCTTTGATGGCCACAAAGGGAGAGTCTGGGTTTCCTCCTTCTTGACATAAGTTCCTTTTTGGATTCTCCACGTGTAAACTTCCTCTGAAGTGATCCTTCTTTGATCTCCTACAGAACATGCTTCTTTGTGGCACGATCCCCATCCCCGACCCCCTGTGCCTCTCCTTCCCACAATAGCCAGGGTTCTCTGCAGAGACAATTCTGTCTGCACAGTAGTTTTGTGTCTCCTTAGTGTCCCACAGAAAAGGGGGGCTTCAAACTTAGAGGTCTACAGTGTCACTGAAGGGTCGTTCTCTCTTGTTTTTTTTTTCAGATAAATGGGTGCCAGTGTCTCTGGGCAAAGGGGATCTAACCATGAACAGCGATCCTCAGATCTCAGCCTCCTGAGTAGGATTATAGGTGTGCTTCACTAGCACCTGGCTGCTGTCTTTAATTTTTGCCAGACCTGGGGCCTGAATTCAGGGCTGGGGACTGTCCCTGAGCTTCTTTTGCTCAATGATAGCACTGTACCACTTGAGCCACAGCCCTATGTCCCGCTTTTTCAGTTTAAGTGGTACTGAGGAATTGAACCCAGGGCTTCATGCATACTAGGCAAGTACTCTACCACTAAGCCACATTCCCAGCCCTGCATTCTTTTTTTTTTCTTTTTGGTTGTCATGGGCTTGAATTCTGGGCCTGGATGCTGTCTCTGAACTCTTCAGCTCAAAGCTAGTGCTCTACTACAGCACCACATCTGGCTTCTGTTTATATGGTGCTGAGGAATCTAACCCAGGGCCTTATGCATGCAAAGCAAGCACTCTATCACTGAGCCACCTTCCCAGCTCTCCTGCATTCATTTTTGAGGAAGGTTTTCTTTTCCCTTGTCACCTCTCTTTCCTTCTTGTGATTTCCTTTCTCCTAAACACCGCCAGTTTCTCCTCCAGGTGCAAAAGAGATGGAAAGGATTCAGAGTTTTGTGATGCTTTGTTTTGGTTGCATTTTTCTTCTATTATTATTATTATTTTAATGAAAAAGGCCAGGAGGTCATAGAAATGTGAGACAAATGGTAGATTCCTTAAAGTTTGACGCCTGACCAAACCAATGGTTCCCCCTTGAGAAAGACAGAAGTGATCCTAATAGACGAGGTGGATGGAATATAGTGAACAATGGTGAAAGTGTGTGGTTGTAGGGAACATGGCGGACTGAATAGCCAGACAGAGTGACACTAATCTTAAGGTAGTCCTTAAGTCTCAGAAAAGTGTGGAGCTTGCTGATAACCACAGTATGAGTCAGCCGATCACCAAAGAAATGGGAATAGCTGGAAAGAACCTGAGATAAGCAGAACAAAGACCCCTTGCATTTCAAACCTGAAGCAAGACCAGCCAGATTGCACCAACAAAGTGCAATATCTGCAGATATTCTGTGTCTGCAGAATAGAGTATCAACCAATCATGTGTAGGCCTAAATGAAATTCCTAAGCTTGCTCACTTTGTATTATAAAAGCTGTGAAAAACCAGAGGTCATGGCCTTCCTGCATAACCAGCTGTGACTGTGTGTACGTACGGATGTCCAGGCTGGAGCTTGCAATAATGTGTGACTCTCGTGTGCTTGCATCAGAATCTGCTCCTTGGTGGTCTTTAGGGGTCCTTATCTGGGCACTTCACGGACAATCATTTGTTCATGCTGAGCTTTGGGGGTATGGGGAACCGAAAGCACCAGTGAGGGGGCTTGAGTGGCCTGTGGAATTTTTGTGGGCAGGGCTCTCAGCGAACAGTGCCCCTGTGGGCAAATCCAGTGTAGCAGTACATGTTACTTTGGGAGGCAAAGAATTGTCTGGCCTTGGGCTCCCCACTCACCATGCAGAGACAGGAGAAATGAATAAACCCTGGGACATTTTTTAAGAAGCATCCACAGAATTCATACGTCTCTCTAGAGAAGCAGCCTCTGTGGGCAGTTTGTGGTTTAGCTCAGAAGTGCAGGGTTGGAGGAGAAAGGAGGAAGAATGTTGGTTGGTGGGTTCTTGTTTTTAGCTCTGTTAGCATCTTCTGTTCCCTGTGCTAAGCAAGCTGTTGACAAGTGACTCCTTCAAAAGTGCAGTGTTTGGTTACTCTGGCCTGGTACTCAGAGACTCACAGACAAGCATCTTCTTCAGTCTACTCTTCAATAGTTTTCCTGCTGACACATAAAACTACACATCATCTCTGGGCATGCTTTTTTTTTATTATTATTACTTGGTGCCACTTCTGGGGCTTGAACTTATGGCCTGAGTACTGTCTCAGAGTGCTATCACTTGAGCCACAGCTCTACTTCTGGGGTTGTATGTTTGTGTGTGTGTGTGTGTGTGTGTGTGTGTGTGTGTGTGTGTGTGTTTGGTGCTTAATTGGCTATAAGAGTCTCATACACTTTAATGCCCAGGCTGACCTTGAATGAACGATCTTCAGATCTCAGCCTCCTGAATAGCTAGGATTACAGGCATGTGCCACTGGTGCCTGACACTATACATTTACCTCTTCTTCCTTCCTTCCTATTTCTGTGGTTCCTTTCCATCTCCCCTGGCTGCCTCCATCTGAAGAATCTTTTGTCCATCATCTTCTGAATCCCCTACCCTTCCAAGAAACCATGTGATATGATCATCAGATGCAATCTTTTATCATAAACAGGATCCCCGTTTTACTTCCTGAACAGCCTGCTACACAAGTTATGAAATCTTCAACAAATGGCTTATCTCTCTCCATTTTTACAACCAAGCCTATGATTGAACCATTTGTCTTTCATAAAAATTTCCAAACGGTAGGCCAGTGGTTTATACTTATAATTCTAGCTGAGATCTGATAATCATGGTTTGAAGCCAGCTTGGGCAGACAAATCTGAGAGCCTCTTATCTCTAATTAGCCATCAAAAAAAAAAAAAAAGCTTTAAGTACACCACCAACCTTGAGCTTCAAAAAAAATCTCAGGGTATTTGCCCAGGCCCTGAGTTCAAGTTCTAAGACTGTCACACACACACACACACACACACACACACACACACACATACACACACACACACACACTTACTTGCCATTTTATAGTTGAGAAATGGAGACACAGGTTAAGCAGTTTGTCCAAGATTAACTCATTGACAAGCAGCAAAACTATGAGATTCAGGTCTCATGGACTCTTATCAGTCATACTTGTACATTGTTCTACCTGGGCCACCATATCAGCCACAGCTCCCTGCCTGATTGTTGGTGACATGAATTATGGCATCTTCAGATGGGTGGCAAATCCCTGCATGTCACTGTCAAGGCTGGGCCTGGTGAAGCTATCTGGGTCACCCATGTGGACATTGCCTCAACAACAGCGTTATATTCATGTCCCATGAGAAAGAGACACCAGGGCCTCTTCCTTCTGCTTTGGTGCAGGAAGAGTTGCAGCTTCAAAGAGAGTGAGAATTTTATTTTATTTTTTATGTTTATTTTATTTTATTTTTTGTTTGTCGTGGGGCTTGAACTCTGGCCCTGGGCACTTTCCCTCAGCTCTCCAGCTCAAGATGAGCACTCTACCACTTGAGCTACAGCGCCACTTCTGGTTTTCTGGTGGTTTATTGGATAAGAGTCTCAGACTTTCCTGCCCAGTCTGGCTTTGAACAGCCATCCTCAGATCTCAGTCTCCTGAGTAGTGAGGATTGCAGGCATGAGCCACTGGTGCCGAGCCTGAGAGAGAATTTAGCGCTGATCTCTGGGCTATTGCAGAACCAGCCTTGTAGAGGCCGCTTCTGCTTAGGAATGTCATAAATTGCTGGGCCCTGCACCTGACAGCCGTCCAGCCACATGGTATGATCAGAAAGCCAATAGAAGCCACTGCAGAAGGCTTCCATTTATGTTATGATCCTCCTCATCAATCATGCCAGACAAAGGTGTCAGTGCGAGAGTCATCTTCTTCCCAAATGAGGATTCAGGGGTAAGAGGGCCTTAGCTCCCTTGAAGGAGGGCCATCACCTCCTCCTGGCACATTTGGCTGCATTACCTCATTCAACTCCCATTCGTTGCTGGATGTATTCAGCAAGTTTTTGGTTCCGAGCTACTAGTAGCAGTCATTAGGCCCTGGCATCTTCTTAAAGATAAGAAGAAAAATAATGCTCCCATTTCTCCTGCTGAGAAGCTCCTCCAGGGCAGTCAGCAAGAGTCTGAAAAGTTTAGTTCTGAAATTGCTGCTAACCGTGTATGTGTGTGTGTGTGTGTGTGTGTGTGTGTGTGTGTGTGTGTGTGTGTGTGTGTGTGTGTCTGTGTGTCTGTGCTTTTGTCTGTGTATGTGTGCATGCACATGCATACATGCCAGTACTGGGGCTTGAACTTAGACCCTTCTGCTCTTGTTCAACTTTGTTGCTCATGGCTGGTGTTCTACCACTTTAGCCTCTACCACTTTAGTTCTACCACTCTGTATCTCTACTTCTTTGTGCTGGTTAATTGGGAATAAAAGCCTCCCAGATTGTCTGCCCAGGATTCTCAGATCTCAGCCTCCTGGGTAGCTAGGATTATAGGCATGACCATCTGCACACATTTTGTTGCTAATTTTTGGATAAAGTTGAGAAAGCCATTTTCCTCCTTACAGCAGAACTTATCTGTTGCTTTTCATGAATGATTTATCTCTACAACTCATGATTTCAAAATAAATAAATAAATAAAATTCTTAGCTATGGTGAGACACAAAATCTTTCAAAAGGCTTAGAAACCAAACAAGGGCTGGAAGTATAGCTTGATGGTAAAGCACTTGCCTAACATATATAAGGCCTGGAGTTAATCCAACACCACAAAACAAAATAGCAGCCAAACCAAAGTTCTTCCATAAGCAATTAAAAGACACTGATCAAGGTGCATTGTACACATAAACTGACATGCTGAACTGAAAGAAAAAACTTTTTAAAAAAGTTTTACCTTAACCTCTTTCCAAAGTGACAGCTCTCCCTTTCTGGAAAGCAGTTTGGGGGCACATATAAAAATATGAGGATTTTCTGTGCAGAACCTTGATTTTCTTTGCTAAACTATCTATCTTAGAAACTTTTCTGTGCCAGTGAGATGTGTTGAATTTATTCTTTTTAAAGGTTATGCAGGATTATATTGTAGGGATGTGCCATACTTAATGATGCAACCTGGTAGCTGTGTGTGTGTGTGTGTGTGTGTGTTTGGTAGATAGAGATCTGATATGTCTTCTCTTCTTAGGATATCAGTTATTTCTTATTAGAGAACCACCGTTATTACCTCATTTACCCCTAATTACTTATATAAATACCATGAAAATAAACTCATATTGAGATAAGTGCTTCAACATTTATGTTAGGAGGCTACAATTCAGTTCATAACTGTAGCATGCTAAATTATTGATAATCAGTCTTTCTTTACTTGACTGTTGTAGATACTTAAAAACCTGCAAGATTCCTATATATTTTAGGTATATGATGCTAAGTATAAGTGTACATTTTTTTCTCTTGTTTCCATCATCATGCTTAGCTCCCTAGGTAAGTGAAAATGATATAGTGAAGAACAGTATATGAACAACATGCCATCTTCAATATAAAACAAGTTCCTGAGAGGCAAAATATAAAAAGGCCTTATTCTGATAATAAGTTTGAGGATAATCAGTCTGAGGAGCTGCTCATTAAAAAATTCAATCACAGAAAAAAATTATTTTAGTAAAAATGAGTTATGTGTGTGTAGCTCACCAGAACCCTCAGCACTGATCTAAATTTCCAAACTTAGCAACTTATTTTATACCCCCAAAAGCTACATATACCTTCTGTGCCTCAAATTTGAAGCTAAGAATTTTGTAAGGTAAAGTTTTATACATTAATTATATCATTTCATTGTAACACTTTTTTAAAAAAGTTTTTTCTTTCAGTTCGGCATGTCAGTTTATGTGTACAATGCACCTTGATCAATGTCTTTTAATTACTTAAAAGTTTGCTGCCTTGGGTACCTTTCATTATGTATAGTTACAATAATGAAAATTATATTAGGAATCAATATTCTCCCATTAATTGTTCTAATTAGGAAAAAAATAAATAGTTTGCAAAATATAAGATCAAATGCCAATTTTTCCAAGCATAAGAAAATTGATGGAGGAGACTACAATGAAGAAAATAGAGGGGAAATTAAGCAATACATAGCTCAGTGTAGCACATACCTGGAAGACATTACATTCAATATTCAGCAGCACTATTAGTCTTACTAGTGATGTTTCAGTTTAAGAAAGTAATCATCTGTCACTTTAAAATATTGTAAACTAATTTTGTTCTTCCTTTTTATTATTTAACTTATAAATGCATTCTGGATCTCTTTCCAGGTATACTGGCAAACTGGAAAAAGAGTATACAGTGTTATTGATAACCAAATGTGAGGCCATGAGATTAGAACCTATTAGGTCATATCCCTATGACCTTTGTGTTAGCCTTTTGTCATTGTTTCATCCTCTTCTAATCTTCCCTCTAGGAATGCTTTCCGGACTCTCACTCGAAACTTAGCAATATTATCCCTCTAGGGCCAGACATCTGTGACTCATGTTGGTAGTACTAGCTACTCAGGAGATCTGAGATCTGAGGATTGAGATTCAAGGACAGCCTGGGAAGGAAAGTTTCTGAGACTCTTATCTCCAATTAACCACCAGAAAACTTGAAGTGGAGTTAACCTATGAGCAGAAAAGCTCAGGGACAGCTCACAGGCCCCGAGTTAAAGCCCCATGACTGTCAAAAAATTATTCCTCTAGTCTTTCCATCTAAGGCTATTTTCTTCCTTGCTCAAGACATATTTGAAAAAGTGTAGAGCTGGAAACTTTGGGCTGGTAACTCTTGATGGAAAAGCTTTTCTCTAAACTTGCCTGTTGTTAAATAGGAGGCTCAGGGCCTGTCTAATGCTGAAATGAAAGGAGTAATATGTTTGACTTTCTAAGCAGTTAATCAGCCCTCTTTAACAAATGAGTGTAACTGTGGCTCAAGTGGCAGAGTGCCATACCTGAGTGAAAAAGCTAGCTAGTGCCCAAGCCCTGAGTTCAAGCCCCCCTACTAGCACAAAAATAAACACATACATACATACATATATACCATAGCCAAGCACAGGAGTGCGGTCCCAGTTACTTGGGAAGTTTGAAGATAATTTGAACATAGGAGTTGAAGGTCAATCTTGCAAACAATGAAATCAAAACTCAAAAATGGCCAGCATTTGCAGGACTCTCTGAGATTTGAGGATTTAGGTTCAAAGCCAGCTCCAAAAGAAAAGTCCTTGAGACTCTCTAATTTACCAGCCACAGAGCTCTACTGGAGGTATGATTCAAGTGGTAGAATGCCAGCAATGAGTTTTAAAAAAAGCTGAGCAAGAGCTCAAGGCTCCAAGTTCAAGCCCTAATATCATTAGAACAACAAACCAAACCAAACCAAAGGAAAAAAAATACTATCTGAATAGGTATGTACAGTTGTGAACTTACTTTGCAAACAGTATTTAGTTTTTCAGTACTAGGGTAGGAACTCATGGTGTGGTGCATGTTAGTTGCTGTAACCACTTGAGCCACAACCCCAGCCCTTTTTGCTTTTAGTAATAGTAATAGTAATAACCATTATTATTTTAGTGCTGAGTACTAAACTCAAGACCTTGCACTTGCCAGGCAAGTACTTTTCCATTAGCTAAATTGCCAACCCCAGTTTTGTGTGTGTGTGTCAGCTGTGGAGCTTGAACTTTGGGCCTGGGCACTATCTCTGAACTCTCTCTCTTTTTTTTTTTTGGTCGGTCATGGGTCTTGAACTCTGGGCCTGGATGCTGTCTCTGAGCTCTTCAGCTCAAGACTAATGCTCTACCACTTGAGGCAGAGTGCCACTTCTGGTTCTCTGGTGGTTAATTGGAGATAAGAGTCTCCTAGAGAACAGAGGAAGATGGTGGAGGAAAAGCAGCGGGCTAAACAAGCTCTCACATAGGAAGCAGTTTTAGTGTTCCAGTGAATAGTCCTAGGCTAGAGAATCACACAAAGTGTGCCATCACAGTACAGAGAGTTTGGCCAGAGAGGGAAAATCCAGGCAAGGAGACAGATCTGAACACTTGCTGGTAGCCATGGCTGTAGCGGCAGCGGCAGTGGCTGTAGCCACCATATCTACAAAGAGAGAGCGTCCAGGACAAAGGCACCAGATGCAGCAGGTGAGCTGATTCTACTCAACACCAGCAAGAACTGACAAGGAACAGATATCTTCATCCTGCAGATCGCAGACCAGAGACGGCCCAGGAACTAAGACTCTGGCGTGAGTAGAACCTTGACATCCTCACTCCTTCTCAGGGAGCAGAGGAGGGAAGGCTGCCCCTCCCCCTCCACGAGAGCTCTTCATCTTTGATACTGACAAAAGCCCAGCTGAGCAGCTAGCTCCAACTCAGGCCTTGGAAGAAAACAAAAGAGTCATTTAGCAGGTCACAGGAACCTGACCTGACCTGCCAGGCTCAGCTCCACCCAGGGGAAAGTCACCCAGCCCAGGCAGCACAAGCTCCACCCCCAAAGGAGTGACATTCTTCATTGGGTAAACAGAGCCAGAGGCTGCCCCTCCCTACAGCAGCCTAGACAATCAATTGAAATTCAGTAAACATAAACCCTGAGATTGTATCCAGGCTGGGCTCTGTGAGTGTCTCAGAAGCTAGACCCCGGGAAAAGCTACTGTTGGCTGAAAGGACTCAACCCTACCCAAACCCCAGCCTCATTACAGCATCTTCAAACTAGAGGAAACAGCAGATCTCCCTCCCACTGAATAGCCTGGGAGGAGGATCAAAAAATCCTAGGTAATGCAGAGCATTTTTCTGCCTGCTCAAGCAAACTGCTTAAAAAAACAATCAAGCCACAGGAAAACCAAACACACAAGCAGACCAGAGACTCCACCAAGAGATTGGTTAAGGACAAAGGGTAGATAAAGGATCTTCCCGTTCATCCCTCCCCACCCCCCAAAAAAAAAATCAAAGAACTCTTTTTTGTAATTTTTTAAAATTACTTTTAAAATTATTTCTATTAATCTTTTTTTCTTTTTCCTTTCACAAATTTTTAGTTGTATGTGTGTGTGTTTGTGTGTGTGTGTGTGTGTGTGTGTGTGTGTGTGTGTGTGTGTTTGACCATTTGGTCCTTTTAAAATTTTTTTTATTCTTTTCATTTTTTTTTCTCTTTCTTTTTAGTGTGCTCATCTCCCGTTATATACCCCTCGTCGATTATTAGACCTTATCCCCCATTGTGTACATACTTAATCCAGACATTTATTATTCAATTCACAAACTCTTAGGCTTAACTGCCGTAATAGCAGTAATATCTCTTTATACCTATATTTTTTTTTCATGTTTCCTTTCTATACCTCCCCTCCTCTCATCCTATCCTTTTCTTCTCTTAAAATCATGTCTTTAAACTTACATAATTTTTAAGTGTTTCACTTTTTAGATTTAAATTTTTGTTTGTCCATTTTTTCTTGTTTTTTTTTTTTTTTAAATTTATTTCCTATCAATCTGTCCAATCCATTTCCCTCTGTGAGATTAGGACTTAGTGAAATTCACTCTCCTTTTACCTCTCCACAGCCCTCTAATCTTATTTTTCCCCACATTTCTTCCTAAACCTAATAATTTCTGGTTTGTCAAATTCTTCTTTGCTGTTCTTAGCCCATTAATCCATAGGTGTTTGATGTTGAAAAGATTGTATCTATTGAACTAGATTGTATCTGAAGTCATTTTGACTGTACAACTATAGGACTTTGGTTGATGCTTGCCTTAAAATAGTGTTCTAGCACAAAATTGGTGTTACTTTCATACCAAATGGGCAGAACAAGCCGGAAAAACACAAGAAAAATGGCAAGTCTGGGTATCTCAACTCCCACTCATGATAATCCAGTGACAGAACAGTTAATGAATAATCCAGAGGAAAGTTCCCAAAAAGCTCTATAAACACTACTGGTAATCATAGTGAATGAAAAGATTGAAAACCTGCAAAGACTCAGTGTGACCATGATAGGGAGAGAGAGGACGCAAAACAAAGATTAATACAGGAATCCCATGAGAATGAGGAAGCTACTCAAAAATTGATACAGGAGTTGCATGAGCAGGTTGAGAACAATCAAAAAGAAATAAAGAAATTGCATGAGCAGGCTGAGAACAGTCAAAGAGAAAGACAAGAACTGCATGAGCAGGCTGAGAACAGTCAAAGAGAACTACAGGAATCAAACGAAGGTGAGGAAGCTAATCAAAGAGTAATACAGGAATTGTGAGAGCGGGATGAGACTAGACAAAGATCAATAGAGGAATTCAGGGAAACCACAAAGGGAATGCTGAATGGAGCCCGACAGAAGGAATGGAAGTCCAAGGAAACGATAACCAATCAAATAAGTGATTTTAGAATAAACACTGAACACCAAATTAAGGAAGTAAAGAAGTTCATACAAGATCTAAAACAACACTCCAACAAAGAATTTGAAGCCATCAAAGATGATCAATTAGAAGGAAAAGAAATAAAAAACAAAGTAGAAAGTCTTGACAGTAGGTTAGACCATGCAGAAGATCGAATCTCGGGGATTGAAGAGAGCCTAGATATTATAGAGAAAGAACATACAACTATTCAAGACAAATCCAAGAAATATGATAGATCTATTCAACATTTGGAAGACACCAACAGAAGGCCTAATCTGAGGATAATGGTTGTGGAGGAACACCTAGAGACAGAAGTTAATGGTCTAGGAAATTTGTTTAACAGGATCCTAGCAAAGAACTTCTCAAACATGCAAAAAGATAAGCCTATTCAGATACAAAAAGCATTTACAACCCCAAATAGACCAGACCAGAACAGGACATCCCACCATCACATTATAATCCACACAGGATCAATTCAGACCTAGGGAAAGATCCTTAAAGCTTTCAAGGAGAAATGATCAATCACCTATAAAGGAAAACCAATTAGAATCACCTCAGATTTCTCAACAGAGACAAAGCAAGAAGAGCCTGGAATGATGTATGACATGCACTAAAGACAAACAACTATCAACCAAGAATACTGTACCCAGCTAAACTCTCCTTCATAATTGAAGGTCAAATAAAAACATTCCATAGCAAAGAAAAACTGAAACAATATATCTCCAACAAACCAGGCTTACTTAAAGATATCCTACACACATAGAAAACCAACAAGATCACAATAAAGGCCAAGAAACCACACCCAAACTGAGAATCCAAGAACCATAAGAAGAACCCAGTTGTCACAGCCCCCAAGAAGGTGGATAACATGGCAGGAACACCCAAACACCTCTCAGTCCCACCTCTCAACATTAACAGACTTAACTCTCCAATTAAGCGACATAGAATGTCTAGTTGGATTAAAAAGCAAGATCCTTCTATCTGTTGCTTTCAGGAGTCATATTTTGCCCATAAAAACAGACACATTTGGAATATTATCTACCAAGCAAATGGCCACCATAAACAGGCAGGAGTTGTGATCCTAACAGATAAAATGATTTCAAATTAAAATTAGTGAGAAGAGATAAAGAAGGTGGCTACATACTAATTGAGGGATCTCTCCTTCAGGAGGATGTTACAATTGTAAATATCTTTTCTCCAAACAACTGAGCACCCAAATTTATTCAAGAAATACTACTTTCCCTCAAATCTCACATAGATCCAAAGACATTAATTGTTGGGGACTTTAGCACATCACTGTCCCCACTAGATAGATCAACTCGGCAAAAACTCAACAGATCTAAACATCTGCATAGATCAACTAGATTTAACAGACATCTACTGAATATTTCACCCAGCAGCATCAGAATACATGTTTTTCTCAGCAGCACACAGAACATTTTCCAAAGTAGGCCACATTTTAGGTCACAAAGCAAACTTGTTCAAATTAAAAAACATTGAAGTTTTATCTTGAATTCTCTCAGACCACAAGGAAATAAAATTAGAACTCAACACCAAAAGCCACTAAAGAAAGTCATGTAACACATGGAGGCTGAACAACACACTGTTGAATCATCAGGGGGTCATGGAAGAGATTAGAAATGAAATTCAGATGTTCATGATATTCAACAAAAATGAACACACAAATTACCAGCTCCTCTGGGACACAGCAAAGGCAGTACTCAGAGGCAAGTTTATAGCTCTGAGCTCCTACATCAACAAATTGGAGAGATCTGAAACCAACAATTTATTGAGATATCTGAACCACCTTGAAAAAGAGCAGCAAGATAAACCCCAATCCAATAGATGGAAAGAAATAACCAAAATTAATCAGAATTAAATGAATTAGAATCCAAAAAAATCAAAGAAAGAATCAACAAAACAAAGAGTTGGTTCTACATAAAAATAACAAAATTGACAGACCCTTAGCAAATCTTATCAGAAAAAGAAGAGAACACACCCAAATAAACTCAGAGATGAGAATGGAAACATCACCACAGAAGCAACCAAGATTCAGAACATTATAAGGGAATACTTCTCAAAACTTTATGCTAATAAGTTTGAGAACTTGCCAGAAACGGACATTTTCCTGGCAAATATCGACATGCCAATACTAAACCAAGATGAGCTAAACCATTATAGCAGGCCCATATCAAGCATTGAAATAGAAACAGCAATAAGAAACCTCCCATCTAAGAAAAGTCCAGGACCAGATGGATTTACAGCGGAATTCGACAAGGCCTTAAAAGCAGAGCTCACACCAATACTCCTTCAACTCTTCAATGAAATTGAAAGAGATAGTTCATTACCAACCTCATTCTATGAAGCCATCATCCCAAAAGACAAGGACTCATCAAAGAAATAGAACTATAGACCTATTTCTTTGATGAACATTGATGCAAAACTTCTCAACAAAATTTTGGCCAATCGACTTCAACAATTCATCCAAAAAATCATACACCACGATCAAGCAGGATTCATTTCAGAGATGCAAAACTGGTTCAATATATGCAAATCAATTAATATAATTCATCACATCCACAAGAGCAAAGATAAGAACCACATGGTTATCTCAATAGATGCAGAAAAAGCATTTGACAAGATCCAACACCCCTTTATGATGAAGGCTCTGGAAAAACTAGGAATCCATGGAACATTCATCAATACAATAGAGGCTGTATATGACAAACCTACAGCCAGCGTTATACTTAATGGTGAAAAACTAAAGCTATTTCCTCTTAACTCAGGAATGAGACAAGGATGTCCACTCTCTCTACTTCTACTCAATTTCAATTTAGTATTAGAATGCCTAGCTACAAGATGCAAACATAAAAGGGATCCAAATAGGGAAAGATGAAGTAAAACTCTCCCTCTTTGCAGATGACATGATCTTGTATTAAAAGAGTCCCACAGACTCCACTCCCAAATTCTTCAAGCTGATTCAAAATTTTGGCAAAGTAGCAGGGTATAAAATTAACCCTCAAAAAACCAATGGCTTTTCTGTATTCCAACAATGAGAAAAGCGTGGCTGAAATCAAGAAAGCAACTCCATTCATAATAGCCCCACAAAAAAAATACCTAGGAATTTACTTAACCAAAGAAGTGAAGGAACTCTGTGATGAAAACCTTAAAAACCTGAAAAAGGAAATCAACTCAGAACTTAGAAAGTGGAAACACATCCCGTGCTCCTGAATTGAAGGGATCAACATCGTGAAAATGGCAATAGTTCCCAAGGCTATCTACAAATTCACTGCAATACCTATCTATATTCCAGCCTCATTCTTCAAGGAAATAGAAGAGGCAAACCAAAAATTCATATGGAACAATAAAAGACCCCGAATAGCAAAAACTATCATTAACAGAAAGAACAGTGCTGGAGGGATATCAATATCAAATTTCAAACTCTACTACAAAGTCATATTAATCAAAACAGCTTGGTACTGGCACAAGAACAGATCTCAGGACCAATGGAATAGAATTGAAAACCCAAAAATGAACCCACAGACCTATAGCCATCTAATCTTTGATAAGGGAGCTAAAAAAAATCGAATGGAAGAAAGACAGCCTCTTCAGTAAATGGTGCTGGAAAATTTGGTTAATCACTTGTAGAAAACTAAAGCTAGATCCTTATATATCACCCTGCACCAGAATCAACTCCAAATGGATCAAAGACCCCGGAGTCAAAGCAGGCACCCTGAAAACATAGGACGGAATAAGAGAAACACTAGATCTCCTTGGCACAGGCCAAAATTTTCTTAATAGAGACCCAGAAACACAACAAATCAAAGAAAGTTTGGACAAATGGAATTGCATGAAATTGCAGATCTTCTGCATGGCTAAGGACATAGCTAGCAAGAGCAATAGAAAGCCCACAGATTGGGAGATCTTCACTAGCCATACAATGGACAAGGCTCTCATATCTAAAATATACCTGGAACTCAAAAAATTAAATTCCCCAACAACAAATCCTCAAAGAAACAACTGCCCAATAAATAAGTCGGCTAAAGACTTAAAGAGAAACTTCTCTAAAGAAGAAAGAAGGATGGCCAATAGACACATGAAGAAATGCTCAACCTCCCTAGCCATAAAAGAAATGCAAATCAAAACAACATTGAGATACCACCTCACCCCAGTTACAATGGCAAAAATCAAGAACTCTAATAACAACAGATGCTGGAGGGGATGTGGACAGAAGGGAACCTTACTGCATTGTTGGTGGGACTGTAAACTTGTTCAACTATTTTGGAAAGTAGTATGGAGGCTCCTCAAAAGACTTCACATAGAACTCCCCTATGACCCAGCAATCCCACTTTGGGGCATTTACCCAAATGTTTACAACAAGACCACACTAAAGCTACCAGCACAACTATGTTTATTGCAGCATTATTTACCATAGCTAAGATTTGGAACCAACCCAGATGCCCCTCAGTAGATGAATGGATCAAGAAAATGTGGTATATATACGCAATGGAATTCTATGCCTCCATCAGAAAGAATGACATTGCCCCATTTGTTAGGAAATGGAAAGACTTGGAAAAATTACATTAAGTGAAGTAAGCCAAGCCGAAAGAAACATAGGTCCCATGGTTTCCCTTCTTTGCAATAACTAGTATATGTCTGAGACAAGCAGAAATGGTCAGATAAGTTGATTTTAATCAAAATGAAATCCATGATAAGGACTCATACATTTTTTCTTCCTTGCTATTGTTTCTAACATATTTATAAGATATTTCTTTGTTGCTTTGTATGTCCCTCCCTTCCGTATAACCCCTTTTTCACTGTTTTTGATGTTGCTATAATTTGTGTAGGGGAAGGGAAAAAACAAATTGTGCAAATAGGGATATATATTGACCCATTGCAATGAGATGTACAAAATGTTATGTCGAAAAAAACTCTGCAACTTTTCCGTGGGGGTGGAGGGGTTGGACTGTTAGATGGGAAGGGATGGTAGGGTTAACATAGGAGGAGGCAACAGTGCTGGGTAAGAAATGCACTCCTTACCTTGCCCATGTAATTTTAACCCCTCTGTACCATATTTTCACACACACACACAAAAAGAAATACTGGCCATATCTAGATACACCTAAATATTTCTGAGTAAGCTGCTCTCAGCATAACCTGACTTCCTTTGGGGGCCCTGCCAGCAAATGAGACTCTGCCCATCTCACCCGTACCTTCTAGGAATAAGTTTGCTCAGTTCCAGTCTTTGGTGCATTCTGGGACTAGAAAATAGAGCCATTCTAAATAATATGTGGGAAGGAACAATTTTATAGCTATTGTAGACAAAACTACATTGAAGTCTCACACAGGATATTTATGTAATCATGGTCTGCAAAGAGAAAGATAAACATGTTTGTTTGGCCTAGTGATGTCTTGACCAATTCTATCCTCCTACTATTTTCAGAAAGAAAAGTTACCTGAGGACCCATTTGTCAGGATCTGTCCCATCCTTCTCCATCATGAGATGATGTGACAACTGACTGCATAAGATCAGGTCTTCTGGGAGGGGAATTATCAAAATCAGAGAAAAGGGAAAGGAAGAGCTAACAGGAATGACAGTAGATGAACAGGAAATGAAAACACCAGGCACAATGGCTGAGACAGGATAATCACAGGTGGAGTGTACAGTCAAGAAGCCCCTAGCACATAACAGAGCCAGGAGTGGGGATGCTAATCTGGAGGAAAAAAAACTCTTAGTTTAAGCCTCCACTAGATAAAAGCAAGAGACCCTCCTTAAGGATCTGAAACACAAGGTTTGGGTTTTTGGATCAATTAAGAGAGAACTTTCCTAGCAAGAGGGACATTCTGACTTCCATTCTCAGTAGCAATCAATGAAAAGAAATGAAATGAATGGGGATAGGAATTACAGGAATTTTTTTTGCTTCTTTGCTGCTGTTGAAGTCATCTGCTGAATGATCAGGAAAAGTAGCAGTAATGAATATGGAAAAGGATATGAGAGAGTTCATTTTGAAATGGGAATTTATACCCCTGCTGCTCCAAGAATTGTGTCACCCCACATCACCATCCTCATTTGCCTCATCCTTAAACTTCTCAAGCCTGATCAGGAATCATGCTTGTGACAGTCTCTTCTTGCAAGAGGCCATTACTGTTTCCATGACATTATGTTCATAATAGTGACTTCTGTCTCCCGATCCTCTCACTGCCTGACTCTTCTTCCTGCAGCTTTGTCTCTAGGGCCAAGTTTATGAGAGAGAATTCTGTCCTACCAGAAGTCTCAGCAAGAACACCTTCACTGAACCTAAAGCTGGCTCTTTGAACTTTCCCTGCCTAGCCTTCAGAGGGCTGAGAAAGAAATTTTCCTGCTTTGCGTGTACTTCACCATTTTATATTTTATGTCAGCAAAATAAAAGTCCTAGGACCATAGCTAGTGTGAAACACATCGAAGAATCATGTGGCCTTCTTTCTCATAAGCTTTGAAATGTCAAATGCTAACCGTGTCATATTGGCTGTGACTAAGGTAGAAAATAGTTGTTCTTCTAGAATTCATTGTAAATACTGCATTGAAAATAGGACTTATACAAACAGCATAAACAAAGTTCACAACTACAAAGCCTCTTGTTACAGTCATTAAGTCAGAGGAAAAAGTCAGTGTTTTATTCTCTACCTTTCTTTTGCTTTCCTTTTTTCTTTTGTTGTCCTTTCCTCTGCTTTCCTTTCTTCTGTTCCATTTATGCCCTTCCCCTTCTTTTTCCTTTTCCTTCCCATCACTTATTCATGCCACATTGTTTAACCAATGACTCTTAAACAGCATACATACATACATACATACATACATACATATATGATACAAAAGTTCCCCAAATAGTGTCAGTTGGATCAGCTCTGGTGTGTTGCTATCCATGTGAAAGGTCATCCCCCAAACTTCAGATATAGAATTTCTCCATTAAATTGGCTTGAAAAGCATAAATATTGAAATGTCACAAATTGGCACCCTTTCCTAGTTATGCCAATTGAGGTCAAGCTGGCTCACACTTGTTCCAGGTTTTTTCTCTCCCTCCAGACCAGTCTATAGGCTCAGTGTAATCTAAGGCTTTGAGTCGAAAATTGCAGTGACTAGAAACCCTTAAATAAAAGAGAACGGAGGAAGAAATTATCTTTCTCCCCATCATTTCCACTGCTGCATCATATTTCTCACTTCCAACTGTTAATCTGAGTTTACAACTGTAATGTGAACCCAGGGAGTTATCTGAGACCAATGATAGACACCAGGGAAGGCTTAGAGCTGCTCTCTATGAGAAGATGGGAATATTCTGTACGTGTTATAAGTATGTGTACAGGAGAAAAGGAATGTGGCTCTTGGGATAATGTTCTGAATCTTTAAGGACAAACATTAAAAGAAAAATAATACTTCCTTGTAGTGATCTGCATTTTGGAAGACTAAGTCCAACAGTTTAAAGATGAGAGACTTACCCTGTTGTATGTGGGTGTTGCTAGGCAGAGTGTTCACTACAGTTTCTGATCATTCACATTTAAATGGTTCTTACATTCATGCAACTGGACCAGGTCTCCTGTGGTGCCATCAATGTATTAATACCAGAACGTCTATTCTGGAGACCTACCTAGTCCAACTCACTCCATGCAGAATGGGCAATAACAGCAGAAATAAAAGGCCAGAGAAAAACACTATAGTCCAAGACCAGATCATAGATACCTGCCACATGTTAGGTACAACAAGGAGGACAAATTGGGTGCAGAACCTCTTGACAGCTGAGGGTGATTCTTACCTAGGGGTTATGCATCAGTTGCTAATATCAAGTAACATAAGTCTGAGCTCTAACATGGATGAAAAACAATGAGGACAATACAAGCCTTACCACTGCAGTGTCCAGCCAGGGCCAGGATCTCACCCTGTACCAATGGAATAACATAATGTTTGAAACAGAAATCATCAGGGCCATTCAAAGGGGCAGCAAAGACCACCCATATCAGTCCCTATCACTGGCTATCAGGCATTTTCCAGAAGCAGATGTAAAGTGGAAAATGGTTACTTCTTCAGGCCTCTGTATCCTCTATTGTTGAGCCAATGATGTCTTCTGTCCCTATAAACATATGTCTTGCCAGTCTAGACCACAGTCTTGGTACCAGGCCCCTGTTCTGTCACTAACTTCACTTGGCATTACCCAGGGAACTGAATTCATGAAATGAAATGTACTTATTGTCTATAAGCTTTTAGAAAGAGACCAAGACAGCATTTCTGGCAGCAATGAGGACCACATATCCTACTCATTTCTAAGCAGTCATGTTTCATGAGTTTGGGTCACTCAGGTGAAGTGGGGAAGCTGATTCTCTTGACCACAACCTTGACATCAGGAACTGTAATAGCCTAGATGGGCTTTATATGATACCTTCTACTACTAGAAATACTGTTCTTCTTAGTCCACTCAAGATTTTTCCTATGCTCTGTCCTGAAAGATAGGGGGACACTGTGTTGCTATCACTAAACAGTTATGCAAAAATTCCCAGACACACAGCAAGTTTCCATAAGAACTACTGGGAAACTATGACTACAGATGTAACATGTCTAGGATACTGATGCTTCAAGTTTAGCATTTATGAAATAATTGATTGACATTTAAATCTAGCTATTTCTCAATCCTAGTTAGAGCAAGATAGAATTTTAGTTTAACAGTCTTGACAAATGTCTTATTAGACAAGTAATTCAAGTCTTCACATTTTGTCTGTTTATCTTGATGTAACAGAGCTACCATGACATCCATTGATACATAGACCTGCCAAAGTAACCACAACTATTTTAAGTGGTAGGGGTTACAGAGACCTTATGGATTTTCTGCTATCATAAGATACCATTTGTTTTTCTAGAAATTGTAATGCACAATCTACCTGTATCTTAGACACAATTGCTTCTCTACACATTACTATGTTTCGCTCCAGGACACAAAGACCATGAACAGTCTCAAAGAAGAAAGACAAATTTTGCACATGGTTACATGGTCATGGTGCTTCCTTTCTCTAGTTACAGTACCTAAAAGTCAAAGTCATACCTTCCCACAATTGCCTCTTATATTAATATAACTAATTTACATTTGTAATAGTATGACGATCATGACTGATTATCTGGAACGTGAATTTCTACAACCATATCTCTATCCCTCATTGACAGCAAAAATATGGAAACAGACTTCTACACAATAATGTCAACACTGTCCTACCTTTTCCATCAGCTAGAAGATTCATTAATTGAGAGATTCCCCAATTTATACCATATTCTTCATCTTCATTTTCTACCTGTAATTACAGAGAGAATCCATATGAGAATCTGGTTGTACAATGCCTGGGGCTTATGGTCACTTGGTAAAAATGGGAAGTGGATGTGAAACTGTAGTCAACTCAATAGAACAGAAAGATGAGAAGAAAGCAACTTACTCCTGCTAAAACATGCAAGGTGTTCAAGGGGACTGGATGTACTAAAATTACTTTGTTTGGCAATAATACATTTTTTTCTAAGAAGAAAGAGACTCAGCAGAAGGAACACATGCTATTATATCATCAGTAAGGATGATATAATATTGCCTTAAAGCATATCATTTGCAAAAACTTTCCCTAGCCATAAAAATATATATACAATGCACATTCAGATTTTTATACTTTAAGTCAACTGAAAAGAATAGCAAGGCAACAGCACTTGCATTTCAGAAGTTAAGTGAGCTTACCTGATCTTCTTCATCCACGTCTCAAGATGGAATCTCTAGTAAATCTTCAAAGAGAACTATAAAAACACAGAATAACAGTCTTTAAGCTCATAAGGCTGCTCATAAATTACTCAGAGTTATTATCTGATTGAGACCTAAAGAAAGAGTTTAAAACAAATGAGAGGAGCAGGATAGAGATGAGAAATGGAGATTTTTAAGTAAACTGGTTTTTAAATAAAAGCATCCCAGAAAGTGCGCAATGACAAGTCTAAAAGTAGGATACTTAATAAAATGCTTGCTATGCTTCAATAACAGAGTCCCATGATTCTTTCTTCTCATTCACAAATTGCCACTTTCTCCCTCCATGATCCTATCTTCTCACAAGATCCTCCAGCCATTCATATTGTCATTGACATTGATTAAAAGAAGTCTTTGTTGAGAGATGGAATTCCATTCTTAGCAAAATATTCCAGTATCCTTATCTTCACATTATTATGAAGAAATTAATTTTTATGTACAGAAAATATGAATATACAGAAATTCTACTACTTAAAATATGGTCAACTCATCTTGTGATAGCCTAACATGCTATTTTTCTTTCTAGATTATACACTTGGATCTAGATTATACTCATGGTGTTTCATGCTCACACTATCTCTATGCAAGTGGCACATTTCCCAACCCAGCTATACTGTAGATTTGCAACACCATAATAGGAAAAAAAGGTGAATAGCCAATCACTTCCAGTCTACTGTCAACCCTATCTTTGATATGAGTACTAAGAAGTTTAAGAAATATTAGAATGATGGGGATCACATCGTTAAGTATAATTAGATAACTTCTGTATTCTTTTTTTTTGCGGGGGGGTGGTCGGTCGTGGGGCCTGAACTCTGGGCCTGGGCGCTGTCCCTCAGCTCTTCAGCTCAAGGCAAGCACTCTACCACTTGAGCCACAGCGCCACTTCAGGCTTTTTTTTTTCTGTTTATGTGGTGCTGAGGAATCAAACCCAGGGCCTCATGCATGCAAGGCAAGCGCTCTACCACTGAGTCACCTTCCTAGCCCATAACTTCTGTATTCTTACAGACTGAGACAGAAGGGCTAAGAAAGGGTTATAACACTTGTAGATGTTGCCCTACAACATTTATCCATATGACTCTATATGTGATACCCATATGACTCACAACTCTGTAAATCAATGAGCTTCCTAGTACCATGTAAGCTATATATGATTTGGGTTCTTGACTCTTGAACACAGCATTCAAATGTGTTTATTGCCACCTCAAATTCAGTGACAGTTGTAGCCAACTTATAATGCTGGAAAACTTTTGGAATTTCTGTAGGCCTTAAAAATCCCAGGTGTGGGCTGGGAAGGTGGCTCAGTGTAGAGCGCTTGCCTTGCTTGCCTGAGGCCCTGGGTTCGATTCCTCAGCACCACATAAGCAAAAAGAAAAAAGCCAGAAGTGGCACTGTGGCTCAAGTGGTAGAGTGCTAGCCTTGAGCTGAAGAGCTGAGGGACAGCACCCAGTCCCAGAGTTCAGGCCCCACGACCGGACTCCCCCCAAAAAATCCCAGGTGTCCACCTACATGCTGAAAGATGCAGGCATAGTTACAAGTTGTCCTATGGCTCAGTAATAAATAAGAAGCTATACCTCAGATTATGGACATTAGGGTCCAAACCTAGATTTGGTTTTCCTCCTTCCATTTGCAAGATCAAATTCTGAGTTATTCAACTATGATCACTACCATTTAAGTAGTAATGATATTAAACTAATCTTCAAATTGGGCTACCACAAGGACTCTACCATTTGACCTGTATTGTTGTGGGACATTTTGAAATACAAAAACGACACCTAATTGCACTTTGTACATAGAAACATACTTCTGTGAAAAATACATAATCAAAAAACACTATATATAGACTCATATTTATAATTCCAAGCTAAATAAACAAAAATTCATCTCCCAAATATATCATTCTGTTCTCTTGGACTATACTAGATGGTCTTAATTTTCATTTCATTACCAATATATTTTCTATACTTGTAATTCCCTTTTCTATCAGGATCTGGAGTCAGGCTGGCTTTCTAAACAACAACAAACAACAAAACCTAGCATGAGAGTCCAACCTGTCTCCTCGTTCCTTAGAAAGTGAGATGAAAATACATACAATTTGCCATTGCTCTTCAGTCCATCTGCAATGAGACAAAGGACACTATGAGAGTCTCACCATGCCATGTCTTTTTTACACAAATATTTTGTTCAGTAAGGTGCTATTGGTAAACACTGCTCTAGGGAAAGACAACACATGCAACTTTGCAAATGGCTCTTGATGTTTGCAAAGAAGGCTTGTCTATCCCACTATGGTTGACACATAAAAAAATTCCTTCAAATAGTAAAAGTGTGTAAGAGAAAAAAATGTTCATTACCACACTTTTGGTACCTAATATGGTCATAGGTTAGGTTAGTAACATGTTTTCTCTCTCAATCAAGTGAACTCAAGTGAAATTTTTCTTTTGAAAAGTTTTCATCAGCATCTTTTAATTGAAAAACTACAGTTTCATTGTGATTTTATATATATATATATATATATATATATCATTTATATACTTATGTGTCATATTGAACAGAAACACTCTATTATTATTTCTTATTGTTGTTTTCTTTTTGGAAGTAATGGAATCTGAACTCAGATCTTTGTACTTGCACAGCAGGGATCCTTACCATTTGAGCCAAACCTCCAGTTCAGTTTTGCTGTAGGTATATTTGAGAGCCTCTCACTCTTTGTCCTGACTGGACTACATCACTATAAACCTATTTTATGTTTGCTGTGTTAAGTGAAATGGCAGACCTGCACTACCAATCCCAACTATTGGTTGACATGGGATATGAAATTTATGCTTAGAACCATGGTCCCCAATCCTAACGATCAAGTTCCTAAGATTACAGACATGAGCCACTCTATTGGTATGCTATTACTTTTTCTTATTATGAATACCAATTTCAATCAGGTATCAATGGTAACAGACTTTCACTTGACATTCTTCCATGAGGAAGTTATATAAATCCTCTATAATCTATATCAAATAATCAGATTTTCATATCTGAACTTGAATTTAAAAGGATAAAATACACAAGAAATATTTCTATTTCTGAAAAAAACAACCATACATAGCTCTCCAATAGGTTGAACCTCATCCTCTAGCTTGTCTCGTAGAAGATTGTCCCACAGGACCTTAGGAGGATCTAGGAGAATAGAGGGTAATTTTGATCCACTGGAATAGCTGAACAGTTACACAAGTTGCTTTCTTGGTTTAGAAATAGAGTTCAAGCTGATGGAGGCAATTGGTTAACCGTTGACTGGAGTTGCTGCTGATCTCTAGTAGTCAATGAAGGAGAGGAATTTAAGAGGAGGATAGGAAAAAGGAATGAAAATACAGCAGAGCCTTTCTAATTAAAGGCACATTAATTTATCTAATTAATTTAAGCTGGAGATGTAACACTGTGTCCAACCCAATGATGTCTATTTTTTCATTCTATTTTAAAGCACATTCAGATCTCCACTGCTTTTCTATGTTGCACAATCATTTGTTTTAAATGTTTCTACATTTGCTGCTATTGACAGTTTCATCTATTATCTGATTTGGAACAACTGTTGTGCTATAACACAAATAAGGGTAGCAGTGTAATAATTTATAACTCTGTATTTTACTTGAATTAAACTTGAGCCTTCCAAATATTAGCATCTTTGCAAAGAGAACAAGTTTTACCATAGCTATTTCTCAAGATACTTGAATTATACTAAAAGAATTCAACTAGAGCAAAACAAGAACTCTAGGACAGTTGTCAGTGTAAAACGGAGTCACTACCTAACAGTCATTACCTAAGCCCAAGATATTGATGGTGGGTGGGGAAAGTTTAGGAAATAGTTTCAATTCTGGAAAAGTGCTAAGGCTATATTATCACTACACTTAATGCCCACGTACATAGAGACCTTCAGTAGTGTCAAGGATTTTTCTGTCTGGGTAAATGTCAAACTATAATCAAAAATAAAATTTATTCATGTAGATTATGAATTTAATATTGTTGGATTCATAAATAATCTGCATGAATAAATTTTATTTTTGGTCACAGTTTGACACTTACCCAGACAGAAAATCCTTGAAAATCTTACCAGCAAAAAGGTATTGCTTAAGTAGTGGAATGCTGGGAGAGAGTTAAAATGCAATGTACTAGTAGAAAGAGAAAGAGAGAGGGGAAGAGGAGGAGGAAAAGAAGTGGGGGAAAGAGAAAGAGAGGGAGAAAATGTAAAATCAGGAAACACTGGGAGGAGACAGGCAATAGAGGTGATGAGAATGAATATTATCAAAATCCATAGTATGAAAATATGAAAATGCTATAATGGAATCCATTATTTGGTACAATAAGTCAAGATGTCTTTAGTAGTTGTTCAAGGATGAAGCAAATTTCTGGGCTTATAAATTTTATTTAGACACTGGTGAAGATGAAGATTAGTTGCTGTGGAAGATATGACTTACATTCCATTCTAAGGCCCCAACAGAAATCCCTGAAGATGCTACTATCCAAGCCAGCCCCATAAAGTGGCCACTGAAAGGATTTGTGGCAAAAAAGAAGTGCCTGTCTGAGATATAGAAGATGATTATGGCCAGACATTTGTGGCTCAAGCCTGTAATCCTAGTGACTCAGGAGGCTGAGATCTGAGGATATACTTATGACATTTGAGTACATGTATATATAACATGGAGTGTTTAAGTCAATATTCATTTTATCTACCCTCAAAAATTATTAATTATTGTGATAAAAGCATTCAAAATCTTCAAGCTTCAATAAACATTTTTGTTAAATATAGGTACTCTTATTTTCTTTAAGTGTAATTTAGGATACAATGATTGCATGTATTTAAATGTGAATATAGAATTCAGTAAATTTATACTGATATACGTGTGTGTGTTTACACTCATATGTAGGATGAGTTTTATATATATATAATATATACATGTAGAAGTTCACACGATTACTAAATTATGTATTATAAATATATACTTATTTTTTGTATATATATTAATAGTGGATGTACTGTGTATGCATACATTATATAATTTATATGTGCTATATATAAATTTGTATGTCTATAAATTAATGATAAATTTGAGATACTGAAGGCAGTATTGAGCTTATTTTCCCCATGAGGAAATCAAGGATTTCTGCTGCTTTTTATAACTAATAAGTATATCCTTAGATAAATATAATATATTTCAATATACACAGATATGATTCACAGTTCCAAATCATACCCTGGGATGACTATTTAACAAGTACTAGCTCTATTCATTTCTAACTTCAGTTGTCACCTGAGGAAATTGAAAAGTTAATAAATTAAGATTTGACCAAGTTTATGTTGTCAGACACTCTGTCAGTGACTGTCAGATGAATTTGGAGTAGAACAAGTGCAGAATTTAATGTTAAATGTGTTATAGAAAGATATTACTCCATTCTTAAGTAATATTTCAAAATTCTTATTTACACAACACCCTTTTGTTTTAAGCTTTGTTTCTGTGAAATCAGCATAGACAAAGATAAGAATGTGAAAGGACTTTGAGTCTCTTGACATTTTTCAGATGTCAAGGATAGCTGCAGTATTCATTACAAAGTAGATGTCTCACTGAGTGAGCACCAATGGGAGTCACTGGGCTAGGGATAGCTGATAACACTGGCTTCCATTCCTATTTATCTCTCTCAGTTATTAAAGCTTTTTGAGGGAGGAGGAAGTGAGGATTGAACTCAGGAACTCATACTCATTCTGCTTGCTTGGACCACCTGAGCCATGCTTTCAGCCTAGCATTTTGCTGGTTAACTGGAGATGGAGTCTCATGGACTTTTCTAGTCTGCTTGACTTCCAACTGAGATCTTCTAGCTCTCAGCCTCCTAAGTAGCTAGGATGTGAGCTACCAGCAATTGACCAAATCAACATTTTTTCTTTAAAGAAATTTTTATTTTTACTTAATAGTTGATTATATTTGTGCTATAATTTGATATATATATATACATTGTAGAGTAATTTAACTTTTGTATATATTTCTTTGTGATAGAAATATTTAAAATCACCTATTACCTATTTTAAAATAGATAAAATATTACTATTAATTGTATCATCTGGTTGTAGTATCCTTTATCATACTCTACTTTTCTTCTCCCTCACACTCCATTCCTGCCACAGTTGCCACTTTTATATTCATGGTGGGGTGTGTGTGTGTGTGTGTGTGTGTGTGTGTGTGTGTGTGTGTGTGTGTGTGTGTGTGTGTGTGTGTGTGTGTGTGTGTGTGTGTGTGTGTTTGCCAGTTTTGGAGCTTGAATTTAGGATATGGGTGCTGACTCTGAGCTGACTTGGTTCAAAGCTAGTGTTCTACCACTTGAGACAGAGCTCTAATTCCATCAGGTCATTTTTTAATGTCTGGAATCTAATATGAGAAACAACATATAATTTGTTTTACTTTTTGCACTCTGACTTATTTCCCTTAATGTACTGATCTTTAGTTTCATTAATTTAATTTTCTTGCAAATGGAAATTTCATTCTTCTTTGTGGTTGAATAGTAAATATGTTTTCTCTGTTCATTAAGTACACTGGCACGTAAGTTGATTCCATACAATTTGGCTATTATGAAAAGCACTGCAATGTATATGAGTGTGCAGATAACTCTATTGTTTTCCTTTAGCTGAACACAGCAGGATAGGTGGTAGTTTTGGTTTGTTTTGTGTGGGGCTTGATCTCTGGGCCTGGGTGCGGTCCCCAAGCTCTTCAGCCACAATGCCACTTGTGGTTTTTGGTGGTTAATTGGAGATAAGAATCTCACAGACTTTCCTGCCCCAGCTGGCTTTGAACCATGATCCTCAGATCTCAGCCTCTTGAGTAGTTAAGATTACAGGCATGAGCCACTGGCACCTTGCTGAGTGGTAATTTTATTTCACCTTTTTTTAAAATTTGAGGCTTGTTTTTTATTGTTTTAAGTAGCATATATAGTTTTATTGTTTTAAGTAGCATATATTGTACAAGAAACTTTTATTGTGATATTTCCACACATGTGCACAGTGTATCCTAATCAACTTCATCCTTTTTAGCACTCTCCCTCATCCCTTTTTATTTATTTATATTTTTATTGTTTTGTAAAGGTGGTGTGCAGAGGGATTACAGTTATGTAAGTAAGATAATGAGTACATTTCTTTTCAAAACTCTCCCTGGGTTTCTCCCTCTTCCCCCCCTCCCAACTCCTCTCTCCCCAAGTTGTAAAGTTCATTTCCAACATAGTGTCTAGTTAGTATCACTGTTGCATTGGTTGACCTTTCACTATTTCTGTGATTCCCCTTCCTTTCCCCAAATCATTAAACTTACATACAAGATAAAGCGTACTACACTAAAAAATAGTGACAGCAGGGAATAAACCAAAGGGGGGAAAAAGAAAGAAAAATAGTACACTAAGAAAGCCTCTTGTTTCCATACCTTGGTGTTCATTTTGGTTAGCATCATTTTATACGGTCATAGCTATTGAGCTATTGTGATACTCTGCTAAGACTATCCTAGACATATTCTAGTTATTACCAATGAGGGAGACTATGCAGCCTATGTTTCTTTGGGTCTGGCTTACATCACTTAATGTTTTTTTTTTTCCCAAGTCTTTCCATGTCCTTATGAATGAGGCAATGTCATTCTCTCTAATGCAAGCATAGAATTCCATTGAGTATATATACCACAGTCTCTTGATTCATTCACCTTCAACACTGTATGAGGGATTCTTTTCCTCCACATCCTCACCAGCATATGTAACCATGAACTTGTAATAAAAATTCAAACACCATCCTTAACAGAAAAGAATTCTAAAGTATCTATGGAACCACAAAATAATCTCAATAGCCAAAGCAATTTTGATCAAAAAACAAAGCTGGAGACATCATACTGCCAGAATTTAAAATATAAGTTATAGCAAACAAACATGTTTGATGCTTCAACAAATAACATTGAATACAGAGTCAAAATAAAACAAAAAAAACCCCTCATACCTAAGAGTTAATTGATTTCCAACAAACCAAGAAAAAGCACATTATAGGGAAAGGACAGCCTCTCCAATAAATACTGCTGGGAAAACTGGTTATCTACAGAACTTTACCTAAAACTCAACTCAAAGATTTAAACATTAGACTGGAAACTACAAAACATCTAAAAGAACGGAGCCCTGATGGTTCATACACATTAATCTCAAGTACTTTATTAGTGGCCAGAGGAAAAGTCATAGTCAAAAGACAGCCCACAGAAAACATTCACAAGACTCCACCTATAAACCAATGACTAGGCATGGTGGTGCATGCCTATTATCCCAGTGACAATGGTGAGCATAAATAGGTGAATTCTGATCTAGGCTGACCTGGACAAAGAGACTCTCAAAACAAACAAAACAAAAATTACAAAACAAGAACCCCACAGGACAAAAAGAGTTAGAGGTGTGGTTAAAATGGTAAAATAACTACCTATTGAGTGTATGCCCCAAGTTTAAACTCAAGTACTGCCAAAAATAAAAATAAAAAGCTACTGACAAAGAAAAGCATAGAAGAGAGATGTCATAAAATTGTAACTGACCTCACAACATCAAAATTTTGCAAATGAGATCATATTAAACAACAAAAGCTTGCACAGCTAAGAGAAGAAGAATGAAGAGGGAATTCAGGCCAGGAGAAAACATTTGCAAGTCACAAATTAGGTGAGATGCTGATACAGAAAATAGTGAAGAAATTCAAACTCCTCCAGACCAAATATCCCTGCTTACAAAAGAGCAAAACGGGTTTGAATTTCTCAAGACAAGTAGCTGACTGATTAATGAAGAAATGCTCAGCCATCTGTGAGCAGAGAAATTATGCAGATTGAGACTACAGTAAGGTATCATCTTATACTATTAATTGGCTAGCATCAAAAACATAAGCAATGCACTGAAGGTTTTTGTTTTTTTGTCGGTCGTGGGGCTTGAACTCTGGGCCTGGGCGCTGTCCCTCAGCCCTTCAGCTCAAGGCGAGCGCTCTACCACTTGAGCTACAGTGCCACTTCCGGTTTTCTGGTGGTTTATTGGAGATAGGAGTCTCACCGTCTCTCCTGACCGGGCTGGCTTTGAACCGCCATCCTCAGATCTCAGCTTCCTGAGTAGCTAGGATTACAGGCGTGAGCCACCAGCGCCCGGCTGCACTGAAGTTTTTAAAGCCATGAATACATTTTACATGAACCCTCTATATAGTCCATCTGTGTGTGTGAGAGTGTGTGTGTAGGTGCTGGGTCTTGAATTCAGGGCCTGTGTTCTCACGTTTTTTGCTCAAGGCTTGTGCTCTATCACATGTGCCCTGCCTCTACTTCCAGGTAGTTAATTAGAGAGGCTTTTGAATATTATTTGAGAAAATTTTTTACCTGAATATATGGTGAGAAATGTTTAAGTCAATCAAATCAGGTAATTTAACACAATCTAAAAAAAGTGCTTGCATAGAAGCAAAAGCAAGTTTATTTAGTTTATATTCTCAAACAAGTATTGATCATCACAAATTAATGATCAATAGAATTATTGGCAAAATTTCCTTCATGTTAGTAAAGATTATATGGGAATTGCTAAATGATACCAATAATGAATCTTATTGGACTTCATTTCTTCTTTCCTGCTATTATTCCTCAGTATACCTGGGGAGATTGCTTCATATACTAAAATCCATAGATGCTCAATTTCCTTGTACAAAAAGGGCCTAGTCTTTGAATAACCTAGAAACATATAACACCAACGCAATGTAAATGCTCTTACATTGTATCATCAGGTAAATTACTTAAATGAAAGGCCTATACCTGGTCAACAGAGGCATCATTTCTTTCTTAATATTCTTTTCTTTTTCTTTTGTCAGTCTTGGGGCTTGAAGTCAGGGCCTGGGTACTGTCCCTGAGCTCGTTTTGCTCAAGGCTAGCACTCTACCACTTACTTGAGCCACAGCTTCTCTTCTGGCTTCTTTTGGCAGTTAATAAGAGTCTGATGGGCTTTCCCATCTGGGCTTGCTTCAAACTGTGAGCCTCAAATCTCAGCCTTCTGAGTAGCTAGAATTACTGTCATAAGCCAGCCTGGTGTCAGCCAGCCTGGCACACACACAATTTAAGTAGGCAAATCTTAGATTTGTCTTGATATCTAAACAATTCGAAGCACAATGGGGATAATAATTTACCCGTCATTAAAGGATAGTCTTCTGCTAATTGACAGATACATAAAAAAGAAATTAAGTTAGATCTCTTAAGACAGTGTTGTCTCTTTGTGGTCATACATGGAGTTTACAATTTCCTACAGCGTCACCAAAGTTTGCATTCACCAATTCTGCATTTATCTGCACACTGAAGAAAGGTGAGTCTCTTCAAGTTCAAGGAGACTTCCACTGTTGCTCAGAGAGATCTGGGTGAATGGGTTGGGTGGCAATACATGCCAGGAAAGACAAGGATACAGAAATGTGACCTATGTACCACTCCTGCCCTGGGGTCACTTTAGAGCCTACATTGGCACTGAGGCTGAGACAACCAAGGGCTCTCCTCTCTTCCACATCAATATGAGATCAGGCTGAGGTCTCAACTCTGAAAATAACGTGTCTTTTCATCAATATTAAATTAGATAACTGCTTTATGTTTTGTCAACATTTTATATAGTCTTTATTTTTAGCCAACACAATGATTATATATCATTGTGGTATTTACTTGTATTTCCTTGATGAATAAACATGAATAGGGTGAAAAAAGTTTTTGATAGAGGGTCAATAGTAAATTTTCTGGCTTTGAGGATCTCTGAGTCTCTGTTGAAGAAACTCACCTCTGCCATTACAGAATGAGAGAAATTCTTAATACCTAAGTGAATAACATTGATTTATTCTATAATAACTCTTTATAGGCAATAGATGAATGCCTGGTTGTGACCCATGCTTCATAACTGCTTGACTTCCGATGAAGAGAATCTTTTGATCTGAAGATTGGTTATTCCTGCACTTTCTTTTATGAACATTATGCTCAGGAATTTTGCTCATCTTAATTTTGTATTTTCTATCGAATGGTAAGAGCTCCACATAAAAATCATTTGAACAACAAACGTGTTTCATAGACTTTTTCCTATTTGCTGATTCTTTTTATTACTTTTAAGATTTTAAAGCTCTATCAAGCAAAGCTTAAAGCAATGCTGAAAAAAGTTCAACAAATAGGAAAATACAAATAAAGTTTCACAAATTTTCTACAAATTCAATGTAATACTGATTACATGACCAATAAACTTATTATTGCAAAAAAGAGATGAAGTGATTCAATCTTAGTGAAAAAGTGTTTGTATAACCAAAAAATATTTTAAAGAGAACAATATTGGGAACTCGCCCTACCAGAATCTATTAGAACAGTGAATCAGATTCTGTTAGTGAAAATGAGAGACATACACAAATGTAGATATTATATCATTATAGAAGAGATGAGTAATAGAAAAATAGATTTAAACACACATGCTCAATAATTTTCAATTATGAGAAAAAGACTCTTTAATAAAAAGAAAAATACTTAAAAGAGATCATGTGGCTATCCGTATCCTTTAAATGAAAATGAACAATGGGTCTACCTTTCAAATTCTTATAACGTCTATTCCTGTATGATTTAAGAATGTAAAGAACAATTTTTGAGAAAGGATTTTCTTATTTTCACATAATTCAAATTTAAAAATAACTGGGACATTCCATATTTAAATCAAGCAGACAGAAATAAGGTAAAGGATCGAAAATGTATGCTGTAAGTAACATCAGAGAGATATAATTGCAATATTATTATTTCATGAAAAAGGCTTCAAACTCAAAAAATGATCAACTATGAGAACTACTTTTATTAATATAAAGTCAATTCATTAGAAGAATAAAATACAAATACATATGTGCTTAACAACAGACCTAGAAACTAGGATGTAAAGGCTTACAGAATTGCAGGGAGAAACAGTAAAAACAATAATAGGAGTTTAGTACTTGGCTTTTTCAATAAAAGACAACTGCAACATTGTAAAACAAGTAGCTGACACACTCCCACCCATCATTAGAACACACTATCTCAAACAAGCAGAAAGCCCTCTCTAGAGTGAACAGGCTATTCAGACTTCAAAAACACCAATAGGAATTAGATGAATGTAACATACATGCTGACCCAACCAGTATGAGTTAAGTTTTTCTACTTCTGGTTCACTGGTATTATAGGCTGCAGGTAGAGGATGACCTTTGCCCCTGGGGAGATGCCACATGGTAAGAATGCCTGAATGTTTTTGATATGCCTAACTTAGCTGCATCAATGTCAATAACTTCTATATCTTCATCAATTTCCTTTTCTTTTTATTGCTTTTACTCTGTCTTCTTGGAGTCCAGCATACTATAATATTCTTTCAATCACTCTGCTAGTTAGTTCTAAGTTAAATATTTATAGTTCAGGACGAGATATAGAGTGAGAAGGAAGACAAAGATCACAAGTCTCAAACCTATGGGGCCAAAGACAGTGTAGGTGAAGCTCTGCCAATTGTTGAAAAGAGACATGGAGCTATGCAAATCTGCTGAGGTACCCTCATGTGTGACTATGAAAGGGTTGAGCTAAGCTGAGAGTTTGTGTAGAGGCTGCAGGTGCCTGCGGAGCACTGTGCTCACAGCACAGAAGCAAGTGGCAGAGTCTATGCTCTGGGCAGAGGAGGTGAGGTGTACAGCAAACTGCAGAGTGCCTTGATGAGTGTCATGGCAGTAAGTCTTCCATTGTGCTTTGTTCCTAAAAGAAAGTAAAATAGTTTGGTGAAACACCTGCTGCATTTTGACAAAACCACTGCACACTGGTTCCAGTGCCAAGAAACAAAAAAGGAAGAAAGAAAGGAACAATGAAGGAAAGAAAGAGAGGGAGGGAGGGAGGAAGAAGAGAGGGTGGGAGGAAGGAAGGAAGGGTGGAAGGAAGGAAGGAAGGGTAGAAGGAAGGAAGGGAGGGAGGAAGGAAGGAAGGAAGGAAGGAAGGAAGGAAGGAAGGAAGGAAGGAAGGAAGAATTGTACTGCAGTATGGAGTTATCTCCCACCTGAGAGTCAAGGCTGGAGGACTCTGCTCCACCCAAATGCCTCTCCTACCTGAGTAAAAGAGAAATGATCACCATACCTGCGGAGCTAAAAGTGTTCTCATAGATTATAAGAATAGAAATCTGGAGCCTTCTGAGAATGTCTTTGACCGTCGCTTCCATAGGCTACAGCTGAGAAACATGCTGTGGTGCCTGAATGTGAGACAGCCCAATTCATATAAAACCTTTGTGCATAGAAGTCCCAGCAGAGAGCCCAGCAGCCCCTTCCGGCTGCCTATCTGGCTATTTGAGATAAATGTATGTAATTAAACCCTTGACTCTGGAAATGTTCCTGTTCCTGTCTCCAGGGAAGGGGGGGGGGGGGGGGTGAAGGTGGAAGGGAGAGAGTGATTCAGATGTCTTCTTCTTAGGACACTGAAAGCACTGTTAGGAAAAGACAATATCTTGAAAACTCTGTGTATTTCTGACATCTGAGATTATTTATGAAACTGAATTTTTTAAAAAAGTTCAGTGAGAACTCAAACTATAAAGAAGGAATGTTCATTTTAAGCTAGAAAAAAATTATTTTGTAGTCAACAGTGCCCTCTCGTGGCACTGTTTATAATACCCTGTTCTCCCAGAGTTAATCATTAGGTTTCATAATCTAAAGAGGAAGGTTTAAGCCAGGCGCCGATGGCTCATGCCTGTAAACCTAGCTAATCAGGAGGCTGAGATCTGAGAATCTCGGTTCAAAGCCAGCCCCGGCAGGAAAGTCTGTGAGACTCTTATCTCCAATAAACCACTAGAAACTGGAAGTGGTGCTGTGCTCGCCTTGAGCTGAAGAGCGCAGGGACAGCGCCCAAGCCCAGAATTCAAGTCCCACACCGATAAAAAAAAGAGGAAGATTTATGTTTTGTGGGGGCAAAAGTTATCACTTTTTATTAAACAATGAAACAATATTATGAATTGAATGAACACAATATCAGTCCAGCTTGGCTTTGAACCGTGACCCTCAGATCTCTGCCTTCTCAAGATTATAGATGTGAACTACCAGCACCTAGCTAGCTAGCTTCATGGTTCTTCTATACTTAGGTTTCTGATCCAAGTTAATTTATTGGGTTCACTTCATTCTTGTGTGGATATGCAAGGCAATCAATTTATTATCAACCTAATGAATACGGAAGCCACATATTCATGCACTTGGGAGAAGGCTTGAACTCAGTGCCTAGAGTTTTTTAGGCAAGCATTCGTTCACTTAAATCATTTCTCCAGCTCTTTTTACTTTAGGTTGTCAGATATTTAGGGCATATGAAATTTGCTCAGGCAAGCCTCAGATTATGATCCTTCCTACGCTTCTAGCATAATTGATGACAGAACTAAACCACCACATCTGGATCATTTTATGAGATGAAGGCTCACTAATTTTGTCCATGCTAGTTTCAATCCATGATCCTTCCAATATATACCTGCCAAGTAGCAGGAATTACAGGTCTAACTCTAGGTACCAGACTTTCAAACACATTTAGGCCCTCATATGACTTCTGTTCTTTGGACAAAACAAAGATGAGAAGGAACTACAGAATTTTGACACTAAAATGAAGGCAAGAGATTTTCTTTCAATCTATGTTCTTACTTTACTAATCATGGGATTTGGCAAAAAATGATTTCAGAACATGCCTCTTGACCTAAAAATCTTTCATGTGTGTGTCATGTCTAGCAACAGCACTGGAGAAAAAACATTCATGTTTGTGTTTGACATGACATGTGCAAAAGTTCAGAAGGTTCTGCACAGTGCCTGGTACAGGTTTCTCAGTTAAGATCCAACTCATATATCAAGAAAAGTCTCCTGGCACTTTCAGAATACCCACACTAACTATGGTGGACTTTAGGAAATTAAGAAAGCCAAAACAAATCATTTGTAACCAGAGCACTAGCAAAGACAATATAAACCTTATTAAACTACCAGTAGAAGCCAAGCATAGCAAACACTTATTATCCCCACACTCAGATAGAAGCAGAAAGGCCAGAAGTTTTAGAGCAGCCTGGACTACATCCTGAAATCCTGTCCAAGAAAAATATAGTAGTAAGATTTAAGCTCCATTGAAATGTCTCTGTAAACATAAATCTTTGTAATCTTAATAAAATTTGAATAACCCTTCCATATACACATCCACAAGGGATTTTGCATTCACACTAAAACCAGGTGCTTCCAAGTTTTGAAATATTGTTCCTCATAAAATCAATATTTAAGACAAGGAACAGATATGTCCTGACATTTATTTTTCTGTGGATTATATGTTTTAGAGCAACATTAGTCTCCCTTTACAAGCGAGTGATTTTGCAGAGGTTATAGGATTTTCCCTCAAATTCCCTTCCTCACACATGCCTGGCCTCCCCTATTATCAAGTTGCTGCGCCAGGGATGTACTTGTGATTACTGGTGAATCCGTATGGACATGCCATTGTCAGTCAGAACCCATATGCCACATTAAGGTGCAGTCTTGGTGTCGTACCCTCTTTGGGTATAGCAAAATCTCTGTGAGAACTATTTACCATTACAGAATCACAAAGCAGTTTTATTCTCCTGATGTTCTGGAATTAGATAATAATGATGATTATACGTTTAAGTAGGGATACAGGTGGACCCATTGCAACAATGAGATGTACAAGTCATTATGTCGAAAACGAACTTTACAACTTTGGTGAGGGGGGGGAGGAGGATTGGGTGGAAGGGGGGAGGATGGGAAGGGATGGGAAGGGGAAACAAAGGAGGAGGCTTGATAAGAAATGTACTCATTATCTTGCCCATGTAATTGTAACCCCTCTGTACAGTATTTTCACAATAAAAAAATAATGATGATTGTGCCCTTCTGTCATTATATATAGGAGTGAATTTTATGTTTGTAAATTGTGTCTCTGTAAAACTGTTAAAATTAAAATGATGAAAATACTCATAAATGATAGCTGAAGTGGTTTGAGAGCTGAAGGAACTAGGATGTAGGAAAGCCACTAATATCTGAAAAAACTGAGGCTCTAACAATCTGTTTGTCAGTCAAAAAAGGCAGTTGGTTTTTATGGGGCCCTAGACAGAGTTACCAGAAAGGTATACCAAGCATTTATTTCAGGACCTCTTGAGATCCTAGGCCCCAGTGACTTTGGAGGTTAGCTTCCTTCCTCTTAAGGAGAACTCTTCAGGAATTAGAGCAGAGTCCAGCTGGGAAAATCTATTTCAGCATATTCCAAGAGAGAACAAAGGCACCCAGACCTCCAGAAAGTATAGGAAGCTTCTTGGGTGAGCTGCATCCCTGGGGCTTCAGTGAGATCCTGTATCTCTGTGTGGGTGCCATGTGTGGAGAAACACAGCAGAATTTCACCCATCTGGAGCCAGGGCACTGGAGTCCATGGGCCCCCCTCCCCTTACATCTGAGTTATTCCTTTGATGCTGGATTGGACACACTGTAAAAGAGCCATGGATATAATACAAGGTAAGAAAACCATATTGGGCTCCATCATTGTAGTATGTCTACAATTCAGACCTTCTGACAGCTTTGATCCTCAGAATCATGTGCAGGTCATTCTTTTCCATTATTGTAATGACCTGTCAGACCAAGTGCAAGGACAGAAGGAGGTGTATGTCAGTGTGAACAAGATATACCATGTTATCAGCCTGTACTGACTGAGCTGTAGTCCACCTGTAGTTCCCTGAACAACTGGGGAACGTGTTGTCTGTAGCCAAGATAAGGAGAATGGCAGAGAATACCAATCATTTTAGCAGACCTCAAAGAAGTGCCTGAGACCCAAACAATGGGGTTTTCCTCTTTCATTTTCTTCAACTACTGGGCAATATGGCTTCCTGAATTCACCACAGGCCTGCATCTAATGTACAATTACACCAAGGATTAAAATAATTTGAGGCACTGTACAGTATACTGTGAGTATAACACAGCAAGTTCTGCATACTTTTCCTGAGGTATACAAGAATAGATGATCTTCTGGAACCAGGAGATGACCTCTCTGCTTAGAGATTCTCCATTCTCTCCTCTGCCTTGTCCCTGGATAATTCTTAGTCACTGTTAAATAACCAATGGGTGATTCTCTCATCCTGATGGGAGAACTCATTGATCTCTTGTCTCAGTATCATCTCTTTTCCCAACACACATGTGTGCATCTGTTCCTATTCTTACAACACCCTATCCAGATTCTGTGTGCTCTGTTCTTGAGCTCTGCTTGGTTCTCTTGGGTTCCGAAACTTAATCCCAAGTCCATTTCCCTGAATATGTAAGCTGTTCTCTCATAAATATTGCTCAGAAATACATGACTAGTGACTATAAATCTATGAGTGATAATGATTCCTTTGTCATAGGGACAATGTAGATGAGATGACATTCTCAGGCCTTCGGGTGACCAGCCTCTTCCAGAGCAATCCTTGTTCAGACTTGGATAACAGATGAATCAGTGTTTCTCAAAACTGACAAAGGTTTAAAAAATGGAAAAAGGAAAAAAAGGGAAAAGTGAGTGAAAGGGGACGAAAATATTGAAGGAGTTATACAGATCAAGATGCATTGTATACATATATTGCTTTGTTGAATGACAAAACTTTAATAAATATCCTACAAAACTAAGAAAAGTGAGGGAAAAGGGTGGGTTGGGAGGGATAGGTGAGAATGTTGAAAGGGGTGATATTGATCAACATACACTGTATTCATAAACTGCTTTGTTGAATGGCAATTCCTTTGTACAACTACTTAAAAACAAAAATATTTTTTTTAATTTTGAAAAAACTAACAAAGATGTAGAGCCTCTTGGAATACTCCTCAAATGGATCATTTTATAGATTGTGTATGCTCAACAACATTCAAATGGCAAAATATAGTAAAGAAATTTCAGGGTGAAGTCAGCATGAAGGACATTTTGTGAAGAGGCAGGACATGTATAAGAAGAGAGCTATGGATGCAGAGGTGAATGACTGACCAAGTATTTTGGAGTTTTGTTGATATATTATTATCTCAGTCCATCAATTCCTCTACAATGAAAGGTACACATTTTAGCTTACCTGTTTATGAGAAATTCAAAGAGAATGGCAGTATGAAGGGCAATGTTTATGTGTATATAATTAATTTTGCTTTTGTTTTTGTTTTTTTGCCTATCCTGGGGCTTGAACTCTGGCCAGGGCACTGTCCCCAAGCTTCTTTTGCTCAAGGCTAGCACTCTACTACTTGAACCACAGCACTACTACCAACTTTTTCTGTGTATGTGGTGCTGAGTAATCTAGGCCTTCATGCATGTGAGGCAAACACTCTACCACTAAGCCACATTCCCAGCCCCTATATAATTCTTTTTTTTTTTTTTTTTTTTTGGGTCCAATCATGGGGCCTGAACTCTGGGCCTGGGCGCTGTCCCTCAGCTCTTCAGCTCAAGGCTAGCACTCTACCACTTGAGCCACAGCGCCACTTCCGGCTTTTTTCTTTTTGCTTATGTGGTGCTGAGGAATCGAACCCAGGGCTTCGAGCATGCAAGGCAAGCGCTCTACCACTGAGCCACCTTCCCAGCCCCCTATATAATTCTTTATAGTGACAGTTTTATGGATTTTTTAAAACTTCACCTAAAATGTAGACATCATCAGTGTGCATCTTTTGGTTCATAGCTCAACAAAAATTACAAGTTGCTGGGCACTGGTGGCTCATGTGCATACCTAGCTTCTCAGATGTCTGAGATTTGAGTAAAGTGGGTCGAAACCAACTTGAGCAGCAAAATCCATGGGTCTTATCTCCAATTAACCACCAAGAAGCCAGAAGTGGAGCTATAGCGCAAGTGGTAGATCATACAAATCCCTGAGTTCAAGCTCCAGGACTAGCACAAAAGAAAAAAAAGTAAATTAGAATGAAAAGAGAAAATGGTAAAATATTTTAACTGGACCAATATTGTGTTTTTAATTTACTTTAAGGGAAATTTTTAATTAATGAAACTTTCACTGCTATTGCTTTTAACTCCTGGACAATCAGAGCACAGCAGAATTGGTTGGCCCTGAAGTCTGTGCTCCAGCTCAGGTTTTTCTGGGCCTCAGTAGGTTTGGGTGCTGGCTGCAGGTGTCTGGAGAGCACTGTGTGCTCACTACACAGAGATAGGAGGCTGAGTCAGTGGGCTGGCAGCTTCTGATGGTCAGGGAAACAAAAAGCCTGGCTCTATTGAGATGCACTAAGTATTCACCTCCATCAGCTTAGGACCCTTCCCAGAATATTATCTGTAGTTCTTGAATTGCTGAGATGTGCTGTCTCTGTAACTGCAGTTAAGAGAGATGGAGGCTTCCCTGCAACATGGAAGGACTCAGGATGCCGCTCCATCTCCTTTGTTGGCTGCCCAGCCCTTTCTTTGCAGAAAGACAAAGGTCAGATAAAGGACAGTGACTGGATAGTGGATGCTCCTTCTACAGAATGTAAACTACCTTTCCATGCCCCCCCCCACTCTCCCTTAGTGAGAAGGTGAGGACTTTCATGTTTCTCCTTACATTCATTAGACAGAAAACAACTGCAAGCACTATATTCCAAATCTCATGTTCCCATGCAAATGTCAAACTCTTAAGCTCATGTGAAGCTACAAGATCACTAGTAAACCAATCAAGGATCTCATCATGATTTCTTTGCCCATAGTTCACTGATGACTTAAATAACAAATCATGTGCTTGCTTTGAACCACAATCCTCAGATCTCATCCTCCTGAGTAGCTAGGATTATAAAGTGTAAGCCATTGGCGCCTGGCATTTTTGTTGTTGTTGTTGTTTTGATTTTGTCATTTGGCTCTGTAAACACACAGTCGGAATCTGGGTCTAGCAATTAGCAAAAAAGAGGGTCTTTCTTCATACAACTCTCTCTTCACCCTCCTCCCCTTCTCTTTCATACTCAGAAGTACTGAACAGCTTTCCTCAATGTCCCTGAATAGACACTGCCATCTTGTGGTCTCCCAATTGTGTTCAAAGAAATACTCAACTTGAATATACTTTGCGAATGGAAGTAAAAATTGGACATAAAGTTAACTTAAAATTTCAGAGACATTTTCTCCAAATATGAAGGTTGTTTCTATGTGCGTGCATTTTTCTGAGTTAGAGCCATGATTTTCAAAAGCCACTTTTCTGAACTGAAAATCATTCATAACACTTCTACTGTAGGAATCTAGGTGAGGTTTATGTAATCCACGAGCTTTTCACATGTCAGCTTAAGCATCCCCAAGATATCCTCATAGTCTCACATGAAAAAAAATCATGTAATTTTTTATCCATTTCCTGGAGTTGATTTCAATAAATGTTATTTTATCTGAGCAGAGGCACATAGACATTGCACCTTTGTGTTCAACTCCTATGAGTATCCTCCATTGGTTCCATTGTATGTGAATGCCTTATACTCTATAATTATAATTTTATTTATTTTTTTTAAATATTTGTTTTTTTTTTGGGGGGGGGGAGGTCCAGTCGTGGGGCCTGAACTCTGGGCCTGGGCACTGTCTGTCCCTCAGCTCTTCAGCCCAAGGCTAGTGCTCTACCACTTGAGCCACAGCGCCACTTCTGGTTTTTTTCTTTTTGCTTATGTGGTGCTGAGGAATTGAACCCAGGGCCTCAGGCATGCAAGGCAAGCGCTCTACCACTGAGCCACCTTCCCAGCCCAATTATAATTATAATTTTATAATATAATTTAGACTTATAATTATGGAATTAATTGTATGTATAATTTATCACGTCCCAGTCTATTTTAGAGCTAGCTTCCACATAGGAGAGAAAACATGCACTGTTTGTTTCTCTGAGCTTGGCTTTCCTCATGTAACTTGATTTGTTCTAGGTCCATCAATTTCCCTGCAGATGACATAATATTATTCTTTCTAATGGCTGTGTAAAATTCCATTGCGTATAAGTACATTTTAAAACTCAGCGAATTTAAAAGAATCTTTTTCAAAACAGAATGTCTTACAATTTGCTTACCCTACATTTCTTCTCACAGTCTGAGCAACATTTATTTTTAATTTTATGTTAATTTTTAAAAATAATAGACTTCTAATTCATTTAATTCTGATTTAATTTTAATTATTTCTTTCCATCTACTGGACTGGGGTTTATCTTGCTGCTCTTTTTCAAGGAGGTTCAGATGTGTCATTAAATGGTTGGTTTCAGATCTCTCCAATTTGTTGATGTAGGAACTCAGAGCTATAAACGTGCCTCTGAGTACTGCCTTTGCCGTGTCCCAGAGGAGCTGGTAATTTGTGTGCTCATTTTTGTTGAATAGCATGGACATGTGAATTTCCTTTCTAATCTCTTCCATGACCCACTCGTGATTCAGCAGTGTGTTGTTCAGCCTCCATGTGTTACCGGACTTTCTTTGGTCGCTTTTGGTGTTGAGTTCTAATTTTATTCCCTTGTGGTCAGAGAGAATGCAAGGTGTAACTTCAATGATACCTATCAAAATTCCAACCTCATTCATCAAGGAAATAGAAGAGGCAATCCAAAAATTCATATGGAACAATAAAAGACCCGAATAGCAAAAACGCTCCTCAATGGAAAGAACACTGCTGGAGGAATATCAATACCAAATTTCAAATTCTACTATAAAGCCATAGTAATCAAAACAGCTTGGTACTGGCACAAGAACAGACCTCAGGACCAATGGAATAGAATTGAAAACCCAGAAATGAACCTACAGACCTATAGCCATCTAATCTTCGATAAGGGAGCTAAAACAATAGAATGGAAGAAAGACAGCTTTTTTCAGTAAATGGTGCTGGCAAAATTGGTTAACTACATGTAGAAAACTAAAGCTAGATCCTTATATATCACCCTGCACCAGAATCAACTCCAAATGGATCAAAGACCTCGGAGTCAAAACAGACACTCTGAAAACATTACAGGATGGAATAGGAGAAACCCTAGGTCTCCTTGGCACAGGCCGAAATTTTCTTAATAGAGACCCAGAAACACAAAAGATCAAAGAAAGGTTGGACAAATAGGATTGCATGAAATTGCAGAGTTTCTCCATGGCAAAGGACATAGCTACCAAAATCAATAGAAAGCCCACAGATTGGGAGAAGATCTTTACTAGCCATACAACAGACAAGGGTCTCATACCTAAAATATACTTGGAACTCAAAAATTAAATCCCCCAACAACAAATCCTCAAAGAAACAACTGCCCAATAAATAAGTGGGCTATAGACTTAGAGAGAAACTTCTCTGAAGAAGAAAGAAGGATGGCCAATAGACACATGAAGAAATGCTCAACCTCCCTAGCCATAAAAGAAATGCAAATCAAAACAACATTGAGATACCACCACACCCCAGTTAGAATGGCAAAAATCAAGAACTCTAATAACAACAGATGCTGGAGGGGATGTGGACAGAAAGTAACCTTACTGCATTGTTGGTGGGAGTGTAAACTTGTTCAACCACTTTGGAAAGTAGTATGGAGGTTCCTCAAAAGACTTCACATAGAGCTCCCCTATGACCCAGCAATCACACTTTGGGGCATTTACCCAAATGTTTACAACAAGACCACACTAAAGCTAGCAGCACAACTATGTTTATTGCAGCATTTTTTACCATAGCTAAGATTTGGAACCAACCCAGATGCCCCTCAGTAGATGAATGGATCAAGAAAATGTGGTATATATACACAATGGAATTCTATGCCTCCATCAGAAAGAATGACATTGCCCCATTTGTTAGGAAATGGAAAGACTTGGAAAAAATTATATTAAGTGAAGTAAGCCAGGCCCAAAGAAACATAGGTCCCATGATTTCCCTTATTTGCAATATCTAGTATATGTATGAGTCAAGCAGAAAAGGTCAGATAAGGTGTTGTTAGGAAAATGAACCCTTAGATATGTATTTAAATGTTTTTTTCTTTCATGCATTTGTTTCTAACGCATTTATAAGATTATTTCTTTGCTGCTTTGTATGTCCCTCCCCCACAGTATAACCCCTGCTTTCACTGTATTTGATGTAGGTATAATTTGTGGAGGGGAAGGCGGAAAAACAAGTCATTTAAATAAAGATACAGGTGGACCCATTGCAACAATGAGAAGTACAAGTTGTCATGTCGAAACGAACTTTACACGTTTGGTGGGGGGGAGACTGGGAATGGATTTGAAGGGTAAACAAAGGAGAAGACTACAATGCTTGATAAGAAATGTACTCATTATCTTGCCCATGTAATTGTAACCCCTCTGTACAGTATGTTCACAATAAAAAATAATAATAATAGACTTGTTTGGCTCCAGTGGCTCACACCTGTAATCCTAGCTACCCAGGAGGCTGAGACCTGAGGATCGTGGTTCAAAGCCAGCCCGGACAGGAAAGTCAATGAGACTCTCATCTCCAATTAACTAGCTGAAAACGGGTAGTGGCGCTATGGCCCAAAGTGGTAGAGCACTAGCCTTGAGCTGAAGAGCTTAGGGAGAGTGCCTAGGTCCAGAGTTCAAGCCCCATGACTGACTAATAATAATAATAATAATAATAGACTTATTGAGACTTTTTCCATAATGTATTTAATGTATTTTTGGTCATTATTGCATTAATATTTCACATCATTCTTTAACCTTCCCCCTCCCCGTGATTGTCTTCCAGTCTAGAAGACCTCCTTCAGCTTCCATATTTTTTTTTCTCTAGAATCCACATGAAGAAAACATGTGACACTTGTCTGTCTGAGTGTGGATTCTTTTGCTTTCCTGCCTGAATGTTATACAAATGTATATTTCCTGTATTCATTTGCCCATTGAGAACCAAGGCTGATTTCACAACGTGGTCATTGTGAATCATGTAACAATAAATGCATGTTCACATACATCGATTGTCTGCTTACTTTCATTCCTTTAGGCATGTTCCCAAGAGAAGCATAACTTGCTCATATATCTACTTTTAATTGTGTGAGAAATGTCTGTATAATTAAGCTGAATTAATTTACATTTCCATCAACAGCAAATCAGGATTCCTTTCCCCTAAATATCCACCAGCATTTATTGCTTTTTTTTTTTTTCCTTCATAGCCATTAATGAGTGTGTGATGGAATCTCAATGTAGTTTTGATTTGATCAACATTTTAAAAATAAGTCTAGGACTTAAAAATTGCTTGGAATTCCATTTTCCAACAATGACATTTCTATTGAAAGAGGACTGACTTAGGTTGATGCAGTAGTACTAGAGCTGGCTCCAATTCCTAGTCTTTAAATATAAGTATATAACGTGAATCTTTCTAATTATCTTATTCCTTTCTTTCTCTTGAGTATAATCATAATATCTAGGAGTTGATCTCTAAGAGTTATGGTGGATCTGTGTGCTTGCTCTCTCTTCCCCCTTCAAGCTGGATAATGTGAATTTACCTATCACCAGATTTGAACATTATTTCCTTTGAATGTTTAAAATATGCTGCTGAATTATTCCTGTATAATTCTTTTTTATTTTTTTATTCTACTTTATTTTTTATTGTGAAAATACTGTACAGAGGTGTTACATGGGCAAGATAATGAGTACATTTCTTATGAAGCATTGTAGCCTCCTCCTTTGTTCCCCCTTCCCATCCCTTCCCATCTTCTCCCCACCCCTCCCCTCAATTCTCCCCCCCCCACACCAAAGTTGTAAAGTTCGTTTTTCCACATAAAGACTTGTACATCTCATTGTTGCGATGGATCCACCTGTATCCTGTATAATTCTTACAAAGAAATTTCCCCTTCACAGCCCCTTGTGGGTTCTAGGTTCTATCCTTTGCATTAGTCCTTCAAGAAACTCCTCATGAATCAAAGCAGCCAAGCACTGTGCTGTGCCTATAAGCCCATTTTTTTCCCATCAGCAGTGAAAATCCACAGCTGTCTTTGAGCCACTGATAAGGAGATGCACAGAATTAAATTAAAATAACATATTAAAGTTTGGTACCAGTACCTCATATTTGTAATCCTAGTTGCTCAGGAGACTGAAAAGTTGACAAAACTGTTATTGCCAATTAATGACCAAAAATCTGGAAGTGGACCTGTGGCACAAGTGGTAGAGTACTAGCTGTGAAAAAAAAAAAGAAAAACCTCAAGGACAGTACCTAGGCCCTTAGTTCAAGTGGCTGGACTACCTCCCTCTCCTCTATCCCCAAATATGGCATTAATTACTATTGACTTACTTTTCTATTCTCTTGGGTGTTTTCTCAATTGTTTTAACAATTACATGCTATTAGGGTTGAGTAGACTAGTTTCTGTCTTAATATGTTATTGTCTTACTAGGCTATCACTTTCATGGAACTTTAGCTGGAGACCAAAGACTTGTGGGAGGAAGGTTGTGTTTGCTTCTGAAATAATTGATACTTTCATATTACTTGCTCCTGTAATATCCACCAAGGTTATGTGAAGCAATGAAAACTACAGAGAAATCACTAGCCTATTATTCCTCTGGTGACAAGTTAAAATTATCTTGTGTTAGGGGAAGGGAGCCTATCAAATAATCAGATCTATTCAGGGCCTCAAACTACTTTTCACACTCATTTTATCTCATCACCTGGAATCAGAAGCACTGAGCAACTCTAAGGCTTACAACACTGGGAAATGTCAAAAAGAAAACAAATCATAACTACAAGAAATGTGAGAGTATAAATGCAAATTCTCAAGTTAACAATTAAGAGCACCAGCCAAATTTCTATTTCAAACTACTGAAAGGTAAAAAGAAATTAAATTTATTATCATGAGGATCCCAGAATCTAAGTCTGAGGGAAAGGACTGGACAGAGCTATGGTTTACCAGACAGAGAAGCAGTGACCACTCAGTAAACCAGAACTACTAAATTGGAAGGAGAGTGGAGGGAGAGAAGCCCGTAAGGAAATGTCCTCTTTGGGGCTATAGAGATTCATATCTGCTGCTGTGCTAAGGCTTTCTCTCCTCAGTCTGTGTGATTTCCTTGGCATGGAACAGGCAGGCCTCCTCAGCATTCAGTGCTTTTTATTTTTTTATTTTTTACGTTTTTTGGTCGGTTGTGGAGCCTGAACTCTGGGCCTGGGCACTGTCCCTCAGCTCCTTAGCTCAAGGCTAGCGCTCTACCACTTGAGCCACAGCACCACTTCTGGCTTTTTCTGCTTATGTGGTGCTTTGGAATCCAACCCAGGGCCTCATGCATGCGAGGCAAGCACTCTACCACTGAGCCACCTTCCCAGCCCCCATTCAGTGTTTCTTTAAAAAAAAATATTCCATGTTTCTTCTCTTCCTCATTACTGTCAGAACTGAACTTCTCTTTTGGTGTCACTGCTGCTGCTTCTTTCTCCTTTCTCCTTCTTTCTTCATTTCTTCCCTTAGTTTTTCTTGGTGCATCTCCACGAGTATCTATGGTTTCTTCACAGACTCTTCTCCAGTTTCATCACTTATTATAGGCTCCTTGGACTTAGCTTTCTCTTTCTTGGCTTCTCCAAGACAAAAGGAATACTTGAAAAAAGAGTGATAGCATTTGTGTCCCTATCAGCCTTCTTCCCAGTAAGATCCCCTGATGTGGGAGTGCTTGTGGATTGTCCCATCCTCCTCGTACTTGATGCTCTTGATAATGTAGTCTACTGTCTAGGCTAAGAGCAACTCGGCTGCAGGAGCATTCAGGGGTTCTTGGCCACCATACTTTACAGGATGATTTCTTTTCACTGTTCTTTGAAGTCTTCTTGTTTGACTTTGAAGGACTTAAATAATGGTTCTAGTTTTGTGGATCTGCCTGCAGATGCACTTCTGAGCCCTAGTTGTTGGCTTTGCATGCAAATATCTGTGTCTGAGCCATTGAAATTGTGTCTTCTGTGCATCTGATGAAGTTATCTCCTGCATAACCCACTTCAACTGGATTTACCTGAACAGAAAGTTTTTGGGCATTTGGAGGCTTCATATAAACATTTTTTATCCACAAATCTATCTTTTTACCTCCCTCCCATGATATAGACTTGTGATATGCAGGTCGTGAGTCTATGGTGGTGTCCCATTTTTAGCTGTTTATATCTTCTAATTTTTGCAAAATAGTATAAGTAAATAATAAAGTTACAAGACACAATTCTTTATTTCAAGCTCTTAATCCAGTTTTAGATTTTTTTAATGGAAATATCAGCTGTGTTTTTGAGGGCAGAGCATGCAAGATAGAACCTAGGGCTTCATATGCGCTGGGCCAGTGCTCTACTATGGAACTACACTCCCCTCAAACCAATCAATTACCAGAGAGTAAGAGTTACTGAGCTCCACTCCTAGTTTTTAATCTGTCAGTGAAAGGCCTTGAGTAAGTGATGGCAATCCCTCTGATCTTGATTGTTTCAATTCAGTGAGGACATGGGCTATGTCAGTGTTTCCAAAAGTAGGACTAATACAAGCAATTATGTCAAGTGGTATTGATATGTTTTTTTATTGTTACACAGATAATGCTATTACCATTTGTGTTAGGATTAAACACACCTAGTACTCAGATATATTTCACAGATAATGCCAGTTTTAAAAGGATAATTTTATATAGTTATTTTGACCTTCAATTTATGATAAATAAGGGAACACAGGCAGGAATAGCTGGTACACAGACACAAATGTTTTGAAGATTAGGAATAAATAGCTTAAGTGCTTCTGGCAAGGGCCAGAAGATAAAACTTGTTTCCTCATATCTCACCTGAGCCACAAAGGGGCTGCTGTATTAGAGAAAGAAGAGAGAGTCGACAAGATCTCTGTCAAATAGGACCAGGGCCACAGCTATCTACACCAAGGAATGAAATAGTAGAAAAGGGACATAAATTTCAACATCTTCACATGAACTAGTTGATTTATTATATCACATTGTTTGGAGACAGATTATAAAGGAAAAACCCTCCCTAAAGGCAAACCTTTACACAATTACCCCAAGACAAGGCCTAGATCAGGGATGTGGCCCAGATACAGAGATGTGGTTCAGGCTTCAGGTGTTTGGATAGCACTGAGATGCAAAGCACAGGATCTGCACAAGGGGAGGCTAGGATATTCAAAACACTTTTCTCTCTTTCTCTCTTTCGTTCTTTCTATCTTTCTTTCTTTCTTTCTTCCTCCCTTCCTCCCTCCCTCCCTTCCTTCCTTGCTTCTTCTAGACATCTGAAATTAAGATCAAAGATAGTTATTTCCAGGATCCTGGCTTAATCAACAGTTAAGGACTGAATGTTTAAGGACTGAATAGCAGGCTCTCCCTCTACATCCTCATGAATGAAGGTCTCTGCAGCACATAGTGTAGTACCCAGAGTCTTGGAGCCCTCCATAGACCACCAGAGACCTTGGACAATGCAAGCGGCAAAGAGTCGTTTATTAACAAACTAGCGAGTACGGACCTCATGCACACCGTTGTAGGGGTGTTAGCAAGAGGCCCTGAACAAAGGGTTACAGCACCTTTTATACATTTTAAGGTAGGGACAGAGCCTCAGTAGACACTCACAGCAAATCACTATGCCACGTGGGAAATTTTATAACACTCTTTGTAAAATGATTGGTGCGGAGTGACTCAAGGGGGATGGTTGCTTTGGATGATAAGGGTTAGGGGGAATTCTCATAGGTACAGGCTTGCGATTGGTTGACATTTGGCCTAGTTTGCTGGTCCTGCCAGATGATCATTATCTCGGGGTCCAGTTCCCGGAGGAGGATCTGGAATATGTGTTAGCCATTGTTCCGGGCTCTGGGAATGTCTGGGGCTTGAGGTCAGCAGTTAGTTATCTATCACGGTGGTTACATTCTTTAGAGTTTGTTGACACAGACCTATCTTTATACTTTAACGTTAGCAAAAGCAAGTTACAGAAGCGAAGTCAGCAGTTAGTGACTGAAAAATGGTGAATGTAATTCTCAGTTCTTCAGTAGATGAATGCTCACCCTGTTTAAATGGAAACCCTAATTCATTAATGCAGAGAAGCCACAGACATTCAGCAGCCATGCCCTTGCTACAGTCCAGTTAGTGCTCAATTCTTCTTAGTTTATTCCACTGTGTCACTCGGAGCATAGTAATACCTAGCCCATTCTCACTCAAGAACAGTGGCTTTCAAGTGAAAGGAGGTCGTTTCTTTGTTGTCCAAAGCTTTAAGCCTTTTGTGGCTTCCTTTGTCACTGGCTATCATGGCTTTAGAAGGTCTGTGGACCTTTTCCAGAAGGGTACCATGAGTTCAGTGTATGGAGAGTTAAGGAAACCCCTTTCAACATTGTCATTTGACTTTGTATGTGGGTCACCGAATTATCTGGGAGAAAAGATGTATGTCACTTTGGGAATAAAGCCTTTAAATAAACTTAATTCTAAAGATGTTGCTGGAAACTTAGAAGGAAGAGCTCAAAATGTAAAAGGCATTTACCATTTACTTACTAAGTGGTAAGAGGATCAGAGTCACTATGCCTAGAGGAGGACTCATTTCAGAGTATTGCATTAATAATCTTCTCATGAAAAATGTTGAAATGATAGAGAATGATTGAGTTTTAAGGTTTAATCATTTCTCTATCAGGAAAAGAGCTAGTGCTAAGAAGCTGTTCCCTCTGGTGGACAGGGACTGAGCTGTGGTGAATGCTTTTCTGGATTCCTTTCAAAGTCAGAAATACATTCTCCACCTGGCCTTATTTATAAGGCACATGTCAGTCTTCAACTGATCCCTGTGTAAAGTTTGATATTACTGTTAAGTCTCATCCTCTCTGGGATTTTCTCTTTTTCTTGTTCTGAAGACTACATAACATGAAAACCCTTTGACACACCATTACTAGGGGTCTCTGTAGCTGAGAAACTTGCATTACTTTGTATATTTTAACACTTTTAAAGGTCATTATATTTTTATGTAACTACTGTGGGCTAGTCTACAATACATTGAGATGTAAGAGAAGTATTTTGTGTTGAACTCGCAGGAAGTAATAGGGTGGAGTCAGTAGTGAGTGGTTCTGTTTTATAGCACTGCTTCCCAACACGTAGAGCAGTGACTGATATCTACTGGGTTTTCAACTCGTATTTGTCAAATGAAACTGAAATATACACAGGCAGTCTTTAGTGGATTACTTGAAAGTCCATATGTTCTAAGAGAATGCCAAATTCTAAGGAATCCCAAAATTTTCACAGAAGCTTTTCAAGAAGGAAATTCAGTCTGTAATTAGTAGTCAAATACAGCTGGATTTCATAATCAGGTTAACCCCTAGTCAAAAGAACACCATAATTTAAATTACTGACTTCCAATACCATAGTCTCAGATCTATCTATGTCTTCTTCTTCCATAATTTCAGTAGCTCCAGAATAGATGATCTTATTGTCTTCCAGCTGAGCTTGCAGCTGTCCAGTCAGGGTTTCCAGCTGCTAGGCCTCTGCCTGCAGCTGCTTTCTGTCTTTGATGGCTCTGCTAGAGGCTGTGATAGTAGCAGCTCTTCCAGCTGTTTCCCAAGTTCTGTCAAGGCTGTCTCCACTCCAGTACTTGATTACAGAATGCTCTTATCCTCCTTCAATTCATGATTCTCCTCTAGGCTTGCTCTTTTTTTGTGTGTGTGCCTGTCTTACACTCTGGTTCTACATATTCAAGACACATTTATCTCTCTCACTTTGCACTTTTAGTACTTCTCTGTGTCCCTATTTGAGTCTCTAGCTGTGCCTTTGCCCTAGCCTGGTCATCACTGTCTGGGGTTTCAGATGGGCTGGAGAACTGTAACTGGAATATGCCAGACATCTCCAGCTTCTTTTGGAGCTCCGCCATTCCTTCTTTCATGGTTGCTATCTCCAGCAGGAACAATCCTAGATGTTCTTCCAGTTCAGTTGTACTTTTGTAGTTCTGCTGTACTTTTATTTTTTCCAACTCCAAGTACAGGCTATCTCTTTCCCTAGTCAGCTGCTGATTGTACTGCTCGACCTCCTTCCGGTGTATGGATACTGCAGAGGAGGATTTCTGGCTCTGCCACAAGCAGTGGTAAGAGTACAGGTGGGTGGCAAGACTCTGCAGCTTTCCTGTGTGCTGGTGGTGGCCTGCTGCATGAAAACCATGGCTGTGTATAAGTCTAAGTTTTCAGCACTAATATTGCAATGCTTTGCTTATGGAGCAAAGAACAATTCACCCCTTTCGTCTACCAAGTTCTGCTGGTATCCCTTTCCTTTTTGTAATTTATCTGGATTGTCTTGGTTTAGTTTGGTCAATATATCTACCTTTGTGGCAAGTTGTTGGTTTGATAGCAGAGCAACCCTTTGTATTGCCTTTTGAGACCATTATAGACTCAGAACATGGGGGAATCTCCCTGTCTTGATTGGGTAGAGTCAGACAAAAGACTATCAAGCTTCTCAGAAAGGTGTTGTAGGCCCTTCCTTTGGGCCTTGATATTGGGCCCATTGTCATTATCATAGTCAATATGATGCTGTGAGGGGAAAGGACAAGGAGAGGGAACCAAGAGTCATTTGCAGAGGATGGTACAGGAGCATTGCCCTCTTTGGGAACTTCTTCAGGTGACTTAACAACAGTTGTGGTCTCAGGATTTCCATGAGTTAGTTTTTTCGTTGCTTCTGTAAGGCTGCTTTATGTTGATACTGCCTGATTTTTTTTTTCTTGGTGGCAGCCAATTATTCTTTCCTTGTTTCTTCTGGCATGTCAGGCGTGGTAAGGGGCTACATTACAAGGATTCCAACAAATAGGGTCTTCAATCAATCACTACTCACTACTCCCTCTTACATCTCCTCCCTGTGTTGTGAGCCAGAGACAGAATTCCAGCTCTATAGGAGGCACTGTGGAATGTGGATGTGGCTTAGATCTTGCACCCCATTGGTCAGTAAGGAAAAAGAAATGAGGGCGTGGTCACTTCCCCTGGAACCCAGAAAAACTGCTCTACTCACAAAGATAAATTGGGTAAGATTGACCCAACCCTGCTCACTGGGAGGCATGGGGGTAGTTCTACCAGCATGGTAGCTTTACACTCAATGTGTAATTTTCCATTCATCACAGAATTACAATTATCTCCAGACCTAAGAGGCTGTTCTCTAGAGGGTGCCCTTGATGTTGACGCCTACCCACTTGTCCTAGAAGGCTTTATACCACTGGGCTGAGGAGATGGGTACAGAATGGGCAGTAAGGAACAGCTCATCGTTTTTGCCCTGCAATTTCACGTATTAGAAACCACATGCAGGTATCTCATATCTAATTTCTATGTAGTCTTTTTAGTGTAATTTCCAATCTCTTCTTTCCCCAGAGCCCTGGTAGCTCTTCTAACACTCTCCTAGCTGGATATGGTTCCAACCTGTGCCCTCTCACTCTGAAGCTGCTTCTCCTCCACTAGCCCCCAAAGCAGTAATTCCTCCATCCTCAGGGTACCCTTTCTTCTTATTCCTGCTCCAGGTCTATTCAGCCTGCTGACTACAGCTCTCTACAGCTGAATGAAAATTGCCTTTGGGCCTTCTGATCCTTGATGGGTATGTCTGTGCCCATCTCTCTCCATCCCACCCAACTCAGTCCTCTTCAAAGTAGACCAGTCCTGAGAAACTCCAGTCATTTGTAAACCTTGAGCTTCCATTGGCCCTTCTTCCTGCCATGCTTCCATCCCATTCTTCAAAGAAATGTTGCTCTGTCCTCAGGCTCCTGCCCGTAGGAATTCTTCACCTCTATCCTGTTTCAGCCACGAGTTTCCCTCTCTCATTCATCTTTAAGTTATGTTGTTTCATTTGGTTAGCTTGGCTAAGGGATTTTCAATCTTGTTTATGTTTTCAAAGAAGCAAGGTTTTGTTTTATTGGTTGTATAGCTTTGTTTTCATTTCTTTTCTATTCTGATACTTTTTATTTCTACTTTTAGTTTGCCTTTGTTTTTCTTTTCTGGTGCTGGACCTGGGGCTGGAACTCAGGGTCTGGGGGCTATCCCTGAGCTTTTTAATTTACTCAAGGCCAGTGCTCTACTGCTTGAGACACAGATCCATTTCCAGGGGTTTGGGGGGATGGCTAATTGGAGATGAGTCTCATGGGCTTTCCTGCCTGGGCTGGATTGGAACCACAATCCTCAGATCTCAAACTTCTGAGTAGCTAGGATTATAGTTGTGAACATCTGGTGCCAGACTTGGCTTGTTCTTATTTATCTAAATTTCTCAGTTTTATTAATTGGATTGTTATTTCTATTACAGTGAAAAATGTTAATATATTGCCAAATGTACAATTGTTAGAATTATCTGGTTTTCAACTATAAAAATTGGTATATTGCATTAGAAAATTCTATAAAATAAAAAATCACACATTTACAATAATCCTTAAAGTCTAAATGTACTCTCCATCAATAATACAAATTACATAGTATAAAGACAAAATGTTAATAAACATTTAAACACAAGTCACTGACTAAATACGTTGATTTATCAAGTTCAGGAAATTTAGCACTACTGATCAAAGTCACTAATAACACAATCTTAGGTGCAATTTTACATGCCTTCATAAAACTTCCAGAACAGTCTCATAGCAAAATGTCTATATGTTCTCCATTTTTATTTTTCAGCAGGTTCATTACACATTATACTTAAGACCATTCCAGCTTATAATTAAACAACTTGTCTTGTATGAAAACAGCAGACCAACATTTAACCCAAATGTTGACAACATTTAAAGAACATTTGATAGTAGATACCAACTTATTTCACTTTGAGTACTATTCGTGGTGGAGAATAGCAAAACAAGCAATAAGATCTTGAATACTAACATATAAAAAGATGTTGGCTCCAACCTTCATAAAATATTAACAAACATTTTGTGTTATAGTATAATTACTCTAGTTAAAATGTAATTTCATATCCATTGCCAAGTTTAAAATATCAGATATTTGAAGATAGTATTAAGGCCTAAAATATTTGTGTTAAGTAGTAAAATAAATTTTAAGCTGTGTAGTTATTTTGCTTGTGAATGTATAATAGGATGTTTTTCACAGTAATGGCAAACACTACTGTGGAGGTATAATGGAAGTAAATGTACCTTTAAGGCTTTATTATGCTATGTATCTGCCACTCCAATTCAAGCATCAACTTGTTCTAACTTTGAAAGATTGTTTCTAACATTGCCTCATCCTTAGTCAAGTTTTATGATTTAACTAACATTTAAGTGTACATCTCTCTACCTATTTCAAATAAGTCCCCAATCTCCTTTACCTAGATGAGTTGCTGGAAATGATATATCGACTCAGTTTCACCACTGTCTGCTGGAGGTAGAGGTGAAGATAAAGATTCTTGGCCAGTGGCAGAAAATCACCAGGAAGCATGGACTCCAAGGCAGACATACTTGCTTTCCTAAAGGATTTCTAGGCAATTGTTACCTCATCAAATAACAACTTTAAAAAATAAATTGTTTCTTGAGCTATTAAACATGGCAGGATGTCACAGACAGGATAATTGATATTACAAACACAAAACTCAGGTTAAAGGCACTGGATAAGTTCAATAATCACAAAACAGTGAGCAATTTGTAAAGCAAAGCAAAATTTAAATGTTAACCTTTAAAAGAAAATGACAATAAAAGGAATGACAATAAAACAGTGGCCATAATTTCTGCAGTTTTACAATAAAATAGTTATTATTCAACAGTTGCCATTCATCCCACAATATCTAAATCCTTACATTATAAATCCTACAATATTTAAATCATTAAAATTGTGTTACTTCCACTTTATAAAAGTTATAAAATCAATTTTCTTTGATGTGTGTGAGTGTGTGTGTGTGTGTGTGTGTGTGTGTGTGTGTGTATGTGTGTGTGTTTATGTGTACATGTCTGTATTGGAGGCATGAGAACTTATAGGGTATCTTGAGCTCAGGGCCTTAAGCTTAGCATATTACTCATATCTGGTATGCCACCACTTGAGCCATGCCTCCAGTCTGAATTTTGCTGGATAATTGGAAATAAACGTTTGTGGAATTTTCTGCCTGGGCTTTATCTATCTATCTATCTATCTAGCTAGCTAGCTAGCTATCTAGCTAGCTATCCATTTATTTTTGTCAATTGTGGGGCTTGAACTCTGGGCCTGGGCGCTGTCCCTCAGCTCTTCAGCTCCAGGCTAACGCTCTACCACTTGAGCCATAGCACCACTTCTGGTTTTCTGAGTGGTTTATTGGAGATAAGAGTCTCATGTACTTTCCTGACCAGGTTGGCTTTGAACGAGATCCTCAGATCTCAGCCTCCTGAGTAGCTAGGATTACAGGCATGAGCTACCAGCACCCAGCCTGGGCTGGCTTTGTACTGCTATCCTCCTAAGTAGCTGTGACCAAAGATGAGAGTCACTGGCACTTGACAAAATTTGTATATGTTGTGGAGTCCCATCAGATGTTTTCAAGCTTATATGTATTATATATTCTTATATTTCACATATATGTATATTCCTTTCAATATTTAGTGTTTATTTTTATATGTTCACCAACTTGTCAACTTTGTATAGTGTACAATTATTTATGGTTATCATTAGTCATTCTACTGTATAATAGAACTACATAAATTCTTTCTCTCGTCTAACCATGTTATATCAATTATCCAATCTCCTTTCTTCTCTGTGTAGTACTTACTTACCACTATTTTATTCTCTACTTGTACAAATTGATTTCTTTGAGCTCCTACATATCACTGAGTAAGACACATATTGAAAAGTTATGTTTTATTTTCAGTATCTAAGATTATATCCCAAACCTTGATAATTTAGTATTTTTAATTCTTGGTTTCTTCAAAAAAACATTTTTGTGTGGAAGTTGAAATATTCTGAATTGCTTTATTCCTAAAGAATAATATTCCCCTTATTAAAGTGATAAATGAGAGTAGAACAAGGGACTTAAAGTATCAGGCCCAAAATCCTGGAGTCTCACATATCAGGCTGAGCCTGAGATATGGTGAAGGTCAGAGAAAAAGGATTTATTTCAGGGTAACCACAAAACACATCATTCAAGTACAGCTTCAGCCATCTTCTGTTTATGTTAAAAAGGTAAAATTGGGTCAAGGGATTTGAAAAGTATGCATAGTTTATAGAGTCTGAATTTAAAGACCAATACAAAGGTAGACAGAGGTACAGCATTGGTCTGCCATTTATTTTTTAGATTGGTCAGATAGGTCCTTGTTATTATAAGAGCTGTTGACATTTGGCAGGTGGTACAGCCTTTCCTGGTTCCCAAGAGGTCTATAAAGTGTTACAAAGAAAATGGCCCAGGTGAAAGAATTTAGATACAAAATGAAAGCTTTCAGGAGGCCAAGTCCTCATCTTTCTCCTAATGTGGACCTTATGGTAATTTTTTTATAAATTTATCATTTACTTTGATCATATTTTCAAAACTTCATGTGAAAAAGACTGTGAGGGAGATTTTGATTGCTTGGGAAGCAAGAAATAGGTTATCTATAGAGTCAGGAACAATTGGAACTAGCTGTTGAGTTACATATTATAATATGATTATAATGAATGGGGCTAAAAAGAAATTAGTAACCTATGTAATCTTTAGTGTAGTTCCTTCTCATTTAGACTTTTGAATTATTTTCTCTACATAGCTTTGTAAGAACTCAAACTTCATAGTAGATGAGAACTTGTTTTGTACCTACAAGTTTTTCATAAGGCCTTATCTTCTTGACACTATGTTTTCTAGGATGACAGACAGGATCTACAAACAGGCTTGCAGGTTACATTATATAAACAGTGTTACAGTGTGTAATTGGAAGTTATTCATTTTGTATTCAATATTTAGAGAAAGTAGAAGTTAGTGATACAATTCAGTGGGTAGAGAAGGTGAACAAAGTTCACCAAATACTTTTCTATATAAATTAATTTTATATTTAGGTTGACTCATTTGTCATTTTGAGAATCATAATGCCAATGTCTCAAATAATTTTGAGCTTTTTTTTTTGTCAGTCGTGGGGCTTAAACTCTGGGCCTGGGTACTGTCCCTCAGCTCTTCAGCTCAAGGCTAACATTCTTCCACTTGAGCCACAGCGCCACTTCCAGTTTACTGGTGGCTAATTGGAGATAAGAATCTCATGGACTTTCTTGACCAGGCTGTCTTTGAACCGTGATCCTCAGATCTCAGCCTCTTGAGTAGCTAGGCTTACAGGCATGAGCCACCGGCACTCGGCTTGAGCCATAGTTTTAAGAGTCGATTTTGCTTTTATATGTGTTACTTGATGTGAATGCTATCTACTATCCTCAACTTTCTCATCTGAATAGACCTACAAGAATCACAGTTTCCTATGAGAATGAAATGCTGTGCATCCTACTTTTTATATTGATGGTTAATTGTTCCTATGAATTATATTTACTATGTTTACTTGTGTACTCAAAGATTGATAATTGGAGGTAAAAGTCTCATGGAATTTTGGGCCCAGGCCTAGCTACTCAGCCTTCTGAGTAGCTAGGAATATAGATAGTAGCCTACAGCACTCAGCTGATAGCGGTCTTTTTGAAATAGTGGTACTGGGTTGCTAAGTTTGTGTCCAGTAGTCAACAATTAATGATCCGAAACTCAGAGAAAGTAGGTTCAAGTAATAGTTTATTGAGAGGATAGAAGAAAGCACCTGCGCAGGAGGAAAAAGATGGAAAGCTCGAGCCAAGTAGAGTGAGTCTGGAGTTTATATTTAATTTTGATAGTGTGGATCTTAATTTTGTATTTAAAAATTCTTGTCATAGATTGATCAGTAACTGTGGTAAGGTAGAGGTCAGGTTTCAGCTAACATTTTACTTTATCATTTTCTGAGGGATAGAAATCTGCTTCATTCTCATAATGAATTAAGTATTGTTCTCATTGCTTGGCCCACTGGTTACCTTTCCCCCAGAGGTTCTTCCTTAAATTCCTCAGTCCAGTCTCCAGCCCAGAATCTTAATCTACTTGTGTAATTCCACTTCCTTTCTCCCCAACCCACCCCCAACCTTCCAGGTGATAGACAGACACCTGACTTCCTAGAAGCATATGGGCAGGGGACTTAAACAAAAGGTTCCTGGATCTGACAGACCTGTGTCATAAACTTTGAACCCTCAGCTACCTGTGACCCTGCCCCCAACTCTTTGAACCCTCAAACTCCCTGTTACACTTCCTCCTAATGATTACCTTATTTAAGCCCCTCCACCTCTGCTACCATTACCCCATGCCTCTTGACTCTCCTCAGTTCACCATGGCATCTGTCTTCCATTCTCCATTGAAATTGATCTGATTTGTTGAGACTGTTTTCTGTTCCTTCCTTCTAATTTCCTCTTAACTCAGTTTCCTAACACTGAGGTTCCTGTATTTTCAAAAAACAAACATTTAAAATGTAGCACTTTCCAAAGCAGGATGTGGGGGAAAGGTAATCTTGCAAAATGTAGCCTCCTGAAAAAGATGGTCCTGTTTTTCTTGGGAAACATCTAGTGTTTCAAGACCCATGATTTAGAGAAAGAGTAATTCTTTGCTCTTATACTTTTCCTGGCTGGCACTTTGCTACTCACAATGGATATTATTTGGTCTGGTTTTACCAGGCCTTTCCATTTTCTTTGTATTCCGCTCCACTACTGATGACTGGGAAAGAACATAGAAGACTTAAGAGTTAATTACCATGGTTTTGAGCCACAGACTCAAAGTCTAGGAGTTGTAATTTATATCTGGTCACTTACCCTCATGTGCCAGATTAAGAAATATGTTGAAATACAGAGAAAATACCCAACAGTATAGAACTGAATCAAGGAACAGTGACAAAGTTGAAGAGAGTGTATTGCAAAGCTAAAGAGAAAGACCTCTCAGAAGAGTGGGCTATGGGACTTAAAAGTTGATAGTTTATTTGGGCTTCTTGGACTCCCCTGAGTCAGTCTGTCCCAGGCTTATTGGTCAGTTTGATTTAGGGACAAGAGCTCAGAATAGCGCTGGATTTTATTACCATGGCAAATCTGGCATAACTAACCCTGCCCTTCAGCAATGTATAGTGTGTAGCCAGGCATTCCACAGGCTAGTCCTTCAAATCAGGTTTTACATAAGCACCTCTTCACAGGATTGTGGCGAGTTCTCTCCTCCTCAGGCAACAAGGAAGAAGAATTTAAATTTGGACATGTCCTCAAAATAATTTCTTATACTTCCAAATGCTGGGCTTAGTATATCAGTAGGTGGCTGTCATTTGACCACAGTCCTACGTTAGTCTTGGGGAATATACACAGATAAAGTCCCACCAAAATTAAGCTTTGGGGGCTCCTGTATTAGTACAGATATCCAGGCCATCATTTGGCTTCCTGGTCAAATTTTTTTCTTAGCCCACAGGTTGTGGGTTGGGCCTCTATGATAGGTTATTACCTATAGTACCAATCCAACTGAAATCTATGTTAAGTGGGGAGGCTTAAGGCAGACGCTCAAGTTAGAGCCCTTTTTATTCAAAAACCTTAGAAGACTTAGGATGGGAATGTCTGACCATCTCTGATGGTCTAACAGAATGGCTGAGCTATATCAGTCCATTCTGGAACCCAGATTCTACCATAACCTGTCAAGTTTATGAAGGCCATTAAGTGATGGAGTGTTCAGAAGAGGGAAGAGTTTAAAATAAGACAAAGCTCATCCTCCCCAATTGTTCTTGTTTCTCTTTTCAAAACAAGCTTCAAGTTGGGGAGCTTTTTTTCTGATGTCCAGGAAGTTATAAAGGGACTCAATAGCACTCAAAATGGTAGTCGAGGGGGTGCCTTCAAGCCTTAGTGTCCCCTCAAAGGTAACTTCCTAACATCTGTTAAGAAGAATAATGTATCATTTGTAGAGAGATAGATGGACCTGGAAAAAATTATGGAAAGTAAAGTCAGGCTCAGAGACACAAAGAGTGCATGTTTCCTCTCATAGGTTAAAGTTAAATATAAGTTATAAACATAGATGAAAACATATGCCAAATTTTATGCATATAAACACAAACAAATTGACTAATGTATGGTATACACGGGGGTGGGGGTGGATTCCAACATTGTAACTCTTTGAACAATTAACTTACAGTTTAATATAATTAATTCCAAGAAGCTGGATCCTATTTTGTCAAGAGGGAGGTGTGGCCAAGAGGGAGAATAGATAAATGGAAAGAGGAAGCAAGGGCAAATGCAATCATAATACTCAATGTACTTATGTGAAAATGAAGCAGGTAACTGGAGGGGAGAGATAGGGGAGAATAGAATAGGAAACACTGATCAAAAAATAATCCTTTGTACATCTTATAATTTAAAAAGGAAAAGAAACAGATGGGTGCTTTAACATCTAAGGTAGCTGCTGAATCTTTAAGTAGACCCACCATATCTGAAGACCACTGCTTTGTCTATGCCTTCTGTTCCTCCAGCTCCAGCTCAGCATTGACTCTCTGGGATATGGGGTTTAACACCAGGAGAAATGAACAATGGCCACAGTCCTCTCTTCTAGTAAGCCCAGAAACAAGCCTTAAGAAAAGACTTTGACATCCTATCTTTCAAGGAGGAGGTACACAAAGGAACTTATTGGTGATTACTGAGCAAGGGAGAATCTTCAGGTTGGTTTTCCTCCCATGATGTCATTTTATTCCAGGGTCATTAAGATAATATTGTTATAGTTTTCATGTTGGATGAACCCTTCCTTCATTTGTACTGACAGCTCCTCTACTTTTGTACTAACAGATGTCTGAGTGTACATTGTTAGGTTTTATTTAGTAACTGAGAAGAGAACACCACGCCGTAGTCTGAACTGCTGCCCCACCTTGCATGGTAGATATGCACATGGTGGAAGGGGTGTAGAGATGCTTGGTCCAGGCTCATCTAGGGAAGGGGCAGGGAGAAGGTGTGGCCAGATGAGAGAAGGTATGGCCACACCAGATGTGGATGTGACCTCAGAGAAGGGGGAAGTAACTGCCTCCAAGCATGCCAGTTACCTAGGTAACCCAGGTGCTGGGCAGAGACTTAGACAGGAGGGAGAATATGCCTGCATGGCCTTCCCAGGCAGACCTTACATTTCAGCTTTTTAATAATTATGAATAAGGACCTCAAATACATAATAGTTTGAAAGGAGTTAGCAACAAACAAAACAAACCACTTACCAGAATTGGACTCAGACCCATTTTATTCCTTCCATTTCTTATACATGCTTTCCTTTCAGGTGACAGATATTTCATAGACAAATATCTTTCCTGAAACCACCATGCCTGAGATATCTGCCCAGGGAAAGTTGCTTCTGCAGAGTACTCCTGGCTACCGTCGAAACTGACGTGTTTTACTGAGTTCAGGAAGACACTTAATATAAGAGCTACAATTCTCAGATCATGGTCTCTGTATAATTGTTAAAAATGCAAACTCTGAGATCCCACATTAGATCTTTGGGATCAGAAGCCACTGGAGTGAATTTCTGCAATTTATTTTCACAAGCCATCTCAATGATTCTGATGTATATTGAGATTTTTTAAGCCACTGGAATAAAAGAATGACAGTAATGCAAAGACTTGGAGCAGATGAACGTCAGTAATGCAAAGACCTAGAGCAGAAGAATGGCAGTAATGCCAAGATTTACAAAACAGTTCGTGGCTAAGGAACAAGGACCTCGGGGATGCCTGTGTAGCTCATTTGTAAAAAGATGAATTTAGAGACAAGTTTCAAACATAACTCTAAAGCTCCTTTCTGTCCCTTTCATGGTAGTTGCTCTTGGTAAATACTATACAAACTCAACTGTAGTGTTTCAGAATGAGTGTTTCTGAATTGTCTTTTGTTGTTTTATTAAGTTGATTAAGGGATTAAAGGTTAGGGTTCAAGTTAAAAAGCTTTACAAATGACAGTGTGATGATCATGTCATTGTAAAGATGTGGTCAAATTTTGTTGCCTTTAGCATAAACTTTGAAACTGATATGTCTGAGTTAATTAAGCTTTTGTGGACAAATTTCTTCATCTGTAAAAGCATATTGATTTGTACCAATCAATGTGAGGATTAAATGAATTAATACAAGTACTTAGAACCGTTAATAACATGTATGTGTTATGGAAAGATTTGCTATTTATTGCAATTACGTTTCCAAATGAGTTTTAGTAAGATATTTACACATATTCCCTTTTCCTTGCTGAAGCCAGTAACTATTATTATTAGAGACAAAAGATTTCATGTGGGTCCTTATTGGTTTCATTAAAACCACCAGACATGCAACTTGGCAAGGCTGTATCTGCTTCTGATATGGTGGTGGAAGTAAGGATGGAATATAATATTTGACTTGGATTGTATAAAATGGATAATGAATGATTTTAAGATATAAATGTAACTGTGCTTTCTGTGGATGAGACTTCCCTGGTAACTAACTAGCTCCTGTAACTTTGCTTCTGCTGTTTTCTGAACAATGCATGCCCTAACCCAGCTGAGCCATCACCACCTTTGTTCTATTTCCCAACCTCCTTCCAGCAAAACCTTGGTGGGAAATTTGAACTTAAGGTGCTAATTTCTTGTAACAATCATTGGCTAAAACCAACACCCAACCTCCCCTTTTCCCTACCCTAACCAATAAATGCTTAAAAACCAATGCAGACTGGCCCATGGGGCCATTCCCTGGGATCCAACTTCAGGTACCATCCTGGCATGTCAGTATTTTTTGCTCCATAAAATCTTTTACATTTTCACTGCTAACTAAGTGGTCTCACTGCCCATACACCCTAGAACACTTCTTGTATCTATTGGTCACTGAGGAAAAACTGGGATACAGACTCATATCAGTCTGGCCCTTACACTGTGAAGCCTAACCAAAATATAGCAATTTTAGGTTTGGATTCTATTTTGTCCGGGAAATGTGTCAGCAACTCCCCTTGATCCCTTTGAGCCCAAATTCCAGGCACAACCCTCTTTATGGTAAATTCCACTAATTACAGCTAATCAGCAGATAACAGGAAAAACCCAAAGTTCCAGATGTTCCTACAAGTGAAAGACCACTCAGTTGTGCCTCAGACCATCTGTTTTAGCCAATCATTTCGAAGAGCATCAACCCTATGAACCAGCCAATTCCCAGTACCTGGTCGGTTCCCACCACTGGTTACGCTAATCATCTTTTAGAATAATTTTATGATGTGGAGGTGATGGGGAAAAACAAGTCGTTTAAGGTGGACCTGTTGCAACAATGAGAAGTCCAAGGTTATGTCGAAAATGAGCTTTACAACGTTGGTGGGGGGAGGAGGGGGAGGGGGGAGGATTGGGTGGTGGGGAGGTAGGGGGGAGGTAGGGAAGGGATGTGAAGGGTAAACAAAGGAGGAGGCTGCAATGCTTGGTAAGAAATGTATGCATTATCCTGCCCATGTAATTGTAACCTCTCTGTACAGTATGTTCACAAAATTAAATTAAATTAAATTTAAAAAAAAGAATTATTTTATGATTTTCCCGTGGTGTGATATGATTTGTTAAGTGTTGCAATGGCACATAGAAGTCCCTAAAAACCCTATAAAAACCCTGCTAGAGGAAGGATCAGGGCTCTCAACTCTGACTCACTGTGTCAGTAACAGTTGTGAGTACAGGCTCAAGCTTTCAATAAACAACTCTCATGTGCTTGCATCGGAATTGGCTCCTTGGTGGTCTTTGGGGATCCTTATCTGGACACAAGAATACCAAGCTCATACGATCAGAGGCAGGCTGGATTTTCTTACTCATACCCAAAGCTGAACGACCAGGTGAGATGCTACTGTTGAATCTTGAACCTGTTGGCACTTGCAGAAGCACACAAAATGCCTTAAAAAAATAACCATTGTGACATTGAGGTTCCAGTTTTCTGGATAGTGAAAAATTTATAGAAATAAGAAAACATTCCAAAAAATGTCCAAGGATTATTTCTGAAGTAAAATAATTATGAGTGAATAAATAAGGGATAAATCTTCCAGTAAATTCTTTCCTCTTAGCAGAGATAGTAGGGCGAAAACCTACCCTTCAGGATCCAGAGTGTTACACAAGGGCAAAACTAGCTCACCCAGACCAATTTATCCTCATACAGTAGGATTCCCTCTGCCTTTTTAAAAACCACTTGTTGTGTCTTTCCAATTCCTAACCACAATTATTCACCCTTCATCCATTATTCATCTATCCATCCACCTACCCATCTGCCATTTATCTGTACAATCCATATCTATCTATCTATCCATCATCTCTATACATTTATTTGTCCATTCATCAACCCATTTATCCACATATCCATCAATTTAATCCATCCATCTACCCATCAATTTATTACAAAGCAACACTGGTTTACCACTGCTTAATCTCTCAATTTGCTCAGGTTTTACTGTGTGATGACCTCCACTAAATTTCCTGTATAAAAAAATAGCTCTTTTTACAGTGTTACTCTCTGAATATTTATTCTACCTCATTTCTTTTTTTAATTTTTTTTTATTTTTTAAGTAAGTTTTTTATTGTGATAATACTGTACAGAGGGGTTACAGTTACAAGATAATGAATACATTTCTTATCAAGCATTGTTGCCTCCTCCTTTGTTTTTCCCCTACCAAACCTTCCCCTCCCACCTCCTCAACTACACCCCTGACTAAATTGGAAAGTTCGTTTTTCAACATAGCGTCTTGTTGTATATCTCATTGTTGCAATGGGTCAACCTGTATCCATATTTAAACAATTTGTTTTTTTTTACCTTCCTTTCCCCAAAGTATACTAACATCAAATGCAGTGAAACTATGCTTATACCATGGGGGGTCCACCTCATTTCATTTATATTATTGGTTGACATTCTATTCTATATATTGGTCATAAGGAGGCAGACACATTGTTAGTTTCTTTTAACAATTTTTTAATTATCTTTAGGTAGTTGTGTAAAGAAGTTGCCCATTTAACAAAACAGTTCATGAATATATCATATCTTGACCAATGTCGCTCCTCTCAACATTATCACTCGTCTCTCCCTTACAGATCCCTTCCCTCACTCTTCTTAATTTTGTAGATATACATTGGATTGTCTGCATTTTCCCTTTCTTCTCATCTTATTTTATCTACACCTTTTGCTTTGACTCAACCCCACACTTTTCTGACTTTGTTAGTTTCATATGAAGTTGTTTGCTATATTGTACCCTAAAAAAGCCCTAGGTTTAAAATAAGTTATCAATATGTATTTGCTGAAGAAGTCAGTCAGTTGGTAAGTCTTATAATGAAGTATATTGTCTTTAAGAATAGTTCTTTTGGAAGACTATGTGCTTAATTACAATGATATCAAATATGTTTTTTATGGTGGTCCTGGGTGTTATCCTTGAGCTTTTTTTCTTGGGGCATAAGCCACAGCTCTACTTTTGAATTTTTGGTCAGTAGTTGGAGATTAGATTCTTACAGACTTTTTTTGTCTGGGCTAGCTTTGAACCATGATCTACAGATCTTAGCCTTCTGTGAAACAAGGGTTCCTGGTGTGGATTACTGGCACCTAGCCTAAACTTTTTTAAAATTAATACTCACTTTTATCAATCATCAATATATACTACACAGTCATATACATTTAGTTCATTCTTTATATGACACTGAAGGAATTCAATGTTAAGGCACAGAAACTGGGTTTTTCCAAAATCAAATAGCTTTTGCTTGGTAAGTCTAGACCTCTGGCTCTAGACTTACAGAGGTAAGTTCACCTCTGTCCAAATGTCTTTCCTCTACATTTCTGCCCTCTAATGATCATCCCTGACTTTTCTTCTACAAAGGTTTTGGGTAATCATTTTAAAAGTTACACACAAAGGTCATGCCCATCATATTGTGCCTATACTGTCTTTAATGTTATCAAACAGCAACTTTTCCAGAAGCCAAAATACAATTTGATTCTGAGGGCAATCCATGAGGGATGGACCCCCAAAAGACATAAGCAGATCCTTCAGAGAGGGAATGCTTTTGAAGGAAAGTATGTTTAATTATAAATACTTCGTGTATTTGTTTTAAAAAGATGACAAACAATGACTTTCATCAGTGATCTATGTTTGCAGGTTTCCAAAAACAACTGAAACAAGTAACTTTCAAAACAAATACTAAAAGTTGTTTTTTACATTAATATTTTATCAGTGTAATCAAAATCTATTTATTATACCAGGTTTTGGAATTTCATAGAATTCTTCCTATTACCCTATTGTGCCAAAGCAATTTCCTTATTTATTCAGTTTAGTTCATTAGAACACACACTGTATAAGGACAAGAGATCTTAGGTGTGCCAAGACAGAAAAATGCCTGTCCTGGTGGCACATGTTCTGTTTCCAAGGCCTGTGATAAAGACCCACTAGAGGGAGCACTCAGCACAGAAAAGGGAATGTGATTGCTTCTGAGAACACATACACCCTGGAGAAGGAACCTGAGCTGAGTCAATGATATTTTTTAAAAAAAAGAAAAGAAAAGAAGAAGAATCACAATTAATTTTTACTACGTTTTGCATGAACCAAATACTGTGTTAAGTACTTAGATATATTTTCTTACTTTATTTGTACTGGCCCTATGCTATAGAATTATTATTAATTTCCCATTTTATGATTGATGAGTGGACACTCCAGATCAACTTACAGTCATAAATTGTTCTCAAGTCTAAGTTCAGCTGAAGCTAAATGGCTTATAACTTCTTTCCCCAGGGCATAAATTAGCTAAGGGTGAATGGACTACTTGGAAAGGCACAGAGGCACCGATACCTGATATCCAGTACTCTGTAGGTGAAAAAAAAACTTTCGGTGCCTTACATGAAAAGACATATTAAAAGAAAGAATATGGGGTAAAAGGACTTCAGGTCGATCAATGCAAAAATCTGTATATTAGAGCAATTAAATTTTTATGCACAGCCAGAGACAAACTTAAGCCCATCTGGGCCCCTTTTAGGATGTGGGCATTTACATGGCCCTCCAGGGAAGCAGTAAGTCTGAGTAACAACAAGCAGATCTGCAGCATAAAAGAAACATAGTGAGTTGAAGAGAAGTGAGTACAGAGGGTGGTGTGGCTCCTCTGAAAGACTGCATCTGTGAGTTTGGTTTGCATCCTGTAGATAAGAGTGGCTAGTAAGCCAGGCACCAGTGGCTCAGGCCTATAATCCTAGCTACTCAGTTGGCTGAGACATTATAGGAAGCCAGCCAGGGCAAGAGAGTCTGTGAGACTCTTATCTCCAATTAACCACCAGGAAACTGGAAGTAGTGAAAAAGCTCAGGGACAGCATCCAGGCCCTGAGTTCAAGCCCCATCCATAATCAACCAAAAAGAAAGTGGGTATTGAAAGATGTGAAGCTCCAAAATCAAATTTGCATCTCAGTATAGATAAAACTTAAAACTGGATTTTAAGACCTCAGGTCCAATGTCCAGGAATCTCATGTTATATTTGGTCACTTGCATGCATATGCCAAACAAAGAGATATGGTTAAGGGCAGAGAAAAGAAATTTATTGCATGGTAGCCATGGAAAGACAGCACTTCCATATATTTTTAACCTTTTAGCTTACAGACATTGGCTTCAGGTTAAATTGGGAACATTGAAGGCCAGGAATGAGAAAAGTATTGATAGGTAAAACAGTCTCAAGTCACAGGTATGGCCTGGTTGACCATTAACTCAATCAGTCTCTGAAGGAGTTCCAGAAAAGTTATTATCACTTTACCATTGGGACAGAACAGGAACAAGGTGTTCATTAGGTGATCTCCTAAGATTTTGGTTGTTTCTATTAAGATAATAAGAAGGTTGGGCTGGGAAGGTGGCTCAGTGGTAGAGCGCTTGCCTTGCATGCTTGAGGCCCTGGGTTCAATTCCTCAGCACCACATTTAAAAAAGCCAGAAGTGGCTCTGTGGCTCAAGTGGTAGAGTGCTAACCTTGAGCTGAAGAGCTGAGGGACAACGCCCAGGCCCAGAGTTCAGGCCTCACGACCAGACCCCCCAAAAAATAATAATAAGAAGAAGGCCTATCATGTTTGTTGGACTGTTTGCCTTCCACGTAAGATACTTATAGATAAATCATCTCTTTCTTTGAGCTCAAATGGTTGTAAAGTGATTGCAACAGAGAATAGCTCAAATCAAAGGGCACAAAGAGAATATTGGAGGACTTTTAGTTAATTCACAGGACCTAACAAAAGCACCTTTTAAGTTGCTTCTTACAGATCCACTTAGACCTTGCATGGAAGGAAGAGTTAGAAAACATACGTTGATGCATAAAACCAAGTGATTGTAAAATCAATCTGAGCAAGGATGCACAGGCAACACAAAGAGATGAGGGGAGTAAGGCAAGAGGGGCTAACCCGATGTATGAGCTGAAAGTGATTATCCTTTAAAAATATGAAAATTGGTTTTCTAGCAAGTAATCCCAAGATGGACACTGAAGAGGGCAAACTCATCTAAATGGAGACAACTCACTTGCTCCTTTTGACCTTATCTAGTAGGATCTCAGCCTTTCATAAAATTTCCTTTCTTAAGACTATTGTGAGGATGACCAGGTTTTCTTAGTTGATTGCTTAGAATTTTCTGTTCTTAACACCTAGCCACCTCATACTATAAAGCATACAACCAACATAACTGGAGTCAACCCTCGTGCAAGCTCTTTTCAGGGAACTGTCGGGGAACACTTTTTTCTTTACTAAAAAGCCACCTATTTTTTCAGTTTATCTCTTCCTTGAATGTGATGTAATATCTAAGGCTATGAGAACCATATTACACAAATGCAGAGGCTATCAAACTTCAGACATTTGAATCTAACACTATTGAGGTACAACTATCCTCAGAGTTTTCATTACATTAAAAAGATAAGTAATTTAAGTTACAATTGACCAATGGTTCTCTTACAAGCTGCTAAAGCATCCCAAATGATATGCATGTAGACTCATTATTTTCAATACCTATTCTTGATTTTTGTGCTTTTCTAGAAACAGAGATCACCAGTCCTGGTGGTTTCTGTGTCTCAATAAGGAGCTGTTATGTTCCTGCAGAACAAGAGAATTGTTCTACTTCTATTTGGGTAATAGATAAGCCCCTTGATAATTCTAGTTGGGACTCAAAAGCATATATTTATCACAGGACGATTTCCAGCTCATTCACAGATCTTTGCTTCTTGTATCAAGGGCGTTGAATAGTTGGGTCCAGAGCTGAATAAATATAACACTGCCTCTCTAACCCTCCACATTCCTCCTACTTGATCTTGTTTAGAGGAATGCCAGGAATATAACTGGGCTTTCTAGGTATTTGAACATCCTTCTGCTTATGCAAAGCATTGTGTGAATTGTCACTCATATGATATGAGTCTATCAGTATTGACTTCCTCAGAATTGTTGTATGTGTGCAATAGCCAGCCTGCATACTACAGCATACTGTGAGGGAGCATCTTTCCTAATCATGTCTCATAAGACTTCACGTAAGACTAGCTGTTCTGAATACAAGAGGCACTACATGGAGGATGTTTTTACCTGAACAAGTTGTTCTCTGGTTAGAAACATTAGAAAAGTCTTCTGCTCTCTTATTGCATGGAGAGTCATGGCTTTGAAGCTAGCCTGAGTTACCATCAAGTATATGGCAAGACCTTGACTCAAAAAAAGAAAAAAGACAATACAACACAAAAACATTTTTTAATTCCATTTTATAAGGCTTTTCCTCTTCCATCTTTCCCACCAAATGGATCCTAACAGGTCTTTTGTATAAATGGTTGCTGATATTCTATAATATGATAAATAACCTCAAATAATTGTAAGTATCTACCAAATGTTCACTCCAATGATCTGGTCTAAGTAATATTAGAAACAAAACTTTTAAGTTCATTTAAATTTAGCTATGGTGAGGTCTCCTCTCATTTCCTGAGCCATTATGCTGGCAGCTCTTGTTAATTTCACTGGCCAAAATTCTGAATTGAGCACATTCTCTATTATAGGCAGAGCAGCAGTTAGGACATTGGCTTCTGGCTCCACTCAAAAGACAGGTGCAAAAATGGGAGCCATTTAAACATAGTCACTAGATACAAAGTACTCTTGGCTTCACAAGAGGCTCAATTTACTCTCAATTGCCTCTCCCTATAGCTGTCCATGACTTTGGACCAAAGTCAAACACCTCAACGACTGAAACCACATGGCCTTTTAATTTCAATCCCAGTCTCTAACCTAGTTTGATGCCAGTAAGCTCTTGCTGCCTCTTGTAGCCGTCCTAAAGAAGAGGATCTTCCTGGTTTACTACCTCAGACCACATGTTACAGTGCTGGAGCAAATGATTGACTAGGCCTCTTTGGGAGCTGCCAAGTATAGTGTACTGGGATTGAAGATGTTATATGGGAACTTGATCAGTGAGATACAGAGAAGCCACATTTTAAGAGGTCATATCAGGAGTCTTTATTACAAAGTAGGCGACTGCAAGGAGACTAATTCCCTAAAGACTCTTCAGTCCAAGATGTTGTTAGCATAAAGCTTTTTAAAGCTTATAAAGGCAAAACCAAGGCAGATGCTGCATGGTATGGGGATTAGCAAAACATGTTTACAGAAGCAAAACAAGCCAGTTACAGATTAACTAAGGGGGCAGTTAAGGTTCATTAAAGGTTAACTAGTGGGAACAATTGGGGTAGAGATTTACCAAAATCCAACAATCTTAACAATCAGGGGTAAATGATAGGGATTTCATGAAGTCTAACAACACATGACATATCTACGGTTCTTGGAATGACCTACGCCCCATCTATTGTTCTCAGAATTGAATGAAATGTCCCTGTTACCTATTAAGGTGTTAAGATGGCGGTGGGGACAAGATGGCATTGTGTAGGCCCAGTATCCATATTTCAAAGACATTAGCTCACCTAATGTTCCACAGCATCCTGTGTTCTACTCAAGAAATGAAATAATCCTCAACACTCATGAATCTTCCTTATCATTTTTTTTTGTAACTTTCTGTCCTACCCAGACTTCTCCAGTGAACTTGCCAATGTTTAATTGGATATTTCTGTCTCTCTCAACTTAATAGTGCTATAGTGGATCTGGAATGGTAACCACATCCCATGTGTTGTTAGAAAGATTAATCACCAGCCCATGGTATTATTGGTAGATGTTGGAAACTTTATGAGAGGCAGGCAAGGGGGAGAAAATTAGATCATTGAGGATCCATGAATAGAATAGTGGAATTTGGCTCTAACTAGCTAGTTATTCTATCATTGAATTAATATACCAGTCAATCATTTATTCCTTCATGGTCATGAAGAGAACCATGATATGCTCCTCCATGGTGTACCTGGTGCTATAGGCTCAAAGCAAGAGGGCCAAGTGACCATGGCTTACATGCATGTGTGTATGAATGTGTGCATATATATGTGTGCATAATACATGTGTGTTTATGTACATATACATATATATATATATTTATATATTATACTACACATATACACATATATTTACAGTTGATCAGTGTACTAGGTGCTGAAATCATCCATAATTAACATACACATGGGAGCTTGGGGTCATGCCTTCCCTGTTTTATATTTACAGACCTCTGCATAATGTTACCGAAGATCTGATTTGCAGAGGGAATGTCATAACTTTTGTAGAATAAAAACAATGAACTTTTAAATTATTGTGGTCATGAGAATGATTTTTACAGCAGGTTAACTACACCTAGAAAAAGGCACAGGAACTGTCTCAACAATAAATTAAGCAGAGAGAAAGGAAGATGGCGGAGGAGAAGCTGGAATCTGAACAAGCTCTTGCATAGAAAACAGTTTCAGAGTTCCAGTGAACAGTCCCAAGCCAGAGAATCACACCAAGTGTGCCATCACAGGACAGAGAGTTAGCCAAGAGAGGGGAAGCCAAGCAGACACATCTGAGCGTCTGCCAGCAGCTGCTGCTGCGGCGGCAGGGTCGCAGCGGCGACCGCAGCCGCGGCCATACCTGAGCGCTCACACAGAGAGTCCGGGACGAAGGAGCCAGACGCAGCGGGAGAGCGGATTCTACTCAACACCAGCAAGAACCGACAAGGAGCGGACAACTTCATCCTGCACTTTGCAGACCAGAGACGACCCAGGATCCAAGACTCGGCGTGAGTAGCCCCACTTCCTCACTCCTTCCCAGGGAGCAGAGGAGGGAAGGCCACCCCTCCCCCCCCAGCACCGGTGATCTCCATCTTGGATACCGACAAAGCTCGGAGGAGCGGCTAGCTCCAGCTCAGGCCTTGGAATAAAACGAGTCATTTAGCAGGTCACAAGAACTTAACGGCGAAGTGACCTGCCAGACTCAGCTCCATCCAGGGAAAAGTCACCCAGCTCAGGCACCAGCCATTGGAGTGGCTTTCCTCACTGGGTATCCAGAGCCAGAGGCTGCCCCTCCCTCTAGCAGCCTCCACAATCAATTGAAAAACAGAAACCCTGAGAATGGCTCCAGGGTGGGCTCTGTGAATTTTTCACAAAATAGCCCCAGGGAAAAGCTACTGTTTGTTGAAAGGCCTCAACTCTACCAGAACCTAGCCTCATCACTGCATCCCCCTCTTTTGTGATTCTCAAAGCAGATCACCCTCCCAGTAAACTAACCTGGGAGGGGGAATCTCAAAATCTTGGGTAAAGCAGAGCATTTTTCTGCCTGTTCCAAAAAAATGACTTAAGAAACCAATCAAGCCACAGGACCTCAAGCTGACCAGAGACTCCAACCACACTCTGGTTACAGACAAAAGGGAGATACAGGACTCTTCCCACCCCTCCCCCCCCCAAAAAAAAAAATCAAAGACCTTTTTTTTTTTTTTCCTTCTTCTTCTTTTTTTTTTCTTTTTTTTTGTTTTGTTTTTTTTTCTTCGTTTTTTGTTACCTTATATATATAAAAAAAATTTTTTTGCTTTTCTAAAACTTTTATTAATCTTTAATTTTTGCCTCTTCTGAAAAAATAATTGTTTTCCATTAACTTTTTTTTTTTTCTTTTCTCCTCTTATAATTTTTATTTTAGGAATACGTGAATGTGTGTTTTCCTTTCTTTTCTTGTCTTCTTTCTCTTTTTCTTTCATTCTTAATTATCTTTTTGTTTTTTGTCTAGCTCTACTGAACTTCTGATCTTTTCTTCTCACTTTCCTATCCTTTCCATCTTGTCCTCTTTGTTCTTCTTTATGTGACTTAACTCTTGTCCTGCACATCCTCAGATAAACCCATAGTTAACCAGTAGACCCTACCCCCCATTGTGTACACACTTAACCCACAAACTTATTACTCAATTCAAAACCTCTGAGACTTAAATTCATTAATAGCAGTACTACCTCTTTATACCTATATAATATTTTAAGCATTTTTTTTAAAGTTTTCCACATCTCCTCTATGTCCCTCCCTTTCTCTCAACATATTCATATTCCTCTATAAATAGATGGTCTTTTAATCTCTAAAATAACATTAATTTTTACGTTTCTATTTTTTTTCTGGTCTCTTTTCATTCCCCTTTCCCTTTCTTCTTTCTCTCTCTCTCTCTACTTGCATCCTACCCAACCTATTTCCTGCACTGTGATTAGGACATAGTTAACTCTCCCTGTGCCTCCCCACACCAATCTATTCCTATTTTTTACCCACATCTCTCCCTAACCCTAATAATTTCTGGTTTTCCAAATTCTTCTCTGCGGTTCGAAGTCCTTTAACATATAGTTGTTTGATGTAGAATAGATGTATCTGTTGAACTAGATTGTATCTGTAGACTATTGACTGTACAAATGCAAACTTTGGTTGATGGTTGCCTTAAGATAGTGTTCTAGCACAAAACTGGTGCTATCTTCATCTCAAATGGGCAGAGTAAACCGGAAAAACACAAGAAAAATGGCAAATTCGGGTATCTCAATTCCCAATCTTGATAATCAGGGGTTAGAACAGATAATGAATAATCCAGAGGAGAGTTCCCAAACAGCTCTACAAACACTGCTGGCAAACATGATAAATGAAAAGTTTGACAATGTACAAAGGACTCTGTATGAGCGTGACAGGGAGAGAGAGGAGGCATCCCAGAAGTTTATACAGGAATATCATAAGCGTGAGGAAGCTACTCAAAAACTGATACAGGATTTGCGTGAACAACTTGAGAATACTCAAAGAGAAAGGGAGGAATGGCGTGAGCAGGCTGAGAACACTCAAAGAGATCTGCAGGAATCCCACGAACGGGAGGAAGCTAATCAAAGAGTAATACAGGAATTGAGAGACCAGGTAGAGAACACACAAAGATCACTAAAGGCATTCATGGAATCCATTAACAAAAAGCTGAAGGAAGTCAGGGAGACCACAAAGGGAATGCTGAATGGAACCCAACAGAAGGAATGGGAGCCCAAAGAAACCATAACCAATCAACTAAGTGATTTGAGGACAAACACTGAACACCAAATTAAGGAAGTAAAGAAATTCATACAAGACCTAAAACAGAGCTTCAACAAAGAACTTGAAGCCATCAAAGCTGACCAACTAGAAGGAAAAGAGATAAAAAACAAAGTAGAGAGTCTTGACAGCAGGTTAGACCATGCAGAAGATCGAATCTCAGGGATTGAAGACAGCCTAGATATTATAGAGAAAGAACATACAACCATCCAAGACAAGTCCAAGAAATATGATAGATCTATCCAACACCTGGAAGACACCATCAGAAGGCCTAATCTAAGGATAATGGGTATAGAGGAGCACCTAGAAACAGAAGTTAATGGTCTAGGAAATTTGTTTAACAGGATCCTAGCAGAGAACTTCCCAAACATGAAAAAAGATAGGCCTGTCCAGATACAAGAGGCCTTTAGAACCCCAAATAGACCAGACCAGAATAGGACATCCCACCGCCACATTATAATCCACACAGGATCAACTCAGAACAAGGAAAAGATCCTTAAAGCTGTCAGAGAGAAAAGGGTAATCACTTATAAAGGGAAACCAATTAGAATCACCTCACATTTCTCAGCAGAGACAATCAAAGCAAGAAGAGCCTGGAACGATGTATGCCATGCCCTAAAAACAAACAACTATCAACCAAGAATACTGTACCCAGCTAAACTCTCCTTCATAACCGAAGGCCAAATAAAAACCTTCCATAGCAAAGAAAAATTGAAACAATACATCTCCACCAAACCAGCCCTACAAAAGATTCTTAAAGATGTCCTACACATAGAAAACCAACAAGACCGCAATAAAGGCCAAGAAACTGCACCCAAACTGAGAATCCAAGAACCATAGGAAGAACCCAGTTTTCGCAGCCCCCAAAAAGGTAGATAACATGGCAGGAACTCCCAAATACCTCTCAGTCCTATCTCTTAATGTTAACGGACTGAACTCTCCAATTAAGCGACATAGACTGTCTAGTTGGATTAAAAAACAAGACCCTTCTATCTGCTGCCTGCAGGAGTCACATCTTGCCCGTAAAAACAAACACATTTTCAATGTTAAAGGCTGGAACAAAATCTACCAAGCAAACGGACCGCATAAACAGGCGGGAGTTGCAATCCTAATATCAGATAAAATAGACTTCAAATTAAAATTCGTGAGAGGAGATAAAGAAGGTCGCTACATACTAATTAAAGGATCTCTCCTTCAGGAGGATATTAAAATTCTAAATATCTATTCACCAAACAATGGAGCACCCAAATTTATCAAAGAAACACTACTTTCCCTCAAATCCCATATAGATCCAAAGACATTAATAGTTGGGGATTTTAACACACCACTCTCCCCACTAGATAGACCAACTCGGCAAACTCTCAACAGAGAAACCGCAGATCTAAACAGCTGCATAGATCAACTAGACTTAACAGACATCGACCGAACATTTCACCCAGCAGCATCAGAATACACGTTTTTCTCAGCAGCACATGGAACGTTTTCTAAAATAGACCACATTTTAGGCCACAAAGCAAACTTGTCTAAATTCAGAAATGTTGAAGTTATACCTTGCATTCTCTCTGACCACAAGGGAATAAAATTAGAACTCAACACCAAAAGCCACCAAAGAAAGTCCGGTATCACATGGAGGCTGAACAACACACTGCTGAATCATGAGTGGGTCATGGAAGAGATTAGAAAGGAAATTCAAATGTTCATGCTATTCAACAAAAATGAACACACAAATTACCAGCTCCTCTGGGACACAGCAAAGGCAGTACTCAGAGGCAACTTTATAGCTCTGAGCTCCTACATCAACAAATTGGAGAGATCTGAAGCTAGCAATTTAATGACGCATCTAAACCTCCTTGAAAAAGAGCAGCAAGATAAACCCCAATCCAGTAGACATAAAGAAATAATCAAAATTAAATCAGAATTAAATGAATTAGAATCCAAAAAAACTATAGAAAGAATCAACAAAACAAAGAGTTGGTTCTTCGAAAAACTTAACAAAATTGACAGACCCTTAGCAAATCTTATCAGAAAAAGAAGAGAACACACCCAAATTAATAAACTCAGAGATGAGAATGGAAACATCACCACGGAAACAACCAAGATTCAGAACATTATAAGGGAATACTTCTCAAAACTGTATGCTAATAAGTTTGAGAACTTGACAGAAATGGACCTCTTCCTAGCAAATATTGACATGCCAAAACTAAACCAAGATGAGTTAAACTATCTTAACAGGCCCATATCAAGCATTGAAATAGAAACAGCAATAAGAGACCTCCCAGCTAAGAAAAGTCCAGGACCAGATGGTTTCACAGCGGAATTTTACAAGGCCTTCAAAGCAGAGCTCACACCAATTCTCCTCCAACTCTTCAATGAAATTGGAAGAGAAAGCTCACTACCGAACACATTCTATGAAGCCATCATAACCCTCATCCCAAAACCAGGCAGGGACTCATCAAAGAAAGAGAACTATAGACCCATTTCTTTGATGAATATTGATGCAAAACTTCTCAACAAAATTTTGGCCAACCGACTTCAACAATTCATCCAAAAAATCATACACCACGATCAAACAGGATTCATTTCAGGGATGCAAAGCTGGTTCCATTTACGCAAATCAATTAATATTATTCATCACATCAACAGGAGCAAGAATAAGAACCACATGGTTATCTCAATAGACGCAGAAAAAGCATTCGACAAGATCCAACACCCCTCTATGATGAAGGTTTTGGAAAAATTAGGAATCCATGGAACATTCCTCAGTACAATAAAGGCTGTATATGACAAACCTACAGCCAGCATTATACTCAATGGTGAAAAACTAAAGCCATTTCCTCTTAACTCAGGAACAAGACAAGGATGCCCACTCTCTCCACTTCTCTTCAATCTAGTGTTAGAATGCCTAGCTACAGCAATAAGACAAGATGCAGACATAAAGGGGATCCAAATAGGGAAAGAAGAAATAAAACTCTCCCTCTTTGCAGATGACATGATCTTGTATTTAAAGAATCCCATAGACTCCACTCCCAAATTACTTAAGCTGATTCAAAACTTTGGCAAAGTAGCAGGTTATAAAATTAACCCCCCAAAATCCATGGCTTTTCTGTATGCCAACAATGAGAAAAGTGTGGCTGAAATTAGGAAAGCAACTCCATTTGTAATAGCCCCACAAAAAATAAAATACCTAGGAATTAACTTAACTAAAGAAGTGAAGGACCTCTATGATGAAAACTTTAAAATCTTGAAAAAGGAAATCAACACAGAACTTAAAAAATGGCAAAACCTCCCATGCTCCTGGATTGGAAAGATTAACATTGTGAAAATGGCAATACTTCCCAAGGCTATCTACAAATTCAACGCAATACCTATCAAAATTCCACACTCATTCTTCAAGGAAATAGAAGAGGCAATCCAAAAATTCATATGGAACAATAAAAGACCCCGAATAGCAAAAACGCTCCTCAACGGAAAGAACACTGCTGGAGGAATATCAATACCAAATTTCAAACTCTACTATAAAGCCATAGTAATCAAAACAGCTTGGTATTGGCATAAGAACAGACCTCAGGACCAATGGAATAGAATTGAAAACCCAGAAATGAACCTACAGACCTATAGTCATCTAATCTTCGATAAGGGAGCTAAAACAATAGAATGGAAGACAGACAGCCTCTTCAGTAAATGGTGCTGGCAAAACTGGTTAACTACATGTAGAAAACTAAAGCTAGATCCTTATATATCACCCTGCACCAGAATCAACTCCAAATGGCTCAAAGAACTTGAACTCAAAGCAGACACTCTGAAAACATTACAGGATGGAATAGGAGAAACCCTGGGACTCCTCGGCTCAGGCCGAAATTTTCTGAATAGAGACCCGGAAACACAACAAATCAAAGAAAGGTTGGACAAATGGGATTGTATGAGGTTGCAGAGCTTCTGCAGGGCAAATGACATAGCTAGCAAGATCAATAGAAAGCCCACGGATTGGGAGAAGATCTTTACTAGCCATACAACGGACAAGGGTCTCATATCTAAAATATACTTGGAACTCAAAAAATTAAAGCACCCAACAACAAATCCTCAAAGAAACAACCGCCCAATAAGTAAGTGGGCGAAAGACCTAAAGAGAAGCTTCTCTGAAGAAGAAAGAAGGATGGCCAATAGACACATAAAGAAATGTTCAACATCCCTAGCCATAAAAGAAATGCAAATCAAAACAACATTGAGATATCACCTCACTCCAGTTAGAACAGCAAAAATCAAGAACTCTAACAACAACAGATGCTGGAGGGGATGTGGACAGAAAGGAACCTTACTTCATTGTTGGTGGGAATGTAAACTTGTTCAACCACTTTGGAAAGCAGTATGGAGGTTCCTCAAAAGACTCCATATAGAGCTCCCCAATGACCCAACAATCCCACTTTTGGGCATTTACCCAAATGACCACAAACAAGGCCACACTAAAGCTACCAGCACAACTATGTTTATTGCAGCATTATTTACCATAGCTAAGATATGGAACCAACCCAGATGCCCCTCAGTAGATGAATGGATCAAGAAGATGTGGTATATATACACAATGGAATTCTATGCCTCCATCAGAAAGAATGACATTTCCCCATTTGTTAGGAAATGGAAAGGCTTGGAAAAAATTATATTAAGTGAAGTAAGCCAGGCCCAAAGAAACATAGGTCCCATGGTTTCCCTTATTTGCAATATCTAGTATAGGTATGAGTCAAGCGGAAAAAGTCAGAGAATGTGATGTTAGGAAAACGAACCCTCAAATATGTATTTTAATGTTTTTGTTTCATTCATGCATGTGTTTCTAACGCATTTATAATATTATTTCTTTGTTGCTTTGTATGTCCCTTCCCCACAGTGTAACCCCCGCTTTCACTATATTTGATGTCAGTATAACATGTGGAGGAGACGGGGACAAACAAGTCGTTTAAGGATTCAGGTGGACCTGTTGCAACAATGAGAAGTACAAAATGTCATGTCAAAACCAGCTTTACACTTAAAGAGAAGCTTCTCTGAAGAAGAAAGAAGGATGGCCAATAGACACATGAAGAAATGTTCAACATCCCTAGCCGTAAAAGAAATGCAAATCAAAACAACATTGAGATATCACCTCACTCCAGTTAGAACAGCAAAAATCAAGAACTCTAACAACAACAGATGCTGGAGGGGATGTGGACAGAAAGGAACCTTACTTCATTGTTGGTGGGAATGTAAACTTGTTCAACCACTTTGGAAAGCAGTATGGAGGTTCCTCAAAAGACTCCCCATAGAGCTCCCCAATGACCCAGCAATCCCACTTTTGGGCATTTACCCAAATGATCACAAACAAGGCCACACTAAAGCTACCAGCACAACTATGTTTATTGCAGCATTATTTACCATAGCTAAGACATGGAACCAACCCAGATGCCCCTCAGTAGATGAATGGATCAAGAAGATGTGGTATATATACACAATGGAATTCTATGCCTCCATCAGAAAGAATGACATTTCCCCATTTGTTAGGAAATGGAAAGGCTTGGAAAAAATTATATTAAGTGAAGTAAGCCAGGCCCAAAGAAACATAGGTCCCATGGTTTCCCTTATTTGCAATATCTAGTATAGGTATGAGTCAAGCGGAAAAAGTCAGATAATGTGATGTTAGGAAAACGAACCCTCAAATATGTATTTTAATGTTTTTGTTTCTTTCATGCATGTGTTTCTAACGCATTTATAAGATTATTTCTTTGTTGCTTTGTATGTCCCTCCCCCACAGTGTAACCCCCGCTTTCACTATATTTGATGTCAGTATAACATGTGGAGGAGATGGGGACAAACAAGTCGTTTAAGGATTCAGGTGGACCAGTTGCAACAATGAGAAGTACAAAAAGTCATGTCAAAACCAGCTTTACAATGTCGGTGGGGGGGGGGGAGGGGGGGTATGATTGGGTGGGAGGGAGGGGGGAGGCGGGGAAGGGAGGTGAAGGGTAAACAAAGGTGGAGGCTGCAATGCTTGGTAAGAAATGTTTGCATTATCCTGCCCATGTAATTGTAACCCCTCTGTACAGTATGTTCTCAAATAAAATAAAATAAAATTAAAAAAAAAAAAAAAACCAGCTTTACAATGTCGGTGGGGGGGAGGGAGGGGGGGTATGATTGGGTGGGGGGGAGGGGGGAGGCTGGGAAGGGAGGTGAAGGGTAAACAAAGGAGGAGGCTGCAATGCTTGGTAAGAAATGTATGCATTTTCCTGCCCATGTAATTGTAACCCCTCTGTACAGTATGTTTTCAAATAAAATAAAATAAAATAAAAAAAAAACAATAAATTAAGATTTGCTCAGAAGGAGGAGGAAATATTGAAGAAATCAATAAGATAAATACATACTCGGCTGCCCTTTTCCTTTATACATTGGGCAGAAACTATTTGGCTTTGGAGCACCAAAATCTTGGGCAGGAGAAAGGGCTTTGTCCAAATCCTATGAAATTTATGGAAAGAATCAAAGAAAAACACAGAGAATGTGAGACCTATGGCAATATGTGAATTTTCCCAAGAAGGAAAAAGACAAAAACAAGAAAAACCAAGGACTGTTTTCACTTTATGGTACTGACATAACTGAAAATAACTGCTTTGTATTAATACAAGAAAAGGTGTATTTAATTGGTAAGGAAAAATGCTATGAGTTTGTAAAAGAAAGAAAACACCCTCGCTTGTTTTGATCTGTTCTTTCTCCAGCTTGGGTAAACTTAGCTCTTCCCTATAAGCTATATTAGATCTAGTACTGAAAATAATTTCTTTCCTAACCCTGATGTCAAAAGTGAAGTTACATGAATATCAGCAAATGAATCTTGGTTCTGCTTCACAGAATCACAGTAACTTTATTACTTATAAATAATAGAGACAAAGCATGAAAGGTTAGTCCATCAACATCAATTAATGGAGAATGAGAATAGTAGGAGGGGTAACATTGATCAAGATGCATTGTACTCATAAACTGACACGTTGAATTGAAACTGCTTTGTACAACTACTTAAAGTGAGAAACACAGAGTTGAATTTGAGCATAAATATTTCTTATTAAATCAAGCCCATAGAAAACAGTTGATATCTCTCTCCTTTACTTCCTCCTCTGCAAATGGTAATATTTGCTAATCTGTCAGACTGACTGAAGTTTATCTATATAAGGTATTATGCTCTCTGACAACTTGTAGCTTAAATACGTCTTGTTTAAGGAAAAAATCATGCATTAATTAGTGTATGCATACATGTAGAACTGTATGCACAAACAGGAAAGATAGGAATGGGGCATAACTGTAGTATCTACCTGTAATCTCTCATATTCTGGAATTAAGTGTTTACAGGAAAAAAATCTAAGGAAGGGTGCCAACATAATTAATAAGCTAGAAGTAGGGTGAGTGTATTCTATAGAAAAGTATCAGCCAAAGCATCATTTTTCATTTAAAATTACAAATCCCATTAATCTTTTATTCATCCATTCCACCCAAATACAGGGCTACTCAGCTTCAAATTGCTTTAACTCATCTTAACTATTATTTCAGAGATTTGTGCATCCATTCATAAATTCAGTCAGATTATGCAGATAATAACACTCTTCCCAAAGTATACATTTTCCATAATTCTAAGTGTCATTCAAAAATTGTCATAATGGCTACTCTGTTGTCCTATCATCTACCTCCCATTGGTGGACTGAAAATACTGAAACATATCTGACATTTGAGTGGAGAAACTTTAGTGAACTGCAAATATGGGTGTGTAGTCTATGGAAGGATGGACCAGACTGAGGGATGATTTTAGGGTAAGTTAAAAAATTCTCCATAATGACTTCTGATCAGGTCCTTAATAAGGAGCTTTTATGCAACTGTCATTGCTTCCAGAAAGAGTCTGTTTTGGTTAGAAAGTCCCACCCTGATGTCAGGTACCAAATTGAGTCTGTAAAAGCTTCTGGGACAAAAAGACAGCACAGTTAGGGAATGGGTTTTGTATGTTTCTTAGGAAGTCAGTTTCCCCAACTTTAACTCCAAATAAGAAAGGATACTGGTGCTGACCAACGAGAAATTCATTTGCTTACTTAACCATGCCCCAAGTTGGTATCCTTCCTTAAATAGAAGGAGTTGGTGGGACCAGAGAACTCCATATTCTGTCTCCCTCCCCACGGATGATGATTAGGGCTTTGGGCATTGAAGCACCCTACTAACTCCCCTTGCACTTAGACCAAATAAGAGCAGAGTGGCCCGTATTCTAAAGCTCAGGAGTGAAACAACACATTCTTGGGAATCTGCAACTTCTCTTCATGGAGGAAATGAAAAAGAATCCCATGGAGAAAGAGGAGCAGCACTAATCTAAATTCTTAAAAAATTGCTCCATATCTAGAGATTCACATAGTTTCTCTGGTGATAGTCAGTGTGGCCCTGGGATTGATTTGTTCTTCTCCTGTCTTTAGAGTTTCATTTTTATCATCCTGACTGGTTCTTAGAAATGTAGCTTCTCAGAACCATGTTGGAATAGTGAACCACATACGCTCTTTTCAGCCTGTACTGAGAGGAGAGCCCTTTGCTACAGGTGTCACAGAAAGGAAGGAGACTATTATTGGATATTTGGAGCTAGGTCTTCAGGAAGATTTGGAGATCCTAGAGATACTTTATTACTTGCATTTCCTTTGCCAGTTGGGTAATAAAAATAGAGGAAATTTGGTACCTCTCCAATCGCTGCATCATTTACTCTTTGCCATCTCAGAGTTCCCTGAGTCACCTCTGTGACCAGAGACATGCCAGTTGCGTCTTGACAGCTTGACACCACTGTAGGCGGCATATTAATTTTCCATTGCTTCTGTAACACATTGACATAAACTTGGCAGCTGAAGCCAATGCAAATTTATTATGTTACAGTTTAGGACAGAACTTTGGACAGATGTTTGAATAGAAATCTGATACGTATTTTACTGAGCAAAAATCAGGTTTTTAGCTAGGCTATGTTTTGTGTTGTTTTGTTTTGTTTTCTGGAAACCCTGAGAACAAAGCCCATTCCCTTGTTTCCGGTTTCTAATGGTAAATTCTTTTTAACCTTTAAGATTACATATGAACATATTCTGGTAATTAGAAAGTTGACATCTTAGGAAGGGACCATTGTTTAATCAGTCAGTAAAAGTTGCCTTATCTGTACCACAATGATTCACATTTATTTCACACACAAAGTCTTAAAAACTCTGAAGCCATCAAAAACTTCTTTTATCTTAAGGTGAAATTCTTTATTTATGGATCTCTGAAACTAGAAAACAAGTTATTTGCTATAAAAATTCGATGGTAAAAAAGAGTTATAGATAACTCTTTCAAAACGGGAGGAAATTAAAACCAATTGCCCCTCAAATCCTCAAAATTAAAATCATCAAATTTCATTAGTTTGCAGGCCTTGTGAAAACCCACTATAACTCAGACATTCCCTTGGAATAGCTATGTCCTCAATGTATTCCTACTGTATTTTTGAAGGACAGCCTGTGTATGTAGCTAAGTTGCCAACAGTATCAGTTTCACCTGATCCTGAAGAATTTTTGGAGCCTCATGACCATTTATTTCTTTTTTTAAAAAACCCTTCATTTCTTTCAGTAACATCTGTAGCTGACAATGTTTTCTATGGACATAATATTCTAATGTATTACTTTAACGTGTGTATTTTCTGGGCTGGTTACTTCATCTCCTTTTCTGGTTTTTGAATAGGTAACTACAAACAGATCATATAGTTCTCCATAAGAGAACTTTTGATCTTTTGATCCTTCCTAGAATTATGGAGTCACATTCTTTTCTTTCTTTTTAGAATATATTTCATCAAAGTGAATATCTTAATTTTAACAAATTTTGTAATCTAAATATTCTGATAAGTTTACAAATCATTATAAAGTCCACATTCTCTTTTTAATTATTATTATTTTTTTGTGTGTGTGTGCTGGTACTGGGACTTGAACTCAAGCAATTGTGTTCTTGCTTGGCTTAGTTCACTTATGGCTGCTTTATCACTGGAGCCATCCCCACCACTTTGGCTTTTTGGTGATTAACTGTAGATAGGTGTTTGTCAGATTTGTCTGTCCATGCTGGTTTCAAACCTCAACCCTCAGATCTCAGCCTCCTGAGTAGTTAGGGTTACAGGCATGAACTACTGACACTCAGCTAATCTCATTTTTAAAAAATACAACAAAAATAAGGCCATACGTACAACACTTTGGTGGGGAATCTCACCTAAATAACCAAGTTTATTATACACAAGTTCTTCTTTTCTAATAATTACTAGGAAATAACTGAGCTAGCTTTTTGCTACTTCAAAGCAAGAATCCCTTCTCCATTTTTTTTTTTTTTTGGTTGGTCGTGGGGCTTGAACTTTGGGTCTAGGCACTGTCCCTCAGCTCTTCAGCTCAAGGCGAGTGTTCTACCACTGGAGCCACAGCGCCACTTCAGGTTTTCTGAATGGTTTATTGGAGATAAGAGTCTAGTCTCATGGAGTTTCCTGCCTGGGCAGGCTTTGAACAGTGATCTTCAGATCTCAGCTTCCTGAGTAGCTAGGATTATAGGTGTGAGCCACCCATGCCCGGCTCCCTTTTCCATTTTCCAATAATAACATTTTTCATTTCCTTCTGAGGCCTCACCAGCAGAACATTCTGTGATTAAGTTTATTTGTAATAATACATATACTTTCCCAGATGATATGTTTTCCAGGATCATGCTCCTTATATACTTCTGAGCTTCATGTGTAAGAGTCCTTAACACCCACATTTTTACAAGCAGTACTCTTTAAAATTTTTCCATCTTCTATTCAGTTCCAAAGTGAATTTCACAATTCCACATATGTGTTAGAGCCACACCATTGTTATATCTGTAAAAATGCTCTGGTTACTGCAACAGCACTCTGGTTATTATAACAAGTGGTCCTAATATTGGTAGCAAAAGCATCACAAATTTATTATCTTATGTGCCTGAAGCCTATAGTCCAAACAAGTGGCACTGGACTATAGCCAAGGTGTCAGTAGGCTATATTTCCTTCTAAGACAATAGGGAAGAATGTGTTCTTCTATTCACTTAGTTGATGATTTCATCTGCTGTCTTCAAAGTGAGTAGCATAGCATCTTCTAATCTCTCCAACTCTTGACATTTCATGTTTCATACTTGTAAAAATTCACCTTATAATGCACCACTTAGGAAATTCAGTATGTCTATATCTCATGAGCCTTACATTAATCACATCAGTGACTCTTTTAATGCAGTTTCTGAAATTTATAACACGAACATCATCTAGGACCATTATTCAACTTATCACAATTGAGCTGTCTGTTTCTGCCTCTGAGCTTTCCAGCACTGCTTAACCAATTTTTGTCCTAATCCATGTGAACTTGTGTGTTTAAAAATACAATTTCATTATGACTTAAAAATGGCAAGAAGAGATCACTGTGATTGAAGACAATTCACTGTAAGAGCATTAATTTTGTGTTCTAGGCCATAGGGCCACTCAGGGAGGCAGTAGAGTAGGTCAGGAGATACACAAATGGCTTCTGTGAGAAAGAATGGATAAATTTGGGGTTTGGCTAGCTGGAATAATTTTGGTAGGCTTTGGGACAGAGCACTTGTAGTTCCTAGTGTAGCTGGCTTTGTGGCGATTAGTGCAGTTGAATAGTGGCCCAAAGTATAAGAACCTGATAAAGAAGGTAGTTAAAATGTGGATTCTGGATTAGCTGGTTTGCATGTATATGGCATACTTAAAGGTAGTAGTATTGTTTCTAAGATTTGACTAGCCAGAGAAAGGTGAGTTCTTCAAGGGCTACTAATTGAAAAGCCCAATTTTTAGGATATTTCATGACATAGTCAAGCATATAAACGGTGAATTTGTTTAGACTGTAAATATAAGACTCCCTTTCTGAGGAAGGTTTTCATCAATGAAAATAGCTTGCTTTGGCATTTTGGAGGTGGCAAGTGAGAGGTGAGAACTATGGAGTATGTTTTTATTCCCTAGTTCAAATTTCTCTGTGTTATTTATAGATGGTTAGTAATTCATCATGACATTCGAATGTGATGACAGCTTGTGGTTTTTTAGTATCATATTTTAATTGATTTTATGTGCTTTCAGTTAGTTTTGTGATGAGATGCAAATATGTGATCTTTCTAATCTTCCCAATTTTTATCACTTCTTCTTTTTCTTTTCTTTTTTTCCCCTTTTTTCCAAGACTACTTGCTAAATAGGCATTCTACCATGAAACCACTCCATTAGCCCTTTACTTTTAGTTATTTTACTAAGAGGGGTTCTCAATCTTTTTGCCTAAAGATGCCTCAGACTACAATCCTCCTAACTACAGCCTCTCCCATAGCTAAGATCATGGGCATCCACTATTTTGTCTAGCTTATTTGCTAAGATAAAGATAACTTTTGGCTAGGGCTGGATTCCAACCATGATTCTCCTGGTATTTGCTCCCTAAATAACTTAGGTTATAAACAGTAGCCACTGTGCCCAGATTTCTGTTTCAAACATCTGGGTTTATATCTTTTAGTCTTTCTTTTCTGAGTTGTCTTTCCTGTGCTTCCTCCAATCGCCTATTCCTTCCTTTTCTTATTTCCTATACTCTCTAATTCTTTTTTATCCCTCTACTATTTTTTCCATTAAACATGTATTCCTGTTATTCAAGTTCTTCAGAATACAATTCTATGCTTTACAACAGCAAGAAATCTGAAAATGTATTAAACTCTTCAAGGGTAAGAGAATATTAGGGAAAGGACGACCAGACCTTCTGGAATTCTTAGATTGACAGATTCATTATTTTGCAAAATGATTACTGATTGTATCAGAAGGGGCAGAGAAAAAGTGATTTAGATCATACTATTCTATGTCAGAAAATGTTTTGTGGACAGCAGCTAGGGGGAAAAAACAATATGGCTAGTGTCATAGTTTGATTCTTAGTTGCCATTCAATTCCTGACTTTTTATGTGCATGGCCCTACTTTGAAATCCAATTGGGATATAAGTATTTCTATATGGTTGTTTTTCTTCTGCATTATGAAATCACCTGTTATGTTAGTCAATTTTCATTACTCAAAAAAAGTGTGAGAAAAATAAGCTTAAAACAAGGGAAATTTATTTATTTCTTAGTTTTGAAAGATTCTATGATTAGTTATCCCCCTTGCCTTTAGAGTTATGGTAAGGGATTGGCAGGAGGAGCTCATGGAGAAGGCTGCTCCCTTTAGGAGGGTGGGAAAGTAATAAGAGTAAGAGGGAATGGAAGGGGTGAATCTCCCTATTCCCCCAAGGGCATACAGCCCAATAGCATAAAATATCCCAAGAGATCCACCACTTTTCATCACTATTCATTAATAACCAGTAGTTGGGGAACCAGTCCTTTAGCATAAGGTTAGAGGGGTATTTGAAACAAATAAAAGCACTATTTTCCATGTCTGCTGAAATGGAATCAGTACAGAACCAGATCAAAATGCAAATGCTTAGCAGGGAACCTTTCAAGTATTCCCAGAGGCCATTCCTTCAAGCACATTCTTCTTATCTATTTACTGATGTGCCCCTTCTATGAAATCAAAGCAATTTCCAGTAGTAGCAAACATTTCTGTTCATTTATTTTTTTCAACCAAACAGTCCTATGTACAAATAAGTTTAGGTGGAGAAACTTATGACTAGAGGTCATGTGGTCTTAATTTTAATATAACTTCACTATCAGTCTGACTAGAATGTGAATTCTAGTGATTTGTTGTTTTCAAGTATACCTCATATCACACTAGAAGCTGATCTACCTTACTTCCTTGGATATGTAAATTCCAAGATTCTGAAAGATTAAACAGAAAGGAAAAAAGACAAACTAGCAAGAACAGACCACAAGTAGTCCTTATATAAAGGACAAGAGCTAAACAAGAGAACCTAAGAAATAAAGACTTTGAAAACAGCTATAATATTCTCTTACCTTAAAGTCATTTCTTTAGTATCTCAGAATGTAACTATTTGGAAAAGTGACCTGTACCTAAGGATATAATTTTAAAGTCCACCAGGAAAGGCCCTGTGCAGTTCCCCCTTCTTGTTTAAGTCTCTGCCCAGTACCCGTGTTACTTACTTAGGTAAATGGCACATAGAGGCAGTTACCGCCCCCTTCTCTGAGGTCACATCCTGACTGCCACCGGCCTCCCACTGGACCAGACGCTGAGGTCATATTTGCATCCGGCGGCCACACCTCCCCTCACCTGGTCTCACCTTCTCTCCGCCCCTTCCATCCTGGCCAGGCAGCTCCCAGCCCCTTTGGCCACGTGCATCTCCAGCTCTGGGCCCAGGGAAAGCAGTTCAGGAATGAACTTTTCAGCCGAAAGACCCCGTGTAGTCTTTCATCAGTTATATAATTAAAATCTAACAGTCATTGCATTAAAATCAGTTAGAGAGTATTGTCTCCAACAAAACACTGCATGTGCTCTTATGAAATAAGTAAAATTTGGCACAGATTTTCATGTTGTGATAACCAGTGGGGCCCCATAATCAGCGTGACCCCGTGGCCTGGCATACTGGAGTGGGCGGGGCATCAAGAGGCGAGCCTGGCCACTCCGCGGACCAGGCAACCGGAGGGGGCGGGGTATCGAGAGGTTGACGTCCCCATCCCTCGGGGCATGCCACCGGAGGGGCAGGGCATGCCATCGAAAGGGGCGGGGCATGTCTCCAAAAGGAGGCGGGGTGTGCTACTGGAGGGGGTAGGGTGTCAAGCCCCCCATGGGAGCTGTCAAGAAGTGATTGGACAGTGGGCAGCTTAGGGGAAGGGCATAAACGGCAGTTGGAAGCCATGAGGCTGATGAAACCATTAGTCGGGTAGAGAGCAGAGAAGGGTAGAGTAGAGAGAGGCGGAGCTGGGAAGCAGGGGGAGAGGGAGGGGTAGAGAAAGAAACAGAGAAGAGAGAGGACAGCAGGAGGGGAAAGCCTGCTGGAACAGAGCAGAGCAGGCCTGCGGAGGGCAGGGCGAGCCTCTCAAGACGCCATTCGGGGCCTCCTCGAGGGGTCATTCGGGGCCTCCTCCGGGGGTTATTTGGGACCTCCTCTGGAGGTCATTCGGGGTCTCCTCCGGGGGTCATTCGGGGTCTCCTCCGGGGGTCATTTGGGGCCTCCTCCGGGGGTCATTTGGGACCTCCCTCTAGAGAGGGCTGTGAGCAGGGCAGGCCTGTGCAGAGTGGAGAGGCCTCAGAGGAGGAGGAAGGGAAGAAAGGGAAAAGCCTCCCTTTGGAGGTCTGGAGCTTTGGGGCTTTGGTGGTCTAATTGGAGGACCAACTAATTGGTGGTTTGCAGACCAACTGATAAAGATCAGGGCTGCCTGTTGGAGGCTTGGAGGTTTGGTGGTCGAGGCTGCTCTTGGTTCTGGGTATCTAGCCCAGGACAAGGTAGTTGCAGGTCCCTTTCTGGTGTAAATAGTGTAAGTAAATTTGTTATCTTTAAATGTGCCCCGACGGGTTGTCTTGCTCTTTAGAGGCCATAATTATAGGTGAACATACAGGAAAACACAGGTCACCTGTAAGACAATGAGAGGCCTCAGAAGAAACCAACCCTGCCAACAAATTGATTTCAGGTTCTTAGCCTTTTCGCATGTGAAAAAGAGGAATCTCACACTATAGTAATCAGATGAGGTAGAAGACACTCAGCTAATGATACTTTTGACATTGAAGTAGATTAAGATGCATGGTGATTTTTCTTTTAGATCAAGAAATATAACCTCTTATGCTTGTACACTTTTTAACAGAATAGCTATGTCAGCCTTTTTCATAAAATAAAAATTACAATAAATAGTAAATAACTACACAATTCAGGATAACAACTTCACCCTACACACAATAATGAATCTGGGACCTGAGGAAGGAGAGGGATTTTCCTTCATTGAGTTCAGGATGGAACTATCAGTGGAACTTAAATACCCTGATTCTTGATCCAGGTCTCTTTTCATCATGCCTTTCTGGTTGTTCCTATTAGATATTAATTTATTAACTTATTCATCCATTCTAATTACTATTATAATCAAAATATTTTATTAAACTCTAATATTTTACCAATGAGAAAAGCAGACATTGCCCCTGTCCTTATGAATTTTGAAATTAAAATTAGAGGACACACACTTAAATGCATTCCATATCAGTATCACAGAAAATGCTGAAATGAACATAATTACGATGTTGGAAAAGAGACTGACAGGAACTGTGCAGACTGAAGAAGGGTCTCTCTTGGATGGTGTTCAATGTCAATTCTAACTGGTGAGAAAGGGATTGTCAGATAAGTAAGACACTATTTCTGGTGTAATGAATTATCTACACTGAGACAAAATCAGGGAAATGTATGGGAGAACCAAGGAACCAAAAAAATAATTTACTATAAGTGGGGAACAGTGAGTTATGAATGAGGTAATAAAGAAATTTGTACTGTGGCTGTACAAGGATTTGTTTGTAAGGGCAAAACATTTAGATGTAATACAAAGTGCTGCAGCTAATTTCTTTTAGATTAAAAAATGATACAATCTAATAGAAGAATGGATGAGAGAGATGAGCTCTGTGTGTGTCTCAAATGGAAATAAGCTTATTGGAGCATAATATACATTCATTAAAAGATGAACATCACTGGGGTACAATCAAAATGACACTTAGCACTTAGTCTGTTCAATCAGTCAAATCCAGAAGTCTAGTTTGGTCATCCCATATATTATCATTTTCCTCACACAATTTGGACACACCATTATTTTGTATTTAATTTTGAAGGATACTTGCTAGAATTTTATATGTCATGCTTTTACTACTGTGTAGCTTTTAAAACAAATCATATTGTCGTTTAAATATTGTTCTCTGAATATAAATTTTCTTTCCTTTTCAGTTTGTCATCACAGTTTTCCATCTGCTTGATGACTCACAGATTGCCTACAGTGTGCTTAGGCACTGATTTATTTATTGAATACATTTGGAGTGTTTTAAGACTTCTCAAGCCTGTGGTTGATATCTTTCATCAATTTTGAAACAAACAAACGAACATTGCCACATCTTTTCAAGCATTCTTTTTCTGCTCATTAGTTATATACACTATCACATCTTATGGTTTGGTGGAGAGATTGTTTTTTTCTGGTCCTGGAGCTTGAATGCTGGGCCTGGGTGCTGATCCCTAAGCCTCCTTATGCTCAAGGTTAGAGCTTTACCACAGAACCACTTCTGGCTTTTTCTGAGTAGTTTCTTAGAGATAAGGTTGACTTCAGACCCTGATCCCCAGATCTCAGCTTCCTGAGTAGCTAGGATTACAGGGTGACACAGGTGTCGGGCACATTTTACATTCTTCTGCAGCCCTTTTATACTGTGTTGACTTTTGTGAGGGGGCGGGGGGCAGTCATGGGACTTGAACTCTGGGCCTGGGCTCTGTCCCTGAGCTCTTCAGCTCCTGAGTAGCTAGGGTTACAGGTGTGAGCCTCCACCAGTACCCAGCTTTTGTTAAGTTTTTTTTTTCTCTTTTTGCTGTTAAGTTTTGACATGTTACATTTCCCTGTCTAGATATTTTCTTCAATAACTCCTCTATTTGTGATATTCTGTATTTGTTTTGTTTGTTTGTTTTTGTGCTGGTACTGGGGCTTAAACTCAGAGCCTGCATCACAGATCCACTTCTGGCTTTTTGGTAGTTAATTGGAAATAGTCTCAGACTTTTCTGTCCTGATTGGCTTCAAACTGCAACCCTCTGTTTTCAGCCTCCTGAGTAGGTAGGATTACATGTATTAGCCACTTGCACCCAGCTAGGGATATTCTGTGTTTTTGTTCTATAAATTTCCATTAGTTATTTTTTAGTATGTGTATTTTTTTTTTGTCGGTCGTGGGGCTTGAACTCTGGGCCTGGGCGCTGTCCCTCAGCTCTTCAGCTCAAGGCGAGCGCTCTACCACTTGAGCTACAGCGCCACTTCCATATCTTTGGAGTGTGTTTCAGTATGTGTAAGTTATTTTTTAGAACTTAATTTATCTGATTAAATTTAACCATTAAGCTACCTTTTTGTTTTTCACTAAACATAAATTTAGTATATTCATATTTACTAAAGTAATTCATCTCTGCTAGCAATATATGTCATCTGTAAATTGTGTTGATTTATGTTTTCTTTCTTGCATCATTTCATTTGTTATCTTTTTATTGTATGATGGATGCTTTCATTGAAATGAGACTATATCACATATTTAACTTTTCTCTGAGAAGGCACATCTTTTATCAAGAAAGTGAAGTCAGGCACTGGTTGTTCACATATATGAACCTAGCTACTCACAAGTCTGAGATCTGAAGATCATGTTTCAAAGCCAGCCCAGGCAGGAAAGTCCATGAGACTCTCATCTCCAGTAAGAAGCTAGCCTGGGCAGAAAAGTTCCTTTGATTGACCAGCAAAAAGGCAGAGGTAGAAGCTCAAGTAGCAAATCAACAGTCTTGTGCAAAAAACTCCAAATGAGTACGTGAGGTCCTGAGTAAAGTCACACACACACACATAGACACACACACACACACACACACACACACACACACACACACACACACACACACACACACACAGGTGAAGTGAGATTTTCTTTTTTAGTTTCCATTCTGACTTGAGCTATTATGAGATAGTCTTAGCTATAATTGTTCTGTTTCTGTTTCCAGTCATATGTAGATCTCTGTTTTCCCTTTTTAACCAACCTGAATTTTCATGGTGCTGTGATGAGTCTGCTTTCTTTGCTTTAATCAATATTCAAATAAAATAATCTGATCTGTAGCTATGGGTTGATTTCAGCTTACTTCTGTATTTAACTCTTTAACAAAAAGAATTAGGAGAATTCTTCCTCACTTTCAAGCCTTGATTTTATTCAGCTTGGGCAGAAAAAAAATTCTATGAATAAGAAATACAAAAATTTAACATCTATATCTTGCTTTTATATTTTATTATTTAAATTTATTATGTCACCTATTGGAGTCCTGAAGATTTATACTGTTCTCTCCCAAGGCCTTGTTCTTCTGCAATCACATTTTCAAAGTAGTCTTTGAAATGTGATAAGGGACCTTTCTTAAATCTACACAACTCATGTCTCTCTGGAATTTTGTTTATTGAGGTTTTTAAAATGTTACTCAGCATTTGATGAATTTTAATAAAAATATGATCTTTATGACATTTTCTTATTACTATGAGAAAGATGATATTTAACTACCTTCTCAAATCAAAGTAGAAACCAAATACAATTGATTTTTGTTTGTGTAGTGTTGATCCTGGGGTTTGAATTTAGTGTCTGGGCACTGTTCTTGAGCTTTTTGGCTCCAGGTTAGGGCTCTACCACTTGAACCATAGTCCATTTCTTACCTTTTGATGGTTAATTAGAGATAAGCAACTTAGGCTAGCTTTGAACTACAATTTTTCAGATCTCAGCCTTCTACGTAGCTAGGATTACAGGTGTGAGCTACCAGCATCTGCTTAGAAACCAAAAGCAGTTTTTAAAAATTCATTGTATGCTTTATGCAATGTATATAATGAATTGTAAAGATAGGCAGCAATAGAATCAGAGAAAGCAGCAAGGAGCCTGTTGGGATCATATAGGTAAGAGGTAATTTGGATATTTGGACAGTAAAAGTGGGAATGAAGAAGAGATTCAAGATGTATATTGAAAGGATAATTGACAGGATTAAGAGGAACTGAATATCAAGAGTAAGGAAAGGAAAGGGGTACCAAAATTAGTTGTATTGAAAAAGTACATACATTATAAAATTAAATGATTAGATTATGATCCTTTATTCTGAAACAATAAACACTGAAGTGAGAACACGAACATTGAAATGAATGGGAACAGCATGAATAAGGGCGAAGAAGTTGAACACAAAGACTCAAGACGCACCTCATAAATTAGGCACCAATGATTGTAGCCAGCCTTAGTTTTTAAGGAAAGTCTTGTTTGGAAGAGATAGCTGAGCTAGCAGCATAGCTTTGAGAGTTACTACAGATTACTACAGAAATTAGGGTTTGAAATATGACTACTATGCCTATACTGCTAAGAGTATTTAGTAGAGTTCTAAACATTTTCTTAAAACAGCTGGTGCTTATTGCAGCACTGTTCACAATAGCTAGGATATGGAAACAACCCAGATGCCCCACCACAGATGAATGGATCCAAAAATTGTGGTATCTATACACAATGGAATATTATGCGGCCATTAGAAATGACAAAATAATGGCATTTGCAGGGAAATGGATGGAGCTAGAAGGAATCATGTTGAGCGAGGTAAGCCAAGAGCAAAGAGACAAACAGTACATGGTCTCCCTGGTAAGTGGATGCTAAATCCAAAATGTTAGGTGATACGACAAAATTAACAGCACTTAAGAAACAAAGAACACCCACTCATCTGGTCGAACCACTACTAAATATTCTCATGCTGCTGATCACATGTATGGTGTATATGCATATACCATTATATGTTATAGACTGTGATAGACAATTTGCTCCAGGAAAGTAAGAATGAATTTGTGACTTTAAATGAGCATCATTATTCCACAATACTGTGAAATTTGGGAAACTATGTAATCACTTAATCACAATTAAAAAAAAAAAACCTCGGGGAAGGTAGGGAGGGAAGGGTTGGAATGGGGAAAACAATGGAGGGGGTAACAATGCTCAATAGGAAGTGTACTCATTACCTTACTCATGTAACTGTAACCTTCTGTATAGTATCTTTACAATAAAAAATTTAAAAAAACAGCTGGTGCTATCTAAAGATTTTTTTAACATAATGGCTTTAGATTTTAGATTTCTTTTTTTTAGATTTTAGATTTCTTTTTTTGGGGGGCCGGTCATGGGGCCTGAACTCTGGTCCTGGGCACTGTCCCTCAGCTCTCCAGTTCAAGGCTAGCGCTCTACCACTTGAGCCACAGCGCCACTTCCAGCTTTTTTCTTTTTGCTTATGTGGTGCTGGGGAATAGAACCCAGGGCCTCAGGCATGCAAGGCAAGCGCTCTACCACTGAGCCACCTTCCCAGCCCTTAATATATATTTTTTATTGTAAAGATATTGTACAAAGGAGTTACAGTTACATGAGTAAGGTAATGAGGACATTTCCTATCAAGTATTGTTACCCCCTCCTTTGTTTTTCCCCTACTGTCCCTTCCCTCTCCACCTCCCTAACCTCCCCCTCTCTGTCGCCAAAGCATGACTTTAGTTTTGTATTTTCATTTTGTATTGATATTTTCCTCAGTCTTAATTTGGTTGGAGCTGGAGAATTACAAACGTCTCTGGGCTTCTAAACTACATAAGGACAAGAATAATGAAAATAAGAAGATATTATCTACAATGCTAATTATTCTTATTGGTTGCCAATATCTATGCTGATTTCTATATATAAAACCTTAAAGCTCTCAGCTGCGGTATAGACAACTATATCTAAAAACATGTCCATGCATAAGTGTGTCTATCACCAGAGGAGGGTTGAGATGTTTTTAGAGCTTCCTGATTTCCATTAGAATCATAGGTCCTTGAAAGATATTTGCAAGGGTCTCAAAACCAGGATAATCTGACAAGCTGGATGTTTTAGCAAGGGTTTCTTTTAGTGTAATGGGATAAATTACAAAAGGATAAAGGAAAAGGAGAAAAAAACATACAGGAAATGAACTTTAGTCCTTTTAATTTTAACTTGTTTTTCAGATAGTCTGAATCCAATTTGCTTAAGAGTTCTTACCTCTGCTCAATGAGTACCTGGGATCACAGGGTTATACCATCAAGCCCATCAATTTTTTTAGATAAGACCTCATTAAATTTTCCCCTATCAGGCCTCCAAACTACCAAGAAGCTGTTTTAGTTTACTTGGTGAAGAAATTGGGTTATTAATCAGGTAAGTTCTCTATTTTTTAATATGCTGATGACTACCCATGATTTGATTTAACCTTTTTTCTACCCATTGGCTTTTCAACAGAATTCTGATAAATTACCTGTTAACTCTAGAAGCTCAAGCAAATTCAAGTCTCATACTTGAAGAGAATAATTCATAGTAGGTGATAGCTATCTCTGCCAGAATGAACAGCATGACAGGGTATTGCTCTTTTAGAGATGTTAAGATGGATTGATAAATTCAGATGTTAAGTTCATCATTTGTTGGTAGATAATGATGATTCTTTTCAAATGTTCCTGTTAATGTTGGCTTAGGGGCTTTTATAGTCATCTGAAACAGTGTTCTCATTAGAGTCTGAAAAATGATTAGAGGATGATTCCATCATGGAAATTGTATTTTGCAGATTCTAAGTATAAAATACTTTTTTCTTGTGTTTCCTAGCCTCTTTGCATTGTAGTGAGAAGATATACTCTGTATAGCTTTTAAATTAATTTTCATTATGGTACAGGTTTGCATACAGTAAAATTGCCCCCTTTAAGTTCAAAATCTGCAAGTTTTGGAAAATGTATTCATCATGTAACAACTCGGAAAGCTGATATCTGATGATCACAGTTTGAAGCCAGCCTGGGCAGGAAAGTCCATGAGATTCTTATCTCCAATTAACAAATATAACAATGGGGCTTTGGTTCAAGTGGTAGTGTGCCAAAGGTAGCAAAAATGCTAAGGTCCTGAGTTTAAGCCTAGTACCTGCACAAACAATGTCATACAAAAGCTCCATCAGAATAAAGTAATTTTCATTTTTCTATATTAACCTACACAATTAGAAACAATTGATTTTTCCAATCACAGTAGATATATCTTTTCTATAATGTCATTATAAACACATACAATATTCCGGCTTTTGAGTTGGAATTATTTCATTTATGTATTTATTGTGGCCCATCTATATTATGTATCTTATTAAATTCATTCTTTTTTGTTGCTCAGATATAATACATTGTAAAAACAACTTGGTAGTTTTAGATTTGTGTATGTATATATGTAACTATCTGTTCTTCCTTCCTTCCCTCCTTCCCTCCTTCCTTTTTTCCTTTCCTCCCTTGCTCCCTCCCTCCCTCCCTCCTTCCCTCTCTCTTCCTTCCTTCCTTCCTTCCTTCCTTCCTTCTTTTCCTCCCTCCTACCTTCCTGATTTATGTATACTGTCTTATGTATTGTGATCATTCTACTAAATATTTGGTGGTATCTCAGAATGCTTTAGTTAGTGATTAAGAATATTGAGTAGATTTCCATGGCTTCTTTAGCACTCACTTTTCTTTTTTATTTAATTGTTTCCTTAAAAATGTTTGCCCAATTTGAAGGAAAAATTGTTATTATTTTTTGTGCTACTCCTGGTGCTTGAACTTAAGGTCTGAGCAGTGTCCCTGAGCATTTTTTCTCAAGATTAGTGCTTTACCACTTATCACAGTGGTTATTGGAAGATAAGAATTTCACATGCTTTCCTGATCTTGTTGGTTTCCACCCACAATCCTCAGATCTGAGCCTCCTGAGTGGCTAGGATTATAGGCATAAGCCACAGCCACATTTGATTTTATTATTGAATTTTGACATCTCTTTATGAATTCTAGACACATGTCATTCATCAAATGTTTTTTTAAAAATGGCTTATATCATAACATCTAGTATTTCACAAAAGAAAAATTAATATGAATATACAGTTTTAATAATGCTATGGATTCTTATGGGCCAATGTGTATGCACAGTTTTGAACACTTTTTCAGAAGAAGTAAAAAGCTGAAAGTGTGGTTCAAGTGGTAGTCATTCAGTCAAGCAACCAAACCAATGAGAGTGTTGAGATCTTGGATTTAAGCCTTAGTGTTAGAAATAAAACCTAGAATAAACACATGGGATATGGAAATACTATGAGGCTTTGGTAAATTGCTAAAGATAATTATCTATTTGGTTACAATGTAGCTGTGTTTTTCTCATATCTGTGTATTTTTTGTATAAATATTTGGTTAAAACTATGTATGTGTATAAATGTGTATGCAGACATGTGTATATACAGATCTGTGTGTGTACTTTCCAAAGCAGAATTACAATTCATTAGCAAGTATCACTAGGTAATAGACATGGATGTATGGATGTCTGAGGGAGTTGAATTTGAAAATAGTTGCAAACCAGCAGATTTCTACTACCATCCCTCTCAGAGAACCAAACCTGCACATTTCTCAATTTCATATATATATATATATATATATATATATATATATATATATTTCATATGTGTGTATACATACATGCACACACATACATATATCACCTGGAAAAGCTGATTGTTAAGAATGATCATTTTGGAGGTGATATTGTGGCTTAAAGTTGTAGAGCTCCTGCCTTGAGCAAAAGAGCTCAGGGGTAGCACCCAGGACCTGAGTTCAAGCTTCATACCTGGAAAAATAAAGATTATTTCAAGGGAACGAAATAAGTATTCTTGTATTTTTGCTTACGTATCTAAATTTAATATATTTTCAACAATGAATATATAAAGCTTTTGTAATGAGAAAATTATGCCTTAGCAAAGTACAAGTCTTTCTACAACAGGTCAGGCTTCATCTTGGGAATAATGAGAAAGATCGACCTGACATAGAGTCCCTTGTTCCTTGGGAAATAGTAATGGTTTTCTGTCCAAAAGAAAATGTTTTTCAGAGGTTGAATTTTCAGCCTCTCCTTCAGAGAGATAATTAGTGCTTCCATAGTTTCTTGAGATGCTGGAGGTCTGTTTAGTTAGAAAAAAATCAAAACACTATTTTATTAGAGTTTCCAAGAATTATTTGCATGGGGCTATAATAAACAACAAAGCACAAAGTCAAATAAAGATGATTGTATATGGTGTTTATTACTTGTATGTTGAAGATGCAATAAATGTAATGGCTCATATCAACAGTGGTTTGCCATAGCATCTGCTTGCAGCTGGCTTCTTTGATGTTGTCTCTTAATCATTTAGAATAACTTTGAATGTCTCAAGGCAAGGCTTAGGAGCCAACTCTGCTCACTTCCAAATCTGATATCTATTAGTACAGCCCTGGTCTTGACTACACTATTAAAAGGTTAAGTCTTTCTTTCTTCCTCTCTTCTTTTCCTTCCTTCCTTCCTTCCTAGTTTCTTTCCTTCCTTCTTTCTTACTTTCTCTTCTTTCCCTCCTTCTTTATTTTTCTCTTTCTTTCTCTCCCCCCCACAAGCCTCCACATTAAGTCAGGAAAAGAAAAATGATTTTCATGAGATAATACTCATGCGTTTACAGTAAAGTAGCCAAAAGATTTAGGATACCTATATACTCTTTATCCAGTTAGCATTATTATTCAACAATTGTTAAAACTAAATAACATGGTATATTATTATTATTTAAACTACAATCTCGATTCAGCTTTCAGACATGTTGACAATTATGATATTGTCCTTAGTGTTTCTTTGTAGCATTTCAAAATACTCAATTTATTTGCTATTTTCCATATTGCAGCTAGTTTCATTACCAGCCAATTCTCTAATGACTCTCTTTTCCTTGTACTGGGTGATGGTATTTAGAAACCAAGATCTGGATGCTAGATGCTGTCAATCTTGCTGGGATGCCAATGTTGCTGAGTTGTCAACGCATATCAGTGGCTCATAATAAACAGTTCTATAACCAACCAGTCTCCGATGTGGTCCATGATAATCAGGTACCCCTTACTCCATCAAACCCTGGAAACTATTGATCAATTTTTCCAATTTCTATTCTTACAGTTGCAGTTTTTTCAGAATTAACACATTAATGTAACCATATAACTGAAGCTTTAAGGGTTTACTTAGCAAAATGAAATTAAGATTCTCCAGTATAGTTGTATAAATCAACCATTTATTTCTTTATTTCACTGAATAGTACCTTTATTCCATATTTCATGTACCAGAATTAGTTTATCCACTAAAGATCTCTTGAACTATGGCAAAGTTACTCAGTTGGCAATGCTAAACAATTTGAACCTAAGAACTTTTGACTGGCTGCAAGCCTTCAGATCAAGGATGCAGGTTTCCTTTACCTCATCAGCCCTTGGATGCTGATTGGCAATATTTGCTTCTAAATACTAAAAGGTTGAAGAGGGCCAATTGAGTCACTGAGTTTGAGGTGCTGGGAAAGATAGAACCTAAGAATATCTCACTGCATTGAAGATTTCAGAACAAGGATTCAGGTTTTGTTGAACAGACATGCTTATGGCAGCTGACTGGAAATATCAGCCTCTAAATACTAAACGGTTGTCAGTGAAGTCTTACAATTTTACTCAGTTTGCATGTGCAATGCTGTGAAGCCCACAGCGTTTCACTGGGTTGAAGAATTCACAACAGCTGTGGCAGTTTCCTTTCAATTCAATGGGCTGGTCTCAGCCTACTGGGAATATTGGCTTGTACCTCCCAAACAGTTCAAAATAGTCACATGAATTCTTACCAATTCACTCCATTTGAGGTGTTGAGCAAGAGGATGCCCATTTGGGATTCCCTGAGTTATTGTTTGGAGAAATGTTGAATTGGACTACTGTTATCTGAATGGTCCCATTGGAGCTAACTTTGACTATCAGCTTCTAAATTCTAAATGTTGACGTTAGCCATAGCTGCCCAAATATTTTATTTCATAACTTGTATATTTAGTTCGTATACTAATTTAAAAATTAAGTTCATTTAAAACTTTTAAGCTTCTTATATATTATAAATAAAAGTCGTGTTTGCTTTGTGTATGATTTTTTCCCTTATTTTTGCTTCTTCACAGAGAAGTTAATTTTGATGCTTTTTGTTTCCTTGATGGACATTGCTTGTGGTATCATAGTTTTTTTGAACAAGAAAAATCATCTTAATTGTACTATTTAAGCACCTAGAAAAATGTCTGGTGTACCTTTTAATTATTTATTCTTTGGATGAATACAAAAATAAATAAAAATTTGACCTTTAATAAATCCTGGTGGGAAGAAAAATTTGCTAAGCAACTTAGGCTTAACTCCCATTCCTTATAGATACCCTCTTGTGATATTACCATTGAAGTGTGGCTTTTCAACTTCTTGAGGAGCTGGGTGGATAACATATGTATGAAAAACAATTACTGGGAACAATCTTGCATTTCTGGGACCAGAAACTTCAGAATAGGAAGGAAGGTATGAAACCATTTACAGGATGTATGGAAGGGAGGATCTGAGGCAGAACAAGCCTACATCATAAGAATCTGAAAAACTTAACCAGAGAGAGCCATCTGGAATTTCTTTCTTGAAGAAATAGCTTTGTGTCCTTTTTTTGGTAGGTTATGGGCCTTGAACTCAGGGTCTGAGTGCTGTCCCTGAGCTTTTCCACTCAATGCTGGTACTCTACCACTCTCAGTCATAATGCCATTTCCAATCTTCTGGTGGTTAATTAGAAAGAAAAATCTTACAGACTTTCCTGCCCAGGTTGGCTTTGAACCATCATCGTGATACCTCAGCCTCCTGAGTAGCTAGGATTATAGGCAGGAGCTATCAGAGCCCAGATAGTTCTGTGTAATTGTAATAACAACAGAAACCTTAAAGCAAGCAGAGTTAAGTAATAATAGTGATTCTAGAATCGACCCAGAACAAAGTAGGGTCATGCTATCAAAATAATTTTGAGATTCATGTAGATGCTGGGACAAGAGGAAGGCATTATGATCCCGGCATTAATGACTTTAGATGCTGCTGAAGAGAGATAAAATGGCAGTCAAGTTGAAGTTGCCTTATTCATGTGTAAAACAATTCTCAACTATTCGTAATGTGATTAGTTAACATGTAAACACAACAGTACCTTTTGTTGAGTGCTCTAAAAATGTTCAAATAAACTTTCTCAATTCTTAGTGGTGTTTTGTAAAAATAAAGCAATTCATTTAATGTCATATTCAAAGAGAGTCATATATGAAAGTTCAATAAATTGGTTAGAAAACACAAACTTTTCCTGCAGTTACTCGTCATTGTCCAAAAATTAAAACCACCTTTGGTATCCAGAAAGAAGTCTGGATTAGTTTACTGCATTCATCATTATTGCTGTTGTTAATTGTTGTTCCTTATTGCATCCCTACTATGTATTGGCTTGGGTATATAAAAGTCCTAATGAAAACCACAAAGAGTTGAACAGAAAATAGGTAAGAACAACATATGTAAGAACAACATAGGACCATCATCCCAGCAATACACATACAGCATGACATTCCAACACATATCTTGGAAATCAGGATGTGATATGACCAATGGATGTCACTTTGGTATGTTGCCTACTTTGAACCTAGAGAACTTAAAGAACAGCAAATGCAGGAAGAGGGGTTTTCTCTGAATTTCTCTTATCTAAGGGCAGAAATACAATTGTCATAAGTTCTCATTAGAGAAGGCCTCATTTAGACAGGGATAATTAACCTATGTCATAGGAGATGAAGCCAGAGTTAGGCAGAACACCTAGAAAGATTTTGTCACAGGCTATCATTTCTATTTTTGGGGATCTCATCTTTCTAAAAATTATGTACTATCAATACCCCATTTTCTGTTTCTCCTATGAAACATTATATAAGATTTTAGGTTAAATTATTGGGTATTCACTTTCCTTTCATATGCTTCAGTATGTCTATCAACTTCTTTTAAACTTGATATATTTAATGAAGATGGAATTGCTATAATAAATATATTTCAGAATCATTATGAATATTAAATAAAAGCACACCTTCATAGTACCTAGATTCTTGTCTCTAAATATGATTTAAACACTAAAAAAAGCCAGTAGAAGAATGACTAATGCTACATGAGAGAATATAGAAAATAATTCTGCTAAATATTTTCCTCCTACAAAGTATGAAGATGTTCTATGAGAAAGACACAGGAGGAACTATTAGGATTCTCATTAGCCTAAAGTGCATAAGCCATGAGTAAAAAACAAACAAACATAAATAGCCAAAGATTTAAACATATACAAATCTATGTATTCTTAAAATAATCATTTAAATCTTGGTTGACTTTGGTGCAATCTAGTGTAATAGATTAATAATCTACATGTTGACTGAAAAGGGGAATTATTTAGTTACTTTTCCTTTTTTATGTGATTTCTATATACCTTTTAATGTAGATGGTCTAAATAATTATTAAAATTATTCATTTAGGGTTAGAGTATTCTAAAGGAAAACAAAAGAAACAACAGAATTTTAAAAATCAATATTCTCAACTTTTGTGAAACAAAGGATGTACAGAATGATTATAAGTGGATCTTAAAATCACTAGGCAGAAAATCTAGAATATTTTATAATAAGTAAATTAGAACTCACTTGAGCCAATGACCAAGTTATAAAACACTGATCAAAGATGTACAACACATTATGTTGAAAAACAAACTTTACAACATTGGCAGGGGGGATGAGAGGGTAGGGATGGTAAGGGGAAACAAAGAAGGAGGCAACAATGCTTGATAAGAAATGTACTCATTACCTTGCTCATGTAATTGTAACCCCTCTGTACAGTATGTTCACAATAAAAAAAACTTTAAAAAATAGATTGTATATGACACATGAATTTCATGAGTGATACTTCTATATTTTAAAAAAACTTCAATGTAACCAAGAATTCCACTATGTATTTATTATCAAAGGATTACTCTGATAATAGCTTCATATATTATATACAATGTTTTGAGGCTACATTAATTTGGATATGCATGGTGACATGATCATGTTCCATCATAGAAAAGGCTTTCTTTCTGCTCAAAGACCTAGACAAGTTTTGACATGAATTAATGCCACTAATACAACATAAGTACTACCATATTTTTATTTTCTTGTTAAGCCACTTACTATGGCTTACAGATTGGATAACTCTCAGAAGCCAGTGTGTTAAATGCCTGGTCCTCCAAGTGACATTATTCTGAGGTGATGATAAAAATTTGGGGATTAGGGCCTGCAGAGAAGCCTTTAAATCATCCTTGGTGTGTTCCTGAGAGACACTTGGGGATCCTGGCCCATTCAGATTCTTTTCAGTGGATTACCTGACCATTTTGTTTTACTGCATGTTCCCACCAGTGTGGTCAGTTGACCATGGACAAAAGCCTCAAATTTTCTCAGATTAATTATTGGAGTCATATATTATAATGATAGAAAACTAACACACATGTTAAAACATACATTCTGATATTCACCCCAAATACATAAGCAAATATCTCCCAAGCTAAGGATATTTTTGTTACAACAAAACATTTATCGATTTAACTTTAATTTTGAAATTATTTAAGAATACTCTATATTCAAATTCCAATTGAAAGATTAAAATATATTATACAGCAAGTTTCTTGAAAGAAATAAATACAATTTATTAATTAATTTTATGTGTTTAATTCTTCAACTCTAGACCCAAATAAAATACATATATTAAAATGGCCTTGAATTTTTAAAACACTAGTAATATGCAGGCTTCTCCTTTTATGTTTTCCATTAAATATTTTTCAAAAGACTTTAAAACATTTATCATGTGAATTTTAACTGTACATTTTATTGATTTTTCTATCTGCTAACATCTTCGTCTATCTTCTATGTTTCCTATCAGTAATAAATATATGTCCAATTTGATTTGGGCTTCAATTTTTAGCATGAATACTTCATAGATTGTATCATGTATCTTATAAGGAAATACATAATGTTTTTTATTTATGAAATGATTGTAGTTTTGATTTAATTGGGAATTACTAAACATGATATTAATACTGGGTCATTTTCAGCCTCATGCATTAGCTAAAATAGTTCTTGTTTCTAGGTTTAGTTGCTAGAGAAAAGGAAAGATAAATATTTACATACTTCTTATTTGTAGTTTTCAAAATGATGAGTTGTATTATGTTTTCTCCAATAATATTGTCTAATTACATTAATAACCATATTGTTTTGTTTTAATAGCATAATATACAAATAAGTATAAACATAGTATTCTTCTATTCATTACAGTTAATGTTTTTATTGGCATTCATGTACTCTTCTTTTTAGCAAGGGGAACTCATGTGAGTTCTGGGCTCTTTATCAAGATTATAATTACCTTAAGGATTCCTTTGCTTTCTAGTTTTAGTTAATTGTTCTGAGTACATTTAGTAATTTTACAGGGGCTCTGATAACCAGAGTTTATACTCAGAGCCTGTACTTGCTAATACAAGACATGCTGTCACTTGAGCCATGCCCTTAGCACTATTTTGTTTTAGTTTATTTTTTCAAAGTGCACTTACTTTTTCCAGAGGTTTGTAATCTTTCTGCCTATGTCTCTTGCATAGCAGTAAATAGAGGCGTAAACCAGCATGTCTGACTTCTTTTTTAAAATTGATTCTCACTGATTTTTTTTACTCAGCTGGCCTCAAATTATATACAATTTCAAATCTACCTCCAGAGTAGTAAGGATTCTAGTGATGAGTCACCGTACCTGGCCCTTCAGTAGTGGCTTCATGTACATTGCTGCTTTTTCTAGGATTTGTGAAGTGCCCACTGCCATTAAGGAGATTATTCATGCTGAATATTACTATATGCTGTACTATGTGTGTTACTTAAGGATATATTTTGAAATTTTTACTGTTAGAAAATTCTACAGTAATATAAACATCATAGAGTGCAATGATACTTGACAGAGAAACTCTTCTTTATTCCTGTGGTCTAAATTAATTACACATCATATATATATATACATACCTTATATATATATATATATATATATATATTGTAAGTATCTGTTATAGAATTCATCATTATTAAATTTTTACTACAAATTTTTTAAACTTTAGATCAGATTTGTTTACAAAGCATCATCATACGTGGGTGAGTGACCTGTTGTATTGCAATATTGTCACTAGTGATAGAAACTTTTTTAGTTTCTACAATCTTTTTTACTCTCTCTTTTTTTTTATTGTGAAAATACTGTACAGAGGGGTTACAATTACATAGGCAAGATAGTGAGTACATTTCTAATCAAGCATTGTAGCCTCCTCCTTTGTTTACCCTTCACATCCCTTCCCAGCCTCCCCCCCCACCTAATCCTACCCCCCCCCCCCCCCCCCCCCCCCCCCCCCCCCCCCCCCCCCGCCAAAGTTGTAAAGTTCGTTTTCGACATGACAACTTGTACTTCTCATTGTTGCAACGGGTCCACCTGTATCCTTATTTAAACGACTTGTTTTTCCCCTTCCCCTCCACAAATTATACTGACATCAAATACAGTGAAAGCAGGGGTTATACTGTGGGGGAGGGACATACAAAGCAATAAAGAAATAATCTTATAAATGCTTTAGAAACAAATGCATGAAAGAAAAAAAAAACATTTAAATACATATCTTAGGGTTCATTTTCCTAACATCACCTTATCTGACCTTTTCTGGTTGACTCATATATATACTAGATATTGCAAATAAGGGTAACCATGGGACCTATGTTTCTTTGGGCCTGGCTTACTTCACTTAATATGATTTTTTCCAAGTCTTTCCATTTCCTAACAAATGGGGCAATGCCATTCTTTCTGATGAAGGCAAAGAATTCCATTCTGTATATATACCACATTTTCTTGATCCATTCATCTACTGAGGGGCATCTGGCTTGGTTCCATATCTTAGCTATGGTAAATAATGCTGCAATAAACATAGTTGTGCTGGTAGCTTTAGTGTGGTCTTGTTTGTAAACATTTGCGTAAATGCCCAAAAGTGGGATTGCTGGGTCATAGGTAGTTTCTACAATCTTATATTCAGTTTCTTTATAATTTTATGGGAGCTCTATCATTTCTATAAACCATTGTTGACCAAAATGTCTGTACAACAATATTGACCATTCATGATTGTAAATCATGAATTTGTGTTGATAACTTTAATTAAAATTCATGACTGCAGAATACTTATTTAAATTTTCAGTCTTACAATGAATTATTTATTTTCTAATTTGCAATGACATAGATTGAACTTTTGTCTTCCTTAAACTATACACATAAATCTATCTTAAAATAAGAAGAGCACTACTACAACCAAGAGGAACACAAAACACCAATTCAGTTTTGTGAGAACGGAGTACATGTATATTTCAGGATAAGGTCTTTAAAATACTGATTTTTCAATTCAAGTGGTATTTTTTGGTGCCAGTCGGAGGGCTTGAACTCAGGGCCTAGGTGATGTCTCTTAGTTTTATGCTCAAGGCTTGTGACACAGCTCCACTTTTGGGTTTTTAGTGGTTATTTGAAGAGAATAGTCTCATGGACTTTCTTGCTCATTCTGGATTTGAACTGAGCAGTTCAGATCTCAGTCTCCTGAATAGCTAGGATCATAGTTGTGAGCCATTAGCACCTAGCCCAAGTAATATGTTTTAAAGTCATTTGTAACAGGTCTCCTTGTTTTGATATTGTCACAGTTAGATTTAGGCATTTAATGTTGATTTACTGATATTAACAATTCCACATAACAATTAACTTCTCTATCAGCCTACTTCTTGATTCATGGATAAATAATGTTAACTATGTATTGTATGCCTTTCTTTTTGTGGTGGTAGTGGGGATTAAAATCTGAGTCTGATTGAATCTTTGCTTTTTTTTTTCTCAGGCTGTCACTCTTCCAGTAGAGTCATATCTCCACTTGTTTTTTGGTACTCTTTAAAATATGTATTCATTTTCAATTAAGTAATTGTACAGGGGGATTTTAATTCCAGAAGTGATGCTATGAATACAGTGCATCTTGATCAATGTTGCCCCTTTCAGCCTTCTCTATCCTATTCCTAAACTCATTATGTAGTCTTAGATGATATTCATTGAATTAATGAACATAATTGCTCACTTTTCCGCCCTCCATATGTGTGTCCCCCTTGCAAAGCCCTCCCTTCCACAAAACATGTTTCAGCTTTTTGATATTCACTTGATTAAACAGGTCATTACTTGTTCAGAGGAACTGTTGTTCATTGTTGTTCATTGGGCCTCTCCACTAATTATACCACACTTAATCAATTTGTGTGTACATGCATATAACATTGTGTATATTGTCATGTATTTTTGTAATTTCTATTTAACTTCCATGTATGAGAGAAAATGTGCAATGTTTCTCTAAGTCTGACTTACTTCACTTAACATAATTTTTTCCAGGTCTATCCATTTCTCTACAAAGACGTAATATTATTTTTTTCTGATAGATGAGTAAAATTCTGTTTTACTTAAGTACCACATTTCTTGATCCACTCGTCTGTTGTGGTGGAGCATTTGAGCTTTTTCTTACTTGGCTATCATGAATAATGTAGCAATAAACATGGATGTGCAAGTGCCTTTACTATATTCTTACTTATAATATTCTAGGTAGATATTCAAGAGTGGTATCACTGTATTATAGGGTATTTCTATGTTTCGTGTTTTGAGGAATCCCCACACTGCCATCCAGAGTGGTTGCACTAGGTCACATTCCAGTAACAGTATAATACTATTCCTCTTTCCCTGCATCTGTGCCAGCCCTTGATATTGTTTGTATTCCTGATGGCTGCTCTTACTGATGAGAGATGAAATCTCAATGTTGTTCTGATTTGTATTTACTTTACAGTCATTTTGGCTTTTTGATGTTAATTTGGGATAAATGTCTCATGGACTTTTTTCTTTTTTATACATTTTTTATTGTAAAAATGTTGTACAAATTATAGTTACAGGAGCAAGGTAATGAGTAAATTTCCTATCGAGGATTGTTGCCACCTCCTTTGTTTTCCCCCTACAATACCTTCCCTTCCACCTCTAAAGCTACCCTCCCACCCCCTCCAAAGTTGTAAAGTTCGTTTTCTTTTTTTTTTTAATTTAATTTTATTTTATTTGAGAACATACTGTACAGAGGGGTTACAATTACATGGGCAGGATAATGCATACATTTCTTACCAAGCATTGCAGCCTCCTCCTTTGTTTACCCTTCACCTCCCTTCCCAGCCTCCCCCCTCCTCCCCACCCAATCATACCCCCCCTCCCCCCACACACACCGACATTGTAAAGCTGGTTTTGACATGACATTTTGTACTTCTCATTGTTGCAACAGGTCCACCTGAATCCTTAAATGACTTGTTTGTCCCCATCTCCTCCACATGTTATACTGACATCAAATATAGTGAAAGCGGGGGTTACACTGTGGGGGAGGGACATACTAAGCAACAAAGAAATAATCTTATAAATGCGTTAGAAACACATGCATGAAAGAAACAAAAACATTAAAATACATATTTGAGGGTTCGTTTTCCTAACATCACATTATCTGACTTTTTCCGCTTGACTCATACCTATACTAGATATTGCAAATAAGGGAAACCATGGGACCTATGTTTCTTTGGGCCTGGTTTACTTCACTTAATATAATTTTTTCCAAGCCTTTCCATTTCCTAACAAATGGGGAAATGTCATTCTTTCTGATGAAGGCATAAAATTCCATTGTGTATATATACCACATTTTCTTGATCCATTCATCTACTGAGGGGCATCTGGGTTGGTTCCATATCTTAGCTATGGTAAATAATGCTGCAATAAACATAGTTGTGCTGGTAGCTTTAGTGTGGTCTTTTTTGTAAACATTAGGGTAAATGCCCAAAAGTGGGATTGCTGGGTCATAGGGGAGTTCTATGTGGAGTCTTTTGAGGAACCTCCATACTGCTTTCCAAAGTGGTTGAACAAGTTTACATTCCCACCAACAATGAAGTAAGGTTCCTTTCTGTCCACATCCCCTCCAGCATCTGTTGTTGTTAGAGTTCTTGATTTTTGCTGTTCTAACTGGAGTGAGGTGATATCTCAATGTTGTTTTGATTTGCATTTCTTTTATGGCTAGGGATGTTGAACATTTCTTCATGTGTCTATTGGCCATCCTTCTTTCTTCTTCAGAGAAGCTTCTCTTTAAGTCTTTCGCCCACTTACTTATTGGGCAGTTGTTTCTTTGAGGATTTGTTGTTGAGTAGTTTAATTTTTTGAGTTCCAAGTATATTTTAGATATGAGACCCTTGTCCGTTGTATGGCTAGTAAAGATCTTCTCCCAATCTGTGGGCTTTCTATTGATCTTGCTAGCTATGTCATTTGCCCTGCAGAAACTCTGCAACCTTATGCAATCCCATTTGTCCAACCTTTCTTTGATTTGTTGTGTTTCCGGGTCTCTATTCAGAAAATTTCGGCCTGAGCCAAGGAGACTTAGGGTTTCTCCTACTCCATCCTGTAATGTTTTCAGAGTGTCTGCTTTGACTTCAAGGTCTTTGATCCATTTGGAGTTGATTCTGGTGCAAGGTGATATATAAGGATCTAGCTTTAGTTTTCTACATGTAGTTAACCAATTTTGCCAGCACCATTTACTGAAGAGGCTGTCTGTCTTCCATTCTGTTGTTTTAGCTCCCTTATCGAAGATTAGATGGCTATAGGTCTGTAGGTTCATTTCTGGGTTTTCAATTCTATTCCATTGGTCCTGAGGTCTGTTCTTATGCCAATACCAAGCTGTTTTGATTACTATGGCTTTATAGTAGAGTTTGAAATTTGGTATTGATATTCCTCCAGCAGTGTTCTTTCCGTTGAGGAGCGTTTTTGCTATTCAGGGTCTTTTATTGTTCCATATGATTTTTTGGATTGCCTCTACTATTTCCTTGAAGAATGAGGTTGGAATTTTGATAGGTATTGCATTGAATTTGTAGATAGCCTTGGGAAGTATTGCCATTTTCATGATGTTAATCTTTCCAATCCAGGAGCATGGGAGGTTTTGCCATTTTTTAAGTTCTGTGTTGATTTCCTTTTTCAAGATTTTAAAGTTTTCATCGTAGAGGTCCTTCACTTCTTTAGTTAAGTTAATTCCTAGGTATTTTATTTTTTGTGGGGCTATTACGAATGGAGTTGCTTTCCTAATTACAGCCACACTTTTCTCATTGTTGGCATACAGAAAAGCCATTGATTTTTGGGGGTTAATTTTATAACCTGCTACTTTGCCAAAGTTTTGAATCAGCTTGAGTAATTTGGGAGTGGAGTCTTTGGGATTCTTTAAATACAAGATCATGTCATCTGCAAAGAGGGAGAGTTTTATTTCTTCTTTCCCTATTTGGATCCCCTTTATGTTTGCATCTTGTCTTATTGCTGTAGCTAGGCATTCTAATACTAGATTGAAGAGAACTGGAGAGAGTGGGCATCCTTGTCTTGTTCCTCAGTTAAGAGGAAATGGCTTTAGTTTTTCAACATTGAGTATAATGCTGGCTGTAGGTTTGTCATATACAGCCTTTATTGTATTGAGGAATGTTCCATGGATTCCTAATTTTTCCAATACCTTCATCCTAAAGGGGTGTTGGATCTTGTCGAATGCTTTTTCTGCGTCTATTGAGATAACCATGTGGTTCTTATTCTTGCTCCTGTTGATGTGATGAATAATATTAATTGATTTGCGTATATTGAACCAGCTTTGCATCTCTGAAATGAATCCTGTTTGATCATGGTGTATGATTTTTTCGATGAATTGTTGAAGTCGATTGGCCAAAATTTTGTTGAGAAGTTTTGCATCAATGTTCATCAAAGAAATGGGTCTATAGTTCTCTTTCTTTGATGAGTCCCTGCCTGGTTTTGGGATGAGGGTTATGATGGCTTCATAGAATGTGTTCGGTAGTGAGCTTTCTCTTTCAATTTCATTGAAGAGTTGGAGGAGAATTGGTGTGAGCTCTGCTTTGAAGGCCTTGTAAAATTCCGCTGTGAAACCATCTGGTCCTGGACTTTTCTTAGCTGGGAGGTCTCTTATTGCTGTTTCTATTTCAATGCTTGATATGGGCCTGTTAAGATAGTTTGCCTCATCTTGGTTTAGTTTTGGCATGTCAATATTTGCTAGGAAGAGGTCCATTTCTGTCAAGTTCTCAAACTTATTAGCATAAAGTTTTGAGAAGTATTCCCTTATAATGTTCTGAATCTTGGTTGTTTCCGTGGTGATGTTTCCATTCTCATCTCTGAGTTTATTAATTTGGGTGTGTTCTCTTCTTTTTCTGATAAGATTTGCTAAGGGTCTGTCAATTTTGTTAAGTTTTTCAAAGAACCAACTCTTTGTTTTGTTGATTCTTTCTATAGTTTTTTTGGATTCTAATTCATTTAATTCTGATTTAATTTTGATTATTTCTTTCCGTCTGCTGGATTGGGGTTTATCTTGCTGCTCTTCAAGGAGGTTTAGATGTGTCATTAAATTGTTAGTTTCAGATCTCTCCAATTTGTTGATGTAGGAGCTCAGAGCTATAAACTTGCCTCTGAGTACTGCCTTTGCTGTGTCCCAGAGGAGCTGGTAATTTGTGTGCTCATTTTCATTGAATAGCATGAACATTTGAATTTCCTTTCTAATCTCTTCCATGACCCACTCATGATTCAGCAGTGTGTTGATCAGCCTGCATGTGATACCGGACTTTCTTCGGTGGCTTTTGGTGTTGAGTTCTAATTTTATTCCCTTGTGGTCAGAGAGAATGCAAGGTGTAACTTCAACGTTTCTGAATTTAGACAAGTTTGCTTTGTGGCCTAAAATGTGGTCTATTTTAGAAAACGTTCCATGTGCTGCTGAGAAAAACGTGTATTCTGATGCTGCTGGGTGAAATGTTCTGTAGATGTCTGTTATGTCTAGTTGATCTATGCAGCTGTTTAGATCTGCGGTTTCTCTGTTGAGTTTTTGCCGAGTTGATCTATCTAGTGGGGAGAGTGGTGTGTTAAAATCCCCAACAATTAATGTCTTTGGATCTATATGGGATTTGAGGGAAAGTAGTGTTTCTTTGATAAATTTGGGTGCTCCATTGTTTGGCGAATAGATATTTAGAATTTTAATATCCTCCTGAAGGAGAGATCCTTTAATTAGTATGTAGCGACCTTCTTTATCTCCTCTCACGAATTTTAATTTGAAGTCTATTTTATCTGATATTAGGATTGCAACTCCCGCCTGTTTATGGGGTCCGTTTGCTTGGTAGATTTTGTTCCAGCCTTTAACATTGAAAATGTGTTTGTTTTTACTGGCAAGATGTGACTCCTGCAGGCAGCAGATGGAAGGGTCTTGGTTTTTAATCCAACTAGACAGTCTATGTCGCTTAATTGGAGAGTTCAGTCCGTTAACATTAAGAGATAGGACTGAGAGGTATTTTGAGTTCCTGCCATGTTATCTCCCTTCTTGGGGGCTGCAAAAACTGGGTTCTTCCTATGGTTCTTGGATTCTCAGTTTGGGTGCAGTTTCTTGGCCTTTATTGCGGTCTTGTTGGTTTTCTATGTGTAGGACATCTTTAAGAATCTTTTGTAGGGCTGGTTTGGTGGAGATGTATTGTTTCAATTTTTCTTTGCTATGGAAGGTTTTTATTTGGCCTTCAGTTATGAAGGAGAGTTTAGCTGGGTACAGTATTCTTGGTTGATAGTTGTTTGTTTTTAGGGCATGGCATACATCATTCCAGGCTCTTCTTGCTTTGATTGTCTCTGCTGAGAAATCTGAGGTGATTCTAATTGGTTTCCCTTTATAGGTGATTAACCTTTTCTCCTTGACAGCTTTAAGGATCTTTTCCTTGGTCTGAGTTGATCCTGTGTGGATTATAATGTGACGGTGGGATGTCCTATTCTGGTCTGGTCTATTTGGGGTTCTAAAAGCTTCTTGTATCTGAATAGGCCTATCTTTTTGTATGTTTGGGAAGTTCTCTGCTAGGATCCTGTTAAACAAATTTCCTAAACCATTAACTTCTGTTTCTAGGTGTTCCTCTACACCCATTATCCTTAGATTAGGCCTTCTGATGGTGTCTTCCAGGTGTTGGATAGATCTATCATATTTCTTGGACTTGTCTTGGATGGTTGTATGTTCTTTCTCTATAATATCTAGGCTGTCTTCAATCCCTGAGATTCGATCTTCTGCATGTTCTAACCTGCTGTCAAGACTCTCTACTTTGTTTTTTATCTCTTTTCCTTCTAATTGGTCAGCTTTGATGGCTTCAAGTTCTTTGTTGAAGCTCTGTTTTAGGTCTTGTATGAATTTCTTTACTTCCTTAATTTGGTGTTCAGTGTTTGTCCTCAAATCACTTAGTTGATTGGTTATGGTTTCTTTGGACTCCCATTCCTTCTGTTGGGTTCCATTCAGCATTCCCTTTGTGGTCTCCATGACTTCCTTCAGCTCTTTGTTAATGGATTCCATGAATGCCTTTAGTGATCTTTGTGTGTTCTCTACCTGGTCTCTCAATTCCTGTATTACTCTTTGATTAGCTTCCTCCCGTTCGTGGGATTCCTGCAGATCTCTTTGAGTGTTCTCAGCCTGCTCACGCCATTCCTCCCTTTCTCTTTGAGTATTCTCAAGTTGTTCACGCAAACCCTGTATCAGTTTTTGAGTAGCTTCCTCACGCTTATGATATTCCTGTATAAACTTCTGGGATGCCTCCTCTCTCCCTATCACGCTCATACAGAGTCCTTTGTACGTTGTCAAACTTCTCATTTATCATGTTTGCCAGCAGTGTTTGTAGAGCTATTTGGGAACTCTCCTCTGGATTATTCATTATCTGTTCTAACCCCTGATTATCAAGATTGGGAATTGAGATACCCGAATTTGCCATTTTTCTTGTGTTTTTCCGGCTTACTCTGCCCACTTGAGATGAAGATAGCACCAGTTTTGTGCTAGAACACTATCTTAAGGCAACCATCAACCAAAGTTTGCATTTGTACAGTCAATAGTCTACAGATACAATCTAGTTCAACAGATACATCTATTCTACATCAAACAACTATATGTTAAAGGACTTCGAACCGCAGAGAAGAATTTGGAAAACCAGAAATTATTAGGGTTAGGGAGAGATGTGGGTAAAAAATAGGAATACATTGGTGTGGGGAGGCACAGGGAGAGTTAACTATGTCCTAATCACAAGGCAGGAAATAGGTTGGGTAGGATGCAAGTAGAGAGAGAGAGAAAAAGAAGAAAGGGAAAGGGGAATGAAAAGAGACCAGAAAAAAAATAGAAACGGAAAAATTAATGTTATTATAGAGATTAGAAGACCATCTATTTAGAGAGGAATGTGAATATATTGAGAGAAAGGGAGGGACATAGAGGAGATGTGAAAAACTTAAAAAAAATGCTTAAAATATTATATAGGTATAAAGAGGTAGTACTGCTATTAATGAATTTATGTCTCAGAGATTTTGAATTGAGTAATAAGTTTGTGGATTAAGTGTGTATACAATGGGGGATAGGGTCTACTAGTTAACTACGGGTTTATCTGAGGATGTGCAGGACAAGAGTTAAGTCACATAACGAAGAACAAAAGAGAGGAACAGGTGGAAAGGATAGGAAAGTGAGAAGAAAAGATCAGAAGTTCTGTAGAGCTAGACAAAAAACAAAAAATAATTAAGAATGAAAGAAAAAGAGAAAGAAGACAAGAAAAGAAAGGAAAACACACATTCACCTATTCCTAAAATAAAAATTATAAGAGGAGAGAAAAAAGAAAAAAAAAGTTACTGGAAAACAATTATTTTTTCAGAAGAGGCAAAAATTAAAGATTAATAAAAGTTTTAGAAAAGGAAAAAAATTTTTTTATATATATAAGGTAACAAAAAACAAAAAAAAAAGAAAAAGAAAAGAAGAAGAAGAAGAAAAAAAAAGTTCTTTGATTTTTTTTTGGGAGGGGTGGGAAGAATCCTCTATCTCCCTTTTGTCTGTAACCAGAGTCTTGTTGGAGTCTCTGGTCAGCTTGAGGTCCTGTGGCTTGATTGGTTTCTTAAGTCAGTTTGTTGGAACAGGCACAAAAATGCTCTGCTTTACCCAAGATTTTGAGATCCCCCTCCCAGGTTAGTTTACTGGGAGGGTGATCTGCTTTGAGAATCACAAAAGAGGGGGATGCAGTGATGAGGCTAGGTTCTGGGTAGAGTTGAGGCCTTTCAACAAACAGTAGCTTTTCCCTGGGGCTATTTTGTGAAAAAAACTCACAGCACCCAGCCTGGAGCCATTCTCAGGGTTTCTGTTTTTTAATTGATTGTGGTGGCTGCTAGAGGGAAGGGCAGCCTCTGGCTCTGGTTACCCAGTGAGGAGAGCGACTCCAATGGCTGGCGCCTGAGCTGGGTGACTTTTCCCTGGATGGAACTGAGTCTGTGAGGTCACTTCGCCGTTAAGTTCTTGTGACCTGCTAAATGACTCGTTTTATTCCACGGCCTGAGCTGGAGCTATCAGCTCCTCCGAGCTTTGTCGGTATCCAAGATGGAGATCACCGGTGCTGGGGGGGGGAGGGGTGGCCTTCCCTCCTCTGCTCCCTGAGAAGGAGTGAGGATGTTGACCTTCTACTCATGCCAAGTCTTGGATCCTGGGTTGTCTCTGGTCTGCAAACTGCAGGATGAAGATGTCTGCTCCTTGTCGGTTCTTGCTGGTGTTGAGTAGAATCCGCTTGTCCGCTGTGTTTGGCTCCTTCGTCCCAGACTCTGTCTCAGGTATGACCCCGCGGCGGTGGTCGCCGCCGCGACCCTGCCGCCGCAGTGGCAGCTGCTGGCAAGCGCTCAGATGTGTCTGCTTGGCTTCCCCTCTCTTGACTAACTCTCTGTCCTGTGATGGCACACTTGGTGTGATTCTCTGGCTTGGGACTGTTCACTGGAACTCTGAACCTGCTTTCTATGCAAGAGCTTGTTCAGATTCCAGCTTCTCCTCCGCCATCTTCCGGGGTAAAGTTCGTTTTCAACATAGTGTTTTGTACATCTCATTGTTAGAATGGGTCAACCTGTATCCCTATTTAAGCACTTTTTTCCCCTTCACCTCCCCAAATTAGAAAAATGTATGTACAAGATGCAGGGCACCGACATCATATACAGTGAAAACAGGGGTTATACTTTGGGGGAGGAATGTACAAAAAAACAAAAAAATAACATGGTACATTACAAATACATTTGAACAATAGCAAGAAAGTTAAAAATATATTTGTGTCCCTATCTTGGGGTTCATTTCGCTTAACATCATCTTAATGGTCATATGTATATTGCTTTTGGCCTTCTGCTTGTCTTCCACATATACTAGTTATTGAAAATAAGGGAAACCATGGGACCTATGTTTCTTTGGGCCTGGCTTACTTCACTTAATATAATTTTTCCAAGTCTTTCCATTTTCTAAAAATATGGAGTAATGTCATTCTTTCTGATGGAGGCATAGAATTCCATTGTATGTATATATGTATGTATATATATATATATATATATACATATATATATAGATAGATAGATAGATAGATAGATAGATACCGTATTTTCTTCATCCATTCATCTACTGAGGGCATCAGGGTTGGTGACATATCTTAGCTATGGTAAATAATGCTGCTATAAATATTGTTGTGCTGGTAGCCTTAGTATGGCTTTGTTTGTGAACGTTCGGGTAAATGTCCAAAAGTGGGATTGCTGGGTCATAGGAGAACTCTAGGTGGAGTCTTTTGAGGAACCTCCATACTGCTTTCCAAAATGGTTGAACAAGTTTACACTCCCACCAACAATGAAGTAGGGTTTCCTTCTGTCCACATCCCCTCCAACATTTGTTGTTATTAGAGTTCTTGATTATAGACATTCTATCTGGGGTGAGGTGGTATCTCAATGTTGTTTTGATTTGCATTTCTTTTATGGCTAGGGAGATTGAACATTTCTTCATGCCTCTGTTCGACATTCTTAGTTCTTCTTCAGAGAAGTTTCTCTTTAAATCTTTTTCCCACTTATTTCTCACGCAGTTGTTTCTTTGAGGATTTGTTGTTGGGGGATTTAAGTTTTGGAGTTCCAAATATATTTTAGATATGAGACACTTTGTTGTATGGCTAGTGAAGATCTTCTCCCAATCCGTGGGATTTCTATTGATCTTGCTAGCTATGTCCTTTGCCATGCAGAAGCTCTGTAGCTTCATGCAATCCCATCTATCCAACCTTTCCTTGGTTTGTTGTGTTTCTGTGTCTCTATTAAGAAAATTTCGGCCTGTGCCAAGGAGACCTAGGGTATCTCCTATTCCATCCTGTAATGTTTTCAGAGTGTTTGCTTTGACTCCGAGGTCTTCAATCCATTTGGAGTTGATTCTGGTGCAAGGTGATATATAATGATCTAGCTTTAGTTTTTTACATGTGATTAACCAATTTTGCCAGCACTATTTACTAAAGAGGCTGCCTTTCTTCCATTCTATTTTTTTCGCTCCCTTATCGAAGATTAGACTACTGTAAGGCTGTGGGTTCATTTCTGGGTTTTCAATTCTATTCCATGGGTCCTCAGGTCTGTTCTTGTGCCAGTACCAAGCTGTTTAGATTACTATGACTTTGTAGTAGAGTTTGAAATTTGGTATTGATATTCCTCCAGCACTGTTCTTTCTGTTAAGGATCATTTTTGCTATTCGGGGTCTTTTATTGTTTCATATGAATTTTTGGATTGCTTCTTCCTTCAAGAATGATGTTGGAATATTGATAGGTATTGCATTGAATATGTAGATAGCCTTGGGAATTATTGCCATTTTCACAATGTTGATCTTTCCAATCCAGGAGCATGAGAGGTTTTTTCCACTTCCTAAGTTCTGCTTTGATTTCATTTTTTAGGCTTTTAAAGTTTTCATCATAGAGGTCCTTCACTTCTTTATTTAACTCCTAGGTATTTTTTGTGGGGCCATTACAAAAGGAGTTGCTTTTCTGATTTCAGCATGGCTGAAATGGCATACAGAAAAATGGCATACAGAAAAGCCATTGATTTTGGGGTTAATTTTATACCCTTCTACTTTGCCAAAGTTTCAAATCAGCTCAAGTAATTTGGAGTTTAGTCTGTAGGATTCTTTAAATAAAAGATCAAGTCATCTGCAAAGAGGGAGAGTTTTACTTCATCTTTCCCTATTTGGATCCCCTTTATGTTTGCATCTTGCTCAGGGACTTTTCTGACAGGTTGATTTGGAGCCATGATTCTCAGAACTAAACGCATAATTAGCTAAGTATACAGGCATAAGCCACCAGTGCCCCCCTTGTGCACATTTCTTTAAAAAAAAATAAGGAAGTTAGGCAAATGTCAGAGGATCACATTTATAATCCTACATACTCAGAAGGCTAAGAGCTGAAGATTCAACATTAACTTGGGCAGAAATGTCTGTCAGGCTTTATCTCCAGTTAACCAACAAAATGCTGTGGGCTACAGGTGTGAATGAAATGATACAGCACTTACTGTGAACAAGCAAAAGTCCTAGGCTATGACTTCAAGCCAGTGAACACATAATACATACATACATACATACTTACACACACATACATAGTTTTCTTTATCCATTTTCAGATACATAGTAGCTTACTATATACATATTGCTTACCTTGCTTTTCTTTTAAAAATGTATCTTCTAGAAATATATGCAAAATCACTCATCTCCACTTTACTTTTCTTCAAATACTTTTAAAAAGGGGTTTCAGTTAACATATCAATTTATACACAAATAAATCTTGACCAGAGTCAATCTTTCTATCTTTCTTCCTCCACATCTAGCTCATCTCCTTCCTTTTCAAGTTTCTGGGTTGAGATTCCACATCTGTACTATTGAGTATTATGAATGTTTCTACCCATCATTCCTCTTCACTTATTCACATTCTTCCTTTAAGTGTTCATGCCATGCCCCCCGACATATTTCAACTTCTTGGTAATCATTTTGTTGAACTGGATGCTAATTGTTCAAAGGCTATACTCATCATTCCTTCAGTAACTATACTTTAGTCACTTTGACTGTAAATGTACATATGCACATATATGAACATATACATATATACATATATCACATATGTAGTATATGAATACGCATACATATATGTATAATGGCATGGCACTGTATATATTTTAAAATAGGTTTATATTCTAGGCCTGAGTTTTATATATGACAGAAAATATGAAGCATTCTCATCTCTCTAAGATTCATTCTCTTACTTCACTCAATACAATTCCTTCCATGTCCATCCCTTTCCCTACAAATGACATAATTCTTCCTGTTGGATGACAATATTTTTTCTAGACGATGAATGATAAAATTCTATTGCATATATATTTTATTTCTTGATTCACTCATTTGTTGTAGAGTTTCTGGGTTGTTTCCATAACATGACTATTGTGAATAGTGTTACATTGAACATGGAGTTGCAGGTGCATTTATTACATTCTTATTTGCTATCTTCCATATATATGTCCAATATCACTAGATTATAAGGTAATTCTACTTTTGGATTTTAGAGGATTTTTAATATTGCCTTTCAAAGTAGCTGCTCTAATTTATTTCTCCATCAATTGTGTATTAAGATTCCTTTTCCCCATGAATTCTTTTTTTTTTTTTTTTAGCTTTTTTCTTCATGAATTTACTATAATCATTACATTATACATTGTATCGTATGCTTCCACAGTTAGTTACAACATGGCCTCTTACCACACATCCATCCTGTCCCCATTCCTTGGGCATAAATCTTGTATACTTTGTATCGTTCTTTCTTTTTTTTTCTTTTTTTTTTTTAATTTAATTTTATTTTATTTGAGAACATACTGTACAGAGGGGTTACAATTACATGGGCAGGATAATGCATACATTTCTTACCAAGCATTGCAGCCTCCTCCTTTGTTTACCCTTCACCTCCCTTCCCAGCCTCCCCCCTCCCTCCCACCCGATCATACCACCCCTCCCCCCCCCCCCGACATTGTAAAGCTGGTTTTGACATGACATTTTGTACTTCTCATTGTTGCAACAGGTCCACCTGAATCCTTAAACGACTTGTTTGTCCCCATCTCCTCCACATGTTATACTGACATCAAATATAGTGAAAGCGGGGGTTACACTGTGGGGGAGGGACATACAAAGCAACAAAGAGATAATATTATAAATGCGTTAGAAACACATGCATGAAAGAAACAAAAACATTAAAATACATATTTGAGGTTTCGTTTTCCTAACATCACATTATTTGACTTTTTCCGCTTGACTCATACCTATACTAGATATTGCAAATAAGGGAAACCATGGGACCTATGTTTCTTTGGGCCTGGCTTACTTCACTTAATATAATTTTTTCCAAGCCTTTCCATTTCCTAACAAATGGGGAAATGTCATTCTTTCTGATGGAGGCATAGAATTCCATTGTGTATATATACCACATCTTCTTGATCCATTCATCTACTGAGGGGCATCTGGGTTGGTTCCATGTCTTAGCTATGGTAAATAATGCTGCAATAAACATAGTTGTGCTGGTAGCTTTAGTGTGGCCTTGTTTGTGATCATTTGGGTAAATGCCCAAAAGTGGGATTGCTGGGTCATTGGGGAGCTCTATGGGGAGTCTTTTGAGGAACCTCCATACTGCTTTCCAAAGTGGTTGAACAAGTTTACATTCCCACCAACAATGAAGTAAGGTTCCTTTCTGTCCACATCCCCTCCAGCATCTGTTGTTGTTAGAGTTCTTGATTTTTGCTGTTCTAACTGGAGTGAGGTGATATCTCAATGTTGTTTTGATTTGCATTTCTTTTATGGCTAGGGATGTTGAACATTTCTTCATGTGTCTATTGGCCATCCTTCTTTCTTCTTCAGAGAAGCTTCTCTTTAAGTCTTTCGCCCACTTACTTATTGGGCAGTTGTTTCTTTGAGGATTTGTTGTTGGGTGGTTTAATTTTTTGAGTTCCAAGTATATTTTAGATATGAGACCCTTGTCCGTTGTATGGCTAGTAAAGATCTTCTCCCAGTCCGTGGGCTTTCTATTGATCTTGCTAGCTATGTCATTTGCCCTGCAGAAGCTCTGCAACCTTATACAATCCCATTTGTCCAGCCTTTCTTTGATTTGTTGTGTTTCCGGGTCTTTATTCAGAAAATTTCGGCCTGTGCCAAGGAGACCCAGGGTTTCTCCTATTCCATCCTGTAATGTTTTCAGAGTGTCTGCTTTGAGTTCAAGGTCTTTGATCCATTTGGAGTTGATTCTGGTGCAGGGTGATATATAAGGATCTAGCTTTAGTTTTCTACATGTAGTTAACCAGTTTTGCCAGCACCATTTACTGAAGAGGCTGTCTGTCTTCCATTCTATTGTTTTAGCTCCCTTATCGAAGATTAGATGGCTATAGGTCTGTAGGTTCATTTCTGGGTTTTCAATTCTATTCCATTGGTCCTGAGGTCTGTTCTTATGCCAATACCAAGCTGTTTTGATTACTATGGCTTTATAGTAGAGTTTGAAATTTGGTACTGATATTCCTCCAGCAGTGTTCTTTCCATTGAGGAGCGTTTTTGCTATTCGGGGTCTTTTATTGTTCCATATGAATTTTTGGATTGCCTCTTCTATTTCCTTGAAGAATGAGGGTGGAATTTTGATAGGTATTGCGTTGAATTTGTAGATAGCCTTGGGGAGTATTGCCATTTTCACGATGTTAATCTTTCCAATCCAGGAGCATGGGAGGTTTTGCCATTTTTTAAGTTCTGTGTTGATTTCCTTTTTCAAGATTTTAAAGTTTTCATCGTAGAGGTCCTTCACTTCTTTAGTTAAGTTAATTCCTAGGTATTTTATTTTTTGTGGGGCTATTACGAATGGAGTTGCTTTCCTAATTTCAGCCACACTTTTCTCATTGTTGGCATACAGAAAAGCCATTGATTTTTGGGGGTTAATTTTATAACCTGCTACTTTGCCAAAGTTTTGAATCAGCTTGAGTAATTTGGGAGTGGAGTCTATGGGATTCTTTAAATACAAGATCATGTCATCTGCAAAGAGGGAGAGTTTTATTTCTTCTTTCCCTATTAGGATCCCCTTTATGTCTGCTACTTGTCTTATTGCTGTAGCTAGGCATTCTAATACTAGATTGAAGAGAAGTGGAGAGAGTGGGCATCCTTGTCTTGTTCCTGAGTTAAGAGGAAATGGCTTTAGTTTTTCAACATTGAGTATAATGCTGGCTGTAGGTTTGTCATATGCAGCCTTTATTGTATTGAGGAATGTTCCATGGATTCCTAATTTTTTCAAAACCTTCATCATAAAGGGGTGTTGGATCTTGTCGAATGCTTTTTCTGCATCTATTTAGATAACCATGTGGTTCTTATTCTTGCTCCTGTTGATGTGATGAATAATATTAATTGATTTGCGTATATTGAACCAGCTTTGCATCCCTGAAATGAATCCTGTTTGATCGTGGTGGATGATTTTTTGGATGAATTGTTGAAGTCGGTTGGCCAAAATTTTGTTGAGAAGTTTTGCATCAATGTTCATCAAAGAAATGGGTCTATAGTTCTCTTTCTTTGATGAGTCCCTGCCAGGTTTTGGGATGAGGGTTATGATGGCTTCATAGAATGTGTTCGGTAGTGAGCTTTCTCTTTCAATTTCATTGAAGAGTTGGAGGAGAATTGGTGTGAGCTCTGCTTTGAAGGCCTTGTAAAATTCCGCTGTAAAACCATCTGGTCCTGGACTTTTCTTAGCTGGGAGGTCTCTTATTGCTGTTTCTATTTCAATGCTTGATATGGGCCTGTTAAGGTAGTTTACCTCATCTTGGTTTAGTTTTGGCATGTCAATATTTGCTAGGAAGAGGTCCATTTCTGTCAAGTTCTCAAACTTATTAGCATACAGTTTTGAGAAGTATTCCCTTATAATGTTCTGAATCTTGGTTGTTTCCGTGGTGATGTTTCCATTCTCATCTCTGAGTTTATTAATTTGGGTGTGTTCTCTTCTTTTTCTGATAAGATTTGCTAAGGGTCTGTCAATTTTGTTGAGTTTTTCGAAGAACCAACTCTTTGTTTTGTTGATTCTTTCTATAGTTTTTTTGGATTCTAATTCATTTAATTCTGATTTAATTTTGATTATTTCTTTCCGTCTACTGGATTGGGGTTTATCTTGCTGCTCTTTTTCAAGGAGGTTTAGATGTGTCATTAAATTGTTAGTTTCAGATGTTTCCAATTTGTTGATGTAGGAGCTCAGAGCTATAAACTTGCCTCTGAGTACTGCCTTTGCTGTGTCCCAGAGGAGCTGGTATTTTGTGTGTTCATTTTTGTTGAATAGCATGAACATTTGAATTTCCTTTCTAATCTCTTCCATGACCCACTCATGATTCAGCAGTGTGTTGTTCAGCCTCCATGTGATACCGGACTTTCTTTGGTGGCTTTTGGTGTTGAGTTCTAACTTTATTCCCTTGTGGTCAGAGAGAATGCAAGGTATAACTTCAATGTTTCTGAATTTAGACAAGTTTGCTTTGTGGCCTAAAATGTGGTCTATTTTAGAAAACGTTCCATGTGCTGCTGAGAGAAACGTGTATTCTGATGCTGCTGGGTGAAATGTTCGGTAAATGTCTGTTAAGTCTAGTTGATCTATGCAGCTGTTTAGATCTGCGGTTTCTCTGTTGAGTTTTTGCCGAGTTGATCTATCTAGTGGGGAGAGTGGTGTGTTAAAATCCCCAACGATTAATGTCTTTGGATCTATATGGGATTTGAGGGAAAGTAGTGTTTCTTTGATAAATTTGGGTGCTCCATTGTTTGGCGAATAGATATTTAGAATTGTAATATCCTCCTGAAGGAGAGATCCTTTAATTAGTATGTAGCGACCTTCTTTATCTCTTTTCACGAATTTTAATTTGAAGTCTATTTTATCTGATATTAGGATTGCAACTCCCGCCTGTTTATGCGGTCCGTTTGCTTGGTAGATTTTGTTCCAGCCTTTAACATTGAAAATGTGTTTGTTTTTACGGGCAAGATGTGACTCCTGCAGGCAGCAGATAGAGGGTCTTGGTTTTTAATCCAACTAGACAGTCTATGTCGCTTAATTGGAGAGTTCAGTCCGTTAACATTAAGAGATAGGACTGAGAGGTATTTGGGAGTTCCTGCCATGTTATCTACCTTCTTGGGGGCTGCGAAAACTGGGTTCTTCCTATGGTTCTTGGATTCTCAGTTTGGGTGCAGTTTCTTGGCCTTTATTGCGGTCTTGTTGGTTTTCTATGTGTAGGACATCTTTAAGAATCTTTTGTAGGGCTGGTTTGGTGGAGATGTATTGTTTCAATTTTTCTTTGCTATGGAAGGTTTTTATTTGGCCTTCAGTTATGAAGGAGAGTTTAGCTGGGTACAGTATTCTTGGTTGATAGTTGTTTGTTTTTAGGGCATGGCATACATCATTCCAGGCTCTTCTTGCTTTGATTGTCTCTGCTGAGAAATCTGAGGTGATTCTAATTGGTTTCCCTTTATAAGTGATTACCCTTTTCTCTCTGACAGCTTTAAGGATCTTTTCCTTGTTCTGAGTTGATCCTGTGTGGATTATAATGTGACGGTGGGATGTCCTATTCTGGTCTGGTCTATTTGGGGTTCTAAAGGCTTCTTGTATCTGGACAGGCCTATCTTTTTGCATGTTTGGGAAGTTCTCTGCTAGGATCCTGTTAAACAGATTTCCCAGACCATTAACTTCTGTTTCTAGGTGCTCCTCTACACCCATTATCCTTAGATTAGGCCTTCTGATGGTGTCTTCCAGGTGTTGGATAGATCTATCATATTTCTTGGACTTGTCTTGGATGGTTGTATGTTCTTTCTCTATAATATCTAGGCTGTCTTCAATCCCTGAGATTCGATCTTCTGCATGGTCTAACCTGCTGTCAAGACTCTCTACTTTGTTTTTTATCTCTTTTCCTTCTAGTTGGTCAGCTTTGATGGCTTCAAGTTCTTTGTTGAAGCTCTGTTTTAGGTCTTGTATGAATTTCTTTACTTCCTTAATTTGGTGTTCAGTGTTTGTCCTCAAATCACTTAGTTGATTGGTTATGGTTTCTTTGGGCTCCCATTCCTTCTGTTGGGTTCCATTCAGCATTCCCTTTGTGGTCTCCCTGACTTCCTTCATCTCTTTGTTAATGGATTCCATGAATGCCTTTAGTGATCTTTGTGTGTTCTCTACCTGGTCTCTCAATTCCTGTATTACTCTTTGATTAGCTTCCTCCCGTTCACGGGATTCCTGCAGATCTCTTTGAGTGTTCTCAGCCTGCTCACGCCATTCCTCCCTTTCTCTTTGAGTATTCTCAAGTTGTTCACGCAAATCCTGTATCAGTTTTTGAGTAGCTTCCTCACGCTTATGATATTCCTGTATAAACTTCTGGGATGCCTCCTCTCTCTCCCTATCACGCTCATACAGAGTCCTTTGTACGTTGTCAAACTTTTCATTTATCATGTTTGCCAGCAGTGTTTGTAGAGCTGTTTGGGAACTCTCCTCTGGATTATTCATTATCTGTTCTAACCCCTGATTATCAGGATTGGGAATTGAGATACCCGAATTTGCCATTTTTCTTGTGTTTTTCCGGCTTACTCTGCCCATTTGAGATGAAGATAGCACCAGTTTTGTGCTAGAACACTATCTTAAGGCAACCATCAACCAAAGTTTGCATTTGTACAGTCAATAGTCTACAGATACAATCTAGTTCAACAGATACATCTATTCGACATCAAACAACTATATGTTAAAGGACTTTGAACTGCAGAGAAGAATTTGGAAAACCAGAAATTATTAGGGTTAGGGAGAGATGTGGGTAAAAAATAGGAATAGATTGGTTTGGGAAGGCACAGGGAGAGTTAACTATGTCCTAATCACAATGCAGGAAATAGGTTGGGTAGGATGTAAGTAGAGAGAGAGAGAAAAGGGAAGAAAGGGAAAGGGGAATGAAAAGAGACCAGAAAAAGTATAGAGACGTAAAAATTAATGTTATTTTAGAGATTAAAAGACCATCTATTTATAGAGGGATATGAATATGTTGAGAGAAAGGGAGGGACATAGAGGAGATGAGAAAAACTTTTAAAAAATGCTTAAAATATTATATAGGTATAAAGAGGTAGTACTGTTATTAATGAATTTAAGTCTCAGAGGTTTTGAATTGAGTAATAAGTTTGTGGATTAAGTGTGTACACAATGGGGGATAGGGTCTACTGGTTAACTACGGGTTTATCTGAGGATGTGCAGGACAAGTGTTAAGTCACATAAAGGTGAACAAAGAGGAAAAGTTGGAAAGGATAGGAAAGTGAGAAGAAATTCAGTAGAGCTAGAAAAAAAACAAAAACAAAAAGATAATTAAGAATGAATGAAAAAGAGAAAGAAGACAAGAAAAGAAAGAAAACACACATTCACGTATTCCTAAAATAAAAATTATAAGAGGAGAAAAAAAAATTAATGGAAAACAATTATTTTTTCAGAAGAGGCAAAAATTAAAGATTAATAAAAGTTTTAGAAAAGCAAAAAAAAAATTTTTTATATATATATAAGGTAACAAAAAAACGAAAAAAAAACAAAACAAGAAAAAGAAAAAAAGAAAAGAAGAAGAAGAAGAAAAAAAAAGTTCTTTGATTTTTTTTTTTTTTTTGGGAGGGGTGGGAAGAGTCCTGTATCTCCCTTTTGTCTGTAACCAGAGTCTGGTTGGAGTCTCTGGTCAGCTTGAGGTCCTGTGGCTTGATTGGTTTCTTAAGTCAGTTTGTTGGAACAGGCAGAAAAATACTCTGCTTTACCCAAGATTTTGAGATCCCCCTCCCAGGTTAGTTTACTGGGAGGGTGATCTGCTTTGAGAATCACAAAAGAGGGGGATGCAGTGATGAGGCTAGGTTTTGGGTAGAGTTGAGGTCTTTCAAGGAACAGTAGCTTTTCCCTGGGGCTATTTTGTGGAAAAAAAAACTCACAGCACCCAGCCTGGAGCCATTCTCAGGGTTTCTGTTTTTCAATTGATTGTGGTGGCTGCTAGAGGGCGGGGCAGCCTCTGGCTCTGGCCACCCAGCGTGGAGAGACACTCCAATGGCTGGTGCCTGAGCTGGGCGATCCCTCCCTGGATGGAACTGAGTCTGTGAGGTCACCTCGCCGCCAAGTTCCCGTGAACTGCCAAATGACTAGCTCTATTCCAAGGCCTGAGCTGGAGCTAGCCGCTCCTCCGAGCTTTGTCGGTATCCAAGATGGAGATCACCGGTGCTGGGGGGGGGAGGGGTGGCCTTCCCTCCTCTGCTCCCAGAGAAGGAGTGAGGAAGCGGGGCTTCTACTCACGGGGAGTCTTGGATCCCGGGTCGTCTCTGGTCTGCAAAGTGCAGGATGAAGTTGTCCGCTCCTTGTCGGTTCTTGCTGGTGTTGAGTAGAATCCGCTCGTCCGCTGCGTCTGGCTCCTTTGTCCCGGACTGCGTCTCAGGTATGCCTCCGCGGCGGTGGTCGCCGCTGCGACCCTGCCGCCGCAGCGGCAGCTGCTCAGATGTGTCTGCTTGGCTTCCCCTCTCTTGACTAACTCTCTGTCCTGTGATGGCACACTTGGTGTGATTCTCTGGCTTGGGACTGTTCACTGGAACTCTGAAACTGTTTTCTATGCAAGAGCTTGTTCAGATTCCAGCTTCTCCTCCGCCATCTTCCCGGACAGTCTCCCCATGAATTCTTGCAAGTATTTGTTGTTGTTTGTATTCTTGATGTGACAAATAATAAAAAAAATCATACACCACAATCAATTTGGTTTTATTCCAGGGATGTAAAATTGGTTCAGCATACCCAAATCAATAAACATAAAAAATCAGGGACAGGAATCACATGATTATCTCAATAGTTGTATAATACATCTTTGACAAAATTCAACATTCTTTTTTGATAACAGCTCTGGAGAAGCTAGAAACAGAACAAGCATACTTCAACATAAAAAAGATTTTTTATAATAAACCTATAGCTAATATCATATTAAATGGTTATAAAAACTGAAATAATTTCCCCTAAGATCCAAGTATAGGATCTTTCTTTCCTCCATCCTCCCAAAGTAATAATTTCTTCCATTTTTCATTATTCAGAATATTTTCTCTTTATAACAGTTATCTAATAATAATTATATGGCAACCTCTTAGGACAGTGCAAATACTCAATAAATAGCTCAGTATAAAAATACAGACAAACTAGTAAAAAATGAAAGAAAAGCATCTACTTAATATTAATATACAAGTGGCTTCACGGTCGTGCATTCTTTTTTTGGTGGTGAAAAATAGAAATATTCAAATAAAGAAATAAACACATCCATTACAATAATGATAAGTGGCTCAGAAGATCTCTCCCTGAAGTCAAATTCCTTCTGACATTGTAAATGTGTTTGAACTATAGTTTCAGACTTTTCACATATTCTGTATGTGGTAAATAATTTAGTACATGAGTTTGCTAGGGGTGTCAACAAATAGTAGAGACTGTAGTTTAGGTGACCTGCATGGTACTATTTATTATTTCTGGAGAGTGCAAGTCAATGATGATGCTATAGGAAGAGAAACTTAAAATATTTCCCCTAAAATTGGGGGAAATGAAAGAATGTTCACTGTCTCCACTCTTTTTTAATATAGTACTGGAATTTCTGGCATGAGCAGTAAAGCAAGAAAATGATAAAAGAAGGAACCAAATAGGAAAGAAAAAAGTCAAACTATCTATATCTGCAGTTAATATAATCTTTTATATAAAGGACACTAAAGATTCTACCCCATAACTGCTAGAACTGATAAACACTTTGGCAATTTAACAGAATATAAAAAATTAACCCACAGAAATCAATAGCTTTTTGGTATATCCAAAATAAGCACAATGTGAGGGAGAATAGAACAATTCCATTTGTAATAACCTCAAAAATGCCTACAAATATCTAGGAATAAATAATATCAGCTTCCTGATAAACATAACCACAAAGGTTAAGGATCTCTATAATTAAAGCTATACAATGTTGAACAAAGAAATTGAAGAAGACACCAGGAGGTAGAAAGACTTCTCATGTTCATGGATTAGCAAATGTAATATCAAAATAATAGTTATACCCATCAAAATTTGCATGGTAATTTTCAAAAGAATTGAGAAAACAGCTTAAAAACTTCATATGGAAACAGAAAAGACCCTAAATAGCTAATGTAATTCTGAAGGGGGAAAATAATCAGTAATACTAGACATAACACAATTCCAGATTTCAGACTTCATTACAAACTATAGAGCCATAGTAAAACAAACAGCTTAGTACTGGCACAAAAACAGGCCAGAAGATCGATAGAATAAATTACAAGACCCAGAACTAAAACCACATTTCTATCATCATCTGATATTTTGACAAAAGAACCAAAAATATCTGTTGGAAATTTGTTGATGATAGCTTCTTCAACAAATTGTGTTGGGGAAATGGGACATAAAGAAGAGTGAAACTGGAGCGCTGCCTATTACAGAGTACTGACATCAATGTAAAATAGATCAAAGGCCTCAATGGAAGATCTGAAACCTTGAAACTACTGCAGATAAGAGTAGAGGAAACATTACAACTTATTGGCAGAGGCACTCAGCCAAAAGGAGAATTGACAAATACGACAGCTTGTCACAGGCCGAAATTTTCTTAATAGAGACCCAGAAACACAACAAATCAAAGAAAAGGTGGACAAATGGGATTGCATGAAATTGCAGAGTTTCTGCATAGCAAAGGACATAGCTAGCAAGATCAATAGAAAGCCCACAAATTGAGATAAAATCTTCACTAGCCATACAACTGACAAGGGTCTCATATCTAAAATATACCTGGAACTCAAAAAATTAAAACCCCCGACAACAAATCCTCAAAGAAATAACTGCCCAATAAATAAGTGGGCTAATGACTTACAGAGAAACTTCTCTGAAGAGGAAAGAAGGATGGCCAATAGACACATGAAGAAATGATCAACCTCCCTAGCCATAAGAGAAATGCAGATCAAAACAGCATTAAGATACCACCTCACCCCAGTTAGAATGGCTATAATCAAGAACTCTAATAACAACAGATGCTGGAGGGGATGTGGACAGAAGGGAACCTTACTACATTGTTGGTGGGAGTGTAAACTTGTTCCAACACTTTGGAAAGTAGTATGGAGGTTCCTCAAAAGACTCCACATAGAGCTCCCCTATGACCCAGCAATCCCACTTTTGGGCATTTACCCTAATGATCACAAACAAACCATACCAAAGCTACCAACACAACTATGTTTATTGTAGCATTATTTACCATAGCTAAGATATGGAGTCAACCCCGATGCCCCTCAATAGAGGAATGGATCAAGAAAATGTGGTATATATACAGAATGGAATTCTATGCCTCCACCAGAAAGAATGACATTGCCTCATTGTTAGGAAATGGAAAGACTTGGAAAAAATTATATTAAGTGAAGTAATCCAGGCCCAAAGAAATATAGGTCCCATGGTTTCCCTTCTTTGCAATAACCAGTATATGTCTGACACCAAGCAGAAAAGGTCAGATAAGTTGACGTTAGGTGAAATGAATCCCAAGATAAGGACTCAAATGTTTTTTTTCTTGCTATTGTTTCTAACATATTTATAAGATGATTTCTTTGTTGCTTTGTATGTCCCTCCCCCATGGTATAACCCCTGTTTTCAATGTATTTGATGTTTTTATAATTTGTGGAGGGGAAGGGAAAAAATAAATTCTTTAAATAGGGATACAGGTGGACCCATTGCAACAATGAGATGTACAAGACGTTATGTCGAAAAATGAACTTTACAACTTTGGCACGGGTGGAGGAGAGAGGAGAGATGGGAAGGGATGACAAGGGGAAACAAAGGAGGAGGTAACAATGCTTGATAAGAAATGTACTCATTACCTTGCTTATGTAATTGTAACCCCTCTGTACGGTATGTTCACAATAAAAAAGGAAAAAACAATAAAAAATAAACTGAAAAGCTTTTGCACTACATAGATATAGCTACTAATCTAAAAAGACAACCTAAATAATGGAAGAAAATCTTTACCGGCTACATGTCTGATGAACACCAACTCCAGAATATATAAGGACATCAAAAAAAAAAAAAAACTAAACCCCCAAAGAATCAAGAACTGAATACATGAGCAAAAGAGCTAAGCAAAGGCATCTTAGAAAAAGTAAAAATAACCAATAGATGTGTGAAGAAATGCTCAACAATCCTAGCCACAATGGAAATGCAAATAAAAACATTTAGATTCCATCTCACTCCCATCTTTTTAAAATAGCTAAATAAGATCCATTCATTCATTCACCATCTCTTCCAGTTCTCTGCTGATGAGGGTGCCTTTTATTCCAACCTTTTCCCAAACCTGCCTTTACTGGATCAAGCCCAGATAACTTGGGAAAATGATCACAGACAGAATATAATTTCTCTCTGAGTTTTCTTCACACTCCCAATACAAAGGCTCTCACTCCAAATAGGTTGAGTTTTATCCTTTCCATCTAGACTAGCCAGCAGACCAAGCACCAGTCATGAAATCCCTCAGAGAAGAGTATACACCATTTGTTTATATAAATTACAAGCAGAAAAACAATCTTCTGTAAGAGTTCAAGCTCAGCAAGTGTCTAAGAATACTCTAGAACATGTCTATGTATATTCTTCTTCCGTGTCCAGATTTGCAATCTAAATCCCCACTGTGGATCAGTCTATTAGCAATTGGAACTGACATCTCTTCTTGTATCTGCACTAAAATAACATCTTCCCAGAAGCAGTGACAAATAAAGAGCTAAAAGAAAAGAAGGGAAAGTACATAGACATCCTTTGCCCTCTATCCTATTATCTGAATTAAAATACATATGTACTTAGTGTTCATTCCCAATCTCCCAGGAGAAAGAGGGAGATTTTAGCAAGGAGAAACTTTTCACTTGGTTTTTGAAAGATGCTCTGCTACAGCTGTATTTAGAAAGTTCTGGGAGAAAATCAACCAAAAGAGTACATGATGATGTAACAGGTTAGGCATTGTGTTAAATGCATTCCTGACTCCAGTGCTTAAAAGTGAGTGTTACACTCACAATGCAAACAAGAAAACAAACCAGCTCTCAACCAAGTCCACCCTTGCAAATTGTTCTGTGGTGCTGGGGCTGAGTATCTGCAAATGATTTTCTTTCATCTAGCTTCCCTTAGGTTTTACCAATGTGAAGCACCATTGCAACTTGGGGATTGGAAAGGCCTTTATTCCTGTTTGGCTCCTAGTGCCATTTCTACAGAAGTTCTGTGTAGCTTCAACTCCTTACTTTGGGATCCTTAGTCCTGGGCTCAGAATACATACTATGGCATTAGTTACATGTGATGCTTCTTAGACCCAGGGACAAGTTATTGCTTGGAAGCTCTAGCCCAAGCACAAGTAGGCTGTCCAGAATCCATTGTTCAGTAAACCATAAAAGGCCTTAGCATCTGACAAATGGGGGCCTCTTTTGGATATCCTGGATTCAATGGGACCATTTATGAGTAACAGCTGTTCAAGTATTCCCATAGTCTTAATACATGATTAAAAGACCTGTGGTTTTCTAATGGCTATTTAATTTCTTGTATTTTATAGCAGTGTTTGAAGAACGTTGAGTGATTCTCTATTTCCTGGTCAAGTACACTTGCTCAGGATTAACTAAATAGGTTAGCGGAGCCTCTGGTAAATACCAGGACTCGACTTCAGAACATATTTTTCCCTTGTACAACACAATAATCACATTGTTAATGGTTAGTTGTGGTAGAAAATCTTAAGGCTAGGAGCTTTAGGAATACTGGACAGGACCATTACACTATTGTTGTCTTTGGCTAGTTGCCTTTCTGTGTTTGGAGAATCTTCACTTCATACATAGTGTTGAGGATGCCAGTTTCCTGCCAGCCTCCTTGTTGCTGGGTAGATTGACTGTGTTGCCCAGTCTGTCCAGCATCACTGCCACTCCTAAGCCCTGATGACCTAGTTGCATTTCTGAGGAGCTTTGTTCCAAGTCCCAGGAAGGCAATAGGTTAATGGCAAGTGTTGGTGACAGGGTCAAAGCCCAGTACCTGTGAGTTACAGGGGCAGATTGAACAAGGATATTTGATGCCTAGCAAAGGCAGCAGAGGTTCTGAACTTGGGCATTCTTTCACGTTGGCTTTGAGAGTGTTTCTGAGGGTATAAAATCCTGAACACACTTTTCTAGTCCATCTATTTGGTAAATTTTTTTTGCCAAAATCAGAGTTCATTTATCCTATGTGAACTAAAATCCCCAAATGATATAATTTCTAGTCCTATACCTGTCCTGCAAAGCATGTTATATCCTGAATTTGTAGATAGGAAACCAAGGCTTGGATATGCTCAAAACAAGTAGACTAAGTTTGAGCCTGAGTTGAGAGCCAAGTCTGAATCTGTCTGAACTCAGCCTTCCAGAACTTTCAAACACACACTCAGAGCTTCTCCAGCTCTGTTCTTGATTTCAGGCAGTCCTCAGTTTGCTCCTTTTACTTACTCTGCTATGCTAAGAAACTCTTCTCTCTGTGTCCACCAAAGCATGCCCTCATGCTCCTTCCTCCTGGACTTGGCTCATTTCCTTCCTCCTCCATGAAACCTTCTCAAAATTTCTCTCTCTACTGTTTCTTTATTTTAACCTCAGGTTGGACTCAGAACCAACAGCTTCCTACTCTACAATGAGCACTGTGGCCTCTGCAGCTTGATCAAAACGCCCTTGGAACCTCAGGCTTCCTGATCTCATGCTTCCTCTGTCCCAAGTACAGGCCTGAATATTTGTAATTCAACAGTTTAAGCAGTGAATTTACAAGATTTTGGAGGTAGAACACATTAGTGTAGAGTTCAAGCACCAGGACTAACTGGTACACATACACCGCCCCTGCCCCTGGCGCGCGCGCACACACACACACACACACACACACACACACACACAAACAAACATAAATGAAGGTCCCAGCAAACTACATAGTTCATGTCCTTATTGGGTATGTGACAATATACAAATTATTTGACTTCTTTGAGCCTTACTTGCCTCAAAACCAAAGGGTATTACCATGTAAGGCATTAAAAATATCACAAAAAAAACTCGACCCATCTTAATCACCCTATATATATTTTTTACCTATTATTCTTGAAAGGAGAGTATCCTGACAAAATCAGAATGGAGATGTATCTCATGTGGGGGGGTGGGGGGGAAGGTGCAACAGAAAGAAGATATCACTGCTTCCTGGGAAAGAGGAACTAATCCATCTTTGTTTATCATGGGCTGCATGCTTAGACCTGGGAAGTGTATATTATGGTCTCTATTGGGCCTCAGTAAGGAAGACTGGGGTCACAGAGACCAAGTACAGCAGGCACTGTCTGTAGAACAGAATGAATATGAAGACACAGATACTGAGAGCATCTTGGGCCATTTCCAAATGGGAGATCACTGGTGTAGGAAGAAGGTGAGGTAAAGGGTATGTCCCTCAGCCTCTGGGGACATAAAATTTTTCTAAGAGGAGGAGTGGCTTTTGAGGAGGTTTATATAGTTGATGAGAAGGGAGAGATAGGCTGGTACTATATTTCTCCCTGACAATATGTGTCCTGAAGTGTCAGGGATAAGGAGAAGAAAGAATGAGGTTCTTGGCTGGCTAGGGTGCTATGGAATTTCTATGACTAAGGAAGAAATAGTAAAACATAAACACTCTAACTGCTAAGGGTTGACTAGGGGCCTCTACTATATCCTGCCATTATTGCTACAGAAAAGGACAGGCATAATTAACTTTCCTAAGACCACCCACAGTGCAATGAGCTTGTTATCTCTGAGACCCTAGGAAGAGAAAAGCCTTCGAATTAATTAGAAACTCTAGGGTGAAGAAACCAGACACTACTCCCTTTTCAACAACTTTCTCCTTCTGAGTCGAACCTCACCTGGTATGCAGGCAAAAGAGAAAGGGAGGAGAGAGACAGGAAGTTGCATCGACTCTATTATTCCTATTACTGAAGATCATTGCCACCACGGTCATCCTCAACAACAGAATGTGAAGTAAAAAACTGTTTGCAGAAAGAGGTCTAGTGTGACACAGTAGCCAATCCATTTCTGATTCTAAAACTCCTAAATTTGCAATTCTGGCTGTCATGTTACTAGTTATGGTGTCTGAACCTGTGTTGCTGCCCCTTCTCCAAAACTGAATGTGAATGTATGCAGTCATTTGCAATAGCCAAGATACAGAAACCATTTAATTGCTCACTGTTATTGAAGGGACATAGAAAATATGTCATGGCACACAACTTTTAAAAAGGAAAGATATTCTGACACAGGTGATAATATAGATGAATTTTCAGGACACCTAACTAAATGAAATAAATTGGTCAGAGAAAGACATATAATTGCATTATTATACTTATAAGAAATTTCTGAAGTAGTCAAACTCAGTCAGGTGGTAATGGCTCATGCTTGTAAAGCTAACTTTTTGGGAAGCTGAGATTAGAGGATGCAAGTTCAAAACTAGCCCCATCATAAAAGTCTTAACAACTCTATCTCCAGTTAACTAGCAAAAAGGGAGGTGTAACTCCAATGGTAGAGAGCTAGTCATGAACAAGGAAGCAGAGTGAGAGTGTGAGGCACTGAGTTCAAGCCCCCAAACGGGAAAAACATGATAAAATTTTGTTAGCATACACACACAAAATAAGAACAAAGGTGAAATATTTAATCAATGTCCATATATGTATATATAAAATAGGTATTACATTTGCACTGAGTCCAAAACCCCTCATTTTTGTTTTTGTTTATTTTTTCATTTACTTTTGTTTGCTTGGATGCCTATACTGGGATTTAAACTCTAGATTTCATACTTTCATTGGGCTTTTTCTGTTTCTGGCTAGCCCTCTACCTCTTGAACCAAACCCCCATTTCCATCTTTTTGCTGTTTATTTGGAGAAAATGGCCTAAAGATTTGTCTTCTCAAGCTGGCTTTGAACCTTGATTTTCAGATCTTAACCACCTGAGTAACCAGGATTACAGAGGTGAGCCACCAACAATCGGCTCCTACTGTCCTACTTGCTCTAAGGTTCCCTGGTGCCTTGAAAAGGGGAACGAATATTATCTGGACTAGGACCTCTGCCATAAATGGCTCCTTATTCACAGCCTAAACATCACACCAGTCAGCATGCTAGCCTCCAAAGATAAACAAGTGAGATCCTGTGCAGCCAAGGAGGAAAAGGTTTTTTGAGTCAATCTCACGTATCACAGTGAAATTGAAGAAATATTCTAGTTATAAAAAAAATCTCAAGATCTTTCAAACAGCTCAGAAACCTCCTGGTACTCTGAAAAGGATTTTTGATTTGTGATTTGCTTCCTGTGAATTAGAAAGAGAATAAAGTTCAAATCTTCTGCAGTTTAACAGAAAATATAAAATTTAGTAATTAATGTTTAATAGATGGTACCTTTCCTAGATTTGTAAGAATGTTAAGACAAAATAGGTTTAAAGGGGAAAACTATATATGCATATGAGGCATTTTGTTAAAGAAAACATTTCCTGAAACTACCATGACACTACAGTGTGCAATATAACAAATAGAAAATCAAAAGCAGCTGCTATTGAAGACAGTGGCTGGGAATCATGGAAGAAGGGTCCTTGGCAACTGCTCTCTGTGGCACATTTGTTTCCCACCTTTTGTCAATCACTCCTATCAGGTGAGGTGATGTTGGAGGCCAAATAATAGATTCCACAACTGGTGAAAGACATTACCTGAAAATTCAAAAGGCCAATCTACTCTGTCCTGAAGATTCACCACAGTACAGTGAGACAACATCAAGGCTCAGAGTTCTGCCCTATATAACGTCCATCTTCCCTCCCTTTGCACTTCATACCTCACCTACACACCTGCCAATCACCTACCAGCCCACAGAGATTGATTTCGCTGAGAGGTTTGTAGTCCAGTTAGGTAACCCTGCGGCCCCTCTGGCCATGTATGTGATTCCTCTCTGTCACCATGACAGGAGTCTCTAATCATTCTCTGTCTCTCCCATTAGCAGATGTCAGCCACAAATCCAGGCAGGCTCATTAAAATGTCTGCATGTGCAGGAGCATCTTGTTAAGAGGATCCATTGGTGATGAATCTTTAGTGTTGTCTCTGCTTGGATAGATGAATGACCAGCAGAAGAGCCTCATCCTGAGACCTTCAGATGTCATGAATAGCAGAGCAAGCCCTCCTTTGCAGAGTATGGGTGCTAGAATGGAGACCCAAAGTTCAGGGTCCAAAGGAGACTGCTTCTCAGGGGCCCAGCAGTCTGCTTCTTATTCTGCTCCCTGCACCAAGCTGTCAGTAATGTTTCCCCATCCAGGCTTCAAAGTTGTGGGAAACGCTTCTTTGAATTTCCAGAAATTGTGGTTTACAAAAGTCCTGCCCTCTCTGCAAAACATGTGGTACTTTGCTGATAATATCCCTGGATCCATGTGAAAATAATATCATATTCTGAAACCCCCGATTTCTAGAGAGACATAGGAATCAATGTCTGTAAGATTTAAAGTCTTGAAACAAGTGAGTACAAGTAAGTTCATATTAATTAATTAATTAATTATTCATCCTATTAGCACCTGTGAACCCTGACATCCTGATTAAACTTTTTTCTATCTGATCTACAAGTTTGGTAGTGAAATAAGTAGCAGAAGCATTTGTTAGGAAATGGAAAGACTTGGGAAAAAATGTATTAAGTGAAGTAAGCCAGACACAAAGAAATATAGGTCCCGAAGTTTCCCTCATTTGAAATGATTAGTATATATCTAGGCTAATTTTATAAGATGAACAGAAAAGCTCAAAAGCTATGTACATATGACCATAGAAGATGATGTTAAGTGAAATGAAGCCCAAGATATGGACACAAGAAGTCTTTCTTTGTTGTTGTTTTTAATGTGCTATGAGAATTTTTTTGTTTCTTTAGTATGTTCTTCCCCTATGGTATAGCCCCTGTTGTCACTGTACATGATTTTAGTATCTTGTATCTTATATATACATTTGTCTAATTTGGGGAGGGGAAGGGGAATAACAAAATGCTGAAAAAAGGACACAGGATGACCCATTGCAACAATGATATCCACAAGACAGCATATTGGAAATGAACTTTACAACTTCAGTCGAGGGAGGAAGAGTAAGGGTGGTGGGGAAGGGAAGGGATAGTGGGAGAACAACAGGGAGGGGGTAACAATGTTCAATAAGAAATATACTCATTGTCTTACTCATGTAACTGTAACCCCTCTGTACATCAACTTTACAATAAAATTTAAAAAATTGCATTTGTTTCTAACGCATTTATAAGATTATTTCTTTGTTGCTTTGTATGTCCCTCCTCCACAGTATAACCCCCTGCTTTCACTGTATTTGATGTCGGTATAATTTGTGGAGGGGAAGGGGAAAAACAAGTCATTTAAATAAGGATACAGGTGGACCCATTGCAACAATGAGAAGTACAAGTTGTCATGTTGAAAACGAACTTTACAACTTTGGTGGGACGGGGAGGATTGGGTAGGGGGGCGGGGGGAGGCTGGGAAGGGATGGGAAGGGGAAACAAAGGAGGAGGCTACAATGCTTGATAAGAAATGTACTCATTATCTTGCCCATCTAATTGTAACCCCTCTGTACAGTATTTTCACAATAAAAAATAAATAAAAATTAAAAAAAGAAAAAAAATAAAAGAAAACCTGTAAAATCTTTGTTCTTATCCCAAGAAACAAAGAATGTGACCCATTTGGTTCCCAAGAAGTTTGTTGCATTCTCAAACTTCTATTTGCCTTGCAGATCATGCAAGAGTTAGATGTACTAGTTCAGAGAAACAAACAACTGGAATTAGAATGAAGAACAAAGGCTACTCACCAGTAGCCTTCAAAATCACAGAGGACCTGCTGGCTTCAAAAATGATTCTGGCAACCTTCACATCTCCCTATTCATTGGAAATAAATAAAAGGAGGACCTGGGTAGTAATAATTATAGTAATAATAATAATAAGCATCAATCACCTGTTAAGAGAAAAGCATGGGCCTCCCATCCAGCTTCTTCTTCACATGCATTATCTCAAATTATCTAGCAACAATGGGAAGAAATAATAATAATTTGAAAAAACCTGAGGTTGGAGAATTGAAGCAATTAGCCTTTTATTACACATATAATAATGAAACAAGCAGGGTTTTATTTCAGAAGTCTGATTTTTAGAGCCTAAATTATTGATCATTTTATCTTACTACTTTATAGCAGACATTTTAAGAGGGAAATAAAAAATGAATACAAATTGGTAATTGGACTCTATTTTATTGACAGAGCCAATTTTTGAATTTAGGCTTGGCTTCACTTTTGCCTTGCTGCTTTCCATATATGAGCTAAGGGGACTTTAGACTTCAGCACTCATCCCAAACAATACCATTCATGCCCTAACCAAAAGCAAAGGCTGAACTACCTTTTGTCTCAAATATTCTCAAAGATTGAACCACCTATTTTCAAATGTGTAAACAGAGGTAGCTGAGTTAATATTTGCTCATTGTATCACCCTCAGGCAATGCACTAGCCTTTAGATTGATAATTTCAGATTTTATTCTGTAAATACTAGAAAACAAGTGGAATAGTTCAAGAAAGGAGTTGCTTTTGGAATCTACTGCAGTTTGAATAATAGATAAGAAGTGTTATTTTTCCTTAGAAACAGATTTCCTTTTTTTTTTTTTTTTGGTCGGTCATGGAGCTTGAATCTGGGCTTGGGTGCTGTCCCTGAGGTTTTCAGCTCTAGGCTAATACTTTACCACTTTGAGCCACAAGGCCACTTCAGGTTCAGGTTTTCAGGTAGTTAATTGGAGATAAGAGTCTCACGGACTTTCTTGCCCAGGCTGGCTTTGAACCATGATCCTCACAGATATCAGTCTCCTGAGTAGGTAGGATTACAGGCATGAGCCACAGTGCCTGGCAAATTTCTTTTGTTTCTTCAGCGTTTAACCATTTTCTCCATGTTCCCTATGTGTCTAATAACTTCTCATTACAACAGGCAGGGTGCCAATTGTAGCACATGAGCTTGTAAAAAAGTTTATTGCATTAGAACTATGTGAATTTTCTCAAGTATTTTTTGCATCTGTTTCCACAACAGCCTGTGAACTCTTTCCTTAAGAGAAAGGAGTATATGTGGCTTATTTTCTTTATACCTTCAGAAACTATTGTGAGTTCTGGAATAAATCAGTTGAATAAATTAGCAAAAATTTTATGAACTTTTGCTCATCAAAGTTGAGTTGCTTTTGAGTCCTTTTCTTGTCCTCGTGTATTGGTAGACCGTAGTGACAAATGTGTAATATTCATATATTCACCAGTATATGTCTGCATGTCTGACTCAGCTGAACTATGCTAGGTACCTTGGATTGCTTCATTCGAGGAGAGATCCCTGAAGATCTGGGTAGTCACTGATATCCGTATAGACTATTTGACCTTAAAGTGGGGCTTGAGAAAGCTCAAGGTTTTCAAGATAACACAGAAGAGTGAGAATCTGTAAGAGGACAACAGTACAAGCTAAGGCCAAGAAGGCAAATGTCTTACTTCATACCGTTATAACAGAGCCTTTTAGCCAGGGTAATTTGTCAGCCACATAGATTTATTTCTTACAGTTGTGGAGGCTGGAAAGTTCAATATAAATTTGGAGAAATTTATAATTTAATAGATTATAAATTAGATAAAATAATAAATTCTAAAGTCTATGTATTTAGGGGGCTAGGTGAGAGCTCATTGGTTCCATAGATGGCTCTTTCTATGTATGTTCTTATGTCAGAGAAGGTGAAAACATAATGAGGATGTCATAGGCAAGGTAACCCTGGACTGTGCTTTAAGTAATATAAGAGAGGTAGGACTGTGATGGGAGAGATAGGTCAAGGGGCCCAGGAGAGTAGATTCCAAGCTTGTACCCTGATGCACAGTGGTAATCTTTTCCTAAGTCAAGCCAAGTACACCTTGTTTGTGCTCCCAAATGAGTTATTCTTGCTTCCTTCTATGACCTCAATGTTTAGATGGCTCCATAATTCATGCAGAGACCTAATCCTCATTATGGAGATATTACAAGGTGAGGTCTTTCAAACATTATTAGGCTATGAGGGCTCTATTCTCAGCAATGAAATTAGCATTCATATAGAAAAGACTAATGGAACCTGATTGTTTCTTCTGACACATAGGGATATACACATCTAATCTCTTTCCTACATTAGAAGTCCTGAAACTTTCTGTCCCATCTATCCCCTTAAATTTCTCTGTCATTTTTTTTCTCTTCGAACACTAGTCACTGGTCTGAGCATTTGGATCCAGAAGACAGAATCATCATTGGATCATGTTTAGTTGTATAATATATCTATCCTATCCTAGGTCACCTTCCAGCTTGTATGGGTAAGTTATTCTGCATCCTTTTTTTAATTTCTAAAATGAACAGTGAGTTATTGGAACCTATAATACCAGTTTGGCAACCAGTTAAAGGATATATGGAAAGAATTTCTTGTAGGGATTTGTACGTTTTTTACATCTGTAATAGTTTCCTATGGCCACCAATTGTGGAATTAAAACAGGATGGCTCAGAAGAATTGAACTCCTTCCAGAGGCCTCCAAAGAAAATCCATCTTCTGGTGACTGTTGCATTTCATCTGCCTGTGTCACATATCTTGTGTCACATTTTTTTTCCTGCAGGATCACTTTCTATTGCACTTATTGTCTACTTGAATAATCCAAATAATCGTCTGGTGCTGGTGGCTCATGTCTGTAATCCTAGCTACTCAGAAGGCTGAGATTTGAGAATCATGGTTCAAAGCCAGCCCTGAGAGATAAGTCCATGAGACTCTTATCTCCAATAAACCACCAGAAGACTGGAAGTGGCGCTGTGGCTCAAGTGTAGTGCACTAGCCTTGAGCTGAAGAGCTGAGGGACAGAGCTCAGGCTCAGAGTTCAAGCCCCACAACGGACAAAAAAAAAATTCCAAATTATCTCTTTGCCTCAAATTCCTTCATTTTCTTATGTAGTCAAGGACTCTTTCTCTTATATAATAAAATGTACAGATTCCAAGTACTGGTACCTGGGAGCCAGTCTTCAGGCTAAAATGTGCACATAATATTTAGCACATTTAATATTTAGCATATTTGTCCCTGACCCCAATAATTAGGTTACAAAAGAGAACTTGTTCATTTAGCAAATACTTCTTCATCATCCCAAACCTTTGGCATTTTCCATTTTGGTTTCTCTTTATCTATCATGCTTGTGCATTATTTCTATGTCCAGCTTTCATCACTTAATAATAAGAATGTGTTCTTAGAAATGAGTAACCTAACAACAATACCATTATGCAAACATTATAGAGTGTACTTACACAGGGTAGCTACCACATCAATAGACAATGTAATCATTAGCTCCCTATCATATATGTGGCCAATCACTGAACTGCCTTTAATGTGTTACACACTATGTTGTCAGCACAAATATGACAAGGCATCATGAGAGTGGCATACAGAACAAAAAAATGTGCCTGGTATTGTGCTGTTTTGGACAACACTACCACCTTCTTCCTCTTCTTGAAACATCTTATTTCCTCCTTTCACATTCACGCTGGTGTCTGCCTGTCTGTTCTACTCTGTGTCCTGATTCCTTATTTTCTACTTCATACCTTGGGTCTTTTCTTTTCTTTTCTTTCTTGTTTTTCCCCTAAAGGCATCAGAAATCTGACTCCTATACTTTTGAATGGCATTGACAAACTTATTGCATTTGCTATAAATGAATATAGTTTTGGTAATTTAAAGTCTTATTTAATTAAGTTATAAAGAATACTGAAAGGCCTGGGTTCATTTTAATCATTCTAACATCTCCAAGCAGCACAAACTGGCACAAACTGGTATTAAGCTTTAGGCACAGTCTCCAGTCTCCATTCTTGGTGCTTTTAAATAAATATATTTCAAATTTAAATGTTGTGCAACATACCATGTATATTTTGCACACACATATTTTACTACCTTCATTACCAACCCTCACACTTCAGTTCTGTCCTGTTCACATGCAAGTCTATTTAAAAGGAAGTTTGTCTGTGAAGTCATTGAAAAAACACTGAATTAGTCTCATTTCTTTATTTCTGGTTCACTAGTCCAGTGAGATAGGTGAATGCTTGTGACAAGAGCTGGGCAACAACCATCCTAAGCTCATCTGAAGATGAACACCCAGAGAGAGGGAGTAGAAAGGCCGGTCTGAAGTCCTGAGCAAAGGAGGATTTGTTCCTGCACTGAGAACCAGTCTTGGACAAAGCTATTCTGGGACAGATAAGAGTGCTCATGTGGGTCTGGGATTGTTGGGTCAGCATGCTTTGTACACAGATGTCCAGACAAAGGAAGAACTCTAAGTACTGACTGCTGTCCTTCCAAAGATCCTGAACGGATTTCCACTCCAGATAACCTTCTGGATCTGACTTCTCCTTACATACAGTCACTGTACCTCTTTCTTCCCTTCAAACTATCTGCCAAATTTTCCAACTCTTCAGATCTCTCCCATTTCATTCCTCCACGAATACCTAGAATACCCTTCCCATTTTTCAGCCTAGAAAACCCTTTTCTTAGCAATTACTATTTTTGATGCTCTTTCTCCAGTGTGCTGGAAGCTGTGGCCATTATTTACTCTGTGCTTCATGGGACTTGAGATTCCTCTTCCTCAACCCTTAACTGACTTCAGCATCATCCATTGATTTCTCAGTGTCTGCAGGAAACCCAGCTTAAAGCAGGTGTCCTGATGCTTCCTGAGTGAACTGGTAGGAAGGATGCTGGAAGGATGAATACTGGGTGAGAGTTGCCTCAAATCTCACAACTCCTAGCGCTACTGAGGGCTTGCTCCCCTGAAATGTTGAAGGATGCAGGGCTGCTTATAGCACATCCTTCCTCTATGATATCCCCTCAGGGCTGTATGGGTTGCCTGCCATCACTATTACTGTGGATGCTCAGTAGTCAAATGGGCTTTGACTTGCCTTCTCTGGGAGGAGTCTAGAGTGGCCACCTAACCATGTTCTTGAATTGTTTCCTGAGGTATTGTAGCTTTTGCCACAAGATGGAGTAAAATAAGGACAGGCACAGATCTGTGTCTGTCCCTCACAGTCAGAAGCTGTTAGGAGGGGCCACATGGGGCCCTGACATAGGTATAGAACCATCAGGCCAGCCTTCTTTTGACTATATTCTCCACATCTATAAATGAGCAGGGGTGAACTTGAAGCTTGGTAAAGGCTCTGTATTCTAATGGTCTATGTAAACAGCATAGTCCTAGTGCAAAGACAATGCTAACAAGCAAGAATAACATTTGTCAGGGCTTTATAGTATGTCAGACACTCTGCTAAGTAGGTGCCATCATTTAATCTTCCACACAATATAAAGAGCTGGGTGTTATTTTTATCACCATTTTACAGACGAGTTCCCTGAATTTTACCTAAGCTATATATCTTATTATTCAAAGTTATATTTCTAGACAGTGCAGCCAAAAGAGATTTGTATTTCAAGGCCGGCAGGATGGAAAAAATACATTTTACTGACCTCTACTTTGTACTCTTCCAGCAGGACATGTGCTACCTGAGGGTACCTGAGAATACCTGACAGTATCTGAGAGCATCTGAGAGGTTCTATGTACCTGAGAACATCTGAGAATGCCCAAGAGCTCCCAAGAGTAACTAAAAAATATCCAGAGCTCCTAAGATCACCTGAAAGCCACTGAGTACCTTAAATGCCTTAGAATTCCTGAGAGTTTCTGAGAGTACCTGAGTGTCTAAGAGCACCTGAGAATTTCTGAAAGCACCTGAGAGCCCCTCTGCCCAATTTCTTCTCTACCACCATGGAGCCATTCTGGCTAGTAAAAAGGAAAGTTAAAACACTCATCTAAAAACCACAAAAGCCTTAGCCTACAATCCAATGCTTGTGTGAAACAGGAATGAAAGCAGTCAGAGCATGGAATATGGGTGCTTTACTTTATCCTCTTCAAATCTTGTCCAGATGTTTGCCATCAGAGCACCCTGAGTCCAAATTTCTGGGCTCATAGGCTTTCCACCTGTCACAACCCAGCATGAGCCAGGCAGGGCAGAGCAGGTCCTACTTAATTAGTGCATTTACTTCGTCATTATAAAACCTCTTTTGACAGGTCAGATTTTCTGCACATCCATGTGGAAGCTGTGGTCTCTTAATGAGCTGCTTAGAATAAGTACCAATTAGAAACATTCAGCAGGCTCCGCATTGGCAGCCTCGTCTATTAGTTACCCAGGGCGAGCTATTACATTAAGGATGGCTGCCTGAGTGCCATGCTGAGAGCCATTCACAGTGTCTGTCCAGTCCCCTCGCCAGCAGGCCATCTGTGTACAAAAAGGCTCGGGTATAACACAAGTCACCCAGAAAGTGGCTAGTCCAGAGATAAAGCTTGATCTTCAGTAAGAGTTATATGATTGTCTAATTTCAGAGTGAAAATGCAGCAAATTATTTTTAATTATTAATAAAAAATATCCATGTAGCTGGGCACTGGTGGTTTATGTGTAATCTTAGCTATGTAGGATATTGAAATCTAGAAGATCTTTGTTCAAAGCCAAACCTTGGCAGAAAAGTATAAGATTTTTTATCTCCAATTAGTTAGAAAAATACTGGACTGAAGACATGGCTTAAATAGTAGAGCAAACAAGCTGAGCAACAATGTTATACCATGAGTTCAAGCCATAGTACTATTACCAATAAAAAGATAATCATTAAACTTTGTGCTGTGTAATTCTAGTTCTGCTAGGATGTAGGTCCCATAAGGCTAGTAGCTGACATCTGTTAAGGACTTACCTCAGGCTAAACACTTGCAAAGTGCTTTATGTGTATATTATATAATTCCTCCACACCCTTAGAGCCCATCTTACCAACAATTTACACAGATGGTAAGGAGGAGACAATACTTTGCTGAGGACTTTACATTTTCACATCCTCTGGGATCTGCTTTTCCAGATGAAAGTGAAATTGAATGCTGTTCTCAGAACATTTTTATTCACTTATATAGCCAAGAAAACATAGACAGAAATGGAGTGATGCATATAAGTTCTACTTAGTAAGTGGCAGACACAAAATTTGAACTGAGAAATATGGCACAAGGGACCATACTTCCAACCTTCTGCTGGAACATAATGGTAAAGAATGTCTTTATATATCTTCATGCATCTATTAGCCATTAGTATTTCTTCTTCCAATAACGATCTGATTAACTCATTTGTCCATTTATTAACTGGACTATTTGTTTCTTTTTAGAGTTTAAATTTTGAGATAGTTGTTTTACAAGTTTATATATATATATATATATATATATACATATATATATACACACGTATATATATATATATTTATATTTATATATATTTATATCCTGACACTATGTGTGTCCTCTTCCCTTTTCCTCCCAACTCCACACTCCCTAAATAGCTCCACAGTTACAATCATGCTCTATCTATCTAGATAAATATAACATGCATACACACATATATAGCATATATATGTGTGTGTGTAGTGTACATATGTGTGCAATACATAGGTATATATGAATATGTATAATCATATTGTTTACATATTAGATCTAAATATCGCAAATAAGTGAAAGCAATATTTAGTTTTTGAGCTTGGCATGTCTTGTGCAACAGCTGCTTTCTAGAATACAAACAGCAACCTATGCTAGTGTAGATATGGGGGAAGAGACCCCTATTACACTGTTGGTAGGAATGTAAACTGGTACAGCCCCTGTGAAAGGAAGCTTGGGGATTCCTCAAAAAGCAAAATAGAATTGTCCTATGATCCAGTGATACCACACTTGCATTTATCCAAAAAGATTAATACAAGATAAAGTAAAAACAAACAAACACAAAAAACAACAATTGTACAACCATGTTTATTGATGCATTATTTAGCAAAGCCAAGTTATGAAAACAGCACTGATATATTCTTCAATGAATAAATGGATTGAGGAAATGTGGTGTGTGTGTGTGTGTGTGTGTGTGTGTGTGTGTGTGTGTGTGTGTGTATTGGGAAGGATTTCAATGGAGTACCTCCTTTGTATAATTTACAGTTTAATAAAATGAATACTAGAAAGCTGGAATAAATTTTGTTGGGGATAACATCAAGGATGGAGGAGTCAACAAATGGAGAGAGAAAGTTTAGGTGAATGTAGTCATAATATTTCATGCACATATGTAAAAACCAAGCCAGGTAAATTGAGGTAAAGGGTAGGTGTGGGAGTGATATATGAGAAGTAATATTTATTAATATGCACTGTACTCACAAACTAACATGTTGGATTTAAACTCTTTTGGACAAATACTTAAAATAATTTTTGAAAAGGAAAAAAATTCTTTGTAGCTCCACCCACTTTTATGCAAATGATGTATTTTCATTTTTCTGCAGGGCTGAATTCATTGATATCTGTTGAATAATTGAGACTTAAAAGGGATGAGGAAAGAGAGAGCAACAGAGGGTGCTAATCTAATTAAAACATAATATGTTTGTAAACTAGATGGGATTCTTTTGGACAATAAATATGCACTGAAAAATTAAAAAGGCAGGAAATGAAACAGGCTCTGTTGTTGGAAAGGTACATTGGATACCAGGAGGGTGAACAAACAGTGGAGAAAGCAAATATGGTTGAAGTAATTTATATACATGTATGAATATAAAATAATGAATCACATTGAAATCTGTTGCATGAAAGGGGGACAGGGTAATGAGGAAAAGAGTGGAAGGGAGGAAGTTTGATAGAGTCCTTTGTACATATGTATAGAAAGGTCACAGTGAAGGCCCCTTGTACAATTACTATTTTAGTATCAATTACAGGTTAGCCTGAAAAATTTACAAAGCCATTATTAGCACTGCTAAGCTCCCTCTACTCTCTCATGTCTTCTAGCTTTGGAAATAACAAGGAATTTGAAGAATTTAAGAGATACAGAGAATGTAGGTAATTTTCTAAGATAAAATAAATGAGCCCTAAATCTGTGGTAAGTTCCTGAAATGCACAATCCACCTTCAAAGCAGAAGGGACAGTCCAGCAACAGGCTGTCAGTCCCTGTTCAAACATGAAGAGACCCCAAAGGAGAGACTATGTTGTGTGTGCTGCAAATAAATTTCTAGAAATGTAGACTTTCTCAAGGCAGTTCATATGAAGTAAAATAGGTTTCCAACCAATCAAGGTTTATGTGCTTATGAGAGGGAAGAATGTAACTTGAAAAGACCTAGAGAGGCAATCTCAGTCCTGGTCAGTTGTGCAGCTGAGGAAGTCATTTGTGAGGATCAGTGTTCACTGGGAGGACAGAGAAAAGTGGCAGGAGGGCTGCAGCATTCCTTTTCCTAAGGTTGACATCCTCTCAGCCTTGCATCCCTATTGCTCCAGCCTTGTTTGCGTGCTTACTGTCACACAAGGGAATTTGTACTCAGGTAGGCATCTTCTAGGCAGACAGCAGCTTAACTAGTGAAAGGAAGTACTTACAGGTCAAGAGGGATAAAGAAAAATAGCACTCCATGAAGTGGAGCATGTCTGAGGCCCAGGAGGTCACCCTTTCCTTCCTCAGTGTCCTTTTTTAAGTCCTACTGGAAGCAGTAACAGTAGAGCTGGAATCCTGCTATTATGTTCAATTTTATTTCAATGCTGCTCTTAAATAGGTATAAATAGGTTGAAGTCAGGAACTTAATTATTGCAAATAAGATTTCAAGATAGTATGTTGCTAAGTCAATTAAGTGTTCCCCTAATGCCATTGGAGGTAGGGGAAGCAGGCCACTGTGGGACAGGAAAGGTTCCCTGAAGTTGCTCTGAAATGGAGCCTTTGAGCACTCAGGGTGTGAGTGTCCTGCTAGTCATTGTTTATGAGTCAAGTCAGCTGTATATAATTTCTCTTACTGTATGTAGACTCCCCAAAAGTGACAGTAGAGCCAGGTGCAATGGCTCATGCCTATAGTCCTAGATACTCAAAGAAGCAAAGATTAGAAAGATGACAATCTGAGATAAGCTGAGGCAAGTTTGACAGATCACATCTTAACTAATAAAAGTTGAGTATGATGATGTATGTCTGTCATCCCAGCTAAGTGAGAAGCATAAATAGAGGGATCAGAGTCCAGACTATCTTGGGCATAAATATGAAACTTTATCCAAAACAACAGCAGCAGCAACAACAACAACATCTAAAGCAAAAAACAAAAGCATGGAGTGCCTCAAGTGGCAGGATTCAAGATCTTAAGTTGAAAACAGAATACTTCCAATAACAAACAATCACAAAGGAGACAGAAACAGGCACATCACACCCTCTACTATGGATCACACTATCTTTCAGACCAAATCCTGTCAGAAGCTTCATGTAGTGATACTTGCCTATGGTACTATCTTTCAGGAGGCAGGCACAGGAGGATCAAAAATTCAGGGTTAACCTGGGTTACAAAGCAAGACTCTATCTCAACAAACAAAGCAAAAACATACAAATAAATCCTAACTCTATCAGGTTTTGATTGCATGTGAAGGATACAAAGGTGATTCTTGAATTCTTTGGAAATGCAAAGAGAAAAGAATATTCTAGCTATGAGAAGCTGACAACTAAATATCCAAGATCATTCACTAGAGCAATATGTTATTGGTACAAGCTGTGTTCTCTTCTGAAGCCCCTTACCCAGCTCTGTCTCAGGGGTGGTCACTGGATTGTGCAGGAGAGCCATAGTTCATTAAATTGCCATTGGTGGGATGGCAAGGACATCTGGCTTTTGGCCAGACAGTTGTCTGTGTTGTTCCTTCCTCAGTCTGTGCAGCAACATCATTTCTAACCCAAGCAGAAGGCTGGTACATCAGGCAGAGGAGATATTTCTGTGCTGATCTTAAGACCCTAGCACACTTTAGGCCTCAGGGGAGCACTGATACATCAAGCCTATGGCTCACTTCATGTCTACAAGGTCGCTATGAATCATGGGCATAGCTGCAGTTCCTCTTCATCTGCAGAACATAGATTTATTTGCCCTATGATGATAATTTATTGGAAGAATATGTTGGTAAAACAAATAAAAATAAGTCATTGGGCTGGGCAGTGGTAGTTACAAATGCATGAATAGGAAGTGATAGACACTTGGAGAACATGCAAAGATAAAGGAAGAAAATCACTGCCCAGAACCTGGTAAAATTTGAGCAACAGTCATAGAGACAGAGGACGGACATACTAATGGCAATCCTGAAGCACCCAGTCGCTAGAGAATCCATGGAATTTGCCTCATGGGAAGTCTTCAGCTTGGAGCTGTGCATGTCAGAGCTTCCTGATTTATTTTTCTAGGAGTTTTATATCACAAGGCTAGAGGAAGAACACAGGACTTAAACGCCTAAAGCTTGATGATGTGAATGTTGCAGGAACTATGAGAGAATGTTTTAGGTCTCCCCTCCCTATGCTTTCTGTTAACCTTATAAGAGCCTCTACTCTTCCCACCTGCTCATCTCTGTGCTTGTCAAGGTTCAGGACCATCTCAGCATGTATTTGAATAAAGCCCTGGCCAAATAAGAAGATTCATAGGGATTCAGGGTAACTTTCATCCCCTTGTCAGATACTGTCCTTTGAGCAACAGCAGGGGTGTTGAATCTGCTGTGTATGGGTCTGTGAATGTAGCTTAAAACCAAAGAATTACTCTGGCAATGAAGAATTATGAGCCACCTTGACATTCATATTCTAGGTTAAGAAGAAAGACAGGAGCCAGTTTGTAGAGGATCAAGGAGTAAATGGAAAACAAAGAAGTAAAGACAGAATTTCTATCATTATTTTGCTCATGTAATTGTAACCCCTCTCTACAGTATTTTCGCAATAAAAAAATGCAAAGAAAAGAGAAAATATTTCTAGTTAATTTTATAAACAATTTACTATAAAGGAGACAAGAGAAATAGTCAGCTCTAGAATAAAATCCATATGATGACATCCTAACTCAGAATAGGAATATGAGAAAATTAGGGAGGTGATTAGAGAGGTGAACAGGACACAGAGCCAAGACCTGGTGAATGGGATAAAAGCAACTATAAGTGGGACTATTTGAGGATATAGCACAACACAGCATCCTGCACCAGAAGCAGGTGCTTACCAGACAAATCTGATAGCACCTCGGTCTTAGACTTCCAGCTTCCAGAACTGGTAGGAATACATTTCTGTTGTTTGTGAACTGTCCAGTTTGTGGTATTTTGTTATAGCAGCTTGTGTGGACTAAAGTAGACATGTACACATAAATAAACTCTTTATTATTATTAATTAATAATAAAAGGTATCCTTTTTCATCTTACGATCTAGACTTTTAGTATGGGAAGACTAGGAACATTAGTCCAATTTTAAGAGCAAGTGAATAAACCGGGAGAGGTATGGAACTAGGCTGATGATGGGTGGAGAAGGTAGTAGGGAATGATAAAGGAATTTGGGAAACATGAAGGACAAGAGAGGTCAGAATCAGGAAGCAGCCAAGGCTTGCCAGGGTTGTAGAGGTGAAGTAATTGAGGGCTAATCTTTGGTTTTATGTGTATTACAGTGTGAACACAGGTTTACAAAACAGAACAAAAGATCAGGAATATTGGACCACTGCCACAATTAATGATGGAGCTCTTGAGCACTGTTGTGGAAAAAAAAAGTAGAGCCACCACCTTGTGGTGTGTTTATGTTTTTATATCCCTGTGTATTTTACAAAGATGTAAAAAGTTTTGTAAATTTTCTGTAACTCTTATTTTGGTGACAAATATAATCTAAATGAGACAGCAGCTATATATTGGAAAAATCCAGGATTTTAGTGACTGCTTGTACAAGTAGCTAAACTTCTCTATTTTCAGTCAGATGTTTAATTGCATTGAAAACACTTTGATTTGTACAAGATGGGATTAATAATATCAGAAGTGAAAGGGACCCTATCATTAGTTTATCTATTCTATGGTCATAGTATCAACCATCAAAGGGGAATGTAAAAATAACTCTACAATTATTTGAGAAATGTTAAAACCCTCAGAGGAGACTGAGGACAGGAGCAAAGAAAGCACTGAGTCACCTTGACATTCACATTTCAGGTGTCCTGCGTAAAATTATTCATATTACATCTGTGTAGAGACCATTGCTTGCTTAATTTACACTACAGCAATGGGGTTCCAGAAGATTTAATTATTGCTCTAAGATTAAAAAGACCAAAAAAATGTTAAACCTAGCTCTGCTGAGTTTGTCTGGTACTCTTTCCAGTACAAAATAGAAATAGTGCAGATCAGAACAAAATACCCTCTCTTCGTTGTTGAAAGAAGATAATAAGATCATAACTGGTGGCATAGAAACATGGCTCCAAATTCAACCTTAACTCATCTCAAAATTTAAAATTACCAAGAATTAATACCTTTTACCCCTTAATAGCAACCTTTATAATTTTCTTCTTCCATCTATCTCTCTGAGCCTCAAAAACTCTTCTCAGAGCATCATATTCACATCAGCTAAGCTGTGGACCACCATCACACTCCCAGACAATCTCATTGGCCACTTTACTGGCCCTGGTCTCCTCTGCATAGGATAAAGGATGAGTTTTAGGACTGTGTGGATTATTTTGTGAGAGAGTGGTAAAGGCAGTAAGGGAGAGATGTGGCAAGCTAAGTAGGGACAGAAGAGTTGGAAGGAGAGGACAAGTGGTAACATTGTCCCTGGGCTTCTTTCTGCAAAGAGAACAGGAAAAGGGAAACTAGGAGGAAAGTAAAAATATACGAAATATGTATAAATAAATGAAAACACTATAGAAAATATGATAAAGAGGAGAAAAAAATAAGGAAACTTTGAAAAACAGAATAGATTTTATAAAACTAGGCAATTTTTCAAGATGTGTAATGCACTATTGTTGTCTACAAAAAATATGAAAGCAACCTCTCAGTATAACTAGTTAATTTCACATTGAAAATGAGCTCATCAGCCCTCAAAAGCCTATTCATTGTGCAGTGTTATTTAAAAAGAAAATTTGTTTGAGGATACACAATTCAGTCATATCAATGTCTAATATTGTTTTCCTTTTTCAGTGTTGTTTGGAATTTGTAGTTCTTTATAATTTTATATAATTTAAGAACCAATTCTTCAATTTCTTTAAAAAAGTCTTTTGAAACATTAAGTTTTAATAGGGATTTCTGTATGCTACTTTGAATAATATGTTTCCTTAACAATATTAAGCTTTCCATAAACATGTCCCATCATTCCTTTTATTTTAGTATTCTTTAATTTGTTTCAAAATATTTTGTAGTTTTCAGTGTTAAATTTGCTCCTGGGTATTTTATTATTTTGGATGGCATTTTAAATATAATTCAATTTTTTGCTCTAGTCCACATTTTTGTGTACTTCCTTATTTTATTTTATTTTGTTATCTTTAAGTAGTAGTACAAAGGAGTTGACATTTAACAAAGCAGTTTAATCGCCCCATTTGTTAGGAAATGGGAAGACTTGGAAAAAATTATATTAAGTGAAATAAGCCAGGCACAAAAAAACATAGGTCCCATGGTTTCCCTTATTTACAATAACGAATATGTCTGAGACAAGCAGAAAAGGTCAAATGTTATGTACATATGACCATATAAGATGATATTAAGCAAAATGAACCCCAAGATAGGGATACAAAGGTTTTTTTCTTTCTTGCTTGCTACTGTTTTTAACCTATTTATAATGTACCATGTGATTTTTTTGTTTCTTTGGTATGTTCCTCTCCCACAGTATAACCCCTGTTTTCACTGTATTGGATTCTGGTGCCCTGAATCTTGTATATACACTTTTCTAATTTGGGGAGGAGAATGGAAAAAACAAAACGCTTAAATAGGGATAAGGTTAACCCATTGTAACAATGAGATGTACAAAACACCATGCTGAAAACAAACTTTACAACTTGGCGGGGAGGGGAGAGTTTGGGGAGGTGGGGAAGGAAGGGATGGTAGGGGAAAACAAAGGAGGAGGCAACAATGCTTGAGAGGAAATGTACTCATTACCTTACTCATGTAACTATAACCCCTCTGTACATTATTTTTACAATTAAAAAACTTATTTTAAAAAACAAAGCAGTTTAGAAATACAATGTATCTGATCAATGTCACCCTTTTGAACATTCTCACCCATCCTTCCCAACCCAACCCTTCCCTTGATTTTCTTAATTTTCTAGAATATGCATTGAATTATTGACTTCATTCTCTTCCCCTTCTCCATTGGATTTGTCCATCCTTCTTCTCTTTTTTTGTACGTTTTTATTGTAAAAATGCTGTACAGAGGGGTTATAGTTACATGAGCAAGGTAATGAGTACATTTTCTATTGAGGATTGTTGCCTCCTCCTTTGTTTTCCCCCATCATCCCTTCCCTCCCACCTCCACAACTACCCCCCCCCCCCCCCCCCCCCCCCCCCCCCCCCCGCCAAAGTTGTAAAGTTCATTTTCAACATAGTGTTTTGTACATCTCATTGTTACAATGTCCATCCCTCTTCTTTTTTTTTTTTTTTTTTAATTTTATTTTATTTTATTTGAGAACATACTGTACAGAGGGGTTACAATTACATGGGCAGGATAATGCATACATTTCTTACCAAGCATTGCATCCTCCTCCTTTGTTTACCCTTCACCTCGCTTCCCAGCCTCCCCCCTCCCTCCCACCCAATCATACCCCCCCTCGCCCCCCCCCCCCGACATTGTAAAGCTGGTTTTGACATGACATTTTGTGCTTCTCATTGTTGCAACAGGTCCACCTGAATCCTTAAACGACTTGATTGTCCCCGTCTCCTCCACATGTTATACTGACATCAAATATAGTGAAAGCAGGGGTTACACTGTGGGGGAGGGACATACAAAGCAACAAAGAAATAATCTTATAAATGCATTAGAAACACATGCATGAAAGAAACAAAAACATTAAAATACATATTTGAGGTTTTGTTTTCCTAACATCACATTATCTGACTTTTTCCGCTTCACTCATACCTATACTAGATATTGCAAATGAGGGAAACCATGGGACCTATGTTTCTTTGGGCCTGGCTTACTTCACTTAATATAATTTTTTCCAAGCCTTTCCATTTCCTAACAAATGGGGAAATGTCATTCTTTCTGATGGAGGCATAGAATTCCATTGTGTATATATACCACATCTTCTTGATCCATTCATCTACTGAGGGGCATCTGGGTTGGTTCCATGTCTTAGCTATGGTAAATAATGCTGCAATAAACATAGTTGTGCTGGTAGCTTTAGTGTGGCCTTGTTTGTGATCATTTGGGTAAATGCCCAAAAGTGGGATTGCTGGGTCGTTGGGGAGCTCTATGTGGAGTCTTTTGAGGAACCTCCATACTGCTTTCCAAAGTGGTTGAACAAGTTTACATTCCCACCAACAATGAAGTAAGGTTCCTTTCTGTCCACATCCCCTCCAGCATCTGTTGTTGTTAGAGTTCTTGATTTTTGCTGTTCTAACTGGAGTGAGGTGATATCTCAATGTTGTTTTGATTTGCATTTCTTTTATGGCTAGGGATGTTGAACATTTCTTCATGTGTCTATTGGCCATCCTTCTTTCTTTTTCAGAGAAGCTTCTCTTTAAGTCTTTCGCCCACTTACTTATTGGGCAGTTGTTTCTTTGAGGATTTGTTGTTGGGTGGTTTAATTTTTTGAGTTCCAAGTATATTTTAGATATGAGACCCTTGTCCGTTGTATGGCTAGTAAAGATCTTCTCCCAGTCCGTGGGCTTTCTATTGATCTTGCTAGCTATGTCATTTGCCCTGCAGAAGCTCTGCAACCTTATACAATCCCATTTGTCCAGCCTTTCTTTGATTTGTTGTGTTTCCGGGTCTCTATTCAGAAAATTTCGGCCTGAGCCAAGGAGACCCAGGGTTTCTCCTATTCCATCCTGTAATGTTTTCAGAGTGTCTGCTTTGAGTTCAAGGTCTTTGATCCATTTGGAGTTGATTCTGGTGCAGGGTGATATATAAGGATCTAGCTTTAGTTTTCTACATGTAGTTAACCAGTTTTGCCAGCACCATTTACTGAAGAGGCTGTCTGTCTTCCATTCTATTGTTTTAGCTCCCTTATCGAAGATTAGATGGCTATAGGTCTGTAGGTTCATTTCTGGGTTTTCAATTCTATTCCATTGGTCCTGAGGTCTGTTCTTATGCCAATACCAAGCTGTTTTGATTACTATGGCTTTATAGTAGAGTTTGAAATTTGGTATTGATATTCCTCCAGCAGTATTCTTTCCCTTGAGGAGCGTTTTTGCTATTCGGGGTCTTTTATTGTTCCATATGAATTTTTGGATTGCCTCTTCTATTTCCTTGAAGAATGAGGGTGGAATTTTGATAGGTATTGCGTTGAATTTGTAGATAGCCTTGGGCAGTATTGCCATTTTCACGATGTTAATCTTTCCAATCCAGGAGCATGGGAGGTTTTGCCATTTTTTAAGTTCTGTGTTGATTTCCTTTTTCAAGATTTTAAAGTTTTCATCATAGAGGTCCTTCACTTCTTTAGTTAAGTTAATTCCTAGGTATTTTATTTTTTGTGAGGCTATTACAAATGGAGTTGCTTTCCTAATTTCAGCCACACTTTTCTCATTGTTGGCATACAGAAAAGCCATTGATTTTTGGGGGTTAATTTTATAACCTGCTACTTTGCCAAAGTTTTGAATCAGCTTGAGTAATTTGGGAGTGGAGTCTATGGGATTCTTTAAATACAAGATCATGTCATCTGCAAAGAGGGAGAGTTTTATTTCTTCTTTCCCTATTTGGATCCCCTTTATGTCTGCATCTTGTCTTATTGCTGTAGCTAGGCATTCTAATACTAGATTGAAGATTGAAGAGAAGTGGAGAGAGTGGGCATCCTTGTCTTGTTCCTGAGTTAAGAGGAAATGGCTTTAGTTTTTCACCATTGAGTATAATGCTGGCTGTAGGTTTGTCATATACAGCCTTTATTGTATTGAGGAATGTTCCATGGATTCCTAATTTTTCCAAAACCTTCATCATAAAGGGGTGTTGGATCTTGTCAAATGCTTTTTCTGCGTCTATTGAGATAACCATGTGGTTCTTATTCTTGCTCCTGTTGATGTGATGAATAATATTAATTGATTTGCGTATATTGAACCAGCTTTGCATCCCTGAAATGAATCCTGTTTGATCGTGGTGTATGATTTTTTGGATGAATTGTTGAAGTCGATTGGCCAAAATTTTGTTGAGAAGTTTCGCATCAATGTTCATCAAAGAAATGGGTCTATAGTTCTCTTTCTTTGATGAGTCCCTGCCAGGTTTTGGGATGAGGGTTATGATGGCTTCATAGAATGTGTTCGGTAGTGAGCTTTCTCTTTCAATTTCATTGAAGAGTTGGAGGAGAATTGGTGTGAGCTCTGCTTTGAAGGCCTTGTAAAATTCCGCTGTAAAACCATCTGGTCCTGGACTTTTCTTAGCTGGGAGGTCTCTTATTGCTGTTTCTATTTCAATGCTTGATATGGGCCTGTTAAGATAGTTTACCTCATCTTGGTTTAGTTTTGGCATGTCAATATTTGCTAGGAAGAGGTCCATTTCTGTCAAGTTCTCAAACTTATTAGCATAAAGTTTTGAGAAGTATTCCCTTATAATGTTCTGAATCTTGCTTGTTTCCGTGGTGATGTTTCCATTCTCATCTCTGAGTTTATTAATTTGGGTGTGTTCTCTTCTTTTTCTGATAAGATTTGCTAAGGGTCTGTCAATTTTGTTAAGTTTTTCGAAGAACCAACTCTTTGTTTTGTTGATTCTTTCTATAGTTTTTTTGGATTCTAATTCATTTAATTCTGATTTAATTTTGATTATTTCTTTCCGTCTACTGGATTGGGGTTTATCTTGCTGCTCTTTTTCAAGGAGGTTTAGATGTGTCATTAAATTGTTAGTTTCAGATCTCTCCAATTTGTTGATGTAGGAGCTCAGAGCTATAAACTTGCCTCTGAGTACTGCCTTTGCTGTGTCCCAGAGGAGCTGGTATTTTGTGTGTTCATTTTTGTTGAATAGCATGAACATTTGAATTTCCTTTCTAATCTCTTCCATGACCCACTCATGATTCAGCAGTGTGTTGTTCAGCCTCCATGTGATACCGGACTTTCTTTGGTGGCTTTTGGTGTTGAGTTCTAACTTTATTCCCTTGTGGTCAGAGAGAATGCAAGGTATAACTTCAATGTTTCTGAATTTAGACAAGTTTGCTTTGTGGCCTAAAATGTGGTCTATTTTAGAAAACGTTCCATGTGCTGCTGAGAAAAACGTGTATTCTGATGCTGCTGGGTGAAATGTTCGGTAAATGTCTGTTAAGTCTAGTTGATCTATGCAGCTGTTTAGATCTGCGGTTTCTCTGTTGAGTTTTTGCCGAGTTGATCTATCTAGTGGGGAGAGTGGTGTGTTAAAATCCCCAACGATTAATGTCTTTGGATCTATATGGGATTTGAGGGAAAGTAGTGTTTCTTTGATAAATTTGGGTGCTCCATTGTTTGGCGAATAGATATTTAGAATTGTAATATCCTCCTGAAGGAGAGATCCTTTAATTAGTATGTAGCGACCTTCTTTATCTCTTTTCATGAATTTTAATTTGAAGTCTATTTTATCTGATATTAGGATTGCAACTCCCGCCTGTTTATGCGGTCCGTTTGCTTGGTAGATTTTGTTCCAGCCTTTAACATTGAAAATGTGTTTGTTTTTATGGGCAAGATGTGACTCCTGCAGGCAGCAGATAGAAGGGTCTTGTTTTTTAATCCAACTAGACAGTCTATGTCGCTTAATTGGAGAGTTCAGTCCGTTAACATTAAGAGATAGGACTGAGAGGTATTTGGGAGTTCCTGCCATGTTATCTACCTTCTTGGGGGCTGCGAAAACTGGGTTCTTCCTATGGTTCTTGGATTCTCAGTTTGGGTGCAGTTTCTTGGCCTTTATTGCGGTCTTGTTGGTTTTCTATGTGTAGGACATCTTTAAGAATCTTTTGTAGGGCTGGTTTGGTGGAGATGTATTGTTTCAATTTTTCTTTGCTATGGAAGGTTTTTTTTGGCCTTCAGTTATGAAGGAGAGTTTAGCTGGTACAGTATTCTTGGTTGATAGTTGTTTGTTTTTAGGGCATGGCATACATCATTCCAGGCTCTTCTTGCTTTGATTGTCTCTGCTGAGAAATCTGAGGTGATTCTAATTGGTTTCCCTTTATAAGTGATTACCCATTTCTCCCTGACAGCTTTAAGGATCTTTTCCTTGTTCTGAGTTGATCCTGTGTGGATTATAATCTGACGGTGGGATGTCCTATTCTGGTCTGGTCTATTTGGGGTTCTAAAGGCTTCTTGTATCTGGACAGGCCTATCTTTTTGCATGTTTGGGAAGTTCTCTGCTAGGATCCTGTTAAACAGATTTCCTAGACCATTAACTTCTGTTTCTAGGTGTTCCTCTACACCCATTATCCTTAGATTAGGCCTTCTGATGGTGTCTTCCAGGTGTTGGATAGATCTATCATATTTCTTGGACTTGTCTTGGATGGTTGTATGTTCTTTCTCTATAATATCTAGGCTGTCTTCAATCCCTGAGATTCGATCTTCTGCATGGTCTAACCTGCTGTCAAGACTCTCTACTTTGTTTTTTATCTCTTTTCCTTCTAGTTGGTCAGCTTTGATGGCTTCAAGTTCTTTGTTGAAGCTCTGTTTTAGGTCTTGTATGAATTTCTTTACTTCCTTAATTTGGTGTTCAGTGTTTGTCCTCAAATCACTTAGTTGATTGGTTATGGTTTCTTTGGACTCCCATTCCTTCTGTTGGGTTCCATTCAGCATTCCCTTTGTGGTCTCCCTGACTTCCTTCAGCTCTTTGTTAATGGATTCCATGAATGCCTTTAGTGATCTTTGTGTGTTCTCTACCTGGTCTCTCAATTCCTGTATTACTCTTTGATTAGCTTCCTCCCGTTCACGGGATTCCTGCAGATCTCTTTGAGTGTTCTCAGCCTGCTCACGCCATTCCTCCCTTTCTCTTTGAGTATTCTCAAGTTGTTCACGCAAATCCTGTATCAGTTTTTGAGTAGCTTCCTCACGCTTATGATATTCCTGTATAAACTTCTGGGATGCCTCCTCTCTCTCCCTATCACGCTCATACAGAGTCCTTTGTACGTTGTCAAACTTTTCATTTATCATGTTTGCCAGCAGTGTTTGTAGAGCTGTTTGGGAACTCTCCTCTGGATTATTCATTATCTGTTCTAACCCCTGATTATCAAGATTGGGAATTGAGATACCCGAATTTGCCATTTTTCTTGTGTTTTTCCGGCTTACTCTGCCCATTTGAGATGAAGATAGCACCAGTTTTGTGCTAGAACACTATCTTAAGGCAACCATCAACCAAAGTTTGCATTTGTACAGTCAATAGTCTACAGATACAATCTAGTTCAACAGATACATCTATTCGACATCAAACAACTATATGTTAAAGGACTTTGAACCGCAGAGAAGAATTTGGAAAGCCAGAAATTATTAGGTTTAGGAAGAGATGTGGGTAAAAAATAGGAATAGATTGATGTGGGGAGGCACAGGGAGAGTTAACTATGTCCTAATCACAATGCAGGAAATAGGTTGGGTAGGATGTAAGTAGAGAGAGAGAGAAAAAGAAGAAAGGGAAAGGGGAATGAAAAGAGACCAGAAAAAAAATAGAAACGTAAAAATTAATGTTATTTTAGAGATTAAAAGACCATCTATTTATAGAGGAATATGAATATGTTGAGAGAAAGGGAGGGACATAGAGGAGATGAGAAAAACTTTAATAAAATGCTTAAAATATTGTATAGGTATAAAGTACTGCTATTAGTGAATTTAAGTCTCAGAGGTTTTGAATTGAGTAATAAGTTTGTGGATTAAGTGTGTACACAATGGGGGATAGGGTCTACTGGTTAACTACGGGTTTATCTGAGGATGTGCAGGACAAGAGTTAAGTCACATAAAGATGAACAGAGAGGAAAAGATGGAAAGGATAGGAAAGTGAGAAGAAAAGATCAGAAGTTCAGTAGAGCTAGAAAAAAAAACAAAAAGATAATTAAGAATGAAAGAAAAAGAGAAAGAAGACAAGAAAAGAAAAGAAAACACACATTCACGTATTCCTAAAATAAAAATTATAAGAGGAGAAAAAAAAAAAGTTAATGGAAAACAATTAGTTTTTCAGAAGAGGCAAAAATTAAAGATTAATAAAAGTTTTAGAAAAGCAAAAAAAATTTTTTATATATATATAAGGTAACAAAAAACGAAAAAAAACAAAACAAGAAAAAGAAAAAAAGAAAAGAAGAAGAAGAAAAAAAAAGTTCTTTGATTTTTTTTTTTTTTTTTTGGGAGGGGTGGGAAGAGTCCTGTATCTCCCTTTTGTCTGTAACCAGAGTCTGGTTGGAGTCTCTGGTCAGCTTGAGGACCTGTGGCTTGATTGGTTTCTTAAGTCAGTTTGTTGGAACAGGCAGAAAAATGCTCTGCTTTACCCAAGATTTTGAGATCCCCCTCCCAGGTTAGTTTACTGGGAGGGTGATCTGCTTTGAGAATCACAAAAGAGGGGGATGCAGTGATGAGGCTAGGTTCTGGGTAGAGTTGAGGCCTTTCAATGAACAGTAGCTTTTCCCTGGGGCTATTTTGTGAAAAAAAACTCACGGCACCCAGCCTGGAGCCATTCTCAGGGTTTCTGTTTTTCAATTGATTGTGGTGGCTGCTAGAGGGAGGGGCAGCCTCTGGCTCTGGCCACCCAGCGAGGAGAGCCACTCCAGTGGCTGGTGCCTGAGCTGGGTGACCCCTCCCTGGATGGAACTGAGTCTGTGAGGTCACCTCGCCGCCAAGTTCCTGTGACCTGCCAAATGACTAGCTCTATTCCAAGGCCTGAGCTGGAGCTAGCCGCTCCTCCGAGCTTTGTCGGTATCCAAGATGGAGATCACTGGTGCTGGGGGGGGAGGGGTGGCCTTCCCTCCTCTGCTCCCAGAGGAGTGAGGAAGTGGGGCTTCTACTCACGCGGAGTCTTGGATCTCGGGTCGTCTCTGGTCTGCAAAGTGCAGGATGAAGTTGTCCGCTCCTTGTCGGTTCTTGCTGGTGTTGAGTAGAATCCGCTCGTCCGCTGCGTCTGGCTCCTTCGTCCCGGACTGCGTCTCAGGTATGCCTCCGCGGCGGTGGTCGCCGCTGCGACCCTGCCGCCGCAGCGGCAGCTGCTCAGATGTGTCTGCTTGGCTTCCCCTCTCTTGACTAACTCTCTGTCCTGTGATGGCACACTTGGTGTGATTCTCTGGCTTGGGACTGTTCACTGGAACTCTGAAACTGTTTTCTATGCAAGAGCTTGTTCAGATTCCAGCTTCTCCTCAGCCATCTTCCCGGAACTCCCATCCCTCTTCTTTTGACCCCATCCCACCCCCTTTGATTACAAGCTTGAGCTCCCAGTGCCTGACTGGAATTAGATTCTTATTTTTCTTCATTGATAATGGACTCAATACATACAATAGACTAAGCACTGAACTTCTCTCCTGAAACTTAGCTAAGTTTTCAGCTCTAGAGTATGTGAGTACATACATGTATGTGCATGTCTATATATTATTTGGACATATATATATATATATATATAATATCATGTCATCTTCAAATATAGAAATTATTTCATTTTGGGGGGTGGGGTCCAGTTGTGGGGCCTGAACTCTGGGCCTGGGTGCTGTCCCTCAGCTCTTCAGGTCAAGGCTAGTACTCTACCACTTGAGCCAGAGCACCACTTCCGGCTTTTTTCTTTTTGCTTATGTGGTGCTGAGGAATCGAACACAGGGCCTCATGTATGCAAGGCAAGCGTTCTACCACTGAGCCACCTTCCCAGTCCCTAGAAATTATTTGTTTGTTTATTGTTTCAAGTGCTTTTATTTCTTTTATTTGCCTAACTTCACTGGCTTGAATACCCATGCAATGTTGAATAGCAGTAGTGAAAACATATATCCTTGTATTTTGGGTTTTTTTGTCAGTTGTGGGGCTTGAACTCTGGGCCTGGGTTCTGTCCCTCAGCTCGTCAGTTCAAGGCCAGTGCTCCACCACTTGAGCCACAGAGCCACTTCTGCTTCTCTGGTGATTAACTGGAGTTAAGAGTCTCATGGACTTTCTTGCCTGCGTTGGCTTTGAAGTGTGGTCTTCAGACCTCAGCCTCCTGAGTAGCTAGGGTTACAGGTATGAGCCAATGGTGCCCCACTCCTTATATTCTTTTCTGATCACCAATGGAAAATATTCAAATTTCTACCATAATAATACTAACTGCTAATTTTTCATAAGTGTTCTTTATTATGTTGAGGGAATTTTCTTCTATTTCTACTTTAAAAGTACATTTTTTACTATGAAGCTATGTTATTTTCAAATGCATTTTGTGCACCAGTTGATAAGATCGTATGGTTTTTATTTTTCATTTATTAACCTGATTCATTACACTATTTAATTCCTTCTAGCATTGCTGTGGAAAAAAGTCTTGTTTGTCATGCTGTATAATCATGTTAGTATGCCATATTTGTTTTACTATTCTACTGTTGATTTTTTTTCATTCATATTCATGAGAGATATTGATCTTTAGTTTTCTTTTCTCATGTGTGTGTAATGGACTTTGATATCAGGGAAAGACTGGCCTCAAAGAATGAGTTATATACATAAAATGCTTTGTTAAATGACCATTTTTTTTTCAGTCAATAGCCTAAAATTTAAGAAAAGTACAGGAAGTGGTGAGGTAGGAGGGGTGGGTGAGAATGTTGAAAGGGGTGACATTAATCAAGACATACTACTGTATCATAAACTGCTTTGTTGAATGGCAACTCCTTTGTACAACTACTTAAAGATAATAAAAATACCCCACAAATGTTGAACCAAAATATTTAAATTTTGAACATGAAATGAAGTCAAGCAAAATAAAACTTTAAGTTTCTTAATTTTTTTTAAAAAAGGATTAGGAGAGCAAAGTGACTCCTCAAAAAAAGAGTACTCAACAACATAAACAAAACAAAAGCAGTTTAGAAATACAATTAATTTTGACGGTATCATTCACCACTTTCTTTCTTTTTTGGCTTAACACAATAAACTTTTATTATTTCTCACCGTGTATGTGAGCCAGGAATTTAGGCTCATCTGGGATGAACTTCCTGGCATGGGATTATTTGTGAAGTTCTAGTTACCAAGCTTGATTGGGGATGGTGGTGTTTGTCAGATGATTCATTTGCATGACTGTCAAGCTGGTGCTGGCTTCTAGTTGGAGGCCTTAATCCCTGTCCAGGGTCATCTGAGTATTCTCTGGGGGCAGCTGCTCCCCAAGAATATGTAATCCAAGAGATCCAGGCAGAAGCCACAACGCCTGTTATGATCCAGCCTTAGTAGTTAACCATCCTCTATCCTGAACTATCTTGAAAACTGGATGAGAGAATTTTTAAGAGGCTTTCTAGATTTCCCCAACCTTATATTCCTTTCTCTATTTCAATAACTCAAATTCTTTGAAAATCAGAGCACCTGGAGGTTTCTTGATACATTGTATTTTCTCTTTTTCCTAATTATTTAATACTATAAGGTATATACCTGCACAACTGCTTTGGTTAGTTATCAAAGGACAAGGTGCTGAGGTTATTGGACCTTTAACATCCTAGGACAACTGGAAACTTCATTGCTCTCAGATGGTTATCAGTGAGAACATAATATACCTTGTAGGATTTGTCATTCACCACTTTCAACATTCTCTCAGCCGTCCTTCTACGCACCCTTTCCCTCACTTTTATTAATTTTATAGGATAAACACTGAATTCTTGACTGCATTCTCCCCTTCTTCTTTTCATTGTTCTACAATTTTCTCCTTGACCCCACCCCACCCCACCTCTATTAAGTACCCATTTTTAACTCTATTATTTTAAACATGCTTATAACTTCATTCAATTTTATCAATTTTTGTTTTCTTTTTTGGTGAGTATGTTTAGTATTATATCAGCTTAATAAATATAAACTTTTGCTAATAAATAATGTTTTTTTCATCTCACAAGTTTTATATTTAATATGGTGTGTTCACCACAGATTCTTTTAGGATAGTATTTGCTGGGAATATCTTTTTTTCTGTACTTTCACGTAAGATTTATGACTTAAAATGATTCTATTTTATCCAGTCTTAATTAGGGGTTAGTTACATGAGTAAGGTATTGAGTACAATTTCTATTTAGCATTGTTACCCATTCCTTTGGTTTTCCCCTACCATCCCTTCCCCTGCACTGCCAAGTCCCCCCCCCCCCCCCCCGCCAATGAAACTGTAAAGTTCATTTTAAACATAGTGTCTTGTACTTCTCATTGTTAAAATGGGTCAACCGAATCCTTGCTTCAGCATTTTTTTTCCTTCCCTTCCCCTCCCCAAATTATAAAAATGTATATACAAGATGCAGGGCACCAGAATCAAATACAGTGAAAAGAGGGGTCATATTGTGGGAGGACATAAAAAAGAAACAAAAAAAATCACACAGTACATTATAAGTACATTAAAAACAACAGTAACAAAGATAAAACCTCTTGTGTTCCTATATTGGGGTCAATTTCACTTAAAATCATCTTATATAGTCATATGTACATAGCTTTTGAACTTTTCTGCTTTTCTTACACACACATTAGTTATTGCAAATAGGAGAAACCATGGGACCTATGTTTCTTTGGGCCTGGCTAACTTCATTTAATATAATTTTTTCTAAGTCTTTCCGTTTCCTAACAAATGGAGTGGTATCATTTTTTCTGGTGGAGGCATAGAATTCCATTGTATGTACGTATGTATGTATGTGTGTGTGTGTGTGTGTGTGTGTGTGTGTGTGTGTGTGTGTGTGTGTGTGTGTGTGTGTGTATAGGTTGGTCCCATAGCTTAGCTATGATGAAAAATGCTGCAATAAACATAGTTGTGCTGTTAGCTTTAGTATGAACTTGTTTGTGATCATTTGGGTAAATGCCCAGAAGTGGAATTGTTGGGTCACATGGGAGCTCTACACGTAGTCTTTTAAGGAACCTCCTTACCGTTTTCCAAAGTGGTTGAACAAGTTTACATCCCACCAACAATGCAGTAGGGTTCCCTTTTGGTCACATCCCCTCCAGCATCTGTTGTTATTAGAGTTCTTGATTATAGCCGTTCTAACTGGGGTGAGGTGGAATTTCAATGTTGTTTTGATTTGCATTTCTTTTCTGGCTAGAGAAGTTGAGCATTTCTTCATGTGTCTATTGGCCATTCTTATTTCCTCTTCAGAGAAGTCTCTCTCTAAATCTTTAGCCCACTTATTAATAGGGTGGTTGTTTCTTTGAGGATTTGTTGTTAGGGGATTTAGTTTTTTGAGTTCCAAGTATATTTTAGATATGAGCCTCTTGTCTGTTGTATGGTTAGTGAAGATCTTCTCCTAATCCATAGGCTTGCTATTGAACTTGCTAGCTATGTCCTTTGCCTTGCAGAAGCTCTGCAGTTTTGTGCAATCCGGGTTATCCAAACTTTCTTTGATTTGTTGTCTTTCTGGGCCTTTCTTAAGAAAATTTTGGCTTGTGCCAAAAAGACCTAGAGATTCTCCTGTTCCTTCCTGTAATGTTTTCAGAGTGTCTGCTTTGACATCGAGGTCTTTGATCCATTTGGAGTTGATTCTGGTACAGGGTGATATGTAAGGATCTAGCTTTAATTTTTCACATGTGCCAGCACCATTTACTGAAGAGGCTGTCTTTCTGCCATCCTGTTTTTAGCTCCTTTATCGAAGATTAGGTGGCTGTAGTTCTGTGGGTTCATTTCTTGGTTCTCAATTCTATTCCAGTGGTCCTGAGGTCTGTTCTTGTGCCAGTACCAAGCTGTTTTGATTACTATGGCTTGGTAGTAGAGTTCGAAATGTGGTATTGGTACTCCTTCAGCACTCTTTTATCTGCCGAGGATTTTTTTTTTTTTTTGCTCTTCGGGGTCTTTTATTGTTCCGTATGAGTTTTTGGGTTGCTTCTCTTTTTCATTGAAGAATGAGGTTGGGATATTGATACATATTGCATTGAATTTGTAAATAGCCTTTGTCAGTATTGCCATTTTCACCATGATAGTCCTTCAAATCCAGGAGCATGGGAGGTTGTTCCATTTCATTAGTAGAGCTTTAATTTCCTTTTTCAGGTTTTTAAATTTTCATAACAGAGGTCCTTCACTTCTTTAGTTAAGCTAACTCTTAGGTATTTTATTTTTTGTGGGACTATTCCAAAATGAGTTTCTTTCCTGATATCATCTGCTCTTCTCGTTATTGGCATACAGAAAAGCCATTGATTTCATACCCATTAATTTTATGCCCTGCTACTTTGCCAAGCTTCAGATCAGTTAGAGGAACTTGGGAGCAGAGTTCTTGGGGTGCTTTAAATACAAAATCATGTCACCTGAAAAGAGGGAGAGTTTTATTTCATCTTTCCCTATTTGGATTCTCTTTAACTTTGCATCTTGTCTTATTGCTCTAGGTAGGCATTTTAATACTAAAGGGAAGAGAAGTGCAGAGAGTGTACATCCTTGTCTTGTTCCTGAATTCAGAGGAAATGCCTTTAATTTTCTCCATTAAGTATAATGCTGGCTGCAGATTTGTCATCCACAGCCTTTATTATATTGAGGAATGTTCCATGGATTCCTAGTTTTTCCAGAGCCTTCATCATAAAGGATCTTGTCAAAAGCTTTTCCTGCATCTATTGAGATAACCATGTGGTTCTTATCCTTGCTCTTGTTGATGTGATGAATTATATTAATTGATTTGCATATATTGAACCAGCTTTCCATCCCTGAAATGAATCCTGTTTGATCGTGGTGTATGATTTGTTGGATAAGTTGTTGAAATCGATTGGCCAAAATTTTGTTGAGAAGTTTTAAATAGATCTATATCAAAGACATGGGTCCAATAAAAAAAAAAAAAGACATGGGTCTATAGTTCTCTTTCTTTGATGAGTCCCTGCCTGATTTTGAGATGAGGGTTATGATGGCTTCATGGAAATAGTTTGGTAGTGAACTTTCACTTTCAATATCATTAAGGTGTTGGCAGAGTATTGGTGTGATTTCTGCTTTGAAGGCTTTGTAGACTTCAGCAGAGAACCCATGAGCCTTTCTTGGGTGGGAGGTCTCTTACTGTTGTTTCTATTGTGATGCTTGATATGGGTCTGTTAAGTCAGTTTAAATCATCTTGGTTTAGTTTTAGCATGTCGATATTTGCTAGGAAATTGTCCATTTCTTCCAGAGTCTCAACCTTATTAGCATAAAGTTTTGAGAAGTATTCCCTTATAATGTTCTGAATCTTGGTTGTTTCTGTGGTGATATTTTCATTCTCTGAGTTTGTTTATTTGGGTGTGTTCTCTTCTTTTTCTGATAAGATTTGCTAAGGGTCTGTCAATTTTGTTAATTTTTTCAAAGAACCAACTCTTTTTTGTTGATTCTACGGTTTAGGGGGGCTCTAATTCTTTTAATTCTGATTTAATTTTAATGATTAGTTTCCATCTACCGGATTGGAGTTGAGCTTGTTGCTCTTTTTCAAGGAACTTCAGGTTCCTCATTAAATTGTTGGTTTCAGATCTCTCCAATTTGTTGATGTAGGAACTCAGAGCTATAATCTTGCCTTCAAGTACTGCCTTTGCTGTGCACCAAGGATCTGGTAATTTGTGTGTTCATTTTTGTTAAATACCATGAACATTTGAATTTCCTTTCTAATCTATTCCATAACCATTGGTGATTCAACAATGTGTTGTTTAGCCTCCGTGTGTTACGGGATTTTCTTTGGTGGCTTTGGTGTTGAATTCTTATTTGATTCCCTTGTGGTCTGAGAGAATGGAGGGCATAATTTCAGTGTTTCTGACTTTGGACAAATTTGCTTTGTGACATAAAATGTGGTCTATTTGGAGAATGTTCCATGTGCTGCTGAGAAGAACATGTATTCTAAGGTGTATGGTTGTTCCTGCCATGTTATCCCCTTCTTGGGTGCTGTGCTAACTGGGCTCTTCCTATTATTTTTGGATTCTCTGTTTGGGGGCTGTTCCTTGGCCTGTATCATGCTCTTGTGGATTTTCTATATGTAGGGCATCTTTAAGTATCTTTTGTAAGGCTGGTTTGGTGGAGATATATTATTTCAATTTTTCTTTTCTGTGGAAGGTTTTATTTGTCCCTCTGTTATGAAGGAGAGTTTAGCTGGGTACTGTATTCTTGCTTGATAGTTGTTTGTCTGTAGGGCGTGGCATACATCATTCCAGGCTCTTCCTGGATTCATGGTCTCTGCTGAGAAATCTGAAGTTATTCTAATTGGTTTCCCTTTATAGGTGATTTCTCCCTGGCAGTTTAAGGATCCTTTGATTGATCTCTACTGATCCTGTGTGGATTACAATGTGATGATGGAATGTCCTATTCTGATCTGGTCTATTTGGGGTTCTAAAGGCTTCTTGTATCTGAATGGGCCTATCTTTTTACATGTTTGGGAAGTTCTCTCCTTGGAGCCTGTTAAATAAATTTCCTAGACCTTTCACTTCTGTTTTTAGGCCATCATCTATACACATTAACCTTAAATTAGGCCTTCTGATGGCTTCTTCTAAATGTCTATTACATATATGATATTTCTTGGATTTGTCTTGAATAAGTATCTGTTCTTTCTCTATTATGTCTAGCTTGTCTTCCATCCCAGAGATTCAATCTTCTGGATGATCTAACCTACTGTCAAGACTTTCAACTTTGTGTGATTCTCTAGCCTAGGACTTTTCACTGGAACACTAAAACTGCTTTCTACATGAGAGCTTGTTTAGCCCCCAGCTTCTCCTCCTCCATCTTCCTCCAGACTCTCCTATAATTCTTTTTATACCCTTCCTCTCTCCCTTGCCTAAACCTATAGTATTCTTATTCTTTCTAAAAAGTGTCTTTTCTACTTTCATCTTCATTTGGGGAGGGTTTTCGATTCTTCATATGAATCTGGCTTGTGTCACTTATCATAATGATTTCCAGTTTCATCTATTTTCCTGAAAATATGATTTTGTTCTTCTTTGTGTTTAATACTCCCCAGTAACTCTCTTCTATCCCTCTCCAACCCACCTCCCACTTTCTAAATCCTTTGTTATTAGCATTATTATTGGCACTACTGGGGTTTGCACTAGCTTTGGTTGTTTCCTTAGATGGTATTCTATCATTAGAATTACATCTACAGCCTAACTTTTAGCAATTTATTTCGGAGGTGATGTCTCCCGAACTTTTGTGCCAGGGATGGTCTCAAACCATGATCTTCCATATATCAGCCTCCTGGACAGATGGAATTACAGGCATGAGCAACTAGTGCCTGGAGTTTTAACTTTGTTTTTGAATTACATATCATTGTGATATGAAGGAAGTTCTTTGTCAACTCTAAATTCGTCTAGGGACTTTATAGACTGAACCACCACAGAGGCTCAGGATTTAAGAAAACGTTAAAATGGTTGGATACAAACATCAAAGGTAAAAGCCTGCCAATAGGCCCTCATGATCTCAAATTCCTGATCTGTGACTTCCAGTGCAAAACAAATGTAGTGTATTTTTATTTAAAAGTTAGACTTATGTGGTTTGTGAGCTCTACATCTTGAATGAGAACTGTGAATTAAATCTTACTTCCTTATTTTCATTCCCTACTTGCTATGTGATCAAATAAGATGGTGGTTTGAGATGAAGAGTTCATGGTAAACCAGAAGGACCCCAGGAAGATGAATGTCAGAGTTGCTTACATGATCAATTTAAGTAGGAAGGAAGTCCCCAGGGATGTCTCTGAGGTCCCTTATGCTCCTACAGGAAGTCATGCCTTTCAACGGTGGCTCTGGGAAGAGATTGGTCTCCTTGTTCCATGGGCACCTTCACAAACCAGCACATGGAAAATGGTAAGGCCTAAATTTTGGTTCCCAAATTCTCAGCCATGTCCCGTTTCTAGACAGTGGTCTTTGGATTTTCAGTTTTTCTAGGCCAATTTGTTAATCCTGTAAGTGTGGCTCAACTCTTCCTATCTCCAATTAAGCAACAAAAAGTGCAGATGTAGCTAAAGTAGTGGTAGAGTGCCAGCCTTTAAAGGAAAAAGCCAAATGAGAGCAAGAGACCCTGCGTTAAAACTTCAGTATTGGTAAAATAAATAAATAAACAAACAAAATAAAAAGATAAAGAAGAAAGAGAAATACAGAGGAGCTGAATTTTATACATATATGTAAATATGATAACAAAACTTCTTTATAATATTAATTCATGCTAATAAAATAATGCTTTTGTTAGAGTTATGGGATTTAATGCATCTACAAATAGAAGAAAATGAATATAGACTATGTTTTGTTTCTGATAATCATGTAATAAATAAATGTAAGTTATGATGAAAAAGTATGATGAAAAGATTATCATAATCTTGTTAGATGTTATCTAACAAGATAAATTATTAAAAACAAGCATATTATTCACTGTCAGACTCTTTAGCTATAATATGAGAAGAGACTTTATTTATTCAAAGATTTTATTGCCATTTTATGTATTTTTTATTCACCTTCCTTTGTATTATTCTTTTGACCATCTAGAATGGTTGACCTTCCATGAAAGTGGATAGCTACTGTTTGTTTCCAACCAAATTTTGCAAAGAAGGCACAAGAGAGCCAGACCTTCTGAATTTTCATGGGAAAATGGAAATGGAAACACATGACTGCACAAAACTATCTCCTGCTTTCTCTCAGTTTTAAATGTTTGTACTCAAGTCAAATTGAGAACAAAGAAAGAATGCTTTGGTATGCTAATATCCAGCTCTGTTTTGTTTTTCTTTTTACAAAATTGATAAAGGCTCACAATCTGGCATTCAGTAAGCACTTAACTTATGAAATTTTAGGTAGCATTTATGAAGAAAGAGCAATTAGAAGACAGATAGTAAATGATTTCTATTCACTAAAGCTAAGTAAGAACAAAAAGTAAAGAATGGCAACTAAGTACACAAAAAAACCTAAGAATAAAATGTGCTGAAAAGTTTTTTTTACATCTTTGTTTCTTCTTTCCTTTATCTATTTAGAAAACATTTATTAGCTATTTACTATGTTCCAAGTTAAAATGTTTTTTACAAATAAACATATTGAGCTAGAGATATGTCTCACTGGTAAAATGCTTGCTTACATAGATGCTTTATGTCATTCACAGCAAGAAATGTTTTTCTGAGAACGGTACTAAAAGCAATTTCAATAAACAATTTTCACAAAGTAGATCTTTAAATCAAAATCAGATAATTTGCCTTTGAAATGTATCATTAATATAGTAGTTATGCAAGCTACAAATTGGGTGGGAAAAAATACAAACCATAAATATGATAACTAGAATATGAGAAGAGCTCATATAACCCAACACTAAAGTGACAAAAAGAACTCTGTAAAACAGCAAAAATATTAAAATAAGCATTTCATCAAAGAAGATCCATAAACAGCTAATAAGCATAACAAAAAGTACTGTGTCTTTAGAAAAAGCAAATTTAATTTGCTAAACATCTATCAATATGACTAAAAAATGAAACCAAATATCTATAAGAGCTAGAATCAATTGAACCTCTCATATATTGTTGCTGGGTATATAAAATAATATAAAATTATACCTTCTCTTTGATTCAGCAACCCTGCTTTAAGGTTTATCTGTTTTGCTCAAAGTTAATGAAAGCAAGTGTCCACAAGATTTGTTCAAGCTTCACAATGGCTTCCTTCATACAATATGAAGTAGAATCAGTCAAGTATCCATCAAAAGAAAATAGGCTGGGTGTTTGTAATTTTAAATACTCAGGAGGCTGAGATCTGAGGACTTCTGTTCAGTGCCAGCATGGGCAAGGAAGTTTGTGAGACTGTTATCTCCAATTAAGCACCAAGAGGGGAAAAAAATATAGCAAGAAGAGATATGTCTCAAGTGGTACAGTGTTACACTTAAGGAGAAAAAAAACTCAAGGACAGTGTCTGTACCCTGGATTCAAGCCTCAGGACCAACAAACACACACGCATGCGTGCGTGCGCGCACAAGCACGTACACACATGAAGAGAGAGAGAAAAAGAGAGAGAAAATAGATGGGAAATTTATAGTATACAGCGATACACTGATAAAGTAGAAAATGGATTGATGTATACAATAGCAACAATAAAACTCAAAAATGGGATCTGAGTGGAAAATTTCCTACACAAAGTGAATAAATACCCTACACAGTTTCATTTCTATGAAGTTCTAGAAATAGTCACAGAAAGTCCACCATGAACCAATCAAAATAGCAGTTTCTTCTGGAATATTGAGCTAAGAATTGACTGAAAAGAGACATGAGGTAGCTTTCTGGGAAGTGGTGCACTGACTTGTATTCCCACCAAAGATACACTGAAGTCCTAGCCAAAAAATTCCCATGAATGTAGAAAAACAATATCTACAGGTATAACTAAGTTAAGAACAGTTGTACTAGAGTAGAAGCAACTAAGTCTTCTGACTGTTATAAGAAAATGGGAATTTGTGCCAGGTGCCAGTGGCTCATCCCTGTTATCTTAGTAACTCAGGAGACTGAAACAGAGGACCATGGTTCACAACCAACTCAGGCAGATTAGTCCACAAGACTCTATCTTCTAAATAACCATCAAAAAGCTGATCTGGAAGACTGGTTCGTGTGGTAGATTGCCAGGTGAGCAAGCAAAGTCTAGGACTTTTCTCTGGAACACTAAAACTGCTTTCTATGTGAGAGCTTGTTTAGCCCCCAGCTTCTCCTCTGCCATCTTCTTCTAAACTCCACGTTTTTTTCTTTTCAATTGTGGAGTTTGAACTTAATGCCTTACTTTTCCTTTTTTTCTTTACTCTCTCCTCCTTTCTTTCTATCCTCTTTCTCAGTATTATTTTTTATACTCATAAATTTTTAATTATTATTTTTTCATTTTTCCTTGATTCTTTATCTCTCTCCTCCTTTACTTGTGTTTCCTCTCTCAATTTAAGCCTTGGTTAAAAATCCCTCTCTCCTTTTCCATCCTCACATTCCTCTAATATTATCTTCTCTCCACAATTCTCCCTAAACTTATTAATTTCTGGTCTGTTGACTCCTTCTTTGACATTCTTAGTCCATTAATCCATAGTTTGTTGTTGAACTAGACTATATCTGCTGAACTAGATTGTATCTGTACTAATTTGGACTGCATAAATCCTACAACTATAGGGTTATGGTTGATACTGGCCTTAAAACAGTGTTCTATCACAAAATTTGTTTTGTTTCATATCAAATGAGCAGAATAAGCCAGAGAAACACAAGAAAAAAGGTAAATTCAGGTATCTTAACTCCCACTCAATCAGGTGACAGAGCAGTTAATGACTAATCCAGAGGAGAATTCCCAAAATGCTCTACAAACATCACTGGTAAACATGCTGAATGATAAAATTGCAAGCCTGCAAAGGACTGTGTGTGCGTGTGATAAGGAAATGTGTAAGCGAGATAGGGAAAAGCATGAGCATGATGAGGATAACCAAAGTTTATTTTTTTTTGGGGGGGGGGGTCCAGTCGTGGGGCCTGAACTCTGTTCCTGGGTGCTGTCCCTCAGCTCTTCAGCTCAAGGCTAGCACTCTACTACTTGAGCCACAGCGCCACTTCTGGCTTTTTTCTTTTTTGCTTATGTGGTGCTGAGGAATCGAACCCAGGGCCTTGTACATGCAAGGCAAGCACTCTACCACTGAGCTACCTTCCCAGCCCCAGGATAAGCAAAGTTTAAAACAGAACCCGCATCAGCATGATGAGGATACCAAAGATTAATACAGGAATTTCATGAGCTTGAGGAAGCCAATCAAAGGTTAACACAGGAATTGCATGCACGGGATGAGAATAGGCAAAGATTAATACAGGAATTTTGTGAGCATGAGGAAGCTAACCAAAATTTAATACAGGAATTGTATGAGCGGGAGGAGAATAAACAAACATCAATAGAGGTATTCATGGAATCTACAAACAGAAAGCTGGAGGAATCCATAAAGACTACAAAGGGAATGCTGAATGAAGCCCAACAAAAGGAAAATAAGTCCAATGAAACTATAACCAATCAACCAAGAGGTTAGAGAATGAACACTGAAAACCAAATTAAGGAGGTAAAGAAGTCCATACAAGATCTAAAATAAACCTCCAACAAGGAATTAGAAGCCATCAAAGTAGACCAATTAGAAGGAAAGGAAAAAAGAAACAAAGTAGAAAGTCTTGACAGTAGGTTAGATCATGAGGAAGATCGAATCTCAGGGATAGAAGAGAACCTAGACATTATAGAGAAAGAACAGATACCTATTCAAGACAAACCCAAGAAATATGATATATGTATTATACATTTAGAAGACACCATCAGAAGGCCTAATCTGAGGATCATAGGTGAAGAGGAGCACATAGAGACAAAAGTTAATGGTCTAGGAAATATATTTAACAGGATCCTAGCAGAAAACTTCCCAAACATGCAAAAGGTAAGGCTGTTCAGATACAAGAAGCCAGTAGAATCCCAAACAGATTGGACCAGAACAGAACATCCCATCATCACATTACAATACTCACAGGATCAATTCAGACCCAGGAAAGGATCCTTAAAGCTGTCAAGGAGAAAAGATCAATCACCTACTAGAATAACTTCAAATTTCTCAGTAGAGACAATTAAAGCAAGGAGAGTCTGGGATGATGTATGCCACGCCCTAAAGACAAGCAACTATAAACCAAGAATACAGTACCCAGCTAAACTCTCCTTCATAATAGAGGGACGAATAAAACCTTCTGCAACAAAGAAAAATTGAAATAATATATTTCCACCAAACCAGCCCTTCAAAAGATACTTAAAAATGTCCTCCACGTAGAAAAACAACAAGAGCACAACAAAGGACAAGAAACAGCGCCTAACAAGTTTATAGCTCTGAGCTCCTACAACAACAAATTGGAGAGATCTGAAACCAACAATTTAATGACACATCTAAACCTCCTTGAAAAAGAGCAGAAGATAAACCCCAATCCAGTAGAAGGAAAGAAATAACTAAAATTAAATCAGAATTAAATGAATTAGAATTCAAAAAAACTATAGAAAGAATCAACGAAACAAAGAGTTGGTTCTTCGAAAAAATTAACAAAATTGACAGACCCTTAGCAAATCTTATCAGAAAAAGAAGAGAACACACCCAAATTAATAAACTCAGAGATGAGAATGGAAGCATCACCACGGAAACAACCAAGATTCAGAACATTATAAGGGAATACTTCTCAAAACTTTATGCTAATAAGTTTGAGAACTTGACAGAAATGGACCTTTTCCTAGCAAATATTGACATGCCAAAACTAAACCAAGATGAGTTAAACCACCTTAACAGGCCCATATCAAGCATTGAAATAGAAACAGCAATAAGAGACCTCCCAGCTAAGAAAAGTCCAGGACCAGATGGTTTCACAGCAGAATTTTACAAGGCCTTAAAAGCAGAGCTCACACCAATACTCCTCCAACTCTTCAATGAAATTGAAAGAGAAAGTTCACTACTGAGCACATTCTATGAAGCCAGCATAACCCTCATCCCAAAACCAGGCAGGGACTCATCAAAGAAAGAGAACTATAGACCCATTTCTTTGATGAACATTGATGCAAAACTTCTCAACAAAATTTTGGCCAATCGACTTCAACAATTCATCCAAAAAAATCATACACCACGATCAAACAGGATTCATTTCAGGGATGCAAAGCTGGTTCAGGAGCAAGAATAAGAACCACATGGTTATCTCAGTAGATGCAGAAAAAGCATTCAACAAGATCCAACACCCCTTTATGATGAAGGTTTTGGAAAAATTAGGAATCCATGGAACATTCCTCAATACAATAAAGGCTGTATATGACAAACCTACAGCCAGCATTATACTTAATGGTGAAAAACTAAAGCCATTTCCTCTTAACTCAGGAACAAGACAAGGATGTCCACTCTCTCCACTTCTCTTCAATCTAGTATTAGAATGCCTAGCTACAGCAATAAGACAAGATGAAGACATAAAGGGGATCCAAATAGGGAAAGAAGAAATAAAACTCTCCCTCTTTGCAGATGACATGATCTTGTATTTAAAGAATCCCATAGACTCCACTCCCAAATTGCTCAAGCTGATTCAAAACTTTGGCAAAGTAGCAGGGTATAAAATTAACCCCCCAAAATCAATGGCTTTTCTGTATGCCAACAATGAGAAAAGTGTGGCTGAAATTAGGAAAGCAACTCCATTTGTAATAGCTCCACAAAAAAATCAAATACCTAGGAATTAACTTAACCAAAGAAGTGAAGGAGCTCTATGATGAAAACTTTAAAATCTTGAAAAAGGAAATCAAAACAGAACTTAGAAAATGGCAAAAACCTCGTATGCTCCTGCATTGGAAAGATTAACATCGTGAAAATGGCAATACTTCCCAAGGCTATCTACAAATTCAACGTGATACCTATCAAAATTCCAACCTCATTCTTCAAGGAAATAGAAGAGGCAATCCAAAAATTCATATGGAACAATAAAAGACCCTGAATAGCAAAAACGCTCCTCAACGGAAAGAACACTGCTGGAGGAATATCAATACCAAATTTCAAACTCTACTATAAAGCCATAGTAATCAAAACAGCTTGGTATTGGCATAAGAACAGACCTCAGGACCAATGGAATAGAATTGAAAATCCAGAAATGAACCTACAGACCTATAGCCATCTAATCTTCGATAAGGGAGCTAAAACAATAGAATGGAAGAAAGATAGCCTCTTCAGTAAATGGTGCTGCCAAAATTGGTTAACTACATGTAGAAAACTAAAGCTAGATCCTTATATATCACCTTGCACCAGAATCAACTCCAAATGGATCAAAGACCTCGAAGTCAAAGCAGACACTCTGAAAACATTACAGGATGGAATAGGAGAAACCCTAGGTCTCCTTGGCTCAGGCCGAAATTTTCTTAATAGAGACCAGGAAACACAACAAATCAAAGAAAGGTTGGACAAGTGGGATTGCATGAAGTTGCAGAGCTTCTGCATGGCAAAGGACATAGCTAGCAAGATCAATAGAAAGCCCACAGATTGGGAGAAGATCTTCATTAGCCATACAACTGACAAGGGTCTCATATCTAAAATATACTTGGAACTCAAAAAATTAAATCCTCCAACAACAAATCCTCAAAGAAACAACTGCCCAATAAATAAGTGGGCGAAAGACTTGAAGAGAAACTTCTCTGAAGAAGAAAGAAGGATGGCCAATAGACACATGAAGAAATACTCAACCTCCCTAGCCATAAAAGAAATGCAAATCAAAACAACATTGAGATACCACCTCACCCCAGTTAGAATGGCTATAATCAAGAACTCTAACAACAACAGATGCTGGAGGGGATGTGGACAGAAGGGAACCTTACTTCATTGTTTGTGGGAGTGTAAACTTGTTCAACCACTTTGGAAAGCAGTATGGAGGTTCCTGAAAAGACTTCACATAGAGCAATGACCCAGCAATCCCACTTTGGGGCATTTACCTAAATGTTCACTAACAAGACCACACTAAAGCTATCAGCACAACTATGTTTATTGCAGCATTATTTACCATAGCTAAGATATGGAACCAACCCAGATGTCCCTCAGTAGATGAATGGATCAAGAAAATGTGGTATATATACACAATGGAATTCTATGCCTCCATCAGAAAGAATGACATTTCCCCATTTGTTAGGAAATGGAAAGGCTTGGAAAAAATTATATTAAGTGAAGTAAGCCAGGCCCAAAGAAACATAGGTCCCATGGTTTCCCTTATTTGTAATATCTAGTATATGTATGAGTCAAGCAGAAAAGGTCAGATAATGTGATGTTAGGAAAATGAACCCTTAGATATGTATTTTAATGTTTTTTTATTTCATGCATTTGTTTCTAAGGCATTTATAAGATTATCTCTTTGTTGCTTTGTATGTCCCTCCCCCACAGTATAACCCCTGCTTTCACTATATTTGAGGTCAGTATAACTTGTGGAGGAGATGGGGAAAAACAAGTCGTTTAAGGATACAGGTGGACCTGTTGCAATAATGAGAAGTACAAGATCATGTCGAAAACGAGCTTTACAACGTTGGTACGGGGAGGGCAGGGGAGGATTGGGGGGGTTAGGGGGGAGGTAGGGAAGGGATGTGAAGGGTAAACAAAGGAGGAGGCTGCAATGCTTGATAAGAAATATACGCATTATCCTGCCCATGTAATTGTAACCCCTCTGTACATTATGTTCACAAAAAAAATTAAATTAAATTAAAAAAAAAGAAACAGCGCCTAAGCTGAGAATACAAGAATTATAGGAAGAACTGAGTTGGCATAGCCCCCAAGATGGGGGATAACATGGCAGAAACTACCAAATACCTCTCATTCCTAACCTTCAATATTAATGGAATTAACTCTCTGATTAAGCAACATAGACTGTCTCGTTGGATCAAAAAACAAGATCCTTCTATCTTCTGCATTCAAGAGACACACCTTGCCCACAAAGACAAACATATTCTGAAAATAAAAGACTGGAATAAAATCTTCCATGCAAATGGCCCCATGAGTAGGAGGGAGTTGCAATCCTAGTATCAGATAAAATTCACTTTAAATCAAAACTAGTGAGAAGAGATAAAGAAGGTCATTACATACTAATTAAGGGATCTCTTCTTCAGGAGGGTATTACAATTCTAAATATCTATTCACCAAACTCCTGAGCACCCAAATTTATCCAAGAAACACCACTTTCCCTCAAATCTCACATAGATCCAAAGACACTAATTGTTGGGGACTTTAACACTCCACTATCCCCTCTGGATAGATCAATCCGACAAAAACTCAAAAAAGAAACCTCAGATCTAAACAACTGCATAGATCAACTAGATATAATAGACATCTATCGAATATTTCACCCAAAAGCAACAGAATAACTGTTTTTCTCAGCACCCATGGAACATTCTCCAAAATAAATCATATTTTAGGTCATAAAGCAAATTTGTCAAATTTCAGAAACATTGAAATTACACCTGCATTCTCTTAGACCACAAGGAAAAATAAATTAGAATTCAACAACAAAAGCAACCAAAGAAAGTCCCATAACACATGGAGGCTGCACAATACACTGTTGAATCACCAGTGGGTCATGCAATAGATTAGAAAGGAAACTTAAATGTTCCTGATATTCAGCAAAAATGAACACATAAATTACCAGCTCCTCTGGAACACAGCAAAGACAGTACTCAGAGGCAAGTTTATAGCTCTGAGTTCCTATATCAACAGATTGGAGAGATCTGAAACCAGCAATTTAATGAGGAACAAAATGTTCCTTGAAAAAGAACAGCAATCTAAACTCCAATTCAGCACACAGCAACAAATAATGAAAATTAAATCAGATTTAAATGAATTAGAATCCAATAAAACCATAGGAAGAATCCACAAAAGGAAGAGTTGGTTCTTAGAAAAAATTCACAAAAATGATAGACTCTAAGTAAACCTTATTTAAAGAGAGAGAGAACACAGCCAAATAAACAAACTCAGATCTGAGAATGTAAATATCACCATAGAAACAACCAAGATTCAGAACATTATAAGAGAATACTTCTCAAAACTATGCTAATAAGGTTGAGACTCTGGAAGAAATGGATGATTTCCTAGCAAATATCGACATGCCACAACTAAATCAAGGTGATTTAAACCGACTTAACAGACCCATATCACACATCGCAATAGAAATAGCAGTAAGAGACCTCCCACCCAAGAAAGGCCCTGGACTGGATGGATTCACTGCTGAAGTCTACAAGGCCTTCAAAGTAGAAATCACACCAATACTCTGCCAACTCCTCAATAATATTGAAAATGAAAGTTGACTACAAAACTCTTTCCATGAAGCCATCATAACCCTCATCTCAAAACCAGGCAGGGACTCATCAAAGAAAGAGAACTATAGACCCATGTCTTTTTTTTTTTTTGGACCCATGTCTTTGATATAGATCTATTTAAAACTTCTCAACAAAATTTTGGCCAATCGATTTCAACAACTCATCCAACAAATCACACACCACGATCAAACAAGATTCATTTCAGGGATGGAAAGCTGGTTCAATATATGCAAATCAATTAATATAATTCATCACATCAACAAGAGCAAGGATAAGAACCACATGGTTATCTCAATAGATGCAGAAAAAGCATTTGACAAGATCCAACACCCCTTTATGATGAAGGCTCTGGAAAAACTAGGAATCCATGGAACATTCTTCAATATAATAAAGGCTGTGTATGACAAATCTGCAGCTAGCATTATATTTAATGGTGAAAAGGTAAAGACATATCATCTAAACTCAGGAATGAGGCAAGAATGTCCACTTTCTAAACTTCTTTTGAATTTAGTATTAGAATGCCTATACAGCAATAAGACAAGATGTAAACTTAAAGGGAATCCAAATAGGGAAAGATGAAATAAAACTCTCCCTCTTTGCAGATGACATGATCTTGTATTTAAAGAATCCCATGGAGTCCATTACCAAATTACTAGAGTTGATTCAAAATTTTGGCAAAGTAGCAGGGTATAAAATTAACCCTCAAAAATTAATGGCTTTTCCATATGCCAACAATGAGAAGAGCACAGCTGAAATCAGGAAAGCAACTCCTTTTGTAATAGCCCCACAAAAAATAAAACAACCTAGGAGGTAACTAAAGAAGTGAAGGACTTTCACGATGCAAACTTTAAAATCCTAAAAAGGAAATCAAGGCAGAACTTAGGAAGTGGAAAAGCCTACCATGCTCCTGGATTGGGAGGATCAGCATCATGAAAATGGCAATACTGCCAAAGGCTATCTACAAATTCCATGCAATACCTATCAATGTTCCATCCTCATTCTTTAATGAAAATGAAGAAGCAACCCAAAAATTCATATGGAAAAATAAAAGACCCTGAATAGCAAAAAGGATCCTTAACAGAATGAACAGTGCTGGAGGAATATCAACGCCAAATTTCAAACTCTACTACAAAGCCATAGTAATCAAAACAGCTTGGTACTGGCACAAGAACAAACCTGAAGACCAATGGAGTAGAACTGAAGACCCAGAAACAAACCCAAAGGCCGATAGCCACTTAATCTTCAAAAAGAGAGCTAAAAAATAGAATGGAAGAAAGGCAGCCTCTTCAATAAATGTTGCTGGCAAAATTGGTTAAATGCCTATAGAAACTAAAGGAATGTCCCCATATATCATTCTGCACCAGAATCAACTCCAGATAGAACAAAGCAGACACCCTGAACACATTACAGGATGGAATAGGAGAAACCCTAGGTCTCCTTGGCACAGGCAGAAATTTTCTTAAAAGAGAGGCAGAAACACAACAAATAAAAGAAAGGTTGGACAAATGGGATTGCATGAAAGTGCAGAGTTTCTCCATGGCAAAGGACATAGCTAGCAAGATCAATTAAAAACCAAAGAATTGGGAGAATATCTTCACTAGTCATACATTGGACAAGGGTCTCATATCTAAAATATACCTGAAACTCAAAAAACCAAATCCCCCAACAACAAATCCTCAAAGAAACAACTGCCCAATAAATAAGTGGGCTAAAGAATCAAAGAGAAAGTTCTCTGAAGAGGAAAGAAGGATGGCCAATAGACACATGAAGAAATGCTCAACCTCTCTAGCCATAAAAGAAATGCAAATCAAAACAACATTGAGATTCCACCTCACCCCAGTTAGAATGGCTATAATCAAGAACTCTAATACCAACAGATGCTGGAGGGTATATGGACAGAAGGGAACCTTACTGCATTGTTGGTGGTAGTGTAAACTTGTTCAACCACTTTGGAAGCAGTATGGAGGCTCCTCAATAGACTCCACATAGAGCTCCCCTATGACCCAGCAATCCCACTTTTGGGCATTTACCTGAATGATCACAAACCAGCGTATACTAAGGCTCCCGGCAGCATTATTTATGATAGTTAAGATATGGAACCAACCCAGATGCCTCTCAGTAGATGAATGCATCAAGAAAATGGTGTGTGTGTGTATGTGTGTGTGTGTGTGTGTGTGTGTGTGTGTGTGTGTGTGTGTGTGTGTGTGAATTCTATGCCTCTATCAGAAAGAATGACATTGCCCCATTTGTTAGGAAATGGAAAGTCTTGGAAAAATTATATTAAGTGAAGTAAGCCAGGCCCAAATAAACATATGTCCCATAGTTTCCCTTATTTGCAATAATTAGTATATGTCTAGGACAAGCAGAAATGATCAAAAGCTAGGTACATATGACATATAAGATGATTCCAAGCGAAATGACTGCAAGACAGGGATACAAGTGGTTTTTTCTTTCTTGCTATTGTTTTTAATGTATTTATAATGTACCATGTGATCTTTTTGTTTCTTTTGTATATTCTTCCCCCATGGAATAACCCTTGCTTTCATTGTATTTGATTCTGGTGCCCTGAATCTTGTATATACATCTTTCTAATTTGGGGAGGGGAAGAGAAATAATAAAATGCTGAAACAAGGATGCAGATTGACCCCTTGTAAAAATGAGGTGTACAAGACACTATGTAGAAAATGAACTTTACAACTTGGGGGAGGGGAGGGGAGAGTTTGGGAGTTGGGCTGGGAAGGAATGACAGGGGAAAAACAAAAGAGGAAGTAACAATGCTCAACAGGAATTGTACTCATTACATTACTCATGCAACTGTAACCACTCTGTATACTATTTTTACAATAAAAAACATTTTAAAAAGCTGGAAGTGGAAGTGGAGCTGTGGCTTAAGTGGTATAATGCTCATCTTGAGCAAAAATGCACAGAGACAGTGGTCAGGACCTGAGTTCAATCCCTAGAACCACTGCAGGAAAAAAAAAGATGATATTGGAAAAAGAAACAGAGGGATACATGCCATGTGAAAACAAAGGCACATATTAGGGCGACATATCTTCAAGCCAAGTAACACCAAGTTACTCCCTATTGCCACTAGCAACTAGAGACAAGGTAGGGTTATTCCCTAGAGCCTTCACTGGCAGTGTAGCTCTACTGAAACTTGTACTAGAGCTTCCAGTTCCTGAACTGTGAGAACACAGGTCTGCTGTATAAGTTTCTCACAGCTTAGTCATCACTTGGTGTGGAGTCATTACACTAATTCCAGTTAACTAGTATATGATAGGATGGTATTCTATCTTTTAATAGAAGTATGGGATATAAAATATTATGCATTTGTCAAAATGGTTCTAATAGATCACTGAAGATCTTTATATTTTATTTTAACCAAAGAGCTAAAAGTAAATTAAGCAAATATTGATATATGAAAACAGATGGATATCCAAAAAACTTCTAATGATACCTGAAAATTACATGGACATACATAAGAAATGAGGCAAATTCATTTTTGGGTAGAGAAGTAGATAAAGACATTCTCAGACTAGACTAAAAAATTGACAATAGAATCTAGGTAGTAATGAATTTGGATGTTCATTATAAAATAGCTGAAACAGTTATATGTAATTGGAAATTTTTGTAATAAATGTTGAAGAGAAAAGTTGAAGTTAAAACTCATGTTTTCAGAAATTGAATGGTAGTAGTTGTGATGCCTGGCACTCAGATTAGTGCCTATATGAATCCACTCATGAAACATGCTCAAACACATATCTTCAACTCAAGGAACCAGAGGATGTTACTGTGATCAAGCATTTTAATTTGAATCCAAGATATAGGAAAATATATTCCAGTCTTTGGAAAAGCAGCAAAATAATTTTATTTATGTAATTGTGATTAGCAAAAAATTACATTCACAGCAAGAATGTCTCATCAGTTATACAGCAGACCCATGTTCTGTTAGTGGAAGACTTTGGCTATAGATGTAAAGCTCCATAACCTATCTGCATAAGGGAGAAGGTGAAGGGATGTGTGTATTAAGACACTCCTTCCTACACTTATCCCACACAGAAGACAAGTGACATCATTCTAAGAGGTGGATCTGATGAACAGAAAGGGAATCCCAGATAGCTTGTTGGGTGAATTTTGCAATGGTCAAAACTGGACTAAGACAGAGTACAGGAGGCAATTGCAATACAACCACCAGGCAGAAATTTAGTGTTACAGAAGGTTTTATGAATGATGTCAGTTGTGGGTGATAATGATTCATTGGGTCTCTTATCTAAAAGTACAAATAATTTAGAGGTCACTGAGGAACCCATTACAATGAGTAATGGCCTTGATTACTCTGTAACTTAATAGATCAGGTTAGAGATACAGAAATAGTTGTCACAAGAGACAAAAGTATGAACAAAGCAAAACACCAGGGCATTTAATTGCAAGATTGATGGATATTTATTCTAATTTAAAGTAGATAATCTATTAAAGTAGTGGAACAAAGCACAGACCTATATCAGGGCAGAGAAAATCAGAATGATGGAGACCTTGCGTTTATGACGGGTCTTAACCCAGAGAGCCCATGCACTGAGGCTTCTTGCAATCTGTTTTCTTTATATTCTTAACAATAGATAGGGGTGCATTCTTTGTGTTTAAGCTTTCAGAACTGCATAAATATAAAATGATTTTTATAATAACTATACTTAAAGAATCCTACTTTCTGAGAAGTGGGTAGTAGAGGAGTGTCAAGGAACTCTGTAGTGGATTGTCACATTCCAGATCCTTTCTCCTGGAATTTTTGATTCACTACTCTGAGACAGCAGTGAGGAAGTCCAAGATGGGTGTTCACTGATGCCCAATGGAGAGAGGAGAATGCCTGGCCACCCTAAACATTCCAGCCATGCTAACCCTCAAACTAGACATATGAATGAGGATGTTAAGTTGGATAATCCAGCCTCACAAGACTCACCAGGGAGAAAAAATAAACCCAGAAAACTGATTACCTGGTCACCAGAGAGCAGTCATTCATTCTTTGCTGTCTGGTGTTCTAATTCCTAACTTATGAGTGTAAACAGCAGAAGAGTTTTCGTTTGAGACCATTAAGTCTTAAACTGGTTTGCTACCCAATAGACAAGTAGAATTTCTTCTCTTGACGTTAACCATGCAAACACATGGGATTTTATGCATGTAAAGAAATGGGAAATTCCTAGATCAAGTGTTCTCTTGATGCTCCAGTAAACATCTCATCTACCACCTCAGACAAGATAGCAAAGCTATCCTTTTTTCTTATAAAACTGCCCAAAATACGACTTGACTCTTCATGTATTACCTGTTTTGCTGTTATAGCTCTCAAATTCCCAGAAATAGGTCCAAAAATACAGACTAGAATTGAGAATTTCAAGTCAAAGAATTTGTGTTTACCTTCCTGTAGAGTCCATGAATGTAAAGGTGTTTTGCTGTTATAGCTCTCAAATTCCCAGAAATAGGTCCAAAAATACAGACTAGAATTGAGAATTTCAAGTCAAAGAATTTGTGTTTACCTTCCTGTAGAGTCCATGAATGTAAAGGCATTTCCATAGAATTATTTTTCCTAGGGATATTTTTTAGTCCATTAACATCCATACTGGTGCAGTAAGTCCATCCATACAGTTGAGTGTGAGGAAAGTAGCCCAGTTTTTCTTTGGAAATAACACACAAAAAAGTATTCTTTTTTTATTTCTCCATGGAAAACAGACAATTCTTTGCAAGGTGTCAAAATAGATACTAAGGGTAGTGCCTAAAATTCTATTGAGTAATGAGATGCTTTTGTTGAAAAATAACCTTTCATTAGTATATTTTGCTTCTTTGCTTAATAGCCATACACAGTAGCTATTATTTTCTTTTTTCTATTCTTTCCCTGGGTCTTTCTTCTTTCCATTGCTCACTCAGATGTAACCAAGATGATAATATGTGTCCATACACAGCCTGTGGCTGAGTGAATGTTTGACATTAAATATTTATCATCTCACAATGTCTCATATTCCTAGAGTCTTGTTCTGATGTTGTTAAAAAGGATGAGTTTTAGTCACAAATGAAATTAATTTGCTATTTTTTTAAACACATCAAGTTCTAGATTAAGAACTGGACAATGCCAATGCATTTATTACTTTATCTCTCCTCTGTTTATTCTAGTGTGAAATTGTTTTTCAGGAGGTGATTAGTTCTGCCAAAGCCTTTTTTCCATGTTGGCTAAACTGTAGTATTTGAAAAGAAGAATCTAAATGGGTGCCCTATTATCAGAGCTGTCAGTGCAGTTATGTCAAACACTATTGCTGGCAGATGATTGGGCACATTGTCCTTTGTTCATTGTCTATGATCATTTACAGTGATGATGAGAAACAATTTAGCTTAACTGTGATGAGAGAGAAGGGGGGAAGCCCAATGTGGCTAAGACTTAGTCACTGTCTTGGAATATAGATATGTTTCTATATTAACTCTGCACTGAAGGAAAGGCTCATTATCATGAAAGAGAAAGCACAACATTTTTGAGAACTCTTGATGTCATTTGTAATGGGTGGAATTTCAAGAAAAAAATTCTAAAATTAAGAAGACAAGTAGGCCCCTTACACATTTCTTAATCAATCAGCTCTTGGCTCTTGATAACAAGAAATAACGTCTGATCAAATAAGGGACCAGGTCAGGTAGCATCCTTAGATCTTATTACTTAGGTGGAATAGGAACTGCAATGAAACAATCTGGCCACTGATAAGAGTAGAAGATTATTTAGGAGCTGAGATCTGAGAATTGTGGTTTGAAGCCAGCCTAGGCAGGGAAGTTTGTGAGACTCTTATCTACAATCAAGCAACCAAAAAGCTGAAATGAAGCTGTGGCTCAAGTGGTAAAGTGCCAGCCTTGAGCAAGCACCCAGGCATGGAGTTCCAGCCCCAGGAACGGCACAGATTAGAAGATTACAACTAATGGGCTAAAACTTGCATCCAAATTGATTCAGCTCTGTAGGATCAAGTAAATGGGGACAGAAGTAGTATTCAGAATTCCAGCAAAGATGCTTTCAGGGAGGTGAGCATCTGCCCACATGTAACAAAGCTCTGGCTGCTTCTTGATCACAGAGCTCTGATTTGGGTAGAAGATTAATAGGAACAAGGCAAGGATTCAAACCCAGAGACTATTTAGGAAATTCACCAGTGCAGAGACTGGGTCAGAACTGGAGTCATGACAGTGGAGTCTAGGGTGGGTTGAGCAATGAAGATTCATTATTATCTGATCTGAGCATGAGTTTAGGACTGGGTCAACAAAGCCCTGTCAGTTGAGCTCCAGGGTGAAATGTACAGAAATAGCTTAGATACTGCACCCAGTCAAGGTTGGCCCTGGAACCTGGGAGAGATGATGCCCCTTGTAGGTGAAGTCAAGCCTGTCATAGTAAGCAGAGACTAGTAACTGCCATAACTACCAAGGTTATGGACTACCCTGGTTCATGCAACATTTGCAAAAGATTAATTGCAGCCATTTTCTGAACCCCAGTGATTACTAATCTTGCAATGAATTTATAGGTCTCAAGGAACTAATAGAAAGAATATCTGAAGCACTAAAGGGGTAGTAGACATAGTTGCTCATTTCTGTAGGAGGCACTGTCTATCTTCAGCTCTGAAGATTCAGAAAACTTAAAACCATTTCAGACTCTTAGCACTTAGGAACAAGTGTATAAGGAAAACTCCACACCAACTGAAGTTGAAACGTTCTATACCAGGTCCCAGAATAGTCTTAAAGAGAATCTTAAATGAGTATGTGTTTGTATGTAAGTCTGTGGTCTTTTTGGATTATGGGGCTTGAACTCAGCCTAGGCACTATCCCTAAGGTTTTGTATTGAAGGCTATCACTCTACCACTTGGAGCCAAGGTGCCACTTCCTGCTTTCTGTTGTTAATTGGAGATAAGTATCTCACAGATTTTCCTGCCTGGGCTGGCTTTGAACTGTGATATTCAGAACTCAACCTCCTGAGTAATAGGATTACTGGCATGAACCACCAGCACCCAGCTAATCTGTGGTCTTTTCTACCTCACTTTATTCACTTCTAAAATTGTGGCAGTAACAATAATAATTATTTCTTCATCTGCCATGGGGTTTTATGGTAATCACTACAAATTTAGATGTTTACTTCAGCAGTGAAGAAAATCAGACAAGTATAAGAGGACATGAAACACCACAGCTATATTGGGCATCAAATGTGATTGCTCCTCCTTCAGTAGAACTGTTCCACCAGGCCAGGAACCATGGTTGGTGACTCAGGGGAGGTATAACTAGAGAGCAGTGTGCTTTCACTAACAACCTAAACAAATCCTGCTTCTGAGTATGTGTCCTGAGCAGTTGTATTGGACCTTCCTCAGAAGAATCCTGTGCTCTGTCGTCATGTTTTGAAATTCTGAACAAGGCTTAAAGAAGGGTCCCTTGCTTTCTTTTTGCACTGGACTCTGCAAATTATGCTGGAAAAACTAGAAAAACTAGGGAAAATTTAAGAAAGAAGGAATGAAGATGTTTGCAAAAGTGTGTGTGTGTATGTGTGTGTACACGTGCGCACACACACAGACACACACTAATGTACATAGAGAAAATTTATTGAAACACCAGCTGAACTTACACTAAAAAAATTTAGACTTTATAGCATTGGTGAAGAATGTCTACATAAGGTCCCCCTAATCATTTAGTCTGTTACTGACAAGGAAGAACTTGAATGTTTACAGGTCTAGGAGCTATTGTCTTAACAACATAAATTTATATTAATTATGTAATAATATAATTAAAATAATTACATAAACTTATTATTATTATAATGCAAATTTTGAAGGAAGAGCAAGGGATTGCATTGTGTCATGAACCTATATTCTTCTAGTTGATTGTCCATAGTCCATCTATCTATATTGAAGTGACTCAGAAGTCACTTAGTGCCAGACAGGCTGGGAGTATACATGTTATGAAAGGGTTTATAAATTATGGCAAAACTATACTGGTTCAGTGATGTTGAGATAAAATACAATGAGATGATTCCTTGTGATGTTGATGACCTTGTATCTGATGATTAACAACATGGTTGACTTCTTTTGTAACATAGATAATAACCCCAACTTAATCTTTATCCACATATTTTCTTGTAATATAATGAATCCCAGCAGAAGATTAAGGAAATTACAGTTACAAAAAGGAACTCAAGAGTTAATATCATGAATGTTAGATATACTCCAAATCCAAGAGTCAAGATTAGAACAGTCAGGGATGCATGCAAAATAATATCACTAGTAACACACACACACACACACACACACACACACACACAGAGCATTTATTGAAACTTTAGTGATGTGACATCAACAAATGACTATTACAAAGAAAAGTTGAGGAAAAGTGGCAATATTTCCAAAACAAAGGGATAGGAAGAGATACTGTGGCTCAAGTGCTAGAGCACTAGCCTTGAGCACAAAGAGGCTCAGGAAAGCATGCAGGCCCTGAGTTCAAGCCCCACAAACTGACAAAAACAAAACAAAACAAAGGGATAAATGATTGTTTTGTTGTTGTTAAAATAAAAGGCAAACTTGCATACTTAGTTTTTGGTGATGTATGAATAAAAAAGCCAATATGGAACATCATTAGCTGAAAACATGCTAACATCAATGAATTAGGCGATCATATGTATCTGGATAAAACCAATGATTTTCTGTGGAATTTGGAATCAAAACCAGCCACTTTTTCTATGTCTCCTTGTGACAGATATAAACAAACTAACAATAAAGAGGCCAAGTCCTACTATAGAGGAAAAGTTTATGAAATACTGCATGAAGGCTGCAGCAAAGTAAAATATTTGTGTTAGTTTTTATTTAGATATATCATATCAGATTACTTATTTACTCCAAGATATTGAAAATAATCAAAAGATACTGCAGATTTCCAATTTGTCTTTCTGCCTTGTGAAAAGGCAATGTATATAATAATTACTGCATAATTTGACTGTTTACTTTTGTAGAATGATTGCAGAGAGAAGAACTACTGTCACTGGAAATTATGCATGGAAGGACAAGAAGTGAGAAATTGTTTGAGAGACTTGTTTTATCATGAAGAAAATCTTGAGGTAACAAAAGTCAAGTGGCCTTACGGATGGAGATCCAGCTATGGCTAACTCACAAAAGGGGTTTGCATTTGTCAAGAAAAAAGTAGATTGTTTCAGTCTTGATCCAAGAAATTTTGTATTACTGCATTGTATACCAAGAAAATATCTGTGCGCAATCATTGTGGCTCAGCAACATGATATCACACAAAGGTAGTGTCATGCCTAAATTTTGTCAAAGGCAGAGGGCTTACCAGCTACAAATTCAAGGAATTACCAAAGAATCTTGGTTCTGAGTGTGGTGATCATTATCAGCACTGTGAAGTAAAGTGGCTTGCTTACAAAGTTTTGCAAACTTTGGTATGAAATCAAGCTGTACTTGGAGATAAAGTGAAATCCACCAGGGAGCTGAGTGACACAAGTGATTGTGGATTTTAATGTTCCTCTTACACAGATCCTGTACCTCAAGCTACAGGATCTCAACCAGCTGCTCAGCTTCCTGCTTTCAACTGTGAAATAATTTGAAGGTTAATTAAGTCTGAAAAGTTGAACTGGAAAGAAATAACACGGAGCATTTCTCTACTACAAGAGGACAGAAGCCAGGCTGGGAAGGTGGCTTAGTGGTAGAGTGTTTGCCTTGCATGCATGAGGCCCTGGGTTCGATTCCTCAGCACCACATGAGCAGAAAAAACCAGAAGTGGTGCTTGGCTCAAGTGGGAGAGTGCTAGCCTTGAGCTGAAGAGCTGAGGGACAATGTCCAGGCCCAGAGTGCAGGCCCCAAGACTGACAAAAATAAGAGGAAAAAGCTTTCTACAACCCTTGAATGTGCTGAGAATGTGTTAAACTGACTAAGACATTTAATGAGAGATTCAAGAATATGAATGTAAACACATGGAATTGAAGATCTTTACCACCATGTTCAATTTGGAACTAGCTGATGTGTATAGACACTGTCACAAAAATCATTCAACTGCAAAGCAATAATGAGCTAAAACTTAGTACCACAACCTCCCACTGGTTGAGTTCTATAAGGGATACATAAACAATGATGGTTTTTCTACTTTGAGGAGAAAGATATTGAAGTATGAATCTATATTTGAAACAACTTATAGCTGTAAACCATTCTTTTCAAAATTTAGGACCACAGGGAATTAATTACTACAGACTGACTGACACAAATGTGGAAAAGCAATTGTCAGTAACATTGTCTTCAATACAAGCTAATATCACATGCCTCACCAAAGAGAAGCATTTCTAGCCATTGCATTAGGGGTGAGTTAAGTGTTTAACTAAAAATATCTGATTAATGTTTAATTTTTTTCCTTCAGGTTTATTTCACCATTCTTATATTAAATCGCTGAAATTATTTCCTCTAATGTATTTTTAAAGTAAAATCTCAATTTCCTTAAATGCATGCACAGCTTCTTGAGAAAAGTTCTTTTTGCTCCCCATCCCAAAGACAGTAGGCAAACCAAAACAAAATGACAAAACAAGATAACAACAAAGGATTTACCTTATGAAATACTGTTTCAAGACTATACAAATGCAGCTTCTTTAACATCTTCCTACAGATTTACTGTACACATTCAAAAATACATTCAAATCCCAGAGGAAGCTGGCAGAGGAGAAGTTGGGGGCTAAACAAGCTCTTGTGTAAAAATCAGTTTTAGTGTTGCAGTGCAAAGTCCAAGGCTAGAGAGTCACACCAAGTATGCCATCTTACTACAAAGAGTTTGGCCAGAGAGGAAAAATTCAGGCAGCTTGGTTAAGGATATAGATTCAAGCACTCACTGGTGTCCATGGCAGTGGCAGTAGCAGCTGCCATATCAACAGAGAGAACGCGGGACAAAGGCACCAGAGGCAGTGTGTAAGCAGATTCTACTCACCACCAGCAAGAACTGACAAAGAATGCAAATATTCATCCTGCTGACCACAGACCGTTGCAGACCATGGATGGCCCAGAAACCAAGGGAAAAGTGTGAGCACCCCACAAGATATCCTCATTCCTTCTCATGCAGCAGCAATGGGAAGGTAGCCCCTCCCCCACCACCAGAGATTTCCATCTTGATACTGACAAAGACCAGGCCAGAGCAGCTTACACATAACTCAGGCCTTGGAAGAAGACAATAGGAGCCATTCAACAGGTCAAAGGAACCTGACCTGCAGGGCTCAAAGGACTCTGTGTGAACAAGATAGGAAAATGCTGAGCATGATGAGGCTAACCAAAGATTAATACAGGTATTTTGCAAGCATGAGAAGGCTAATCAGAGATTAATACAGGAATTGCATGAGTGGGATAAGAATAAACAACATTAATAGAGACATTCATGGAATCTACAAACAGAAAGCTGGAGGAATCCATAGAGACCACAAAGGGAATGCTGAATGAAGCCCAACAGAAGGAAAGGAAGTCCAATGAAACTATAACCAATCAACCAAGAGGTTGGAGAATGAACACTGAAAACCAAATTAAAGAGGTAAAGAAGTCCATACAAGATCTAAAACAGACCTCCAACAAAAAATTTGAAGCCATCAAAGCACACCAATTAAAAGGAAAGGAAATAAAAAACAAAGTAGAAAGTCTTGACAGGAGGTTAGACCATGCAGAAGATCGAATCTCTGGGATGGAAGACAGCCTAGACATTTTAGAGAAAAAACAGATAAGTATTCAAGGCAAATCCAAGAAATACGATAAATCTGTTCAACATTTAGAAGACACCATTAGAAGAACTAATTAAGGCTAATGTGTGTCGAGGAGGGCCTCTAAAATAAAAGTGAAAGGTTTAGGGAATTTATTTAACAGGATCCTAGCAGAGAACTTCCCAAACTTCCCACTCAGGTACAAGAAGCCATTAAAACCTGGAATAGACCAGACCAGAACAGGATTTCCACTGTCACATTGTAATCTGCACAGGATCAATAGAGACCAAGGAAAGGATCCTTAAAGCTGTCAGGAAGAAAAGATCAATCACCTATAAATGGAAACCAATTAGAATAACTTCAGATTTCTCAGCATGACCGTGAATCCAGGAAGAGCCTGGAATGATGTATGCCATGCCCTAAAGACAAACAACTATCAAGCAAGAATACAGTACTCAGTTAAACTCTCTTTCATAACAGAGGGACAAACAAAACCTTCCACTACAAAGAAAAATTGAAATAATATATCTCCACCAAACCAAACCTACAAAAGATACTTAAAGATGTCCTACACATAGAAAACCAACAAGAGCACAACAAAGGACAAGAAACAGCCCCCATGCTGAGAATACAAGAATTATAGGAAGAACCAAGATGGCACAGTCCCCAAGAAGGGGGATAACATGACAGGAACTACCAAACACTCTCAGTCTTAACTCTCAATATTAATGGACTTAACTCTCCAATTAATGGACATAGATGCAAATCAGGAAAGCAACTCCGTTTGTAATAGCCCCACAAAAAATAAAATACCTACTAAGGACCTCTATGATGAAACTTTAAGAACCTGAAAAAGGAAATTAAAGCAGAACTAAGGAAGTGATAAACCTCCCATGCTACTTGATTGAGAGGATTGACTTTGTAAAAATGGCAATACTGTCAAAGGCTATTTACAAATTCAATGCAATACCTAACAATATCCCAACCTTATTCTTCAATGAAATAGAAGAAGCAATCCAAAAATTCATATGGAACAATAAAAAACCCCGAATAACAAAAACAGTCCTCAGCAGAAAGAACAGTGCTGGAGGAATATCAACACCAAACTTCAAACTCTACTATAAAGCCATAGTAATCAAAACACCTTGGTACTGGCACAGGAACAGACATGAGGACCACTGAAGCCCAGAAATGGACCCAAAGACCTATAGGCACCTAATCTTTGATAAAAACATAGATGGAAGAAAAACAGCCTCTTCAGTAAATGGCAAAATTGGTTAAACACTTGTAGAAAACTAAAGCTAGATCCTTACATAGCATCCTGTCCCAGAATCAACTCCAAATGGATCAAAGACCTGGATGTGAAAGCAGACACTGGTGTCCCCTGGCATTTTAGGGATAAGAGGTCACTAAAAGATCATCAATTTACTTTCTGTACATGTGCACTGTGGTGGGATCTCTGCTTTCTGAAATAATCCTGTTTATCAGAATGTAGCAGCAGCTGGTTTGCCTTAAGGAACTTTATCCGCATCTTCATCAGTACATTTAGGGCACCCCAAGGAAAATTCTTCTTGAATTATGGGAGGTATTCTACAAGGGGGTCTTCTGGGTGATTGGGTGAGCTAGTCAGTGGCCCTGGTTTCTTTGTCCTGGCAGTTAGAGACCCTCTACTATCTGCCTCACTTCCTATCTACTGTTGATTGATTTTTTTCTTAAAAAAAGAATCCTATATTTAATATGGGCATATCCATGTGTCCCATTTTGTGTAAGTTAACCTGATACTGCCTGACCCAATCCCACCAAATTTGCTTCTGCATAGCCTGCAGAGTTTCCTACAGTACTCAGGATGGTCATGTTCTTAATATTATTAACTGCAGTGTGAGCAGGCAGCCTCTAGAGGGATCCTGTTTCCCTGTATTATTGAGTATCATTGCCTATGAACATTTTCCAAAGGAATAAAAGTCAGGTCCCAGGCTGAAGTGTCTGTACTAGAGAGTATATGACCCATAATACTTATTGCTCTTGTTGTTTTTCCTGTTAAAGCCCAAAACTAAGTCACCTACACCAGAAATAGTGTCTTATCTCTCAGAAGGGAGACTAGGTAGTAGGGACTGTGTCATAAACCATATATGTTTCGTCCAAAAAAGAACAATTCCAACCCTGTTCATAAGATTGAGACAGTACAAGAAGAAAGATGATTATTCATAGAAAGGAAAATAAAACCTGAAAGTAAAGCAGGCTGGAGATGTAAGTGAGAACCTGGTAGGATGAAAAAGTACCTGTCACTCAGTAACTCCAGAGCAAGGCAGGGGAAACGCTGCCAAAGATTTGGTGCCCCATCCTTATTTCGTCATTCTTTTGTCCTTCTTACTTCCTCAATTTTCTACCGACTCCTGTCCCCATTTTCATTGAGAAGGAGGTTTTGATTTATTAGCTTATTTTGTTATCTATAATTCCATGCCTGCTTTTCTACTGTCTCATGTCACTAGTAATTTTACTTTTATTATTTGACAATACTGGAATACGAAGAGCGTTGCATTAGCTAAGGCAAGTGCTCTTCTATTTGAGCTATGCCTCCAACCCTTGAAAAAATTTTGATAGTACACAGGGTAAACCTACAGCCTCACACATTACGTATGCTCTCTGCCACTAAACCACACCCATGGCCAATCCTTAGCTTTATAAGAACTACTGTGTGTATACATATATGTGCACTAAATATGTGTTATATATCTAATTATAGTCTCTTTGAATTAATACTGTATCAGACCATATATGTAATGTGTGTGGTGGGGGTTGGATACATGTGTTTCTTTGTGGTGCTGGGGATTGAACCCAAGCTATTGCACATACTAGGCAAGTGTTCTGCTACAGAGCTACATCCTCTGCTGCTAGTTCATATGTATTGCAGTCATTGATGCTGTATGATTTCATTCACACCCTATCTTTATAGATAATCTTGTCATATGTATACTAATACTAGAAAACCACATAGCATGTTACATGCTTGCTTTAAGCAAATCTTTGATTTGTAAAAATTATTTCATATTCATTTACATATTAACCCTCTTATTGATGCTTTCTAAAAAGTGACATTTCCATTTAGAAAAATTATCTTCAAAATAGAAATATATTCCTATCATTTCTTTTCATGATTTTCTGCTACAAATTTTATCCATATGAAAACATTATATATATGCATATATACATATATATAATCTCAGAGTGTTAGGTTAACAGATTTAATTTTCAGTATTTCAAAGGCATTATTCTGTTGTCATTTTGTGTTTATTATTTTAATAAGAAGTCAATCATCATTTACATTGTTATTCCACTTAATGAAATAGCTTTCTGTTCTGAGCATATTTGTACTAGTCATCTTTCTGTCACTATAGTATAGTAGCCAAAATAATTAACTTATAACAAGGAAAAGTTTATTGTTGCTCCAGGTTTTTGCCCACGATTAATTTGTCATCAATTTGCTAGAAATACTTTGGACCTGTGCAGAGTTAGCACATCATGTCGAAGCAAATGATAGTGCAAACTGCCTATCACCTCATAATTTGAAAGCAGAGAGAGGAAAAAGAATTCCTGGAGTTCCATATCCTCATTGAAGACACTCATCCATAAAGTCTCACCTTTTTGAGCTCTCATCACCTCCCAATGTTGCTACTTGAGGAACCTTTGATATTTAAACTTTTAATGGTTGTTTAACATCTAAATTATAGCAACATTCTCTATACCTGCTCTCAGCAAATTGGATATGATATGTCTAAGTGTGAAATTATTTGCATTCCTCTTACTTAAAATATGCTGGGTATAATAGTAGGATTTCTTCAAATATTACTTCTCAACTCTGTCTCCTCATTGCTTTCAAAATATATATACATTGAACCATGGTTCAATGCTCCCCTTCATGAGAAAGTTTTCCCCTTCTTGTTGCTTCAATTTAGATCTTTTTTGTTGGTATTTTTTTAAAGTTCTTTCTTTTCTACAGGTCAAAGTCAACTATACTGTGGAATCCTTCCTTTTTACCATTAGACTTCAACATACTCTACACACTCAAGTTTTTCATATAACCATATTAGCAAGATATTTAGTATAGAGACTTATAGGCAAAGATATGAAGTATAGAGACAGAGAGTTACATGGGTTATCTGTCTGCTTCCAATATTTCTGAGCCTACCATCTCCCAGATCAGGAACATTAGCCTTCATTCACACTTTGTACTGTGGATGGTGATTGCCATTTTGGCTGGGAGAGAAGAATTGTTTGGTAGTTACAGAGATTATTTTTTTGAGGGGGTCCGGTCATGGGGTCTGAACTCTGGGCCTGGGCGCTGTCCCTCAGCTCTTCAGTTCAAGGCTAGCACTCTACTACTTGAGCCACAGCGCCACTTCTGGCTTTTTTGCTTTTTGCTTATGTGGTGCTGGGGAATCAAACCCAGGGCCTCAGGCATGCAAGGCAAGTGCTCTACCACTGAGCCACCTTCCCAGCCCCGTTACAGAGATTTGATAGACAGCAAAGGACTCACTTCCCCAAAAGACTTGCCCGCTGTATTAAAATGAGTACTTTCAGATGCCAAGTAAGAGAAACCACTTAGATAATTTGTCTCTTAAACAATTAGGACACTTGGAATCTTAGGCATAACCCAAATTCTAGCTGAAGGGTTATCTAGAATATGTTATCAGCTTAATATTGACACAACAGCTGCCTGCAGTACAGTGAATTCATTCAGTCAATAGATAGTTCTCAGTCCTATGCAAAAGTATTATAAACTCAGTTTCAAAGAGATACCATCTTTGAAGGTATAATCTCTTCAAACAGCCTGCATCTGGAGTTTGATCAAGTAAAAAGTACCAAGTCTTGCCAATTTACCCTAATATAAGATACTCTGATGAAAAATACTCTAAAAATCACTGCTAGATTGGTCAAGACATTGCTATGTCTCAATGTAACTTGACATCTGCACTCCCCAATTCCATGTCATATATCTTTCCTTCATGGACATTGATTCCCAATAAATATATCAGAGCCCTATATAGCACCTGCTTCTACAAAACATGTTTAGGATTTTGATTATTACTCATTGCCTTGCTATCAATGAAAACCCTGAATGCAGCTTTAGTCACATTTGCAGAGAAAGTCATAATTAAAAACAAATTATCGGCCGACATCGGTGGCTCACGCCTGTAATCCTAGCTATTCAGGAGGCTGAGATCTGAGGATCACAGTTCAAAGCCAGCCTGGGCAGAAAAGTCCACCTGACTCTTTTTTTTTTTTTTTTTTTGGTAGTGGGGCTTGAACTCTGGGCCTGGGCGCTGTCCCTCAGCTCTTCAGCTCAAGGCTAGCACTCTATCTACTTCTTGAGCCACAATACCACTAACGGTTTTCTGAGTAGTTTATTGGAGATAAGAGTTTCACAGTCTTTCCTGCCTGGGCTGGCTTTGAACCACAATCCTCAGATGTCAGCCTCCTGAGTAGCTAGGATTACAGGTGTGGGCCACCAGTGCCGGGCCACAAGACTCATCTCCAATAAACCACTCCGAAAATTGGAAGGGGCACTGTGGCTCAAGTGGTAGAGTGCTTGCCTTAAGCTGAAGAGCTGAGGGACAGTGCCAAGGCCCAGAGTTATATATATATATATATATATATATATATATATATATATATATATATATATCTTTAAATAGTTGTATAAAAGTTTTTCAATTTCAACATGTCAATTTATGAGTACAACACATCTTGATCAGTGTCATTATTCCATCTAAATATTAAAATTTCTAATCTAATCAGGAGAAAGGATACAAGACACACAGGATATGGATGACAGTATACATTTATAGTTTTGTGCCAAGGCTCTTCTAACTCCCCTGTCTCTGCTGAAATATAGTATAAAGAAATTTGGACAATTTGTGCACTCTGCATAATGGTGTTAGGCTGATTACACACTACAAAAGTATGTACCCCATAGTGCAGCAATCAGCCCTATAAGAATTCAAAGTCTAGGTGCATTTGTATATTGTAAAAAATCGGTAGTTAGAAGGATTCTAGGATATTTAATCCAAACTAAAAGACAACTTATTTTATCTTGCAAAGGAAGTATAACACTTGGTTTTCTACTAGGTCTTAGAAGCAACATATTTTATAGTTGACTATTCTGCTTTACCTCCTACACAGAATGGCACAAAACATGCCATCTTTGAGTGCAGTCCATAAACAGGAACTAGTTATCTGGCTGCTTTTGAGCAAGTTCCCTGACCACTTATCCACTTACTATCTAGCATATTCTGTGGTATTAAAGTTCACAATAGAGAGATGAGTATAAGATGCTAAGTTTACAGAGGAAATGCCACACAATATCATGATAATAAAGATATGAAGTAAGTATAAAATCGATCCAATAACCTGGGAATATATAATTCCAACTGTCAACCTGAAAGTGGGCTGAATGGCCTGCTGAAAGTACTGCTGATGTCAGAGTTAAGATTCTGCAGAGACGTGGTATCAGCATTCATGATGGACTGTATGCATTGAATTAAAAACTATAGATGGAATTGTAATCCCCAATAGGAAAGGGGAAGAATCCAGAAAAGCCTCACTTAACATCACTTGTAGTGATCCCTTATGGATTATGTACAACTTTGGGTCTTCTAGACTTAAAGGTTCTTTTCACATGACACTGAAAGCATTCATCAGATTATAAATTGGCTATAATTTATCTATAAGCTACAACCTGCTGATTGGACAGCTAAAGCACCTTGTATCCAAGGATCTGAGGCAATAGCAATAGTTACTTTTTGAGAATAAGTGTTCATCTGGATCATCAGGAAGAAACTGGTTACTCCATGGACACTGGCTCTTTGTTCAGATTCCCTGAGAATGAAAAGGCTGTAGTAATTCATGCCTGAAATAGGATAAGTTAATATCCTTGGGCAATAGAAATGGATTCACAGATGAATCCAACAATGGCCGTTTGTAGGGGTAGGAATGCAGGTACAGCCCTGAATCCAACTGCAGAGACAGACTTCATGAGTGTCTACATTCTCAGTTTCTCTCCAGGAGGAAAGGCTCACCAGAATCCTAGAAAAGCATCTCAGAATAAGGACACTGGAGCTCTGGGATGGGTTGCCACCTAGATTCCATTTCAAAAACATATCACAAGCAAGAGCACATCTTCCAAATGCAGCAGTGGTACTCAGTAGACACTGTTGAAAATGCACTATACAACTTGTGGGCAGGGACAGGAGGGAAAAACTGGGAAAGAGCAAAGGAAGGGGTGGCATTGTCCAAAAAGAAATATACTCATAGCTGGGTACTAGTGGCTCACACTTGTAATCCTAGCTACTCAGGTGTCTGAGATCTGAGGATCATGGTTCAAAGCCAGCAGGGCAGGAAAGTCATTGAGACTCTTATTTCCAATTAGCCACCAAAATCAAGAAGTGGAGCTGTAGCTCAAAGTGGTAGAGTGCTAGTCTTGAGCACAAAACAGCTCAGAGATAGTGTCAAGGTCCTGAGTTCAAGCCCCCTGACTGATTAAAAAAACAAAAGAACTATACTCATTACTTGACTTATCACCTTTATAATAACAATTTAAAATATTTAATAAGAAAGAATTTTAAATAATAACAAAGAAAAGAGTACCTCTTCTTCACTGTGGGTATTGGTGTCAATAGCAGCCTGTGTTGTCTACTTTTTGCATATAGCCTCAGCAACAGACTGACCTTTTCCTTGGCAGAGGGCAGCTGGCTTGTGGTGACCCAGAAGTTTGCCAAACAGAGTCCAGAACTCTGGAAAAATGCTGGGAACTGACTTGATATTCACCCCTTTGATATTCACCCCCTGTAGGTTGGCCATAATGAGAGTCTGAATGGTGGTGCAAATATTTTTTTCTACTGGTTTTTTTCTGTTCTCCTCCCCTTCAAAGTGTGGGTAAGTTATAAATATCTAGTGCCCCAAACACTACCTCTGCATCTGCTTCTCAAGATTCAACCCATTCTACACCCAGCATCAACATATAGATTCCTAGATTCTTAGGGAATGCAAAGTCTAAAGTTTCTTTGAAACTGCTTGGATGAAATCATTTTCCAGTCAAAATCTGAAATTATTGTCTAGAAACCAGTAAACAATGAACTCTATAATTGTCAGAAGAGTAAGCAGTAGTTTATTGAAAGAAGATACAAAGTAAGAGAACTCCTGCTCAGGAGTAGCTGGGGATAGTTCAAGCCATACTGGATGACTTGGACTCATTCTTTTATACTCCTAACACCTTTGTTCCGACATTTTTGTAGGTTAACTGCCTAATTGTTTTTTGAAACATGGATGCTTATATGAAGTGCCCTCTGTATTTGATGTACGTGGGGTATGCACCCAAAATAGCAATTAGTGTGAGCATGTGCAAGTTCTTGCTTACGGCTAATAATGTCCCTCCACCCACTGTTTGGTTCCTGTTTATCATAAGAAAGGTCCTTAATCCCAAGTTGGAGACAGGCTCTACAATGAAATAGGTTTGGCTTTTGGAATTTAGTTGCACATCTCTATGGGTCTAGGATTTAACAACTAGATTTAGACATCTGGATATATTGCCTATATCTGTTATATCAACACACAATCTATATACTATAGTATATGCAATCCATACATTGCCATTTATATGTCTCATGGTCATTTACCACCTGCTCCTAACCCTACCCTCTGGATGGGATATCTGAGGAAGTAAGACAAAAGGACAGGTTTAGACATGAATGGGAAGCACACTTGTTTCAAGAGACTTTCTCTGAAGCTGATTGCCTTTCCCAGCCTACCTTCTTTATTTCTCCATACCTCTCCAAGCTTGGTAAGTCTGAGTGCCTTTGAAATTGAACTGAATGTTAGAGTGATGTCAATGACACTGGTCTTAGGATCATTCCTCAGAACACCCCAGGAACTCTTCCTCAGGAAGCACTGCAAAGAACTCAGGCTGATTCTGGGACACAACTGCAACTGAGCAGCTCCCTCTCCTGGATCCCCCATCCTGCACTGTCTCTACAGGTGCTCTCAATTGGCTTCTAAGGTCGGCCTAGATTCCTCAAAGGGCTTTCTCATTACAGAGACACTCCATCCCAAACACCTGACATTTTCTTGAGGGCTGGACGGGCTGAATTGCAATAACTATTTTCCACTTCATATTCTGGAACCTCTTTTTGTATCACTGGGCTAGAAGTGCCAATCAACTGCCCGGAGAAACAGTCAAAATTCAATGTAAATGTATACCCTACAAAATAGAAACATGAGCAAAGGGACTCAGGGGAGGATGGGTGATATTGATCAAGATGCATTTACTCATAAACTGCTTGTTGAATGGCAACACCTGTGTACAACTACCTAAAGACAATAAAAGAGACAAAATGTTAAATATATAAATAAGAACTAAGGAAAATCTGTGAAACTAAGAAGTAGTTCTTGGCAAATTTTTTAAAAATCAAATATTTGTCTAAAATAAGAGAAACAGAAAAAAGATAAATTACATAATCAAATGTGAAAGATGGGACATCATCTCAGACTACTCAGAAACAACAACAAAAAAGTAAAAAGGAAATTTGTTAACATTTTATGTTTATAAACTCAATAGCATAAGCAAAAGAAGAAAGCACTAGATAATAAAAAGAAATTACAGGACTGACCCTAGAATAAAAATATTATGAAAAATTAATTTCAACTAAAAATAAATTTGTGTAAGCTTTAAGCTGATCCTGCTTGAATTCAGGGCCTATGCACTGTCCCTGAGCCTTTGTGCTTAAGGCTAGTGTTCTACCACTTGAGTCATAGCTCTACTTCCAGCTTTTTGGAGGTTGACTGGAAATCAGTCTCATAGATTTTCCTGCACAGGCTGGCTTCTCGCCACAACCCTCAGGTCTTAGCCTCCTGAGTAAATAGGATTATAGGCATAAGCCACGGCTCCTCAGCTTTAGTATTTTTTAAATATTTTCAGAAACAAAGTCTAGGTACAAGTGACTTGATGAGTGAAATGCAGAAACATATCAATCCAACACAACCTTTTTGTACAAATATTAAGGAGGAACACAGTCTGGTAATATCTTGAGATTAATAGTAACTAAAATATATATGTGTGTATACATAAATATTGGCACATGTATTTCAAAAAAAGAATAAAATATGAAACTAGGAATTATTTTGAATTCTCCCTTGAATTCTAGCTTTCACATATGAAAGAAAACAAACATCCTTTGTCTTTCTGTCCTTGACTTCACAAATGATGTAGTTCCTTAGACAGGCTAACTCACAGTCCAACAACAACAAAAATACCACATATCAGGTTCTCAAAAGTGGGGTTTGAGATCAAGGGAGGGGCATAGAATGAAGAGTGGAAGGGGTGAGGAAAATGCAGTCATAAAATTCAGTGCATATTCTACCATATTAAGAAAACTGAGTGGAGGGGTGAAGTTAGGAGGGATGGGGAAAATTATGAAAGGGGTGACATTGGTCAAGATTCATTGAGTTCATCTACTACAATATGCACATATACTCATTGCAAAATTCTCTGTAGTAACAAAAGACTGGCAATAGCAATATACATAAATATTGTGATAGACTGAATTAGATTTTAATTATGTAATAAGATACAGATGTTTAGAATAAAGAGGTATGAGTTCAGATTAAAAGTCATCTCAAAGGTATTTTTCCTAAGTGGAAGTAGCAAAAATACAAAGCAATGTCTGCATGTATTCTCCTTTGGAATCAGAGCCACATATTCGTGTGTCTACCTACAAACAGTCTTGTTCTATATGACAGCATGTCAGTCATTAACAAAGAGCATATGCTATGGTTCCTGTAGACTGTATTGCCTAATAACACCTCAGTCATCCTAGTTTGTGAATGTAGGCCCTGAAATTCCTTAATAACATCTTTCCTAAATGTATTATCATTAATTATATTATCTGTACATACAATGTCTTTATGTATAGATTATATATGAAAAGACTATAAAAACTCATTGTAGTAATTCAACTATTTTTTCTCTACTTTTTCACAATAATACATTTTTTATTATTTTTATTTGCAAATGCTAAAAACAGGAGGGGTACAGTTACATAAGTCTGGCAAAGAGTTCATTTCCTTTTGGACAATGTCACCCCTTCCCTCACTCTCTCCCCATTTTCCCTCCCATCCCCCACAAATTGTATAGTTCATTTTTAACATAGTGTCCAGTGAGCATCATGGCTACATTTGTTTACCCTTTGTCCCTCCATTTCTGTTCCTCCCTTTACACTCCTGAAGACATAAAGACAAATAAGACAAAAAGAAAAGAAATGAAGATAGCCACGCACCGGTGGCTCATGCCTGTAATCCTAGCTACTCAGGAGGCTGAGCTCTGAGGATCACAGTTCAAAGCCAGCCCCGGCAAGAAAGTCCGTGAGACTCTTTATCTCTAATAAACCACTAGAAAACCGGAAGTGGCACTGTGGCTCAAGCGGTAGAATGCTCGCCTTGAGCTGAAGAGCGCAGGGATAGCGCCCAGGCCCAGAGCTCAAGCCCCACGACTGACAAAAACAAAAAACCACAAAAAAGAAATGAAGAAAAAAAATAATAATTTTTATAATCAAATTTTTAATTAAATATATTATTTAGTATAAACAAATGAAGAGAGGTAGAGGGAATTCAATTATAAAATACAATAGATATCCTACAAAATTAAGAAAATCGGGAGATGGGGTGGTGTTAGGAGGAATGGCAGAGAATAATGAAAGGGATGATATTGATAGAGATGCATTGTATTTGTAAATTGCTTTGTTGAGTGGTAAGTCCTTTGTACAAGTACTTAAAAATAATACAAATAAATAGAAAATGAAAATAGCTTATTGTAAAATATGTATGTCATTATAACAAAATGTATTTTTAAAATATCCATCCATAGAAATAAAACAAGTCAGGATCTAACAAAAAATTTAGGTAAAGGTATAATTTAATGTTGCATAATTCTTTCAAAGCTTCAGGAAATTTGAAATTATTTCAAATGAAAATGGCAAAAAAATCCCCACTAATCCCATAATCCCACTTAATTTAAATTCTCTGTGCGAGAGCTTGTTTAGCCTCCAGCTTCTCCTCCACCATCTTCCCAATGTCTTCCTTAATTTAAATTCTCAATTCAGGGCCTACACAATTCTTCAGATCTAACTTAGCTCATTACCTATATACAAATGATCTAACATTTTGGAGCTTCAGTTTCCTCACCCTAAAATTCAGAATGGTGATAATATCGGGCTTGTAGGGGTTTGTCCAGCACACCTCAAATATGCTGTAGCTATTGCTGGTCCTCCTTTCCCCATTACTTATGTGTCTCTGTTTTGGCAGGGCTAAGAGGTAAGAAAATCAAGGCACTTTGTGCAATAAATGCATCTGCGGTTGTGTTACAACCACAGAGAACACCTCTGGCTTTGGTCACTCCTATTATGCTTGAAAGTATTAAAATTTGTATTTTGCCTCTAAGAAGCTATTCTCCATAAATTCAAAAGGTTTTGGCTCTTAAAATACTGGCCTAAGCATGAGAAATATAAACTAACTTAATATCTTCAAGTTTATATAGGTCTTAATGGTCAATGTCATTTATCACTGTATGAGACCCACTAGAGAGAGGGAAGGAGGGAGAGAGAGGGAGAGGGAGAGAGAGAGAGAAAGAAAGTATTTGTTCAGCTGCAGACTTGGTTGAACATGTGGAGTTCCAGAGCTCAGTAGAGATTTAAGATGTATTATTTTAGATTCAAGAGTAAATAATTGGGTAAAGCAGGCCCATGAGTGCTCTCAATTTTGCAGAGAGTGAGACATGGAAGGCCCAAAGCAGGTATTTAGTTGGACATTATTTGTGCCTACGTATGAATGAGTTTCTGGCTGAGATTAACATTTAATTGGCAGACTGAGTAATGCTGATGTTTTTCTAGTGTGGATGAGCACCATCCAATATTGTTGATGGCTCAGAAAAACCAAAAAACAAACCAAAACAAAATATCAAATAAGAGAGGGTTAATTCTTTGCCTAAATGCAAGCTGGAATAGCCACTTTCTTCAGCCCTCAGACTGTAATTCACATTATCAGCATTCTTGCTCTCAAACTTCTGAAATGGATCAGAACTGCTCAGTTTTCTTACAGGGATGGAATAATATAATCAGACCATGGCCTGAGATAATGTGAGAATTGGCATAAGTTTAACTTAAAAGTCTTTAAGGGAGTTTCACTGCACCAGGCTCTCTCCGATCCCACCAACCCTACCTACCTCCACTGCTTGTTTGTGGGGGTTTTTGTGAACACAAAGTATATATTATCCTCAAGTCAAATTTCATTGGCAGGTACCAGGCAGACACAGACTATGCTGGCCAGCTCTAGCCTCTTAGGGTTACATGTCTCATCCAGGTCAGACACCAAGACACCAAGGAGAAGGAACTTCTTCCTGAGAGACTAGTCCAAGTCCTCCAAGGTTGCAGCCTGTGTCAATAGCCTCTGGCTCTGGTTTTAAGTCAATGAACTGGAGGAGAGGGAATAATTCTATGGTGAATAGTCACTCTATGATTAGCTCTGAGGCCTCCACCCATCCTCACAGCAGCCCTTGCTTCTGAGTCATGGAAGCCCTTTCAACTCTCCCCTTTGAACAACCAGAAGTTCCTGGGGTTCAGGAAACAGCTCCTGCTTGCTTCTCTTTTCATCACCATTTCAGTTCCTCCCTAAGTTTTTAAGAGAACAGATTGTTTCATAAATTCTCAACAACATGTTTGGAACTAACAGATTAATCATAATAATACATTATTCAGCTAACTAGAGGTGATATTTTTTGAGGGGAGGAGAGAAAACACCATGAAATATATCTTCATTTTAAGTACATCTGTTGTTTCTTGGAAGTGATTAGCTTTCAGGGAATCATCAATTTTATTTTGTTCAGTGGCTAAGGCCATATATTCTATTTAGAGACCATGCATGAATCTCAAAATATTTGCTTTATTGGTAAAAATGGGATTTTCAGTTCTGCTAGTCTTTCATGTGCTGATAAGCAATTTCTTCCAGGTATTCTAAAGCACACTGTGGGGAAAGGGAGCATCAGGCAGTAGGGTTGTAAAACATGCTTAAAATTTACTTTACTTTTCTTTTCTTTCTTTCTTTCTTTTTTATTGACTTAATTGGGCCAACAAATTAACTGAGAGCAAGATTTTTTTTTAAGGCAAGGCATGTCAGACTTCACTATTTTTTATTTATGTGTTTTATCTTGAGCCATTCTCTCCTGCAGTTACTTTTCAGTCATTTTGGAAACCAAGAAGGACTCAGAACACCTGCCAAGCATCAATGATTCTCATTATAACAAGTCCGCATCTGGCAGATCTTGAGACTATGGACTGTCAGACTACTTGATGCTACCTCTAACCACCTCTGAACACACCTGTCACTTGAAGCTACTTTTACTATGCCTACCTTCTTACCCCCAGACTCTGCATTTCCCTATTTAACCTCTATCAAAAGATATCTAAAGCTGCACTAAAATGGTGTCTTCCTGTGGTTACCACATGATAAGTTTCCATTTTCTGCTCTTTATCATGTCTCTTTACCAGTTGGTAGGATGAATGATTGTAATGACTTGTGGCACTCTTAATGTGGGCTCAGTGTCCAAATCTCACTTTCAGGATCAGTAGAGTCTTTATAGGCATGATCCATCTGACAAAGACCTATTCAACCCTCACTCTGAGGAAAGGAAAAAAGGACAGAGGTTGATTAATTGTTCCAAATTTTCAATAACTTGAGTATCTATGCCCACTGGGGACCAAATGGAAGCAGGCAAGATCCCGGGCTGAGATTGTCCAGGCTTGTGAGGGTATGATACACTGACAATATAATTTCTCCTCTCCCCATACTCAAGTCTTCAAACCTTATTCTAGGCAAGAAGAAGTGAACTGGAGGTCCCTGAAGCCCCCTGGTAAGATTGAAAGACAAAGAAAACAACTAAATTCTGCAGTGCCCAAAACTTGCCTGTGTTGACAAACTTAGGGTCTTAAGTAGAGGGCCTGGGGACAGCTTTGTCCGTCATAAATGTGACTTAAACAAAAAATTTACTCTCTGGGATCCTCAATGATGAAAAGTAGATATGCAATTTTACTTCCCTCCTTCCTTCACCATCCTGTGGGGGAGATAAAATGAGAGAATGTGAGAAACACATTTACTCATCCACGCTCAAAGGATAAACTCAAGAGACAAAAAAGTGCATCAAAAGCGAAACTTTGGTGGTGGTCTCTTGCAAGACTTGATGTGTGATGAGGAAGCTTATCTTGCAATCACAACAACCAAATTATCCCTGGTGCATAAGGCTCCTCCTCCAGTTCTCTAATGACTGAGTACTATGGGTTTACAATCTCACCTGAAGGTCACCTAAATTACATTACTTTCTATTAGATAATTTAATCACATATACCTCTTGGGATTAGTTGAATTTTAGAATCCAGCTTTTGACTGGCTTTGTTCTTTTGTGGTGGGAAGGCTTTTCTGGGTTTATGCTTTTGGACACATACACAGTTTCTCATTTTATTGTGGTTTATTCTTCCCCTTGCTAACCTGTCCCCTTCTTGTCAGTTCTGTTTGTCTATGGACTTTCTAATGCATGAACATTATCACATCTGCAAGTCCCTATAGGATCAAATTACTGGTCAAGTTCCCACTCAGGGTCAAATGCTTGTTCTTGAAAATGGACAATACTGACTTAGTTTCTAATAGAGAATAAGTGCAACAGATTCCTAAAGAAATTAAGAAACAAAAATTTTATCTTCTTCTCCCTCACAAAGAAATAAGTACAAAATCCTGTTATTGATGACAATATCCCTCCACTATTCAGCTGAACAGAGTTTTTTGACTAGTGAAAAACTTCAATTCCTAAAGTGTATAGATCATTCACACTTTTTCTTAGGTTGAGTTGTTGCAGTTTTCCATGTCTTTAATCAATACTAATAAACTCTAGCGCAGTACTAATAAACTCTAAGCTTTGTTAAATTTCTCTTTGACTCTCTCTCTCTGATAACATGCAAAAGAAATGTTCCAAGTACCCTGTTGAGTCTGGGAAATTAGGCTGAGCAGCACCTAGAAGATGTGAGTACATGAAGATGGCTTCAAGTCTCTGGAGGAAGAAGGTGCTCACATTCTGGCATCAGCCTTTGTTACATATGGGACTGCACAAGCATTTATATACTGGAGCATGACTGTCAATAAAAATATAACATTCCCTGAAAATATTACAAGAAGGAATAGGGAGAACACTAGGGCTCCTTAGCACAGGTCAAAACTTCCTCAATAAAGACCCTGAAACATAACAAATCAAAGAAAAGTTGGCTAAATGGGATTGCATTAAACTGCAGAGCTTTTGCATGGCAAAGGGCATAGCTAGCAAGAACAGTAGAAAGCCCACAGATTGGAGAAGATCTTCACTAGCCATACAACAGACAAAGGCCTCGTATCTAAAATATACTTAGAACTCAAAAAATTAAATACCCAAAAACAAATCCTCAAAGAAACAACCACCCTCATTAACAAGTGAGTTAACAACTTAGAGACTTCTCTGAAGAAGAAATAAGAATGACCAATAGACACATGAAGAAATGCTCAACATCTCTTCCTATAAAAGAAATGCAAATCACAACAACATTGAGATTCTACCTTACCCCAGTTAGAATGGCCATTATCAAGAAATAACAGATGCTGGCAGGATTGGCCAAAAGGAAACACTAATAACACTCGGTGGGAGCATATACTTGTTCAGCCACTCTGGAAAGCAGCATGGATGTTCCTCAAAAGACTAAACATTGAGCTCCCCTACAACCCAGCAATCCCATTCCTGGGCATTTACCCAAATGACCACAAACACGGTCATTCCAACCTACCAGCACAATCATGTTCGTTGCAGCATTATTTACCATAGCTAAGATATGGAACCAACCCAGATGCCCCTCATTAAATGAATGGATCAAAAATATGTGGTATATAGAAACAATGGAGTTCTACGCTTCCATCAGAAAGAATGACATTTCCCCATTCGTAAGTGTAGTAGGAAGTCCCCTACCCCAGGCAGGCAGGCCCGCCTAGTTGTCCAGAGTGACAGAGCCCACTGCAACAAAGTTGTTAGCAAAGAAGCAACATTATTGAGACAGTTCCTACACTGACAGGTCAGGACCCCACCACAGGCTCAGGAGCTGATACTGGGACCCCACCTAGTCTTACAGGCTAGCTTTTATAGGGAAAAACCACAGCACAGGTGGTTGAGCACAATATGTTAGGCCACATGCAAGTGACCAATGGAGTTACAGATTGTCACATAGTAGCTGTTTAAACTAACCTATCTTTTTGGTTTGAATTGGCGGGCGAATTTGGCAGGTGCCCACCAAAGCAGGCAGATATTCTACTTGTGGGGGCAGAGATAAGAGTGCTCCTTCCTGGAAGGACAAAGGTGGCTGGGATGTTTTACTATTGTTTAATCAAACAGGACTGCAGATCCTGTCTGGGCTATTGATAACCAAACAAGTGGTCAAGCAGACTACACAACCTTATCACAGCAATTAGCAAGACTTTCTGAACAGTTTCATCATTTCCCAGGGTCTCAACAAACAGAGCATATTTCCTGACCCTGGAGGCTTGGGGGAAAACAGTATTTTGATTCTGGGTGGGGGGAATCCTAGTGCATTACAGATAGTGTCCGTTTTGGGTGCCCTTAACACTAGGAGACCCTTCCAGCCCTACATAAGGAAATGGAAAGACCTGGGAAAAAAATTATATTGAGAAGTAACCCAGGCCCCCAAAAAAGTAGATTGCATGGTTTCCCTAATTTGTAATAACTAGAATGTGTCTATGATATTCTTAGCAAGGGATCACAATAGCTAAGTGCATAAGACTATATATAATGAAGTGTATCAAAATGATCTCCAAGAACTGGAAACAGAGGTTCTTATTATGTCCTATATTCTATTATTTCTTTTTTTTGCTTAAGTTTTCTGTACTCTTTATCTTGTATGTAATTTTATCTGATCTGTGGAAGAGAAAGGGAATCACAGAAACAACAGGACTAAGGATGAACTAATGCAACATGATACTCACTAGACACTTCGTTGGAAATGAACTATACAACTTGGGGGGAGGGATAGTATGGAGGAGTTAGCAGAAGAAAATGAGGAAGTGGGTAACGGTGTTTAAAAAGAAATGTACTCTTTACTTATGTAACTGTAACCCCCCATTCATCACCTTTATAATAAAGATTTTAAAAACCTATTTCAATTCATAGTAGATATTAACTGAGGCCATATCATCTACCAAATTGGACATTCATTCACTCAAGTTAATATAACCATGAAATACATGAAATTAAAAACAAAAGAACAAATCTGTAGATAATACTCAAAATCGTATGTGTTAAATAAATATATAGAAAGTAAAAAATTAAAATAAATAAAAATGTAATATTTTCCCTGGCACTGGTGACTTGCACCCATAATCCTAGCTACTCAGGAGACTGAGTTCTGAGAATTACAATTAGAAGCCAGACCCAGCAGGAAAGTTCATGAGATTCTTATCTACAATTAACCACCAAAAAAAACCGGAAGTGGAGCCATGGCTCAAAAGTAGAGCACTAGCTTTGAGCAGAAAAGCTCAGGGACAGTGCCTAGGCCCCAAGTTCAAGCCCCAGCATTGACAACAACAACAGAAACAATAATAATAATAATAAATTAAATATGAGAAGATTCATGTCCCTATGTTCTGAGGAACCTGGAGGAGATTATCATCACAGTTGTGATATTTTCTTTCTTTCTTTCTGGGTGATCTATAACAGGAGATACAGTCATTCCTTTGGCAGCAGGAATAGAGATGGATGACTCCTGGCTGCTTCTGCTCTGTAAAGTGTTTCAGAAGCAAAGGAAACAGTGGGAGGAGCACACATATTATCTGAATCCATTTCACATAAGCTATGTGATCTTGTGTTCCTTACTCATAGGGAACTAAGGTTCCAATTGGAAGGAAAGTCAGGTTGGATCTTTTTTACCCAAATAGATCAAAACTCTAGATTTCGTTGATGTAGCAACTGCCCCAGCTTCATTATTCACAGGCTCTTTCCCTGCAAAATAAGGTCTATGAGCAACCCGTTCACGATTACCTTCTTTCCTTTGTTACAATCCCTTCTCAGATGCTGGCAGTCACAGGCACATAGACAAAGCTTTCCCACAGTTTCTGTAGAACACTTTTTCACTCTGTATAGGTTCTTCCATGACTTGAGTCATAAGACCCTTGTCACAAGTGCTATGAAACATCAAGCTCTCTGGCCATAGATACGGAGATACCCTCAAATGACTTGCTGGGTGAATATGTTTTCCTCTTCATAGAATAGAAAGTCCAATACTTGTCTGCCTCTGATTTTTTCTCTCAGTATTAGGCATGCCCTACACCCTTGGTCCATATGAGGAGACAGGGAAGTCTTGAATCAATTTCTGAAGGCTGTGTTCCCACCAAGGAATGGTGGCTGGAGAACTCCATATGTAAGTTGTAGGCTTCAATTCATAGAACTTAGATTTAACTGAAGAACTACTGTTAGTCTCATAATACTGTCAATGATCAACTAGCTCATTTTAAACAATTCAAGAAAAGGTGAGTGGAAGATTCACCTGAAGCTATACTGTAAAATGCTATTCAAGTTCTGCTGTAATGGAGATTGCCTACACCTAAATTATATTACAATGTGGTAGGTGCTATCACAGCATGACTTTTATCTGAAACAGAATGTGGTGACATGATTAATTAATCTTTTAAATACCTGGGCTGCTCTTCTGATCTTAAAACAAATATATATGACTCAAAACAGTCTGCAACGTAACAGAAAGAACAGTGCTGGAGGAATATCAACACCAAATTTCAAACTCTACTACAAAGCTATAGTAATCAAAACAGCTTGGTACTGGCACAAGAACAGACCTCAGGACCAATGGAATAAAATTGAAAACCCAGAAATGAACCCACAGACCTATAGCCATCTACTCTTAGATAAGGGAGCTAAAAAAATAGAATGGAAGAAAGACAGCCTCTTCAGTAAGTGATGCTGGCAAAATTGGTTAATCACTTGTAGAAAATTAAGCTAAATCCTTATTTATCACTCTGTACCAGAATAAACTCCAAATGGATTAAAGACCTCGGAGTCAAAGCAGACACTCTGAAAACATTACAGGATGGGATAGGAGAAACCCTACATCTCCTTGGCACAGACCGAAATTTTCTTAAGAGACTCAGAAACACAACAAATCAAAGAAAGGTTGGGCAAATGGGATTGCATGAAATTGCAGAGCTTCTTCGGGGCAAAGGACATAGCTAGCAAGATCAATAGAAAGCCCACGGATTGGGAGAAGATCATCACTAGTCATACAACGGACAAGGGTCTCATATCTAAAATATATCTGGAATTCAAAAAATTAAATCCCCCAACAACAAATCCTTAAAGATACAACTGCCCAATAAATAAGTGGGCTAAAGACTTAAAGAGAAACTTCTCTGAAGAGAAAAGAAGGATGGCCAATAGACACATGAAGAAATGCTCAACATCCCTAGCCATAAAAGAAATGCAAATCAAAACAACATTGAGATACCACCTCAACCCAGTTAGAATGGTTATAATCAAGAACTCTAATAACAACAGATGCTGGAGGGGATGTGGACAGAAGGGAACCCTACTGCATTGTTTTTGGGAGTGTAAACTTGTTCAACCACTTTGGAAATCGTATGGAGGTTTCTCAAAAGACTCCACATAGAGCTCCCCTATGACCCAGCAATCCCACTTTTGGTCATTTACCCTAATGATCACAAACAAGACCATACCAAAGCTATCAGCACAAGTATGTCTATTGCAGCATTATTTACCATAGCTAACATATGGAATCAATCCAGATGCCCCTCAATAGATGAATGGATCAAGAAAATGTGGTGTATATATACACAATGGAATTCTATGCCTCCATCAGAAAGAATGACATTGCCCCATTTGTTAGGAAATGGAAAGACTTGGAAAAAATTATATTAAGTGAAGTAAGCCAGGCCCAAAGAAACATAGGTCCCATGGTTTCCTTTATTTGCAAAAACTAGTATATGTCTGAGACAAGCAGAAATGATCAGATAAGTTGATATTAAGTGAAATGAACCCCAAGTTAAGGACTCAAATATTTTTTCTTTCTTGCTATTGTGTCTAATATATTTATTTATTTTTTTGTGTGTCTAATATATTTATAAGATATTCCTTTGTTGCTTTGTATGTCACTCCCCCACAGTATAACCCCTGTTTTCACTGTATTGATGGTGGTATAATTTGTGGTGGGGAAGGGAAAAAACAAATTGTTTAAATAAGGATACAGGTGGACCCATTGCAACAATGAGATGTACAAGATCTTATGTCGAAAATGAACTTTACAACATTGGCGCGGGGTGGTGAGAATGGGAAGGGATTATAAGGAGAAACAAAGGAGGAGGCAACAATGCTTGATAAGGAATGCACTCATACCTTGTCCATGCAATTGCAACCCCTCTGTACAGTATTTTCACAATTTAAAAAAAGTCTGCAACATAAAAGGGCTCTTTATGCCACCATTTATCCCTGCTTATAGAAAAACTAGACTTGTATCTCTCTTCCCTTTCCTTCAAAGTGACTCAACAAGTCTAGGGTACCTTAGCTTACATCTCTGGATTGTCCAGTTGTTGCCATGATCTGTAGCACTTTCTAATTTTGGTTATATGGGAGAATTACTCAAGGATTTTTGTTAGTTTGTTTGGTTTAGGTTTTGTGTGTGTGTGTGTGTGTGTGTGTGTGTGTGTGTGTGTGTGTGTGTGTGTGTGTGTGTGTGTGTGTGTATTTGGTTCATTTGTTTGTTTTTAATATAAGTATCTCATCTAGAATGCCTACTGTAGGTTCAATGTTAAGAGAGGGATAATTAGTTGGCCCTAGGTAGGTACTTAGGAGAAAATGATGACTGGGACAAAGGTTAACATGGTAGGGAACAGTAGCACAGCACAAATCACCTTTATTGTTCCCAGTGGGTCCCATGAGGGCTCCAATACTGATGCATTCATTTATAAAGGAAAAAGTGTAAGGTAAAAGGCAAGCCCACCCACTTCTGTCCTCATGCTGCAAGATGGGCAGAGTCCAATCAGTAGGGAACTAACTTCCCAGCTCAGGTTCCTAGGTAAGGGATCCAACAGAAAGTTGTTTTAGGAAAGGCAAAGCAGAAGGTAAGCCCTCCCAGTTATGCCCTTTAGCTCTCATGTTGGAAGCATCCAATCAGAAGGAAACTTAGGAGGATTCCCAGGTTGGAGAGATCCAATCAGAAAGACCTCCAGCAGTGTGTGGCCACTGCTTAGCCATCAAACCAAAGATATACTCCTCCAAGTGGGAGTAAACCAGGAAGGCTCTCTGGCTCAGGTGAAGAGGCTGCAGATAACCCAACCAGGATTTCCTCTTTTTCCAGAAAATCTGCTCCCCCGACTTTTCTTTCTTTCCTTTTACTTGCAAATAAGCGTACTCTATTGATTTTAAATGCTTCCATGCCTTTTAATTCTTTTCTGAACAGAAAAAAAAATTAATTCCCTTTAGATAGCATCACTACAAAGCTCACAACTGGTCCTGAATTGGGACAAGCTCAGCTAAAGAGATCATTCAACTCAACCACTGCAGAGTTACAGTTTGATTGATGTTCCTTTGTTGGTGAAAATAGAGACCATGCTGGGATTCAGGACACAATATATTTCTGAGAATGCTAAGGCTCTGATGTCCTCTCCTGTCCAGACTAACACAGCAGAGCTTCCATGGATGGATACCAGCTAGGATGTGGACTTAAAAGCCGGCAAGGGCATGGAACAGGGGGCCTGTCTATCATATGAGGGTATATGGCATTTCCGGCAGAGTGGGAAATGGAGGGCAGCAATATAGAATGTAAATGAAGGCAAATTCTCATTACCAGATGTTTATTGTTTTATTTTTAATTCCTTCTTGTACTTTTTCCTTAATTTGATTTTAATTTAACATCTTCAGGCTTAATTATACTTTCAAATGCTTATAATACGAAAGAGATGTGAAACAAAAACAAGCAAGCAAAATCGAATTCTTTTGATGCAAGGATGTGATTTATGGTGATTATGCTAATAACATATGTCCAAGGTCTAACTTGAATCTCAAGTCTAATGCCAGATTTTAGGATATTGGCAGGCTTGGAAAAAGACTTTAAGATATTGGCAGGCTTGGCAAAAACAGTAGTACTGCCATAATCCTTTATTATTTTAAGAATGTTAAGGCATTGAGGCTGGACAAAGTCTAATAGGGCTTGTCAAATCTCACTGTCTTAGAGTTTACTCTTAGCTTCGGTAATTCCATTTCCTTTGTGACTCCTTCTTAAAGAAAGGACTGCACTCCCATCCATGAGACTAGTTCCTTATGGTTTGACATTTAAAGATATATGTGTCCATTGTGCACTGTTCTGTTTATGTTCCTAGGTAATGATCATAGAGACAATCATAGAAATGGGTCATGCTGCCCTCGCTCAATGCCTGCTTACAGCATTGTCTATTAAGCTTCTGTAATTTCCCACTTGGCTTGAGTCTGCAGGAAAGAATCATTAGGGACTTTTCATTCTGAGCAAACAAGGGAGTAAATTTTTCCTTAAAAGCGGCCCTTTTTAGGGCACCTGACTGCCCAGTGTAGTCCTGGCCAATTATAAAGACTTTCTATTGACTGTACTCTATGTCTTTGTTGTCTCTCCTGGTGATCTTTCCCACAACGAAAGGAATATGGTTATCAGCTTGGGGATACTTTAATGTACCAGCTCTCTACCTCTTAAAGTGGGGTAACTCAACTCCAGTTCAGCCTTTAACCAGGTGACTGGTATTGATTTGAAAGCTTGTATTGAAAATGTGACTCTAACACCACCATCTATGATTAATGTCCACAGGTAAACTCATTTTCCTTCTCTTGAGGTACTTGAAGCATACTCTACATGTTGTTAAGGGTTTTCAAGTTGGCTTTGCACCCATTAGACTATGAGCCTACTGAGTTAAGGCTCAAGTCCCAAGCTCTAGCATGAAACCTAAATTTTAGGGACATATAGTTACCACTAGCTATTTGCTACATTGAGAAATGTGGCCAATATGACTGGTGATGTAGAGTTTAATTCTTTTGCTAAGAGAAGTCTTTCAACAAAGCTGACTGAACTAAATTAATTCATTGAATTGAAATGAACATAGAAGAGGACCAGCACCACTCAGGAAGGTGGAAGGAACTTGTTCCAGCTCCAGGTTGAACATGAAGCTCCTTCCTGGCTCCAAAAAGCTGGTAGTTTATGAATGGTTGCTGCTGACATCTGGTTCTGGGAAGTGGAAGGTGTCTTCTCAGAGTTTTTGGCTCCTATGATAGTAGATACCCAATGGCTTCTTGAAGCTGGTTTTGGTTCTGTCTTTGGGTCCTTCATTATCTCACACCTAGACAACACACACACATTGTTGTTAGAGTCTTAACCCATCCTTCTAAACCTCTCTCCATCGAATTCCTATTATAGGCATCAAAGGAGGTACAAAGAAACAGAGGCTTGAAAGCACTCTACATATTTGTCAGGAAGATAATGTGCTCTGGACTGTCCCACTTGATGCTCTTATAGCCTTGTCTTTTCTGTTTTGGGCCTTGGTCATATATCTTATGCTTATATTAAGAATTTTCAGAACAAATAGGCAATTTCACATAGTAGTAGGTACAGACAGTCCATGGAAAAATCACTGATCAGCATCTTAGGAGTAGCTGTGATTCTCTGCAGCAAAACAAATAAATAGGTGCCTTATAACCGGCATGAGGCCCTATAATGTTTTTTTCTTTTTTTATTGTGAAAATACTGTACAGAGGGATTACAATTACATGAGCAAGATAATGAGTACATTCCTTTTTTTATTGTGAAAATACTGTACAGAGGAGTTACAATTACATGGGCAAGATAAATAGTACATTTCTTATCAAGCATTGTAGCCTCCTTTGTTTCCTCTTTCCATCCCTTCCCATCCTCCCCCACCCCCACCCAATCCTCCCCGCCCCCATAATAAAACTCTATGTGTTCCACGTAGTGACTTCAGAGGACTGTGGATTTAGGCCTGTTAACTTTATTCTAGTTTGTTCATGTCTTCTTTCCTTCCTTTCTTCCTTCCTTCCTTCCTACCTTCCTTCCTTCCTTCCTCCCTTCCTTCCTTCTTTCCTTCCTTCTTTCTTCTTTCCTTCCTTGTTGTGTTCTTGTTTACTGATCACTTATTTCATATTTCATTCAATCTTTCATGGTCCTATATATCTTTACTTTTTATGAAGTAGTCCAAAAACTTAATGCCTAAATGATAGATTAAGACATCCAACACTGATCATTTCTTATAATTTAAATATGTAGCTCACATCTAATCTATTATTCAGACTACAGGTGGCTCATACCTGTAATCTCAGCTGAGATCTGAGATGGGCAGCCAGCTGGGGCAAAACATTTTGTGAGCTCTTACCTCTAACAAACCAAAAATCCAGAAATGGAGCTATGGCTTAAGGGGTAGAATACCAATGTAGAACAAAATGCTAATTGACAGTACCCAGGCCCTGAGTTCAAATCTCAATACTAGCACACACACACACACACACACACACACACACACACACACGCACACGCACACACACACACACACAGAAGTGAATAAAGATATCTATGTGGACAGTTTATCAGGTCTTAGGTTTAATGTCTACTGCTGAGGGACAGAAATATCTGCCACATACTGATAGCTGTGCCTGGTCTTCTTGTGTTATTATACATATTTCTCATAGCATCTGTGAGGAAAATGCAATCATGCTAGGAAATTTCCCCTAAAATCTCCTCACATCATCTGTAAATAATAAGTTAATTTTCCTACATTATATATTAAAGAATGAGAGAAGTTGAGCTAGGGTAGGTATGACCTATTTGACAAACTTAACATCAAAAACAGAACCAAAATATATCTTTGGAGCCAGGCACCAGTGGCTCACGGCTGTAATCCTAGCTATTCAGGATGCTGAGATCTGAGGATTGTGATTCAAAGCCAGACCAGCAGGAAAGTCCTTGAGACTTGTCTGCAATTAATCAACAGAAAAGCTGGAAGTGTTGCTGTGACTCAAATGGTAGAGTACTAGCCTTGAGCAAAAGGAGCTCAGGGACAGCACCCAGAAAAACTTCAATCCCTAAAACCAGTAATACACACACACACACACACACACCAGTTTTCTGCACTCAGGGAATTGATAGGAACACTTTAACATCCCCAAGGCTGTTTTTCTTACATATAACATAGGGATAAAAGTACTTCAGACAGTTACTAACAGTACTAAATTTCATGAATTACATAGATTTCAACTGGGGCCTAAAACAAAGGTAGGAACCAATCAATGTCAAGGTCCAGACACTGCCCTGAGAAAAAGCTGTCCTTGTTAAGTGACAAGACCAGAGCTCGCTCCAGTCCCCCAATCTTGGGCAAAGTCTGTCAAAGTCTGTCCTCTGTTCACACAATCCTGTTTCTCCAAAATGTTGCTGCAGCTCAGCATACACTTACTCAGACCTCACTGACACATCTACTAGTGTCCCTAGTAGCCAGAGGTAGAAAGGTTTTACTGGCCTAATTTGAATAGGTAGAATATATTGCCTACCATTTCCAATTCTAGTCCATAGGATTATAAACCAAGAATGATTGAAGATATAAAAAGCAAGCAATGGCTCCTTTGTATTTTCCTGGTTAAATTCCCAATCCCAAACTGAAATATCCATAAGAGCCTGAGTGAATCCTGTGTCTTTGGGTCCTTAATATAGCTAGCAAGTTTGTAATTGAAAAGTCAGCTTTCTCAGTGGATACAAACCTAAAAGGGCAGTTAGGACCTCTGTTCCAGGCAACCTAGAGACATGACAGTACCCCTTTCTCAAGATAAAAGCCTAATAAGTGAACAGAATTAAGGAGTCCAGGAAATGAAGAATCCCTTTCAAAAAGCCTAAGAAAAGGCTCCAGGGGAAATTTCCTCCCACGATTATATTTTATTCTTGAGCTATTAGAATTATATTGACATTCTTTTCATTGCCAGTAGCTTCTCTGAATTATTTGAATGTATTGTTGGCTCTTTTTCTCTTGTGTTGAGAAATGGTTAAGTTTGTAAGGCAGAGGATAAGAAGACAGACATGAACATGTAGGCTGAAATCATCTGGTTTTCCTTGTGATGCCTCCAGAGTTCATTCTAAGAAAGAGCCACCTCAGGAAGCAGTCAGGCCCCTTTTTATCTCTTAGTCACTCTGGGACTGACATCTACACACTATTTCTGTGTGATGAGGTTGGGTTCTTGGACACCCTGCACTCTCAAAGCCAAAGCTGAGTAAGTGCAAAGTGTCATGTGAGTTCATGGGTTGGGTACCATGATCATCTTAGTCTTCAGTCCATGAGTTCTATGAAGGCCCACTACTGAGGAGCTATGTTATTAGGGGTTTAAGATAGAACGTGGTTTAGTCTATCAGAAAAACATGACTCTTATTTGGGTGTCAGAATCTGGTTCAATTCCCATTCTGCAGCTAACCTCTGATTTTTTTGTTTCCTCACTAGTCAATTGTAGTTCCTGTTTCCATTGTTTTTTTTAAAGATTGCTATAAAGGCAAATAAAATGTTGCAGATGAAAGTCTTTTACAAAATGTCAGATATGATATTGCTGTCAGTTTGTTAAGAGAGTAGATTTGGAGTTTACATATTTGGATTTGCAGTCCACCTGTGCTGCTGACTGTGTGTTCTTGGTAAATAGTGTTGTTTCAAAAGTTTGTTATAGGATTTACATGAGTTAATATATGCAAAGTACTTATGCAGTCATGCACCAAATAATAATCATATTGCCTAGTGATATTGAAGCCAGCTTAGTCTGGGTGATTGGACACTGGTGCCAACACAATAATGAAATCACCTAGTGAATCTTGCCTCAGAATACATCCTAGTATCTAGGACTTAACAGCAATATTTTAATAAATTTTTTACCATTGTTGATATGTCACCATTACCACTGTTGTTGCTACTGTTATTATTGCTTTTTGTGGCACTCTCTATTATTAATACCATTGTAGACATAAATGGAGCAATTCACAGAGCATTATTGCTGGTAACTTCTGTGTGTATGCATATGTATGCAAGTGCATGTGTGTACACATGTGTGCATGTGCAGACATACCAGTACTGGGGATTGAACTCAAGTTCTCATCCTCTTGCTTGGCTTTTGTACCCAATGCTGTTACTCTATCACTTAAGACACATTTTAACTTCTGGCTTTTGCTGGTTAATTGGACATAGAAGTTTCATGGACTTTTCTGATCAAGCTGGCTTCAAACCAAGAGTCTCAGATCTCACCATTCTGAGTAACTACAATTATAGGTGTGAACCACTAGCATCCAGCTGCTAGTAACTTTTTATTGAAATCCAAGAATCTGCCATACCTGGAAGATTATACACTGGTACTTCCTGTTCTTTTATCATGAAGTGTTAGATGTGAGTGAGATCTACCTTCTAGAAAGTCTTTTATGAAGATGCAGCACTTCATTGCGTACATACCTATCATCAATGTCTGAGGCCTTCCATTTTTGAGCATCGTTTCCAACATTTTACAGTTTATATTATTTTGTCAGTTGTGGGACCTGAACTCTGGGCCTGGGTACTGTCTGTTCCTCAGCTCAAAGCTCAAAGCTAGTGCTCTACCACTTGAGCCACAGCACCACTTCCAGGTTTTTCTGCTTATGAGGTACTGAGGAATTGAACCCAGGGCCTCATGTATGCAAGGCAAGCACTCTACCACACACCTTCCCAAGCCTACTGTTTACATTTTAAGCAATTATTCTAGTAGCTATAGAATGGTATGCCCACAGAGTTTGTCTTTCTCTACTAAGAATGTGGAACATCTTTATTGACCATTAATGTAGTTGTGGGAGATATCTCTATTCAAATTCTCTGTTCATTTTTCAAATTAGATTCTTCACCTTTTTATTGTTGAGTTATAAGACATTTTCATGTCTTATAATAGATCTTCATTATGTATGTGTTAAATATATATTTATCCTACTCTGTGGATATTTTTTTGTCAGTCATGGGGCTTGAATTCTGGGCCTGTGCGCTGTCCCTGAGCTCTTCAGCTCAAGGCTAGCACTCTACCACTTGAGCTACAGCTCCACTTCCGGTTTCCTGGTGTTTTATTGGAGATAAGAGTTTCACAGACTTTCCTGCCTGAGCTAGCTTTGAACAATGATCCTCAGATCTCAGCCTCCTGAGTAGCTAGGATTATAGGTGTGAGCCACTGGTGCCTGGCTTACTCTATGGATATTTATCCTTAGTTGTGGTTGACTTTAACTTTCTATTTATTTGGGGAGGAGGATAGTACTAAAATTCGAACTCAAGACCACGTGATTGCTAGATAGCACTATGTCCTAATCCTAATTTTTTGGTTGTGGTGCCTGAACTCTGGACCTGGGCACTGTCCCTCAGCAATTCAGCTCAATGCTAGTGCTCTACCACTTGAGCCACAGTGCCACTTCCAGCTTTTTCTGCTTATGTGGTACTGAGGAATCGAACCCAGGGCCTCATGCATGCAAGGCAAGCACTCTACCACTGAGCCACCTTCCAAGCCCCTAATCCTTTTTTTTAGTTGTTTTATACATGGGACCCCTTGTTTTTTCTCCCAAAACAAGCTATACCTATGTCTCATGGAACCTTGGGACCACAGGTACATGCCATCACATCCCACTTATTTGTAGAGATGGAGTCTTGTTACCTTTCTGATTGACCTAGACTCAAATCACAATCTTACTGCTTGCCATCTCCTGTGTAGCTATGTGGAACAAGAGATGTAATTACATTTGGCCTTCTCATTTGGCCTCCTCCTCACCCTGTCTAATGAGCATCTCTTTACTCACAATCTAGCTTTCCTAAGGAGTGAACATCTTCCATAACTTCTGGAATATCTGAAGGTTGTTCCTGCAGGAAAGGTAGAGAGGTGACACATGGGAAAGGTGAAGAAGGGAATGAGTGTGAGTCCATTTTTCTTGTGGAACCAAGATTCTAGACTGACTGGAGAAGTTATTTGCAAATGGATTTACTTAGTCCTTAGAATTCATGGGTCTGGAGCAAAGCTTTTGTGCTGGTACCATAAAGGCCCTACCCTCATTTCCATTGAGTGGTTGTTTTGAGTTCAACTGAACAAATTTCTGTATCTATAAAAAGATGTGACTCTGCCAAGTATCTGTAGACAAGTAGGCTGATCCTTGACATAGATTTACTGATTATATCCCATATAGACTGAGTCACATCCACCAGCGGCCCCAGTGCTCAAGGCTTATAGCTGGGCTAATTGATGTTTCTCTGAACATCAGAGACTGATACAGAGGGAGAATTTCCTCAGGACATGAAATTCCTTCCAGTTCCCAGAGGCTGACCTCTTCCTGATGAAAAGGATAGTAGGAAACCCTAGGAGAATTCTAGGGACTTCAAGCAGAATTTCAGCTCACCATCATGGCAGAGTGTTAGGAGGGAGTCCTGGGACAGAGCCCACATAGTCCATACAGTCCTTAGTAATAACCTTGGCTAGCACTTAAAGTGCAATTTTGACTAGAAATACTGGGAATAGAAGTCATTATTTTATTCCTGAAACATTCATTGTTGCATCATTAAGTATGACATTAGCTGTGCATACTTTTTAGATTTTCTTAACTCATAGAGAAAATTCCCTTTTCTTCTTTGGTTTGTTGAGTATTTTTACCATTAAAGTGAGTTGAGCTAGGTCAAATACTTTTCTAACTGGCTAAAATATTGCTGCCCTCTCTTTTATTCTGTTAATTTTGTATATTAAAAAGATTGACTTCAGTGTGCTGAACTAGATTTGTATTCTTGGTATAAATTGCACATTGTCATAATATTTTATTACATAGGAGAAATAATAACAGAAATAGCAATAGATTGTCTTTTCTATTCACCTGTAATGTTACCTTTACCAATGTTAGTCTCCGTTATTGGCCCATGTCCTTAGTTTCAAGCCCAAGTTTTCCTGTATTTTTTTGGCAAGGCAAGCATTTGTGTTTTTGTTTGTTCAGATGTTTACTTGGGTTAATTTTTGGGGGTGGGGAGGTCTAGTGAGTAACAATTTCTTTTTGTTGTTGTTGTTGTTGGATGTGGGTCTTGTACTCTGAGCCTGGGCTCTGCCCCTGAGCTCTTCAGCTCAAGGCTAGTGCTCTTCCACTTGAGCCACAGTGCCACTTCCAGTTTTCTGGTGGTTAATTGGAGATAAGAGACTGATGGACATTCTTGCCCAGGCTGGCTGAACCACAATCCTCTCAGATCTCAGCATCCTGAGTAGCTAGGATTATAGGTGTGAGCCACCAATGCCTAGCTCTACAGAGTAACAATTTTTGTATTGACATAGACCTTCAGTTTTTATTTGCCACTGTCTTAATTTTCTTTGTGAAAGGTATTCATTCTGAATATCAAATTGTCTTTTAACAAGTCTATGTTCATTTAGTCATTTGTTCATTTTATTTTGGTCTTGTCTTAGAGTTGCTGTAGTTTCTATCCCTATTCAAGATCTCTTGGATTTAGCACTGCTTCTTACTTGGTGCCATTGAGAATATCTAGCTGTGTTTTGAGTGTGGTTAGGCTGCAACTAAGTTTGGATCTCTGAAAATTCAACATGTTATTTGATTCAACTATTTATTGTCCATCATATCAATTAGCCACATCATATTAAATGTTTGCAACAGATCTCCCCTCACCACACTTGTTGAAGCATGTAGCACTGAATATGCTCTAAAATTAAATAAAGAAAAGCCTTTGAAGTGTAGTCCTCTATGGAACCACTAGAGATGTTACAGAATGAAAAATTTTGTGGCAATTGGGTTTAAAAAGAGCTCAAGCTCTGGCTTTTTCTGCTCTGCCCATTTAACATCACCTCCTCCTTTGCTAGTGGTAGAAGCTAGAATATTGCACATGCTGAGCAAGCGCACTAACCTCTGAGGCACTCTCTTTTGTAACAGTAATACAGGGTGTTAGTTTTCAAAATTGCCACTGAGCTGCAGAGGAGAAAAGCTATAATAAAGCATGTTGTTCTTGTGGAAATCCAGCCATTTTTCTTGATTGCATATACCCACTTTTCTACCATCCTACAATAAATTCCCAGTATTAAAGACAAAGTAATATGATAACTTTTGCCCAATTTTCATTGTTTTTGTAATGGAATGAATTTCTGATATTTAAATATGCCATATTTACAATGTGTTCCTGTGGTTCATAGAATTGTTCTATGAGAAAAAAACATACATTGAGATAAGATCCCAAGAAGACATTTTTAGAATAAAATGGTAACCCACTACAATTCTTCAAATTCATAAAAGATAATTATTAAGAGGAAAATTTTATTTATACTTGAGATGAATACACTCAGAACTACTTCCTGATTTAAAAAGTAAGCAAGACTTCCAGGTGCCAGTGATTTATGCCTATAATGCTAGCCACTCGGGAGGTTAGATCAAGGTTTGAAGCCAGCCTGGGCATGAAAGTCTGTGAGACTCTTATCTCTGATAAACTACTCAGAAAAGGCTGAAAGTTGTGCTGTGGTTCAAGTGGTAGAGTGCTAGCCTTGATCACAAAGAGGCTCAAGGATAGCACCTGTACCTGAGTTCAAGCCCCAGAACCAGCAAAACTATCTTGCAGAAAAAAAGAGAGGGAGAAAAGAGGAGAAGGCAGAGAGAAAATAAACCATTATTATGAAAATAACCATTATTAACTTGAAATAATTCACTTTTCTTGTTCATGAGATTCATAGCTTTGCATCACAGTAAACTTAAGTCTTCTTTTTCTTTTCACTTTCTTCCTTTATATAGGTACTGGAGACAGATGTATGGTCACTGCTAAGAGCTGTATTGTTCAAGTTTCATAAACCTCTAAGTCTATAATAGTGTTGGTAAATTACCAGAATTCTAGCATTTTGTTTTCACAAATATGTTTGTGTGCATCCTTGTGTGCTTATGTGTATGGGTATTAACTCTACAGAGATGAGAAAAATAATACTTTAAAATAATCATAAAATTTATAAATAAAGTTTCATTACAAACCATCGTATAAATGAACTAAAAGGGAGTATACTCCTTACTCCATGTATGTTCAGGTCTATGACTTATGTTGGAATCTTACTAGGTAAAAGTTGATTTTGAATATAACATTCATAGGCAATATTGGCATGAAGACTTGAAGAAAAGAAGGTAGCTACAGTGCTGGAAGAAAAGAAGGTAGCTACAGTAGGTTGAAAAGGGAAAGGTTTGGAAGTAATGCTAACAAGTAGAAGATAAAGGAAGAAGTTTGTTTTTGTTCATGACATGTTCATTACTCTGCATTGTTGCAGCCTTGACTTTCCCTTGGATGTGGTGGAACATGCAGTTATTCAAGAAGTTAAGGCAGGAGGATCATGAGCGTGATGACAGACTAGGCAATGTAGTGCTATCCTGTCTTAAAATCAAATAAAATAAATAAACAGGGAGGGATATAGTTAAGGGACACAGAGTGCTTGCCTAACATGTACACTTAGTTCAAATGTTAATAGCACACACACACATACACACAAAGAAAGACAATAACAGAAAATATTTCATTTTATGTTATTAATTTATTAGGTTTATTCATGTTTCTGCAACAAAATATAACAGAATATTAAGCTCATTTCTCACATTTCTGGAGGCAAGGAAGTCCAAAATCAAAGTGCTAGAAAATTCAGTGTCTAATGAGGGTCAGCTTCCTGATTTATTGAGGATACTTTTTGATATATCCTCATATGACAGCTATTAGGGGTCTCCTTGGGTCTATATTGTAAAGGCATTAATCTTGTTCATGAAAACTTCACCCTCAAGACCTAATCATCTTAAAATGGCCCCACTTCTTAATTGCTATCTTGTTGAGAGTGAAAGATTTCAACACATGAATTTTGCAAGAACACAAATATGCAATCTATAGGGATTCTCACAAATACATGCTTGGTTTGGCTGCTTACTTAGGTCCATATATTAATCAGAAGCTGGATAAAGGTTAGGCATCCTAGAATTCTTCATTTTGTGTTTGTGTCTTTTGTCCTGAGCCATTCTCTGCTGAGGTTACTTTGTAGCTATCATGCAAGCCAGGAAGGACAAAATCTGCTAGGCATTGATTTATTGTAGTAAGTCTCTACTTCACCAGTTCTAAGACAATGGACTATAAAATAGTTACCAAAAATTTAGCCAACTAAGTTGATCTTAGTTCTTCCAAGCAAAGAATTTAAATAAGACAAGAACATAATAAAGAGGAAAGTTTATCTGAAAATAAATATGGCAGAGAAAAGATCATATAGCATGTCTATGCCACAGGAAGACCGTAGTTGAACCCTTTTCAACCATCTTATGCTTTTTCCCAATCATAGAGCTTGGCCTTGGATTAAATAGGGGGAGAATTGGAGCCCTTGAAGACTGCTTTCTGATTTTTGGGTCTCCTTTCTATTTCCTACAAAGTCATGGTACCAATTTTTTTTTGGTCATTCATGGGGCTTGAACTCTGCCTAGGTGCTCTGCCTCAGCTCTTCAGTTCAAGGCTAGTGCTCTACCACTTGAGCCAGAGAGTCACTTCTGGTTTTCTGGTGTTTTCTTGGAGATAAGTCTCATGGACATTTTTGCCCAGGCTGGCTTTGAACTGCAATCCTCAGATCTCAGCCTCCTGAGTAGCTAAGATTACAGGCGTGAGCCACCAGCACCCAGCCAACACCAAATATTTTGTGCCTCATCCTCCTTCCTTCCTTACTGCTTTGTAGCCCCTGCCCCATTTTGTTCAGTCAAGTTTTGGCTTAACAATTTACCTGCAAATTATATAAGCCACAATGCCCTGATGCCTGCTTTTCTACTAACTTGCATCAGGATCCTCTCTGAACTTAGCTGTCTCACCTGTTTTAACTATGCATACTTTTCTCCCTTCCCACACCCTGTATTTCCTATTTAGCATAAGATAAATGTTTGTACTTCAAAGACGGCTGAAGATGTACTGACGTGCTATCTTCATATGGCTGTAAAATAATAAATCTCCTTTTTTTTACTTTCATTGTATCTTTCAATTTGGCATATGGAAGCAATTGGTTAGACAACATATGAGACTCCTGGAGTTTGGCCTGTGGTCTAAAATGCCAGTTTTACAGTGGTGACACAAACGTAGGAGTAATTTCTCCTTCAGAAAGGAGAGATAGAAAAGAAGAAAGAGGCAAGAGGTTGCTAATTAATCCACACTACAAAGTGAACTCTACCTGATTTTCAACTTTGATACTCTCCTTTGGCTTGATTCACTGCCTTTCAGATTCACTGGTATGGGTAAGGGGTGAGGGATATGGATAAAGAGGTTCCCTCAGCTTCCTAGTTTCCTCAAAAAATATTACAGATACTTGAGCTCAACACTTGAAAGAAATTTTAATGTGTGTTATAAAAATAAGAATTTCACAAAGTAGAAATTATATAAAGGATTTATTTTAACATAACATGTTCATGTTGTCTAGGAATACCTAATTCTTAGACAATGGTTCTATTGGGTAAGATGGTATTAATTATTTTAAAACATTATCTAGGCCTACCCAATAGGTGTGTTTTAAGATTTCCCCTTGTCCGTTGTGCCTTCCAACTCTGTCTCTTTAGCCACTAGTGGAAGCCTGTTCAGCTTTTTTAAATCACAAAGGAAAAGGCAGAGAGAGTGGGCTGTTTTTTTTCAGTATTCTTGTAACTTTTCATCTAATATTTCATGGATAAGGGTATAGCTGCTCTGTTTATTTCTGGTTTTGTTTCTTTAGTTTTTTCCCTTATTTTAATGTCTGGGCTTGGCCTTTTTAATGTTTATTAATTTTAGTTTCCCTGTTTCCTCATTCTGCAGTCACTGGATATATGTATTAGGGGATAGCAACCTTCCAGATGCACAAAAACAGAGATCTGCAGACAGTGTGAGATCAGAGGATGTTGGTAGGCCTGCCCCTTAGCTTTAGACGAAGGCCTCATACCTTATTTGAAAACAAGATATTAGTTTCTGCTTTTGATCAAGGAGGCAGCCCTTACAATCTCTCAGCTGTATTCAGGGTCTATCTCCTCTTTTTCTTAAAGAATAAAGAACTTGTCTAGTCAACAATATTATGGCTCTGTCTTATAAATCCAGACATGTGACACTTTTACATTTCTTTCTTTTATTTTTCTATTAACATAAATTAATTGTACAAAGAGGTTTCATTTTGAAAAATACATACATGCATATTAATGCACTTTGATCATATTTACCCTTTATATATTATTCTTTCTGAATTCCTTTCTCTTTTCTCCTCTCTTTTTAACAGTTTTTAGTGAGGTTTGCTGTCATTTTCATAGATATTTGATATACTTCAATCACATTCTCTCCTCCTTACTCTTTCCTCCCTTCTTCCCCTTCTCCAGCTTATTATTCCCAAAGAGTTCACTTTTATGTTCATGGTCTAACTTTTCTTCATTTCTTCCCAGGTTTGGGTTTTAACATATGAATTTTTGAAAGGACACAAATTTTCAGTTTATAATATTATATTGTATTATCTCTAAATACATTCAGTGTCCCCTAAATTCATAGTCACTCACAGACTACAGATGATGTGATCTCAGGCATGCGGCTGCTACTGAAGGGAAGTCACTCAGACAGCTTATAAATCTATGACCCACACAGGATTTCTAAGTATTTTGGTATTTCAGTCACATAACAATATAAAAAAAATCCTCTTTGAGCCACATCATTTCATGAATTAACCTCATAGAGCTGACTTGGGTATGAAGGATGAATGAGTCATTCTGTTCTTAATAGAGTAGAGCTTTGCCTTGTGGTATAAAATTCTAAGTAAACAGCAAGGAGCAGAAGCGTCTTTGATGGAGTGATGCTGTTTTGCTGAAGAATAATGTATCTCTGTCCAAGGATTCTCTTGGTAGCATACTGAGTATGGTTCAGACAAGGACACTGGGCATAGACCTCAGAAGAATAGAGTTCAGGACGTTGGCCAGCCCAGGAAAGGTAGCTGGTTTCAGGGACATCTGTCCACATGATCACACTTGGAATGACTGAGGTGTTTCTTGTTAAAATTCCATGACACAACTGTGCAGAGACAGTGACCTTGTTCAGGTGAAATTCACAAATGAGCATCGGGTTTTGATGAAGCCCTTGTCTCAAAAGAAAATAACTCACCTTGGTCTGCTGAGACCTAAAGAAAGCAGAAGACTTAGAATTCTCACATTTCTCTTAGAACTTATAGGCTATATTTGTAATTTAACATTGTATTTATTTAGCCATTTATGTGCATCTCCAAGTAGAGAGAGTTTTTATTTTGAATATCATAAAACTTGATTTTATAAGCTTTTTTGGGCTATTTTGTTGTGAGTATGACTATTAGGAAAGCTTCCCATCCCCCTCACCCCTCCTTTTCTTTTCTTCTCTCAGTTTTCCTCTCCTCTATCCCTCATTCATATGCCGTTCCCCACCCCATCTCTCTGTTATACTCATTCTTTCAGTATCTGACCACTTTACTTTCTATATAGCACAGCTCTAAACAGTAAAGTAGACTGGGATGGTATGTAGATTTCTCACTCTGTATCTCTGTTTAAAGATTAGTATCTAAACACTTCAAGGGAAGGTTGAGAAGTATGTTAAATGGGCAGCTTCGTCAAGATCATTGGGCATTCTCCATGCTGACTGCTTTATTTCTTTGTGAAATAATAGCTGATGATGTACAAAGGGATATAATAGAGAGTGCATTGCAGTATGTTGCTTATTGTTATAGGCAGTATAGTGTCTCAGCTGATGTCAGCTAAAGAAACCACATAGTCATGACTCTACCACTTCTCTAATATACTACTTCATCTTTGTCACTTTATGCTCATTTGAGAACCAGGGAAATACACAGGCTGTTATCAGATTACTTTTCTTCATGACTGATAGAATATCCCAATGCAATTGTTTTGACCTTCTATGTCTTCTGTGCTGATCAAATTTAAGGAGATCCCATTTATGTTTGGTCTTCTGATTGCTCCAGGTCAGATTTGAGAGAGAGGAAGGGTGCATAGGGATAAAAAGTGGCAGATATAACAAGTGGCAGATAACACATATCCCATCTTGGCATTTCTTGTTCCCTTAGTGCATTGGGCCCCTACACAAATGCTTTGCTTCCCATAATGCTATGTGCTTGTTCTCCAATACTTCTTCCCATAATGCCTTGGGTGCCCACTCAACCAATGAAAGAGCTGGGGTAGTGCATGCAGAAGCCATCAAGAAATCCTCATGAAGCCTAGTGGAGGAGATATGGCAGAAATCTCATATGATAGAAGCATCCGCCATTGAACTCCTCTTTGGGTCCCTCTCACTACTTTCTTTCATAGCTTTCCTTTCACTTTTAAATAAACTTACTCTGTTTACTTGAAATACTTTTCTGTTTTTAATTCTTTCAGTGATGGAGAAAAATCAATCTGTTTCTCTAGACAGCATCAGAATGTTCTGTTCTTCAGATCACAATTTGGCAAGTCACTCAAATTCCACAGCAAGAGTCCTGACAGCGTTGGCTACTTCCTTGGTTCACATGCATGCTGCATGCTGCATACTACAAACTGCTGTCTTGCGAGTCAATGGATCCAAGCAAGTGGGTTTAGCCTTTATTTCTTTCCCATTCAGCTTCTCCATGTCACATGGTACATCTACAGAGAACCAAAATTAAGTGATCTTTGGTCCCCAAAGTGAAATAAAGATACAGGTCATCTAATTAAAATTGTATGCCACAAGAGTTCTCCAACTTGTGGATAAGGATCTTATGAAGTTGCAAGTTATTTTTAAATCCAAACATTACAGCTTTATATTGTGAAGTGTACCTAGCAAGTACATTTAAAATCTTTCGAAGTTTTAAGCCAAGGGAGGAGAAATAAGTAAGTATAAACTGCAACCTCTAGTTACATATGTAATGGGTCAATCTAGAAATTCCCAAGAAGTGGAGTACTTTTCTTTTTACAGAATTAGGAGTTATAAAAATAGTCAGAGTGGTACAGTGATTTGTCCAAAGTCACACAGAGGCCATGACAGCATTAGGAATCAAATCTTCTGAATTTAGTCAGTCATATGTAGGTGGGTACTTTGGTATTTTAGTGACAAGTGAACTATTTTCTTTTCTTATCAGAAGATAACTTTAGTAGAGGAGATAATATACAAATAGAACAAATGTATAATTGTAAACTTGCAGGAAGTGATTTTGGTAGGTCACACAGAGTTCCTCTGTGGAAAGAAGAGGTAACAGGTGCAAAACTGCTAGTTTGGAGGCTCCTGTGGAACCAGAGGTTGGCTGGGTCAGAAGATATTCAGGCATCTAAAAGGATCCCAGTGGTGGGTAACTGCACTGGAGAGAGTGAAGAGAGTTCTGCAAGCATAGCAGAGGCTGTGGCCCTCAGGAGCTTCTACAATGGGAGAATTTTAAAGCATATACAAAATGTCACGGGATGCTGTTTATGCATCATAAACAGAAGCAGTATTATGTTACACAAATTCCTAAGAGTATGTAAGTGAGTGTTCAGGGTGTGTCTGTGTGAGTGAATTTGGTGTGGTATGTGTAAGGCAGGGTGTGTGGAATATATATATATATATATATATATATATATATATATATACTCACATATATATGAGTAGTATATTAATATGGGTGACTATAGTATATGTAGTATGAGTGGGGGTACATATATAATGACAGGAGAAAAGCAGGAATGTGAACAGCATGAATGATTGATATAAACTACTGTCACATCTAGGTGAAAAAAGGCTGTGCCTTAGATTCATATGGTGGCAGTAAAGAAAAATAGGTCACCCTTTTATAATGGAATGACACATACCTGTAATTCCAGCATACCCTTAATCCTAGCACATCTGTAGTCCCAGAACGTGGGAGGCTGAAGCAAGAAGGTGTAATAGTGAATTCAAAGCCAGGGAATAAACAAACAGAAAAAAGAGAGATAAGGAGAAAGATCTTGTACTCTCACTTGGCTCTTTGCTCAAGGATGGTGTTCCATCATGTGAGCCATACTTCTATTTCCAACTTTTTGCTGGTTAATTACAAATAAGAGTCTTAAGGCCTTTTCTGCCTGAGCTAGCTTCAAACTAGGATCTTAAGATTCCAGCCTCCTGATTAGCAAGGATTATGGGTATGAGCCAGCAGTTTCCTGCAATTTTTGAAATAGGTCTTAGTAACTCTTTGCTTGGGCTGCCCTTCAACAGTGATCCTTCTTTCTCTGTCTCTTAAGAGACTGTAATAACAGGTTTGTACCACCAAACCTGGCACATGTTGTTTTGATAAACACATGTAGTATGAAATCGTTACTAGAGATAGCAAGTATCAGTGAAGGTGTAGATAAGTGGATTGCTATATACTGTTAATAGGAATGTAAAAGTTTACAAACATTAAGTAAAACAGTACAGAGGTTCCTCAAAAATGCAAACAAATCCATGCTAATGCAGCAATCCTACTTCTGAGTATATATTCAAGGGAAATGAAATCAGCATCTTGAAGGCCTACATTCTCTAATTCATTGCAATTTTGTTCACAATAGTCAAGATGCAGAAACACTGTAGGTATCTATCAACAGAAACCTAAAACCAATTGCTCATACCTGACCACAAAGGTGTATAGGGGAAGGTCAATGAGAGGAAGATAGATGAATAAAACAAGGAGTGGAGGCAAAGAATAGACTCTTAATATTGTATGTATATTCTATGAAACTAAGAAAATTGAGGGGAGGGATTTCATTGGGAGGGTATGATGAAATGAGTGGCTTTGATCAAAGATCATGTACCTATAAACTGGTTTGTTGAATGGTAACTCCTTTATACAACTTACAGATACTAAAAAATATAATTTTAAAACTTATCTACTAGGTTTAAAGCTAGGCTGAATCCACAATTACATACAGTGTTCCATTTCCAATCATTGTCAACTCAGAATAATTCATACTACATGATGATAAGTAACTGAAAACTTTCAAAATTAAGTATGTCTGCTTACTCCTACATACAAATAGCTTTGAATGACAGCTAAGGAGCAGTTAAGGAAAAAACATCATTATTATTTAGCATAGAATTTGATTTGGCATCTATACCAAAGTTCCCAGCTTCACTGTGGGCTAATTTAGCACATGCTGTCATTTAGTGGGATGATAAAAGTCTTTTCTCACTTATATCTCTAGGACACTCCTGGTTAACCGGCAGCCTCCATGTTTCCTTCCTCTGTTCTTCTCCTTTGCTTTCTTCCCTTATCAAGTTAGAATCTCATTTCTTGAGATTTGCTCAGAACTAAGTAACAAAATTATATATTTTTAGCAGTTTTCTTATATGGTATTCCATGGACAACTTCATGAATGGTAGCTTATGTATCATACAAGAAAAGATTACTAATTTTATAGCCACTGTAAATGTTGGGGAAATGGAGGAGAAAAGAATGAAACAGTCTGGACTCCATCTTCCACAGGTGAGGACTGTTTATTGATATAGAGCAGCGAGGGACATAGCCTCCCACAGGCTTGGAGACTATTGTAGAGCTGGGACAGGAGCTGGCTTTTATGAGGTCTGGGCAAGGAGGCAGAAGTTAATAACAAAGCTACTAGGTCTAGGTAGGTGAGGGGCCTTTCGGCTGGGCCCAAGATGGAATGTTTACAGCCAAGCTTAGATAGATTGCCTTGCTAGAGTCTGGAAGTCTGCATTTAGCTTTGGTGGGTTGCCTGCTATCTGTATGCACCTGGGAGAACAGGGTGGGAGTCAATCCTTCAGTAAACTCAAATTTGTGCATCTCACAATGTGGGTATTCATGGTTGTTACTTAGTTTTATAGCTCTTGTTATTGGCTAAATGGCTGCATCCTCTGTCTAAATGGAAAGATGGTTATCTCTAGCTCCAATATTGTAAATCTCCAAAGTTAGAAAGCAACAGCTATTAAAACACAAAATCCATGAACATATCCATTCTGTTCAACAAACAAGGCTCCTGAGCACCCAGCTTAGCACAGATCTCAATGGGCTTGACTAACCAAATCCTGTAGCTAAAGCAATACTCTCTTCTACTGATCTCTAGGAAATTACCTGGCAAACTGATCCATTTATGCTCAGGAGATTATCAGAGGTGCAGTTTGAAAGGATGTAAAACAGAAAAATTTAGACACTTTGACTGATTTACACAGAAGTAGCTAGGTACAAATAATTACATACTTCTGTCTCCCTGAGTCTTGACTTCTTTCTCAAGAATGACTTGAAAGTTTTGTAAAAACTACTAGGGCATCAGACCACCACTAAAACCTTTGGCTTGATAGGTCAGAAGTTGATCTAAGTAATCATATATCTATAAGCTCTACTCAGACTGATAAATACAGATCTAGGCTAGTACTTCTCACATGTTGATATATAGATTACAACGGGATATTTATAATATAGAACTTAAGACCTTGAATTTTTATGAAGTTCCAAGATAGCTGCCATCTGTCACAATTTGAGCCCTCCCCCCACTTCGAGGAACTTGGCTATACAATGTAATCCAGTCCTTTGCCTATTTATAGGATCCTATAAAATTACCAGTCAAATGTCATTATGTTGACTAAAACTATAGGGCTATTTCCCAAGTTGCTTGTTTATTTAGTCTTTTTAAGAAATTTGAGGCCGATGGGCCACAGTGCTGGTGCTCAGAGCAATGCTGCTGCCCCTGGCACTGAGCGCCCACCTGGCCAGGGCGGGAGCTTCTGAACCGCTGCTCTGCGTGGGGAGAGGACCCCTCAGGCGCCCTTCCGCTTCCCTGTGCACCCAGTGTGCTTCCCGCGGGACCAGGAATTCTTTGAGGATGGGGATGAGCTGTGACACCTCTAGCTGCAAGATGTACTCACACAGGTGGTAGCGCCGCCAGAGAAGTCCAACATGCCTGAGTTCACCAGTCAAGTGGAGGGCTGCTGCCAGGTATTTGCAGCCCTCTAGGACTACCAGTATCATTACCACATGCTGCACAGAAATGTCTGCTCCCTCTGCAACCGGGCCTTCCCTTCCAGGCACTTGCTGGAGGCCCACATCCTAGGGTGGCTCGACTCACTTCCAGATCCTGGCAGAGAAACAGGATATGTACCATTGCTTGGTTGAAGGCTGCCGGAAAAGTTCAAGACCAGCCAAGACCAGAAGGATCACATGGTGAGGCTCCACCTGTACCCTGTGGATTTCCAATTTGACAAGCCCAAGACAAGCAGAGGCCTCACCTTGCCTATAGCCAGTGTAGGCCTGTAGGAGGCCTCCACATTGGGGACCCTATGGAATCTGTTTGGACAACACCATGGAACTCAGCTCCAAACCCATTGCACTGGCACCCCTGTAGAAGGACCTACAGTCAGAGAGTACCCTCTACCATATGTTTTGGCCAGGGTGCATCTCAAGGGTTTAAAAGCACCAAGAAAAGAAATAAACACCACTAAATCCAGAAGGGGAGAGAACTAGATGTCTGAGCTGAAGGCTGGAGAGACAGGGCCTTGTGCAGCAATCTGTATCTACTGAGATCTTCCTCTGGCTTCCAGTATGGCTGCCTGGCAGCCCTTTGTCACCCTTGTCTGTGAAGCAGTAGCTGTTACTAGAAGCAGCACGGAAGGACCTGAAGACTCCAGAAAAGACTGGGACACAGGGTAAGGAATGGGTTGGGGAAATGGCCCACCTCCTTTCAGAGACTCTCCTTCAGGGAAAGTCATACTGTGTCCAGTAAAGGAGTGCAACTGGCCCAGTGTAGTTGCTTTGACTGAGTCCTTGACCCGCACAGCACCGGGAGAGATGCCTTCATGTTCCTTGCAATCTTAACTAGCCAGCAAGTCCCACTGGGACACAGAGCCAGAAGTGTGCAGAAGGCAGCCCCACTGCAAGGGGGACAGAGAAGCAGTTGCCCTCCAGTGGTGGTGGGGGCATCAGGAGTGATGTGAATGAAGAGCTGCAGTAGGAAATAACAAGTCAGGAAGCTGGGCTAGCATGTAGAGAAAGATAGCATGTCTAGGAGAAAGCAGTGCTGCCTGGGTAAAGGCAGGGCCCCAGGGTCAGGTGGGAGACCTTACCTCATAACCTACTCTTTCTGGGCTTTGAGTCTGGCCATAGGAAGCTGGGGTTCACCCTTTGCTTCTAGTACAGAAGTAAAGCCACTCTCAAAGCCTTCAGATAATCTAAAATACGACCTCAGATTCCAAGAAAACAGACAATGGCTCTTCAAGCACTAAAAACTAGAGTAAGTTACCAAGTTCTCAAGTGGTAAAAAAAAAAAAAAATTGAAACTGTAATCACAGAGCATGAAGAGAGCTCCAGTGAACTGGTCTGTGTGGGGAAATATGCACTGATGGGCTGACCAGTCTCTTGCGACAACAGGAAAATTCCAACATGCCGAAATGCTGCCTTCTCCATCTTCCCTCAGAAGGCCTTGCCTGACAAGTCTGCTCCTCTGACTTCTGCTTGTCTACCTTCCCTAGCTATGTAGTACAGTTCTGAGGCTAGCTGTCAGCATGAGAAATCGCTCTAGCACTCTTTACTGCAGCACATACCCACTTGCAGTGTGGGCAGCCAGGAGCACTGTGCTATATTGTCCCTGGGGACTGCTGGTCCTGGAGTCCAGTCCTAGCTTCCCACCTAGAGAGCCAAAAAACTCACTTCAGTCATGGCAGAAATGAATAAGTAAGAGAGACTCTCTTGTACTCCACTGAGGGTGCTCTGTGGCAATCTATGGGAGGTGCCCAGATGCCCCCTTATCCGTGGGATGCTGGGGAAGGAACTTCTAGGAGGAGAATTCTGTGACCACTCAGGGAACTACCTCTGCATTCCTTCCTGCCCAACAACCTATTGCCAGGGATTGTCATGAATACATATTGGCAAAAATTCAGATCTGCAAAAAAGTAAAATAAAAAGAAGAAAAGAAATTTGATTCTTGGGCTCAGTGTTCCAAAAACTGTAAAAGGTCAGAGTTCGTTAATCGTAATTGCAATGATATTGATAAGACTGTTGCTAGTCCTTGAGACTCAACTTCCCAAAGCCATTATGGTTTATGAGCTACATTTTCAATTGTTCTTTTGGGAGGTGCCCCTCTTGATTCCAAATCAATTATATATTTTCCTAGAAACTGAAACTTGAAGTATCGCTATTCAAAGCCAGGTCAGGGAAGAAAAGTCTGCAAATCTCTATCTCCAATTAACCAGCAAAAAGTCCATACTAGACTCATGGCTCAAGCAGTAGATTTCCAGCTGTCAGCAAGAGAATTGAACAAAAGCCTGAATCATTAAATTCAAGCCCTGATATTAGCAAAAATAAAGTATGTTTGATCTACATGTTAATAGTATTTCCCTTAGATGGGTTGACAACATCCAACTACCTGGTCCCACACCTATCCCCAATCTCAAGCATAAAAGCTTGGAGAACATGCCCATTGCTTATCCTGACTTACATCTGCATATGACTTTGCAAAAAGAAGCAACTCTTAGAAAAAAGCTTTCTATAGAGGAGATTAAATTTCCTTCCTAATCTGACTAAAGGTCAAATTGTGAAACAAATAGTTTGTTATTAGGAACTTCACCCTTTTCAGTGTCCTCAAAGTTTGCCCCATGGGATGGGTAGACTAAATGTGTCCCAAAGCCCTATACCAAAAATAGTTTATCTGTCTAAATGTTCAGCTCTTCTGTGTCTTTCTAGTATAACTGAGTGGCAATCTTGTGAATAGCCCAAGATTAACATCAATAACAATAACAGCTCAATAATTTGTTCTTGTTGAGGCTCCCAATTACAATCTAGAGATGTAACCCTGACATAGTTTCAGATACATGTCCCAGAGTCAGCTCTAGGAGAAACTCACATTTCTTCCTTTCTCTTACTTTTGCTGGCATCTATTCCCAATGCCCCTTCCATCCCACAAACACAATATTATTCTCAAGTGATGAGTGAGTGGCAGATTGTAATATCTACCATTTCACATTGTCTTACTATGTCAGATGACTTTATCTTCTTCCCTTGAGGCTGGTAGGGCCTTGGCAATTGTCTGGTCAACTGCGTGCAGAGAAAGGGATGTTGACTTCCATGACCAGTATGCAGAAGGTGGAAAGACCTCAGCCCTGGGACAGCTATTATTAGAACCTAGCACCATGATATAAGGAATAAAAACTGCATGAAGAAAAATCAACAACAAATAGATATTTTGGCAACATCTTCAGCTGAGGTCCTGGCCCAAATCAGCAACAGCTCTCACAAAAGTGAGTGCACCTTCAGAGGGTGCCACTTGTCAAGAGATTTCCAGTCTTCCAGTGTTCTGAGAGGGGGTATGGATGGTGGCTTAGAGATAACCCTCCTTACCGTGCTCTCTTGAAGTTCCCAAAAGCACTTGCTATTTTATAACAACAAGTTTATTGTGGCTTATAAAAATTAATAACTGAACAATTGGAATCAAGAATAGAAAGTTCCAAGTTCTAGGTCTGTGTTTAGTTATTCTTTCAATGCTTCTTTTCAGAGAAAGTACTTAAAGGTATGGCCCCTTGTTTCACTTTATTCACATAGATGCAGTGGGAAGGATACCAGAGATTCAGAAACCTTTCCTTTCTGCATGTTCTTTTTTTCCTCTTTGCTACTTTTGTCCTTGGCATTGCAGAAAAACATCACCCTATGCTAAGACTCCATTTCTTCTGGATGTGATGAGAACTCTGAGAATGGTGGCTGGTGGTAATCTCTGAGGTTTAGCTCTGAGTGCGTGTTAAGGAGGAGTAGACTACCCAGCATTTGGTTCTAAGCTTTGAACTTAGAAAGAACCCCCAGTAAGTCCAGATTTGCTTCCTGGACTTATTTTGTGAGGTTTGGATGATAGCATAGCATAGCTTTCCTTGGAGAGCTCAAGTAGAGGAGAACGTGTTAGGTAAAAAGAAGAGATCTGATCGCCAAGCGGGCCGCGGGGCCAGACCCGACACCTATGGACCCCGGCACCAAGTTCGGGCAGAGGAAGGCCCAGCATCTGAGCCGACAGGACCTCAGCCGCAAAGGCAGCGTGGACGAGGACGTGGTGGAGCTCACACAGCTCCTCAACTCGCAGGATCAGTTTGTCACCACCAGCTCCTGCGCCAGGCACGTACTGTTCCTGAGGTTCAGGAACAAAACCGTTGCTGACTACTGGTTACGCACAAATCTTGTGTAAAAGATGATATCATGGTAGCTCTGAAGAAAGCGAATGATGATGCCATTTTAAAATTTGAACCATTGGTTCTTCATGTGCAGTGTATGCAGTTGGAGGGTGCACAGATTCTGCAGACAGTGGCAATTAACTCTGATTTCAGGAACTCTGGTATCACAGTGGGAAAAAGAGGAAAGACTATGTTGGTTGTCCGGAGTACACATGGCCTAGAGGTTCCATTAAGCCATAAGGGCAATCTGATGGTGACAGAAGAATATATTGACTTCCTATGAAAGATAACCAATCAAAAAATGAAAGAAAACGAGAAAAGAATTGAAAGGTTTTACAACTGCCTACAACATTCTTTTGGAAAAAGAATAATTACTGATTCACATCCCAAGGTCAAAGAGAAAAATAAGTCATCTTATACTCACAAGAAAAAGAAATCAGAAAAAAATACATGGCAAATACATTCCTGAAGAAAATGTTGAAAAAGTTGAAAATGACGATGATGATGATGACCCAGAAATCAGTTCTACTATCTTCCCTGAAGATTACTAGCATTTACCTTTGAAGTGATTTGGTAAAGTGTTTCTAGTAGATTTTATAAAGCTGCTTTTCATAAGACTTTGTTGTATGTATAATGCATTTAGAAAAGCAATATTTAATTTCTCTATTCAGAGAAACCCATTTCAATGTATATATGACTTTTAAAAATAGCTTTGCATGTTTACTTAGTATAATTTTATAATGTTTGCTCATTTAATACTGCCTTATTAAGCACAAAGAAAATCTTTGCAGAATTATGACTTTCAATGCTTCTCTTTCTTTCTTTCTTTCTTTTTTTTTTTTTTTTTTTTTTTACAATTTCCAGTTTTATGAAATAGGAAAACAAAATACAACACTCTTTGAAGACAACCTCACATCATGGACATTTGAGTAAAAATCATAGTAATATGAAACTAATTTTGAAAGTTCCTCCAGCTTTTGGAAGAAAGTTTGAGTTTACTCCTATTTTCATGGAGTACAGCAACAAGTTGGTTTTCCCCCTTTTGACCTCTTGAATAAAAAACTGTACCATTTTTATTCAAGACAAAGTATCTGAGCCCCCTTTCCTCATTGTTTATTATAAATCAAACCTTAACATAGTACAGACTTTGAAACACATGGGCATAATTTTTCACTAAGCCTGATCAAAAATAAGCACTAATACAAAGCATCCTACTCAATTAATTGTGCCATGGAAAAATTCAAGGATCAGAGGTCTTAGGTGTGAATTCTGAAGTTGGAGTTTCTGAAGCAAACCATTTACTTTCCAGAGCTTCTGTTTCATGTTTCTTCTGCATAAAAGTATTTCTGAAATCTGCCTTATTTATATTACAGGAGTATTAACAGTATCAAATTTAAAATGTGAAACCGTTTATGAGTAGACCATTGTGCATGTGAGCATTTATCAATATAAAATAATTATGTTAAACTATTTAGAATACCAAATCATAAAAATAGATAGTTTAAAAGAAATTACTAGTTATTAATGGAACTAATCAATTATTAAACCCCAGAATGCCAAATAAAAATACAACATAGTAAATATTGAAAAAAAGAATACATTTGTGTATCTCTGGGTACACAAAATACCACTATTTGCTGAGATGAATTCCCAGTGCTTCTTAATCATAACCAGAGTTTCCCATTGAGAATTCTATAAGAGATCCCAGCACTGTACTCTATAGACCCAGACCTTGTGAAGGGAGAAGAACAACATAGTTTTTCAGTTGGGAGTCATGACGTGACTTGATAAATGAATAGGCCAGAACTTCATACTTTATCTTTCAGGAGTGACTTGTAAGACAATTTGAACAAGATCAGAACTGAATCACATGGCTTACATATTACATGCAGGGATAATACTTTTCTCTGATAAAATTTTCTAGACACTGGAAGGAATGTAGCTATATAAAGGCAAGAGACTACTGTAACATAGAGAAGAAATAATCTCAAGATGGAATCAGAAGCCAGCCACGGCAGGGATGTCATGTCATCAAATGATAGGCATGAAGGTTTTCCTGGGCTTCCCAGATTCCATGCAAAACCACAGGCCCTTTAAATCCACTTATGAAAGCCATGTCAGTGTGTCTTACAAAAGGGAGAGACTCGGCCAGGCACCAGTGGCTCACACCTGTAATTCTAGCTACTTAAGAAGCTGAGATCTGAGGATTGCAGTTTGAAGCCAGCTCAGGCAGGAATATTTAACTACCAAAAATCCAGAAGTAGAAATGTTATTTAAGTAGCAGAGTGCTAGCCTTGAACAAAGCCTAGGGACAGCAACCAGACCCTGAGTTCAATCTCCAGTACCAGTGGGGAAAAAAGGGAGAATCTGACAATGTGAGGGTTTTAGCAAGGATTTTTTTTAGTATAACATGATAAAATTGAGAGAGAGACAAAAAAAGGGAGAAACATTGCCTGCTCACAATGCAAGAGATGGCAATAAAGACTCAAAAATAGCAATCATTATTTGAGTAGTGTGAATATTTTTGGCAATGTCTTCTAGCTACCTTCAACAATTAGATAATGGTTCTGGGTAGCCAGGAATGGGTGTTGCATATCATTCTAAAATATGAAGTTCAGTCTGTACCAACCTAAATCACAGGGACAATAGTTTTGATAGACAATATGGTTAGGTTTCCTTTCCCCTGGTAGGATCCTCATCTTTCAGTCATGACAGTTGTCAGTAATCATGTCAAAGAAGAAGGCAGGTACAGACAGCCCTTCTTACCACCAAAATGTATGGTAGTAGTGAGGAATGGAGGTCTAGTTGCTTTGGTTCCTAAGTTTTTACTTTTTGGTTCTGAAGTCTGAGTCTGGCCCTTTTGATATTTGTTAAAAACAACATAATTTCCCTGCCTCCTCATCTATTTATCGTGTCTCATTCTGAGGCTGTGGCTCATCCTTTGAGGGCAGTGAAAATGTCAGTGCATTAGAATAGGACACTTGTAGACAATCTGACCTGCACAGATTCTGAAAGCCACTGCCAGTGACAAATGTGCTTCTTCCAGAATCCTAAAAGTCTGTCTTCTGGAATAAAAGCTGTGAGAAAAAGAATGTTCTGTGGGATGGAGGAGAATGACAAAGAAATGACATCTGTCAAAATGTATTGTACTTACAAACAGATCTGTTGAATGCTGACTTCTTTTTACAACTACTTAAAGGTAATAAGAATATGCTAAAAAAAAAAAGAAAAAAGAATGCTGTATAAGCTGAGGAATGCTGGATTAAGGAAGGTCTGCAGTAAATTTAACATAGATTTCTCATGTTTATTTGACCAGAGTAATATAATAATGCTGAAGTGCTGATAATCTCTGTGTATTAAGAATGATTTTCATTAAATGCTTGGATTGATTAACATTAGTTTTCATTTCCTTATGTTTGCTCCTTTTTTTGTCAACTATTTTCTAGAATGACTCTATATGTTTTTGTGGTGAAAGAAACATTTTAGCTTAATGAAAACTATCTTTTGCCTCACTCAGATCAGATAGATCTGGAGACTAATTGACAGCATCTGAAGGTGAGAAGAGAGTGCTTAGTCCTGCTTCTACACAAAAGGAGCAGAAATCCAGGCCACACCATGTGACACTGGAGTGAAGGCTTGGTAGGACTGAGAGGGAGCACTGCACAGTGTGGTGATTGTCTGAATCCTTCTTACTGCCCATCTTTCAAGAGCTATGAGCAAGAATGGCCAATGAAGAGTTCAAAACATCAGCCTCCACTCTCCATCCTAGCCAAGAGACTTAGCTGAGCTGTGCAACCAATCCATCTTGACCCACTCCTGCAGCTGGTGGTAGACTATGAATTTCAACCCATTGCTAAAGGTAACTAATTCCAAACTGAATTTAGATAAACTGGAATAATAACTTTTTCAGACTTAGCCATATTTGTTTTTTGTCCCATTTTGAGAAACATAATTAAGAAAAAAACACTTGGGATCATGCAGCAAAGATACTTCATATTATTTATTATGCAAATAACTAAATTAATCACATACATTTGCATTTTGTTAAATATTGAAAAGTCAAGTAGTTTTAATAGAATCAGATTTATTTCTACCAAAATGAGCCTGGACTAGAAGGAAAGATCCTGCACAAGATTAACCTAGATCAGAATTTTAAATCCTGCTTAGGAATTCAAAGATTTTACTGATGAAAATTTTATCTTAATTTTTGATCACAAAAATGAAAGAAAGGTTACTAGAAATATCATCCTTTCTATCCCCTCCCAGTTTCAATTCCTAATTTATTTAAGCCATATTGTTTTGTTCAGCATTCTTAAGTTTGAAGGAAATTCCATGGGAAAGCTTCCTGATAGGCTGGAGGGTAGTGGTGTCCACTGGCTACCTCAGCCTTCTGGGCTCAGGGCTCCTGCCTCAAAGCAGTATACTCAGTTAAGCGAGACTCAGACCCACCTTCCAAGAGGACTGGGCCTCTCTGAGCTTGTCAGCATTTTATCACTAACAGAGTCCACTGCAGTTTAAGTGATAAAATTCTTGTCATGAGGACATTCTCAGGACCTCATCATCTTACCTGCACCCTATCCCTCCCCCCACTTCCCCTCAAGTTTCTTTTTCCTTCGAGAAACTAGGGCAAGTACCCTTCTCCTAATTCTCATCCTAACTTCCCAAATTCATGCCCTTTTCTCTTACTCTCTACATCATGAGAATTTTCACCCATATTTACAAAAAAAGTTATAGGTGGCTCTTTGAAAAGAGTTCCCTGGCACGTTAATTCAAAAATTAACTGTAAGTTGCAACATCTTTTCAAACAGGTTATGCTTGTGGAAGCGTAGTTTCACATTGCTACATTTGAAGACAAAACCCTTAGATTTGAATCATAATGCTACTTTTTACTTCTCCTGGAGTTGGAGTTCAGATCTTTGTGCCCTGGTTTCTTCATTGAAGAGAAAAAGGACTACTTTCTTGTACATGCAGCTACACAGCTCCATCAGCACATCCTTGCTCAAGTAATGATTATTTTAATGAAAATTTATTTTGTCTTGCACAAATTAGTATTTGATTGTAAAAAGACTAAAACAATCAAAAAGACATATGAGAAAGTCAATTCACAGAAAGAACATAGTATGTAACAAGTGTTACAGACTCCAGTGTTATTGGAGTCTAATTCGTACTGCTGGGCCACTAAACCAAAAACTTAAGAAACCAAAACAAGTGCGAAAAAATAGATTTATTCAAGGCCAGCCCTAAGGAAAATAGAAGAGACATTTCTGTCTTAAATCTCCATCTTTGTTAGTAGGGAGAATGGGGTGTGAAGGGTTTTTATGGGATGCAAAGGGATTGAAGTGAGACAATGAGCAGGAAATCCCTGCACTGGGTCAGATCTTTCTCTAACAGGCTGAATAAAAAATGAGTAATGGTGAAGGGAAGGGAAAGGAGGTTTATTACATGGCACAGGGAGCCACAGTAAGAGGCAAAGTAAACATGTCAGTCCATCTTCATCCATCTTCAAGGAACCGACAACAGCTTTAGGTTCAAATAGAAAAATAATTAGGGGTAAGAAATAAAAGGTGTGTATAGTTAAATGATCCTGCTTACAGGTGTGGCCTGGTTGGTTGTTAACTCAGTTCTGGTTTGGGAAATTCTAGACAGGTTGTTATCACTCATCATCACTTGAGGGGAGCAATCTGTTGAGGATAAAAAATGAAATTCCTGCCTGATGGGTGGTCTTTCCTGCAGAGGCTCTGTTTGTTCCTTTCCTTGTGGGCAATTTGCTCCATTCCCTCCTTGTAAAGATGCTATCAATCTGTCATATTCTTCCTGAATTTCAAGGTGGCTACAAAGTTAATGGCTTAAAACAAAGGACACATAAAAATATGAAAGAAGGTAAAATGAGAAACTTTTCTGCCCCTTTCAGTTAATTCATAACCCATATAAGGAAGACTTGTAAGCAAAAGCAGTTACAGTTACAGTCTGGCAGTACAAGATAAGTGATGTGTTTGGCTTTCTGTATGAATTTAGCCCCTGTAATGAGGAATAAGATCCCAGAAACAGAGTCCTGGGTCCTAGTAACTCTGATTCCTAACAATTCCACAGCTTCTAGCACAGGCATTCAGGTTCCTCTTCCATACTGCCACCTTGCCCTGGTTGCTCTTCTAAACTCTCTCCTTCTGCTCTTCCTTAGCCCACACTTCCTCCATGATCTCTCAGAGATGAGGAGTACATTGTGGGAACCTCCACAAGCAGAACGGAGGGCTTTATAGCAAAGAAGGAAGGCCAAAGCTGACTACAGATTCTCTAATATTGAGTAGCACCTGAAGAGCACCAAGTTAGAGAGATCCTGCTACCTGAATGTGTCTTATCTGGAGCCCTCAAGATCAGCAGAATTCCCTAATTCTTCAAGAATTGGGTAAGCTAGCAGCACAGAGTGCGTTTCCCAAAGACATTTATGACATTGTCACTGCCTTAAAAGTGCTTTAAGTCCAGGTAGAAAAAAATTAAACATCTGCAACATGATGGTGTGGAATCTAACAGAGAGCCAGGTGTGGCCACAATAACTACTTTGGGATCTCAGACAGGGGGTGAGAGCACAGAGAAAAAGCCCCTGAGTCTGGGATTAGTAGGGTTATACTTCCAATCCTTAATGTAAGGCAAACTTGCACAAATTATTTCATCTTCTCATTCATTGCTTTCCTGTTTTGCAATATGCAGCTCCAAGTATGTTAGAGGTTGGGCCTTATATGCCTCTCAAGTGGCGCCTCACTTTTTCTGCATCATTCAAGGACTTGTGAGAGTTGGACATCATGGACAAGGAAGACTAAGACTTTGCCCAGTGCAACACCTGCTCCAAATCCACAGTGACTGACTACTAGTTCTGTCCAGCAGACACTGTGATGGGAGGTGAAGAATTGCCCACTACACAGTGATATATTCATATCAATATTGAATACTTAATTTTCATCATGGAAGGTAAGGAACAGGCTGAATTGACAGAAGAGATTAAACTGCACGATCTTCTCCATCCTCTGCTTTTAAGGGGTCAGAGAGTAGGGGTTTGATTATAGATCAAAAGGCACATTCCAAAGAGCAGTTAACAGGATATCAGAAAACAGTAAGAGAAGTCTTTTGACAGGATTACTATGGAAAGGCAAATATTCAGAATCCTGTGTCTTTACTGAGACACAAGATAAGCAATAACAATCAGCATCTTCTCATTGATATCAGGCTTGTTCCATGCACATCATCCACTAACACTTCCTGCATCCAGACATAGCTCCCATGGTGCTCTGAAATTTCTACAACTGACAACAACCCTGTTAAAGGCATCATCAATGATTTTTCAGAATACTTACAATCATGACAAGCTTCTGTTTTCTTTTTTTTTTTTTTTTTGGTCCAGTCGTGGGGCTTGAACTCTGGGCCTGGGCACTGTCCCTCAGCTCTTCAGCTCAAGGCTAGCACTCTACCACTTGAGCCACAGCACCACTTCCGGCTTTTTTCTTTTTTGCTTATGTGGTGCTGAGGAATCAAACCCAGGGCCTCAGGCATGCAAGGCAAGCGCTCTACCACTGAGCCACCTTCCCAGCCCCCAAGCTTCTGTTTTCTTTGGCCCAGGGATTTCTTATGCTCTGGAAGCAATAAAAGATGGTCAATGGCTCACTTCATGAGTATTTATTGATTTTTTAAATTATGAAACTTCATTGAATTGCTTTATTAGAAAAAAAGAAGAGTAAAAAGTCGATAGCTTGGATGTTAACTAGAGAAGTATAAGTGGAAATCCAGTAACTCACCCCAATAAAGCCTAAGCTCCTCTGACATGTCTCTGATCCCTTATCCCACCAAGTAATCCAACACTTCATCTTTTCTAACTGGTTCTGTGTCTCATCTCTAAACTGTCTACCTATCTGATAGATCTTATAACCCACGGGCAGTGCATGTACATGGGGAAGATGGCCTGCTGATCCTGATGACAAAGCCTGTGGCCATCATATAAAAGGAATTCTTGCTTGGTTTCAAGGTTATTAATGGGAAGCCTATTGTAAGTGTGCACCATTCATTACCAGCTTCCGGAACAGACCGGAGGCTGGCTAAGGACCACACCATTCCCACTAAAAAGAAAAAAAATGAAAATCTTGCCCTGTCTTGTGAACTAGGCACAGTATAATGACATATATCTTATCCCATTGAAAGGAGACTTCATGCTCCCAGGAAAACATTATTATTAATTTTATACAAATGAACTCTTGTCTTGAAATTGGCCCTATGAAGTAGATTTTAACATTCATTTGGTCAAGCCTGAGATTACCACCTTACTTTACCTTCCATTTCAAGTGTGTAATGGGAAATTAGAGTCCTACAAGCAGACAATGTTTGACAGACTAAGGTCCTCCTTCCCAACCCAGGGCCTCCACATCTAACTAACTAACTAACTAACTAACTAACTAACTAACTAATTAAGTGTCAGGAAGCAAAAGGGAGTCTCTCAACATGATAGGCTTGACTATCTCACTGGAACATCTTGAGGCTGAGTTTATAGAACCACTCTCAGGAATCTGAACCTTTCATCCTGCCTTACGCAAACATCCTGAATCTTCTAATGACCACCCTTTCACCCTGCCCTATGCAAACATCCTGCAGCTGCTATGGCCAATGAAAAAGCTTCCTTAACGGCCAATGAAAAAGCTTCCTTATTCCAAGCATATAAATACCCCTGTGTGAAAAATAAAAATTTGCAGCTTGATCAGAATCCCTGTCTTGCTGTCATTCTTCGTGTCTCTTGTCCCTTCATTCCTTCTCGCTTAAGTTCACCGCCCTCGTTGACGTCTTGTGGGTTGAGACAACTAAGTAGGTAGTGAGCAAGATATTTATGAAGTTACATCCCCAGTGATGTTGATGGCCATAAAAATTGTCCTGATAATGTTCAGTTAAACCACGTTATGAAGTTCTGCTTTATAGAACTCAAGGATTCTCATGGTTCTGGGCAGTTATTATTGAAAAGAGGCCTCAAAGCGCTCAAGGAAGGTGTGGGAATTTTAGAAATTAGATGTTGGGGGAAGCCTGAACTTGGTGGCCTGGATGAACAAATGCTGTTCTTGTGCCTGTCATGAGAAGGTTTTGTTCCCAAGGAACCCATTGTGATCATAGGATAGAAAGGCCCAGGCTAGAGACTGCATCTCTCCCTCCCACTTCAATAGAGTGATGTTTCCCTTGATTTAAACACATTTGCATTTACAGGAAATAAAGCACTTTCAAATACGTGAGTTTTTTTTTTCTAATTACATGTTGATTTCTTTAAAGGATTTGCAATTGTGTCTAAAATCCTGGGACCATTAAAATATGCTCTTTTTGCCTAACTCAATGGACATTTCCTACAAATCTCTATTTTTCTTTCTTTCTAACCAAGGAACCAATAGACTATTACACATGTGAATCTACATTGGAATTTTGATGGGTATTGCATTAACTTTGTAGATTGCCTTTGTCAGCATTGCCATTTTCCTGATACTATTTCTGCCAATCCAGGAACATTGGAAGCCTTTCCAATTCCTAGTGTCGTCTTCAATTTCTTTCTTCAAAGTTTTATAGTTTTCATTATAGAGGTCCTTCACTTTCTTTGTGAGGTATTTTTATTTTTTTGAGTCTATTGCAAGTGGAATTGTTTTCCTGATTCCCCTCTCTATCGATTCATTGGAATGGAAAAGCTACTGATTTTTGTGGGTTGATTTTATATCCTGCTGCTTTGCCAAAGTTATTCATCAGCTTTAGAAGCTTGACTGTAGAGTCTCTAGGGTCCCCAAGATCAGGTCTTCTGCAAATAAAGATAGTACTCAGAGAGTACCCTATCTCCCAATAGGATTGCTCAGACCTTCCCTTCCCACCTACAACTATCATGACTATTTTGATAGAAAGCTCCAGTTTGATCTCACTAATGACTGCAGCCAGATGTGGTCCCAAATTCTGCCCCTGTCCTAAAAGGAGACATCTCCACATCTCATCCATTAATTGTCAGTCCAGGTGACTTCTCTGAATAAGAGAAATGAAGCCCTCAAATGAGACCTAACTCAGAGCCCTACAGAAAAAAGAGAAGAAATTAGCAGAATTCTATTTGAAATCAGCACAGCTTTCTCTGTCTCTTCCTGCCCTGTGAGAATAGTATGCTTCAGTTTAGTGAAGAAGGTAAGAAAAAAAAAAGTAGGAGAAAGGGAGGCATTAGGGTTAGTTTTCAAAAATATTTCAATAACAAAATGATTTTATAGAAGAAATCTCTATCGTTCAGCAGCTGGAAATTGTTTTAGGGAATATAAAACTATCAAGGTGTGTTTGTTGCCTTTGGGCAGTGCAGCAAAGGGTTGGACTTTGGTCAAAGAGATGTGCTTTCCAACATTTATAACACATAAGGTATTGCCTGTTCAAAGAAAAACATAAAAAAAACTGTTTTGAGCAAATTATTTTGTATATGAATTTCTTAAGCTCCAGCATTTTTAAACAAATGGAATCTATTATTTTTATTGTTTGTACCTTTATCTCCCAAGACATTAAACACCTAAAATAGTGCTGGAAAAATAGAACTCATACAATACAGATTTGAGGATGAGAGTATTGAGTGAATACATAATGAAATGCCTGAATGAATTTCAAATTACTGTAAAAACTGGTTAGACAAAAGACAAACTTGCCAAGAAGGTATTAACTCACCAGTTAGACTCTGTCCCTTTTTCCATTCAGGTGATTTTTCCAATCACTTCCACTGCATTGGTGGCAATTAGGAAATGTCTGAATGTACCAATGGGAGCTGCCTTCTTCAATGAGGGCATCACAGGGAACAAAAACTTGGAATTAGAAAGGAGGTCAGAGCTGCTTGCCAGTCTAAAGGAGCAAGAACATGACAAAAAGAGCTAAGAGTGTGTCATATACCATCTAATTAGAAGAATCAGCCAAGAAAGGAGGAAGGGTTATTCCTTGAGTAAACTATAGTTTCTAATTTCAAGTCATACTAGGCATAAGTGCTGCAAAATAATGACAGGAATTTTTCCTTTTCTGGAGTCCTAAAACAGCTGAAGTCTTATATTGCACCAGCAAACTAAAGCCTTATTAAAAAGAGTGGTATAGTTCCTATTGAGTGATGGAGGTGCATTATAAAAGATCACTACATCTCACTAGTTCTTTGGGTTGTTCTTACTGACAATAAATACAAAGTTACCTGTGATCCTTTATTTAGCACAAGGAATAGCTCCAATGTCTTTTTCTTTTTCTTTTTTCGCTGGGGCTGGGTCTGAAACACAGGGCCTGGGTACTGTCCCTGAGTTTTTGTGCTCAAAGATAATGCTCTACCAATTGGCTTTTTTATAGTGTTTAATGAGAGATGAGAGTTTCATAAACCTTCCTGCTCAGGGTTGGCTTTGAATCATGATCATTAGATCTCAGTCTCCTTGACTAGCTAAGATCATAAGCATGAGCCACTGAGGCTAAGCTAGTCTAATATTTTTTATTTTGTATAATCTACAATAAAACAATGGTCATTTTTTAAATGAAATTTTATCGGTACTTTCAGTTCTTGTATTTATTTGTTGAATGTCCAGCATCTCAAGTTTCATCATTCATTTGCTTACTCAATAGTCTCATTCCTAGAAGAAAGCAGGATACATACATGTATTCTTTACTAGTTTTCAAATTTTGAGCTGGTTCTGTAACATCTATATACTTTGTAGATTTTTTGGTGTTACTATTATTAAGCACATCTGGATTTAAACCCAGTTTATGGGTGTGATTATTTGTGTTTACATCATCTAACCTTTATTTAGAGATTCTTCGCCAAACTGGTTACAGAATCACTTTGACACTGTTCACAGTTATTGATAGTTTGATAGCAATCTGCTTTGACAAGGTGTTTACATGATCTGTGAGTGTTTGCAGGCTTAGAATTAAACATTTGTCCCAGAAATCTTGGTTGTTTTAATATTTATGGCTTCTAATCTACAAGTCTTTCCAGATTTCAGAACTAATTAATGTTATAAAGATCAGACACTGCTAATTCCTACTCAAAATTAAGATTATTTATATCAGATCCATCCTTTCTTAGGATCAATAGTCTTAGTTCTTAAGGATATCAATATTTATTTAATTTTTCCTAGAGCACCATAAAATAGTTACGCATGAATAATATTGTCAACACATCATACTAAGTTGATCTTAGTATATCTTTCTAGATAGTTTTGTCTTCATAGTGCATTCCCTATAGGCTATATGAATTTTATTTTCTTATTGGGAAGAGGCTATTGAATGATATTTTGGTTTATATGTTACCTTTTACTTACTTATTTAGATAGTTTTTTCTTTATAGCTTAGGCTGGCATCAAACATAATCCTTCTGCCTCATACTCCCAAGATTGCAGGTATTCACTACAACACCCAGTTAACAATTTACTTCAATTTTGAATATTTAAACTTACATCTTAAATTAAATCTTTATGTAAATACTTAAGGTACTTTTGTGTATTGGCAAAATAAACTATATTATGAAACCTTGTGAACTTAGCCTGTTTTGTGAAATGTCCTTGAAATCTGTGGTTCATGTTGTTTTAGATTGATTTATTACTATAAGAGTTCTGTGTATATTCTTGAGATAGTTTTGTCAGATTTCTGTGTTAAAAATAATTTTTATTATGTTGTCATTTGACCTTTTGATTTTAACAGTGTTTAGAAGAGGAAAGTTTTTGTTCAAGATCAAGTTATCAAAGACATAGTTTTTGACGTAATGCGGTCATAACAGGTTTTGTCTTTATCTTCCTCTGGGTATTTTAAAACTTTAGTATTTTTATTTTGAGCTAGGCTCCACTTCAAGTGAATTTCTGAGTATGATATATGGTAAGTGTCTATAGTTTATTTGCCTGGGCAGGCTTCAAACCATGGTCCTCAGATCTCAGCTTCCTGAGTAAGCTAGGATTATAGGTGTGAGCCACCGGTGCCCAGCACATATACGGACCATTTATAATCTCTCTCTCTGCTTTAGTGATCTATCTATGTGTCTGTCCATAACACTGAATCTAATCCCAGACTTAGGCTACCATGACTGTTTCTTATAGCTATTCTTGAAATCAAGTAGTCACAATGCTCCAAAACAGTTAAACCATACCACTTTCGCATTTTAACTATTTAAGTCATAGGCATTCAAGAAAATGAAAGCAGATATAGGGTCACTTTAACTTTCATAATATTTTTAAAATCAGAAGATGATCTTATCTTATCCCTAGGATAAGATGCTGAAACCAAGTGAATTACATTCAGACTTTGTTAAAGGTAAGCTTTATTGCTTAAGCTCCCTACATAATGTAGTTGTGTATTTACAGCATACTAGTCTTTGTCAGATTCAGTGCATGAGTGTCTGACTCTTATCTACTTTCTTAGATCTTCATTTCTTTATGAAGGCTTCCATGCCACATAAAACTTGAGTTATGCTCTTCTTTTATTAAACTACTGTTCTTTGATTTATTTCTTGGACTCAACTTGTAATCCAGGAAGAAGGAAGTAGACTTTGGCTTTGGTCCTTCTAGGTTGTTAAAATGTCTGTATATATTTTAGAATCACATCAATTCAATAACAATGTGGTTTAATTTAGAGTGTGGTTGTCTTAAATATTAGAATAATTTGGAGATATTTAACAACTTATGAACATTGGATATTATAAACCATAAATATGTATGCTGTTCATTAAAATTGTCTTTAATATCCAACAATCACAGTGTTTAATTCAGTAAATTAGATTTTACATATCATTTGTTGTATTTAAGTATTTTAGCACTACTCTAAATTATTTTTTAACTTTCTCATTTTTATTCTGCTTGCATAAAAAAACCTTGTGTTTGTGAATTACCCTTGAATTTTTTATGTTCTGTATAAATTCACTTGCTACTCTATTAAAATTACTCTTACCTGCTCTCAACACTAGCTCCATAGAAAGTGTTTAATTAAAAGAGTTTCTGACTTTGTTTCTCTATGAAAATGGCAAGCTGGAAAATAGCCTCTGTTCCTTCTTAAAAGTCCAAAGTCCAGCTGATGAGAAAAAAAATCACCATTTGACAAACTTCAATGGGACTTGGTTTATACTTCCAATTTTTCATTTTAAGATGTCTGGAGTTGACAGCCTTGCCCTAAATAACAGGCAATGCTGTATAAAAGCCCTTCACACAGTTACAGTCATGAACAAACTGAAGAAGAGGGAAACAAAGAGACACTGATGACTGATGACCCCCTTTCTCCATCCACAGTGGCCTTAGGAACCCCCCTCCCACAGAGGTATGACAGTAAGGTTAAAGTTTTGCATGCTAGTCTCATCCTCCTGTTGCTGCTACTGTTGTTACCACTTTTAAAAATAAAAGAGAAAAAAAAAAACATTGGTAACTACACATTTCTGAAGTTTAGTTTCAGTAACTGAGATCAGGCATAGATTCCTGACACATTTGTTAGCATTATAGTCATGTTTGTTCCAAGAGTTAAAGGAGAACCATATAGTCACATCTCCCTTAATTCCAAGAACTTAGTACCTCATGATCAAACTTCATGGTGCAATTTGAGTTGTGCCATTCCTATTCCCAAACTAATCCTCTCCACACACTACCATAGACTACCACAGATGCTGAGACATTCCTGCAGCCAAGACACTTGGTCCCTGAGCCATACACATGATTGGCAGGCTACAGAATGCTTTGTTTTTTTATTCTTATTATGATTATGATATAAAGATGTTCTAATTGTTTATTACCCTGGTCATTCTGCATCTCAGTTGTTATGTAAGCACATGGATGACAGTTTTTTTTCAGGAGACTTGAAAGGGGAAGATGTAGAACTTCTCAGAATAACCTCCTTATTAAATGTTTTTTTATGGTGCCCATTTCCTTCTGGTAAACAGAACCATCTACTTCCGATTTCTGAAGTTCTACACATCCTCGGCTTTGTTTGCTTTTCCTCTGTCATAAATCTTCACCATTTCTTCTCCAGAGTTGCCAAGAGTTTGTATGATTTCTCTGCTTACTTTTAGCCCAGTGCTGTACTTGTCTGTCCTGACCAACAAGCCCTCCTGGTTTCCTATTTCTGTTCTCTTTGTTAAGAATCCATTTTCCATTAAGCAGCCAGAGATCCGCCCCCCCCCAAAAAAAAACAGGTAAATCCCATGCTCTGTGTGCCCTAACCTGCTCTTTCAAGCCCTGTGTGCTATATGCTACTTCTCTCCTCCCTCCTGATTTCCCCTCCCTCTGCTTCCTATGAATCTTTAAACACACCAATGCTTTCATGCCTCAGGATCTTTGGTTTTGATTCTGCAGATCTTGGGAACAGATTGTCCCAGTTTAAGTGTCACATCACATCTCTGTGCTCTGAGTATGTTCTGCCAAGAAACACCTGGGAAGTGTACTGTATATTCTCTTCCAGAGCACTTATTCTAAGGTAATACTACCATGCTTTCAAATTTTATGTAATTGTTAATGGATTACCTCAACTGGGGTTATCTGTACCTGCCCATCTTTTTTGGGATTTGTAAAAAGTTGGGAACTCTGTATGAATAATTAAAATGAGAAGCATACTTGGGGAAACAATGCCCTAGAACTCATCTATTAACCTTATGTTTTTAGGCAGCGCCAAATATATCTAACTGTTTCAGAATAAAAATAGTTTCCATCTTACTCATCCAGAGCCATTATCTAAGGACCAGGAGTTGTTAAATGGCATGATAACATGCCTTCTCCCAGGTCAGAAAGTATAAAGAGTACTAGTGAGATCTTTGAAATCAGATTTTGAGTCTTTAATTCACATTTCCCTTGTGAAAAGCAGGAAATGTTTCTTTCCTTCTTACACTGAAATAAATCCCAAAGAATTCAACTTGTGAGACTTTCCATTTTGTGAGACACACCAAAATGCTTCTGCACACATGTGTCTGGAGGATCTGTGATCTTGTGTGGAAACAGGGAAACTGAACTGTGACAGTATTGAGAACTGGAGGCCATGGCTGGCTTCCTGCAGAGAGTAAGCAGAATTCTCTCCTATGTAGACCAGGGACCATGACAACAACAAAAAAGACTTTCAAACCACAGTGTTCATGGTAAGCAAAAGCAAACTACTTAACTGACAGTTTTCTCTCACAGCACACTCAACACACTTCTAGTTCAGATACGTAGCAGTGTCCTTTCCCCCACCCCCAACACAGGGTATCTTTCAGTATAATTAAAGTATGACATTAACCCCCAAAGATTGCTCCAACCTTCAAGTTCTAGGCTATCACCTATATATCATGGTTTCCATGACCTCCAGCTCAGATTTGATTATTTGTTAATGTGGCTTACAGAAATCAAGAACTATTTCATTATAGGAGATATTGCATTACAAAGGAAGATGAATAGCTAGGTAGATGAGATATACAGGTATATTAGTCAGATTTCTGTCTCTGTGACAAAACACCTAAGAAAATACTTAAAGGAGGAATGACTTAGTTTGGCTCACAGACTCAGAGTTTTCAGTCCATGATTGCTTGTCTTAGTACTGTAGTTCTGTAGAAAAGCAGAGTATTATGTTGGAGAAGGTATGGGAGTATGTGGAGAGCTAGACAAAGAGAAGGTAGGAAAGACAGTGAGTGAGTAAAAAAACAAGGGAGTGGGATAAAGGGCCAGGGACAGACAGGTGTGTGCTTCAATAACAGTTACCACTGACCTGCTTTCTCCAAGTAAGTCCTATCTCCCAAGTCTAAGGTCCACCCTGGGAATGCCAGGCAGATTCCTCCCTCCTCTTGACTAAGTTTCTGCCCAGTACCTGTATCACCTACGTAACTAGCACACCTGGAGGCAATAACCTCCAAAGTTACATCCTGGGCCTCCCCTGGTCAGCCTCCCATCTGACCAGGGTAGGGTCTCAGGCGTTTAGGTCACATCTCTATCTGATTATGATCACAACTTCCCTGAGCTGGCTGAACCTTCTCCCCACCCCTTCCCCCAACCTCTTCCCTTCAGCTATGTGGTCTCCACTGCACATGGCAGGAGCAAGAAGTTCGGAATTTTTCTTCCTGCCTGAATACCACATTGTGTTCTCTTTATTGGCTACCTAACTAAACCTACCTCTTTAATAAACCTAACACTAAGGGTTTCATAATTTCCCAATAATGCTACCAACTGATAACTGTCCTTTAACACACAGCCTTTAAGGGACACTTCAGATCCAAACCTTAGCAACAGGGAAAAATTCATGGAAAGCTCTGAGATCTTTCATGCTCTTTCCAGGAATCTCCATGTGTTCATCAACTTGGTGACATACAATAATTTTTATGGTGCCTGAATTTACTGTATGGCCCTAATTGGTCAATGACTCAACCCCAGACCCAGATCTATTTCTAGAAGGTGGAGAGAGGGGCTGAATATTCCAAGTTCGAATCATTATCTTGGTCATTCCAGTGGCCAGACACATCCAGGACTCCAACAAAGGTGGCTTGATTACAACAAAGATTTTCTATCACCCAGAACATTTGAAAGGATCAGGAGCTATATGTGAGTAATGGAAGGGGCAGGGAATGTCAAAGACCAAATATTAGAGCAAAAATTACATGTAGCATCTTTATTCTGTACCAGGACTGAGGAGGAAGGGATAGGAACATATACTTAGTTCACACTATTACCACTCAAGCATGTATTATTCTGATGGTGAAGACAGAAGAAAACATTAATAAAAGTTAATGGATGAGGAGGAGGGGGGCCGAGATGGCAATGGTACAGTAGGGAAACACCAATAGAGAATTTGAATTCTAATGCTCAGTTTCCCCAAGAGACCAACAACAGCAAAAAGCTAAACACCCAACAGGAGGTGAAAAAATAAAAATAAAAAAGAAAGAAAAGGAAGAATTTCAGAACAGTAAACTTTCTCCCATTCCTTGCTGGCTGCGCAGCTCTGTGCCAACCGCACACAGCCCAGCCCAGCCTGGCCAAGGGCTGTGGGAGACCCGGAGACCCAAGAGCCACAGTTGGTTGTCTGCAGATCGCCAGCGCAGAAGACATCCTAGGTGCTGGTGATGGACCCACTGATTGCACACAGATAAACCTTGGTGCTCAGAACCTGCACAAAGACCCTTCCCCCAGCAGTCAGACAGCACAAAAAAAAGCCTGAAGTGCCGACGCAGACAGCATCAACAGCATCAACAGGGCCTTTCCATCCCACCAAAGCCATTAGGCCTCAGGCTGAGATGGGAACCCCAGAACTGCAGGTGTCCATCCACAGAACACCAGTGCAGAAGACTCCCAAGGTGCCAGTGCTGACCCAGAGAATGCAATCAGAGACAGAAACCTCAGAGCTCAGAACCTGCTGGAAGACCCCTTCCCCACCCCCAGGCTGGCAGCCAGCACAAAAAAGCTCCTGCAGCGCTGACCCAGACAGCATCAACAGAGGCAGATGGTATGAAACACAGACCTGGAGCCTCCACCACCACCCAACCCAGCCCACAGTCATATCAACTGAACATGGAGCACAGTGGCAACCAGTGACTTACAGCATACAGAAACAGCAATCTGCCACAGCACTGCTGGACAGATCCCAACCAGTTCTGGGATAAGTGAGTGCCCCACAGGGGAAAGCCTCTCCCCTTCAAGGGAGACCAGTGCTGGTGGTAACCACCACAGCTTGACCTGGAACCGTCTCCCTACCACCTGGACTACAGGTTCTACTAAAACTAGGAGCTGTGCAAGCACCCTACTGGCCTGTGGAGCACACCCAGCCCACCAAGCTTGACCAAGGGTGCTCCTGGGAGGGAGCTTAAATGCTGCACAAGCTGGGAACAAAAACCACAGAGGAAGAAATCTGAACTGTGTACCACAGGCTGCATGCCCTGGGTGGGATATCCAGCAGCACAGGTCCCTCCTGAGCCCAACCGGCATGTCCCAGGCTGGGAACCAGGAGCCAGGACCAGGCCTGGGGATCAGTGCCTGAGCTGCACTATCTACCCATCCTGATTGAAGTCAGAAGTTGAGCGCTTGCCTCAGCAGAGAGGTGAATGTAGGGAACCTCATCCCCTGGAAATTGTGCCTGTGATGGCAAAGGACCTGTGGATCCAGGGTGGGAGAACCAGAAGGCCAAAGGCCACTGGAGCCTGACCTGTGTATCCTGAGCTGGGGATTGGACAGCTCAGGCTGCCAGCACAAGAGGAAAGAAAGAAGAAAAACCTAGGAAAGCAGGAATGACAGGAAACAATGCATCTCTCTATAATAACCATAAATATTAATAGGCTCAATTCACCAATCAAAAGAAAAAGAACTGCAGATTGGATGAGAAAACAAGACCCATCCGTTGCCTTCAAGAGAGCCACCTCACAGCCGAAAATAAAAACAAATTCCGAGTGAAGGTACGGAGAAAGATCTACCATGCAAATGTTCCCAGCAAGAGGCAGGAGTTGCCATCCTGATATCTGACAAAATAAACTTTATTAAAATCAATACAAAAAGACAAAAGGACACTACATATTAATACAGGAAACAATCCAAGAGGATATTACCATTGTCAAGTTATACTCCCCAAACACTGGTGCACCCAAGTGTATGTTAAGCAATACTCTCAAACTTACAATAGATCCAAATACAATAATACTAGACTTTAATAGCCCACTCTCACCAAAGGACATGTCTATCAATCAGAAGATTGGCAAAAAAAGCCACTGAATTAAAGAATGCCATATCTTAAGTGGAATTAATTGACATCTACTGGAGTGTTCCACCCTATAACAACCCAGCACACGTTCTTCTCCTATCATAGTTCATACAAGGAATTTAAGCAAATACAAGGGGATCGACATAATCCCCTGTATTCTATCTGACCACAGAGGAATCAAGCTAACTCTCAATAACAAAGCATACCATAGAAATTACTCAAATACATGGCAATTGAACAGCACACTTCTGATCAACACCTGGGTAACAGAAGAAATTAAAGAAGAAATTAAAAAGTTCCTACAATTCAATGAAAATAATACACATCACAAAGAAACCTGTGGGACACAGCAAAAGCAGTCCTGAAAGGCAAATTTATTGCTCTCAATGCACATATCAAGAATATAGAGGGCTGGGAAGACCCCTGTTTTCACTGTATTTGATGTCAGTGCCCTGCATCTTGTATATACACTTCTCTAATTTGGAGAGAGGAAGGGAAAAAAACAAAATGCTTAAATAGGGATACAGGTTGACCCATTGTAACAATGAGATGTACAAGACACTATGTTGAAAAATGAACTTTACAATTTAGGTGGGGAGAGAGGTGTAGTTGTGCAGGTGGGAGGGAAGGGATGGTAGGGGAAAAACAAAGGAGGAGGTAACAATGCTTGATAGGAAATGTACTCATTACCTTGCTCATGTAACTCTAACCCCTCTCTACAGTATTTTTTACAATAAAAAACATATACAATAATAGAGACCAAGTAAATAATCTCATATTGTAACTAAAGCTGCTAGAATGAGAAATTGAACCTAAAGATTCTAGATGGAACAAGCTAACTAAAATAAGAGCTGAAATTTCTCCCAAACCTGACAAACCAATTACTAAATGGGCAAGGGAATTAAAGAGAGACTTCTCAGAAGAAGAGATAAAAATGGCAAAGAAACACATGAGGAAATGTTCATCATCCCTGGCTGTAAAGGAAATGCAAATAAAAACAACACTAAGATACCACCTTACCCCAGTCAGAATTTCCTACATCCCAAATTCAGCCAATGACAAATGCTGGAGAGGATGAAGAGAAAGAGGAACCCTATTCCTGGTGGGAATGTACACTAATACAGCCACTTTGGAAAGCAGTCTGGAGGATCCTCAGAAAGCTAAACATAGACCTCCCCTATGACCCAGCCATATCACTCCTCGGCATCTATCCTGAGCAACAAGAAGCAGGATACAAGGACACATGTACCTCCATATTTATTGCAGCACTGTTCACAATAGCCAGGATGTGAAAACAACCCAGATGTCCCACTACAGATGAATGGCTCCAAAAATTGTGGTACCTATACACAATGGAATATTGTGCAGCCACTAGAAAGGACAAAATAATGGCATTAGCAGGGAAATGGATGGAACTAGAAAAAAATCACTTTGGGTGAGGTAAGCCAAGAGGAAAGAGACAAACAACACATGGTCTCCCTGATATGTGGATGTTAAATCCAAAACGTAAGAGATACAACAAAATAAACAAAACTTGAGAAACAAAGGGCCTCCACTCATCTGGTAGTGTCATTACTAAATGACCCCATGCTCCTGACCACATTTATGGTATTTATGTTCACATCTGAAGGAAACTAGGAGGAGGACACAGAAACAGAGGAAACAGGGGCAAACATACAACAGTGGGACCCATCAGCTGCACTGAACATTGATCAATGGCAGCAATGGGAGGGAGAGAAAGAGAGGGATAGAGGGAACAGCTGACACAAACAAAAGGAAAGAAATGTACCTATCACCCAATGTGCAAGAAATAGATGTATTGTCAAAGCTCATAAAATTCACAAAACTTATAGACCACAATAAAGCTCTGATTCTGTACAATTGACAATTTTAGGCATTATACCTAAATGAGGTCAAGTAGTACTTCCTTTTCTATAGCCAGCTTATTTCACTTAGCATAATATCAGACAGTTAATATAAGACAGTTTTGCTCCAAACCTAGCTTTGCCTGATTATCCATGAGCAGATTAGTTAACCTCTGCATGTCTCTATTTTCACATTTCTCAAATAAAGGCAATAGTGACACATGGCTTAGAAGACTGAGTCTATTAAATATAAATAAATGCTCAATACTTTAACAATACTTTACTTAATCAATCAGCATCTACTATTTTAAAAAACAGTTCATCTATATCTGAAATACAAAGATGAAAAGAGGCTATTGTCCTTTCTGGAGGCCTCAGTTTGTTAACCAGGAAATGACCCTCAGAAGAGGATTTTAACCAAAGGTGGTTCCTTATTTTCAATTTTTTGTTGGAGTTCAAGATAGTGATGCCATCTGACAAGCTGACATCAAAATAGTAGATATAAGACTGGGTTCTAAGTTTCACAACTTTCCCTATGAGAAAATATTTTCTTTGATTGATTCTCCAAATCGCATATGAGCTCATATGTTATAAAGAACACCAGAGTATTTTAAACAGCCATCATCCCTTCTTTAAAGGATTGCAACTGGGAAAGTTCTGATCTTTTGTTAATTGGTAGTTTGCTTTCAAATCATAAAAACTCAGAAAAGCTTAAATCTATTAAACAAGTAAATTGGTACTTAATACAGATTATTTAAGAGACAATGTCTTTTTAGCCTTGCAAGAAGATGGAAACAAAGTAAAGATCAATGTGAGATTTTATTTGTTAATGAGATGCCAAGATGTATACATTTGCATTTTATTAATGGAAATTGCTTCCTGAGATTACTATGATTATTAAGTGCAATAATCATGTAGTCAAAACAGCAGCTGCGTGAGAAAGACATCAACTAAGAGAGAAGAGACAGTTATAGCTGCCTTTAATGGGATAATTGTTTTCCTCTTATCTAGAAATACTGAATTTCACTTTGGGTATGCCACAGCTGAGCTAGTCTATCCTGAGTTAGGCTTAAAAATCAATGTAAAAGAAAGAACTGATAAAGTATAAATAAATAACTGCACCACAGGATGAATATATTCTGCATCTACATCTGGAATGTATGTGTATATGCATGTGCACACTTAACAATAATTTATTCAATAATTGCCATGATAGCAAATATCACCCCTCTGAGTCTCTTTTGTAAATCCCCCTTTTCTCTGAGCATCTTACACCTGCCCACTCCACTCCTGATGGCTGCGTTGTCTAGTGGGCCCACTACTCTGTCTGCTGAAAACTTAATACCTACTCATTTTTTGCATCTCCATCTTCATCTCCTGCCATAATTTTTGGTAAATCAACATGCATGTGACACTCAACACCTGATCCATAGTGCTTCAGCCTCCACATTTCCCCTTCCTTTGTTCTCTGCTGGATGGGAGGGAGATTATCCATTTGCATAGTTCAAGACAAGTCTGGTCATAGTCAAGAACTCTCACTTCCCCTAGGGAGGGATCTCAGTAGCCTACTTGTCTACTTCCAGCCTACTTATTTTAGTATCCTCAGAAACCACATCAAGACCTTCTATCATCAATCTTTCCAGTCATCTATATTTATGATACAGTTGTCATTATATCATTTAATCATTAATTATATTATTAAAATTACTAAACTAAAATTATACTTAAATGTCTAATCTGATCCACGTTCCACTGTCATAAGCTGTTGTCCCAGCAGATCACTCAGACTCCACAGAGGAGTAGTTTACAGGAAGAGTTTACAGGCATATCTACAATTTTACTGCAAATCATGACCACCTGCCTCAACACAGACTGGTAATCTAGGATTGTTTTAAATACGCACAGCCATGGGCTAAAATCATGTCTATGTCAGGCATTGCTGTAGTTTGGATACTGAATGTTCCCAAAAGCCCAGGGATTAAAAGTTTGCTTGCCATCCTGTAGTACTATGGGGAGGCAAGTGTATCTTTAAGAGGATTGAGGGAATGTGACCTTCAAAGGGTCACTACATGAGGCTTCTTGTCTCCACCTCTTCTTCCTGGGGCGCTGTAGGGTCAGCATCTTCCTCTGGCACACACTCTCACCACAGGTCAACAGGATAGGGACTGAAACTTCCAAAACTGTGCCAAAACAACCTTTCCTCCTTTTAAGTTGATTGCCTCAGGTATTTTTATTTTTTATTTTTATTATTTTGCCAGTCCTGGGGCTTGAATTCAGGGCCTAGGCACTGTCCCTGAACCTCTTTTTGCTTAAGGCTAGTGCTCTACCACTTAAGCCACAGCACCACTTCCAGCTTTTTCTGAGTAGTTTATTGGAGATAAGAGTCTCCTGGGCTCATGCATTCGTTTCTAACGCATTTATAAGATTATTTCTTTGTTGCTTTGTATGTCCCTCCCTCACAGTATAACCCCTGCTTTCACTATATTTGATGTCAGTATAACTTGTAGAGGAGATGGGGAAAAACAAGCCTTTTAAGGATACAGGTGGACCTGTTGCAACAATGAGAAGTACAAGTTGTCATGTTGAAAACGAGCTTTACAATGTTGGTGTGTGGGGGGGGGAAGATTGGGTGGGGGGGGTGGGGGGGGAGGATGGGAGGGGATGTAAAGGGTAACCAAAGGAGGAGGCTGCAATGCTTGATAAGAAATGTACGCATTATCCTGCCCATGTAATTGTAACCCCTCTGTACAGTATGTTCACAAAAAATAAAATAAAATAAAAAATTTAAAAAAAAAAGAGTCTCCTGGGCTTTCCTGCCCTTGGCTGGCTTTGAACCATATTCTTCAGATCATGGTTTGAGCCACTGGCACCTGGCTTGTCTCTGGTATTTTTTTTCTTTTTCTTTGGTTGGTCGTGGGGCTTGAACTCTGGGCTTGGGCACTGTCCCTGCACTCTTCAGCTCAAAGTGAGTGCTCTACTGCTTGAGCCACAGTGCTACTTCCAGTTTTCTAGTGGTTTATTGGAGATAAGAGTCTCACGGACTTTCCTGCCCGGGCTGGCTTTGAACTGCGATCCTCAGATCTCAGCTTCCCGAGTAGCTAGGATTACAGGCAGGAGCCACCGGTGCCTGGCTTGGTATTTTTTTTAACAATGATGTAAATCTGACTAGCATATGCATTCTCCACTTTATGAAAACTCCTCACAATCTCTCCATCACTCCTATCTTCCCCTACTGAAGTAATTGAAGCATGAAATAGGAATTTCCTAGTTATTCCAGTAGGGGATAGTATTCACTTTCTAGCTTTTCATGTGCCTTTTCCTTTTCTTGCAATAAAGTAAAAGAAGTATTATTTCTCATGCTAAAATAGCTAACATGTGCATACTATGATGAAATGATGAAGTAGGTGGCTGCTGTCTCACTGCAAAAGAGATACACATATGAGTAAAAAAAGATGGAGAGACTGATTTCATTCACCACACTAGAGATGGCAATGTCAAGGTGAACTTGTTTAGCTTGTTACAGACACAGATGGTTATATTTATAGATATGTGTATACCCACAGAGACATTTACAGGTATGTTTCTATACACAGGTTTCCATACACATTTTTATGTCTCTATCTGTTGGCTGAGAATGCTAGAAGTACTGATAACCTGGTAGCAAGGAATATACCTAGCACCCAGATATTATTCGTAGTGATATGTTCCAATAAAAGAACAAGGACCTCTATAGAAATGGAAGATTATAGAATTAAGTCAAGAGATAAAAAGCAGAGTCTAGAGCATCTTTTAGGATAACACACATCCAAGCAATAAAATGCACATGCATATGTGTGTATATGTTTATGCACAAAGTGCACACACACATATGTGTTCACACACTGAGGGGGGTATTTCAAGCTGAAAGGTGGCCAAAGATGGTCCAATATGAACAATAAATAAAAATAATCCACTATATTGCAAAGTATAAAGCTAATGTCCATAGACCATATTGACAAAACAACTGAATGAGTAAAAGCATGGGGAAGTGCCACATAGCCCATGCAGAAGAATTTCAAATGATTTATGTGGCTATTGTGTCCTTGGTGAGATGGATCCTAACTCCCCACTCTTTAAATGAGAACTGTTCATTGTGATTTTCTTCCAAAGAGTATAATGTAAGGAGGAAGTACTTATAAATCAGAAACCTGATGGAAATGATTTCAGCCAGTTACCAAGGACAACATCCAAGGCAAGTAGTCTTCTTGCAAGTACATACCTGAGACAGATGTGATAAGCAAGTAAAGCTACCTCTAACTTCCTACCACTCATGAATGAAGCCTAGTCCTAAAGATAGCCTAGTACAATTCCAAGAAAAAGGAATATTACATAATTTCAAAGAGAACTCCATCACACTCTCAAGGGCAACAAAACCAAAGACAGTCCAAAAGAGTTACCCAAGTAATATAAGGAAAGACATGACAATCAGACATGATGTAGTATCCTATGTGAGATCCTAGAGAAGAATAAGAGAGAAAATAGGGAAATGTAAATAAGGCATGGCCATGAGGTAATGTATAAATACTGGGTAGCAACTATAATAAACACTAGATGTTGATGACACAGGAACTTTTTTGTTGTTAAATTTAATTTTATCGTCAAGGTGATGTACAGAGGGACTACAGGTACATACGTAAGGTAATAAGACACTTCTTGTCAAACATAGTTACCCTCTCCCTCATTTTTTTCCCACTTTCCCTTCCCTTCCCCTTTGTTCCTTTCCCTTCCCCAGCTCAGATAAACATATATATAAGACACAGGGTACCAAAATCAATCAGTGACAAGGAATAAACAAAAGAGGAAAAAATGAAAGAAAAAAAAGAAATAACTTCACACAGTACATTAAAAAAACAACAACAAAGAAAAACCCCTTGTTTACATATCTTGAAGTTCATTTCAATTAACATCATCTTCTATGGTCATATGTACATAGCTATTGAGCTATCGTAATCCGCTGCTAGGACTATCATAGACATATACTAATTATTACAAATGAGGAAAACCTTGGAGCCTTTGTTTCTTTGGGTCTGGCTTACTTCCCTCAATATGATTTTTTCCAAGTCTTTCCATTACCTTATAAATGGGGAAGTGCAATTTTTCTGATTGAAGTGTAGAATTCCCTTGTGTCTATATACCACATATTCTTCATCCATTCATCTACTGAGGGTCATCTGGGTTGGTTCCATATCTTAGCTATGGTAAATAATGCTGCAATGAACATAGTTGTCCTGGTAGCTTTAGTGTAGCCTTGTTTGTGGTCATTTTTGTAAATGCCCAGGAATGGGGTTGTTGGGTCATAGGGGAGCTCTATGTTCAGTCTTTTGAAGAACCTCCATACTGCTTCCCACAGTGGTTGAACCAGCTTACATTCCCATCAACAGTCGAGGGTTACCTTTTGGCCACATCCCCTCCAGCATCTGTTGTTATTAGATTTCTTGATGATTGGCCATTCTAACTGGTGTGAGGTAGAATTTCAATGTTGTTTTGATTTGCATTTCTTTCATGGCCAGAGATGTTGAGCATTTCTTCATGTATCTACTGGCCATTCTTATTTCCTCTTCAGAGAAGTTTCCTTTTAGGCCTTTAGCCCACTTGTTAATAGGGTGGTTGTTTCTTTTAGGATTTGTTTTGGGGGGATTTATTTATTTTTGAGCTCTAAGTATACTTTAGATATGAGACTCATTCTGTTGTATGGCTATTGAAGATCTTCTCCCAATCTGTGAGCTTTCGGTTTATCTTGCTAGCTTTGTCCTTTGCCATGCATAAAACTCTGCAGTTTAATGCAATCCCACTTATCTTACCTTTCTTTGATTTGTTGTGTTTCAGGATCTTTATTTAGGAAGTTTTGACAGGGGACAAGGAGCCCTATTCCTTCATGTAATTTTTTTCAGGGTTATCACACAACAACAAAGGGGCTATTCAGGGGAAAAAATTCTGTACTGTCTTCGTATTTTCTGTGATTCTGGAAATCTAAAATATGAAATTAGAATACAAAAATGCATGTATTAAAAAAATAACAAATACACCTGGATGCTTTTTATATGTGCTCATTCAAATTTCACATTCTTTGTCAAACTTCACAACTTTGTTAAATAGGAATTAGTCCTATTTTTTATGAAATACATAGGTCACAGAGATGGCAAATAAATTTCCAATAATATGCAGTTATTAAGTACTAGAATTTAATTAAAAACCAAGATTTTGGGAGGGGCCAGTTTCTGGAGTTTGAATTTAGGGCTATGTACTTTCTTTTTTCTTCTTCTTCTTTTTTCTTTTTTTCTTTTTTTTCTTTTTTGTCAGTTATGGGGTTTGAACTCTGGGCCTGGGCGCTGTCCCTCAGCTCTTCAGCTCAAGGCAAGCACTCTACCACTTGAGCTACAGCGCCACTTCCGGTTTTTCTGAGCGTTTATTGAAGATAAGAATTTCACGGACTTTCCTGCCTGGGCTGGCTTTGAACTGCGATCCTCAGATCTCAGCCTCCTGAGTAGCTAGGATTACAGGTGTGAACCACTGGTGCCCGGCGGGCTATGTACTTTCTAAGCAGACACTATACTGTTGAGCCATCCTTTCAGCCTATATTTATATTTAGATAGGGCCTCATTTTCTGCCTAGGTGTATGCTTGGACTGTGATCCTCTTGTTTTATATTCATTGCCATTGTGGTAATGACAGCCCTGCACTGCCATGTCCAGCCACTGCTGTTTCTCCCCCTCCCCCTCCTACTCCCTCACCACCACCTTCTCCTCTTCATCTTCCTCCTCCTCCTGTTCCTCCTCCTCTTCTTTCTTCTCCTTCTCCTCCTCATCTTCCTCCTCCTCCTTCTTCTTTTTTCTCTTCTTCTTCTTTCTTTTTGGGCAAGTACTTGGGCTTGAACTCAGGGCCTGGGATGCTGTCCCTTTAATTTTTTTGCTCAAGACTGATATTCTATCACTTAAGCTACAGCTCCACTTTCAGCTTTTTGCTGATTAATTGCAGATAAGAGTTTCATGATCTCTCTTCCCCAGGCTGGTTTTGAACCACAATCCTCATATTTCAGCCATCTTAGTAGCTAGGATTACAGCTACGAACCACCATGCTCAGCCTCAACTTCTTCAACTGATGTGGAATCTTGTGAACCTCTCTTGATCTTGGTTTGCCACATAGTTGGGATGACAGGTACACCCAAACATAACTAACAATTGGCTGAAAAATAGTCCCATGGACTTCTTGCCTGGCCTTACCTTTTACCATGGGCCTCCAGCTCTCAGTCTCCCAAGAATCTAGTATAACAGACATGAGCTTTCTTTCTTTCTTTCCTTCTTTCTTTCTTTAGCTCTGGTCCTGGGGTTCAAACTCAGGGCCACAATTCCATTTTGGCTGTTTTGGTAGTTAATTGGCCTGGGCTGGCTTCAAACTGTGATCCTCAAATCTCAGCCTCTGAGTAGCTAGGATTATAGGCATAAGCCACTGGTACCTGGTTTACAACTTTACTTTTCTTGAATTTCTTTTTTTTCCATGAGTGATTAGTCCTTTTTGTGTACCTTTTTTATTCTTTTTCTTGATTGTTCTAGTCAATGTATTTTAACTCAAAAGCAATTTTGAATTGCTGAGTTAGAATTGGAAATGCCAACCTAAATGGCATCTATGCCTGTGTTAATATATATTATATATAATATATGATATGTTATTTATATATTTATGAGACAGACAGGCAGATAGGCAGATAGATAGATAGATAGATAGATAGATAGATAGATAGATAGATAGATAGATAGATTCTGAGGACAAGATCTAATAATTTAAAATATTATCTTTCTATTTCTACTACTTGTCTCATACTTTACTCTGTCAAATCTCAATAATTATTTGTGGAGCAAATCAAGGTATACTTAAGAGACAGAAAAACTATGAAAGATAAGAACATTTGCTAGAAGAATTTAATTTCATTTAATTTAATGCAAGCCCTCTTAGTCTCAGGCTACCACATGGCTGGGATGACAGATGCACACAAACTGAAACCATTTGAGAAATAATCTACATGATGCTTTGCCTGGGCTTGCCTTAAATTACGGTCTTCCAAAGAGATAGGAATACAGACATGAACAGATATATGCGTGTGCATGTGAGTGTGTGTGTGTGTTTGTGTGTGTGTGTGTATGTCCAGACATTTTAAAAGAAACTATATGCTTAATCACTATTCTGTATTTTCCAGCCCTGCTCAGTCATTCTATATTCAACCTTAATTTTCTTACAAATCTTTATTTCTTCATAAATGAACTACTCTTTTCATGTATCTTTATTACTTCTCATTTTCCTGGATTGTTCCAATCAACGCTCTTTTTGTTAAAAATATGAATATTTATTTAGGGTTTTAGACCTAATCAATTTCAAATGACAAAATCTGATTTCTCTCCTCAGAGTAACTGAGGCCACCATGTTAGCATGGTTTCATGGAGGCAGAAATGCATTTCATCAGGCTTAGCACGAAGTAAGTCCCTGATGCATACTACATCCCAGCTTTAGGAAGGAAAAGAAACAAAATTTGCTACGATCGCGGTCTGAACAAATATGCATGCACGCTGATGTAAATGAGCAGCTGAACCTTGGCAAGAAAGATATTTTTCAGTTTGTTTTGCATTTTCTTTTGTTTTTGTTTTTGTTTTTTTTGCTACCCAGTACATGCAGCACTTATGAACTCCCAATGGATTCCCAGCTTTAAACACATTAAATGTCTTTGACTAATTCTTCAGGAATCTAACTACAGACCAAATGTGTTCTGCTGTGAACATTCTGTAGAGTTGAAGTGATGTTGGTGACTGTTTTTAGAGCGGCTGAGGGGGGTGGGAATCAATACAGTGATGGAAGGATAATGAATGCAACAATTCAGACATTCTGTAGAGGGCTACTTTCCATTAAAGGTCAATAAAAATGAGCAAACTGAGATCCACAGGGGAGTCAGCAGGAGCTATTTGTTTTCCCTACCCCCTGTGAATGAATTTTTGCTGAGGAGTCACTGCTAGGTCCCCACTTGGCTCCCTTCCCTTTGGCCTGAGAAGGCAGGGCAGTACAAGGTGATTTGAAGAGCCCATCAGGACTCATTCCCAGAATCATCATCATAGTAACAGCCAGCATCTTCCTCCTCCTCATCTTCATCATCAATGTCATCATCATGAGACAGAATAAATTAGGGAAAATGAGGCCTGGTGAAGGCAACTCAGAAAATGACATTTAGAAACAGAAATGCTATCTTTGCTTCAAGACAGACAAAAAGATGCATTCCTTTCTGAGAGATTCATATCTCACCTGAAGAATTAGCATTTGTTTGGCAGGATGTACCCCTTCCTGAGAGAAATGCTCCACAAAAGTAACTAAACGGAAAACTCAAAACATAAACAATGAGAATGGTAAACAACAGCCACAGACTTAGAAAGGTAACAATAACAAGAGAGATTGAGAGCAAAGATAAACATCTATCTTAAGTCAGACTCAGTGCCTTCACCATATAAATACCCCTGCCACCAAAGAGCACCACACTCAGAGTGTGTCTCTGCCTTTCTGCTTGTTTATCTGCATGCCTACTTGCCTGCTTGCTTGCTCATTTTCCAACTGGATAAAGCTCCAGAAATTCTTCTAGGATCAAAATCAAGGACCCAAAATGAAGAGTCCCTATTTTTAAAGGGAAATGTCACAAATCTTTATCTGCATCCAGTGACCATCATACAATTCATCTTCAAGCAAATCTGAACTGAGAAAAATGTAATTGGCATTGGAAGACACTTTAGGTTTGATTCAGTATTCTACCAGAGTTGTAGGGACCTTCACTTCATCTTCTTCAGCCTTGGTGGCTGAAACCTGTTTCCTAATGATTTCAGCACATTCTTCGTCTTTTTCTTTGCTGTCCCCCCATTTCCTGAATATAACAGGAGTATCCCCATTGGCTGGGGAGAAGGTCTTGGGCTCATTAAACATTAAGATTACACTGATAGTTCTCATATTCTGAAGAGGACTCCACCTTTCCAAGGGGAGTTCTCCACAGTATGGGGCATCTACAGGTGGATGAAGAATTGAAATGTATAATTACCATTCTCATAAATGTTGGGAGGTGGCATATTTTGGTCAAAAATCTGAAGGTAAGTATGGGTAGTCAATAGGAAAGTTAATATCTGCCTTAAAGTAGCCACCTCTGTACAGGGAGTTGGGGGTCCAAAGATGGCTACTTTCCCGTTGTAGAGACCAGACTCATCCAACAGGGTGATCTGGAAGCTCTCCACCAGTTCCTCCTGCAAGCATTTCAGCTCAACCATCAGGTCTTCTGTGATCAGTGGCTGCAGCCATGCTGGGATGGGACTCCAGTCCTGCTCAAAAACCTTTGTGAATGGCTGGGTTAGAGTTAAATGCAAACTTTTAAAATTATGTGTGTGTTCATGCATGTGTGGTGTGTGAAAAGTGTATTTCTTTCATAAAAGCCTTAGGTCTCTACCTATTCTGTTAAATAGGACCCTATCAATCATCCTATGACCAATTAGATAAAAATCTCCACTTCAGAAAGTGGAGAAGTGTGGGGCAAAAAGTCTTTCCACCTGCTAGGGATAACTTCAGAGAATGGTGAGTATGTCACCAGACAGAGGTGAGGTTTACTGAACCTTTTATATAGGAACTCTTCACTTAGGGTTCTTGACTTCGATAACAGAATAAGAATTTCTGGACAAGTCACAATGGTAAGAAAACTTGGCAGCACTTTATTAAGTAAACAAGCAAGGAAACAGACAGGCAAAAAGCAGACAAACAGAAGTGCAGGGGCACACTCTAGCAGAATGTGGGTGCTCTTATAGGGACATAGAGACATACACAAGGAGACACTCAGAGAGACACCCAGCTCCTTGGGCTTTTGGATATTTATAAAGTAAAGGCAGGGGGTCTGACTTTAAGTTATGCAAAGCTAGGTGCTTTGTCTTTACTTTAACTACACCGAGTATTATTCTCCAAGTTCCCAGGTAAGAATGCATCTTGCCATAAAACAGATCCTTATCCTTGAAACAAGGAGACACTCTGCTATCTGAATTTTGGGGCATCCTGTCAGGCAGTTGTAAATTCTTGGGTGAGAAATGGATCCCTTAGGAAAGAATGCATTCAGTTGCCTCTTTATGAAGCAAAGATAGCATTTCTAGGTTTTTAAGATACCATATTTCTGAGTTGCCTACACCAGGCCTCCATTTCCATAATTTATCCTGCTTCATTTCCCCCAAAATGACTTTTGTTCCCTTAATCTTAAAGTAACGACATGAAGGAGTATCTCCTGTATTTTCTGTTAGCGGACCATACCTTATTTTTCCTAGTCTATTGGGCTCCAAGTAGAGATAGGTTCATTGATCAGTTGGGTCAGATATAGCAGCATAAAAATAAGGATAGTGTAGTCAAATACATAGCAGCCTGGAACCAGAATCCAGCCCAGTGCAAACTGAGAATAAAAGAGGCAAGTAGAGAAGAACTAGAGCATAGAATTTAGTTAGTAAAACATCAACAAGCACTTTTCCCTCTATACATCTAGTGTGGCTTTGAAAATGAAGAAGTTAGCTTTCTTTTGTACCAGGTAGGTTATGCTGGACAAAGCAGTAGAATGCTATGAGTTCAAGTTGGCAGAACCTTTAGTACTCAAGCCTTTTTGTGGTTTTCCTGATCAATTTTCTGTCCCATGACATTCATTTTCTTTCACCAAAGTTTGGTAGTATTCACTGTGCATTAGTATTCAACGTGACACCTCACCCCTTCTTGCCATGGATTTCATTGGCCTACCTGCACTTGTACTTGGTTTCTGGATAGTTCCCCCTGACCTGCCAGTACCATACATGTCTGCATTCCTGCTTATCCTCTAGGGTATCAAGAACCCCTGACAATGGGTTTTCCAGTTCCCAGACACATGGATATCTCATATGGCCATATGTTCTGAGACAGTGCAAACCTTACAGGCTGTTGGCAGAAGAGATGAAAGGGTGGACACTGCTCTCCCCCACTGCCTTCAGTGTGTTATTAAATTCTCAACTCAAAACAAGTAGGAAAATTTCTCTTTATTAAATAGCTCTAAGAAAAATAGGTCTCCATCTCCTATCCTGTTTTCTTTCATTTACTCACAAAAGTAAATGGAAGTAAAATATGGAAACTGGATCTAAGTAACACCATTTTGGCATCTTAATAGAAGATGGGGACATTCTGAGAACTCTAGAGGTGATGGAGGACATTCTTTGGATTGCAGGTGTGTCATGTGTCATTAAGCTCCAGGAAAGTCTTGCTTCCACTAGATAACTGAGTCCTGATTGCCCCTTATTGTTTATGTATAACACTTTTGTTAGGATTAAGTATCTTCATCTAGTTTGCTCTGCCTACATATAACACTTTTGTTAGATTTAATTTCTCACACTGGTTACTTGGTTTTTGCCTTTAAAAGCTTTATGTGAGAGACATTCTGGGCTGCAGGTCTTTGAGACAGGAGTCTACCTGCAGTCACCAGCTCTCTCCTAATTGGATTTCATAAAATGTGGCTTCTCTGTTTCTTGCTGATCAAATGCCCATACAACAAAAGTATAGAGAACAACCCCAAACTCATCTGTAGTAGAGAAATTCAAAATGGCAAAGCAAATGCTACTTGAGAAGCACACAGCCTCTCTCTGAATAGTAAGGCAGAAATGATACGACAGGGAAGAGAAAAATATTTGATATAATCATATCTGTTGTAAAAATATTTGTTTTTTGCTCTCAAGCCTTGAAAAATTCTCAGAACCTGCCTGACCAAAGCATTGAATTTTAAACTATCCAAAATACAATATCAGAGTAATGGGCCCTTTACTGATAATCCCAGCCCTGTTATACACCTCTCATTCCTATTAAACCAGAAAACAAAACTGTCAGAGGAAACAAGTCAGGACTGATATCCCCATCCTTCTGGTCCTATTTAACTCCTTTGATCAAAACAACACCCAGAGGGATATTGCAGACTCATTAAAGGAGAAAAACAAGGACATACAATACAAGTGGGTGTTTTTAACCACAAACATTCCCAGAGGTCACACATAATCCCCATCTTCCTTTGAACCTCAAGGAATGTGGACCTTGACAGCCACAATTTAGAACCACTTATTATTTTTATTATTATGATTATGATTGTGATGATGATGATGATTATCTTTAGTTTTGCAAGGGACTTGCAACTTAAGAAAGTAGTATATGAATATAATGCATCTTGATCAGTGTCACTCTTTTCAACATTTTCATCCACTCCTCCCAACCTAGTCCTTCCCTCACTTATTTTTTCTGGTCCTGGGGCTTGAACTCTGGGCCTAGGCACTATTCCTGAGCTTCTTTGGCTCAAGGGGCAGAGCACCAGCTTTTTTTCTGAGCAGTTTATTGGAGATAAGAGTCTCAGGGACTTTCTTGCCCAAGCTGACTTCAAATCACGATCCCCAAATCTCAGCCTACTGACTAGCAAGGATTGCAGGCATAAGCCACCAGCACCCAGCTCCCCCATTTTTCTTAATTGTGTAGTATGTGCACTGGGTTTTTGACTGAATTTTGATATAAGCACCAGGCCTTTCTAAGGAATTACACTATTTGAGTTCTCACTTACATTTACCATATTTCAGTTAATACATTTGTAACCACTTGCAGTAACTACCCAACAGTTCCATTGCTCAGAACTTGCTGCTTCACTTTCTTGGAAAGATTTTTCTTAAATGAGCTCTGATTCCTACACTGTGGAACCTGGCTTGTCTACTTATAAAGAGGATAGACTATTTATTTATTTATTTATTTTGGTCGTGGGGCTTGAACACTGGGCTTGAGCACCATCCCTGCACTCTTCAGCTCAAGGCAAATGCTCTACCACTTGAGCCACAGCACCACTTCCGGTTTTCTAGTGTTTCATTGGAGATAAGAGTCTCACGGACTTTCCTGCTTGGGCTGGCTTTGAACCATGATCCTCAGATCTCAGCCTCCTGAGTAGCTAGGATTACCGCATGAGCCACTGGCAGCCGGCGGATAGACTATTTTTTTAGCTCACTTTTTTGTATTGTTGTTTTAGTCACTATATCCTCTAAAATTAAACACTGAGTAGCAAGACTTGTTCTGCATAAAATTTAATAAAACCTGAAGGATTAGGAAGGTGTGCTTCTATTCTGAGAACAATCTAGGTTTGAGGAAGGAAACATTGTCAAGGATTGAAGCTCTGCTATATTCATCAGCACCTACTCTCCAAGGGATCAGAAAGAATCCTGTGTTTCTCTTAGACTTTTTGCTGAGACTGCTAATCTGGAAATGTTCTGTCAACTCGCATCACTACTAGGAGATCACAGATGTTGAAGACAAAATTATCTCTTAAGGACAAGGGCTAAGTTCAGTAAATCTGGAAAGTAATTTCGTATCTGTTATTGCCAAACATGAAAGGTTCTGAAGAGAAGCCACTGAGTGAGTTAGGAGATGTGGGAAGTTAGGAGATACAGGACATGCTCTCTGCAACTCCATCTAACCTCTTGAGGCATCTTCCCCCTCTGATCTCCATGCCAATTACTTAGTCTCCAAGAAGTGGTTGGTTTCCCCCTCAGACTTATACTCTGGTTGAATCATCCGCACTAAAGATTTATATGGCAGGGCTGGGAAGGTGGCTCAGTGGTAGAACACTTGCTTTGCATGGATGAGGCCCTGGGTTCGATTCCTCAGCACCACCTAAGCAAAAAGAAAAAAGCTGGAAGTGGTGCTGTGGCTCAAGTGGTAGAGCACTAGCCTTGAACTGAAGAGCTGAGGGACAGTGCCCAGGCGCAGAGTTCAGGCCCACGACTGGACCCCTCCACCCCCCCAAAAATAGATTTATATCGCATACAAATTGTTTCTCCTGTTTTTATTACTGACCATCATTTGGAAACTGGCAGCTGAACAGCTGGGGACTTGGGGAACAGATGAAACAAGAACATAGGAAAGTGGACATCCTTCCTGGATGACCTAGAGTCTTTACCTTCTGTGTCCCCAAAATTCATGAAACTAAAATATAGAAACATAGGATGAACACTTGCAGCAGTGGTACTAAGTAGAAAGTATGTTGAAAATAAATTATACAACTTGTGGGTGGGGATGGGAAGGAAAAACTGGGTGAAAACGAAGGGATATCATTGTTCAAAAAGAAATGTACTCAATTATCTGACTTATGAAATAGTAGCCCCGCTGTACATCATCTTAATAACTATTAAACATTTTCATCCAAGAGAAACCACTCACATCTCAAATATCTGTGTTGCCAATAAAAATCTGAGCTTTCAAGTAAAAATCAAGAATTTGTAAAACATGGCTCCAGACTTTTTTTGTATGTTTTTATTGTAAAAATACTGTACAGAGGGGTTACAGTTATATGAGCAAGGTAATGAGTACATTTCCTATTGAGCATTGTTGCCTCCTCCTTTGTTTTCCCCCATCATCCCTTCCCTCCCACCTCCACAACTACCCTCCAACCCTCGGAAGTTGTAAAGCTCCTTTTCAACATAGTGTCTTATAATCTCATTGTTACAATGGGTCAACCTGTATCCTCATTTAAGCATTTTGTTTTTTCCCTTCCCCTCCCTGAATTAGAGAAGTGTATGTACAAGATGCAGGGCATCGACATCAAATACAGTGAAAACAGGGGTTATACCATGGGGGAGGAACATACAAAGAAACAAAAAAATCACATGGTACATTATAAATATGTTAGAAGCAACAGCAAGAAAGAAAGAAGATATTTGTGTCCCTATCTTGGGCTCCAGACTTTGACAGGTTTTTATTATCTAGATTGAAAGTTTTTGCGCATTTTTCATATGCTAACTCTGAGTCATCTTTGAACATCTAACTCTATTTTCTTAATTTCTCTTTCCTTTTCCAGACGGGCAATGTTTGTCCATGACTATGTGTTTATGAATATGAGTATGTGTTCATTTTCTTATGTCTATGTCTGCATGTCTAATCTTATATAAATGTTCATTCTTGGAGAGGGGTTTTTTTGTACTTTATTCAGTGTAACATTGATGTGGAGTAGAAACACAAAACTTCTTATATAAATCCACTGAATATTTTGTTCACAAGAATAGTCCAAAATTATTAGCTTATAACTATTTCTCAGTGAGTAGATTCTGTTTTACTTTGTGAAATGAGGGTCAGAATGACAAGCTTAAAAATTAATTTGAATTTATTTTAGGTCGCCGAGTAAGAACAGCACCAGCACGCACGTGGTATTCAGGTAAGGGGTAGGTTTATTCAGTAGACCTGCTGGGACCAGGCAAGGTTGGCACTCCATGTGGCTGGGAAAGGCCTGGGAAAGAGAAAGAGCTGGGAAAGAGGAGAGAGAGGGAGCAGAGAGAGCTAGAAAAGAGCAGCAAGAGAGACAGAGAGGAACAGAGAGAGAAAGAGGAATAGAACAGAGAGAGAGAGCTAGGTAGCAGAGAGAGCTAGAAAGGAACAGAGAGAGCTAGAATAGAACAGAGAGAGAGGTAAGAACAGAGAGAGAGAGCTAGAATAGAACAGAGAGAGAGGTAAGAACAGAGAGAGAGAGCCTGGGCCTGTGCTAGGCCTTATCTAGGGTATGGGCGGGGAAAGGCGTGGCCACATCAAATTCAGATGTGACCTCAGCAGATGCAGATGTGACCTCTTCCAGGTGTCCCAGTTGCCTAGGTAACGCAGGTACTGGGTGGAGACTTTGCTGCAAGGAGGGTGGAGTCTTCTTGACATCCAGGAGCGGACCTTACAATTTTATCTAATTCATGGATATACCAAAAATGAAAAGAAAAATATCACCAAGTACTGAGTGTATTTTGAATAATTAGTAGGAAGTGCTGGCTATTCTGTTCATTATCATATACAAATAGCTGAGTTTTACCAAGTTCCACTCAAATGAAATTCTGCATCAAACCTGGTAGTACCACTAGTAACAATTGCTTTTAGTAATAGTAGGTAAATATTATCTGGACAAGGCATTTATTAAGAATAACTAGCTTGGTACTTGTGTCTCATGCCTGCAATCCTAGCTATTCATTAGACTGAGATCTAGTGATTGCAGTTTGAAGCCAGCCCAGACAAGAAACTCTGTAAGACACTTATCTCCAATAATCACCAGCAAAAACAGAGGTAGAGCTGTGGTTCAAAGTGGTGGAGCTCTAGCCTTGAGTGAAGAAGCTCAGAGATAACTCCCAGGCCTTGAGTTCAAGCCCGGTGACTACCACCAACAACAAAAACACAATGACTAGAAAAGCTTGTCAAAATACAGGAAGGAGGCAAATCACTTGAAAGCACAGGAGAAGCCCATGCCAGAAATAGGTTTCCAGAAGGATGAGGTTCTAGAAGGGACAAGGTCCAATGCCGGACACTGGTGGCTCACGCCTGTAATCCTTGCTACTCAGGAGGCTGAGATCTGAGGATCATGGTTCAAAGTCAGCCCCGGCAGGAAAGTCTATGAAACTCTTATCTCCAATAAACCACCAGAAAACTGGAAGTGGTGCTGTGGCTCAAGTGGTAGAGTGCCAGCCTTGAGCTGAAGAGCTGAGGTACAGCGCTCAGGCCCAGAGTTCAAGCCCTGTAACCGATCAAAAAAAAAGAGGGAACAAGGTCCAGCAAAGAGACAAGGTTTCATGGGGGACAAGAAGGAAGAGGAGGAGGAGGAGGAAGAGGAGGAGGAGGGATGAAGAGAGGACATTTAGAACTGATTTTCTCTAATATGTACCATTTCCCAAATAGTAAGCAGATGCCTAAAAAGCTGAGCAAAAGTGTGACAACAGATACCTTCTAAAAGTCTCTAAGGCAAAGAGTATTTCACCAATGTCTTATGGGAATAATGAGAAAGATGGAGGACACAGCTCACCAAGGAAGAATAACTCTATTAAATCCACACCCTTTCGGGATCCACAGTTGATGGGCTACAGTAAAGCTGAATTAGAAATAAAATACCTTTAGCGATTTGGAAGACCTCTGTCACATCATCTTGATTTCAGATGAAATCAAGTTTATTTCCTTTATCTAAATTATGTGCCAGGAGCAAATACAATTTCACTTTTGAAGAAGACAACAGCATTCAAAGACTTCAATGGTTTCCACTGTTTTCCATGCACATTTGCCAATCCATCAGGTTATATCAAGTGTGCCAAGAAACAAGACAATATATCAGAAGAGCATGAGACACAAAACCTTACCAACACTGGAAATCAACTCACTGGAAAAAAAAGATGCTGATACATTAGATCTGGGATTTTTAAATAAGCATAATGAGAGCTTAGTGGCTCACACCTGAAATCCTAGCGACCCAGGAAGTGGAGATTAGGAGAATCACTTTTCAAGGCCAACCTGGGCACAAAGTTAAGATCCAGTCTCTAGACAAATTGGAAATGGTGGTTCATGCTTGTAATGTAGATACATGGGAGGTGCAGGTAGAAGGGTTGTGTTCTAAGACCAGTTTAGGGAAAAACATGAGACCTTATCTGAAAAACAATGAAAGCAAAAGGGTTGGTTGGAGATATGCCTCAAAGGTAAAGCACCTGCCCAACAAGCACAAGGTCCTCAGTTCAAGCAACAGAATCTTTCCCCAAATAATAAAAATAAAAGCAGTAAGAATATTCAATAATTTAATAAAGTAGAGCATTTCAGAAGTAAAATTTAAAAATAAAGACTGGGAGCCAGTGGCTCACACCTGTAATACTGGCTACTCATGAAGCTGAGATCTGAGGATCATGGTTCAAAGCCCACCTGACAGGAAAGACAGACCAATTAACTCCAATTAACTACCAAAAAAGCCAGAAGTGGAGCTGTAGCTCAAGTGGTAAAATGTTAGCCTTGAGCACAAAAGCTCAGTGACAGGCCCTGAGTTCAAGTCCCAGGACTTAAGTCCCAAACTTAAAACAAACAAACAAATAAATATAGCTGGGTTCCTCTGGCTCAAGTCAGTAATCCTAACTACTCAGGGGTTAGAATCCAGGGGATTATAGTTCAAAGTCAGCCCAGGCTGACTTTTGGAGAATCTGTCTTCAAAGACAACCAGGAAAAAGCTGGAGTCATGGCTCGAGCTGAGTGAATGTGAGGCTCTGATATCAAGCCTTAATACCACCAAAATAATAGTGAGCAAGAGAAAGAGAGGAATTATAAAACTAAAAACAGTGACTGAAATGAAGAATTTACAGCAGATTTGCTAAAATTTAAAACATAATTAATGAATATTGAATTTAGAAATATCAAAATTTAAAAATAGAATAAATATACAAACTAAGGAGATATAGCTGGGACTGCCAAGTCAATAGATTTGGAAGAAAGTGTAGTATGTGTGTAGAGTGTGTGTGTGTGTGTGTGTGTGTGTGTGTGTGTGTGTGTATGTTATGAGTATACATGGAGAATACAAATATTATATGGAGTGCCATCCTCTAAATTTTTTTCTAGAACCATTAAAAGTCATTTATTCACAGATTAAAGTGACATAAAGAACTCCGAGAAAGATTTGAGAAACTATTCAATCATACTGAACACAAATTGCTCCACACTGAAGATAAAACATTATGAAGGGAAAGATATGTAAAAGGAAATTTTCCTTCAGATAGAGCAACACTAACATAACAAGATAACTTTTAACAGAAGTAAATTGAAACTAGAAGTCAGAATAGTAACTTCAAAGTCAGCAAAGCAAAAATTACTACCAAATACTTTGGATATGAGGGCACTAGTACAACATTTTTAGGTGCAGATAAATGGGGACCATTTATTCATGAAAAACCCAAAGTAAAGGAAAATAAGTTCTGCATATGAGGTTTCAATTTCCCATGAGTATGAAGAAGGATTTTTTAAATTGTATATGAACTGATTGTCTGCAGATATTTCTGTCAGCATTCCTTAATACATGTAAGTAGAGCAGCTACTTTCACAGCATGGACATTTTGATATTACAGGTGCCATAAATTATCTAGAGAGGACTGAACCATATAGGAGAATGGGTGTAGGTTTTTGCAAATAAAGAATTATGCCATTGTTTATAAGAACTGCGCCTCTGAGAATCTGGTGCTTATGAGATCTTAAAGCTAACCCAGGTAACTGAGGGACCACTATGTAAAAGACACTTCTTGGTAGAAGAAAAATAATTCTGGGTAGGGTAAAAACAGATTTCAGAAGTGATAACGTATGCAAATAGACATAAGCAGAGATTAATACTATATAGCAATAATTATATATGACATTTTCAAATACATGTGAATTTAAATGTATAGTGATAATAATACAAGGTGCTAGTAAGGAGATCATGGTCAAGCAAAAACAGAAGACCTTGTCTGAACTATAACTAAAGCATGAAAGGTTTAGAATTGTGGTGGCTCAAGTGGTAAATCACCTGCCTAACAAGTGTGAAGCACTGAGTTTGAACACCAAAACCTTCCCCACAATAAAAAAGTAAAATAAAATAATTAGATAAAAATAAAATTAACATAGTGAATATAATATTTAATAATTTCACAAAGTAAAGAATTTTACCCAAGAGGTAGTTTTTTTTTTATAGCAAACAGAAATTATAAAACTAAAAACAATAGCTGAAATGAAGAACATTTCTCTGTCCTCATTAAAGACTAGAATGATGGACACTAGTTTGCCTCACATCCTACCAGGAAAAATAGTGGAGCCAATCCATTCCTCAAAGAATGAAACGGTTCAACTCTCTGGATCCTCAACAACATGGAGAAAGCTCTGGTATCCCAACTCACATTCTGTTCCCTACTGTAGGTGACAGCTGCCTCAGTTCTTCACTAAAGCTTTCGTGCCCAAGCCTCATGCATTTACTTGGATGGGTGGTGTCATTCATGTTGTCTTAAAAGTCCTAAAGGCTCCTCTCCTCCATGAAGTGCTCCTTCATGACCTTATATTTAGTCTTCTATTTGTATTTAGTAATAGTTCTCAATAGTTGGCATCTGATATCCTATAATGACCAACAAGTTCTGTCGCATTTAACTAATAAATCCTTTGGAGCAGAAAGTATGGCTTATCACTATTCTACCCTTCTAAGACTCTAGCACAGTGTCTCTTAGCTTTGAATGCCAATTAGATTCTCTAGAAGGTCTTTTCTATCTTTCTCTCTCTTTTTCTTTCTTTCTTTCTTTTTCCTGTCTTTCTCATTTTTTTGTTTTGTTGGTTTTTTTTTGTTTTGTTTTGTTTTGTTTTTCTGGTACTGGGGTTAGAATCCAGGTCTTTGCACGTGCTGATGTTTTGATTTTTTTCTCTTCCAACACTGTTTCATTTTATTATCTTATTTTATGTCATTTTATTTCATTGTTTGAGACATAAAATCTCCATAATTGAAGCTGGTTTCAAACATAACCTCAGCCTCCCAAGTAATTCCTTACCCAGCTTTTAACAGGGGGTACTTTAACAAATCTTAGTACCTGAATTTCAAATATTTTTTATGAACCATCCTAGAGAAAACACAGACATTTGTATTCAGAAGATCCTCAGTGATTTAAATTTATAGTCAAGGTAAAGAACTGCTGACTAGCTACTTAGGTGCAGAGTAGAACATTGGCAAATGTTTTCAGCTTCTGCTTCTCAGGGGGAAGTTGAAATTGCATAACATCAAACTTCAATCAATTCTCCAACAGGCTGCACTGGGTAACTAATCTCCACATAAAAAATGCCAAGACTTAGAACCACCTACCTACAACATGATTTAGATTCTGGAAGAATAAATGAAAAGCGGATTTCTCTATTTTTCTGTCTCAGGACTACTATTGTAATAATGATAGATCTAGTCTATCCAGAGGAACAATCAGCTGACAGAGAAGGGTAGTATGCACATCATCATAGCGTCTTAGCTTCCATATATTGGCTTTCCATGCCTCTCTCTCTCTTTCTCTCTCTCTCTCTCTATATATATATATCTATATACATGTATATAGATATAGATATAGATAAGTAAAATATTGATTTTCTGAAAAGGTATTGCAGATAAATGCCATGGTTGAGACTTCTTTGCCTTCTTAACATCACATCAATTTAGACAGTATGGAAGCAACCACCTCAGCCACCTACATTGGGCTTTTATAGCCACCTAAATTGATGAGCTCATATTTAATTCTAAACTGACAGACTTCTACAATGACTCCAGCTAAGAAGCTCAGGCACTTCTTCCAGCTCAAATATCACTCTCATTTTAGATTCTCCTTCTTGCCTGGTGATCCCTCTTCTCCAACTGGGAACCCTCCTCCAAGTTTCCTCCTGTCCTTCTGCTGTTCTGAATCTACATATGTCTTCTTGAAGCACAGCTCTGACATGACCCCATCCTACTCAAAAGTTATAGATGGGTGCCTGTGGTTCATGCTTATAATAATAAATACTACCTACTCAGGAGGCTGAGATCTGAGGATTGAGGTTTGAAGCCAGCACAAGCAAGAAAAACTGTGAAACTTTTATCTCCAATGAAGCATGAAAAAAGCCAGAAGTGGAGCTGTGGATCAAGTGGTAGAACGCTAACCTTGAGCAAAAGAAGTTCAGGGACAGTGCCCCGGACCTGACTTCAAGCCAGAGGAAGAAGGGGAGGGAAAAGGTAGGGGGAAAGGAGAGGGTGCTCAGTGGGAAAGGAAGAAGTCATTGCTCTGTCATGCAAGATAGTCCATGATCTAGATCTAAGCCAGGCCTCTTCCCAGTAGAGGGCAGGGTTTGGAGTGCAGGCTCTAGAGCAAAGCTATCTAGGTTGAGCCAATGACCTACAGCATGCTTGCTAAGCCTCCATGTGTGCAGCAAGTACTTAACTTAGTTTGCCCTGTGTTAGGGAAATAATTATGGTGACTATTTCAGAGAGCTGTAGGATATAAGGGAGGTGATTAGTGCCTTGTCTATATTAAGAAGTACTTAAACATGGTTACCATTGCTATTGTTACTGCTTCCCCAGCATGCCTTCCCTTACAACTTTTATCCACTCCCAATTCCAGTCTCACATATGAAATCTTCCACTAAGTCAGCTGTTGTTGTTTGACCCTCCTGGTTCCTCCACTCTAATGGCTTTTGGCCATATCAAACTCAGAGAAGGAAAATTAATTCAGCTTTATTTTCCAGACCCACTTAGCTGCTGTTGATTGGCTCAATGGCTAAATAGAGAAAGAGTAAGTGTCTCTGTCCTGGAGGTAGAGAGTGATAGAAATAAACACTAACCAGTTGTTGATGATAGAATGGGAGAATTTGTGCCAATATTTGCTATTCTGGGTCCAAAATCCCTCCTTGTGAAGATCTTCAAATGACGTATCTCACATTGCCTCATCTCATGTCCATGTACAGTCTCTGTTGTTTTGTATGTAATAATTAAATTTTAGGGGCTGAGCAGGTGGCTCAATGGTAGAACACTTGCCTTGCATGCATGAGGCTCTGGGTTCGATTCCTCAGCACCACATAAGCAAAAAGAAAAAAGCCGGAAGTGGTGCTATGGCTCAAGTGTTAGAGCATTAGCCTTGAACTGAAGAGCTGAGGGACAGCGCCCAGGCCCAGAGTTCAGGCCCCATGACTGGAACCCCCCCTCAAAAAATTGAAGTTTTATTTATTTTGTATGATCATTATTTGGTGTGGTGCTTTAGCTCAAACTCAGGGCCTTGTACATACTAGACAATGCTGTACCACTAAGCTGCAGTCCTGACCCCTATATTTTAATGGATCCCTTTAATAGCTCTAATGAGGAAGGAATTATTATTAATTGATGGCACGTGTAGAATAAGTGATTTTCTCTGAGAGCTGCAGTGAGTGGTGGTCCAGTCAGAATTTCAGCTGATTTCTGGTTCTAGAGTCATGTTCTTAACCACTGTGCCAAATGAGTTGTTAAATAATTCCTATCTAATACCTCTGAGTGTGTATACGTATAGGTGTGTTGTATGTGTGCATGCATGACATAAAATACTCGCATACAAAGAATTCCCTGCCATGGCCCAGTTTATTGTAGGGCCTTGGCTTACGTTCCCTTAACTTCTGGAGATCTTATCAATTGTCATCATTAGAGGTTCTTCATTGATATTAGTTTTTGAAGATCTCTTGTCCATAATGAACCATGCTATATGTATTTTATATTCTATGGATTGTGGGCCAAAGGTCAAAAGACCACCAATATCCCCCCATACAGGCCAAGAAGACATATCCAATACACTGGATAGTTTCTCTTGTCCTTGATGCTGAACTTGCCACCTGGGTTATGTTGGTAGGTCTACATGGAACCATCTTCCCCACCTCTTGCTTCATAGGCAATTTGATAGATGTTTAGCTGCCTCTTCAAAATAATGAAGTATATTTCATAATGTGGCAGCAGCATCTAGTTCATCATTGAAACAGGTCGGTTTGGATACAGATGGGGATGTGAGACATCAGACCACAGAGATGATTATTTAGCAGTTCATGTAGAAGACACTAATCACTTAGCTTACTTGACAGTTATTATCATGGTACAAGCATACAGAAATGGATATCTTTAATGAATGCTTAATTGATGAAGGGCTTGGTAATAGATTAGGTATGGGAAGTAAAGGAGGAGAGCCAGAAATAACTTCCGTGCCTCAAATTCTTGTCATCAGATGAACAATTACGGGCCGGTGACGGGCCGGTGAAGAGTTATTCATCCAGCTTTTGACATGGAGGGTTTGATGAGAGAAATCAGGAAGATTTGGAAGTACATAGGTCTAGAGCTCAGAAAACATGTACTGAAGTCATGTATTTGTGCAATTCACATGTCTCTATAGTAGCATATAATGACTTGAATGGGCTTCATAAGAAGTCTAAGAAAATGAGGGAAAAAGATAGGGTAGACCCAGACTGGAGGAACCTCAAACATCTAAATTTAAGATGAACAGAGTATGGAAGCCCATGTCTTTAGCTGGTTAGCATTCCTTTTCTCATAACTCATCTAATATCAACAGACAGGAGAGACCACCAGAGATAGAGCTTCTACTGCTGTGGTGAAAAATTGGAGAAAGAAGCTAGAATTCCCAGCTAGGGTGGATTAGCAGAAGCAACCATACTCAGCCTGGCAAAATTATAATCCACTTGTTTGTTTTAGTCAACTCAGGAAAGTACACCTTTTCTTCTAGTCTCACAAGAAAGCCCTTGAAATTTCTCACTTCTGAATTGTTTTCTAAAACTTCTCAATTCTGAAATTCACAATTCATATAAACATATATATGTTTACATACATATAATGTGCACATATGCATATATACATATATAAATATATACATGCATTTATATACCTGTACATTCCTGTGTGTATATGTGTATGCATATACATGTGTTTATATGTATGTACACATATGTGTATATATGTACATATATACATAAGTGAAACTATACATAAATAAAACTATGTAGTTTTATTTTAAAGCAAATAATAATGTTCAAATTCATTCATGGTCTTCCAATGCATAAGGACTGTCAGCTCTTTTTGGAAACTCTAGGAAATATCTCCTCACTTCTCAGATTACCCCCTGGATAAAGTGCAGTATTATCACACAAGGCAATAGTTCTCATAAAGGGTTCAGGAGTCCACCATTTAGTAGTCCAAGATGAATTTAATACAAAGCATTAAGTTATTACAGGTAAACTGCTCCTGGCATCTCTATTAGCTGTTTTTATTTGTAATGTAAGATGCAAGGGAGTTACTCAGTAAGTTTGTATTGTGTTTCACATGTCCCTGGGCCACACAGAATTCAGCCTTGTAGATGATGCATCTGTGTTTAAGAGACAGAAGCCACTATGTAAGTAACATAAATGAAAAATGGAGATAAGAAAAATCTCTAGCCTTCAGTATCCTAACTAAAGACACAGATCATCCATCCCTGCACTTGCTGTACTTTGTTTCCTAAAAATATTTTTTGTAAAGGTACTATCTCATTTGGGGCTTTGGCACTTGACCTGCACATAGTTCAGCACTAAGTCCTCCTGCTTTCTAGCTCAGAGCAGCTGTACACACCAGTGGCTGGGATGGATCACTGTTCAGCTGGGCTGTCTTCGGCAGTAAGGGTAGTGTCAGGAATGAGCTCAGGGAGGGGGTGGGTGTGTGTGGTTTGCCCATGAATGATGTGTTATAGTTCTGTAATTGCCCTCTGGGAGCTGGAGGTGCCATTATCTCTTACAAGGTAATGAAGCTGTGGGATGACACCAATTTTCTTAATCCTCTGAGTTCTACTGATTCAGTTTTAGTCACTCCAGCAAAGGGGAGTGGGAGAATAAGCTTTCCTGCAGTTTCAGGAGAAACAACTTCAGATTCAATGCTTTTGTTTTACACAGAGCAGAGGTCCTCCCTCCCGCATTTCTGGATACAGAACAGAGGAAGAATTGACAAGAATGAAAGGGGCACATAAACTCAGCATCAGTCAGATTCTTTCTTTTTCTCTTTTGGTCCATTCTCAGACTTGAACTCAGAACCTTGTACTTGCTTGGCTTGCTTGCTCAGCTGGCATTATGTTGAACACTGTCTCATGGAATTTTCTGTTATGGACTTGCTTTGAACTATATTTCTTGAATCTTAGCCACCAAAGTAGCTAGGATTAACGATGTGATCCATTGGCACCCAGCCAGAATTATATTTCTTTTCATTTCCTTTTTTACAGTTAACTGAGAATTTTATCTTTTAATAAAATAATTGTTTTCTTTATTATCTTGGTTGACTGAAAGATGGTTTATGTGAATGGCTGTCATCTCATTAGGTTCTTTAGAGGCAGTGATGATTCAAAGCATTCATCTGTTACTACAAGTTATGTTCTAGGAGAGATGTTAGCACTGGCCCTGCACTGCCCTTATCATCCAGAATGACATTTAGTGCCCTAAATGTCACTTTACTAATTAAAAAATAAAATATAAAATAAAATAAAAATAGAGGCTTAGAGAGTTTTAGTAGCAGTAAATTTATCCTATTAGTGAAAGGCTTGGACTTAAGTATAGGTTTCTAATTATAAAATAGAAGAGAACTGACCCATCTTCCTCTCAAATTTAGCTCTTTGTAGAGCTATAGTGAATGGTTGCTCTTGGGACTTTACTAAATCAATCACAAGGAGGGTTTATGAGAGAGATTTATCTCTAATGACTCCAAACTTCCCATACATTTCTCACTCACTTCTGTTCTCCTTCTTTCCCCATACCAGGGACTGGGGTCCAGTTGGAGCATTTAACCAGATCTGATAGTGTGAGGAGTCAACCCTTCTCAACAGCATGAAGTGTATCACATACAGATGGTCCCTTTCACTTTGAACAAGAATATGTGGTCCTCTTCTGTAAGCACTCTGAAGCAGTGAGCTTCTTTCCCTTGCCTTCCTCACTAAAGGGCCCCAAAAGCTGAGGTTTCCCTATCCTCCATGAGCCTTTCAGCTGGTGCACAGAGTCTCAGTTCTAGGTCCTGGCTTCTTTGCAGCTCTGGACTTGCTGCTACACAAGTGATCAGAATGCATAGCTAGCCAGGCACTGTTGGCTCACATCTGTAATCCTAGCTACTCAGTAGGCTGATTGTTGTTGGGTAGAAAAGTCCTTGAGAATCTTATCTTCAATTAGTCAATCTTCCCCCCACCCCCAAGAAAAGCCAGAAGCTATGGCTCAAATGGTAGAATGCTAGCGTTGAGAAAAATGCTCAAGGGACAGTACTCAGGCCCTGAGTTCAATCCCTAGGACTGGCACACGAAAGAAAGGAAGAAAGAAGAAAGAAGGGAGGGAGGGAGGGAGGAAGGGAGGGAGGAAGGAAGGAAGGAAGGAAGGAAGGAAAGAAAGGGAGAGAGAGAAGGAAGGAAAGAAAGGGAGAGAGAGAAGGAAGGAAAGAAAGGGAGAGAGAGAAGGAAGGAAAGAAGGAAGGAAGGAAGGAAGGGAAGGAAGCAAGGAAAGAAAGGAAGGAAAGAAAAAAGGAAGAAAAGGAAGGAAGGAAAGAAAGAAAAGAAACAAAAAGAAAGGAAGGAAGAAAGAAAAGAATATTTACCTTTTAATTTCTTAAGCCATTTCAGCTTTTAGCTGAGCAAGTGAAAAGAGAGAACCAACACAAACTTTTACAGGAAAGAATGTGCTTACTTTGTCTGGCTTGCTCCCAGGTCCACTGGCCCAGGCTCAGAGCTGGTCAGCCATCGCCAAGGACTCACTCACTCATCCCAGCATAATGTTCAACTCCTCAGATGATGTCACCACAGCTATCTTTCAAGGCTCTGAATGAGCCCATGCCAAAAACACCTTGAAGTTAAGACGCTTCTGTGTTCACCAACAACTTGATAGAAAACTACCAGCATGAATCCTGAGGCTGTGGTGACATTGGAACAAGAGTAGGAGAATTCCTATTGTTAGCCTTCCCTCCACCTCAGGTCCTCAGCCCCTCCCGCTGCACCTACCCTGAGCAGCTTGTCTCTGCCCCCAGTTGCATCAGCAGAGTGCCCTCCACGCAAAACTGAACTTCACCTTCCCTTCCCAAAGAACTCTCCCAGGGCTCCAGCCAGTTTCCCTCTCTTGGCCCCGACCTAGCTGTGCACACAGAGTACCTCCCACCTCTAGCCCCGGTGTTAGACAGGTATCCCTGATTAGGGACAGGAGCCATTTTGCTCCCATTTCCGTGAGAGAGATGGCCTTGTCACCTCCTCTAATGAACCTCCTTCTGTATGTGACAGTGTCTATGTGGTCTTCTGGGATGGCTGCTTTCACCTACGTTTGTTCACTTCTCCATGTAAGTCAGTCAGCCATGGGTGTCTGTGATAATGTTGGCTTTACCTCAGCCACTTGCCCCCGGGGCTCATTCTGAACCGTATTAAATTCAGTTCTTGTTATTGCTCCAAGATAAGATTTGCTGCTTCCTGAGCTATATTCTAACGTGTTCAGAGTCCAAGTCTTTTCTTCCTTAGAAATAAAATTAAGTCTCTTAAATGGATCACTGTTTCATCCAATGTATTTTTGTCTTATGTCATTACTGGATCTAGAATTAATATAGGAGATGAGCTCATGTCTTCTGGAGATGAAAGTCTTCCTTCAATCTGCTTCCCTTTTCTTACAGGGACTCACTGAGCTGTGCTGCCCCAGCCCTTCATCTTTCATAGGGGTGTACCTGAGGACAAAGCACATCCAGGCATGTTAAAACTCCAAATTGGGCAAGCCCTGACTGATCTAGATGTTCAGATTTCTAAAAGTGAATCTCTATTGGGAGAGGTAAGACTTGTCCAGGAGCAGAGAGATTGGGTTAGTAGCAGAAGAAGCTGTATTTCCACTGTATGTGACAAAGGTCAGAGTGAAATACGCTAATAATGAGGTAGTTTGGAGAATGTCCATGGGCTTATGATGATAGTCCTTAAAACTGAAGGGGGTGAAAAGTATAGGAACTGGGAATATATGATTTTAGATGTAAATAAAGAAAAAAACTTGATTTTTGTTCAAATCAAGCAATTCTTCAATATTGCACTTTGATTTACTTATTTATTATCATACCATATAGTTTACCTAAATATTTAGGATAAAATATTGATTGTGGAATTTTATTAAGGATGATAATTAAACGTATTATATATTTCAAACTTGTTAAAAGAGTAAGTTTAAATACTCTCATTAAAACAGTGGTAAATATGTGACATGGGTGTCAATTTGCTTGTCTTGGTCATTCTTCAATGTCTGTGTGCCTATACATACACACACATATATAAATTATATATAATACAGATATTATATATAATCATGTGTTACCCAATGAGCTCCCTTCCCATAGCTTAGTATGCTCCTTCCCCTTTCCACAGCTTAGCATGCTCCTTTCTTTGGCAACACTAGGCCCATGTAGTAAAGGCAGTAAATAATCAGCCAGTAAATAATCAACTTCTCTACCCTGGGATGGCACTTCTATGGGGCAGCTACCACCATATAAGGCAACAAGAGCCCCTTAGAGTGACCTTCAGGTCTGGGCAGCTGCAGGACCCCTTATCTACTATTTGGGCAGCAGCCATAAATCCGAGTCCTCCATGATGAAGCCCCTGGCCCTCATATCCACACCAGGGTCTCCGCCTCCTAGCCCCTTCTAGCCCCTCCTAGACCTCCCAGGTTATATAGGTCACCTCAAACAATAGTCTGCACTTCTCTCTCCTCTCTTGTGAGAAGGAGTCTTGCTGGTCCCTCTCCTGGCAATAAACCTTTCTTTGTTCTTTGTACCTGGATGTCTGTGTGGTTTTCTGGCAAAGTCTAAATTACTCTAACATCATGCTATCACATTCTATTCCATATATACATATATATGTGTGTGTATATATGTATATATACACACACATATACATATATGTATATATACACACACAAGCACAATTATGATTTTTTAACTAAAAATAAACTACTAGTTTCTTCACAGCCCAGTTCTAAACATGTTCCTGGACTTTTTGCATTATGATATGTCAGAAATTGTGGTTGTTGTCTGAACTCTGTGGGGGCTGGCAGACAGGGAGAAATATTAATGATTAGAAACATCCTAGAGATGAAGTGTGGCCAAGCTGGGGGGTGGGGTGGGGTGCTCCCTTTGTCATAATGCCCTCTCTTCTATTGTTCTCTCAGAAAGAAGAACACCCCCTCAAAGCCCTGCAGTTTCTCCAGCTCTTCCACATCCTGTGTGAGGCCTGAGAGAAGTAAGCAAGGAGTCTCTGGCACCCAAAGAGGAAGTTGCAGAGGCACTGCATGACACTCACCATCACACTGTAGTTGGTAGCACCAAGCCCTTCCTCTATTCTGCAACTTCAATGACAGGGCCTTGGATCTGCTTTCATGAGTAATATAAACTCTCTCTTGAGTGACTAAAGGAAGCATATAATCACAGACCCCTGCCTGTCTGTATTGAGGAATTCATATGCTGTCTGAGTGGGGATCTTTGACATCTTACGCAGCCATACTAGTGAAGGCCACTAAGAGTCAATTCTTACTAACAACCAGAAAAGAGGATTTTTTTTTCTTTTTTATATTTTAAAAATTCCTTTTCACAAGATCCTACAGTTGCTGAAAATTCTTCTCTGCTCCTTTGCTGTGGTATTTAAAGACTTACTCAACATTTCAGCTAACTAGAAACTGACAGTTGCTAAACTATTCTACATATTCAGAAACATCTTCCATCTGCCTAGGCAAGCCAGAGCTGGGCAGAACAGACAGTGGGTGAGAACATTGTAGGACTCCTATACAAAACTTGCAGAAGAAAACAGAATCTGGTACCAGTGGCTCATGCCTATAATCCTAGCTAGTCTGAGACCTGAGGATCATGGTTCAAAGCCAGCCAGGGTAGAAAAGTCCATTAGACTATTATTGCCAATAAACTACTCAGAAAAAACCCTGAAGTGGCACTGTGGCTCAAGTACCCAGGCCCTGAGTTCAAGCCCCAGAACCAGCAAAGAAAAAGAAAAGAAAGAAAGTAAAAGTAAAGAAAATAGAATCTTTTCCTTGATGCATGTCAGAACTAAGATTGTATGTCTCAGCTTCAGTTGACTTAGGTGGATTGTTCTATATGGGCTATCAGGGAGAAGATCTAGGAAGCTATTACCTAGGAAGGTGCTGGAGAGAATTAAAAACACATGGTTTAAAAACAAATTCCATGGGTTGGAGGCACGGCTAGGTGGTAGTATACCAACCAAAAAGTTGGAGAGACAACAAGGGAGAGAGAATTCGAGTCCCAGATTCAGACCCCCCCCCAAAAAAAATGCAGTCCACAAGACTCCATACTTCTCTTTATCAGCAGTGGTGTCTGATAGATCCATGCTCCAGTCCCACACCTACTTGCTAAGTCTGCCCTTCTCAAACATCTTCCTATCCTTCCACATCCATTCCATTCATTCATCTGTTCTACAGGAATCCATTCATGGTCAAGATCCTCAGGCATTAAACATAGTTTTGAAGTCATGCCAGACCTTGGCTAAATCACCAGTCTGAGGTTCAACTTCCTTATCTATACAAAGGACCTAATAACCAGTATCTTCTCACACACACACAGACAACTAAAGCAATTACACGTGCCTGGTAAGTGGTAAAAAAAAATGCTAATAGCAGTCATGACTCTAAAGGAAAGGTGCCTCTCCCCAGAGAACTCAGAGCTTCTGAGGTCTTTAGTGAAAATTAATAATGATAATAATAGTAATAACAACAACAACAACAATAATAATAATGGCAGCAGACAAGGTCCCAAGTGTAGAGCTTTCACAGTCCATCAGTGGAACCGATCCTATTTCCTCACTTCCAGCTCCTGTTTAACTCAGCTTTCCCAGGTCATCATAGGATAGATTTGCAAGGGAGTGAGATCACATGCAATTCAAGTGGTATTTTATGCCTCGCTCATTTTCTAAGGCAAACTGAGGTATTTCTGTAGACACTACTTTACCACCTGACTCTTCTTACCATCCTCAATGCAGCAAAAGAATGTTATGGTTGATATTCCTTACGACAATGGGCTAAACATGTGTGTATACACTTGGATGTAATTATTTTTAGGAGTACACACACACACACACACACACACGCACACACACACACCTATCCTTTCAATGATATTGCCCTTCAGAATTTTTCTACAACAGATTGTTGTTTAGGAAACCAGAGCATCACCGGCATTGTGTGCATCATAGAACCATTGCATTCAAGCCCTAGTTTTCATTCCATTTGGTTAGAGGTTCATTCAATTAGATGAGGAAGGGAGACACCCAGGGGTGATTGAAAGATGGAGGTGAGCCAGTGATGGTTTCTTGTTATTATCATCAAGAAATTAATAATGAAAGATTTAAAAAGGGGGGAAATATAGGAGAAAAACAACTCTGGATGCTAATTTAAATACTGATGCCTATTGTAGAGAACTGATGACTCTGTTACCTGAAATGTATTCTTAGGATTAAATTCCCTTCTTGTATCTCAGCCATGTAACACAGCTGTATCTAGATGTTCTCTGCTCATATAACACACACACACATCCCTACCAAACAGGAACTCCATCCAGCTCTCATTCATTTATCATCTACCAAGTGACAAATAGTGTTAGAAGTGCTTATTGCTAGTACAAACATTAAAAAGGGCCCACAAACAGCTTTAAAATTAGGGAAGAGACATAAACACTGGGTATGCTGCTTCTCCATGTGCTAGCCATCAGACCATTCACTCAGCTGTCAGCATTATATTTTCTCATCTAAACTGATGGTTAGGGTATGGATAATAGCTTCAAGAAATGATTAAAAATTGCTACTAGAGAGCTATGCAATTGAATGGGAAAGGTAAACATCCATTCTGCAGGAGTCATTAGAAAAGCTTCATTATGTAGTGTGTAGCAGAGCAGACTCTGAATTCCAACAAAGCCTTTCAAACAAACAGCAAGCTAAGTGAATAGAATCAGGTGGCCAGAGGCTGCCTCTTTATATGAACAGAACATCAGAATCAGATATAAATGTGGAAGGATATGCAAGTTAACAGAGAGAAGAAGAAACGGAGGGCCAAATTTTGGAGCAGCTTGGGTGCCCAGCTGAACCTCTACATGGTATTGTATACAACTAGGAAGAATGCAGGGAAAATGTTCTGGCCAAGTCATGTTATCTAAAGCAAAGGGCACAAACTCACAGAGTGAGTTTCAATGCATAGAAATTTTTGGCATTTTAAATTTCATTTATTACCTCAAGGTAGAGCTGGCTTAGCTCTAGTTTGCTTATAGTAATCACTGATATGATGATTTATAACCACAAGCTTTCACGTTTTTGTAGCTTGGAAGCATATAAAGTTTTAAACTCCTGATAACAAACCTTTGAGAAAAATCACTCTGATGCCAGGAACAAGAGGCAATAAAGGCTGGAAGAACAGAGACAAATGAATTTAAGAGTGGGTTTCATGTGTCCTTACATAGACTACCAGCGTTGTCATTCTGGACACACCAGGTCTAGGTATGGGTATCCCTGATGTTGGAAGGTCCAAAAGAGAGCACTTAAAAACCCAACCCTCTAGCTGAGCCAGATATTCATTCATTTAACATGAGCTCTGATCCTTATCATGGAAAAAGTCCTAGGAAAAAGTAGAGTACAAAGACATTCAAGGGTACATGGTTTCAGATTATTCAGCCCCAGATCAATTTTCCTCTTGGAAAATCATACAAAATTATTAAATGCACATTATTGTGTACAAGTTATACATTAGGCTTTGGGGAAGCCTGAAAGATGTATAACCAATAGTTCTGGGTATTTAAGAAGTTCAAAATCACCAGGTTCTGGTGACTTATGGCTATAATCCTAGCTACTCAGGAAGCTGAGCTATGAAGATTGTGGTTTAAAGCCAGCCTGGCAGGAAAGGCTGTAAGACTCTTACTTCCAATTAAGCACCAAAGAGGGAAAAAAACAGAAGTAGAGCTGAGGCTCAAGTGGTAGAGTACTTGAGCAAAAAGCTCAAGAACAGTGCCCAGGCTTTGAGTTCAAGCTCCAGGAGTTCCAGTGCTGATGAAGAAAAAAGGAAGAAGAGGAAGAAAAGGAAAGAGAGAAAAGAGGAGGAGAAAAAGAAGGAAGAGGAGAAGGAGGAGGAGGAAGAAGAGGAGGTGGAGGAAAAGGAGGAAGAGGAAGACAATCCATGTGATGATAACAGAGGTTTTATTTTGTTTTGATTTATTTTGTTGAAGGGGGTTAAATTATAGCAGACAGGGTGTCTCAACATAATAAATGATACATAACAAGACATACTTGTATTTCACTTTCTCTACTACCTATTGACTATTAGCTTTAATATTGTTTAATCTCTTTCAAAAATTTTTCTCACTTTTTCATACTCTTTCAGGTATAGTACAAGTCAATATGTTAGTTTATTTTTTTAGATTTTCTTTTTTTTATTGTGAAAATACTGTACAGAGGGGTTACAATTACATGGGCAAGATAAGGAGTACATTTCTTATCAAGCATTGTAGCCTACTCCTTTGTTTCCCCTTCCCATCCCTTCCCATCCTCCCCCTGCCCCCCCATCCAATCCTCCCTGCTCCCAATTTTTCTCACTTTTAACCTGAGCATTAAGGTGATTCTTTTCTTGCTCATCAACTAATTGTAAGAAGCAAATTAAACAAGAAAAATAAAATTTTAGAATGTAAAGGACCTATGAAATTTCCCCTCATCTGTTTAATTTCTAGGTAAGAGAAACTGTTGGACAGGTTTATAGGATATTTTCCAAGGTTACTGACATAGCAATAATAATTGACATCATAAATTTATTTTAATGTGCATATATCCACTTCATAAATATTTATTGACAGTCTATGATCAAGGGCAAGTTTTAAGGTCTAAAGATAGTAAGATTACTTTCTCAGAGATCACAGTATCTCAAGACATCACACACATAGTCCAGATGGGAAAGGGACAAAGCGGGAAATACAGAATGCTAAGAAATCAGATAACAGGAGAGCCAGGCCCAGCTTGTAAAACCAGGAATGGCACATCTAAGCTCAGAATGGCAATGCCGATTTATTTAAGAAAGAGCAATACAATTGTACAATAGAGACCAAAGTGAGTCAAGAACATAAAACATATTGCATTTAAAGTCAATATTCTTTCTTTTAAAGTATCTTTCAAGACTTTAGAAATAACTTCCACCATAAGCAACTGGAAATCTGCACAAAAATATACACAAAAAAACTATATTCATAAACTGTATCACAAGGGTGATAGAATCTTGAGATATAAAAACATCTGGCTTTCTGTCTGGTAGGAATTTCAGGACCAAAGAACAAGAAGATGAAAACAAACAGAGCTGAAAGACCCACTCAACTGGTAAAAGACAAGACAGAGTTGGAGAAAACAGGGTAACTAGAATTTGGGGCCACAGAAAAAGAAGCTATTAGAGAAACAACTCCAGAGATCTTTAAAGAGCACCACTTAAGTACTTGGCTTCTTCCTGATTTTCATATCTTCAGGAGATGTTGAGGAATACCAAGAATATAGACAAAGAACCATGTTGGGGAAAAGAAAAATATATATTATAAAATTCTCTAAGCAAACACAGAACTCAGAATTGTTCAAGCCTCAAATGAGCATATAAAGAACCCTCATTGAACACATATGACATGTAATAGAGAAAAAGTGATCTAGAAATGTTTCTGGCCATAAAATATGTATACAGTAGCTCCTTCTTTTCTGTGGGACAATAATTCAAGATGTTCAGTGGATTTGTGCAATCTTACCTAGTGCCAAACTACACATTACATGTATTTTTTCTATTCCTATGGCAATGTTTATTTTATAAATTAAGTTCAGTAAGAGACTAACAATAACAACTAATAGTAATAAAACACCAAATATAGTACACTCTTACAAAGCTATATGCATATAATCTTTCTATAGTTTTAAACTATAGAAACCATGGGGAACAAACAGTGGATAAATGAGGATCACTAAGCACATTCTCTACCTTGAGAAAATCAAACTAAAGATTTACCAATAGTGTCCAGTACTGGTTGCTCACACCACCAGTGTGTAATTCTAGCTACTCCAGAGGCTGAGATTTGAGGATCCAGGTTTGAAGCCAGACAGAGCAGGAAAGTCATTAGACTCTTGTCTCTAACTACAAGAATTATGGAAATGGAGCTGTATCTCAAGTGGTACAGCTCTAGCCTTGAGTGAAAAAGCTAAGGGACACTGCCCAGGCCCTAAGTACTGGTGCACGTGTGCATGCACACACACACACACACACAGATTTATGAACAATCAAATGCCAATAATAACATATTAAACTACTCTGAAGAAATTCAGAAAAATATAGTACCAATCAAAAACTACTAGACAAGCAGAAAAACAGAAAAATGCAACTGATAACTAATTAAAAAACCAATCTGCAAAAAGATATAGAAATAAGATAGACATTAAATATTAAAAAATCTAAGGCAAAGATGCTTAACACACTTGATAACTTAAATGTCACCAAAAATATAATGAGGATAATGAAAAATATAAACATCTGCCTTAACATCAGTTAAGATTGGCTTAACTGCAGATTAGAAAATACAAAAACTAGAATATATATATTTGAAGATACAGCAGCAGAAACTACTAAAAATTACTGAAAATTTTAAAATACTGTAAAAAATTAACAGAGTGACAGGAATCGAGGAAAAATTTCAAAGGCCAGTTATACACACAATTGAAGTCCCAGAATAAAATGTGGATAGACAAAATATATTGAAGAAATACCTGTAGAGTATTAAAAAATGAGGAAAACTACAGAATTACAAAACAAGAATGCTTGAGCGAACAAAAAAAAACAAAAACATAGTAAAGTCAAAGCAGTATCTATTACAATAAAATTATATAAAAATAATGATAAACATTTTTAGGTCAAATGGAAGAAATGACTGTTCATCTGGATCCAGATAAGGCAATACATAAATTAAAATTCATAAAAATATAAAAGGAAAACGTATCTAGAATTCTTTGTCCAATGAAATACCTCTTAGCAGTAAGATGAAATAATAAAACCTTTTCAAACAATTTAAAGCTGAGAAAGTTTGTTATCAGCAAACCTACACTACAATAAATATTAAAGAAAATATGTAGGAGAGAATTTGGTGTTTAGAATATTAAAAAAAAAGAAATGAAGAAAGTGCCTAAAATAACAGAATGCTTATATTATGATTTCCCCGCCCCCCACCTCCACCCCAATGATACTGGAGTTTAAACTCAGAACCTTCTGTTTACTATGCAGTCAATGTCTCACATTTATCCTCAGCTTGTCCTAGACTACAATTCTTTTAGTTAAGCTTTCTTTGTAGATTGGTTGAGATGGAAAGTCTGATGGACTATTTGCCTGGGCTAGCTTTGAACTATAATACCCCCATTCTCTACTCCCAGAGTAGCTAGAATTACATATGATAATCACCACACTCAATACATATTTTTATTTAAAAATTTAAACAATATTTGGATGCTTAAGGCCAAATAAAAACTATATGTCATGGAGGTGACTATGAAATATAGACCTTAAATACAAATGAGTTGAACATTCAAATACATGGCAAAGATCAGCAGGATGAAACAGAGACTCCATTTTATCCTGTTTACAAGATTAACAATTTAGATTCAAAGATACAAATATTGAAAAAAAACAAGATATACTAAGTAAAATACTAAAATAGAGTTGGAACTGTTATATTAAATTAAGACAAAACAGACTGTTGGTTTTGTTGTTGTTTTAGCAGTACTGGCATTTGAACCCAGTTTCTAAGAAGGCATTCAACCACTCGATTCATGCTCCTAGTCCCTGACCCCTCTCTTTATCTTCCTTCCTCCCTTCCTTCCTTCCTTCCTTCCTTCCTTCCTTCCTTCCTTCCTTCCTTCCTTCCTTCCTTCTTTCTTTCCACCTTTCCTCTCTTTTCTTTCTTCCTTTTTTCTTTCTATTCTTTTTATTTAGCCATCTAAAAAGCCATAGCTTATATTTTGAGATAGATCTTGTATTTTGGGTGGGATTGGTCTCTGACCATGATCCTTCTATCTATACTTTCTATGTAGTGAGATTACAGATGTAGGTACATTATTAATAGCTAGTATATTAGTTGATACAGAATCTTTCTAATTCTGTTCACAGTGACCTGAAACTACTGTCCTCTGAACTCTGTGGCAACATAGAATTTAGCTCAAATGTGGTATTAGGAAAGGAGAAACACAGGTTAAAATGGTAAATTTTAATTCACTAGAAAGACATGACAATTTCACACATACATACATATATACATCATGCATTCATATGCACATATGCACACAATAACAAAATGCCAATGTATGAGTCAAAAAACAACAGGAGATGAAACTGATAATTTATTAGTAATATCTGAATACTCAATACTCTACTTTCTTTTTTTTTTTTGTCGGTCGTGAGGCTTGAACTCTGGGCCTGGGTGCTGTCCCTCAGCTCTTCAGCTCAAGGCGAGCGCTCTACCACTTGAGCTACAGCGCCACTTCTGGTTTTCTGGTGGTTTATTGGAGATAGGAGTCTCACAGTCTCTCCTGCCCGGGCTGGCTTTGAACCGTGATCCTCAGATCTCAGCCTCCTGAGTAGCTAGGATTAAAGGCGTGAGCCACCAGCACCCGGCTAATACTCTACTTTCAATAATAGAAAAGTGAGACTAAATTAGCAAGAAAAGAAAATATTTGAAACATTCTAGCCAAGTAGACCAAGGAGATACATAGGGACCTCTCTGCTTACTATCAGGAGGATATGCTTATCTAGAGCATGCTCCAGAAAAGACTACATGGAAGGCCAGAAAAGAAGTCTTGATAACTTGTAAATGCTGAAATCATAAAAAGAAATTCTCTTGCAATAAATAAAATATGACTATCTATGTTCATTTCAATTTGGTATAGAAAAGTCCTTTGACAAAATTCAAAACCCTTTCATAATAATCAAAGAACTCATAGGAAACTAGAAATAGAAAATTCCTTAACACAATGAAAGGTATTTGTCTTGTGGAAACCCACAGCTAACACCATACTCAAGTTGGTAGAATAAAAACTTCCCTTAAGATCAGAGACAAGACAAAATGGTTTCCTTTTACCACTGTTCTTCCATAATACAAAGATCTAGGTTTGTATTAGACAATGAAAGGAAATGTAAGGCATGAAATTGAAAATGAAGAAGCAAAACTATCTCTATTCATTCATATGTTCCACATTCCAGAAATGGGATCTATTATTGAGCTACTACATAGTCCATTTTTTGTGTGATTTTTCTATATCAGCAAAACAATCTCAAAAGGAAATAAAGAAAAACAATTATATTTACCATAGCATTAAAACTAGCCAGGCTCCAATGACTCACATCTTCAATTTTAGCTACTTGGGAGGCTGGACCCCTTTCCAACCAATAGCTGGGTAAAGTTGTATGCTCTTGTCATTACAGCTGTCTGGAAGGCTGAGATTCGAAAGATCTTAATTTTAGATCAATACTGGCAGAGAAGTTGGAAAGGCTCCATCTCAACGGAAAGGGTGGCATGTGCCTATCATCACAGCCATGATGGGAAGCCTAAAATAGGTAGATTGAAGTCCAGGCCCATGTCCAGGCAAGAAGCAAGTCTCTGTCTCAAAAATAATGAAGCAAAGCTGGGTACTGGTGGCTCATACCTGGAATCCTAGGTACTCAGGAAGCTGAGATCTGAGGACCATGGTTCAAAGCCAGTGCCAGCAGGAAAGTCTGTGAGACTCTTATCTCCAACAAACCACTCAGATAACCAGAAGTGGCACTGTGGCACTGTGGCTCAAGAGGTAGAGTGCTAGTCTTGAGCTGAAGAGCTGAGGGACAGGGCCCAGGCGCAGAGTTCAAGCCCACAATCAGCAAAAAAAAAAGTCACTGCAAAAAAATGAAAAGGTGAAGGAGTGACTCAGTGACAGAGCATCTACCAATCAATACATGGCCCTGAGTTTAAACCCCAGTACTGCCCCTACATAAAACTGATATAATATTTACAAATATATCTAATCAAGAAAGTGAAAGGCAAAAAAAGAAAGTGAAAGGCATGTATATAGAAGACTACAAACCATTTGGTGAACTAAAGAATATTTGCATAAATGCAAAAACATATATCCTCAAATAGAAAAATGTAATAAGCAACGTCCAGATCCATTATATCCATGTCAGAATTCTAACATAACAGGAAATGCAAATCTTTAAATTGATGTAGATTTGCAAGGAACTTGAATAGCCAAAACAATCTTAGAACAATATGAAAGCCAACTTAGAAAGCTGCAAAAACTTACATGACATGACGTCAGAGACAGATTAATGGCATAAAATAGAAACACAAGAGAAACTCCTCATGTAAATGGATAATTAATTTTCCACAAGATTTCCAAGACCATTCAATGTGAAAAGGATAATCATTTTCAATAATGCCATAAGAAAACTAGATATCTGTGCACATGGAATGGAATAATTAGACACTTATCACAACATACATGCACATACACACACAAATTCACACACACACACACACACACACACACACACACACACACACACACACACACATGCATACTTATATACAGAACTCAAAATGAATTAAAGATTCAGGAGCCAAAATTACAAACACCAGAAAGAAAAAACAGTGGGGGAAAATCTTCTTGACTTGAATTTGGAAATAACTTCATTGCTATGATATCAGAAATATAGACAAGAAAAGAAAAGTAGATAGATAAATTGTATCTAATTAATATTAAACATTTTTGTGCACAAACAGATGTGATTAAGAGAGTGAAATTATGTCCTAAAAATGGAAGAAAATAATTGTAAATAATATATCCTGATATATTAAGGACTGATAATACAGAATATAAAAGAAGTTCTACAACTTAACGATAGAAATAAACCTAATTCAAAAATGAGCCAAAGACTTAAAAAGACATTTTTTAAAGAACATAAATAACTAATGACCAACACATGAAAGATGTTAGATATCATTAGTCATTCATTGAAATGAAAATCAACAGCATAGTTAGAATCTGGTGTTGGTGAACCAACTCTGTAATCCTATCTACTCTCAGGTGGCTGAGGATCAGGATTAGAAACAAGCTTTGGAAGCTAAGTCCAGGAGACTCACATATCCAATTAACCAACAAAAAGCAGAATGTAGAGATGTGACTCAAGTACCAGAGTGCCAGCCTTGAGCAGAAAAAATAAGAGAAAATGTGATTACCTGAGTTCAAGCCCCAGTACCAACACATGCACATGTGCATACACACATACACTCACACACACACACACACACACACACACATACACAATGAAATATCTCATATCTATGAAGCTAGGAGCCAGTGGCTTATGCTGGTAATCCTAGCTAATCAGGAGGCTGAGACGTGAGGGTTGTGGTTCAAAGCCACTATCACAAAACTCAGTTGAGATTCTCATCTCCAATTAACTAGTAAAATCCCAGAAGTGAAAAGGCGGAGCTGATGGCTCATACCTATAAGCCTAGTTACTAAGTCTGTGATGGCAAATCAAAGTCAACCCAGCCAGAAAAGTCCTTGAGACTCTTATCTCTGAAAAAGCTGGAAGTAAAGCTGTGGCACAAGTGTAGAATACTAGCCTTGAACAAAATAATCTTAGGGACAGAATACAAGCCTTGAGTTCAAACCCCAGGACTAGTGCACACACACACACACACACACATACAGCTGTAGCTGAAGGGATAGAACACCAGCCTTGAGCAAAACAAGCTAAGGGAAAGTTCCCAGTCTCTGAATTCAGTGATCCAATATCAGCACACATACCAAAACAAAAACAGAAAAAAATCACCTGGAAATAACAAATGCTGGCAAGAAGTTCAAGAAATGAGAATGCATATAGGTATGTAAAAGAGAACTGTGCTGCTTATAAGGATGAATGATACAAACACAAACAGTTTGGTGGTTTCTCAAAAAATGTAAACATGAGCTGGTCACCCAATGGTTCTGTAATCCTAGCTACTCAGGGGCTGATATCTGAGGATCATAGTTTGAAGCCAACCCAGGCAGAAAAGTATGTGGAGACTCTTATCTCCAATAATCTACTCAGAAAAAGCTGCATGTGACACTGTGACTCAAGTGGTAGAGCACTTACCTTGAGCAAAAAGAAGCTCAGAGACAGCATCCAGGCCCACAGGGCAGGCAGAAAGGAAAGGAATGAAAGGAAGGAAGGAAGGAAGGAAGGAAGGAAGGAAGGAAGGAAGGAAGGAAGGAAGGAAGGAAGGAAGGAAAGAAATTTCAGCATGGAATCACCATGTAACCCATTAGTGCCAGTCCTAAGTTTATATGTAAAGAACTGAATATAGATTATTCAAACAATTCTATGAAGACACATCAATCTGCAGCACTATATAGACAGAAGGTAGAAAAAGCCAAAATGTCTATCAGTAGAAAGAACTGATGGACAAGTTGTTGTACATACTGTCAAATAAAATTGGATAACTGTGTTACATGAAAGTGAAACACAAAGGGTTACATATACAATGGTTTTATCTGAAATGTCCAGAACAGGATCATATAAACTGAATACATACAAGATTTGCTCAGACTAGAGAAAGTAAGAGATGAGGAAGTAATCAACATGCGTTTTCATTTTGGATTTATGGAACTGTTTAGAAACTAGATATATGTGATGGTTATTAGAAAATATCGTAAAAGTACAAGTGCCACATAATTGTTCGTGTGTGCGTGTGTGTGTGTGTGTGTGTGTGTGTGTGTGTGTGTGTGTATTTATATGTGTGTACTGGATCTGGGCTTGAACTCAGGGCCTGGGAGCTGTCCCTGAGCTTTTTTGATTTTTTTTAAAGCTAGGACTTTCTACTTGAGTCACAGCTTCATTTCCAGCTTTTTATTGGTTAATTGGAGAGGAGAGTCATGGACTTTGCTTCCTGGACTGGCTTTGAGTCACCATCGCAGATCTCAGCCTCCTGAGTAACTAGGATTAGAGGCTGTGAGCCACCACTAACCCAGACTAATCATTCATCTTTACATGTCACCCCAATACATTTTTTAATATGTTACATAGTAAAGATGAAATCTTAATTTACATAAAACAAGCCAGTCACAAGAATACATATTCTATTATTCCTTTTCATAAAAGGTAAAATGTAGACAAACTTACACTAACAGAAAATATACTAATTTCAAGGGTAGAAGTAGAGAAAACAGCCAGTGACTCAAAAGTTAGAAAGAGTAATCGAACTTTTCTAAAATTAAGTAATACTGACATCAAAGCAACAAAGAAATTATCTTAAAAATGTGTTAGAAACAATCGCATGAAAGAAAAAAACATTTGAACACATATCTAAGGGTTCATTTCCCTAACATCACCTTATCTGACCTTTTCTGCTTGACTCAGACATATACTAGATATTGCAAATAAGGGAAACCATGGGACCTATGTTTCTTTGGGCCTGGATTACTTCACTTAATACAATTTTTTCCAAGTCTAATTTGTGGAGGGGAAGGAGAAAAACAAATTGTTTAAATAGGGATACTGGTGGACCCTTTGCAACAATGAGATGTACAAGTCGTTAGTCGAAAACGAACTTAACAACTTTCGTGCTGGGGGTCGGGGGAAAGCGGGGAGGATTGGGTGGGAGGGCAGGGGGAGGATGGGAAGGGATGGAAGGGGAAACAAAGGAGGATGCTACAATGCTTGATAAGAAATGTACTCATTATCTTGCCCATGTAATTGTAACCCCTCTGTACAGTATTTTCACAATAAAAAAAATTAAGTAATACTTCCAAATGGCTCATACATGTAATAGTTATTCAGCAAGTTGAGATCTGAAGATTGAAGTTTGAAGCCAATCCAGGCCAGAAAAGTTCATGAGATTGTTAGCACTAATTAAGCAGCAAAAATTTTGAAGTGGAGGTTGGTTCAAGTGGTAAAGCACCAGCTTTGAGCAAAACAGCTAGTCAAGAGCCTGGAGCCCTCAGTTCAAGCCTCAGTACCAGCCCTTACAAAAAATTAGCAAAATTTGAAGTCTGTACAACTATGTGAATATTCTGTAAGCCTTGAATTGTATTCTTTCAGAGAGTAAATTTTACGAATTATCAATTACTTCTCAATATAAGTAGCTAAAATATCCAGAAGTAAAATTATAACTACAATGACAAAAAGGACAAAGTAGTAAATATAGACAGTTATCATGTTCTTACAGTTTTTATGTTCTAATATTACTTGAAAGCATGGGTGCCTACTTTTACTCATAAACAACTTAATTAATTAAAATAAAATGTTACAGCTAATAAGCTAAAAGTATAGATAAAATGAAGTTATTTTTAAAATGCTCAGATGATGTTTACTGGAGTAATATAAAACAACAACAAAAAAGAAATACAGAAGCCATTTACTCTAACTGGAAAAATATCTATCAACATTAAGCTCATGTAAACTAAACAGTTCAAAGCATTGTCAGGATTGTCAGAATTGATTATAAGTGAAAATCAAGACATACACACATGTTGTCTATAAGTAAACATTAATTGTCGGGTCCAGGAAAGGTAAGTGTGGCCTCTTGCCTTTCCCCAGCCTCCTTTAGCCCAGGAGACAATCAGACGCAGCAGGGAGTCAAGCAGGAAAAAACTCCTTTATTAACACAGAGCAAGCCCTTTTTAAAGCAAAAAAGATCCATTCATCTACTGAGGGGCATCTGGGTTGGTTCCATATCTTAGCTATTGTAAATAATGCTGCAATAAACATAGTTGTGCTGGTAGCTTTAGTGTGGTCTTGTTTGTAAACATTTGGGTAAATGCCCAAAAGTGGGATTGCTGAGTCATAGGGGAGCTCTATGTGAAGTCTTTTGAGGAACCTCCATACTGCTTTCCAAAGTGGTTGAACAAGTTTACACTCCCACCAACAATGAAGTAAGGTTCCCTTCTGTCCACATCCCCTCCAGCATCTGTTATTAGAGTTCTTGATTTTTACCATTCTAACTGGGGTGAGGTGGTATCTCAGTGTTGTTTTGATTTGCATTTCTTTTATGGCTAGGGAGGTTGAGCATTTCTTCATGTGTCTATTGGCCATCCTTCTTTCTTCTTCAGAGAAGTTTCTCTTTAAGTCTTTAGCCCACTTATTTATTGGGCAGTTGTTTCTTTGAGGATTTGTTATTGGGGGATTCAGTAGATGAATGGATCAAGAAAATGTGGCATATATACACAATGGAATTCTATGCCTCCATCAGAAAGAATGACATTGCTCCATTTGTTAGGAAATGGAAAGACTTGGAAAAAATTATATTAAGTGAAGTAAGCCAAGCCCAAAGAAACATAGGTCCCATGGTTTCCCTTACTTGCAATATCTAGTATATGTATGAGTCAAGCAGAAAAGGTCAGATAATGTGATGTTAGGAAAATGAACCCTTAGATATGTATTTAAATGTTTTTTTTCTTTCATGCATTTGTTTCTAACGCATTTATAAGATTATTTCATTGTTGCTTTGTATGTCCCTCCCCCACAGTATAACCCCTGCTTTCACTATATTTGATGTCGGTATAATTTGTGGAGGAGATGGGGAAAAACAAGTCGTTTAAGGATACAGGTGGACCTGTTGCAACAATAAGTATAAGTTGTCATGTCAAAAACGAACTTTACAACGTTGGGGGGGGAGGGGAGGGGGGGAGGATTGGGTGTGGGGGGGAGGGGGGAGGCTGGAAAGGGATGTGAAGGGTTAACAAAGGAGGAGGCTGCAATGCTTGATAAGAAATGTACACATTATCTTGTCCATGTAATTGTAACCTCTCTGTACAGTATGTTCACAAAAAATTAAAATTAAAATTAAAAAAATAAAAAAATAAAGCAAAAAAGAGCAGGTGGCATGGCAGGGGAGGAAAAGGAACCAATCACTGTCAAAGTCACACCCTATCATTCACCTAAGCTTCCATGGGCTGATAATTGGGCTCTGCCCACTCAACTCCCTCTCAGCGCCATCTTTGCTGCCCATGTGCTCTACAATTAATAATAAAGTAAATGTGGGGCTGGGAAGGTGGCTCAGTGGTAGAGCGCTCGCCTTGCATGCATGAGGCCCTGGGTTCGATTCCTCAGCACCACATAAGCAGAAAAAAAAAGCCAGAAGTGGTGCTGTGGCTCAAGTGGTAGAGTGCTAGCCTTGAGCTGAAGAGCTGAGGGACAGCGCCCAGGCCCAGAGTTCAGGCCCCACGACCGGACCCTCCCCGCCCCCCCCCCAAAAAAATAAAGTAAATGGTAGCCAATGATACAATGTAGAGAGATAACACATAAGAAAACTGAAGTGGCTATCATAATCCCAGGTAAAACAAACAGGACAAAAGGGATAATTCAGGTCTAAGGATATAAATATTCTCATGATAACAATGTAAATATATCAAGAAGTGGTAATGAGCCAGGTGCCAGTGGCTCATGCCTGCAATCCTAGTTACTCAGGAGGGTGAGATCTGAAGATCGTGGTTCAAAGCCAGTCCAGTCAGGAAAGTCTATGAAACTCTTATCTCCAATAAAACACCAGAAAACTGAAACTGACATTGTGGCTCAAGTAGTAGAGCACTAACCTTGAGCTGAAGAGCTAAGGGACAGCACCCAGACCCAGAGTTCAAGCACCCCAACCAAAAAGAAAAAGAAAAAAAGAAGTGGTAATGACTTTAAAAACCACATGAAGCAGTACTAAACAAAGTAAAGGGAGAAACAGACAAATTCAAAATTAAATTCAGAGAGTAAAGAACTGCATCCTTGGTAATTAATAGAGTCAGAAGACAGAAAATTAAACTACTTCAAGCAACATGGCTAATGACATTTGTAGATGATTCTATCCCACAAGCACTCTCTCTCTCTCTCTCTCTCTCTCTATATATATATATATATATAATTTCCAAATGTACATAAAATTCACCAAGAAAGATTATATGCTCGTTTATAAAACAGATGTTTAACAGTACCAAATTCTTGCAGTCTGTTCTTGAGGGATTAGATTAAAAAATCACAACATGTCTAAGGAAAAAAAAATCACTAAATATTTGGAAATTAAATAACATCTTTATAAATAAGTTGTGAGTCAAAGGACAAATCAAACAAAAACTGAAGAACATTTTGAACTCTATGAAAATAGCAATACATCATGGTTTTTGTGGGCAGCTGACATAATGCTGAGATAAATTTTTTTTGGGGGGGTCCGGTCGTGAGGCCTGAACTCTGGGCCTGGGCGCTGTCCCTCAGCTCTTCAGCTCAAGGCTAGCACTCTACCACTTGAGCCACAGCGCCACTTCCGGCTTTTTTCTTTTTGCTTATGTGGTGCTGAGGAATCGAACCCAGGGCCTCAGGCATGCAAGGCAAGCTCTCTACCACTGAGCCACCTTCCCAACCCTGTGAGATAAAATTTTATATGCTGACTTAAAATAGAAAGATGAAAGTGGGCATAGTGGGATCACAGATATAACCCTAGCTACTCAGGAGGCTGAGATCAGGATTGAGGTTCAAGGACAGCAACCAGGACAAAAAGTTCACTAGACCCCATCTCAACCAATAGCTTGGTATGGTAATAAGAGGCTATTAGCCCAGCTACATAGGAAGACTGCAAAGGAAGATAATGGTTCTAAGCCAGCCCAAACAAACAAAATAAAAGCTCACAAGATCCCCATCTGACAAGGACAAGACAGCTGAAAATTGACAGAGAAACAAAAAGTCCACTGAGACAGAAATAGGAAACATCCTTAACTAATAACTGTAGCTCCTAGGGAGAAGGAGGAGTCAAAGCCACACTTTTGGCCACAGGACAAGTTGATAGTTCTCCTATGTCTTAAATACAGTGGAGGGATTTGGAGTGGTTGCAACTTCTGCATAATGGGACAGTAAGAGAGGAGAAATCTATTTTGTCACTCCCCACATCTTAGAGACCAAGAGCTCAGAATTATCTTGAAAAGAGGCCTGTTCTCTTAGATGGAACTACTCTGGAAACCTGAAAACTAAGAACAGTCAGGACGAGAAACAGTCCTGACATGTACATAGTATTTGGATGGGATACAACCAGAAGAATCAATTATGAGGAGAGACAGTAGGACTCAGACTTCTCAAACTGAGAAAGTTCAGGCTGTGAAAAGTGAAGGCTCCATCCTCTATGGAGAGGAGCAAGTCTATCTCCTCAGGCAGCTACCCCAACTAGATTCCCCAAACAAAAGGCAGTTGGGTCTTTGAAGCTACTTCTACACTGGGTGTGGTTGCTGCCATGTGGAACTGAGAACTCAGAGCCCAGGTCCAAGGGAGCATGTTACTTTCCCTAACTTTCACCCCCACAGGAAGAATCACTGTTGGGCAAGATCTGAAATTTCCAAGACCAGCAGACAGATCTCTACATTCCCATTTCTCACTGGTGGGAGTACAAACTGAAGGGTCTGAAAACCTGGGAAGCTGCGCAGCATACGAGCATACAAGGTGTCATTGAAGTCCAGTAGCAGCTTTAGGTATGCTCTAAAGTGAACTCAACTGTTATGGAAGCAGAGAAGGAGACAGGAAGTGGCTGTTCAGACAAGATACTCCAAGGACCCACTATTTCTTCCAACAAATCTAGCCTTCTTTTTTTAATGCATATTTACTGTTATTATAAAGGTGATGTACAGAGGAGTTACAGTTACCTAAGTCAGATAAAGAGTACATTTCCTTTTTAACAAAGTCACCCCTTCCTTGGCTTTCTTCCAGTTTTCTCCTCCCATCTCCACCCACAAGTTGTGTAGTTCATTTTCAACATAGTGAGTACCATTGCTACATTTGTTCATCCTTTGTTCCACCATTTCTGTGTTCCCCCTTACCCTCCCAAAGACAGATAAATGAACAAACAAGACAAAGGAAAAGAAAACAAAAACAGCAACAAAGAAAAAACTATTGTTTCAATTTTCTGTAGTAAATTTTAATAAATACTATTTTTATATGATCCGATGTTCATAGCCTTCTAAGGTTCCCAGAATAACACCACTAGCTCTTGGCCTAGACTTTAACATAAGAGCCGAAGGGAATATTTTATACTTGAAACCATAACAGATCCCTTTAATTCCTTTTTCTTGTATTATTGAGGTTGATATGATATGATGCTGAATAGGACAAGTATACACACCTTAATCCAGATCTTAGAAAGAAATTTACTTAGAATACTTCCATTTTTAGCTATAGTGTTAGCTGTTGGTTTTGTTGTAGATATATGTTTAGTCTTTATCTTCTTTGTGTGGCATACAACTAAATCTTTACAATTGTCATTGATGTGTCTTTTCCTATGCTGATTTGACTGGTAGCTGGCAACAGAGCACACAGGTTAACCTATAGATGGTGGCTGGTGCTGGTGTTTCCAGGCTCCTCCCCCAGTCTTTATTTATTTATTTGCTTATTTGTTTGTTTCATTTTACTTAACATTGTATACTTTGGTTTTTGCCTGGGTTAGTCTGGACCAGCTTCTTCCCTATGGCCTCCCAATTGGTATCCTTTGTAATCTGCATTATAATAAACCGGTATATATAAGTAGGTGCTTCTCTGAGCTTTATGAACCATTCTTGCAAATCAAACCCCAAGAAACTATGTATAACTGGAAGCACAGGTAAAGTAGACTGAGGTGATATATATATATATACATATATATATATACATACATATATATGCTTATTGTACATATATACTTGGAATCTAAAGTGTTGGGGAGCAGTGTTGGGGACTAAGCACTTACTGCAAAACCTGAGCTATCATCACTTAGATTTTTAATTACAGTTCAATTGTAAAGACCTAGCTGCTGTTTGCTGCTCTGTAGCACTATTTGCTTTAGGAAGAGGTGCTGGTGTCAGCACCTTGCTGTGAGCCTGTAGGAGGAGAGTCAAGAGTTTTTTTCTTAATTTTTATTTTTTGTTCTGATCATGTTCTCTACTAGGCTACAAAAGTTCCCTTTATTAGGGAACTTGCTGATAATATTTTGGTTAGAAATACTTGTTAGTTTTTTTATTAAATGAATTGTCTTTATCAATTGTCAATAGAGATAATCACATGAGGTTTCTTTTTTCTCTTTTCTTTGATGTGAAAATGGTAAATTATATTGATTGATTCCTATTGTTAAACCAGACATACATTCCTGGATAAACCCTATTTATTCACCTTGCTAGGATTATTACCTACAATCCAATTACCTAATTCTTTTCCATGAAAGAAAGAAGGGTCATTACCTACAATTCAATTATCTAACTTTTTCACAAAAGAAAGAAAGAAAAAGAGAAAAGGAAAAAGCTACTAGTGCCCAGTTAAATCATATTAATTTTTAATTAGAATAAAGAAATATTGACACTAGCCCTGAGTTTTATCCTGCATCAGAGCTAAGTTACTTGAAAATATTTTGTCCTTGTTGACCCTAACTTGTGTGTGTGTGTGTGTGTGTGTGTGTGTGTGTGTGTGTGAGAGTGTGTGTGCACGCACGTGTGTGCACGCACCAGTACTGGGGCTTGAAATTGGGTCCTGTGCTCTTGCTTGGCTTTTTCACGGAAGAGTGGTATTCTACCACTTGAGCCACACCTCCACCAGCTTTTTGCTGGTTTATTGGAAATAAGTATCTCATGGACTTTTCTGCCCAGGCTGGTTTAAAACCATGATACTCAATCTCCTGAGTAGCTAAGATTACAAGGGTGAGCTGCCAGGCCCAGCTGGACCTGGCTCTTAAAACATGCTGGATTAGAATAGACAGTGCAAAGTCTAGGTCTTAATATCCCTGACCACTGTGCAAAGACCTCAGGATTTTAGGCTTCAAGTACCCCACTCAGTGCTCCATAAATATGTTTTATAGCACTGGTTCTGAATGAGTTGCAGACATTGCTAGCTCTAATTATTTTAGGTGTACTTTCTGTGGCTTTGAATAGATTTCTTAGTGTTGGCCCTGAGTGGTGCTCAGCTGAATACTCAAGGGGATCCCTGCAGATCTTAGGGTTCTGTCTCTCTATACCACCCCGTCTCAAGACTCAGTTCTGAGGTCTTTCTGCCTTGGTTCTCTCTGTCTCTCAGCTCCATCTCCTGTTACTTTGTATTCCAACTAGAAAATGTTCTGAATGGGGCTGGGAAGTTGGCTCAGTGGTAGAGCACTTGCCTTGCATGCCTGAGGCCCTGGGTTCAATTCCTCAGGACCACATAAGCAAAAAAAAAGAAAAAACCCGGAAGTGGCGCTGTGGCTCAAGTTGTAGAGCGCTAGCCTTGAGCTGAAGAGCTGAAGGACAGTGCCTAGGCCCAGAGTTCAGGCCCCACGACTGGACCCCCCAAAAAAAAAAAAAGAAAAGAAAATGTTCTGAAGGTGGTGACACATCTGTCAGAGACCATTATTCAGTGCTGTCTTCTATACCTTCTGTGCTGCCTCAAGACCTTCATTTCATATGTTCTGTTAATTTTTTTGGTTATTTTAATCAGGGTGATGGACTGCAGCATGAAGGGCAAATCCTCCTGAAGCAGGATAACTCAAGGGAACTGAGGTCTGGTGAAGACAACTCAGAAATATGGTATTTAGAAACTTAGAAAAGCTATATTTGCTTTAAAGAGAAGACACCTGAATGCATTCTTTCCTGAAGGGTGCATTCCTCACCCAAGGATTAACAACTGTCTGACAGGATGCCCCAAAATACAGATAGCAGTGTGTTTTATGGCAGGATGCATTCTTATCTGGAAACTCAGAGTAATACCAGGTGTGGTTACAGCAAAGACAAAGCACCTAGCTTTGCATAACTTAAAGTCAGAAACTGTGCCTTTATCATATAAATGCCCAACACCTCAAGGAGCTGTGTGTCTCTCTGGGTGTCTCCTTGTATATCTGTCTCTCTGTCTCTCCTTCTCTGAGTCTGTCTCTGCATTTGTGTGTGTGTGTGTGTGTGTGTGTGTGTGTGTGTGTGTGTGTGTGTGTCCCTATGAAAGCACCCAGACTCTACTAGAGTGTGCCCCTGCCCTTTTGTTTGTCTGCTTTTTTTCTATCTGCTTGTTTGCTTGTTTACTTACTTGATAAAGCTCTGCCAAGTTTTCTTACCATTGTGACTTGTCCAGAAATTCTTATTCTGGGAAAGAAGTCAAGGAGTCTAAGTGAAGAGTTCCCTATATTTAAAGGGAAGCTTCACTAAACCACACCTCCATCTGGTGACATATCTACAATCAATTTTGAGATGCAAAATGAAATATCCCAGCGTCCAGGGGCTGGTGAGACTCGAACCCACAATCGCCGAAAGGAGTCACCAATACTCAGTCAAGCAGACTAGGAATCATTTATTAGCCATGGTCTGACCTCCACTATACCAAGAGAGTGAAGACTAGCAGTGAAGTCAAATAGCTCAGGGTATTTAAAGGCAAGATCCATAGGAAGAGCCACTCAGATGGTCAAAGGCAGTTTCCTAACTGACAAAGAAGCAAGTTACAAAGGCATAACTATCAAAGAAAAACAAAGTAAGGTGACTGAGCCCAAACAATTTCTTGCAGACATCTTTGTGCCTAGGCTGGAGAAGGGGGTTGTGCACCCAGCTCCAAGGCCTAGAGGTGGGGCAAGCCTTCCTTTGAAATGCAGATACCTGGCTCAGTGGGGTGTAAGCTAGGAAGGCTCTGCTCCAGAGAAATGCAGATATCATAGCCTTAGGAAAGTATTACCTCCCCAAATGGCAGAAAGGCTTGGTTAGCTCCCCAAACAGCCTAGAAGTGAGATAAGCCATTCTTAGAAATGCAGATGCCTAGCTTAAACTCCTCTACTTTACCTTTATCTTTGAAGGTTAACACTTGACCCTATTCTTAATCAATACAAATGGTCAAGTTTCAATAACTGTCAGACCACAGTCTTGTTCTTTCCCAGAGTCTGTACCTATGTTTCTCTGGTTACATGGGACTTGTTTGTCCCAGTTCTGTCTTCCTTGGTCTAATGAATACCCTATCTGCTTAATTTTGACCTGGTCCTAAAATTTCACATTTTATATTCTTTCTTTTGGGGGGATCCTCACACAAAACAACATGGGAAGACCATAAACACTATGACATTAATTGTACAATAAGAGTTCAGTGAATGCCTATTCCATATTTTTTATTTTTTCAATTTTTTGCCAGTCATGAGGTTTGAACTCAGGGTGTGGGCACTGTCCCTGAGCTGCTTCTGCTCCTCTAGTAATCTACCACTTGAGCCACAACAACACTTCTGGCCTTTTATGAGCAGTTTTTTGGAGATGAGAATCTCATGGTCTCTCCTGCCTAGGCTGGCCTCAAATCAGGTATCAGCCACCTGAGTAGCTAGGATTACAGGCATGAGCCACTGGCACCTGGCTTTCATCATATAATTCTATCAACTTGAAATGCTCACATTTTTCTTTAAGAAAAGCCAGATTCTGACAGCTTATGCTTATAATCCTAGTTACTTAGGAGGTTGAGATCTGAGAATCACAGTTGAAAGCCAGTCCAGGCAAGAAAATCTTGTCTCCATTTAAACACCAAAAAGCCAGAAATAGAACAGAGGCTCAAATGTAAAAGTGCCAGCCCTTAGGGAGAAAGCTAAGGGACAGCACCCAGGCTGAGTTCAAGCTCCAGTACCAGCACACACACACACTAAAATCCTAGACTTGAGATTTGAGTCACTATGGGCTTCACATGGTGTGATGTTGGGAGATCATGTGAAGTAAGGAGGTCAGGTCTGCCCTGTGCCATATTGGCAACATTGTGTATATAAGGGTCTGGCATCCTGTCTTCATGTTGGAGGAAGGAAACACCCCCACCCATCACTTGCATCCCAGATGATTTGCATGCCTAGACCCCTAGAGGCAGGGGTGGGCACTTGGCTGATAGGTTACTGAATTTGTCAGTCTAGTGCCTGGGACTGGGAATTTCCTGTGGACCTGCCCCATTCACAGACCCCATTTAGGCCAGACCAGCCTATCTACCATGACGCCATGCCACATGTGTCTCCATGATTGTCTCCTGTGTCCTGTCTTCTAGCTCATCTTCAGTCATCATGGTGTCCCAATTCAGCACTCCATCAAAGCTGAATTGGATTGTTGGTATTGTTTTTTATCTTTCTTTCTTCTCTAGTATGGTTCCTAGCTGTGTTATGTGTAGTTGGGGACTGCAGGCCTTTGTAACAACTGGCTGCCTGCAGCCTGCTAACTGTAAAGACTCCAATATTTTATATTTCAAAATGTGGCTTCTGGAATGATTCATATTATAACACATGCACAAACACTTTTCCATTATGAATAAGTTTTAAGGTGAAGATTCTGATTCCCCCTCCCAAATCTGACTGGCTGGAGCATTTTGTAATCATCTTTTTAGGGCAATAAGCTTTAGAGACTAATGTGTGATTGCTCAGTCCGTTTCCAACACCATTCCAGCTTCTGTTTATATGGACTGCTAGACTGTCCTGGGCACCTTACCACAGCAACAGTTGAGAGGACAGTCTAACAAAGGAGGGAAAGGAAAGGGACAAATGAAGAATACCAGCAATCTCCCACAGCAGGGAGTGTGGTTCAGAGGGCCATTTTGAAGAAAAAGCCCGTGAGGCTATAAAGACTCTTTCTGCCACCTTTGTTAGAGAAAATAATACTCTGATACTTGAGACTGAGATTTCTTTCATCATAAATTGCTTATAGATTGAAAGCACCAATTAAATATTTCCAATGGAGGCTCTGAAATGGATTTAGAGAGCCTGCTTGGTCAAATTCAGTGTTCTTATTGAAAACAATATAATCTCTGAACCCCCTGATGGGCTTGGCAAATGAAGGAAATTAAAGGGCAGGAGGAAGGAGCCAGCAGTGCCTTGGGCAGTCATGTGACAATCGGCATGAGCCAGTTCAAAGCTGCATTGATCTTCTGTCTGTTTATCTCAACAAGCTCCCAATCCTGGTGTATGTGCAGCTGGCTACTTGACTAATGGACCTTGAAACAAATAGAACTGCTTTCCTGCTTCAAATCAGCGATGTGAGGAAGAAAGGAAAAAAGCCAGGGCTGTCATTCTGCGGTGAACTCACATTCAAAACAACCCCAAATACTCAGCAGTGTGTATACAAAATTGACAAGCTATTTCTAAAATTTGTATGAAAATACAAAAGGCCAAAGGTAATCAAAGTAATCTTGAAAAAGAAAAAGCTGAATAACGTACTCTTGCAGACATCACTTTCTATTATACAACATTTCTGTTTTAGTTAGAGGGTGTGTGAACTGCATATAGACAATCTGACCAAAACAAAACACAGTAAGAAGTATGGGAATGTGCTCACCTGATATATGGTTAAAAATAATACAAAGGGCAGAGAGATAGTCTTCTCTCTTTAAAAACAATTTTATATTTAAGTAGTTGTAAAAAAAATGCTGCCATTCAGAATGTTCCATGAATACAATGAATCTAAAACAATGATATCCCTTTGATCATTCTCTCCCATCCCTCCCAACTTCACCCCTTCCCTTAATTTTCTTAATTTCATAACATGTGCATTGATTTTTATGACTGTCCTCTCCTTCATCTTTTGTGAATAGTTTTTTCAATAAGACTAGGACAATCAAACATCCAAAGACACACCTCATTGTCATACAAATATGATCCTGTATTTAAAAGGGACCTTCACTAAACCTCACCTCTGTCTAGTGACAAGACCGCTTCTCCCAGGTTGCCTGTCTTGAATGCCTGGGCTGTTCTCTGCTTTCTAACTGACATGTGAGAAGCCTGGTCTGGCCAAAGTGCAACCATATTAGATAGTAAGTGTTAGGTTTTTAAAAAGAGGTAGCCGAGTAAGAACAGCACCACCCACATGGTATTCAGGTAAGGGGTAGGTTTATTCAGTAGACCTGCTGGGACCAGGCCAGGTTGGCACTCCATGAGGCTAGCAAAGAAAGCATCCGTCCTAGGTTAGGCCTTATCTAGGGTAGGGGCGGGGAAAGGTGTGGCCACATCAAATTCAGATGTAACCTCAGCAGCTGCAGATGTGACCTCTTCCAGTTGTGCCAGTTGCCTAGGTAATGCAGGTACTGGGCAGAGACTTTGCCATGAGGAGGGTTGAGTCTGCTCGCCATCCAGGAGCAGACCTTACATTAAGGTCATTTTGTAAAAAGGCTTTTACCAACATATGAGCTCAGGTCCCTGGAAAAACTGTGTGACTAAAACTGCTTAGCCAAAGCACAGCCTTTTCAGATTCAGACTCCATCCTGAAGGCCCTTCCCAAAAGCACCCATTGTAAAGCCTTTACCAAAAGCCATTGTAAGGCCTTGACTGGAAAATATGAGCTGTTTGGGTTTCTGGAAAAACCACAGGTCCAGTCTGACCAAAACTGCTCTGACTAGTAACCTCCTAGTAACAGTCAATCAGTAACTAGCAGGAAAGTAAAGCTCTAGATATTTCTTTTTTTTTTTTTTTTAATTTTATTTGAGAACATACTGTACAGAGGGGTTACAATTACATGGGCAGAAAAATGCATACATTTCTTACCAAGCATTGCAGCCTCCTCCTTTGTTTACCCTTCACCTCCCTTCCCAACCTCCCCCCTCCCCCCCCACCCAATCATACCCCACCCCACCACCGACATTGTAAAGCTGGTTTTGACATGATATTTTGTACTTCTCATTGTTGAAACAGGTCCACCTGAATCCTTAAACGACTTGTTTGTCCCCGTCTCCTCCACATGTTATACTGACATCAAATATAGTGAAAGCAGGGGTTACACTGTGGGGGAGGGACATACAAAGCAACAAAGAAATAATATTATAAATGCATTATAAACACATGCATGAAAGAAACAAAAACATTAAAATACATATTTGAGGGTTCGTTTTCCTAACATCACATTCTCTGACTTTTTCCACTTGACTCATACTTATACTAGATATTGCAAATAAGGGAAACCATGGGACCTATGTTTCTTTGGGCCTGGCTTACTTCACTTAATATAATTTTTTCCAAGCCTTTCCATTTCCTAACAAATGGGGCAATGTCATTCTTTCTGATGGAGGCATAGAATTCCATTGTGTATATATACCACATTTTCTTGATCCATTCATCTACTGAGGGGCATCTGGGTTGGTTCCATATCTTAGCTATGGTAAATAATGCTGCAATAAACATAGTTGTGCTGGTAGCTTTAGTGTGGCCTTGTTTGTGATCATTTGGGTAAATGCCCAAAAGTGGGATTGCTGGGTCATTGGGGAGCTCTATGTGGAGTCTTTTGAGGAACCTCCATACTGCTTTCCAAAGTGGTTGAACAAGTTTACATTCCCACCAACAATGAAGTAAGGTTCCTTTCTGTCCACATCCCCTCCAGCATCTGTTGTTGTTAGAGTTCTTGATTTTTGCTGTTCTAACTGGAGTGAGGTGATATCTCCATGTTGTTTTGATTTGCATTCCTTTTATGGCTAGGGATGTTGAACATTTCTTCATGTGTCTATTGGCCATCCTTCTTTCTTCTTCAGAGAAGCTTCTCTTTAAGTCTTTCGCCCACTTACTTATTGGGCAGTTGTTTCTTTGAGGATTTGTTGTTGGGTGGTTTAATTTTTTGAGTTCCAAGTATATTTTAGATATGAGACCCTTGTCCGTTGTATGGCTAGTAAAGATCTTCTCCCAATCCGTGGGCTTTCTATTGATCTTGCTAGCTATGTCATTTGCCCTGCAGAAGCTCTGCAACCTTATGCAATCCCATTTGTCCAACCTTTCTTTGATTTGTTGTGTTTCCGGGTCTCTATTCAGAAAATTTCGGCCTGAGCCGAGGAGACCCAGGGTTTCTCCTATTCCATCCTGTAATGTTTTCAGAGTGTCTGCTTTGAGTTCAAGGTCTTTGATCCATTTGGAGTTGATTCTGGTGCAGGGTGATATATAAGGATCTAGCTTTAGTTTTCTACATGTAGTTAACCAGTTTTGCCAGCACCATTTACTGAAGAGGCTGTCTGTCTTCCATTCTATTGTTTTAGCTCCCTTATCGAAGATTAGATGGCTATAGGTCTGTAGGTTCATTTCTGGGTTTTCAATTCTATTCCATTGGTCCTGAGGTCTGTTCTTATGCCAATACCAAGCTGTTTTGATTACTATGGCTTTATAGTAGAGTTTGAAATTTGGTATTGATATTCCTCCAGCAGTGTTCTTTCCGTTGAGGAGCGTTTTTGCTATTCGGGGTCTTTTATTGTTCCACATGAATTTTTGGATTGCCTCTTCTATTTCCTTGAAGAATGAGGGTGGAATTTTGATAGGTATTGCGTTGAATTTGTAGATAGCCTTGGGAAGTATTGCCATTTTCACAATGTTAATCTTTCCAATCCAGGAGCATGGGAGGTTTTGCCATTTTTTAAGTTCTGTGTTGATTTCCTTTTTCAAGATTTTAAAGTTTTCATCATAGAGGTCCTTCACTTCTTTGGTTAAGTTAATTCCTAGGTATTTGATTTTTTGTGGGGCTATTACAAATGGAGTTGCTTTCCTAATTTCAGCTACACTTTTCTCATTGTTGGCATACAGAAAAGCCATTGATTTTTGGGGGTTAAATTTATAACCTGCTACTTTGCCAAAGTTTTGAATCAGCTTGAGTAATTTGGGAGTGGAGTCTATGGGATTCTTTAAATACAAGATCATGTCATCTGCAAAGAGGGAGAGTTTTATTTCTCCTTTCCCAATTTGGATCCCCTTTATGTCTGCATCTTGTCTAATTGCTGTAGCTAGGCATTCTAATACTAGATTGAAGAGAAGTGGAGAGAGTGGGCATCCTTGTCTTGTTCCTGATTTAAGAGGAAATGGCTTTAGTTTTTCACCATTGAGTATAATGCTGGCTGTAGGTTTGTCATATACAGCCTTTATTGTATTGAGGAATGTTCCATGGATTCCTAATTTTTCCAAAACCTTCATCAGGAAGGGGTGTTGGATCTTGTCGAATGCTTTTTCTGCGTCTACTGAGATAACCATGTGGTTCTTATTCTTGCTCCTGTTGATGTGATGAATAATATTAATTGATTTGCGTATATTGAACCAGCTTTGCATCCCTGAAATGAATCCTGTTTGATCGTGGTGGATGATTTTTTGGATGAATTGTTGAAGTCGGTTGGCCAAAATTTTGTTGAGAAGTTTTGCATCAATGTTGATCAAAGAAATGGGTCTATAGTTCTCTTTCTTTGATGAGTCCCTGCCTGGTTTTGGGATGAGGGTTATGATGGCTTCATAGAATGTGTTCGGTAGTGAGCTTTCTCTTTCAATTTCATTGAAGAGTTGGAGGAGAATTGGTGTGAGCTCTGCTTTGAAGGCCTTGTAAAATTCCGCTGTAAAACCATCTGGTCCTGGACTTTTCTTAGCTGGGAGGTCTCTTATTGCTGTTTCTATTTCAATGCTTGATATGGGCCTGTTAAGATAGTTTAACTCATCTTGGTTTAGTGTTGGCATGTCAATATTTGCTAGGAAGAGGTCCATTTCTGTCAAGTTCTCAAACTTATTAGCATACAGTTTTGAGAAGTATTCCCTTATAATGTTCTGAATCTTGGTTGTTTCCGTGGTGATGTTTCCATTCTCATCTCTGAGTTTATTAATTTGGGTGTGTTCTCTTCTTTTTCTGATAAGATTTGCTAAGGGTCTGTCAATTTTGTTAAGTTTTTCAAAGAACCAACTCTTTGTTTTGTTGATTCTTTCTATAGTTTTTTTGGATTCTAATTCATTTAATTCTGATTTAATTTTGATTATTTCTTTCTGTCTACTGGATTGGGGTTTATCTTGCTGCTCTTTTTCAAGGAGGTTTAGATACGTCATTAAATTGCTAGTTTTAGATCTCTCCAATTTGTTGATGTAGGAGCTCAGAGCTATAAACTTGCCTCTGAGTACTGCCTTTGCTGTGTCCCAGAGGAGCTGGTATTTTGTGTGTTCATTTTTGTTGAATAGCATGAACATTTGAATTTCCTTTCTAATCTCTTCCATGACCCACTCATGATTCAGCAGTGTGTTGTTCAGCCTCCATGTGATACCGGACTTTCTTTGGTGGCTTTTGGTGTTGAGTTCTAATTTTATTCCCTTGTGGTCAGAGAGAATGCAAGGTATAACTTCAATGTTTCTGAATTTAGACAAGTTTGCTTTGTGGCCTATAATGTGGTCTATTTTAGAAAACGTTCCATGTGCTGCTGAGAAAAACGTGTATTCTGATGCTGCTGGGTGAAATGTTCGGTAGATGTCTGTTAAGCCTAGTTGATCTATGCAGCTGTTTAGATCTGTGGTTTCTCTGTTGAGTTTTTGCCGAGTTGATCTATCTAGTGGGGAGAGTGGTGTGTTAAAATCCCCAACTATTAATGTCTTTGGATCTATATGGGATTTGAGGGAAAGTAGTGTTTCTTTGATAAATTTGGGTGCTCCATTGTTTGGCGAATAGATATTTAGAATTGTAATATCCTCCTGAAGGAGAGATCCTTTAATTAGTATGTAGTGACCTTCTTTATCTCTTTTCACGAATTTTAATTTGAAGTCTATTTTATCTGATATTAGGATTGCAACTCCCGCCTGTTTATGGGGTCCGTTTGCTTGGTAGATTTTGTTCCAGCCTTTAACATTGAAAATGTGTTTGTTTTTACGGGCAAGATGTGACTCCTGCAGGCAGCAGATAGAAGGGTCTTGTTTTTTAATCCAACTAGACAGTCTATGTCGCTTAATTGGAGAGTTCAGTCCGTTAACATTAAGAGATAGGACTGAGAGGTATTTGGGAGTTCCTGCCATGTTATCTCCCTTCTTGGGGGCTGCGAAAACTAGGTTCTTCCTATGGTTCTTGGATTCTCAGTTTGGGTGCAGTTTCTTGGCCTTTATTGCGGTCTTGTTGGTTTTCTATGTGTAGGACATCTTTAAGAATCTTTTGTAGGGCTGGTTTGGTGGAGATGTATTGTTTCAATTTTTCTTTGCTATGGAAGGTTTTTATTTGGCCTTCAGTTATGAAGGAGAGTTTAGCTGGGTACAGTATTCTTGGTTGATAGTTGTTTGTTTTTAGGGCATGGCATACATCATTCCAGGCTCTTCTTGCTTTGATTGTCTCTGCTGAGAAATCTGAGGTGATTCTAATTGGTTTCCCTTTATAAGTGATTACCCTTTTCTCTCCGACAGCTTTAAGGATCTTTTCCTTGGTCTGAGTTGATCCTGTGTGGATTATAATGTGGCGGTGGGATGTCCTATTCTGGTCTGGTCTATTTGGGGTTCTAAAGGCCTCTTGTATCTGGACAGGCCTATCTTTTTGCATGTTTGGGAAGTTCTCTGCTAGGATCCTGTTAAACAAATTTCCTAGACCATTAACTTCTGTTTCTAGGTTCTCCTCTACTCCCATTATCCTTAGATTAGGCCTTCTGATGGTGTCTTCCAGGTGTTGGATAGATCTATCACATTTCTTGGACTTGTCTTGGATGGTTGTATGTTCTTTCTCTGTAATATCTAGGCTGTCTTCAATCCCTGAGATTCGATCTTCTGCATGGTCTAACCTGCTGTCAAGACTCTCTACTTTGTTTTTATCTCTTTTTCTTCTAATAGGTCAGCTTTGATGGCTTCAAGTTCTTTGTTGAAGCTCTGTTTTAGGTCTTGTATGAATTTCTTTACTTCCTTAATTTGGTGTTCAGTGTTTGTCCTCAAATCACTTAGTTGATTGGTTATGGTTTCTTTGGGCTCCCATTCCTTCTGTTGGGTTCCATTCAGCATTCCCTTTGTGGTCTCCCTGACTTCCTTCAGCTCTTTGTTAATGGATTCCATGAATGCCTTTAGTGATCTTTGTGTGTTCTCTACCTGGTCTCTCAATTCCTGTATTACTCTTTGATTAGCTTCCTCCCGTTCGTGGGATTCCTGCAGATCTCTTTGAGTGTTCTCAGCCTGCTCACGCCATTCCTCCCTTTCTCTTTGAGTATTCTCAAGTTGTTCATGCAAATCCTGTATCAGTTTTTGAGTAGCTTCCTCATGCTTATGATATTCCTGTATAAACTTCTGGGATGCCTCCTCTCTCTCCCTGTCACGCTCACACAGAGTCCTTTGTACATTGTCAAACTTTTCATTTATCATGTTTGCCAGCAGTGTTTGTAGAGCTATTTGGGAACTCTCCTCTGGATTATTCATTATCTGTTCTAACCCCTGATTATCAAGATTGGGAATTGAGATACCCGAATTTGCCATTTTTCTTGTGTTTTTCCGGCTTACTCTGCCCATTTGAGATGAAGATAGCACCAGTTTTGTGCTAGAACACTATCTTAAGGCAACCATCAACCAAAGTTTGCATTTGTACAGTCAATAGTCTACAGATACAATCTAGTTCAACAGATACATCTATTCGACATCAAACAACTATATGTTAAAAGGCTTCGAACCGCAGAGAAGAATTTGGAAACCCAGAAATTATTAGGGTTAGTGAGAGATGTGGGTAAAAAATAGGAATAGATTGGTGTGGGGAGGCACAGGGAGAGTTAACTATGTCCTAATCACACTGCAGGAAATAGGTTGGGTAGGATGCAAGTAGAGAGAGAGAGAAAAAGAAGAAAGGGAAAGGGGAATGAAAAGAGACCAGAAAAAAAAATAGAAACGTAAAAATTAATGTTATTTTAGAGATTAAAAGACCATCTATTTATAGAGGAATATGAATATGTTGAGAGAAAGGGAGGGACATAGAGGAGATGTGGAAAACTTAAAAAAAAATGCTTAAAATATTATATAGGTATAAAGAGGTAGTACTGCTATTAATGAATTTAAGTCTCAGAGGTTTTGAATTGAGTAATAAGTTTGTGGATTTAGTGTGTACACAATGGGGGATAGGGTCTACTGTTTAACTACGGGTTTATCTCAGGATGTGCAGGACAAGAGTTAAGTCACATAAAGAAGAACAAAGAGGAAAAGATGGAAAGGATAGGAAGGTGAGAAGAAAAGATCAGAAGTTCAGTAGAGCTAGACAAAAAACAAAAAGATAATTAAGAATGAAAGAAAAAGAGAAAGAAGACAAGAAAAGAAAGGAAAACACACATTCACGTATTCTTAAAATAAAAATTATAAGAGGAGAAAAGAAAAAAAAAAGTTAATGGAAAACAATTATTTTTTCAGAAGAGGCAAAAATTAAAGATTAATAAAAGTTTTAGAAAAGCAAAAAAAATTTTTTTTATATATATAAGGTAACAAAAAACGAAAAAAAAACAAAACAAAAAAAAAGAAAAAAAGAAAAGAAGAAGAAGAAAAAAAAGTTCTTTGTTTTTTTTTGGGGGGGGGAGGGGTGGGAAGAGTCCTGTATCTCCCTTTTGTCTGTAACCAGAGTTTGGTTGGAGTCTCTGGTCAGCTTGAGGTCCTGTGGCTTGATTGGTTTCTTAAGTCAGTTTGTTGGAACAGGCAGAAAAATGCTCTGCTTTACCCAAGATTTTGAGATCACCCTCCCAGGTTAGTTTACTGGGAGGGTGATCTGCTTTGAGAATCACAAAAGAGGGGGATGCAGTGATGAGGCTAGGTTCTGGGTAGAGTTGAGGCCTTTCAACAAACAGTAGCTTTTCCCTGGGGCTATTTTGTGAAAAAAACTCACAGCACCCAGCCTGGAGCCATTCTCAGGGTTTCTGTTTTTCAATTGATTGTGGTGGCTGCTAGAGGGAGGGGCAGCCTCTGGCTCTGGTTACCCGGTGAGGAGAGCCACTCCAATGGCTGGCGCCTGAGCTGGGTGACTTTTCCCTGGATGGAACTGAGTCTGTGAGGTCACTTCGCCGTTAAGTTCTTGTGACCTGCTAAATGTCTCGTTTTATTCCAAGGCCTGAGCTGGAGCTAGCCGCTCCTCCGAGCTTTGTCGGTATCCAAGATGGAGATCACCGGTGCTGGGGGGGGAGGGGTGGCCTTCCCTCCTCTGCTCCCTGGGAAGGAGTGAGGAAGTGGGGCTTCTACTCACGCCGAGTCTTGGATCCTGGGTCGTCTCTGGTCTGCAAAGTGCAGGATGAAATTGTCTGCTCCTTGTCGGTTCTTGCTGGTGTTGAGTAGAATCCTCTCGCCCGCTGCGTCTGGCTCCTTCGTCCCGGACTCTCTGTGTGAGCGCTCAGGTATGGCTGCGGCTGCGGTCACAGCTGCGACCCTGCCGCCGCAGCAGCAGCTGCTGGCAGGCACTTAGATGTGTCTACTTGGCTTCCCCTCTCTTGACTAACTCTCTGTCCTGTGATGGCACACTTGGTGTGATTCTCTGCCTTGGGACTGTTCACTGGAACTCTGAAACTGTTTTCTATGCAAGAGCTTGTTCAGATTCCAGCTTCTCCTCCGCCATCTTCCCGGAACCCCTCTAGATATTTCTTAAGATAGCATAGTTAACACAGTTTGATAGTTAACCGCTTAGCCTGTGCACACTAGCCAATAAGATAGTTAGAAGATTCACTCACCAAATGTTAACCAATCATGTAACTGGTAAATTGGGAACCCCCTACCCTTGCTATAACCACAATAAACTGGAAGTTAGGGCTCTCAACTCTGACCCGTTGTGTCGTGTCAGTGAGGGTTGTGAGTCCAGGCTCGAGCTTGTAATAAATGACTCTCATGTGCTTACATCAGAATTGGCTCTTGGTGGTCTTTGGGGATCCTTATCTGGGCACAACACATGGAATTTCATTCCCTTTTCCAACTTACTTCAACACCAATATACAAGTCAATCACATTGTTATAATGTTAATCCAGTTGGCAAGATACAGAGAAGCCACATTTTAAGAGATGGAATTGGGAGTCTTTATTATAAAGCCAGTGACTGCAGGTGGACTCTCGTCACAAAGACCTGCAGCCCCATGAATACACTTAACACTGTTAGAAAACTGAACCATGAAAACAGGAAAAGAAAAAGCAGAAAAACAATACCAGCAAACCAGATCAGCTCCAATGGAGAGCTGAAGTGGACACATGTTGACTGGAAGAGAGCAGGAGACGGCACACAGCATACAAGGCCTGATATAATGGCGTCTGAGCTAGTCTGACCCTAAAATAGGGTAGATCAGGGGCAAGGTCATAGGAAACTCGAGAGTCTCCCAAGTTCAAGGCACAGGACTGAAAGGTCCAGTAACTTATCCAAATCCCTGCCCCTCACCTTACCACCCATCACCTGGGAGGTAGGACTTCCCCTTCCTCCACAATGAAGACAAGATGGTGCTAGTTAAACTCAATTCCCTATCCACCATGTGGCCAAGATGGCACCAGTTAGACCCAGCATCCCTACTTCAGCATGTGGACATTTTCAGTGAAGATTTGTGAGTCCCAGAGGAAAGTTGAAATAGAGTTGAACTCACTAACAATCCACGTAAATTAATTACTTAATTAATTATGCAATATATTAGACTTTCCTGTTCTTGACAAACCTATAGTCATTTTTGCCATCAAGGATTTCCCACAGACTCTCTCATTTTGAAGTAGAATAGACAAAGGCAAAATGAGGTATGGTTAGCTTACAGCAAATACATAAAATATTTATTCATGTACTTCCCTTATGATTAAGGGAACAAAGTCATTTTAGAAGAAAATGAGATAGGATAACTTGAGGAAACTGAGACTAGTGAAGGCAACTCAGAAATATGGTCATTAGAAACATAGAAGTGCCCTTTTTGCTTCAAAGAGAAATGATAGGATGCATTCCTTCCTGAGGGATATATTTCTCACCCTAAGAAATAATACTTGCTGGACAGGATGTATGCCTTCCTGAGAACAATGCTTCCCCCAAACTTAAGCAACTTCCTACCCAAAATATAGATAATCAGGTGCATCAAGAAACTCAAGAAGGTAACACCAGGAGTGATTAGAGCAAAGATGAAACACCTATCTTTGCATAACTTTGAAGCCAGGTCCCCTGCCTTTACCATATAAATATCCCCAACAGCCAAAGAGCTGTGTGTCTGTATCTCTCTCTCCCTGTGAGAGCACCCATACTTTGTTAGAGTGTGCCCCTGACTTTCTGCTTGTCTGTTTGTCTGTTTTTTGTCTGCTTGTCCGCTTGCTTACTTACTCAATAAAACTCAGCCAATTTTTCTTACTATTGTGACTTGTCCAGAAATTCTTATTCTGTTATTGAAGTCAAGGACCCAAAGTGAAGAGTCCCTACATTTAAAGGGAAACTTCACAAATCCTCACCTGCATCCAGTAACAATTTCAGAACTCACTATCAAATCACATCCTTAAACCTTCTTGAATTCTTTAAATAGAAGCCTGAATAAAAATGAATTCTATCTCCAACTTGAAAAGCTAGAAAGAATAACAAAATAGTTGTAAGGCTTTAGGCAAGGAAAGAACACACAGGAGGAGGTAAAGGTGAATAAAAGAAAAGTTTATTGGGGTACACTCTCAGGCAAACTCCCTGGTCGGGATCAGAGAAGTTGCACTGAGTCTAATTGAAACAGGGTTTTTATAGGCTGGGTAAAAGCAGAACTTTTAGTCAGAGGGGACTTTTAGCATGTAGCTTGTTTTGCAAGTTTGGACAGTCTCATGCCAGTCATCTGAAGAATGGTTGAAGCCAATGGTGTTTTTGATAAGGAGGTGGCCTTTTTTGGCTGGAAGTGGCCTTTCTTGGCTGCCTCTTCCCTCCAGTGACCTGACATTCTGGCATTTTTGGTTTGGTAATAGAGCGATGATAGTCATCTGGCTACTTACTGCTAGACAGGGGCATCATGGGGCTGGATGCTAGTTGTCTAGGATGCCAGAGGAGTAGTCTGCAGGTGAGTGTATGGGTGGAGAAGAAGAAGCTGATTAACTGTCCCTCTGGTTATTTCTTGGATGCAGCTCTGGATGAACCTCAAGAGGCAAATAAAAAGGAAAGACAAATTAAAATTAGTGGGCCTACAAAGGGTAGCAACCACCCAGCAACAGGACAAGGGAATCAGTCCAGAATAGGCCCCTTGACTGCTGATGTTTGAGCTCCACCTTTAAGCTTGTTTAGGGCCTCCATGTTTTGTTCTACCAAGCCTGACTCATTAATGTAGTAGCAGCATTGTTACCATAAGAATAAGCAGGTCCCCTTGGGGCTGGGAAGGTGGCTCAGTGGTAGAGCGTTTGCCTCGCATGCATGAGGCCCTGGATTTGATTCCTCAGCACCACATAAGCAGAAAAAAAAAGCCAGAAATGGCATAGTGCCTCAAGTGGTAGAGTGCTAGCCTTGAGCTGAAGAGCTGAGGGACAGCGCCCAGGCCCAGAGTTCAGGTCCCACGACTGGATCCCACCCCCCAAAAAAAGAAGAAGCAGGTCCCACATTTCAGCCTTTAGGAGGTCCAGGGCTCAGTGATTTTTGAAGAGCAACCTGTGTTAGGGAGGTAAGTTGGCACTGGAGGGAAGCCAGAGAGGTTGAAGTGGAGTGTAGGGCCACCTAGAGTTTGTCTGAAAATTCTTGAGCTGAGACCAGGCTATGTCCAAGGGCTCCTCAGCATCTAGATTGAAGTAGGCCTACCTTTCCTCTCCACCATAAAGATAGACATAAAGAATAGTTCCACATCAGTGCACCAATCCTGACTCTATGTATATCATAGCTAACTTAATTTTATACAACTTTACTCATAAGCTCCATATTTAAGACATACTCATACCATTTGCTGCATATTTAAACTTTCTGAGATTTGTCTTCTTCCCTTTTCCACTCTGGAACATATATTTTAAGACTATCTGTACTTTTCATATACTTTCTTATCCAGAGGAAGCCATTTTCCCTCCAATTCCTTTCCCAAGGCTTTCTTTACTGCCCTTGTTACAATTCCTTTAGCTTCTTTGTGGCTATAGTTTAAAGCTTGTAAAACTGGGTTATCTCAGAACCACCTCAAGGCACTTCTTGGATGGAGAAGTTTGCTAGATTTTAAGAGCAGGATCTCATTCCTCTTACTACCTCCATTGCATGGATCAGGCACCTAAGAGGGCCCATCACTGATGGCTGGGAGGGAAGTCTGTCAACTCCCATAACCCAGGCCTGGGAAGGAATTAAGGGGCCTGAGTAGGAAGGGAGGACTGAATAGGTAGCCCTTGTATCGGCCAAAAAGGAAATGGCCTTACCTGGTACCTGGATTGTTACCCTAGACTCAACAAGGGTGATGGGGTCAGCAAAGTAAGGCATCCTCAGTTTTCAGTGACCAGGCCCAGCAAGGCAGCAAGTCAGGAGAGGGAAGGACTGTACCCCTGTGACTAGGCACGGAGGGGCAGTCTTCCAGTGTGCCTTTTGATTACACAGTGGACACGGTGCCTGGGGAGGATGGGATTTAGGACATTTTCTTGCACAGTGCCCCTTCTGGCCCCACTAGAAGCAAGGACCAGATGGTTGACACTTTTTCCAGAGCCGTGCATTGTAAAGGGCCTTTTGGCTTGGGCTTGGTAGGCCGGCTTTTGGTAAGAGCGGGCTTCCCTATCAGCCTTTTCCTGTTCCTCATGGGCATGGAAAACTTTAAAGGCCATATTTACCAGGTCATAGGATGGTTTGAGGGCCATCCTCAGCCTTTTAAAGTTTTTCCTTTATGTCTGGGGCTGACTGAGAAATGAAGTGGGAGGCCAAAAAGCTTGCCCAGCCAGAGGGGTGGGATCAAAGCAGGTGTACTTAGTCAGGGCCTCAGTAAGTCTAACTAGAAAGGCAGAGGGGTTTTCATCCCAAAGTTGAGTAATTTCCCGCAATTGGTCAAAGTTAATAACCTTTTGGGAGACCACCTGTAATACAGCCAAAAGGCACTGAATCATTTTGTCTACACATGTGGCCATTGCAATCCTCAGCGTGTCTATCAGATATTACCAATGAGGGTCCTGTCCAGGGACTGCCTCAGTTCCCATGGGCATGGTTGTATCTATAAGGTGGATCTCAACCCAGAAGCCTGGGCAGCCTGATAGACTAAATCACACTCCTCCATGGTAAGGGCAGAGGAGATTATAACATGGAGGTCACCACAAAAAATAAAATAGCTAGGAATTAACTAAAGAAGTGAAGGACCTCTATGATGAAAACTTAAAAAACCTGAAATCAAAGGAGAATTTATGAAGTAGAAAACCCTCCCATGCTTCTGGATTGGAAGGATCAACATTGTGAAAATGGCAATACTTCCCAAGGCTATCTACAAATTCAATGTGGTACCTATCAACATTCCAACCTCATTCTTCAAGGATCTAGAAGAGGAAATCCAAAAATTCATATGGAACAATAAAAGACCCCGAATAGCAAAAGTGATCCTTAACAGAAAGAACAGTGCTGGAAGAATATCAATACCAAATTTCAAACTCTACTACAATGCCATAGTAATCAAAACAGCTTGGTACTGGCACAAGAACAGACCTCAGGACCAATGGAGTTGAAATGAAAATCCAGAAATGAACCCAAAGACCTATAGCCACCTAATCTTCGATAAGGGAGCTAAAAAAAAATAGAATGGAAGAAAGACAACCTCTTCAGTAAATGGTGCTGGTTAATCACTTGTAGAAAACTAAAGTTAGATCCTTATATATCACCCTGCACCAGAATCAACTCCAAATGATCAAAGACCTTGGAGTCAAAGCAGACACCCTAAAAACATTACAGGAAGGAATAGAAGAAACCCTACGTCTCCTTAGCACAGGCGGAAATTTTCTTAACAGAGACCCAGAAACACAACAAATCAAAAAAAGGTTGGACAAATGGTTTTGCATGAAGTTGCAGAGCTTCTGCATGGTAAAGGACAAAGCTAGCAAGATAATAGAAAGCCCACAGATTGGGAGAAAAATCTTCACTAGCCATACAATAGACAAGGCTCTCATATCTAAAATATACCTGGAACTCAAAAAAATTAAATCCCCCAACCACAAATCCTCAAAGAAACAACTGCACAATACATAAGTGGGCTAAAGACTTAAAGAGAAACTTCTCTGAAGAGGAACTAAGAATGGCCAATAGACACATGAAGAAATGCTCAACCTCTCTAGCCATAAAAGAAATGCAAATCAAAACAACATTGAAAGGGGCTGGGAAGATGGCTCAGTGGTAGAGCGCTTGCCTTGCATGCCTGAGGCCCTGGGTTCGATTCCCCAGCACCACATAAGCAAAAAGAAAAAAAAAGCCGGAAGTGGCGCTATGGCTCAAGTGGTAGAGCGCTAGCCTTGAGCTGAAGAGCTGAGGGACAGCACCCAGGCCCAGAGTTCAGGCCCCACGACCGGACCAAAAAACAAAACAAAACAAAACATTGAGATACCATCTCACTCCAGTTAGAATGGCTATAATCAAGAACTCTAATAGCAACAGACTAAGTACATCTAACAACATCTGTTGTTATATAGCTTGAAGAGAGAGGGGGAGAGTTTTTGGAGGGATCTTTCCAGATGAGCAAGATCTGGGATGGTGGGCAGGAGAGACAAAGGGAAGGATGGGAATGTAAGTAGAATAATCGTGGATGTAAGGAATTTCAGCCCACTTTTCTGTCTGCTCACAGAAATCACAGAGATTGGTTATTATATTGAAATTGAAAGTCCCATTTTCAGGCCAGTGCGACTGTTTATCGAGCTGGTACATAGGCCATTCTGGTTACAGAGGAAGATTAAGGTCAAGTCTTAGGCCTAGAGGTTTGAGGTTAACCAATGAGCAATCCAATGGAGTGTGTGGGTCTGGTTTGGAATTTTGGTTTCCATGGTGCACAGGCCCCTTGGGGGTAAAACTAAGGCTGAAGAAGGCATCCCTGTCTTAGCTAAAGAAGTACCAAAAACTGGGGCAACAGAGAAGACGGGGCTTCCCCAGTCATTCTCAGCTCAAGGCCAAAGGCTGGGGGTAGACTCAGGCATGAGCACTCATGACTTTTACAGAAATGAGAGGAGACGAGTTCCCAGAAAGCAAGCCAGGACACCCTGAGACAAAAGGGTAGGGACTCACCCAATCCGAATGTGGTGGATGCGCAGAAGGCCACGCTGAGGTCCTGGTACCATGAAGGAGAGGGAGGGGGAAAGAGAGAGAGAGGGAGAGGGATAGGCCTTGGCTGGGTTTACACAGATAATCAATCATACCCCAAGCTATTAGGTGGCCATCCATGGCATATGTACCACTTGCAAGGCAAAGGCCATGAGGTCTTTCCAGGTAGCTGTTTAGCCCAAAGTAAGCTAGGCGGGCTCTGTGCTCCCAATGGAGGAGGCCTCAGGAAAGGAGGAAAGGAGAAGAGAGGCTGAGAAGGGAGAGTGCCCACTGTTCACCCTAGAGCGAAGTGAAGCACTATCACCTCCCCGGATTCAGCACCAGATGTAAGATTTTAGGTGAGGAAAGACCACGCAGGAGGAGGTAAAGGTGAATAAAAGAAAAGTTTGTTGGGGTACACTCCCAGACAACCCCCTGGTCCGGATCAGAGACGTTGCGCTGAGTCTAATTGAAGCAGGGTTTTACAGGTGCGGTAAAAGCGAAAATTTGAGTCAGCAGGGATTTTCAGCACATAGCTTGTTTGGCCAGTTTGAGCAGTCTCAGGCCAGTGCATCTGAAGAACCATTAAGGCCGATGGTGTTTTTGATAAGGAGGTGCCTTTCCCAGCTGTGAAAGGATCTGCCACATCCATGCCAGGGGACCACGCAGAGGCAGGCAGGCACAGGAGAAGATTATTACAAGGTTTATTAGAGGATCCATATTTGCCTGGGAGAGAGAGAGCACCTGGCGGCCTTCACTATCTAGGTAGCAGTAGGGTCTGAGGGATAGGAAGTGAGGTAGATGAGAGTTCAGGTGGGTCTGAGTGGAGAGGGGGCGGGGCCAGCTGAATGGTGGGAACTCCAGGGCAGGGAGGAGCTCAGGTCTGGGTGGAGCTGAGGACCAAAGGTGAGTATGAGGTATATTTACTAGGTAGGTTTCTTTAGGTAGCTGATGAAGAGAACACCACGAGCTATTCAGGCAGGAGAAGTTTATTTACCAAACTGCTGCCCCTGCCATGCATAGTGAAGCATGGATGAAAAGGAAAGTGGGAGGGGAGGGGAAACCACCCCTGGGCCAGGACTTATCTAGGCCAGGGAGGAAGAGGTGTGGCCAGGTGGGGGGAAAAGTGTGGCCACACTGGATCTGGATGTGACCTCAGTGTCTGGGACCCTCCTAAAGTCAGATGGGAGATATGTGACCAGAGGTGGCCCAGGATGTGACCTAGCAGGAGAGGAAGGTGACTGCTTCCAGGTCTGCCAGTTACCTAGGTAACAGATACTGAGTGGAAACTTAGCCAAGAGGGAGGGAGGTGTCCCTGTGCAGACCTTACATTCCAGCCTTTTGATATTATGAAAAAGGATGAAGATTCTCTCTGGCTACTTTCTGCTTTCTAGGAGCGTAGACAGTAGGAGTAAAAGGCTGAGCTGTGGTCCCCTCTGGGAGAAGGCAGCAGGCAGCAGCTGTCACTTGGGCATTGAGTCCTTAGATAAAGTCTGGAGGAGGTAAGTCTTTTGGACGAAGTCTGGAGAAGTCTCATAAGGCATTGACGGACTGAAAAAAAAAATACTAGAGAGCAAATAAATGGCAAGAGGAAGGACTTGGGGTTGAAAATATTGGTAGAAATGTCCCTAGCTACTTCTGACATCTGACAACTAGGTAGAGGAGAAGTCAGGTAACAAAGGCAAGAATGTAAATTCCTGTCCAGCTAATAGGTAGACAGGTATGGACATTAGATGGGCAGGCTTCTTACTTCTATTGACCTCCCAGCTTTGGTTGGTTAATTTTGAAAGGACAGGCACAAAGTTGCTGATGTGACATCATCTCCTTTTACTCTTCTCCATGGTCCCTTGTTCCCCAGACTGGCTGAGTCTAGGTGCTCATTGCTGGGATGGCTTGTCCCAGTTGGTATTCAAGGAGGTTTGAACTCAAGGCCTGGGCACTGTCCCTGAGCACTTATGCTCAAGGCTAGTGCTCTAAAATGTTGAGTTACAGTACCATTTGCAGTGTTTGCTGGTTAATTAGAGATAAGAGTTTTGTGCCATGCTTCCAGCCTGGCTCTTTGCAGGGTAGTTGGGAGATGGAGTCTTAGGAATTTTTCACCCAGGCTGGCTTTGAGCTTCAATCTTTGCCACAAGGAGATCAAGTAGAATAAGTAGAGTTTACCTGGTTCTTATCAAGAATTGACCAACAAATATTCTGAAATGACAAAACTCATTAGATGTGATGAGAATTTTAGCACAGATACAGTATTGACTTCTTTCTGGTAACCCCAACAGTGCTTAAGTTAACCAAAGACACAGAAAGAATCTTAGCTTTTGCAAATCCAAAGCAATCTTTCACCAGGAAATCAGCTGTGTGTGATGGAGCCAAGCAAGACTCTAGTCTACTTTTATCATGGTGGAAATAGTCAGGATGGTCTAGGCAGGAGTGAGACCTGTCTTCCAGGTTGGAAGAGATGGACTGGATCTGGACTGCACGTAGACTGACTGGCACTGAACTACATATTCAAACTGAACAAACTTCAGAAATCTCAGACAATTTAAGCCAAGTAACTTGATTACAATGCCAGATAACAAGTTTACACAGACACAGACATACACGTATAGGCGTGCACACACAGAATTAAGTTGAGGTCGGCGCGAAATTGAGTTGGCATGAAATAGCAGCTGAACTCCCATGATGCCAAGATGGAGCATCTGCCATATGGTCAATGCTAGAGAGAGCTAAAGATTTTGACAGTGAGGGTCCATTGCTTCTAGCACACAGGGAGCTTCAAGTTCTACCCTCACTACAAAGGCAGAGGAGGAGTCCTGCAAGGGAGGGGGCCTTGCAGGAGACGCTGCAGAGGGGGGCCTCACATGGGAGTCCACAAAGGAGGGGGTACCTTATGGGGGAGGCTGCAAAAGTGGGGGCTCATCATGGGGGAGGCTGCAAAACAGAGGGGGCCTCACTGGGGAGGCCACTAATGGGGGGTGCATCTCGCTTGTGAGGCTGCAAAAGAGGGAGGGCATCACAGGGGAAGCCGCAAAACGGGGTGTACCTCGCTGGGGAGGCCGCAAATATTGTGACTCATGGGGGAGGCTGCAGAAGTGGGTGGAGTAGTAAGGTTGGTGGTAGGTTAAGGGTCAGATGAGACCCAACCCTTAAACCACCATGTGGCCAAGATGGCAAATTTCTGAAAAAAATGCAAAGAAAACCTACACAAATGGAAACTCTGACAATTTTCAAACCTAGAATGGCTAGCCTTTGAGAGGGAACCTAGGGGGGCGGTCACTGGGACTCAGCCTATGTTGCACTCTTCAAGGCACAAGCCAAAATGTTGTAGAAAAGAGAAAGAGAGAGATAGGGAAAGTTGGACATGATTGGCAGAGAGAGAGCATAGAGAGCCTGAAAGTAAACAGACTTCTGACCATTTACTATTGCAGTGCCAAAAACTGTCTACATCTGAGAATGGCATAAAAATTAGGCGCTCTGGCTTTCCAGAGAGTGCAGGAGGCATTTCAAAGGGTTTCACGGCTCGGGCGTGACTCACAGCACCCCATTAAATGTGTAGTAGTGTCATTCTGGTGAGTGAAAGAGAGCTGACCAGGCAGAAGCGATGTCCCAACTTCCCCCAAAGCCCTCTAGAGAGAAATGGCCAAGCCCCCAAAACCAAGTGTCCTTGGCTTTGGAGGTAACTGGCCTTTGAGCTAAAGGCTGTAGGAGCTCTCTGTCATGGTGCCACATCTGGACAGAGACTGAGCAACAGAGAGCCATAGAGAGTAGTTTCATGCACCAGAGTAGAGAAGTGGTGTGGACGTGGATGTGAAGGCCAGCAATGGTATTGGTGAAATCGTGTGGTGTCTCAAGGCAGTTTGGTTCACAGAAAAGGAGTGGTTTGGAAATTCTAACATTTCCAACTCAAAAACCCCATCTGAGTCACAGCACCATATATAAGGTATATTAAATAGGTAAGTTTCATTAGATAGTCGATGAAGAGAATACCATGTGCTGCTTAGGCAGGAGAAGTTTATTTACCGAACTGCTGCCCCCACCATGAATCATGGAGAGGCATGACTGAAAAGGAAAGGAAAGGGGGAGGGTGACCCTCCTCTGGGCCAGGACTTATCTAGGCCTGGGACAGGAAGAGATGTGGCCAGGTGGGGGAAAGGTGTGGCCACACTGGATCTAGATGTGTCCTCAGGATCTGGGACCCTCCTAAGGTCAGACGGGAGGCATGTGACCAGAGGTGGCCCAGCATGTGACCTAGCAGGAAGGTGTCTGCTTCCAGGTCTGCCTAGGTCTACCTAGGTAACAGATACTGGGTGGAAACTTAGCCAAGAGGGAGGGAGGTGTCCCTGTTCAGACCTTACAGTAGGCATAATGCTTACAGGCTGGAAGTGACCTTTTGGTGCCTCTTCCCTCCGGCGGCCTGACAATAATGTTTCATCCATAAATTAAAGGGAAGGGGTCACTGAAGACAACATTAGAAATTAGTTCTAATTCATAAGCTAATAACAACAGCATAATCAGTCATCAAAAGAAAAATGACAAGTGACCTAGGAAAATAATAATAAAAATAGAGGAAATTAGCTGGATTCCAGTGGCTTACACTTATACTCCTAGCTATTCAGGAGGCTAAGATCTGAGGATCATGGTTTGTTGTACCAGTACTCAGTTGAGAGAAAATAGAGAAACCACATTTTGAGAGGTCAACTTGGGAGACTTTGTTGGAGAGCCAGTAGCTGCAGGTGCATTCTTGTCTCAAAGACCAGCAACTCAGAATTGAGCCTGAACCAAGCTTTTAAAGACAAAAACCAAGTTCTTGGGGTGGGGAACAAGCTTTAAGGTAAGTGTGATATATAAACAAAGCACAAGGAGCAGGGCTTTCCTGGGGCTAAACAACATGATGCATCTACATATTTTCTGAAGCAGAGCTCTTCTAGCTCTCCTGGAACTAAGCATCTGCAATTCAAAGGATGGCTTGTCTCATCTCTAGGCCCTTGAAGCTGAGTGGAATGCCCACATCACCCAGCTAGGCATCAGGATGGCTGTGAGAACAAGGTGAAACCTATCTTAGACCCAGTCTCCTTATTTCAGGTTTGAAGCCAGCTTGGGCAGTAAACTATGTAAGAGTCTTTTTCTAATTAACCACCAAAAAGCTAAAGTAAAGCTGTGGTTCAAGTTGTAGAACACTAGCCTTGAGCAAAAAAGTGCAAGGAAAGTGCCCAGGCCCTGAGTTCATGCCTCAGAACTGTCTCTCAATCTCAATATCTTTCTCTCTCTTGCTCTCTCTCTCTCTCTGACACACACACACACACACAGACACACACACACACACACACACACACACACACACACACACACGAGTAAATTAGAAAATTGAATATTTGCATATATCTATTGTAAGGTCAGCTCCTGGATGGCGAGCAGACTCCACCCTCCTCATAGCCAAGTCTCTGCCCAGTACCTGTGTTACCTAGGCAGCTGGCACACCTGGAAGAGGTCACATCCACATCTGCTGAGGTCACATCTGGATTCCATGTGGCCACACCTTTCTCTTACCTGGTCCCATCTCCCTTTACCTGGCCGCACCTTCTCTCCCTACTCTAGATAAGGCATGGCCTGGAGTTAGACGCCCTCCTTTCCCAGCTGTATGGAGTGCCAACTGTATGTAATAAGGGGATATTAATAGCGAGACCACACAATCCACAATTAAAACTTAGAAGATTTTATTGAGCGATGGAGCACTGATGCTCCAGGACGGCTCCTGGACAGCCTCAGGCAGTGGCTCACCTTGACCTTTTAAACATTACTCCGCAGGGGTGGGGGATGGGGGGGGGGGGCAAGGGAAGGGGAGGTACAATCAAACCTCATAAAGCTCTCCTCAGATTTCAACCAATGGCTGCACCAGTTTTAAGTATGAGCTTCCCACCAAAGGATATCATTCGCTTCCTGCTGGAACTGGGAGTGTCTCGGATTCCCCAGGGAAGGTCAAGGAATAGAACAGAGAATGTTAATGGCTCAGCCAACTTGGGGAACAGTGATTCAGGAAAGGGCAGAGGTAGGGTTACAAAAGCTAACTAGTTAGGTACCAAGAAAGTCTTATCCACAAGAAGCTTAGTTATATTCATCTTTTAAATCCATTCATCATTTACTTCACAGTTTAAGTCAAATACAGCTCATTTTTAATTCCCCATCATATTATTAGATTCATTTATTGTCCCCTTTATACAGTTTAAGTCAAATACTATAATTCACCTCTGATTTCCATCATATCACCAACCTGGCCTGGTGCCAGCTGGAACGATGAATAAACCTACCTCTTACCTGAATACCATGTGTATGGTGTTGTTCTTTCTTGGCAGCTTCTTTTTTTTTTTTTTTTAATTTTATTTTATTTTATTTGAGAACAAACTGTACAGAGGGGTTACAATTACATGGGCAGGATAATGCATACATTTCTTACCAAGCATTGCAGCCTCCTCCTTTGTTTACCCTTCACCTCCTTTCCCAGCCTCCCCCCTCCCCCTCACCCAATCATACCCCCCCTCTCCCCCCCCCCCACCGACATTGTAAAGCTGGTTTTGACATGACATTTTGTACTTCTCATTGTTGCAACAGGTCCACCTGAATCCTTAAACGACTTGTTTGTCCCCATCTCCTCCACATGTTATACTGACATCAAATATAGTGAAAGCGGGGGTTACACTGTAGGGGAGGGACATACAAAGCAACAAAGAAATAATCTTATAAATGCGTTAGAAACACATGCCTGAAAGAAACAAAAACATTAAAATACATATTTGAGGGTTCGTTTTCCTAACATCACATTCTCTGACTTTTTCCGCTTGACTCATATCTATACTAGATATTGCAAATAAGGGAAACCATGGGACCTACGTTTCTTTGGGCCTGGCTTACTTCACTTAATATAATTTTTTCCAAGCCTTTCCATTTCCTAACAAATGGGGAAATGTCATTCTTTCTGATGGAGGCATAGAATTTCATTGTGTATATATACCACATTTTCTTGATCCATTCGTCTACTGAGGGGCATCTGGGTTGGTTCCATGTCTTAGCTATGGTAAATAATGCTGCAATAAACATAGTTGTGCTGGTAGCTTTAGTGTGGTCTTTTTTGTAAACATTAGGGTAAATGCCCAAAAGTGGGATTGCTGGGTCATAGGGGAGTTCTATGTGGAGTCTTTTGAGGAACCTCCATACTGCTTTCCAAAGTGGTTGAACAAGTTTACATTCCCACCAACAATGAAGTAAGGTTCCTTTCTGTCCACATCCCCTCCAGCATCTGTTGTTGTTAGAGTTCTTGATTTTTGCTGTTCTAACTGGAGTGAGGTGATATCTCAATGTTGTTTTGATTTGCATTTCTTTTATGGCTAGGGATGTTGAACATTTCTTCATGTGTCTATTGGCCATCCTTCTTTCTTCTTCAGAGAAGTTTCTCTTTAAGTCTTTTGCCCACTTATTTATTGGGCAGTTGTTTCTTTGAGGATTTGTTGTTGGGGGGTTTAATTTTTTGAGTTCCAAGTATATTTTAGATATGAGACCCTTGTCCGTTGTATGGCTAGTAAAGATCTTCTCCCAATCCGTGGGCTTTCTATTGATCTTGCTAGCTATGTCATTTGCCCTGCAGAAGCTCTGCAACCTTATGCAATCCCATTTGTCCAACCTTTCTTTGATTTGTTGTGTTTCCGGGTCTCTATTCAGAAAATTTCGGCCTGAGCCGAGGAGACCCAGGGTTTCTCCTATTCCATCCTGTAATGTTTTCAGAGTGTCTGCTTTGAGTTCAAGGTCTTTGATCCATTTGGAGTTGATTCTGGTGCAGGGTGATATATAAGGATCTAGCTTTAGTTTTCTACATGTAGTTAACCAGTTTTTCTTGGCAGCTTCTTTAAAAACCTAGCATTCTTGTGCCCAGATAAGGATCCCCAAAGATCACCAAGGAGCCAATTCGGATGCAAGTACATGAGAGTCGGTATTGCAAGCTCAAGCCTGGACTCACTAAGGTCAACGATGCAGCAGATCAAGTCACGGCCCTTCCTCTAGCAGGGTTTTTATAGGGTTTTCAGGGACTTCTATACATCAGTGCAACACTTAATAAATCATATCATGCTGCGGGAAAATCATAAAATAATTCTAAAAAATGATTAGTGTAACCAGTGGCAGGACCCAACCAGGTACTAGAGATGGCTTGTTCATGGGGTTGATGCTCTTCAAAATGATTGGTCTGAACTCAGACCTAGTGGTCCCTATCCTGTTATCTGCTGAGTAGCTATGGTTAGTGGAATTTTCCATAAAGGGGGTTGTTCCTGGAATTTGGGCTCAAGGTGATCAAGGAGAGTTGCTGATTTCCTGGAATTTCAAGGGAAGTTACTGACACAGTTCTCCAACAAAATGGAATCCCAACCTAAAATTGCTATATTTTGTTCGGTTTCACAACATCTATAAAAATAAATATGAAAACCATGTGAAATGGATAATTTCCCAGGAAAACTTACAAGTAGAGATAGAAATCTTAGACTAACTTTAATGAAAGAAATAGATAAAACTAGCCCCATTCCAAAGGACAGAATGGCTTAAGCTTGTCATCCTATGTGGGAGGCTGAGATTGAAAAGATTGCAGTTATGGGTCAGAAAAGTCTACAAGATTCTGAAGTAAAGGAAAGACTAGTTCTATGTACTTCACCTTGTTTTGTTGCACCTTAAGTTAGATATAAATACAATCAGGAGAAAATAAAGAAGCCACATTTTGAGTTTGGAGTCTTTATTGGAGGGTAGCTGCCTACAGGTGGCTAATTGTCACAAAGACCTGCAGCCCAGAACAGAACTTGCACCAAGCTTTCAAAGACAACAGCCACATACAAGTTTTGGTGGCTACCAAGACTCAGCTAAGCATTATACACTAGGAGCAGGGCTCCCCTGGGGGTATACAACACATTGTATTTACATATGCCCCAAAGCAGGGCCCTCCTGGCTCTACCCATTGAGCCAGGCATCTGCATTTCAAAGAATGGCTTGTCTCATCTCTAGGCCTTGGAGCTTGGTGGACAGCCCCCATCTCTAGGCTAGGCACCAGGATGGCTATTACATTAGTTAGATTCAGTTTCCTCACTTCAGTTATCACAGCCATGCTGGTGCCCAGCCAGTGATGGGGGCTGTCCACCCAGCTTCAAGGCCTAGTGGTGAGACAAGGCATCCTTTGAATTACAGATAAACCATGCTGTTTAGACCCAAAGAGGAAATGTGTTAGCCTAATGAGCTCCCTTCCCAGAGCTTAGCTCTCTCCTCCTCCTTTCCACAGCTTGGCATGCTCCCTTCCTAGGCAACACTAGGCCCATTTAGTAAATAATTAGCCCCCAACCCCCTCTACCTTGTGATGGTACTTCTCTGGGGCAGCTACCACCATATAAGTCAACAAGAGCCCCTTAGAGTGACCTTCAGGTCTGGGAAGCTGCAGCCCCTTATCTACTACTTGGGCAGCAGCCGTCAATCCTACTCCACCATGATGAAACTCCTGGTCCACATGTCCACACCGGGGTCTCTGCCTCCTAGCCCCTTCTAGCCCCTCCTAACCTCAGTAGTTTAGATAGGTCACCTCAGACAATAGCCAGCACTTCTCACTCTTCTCCTGAGAAGAAGTCTTGCCAATCCCTTTACCAGCAATAAACCTTTTCTTTGTTCTGTGTACCTGGATGTCTGTGTGGTTTTCTGGCAAAATCTAATATACTCTAACAATATGTAAATGAATCATGTTGTTTAGCCCCAGGGAAGCCCTGCTCCTAATCCCTCTCTTGGGAGTATTTTGTTTTTGTTGGGGCTTTGTCACCACCAAAACATGTGGTCTTTGTCTTTAAAAATTTGCTGTAAACTCTGTTCTGGAATACTGGTCTTTGAGACATGAGTCCACCATGCAGTTTCAGGCCGTTTAATAAAGTCTCCCAATTTGATCTTTCAAAATGTGGCTTCCCTGTGTTCTTCTGACTGGATTTGTATCCAATTTACCCCCACAACAATTCCACTTAGTGGAGGGAAGTTGGGCATGATGGCATGTACTGGTCACCCCAGCAAGGACAGGAAACCTAAGATAAATGGATCATAGTCCAGGCATATACCTAGGCAAGACAAGAGACCCTATTTCAAAAGGAATTTAGCTAGAGAAAACTACCAAGGTTCTACCTTCCAGCACCTATACAAGTTTCCAATCTCAAATAGTTTCACAGGTAAATTCTAAGAAATCAGATGATATCATTGCTATAAAAATGTTTTAAATCAATGTTCTAAAAGGCAATATTTAGTTTATTTTATAAAGCAAAATATTTAACCTGATAAACATTGTTTGTACAATGAAAGAAAACGATAGGCTCTCACAATTATTGATTTAAAGATTCTAAATACTGGGGCCTAGAATCCCAAAATTAAGTTTGCTTAAAAGCAAAGGTCAAATTTATTTCATATACCATTAAGATTAAACAAAGCAATATTATTAAAAATATGTTGTTGATATATCCTTAGATAATTTTGACAATAATTTATCTAATATATTATTTAAAGGCATAGTTTAGTATAGCAACCCTAACACATTTCATATCTTTTAGCTTTCCCTTGCATTCTAACATAGTGGTTAAAAAACTCTGGATTCCTCCTCTCTCTGTCACTATCTCTGACTGTCTCTCTCTTTTGCTACTCCTTGAGCTTGAGACTGGATTCCTCTCTCTCTCTCTCTCTCTCTTTCTCTCTCTTTGGGGGTCTGGTCATGGGGCCTGAACTCTGGGCCTGGGCGCTGTCCCTCAGCTCTTCAGCTCAAGGCTAGCACTCTACACTTGAGCCACAGCACCACTTTCAGCTTTTTTCTTTTTGCTTATGTGGTGCTGAGGAATCGAACCCAGGGCCTCATGCATGCAAGGCAAACGCTCTACCACTGAGCCACCTTCCCAGCCCCTCTCTCTTTTTCTTTCTCTCTCTTTGCTGCTCCTTGAGCTTGAACTCAGAGCCTGGGCACTGTTACTAAGCGTTCTTTGCTCAGGGCTAGTGCCCTTCAGCTTGAGCTCCTCTTCCCACTTTTTTCTTTTTTTGGTAGTTAATTAGAGATATCAGTCTTATGGACTTTCCTTCAAACAGTGATTCTTAGATCTCAGCCTTCTGAGTAGCTAGGATTATAGGCATGAAACACCACGGCCTGGCTCTTTATCCTATTTTTACCATGTCCTAATCCTAGGACCTTAGAATGTTTTGTAGTCTAAGAACTCAATTTCCTCATGTACTAAGATACAAATAATGATAAACTATTCCTTCAGGGGTTCATGTGAATTGCTAATCAATTAATGCATAGAAAGAACATAGAACCGTGTTTACAAGTAACCAGAACTTAGAATTTGTTACCACTTTATTAGTTACTACTTATATGGCCTAAACCTAGATTTGTTTTTCAAAAATGCCCTACCCAACTCCCCTGAACTTGTGTGTGTTTTTCCTACTTGTCATAACTCTATCGAAGTACTAAATACCTCCTGAAGCTTCAGTTTCAGAACACATTGGTATCAAATGTGTCAAACTTCTTGGCCATGAATATCACTATAGTTTGGATAAGTGCTTCCCAAAGGTCTGACATTTCATGGCTTGATGCTCAGCCCATGACATTATTGGTGGTAGCTGGATCTTGATGACTTGCATCCTAACAGAATGAAGTTAGGTTAGGTTAAGTTACAATATCCCCTTAAAAAGGATATTAGGAATCTGATCTCCTCTCTCTTTTTCTTTTATCTTGTTGATCCCATGTAAACAGGCCTTCTCTGTCACACATCCCCACCACCAGATGTACAGGTCCAGAGCCACAGGGCCAAGCAATCATAGACTGAAACCTCAGAAACTATGAGCCAAGACAATTTTTTTCCTCTTTTTAAATTTTTTATCTCAGGTATTTTCCATCACCGTGATGGAAAACTGACCCATGTAAGTAAGTACTATAGTTTAAGGATTTGTTGTCATTGCTATGGTGATTGCTTTCTCTCATGGCTAGATCATTCCAAGCTTCAGTTTTTATAGATGCTTCTCATTGTCCTTGTACATGGAGAAGGAGAAAAGAAATACATTATGTATTACCAATTACTAAAACTCTATAATTAAAGAAGAAAAATGTGGATGATCTGGAGAAGAACATGCTGAATATTTAAATGCAAAGATCCTCTTCACTCAGCAATTATATCCACACAATTCCTGTTAAAAATATCTAAGTTTCAATTAAAACAGATCATTTGAACAACAATATTTGATATTAGATTCGAATGTAAATTTATATTCGTTTCAAGACTTGTTGCTAGGAGTCCAGATACCTTAATTTTTAGAACCACTTGAAGCAGGAGTTTTACCTTTTTTTTTTTAATCAAATAACCTGGCTCCTTGACTCTCCATCCCTGGCCTCTTATGTGGTCTGACTTTTCATCAGATCATTCCTCTCTGAAGTCATTGGGCCCTGAAGTAGATTAGAGAATTTCCAATTAAGCTCCCTGATGTTTGTCAATCTGAGAAAAAGAAATGACCTCTCCCTCAGTATCTTTCTATCTCAGGGAGAAGGCTATTTCTAGGATATGTGTTTATTTAGCACTTGGCTAGGACACCACACACACACATACACACACAAACAAGCAGGCTCCACAGGACATTCATTGGCCTGTTTACCAGTGGCCCCTGAAGTGTTTTCTCTTTTCTATAGTCATGAGTCCTAGGGACAGCACAAAGTTTTGTCTTTTGTTCCTCTTTTCCTGTTAATGGGTGTCATCCATATCCAATGCCCTAACCAGAAGGGCTGATTCTTCCCTATGTTGTCCAAAAAACTTAGTCACATTAATATGAAAGAAAGGAGGAGAAGGAAAAGGAAGAGGAGGAGGAGGAAGGGAAAGAGGAGAAGGAGAAAGAAAGAACTTTCACTTCATTTAGTTGATTTTACTAAGAATCAATGATTGCTCACAGATGGCTCTTTACCTTTGAAACAGCCCTTCCTTATGGGGTGCTTTAATACTTCTCCTTAATCTGATCCTTAGAAAAGAAGTGCATAAGTAGATGGGGAAGCAGTTTCTATGTAACAGATGAGCAAAGACATACTTAAGAAGGCAATGGATAATGCCTAAGGCTTATGTATAAATCTCCAAAGACCTTTATTTTTAGAACGAAATGGGGCAAATGGTTTTTGCTTCTCAGTCTTCTACAATTTAACCTGGATTGTTGGTCTTTCTAATATTTGTTTATGTGATTAATGAATTAACAAATTAGTGGGTAATTGTGAGTATGAAAAACGGTTTGGCTAAGTCTCTTTTGTGTCCCCTGTCTCTCATGATTAGATATTCTTTACCACTTTACAACCACAGCAAGAAAGCTAGTACCAGATGTAGTTCCTCAGTCCTAGGTCAAGGCTACAAACTGAAATAAAATGTTTTTTGTTTTTGTTTGTAAACTATCCTGTCTACAGTATTGTTACTATCAACACAGAATGGGATTAACGCCTCTGTTAGCCCAGGAAAATATTTATGAGATCCTTCTATTGCTCCCTAAATTGTCCCCATTTTAACATAATAGTACAAAGATACCCAATCCTTAGCCAACATCATATAAAAGTTAAAAAAATTAAACTAGAGTTCAATCTTTTAAGGTAAACTTTAAACTGAAATCCCACAGCTGAAGCTTCCTATGGACCAAGAATTTGGTTCTAGGATTGTTCTTCCAGGGCAACATTGGATCTACTTGGTGATGTCTGTCTGTGCTTGAGGTCTGAGACTTACATTACAGCACAGACCTACTAAATTCAGGACCATCTTTAAAAGCTATGTCCCCCAAAGAATTAGTACTGATACCCGCTGCCCCAACTGCCAGCTTGCCCCTCATCACTGACTTCCACGCCCTTCCTTAAGGAAATCTTCAACCAGCATATGGCTGCTCTCACTGCACAGATGCATCTGCCAACAGCTGTATGATTGGGGCAATCATCAATCTATCTGAGTCCCAGTCTCCAGGGGAATAAGATGTGAATCACGATTCCAACAACAATGAAGGCTGTAACAGGGAAACAAATGAAGTATAGATGGCAAGGTGCTCCAAAACACAATGAAATAGTCAATTAGTCCCCCTGGATAGGCTAAACTTAGATATAAAAGAGATATTGTTTCAGAACATCTTGCCTCTGTCCCTCCCTAGCCCTTTCTAGTTTCAATAAGCTTCTTTTGACCTGGGATGTATGATTGTATTGCTTCCACAGGCATATCTTAAAGAATCAAGGGTTTGTTTAGCTAATCAAAAGCCTATTTGAGCTTATGACCCTGGAGAAAGGTTCTGTAGAAGGGACTTGATTGAGAACAATCATCAGAATGTTGTGGACCAGGTCTAAAAAGGGTTACCTTCCCAAACACGTAACTGTAATAGGGACATCCAGAGCACAGTCCAGGGTATAAGAACAGTAGATTCAGAGCCACAGAGGCAGAGATTGAACGAGAGGAAGCTACTTGAAGAAGAGCAGATAAATGGCTGACAGAGAACACATGGTTGACACAACAATGGTGGTAATGCCTTTGAGGTAGATATTTCTCTTCTGAATAAAGGTTTTCACACTCACCCTCCTCTATTCTGGACTTTATTTCTCAAATTCCTGAGTCTAGTACTGGAGCAGCATTGTCACTAGACCTGAAACACTGTCAAGTCATTTTCTTCCCTGAAGTGCAATGCTAAGTAGGAATTTCCTGCTATAGGCCTATAATCCTAGAGGTCTCTGTTAATTGCTGAACCAGAAGGTCTGTGGGGGTTCTGTCCACTGGAAAATTCTGTATTAATAAGAGATATTTAAGTTTTGATTTGTCTCAGTGTTTTGAAGCCAGATCTTTCTCCTATAAGATTTTTTAAAAAACACAAGAGATGCATAAAAACTGTGTGTTTCAGTTGGGTATTCTGTGATCTTTGAACACATCCATACATCTCAATTTGATTTTTATTGTGACCAGTACAAATAAATATTGTCACCCATATCCCAGCTGATACTGTCATATCCAAGAGGGAGTAGTACCTTAATTGTTGTTTGTTCTGGTAAAGAATGTTTACTGATTACTCATCCTATAGAATCTGATTATCTGCTAGGTACCAGACATTATTTTTTGTCATCAGATTCTCAATTGCTTGCCATCTTTTATACATAATATCAAAAGATTTTGACATTTCAGGCATATCATCTATGGGAATGTCCTGATACTAATGTAAGTACCTCATAGACATGAAAACTTATGATTTTACTGTCATTAATAGTTATATAAACCAATAGGCTCCTTCTAGTAATCACCCTTCACTTGTGTCCAGAAAATGAGGCTTCTGGAACTCCTTCCTAATCTCCAGAGCCAACTTTGACTGCAGCACAAGCTCTGGTCTTTTGCCATTTGCAGAATACTGTCTGAGGTTTAGGGACCTAGCACATGGTCCTCTTCTATCATTGCTATTTTCCCAACCCAACTCTGTCCTTCATTCCTTTGGCTGAATATTTGCCCTTGATTCTTTCTCACCTGAGCCTGAGGCTTATTATTATTGGCTCCCCATGATCATTGAACTCTCAGGTCCTGCCTGTTGTTTGAGGCATTGTTTTCTGTGGAGGTAATTCCTTGACACTCATGGCTTTCATTTCCAAATCCACACTGTGTTTTAATTTATCTTTTCCTTTTATTTATTTATTTTTTTGGTCAGTTGTAGGGCTTGAACTCTGGGCTTGGGTGCTGTCCCTGCACTCTTCAGCTCAAGGTGAGCGCTCTACCGCTTGAGCCACAACGCCACTTCTGGTTTGCTAGTGGTTTTTATTGGAGATAAGAGTCTCACAGACTTTTATGCCCGGGCTGGCTTTGAACTGCGATCCTTAGATCTCAGCCTCCTGAGTAGCTATGATTACAGGTGTGAGCCACCAGTACCCGCCTTAATTGATCTTTTCTACTTAACCTGATCTCCTCTTGGGTTGACTTCTATTGGATTCACCAATGCCACAGCCACTTGGATACTGCCCTTGTTCAGCCAGGTATACTCTTCTAGCTGTCAGTAGCTGCTCAGTTCTTACCTGAATGAGAGTCAAGATAAAAGAGTTTACTGTCCTCTGAAGTTTTGACTTAAAGAGTTAACCTATATGTCTCTAAAGATAGACTCTAATAAAGTGTAGGAGCTAAATAATCTATTCCCAACTCACTGGATTCAAGGAGGCCATAAAACCTGGAAATCCTATGTAATCACATTACCCTCATTTTCATCTATGAGCAACTGAGATAGAGAGACTATCCAGGCACATAGTGGCAGTCTAGGTTTCTTTTTTTTTTTTTTTTGGTCCGGTCATGGGGCCTGAACTCTGGACCTGGGCGCTGTCCCTCAGCTCTTCAGCTCAAGGCTAGCACTCTACCACTTGAGCCACAGCGCCACTTCTGGCTTTTTTCTTTTTGCTTATGTGGTGCTGAGGAATCGAACCCAGGGCCTCAGGCATGCAAGGCAAGCGCTCTACCACTGAGCCACCTTCCCAGCCCCCAGTCTAGGTTTCTAAACTGAACACAAGACCTTGCATTTTCTGTTTAATTCCTTCAAAGTCATATACTTACTCTCAGAGGTGTTGATAGATCCATTGATCATCCACAGAGAAAAAGCATCCATGAAGAATGAATAATGGAGCATATGCTTGCATGAGTGGCAGAAGACACTATAAGAATCAATGTTTGACAAAACTAATGACAATCTGATAATAGGTCTGCAAAATCAGCATCTTCCTTACAAATATTGCAAATTGCCCAATAAGGGGAGGAAGTTTTAGTTGAATTAATCACTACCTGGAAAACAATTTCACACTAGAATAAACAAGGAGAGATAAAAATGATAAATACTTTATACTATCTTGTTCTTAGCTCATCATTACATAAAATAGGGAGGAAGGAAGGAAAAAAGAAAGGAAGAAAAGAAGAGGAGATGAGAGAAAGGGAAGAGAAGGAGGAGGAAAGAAGAGACAGGGAAGGGGCGGTGAGAGAGAGGAGGGGAGAGATGGGGGAGCGAAGAAATAAACTTCATTAGTCACTGTGGCTAGTTCTTTTTAGCAAAACAAAAAAAATGAGGTCTGGTTATGGAATGTCATTTCTGATGAACAGTATCCTGAGATGAGAAATATATAACGCAAAGCTTTTCTCAGCTACAGACTTCCAACAGAACAATACCAGCCAGTTTTTTAGAAGGAGGGAAGATATATTGCTACTAGAAAACTACTGTAAAATATAGGCAGAAGAGATCAAAACACACAGTTATTTTTCAATGAACTTGTTAGCATTTTGCTTTAGCATTCTGGGCAGCATTTTGAGAAGACACGGCTTTCAAGAACAAATGAAAAGGCAGAAGATATGCTTATTTCTAAAAAATAAGGCTGGATTGTTTTTCATTTCTCTCTGCTGGATACTTAAACCTTTCATTCATGTTAAATTGCTCAAAGGACAAAAGTAAAATCGTTTTATCCTAAAATGATTGGGTTTTTATAACTTTAGACTCACGATGGGAAAATAAAAACCTGTTGACCATTGAAAATTAAAGTCATGTTGGCTTCACAGAACACTGGGTATTCTGGTCATGATGTTTTACTGGGAACAGTGGAAGCCTGTCAGAAAACCTTGGCATGAAGAATGTGGTAATAAGCAGGGAAAGATTCATCATGTTAGTGCCTCACCGAGATGGTGATGAACGACAGACATGTCATAGTCTGAGATATGTCATACTGAGATAGTACACAGGATGGCTTGACACAGCCAGAAGTCTGCCGTTCTGAATACTCTGTAATCTAATACTCTCACCCATTTGCTTCCAGAGACATTCTAGAGATGTATCTAAGAATCAAGGATTTGTTTAGCCAATCAAAGGCCTACTTGAACTTATACTGCCAAGATATTTCAGATATCTTCAGACTGACATCAACTCCTGGATTACCAAACAATAAGAACAGTTCTAAAAAGGGGAAATGACATTTTCTAATCCAAAGTCAATTCTATTGACAAATGATATTAAGTGGGATTTATTTGTTCGAACTGGATTGTGGACTCGGAACCCTATTGGTTCAAAAACACCCTGTTGGTTCTCTGCCAGATATCTAGCACCATCAGGCCTGCTTCATGGCCGATCTTTAATAAATACTTAGGATTCCTTTTACCTAACATGGAAATGATGAATTAATAAAGCTAGCAAACTTTTTACTATAATTTTACCCCTTCAACTTTTCTTACCATATCTCTTATTTTTGCAAGTCCCGAATGCCAATCATCTTAGCAAAGGATAACAGAGACCTAGTGAACCTTTCCTGATTAGGGCTAGTGAGCAGAAGAGATTACACTCAGGGTCAGTTTGAGTGCTAAAGGCAGTTTTCTTTCAAGAAACAGGTCTAATTGAGCAAAATTAGGTCCAATAGATATGGCACATGAGACACTATGGCGACTAGCTCATCCCAGGCTCTGGTGACCAGCAAAGCTGCCATATACTAGCCAAGTAATATAAAAAACCAAGAGATGCAAGGATGTAAGGTCCAACTATTTTACTCTACATGAAATGATTTACATGAAAGCATACTTCTAAGTTTGAAAGACAACTTGAATGGCCTAAGGCAACCACTGAAGAATATAGTTAATAAGACCACTTCTTAGATATTGAAAAATGTTCACTCCAAAAAAATGCAAATATTTTCCAGTCTTTGATTGAAGAATTGGGAAAAAAAAGCTTTTCTCTCAAACTTGTTTGTTTGTTTTTACAGCCATTGCATCTTAATTTCAGAGCATGTATTTGACAATAAGATCAACATTTTTGATTCACATCTTGCTTTTATTCTTTTTCTTTTTAAAAATTTCTTTAAGTCGTGTACAAAGGGGTTTGAATTCAACTTGTCAGTTTGTAAGTACAATGAATCTTGGTCAATGTCACTCTTCTGTGATATTCTCTACCCTCTCTCACAACCCCACCCATCCCCTCAAGTTACCTGGTTCCATTTTCACTTATGTACAAGGAACATTATGACTATAATCACCCACCCTATTTCTCTGCATTCAAATGCCCTCCTCTCAGCAAGATGAACAGTGGGCTCACAGTTTTTCTTGACCTCATTTGAAAGGTTGAAGAGACAGGAGAAAATGCCTTGGCCATAATTGGAGATAAAGTCCTGAGGCTAAATATCAGACATGTAACACCAAGAAGAGTTAATCATGGTAATTGATGTCTTACTACAGCCATTTATGCTCTGATTAGAAAGGACAGCATACTTGGGATGGCAAATTTAGAGAGAATACCACTTCTTGGTTTGGCAGATACTTTCTGCATGGATGCTCCTGAATAGTTACAGAAGAGACTGGGAAGTTATCCTGTGGACCCTCTTGGCTGGCATTCCTAAGGGAAGAGAACAAGTGCTTGGTGGCAAGACCACCACCTAAACAAAGCTTACATTCTCCCATCTGCCCTCCAAGAAACCATCTATTTATAGACTTGACAAATTTACTGCCATGAGGGTGTCCATATAAACCATTACTATTTTGGCATCTATGAGATCTAAAAGATTTCCATTATGTTTTTCTTTCCTCATTCCTTCTATTAACTTTGGCTTTACTTTTCTCTTCTTTATCTACCTTAGAAGTAACATGAGTTTCCCTGCATAGTACAAAGATTCAAACATTGTATTTTTATTTTTATTTAATTTGTAATTGCTTTTGGGAATTAAGAAGAATATACCAATATACTTCTCACTTATCCTATTTTGTACTGTACTGAAAATCCTAGTCAGTTCACCAAGGAAAGAAAGAAAAATATAGATATATAGACTTTAAAGTACTAAGTAAAATTGTCCTTGTTTGAGTGAAATAGCAGCAAAAAGGTAGATAATAGATACAGCAATAGAATATATACATACATAACACCGACCAATGTAAAATTAACACTGTTTGGTATCCAATAAAATCTTATCTAGCACACAGAGAAACAAGAATGTCTGACTCTTGCAAGAAAAATAAAATCATTTTAGTGTCAAGATATCTGAGACAAAAATTGTTCAAGTACAAAAAAATCCACAAGTTATGTACATTTTAATAGTCTCTTGATTCACAGAGTAAATAGGGAAAAAGAACTTATAGAAAATTTGAAAAATATCACCAACTCAATTTATCTAATAGACATTTCTGGAACATCACATCTAAAATAATGCCATAGCATTTTAATATGGTATCTAGTATATTTTACATATTACACAAATAAATAATACATAATATGAATATTACATAAATAATGTAAATATTATATACTATAAAAAGTCTAAATTCAAAAAATGAAACTAATATACAAAAGATGTCTTTTCGCTACAATGAATTTATATTAGCTATAAATTAGAGAACTATCTGCTAAATACTAAAAAATAGCCCTTTGGATCAAAAAAAGGAATCAATGTTGTAATTTGAAACGAATTTAAATCTGGGATGGTGGTGCCTACCTGCAATACCAACTACTCAGGCAGGAGGAGTTTGTCCTTGAGGCCAGCCCAGGTAAAGCTAGTGAAACCCTATCTGAAAAAAAAATATATATATATATATATAATTATAGGACTGGGGTGACAATTCAAATGATGGTGTATTTGACTGCAATGACTAGCAAGTAAGAGACACAACATTCACTCTTCAGTATGATGAAAACAAATAAACTATTTTGCTCTGAGTGAAAAGGAAAACATACCATAAACACAAAGTAAGTTAAAGTCAGTGAGAAAAATAGTAAAGCAGAAAATATTTTTAAAAGAGAAAATCAAAAGCTGGTTCTTCCATAAGATCAAAAAGCTTTCATTATAAACTCATCAGACTAATCAGAGGACCAATAAAATATCAATATGAAAAAACCAAGAGGTGATATTACTACAGATTGTAGATGACAAAAGATAATAATGCATATTATATAACACTTTATGTCAATAAATTAGATAAAATGAAAAAATTTGAAAGATATACTTGAATATGCCTATACCTATCTAAGAAATCAAATTTGTGCATAAAGTGCTTTCTATAAATAAAAAATAAAACTGAAGGCCCAGGTACCTTGACAAGGGATTTTACAAAGTACTTAAAGAATAAATTATATTAATTTGTCATATCTCTTAAGAAAAAGCAAAAAAGGTAGATTGTTTTCCATCAAATCTTTTTGATGCTTGAATTGTCTTCGTACCAAAATAAAGATATTATAAGAAAGTAAAAGAAAAACAAATAAGCTATTTGAACTAAATGTAAACATTGAAAATAAAAGTATTAAATTAGTAAAAACATCATGACCCAATGGAGTGTATTCCAGAAATGCGAACTTAGTTTATAATTTATATTCTAAAATAACTTGATAGGGCCTTTACCCCTGGATCCTGAGAAGAGACACTAAATAATTGGGATTTCCTGGGCAGTTAGTATCATTCAGCCCCTTGGATCACATGGGAATTCATGCTGAAGATGGGGCTGGTCACCGGAAAGCCTTGCATATGATTAGAAGGTCCAAGATTTAAGATAGCCAAACCTTGAGGATGGGAAGGAAGCTGGAAACAGGGTACAGTTACTTGGTGATAACTAAGTCAATCACATGTAGCCAATGATAACCCAATGAAAATGAAAGATATTAAAGAGTAATAGAGGGTTCTGGTTGGAAATCATGTACTAGAACAATGATATACCATAACAGGCTAGGGCAGTGACAGGCCCTGATTCTCTCCTCACAGGGAAAAAATATGGAAATGTGTATCAATCTATTTATTTTTGTCTGGAATTGATTTCAGGGGGAAAATATGGAAATGTATATCAATCTATTTATTTTTGGCTAGAATTGATTTCAAATCTTTGTCATAGAACAAGAACAACAGCAACAATAATAATACCTTTTAAAGTTCTCTGTGCTATCTTGTTAATGAATGACTTGAAGAAGATTGTAGAGTCCTCTGATTTGTAGCCATTATCAGAAGTGCAGGTGGTCTGGAGACTTATAAAAGGTAGCTAGTGTCTAAAATGAGGGTAGTTTTGTAGAGGACTTAGTCTCATCGGTAGCTAGTATCAGAATACATTAAAAAATCATAGTTGGCATGTTATGAATGTCTCACAACTCTAATCCTAGCTGCTCAAGCGGCTAAAATCTGAGGAGTATGATTTGAAGCATAGGCAAAAATGTCTTCGAAACTCTTATCTCTAAAAAAACATCAAAAGGTCAGAAGTGGTAGAGTACTACCAGCTCTGACTAAAAGAGACAAGTGAGAGCTACTACCCCTCCCCCCTTTCTCCCAATCAAAGTAGCTCATGTTATTAAGGAGCAAAAATAGAGAAGCCATGAGATTATGTCAGTTGTCACTGAAAAAGAATGTGACAATGTTGTAAGATAAAGCCACATTTTGAGAGGCTGAATCTTGCAGTCTTTATTAAAAGGCTGGCAATTGCATGGTAGACTCCTGTCTCAAAGACCAGCAGCCAGCAAATACACTTAACACTGTTAGGAAACTGAGCCATGAAGGCCAGAATAAAGAAAGAACAAAAGCAATACCATCAAACCAATTCATTTCCAATGGGGAGCTGAATTGGGATGCCTTGGTGACCAGAAAAGAGCTAGGAGACAAGAGACAGGAACACAGAGACATGTGGCATCGTGTAATGGCAACTGAGCTGGTCTGGGCCTAAACAGGGTCAGGTCAGGGGACAGGATCACAGGAAACTCCCAGTCCCAGGCACTGGACTGACAGGTTTAGTAACCTATCAGACAAGTGCCCACCCCTGTCTCCAGGGATTCAGGCATTTCCATCACCTGAGAGGTGGGGGCTTCATCTTCCCCCACCATGAAGACAAGATGCCAGACCCTACCATCCACCATGTGGCCACGATGGCACTAGCCAGACCTGAATTTCCTATTTCAACAATATCCAGAATCTAAGCCCAATAAAATCCCTCTGCAATCAACCTAATAAAAGGAATTTACAAAGCATACATAGTTTGCATGATACGAAATTATGAAATATTGTATATTTCCTCTTAAAATTAGAATAGTATAAAATTATCTTTCTTTACAGATCATATACCTACGTATAAAAATGAAAACTATAATATACACATACATAAGAAATAATATGCTTTGCAAGTTTATAAGAAACACATTCATATCATTCTCCAAAAATTCAGTTCTCTGGGAAACAAATGATTGAATCTAAAATTGAGAGATACTATTTTAGGGTCAGAATGATAATAAAATTAAACCAAAACAAGTGGACTGAAAAAATACTGAGCCATGCTGGGAAAAGTGAATCAAGAGCCAATTGAAATTGCATCTAAAGATCACAACTAGACAAACAAAATAAATAAATTATCAAATTAGAACCTAAAATATAAAACAAATGAATCCATATTGATATAAAGAAATAGTGATATAAAACATAAATAAATAATTGGGAGTATACATCAAATTTCTTATGCAGAAGAATTCCAGATACTTTATGTAGATGCGGCATTGTCAAGCAGGAGTAATGCAACTCCCTCTAGATTGTGCATGTCAACTTTATTCCAGATAGTTCAGCATGGGAAGGACGAATGAGAGTAACTAAGTGTACAGCGGAGAAGTCTGAAAACATTGCATCTGTTAGGCAGTTAGGATTACCACCGTGATGATTCATGGTGGTGGTTTATGTCTTTTCTGCAAGGTGAGGTAAAAAATGGCACTTTACCTCTTCCAAAACATAGAACCTCAGTCTAATCATGAAGAAAATATCAGGAAAATCCCAGTTGAGAAATATTGTACAACATAGCTACAGGCTCTTTTTCAAACAGTCAAGGTCATTAAAATAAAAAAAATAAAACAAGGAAAAACTGAGCAACCGTCAGCCCACAGGAGTCCAAGAGGTGAGGAAACCAAATGCAGTATGATATGTGGAATCCTGCACCAGCTTGAAGAACCTTAGAGAAAACTAAGGGAGCTTCAATAAAGGACACATTTATTTAACAATGTATCAGTGCAAGCCCACTACATGAGGCAAATGTACTATGCGAGGTAAGATACAATCCAGGAAACTCCATTCTGGCACAGAATTCTGTCTTTTCAATCTTTTTGGTAATTCTTAAAAACTGTTCTAAAAGTAAAATTTATTGAGAATATACAGTCCCTACCAAATTGATTTTTTTTATTTTTTAAAATCTTTTATGAAGGTACTATAGCTTAAACCCAGGGTACTGTCCCTTACCTTTCTCATTCAAGGTTAGCACTTTACCACTTGATCCACAGCTCCACTTTTAGTTGTTTAGTAGTAGTTAATTGGAGGTAACAGTCTCATGGACTTTGCTGCTGGGGCTGGCTTCAAACCTCAGTCCTCAGATAATAGCTTTCTGAGCAGCTAGGATTACTGGCAACAGCTTGGATTGTTGAATTGTTTTGTAGAATTAATAATACTTGGAATGTAAAAACTTTAAAATGCTGTTTAGATAAAGACTTAAAGTATTACTTAGTATTAAGTCAGACAAAAGAAGTATACCTACACATTAAAAAATGATAAATCATTGTTTCAAAATCAAAAGTCTTTAAATAAAAAAGGAAACATTCCATGCCACTGGTCATAAAACCCAATATTCTTACTAAATTCCCTGAACTAATCCGAGGATCTAATGAAATTCCAAGTTATAATAATAATGTTTCTTGGAATTGATTAAATAATTTTATTTTTCAAAACTTAAGTTATTTTTAAAAGTTTCCTTGGCAAATAAAAATATGTATTTGTACTGTGCACGATACAATGCTTTGATGTATATATACATTGTAGAATAGCTAAGTCAATACTAGATGATAAAATAATTTCAAAATTCATAAAGAAGTACAAAAATCAAAGTCAAAGGCTTAACATTACCCAATTCAAAACTTAATATAAGGCTGCAGTAATTAAATTGGTTCGATATTGTCAGAAACATGGACAGAAAGATCCATGGGAAAAGAGCAAACGGTGTACAGAGATTCCTGTGTGCACAGAGAACTGAGAATCTTACAAAAGTGCAAAGGTGGTACAACGAAACAGAAAGGGCTTTTCAACAAATGCAATAACTAACTATAGTTTATTAGAATATATTAATTACACAAAGAGAGTGTTTTATTTTTTTATTTTTTATTAGTTGGTTGTGGGGCTTGAACTCTGGACCTGGGCCCTGTCCCTCAGCCCTTCAGCTCAAGGTTAGCGCTCTACCACTTGAGCCACAGCTCCACTTCTGGTTTTCTGATGGTTAATTGGAGATAAGAGTTTCAACAACAACAACAAAAGAGTATCACAGACTTTCCTGCTTGGGTTGGCTTTAGACCACGATCCTCAAATCTCTGCCTCCTGAGTAGCTTGGATTTTCAGTGCCTGGAGAAAGGTGTTTTATTGCAATGTTTCCAAATATTCATAATAACATACTTTGATCATATTCACCCCATATACTTTCATTTTTTCTTTTTCCTTTTTTTTTGGGTCCGGTCGTGGTGCCTGAACTGTGGGCCTGGGCACTGTCCCTCAGCTCTTCAGCTCAAGGCTAGCACTCTACCACTTGAGCCACAGCACACTTCTGGCTTTTTTCTTTTTGCTTATGTGGTGCTGAGGAATCGAACCCAGGGCCTCATGCATGCAAGGCAAGCGCTCTACCACTGAGCCACCTTCCAAGCCCTTCATTTTTTCTTGTAACTCACCTCAACCCACATATGTACATAATACTGTGATTATGGTCAAGATATGGAATCAATCCAGATACATCTCAATGGGATGAATGGATCAAGAAAGTGTGATTATATATATATATATATATATATATGTTATATATATATATATTATATATATATATACATACACACATCTAAATATATGTACATATATACATATATGTATGTATATATACAATGGAATTTTACTCATCTTTTAGAAAGAATGATATTGTACTATTCATAAGAAAATATCCAGTATTTCCAGCAACATTTGTTGGAAGTCAGCAATGTATTTTTTAAAATCACCTTATGTCAAAAATCATGACTGTAGCTATGTATGCTCATTTCTGATCTTTATTACTAGGGATCTGAAATTTAATTTCAAGTCAAGTATATGTTCAGCATTGCTCTTTTTGCTGAGTAACTTTGTCTAATTAAATCTTTTTTTTTTTTGTTTCCCTGTGAATTTTGGGATTCATTCTCTGTTTTTATGATGGAGGTTGCATTGAATCTATAGATTTCATTAAGTGGTAGAGCCATTTTCATAATACTACTTCTGCTGATGCATGAACATGGAAGGTTTTTCCAGCTTCTAGTGTCTTCCTTAGTTTTTATTAATTTATTTTTAATTTGCAGTAGTGGGATTTTGAGTTCAGGCTTCTATACTTGCTCAGCAAACACAAGCATTCTGTCACTTGAGCACTCTTACCCTTTTGGCTTTACATTTTTACTTTAGATAGTGTCTTGTGTTTTTCCCCTGGGAACCTCTGTTTTATCACCCAGAAACTCATCTGGCTGGGATCACAGTAGTGCCCTACCACACCTAACTTGTTGGTTAACATGGAGTCTCAGAAATTTATTACCCAGGCTGGCCTCAAATTATAATCCTTCTGATCTCTCTACTTCCCAACAAGTTGACGTTAGAGGTGTGAGCCACTTGCCAAGCTTTCTGGTTTCTAGTTTTTACTGTAAAGGCTTTTTATCTTCGCAGTTAAGTTCGTACCTAGGTATTTTTTCATATATAGTAGAATTATTTCATGGATTGCTTTGCTAGCATGTTGGTTATTGCTGTGTAAAAACCTATTGATTTTATATGTTTATTTTGGGTCTTGCTTCTTGGTGAAAGTGTTTAGCAAATCTAGACATTTTGGAGGAGTAAAAACTACAGAAATACTGCAAATCTACATGTTATCCTTTTTTTATAGTTTTTTTTTAATTGTGAAAATGATGTACAGAGGGGTTACAATTACATGGGCAAGATAATAAGTGCATTTCTTATCAAGCATTGTAGCCTCCTCCTTTGTTTCCCTTTCCCATCCCTTCCCATCCTCCCTTCCCCCCCACCAAAGTTGTAAAGTTTGTTTTTCAACATAATGACTTGTACATCTCATTGTTGCAATGGGTCCACCTGTATCCCTGTTTTAACAATTTGTTTATTCCCTTCCCCTCCACAAATTATACCAATATCATATACAGTGAAAGCAGGGGTTATATTGTGGGGGAGGGACATACAAAGCAACAAAGAAATAATCTTATAAATGTGTTAGAAACAATCACATGAAAGAAAAAATTTGAATAAATATCATAGGGTTCATTTCCCTAACATCAACTTATCTGACCTTTTCTGCTTGACCCTGACATATGCTAGTTGCTGCAAATAAGGGAAACCATGGGACCTATGTTTCTTTGGACCTGGCTTACTTCACTTAATATAATTTTTTCCAAGGCTTTCCATTTCCTAACAAATAGGGCAATGTCATTCTTTCTGATGGAGGTATAGAATTCCGTTGTGTATAAATCCCACATTTTCTTTTCTTTTTTTTTAAATTTATTTTATTTTATTTGTGAACATACTGTACAGAGGGGTTACAATTAGATGGGCAGGATAATGTGTACATTTCTTACCAAGCATTGCAGCCTCCTCCTTTGTTTATCCTTCATATCCTTTCCCAGCCTCCCCCCTCCCCCCCCCCCAGTCCCAATCCTCCCCCCCCCCCATATCCCACATTTTCTTGATCCATTCATCTACTGAGGGGCATCTGGGTTGGTTCCATATCTTAGCTATGGTAAATAATGCTGCAATAAATATAGTTGTGCTGGTAGCTTTAGTGTGGTCTTGTTTGTGATCATTTGGGTAAATGCCCAAAAGTAGGATTGCTTGGTGATAGGGGAGCTCTATGTGAAGTCTTTTGAGGAACCTCCATACTGCTTTCCAAAGTGGTTGAACAAGTTTATACTCTCACCAACAATGCAGTAAGGTTCCCTTCTGTCCACATCCCCTCCAGCATCTGTTGTTATTAGAGTTTTTGATTATAGCCATTCTAACTGGGGTGAGGTGGTATCTCAATGTTGTTTTGATTTGCATTTCTTTTTTATGGCTAGGGAGGTTGAGCATTTCTTCATGTGTCTATTGGCCATCCTTCTTTCCTCTTCAGAGAAGTTTCTCTTTAAGTCTTTAGCCCACTTACTTATTGGGCAGTTGTTTCTTTGAAGATTTGTTTTTGGGGGATTTAATTTTTTGAGTTCCAGGTATATTTTAGATATGAGACCCTTGTCCGTTGTATGGCTAGTGAAGATCTTTTCCCAATCTGCTTTCTGTTGATCTTGCTAGCTATGTCCTTTGCCATGCAAAAGCTCTGCTATTTCATGCAAACCCATTTGTCCAACCTTTCTTTGATTTGTTGTGTTTCTAAGTCTCTATTAAGAAAATTTCGGCCTGTGTCAAGGAGACCTAGGATTTCTCCTATTCCATCCTGTAATGTTTTCAGAGTGTCTGCTTTGACTCTGAGGTCTTTGATCCATTTGGAGTTGATTCTGGTGCAGGGTGATATATAAGAATCTAGCTTTAGTTGTCTACAAGTGATTAACCAATTTTGACAGCACCATTTACTGAAGAGGCTGTCTTTCTTCCATTCTATTTTTTTTAGCTCCCTTTTCGAAGATTAGATGGCTATAGGTCTGTAGGTTCATTTCTGGGTTTTCAATTCTATTCCATTGGTCCTCAGGTCTGTTCTTGTGCTAGTACCAAGCTGTTTTGATTACTGTGGCTTTGTAGTAGAGTTTGAAATTTGGTATTTATATTCCTCCAGCAGTGTTCTTTCCGTTGAGGAACGTCTTTTATTGTTCCATATGAATTTTTGGATTGCCTCTTCTATTTCCTTGAAGAATGAGGTTGGAATATTGATAGGTATCACATTGAATTTGTAGATAGCCTTGGGAAGTATTGCCATTTTCACAATGTTGATCTTTCCAATCCAGGAGCATGGGAGTTTTTCCACTTTCTAAGTTCTGTTTTGATTTCCTTTTTCAAGATTTTAAAGTTTTCATCATAGAGGTCCTTCACTTCTTTGGTTAAGTTAATTCCTAGGTATTTTATTTTTTGTGGGGCTATTACAAATGGAGTTGCTTTTCTAATTTCAGCCACACTATTCTCATTGTTGGCATACAGAAAAGCCATTGATTTTTGAGGGTTAATTTTGTACCCTGCTACTTTGCCAAAGTTTTGAATCAGCTTGAGTAATTTGGGAGTGGAGTCTATGGGATTCTTTAAATACAAGATCATGTCATCTGCAAAGAGGGAGAGTTTTATTTCTTCTTTCCCTATTTGGATCCCCTTCATCTTTGCATCTTGTCTTATTGCTGTAGCTAGGCATTCTAATACTAGATTGAAGAGCAGTGGAGAGAGTGGGCATCCTTGTCTTGTTCCTGAGTTAAGAGGAAATGGCTCTAGGTTTTCACCATTGAGTATAATGCTGGCTGTAGGTTTGTCATATACAGCCTTTATTGTATTGAGGAATGTTCCATGGATTCCTAATTTTTCCAGAACCTTCATCATAAATGAGTGTTGGATCTTGTCAAATGCTTTTTCTGCATCTATTGAGATAACCATGTGGTTCTTATCCTTGCTCTTGTTGATGTGATGAATTATACTAATTGATTTGAGTATATTGAACCAGCTTTGCATCCCTGAAATGAATCCTGTTTGATCGTGGTCTATGATTTTTTGGATGAATTGTGGAAGTTGATTGGCCAAAATTTTGTTGAGAAGTTTTGCATCAGTGTTTATCAAAGAAATGAGTCTATAGTTCTCTTTCTTTGATGAGTTCCTGCCTGGTTTTGGGATGAGGGTTATGATAGCTTCATTAGTTTGGTAGTGAACTTTCTCTTTCAATTTCATTGAAGAGTTGGAGGGGTATTGGTGTGAGCTCTGCTTTGAAGGCCTTGTAGAATTTCACTCTACATGTTGTTCTTATGCAGGAATTTTGTTAATCTTCTCCATGTCATTTCAATTCTACTATGTATCCCTCATAATAAGCACTAACTATGTATTTTTAAAATGATCATAGCCATGGCTTGCACTGTGGTACATGCTTGCAATCCCAGTAATTCAGGAGATGAGTATATGTGGATCATAATCTAAGGCTGATTCAGTCTAAGGCTGATCCAGCCAAAAGTGTAGGAAACTATATGAAAAACAAACAGGGACTCACTAAATTTGTGCAGTGCTTGCGTATAATGCAAGGCCAGGATTTGAACTGCAGAAAGAACCACCAATCAATCAACAAACAGGCCAACCTTGTCATCCCATTTATACAACTTGCACATATAAATAAATATAAAGCTAAAAATTACACGATTTTGAGAAGAGCACATATGAGAAATAATCTGTGACCTGGGTTAGTACCTGGCAATAGACTACCTGCCCCTCTCGTGTGGAGCTTCCCAGAGGACTGCAAAGGAGCTGCATTTCCTGTGCTCCCTATAAATGTCCTTATGGTGTGAGTTACACTGTGTGTCACTGCAGTCAGCTTTGAACCCTCTCCAAGGGACTACACCCAAGGCAAGCACATCATTAGCAAGGAGCACAGCTGCCTGAGTCTTTCTGATGTGTTTATGCTTTAGGCTTTCCTTTTCTAAGGACAAAAACAAGTTTAAGTTTTCCTTTAAACAGAGCCAATGTCTGCTTCTCTGGAGCCTGCCAATGTTCAGCTGCGTTAAAAAACAAACAAACAAAAAGCAACAACAACAAAAAACAGGTGCCCCAAAATATGGACAATTTACAGAGTGATAAATAAATAAAAATTAAATGGAAGCACATTATTAATTTTAGCAGTAGTGAAGGGACAGGTCATTACAATATAATACAAGAGCAGGGAGCTCCCAAAACTACCCCCCTATACCCACCTACCATAGGCAGGTTATGTGGGACATATGTAGTATAGTCCACTGTTCTAAGTCCATGATGAGCAAAATAAGACAAGATTAAACCTAGAATAAGAGACAGATTGGGAATACAATTGATTTTTAAAATCCCTCATGAAAACTCAGCTGCAAAACCTATCAAGTCTATAACATGCTGCTACCTGTAAACTATAGGTGATTTGTCCTGAACTTACTGAAAGAAATGCTCTGGTGTTAGCTCAAAGGTGAATAGAGACTGGAAGTATTTGCTTGTCTTTATATATTCCTCTCTATGCACCTGAGAAAATTGGCTAGCTCTGCTCTCCTCATGATGAACAGATTCTACTTTCTCATGAGGTGCTGACCAGGTCCTCTTTGCAGTTAACTTCAGAAATTCCAGTTTATTTTAAAGATGTTTTTTTCAGTGCAAACTCTGATAGCTGAAGTACTTATTATTCATTTTCCAAAACAAGATTTCTCAAGGCCTAATTTACACAGAAAAATAATTTTTAAATGTGTAATTTGGTGAATTTTAGCAAATCATATAGTTGTGAGTACACTCTCACAATGAAAAAATAGAATACTTTTATCACCACAAAATATCACTATGTCCATCTCTCCTCTACTCCCAGCTCTTGACAGCCATTGATCTATTACTGTCCCGGTAGTTTTGTCTTTTTGTAACAGCTTACCAATGGAACCATACACTGTGAAATCTTTTGTGTCTGGATTCTTTTACTTAATACAATACACTTAAGGTTTGTTTAAATTATATATAGCAATGTAGCTCTTTTACTGCCAACTAATACTCTATTTTAAATATATGTATACACATATATGCACATATTTATATTTATATATTTATATTTTATTTATGCATATGTGCATGTATATACATATGAATATATATGTAAAGTGGAATATGTATGTGTAATAGAATATATATCTATACATTTATGTATAGATATATATACCTATCAGTTAATTATCAGTTAATCTGGTGCTATTATTAATAAAGCTACTATAAACATTTGTGCACAAAAAACAAAAACCCTGAAAGTTCCTTGCTTCTCAGAGCTCCTACAGACTCTAGGGAAAATGGCAAAGGCCCTGAGTGCACACCAAGCATACTGTGTATGTCTCATGGTACAAGCATGAGCATGGATATGAGTGTGAGAGAACTAAAAAGCAATGGAGAGGGACAGAGACCAAAACAGTAACGTATACACACAGTACATATGCCTATTCTCTTCTCCTTTCATTGTTATAGTTCAAGAATTGCCAGAAAATGAATTCCTGTCTGGTCCAAAACAGAACACTGACATGCTTGCACCTTTGGGCAGGTCCTGCATCTCCTGCCCTTTATATCTACTTCCTAGGAGATTTTTCTGATGGTATTGATTTTCAAAGCTTAGTTGAATCCCTCATTCATCCTTGGACTTACAGATGATGACTATGTCTAAGTGGAAATCCATCCTCAATTTTCATCATCAATGTTGTATTCACCTATTTCTTAATTGTGAAAGTCTGGTGCCTATCAAAACAGCTCATATTCTCAGTGCTGAAGCTGCCATGGTTTAATCACTAAATGTCAACATTGGAAGAGACTTACTATCTTTATCCACCTTCCTCCCCTCATGACAATTGAAAGAAAATTGAGATGAGAGATATTGAGAGTTTGCAAAAGACTGCACATATGGCTAGGGCCAAGATGGGAGGGAGGCCTTTGAGCTGTGAACTGTAGGTAAGCTTCTTTATATTAGAAACAGCCTACCTGGAGTTCTCAGTGCAGGGCTCTTGTGCATTATTTCCTGATTTGCTGTCATCAATGGCAGGCCATAGGTGAGAAAATGAGGACCAGCACTGACAAGGGCTTGAGTTGGAGCAGAAATATTGGCAATCTTCTGAGTCATTTCAGCTTGAAAAAGCAGAAAGGGTAGAAGCTACACTGTGATGTTGTTTTGTAGGTACTGAGGTTTGAACTCAGGGCTTCACAGGCACTGTGCCACTTGAGTCAGAGCTCCAGCCCATTTTTCACTGGTTATTTTTTGAGATAAGGTTTTCCTTTTTACTTGGGTCAGCCTGAACCACCATCCTCCCCTCCCCCACCACTCCCATGAATTCATGGTCTTGCTCTCTTGCTTGTTCTTTGTTTTTTTTTTTTTTTAAAACTCAAGCCTGATGCTCTACCACCACTTGAGCCATACTTCCACTTCTGAGTTTTGGCTAGTTAATTGGAGATAAAAGTCTCATAGATCTGTCCTGCCTATGTTGGCTTCAAACAGCTCTTCTCAGATCTCAGCCTCCTGAGAAACTAGGATTGCAGCATGAGCCATTGTGGCTCCCACCATCCTCCTGTTTTACACAGTCGTGGGAATGATGAGTGCATACTGTCTCTTCACTGTTGAGTGAAGGAAGTTTCCTAACATTGTTCTCAGGTCGGCCTTGAACCATGACCCACCAGATCTTATCCTCCTGAGTACTAGGAAAATGGGTATTAAACCACTGGCACTGGGACCACTGTGCCATTTCTTTTTCACACAGCTATATCACACATGAATCTCTGTACAAGGGCCTCTTACACACTCACAAGTACATGCACATAAACGTCTTCATCGAATCCTGTGAAAAATAAGAAACAACCACAGTGCATCTGCTGTGCATGCTGGAAATATTTAAAAAAAAAATCTTTAAAAGAGCTTTTAGTATCAGCTAGAGAGCTGGTGCTTCATAACTTCCCTATCCATAGTAATACTGCAGGGTTTATGAACTCCTCAATCATTTCCACCAGAGCTGCCAACTTGAGTGCAATGGGTGGCCACATTCCACAGAAACTGGCATCAAACTTGCTTAGAAGAGAATAAGAAATGATTTTCTGTGGAAAGGAAAAGCCTGAAGTATGAGTACATTGCTAGGTGAGGCCTGAAACAGGCATTTGGAAAATTGCAAACTAAAATATGTCTTAAAGACCCTATCTGCATGAATCTACTCTCCTTTTCTTACCTCACTCTACATTCAGGTAGTACCCAGCATACATGAGGGTGTGGGACAGCCATGCCTCTCTTCGCCTGGCTTAACAGTCTGACTATGTCCCTCACAGCCATCCCTCATCTCCCACACAGACTTGTCTGGCTCTTATAGGATCAGTACTTCAAGGTGACATCTGCCTTGTCCCTTGAGATGTTCTCAAAGGCTCTTCCTGTGGCCATATCAGCCCTCACCTCAGTCTTTGGTAGCTTTAACAAAAATAAGCCTGTGGTATTCATCATTCAGAAAGAAGTATAATCTTACTGGGCAGAGGTGGAGGGATGGTCCAGAAGTGATGGGGAAGATGAACTGGCCCCTCCTTCCTTTCTGATGCAGATCTTTTCCCAATCATGAGGCCTTTCTCCAGCCACATCAGGGTCTGAAGGCCTTCCATCACAAGGATAATGATGCCCTTGTCAGCTTTCAATTTCCTAAGGTTCATTTCCCAAAGATTCAGCCTAATCATAGAATTTGCAAATCCAATTTGCAATATCACACAAAGTCAACATTCTCCATTACATTTCATCTATTAATTTACTTTGGAACAAATGATTATTTCCCTCTCTCTTCCCTCAGGCCATGCTTCGTAATGCCAGCATAGAAGCTGGAGAGCAACGAGTTAGTCACCAGGTGTTTTTCACATCTGCTCCATATCCATTCTAGCCCCCAGCTAACCTAATCAGGAAGAGGATTCCAGGGACCCCTTCAATGCCTCTGTGAGCACAGTACCCATTCAGAGAGACAGAACCACGAAGGGTGCCTAATAGGCACTAGGGAAAGGCAATGTCCAAATTCATTACCAAGAACTCACCAAAGTGCAATGCTGTGGATAAAACCTAATTGTATGATTGCTTTAGAAAACATGGCCTGTGTTTCAAGGTGTGTTCAGTAGAGAGTTGCCCAAAATTTACTGGGATAGGACAGAAGGTAAGAATGGAAGTGTCTTTGGCTCCACAGTCTTCAGTGGAGTCTTCAGCAGCCTGTTCTCAGTGCAGGTGGTCAAAGAGGCTTTGGCCTCAGCCATAATTCAACCATATAAACCAATACCAACAGCCTGAAGGTTTGTTCATGCTGACCTTTCCCAGGGTGATCAGCAATATGAGGACGACTTGCAATTCAGATTTAGTTGGGTATCCTACATCTATCTTCCAGTAATGAGAGTTCAGAGAAGGAAGGAAAAGATACTATCTCAAGGAAGAGTGGACTCCTCCTCTACCCTACAGTAAAATCTATCCCAATTACTAAGCATCTTGGAACTTAGGTTCAGCTAGTGCCTCAGAAAAGATCGTGTAGGCTGGTCTGGGGGGTTGTGTTTGTCTATGGTCTTTATTAAATGTGCCTTTTATTACTCTGACTAAAAGATGTTTGTAAATTTCTTACTAGAGATGTAAATTTCTTACTCATCATGTAAAACTTAGAAGTACTGTTTACTAAAATAAGCATTACAAATATAAAGATTTTTGAAATTTTACAGAATAGGGAAAATCTTGTTAATTGTAACATTGAAAGAAAATAAGTAAAGTTTTATTGATTTGAAGACAAGATGTTTTTCCAGCTTGAAGTTCAGTAATTGACAAATAAAAATGATGGTTTATGGTACAAAATGTGATGATTAGCTATATGTCCACATTGTGCAAAGACTATCGTGGTCACACTGATTAAAAAACAGTTCAAATAATTACCCTTTTTGTGGTAAGAACATTTAAACTTTCTGTAATTTAGCACTCTTCAAGATACTGAAGAATTGCAGTACCTACATAGAGTTGTTTGTCCTTATAGTCTTGAAGATTAAGTATAAGGACACAGAGGGAGGAATAAAATGGCAAAGATTAATTGAAGAAAAGGATAAGCCAACCTCTCATTGACAGGAGGGGTCCCAAGAAAGAGCATCATCTGGGGCATTCTGTGTAAGGGTTAATAAGTTGACTTTAGAGGAGAGCTATAGGACTATCAAGATCATTGGGCAGCCTATAGGTCATAGAGGTCCCCAAACCCAATCACTGACTCCACACAGCTTGTACAAATTCTCCATACATCCTTTAGCCCTTTTGATTCGATGCTAGTACTGGCACACATCTTTGGGATCCAATCAGCCTGTTGTTTACATGAAAGTCTTCTGATGTGATTGATGCCCAGGGACCTGAATGCTCAACTGCTCCAGGCCATGATAAGGGATGCAGAATCTCTATGGTCAGGGCCTTTGCTTTAATTGCTAGACAGGATCTTTTTCTGCTCTCAATACTACGTTATTATTAGCTATAGTCATTATGTTGAACAGTAGGTATTTGAGCAAAATCTTCCCATTCCCATCCACCATAGTCCCTCAATCACTCTTCTTCTCTACTTCTATTAAGGTTAACATTATAGATTTCACAGATAAGTGATACTATGTATAATTTGTTTTGTGTGTGTGTATGCCTGCCTTATTCACTTAAGGTAAAGTCTTCCAGGTTTATACAAGTTGTCACAAATGACAAGATTTCCTTCTTTTCAAAGCTGAACAAAATTTCTCACATTAGTTTGTGGATATTCAAGCTGTGTTCACACTGCAGCTATTATGAACAACAGAGCAAGAAACATGAGAGTAGAAATACTTCTTCCTTTTACTGATTTCATTTTCTTTGGACCAAGAGGTAACAGTGTTGGATCATATGGCAATGTCATTTTAATTTTCATTCTACTATATGGAATACATACTGATTTCTATTCTTACCAATAAAGGTTTGCTTTTCTCCATAGCTCTGTGATCTCTGTCATCATTCACTTTTTGACCATAGCTATTCTAACAGGTGTGAGAGATTCCATAGGTTTTCACTACCATTTTCCTGATTATTGGTAATGTGGGGCTTTTTGTATATACTGATTGGCCATTTGTATGGCCTCTCATAAGTAATGTCTATCATGTTCCCTTTCCAGGTTTTAGTCACATTATTTTTTGTTATTGTTTACTTAGCTTCTTTATACATTTTTATTTCTACTTGCCTAAAAATTGAATTCAGAATAGTAGAAAATAGGCAGCCCCAAAATGAATCCATGCTGTCATAGTAAATTGATTTTTGATACAAATGTCTACAACAGGCATGGGATTGACAGTTTCTTTAATAAAATGTGTTGGGAAACTGTCTGTCTATATGTAGATGAATGGTATTAGACATTATCTCATAATGAATATAGAAATTAATTCAAGATAGGTAAACCTTAAGCACAAATGCTAAAAGTATAAAACTAAAAGAAAATATAAGGAAAATGCTTTTTGATGTTGATCTGTGAAAGCTGCAGCCCAGAGAACCAGGTAGACACCAAATCATATACAGCAAAGTTTATTGTCAGCAAGCTGACAAAGCTATGCCTTTCAGGCTAGGCACAACTCTTTTCTTAGTACAAAGAGGCTATCTTTATACTAGGGGCAGGGAGTACTATGCAGTTGCAGCTGGGCCAAAGATAGCAGGTAGCCAGGGCAGGGTTTACTGATTGCAATGGCTGTGGGTAGATCTAAGCCAAAGGCATTCCCCTACTGTAGCTGGTGGCTACCCAGAGAGTGGGTGGCAGTCAACAATTGTGGCCAGGCCTGCTCTGGCCACCTGATTTTGGGGAAAGGGCCAAGGACCTAAGATGGATGGCCCTATGATAGTCCTGTTGAGGTGAAGTGAAAGTTTGGTGCCCTCACCACCTAAGTTCCTTGTCTAGAGAACTAAGTCACTGTTTGTGGCCAAAGCAAGCTCACAACCATAGCCCTGCCTAGAAATCAGGAGTCAGCTTCAGAGGCTGTATGCAATTTGTTCCAGTCCTCATTTTGACTGATCAAAGCTCCTTGTCTGAATATGGGAGTTCTCCTAAACCCACTCTTGCCTTGAGTTCCAAAGAGCAAAGGACAAATAATTTCTCATTCAGATCCTAAATCATCATTGAGGCCCCTCCCATTTATGACAATATTTTAAAATTCTGTGCTTCAAAAATATGATAGATTCATTTTATTCCCATACTACTTTGTTGAACAGAAGCTCTTTTCTTTTCAAGTATACTGCTTGCATGCAGTTATTTTTTCTTTCTTTTTCCCCCTATGGTTTATCCCATTATCACTATTTTTTATTTCAGTGTCCTTAGTCTTGTATATCAGTTTATCTGATTTGGGGAAGAGAAGGAGGATCAGAAATGATGAGACAAAGGACAAAAGGTGAATTAATGCAACAGTGATACAAGACACTGTGTTGGAAATGAAATTTACAACTTTGGGGGAAGGAAAGTTGTAGGGAGAGAAAGCTGGAAAAAATGAGGAAGGGGATAATACTGTTCAACAAGAAATGTTACTTGTCTAACTGTAACCTCTCTGTACATCACCTTTGCAATTCAAAAAAGATAAAAATACAAATAGCTGATACTAAGCAAAAGGAAAGAAATGTACAAACCACTGATCTAGAAGATATAGTTTATTGTTAATGTTCGTACAGTGCATAATAAGCTTTGTAGATCAGAATGATGATGATTATCATTATGAAGGTTAAAATGTGTTTGTGACTTTAGCTAAGTATAACTACACCACAGTACTGTGAAATTTACGTAGTTAATCTCAATAAAGAAATCTTAAATAAATAAAAAATATCCACGCATTAGTGGCTCCTATCTGTAATCCTAGCTACTTAGTAACTGAGAGCTGAGAAATCTAAGGATGGTGACTTGAAGTCAGCATTAGCAGGAAATCTAGGAGACAAAAAAAAAAAAAAGAGCATCAAGGAGAGCTGTGACTTAAATGGTAGAACACTAACCTGAACAAAAAAAGCTCAGGGACAGTGCTGAGGCCCTAGAACCAGCACAAAAATAAATAAATACATGTACACAACACAAATGTGATGACTTAGGTTAAAAGGAAAACAACAGACTAGAGAATATTTGAAACAATCACGAGAAATTAAGCACCATCCTACTATCTGTAAAAGGCTTCTTACAAATCATGTAAGGAGGGAGTAGAGAAGAGAAAGAACATTTGGCTCATAACCCTGAGCCTATATTTAAAATCTTTAGTTTTCAGTGCCCTGCCAAGGCCATATTTCACATCATACCAGCTACATCTTCAACCTATTGCCCAAGGCTGAGGCAGACTGAAACTCTGCCCATGAACTCTGTGAGTACAGCTGGGGAACAGTGGAGGTCATTCCATACCCCAAACCCCACTTTAATCACTCTGGGTGACCTAATACACCATAGACTTCTGAACAAGGCTGAATGTTGCCTACAACCACAGCTCTTCTTCTCTGAAAATTAAGGCCCAGAGGTGTAGTTGGTTGTGACTGCACTCTTTCTCTATTGGTCACCACTTTCATGAGCTCTCCACTGATTATCCCTAAAATCTACCCAGGAGATAGGACATGGGTATGAAGATGGCATAGGTACCCAGCAGTCTAATGAAGAGGTTCCCATCTGCTTCTTCAAGAGCCCCTCCAAGTTTCAGAGGAAATGATTGAAAACAGATGAATGGCACCTCATTGTTTTGGAACAGTCTGTGTTTCCCCTGGCTAATGCACAAGCACAGTGGGAGATGAATGAAACATTTCTCCAGAAAGAAGAAAAAGATGAGGGGGGGCGCCTCAATGATGATTTAGGATCTGAATGAGAAATTATTTGTCCTTTGCTCTTTGGAACTCAAGGCAAGAGTGGGTTTAGGAGAACCCCCATATTCAGACAAGGAGCTTTGATCGTCAAAATGAGGACTGGAACAAATTTCATGCAGCCTCTGAAGCTGACTCCTGATTTCTAGGCAGGGCTATGGTTGTGAGCTTGCTTTGGCCACAAACAGTGACTTAGTTCTCTAGACAAGGAGCTTAGGTGGTGAGAGCACCAAACTTTCACTTCACCTCAATTGGCAAGCAATGAGCTGAGCCTGGGAAACCCACTACTTAGATTTCTACACCCAGGTAAACAATTGTGCCTTCTTCCTCTTTGCTTTCCTCTTCATCTGCACTCAACTGTCACTAATAATTCTAATGATAACTACTAAATTCCCATTTTGTGGGGAAAGTGGCAGTGCATAAATACCTTATTGATCCGTTATTACCATCTTGCAAGTTTCTGTCAGTGGCAGAGTTTTGGTGATTATTCAGAAATGTGACATTAAATCAGGAAAGTGATGACATAGGGAGTTATGAAGAATAAGGCAATAACATACTCATTTACTTTTCAGCTCTCATTTATTTCCCAGTGCTCACATAGGATCAGTGGTGGCTAAAGATGGACTATTTTTTTTTTTGGTACTTTTAAATAGCATGTATTAATTGTACAGAGCACTCCATTGTGATTTTCCTACACATTCTTATATTCACCCTTATTATTATTCTTTCTTATTCCCTATGCCCTTTTTATGCAGCACCACAAAATGATGTGAATAAAAGGTGAATAGGGTGTATCAGATTGTATAAATCACTGCTGCTGCTCACTGTGCTTAAATTGTATTTTTAGAGACACAATCTTCTTATCCTTCTCATCAAATAGAGTTATCATCTCTTCTACCTATCTGGAGCATCTACAAGCCCTCACAGGTGCAACGTCGACCTTCTGCTGCCTTAACTTTCAGAAGGAGACAGAGTGTGGCACAGTCCAGCAAGATTCTGGTCTTAGCCTGTTTTTTGATGTATGGGAGTTTTCCTTATTGAAAAGCATGTGTGGAATGAGCAGGCAACTCTATTGCCCATTTCTATAAAGGTTCTCTAGGCTTACCTGGGCAGATAATGGCCATCTCTTTCTGGATCTGTCCCAAGGTCAAGGGACAGGGCATATGATCTCTTAAAGATCTTTTACCACCAGTTTTCCTGCATGTCTTGCTAGCACTCCTGGCTCATACTGAGAAATATTTAAAAAAATAACAATTTATATCCTCTCATTCAGTTCTAGAGGCTGGGAAGTCCAAGACTGGCATCTAGTGAGGATTTTCTCACACCATGGCTAAGTGGAAGGACAAAGAGAAGGAGAAAGAGGGGAGAATAGAAAGAGAGAATGACTCTCCCTTATATAATAAACCCATTTTTGTTATAACAGCCTTAATCCATTTACTCCCTCCTCCTCCTCACCCCTTCCCTCACCATAACCTAATCACTTCCCATTAAGCTCCACCTCCCACACTGGTGCATTAGAGATTAAGTTTCCAATATATATGGTTTAGGGGAAAAATTCACTCCAGTACTCATTATCTACCTGGAAGCAGATTCTTGACTCCACCCCTTCCCCAGAGGCCCAGGAATTTCAGCCATAGACATCTCCATGGACTCTTGGCAGGGTGGGAGGGGGTTGTGATGTGGTGTACTATAAATGTAGCCAGACTGAGAGAGCCCTTGAGGGCTGCAGAGCCGCCAAGCTGCACCTCCTAAGCCCATACAGAGGCATCTGTCCAGAGAAAATGCTTCCTCCTGATCTTCACATATAAAATGGCTGCTTCCATATAGACAGTCGGATGTTTCTGCCATCAGGGGGAATGATCTTGTGAGAAACTAGGTGATGGTTCATCAAGATAATGGGGTTGTTCACCATTTAAAGTGAAACCAAAATGAGTGGGTAGCAATGTTCGACAAGAAATGTAGTCATTACTTACTCATGTAACTGTAACCCCTCTTTGTGGCATCTTTGCAATAGTAAATAAATAATAAAGTGAAATCAAGACAATGGAGATATAGAACAATAGAAGAATAACCCTGGAGTCAATTTTAACTTTCCAATATGGGCAGGGGTACATAAGAGAGATGCAAGAAAGCAAGTAGATGAAAGTCTGGGACTTTAAAGAGATCATGCAATCTGTCTCCAAGCCTTGGCTCGGGCCCAGACCCAGGTGGCCCCCACCTGCCCAGTTAAACCCAAGGGACCCCTGTAGAAATGGACAACGTGACTTTCTGCTCACCCCATACATCCTAGCCAGTGAGGATGACACTTATAAGCCCAGAATGTAAGTGTTCTAACAGGGAATAGTCAATGCAGATGGCCCCTTCATGCCTGTGGAACTCTGGCAATAAGACTTTTCCTGCATTCTTGTTGTAAGGTAAATTATCAGAGAAGTCACATTTTGAAGGATGGAATCTTGGAGACTTTATTACAGCACTAGTAGTCTGCAGGCTGCCCATTGTAACAAAGGCCTGTAGCCCACAAATACACTAACACAGCTAGAAAACAGGCTAGAGAGGAAAGGAAAAAAACAATACCAAAAAACCAATTCAGCTCCAATGGAGAACTGAATTGGGATGCCATTATGACCAGAGATGAGCCAGAAGACAGGACACAAGACAGGAAGACGGAAGCACACATGGCATGGCATACTGACTCCTATGCTCATCAAGGCCTAAAAAGGATCTGGGCAGGGGGCAGGGTCAAAGGACACTTCAGTCCCAGGCACTGGACTGACAGGTTCAGCATCCTATCAGCCAAGTGTCTGCCCCTGTCTCCAGGGATCCAGGTATGCCCATCATCTGGGGGTAGGGGTGGGGGAGAGCATCACCCTCCCCCTCATGAAGACAAGATAACATCTTCATTTCTCTGAAGCAGGGCCCTCCTAGCTCACCTTGAGCTAGGTATCTGCAATTCAAAGAATGGTTTGTCTCACCTCTATGCCTTGGAGCTGGGTGAACACAGCCCCTTCCTCTACCTGTCTAGGCACCAGGATGGCTGCAAGAAATTATTTAAACTCAGCCTCCTTACTTCATTCTCAAATTGGTGAAGACATCATGTGATTCTAGTTCTCCAGATCCTGAATCATGGGACCCAAGCCTAGATCCACTACAAGAATGAGACTACCACAGAAAATGCCCTGAGGTGGGACCCAGGTAAAAACACTACTGGGACAAGACTGGTCAAAATTGAGAAAGAAAACCCATGGTCCTGGTGTGTTCAAAAGGCAAAACCACTGTAGCAGTGGACCTGAAGGTCAAGTCATTAAGTGAGAGATTCTTCTTGAGTCTTCTGCTTTCAGGTTTGCTTGAGCTGCCTTAGCCCTCTGTCTTTCCTTTTTTCTCATTTTGGAAATGGATTCTGTCTATTCTATGTGTGTCCTATCATTCTATTTTGGAAGGATGCAACTTGACTAATTTTGCAAAGTCACAGATGGAGAGTTGTTGGATTCAGCATGAATCATCTCTCAGAATTGCACCCATATCGGATTCAGATGGTATTTAGCTGAGACTTTGGACTTCAGACTGAGTTGATGTTGGAACAGAACCTTTAGAGTTGCTGGGATAGAATAAATGCATTTTTCATGACTGAAGAAAGTCAATTTGGGGAAGCTAGGACCTTAATTCTATGGTCTGAACGTTTACAAGGCCAGAATTTTATAATCTGAATGTTCAATTCACTAAGATTCCTATGTTGAAATCCTAATCCTCAGTGATATTAGGGTTAGGCAGATGGACATGAGTGGGCAAGGGGTAAGATGAAGGAGATCCACCAAGGGATCATGGGGGCTAACACTCAGCTGCTCTTGAGGATAATAAATGAAAACGCCATTCATCCCATGATGATCAGGTACAACACCCAGCACCCTTCCACACCAGTACCCACGCATAATGAAAGCTCAACCAGCCCCAAAGAGTACAATAATACTTTGTCCATGGCCCATTAGGAAATGGAGCTTTGGGGAGAAGCTTAGGCCATGGGACGATGCCTTATACGTAAGATTAGTATTTTTATGGAGGAGATCCTTGCCTTTCTACTGCATAAGGAACTGTGTAAAGCACATCTGTGAACCAGGAAGAGGACTCTCACTGCAATGTAGGTGAGCTTAGAGAAACAGAATTTGTGACTGCCATGCAAATTCACAGCTTAATGATGTAGGAAGCATGTGACTTAAAAAAATAGATAATAGGACCTATTCCTCTATAGTAGTTTCCTCTTCCCACAAAGCATTGCTCTTCAGATGCTTAGACTTTCTGTTCTCTTGTGTTTGTACTAATGAAACCTAGTATGGATCACAATATTGCTATCTTGGGAGGAGGATTAAAGTTTGAGAGTAGTCCAGAAAAAAAGTTAGCAAAACTCCACCACATGTGATGTTTGCACTCCCAAATCAATGGGAGGCCCTAGGTAGAGGATCACAGTTTGAGGCCAACCCTGGTAAAAATGAGAGACCCCTATATAAAAAAACTATTAAAGCAAGGTGTTTGTTTCAGTAACAATTTTTCCAAGATAGAGGCTTGCTTGATATATTGAAGCATTGTACTCACTGTTAGGGGTTCTGGACCATGTGCTCTGGTTAATGGTCCTCATAGTGCCCAAAATAGATCAGGACAGCAGGCCTATAGTTACTGAGGCTCAAAGTGAAGGCCCATACCCAAGGGTCTTTTGATAAAGAAAGAATGAGAAATTCCACCAACTAGGCCAGTCATGGAGGGTCCAATATCCCATCAGGTACACTTCAGGGAACTAAGAAAACCCTACATCCAAACACAAACCCCGTGAAACTAGTAGGGCAAGTTTGTTTTGTATGAGGCTAAACCTAGCACAGTCACACAGAAGAAGAGGGCTAGGCCTACAAAGCTAAATCTAGATGCTTTCTATTCCCAAGTGATTGCTCATATGGGTATATATATATGAGCAAAAATTAAAACATATATCAGCAAAATACTTTTGCAAGACTTTTTAAAAAATTTTTTTTATTGTAAAGGTACTGTACAGGGCTGGGAAGGTGGCTCAGTGGTAGAGCGCTTGCCTTGCATGCTAGAGGCCCTGGGTTCGATTCCTCAGCACCACATAAGCAAAAAGAAAAAAGCTGGAAGTGGCGCTGTGGCTCAGGTGGTAGAGCGTTAGCCTTGAGCTGAAGAGCTGAGGGACAGCGCCCAGGCCCAGAGTTCAGGCCCCACGACCGGACCCAAAAATAAATAAATAAATAAAGGTACTGTACAGAGGAGTTATATGAGCAAGTTAATGAGTCCATTTCCTATGGAGCATTGTTACACAATCCTTTATTTTTCCCCTACCATCCCTTTCCTCCCCAACTCCTCCTCCCTCCCCTCCCCCACCTGCAAAGTTGTAAAATTCGTTTTCAACATACTGTCTTGTACATATCATTGTTACAATGGGTCATCCTGTATCCTTATTTCAGCATTTTGTTATTTCCCTTCCCCTCCCCAAATTAAAAAAATGTTTATACAAGATGAAGGACACCAGAATCAAATACAGTGACAACAGGGATGGTACCATGGGGGAAAAACTTACAAAGAAACAAAAAAAAAAGTCACTACTGACAGATGAATACATTATGATGCAGCTATACAATAGAAAACTATTCACTGATGAAATACAGTAATCCTAAGGAAAACCTTCTAAGTGAAAGGAGTCAGTCAACAATGGCACATGGTATAGCATTTCTATGAAGGTATAGACATACAGGATTAATACAGGGAACTAAAACCTGAGAAAGTGGCTGCCTGGACAGGGGTACTTGAGACATTTCTGCAGACAAGCATTTCAAATCTTAGAAATTTAGCACATAATGTACAATGCCAGTCCTTACATCCCGACATTGTTAGAGCTCGAAGTTTAAAAAAGTCTCCATAGATTGTGTAATTAGGGCTCAAGGGACTTCTGGGATAGAAGTGACCTTTTCCTGCATCAAGGCTATGTTTGTAAAGATTGAATAAACTCAGAACTCTCTACTTACCTGACACTCAAACAAGTTTATGTTAAGCTTTTTCAAGTATGTACATTATATTATCTTATTCAAATTCTATGTAAGCTTCAGCGTAATGTGATAGTGGGTTATTGAGAAAGTGTGAGTCCCTCTGGACATCTTCATATGAACAAAAGGGAGTTACTTAACTTGCTTTGGTTAAGTATCTCTGAATGCCAAAACTGAGTGTTTCCCCACACCATGCCACACACACAAACATACAGCATGCATGGGCAGAGATATAGGCCTCTTCTCATCTCATCCTTGCTCAGGTTTCCAAGGCCAAGTGACTGTCTGAAAAGGAAACCAGGGCAGTTTGCTTCCATGGTTGTCCAGTTGTGAGTTTTCTGTCAAACCTGCACTGAGGACAGCTCACAGACCCTCAATCTAGCAGTCATGTCCTTAAGGTAGGTCAGTATAGTCAAAATGGGATCCTGGCTCGATGAATAATTTCATTATCATTCCTGTCACTCTGGGACCCCTGCGACAAAGCAGAGTAACATTATCAGGTTGAGGCATGGTTGCTGTTGCAGGTTGACATGGACAGATTGAAAGGTAAGATGCTCAGGCCCCAGGCTCTGATTTTTTTTTTTAAATTTAATTTTATTTTATTTGTGAACATACTGTACAGAGGGGTTGCAATTACATGGGCAGGATAATGCATACATTTCTTACCAAGCATTGCAGCCTCCTCCTTTGGTTTACCCTTCACATCCCTTCCCAGCCTCCCCCCTCCCCCCCAATCCCAATCCTTCTCCTTCTCCCCCTCCGCACCGACGATGTAAAGCTCGTTTTGGACATGACAACTTGTACTTCTCATTGTTGCAACAGGTTCACCTGTATCCTTAAACAACTGGTTTTTCCCCATCTCCTCCACAAGTTATACTGACATCAAATATAGTGAAAGCAGGGGTTATACTGTGGGGGAGGGACATACAAAGCAACAAAGAGATAATCTTATAAATGTGTTAGAAACACATGCATGAAAGAAAAAAACATTAAAATACATATCTAAGGGTTCATTTTCCTGACATCACATTATCTGACCTTTTCCGCTTGACTCATACATATACTAGATATTGCAAATAAGGGAAACCATGGGACCTATGTTTCTTTGGGCCTGGCTTACTTCACTTAATATAATTTTCTCCAAGCCTTTCCATTTCCTAACAAATGGGGCAATGTCATTCTTTCTGATGGAGGCATAGAATTCCACTGTGTATATACCACATTTTCTTGATCCATTCATCTACTGAGGGGCATCTGGGTTGGTTCCATATCTTAGCTATGGTAAATAATGCTGCAATAAACATAGTTGTGCTGGTAGCTTTAGTGTGGTCTTGTTTGTAAACATTTGGGTAAATGCCCAAAAGTGGGATTGCTGGGTCATAGGGGAGTTCTATGTGAAGTCTTTTGAGGAACCTCCATACTGCTTTCCAAAGTGGTTGAACAAGTTTACATTCCCACCAACAATGAAGTAAGGTTCCTTTCTGTCCACATCCCCTCCAGCATCTGTTGTTGTTAGAGTTCTTGATTTTTGCCGTTCTAACTGGGGTGAGGTGATATCTCAATGTTGTTTTGATTTGCATTTCTTTTATGGCTAGGGATGTTGAACATTTCTTCATGTGTCTATTGGCCATCCTTCTTTCTTCTTCAGAGAAGCTTCTCTTTAAGTCTTTCGCCTACTTATTTATTGGGCAGTTGTTTCTTTGAGGATTTGTTGTTGGGGGGTTTAATTTTTTGAGTTCCAAGTATATTTTAGATATGAGACCCTTGTCCGTTGTATGGCTAGTAAAGATCTTCTCCCAATCCGTGGGCTTTCTATTGATCTTGCTAGCTATGTCATTTGCCCTGCAGAAGCTCTGCAACTTTATGCAATCCCATTTGTCCAACCTTTCTTTGATTTGTTGTGTTTCCGGGTCTCTATTCAGAAAATTTCGGCCTGAGCCAAGGAGACCTAGGGTTTCTCCTATTCCATCCTGTAATGTTTTCAGAGTGTCTGCTTTGAGTTCAAGGTCTTTGATCCATTTGGAGTTGATTCTGGTGCAGGGTGATATATAAGGATCTAGCTTTAGTTTTCTACATGTAGTTAACCAATTTTGGCAGCACCATTTACTGAAGAGGCTGTCTGTCTTCCATTCTATTGTTTTAGCTCCCTTATCGAAGATTAGATGGCTATAGGTCTGTAGGTTCATTTCTGGGTTTTCAATTCTATTCCATTGGTCCTGAGGTCTGTTCTTATGCCAATACCAAGCTGTTTTGATTACTATGGCTTTATAGTAGAGTTTGAAATTTGGTATTGATATTCCTCCAGCAGTGTTCTTTCCGTTGAGGAGCGTTTTTGCTATTCGGGGTCTTTTATTGTTCCATATGAATTTTTGGATTGCCTCTTCTTATTTCCTTGAAGAATGAGGTTGGAATTTTGATAGGTATTGCGTTGAATTTGTAGATAGCCTTAGGAAGTATTGCCATTTTCACGATGTTAATCTTTCCAATCTAGGAGCATGGGAGGTTTTGCCGTTTTTTTAGTTCTGTGTTGATTTCCTTTTTCAAGATTTTCAGGCTCTGATTTTTTTCTCTAGGAGACCATGCTAAAAGTTAGGTCCTTTTTCTCTTTCCCCTGAGATTTGAGTCTAGAACCCCACTAACTCAGCATGAGAAGGTCTCTAATGGATGACACTGGCATAACTCCATGGCTATGCAGCTCATGGCTGCCTTCACAGCAAGTCAGGTACAGATGTGAGTGAAGCCTCAGATCACCTCACAGGTCAGGAAGAACACAGTAGAGGAGACACTTTGAAACCTGGCACAAGTCTGGCTTCTTACTAGCTGGGGCTTTGGACTACTCCAAACTTAGTTTCCCAAGTGGCTCTGCTCTGTGCCTGGAGGGATGCGGCACCAGGAACCTGACTTCACCCAATCCAGGACTAATTCCTTCTGCTTTATCCTCTCAGACAGATAGCTAACAATTATTTCCATGGGTTGGTAAATAAGGATTGTAGCAATACTTTAGGATGGTGAGAGAAACTTCCAGTGCCCGAAGCTTTGTCCCCATCTCTGTAGCCCCAAACTCCATTCCCACTGGAAACACCAGGTTTCCCTCGTGCTTCTCGGAGGACAGTGAGTAAGAGAAGTAAACACCTCGACCAAACAAAGCAACACAACCCCTCCTAATAGGGTGCTCTTTGACCCATTGGTCCAATACCAATAAAATAAATAAAGATAAAATTTTCAGGAATCATGATGAGCCTTGCAACAACCAAACCTACACTGAAGCGTGCATGTGGCTGTCTCATTAACAAAAGTCAAATGCAACGATAGCATTAAAATTAAGGCATTAGGTCCAATTATCCTGTCAGCATCAGTTGGGGGGAAGTTGTGAAAGGTTTGTTTATTCATTAGCTTAAAGAGAATTTCAGATGCTCCTTAATTACACTCTACTATTTTTTTAACTCCCTTCCCTTCTACTCTATTAAAAAAAGGTTTGGCAGTTTCATTTCTCTACACTGTAGGTGAGGCCCTGGGGAGACCTGGGAAGGGTTCTGTTCCTCTCTGTAGTTTGGCTCTGGCTGGAATGTGATGACTCGTGGTTAGAAAGACCTGGTGGTGCATCCACAGATCCCAAATAGATGCCCAGAGAGGGTACTCTACCACCAGCACACTCCCACATACTCACTGGCTTTCCTGACAGTCCACAGGGATTGAGTCTGCTAAGGCCAGCTGTATCTTGGGCACTTGGCTTTATTCTGTGGAACAGGAATTGGTTTCTACCCATTGTTCTTAGGCATTTCAGGTATGTTTGTTGGTTGGCAAATGAGAATCTTGTCAAGTCTTTTGTGGTAGTGAGAGGACTTGTGGGCTCAGGTTGTACCCAGGAGTGAGGGTTCCCTTCTGGGTTCCCAGGATAGTGGACAGGCTCATAGAGAGACTTGACCATATGCTCTCCCACCTGAAGTTTCCTTTTCTGCTCCCTCCTTAGGCCTCCCACTTGCTCATCTTCTTTGAGGCTCTGCTTCCCCCTAGGTCTCTGTCCCATCCATAATGACTGTCTCTTAAACTTTCTGGTCAAAATAGAAATCCCATTATCCTAAAATTTCCAAGTACCTTTGGCTGAAGGCCAGGTACCTTTTGGGTCTGGCTTATCTGACATCCCCACAAATAAGTAGTCATCCAACTAGACCCAACTTCCCTACAGTGAAAGGACCCTGAGCTGTAGGAGACTTGTAACGTCTCTCTGAGCAGAAATTCTCTCTTCTGCAACATGAATCTAATAACACCAGCTGTGGAGTCTCTCAGATTATCATGGAGCACAGATGATTCTGTGTCATGAAAAGGCCATGCTAAGTGTGAATGCTCAGGTGATACATATAGTGGGCTGGACTGCTATCAGTACATGCCTGTTGAGGTTATTCATACCTGGGGGGCTCAGATAACAGTCCTACACAGGATCATAGTGCCCTCTCAGGGGTGCTTTTTCCTTTGAATTGAGGGGGAAATACAGGGGCTGCAAAATCATTGCCCCATAGGGATTCCTAGCATAGCTTCCTATAAATGGCTTGAGCATGCTTGCTGCCAGAATTCTGTGCTCCAAGAGTCACTGCAGCTGCAGAGATAGGAGCCCTTTAGCCCACCTTTCAGCCCTTACCAGTGCCCTCAAGGAATATTATCTCTGAGAGATAAAGGGAAGAGTCAAACTCCAACCTAAATTGCAAAAACAAAATACTAAGAATTTGCTCCATCTGCCCAAGGGGTCAGGGCCAAGTGTGGAATAATGACTTGACCTCTAGGTAAGGCTCCTACTCTGTGCAAGAGGGGCATGCACTCAACTTTGTGAAGTGACCCAGGCAACGTAATGGTTTGTGTAGTCTCATTTGAATAAGAGATTCCAAGGGGATTTAGTGACTGTCACCTCAGGGTTCACTCACTTCTTCCAGTATGGAAAGATAATACTGCATGATGTCTTTTGCTTCTTTGTTTATAACATCCTTTTCCTGATTTAGTTATGAATCTAAGATGAAGGATCTGGATTTGAGTATGTGCCCTAAAAAGCATCTCTGCAAACTTAACCCCTAATGCAACCATGTTGGGAAGTCAGCCCTAAAGGGAAACTTCTACCCTGATGAATGGAGGAATACTGTTTATAACATGGTTTTGGGTTACAAACTTGTTATCTGTCTATCTGCTCATCTTCTTGTCTATCTCTTTTCACTCCATCTCTCTTACATACCTTTTATTAATTTCTAAATGATAACCAAGGAGAGGCCCTAGCCAGATATGATCCTTTTTAACTTGGACATATCAATCTCTAGATAAATTTCTGTCCACTGTATCTTCTGTTATCATAGCTTCAAAGAGACCAGATCAGGGCCTACAGGGCCTAAGTGGGATGCAAACCAGCTTCACCTTAGGAACTGTGGGCTCCCTGTGACAGGCAGGTATGGGTAAGTAGTAGGTAAGAAATGGGAATGCTTTCAACAAAGAAGTTAGATGTTTATGAAGGCTGAAGGCACAGAGTTGGGCAGATGAAAATTACATGGATGGGCAGATGAATCTTCATGAACCCTTCCCTCAGGCATACACAGGCACCTCAGCACCAGGGTACACAAGGCAGGCCTGAGGCAAGTCCTCTGGCCACTAGGCTGTTTCTTCTAGAATTAGAACAGAAAGAGATAACTGTTGTGAGTCACAAGGTAGCCTTAGCTCTCACCTGCCATGTCCCTTACTTTCTACTTCCTACTGATTTCACCCTAGTCTCTTTCTCTCTCTCTCTCTCTCTCTCTCTCTCTCTCTCTCTCTCTCTCTCTCTCTCTCTCTCTCTGTTGGTCATGGGGTCTGAACACTGGGCCTGGGCACTGTCTCTCAGCTCTTCAGCTCAAGCCAAGTGCCCTACCACTTGAGCCATAGTACCACTTCTGGCTTTTTCTGCTTATGTGGTGCTGAGGAATTGAACACAAGCCTCAGGCATGCAAGGCAAGCACTTTACCACTGAGCTACTTTCCCAGCCCTACACTAGTCCCTTAAGCCTATTCCTTGCCCAGCTTTCTAGACAAGCTCCCAATGTTTTGATCTCCTTTTTCCATAGTAATACCTTACTAGTAGCTCTGCTGGGGACACTGTCAATACTTAATAATCCCTGTCACAGGGAGTTTGTCAGTAAGAAGCTGCCACTGATGGTAGCATGACTATTGTTGAATTAGGCCTGGCAATTGCTTTATGATGGAAGCAGGAAGAAACACCATTCTATGGTGCAGATAAGAATGCAAACTTGTGATTCAAAACAACTCACCTACCTTCATCTGCAGATAAATCAAGGGTCTCAATCCTCGGTGAGGACCCGGTGCATTCATTAAGGCCCATCCACAAAAGAGTGTGTTTTCTATGAACAGCTGTATTATGAAGGACATGGTGTGTTCTCATTGTCATGAATGCCAGCCAAAATGGTTACTAAAAAGCTCCTCCTGTGTAATCTGATTTACGTCAGTGCTACATATCTCCTGTGAGACCAGACAGGCTTCAGGGTCAGCAGAACCATGTGTGTCTCCATTGCTCAGGCTATGTCATCCCCATGGGCCTGGCTTGAATGAGCTTCCCCAGGAGTAGGTGGAGAAGAGAGGGTTTGCTCTGCTGGGAGGATGGAATAGAGCAAATTTACACTAATCTGAAGATTAGGACACTGACTAAAGCAATGTGACAAATTACTATCAAGTTGCCCTTTCCTGCAAATGAAGCTGCTTGGCCAATCAGGGATGCAACAGAGAAGCATAAGCTGAAAATCTTCCTAAAGCTCCCAGCTCCCTGGAGCCTGGACAAAGGTTTCAGGGAGCCTCATAAGAAGGAGGAAAATCCTGTGATATAGGCTCCAAAGCACAGTGCTGCAGACCTTGAAACCTATCTTGCTTCTGTGAGCAGCTTGCCTTCTCTGCAAAGAAGAGTAAAGCATTTGCTGGGCACTCTAGAATTTACAAGAGTCCTCTCTCTCTCTCTCTCTCTCTCTCTCTCTCTCACACACACACACATACACACAGAGTATTGAGATTTGAGATTTGAACTTGGTGCCTTGTACTAATTTCTCTTTACTTTTTATGTTAGTGCTCTGTCATTTGAGCCATACTTCCAGTCTACTTTTTACTAGTTGTTTTGGAGACAGCGTCTCACAGATTTTTCTACCTGGGCTGGCCTTGAACTTCTACCCTCCAGATCTCCTGAGTAGCTAGGATTACAAGTGTGAGCCACTGGCACCTAGCTGTACACATTATCTTTCTTGATCCTCAAGTAATAGAGCAGTTAGAAAAAAATCAAACATGGAATATACCCACAATTGAGTTTTATTCAGCCATAAAGAAGAATGAAATTACATTGTTTGCAGGAATACGGATGGGACCGGAAATCATCATGTTAAGTAAAATAAGCCAGTATTAAAAAAGGCAAACATCACCTGTTTTATTTCATATGTGGAATCTAGCCACACACACACACACACACACACACACACACACACACACACACGTATGCATGCACGCATGAATATAAAAGAAGAACTGTTAGAGGAGGGAAAAAGGCAAGGGGATAGGAAAAGAGAAATATGTAGGGGTGAATATGATTGAAGTACATTATAGGAACATATGAAAACAGTACAATGAAGATCTTTTTTAAGAAGAAAAAAATCTATATATTCAGAAATTTTAATAAGTGAAACAACATGACAAAATCCTTCCTTTCTGTCTTTATTGTTTATTTGCTTTATTTATGTATTTAATTTATCTTTTTCTGGTCCTGAGGCCTGAACTCAGGGCCTGGATACTGTCCTTGAACTTTTTTGCTTGAGGCTAGCACTCTACCACTCGAGTGGCAACTCCAGTTTTAGCTTTTTGCTGGTGAATTGAAGTTTCATGGACCTTCCTGCCCAGGCTGGCTTTGAACAGAGCTGCTCAGATCTCAAGCTTCTGAGTAGGTAGGATTCCAGCATACGCCACTGACACTGCTTTTGTTTGTTTTAAAGAGTGCTTACAGGAGACTCTTTTCTGAGTACTATAGGTTATGATTATGAATCCTATTGATCAAGTTGGTCTTTGGTGAATTGTACCAGAAACCTTCTATTATTAACCTGTATATGGAGATAAGCAAAGTCCAGAGGCTGAGTTACTGGCCACTAAGGAGCCACGCCCATCACTTCTGACCCACTTCTGACAGAAGTCCATACATTTCCTAAATAACAAAACAGTGTTAGTGCAGATGATGACCTTGACCTCCATTAAAAAATAATCAAGACTTTCATAATGTCAGCTTCCAGAGGTAAAAAAAATGAATAAAATCTTACAATTTGTGTGTGCTAAAATAACTATAAGTTTTAGGGTGCTATGGTGAAGACATTTCTCTCCCTGAATGTCAACATTCTTTGAGCTTCAAAGCAGCACCACATCGTAGAATGTTGGATAGCTAAGGATGGTACATGAAACTATTTCTAATCTAAACTATTCTAATCTATTTCTATTGCTATTTCTAAGTGATGTTTAGTTTTAACAAGAATGTTGGGCAAGATTCTTTCTGACTTGTAAAGTACTGGCAATGATGAACTCACAGGTTTAGTTTGCATGTTAAGTACGATTATACATGTGTATATAAATATGTAGTTACTAGATATACCACATGGTACATTAAACATGTTCAAGAAATTTTTTTTGTTGGTTTTTGCCCATTCTGGGGCTTGAACTCAACTCTGGTGTTTCCCTTGAGCTTTTTGCACAAGTTTAGTACTCTACCACTTGGGCCACAGCTCTATTTTCTAGCTTTCTGGTGGTTAAATGAAGATAGTGATCTCACAGACTTTCCTGCTTGTACTAGATTTGAACCTTAATCTTCAGATCTCAGCCTCCTGAGTAGCTAGGATTACAGGCTTGAGCCATTGGCACCTAGCAATAAATTGCTTTTGAAAGTCAATAAAACTTTAAAAATAAACAAAAACTTCCTTAAGTTGAAGAGGGTTGCTGGTGTAATTAAAATGATCATTTCTACATTTATAGTTTAGGACAATGGGGTTTAAGAAATGATGTGGACTGTGTTAAAATTTTGCATATATCTGCTAAAAGATTATGAATTCAAATTGATATGTGTGTCTGGACTTTTAAATTACTTTTTGGTTCTGATAGAAAACCAATGTTTAGATTTAAAAAGGGAAATAAACAGACTCAGTATGGTCCTAATTATGCAAGAGACAGAGATAAGGAAGATCACTTGCAGTCTGGGGCCAGTCCAAGCAAGAAGTTAGGAGGACACTGCCTTATCTCAATAACTAAGCTAGGTATGGTGGTATACATGTGTAACTACAGCTACAAGTAGGTATATGTAGATTGTTCAGAAACCAACTCTAGGCAAAAATGTAAAACCCTACCTGAAAAATAACAGAAAGAAAAAAAGGATGAAGCCTAATTCAAGTGGCGGAGTGCCTGCCTAGCAAACTAAGATCCTTTAGTTCAAACTCAATACTATAGGGAAAAAAATGAAATAATTATATTCCCTTCTTTACATCAAAACATATCATTTTGTTTGGTCTTCACATACCTCTGTGTTCTCCTTGTTGGATGGATGAAAGCAGAAGTGGTAACATTGTCAAAGTCCTGCCCATCTTAGCCAGTGTGGTATGTTGGAGTTGAAAACTAGAGCTAGGCTTTTGCATTGCTAGTCTAGTGTTGCCTACCTTACTCAGGTTCTAGGTCAGACAATGTATTGCTATCATCTGATTCTTTTCCTCCTTAGCTCTGTGTGTGTTTTTGTGTGTGTGCGTGTGCGTGCGTGTGTGTGTGTGTGTGTGTGTGTGTGTGTGTGTGTTTGTGTGTATGTGTTTCAGGGCAACCAATTTCTTTTCCAAAGGATCCTAGTATAGGAAAAAGGAAAAATAAAAGATGAGATTGGTAATCAGGAGATCAGGATTCTTATTACAGGCCTGCTATTCATTTCCTAGTTTTAAGATTTGAGTGTTCAAATTGCTCATCACATTTGACTACCTACCCTGAATCAGAATGCTAAAAATATACTGTCTTATTTATGGCTTCTAAAAGCATAGGGATTGGGTGCTGTTGTTCCTGGCTGATGATTGAAAGCCTTGAACTGATGAAAGCTAGCAGAAGTCAGAGCTGGGGGAAGTCATGTTACTACTCTATTCCTAGCCTCTCAGCTCTGGTGTCTTCTGTCCTATCATTGCCTAGACAAGTCGGCTTATGAACTCTATAGGGCTGGCATGCATGAACTCTATCTATTGTTCTAAACTTTAAAGTCTTTTCTACTCTGTCCCCAGAGTAGACTCTTGTTCTCCAAAGGGAAAATGAGACATGTGACCAGAAAGTCAGCAAATGCCTGCTTCAGCTCTTGGGAGAGGCCAGTGAAGAAACAGGTTGGAAGCAGACTGGGGGACTCAGATTACATCTAAACCCCAGGTACTCACCATATCCTCTGAACTTATTGAGCTAGGGTGCTTGAGGAGGGAAACATGGACCATCTTTTGCTCTCTCCAATTGGCCAAACTTTACCCGTTGAGCCAACAGGAAATCTCAGTGTTGCTGGCTTCTGTGGGGCCATATGATTTTGACACTTTCAAGTCTGAATCACAAGCTGAAAAGGCAGTAGTGGCGTTACGATACAGGTCACCCATCACATTCAACTTCATAAGAGAAAACTGAGCCTCCAAGAGGACAGTAAGTTTGCTCACAATTAAACTCCCATAGCCAGGTATCAATCCTAACATTATCTCTAAAATGCCTGTAGTACCCACCCTACCAGACAACCTCTCACTCCATTCTTCTGGTTAGTATGCTTCTAAAGCTTGGTGAAAATGTATGTACAGCATACATGTTTAGTACTTGGTATATGACACAGGTCAGGGAAGAAACTCCCATCACCTACTCCAAGACAAACATCAGATAAAGAACAGGACTTTCCTCTGGTCCCTGATGGGCTTCAGAGCATTCCAAAGTCCCCTTCTCGAAGCAGAAAGGGTTTGTTTAAATTTTTGAAAGAAGGTAAGTGGGGAAGAGAGTGGCTTCAGTCCTGGGGTGGTGCAGAGCTCTGGGTGGACAGAAAAAAGACACCTTTACGCTAAGGGTACAGACTTGGGTTGGATGATGACTGCAAGGTTTATTTTTTTATTTTTTTTAAATTTTATTTTATTTTATTTGAGAACATACTGTACAGAGGGGTTACAATTACATGGGCAGGATAATGCATACATTTCTTACCAAGCATTGCAGCCTCCTCCTTTGTTTACCCTTCACCTCCCTTCCCAGCCTCCCCCCTCCCCCCCACCCAATCATACCCCCCACACACCGACATTGTAAAGCTGGTTTTGACATGACATTTTGTACTTCTCGTTGCAACAGGTCCACCTGAATCCTTAAACGACTTGTTTGTCCCCATCTCCTCCACATGTTATACTGACATCAAATATAGTGAAAGCGGGGGCTACACTGTGGGGGAGGGACATACAAAGCAACAAAGAAATAATCTTATAAATGTGTTAGAAACACATGCATGAAAGAAACAAAAACATTAAAATACATATTTGAGGGTTCGTTTTCCTAACATCACATTCTCTGACTTTTTCCGCTTGACTCATACCTATACTAGATATTGCAAATAAGGGAAACCATGGGACCTATGTTTCTTTGGGCCTGGCTTACTTCACTTAATATAATTTTTTCCAAGCCTTTCCATTTCCTAACAAATGGGGAAATGTCATTCTTTCTGATGGAGGCATAGAATTCCATTGTGTATATATACCACATTTTCTTGATCCATTCATCTACTGAGGGGCATCTAGGTTGGTTCCATATCTTAGCTATGGTAAATAATGCTGCAATAAACATAGTTGTGCTGGTAGCTTTAGTGTGGTCTTTTTTGTAAACATTAGGGTAAATGCCCAAAAGTGGGATTGCTGGGTCATAGGGGAGTTCTATGTGAAGTCTTTTGAGGAACCTCCATACTGCTTACAAAAGTGGTTGAACAAGTTTACATTCCCACCAACAATGAAGTAAGGTTCCTTTCTGTCCACATCCCCTCCAGCATCTGTTGCTGTTAGAGTTCTTGATTTTTGCTGTTCTAACTGGAGTGAGGTGATATCTCAATGTTGTTTTGATTTGCATTTCTTTTATGGCTAGGGATGTTGAACATTTCTTCATGTGTCTATTGGCCATCCTTCTTTCTTCTTCAGAGAAGCTTCTCTTTAAGTCTTTCGCCCACTTACTTATTGGGCAGTTGTTTCTTTGACGATTTGTTGTTGGGAGGTTCAATTTTTTGAGTTCCAAGTATATTTTAGATATGAGACCCTTGTCTGTTGTATGGCTAGTAAAGATCTTCTCCCAATCCGTGGGCTTTCTATTGATCTTGCTAGCTATGTCATTTGCCCTGCAGAAGCTCTGCAACCTTATGCAATCCCATTTGTCCAACCTTTCTTTGATTTGTTGTGTTTCCGGGTCTCTATTCAGAAAATTTCGGCCTGAGCGAAGGAGACCTAGGGTTTCTCCTATTCCATCCTGTAATGTTTTCAGAGTGTCTGCTTTGACTCTGAGGTCTTTGATCCATTTGGAGTTGATTCTGGTGCAGGGTGATATATAAGGATCTAGCTTTAGTTTTCTACATGTAGTTAACCAATTTTGGCAGCACCATTTACTGAAGAGGCTGTCTGTCTTCCATTCTGTTGTTTTAGCTCCCTTATCTAAGATTAGATGGCTATAGGTCTGTAGGTTCATTTCTGGGTTTTCAATTTTATTCCATTGGTCAAGGTTTAAAAGAAAGGAAACCACCACATGGTTCAGACAGGAAAGAGTCTATTGAGGGGAGAGCATACTGCCAGGCCACAGGAGATGGAAGCCTGCAGAGAGAAGACAGGAAGGGAAGGGAAGGAAAGGGAAGGAAGGGAAAAGGGATAAATTCTGGAGGGATTGGGGTTAATGTATGGAAAGGGTGGGGAGGAGGTGTGGCCACAGAAGATGTGGACTTGACCTCAGAGTCTGGGAACCTGCATTGTCTGAAGGAGGCCTGACCAGGCCAGGATGTGACCTCAGAGAAAGGGGAGGTAACTGCCCCCAGGTGTGCAGTCACCCAGGTAACACAGGTGCTGGATTGAGACTTCTGGGGGCAGACAAGTCTGGTCCTGAATGGAAAACAAATGGGAAGGGAGAAGTCTCTGTGCAGGCTGGCCTGGAGAAAAGTGGCCCTTTACCTGGGCAGACCTAACAATGACTCCACTAAGAATTTTTCAATTTTACAATGGCCCAAAAGCAACATGCAACTGGTTAGTAGCAACTGTACATGGAATTTTGAATTTTGATTTTTTTCTCAGGCTAGCAATATTCTGTGGCTACAACTTCAGCATGCTGGGGGGCAGCAGAGAGATGCAGTTCCACATCAGCCATGTATTCACAACAGTAAACAGGTTGTTTGGGTGGGTGGGTACTGCAGTGTTGCTATGCTGTGATAGGTAATCAGTTGCTTAGGTGTATTAAGGCCTTTTCATCTTAAAATATTTTCAGCTTGTAAGTTTATCAAGAATAAGTCCGTCATAAACCAAGGAAATCCATATTTTTCATAAAGAGAAGACATTGTCTTGTGTGTTCCCTTCATCTCCATGTGGTCATGCTTGTTATTTTGCTTTGAATCTGCTTGTTTTCTACTCTGTATTTTGCAGCGAAACCCCTAACTTGCACTCTGTGGATGGACCTTTTGGCTAATTACTTTCTCCCAGACCCACAAGTTAATGGTGCTGCTGGGGACAATTTAAGCAGCGTTGAGTGATAAGACTCAGCTTTCCCTGGCTCCCTCAGCTTCTTGTCAGAAAGGTCTTTAGAAATCTTTGAGACCAAAAACAAGGAAATCCCTGCCTAGGAGGCCTCCTAATCTCTTTGTAGGAGTGAGGAGTGGGAGCACATTTGTGTACACTGACTTTCTGAGGTAGTCACTTGTTTTCTGGGATTGGAGAGTTTGCAGGGTGGACAGTGAGATGTTAGAGAAAAGAAGGCAGGGCAACAGGCACAGAGAAGGGTCACTGCAGACACAGAGTGAGGTCAGACCCTGAACTTGCCAAGTATAGCCATGGGCAGACCAACCTGCTTTTCTAGTGTATTAGGAAAACAGATAGGATATTTTGAAATCTAAAATTCATATTCAGAGTCTAGAAAATTCTAGCATATAAAAGACCTTGGATGTGTGCAGAAAGTACAAGACATTTTTTAGTTGATCTTTAAAGTATATTCTTAGGAATCAAAGGGAAGGGATATGGAGGAGAAAAAAAGCGCAAAAGAGAGCAAGCTCTGCTGCATTTCTTCCAGGCTAGGCCCGCTAAACTTTCTCAACCACACTAACGGATAATTGATACACATTGTGCTAGATGGTACAATTTAACAAATCTGTACACTCCTGTGGCCATTTCCACATTCAAGATCCTGAACATGTCCATCAAACCCCAAAGGTTTCTCCTTATGACCCATCTCCCTAATGCCATGCCACCATAAATCTTCTTTATGTCACTATACATTACTTGGATTTTCTAGACTTTCTTTTTAGAGCAATCATGTGTGGAATGCATTTTATTGATCTAACTTTTCACTCAACTATCATGGAATTCATCTATCCTTTTACATGAAACAATGTTTTGTCCCATTGAGTGGATATATCAAATTGTGTTTATCCACTCACCCATTGGCAGATGATGAGTTGTTCCCATCTTTTGACTATTACTAATAAAACCACTATAAATATTTGTCTACAAATCTCAGTGTGAACTGCTCTCATTCTTCTGTAAATACCTAGGATTAGAATGGCTGGGTTGAAAAGTAGATGTGTGTTTAACCTTTTAAGAAGCTCATTTATTTCCAGAGTAATTTCACTAGCTCATGTTCTTACCAATAGTGTGTATAATCTAGTTGCTCCTCCTGTAACACTTTGAAATTCATCCATTTGAGATCATGTATGGTGAAATCTTATTATAGTTTTAATTTGCATTTCTCTAATGATAAACCAATACTAAGCACCTTTTCAAGAGCTCATTTCTAAACCATATGTCTCTTTTCAGTGAAATATCTATTCAAATAATTTTTCATTGGGTTGTTGAAGTAATTCTTATAGAATTACAAGGGTTTCTCAATAAGGATTTTTTAAATAAAAATATATTTTAGGCATATGTTCATTGTTAGACAGTGATCTTTTCTATGTCTTTTCTTTTTATGTTTTAATTATTTATTTTAGTGATATTGGTGCTTTTATTTTCTGAACAGTGACTTTCTGACAAGCAAAAATTTAATTTTGATGAAATCCAATTTATTGAATTTTCTCTCATATTTCATGCTTTTTATTTTTATACAGCAAACTTGCCAAACTCACAGTTACCAAGAGTTTCTTCTTGATTTTGTTTCTTGGTTGATGAAGTTTATTTTAACATCTGGCCTTCCTTTGTTTTTGTTTATTTTGAGTTAGTTTTTTATATGTGGCCTAAGAATAATCACTTTTATTATCCAGTTATTCTGTCTGCATGGTTCTTTCCCTGACCTTAGAACATTTGTAAGTACTCAGATGAAGATTCCAGGGGAAACTTTTGCAGCTCTATCTCCCGTTCCTACTCCCTCCTTTTATAAAACTCTCTTTCTGGGGAACTTTGCAATGAATTGCAGTCACTCAGTACCCTTGAATTCTTGATTTTTCTGCTTAGAATGTCCATCAATTTCCTAGGGTTCCTCTAAGCAGAAACCTGGAGTGATTCTAGGATTGTCATGCATTGCCTTCCCTCCAGGATCACTGTCACCACCTATTATGTGGTCATTGCTTTATGTGTACTGCCCACTGTTTGCTTCCAGAGAAAAAGTATAGCTACCTCAAGATTAAACCTTGAAAAGTAGTTTTCTGGGTTTTTTTTGTTTTGTTTTGTTTTGTTTTTTGTGGGTCGTGAGGCTTGAACTCTGGGCTTGGGCGCTGTCCCTGCACTCTTCAGCTCAAGGCCAGTGCTCTACCGCTTGAGCCACAGTGCCACTTCCAGTTTTTCTAGTGGTTTATTGGAGATAAGAGTCTCAAGGACTTTCTTGCTCAGGCTGGCTTTGAACTGCAATCCTTAGATCTCAGCCTCCTGAGTAGCTAGGATTACAGGTGTAATCCACCAGCGCCCAGGCAGTTTTCTGTTTTTAAACTGTATAATTTGGGTTCAATCCCACAACCATACTTTGGGTGGTACTATGGTTTGTACAAGTGAACCCAAAGGTCATCTTTGTAATGACTTGATTCCTGGTGGCAGTTCCTGGGTGGCTGAGGGCCTTTAAAATATAGTTTGCTAGGTGTGGTAGTGTATATTTGTAATACCAGAAGTTGGGGTTAAGGCAAGATTAGAAGTTCCAGGCCAGCTTGGGCTACAAAGGAAAACTCTGGCTCAAAACAAACAAGTGATAGATCTTTGAGGGATATCTCAGGTCCTTAGGATTCAGTATGCTTTCAGAGGAGACTGTGAGACCTTACCAGCTCATTCTGAGATATAACTGCTGGCTTTGGACATATGTTCCTGCTTTTGCCTGTCATTTGCTCTGCAAGGTGATATAGCTGGGGAATGTCCTTGCTAAGCCTCCCCTATGTGATTCAGACTTCTCAGCCTTAAGCAAAAGCAAACCTTTTTTCTTTATAAGTTAGGTACCTCTATTGCTTTGCACAGTAACACAAAGCTTCTCAGTACAGACAGACATCTTAAGTAGACATGCCAACATGAGGAGCAAGAGCAGTAAAATACAAGAACCCTCAAGAACCAAGGCTTAGCCGGGTGCCAGTGGCTCACACCTGTAATCCTAGCTACTTGAGAGGCTGAGATCTGAAGATATCGGTTCAAACCCAACGCTGGCAAGAAAGTCTGTGAGACTCTTATCTCCAAGAAACCACCAGAAAACCGCAAGTGACACTGTGGCTCAAGTGGTAGAGCTTGCCTTGAGCTGAAGAGCTGAGGGACAGTGCCCAGGCCCAGAGTTCAAAGCCCATAACCAACCAAATGAAAAAAAAAATCCAAGTCTTCACTCTCCAAAATCTCACTATCTAAAATGCAGAACTGAAAACATTCATTTCCCCCCACATTCTTATTAGCATCCATTACTTGTCAAGATTGCATTTTAACCTGACTATATAGGAATATATCTTGATCAGACTCACCTCCTACATTACTCTCCCTCATCCTCTTTCACTCCTTCTCAAATCCATCTCAACAAGTTTATTGTTCTATTTTCACACATTTATAATGTGTTTTAAAGGCCAAATTTGTCCCCCTTCTCCTCCTTTACCCTTTCCGTTCTCCCTTCCCTTTCCACCAGTGCCCACAACCTGAACAGGACCTGGTATACATTTCTGACATTCATTTTTCTCAGTGTATGTTAATTGTTGAAAGGAATCTCATCGGTTTGCAAGCATTTTATTAAAGATCTGAAAAAAAAGGAGGAGGCAACAATGCTTGATAAGAAATGTACTCATTACCTTGCTCATGTAACTGTAACCCCTCTGTACAGTACTTTCACAATAAAAAACATTTAAAAAAAAGATGTTTGCGGGGCTGGGAAGGTGGCTCAGTGGTAGAGCACTTGCCTTGCATGCATGAGGCCCTGGGTTCGATTCCTCAGCACCACATAAGCAAAAAGAAAAAAAGCCGGGAAGTGGCACTGTGACTCAAGTGGTAGAGTGCTAGCCTTGAGCTGAAGAGCTGAGGGACAGCACCCAGGCCCAGAGTTCAGGCCCCACGACCGGACCCAAAAAAAAAAAAACAAAAACAAAAACAAGATGTTTGCATCTATGTTCATCAATAGCCAAGCACAGATTCTGCAAGCAGATATTATCCTTAGCACCACTTGTAGTGATGAAAATTAGCTAGAATCTCTCACACTTCCTAATGTACAGGTTGATGTTGTATCTGTGCTGAGAATAATGCAGTCATAGGTCAGCTCTGAGTCTCATTTTTTTTCCCTTTGTATACCAAGAGTCACTGGTGGCCTCAAGAAGCTTTGAATACTATGAGCCAAGGAGATTCCCACTGATTCCCTCCCCGCCCCAATTTGTACCTTAACAACAAGGATCTAAGCCCAAAGGTATTACACAAATGAACCAGAATGGGAGAACCATTGATTTTTGCCCTGGAGGAGGAGAAACAAGAAAGGCTGGCACTCTGCCTGCCAGTCTCAAAGCTTTCAGACCCACCCCACAGTTAATTATTATGTGGGAAGGAGGAGGCTGAGGAAATTTTGTCATCGGAAGGACCTGTGTTCAAAGCAATATTCCCACCCGGCAATAAATCACAGATATCTCAGGTACAGCCCTGGAGGCTTAGCAGTCTGGCCAGCCACAGGCTTGGTGGTGTTTCCACGGTTACCTGAAGGCAATGGGGTTTACTCTTTCCCTCAGAGGGTCAGCCACTCACCATGTGATCTACACTTTCCAAGTTGCCTTCACCCATGCTACAACCACCTCTGGTGGCCATTTGTGGCAGTCTCCTTGGGTTCCCATGATTCTGGCTTGCTTTATGATCCCCAGTGTTATCTTGTTGCCAAACAATAGGTCTTACCTCAAGTTGGTTCCTGGCTATAACTTACAGGGAGTAACAAAATGGTTTTGTCTTTAATGCTGAGCTGCCACACAAGATGAATCAAAACAAATCCCTATGCTGGATTTAAAGCTTTTGAGAACTATGGGCTTAGCTGTGGCTAAATCTGAAAGTCTGTTGTCTGGTTTACTTTGTGTTTGTGACATTGGCTTCTCTTCCCCACATTCTGGGGAGCCTGTGCTGGAACTATGAACTATTTCCTAGTTTTCTCTGTATTGACTTTGTGTTTCTGTATGCTTTCCTAGAGCCCTATTATCCCTTTTAAGGATTCACAATGATTTCTCTCCCTTTTTTGGGAATATAGTCTATCCTTTGTTACTCTGATTGTTCTCATTTATGGAGTCTCATGGTAGAAGTTTTTATTCTGTCCTCATGCTGAGTATCCTAAGGTCTATGTAATGTTCAATGTTACCTCCCCCTGTCAACCCACAACACATTTTCAATGGAAGCATATTTATAGATGATAGCCTGCCCAGGCTCAAAGAATAAGGCTCACTGCAATTTAACCAATATATGTCAATGTAACTAGTAGCACAGTCAAGATCTAGGACATCTCTTTTACCCCAGATGTTCCCTTGGGCTGTTTGCCAGGCAATCTTCTATTTCTCAATTGGCAAGCACTGTTTGGACTTCCTCATGCTTCAGATAAACTTTTAGAGCCCGAAAATGTTATATAAATGGAGGTAGAGTGTATGCACATTTTAGTTTCTAAGACTACTTCACTAAGCATCTTTATTTTGGGATTTTAGAGTATTGCATTTATTTGTAGCCCATACTCTTTTATTAAATTCCTTTATGAGAAATGAGGATAAAGCTCTGGTAGAATATGACTCTAGAACATACAAAGCCTTGGAACTAGAACTGGAAATAACTGGACAAATAAATAAAAAAGGAATTCTCTCAAGAATATATCATGATTTATTTGTATTCTAGATATTCACAGTTTAGGTCTGTTATGACTAAAGCTATCACAAATACCCTGATTCAAGTCATTTTTGTGAAAATATGACTTTATTCCTCTTTGGTAAAATACCCACGTCAGAAATTGCTGGGTTATATTGTAAAGCAAGTGCTTAAGAAAAGTTGAAATTGTTTTCAAATGTGGTTATGTTATTTTAGAGTTACACTAACAAGTATGACCGGTTACTCTGTGGCTTCATCATACTGGTTCATTTCATTCATTTAAATTCAGCCATTCTAGTACGTTTGAAGTGCTATCTCATTTGAATTTAAATTTAAATTTGTATTTTCCTGATAATCACTGACATTCATTGCTGGTCCTAGGGCTTTAGGTACAATTTCTGAGCTATCTTGCTCAAGGCTAGCACTTTATCCCTTGAGTCACAGCTATACTTCTAGTTTGTTGGTGGCTAATTGGAGATAAGAATCCTAAGGACTTTACTGCCTAGGTTGGCATCAAACTGTCATCCTTAGATCTCAGCCTCTTGAGTAGCTAGAACTACAGGCATGAGCCACCTGTGCCTGGCATTGATTGCATTTTTATGTTTCTATCCTGCTTGCTTGACATTAACATGAACATTAACATTGCTCAGCTTTATGCTAGACATTTTGTGGGACTAGCTTCCATAGTCAGGAGGCAATGCATTGCAGAGTGCTTATTAGGGAGGCAGCTCCACTTCTTCCCTGTGGGTCAGCAGGTTGGTCCAGTACTATATGTTGAAAGGCCACTGGTTCCTCCTTGAATTGCTTCAATACTTACATGAAAGTATGTTTTCAGATTCACTACTCTTTCTTACTATTTTACTCTGTGATTCTTTTATCTATTCCAGTTAACTTTCTTGTTTATTATTATTAAGATCAACACATAAATATTGAAAGTAATTCAGCCAATTTGTTCCTCCCTTCTTGCTTAGGCTGTCCTGGATCTTTATTTTGGGCTTTTAGAGTATTGCATTTATTTGTAGCTCATTCTCTTTTTATGAAATTCCTTTATGAGAAATGAGGATGAAGCTCTGGTAGAGTATGATTCTAGGAACTAGAACTGGAAATAAATGTACAAATAAATAAAAAAGGAATTCTCTCATGAATACATCACAATTTATTTGTGAAATTAGTTCATTACTGGAAATTTAGATATGCACAGTTTAGGTCTGTTATGACTAAAGCTGTCACAAATAAAATAAGGACTCTGCCAGCCACTCTAGGCTACTGTTCTGGATCTTTTGTAAGTTGAAAGGATAAACTTGTTTATTTCTATAAAATAAAGTTGCTGGTATTTTGATTGGGGGGTGATGCTGAAATTTTATTTGAATTGGGGAGAAATGATGTTTTAAGTTAGACATTTTTTTAAATTTTAATTTTTACTTTTTGTGAACATACTGTACAGAGGGGTTACAATTACATGGGCAGGATAATGCGTACATTTCTTATCAAGCATTACAGCCTTCTCCTTTGTTTACCCTTCACATCCCTTCCCAGCCTCCCCCCCCACCCCCCAATCTTCCCCCTCCCCCCACCAACGTTGTAAAGCTCGTTTTCGACATGACAACTTGTACTTCTCATTGTTGCAACAGGTCCACCTTTGTTGCTTTGTATGTCCCTCCCCCACAATATAACCCCTGCTTTCACTATATTTGATGTCGGTATAATTTGTGGAGGAGATGTGGAAAAACAAGTTGTTTAAGGATACAGGTGGATAAGTTAGACATTTCTCTATTTTATTTTCTGGTTTTGTATTTCTACACATTTTTCCTTTTTCTCAGAAAACTTTTGTAGACATTAACCTAAAAGCCTGTATATTTGCTTCTCAATATTTTCAGTTTGTATGCTAGTATATCTTTAAAAACTATTTTCATGTTTTATTACTTAGAAATAATTTTGAGTTATTATTATTTTTACTTATTTATTTATTTTGCTAATCGTATTGCATGAGTCTGGCAGGAGGAAAATAATGTGACTGTTAGTGGGATGCTCATGCAGTGTCCATCACTGCCGCTCATACAAATGTCTTCCATAAATATACCTGGCTGTACAAGAGGCTGGGCTGGTCATTTGGTTTGGTGCCCAGAATGAAGCCACCAAATGGATAAGAAGCCAGCCATTCTATGCTACTGAAAAACGGAGATAGTAAAATTCATAGAATTTTAGACTAATAATAAGCACTATGAAGAAAATGAGCAGTGTCTCTTTGATTGTAAGTGTAATTTTGATTCTATAATTGTGTCTTTGATTTTCCATGTGACTCCTAGTCAGGATTTTCCTTGCCTATTATCAGACCACTTTCAATCAACTTCCTGGTGATTCAGGAGTCAGAGCGTTGCTGTGCCCACAGGGCCTGATAAACCCCTAGAGGTGGTATTGTACACACGAAGAGGCCTTCCTCTTCAGTAGGACAGAAAGTCTTTTGAGAACTGGCCTCTTAAATGAGAATGATGAGATTTGCTTCAGGACGGGATTCAGTCTTCCTTCAAACATATTCCAGGCTGGAGAAGGCCCAAGTTCTGACTGGCCAGTTGTTCCTCCTTCTGGGAGATTCCTTTTCCAGTCTTTTTCCATGGATCCAGGACCACAAAATAAGGAGAGGTACTCTAAATAGCATGCCTGCCAATAGGGATGGCCCAGAACTGCGTGCTTCCTTCCCAACTCTCGGTTTTTGTCTTGGTGTCCCTTGCCTTTACAACATTGGGGTCCAGAACAAATTTTCCACAAAGCTAAGGGAAGCAAAAAATCCTAGACTGGGACAGCCACTAGGGTTGAAATGAAGAAATCTCTTAGATCTTCACTAAGTTGAAGAAAATTTCAACAACTGAAAGACAAAGACTTTTTTTATTTCCTGAAACTGGGTCATATAATATTTCATTTAAACTTTAACAGCAATACCTTATTGGCCCAGAACAATCTAGCATCTTTCCCAATAACCAAATTGCACAAATTCTCTGAAAGAATTAGAATCTAAGTACCCCACACTTTCAATGGTTTTTCATGTTCAACTACATTAATTATTAATAATTAGACTGAAATGTCACACATACATACAGAAAGGTTCTTGCTGCAGGACATAGCACAAAAGCCACTTGCTCCCTGAAGAAATGACTGAGCAGAGAGAAAAGGTTCAGTGCAGGGAAACTGAACACTGAGGCTGAATCTGAGCTTTGCACAGAGGCACCTGAACTGTGTAAGCTACAGAGGCTCCTTGAGCCTCTCTGAGTAGGAAAAGTCTTATAAAACATTTATGCTGGGAATAAGGATTCTGCAGGTTCTCACTTTCACACCAGGTGCAAACTTTAAGTGAAGCTACAGTCATCTTGTAGGTATCTATCTTCTTCTTCTTCTCCCGAGAGGAAACATGAAGACATTGTCTTCAGGCTCTGATAATGGTTTCTCCCCTGAAGTACAAGACTAGGTGTTCAGGGCTGAGTACTAGACCTGAGTATTGCCTCTATGTCTGGCAGATATGTGATATGAGATCAGTTTCCTAATATCAGTACCAGTGTCCGGTCTGTGAAGTAGAAATCTATTTTTGCCTTCCAAACATAAGATCCTAGGAGCATAAATGCTTGCGAATATAATTTAAGAAAAAACCTGGAGTTACAGATTTACAAACATAGGTGAGACCCCCTTACATGTTTTGACATGAAGCACAGCTCAGATATTGGAAAGCAGTATTGAGCTGCATTCCTTTCTGCTGGTTAAGGCCAGTGGTCAAACCAACAAGAAGTCGTACTGGTGGGAGTTAAAGAAGGCCACCCTCAGGTGCAGTTGCAAATATGCATTTCAAAATGTCCCAAAGAAAGTCAATGCAATCAGTGTCGAATTTCACACTTTGCTTGTGCACTAATTTGTCATTTGTTCTGTAAGTGACTGACTTTATGTGTCATATAGGCAGATACCAATAATCAGCTGGGTGATGTATTTGGTCTAGTTCTGTCCTATTTGCTCACATGCCTATGCCTCCATCAATAACATACAGCCTTGATTGTTGTAGTGTAAGGTTAAATTATATTAAACTATATTCAAAAGATGTAGTCAAGATGAGTGAGTTGTATTAGCTTTATGATTTGTATGTATGTGTGTGTGCGCACGCACGTGCACGCATGCGTACATATGCATGTGCATGCGTGCATATCCCTCCCCCCCCCCACATACATGCATTCCTGCACTGGGGCTTAAACTCAAGGACTTGCATAGTTAGCCTTTTGCTCAAGACTGGTGCTCTACCATTTGAGCCATACCTCCATTTTTAGGTTTTTACTGATTAATTGGAGCTATGAGTCTCATGGACTTTTCTGCTCAGACTGGTTTTGAACCATGATCTTCAGAACTCAGCATCCTAAGTAGCTAAGATTGCAGGAATTAACCACCAGAATCTGGTCTATGATTTGAGACTGTTTATTTAATCTAAATTATTGTGTTTGTATGTAATGTTGTTTGTAGCCTTCCCTATTTTTTGACATCTGCAAGACTGTAGTGGTATAATAGTAGTCTTTTCTTATTGATACTGGTGGTTTACAACTACTCTATCCTTATCAGTTTGGAGGTGTATTTACTTTCTATGTTCAACAAAATTCAGCTCTTTATTGTATTTTATGATTTTTATTTTTTCACATCTTAGATTTTTTGCTCTTTACAATTTTCTTTCTTTGGTTTATTTAAGGTTTATTTGTTTAGTTTCCAAGTTTATTTTTCTTCTTCTTAGGCAATGTTTCTTTTTTATTATTATATATTAATAATACAAGCAATTTTTCATCTTCCTAGATTTAGAAGTCTTCTGAGAATTTTTAATAACTTTTCTCTGATTGATGGGCATTTTTCCCTTTACCTTTCCTTTCATGCCTAGTGAGGACTGCTTCTACCAACTCCCTTTCTGAAAGAACTCTAAAGGGTATTACCTCTGCATGTCTAATATCTCAGCTATAGTACTATAGGAATGGCAACAGTAGCTCAAAATCTCCTTCAGAACACCTGGCATGGGTGCATTGTCCAATTCTCTGTATTTGTTTAGGGGCTTGTCTGTTATTATCTATGATGGCCTGAGTAATCTACCCAATGTTTTTATGCCTTAATTCTAGTGTCTGTAAAAAATGGTACAATCACAATTTGTAAGTTTTTGTATACATTAGTAACATATTCTAATGGATTGCAGGGTAACCTATATACCACGAGGTCAATGTTTAATGTAGCTACTGCTTTGGATAAAGATAGTAATACTCTCCAAGTCACACACAGGCACACATATATATGAAAGAATGCTTCATATTTCTAATTCTCCATGTTCTACAATGTTTCCCATCCATAAAAACAATTATTAAGAATGCAGTATGTAACTTGGTGTCAGTGGATCATGACTACTACTTGGGAAGCCGAGAATAGGTGGACTGAGGTCGAAGGCTTGTCCAATAAAAAGAAGTTGATGAGATACTTTGTCAGTCCACAGCTGGGCACAGTGACTTATTACTGTCATTCCAAGTTATTGGAATAATATTGGAATGATTGTGCTGCTAGTCCAACCTGGGAATAGGTCCTGGAGACTCTGTCTCCATAGAGGGAAACAGTGATCCTAGTGGAAACAGGAATCCTAGAGTAGATGGGTCATGACTCAGGTATGAGTTCAGGTGAAAAGTGGGACTGTATCCTAAAAATAATCAGTGAAAAACAGGCCTACCAGCATGACTCTGTGGTAATACACCAGCCTCATAGGTAGGAGGCCCTGGGTTTAAATCTCAGATACTGCCAAAAATGAAAATAAATGAAGAATACAGTATGCTAAGAATATAGGCATGTCCCAAGTTCATCAAACTTGTATTCTACTAGAGAAGATATACAATTAATTGGTAAACCAATAAGTAGATTACTATTGGTTATATGAGATGACATGAGAGTAGCAATGTAGAAATGATTAATGAAATACACTAGAAGTGAGGGAATGGCTAGTGAGAGGGTCTAGCCATGCAGAGCCTTGATGGATATCATGTGTCAGTGACTAGGGCAAGGACAGACATACTGGGAGAGAAGCAATTGCTTTCATGAACCAAGACAACCTTTTTGGCTAACCTCACATGATTCAGCTTCATCTACCAGAAGAATTACCCAAGTTGGACCATGAGTTGTGGATTTGTTAATTGAGATCAAGAAGCTGAAAACCTTGAAATATTTCTCTCAGCTGATAATGTCCTTTCCATTTCTCTTATTCTTTACAATTATGTCCTTTTCTCTTTATTTTCAAATTTCTCTTAGCTGCAAGCAGCATTAATGGTCATCCATCTATTATAAAAGGTAGGAAAAGCATTCCCTAGCTTGAAATAAGACAGAAAGTAATATTTAAGTGAAAAATAAAATTCACTGTCCATGGAAAATGAGAATAAATGGTGGGTTTCATTTTCTCAGAAGAAATAACATCCTGGTGACCGCACACTGTCCCTGTCTTGCTAATACAGAACTGGTTTTCACAATCTGAAATGTCGATTTAGTGTAGTTCATGCTGAGATAGTGAAATTGAGACCAGAAGAGCCAGGACACTCAAGGAAGAGAATGCATTCAAACTTTACCTACTAGTTCTTTTTTCCTGACAAAGATCTATAAATTGTTATTTCAGTTTAGTTTTTCCATTTCCAAATGGTTTCCACTTTAATTTGCTTTGCACTTGAAAATGAAATAAAACCATACAATCTACAGAAAGTATTTTGTCTAAAAGACAAGAATGAATCAGTCCCTCTAGCTCTACATAGGAATGGCAAATATTCACACATCTAGCCCCTTGCTGCATATGCAGGAGCATGGACTTTACAATTTAGGCTGGAGTAGGGTGTGGGGGTTGGGGGGCATAGCTGAGGAGGTGGGAGGGAAGGGATGGTAGGGGAAATGGATAAGAAATGTACTCATTACGTTGCTCATGTAACTGTAACCCCTTTGTACAGTATTTTCACAATAAAAAACTTAATTAAAAAAATTCCTTAATCTTGCTTTCCTGTCCAGCACTCCAGGAAAACAACTTATCAAGTGAACAATGTAGACACTCTAAATGCAGCAATATGTGCTTCCTATACAGCAAATATTCTATTTATTGTCAAACAGTCAATAGTTTTGTTATCAGCTAACATCTTAATTATCAATAAAGACCTCTGGATCAGAGGAAATTGGACAAAGAGGAATTAGTGTACAAGTAAATTTCTTAGAATCTGAGAGAAAATGTCTATTGTTTATAAATCACTTAGTCTTATGTTCTTTATTGTAACAGACTGAATGAGTTGTTGTTACCAGGAATGAGACATGGTTCTAACAACAAATCCCCACAAACATGGGAGGTGCTTTGCGAATGAATAGTAGGCAGAAGTTGGGAGGGGAAGGTTGGTGCTAGAGAACTTAGAGTGTGGATGATGGGGCAGATAAGGGTTCTACTGGTGAGGACTCAGATAAGGCAGGTGATGAAGCTTCAGTCTTCCTAGAGGTTACCTGAGCTTGTGATCAGAGTGTTGGTAGAAATAAGGAGAGTAATGTTATTTATTTTGTTTGGTTTCAGCATTATCAAGCCTGTGAGCCCTTTCTTCTTTCCTATTTTTCCTTTTTTTTTTTTTTGGTTTGGTTCCAGTCTGGGGCTTGAACACAGGCTGTGGGAAGTATCCCTGAGCTTTTTGTGCACAAAGCTAACACTCTAACACTTGAGGCACAGATCCGATCCAATTCCAGCTTTTATGGTGGTTAATTGGAGATCAGTCTCATGGACTTTCTTGCCTACCCAGGATGGCTTCCAACTATAGTCCCCAGATCTCAGCCAACTGAGTGGCTAGGATTACAGGTGTGAGCCAGGGGCACCTAGCTTATTTTTCCCTTTTAGAATGAGAATGTCTGTCCTATGCCTACCCTTCCATTAAAAGCATATAACTTGTTCTTTATTTGATTTTATGGGATCACAGCTGAAGATATGGCCACAAAACAGATCACTTTAAGTCTCACTCATACTTGATTTAGGTAAGAATATGGACTTTAGACTTTTAAATTGATTTTTGAATAATCACACATTTAGGGTTATTGGGATGGAAATAATGTATTTGGATGGAATTAGTGAAAAGAATAATTTTGGTGGGGGGGGACAAGAGATCAAATCCTATTATATGATTATATGCCCCCAAACATGTAGAAATATAACCTTCAATGTGAAGTCATTAAGAAGCAAAGCCTTTTGGGCTTGTTATGTCTTAAGTGTAAATCTTTTACTAGTAATAGAGGTCTGAGGAATTTAGCTAGACTTTCTTCCACTTCCACCACATGAGGATGCTTAGCAAACATGACTTATTTATTTGTTCATTCATCAACTTATGTATGTATGTATGTATGTATGTGTTTTTCTATATGTATTTATTTAGTGTTGGTACAAGGGCTTGAACTCAGGGCCTTGTTCTCTTGTTTGACTTTTCCACTCAAGGCTTATGCTCTTCCACTTGAGCCACAATTTCACCTCTGAAATTTTTCTAGTTAACTAGAGATACAAGTCTTAGGCTTGGGCTGGGAAGGTGGCAGTGGTAGAGTGTTTGCCTTGCATGCATGAGGCCCTGGGTTCGATTCCTCAGCACAACATAAACAAAAAGAAAAAACCTGGAAGTGGCGGCGTGGCTCAAGTGGTAGAGCAGTAGCCTTGAGCTGAAGAGCTGAGGGACAGCGCCCAGGCCCAGAGTTCAGACCCCACGACCGGACCCCCCCCCCAAAAAAAGTCTTAGGCTTTTCTGCCTAGATGGCTTTGAACTTGAACATCAATTCTCATATCAACCTTCTGAATAGATGGTATTACAGGAGTACGCACCTATCAAAAAATGCTATTTAAGAGAAACAAGCCTTCAACAAATAGAAAATCTGCAATCACCTTGATTTTAAATTTGTTAGCCTCTAGAATTATGTACATTGAATTTCTTTTGTTTATAATTTATCCAAATGAAGGCATTTTGTTCTAACAGCCCACAAAGACTAAGACAAACCACTGACATTGCATGCAGAACTAGAGAGGAAAAGATATTTTATATATGTAAGATAATACAGAAAGAAACACACATGTGGTTTTCCTGCTCAGAATTTACACTTATTTAGAGGCAGCCCTGGGTGCTTCCTGTCTACCTCTCTGGATGTCCACCTCTCAAAAGCAATGGATTGTCCATCTGAGAATGGCAGACACTCTTCTGTCCTAGACAGAATGATCTCCTCTCCATGCTTTAAAGGTTTAATGAAAGCATTCAGATCTTGTCGGAGAACCCTCTCCCACAGTGTAGTATTCTTTTCTCTCTAAAAGCTTTTCCTTTTTGGTCCCCCTTTTTTTTTCGACTTGACCTGAATTCCTTAATGCTGGCTTTATTCATTTCCTCTGAATATGGATGTAAAATAAGCACACAGTTTATTTTATAAAAGAAGGCACCGCTGTTCTAAGCTATGATTTAAGTATTAGTGTCAAATGGCTATGATTTGAGATCAGGGTTTGCACCTTAAATCTATCATTTTAAATTAGCATAATACCTATTTATAGGCTGCCAGAGCCACAAATAAGACAGCACTTGTGAGTTTACTTTGTCATCTGGAAATCATTGATCAGGTAAGAAATGTTTTTTCTTGTTGGTGTGATATGACCTTTTCTGGGAGTTCTCTGTTAGGTCTTTCTAAGATGGAAAATATGTCTGTCCCGCTGAAGATTTGCCAGACAGAATCCCTGAGGAGTACTTGTCACCTCGTCATTTTGTCATCTCCTCTGATTGCAGGAACATTGTTACACTTGTGATGCAGCTATTTTTTAAGCTTAGTAGAACCAGAAAAAATTCACACATTTACAATTTATTCACCTTATGTTGGTTACACTGCAGTCAACAGAGTACAATAAAATTAAAAAATGAACTACATTCATCTTTGGGAATAATGAATTATAAAATGATGCAGGCAAGCAGAAAATTCTGTGTAATGTAAGAAAAGATAACCAATTTTCTCTTAATACTGAGTGACTTTAAGGACCTAAGTTCCCAGTGGGGGCACAATGGTCAAATTGTGAAACCTGGCATCCTCCATACCAGGCTTTGTATCAAACCCATTTTTCTTTCTTCTAGGTATTGCTCAGTGTTCCTTTCCATTTGCTCCTCCAGATCCAATCTTGACCCTTCGTCATTTGGCTATGTAATATGGACACTTGTCTGATAAACTGCATCAATGGGATCATCTGTCCTCTGGTTTTCAAAGGGATCCCACAAATGGGAATTAGTGGCTAAGGATCACAGGACAAGAGTAGGATGAAGAAAGCACAGCTGATTCTGAAGAGGTCAAAAGCTATGCACATGTAACCACATAAGCAGATGCTAAGTGAAATGAACCCCAAGATAGGGACACAAGAGATTTTATCTTTCTTGCTGTTCTTATTAATGTACTTATAATGTACTAGGTGATTTTTTTCTTTCTTTTGTATGTTCTTCCCCCATGGTATAACCCCTGTTACAATCACTGTGTTTGATTCCTGTGTCCTGCATCTTGTATATATATTTTTCTAATTTGGGGAGGGGAAGGGAAATAACAGAATGCTGAAATAAGGATACAGGATGACCCATTGTATCAACGAGATATATGACACTATGTTGAAAACGAACTTTACAACTTTGTGGGGGGGGGGGAGGAGTTAGGGAGGTGGGGAGGAAAGGGATGGTAGGGGAAAAACAATACTCATTACCTTGCTCATGTAATTGTAACCCTTCTGTACAGAATTTTTACAATAAAAATATATATTAAAAAAGAAATAACAAAAACATAATTGTACTTGCAAAAAATTCATGAAATCCAAAACACTACCATCATATACTTATAACAATAAGTATAAATCATAACCTCAAACAAACAAAAAAAAACACAGCTGCTCCTGTTTCCTGAGTGTCCTCCTGACTGAGCAGCCATCCCCACATGCCATTCTCTCCTCCAGGATAAGGCTGCCTCACATGTCTCTTCAGGCTAAGGTGTGAGCATCAGGTATTACCCAATAGCTGTTATTAATTCTAAAACACCACACTATCTTGGGGACACTATAACCTACAATTCTAGTACCAAATAACTACAAATAGTTACTTTATTGAATTCTCTTTAAGTGCTTAATTTGGATGTGATTATCTTTCCTGCTTAGATCCTAGACAATCACTTTGGGGGATGACAGTATGGAGGTCATTGTAACTCTGTGAATTAAAGGCAGGGTTAGCCTGGAGAGAAGAGAAAAGGAAAAGTAACATTAAGTATGATCCTTGTTGATTCTTTTCCTTCCACGTTCTCCTCACTTTTGATCCGATTGAAATGTCAAGCAAATAAAACTAAGGGCACCTCTGAGAGACAAAGATGCTCAACAGCTGAACAAGAGGGCTAATAGAGACCAGAGGGAGTGGGCTAGATGTTTGATTTTTTGCCTTGTCGAAATGGAGTTGTGGCTGTAGTATGCAGGCCCTTTAAGCCTTCCCTTAGGTGCTGTTTAAAATTATAAGTTACGAGGACCTTTTTGTTTCAAGTTTTATGTTCAAAAGGTGCCAGATTTGTATATATCTCCCAAGATCTGGAAATGGTTGAATGGTAAACTGTTTACAACAATGTTCAATATGAGTCTAAAAAATGTATATATTCAATCCTCAATAAAACTTAGTTGTTCTAATTTTATTTTTTGCTACCTCTTCTCCTTTTTCTCTTTTTTAAAAAAACATGTTTATTGTTATTATAGAGGTTATATACAAAGGGGTTACAGTTACATGCTTCAGGTATTGAGTACATTTCTTTTTGAACCATGTCTCCCTTTCCCTAGCTCTCTCCCAGTTTTCCTCACCTTTTTTGTTTTCAGAATTATTTTTTTTTTCTACGAACCTGGTGTTTTTCATCAGTCTTCACTATCCCAGGATGCTCGGAGTCTACTCATAAGATGTAGGGAATCTAGTTTCCAGACAATGATATCCCAATCCTGACTTTTTCTTCTGATAACTTTCAAGAGAAGAGTCTTTTTTAGGAAACTGAGTCATGAGTGCTAAGAAAGATCAAGTGGATGAAAGGAGAGAAAGAAGGCAGAGACCTCAGCAGATCAGAACAAGCTTGAATCATGGCTACAGAACAACTCCATGTAACACTGAGCAGAGTTGGAGAAACAAAAACTGGGAAGTGGAGGTGGGGGAAGAGGGTTAGGTTTTTTACATTCTAGGGGAGAGTCTTCTTTTGAATTTCTTTGTCCTGTTCTGTTGGGGACTTATTGTTCAAACTGTCCTGTTTGGCAGGTTTTATGGTAGGGCTATCCTCCTGATGCTGGCAGTCCTGCACTTTCAGATAAAGTCAGGGATGAAATTTTCCTGGAAAGGAGGAGGGTCCCCCCAGGCAGGGTGGTGAGTAGGCCATGGGAGCAACATAGAGTTATTAAAAAAAAAGGCAGATTCCCATCAGTCTTGGCTTCCCAGGTTCTTACTTGCTTGACTGCTTCAAAACCAAGAGACAAAAGAATTATTTAGACTCCATAAAACTACTACGGTTTTTGAAACATGAGCCAGCTGACATAAGCTACCTGGGATTTCAGTATTTTTTAAAAAGCATATCTTCTTATTGAAAACTGAATTCTTCATATTGTAAACTATCTGATTTCTCATGACCTTATCCTCACATAAGACTTAGATATGTAACTTTTTCTCCTGTTTGTTCTGGGGTGGCAGTATCACTACAGAGTCGGTGCTTAGGCCTATGGTGAGCTAGAGAATACTCAGTTTTCCTCTGAACATGATAAGGTTTTCTCCAACGGTTTTACACCTCATTCAGATGCTTCTTTTTTTTTTTTTTTTTTTTTTTACGTACATTGAATATAATGATTGTATTTGCTTACCCTTTCTTCCACTTTTCTTTTTCTTTTTTTTCTTTTATTTTAATTTAATTTTATTTTATTTGAGAACATACTGTACAAAGGGGTTACAATTACATGGGCAGGATAATGCATACATCAGATGCTTCTCTCAGAGAGAAATTTCAAAAACCTGCAGACCAGAAAAGCCTCTGTCAATCTATTCCCTTCCTTTACTTTACTTGATTTGAGTTTAGTATGATAATATTTATCTCCATAAAAATACTTACATATTATATAGGTATGTTTAATGTCTGTCTTGTCCATTGGAATATAAGTCCTGTGAGAGTCAGAAGTTTATGGATATTGTTTTCTGCTAAATATATCCCTTGCACCCAGATATGCTAGGAATTCTCAACTTGTCCCCAACAAACCACACTTCTGTTTGTTAAAGCTACCAGAAATTGACCCATATGGGTGAAACAGTGGGTCCCTTTCTGATAGGTTAGACTTCTGAGTAACTCTGGCAGAAAATCAGCTGATGGATGGAGACTGCAATCACAAACTTATACCTCTGTGTTCTAGTGACACATTCCTTCTCTCTCTCCTTCTGCCCTAAGAGAGATTATCACACCCCCATCAATAGTCCTAGGAGATGGCACTAAGTCTTACTGACACCATTATATAGGCCATAAATTTGTAAAACAATCTTAAATTACCTAAGTTTTTCTGCATGAAGAATGCTGATGGTTCTATCTGAGAATTATTTTGATTTTTTAACTACTAGAAGCAAGCTATAAAGGAGGATTTTTTTAACTTTCACAAAGCTAATAGAAATATGATATTAGAGGATGAAAGATTATTTTAGGTAATAGAAATTGACCTGCAATGAGATAAATGTCCTTTCAAAAGTTTAATAAGAATAGTTTTTAATCCTTAAAACATTTTGTATTATAATACATCAAGCTGGAGAATAAAATTATAGATAAGCTTTATTAAGAATCTGAAATTTAATCCTCTTTCTGGTGCTTTACCTTTTGCCATTATGGTTGTTCTAATTTGTATTTAAATTATTTTATAACCTACACCCTCTAGTACATAGATGTTCTTCCCCAGGTCTTGTGAACTAATAGCTTGTTTCTACTATTAATTATTATATTATTAGATAATCCTTAACATGTACACTCATTACATACCCTAGGATTCCCTGGTGTTAATTTCTTCTTGACAGCTAGCAACATTTGTGAGGTAATGCAAAATTTTTTCACTAAAGTGGGTTGTAATTTAAAACTTAGAGCTAACTCTGAAGCAAGGATATTAGTACACAATCAAGCCAGGTACCCTCACCACCTCCCTTTGGCAAAAGGTAGTGTAGGGTCATTGGGGGCTCAGGAGCACAAATGAAAGCATCTTCCTTTCCTTTCTCTGTGTGTCCCTTTGAAAAGTGAAAATTAGATCCATATAGGAACGCTATGGCCAGATGATGATCATATTAATGTAATGAGTCTGCCTATAAAAACTTAAAAACCAGTAGTACAGGAAGGGGGGTGGTCTGAACATCTACAAGAAATTACATGGCAATGTATCCCCAAGAACCTCAAAGTATGAGTGAGTGAGGACCAACTTCTGATGGTTAACAGATCTAGGCAATACCAGCACCTGTATGAGAGGAATAGGTATGTGATACAGCTCAGACAAGTAGACAAAAAAAGCCAATGGGAGTAGTCTGGAAATCAGCGAGGGCCAGAGAAGAGTTGTGGAACCCGGGAGAGGCTCAGCCTCTGCCAGTTCCAAATGCATGCTCACTGAGATGAGGCAGCAGGAGGAAGAGCAGAAGCAGCTGAGCAGTCTGAGTTAGATGAACTCTGAGGAGAAGCAGCTGAGTGCTACCTACAGGACAAAAAATCCAAACTGTATTGAAGATAGACACCAAACTGAGCAGGATAGATAAGAACAAAGAAAAGGGCATTATACACAAAAGTGAACTATGAGAATAGAGCTAGGAGGTTACAGAAATATGAATGTATAGATTTCAGAAACAACCAAGAATGAGGGCCTGTGGTTTGGGTCACGGTGGAGTAAATGGCATGGGTCTTGCCCTCCCATCATAAGCACACCTCCAAGTTAAATGTTTTAAGAGCAGGAAGCAAGGGCTGTTACTCTTGAGAGAGGACAGGGTTTCTCTCCAGTCCGCGCTCTTTCTTCCTGGCATTTTCCTGCTGGGTATGGAGAAGAAGAAGAATGAGGGAGTAGCTTCTTGCTGAGCTTCAGAGATCTAAATTCCAAGTGATCCAGTGATGGGAAATTGTGAGTCAGGGGCCTACAAAGAAGCCAAAGGAGCGATGGGTACACAGACTGGGGACTCAGAGGTCTATACTGGGAATTACAGGTCAGTAATTCAAGAAGCTCAGCAATGCAAGGTAGAAGCTATAAACGAAAGAAAACCACATCCATTCACTTTCTTGTCACACCACTAAAAATCAAGTGTAAAAGGAAAATGCTAAAGGAAGCCTGAGTAGGAAAAGAGATATTGTGTAAAGGAATCCTGCCCATGCTAATGTATGACTTCTCATTGGAAATGATGGTGATCCAATACAAGTAAAACAACTTATCTCCAGCACTTCTCAGTCACTTGTATTAGATGAGCAAGGTTGATAAATGTGAGTGTTGGAGGCCTCTGGAGACACAGGATTCAGCTCTGTAGACACACAGAAGCCTCCCGCACAGCACACCTGTCAGCTGTACAGAGTTTGCAATGAAATATATATGATAAAGTTGAGCTCAATGGCTGTGTATATTCCAGATCACTGCCAGAACGTGAGCTCCTACTCCTACCCCAAGAATCCAAGAAGAGTGCTTAAAGACTATGAAAGGATTGTTCAAGCCCCAATAATCATGGCTCGGTTTTCCCATGCTTTCATGGCTGGATATGAAGCTATTTTTTTTGGATTGAAATATACGATAATAGAATTGTGCACAAATCATACTGTCTGTCCAGATTAATTTGGACAAAATGAACACGTTCCTACAACTATACTAAGTTAAGGAAAGAGAATGACCAAGGATACAACATTGGATTTCAAACAAAATCCTGTGGGCTCTTGTAACATTCTGGCCTCACACAAGGTAACAATGATCCTGAGCTCAACAGTCATAGAGCACCTGCTTCTCTTTGTGAGGTTTACATATTATAGCATGCATCATTTTATTGTCATTTTATGCCTGACCTTTTCTTTTTCATGATGATATTTCACAGATTGTCCCACCTTGACAATTTATTAATTCTCACAAATATATAGTACTTTATGAATGTGTCAGAAATTATTCATCAGCCCATCTGCTGAGAGGGATTTGTTTTGTTCAACTTTGAGTTATTACCAAATCTGCTGCTAAGAACACTCTTGCTTACACATTTTAGTACACACATATAAGTATTTCTGATATTCAGAAATATTTAGAACACATAGGTAAATATTTCTGATAAGTAGATGTGGAATGATAATATATATTTAGCTTTAATAGATACTATTGAAATTTTCTTTTGTTTGCTTTTTATGTCAGTACTTGTACTTGAACTCAGATCCTCACATACTCATTTTCTTTTTTGGTTCTCTGGTGACACTCTACCACTTGAGCCACATCAACTTCCATTACTTAACTGGTTAATTGTACATAAGGATTTTACAGATGTATGCACACAGACCGGCTTTAAACTGCAGTCCTCAGATCTCAGCTTCCTAAGTAACTAGAACTATAGGTGTGAACTACTAGTGCCCAGTTTTTATTAGATGATTTATGAAATGGTTTTATAAATCTACACTTTGATGTACTCCTGTACATAAAGGTTTCTGATTGTATTGATTTATAAAAACAACATATGTAGTAGGAACTACAGGTATTGATTTTGCTGTTACTTTATTTTACTCATGTTGCCTTATTGCTTTTAAATTAGTATTTCCATGATAAATAAGAAAGTTGAGTTCCTTTATACAGGGATGTTGGCCTTTTGGATAGATTCTCCTCTAAAAGGCCAGTCCAAGTCTTGAACAACTTTCTATTATGCTGACTTTTATAAAATTGATTTGTAGAACTCCCTACAGATTTTCACTGAGTCTGTTGCCTTAAATATATGCATATTTTCCTCTTTCTGGAAGTACACTTGCATATTTTCACTTGCTTAAAGGTGTCATCAATAGTGGCAATCTAATCTCATTGTGGCCAATCTATCAAGTTTATTTTATCCTTACAGTTAAATAGTGGTATTTTTTGGAATTGTAAAAAAGATCTTCCTATACCTAGGTCACAAATATATTCTTCTACGTTAAATTTTTTTCCACTGTGTTCTCTTTTACAAATAGATTTACTACCTGAATGGAACTTATCTTTGTAGTAGATGAGGTAAGAATCAAGATTCAACATTTTTATATTGATATTCCAATGTTCTAGAGATTGTTTATTGAAATGCGTGACATTTCTCACCACTTAGTCAACATTATATGTGTGTGTTTCCAGTCTTACTTGTTCTCCATTGGTATATTCATGTCTTTGATCTATGTCTACTGCCAAGTTAAATATTGGTAAGGAGCTACTTTATGTATTCTGGCATTATTGGTTTAAAATAGATCTTATTATCTTTCAGTAAATATCTATTAGCTTTGCTGTACTCCATCAATGTCTTATTGCTGTTTTGGACTTCGCTGCATTTTCTTGTCAGTTATAAACAGAACATCAAGGTATATGCATGCACACATGTGCACACACACATGCACATGCACACTCATGCTAGAATTTTTATTTGATACATCAAATATATAGATAAATATGTGGATAATTAATATCTTAGCAATATTAATTTTTTTCTGTGACCATTAACTATCCCATCACTTATTTACATCTTTCTAAAATTTAAAAATTTCTTTTTAAAATTTTTTTTATTTTTTGGGTCTGGTCGTGGGGCCTGAACTCTGGGCCTGGGCGCTGTCCCTCAGCTCTTCAGCTCAAGGCTAGCGCTCTCCCACTTGAGCCACAGCACCACTTCTGGCTTTTTTCTTTTTGCTTATGTGGTGCTGAGGAATCGAACCCAGGGCCTCATGCATGCAAGATGAGTGCTCTACCACTGAGCCACCTTCCCAGCCCTCTTTCTAAATTTTTGTCAGTAATGTTTATAGTTTTCTGATTACAGGCCTACAAATAACTTTATAATTTGTTCCTAAGAGTTTACTATTTTAAAATTTTCCCAAAGCATTTAATTTTACCACTTGTTATGTGATGGAACATAAAAATATCTGAAGTTAGAGGAAGTGGCCTGTCATTCTAGCTACATGACAGGCTGAGATCAGGAGGATTGTGGTTCTAGACAAGTCTAGACCTCCAAAAAAGTGTGAAAGATAGCATCTGAACATAAAAAGCTGCATGTGCATGTGCTTATCACCCTTTCTATGACAGTCAGAATAAATAGCAAGATCATGGTCCAGGCCAGGCTGGGCCAACAGCAAAACTCTACCTCAAAGGTAACCAAAGCATGGAAAGGCTAGAAGAGGCCTGCCTGGAAAGGTGAATGCCTACAAACCCCAGTTCCACCGAAACTAACTATATAAGTAAAATTATTTCCTAGTATAGACCCTATATCTGTTTTTCTAAATTGATTTATTAAGTGTCAATTTTTTTCATAGATCACTTAGGCTTTTCTGTTATCCTTAAAAGTAAAGGTACTTTGTCTCTGCCCTCTCCAGTCCTTGTGCATTCTATGGTTTGTTTGCTTCTGTTGCAATGGTAAGATGTCTGTTCCCAGACAAAAGGGAAGTAGCAACAGCAGCATCCCTCATAGTGTGCAGAGCTCTACCACTGGGCTTACTGGCTTCACACTGTAGAAGATTATCTACATGATCACTGGCCTGAAGTTGCTCAGTGCCATATTTCATTATATGGATGCAGCACAGCTTCTATGTTCACTGGTCATTGAATGGATAAGTACTAGATCTGAGCCAAGCTCAACCCACTGCTTTAAGTTACTTTTTAGCTTAAGTTTCTTCTGCAACATGTGCATTACATGTATTAATAATTCTCTTGCTTCTATCTTGTTAGTCTTATTTTCTTGAATCTCTTGTGAAGGTTAAGGGGGAAAAATCATGTTTCTTCCTCTTCATGGCAGGATGGAGATAGGAAATGTCCTGCCTTTGGTAGTCTAACCATGTGGAAGCAGTGGTACATGAAGGGAGGTAAGTGGGGAAGAAGTAAATACAACCACTTGTGGGGGCTCGTCTGGGATCCCCCCAAAGACCCCCGAGACCTCAGACTCCAAAGGTAAAACAGCACTGTCTTTGTTAATTTGCCTTGTCTTTTCGTTTTCCTTTGTGAGGATGGCCACTCCGATTCATATTGTGTAAAGGGTTGTTGAAGCAGACACACTTGCATGACAACCCTGGAGGAACTGGGAGATATCCCAGATCCTCTTGTGTGTGTGGGGGGGGTCCTTGGAACCCCGCTGTGTGAATTGTGAGGAGGGGGTCCTTGGAACCCCACCGTGAGAATTGTGGAGCGTGGGTTGGTTCTGTGTTGGGCTGGAACTGACCAAGAGGGTCTCCTAACCGAGGCCCAACTCGCCCACTGTGGGTCCGCTCCTTCTGCTGTGAGGCGTGGGTTGGTGTGGAACCCAGCCGTGACAGGAGTCAGCGGACCAATTCGGGAGATCTCTACTTTGTAACTGTCAGGCCTGAGTATGTTTTGTTTGTACTGTTTATTGTTTTTTTGGACTGTACGACTGAAGGGACTGGAAACCATGGGCAACACTCCATATAGCCCCCTAGACTTACAAAAAGAAACTAAGAAAGAGGTAAAGAAATTGTACCTCCCGGTTTTTCAGGGAGATAACTTGGAAGAAGAAATGTTTCCCCTTCCCAGGTTGCTTTTGTAGAACCTGAGAATGATCAAGAGGAGGAGGGAGCTCTAGGACCAGCAGCCTAACCCTCGGCACCTGCCCTTAAAGTTTCTGAGGGGCCATTCACTCGATGATGCCGTGGGATCAATTCCCCTTCTAATGCAATGGTTTTTCCCTTACGTGCATCGGTCCTGTGGATGCGGATGGTCAACAACAACTCCAATATTGGCCATTTTCTACCAGTGATCTATACAATTGATGCACCCAAAATGCCCCCTTTTCTGAGAAACCCCAGGATTTAATTCGTTTGCTTGAAACTATTCTCTTTACTCATCGGCCCACTTGGGATGATTGTAGTCAGCTTTTCCAGGTCCTTTTTACCACCAAAGAGAAAGACCATATCCGAGAGGTGGCCCAGAAACATATCCCTGGCCCCACAGGTGCACCCATCATGGATCCTGCCCTGATCTCTGCCTATTTTCTTGAGATCTGACCATAGGACTACAATATGGTTGAAGGTAGAGAGCGACTCCTCATCTATTGCCAGGCTCTGTTGGCAGGTCTCAAGGCGGCGGCTCACCGACCTACTAATATGGCCAAAGTTTATGATGTTAGACAGGGAGGAAGTGAAAGTCTGGCAGCATATGTTGAGTGACTCATGGAAGCTTTTAGTCAATATACCCTGTATGATCTTGAGACCCAGGAGTCTCAAGATTATGTTTGCCTATATAAATCAAGCTGCACCAGACATAAAGCGAAAGTTGCAGGCTCTAGACAGACTTGGTGAAAAGTCTATTAGGGATCTAGTAGCTGTGGCAGAAAAGGTTTACAATAAGAGAGACAGAGGAGCAAAAACAGGAAAGGAAGGACAGAGAACATGAAATTGAGCATGAAAAAAGAGACCGGGCCAAGGAAAAGACGCCAGATTTGTTGGACTCACCACTATCGCATGCCGAGCATACCTGGTTCACAGACGGCAGCAATTTCATTTGAGATGGAAAAAGGTATGCTGGCGCAGCAGTCACCATGGACACTGAGATAGTGTGGGCAGAAGCACTCCCCCAGGGAACATCTGCACAAAGAGCAGAACTAGTGGCACTAACAAAAGCCCTACAAATGGGAAAAGGGAAGAGACTAAACATGTACATGGACAGTTGGTATGCTTTTGCCACTGTGTATGTCCATGGAGCCATTTACCAAGAGAGGGGGCTGCTGACAGCTGAGGGAAAGACTACTAAAAACAAACAAGAAATTTTAAGCCTCATCCAGGCCTTATGGGAACCAGCAAATATTGCCATTATGCACTGCCCTGGCCATCAAAACGAAACTGATTCAATAACCAAAGGAAATAACTTGGTCAATCAGGCAGCTAGGGAGGCGGCCCTCCAGCCCAGAGCGGAAGTATTGACTCTAGTAGACCCAGGGCCATGAGCTTTGCCTCCTAGTGCCTCATACTCCCAAGAAGACTTGGAGTGGATAAAGAAAATTCCCATGGCCTATAAACCCCCAGACAGAGAAGGAAATAAAGACTGGTGGGAAACTGGTGAGGGGAAACTTATCTTGCCACAAAAATTGGGAAAGGGGATTCTTAAGAGAATCCATCGGGTCTCTCACATGGGAACCCGAAGAATGCAGGACTTGCTCCAACACTCAGAAGTAAAAATTAGGCAAGGAAATCAACTCATTGAGGACATTGTTAAAAATTGTAAAGCCTGTCAGCTCACCAATGCCCCCAATCAACCGGTTACAAAAGGAGCTCGCCTCCATGGAGATAGGCCAGGTGTGTATTGGGAAGTAGACTTCACAGAAATTAAAACTGGAAAATTTTGATAACCCAGGTATGGCTTCCCATCCACCATTGTGTTGGACAATGGACCGGCCTTCGTCTATAAATATTTGCTAGTTTTTGTAGACACCTTTTCAGGATGGGTTGAAGCCTACCCAGCAAGGCATAAGACTGTGAACGTCGTGGCTAAGAAGATCCTGGAAGAGGTCAGGGAATAGCCACAGCACTGGGGATGGTGGCTTTGGAGACTGGTGCACACTGGGTATTGCTCCTTCCTTTTGCCCTGTTTAGAGTAAGAAATTCACTCTATCAGTTTGGCTTTACTCCTTTTGAAATAATGTATGGACACCCTCCACCTAGCCTTCAGACTGAATTGCTTGCTGATTTGGATGATACTGAATTTCTGTGTAAGCTTGATTATTTACAGCTGGTGCATTAGAGTATGTGGCCTCAACTAAAAGCATTATATGATTCTGCTTCTATTTCTACCCCCCCCCCGCATTCATTTAAACCAGGGGAATGGGTGTTTGTTCGAAGGCACAACTTGAGATCTCTGGAACCATGGTGTAAGGGACCTTACATGGTGCTACTGGCTACACCCACTGCCCTTAAGGTGGACGGCATTGCTGCTTGGATCCACTGCTCCCATGCCAAACTGGCTGACCCTTTTGCCCTGGATGACCGTGGGGAAACATAGGAAGTCTCTAAGCATCCTACCCAACCACTCCATGTATGCCTCAAGAAAAGAAAAATAGAATGATTGTTATTGGTATTGTTGTTTAATAGTATTCCTAAGGTCAGAGAGGGACTAGAAGAACACGTTCAAGATCGAAAGCTGTTGGAGTTCAGTTTGGGACTGGAGCCACAAGATTGTGTCTCAGGACCATAAGTTAAGGGGGGGAATGAAGGGTTAAAGTACTTGAGGCAGTGACCACTTGTTGCTTGTTTAAACTAAACCTAAGATCAGCAAATTCTGTCTAGCAGAGCAACACGTGGTGGTAATACAAACACCTGGTTGGTTGTGTGCCTTTATAAGCCCTGCAAATCTTTAGCTCGGGGCTCTCCTCCTAGGTTCCACTGTGTCAGAGTGTAGGACGAGGCCCGAGCTGCAGCCCGTCTAAATAAAACCTTAAAACAGCTGTAAAGTCTGACTCTCGGTTGTCTTCTTGGTGGGGGTCCTGCAACCTGGGCACAACAGTAATAGCAATAAGAAAAAGTGCCAGGAGTGGGGTGGTTTGCATCACCTGGATCCCAGGTGGTTAAGAAAAGGTTCTCTATATCTGGTCTGAGGCAAATCTACCAAAGACTGCATTTTCTGAAGAAGTCTGTAAGAACTAGAAAGACAAGGGTATTTCATGTGTTTTTGTTTTGTCTTAGATTGTTCTTTACTGGTGAACATTTGAGAGGATATTCACTGCAGAATAGGTGTCAATTGTGATATAAAATTGCTAAACACCTTTATTTCTGGGCCAATAAAGGACAATCAAGTAGTTCCTATCTCTATGCCTTTGGTTCAGGAACAGGAAGCCCATTCACATGCTCACATTGTTGTCTGACCACAGCATTCTTTTTCTTTCTTGTTCTTGGTTTGTTGATCTAAGGAGTCAGAAAACTTGTTCTTGTCAGTTGGTAAATTGTTTAGCCTTTATGGACTACAAAATCTCTCCACAGCTACTCAGCTCTCTAGAGCAAAAACAGCTACAGAGAATACATAAACAAAAGGTCTGGCTCTGTTCTGATGAAACTTTATTTTGCAAACACAGGTGACAGGTGAGCTATAGCAAAGGGCAATGATTTGCTAAGCTTTGAACTCTTTTAAATTTCCTAAAACAACTTCTGCAACTGTAACCCCTCTGTACAGTATCTTCACAATAAAAAACATTAAAAAAAAAAAGAAAATGAACTTTACAACGTTGGGGGGAGAAGGAGGAGTTGGTTAGGTGGGGAGGAAAGGGATGGTAGAGGAAAAACAAAGGAGAGGGTAACAATGCTTGATAGGAAATGGACTCATTACCTTGCTCATGTAACTATAACCCCTCTGTACAGTATCTTTACAATAAAAAATAACTTAAAAATTATGGTATCATTTGTTTGTTCTCCTAATTTGCTGAAAAGTGGTCAATAAATAAATACACACACACATACATACATACACAAAATAAAACAATATATCAATGGAAAAGTTCTCAAATATAAAATCAATAAATTTAAATGTTTATGAAAAGTTATAAAACATTATGAGTTAAAGTATCAAATATCCCAAAGCCAGCTTCTTAATTAGTATGCAGGATCCCAAATCCTAACTCCAATCTCAGTGATTTATTTTGTGGTATGTGAAACCTATTGTCATTATCTGTCTCTGTATGGAACTTGGGATTTTGGTAAGTTCCATTTGTTCTAAATTACAGTTAATTGGAAAGAACCTGCAGATATACTGTATGGCTACATGGCAAAGAGGAATTTAGAATGGATTAGAGTGTTTGCACACTGGTGTCTCAGGCATGTAATCCTAACTTCTCAGTAGGTTGAGATATACAGGGTGCAGCTTGAGGCCAGTCTAAGCAATGTATGGAAGATTACATTCCTAATATAACCAGCAAAAAATTGAGCTGGAGATGTGGTTCAGTGGTAGAATGCCAAGCTAGCAAACCTGAGGCCCTGAGTGCAAATAACAGTATATAGAAAATAAAAGTAAGATTAATTAAAGCACCTGATCTCAAAATAGGGAGATTATCCTAGATTACCTTGGTATGGCTTAGACTTGCTTGGAGTGTGACCCTAAATGTCTGTGGGTTGGAAGTTGGGTGTCTAGTAGGTAGTGCTGACGTAGGACCATTAGGAAGCAGCCTAATGGGCAGGAAGTAGACCAAGAGAACCAACCCCTGAAAGAATTAATGAAGCTCTTGTAGGACTGGGCTAGTTCTGCAAGATTGAGTTGTTTTAAGAATCTTGGTGGCTCCCCTCATCCTTCTTCTGTAGACACTGCTAGCTAGTCTCTTGCCATTGTGACACAACCTGCTATAGATCCCCACCAGCTCTGAGCAGATACTAGAACCATACCCTTGCACCCCAGAACAGTGAGTTCATGAACCTTACATGAACCTTTTTCTCTGTCAGAACTCCCATTGCTGGAGACCAAAGTCATTGACGGATTAACTCATACTAGATAAGCAGTCTACCTCTGGCCACTACCCTATCCCTAAACCTATGACTGAACCTAAATTTCATGGCTTTGAAGATGGAGATAGGGACCACTAGCCAAGCTAGAAAGCACCACGAAACAGTCTTCCCCGAAGCTTTCAAAAATAGCTTGATTCCTTCTGCAGGAATCTTCATTTTTTTAGCCAGCAAGATACATTTTTAACTCCAAATTATATAAATTGGAAAATAATAAATTTCCATTGCATTAAACAATTATGTTTATGGTATTTGTTACAGTAAACATAGAGCCTACTACAACTATCACAGCAATTTCAGAAATCCTTTTAAAGAGCTAGATGCTTAAACTAAATAAAGATAAAATGTATGCTTCAAAAGCTTTGGAATAGTGTCATGGGATTGACCTCACAGTTGAAGTGAGGAGAGTTTTAATTCTCTTTGCATAAATTCACTCAAATCCTAATTAAATTATTTAATTAAAATGAATAAAGTAAGACATTTCCAGGTGGTCTTAAAAGGTAAACAAACTATGGGCTGGGAATGTGGCTTAGTGATAGAGTGCTTGCCTAGCATTCATGAAGCCCTGGGTTCAATTCCTCAGTACCATATAAACAGAAAAAGCTGGAAGGGGCAATGTGGCTCAAGTGATAGAGTGCTATCCTTGAGCAAAAGAGGCTCAGGGACAGTTCCCAGGCCCTGAGTTCAAGCCTCAGGACTGGCCAAAAAAAATGATAAACTAGGAATATAACTTGTGGCTGTCTTAATAAAATAACCTGAAGGGTTTGTGTTCTGTAAGATTTGAGCGTTGATAGATTAAAACACACAGATACAAGCAGACAGCCACTGGTAAAAGCCACATTTATTCTAAACACAAAGAAAACCATGTAAATTGTGTTCTGTGATGCCACCCAAGGGAAAAAATGACCCCTGTAGTTCTTATCTTCTCTCTGAACTGCAAGAGAGTATTTCTAGATAAATATTAATACAGTTTTCTTTCTTTTAAAAAATACAGCTTTCTTGTTTATATGTCAGCACATCTTGGCTTTGTTTGTATGGTGCTTTATTTTATTTACTTATTTGTTTGAGACAGGCTTTCACTATGGATTCCAAGCTGGCATGAAACTCACTACTGTAGTCCAAACTAGAGTTGAAATCTCCAGACTCCTGCCTCAGTTTCCTAAGGACTGGGATTAGAGGCATACATTACCATGACTGGTCATTATATCTTTTAATTAAATAAATTTATTATTTTTTTTTTACTGTACTGGGAATTGAACTCAGGATCTTCCAGGTGCTAGGCAGATTCTCTACAACTTGAGAGATATCTCAGGACTGTTTTTGTATTGGTTATTTTCCTGGTGTGGTCTGGATTTATGCCAAGACAGACCTACTTGTGCTTCCCTATGTTGCTGGGGATGACAGGCATGTGTCACTTCACCTAGCCATCATAACTGGAGTAACAGGTGTGTGCCACCACACACATTACTGAGGCTGTGTGTCAGAAACTGTTTTACCTAGACTGGCTTTGAACCACACCCACTCTACCATCTCTACCTCCCAAGTAGCAAGGATCACAGGCTTGTGCCATCATGCCTGACTAACATCGACTTCTAATCCCATGACTATAACATGTTAGATCCTTCAAATTAAAATTTTATGGAGAGCTGGCAGAGCTCAAGTGGGAGAACCGCCTACCAAGTATGAGATCTTGAATTCAAGCTTAGTACTGTCAAAAATTAAGATCATGTGGAAAGCAAAAGATAAATGCAAAGTCACTCCTCCAAAGCAAAATAAAGTAGAACTAAGAAGAAAGAAAAAGAAAAAGGAAGGAAGGAAGGAAGGAAGGAAGGAAGGAAGGAAGGAAGGAAGGAAGGAAGGAAGGAAGGAAGGGAAGGAGGGAGGGAGGGAGGGAGGGAGGGAGGGAGGAAGGGAGGGAGGGGAGAAGAGGAGGCTGACTTTGGCTCCAGCCATGATGGAAATGTCTAGTTGTGGCTGAGCACACAGAGAAGTTATCTGTTGGGAGAATCAGGTGTAGGTGTGGTGGGAAGCATGTGGGCTGGGAGAGCTGAGATACTCAGTAGTGTACTGTCAGTAGCCCATAACCTGGCTGCTATGGGCTGAGGCATTCTTCAGGAGGACTGAGTTTCTGATTGTGCAGCCTTCCAAGTTTCTCCTTTCCCAAATACTGCCTTCTTCTAGGTGTGATGGAACCATACCTAGAAGACCTTCACTGTCCAGTGCTTCAGTTTATATCCCATGCCTTCCGTACCCAACACACACACACACACACACACACACACACACACACACACACACACACACACACACACACACCATCATTGCATATCCCTGTTCTTTCAGTGCTCACTGACAGAGCAGATACACACTGACTGCTGACTGTCAGCCTCCCTGACTGGCTGGGCTTTACCTTCCTCTCCAATCTAGGTGAGTCTTGGGGTTGTGTCTTATCTCCTGCAGAACATTTCTGTTGTGCCCACTTCATGGGACAGCAGGCACCTGGCCTCCTACTCCATCCCAGGCGCCATCACAATCTGGAAGGATATTCAGCCTCAACCAGGAGTTAATGCTGTGGTCTTTCCTCCCATCTGTTCCTTGAATCTCCAAACTGAAGGCTGCTTTCCAATTGATCTCTCTTACCTCTATGATGAGTAAGAGCCTCTCCTATTTTAACTGTACTACTCAAGTACTGCCCCAGGCTTCTCAAAAGACAGATTAGCTTATAAATCCTTAAAAGCACACGTGAAAATACCAAAGGGATCATTATTACATTATTCAGTCAGTTAAGAGTGCTTGGGGGGAAAAATAACCTGAAATAAATCTTCATTGGAAAAGCATCTTTCATTTCTTGAAAGCAGTCACCTGTCACTGAATCATCAATTTTATTTTGTTGTGTGGCTAAAACTAATTTTCTAATTAAAGACCAGATATGAAGCTAAACAAACTTGCTTCATTCTGGGTAAGGTGGCCTTCACTGTGTAAACATTCTAAATGTGCTGAGCAAGTGTCTTCAGGTGTGCAAGCTTCAGGATGTGAGGGTCATGTAATCTCAGGGACACCTGTTTGAAAGCATTTCAACCCACCAGGGCCAACCTAGGCCTCATTTGAGTGAGTCCACTTGAACTGTTCTCTTCCTGCCTCCCATAACTGGATCCTTAGGAAGGAGGCTGCATAGACCCCTGGCTGCTCACAGACCCACAGCCAGGGTTGAGCCACCCAGGATACAATGAAGGCCCCATGGTGGCTCCTGAGCTACTGGACCAGCCTTTGGGGGAGGTCTGAGTCTGAACAGAACAAGAACTGCTGGGGCTGGGATTCCTCCCTAAGAGAATCATTCTCTACCTGGGGCCTTATTTCCCAGGCTCCAGCTGCAAATAGAAGGGAGAAGGCAGGATGAGAGATGGTAGATAGAGACAAGAATGGGGTCAGGAAGGGGAGGGGGGTTTATTGAGAGATCACTGTGTTGAGAAAGGTGTTTAAAAAGAATCAGAGGAGGTGAGATGAGACAGAAGGTGATAATAAACTCCAAAAAGTGTTGTTACAACTTTACCCCTAGATAGCATCAAGTCTACGGCAGGTGCCAAATTGGGAAGATAGGAATAAAAGCCATAGTGGCTTTTCTCTTTGCCCAAGGGTTATCTTCACTAAGTCTGCACAGGCAAAGTTGGTCTCACTGCCACCTATAGGCATGGCAGCTCCTGGGAGCTTAGGGAGGTGCAGGTAAGGCTGAGCACAGGCCTTGAATGTGAGGCTCATTTTCAGAGAAACCTTGATAGTGGGGACATCCTTGTACAGTGCATAGGGTTTCTGCTTCAGGCATCATACTGGGACATGACAAATTATACAGGACTCCAGGCATTCACACACGTTGAGGCCAAAGGAGGATAGTCAGTCTTAGGGGAGGAATACAAAGGCACAATGCCTATGTGTCTCTGATCATATAAAAGAATATTTATCGAAATGAACTCCAAAAATGAAAACAAGAGGGTTTTTTTTTACTTGCCTTTATTGTTATTTTTGTTTTCTTCTCTTTTTGTATTGTTTGTTCATTTATCTATTTGGGGGATGGTAAGTGTGGGCACAGAAATGGAAAGAAAAGGGTGAACAAATGTAGCAGTGATACTAGACACTATGTTGAAAATGAACTATACAATTTGTAGGTGGAGACAGGAAAGGAGGGGAAAACCAGGAGAGTGCAAAATATACTTATTACCTGGTTTATTTAACTATAAATCCTCTGTGCAATTTTAAAAAATTAGAAAAAAGGCTACAGTCATTTGGCTCCACCCTTTTACCTACTCTCTTTTTTTCTTTCCCACCAGAGTATGACTCCATTGGAGTGGTAGAGATGAACATAAAGCTTAAGAAAGTATATCTTCTATAATGATGTGACATCATTGTCATCAAGAGCCCAGTTCTAACACAGTAGACCTCACTATGAGCAAGGAAAGTATTCTTGAAACGTTTCCAGAAGAATGCAAGTTCACAGAGTGGGCTGCCTGAACTGTGGGGCTCCAGAACCCTTTTCCTATGGTACTCAGATATGGAGCTGTTATTGCTATTGCAGTTCATTTGCATTCACTTTCATAGCTAGTTGAATCTGGACCAAAATAAAAAGCACTGGCCATGCTTTGGAAGCCAAATAAATAGGCTGCTTGCCTGCCTTTGCTTTGAAAAGATAGCTCTTAAACCACCAGAAGTCCTCAAGCAAGAAAAGTTAGAAGCTGTTTTCACTTTAACCTGCACACTGAAACTTTATTAGCATATCCTATCCACAGTGGAGAAGCAGCATCTCATGCCCTGAGGTCATGGAACTTGACATGGGCAACTGTTACTCTAACAGCAACCATCATCCTTTGCTCTGCTCAAATTTCTTATTTACTTAGTACCATATATGCACGTGGGTGTGCATGAATGAACACACTTGTGTATTTGTGTTTGTCAAAACATGTATACTTGTGTATGTGTGCAACCATGTGATATGTGAATGTGTGCATTGTGAGTGTATGTGCACACATGTATAGATGTATGTGTCTATATCATATGTGATTTTGAGTGTGTAAATGTACATGTTGGCACATTGCCTGCACATGTATGTACATGGGCCTGTTTATGAATGCTTTGTGACCACAAATGGACTTCTTGCGCAGCTCACCACACTGCATTGTCACTCTCATTTTTTTCTATTTAGACTCCATCCAGATGGTCTCAAAACTACCACCATCTTTTATGACATAAAGAAAACAGTTCCAAAAAAATTAATATACATCTTATGTCTGCCCTTATCCCTCACAAATATATATTTGCTGTAATTCATCTAAAAATCAGCCTTTGAAGAATGAGCCTTTAAAATAAATGCAGAGAAGGAGGAGGGCCTGGTTGTCTGCCTTTGGCTGCTGAAAGTGGAGAAAGTAGCTGAAGGGAGGGGGCACTCCCCATGCAGTCTGCCCTGGAATCTGCAAACACAAAGGTGAGATTCTCATGGGAGGGAGGGGAGAGGAAACTCCCACATAACACCTTTGAAGTGTTTCCTCAGGTCCCACCACCAATTTGCAACTTTGAGAGCTAAAAAATTCCCTCTAGCCCTTGAAAAGCAGTCCCTGCTATATGTTGGGGGTGGGGAGGTGGAGAGGGGATGGTGTGTGATCCTGTGCATGTGTGTGTGTTGGGGTCACAAGTGTATATGAATGCCCTTGTTTTTTTCAGACCAAAAAAAATGTTAGAATCTGAAATATTGTATGTAAAAACAGCTACATACTTTCTTTGTCTTTCTCCTATTCATCTTCCTTTCATCTATCTTATATTTATTGAATATCAATTATCAACCACATAATAAGACATATTTCTTGCCCCCTAAGAACTACCTGTCTACAGTGGACTGTGGATATGAAACTAAAACACCTATCTCTAATTAAAAAGTATGCTATCTAGTTTGATGTAAAAGAATTGTCACAATGAGAGAATCCTAGGACAAGTCTAGTTTACTGTGTTCATTTGCTTCTTTGTTTTAGAGGGTATGGAATGCCCTGACGTCTCTGAGAAGGTAGCATTTATTCACCCATAAATCAACATTTAACAAGTGTTTTTGAGCATCTGCTATATCAGGTGCTGAGATATAGTCATGAACAAAACCTTTACATTCCCTGACGTCAAGGAGCTAGCATTTTTGGAGGTCATAAGATAAAGCAAATAAGCAAATTCTACCATATGATAGAAGGTGACAGCTACAGTGGAGAGAACCTGCCAGAGAAAGGCATTCATGGAGGGAGAGCCATTGTCTTATACAGGAAAAAGATTGTGGGCAGTGGAGACTGACTTAGCCATTGGTCAAGAGGCACAAAGGAAATACACTAAAGAAATACACTGGACAACAGGATACATAGATCTTGGAAAAAGGTACATGAGTGGACATATGGAGTCAGTGTGAAATAGAAGGCCTCCTTATCATATGCTAAGCATAGAAAAAGTATAAACAGCAAGTTTGAGATAGGATTTAACCTGTCAGCTCCTGCCACTGGCCATCTGGAGCACAGACATTGCATGGTGATGGAAGAAATAGAGACAATTTAGGGCTTAGTATCATACTACAGCTGATACAACTAGTGAGTGGTCAAGTGCCCATCCTGCTAGCAACTGAGACCAATGCTGAAGGTACATGCTATCAATTGGTAGCACCAGTAGACCCCTATCAATTTTAATGAGTCAGCAATTCCCTCTGGTAGAAAAATATATTCCAGGTATAGGACTTTTCCTGCCTGCAGAAACTCGGAGAGTCATACTACTCCAGCACTGATGGAATGCTCTAAGTATGCACAGATCATGCATAGATTATATCACCTTAGGGTATTTTCCTTTCCAGTAAGGAGAGGAGAAATTTGACCTTTGACCATGGAGTTCACTGTATAGGCCCTCCTACCATATACCACCCTCACAAACTGATACGAATGATCTGCTAAAAATTAATGTAGTCAATATTTCTAAGATGAGTGCCATCCCATGGTATTAAGTACATGCACAGGACCACCTATTGTGGTGGTCCTGTGACCACAATAGGCAGAACAAATTAAGAAAGGGATGGATTTGAACAGATGTGATGACACTTCTGGGTCTCTGCTTCTTGTGTCTGAAGCTGTATGATTTATGGGTTTAACTGTCCTGGCTCCTAAAGGGAGAAGCCCTTTCCCTAGGGAAATAGCTATAATCCTATTGAACTAGAAGCTAAATCTGCCACTTGGCACTTGGTATTTTAAGGGATTATCAGGCAAGATGAGTAGCTACCATCATGGCAGCGTAATTGATACTGATGGCCAGGGGGAGGCACAGCTGTTACCATACAGGGAAGAGAGGAAGAAATATATTTGCCATGCCAGTGATCACCTTCCAACCTCCTGGTACTTCTCTGTCCAATTTTTATGGTAAATAAAAAAAAAAAATAGTGACCCAGGCTCAAGAGTAGGGAGACCAGGTGCTCAAAACTCACAGATAAGGGTCTCGTTGTGCCAGCAGGTAATTGGCTGAGCCTCAGAGGTACTTGCTAAGGGTGAGAAAAAGCTGAAATAAAGAGGAGGAAAATGATGAATATATGTTGTAGTTCCAATTCTGCTTCAATGTGGGATCTTCTGTATTAAGTTCCCTCAACTGAGATAGGAGAGCTAGGTTTTCAGAAATTACCTGGATTGGGTCTTAGGAGAAGATATGGCTTATATTTCTTAATGAGAATTTGACAAATGATATGTTAGAGTTCAATGAATTTTTTTAGGTTTCCATGTAAAAAGTATACTTAAGGGAGGTATAGGTAGAGACACCTGAGAGGAGGTGAAGTTTTGTGGGGCAATTTGTCAGGGAGAGTTGACACAGGAACTATTTTTCACTCTTTGCTAACACTCTTCTGATGCTCCATCCATTTCCTCAGGGTTTAGGAAAGAGTAATGAAAAAGCCTTTGTCACATATGGTGTGAGATGCAGGACACAGATCTGCACAAGGGCAGGGCAGTAGCTGCCGATGGCAGGCTTACAGCCTTGAATTCACAGACAGGATGGCATTGACATGGCAAAGAGGCTGGCTTTCCAACAAGAACAGATGGGGTCAAAACACCAGATCAGTTGATCATCAGCCATGTCATTTTGTACCAATCACTTAGCCTCCTTGAGCACTATATTTCTTAACAATGACAATGAACAATAAATCTGTCTTTATCAATCATCCTATGAGAGTATGATTCTTTTAAAGAGGGAAAGTGTTTAAGAGACTGGAGTTATCTTTTTTCTAATATATTCTGTTTCTTTTCCTAGCCTTGGGGCCCAGACATACCAAATTTGAAAAGCTTTAAGAGTTTTATTCTTGGACCTCCTTGAACTTGAAAGCAAATGATAATAACAACTTTTTGTTTATTATTATTATTATTGATATAAACCTTTGAGATTTCAAAGGTTCATTGAAGAATGAGGGTATTAAGGTCTTGTCATTTTTTTTTTCTTGGTCGTGGGGCCTGAACTCTGGGCCTGGGTGCTGTTCCTCAGCTCTTCAGCTCAAGGCTAGTGCTCTACCACTTGAGCCACAGTGCCACTTCCAGCTTTTTCTGCTTATGTGGTGCTGAGCAATCAACCCAGGGCCTCATGCATGCAAGGCAAGCACTCTACCACTGAGCCACCTTCCCAGCCCCATGGTTTTGTTTTTTTTTTTTAATGTTAATTTGCATACATCTAAAGAACTGAGTTGAGTCAATAGTTGGGAATGACAAGAGATGGGAAAGAATTATGGAAAGAATGACATTCACCAAGATACATTGTACTCATAAGCTGATATGTTGAATTGAATCTCCTCTGTATAACTATTTGAAGATAATTTACAGAAAAGAAGAAAAGAGGCAAATTCAAATTATAAGAAAATTACCGGATTAAAACAAAAAAGCTGAGCGATTGTGGCTCACACCTAGCTACTCAGGAGGCTGAGATCTGGGGAGCGTGGTTTGAAGCCAGCGCTAGCAGGAAAGTCTGTGAGGCTCTTATCTCCAATTAGCAATACTCTTTTTTTTCCTTTTTATTTATTTATTTTTTTTCTTTTTAGCAAGACTCTTATCTCCAATTAGCCACCAAAAACCTGGAAGTGGAACTATGGGCTCAAATAGTAGAGTACTTGCCTTGAGCAAAACTTCTCAGGGACAACACCCAGGCTCTGAGTCCAGGCCCTGAGTTTAAGCCCTAGGACCAGCACAAACACACACACTCACTCACAAACACACACACACACACACACACAGACAACCATCATCATTGTTATCATCATCATCATCATCATCTTCTTCTTCTTCTATAAGAACAGAATGAAACCATAGAGAAGTCTGCCTAGAGTGTTTATGAAGTTTCCTGCTGGGGAACATTTATAAAAACAGACAAGCAGTTTCCTTGGAGGGAAAGGAAGGATAATCACCATATGCTGTTCACATTTGGGCTGAAGATTCCAGAAGAAAAGGAAAATAATCAACAGAAGAACAAAATGGCATGGCCACTTACTTATTTTTATAGAAAGTAAAGACTTTCTCCACGCAAACAAAAGTACTTGGAATACTTGGAGTTGATAGGCTGAAGCTAGACTTATATCCAATGGAAACAATGCAAGTCAGATATGGTTCAGAACCAGTAGTTCCAAGACTGGTGGTACTTCTTGGGTGGTGGTGCTTTTCTCCTGGAGGCCTCTTCTTTATAGGCTTTTGGCCCCAGCATACAAGAGACAGAAATATGTTACCACTGCTAATTGTTTCCCTGTGCTGATTGTGCCTTCCTCGGCAGCAAGACAAAAACTCATTCCAAACTTTTCTAAAGTGCTTTCAAGGACATGGTGGGCTTGTTGGGAGATTCTTCAATGACCTGGGCACCAAGAAGGCTTCATCACTGCTTTTCCACAACTTAGAAACGTTTGTGCTGGGTACAGGAGAACTCTTCTGAATGGCTTCCTGGATGACTATAGTTTCCTCTCTCTCAAACAGACAAGAACTGTATGGACTGTAGCTCACTGCTCTCCTGAGTTGTGGGTAAGGCAGTGCCCAAGAGCTTGGCAAGCCTGGGCAGTAGAGTGAAGAGCTCTCTTGACGATACTCTGCGTACAGTGAAAAGAGCTAGAAATGTGGAAGACCACAGGGGCTGATACAGCACACCCTTGCAAAGATCTGAGTTTCATCCCTAGTCCAATTAGATTAATTAATTAATTAATCAATTAGGCCAGGCGAATCTTTCAAGGTGAAAGATTATGATTCACATGGCTATGGGACAGACTTCCAATTCTACTGAAGAGACAGTTGAATCCATAAGAGCACCAGGTCTAATTAAGCAATAAAATTGCTAGGTGGAAATGAAATTGAAGGTGAGGTAGACAGCATCCAGTTAGGATGAGGCTACCAAAAGTGACTTTCGTATATTCTACACACTTGAGATTTTGTGACTATAAGACTTTTTAGCTGAAAAGGCACCTTTGAAATCTGTGATTCTTCCTTTAAATGCTTGGGCCCTTCTCTCATACACACATATATGGAAAATTCTTTACCAAAACAGGCTTCCAGTGTCTCTCTAAGTCTGTCTTCTTAGAGGAACCAGACATGGCTCAAGGCTCTGTGGTCTTTAAATGGTTCAGAGCAGCTACTCCCAATGTTGGTCCACCTTCAACTGACATACAATATTAATTTCAGTAAAACTCTTCAGTGATCTAGTCCAGTGATTTTCACACTTGAATACAACTAAATCAACTATGGATTTTTTAAAACAGGCATCTGAATTACAACTTAGATCTTTTAAATCAGAATTTCTCAGATGCAGTTTAGTAATATAAGTATACAAATGTCCTCAGCTGTCATGGTCATCAGTCCTGCTCAATGCCTCTTGGAGGCTGTGACCCAGACCTCCTTCTTGGCCAGGTCAGCCCTGGTTGTGTGAAGTTCTCATGGGATGGATGGGTTCCTTCTAGCTGAAAACTATAGGCATGATACAGGGAGGTGATATAGCAGGAAGTTAGTGGGATCTCTAAGGTGGATCAGTGATCCAGGAACAGAGGGCCCTAAGGAATATTGAAGCAGGATAAAAATAAAAACCTGTACCCTCCATTCGCATATTAACAATACCTATCTATCTATCTATCTATCTATCTATCTATCTATCTATCTATCTATACAGCTATATATATATAATTTTCAATACTGGATATTGATTGAGCTCAATGGCTCAAATTTGCAAGACAGGCTTCTCTTACTTTTGGACTCATGTTTTGTCATAGGTTCGTTTCAAGGTAGAATCTTACTTTATACTTCAAGCCCTTGGACTGTGATCATCCTCCTTGTATTTTACCATGTTACTGGGGATAAAAGACACACACCATTGTGCCCTGCCATTGTGATTCCCAGTATAGCTTGGATAATGGGAAAATATCACTGTCTCTAGCCATTGGTTGAGATGGAGTCTAGAAAACTTTTATTCCAGGGCTGACCTTAAACCACAAACCCCTTAGCAGTCTCCACATGCCAAGCAACTTAGATTACAGGCTGGGCACCATGGAATACAGCTGTTTCTAAATCTCCTAGAGCAAATAATACCACAATCAACGTAGGAATAAAAGTATTTTGCAACATGTTAATATAAAGTTCTTAGAATAATATCTAGCAGTGAGAAGTTCTAGATCATATGATAATTTTATTTTATTTATTTTTTTAAAGAAAAACAAATTTGTTTTATTTTATTTTTATTGTGAAAATACTGTACAGAGGGGTTACAAATTACATGGGCAAGATAATGAGTACATTTCTTATCAAGCATTGTAGCCTCCTCCTTTGTTTCCCCTTCCCAACCCTTCCTATCCTCCCCCTCACCCCCACCCAATCCTCCTCCCCTGCCACCAAAGTTGTAAAGTTCCACATAACGACTTGTACATCTCATTGTTTCAATGGATCCACTTGTATCCCTATTTAAACAATTTGTTTTTTCCTTTCCCCTCCACAAATTATACCAACATCAAATGCAGTGAAAGTGGGGGAGGGACATACAAAGCAACAAAGAAATAATCTTATAAATGTGTTAGAAACAATCACCTGAAAGAAAAAAACACTTGAATACATATCTTAGGGTTTATTTCCCTAATATCAACTTACCTGACCTTTTCTGCTTGACTCAGACATATACTAGTTATTGCAAATAAGAGGAACCATGGGACCTAAGTTTCTTTGGACCTGGCTTACTTGACTTAATATAATTTTTTCCAAGTCTTTCCATTTCCTAACAAATGGGGTGATGTCATTCTTTCTGATGGAGGCATAGAATTCCATTATGTATATATGCACCACATTTTCTTGATCCATTCATCTACTGAGGGGCATCTGGGTTGGTAAATAAGGCTGCAATAAACATAGTTGTGCTGGTAGTTTTAGTATGGTCTTGTTTGTGATCATTTGGGTAAATGCCCAAAAGTGGGATTGCTGGGTCATAGGGGAGCTCTATGTGGAGTCTTTTGAGGAACCTCCATACTACTTTCCAAAGTGGTTGAACAAGTTTACACTCCCACCAACAATGCAGTAAGGTTACCTTCTTTCCACATCCCATCCAGAATCTTGTTGCTATTAGAGTTCTTGAGTATAGTCATTCTAACTGGGGTGAGGTGATATCTCAATGTTGTTTTGATTTGCATTTCTTTTATGGCTAGAGAGGTTGAGCATTCTTTCATGTGTCTATTGGCCATCCTTTTTCCTCTTCAGAGAAGTTTCTCTTTAAGTCTTTAGCCCACTTACTTATTGGGCAGTGGTTTCTTTGAGGATTTGTTGTTGGGGGATTTAATTTTTTGAGTTCAGGTATATTTTAGATATGAGACCCTTGTCCATTGTATGGCTAGTGAAGATCTTCTCCCGATCCAAATAGGGAAAGATGAAATAACTCTCCCTCTTTGCAGATAACATGATCTTGTATTTAAAAAATCCCACAGAGGGGCTGGGAAGGTGGCTCAGTGGTAGAGCGCTTGCCTTGCATGCATGAGGCCCTGGGTTCGATTCCCCAGCACCACATAAGCAAAAAGAAAAAAAGCTGGAAGTGGCGCTGTGGCTCAAGTGGTAGAGCGCTAGCCTTGAGCTGAAGAGCTGAGGGACAGTGCCCAGGCCCAGAGTTCAGGCCCCATGACCGGACCCAAAAAAAAAAAAAATTCCACAGAATCCATTTCCAAATTACTCAAGCTGATTTGAAACTTTGGCAAAGTAGCAGGGTATAAAATTAACCCCCAAAAATCAATGGCTTTTCTCTATACCAACAATGAGAAGAGCACAGCTGAAATCAAGAAAGCAACTTCATTTGTAATAGCCCCACAAAAAATAAAATACCTAGGAATTAACTTAACCAAAGAACTGAAGGACCTCTATGATGGAAACTTTAAAAACCTGAAAAAAGAAATCAAAACAGAACTTAGCAAATGGCAAAAACCTCCCATGCTCCTGGATTGGAAGGATCAACATCGTGAAAATGGCAATACTTCCCAAGGCTATCTACAAATTTAATGCAATACCTATCAATATTCCAACCTCATTCTTCAAGGAAATAGAAGAGGCAATCCAAATATTCACATAGAACAACAAAAGACCCGGAATAGCAACAATGATCCTTAACAGAAAGAACAGTGATGGAGAAATATCAATACCAAATTTCAAACTCTACTACAAAGCCATAGTAATCAAAACAGCTTGGTATTGGCACAGTAAGAGACCTCAGGACCAATGGAATAGAACTAAAAACCCAGAAATGAACCCACAGACCTATAGCCACCTAATCTTCAATGAGGGAGCTAAAAACATAGGATGGAAGAAAGACAGCCTCTTCAGTAAATGGTGCTGGCAAAATTGGTTAATCACTTGTAGAAAACTAAAGCTAGATCCTTATATATCACCCTGCACCAGAATCAACTCCAAGTGGATCAAAGACCTCAGAGTCAAAGCAGACACTCTGAAAACATTACAGGATGGAATAGGAGAAACCCAAGGTCTTCTTGGCACGGGCCAAAATTTTCTTATTAGCGACCCAGAACAGATCAAATCAAAGAAAGGTTGCATGAAGTTGCAGAGCTTCTGCATGGCAAAATCACAGCTAGCAAGATCAATAGAAAGCCCAGCCTTTTTTAAAAAGGGGTTACTGGGACTTAAACTCAGAGCCCTTGCTAGACAGTCACTCTAACACCTAGTAGTTTATTTGTAGTCTTCTAAAGAATCTCCTGATGGATTTCCATAGGGGCTGCAGTAATTTATATTCTCACCAACAATATATAGGAGCATTTCCTCTTCCCAACCACCCTTGCCAGCATTTGTTGTTTATTTTCCAAGTATTTGCTGTTCTGACTGGGGTGAGATGGCATTCAATATTGTTTTGATTTTCATTTCCTTTACAGTTAAGGATGTTGAACAAATCTTCATATGTTCATTGGCCATTTGTACTTGTTTTAAGACCTGTCTACCCTACTTATTTCTCTGTTACTAATTGGATTATTTGAGAGGGGCACTGGTGTTTAATTTTTAGATCTTTTAACATATTCTTGATATTAACTCTTGTCAGATAAATACTTAGCAAAGATTTTCTCCCATTCTGTAGGCTGTCTCTTTACTCTGGTAATTACTTTCCTCACTGTAATTTGTTATTGCTTCATTAACTACTGAAGTCCTATTCAGAAATGTATTGCCTATGCTTACACCTTGAAATATATACCCTATGTTTTTGTGTGTTTTTTTAACTAAAAACTTATTTTAATCTTATATTGCCACACACAATTATCAACAAAAAGATTGAGGTTGATTTCATTCAATCAGTAAATTCAGCTAATTAATCTGTAAACCTCAAGAAATGAATTATTTAACATATACTTACACTTTAGCATGCTTCCTTGTTTGGTGACTAGTATTTGCTTTTTGTTTGTTTTATTTTTTTTTGTTATTGTAAAGAGGATATATAGAGGGGTTACAGTTACATAAGTCAGGTAATGAGTACATTTATTTTTGAACAGTTTCAACCCTACCCTCACTTTCTCCCTGTTTTTCCCTCCCAACCACCTGCTCCTACAAGTTGTATAGTTCATTTTCAATGTGATATCTAGTGAATATCACTGCTGCATTTGTTTACCTTTTGTTACACCATTTCTGTGCACCACCCTTACACTCCCCCAAACAGCTAAACTTACATTTGAAGACAAAAGGTACAAAAAAACAAAAACAGCAACAAAGGAGAAAAAATAGCCTAAAAACCTCTTGTTCCTATTTCTTGACTTTCATTTAGATAAATATCATTTTATATGATCATATGCCCATAGCTTTTGAGCCTTTTTTTGGTCGGTTGTGGGCATGAACTCTGGGCCTGGGTGCTGTCCCGAGCCAAAGCACCACTTCTGGCTTTTTCTGCTTTTGTGGTGCTGAGGAATCGAACCCAAGGCCTCATGCATGTAAGGCAAGCACTCTACCACTGACCCCCTTCCCAGACCAGCTTTTGAGCCTTTAGTTTCAACATTATGGGTTTATATTAAGCTCTTTGGTCTATTTTAATTGATTTTATGAGTAATGAGAAATAGGGATCTAGTTTCAGTCTTCTATGTCTAAGGACATCTAATTTTGTCATTGTTTGAAGAAAAGTATTATGGTATACCCAGAATTTTATTTTTACTCAAGATTGCTTTGGTTACTTGGGGTCTTTGGTACTTGCATATAAATTTTAGAATCTTTTTCTGTTTCTGTGAAGAATATCATTAGGATTTTAATGTATGCTGCATAGAATCTATAGATTACTTTCAAAAGTATAGTTATTTTTCCAATATTATTTCTGCAAATCTATGAGCATGAGGATTTCCATCTTCCAGCATTTTCTTTGATTACTTTCTTTAGTAGTTCTTAGTTTTCATTATAAATGTCTTTTGTCTTCTTAGTTAGATATATTTATTCTGTTTGTTTTGAAGCTATAATGAATGGGATTGTTCTCTTGGGTTTTTTTCTCATCATGGTTATTGTGACTTTCTAGAAGCTCCTACTGTTCCATGGGGAGTCCTCTTCCCTTTCATCTTACATTCTTCTGGGCATGTTGTGGAGTCTGGGGACCTCTTGGTAGCTCCTGGGAGATGCTTGTCTTGGTGCAAAGTGCGATTTGATCTACTGCAGAGAAGGACCAAGTCACTGACAATTTAGGCATAGAATTGCCTCTAAGCTCTGAGGCCTGAAACCTCCTGAGAGTAGGTCCAGCACTGAGCCTCCTAATCCCACAATCTATATATTTCAAGGAACCAAACATTAGAGCTCCAGGCATTAAACAAGGAACTGGGACAATTTCTCCCCTTCCATTACACTTAACTAGAAAATAAGGTTCTGGGATGTATCTCTCACATATTACAGGCATATAGAAAACTCCAGGAACCCTTTCTCTCAACACCAGCATTGCCTTGAACTTTCCATCTTCCCCAAAGCAGGAGAATCAAATGTAAGAAAAACACAACAGTGACAAGGTAACATAGAATAAAAAAGACCTATAATTCAGATGTACTTTGAACTTCTTCCGCCCTGTACCAGCACTGTAGTCCAATTCTACAGAGGGAAATGCTGAGTCCTTATAACATAAATTGTCCAAATAACAAAAGTAGTTAATAGAAGCCTGTAGTTCAGGGTCACACTTTTTTATTCTTTAAATATTTATATATTTGTTTATTTGTTTGTTTATATTTATGTAGGCCCTGAGGCCTGAACTTAGGTTCTGGACACTGTCCCAGGGATTATTTTTTTGCTCAAAGCTCTTATTCTACCACTTGAGCCACAGCTCCATTCCTGGATTTTCAAATTTTTAAATAGTTAAGTGAAGATCAGAGTCTCATGGACTTTCCTACCCAGTCTGCCTTCAGAGTGATTCTTACATCTCAGCCTCCTGAGTAGCTAGGATTATAGGTGCCCAGCTCATCACATCTCTTCTTTTTGAACCATGCAATTTTCCCACTGCCACATGGTCCCTATTCATAGAAACTCAGTGGCCAGGAGGCAGATGGGCACGTTCAGTCTGAGAAACTTTTACTCATTCTGTGTGCACTAGGTTCATTGCCAAGGACTTAATGCTCTCAAGCCCCAAGGGTTTTTTGCTATGGAAAACACTGTGGAGTGAAAAAATTGCCATATCTCCCAAAGGTCTGATAAGGTCTGGTCCAAGCCACTTTAGTAAACAAGAGCGTTATATCAAATTCTGAATGCAGTGAAAATGAGCAAGGAAGGGACAGGTAGAGGGAAGAAATGAATAATGAATTTTCTGAAAACCAGGCACTGTTTCTGAAGAACCTACATCTGCTGAGAATTTTACTTGGCTTGCCTTTTGTTCCTGGGGTTAATTATTTTTGAACCAGGACTCCAGCTGCTGTTATCATAATGCCGGTTATGTATTTTTATTTATTTTGATATATTTTATTGTGTATATTTGGGGTGTATAGCAGGATGTTATGATATGCATATAGGTAGTAAAATTTACCATGCTGAAACAGATCATCTCACATCATTATTTATGGTGTTTGTGACAAGAGCTGCTAAATTTCTCTTAACAAAATGCTTTCGATTTGTTTGATTTTTAAGAACAGAGACTTCTCATTAGAAATCCAACTGCCTCACCCCTTGACTACCATTGATGAATTCATTGAGTCCACCTGTGATGACCAGGAATTAGTGCTAGTGGCATTGAGCATCTTCCCAGTTCTGTCGACCTGTCAGGATTCTATCCAGCCATCAATTGACTAGCAATTCCTAAGCATGGCAAGTCACACTCCCTGAGCAGAAGTAGTTTCAATGGTCATGCTAAGATGATTACACTTTATTCATGTTCTCACTCAGTCTGTGTGCTAGTGTTCTGTGAAAGAAACAATGGTCTAAGCATTCCCAAACATATCCAAGGTTATCTAGCTAGTCATACAAGACATTGAAGTGAAGCCAGTCCTAGATCATTGACCTTGGGAGCAAAGGATACTGTTCTTCCTTTCAAATGGGAATTCATTGCTAGCCCAGTGAAATCCTGTGACTGAACATGCTAGCTATGCCTGGCAAAGATCTCAAATGGTAATTACACATGAAGAAAAAAATTAAAAAGCAACAACAACATGAGCTAGTGAGAAAACCAGCCTTCCTTCCCACTGGACATTTAATCAGAAGGACCACATGGGTTTTGCTTTTCCCACACTAGGGATGAAGAAGAGTTGCTTCAAGCACCATTGTTTTAATTGAATCATTACCACTTTGATCTGGACCTGTGTTTAATGAGCACATTACCAGCAGCAGAGGTTTTTCAAACAGGGGCTTTTAAAATCAAAAGGTATTCAGATCTAGTGCTAGTACCAAAATGGGAAACTGAGACCATGGGTTAGCTAAGGGCATACTGTTGTTATTCCAAGGACTCCTGATATCTATCCAGAGTTAGGGATTGTGAGAAATAATCACCCAGTTTTCCCAGTTTTGAAGACAGTGGAATTATGTTAGAAACCTACCTAGTCAGTCACTCCTAAGTTTGTATGGCCTTCCTGAGGGTTGCTGAGGATTTCCAACGAGTCCAATGGAATTTCTAGATTCTAAAACTCTGATCTATAGTCAGGCCTCTGGCTAATTCCCACATGCCATTACTGCAAAAGGGCAAAACCAAAATAAGCTAATCAATTAGTATGTGCTAATGAGGCATTCTTAGCCTTTGGGGGTGGGAGGGTTCCTAGGTGCTTTATCTTTGGTGCAAAGCTAGTGCTTGACCACTTGAGCCATAGATCCACTTTCAGGTTTTTTTGATGATTAATTGGAGATTAGAGTCTGTCTGGCTCCAAACAGTGATCCTAGATCTCAGCCTCCAGAGTTGCTAAGAGTACAGACTCTAGCTACCAGCCCCCAGCTATTCTTAGCATATTTAAGAGGAATGGCAAGACCTTTCATGTATCTACTATGAACAAAGCTAAGACATAAAGACACCAAAAGATCACTGAGAAGCCTTGAGAAATTTAAAATCTAGAAAGGATAATAGAGAATAGTCCAAACTCTTAGTATGTGAATTATATATTAGTGAAGTTGTTTTAAAAAGCAATGGATTTTGTTTGTTTTGTTGGTTGTGGGGCTTGAACTCTGAGCTTAGGCACTGTCCCTGAGCTCTTCAGCTCAAGGTGAGTGCTCTACCACTTGAGCCACAGTGCCACTCCAGTTTTCTGGTGGTTAATTGGAGATAAGAGTCTCTTGGACTTTCCTGCCGTTGCTGGCTTTGAACTGTGATCCTCAGATCTCAGACTCCTGAGTAGCTAGGATTACAGGCATGAGACACTGGCACCCTGCAAAGCAATGGATTTAAGTAAAAGCAAATTTTAGCCAGATAATGGTAGCTTACACTTGAATCCAAGCCAGCACAGACAGAAGTCTGTGAAATTCTTTTCTCTGATTAACCTGTATAAATCCAGAATTGGAGGTTTGGCTTAAGTGGTAAAGTGCCAGCCTTGAGGGAAAAGGACACGTAAATGTTTGAGACCCCGAGATCAAGTCCCATTACTGGCATGTACACACAAAGAAAAAAAAAAAGAAAAATTTCAGAGCTAATGTATATATCAGAAGCAATGCTTCCTGGCATTGTTATAAATATGGAGAACCAGGGCACCAGAAAGGCTAAATGTTTTAAGAAGAGGCTATGATGCAATTGAGGGACATACTGCCATGAGCAAAAACTAGAGAATAGATGGTCCCCTTCTCTCTCTTCGGGGAGAAGGGAGAACATCTACCTTCAATCTGACTTCCTAGGACTGAAAGTGCCAGAGAGGTCACGTGATTGGACTCTAATTGGTCAACTCAGTATCTTATGAAGAGTCCCATGTGTCTCTTGAGGTGACTGAAGTAATAGTTTTAACAGATAACAGAACCCAATTTCCTGCCTTAGTTGACTTCCCTGGATCTCTTTGTAAATGAAGCTTCATGATGACCAGTGCTGATAAAACCAGAAAGATCAAAAGAGTTCTTGTTATAATTTATAGGTATGATAATTTTATTTTCTTTCAAAGCTTTCATGTTTTGGCAAAATGCCCAACTCCTTGTTGGGAGAGCTAACCCAATTACTTTAAAGGCATGTGCTTCAGTAATTGTTAAATTGTACATTTAAAATGTAAATTGTTAATTTTATGTAGAAAGATCATTTAAGCTTGCTTTCTTCCTTAGTCTTCATTAAAAATGCTACCAAGTATTTTATTGTAAAAAACAGTCTAAATTCAACAAAATTATATAAGAATTATTTAGGAGGACAAAAATGGTTCTCATACAAAAGATCTTTCTCAAATAGGAAAGATATAAGAAAATTATAGGTATATTTTTATTTAAAAATAAAGACAAAAATATTTTAAATATGAAAATTAGTACTGAGCATCAGTGACTCACGCCTGTAATCCTAGCTACTCAGGAGGCTGAGATCTGAGGATCACAATTCAAAGCCAGCCTGGGCAGGAAAGTCCGTGAGACTCTTATCTTCAATAAAACCACCAAAAAACTGGAAGTGGTGCTGTGGCTCAAGTGGTAGAGCCCTAGCCTTGAGCTGAAGATCTGAGGCCCAGAGTTCAAGCCCCACTACTGACAAAAAAAAAAAAAAAAATTAGTAAGGTTTTTCCTAAATGGTTGTTCCAAAATAAAAAGAAAATCAGGTTGAGACAAATATTAAAAGGTTCAAGTAAGGTCACAAACTATATAAATGTATACTGTGTATATTTTAAAAATGGTTCATATGTAATTGAAGTAGCTATAATTTAAAAAATTACCACTGGTTGTGGTGGCACATGCTGATAGTCAAAGAGGAGAATGAAAGAGGAAGATCAAAATTTTGAGACCAGTCTGGCCTACACTTTTGCCTATAATCTTAGCAACTCAGGCAGCTGAGATCTAGGATCACTGAATCCAGCTGGGGCAGAAAATTTGGTGAGATTCTTATCTCCAATTAATCACCAAGAATGCTGGGACTTCATTAAGCTACTAGAAAATCTGGAAGTTAAGCTTTGGCTCAAGTGATGGATTGGTAGCCTTGAGCAAAAGAAGCCCAGAGACAGTGCATAGGCTGTGAGTCCTGGGCATGTATGTGCATCATTCATGCATGTATACGTGAGCAGGTACGCATACACACACACTAACACACACTACCAAATTATTTTTAAGGGTGTGTATTTAGTACATTGCTGGTACAACACCTAATTTTAAATCTTAAAATATTTTTCTCTTGCTGGGAATGTGTCTTAAAATTTTCTGTTTTTGCGCTTAACATTTGCAAAAGCCGACTTAAAGATTTTGTTTCATCAGGATGAAACTTGTTTTCTGATCATTTTATCACACTTCCAACTACTAAAGAAACTAAGTTCTAATTAAATCAATCCTACTAAATAAAGCCTTACTTAAGTATTATGCAAATTTTAGTTGGTAAAAATTTAATCCAAGCAAAATGGCAAAACTGGCAAATGATCTCTTTTTATATAACATAATTGAGCCAAATAAAACTTGTATACAAAGATGCACTTATGCAATAGAAAGGTTTGTTTGGATTCATTAACACTGTTCCCCTGACTAATGAGAGATCTAATGTTTTGATTTGTATCCGTGACTTACACGGTTCTTAACTAGCCAAAGATTCTAAATTTTACTCCAAAGATAAGAGCAAAAATTAGCATGTATGTGTGACATCAAAGTAACTATGTTAGTAATTTATTGGTAGCTCCTGTATATGTTAAATTTATATTCCCCAAGGATGCAAGCCTTCTAAAATACCAAGCCTTAAAAAAAAGAATAAACTTAACTATAAGCATGTGATCTCTAAGTTAATGAATTCTACATGTTCCTAATTTTGACAAGGCACTTAATGATGCTGGTACAATGTTGATCAAAATTATCATTCTAAAATGCCATACAACAAAAGTAGTAAGACTTCTGTAAATTGCTAAACTTTCAAACATGTAATCATGTCCATTCTAAGCTTTTGTCATTATAATCTGGATCCTTTTTTAAGACATTCATGATCAAGTTCATAAACAAAAACAAAAAAGCTAGCACAAAAGAGCAACTTTGGGGCTAGGAAGGTGACTCAGTGGTAGAATGCTTGCCTTGCATGTATGAGGCCCTGGGTTCGATTCCTCAGTACCACATAAGCAGAAAAAGCCAGAAATGGTGCTGTGGCTCAAGTGGTAGAGCACTAGCCTTAAGCTGAAGAGCTGAGGGACAACACCCAGGCCCAGAGTTCAGGCTCCACAACTGACAAAAAAAAAGAACAACTTTACTGGTCCTGATCCATATGTTTCCTGACCCTATGGATGAAATTTCTGATTATAAATTTCCCATGTCTCCCCCTAAGTCAGATAGGGAAAATGACTTTTCTTCCCTTAGGTAAGATTAACAGTCCACTTTCAGCTAAGAAGCAGCTACCAAAGATGGACCTTCCTCCTTCTGTATCTCCTTTTAAGATTAAAAGGTTATCAAAGTTGTTTTGGAGGAAAATGTGATTGAAGAGATAGGTGAGGAGACAGGGAAATTATATTATTTTTAAACAAGTATAACGAGGTCCAGATTCAAGCTGGAACAAGGGAGCAATTAACAAAGCAGTTCAGCTCCATTTAAATGCTAAGTTACAAGACCCGGGAGAAGAAGGGGCCAGCCATCTAAAACTGCCCTCTCTTTTAACTTGGAGACTTATAACAAGGTTATAATTCTCAATCCATGCAGGAAATGAGAATTAAAGACTCAAAATGACAGCTATTACCTGTTGCCTTTTTTGTTTATGCACAGGATGGTGGGGGATATATGATATTTCTGTCTCTCTAGAAATAGTTTTTCAACTACATACTGCAAATTCTGATAGATTTTAAAATTATTATTTTAACATTTTCTTAGATTAATACATTTTGTTTCTAATTACCTCCTTTATGCTATTATTGGAAAATATGTTAACCATATATTACTTTTCTATATGTTATAGACACAATGATACATTATACATACATTATCTTATAAATTTGCTTTGTAAATTAGTTAAAAGAAAGGGAAAAGTGTATGTCTTCTTGTCTTTAATCTCAGTTTAATTTATTAGGACCATTTATTACTTACACTTTCTCTAAAGTCACATGTGATCTTTGGAATTGTCACATATGATTCATGGGAAGAGAGTTGGCCACTGACACAAAAGCTTATGAGTTCCACATGTGAACATCTCATGTGGTTTCTGTGCACATATTTGATGCAGCAACTGGTGTCTGTGTCAGTTGAGTCTGGCAAGAGAGAGATGGCACACTCACGTGAGGTCATTCAAATGGCTTACGAAAGGGATATTTCGAAATAAAGAAGGTAAGTTGGAGAATAAAGGCAGAGTAGAGTGACTTAACAATATGATATTTTTGCCATGTGCTTTAGTGCTTCAAGTTAGTTGCTCTAGTGGTTTTGCTTATTTCATTGGTTCTCATAGCATATCCCTTAAGGACTTCAAGGGTGGAGAACATGGAAGATGATATCAGGGGCGCACAGACCTATGTCCTTATCCACTGATTCAGCATGACCTCAGTGAGGCTCCACCCTGACCCATGCAAAACATCTCAGCAAAACCTGTACAATACCCACATTTTGGAGCAAGATTTTTTAATGGCAGATAGCTTTATAATGTAAACTATGAAGCTTGCATATTTGCACTCATGCACAATTTTATATAGATGTTTGAAGTTACTCTGGAGATTCAAATCTATAGTCTATAAGTCACATTCACTCCTCTGCATGACAGATATGCATATACACACCTACAGAAGTTCAGAAAAAAATAACTATTTTATTAAAAGAGAGTGGGCATTTGGGCTGGGCTTTGGCTTTTATAAAAATTTGTTGTCAAGGTGATGTACAGAGGGCTTACAGTTACATAAGTAAGGTAGTGAGTACATTTCTTGTGGAACTTGTTACATCGCCCTCATTTTTCTCCCACTTTCCCTCCCTTCATCCCCCCTCCCAAGTTGTACAGATCATTTCCAACATATTGTTTGCGTATCACTGTTTGCATTGGTTCCCCGTTATCCTTTGTCTAAATGGTGAGACAACGGGCTTTGGCTTTTGAATGCAGAGATGGGAAAGCACAGGAAAGGGGACTTGAGTTGATTGGTGGAGTGACTCATATAATGAAGCATAAAGCCAACAGTGAAAGGCTGTGCTATGGTTGGACATAGTTTATCACCAAGGGTTCAAATGTTAGAATCTTACTTCACAGTGTGACTATGTTGAGACAGTGTGGAACCTTTAGAAGTGAAGCTTCCTGGGAGGTGGTCATTGGAGATGTGTCCTCAGAAAAGATTAAAGTAGTTCTCATGAGACCCTAATTAGTTACCAAAAGAATGACTTCATGTAAATGAGAAAGGGTGACATTGATCAAGATGCATTGAACACATAAATTAACATGTTGAATTGAAACTCCTTTGTACAACTGTGTAAAGATAATAAAAATAACCTATTTCTATAAAAGGATAAGCCTAACTCCTTCCTGCTCCATCTCCTTCACACATACATTTCCATCATGAGGCCATCAGCCAGGATGTACCACCAAGTGAGCCTTCACCAGAACGCTTCCAAACTGCAGCCTGATAGGTCTTTCTTTTTCCTCTATACCTTATCTAACTTCAGTTATTTCATTATACCAGTAGGAAGCAGACTAAGACAGATGTACCATAAATAAATATACTCTGATGTAAATCTGGACTGTCAAAAGCTAAGAGTATATCATGTACAGAGATGGCTAGTGGCCATGTATATAGATTTGTGTGATGGAACATGAGTGAGAACAGCAATCATCCTCTCTTTGGAAAAATACCTTAGTCCTCATCTTAGGAGAAGTTGTGCTTCTCTTAGCAAAAATTTATAAAATTCTCATGGATACTATTTTTAAAAAGATTCAGGTTTCCTTCTTTGCTTTAACGTCTAGCAATCCTAGAGCCAAATATAAGCCCCAAATGCAGCAGAACTATTGGAGTCCACAAAGAAGGACTCCAGAGGACATAGGTGTTTTTTTTATTTGCATAATAATTTCACTACTGTGCTCATCTTCGATTTTTTAATGTCATTGCCCTTATATGCTTTCTTAATTATTCTGCATAATTTATATTTTAATTTTCTTAATTAATTGCTAATAAGGTTCCTTAAATCTTCTCTTGAACAAATCAGATTATAAATAAATATATAAATGGGGTGGTCAGGTTAGTAGGTAGTTATATAACATAATTGATTTTGAATTCATTTACAGGATGCATCAGCATTGCCTTGTAGATCTATTTATAGTTGAAGACAGACTTACAATTATTGTTTATTAAGTATTACTACTCAAGAATCATATTGCATGTGTCTTAGGTATTTTAATTAACTCTCACAGCAATCCCATGAGCTCTATATTCATTTCCCTCTATTATAGGTAAGAACAGAGAGTTTAAATGTTACATATAGGCAGTATGGTAGAAAATAGTAGGCTTTAGAGTCAAAGACACCTGGGCTCCAAACATAGATGTTATTCTCACTAATTTGACCAGCTTAAGTTACACTCATTTATCTGAGAATAAATTTCCTACTACATAAAATAGGGATAGTGGGCTGGGAAGGTGGCTCAGTGGTAGAGCGCTTGCCCTGTATGCCTGACGCCCTGGGTTCAATTCCTCAGCACCACATAAGCAAAAAGAAAAAAGCAGGAAATGGAGCTGTGGCTCAAGTGGTAGAGCGCTAGCCTTGAGCTGAAGAGCTGAGGGACAGCGCCCAGGCCCAGAGTTCAGGCCCCACGACCGGACCCCCCCCCCAAAAAAATAAAATAAAATAAGGATAATGTTCTACTTGACTTTAGGTTACTGCTATAAGGGCCCTCTTATAGCAGTAATTTAAAGCCACAAATGAACTACAATGCTAAGTTCCTCCTCTTTTGCACAAGATCAAATGTCTGTATGATGTTGTCAGGATGGAATCCATTATGTACCCATCCAAAATGGCATTAAATGCCAGAAGTGACACATCAGGAATTATACTCTGGACTAGTGAATAGCAAATGTTAGCCTTGCAGAAGTGTTGGTTCAATTATTACACAAATATGTATACAGCACATTGTACTAAGCAATCTCTACTGCTCCGATAACTTACTCTCTTCTCTCAGTGACAGACATTGTACATATTCTCACAAGAAGATGTAGGGATGGGCAGTGACACCATAACATAAATTTCCTTCAGCAAAATAGTGATAATAATAATTGCCTAACTACCCTGGTGAAAGTTAGAGTGTTGTTCTATCCCAGGACCTCAGAAATACCTGAGCCAGCATATTATGGCTCATTTATCATACATATATTTATGGATCCTCATAGTTTCAAGCTGGTCCAGGTGGAGCCTGTGTAAGGGATTTGACTTAAATTCAGACACCTTCACAGGCTGCTTCTCACTTCATACCCATCCCAGGTATATATGATCTCACAAGAAGTGTAGGGGTGAGTGGAGATGTGAAGACTCCTGAGGTTATTCCCTATCCCTTCTGCACTACTCTATGTGGGCCATTAACTCCTCCGGGCTTTGGTCTCCTGCCTTACTCTACTATCTGTGCTCTTCCCGCCTCTGCTCTTTTCCTCAGGATCAGCATGGAGACTTACTCACTACCTCATCTAATGTGATCTGTAGATGGGAATGCTGATGCTTCTTGTTCACAAGCACTTGACAACCCTGAAGTATCAAAGGAGATGGGCAGGTGAGATCTGCAAAGAAAGTGAGAAGGATTTTGACCCCTGGGTCAAGTCAGGAATTGAGTTGTTGCTGGTAGTAGAGGAAACGACCCTCCACCTTTATAATGGCTCATTTAGTGAAGAACCGTTGCTACTAGCTGAAGAGGAATGAAGATGGGACTATGAAATTCAGTTATGAAATGCTGTTAGAATACTTTTCATTTCTCATTCAATCAAGATCTCTTTGTGCACCTCATACTTGTCATTGTACCTTTTTGAACCACCTGTCTTCAGAAAATTCCATCTAGGAAAAGCCTCACTCCTTTAAATAAAATACAAAGTAAGACACAGAGATGGAGATCTTATTTAACTGTAAAAGGATTGAAATAAAAGAGAGAAAATGTGTGTTTGTATGTGTGTCTGTGTGCACGTGCACATGTGTATATACATATATGGGCTTATCTTTGGAGGCCAAATTAGCAGTGTTATGCTCTAGATTTTAAACAATGTGACACCCACAACCTCCGGGCAGAATAAGAATGGTCAGCAAACAAATTAAAACCACCAAATAAGACCAGGTTCAGCTTCACAAGTATACTGGAGCTGGGCATAGTGGCACAGGCCTATAATCCCAGCTACTTAGCAAGATTACAAATTAGAGGTCAGTGAGGACAAAGTTATGCCATTCTGGCCTGGGAAGGTGGCTCAGTGGTAGAGCGCTTGCCTTGCATGCTCGAGGCCCTGGGTTCGATTCCTCAGCACCACATAAGCAAAAAGCAAAAAGCCAGAAGTGGCAATGTGGCTCAAGTGGTAGAGTGCTAGCCTTGAGCTGAAGAGCTGAGGGTCAGCACCCAGGCCCAGAGTTCAGGCCCCACGACCGGACTCCCCCCCCCCAAAAAAGTTAATGCCATTCTATCTCAAAAAAGAAACACAAGGCTGAGGATATGGTGCAAATGATAAAGCTCTTACCTAACTTGTGCAAGGGCCAGGGTTCAGGGTTCAATCCCCAATATAGAAAAAGAAAGGAAGGAAGCTGAAGAAGAAAAGAAGTAAGAAAGAAAGAAAGGAAAGAAAGAAAGAAAGAAAGAAAGAAAGAAAGAAAGAAAGAAAGAAAGAAAGAAAGAAAGAAAGAAAGAAAGAAAGAAAGAGAGAAAGAAAGAGAGAGAGAAAAGAAAGGAGGGAGGGAAGGAAGGAGGGAGGAAGGAAGGAAAGAAGGAAGGAAGGAAGGAAGGAAGGAAGGAAGGAAGGAAGGAAGGGAGGAAGGAAGGAAGGAAGGAAGGAAGGAAAGAAGGACAAAAAGCACATTTTACTAATCACAGTAAGGATGTGAGAGCAGAGTGAAAGAAAATATTTGAACCCAGCTCACTGAGGGCTGGGCTTCAGACAGGGGGCAAAGAACCGTGAACTAGCACCAATCATGCCAAGTGAGGCATTCTGTGGTCATGTTACCAGAATGAAGAAGGTAGCCTCCAGAAGATGGTGGAGCGAAACTGGGGAAGGAGCAAAAAGGGAGGTGTATTTTATCTCAGTCCCTAGATTAAAAAGAGAACACACTGCCTGGACACAGATGAGGAACAGGGATAGTCTGTGCCATGTTTCGTGATAGGAAGCCTTCCACTAAAGCTGAAAGTTATGTGTGGTATTGGTGTATGGTAGACCCAGTTGCAAGAACAGAGAAGCCACCACTTAAAAGGCCAGCTATGGAGTTTTTATTGGAGTGCTAGTGGGCATCAGGGGGACTCCTGTTACAAAGCCCTACCTCCCTAAATGCAGTCAACACACAGCTTATATAGCCCCCAAACCACATAAGCTGTATGGAATTAATCTTTTAAAAGTAGCAAAACAAATAAAAAAAAACCAGTGAACACTCAAATCTAACAAAGATGTTAAATATAAGCCAAAACAAATCAAATGTGGACACAGTCAAGGGAAATCAAGAACAAATTATCTAAGGAAAGTAAAACATTTCTGGAACTTACAACTCAAAATACATTTGTAAATCAAAGAATGTCCTCTATTCTCAAGGCTTATTGCTCCTTACCTCAGTATAAGATAAAAATAGAAATATCTGTTGGCTTTTAAAGTGTCAAGCAACTGAAGTTTTTCTTTGTATGTTTCCTGGTTTAACTTCTGGACAATGAAGCGAGCTAAGCTCTGTAAATCAGGTATCTGCTCATTGGGTTCATTGACTTTTAGCTTTTTCACATTCCTGAAGGCTCAAAATACAGAAAAATGTTGGTGGCTGACATTATGAGGGGCACAGTCCAACAGCAGGCATCCAGAAGTTTGTTCTATGACTGGCAAGTTTGTGCATGTCAAGATGGCCTCCTAGGTGGATTTGGGCCACTCAAGGCAGGCCCAAAGTTGATGATCCTGGACTATCAGCCACGAGTCACTGAACCGAAGGGGCCATTGAGCCCAGTGAACCTGTCTGGGTCCCTCATGACAACGAACACCAAGGAGCTCCAGGGTGGCTGAGGAGGGGAGAGATTTCCCAACAAAACGGATGAACATGATTTCAGGGTAAATTTCCTCCCATAATTATATTGTATTTCAGAGCCATTAAGATAATATTGCTGTTCTTTCCATGTCAGTGCCATCTCTGCCTCATTTGCATGTTCTGAGAGCTTTTCCACCTCTATGTTGAAAAATTGCTCTGTCAGAAAAGGCTGTTTTTTTTTTTTTTTGAGCAAAAAATCAACACAAAGCTTAAGTCAGACAAGGAACCACCTGTTCCTCCTCCTCATGTGTCAGAGCCCTCCTTGGTCACGCCCACCTCTCCCTCTAGATTGTCTAGATTGTCAGATTCTGGGTAACCCCCTGCCTGTAAAAGAAGCACAGCTAAACAAATCTAAACAGAGCTTCTAGGAGGCTTGTGGCTTGAGACAATATACTCTGGGACACCCCTGATAGTTCACTCACTGGCTTTAGGTGGATGTGTCAGGTATCAGAAACAATGAATTCAACTTTCACTTCAGCAACTTCTGGGCTATATGAAATGCTTAATCTTCATTCTTCATCTGTAAGGTGGAGTGGTGGAGTGGTTATTTCCCTTTGCATGGATGAATTATTTTAAGGATCAATTAAGAAAATATAGAACAGAGCAAGTGGCAAACTCTAAAGCAAATACTGATTCTCAAAAGGCACACTGGTACCCTCACCATGGGCAGGAAAATTGCTACAAGATGGTAGACTGTTTTAAGGTCATCCCAAGAACAGCACAACAGCTGTTTGCCAGAGAGAATTTTACATAAGAAAAAGGAGTAATCAGGGCTTCTTGAAAGAGAGAGAGAGAAAGAGAGAGAGAGAGAAAGAAAGAAAGAAAGAAAGAAAGAAAGAAAGAAAGAAAGAAAGAAAGAAAGAAAGAAAGAAAGAAAGAAAGAAAGAAAGAAAGAAAAGAAGGAAGGAAGGAAGGAAGGGAAAGAAAGAAAGAAAGGAAGGAAGGAAAGAAAGTGAAAAGTAGGTGAGGAAAGAAAGAAGGAAGGAAGAAAGGAAGGAAGGAAGGAAGGAAGGAAGGAAGGAAGGAAGGAAGGAAGGAAAGAAGGAAGGAAGACAGGCAGGCAGGCAGGCAGGCAGGCAGGCAGGCAAGGGGCTGGGCACTAGTGGCTCATATCTGTAATTCTAGCTACTCAGAAGGCTGAGAACTGGATCCTGGAGTTTAACTTTACCTAGGCAGACAAACACAAGACATTCTTATCTCAAATTAACCAGAAAAAAGCCTGATGTGAAGGTGTGGCTCAAGGGGTAGAGCTCCAACCTTGAGCAAAAACCCTAAGGGAAAGCACCCTGAGTTCAAGCTCCAATAGCAGCACAAATAAAAACAAAGACAAAAGTAGGATGACCAATGACCTAACACAGAGACAGAGATAAGAATCTTGGGAATCAGCTTCTATTTCACTAGTTTAAAGCATCAGGTGGGGTGATTTGCATCCAGAAACAAAGACACCATCTCTCAAAGATAGATGGAATCTGATTTCTGAAGCTGGACCTCTACAGCTGAGAAAAGTTACCCTGTAGATTAAGACCCAGCACTGGGACTGAGTGCTTATTCCAGGGAATGAGTAGGCTGGCCTTGGGAAAGCTGATAGGAACTGAAGACATTACAATGAGTGCTATAACCACTACTGTAGGGACAGTGATCACTTGGCACTGCTGGCAGTGGCAGATTTGGCTCCCTCTGTTGAAAGAACCTAGACAAAACCTAGCGAGCAAAGTAGCTTGCCGAATTCTATCCCTGGCATTGCCAAACAGAAGGTAGGAAGGTTGGTTTCATCAATTAGCCCATGGCCCACACAGTTCACTCCTTGGCTACTCAGCACCCAAATGCATCCACCTGCTCCCAAAAGTTGCAGTAACACTTCATAAAAAGGAAAATGCACTGACTCTTACCCCAAAATGGGATAAAAATTCCCAATAATCATTGTTTATATTTGATGGCACCTTTCTTGCTTCCAAAGTGAAAAATAAATTACCAAGAGCACTCTTCCATATGCGTGCATTTAGCTTGCATATTCATTTATTGTTTTTATTCATTTATGTAGGTTGTGTGAGATAATTCAACTCAAACTTCATCGAGAAAAAGGTATCACAAAATCTGAGTGTCAGTGACTCACCTGTAATCCTAGGATGTTCAAAAGAATGAGAACTCATGGAGAAGCCAGCTAGGCATAACATTCCAAAACACTTCTCCAATTAACCAGCATAAAGCTGGACTAGTGGCATTGCTCAAGTAGTAGAGCACCAGAGCTATAAGCAAGCAAGACAAGCAAATGCAAGGCCCAGAGTTTAAGCCTTACTACATGCACACACACACACACACACACACACACACACACACACACACACACACACACGATAAAGAGAGAAAGAAAGAGAGACTGAGATATTTCATTCCCATAGATGTTTCAGTATGAAACCCATGACTTAAAAAAATACTTTGATGTTTTAGGATAATTTGACTCATGACAGAATTGCAAAAATAATGGGAATTCTGTACACTCTTAATCCAGATTTTCTTTATTTAACAATTTATAAAACCATGCATGCACACACGCGCACACGCACACACACACACACACACACACACACACACACACACACAAATGAGTAAATCTAAGAAAGGTTTCTTGGCCCCATGGCATTTCCTGTGTTTCTCCTTTTCTTTCCTGACCTTGACATTTTTATTCAGCACTGGCTGGTTGTTTTAGAAAATAGCCTTTGTTTGGGTTTATCTGATGTTTCCCATGGTGGCATCAAGATTATGCAATATAGCAAAGAAGATCACAGGGTGATGTGTTGTCCTCAATTCATCACCAGTGGTACTGACAGTCAATATGTGTTATTACTCATGGTGTTGACCTTGATCATTTGATTAAAGTAATGTCTGCCAGGGATTAATACTGAAAAGCTATGATTTTCCTTTTGTAGCTACAAACTATTCTGGTAAAGATACTTTTAGAGTGCACAAACTTAAACTTTTCATCCACTAAATTTAGTATCCAGTGGTAGATTTGGCCTGAAGCAACTATTTCTTGTCCTTCTTCCAGCATCTTGGAGATACTGTCGTTCATTTAAAATTTAGGACTCCGAAAAATTTTTACTCCTTTCCCTGGGTATCTCTCTCTCACACTCCTCCTCCCTTCTTTTTTCTTTCTGTCTCTGTCACTGTCTCTCACTTTCTCTTCCCTTCTCCCTCTTATATGAGTCTTGAAATGACAAGATCTTTCCTACTAAATAGGCCTTTTGAAAAGGGGGTTCTGCATAATGAATCTGGGTTTCAGGCAAGTTAACACTTCCTCTATTCTTGCCCTTGCAGGAAGCTCAGCATCTTCTTTCTGAGTACTCAGAAGAGATCCATGGGGAAGAGCTTGAGGAAGTATGAGAACACTTATCCTTCTCACATTAACATGGGCTTTGATATTTTCAACATGGAGTAGAACCATAATTTCTTTTAATCTTTTATCTTCTTTTTTATCTCTCAGCCTGTACATTCCTGTCTTCCTCACTTTGGGGCCAGGAATTCTGATTGGTGTGGGCTTTATAGCGTTTTCTCAAGCTTTATATGAGAGGAAGACTCTTTCCAGTTTCTACATCTCAGGGTGTGAATGGCATCTGTGGTTGCAATAAAAAAAAAAATCACTACATTGGGTATCTCAAAAATAATTTTGTTCTCTTGTTATTCTGAAGGCCAGAAAACCAATGTCAATATGTCAGCAAAGTTGCATTCCTTCTGGTGGTTGGCTCCAAGCATCCATTCCAGTTTCTCTACCTTCCATGTTTGCACAAATTTTCCATTCAGTCTCAAATATCTCTATCTGTCCTTTTCTCACTGGGAGCTTAGCTGGGAAATCCAGGAAGATCTCATCTCAAGGTTCTTAGTTATATCTGCTATGACATTTTTATTTTCACCAAACAAAGTTTTATGCATAAGTTCCAAGACTGAAATATGGACATTATACTTTTCGGGGAGCTCCCATTCAGTCCACACAGCATGCAAGATTGTTGGAACTTAGTTGTGGTAAATTTCATTCACTTGATGGGTCACAGGAAGAAGCACACATGAATAGAGCTCCGGGACCCCACAGTTTTACTTCTTCCTGAAGAGTTCCACAATCCAGGGCTTCTGGTCTCAGTGTGGATGCTTCCCTATAGCTAGATCAATTGCACATGCCTATCACAAGCTCTAGGGAAAAAAATCTAATTGCCTCTTTTGTTCTCATTGGTTTTTTTTTTTCTGGAAATATCTGCCAAATGCTCACTTATCTAAGACTCAGGATGTATTCAGGTATTTGCACAAACATGTCCTTTTCAGAGAGGCCTTTTAAAAATACTATGTATTATTTCTCACTGACAGTCTGGACTCACCATCCTTTTGGTTTCTCTGTGTTTCAGTATGGCATAGGCCTTCCAGTTCTCTGGACTTTTTAGCACTACAGTGCAAGGAGAAGAATTCATACTCCCAACTAATTTGGAGGTGAGACTCTACCCTGAGATTCCAGGGTAGAATGTTTCAGACCCAAAGTCATGGAGTTTTTTTTTAAGTTGCTTGACCAGCTCATCCAAGTATCCACTCATTCTTCTTAGAATAAGTATTGAGTCATTTGCTTTCTGGGCGTAATATAGGGGCAGTCACCACATTGAATTAGAAGCAGCTCTTCTTCTCAAGTCCCCATCCCCATTCCTGATCCTTACAGGCTATTTTCTTAATTATGGCAGGGACATGGGGCTGGAAAATTTCTGTTTTTCTGAGAATGGAAGGAGATACAATTTCCAATGCTCTGGAAGAGCCCTCATTAGAAAGTGTGAGAACTGTGAAGCAAGAAACATAAGGTGAAATTTTCCATATTTACATTGAAATTAATCTCTCATCTCTTCTCTCCTACCTTTTAGCTTTCAGACCCTGAAAATTAAATTTACTGTCTGAAACAATAACAAGTTAACGTCCCCTCAAAAATATCCTTAGCTTTCACGTATGCATTGTTAGGCAGAAGTGTATCATAGATTTACTTACACTGAATTTATCTGAGTCCTTGTTAGAACACTCATATGATACTGTGAGGTCCTCTAAACTTGGGATCACATCTTAGATTTAGCAGGTGCTAAATTAATAATTGGCTGACTTTAACAAGTTAAAAATGAGTAATCATGAAAATTGTACTGAAAGATTTTCCATGTCAATCAAAGATTCTTAAGGTTCTGATTTCAGGAATCTCTCATGTACACCCTGGACAACTTTGAAATTCTGGTACTAAAGGCAAAGCCCATCAAAATAGATGTCCAACAGTAGCTGCTGATAGAGGGAGAGTTCTCCATAGACTAGTCAGATATCAGTGAAACTCTCATTCCAGCTGTAAAGCAGGAAGAGCCAGACATTTGTTACCATTAGGGTAAGGATTGGCAATTTCCTTTGATCTCTTCCATCTAGAAGTTATCAGCTCTCAACCCAGCTTCTCCAGCCTGTAGATAAACTAGAAGCTTTTAAAAAACTGTAGGCTTAGAAGGGTTCACATATCCTAACTTTAGCTAGTTTTTCCTGCTTTTTTCTTTTGACAGCAGAGACTAGGATATATTTATATATCTTTTTGTAAAGGTGATGAACAGAGGGGATTACAGTTACATAAGTAAGGTAATGAGTAGTTTCTTTTTAAACACTGTTATTGTTACCTCCTCCTTCATTTTTTCCCACTTAGTCCTTCCTTATTCCCCTCCCCCTTTAGTTGTATAGTTTCTTTCCAACATAGTGTCAAGTCAGTCTCGTTGCATTAGTTCATCCTTTGTCCTGCTGTTTCTGTGATTCCATTTCCCTTCCACAGATCGGTTACACTTATATACAGGACAAAAGGTACAGAAAACCAAAACAGAAAAACAATAGAATTAATGCATACAGGGCATAATAAGAACCTCTTGTCTCCAATTCTTGCAGTTCATGTTGATATGCTTCATTATATATGATCCTATGCACTTAGCAATTGGGTTATTGTGACCTCCTGTTAAGAATATCATAGACATATTCTAGTTATTACAAATGAGGGGAAACCATGCAACCTACTTTTCTTAGTGTCTGGCTTACTTCACTTAATATAATTTTTCCAAGTCTTCCCATAAATTAAATCCCCCCAAAACAAATCCCCAAAGAAACAGTCACCCTATTAACAACTTGGCTAGAGACTTAAAGAGAGACTTCTCTGAAAAGAAAATAAGAACAGCCGACAGATACATGAAGAAATGCTCAACATCTCTGTCCATAAAAGAAATGCAAATCAAAACGACATCGAGATTCCACCTTACTCCAGTTAGAATGGCTATAATCAAGAAATCTAATAACAGCAAATGCTGGAGGTGATGTGATCAAAAGGGAACGCTATTACACTGTTGGTGTAAGCTTGTTCAACCACTCTGGAAAGCAGTATGTATGTTCCTCAAAAGACTCCACATAGAGCTCCCCTAAGACCCCGCAATCCCACTTTTGGGCATTTACCCAAATGATCACAAATAAGACCATACTAAATCTACCAGCATAACCATGTTTATTGCAGCATTATCTACCATAGCTAAGATATGGAACCAACCCAGATGCCCCTCAGTAGATGAATGGATCAAGAAAATGTGTTATATATACACAATGGAATTCTATGCCTCCATCAGAAAGATCAAGAAATCCTACTTCAGAATTTCTCTGTTAGGTTTCAGAATAAAGCAGAGGTTCTAGACCCACACCTTATGATAATCAGGCACAGCAATTAAATTCTGCTTCCTCCTGATTCTTTCTGAGAAAGGGAGGAGATAAAATTTCTCATGCTCTGGAAAAGCCTCCATTAGAAAGTGTTAAAACTAACTATGAAACTTTTCATATTTACATCTAAATACACATCTTCAGCACAATCAGGCTCCATGCATTGATTTGTCCTGATCCTGCCCATGAGTGAGATGCTTTGATAATTCAAACATTTATTCAAAAATCACATTCATAATCTACTCTCATCTGTGTAGAGCTAGGTCATCTCTTTAAATCCTGCTGTCTAGCTGCCTCTGAGGAGCAGTTGTATCTCTTTTCACAGGATTCAGGTCATACTCCATCAATGAACCCAATATTGATTGGAAGCTCTGGATATAGATGGTTGTTCATTAGGGGTAGACTCAAGAAAATAACTTGCCTGTGCCTAGTTATGTGAAATATTGGAGCAATGGGGAATTGCTTAAACCTTTCCTTCTCTACCCCTCACTGATAAAGTAGCACCAAATATACTATAATGCTTTCTTGGAAAACCCTTGAAAAAGCAAGGACCAGTGAAAAGAAGACATCTGGAATTGATAAAGGAGAGAAGGAACTCTTAAGGACTTACACACTAGATCCTATTTAGATTTCTCACTTTGTTATATGACTCATGAGGTATCAACATGGGGAAAGTTCTGGGGAACATCGAGAAGTAAGGGGTAAGTTTTTGAAGGCACTTGTAGCTCTAGCTTTTAGAGAGTTGATTTAGCTTGGTGGTGTAGGAAATGTCACCTGGTACAAGCTTATAAGGAAAACTCATACTAAAATAATTCTTGTAATTACAAAAATTTAGGTCAGATTTTCATATTCATCTAGGGCAGAGACTCTGGGTAAAAATAAAATGAAATAGACATCGACCAGTCTTGATGAATGATATAGCACTAAAAGAAGCAAAATCTGAGCTAAACACATATTTAATGCTGGATATAGCCTCTCTCTTTTGCATGTATGCCAACACTGGGCTCAAGCTCAGGTCCTGGGCACTGTCCTTGCTCAAGGCTAACACTCTATTAGTCGGGCTTTTGGGTGGTTAATTGGTGATAAGGGTCTCATGAACCTCCCTGCCTGGACTGGCTTCAGTGATCCTCCAATCTCAGCATTCTAATTAGTTAGGTTTACAGGTGTTCAGTTTTGGATATAGTCTTTTGAGACAAATACAATATCCATAAGCTATTGAAAAAGTATCAATAAATTTCTATAGCATCTCTGTGTACAATTAGGCACTTATATCAAGAAGCAAAGAAATAGTTATATTGTTATCCATAATTACCATATTGCTGCATTTAGAACTAATTAGAGATATTACTCATGGTATGTATAAAATGGATTAAATAGAATTAAATAGCCTAAAGAAAAATCTGAATGGAAGTGGTTACATAAATTACAGTGCAGCCATCATTTAAAAATGATTTGTACAAATATTTAATGACAGAGAAAAATTCACTGTATAATTAATATTAAGTCAAATGAACAGGATACCAAACACTAGGTACAAAATGACCTCAGCTACCCAAACTGGTGTTAAATATGAAGATGTGTTCATTCATAAGTGCAAGCATGGTTCTCTCTAGCTGATAGAAGCATTGGGGTTTCTTTCATTCATTATCTTATTTTGCCTTTGGCGATTAACTGATTTTCTAAAGCATAGTGCATTACTTAAAAGAAAACTTGTCATTAGGTTTGGAGAAAACACTTTCTTTTTTTTTTTTTTTTTTTTTTTTTTTTTTTTTTTAATTTAATTTTATTTTATTTGAGAACATACTGTACAGAGGGGTTACAATTACATGGGCAGGATAATGCATACATTTCTTACCAAGCATTGCAGCCTCCTCCTTTGTTTACCCTTCACCGCCCTTCCCAGCCTCCCCCCTCCCTCCCACCCAATCATACCCCCCCCCCCCGACATTGTAAAGCTGGTTTTGACATGACATTTTGTACTTCTCATTGTTGCAACAGGTCCACCTGAATCCTTAAACGACTTGTTTGTCCCCATCTCCTCCACATGTTATACTGACATCAAATATAGTGAAAGCGGGGGTTACACTGTGGGGGAGGGACATACAAAGCAACAAAGAGATAATATTATAAATGCGTTAGAAACACATGCATGAAAGAAACAAAAACATTAAAATACATATTTGAGGTTTCGTTTTCCTAACATCACATTATTTGACTTTTTCCGCTTGACTCATACCTATACTAGATATTGCAAATAAGGGAAACCATGGGACCTATGTTTCTTTGGGCCTGGCTTACTTCACTTAATATAATTTTTTCCAAGCCTTTCCATTTCCTAACAAATGGGGAAATGTCATTCTTTCTGATGGAGGCATAGAATTCCATTGTGTATATATACCACATCTTCTTGATCCATTCATCTACTGAGGGGCATCTGGGTTGGTTCCATGTCTTAGCTATGGTAAATAATGCTGCAATAAACATAGTTGTGCTGGTAGCTTTAGTGTGGCCTTGAGAAAACACTTTCTTAATGCTGACCTCCAAGAGCGCCCCTCTGGCCCTAGCAGAAGACACTGCACATCACCCTGTACAGTGTCTCCAATAGCATTTTTCAAAAGGGTATGGATGTGCTTTTTGTAACTGCTGTATATGTTGGGAAAATCATTGTCAAAATCAAGCAGAATGACATCACAGGATGATTTGAGAAGGCACCTGTGTGAAGAGGGCCCCTGGCAGGAAATCTGGCTGTGGCTCGTTCAGAACACTTGTGACCGTCACAAGCTCTCTTTGGCAGAAGCAAGCCGGTATCTGCCCATCCTATCAAATCCTGAGGCCATACTAGTTTCAGGTAGAGATAACTCCTCTACCTCCCACCCCTTGCCCTGCTTCTGTTGCTTATCTGCTTTCACATGACCCACAGAAATGAGCAGTTCATTCTTGGACATAGCCTGTGTATATCATCTTGACAAGGCTTCATATCACAAGGCAATTAAAAATAAAAGCAATGATCTGGGCACCAGTGGCTCATGCATGTAATACTAGCTACTCAGGAGGCTGAGATCTGAGGATCGTAGTTCAAAGCCAGACCAGGCAAGAGAGTCCTGAGACTCTTACCTCTAATTAACCATCAGAAAACCCGAAGGAGTGCTGTGGCTCAAGTGGTAGAGCACTTGCCTTGAGCTGAAGAACTCAAGGACGGTGCCCAGTCCCAGAGTTCAAGCCCCATGACTGACAAATAAATAAATAAATAAAGTCTAAACTACCTGGATAACTTCTAATAGAGTCTATTTCTCTGAATTAGCTATATAATATCTCTCCCATTAGGTCATACCTTAATTATGTCTGTTTATGGAAGCATACTTTATATAAACTTCTTGCTTATCATAGGGCATATAAGAATATATGTATTTATAAATATATGTACACGCTAAGGTCTATTATGCCAAATAAATGTATACCAGTAAACATATCTATGTGAATACTACTTATATGAACAAATATATTGATAAACACATACACTAGTAACTATCAATAAATGATAGATATACAAAAGAAAGGAAAGAAGGAAGGAAGGAAGGAAGGAAGGAAGGAAAGAAGGAAGGAAGGAAGGGAAGGAAAAGAAAGGAAAATGAAAAATAGGGAGACAATAGACAGATTGATAGACACTATTTTCCCCACTGTAGGTCCATAACAGCTTTGTGACTTCATAGATATTTTGAATAAAACTGAATTACATAATAACAAACAATATATTGTATAAAGTTAACAGCTCAAGTTCTTAATATATGTAAGTAATCTCTTAATGTCTATAACTATGTTATACACATGTATAAAAAGCCAGAATAAATTCATTATAAAAGAAATAACTAGCTCACCCCTGTAATTCTACCTGTACAGGAGGCTTAAATCTGAGATTGTAGTTCAAAACTAGACTTGGCAGGAAAGCCCATGGGACTTTTCTCCAACTAACTACTAAACAACAATGACAACAACTACCAAAACAGAAGTGAAGTTGTGGCTCAAATGGTAGAGCACTAGCCTTTAGCAAAAAAGCCCAGGGACAGCGCCCAGGCTCTAAGTTCAAGCCCCAGGACTTACACACAGGACACACCACACACACACACACACACACACACACACACACACACACAGAAATAAAAAAGAAAAGAAATACCTGCTTTCAAAGATATCAACTAAAAGCATAAATAACTGCCACTAGTTATTTTGAAAATATTTTCTTTTATGTGGCAGGTTAGGCTGGCTTAAAACTTGTAATCCTCAGTTTCCCAAGTATTTAGATTACAGGCATGTGCCACTATGCTGGACTGTAAATAAATTGTGTGTGTGTGTGTGTGCCAGTCCTGTGGATTGAACTCAAGGCCTGGGTACTCTCCCTGAGCTCTTTCACTCAAGGTTCTACCATTTGAGCCACAGCTCTACTGCTCATTTTGGGGATAGTTAATTGGAAATGAATCTCATGGACTTTCCTTCCTGGTTTGGCTTTTCAGTCTCTTGAGTAGCTGGGCTTACAGCCATGAGCCACCAATATGTTATTTGGAAATAACATTTACTCGGTATTTTGGGAGTGGGTGGGCAGTACTGGCAAAGAACATGGGGTCTCTGTGATGGCTAGAAAGGAACTCTATTACCTGAAATACTCCCCCCGCCTTCTTTTTGCACTGATTATTTTCAAGATAGGGTCTTGCTTTAGGCACAGGCCAGCCTGACTTGTGATCCTCTTACTTGTGCTTCCCTGTGCTACTAAGACAACAGGCATGTATCTGATCTCATCTCCTATGTAGCTAGAATTACAGGCATGAGCCACTGCTCTCAGCCAAGCTCTTCAGTACTTTTCTTAACTTTAAAAAATTATCTTCAAGTATTTGTATAAAGAAATTTCAACTTAACATGTTAGTTTATGAGTACAATGCATTTCAATCAATTTCATTTATCATTCTCCCCCATCTCTCCCAATACCACCCATCTACTCAAATTACCTGTAGCCATTTTTGCTATGTACATGGAATAGGACTGTATTTGACCACTTTTCCTCTCTCCATTCATTTGCCCACTGAAAGAGGAGGATCCCACACATCCATCCCAGGGGACAATGCAGAGGCAGACAGGCACAGGAGAAAGATTATTATAAGGTTATTAGAGGAGCCATATTTCCCCCAAGAGGGAACACATGGTCTCCGTCTCCATCCAGGTAGCAGGTGGGTCTGAGGGACAGGAAGTGAGGTAGATGGGAGGTAGGTCTGGGAGAAGAGAGGGAGGGGCCAGCTGTATGGCAGGAACTACAGGAATGGGAGGGGGCCCAGGTGAGGGTGGAGCTGAGGAGCAAAGGTGAGCATAATACTAACACCCACCATCCCCTTCAGTCTTCTTTATCCCTAATCCAGACAAAACATGTTTCAGTTTCTTGATATTGAGTTTGTTAAAGAAAATTAGTTGTTCAGAGGAGTTACACCACTAAAATCCTCCCCTCTTCTCTACACTTTTAACATGCGACCCATTATACTATTTTACCACAGGTTTACTAGAAGGCACAACTGAATGAATACACAAAAATTACAATAATATCTGACAAATAGAAAACACTCAATAAATGTCTTTTCCATAGAAGGTTTTTGAATAGAGTTTATTTGCAGCCCAAGATGGCATGTCTAACTGTATTATTGAACCAGCTAACACACAATCATACACTAGAACATTATCTGGAATCTTCAAGGTGCGGTGCTCCAAAAACTAGAATAGACATTCTAATACCACTCTAAGTTCTTATTGAACTCTCTGCCCCTGCCATCACTCTGAACTAGACTTGATGAGATGAGAAAAACATTGAGATACTAGGCATGAAAATAAAATTTCTTCTCTTCCTATAGATCAATCTAGGTATTTCCAACTTTTGCTTAATAAAAATTCCTTAATGTTAGGATTCAGAAACTCAAAAAGATTCCAACAATTCTGTAAGCAGATGATATGACTGAATAGAAGTTGCCGCATAATCATGTTCTAGAACAGAGCTCAGATGTTCTGGTAAATGCAGCACATATTCAGTGAAAAAATATCTGGCTCACAAAAAGAAAAATAGCAAAACTAAAAATGAAGAGAAATTATATTAGAACTAGATGCAGAAAATTAATATCTAATGTCCTATTTTAGCATATTAAAATAGAAATTATGGTAAATATAGTCCCCAAGTTTGAGAGGTGGAAGAAAGAGGAGTGTGTTATGGAAAAGAATAAAAGTAATGGTTAAATACAAAAGTAGGGGTTAAATAACAATGAACTTTTAGAGTTGAGGGTGAATAAAAATAATAAACAGAAACCAACTGGATGTTAGTTATCACATTACAACACCACAGAGCTTAAGGAACTTGAAGAAAAACTAATTAAAATACAATCAAAATAAAATTTGTCTGAGTTTTTAGAAAACATCAAATTGCCTGTGTTAGGAATAATTGTAGTCCAAAAGGAGAGGCATGAGATGGTGACAAGGTGAGACAGAAAAATACTTAATATTGTTCCATATATTTTCCAAGCTTGTTGAACATTGTGAACTTATTGACTTAAGAAGTTTAATGGGGCTGGGATGTAGCTCACTGGCAAAGCTCTTGCCTAGCAAGTGCAATGTTCTGGGTTTTATCCCAAGTACCAAAAAGAAAAAGACCAAACAATATAATTAAGAAGTTCAATGAATTTAACATAAATACACCCAGACAAACACAAACACACAGACACACAGACACAGACACACACACACACAGAAACATCAAATGTAAGCCTACATTTAGGGAGTAGATACATCAGTTAAAGAAAAAAATTTAAAATATCCATAGGGATTAAAGAACACTGCAGATAGAGAAAAACAACAGAAATTTCCTCAGGTATCAAGCTGGAAGATTGTGATTTGAAGTACTAGAAAAAAATCTGAAGAACAGAAAACTGTATTCTTGGAAACTATCTTTAGAAATATTGCCAAATTTTTCTGTCAAAAGAAAAAAAGATACCGGTAAAAATCTGTATAAATACAAGAAACTGAAGATACAAGAAACTGTAACACTATGGATAAATATTTCTTATTTCTCAACTCATATTAAAAGCCAGGAAAGAGAAATATAAGTAAACTGCCAGGAGGTTCAGATAGTGTGCCTGAACTAATGTTCATACAGGATAGGCCATAATAGCTTAAATATGCAATATAAGTCTTAAATGAATAAATTAACAGGAGCAGGAGCTAGAGGAAGGGTAGAAGGTATGGATAGAGTGAACAGTATTTTAGGGTAGTGAAACAATTCTGTAATATAAAGACAGATACATGTAATTATATAATCTGTCAAATCTATATGATGATTAGCACCAATACTGAACCCTAATGTGAACTAATTAGATGCAATGTATCCGTAATAATTCATCTCTATAACAACATTAATGCACAGTGAAAGAGGGAAATCTGATGGAGGGGTGACTACAGGATATAAGAGTATTTCCCGGGGCTGGGAAGGTGGCTCAGTGGTAGAGCACTTGCCTTGCATGCCTGAGGCCCTGGGTTCGATTCCTCAGCACCACAGAAGCAAAAAAGAAAAAAGCTGGAAGTGGCACTGTGGCTCAAGTGGTAGAGCACTAGCCTTGAGCTGAAGAGCTAAGGGACAGTACCCAGGCCCAGAGTTCAGGCCCCACGACCAGACCTCCCCCCCAAAAAAAGAGTATTTCCCTTTCTTTCATTGAAGCCCGATGAATTATGAGTAATTAACTTGAAGCTACTGTCAGGTGATTTCTCAAGAACTGTCTATACTAGTATATTTTGGTCTCCTTATGGTCTTGCTTTGAAGGTTCTTTTATTGGGTCTGTTCTAAGACCTTTTTCATTAATTAGTTATTAGTCATGAGTAAGGAAGGCAGGCGATCCATGAACAATAGCTCCATTCCACTTGATTTTGAACTTCCCACCAATATTTAGAGACTTGGCTCTAACTTGGCTCTATTTTGCTCTAACTAAAAAATGTAGAGACCTACTTAACAATTCATTACAGTAGAGAAACGCTCGGGAGCTGGGTGGCTAGTACTTGTTCCTTTTTCTTATTCTGATTCCACTTATCAACTGGACTGTAATTTGTCATTTTATGTTTTGCTTTTATTTCCACAAAATGCCTCTAATTATTTGGATAGGCAAGAAGAAACATTAAATATACTGATTAAATATCACGAGTATTTCATATAAAAATCTATGCTTAGTTCTCATAATGTAATGATATTTTTTTCTTTTGGCTTTTCATAGACCTTTATCTTATTAGTTTACATTACTTATACAGAGGGGGATTTTATTGTTATATTTGCATGCATGTTAATAATATATTCCAATAAATCCTACCCTTTTTATTACTCTCTTTTACTCCTTTCCTAAAACAATTTTAACTGGTTTCATTGCTCTATTTTCATAAATGCAAACAATTTGCTTCAACCATATTCATCTTCATTTACCCTCCCAGGTAGCTCAATAACCATGTACTCATTCTGAGCCCCACAACACAGCTTGTTTCTCTATTACCATCCCCTCAACTTCCTAGTGATTAACAGCTTTCATTAAGATACATTATTTAGCATCATACAGAGTTGCAATGTATTTCAAAATTATTTACTTTAATTTTGCCCTTTGCCCTTTTCCTCCTAAATAGTCCTTTATTTATACTCACACTCTAGATATAAACATCTATCTATCTATCCATCTATTTATACATGTTCTATATGTTTGTATAAAGATACGTACATACATATATATATATATACAGGTATATATGAACACACATGTACATGAACATGCTTGTCATTTAGGTCTAGCTCTTACATTTGAGAAAAAACATGATATCTGGTTTTTTGAGCTTAGCTGCTCTCAGTAAGAACCATTTTTAATAACATGACACAAGGCACTGATTTGTAGAGATTGCCAAGATTCTTTCTGAAGCAAGGATAATGCATTTTGTAAACAGTTGCAATAGCTTTAACTGCTATCGTAAAAACAATTTTACATCATGTTCAACACATTTAGAGAAAAAAATCCCAGCATACAAGCAATCTGAAAAGTAAATGAGGTCTAGTTAATTGCTAGCAGAGATCACTGGAAAAAACTGACACTCTGAATGGCTTCCCAGAGCCATTCCCTTTACCTGAATGAGTGTGCTTCTGCAGTTTTGCGAGACTCTTGTACTCTGACTACATTCAAGAGCTGTACGAAAATTAAATGGGGTTTGTAACAATGTCACACCATCCCATCACCTCTCCCTGCCGCTAAAATTTTTTGTTTTTCTCCTTCAAGGATTATTCTGATTGCTCACCTTGATAATTTATAATAATCTCTCCATCTCAAAAATCACATATGTAACAGCCCTTTAGCTACATAACGTAACACTCAGACCTCCCAAGGATTAAAACATGCACATTTCAGGGGTAGGGGATAACTATACAGACTGTGACAAAAGCTGTATTATTTATAATGGTGCAAATATCCATCTGCAGTGCATCCTCAAATAATGGAATACTGTGACACATAAAAAGAATATCAACTCTCTCTCTATATATAAAACATGAATATAACCTATAAACATTATACCAAGTGAAAGAAACTATATACCAAAGAATCCAGAAAGTGTACTTTTATTTAGATGAAACTCTAGATTATGTGTAATGAATCTATAGTAAGAGAAATCAGGTCATTGATTTCTTGGGTGGGACTTCCCTAGTAAGAACATGAAAAAATTTGTGTGTAAAAGGATTTTGAGTTTTTGGGTACTGGGATTGTTGAACTTGACTACATGCTTGCTAGGTTCAGGAGTTTGATTTTTTATTATCTTTAATTATATAAAAAGGTTAAATTCAGCTGGGCACCAGTGGCTCACGCCTGTAATCCTAGCTACTCAGGAGGCTGAGAACTGTGGATCACGGTTCAAAGCCAGCCCGGGCAGGAAACTCCAAGAGACTCTTATCTCCAATAAACCACTAGAAAACTGGAAGTGGTGCTGTGGCTCAAGTGGTAGAGTGATTGCCTTGAGCTGAAGAGCACAAGGAAAGCACCCAGGCCCCAAGTTCAAGCTCCATGACCAACAAAAAAGAAAAGAGAAGAAAAAAGGTTAAATCCAATAGCTCAAAGAGTACAATGAATCTTGATCATTGTCACTCTTTCTATCACTGCCTAATTAAAAATCAAATTCCTCATAGATAGGGTTGAGGATAGATAAAGAGATGGAAAGAGTGACGATCAAGATTCATTGTATTCTTGGACATGTTGAAGTGAACCTTTTTGTATAATTAAAGATAGTATAAGATCGTGTGTGTGTGTGTGTGTGTGTGTGTGTGTGTGTGTGTGTGTGTGTGTGTGTGTGTAAGCACAGTGGCTCATATTTGTAATCTCAGCTACTTAGGAGGTTAAGATGGGAAGGATTGGTGTTCAAAGATAGCCCATGCAAAGACTGTAAGACCTGTAAGACACCTTCTCAACCAATAAATAGCTGGGTGCAGTGGCATATGCATGCATGCAAAAAGGGTTGGAGGTGTCACTCAATAGGTAATGTGCTGGCTAGCAAGCATGGGGCTCTGTTTCAAACTCACTATCACCAAAAAGAAAATAAACTGTCAAAGAAACCTATCAAAAGTATAAATATATTATATGTAAAGTATGCTTCAGTTACATTGATATAAAAATAATAGGTTTCTTTAGCTCTTCTTTACTTCCTTGTACTTCTTTCTAACAAGAGAAAAATTCTCATAACTGAGTAGATAAAGCTTGTATGTCAAAATATCTTTGCTTTATTCTTGAAAGGGCTGCCTTATTCTGAATCCTTGAATACATCGATAAACAGTTCTAACTATTTAGCTGTTTTTGGGAGTTACTTCTTCCCTTACAATGAGTAATGATAGTTCTAACCTAGTTTTCAGGGACCTCATCATTAGTAAACAAACCAACCCTTGCCGTACATATCAAAACATGTTACAAAACTGTTTAACTCGGGTGCCAGTGGTTCATTCTTGTAATCCTAACTACTAAGGAAGCTTAGATCTGAGTATAACGGTTCAAAGCCAGCCTGCCAGGAAAGTCCCTGAGACTTTTATCTCCAATAAACCACAAGAAAACTGGAAGTGGCACTATGGCTCAAGTGGTAGAGCACTAGCCTTGAGCTGAAGCACTGAGGGACAGCACCCAAGCCCAGAGTTCAAGCCCCACGACTGACAACAACAACAACAACAACAACAAAAACCTCATTTATTGTGAATCATAGATGGTGCTGTATAGATTTTTTTCTGGTTTTATTGATGTGTTAATTCTTTATTATGAAAATACTGTACAGAGAAGTTACAATTATATGGGCAAGATAATGAGTACATTTCTTATCAAGCATGGTTGCCTCCTCCTTTGTTTCCTCTTCCTATCCCTTCCCATCTCCCCCTCTCCTACCCCCTTATATCCCCCCACACCAGATCTCTTGTAGGGTGAGTGTCTTCAGACCTTGAATAGATTGAGAGATTTTTGAGGAGAGTGAGAGAGATATAGCTGTCACCTTCTGCTTGGTCCTTTCACTAACACTATGTCTAAGCCATTGCTCTTCCTTAGAGGATAGTGTTGGCTGGGACTAGGCAGCCCCATGGAACCCCGTTTTCACAATTATGATGAAGGCTACAATGCTCTCAATTATTTAGTGTCTAGGAACTCATTTGATGTATTCCATTTGTATTCAGTTTGGGAGAATAACAGCTTCCATACCTGTGCATTAGTGCATTCAAGCACCCATTACAATGAGATAAACAAAGATCTGAACCATTTATATGAGGGACAGGAAGAAAGGCTTTGGAATCAGAAACAAGGGGAAAGCTGGTGATTTGAAGACTTATGAAATGTGCCTGTCAAGTTGAGAACAATTTAATTGTCCTGGTCTATAACTCTACCCTGTTAACAGTTTAAAATAAGCCCACGTTTTATGTAGCTAACTGTGTTCCTCACAGTCACTCTATGGTTCTAGCCATAAACATTGAGTTAGACTAGTTCAGAAGACTAGGAAACTGCATGAGTTGTCTTCTCTAGTCCAAGAAAAGATATTTCTCTTGAACACCTACTGGAAGGAGATCATTTTCCTATGGGTTGCCGACCTTCAGGGAAGAGGAAAGACTTAATGCAATTGGAGGTGAGGAAACTACTAATCATAAGAAGATCCTAAAGCTACACAGTCCATCCAGTCTGCATTACTACAAGATAGTTCAGTCAAGAGGAGGTGATGGCATCTTGCCTTCTTTGCCAATTTCTTCCTTTACAATGAGTGAAGATAGTCCTAACCTAGTTTTCCATTTCCAGGAACCCATATTTCCATTTCCAGGATCCCTGATCATTAGATTTGCCTTTGCAGCTAACAGGACTGGATGTTCTAATCTGACTGACCCCAGGACTCCATTGCTACTGAAGGTATGGTCTACACAGAAGCAGCACTGGGAGGAACCTTTAACAGGAAATATGGGGAGCGGTTTAGATATTTGGAGGTGAGTTCTTAAACAGTAGTTATTATGGACTCATTGGTAATTCTCATAAGAGACTACAGAAAAGCTAGATTTGGTCTCACCCAGCTCTGTCTCCTCCTGCTTAGAGCTGTAACTATTTGCTTGCTCTGGTACATACTCCACTCATTGTTGTCTGTCTTGATGTGAGGTAGCTGAGAACTGAACCATTGTCAGTGCAATACCTTTGAATCTCTAAATTAGTGAGCTAAATAAACCTGTGACAGGCATTTTTCTATAAAACCAAAAATCAGGCTAATGTAGTCACTGTCCATGGACTTTTCATTCTCTCTTTCTGTGACCTAGCTTTTGGCTTTTTTCTCTTCTCTGTTTATACATATTGGTGTCTATAAGTCTGAGGCTCACTAAATCTAAGAGATCCTTGCTCATTGACTCTACAAGAAGAGGTGCATACAGGGTTAGGAGTCTGGAAGTGAGCCTGTCTAGTCTGGGGAGATCTAGTGCCATACATGCTCCATCCATCTTGAGAATGGGGGAAAAGTTTCATAAAAAAGGATCGTAAAACTCTGTGACTCTTCTGTGTGTCAACAGCAGTCCTAACTAGCTGGTTTGACCAAGGGCTAAATAGACAGGCATGTTACAAATTCTTTTGTACTACTAAAGATTTTTGATAAATTTTGTCCTGAATGTATTCCTCTCATTTACTACCAGGAACTAGTAGAGATACTTTTTTATATTTCATTCTTTTATACTTCATTTAGCACTACACTAAAAGTTCTAGCCTTACAATAAGGCAAGAAAATAAAAGACATACATATAAGAAAGGGAGAAATGAAAAACCTCTTTATTTGTAATTGGCATGATTGCTTTGAAATTAAATTCCCAAGGAATCTAAAAAAAAAACAAAAACAAAAGACCCCCAAAACTAACAACTAAGTTCAGCATGACTCAGTATAAGATCAACATACAAAAGTTGATTGCATTTCTATATAATAGATGTGTAGAATCAAAAAGTCAAGCTACAATGCCATTTGCCATCACTAAAATACTTAGGTGAAAGTATAACATGCCATGTACATGAATTGTCTGCTGAAAACTATAAAGATAAAAATTTAGAAAGATCTAAGCAAATGAAGACATACTATATTCCTAGATGGGAAGGATCAATAAAGAAAAAATAGCTATTTTCTCCAAATGGGTATACACGTTTAATAGTATTCTTATTAAAATATCAAGATTTTTATACTAACATGTATATGGAAACACAAGGATAGTAGAGTAGCAAAGCCACTTTTGAATTAAGAATGAATTGGGATTAGTTGTTCCATCTGGTATTAAAATCTATGTATCTAGAATAAACAGGACAGTGTCATAGTGACAAAAGGATAGACTCATAGGTCAGTGAAATAGAAAATAAGAAAACAGAAATGAAGTCACACAATTGATTTTTCACAAAGTGACAAATGTAATTCAGTGGAAGAGGGATAGTCCTTCAATATTTAAAATATTTGCTCTTCAAATGACGATGCCAAGAAAGATCAAATGAAATCTGCAAACTGAGAAAACATTTAAAAGCCATATGATGTAGTCTGGATCTTGAATAACCCCTGAAATGACACTCGTGTTAAAAATTCTGTGTCCCAGGATAGTACTATTGATTTGTGATGGAACTTGTAGGAGGTGGGGCTTAGTGAGAGTTTTTTAGGTCATTGAGAGGATGTCCTAGAAAGAGATACTAGGACCCGGATCTCTTCACTCTTTGCTTATAAAGTGAATTGCTTTGCTCAAGCAAAATGGAAAATAAGCATATGGCAAGGTGTTCATTATTACTAGCAATCAAAGAAACATAATTATTAAATCTATAAGAAAATATCATCATACATTAACTAGAAGACATAAAATTAAAGGAAATAACAGCACAGATGCTAGTGAGGACATGGAGAAACTGAAACTTCCATATTGATGGTGGAGCAAAACTAAACCATGGTACTGTAGAAAACAGTTTAGAAATGGGAGAGAGAAGAAACTAAGACATGCTTACCAGTAACACAGAAATGTGTATCAGATCCTTAAATGGAAAAATACCTGTGTGCTTGTATGAGATTAATTTGTAATTGCCCACAAATCAAAGAGTTGCAATAAGTAAATGTTTAAATAATTGTGGTTCGTCTACTGCATGGAGCTGTACTTGAGGATGAGAAAGGAGCAACCCAATAACTTGCAGAACTACCAGGATGCTACACAAAAGCACTGTGCCCACAGAACTGACATTCACATCTGAAAGGCCCTGCCAGTGTGATTCCCTTTATGTAACATTTACCATACCACAGATATGCAGGAAAATTCATAGTTGACAGGGATTGTGAATTTGGGAAGGCAGAAATCTGGAAGTGACTATAGAGAAATTAAACAACAGATCTTTGTGGGAGTAGGACAAATTGAGTAATGATTATACAAATCTACATAAGTGATCTATTGGCAGAGAACTTAACAGTAATTCCAGTTTTAACTGGATTTTGGTATTATGTACAGTTGCTTAAAATGTAAAGTTTGAAGGGTATAGGAAACTGACCTATATTGTTTGGTCACTTCCTATGACTATAATTATTTGAAACAGTTTAAACTAGAAAACAATCCTCCATACATTCTTTTATTCCATGAGTAGAGAGAAGACTAACACTGTCACAAAGAGAGCCTCCCTAGTTAGAGTATGCTCCAGTGCACCTCAATACCATAATAATGCCTCTCAGAATGGCTTATCAAAGAAGACACAGATAATAGACCCAGGCAATTATCTGGTTCTCACAGTGTCCTTTAGTGAGGAACAATCTATCCCAGACACTTGAGAAGTATAATTTATATTAGCCACAGGTCTTCAGAGGAATAGATGGATTACAACACAACTGTCACCTCTGGAAGAAGCTGTGTTACTGTACAATGACAAGCAGGCTGGAGCTTGTAGATTTGAGCTACACAACGTGCGATTCCTGAGCTCGAGCTCAGGATGTCAGAGAGGTCTCATTTGTAGGGTATAATGCACAGACACAAGGAATACTTCATGCAAGTACAAACTACAAATAAGCATAAGGGGATGAGAAAAAAGTACTCATTAGAAGAAAATGACATTTTTGGTCTGCAGATGCCAAGTTGTAAGGGCTGGAGAGGTGAGCAAAGAGAAATTAAGGGAGCTTTTCCCAGATCCAAGTCCAATGAGAAGAACTGAAGCATGTTGAAAAGCCCCATGGGTATCTAAAGGTTAGACAGAAAACTCCAAAGCATTGTTTCTGTCAAGACCTCCTGGGATTAGTCATGCTGGAGGCTTTATTACTTTCAGAACCAATGACTGACTTATTTTCAGCAATTTAGATCATGTCCATTTCTTGTCAGAGGACAATACCATGGGCATATTGGACTTCAGTAATGATGCTGGGTGACTAGGCACTTCCAGATTATTACTTCATCTGTCACTCATTCAGAAAAGCAAAACATATTTAACAACTAGCATCTAATTTTTTCATTTTCCAAATTACTGCTGCAACTGGTTAGACCAACTCTGTCCATAGAACTTTCAGGGGTACAGGAAGCACCACAGACATACAACCAGGTCCCTCACTCTGCACATGAGGCTGCTGCATGGGGCTGAGACTCAACCCCAGTGCTGTTAGTGGGCTCCTCTCTGGCTGCTCTGATATAAACAGCATCATCCTTGTGAAAAGTCCAAAGGCATTTCACATCAAATTCCCACAGGAATTTGTCAGTGCTAGTCTTGCTGCCTACTCACTGATTTCACCCCTCCTCCTGTCATCTAGGGCCCAAGGAGTGACAAGCTGCAAACAGACATTGACCTGTTCTCCTACTCACAGCCAGGGAGCTATATTTTCACAGACTCACAGAACAATTGTATACCCTGTAAGACAGAAACATGGTACAATTGTACAGGGTACCCTGAGATCCTGGGGAGAAAATTAGAATATTACAGTGTGAATTTGTGAAGCTCCTGGAGGGGTAAAAGAACTATGCCATTGTAGCAGAGACCCCTGAAGACATAGCAGCAGAAAGAGCCATAAGTGCTCTCAAAGCTAGTCCCACAGAGGTGGCCAAGAGTACTAGGTGCTTAGGCTGAAAGCCTCAGAGTTTACCCAAAGACAAGAGTTAGGCTGGATGAAGAGTGACCCTTCAAGTCTCCTGCATTTTGATTGGAACTTCTTTATACCACCCAAAGGTAGAGTTCATGATGGTGCTCACTCATTCACTTCTCAGAAAACATTTCTCCTTTTCTTTCTCATATTTCAGATCTAGTTGCTGTCCTGCTTTGGCTAAGTGATAGGAATGGGTTTACTGTGTAGGTCATACAGAATTTTCTGTGGTTGTTCTCAGTGGGTAGACCCCACATGTGAACCTTCTGGCTCCACAGCTAGCAGAGACCAACTAAGTTGCAATCCTGAACAACATCTGCTTAGTATGGCAGCTCAGTGGTAGACAATGCCTCTTCAGGTTCTTGTCTCAGGAATCTGATGAATAAAGTCTAGACAATGGAGAGTGATTGCCAAGAACTGTATTAGCTATGTTGCTCTGTCTGTCCGCTTAGTCTCTGTGTGTATTAGATGCATTCCTCCAGGTGGCTGGTCTAGAGGCTTAGATATCCTGGTCTATGTTCTAATTGGTTGCCCCTATTACAATTAGGTGTTTTGGAAAGTAGGTTTTTATTGGTAGGGTCCCAGAACATTCTGATTGGTTGTTCATTCCTAATCTGGTCCTTTCTGAAAATTCTCTCCCCATCGTCCTCGGAAGGTTATAAAAACTAGAAGGAGTCAAAGAAAGGAAAAGCCATGTCTGTTTTGTTTCTATTTTCTGCTTGCTAGGCCAATATGCTATCCAAGGGTTCTGGGTTTGAGAGACCAAAAATAAGTTTAGCAGTAATTTCAGACAAACTAAAACATTTGTCATCTGTCACTGGAAAGTGAGTGTTAGATCCTGCACCAAGGCAAGATAACAGTAAGAATTATTAAGGGATCTGGCTGCCCTGGCCAGTCCAGGAATTTGGGCAGTCTCTCCCCCCAACTCTGTTGGGAAAACATTTAGGGCAAGACATAACTCAGAATTCCTGTGGTTAGCCCCACTTATGCAAACAATGATGTGTGATTTAACCTATCCTGTAACCAAGCTAGAAAGTCCCTGCCCTTATTGGAAATGATCATACCCCTAACCAATAAGCTTGAGACATCCTTCCCCCTGCTACATATTCAATAAAAACCCTGCTGGACAAGGGGTCGGGGCTCACAATTTCCAACCTGCTGCGTCAGGAAGGGTTGTGAGTCTGGCTTGAGCTGTAATAAATGATTCTTATGCATTCATCGGTGACAGCTCCCTTGTGGTCTTTGGTGGGGAGGGGGTCTACGGCCTGGTACTACAGGTTCAGACTAGTTTACCCATTCAGAGTGACATATATCTGAGTTCAAAAGAGAAATATGGAAACGTGGAGAAGAGAGAATGAACAAATATGTCTGAAAGGACAGTATATTTTAAAGACAATGTAACAGGACAGCTTTGCATCTTCAAATTGACAGTGGTAGCTGGGCACCAGTGGCTGGTGTCTGTAATCCTAACTACTCAGGAGGCTGAGATCTAAGGATCATGGTTTGAAGCCAGCCCAGGCAAGAAATGAGGTTTTGTATGCAATAAGCTACTCAGAAAGGCCAGTAGTGGTGCTGTGACTCAAGTGGTAGAACACTCACCTTGAGCAAAAGAAGTTCAGGAACAGGCTCTGGGTGAAAGTCTGGAGACCAGCAAAAAAAGAAGAAAGAAGCAGAAGCAGAGGAAAAGGAAGAGGAGGAGGAGGAGGAAGAAGAAGAAGAAGGAGGAAGAGGAGGAGGAGGAAGGAGGAAGTGGAGGAAGGAAGAGGAGGAGGGAGGAGGAGGAAGCAGCAGCAGCAGCTGACAGTGGCTGAGGGCAGCCAGCAGAGAATCAGGGGGTTGTGGGGGGTACAAACAGAACATCCACAGGGACTAAATGCACCAGGCCGAGAATCTAAGATTCTCAATAAAACCAGTGGGAAGCTACTGACAAGTCTTAAGCACAAAAGTAAATGGCATCTGATATATATTGTTAAAGGTCACTGGATTTTCTTTGGAGAATGAATCTCAGGAAGGCAAGAAAGGATCCAGAGAGAGCATAGTCCTTTATGCCATGTAGGTGATTAATGCTGTGGCTTAGTCCCAAAAGTGCCTGTTAAGGCAGTGGTACAGATTGCAGATGGGTTTCAGAGGTAGAAATGACAGAGCTTTACTTATAGATTAGAAGTGAGGAGGAAGGAAAAGGAGGTGTCAAAATGACTCTTACATTGCTGTTGAGCAATTTCTGGCTTGTGCTTACATTTGTGCTTTGATTGTTGTTTTCTAAGATAATTAAGGCTGAAGTAGGAAGAGACTCATGAGAGAAGACAACCTTAGGCCTTCTGTTCGTATACTTCACCTTTGGGATACTAGTGAGCTTTCTGGGAGGCTATCACATAGAGAATGCACCTCAGAAGAAACCTGAGGGCTGGTGATAAGGAACTGGGAAATGGGTGGTGCCCTGGTGAAGATCACAGTGGAGGGCTGATGAGGATTGCATCCCAATGCATGGTTTCCCCTCTGGTAAGCTGAGTAGTCCTCTACCTCCCCAAAAGGCAAATGTTAGTCAGCCTAGCCTTGACCGCAAGTCTTGAGGGCAACTGGGTAGTAGAACTTACTAACCACATAAGCCTTTTCATCTGTAGGAAAGTAAAGCATGAGAATAGAACCATAATGACTTACACCTGAGTACAACAATAATTTTATGAAGCAAAGTGAAAATGAATGAGAAAAGGGAAGGGAGATAGGAAGGGAAGGGAAAGGGGAAGGGGAAGTAGAAGGGATAGAGGAAGGAAGGAAGGAAGGAAGGAAGGAAGGAAGGAAGGAAGAAAGGAAGGAAGGAAGGAAGGAAGGGAGGGAGGAAGGGAGGGAGGGAGGGAGGGAGGGAGGGAGGAAGGAAGGAAGGAAGGAGGGAGGGAGGGAGGGTGGATGGGAAGGCAAAGAAAGAAAGAAAGAAAGAAAGAAAGAAAGAAAGAAAGAAAGAAAGAAAGAAAGAAAGAAAGAAAGAAAGAAAGAAAGAAAGAAAGAAAGAAAAAGAAGGAAGAGAGAAAAGGAAGGCAGGAGAGAGGGAGAGAAGAGAGGAAGGAAGGAAGATTGATTTTAGAATCTCAGTATGTGGATGTGGCAATCACATTTGCATAAGGTGCTGCATTTCAGATGACTTGAGTGTGCTAACTGGGAGCAATCCATATTTATGATTTGAAAATTGCTGACTGAATAATTACACATTAAGTAACTTCTGTTTCCTTGTATATTATTGTTTCTAATTAGCAATAGAGGAAAATAAAGTCATTATTATTTATGGTACAGTTTAGGCTTGGCATGTAAACTGTGCTCACTGTCTAGCTTCATGTCCTTTCACTGCCATGACTGAAATCCTCCATGGGGCCTCATGGAGCAAGCCACCCTGACCAGGAGGTTCCATGCCCTTTCTCTTCCTTTGTTCTCTTAGCCCTGAACAAGTTCAGACAGTCCCTAGGTCCAGCCCCACCCAACACTCTATTTATAGCTTTTAAGTTGTCTTCTCCACAAAGTGGAAAATGTCCTAACTCTGAAGCCATCAATGCTTTCTGTGGATTACTTAGTCTTTGTGCTATTTTTTTTTATCATGGTCAACTATTGTTGAAATATTTTCTAAGTAAACCTAATTGTAAATATAAACATCAATTAAGCAATAAGCATCCATTAATGGACAGAATTTGTATTCTTAACTGAAAACAAAAAGAAGTCAGAGGGTCTTAGACCATTAGATTTTGTTTCAGGTATTGATGAAGAAACCCTGTGTTCAATGGAAGGCTCTACTTTCTTTCCTGTAATAGTCTACTTACTTGGTTTCTGTCTACAAGGTACACAACCCCTAAGTGTATGATAGGAAAGTTATAGTAAAGAATTCTATCAGCTTGATATTGTGTAATCCAGTTTGAAATGCAGTGTATTTCCCTGAGTCAAAGTTTTAATTTCAATAAAAATTTCAGCCTTAATCAGTGAGCATATACATGTGATTTGAATAAATCATATTCAGTAACTTTGGGGTTTTGTTGTTATCACAGTTGTTTCCAGTAGTGGTTTGAACTCAAGTCCACGAGCTTACTAATCAGGTGAGCCAAGTGCTTTACCACTTGAATCATTTTTGTTTTTCTTTATTTTCAGATACAGTTGTATCTTTTCTCCAGAATGGCCTCAGATCACAGTCCTCTTACCTTTACCTCCTGAGTGGCTGGGATTATAGACACAAGCCACTACACCTGCCCCTTGATGATGAAAGTTTTAATGAAGTCCAACAGGTTTGACCTCACTGTAAGAAATGGGTCTGGGTGGGCCCACATAGATGGAGCTCAAGCTTAGCTTCAAGCGGGTGAAATTAACTCTGGACCAGACTATTCCTTAGAAACAGACTCATTAAGCTTGGGATCAACTGTTGCTGTTTGTTTGGTTAAGCTCCCAAGGGTTCCAACTGTATACGGCCAATGATTGGACCCACTGGTCTATGCTCAAAGATCTCTAAAATACCTAATAATTCCATGATGCTGAGAGTACACTTATGACTAATTTTTAAAGAAAAAATACCTCTTATAAGAAGCAGAGAAGAGGAGAGACAGTGTGGTAGCAAGATCTAAAACTGGAGAACTGAAATGGAGATTTGAAGGCTGTAGAGCCTTTAGCTCTAGCCTAAAGAGTCTCTTCTGGAAAATCAGAATTTGCTATGGATTCCATTTTGTAATGCTGAGTTTAAGCTAGCCAGTGAAGTGCCAATTAGTAAAACAATATTACTTTCATTTGTCTTTCCAGATAATTTACACAGCAATGTCTTTTAGATAATTCACTTGGCAGAACTATAGTAAACAAAAGGAGTTTTTATACACTATGGGATAAGGGATTTTTATATACTATGGGACACGATCCCATAGTAACAGTACCAAAACAGGGGAGATAGGTGGGGATGGAGAACATCTCAGAGCTTACTATACCCACCCATGGTCAGTCTCATTCAGAAACTATTGCAAGTGACTTCATCCCAGTGTTTCCTCTACCTGAGCTCCAAGAGGAAAAAGAGTTGAGCCATTCAATGAGAAGCTTGAGATAGGGGCTGGGAATGTGGCTTATGGTAGAGTGCTTGCCTTGCATGCATGAGGTCCTGGGTTCCAGTCCTCAGTACCACATAAACAGAAAAAGCCGGAAGTGGCGCTGTGGCTCAAGTGGTAGAGCGCTAGCCTTGAGCTGAAGAGCTGAGGGGCAGCACCCAGGCACGGAGTTCAGGCCCCATGACCAACAAAAAATTTTTTTAAAATAAAAAAATAAATAAAAGAAGCTTGAGATAACCAGGTAATCAGCAGGCCAGAGCCTCTCCAAGATGAGTTCTTGGATACATACAAGCATACATACACATATACATATGTGTATATATACATATATATGTATATATACATGTATATCTTTTACAAGATAAAAGATGATATTCAGACAAACAGGCTATGTCTTTCATACTCTATTCAGAATGTAATAATTCTCCTCTAGCCACTGGAGAAGAGGTTGGTGTCATAAAGACAGAGGCAGCTGTGAAGTGAGAAAGGCGAAGTTCATAGGAACAAGAAGGAGACTGGGCAAGGTAAGGTGAGGATATACAACTTCACAGGCAGAGCTGCTTCTCCTCGTGGGCTCTTGTCTCTGGAGGGACAGATGGACCCATGGCCCACACCTTCATCCAACAGTTCAAAAGGGCTTACAATAACAGTTATGTCCCTCTGAGGTGGCTGCAGGCCTCCAGAGGCAGATGGCCTCCAGAGGCAGCTGTGCATGGAGCCATGTTTCTTTCACACCATCCTCTGTTCCCTGTAGTCCCCTTGGACACACAAAGCAGTCAGAGCAGAGAGCCAGATGAAGAGCACAAAGCATGCCTGTGTCTGAATTTCCTGCCAGGTGTACAGGTGGGCTGGAAGATGAGGATTCATGGGCAGGATTCAATTGTTCTATCCCAACATCTGGCATGACTACAATGTGGAAACTCCCTACCAGTCATATACCTCCCTGCCAACAAGCAAAGTTTAGAATTTACTGAAATAAAATCTAATGTTGACAAATTTCTAAACAAAGAGACATCACTAGTTCACATTTAATAGTTTTACAATGAATGGACCCTTTGGCTTTGTTTTCTGCATGGGACAATACACAGTGATATAGTGCCATACCTGAGCCTGAAGCAGCTCAGATTCTCACAATGGTTCTTGTATTCAGGCTTATCTATACCTACATCTATCCATGGAGGTCGGTGGTATTAATATGGTTATAAGTAAAAATCACTGGGCTTCCTATTTGTTCAAGCAGCAACCTGGAATCATACCTGCCTGGGTTGGGATTTTTTTTCTTCCTTGTTCGTCAGATTGTTTGCTCATAAAAATTCCTTCAAATTATGCTTCTTTATTGAGGATTCAGCAGCCATCTGTGCTGTGACAAGTTGGACATTCAGTAACAGCTCTGGCAGGACCAGCTTTGAAAATGGGAAGTCTATGCTCTGGGGCTCTGGTAAGCCTTCCAGGGATCATTACACAAGTACTTCCTGGAACCAGAACCTGAGTGGCAACTAGTGCTAATGCTAAGCATTAGCACTAGAGACTTACAAGGGAAGCATATCCCTCATAGGCAGAAATTTTCTTTTATATTCCTTCTGAAAAGTTGGCTGCAAGCACATACATCTAGTGACCCATGGAAACTGAAGAAAGATTGAAGACATATGAAAAGGTGGAAGGCACAAACTAGGCCTCTTTGAAACTGAAAGCTGTTCCTATCTTAGAGTGACAGATCTCCCCTGGAAGGCAAAGCAGTTGATACAACTCTCTAAAAATGAACTTATATTTTCTCTGAAAAGTTGAGCAATACAACTTCAGGCTAAGTTTATAATGTCCCAAGCCATGCTAATCTCATCCTGAATTGGAACTCAGAATGAAGGAAAGCAGAGAACAAGCAAGGGAGTGATGAGCTTAATTCCTAGTTAATAATATCAGCAGAAAGAAAGGAGCAACTGTGTTTTAGAGGCCCCAAATCATGAAGAACCCAGATTTCTGTGTTTAGGGTTAGAAGATGGCTGACTGGGGGTATATCTCCCAGTCCATGGATGTATGGCTTTAGTACCTAGCTCTCTCCATCTCTGAAAGAACAGTCTCTACAAACTTCCCTATAACAATTAACCATTGTCACCTTCCATCCATGACCCTATTCCCTAACATTTCAAGTTCTAATATAGTCAAATCTAGCACCAGGTCCAGAGCACCTTGGGTCAGGAAGTGTCTAGCATTGAACGTATTTGCTTGAAAGAAAGATTTAGACCTCAGTTGTGCTTCTCCATAAGTTACTAATTTGCAATTCAAATATACCTTTCTAAGACAGACTGTGGAATGAATACTGGCCCATGAGTCAGCCTAGTGTGCCCTGAGGTCAGACTTCAAATCGATGCAACCACACACCCATCACCATCCCACACCACTCCTGTGCCCATGCACACACAGGGTGGGCCCTGTAGAAACCTGCATTGGAATGGAATAAAATCATACACCAGGAACTAGCAATGAGACCCAGTCCAGCCCTGTCATGGGATAAATGGGCAAAGCAATGACTCAGAGAAGGCAGGTTCTCAGCTAAGGCCACAAGGCCAAGCTAGGGGATAAGATTTGAGTGAGGCTGAGTGCTCTGTTCTACAGCAGACCTCACATGGAATAGGATGACTTTACATCATCGAATCCAGTCTTATGTTTTATGGAAGAGTGGTATTCTGTGCTGCCTGTGCCTGTGAACACTTGAGAACACTAACTTGTGAAAAACTGAGGTTAGAGAGTTCCCAAGTGATAGGTGAGAGAAGTTAGGGAGAAAATCAGGAGTGAGAAGGAGGCAGGCAGCATCTGGTGTTAGAAATGTGTTTCTAAAATCTGAATGAAGTTAGAGGATTCTCATTTCTACCTCTGGACTTTGAGAACTAAAGTGAAGGAGTGAGGGGTTCCATTAAAAGACTTCACTAGTAGCAGAGCTGGACATTCGTGGACTCTACTGGGCAGCCTGGAAAGTGGTGTTAAACCTGGGATTCTAGACGCAGGCCCAGAGTCTCACCTTAGGTCTGGCCTCCTGCTCCCATATGCCAAGTAAGGACAGAGAAAGACTTATTACATGGCAGCAATGAGAAGATAATACTCCTGTACATCTTCAGCTGACTTAGGGGTTATAGATATTGGTTTCAGCTTATATAGGGAGAATTGGAGCAAGGGAAGAGAAAGATATGAGTAGTTAAAGTGGTTCTAGTCAATGTATGGCCTAGCTGATTTTTATTTTAATGTTTGTAGGAATTCTGAAGATGTTATTATCACTTTACTATTGGAAGAGGAAAATGTTGCATGTAGCTTGTCTCCTGAGTTGGGGGCTGTTTTTTTTAGATGATAAGATGATGACATTGCTTGTTTGAAGGGAGGTTTGCCCTCTTTCATAAGAAGCTTACTAGTGAATCTATTGCCCAAGATGATTGTAAAGTAACTGCAACCAGGGAATAGCTCAGATCAAAGACCATAGATGCAAAGTCGGGGGTAGAGGCCGCATGTCCAACTTCTGATTTACAGATCCAGCAAAAACAGGCTTTAAGTTACCTTGTATAGTGTGGCTGTCACAAAGGCAGGCAGAGGACACCAAGTGTCAGATTTACCTAACATATAAGCAGGTTTCACAGCCAGCAGCCTTGCTACTGATTTCCTGCTGGGAAGGCCATTTCTCTACATGAGATGCTGCCACAGGCAAATAGGGTGATCCACCTTCACACTCACCCTCATTTTATTCCACTGATCCCAGATCTTTAGGGGTTGATAGAAGCAATGAGTCCTTGGATGTTAAAAGGACAATCTGTGTCTCCATGGTAGCTCTCTTTTTCTGCTAAGACAGATTAGGTTTTCCTGAGAACACACCATGGCAGTTAGCAAGGTCTTTATGACAGGTGAGCCTGCCAATCACTGGAAGGAGTCAGGACACAGTATCTAGAACCAGATAGAATCTGGGTCAGAATTGAGGGACCTGTTGTTAAAATTGGAAAGTCTAGTTATAGAAGAATCACTGGGCCATCTCAGCATAACCACAGAAGAAACCAGTCACCCCATTACCCACAATCCCCCACCCCTTTTTTAACCAAGCCTTCATATTCAAAGCATGGTTACTTCAGGGATGATGTCTCCCAAATGGAGGAGGCCTATGCTTGACTCTTGGATACCAAATTTTTGATGTTGTCCAAAAAAATGTTTTAGGATATAGCAAAGTAAAAGTAATTGTTTTTATTAAAGTAAAGAAAGTACATGACCAGACTTAGGTGCTGACATCTGATAAAAGGTGCAATGAGAGCTCTAATATCAGGATGGAAGGTAGGTTGGAGGGTTTGGCTCAAATTCATCTTAGGTAAGTGCTCCCTTTGATCAGATAACCTGATTTATTTAATCATTCTTGCTATTACACTGCTTTATCAGTTTGGACTATAGATGTCAAGGTTTGTCTTCATATTAGATTTGGGCATTATGATGTAAATTCTTTGCTTGAATGTTCATTAAAACAAAGGATGGATTCTGTCAGATGCTTACTTCAAGGTAGATAAGCATGCAAATGCTTTTTGCATACTTTGTGAATACTTTTTATGCCAGGAAGAGTCATTTTCCCAAGGATTTTCCTCCAGTATAAGTGTGTTTCTTTCAGATATCTTTATTTGGTTCTCAGAGCACACTAATTATAATTATTTGGGCAAGCAGACAAGGTCAAGGGAGAAATACTTTCTTTTCCTTTTTTTTCCTTAACAGAATGCTACAGCTAATTGATGGAGTATAAAATATAAACAAAGAAAATGATGCTGGTAGTTTTTAATTAAGCTGTTCATTAATATATTTGTCTCTAAATTCCTGGCTGCTGTTTCCCATGATTCAATTTTCCTGATCTATTCTGCCTCATTGTGAGCTTAGGATCTAGCTTCTCAGAATAGCTAGGAATTGATATGATAACAAGAATTATAACTCATCTTTATAATGGACTATTTCCCTGATTTTATTAACTTCTGCCATTATTTGAAAACTGCAGCCTAGTCATGTTTTACTCTTAGCCAATTTTTGTTTTTGGTTGGTCATGGGGCCTGAACTCTATGCCTGAGCACTGTCCCTGAGCTCTTCAGCTCAATGGGCTAGCACTGTACCACTTGAGCTACAGCACCACTTCAAGCTTTTTCTGCTTATGTGGTGCTGAGGAATTGAACCCAGGGCCTCATGCATGCAAGGCAAGCACTCTACCACTGAGCCACCTTCCCAGCCCAAAGCCAAATATTTTTTGTATGTAAATTTTTTCTCTTAAAAAGGTGCTACCTAACTAAAATAATAAATATGTGAGGGAAAAAGTATTTTTCTCTTTATTTGTTTAAAACATACATGACTGCTTAGAGCAAAAATTATAATATTGTTTTATGGTTTCTAGGTGTTTACATATAATACATGCAACAATTATGGAAGAACAGGGAAGTTTCCCTTTATACTCTACAGCACTTGGCTTGGGAAGACCAGAAAACATTTGCTTCCTTGAATAAGTATTGTTTGGTGTTTCAAAACTATTCCAGAAATAAAATAACACCTGCATAGAATATAGTTTTTTTTTAAATCATGACAAGAGCCAGGTGCTGGTGGCTCATGCCTGAAGTCCTAGCTACTCAGGAGGCTGAAATCTGAGTATAAAGGTTCAAAGCCAGCCTAGAAAGAAAAGTCCCTGTGATACTCTTATCTCCAATAAACTACTAAAAAAAAGCTGGAAGTGGTTCTGTGGCTCAAGTGGTAGAGCACTAGCCTGAGTACAAAGAAGCTCAGGGACAGCACCCAGGCCCTGAGTTTAAAAATTCATGACAAAACTGAAGTAAGGATGTCACTAAATTAGGATCCAGTCTTGCAAATTGGAGCCACACTATTTGAGTATGAAGCCCCTAAATTGCTGGTGATGAGTAGAACTTAATAGGCATACTTTTTGTTACTTCAAGGCTAGTTTTATGTCACCAGATGATAGATAAAGGCTTCCCTTCATTTCTCAGTTTCCATGCAAAATCACAGATCTTTGAGGTAACTCATGAAAAGCATTTCATGATGTCTCACCAAAAATAATTGACTCTCATGAGGTAAAAATTTTAGCAAGGATTCATTTTAGTATTTAGAGGTACAGTAGGGAGAAATAGAAAAAGAAAGAAACATTTCCTGTTCAACCTGAAGGAAATGAAAATTAAAGGCTAAAAATGATGGCTCTATGCTAGATGCTGGTGGCTCACACCTGTGATCCTAGCTACTTGGGAGGCTGAGATTTGAGGATTGCAGTTCAAAGCTAGCCCAGGAAGGAAAGTCCATGAGACTTTTAACTCCAATGAAGCACCAAAAAGTCAAAAATAGAGTTGTGGCTCTAATGGTAGAGTGTTAGCCTTGAAGAAATGAAGGTAAGGGACAGTGTCCAGGTGCTGAGTTTAAGCCCCAGGAGCAGCATGCATGCGCGCGTGCGCGCACGCGCGCGCACACACACACACACACACACACACACACACACACATACACACACCAATGGTGGCTCTTATATTTTCTGAGCTGGGTACATACACTTGATTTTGTCAATCTACAGTTCCTAAGCTTTAGACCATGAGTTGGAGTAGAGAAAATGGGATGGAAAGTCAGGTGCTGGTGGCTCACACCTGTAATCCTAGCTACTTAGGAGTCTTAGATCTGAGGATTGTGGTTCCAAGCCAGCTCAAACAAGAAAGTCCGTAAGACACATCTCCAATTAACCAAAGAAAACTGGAAATGTTGCTGTGGTTCAAAGTGGTACCATGCTAGCCTTGAACAAAAGAGCTCAGGGATAGTGGGCATTGCCCATCACCAGTTCAAGCCCCATGACTGACATTTTCAGGACTTCCTTTGGCCAGACAAGCTTTTCATTCTTTCTGTCTCTACACATTCATAAAGAGTTCCCAATTTTCACTATTTTGACAGAGAGGGCTGATTTAGATAGTCCCTCCTAAGTCTCCTAATCTTGTAAGTAAAGATGTAAAACTAAGCATAATGGGAAAGCAGTTTATGCTTTTTTTTGTTTTGCTTTCTACTTTACTTTCTAGTTATAACTCTGCATCTAGCCATCTTGTTATTTGTTTAAAATAATGTGATTTCCATGTCACATCATCTATCCCTCCTACACAGATATTATGGAAAATAGTATGAAAATTCATCCAAAAATAAAAAATACAACTCAGGTGATGCAACAATTCGACATTTGAGTAGTATGTCCAAAGGAAATAAAATCAGAGGTTGGGGCGGGGGCAGATAACTTCTCTTATATTCATTTCAGCTTTATTCATAATAGCCGAATGTAAAATTAAAGTAAATGTTATCTCTATGAATATTTATGGGAAATAACAAGTCAATTCAAAATTACTTTGGTTGTTTATCTAGGTAGAATGTACTTCTCAAATATTCATAATTCACATATTCTACATTAAGGACCCACAGTAATTTTTATCAGATGTCATTAAAGTATGTATAAATGTTCCTCTTCACTTGATAGCACTCTTTCAGAAAATTTAGGCAATTCATCCAAGTCACTGGCAAAGTAAAAATGAAAGCCTGATAGGGGAGTTTGAAAACATGAACCTCTCTGATATCTCCACACTATGCCATCTTCATTAAAAATGACTGCAACAGAAAATGAGAGTGCCCAGGGCATCATTGTGCCACCTTTGCAATAGGTGTTCCTAGCCTTACAAGTTATTATATGCTTTTCCTGTGTGTGGGTTAAGGCTCAGTGTCCTGTGTGTAAAGACTCAGTGTCAAAACAAGCCTGGCCATGGTTGATGTGGACTCACTCAGAAGTATAGGAAGTTTGACATCTCTTGAGACCAGAGGAGACAAAAGTGAGCATTCACTGTCCTTCAGATAAATAGTCCTTGGAGGCCTCTTCTATGCTTCTGAAGGGCTTTTACAGAGAAGATCTTTGCAGGTGGCAGAATCATGTGGACACGCAATATTTTCTTTTTGAAATTAAGGTCTGTAACTGGCTTTGCATTTGATGCATTGATTTTAAGTGTTCCACTTGAGGTCAGATGATGCTCATCTCTGCATAACATTCACCATGTGTGCAATATTTTAATTACCTGAAATAGTTTGTCATAGTCTATCTCTTGCTCTACTCTTTACCCCTATTTGCGATAACTACTACTTAGTTTATTTTTGTTTTTCTCAAATTCTAGAATTTCACACTAACAAACAATATAAACTGAGCTCATAAATTCAATATCATGTTTTTAAGAGTCACCCATGCCATTCTGTGTATCCATCTGACAATTTTATTATTTGAAGTTAATAGTTTATTATACATATATATAACTTTTTAGCCATTTACCTTGCTGTGGGTATTTGGCTCATTTCTAAGTTTGGTTATTATGAGTGAAGCAATCATGAAATTCCACATACAGATACATAAGTTTTCTTCTCAAGGAAGCTTGGATGTAAATATTCTCCTGGCTTATGCTACTGTCTCCTCAATCCAGCTTCCTTCAAACCAACTATCAGAACCTCATCCCAGGCTTGATTTGCAGAATATTAAAAAGAAATAGCTCATTACTTGACACCCATCCCTGAAAAACCACTTTTGTCTGCCTTGCTCTTTATGCCAAGAACCAACTTCTTATTGGCCACAAGACCCATCCAGCACCACAATTCTTGGTCTCTTCAAGATGTCATGGAACTGTCTTCTATATGGCTATCCTTAACTCATTGTTTTTACAGGGGACAAAAATATTCATCCTAATTATGCTGAAGAAGAGTACCTCTAAAGACAGGTGCCAGTGACTAATGCCTGTAATCCTTACTACCCAGGAGGCTTAGATCTGAGGATTGCAGTTTGAAGCTAGCCCAGGCAGGAAAGTTCTTGAGACACTTATCTCCAATAAACCACCAAAAAGCCAGAAAAGGAGCTGTAGCTCAAGTGGTAGAGTGCTAGTCTTGAGCAAAAGAAGATCAGGAACAATGCCTAGGCCCCAGGACACACACACACACACACACACACACAAAACATAGTGCCCTAATTGACTTCTTACATGGCCTTGATTTAAGTTGTCAACCAATACACTTTGAACTTCAGAATCTCATCTATGGAAACCAAAAAGAACCTTTGATAATTGTCAGGTACTAGAGCTAGGCAGGGGATACAAACTATCTACAATTTTTAAGGGTACCAGAAATAAGAAATATGAATAAAAAGCAAGGGTCCTATCACAAAAGTAAGTGTTTAAGATTTTTCCAAAGAATAAGCTTTAAAAGCATAAAAGCAAATCATTTGCTGAGAAATGTCTACTGATCTAAGCTGTAATAGTTTGCATATAAAATGAGTAACTTCAGAAACCAGTGAGACATACCAATTTTGACATATGCAATTCCATGAATCTGTTTTTGCCAGTCCTAGGACTTGAACTCAGGGCGTGGGCACTGTTCCTGAGCTTCTTTTGCTCAAGGCTAGTGCTCTACCACTTTAAGCCACAGCATCATTCTTCCATGAATTCTTAATCAACTTAAATGTTCAATAGAACCCGTTGTTAAAAATAATATAAAATTTGAGGATTTGTACAACTTCTAGTAATTGTAAGTATACAAATAAACAGACTATACATATAAAGAACTAAATAAAATATACCATTTTTCCCCATGCCAAATACAAGCTTGTTATTTTAAGTAGCCAGAGTTGATGAGAAATAATTCCCCTTTTAGGAGAATTATAGCTTATGAATGTCAAAATGAAAGTAGAATTAGAAGCCAGGAAAATAATGGATCCAGGCAGTGTTCACTGATGGATATTAAAACCACTAGTGGAAAAAACTGATGGGATTATTTTTTTATAATGTAGGGATCAGAAAGACACTACTCAAACAAACTCATTGATTGATTTTCCTTTGTGTTCCTTCCTATTGTTACCTTTCCATGAATTCAAGTCAAAAAAAGACCAAAAAAATGAAATCTCTAAATTCCTAGTCAATGTATCAAATATATTACCAGAAATTTAGGGCAGCTACATTGACCTTGGTGCTTGACTCTAGCAAAAGAAGAATTTAGGCAAAACTTGAACATACAATAAAGGTAAGAGAAAAGTCTGTCAAAATAAATATGATAGGCAAAGAGATCATGTGGCATAGAGATTGCATGAAAAGATCCATCTCAACCATCTTGAGCCATCTTCATAGATGCAGAAACTGGCTTTAGGTTAAAAGGAGGAATTGAGGTCTTTGAAGATGGTTTTCTGATTGTTTTGTCGCCTTTCCTTTTCCTATAAAGTCACCAAAGATTTAGTGTCTCATCCTTATTTCCTTATTCTTTCGTTTTTCTTACTTCCTCATTCTCTTTTAGTGCATTGTCCCCATTTCATTGTTAGGTAGGTTTTACCTTTGCAAATTGTATAGGCCTCAATTCCGTAACTCTGCTTTTCTACAGACTACCATCACTTTTCTTTTTAACTGGTTAATCTTTGAGTTGCCAAAAGTGGTATAAGCAGACAGGATAGAGCTTATGATAGGAAATAGCCAGTACTGCAATGGTATTCTTATTCTGAGAAGTAGAATCTGGTTCATTGAATTCATATACTACTTTGTTAAGTAGCAATTCCTTCATATAACTACTTTATGATAAAATAAAACTAAAAAAAGTTGAATCTGGGTCTAAGGGCATCTAGCTCTAGCTAATTGTTCAAAATAAATAAATAACTTTAGGTCTGGAGAAACAAGTTAAGAGGCACACACACACACACACACACACACACACACACACAACTCACCTAATATGTGTGACTGCCTCTAAAAATGACTGAATTTTCCAACAATGCAATAACAAAGAAAAGACCATGCAGAGTAGGCAGGTTCTGTGAGAAAAGGCAAGTTTCTGTAATTCAGAGACTTCAGATGCTGCCTCAAACAAGCCAATTGCAGGAAGGCACAGCTGAGATAACCAGGGAAATTTGAATACAAGCTGAATATTAGATGCCATGTGTAAATTATAAATAAAATCTTTAGGTGTTTTAAAGTAAAGGACTATGAAAAATATTCTCACTAGTTGGAGATACATGATGATATATTTACAGAGTGAAAAATATGTATTGTGATTTACTTTACTTCAAAATTAAATTTCTAAAAAGTTGATATCTGAGTTCAACAGGATTGTCAAATATGTGGATACCTTTTTAAGCTGGGTAAAACATACCAAGGTATTCATATTCTGTCTTTCTCATTTTTAAAATCTGTAATGTAACAGTAGAAAATTTTAATGAATGCATCTTTCAGAGAATGCCACATTGTTTATAGTATAAGAGGACTTAGAATTAGAAACCTCTAGCTTTGACATCCCCATAAAGGAACCTATTGGGGATCCCCAACTAGAAAAATTCATCTCTCCTCTTGCATCTCCCTGTAGAAGATGGCAGTTCTGGATGGGATTGAACTACGGCTCCAGCCTCACCAGGCGCCCTGCTTCTGGCTTCCAATTGTCTAGTTTTCAAAACAGACTCTGCTAGTACCATGGTTATTTTGAGCACTTACACGTGCCTTCAGCTCTACTTTGGATAAGGTTAGATCTGGTGATCAAAAGCAAACATTAATAAGCAACAAAGAACTTCCTTGTGAAAGTCTTTCTGATTGAGAATATTTTGCATGTTTCCAAACCAGAAGAGAGAAGCTGCCTTTTCACGCTGCTCTCTACAATATACCATTTTCTCCTCCTTCCCTTCCTCCTCCTCCTGCCTCTCCTCTTTCCTCCTCCATTCTTCCTCCTGTCTCCTGTAGTGAATACTCTGGTGTCTCCTCTTCTTAGTTAAAAAAGCTTGATGCTATGCAGGGTTTAACTATTTGGCCCCAGTCTGTGCTAACAAATGGACACAGTGTTACTCCAACTCAATGTAGATTATCCAGAATGACTAACTAAAAGCTGTAGGATGAAGCTTGGGGGCTCCCAGAGCCTCTAGGATTGGGAGGAGAACCAACCAAAAGACCAGGATCTGTTCAGCTGTTGTCATAAAGCTCTCCTGTAAAGGATGAGACACCAGCATAGGTGGTGCAATCAGTTCTGAACCTGACTCTAAGGCACAGACAACTCCAGGAAGCAGCTCATAGCTCCACTGTTCCTGGGCCTTGGAGTTAGAGGCTAAACTCTCCCAGTACTTGCCAGGTCTATATGAAGGTCCCTGAGAGTGGCTCATGCGTCATCTGCTCAAGGCATCAATAGCACACTCAAAGCACATAACTGCTTAGACCTGAGGAGCTCCCGGAGCTGGTGTAAAGTGAGTGGAGGGAAGGGGACACCTTCGCTGAGGTCTCTGAAGAAGGGCTCAGGAATAGGCTGCAGTGGAGCCCTATCTGTAAAGGTACCATGGCCCTTCTGGCCTGTGGGAAGCCAGCTCTCTCTGCAACTGATGGGCCTTGATAATGATCTCTGTGTTGTCTTAATGTTATCTCATTGAGCCACAAGCCCATGTGTGTTTATTCACTTGTGGGTTTGTGTGCATGTATGTTTCTGTATGAATATGAGCATAGGTATGTTTATTATGTGTATATGGTATAATATGTGCTGGATGTGAGGAGTCATGTGCATACTGGTGATGTTACTAGTCATTCATAAAGTCTTTATTGTTTTAGTGTATGGTTATGGAAAATTCTGTACATATACACAGGCAGAATGAATAATATGCTAAACTCCAGTATTCCATAAACCTGTCTCTGATCATGATCAAGTCATGGCTTATCTTACTTCAACTATATATTTTTGGGTTTTATTTCTTGTATGTGCTGGTACTTCAGTTTGAATTCATGGTCTTGAACTCTCACTACACACACACACATATACATACACACACATATACATATTTACGCATATATATGATTTTCAAGAAATCATAACATTTTATTTCAACATGTTTTATTTGTGTATTTATTTATTTTTGTGCTGATCCTTCCTAAGGCTTGGATATTGTCCCTGAGCTTTTGGCCTCAAGGTTAGTGCTCTACCATTGGAGCCACAGTTCCACTTCTGGCTTTTTGGTGATTACTTAGAGATAAGAATCTCACACATTTTTCTGCCTATGCTGGTTTCAAATCATAAGCCTCTGATCTCAGCCTCCTAAGTAGCTAGGATTAGCCCCTATCACCCAGCACAACATATTTTATTATGTATCACTAAAATAATATTTCTTCTCGATTTTTATCAAAGTTAAAATACACACGTACATATAAATACTTTTCTGAATCATCTGAAAATAAAACACATCAGGACCATTCATCTTTAAATATTTCAGCATCTCTCTTCAAAACAAAAACATTCAATAGCCAGGTGCCGGTGGCTCACGCATGTAATTCTAGCTACTCAGGAGGCTGAGATCTGAGGATCGCGGTTCAAAGCCAGCCCAGGCAGAAAAGTCCATGAGACATTTATCTCCAATAAACCACCAGAAAACTGGAAGTAGTGCTGTGGTTCAAGTGGTAGAGCACTAGTCTTGAGCTGAAGAGCTGAGAGATAGCGCCCAGGCCCAGAGTTCAAGCCCCATGACCAACAAACAAACAAACACTTCATGTAATCTATGTTCAGTTTTTCCCAGTTATTTAAAAATATCAACAAAGATTCATTTCATAAACATAATTTTAACATTTTTAGTATATTTAAATTGTTAATGATAATTTTAAATCAACCATCTAGTCAATTATACTCTCAATTTCTTCTCCTTTTTTCTCCCTCTTTTTATCTTTTTCTTTTTAAAAAAATTATATTTTATTTTGTTGTAAAGATACTATATAGAAGGCTTACAGTTTCATACATAAGTTTGTTTATGTGTGGTATTAAAATCAAACTAGGTATCTCTATAATTTCAATAAATTGCAGCTATGCCTAGACTCTTAAAAAGCAACCAGATTTTCATCCAGTCAGATAGCTGGGAGCATCTAATTGTCCTTCACCAGAGATCTTATCAGCAATTAACCTAGATCTACTAATTTATTAGGAGTTTGCAAAGTAGTGACATTCTGTATGCGTCATTTCTGGATACTCTATTAGTCATAAAAACTTTTAGAAATGTTCCTAGAGTTTCTTTTTACCAAGAGACTCAATTTAACAATTTATCAATTATTTGTTGTAACTACTGTATACTATCCTCGACTCTCCTATAGGAACACATACACTTAACTCTTGTATAGGAAAGGAAGAATAAATACTTGATTTTCATCCATTTATCCACTGATGATAATCAGATTTCCTAATAGATTTTTTTAAGCATTTTGTTATGAAATCATGGTTTTTGATATATTTGACAGGGTTCATTTATAACAGTTATTGAACTTATTGATGCTTGAATTTCCCCATTTTTAGTTAGTGGAACCCTCTGCACTTGGCCTCTGCATTTCTCTGACATGATCTTGTTATTCTGTGGTCGCTTCCTTGCTTTCCAGTGAGACAAAAAGTACAGGCTCAAATTGTACATTTCCAGCTACAGACCTATAATCAGCCATTTTTCCAAGAAGCTTTGGCTCGTTTGAGTGATGAATGATATATAATGACTACAATTTGGGTGTTACGGGTTTTCATCACTACAGCACTGCCCATTGTTTCTAAGCCTTCCTGAAGATGGAGATAGATAATATGCATTTATAAATTATAGGGTTTTTACCTAACCTCATCAATCACACAGCATTTGTCTTTATCCTATGCTTAAAATCCTGGCTCTCAATGACACCACTTTAATTAATCATTTTTTATCACAATCAGTCACAAAGCAATCACACAGCAGTCTTAAATTAACAATACTAGCATTAGGGAAGAGTATGATTATGACTACAGATGAAAATTGTTCTCCAGCTCTTTCTTTCTTGTGTTATACTAACTAGAGGTCTACAGTAACAATGCCTAGGTGGAGTCACTTGGAAGGGCTCCTCTTTTTTATGTTTGTATCTTGTTGTATGTGTATAGCGCCTCCCCACCAGCAAATCCAAAGCTCATTAGTGAAACTATAGAGAGTCTGTGTGTGTGTATGTGTGCGCGTGCGTGCACGCCAAAATTCCAGTGGGGAAATGGCCCTCAGTTTCTTTTATTAGTGAATAGCAATGATGGTCAGCTGCAGACCCTCTGAAGTCGAAGTTCTAGGTGAATGGTAGCCTTTCAAGTGTCAGTGAATCTATCAGTGCCCATCTCTGAAATAAATCTGGAAGAAGAAGAACATATTTCTTTTCTTTTCTGTTTTTGTAGAAAAACACATAAAGTCTGATTTTATTTTATTTTGGGGGTTTTTGTTTTACATTTTTTAAATTGTCAAAGTGATGTACAGCGATGTTCAAAGAGATGTTACAGTTATATAAGTAAGATAATAAGTACATTTTTGTCAAACTTAGTTAATAAAATTTAAGAGCTTTGATCAGAAGAGTTTTGTGGAAAAAAAGAACAAAAACAAGAATACTACTTTCAAGGATATAAATTTTGAATTCAGGAAGCAATAGATAGGGATATTTACTCTTCTTCCAGCATCTAAACTCCATTTTCCATAGCCATAGCAAAACTCTCAATGCTACATACTTTATACAGAAAAAAGGCTGGCTGCTGGTGGCTCACACCTGTTATCCTAGCTACTCAGGAGGCTGAGATCTGAGGATCAAGGTTGGATACTAGAGTGGGCAGGAAAGTCCCCAAGTCTCTTATCTCCAATTAACCACTAGAAAACTGGAAGTGGAGACTGAGGCTCAGAATGCTAGCCTTGAGTACAAAAACCTCTGGGATAGCTCCCAGGCCCTGATTTCAAGCCTCACAACTGACTAACAACAACAACAAAAAGATAAAGTAGAAAGATTCATTTCACAAATGATTCTGTGATAGGAGGGTCCAAACATACAGCATTGGCTGGATAAATCACAACTAGGTAGATAAATGGAAAGGAAACTGATAGGAGTTAGAGGAAAAGTGAACAGTCAGGGAAAGGAGGCCTATACAACTGGCACATGGAAGATGACAAGCCAAAACCTGCCTGACAATGAAATGTGAGCAGAGGCCTGAAACAAAAAGAGGACATAAGGACAAAAGAATGAGGAAATAAAGGATAGGGCACTAAAGCTTTGTGCTACAACCTTATAGTCGTGCAAAAGGAGAAAATCATCTCCACGGATCCCAGTTCTGGCCAATCTCTATAACTATGGAGATGGCTGAAGATAGTTGAGATGGGCTGAAGTGTTGCCTGCCATGACATATTTATACCACATGCTTTCTTTCTCTACCACATTTCTTTTCTACTAAATGCTCCTATCACCTTTACTATGTTCAAATCTTACCTGAATTCTTCTCTTGTTAGACACAAGGACTTAGACCATTTTTTTTTTCCTGCCCTGAATTTCTGGTAGTATACTTGGTACATTGGCTGGGAATTTAGGGAATAAGTTTGTCTTTTTACGACTTGGATTCACGAAAAGGTAACCAAATCAGCCACATGAAGAAGAGGCCAAGAGTTGGTACTCTTGCACTCATTCCAAAGGTAATCATTAATCCCATCAGAGTGGAGCCCTTAGGACTCAATTACTGGGCACTAAGTCCTACAACTTAAAGTTTACACCATTTCAACATGGCTACAGTGGGGACTGGGCTTCCAGTATGTGAACCTTAGAATGATACACTCAAACCGCAAGTGGTGCTGTGCCTCAAGCAGTAGAGCACTAGCCTTGAGCTGAAGAGCTGAGGGATAGCGCCCAAGCCCTGAGTTCAAGATCCATGGCCAACAACAACAACAAAAAAGATACACTCAAACCATATCCAAGTCCCAGCGCCAGTGGTTAATGACAAAAATCCATGTCTTTGGTTAGATGAAAGTAGGCTTGGAAACTAAGACGAAAGACTTTCTAATGACCTAGATATCATATTCTTTGGTCTTGGTGAACTACCTAAGAGCTGGAGTTTTGGAAGGAGCACAGCAAAGGCTGAGATGGCAGGAATGACTTAGGAAATAGGAAGGTGGCAGTAGAAATGGCCAGAGAGAAATAGGGAAGGGAAGGGCTGATGAGTAGATGAAGCATCAGTATATAGAACCTGGCAGGGTGGACAGAAGGGAACCCTACTGCATTGTTGGTGGGAGCATAAACTTGTTCAAACACTTTGGAAAGCAGTACAGAGGTTCCTCAAAAGACTCCGCATAGAGCTCCCCTATGACCCCACAATCCCACTTTTGGGCATTTACACAAATGATCACAAACAAGACCATACTAAAGCTACCAGCACAACTATGTTTATTGCAGCATTATTTACCATAGCTAAGATATGGAACCAGCCCAGATGCCCCTCAGTAGATGAATGGATCAAGAAATGTGGTATATATACACAATGGAATTCTCTGCCTCCATCAGAAAGCATGGCATTGCCCCATTTGTTAGGAAATGGAAAGTAAGCCAGGCCCAAAGAAACATAGGTTCCATGGTTTCCCTTATTTGCAATGAATAGTATATGTCTGAGACAAGCAGAAACGATCAGGTAAGTTGATGACAGGCGAAATGAACCCCAAGATAAGGACTCAAATGGTTTTTCTTTCTTGCTATTGTTTCTAATGTATTTATAAGATGATTTCTTTGTTGCATTGTATGTCCCTCTTCCATGGTATAACCCTGCTTTCACTGTATTTGATGTCGGTACAATTTGGGGAAGGGAAGGGAAAAAGAAAATTGTTTAAATAGGGATACAACAATGAGATGTGTATACAAGACATCATGTTGAAAAATGAACTTTACAGCTTTGGTGGGGGGCATACAGGGGGAGCAGGGGGGCTGGGGGAGGGCTGGGGGGAGGAGATGGGAGGGGATGGGAAGGGGAAACAAAGGAGACAACAATGCTTGATAAGAAATGTACTCATGGCGGTGGCAGTGGCAGCACCTGCGAGCGGAGGCCGGAGCTGGGCATGGTGGTGCCCACTGCACTGTGAGAGCCGAGCTGCCGCGGGGACCACCATGCGCCGGGGGCCCTGACATGGGTGCCAGAGGCTCCAAAGCTCGGGGCCTTTGGCCCTTCACCTCGGCAGCGGGGGGCGGCGGCCCAGAGGCGGTGGGCACTGAGTAAGCTTTGGTGCGGCCTCTATCCCGTGCGGTGCCACTTTTCGTGTTCACGCGCTGCGGTTCCATATTCTATGATGAAGATGGAGATCTGGCTCGTGAATTCTATGAGGAGACAATCATCACCAAGAATGGGCAGAAGCGGGCCAAGCTGAGGCGGGTACATAAGAATCTGATTTCTCAGGGCATCGTGAAGCTGGATCCTCCCCGCGTCCATGTGGATTTCCCTGTGATCCTCTATGAGATGTGAGCCTGGGGGTGGCAGACACAAGCACTCCCTGCCCCAGCAAGTAACTCAAGTGTGACTTCCACCGAGGAGTCCAGGCTGTGGCCACAACCCTGAATATACTCCAATGGCCCAGAACTTTCAGCTGTGAGCAGGGCAAGTCCCTTGTTGTTAATCAGGCAATGGTTTGTTTGTGGGCAAGAGGTGGTTGGTGGCTGGTGAAGCTAATGGCAAAGTTTCCAGTCTACCCTCCCCAACCACCCCTGCAAGAAGTATGGCAGGCCATATGCCAGTCAAGAATGCCTGGTTGCAGGTTCCTTGCTTGGCCTGCTTTCTTCCAAGCTTGCCTAGGGCCCAACCCTGCTAGAAGCTACAGCACTTTACAAGCAAAGTCTGCCTTCTTCCAGCCCCTGGGCTGTGGGGACTGAACACACGTGGGAACTTCCTTCCCTCACTTCCCTTACCCCCTAGTTGGAGCATTTCAGCCGTTTGCTACCTCGATTCCTCCTGTATTGGACAGAGGTGGGGGCAGCACCAGCCTGATTCTTCCTGCCTACCTGCCATTTGTTCCCACTCTGGGATGGACAGTTTACTAACTGTTCACAGGAATGGATACTAGTGTTGGAGGCTTCTTCCTTCAAGCAGGGCTAGGCTGATCCCTCCCCCCTGCAACTAGTTTTGCCCTCCTCCCCAGATAAAAGGGTGCAACCAGGGTCGGGACGGGCTGTGCCTGTGGGGAGGTGTCTCAAGCCACCTGTTCTGTTCTATCTCCCTAGCCTTTCCACCAGCTCCTTTTACCCTGCTTGAGAGGGACTGTCCAGTGGGGTGAACCACACAGTAGAGCGGGTGCCACTATAAGGAACCCAACCACCCATTCCCCTGAAATCTCTTCACCTCTTCAGGATCACTCAAGGAAAAGTACTGGAGCCCCCTTGTTAGGGACAGAAAGGAGGGAAAGACCATAAAAGGAATACTTAAAATGTGAAGGTTTGTAAATAATCTAGTTCCAGGATGATGTTGGGGCAGAGTCTGATTTCTATATAGAGATGACTTCTTTTTTTTTTTTAATTCTTTATTGTGTAAGCTTTGTGCTTCTGGAGTGTGGGAATTGGCTTGGGGTGGGTGACCCCCAGCATAGGAAGACTGTTGTTATTTGTTCAATTTCAATAAAATTATTTGTAGATCCTGCAAGAAAAAAAAAAAGAAATGTACTCATTACCTTGCTCATGTAATTGTAACCCCTCTATATGGTATTTTCACAATAATAATAATAATAATAAAAAGAACCTGGTAGGATGAGATGCAAGAGGAAGGTGTTAGAGGTTAGACAGACCCACCTCCTCTTGCATACAAGCTCCCAAGCACAGGAAAGGTATCTTTTTCCTCGAATGTCCCAGCATTCAAAATAGGCTGCATTTAATAGATCTTCTCTTTTATATCCTATGAATGGTCAAGAATGAAAATTTTAGTCAAGCATGCTTTCAAAAAGCCTGCTTTACTCTTGGAGGTCAGCAGTACAAATAGAATAATAAAATCAACATAAGGATCACCTACCCAAGTAGAATAAGAAAAGCAACAGTGGCAATAACAATAACACATACTAGTCCAAAATCTGGAGGCCATGAGCCAGTCATGGCCTCCCCCTTTTGTAGTCATATTTTTATTTAGGAATCCTAGCTCTACTATTGCTATAGTGCAAGTTTATCTCTCTAGATTTCAATGCCTCCATTTGGGGAATGGAGATAATTATAACACCTACTTCAGTATTTCATTTTCATGATAAATATGAAGAGCTATAAAGTGCTTGCTCAATGTCTTCTACATAACAAACAACTAGGAGCTACATTTTGTTATAGTCACTATATGTTAGATGTCAAACTTAGAAACATCAGGAAAAAGCAAAATTGCCAGAAGCCTTCCACTTCTTGCTCTGGAAGGCAGATCAGGGCCTTTGACAACAATGACTCCTAATTTGCTGCCTGAATCCAACAGACTATAGGGTGTGTTCCAGTCCTCAGGCCCTGCAAAGGGAAATTCCTGCCACAGAGCTGAAGTGAAAGTGGCTGTGAGAATTGTACTGTGGATTTCTAAATTCTTCCCAGCAGGAATGAGTTCAGTCTCTATTTTTAGATTCAAGAGATCCAGAACCTTAAAAAACAACAACAGCAACAAAAAAAAACAAATGAACCAAACAACAACAACAACAAAATAAACACATCTGTCTCATCTCAGAGGGGTTTTGAATAGAGAAGATCCTGATACTTTAGAAACTCTAAGTTTCTTCCCAAACAATCAATTAAAAAGCCATAAGGCTGTATTCTATTCAGGGAATTCATTAGTGTTGCTTAGAAGAAATTAAAATGAATGTTCAAGAGCTCCTTTTAGACTTGTGAGAAATCTATGACAGTGTAAACTTCAATGAGAAGATTATATTAGTAAGAGAGTGAGCAGTGAATACATTTGCATTTTATGAATGGAAAATGTTTCCTGAAATTAGCATCAAATTAGAAACACTAAGCAAGATAAAGCATAGTCAGAGAAAGCAGAGGAAGAAGCAATGGCAGGGAGGATAATCTTAGTTCTCTGAGCCATTTTCCTCCTTTGCTCTGCATGCAGTAGGGCTAGTATAGTATGGGCTCCTGGCTTGACTGGGAAGGGTTGATAGATGAGAAAGTGAACTAGTAAAACAGAAGGATTCTCCTTTGCCCCTGAAGCTTGGCCTTAGCCCCTGGTTGTAGGAGAAAGAGGAAATGGGTCATTCTAGAAGTCACTGATTTATTCAATGAGTTAATAATTCCACAGGTTGAAAATATCTAAAGCTTATAGTAATTATCACCTCTCTCTACCTTGTAAATACCTTTCTCCTTGAGGTTGATGTCATCTGACCCTTTGGAGCCCCTTCCTTCTCTCTCCTTATTTGTGTTATCACTGACATCCAGCCTCTTCCCACTGAAAGGTCACCTAGTTACCACTTGTTCTTTATCTCAAATGCAGTTGCTCTTTCCTAGGGCTTTTCCATCCACACGATGCATGAGCTTCAGACTCCTTCATGCCTTAATTTCCCACTTACTAGCACCATTTCCCCTGTGGTGGCTGTCTACTTCCATTTTCCTAGCCTATTCTGTCTCTAAAGACCACTTTGGTCCTAAAGAGAAGCCAAATTATTCATTAAACCATAACCAAAAATCCATTTTCTCATGGAACTTAACTGGAGTAGTTCTTCACCCCCCATCAAAATTCCCAGTCGACCAACTTTACAACCTTTATTTTCTATTTGTTTAGGGCTATTGAATATTTATTTTCTTTATTATCTTCATTAAGTCTATAGTCAGCATTATGATTGCTTTCTTTTAATTAAGCTCCATTCCCAGTTCACTGTAGTTATTTTACCAATATGTTTACCAATATGTTACTTTACCAACATGTTTCCAGTCCACATGTTAACAAACTGACTTATTGGTTATACAGAAACAGTCTGTTCTGTTCAGAATTCTTTGCCCTTATTCATATTGAGTTTGCATTTATTTTAAGTGATTTCTCTAGACAAGAGACACCTTGATAGGATAGAATATAGGATTCTATATTCCCAGACAAGGAGGAATTCAGCAAGGGTGAGTAACATTCTTTCCATGACCTCCAGAATCTTTGGCCTTAGTTGGCAAGGACAACTGCCTTCCTCTTATTTTGAAAGCTCAATGTGAAGAATAAGTGAAACATACTTAAAATATCAGAAAAATTTATTACTCATTTTTGTTTCCCATTCTGAGCATAAGAAACAGTCAGAGAAGTATAATTCCTGAAGCAATTTTTAATCTATGTCATTTCATTCCTTTGACTTGTTAGAGTATGGGAGTGGTACGAATCAGTTCCAAAGCAGAGGATAGATAAAATGTCCAGTCAATGCAGCTAACCAGAGGCCCTCAGCCCTGTAACCTTCTCATTGGCAAGGAGTTTGGCATGAGGCCCAATGAACTAGTTTTGTGTAGGGCCTGCTTTTCTGAACTTCTTGCAAGTTGACAGATATTGCTAATCTGTAAATCCAGGAACTTCATTGGAGTGTTAAGGTAAGAGAAGTCTGGTTTGGGAAATGTCCTAAATGTCCTGACCTCCTATGATGTGTGCTCCACAATGGAGTAGAGGACAAGAAGTAAAAGAGGAGGCAAGAGAAGGGTAAGAAACAGAAGAAGGAAGAAGAGGAAGGAAAAGGAGGATAAGGAGGAGACAAAGGAAGAGGAAAGGGACCAGAAAGGGAAGAAGGAGGAGCTATCATTTATCAATTGATTTCTGTACTTCACAATTTCTAAATGATTTCTTTGTAATATCTCATTCTTTTCATCTTTAAACCAATCCATTATGTTGAGCAACTATTATTCTTATTTTTACAATTGACACAAACTGAAACTTGAGAAAGAAAATGGATCAGATTTTATCCATTCATCAAAAGAAGAATCAACATTAGTCTCAGACAGCCTAATCTGTCTGAACAGTCTAAACAGTCTAAACTAGACTATTATTCATTTCATTATATTTTTAATGAAAATAAGTTCTAAGATAAAATAAAACACATGGAAAACATGGAATATTTGATGCATCGCCTGCTTCAAATGTGGGGAAGATATAGGAAGATACCAGCTAATTTGGACACCTGCTAATTTTCAGCTATGAGCACAACCAGATCATGAGCCTGGTTGCTTCAAAGCCAGGATTACATCAAAACTGATTTTGTAGTCAGCACTGCCAAACACAATGTTGTCCTATTCCAATCCTCTAGATCTGCCTCTACTTCCACTCCTACTGTTTGCTCTGGAAACTTTTCTGTTGCTTAAAACCAAAGCACACACACACACACACCACACACACACACACATACACACACACACACACACACACACACACACACACACATTATCCACAACTTCTGATTCATTGCAGTCTTCCTCTATTAAAGATGGTCCTTAACAATGGTTCTGCTTAGAGCTATTTTACTTTAGGCTGGTTTGAAAATGGTCACACTTTAAATCTCTATCTTTTGCTAGGTTAAGGAGAAAGGGGTTTGATCTTATTTTCAGATATTAATAGTAACAGTGGCTGTAGTTCCCAGTTTCCCAATCATCCATAAGGGAACCAAGTCACACTGAAATATGCCCCAGATATTATCACCTTGTCAGGTCAGCAAGGGTGATAAGTGCATTTTCCACTGACAGTATTTTCAATTTAACATGGGGTTACTGGGGCCAAACCCCATCACAGGTCCAGGAACATTATCTTGGAATCCATTTCTTTCTGTGCAGGGACATTGTTCTCTTATGTCTCAAGAAACTGTCTATCCAATGCTATCCAGTTCCCTACAGAGTAAAGCTTCACTGACAGCTACAAATCTAACACTCCTTGAAAGCGCTCTCTATTCTTTGTCCCTCCTGTTATCTAACAGCTGTAACCAACTACCACATCACATGTGTCACAATGCCATAAATTATTTGTATTTACTCAAAATATCTGAGGCACTTGGAATATTTAGCTGGATCCTAGGAAGTTTAGCTCTCTTGCTCACTCTCTCCTCTTGCCTTCCAAAACACTGCCCTTTTCTAGATTTTTTTCTTCCCTATTATGTTTCCCCAATGTATTTAGTTATTGTGGTAAAATTCACAAAATAAAAGACTTAACATTTAAATCCCTTTAAGAGTATAAATCAGTGGCATTAAGTTCATTCAAAACGTTGTATCAGTGTCCTGCTTTCTATTTCCAGAACTTTTTCATCATCACAACACAGAAAGTCAATTATGAATAATAATCTGCTAAATAATAACCCCTAATATGACACTTACAGGAGATCACTGGTTTAGACTGAGTTCCTGTCCATCTTCCACATATTAAATCAAAACAGGATCCCTTATGCTGACAATCCATCCCAGCATCTGAAACTTTGCTGTTTTTCTGCCTTTGGAGAAAGCAAGGAAGGGATATTAGCCAAATCCCCACTAGGCCAACTAGCTGGTATGATGGGGCAGTCCCCAATGCTTTAGCCTGTACAAAAAGCCTTACTTTATAATAATGAGTCTGCTTTGGTTTGCTTTTTTTGCTTGTCTCAGCCTTTTTCTGCCAATAAAGCCAACTTCCTCTCCTCACTTCACTGGAACACTATTTTATAGAATAATGAGGTACTGCTTGATTCTAGAATCACAAATAAAAAAGCCAATTATGTTTTTAAATCAAATCGGTTGTAATCTTGTCTTCTGACACCTCTCCCCCAAATAGCACTAAACAATAGCCTCTCCTCATGCTCATTTTCTCCTCTTCTTTATTCCATTTTTCTGTCTTTGTGGATTTGGCTACTCTAGGTTACTTGCATAAGTGGAATCATATATTATTTGTCCATTTGGTTGTCATTTATTCCTTTCAACATGTTTCCAAGGTGGCCATGTTGGAGCACATGTCAAAATTGTTTTCAGACTCTACAATATTTACATTATTTTGTTTATCCATTTCCTTACCAGTGAACATTTGAACTGCCCTTTAGCTACAATGCTTTAATGAATTGGACTGTTCAAGTATCTGCTTGAGACCTTGCTTTCAATTCTTTGAGAAATATACATATATATATACATACATATATATAATTGAAATTGCAGCAAAATATGGTAACTGTATGCTTATTTTTTGGAGAATTCTCCACAGCATCTTCCTTATTTGAAATTCCAGCCTGCAAAATTTCTCTGAAGCCTTACAAACACTTATTTCCTTACTTTTCTTTTGTTTTTCCTTTTAAATAGCCATCAAACAAGATGTTGTAGCTCATTGTGATTTGTATTTGTATTTTACTAATGATCAAAATATTTGTGTGTTTATTAGTCATTTATATATCTATTTTGGAGAAATGTCTGTTCAAGTCCTATTCTCATCTTGTTGGAGTAGCTTTATTTTCTTATTGTTGAGATCTAAGAGTTCTTTAAATGTTTTGAATGTTCCTCCACATGTTCATAGTATTTGGTGTTGTTAACATTTTGGAATTTATCTGTTCTAATAGGTGTGCTGTTTTAGTCTGTTTTGTATGGCTATGATAAAGTGCTCAAGACTGGGTGATTTGTTAAGCACAAAATTGATAGCTCAGTTATGGAAGTCTGGCTATCCAAGCTCAAGGTATGGTTGGCTGAATTGTTTCGCAAGAACTACTTTCTGCTTTCAGATCACATTTTTTGTAGCATTTTGCAGAAGGGCATGGTGCTGTATCTTTACATGGAAAAAAGCAGAGGTCAAGAAACAATACTACATATTTACTTTATACAACTCATCATCTTGTTCATGAGGGAGGACTATGTGGTCTATTTCCTAAAGTTCTTACTTTTTAATACTATCACAGTAGCCCTGAAGCTTCAACACTGGAATTTTGCGCCGTTGCCTTGTTTTTTGTTTTTGTTTTTGTTTTTGGTCTTTTGTAGCTTTTATGTCTTTTTTTTTTTTTTCCAGGGCTGAGGACCGAACCCAGGGCCTTGTGTGCGCAGGGCGGGCGCCCTTCCGCTGGGCTAAACCCCCAGCCCCAACACTGGAATTTTGGAAGGAACATATTTCAGTAATTTCATGTTTTATCAGGATATCTTCATTGTTTTAATTTGCAGTTGCCAAGTGACATATACTGAACATTTTTGTGTACTTATTTTCCATCTATACATCTTCTTTGAAGTCTACTCAGATTGCTTGCTTATTGTTTGGTTTTAAGCATTCCTTAATATTTTGAATATCATCATTACTCGAGTGTATATTTTGCCAAGTTTTTCTTATACCATAATGTAGTTTATGATCACCAATATATCCTGTTTATGAAATGTCCATTAAAATAATTTACCCACATTTTACTGGATCATTTACCTTTGATTATTGATTTGCAGGAGTTCCTTAAATATCAAGTCCTTCCGTAGCATATATTTTGTGGTCATTTTCTCCTTTTCTGTCATTCATCTATATAATTTCTTAAAAGTTTCTGTTAATAGACTTTAAAATTTAATTAAGTAGAATTTATCGTTTTAATAAGGTTTGCATTGCTTAAAAATGAGACTATATTATGAGAATCTCATCAGGAAAGTTTGTTGTTATGCAAACAGAAAAACCTGTAGTTGGGCTCCAGTGGCTCATACCTGTAATCCTAGCTACTCAAGAAGCTGAGATCCAAGGATCATGGTTCAAAGCCACCCCATCCAGGAATGTCCATGAGACTTATCTCCAATTAACTACCAAAAACCCAGAAATGGAGCTGGGGCTCAAGTGCTAGTGTTAGCCTTGAGCAAAAAAGGTAAGCCAGACCCTGAGTTCAAGTCCTAGTACCACATACACACACACCTGGACAGTATAATCTATCACACACTTAGACTGTATACCTGTGTGTGAGTGCATATATGCACAAGCATACATACATATCTCTATAGCCTATTGTGATAGCACAATGCTCCCAGTGCCAGGCCAAACAAAAAACCAGGAGATTAAAGCAAATAGAAAAAAATGATTCAATTAACGACTTGGTACGTATGAACTGTGTGGGGCATAATGCAGAAGACTTTTACAGTGAACCACTTTTTCATAAATAGGAGTAAACAGGGCTATAATTTTGTTCACCTACCATACAATAGCTTTATTTTAACTGGCAACACCACAAATATATAAGCAACTGCATAAGATGTTGCAGTGGCTAAAGCATCACTAGGTGATAAGAATTCTTTAGCTCCTGTATAGTCTTATATAAGCACCATTGTGTATCTGATCCATTGTTGACTAGAACTACATGATTATATATATATATATATATATATATATATATATTATACATGTATATAACATATATATACTTCTTTCCTGTATTCTACCTAAGAAAAATATTGGTTGCTACTATATCTCAAAAATATTCTCCATATTTTGTTCTAAAGTCTGCTCTAAAAAGACTTAGCTTTAATGCTTTGGTCAATCATCTGACCTACACTGATTTTTGTTTGTGGTCTGAGGAAGATGAACATAAAGCTTTGGAATGACTAGACTGCAATCCAGGAGGCAGGACTGAAGGATTACCGCATGGAGGAACTTGACCTGTGTCCAAGATGGAAATATATATAATGGATAGGTCACAAGGCAATTTGGAAGGAAACTGCATGCAAATGCATGGACAAAGAAAATGCCATGGGGTAATTAACTTCCAATAACTTAGTCAAGCTAAAAGTGTTTGTGGTTGGGTGGGGCAGGCAGAAAAAATGTTTTGAGGCAGTATTGGAAGAGGTACATCCTTCCTTCACCAGTAGGGCACTACAGAGACAGAAAAAGTCTTGCATGCAAAAAGTCTCTTCATTTTCAGAGCTTTAAAAATCCATGTGCAAAGACAAAATGTATTAATGCATGCTACATACTGCCAACAGATTTAGTATTCATTCTGAATTATTTGTATGAAATTCAAGACTTTACTGTAAATTTTTTCCTAATTTATTTCATTAAATAGCTTTTTACTTGCACTAAACATATTTATATCTATGCAATGAGATCAGCTGAGAAACTGCTTTGTAATATAAGATAGATTCCCTTCATAAATTCTAATGACATTTCAAGAGACAGAGCAGTGAAGGATAAAGAAGGAGAAAGTGGAAGGAAGCCAGCCAGAAAGGCAAGAGGGAAGGGGTCCTCTAGGACTGGCAATGACTGAAAAGGAAATAGAAACTTTCAGGAAGATGGTAAGCTTGTCAGCATTGGGAAAGCCTGGTTTTTGTTTGTTTTGAAGGTTACTTTACACTGTGTCTGATACAGTTTCTGCAAAACAAGTATTTGTTTAACTTAATTGGACCTAAAAGTTGAAGCAAAAGTGAGAAGGAAGGAGAGGCAGAGCTGGAGTCCAAACCAAGGAAGAAAAGGGAGAATTAGGGAATGATGTGGAATGAGGAATGGAAAAGGTATGGAAATAAAATAGGCAGGCAAGCCATTACACAGAAAACCACAGGTCAGCAATAGTAACAACCTTTAAAGATAAAAATGTAGTAAAGGGCCAGACACAAGTGGCTCATGCCTATAATCCTAACTACTCAGGAGGCTGAGATTTGAGGGTCATGGTTCAAAGCCAGTCCAGGCAGAAAAATCCCCATGAGACTCATATCTCCAATTAACTACTCAAAAAACCAGAAGTGAAGCTGTGGCTCAAAGTAGTAGAGCCTTGAGCAAAAGAGCTCAGGGACAGTGCTCAGGCCCTGAGTTCAAGCTCCATGCATGACCAAAATGGAAAAAAAATGTAGTAAAGAACAAGTTGCTCTCACAGACTGCCTCATCAGCATGTACTAACCTCATACATAACCCATGAACCATAGAAGACTGGAGCGCTCAGCTACTCCAGCGGCTTGGAAGTACTCTGTCTTTAGAAGTCAATCTTTCTCTATAAATCTCTGAATCAACAAGCACATAGTCCACTGCAGAGAGAGGCTCCATCAATAGCAAGTGTTTATTTATTGCCTGAGCAGAGCTAACTCCTGAAAGTAAGATGCTAGCTGTGTCTATGTCTGTGTGTGTGTGTCTGTGTGTGTGTCTGTGGTCTGTGTGTCCGTGTGTCTGTGTGTCTGTGTGCCATTCCAGGGGTTTGAACTCAGAGCCTGGATGCTAAGCCATTTTTGATCAAGACTTGCATTCTACCACTTGAACCACAGCTCCATGTCTGGCTTTTTCTGGACTTTCTTGTCTAAGCTGGCTTCAAACTACAATCCTCATACTTGAGATCTTAGATCCTGAGTAGTTAGGTTCAGAGGCATGAGCCATCAGCGCCTGGCTAAGAAGCCAGCTTTTACGGGTAGTTTCCCACCTCCAACCTAGCAAATCTCTTCAAGATACAGAACTATAATTGATGCAATAGGGAAGATATAAAAGCAAGAAACCATTTCCTCTATTGTGTACAGTATTAGGGGTAGAAGACCAACACTGTGATTCATTGTGTCATCTAACCTATGGGACTGTATGAAACCAAAAATATTATCCATTTCTGCAGATGAAAAATATACAATTTTAAAAGTTGCATATAACCAGGCACTGGTGGCTCACTCACACAATCCTAGCTACGCAGGAGACTGAGATTTGAAGAACGCGGTTCAAAGCCAGACTGCGCAGGAAATGCCATGAGACTATTATCTCTAATTAACCACCAGAAAACTGGAAGTGATGCTGTGGCTCAAAGAGGTAGAGCATTGGCCTTGAGCAGAAGAGCCCAGGGATAGTACCCAGGCTCTGAGGTCAAGCCCTAAGACTGAGAACAAAAAGTTGCATATAACTTGCCCCAAACACAAATAATAGCATGTAAATTTAAAAAGCTAGGTTCAGTCCCCAATATGATAAGACAAGTACATAAATAGATATATCATTATGTGAATGCTCATGGTATGTGGGATATTCATATCTCACCCTTCCTTGTGACCCATTGTCCAGTTTAATGATTGCAAGATACACTGTTACTGAATGAGTGAGTGAATAAGGGTGAGCCTATAGTAATCAAAGGTGAAAGAAGATTGAATTTGTTCTGGAGAAACAAAGCAATAACATGGAATTGGTGGCACTTTTATGACTGTGATTGGCAGAGATAATATAGGGAATAAAGAAAAATAAGATTTTAGGGATAAGAAAAACACAAATTTAATTGCAAAGTAAGTCCCTGCAGACCCCCCCCCCCCAATTTCTTCCAGGTCAATCCCATTTGTTTCCCCTAAGTACATGACAGATAACATTTATCTGGCCTGTTCTGTGTAACCTATTTCAAACAGATAAATATAGGATAAATACAAAGAGTGCACATTTATTTAATTGTGGATGACATTTCCTGTTACAGGTCACTAATAGATTGGATCACCAATAAGGATTCAAAAATAATTTTAGAAAAAGATGGGCCAAAGCCAGCAAAACTGACATTTACAAAGATAAATATAGAGTCATTTATCCAATAAATATTATGAAGGGCATTCAAGGTTCAGGCCCTAGGCTAGTTCCTATGGGTCTAGAGGAGCTGAAATTTGAGCTGAATTATCAAGAAATAAATGAGATTTTCAGGAAAGATGGCACAATAAAGTAGTCACAGAAGAAAAACTGACTTGATCCAGGTCCGAAAGACATGGAATGCTCAATGCACAGTGGGATGCTTCACTGTTTTCTTGTAGCAATATACATTGAATATCCACATGTGTTAAGCAAGGGCCAGGCGCTGGAAACACAGCCTGAGGAAGACTGACCTGCTATTGTTGGGACAGTCTTGCACTAATTGCTATTAAGGAAAGTAGTGGAATGACAGGATAGTACAGAGAGTGTTTACATGAGACCAAGAAAAAAATCCAAGTGGGCAGCATTGCTATGGTTTGAATGCTACACCTAAAATTTCCTGCATTGGAACTTAATTGCCAAATTAATGTGGTGATAGTGCTGGAGAGGAGGTTGAAGATCAGCCTTTAGGAGTAAATTAGAGGCAGAGGATGTCATGAGGGTGGGATCCCTGCAATGCCATTGATGGCTCATAAGAAGAAAAGGAGCCCCCACTTAGTGTGCTTCCTGCCTCCTCATGGATGCCTTCTACCATGGATGTGTACCAAGAAGACCCTCGCCAAAAGTATCTCTCCCTATTGGGCTTTCCAGTCTCAAGAATGCTGAGAAATAAATTGCCTACTCTCTGTTTATTATTCTGTCTTTGGAAGGATACAGGAAGGCACAGAAATGGAGGGACAAAGGCTGAACAAAGGCAGCAATGGCACACAGTGTACACTATGTTGAAAATGAACTATACAACTTGTGGGTGGGGATGAAAGAGAAACAAGGAGAGAGCAAGGGAAAGGGTACCATTGTCCAAAAATAAATGTACTCTCTAACTGACTCATGTAACTGTAACCCCTGTACATCACCATTATAATAATAATGAAAATATTACACTTAAAAATAAATAACCTTGGGCCAATTGCTTTTTTGGAGAACTCAAGGTGCTAGGTCTCTCATTCGAAGAGAAACATTTCTCGTGTTGGTTCATGCTAGTTTCTATTTCCTTCATTTAAAATCTTTTAGGTTGAATTTCAGCTTTTTTAAAAGTTAGTTTTGTGAATTGAGAACAATACTAGTACTGTAGGAATTGGTGAGGCCTTGACTTACAGATTTGTACAGATTTCTTTCAGGTGTACTTTGCTAAGTGAAACTTGTTAAAAAGAAAATTTTTGTTAACTAAATTTTTTTCCTTAAAATAACACTTTTCAAAAAAATAACCTAGCCTCAGGCATTCTGTTTTAGCAACATAAAGTGGACTAAAACAGCAGCTAACACCTATGTTTGGAAGTCCAGCATCATAGAAACCCCCTCTTCCCAACAAACTAGGATGAATTGGTCACCCTCGCTGGAAGGGTCTTCTAGAGCAGGTGACAACTAAATAGGATTTTCTTCCAAGAGAGTGGGTCACTTTACAAGAACCAGCACAGTTTTACTAGCTGAGGGTAGACAAGAGCAAAGGCTTTCAGGCTACCCCTCTCCTGAGCCCCAGCTGGTAGACTTAGGAACAACATCTGATGGTCTGGCCAACCTCCAAATAAAACAAGATTTGAAGTCAACAGAGCTGCTCCTCACATATCTTTGGAAGAAGACGCCCTCTAGAGATAGCCCAACCAATAGCCCTTTTCCTTTCCCAAACTTTCTTAGGAGTTCTTAGTCATACTCACACTAGGCTTAAATTCCAGCCCACTACCCTTCACTTCTTACAGCTATGGGCTGAAACCTGTGTATTGTGCTTCCTTATAGGAGTTAACAACTCCACTATCTTCACCTCTTGAGCCCTCTCACTATCTACAGTGTAGGAGGCATGATCCTGATTTTGCTTAGAAATGATCCAAAACAAAGTTGCATAGCTTTTGCTTATAATCATCATCATCAAAAACAACAGCAACAATACCAAACTTGGCTATAATACATACTAATTATGCTCGTCCCAAAGCTCTCTGCTGTGTCCATAGTCATTCTGGTCACTACCTACATTTCTAGTTTGTCATTCCCTACCTGACATCTTTGTCTTAAGTCTAGGGCCCACTGTTTGTAATCTTATACCCTCAATATGCTGGTCCTTACACAAGAAATTTCCTTCTCCCTCTTTAGTCCAATTCTACCAGTGTTCATCCCAGATGAACCCTTCCTATGACTGTGTTGGTTTATACTTCTGTGCTCAAGGCCATGCCTTGACATGCCCCATATCTTATTTACATCTGCAGCCCTATTGCTGATACATCAAAGCACAAGGTAAATGTTCAAGAAATGTTTGTCAAATGCCTGAAAACCTTTTCTCATGACTGAGGGGCTCTTTTCCTTCATGTTCTTCTCCCTTTGAAAAATTTTCCTTCATAACCATAGTTCAAGTTCTCTTTCATAGATCTCTCCTGTCACTTCTCCAGGGGGGATTTGAAACTGTTCCTTCCCTGGCTTCCCCAGTTCCTGGGTCCTTATTCAGCTGTATGACGTGTCCTCTTGTACATTCGCAACTACTTAGTTTCTGTCTCTGTGCTGTATTGTGACCTTCTCCAGGGAAAGGACCACTTTGCTCATCTTTGCAGGCTCAGCCCTTTGCTCTCAGATTGCACCAAGAAGCAAGCATCCAGTGAGGATCCACTGAATTGCTTAATGAAGGAAGGAATTCTGTGCAAGCATCATCCATTTCCACTGTAAGGAGTCACAAGCCTTTTTTGTTGTTGTTCAGAATGACACCCAACTTTCTGCTTGCATAGCTTCTAAAATGAACTGTTGGTACCATAAAAAAATCATTAATTCTTCTAAAAGATTTTCTTTTGTTATAAAAGCCAAAATAACAAAAGACAGCTTTTTTCAATGCAATTTTTGGTGTGTGTGTGTGTGTGTGTGTGTGTGTGTGTGTTGGAACTTGAACTTGGGGCCTCTATTTTCATTTGTCTTTTTATACTCAAGATTGGTGTTCTACCACTTGAACCACAACTTTACTTCCAGAATTTTGCTGATTAATTGAGGTAAGAGTTTTATGCACAATGCTAGCTTTGATTCATGATCCTCAGAGCTCAGCTCTGGAGTAGCTTGGATTACAAGCATGAGCCACCAGTGCCCCACTAAAATGAGTTTTTGAATAATGCAGCATTAACATAGGATGTAAGACTTGAGTGGAAGGTTAAAGTAAATTTCAATGCAGTTACTCTCTGGGTAGAAGTGAGGCCAAAAGGAAAGCAGTGTATATACTCTGTATTAAATTTAAGACTTCCTATGGAAAATATTGCATGCACTGAAAGTAGTTGCCATACCTTGTAGGCTTGTTGAGGACCCATGTATAGGGCCCTTTTTTGGCCATTTCAGTGTTCAGAGATTAATCTGACCTGAACTGTAGCTGAGTGAACATATCAGAACTGACTTCTGTGTCTAGAAAGAGGGCTGTATCAAGAAAGATGCTCTTCTCTGTAACCTCAACTTCCTTTCTTGAGGTCAATTCCCAGCACTGTAACATGTAATCATAACAGAAAAGTTCTAAGGACTTTGTTCTCTTGACACTCAGTGGCATGACTCTGACCAGCATATTCAGAATCTCTGCCCACCACCCTGGAGAGAACCTGTACATGGGAGATGTCTCCACAGGAGACATCCTCCATAGGAGGAGCTGGTACCCTGGCCAGATGAGAAGCCATGGTACTTGAGTTTGTGTGAGGTAGCTGAAGCTTAATGTTGCCATACCCTGCAGGGCCAGAATCCAGATACCTCAATATGCTCAATGACAAGCCTCACAGTATTTTCTGCTGTGTCAGCTAATATTCTTCCAGCCCCGAGTTCTGTGCTTGGAGATGTCTGCAGGATGGTGGAACTGCAGTAACAGGGAGCAGGGCCAGGGATGAGTGGGAAGAATTACTGCAATATTATTGACTGCCACATACTGCGCTAAGCAATTTAATTTGATTTAATCCTCAGAACAATCTAATAATGTAGGTACTATTATTATCTTCATTTTATGTATGAGGAAGCACAATAAATATAAAACTGTACAGCTTTCTGAGAGCTGCACATCTAGTAAGAAATATTCTGGATTTGAATTTTGGTTGAGTGTATTCCTGAACAACCTTGCCCCAGTGTGAGGATAGCCCTTAAGGCACCACGAAGCTAAGAAAAACATAGCAAGATGCAGATACAGAGTTGATTAGAATTCAATTTATTAGGGGACTTAGTAGAAAGATTGGTTTTAGTCATCAGCAAAAAAATCAGTTGAATCCCAGAAATTTGAGTCTGAAGGAGGTGTGTGTGTGTGTGTGTGTGTGTGTGTGTGTGTGTATGTGCGTGCGTGTGTGTCTGTGTCTGTGTGTGTGTCTGTGTGTCTGTGTGTTCAAAAGCAGCTTCACTTAAGCTGGAATGTATCTGGCTTACTATAAGTTAATATAAAAAAGATAGGCGTTTAAATAAGGATACAGGTGGACCCGTTGCAACAATGAGAAGTACAAGTTGTCATGTCGAAAACAAACTTTACAACTTTGGTCGGGGGGAGAGGATTGGGTGAGGGGGCTGGGCAAGGCTGGGAAGGGATGGGAAGCGGAAACAAAGGAGGAGGTTACAATGCTTGATAAGAAATGTACTCATTATCTTGCCCATATAATTGTAACCCCTCTGTACAGTATTTTCACAATAAAAAAAAAAAAAAGATAGGCGCATCTTTGTGCCCAGAGTCTAAGTGTGAAGCTCTACATACCACAAAGATAGCTTGGCTTATTGTCACTACATAGGAAAACCAGCCAGGGTTACTCTGGGGTAATCATGGCTGTTATAACTCAAAAATGCTGCAGTTGGGAAATGGATGGAACCAGAACAAGTCATCTTAAGTGAGGTAACCCAAGCTCAGAGACACAAATGCACGTGTTTTCTCTTACATATGGAATCTATATCTAAAATATATTAAGACATGATAAATTATACAGGGCTCTAGGAGGTCTCAAAGGAGGAAATTCTTAGAAGAAGAAGAACACGGGGTCACAATGTCCATGTGCATCTGATCATATAAAATAATATTTATCAAAATAAATTCCAGGAAATGGAAACAAGAAGTTGTTTTCTTTGTTGCTGTTTTTGTTGTCTTTTTTATCTAGGTTTGGGAGGGCCATGGAGGGCACAGAAATGTAGGCGCAAAGGCTAAACAAATGCAGCAGTGGTATCTGCTGGACATGGTGTTGAAAATGAACTATATAACTTGTGGGTAGGGATGGGAAGGAAAAACTGGGAGCGAGCTAGGAAAGGGGTGACATTGTCCAAAAAGAAATGTACTCTTTACCTGACTTATATTAACACTTTTATAATAACACTAAAAAATCTAAAAACAAGAAGGCTGAAGTCATGGCTAGCTGAGTTCACCCCCTGCCAGAGTCTGAAGCCAAGACATCTCACGTCTACTTGCATCATTGGCAGAGAACCAGGAGCACCTGGCTTCCTTGTCTCCTCCACTTGGATGAATAGAAAAGATGACACTTAGATAGGTACATACTAGAATGTCTATTGTGGGACATAGGATGTTCAGGTTGCTTTTAAGTTCCTTTTCACTTAACTTCCATAGCCATAGTTAGCTAGCACTTAGACATACTGGGAGCCTGTGCAACAATTTTGTTACTGGACCTCTAGGCTAGAAGTTTCTTAAGAGTCTGAATGGAAATTGTTCCTTGTGAAACCTGACAAGGTTTCATCTTAGACTCTGATATCCATTCATTCCACAAGTATTTATTGATCAGCTACTAGAGTCCAGGCCAGGGAATTGATGATTTGTATAAACCAAGAAGTGATGTCTAAGTAACATGAAAACATTAATCGAAGCAGGGGAGAGCAGGACCCTATAATTATCACATCACTCTGCCAGTCAGGCTCTCTTGTCAGGTCAGCTTGACTGTGCATCTGGCAGAATCTGGGGACATTTAAATAGAATGCTTAGAATAAGTACCAATTAAAGCATTAGAGTGGCTCAGCATTGGCAGCTTCTAGCTTGCTTATTCCCAGGATGAATATTGAGTTCGGCATTGCTGCCAAAACACCATACCAACCAAGAGTTTGTTGGGTCATGCATGCATTGGACAATAGAGAACAGAGATCTGCCACTCAGAAAGTCCAGGCTACAGGAATGTTGCCATCAAGAAGAGAAGTTGTCCATACTGCATTCCAGTCTCGCTATCCAAGGTGGACACTATACTTCTTAGTCTCTAAGTATTTTGACTTACATTAGTTTAACTATTATACCAAATAATTCCAGTATTCTGGTGTGATTATATAATATAATACAAATATTAATCATTCTTGTTTTAACAATAGCCACAATATTAATCCTTTAAAGGAAATCCAGGCCTGAGGGTGTATGACTCAAGTGTTAGAACACCTGCCTAACAAGGATTGGACCCTGAGTTCAAATTTCGGTACCTAAAAATAAAGTATATATAACTATATAGTTATAGTTATAGTTATAGCTATAGTTGTAGTTGTAGTTATAGTTATAGTTGTAGTTGTAGTTGTAGTTATAGTTATAGTTGTAGTTGTAGTTATAGTTATAGGTAGTTGTGGAGGACAAAGGTCTGACATGAGTCTCACTAGACTCGGATCAAGGTGTCAACAAGACTTGTTTCTTATAGAAACCTCAATGATTTCCTTATCTTTTCCAGATCTGAATGTTGTCTTCGTTTCATGGATTGTGGATCACTCTCTTTTTCAAAGTCACACTCATTTTCTGCCATCATTTTTTCTTCTCTGACTGAGATCCCTCAGTCTCCCTCTGTCCTTATAATCACCTTTGTGTCTACATTGGGCCTACGTGGATATTAAAGAATCATTTCCCCATCTCATGACCTTGCATTTCACATTGTAAAAGTTCATCTTACAATGACAAGTAAGCCACAGGTGCTCCAATCAGTGTATTGGAGTATTCCAGTGTATTCTAGTCTGGTGCTGACTGGAAGTTTAATTTCTGCCCACAATGCTTTTAACATATCTAGTTGGATGAGTCTGCATAGGTGGGATATCTTCCCTATGGTACATCCAGAATTAGGCACTTATCTTCTTGGGCTACCTCTGAAGGGTATAAGAGTTAACGACAAGCCACCCAATATATGCTGCTCTGTTACATTGTTTATTTGAGAGAGCAACCTCAGAAAGAAAGACCTAAACTTCCCTCTCTTACTTATGAGAAAGATCCCTTCATCTACCAAAATAAGGGAATAAACTTAATCATTAGAGACTTAAGATTCACTCTGAAATGGATCTCACAGTTAAGCTGATTCTGACACTCATTTTCTACTAGCCAACTTCTGAATTGCTGCCGTCTGTCTCATCATTTCCTCAGAAAGTTAGCATTCTCTATCTAAAAAACATAAAGTTTTTTTATTTGACCATTCCTTTGAGTTATCATTCTTGTGAAGATCCTCAAGTACATGTGAAAATAAAACTTTTACGCTTTTCTCTTGTTAATCTGTCTGTGCCATTTTGGCTCCTGGACCCAGACCAGCACCTCAATTAAGAACTTAAATGAGCAGAAATAGCTGTTAGCCTTCCTTCGAAGGAAAATTGTGGAAAAGTCCATAAGTGCACTTTTTTTTTTACACATTTAACACTAGAAGCCAAAGTGCAAACAGGAGTATATCATGTTCTATCATCGCTAGTGGCCTATTAGTAATGTTTTTCCTTTCTGTCCCCCAAACCTCATACTCTTCTTGACTAGAGACTTTGGATCCAGAGGGAGAACTATGTCTCTCCCAGGAGACACTGCATAATTCCACTGATCTGAAAGTTAAGCATGCTTCGAGGCTACTTGGGCTTCTTACATTTCTGAATTAAGACAAGTAGGAGCTTCTGTGCTGGCTGATGATGGGTCCTGACTGCAGAGAAAATTGAGATGATGAAGATAAGGTAGGCCATGTCTGCAATCCAGGGCATCCCTAGGGCATCTCTTAATATTACCATGTTCTATGCAGAAAGCTGTTAGAAAACTACAATAATGCATTTCAGCCAAAACTACTAATGGCCCAGACCTTTGGGAAATTATGGTATGGGTGGCTTGCCAGGTTAAAGAACATAGTCAGCTAAGGTTCTTGCTAAAGGCAGAGGAACACAGAGTGGGTAGTTGGAGATAGTTATAAATACCAGCAAATGACCACATGACCAGTTACAACAATGAAGACTGTGGTGGTCATGAAAACTGACTTCCTATTTAGTTATAAATATGGCTATTTTGTGTGCTGTTTTCTTCTTACTCTTATCCCCCCATCAAGTAACATGAGATGTATTGATTTATATCATAGTAATCAAACATTTTTCAGTTTATATCACAGTATTTAAGATACAGGAACAGAATAAAGCATCCTCTGTCACAGAGAGGTTTAGAGGTGGTATGCAAGACTGTTGCGTTAGGCAGAATTATGACCTTGTTGCTGTCATTATTTAGAAATTAAGTATAGCTTAAGGAAATTTATCTGTGTGCCAAGTACATAAGGAGTGGATTCATCATGATGAATTCTGTCCCAACTTACATTAGTCACAAGGAGCCCAGACATTTGGTCAAACATTATACTAGATATTTCTATGAAGGCGTTTATGGATGAGATTAACCTAACACGTACATCAGAGGACTTCAAGTAAAATAGATTTCTTACACAGAATAGTAAAGTTCATCTACCAGTTGAAGGCCTTGCTAGGAAGACTGGCTTCAGGCCTGAGAGCAGCAGCCTTCAGGCCTAAACTGTGATACCAGCAGAGGCTCCAGCCTGTCAGCCTCTTCCATCAGAGTTTGGATTTTTAAAGCTGTATTATCATGTGACCCCATATTTTTCTATGCTCTTATTCTAAAGGCCAGGACTCAGTCACATTCACAGGCAATTTTAGAGAGCATGAGATATATGTTTACTTTGTGTCTGGAAAGATAAGAAACTGGTTTGATGAATACCTAGTCAGTCTCTTCCATACCAAGATTTTGAAGGTCCAGTTAAAAGATACTTGGTGATGCTACATTCCCAAAATTCCTTCAGGGAAGATGCTGTGTACCACATTCACTCTGGGGAAATTATTGCTTGTAACCTGAGCCAATATGTTGAGCCTCACTGATAAATGTTTAGTGTCCTACCATTCTGGACAATTCCCCAGAATCAATTACTCCAATACAATCTACTTGGCTCCTGGGCCTTAGGCATCAAGAACCAGGCTAGGTTCTATAAGACAGAACAGTGAGCAAACTGCCACCATCCCTAAAGAATCCTAAAGAAAAATATGTGTAAATAATTCTAATACAAGTCTTCTGGCCCTTGATGGCTATAGAATGGGTCACAAGATATGTGGTGGAACCCAGGAGGGGCTGACAAGAACCAGCTAGGCATCCTGGTGATATGAAAGAGGAAACTGAAGAGAAAAGTGTCCAAATAGACAGAGCCAACGGTGTAGTTTGCGTGTCCACATCCTTGGGTGTTAAAATGACACCTTCAGCATCCTGTCTCCCTGTTCCTGCCTGGAGAAGGAAATGATCTCTACTTGGGATAGGTCCAGAAAGCTGAGGCTTTATATTTCTACAATAGGGAGAAGGGACTACGGAAGAAAGAATAAATGAAGAATGCAAAGGGAAGAAATGACAGGAGGGAGGAAATGAGAGAAGTGGAAGGAGAGATGAAGACAAGAAAGAAGGAAAAAAAGAGATAAAGAAGAAAGAAGGAAAGGAAAGAGAGAGAGAAGATGAAAGAAGGAAGGAAGGAAGGAGGAAGGCAGAAGGGAGAGAGGGAAGGAAAGGAGGAAAGAAGGGAGAAAGAAGGAAGGGAGGGAGAAAATCATTAATCATTAACAACAATGTAGTTTTATAACAATATTTTTAAATTCAGAATCACAACAAGCTATTAATTATAAAATATTTCCAAGAAATTCCACAAAATCCAGAAAAATAACATCAATCAATAGAATGACTGACACTCTCCTGTAATTCCTTTTTCTGCACTTTTATTGGGGGAAGAGTGGCACAATTTTCTTTTATGAGTTAATAATGTGGCAATAACTTCAATACGTAAGATTCTATAACAAAGAAAGATAAACCTGTCCTTGCTCTTCAATGGTTGATTTATTTAGCTGTTTGAAGTCTGAGGAATGCATTACTACTGACAGGAAGTACATTTCTTTGAGTTGCTGTGTATTGGGGAGCTAGAAGCTTGAAGCTCGTGTCCTACCTAGTCCATTTGAGCTGCAAGCACACATTGAAAAGTTATCACATTGTACCCTTTGGGCAATGTATCGCTCTCTGCCATCTTTGTTGATGATGCTTTTCCCAGAATGCTGTGTGCTCCCTTGCCATTATCTCACCAACCAAAAACTATTCCATTATTTGCATAAGCTGTGTGTCTTCATTGTGCACTTGAATGACTGCAAACCATGTAAATATACAACACTGAGTCACAAGTAAAGGAAAACCCATTCAGATTCCTATTGATAAGTCCCTACCATACTTCATATGTCAATAGAGGAAGCTGGTAGCATTGACCCTTCTACATCATGGCAGAAAAGGCCAGCCTTGGGAAAAGGGCAGCCCAGACTTAGCCATGGATAAGCTTGAGACATTCTCTCCCCAGACTATATATGAGATCTGAGAAGGTCTTACAACCATATTGCTGCCAATGTTATATCCATTACAGAGGTGGGGGAACCAAATCCAGAGCTTCTTCCACATGCTAAGCAATGTTCTCTCACTTAGCTTTTTTTTTTTCTTTTTTTTTTTAAATTTAATTTTATTTTATTTGTGAACATACTGTACAGAGGGGTTACAATTACATGGGCAGGATAATGCGTACATTTCTTACCAAGCATTGCAGCCTCCTCCTTTGGTTTACCCTTCACATCCCTTCCCAGCCTCCCCCCTCCCCCCCAATCCCAATCCTTCTCCTTCCCCCCTTCCCCCCCCCCCCCCCCCGCACCGACGTTGTAAAGCTCCTTTTGGACATGTCAACTTGTACTTCTCATTATTGCAACAGGTCCACCTGTATTCTTAAACAACTAGTTTTTCCCCATCTCCTCCACAAGTTATACTGACATCAAATATAGCGAAAGCAGGGGTTATACTGTCTCACTTAGCTTTTATTAACTAGAGATCCTAGTTAATAGGATCACCTCCTCTTCAGTGTGGCAAAGTATCCCCATGTGCCTGGCCAATCCTGGCAGCCTGTGTTCAGTTATGAGAAACTGCCTTTTAGAGAGTTTAACCCCAACTTCAGGGGACAAATTTGAAGGGGAAAGGTTATTGTTCCAGTCCTTGGTCCCTGAAGTTAGTGCTGAAATCTCAATCTGAAAGCTTAGCCCACACTGAACTTGGCTACCCAAGATAATAAATAAACACCTTTGTTAGGTAGTCATCTGCATTGGGATTTCAGATGACTTACAACCTAAAATTGTACAGAAGCAATTGTGAATTGTCCTGTGAACTAAACAGGCTCTTGTTTTCTAGCAATGAGAGTTACAAAGATGCAGAATACCCTCTTTTATGGGGGAAAGAGCTTGGTGAGGAATCTGAACTCCCCCACAAGCAGCCTCCCTGTTCTTTGAAGACAGCAGTGCTCTGTAGCTCTGCATTAGAAGCAGAGGCAGAAATTAGGTCAGGGAGGGGTGGCTGACTGTGGCATCTTCTGAATGAGTGGATGGTAGGGGTTATTTGGGAACTGCCCAATGGGATGTGAAGATGAAACTATCACTAACAAAGTAGTGATTCATAGAGATGAGAACATTTCTTTTAATCTACAGATTTCTGTAGATTCTGTGGATAAAAGGCCTGAGTTACCTGGTAGAAGGGAGTGAGAGGCCTCTGATGTGAGAACATCACCTTTCTGTTTCCCAAGAGTGTTACCTCAACAGCAGCTTCAGGTACAAGGGCCCTTCTCTCTCTACCAATGAGACTCTAGAAGGATCACATGGGAAAGAGGGTCAGACTGCAGGCAGGAGTGTGCTTGCTGGGCTGCATGTAAGCAATGTTCTGGGTGGAGCATATTCCCTCCTGAAGACCTGAGTAACTGAGCTCTGCTTCCTTTGTGGGAGATGGCTGCAAGGTCATCAGTTCTTTACAGATGGCAGTGGTAAAGGCCTCCTTCCAGTATAGATCACTCACCACCCTACAGGGCTCCAGTTGCGTGAGGTTGAGATCAGCCCAGGAACAGGTATAAGGAGAAAACCCACTTATTCCTACCTTGTCTGTCTAACTCAGCCATGGTGTCTCTCAGCTGATGGACATGAAGAGCCATCAGAGGACAGAAAAGAGCCGAACTCTGTTTGGCCCATCCCATATCTTACAACCAGCTCACAGATTTGCACACACTGTCCCTCTCCTTGCCTTTAGTATAGACTCTACATCCATGGTCAGCCCCCTTTACAGATTCATGTTTGTCTTTTCATCTCCTTCTCAAGATGAATTTTTCCTTTTCCTATTTTTGAAATATTTACTTTATTTCCAGCCCCACATACACACACAGTGAGTTCTCTACTTTTCCTTCCTAGGGTCTTTTTTTCCCACTGTGCTCTATGACTCTTTACCATGATCCTTCTCACACATTATTTTCACCTTTCCTTCCTAGTCCACTCCATCCCTCACCTCTCTTACCTGGACAATAGTTGATTGCCACCCCAAACTCTAGTCTCTCCCAGGATGTATTCAAGGAACATCAGATTGTTCTGGGATAAAAGGCAGGCAGAAAGGAAATTGGAGAGACACATTCACATTGCAAACATGTTAAGTACTACCATGAGGCCTGATTCACTGCATTGAAAAGAAGAAAAAGAAAATCAGTACATTGGGCATTGACCTAACACCACTCCTGGAAGAAGATGGGCAGATATTTGGATGCAATCCAGTTCCTTGTGATGCAATGAAGGTCACAGGCAGCACACTCCAGGGAGACACTTGTCCTCTGTCAAGTGTCCTGATGCCAACATAGCCTCTGAGCAAGATGTACTTGATTTTCATTTGGAACCACCACAAGACCATGTTCCCTCTGCATTTGGTAATGAGCTGTACACCCCAGGGGAAGCATGGCTAGCTTTCCCTCAGATATGGGTGGTGATGGGCAAATCTCCAAGAAGAGAAGTGAGAATTGAAAACTATTTTTATTTCAGTAACTAGAGAATTGCAGATGCTCTGGCATTTTAAAAAGATTCTGTCAAGTATGGAGGAGGATTGTGGGCAAATGAAAAACTCTCTGGCCTGTTCTGATCTGAATCTGATCCATGCTGGCTGCTATCCATGCTGGCTGCACTCTTGTCACTCTCCTTAGACCTCACCATCTGTTCTTTGAAAAAGGAAGTAGTCCCTAGCTTTCCTTCCCTGCCCTGTTTCTCTTGGAGGTGATGTGGTCTGCCCCTGGGTATACTATTGCTACTGCTCCTTTTTAGAAGCTCAATCACAACTATATATTCATTTATAGTTCTATCGTTCCCAGAAGCATAAAAATAAATAATCATCCTTACTGGAGATAAAAAAAATTTTTTAAAGATGTAGTAATACTCTCTAGGATAAGAAAATCCTTCCTATTTGGTATCCATGGTGAACCCATCCTTTTCTGCCTAGATTCTATGGGTTGTAATGCCTCAGCTAACTTATGCTTATGGAATATGTCCAAGGTCCAGAGCCTTAAAGGCCCAGGGTGAACAGGGCCTCTACATCTCATAAGTCAAGGCTCTAGGAATGAATATTACCTTAGTCACTGGACATGGTGTTAATCAGGACTGAGAGAAGGCAGATGAATCTATGAATCTATGAAGGTAGAGAGCAAGGAAATAGCAGGAGGGTCATGGCATAGCAAAGTCCTGTCATGTATAGCAATGGCCTTGGGTCAGTTGATGGCTTTCCCAAAAAGATTATATTTGAAATTATCATGTAGGCCAGATGTAAATTTTGGAACCTTAGATCTTTACCTGCAATTAAAAATGTGGCCATGGGATAGATAATTGGGAAATCCTGTCTTTGATCCACAGTAAACTATTTTTCAGTCCATTCCAAGTTTTGTCAGCTGTCACCTGCCCTCTTCCTTACTTGTGTATCGAGGTCTTTAGGACAAGGTCTTGGCTGACTCTCAAGTGCTTCATGTGTACTTTGCATGTAGAAAATACCTACCCCTGTCTCTTGAATATTACAGCATGTAATATCAGCCAAGATGGCTCCTTCCTCTTAGGCTCAGTCAGTTCCCCTCCTTCTGGTGGCAAAAACAGTGGTAAATTCTAGAGAGAAGGGATAGTGCATGGCTCAAAGTCTAAATGCATGGCAACTTTCTCCATTGCACCTCCTTTTTCTATTGTTCCCTCAAAATAATCAGGTGGAGGGGCTGAGATGTAACTCAGTGGCAAATCACTTGCCTAGCAAGTGCGATGTCCTGGGTTCCATCCCAAAAAAGAATAGATTTTAAAAAAATAGCCAAAACAAGCAAACAAAAATAATCAGGTAGAGAGAAATTGGAGAGATAATAAGTATAACAAATGTAAGCACGTATTTGTTCCAAACATCATTTACCAGTTACTCTCTCACCTAACTTGAGCCACAAGCTTATTGTCCTCAACACCTCTCCCTGTGTTCTGGGAAAGAACTGCAAGCCTTGACTTTATTGGTGTTTGGGGTTGGTTACTCTGAAGAGAAGGCAGAAAAGCCACAATGGAGCACCAGAGGGCTTCTGTCTAGCTCCACTTAATAGGCAATAGGCCTTTGGGTGGTTGAGACACAAACCCCAACATACTCCATTAGGAATATAGAGTATTTATATTCCCATTACCAGATCAAGGAAGAAAATAAAATTCTGGTTCACATCCACACAGATACACATTTTCTTCATATTCCCATCCTTCTTTATTTTCTCCTCTTGGAAGGCTGATGGTTACACAAACACAAAGTTTTCTCTCCCTTTGGCCTAACCTGTCTGAGTGCTCACTATCCTTTAATTATAGAGACTTTAAGCCATTCATAAATGTCTTCATTCTGGACTAGGAACGTGACCAGAGTCGGGAATGCAGGATTAGAACAGGTGAGCTGCCACACACCCAAAGTTTTTGCTGAGTCTAAGCTCCGAAGAAGCTTCCAGAGAAAAATAAAATTACTCCTACTATCTCTTCCAGATAAAGACTTGAAAGACTTCATCCATCTAATGTGGAAGGTCCATCCATGCAGGACTAATAGAAGGGGAGTGAGGGATTGGGCATTAGGGGTTATTCAGGACCTTGCATTCATTATCATTCAATCAGCATTGAAATTTCCTGTCTGGAATGATTAGGCAGTTTCTTCAAACTGAATACTTAGTATCCTCTTTTTCTAGTATCTTTCTTTCTTCATTCGTTCATTTTTTTTCACTCATCTGAACGTGTGCAATAGATGCTTCCTGATTTGTCATTACACTACTAATTGAGTCTTGAGTTTGACTCCTGCCAGTTCAACTTTGGCCAAGCCACTTGGTTACTTGTAGCTGTATTGATTTTAGAAAGGTCCCAACAATCACTACTTCTTATTAATGATTCTTATGAGAAAAATATAGCACACACAAAGCGTTAGTTCTGTAAAATAGTAGCAAATGCTAACAGCTTTCAAAAAGCAGTGCTTTATGATCATATAAAATAATATTTACCAAAATGAATTCCAAGAACTGGAAACACGAGTTCTTTTTCATTATTACTGGTTTTGTTTTCTTTACCTTTTGTCTTGTTTGTTTATCTGTTTTGGGGAGGATAAGTAGGGGCAGAGAAAGGGTGGGACAAAGGTGAACAAATGCAGCAGTGATACTTACTAGACACTGTTGAAAATGAACTATAAACTTGTAGTGGGGACAGGAGGCAAAACTAGGAGAGTGAGGGAAGAGGTGACACTTCCAAAGAAATGTTCTCTTGGGTTGAGAATGTGGCTTAGTGGTAAAGTGCTTGCCTAGCATGCATGAGGCCCTGGGTTCAATTCCTCAGTACCACATAAACAAATAATAATAATAGAATAATAAAAACTTAAAACTTAACTTGCCCTTTACTGTAGTCAAGGTTGGAGGTATGAGTCTCTCAAGCCCTGAAGAGAGTGTAGTCTAAAGTTATACTTTTGTCTCTCAAATTCCAGCCTACACACAAGTTAAGTAAAATAAGTGACAAAATGAGTATTTGAAGATGAGTTGGCTCACTTGCGACTTAGGCTATTTCCCATCATTTTCTTCCAAGGGTGCCAAGGATACAGGACCATTTCCATGACAACCACTGTACCCACTGAGCTTTGTCTCACTGAGGTTGCAGTAAGGCTCAGAATCACTGGCTAGATTATGCAGGAGACTGTGGGTGCGCAGAAGGTGTCTGTTGGCAAATATAGGCACATTTCTTTTCTGACTCTTTTTCTTTTTGGAGCTCTAAACAAAGGCAATGACAAAGAAGAGATCTTAATTTTGCCAGTAGCATGGTACCACACCAATGTGTGATGAGAGGATAACGGATGATGATACTCCAAAATATATTTTATTGGTATGTTGGAGTTGGTTACTCTGAGGAACTGCAATCTAGGAGTATTTCTGAAAAGCTATCTTTTAAAAGAAAATTTACATCTATAAAGGAAATTTGCACTAATAAAAGTACTATGTCAGGAAAAGACTGACTGATTCAGACCACTTTGACCATCTGAGAGACCTGATCTGTATAACAAGGCAGCCTTGACTGTCCAGGTATTTCCTCTCTTCACCCTTCCATAACTTACCTTTTCAACTTCCAAAATTCCAAGTTTCTTCTTAGTTCAAGATGCTATAGAAATTCAAATCATCTGACCATTCTCCCAGTGTTATATTTCTCTGAGACTCAATGTATAAGAAAGTAATTAAACATAATTTCTTTCCATTAATCTGTTAGGAGTCAATTTAATTCATAGACTAGTAAAACTCCCATCCTAGCATGTGGAAACAAGTCATCTTTCTTTCCCCTATGGTTCTGATTAAACAGCTCCATCAGAAGGCAGAAGGCGTTGGGGGGGCGGGGGCTTGGGGCAGCAGCCAGGAAGACATGCACAGAATCCAGAGAATGGCAGGTCATTACTAAGAATTCAAAAATGAAAGTGGAAAGAGAAAAACGGCAAGTTAAGGAAGATCTCTGTTACCAACTGCCCAGAGCCCACAATGGTGAATGGACTCTGTGAGCTCTGAAACTGAGTCCCTAGGTTTCTTATGCAAGGACCAATGAAGCATAGAATTAGCCATGGACAAGGTGAAATCCAGGAGTGGTGTCAGTATATAGTTACACAGGCCCAGCTTATATAGCCTCACTATTTCTCTTTGTGATAGCAAAACTTAAAGCAAAGAAAGTTGGTATTCAGATATTTCATCTACATATCACAAAGCACTTCAACATTTAAAGACAATCAGACAATTGTTGCAAACTTAACTTTCTTATGTACACATTCAATGCAGAAATACCCATCGCCCTTGTGATGTTTAACTTCATCTGACATTCAACCAAAGCTACCACAATGAAAGACCCTTCTCAACTGCTGTTATCAAATGACAGCAATGTGTTTCTCAGTGATGAAAACATTTTTATGCTGTCTGAGTGGCTAAAATGAATCTTGGGATAGGAGATTGACTTTCCCTGATACTAGCTGGTAAGATTCCTTTGACTTTGCTATAGAATAAAGCATTTATATAGCTTTGTCTCAGGAGACTTTGGAAAACCAGCTCTCACTGCACCACACACCATATTGAGTATTTAATATAATCTACAACATTCACTGTCATGATAAGTTTCAGAAACATCTATTTGTGAATATAGTTCATGAAGAAAATGAGGGTCAGAAAGGCAAAGTCAGGATTAGAACTCACTTTCTAGCTCCAGATCCATGTTGTTTTGAATCCCACACTAGCTGACCACACAGTGACTACAGCCACATCCCCACAAGTAGAGGCCAGCCTCCAAGTTCTCTGTAGTGATAGAAGAATGTGGATGACCCTCATATCAAACCCTACATCTTCACACTGACTGTCTATAGCCATTAGGATTAGGTGACCCTGAAAGAAAAGCCTTCCACTCCTTCCCTCTGGCTGAATATCCTTGGGTCACAAAGGAACATCCTCTAATAAAATATATTAGAGGAAAAGCTCTATAACAAGATTAGAAAATATAAGTGCTTAGTTCCTGGAAATGTAAAATTTCTCAGAGAAGAACAGCAAGTCTGCTCTGCTAGTCTTCTTTAAAATATCAAGGATCCAGCGAGAGAGCCAGATATTAAAATTTTTAATCACTTGTTAAAATGTACGAATCTTCCTGGGGGACAAGTTCATCTGCATGTGAACTAGGTGTCCAGAGTGGTTATGATCATTCAGTTATGTGTGTGTGACTAATAGAGCAGAGTGTAAGACAGAAAAGATGAAAACCATCTCAGATTGCAGGGATATCTTGGGAAAACTTGAGAGCAAGGCAGAATTCTATACCTAGCTTGATACCATACAAAACAGTTAATTCCCTGACTTTTGCAAGAAAGAACTGCCTGGTTCTTTGCAGGCAGGGATGGGTCAGGAAGTAGTATAGTATGAAGCAACATGGGAAATACAGTTGTTTTCCCTAAATGAGAACTGCTGTCAGATGAGAAGAAAAGATCTTTTTCCCTCCTCCATTTATTCCTTCCTGTTCCTATCTGGGTAACTTCCATGGTCTTCAAAAAGCAACTCATACACACGACCAATCCTACCACCTGAATAGCACAGAGCAGAAACTCATCCAGGAGAAACAAGCAATGGCTCCTGAAGCAGATTTTGGAACTCTCCAAGCATGGATGTGGAGGGGAGGCATACAGAGTCTTTCTATAGTCATTCTTAAAGAAGTTAATAACTTACATGGCTCTTAGTACAAGGGCTAGGAGTTTGTCTTTGTTGTTGTTGTTATTGTTGTTGTTTGCTGGTTATGGAGCTTGAACTTAAGGCCTGGAAACTGTCCCTGAACTGTTAAGCTCAAGGCTATTGCTCTACCTGTTGAACCACAGCTCCAGTCTGACTTTTGCATGGTTAATCAGAGATAGGACTCTCACAGACTTTCCTGCCTGAGCTGGCTTTGAACCATGATTTTTAGATCTCAGCCTTTTGAGTAATTAGGATTACAGACATGAGCCATCAGGACCCAACTACAGCTGACTATTAGTTTTCTGTTCAACATAAACATTTTACAAAAGATTTATAAATATTTTATGAAAATAACCATTCTGGACTCCAAATAGGGGCTTTGGGAAGTATGAAGAGCCAGCTGGTACTCTGTAAGACAATGATTCAACATCTGGGAAGTGGAAAGAAAAAGAGCCCAGGAAGATAAACTCTAGGAGAGTAGATAGCCACCAGAAAAAGCTGGAAGTCCTAAGAGTCTCAGTCCCAGAATCCTGACTTTTTCCTGATTAGCTCATTGGTACTGAAGTATAGCCCTTTGCACCTTATAGGTCTGGACGGAAATCTGCCAACCCTTTTTCCTTAAGCTGCAAGCTCCAAGGGAAGAAAAGCCCATGAGTACAAACACACATTTTTTTAACCATAATGAATTCATAGATTCAATCCAAGGAGAAAAAATCACCATTATTTGTGTAAAATTTATATAAAAATGCAATATGTCTAAAATTTATATAGAAATACGAAATACAGAGAATAGCCAAGAGGATCATGAAAAATACAAACAAAATTAAGAAATATGACCAACTATTGAGCCATAGTTTGAGTCTAAATTATTTCAAACAAATGAACAGGAGAGAAATAGAAAATTTAGATGTAAGCACATGCATAGTTAATCCTGTGATAATGTGAAAAGAATAGCATTACACTGAACCAGGGAAAAGGATGTTTTCAGTGAATTGTGTTTTAATATGTGGATTTGTGGGTACACAGGTCACTAACATCATACCATACCCAGGAGTCAATCGCTGATGGATTGCACATGTAAATTAAAGAAATAACTTCATGACCTTGAAATAGGTTTGTTCTTCCACAGCATCCAAAAAAGACTAGTCCTGAAAGAAAATAAATTGAAAATGGGAAAATTAGACTCCAATAAACTGAAGTTTCACTTACTGGCAGTGTGACCTATATCAGATTAATCCTGTTGCCAAAGCGACCATGTGCTTTGTAATAAATACTCTGGTTAATGCATACACATGGACCTGGGAGAGGGCCAATATACTGGGAAATGCCAGGCAGGAGAAAAGCCCAAACTTTCATAAGCTTGTTGAGCTCACATGCTAGAACCTCCATCTTACCAAACTACCATTTGAAAAGTTGAGGAAAATGCAAATTCAATTCATTTGATTTGGAGTAGTTTCACAGTGGCAAGAGAAAGCAAGTGACCCTGTAGGAGGAGACAGCCCCCATCCATAATAACTGTATGCAGAACTTTCTTTCTTTCTTTCTTTCTTTCTTTCTTTCTTTCTTTCTTTCTTTCTTTCTTTCTTTCTTTCTTTCTTTCTTTCTTTTTTTCTTTCTTTCTTTCTTTCTTTCCTTCCTTCCTTCCTTCCTTCCCCCTTCCTTCCTTCCTTCCTTCCTTCCTTTCTTTCTTCCTTTCTTTCTTTTGTTCTTTCTTTCTTTCGTTCTTTCTTTCTTTCTTCCTTTCTTCCTTTTTCTTTCCTTCTTTTTCTTTCATGTGTGTGTGTGTGTGTGTGTGTGTGTGTGAATGAGTCCTAGGGCTTGGACTTAGGACCAGGATTCTGGCCCTAAGCTCTTTTTGCTTCCATTTCCTGCATTTGTGGGAGTAGTTAATTGGAAATAAGAGTCTCACAGAGTTGCCTGCTTGGGCCGGCTTTGAACTATGATCTTCATATCTCAGCTTCCTGAGTAGCTAAGATTGCAGGCATATTGATATTTTCTTTTTTTTTTAATATAATTTTATTTTATTTGAGAACATACTGTACAGAGGGGTTACAATTACATGGGCAGGATAATGCATACATTTCTTACCAAACATTGCAGCCTCCTCCTTTGTTTACCCTTCACCTAGCTTCCCAGCCTCCCCCCTCCCCTCCACCCAAGCCTTCCCCCTCTCCCCCCCCACACACCGACATTGTAAAGCTCGTTTTTGACATGACATTTTGTACTTCTCATTGTTGCAACAGGTCCACCTGAATCCTTAAACGACTTGCTTGTCCCCATCTCCTCCACAAGTTATACTGACATCAAATATAGTGAAAGCGGGGGTTACACTGTGGGGGAGGGACATACAAAGCAACAAAGAAATAATCTTATAAATGCGTTAGAAACACATGCATGAAAGAAACAAAAACATTAAAATACATATTTAAGGGATCATTTTCCTAACATCACATTATCTGACCTTTTCCCCTTGACTCATACCTATACTAGATATTGCATATAAGGGAAACCATGGGACCTATGTTTCTTTGGGCCTGGCTTACTTCACTTAATATAATTTTTTCCAAGCCTTTCCATTTCCTAACAAATGGGGCAATGTCATTCTTTCTGATGGAGGCATAGAATTCCATTGTGTATATATCCCACATTTTCTTGATCCATTCATCTACTGAGGGGCATCTGGGTTGGTTCCATATCTTAGCTATGGTAAATAATGCTGCAATAAACATTGTTGTGCTGGTAGCTTTAGTGTGGTCTTGTTTGTAAACATTTGGGTAAATGCCCAAAAGTGGGATTGCTGGGTCATAGGGGAGTTCTATGTGAAGTCTTTTTTTATTTTTTAATTTAATTTAATTTTATTTGTGAACATACTGTACAGAGGAGTTACAGTTACATGGGCAGGATAATGCGTACATTTCTTACCAAGCATTGCAGCCTCCTCCTTTGTTTACCCTTCACATCCCTTCCCAGCCTCCCCCCTCCCCCCCAATCCCAATCCTTCTCCTCCCCCCCCGCCTCCCCGCACCAACGTTGTAAAGCTCGTTTTGGACATGACAACTTGTATTTCTCATTGTTGCAACAGGTCCACCTGTATCCTTAAACAACTGTTTTTTCCCCATCTCCTCCACAAGTTATACTGACATCAAATATAGTGAAAGCAGGGGTTATACTGTGGGGGAGGGACATACAAAGCAACAAAGAGATAATCTTATAAATGTGTTAGAAACACATGCATGAAAGAAAAAAACATTAAAATACACATCTAAGGGTTCATTTTCCTGACATCACATTATCTGACCTTTTCCGCTTGACTCATACTAGATATTACAAATAAGGGAAACCATGGGACCTATGTTTCTTTGGGTCTGGCTTACTTCCCTTAATATAATTTTTTCCAAGTTTTTCCATTTCCTAACAAATGGGGCAATGTCATTCTTTCTGATGGAGGCATAGAATTCCATTGTGTATATATACCACATTTTCTTGATCCATTCATCTACTGAGGGGCATCTGGGTTGGTTCCATATCTTAGCTATGGTAAATAATGCTGCAATAAACATAGTTGTGCTGGTAGCTTTAGTGTGGTCTTGTTTGTAAACATTAGGGTAAATGCCCAAAAGTGGGATTGCTGGGTCATAGGGGAGCTCTATGTGAAGTCTTTTGAGGAACCTCCATACTGCTTTCCAAAGTGGTTGAACAAGTTTACATTCCCACCAACAATGAAGTAAGGTGCCTTTCTGTCCACATCCCCTCCAGCATCTGTTGTTGTTAGAGTTCTTGATTTTTGCCATTCTAACTGGAGTGAGGTGATATCTCAATGTTGTTTTGATTTGCATTTCTTTTATGGCTAGGGATGTTGAACATTTCTTCATGTGTCTATTGGCCATCCTTCTTTCTTCTTCAGAGAAGTTTCTCTTTAAGTCTTTCGCCCACTTATTTATTGGGCAGTTGTTTCTTTGAGGATTTGTTGTTGGGGGGTTTAATTTTTTGAGTTCCAAGTATATTTTAGATATGAGACCCTTGTCCGTTGCATGGCTAGTAAAGATCTTCTCCCAATCCGTGGGCTTTCTATTGATCTTGCTAGCTATGTCATTTGCCCTGCAGAAGCTCTGCAACCTTATGCAATCCCATTTGTCCAACCTTTCTTTGATTTGTTGTGTTTCCAGGTCTCTATTCAGAAAATTTCGGCCTGAGCCAAGAAGACCTAGGGTTTCTCCTATTCCATCCTGTAATGTTTTCAGAGTGTCCGCTTTGAGTTCAAGGTCTTTGATCCATTTGGAGTTGATTCTGGTGCAGGGTGATATATACGGATCTAGCTTAAGTTTTCTACATGTTGTTAACCAATTTTGCTAGCACCATTTACTGAAGAGGTTGTCTTTCTTCCATTCTATTGTTTTAGCTCCCTTATCGAAGATTAGATGGCTATAGGTCTGTAGGTTCATTTCTGGGTTTTCAATTCTATTCCATTGGTCCTGAGGTCTGTTCTTATGCCAATACCAAGCTGTTTTGATTACTATGGCTTTATAGTAGAGTTTGAAGTTTGGTATTGATATTCCTCCAGCAGTGTTCTTTCCATTCAGGAGCGTTTTTGCTATTCGGGGTCTTTTATTGTTCCATATGAATTTTTGGATTGCCTCTTCTATTCCCTTGAAGAATGAGGTTGGAATTTGGATAGGTATTGCGTTGAATTTGTAGATAGCCTTGGGAAGTATTGCCATTTTCATGATGTTAATCTTTCCAATCCAGGAGCATGGGAGGTTTTGCCATTTTTTAAGTTCTGTGTTGATTTCCTTTTTCAAGATTTTAAAGTTTTCATCATATAGGTCCTTCACTTCTTAAGTTAATTCCTAGGTATTTTATTTTTTGTGGGGCTATTACAAATGGAGTTGCTTTCCTAATTTCAGCCACACTTTTCTCATTGTTGGCATACAGAAAAGCCATTGATTTTGGGGGGTTAATTTTATAACCTGCTACTTTGCCAAAGTTTTGAATCAGCTTGAGAAATTTGGGAGTGGAGTCTATGGGATTCTTTGAATACAAGATCATGTCATCTGCAAAGAGGGAGAGTTTTATTTCTTCTTTCCCTATTTGGATCCCCTTTATGTCTGCATCTTGTCTTATTGCTGTAGCTAGGCATTCTAATACTAGATTGAAGAGAAGTGGAGAGAGTGGGCATCCTTGTCTTGTTCCTGAGTTAAGAGGAAATGGCTTTAGTTTTTCACCATTGAGTATAATGCTGGCTGTAGGTTTGTCATATACAGCCTTTCTTGTATTGAGGAATGTTCCATGGATTCCTAATTTTTCCAAAACCTTCATCAGGAAAGGGTGTTGGATTTTGTCGAATGCTTTTTCTGCATCTATTGAGATAACCATGTGGTTCTTATTCTTGCTCCTGTTGATGTGATGAATAATATTAATTGCTTTGCGTATATTGAACCAGCTTTGCATCCCTGAAATGAATCCTGTTTATCGTGGTGTATGATTTTTTGGATGAATTGTTGAAGTCGATTGGCCAAAATTTTGTTGAGAAGTTTTGCATCAATATTCATCAAAGAAATGGGTCTATAGTTCTCTTTCTTTGATGAGTCCCTGCCTGGTTTTGGCATGAGGGTTATGATGGCTTCATAGAATGTGTTCGGTAGTGAGCTTTCTCTTTCAATTTCATTGAAGAGTTGGAGGAGAATTGGTGTGAGCTCTTCTTTGAAGGCCTTGTAAAATTCCACTGTAAAACCATCTGGTCCTGGACTTTTCTTAGCTGGGAGGTCTCTTATTGCGGTTTCTATTTCAATACTTGATATGGGCCTGTTAAGATAGTTTAACTCATCTTGGTTTAGTTTTGGCATGTCAATATTTGCTAGGAAAAGGTCCATTTCTGTAAAGTTCTCAAACTTATTAGCATAAAGTTTTGAGAAGTATTCCCTTATAATGTTCTGTATCTTGGTTGTTTCCCTGGTGATGTTTCCATTCTCATCTCTGAGTTTATTAATTTGGGTGTGTTCTCTTCTTTTTCTGATAAGATTTGCTAAGGGTCTGTCAATTTTGTTAAGTTTTTCGAAGAAACAACTCTTTGTTTTGTTGATTCTTTCTATAGTTTTTTTGGATTCTAATTCATTTAATTCTGATTTAATTTTGATTATTTCTTTCCATCTACTGGATTGGGGTTTATCTTGCTGTTCTTTTTCAAGGAGGTTTAGATGTGTCATTAAATTGTTAGTTTCAGATCTCTCCAATTTGTTGATGTAGGAGCTCAGAGCTATAAACTTGCCTCTGAGTACTGCCTTTGCTGTGTCCCAGAGGAGCTGGTAATTTGTGTGTTCATTTTCATTGAATAGCATGAACATTTGAATTTCCTTTCTAATCTCTTCCATGACCCACTCGTGATTCAGCAGTGTGTTGTTCAGCCTCCATGTGATACCGGACTTTCTTTGATGGCTTTTGGTGTTGAGTTCTAATTTTATTCCCTTGTGGTCAGAGAGAATGCAAGGTATAATTTCAACGTTTCTGAATTTAGACAAGTTTGCTTTGTGGCCTAAAATGTGGTCTATTTTAGAAAACGTTCCATGTGCTGCTGAGAAAAACGTGTATTCTGATGCTGCTGGGTGAAATGTTCGGTAAATGTCTGTTAAGTCTTGTTGATCTATGCAGCTGTTTAGATCTGCGGTTTCTCTGTTGAGTTTTTGCCGAGTTGATCTATCTAGTGGGGAGAGTGGTGTGTTAAAATCCCCAACAATTAATGTCTTTGGATCTATATGGGATTTGAGGGAAAGTAGTGTTTCTTTGATAAATTTGGGTGCTCCATTGTTTGGCGAATAGATATTTAGAATTGTAATATCCTCCTGAAGGAGAGATCCTTTAATTAGTATGTAGAGACCTTCTTTACCTCTTCTCACGAATTTTAATTTGAAGTCTATTTTATCTGATATTAGGATTGCAACTTCCACCTGTTTATGGGGGCCGTTTGCTTGGTAGATTTTGTTCCAGCCTTTAACATTGAAAATGTGTTTGTTTTTACGGGCAAGATGTGACTCCTGCAGGCAGCAGATAGAAGGGTCTTGTTTTTTAATCCAACTAGAGAGTCTATGTCGCTTAATTGGAGAGTTCAGTCCGTTAACATTAAGAGATAGGACTGAGAGGTATTTGGGAGTTCCTGCCATGTTATCCACCTTCTTGGGGGCTGCGAAAACTGAGTTCTTCCTATGGTTCTTGGATTCTCAGTTTGGGTGCAGTTTCTTGGCCTTTATTGCGGTCTTGTTGGTTTTCTATGTGTAGGACATCTTTAAGAATCTTTTGTAGGGCTGGTTTGGTGGAGATGTATTGTTTTAATTTTTCTTTGCTATGGAAGGTTTTTATTTGGCCTTCAGTTATGAAGGAGAGTTTAGCTGGGTACAGTATTCTTGGTTGATAGTTGTTTGTTTTTAGGGCATGGCATACATCATTCCAGGCTCTTCTTGCTTTGATTGTCTCTGCTGAGAAATCTGAGGTGATTCTAATTGGTTTCCCTTTATAGGTGATTACCCTTTTCTCCTTGACAGCTTTAAGGATCTTTTCCTTGGTCTGAGTTGATCCTGTGTGGATTATAATGTGATGGTGGGATGTCCTATTCTGGTCTGGTCTATTTGGTGTTCTAAAGGCTTCTTGTATCTGAACGGGCCTATCTTTTTGCATGTTTGGGAAGTTCTCTGCTAGGATCCTGTTAAACAAATTTCCTAGACCATTAACTTCTGTTTCTAGGTGCTCCTCTACACCCATTATCCTTAGATTAGGCCTTCTGATGGTGTCTTCCAGGTGTTGGATAGATCTATCATATTTCTTGGACTTGTCTTGGATGGTTGTATTACTTTCTCTATAATATCTAGGCTGTCTTCAATCCCTGAGATTCGATCTTCTGCATGGTCTAACCTGCTGTCAAGACTCTCTACTTTGTTTTTTATCTCTTTTCCTTCTAATTGGTCAGCTTTGATGGCTTCAAGTTCTTTGTTGAAGCTCTGTTTTAGGTCTTGTATGAATTTCTTTACTTCCTTAATTTGGTGTTCAGTGTTTGTCCTCAAATCACTTAGTTGATTGGTTATGGTTTCTTTGGACTCCCATTCCTTCTGTTGGGTTCCATTCAGCATTCCCTTTGTGGTCTCCCTGACTTCCTTCAGCTCTTTGTTAATGGATTCCATGAATGCCTTTAGTCATCTTTGTGTGTTCTCTACCTGGTCTCTCAATTCCTGTATTACTCTTTGATTAGCTTCCTCCCGTTCGTGGGATTCCTCCAGTTCTCTTTGAGTGTTCTCAGCCTGCTCATGCCATTCCTCCCTTTCTCTTTGAGTATTCTCAAGTTGTTCATGCAAATCCTGTATCAGTTTCTGAGTAGCTTCCTCACGCTTATGATATTCCTGTATAAACTTCTGGGATGCCTCCTCTCTCTCCCTATCACGCTCATACAGAGTCCTTTGTAAGTTGTCAAACTTCTCATTTATCATGTTTGCCAGTAGTGTTTGTAGAGCTATTTGGGAACTCTCCTCTGGATTATTCATTATCTGTTTTGACCCCTGATTATCAAGATTGGGGAATGAGACATCTGGATTTGCCATTTTTCTTGTGTTTTTCCGGCTTACTCTGCCCATTTGAGATGAAGATAGCACCAGTTTTGTGCTAGAACACTATCTTAAGGCAACCATCAACCAAAGTTTGCATTTGTACAGTCAATAGTCTACAGATACAATCTAGTTCAACAGATACATCTATTACACATCAAACAACTATATGCTAATGGGCTTCGAACCGCAGAGAAGAATTTGGAAAACCAGAAATTATTAGGGTTAGGGAGAGATGTGCATAAAAAATAGGGATGGATTGGTGTGGGGAGGCACAGGGAGAGTTAACTATGTCCTAATCACAATGCAGGAAATAGGTTGGGTAGGATGCAAGTAGAGAGAGAGAGGAAAAGAAGAAAGGGAAAGGGGAATGAAAAGAGACCAGAAAAAAAAAATAGAAACGTAAAAATTAATGTTATTATATAGATTCAAAGACCATCTATTTAGAGAGGAATGTGAATATTTTGAGAGAAGGTGAGGGACATAGAGGAGATGTGAAAAACTTTAAAAAATGCTTAAAATATTATATAGGTATAAAGGGGTAGTACTGCTATTAAGGAATTTAAGTCTCAGAGGTTTTGAATTGAGTAATAAATTTGTGGATTAAGTGTGTACACAATGGGGGATAGAGTCTACTAGTTAACTACAGGTTTATCTGAGGATGTGCAGGACAAGAGTTAAGTCACATAAAGAAGAACAAAAGAGAGGAAAAGGTGAAACAGATAGGAAAGGGAGAAGAAAAGATCAGAAGTTCAGTAGAGCTAGACAAAAAAAACAAAAAGATAATTAAGAAAGAAAAAGAGAAAGAAGACAAGAAAAGAAAGGAAAATGCACATTCACGTATTCCTAAAATAAAAATTATAAGAGGAAAAAAAAAGTTACTGGAAAACAATTATTTTTTCAAAAGAGGCAAAAATTAAAGATTAATAAAAATTTTAGAAAAGGAAAAAAAAAATTTATATATATAAAGTACCAAAAAAAAAAAAGAAGAAGAAAAAAAAAAGTTCTTTGATTTTTTTGGAAGGGGTGGGAAAAATCTTGTATCTCCCTTGTGTCTGTAGCCAGCCTCTTGTTGGAGTCTCTGGTCTGCTTGAGGTCCTGTGGCTTGATTGGTTTCTTAAGTCAGATTGTTTGAACAGGCAGAAAAATGCTCTGTTTTACCCAAGATTTTGAGATCCCCTTCCAAGGTTAGTTTAATGGGAGGGTGATCTGGTTTGAGAATCACAAAAGAGGGGAATGCAGTGATGAGGCTAGGTTCTGGGTAGAGTTGAGGCCTTTCAATAAACAGTAGTTTTCCTTGGGGCTATTTTGTGAAAACCTCACAGAGCCCAGCCTGGAGCCATTCTCAGGGTTTCTGTTTTTCAATTGATTGTGGAGGCTGCTAGAGGGAGGGGCAGCCTCTGGCTCTGGTTACCCAGTGTGGAAAGCCACTCCTATGGCTGGCGCCGGAGCTGGGTAACTTTTCCCTGGATGGAGCTGAGTCTGGCAGGTCACGCCGCCGTTAAGTTCTTGTGATCTGCTAAATGACTCCTTTTATTCCAAGGCCTGAGCTGGAGCTCGCAGCTCCGCCGAGCTTTGTCGGTATCCAAGATGGAGATCACCGGTGCTAGGGGGGAGGGGTGGCCTTCCCTCCTCTGCTCCCTGAGAAGGAGTGAAGAAGTCGGGCTTCTACTCACGCCGAGTCTTGGTTCCTGGGTCGGTCTCTGGTCCGCAAACTGCAGGATGAAGATGTCTGCTCCTTGTCCGTTCTTGCTGGTGTTGAGTAGAACCCGCTCGCCCGCCGCATCTGGCTCCTTTGTCCCGGACTCTGTGGCTCAGTTATGGTGCCCTGCAGTCGCCGCCGCAACCGCTGCCACCGCCGCCGCGGCTGCTGGCAAGCGCTCAGATGTGTCTTTTTTCCTGATTTCCCCTCTCTTGCCTAAACCTCTGTCCTGTGATGGCACACTTGGTGTGTTTCTCTGGCTTAGGGCTGTTCACTGGAACTCTAAAATTGCTTTCTATGCGAGAGCTTGTTCAGATTCCAGCTTCTCCTCCGCCATTTTCCCGGAACTCCCCTTGATATTTTCTTAAGTCTCAGTTATCCTGGTTAGTAAATAGTCAATATCCATTTAACTCCTACTATGAACCAGCTACCAAATTGCTAAAGTAATTCATGACCTGTCTCACAAACTATCAGGATGCAAATATTAGATGTGTTAGTACTATGTAAAAGAATCATCAGCAGTAAGGTTCTAGATGAAGGAATAAAACTGGTTTAAGTGATAAGTCAGGTTTTCACGTGGCCAGGAAGCTGAAGAGGTACCAAGTCAAGCCTGGTCATAATGGCTGTTGCATAGCTATCAGTTACTGTGCTTATCTCCTAATAAAGCTGCAGTTATACCCTCATTACTGGTTTTCTTCCTCCTCTCTCTCCAAAAATGATCTGCTAAGTAAGGTGTCAACCAGAAATGGCTTATCTTACCCAAAAGTCTCCTGTGTCATTGTCTACTCACCCATTTCTCATTCTGTTTTTTTATACAGTTAGCAGGATTGAGTAAGCAAAAGAAGCAATATAGCTCCAAGGGGCACTGGTGGCCCATGCCTGTAATCCTCGCTACTCAGGAGGCTGATATCTAAAGCTCACGGTTCAAAGACAGCCCAGGCAGGAGTGTCCATGAAACTCTTATTAACAATTAAGTACCAGAAAATGAAAAGTGGTGCTGTGGATCAAAGTGGTAGAGTCCTAACCTTGAGTGAAAAAGCTCAGGGACAGTAACCAGGCACTGAGTTCAAGCCCCACAGCTAAAAAAAAAAAGAGAGAGAGAAATAGGTCCAAAAATAAATATTCAATGTACATATGTGAAAACAGAACCAGGTAAATTGAAGGGATGGGTAAGGCTGGGAGAAATAGGGGGAAATGATGGAAGGGGTGTCATTGCACAAGATATATTGTACTCATAAGCTGATATGCTAAATTGAAACCCTTATAATTCTTCCAACTACTTAAAGACAATAAAAAGCAAACAAATGAAACAAAAAGAAGTGGAGGAAGAAAACAGAAAACTAAAGCAGGTCCTAAAATCAGATATCCAAGAGAATACCAAAGGATAGATGAAATTTAAGGAGTGTGGCCATGGCAAATGAATTATTGATTTATTGAGTTTTCAGTAATCCAATAGAAAAGAAGGATCATGTGGGGCCTGTTGAGTTGATTTTCAATGTCATACTATGTGTGAAATTATGTGGTCATGACAAAAATAAATAATGCTGATTTTCTTGCCAGGAATAACAGCAGTATGTGCATATTGAAAACCATGGTAATTTGATAACAACTGTCACATTTCATTCCAGTTATTTGTTGCCCCTTCTGCATTTCTGGCTATTCCTATTCCTTTTTTGTCCTTTTTCATCATTTTTTGTTCTTTTCTATTACTAATCTATATTTCTACCTCTTTCTTCTCTCTTCTCTTTCTGGTTACCCCTGTTCTTCCTCCTCCTCCTCCTCGTCCTCCTCCTCCGCCTCCTCCTCCTCCTCCTCTTCCTCCTCTTCCTCCTCTTCTTCCTCTTTCTTCTTCTTCTGTCCCCCTCCTGATCCCTCTCCCTCTCCCTCTTCCTTTATCATTAAATATCCCAGTCTCTTCCATTCTGTCCTTTCCTGAATGTCCCTCTGCACTTTCTTCCCGGGGAGGTATCATCATTCTATTTGCTCATCTAAGCTGGTTTGTTCCTCAATTCTTTTTCACCTGAGTACCCTCCACCCATCACTATGATTGTACACCTGTACAGACTACATGCCAGTCCATGGGGTCATCTCTTCTATTGTGAGAAGACCAGAAGTTCATACCAGCTGCCCTGAGCTTCCCTGGAAATCACAGCTCCAGACTCCACAGTGAGGCCCTGAGGCCGACATGCCAAAAAGAGATGTTCTGCCTGAGCAGCAGGAGTTAGGGGCAAGAGGGCCCTCAGGCCAATAAATCCTAGTCATCTTCTTCCTGTTGCAAAGGGAAACCTAAAGCTATATTTTATGGAGAGAAACATCTCCCATTCAGAGACAAATTTTCTTCAAGTATAGAACTACTTCTCCTTTTCAAATGTATTTTATCATTTCTCATTATGAAAAGGCAAATGCTGGCTTTGCCTTTTCAGTCGTCAGCCTTGCCACTTATTAATTACCCCAGGAATCTGATATGCTCAATGTAAATTAAAGGCAAGGATCTGGACTGCAACCATTATATATGGTGGCATATGTGGGAAGGTCTTGAATGATTTTCTGTAAGATACATCCTGTCTGGGCTGGGGAGGGCCAGAGAACAGAGGAGGAACAACTAGGGGAGGGGGCCCCCTTGACTCAGGCTACTTGGAGGAACCTGGCAGGAAGGGGATTTGCTGCCACATCACAGAGCTGCAGCCTGACACCAGCCTTCTGCTCCAGACTTTCTTAATTGGGTCTCGAGGGAACAGAGGAGGGAAAACGATATCGGAATTTCTAATTTCACTGTGCCAAGCATATTCCTATTTATTTGAGGAGTCAGAATGTTGGAAATAAGAAGGAAGGAGAATTCACACACTACAGGGCAACTGTATGGTGTCAGGAGGAAGACAGAGGAGTACACAGAAGAGATGCAGAGTCAAAGGAGGAAGAAACAGAGGCAGGAGGGAAGAAAAGGACAGTTGCTAATCTTTGCCTCCAATGTCCACAAAAGCTACTCTACTAACAAGGGAGAGTGTAGCTTCTGTGGGGTATGATCTACATCTACTTGTGATCAACAATGTAATCACTCCATCATACAATGCCTGGTATCTAATATTCCCTCAATAAAGATTGCTGGCTGATTAAATATCATATATATTTTCCAGCATCCTTCATGTACTAACAATTCAAAGCCATGATTGTGCATTGGTATTTGATTAAGTTATAGGCAAATAGATACAGGGAATCCAGAGATCCCTATGCCTTAATAATGAGATTGAGATGTGGGGAAAAAGGCTTAGGAAGTACTTTCCCTAGTGAACAGGACCCACCAACAGCACATCCTGCTGCTAGACTCTCTCACTATCTGCCTACTGCCCAGCCAAAAGCCCTTAACATATTCCCTTGCTCATTCATCTGTTATCTGTGTATCTTGGATAGAGTCCAGGGAAAGATTTTGGATACCTCTCAGAGAGAAGACGCTTTAGTAATTAGAGCAAAGTTAGCCTCCTGTATGTGCCACATATTGGCTTAGATCAAATAAATTAAAAATCTTTAGGGGTAGAAGACTTAGAAGTGAGAGAATATCATACATGGATGAACATATATCATACTCGCGAGATAAAATCTTGTTCACTGTATGTCTTAATCTGTTATCAGTTGCTATAGCAAAATGCTGGAGATTGGGTACTTTATTAAGAAAAGATGTTTAACTCACAGTTCTGGAGGTTCGTCCCCATTTGCTTACCACCTTTATCCCAGCACAAAGAACCTACAAGCAGTAGGGCTGCTAAGGACAGTTGTAACAATGTTGATGAGCTCAGAGGGAAGAAGAATTCTGTCTACCACTGCAGACAATGATGACAAGCTAAGCACTGCAAAAACAAGTAAGGATGTGGAGCTGGGATATTAGAAGTCTTTCTGGGTTGATTCCAAGCACTTCCAAAAAAGGAAAAAGAAAAAAGCTGAGAGGTGAGCGTGGGAGTCAGATCCAGTGCTTTCTGATTCCAGAGGCTACTCTGTGCTTTCCTACTGTCTGGGTCATGGTGTTCTCAGCCTTTTATCAAATTCTAACAAGGATGCTCTCTCTTAGTAGGAATTAAATCCCCTATTCTTCTTTGAAAACATCATAAAGGCAGGACAGAAGTTGGCTCTAGCCCCCTCAAAACTGATCTCAGCTACAGACACAGCTTCTGCATTTTCTCCTCTGAACAGCAGGTCACCTGGAGTTCCTAGATACACTCTTCTTCCTCTGTGGCCCGAAGTTGTGGTGGACTGTCAGCAGGAAGCAAGAAATTTATTTTTTGCACAGTTTAGAAAAAAAGATGAAGCACAGTAGGCCAGTAGTTGTTACTGAAGGAAATTAAAATGTAGAGCTGGCTAAAGACACAATATCTATCTTTCCAATGGTAGGACTTACTATGTATTATATCATCAAGTCTTCCCAATCCTGGGAGGATGTCTCGTGGAACTTTTTATCCTCATTCCGTTGATGGCAGAAGAATCATAGCTTGATAAAGTGATGTTTGATCAAAGTAGGAGTGGTATTGTTGAGTCCTGGCTGCTCTGTCCATACCTTGTCATACCCTATCCTGGCCCCAAAGCATTTCTTCAAGCATATACCTCACCCATACACACCCATCACCCATCACACACGTACTATACACTCAGGCATATAGATGCATGCATATACAATTATATGAGCTAAAGTAAAGAAGAATCCTTGTCCTCAGATTCTTTTCTGGTCATTGTGGGGCTTAATCTTGGGGACTGGGCATTGTCCCTGAGCAGTTTTTTGCTCAAGGCTAATGTTCCACTGCTTTGAGCCACAGATACACTTCAGATACAATTCCAGATTTGTGGTTAATTGGAGATGAGTCTCTCCTAGACTTTCCTGCTCAGGATAGCTCTAATTCACAATCCTCAGATTTCAGCTTTCTGAGTAGCTAGGATTATAGACATGAGCCACCAGTGCCTAGCTTTGTGCTCAGAATTTAATAAACACTCTCAAGGCTGTGGCCCCATCCATGACTCTAGATATCTGCACAGAAGTGGAGTTGGTGAACAGTCACTGGGAAGAGCCAGCCTACCACATAGCCACACAGCTTCATGAACTTCATGCACATCTGCCCCACTCTTCCCACTCTTTCTGGATCAATTTATCTTCCCAACTCCATCTCTGTACCTCCAACTAGGCCCACACACTCACACACATGAGTATACAGATACACAGAGACACACACATGGACATACAGAGATACACATATTAGACATACACATGGGCATATGTACAGAGACACAGGTACACAGAGACAAATACAAAGACACATGCATTCACACACAGACATACAAATATATACAGGGACCTGCAGACAATAAAAGGGGCATATACAGAAATATACACAGACATGCAGACCCATAAAGATGCAGACACACAGATGTATATACTAAACTTAGGCACATAGGCACAGGCACACACAGACACACATCACTGTTCAAGAGAGGCAAAGTCACTTTAATGTTGACACAGGCACAATCCATGACAAAGCTGATGGATGGCAATATATCTTTGAGTAGAATTAATATTAAGGACCTGGACTATCAAGTTGGTGAAGTTTGGTTTGGTTTGTGTTTTCCACAGTTAACTATCAAACCAACTTCTTACCTCCAGAAGAAAAGTGCTCTAATAACTAAAAATGTAATACATTGCTAACGGTGTGACAGAATGTTAGTCTAATGACATGGGCAGGATGCATGGCTCTGACATGGTGCTTCACCACTTGTGAAATAGGGGTGAAAAAAGCCCTCTGCTACAAGCTATCTGAGGACTAAATAATGTAGAGTATTGTTGGAGTTACTGACAAACACTAGTCAGTAGAGTACCACATAAATGGTAACTCATTAGATTATTCACATCCCTCACCAGACTGAAAGCCTGGTGGAAGATGCCTTTGTCCTCAGTTCTAGACTCTATTCCAAACCCCCAGAATCTTAGAAAGCACCATGGGTACAGCACCGATTGGATAAAGCAGAAATTGCTTCCAACTGTAAAGTTTGGCCTGAGACTAGGCAGAGGCGGCAGTGTTCTTTATTGATTTGAGATAGGAAAACATTCTCAGACTCAGACTCACTGGTTCCTACCCCATCTTAAAGCTCCACATGGTGCCATCATTAGCTACAGTGACTTAAAAACACATACAAGGGTCCCCTAGCCGGGAGCCTGAGTGTGAGGGAGAGATAGGGCAGTATTAGCTCCATCCCAGCAAGGTGCTATCTTAGAGGATGGGAAGGAGAAGAGTCATAGGGCCAGGCTTTGGGGGACCAGTTCATAGCAATGTACAAAGCCCCAGAGGTAGAAAGTGGTGTTTGGTACAGGCTCTGTCTGAGGCCACCAGCCTTGGATGAGGCAATGGGTCTGCACACAAGGTCTCCAGGAAAGGCGGTGCCTATTTGATGATTATAGATTGAAGCCATCCCTGAAGTGGGAAATAGTACAAAGAACTCAGTGCAGTCTTTGGCAATCAGACCAAGGTCCTTGAAGGCTTTACCTTCCTTCGCTGTGAGGTTCCTATGATGATTTGGCCTCTGATTTTCTGATCCTTTCAAAAAAACAGCTCACAGCCCAGATGACCAGGAAGCAGGGACCACAAAGCAGGAGGGGATCAGGAGAAAACTCACATGCAAGGGCATCTGTACTAGAAGCTGAGCAAGCACTTCACAGAAGTTCAGGCAAGGGAAACAGCCTCATACTACTGCAAAAAGGCTGTGAGTCCACAACGGGGTGGGGGGGTCCCGGGGAGATAATCTATCAGAAAGCTGAAAGAGATAAGTCTAGGTACTGCAAGGGGACCCAGAAGGCCAGACACTGTGCACAGAAAGATGTGCACTGTGGTGGGAGGAGTCACAGCACAATTCTGAGAGTATTGTTCAGCCTAGACATGAAGCCAGAAGTCAAGGTAGGTACTATGCACTGGAAATCAGCCTCTGACTACAAAGCCCATCAGAGCGGCAGGTCTGGATGAATGTCATATCACTTCAGTGCTGAAGAAGGAAGGCAAAGCTGCTAGAACTTTCCACTGGAAACTAGTGATAGTTTTCTTTTTCTGCTTTTCTTCTTTCAGAGTTTGTTGACTTTTTCAGCATTACATCCCAGGAAAACTATGACTCAACTAATGGTGTTTTTCCAAGGTTCCAGAGTATATGACTGAGTCAGCATCAGGTTCAAGTCTCTTACTTCAAGATCTCACACCAATCCTCCATACGGTAAAGCCATCCAGTTAACTTGGAAAGACCCAATAAAGGGAGGTGCTTGTGGTTCCTCTTCATTAGTTAAAGCAGTGGCTCCAGCGGGAAGAATCATTTGGCAGTGTGTAGAAACTTCAGTTGGGCTGGAGTTTCAGATGCTATCAATTTCCAGGAATCAAATAGGTCGGAGAGCAGGGATGATTCAGACTCCCTTCCTGTGTATCCAGTAGCCACTAGAAAGACTCATTCCACCTAAACACACTGACATTTGTTGGTCATTCAACAAGCAAGAACCAGGAGCCTTCTTTCTGGTTTCCCCCAACCCCCTGACTTTATTCTATAGTCCCTCAGGTCATTCCCAAGCAAGCCCATTAACGCTTCTGTCTTAAGACTTGCAGGATGCCAGCTTCACCTACTAAGAAGCTCCTTGTTTGCAACACTTTTTCTTTGGCTCAGAGAGTCAGAGTTCATGGTCAGATGGATGGCGAGTCACTCTTCTTCAGCACGGCTGATGGCAGCATAGCTGTTTTGCTCACTGAACCCTTCAGTACTGAGAGCCCTCTAAGTCACTGCTGAGGAGACCCTCTCTACTTTGCCAGCAGCTTCCTCGTGCCTCATCTTTTTAAAACCAAGTATCAATCATTCCTCAGAAAAATCGGGCTTGGAAACTGAATAAAGGACGATGGCTTGATGAATGACAGAAGACAATAGAGAAGTGGATGTCTGACAAAACTGCAATGACACCTCTGATAGCAGCCCCATGCAGTCAGCATCCTCTGCCCAAACACAGCAAATTACCTAGCAAGGGCTGGAAGCTTTGGCAGAATTAATCACTACCTGGAAAACAATTTCACACTAGAATAAACAGAAGAGAGAGAGAATAATAAATGCATCGCAATTGTCCAGTTCTTAACCTGGGCCTTGGTATATATTAAAAAACAAGTCAATTACTTTCAGCAATGACAGAAACTCATCTTGTTTGGCAAAATAAGATAAAGAGGTCTGGAAGTGGAGGGTTGGCCAGCTTTCTGAGGGAGGACAGCCTGAGATGATAAATATCTAATGTCAAGCTTTCACTCAGCCTCAGGCTTCCAAGGGACAAAGCAGCCAACTTGGTTCCATCTGAAAGAGCAGAGGAAAAGAGGAGCCAAGCAGAACATTAGAAAGGAAAAGGGTATCAGCTTCTAAGGTTGTCATAAAATATAGAAGCAATGTATAACAAAACCTTCAGTTATTTTTCTGTAAAAGCATCCCATTTCTTGGCAGGATGATGTAGCTCCTACTCTTGCATTTTGTATGGCGTCTTGGAAAGGTGTCTCACTTGCTGTGCTGAGCTGGAATGTGAGACAGAAAAGCTTATTCCCCAAGACAAAGCCTGGTTGTTTTTCTTTACTGTCTGCTGGACAGATGGACTTTCAGCATTGATGTTAAATTACTCAAGGGGCACTTGAAAGAAAACACTTTAATCCTAAAGTAAATGGGTTTTCATACCTACAGTTATTGGTGCAAACAAGTAGAATGTATTTTCTCATTGATTCCCAGGTTGAAAGTGCTGGATGGACTCCATGCTTTTTGGGAGCCTGGTCCCAGAGCATGCAGCCAGGGAGATGATTGAATTACACTCTGAGCAGTGAAGGGTTTTTATAATACCAGGATTGCTTTTTCTAAGAGGATGGTTCCAACGTTTCCTGGTATATATAGGATGTTATTGAGAATCTGAAGATATGTGTACAAATGGACTCTTTCCTTTTATTTTTTTTTTTTAATTTTATTTTATTTTACTTGAGAACATACTGTACAGAGGGGTTACAATTACATGGGCAGGATAATGCATACATTTCTTACCAAGCATTGCAGCCTCCTCCTTTGTTTACCCTTCACCTCCCTTCCCAGCCTCCCCCCTCCCTCCCACCCAATCATACCCCCCCCCACCGACATTGTAAAGCTGGTTTTGACATGACATTTTGTACTTCTCATTGTTGCAACAGGTCCACCTGAATCCTTAAATGACTTGTTTGTCCCCATCTCCTCCACATATTATACTGACATCAAATATAGTGAAAGCGGGGGTTACACTGTGGGGGAGGGACATACAAAGCAACAAAGAAATAATCTTATAAATGCGTTAGAAACACATGCATGAAAGAAACAAAAACATTAAAATACATATTTGAGGTTTCGTTTTCCTAACATCACATTATCTGACTTTTTCCGCTTGACTCATACCTATACTAGATATTGCAAATAAGGGAAACCATGGGACCTATGTTTCTTTGGGCCTGGCTTACTTCACTTAATATAATTTTTTCCAAGCCTTTCCATTTCCTAACAAATGGGGAAATGTCATTCTTTCTGATGGAGGCATAGAATTCCATTGTGTATATATACCACATCTTCTTGATCCATTCATCTACTGAGGGGCATCTGGGTTGGTTCCATGTCTTAGCTATGGTAAATAATGCTGCAATAAACATAGTTGTGCTGGTAGGACTCTTTCCTTTTAATACATGACCTTTATCGGTTTCCTTCAAGAGATCTGAGAAGTGTGCAATAATGCATGAAGTCACCACTGACTGTCCATGTGGGCCTAGATGGGCAGCCACTGACATGACTGCCAAGGCATTTCTGACACTTGGAAGCATTACTCATATGGTCACATAAGCATTTGCAAAGGAAAGAGTATGACATAGGCCCATCCAGGTTAAACATGTTTATGTAGATAAAGGTTATGCTCTTAATGCCAAAGGGACTTCTCTAAGGAACAAAGCTTGTACTTTCTTGTTCTGCCCTGTGTCCTCAGCACCACATATGCTCTGTTTGGAGTAGGCATCATTATTAAATGAGTCTGTTTTATATCATTGCAAGACAAGTCTGTCTTTTCTTTGTTCTGACTTTCCTCATCCATGTCTTCAACTCTCTTCTAGCCACTGAGCTCATTAGTCAAGCAGCAAAGAACAGAACACAGCTGAAGGTTTGGCACCAAGGTCAAGACAAGCTGGGGGATGGGTCCTAAAAGATCTTACCAAATCTGAGGAAAGATGAATTCTCTCCCAGAAACAAGAGGAAACCAAGCATGAAGGTCAGCTGAGGCTGGGAGAGTGAGCAGGTGGATTGGAGAGTAGGGAGAAGATTTTCTATTGCCTGCCTGTTTGGGGGTCAGAGTAGAGATTCCAATAGTCAGAAACAGACTCAAAGGAGAACTCCGCCAGGAAACTCAAGGTCAAGGATCATTCTGAATGACAGCTGCATTGTTTTCAAAACTCTTGATAAATATTCTAAAAACCTTCTTAGCCTTACATTTAAACTATTCAGCTTTAAGGGCCCTTTAAATATGCACCTTTATTTTATGGGGGATAGCTTAGCCCATGCCCCAGACTTAGAACTCAGGCAAGACACCAGCCAGTGGGGCCACCTCTTCTCTTGATCAGATTGAGTAGGCAGAACTCTCTGCTGTGAATAGAGAGGTTGGGAAAGATTTTCACCTAAATATTTCACTTCCAAGTCTATCTGAAAATCCTATTCAAACTTTGATTTGATTCCTTCTCTCCCAAGTATCTGCTATTTTCTGGCCCAGGTAACCCAGAAGTTACCATATGTCTGTTGAATTGCCTGGTGAATTGAAGCATTCATTTTCCCACCATGGGACAGCAAGCTGCAAGTGCTATCCTGCTGGAATAGAATATAAAAGAAAAACACCTTACTGCATGGAGAGAGTAGAGAAAGGAAAACCAATAAGGAGTATGACCCAGAAATCCAGGCTCTAAAGTCAGCACCAGTGGCTCTTGTCTATAGTCCTATCTACTCAGGAGGCTGAGCTCTGAAAGATTGAGGTTCAAAGCCAACCTGGCCAGAAAAGCCCAGGAAAACTCTTTCTCCAATTAACCAACCAAACGCCAGACCAGAGGCATGGCTCAAGTGCTACAGCATCAGATGTGAACAAAGAAATGAATGAGAACATGAGGCCCTGAGTTCAATTCCTGGTAGAGGCACCTCTCTCTCTTTCTCTCTCTCTCCCTTCTCTCTCTCCCCTCTCTCTCTCTCTCTCCCTCTTTCTCTCTCTCTCTCTCTTTCTCTTTCTCTCTCTCTCTCTCTCTCTCTCTCACACACACACACACACCACACTATAAATTAATCCAGACTCTAGGAAGTATCCAGGAGTCAGGACATTGTGAAATTTACCAAGGAGAGGAAAAATGGCTCTTTATTCTCATTGCCCCAAGAGCTCGCTGATTAGGCTCCTGAGACTCCTATAGGAGAACCAGACTCAGCACAGTCTATACCTGTGTACCGCAGAAAGACTTCAGTCCCTCTAACATCTGGCTCCAAAGCCTCCTCTGAACCTGAGTTAACTGTCCTTTATACATAACAGGACTCCTAGTCTATCAAAATGTCTTCCTAGTAAAGATGAGCAAACATGAATTATTACTTAAAACATAAAAGGCCAGAGCCCTGATGAAGGAGGGAGGCCTTGGTTTTGGAGTGGGGCTCTCAGTAGCAGTCCTACATCACTGGCTAAGCCTCAGGTTGGGGCTCTGCCTCTCATATTTAAAATCTATGAAAACATGGTTTCCAGGAGTTGGTAGCAAGATGGAAAAACTACAGATTTAAGCAATTCTGATGCTTTATAAATTTGAATCACTTTGTTGAAAGAAGCTTGAACACTGCTACAGATAAAATGAGGGTTGATAGGAAAGGGATTCATTTAACCCAGGGCCTCTGATATGCTAGATAAATCAAAAGCTCTACCATTGGTACACTCCCAACCCCCTGTAGGGAATGTTTCTATATAATTCTTTTCTCTCTGATGTTTAATAATTTTTATCTATGAAGTCAGCTGAAAATAAACAGATTAACAGGGAAAGTTTAATGTTTTGAGGGTTTTTTTGTCGGTCTTGGGCCTGAACTCTGGGCCTAGGTACTGTCCCTCAGCTCTTCAGCCTCAAGGCTAGTACTCTACCACTTGAGCCACAGCACCACTTCTAGCTTTTTCTGCTTATATGGTGCTGAGGAGTCAAACCCAGGGCTTCATACATGCAAGGCAAGCACTCTACCACTGAGCCACCTTCCCAGCCCAGTTCAATGGTTGTATTATATGCCTAAACATGGGAGCCACACACAAATATCATGGAACTCAAAGAGAGCCAAGGTGGGTAGGTCTCTGGTAGAAGAGGGGGAGCCAGGCTATGAGAAGGTAAAAGGTAGTACTCATAGATTAAAGGTTGTCTTGTGATACAGATGTCTCCCAGGTAACAACTATCTGAAATCCTTTCTGCTCTGGCCAGATACACATTTCCTCATTTCTACTTCCTATCAGAAAAGAGCCCTGCTAGGCAGACAGTGAGAAATCATGAAGAAAGCTTCTGACTGAACCCCTTAACAGATGCAATTGCTTTCATTTTTTTTCTTCTTTTCATTCTTTCTTTCCTGATAACATTTCAGAGGCATTTCAGTGTTTGTAGAGGTCTTCAGTTTCCCTGAATAACCAATGCCAAAGAGTCAAAGAAATACATTTCACCCTCTATAACAAACAGCCTGGGGACCCAACATCTGTGGGCACAAGGAAGGTTGGGGGCAGCTGTCAGGCTTACTCCTGGGAAAATCAAGGCTAGAGAAGGTCCTGACTTTGAAGGGAGTCATACCACAAACAAATGCATCAGGGCTCAATGAATGGAGTGGCTAGTTCAAAGTCTAGAACAAATATAAAAGGCAGAGCCTCAATGAAGCTCTTAGCCAGCAATGTCCAGTTTCTGATAGAGTGAATGTGACCTGCTCCAAAACTAAGGGCCCATTCTCTGTAGAGTCCTGGCTTCCCGCACATCCCTTGTACCCTATTGCCCACTGATTTGCAGTCCAAATGTGTTTTCTTGGCCTGGGATGTTGCCTCTGTCCTGATAAGACAATGTAACTGTGTCTGCCATCTGCCTAAACACTCCCAAGAGCAAAACCTGGTCCATGTATCATTTCAATGAGATTCACACATTCAGGTATTAAAGACCTCTTCTTTATCTGGGCTACAGATCCAGGAAAGCATCCCTGAATGGTTCTGTGAGGCCGTTTAGCCTAACTCTCAGAGAACACCTCAGCTATATCACCTGCTTTGTATGAAGATTCCCCTCTTCCCTATCTGCCTTCAGAAGGTTTTCTCTGTTGTACATTTTCATGGCATATGCTGGCTCACTAGATATGCAAGGCCTCCCTTCCACCCAGTCACCAAGGTGTGCTTCTCATATGCCAAGCTATTGGTGAAAACTCTGTGAGTGTGTGGCCTGTCCTCTTCAGGTGCCTCACTGGGCACAGTCCTCACTACCTTCTCCCTACATGCCTTACCTTGGACTTCTCCATCAAATCTGAAATCTGAAGGTGGGGTTCTACTGTACCAGCTGACCCGAGACCTGCTCAGTACTTGCATACACCTGGTTCCAGCTGTCATTGGTATGAGTGGGAATCTGGTAGCTGCTCAAGAAGAGCATTTAGAGATGCACTAAGTCAATGGACAGCAGTAGCCACCTGCCTTTTCCCAGGCCGAGAGAACTGTATGAACAGAGAAGGTTGAAAGTGGGCCCCAGGACCTTGCTTCAGGGTCTATTATCACCTGAGGGGTTCTGACCCAGAGTGACCTAACAGTTCAGGGGAAAGTGTGCTTGCTGATAGGGACTCTGAGCAGAGCTCTATTCACACTGATTATATTCCTCACCATGGTTAATATTTTTTCAATGTTTAGTTTTAATTTTTTATTATCTTTAAATAGTTGTATAGTACAGTTTCAATTAAGTACAATGCATCATTTTACATGAGCAAAATCACTTGAGCAGTTTTATTTATGTTATAAGGGTCATTTGCATATTTACAACATCATTTGTGGCCATACAAAATATCAATATAGGCAGAGGCCCTGGACAGCCAACAAGGAGCATAGGAGAAGTATCTTGTAGTAGTCAATCTTATTATGTCTCCAAACCTCAGTTTCCTCCTCCAGGATATCTCTGCCTTCTCAGTTACTACAAAGAGTAGTTGTGAGGGTTAAATTAATTGTGACAATTTACAAAGGAGTATGTGATTGTCATCTGAGTGTCCCTCAGATCTCCTTCATTTTCAAGGATGAATATTCTCCTCTTCTGTGTTCCTTTATCCCACATCCTCACCTGCTATCATAAACCTGGTCTAAGGATTTTTCCTTGTTACTCCCAGTACTGACAATCCTTCTGCACTATCCTATAGGCCACCATTCCAGGGACTAATTCAGTAGAAGTGAAGACACAGCTGGCAGCACTGAAGATGAACTTCTTGCTACTTTGATGATCATGATGCAAGCTCACAATACAGGAAAGTATCCATGATCTCATCTTTCTCAGTTCCTACAGTGGTCCTGCCTTCTCTTACTATGCTTTCACAGAGGTGGGAAACCGAGACTTCTTCAGGCTTCCTAGGTGGTGAATGATGGAAACAGCAAGTCCCGGGCCTTAGGGACCTATATTCCTAAAGTCTGGCTGTTTACCATGAGGCCCAGCTTAACCTTATAATTTCCAGTTGGAGGCCTCTGTGCTGGTCAATTTCAAAATGTTCTAGGAGAATTCAGACTTTCATGGGTGCCAGGATGGCCCTTGAACATATTCAGTGTCCCCTGAGGTTGAGAACAGTGATAGTTAACTTCATTTGCCAAATTCACTGAATCATAGCAATACCAGACACTTGGTCAATTCTTGTTCCTGGTGTTTCTGTGAGGTGTTTTTGAATGAGATGAATGTTTGAATTGGTAGACTGAATAAAGAGTTTGATCTTCCCTGTGTGGTTGGCCTCATTCAATCTGATGAAGGCCCAAGTAGAACACAAGGTAGTCCCCTGCTGAGTTAAAAGGGAATTCCTTCTGAGTGACTCCCTTTAAACTGGGACATTGGCTTTTGTCTGCCTTTGGATTCACACTAATACTGTTTCTCATACTGTTTCTAAATGATTGAGTGATAGTTGCCTTTTACTGAGCTCCTCTCATGCATTGATGCAATAGATAGTTTATCTTCATTATTAAGTTCTCACAGATGCATTGTAGGGTCATTGGAAGTGCTCTAGTACTGTTTGATGTAAAAATTACTAGCAGGTGTTCTGTCTTTACTAGGACTGCTAAGGCCCAAGATTCTGAGTGCCTACCAAGAAATATTAAGTGTTCCATTTGGGGTTATTTGACCAAACCTACAAGCAATTATTCCATATCTGAATGCTAAAAGATTCTTAAGGAATGGAAATAGAAATGTGGCAGAGAGGTGGCATTATGTTTCAGGAGTAATCAGCCTACAATGCACTCTGTGACAGAGGACCCCAGCTCTGCCACCATCACCGTCCCTATTTTTCCTTTGAATGTAGACACTTTTTAAAGTTAGTTTTCTTTTCTCTCTTTTCATTACATTAAGAACCAGGTATTTAAGGATTAGAACATTTAAAAGTAGCCATATACAGGAGAATTTGGGACACCAATCAAGTATATCTGGAAAAAAGCAAGCTTAGAAAGGTCTCAAGAAAGAAGTCAGGCTTTCACATCAGGCCAACCCTGGTGTGAGTATTCTTACACATTCAATAGTCAGCTGCAACAACAGAAAAGCTCAAGAAAGAAAAGTTCATGGTTTCTAAAATGACCACTTTACAAGATCCAAGTGTCTAGTTTTCAACACTAAAATGAAACCCATAAGTCACACAAAGAAACAAGAAAACACAACCCATTCAAGGGAACAAAATAAATGGAGAGAAACCGTCACTGAGGAAATGCAGACAACACAATTAGAAGACAAATGTTTACAATAATTGTTTTAAGGATACTCAAAAGTTAAAGAGAGATATGGACAAAAGAAAAAAAGAAATTCATGAGTTAATTGAGAATATTATTGAGATAGAAATTATAAAGTAAAACAAAAAATGTGGGTTGAACAAAGATATTCTCAGATTAATGAAAGCAAAGAATATTTGTTACCACTGGACCTGCCAGAAATGCTTACAGGGAAAGCTGGGGTATGGTACAGTGGTACAACACTTGTATGTAATGCCCCACAAAGAAAAGGAAGGAAGGAAGGATAATAGATTAAAATAGGATATGAGATACAACATATAATACAAAGAAATAAAGATCTCTGCCAGAGTAAATAGATGGGCAATTATAAAGGTAGAATTACTATAAATTTGATTTATATCTTCACTTTCTAGTTTTATTTTAATTTTATTTCAAAGACAAATGTGAGATCAATAATTTATAGATGTTAGTGAGTATAATGCATAAAGATGCAATTGTAACATAACTAATAGCTGTAGGAGAGTTGGGTAGTTAGATAGTTGGTATCAGGATTTGAACTCTGGACCTTGTATTTGCTTAACTTCTTTTCTCAGTTGCACCCTACCACTTGGTCCATGCCTCAGATTAGACTTCTGATGGTTATTTTGACGATGAAGTCTCACTAGCTTTTCTGTCCCACCTAGCTTCAGACTATAGTCCTATAGCTCTCAGAGTTCTGACAAGCTACAATTACAGACATGAACCACCAACATCGATCTACAGAGGAGTTTTAAGTTATTGTGAAGTTAAATTGCATAAATTAAAACTAAGATAATATTGCTTTAGATTGTTACTTGGAATGCTTGTGGTAACAACTAAGAAAGTAACAAATTGGTCAATACAATAAAGGCTGTATATGACAAACCTACAGCCAGCATATTACTTAATGGTGAAAAATTAAAGCCATTTCCTCTTAACTCAGGAACAAGACAAGACTGTCCACTCTCTCCACTTCTCTTCAATCTAGTATTAGAATGCCTAGCTACAGCAATAAGACAAGATGCAAACATAAAGGGGATCCAAATAGGGAAAGAAGAAATAAAACTCTCCCTCTATGCAGATGACATGATCTTGTATTTAAAGAATCCCATAGACTCCACTCCCAAATTACTCAAGCTGGTTCAAAACTTTGGCAAAGTAGCAGGGTATACAATTAACCCTCAAAAATCAATGGCTTTTCTGTATGCCAACAATGAGAAAAGTGTGGCTGAAATTAGGAAAGCAACTCCATTTGTAATAGCCCCATAAAAAAATAAAATACCTAGGAATTAACTTAACCAAAGAAGTGAAGGACCTCTATGGTGAATTATTAAAAACTTGAAAAGGGAAATCAAAACAGAACTTAGAAAGTGGCTAAAACTCCCCTGCTCCTGAATTGGAAAGATCAACATCATGAAAATGGCAATACTTCCCAAGGCTATCTACAAATTCAATGTGATACTTATCAATATTCCAACCTCATTCTTTAAGGAAATAGACGATGCAATCCAAAAATTCATATGGAACAATAAAAGACCACGAATAGCAAAAACTATCCTCAACAGAAAGAACAGTGCTGGAGGAATCTCAATACTAAATTTCAAACTCTACTACAAAGCCATAGTAACAGCTTGGTACTGGCACAAGAACAGACCTCAGGACCAATGGAATAGAATTGAAAACCCAGAAATGAACCCACAGACCTATAGCCATCTAATCTTCGAAAAGGAAGCTAAAAAAAAAATAGAATGGAAGAAAGACAGCCTCTTCAGTAAATGGTGCTGGCAAAATTGGTTAACTACTTGTAGAAAACTAAAGCTAGATCCTTATATATCACCCTGCACCAGAATCAACTCCAAATGGATCAAAGACCTTGGAGTCAAAGCAGACACTCTGAAAACATTACAGGATGGAATAGGAGAAACCCTAGGTCTCCTTGGCACAGGCCGAAATTTTCTTAATAGAGACCCATAAACACAACAAATCAAAAAAAGGTTGGACAAATGGGATTGCATGAAATTGCAGAGCTTCTGCATGGCAAAGGACATAGCTAGAAATATCAATAGAAAGCCCACGGATTGGGAGAAGATCTTCACTAGCCATACAACGGACAATGGTCTCATATCTAAAATATACCTGGAACTCAAAAAATTAAATCCCCCAAAAACAAATCTTCAAAGAAACAACTGCCCAATAAGTAAGTGGGCTAAAGACTTAAAGAGAAACTTCTCTGAAGAGGAAAGAAGGATGGCCAATAGACACATGAAGAAATACTCAACCTCTCTAGCCATAAAAGAAATGCATATCAAAACAACATTGAGATACCACCTCACCCCAGTTAGAATGGCTATAATCAAGAACTCTAATAACAACAGATGCTGGAGGGGATGTGGACAGAAGGGAACCTTATTGCATTGTTGGTGGGAGTGTAAACTTGTTCAACCACTTTGGAAAATAATATGGAGGTTCCTCAAAAGGCTCCACATAGAGCTCCCCTTATGACCCCACAATCTCACTTTTGGGCATTTACACAAATGATCACAAACAAGACCACACTAAAGCTATCAGCACAACAATGTTTATTGCAGCCTTATTTACCATAGCGAAGATATGGAGCCAACCCAGATGCCCCTCAGTAGATGAATGGATCAAGAAAATGTAGTATATATACGGAATGGAATTCTATGCCTCCATCAGAAAGAATGACATTGTTCCATTTGTTAGGAAATGGAAAGACTTGGAAAAAATTATATTAAGCCAGGCTCAAAGAAACATAGGTCCCATGGTTTCCCTTATTTGCAATAACTAGTATATGTCTGAGTCAAGCAGAAATGGTCAGATAAGTTGATGTTAGGGAAATGAACCCTAAGATACGTATTCAAATGTTTTTTTTTCTTTCATGCATTTGTTTGTAAAGCATTTATAAGATTATTTCTTTGTTGCTTTGTATGTCCCTCCCCCACAGTATAACCCCTGCTTTCACTGTATTTGATGTTGTTATAATTTGTGGAGGGGAAGGGAAGAAACAAACCATTTAAATAGGGATACAGGTGGACCCATTGCAGCAATGAGATGTACAAGGTGTTATGTCGAAAATGAACTTTACAACTTTGGTTGGGAGGGAGGGTTGGGTGGGGGGGGGGAGGATGAGATGGTAAGGGGAAACAAAGGAGGAGGCTACAATGTTTGATAAGAAATGTACTCATTATCTTGCCCATGTAATTGTAACCCCTCTGTACAGTATTTTCAAAATAAAATAATAAAAAATAAAAAAGAACGTATCAAATTGGAAAGAAATCAAATTGTTTTGTTATATATAAAGCCTTAACACAGTGGTCAAATTGAAGAACAAAAAAGTTAGAAGGTATATAAAAATTAGCAAAATGTCTGAAGTCCCTCCTCATCCAAACAAAGATTAGAAAAATGAGCTTTTAAAAATCACCCAACCATATATTGTCAGCAAGAAGTTCACTTCACAACCTGCCTGCTTTAGCCTTCTACAATGCCCCCCAGAATTCAGTTTCAATCCAAAGACATAGGTAAATTGAAAGTGACTGGTAGAGAAAGAAATTTCAGGAAAATAGTAATGAAAAGAAAGCTAAGTGGTTATGTTAGTATCTGCTGGATACTAATCAACATGGGCTTAAGAAATAAGAGTCTCAGGGCTGGGAAGGTGGCTCAGTGGTAGAGTGCTTGCCTTGCATGCATGAGGCCCTGGGTTTGATTCCTCAGCACCACATAAGCAGAAAAAGCCAGAAATGGTACTGTGGCCCAAAGTGGTAGAGCACCAGCCTTGAGCTGAAGAACTGAGGGACAGCGCCCAGGCCCAGAAGTCAGGCCCCATGACCGCCAAAAAAAAGAAAAAAGAAAAAAAAAAGAAATGTCTCATATATTAATAAAGTTTAATACATTAAGAAGATATAATAATTTCAATTATTGTATATCTAATGAAAGATTAAGAAAATATATAAATATTCATAGGACTGAAAAGAGAAATAAGCCTACTAAAATCATTGAAAATAGCAATTTCTCACTTTCAATAAAGTGCAGCAGAGACGATAAATATGAAAAATTAGAGTTTCATGGTTCCTCACATACAGAGGACCTACTACTCCAAGGCAACAAAAAAACACTGTCCCTAACTGCAATATGAGCTTTTTCCAAAGTGAACTTTTTAAAAACAAGTCTCAATACATTTGAAACTACAGATATGGCATGCTACGTCTTCACCACACTAGGATAAAGTTTGAAAAATTAGTCATGAAAATTAAAATGTATATAGTTTGGAAGTAAGAAAGAAATAAGTGGTTGCTATTTGTAGCTGAATGGTCTTTTATATAAAACTACTAAAGAAAACTACCACAAGAAAAAAAGAACTAATAAAAATTTTATCCAAACTTTCAGAATACAAACCTAGCAGACAGTAGAAAATTATATTTTTATACAGAAGCAATGTGAAGTTCTAAGATGATATTAAGAATGTAATTCAACTTGAAATAGCAGCAAAATTAAAATACTCAGGATATAATATAAAGTGTGAGATTTGTACACTGAGAATACAAACAATACTTGAAAGAAACTAGAAATCTAAATTTCCATATTCATGAATTGGAGCACTTAATATTTTAATGAACAATTCTCTTCAAAACAATCTGCAATTCTATTCCTGGGCATTTATCCATTAGAACACAAACAAGGCCACACTAAAGCTCAGCCCAGCCACATTCATTGCAGCATTGTTTACCATAGCCAAGATATGAAATCAACCCAGATGTCCTTCAGTGGATGAATGGATCAAGAAAATGTGGTAAGTATACCCAATGGAATTCAACTCATGCATCAGAAAGAATGATTTGTACCATTTGTAAGCAAATGGAAAGAAAAAATTATATTAATCAAGATGTCAGACTCAAAGAAACCCAGGTTGGATGGTTTCCCTCATTTATGGTAACTAGAATGTGCCTATAAATCTACAAGTAAAACACTGGATAGTAAAAAAAAAAAAAAAAATACACTGGGACATGATAAATTATATAGTTTTCTTTTTTGTTGTTTTTTGTTTTTTTTTGGGTCCGGTCATGGGGCCTGAACTCTGGGCCTGGATGCTGTCCCTCAGCTCTTCAGCTCAAGGCTAGTGCTCTACTTTGAGCCACAGCGCCACTTCTGGCTTTTTTTCTTTTTGCTTATGTGGTGCTGGGGAATGGAACCCAGGGCCTCATGCATGCAAGGCAAGTGCTCTACCACTGAGTTACCTTCCCAGCCCTAAATTATATAGTTTTCTAGGCATTCATGTAGAGTGATACCAAAGGAGGATATTCTCAAGAGACAATCAGAAAGGCACTATAGCAATGTGCATCTGATCATGTAAAATCATATTTATCAAAATGAAGTCCAGGAAGTGGAAACAAGAGTCTTTTTTTTATTTTGTTGCTGATTTTTGTTTTCTGTACCTTTGTCTTATATGTAAGTTTATCTATTTGGGAGAGAGTAAAGGGGAGCACAGACAAAGGCTGAACAAATGTAGCAATGATACTCACTAGACACTATGTTGAAAATGAGCTAGACAATCTGCAGGAGGGGTTGGGAGAGAAAAAAAAACAGGGAGAGATCAAGAGAAGGGGGACAATTTTGCAAAAGAAATATACTCTTCATCTGACTTGTGTAATCCCTATGTACATCACCTTTAAAATAATAATAAATAAATTTAAATAAACTAGTAGCTCTCTTACCTCAAAAAAGTGTACTTAAAACACAATCTTTACTGAAATTCCATCTGCTTAGCTGAAATCAAGCTGATCCTACATTTCTTATGGAATTGCAAAGGCTGTGGAACAATCAAAACAAGATTGAAAACAAAGTTGGAAGACTTATTCTGATTTAAAAAATTATTTCAAAAAGCAGTGATCAGCCAGGTGCTGGTGGCTCACGCCTGTCATCCTAGCTACTTAGGAGGCTGAGATCTTAGGATCATGGTTCAAAGCCAGCCTGGGCAGAAAAGTCAATGAGACTCTTATCTCCAATTATCCACTCAAAAAGAGCTGAAGTGGAACTCTGGCTCAAGTGGTAGAGCACTAACTTTGAGCACAAAGAGGCTTGGGAACAATGCCCAGGCCTGAGTTCAAGCTCCAGGACCAGAAAAAAAAGAAAGAAAAAAAGGGGAAAAAAGAAAAGCAGCTATCAGAACAGTAATGTATTGGCATAAGGTACAAATTTTGACTCGAGAAAAAGCAATTTTTATATTTATGATCAACTATTTTTTTGTTTTAACTAAGACTACCAAAACAATTCTATGAGGAAAGAAAAGGCTTTTTTTTTTTTTTTTTTTCAGTCATGGGGCTTGAACTCTGTCTGGGCCAGGGTGATATCACTCAGCTCTTAAGTCATAGTGCCATTTTTGGTTTTCTGAGCAGATTATTGGAAATAAGTCTCACCAACTCTTCCTGCCCAGGCTGGCTTTGAACCTTGATCTCAGCCTCCTGAATAGCTAGGATTACAGGCATGAGCCACTGACACCCAGCTCAAGAAAAGCATTTTTTAAATTTTTTATTGTGATTAAGTGTTTACATAATTTCCCAAATTTCACAGTATTATGGGATACTGATGCTCAGTTAAAGTCACAAACACATTCTAACTTTCCTGGAGCAAATTGTCTATCACAATCTATAACATTTATGAGTTCTATGAGCTTTGCGATACAGTTATTTCTTCCGCATTGGGTGGTATGTACATTTCTTTTGTTTTGCATAGCATCAGCTGTTCCCTGTTTCCTACTTGTTCCCTCCCTCCTATCACTGCCATTAAGTTGCTTAGTTCATTTTGATCAATGTCCAGTGCAGCTAATGGGTCCCACTGTTAAATGTTTTTCCCTGATTCCCTCTAGTTCTGTGTTGTCTTCCTGGTTCCCCTTCGGTGTACACATATATACCGTACATGTGATCAGCAGCATGGGGTTATTTAGTAATGATTCGACCAGATGAGTGGAAGTCCTTTGTTTCTTAAGTCCTGTTAATTTTGTCGTATCACCTAACATTTTGGATTTAACATCCACTTATCAGGGAGACAATGTACTGTTTGTATCTTTGCTCTTGGCTTACCTCGCTCAACATGATTCCTTCTAGCTCCTTCCATTTCCCTGCAAATGCCATTATTTTGTCCTTTCTAATGGCTGTATAATATTCCATTGTGTATAGATACCACAATTTTTGGATCCATTCATCTGTGGTGGGACATCTGGATTGTTTCCATATCCTAGCTATTGTGAACAGTGCTGCAATAAACATGGAGGTGCACGTGTCTTTGTATCCTGCTTCCTGTTGTTCAGGATAGATGCCTAGAACTGGTATGACTGGGTCATAGGGGAGGTCAATATTTAGCTTTCTGAGGACCCTCCAGACTGCTTTCCAAAGTGGTTGTATAAGTGTACATTCCCACCAGCAGTGTAATAGTGTTCCTCTTTCTCCGCATCCCCTCCAGCATTTGTCGTTGGCTGACTTGAGGATGTGGGACATTCTGATTGGGGTAAGGTGGCATCTCACGGTTGTCTTTATTTACATTTCCTTCACAACCAGGGATGGTGAACATTTCCTCATGTGTTTCTTTGCCATTTTTATCTCTTCATCTGAGAAGTCTCTCGTTAGTTCCCTTGCCCATTTAGTAATTGGTTTGCTAGGTTTGGGAGGGATTCGTTTCTTGAGTTACCTGTATATACTGGATATTAACCCCTTATCTGATATATTTCTGGTAAATATGTTTTCCCAATTAGTTGGTTGTCTTTCTAACTTGGTTGCGATAGCTTTAGCTGTGCAGAAGCTTTTTATTTTAAAGTAGTCCCATTTGTTGAGTCTCTCTCCAACTTGTTGTGACCCTGGGACTCTGTTCAGGAAGTTCCTTCCTGTGCCTATAAGTTCAAGTGTCTCTCCTACTCTGTCCTGCAGTAGTTTCAGAGATTCAGGTTTAATGTTCAGGTCTTTAATACATTTTGAGTTGATGTTGGTGCATGGTGATAGGCTGGGGTCTACTTTTAGTCTTCTGCATGTGGCTGCCCAGTGAGAAAAGCATTTTTAATAGAGACAACTGAATGTCCATCTGCAAAAGAATATCTTTGGGCCACATCATCACCTCACACTACACAAAAATCACCTCACTATGTAAAAATCAAAATTAGAAGCTCTTACCCTTCAAAGGATTAGCAACAAATAGAATGGCAAACCATCCAAACCACATAAGAATTAATATCCAGAATTATAATTCAGTAATAGAAAGGAAAATAGGCCAATTAAAATTGGCAAAGGATCTGAATATAAATTTCTTCCAAAATATTTACACATGGCTAATAAGCACTTGAAAGAAATGTTCAACATCATTAGCCACTAGGGAAATCCAAATCAAAACCACAACAGCAAACTACTTCAGGCACACTGAGATGGCTATAATCCAAAGAGAGATAGAACTAAATTGTGAATAAAGCATGAAAGAGCAAAGCCCCATTATGTGCAAGAGAAATGAAAGCATGCATTTGTCCATACAAGTTTTGTTCCTTAATAGCATATAAATGACAAATGGATGGATGTTGGTATATCCATCTAACAGAACATTAACACACACAAAATGAATGGAAATTAATATATGCTACTTCATAATATATGAAAGAGATGCATCACTAAAGTTTTGTTTGAACACACATATTGTTGGATATTATTTCTGTGAAATTTCCATCCTGGGAAAATCCATATAGACCAAAGGTTGATTAGTAGTGTCCAGGACTGGGAAGGAAGAAATGGCAGGTGACTGCATGAAATATCTTGTTTTCTGTTTTAAAAATATACTAAAAGTAAATAGAAAAATTGCTGTGAATGTACCATAAACTGCAAATGAGGGTACTTAAAGAGATTAACTTTTATACTTTTTTTCAACAGATAAGTACCCATATGTGGATCAGAACCAGTCCATGGGCCAGCCCCTTGAAGAACTCTTTAAGTATTTGTTAATTCATGATCAATAAATTATTTGCTATATCTTCATTGTGTGTCCAGTAATAAAAGAAAGGAATAAAATTGTATCTGCATTTATGAAGCTAAAAAGAAGCACTTTAAACAAATCAATGGTCACACATTAATTTATAATCACAATAGACATTTAAAAACAGTGAAAGTAAAATGGAGTTAATCAGTAGGCATGCCTTTTGGCCAACACACCACAACAGAATTAAAATATGATATGAAATGAGGTTAGAGGCTGACAGGTCAGATAACCCAGAGGCTTGTTTATAACTCTGGGGTGACTCTAAGCATGATGGAAAGCCTATAAGCATTTTAAACTGCAGAGGCAAGAGCCCAGTAATTGCATTTTCAAAATAGTGCTCTGGGATGAGAAAGAGCTGATGGGAAATGCATCTGAAAGTCTTTGCCTCCAGGACACGCAATGGCAGCTTGTACTACAATATCATCAGTGAAGATGGAGAAGGGAAGAGAAACAGAAATGGCAGGTCTTGGTGATAGACTGGCAACAAGATGAGCAGTGAAAAGAGATGTGCCAAGAAGAGCCCCAGTTCACTAATGGTGGAGCCGTTGGTGGAAGGATCACCATGGAGATGATAGTTTCAGTACCCAGGAGGCATCAGTGGAGTAAGAAAAGTATTCCCAAAAGGAGAAAAGAAGTTCTGTAAGGGTAAAAGAGCCTGGTGTATGTCAATCCCAGAATCCTCTGGTCCTTGAATACAAGGACAGCTTATTGAGCCTTAATTCACTTAAGCTGACCTTTGATTGGCCAATGCCTTTGGCCCTTCAGGTCAGTCAAAGGACATTTTTAGAGATCAGAGAGTTGGTTGGAAGTTGTGATTCACAGTGGCTTTGTGAAGACCAATTCATTTGGATTAAGGCAATGTTTTATCACATGTTTCAAAATAAGCAGAGCTTGAGGTTAGGGTTTATTATTGGGTAAGGGAAGTGGAGCTAGAAAGCCAAGAAGGAAGCAGAACCAATGATACCTAAGTGTCATTGATCTACATCCTTAGTTGGCTAAAGTGTGATCCTAGGAATTATCCACCATATGCCACACAAATGTCATCTTAGATCACATCTCAGTGGGAAAAAGGAAGGAGAAATTTTATTGCTCTCCCACACCAACATCTAACCCAGGGCTGATGTTGCTTCCTGATGTTCCTTATGTGGGTACCATATTGACTTCAGAACATCCTTGGGCATTCTTTGGACTTATAACCTCATGGCCAGGCCAGACAAGTGGGCTAGACAATAAGATTAGGTAGGCTGGGAAGGTGGCTCAGTGGTAGAGAGCTTGCCTTGCATGCATGAGGCCCTGGGTCGATTCCTCAGCACCACGTAAGCAGGAAAAAAAAGCCAGAAGTGGTACTGTGGCTCAAGTGGTAGAGCGCTAGCCTTGCAGTGAAGAGCTGAGGGACAGCACCCAGGCCCAGAGTTCAGGCCCCAAGACCAGACCCTCCTCCAAAAAAAAGACAATAAGATTAGGTGACAAGGTCCTCCAAAAGCATATCTGTGCTTGTACTATTAGTTCCAAATGCCACAACTGGGTCTATAACAAATGATACATAGGTCCAAGACAAAGAAGGAAAGAGAATATAAATAAGCCTGCATTGCACATAGCTGTGCTGAGGAACTCTACTTCTGACCCAGGACCCATCAGGCTCAGCTTTGGTGTTAGGCATACAGTATTTTTGTACTTGTCCACTAGAGGAATGTCACGTGCCCTGCATTTGAAGCCACTCCAGTTCTTGCTATAACAAGGAAAAGAGAAATCAAAGTCTGAGTGACTCCAAGAGAACAGAAGATTCAACAATTTTGATATGACTTTGATGAGCAAAAGGGCTTCAACTGCACAGCTGCCTTTCCTTCCAGGCTCTCCTCATTTACATATTTAAAGGGCCATTAAGGCTTTAATAGTCAATGATGTACAAAATACAGCAATGAATTAAGTATCAGCTACTGATATCCAGGTGCTGGTAGCTCACAGAGGCCAGTTCAGGCAGTTAAATCCACAAGACTCCATCTCCAAAAATAAGTAGTTAAAAACTGAACTGAGTGCAAGGCCAGCAAGCAAACCAGACAAAATATGAGGCCTAGGGTTCAAATCCCTTATACCAGCAAAACAGACACACACAAAAAAATCAAAAAGATTTACCTACAGATAAACCACAAAGCCTACACATCTGTAGACTAAGCAATTTGTAAAAATAGGAGGTAGCAGCAGGTGTCTGAAAATAGGACTTAGGGTTCACTATTTTTTACCTGCTCCTAAATAAACAGAATACAAGCTCTGAGATACCCCTATCTCTGTCAGAGCTAGAAGGACATGAGTGCCAAACCCCTGGAAGAGGCAGAGGCAGCCCTTCTCACGGGTCAGGTGTAAAGCAAGGACATGGACAGCTGTTTTCCTGGGCTCCAGCAGTTCAGAACCAGCCCCAGTCAAAGTTAATTGGTTTAATTGGACAGTGATTAATCTCTTTGTGTGAGTTTGTGTGTGTGTGTGTGTGTGTGTGTGTGTGTGTGTGTGTGTGTGTGTGTATGAACAGGGACTCTCTGATTCAGAGAGAGGTCTGGCTCTTCATTGAAACTAAATTTTAACATTTGAAATACACTCCATTGTCTGGAAGTCATCCTTATCATGACAATATCCATTATCATCCATTGCCATATGTCATTGTAGCTGTTTGCTAACCCATCATAGTACTAGAAAGCAATTATTAGTTCCATTTACAAATGGGCAAACTGAGTTTTTGGAATGTTAAGAGACCATCCAGGGCCAAAGACCTAAGAGGAAATTAGATAAAATGTGTAGCTGACAGGCAACAACCAAAGCAAGCTCACAAGGGCCCTTGTCTCCTTGAATCTCAAACAATCACAGAGAGCAGTGCATTCAATGAAGCAGATTTAATCAGAGTTATGTTTGAAAAGGAGAAGGCAAGTTGTCTGCTCTTCATGTAAACACCCACTCAAAACAGTTCTTTCTACTCAGCTTTATTTTAAAGAGCCACCACCAAAGGATTAAATTCGGCATAATTCAGCGCAAGTACATCACTACCAGAAATCTAGCTGTGGGAACTTGGTGGTGTGTTTGTGTTTAGGGTAATATTTTTCCATTTCTCACCCATAGTAATTTCTAGTTTTTCAGCAGGCTCTTGTGATGCCTGCTCATGTCCATCCTAGTTAAAATGTGGTTTGTGTCACTCCAGGGCCCCAAAAGACACTGGGGATGGAGGGTAAAGGAGGCCCAGTTTCAGTCAGCAGAACCAACAATGCAGATGCATCCTCTCAGCTTTATTGGACAACTCAAATCTGTCAGGTATAATTGTGTTTTTATACTCTGTCTGAACATATGTGCATATATGTGTGCATGTGTATGTGAAAGAGAGACTAACAGAGACAGAAACAGAAGCAAACCAAGAAGAATTTCTTCTTCCTTGAAGGCAGGCTTGAAAACAGAATACACCCAAGTGACCTCAAATGAAGGTAATTGATAAGCTGCTTTGTTCTGCTCTGTCCCCATGTGTTGCCAAAACTTAGAAGAGGAGAGAGTTGTGGAACCCATATTATAAACCTTCCCACTGAACATACACTTACTCATAACCTTGCAACTACACACAAACACATATCATAGATCCAGGTGAATATTTCTTAAATCTGTTTGGAATGTATCTAGGGTTTGCACTGAAAGCACCAAAATTCTTAAAGCAACATTAATCTCAGACAGGTGCTAGAACTTCCTAAATTCTAATCCAGCAAGAAATCTGGATGCTGCATCTTCATATCGGGAGAGTTTTTTCACTCTGTATACCTCCTCGCAACCTCAAACAGACCAGCTAGTCAGCACTCCCATTCCAGCCCCTTCCTCATGAAGTTAAAGGGCCCACTAGCTGGGTCTAGCACCACATTCACCCTCACATCTTCTCTCTGGACTCATCCAATCTTAAAGCGGTTCTGACTCACTTATCGGCAGGACTATTTTCATCTTATTCTTTTCCTTACTCTATTCCACACCCAAGTAGCACTCACTATACATATGGCACAGTGGAGCCCAATCATTGCCCCTGCCTGCCTGGCTTATAGTGTGATTAGACTCTCTCAGTCCTCTCCTAATGCTCATCTCTCTCACACATAGCACATCATACTTGTTTGGTTACTGTAGGGTAGGCACCTCAGGGTAACACCAGCTTTGCTCTGATGGAAATTTTCAGACTCTTCCCTGAATCCACACCAGGCCTAGCCTTAGACTTCAAAAGCTTTAGCTGACACTCCCACTTTTGGGCATTTACCCTAATGTTTACAAAAAAGACCACACTAAAGCTACCAGCACAACTATGTTTATTGCAGCATTATTTACCATAGCTAAGATATGGAACCAACCCAGATGCCCCTCAGTAGATGAATGGATCAAGAAAATGTGGTATATATACACAATGGAATTCTATGCCTCCATCAGAAAGAATGACATTTCCCCATTTGTTAGGAAATGGAAAGGCTTGGAAAAAATTATATTAAGTGAAGTAAGCCAGGCCCAAAGAAACATAGGTCCCATGGTTTCCCTTATTTGCAATATCTAGTATAGGTATGAGTCAAGCGGAAAAAGTCAGATAATGTGATGTTAGAAAAACGAACCCTCAAATATGTATTTTAATGTTTTTGTTTCTTTCATGCATGTGTTTCTAACGCATTTATACTATTATTTCTTTGTTGCTTTGTATGTCCCTCCCCCACAGTGTAACCCCCACTTTCACTATATTTGATGTCAGTATAACATGTGGAGGAGACGGGGACAAACAAGTCGTTTAAGGATTCAGGTGGACCTGTTGCAACAATGAGAAGTACAAAATGTCATGTCAAAACCAGCTTTACAATGTCGGAGTGGGGGGTGGGAGGGGGGGTTTGATTGGGTGGGGGGGAGGGGGGAGGCTGGGAAGGGAGGTGAAGGGTAAACAAAGGAGGAGGCTGCAATGCTTGGTAAGAAATGTATGCATTATCCTGCCCATGTAATTGTAACCCCTCTGTACAGTATGTTCTCAAATAAAACGAGTAAAATAGGTACTGAGCTTCACATAATTTAACTGAGGTCTTAGCCAATCTCCATAGCCTCTCACTCAGCCTTTCCTACATTTAAAACAGCTGTTCTGTACTGTCAGCTCCTTTGGGTGCAATTCTAGAAGCTACCTCTGGGGTACCAACTTACAATCTGCTCACGCCAAGGAGGACTGGCAAAGCAAAGTCACATTAAATCAACATTCCTGAATACATTTTTGTTTGTTTATGTCTGAGCAACACAGGAAGCACATTGATTAATTCCTCCTCTCTCCCCTCAGGCCATGCTTAGTAAAAAATGCCAGGATATAAATTGAAAAACCAAAGTATTGTTACCAGGTGTTTTTCTGATCTGCTCTGGCACCACCTCAGTATATCAGCTAATCTGATCTGGAGGAGAATTCTAAGGTCCATCATTAGTGCCAGGTGTGAGCACATCTTTACCTTCGAAGAGAAAACATCATGAGCTAACACCTGTAGGCCTTCAGAGATGGTTTGTCTAGACTCAGAAGTGACACCAAGTACAATTCCAGGCTCCACCAACTGAATGAACTTCCCAAAAATATCACAGCAGTTGAGAAAGGAAGAACTGTATACAACTCATTTTGTGGTTACTGAAAGATTAAAACAGAAATGACAGTGTCTGGGTCTGGGATAACTGTAGAGATTGCAAAGAGTTGCTTTTCTGGTATAGAGGGAAAACATCAAGACATCAAGACAGTCACCAATATTGCTTTCAGAGGCAGTGAATACCTAACATACACAGGCTGTGTAAATTGTATCCTTTAGATGCAGTTTCTCACCATGCCAGTTTTATAGTGAAGTTTGGGGACATAGCCCTGAATGCTTAGTCTCCAACAATTCTGGAATTCAAATAATTTTTTTAATATCTGCTAGAAATCCTTTATTTTATTTTTTTAAAAAATGGCCCAGTCGTGGGGCCTGACCTCTGGGCCTGGGCGCTGTCCCTCAGCTCTTCAGCTTAAGGCTAGCGCTCTACCACTTGAGCCACAGCGCCACTTCCGGCTTTTTTCTTTTTGCTTATGTGGTGCTGAGGAATCGAACTCAGGGCCTCAGGCATTCAAGGCAAGCACTCTACCACTGAGCCACCTTCCCAGCCCCCTAGAAGCCCTTTAAATAAGCTCATATTCTGCTTAATCACTTTGAGCAAACTTGCATTGTTTACAACTACAAACTTCATCAGGTACATACACAATGTCCTTTATTTTTTTAATAAGCTAATCTGTCTCTTTGTTCCATATCCATAAATGTTTTCAACCACCCATACAGTAGACTTTTTTGATTAGAGAAAAATGCTTCCGAGGGTATTAAGGATGTTGGCCTGCAGAACACTCTGTCTAAATCTAGAATGTTCTTCCTTGAAGAGATCTTTTACTAGTGAATAATAAGATATTTATATGAAATAAAGTCATAGAAGCCCACAAAGTTTTTAAGAGAATGATATTGGTAGATGTAATAATAACTGGGACTAGAAAAAAGAGACTATTGAAAAAGAAGATTCCTCTGATTCAAAAACTTTACATGGGCAGGAAAAGGCTGGGAATTGCTGTCCAACTACAATTCAGGCCATTTCTGATAAAGGAAAGGATGAGTGAGAACCAAGAGCCACAGTCATCCTCACACAACATAAGCGAGTTCCAATTAGGGGATTAGCCAGATATGTAACTGGATTTTAAAATTGTGATGAGCCTCACAAAATTTCCCTTTTTTGAAATAGAGCCTTTATTATCCTATACATGCCTCACCTGGCCTACTGGTTATAAGAGAATGGAAAATTTGTCTCTTCAGCATATATCTCTTAATGCTGGAAAGAACTCTACTTGCCAAAGTATATCCAGAGGTTTTGTCTACTCCTGGACTGATCAGATGATGAGCTCTGGATTTAAGTCATGCTATGTCAAATGTCAGGAATGATATTCAACCATTTGGCCAGCCAAGAATCACTAAGCTTCCATCAGCACCACAAGGAATAGAACCAATAGATATTTCCCACCCACTCTCTAAGAATTCTGTTTGTTACTTAAGTTGACATAAAGCAAATCAGGATGTCTGTCTTCTGTCATGGTAGACTCCAAACTGGTTTCTTTCTTTGCCCATGACAAGAACTTCAGCTTTCTTATCTCTGTTCCTGATCCAACTCCTGTTTTGTGAAGGCAAATAAATACGGAGTGACACTGTTAACATTTTCTTAAGCTACTAAGAGAAAATCTTTTTGTTTTTTAATGCTCCATGTATTCAGAATAAATAAAACTAATCTAAATAGGAAGAAATCTAATTAACCAAAGAAATACTATTTTCTTTCAACAAATTGTCAAAGAGGTAGGATAAACACATTGCTTTGGTTTGATGAGTAGGGGGCAGCCGGCTGTATTATGGAAAAGATCTCACCATATTCATCCTTAATGGCTGGCTGCCTCAATAAACATCAAAGTTCCCAGAGAAGAACAAAATATTTTTTTCCTGTTGTTTTTTTCAATTGTAAAGATACTATACAGAGGGATTACAGTTACCTGAGTAAGGTAATAAACACATTTCCTAACGAGCATTGTTACTCCCTCCTTTGTTTTCCCCTTCCTTCCCACCTCTCCAACTCCTCCCTCTTCCACCCCAAGTTACAAAGTTCTATTTTCAACATAGTCCTTGTATGTCTCATTGTTACAATGGGTCAACCTATATCCTTGTTTCAGCATTTTGTTATTTCCCTTCCCCTCTCCAAAATAGAAACATATATGTGTGTGTGTGTGTGTGTGTGTGTGTGTGTGTGTATACACACACACACACACACACACACACGAGCTTCAGGGCACAAGACTCAAATACAGTGACAACAGGGGTTATACCATGGGGTGAAGAATGTACAAAAGAAACAAAACAAAATCACATAGTACATTAAAAACAACATCAATAAAGAAAAAAAACCTCTTGTGTCCATATCTTGGGGTTCATTTTGCTTAGCATGCTCTTATGTGGTCATATGTACATGACTTTTGACCTTTTCTGCTTGTCTGGTAAGATTATCCTAGACATATGCTAGTTATTGCAAATAAGGGAAAACATGGGGCTTATATTTCTTTGGATCTGTCTTACTTCACTTAATATAATTTTTTCCAAGTCTTACCATTTCCTAACAAATGGGGTGATGTCATTCTCTCTGATGGAGGTATAGAATACACACACACACACACACACACACACACACACACACACACACACACCATATTTTCTTGATGCATTCATTTACTGAGGAACATCGGGTTGGTACCATATCTTAGCTATGGTGATTAATGCTACAATAAACATAATTGTGCTGGTAGTTTTAGTATGGCCTTGTTTGTGATCATTTGGGTAAATGCCCAGAAGTGAAATTGCTCGGTCATAGGAAAGTTCTATGTGTAGTCTTTTGAAGAAACTCCATATTGCTTTCCAAAGTGATTGAACAAGTTTACACTCCCACCAACAATGCAGTAGGGTTCCATTTTGGTCACATCCCCTCCAACATCTGCTGTTATTAGAGTTCTTGATTATAGCAATTCTAACTGGAGTGAGGTGGACTGAATGTTGTTTTGATTTGCATTTCTTTTATGGCTAGAGAAGTTGAGCATTTATTCATCTTTGTATTGGCCATTCTTATTTCCTCTTCAGTGAAGTCTCTCTTTAAATCTTTAGCCCACTTATTAATCAAGCGGCTGTTTCTTTGAAGATTTGCTGTTAGGGAATTTATCTTTTTGAGTTCTAAGAATATTTTAGATATGAGACCCTTGTCTGTTGTATGGCTAGTGAAGATCTTCTCCCAGTCCATGGGCTTTCTATTGATCTTGCTAGCTTTGCCATGCAGAAGCTCTAGAGTCTCATTCAATCCCATTTGTCCTATCTTTCTTTGACTTGTTGTATTTCTGTATTTCTTTATTAAGAAAATTTTGTCCTATGCCAAGGAGCCCTAGATTTTCTCCTATACCTTCCTGTAATGTTTTCAGGGTGATCCATTTGGAATTGATTCTGGTACAGGGTGATATAAAAGGGTCTAGCTTTAGTTTTCTACAGGTGATTAACTAATTTTGCTAGCACCATTTACTGAAGGGGCTGTCTTTCTTCCATTCTATTTTTTTTAGCTCCCTTATTGAAGATTAGGTGGCTATCGGTCTGTGGGTTCATTTCTGGCTCTTCAGTTCTATTCCATTGGTCCTCCGGTCTGTTCTTGTGCCAGTACCAAGCTGTTTTGATTACTATGGCTTTGTAGTAGAGTTTGAAATTTGGTATTGATATTCCTCCAGCACTGTTCATTCTGCTAAGAATTGTTTTGATATTTGGGGTCTTCTATTATTCCATACGAATTTTTGGATTGCTTCTTCTATTTCATTGAAGAATAAGGTTAGAATATTGATAGGTATTGCATTACGTTTGTAGATAGCCTTTGGCTGTATTGTCATTTTCACAGTGTTAATTTTCCAATCCAGGAGCATGGGAGGTATTTCCATTTCCTTAGATGTACTTTAATTTCCTTTTTCAGGTTTTAAAAGTTTTCATCATAGAGGTCCTTCACTTCTTTAGTTGACTCATAAGTATCTTATTTTTTTTAGGGCTATTACAAAAGAAGTTGCTTTTCTGATTTCAGCTGTGCTCTTCTTATCATTGGCATACAGAAAAGTCATTGATTTTTTAGGGTTAATTTTATACCTTACCACTTTGCCAAAGATTCAGACGATCAGCTCTAGTAATTTGGGAGTAGAGTCCATAGGGTTCTTTAAATACAAGGTCATGTCATCTGCAAAGAGGGAGAGTTTTATTTCATCTTTCCCTATTTGGGTCCCCTTTATGTTTTCATCTTGTCTTATTGCCCTAGCTAGGCATTCTAATAATAAATTGGAAGAGGAGTGGAGAAAGAGGACATCCTTAAGTTATTCCTGAATTTAGAGGAAATGGCTTTAGCTTTTTGCCATTAAGTATAATGCTAGCTGTAGGTTTATAATACACCCTTGATTATATTGAGGAGTGTTCCATGGATTCCTAGGTTCTCCAGAGCTTTCATCATAAAGGATGCTGAATCTTGTCAAATGCTTTTTCTGTATCTCTTGAGATAATCATGTGGTTTGTATCCTTGCTCTCTTTGATGTGATGAATTATATTTATTGATTTGCATATATTGAACAAGCTTTGTATCCCTGAAATGAATCCTGTTTGGTCATGGTGTGTGATTTTTTTGAAGAGTTGTTGAAGTTGATTGGCCAAAATTTTATTGAGAAGTTTTGCATAGATGTTCATCAAAGAAATGGGTCTAGAGTTCTTTTTCTTTGATGAGTCCCTGCCTGGTTTGGGATGAGGGTTATGATGGCTTCATAGAAAGAATTGGCTTTCAATTTCATTGAAGAGTTGGAAGAGTATTGGTGTAAGTTCTGCTTTGAAGGCCTTGTAGAATTCAGCTGTAAATCTATCCAATCCTGGGCTTTTCATGGGTACGAGGCCTCTTACTGCTGTTTCTACTTTGATACTTGATATAGGTCTGCTAAGTTAGTTGAAATCATCTTGGTTTAGTTTGGGCATGCCAATATTGCTAGAAATTCAGCCATTTCTTCCAGATTCTCAAACTTATTAGCATCAAGGTTTGAGAGGTATTCCCTTATAATGTTCTGAATCTTGGTTGTTTCTGTGGTGATATTGCCATTCTTATCTCTGAGTTTATTTGGGTGTGTTCTCTTCTTTTTCTGATAAGATTTGCTAAGGGTTTGTCAAGTTTGTTAATTTTTTCAAAGAAGCAACTCTGTTTTGATGATTCATAGTATGGTTTTGGGTTTTTTTTGGACTCTAATTCATTTAATTCTGATTTAATTTTAAGTATTTCTTTCTATTTACTGGATTGGGTTTAGCTTGTTTCTCTTTTTCAAGGAGCTTTGAAATCGTCGATTTCAGATCTCTCCAATATGTTGATGTAAGAACTCAGAGCTATAAATTTGCCAATGTGTACTGCCTTTGCTGTCTCCATGAGGAGCTGGTAATTTGTGTGTTCATTTTTGTTACATATCATGGACATTTGAATTTCCTTTCTAATCTTTTCCATGATCCACTGGTGGCTCAACAGTGTGTTGTTCAGCCTCCTTGTGTTACAGGCTTTTCTTTGGTAGCTTTTGGTGTTGAATTATAAGTTTATTCCCTTGTAGTCTGGGAGCATGCAGGGCATAATTTCAATGTTTCTGAATTTGGAGAAATTTGCTTCGTGACCTAAAATGTGGTATGTTTTGGATAATGGTCTGTGAACTGCTCGGAAGAACATGTATTCTGATCCTCTTGGGTGAAATATTCTTTAGATGTCTGTTCATTCTAATTGGTCTATGCATTTGCTTAGCTCTGAGGTTTCTCTGTTGAGTTTTTGCTGGGTTGATCTGTCCAGCGGGGATAGTGGTGTGTTAAAGTCCCCAACAATTAATGTCTTTGCATCTATGTGAGATTTGAGGGAAAGTAGTGTTTCTTGGATAAATTTGGGTGCTCCATTGTTTGGTGAATAGATATTTAGAATTGTAATATCTCTCCTGAAGGAAAGATCCCTTAGTTAGTATGTAATGACCTTCTTTATCTCTTCTCGCTAATTTTAATTTGGAGTCTATTTTATCTTGTATGAAGATTCCAACTCTTGCCTGTTTATGGGGGCCATTTGCTTTTATTCGAGCCTTTCACTTTCAGAATATGTTTGTTTTCATGGGCAAGGTGTCTCTTGAAGGCAGCAGATAGAAAGCAAAAGCTTTTAGATCCAACTACACAGTCTGTTGCTTAATTGAAGAGTTAAGTCCATTAATATTGAGAGTTAGGACTGAGAGGTGTTTGGGATCTACCTATAATTCTGTTTGGTGGCCATTTCTTTTTTTTTTACCTATAATTCTGTTTGGTGGCCATTTCTTTTTTTTTTTTTCCTTTTGTCGGTCCTGGGGCTGAACTCTGGGCTTCAGCACTGTTCCTGCACTCTTCAACTGAAGGTTAGCACTCTACTCCTTAAGCCACAGCGCCACTTCCGGTTTTCTAGTGGTTTTATTGGTGATAAGAGTCTCACAGACTTGGGGCTGGGAAGTTGGCTCAGTGGTAGAGCGCTTGCCTTGCATGCCTGAGGCCCTGGGTTCAATTCCTCAGCACCACATAAGCAAAAAGAAAAAAGCTGGAAGTGGCGCTGTGACTCAAGTGGTAGAGTGCTAGCCTTGAGCTGAAGAGCTGAGGGACAGCGCCCAGGCCCAGAGTTCAGGCCCCACAACTGGACCCAAAAAAAAAAAAAAAAAGAGTCTCACAGACTTTCCTGCCTGGGCTTTCTTTGAACCATGATCCTCAGATCTCAGCCTTCTGAGTATCTAGGATTACAGGTGTGAGCCACCAGCAACTGGCTGGTGGCTGTTTCTTGTCCTTTGTGCTCTTGTTGGTTTTCTATGTGTAGGACATCTTTAAGTTTCTTTTGTGATGCTGCTTTTGTGGAGATATATCGTTTCAATTTTTCTTTGCTGTGGAAGGTTTTTGTCTCTCCATTATGAAGGAGAGTTTAGCTTGGTTGATAGTTGTTTGTCTTTAGGGTGTGGCATACATCATTCCAAGTTCTTGTTTTAATTGTCTCTGCTGAGAAATCTGAAGTTATTCTAATTGGTTTCCATTTATAGGTGATTGACCTTTTCTTCCTAACAGCTTTAAGAATCCTTTCCTTGGTCTCAATTGATCCTGTGGGGATTACAATGTGACAGTGGGATGTCCTATTATGGTGTGGTCTATTTGGGGTTCCAAATGCTTCTTGTATATGAATGGGCCTATCTTTTTGCATGTTTTGGAAATTCTCTGCTAGGATCCTGTTAAATAAATTTCCTAGATCTTTCACTTCGGTCTCTAGGCTCTCCTCTCCACCCATCAGCCTTAAATTAGGCCTTCTGATAGTGTCCTGTAAATGTTGAATAGATCTATCATATTTCTTGGATTTGTCTTGAATACTTGCTGTTCTTTCTCTATAATGTCTAGGCTGTCTTCTATCCCAGAGACTCAATCTTCTGCATGGTCTAAGCTGTCAAGATTTTCTACTTTGTTTTTTATTTCCTTTCCTTCTAATTGGTCAGATTTGATGGCTTGAAATTCTTTGTTGGAGCTTTGTTTTAGATCTTGTATGGACTTCTTTACCTCCTTGATTTGGTTTTCAGCGTTCTTTCTCAAACCACTTAGTTGATTGGTTATAGTTTCATTGGACTCCTTTTCCTTCTGTTGGACTTCATTCAACTTTCCCTTTGTGGACTCCATGTATTCCTCCAGCTTTCCCATAGTGTATTACATGAATACCTCTATTAATTTTTGGTTATACTCATCCCACTCATGCAATTTGTCTATTAAACTTTGATTAGTGTCCTCACACTCTTGAAATTCCTGTATTATTCTTAGTTTAGCCTCATCACACTAACACATTTCCCTATCATGCTCATACAGAGCCCTTTTCAGACTTGCAATCTTTTCATTCAGCATGTTTAGCAGTGGTGTTTGTAGAGCATTTTGAGAGCTGTCCTCTGGATTATTCATTAACTGCTCTGTTGTCTGATTGTCATGAGTGGGGTTGGGGGCCAGATATTTATAGGTTTGGGGAGAATTGTGAGGAGAAAATAAAATTAGAGGAATGAGGGAAAGGAAAGGGGGAGAGGGAAGATAAGTAAGACCTAAATTCAGAGAGAGGAAAAAGAGAAAAGGAAAGAAGAGAGATAAAGTATAGGGGAAAAGAAAAATACATAAAAAATTTAAAAATGAAAAACTTAAAAAATTATAAAGCCACAATTAAAGGAGTTAAGGCTGAGAGTTTATGAATTGAATAATTGATATCTAAATTAAGTGTGCACACAATGAAGAATAAGGTCTAATAATCAAAGATAATATGTATCTGGGGATGAACAGAACAGCAATTAAGTAAAGCAAAAAAGAAAGAAAGGAAGGAAGGAAGGAAAAAGGGAAAGAAACTTTAAAAAAAAGAAAAAAAACTAAAATAAAAATGATGAAAAAAATAGAAAATAATTTTTTTTTAATTTAAAAATTAAGTAAGAGAAATAATTCTTCAATTTTTTTTTTTCGGGGCCAGTGGGAGTGGGGAACTTGTATCTCCCCTGTATCTAGTACCAGTCTCTTGGTGGAGTATCTGCTTTGCTTGTGATGTTTGGGTTTCCTGTGGCTTAAATCAGTTTCTTAAATCAGTTTGAGCAGGCAGAAGGAAGCTCTGCCTTAATGGCATGGGGACTTTTATGACCCTCTCCCCAGGCTAGTTCAGTGAGAGGGGGTTCTGCTTTGAATGTCACAAATGAGGGAGATAGCTGCTTCCTCTAGCTTAGAGTGCCTGTGAGAGTTGTGGCCTGTCAGCAATCAGTAGCTTTTCCCTGAGGGGCTAGCCCCTGAGAGACTCTCACAGCCCAGCCTGGAGCCATTCTCAGGATTTATGTGTATTGAGTTTCCAATTGTTTTTCTTATATCCTCCTGCAGCTAGAGTTGCAGCCCTGCTACAGAGGGGTGGGGCAGCCTTGGGCTCTGTTATCCATTGAAGAAATTCACCCCACCCTAGGGAGGAGCTCCTTCTGCCTGAGAAGGACAACTTTCCCCTGGGGTGGAGCTGAGCCCTGCAAGTCAGGCTCCTTGGACCTGTTGAATGGCTCCTATTGTCTTCTTCCAAGGCCTGAGTTATGTGCTAGCTGCTCTGGTCTGGTCTTTGTCAGTATCAAAGATGAAATCCTTCTCCAGTGGTGAGCAATGCGCTCTGTGAAAAGGAGTGGAACTGTCTTGTGGAGTACTCACATCTTTCCCTTGGTTTCCGGGCCATACACATTCTGCGACTGTTTATGGTCAGCAGGATGAAGATTTCCACTTCTTATCAGTTCTTGCTGGAGATGAGTAGAATCCACTCACACACCATCTCTGGTGCCTGTGTCCTGGGCTCTGTCTGTTGTTATGGTGGCCATAACAGCAGCTGCTGCCACCACTGTGGACACAAGTAAGGGTTCAAATTTGTCTCCTTAAACAAGCTGCCTGAAATTTTCCCTTCTGACCAAACCCTCTGTACTACGATGGCACATGTGGTATGTGTGACGAGTTTGCATATCTATAGCAACACACTTAGACTTACTTAGTTTATTTAAACACTTCAAATACAATCCATACCAATAACTAATTCTTAGGCCTAATTCTACTAAGCATGTCCCACTGCCAGGGAAACTCACATGTCATGTCACTTGGTCCGGAGGTTGAGGGGAGTCCACTGAAGGTGTCCTCTGGGCTGCTCCAAGTCCCTGAAGGAGAAATGGCTGCCTTGCCAGGGCAGGCTCTAGTGGAGGGTCAGTGGGATGTGGAGTCACCTCACTTGGGGAGGTCATCTTGTTGGGTCTCTACTGCTCTGGGTTTTTATATGTTTTAGGTTAGTCCTTTGTTTCTGGCTATGTCTGATTACCAGTGTTGCCTTGGTGACAGCCTTGCTTCTGGTCAGGTCTGGTTATCATTGAGGGTGGCCTCTTGCTTGTCTCTTGCTGAGTCTGGTATAGATGAGGGCTGGTTGCCTCGGTGACAGCTCTGTAGGCTCCCTGGGTGTGTTCTTATCTACCCATTCCATATTTCTAACTTCTTTCTTCTAAACACCTAATTTTACAGCTCAACCTTTCATATTATTTCAAAGCTCACATATATTCAATATACTTCTATTCAATAGTTCAATATCTTGTCAATATTTAATAATACACCGTGTCAGTATTCAATAACACACTATGTTAATATTTCATAATATTCACTACCGTGTAACTTTCTAGCCTTGGATTTTTCACTGGAACACTAAAACTGGTTTCTACATGAGAGCTTGCTTAGCCCCCAGCTTCTCCTCTGCCATCTTCCTCTAGACCTTATATAGATATTCCAAAATATTTTTTGTCATGAAAGTCACCACAAATTCTTTGTACAGCATTTTTTAAATTGTGATAACTCAGAGAAATCTTGGCTCAATCATGTCACTGGAACCTGAGATTTCCAAGAGAAGGCAGGGAGGAAAAAATGGTAGTAAAGGCAAAAACAATGAAAGAAAGAAAGAAGGAAAGAAAGAAGGAAAGGAAGGAAGGAAGGAAGGAAGGAAGGAAGGAAGGAAGGAAGGAAGAAAGAAAGAAAGAAAGAAAGAAAGAAAGAAAGAAAGAAAGAAAGAAAGAAAGAAAGAAAGAAGGAAAGCAAGAAAGAAAGAAAGAAAGAAAGGAAAAAAGAAAGAAAGAGAAATTGTTTCTTCTTTCTCCTTCATCTCTCTCCTCCTTTCCAGCTCTCTGGCCATTTAGGGCCTTGGCCTGCTCTGCTGAAGAGCTCAGGCCTATGTTCCTCTGTGGTCTCTCACCAACCAGCCAAGGCATTGAGTTGAGTCCAACCTAACAAGATTCTCTTGCACACAGACACTTTTATGAGCCTTCCTGGATTTGTGGCTGACATCTTCAAAGGGAGACAGAAAATGATTACAGGCTCCTGTCTCAGGAACAGGGAGAAATCATGTGCATGGCTGGAGGAACAACCAGTTCACCCACACTATAAACTCAGCAGTTCAACCAATCCCTGGGGACATCAGGGTGAATGTTAGGTGCTGGAGGCAGAGACAGAGGGAGGGGAGAGGTGCTGTGTAGAGAGGAGATAGACACATCCTAGTTTTACAGCAAGCCTAAATTCCTTAGCATAGCATTAACCTCCACAGATTCCAGCATCTGGCCTGCCCTGGCAGAAGTAGGTGATGTATTTTCAGTCTCAAAAAGACTCTGCAGAAAAGAAATTCACCTGCCTCCCAGGAAAATCTATTCTGGTAGCTCTTAAATAGCAGAAATCCCTGCCAAGTGAGTACATCCAGCACTACAGATTGCATTGAGAGCAGATGAAATATCACCACAGCTCTTGGTGTTATGCGCCTTTATGTACATCCAGATTTGTTACTTGGAGTTTAGCTGCCAAGGAAGGAGTATATATTGACAAAACTTGCTTTTATTAGCCTCTCTCTGCACATGTGCAAAGTCTAGTTTCTGTTCTATATAAAGGGAACGTGACATGTATGCACAGTAGGCTATGCAAAAAAAAGTTTAAAGACTGGTATGGAGTACAGCTGGGGGAAATATGTGGGTCCCAAGCCCTTCACTGGGACACTACTGCCACTGTGAGTCTTCAGCCCATTGCAGTCCTTGAGATTCAAATTTCATGGTAAGTAAATTGACAAGTGATAGAAACTGTACATTTCTAGGTTAGGTAAATTGCAAATAAGAGAAGAGAAGTATGGGATTTTTACCCTCAAAGGGCACAAAACTGCAATAAACAAGGACAATCTGCAACTGAACAAGGACAATCTGCAACTATATACAACTATATTAAGGAATTTCATGAACACAATGCCAAAAGGAAGAAGCTAGAACTCAAGGGGGTTTCTGAAGCCTTGGCTTCATTTGTTGTTTTATTACATAGCTGTTGAAGTTTATGAAAAATTACTAAGCTATGCGTTTGATATACACACATTTGATATAGCACACTTCAGGAAAGGAGAAAGGAAAAAGAGGAAGAGATTGAATGACTTCTGGGATTTTGTCCAACATTAGCAGTCTGTCATTCTATTCTGTCAATCATCCCACTTCCCAGCTTCTTTTTCTTTCCATGCCTCCTTTGCTTTCTTGGGTTGTATATTTCATCAGCATGAAGATGAGCAGTGCATTGGGTAGAGGAAGAGGGAAAGAAGTGATGTTGTCTACACTTGGCTTCCTGTGTGCAGCTCTGACTTCATACCCAAAGTGAAAGGAGACTAGGTTTGTTGATTTCACTTGAGCTTGGGCTTTATCAATAAATGTCAGTGATTGTCACCTCTCTATCCTTGATAGGGAGTTCTCAATCTAATTCTTATCTCTGAGCAGAAAAATTGATCAGTTCTAGTGTTTAAGAGTTTGTGAAAAATCATTCAGCACAAAAGCAATTTTCATCTTCTGCAAACAGCTATGGTAAACTATGTGTTTTCTCATTACCTGCTTTATTCTAAGGCTTCCATATTCATGGCAAGCACGAAGCTTTGCCCCTGATTAGGATGTGCTATTTCAGTGTGCTTACTGCTTTGGATATGGATTTATGCAGCTCTCAATATCTCCTTCTCTAGTTCACCCTGTAAAATACTGAAGCAGTTGTCTGAGCCAAACTCCAGAATCTCAACACCGTGAACAGACATATGCTTAGATTAAGTGAAGAAGAACCAGTGTTGATTTTTCTTTACCACCCTCCCCTACCAGATGCATACAACATTTGGTCTACATCTGGTAGAACATAGAAAGGGCAAAAAGAAGCTCAGCTCCTAAATTGAGAATACCTCAATTTTAAGGTTTTAAGCTCAATGTAGCTTAGCCACCTAGAAAGAAGGTAATAAATCAAGTTTTCATATTATCTAGCTGTCAGAAGAGAGTGTCTGACTGCATCAGACAAAAAGTAAAAGGGCAAAATTCTAACTGGAAGTGTGGGCCTAGCACTCACTACTTAGATAAAACAGAGGTTCAAAGCGAACTTGAATAACAGACCTTTGCAGGGTTAATATGGGCATCCGGAGCATAGAAGGTAAGGAGGCAAACAAAGGGGTATGGGGGAGCACCCACAAGGAGACAGGAAGCCACCTTAGATGGGGATCCTTTACCTGACCTCAATATTTGATGTGACACAAAGTGCTGAGAAAAGACAGCCACCACACAGGAAGTTCCAATATATCCTTTCTAAAGGGGCAGGTCCATCAATAGAGACTCCTCAGTTCGTACCTATCATACTCAAAACTCACCTGTTGAATCCTAGCTCCTGCAGACACCAGACTTATTTGGAGGCACAGAGAACACAAATATACAACAGCTCCCTAGGCTCTGCTGACCAAGTGGCAATCACAGGAATCATAGGTTAGTGCATAAGAATCATTCACAAGTTAGTGCTGCCAATGGGATGGGGCAGTGGGAGCAGAAAGGACATTGTAAGATATGCAAACCTAGCACCTCCAGCATGCTAGGTTTGGTAAAGCTGAAACTTTATCCATGTGTAGTTATTGGGTGCTTGGCCCAGAGTGTGATATACAATTTGGACCAAACATGACTCTAGAGGAATTGACATCCTGGCAGGGGATCAGATGGATTAGACCATATAGGTAGATGAAGAATGTTCTGTGGAACCTGAAAAAACAGGAGACAGGAAGTGAAGTCGCAAGAAATTGGAGTTTCTTCTAGAAGCACTGTGAAATCATTGATCCCCTTTTCATAAAAGTCATGAGGTGGCAAGAAGTTCTGAGATTTTTCAGGAGAAGGGTGAAGACGATATTTATACCTTGTATACCATACTCACTCACTTTCCTTCCTTTCCATTGGTCACAGCCTCATGTACACCCAAAATGTAAAAAAAAGAAAAAGAAAAAAATCAAGAAACCCTACCTCCCCAAGTTTTCCACCACTCTCTGCAGGTGTGAATCCAAGTCAAACTGGCTTTGTGAGTTCAGCCTCCTCCAGCAGAGAACAGTCTTAGGACCAACCAATGAGGAAGAAGTTTATCTGCCCTAATAAACTTTTTCACCTTATGCTGAGCTCTAGGTTTCCCAGGCATCATCAGAAAGAAGCTAACATGAGAAAACCAAGACAAGCACACAGGGTTCACACCTAGAATCCTGGTTGTTTGGGAGTCTGAGACTTGAAAGAACACAGTTCAAAGCTATCCCAGACAGGACAATCTGTACGACTCTTCAAATAACCAGCAAAATACTGGACTTGAGGTGTGGCGTGTGCTATAGTGCCAGCCATTAGCAAAAAAGCAGAGCAAGGCTGCAAGGCCTTGAGGTCAAGCCCTAGTACTTGCAGATAGAAAAGACAGAGAAACAGATAGAAAGGGAAAGGAAGAGAAGAAAGGGAAGGGAAGAGAAGGAAAAGGAAGGAAGGAAGGAAGGAAGGAAGGAAGGAAGGAAGGAAGGAAGGAAGGAAGGAAGGAAGGAAGGAAGGAAGGAAGGAAGGAAGGAAGAAGAGAGAAGGAAAGAAGGAAGGAAGGAAGGAGAAGGGAAGGAAAGGGAAAGGAAGGAAGAGAAAGAAAGGAAGGGAAGGAAGGAAGAAAAGAAGGAGGGAGGGAGGAGAAAGAAAGGAAAGGAGAAGGGAAGGGAAGGGAAGGGAAAGGAAGGAAGAAAGGAAGGGAGAGATGGAAAGGAAGGAAGGAAAGAAGGAGGAAAAGAAAATTGATATAGGACATTGCTTAGAGACATATAAATCAGGATCATTTCTACCACTGTCAAGCCATAAAATCTCTGGAGACCAATACTAGCATGGCTTATTTCTGCTTCTGAAAACTTTGACATAAGTGGAGTGGGAAGTCCTCTTTTTTTCAGTGATTAATTGTGGATAGTGAAGGGGAGCATAAGAGGTACCCTAATTTCTCGCATCTCTGTCTCCTCATGCAACCTACAGCCACAGCCCAGTGGCCAAAGCATGTTATTTGGCCCAACCGAATTACAAGACAGTAGGATACATAAAGTATCCTAGGAAACTGAATTGTCTGTACAATGGGAAGATACAAAATTCGAATACTGAAAGTAAACAAAATGAACTGTCAGACCCGTTGCCACCTTTGTGATTCATGCTTTCACTACATCAGATGCCCCTGTGCTCCCTGGGATTCCAGAGCAGCTGAAATCCCCATCAGGAAACTCAAGCCACGAGCGACTTACTGTCTAGAAATTTGTTGATTCTTTCAAACCATTACCTCATCATCTCCTCTGATGCCTAAAAAATAGAATATTCTTAATTAAAAAGTAAATATCGGATTGATAATTGGGCAAGTGAATGACACTGTGCAAGTTTCCAGATCTTAGATCATACCATGGCTTATATTATAGTCTCTGGTCACTTAAGTATCTTTCTTGGTACCAGGATCCTAGGTACCCGAAAACTGTTATCTTATCCCCATGATAAAACCAGAGTTCAACTACTGTCTTTGATTCAGACTTCTGTGTATGTAGGCCTAAATCTTCTCCACGCTGTTTTCTGTGCTTTCCTAAGAGAAAGGGTTAATATGATTAATCGTCTCAAGGTCTCTGGATAAGCTATGGTTAAGGATGTAAGGGATTAATATGCATGAGGAAAAAAAATCCATGTGTGTGTGTGTGTGTGTGTGTGTGTGTGTTCCCCTACTTTTTTCTCTCTTCTTTCTCCTTCAGGAAATGTGCTCATGACTTCCTCTTTCTATCATAATCTTTGTGTACGTATCCAGGTTCCATCCTAGACACAACAACCACAGTGGAGAAATAGAACAGAGATCTGCTACCCTGGAAAAGATGGATGATAGACAATTAAATCAGTTACCTATTGTGGCAAGATAATTAACATACAAAAAAAGAATGACAGTTCAGCAAAACATTTTCTGTTGGTGGGTAAGAATCACCAGGAAGGGAGAGGCTAAGTGATGGTGAATATGGTCAGAGTAAAATAGGACAATACAAGTAGATGAAATTGCCTTAAGACAAAGAAGCATGGTAGACAGGGTAAGTTTGATGGAGTACATTGTATACATGTACAGAAATGTAACAGTGAAAGTCCCTGTTCAATTAATGTATGCTAATAAAAAATCTTAAAAAATAAACAGTGTTGCTCAGAGGAAAAAAAATTAAGTAGATCATCCTTCTAGGAAAAGATCTCTGAGCTCTATTTTTCCCCCTGGTCCTGAGGCTTGAACTCTGGGCCTGGGCACTGTCCCTGAGCCTCTTTTCATCAAAGTGAGTGCTCTTCCACTTGAGCCACAGCACCACTTCTTGCTTTTTTGAGTAGTTTATTAGAGATAAGCATCTCACAGAGGTTTCTTAACTGGGCTGGCTTCAAACCATGATCCTGAGATCTCAGCCTTCTGACAGGATTAAAGGCATGAACCACTGGCTCCTGACTCTATTCTTCTTGTAAAAAAGAAATATTTTACGAAGTTGTTTGAAGGAGTTTCAATTCACCATGCCAATATATGAGTGCAATGAATATTTTTGTTTGTATCTACATTTTTAAATTAATTGTATCTTTATTTATTTTTTCTTCTTTTTCTTCTTCTTTTTTTTTTTTTTTTGGTCAATCGTGGTGCTTGAACTCTGGGCCTAGGCACTATCCCTGAGCTCTTCAGTTCAAGGCTAGTACTCTACCACTTGAGCTACCATGCTAATTCCTGTTTAATTGGAGATAAGAATCTCACGAACTATTTTCCCCGGGCTGGCTTTGAACGGTGAACCTCAGTTCTGGCCTCCTGAGTAGCTAGGATTACAGGCATGAGCCACCGGTGCCAGCTTTACTATTATAAATATTTATTAAAAAGAATTGCCACTGGGGCTGGGAAGATGGCTCAGTGGTAGAGCGCTTGCCTTTCATACCTGAGGCCCTGGGTTTGATTCCTCAGCACCACATAAGCAAAAAGAAAAAAGCCGGAAGTGGTGCTGTGGCTCTAGCCTTGAGCTGAAGAGCTGAGGGACAGCGCCCAGGCCCAGAGTTCAGACCCCATGACCGGACCCCCCCCCCCCCCAAAAAAAAAAGAATCGCCACTTCACAAAGCAGTATATTAATACAATAGCTCTTGATCAATGTTACTCCTTCCTTCATTCTCCCCATTCCTCCCAAACCCATCCCTTCCCTCAATTTTCTAATTTTGTAAAATATGAATGAATTTTATAACTGCATTTCCACCACTTCTCCTTGTTTGTCTACCCCTGCCCTTGATCCCATTCCTCCAATGACAAACACTAGATTCCTGGTGTTTATTTTGCTGGACTGTGAGTTAGTATTTCTAAGGAATTACATCATTTCACTTCTCCCCTGAAGTACAATACATCTTGATCAATGTTACCCCTTCCATTTCCCCCATCTGTCCCAATCCTGCCCATCCCCTCAAACTACCTGGTTCCAATTTCACATATATACATTGAACATTATGACTGAATTCACTTACCTTTCCTCTCTCTCCATTTGTTTATCCCCCTCTCTTTGACCTGAAAAATCAGATTTCAGCTTCATTGTATTATCTTATTAAACTGTAAATTAGTTCTTCAAAGGAGTTATATCATTAGAACCATACTTCAATTTGTTTATGTATGTGCACAACAGCATAGATGCCCTACAGTGCATTAATGGATCAAAAAAATGTGAGATTATATGTGAATATATATATATATATGTGTGTGTGTGTGTCTGTGTATATATGTGTATGTACATGTATATATAATGGAATTTTACTTATCTATCAAGAACAATAATATTATGTAATTTGCAGGGTAATGATAGACCTGGAAAATATTTTGTTCAATGAAGTATGTCAAACTCAGAGAAACAAAGACACCTATTTTCTCTCCTATGTGAAAGTTAGATCAAGATTATAAACATATCTGAGCTGTATTCTGAGCTATATTTTGGAGAATGATGAAAACTCAGTAAGCAAAGGAAAGTAGAGTTTACAATATAGAGAGCAACAGTCTGAAGGTAAAAGAGAGGAATAGAGAGGTCAGTAATAAGGCAACTGGGTGCTATGATTACATGCATGTGCTTGATGCAATTATACATAAAATAGTCTCCTATAATTTCTGCCTACTACTGAGACAATGCCATCTACAATGGGGTGGAATGCATCAACTATATGGACGAATCAACTATATGGAAGTATAACTTCACAAAATCCCTATGTTCTCTGCTTGGTCCCATCTTTTGGCTATTCCAATTAGATTGGCCTTTCCATCCCATAGCTGCATCTGCTAGGACTTTTTTACATTGCTTTCCATAAGCATGCTTTTAAGATGTTTCAGCCTTCTAAAAATGTGATAAAATTGCTCATTGTTTACTTTGGACAACTTATTTTTCCTTAAATGTGTTGACCAGTATTTTAACAAAGCCTAAGAATTCTGTGAAGGTTCATGCAGCAAATTAACTAGTTTTGAGCATGAAATAGAAGGCTTTTTTGAGTTTTACTTTTTCTAGTACTAGGGCCTGGGTATTATCCCTTGGGTTTTTTATCAAGACTAATTTTCTACCATTTGATCTACAGTTCCACTTCCAACATTTTAATTGGTTAATTGGAGATAAGAGTCTCATGGATCTTCCTGCCTGGGCTGGCTTTGAACCATAATCCACAGATCTCAGTATGCTGAGTAGCTAGGATTACAGGCATGAGCCACCAGCACCCAGCTATTGGTTTCTTTTAATGAGAACTACTTGATCAACTATAAACACTAATTGAAATGACCTAATTGAGAAGAAAAACATATGTAACATGCTCACATCACTGAAGAAGTGAAGTCCTTGGACAACTAAAGCAGGGGGACAGTAGGAGGACCAGGCAGGATTGACTTTCTAATCCCAGATTTTCTGGCTTCAACTCCCAGCCCCATTACCTAGTGTTTATTAAACCTTGAGAAAATTATTGAACTTCTTCTGTTTCAGTTTCCTGAGCTGGGAATAAACATCCAATTATAACAATAACAGTAACAATAATGCTGCCTTCTTCATTGGTTTGTAATAATGAAAGAAAAGATTCATAAATATTGGCTGTTTTACAAAGTTATTTTTCAGGTTTATAAGGAGGAAGCGAATATGAATGCAAATTAATCTGTAGTTATTTAAAAGGGTAAATAAAAGCTAAATTAGCTCCTCCTAAGTTTCCTGTTTTCTAAGAAGGGTATGAAGGAACTCAGCTCTGCTCCCACAGTGAACAATTCTGAGAGTTTGAATAACATGTAAAATGTCTGGAACAGTTGTAAAAGGGCAGAACACAGTAGGTATATTTGATAAATGTGGTAGTTTGCCTGTCCCTCCAAGACACTGACATTTTTCTTCATCAAAGCTCTGTTTAGCCTAGGTCAGGAAGGAAGAGATCAATGATTGGGATCTTCCAGCACTTCAGGAAATACTTGCTGAAAATTTGATGAGGAGGAGCTTATATTTAAGGATATAATTACAGGAATTGAAGATAGAAAACAAAAGAAAGACATTTGAGATGTCTTAGATGGATAGACAGAGTAGAGTGGTGGCTTGGTGGTCTTACTTATGGAGCATGAAGCATAACTTGGTATATTTGGGCAAGTGTCTCAGGGGAAAGAGGTTAAGGTCAGAGCCAAACATTTGAAGGCACTTTCCTCTGGTTATTGAGAATGTCAGGTCCTAGGGTAAGAGCTCACAAGCAATGCATAGCATAGAGAAGAGGAAAGTGTACTAGAGAAGGGAAGAGCTGTGGGTACATACAAAGTGTAAGGCACATGTATGTCTCCTCCCTAGGAAAATGCTTGTTTAGTGACAAGGAGGAGGCAATGTAGGAGTACCAGAACATTCAGTGGGAGGAACCTCATGGGGTCTACAATGTGTGCCCACATGTGGAAGTATGCCTGGTCTGTGCCCACACAAAGACTGATTACATCATCAAGGGCCACTGCAATGGTTTCCTCCAGCATGCCCTACATCTGCCTCTCCTACACAGATTTTCAGTGCTATGTGTTTATTGTGCTTAGTTCTCATTTCATCATAACTTCTGGAAATACTCTCCATTAATAAAATGTAAATGTATTCAGGTTTGCTGTCTCATTTTACAAAGGTAATTTTCCCATTGATGTTTAATTGCCTTAAAATTCTTGCAAGGTTAAAAAGAAACTATCTATTGAACATTAGCTATTAAATTATGTTCCACCAATTCATGTGTTTGCTGCATGGAGTTGAGCTTTCTGACATTTTTTTATTGATTGTTTGAAAGCAAACTTCCAATTATCAAAGGATCAGACATTATCAGCTCAAAATTCCTCTGAGTGTAACAGGAGGCTAGCTTGATACTTTAAAGATCCCAGGTCTCTGGAGGCCAAACGTGACTTGTGCTTGAATGTGGGGATCAACAGAAGGAAGCATTTTTTTAATGGAAAGTTTTTGAAAACCCCAGAATCTAATTCTCAAGGCCACTATGGTGCTGCTACATTGGCAGAAGAGCCCCTCATTGACATCTGAGAAGCCAGTGAACTGAACATGATCTGTTATATTTAGACTGGACATAAAGAACTGCATTTGACAGAAATCCCAACCCAAATCCTACCCTTTTGCAATGATGTTAAACTTCCAGCTTCTAGAGGTCAATATATGGTAGGTGAAATAGTAAAATTTATTCTTCTTATATGATGACTTATTGAGAATTTTACACAAATACATATTATATAAATATCTTAATATATATCATAGATGCTGATACAGATATAGTTACCTACATTTATGTTGTATCTAGGTAAATATATGTATCTATCTTCAATCTTTTTAGGCAGATAGGGGGAAAAAAATTAGAAAACTAGATAGATAGATAGATAGATAGATAGATAGATAGATAGATAGAGATGTCAATGGAGCTCCACTTTTAACACTCCATCAACCCTCTAACTTAGGCATTAAAATTGTTCCAATTTAGATATTAAGAAACTGAAGCAAAAATTTTGTTAAAAGTACTCATTTAGTAAAAGTTGGCTGAGCAAAAATTGAACCAGAAAGGCTGATGCTAGAAATGTAGCAACTTGGTCTTATTTTTAGGACTTCTATTTCCCAGTACAGTACTCAAATGCTAAAACAAGTATGTCTAAAGGAAATGTTGAAGATCAAGGTGTGATGCTATGGGGACCCCACCATGTTCTCACTGCATCGTGACAGAAAGTCCTGCTAAAGCCTTTGCCTCTGACTTCTTGCTGCAGAAATTGTATCAGGGTTGTGTTCCCTGGCAATGATCCCATGACAAGGTTTACCCTACTTGTTAAATCACAGACCATTTTTCCCAACAGCCAACTAGATAAATGTGCTGATTGCACTTGAGTTGATCCCCATAATAGTCAAATAGACTCTTAGACCCAAGTTGATAAATGTTCCTGCTCCTGCCCACTCAGAGGCAATAAATAAGCCCAGTCTGCACATCCAGGATATATTGCTAAGTTTTTGTTTATGCTGTGCCTTTGGCTGATTATTCTTTTCATTCTCTCCTCCACCTGTTCAAATTTTACCAGTACTTCAAAACATAACATTATCCATGAGACCTTATAATTATACTTCATTCTCTTATTCAAAAGTATGGAAGTGTCTTTTATGTTCAAGATGTCTGGGCTACATGGGGAAACAGAAAAGCAGTAGACCAAAATTGCTTCAGTTTGTGACCTTATTGCCTTTAAATTTTTATGTGACGTACCTATGAGTGCAAATACAAATACAAAAATAAAATTTCAAGTTGGTTCAAAGTAACCCAAAGGAAAATTAAAAGTTGTTAAGATTGACAGTTACTAAGCAATTATATTAGTCAATTTGAATGGCTGTAACAAAAACACCTGAGGAATACAAAACAAAACCTAACTTTCAAGAAGAGAAAGTTAATTTGGCTCATGGTTTTAGAAGTGTAAGGCAGGAGCCAGGCACCAGGGGTTCATGCCTGTAATCCTAGCTACTCAGGAGGCTGATATCTGAGGATTGTGATTCAAAGCCACCCTGGGCAGAAAAGTCCATGAGACTCTTATCTCTAGTTAACCACCAAAAAACTGGAGGTGGTGATGTGGATCAAGTGGTAGAGTGCTAGCCTTGAGCTGAAATGCTCAGGAACAGTGCCCAGGCCCAGATTTCAAGCCCCAAGACCAATAACAACAACAAAAAAGTATAAACCAAGTTAGCTGATCTATTGCCTTTCAGCCTAGGTTGAGGCAGTACATTGTAGTGAAGAGTATGCAATGTAACAACGCTGTTCACTTCACAGCTGAGAAACAGAGACCAGAAAGGGCTGGGGTTCCCAGGCACACCTTCAATGAACTTTGTCCCACTGGTCCTACCACCTAAAGGCTCTACCAGTTCCCTAACCAAGCCTTCACCACATGGTCTTTTGAGGAGAGTTCAGATAAAAACTACACAAGCAAGGCTAGCCTTTGTTGGAAAGTTGATATTTCAGCTTGAAACTGAAAAGATAAGAATGAGCCAAGTCAGCAAAGAAGGGAGTTAGGGGTATAGATGATCCTCAATTTCTTACAGGATTGTGTCTTTCCAACTTCTCTTAAGTTGAAAGAAATAAAAAAAGTAAAGCAAATTATACTTAAAAATACATCTTATCACCTGTCACCAGCGGTTCATGCATGTAATCCTAGCTACTCAGGAGGCTAAGATCTGAAGATCTCAATTTGAAGCAATCCGAGGCAGGAAGGTCCATAAGACTTTTATCCTAAATTAACTACCAAAAGTCTAGAAGTAGAGCTGTTGCCTAGGTGGGAGAGTGCTTGCCATGACCAGGAAAGCTCAAGGAGAGTCCACAGCCCTGCTCCCCAAAGATACCTAGCCTGAGGAGCACCCTTTTCTTTAGCAATGCGGTATAGTGTAAAGTATCAGTTGGTTCCCCTTATGATTGCTTGCATGAGACAAAGATAGAAAACATGTGGAAGCCTTAGACATTGATCAACAGGATTTTGTGTGAGGGAAAAAATTCTGCTTTTCCAAGATAAACAAAGATCTAGGTAGTAAGAGATAAGGCTTATGTCCGGATTTAGAGAACCTAGAAATTAGGATTTAGAGAACCTAGAAATTATAAATTTGTGGAACAAGATTCTGGTTTATAATGGGGATGAAAGAAAGATGGAGTGGATGGAGAGAGAGATTGAGAGATACAATATTAAGATGAAGCATGGAGAATTTTCCACAAAGACACAAAAACCTATTCAAGGAGGCAGGATAGCTGAACTTCTTAGGTACAGGAGAGACAGGTGTATAAACAACCTCACCTAGACTTGTCACTTTCTAAGATCCGGAGGCTGCAAGCCTGCTTGTGTTGGTTGAACGTTCAGGAAAAAAAAGGAATCTCTCGTGATGACATTCATGTGACTTTTCTGAACCCTGAGTGGTAGAGACAGGAAGTTCAATTTCACAAGTGCTCTGCGTTAGTTTCAATTTTGGAAAAAGTTTTGGGTCTTCCTTTCCCTATACCTGGTACATGCCCACAGCCAAGTTCTTCATGAAACCAGTTAGTGAAAAAGGAAGAGCATAAAACTTATTTCCAAAACAAGTAGCAACAATATGGTTTGTTTAAAAGAACGGTTTTTGCAGCTGTAGTTAGTACTTTAAGTCTTTGGATATTTCCATAAATGTTAAAAAGAAAGTTCTAACAATACGTATCACATAAGATTGCTGAAACATCTTAACAAGGATGCATGTGACATACTCAAGAGAAGTCATAATAATAGGCCTTGGACAACAATATTCTCTCTCTCTTCTCTCTCTCTCTCTCTCTCTGTCTCTCCCTTTGGCCTCTTATTTTTCTCTCTCCATTTCTGAGATAATAGTAATCAGTTATTACATGGTAGATATTCTGATATGTCACCAGGTTACCCTCTGAGGAAGGATTGTTGGTTAAACTGCCATGAGTGGTTTTGACAAGCCTTTAGGTTATCAATCTCTTAAAGGATGTTGGCTAAAAAAAAATGAGAGTGCCCAGCCACCCACTTCTCCTCAACTCATATCTAGTAAATGATGTAAATGAAAATTTAAGAGCAAGACCAATTAGCTTGATTTGGGTTAATGCTGAATGCCCATCCTTTTGTAAGGATCCATGCACAGACAGTTAAAGTTCTTGTTGGGCCAGAACTATAGTTCAAATACTTCTGTCCACTCTCCTTTTTTCTTTTCACCAATCTTGACCCCAAAGGTATTTTTTGGCAGTACTGAAGACTAAACTCATGGTCTTGCACTTGCTAGACAAACACACTACTACTTGAGCCATGACCTCAGCACTTTTTGCTTTAGTTGTTCTTCAGATAGGTTTTCATGAGTTTTGCCAGGACTAGCCTTTCTTCCATCTCCACTTCTCATAAAGTTGGAGCCATCATGCTGGGCCTACAAAGGTAAATCTTAATAATCATTCTTCAATCCCAAATCCATCTCAGAATCAGCTTCTAATGTAATCCAACCTACAACATCCAGGTCAACAGATTTTTATTAAAAGAATGAAACATATATTATTTTGCCAGAAATGAACCATCTATTATTTTGCCAGGAATAAAATATATAATATTCAATATGGTCAAAGTACTTAGTATACATGTATGAAAATAGATAATAAAACCAGATGAAATTGTTTTAAGAAAGAGGTAGGAGTGGGAAAGGAGAGTGAATTTGACTGGGATATATAGGGTGTGTGTGTGTGTATGCACACACACACACACTCACAGAGAAAGAGAGATCTCACCTCTCTCTATATATACTATATATATATAAATATATATGTGAGATCTTAAAAAGTCCCTTGTTCAATAAATTAAATATATGCTAATAACAATGCTAAATAAAAATATAGTATTTAGTACAACTACTAGATATTGTATTACCTCACTCTTCACATTTCTGTTCAACACCACAAACTTAAATAAATGTATCCTTTGCCTTCTACTTGAAACATAGCTTCTTGGCTTAATTCAAATCAAAGCATTCTTCCTTGTCTAAGCACATATCCTTCAATTCTGGGTAGGCTTTGACATTTAGCCCCAGATGATAGGATAGGAATAAATTCAGTGGTTTAATGAAATCTTATCCCATCACAAGCACAAGTCCACAGGTTAAGGTGAAGATAGTGTTCCTAGACAACATCTAATCCATGTACCAGAGACAGAGTTTCTGCCTTATTATCCCACTCTTTTTATCCTCTTAAACTGGGCACACAAATGTATCCACAATCCCGTTGATATTCTCCCAGGAACCATGTTTAATGGCATTAGACAAGTGCTAATTTGCATAGAGACTGCCAAGACCCTTTGTAAAGCAAAGAAATGCACATTGTTAAACAGTTACTATAACATTGACTGCAGCCATGAAAACAATTTTACAGCAGATTAAACACACTTAGTGAAAGAAACCCAGTGCAAAAGCAATTTCAACATTAAATTAGAGATCCAAGGAAACAATGACCAGATGCAGCATCCTAACTGCCCTCACTGGGTCATTTCTTTGGGTGAATGAGAGCTCTCCAGTGGAACACAATTTCCTGTTTCCATGAAGGATCAAACTACAATGAAGTAGAGCAAGGAAGGAAAGCTGAGCCAAAAAAGGTGTTGGAGAAAAAAAGAGAGAACATCAAATCTATACCAATCAATGGTAAACATATCTAACAAGCAGAAGAAAAGTTGGGCATGGGCATAGCAGAGAAAAAATGGCTCTTATTATGTGTAACAACAGGTCTAAATATGATAGACCCAAAATCAAACATGAAAAACTACATTCAGACAGTGTATATTTTACAAAACTAAGAAGAGTGAGGACAGGTAGAGTAGGGAAGGTGAGAATGTTGACAGTGGTGACATTGATCAAGATATATTGTGTTCATAAACTGCTTTGTTAAATAGCAACTCCTTTGGACAAATACTTAAAGCTAACAATAAAAAAATAAGGAAAATAATAGGAGTTGACAATAACAAATTTCCAGTTTCATTTTGATTCCTCCTATCTCCAGACAGGTTTATTTTGTCTGTCTTCATCCTGTAGCAAGAGTTTGTGTCCTGTAGATTTCATCAGACCACGCCTTGCAAAGTGGCCCTTCACACTTGGCCCTTCACCTGCTGGTTGCTGACCAGTGCTGAAAATGGTTTTCTAACTAACATTAGTAATCAAATTCTTTTTATGTGTGTTGCCTGAGGGAAAGAATAGCCAACAAATCTTGACCTTCACTTCACACTTGCTTTTCTTGGTGGCAAAAGACTAAGAAATGTGGGCATCTTTAAATAAATAAATAATATCAATACATTTTAAAAATCTCACAATTCTGAGTTGACAAGTGCTCACCGAATCTAGACTAGAAAAGTTAATGTTGAAATAGGAAGACAAAGAAATAGGGCTGTGTATATAGCTCAAAGGAAGAGTACTTGTACTACATGTACCAGACCCTCAGTTCAATGCCCAGCACTGAGAGATAAAAGGAATGGATTTAGTGATGATTCCATTGACGAGATTAGGCCGTTGGGATTTACAGAGTACTTATTCTGTCTCATAATTGATTTATCATCCTTCAAAAAGCCCAGAAGTTTTTGTATTAAATAATATCCTTTAAATACAAGAGTGAATGCTTATGGGAGAAAGACACTTCTAATACTATACAACTTAAACCTCCAAAGAGAAAAATGGAAATACCTAGTTAAATGCAGGTTTCTTCTTAATTGAGGTATCATGTACAAGGAATTACACAAGAATTACATCATAATTTATGGAGATATTGTCAGTTGGATTGTGTTCCCCAAAGAAGAAAGGCTAAATTCCTTGGTCCCAACATCTCAGAAGACAGTCTTGTTTGCAGATTTAATCAAACTACAATAAATAATTAGGGTAGGCCTAGCACAATATTACTAGTATCTTTTTTTGTCATTGTAGGGCTTGAATTCTGGGTCTCAGTGCTGTCCCTCAGCTCTTCAGGTCAAGGCAAGTGATCTACCACTTGAGCCACAGCACCACTTTTGGTTTTCAGGTGATTAATTGGAGATGAGTCTCACAGACTTTCCTGGATGGGCTGGCTTTGAGCCACTGTCCATATCTCAGTTTCCTGAGTAGTTATGATTACAGGTGTGAGCAACTGACATCTGGCTTATTACTAGTATCTTTATAAAAGAAGACATTTGGACACAGAGTTGCACAAAAGAAATGTGAGGTGAAGACATATAAGGAGAGAACTGGGATTGTGGAGGATTCAGTAGCTCTCTATAAACCAATATGATTCTATAGGCCAAAGAACATTTGCAACATCCAGCAGCCAGGAGATAGGAACAGCTCCTTCTCTTATGTCTTTAGATAATCATGGCACCATTAGAAATACTCCTCAAATGTTGAATTTCTAGAACTCCTAGAAAACAAGTGTATATTGTTTTAAGTGATCCGATTAGTGGTCCAGTGTTAAAACAACAGTAGCAAAACTAATACAGAGTGGTGTTTCAAGAACAATTGTTACCTGATTTATCATTGTCCATAGGTATAATGCTTTTCTGCCATACTTATACTCAGCATGGTACCTAAAACAAACCATTGTTAGGACCTCTACAAGAAAAATGATACCAAAATTTGCACTGATAATGATAGAAAAGTTTTTTTTTCTTTTTTTGTACATTTTTTATTGTAAAAATGCTGTACAGAGGAATTACAGTTACCTGAGCAAGGTAATGAGTACATTTCCTATTGAACATTGTTGCCTCCTCCTTTGTTTTCTCCCTACCATCCTTTCCCTCACCTCCACAACTATCCCCCTCCCCCACTGAAGTTGTAAAGTTCGTTTCAACATAGTGTTTTGTACATCTCATTGTTACAATAGGTCAACCTATATCCTTATTTAAGCATTTTCTTTTTTCTTTTCCCCTGCCCGAATTAGAGAAGTGTATATACAAGATTCAGGGCACTGACATCAAATACAGTGAAAATACGGATTATACCGTGGGGAAGGTACATACAAAGAAACAAAAAAATCACATGGTACATTATAAATACGTTAGAAACAATAGCAAGAAAGAAAGATACTTGTGCCCATAGCTATCTTAGGGTTCATTTCACTTAACATCATCTTTTTTTTTTTTTTTGTCGGTCGTGAGGCTTGGGCGCTGTCCTTGCGCTCTTCAACTCAAGGCATGCACTCTAGTGCTTAAGCCATAGCACCACTTCTGGTTTTCTAGTGGTTTATTGGAGATTAGAGTCTCTCCGACTTTCATGCCGGGTTGGCTTTGAACCGCGATCCTAGATCTCAGACTCCTGAGTAGCTAGGATTGCAGGTGTGAGTCACCTGCACTTGGCTTAACATCATCTTATATGGTCATATGTACAAAGCTTTTGGCCTTTTCTGCTTGTCCTACACATGTACTACTTATTGCAAATAAGGGAAACCATGGGATCTATGTTTCTTTGTGCCTGGCTTACTTCACTTACTATAATATTTTCCAAGTCTTTCCATTTCCTACGAGAGGTGGCAATGCCATTCTTTCTGATGGAGGCATAGAATTCCATTGTGTGTGTGTGTGTGTGTGTGTGTGTGTACATATATCTCACATTTTCTTGATCCATTCATCTATTGAGGGGCATTTGGGTCGGTTCCATATCTTAGCTATGATAAGTAATGCTGCAATAAACATAGTTGTGCTGGTAGCCTTAGTATGGCCTTGTTTGTGATCATTTGGGTAAATGCCCAAAAGTGGGATTGCTGGGTCATAGGGTAGCTCTATGTGGAGTCTTTTGAGGAACCTCCATACTGTTTTCCAAAGTGGTAGGACAAGTTTACACTCCCACCAACAATGAAGTAGGGTTCCCTTCTGGCCATATCTCCTCCAGCATCTGTTGTTGTTAGAGTTCTTGATTATAGCCATTCTAACTGGGGTGAGGTGGTATCTCAATGTTGTTTTGATTTGCATTTCTTTTATGGCTAGAGAAGTTGAGCCTTTCTTCATGTGTCCATTGGCCATCCTTATTTCCTCTTCAGAGAAGTTTCTCTTTAAGTCTTTGGCCCACTTATTTCTCAGGCTGTTGTTTCTTTGAGGATTTGTTGTTGAGGGATTTAATTTTTTTGAATTCCAGGTATATTTTAGATATGAGACCCTTGTCTGTTATATGGCTAGTGAAGATCTTCTCCCAATCTGTGGGTTTTCTATTGATCTTGCTAGCTATGTTCTTTGATATGCAGAAGCTCTACAGTCTCATGCAATCCCATTTGTCCAACTTGTCTTTGATTTGTTGTGTTTATGGGTCTCTATTAAGAAAATTTTGGCCTGTGCCAAGGAGACCTAGGGTTTCTCCTATTCCTTCCTGTAACTTTTTCAGGATGTCTGCACTGAAACCGAGGTCTTTGATCCATTTGGAGTTGATTCTGCTGCAGAGTGATACATAAGGATCTAGCTTTAGTTTTCTACAAGTGATTAACCAATTTTTCCAGCACCATCTACTGAAGAGGCTGTCTTTCTTCCATTCTATTTTTTTACTTCCATTATCAAAGATTAGGTGGCTATAGGTCTGTGGGTTCATTTCTGGGTTTTCAGGTCTATTCCATTGGTCCTCAGGTCTGTTCTTGTGCCAGTACCAAGCTATTTTGATTATTGTGGCCTTGTAGTTGAGTTTGAAATCTGGTGTTGATGTTCCTCCAGCACTGTTCTTTCTGTTAAGGATCGTTTTTGTGATTCCAGGTCTTTTATTGTTCCATATGAATTTTGGATTGCTTCTTCTATTTCATTGAAGAATGAGATTGGAATATTGATAGATATCACATTGAATTTGTAGATAGCCTTGGGATGTATTATCATTTTTACGATGTTGATCCTTTCAATCCAGGAGCATGGGAGGTTTTTCCACTTCCTAAGTTCTCCTTTGATTTCCTTTTTCAGGTTTTTAAAGTTTTCACAGTAGAGGTCCTTCACTTCTTTAGTTAACTCCTAGGTATTTTATTTTTTTATGTGGCTATTACAAAATGAGTTGCTTTTCTGATTTCAGCCATGCTCTTCTTATTGTTGGCATAGAGAAAAGCCATTGATTTTTGAGGGTTACTTTTATACCCTACTACTTTGCCAAAGTTTTGAATGAGCTCGAGTAATTTGGGAGTGGAGTCCGTAGGATTCTTTAAATACAACATCATGTCATCTGCAAAAAGGGAGAGTTTTATTTCATATTTCTCTATTTTGATCCTTTTATGTTTGTATCTTGTCTCATTGCTATAGCTAGGCATTCTAATACTAAATTGAAAAGAAGTGGAGAGAGTGGACATCCTTGTCTCATTCCTTACTTTAGAGGAAATGGCTTAAGTTTTTGCCATTAAGTATAATGATTGATTGACGATCATGTACAAGGTAGACAAGAGGCAACAGTGAGGTAGAGGAGGCTGAGAGGTGGTATACACTATCTGCTGTAAGAGTCGCTACGGCTCTCTTCTGTATGCTTTTAATGCTAGTGCTTTCCATAGCCCTGTGTCCTGTGTGATTATTTATCTACTTCACTAGCTTAGAGAAGCATGGCCAATTGCCAAGCAATATGGGGCTCTAAAAGTTAGAAATTTATCCACTAGGATAAAAACAAACAAAACTATTTGCCAATAGTGTCTTAAATAAAATTTAATTTTTCCAGACAAGAATCTGGAGCTAGGAAGATATTGGCCATAACACAGCACTTAAATGTCATCAAGATTGATATCTCTGGAATTTTATTGGATTTTTCTTCATGCTTGAAGCCTCATGGGTAAAGCCCCAGACCTTAAGTTCAGAATCAAGGTAAAAAGAAGAGAAAATGACAGTTTTAACTGTTTCTTTTGTTTGGAAAGATAAATTTCTCCCAGAAGCCCCTAGAATAATATATTTTATTGACCTAACCTGTATCAGATAGCCTCCTAATGATCAGTTTGGTGGGAAATAAATATTGAGTTTTTCATTTCTTACAGGAAGGGAATAGGGAAAAACAGTGCTGGCCATGCATCTTGTGTTAACCAACAAATAGTAAGTTACAGACTGGGCACAAACAATTAGTAACCTATGTCTTTTTTAACTATTTTTATATCTAGATCTATTTTTTTTGTGTGAGAATACCGTACAGAGGAATTACAATTACATGGGCAAGATAATGAGTACATTTCTTATCAAGCATTGTTGCCTCCTCTTTGTTTCCCCTTCCCATCCCTTCCATAGTGCCCCCACCCAATTCTCCCCCTCCCACTAAAGTTGTAAAGTTGGTTTTTCGACATAACGACTTGTACAGGGTCCACCTGTATCTCTAGTTGAACGATTTGTCTTTTCCATTCCCCTCCACAAATTATACCAACATCAAATACAGTGAAAACATGGGTTATATCGTGGGGGAGGGACATATAAAGCAACATAGAAATCATCTTGTAAATATGTTAGAAACAATTGCATGAAAGGAAAAAAAACATTTGAATACTTATCTTGGGGTTCATTCCCCTAACATCAACTTATCTGACCTTTTCTGGTTGACTCAGACATATACTAGTTATTGCAAATAAGGGAAACCTAGGACCTATGTTTCTTTGGGCCTGGGATGCTGGAGGGGATGTGGACAGAAGGGAACCTTACTACATTGTTGGTGGGAGTGTAAACTTGTTCAACCACTTTGGAAAGCAGTATGGAGGTTCCTCAAAAGACTCCACATAGAACTCCCCTATGACCCAGCAATCCCACTTTTGGGCATTTACACAAATGATCACAAACAAGACCACACTAAAGCTACCAACACAACTATGTTTATTGCATCATTATTTACCATAGCTAAGATATGGAACCAACCCAAATACCACTCAGTAGATGAATGGATCAAGAAAATGTGGCATATATACACAATGGAATTCTATGCCTTCATCAGAACGACATTGTCCCATTTGTTAGGAAATGGAAAGACTTGGCAAAATTATATTAAGTAATCTATGTCTTGTGTCTACTAAATACATTCTTTTCATAAAACTTTGGTGAGAATATAAGTCTTTCTACATGCTTTTCTTTTCCTCTATAGAACCAGTTCTTTTTTGGTAAGCTGCTACTGTGGTCTGATTTCTCTGCATAGATGTACTATAGTTTAATGAGAACCTGAGGAAACAGCTGACCTGATTCTACTCTCATTTTTGCCATAATTTCTGGGTATTTTTCCAATTTTACTTTGGAATAAAATTGAAACAATTAAGCGTAATGTCTTCTATCCCCAATGGCATTGTGATGCACTTGAAATTAATTTGGAAGGGTCTAGATGAGGTTTTTATTGGATTAATACTAATAATAGCAATGCACAGTCATTGCCAATATTTCCCAAGTACTTTATGGCTTAAAATTGCTTTCAAAATATACATTATCAGCCAGGCACTGGTGGCTCAGAAATTAAGAAGAGTGAGCCTAGTTACTCAGGAGGCTAGGATCTGAAGATTGTAGGTCAAAGGAAGAGCAGTCAGGAAAGACTGTGAGACTCTTACCTCCAATGAACCACCAGAAAACCACAAGTAGAGCTGTGGCTCAAAGTGATAGAGCACTAGCCTTGAGCAAAAAGACCTCAAGGACAGTGCTCAGGCACTGAGTTCAAGCTCCATGACCAACAAAAGAAAACAAAATAAAACAAAAACATTATCAGGCTGGGCATCAGGGGTTCAAACTTGTAATCCTAGCTATCCAAGACACTGAAATCTGTAGATGACTGTTCAAAGCCAGCCTGGGCAGAAAAAGTGGATGAGACTCTTATCTCCAATAAATAAGTAAAAAAGCCAAAAAGTGGAAATATGGCTCAAGCAGTAGAGCACTAGCTCTGAGCTAAAAAGCTAAGGGGCAGCTCCCAGGCCCTGAGTTCAGTCCCCAGTACCAGCACCAAAACAATCAAACAAACAAATAAATAAATAAAGTACATTATCTCATTTAGGCTTCCCAATAGCTCCTGTTGAATGGACCAAGTAAGAAATCATCACAGAGAAAAACCTGCACATGTAATCAAATGTCTCATGTCTCAACTAATAGGATAAGTCCAATAAGTAGAGAGATCCCAACATTCTGAAGCTATTTCCTACATGCTGCACATGAAATAGATACATTATATTCATACAAAATATCTCAGCCTATTTATATTTCCCTTTTTGTGATTCTTCCACATTGTCTGGCCATAGTTTTTTTTAGGAACAGTGTGCTTATTTGCTTGTTTTGATTTTGACACAGGATATCTCCTATATCCCAGGCTTCCTGGAACTCTCTGAGTAACCCAAGTTGTCCTCAAACTAGTGATCTTCCTACCTCAGCCTCCCAAGTATTACAATAGGGCATGACTATACAATTAGGTAATAAGTATTAAAAATTCTTAAATCGTTGATTCTATCCTCCTTCTCTTGCTTCTTGCCTTCAACTAGCACTCTCAATCCAGAGAGATGTGTCTTTCACCTGACAAGAGAAAACATAATGACCTGCCCAGTGAAATGTTCCTTTCTAAAAATTCTGGGTTGTGTTGTGAATTCTGGAAATAAATGTCTAAATCCAGAAGGGGGCCTGTAAGCCTAGACAGAGTGTTGTTTCACTTAAATGTAGAACCTGAACCCAGTCACGACACTGAAGCTAGGTAAAACTCCTGATACCCATCTGCCTAGAGAAATGGCTATGGTTTCATTTGGGTAAAGAGATGAACCACAGTGAATGGTCCCAGTGGTTAGAGTGGGAAGATATTTCCCAAATGATGGATCCGGGCAGGAAGGGGGTGGTGCTGAGGGAAGGGAGAGAAAACTTCTTACCTTTATTCTGTCCCGAGAGCTGCTTAGATAGGATGTGGTGTTTGGGAAGTAAAGGGGCTCTCTTCTTCGTGTCACCCTATCTAGAAAACTCTTTGGGTGCTTGGAGAAGGGGGCTTTGCTTAGATCACTACCAATGAGTCTGTGAAAACAATCAATATTTTTCCTGTTATAAATCTTTCCAGGACACCAATCACAAAACATTGATGGAGCGAACAGGCCTTCCAAGAGCCTTTCTTCCAATGGTTGTCCTTGAAGAGCAAGGCCAGCTCTGATGAGGACCTCCCTATTCATGGTTGAGCAGCAGAGATAGGATGAATCTGAGGGATTCAGTGATTATAGGAAAAGAGTTGTGTAAAGAGAATTGCAGAAAGGTTAGAGGCTATTTATTCCCTAGACACCGTCTTCTCAGTAAGCAGTGAGGAGAGAGAAAAGCAGCTGCTTCCTGCTTATTGACCTTTAGTCATATCCACCAGGTCACCTCTATGCAGACAAATGAGAAAAGGAGCAGCTTCTATGCCCGAAATCATAGCTGGTAGCAGCAGGAAATGTTATTCTCCCTGGAATCTGAACCTCAACTTTTCTCCAAATTTCTTCATGGCCGTCTTTTCGCTTCCTTCTGAGATTTCCCAGTGTCTGGTGCCCAAATACCTGCAAGCCTGCACAAAACTAGAAGAGCTATTCTTGATCCCAAGGCAGTACTTCAGGTGCTCTCAGAAATACTACCACAGGCGAAGGGGTGGGATGGAAAGTGGAAACACATTGAATGATGCAGACACACTGTCCATAAGCTACTATTTCTCATCTGTCTCTCTCCAGACACAGGAAGATGAAGATTTCTAATAAGGCATGGCTTATATCATTGTGCATCATGGAATATTTTTTAAAAGCGAGTAATAAAATTGTTTTGGACAAATGAATCTATTATTCTAAAAAAATCAATTGAAAACAAAATGAGCAAGAAAGTTCAGTCTTTGTATGTGCTACACTCTTGTACTCTATCACTCTGCCACTGAGCTGCATCCCTAACCCTGTTACGTTCTTTTTTGTTTGTTTTTTGGTCAGTTTGGGGATTTGAACTCCTTTTTCTCTAGCTCTCTCCCTTTTCTACCCTCTACCTTGAAATTTGTCAATAATTCTTGTTCCTTGTGTTCTCTCTTAGTTGTGTCTTGTCTTTGGATTCACAACAGAATTGGCCATGGAACTTCTGTTTCACTTCCATGCTTTCTGCCCAGTGTGCGAGGTTAACGAGAAAAGCTTCCAGAGTTTAAAATATGTCAAGGGGAAGAAAAGGTTATAAACTAAATTCAAGAGGTTGATTTTGTCAAGACCTTCTGGAATTCTGCGGGCTGGCAGATTCACTGTTTTGTGAGATGACAACCAATTGTATCCAAAGGTACATCAAGTGACCTCAATCATGTCCAAACCCTGTCAGCAAACAAAATCTCAAGCAGCTTTATGAAAGGACGCAAGAAACAATGTCACAGATAATTGCCCAGCATGCCATCTCATCTTGGTCAGAAAGAACTTAGAGGCCACTGTCAGATATATTTCTCATTTGACACTGTTTACTCAGGCCTTAATTTACCTTAACTACTGGGATGGCGAGACCACTAACACTGGCTTAGAACATTTTCATTATCTGGACTGCTGGCACTTGACATGTTATCATGTTTTTAGTCCTTACTATAGCTCAGTTTGGCTGCCAAAGTCCATGTTCTTGCAGCTCACTTCCAACTCTGTCAGTTTTGTCTGGCCTAATTTCTAGAGTTAGCCATTGTATCGGGTCGAGAATGAGAACATGAAGATCCAGAAGCAGAAGTGCCACGAACCAGCAAATTCTTCCCTCTCTAGAAAGAGTATTCAAGCCAAATATGTTTTTGATATTTCAGCGTCATTTGGTGGTGTTTGGTGCAAGGTTGTGGAAGAACCAAACCTGAAGTCCAAGTTTTCTCAAAGACTACAGAAAAGAATGATATCCACTTCCTGAGCTAGTAGTTGTTAGAGTGGTTAATGGATAGTAGAGAAGCTCTATTATAGATCAAAGGGTCTCGGGTATGTCTGCTTCTTAATCACTGTCATTTTTTTTTCTTGTTTTATGGTGGATGAGTATGTAGGACACAGTAAAATGAGAGAAAAAGAATTACCTTAACTACTATATGAGTTTTGATAATTGCCCATACTCATGAAAAACACTATTAAAAGTTGGTATAGAATCTTTCCATCACCCCATGAAATGTATACTGAATTATATAACCTGCTCCCACCAAATCAGCAATCAGCATTATAACCTTTGTTTGTTCAGGCACTTTGTATAACTGAGGTCTCTCCCTCTCTCTCCCCACTCCCTCTCTGCAGCTGGGCACCAATGTGTCAGCTCGTCTATAATCTTAGCTACTCAGGAGGTTGAGATCTGACTGTCAGGAAAGACCTTGAGACTCTCATCTCCAGTTAACTACCAAAAAAGCTGAAAGTAGAGCTGTGGCTCAAGGGATAGAGGACTAGCTTTAAGCAAAAAGCTCAAGGACAGCTCCCAGTCTCTCAGTTCAAGCCCCAGGGCACTGACACGCAAATAAAGGCAGTTTCAGGGATTTTTCTGTTTTGGTTAGCTTCAAACCTCTATCCTCCCATCCCAACTTCCTGAGTAGCTACGATTACGGGATACCCAAGGTTTCTTTTATCTGGCTTACCTGTATTTCATTCAAAGTATTTTCCCTTGAGATGCAGCCATGTTTTTCAATTACCACTAGTTTATTCTTTTTACTGTTCAGTAATATTCTGTTACATAAGCATACTGCAATTTGGTTATTCATTCTCAATTGAAGAATATTTGGGCTGTTTCTACTTCTTAAATGCTGTGAAAATGGCTTTTGTAAATATTGTTGTACACTTCCCTTTGTAAACACATGTTTTCAGTTTTTCTTTGGTAAATAGGAGTAGATGGATTGGTCACACATACCTGACTTTATCAAAAGCTGTTAAATGTATTTACTAAAATGAATGTTTCATGTCACATTTCTTCAGCTACTTATGAAAATTTTCACTATTGTCACATACTTGATAATGTTTAGTTTATATCCTCAGAGGTTATTTATGTTAGTAATTCTAGTTGTTTAGAGTTGATTTTCTTTTGTATTATAAATAATAATTACATAATTTGTTACAAAAATGTTGACTCTGGTTGTATTTGCTTATTCTTATTCCTACATCTCTTGAAATGGTTGTGTAAAATTTCACCCATATTTTGATAGGCTTTTTTTTCTCTCTTTCTGTTAAATGACTTGTGTGTGTGTGTGTGTGTGTGTGTGTGTGTGTGTGTGTGTGTGCATGTGTGTGTGTGTGCATGTGTGTGTGTGTGTCACTTGTCACCTATTTCTTTTCAATAATACCTTTATAGAAGCAGATATATTTAATACAATTAATTGTATATATTATCATTTTCTTTTGTGGTTAATGTCTTTCCAAGAAGTGTTTTCCTAACTGTAGGATCACAAGGTCACACATCTATTTATACCTTATTTTAGAAAAATCTAACATCTTATGTTTAAACTTATGATCCACCTCAAATTATTTTCTATATATTGTAGTTACACAGTATTTTCCTTCTGAGAAATTATTAATTTTTGTAACATTTTTCTCTTTTCCTTGGTATTGATTAGCTTCTTGGTCAAAAACTCCATTGTGTAAACCAGATGCTATGCATCCTACCTATCATCCCCAGTTATCTAGGAGGCAAAGGCTGGGAGGATCATGGTTTGAGACAACAAAAATCAAAAATAAGTGAAACCTCATCTCAACAACAAAAGCATGATACACAATGCTCTACAATTGAGATACATCCTCATCTGAACTTTTTCCTATACATACCTTGAAGTCTCCTCTGATTCCTCAATACAAATGTCATGTAAATGAGTATCTACCCTGAGGGTTAACACAAACAAACACTACCATACACTATGTTGTTAGGCTATGATAACAACAGATTTATGTATTAAATGTATTTTGACTTAGAATATTTTCAGCTTGTGATAGGCTTACCAGGATCTAATTTGATATGCTGGGAAGCATCTATATAGAACAAAAATTAAGCATACATAAGGTTCTGTGCTCTCTATAGTTTCAGGAATCCTCCAAGGGGCTCAGAAGTATTCTCCATGCATAATAAAGGGCTACTGCATATGCCATGCTGGCAAAAGTAACCATAGGATTGAGTTGGTGGACATCAATAGTGGTTACTACATATTCAAGTGGAGGAAGGCTAACCACATGGATCTGCAAACTTTCCAGGCAACAAACTACTGAGATGGTGGATAGGAAACATTAGATTTTCCAGAATTTATAGAACTGAAGCATTTCAGTAAGTACCAACTAAAGCAATCACTAAACACTTTGGGCAGCCACAGTTTCTGAAGAACAGCAAACTAATCTATATATAAGATAATCTTAAAGCTGAGGGAGGAATAAGGGGAAACAACATAAACAACTTGAAAATTGATGAAAACAAAAGACTAAAGGAAAAGTAACTTGTACTTAAGTATTACACTCTAGTTGATAAAGTTGCTTTTTAAAGGTGTGTATATTGACTGCACTAAAATTTACCAGCAATTAGAGAAATGGATGGTAAGGGGGCAGAGGCTATAATGAAGTGCTTGTTACTAGAATGGAAACTCCAATATGAACTCAGGTTTAACTTAATATGGATGCAGGTCAAAGTGTGTGTGTATGTGTGTGTGTGTGTGTGTGTGTGTGTGTGTGTATGATTGTTATCCCAGTAGCAATGAACATATCTTACACTTAGACTTTGGTATCTAGTTCTGTTGCCAGTGGGTGGTCACAGAGGTGAAAAATTACAGGTTCTCTGTATCTACAACAAAGAATTAAATGAAGACACACATATAAATGTAAAATCGCAAAGTGAAAAAAGAGAGAGTATACTGCTATTAGAAATGGTGGTCTCAAGAGCAAACATCTTTACAAATATCAGTTTTCTAGTATTTAGATATGGGAGAAATTCATGGTAATGATAGTGAGCTGATCTTAGGGAAATGAGGGAGTCACAATCTGGCAGATCTTTGCAAGGGATCTGTATATGTTCAAGGTTGCCATCCCATGGCTTAAGTATATGTATGTGTGAGATGCAATGCATCTGTAGGAAGGCTTAAGTGGAAGTTTGTTGTGCAAAGGTCAGGCTAAATATTCAAGGGGTTCTACTATACAGGTGCCTCAGTTTGATTAGAACTAGCTTGGAGTTTTTGTGTCCCTAGCTAAAGTCCTAACTGCAAATTGTCCCCTAGTGACCCCAAGAAGTAGTAGCTATGGAAGGTATTAAAGAGAGACATTAAAGAGTATATCCTAGGGTGTTCCTAGGAGCAGAGGTCAGTTTCAGCATTTTTTTCCTATAGCTACCCTGCCTCAATTCCATTCTCCAAGGAACTAGAACTCCTAATAGAAATGGCTGATGCTCAACATACACACCACCCCCCACCCCATACACATGAACATGACAAGGATATGTGAAATGTGTGCAGGAGACAACTGAATGATTCCTCAAGTAGCAAAAATTAATATAAGGGCTGGGAAGGTGGCTCAGTGGTAGAGTGCTTGCCTTGCATGCATGAGGCCCTGGGTTCGATTCCCCAGCACCACATAAGCAAAAAGAAAAAAGCCGGAAGTGGCACTGTGGCTCAAGTGGTACAGCGCTAGCCTTGAGCTGAAGAGCTGAGGGACAGCGCCCAGGCCCAGAGTTCAGGTGCCAACAACGGACCCAAAAAAAAAAAAAAAAACCTATTATAATCAAGAAATAAAATCAGTGCCTATGAGTCCATCATTAGGTGAAGCACCAAGACTCTTAAGGGGCAGAGAAACTATTTTGCATATGGGTATATCATTTTATGAAAAATTTAAAACCCAGGGAACTTGACAGCACTTTCATATCTGCACATGGTTGAACAAATAAATAAGAGAGGAGGCAAATATTCCTTGGAAATAATTTCAAATAATTACATTCTATTCTGCCCTTGGAGAGGGAGATAATAACTCCCCAGTACTCCTTAACTGTGAGCTACACAGAAAATTTTTCTTTCAAAGAGTAGTTCAGAGAGTTTACCAACGCAACAGTGATACTCACAAGACAATATGTTGGAAATAATCTGTACAACATGGGGAGGGATTGGGGATAGAAGAGAGAGAAAAATGAGAGAAGGGGTAACAAGTTTGACAAGAAATGAACTTATTACCTTATTTATATAACTTTAACACCTTTGCACATCACCTTGACAATAAACAATAAAAAAGAATATAGTACAGAAAATGGGTAAAAAATGAGTGACTTTGCATTGTAGAAATATGCTAAATTCTACCTCACCCTGGTGATGAATTCCTTCCAAAGCAAAGTTATCAAAACCAAGGGATGTATGAGCATCTATCATAGCCTTGAGGAACCTAAGTAGACATGCTGACTACAAGTTATATGGTATTGTATTCGGAATTCTGGAACACAAAAGGTATGTTAGGCAAAAAATAAGGATATGTAAATCAAGTATGAATTTTATTTAATGAGAATATATCACCATTGACATTGTAGCCATAACAAATATATCAGACTAATATAATGTTGATAGTAGGAGAAACTGATTGTTTCCTTTGTAGTATCTTATAATATCTTCACAAACCTATAAATCTAAAGTTACTTTTAAATTACATCTTTCTTTTAAAAATACAAAACCCATGTAAATGGCCCTAAGAATATTATTTGGCAATGAAGAGGATCAAAGTATCAATAGATGTCACAACACAGTCTAAGCCAAAATTTTTTTTGGGGGGGGTCCGGTCGTGGGGCCTGAACTCTGGGCCTGGGTGCTGTCCCTCAGCTCTTCAGCTCAAGGCTAGTGCTCTACCACTTGAACCACAGTGCCACTTCCGGCTTTTTTCTTTTTGTTTATGTGATGCTGAGAAATCGAACCCAGGGCCTCAGGCATGCAAGGCAAACACTCTACCACTGAGCCACCTTCCCAGCCCTCTAATCCAAAATTATACTAAAGGAAAGAAAAATAAATAAAATCCATGTTACATGGTTCTTTTATATTTTAAATGACTGAATAAGAAAAGCTATAGAGAGCAAACTTATAGTAATAGTTGCACTTACCTAGACCTAAAGAAGTCAGTTTCCCAAACCATGTGCCCAATATTTCCCATCAAAACAGAACTTGAAGCTGGATATGGTTACTGACACTAGGAACTCTAGCTACTTGGGAAGTTGAGATCTGGTAGGTTTAGGCTCAAGGACGGTCCTTTGAAAAGCTCATAAGTCTCCTTCTCAATCAATGGCTAGATGTGGTGATGCTCACTTGTCATCCTAAGCTTCATAGGAAGCACAAATAGGAGAACTGTGGTCCAGTCCAGCTTAGAAATTAAGTAAGAGCTTATCTCAAAAATAATCCATGCAGAAAGAGCTGACAGAGGGGTTCATATGATAGAGCACCTGCCAAGAAAGTGTGGGGCTTTGAGTTAAACCTCAATACTACACCACCAAAAGATAAACAGAGTTTAGAGAAAGGCGAGACTTTCCTTCTCTAGTCAGAGGCCACAAGTTTGAGTTTTTACTGTCTGGAAGACCAGGAAGTCAAATGCTGAATCACCCATAGGCTCCCCTCTAACATTTCAAATGTACTTCCCCAAAAGCTTAGACATTATGAGTCAGAGAGGTCTCAGCCTCAGGTGACTTGTCCAGCTGCACAGACAGACATGCTCTCAGCCCTCTCTCCTCTAGCCTCCATTCAACTGGGCCACAAGTACCTCCATGCCTAGCAAGGTATCAATCAACTTCTTCTGTACAACCAAGGGCATTCCAGAGATGGGGACGCTTACAAACACAGAATAAGAAAACCTCAGAAGAGAAGACAGGAACTGTAATGAGAAAAGAAATTAGCAATTGACTGTGCACTTTTTTTTATTTGGGCATTTAGAAAACCCAGAGTCTAAGGAACCAGCTGAGCTGGCAAAAAGCAGAAGTGCAGCTTCTGGTGTCTGCATCACCTCCCTAAGACTACCAGCTTCTGTGTTTGTACCTGAGAAGGTTTCAAAACATGAGGCAGGGACGTTGGCTCCTGGATTTGCTCCTACTAGAATTTGGAAGTAGACAAACCCCGAAAACTTTCTGAGTCCCAGGCTCCTTGTTTATAAGGGAGGATAACAGTACTTGTCTTGTGAGGTCACTGTGATGATCAGAGAGAGGCTCAGGGTCTCATGGGGTACAGCCTGGCATTCAATAGTTGCTCATGATCAGTAGATGCACAAAGAGGAAGAGGAAGCAGCTATGGCTCTATCAGGTTCCACACTCAATGATTCCAAAGATACAGCAGGAAGAACAGACATGGACCAACAGGCCTGGGAGTGGCAAGGCGACTTAGAGTCACCAAATAGATAGAACTATTCTAAAGTGGCTCTGTTCAAGACATGATGATGATTGGCTGGGAAGGTGGCTCAGTGGTAGAGCATTTGCCTTGCATGCATGAGGCCCTGGGTTCGATTCCTAAGCACCATATAAGCAAAAAAGAAAAAAGCTTTTGGAAGTGGCGCTGTGGCTCAAGTGGTAGAGCGCTAGCCTTGAGCTGAAGAGCTGAGGGACAGCACCCAGGCCCAGAGTTCAGGACCCACAACCAGACCTCCCCCCCCCAAAAAAAGACATGATGATGAATAACAAGCATTAATAATAATTATGATAGTGATAGCAGGTTTTAGACCTGGCTCAAAATTCTTCAACTCTGCTAACTCATCTGACTATTTCAGTAAATGTTGGTATTGCAATGTTTTCTTGCCTGTGTTTTACTGGGTTATCTGGAATCAGACACTGAGACAGAGCTTGACATGCAAGCTATATATTAAGGACCAGCACCTCTGACAAGGTAGAAGAGGAAAAGGACTGAACAGATAGAAAAGCCCTTACTACAGTGTAAGAGACTTGCACCTTGGGTCAGTCTTGGCTGATCCTTGGGCCCTCTGGGGTTAACAGTAGTTCTACCCACTAAGATGGGTGAACCCTATAGTACCTGCCTGGTTCAAGATTTCCCTAGGCTGCTGGACAACACAGGGGGCCTCAATAAACCCTAGGGGCTGGAGGCTGTATGTTGGCCACTTTCTCTAAGGGACATCAAGTCTCCCCCTAGTAAGACTTGAGCAGCACAACAATCTTATGCGGAACATTATTTTACCTCCAGATCCTTGTTCCACAGTCTTGTGGACACTGTTCATGCTACATTTCAGATGAGGAACCCAAAGCTCGGAGACTTCAGATTCTCCTGTCCAGTGTCACACACAACGTGGCAGAGGCATAATTTGAATTAAGTTGGGCTCTCTCCCCTAGGCCACAGTGTCTTCCATGAACCTCCCTGGATCCTTACTCTTAGCCTAGCTGCCCTGAAGGTCTTTACATGACACAGACAATTATGGGTTTTTTTTTTTTTTTTTGCCACACTGAGCATTGCAGCATAGTTAGCAACAGGGTCATATGATAGGACATTAGAGAATGCATTTGTGCCTTTCCTCTCACAGGAGCCCTGGGGTCAGTCTCAAGGCCTGGCCTAGAAGACACACCTGCCCTGTTAGTAGTGAGGAGGGATCAGGGTCAACAGCCTGACCTTGGCAGATGGCTCTATGCCCATCCTTTCAAAACACCACTTAGGGACGCAGACATGTCTCAGTTCCAGAGCAGAACCCTCACAGAACATGCAAATCAGGGAGTGATATCGCTGACATGGAAAGAATAGCAATATTATCCTAATGGCTCTGAAATAAAATACAATCAGGAGAGGAAATTTACCCTGAAATCATGTCCTTAGCTCTGCGGAGAAGCCACTGACCTTCCCCATGACCTCACCCTGGCTCAGTGTCTCCTCCCAGGGTGAAGCTGCAGTGGGGTGTGTGTGTGTGTGTGTGTGTGTGTGTGTCTGTGTACTGGAGTTTAAATTCAGGACTAGGTGCTATTCCTGTGTATTTTTGCTCAAGGCTGACACCCTATTATTTGAGCCACAGCTCCACTTCCAGACTTTTTGGTAGTTAATTGGAGATAAGAATCTCACATACTGTTCTGTCTGGGCTGGACTTGAACTGCTATCCTCAGGTGTCAGCCTCCTCCTGTGTTAACAGGATTATAGATGTGAGCCTCTGGCACTCAGCAAATAGTGATATTCTTCAATGCCTCTCCCTGAGCTGCTTTCAGCCAGCTGCCCCTGGAGTTACAGCCACTCATTAATCTGCTAACTGACCACCTTAGGCCCTCAGGACGCCTGGCTATCCCCAGCCCTCACCCTCAGCTGCAGCCTTTTCCCTCTAGATCTCAGTAGAAGCACCCTGAGCTGCATGACAACTGCCTGTATTTACATTGGGCAGCCATTCATGTGCTTAGATCTCAGCTGGAAGCCATATTCAAGGATCCAACCTAGATATACTCTACACTCAGCAGGTGGTTTCAATGTCTAGACTAAGAACTGGGCACTTAGGTTGATCCAGGACCCAATGTGGACTCCCAACTAGTCTATTGAGTCTACCTGTCTCCCCTAGTTCTGAGTCAACTGTTCCTTGCCAAACACACTGCCCTGGCCTCCTCCCCACCCACTTGTCTGTGCTTATACAGCTACAATAATTGCAGTGTATGACTGTCCTTGCTTATTGTCCTAACCCATTCCCAGTGTGGGCCTACCGCAGGCAGGGGCTAAGCCTTCGCTGTGTCCCTGGATGCTCACTGGGAATCTCACATGACCTCCTTGTGACCCTCACATGATGTCCATGTGACCTATATTCCTCCCACAGACTCAGGCCCATGCAGATCCCTTACAGGAACTCTCACAGAGCACTTGTTTAAGGATAACCTGAAGGTAGCTAATGGTCTGAATCAGGGGCCCACTCTCTTACTTTGAGTCCTGCCCATCTTCTGTTATCTGCCCAATCTCCAAAAGCCCAGGCAGAAGGCAGATGACAGTCCAATGATAGCAGAGATCCTGCCAAGTTCACTAGTGCAGCGTAGTGTTTAATAGCCATAGAGTCAGCTCTGCACTTCCCACATGTGTGTACACACATGTATGTACTCTTGTGTACATATATATACTTGCCTAGTCTCACACTGAAATAAACCCTCAAATATACTAAACACACACACACACACACACACACACACACACACACACACCTTTATAAGCACACCACCCAATGCACTCACATTCTGGTAGACGTACACATTCGCTTGCACTCACATGCATACAGAGCATACGCCACTCCACATATGCACACACTCATATTCATGCCCACGCACACTCACACACTCTCATTGTCTCTTATCTTCATCAACAAGATGAAGTTTAAAACACTTCAATCTTCTTCTTGTTCTCGGAAGTTAGATTTCTCTGTCTTTTCCTTTAATTCTGTTCAACTCCTCATCCTTTTCTACAGCTTGGATCAAAGACAAAGACAGTTGCCCAATAAGTAATATGGAGTTAAAACACCAATGCTGCCTCAAAAGTGAGCTTGACTTCTCTCCTCTTACCTAGATCCCATCATGCCTTTCCCCATAAAATACAAAAGTTCCCAGAGAGAGGGAGTTGAGGGCATTCCTTCTCCCCATTTCAGACATAACCAGGACCAGAGCCTGAGGGTCTAGTCTCATCAGCCTCCTTCTTACCTTGCCTCTAGAAGATGCATATGTGTCCCTGGGCCTGCATCCTCTCAGGGCTTAGAGGCAGTGCGGGAGAATGCCTTATATGAAGCTAGTTCAAGGGTAAGGAGAGTATCCTAAGAGGACTGTGTGAAAATCTGCAAAAGAGAGTAATTGCCCTATCTTTCCTACTGCCTCCACAGCCCCCTCTGGCTCATTGGACTGGAGCAAGGGATGTTTCCTAACAGTCCATTTATAGGACAGCTGATTATCCAGAAAGGTGACTAGAATGAACAGCGCAGCCTGCCACCTTCCTTGCTTGCTCTTAGTTTTCTAACTATCAAAACCTCAGAAGAGTGCACAGGTTTAATACATTGGTCCTAGTATAGTAATGGCTGCACAAGAAAAAGCCTGGAGAGAGGGGCTCTTAGGATACCAATGCCCACCCTCAAGATATAGAAATCCCCAGAGAGGAATTAGTATCCAAGCTCTACATCCCAGTAGCTATGAATGATCCACTGTGGAGAACTGATTCTGCGCCTGCCTTTATTCAGCAAGAGCTCCGTCTCATTCTGTGCTTTCATCTTTTCTTCTGCACATTAGCAAGCTGGTGAAGTGACCTCAGGTCCTACCTCTTTGTGGCTGTATAACATCGAGGCCAAGGGTTTCCAAGTGCCACTGCTACTCCCACTGTCCCCTGCATTAGAAGTCCCACTGTCTGCTCTTCAGATTCCTCCAGGTTCCTCCTGAGAAGTCCTTTGTCTCCTGACAGCCATTCCCCTCCATGTAGGGGAATCTGAGATTTTTTTCAGACTTAATGGACAAAAAAAGACTAGCATAGTGCTAAGATACATCTTAAATAGTGCTTAAATTGTATTGTTTTTCCCTCCACAAGATTAGTCAGGGGTGGAGATTTAAATAGATACTAAGGATCTTGACCAATAGATGTCACTGTCCCCTCCCTCCTCCATACATCTAAATATATCTGCGCACTTATTTCTGAAAGAATCATATGCCACAAATCAAATGGCCTAGGAAGAACACAGAAGTGACACAGCAAGGATATCACATTTCCTAAGCTTCTCCCTCATCTCTATCCTTGTATCAGGCAATGAAGCTGCTGTGGTCCCCTCTGTAGCAGGTTCAAGGTCTTGGTGCATCAAAGGTCAAGGGTCATTCTCTTGTCTTGTTTTCTGGAGTCTGTGGATGTTTCTGATGCACAGCAAAGGCAGAGAACCCTAGCCATAGGACCATACTAATGCCTCTACAGGTGGAAAGGAAAGCAGTCTCACACAGTGCAAGAGATAAGGAGGCTGAGCAGCCTCTCATACCTCAGGTACCTTTCTCAAAGAGGAAAGAGAGAGTGACACTCAGTGAGCCAGGCTAGAGGATACAGATGAGCTGTGTGAACACAGACCTTCTGAACTCCCATGCAAGCAGAAACTGGAATGCTTTGTTTTTTAGAGGGAGAGGGGGTGGTGGTGGTTATGAGGTTTATTCACATCAATCAAAAAGTCTAGGAGCTGGCTGCCAGTGGCTCACACGTCATCCTAGCTACTCAGGAGGCTGAGATCTGAAAATCACAGTCCAAAGCTAGCCTGGGCAGTAAAGTCCATGAGACTCATCTCCAATTAACCACCAGAAAACCAGAAGTGGTGTTGCGGCTCAATTGGTAGAGTCCTTGCCTTGAGCTGAAGAGTTCAGGTTCAGCATCCATGCCCAGAGTTCAAGACCCACAACAAACAACAACAACAAAATACTGGGAAATATTTTCTTTCTAGGCCTCTTCTGAAAGAGCTACCAGACAGAGAATATGTTTGTTCTTACCATGGAACAGTATGGAGTATCAAAATTCCTACTGAGTAGACACAGCTCTGTTCTCAGCTCTGCTCTCCTTAAGTAGTACTGGGAGTCAGAATCCATATCTTTGAGAGACAAGGAACATAGACAACATGGTCATTCATAGACTGTGAAGATATCTTTAGGTGCCTCCTGTGGTTCTAGCTCACACCTAAGCTGATAAGGATGGCTGAAAGCCAAAATAGAATAGAATAGAATAGAATAGAAAATCGAAATTCAGGAGGGTCAAACAAAGGTGGCACTTGGTTGTCTTCTCTACCAAGAAACATTCCTACGTTTTCTTAGTCCATTCTTAGGTTGGACAGAACTGTTTCCACCCCCTCTCGTATTCCTATAATTATAGAAGCATCTGGCTGTCTTCATGAGGGGAAGTGCAACCAGTGTTTCTCATTATTATGTTGGGTTTCTTCTCCTCACTTAATGCCAAAGAGGAAAAAGGACATGATCTTCAGAAGACTATATCAAAGACTAGAAGAAAATCCCTGATCCTTTTTGATATTCAGTTTGACAGACAATAAAAAATTATCCAACATACAATGAAATCCAAGACAGTCTTTCTGAATTTTCAACTACTGAAGACAAATTTTTTTATGAATTATCTAATATAAGCACACTAAGAAAATAAAGAAAATCATAGACAAACTGGGTAAAGAGAAGGAAAAGCAGCAGAGAAGTAATAGCTAAAAAACTAAAGCCAGCTATATGGTCTAGAATGTAATATTTTTAAATGTAATATTTGTAGCCAGGTGCCAATGATTCATACCTGTAATCCTATTCAGAAAGCTAAAACATGAAGGATCGTGTATTGAAGCCAACCCAGGTAGTGAAGTCTTGCAAGACTCTATCTTCAATTAAAAATCCTGTGCTGATTGGGATTGGGGGGGAAAGGGGGAGGCTGGGAAGGGATGTGAAGGGTAAACCAAAGGAGGAGGCTGCAATGCTTGGTAAGAAATGTACGCATTATCCTGCCCATGTAATTGTAACCCCTCTGTACAGTATGTTCACAAATAAAATTAAATTAAATTTTAAAAAAATAAAATAAAATAAAAATCCTGTGCTGGAGGAATAGATCAGGTGGTAGAAGGCTATCTGTGAGCAAGTAAACAAGGAAGCACAAAGCCCTGAATTCAAACTTTAGTACAAGCAAAGCACTTTATAAATAAATGAAATTCATAATGAGATTGAACAAAAGAAAGTATTTGACATCGCATTATAATAATTAGTATATGTCTAGGATAGTCCTAGCAAATGAGCAGAATAGCTCAATAGCTATGTACATATGACCATATAAGATGATGCTAAACAAAATGAACTCCAAGATATAGAAACAAGAGGTTGTTCTTCATTGTTGTTATTTTTAATGTACTATGTGATTTCTTTTTTCTTTTGTTTTTTTTTCCCCTATGTTTTATCCACTGTTGTCACTATATTGGATTTTGGTACCCTGGGTATGGTATATGTTTATTTGAATTAAGGAAGAGAATGGGAACAACAAAATAGTGAGACAAAGGACAAAGAGTGAACTAATGAGATATTCACAAGACAATAATTTGGAAATGAACTGTACAACTTGGGGAGGCGTGTTGGGGGAAGGGGAAGTGGGAGAAAAATAAGGGAAGGAGAAACAAGTTTGACAAGAAATGTACTGTAACTCCACTGTCGATCACCTTGACAACAAAATAAATTTATATATATATATATTTATATATATATATATTTATATATATATATATATATATATAGCTCCTTTCAACTGAATACAGACTCTAAATTTAAAATATGTGGAGTAGAATCTTTCTCTCTGTGGGCCAATGAATGAGGGAAGTCAGATGAACAATGGAGGCACTATATTCTAAAGAAAGGAAGAAAGCATCAGGTGCCATAAGTGAGGTAACAGGAGAGATGAAAAATGCATAACCAAAAGGCTATGCAAAGAAGCAGAGGAAGAAAACCATAGTTCTAAGTCCATCTTTCTAGGGGTGCAAGGATGGGAAGCCAAGAACTCTACCACAATTTAATCCAGATTGTCCTGGCGAAAAGAGTCTGGGAGTCCTAGCAGAATAAGTCCACAGTTCTCAAAAGCTTTAACTTTAATGCAGAGATTTGGTGTGAGGTAGTTCACCATTGCAGAACAAACTCCATTTTGTCACTCCTTGTATCTCAGAGTGCTATAGTGGGCTCTCAGGAAAGGGCTTGTCATTTGAGACTGAGCCATTCTAGAAAGGCCAAAACAAAGAATTATCACAACTCAAGGAACCTGGGACATCCTGCAATAATGAAGTCAAGAAAAGTGATTTGGAGAAGGAAAGTCTGACATGCATCAGGGTTAAAACACCTGAGACCTCTGGCAGTTTATGGCATGGTAACCCTGCCCTCTATGGCAAGGAGCAAGCCCCATCACTTGAGAACCTCTTCAGAAACAAAATTTTCAGCCTGGGTCTAGGGGGTTGCTCATCCTCTGAGGACTGCTTCCGAGCTCTAGATGGTTTGTGCCTGGACAGAACTAAGACATCTGAGTCCACATCCATGGATTATTCTATTTCCCCAGCCTCAGCTATCCAAAAGGGTAATGAACTGCTAAGTAGTGTCAGAAAGTGCTGAAATCAACAGAGAGGTTTCCTCAATTCTTCCACTTCTCTGCAGAACTCATTTCTCTACTTCCTCTACTTTCCAACATCTTTAGGCTTACATGTTAGCTGCAGTTGAGGGCACAAACCAATTGGTGGAGATTGTGGAGCAAGTGAGAACCTGCCAAGGCCACAGGCTGCAAAGCTTCTTGAGGCCAGCAATGGCTCCTAACACACAAAGAAGGGAAGCTTCTATAGTGGATGCAGCCCTGACACCAACAACTGAATTTAACCAACCTCACCCAATACATAGTACTTATCTACACATACTACTCTCTGAGAATTACTAGGAATCAGTCCCAGCAACCTCAATGACAAGGATTGAATGCTCTCCCCTATTTTTGGAAGTTATGGGGAAACTAAACAAAACAACCAAGGTCATGAAAGTCAAAGAGAACCACTGCGGAGCTGTGAGAGATGGGAAAAGTGCAGGGAGGAGCTAGAATAAGAAAACAGAAAAGATGAGCTAAAATGATCAGTGTGCTTTCTATGCATGTATGTATGATGAAACCCTTTACTATGTGCAATGTGATAGGTGTCAATACAATTTTTAAGAATTAAAACACCTACAAGATACACTAAAAAGATGTAGTATAAGGATAGTTGAGAGTCCCAGAAAAGAGCAATTATAAAATTAGAAACACTATTTACAGCATTAATGACAAGAAGCATTACAAGGTTGATGGAAGATATCTATTTACATAGTCAAGAAGCTTAGCTAAAAATAAATAGGAAAAATATAAAGGAAACCACATCTACAAAAATAACTGAAAAGTGTGTGTGTGTATGCGTGTGCGTGTGTATGTGTGTGTGTGTATGCACAGCTCAACCACATATAGCTCAACCATAACCAAAGGAAATATATATTACCTATAGAACAACAGTAATAACAGCTGTAGAAAGAATGGCAATTTCGAAGAAAATGAAAGCTCAAAGACAAAGGAATTACAGAGTTAGTGAGCTGAAAATGAAAACTATCATATAACTATCATAATTTTAGAAAATAAAAGTAAAGACGCTCCATCAAACAGAAATTATCACTATCAAAACTTTTCTATAGGAAATGCTTTATAAGAATGAAAAAAGATCCAGGTATAAGCTTCCAATTTTAGGAAAGAAAAGAGAGCAGGCATATATGAAATAATTTTGACTGTTTAAAGTAACTATTATAACAATAACTCATGGAGCTGCTACATACAAATAAGTAAAGCCTGTAATAAAATATTACAGGAAATTAGACAGTAAATGTAGTTAAAAACGATTGTGAATTCATAAGCTGTTGCTGAGAGAATAACAGAACTAAATTAAATTTTATTTCTATTACTAAAATGGTATAAAGATAACTAAAATTTCAATAGTGGAAACAAAATGAAATAATATTTTTATCTGGAGGAGTAGAAAGAGGAGGAATAAAATAAAAATGATTGCAATAACTGAAAAAGTAAGATAAATTATACCAAAGTACTTTAGTAATTAATGATAATTGGAATAATCTCTTCAAGTGACAAAAAAATGTCAAAGAAGTTTCTAAAAAGCACATATTTATACAATACATGCTTTAACTCTAAAGACAAAGATAAATTAAAAGATAAAAGACAAAACTAAGCATTTGAATGAACACACATACACACATACACACAAACACACACACACACACAGAAAAAAAAGAGAAAGAATATGAGAAGAAGCAAATATTATCAGAGATCTGGTACTATTTCTTTCCTTAACAGCTTTTACATATGACACAATACACCCACCCATGAAAAATATGCAATTCAATGCCTTTACTCAGAATAATGTCCAGCCATAACCCCAATCAATTTTATAACACTTAAATTGCATCAGACATTCCATCAACTTTAATACTACCTTATAGATTCCATTTTACATTAAGTATAATGCTACTGTGAGGGTTTGAGGATATGAACTTCGAATTGAATAAACTTCCTTTAATTCCTAGTCTAATAAATATTTTTGTGATATAAGGATGTTTTGCAAATCTGTTGAGGTGATTAATTTTGTATTTTTACCCTATTGATATGGAAAGCTATAGTAAACTTATTTGAGCATACTAAGGTAACTTTGCTTGCATTGCTTTTATAAATCCTTCCTGGTCATAAGTATATTGCTTTTTTTTTTTTTTTTTGTCGGTTGTGGGGCTTGAACTCTGGGCCTAGAGTATACTGCTTTTTATGTGCTCCTGAATTCAACTTCTCAATATTTTTCTGTAGTATGTTTGCTCTGATATTTATAAAAGATACTGAGTGACTAGTTTTCTTTTTGTCAGTATCTTTGACTAATTTTGACAGAAGATCATCAGGTGAAAAGTATTATGTCTTCTATTAGTTAGAAGAGATTGTGAAAAAAAAAATCAGTAATAATCCCACCTCAAAGAATTCAGCAGTGAAGTCATCTGGGCTTTAGTTTTTTGGGTGTCTAAATTGTACTACTACTCCTTCAGTGTATTCATTGGTTCTAAGTCTCTTCAGAATGCTTACTTCTTCTGAAGTTGATTTCAGTAGTTTAATATTTCTAGGAATTTTTCTTAGCTATCTAGTGTCTTGGTGTACAATTGCTAAAAATATTCCTTTTATTTCATAGTCATTTCATTTCTAATTCTAGGGATTTGAATCTTTAATGTTCTTGGTCACTCTTGATAAAGGATTGTCAATTCTGTTGACTTTTAAGTATCAGCTTTTCATTTTTTCATTCTTTTCCTATTTTCTATATCATTAACTTCTTAATATTTGTGATTGTCTTTATTATTTGTGCCTTTATTTTCTTCTTTTTTTTCCAGTTGTTAAGTTCTTTGAGTTCTTTCTCACACTTGTTCTCATCTTCTCTCTCCCTGCCCCTCTCTCCCTGTTTATATCTCTCTGTGTGTCTGTATGTCTGTGTGTCTGTCTGTCTGTCTGTCTCTCTCTCTCTATTTCACATCTCGATTTGAACTCATATTTTCACTTGCTAGGCAGGTTCTATATCACTTGAACCATGTCTCCTTGCCTCCAGCTCTTTCTTCTCTGTTTATTTTTTAAATAGGGCCTTGCTTTTGTCTGAACTGGCCTGGACTGGGATGTTCCTATTTATTCTTCCCTTTATAGCTCAAATGACAGGTGCATACCACTATACCCAGCTATTGGCTGAGGTGAGTTCTTATGAGTTTTTGTCTCAGCTGAACTCCAAGGATGATACACCTGATCTCTACCTCCAGAGGACTATAGGCATAAGCCAGCAGGCACCTGAACCTTTCTTCTTTCTTAATAAAAAAGAAATTCAGCTAGAGACTCCATTCTAAAACACTATTTAGCTGTATGCCTTAAGTTTCAACATGTTTTTTTTAATGATTTTAATGATCTCAAGCTGTTGTCTGGTTTTCTTCTGATAGTTCTTTGACTCATTGATTATTTACAGATATTGTATTTAATTTCTATATATTCATGAAACTCATGAGTCTTTTTCTTATGTCAGTTTCTAATTCATTCTATTTTAGTTGGAGAATATGCTTTGCAGAACTGAAATTTTTCACAATATGTTGAAGTCTTTCATAGTCTATCTTGGAGAGTTTTGCATGTGCAATTGAGAAGACTGTAAATATTGCTGTTGAGTGGAGCATTTGATTTATCTTTGTTAGTCTAGTGAGTTTGTCATGTTGTTGGAATTATCTGCTTCCTTGGTCACTTCTATCTATTTGCTTTCACCATTGCTAAAAGTCTCCAAATAATATTATTGAACTGTCTTTGAACTGTTTATAACTCTATTATCCCTCACAAAACATTTTGGTGCTCATATTAGGTCCATATCCGTTATATTTTCATCAATGTGTTGGTCCATTTGTGATGATAAATTATCCCTCATTGTCTCTGAAGTATTTTTTGTTTTAATATCTATTTTCCTGATATAAATATAGGCACTTAGGGTTACATCTGCTTGCTGTTTTCATGATATATCATTTTCACCCCTTTACTTTCAATTTGTTTGTACATTTGGGTCAAAATTGTGTCTCCTGTAGAGAATGTACAGTTGGATCATTTTCTATCCAGTTTCACAATGCACACATTTGGACCATTCACATTTCCTATTACTGCTGCTAAAGTTGAATTTATGTCTTTCATCTTACTTTTTTGTTGCTGCATGTCTTTATTAGTCCATTTTATGTTTCTATAACAGAATAAATGAGACTAGGTAATTTATAAAGAATAGAGTTTTAGGTCTTAACAGCTACAGAGGCTACAAGATTCATTAATGAGGGATCCACAACTGGTAAGGGATTTATATTGTGTCCTTGCATGGCAGGAACCAAAGGACTATGTGTACATAGTCAAGAATGATGGGACAAGCCCTTTACCCTGGTTATGACATCAGTCCATTCATGAGAGCTGAGCCAGCCCCATCACCTGATCACCTTCACACTGTCACCCTAGCGAGTATGTTCCCAGGACTTTGGAGGTTACCATCAAATCACAGCAATAGCTCATCTCGTTTCCCTTTTTTCACCTCTTTCCTCCTTTACTGCTTACTCTGGGGTTCAGTGAGTATTTCCAAGCCTAAAATTTTAGTTTCTTTATTTTTTTTCATTATACCTTCGAGCTTACATCATTTGTTGTTGTAGAGTTTGCTAACTGATTTTAAGTTATTGGAACCAGACTCAAGATTTATATCATCTTGAGACTAATAATGTGTAAAAATGTTGCCCCTTACTGTTTTTTTTGTTGTTTTGATGTGTGTGTGTGTGTGTGTGTGTGTGTGTGTGTGTGTGTGTGTGTGTGTGTGTGTGTGTTGGTCCTGAGGTAAGAACTCAGGACTGAGCACTGTCCCTAAGCTTCTTTTGCTCAAGAATAGCACTCTGCCACTTGAGCCACAGCTCCACTTCCAACTTTTTTAGTAGTTTATTGGAGATAAGAGTTTCATGGACTTCTTTCCACCAAGGGCTTGCTTCTAACAGGAATCCTCCAATTTTAGCCTAAGTAGCTAGAATTATAGGTGTGAGCCACTAGCTCCTGTTTTGTGGTATTTTTATTACAAGAATTGTATCCTTAAATATTATAAAGCATACAATATAATGTTAATATTATTGCCATCCACAGTGGGTTTTTTTCTCAGTCCAGTACAATCTTGCCTGCTTTGTTCTGTCATACATATTTAAAGTATATTCTTGCATGCTGTAGATCCACCATTGCATTGTATACATCTTTTGTACAATTGCTTTTGAAATCAGTTATGAGAAGAAAGGAGGGAAACATAACTGTATGTATGTATTTGTGTTATTATACAATTGCCTTTATCAATGCTCTCCATTACTTTATGTGGATTTGAATTTGCATCCTCTTGCTTCCAGCCTTAAGGACTCCTTTTGCTATTTCTTGTAGAATGTTTGCTAGCCACAATGTCTCTTAGGTACTGTTAGTCTTGGAATGTATTTTGCCATCATTTTTGAAAGAGCTTAATTCAGAACAGGATTCTTGACTATAGGTTACTGATTTTTGCCCTTTTTTTTTGAATACTAAATGTTTTTCCAAGTATCTAGGTAAGTGTCTTACATGATTCCTCAAGGAGGCAAAGTTATCTAATGTAACCAAAGTCCCTGAGATAAATAACAATGATATCTGCATTGTTTATCCTGCTCCCCTACCTCACTTGAGGGCTCTGTTTTTCTTAGTGATGTCCTGAATGCCCTTCGACAATCATCACTGTAGCTCCTTTGAATGCACAGTTTCTGAGGTCTATGTCTCATATTTGTTCGGAGCCCAAAAGGTCTCTTTCCAGATGTCTTATTATTCTCCATTCCTCTCCTAACCAACTGGACCACAGTGAAAGCTGTGTCTGCTTTTAATGGCCCACGCTCCTTTTGATTGCCTTTCACCACAACCCACAGTGTTCCTGAGGAAGCCCTGAGGTTTTATGTTTCTTTGCTCTGTGAGCTCAGCTCCCTAGGGAAGAAATTATGAGCTATAAATTTTATGGCCTACTTCTCCTCACAGCCAAAATTACTATGTCAGGACTGTTGAACGAGGAAGGGGACAATGACAAGTTTCTCTGTGAGTGACCGCCAACCTAAGGGCTGGTGTTGGATAGCAAGTCTTTATCTAAAATCCAATAACAAAAACTGCAGAAAGATTTAGATATAGTTCTAAATGAAATGCAGCACATGAGAAAAAATTAAATCAAAACAAAAATTGGAAAATGATAAAACTTCAGTAAAAATGAAGATATGACATATTAAAATTATGAGATATAGCTGAACTAATGTTGAGAAGATTTATCACCATAGATTTATATATTTAAAATCAAATATGAAAACTAATTATTTAATACTCATCATCAGAAGATAGAAAGTTAGTAAATCAAAGTAAGTAAAGATAAGGAAATGATAAAGATAAATGTAAATATTGGATATTTGAAATAAATGTGGAAACAGAGAATATAAATAATTTTCCAACACCAGAAATGAAAGAGAGACATATAAATATCATAAGCACAAAAAATAAGAATAAGAAGGGAACTATGAACACCATGAAAGGAAAATCTGCATGAAATTATGTAAAATTTTTTAAACATATTGCACCAAGGCAACAGAAGGAAAAATAGGAAATCTGAATGACATAATGCAAATAGAAGTAATTAAATCAGTAATCACAAACTATCCATCCAAATCCCTTCATTCTGATGACATCATTAGTAATTTTTTTTGAAGCTGTGGAAAATAAGAACACTCTTACAGACCTGTGCAGAATATAGAGAAAAGTAGCTGGGCACCAGTAGCTCACATACATAGCCCTAGCTACCCAGAAGACAGGCAGAGATCTGTAGAATCATGGTTTGAAGATAACCAAGGAAGAAAAGTCTGTGAGGCTTCATCTGAAAAAAATCATGAGCAAAAGCCAGGCTGCAGTTATGGCTCAAGTGGCAGATTGTCAGCCAGGCAAGAAAGACAAACAAGTATGAGGCTTTGAGTTCGTCCTGATACAAGCATTAAAATAATAATAATAACAATAACAACAACAATAATAATAATGATGATGAAGATGGGGAAAAACCAGTTGTTTAAGGATACAGGTGGACCTGTTGCAACAATGAGAAGTACAAGTTGTCATGTCCAAAACGAACTTTACAACGTTGGTGGGGGGGGGTTGGGGGGGGGAGGAAGGAGAAGGATTGGGATTAGGGGGGGAGGGGGGAGGCTGGGAAGGGATGTGAAGGGTAAACAAAGGAGGAGGCTGCAATGCTTGGTAAGAAATGTACATATTATCCTGCCCATGTAACTGTAACTCCTCTGTACAGTATGTTCACAAATAAAATTAAATTAAATTAAAAAAAAAATAATGATGATGAAAGTGAAGAGAACTCATTTTGCAATTATTTTTGTGTGGCCTCTGAACACTTGATATCAACACTGACAAGGAATCTACCACAATGAAGAAAAACAAAACCTCACAGATGAACCTCGCTTATAAACAAAGATAAAAATATGATTAACAAACCTCTTAAACCGGATGCTGGTGGTTCATGCCTGTAATCCTAGCTACTCGAGAGCCAGAGATCTGAGGATAATAGTTCAAAGCCAGCCTGGGCAGGAAAGTCTGTGAGACTCTTATCTCAAATTAACCACCAGAAAACCAGAAGAAGCTCTGTGGCTCAAGTGGCAGAGCTCTGGCCTTGAGTGGAGTTCAAACCCAATGACCAACAAAAAGCAAAAAACAAACAAGCAAAAAAATCCTCTTAAGCCAGGCACCAGTCATTTATATCTGTTATCCTAGTACTCAGGAGGCTGACATTTCAGGATGGCGGTTCAAAGGCAGCACAGGATAAAAAGTCCCCATGAGAAAGAAATAATTAAAATTAAATCAGAATTAAATGAATTAGAATAAAAAAAAACCATAGAACGAATCAACAAAACAAAGAGTAGTTGGTTCTTCAAAAAAATTAACAAAATTGACAGACCCTTAGCAAATCTTATCAGAAAAAGAAGAGAACACATCCAAATAAATAAACTCAGAGATGAGAATGGAAACATCACCATAGAAACAACCAAGATTCAGAACATTATAAAGGAATACTTCTCAAACCTTTTGCTAATACGTTTGAGACTCTGGAAGAAATGGATGATTTCCTAGCAAATATCGACATGCCGAAACTAAACCAAGATGAGTTAAACCAACTTAACAGACCCATATCAAGCATCAAATTGAAACAGCAATAAGAGACTTCCGATTCAAGAAAAGCCCAGGACCAGATGGATTTACCACAGAATTCTACAAGGCTTTCAAAGCAGAACTCACGCCAATACTCCTTCAAATCGTCAATGAAATTGAAAGAGAAAGTTCACTACCAAACTCTTTCTATGAAGCCATCATACCCCTTATCTCAAAACCAGGCAGGGACTCGTCAAAGAAAGAGAACTATAGACCCATTTCTTTGATGAGCATTGAGGCAAAACTTCTTAACAAAATTTTGGACAACCGACTTCAACAATTCATCCAAAAAATCATACACCACAATCAAACAGGATTCATTTCAGGGATGCAAAGCTGGTTTAATATACACAAATCAATTAATATAATTCATCACATCAACAAGAGCAAGGATAAGAACCACATGGTTATCTCAATAGCTGCACAAAAAGCATTTGGCAAGATCCAACACCCATTTGTGATGAAGGCTCTGGAAAAATTAGGAACCAATGGAACATTTCACAATATAATAAAGGCTATAGAGTTCCAGGAAGATGGCAGAGGAGAAGCTGGAGGCTTAACAAGCTCTCACATAGAAAGCAGTTTTAGAAAAGCAGTGAACAGTCCTAGGCCAGAGAATTTCACCAAGTGTGCCATCACAGTACAGCGAGTTTGGCCAGAGAGGGAAAATCCAGGCAAGTAGACAGATCTGAGCACTTGCTGGCCGCCACAGCTGTGGTGGTGGCGGCGGCCGTAGCTGCCATATCTACAACACAGACAGTCCGGGACAAAGGCAACAGATGCAGCAGGCGAGCAGATTCTACTCAACACCAGCAAGAATGGACAAGAAGCAGATACCTTCATCCTGCAGATCACAGACCAGAGAGACCCAGCAACCAACACTCCGGCATGAGTAGAACCCTGACATCCTCACTGTTCCTCAAGGAGCAGAGGAGGGAAGGCCCACACCTCCCCCCCCACACACACACTACTGGATCTTTGATACTGACAAAGGCCTGGCTGAGCAGCTAGCTCCAACTCAGGCCTTGGGAGAAAACAAAAGAGTCATTTAGCAGGTCATAGGAACCTGCCCTGACCTTCCAGGCTCGGTTCCACCCAGGAAAAAGTCACCACACCCAGGCAGAGAAAGCTATGCCCCCAGAGGAGTGGGTAAGCAGAGCCAGAGGCTGCCCCTCCCTACAGCAGCCTAGACAATCAATTGAAATTCAGTAAGCATAAACCCTGAGAATGGCTCCAGGCTGGGCTCTGTGAGTGTCTTAGAAACTAGCTTCTCAGGGAAACGCTACTGTTTGCTGAAAGGCCTCAACTCTACCTAGAACCTAGCCTCATATAGCATCTCCAAACTGGAGGAAACAACCATGTCCCTCTTTTGTGATACTCAAAGCAGATCTCCATCCCACTGAACTAGCCTGGGAAGAGGATCACAAAATCCTGGGTAAAGCAGAGCATTTTTCTGCCTGCCCAAACAAACTGACTTAAGTAACCAATCAAGCTACAGGAAAACCAAACAGCACAAGCAGGCCAGAGAATCCACCAAGAGACTGGTTAAGGACACAAAGGAGATAGAGGATCTTCCCATCCCCCCCCCCCCCAAAAAAAAAATCAAAGAAATCTTTTTTTTTGTACCTTTAAAAAAGCTTTTTTTTTAATTTTTTTTTTTAAATTTCAGTTTGAGAACTTGGCAGAAATGGACCTTTCCCTAGCAACTATTGACATGCCAAAACTAAACCAAGATGAGTTAAACCATCTTAACAGGCCCATATCAAGAATTGAAATAGAAACAGCAATAAGAGACCTCCCATCTAAGAAAAGTCCAGGACCAGATGGTTTTACAGCAGAATTCTACAAGGCCTTCAAAGCAGAGCTCACACCAATACTCCTCTAACTCTTCAATGAAATTGAAAGAGAAAGTTAACTACCGAACTCCTTCAATGAAGCCATCATAACTCTCATCCCAAAACCAGGCAGGGACTCATCAGAGAAAGAGAACTATAGACCCTTCACTTTGATGAACATCGATGCAAAACTTCTCAACAAAATTTTGGCCAGTTGACTTCAACAATTTATCCAAAAAATCATACACCACAATCAAACAGGATTCATTTCAGGGATGCAAAGCTAGTTTTAATATACGCAAATCAATTAATATAATTCATCACATAAACAAGAGCAAGGATAAGAACCATATGGTTATCTCAATAGATGCAGAAAAAGCATTTGACAAGATCCAACACCACTTTATGATGAAGGTTCTGGAGAAATTAGGAATCCATGGAATATTCCTCAATACAATAAAGACTGTATATGACAAACCTACAGCCAGCATTGTATTTAATAGTGAAAAACTAAAGCCATTTCCTCCTAACTCAGGAATGAGACAAGTATGTCCACTCTCTCCACTGCTCTTCAATCTAGTATTAGGATACCTAGCTACAGCAATAAGACAAGATGCAAACATAAAGGGGATCCAAATAGGGAAAGAAGAAATAAAACTCTCCCTCTTTGCAGATGACATGATCTTGTATTTAAAGAATCCCATAGACTCCACTCCCAAATTACTCAAGCTAAGTCAAAACTTTGGCAAAGTAGCAGGGAATAAAATTAACCCTCAAAAGTCAATGGCTTTTCTGTACACCAACAATGAGAAAAGTGTGGCTGAAATTGGGAAAGCAACGCCATTTGTAATAGCCCCACAAAAAAAATAGCTAGAAATTAACTTAACCAAAGAAGTGAAGGACCTCTATGATGAAAACTTTAAAAACTTGAAAAAGGAAATCAAAATAGAATATAGATAGTGGCAAAAAAAAAAAAAAAACTCCCATGCTCCTGGAGTGGAAAGATCAACATCATGAAAATGACAATACTTCCCAAGACTATCTACAAGTTTAATGCAACAACTATCAATATTCCAACCTCATTCTTCAAGGAAATAGAAGAGGCAATCCAAAAATTCATATGGAACAATAAAAGACACCGAATAGATAAAACGATCCTCAACAGAAAGAACACTGCTGGAGGAATATCAATACCAAATTTCAAACTCTACTACAAAGTCATAGTAAACAAAACAGCTTGGTACTGGCACGAGAACAGACCTCAGGACCAATGGAATAGAATTGAAAACCCAGAAATGAACCTAAAGAACTACAGCCATCTAAACTGCAATAAGGGGACTAAAAAAAATAGAATGGAAGTAAGACAGCCTCTTCAGTAAATGATGCTGGCAAAATTGGTTAACTACATGTAGAAAACTAAAGCTAGATCCTTACATATCACCCTGCACCAGAATCAACTCTAAATGGATCAAAGACCTCGGAGTCAAAGCAGACACTCTGAAAACATTACAGGATGGAATAGGAGAAACCCTAGGTCTCCTTGGCACAGGCCGAAATTTTCTTAATAGAGACCCAGAAACACAACAAATCAAAAAAGGTTGGACAAATGGGATTGCATGAAATTGCAGAGCTTCTGCATGGCAAAGGACATAGCTAGCAAGATCAATAGAAAGCCCATGGATTGGGAGAAGATCTTCCTTCATTAGCCATACAACAGACAAGGGTCTCATATCTAAAATATACTTGAAACTCAAAAAATTAAATCCCTCAACAACAAATCCTCAAAGAAACAACAGCCCGAGAAATAAGTGGACCAAAGAGTTAAAGAGAAACTTCTCTGAAGAGGAACTAAGAATGGCCAACAGACACATGAAGAAATGCTGAACCTCTCTAGCCATAAAAGGAATACAAATCAAAACAACATTGAGATACCACCTCACCCCAGTTAGAATGGCTATAATCAAGAACTCTAATAACAATAGATACTGGAGGGGTTGTAGCCAGAAGGGAACCTTACTGCATTGTTAGTGGGAGTGTAAACTTGTTCAACCACTTTGGAAAGCAGTATGGAGGTTCCTCAAAAGACTCCACATAAAGCTCCCCTATGACCCAACAATCCCACTTTGGGCAATTACCCAAATGGGCAAACAAGACCACACTAAAGCTACCAGCACGACTAATGTTTATTGCAGCATTATTTACCATAGCTAAGATACAGAATCAACCCAGATGCCCCCCAGTAGATGAATGGATCAAGAAAATGTGAGATATATATATATGTATATATATATATATATATATATATATATATATATATATATGAATTCTATGCCTCCATCAGAAAGAATGGCATTGCCCCATTTGTTAGGAAATGGAAAGACTTGGAAGAAATTATATTAAGTGAAGTAAGCCAGGCCCAAAGAAACATAGGTCCCATGATTTCCCTCATTTGCAATAACTGGTATATGTCTTGGACAAGCAGAAAAGGTCAAAAGTTATGTACATATGATCAGATAAGATGAAGTTAAGCAAAATGAATCCCAAGATAGGGACACAAGTGGGTTTTTTTTCTTGGTATTGTTTCTAACATGTACCATGTGATTTTTTTTTTTTATTGCTTTGTATGTTCCTCCCCCGTGGTATAACCCGTTTTCGCTGTATATGAGGTCGGTGTAATTTGGGAAGGGGAAGGAAAAAAACAAAATGCTTAAACAGGGATACAGGTTGACCCATTGTAACAATGAGACATACAAGACATTATGTTGAAAAATGAACTTCACAATTTAGGCAGAGGTGGGGGGGTTCGGTGGCGGGGTGGGGGAGTGTAGTTGTGGAGGTGGGAGGGAAGGGATGGTAGGGGAAAAACAAAGGAGGAGGCAACAATGCTCAATAGGAAATGTACTCATTACATTGCTCATATAACTGTAACCCCTCTGTACAGTATTTTTACAATAAAAAATTTATATTAAAAAAAAGTCCCTGTGAGACTCTTACCTGCAATTAATCATTCAAAAGGTGGAATTGGCACTGTGACTCAAAAGGATAGGTACTAGTCTTGAGCAAAAAATCTCAGGGATAGTGTTCAGGCCCTGAGTTCAAGCCCCATGACTGACTAAATATAAAAATTAATAAATAGAAATAAAAATAACACTTAATTCTGGGTGCCAGTAGCTCATGCCTATATTCCTCGCTACTCAGGTGGCTGAGATCTGAGGACTGTGATTCGAAGCCAGCCCTGTCAGGATAATGTGTAAGACTCTCAGTGGGCTTTTTTTTCCAGTGCTGGGGCTTGAACTCAGGGCCTAGGTACTGTCCCTGAGCTTCTTTTGCTCAAGGCTTGCACTCAATCACTTAAGTCACAGTGCCACTTTCAGGCTTTTCTGTTTAATGATAGTCAAGCACTCTACCACAGAACCATGTTCCTAGCTAGTGTGTGAGACTCTTATCTCCAATTAAACACTAGAAAACCAGAAGTGGAGTTGTGGTTCAAGATGGTAGAGGGAGAAAACGAGGGAGGGGGTAGTATTGTTTGAAAAGATGTATACTCATTACCTTATGCCTTATTTCTGTAATTGTAACCCTCTGTACATCACCTTTACAATTAGAAAAAAAGAAATACCTTATAACAAGTGGTAGAGCCCTAGCCTTGGGCAAAAGAGCCCCAGAACAGTACTCAGGTTCTGAGTTCAAGACCCATGACCAACAACAACAACAACAACAACAACAACGAAACCATAAACAAACCTCTTAGCAATATGGGAAAGTGGCGCTGTAGCTCAAGTGGTAGAGCACTTGCCTTGTGTTGAAGAGCTGAGGGACAACCCCCAGGCCCAGAGTTCAAGCCCCACGACCGACAAAAAAAAAAAAAAAAACTATATAGAGCAATATGGGAGAGAACAATGTAATACACCCTACAGCAGTCATCAGCTTATGTATGAACTACTGGAAATCCTCCCTCTGGGCTGGTGATAAGGAGACTCACTATTATCTTCTCGTTTTTTCCCATCTTATTTCAGTTCTTTTTGTTTTAATTTAATTTTATTTTATTTGTGAACATACTGTACAGAGGGGTTACAATTACATGGGCAGGATAACGCGTACATTTCTTCTTTTTCTTATTTATTTATTTTTAATTTAATTTTATTTTATTTATGAACATACTGTACAGAGGGGTTACAATTACATGGGCAGGATAATGCATACATTTCTTACCAAGCATTGCAGCCTCCTCCTTTGGTTTACCCTTCACATCCCTTCCCAGCCTCCCCCCTTCCCCCCAATCCCAATCCTTCTCCTTCCCCCCCTTCTCCCCCCCCTCCGCACCGACGATGTAAAGCTCGTGTTGGACATGACAACTTGTACTTCTCATTGTTGCAACAGGTCCACCTGTATCCTTAAACAACTGGTTTTTCCCCATCTCCTCCACAAGTTATACTGACATCAAATATAGTGAAAGCAGGGGTTATACTGTGGGGGAGGGACATACAAAGCAACAAAGAGATAATCTTATAAATGCGTTAGAAACACATGCATGAAAGAAAAAAACATTAAAATACATATCTAAGGGTTCATTTTCCTGACATCACATTATCTGACCTTTTCTGCTTGACTCATACACATACTACATATTGCAAATAAGGGAAACCATGGGACCTATGTTTCTTTGGGCCTGGCTTACTTCACTTAATATAATTTTTTCCAAGTTTTTCCATTTCCTAACAAATGGGGCAATGTCATTCTTTCTGATGGAGGCATAGAATTCCATTGTGTATATATACCACATTTTCTTGATCCATTCATCTACTGAGGGGCATCTGGGTTGGTTCCATATCTTAGTTATGGTAAATAATGCTGCAATAAACATAGTTGTGCTGGTAGCTTTAGTGTGGTCTTGTTTGTAAACATTTGGGTAAATGCCCAAAAGTAGTATTGCTGGGTCATAGGGGAGTTCTATGTGAAGTCTTTTGAGGAACCTCCATACCGCTTTCCAAAGTGGTTGAACAAGTTTACATTCCCACCAACAATGAAGTAAGGTTCCTTTCTGTCCACATCCCCTCCAGCATCTGTTGTTGTTAGAGTTCTTGATTTTTGCCGTTCTAACTGGGGTGAGGTGATATCTCAATGTTGTTTTGATTTGCATTTCTTTTATGGCTAGGGATGTTGAACATTTCTTCATGTGTCTGTTGGCCATCCTTCTTTCTTCTTCAGAGAAGTTTCTCTTTAAGTCTTTCGCCCACTTATTTATTGGGCAGTTGTTTCTTTGAGGATTTGTTGTTGGGGGGTTTAATTTTTTGAGTTCTAAGTATATTTTAGATATGAGACCCTTGTCCGTTGTATGGCTAGTAAAGATCTTCTCCCAATCCATGGGCTTTCTATTGATCTTGCTAGCTATGTCATTTGCCCTGCAGAAGCTCTGCAACTTAACGCAATCCCATTTGTCCAACCTTTCTTTGATATGTTGTGTTTCCGGGTCTCTATTCAAAAAATTTCGGCCTGAGCCAAGGAGACCTAGGGTTTCTCCTATTCCATCCTGTAATGTTTTCAGAGTGTCTGCTTTGACTTCGAGGTCTTTGATCCATTTGGAGTTGATTCTGGTGCAGGGTGATATATAAGGATCCAGCTTTAGTTTTCTACATGTAGTTAACCAATTTTGCCAGCACCATTTACTGAAGAGGCTGTCTTTCTTCCATTCTATTGTTTTAGCTCCCTTATGGAAGATTAGATGGCTATAGGTCTGTAGGTTCATTTCTGGGTTTTCAATTCTATTCCATTGGTCCTGAGGTCTGTTCTTATGCCAATGCCAAGCTGTTTTGATTACTATGGCTTTATAGTAGAGTTTGAAATTTGGTATTGATATTCCTCCAGCAGTGTTCTTTCTGTTGAGGATCGTTTTATCTATTCGGGGTCTTTTATTGTTCCATATGAATTTTTGGATTGCCTCTTCTATTTCCTTGAAGAATGAGGTTGGAATTTTGATAGGTATTGCACTGAATTTGTAGATAGCCTTCGGAAGTATTGCCATTTTCACGATATTAATCTTTCCAATCCAGGAGCATTGGGAGGCTTTGCCACTTTTTTAGTTCTGTGTTGATTTCCTTTTTCAAGATTTTAAAGTTTTCATCATAGAGGTCCTTCACTTCTTTAGTTAATTCCTAGGTATTTTATTTTTTGTGGGGCTATTACAAATGGAGTTGCTTTCCTAATTTCAGCCACACTTTTCTCATTGTTGGCATACAGAAAAGCCATTGATTTTTGGGGGTTAATTTTATAACCTGCTACTTTGCCAAAGTTTTGAATCAGCTTGAGTAATTTGGGAGTAGAGTCTATGGGATTCTTTAAATACAAGATCATGTCATCTGCAAAGAGGGAGAGTTTTATTTCTTCTTTCCCTATTTGGATCCTCTTTATGTCTGCATCTTGTCTTATTGCTGTAGCTAGGCATTCTAATACTAGATTGAAGAGAAGTGGAGAGAGTGGGCATCCTTGTCTTGTTCCTGAGTTAAGAGGAAATGGCTTTAGTTTTTCACCATTGAGTAATATGCTGGCTGTAGGTTTGTCATATACAGCCTTTCTTGTATTGAGGAATGTTCCATGGATTCCTAATTTTTCCAAAACCTTTATCATGAAGGGGTGTTGGATACTGTCGAATGCTTTTTCTGCATCTATTGAGATAACCATGTGGTTCTTATTCTTGCTCCTGTTGATGTGATGAATAATATTAATTGATTTGTGTATATTGAACCAGCTTTGCATCCCTGAAATGAATCCTGTTTGATTGTGGTGTATGATTTTTTGGATGAATTGTTGAAGTCGATTGGCCAAAATTTTGTTGAGAAGTTTTGCATCAATATTCATCAAAGAGATGGGTCTATAGTTCTCTTTCTTTGATGAGTCCCTGCCTGGTTTTGGCATGAGGGTTATGATGGCTTCATAGAATGTGTTCGGTAATGAGCTTTCTCTTTCAATTTCATTGAAGAGTTGGAGGAGTATTGGTGTGAGCTCTGCTTTGAAGGCCTTGTAAAATTCCATTGTAAAACCATCTGGTCCTGGACTTTTCTTAGCTGGGAGGTCTCTTATTGCTGTTTCTATTCAGTGCTTGATATGGGCCTGTTAAGATAGTTTAACTCATCTTGGTTTAGTTTTGGCATGTCAATATTTGCTAGGAAAAGGTCCATTTCTGTCAAGTTCTGAAACTTATTAGCATAGAGTTTTGAGAAGTATTCCCTTATAATGTTCTGAATCTTGGTTGTTTCCGTGGTGATGTTTCCATTCTCATCTCTGAGTTTATTAATTTGGGTGTGCTCTCTTCTTTTTCTGATAAGATTTGCTAAGGGTCTGTCAATTTTGTTAAGTTTTTCAAAGAACCAACTCTTTGTTTTGTTGATTCTTTCTATAGTTTTTTTGGATTCTAATTCATTTAATTCTGATTTAATTTTGATTATTTCTTTCTGTCTACTGGATTGGGGTTTATCTTGCTGCTCTTTTTCAAGGAGGTTTAGATGTGTCATTAAATTGTTAGTTTCAGATCTCTCCAATTTGTTGATGTAGGAGCTCAGAGCTATAAACTTGCCTCTGAGTACTGCCTTTGCTGTGTCCCAGAGGGGCTAGTAATTTGTGTGTTCATTTTTGTTGAATAGCATGAACATTTTAATTTCCTTTCTAATCTCTTCCATGACCCACTCATGATTCAGCAGTGTGTTGTTCAGCCTCCATGTGATGCCGGACTTTCTTTGGTGGCTTTTGGTGTTGAGTTCTACTTTTATTCCCTTGTGGTCAGGAGAGGATGCAAGGTATAACCTCAATGTTTCTGAATTTAGACAAGTTTGCTTTGTGGCCTAAAATGTGGTCTATTTTAGAAAATGTTCCATGTGCTGCTGAGAAAAACATGTATTCTGATGCTGCTGGGTGAAATGTTCGGAAGATGTCTGCTAAGTCTAGTTGATCTATGCAGCTGTTTAGATCTGTGGTTTCTCTGTTGAGTTTTTGCCGAGTTGATCTATCTAGTGGGGAGAGTGGTGTGTTAAAATCCCCAACAATTAATGTCTTTGGATCTATATGGGATTTGAGGGAAAGTAGTGTTTCTTTGATAAATTTGGGTGCTCCATTGTTTGGCGAATAGATATTTAGAATTGTAATATCCTCCTGAAGGAGAGATCCTTTATTTAGTATGTAGTGACCTTCTTTATCTCTTCTCACGAATTTTAATTTGAAGTCTATTTTATCTGATATTAGGATTGCAACTCCCGCCTGTTTATGGGGGCCGTTTGCTTGGTAGATTTTGTTCCAGCCTTTAACATTGAAAATGTGTTTGTTTTTTCGGGCAAGATGTGACTCCTGCAGGCAGCAGATAGAAGGGTCTTGTTTTTTAATCCAACTAGACAGTCTATGTCGCTTAATTGGAGAGTTCAGTCCGTTAACATTAAGAGATAGGACTGAGAGGTATTTGGGAGTTCCTGCCATGTTATCCACCTTCTTGGGGGCTGCGAAAACTAGGTTCTTCCTATGGTTCTTGGATTCTCAGTTTGGGTGCAGTTTCTTGGCCTTTATTGCGGTCTTGTTGGTTTTCTATGTGTAGGACATCTTTAAGAATCTTTTGTAGGGCTGGTTTGGTGGAGATGTATTGTTTCAATTTTTCTTTGCTATGGAAGGTTTTTATTTGGCCTTCAGTTATGAAGGAGAGTTTAGCTGGGTACAGTATTCTTGGTTGATAGTTGTTTGTTTTTAGGGCATGGCATACATCATTCCAGGCTCTTCTTGCTTTGATTGTCTCTGCTGAGAAATCTGAGGTGATTCTAATTGGTTTCCCTTTATAGGTGATTACCCTTTTCTCCTTGACAGCTTTAAGGATCTTTTCCTTGGTCTGAGTTGATCCTGTGTGGATTATAATGTGACGGTGGGATGTCCTATTCTGGTCTGGTCTATTTGGGGTTCTAAAGGCTTCTTGTATCTGAATGAGCCTATCTTTTTGCATGTTTGGGAAGTTCTCTGCTAGGATCCTGTTAAACAAATTTCCTAGACCATTAACTTCTGTTTCTAGGTGCTCCTCTACACCCATTATCCTTAGATTAGGCCTTCTGATGGTGTTTTCCAGGTGTTGGATAGATCTATCATATTTCTTGGACTTGTCTTGGATGGTTGTATGTTCTTTCTCTATAATATCTAGGCTGTCTTCAATCCCTGAGATTCGATCTTCTGCATGGTCTAACCTGCTGTCAAGACTCTCTACTTTGATTTTTATCTCTTTTCCTTCTAATTGGTCAGCTTTGATGGCTTCAAGTTCTTTGTTGAAGCTCTGTTTTAGGTCTTGTATGAATTTCTTTACTTCCTTAATTTGGTGTTCAGTGTTTGTTCTCAAATCACTTAGTTGATTGGTTATGGTTTCTTTGGACTCCCATTCCTTCTGTTGGGTTCCATTCAGCATTCCCTTTGTGGTCTCCCTGACTTCCTTCAGCTCTTTGTTAATGGATTCCATGAATGCCTTTAGTGATCTTTGTGTATTCTCTACCTGGTCTCTCAATTCCTGTATTACTCTTTGATTAGCTTCCTCCCATTCGTGGGATTCCTGATGTTCTCTTTCCTCCCGTTCGTGGGATTCCTGCAGTTCTCTTTGAGTGTTCTCAGCCTGCTCATGCCATTCCTCCCTTTCTCTTTGAGTATTCTCAAGTTGTTCACGCAAATCCTGTATCAGTTTTTGAGTAGCTTCCTTACTCTTATGATATTCCTGTATAAGCTTTTGGGATGCCTCCTCTCTCTCCCTTTCACGCGCATACAGAGTCCTTTGTAAGTTAACTTCTCATTTATCAGGTTTGCCAGCAGTGTGTGTAGAGCTATTTGGGAACTCTCCTCTGGATTATTCATTATCTGTTCTGACCCCTGATTATCAAGATTGGGAATTGAGATATTCGGATTTGCCATTTTTCTTGTGTTTTTCCGGCTTACTCTGCCCGTTTGAGATGAAAATAGCACCAGTTTTGTGCTAGAACACTATCTTAAGGCAACCATCAATCAAAGTTTGCATTTGTACAGTCAATAGTCTACAAATACAATCTAGTTCAACAGATACATCTATTCAACATCAAACAACTATATGTTAATGGGCTTCGAACCGCAGAGAAGAATTTGGAAAACCAGAAATTATTAGGGTTAGGGAGAGATGTGGGTAAAAAATAGGAATAGATTGGTGTGGGGAGGCACAGGGAGAGTTAACTATGTCCTAATTCCAATGCAGGAAATAGGTTGGGTAGGATGCAAGTAGAGAGAGAGAGAGAAAGAAGAAGGAAAGGGAAATGAAAAGAGACCAAAAAAATAGAAACGTAAAAATTAATATAATTATGGAGTATAAAAGACCATCTATTTAGAGAGGAATGTGAGTATATTAAGAGAAGGGAAGGGACATAGAGGAGAAGTGAAAAACTTATAACAAATGCTTAAAATATTATATAGGTATAAAGAGGTAGTACTGCTACTAAGGAATTTAAGTCTCAGAGGTTTTGAATTGAGTAATAAATTTGTGGATTAAGTGTGTACACTATGGGGGATAGGGTCTACTAGTTAACTATGGGTTTATCTGAGGATGTGCAGGACAAGAGTTAAGTCACATAAAGAAGATCAAAAGAGAGGAAAAGGTGGAAAGGATAAGAAAGGGAGAAAAAAGATCAGAAGTTCAGTAGAGCTAGACAAAAAACAAAAAGATAGTTAAGAAAGAAAGAAAAAGAGAAAGAAGACAAGAAAAGAAAGGAAAAGGCACATTCACATATTCCTAAAATAAAAATTATGAGAGGAAAAAAAAAGTTACTGGAAAACAATTATTTTTTCAAAAAAGGCAAAAATTAAAATTTTTAGAAAAGGAAAAAAATTTTTTATATATATAAGGTACCAAAAAAAAAAAAAAAGAAAAAAAAAAGAAGAAGAAGAAGAAGAAAAAAAGTTCTTTGATTTTTTTTTTTTTGATTTTTTTGGGAGGGGTGGGAAGAATCCTGTATCTCCCTTTTGTCTGTAACCAGCCTCTTGTTGGAGTCTCTGGTCAGCTTGAGGTCCTGTGGCTTGATTGGTTTCTTAAGTCAGTTTGTTCGAACAGCAGAAAAATGCTCTGCTTTACCCAAGATTTTGAGATCCCCCTCCCAGATTAGTTTAATGGGAGGGTGATCTGCTTTGATAATCACAAAAGAGGGGGATGCAGTGGTGAGGCTAGGTTCTGGGTAGAGTTGAGGCCTTTCAACAATCAGTAGCTTTTCCCTGGGGCTATTTTGTGAAAAAACTCACAGAGCCCAGCCTGAAGCCATTCTCAGGGTTTCTGTTTTTCAATTGATTGTGGAGGCTGCTAGAGGGAGGGGCAGCCTCTGGCTCTGGTTACCCGATGAGGAGAGCCACTCCAATGGCTGGCGTCTGAGCTGGGTGACTTTTCCCTGTATGGAGCTGAGTCTGGCAGGTCACTTCGCCGTTAAGTTCTTGTGACCTGCTAAATGACTCGTTTTATTCCAAGGCTGAGTTGGAGCTGGCAGCTCCTCTGAGCTTTGTCGGTATCCAAGATGGAGATCACCGGTGCTGGGGGGGAGGGGTGGCCTTCCCTCCTCTGCTCCCTGAGAAGGAGTGAGGACGTCGGGCTTCTACTCACGCCGAGTCTTGGATCCTGGGTCGTCTCTGGTCTGCAAACTGGAGGATGAAGATGTCCGCTCCTTGTCGGTTCTTGCTGGTGTTGGGTAGAATCCGCTCGCCCGCTGTGTCTGGCTCCTTCGTCCCGGACTCTCTGTGTGAGGGCTCAGGTATGGCCCCAGCCATGGTCTCCACCGGGACCCTGCCGCCGCCGCCGCCGCCGCCGCCGCCGCCGCCGCCGCCGCCGCCGCCGCCGCCGCCGCCGCGGCTGTTGGCAAGCGCTCAGATGTGTCTTCTTACCTTGGCTTTCCTTCTCTTGTCTAACTCTCTGTCCTGTGATGGCACACTTGGTGTGATTCTCTGGTAGGACTGTTCACTGGAACTCTAAAACTGCTTTCTATGGGAGAGCTTGTTCAGATTCCAGCTTCTCCGCCATCTTCCCGGAACCCTTATTTCAGTTCTTAATACAACTCAAAATAAGTGCAAAGACAGACTAAAGTTTAAAATGAAAAACTTTTTGAAATCATTCAAAAAATGTAAACATTATTGCAGTTAATAAATTAATTTTAAAAGACCATTGGAAATAAGGTAAATGCATAAAAGTAGTATTTTATAGTGTCAATAAACAGAAATTTCTTCTTAAAAGTACAATTTGCCTGATATTTATCATAATGAACTTCAAGAAATAGAAACAAGAAGTTTTTTGTCTTTTAGTTTTGGTTTTGGTTTTGAGGTTCCCTCCTCCACTTCATTATTATTTTTGATTTCTGAACTTTTTGTCTTGTATATAAGTTTATCTGTTTTGGAGAGGGTAAGGGAGAGCACAGAAATGCTGGGACAAAGGGTGAACTAATGCAGCAGTGATACTCACTAGACACTATGTTGAAAATGAACTATGCAACTTGTGGGAGAGTGGTATAAGGAGGGAAAAAAACTGGGAGAAAAGGAGGAAAGAAGTTCAAAAAAACTACTTGACTTCTGTGATTGTAACCCCTCTGTACATCACATTCACAATATTTAAAAACTGAATTTAAATAAGTAATTTCTTCAGAGGAGTTATTCAAATAACCAGTAAACACAGGAAAAAGAAAAAAATACTATTTACAATTTTTCAGAAAATGTTAATACTTAAAATTAATATATATGATATACACATGCTCTACAGTGAAAATTATATAAAATCACTGATAATATCTCAAAAGATCCACGTAAAGATGGGATATAGTATTATACTCTATGATGAATGACAGTTCATCCAGCAAAATCTTGAAGTTTTGTTGTTGTTGTTTTATTTTTGTTTTTGTCAGTCATGGGGCCTGAACTCTGTGCCTGGGCACTGTCCCTCAGCTCTTCAGCTCAAGGCTAGTGCTCTATCACTTGAGCCATAGCACCACTTTCAGTCTTTTCTGTTTATTTGGTGCTGAGGAATCCAACCCAGGACCTCATGCATGTGAGGCAAGCACTCTACCACTGAGCCACCTTCCCAGACCAAAACCTTGAAGTTTTTATGACGCAACAAAATAGAATCCTGTGGATCAAGTATTTACTTCTCTGTATGGGTTGGGGTGGGGGTGGGGTGTTAATTCATTGTTCAGTCAAATTTTAATATGGAAATGGCACAAAAACCCACTCATATCTAAGGCATTCTTGGAAAAGAAGAAGGAAAACAAGGGGTAGAAAAGAAGAAGAGGAAGAAGAAGAGAAAAACTGAAAGACTTACACAACTGTTTTTTAAGATTTATCATAAAACTGCAGTAGATGAGATAGAATGTATTAACACATTGTTAGACAACTACAGAATATCAAATAAAATACTGTAACATATAAAATAGAAGATAATTGTTAAACAAATGGCCACTTCTCTATGACAGGATGCTCAACTTGATTAGACATTGTGAATGGTTAATTCGATGGGTCTAGTTGGCTTTGCCAAGATACCCAGATATTTGACCAACAGCAGTCTACATGACCTATAAAGAAATGTAGATGAATGAAAAGAGCAAAGGGGTGGGAGAATTCAGTCATAACATTCAATGCATAGCCTATGAAACTAGGAAAACTAAGGGGATGGGAAAAATGGGGAAGAATAACGAAATGACAATTTTGAGTAAGATGCCTTGTATTCATAAATGGATATGTTAAATGGTGAGCCCTTTATACCACTCATTAAAGATAATAAAAATTATACTGTAATAAGCAAAATTTTTAAATAAGATTAACATAAATTGGTAGACTTTGAATAAAGAAGATTACTTTCCATGAGGTGGGTGGAACTCATTCAATCACTTGAAGACCTTTAAAAAAAATTTGAGATCTTCTGAGAATGACAGAAGGCTTCCAGCAGATGGCCTTTGGACCTTAACTGTAGCATCCACTTTTCCCCATATCTCTACTCTAGTCAGCCATCCTATCTCACAGGCTCACAAAATTACCAAGTGTTCCAAAGTAGATCTAGTACTAAGTGTTCTGCTGATGAGTATTTCCCTATATGCATTTACCCAGAGCTGGGCAATAATTCTAAAGCAATAGATTATATTCTTACTATCATCTTTCTCCTAATGCTTCCTTTTTCAAAATCTTGACTATGTACTATAGCTCCCATCTGTAAGCTTACCACAAGAGGCAGAGATTAGGAGGATTTCAGTTGGAGCTAGCCCAAGCAAAAAGTGAACAAAACCCATCTTACCAAATAAGTTAGGTATGATGGTGAGAGCCTTTAATCCCTGGGAAACTTAAGTGAGAAGACAGTCATCTAAGGCTGACCCCAAACAAAAAGCGAGACCATATCTAAAAAGCAGTCTAAAAGCAAAAAACGTAGAGACATGGATCAAGTGACAGAATGCTTGCAGTAAATAACCACAACCTACACATGACAGTTTAGACCAAACTCACAAACAAAATGTTGAACAAAATAAATCAGAACCCCAATAGGGAACATAGTGTATGATTCATTGGTATTACATACAAACATCTGTGAATTGATCATTCTCCTTGACAGCCAAACTAGAGGTCATCCTCAGGTGGAGGCTGTTAGAGAATAATAAGAGGGGAGCTTGTAAAATCCTAGTTATGTTCCCAGCTAGGTGCTATTTACACAGTGAGGTGAAATGTCCACATGTATTTGTCTAGGCACCTGGCTCAAGTTGCTTCCAGCCCCTGTCATCCACTAACATAAAGGGAGAAAAATTGAGGCTAGGAGGTGAGGCAACTTCCTCAACAGGACTGAAAAGCCAGGAATATAGACTCTGGCTGACAGCTCTGGCTTTTCCCTCCTTACTCTACTCAAGCCACACTGTCCATCTTGCAACTACTCTTCATTTATTAAATTAATTTGATCCCTCAGTCACCAGAGCCGCCTTGTTTGTTTGTTTGTTTGTTTGTGTGGAGTACTGGGGCCTAAACGGTGGTCTTCAGCTTTCACTTGATTTTTACCACTCAAGGTGGCACTCTACCCACTTGAGCCCTATCTCCACTTCCAGCTTTTTGCTGATTAAATGGAGTCTTTCAGATTCATCTGCTCAGTTTTGAACTGGGTTTCTCAGATCTCAGCCACCTGAGTAGCTAGGATTACAGGTATGAGCCACTGGTACCTAGCCTGAGTGTGGCAATTTGCTCATGGATCACCCCCAACCCTACTCCCAGACAGCATCTTGTTCAATAATTATTGGGACAAATAAAACCTCTTTTCTGTAGTGTTCTGCCTCTTATGGTGTCTCGCTTCCAGGGGCATCAAGGTAGACATAAAGGTTTCCAATTTAAAAATAATATTGTAGGGTACAGCTGTAAGTCTTGTAACCCAGAAACTAGCTATATAATGGCCCAATTAATGGGACTCAGACACACCTCTCTAAACCCAATCCACCTTGCTCTATCTCAGATCAGAGCTGACCACAGTCCCTTCTCCCTAAATCATCATTACTGGAGGCAGGATCCTGGAGAAGGGATCTGGAGTTTCAGAGTTCATTTTCCAGTGGTTCATTGACACAAAGGAAGCCCCTAGAAGTGTGCTGTAAGCACAAAAGTATGCTATATGTGTGTGTGTCATATAAACTAAAAAATGTTGGGGTAGCTAGGCACAACTTGTTTATACTTGTAATCCTAACTACTCAGGAGTCTGAGATCCCAGGATTTTGATTTGAAGCCAGTCCTAGCAGAAAAGTTTGTGAGATTCTTATTTTCCATTAACCAGCAAAAAGCCTGAAGTAGAGCACCAGCCTTGAGCAGAAAAAGCCAAGTACAAGCATGAGACCCTAAGTTCAAGGCCCAGTACAGGAAAGGAACATAGAGCTACACCATGACCGAGAAATTCCACTCCTGGGCATTTATCCAATAAGTACACAAATAATGCCCCACTAAACCCACCAGCACAACTGTGTTCATTGCTGCATTGTTTACCATAGCCAAGATATGGAATTAGCCCATATGCCCCTTACTGGACAAATGGATCAAGAAAATGTGGTAAATATACACAATGGAATTCTACTCATCCATCAAACAAATGATATTGTACCATTCATAAGGAAATGGAAAGACTTAGAAAAAAATTATATTAAGTGAAGTAAGCCAGACCCAGAGAAACATAGTTTACATAGTTTCCCTCATTGATGGACGCTAGACTGTGCCTATAAATCTACAAGTAAACACACTAGATGGTAAAATACACACACACACACACATACACACACACACACACGGACATAATAAATTTTACAGGTCCCTAGGCGTTTACACAGAGTGAGACCAAAGGAGAATATTCTTAGGAGAAGAGCATAAAGATGCAATAACTATGTATGTCTGATCATATAAAATAATATTTATCACTGAGCATCAGAGGCTCACACCTGTAATCCTAGCTATTCAGGAGGTTAAGGTCTGAGGATCATGGTTTGAAACCAGACCAAGCAGGAAAGTCTGAGCCTCTTATCTCCAATAAACTATTCAGAAAAAGCCAGAAATGGCACTGAGGCTCAAGTGGTAGATTGTGAACCTTGAGCACAAAGAGGCTCAGCAGCAGTGCGCAGGCTCTGAGTTCCAGCTTTAGGACTGGCAAAAACAAATTATTGAGGTGAACTCATGGAAATGGAAACAAGAGGATTTTTTCTTTGTCGCTATTTATTTCTTTTCCTTTTGTCTTGTTTGTTCATTTATCTGTATTTAGGAGGGCAAAGGGGGCACAGAAATGGAGGGACAAAGGGTGAGCAAATGCAGACACTATTTTGAAAATGAACTATATAACGTGGGACAGGAGGGAAAAACTGGGAGAGAACGAGGGAAGGGTGATACTGCTCAAAAAGAAATGTACTCTTCATCTGAATTATGTAGCTATAATCCTTCTGTACATCACCTTTATAATAACAATAGAAATTGCATGCAGAGAAAAACTCTACTTTAGAGGTTGCTGAACACTCTGCTCACTTTGCCAGGCCAGGCCCAGAATCACAGATTCTACTGCCCTGGGCTCCTCCAGGCTTCTGACTTCAAGCTGCTTAATCAGTAGCCTGGACAATTGCTTCTCAGACTCACAAGAAGGAGAGATTTAGTTTATCTAGAGACATCTGTGAGGAGCCCTGGCATGTGGATTATTTCACAAACAAGGGCTATATTAGATTCTCATATCTTATGAATGCAGGAAACAAAAACAACTATCCTGAACCCTCTGTGGAAACCATAAAGAACAATAGATTCCTCTTTTGTATATTTCAGGAGAGGAAAATGACAACTGTTTCTTGCCCTGTCCTAGCCAAACATAATTCTCTTACTCCTATCTTCCCTCATTCCTTTAGGAAAATTGACAGCAGCACAGATGACAACTATGCTGCTAGATACAGAATCAATGATAACCGTTTTTGGAGACTGTAATACTTTAGTGCCCTGGGTAAGTAAGGAAATATGGAGATGACAGAAAAGGCTATAATATGAGGAAGCAATGTGTCTGGGTAGGCCTCCTGTCCAGCTTGATCACACCATATTTTCATGGTCCTTGTGGGCCCTTTCTTTCTCCTAGCTACAGGATGACCAGCACAGGTACCCAATCAGTATCAGAGGGCTGTGGTGCTAGGTTCTACATCAGCCCCATCACCACCCTATCAGGCAGGTCAACCTCAAGCTCAAACCCTGAGTCTTCAATAATCCTCCTGTCTGTTTCTGCCTTATACTACCTCCATCTTTTCACCCCTGCTCACAGGAAACACCATCAAATTCTCCTCTTCCTTCACATTTGGGAAGCAAATACAAATTTCTGTTTCCTCCAACACTCTTCCAGCACTGATGGGGAAGTCTACTCAGACCTCCACAACTTCAGATTCCACATCCATGGATGTTATTTGTTGTTTTGTTTTGTTTTATATTTTATTTTACTGTAAGGGTGACATCAGAGGGGTTACAGTTACATAACTAAGGCAATGAGTACAATTCTTGCTGAACATTGTTACCTTCTCCCTTGTTTTCTCCCACTCTCCCTCCCTCCCGATATACCTCCTCCCAAGTTGTAAAGTTCATTTCCAACATAGTATCTTGTGAATATCACTGTTACATTCCTCTTCCCTTCCCCAAATCAGATAAATGTATACAAAAGACACAGGGGTACAAAAAGAAAACAAAACAGTGACAACAGGGGATAAACCAAAGGGGAAATAATGAAAGAAAAAAATAACTTCACATAGTACATTAAAATACAAAAACAAAGAAAATCAAAACCTGTTTCCATGTCTTGGAGTTCATTTCAATTAGCATCATCTTATATGGTCATACATACATAGTTATTGTGCCGTTGTGATCCTCTGCTAGGACTATCATAGATATATACAAATTACTATGAATGAGGGAAAACACACAGCCTGTTTCTTTGGTATAGTTTACTTCACTTAATTCCACCTCACTCTAGTTAGAATGGCCATTATCAAGAAAACAATAACAGATGTTGGCAGGAATGTGGCCAAAAGAGAACACTGCTATACTGTTGGTGGGAATGTAAGCTGGCTCAACCACTTTAGAAAGCAGTATAGAGGTTCCTCCAAAGACAACGCACAGCACTCCCCTATGATCCAGCAATCCCATTCCTGTGCATTTACCCAAACATTCACAAACAAGGCCATACTAAAACTACCAGCACAACTATGTTTATCACAGCATTATTCACCATAGCTAAGATATGGGACCATCCCAAGTGCCCCTCAGTAGATGAATGGATGAAGAAACTGGTATATATACACAATGGAATTCCATGCTTCGATCAGAAAGAATGACATCGTCCCATTCACAAGGAAATGGCAAGACTTGGGGGAAAACATGGATTTATTTTAGCGGACAACCTTGGATCAAAAATACTCTAGAGAAAAAAATTACATCTGCGTTGACTTTTTATTGTTATTATTCTCTAAACAATGCAGCATGGCAACCATTTGCATAGAATTTCTATTATATTAGGAGTTTAAGCAATCCAGAGATGACTTAAACTGAAGAGATGTGTCAGCTATATGCAAATACTCTCTGTTTTACATAAAAGACTTGAGCATCTGTGGATGTTGGTGGTCTTTAAGGGACTTGGAACCAATCTCCAGGACAAATATGCAAGACAAGGGTTAAAAAACATCAAAAATAAGTGTGTGGTATCCTGGTCTATATTTCCTTTCAACTCCATCCTATTCAGTGTCCTTCAGGCCTAAAGGACTAGGAATCCTACCCTGCGTGTGGCATATGGAAGGGCCTGAGCAATGCAGCCAGGCAGTTTGTGGAGAAAGGATCATTGTACAGAAGCACAAACTGCCCCCAGAAGTTTACAGAGCCAGGGCTAAGCATGCTGACCAGATCCATTCCAGAATTCCATTTTCTCACATTTTCCCTAGTCAAGTTCCTTTCTGAAAACTGGCTGAATGTCTAGCATCGTAGAGATTAAGAAGTATAAAAAAATAAGAAAGAGAAGGAAAAGCCCCAGGGAGGCAGGCAGCCAAGAGGGCCTGGACTTTGGCCCCCAAGAGCACACACACACACACACACACACACACACTCACACACACACACACACACACACACACACACTCACACACACACACACACACACACACACACACACACAGGAGCTTTCACCACCTGCTGTGTGACCTTGAGCAAATCCCTTACCTTCTCTGGGTTTCACATCCTTGTGGAATATCTAATTTGCTCTAGCCACAGTAACAGAATGGCTTAAACAACAGACATTTCTTTTTCAAAGTTCTGGCGGGTGGAGAGTCCAAGACCCAAGTGTAACAGAACCAATTCTTGGAGGATTCTGTTCGTGCATATGATGGATGGTCTCTTCCTTGCTGTGTCCACATGGCAGAAGAGGAGCTCTGGCCTTCCCTTTTATTTCGGAAAAAGCTCCAGTTGCATCATGAAGGTCCCTCTCATGACCTCATCTAAACCCACCCACTTCCCAAATGTTTCTCACACCAACACACTACAGGTGATGGAATTCACACTGACACATGTGATCCATCCCAGCCACATTAGATTTGTCATTTGGAGGGATGACAAATCCAGCTTCAGGTAGTGAAAGACTGTGTTCTATCCAGTCTTAGGGAAGAGTGTCATGTCCCTAGTGGGTGTCTACTGTGAGACCTGATAGTTCACAAAATCCAGCATGTTCCAGAAACAGATAATGAGGCCCTCAAGCAGCTGAGCAAGCTGGTTTGACAACACATGTTCTGATTCATTGTCTGCAACTGATGGAGACCAAGACATAAATATCAAGCTTTGTGACTCAGGAAAAAGGTTCCTGTGTGCTCTGTAGAACCCTATTTGTGTGCATCCAGAGTGAAGTCAGTGGCCTGGTAGTTACTGAAGACCTTGCTTTCCATGTTGCTAATCTTTCCAGACCAAATCCTACTGGGCAGTCACCAAAAACTGCAGCAAAATCCTCCAGGTCTCAAGGGCAGGTAAGGATGCTAATAGAGGATGTAAAAGGAGACAAACATGTATCTCTTTGTTCCATGCCTATGGAAGGACAGGAAATAAGATGGCAGACGGGAAGGCAGCAGCATAGTGGTAACAGCATAGGTATTAGGGGGCATCAGTCCTAGATTCAAATCTTACCTTGGTTACTTCCAGATACCTGGTCCAAGGCAGGTCACCAAAGTCACTGAATCTCAGGTTTCTCTGCTGTAAAATGGATAAAACATGCTGAGCCTCTCTATGTGCCAGAATAACTGGCACATAGGAGGTACTCCATGTAGGTGTTATTACCAAGAAAGGGCAGGATGTGCCTTTGGGCATGTGCAACTGAGAAACAAATGCCAAGTGAGGAACAATAGAGGAGGGAATCTGCCGGTCTCTCTGACCTGGGACCTCTCTGTTGTAGCAGGTCATCACCGGTCACAAGGCAACCAGAGGGAAGATCAAAGACATGCATGCATGCTACAGCACTGCTACTTCTGTGCTGTGGCCCAGGGCAAGGCACCAGGCCTCTGTTTCCCATTCTGAGACTGGCACCAGTTTGAGAGAAGTTGAAGAAAGTATATGGTTTATACGATGCATGCTACATAGTAGGCCTTCAGTGATAGTCACTCCTTTCTCCATCTTATGACTTCTCCTTAAGTACTGAAGGAGGTGGAGACAGAAGTAGTGATGTTAAGGAGAGTATGATTCTTGATTTCTATGGGTCTCACACTGTGAGGGCTGGAGTAGAGAAGATAGAGTCATGGGACTCAATGACTCTGAGTACACACAAGGGGATTCAGGGCTATATAGCCACTTTGGTTCTTCTTGGCCTGCAGATCTGAAGACATTTCATCCATTCTGGAAACTTCAAACTGGCTTCTTGCCTTTGTTTTCTAAGACTAAACCATGTTCTAGATCCCTGAGTTCAAGCCCCAGTACCAGCATGTGTGTGTGTGTGCGCGCGCACACACACACATACACACACACACACACACACACACACACACACAAAGGAAAGAACAATATGCATGAAAAGCAGTTAGCAAAACATCTAGGATAAAATCATCATTTAATATACAGTAAACACTGCTGTACTTCAAGGTCCTCATTATTATATATGTCCTGTTTTGGCTATCACTTTCTATTCTACTTGTCGAATAGAAAACGCACCTAGAAGCCCCAAGGACAATATCTAACCCAATGCAACAGCAACAGAGTGCTACCCAGGAAATATTCTAGTCAAACAAATACCAAGTTAGTATCTCATCAGTCTCTGTATTTAAATACCAGGTCACATCTAAGCTCAACATTCTACAATGCTAAATCTAGAGTGTAGGAAATTGTATGGGAACAAATGACCTAGTTTCTTAAAAAATAAATAGGAAAGGATTGTGACAGATATGAAGAAAACAATTACAGTGCATACAAAAATCTGTATGCACAAATCTTGTGCTAAAATTCTGCTAAATCAGCTATGCACATAACAGTAGCTCATTCCTGTAATCTTAGCTACTCAGGCAGATGAGATCTGTAGGATGAAAGATTGAAACCTGTCCATGCAGAAAAGTTCATGAGACTCCAATTCCAATTAACCTGCAAAAAGCAGGACTGGAGGCATGACTTGATCAATAAAGTACCAAGCAAGCAAACAAGCTAAGTGAATGAGAGGCCCTGATTTCAAGTTCCACTGCTGCAAAACAATAATAAAACATGCTGACTCTAAATCCCTGCCTTCCTGCCTTCCTGTCTTCCTGCCTGCCTGCTTGCCTGATTTCCTATCTTCTTTTTCTTTTTCTTCCTTCCTTCCTTCCTTCCTTCTTTCTTTTCTTCCTTCCTTCCTTCTTTTCTTCCTTCCTTGCTTCCTTCTTTTCTTCCTTCCTTCCTTCTTTTCTTCCTTCCTTCTTTCCTTTCTTCCTTTTTTCCTTTCTTTTCTTCTCTCTCTTTCTTTCTTTCCTTCTTTCTCTCTTTCCTTTCTTTCTTTTCTAGGAATTTAAACATAAACCAAAGGACGCTGAGCTTTCAGCACACTATTCTTACCTCCTGTCCAGCCTTTAGATTCTCCTGATCTAATAATCCTTTGAGGTATGAGCACTTGGAAAGCATGGATAGTGGAACTGATTGTATAATTTAGAGGGCTAAGTGTTTGTCATATGGAACACAGCTAAAGGTTGTACATCTCCTCCATCCTATGTTCCTCTGAACCATGGCATCCAGATAGCAACACAATTGCATCTTTCACTGTCAAGAAGCAGTTCTATATAAATTCAAGAGTTCTTGGCTATGCAAATGTGATGTTTTGGCCTAGAAATGGGAAATCTGGTCCAACTCAATCTCTTCCTTCAAAAAACTGTCAATTCTGGGGCCAAGAGTGTCTCACCTATTGCCTCTAGCTGCAGAAAGAAATAAACTGAAGAATCCCTGAATAGCAGAATAGATCTGGTGTAAACTCAGACTTAGCCAGGCATAAGAGTCTGGACATTGCCAGCAGAGACTGCAAAGGATCCCAGGACAGGTAACCTTGGACCTTCTAAGCAATGCTAAGTGCATTGGTCTGCTGACAATAATACAATACCACAGACTGGGAAGGTATAAAGAAGAGAAGTTTTTCAGGGGATTGTGGTCCTGTGATGAAGCCTGAATTTGGTGATGTTCTTCTTGCTAGCAGAGTTCCAATATGGTGTAGGTCATCTTATGAGAGAGACAGAAAATTATGCAGATATATTTTCTCTCCTAGATAAACAGGAGTTAGTCATGCGGGTCCTACCCTATCACCCTATCTAATCCTAATAACCTCCTCAAAACCATCTCAAAACACATGTCAGATGAATCTCTACCCTTTTAATAACTCACGATGGGAATTAAATTTCAACACACAAATCCTTGGGGGGCACTTTCAAATCATATACAAACCATAGCAATGAAGATTTGGGTTTATATTAAAAGGAATGGGATGATTTTTGAATCTGATTTTCTTCTGGCAAATGACCAGAAATTAACTTCTGTCTGAAACTAGTTACCACTGAGGTAATCATAAAACTAACAAAATTCCTGAACTTTTGATCTGCGTAAGTTTTTATGACAGCTGAGACCAGCAAAGTAATGGGTCTAGCCACTGGGCTGACATACAAGTTCTTCTGCCTTCTGGAAGATTTAAGCCTCCTTGGATGGCCTATCTGATTATGACTCTGTGTTTGTGCACAAGGCTCAGAAATATACTCATTTTCGCCACAATGTCTACAAAATATTGCTTTGTTTATTTTGCTTAAAAGTCTAGTTGCTCCTGACAAGTGTACAAGTCCATTTACTGTACTAGGGTCTGAAACAGGGACATTTTCTTAGACATTAATTAGGCCAGTTGCTAGCCCGAGGGCTAGCATTCTACTACAGGAACATTTCATTTAAAAAAAAAAAAAAGCATAGCCCATACCAACTCCCTTAAGAGGATGGAGCCACTGAGTATTGGTCATGTGCCTTCAGTGTGTCTAGCCTAAGATACAACCTGGCTCCACTCGCCACCTCCAAACCCTGCAGCTATCTTCCTGTATTGAACCCTCTGAAGTTACTGGGAGTAGGTATGTCTACAAGTCCGGTGCTGGGTCCCAGGGCTAACTTAATCACTAAATTTAATCTGCTTGGTATCCTCAGAGGAAAAATTTTAAGTTCTCTTAAAAATGCATTTAGAAATATCAGCATAATCATTATAATGCATTCTTTAGTTAAATGTGGTTTTAAAAACATGAATTATATCTCCATTGTAAGGGCATCTGTTGTTTCTTGCCAATGATTAGCTGTGACTGCATCATCAAATTTTCCTTTTATTACACATCAAAGGCTATCTGTTCTAATTAAAGACCATACATGAATCTAAACAAATTTGCGTTATCTGGGAAAATTAGATTTTTTAGTTCCTCTAAGTGTAATCATCTTAAATGAGCTGGATGAGCAGGTGTTCTAAGGCACATCTAGGGAAGGAGGGCATTGGGAAATGGGGTCAGTGAGGTCTGTGAAGGAAAGATCTAGCCCACCAGGACCCATCAGGCCACACCTGTGTGGTCTACTCCTTGTACAGATGCTGAAGTTCGACTGAACAATGCTCAGGGAACAGTGCAAGTCCCAAGATGGCACCTCAGCTTCTGGGCCAGGAACAAAGTTAAGATGGGAAAGTGATGGCTCCTGGAGCTGAGATATTTTCCTGAGAGATTCATTCTCAATCTGAGGCCTTATCAGCCTAGTTCCTGCTGCAGACAGGCAAAAGGATGCAGGATTAAAAGATTGGAGAAAGTCTGAGGGATGAAAGGGAACAAAGAGAGTGTCCTATAAGATGAGAATAAAACAATAAAAACTAAGAAAAGAGGTTTTATTATGGCTTTTCCTCTGCTATATCAAGTCTACCCAGCATACAAGATAGGAAATAAAAAGATAAATGGAGTTATACTTTCTTTTTTGCATGTCTTGAGGCTTGAACTCAAGGCCTAGGTACTGTCCCTGAGCTTTTTTTGTTCAAGACTAGCTGCTCTACTACTTGAGCCACAGCTCTACTTCTGGGTTTTTTTTAGCTTAATTGGAGATAAGAGACTTTCCTTCTCTAGCTAACTTTGAACCACCAGCTTCAGATCTTAGTCTCTTGTGTAGCTAGGATTTACAGGCAAAGCCACCATCACGCAGCTAGTTATACCTTTTTTATTTTTGCAAGTTATGGGGCTTGAACTTAGGGCCTGGGCACTGTCCCTGAGCTTCTTTTGCTCAAGGCTAGAACTCTACCACTTGAGCCACAGCGCCACTTCTGGCTTTTTCTGTTTATGTGGTACTAAGAAGTCAAACCGATGGCTTCATGCATGCTAGACAAGCACTCTACCACTAAGCCACATTCCCAGTCCTAGTTACAAATTTTGCAGGACTGTTCTAAAGCCAAAACATCACACATATTGTTCTTGGCCTTGCCCTACACATTTCATATCCTCTTTCCCTGAGCACACTCCTCCCTTCCCCACATAGGTCCCTTCAGTGAGGTTCCCCCATCCCAACAGCCAGTGGACCATGTATCCCCATCTTCTGGATTCTCTCCAACCCCTACCTTGATGTCTGACTCCAGCTGCTCCTTACTTCCCTGCGAATTTTTGTCCTTTATAGATAAGCCAAGTTCTCCCCAGCTACATCTCAAAAGTCTGAATAACCTGCCAGAGCACAGATCAGTTCTAACACGTTTAGAGAATTTGTTGAAAGTCTTAGCACTCATAAATCACATCGAAGTGTGTGTGTGTGTGTGTGTGTGTGTGTGTGTGTGTGTGTGTGTTTGTATTTGCACACACAGAGGGGAGGTAAGAGAAGACATTTTATCTCTCTGCACTCAGGATGGTGGTACTCCAAGGTAATCAGAATAAAACGCATCTTGTTCTTTGGAACATTATATGCTTCAATGACCTGGTTGATCTCTTCTTTCCAACCCTCCTCACCCCCACATCCTGGGGCTTGAACTCAGGGCCTGGGTTCTTTCCCAAAGTGCTATACTATTTGAGCCACAGTATCACTTTTGGATATTTTCTGAGTAGCTTGTTGGTGATAAGAGTCTCATGGATTTTCCTGCAAGGGCTAGCTTGGAACTTTGATCCTCAGATCTCAACCTCTGGAGGGCTAGGACTATAGGTGTGAGTACCAGTGCCCAGCTTTGTTCTCTTTTTTACATTTGGTGCTGGAGTGATTATAGAGTAAGTGGGTTTATCATCCCTGGTTGTTTCTTCGTCTAGTCTAACTGAGAGCACACACACACACAGAGGTGTTCATGATCTGGTCAGGTTGAGACACAGACAAACACAGGCCTTTGGTTTCTCCAAGATATGGAGATAGAGCAGTTCATAGAACCTCTGGCTTACTAGCCAGCCTCTGTCACTATAACAAAATACTAGAGAAGACAATTTGGTAGGGGGGGGGCGGGAATTCACAGCTTTGGAGATTCTAGTCCATGATTTTCTGAGTCCTGAGGCTTTGAGGTTATGGTAAGGTAGAACATTGCAGTAGGAGCAAAACTGTTCACTTCAGGGTAGCATACAAAGTGGAACCAAGAGGGAGGTTGATTTTCCATAATCCCTTCAAAGGTACACCGCTAATTGCTTTACGACCTCTCACTGGCCTCCACCTTCTAGAGGTTCCTCCATCTTCCAATAGCAACCCCTTGGAACCATCAACAAATGGACCTTTGAGGATCATTAGCTCTCAAACTATAAGATCCCTTGTAGTTCTCTCTCTCTCTTTTCCTGATTCTATCAACCCTCTCATCTCAAAGAAGCTTAGTTTTCACCTATTTGTTTTGAGAGAATTATAGATTCATAGACAATAAGGGGGAGAAATACAGACCCCTCCTTAATCTTTTACCCAGCTTCCTCACATAGTAATGTCTTTTGAATATGCAACTAAGACAGCAACACTGACTTTGTCATAAAGATCTGTAGTTAGTCCTTAACATGAACACCGCATGTTGCCTTTTATAACTTCCCGCACTTCTCCCGTGGTCTATCTTCCGTCTTTCCTGGAAATTACATGAGTGACCTCTCTATTATTTTATAATATTACATAACTTTCTTGTTGTGATTTTTTTCTTCTATGTCTAATTCTCAGAAGATCCATTTATAGTGTTGTATGTATTGATAGTGATAGATTACTCCTTTTGTTTGTTTGCTTGCTTTGTAGTCCAGGCTGTCTTCAAACATAAAATCCTTTTGCCTCTCTGCCTTGCCAGAGCTGGAATTAAAGGTGTGTACTATCAAACTGGTTTCCATTGGTCAGATTGATTGCTATCTTGAGTTTCAAGAGTATATCATAGTCTCATTATTCTTTATTAGGTAAGTGTTTTGCAAATGTACACACCTGGAGAACTTATCTTTGTACCTACCTAAAAGAATAGTTGCTGTTACTGAGTATATTTTTTATTTTAATTTTATTATCAAGGTGATATACAGAGGGGTTACAGTTTCATAAGTAGTGAAAACATTTCTTGTCTAACTTGTTGATTATATTTTTTATTGTCAAGCTGATATACAGAAGGGCTACGGTTATATTTTTATTGTCAAGCTGATATACAGAAGGGCTACAGTTACATAAGTAAGGTAATAAGTACATTTCTTCTTAAACTTGTTACCCCTTTCCTCATTTTTCTCCTACTTTCCACCCCCTACCCCCTGCCAAGTTGTACAGATCATTTCCAATATATTGTCTTATGTATATTGCTGTTTGCATTGGTTCCCCCTTGTCCTTTGTAGCACCATTCTGTTTTTCTCCTTCCCTTCCCTAATTCAAATAAACATATATACAATACCAGGGTACCAGAATCAAATACAGTGACAACAGGGGATATATTATAGGGGGAAGAACATACAAAGGAAACAAAAAAATCACGTAGTACATTAAAAACAACAACAAAGAAAAAACCTCTTGGGTCCATGTCTTGGAGTTCATTTCACTCAGCATCATCTTATATGGTCATATGTACATAGCTATTGGGCTATTTTGTTCCTCTGCTAAGAGGAACTAAGATATCCTAGATGTATACTAATTATTGCAAATAAGGGAAATCATGGGACCTATGTTTCTTTGGGTCTAGCTTACTGCACTTGGAAAAAATCATATTGAGTGTATTTTTATATCTTCCAAAATTTTCTCTTTTGAAACTTTCATTGTGTTCTGAGAACTTCTGGTTTGTTGTTGTTGTTATTTTATGCCAGTACTTGGGCTTGAACTTAGGGCCTGGAGCTCCCTTTTTCCTTTTTCACTCAAGATTTATACTGTACCCCTCTACTCACAGCTCTACATATGGCTTTTTGCTGGTTAATTGGAGATGAGTCCCACAGATTTTTCTGCCTAGGATGGTTTCGAACTGGCACCTTCAGATTTCAGCCTCTTGAGTAGCTATGATTATAGGCATAAGCCACTAGTGCCTTGGCTAAGTATTTAACTCATGTGTTAAAAATTTAGGATTATCTTTATTTTATTTTATTTTTTGCATTAAAAATTGTCTTTTAAGTAGCTGTACAAAGGAGTTACCATGGTTTTAATGTAAGCTTTCTGGAAGCAGATTTTCTTGCTTGTCTTTCTTTTGAGTATGCCTTGGTTTCTTCTTTATTCTTGCAGAGCATTTTTGCTCGATGTATAATTCTAGATTGAAAGTTTGTTTCTGCTGTATTTGGAAAATGTGCTAACACATTCTTGCCTTCATGATTTCAAATGGGTATGTATAGCCATTTGAACTGTTTCCTTTTTCATATAATTAAGATGTATTTAGCTTTCAGAATTTGAATATGGGATACCTGGATATGCACATGTTGGACTTCATCCTGTTTGACAAATTTAGGGAAATTTCAGTCATTCTTTGAAAACCAATTCAACACCAACCATTTTCTCATCCTCTTCTGGGACTCTGGTGGCACAAAATAGGATGTTTGTTATAGTCCAATATTCCTTGCATAATTGTTCATATTTTTAGTCTCCATTTTCTCTTTTTCTTTTTCTTCTTCCTTCTTTCCTTTCTTTCTTCATTTTAGGGGGAGAGGTATTGGAAATCAATTCCAAGTTCTAAGTAAGCACTCTATCACCAGATTACATCCTCAGCATGCAGACCACCATCCTGTATAGTATTTTCTTTGTTTAAATTAGGTAATTTCTATCATTAGATCTCAAATTGTTTTTAAGATTCTCCTTTGTCATCTCTGTTCTGATATAGATTTTATATGTTGAACTTTACACTATCCTTTTTTATATTTTTATGTTTATACTCCACATGGTGTATATTTAGATTTTCCACTTGTTTCTTATCTCTGCTGAGATCATTTTTTTCTCTGCTAAATGTATATTATAATTTGTGGTAAGCATACTCATTATTGCTCATTGAAAACATTTTGGCAATGGCTGCTATAAAATATTTATCATGTAATTGTAGTATCTCTGTTTATCTCAGTCTTGGCATCTAGTCAGTTATCTTTAAACCATATTTTTATTAGTTGTGTGCCTGTGGCTCACACCTGTAATCCTAGCTACTCAGGAATCTGAGATCTGAGGATCACAGTTCTAAGTCAGCTCAAGCAGAAAAGCCCATGAGATTCTTTTATCTCCAATAAACTACCCAAAAGCCAGAAATGGGGCTGTGGCTCAAGTGGTAAAGTATTAGCCTTGAGCCAAAGAAGCTCAGGGACAGACCCTGAGTTGAAGCCCCAAGACCAGCACAAAAAATAATTTAATAGTTTTTCGAGGGAGGTTTATTTTGACATGTATACATATGCACACAGCGTACCTTGATTGGGTTAACTTCCTCCACCACTCCTTTTCATCTTCCTTCAGCATTTCTCAAATCACACTTAGCAAGCTTCATTGTTCTATTTGCACAATTAATATGGAGTATTTTGTCCATATTCACTTTCCTTCACATCTCTGTTTGCCCTCCCTCTTTCCACTAGTATCTTTACCCCAAATAAGATCTGTTTTATATTCCTGTCAGTCAGATATCAAGGTTTTGCACTTGATACTCTACTGTTAGCACCATGCCTCCAAATCTTTATGCTCTAATTATTTTTTATTTGTGTGTGTGCTCATGTATGTGCCCTGTGCATGCAATGTGAGTGAGCAAGCACACATATGGCACACACATGTGCACATGCTCAGAGCCTGAGTACTACCTCTTAGAATTTTTGCTCAATGTTGGCACTCTGTCACTTTAACCACTGTTCAAGTTCTGCCTTTTGGTGGTTAATTGGAGATAAGAGTTTCACAAACTTTCTTGCCTAGGCTGGCTTTGAACCATGATCCTCAGAGCTCAGCCTCTTGAGTAACTAGGATTATAGAAGCAAGTAACTGGTACCAGAATCTAGTTATTTTTGAGATAAGGTCTTGCTTTTTGCCCAAGTTAGCCTGGATCTAGATCTACCTGTTTATACTTTCCACTGTAGCTAATATGACAGGCATTTGCCACTACGCTCAGCTTTTTCTGTTGAAATGGGAGTCTTTAATTGTTGTTCAGGAAGATTTAAATCTCTGTCTTTCTGATTTCTAATTCCTGAGTAGTTAGGATTACATGAATAAGACACTGTTCCTTTCTACTGCAATTTCTTAAAAAATTAAGTAGAATAACTTTAGATTTACATAAGAATTGTAATGATCATATAGAGTGCCCATATTCCCTTTGCTCAATTTCCTCTAAAATTAACAATTTAACTTTTGTAGATTACTAAGAATGAGATCCTGTACTTTATTTGGATTTCATGAATTTTCCCACTGATGTCCCTTTCTGATCTAATCCAGGATCCACCATATCTATAAACTGTTCATTCAAGCTGGTAGCTAGGGCTGGAGAGATCCTCCTGGATCTCTCCACTGTGAGTACAAGTCAATTGAGTCAGGATGGAAGCAAGTGCTAAACTCTCCTTCACCTCCCTGCCCCATTTCAGACAGAACTGCAGAAAAAAAAAATTAAAAGAAAGAACAAGTTTTAACTTCAGGTTTGTTTAAGTTGGATAATAATAAAAAGACTCCAGACTAAGTAAGAACTGACCAAATAGGCAGATAGAAGATATCAAATAATTTGGTTGTTTAAAAGTTGCTCGGGGTAATCTTGAACTTGAGATACTTTTTCCTCCACATTTAGAAGTCTAGGAGGTACAGATGTATACTTCCACCCCATCCTTTTATTTTTACAAAATTTTCTTCATCTCATTTTATGTGAAGAAAGACAGTACCATATTACTTTTTTTAAAGCCTTGGAACTCAATAGAGAGAGAAAAATGTCTATTGAAACGACATTCCTCACAAATAGGTATCTGACCTGTGACTCCTATTGGGGCTGAAGAGCCTGCTCACCTGCGGGCCTCATCATGACTAGTTTTAATTATCTTTCCAGCTAACTAATCCTCTCTTGGGAACTGAACTGCAGGATGAGAGCTCATGGTAAATTTCCCCAGAATGGTTTTATAGAAACCATGAACTTTCTGGAAGACTCCTCACCATTACTCATTTTCATGTCAGACCCCTATTCCAAACCATGAAGGTTTCGGTGAATGGTCTCTGGAGGCAAATTTATCACTATGAGATGAGAAAGTCCTTGAACTGTCAGATTGAGGCTATAGCTCCTTAGGAGTGGGTAATTACCTTCCCAACAGAGAGTATTGGGGTGACAAAGTTCTGTCCATTCCAGAGCCCAGATGCTCAAAGCAACAGCTTCCAAGTTGGTTGTTGAGGCCCAGAAAAGAAGACTATCCTAAGTGGCAGATGCTGGCTTCCATGGCCAGGACAGAGCTGTACTTTCTACCACAGAGTCGACATTATTTTTCTCACAAGAGAAATACAATTTACTGATGATCAGTAGTTCATTTTCGTGATTCCAGCAGAGAGTGGAAGATACATTGAAGAAAATATTGAGGATGACATTCATGTATCAGATGGAGAGAAGTGACCATTTTCTGAGATTCTATGACTGCATGATTTAATGATAGGAGCTGAATCAAGTGGTCCATATATTAGGTATCTCAGGTTCAACCTTGCTTCATATAATACTGTGTACTAACTTAGGAAAACCTATAGATTAAATATCCTCTGTGTACTCAACCTAACTACTTAGGAAGTAACACAAACATAATTCCTTAGCTTATATCATTAGAGACCATTAGCTGTTTCTATGATCTAATATGGTGCCTTTCATTCTCCATCATGATAAATTTAGGGTTAAGTGCAGATGCCTTCAACCAAGTGTAGATACCCTAGAATATGGAGTGAAAATCTCTCAGGCTGAGACTAAGAATATAATTTTGCAAATCTCTAGGATATCTTAAGACGCCAAGACCAGAAAACAACTGAATTTGTTATTTAACTTCTTCCTGCAGCCTTATCCTACTGTGTTCCCCTAAGGTCAGCCACAGTGTCTCTGAAGATAGTCCAATGTCTCTGTCTCCTGTGACCTTCACCCCAGCAAACTTGGTGGAAGATGAGGTGATTAGTATGACTGAGACCTCATATGTTGGAGACAAAGAAAACCAGGAAGACTATAAGATTGGGTAAAGACTGGAAAAGTACAAGCCTTAACTTCTGGGTATTTGAATCCGTTTACAATGATATCTATATTCCCACATTTGCTCATAATTCAGAGTAGCTGAATTATTGAACTAGACTAGGTTTCACACAATGGAGTTTTATTATCCATAAAGAAAAATGAAATGGTAGCATCTATAGGAATATGAATGGAACTTGAGATCATCATGTTAAGTGAAAGAAGCCAGTCACATAAAGTGTCATGTTTTCTCTCATTCACAGAGGTTGGACAGTTTATGTATGGGGGCCAGTCCAGAGTTCAGTTGTGCTTTAGGTTGCTGCATTGCTTAACTTATACCTGGGGAAATGCATCAATTCAAAATAGGTTTGCATTGAACTCAAAATCAGCAAATTCACTTAATATACTATGTCACTTTTTGGATTGGTAAACAAGCATGACCTCTGTGTCAGGAAGAAAACTCAACTTCAGAGACTGTCATCCCAAAGGACTACCACTCTGTAATGTCTGGGAATGGATGCCTGCAAATGTTACAATATTTTGGCTTATAACTTCATGGAATAAAAAGCCAGTTATCATTCATGCAAATAAAAGTGGAAAGAGCTGTAAGAATTGATTAGAAAAGCCAAGAAAACAGCTTGATACATCAATTCTGGCAAGTTGTAGGCTCACAGCTAAATGTCTCATTGGAAAGATTAGAGAAAAATTGTTTATGAAAGCTGTCTTGGTATAAGATTACTACAGATAAAGTTCCCAGAGGCTTCGAACTCCAAGAATGGACTCCTGTGAATCCAGCACTTCTCTCTAATAGGAAAAGTAAAGTTTGACTTTTAACAGTTCATTAGATGAGCAATGGCCTTGCTGAATTAGGATTTTGTATGCTTTTGCAGTTTATGACACCTCACTTTTCTTTAAAAATTGAATCTCAAAGAGACATGTTATTCCATGTTTTTATTAAGATTCACTGCAGAAAAAAGTGTGCTTTACAACTGATACGTTACTTCGCCACCCTGAGATTCCCCATTACTGGTCACATTCTGCAACCACTGGAGCCTCTGGCCCATCCATGCAGGCAACCAGCCTCTCACCTGTGAAGACGTCTACAGCCATGGGTGCCACTGGGGAAATTCCAGCTTACAGATGAGGTCTAGATGCATGTTCTTCCAGAGTTAACCACAGAGGCTTTTCTGTTTGGCCCACATTAGGAACATATATTTCAGGTGGAACCTGGCCTTTGCACCCTACTGTGGACATGCTCAGTGGTGCTGGATGCTCTCATGGGGATGGCCAGAGCGAGCCAGTACGCATGTCCATTCAGGAGACTGTGTGGCATGACAAGAGGCTTCCTTTTTAAATTTTATTTTATTGTAAAGATGTTATACAGAGGGGTTACAGTTACTTGAGTAAAGTAATGAGTGCATTTCTTGACAATAAGCTTTTGCAGAGGCTTTTTCTTCTCTGGGATTCATGCTCTTGCTTATTTAAGTCTGGTCTTCTACCACTTGAGCCACACCTCCACATCCAGCTTTTTGCTGATTAGTTAGAGATAAAAGTTTCTCTGACTTTTCTGTCCAGACTTCAAACCTTGATCCTCAGATCTTATCCTCCTGAGTAGCTAGGACTGCAAGCATGAGCCCCCAGTGCTCAGACTTATAGACATTTTCATTCAAATCAATAGAATTGGATGACCACTATGAGAAAGCATCCCCACACAGTACTCTGGGAAGTTGACAAATCTAGAAAGAGAACCTCACAGCCTAGTCTTTAATAGAGACAAAAAAAACTGTTTAGCAAAGCATTCTGGAAGCAGGAGTTACCTAGGTGAGCAGATACAAAGGATACATGCAAAATACATGAGGGCTGGGTAAGGGTGAGGGGCAGAGAATATTGTCCAGCCCCATTCCCTCTCATGGTATGCATGCTTGGGGTATGTTGGCAATGTTCAGTCATTATGGCATACAGTGCTCTTACTGCTATCTGGAATGGCAGTGGAAGTTCACAGCAATCCCAGGTCTACCCTGTATAAATGAAGAATTCATATTTTAGCCCATGGGTGAGCCCATTCCTAGAAAAATAGGTGGCCACAGTTGTATAGCTACCAAGAAATTCTAATTTGACCCTATACTTAGTCACAGCATCCTTATTACATCTGGGATGGAGGAAGAAAAGCCAAGAGCCATGGTGATAAACATCGTGCTTCCTAGACTGAGATAGCTAAGAGCCACTAACCTGTCCTTGATTCGTTATAACTTTTGCTGGGTTCTCTTGCATAGAAAAGTTGGAGCTGTTGAAATCAGAAAACTTGGGTATGTGTCTGATCTTTAGCACTCACTACCTTTAGACATGACAGTTGGATTCCATGGGCTATAGTTTTCTTCCTCCATAATCTGAAAAGAATCCTGGAATTCACTCAATAAATATTTATGGAACATCTCTAGTGTGCCACACAGTGCTGGGAACTGGTAAGAAGTATGAGAGCCAAATGTTGTGACAATTACTGATACCCTTAAACTCAAGGGATTTTCTGGAAATTCAGAAAAAGTAATAAATACAAGACTAGGATAAGCTGGGCACTGATGGTTCTCACCTGAAGTTCTACCTACTCAGTAGACTGAGACCTGAAGATCCAGATTAGAAGCTAACCCAGGCAGAAAAGTCCCTGAGTCTTCTATCTCTATTAACCAACAAAAAGCTGGAAATGAAGGTGTAGCCCAAGAAGTAGAGTACCAGTGAAAAAGTGCAAATACAAGGCCCTGAGTTCAAGCCCCAGTGTTGGAATAAAAAAAAAATCAAATATACAGTATTGCTAGTAGCATGGAAAGGCTAAGGACTAAGTCCCTCATTCAACACAACTCTGGGTTCCCATAAAAGTGCAAGAGTCAGAGGCTACCCTAAAGGGATCCAAATGTCATGTGAGATAAACATGTATCATTAACGCTGAGTGAGGGAAATTCCTGCTTCACAGGACCAAAAGAGAGAGGGCCACAGTAAAATCTCCTGCAAAGCATCATGCTTTCAAGAGAATGAAGTACTTAAGAATGGAAATATGAACAAATCTGGTATATATTTAAAAGAAAGAATCACTTGCCATTCAGAGATTGAGACTGAGATTGCTATTTAATGTACACTAAGCCAAAAGGGGTATTTAGACTGAATTGTGCCTCATGTAGGAATGGACTTTTCTTCAGCATCAATAGTCCTGCCCTCCACGTTGTCAGACAGAATAGAGGGCCAGAGGGAACTGTGGGGATAAGAGTTCTCAGGAGAGCACAGGCCACAAAGCTGGATTTGCTGCTTGTAAAAAAGGAGCCTCCCACATCACCAGTGGGGTTTTCTAAGAGCTTGGCTATGACAACACCTGAGGGCTGTCATTTTAGGAATATCTTGGAGGAACATTTTCATTTTCCCATTCTTGCCCATATGTCTGCTCTGATACCACATGAAGCCCTGACTGTAGGCTAGGGGTGGTGATGTCCACCAGAATAAATGAAATGAAATAGGGATTCTGACCATGAAGCTTACATTATTATTGCCTGAGTGGTAGCATTTTTCTTTTTTGTGTACATTTTCTATCGTAAAAATGTTGTACTGAGGGGTTACAGTTACATGAGCAAGGTAATGAGTACATTTCCTATTGAACATTGTTGCTTCCTCCTTCTTTTTCCCCCCTACTATACCTTCCCTCCCACCTCCACAACTATCCCCCCTCTCCCCTCCCCCCCCCCGACTCTCAACCCCCACCCCCCACCCCCACCAAGGTTGTAAAGTTCGTTTCAACATAGTTTTTTGTGCATCTCATTGTTACAATGCATCAACCTGTATCCTTATTTAAACAATTTTTTTTCCTTTCCCCTGCCCGAATTAGAGAAGTGTATATACAAATGCAGGGCACCAATATCAAATACAGTGAAAATAGGGGTTATACCATGGGGAAGGAACATACAAAGAAACAAAAATAATCACATGGTACATTATAAATATATTAGAAACAGTAGCAAGAAAGAAAAAAGATATTTGTGTCCCTATCTCAGGGTTCATTTCACTTAACTTCATCTTATCTGGTCATATGTACATAGCTTTGGGCTATGCATGTCCTATGCATGTACTAGTTATTGCAAATAAGGGAAACCATGGGAAATATGTTTCTTTGCACCTGGCTTACTTCACAATATATTTTTTCCAATCTTTCATTTCCTAACAAATGGGGCAATGCCATTCTTCCTGATGGAGGCATAGAATTCCATTGTATATATATATACCACATTTTTTTGATCCATACATCTACTGAGAGGCATCTGGGTTGGTTCCTTATCTTAGCTATGGTAAATAATGCTGAGATAAACATAGGCATGCTGATAGTCTTAATATGGTCTTGTTTGTGATCATTTGGATAAATGACCAAAGTGGGATTGCTGGGGCATAGAGGAGCTCTATGTGGAGTCTTTTGAGGAACCTGAGTGGTAGCATTTTTAGGCCCCTCAAAGTTACAAAAACTTTTGCCTTCATCACTTTACATGTTTTTATCTAGCTTGGGTAAGGCAGCTACAGTGTAGGCAGCAGTTCTAAGCAGAATTGCTGATCCCATCAGGGACCTCACTCAAGTTCTGAAGAAAGCTCAGCGGTCATCAAGAAGCCTTATAGACAAAAGTAGACCCACCCCCAGAAGGCAGGTGACTGTTAGTGCTGCCTACTGGACTCAGAGTAAGCAGGAGGCTTGTGGAACCACACAAGATCAGGACTGGAAGGGCTAAAGTAGCATTTTAACCTAAGTGTCCATAAAATATGTACGTACATCAGATGACATTTGAATTCATCCCATTCAGAGCAGCTCCACAAAACTAGCTGGAGTCACAACCTATGGAACAACCTAATGCTCTAATATCTTCATAATCTGGAAACTCCCAATATCTCTGTTCACTCCTAGGGATGGGTTCTATTTCCCACCAGGTCTCCATTTTTCCATCTCAGAGATTCCCATATTTCCTGAGACCTGCTCTAGTTCTCTGATAGCTACCCACAATTCCCACTCACATCAGCAGCTGGGGACACCATCTAAGGAACACTGCTATACAGCTAGGTACCTGGTGCAGGGCTCCAGGGACAGCTCACATGATGGCCTGCTGACACTACTAGGATACAGGTTTGGGGCTGCAGTTGGAGTAACAACTTTTACACTAAGCACTGAAGGTGCTGAGAGACAAAGACTCTCACCCAAACCAAGCCAAAGTCCTCTTGAAAGAGCTAAGACATGACCCAGAAAACTCATTCATTAACCTGAGAGAAGACAGGCTATAGAACTGGGAGTAGATGCCCAGAAAAGAGTAATAAGAAAGAGGGAGCTTCAGGGATCTCTGGAAGACAATAAGCTATTAACAATTGCAATGAACAGCACCCTTAAAATCCCAAGGAACCCCACTATGTTTAGAGGGGACATGCCATGCTCCCTAGGCCCCTCAAAATGTTACACAGGGTAATGAATTGTCACAATTTCACATCCCATTTTTTTCAGAATGACTTTATCTTATGAGAGAATTTGCATATTCTCCACTTCTTGCTCTCTGTGAGCATGATGTCCTATAGTTAACCAGTAAGGTGGCCTATAGGAGGATAAGGACTCTAAACTCTGCTATGATAGGAAATCAAGAAGAGCAACATAGACGTGATACAATAGAGCAAGACTATAGTGCAGCTGTCTAGGCTAGGTGAAAACAAACTTCCTTGGGTTCTTCTTCATTATGAAAATTAGGAAAAAGTATTCACAAAAGAAATAACCAGCCGATTGCTGGTGGTTCATGCCTGTAATCCTAAGGACTCAGGAGGGTATTGAGGATCATGGCTCAAAGCCAGCCTAGGAAGGAAAATCTGTAAGACTCTTACCTCCAATTAACCACCAGAAAAACAGAAGTGTCACTGTGGCTCAAAGTGGTAGAGCACTAGCCTTGAGCAAAATTGCTCAGGGATAGTACCCAGGCCCCAAGTTCAAGCCCCATGACCCCACCAGCAACAAACGAACCATATGAGGAATCAGAGGTTATATGTAATCACAAGAAAAAGATAATCAAACATAGAAACTATAATAGTTATTTAATACAAAATATTATTAATTGGTAAAACACTACCCAGTACTTTTTTAAAAAAGAAAGAAAACTCCAAATACTACAGGCACAACAAATGCAGGGAGGTACTAGACTGAGATCACACAGCTCAGGTATGCCCCTCTTCTGTAAAGGGTTGACTTGGCTTTGTACCAAGTCAGCAGACCTGGTAGCCTTAGTCTTAGAAAGCCCTTTGGTATGTCAGTGATCAGAACTGGCCCACAGGAGCTGTTCTTCAAAAGAAAATCACTGTATTAAGCACCAAGAATGCCATTAACAGCCATTCACATTGAAGGAAACAGGAACAACCTAGAATCAGAAGTAGAGACTCCCAACATTTATTGAGCCTGTCAACTTCCCCTATGACATTTTATTGAGAAAGCATTGGTGAAACTAACAGCAAAGGAGAAGTTTTTATCAGGTTTGCTATGGTCTGAATATGAAATATACCCCCACAGTTTTGTATTTTGGATGACTGGTCCCCTGCTAATGTTCTAATTAGATCAATTAGGTCACTGGAAACATGCTTTAGAAGCTAAAGCCTGGTCCCCAGTCCCTTCCTCCACACCACACCCCAACCTTGGCACTCTGCTTCCTCTCCTCCATTAAGTCCACCACTCTGATGCTCTGCCTTACCATAGGGAAAGCAGCAACAGAGCCATAGACTTTGGACTAAAATCTCTGAAATTATAATTGTAGTCAGTCTTTTTTTCCTTTAAGTTTTTCTCTCCAATGTTTTGGTCACAGAGGTAACTAAAACAAGGTTCAATTCTAGTATTATAAAGAGAGCAAGGATAGACAGATTAAGAGATAAGAGCAATAAAATGCTGCCAGACACAATGGGTTCATCTACTCCAGTAATGATTCCATATCTCCAACAGTAGCTGGGACTGGAGCTTCTCCTAGTTATATTTATCATAGTCCACCATTATGTCATTATTTACTTTGTTCTGCCAGAACCAAGATAATAATTTTAATATGAACATAACCTAAGACACAGTTTTTCTGAATGACAGGTGTCTTTGGTTTACTTTGAAAGTGGTGCCTAAGAGGAGAGGTTGAGTGCAAATGGTTTATTTGGTAGAAAAGACAATGAAGAAAAGTCAAAGCAAATGTTATTGAAATAACTCCTAAGAGAAGTTATAACATTTTACGGAAACCCTTGATACAAAAAGTCTCCCAGATTTTCTTTTTCTATGAGACATCATGAGAATAGAGTTTCATTTCACATTGCTTGAATTGTCTTCAGAAACATTGTCTGTCACTTCTACAGCAATCTTTGGCTTAGCAAGTATGTTAATCAAGTTTCCATTGCTATGGAAAAATACATGAGAAAATTTGCTTAAAGGAAAAGAGATTTATTTTTGCTCACAGTTTCAGTCCATGGTTGGTTAGCTCATTGCTTTGAGCCTGTGATGAGAGAGCCCATAGTGGCAGAGAGCATGCAACGGAGCAAAACCCCCTCAGTATCAACTTTCTAGTGACCTTTGTGCAGCAGTCATTTTCAAACAAGCTGCTAGTCTCATTCCTACATCTCCTTCTGATGGATGACTTCCTAAACCACGTCTGATAAAATCTGCATAGACCTGTGTTAGGATCTGAATTTATACTTTATTATTTATTTGTACTTATTTTGTGTGTATGTGAAGGAGTGGTTGTGGATCCAACTCAGAACCTTTCACAGACTAGGCAAACACGCCATTGTTGAGCTATAAGGCCAACTCTTGGTGTCTTTTTATTTTTTTCCCAAAAATGGTCGCTTGCAATTTCTTAATGTCTTGAAAATTCATTTCAGTTCTTAGCACTATTTATACTACTAAGGTCTTATAAATATTTAAATTTGTTGTAGCTGTTCTCAAGGACCTTAATGGCTAATTGTCCTTAAGGCTTATATCATGGCACTATTATTGCCAGCTTTATCTAAATCTCTGCATATGTTTCTTGAGCATCACTATCTAGCCTAGACTGGATTCAAACTCAAAATCCTCCTGCCTCAGCCCTCTGAGTACAAAAATTACATGTCTACATTACCACACTCAGCTCTTATGCTTTATTTGGTACATGCAATGCTGATATACCCAGTGTGAAAGAAAGTGGAAGCTATAGAAAAGAGTAACTCAAGGCCATACTCACCGAACTGACTTCTGCTTCCTGATGAGAAACTCAATTTGCATATCCTCATCTGGATGTATTTATGGAATATCTTCCCATGTTGCACTATATAAAAAATAGCCCAAGCATAGAGAATGAATGAAAAGGAATTTCTCATCTTTATCCTATTCCTTTTGTCCATTTGTTTAATGTGCTTTATAGGGAATGAACTTCTCAACTTACCATGCAACAATTTGTGAGATCTTGGATCTGATCTTATGGTGTGCTACTTTATTAAAATCTGAAAGTGGGGAAAGTAGCCATAGATTAACTTCATGATAGCATGGCTTCATGGCAACATCCAGTGGGAACCTTAGTTGTCCAAGGTAGGATATCAGTCAGGACCATCAAGAGGAAAAGGCTCAACTATAGTGGGTGGCAACCAATACACAGAGCTTATGGTATTCTAAGGAAGCAAGGCTGGTAAACTATAAGGAGGGATATAAATCTTGTCTTATATTGCCAAGGTATACAGGAGTCAGTCAGGGAGATATTTTTGTGTGAGGAGTAAAAGTGGGAAGGGAGGTAATTTAAAGTATTTGATCAGCTTGAATGAAAGGGAGAAATTCAGAATGATGCCCTCCAGAGAGGCATTCACTCAGCCCAGATCAGAGATGCTCTAAGTAACAACAACCCGAATTCCATCTCTTGTGACCCAGACAATGCACACACTGAGGAAGGCATGAAATGGTAGGATGAGCACTTAATGACATCCATGCTTACCTTTCAGCCCTCATGGATTTATGCAAATATATTTCTTACATTCAGAGTTCAGATTCAAGAAAGTTTGAATTTGTAAACAATTTTGCATCTGAAGCTTCCTCTAAGTATCTGAGTGTGATGACTCTCTTTAAATAATCAGTACATTTGTGGAGATAAGTCACAGAGTCAGGTACACTAGATGGAGTTGTCCATGAGAGTCGATCCTGGCTACATAGTGCAATCAGTGGGCTCTGCTCTGAGAGAAGCAGAGAAAAGAAAACAGGATTTTTGTCAATGTTTTGGGTAGGTACACTTGACCAACTAGCTGTCCTTCTGATCAGGATCTTGGGATATCTGAGAGGCACTGAAAGAAGTCAGACTGGAAGACTGGTCATGGTATGTCAAAGATGTCAGAGTATCTCATCCTGTGCCAAACAGAGACATCAGAAATGTCCACCTGACCATGAAGCTGAGAGTAACTTCATGTCAAAGTCCAATACCCAACTTCCTTCCACTCCATCTAAAGTCATATTTGTGATAACAGATTCCCTCAAGGTAGAGAATAAGGACAGTAGCAAGAGGTACATGTCCTTGTATACCTGCACATTCACACATAAGCACACTTACATATATCCCAAGCTTACTCCAGAAATTAGTTTTTTCTTTCTTCACTATACTTTCTTAGTCTGTAAGTCTTACTGATTCCCTGCACAATTGCCTGCTTCTGCAGTATTTCCCATCATCATCATCACTCTGCTCTTGTGTGAATTCAAGCTCCCTGTTGGGTATGTATCACATACATCCATAAGGTGTGATAGTTTACAAGGATAAGGCATGGCCCAAATTGGAGAGGCTAAGGGGAGACACAAGATGGAGACAACATACCATCCTGCCTCTCCTTAAACTCTTTCCCACAGGGAGAACTGACCTGTATATTCTGTACATGTTTGTAATATCTGCACATAGATTTGCAGGAATGTTCTTAGCATCCCCATGTTCTGCTTCCTTGTCTATGCTCTGGACTCATCATGAGGGCAGAGATGACAACTTACTTATCCTTCTATCCCTAGCTTCATGCTCAATATCTGGTGAGAAGCTTTGTAAATATTGGCTGAATTAATGACCAAGTGAAGCTCTGAGTCAATAACTCTGATCAAAGCCGCAAAGAATAGTTGCGAGTTGATAGGACAATTGTATTTTAAGATGTTAGAAAATTACCTTTTGTCCTACAAATTAATCAATAAGGTAAAACTGTAACATCAAAAGAATGTGTTATCACACCTCACTATTACTCAAAGGAGTTGAAAACTTAATACACTGCACACTGATTTTTATAAAAGCTCTCTCTATAATTGCCGTAAACTTGGAAACAATCATGCTGTCCTTTAATGGTGAACGGAGGACTAAACTATGGTACAGCCCAACCATGAATGTTATTTAGTGCTAAAAGGCAAGGACGTATTAATCCATGAATAAACATGAAAGAATTTTTATGCAGACAACTAAGTGAAAGAAGTCAGTCAGAAAGGCTCCAACCATAGCACATCTGGATGAGGCAAAGCTATGGAGCCAGTACAAGATCGGTGATTGTCAGAGACCATGGGAGAAGGAGGAAGGGAGAGATGAATAGGTGAAGCACAGATGAGTTTAGGGACAGTCTTCATGATACTAAAATTACAATTTCATCAAACTGATAAAACGTAAGAATAAAAACACAGTAAACCCTAATGTAAACTTAAGAAAAAGTAAGGCATATTATTGAAACCATTCACTTCTAATATTAATAGTAATAATAATAATGACAACATTTATTGAGCATGTAATATATTCAGGATTTTGCAGAGGGCTTTGCAAAAATTGTAAAGTTAAATATCCTCATCACTGCTTGGCAGATTCGAAAATTAAGGCCTGAGCAAGAGAAGAGGCTCACTGGAGGTTGTAAGATTTATGTACAGCAGTATGCTGACAACCAATTCTCTGATCTGAATAATCTTACCATTCTCCCACAGCTTGTTTCTCTCTATACCATGCACAGGGCTGCATGAGAAACAGACACTCTGCTATCAGCACTAAAGCAGCTGAGAAGAAACTCAGCACAACTGGTAGGTGTTCCTCATAGCCTTCATTCCAGGTCCTATGTCCTGGGTGTGGCAGGCAATAATGTGCTCAGCTTAATTTCTTCTTTGTTTAAAATTTTATTGTAAGGCTGAGGTACAGAGGGGTTACATAAGTAAGGTAACGAGTACATTTCTTGTCCAACATTGTTACCCCCTCCTTCATTTTCTCCCATTGTCCTTCCCCTAGACTCTCCTCACCTCCAAAGTTCCTCCAACACAATACACTGTATCTCTACAGACACAAAGACCAACAACTCTCTGATTCATTCATTTATTGTCTGTTCCCACCTACAATGTAATCTCCACAATCATGAGCAATTGTTAGTCATGTACATAGTCTTATTCTCAGTATGTACAATGTGGCCTTCCAATGAGAAGAGTAGATGGATGCCTAAACAAATGATACCAGTAAAAGAATGAATAAGTTCATGAATATGAATTTCTAATCAACAACCACAGTATCTACCTGATAGACAGTATGTGGGAAGTTATACCATCTAGGTTTGAGTAAGTGCACTCTATGTTCCCACAATAATAAAACTGCCTAACAATGTGTTTCTCAGAGTATATCCCTGACATTAAGAGACATATGGCTATGTTTCTTATCATTTACATGATCAGATTTGACCATTTATTATTATCCTTTGTTATTTTAAAACTAAGAAAAAGGAGTCCTAGAGGGAGGATGTGGCCAAAAACCACTGGGTTTTTTGGATTTTGTTTGGAGGACAAGTCCACCAGACTCTTGCCTAGCCTCTTTGCTAGATAAACAATCTAGAGAACCACAGCAGAACTGGAATTTCAACTGAGATGTGTGTGTGTGTGTGTGTGTGTGTGTGTGTGTGTGTGTGTGTGCGCGCACAAGCGCGCGAGTGCGCACTAGGGCTTGAATTTGGGGTTTAGGTACTGTTCCTTGGTTTTTTCACTGGAGGCTGGCACACTACCATTTGAGTTACACCTCCACTTCCAACTTTTTGGCCGGTTTATTAGAGATAAGAGTCTCATAGACTCTTCTTCTGGGACTGCTTCAAACTATAATTCTCAGATTTTAGCCTCTTGAGTAGCTAGGATTACAGGTATAAGCCATAAGCTCTTGGCAACTGAGACCATTTGATTCCAAATGCAAAACAGAATAGAATGACAAGCTCCATTGGACTCTTGGAGATAGTGGTTAGGGAATCCAGACTGAAATGAGAAAAAAAAAAAAAACAGAAGGGAAGAATGATATGGGAAAAAGTCTGCCTTACAAATTACCAAATGAGTGTCCCTAAAAAAAGCCATCCAGGAAATGGTAGAACAGAGCACCTGCAGCAAACTGATGGCCCAGAAATAGTGTCCACTCTGGAAAACGTGCTCATAGGGGTCCCAGCAGCCTGCCTAGTTCAGCACAACATCATGGACATGGCCACCCATCTGGCATCCATTGGAGAGATGGAGTTGTGACTAGCAAGCTCTCAGCAGTTAGGCTGTGGCTAAGATGGCCCCTGCCTAGCCTCTCTACAAATACCTGCTTATTTTTGAAGTCTCCTCTTTTTCACCTCTGAAAAATGGACCTCAAAATGCCAAAGAAGAGATTGTATTTTCTCCCTCCAGGTGTGGCTTGCTAGTTTAAATTTGATGATTCTGCACAGACAGGTCCCAGGGAAATGAAGATTACAGTCTGGGCTAGCCAGTTACAGGAAAAAGTGACCTTGGTATAGTCAAACTGCTAAATAGAAAAAGAAAACCAAAAACAATGAATGATATCCATGTACTTCAGAAGCAGATGCTTAGTACCATATTGTCTTCCCTCTCCCCAAGCAGTTGCACAGGCTGAATATGCTGGTTCCACTTTTCTATAGCACAGAAGAGACTAGTGAACTCTGTCCATGTATCAAACCTGCTAGTTAGTGGAGGCAGAGCCTTCTACTCGCCATGTCAGCCAGTTCTCATGTACTACAAGTCTCCACATGAACATATTTTCCTAGAGAATCTAACAGCATCTATATTCTAGTCTATTCCTCATACAGACAGTGCTTATAGTGGAAAATGAAGCCTTCAGAGGAACTGTGGGGGAGGTGGGGAGTCCCAGGTCACTCTGCCACCCATTGTAACAGCCAGGTCTTTTGTCTCCCTCCTAATTCTCTTCTTTCATGCTACCATGTGCCAGAGCTTGCACTGGAATAAAGTTACTTTCAAGAATAGCAAAGCTCATTTTATTTACATTTAAAACAATAGCAAGAAAGAAAAAAACCACTTGTGTCCCTATCTTGGGGTTCATTTCACTTGTTTGTTCTTCCCCTATGGTATAACCCCTGTTTTCACTGTATTTGATGTTGGTGCCCTGCAACTTGTATATACATTTTTCTAATTTGGAGAGGGGAAGGGAAATAACAAAATGCTGAAATAGGGATACAGGTTGAACCATTGTAACAATGAGATGTACAAGACATTATGTTGAAAACGAACTTTATAACTTGGTGAGGGGGAGGAATGGGGGAAGAGGGGAGGAAAAGGATGGTAGGGGGAAAACAAAGGAGGAGGTAACAATGCTCAATAGGAAATGTACTCATTACCTTACTCGTGTAACTGTAACCCCTCTGTGCAGAATTTTTACAATAAAAACATAAAAAGAATAGCAAAGCTCGATCCGTTCCTAACTGATTCTCCCTGCTCTATCTGGTAACCCCAAATGTGCTCCTGCCATTATTTAAATGGCTTAGGAGGAAGACATTAGTAGATACCACTAATGCATGTAATGTGATTTATGTCCCATTATAAAAGTGTCACTAGTTCTCACTAATCAGGGCCTTGAGGAAATGAAGAATAGACCTGGGAATGTTTGAAAAGCTGAAAGAAAAATGTTCAGAACAAATAGCATGCCTGGACAGAGAATGTGGTGAGGTAGACCTGAATGGTCTGAACACAGGGGTCAGGGCAAAGGAGATGCTGAGTATAGATTCAGACACACTGGATATTTTTCACTGCCTTTAGGTGGTCCTGTGACCTCCACACCAGATTGTCTTAGTCTCTCATCAATCCAGGTGCTCTGCCCATATCTGGCACCCCAGAGGTAGTCAGAAAAGCACTGGCAACGGGTAAGAAATTGACATCTGGACTAGTCTTGACCTTTCAGCAGTGCTTCAGGAAAGAAATTCTGACCTCCAGAACAAGTGAGGAAATCAAAGATGAGTTTGGCAGTGACCTGGACCCCTAGCTAAGTTACTGGGAAAGGAAAGATTACCTGAATTATGACTACAATACAAGGAAGTCAAGTCAGGTATGAGAGGGAATCAGGAACAAACACTAAGGCCTATTTGAAGCCAGATGAGCACTGACAACAGGCCAAAATGGGGTATCCAGGAGCCAGGAAAGCCTTCTTTTGAAGAAAAACCTCCCAAGACCCGAGAAAGAAGAGGCAGGTCTTGTTGTGAGCCAATTGGTGCACTGGGACAGTGGGAGGGGGCAGGGGGAGGATGGGAAGGGATGGAAAGGGGAAACAAAGGAGGAGGCTACAATGCTTGATAAGAAATGTACTCATTATCTTGTCCATGTAATTGTAACCCCTCTGTACAGTATTTTCACAATAAAAGAAAAATAAATAAAAGAATGCCATAGAAGACCCAGATGAGTGGTAGTGTGTATGTATGTAGGTGTGTGTGGTAGAGACTGGGCAAGAGAACTCGGGGGGTGCATCACCTCATGGCAGCAGAAACACAGACATGTGTCAGATAGGAAGAGCATCCTAACAGGGTGACTTGTGCACCATGAACCCTGCAGCTCAACTCTGCTTTGTGAGCTTCTCCCATTTCCAAAGCCCTCACCTCTTGGGTCCACTCAATCATTTTCCTTCCTCTTCTGTCACTGGCCTGGAGGCAAGATTATTTTTGTCCATGTGCCTGGTCCATCAGTTACTACAGCTCCAGATATTGAAATAGCACCAATCAATCTAGACCTGAGAAAAGGGTTTCCCTGTCTCTGCACTCTGGTTTCCTGTTTTAGGTGACACCCAGTACCCATCTTGCATAGAAATAGAATCTCACCTTTGTGAGGTCCCATCTTCCCAGTATGAGCTTATTGGTCTAAGACCAGAGTTCATTCTCCCATTATAAACATGGACATCAGTAGAGACAAGCAAAGGGCTTCTTCTAGCTGCTCAAAAATGGTGGAATGCCCATCTCTGCTGGCCAACTGTGTCTGCTATGGATTCTAAGCTCTGTCTCAGTCCCAAAACTGCTTCAACTCCAAAGGTCTGTGCTGCTGCCCTGATCTTTACCCCACAGGCTTCCAGGTGTGTACTGAGTATATGTGGTGGGGAAATTCTCGTCTCTTATTTCCAAGGTCCTAGATAAACAAGGTAGACTTATGTGCCTACCCCAAGGACACAGGAATATGTTACACAAGAGTGTATGCACACAGAAGGTTGTTGCTCACTCTGCACACACTCAGTCACACAGCCCCATGAATGTTCTAACAGGCAGAAAACTGCAGGTAGTACATGCAAGAGCAAGCACTTCTGATCCACCAGTGGGAAACTATCAGGAATAAATCACTCAAAAGATGCCCTTAGGCTATAGATACCCAGATGTCAATGAAGGGTGTCAGCTCCCAAGAAACAGAACTGGGCAGTACTTAGCAAGGAAACAGCTAAAATAACCTAGATATGGCAAGTTGAAGCTGCCTAGTAGACAGAGGTCCCTATCTGCCTGGTGTTTCTGAACTCCACATTGATTTTTCTATCACCTTCCTCTAGCCACTTGAAAACTCTCCAAATCTCAATATTTTTTTTTTAAAAATACTATTAAATGTGGGGAATATGCCTTTTATGTACCTAAAAGGCTTTGCATGTGTAAGTGTGAAGATCTGATAAGAAGATCAAATAAAAAATCAGGAAGTGAAGCTGGGTGCGAGTGGCTCACATCTGTAATCCTAGCTATTCAGGAGGCTGAGCTCTGAGGACAGTGGTTTGAAGCCAGACTGGGCAGAAAAGTCTGAGAGACTCTAATCTCCAATTAACCACCAGAAAACCAGAAGTGGCACTGTGGATCCAAGTGGTAGAGTGCTAGCTTTGAGCTGAAGAGCTCAGAGACAGCATTCAGGCCCTCAGTATATGCCCCATGACCAAAAAGCAAAAAAAAAAATCAGAAAGTGTTTTGAGAAAATATAAAATAATAACCAACCAGTAGCATTTGAAGGAGATACACATGGTCTCAGGATGAGTTTAGAAGACAAACATACAAGAGAGACAGATAACACTTCAGAAGTGATCTAAGAAGGAGTGGCCTAGGACATAATCCAGAGGTAAAACTGAGGTTGCTGTGTTTAACAGGTCAGTGCACCTTAAGTTTTTGTGCAGTGGAGGAGGTTTGGCAGCTCTGCATTATTTCTGGAAGAGATAGGAGGGAAGCAAGGGAAAAAAATACCTAAACTATCAAGAAGTGGGGCTTCACTTAAAAGTAAGGAAAAATATTCCACACATTGAAGATGAGATAAATGCTGGAGAAGGTCACCTGAGAAGCTGGAATAGCTTCTCTGAGCAATTCTCTGAGATTGATTCTGAATCTGCTATGGGCAGGCATGGAGGATCCACAGGTGTCAGACTGTATAGGTCAGGAAATGAGATCTAACATTCACTTAAGAGTTGTGTTCTCCCACATTCATAAGTTGCGATCTTAAATCCCAGGCAGTAATATTAGAAAGAAGGGTCTTTGGCATATAATTAGATCCTGAAGCACAGTCCTTATAAACAAGGCCTAGAAAAATCCCTCACCTACCCCTTACCAAGCGGCACATAAGATAAGAGGGCATCATGGGGAAATAGGTCTTTGTCAGACATTGCTTCTCCAATGTCTTGATTTTGGACTTCCCAGTCTAAAGAATGCAAGTAATAAATTTCTGTTGCTTATAACCCATGTAGTCAGGGCATTTTAATATAGCAGCCCTGAAGAGACTAAGATACTAGGGGATGGGCACACTAACAGAACTCTGTTAGTCCCCATTTTAAAGATGCAGGTTCAAGGGAATTAGCAACTTATTCAGAATCAGAGCTCAATCCCAGTTGCCAGCTTCCTGGGCACTTTAGGATATCATAACCAATGTCTCAATATCTAGGGGGCAAACTCTGAGGCACTAGATAACAGCAGCAATATACCAGCCAGTCCTCCTCTCCGCCATGGGTCTTTATATCCATCTAGCTCAGCAGTAAACAGCTCACCACTGTCCCTAGCAAGGTGTCTAACACTTTGTAACACTCAGCAAATCTTTGTGAAAAGATGACAAAAGATCTTCATTTAATTTTATTTTATTCCATTTGTATTATAGTAACAATATTTAGTAGACATCTAATCTCTTGCTAAATTTTAAGTACATGAAATAGTATTGTTAACTAGTCACTCTGTCATACAGCAGATATGTAGGTATCTAGAAGCTTTGTTACCTGTGTCATTGAAACTTTATTCCCATTGAACAGCATCTCTCCATCTCTAGCCTCCCACAATCCTTGGAAACCACCATCATATTTTCTGTTTCTATGGAATTAACTTATTTAGGTGCTTTATAAGTGAAGTATGAAGTATACAGTATTTATCCTGTATCTGGCTTGTTTCACTTAGCATAATGTCCTAGGCTCATCTATATGGTTGCAAATTATAGGATTTCCTTCTTATTTAAGAGTGAATAATATCTGCTTTAAAAAAAAAAAATGAGTGGTGTGTGAGATACCCAGAAATTGAATTACTTAGTTCTATTTGTAATTCTTTGAGGAGCTCCCACACCGTTTAACACAATGGCTGTGCCATTTTACACCCCACAACAGTGCACAAGAGTTTCTATTTCTCAGTGTCATTGCCTATACTTACCTTTTGTGAGGGATTTGTTTGGTTCTTTGCTTTGAGGGTTCCTGAATACCATTCTAACAGGCATGCAGTGCTATCTCAGTGTAGACTGTATTTGAGTTTCTTTGATAATTAGTGACCTTGAGCATCTTTTTTCATACCTACTGGTAATCTTCTTGGAGTTATACTTATTTGAGTCCTTTGCTCATTTTACAACCCACTTATTTGGACAGGGAGCTATAGTATTTGAATAAGGATAAGAGTCTCATAGTTGGATGACTTGCCCAGGGTCACACACCTCTGTGGAAAGATCAGGGTATTACCTGGGCATGTTGCCACTCTCACTGTTCTGACTCTGGGCTCTGCCCCATGGCGAAGGGCCATCTACCCACCAGACTTTTGTGATTGAAAACAAAAACCACTTGCAAAGACCTTCTCACACTCCACAGCAGTAATACAGGAAGCCCCTCTTGCAAAATGAAGCAAAATAGAATAAACATGCTAGAGGGCAGAGATACTTCAATAAAAACATATTTACCTTGCAACAGCCTCTGCAATCCAAATGCTGGAAATGTTGTTCTGATCAGCTGTGAGACAGCTGCAGAGAATCGGTTGCAAATCTGTCCATAGATACCAATCACTTTCCCAGGAGTCCTGAAGCTGCTGAAGAGTTGCCAGGTGAACGAAAGCCAGACTGTGCTTGGAGAGTCCTCCACCAACACTGTGGTTACCATAGAACTACCCTAGCCCCAGCAGTGAATACTCTGTACCCTAGAACTCCTCCACTGGGGGAAAGATATGGATGTTGTAGGGGAAGACAAAACTCACATAATGACTCCCAAAAGAGCAGACTGAAATCAACCTTGTGTTTACTACCAAATAAATGTGGTTCGGGTTTGCTGTCATTCACACTCACTGTTGTTTCCTGCTCATGAACTGCAATTTACAGCTCAAAGTCGTGGGTCATCTCTTGTCACCATTTCTAGCAAAGGCAGGAAAGTATGCAACCATGCTTCAGTGTGAGCAGCATGACAGACTCTCTGTATGTTGCTGGTGAATTAATTTGTACTTTGCATCAAGACGGTGCTAGTTTAACTATAACACTGTGAATGTCGTGACTGTGCTTTCTAAGAGTTCTGGTGCTAAGGACGATTACAATGTCAACAGCAGTATAGCACACACATCCTCCCCAAAGTCTGTGTTATTTAAATGACAAATGAACACATACAACTGAGCCAGAGAGATAAAAAAAAAAGGAGTGCACTGAATAATATGATGAAAATAATTTGGAAAAATGAGCATGGAAGGGGAATCTCAAGAGTCCAGGATGAGGACAGGTGATTTTTCATTTCTCCAAATGATACCACAGCTCAGTTATAAATAGTGATGGCTCAATCAGCTTGCACATATAACACTAATGAATTTGTTATCGTATCATTTCCTTGATTGCTCTATAAAACTAAGAAAAGGTATGCTTTTACTCTCAGAAACTTGTTAAAATACCATGCAGACAAGCAAAAGGGAAAATTTGTTGACAGGAGTGTTGCTCCTTATAGTTAAAGAACTATTTTGGTTGGATCTTTGCTTTCTATCATATCAAGTGATCACATTGACAACAACAACAAATGTTTCTCTATTTATTAGTGTATTAATTAAAGGCTTTTCATCCTGATATTTCCATACATGCATATAATGTTCTTTGACCAAATTCACCACCTCTATTAGTCTTTTCTTATCTCTCCTTCCTCTTTTTCATAAATTTAGTGGGTTTCATTATGCTACTTTCATCTACCCTTAACTTTTCAGTACATTTATTTACTTATTTATGCATTTGTTTGCTTGTTTGTTCTATGATACCAGTCTGGAGCTTGAACTCAGGGCCTGTGCGCTATCCCTTATGTCTGTTGGCTTCTTTTCTCAGGCCAGCACTCTACCATTTGAGCCAAAGTTCTATTTACAGCTTTTAAAGAATTTCATGGACTTCTCTGCCTGAGCTGGCTTTGAACCTCAGTCCTCAAATCTCAATCTGCTGAGTAGCTAGAATTACAGGTGTGAGCCACTAGCACCTGGCTTAGTACATCTATTTATTTTTTAATTAACCTTCCTAATTTCTATGAAGAGAGTAATGAAGCCACAGCACATAAAAATATTGTTAATTCAGCATATTCAGCAAATAACGAATATATAAATTTTGGCAAAGCTCGTTCAGTGTATTAATTTCCTGTCAAAGACAACAAAAAGAATAGTCTCCTAAATGTTTTATACATCTTGTAGTTAGCTCTACAATGCTACAGAGGGATACAATTTGCCCACCTATGGTATTGAGACCTTCAACAATAAAATTTTTGCCACTTTTTAGTTCTTATTAACCTGTGGAAACACTTCATGAGATTATTTTACTTAGAAATGGAAAGTAGTCACTTCCTGAGGGATAGACATACAAGTCATTTGACATTTGTGTCTAAATGTTGTTCTGTCATCAAGTCATATTTGAGACAAGAGAAAGTCTCCATCTGACTTATAAAAACACTGGAAAAGAGAATGGAGAAAAGGATTAGGAGAAAACCAAATGTTTATATTCTTTCTTCAAAACTACTTAGTAATTTTTGAAGAACCTTAAAGAGCTAAAAAAGATGAATATATTTTGCTGAAGCTATACGACATTTTTAGGGATCCTTACTATTGTTTTACTCAGATAAATAGAGTTTAATTTAACTGGAAAAGTAGAAAGCATGTGTTATTTGTTTTTTAATTAATGGATTGTTTATGTTTTATTAGCATATATTAATTGTATAAGGGAGGATAATTTGGACATGCTCACAGTACACTTGATGAATCCCATCTCCTTTCATCCTCTCATCCTCTCCCCTATTTGGAACAATTTCAACAGGTTCCTTTATTCTATGTTCACATATGCATAACAAAACTGGAAGAGTAGCAAATGGCTCACTGTTGAATATAAGATTGTTTTTAATTTAAAATATTGTCACATGACACAGGCAGTCAAGTTAGTCACAATTTTCTCTTTTCTCCACTAAGAATGGAACATTTTGAATCCAAGTTGGATTGCCCAAATTTGCCTTTAGGCTTTAAAATTATTTTCCCTGAGACAGAGAGACTTAGTGAACAACAACATAGAACATGCCTTGGGGTACTTATAAATGGACCCATCAGACATGAGGCCTGTTCATAATTCAGAATGGATTTATCACAAATTGATCGACTGACCAAAACAAGCATATGTGTCCAAGGGGATAGACTCAGGTTTTATTAGTGGTAGTGAGGTCTGAACTCAGGGTGTTTCATAGATATATTTTGAGCAAAAACCCCATCCTTTCAATTTAAAAGCCTTACCATTGCTGGAAAGTAAAACCACTTTTGTGAGAAGATGTTGGCTTTATGGCTTTACAATGGCAAAATGTCTTACATTTGGCTTTATTCCATTTTGCCACTTCATAAAAGAGAAGAAAAATGTCTTAAAGGCTTGTTAAGAAAACTATTTAGAAAAAAACACAGAAACTCTATCTTACTGTGTCACAAAAAACATTGTTTTAAATATTATTTTTAAAAATATTTAGTATTGCCTATATTTGACACCTGCTTACATAGCCCTTATTTGCTATCTAAGATATGCAACTCAGTGGCAATGTGCATGACCATCAAGTGTAACTGTCTTGTCTGGATTGTATCCCCAGTACCCAAATAGTAAAGACAAAAAACAGTTAAAATATATGAGAAATAGAAATATTCAATAAAAAATAGGCTTAAATATTCTGTCAGAAAAGAAAAAGAAAATACAAAAAATATTGTCATCTCTTTCTCAGAGGTATCACTTCCTTAGTTCTATTAGCTGTTTGCTGTTGATGTTGTCAGTCTTATTATTTTATTTAACTAATAACATTTGTTGGGTTAGAGCACCAAAATTGTATAGGTTATATAATGTCAAATGAACACACATATATCATTTTTAAGTGTGACAATACTCATACATAGTAACTGCTATGGGCCATCATGGCTATGGCCATTCTGTGCTCTAAACACATCTGGCTGTGGCACTCTCATTTTGCTTTGCTGGAAGAAAGAGGAAGTCTGTCTTCACAGGCATGATGATTCCTGCTTGGTAAGCCTGAAGTTCCTGGTGTTAACCATTGCGCATGCCTATCCATATTTCTAGGATCAGGCCAGGGCCTGACGTTTGCTGCTGTCTTCATCCTCCAAAGCCAGGCTGTTGAGTCAGGCTTGTACAGGGTGAGGGCTCTTCTCAGAGATTTATCCTGACTAGTCTTGTTCAGGAAACCTGGCTTTTTCCTTTGTTTTTGGAATGAACCTACAGAAAAAAAAAAACTATCCTTTTTCTGAATTTCTTCAGGACTGATGCTCCAGGGATTCTCTGCCCTGCATGTGAAAATGAGCACCCTAACAAGAAAGCAGGAAGCTGACAGATCTCCTTATAGGCACCCCCCTGGAGATGGAATAAACTAGGAGCTCTTAGACAGTCAGTGACATTGCCAGTCAGTGACATTCCCATGATACCATCATAAGCATCTTACTGAACGCCACCTTGGATTTGCACTCCAAATTTCTATCATGATGGTTTTCAGAGGTCTCCCTAAATCTTGTCCCACTAATATTCTTGGGGTATATCTGTGGTTACTGAATATCCCATATTCCTCAAAGCTTCATTGGTTTGTGGGATGCTCCTAAGCTCACTGGTTCTTGGAGATCTCTTGATTTGAAAGTACCTTTGGACCTTTCTGCTTTAACTGTCTCCCAGGAACTATCAACCACTGAAGAAATTGCTACCTTTCCATTCCACACTGCACCCAAATACATGATTCATCCCTGCTGGAATCTCCAGGGCCACTACTCTTGCTCCCACCATCATGGTTTCATTTGTGGTCAGCTCTACTAGTCCTACTGGCCCCCAGGCAGTCTCATACTGCTTGGTTTAGTCAGAGGTGCAGAGAGAGAGGCCATGAGCAACATGAGAAGAAGATACACTATGCTTTGTGATCATCCTCACCCTGTTTTTGTATGTAAAGGGGTGGTACATAAGTTGTTTTTACATCTCCTTGCTGACAGTCAATTTTCCATGAATGACAGATACCAGCATGTAGAACCAGGATGCCAGGCTGGAGAACATAAGACACTGGAGACACAAAGGCTTCTTGAAATCTTTGGACCCCAGAGGATAAACCACATCAACATTTTAGCTACCTCTCCTATGTGTGCCTTTTAAGGTATGAGACTTCAATTAGAGGGAAAGACTATATCTAATTCTAGCTTCAGTGGAGGGAGAGCCGGATAGTAGGAAGGAATATATGAGATTGTCCTAGGGTTGTATGTGACTCAGGTTTAGAGGCTGGCATGGGCAGCATCTGAGTGAAGAACTGAGGCTGGATCTTGGGACAGAGACTGGGGTGTAGAAGAAATGAGAATTCTTTATAGTCCCATGCCTTGTAAGGTGAGAAAATATTTTGAATAAGATAAAGGAATTCCTTTCCTTTCCTTTGTCTAGATATTCTTTTCTATCAGACTTACTATAGATATCCTAAACTGCCCAGAAAGGGTCTAAGAGAATACACTCCATCTCTTCACACATGGTATCCCAAGAACTCAGGGTTTGGGATCTGATTGTGTCTTTGCAGCTGGTCTTGTCTACCTTCTGTCCAGAAAAACTGGAATCCTTTTAAACAAGGGATACTAAGCAACTCAGAGAGTTAATCCATGGTCCAACCTCTATTGTTTTGGAAATTACCCATCCTCCAGCCTCTTCAGAAAATAAGTTGTCTTTATAACTCATATCTTTAGGTTATCTTGGGAATAAGTCTAAGATGGAGATGATACCAGGCTTTACGTGTCTAGTTGTATATTTTTGTTCCAAGATACTGAAATGAGTGGTATAAACAGAAAGTCTTGATGCAAAACAACATTAGAATGTGGAGAAGAGTAACAGCCTGCTATACACCTGCCTTCAGAAGAATGCCAGCAGGGCACAGGCCATGCCAACATTCAGTTTTAGCCTTTGGATGTCAGCAATCTGGGCTAGCATCCGGTAGAATGGTAATCATGTCAGGTGAATTCAAGGAAAGATGGAGATTCACCAGGTTGGAAGACGAAGGATACTGAAGTGATAGGGTTTCATAGAGGACTAAATTGTGACAAATATTGATAATCTTGGTGTGTGGTGTCAGGTTAAGATATTCTCTTCTTGCTTCTGTGCTAATGCCAAAGGCAAGAAAAGAAGAGGCTTACAGCCAGTTGTTTCTCTTCTCTCCTGGGCAACCTGCAGAAATCCATTATTCATGATTATGTCAAAGCCCAAAGCACTTTGAAAGTAGAGAGCTAGCCATTCTTTCCTCATTATTTATTTGTCAAATGGATACATCTTGTTTTATGCTCTCTTCTTTGAAAAAGCCAACTAAACAATGTCTTTCTGTTGGGATCCTCAGTAGCCCTCTGCTTTTAAGATGAGGACAAAATCACAGCCAAATGGCAGCACGTGTGATTCATCAGACAGATGAATCTGCCAGCACTGCTCTCCAGATCAACCAAAGGAAACCAAATGTGAGAAGGCAACATGGCCAATGAAAAGGGATGACTAGCCAGGTGCTAGTGGCTCATGTCTGTCATACTAGCTACTCGGGAGGCTGAGATCTGAGGATCACAATTTGAAGCCAGCCCAGGCAGGAAGGTCCATGAAACTCTCATCTCCATTAACCATGAGAAAACTGGAAGTGGAGTTGTGGTTGAAAGTGATAGAGTGCTAGCCTTGAGCAAAACAAATCTCAGGAACAGTGTCTAGGTGCTGAGTTCAAGCCCCAGAACCAACAAAAAATAATGGGGGGGGGGATGATTCCATAGGCATCGTAAAATTCCTTCATTGTCCCCTCCAGGACCACTGATTCGTGATGTTTGCAACTTTACCCCAAAGGTTCATCTAGGAGCTGTGGATAGAATCCCTTGTTCCCACTATAAACATGCCTAATATCTTTCCTTCAAAGTGGAATGAACAGCCATCTCAGTACATGCTGAATTCAGGGCTTTCCCATTATGTAACTTTTCAATGCTACAACCAGGAATGCCCTAGGCAAAAAAAAAAAAATGATAAATTAGGCCCTTATAAGGACAAGTACTTCAGACATTTCTGGGAGTTGTTATTATAGGTGTCTTTCTACAAAAACATTAGTTTAGTAAACTCATAGGAGAAACAGAGAACCAGAAGTCAACACATAGTGGGCATCAAGGCTTAGTGCTCACTTATCTTGTTTCTACCTGTGTTTTTGGTATATGGAGAAACATGGATTCTTTGGAAGGAGAAAGGAAACAGAAGGAGAGCTGAGCCTTGTGGGTCACATTTGTAATTACAGTGTTCAGGAGGCTGAAGGCTAAAGCCGAGGGTTGCAAGTTTGATACCAACCTAGCCTACATAACAAGACCCTATGGGGGGATGGGGGAAGAGGGAGAAAAGAAAGAATGAAGAAAGCTTCATGTTCAGAGTAGATAGATAAAATGTCATATGAAGTTGATAGCAAGTGTTAGGTCCTGAGCTCAAAACCCAGTATAGAAGAGGAAGAAGAGGAAGAGGAAGAGGAGGAGGAGGAGGGAAGGAGGAGGAGGAGGAGGAGGAGGAGGAGGAGGAGGAGGAGGAGGAGGAGGAGGAGGAGGAGGAGGAGGAGGAGGAGGAGGAGGAGGAGGAGGAGGAGGAGGAGGAGGAGGAGGAGGAGGAGGACAACAACTTAGTTGCAGTTCAGTCATGAAACGTGAGGATGATCCCAGATATTTTTTCCATCTTCCTAAGACCATTGCTTAGGTTAGAGATTGAACTCTCTAGCTTGTAATTCTAGGACAAATTGCAGAGCTGTGGGATACTTACAACAGCTTCAGTAGTATCAAACAGAAGGAGAATCTGTCCCTCATGTACCGAGAAGATCTTAGCACCTAGTCTGGATCTGTTTCATCACCCCTGACATCTCTGTCTTCCTCTTTGCCATCTCCAGTCTTCTAGCGTATTTGTGTTCTAAGCTAGCTAAGCCACCTAACTAGGTTCTAGATGGATCTAGCTTTGATCCCTGGATGTGTTGGCTTTGACCAACACAGGCTTGACTGCTAGACATTTCCTGTAATCTTACTGATTTCCAGGGCTCTCCAGCTTTTCTGTCTCTTCACCTCAGCCTCCTTAAAGGCTCTATTTTTGCTTTCCACCAACCCATACATACAATTTAATACCCTTTCAAGTCTACCCAAACAATCATGGATGCTGTATTAAGGATGGCTGGGAGGAAAAGAAGATGCCCCTTTCATGGAAAACAGTTAAAGACACAACAAAAAAAATCCCAGAATTTTTCCCCTTAAATCCATAATGGCTACTTTCCCCAGTCTCCTCCCCTGTATCCCTCAAGCCCCCTCCTCCAAGTGAGCAATACCACCCTCACATCAGTTCACAGCCCATGCTTTGTTGGAAGCAATTTAGTTCTGCCACTGCAGACTCCAAGTCACACACCTAAAATCATCTTGATTTGGAGACAGGGCAAGGCCTTCTCTCTAACAGAATCCTAATCCTATGAGAGCATGTGGGATAATATCTTCATTTTCTCTTGAATTATACCTGTAGTGAAGGCTTCCTGATCTCCCTCTACTTTCTACTTCTCCACTGAAATCCTTGCTGTTCTCTCGAGACTTTTAAAATTAATTATTATGATCCTTAAACAAAGAAATATATTCATAGAGATATATAGATTTACTTTTGCTTCCTGAATTTTCACCAAAACCCTTATTGGTTTCAGAATGAAAATTACAAAGTATAGAAATTCATCCGTTTCTTTCCCTGACTTACACTTCAAGAGTATTGTAGAAAGACTCTAATGAGTCAGCCAAGGCCCAGGACATGTTCCTGTCCCTGCCATGCCGTGTGTCTGCAGCAGAGCTGGCAACTCCTCACTCTCCTGTTTCCTTGGCAACAGCAGCTGCCACTATCCTGTTGCCCCTCCCCTCTCTCTTCAGTGCAGGGTCTTTCTGTTCAGAAAAGTCCCTTTGTACACGCTACTATTGTCATTTCTGGTTTGAACCTGGCTCTGAATAGCCATAAAGGATACAAGAACCTCCTATATAAAATCACCCTTCAAAGTTTGAGCAAAGATAAGCTTGTGGATGAAAATTTCCAGGATATAGACTTGCTTATGAAAATGGCTGAACGACTGTGTTCTTCAAAAGATGCCAGGAATAATAGATCTTTCAAAAGGACTGAGTGACTTATACAGATTGAAAGAGACTGAAAACACATGGTAGCATGATCCAATATGTGATTATGTGAGTCCTCCTCTACCAGAGGGAAAACAAAACTCTAAAGGACATCCCACATTGACAAAATTTGTAATACAGCTGGTAAAAATTTAAGTTACTATTAAAAGTCAACTTGCTGAAGTTAATAACAGTATTGTGAGTATAAAGAGACCATGTTCCCCTCAGGAAATATGCACTGAAATACTTTAGGAATAAAGGCACATGATGTGTACATGATTTGCCATCAAATAAATGTTCAATTGGGAGGAAAATATGTACATATCTAAAAGAAGCAACTGGGGAAAAATAGCTGAGTCTGAGACAAGATTATGAATATACTTCTTTCCTATTCTTGAAATACATTACAACCTTTAAATTGTTTCCAAATACAGTTTTCAAATGATCTGACATTAGATTCCCATTCTGAGCTTCTCTAATTTTACTTCTTTTTTCCCTTTTTGTTATTAAGTAGTTGTACAAAAGGAGTTGCCACTTAACAAAGCAGTTTATGAATACAACATATTTTGATTTGTGCCATCTCTTTCAACATTTTACTTCCTACAGTTGCTTGCATCAACAGCAGCAGCTACAAGCTCTGGATGGCAATCTCCTCTAGAGTGGAGATGGCTTGGTGTTCATTTCTTGATCCCAAAGTCCAAGTAGATATCCTATAAAAATCTTCATGTCCAAGCCAGGCCATATCTTGGGTAGATCATTTAATAAGTACTGTAGAGACTCTGAGGTATTCTGGTGCTCTGAGCCTATGCTACATCACAGTCCCACAGAGACTTATCCAATCTCAGGTTTGCTGGGAATCTTCTAGTAACCATATGCACCAGATTTGCACATGCAAACTCCACCATACCCTGGTGGTCATCATGATTCTGTTCCTTTTCCTATATAGACTGAAAGACCCATATTGTGTGGCACCTCTTTGGTGTAACATGCAAAGAGCATGTCTAGAGGACCACAGTAATTAGGGGAATGGCTGTGGACACAGCGAAGTGCTATATCCCTCCTCCAGCTGTTTCTCAAGATCCTGCCACGGTGCAGATTAGCAGTGTTTCCCTGCATCCCTTCATCCTTCGGATGAAGACAGAAAATCCTATGTTCACTTCCTGATCTATTCAGGACAAACTTTGCCAAGGAGAGACAAACTTCTCAGAAAAAGAGCTAAGCCCAGAGCACAGGCAAGAAGAGAGCACCAGTCTCTCGTGGCACCAAAAGTATTGTCTGAGATACCAGATGAGATGCCAGCTGTTTCCTGTAGAAACCAATTGTTTCCTGTAGTGAATGCATCTTCTTTGGATCCAGCTACTCCAGGCTTCTGCATGTTTCCTTTCCCATTGTCACATACATCCTACATACTTCATACTAAATCCTTCATACTTTGTCCTAAATGCATCCTAAATACTTTAGTCTCAAAATAATCCCATTGTACATGAAGTTAAGAAACTAGTGGGATGACTACACCCTCCTCTTCTTTCCACTCAAGACTGTGCTGGTCCACAGACTGCAAATGAGCCTCATTATTTTGCTCCTCTACTCCCCCTTGAACATTACATCATGTTTAGGTGGCATCTCTGAAAACCCTCCAGGCTCAAGTGGCAGGATGACCCAGACCCACAGTGCTGAAGAATGTCCTTCTCAGCACATGGCTGCTGCATTTGTCTATTTACAGTTAGGATGCCCCAACTTGCTACCTGGCTATGAGGTATGCTCTTCACTGTCCCCCATTGTGTCACAGCACATTTGCCTCCTGACAGTGAGAGACACTCCAGCCAGCACAGAATGCATTTCTTGCTTTATGATATGTGGAGTCCAAAAAATACACTTGGATGCAGGATTCACAGTTGGTAGACCAAATACCATGCAAGCCTTCACATAGTTGTGATGGCTGAGATCCTATTTTTTTAAAAAATAGGCAAATCTGGCTGTTTTAGTTTTGGGGGGCTGCTGTAACAGGATATGAATGACCAGGTGGCTGATAAACAACAGAAATCCATTTGTCACTGTTCTTAAGACAGAAAATCCAACATTCAAGGCAGATTTAGTGTCCTGTGAGGGCTTCTTCTTGAGTTGGCAGATGGTGCCTTTCACTGTGTCCTCATGGTAGAAGGGATGAGGAACTTCCTTTGGGGGGAAGGGGGACTCTCTTAAAAGGTCACTAATTCCATTCATGAAAGCTTAACTGTCAATAGCCTAGTTGTAACTTAAATACTTCACTCTCTAAAAAAATTCCACTGGACATTAAGGCCTATGAACTTGGTGGGGGAACCATAGACATTTTGACTATAGAACTTGTTCAGAATATATCAATTCCACACAAGATGAATTTCTGCCTTTTCTAAATTGGAAAGTGTGCAATGTAAGGAATGGAGGCCTATTCAAATCATAATGTAGTACCAGGACTCTGTTGGCCTCTCTTGCTACCAGGTTACAGAGATCCTACACAATGGCCATAGCCCCAATGTGCTCTGGAGAGTGGATTCCGTGCTCATTGGCTTCCTCTACGTGGCCTCCACACTTGCCATCCAGACTCTTCTCAGACACTCATTGACCTAGTCATGCAATGATAAAAGCTGGTGGATATCAACTGGAAAGATCTGTTGTGGCTCTATGATGGACACAACTTGGCAGAGATTGGCAGGTTAACTCCATGCTTTCCACCACAGGCCTTTGAAGGAAGGCACAGAGTTCTATCCACATGATTCTTCCCCAGACTCACTGTTCTAATCTCACAATATTTCTCTTCTTTGCCCCTGCGCAGCCAGCCAAGTTACTCACCATGAAGTCATTTATATTCGTAGCCTCTCTCCTCTCTACATGATAGACAACCAGAAGAACCACTTAAAGTTCTTCCTAGTAGGAGGCTTTCTTGTCAACATTGTTTTCAAGGACCCCCAGGTGGTCCTTAGCATATCACTGGGCCTTTTTTTTCTGCAAGCATCTGTGAAACAAACTTGTCCTTTTTCATACTCTACTGAATAGGCACAAGACTATCCACAGAACTGTAGATGGGCCAGAGAAGCAAAAGAGATAATGGTGCTACATTGACAGATGATATGGGAAGTCACCTGTCATGCAAACCTCTTGTGCTCTCTGGCTAAGCTCATGCCAGATCCTTTATAATCCAAACTTGTACTGTTATAATTGCTTCTGAACCTTTCTGACAGTACGGTATGACTTGGTGAGTATGAAAAGTCCTGCTCATGGTGGCTGGTGAGTGGCCCTGGCCTGGTGTTTATTTGGTATCCCTTAGTTCAATGTCCCGTCTGTAGGAGGGTCCAGAAATAGATCAAGGGCTTTTTTTTCTTATGGTCATGGGCCTGGGCACTGTCCCTCTGTTCTTCAGCTCAAGGTAAGTGCTCTACCACTTGAGCCACAGTGCCACTTCCAGTTTTCTGATGGTTAATTAGAGATTAAGAGTCTCAAGGACTTTCTTGCCCGGGCTGGCTTTGAACATGATCCTCAGATCTCAGCCTTCTGAGTAGCAAGGATTACAGGCGTGAGTCTGTAATCCTTGGTAGTGCCTGGCTACCAAGTGCTGTTTTATTTTTTTTTTAATTTAATTTTATTTTATTTGTGAACATACTGTACAGAGGGTTACAATTACATGGGCAGGATAATGCGTACATTTCTTACCAAGCATTGCAGCCTCCTCCTTTGGTTTACCCTTCACATCCCTTCCCAGCCTCCCCCCTCCCCCCCAATCCCAATCCTTCTCCTTCCCCCCCCCTTCCCCCCCTCCCCCCACCTACGTTGTAAAGCTCGTTTTGGACATGACAACTTGTACTTCTCATTGTTGCAACAGGTCCACCTGTATCCTTAAACAACTGGTTTTTCCCCATCTCCTCCACAAGTTATACTGACATCAAATATAGTGAAAGCAGGGGTTATACTGTGGGGGAGGGACATACAAAGCAACAAAGAGATAATCTTATAAATGCGTTAGAAACACATGCATGAAAGAAAAAAACATTAAAATACATATCTAAGGGTTCATTTTCCTGACATCACATTATCTGACCTTTTCCGCCAAGTGCTGTTTTATAATGTTTTATAATGAGGCATGTCCCTCATTCAAAACCCTTGATGCCTCCACTGTGATTCTTCTATTGTGGCTTGTATTAAATGACACGCCACCCTTGCTGTGATACATTCAGAAGTGGGTAGGGCAGGATGGCTGGATGTAGAGTACCCTGCCTGAAAGTGTGAAGCCTCCCAGGGGCAAGCTTCCTTCTCCCAGTGGCAGATGAGCAAGATGCAGTAAGTCCTTCTCAAATCTTTAGAGGATGTTCTACCATGTCCCAAGCCTCCAGACACCAGAATTCACTGATTGTAGCATATCCTTTTATCATATTGTTTTTTGTGGGGTTTGTTTTCTTTTCTTTTCTTTTTGCTGGTCTTGAGGCTTGAACTCTAGGCCTGGGTGTTGTCCTTAAGCTCCTTTTGTTCAAGGCTAGTACTCTACCACTTGAGCCACAGCTCCATTTCCAGCTCTTTCTGTGATTTAATGGAGATAAGAGTCTTCTCACAGACTTTCCTGCCTGGGCTGGCTTTGAACCATGATCCTCAGATCTCAGTCTCCTGAGTAGCTAGGATTACAGGTGTTAGCCACTGGCATCTGGTTTAGCATATTGTTTTAATAGTGTCCTCTGGGTGCTCCTTATAAATAGTCAGCTGTAGGGGGTGATCTTTTTGTTGTATCTACTTTACAATTCCTGTTTCTCCAAGTCTTTTGATTCTTTTAATGCCACATACCTTGGAGGTTCTGCCATTTCTACTTCTCTTAAAATAGACTATCTATAATCCTAACTACTCAGGAGCCTGAGATCTGTGGATCGCAATTCAAAGCTAGCCTGAGCAAGAAAGTCAATGAGACTCTTATCTCCAATAAACTACCCACACACACACACAAAAAGTCAAAAGTGGAGCACTGGCTCAAGTGGTAGAGCACTAGCCTTAAGCAAAAGAAGCTCAGGACAGTGCTCAGGCCCTGAGTTCAAGCTCCAGGACCAGCACAAAATATTTACAAATGGACTATCACTTTTCTTAAGCTTCTAAACAATCTAGCAGTGTATTAGCACCATTTCCTGATGTCTGTCCTCTGGTATTTGTTTCTGTATCAGAAGAATTTTTCTACATTTTGCCTTATCTAACTCTGCTTTCAATCTTCCTTGGTCCAACACATTCAGACTCAGCCCCAGACCTCTCATTACATACAGGTTCATGTGAATTGGGCCGTATAGTAGCATATCTGGCTACTGTACCTTTCTTTCTCAGGCTCCGCATGCACATACAGATTCAAGATGTTCAAAGCTTTATTGATAACCAGTCTAGGTCAGACCCATCTTGTCCTCATGGAGACTTGAGTATAGCAAGCTGCATTGAGGCAGAGTACGGCAGCTCTCAATGAACTCAATGATGAAAAGCACAGGGCACAGAGTACGGTGTGCTAGACCAGACCTGAAGCTTTCCTGGAAGTTTTCCAAGTCCAAGAAGATTCTTGCAAAGGGCCTAGGATTCAAAGGGTCTGAGGGTCATCGGCGTTCTCAATAAATGATATCCATGTATTTCATGATCCAAAAAAAATGCTGGGCTGACTTCTCACTACCCGTACCTGTTTCTCAGGATGTTAAATATGGCCTCATGAGCAGTAGGCCTCCAGACAGTAAGGGAGACACCGCACAGGTGGCTGGTCTTGCTGGCTAGAACACATGTGCCTAAGACTCACTTAGACAGAGGTTCTCTAGGGCTGCTCAGACAGCCCATGGATGCATGTTTGCAGAAAGCAAATCAGTGCTGCTGCTGCTGCTGCTGCTGCTGCTGGCGAGCCTCCAAGAAAGCCAGAACAGGCCCAGGCTGCCTCCCTCTCTTCAGCAGCTGCCAGAGAGAGTAAGTATTGGTTGTGAGGAGGGAATCATAGAAGCCCTGAGGGACTCCAGGCTTCCCAGGAAGGGGAAGATGCCCAGAAGCTCTCTCCATGTGGACATGGGTAAGCTCATGGCATGTTTGCAATAGCATGGCAAGATGCTATGAAAAGAAAGGCTGGGACTATAAACTCAGCCCTCAGAGGAGAAACAGCCACTTGGGTATGGAGCTCCTCTGTAGTGAAGGAGCTCTCTGAAGGACCCAGAGGGCTACAGAGCCAGCTGGGAGCAGCACTGGAGGAAGCACAGAGGGAATCCAGGGGATGGAGCTGTGCAGCTTTGCAGATATGTCCCAGAAAGCCAGCTTAAATTCTTTCTAGGAAAACCTGTGTGTCCGTGCTGAGGTATCCTGGGTACAGTCAGGCTTCCCAGAGCACATCAACCTATCTTAAGCCCCAGGCTGCTATCAGTAACATGGTAAAGTGAAAACATTTATCCCTGACATACCTGGACCCACCTCTGGTCTCTGCGTGGCCCTCCTACCTGCTCCAGCCTGTGCTGGCTCCTTACATAGACACAGGACCAACTTAGCAGAGCCCTCATGTAGATGTTTTCTTCTGTTGTTGGTGACACTAACAACTACCCAGTTCAACATCCCTTGGCCTTCTCACACAACTTCCTTCTCTACCAAGTTGATGCTCAAATACAGCTCTTGCCCCTGACCCAGACTAAAAGCCCACCCACCCTCTCTTTTGTGTCTTCCAGTATGGTCTGTCCCTCAAAGCTCACCTGAGACCCACATTTCCAAACAACAGACAAAAAGAAAAGAAAAAAAAAAGTCTGACTTGACCTGTAATCTTAGCAACTTGGGAAACTAAGATCTGAAGATCAAGGTTCAATGCTATCCTGGACAGAAAAGTCAGAGAGACTCTGTTTCCAATAACCAGCAGAAAAAGCTGGACTGGAGGCATGGCTTAATTGGTAGAGCCCCTCTTGTGAGTGAAAGAGCCAAACAAGATCTGTGAGGCTCTGAGTAGGGCCTGTACCAGCACAAAAGAAAAACAAACAAAGCCAGAGGGCTTTTCACTTCGTTAACCAGCTCCTCACCCCATGTGAAGACTACTTGACTATCTAGAGTTGAGCAGATATTTAGGAAAGGGACAGACATTTGCCTATCCTTATGCCTGGAGCTCTTGTGAAGATTAAAAGGGAAAACATTCATATTCAAAATGACTATCTCTTTTATATTCAATGTTTCTCATAAGGATCTGGATATAAAGTATCAACGCTGTTTACTAAATTAGTTAAATCACCATGCTGGTATGACAATGAAAGTCACAAAACTCAAAAGTCCTTGATATGTAGTAATTAAAAAATAGTTTTACCATGGCAATGTTCTGCATTTAGCATGAAAGCCTCATCAATGGCAAAAGCCCAAGCTGGTTGCTTACACTTACAGTATGAATGAAAGAGTTGCATGAGGGAGAATGCTGAATCTGTGTTAAAACGAAGTTCATTCAGAAGAACAGTTTTTATTTTCCAAGAGTGAGACCTGTTAATGACTAAAAACCAGCAAATAAATCATGCCCATAAGAAGTAAGCAGGATAATAGACAACTCAGATATTCAAATGAGGACACATCAGTAAGGAACATATGCCGTTTGGTTTTATGTTACTTCAGCAAAATACCTAAGGCAGGCTGGATTAGTCAGCTCTCACTATTACAACATAATACCTAAGTTCATTAACTTATAAGGAGAAAAGATGTATTTGGCTCACAGTTTTGGAGATTCCAGTCCCTGATCCAGTAGTCCTCTTTGCTTTGGGTCTGTGGCAAGACAGCTCCTCATGGCAGGAGCATGAAGCAGATGAAATAACTTATTAAATGAGTCAGAGAGTAGAGAAAGCAAGAGTGGGACAATGGCTCTGTTGCCATGTTCTTCAATGACATGTTACCAATAACCTAAAGACCTTCAAGAAGGCCTAATTCTTAAAGGTTCCACCATTTCTTAACAACATCAACCTGAAAACAAAGTTTAGGACATGAACCTTGGGGAACACTGAAGAGCCAAGTCTTGGAACTATCAAATTTCCTGAAGAAAAAAGTTGATTAAGCTTTTGGTCCTGGAAGTTCAAGGACAGGCACTGGCCTTATCTTAGTCCTGGTGAGGGCCCTGAGGGACATCATATCACGGCAGGAACTGTGCCATTGAGCGGGCTGTTATCTTGCATGTGATCAGACTGGAAGCCACTCAACAGAACTTGAAGAAGAAAGATTCCTTATCAGGTAGCAGTGCCAGATGCCTGTTAAGGCCCTAAGGCCCTCTGAATCTTTTTTTTTTTTAATTGTGAAAATACTGTACAAAGGTGTTACAATTACATGAGCAAGGTAATGAGTGCATTGTTGCCTCCTCCTTTGTTTCCCCTTCCCATCCCATCCACCCCCAAACTTGTCTCCCCCAATCCCCTCCTACCCCACCCCCGCCAAAGTTGTAAAGTTCATTTTTCGACATAACATCTTATACATCTCATTGTTGCAATGCGTCTACCTGTATCCCTATTTAAGCGATTTGTTTTTCCCTTCCCCTCCACAAATTATACCAACATCAAATACAGTGAAAACAGGTTATACCATGGAGGAGAGACATACAAAGCAACAAAGAAATATCTTATAAATATGTTAGAAACAATAGCAAGAAAGAAAAACCATTTGAGTCCTTATCTTGGGGTTCATTTCACCTAACATCAACTTATCTGACCATTTCTGCTTGTCTCAGATATATGCTAGTTATTGCAAATAAGGGAAACCATGGGACTTATGTTTCTTTGGGCCTGGCTTACTTCACTTAATATAATTTTTAAGTTTTTCCATTCCTAACAAATGGGACAATGTCATTTTTTCTGATGGAGGCATAGAATTCCATTGTGTATATATACCACATTTTCTTGATCCATTAACCTACTGAGGGGCATCTGGGTTGGTTCCATATCTTAGCTATGGTAAACAATGCTGCAATAAACACAGCTGTGCTGATAGCTTTAGTATGGTCTTGTTTGTGATCATTTGAGTAAATGCCCCAAAGTGGGATTGCTGGGTCATAGGGGAGCTCTATGTAGAGTCTTTTGAGGAACCTCCATACTACTTTCCAAAGTGGTTGAACAAGTTTACACTCCCACCAACAATACAGTAGGATTCCCTTCTGTCTACATCCCTTCCAGAATCTGTTGTTATTAGAGTTCTTGATTATAGCCATTCTAACTGGGGTGAAGTGGAATCTCAATGTTGTTTTGATTTGCGTTTCTTTTATGGATAAGGAGGATGAACATTTCTTCATGTGTCTATTGACCATCCTTCTTTCCTCTTCAGAGAAATTTCTCCTTAAGCCCACTTATTTATTGGGCAGTTGTTTCTTTGAGGATTTGTTGTTGGAGGATTTAATTTTTTGAGTTCCAGGTATATTTTAGATATGAGACCCTTGTCTGTTGTATGGCTAGTGAAGATCTTCTCCCAATCCGTGGGCTTTGTGTTGATCTTGCTAGCTATGTCCTTTGCCATGCAAAAGCTCTGCTATTTCATGCCACCCCATTTGTCCAACCTTTCTTTGATTTGTTGTGTTTCTGGATCTCTTTTAAGAAAATTTCGAGAAAGTGGCAAAAACTCCCATGCTCCTGGATTGGAAAGATCAACATCATGAAAATGACAATACTATGGCTATCTACAAATTCAATGTGATAACTATCAATATTCTATCCTCATTCTTCAAGGAAATAGAAGATGCAATCCAAAAATTCATATGGAACAATAAAAAACCCTGAATAGCTAAAACAATCCTCAACAGAAAGAACACTGCTGGAGGAATAGCAATACCAAATTTCAAACTCTACTACAAAGCCATAGTAATCAAAACAGCTTGGTACTGGCACAAGAACATACCTCAGGACCAATGGAATAGAATTGAAAACCCAGAAATGAACCTACAGACCTATAGCCATCTAATCTTCGATAAGCGAGCTAAAAAAATAGAATGGAGGAAAGACAGCCTCTTCAGTAAATGGTGCTGGAGAAATTGGTTAACTACTTGTAGAAAACTAAAGCTAGATCCTTATATATCACCCTGCACCAGAATCACCTCCAAATGGATCAAAGACCTTGGAGTCAAAGCAGACACTCTGAAAACATTACAAGATGGAATAGGAGAAACTCTAGGACTCCTTGGCAGAGGCTGAAATTTTCTTAATAGAGACCCAGAAACAACAAATCAAAGAAAGGTTGGACAAATGGGATTGCTGGAGGGGATGTGGACAGAAGGGAACCTTACTGCTCTGTTGCTGGGAGTGTAAACTTGTTCAACCACTTTAGAAAGCAGTATGGAAGTTCCTCAAAAGACTCCACATAGAGCTCCCCTATGACCCAGCAATTCCACTTTGGGGCATTTACCCAAATGATCACAAACAAGGCCACACTAAAGCTACCAGCATGACTATGTTTATTGCAGCATTATTTACTATAGCTAAGATATGGAACCAACCCAGATGCCCCTCAGTCAATGAATGGATCAAGAAAATGTGGTATATATACACAATGGAATTCTATGCCTCCATCAGAAAGAACGACATTGCCCCATTTGTTAGGAAATGGAAAGGCTTGGAAAAAATTATATTAAGTGAAGTAAGCCAAGCCCAAAGAAACATAGGTCCCATGGTTTCCCTTATTTGCAATATCTAGTATATGTCTGAATCAAGCAGAAAAGGTCAGATAAGTTGATGTTAGGGAAATGAACCCTAAGATATGTATTCAAATTTTTTTTCTTTCATGCGATTGTTTCTAACACATTTGTAAGATTATTTCATTGTTGCTATGTATGTTCCTCCCCCACAGTATAGCCCCTGCTTTCACTGTATTTGAGGTTGGCATAATTTGTGGAGGGGAAGGGAAAAAACAAATTGTTTAAATAAGGATACAGGTGGATCCATTGCAACAATGAGTTGTACCAGTCGTTATGTGGAAAAACAAACTTTACAACTTTGATGGGGGGAGGAGGATTGGGTGGGGGGCACGAGGGGAGGATGGGAAGGGATGGGAAAGGGAAACAAAGGAGGAGGCTACAATGCTTGATAAGAAATGTACTCATTATCTTGCCCATGTAATTATAACCCCTCTGTACAGTATTTTCACAATAAAAAAAAAAAAAGGAAAATTTCGGCTTGTGCCAAGGAGACCTAGGGTTTCTCCTATTCCATCCTGTAATGTTTTCAGAGTGTCTGCTTTGACTCCAAGGTCTTTGATCCATTTGGAGGTGATTCTGGTGCAGGGTGATATATAAGGATCTAGTTTTAGTTTTCTACAAGTAGTTAACCAATTTCTCCAGCACTATTTACTGAAGAGGCTGTCTTTCCTCCATTCTATTTTTTTAGCTCCCTTATTGAAGATTAGATGGCTGTAGGTCTTTAGGTTCATTTCTGGGTTTTCAATTCTATTCCATTGGTCCTGAGGTCTGTTCTTGTGCCAGTACCAAGCTGTTTTGATTACTATGGCTTTGTAGTAGAGTTTGAAATTTGGTATTGCTATTCCTCCAGCAGTGTTCTTTCTGTTGAGGATTGTTTTTGCTATTCAGGGTTTTTTATTGTTCCATATGAATTTTTGGATTGCATCTTTTATTTCCTTGAAGAATGAGGTTGGAATATTGATAGGTAGCACATTGAATTTGTAGATAGCCTTGGGAAGTATTGTCATTTTCACGATGTTAATCCTTCCAATCCAGGAGCATGGGAGGTTTTGCCATTTTCTAAGTTCTGTTTTGATTTCCTTTTTCAAGATTTTAAAGTTTTCATCATAGAGGTCCTTCACTTCTTTGGTCAAGTTAATTCCTAGGTATTTTTTATGTGGGGGGCTATTACAAATGGAGTTGCTTTCCTGATTTCAGCCACGCTTTTCTCATTGTTAGCTTATAGAAAAGCCATTGATTGGGTTAATTTTATACCCTGCTACTATGCCCAAGTTTTGAATCAGCTTGAGTAATTTGGGAGTGGATTCTGTGGGATTTTTTAAATACAAAATCATGTCATCTGCAAAGAGGGAGAGTTTTACTTCATCTTTCCCTATTTGGATCCCTTTTCTGTTTGCATCTTAACTTATTGCTGTAGCTAGTCATTCTAATACTAAATTGAGGAGAAGTGGAAAGAGTGGTCATCCTTGTCTCATTTCTGAGTTAAGAGAAAATGGCAGGAATCTTTAAGTCATCATCTGATTAAAACTAGATTCTGAAGCTGAGTACTAGCATGTCATACCCATAATCTTAGCTACTTGGGATTATAAGATCTGAGAATCATAATTTGAGTCTAGCTTGGAGAGAAAGATCCATGAGACTTATCTATTCAATTAACCAGCAAAAAGGCAGAAGTGGAGGTATGAATCAAGTGGTAGAGGGCCAGTCTTGAGTCAAAAAGTCAAGCATGAGCATGAAGCTTAGAGGCTTTTTTTTGGTTCATTTTTTACTGTAAAAATGTTGCACAGAGGGGTTACAGTTACATGATCAAGGTAATGAGTGTATTTCCTATTGAGCATTGTTCCTTTCCTTTGTTTCCCCCTACCATCCCTTCCCTTAGAGTTTAAGCCCCAGTACCCTAGTATTGGCACAGAAATCAAACAAACAAACTCAAACAGATCCTGCCACTGCTGGTAAGGTAGCTGGACCACCTTCAAACATACCAAGTTGGCATGTTGATTATTTCAGACTGAACTGATGTATTAGTTCTCTAAATTGAGACCAGTGGGGGAATTATAGCTGCAGATATGGCCAATGGGAATGTTTTTTCCTTCACAAAGTGAGTTGTAAGATTTCTCTAGTGTCCTTCACTCATCAAAGCACAAAAGTAGCCTTTATCATCTAGGTCTGAAAGTTGTGATATAATGAACTTAAATCCATCATACATACACGCACACACATACACACACACACACACACACACACACACACATACACACACACTCTTGTCTCCTCATAATATATATAGCTCTTACCCAGACCAGAGATGCATTTGTCCTGCTACTCTTCATATATTTCTTGTTCTGCGCCTAGAGAGTCTAGAAGTATCTTACTTATGGTCATGTTTTATTTTTTGTGTATTGTATATGTAGAAATGTGTGCCTTTTCCTTTCTAGTCACCATTGCATTAATTGAAATACTAGATCCAATCACCACTGCATTAATTGAAATACTAGACCCAGTCAAGGAGATCACTCTCTATCCATACTGTCTGGGCATCCTTGATTAAGTTACTTAACTATTCTAAGTTTATGGTTGATAGTGTTTTAGCATATAAACTATGAGCAATACCTACCACACAAGGGCATAGTGATGATTTCACTAGATAAGATATTTAGCTGTTCAAAACTGTGCCTGGCACTTAGCAAGGGTCAGGAAGAGCAGCTAAGTTATTATTAGTGACCCACTAGAGTGACATTTTAGAGCACCAGCTGGGCCTTGGCCAGCTGGCATGCATAATGCCTACTCACTCTAAGTGTTCTTTTCTTGTCTGGGAGATGGGAGGAGGCAGGAAGCAGGGCCCAGAGTAGCAGCAGGACAGAGTCTGTGCCGCCAGTTGATAAGCTGGAAGGTTGTTATGTTCCAGGAGCACCCCACAATCCCAAACAGGGCAGAAATTGAGTCATAGGGAGACAAGTACAAGGTTTCAAGTCCTAGAGGCAGAAATCTTCCTGGCATGGCAGGGAGCATATACATTGCTCTCTTTTACCCTTCCCTAGGATGTTCCTAGCCAAGACCTGTCAAAACTGCTCTTAGTTATAAATGATTGAGCTTCACACAGCATTCTTATATTATTAGATTCTAACACCCCACCCTCCAGGGAAACTGAGGGAGGAAAGACAGACTTCTTTCTGTATTTCTGCAAATGTAAGCCCCAGCCAGGTGCAGATGGCCATGCCTATATACTAGCTACTTGAGAGGCTGAAATATAATGATAGTGGTTGGAAGCTGGCCCAGCATAAAAAGTCCATTAGACTCTTATCACCAATTAACCACCAAAAAGCCGGAAGTGGAACTGTGACTTGAATGACAGAGCACTAGCTTAGAGTTAAAAAGCTGAGGAACAATGCCTGGGCCTTGAGTTCAAGCCCCCAAATCAGCAATAAATAACTGAATTAGCTCATAATTAATTAATCAAATGTAAGGTTCATATGTACACAGAAAGTAACTCCTTGGATAAATCCTGGATGGATCTTACATGTTGTTGTACACCATAAAACAACAAGACAGATTGCTCATGAAACTCATTAGAATCTCTACAAATGTGAATAAGAAGAGGAAAGCCTACTAGTATTCCCCCTCCCTAATCCATACACACATCCTTCTGTGCCATACATACATCTACAGCCAGGGGCCACTGCCTAGCAGTGAAAAGGGGAGGTTTAACCAGGATCATGCCCCTACTTTCTGACAGTCTTTTTTTCCTCTAATTGAAGAAAAATAATGATAATTACTTTCTCAAAGCTAGAGGAAATCTGGAGCATGACACACATTTGAAAACAACTTAGAAGAAGCAGATCCAAAACCCCATTGCTCATCCATCATGTAGAGAGCTTGGGAGTCAGCTCACCCATTCTCATACCAAGAAAAATGCTGAACTCATGGAACTGAGTCTCAGCATGAGATAGAGGCACAGAGTCGCTCACAGTTACTGGGGGATGAGGCCCAGGAAGAGGCACACAGTTTTACTATAGGCAGAACATTAAGCCATGACTGATGAATTGCTGGAGGCTAGTATAGACTAGCAAGAGAGTTTTAGCTACATTTTAATATAGCCAACTGCCCTTCACAAAGGAGCAAAGCATTTCAAAGATAAATGTGTCCCCCCAACAAATGGTACTGAACCACCTGTGTTATATACATGCCAAAAATAAATAAATAAACTTAAAAAAAAACTTCACATACTGAAAAAGAAGTGCATCATAGATCTAAATGTGAAACACAAAACTCTCAAACTTCTGGAAAACAATAGGAAGCAAATACAGTGACTGTGATTCGGTGATATTTTGATACAAAGTTGGAGCATACTGTAGTAATAATATAACAGCAAAATGGACATCATTAAAATGAAATTTGTCTTCTCTGTAAAAAGCATTATAAAAGATGAAAAATCTCTAGGCATGGCAGCCAACATCTGTAATCTTAATACTCAGGAAGCAGAGGTAGGAGAACCATGAGTATGAGGCCATCCTATAGGCTATATGTCAAAACTCAGTCACCCCACCAAAACTTGGACATGGTGGCAGAGGCCTACAAGCCCAGCTATTTGAGAGGGTAGAGACAGGAGGCTTGTAATTTGAAACCAGCCTGGGAAAAAGCTAGCAAGACGCTCATCTCAACAAATAAACCAGGTGTCTATATGACTAGACATGCCTATAAGCTCATCTATGTGTGAGGCCTAAGTAGGAAAACCACAGGTGGAGGTCCACAAAAACAAAAACAGGCCCTATCCAAAAAATAACCAAAACAAAAAGGTCTGGGGAGCACCACTCAAGTGGTAGAATGCCTTCTTAGCAAGCATAAGGCCCTGAGTTCAATCCTCAGCATCAGGGGTCTAAGGAAGGGAAGGAAAGAAGGGAGGGATCGAAAAGGTAAGGAGGAAAATGAGAGAGGGAGGAAATAAGGATGAAAGAAGGAAGAAAGGGAATGAGGAAGGAAGGAAGGAAGGAAGGAAGGAAGGAAGGAAGGAAGGAAGGAAGGAAGGAAGGAAGGAAGGAAAGAGGGAAGGAAGGAAGGAAGGAAGGGGAAGGAAGGGGAGGGAGGGAAGGAGGGAGGGAAGAGAAAAAAGCAAATTGCAATTGGAAAAAAGACTTGTATACTGAAGAGACTCAGAACTGAACAATTAGAAAACAAATACCTCTATGTCACAGATAGACACAGACACAGACACATACACAAATAGACACATACACACACACACACACACACACACACACAAAATGTGCCAGAGATTAATATTATTTTAGGGCTTTGGAAGTATGGCTATATTTCTATATTTGAATATTTTGAGCTGTATTTTAAACTTTTTTGTTGTACTTGGTATTTTGTCATATAAATGAGCCAAACACCATTTTAAGACAAAAAAAGAAAACAAATATCTGAATTGAAAATGAGCAAAATATCGACAAAGGAGCTAGGAATGTGGCTTAGTGGTAGCATGCTTACCTAGCATGCAGGAGGCCCTGGGTTCGATTCTTCTGTGCTACACAAACAAAATAATAATAATAATAATAATAAATTATGAAAAAAATCTAAGGAGACACCTCACTAAAGAAAATGTATAGACCCAAAACAAGCACATGGAAAGATGATCAACTCATATGTCATTATGGAAGTACAAGCTAGAGCAACTCCCCACCACTCAGAGTGACTAAAACCTAGTAAAGGTTGACAGCACATAATCTGATAAGGAACTGTCAGCACTGTGGGTAGGAGGCAGCTTGTTGGTCTTCTCAAAACTAACCACCCTTACTGTATTATAAGATTAAAAACCATGCTCCATTGTACTTACCCAAAAGGATGGCCACTCATAAACCTGTGCATGGATATATACAGTGGTTTTATTCATCACTGACAAATTTGGAGGCAGCCAAGATGCCTTTTGTTAGGTTAATAGATGATAATGTAGTTAGACAACATAGCAATATGTCAGACAATGTCAAAAGAATTCTCAGACCATGAGGAAGCATAGAAGAAACTAACGAAAGTGCCAGTCCTGAAAGGCTATATAATGTATAATTCCATCTAAATGATCTTCTGGAAAAAAAAAAAAACCATGGGGACAGGAAAGAATGTGTGGTTTCTAGGATTTATGGGGAGAGAGACAGTGATGACTACATGAAACATAAAGAAATTTTTGGTCAATGAAACTATTCTATGTGATAGACTAATACAGGATAGAAGATAGTATGCTTTTATTTAAACTCAGAATTGTATAATGCCAACGGTAATCACTAACATACAGACTGCAGTTAGTAGTAATGGTTCAATACAGGCCTATCTATTGTAACAAATGCCCAACTCTAACATAAGATGTTATCATTGAAACAATTATGTTGTGGTCATGGATATAGAGGCCAGAAGGGCACACATGGGATTTCTGTATTCCTCAGTGGCTTCTTTAAAAATCCAAAACATTCTTTCAATTATCTTAGAAAAAATATATTTTTATCCTGTTAAAATAAATTACCAGAACCTCTTAATATTACTAGGGCAATGTCATTCAAGATGTTAACTAAAAACAAAGAGAAAATTTGCATGACCTTAATATTTATAAAAAAGTTATTTGATAATATTTATGATGAAAAACTTTTGCAAGTTAGAAATAGGGAGAAAAGTAATTAATTCATCTTATGAGTTGCACGTGTTAGATTGAGTGACAAGAATTGTCCACTCATGATTCCACTCTATTCTACAAGATCCCTAAAACAAATATCAAATGTTCAGTGAAGTATTAGACAAATGCTGACTTTTATTTCTTCTCTCCAGTATTATATTAGCATACTGGGGATTCTAGCCAATATATAAAATTAATTCAAGATGTGATATTCATGAGGACAGGCAAGAAGAGAACAACTATTACCTATGAACATCATTTGGACATACAGGAAGCATACTCTTGAAACTTTCTAAATTAGTAGACAATTTGTTGTAAAAAAAAATTCTCTTTCCGCTTTCTCTTTGTGTGTATGTATCTTTCTCTCTCTCTCTCTCTCTCTCTCTCTCTCTCTCTCTCTCTCTCTCTCTCTCTCACACACACACACACACACACACACAGCCTTATCTAACATAGACCCTGGCATAATGGGAGCTTGCTGGATTGATGCTAGCTGAGTGTTGCTGTGTTAGCTCTGAGAACACAGCATTTGTCTCAGGCTGGGCCAGATCTCAAAGGCCCAGGGTTTATTATAGGATTTCCAAGAGCTCGGAATCATTCCACTATCATACCTTAGTTTCATGTCACTGGCATTTGAGAGATGTCAGACACTAAGCTGCACTCAGCACCGTGGGAGGACAAATCCCATGCAGCTCCAACTGAAAGCTTGCTACCCTGTCTCCCTTGCAATAGGAAGAATTCTCTGTGTAGACAAGATCTTTCCATTTTGATATCCCTAGCACCTGACAAAACATGACTTATAGAAAGATTTTGAAAATGTATATGATTGCTAATTATACAATCTATTTCACTCTTGAGATGGTTGTACAGAACTAATTAGGGATTGATACACACATATTTATTAATATGCCCAGGGAAAAGTCACAGCAGGGCAGTAATATACAAAGTGTAAGACTCAAAGGAAGACTAGCTAGGCAAAGCTTATAAATCCTGTGTATGAATCAGTTTCACATTACTGCAGCAAAGTAGCTGAGGCAATTCATTTACAAAGGGAAAAGGTTCACTTAGCACATGGGTCTAGGGATTCCAGACTAACACTAGGAAGCCTTGTAAGGGTACCAAATGCACTGGGTAGAATAAACCTCTGGCCTTGGGAGCTAGGAAGCAGAGGGGGTGGGGGAGGGAGAGAAAGAGGGGGGGGGGATTGAACCCAGAATCCCACAGGGCTCTTGGCCCTCCTCTTGAACGTCCACAGCACTGCTGGTCTCTGATGCCCCTCTCATCCCAACAATGAGAAAAGCATAAAGGTTAGATGTAGGTCCACTCCTATAGAGATGTTATCCTGCACCTGTTATCCCCAGTGACATGGAGGAAGTACAGGTAGGATGACCTCTGTCCAGGTCTACCAAGGGATAAAACCTTATCTCAAAAATAATCAATGTACAAAGAGTCTGGAGGTCAGGCTCAAGTGATAAGAGTGCCAGCCTAGCAAGCACAAGGCTCTGAAATCAATCACTAGACCAAAAAAGGAAAAACAAACAAACAAAAAAGGTGTACAGTCTACAAGAGCACCACCCAAGAAACCAAGCCCTTAATTAACACATGCATGCTGGGAATTACTACTCAGAATTACATCACAACACTCTTCTTCCTAGGGGAGAGAAAGATGAAGACGAAGAATTTTGAGAGATGTAAATAATTATTAGAGGAATGAATATCCCTGGAGACAGACATACCTTTGCAAAATGATTTTGTTTGTCATTTAAACTAGCCCAAGTCAGCATCCAGTGTGATTAAAGTGGGGAATATACTGTTTGAGGTTTTTTGGTTTTTTGTTTTTGTTTTGTTTTTTTTGCTAAGGACAGGGTCTTACAATTTAGCTTAGGTTTATCTTAGAGGTTCTAAGCCCGCTGGAGTAAGAAATTCCTGCTCGTGAGACTCTTATCTCCAATTAGCCACCAAAAAGCTTGAAGTGGAGCTGTAGCTCTAGTGGTAGAGTGCCAGTTATGAGCAAAGAAACTAAGGGCCTGAGTTCAAATCCCAGTATTGGTACACACACACACACACACACACACACACACACACACACACATTAAAAAGAAGTTCTGGCTTTTATGGTATTGTTTCTGATCCCTGACCCTCACTTTCAAATTAGGACTCAGGCTCTCAAGAATCAGGTAACACTTACCCAGCTCTCAGGCCCATGGTATGCATATAGACGGTACCTGAAGAGGTCAGCACTGGAGTCTGTCTGGCTCTGACCCCCTGTGAATACATGCTGGAGTGCACCTTCCAGGGTCTCTTAAGCTTCTAGAGCAAAGAAATGCATCCTGGAGAGAATCTTTGTGAACTCTGAAAAGCAAACACATCTCATTTTGAGGGAATTCACTGAGATCTCTCTTGTATTCAATCAGACCCAAACTCAACCTCCAGAAAAGGTTGATCCAATCAAAGCTTCCCAGAAACTACAAAAGCAAAGTGAATTTCAAATGCTCCTGAGGGATCAATTAACACCTTGAAATTTTCATCTAAGAGCTCTCTTAATGGGTACCTGACTAATGTGTGCTCGCATGTTAATGAGGACTGATAATGGAATCCTAATAGAGTTGTTTGGGTTTGGTGTTTTAAATGGAGTTACTATGTGCTAGTCTGCATGGAATAGAAGATAGTGAGAATAATTTTAAACAAAGTAGTTGTATATGTTATATATAAGTATGCCAGGTATCATAAGATAATTTTAAATTAACTCTTTTCCCTCTCTGAAGGGAAAAGAACTTTGGTCTATAAAGTAAACTAACAATAGGGGGGAAATTACCAATTTTAGTACATGCTGGAGACATTGGAGTATCTTGCCTCATAGAGCTGCCATTAGCCAGCTATTATTTACATAAAGACCTATAGTTAGAAGGGCTTAGGCTTATAGCCAAGAAAGATGGTCTAGCAAGTGAAATTCTTTTTGGTGGGGGAGAGAGATGAATAGTATGCAGGAATGGCTTTTTTTTAATAGAAAAAATCAGGGGATTTCAGGCTATAATGAAAGAAAGACATTCAATTAAGGATAAGAAAATGGTCACTGGGAACCAAGGCTTTGAACTACAAATGGTCCTTTCTGTAACTACCTTGAAATCATATCTTTACATCTCTGGAAGGCTTCCAGAAATTTTCTTGTATTTCTCATTAACAGAACTTCTTTGTATTACTACTTAATGTAATGTATAAGTGTAATCCATTTAACATCACCAAGTCTATTTTTCCTTGTAAAATGGGGTTGCAAATAGTATATAATTCATAAGTTAAAGGTGAGACTTATGCAAGAATACATATATAAGACACAACAGAGTTAGTGTTAGTACGGTAAGGTTTCAATATATGTTAGCTGTTGCTTTCAATTTATATTTATTTATTTTTAATTACTCTCCTGTAATTATAAAGGTGATGTACAGGGGGATTACAATTACAAGAGTCAAGTAATGAGTACATTTTCCTTAAGTTCAGTGTCTTCTATTCCCTTCCTCTCTCCCAGTCCCTCCCTCCACCCAGTAGTTGTATAGCTTACTTTCATCAGTGTCCAGTGAGCTCCACTGCTGCACTTTTTCACTCTTTTTCTCTCGAGTTCTGTTCATGCCCCCTGACCCTACTACCCTCCCAAAGATATACCATGAATACACTATACATAACGAAAAAAAGGGCTGCCTTTTTATCCATAGGAAATCCCCCAGGTAACAGCCTGTGCTTACCTCTTTCTGGGCCACAAGTCAGATTCCCAATCTATTCTTGGAGAAAGGGATGGAATCAGAAAAGGAAAGTCTCTGGCTATAAGAATTATTTATGGGGCTGGGAAGGTGGCTCAGTGGTAGAGTGCTTACCTTGAACACATGAGGCCCTGGGTTCGATTCCTCAGCACCACATAAGCAAAAAAGAAAAAAGCCGGAAGTGGCACTGTGGCTCAAGTGGTAGAGTGCTAGCCTTGAGCTGAAGAGCTGAGAGACAGCGCCCAGGCCCAGAGTTCAGGCCCCATGATCAGACACCCCTCCCCCCCAAAAAAGAATTATGTAACTGACTAAAGATCTGGATCTGTTCTGGGTTCCTCTAGATATGGAGAACTGCAGCTTTGAGGCTGTGCTGAGCCTTGACTCACTCCATTTTATAAAACAATAGTTTTGACCTAAGCCCTTCCACTTTGAGTATATGTGCCAAAACCAGAATGATTTTACATCTTGTTTATGCAAGTAAACAATACTTGCATAAACTGGATAGACTGATAGTAATTGAATTTGAAAACAGATGGCTGAATCAAACCCATTTCAGAAATGCCAGGCCCATGAACACACCAGATCCAGGATTAAAGCAACCCCTTAACTAAATCACATAAAAGCACAGTCTCCAAACACTGGGACAAGGCTGCACACAGTGACTTGATAGTCTTAAGACCATCAGGACTGACAGGTGATAAATTCTTGGTTCCGTTCCTGGGACTTAAGCTCAGCAATATCCCCTGCTTGATTGGACCCATTCAAATTGCCATCCATCTAGGTCCAGTAAGCCTGAGAATCAAATCCGCATGTGGACTCAGCTGAATCCTGATCTGTACTTGGAGCCAGCATGGTACCTGGGGAGACTCTGCATTTTGGCATCACTGAGCCTCAAGAGCTTTGTGACTGGATTGTCACTGGTTGTCTTATCCACCCACCTTCAGTGGCATTCATTCCTTCTGTATCAGCTGTCTATCTTTGCTCTTAAGCAAGCCTTCTTTGAACTCTTTCCTATAACCTCTATATTGTTATGAGGCATGATCTTAAAGGTTATATAAGTAATTAATATTAGAATAAAGAACCTACACTATCAAGTAACCTCAATAGTACTTGGTGAACTATAAGGAAATGGAGGTAGCTGGCGAACTTGTTATTATTTAAGTTTCTGATGTTATGAAAAAGATAAGCATGTCTATCTATGTAGAACATGTATTTTAGGAAAGAAGAGCTATCCCCATGGCAGCAAAAATCTATAACTTCTCTGAATGAATAATCAGCTTGAAATAGGCAAAAGAAACCTATTTGAAGTAGGACATTTTATTCTCCCTCAATATATTCATGGCTTTTAAGTAAACTTTTTTCTTAAAACAGTTTTCTTTTGTAGCCCAAGCTGGTCTCAAATTCATAATCTTTTTGACTTGGCCTCCAAAATGCCCAGATTATAGATGCATACCATCATACTTAGCCCTGAAATAAACTTTTAAGTTGACTTAACAGCATAACAGCTATAGTTTGAATGTTAAATGTCCCCCTCCCCAAAGATCCCCCCAGTCTAGCTTTATCCCCAGAATGGTGCTACTGGGAGATGGCAGAACTTTTAAGGGCTGGGGCTTAGTGGAAGATCTTCTGAACTTTGGAGGTATGTCTAAAAGGGATTGCAGGATTCTGGCCTCTTCCTTATAGCCAGAGGTCAGCAACTCGCTCTTTCTTTCTTTCTTTCTTTCTTTTTTTCTTTCTTTCTTTCTTTCTTTCTTTCTTCCTTCCTTCCTTCCTTCCTTCCTTCCTTCCTTCCTTTCTTCCTCTCTTTCTCTTTCTTTCTTTCTTTCTTCCTTTCTTCTTTCTTTCTTTCTTTGAACTCAGGGCCTGTCCCTGAGCTCTACCATTTTGAGCACTCAAGGCTAGTGCTCTACAACTTTGCACTACCATTTTACTTCCGGTTTTTTGAGTGGTTAATTGGAGATGAGTCTTATGGGGACTTTTCTGCCCAGGCTGGCTTCAAACTGTGATCCTCAGGTCTCAGCCTCCTGAGATCCTGGCATGAGCCACTGGTGCCAGGGGGAGCAGTAGCTTTGTTTCACTACTCCCACCAGTTGTTGGCCAACCACAGGTCCAGGGCAACAGCACCAACGATCATAAAGTGAAAGTTCCAGAACTGTGAGCCCAAATAAATGTTTCTCCTTACTGAATCCCCATTTGCACCAGGTATTTAGTATGACTACTGCATGTACTTCTATGAAAGTACTTAAATATGCATGGCAATGTGGTGAATTTCCCAGAGGAAATGTCTCCACATAATCACCACCACCTCAACCTCCTGCTCCAGCCACATCCTCTGTAAAGTGACACCACAAATTATTTCCAATGGCTTTAGATATTAAAGTAAGATGTTGTGATATTTGCTTGACAAACACACCTGTGCTGTTGCATGTAGCAGGAGTTTATCGTCATTTGAACAACAAGTCACACTGATGGGAACTAGCATTGCTCCTCATTTGAGGCTAGTTCTGCCATATTACATTTTAAAGTGTTTATGCATTGTTTTTTCTCTTTCTTTTGCTCTTCCTCTCTCTATCTCCATCTGTATAATTTGTATTATCTTTAAGTAGTTGTACAAAGGAGTTTCAGTCCAACATGTTAATTTAGAGTACAATGCATCTTGATTAATGTCACTCCTTCTAGTGTTTTCCCCCATCTCTCTCTCTCAACAACATCTCCTCAAATTCCATTTTTATATACTCACTGTAATTCCTAGCCAGAGCAATAAGGCAAGAGTAAAAGGAAAAAGTCAAATTATCTCTATTTGCAGGTGACATGATCCTAGAGTCCTAGAGACTCCACTCCTAGAGCTGATAACTTTCACAAAGTAGCAGGATATAAAATCAACCCACACACAAAAAAAATCCATAGCATTTCTGTATACCAATAATGAACAGAAAGGGAAATCAGGAAAACAATTGCATTTACAATGGCCTAATTTTTTTTTAAGCCTAGAAATAAACCTAACCAAGGAAGTGTAGAACTTCTACAATGAAAACTGTAAAACTTTGAAGAAAGAAATTGAAGACACCAGGAAAAGGAAAGACCTCCAATGTTTTTGGATCAACAGAATTTATATCATGAAAATGGCCATATTCCCAAAGGCAATCCACAAATTCAATGCAATACTCATCAAAACTCCAATTTCATTCTTCATAAAGTTAGAGAAAACAATCCAAAAATTCATATGACACCCTCCCCACAAAGGCCCCAAATTGCCAAAGCAATCCTGTGCCAAAAGAAAAAAGAAAAGAAAAGAAAAGCAGTGCCAGAGGTATTACAAGTCCAGACTTCAAATGTTGCCACAGATCTGTAGCAGCATCGTATGTTTCTGGTGAGTTGACTTCATGATGTAAAACTTCTGGATCATGGCAGTATACACATACCTTTACATTTAAGGAGATACCCCCAGCCAATTTTCCAAATGTTTTAAACAAATCTTCCCAGTCATCTAGAGTGAAGACATGTTTTATATGTTCTCTGTTACTGATGGTGTTGTATTTGTGTGTGTGTGTGTGTGTGTGTGTGTGTGTGTGTGTTGGTACTGGGTCTTAAACTCAGGGCCTGGGCATTGTTCCTAAGCAAAATTTTTGCTCAAAACCAATGCTCTATCACTTGAGCCACAGCTCCTCTTCTACTTTGGGTGGTTAATTAGAGATAAAGTCTGAAGGACTTTCCTGTGGCCCATTGGCTTCGAATCATGATCCTCAGTTCTTCTGAGTAGCTAGGAGTACAAGCATGAGCCCAGCACCCAGTTTCACTTCTGGCTTTTTGGTGGTTGTAAGGTCTGCTCCTGGATGGCGAGCAGACTCCAAGTCTCTGCCCAGTACCTGCGTTACCTAGACAACTGACACACCTGGAAGAGGATACAGCTGCATCCGCTGAGGTCACATCTACATCTGATGTGGCCACACCTTTCTCCTACCTGGTCTCACTTCCCTTTACCTGGCCATACCTTCTCCCACTCCTACCCTACATAAGGCATGGAGGGAGGGCGGGAGGAGGGGGTGTGGGGGTGTAAGACCCCCTCTTCGGCTAGCCCCGTGAAGTGTTAACCTGGCCTGGCACCTACCCCTTACCTGAAAACCACGTGTGTGGTGGTGTTCTTACAGCTGGAACTGAAGTGGACCCTGAGATGGGGCCCAAGCTGGCATGATTCCATTTTGAGCTTTGTCTTTATTTTAGGGATTTTAGACTTGTTGAGCCTAATTCCCAGAATGAAAAAAATGCATCTGGTCCCCCTCCCCTTAACAACCTAAACCACCCTTGACTGTTGAGTTAAACACTGACCCATAAAACAGGTTGTAATCTGGCTCCAACTGGCAACACCATGTGCTTACGGTAAACCCTGCCTTTTGCCCATGCTTATGGTAAACTCTGCCTATTGGCCACCTGTGTGTGGTCTGGTATGACTGTACAATCCTTTGTGTGTGTTACGATCCCATTGGCCACTTGTGTGTGACCAGGCTTGACCTCATGGATTTTGCCTTTAAAAAAAACAAAGAATGGGGGCTGCTCAAGGTCGGAGTATCAGCTCCTGAGCCTGTGCTGTGACCCTGACAGGTCAGTGTAGGAACCTTCTCAATAAAGTTGCTCCTTTGTTAACAACTTTGTTGCGGTGGGCTCTTCACTCTAGATGATTAGGTGGGCTTGCCTGCCTGAGTAGGGGTCTTCCTACTACAGGAACGATTAATAAACCTATCCCTTACCTGAATACCACGTGTGTGGTGGTGTTCTCACTCTGCAGCCTCCTCTTTAAAAAACCCGAATTTTCTTGCCTGGGCTGGCTTCAAACCTCTACCCTCAGAGCTCAGTTTCCTAAAGTAGCTAAGATTACAGGAGCAAGCCATTTTTTTTGTTAAATTTTATCCATTCCAGTGTGTGCAAAATTTTACCTTTAATTTGTATTTTGCTTTGTCCAACTCCCTTGAGCACTTCTTCATTTATTTGTGGTCTATTTCAATATCCTATACTATGATGTGTCAAGTACTTTGTTCTTTATTCTGTTTTATTGATTTGAAAAAGTTCTGTTCTAATTAAAGATCTTTGTACAACAAAAAATAATGTAATTATTTTCTCATATAAATTGATCTCAGAAAATATTACCCCATTTAATGCTGTTATGTACTCAAAATCAACCTCAGAATCAAAGTTTCTTTTCTACCAATTTAGGAAGAGACCTTCTTTTTATCTAGCTAACCAGAACTGTCAAAAGAGAAGTGCAATTATGCTCAGTTTTCTTACTGGAACTTTATTAACCAGAAAATATTTACAGGTACCTGTAAGTATTATGCCCACCTTTGGTCCTCAGCTCCACCCAGACCCGAGTTCCTCCCAGCCCTGGAGTTCCCACCATACAGCTGGCCCTTCCTTCTCTCTGCCCAGACCCATCTGAGATCTGATCTACCTCACTTCCTACCCCAGACCCTGCTGCTACCTAGACAGTGGAGGCTGCCATGTGCTCTCTCTCTCTCCAGGGCAAATATGGGTCCTCTAATAAACCTTGTAATAATCTTTCTCCTGTGCCTGCCTGCCTCTGTGTGGTTCCCTTGGGATGGATGTGATGGATCCCTTCAGGACCTACATTGCTTTTGCTGAAAAGCATTGACTTTTTACTTGGGCCCATGAATTAATTAAAAGCAGGAGAAAAACTTGGCATCCCTGCCTCCATTTTTGTATCTGCCTTTGTTGTGAGCCATTCACTTTTTGTTCATCTTGGAATCCTTGAAGGACAGAACTAATCAATGACATCTTTACAAAGAAAGATGGAACAAACTGCTTCCAAGAATGAAATAGAGCCTCCTTGGACAGACCACCTACCAGGTAACAATGACGTTTTTGTCCTGAACAGATTGCTCCTCTCAAACGATGACAGGGATAGCAACTTCTCTGTAATCTCATCTCAAATCAGGACTGATATAATGACTAACCAAATTGCATCTATAGTTAGGGTTGTTTAACTAAAGATTAAGGATTGATACCTTTTGCACCCTTGCCCCAATTCTTCTATTTAAACCTAAAACTCATCATGGCTGTACCCTGAAGATGGACTGAAGTCCTTTCTTCCCACAGCTTTCCATGGTCAATAATAGACATCTTTTCTCTTACCTTTACTATTATTTATTTGGCATTCTGAATAAGCAGTCTGACTTGGACATACGGAAATCCTGAAGTTTGGGCCTAAAGCCTAAAACTCTGGTTCCAGGATGACTTGAAATAGCCCACCAGTGAAAGGCATCACCAACAGTCAATAGGACAAGGAATCGTTTTATTAGCCATGGTGTCTGACCTCCACTATGGAGACAGTGAAGACCAGCCATGAAGTCAAACAGCTCAGGGTATTTAAAGGTAAATCCATTGGGGTGGGTGGGGCGGGGGCACTCATAGATGGTCAGTGGCAGTTTCATAATTGACAAAGCAAGTTACAAATGGCATCAAAGCAAAGTAAGGTGGCTAAGCCCTAACAATTTCCTACAATTTCCTGCAGACTTCCAGTGCCTAGGCAGGAGATGGGGACTGTGCACCCAGCAGGCCTTCCTTTGAAGTACAGATATCTGGCTCAGTAGGGTGTGAGCTAGGGGTTCTGCTTTAGAGAAATGCAGATGTCATAACCCTAGGAAAACATTCCCTCCCCAAAGGGCAGAAAGCATTGATAGCTCCCCAAACAGCCTAGAGCTGAGTGAGATAAGCCATCTTTAGAACTGCAGATGCCCAGAGTAGCCATCCTGGTGCTTAACTCTACCCAGGCCTTTATCTTTGAAATTTAACATTTGGCCCTATTTTTAATCAATACAATGGTCAAGTTTCAGTAACTTAACCATTTGTTCTATTCCCAGGGTCTGTATCTATGTTTCTGAGATTATCTAATACTTGTTCATCCCAGTTAAATTTCCTTCTTCCTTGGTCTAATCAATACCCTACCTGCTTAATTTTTACCTGCTCCTAACAATTTCACATTTTATATTCTTTCTTTTGCGGTGGGGGATGGTCATCACAACTAAATTCTTGATTTGTAGGCATTTGTATATGCATACATTCTTTTATCTTCAATCAGGTAAGTCATTCCTACTTTTTTTCAACCTTTAAGCTCTTACTTCGTTCTGCCTCCATTGAAAAACCTACATTAGAGGTACCTGAACCTGTATCTCCTGAATTTTAATACCTAAGCCTCCGACTAAAACTCTTTTTCCCCATACGGGTTCTGAGTTGAATTGTTCAATAGAATACAGAGAATGTTTTGATGAACTTAGATGGCAAGACATATAACATGAAGCAAAAACCTAAGTTAGATTACATAAATATACAGTGGTTCATTTAAAAGACTATATGAAATATTTAGGCAGTATGATAGGAAGATGATGCTTATATGATATATAAGCAGTATGATAGGAAGAAAAACTGGACTGAGCCAACACATCTTGACAGACATCTGTCAAACACCATTGTCCTGTATTTCAGTTCCATAGAACATCATTTACAAACTTGTCCCTGTGATAGTCAATGGACTTTGTCATAGGCTACTGAGTTCCCCTAAATCATTTGGTATTTCTATGACTGTCTCCATTATCTCCACTTCCCCAAAGAAAAGGAGATGTATGAATTATGTTGAGCTAATGAGTAACTCACAGATCATTCAAAAGAATCTTCAAAGGGAGAAGGAAGATATTTCTTTTCCTTATAACACTCTGGGCTGTTTTTGTTTGTTTGGGGAATTGCATTATTGTGTTATTGTTGTTTGCTTTCATATAGGCTTTTAAATGAACCACTGCATTTTTATGTCATCTAACTTAGGTTTTTGCTTCATGTTATATGTCTTGCCATCTATGTTCATCAAAACATTCCCTGTATTCTGTTAAACAATTCAACTCAGAACTTGTATGGGGAAAAGAGAGTTTTAGTTGGAGGCTTAGGTATTAAAATTCAAGAGACACAAATTCAGGTAAACTCTAAAGTAGGCATTTCAATGGAGGCAGAATGAAGTAAGAGCTTAAAAGATGAAAAACATCAGGAATGACTTACCTGACTGAAGATAAAAGAATGTATGCATATACAAATACCTACAAATCAAGAGTCTGATATCCTCTATGTAAGCATCTTCTGCCTTAGAGAACTATCTGATCCGTTGTTCTGGTTGTTTCCTATGCTTGAGCCAATGGTAAAGGTAACCAAAATTAACATCCCAGGCAGCAGCAGAGAAATCCTATCCATCTGCATCCCAAGGTATGTCTGCATCCCCATAACAGCCTGCATCTCAATGGCCTCCTGACTCTAGATTTGAAAGCTATTTTATGTTGCTTTGTGATTTGTTTTCCTCTTATTTCACAATTGTTTGCTAGCACCTTTAAATTTCACATCTAAATATCCAGTCTTAGAAGTCGCTTTTGTTTGTTGAGTGACATAAAAGTTAAGATTAATTTCTCCTCTGCACCTTCTATTTCTCTTAAGGAATAATTTATTGGGTTTATTTGCTCTTAATTGACCTCTAGTTTGGACTTTCTTTAAAAAATTTGTATTTCTTACATTCTTATTCTTTTCCTCAGCTACATTTCCTCTTTTCTGAACTTTTCTGGTTCTTTTTTGTTCTGATTTTCATATCTTAATGTTATTTTCTAAAGTATTTGGGGTTTGTTTTCAAATACAAGGCTAGAGTTTCTGTGTTGTAGGCATTCATTTCTGGCATTCTTTCTTTACCTGTCCCTTCTCTCATTCACCTAAACTCATTCTGTGGTCTCTTTCTGTGAGGTATATGACGTAGTTTTCTTTTTGTGTCTGTTTCGCTTAACCTAAAAATCTCCTCCAGGTTCTTCTGAGCTGTTTGCAGGTGGCACAATCTTCTTCTTGAAGGCTGAATTACATTTCTTTATTATACTATAGTTTCTTTACCTATTTATTTGTTGATGGACACTTGGGCTGTTTTCATATCCTGCCTAGGGTGAATCATGCAGCAGGAAACATGGAAACAAAGACAGCTCCAGAAATAAAAGTCAATTAAGTCAAATAAATAGACAGTAGATCCAGAGACAAGGGCAGGGGAGGGAAAGAAGCCCATCAGAGCCCACACTTGAAATTAGGATGAAAAGCTAAAAGCTGCAAGACACAGCCTGAGCATCACTGCTAATATTGCTTTACTATATATAAAAACTGTGCAGAGAATAGATTCAGGTGGTCTTAACATAAAAGCTAACTGTAGAGGAATATGTTAATTTGCCTAAACTGTATTAATCATTTCACTGTGTGTAAGGAAACCAAGATATTTGATGTATATTAACTCTATACAATAAAAAAATTAACTTAAAATAAGGCAAAAGGAAGTGGAGATGTAGTTCAAGTGAGTGCCAGACTTGAGTAAAAAAGCCAAGCAAAATCATGAGGCCTTGACTTCAAGCCTCAGTATCAATCAACCAACCAACAAATAAACAAAAAATAAAATAAACCATCATCATTCTTTCTAGTCATTTATGTATGGAATTACTTCCTTTCATTTTTAGATGCTCTTTCTGTTGTTGTAGAAGCAAAGCAATGGCTCTGTCCCCTCTCTGGTTCTTCAACTTTCCCTTGCTTGCCCTGTTCTCCATGGCCTGGGCCCTCCTCATCAGGTTACAACATCTGTGCTTTTGCTTTATCTTGGCTGCTCCTTCCTGTGGGCTAATTCTTCAGATCACAGGACCAAGATTGCTTAGGGCCCTAGGCTATATAGAAGGCCAGCCCCTCTCCTATGATCAGCAGAGCAGAGAAAGCACAGGCTGTGTCAGCTGCTCAGTCAAAGTGGCCTATGTTTGCCTTTGGTTACTTTGACTCTGTTTAAGATGTGAGAAAAAGAATGTCTTAATTCAGCTCTGAAGAATCCAGATGGGGACATCTGAATCCAAGGCCTTTAGGATTACAGAAGACAAAATAAACATGAGAAAAATAGCTGGCTGCCAGTGGCACATACCTATAATGCTAGTTATTCAGGAGTCTGAAATCCAGAGTTTGGAGTTCAAGCAAGCTGAACAAGAAAATGTGACACTTCATCTCCCAAACAACAAGGAAAAAGCAAGGCAGGAGGTGTGGCTCACATGGTAGAGCACCATCCAGCCAAGCAGAACAAATAAAGGCCTGGAGTTCAAACTCAAGTACTTTCTAGAAAGAAAGAGAGAGAGAAAGAGAATGAGAGAGAGACAGACAGACAGACAGACAGGGAGAGAGGAAGGAAGGAAGGAAAGAAGGAAGGAAGGAAGGAAGGAAGGAAGGAAGGAAGGAAGGAAGGAAGGAAGGAAGGAAGGAAGGAAGTCATCAGAACTAGTATTTGAAACACCAAAAAGGACTTAGAGTTCATGGGTATTTTAGTTTAGAGTAGTTTATTGGCACTGCTACAGATTGCCAGACCTTTGAGCTTGCTAGGTAATTTCTCTAGCACTGAGCCCTTGCGTTTATAGATTTTTTGGATAAGCCTCATTTATAAATGCATTCTCCATTCTGATTGATTAAAAATACAAAAAAAAACATAATTACTTAGAAATCTTTTATTTTCTAATTCTGAGATGCTCAGGGGACTCGTTTCTATCAGTGCATTTATAGGCATCACCATAACCTTTCTTTATTTAAGAAGCTATTCCTTTTTAGCATCCTGGGACAAGTCCTATTTTAATTAGTATAATCATCAGGGAAATTTCAATAACTATTTCCTAGGCCACTGACAAATGCCAAAAGCAGGTACTAAGATCAGTCAGATTCAATCAAGAAACAAAAGGACAGTATGATTAGTCATATAATGAGATATTTACAATGAGTAGGCATTTATAAACAGGGAAATCAATGTGACTTTGTGATCACTAGAGTTACCATGTGCAAGGGAGCCACAATACTGTTAGGTTGAAGGGGGCATGATTAGGACCAAAGACCCTGATCTACCCTGCTCCCAGTCTATAATCTTCTTACACAAATCCTCTTGGAGCTACCAGAAACTCAAAGTCAGGAGTCTTTACCATTGCATTTGAATAGCTTAACCTCCTGCCACAGACAGCAGAAGGGAATGAGAAGACAGAGCCTGCAGAAAGGTTAATGGGTGTCTCTCAAATCTCTGGACACATGGAATGTCATCATATGCAAAGCCAGTGAATGGGGCAATGTCATTCTTTCTGATGGAAACATAGAATTCCATTGTACATATATGCCACATTTTCTTGATCCATTCATTCACTGAGGGGCATCTGGATTGATTCCATGTCTTGGCTAAGGTAAATAATGCTGCAATAAAAATAGTTGTGCTGGTAGCTTTAGTATGGCCTTGTTTGTGGTCATTTGGGTAAATGCCCAAGAGTGAATTCCTGGATCTTACATATTAAGTTAAGTAGGCCAGACCCAAAGAAACATAGGCTGCCTGGTTTTTCTCATTTATAATAATTAGTATACATATAGGATAATTCTAGAAGAGGATCACAATAGCTCAATAGCTATGTACATATGACCTTATAAAATGATGTGAAATGAAATGAACTATGAGAAAACAAGAGGGTTTTTTCCTTACAGTGCTATATGCAGTTATTTCTTTTTTCTTTCATCTTGACTTTTCCTTTGGTTTACCCCTGTTGTCACTGTTTTTGATTTTGGTACCCTTTGTATTATATATAATTTTAATTTGGGAATAGGAAGGGGAATCACAGAAATCATAAGACAGAAGACAAGAGGTGAATCAATGCAACAATGATACAAGACACTATGTTGGAAATGAACTTGAGAATTTTAGGAGGAGGGTAGTTGGGGGAAGGATAGTGGGAGAAAATGAGGGAGGGGGAGCAATGTTCAACAAGAATTGTACTAATTTCCTTATTTGTGTAACTGTAATCCCCTGTACATCACCTTTATAATAATATATATGCATATATATTTTAAGGCAATAAAGTCCAGAAACAAGGTATGGAGGCCAGGGGAAAGATTCCACTCAAAACCTAGATAGATGAGAAGACTCTTATCAAAGTTTACCTTGCCTGGCCAGAAAGTTGACTAGGATTGGTTTTCATAGGTTGGTGAGAGATGTTTCCCAGACTGACTAATGGGCAGATAATACAAGACTGACACTAATTCCCTGCTCATAAAATGTTTTCTGGTTCTGCAGCCTCATGCATACAGACCTTTTTCTCCTTACCATTCTTGTCACTGATAGGTTCACTACTTGCTCTGCTGCTCCTGACACATTACACAATGGATAGGCTGGAGAAAGTAGCTGCCCCCAGCTCCCTTGCTGAAGGTCAATGGCAATAACAGAAAATGTACTTTACATAATTCTCATGGAATACAAGGATCACAGAGGTTAAATGGGGGTGGAATGGAAATCTGGTCTCAATGCCCTGCTTCAGGAAGACTTGTCAGGAAACAGGAATTTGTGTTCTTGTGGGAAATGGAGAGAGAACAGCAAACACAAGGTAACAACAAATAGGAAAGGAAGGTTCTAGGGAGGTCAGGGTAAAAAGCCCTTATAACAGTAATAGAATGCAAAGTTCTTTTTTTTTTTTTTTTTTTTTTTCATTTTTGAAGTGATTTTATTTTTGGTGCTAGCTATATATATTATTTATATAATATACCTTAAATGGAAGGACAGTAGATTAACAAATTCACTAAAAGTACCCATTGAATGCAAAGTTCTTTAAGATAGTAAGTATCCTGAGAGCCAAGACCTGCATGGACGAGAGAGTAAGGCATAAGTCTTGAGACAGAAAGGACAAGTACCAAGTAGATGGGAAAGTACCTCAAAGAATATCACAAACAAGTATTTTTTTGCTTTCTATGTGGCACTGAACCAAGTACAAGGACTTGCCAATGACTATTACCACCTATCATCAAGGCTGTGGTGAGACCTCCGGAAACAGTCCTGCAAGATTGAGAGAACCAATCCCCACCCCATACCCCACCCCGCTGTGCCACTCCCTCCTGCCTTCCCCTCTGCTCTATGGCTGTTTCTTCCCACTGGGGAGCCCAGCTACAGCCATAGTGTAAGTGGGCCTGTTGATACAAGGCAGATAAAGAACTTCCAGCCAGGTAGATGCAGACATATAGCACATGGAGTGCAGACAGAATATCTAACAGGCAAATGGCAGCTCTGCTCCTCAGATACTTGTACAGCCTGACTGACCCTTTACTGGAGGAGGAGTGAGGATATTGTATTAGACCACAGGGGGAGTTGTCCATGGCTTCCCAGGTGCTTTGCTGTGGCCAGAAATTCACTCTTAGTTTGACTATGTCCTGCTGGTTGTAGTGTACCCAACAGACAAATGAGACATGCAGTGAGCATCACAGAATTTAAATACCAGCATATACAAGAAAGTTGTATAGCATTCCCAAAGTTGTACCTCTGGCCATTTGCAGTAATAATTAACAGACAAATATATAAATATAAACTCTCAGAGGTGAAAAGCTATTAGCCACTAGCACAAGACACTCTGGAAAAATCTGAATTATTTGAAGAAGGTTTCGTGTAATGTTGGGTATGTGGTTGAAACCAACAATATGGAAAGCACAAATTGAATTGTGTAGAAAATTACTGTAGGGGTCTGGGAATGATAGCACACAACTCAGTGACTTGGGAAACAAAGTTGAGGACAGTGATTCAAGGCCAACCTAGTCAAAACAGTTAATGAGATCACATCTTACAAATGAGCAAGACAGGATGGCTCATGTCTTTAATCCTGACAACCTCGAGGCACAGGAAGATCATAATCTGAAGCCAGCCCAGACAAAAATTAGTACACTATCTAAAAACTAACTAAATGCAAAAGGGAATCAAGGGGTAGCTCAAGGGGTGAAGCACATGCCTAGCAAGCAAGAGGACCTGAAATTTGTGCTTTAAGTGAGACCTACAAATTTTTACCCTTAGTTACAAACCTTTCTAGTTCTCTCTTGCTTTTAGAAATACTGAATGGAAACAAGAGTCAAGATGCCTCTAAATTTCTAAGGTATAACTCTTCAGTAGAACATGTGCTTACCACACATAAAACCCTGAATTCAATCCTCAGCATCCCCACTCTAAAAGAGACAACTTCAATGAGAATAAAATGTTTGTGTGGGCAATACATTTTGGTTGTCCAGCTCCCTGAATGAGATAGATCCTGACTCCCATAAGACTTGTCTAGCATGCAGTTTACTCCTTTATCCATGGAGACTAAATTATCCCAAGACAGGGTACAGAGGGGCCCTTGTAGGGCCAAAGGGAAGGGAGGGGTTTGGAGCATCAATGAGTCTTTCTTTTTCTTTTCTTTGTTCTTTCTTTTCTTTTCTTTCTTTTCTTTTCTTCCTTTTTTTGGGTTCAACAGGAAGATAATAAATCTTTATTACAGAACTAGAAATAAAAATATCAAGACAGGGCAAGGGCTCACATGAAAAATAAAAGGGACCATTGCAAAAGACCTCTTGTTTATAAGGATGATTTGACTTTATCAGTGAAGAGGAGTGTGAGGGAGAGAAATATTTCCTGTGGAACAGAGACTGCTTTACCAAGATAGATCAGCCCCTGAATCTTCAGCATGCTGATCTCCAGCCTTGTGTTCTTCCCTGAAACTCTTAAGAAGAGGGTGTGATCTTAGTAGCCTTATAGAGTTAATGTACTGAATAGAACATTCCAACAGAGGGACTGGGAAGGTGGCTCAGTGGTAGAGCGCTTGCCTTGCATGCATGAAGCCTTGGGTTCGATTCCTCAGCACCACATAAGCAAAAAGAAAAAAGTTGGAAGTGGCACTGTGGCTCAAGTGGTAGAGCACTAGCCTTGAGATGAAGAGCTGAGGGACAGTGCCCAGGCCCAGAGTTCAGGCCCCACGACTGAACCCCCCCCCCAAAAAAAGAACATTCCAACGGAAACCTGGGTTGGGTCTTGATTCTTCAGTAGTTAGCATGTGGTCTTCAGCAAGTTGCTTAACCTTGTTATTTATTTAGAAAGAAAGAAAAAGAAAGAAAGAAAGAAAGAGAGAGAGAGAGAGAGAGAGAGAAAGAAAGAACAGTCAGAAGAGACAAAATGAATTGCTTAGTGTTCCATTTGTAACAAAGTCCCAATCCTAAACCACTTGTCCATAATAAGAGCTGTACATTTCTAGAGTAAGAAAAACACCTAATTATAGGGTTTGAGTTCATAATACATTTTTTTCATTCTGTTATTGGTTTGTTCATTCATTCACTGAATATGAGTGGAGCATACTACCAGTGAAGGAATAAAAGCAGCAACTTCAGTGTTCTTGACACCACAGCAAGCTTCTGTCTTCATTGCTCTCTCGTCTGTTACATATATCATTTAGCTACCCAAATCAGTAGTTGATTTCCTAAGAAAAAGATATGGAGAAATATCATATAGAAATTAATTACTTGCTTGTTAAATCCACTTCCATCCTCAGTAACAACCCTGCTGGGCCTGAAATATCAAGGTGTTCAGAAGTATCATTTTTACTTCCAAGGCTGCCTCTTCATTATTGTTGACAAGGACAACAGCTAAGGAAATAGCATCACAGTCTGGGCTTTGGCCTTGATGAAGGAAGAAGAACGGGCTGAGCTTTCATTATAAGCAACTAGATAAACATCAGTTTTGAAACAGGCTAAAAAAAAAAATGATTTCCCTAGGAGGGTGGACATGTACCTGAAAAGGCTTCTCATTGCCTTTCTATTCTGCCTATGAGGAACTTCAAGATCCAATGAGGGAGAGAGAACACAAATGAAGCCTTAACTCTGCACTAAATTGAAAAGTTTAGTTAGTTAGGTCTAATACTGGGGCTTGAACTCAGGGCTTGATTACTGCCCCTTAGCTTTTTCATTCAAGACTGACATACTACTATTTGAGCCACAGCTCCACTTCCAGCTTTTGGTGATTACTTAGAGATAAGACTCTCACAGACTTTGTTAGTATTATGCTCCCCTTTGGTCCTCCCTCCATACAGCTGTCCCCTTCCTCTCTCCTCCCAGACCCACCTGAACTCCCATCTACCTCATTTCCTGTCCCTCAGACCATCCTACTACCTGGATGGAGACGGAGGCCATGTGGTCTCCCTCTTGGAGGAAATATGGCTCTTCTAATAAACCTTATAATAATCTTTTTCCTGCACCTGCTTGCCTCTGCATGGTCCCCTGGGATGGATGTGTGGGATCCTTCATTGGTGGTGATCCGTACAGGGATAGGCTCCCCGGTGGATTTGCACCCCCCTCCACTTTGGAAGGGGGTTCAACCAGCTGCCCCGGGACCTATCCTGAGATGCTACACTCCGGTCTCCAGAAGACTACCAAGGTAACTTTCTCCTGACAGAGTGCTCTACCTGCCCATCCAATACCGCTATTTAAGTCCTACCCAGGTTAGTAACCAGAACTGGAGTTCTAGGTTTCCGATTTTTGTAATTCTGTCTGTAAGGCCACCTGGGCCTTCGTGGGTTAACTGAGCCCCACCCCCGCTGCCTGACCAAAATCTTAGCCAAGTGCTCAGAACTGGCCACTAGGGCCTACCATGGTCCAGGGTCCCCGTGGAGAAAACTTGATGACATTTCTCACTGTTGGGCCCCTCCTATCCCCCCCCATTTCAAGCCAAATAGCACCACAGGGGACACTCTGTGGCAAGCACTTGGCTCTTGGTCACTATACCATGGGAAGGACACTAAAGTTCTTTACATTAAGGCTACCGGGGCCTTGAGGGCTGCTGAGTCCCCATCAGAATCAAATTTGGCCCCAAATTTAAAACTCCACTTCTGTGAACACTCAGGCAGGTATCTCTCTCTCTCTCTCTCTCTCTCTCTCTCTCTCTCTCTCTCTCTCTCTCTCTCTCTCTCTCTCTCTCTCTCATCTTTCTCCTGTGCCTGCCTGCCTCTGCCTACCTGGGGTAGTTTGAAGTACAATCTTTGGATTGCAACTGAAATTTATAGTTTAGAGAAGAGGATTCATCTAGAAGGACACAAAGAACTCTAGAAATCAGCATGCAATACCCCGAGATTTGAGTATCTGGGTTTGTGAATTTCAAATGTGTCTCCACAAAGCTAACTACAGAATGAATGACAGATGAATGTGACCTGGATGAGTCCCAAAAGCATTCTGTTAAATTTAAGATACACGAAGGAATGCATAAGGCATGAAACATTTCAAAGAACTCTAAGAAAAAAAGGTATTAAATGGCAAAGATGAATCAATATTACCAAGGACCTGGGATCGGATGGAGGATGGTTGACATGGAGTATTCAGGACATCTTCTACATATTGATTGTGGCATATATTTGCCAAAAGCTAATTATACACTTAAAAATTGGATAAAAATAACAGCAGTGACAAGTAAACTGCTGTAGTCATAGTCAAGGAGTTCCTTGAAAGGGAAATTTGATGATGTGCTTGGGCAAAATTAAACCTTGTGGCCTTTCATTCACCAAAGTCTGAGAAAAGGACAATGAGTATAAACAGCCACAGAAAGAACTGCAGTAAAGTATAACATGATGGCCTGATGGCCAAGCCAGGAATCTCAGTGCTCTGAGAGCTGAAGAAGAGGATCAATAATTTGAGGCCAGCCAGGAGCTAGTAGCGCATCCCTATAATCCTACCTACTTAGGAGGCTGAGATCTGAGGATCACGGTCAAAGCCAACTCATACAGAAAAGTACTCGAAACTCTTACCTCCAATTAATCAGCAAAAAGCCAGAAGTGGAGGTGTGGCTTAAGTGTGGCTTAAGGCCTTGAATTCAAGGCCTTGCACTGGCCAAAAATCATGAATTTGAGGCCAGCCTGGTCTACATAGAAAGACCCTACCTCTCCCCTCTCCCCAACTACAACAGCAACAACAACAAAAATGCAGTATTGCAGTTAGATTTAAAAGAACTACAATTATCCTCTTTCTAATACTAACATTGGAAATGTATACCCTGGTTCAGGGTAACAGACCCTCTTCTGGCTGGGGCACAACTTGGTGTGATGGCTTTTACTTAGAGCACAACCCTACCCAATGGAGAATGGTCTCTCTAGTGTGACTGCACTAAATTTATCATTATAGCTTCTACTTTCTGCAGTAGCAGCTGAGTAACACGTGTGTGTATACAGCTGAGTGCTATATTGGGTTATTTCACTACTGTTTTCTAGAGAAAATCTATTTACACTTCTCTTGTGAGGTTTCTTTTATCTTTTGATAAATGCCACTTTCTGGCTTACTGCAGCCAGTGAAGGCTTGTTCCTTACTTTTCCCAACACATGGAAGACTGCTCTCTGCAGTGGCCAGATAATGAGAAATTCTTTCAGTGGCTAAAAGAAATGTGAAATGAAGAGAAGATGCCAGGCCTAGAAGGTGTAAGGAGGCAGGGAAGAGCCTCCTCACCTCAGGGGTATATTTTAAAGCTTCTAGCTTCTGGCTCTCAATTAACAGATCCACAGTTTGATTCCCAAGCCAGGACTTGTTCTGGTCAGGTCAAGCTGAATTATTGGAAGTGTCAAGATAAGTTGTTTTACAGAGTCTCAAGACAAGGAAATAGCTCCTCCTCATAAAGCGACTAGCTCAACTCCTCCATGTTTTAGATAGGCCATGTTAAGGGTCCTGCAATACTCTGGGTTGGTGTATATATTTAGTAAAAAATATTCTCTTCAAAAATAAAGTGATGTCTTTAAGATGGCAAGGGGGCACAGAAATGGAGGGACAAAGGGTGAATAAATCCAACAGGATACTCATTAATTAGATACTATGTTGATACGATGGAGGGAAAAACTGGGAGAGAGCTAGGAAAGGGGCAACATTGTTCCAAAAGAAATGTACTCTCTGGCCAGGTGCTGGAACTTCATATTTATAATTTTAGCTGCTCAGGAGGCTGAGATCTGAGGATCAGAGTGCGAAGCCAGCCAGAGCTGAAAAGTCCCTGTGAGACACTTATATCCAATTAACCACAAGAAAACCAGAAGTGAGGTGTGGCTTAAAGTGGTGGAGGGCTTATCTTGAGCAAAAGAGCTCAGAGACAGCACGAAGCCCTGAGTTCAAAGCCCATGACTGACAGAAAGAAAAAAAGAAAGAAAGAAAAAAAGAAATGTACTCTTTACCTAACTTTCATAATAGTAACCCCTCGGTGCATCACCTTTATCACAACAATAAAAAATAAAAATGAAAATAAGACAGCCACCAAAGCCAGATGTGTTTTGGGTAGAGACTATCTAGCCTGCTATAAATCAAAGGAGTATGAATCCAAAGATAGAGAAAGTTAACTTATTTGGGAAAAGCTTTAAAAAATAAATATAACTCTGTTTTTTACCTTTCTTCCTAATACATGAGTGCACATACATGTATCCACACAATAACACAACACAGCCATCAACACAACACAGCCATCAAAAACTCTCCCTCCAGCACTAATTGCTTCACAACCAAAGTAAGGCATGTTTTATTACTTCCTTGTCACTTGATTTCTGCATCTCCAAAACAATGTCACCGTCAGCTGTATGCACTGTTCGCCAGCCTCTCATGAATAAGTCTCTGTATGTTCCTCCTGGAGACAATACCCAGTCCTACCTGGGTACTCACTTTGATTCCTCTGTGAGGCTTACGAACACAGCCATGGTTCCTCAATATGTACTCAGCTGCTCTGTGATCCACAGATACTTACAGGTACTCACAGGAACACATCTGGCCAGGATCCATGGTACCTTGTGGTCTCAAGGGCCCCTGTCTATACAAATAAGGCCTCTCCATGTCTTCTTATCATGCTCAGAGGCCAGTGCACAGATAGCTAGACCCCAGCTCTCCCAGCCCCTTACCAACTCCTGGTACCTCAATTTTGTACAGTATCCCCACTTCTGGGAAGTTGAGTGCCATGACACTCCATACTTCACAGCTGTCCTGCCAGTAATCACCATATTCTCCCATACTTCTTCCCATGGCCTGCTAATGACATCCATTTCTTTCAGAATCATGTCCAACCTGTATATGGTTAGGCAGGAGTGGCCTCCACCCTTCTCAGCCTCCCTCAGCCTCCTTCAGCCCTCCTCACACTGGTGGCTCAGTGAGCAGATTCTTACCCCAGAACCAACCATGGCTCTCATAGCCTACAGCCTCTCCACTCTGCTCCAAACTCCTTGTTCCTTGCAGAACCTGCTCACATTTCAAAGTTTCTGCAAACAGACTAGCAGAGCATTGCTGCCTCCCCTGAACGCTCCCTGGTCCTCTGCTGCCAGGGAAGCATGGTTTGGATTGCACAGTGGATTCACCTGGGAAAATCCCATTGTCTGCTCCATCCAGAGCCAGCTGGCCTAACAGGTTGCCCACCTACCTCACTTCCAACCACACATAAGGTTCCAGTCAAATCAGCCTTCATTCTGGGCCTCAGAGAGGCCAAACCTCTCCCTGCCTCAGGCTTTTCTCTGTTACTCTCTACTTTTCTCTGCAAATGGCCACCTTCCTCTCATCTTCCAGGTCTTAATTCAAATGTTCCAAATACAGAGAGGTCTCTCACAAACATGTCTGAAGAATAATGACAACTTCCTTTCCTCTTCCTCTGCAGCTGGCAATCCAGTGATGACAGATGTTTAAGCCAATTACAACAGTTACTTTGTTTGATCTCGGAGGCATAGAAAGTATGTGTGTATATACAAGCATACAGATGTGCATATCATGTATTTACTCTCATACATTTATATACCCACATACATACACACCCATGCATTCACATGCACACGTGAACACACACTCATACCTTTAGATAACCACACATATACTCATTCATGCATAAATGTACACATGTGAGCATACAAATATATGCACACACATTTATATAGTATACCCACATATGTATATGCCCATGCATATATGTATACACACACACACACATATATATATGTACACATATGCTTCATCCTCTCTTCCTCATCTTGGGCCCCTCATGACATCAGTGTTGCTCTGAGAGCTAAATGGAGAACACCACAATGGCACATTTCTTTATTTAATTTCTGTTGTCCCCATGAAAAAAGTCCAGAAGTATCTAGTTCTATCTACAGGTAGGTGAAGCCAATACCCAGAGGGGAAAATAATGGAGGTTGGTTTTCTGTGTGCTTGCTGGCCTATGGAAAGGCCATCCTAAAGGGTGTCAAAGAGCTAGCTGAAAGATTCAAAAAGCTCCAAGAGTGGAAGGCACAAAGGGCTACCAGCACATTACCTCTCACTGTGGACAGCAACAGCTCCATCCAGGATTCCTAACCCTGCCTGAGTTAGGTTCTCCTGAACTCCCCACTATAAATGACATAAACTGTTAGAGATAAAAGGATGACTTGCTTTGTCAGTCAGGGGTCTCCAGAAAAAACAGGCTCAATGTATGTAAACATATAGGAAGGAAGGACTGTGATTCAGTAGAATGGCAAGTCCAAAATCTGCAGCTGGAGACCCAGGAGAGAGCTATAAGTCACCTGCTGGTGGGATTTCTTGTTAGGATTGTTCTGCATGCAAGCTTACAGAATTCCCCCAAACCATATTTCTTTTTTTTTAATTTTTATTTATTTTTTTATTGTGAAAATACTGTACAGAGGGGTTACAATTAGATGGGCAAGATAATGAGTACATTTCTTATCAAACATTGTAGCCTTCTCCTTTGTTTCCCCTTCCCATCCCTTCCCAGCCTTCCCCACACCCCCCACCCAATCCTCTCCCCCCTCTACCAAAGTTGTAAAGTTCGTTTTCAACATGACAATTTGTACTTTTAATTGTTGCAACGGGTCCACCTGTATCCTTATTTAAACGAATTGTTTTTCCCCTTCCCCTCCACAAAACATACCAACATCAAATACAGTGAAAGCAGGGGTTATACTGTGGGGGAAGGACATACAAAGCAACAAAGAAATAATCTTATAAATGCATTAGAAACAAATGCAGGAAAGAAAAAGAACATTTGAATACATATCTTAGGGTTCATATTCCTAACATCATCTTATCTGACCTTTTCTGCTTGACTCATACATACACTAGATATTGCAAATAAGGGAAACCATGGGACCTATGTTTCTTTGGGCCTGGCTTACTTCACTTAATATAATTTTTTCCAAGTCTTTCCATTTCCTAACAAATGGGGCAATGTCATTCTTTCTGATGGAGGCATAGAATTCCATTGTGTATATATACCACATTTTCTTGATCCATTCGTCTACTGAGGGGCATCTGGGTTGGTTCCATATCTTAGCTATAGTCCCCAAACCATATTTCTAGTCACTGGTCAAGACCAAATTTCTATCCAGGTGTTTCTCTGATCTTAATTATTTTAAGGATCCAAGAAAAGAAGCAAAAAGGGAATCTAATTCTCTGCTTTCTCTCTCTCTGTCTCTCTGTCTCTGTCTCTGTCTCTGTCTCTGTCTCTGTCTCTGTCTCTCTCTCTCTCTCTCTCTCTCTCTCTCTCTCTCCCTCTCCCTTTCTCTCTCTTTCTCCCTCTCCCCTCCCCCTCTCTGTGTAGCGATGGGAATGAGTTTGTATCTCCTGGGCTTTGATGAATGGTCGCTCTTGCTTGTTTGGAGCTGGTCCTGCTGGCTCCTCTCCTCATATGAGGAGGCAGTGGTGAGGAGCTGAAGCAGGAGAAGCCTTCATTCAGCCTCAAGAACAGGCACATGAAGTTTTTTTTGTGAAATCTACCAATAGAAATAGAACAGCAAAAGTCTGGCACAATGGCTCAAGACTTGAGAAATGATGATTGGGGATCAAGGATAGAAATGAGCTTAAGCAAAACTGTTCATGAGACTTCGTCTCAACCTTAGTGGTACAAGCCCCTTATCCCAGCTATAAGGTAAGTTCAGCAACATGCCTGTCATCCCCAGTGACAAGTAGGAGGATCACAGCCTAGGCTTAGACATGAAATAAAACCACTGCCTCAGAAGTAACCAACACCAAAACAGGCTGGAGTGTTAGAGCATCTGGTTAGCAAGTGTAAAGTCTTGAGTTCAATCTCAGTACCACCAAAACTAAGAGAAAGAGGGAGGGAAGGAAGGAAGGAAGGAAGGAAGGAAGGAAGGAAGGAAGGAAGGAAGGAAGGAAGGAAGGAAGGAAGGAAGGAAGGAAGGAAGGGAAGGAGGGAAGGGAGGAAAGGGAGGGAAGGAGGGAGGAAAGGAGGGAGGGAAAGAGAAAGAAAAGAAAGAAGGAAGGAAGGAAGAAAAGAATGGAAGGAAAGGGAAGAGAAGAGAAAGAAGAGCAGGAGAGGAGAGGAGCAAGGAGCTTCAGAAGCTGGTAAAAATGAAGGGGTGATCTACCATGTAAGAGGAGAGGGGAGGGGAAGGGAGGGCATGACAGGGGAGGGGAGGGGATAAGAGAGGAGGGGAGAGGAGACTAGAGAAGAAGAGGGGAGAGTAGAAAAAGAGAGGAGAGAAGAGGAGAAGAGAGGAGCAGAGCATTTGGTGGGGGATGAGGTATCAAGAAGAGGAGAGGAGAGAAGAGGAGAGGAACGGAGAGGAACAGGGCATTGGTAGGAGATGATATCAAGAGGCCATGGGAAGGGATCTGAGTTCCTCATGGACTTTAGCTATACAACATCCCCATGCCATCAAATAATGATGTAACATGCTTAAAACCTGCTTTCTGCTATGAGACACTGACTCCTTACTTGGGCCCATGAATAACTAAAAGTAAGATAAAGGTTGGCATTCTTAACCTCCAATTTGTATTTGTCTTTGCTCTAAGCCAGTCTCAGTCACTTTGCAATCACTTTGAATTCCAGGAAAAAAAAGATTGATTTTTATGACAAGGGACCAAACTACCCCTGAATAGTAACAGAGCTTTTTAGAACAGACTACTTCCCAAATGAGGAGAATCGCCTATAATGATTAGGCTTTGTCCTGGACAGGAATAATTATCTTGTAGGGACCAAATAGCTCTTCTCAAGTGATCACATCAATCCCCAAACCCTGGAGAACCAGAACTGAGATCATGACCAACTAGGTCATACCTCTAACTGGGACTGTTTATGAATACCTTAATCCCCTTGCTCCTAATTATTTTTTCTTTTTAAACCAGGTTCATGTATAAATTCTTTTTTTTCTTTTTTTTTTTTAAATTTAATTTAATTTTATTTGTGAACATACTGTACAGAGGAGTTACAGTTACATGGGCAGGATAATGCGTACATTTCTTACCAAGCATTGCAGCCTCCTCCTTTGTTTACCCTTCACCTCCCTTCCCAGCCTCCCCCCTCCCCCCCTAATCCCAATCCTTCTCCTTCCCCCCCCCCCCCCCCCCCGCACCAACGTTGTAAAGCTCGTTTTGGACATGACAACTTGTACTTCTCATTGTTGCAACAGGTCCACCTGTATCCTTAAACAACTGGTTTTTCCCCATCTCCTCCACAAGTTATACTGACATCAAATATAGTGAAAGCAGGGGTTATACTGTGGGGGAGAGACATACAAAGCAACAAAGAGATAATCTTATAAATGTGTTAGAAACATCATGTATAAATTCTAAAATGAGTTAAAGCACTACCCATGCCACATAATAGACCTTTCTCAACCCATCATCATGTCTCATATAAGAGCAAGTGGGGGGACCTGATAATGACTCACAAATACAGCATGGAGTCCCCTCCTGTCTCTCTCCTTCCCCCCCCCCAATTGTCATGTATTCCACAGCCATGCTGAATGTAGCAGAAAACCCAACAACAGTAACATCAGCTCTAAGGAAAGTCACTGTCTCTGGTTCCAGCTGGGAGCAGGATGCCCGGCACAGTTCACACAGGTGGATCAGCTGAACTGTGGCATCCAGGACTGCCAACTCCATCTCAACTCTGCCACAGTGGGGATGGGATCAGCTTCCTTCATGCTTGCTGAAGCTATTTCCAACTGGAATGTAGGCCTGCCCCTGTCCAAGAATACAAAAGGGAGGATTAACTTTCCAACCGCCTTTACCAGACAGAGAAACCTCCTTAAGCCCCAAATCTGACTTTTCTGTGATTTCCTTTATCTGAGTCATTAGCACAAGACCTGATCAGGAAAGAAGCTAGACACATGAAAAATCTAGCATTTTCTTTACGGTGAGCAGAAGAATAACTGAGAAAACAAGAAAGTTTCTGAGTTGGTGGCTGCATATGAACAGAGAAAATCTCTGTCTCCTCTGTGCACAGGCTGTCCCCACCCTACCCTTCCTTTTCTTGGCAAACTCCTACTTGTTCTAGAATTTCACTCCCTCAACTCTCCTACATGGAGATTTGCTTAATTAGATCCAAGCTGCGAGACCCATTTTGCTAGCTTCCCTGTCTGTTACCAGAATATGAACTCTTTAATTTCTGAGGCAATCTCTGCGATTGTGTGCACCCACCTCAGCCTACACGGAGCCAATTCTCTTCCATTCCAAGTGTGCCAAATCAGCTCTGGGGAATGGATGAGCAAGCATACTATGGAGCAGGTTAAAATACAGCCCACACCATGCGTAGGGCTCATAGGGTCCTCGGGACGCCTGAGGACAGGAACGAGTGGCCTGAGCCTCTCTAGGCCAACAGGACAATAATGGCTCCCTGGTTGAAAGTTCTTTCTGTTCAGAGAAGAATCATGTGGCAGCCACTGTCCCTCAGTGCCATATGGCTGCTCTTGCTCAGTGGTTGACCATGTTTAGCATGTCTAGCATAACTTTCTACATCTAGAACATGTGGTTCTGAAAATTCAGTACAAGACCATCCATGCATGTCTTTATACATTTGTCAGACTCGTGGACTATACCACAGTGAACTTTGATATAAACTGTGGACTCTGGGTGATAATCATGGATCCCTAGAGGCTCATAGATTCAAACAAATGCATCACTTTTAGAGAGTAGTGAACAATGGGAGAAGCTGTTCATATATGAGAACAGGGAATGAAGGAAAACCTTCCTACCTTCTGCTCAGTTTGCAATGTGCCTGAGACACGCTGCCTAATAAAATAAATACATTAATGAAACGCAGTGCCCTCGGGGAAGTGTTAGTCTCCACTGTAGGAGTCAGTCTCCCAATGCAACTGTAACAAATTGCCAGAGTATGAAGTAGCTTAATTATTCATTTGTCTCATGGTTCAATAGGTGAGGAGTCAACATCAGTTGCAAGCTGCTACAGACAGCATCCCTTTCTAGAGGCTTATGAGTATTTCTTCCTCCATCTTCTAAGTTGGCAATGATCTTTCAAATGAAGCATCTGAGATTCTTCTTCCATTGTCCCATGAACTCCCTGACCACAGCTGGAACATTTCTCTCATTGTAAAGACTTATATGTTTCTACTGGCTCTTCAGAAATAATCCACACTCATCTCCCCACCTATCCCATAACCTTGTTCACAAAGCTCCTTTTTTACCTGAGGTGCAGGTAAGATTTAGAATGTGAAAACCTCAATGCCCATGGTGTGTGGGAAAATGAGGTATAGGGAAAATTAGGCCTGGGAAACTGAGATCCAGTATATACTAGGTTGTACATGTGCAACTTCAACTCAGGCCATCTTTAAAGAGACTTCTCTGAGTATACTAATGTGGTATGTACAAAGTGTGCCATGTGCTTAGTTTCATGTGAAGCCTTAAGTCCCTCCAGAAAAGGAAGGAAGGATGCTATGCTCTGTCCATTCCATGATGGACTCCTGGCATTAGATTGATGAAACAGTGCCTGGCCAGGAATCAAATCTGCAGGCACCAAATCTCTGTGATCCCAGCATTCTCCCTGACATTAAGTATCAGAGGGAAGTATCACAGATAGAGGACAAAGTCTGCCCTGGAGACAGCTATACTTCTGTGCAGAGGGGAGAATGACTCTCCTCCCTGGGTCTCATAGGCCTGAGCAGCACTGGCAACTTCATCCACATCTGCCAACCAGGGCTGAACAAAGGCACCATTCAATAGTGTCCATCCTGCTGAGTGGAATGCTCTTCTCCTAGGCCTCTGCTTCAGGACACAGGTCTATAGTAAGGTACTAAGTGCTAAGGTGGCTGCAGGATGTAAATCCCCTGCCAGGCAGTTGTGCATAGCATGTTGCTTTCATACCTAACTGGTCCTAATTACAAAGCAGTGGGATGTGAAATACTAAAAGAAAATAGAAAGGAAGGAGCACCTTCTGAGGTCTGCTGAATAGGAAAAGGAATTTGTCTTCTAGATCATTGATTTGTCATCATTAAGACTCGAGACACCTCTCCGTGAGCATCAGTACCTCAGCATCCTGAATGTACCTTGCTTGTTCTTATTCCTAGGACTTAAATCTACAGTGCCCAGCGAAAACAGCTTTGATTTGGTGCTGGCCCATCTCACCTTATCAAATGTTGTTTATCTCCCACATTCAGAAGGAGGAATTATTTTTTTTTATTTCAGCATTACTGGATTTTGTTTGTTTTGGGTTTTTTTGTTCTGTTCTGCTTTCTTGTGTGTATGCACATATATATGTGCACGTGTGTGTATGTGTGTGTGTATCTGTATGTGTCTGTGTCTGTGAATGTGCATGGGGCTTGAACTCAGAACCTGAGCATTGCTTCGTAAGGTCTGCTCAAGAGGAGAAGTAGAGGTTTTTCACCTCCACTTCTGGTTTTTGCTGATCAACTGGAGATAAGAGGCTCACAGGTTCCTGCCCACTCTAGTTTTAAACCACAATCCTCTGATCTCAGCTTCCTGAGTAGCTAGAATTACAAATATAAACCATCAGCTTATGGCTATGGTTAGTATTGAAGTTTGAGCTCAGGATCTCATGCTTACTAGGCCAGTACTCTATCACTTAAGCCATACCTCCAGCCCTGTTCATACTGGTTATTTTCGAAATAGGGTCTTGTTAGGCTGAGCTTGGATCCTCCTACTTTAGGCTTCCTGTCTTTTCAAGGATTATAGACCTTGGCCATCATACCAGACATGGGGGATATGGACCTTCCTGCTCGAGCTATCTTGGAACCTCAGCCCTCCCAAGTAGCTAGGATCACAGGCATAAGCTATTAGTACTGGGCTCCAGAATGAGTGGTCTTACTGAGACACACAAATGTCTGGGTAGTATTGAATAGAAGGAGAACAGCCCAGGAATGACAGGCAGGATGGAGCTATCACTGGAAGAAAGGGAAGGGAAGACCCAGCAGCAACCTTTCTTGTTTCTCTTTCTCTTCCTAGGCTCTTGCCAGTTGTGGCTCCAGATGCCAGACTGTGGCCTCCTTACTGTAAGAAGGATTTCCCAGGACCTGGATAAAGCTAGCATTGAAAAACAGGTACCACAGACATAGGTTTGAGATACAGAAAGTGGAAAGTACATTTCTGACTAAGACAAATGTTCATCAGATGAAATGGAAGACCCTGTTGCCTGGATCCCTCCCCTCCCTGTCTTCCCTGGGGACCACACTACCAGCCAGCTCCATTCCATCTATTTACACAATGTACATCAGGTCAGGGCTTTGCCTCCTGGCTCACCTGTAGTTTCCCAAGGGACTGTTATCTCCAGAGATACATCTGACACACTACATCCTCCTGGCTTTCTTTCCCTTTCTATCACTTCAGAAACTCACTCTGGACTTCACGTGAAAAAGAAATGAGTTTATACTGCTCTAAGCCTTTTGAGTTTATATGTGTCACCCCTAGCCTGACTTGAATAAATACTCTCCTCCAATCCAAGCAGTTCTGTGAGGGTGGAGATGTCACAGAAGCCCCCTGGTACAAAAGTAGTTCCCCTCCTATTACCCCACCCCATCACCAGCATCTGGGACACAGAAGGTCTGAGGAAGTAGATTTTAGATAAACTCATGAATGAATGTGTAAATAAATGAATTGTGTGCTTTGGAGACATTCATATGCCTGCAATTGCCTGCCAGCCAATCTCTTCTCTGGGAGATTGACCCTGAGCATTGGCCACACTTTCATGCAAAGGGTCCTTCATACCCCAGTTTTATCAGACCATTAGCTTCAGAATGGAGGAATAGTATCATCTCAGCCACTTAGTTCCTGTATAGTAGACAGCAAACAATTGAAGGTGTAAATTTTTTCCCCATTCAGTTGACCTTTTGAGTGCTCATTTCAAATACTGAATTGCTAACTGAGAGGGATGCTCATCATCAGTACTTTAATTCATTTGAACTTCAGATAGTCTCCAAGGTATTAATGTCCCAGGACGAATGTTGGTGATGTTCAGAGAAGTTGAATGATTCACAAAAAGATACACAGCCTATGACTGGTGAAATGGGGCTGGGAACTCAGCCATAGGACTCTCTCTTCTTTTGTGTTCTCTGAAGAAAGCCAAGAGACTGTCTAAGAATAGCAATAGCACAGCCTAGATTTTCCCAGTTAGCCTTTAGGGGCACTGGAACTTGCACAAATCCAATTTGGAGAAGATCATCTCCATGGTCTACTTATTCAGGCTCTGACCACTGTGCATCCAGTCCTAAAAACCATAGTGCTAGAGTTCCTATCCCCATCCCCCACAGTCCCCAGTCTGCCAGGCTGCAGCTCCCATCCACTGTAGCCTATCCCCTAAGAAGCCAGGGCCTCTTGGGGAGGATCTTCCTCTTCCCCTACTTTCTTAGACTTCCAAGTCCCAGTGAACAAAGTGTGTCTCAGAGTTGAAAGCCTCCAACCAGAGGGGCCAAGGCTCCCAGACCATAACACCAAGCTGGGCTTGAAATAATTGACTGCTGTGAAAATGTAGGTCAGCGCTTCAAGCATAGAGAGGGAAAAAAAAGCATGACCACTGAAGTGAGAGAGAGAAGGGAAGTAATTACAAAATATAGATTAAATAACATCAGATAACAAGCCAAACAATAAGCATCCCCACGTGGCGATAAAGGAAAACAATTAGGTCCGTGGATTATAACAGGTTTTTCAACTTGTCTAGAGGTGCCTTGTGCACCCCCTCCCCCTCCCTTTATGGAAGCTGTTGGAGGGCCCAGTTCACAAGGGAGCGGCTATCTCTCCCCTGGGTTTGCCCTTGGCAGTACCACAGAGGGGTTATTGCTATCCCAAGGGGAACAGGGGGGATTGTGGGAGTGGAGCTTGTCCTTGCTGCAGGCTTTTTGAGACTCTGAAGCATTCTGAGGATCTCAGAGGGAGGGGCTCCTGTGTTGCTTTGAGGGCAGTAAACACACATTGATGCCTGCTTTAGAGACCGTTACCTCTGAAATGCTCCAAAAGCTTCAGGCCGAAACCTCTGTTTAGCCTATAAAATACAGTATACACATGCAATGGAGTATTACTTATCCATCAGAAAGAAATGATGTCAAATTATGGCATCTGTAAAAAAAACAATGGATTGAACTGCAAGTCATTGTGTTAAGCAAGATAAGCTAAGTTCAGAAAGACAAATGTTACATATTTTCACTTACATACAGAATCTAGACCAAAATAATAATAACATAACATGATTGTAAAAGGGGAATGTGGAGGCAGAGAGAGAAGGAGGTAATAGGGTTGAACAGTATAGAAGTACATTAAATATATGTATGGAAATAGCCAAGGAAACCCACCAAAATTGTTTAAAAGGATAGAGGAGAAAGAAGAGTTAAGAAAGAGCAATATAAGTGGGCAAATTTGATCTAAGTTCATTCATGCATGCTATAAATATCACAATGAAATCCCTAATTAAGCTAATAAAAATTTGTGAAGTCCTATTTAAATGGAATTGTTCTATTACTTTCAAGATCCCTTCTCCTCCCTCCAAGAATTCTAGATTGGGTAACAGGAACATCTACTGAACAGATACCAGATCACTTTAGTCTGAACTTGGGAAGGAGGGGACCAATCTGGTTAACCTATTGTGGGATCCTGGTCAAATTAACTAACCTGAGTGAGCCTAAGCTTTCTCATCAATAACATAAGGATTTCTCTCAGGTGCTATGGGAAGACATGTCTTTCTCTAAAAGCAGAACTTTCATCTGCTAAGGAAGATCTTTTATTTGCCCAGTGAATGGAACCCAGCTTGATTTGATCCAGTAGAAGAAAGACTGCCTTTCTCAGGATGCATGTAGCAAGTCCAGAGGACTTAACAAACCCAGTATGATTCAGTTTTTCCCTAAAGCTGGTCCTCACTCCTGCCTTTCTCACTGGTGCCTTCTACCTGAAGCACAAATTGCGGCCCTCAAGATCACCATTCAGTTTCCTTGGGGAGGGAAAGAGTAGGAGATCAGGATGTTAGAAATTAACAAAAGAAACTTGCATACATCCCCAACTTTCACATTTGCTAGAATGATGCATTGTACAAATCCTCTCCCATTCAGAGACTAGGTGTTCTTACCTGTAAAGTTGTACAAGCAACGACTTCAAGTATTTTCTGAGAAATATAAAATACTCAACTAGTAGTAGGTGTTTGAAATCAATGGATATTTATAATATCTCCTGTTATACAACTAACACATGGCAGGCTTAAAACTAGACTCTGGATTTTCTGATTCTGAGACCTATAATCTGGGACAAAAAAAACAAAACAAGACAAACAAACAAAAACCTGACATCCTCTTCTCACCCTGTGGTTATTGCAGCAGGGGACATGGGAAGGAGTTCATGCTGGCTAAAGGACAATGACTTAAAACTAAGCCAAGAAGAAAGTCAGGGGCTGAAGACCTGGGTTCAAGTCTCAACTCCATTGAAAAGGTGCTTAACTTGACCCCATCTGTTAGTCAAAAGATCTGGTTGATGTCACAGGGATTGTGTGAAGTCCCTTAAGAAATTAGACATGAAAAGTTTTTAAAACATACAAATCTTGAAGTTTTCTAAGTGTTGTGCTGTGATCTAAGTCAAAAGAATATATTCCATAATGAGATGTAAAGGGTTTTTATGAAGGTTAAAATTCTAAGAGGAAAGCCCGGGGCCAGTGGCTCACGCCTGTAATCCTAGCTAGTCAGGAGGCTGAGATTGAGGATCGAGGTTCCAAGCCAGCTTTAGAAAACTGAAAGTGGCACTATGGCTCAAGGGGTAGAGTGCTAGCCTTGAGCTGAAGAGCTGAGGGACAGTGCCCAGGCCCTGAGTTCAAGCCTCATGACCAATCCCCCCAAAAAAAATTCTAGGAGGAAGGTATACCTACAGGAGGAATGTAACTCCTCTGAACAACTGAAGTACTGTTTTTTAAAATAAATACCAGGAAGTAGAAACATGGGAGGGGGCAATAAATGGGGACACAGAAATGGAAGGAGGAAGGGTAAGCAAATGTAGACATTGTATTCAATGTATATAACGTATAAGATGAACTATGTAACTTGAAGGTAGGGATGAAAGGAAGGAAATAGGGAAAACCAAAGAAGAGGTGATATTGACCAAAAAGTATTGTAACTTCACTTATGGAATTATAACCCCTTTGTACGACTAGTAAACAACAGCAACAATAATTCTAAGCAAAAATAAGCTTCCTTGTTACTCAGGAAAACCAGGAAAGACTGCCACAGAGAAAGGACATGTTTGAGGTCACATCCACACCTGGGCCTGATGGATATGGGATTCTGACTTCCTTTTGGGCATGTCTCTTGGTCTGATTGATGGTTGATCCTGCTGAGAGGAGCAGGGAACCAGGAGCTGTGGGCAGGCACCCAGCTGGGTTTGTTTGCCTGCTGAAACCCCTTCTGTTAAAATCCCACTTATCAAAGCAGCTTCCATTTGTTAGAAAGGGCAACTTTGCATAATAAATTGCATTGGTGTAATCAAATATTTCCATAGATTGAATTAGGTTTAATTTGTTGTCCTCAAGATTGGTCTTCTCCTTCCCAGCAAAGCAGCTGCCCATCTTATCTCCTTCAGGAGGTACAGCCCCTGAAATGGCGCTAAGCCAGCCCCATGGGGAGGTTGAGGGCCTGCTGGGCACTGGTGGCGGTGGACAACATACTGAGAATGCTGTTCTGTCCTCACTCTGTCAGCATGGACACAGGCTTTACTGAGTTCCTTTGGTAGCTGTAAAGCATGGCTCTTCTGTGGGTGTGACACAACTGATTTATCTCCTTTAATGAAACAGGTTGTGGTCAGATCTCAGCCTCTTATTAATTTGGACAAGTCACTTTATTCTTGAGTCTCAATTAACTGTTTTGTACAGGGGAGAAGATGATACTTGCTTCATCTACTTCACAGGACACTTGTCAAGCCGTCTTAGTCCATTTGGGCAACTATTTAAAAAAAAACTGAGCTGTCTATTGGTTGGCTCATAAACAGTCCAAGTTGATTTCTCTCTCATAAGGGAGGGAGGGAGTCCAAAGTGAGGGGAACATCAACAGCTGTGGTGTCTGAAGAAGGCCTTTTCCAGGTACCAACAGGGGTGTGTTCTTAATGTGACCTCACCTGGTAGAAGAGACAAGGGAGTCCTCTGCAGCCATTCACTTGGCTCCATTCTTGTGACTTAACACTACCCAAAGACACTGCCTCCTGAAAGAATCCCATTGGACCTCAAGTTTCAACAGAGATGTTTGAAAGGAGGGGCATGAACATTCACTCCACAGCTGGCTGCATGAAGCCAGTATAGAGCCATGATCAATAGGCTGAATAATTCCCACATGCCAGGATTGTACCATACACACAAGATCCCTACATTCATTGTTTCTCTCCATCCTCAGAGCATCTCCAAAGACATATTACTCTCTCTATATTCAGATGAGGAGATCAAGCCACAGAGTGCATGCATTGCTTGTCCAAGATCCTATAGCTGGGAAGTGAGACAGTCAAGCCAATAACAAGTTAAGGAGACAAGTAGGAAAGCAGTTGCAAATGAAAAGTTCTTGCCAGACTTTGTGGGGTTTGGGCACATCACAGGTGGTTGCCCTGTGATCTGCTGCAGATATCTTACTTTGCTCTGGTGAGCTGAACAGAAGCCATGTGACTGGGGCTCAGTGGAAAGGGATTTGGACCAACCCTCATCCCACATTCTGCCTTCTTCTTGGGGCTGACTCATCTGCCTTTATTCATGCTTTACTGCTGTCTTCACCCCACTATTTAGTACAGCTACTTAGTACCCACAATGCACAGCTCCCTGCATAACACGAGATAGATGTTTATTACGTACATATTGTACCAACTTAAATGTTGTAAACAATGAACAAGAAACGGAATGTAAAAGAAGTCGTTCCTTGGATGTGAACAGAGAGAAGGGTTGATGCCAGACAAGCAGGCAAAGAGCAAGAGGATTGTTGATAAGGACTTCATCCCACAGCCCCTCGTGGGTCTAGGCCATGTGTTCCCAGGAGGTATGTATATTACAGTTGCAGGCCATAACAAGGCACAATGTCAGATACAGAAAAAATGGATTCTCACTCTTCTGAGAACAGCTTCAGTTCCTATGTGCCCGTGATGACATTGGGCTTGCAGTGTGGACTAGTTACCCTCCTACCTCCCTGAACCCTTCACCTCGAGGGCACTGATGAGGACAGCAGAGTTCACAATGACCTCCAACCAAAGCTAGTCCACCACTTGTGTTTGTAAATGGAATCGGGGCATGCAGCCAAGCTCATGCCTTTAGAGACAGTCTGTGATTGTTTTGTTGCCCCAGCTGCAAGCAGCTGTTAGTGTTTATCACTATACCCAGCCCTTTATTTCTTTGGACTCCATATTGTGGGACCAACTAGCCATGCAGGGAAACCAATTGGATCTGTATCAAGCATGCATGGATTTTTCTTGTGTCATTATTCCCTAAAGATTTCAGGGTAACAAGTATATATGTAGCATTTACAATGTACTGGGTATTATAAGTAATCTAGAGGATGAGTTATATACAAGAGAATGTATGTAGGTTATACACCAGTTTTAAATACAGGACTTAAACATCCACAGAGTTTTGTATACCAGAGCCTCAGGATCCTGGTCCCTAGCAGATATCCAGAATGTAACTGTAAAGGAGACTACACAGTCCATAAGGGTAAAATATTTGTTAAGCAGCTTTTTTTAGGAGAGGCTGCTCTGTCTCAGAGAGAGCCTGCTACAATAGCTGGGCTCCATCCTGCCTCTGCTGATCTGTCTGCAGCCACTGGTGTGATACCCTCTACCACTCCCAACAGAGGCCTGGGGCCTGGATTAAGGGTCTAAGGAAAGCCTGGATGGCATGAGTTACAGTGGGGAGAGAAGTAGGTATGGTAGGAGCTACTTACATAGCAGAAAGGGATCTGAGGACTGAGTAGAAAAGCAGATATTATACCATCAAGGTGTAAAGGCAGAGAGAAACAGAGGAATGATGAGCGAGAAGCATTTGGCTGCCAAGTCTATTGACTTCGGAGACTGAAGCAGGGAACAAGGATGCCTTGGCCATAGCCCTATCAGCAGTTTCCGGGCCTCACTCTACTGAGCTAGGCAGGGAAATGTCTGGCAAAGCCCCGTTGGCTGCTAACGCTGGCTCAGCCTCCATCTAGCCACCCCCAGCTGCCTGTATGTTGTGCAGCTTCACCTTATTCCTCTGGGGAGGATGGACAATCTCTGCCAGAGGGGGGAACTGCCCAGGATGCCTTTCAGGACATTTCAGTCATGAGCTGCACAACAGTATTTTAGAAAAAAGAAATCCAGGTAGAGACTCAGCTGAAAACAACTTCTAAAAGCTGCAGAAATTGGACAATGTTTCAGTAGCTACTAAATCACTTACTGTATCCTGAGTCCAGCCTGCAACCCAAAGGCCCCTCTCTTTCCTCCTCCTCAGGGTGAGAAAATCACAGGACATTGGGCAGCCCTGGCAGATGCCCTTGTGGCCAGATTAGCCCTAGAATGTTCCTACTTCTCAGACTCTCTCCCAGTGGTCCCAGATTTTTGAAGCCCTGCCCTTCACAAATCTTAGAGGAACTTTAGACCTTATCTATTTTCTTGAACATAGTTAGATCTCAAAGGCCTAGATTCTGAATGTTTTTTGTTGTTGTTGTTTTGGTTTTGGTTTGTGTACTGGTACTGAAGCTTGAACTCAGGGACCTGGACTCTGTCCCTCAGCCCACCTCAAGGTGGGCACTCTACTACTTCAGGCACAACTTCATATCTGACTTTTGCTGGTTAATTGGAGAAAAGTCTCACTGATTTTTCTGACTGGGCTGGCTTTGAACCCTGATCCTCAGATCTCAGCCTCTTGAGGGGGCTAGAATTGTAGGCATGAACCACCAGTGCCAGGCCAAATGCTGTTGTGATCCAAGAGTTGGTTCATTTGAATAAATGACTACTGAAATTGATTGCTAATGCAGAATAAAAATGAGAGATGCTTTGTTGTTGGTTTCTCATTATGTCTTCTGTGCTCACTAGGCCAAGTAAGTGAAGCATCTGTGCTTTAGACACAAGCAGAACACTTAGCACCAGAATCATAAAGACCTGCAAACTATTCTGTTTGATCCACACCACAGCCTGGAACTTGATCATTCTCTTTTTCCTAACTTAACAAATCAAATTATGTATTTATTCCCATACACACTGCAATAAACAAATGGCAAAGTTGAAAATGGGATCCAATTCCCCTACTTGGAAATTCCATACTGGCTGTGAGCAGAAGAAATTTCTCTCTAGTCCTGTGACTTTTCTAGTAGTTGAGCCAATGCACAGACAGCCTAGCACTGTGGAGAAAGCACAAAGAAGAGAAAGTGGAAGCTCTATTATCTTCCTGTCCCATATACTGGAAGGCTCTGGAAGGACTTCAGGGACTTGCTCTCACATAAGGTCATAGGTGAAATTCTTGACCCTGTGTTCACCTATCTCTACAGCTCCCTACCCCCTCAGCCCCACGGTGAACACTAGAGGGTGATTTATCAGAAGCACCTTACCCTCTGGCTACTCAGCCCATGGTCCCTTCATCTTTACCAAGAGGCAAAAGGCAAACTGTCCACTCAGCAAGGTGCACAGCAGGCAAACGTTACAGACTTCCCCTTGAGCAGAAAGTAGTCATCATGACACGAAAACACTTTTTACCTAAGAAACAAGCAGGACAAATTAGAAAACTTAAGATTTATAAAGGCACTACAATCACAGAAAAAAAAAAAGCCATGCCCAGGTGAGCTGAGGCTCACAGTCATTTGTTTTTTTTAATATATATTTTTATTGTAAAGATACTGTAGAGAGGGGTTACAGTTACATGAGCAAAGTAATGAGTCCATTTATTATCAAGCATTGTTACCCCTCCTTTGTTTTTCCCCTATCATCCCTTCCCTCCCCACGTCCCCAGCTCCCTCCCCCCCCCAAGTTGTAAAGTTCATTTTCAACATAGGGTCTTATACATCTCGTTGTTACAACGGGTCATCCTGTATCCTTATTTCAGCATTTTGTTATTTCCCATCTCCTCCCCAAATTAGAAAAATGTGTATACAAGATGCAGGACACTAGAATCAAATACAGTAACAACAGGGATTATATCATGGGGGAAGAACATATAAAGAAACAAAAAAAATCACATAGTACATTATAAGTACACTAAAAAGAACAGCTAGAAAGATAAAAATCACTTTTGTCCCTATCTTGGGGTTCATTTCGCTTAGCATCAGTTATATGATCATATTTACATAGCTTTTGACCTCTTCTGCTTGTCCTTTGTTGAGTCTGGGCTTGGAATCACAGCTGTGCTGGGCACAGCCCCACTAAAGCCAAAACTGCCACCAAAGCTTGAAGCCATTGAGCAGGGGAGAGCAAAAGCTTCATGCTTAAGGTAGCAGCTAGCTTCCATCACAGAGGCACAAGCCAGAACTCAGGGAGGTGTCCAGAACAGCATTAGCAGCTAGAGCTGGGCCTAAAGCTTCTAAGAGCCAGGGTGGGACCTCTTGGTTCATTTTGTACTCAGCAACAAAATGCTTCCCAGAGGAAGAATGCCTCCTACAAGCACTGTACTCTCTTCAGAAGACGTAAGAAGACTCTCTTCAGACTTTAGCCTTCCTGTAACCAGTTCTTGCTGGGGAACTCTGGAGAGCAACACCAGGCATCTTGGTCTTCAGGGCTAAAGATGTAACTGTGGGAAAATGGAGAAACTCAGCCTTTTATTTCCCTTCCTTTTCCTATCTGCCTCTGTGTGTTTAACATTCATGTTATCTAGGTAATATGGAAGTGAGTTTTGCCTCTTTATCTGTCCTGACTTTTCTTCTTCCTGATTGCAATAGTCCACTAACAATGGACAGTCATCATATAATCAGGTTTAAATCTACTATCTGGCCCTGTGCTGTTAGATCTTCTGTGATAACTTTTCTGTCCTCTTTTGAGTCCATTGAATATTTTCCAGCATTCTATTTTTCTTCTGCTGCTGATTTTGTTAAACTAGGCTTTAGTTAGTTACTTTATTAATATTACCACACATTGCACATCCTTAATCCAAAAATCCACCATCCACAATGCTACAAAAGACAAAGTTATTTTTAGCACCAACATGATATTACAAGTGGAAAATTCCACATCTGACCATGAATGAATGACAGGTCACAGTTAAAATAGAGGCACACAAAAACTACATATAAATTATTTTCAGGCCAAATGTATATAGCATATGAAAACAATTGAAAATTTCAAGTTTACCCTGGGGTCCCATCTCCAGGAGATAACATTATACATATACAAATCTAAAAATCCCCCTAACCAAATGAAATCCAAAACACTTCTGGTTGCAAGCATTTCAATAAACGGGATACTCAATACTACACATTTATTCATGTCACAGTTGAATTCAACTTGATAATGAGCCACTTCACCCTTTCGACTTCATATTTCCATGCATATTGTTTCATTCAGACAGTTAAATATTTGTGTTATTGTTCCACATCTTTAACTTATACATGTTAAATTCCTACCTTGAAATTATATTGCTTTTGTTTTGAATTAGTCATGTATCTTGTGAAGAAAATACTTTTTATACTGAACCATGCATTTAATATATCTATTTCTCTTCATCTTTCTTTATAGGTTCCAATTTTTGTCCAGTATAATTTCCATTCAGCCTGGAGAAATTGCTTCTTATTTTTTCAGTGCAGGTCTACTGACAACAAAATTCTTAAAACTTTTGTTTATCAAAACTGTTTGGGGGGGCTGGGAAGGTGGCTCAGTGGTAGAGTGCATGCCTTGCATGCCTGAGGCCCTGGGTTCAATTCCTCAGCACCACATAAGCAAAAAGAAAAAAGCTGGAAGTGGCGCTGTGGCTCAAGTGGTAGAGCACTAGCCTTGAGCTGAAGAGCTGAGGGACAGCACCCAGGTTCAGAGTTCAGGTCCCATGACCGGACCTCCCCCCCACCACCACCAAAAGAAAAAACTGTTTAGGACCAGGCTCTGGTGGCTCACACCTGAAATTCTAGCTACTCAGGAGTCTGAGATCTAAAGATCAAAATCAGTCTGGACAGGAAATTCTGTGAGACTCATCTCCTAAAAAGCCAGAAACAAAGCTGTGGCTCAAGTTGTAGAACACTACTACCCTTGAGCAAAAAAGCTCAGAGACAGCAGCTATGCCCTGAGTTCAAGTTCCAGGACTGGCGAATGCACACACACACGCACACACGCACGCACGTGTACATCCACACAGGTGTGTAGTTTGTAACCTTATTTGAGGGATATTTTGATTGGTTTATAAAATTCAGGATTGAGATCATTCTTGTTTTTCCTTTTAGTTCTTTATCGCTGAATAGTCTTCTGACCTCCATTGTTTCTGATAAGATGCAGCCTGCAGGTGGCTGCCCCTCTTGTGAGTGGCAGATCTATTTCTTCAAGCTGTTTCCAAAGCTTGGTCTTCATCTGATTTTCAGAAGTTTAACCCAAACCTTCCTAGGTATGGTTTCTTTCGATGCATCCTTCTGAGGGACAACTGAACTCTCTGCTCTATACACTAATACTTTCTTCACATTCAGGAAACATTTGACCATTGTTTCTTCAAAGAATATTACCTGCCACACTATTATCTACTTCTGGGATTCAATGATATTATGCTACATTATCTCACAGGTTAGAACCTTCCTTTTTGTAAAACAAAAATTCACTCATTTTCCTCTGTATTCAGGCTGCATAATTCTTACTATCTGTCTTCTAATCCATTGTTATCTTTTTCCTTCCATTTCCTATCTATAATAAACCTTCCACTTAAAGCATTAAAACTTTCAATCCTGAGTTTGTCTTGATTCTTATTTGTCTTGATTCTTATATACTTTACTGACAGTCCTATCTGCTTAATTGCTAAAATTAATTTTGAAAGATCCTGTAACATATTAACAATAACTACTTTATCTTTTCACATTCACTGAAACCATTATCTGAATTTTCTCAAAGTAAGATTACATTGTTGTTGTTGTTTGATGATGGATTAGGTTTTTCTTTCTCCGGTAATGTTTTATTGTATGTTTGACATTTTGATCACATATTATAGAGATTCTGGATCTATTATGTTCCTCTGAGAACTAGAAGTAATAATTGGAATAATATTCTGCTAGCTAACTCAATCATAAGTGCACTGTCTTAATCAGGATTTTATTTTTCAAAGTGCTTAATGACAAGAGCAAGACAAACAACAATTAAGACACTGAAATTAGCAGCAAAAACTTTTAGAATGCTGACCCTTAATGTTATCAATAGGTGAAAAGATTGACAGCATAGGTGAAAATATGGAAATTTTGACATATATAAATGTAATTTATGAAAAAATAAAAATGCAATATCTGAGTAATGATCAATTATTTTAGGATATATTAGTTATAGACAAATGAAAGATTTAAAATACACAGTGGGGAAAAGAGAACAAGTCCATCCAAAGGTCAAGAGACTTGAAGGACACGTTCAATAGGTCTTTTATGTATGTATATGTGTGTGTGTGTGTGTGTGTGTGTGTGTGTGTGTTTTCAGGATGAAAAGACTGGCAAAAGGCAGACAATAATTGAAAACTGGTCAAAAACAACAATAGAGAAATTTAAGAATCTCAATAAATAGTAGAGCATTAATCTGTAATCCTAGCTACCCAGGAGGCTATGATCTGAAGATTAAGGTTCAAAGCCAGCCCAGGCAAGAAATTCTGTGACACTCCTATCTCCAATTAACTGATAGAAAATCTGGAAATGGAGATGTGACTCAAATGGTAGAGTACTATCCTTGGGCAAAAAACAGCTCAAGGACAGTGCCAGACCCTGAATTCAAGCCCCAGAACCAGCACACACACACACACACACACACACACACACACACACACACACACACACACACACACACACACACACACACACACACAGCCCTCAATAACTATAAAGAAGGATAAATTTTCCAAAGACCTACTGGTGGATACCAGATTGTAATAATTGTTGTTGTTGTTTTCTTGGTAGTAATAGGGTTAGAATTCATGCTTGCTAGGCTAACACTGTACACCTGACCCAGGCTTCCAGGCTTGTCTTTGGAAATGGAATATTGTGAAATTTTCTAACTGGACTAGCCTCAAACCTTGATCCTCCAGCTCTCAGTATTTTTCCTAAGTAGCTAGGCATGAGACACTGCTACCAGTTTAAAATTTTTTTTAAATAATCTTTTAAACAACCAGGGTGTTAAGAAAATTACCTTCAAAGAAACAGTAAGGAGAGCATAGTTCTCAAGGGCAAGGATTAAAACCAAAAGATAAGGAGATGTTTTTAAAGTGAATAGAGATCTTTTTAAAAGCAAATCTTATTTTAAAAGTGAAGATAAAACTTTCAACTAAAGTTTTGATTAACAAAAGGTAAGCAAACCGTAGCCCAGCAAATTCTAACAAATATTACAGGGAGTAAATACACCTGAAAGAGAATGTATAGTAGGAAGCACAGAATTGCATGAATGAATGACAGTTATGGTTCCAGAGAAGCTATGTAAGTAAAAATAACCATCAACTATGGGTTAGAACAGTATAAATGCTTATAGAGTTTCAGACAAAGATGACATTAAAATGAACAGTGCCAGGAAGCATCAGGCAGCAGTGGTCCGTGGGGCTGAATGTTTCCAAAATTGTAACACCATCAGAGAATTTTATTAAAAACATCAGTTATAAGATGGTATAAAGTCAGTTACTGTGAACAACAACAAAATAAAGAATATACAACACGCTAATAGAAATATGGAATGAAACTCAAATACATGTAGACTAATTGAAAGGAATTCAGGAAAAGAGGGGGAAATGAATACAAGTCTGGTAGTTCACATAGGAAATAAAGGTCTCTATAAACCCTCCCAAGAACATTTAACATACATGAAGTGATAGTCTCTTTGTTGATTAGAAGTCTCATTACTCAGGTATCAGTCCTTTTGAAAGCTGTCTTTACATATTAACTTGTTAAGGTTTGTTCACTTTTCTGTTAGTGTGTGTGTGTGTGTGTGTGTGTGTGTGTGTGTGTGTGTGTGTGTGTTGCCTGTACTAGAGCTTGAACTAAGGGCCTGAGCACTGTCCCTTAGCTTTATGATTCAAGGCAAGCACTCTACCACATGAGCCACGACTCCACTTTTAGAATTTTGGTAATTAATTGGCGTTAACAGTTTTCTGCACTTTCCTGACCACACTGGCTTCAAACTATAATTCTCAAATCTCAGTCTCCTGAGTTATTAAGATTAAAAACATGAACCCAAAGCACCTGGGTGTATATACATACATATATGTATATATGTATGTATATACATATACACATATGTAGTATCACATATCCTATATCATATATAGCACTTTAAGGCTGAGTTCTGGATTCCAGCTCAAAAATATACAGCTGAAAATAGGGTTAGAAGTGTGTCTCAATAATTAAAGCACCTTGCTAGCAAGGGCAAGGACCAGATTCTAAACCCCAGTAATACCACCCCCCCTCCAAAAAAAATTGCAAGTGGAAAGAGAATCTGAGCTCTAACTCCAGTACTACACTAAATATGGTAAAAATCTACTTTAAGCTTTCTAAACAGTCTTGCCCTCTGTATCCACAATTTTTTGGGGGGGTCCAGTTGTGGGGCTTGTACTCTGGGCCTGGGCGCTGTCCCTCAGCTCTTCAGCTCAAGGCTAGTGCTCTACCACTTGAGCCACAGCGCCACTTCTGGCTTTTTTCTTTTTGCTTATGTGGTGCTGAGGAATTGAACCCAGGGTCTCAAGCATGCAAGGCAAGCGCTCTACCATTGAGCCAACTTCCCAGCCCTGTCTCTGTAAAACTCTGTAAAAAAAAAAAAAGTCACCCCACAGTTCCCACAGTTCCCACTGATAAGAAAATCCCCGGGTACTCAGGCCCAGTATACACAACAGCTAGCATTTGCAGATACCCCTCATGCATCCTCCTACTTTCTTTAAATCATCTCTAAGTTACTTATAATAGCAACGCAAGGTAAGTGTTAGGTGAAGAGTTGTTTCTGCTGTATTATTTAGGGAAAATAGCATGGAAAAAGTGTCTATGTTTAGAACAGACAAAATTGAAGAAAAAAATACTTGGACCACAGTTGGTTGAATCTGCAGATGCAGAACCCATAGACATAGAGGATCAGCTAGACACTACAATGTCAGGGGTGAGAAATACCTTATGAAGACATTTGGACCCTTATGTGTATTTTCTAATACTTTCATAATGAAGCAGGAACTTTGCACAGTTACTAACATATATTAAATATATTTTGTTTACTTATAATAAATATACATGAAATAAGCATTAAAAAATCAATGATTCAGGTACTAGTAGCTCACATGTGTAATCCTAACTACCTAGGAGATTGAGATCTAAGGATTGAGGTTTGAAACTAGCCACAGGCAGACAAATTTGAGAAGCTCTTATCTCCAATTAATCAGTAAAAGACATTAATCAGTAAAAGACCCGAAGTAAAGTTATGGCTCAAGTGGTAGAGAGCTAGCCCTGACTACAGGGGTCATAGATGTGTGCCTCTCTGCCCAGATTATTTGTTGAGATGGGGGACTCAGCTAACTTTGGCCCAAGTTGGCCTTGAAAATAACAGTTCTCCCAATGTCTACCTTCTAAGAAACTGGTTACATAGTGCTATAAGCCACCAGGCCTGGCCAAGATAAATATTTTCTATATGCAAACATTTTGTGATCAAGAGTCATTTTACTGGGCTGGGAAGATGGCTCAGTGGTAGGGTGCTTGCCTTATATGAATGAGGCCCTGGGTTAGATTCCTCAGCACCACATAAGCAGAAAAAAGCCAGAAGTGGCACTGTGGCTAAAGTGGTAGAGCACTAGCTTTGAGCTGAAGATGTGAGGGACAGTGCCCAGGCCCAGAGTTCAAACCCTATGACCAACCAAATAAAAAAAAGCACAATTTTACCAAATGTTAAGTGTCATTAAGTGGTTCTTGTTCAGTTTACAAAGTGTAGAAACCATCTAGCCAAGTAGGAAAGGTTGGATGTAGGCAACTGCTTTTTCCCTGCTATATGTTACAGTTTATTAAGAGAATATGAGACCAAAAAGAAAAAAAAAAACAAAAAGATATACATGCTCCAATCAAGTTATTCATTAACACAACATTTGACTTCATGTCTCCTTTCTCTAACCCATCCTGCCTCACATCCACATTGCATAGCTCCTTCTTCAAGCACTCACTACCTGTAAACTCCTATGGTTACTGCCTCAAGCAGCTCACCGAATTGACTGCTCACCACAGTCCTAGAGGACAGGTGATATGGTCAGCCCCATTTTACTGACAAAAAAAAAAAGATGAGCCTTAATTTAAATATCTGAACCAGAGGTTCATATAAATGCAGGCACCACTGACATTTTAACCCAAATCTGGTTCAAAAGTTTTTCATCCCTTTAAAGCTCCTCTTTAACATCAGACTGTCTCTATCTAATGCATCCAGTCTGCTGGAGGAAGGGATGGGTGGCACTGGGATGAGAAGTTATAAAGGCAACATAATGAGCCAATGGGCTCGTTATGGGCAAGTGAATAGGTTTATGTGTGTATCATAGGTCGCCACTCCCTTTTAAATATACCACTGGAGATGCTCCACTGTGAATATTAAAAGTATTTAGTACTGAGGACATGGAAAAGAGCAAAGAGGGTCTCTGTCTTCAAGAGCATGTATCACCTACAATTTAGACACAGTCTCAATAGAAATGAGCTGGTTCATTCCCTCTAAAATCAGAAATGAGATAAGGCTGTCCACAATGTAGTATTAGAATTTTTAGCTAGCACAATAAGGCAAGAGGCAAACATAAAGAGAATCCAAATGGGGAAAGAAGTACAACTCTCCCTCTTTGTAGATGACATGATTCTATATCTAGAGAATTCCATAGGTTCCACTCCTGAGATACTTTCAGCAGATCCAAAACTTTGGCAAAGTAACAGGGTATAAAATCAATCCACAAAAAATCAGTAGTGTTTCTCTGTGCCAACAATGAGATGAGAGAGGCTGAAATCAGGAAAGCAACTCCATTTGCAATAACCTGAAAAAAATATCTAGGAAGAAACTTAACCACAGAAGTAAAGGACCTCTACAATAAAAACTTCAAAAGTCTGAAAAAGGAAATTAAAGCAGATCTTAAGAAGTGGGAAAACCTTCCATGTTCCTAGATTGGGAGGATTAACATCGTGAAAATGGCAATATTGCCAAAGGCTATATACAAATTCAATGCAATACCCATCAATACCCTAACTTCTTTCTTTAATGAAATAGAAGAAGCAATCCAAACATTCATATAGAACAACAAAAGACCCCAAGTAGCAAAAACAATCCTTAGCAAAAAGAACACTGCTGGAGGAATAGCAATACCAAACTTCAAACTCTATTACAAAGCCAGAGTACTCAAAACAGCTTGGTACTGGCACAAGAGCAGGCCTGAGGACCCATAGAATAGATCCAAAGAATAGATCCAAAGATGCAGAAATGACCCCACAGACCTATGGCCACCTAATCTTTGATAAGGTAGCAAAAAAATAGGATGGAACAAAGCCAACCTCTTCAATAAATGGTGCTGGCAGAATTGGCTAAACACGTGTAGAAAACAAAAATTAGATCCTTATACATCACCCTGTACCAGAATCAACTCCAAATGGATCAAGTGAACAGAAGGTGCCAAAGTATCTAGAGATGCTAACAGTCAATGCAAGTCACCAGGTCCTCTGGTGAGAAGATATAGGCTGGGCTATAGCTGGGCACAGGGGAGCTATATTTTGAGTTTCTAAGAGTAGAGTTTCCCTGCAGGGTTGGGGGGAGGGGGAGTTGAGAGGAGAAACAGTGAGAAGAGTCTAAGGCCTGAGTTGCTGAAATAGTCTTTTCCTCCTGCAGAAGGGTTGTGAGATCTCCCAGCTACCCCAGCACATGCCCAAAGCATAGTATGCCTGTGAGCAAGTAGACTCTGCCCTCTGTTCTGTAAGCTACAAGTGAACTTGGAAGCTCTAGAGAAGACTATCTGGCTTTAAATCCCTGCCATTACTCCCTTGAACAAGATAAACAACTGCTTTGAGCTTCCTTTTGGCTTTTCTAAAATAGATGTTTTAATAATAACATCTTTCTCATAGTGTATTTGGAGGAGAGGTGTTATTAAGCAGTTGTTATATGTAAATTATGTAAATTATATACTCTCAAAACTATATCAAAGACCACTAAAGTAGCAGCCACCTCACACCTCACACACACTTTAGCTTTGGTAGGAACCCTGGAGCCATCAGGCAGTGTGGTTACAAGTCAGAAGGGACAGAGAGAGACAGAGAGAAGGGGGGGGGAGGAAAGGAAATCTTTATGGTGCATTTCTGAATTATTTTTTTTTTGTCAGTTGTGGGACTTGAACTCTGGGCCTGGGCACTATCCCTCAGCTCTTCAGCTCAAGGCTAGCAGTCTACCACTTGAGCCACAGCACTACTTTAGGTTTTCTGAGTGGTTTATTGGAGATAAGAGTCTCACGGACTTTTCCTGCCCGGGCTGGCTTTGAACCATGATCGCCAAATCTCCAGGAATGACCCCGGCTCATTTCTGTATTTTTTATTCTACAGAATGGTGCCAGTTCCTTTCCCTGCCTTTTCATCCATACTCCATCAAACTCAAAAAATCCTGTGGCCCTCAGTCCTCTTTTCTCTCCTCAGGTGAGAGAGGAAATGGCTACTCTAAGCCAGAGAATTACATCCAGCACGACATCTGCTGAATGGCACCGTTGAGTAGTTATAGCTCTCTGGAGGGTGGCAAATAAGCAAGTCCCAGCTCTGATGCCTCTACCCCTGGAAGCACTCCTGACCCTCTAAAGATCTGACCCTTTATATTACCTGGCAGAAACCTTTGGACTAAGTTTCATCTTAGCACCTTTTACACTATATCATTATTCTGCAGTTTCCTCAGAATAATGTGACAGAGAGATTGTATGTCCCTACCAGACAGCTATAATCATAGGACCAGGAAAATAGTTTGTGCACAGTAAATATTAGGTGGTTAAAAAGTGAATGAAGAAGTAAATTTCAGGGTAATATGAGAGATGGGCTTACAACACAAAATGCTGATGGAGCTTCATTAGATATACAAAATGGCAGCATGGATCCAGTATAGTCACAGCGCTTAGGGAGTTACAGTCCTACTTACAGTTTCTAGAAGTCAATTAATATCTTAATTTATTCCCATTTGTTTCTAAATTTGTTTGTATTTATTAGCCATAAATATTAAATAAATAAAAATATTTAGCATGTCCATTTTTTGGATCTTTTAGGCCAAGATTGAGAAGAGGTTCTTGAGCAATTTTTACCTCAGTTACCTTAGACAGAAGCAAACCATCTAGAGGGTGCCACCCTGGGAACTCATATTTCACGCTTGTGTACAGCCTGACCCAATGAATCCTCTCCCTGCAGTAAAGGACTTGACAAGAAGATTCTCATTCCCCCACCAACAAACATGCCTGAAATGCCTGAGAGTTATGGGTAGTAACAGATTCCTGCTCCACAAAATAGTGCCAAGTTCCCACAATGCAACTGGCCCCCAGCCCTGTGGGCTGGCAGGAGAGCCAGTGAGTATGTGAGAGTGTGCTGGGTGATGAAGAGCCCTCTCTTGGCATCCTGAGGGGACCTGTGGATGCACAGCCACAGAACCGTCCCCAGGCCTTTCTAACCACCAGTCACCACAGCTCAACCAGGGTCAGGCCAGGGTCAGAGCACTGAGTGCAGAGAAGAGCAGAGCCCTTCCCAGGTCTCCCCAGGGCCTCTCCAACTCGCCTGCTGCTGCACTGCGGAGAAAGGAAACTGCCAATGATCTTCCTTAGTTTTTTCTAAGCAAGAGGAGGAGGGGGGAAAAATAGCAGCACACAATTAGGGAGCTGCTGAACTTCTGCGCAAACTAATGAATAAAGCAGCCCTTGACAACTTCCCCCAACTGCTGCCGACAGGATAATTGTGTCTAATTTCTTAATTTTAATGCCGTTGTTGCATTTGGCTTCTGCTAATGAGATGTAAATATGTGTTGCGGGTTTGTGGATTTGTTTAATTGCAGGGTAGCTGAACAGCGATTGGCCAGAAGGTTAGTCTTTTATTTATTTCTTTTTATTGTTATACACCCCTGAGTGCCAAAATGTAGCTAAGGAGGCCAGTAGCTATGGCTGTTCACCTTTCTCTTTCCCATCTTCTTCAGCAGAGGGGAAGGGAGACTCAGGGCCTCCTGATGAGGGCAAGTAGTCTAGGGTGTGGGAAGAGGGGTGAAGATGAAGGCTCCCTGGACCACTTTCCTTCTCAGGGTCATGGTGCTTTATTTCCCTCTCTTGCCACACTCAGGGAAGAAGACTAGGGCTGGGCGAAAGTGTGCTCTGGAGCAGCAGGTGGAACCCTGACCAAAGCTACTTGCGAAGTGATAAAGATGGCAACAGGTGTGGGCAGGGGAAGGTGGGGGTTGGGAACAAGGAAGCAAGAAACCAAGCAGGCTGGTCCCCTGCTCTTTGGAGACCCATAATAGAGCCTCAGCATTGCAAGAACAGTATGGGTAAGAGGAGGGGCCCAGGTCCTTTTTCCATTGCTTGAAGTGGAATCTGCATCATTCTCTTTGTAGAGCAATCATTCAAGCACTGAGAGAGGGCTCTTGCTGCCTCTACAGCTTCTCTTTAGAGGGACGGCCATTCACTTTCCTGACCCTGAGGCCCCTCAGAAACTCTCGAATGGCTCCTCAGCTAGTCTCACCAAAGCTGCAGACCAAAGATTCTAGAAGACGTGTTTAATGTGTCAGAACAATTTAAACAGTCCTTGGTTTTCACATAGAATGGTGATTAGAAATGGCACAGGCTATCTACCCTGTTACTGTACCTACTGCCTCCCTGCCCCACACTTCCTGTCTCTTCCATTTCCCCTTGCAAGGACAGAAGCTAATAAAACAGCCCCTTCATATTATATCCTGTGTGTTAGTTCTTCCAGAGATATGGGTATTTTAGCTGAAATATTCTGATAGACTGATACTTTCTGAAGGAATAAACCTCTACAGATGGAACTTCCTAGTCAATGAAGCATAGCACATTTAATTTTAAGAACAGATACTTTAAAATATCTTAATAGTTGAAAGGGTCATCATTGGTGTGGCTGAATGGTATGGATGAGCATAGATGGTATGGGTGAGTGGGGCTGGCATGAATGGGTGGAGCTGGTTAGGGTTGGAGTGAGAATGGCCAGGGACAGACAGGTGCAGAGTGTAGGACCCTCCTTTCTCCTTGCCTGCCTCACCTCTCCCTTACATTAGTCTACTTTGAGTCCTTTGCTCCTCTTCTGTGCATTCCTTCATGTGATCTCGCATTCCCTTTTCTTTCTTACCTTCATGTAGGTATCCAGGTGAGCCAAATATACTTCACTTGGCATCGGAAGGTCCCAGCTTTCATGCCTCCCTGCCTGCCATGATGCTTTTCCAAGGCAAAGGTCCCTAGCACCAGAAGCAAAGCTCCTAACCTCCTTTATTTCCACCCTCTACCCATCTGAAATTTGAACATCTCACTCCATCTTCCAGGTACCTGCTTGTCCAGCCTCTCCCACTGCCTTCCAAGAAAGACCCTCCTGTCACAGGCAGTTCTGAGGGCCAGGGATTCTTCAGTTACATTGACCTGAGAATGATGCCACCATCAGAGCAACAGCTCTGTTCCACCATAGAAATCATGGTGCCCGGAGACCTGGGCCTCCCGTGCTCCACAGGCTTGAGTCCCATCTACATGGTCAGGATTTATACAGAATGCCTACATACTTTACATAAGGGCCCTTCAAGTTTTGCTGACAGCCTGTAGGCCCTCCCTCCACCCCACCAAGACACACTGCCTGTCTTGGTCCAACTCCAGCTGCTTCTTAGAGTGCTGGAAACAGCCTGACTTCTAACAGCCACCTGGAATGTCAAGGATGTTCCCATACATGGCATTTCTGAGCACCTGTCATCTCATATTTTTCTTGTGCTTTTGTCTTCTTCCATTTCCCTTAGTATTTTGTAATTCCCCTCCTCTCTTTTCTTTTCTTTCTTCAGCTAGGCTATTGCTGCTATCCAGATTGTCCCCCTCTAAAGTTTCCTGTGCAGGAAGTTTGGTCCCAGTGTGAAGATGTAGAAGTGCTAGAGCTATCAAAAGATGGGGATGAGTGGAAGGTGATCAGGATATGGGATTCCCCCTTGTTATTCACAGGGTGCCCCCTTGTCAATAGGTCAATGCCAGCTCATAGGGAGCATAGGATTGTTTAGGAGTGACTCACTTCTTCAGAAAGCAGTTTGTTATGAAGAGAATCTACTGGTCTCTTCTGCACAGAGATGCTCCCTTTCCACTTCACTGCCACGTTACCACACAAGCAAATGGCCCTTACCAAAGCAGTGACTTACAGTCACCAGAAATACAAGTCAAATAATCATCTTTACTTTCTAAGTTATCCAGCCTGGGATATTTTATTATAGCTACACTAAATAGATAAACACATTCATCAGCCCCTGACAATATTTTTTTCCTCTTTCCTTGGCCTTTCTCTCTATAACAGTTATTTTCTGAGCTCACCAAGCCACCTGCTTGCCAGGATAAGGAGCAGAAGACAGGTTCAGAGCTCTTCCACCAGTCTCAGATGGAATTGTTCATTCTCAAATACATTGGGTAAAAACATCTATCAGATTGGTTTAACAATGATCATAGAAAACAGCATGAATCCTAAAAAGCACATCATATCAATATTTTGCACACAAATTGTTTTATCAGTCACACAGTGATGAGATCACTCCAATGCCATGGATGATTTTGCCAGTATCACCCAATGCCACTGCCTTCTTTGCTAACTATTAGACATTCCAGCCCTAGCATTTAGCAAAGGATCTGGCTGGTACTGAAATGTATGTAACCCTCCAAACAAGCAAGCACAAGAGTAAAATGTGAGGGCTATAACAAATTTAGTGGGCTGTATCATTTCTTCCTATTCTTTAAGAACAATCTGTGATGCTCATTAAATTTACAATTAAATTGCAAGTCAGGGTTATGGGGCAAGAAATAAACCAGGTTGAAAATGAGTTGAAGGCTGTAAGGTCTGGTATTTCTCCAACTGCAGTACAAGTGCCTAGGTCTTTTCTCTGGTCCCTGGGGCACTTATTTGCATATTTCAGAGTGGACTGAGATGCTTGGACATCAATTTACTTTTTATTTCTTTGTTTCATTTTTCTGAGAGGAAACATTTATTCTAGCACACAAGTCCAGCTCTGATCCCAGATCTCAGATCCCTGATCTCAGATCTCTTATCTCAGATCCCAGAGCAGAAAAGAACTCTCCTCCCAGGATGGCTGTACCTCAAGGCAGCATTGCATTTGTAATTTACAATTCTAATTGCTATTGTTATATAAAAAAGTATGTGGCTTTTATATATAATTGTCCTGAATGTGTGCTATAATCATTTCTTACTTTGAGGATTTTGTTGATTCTTTGAGATTTTTTCTTAGTGGGTCTTAAATTCAGGAGCCTGGCCATCAACTTGGCTTGCCTAATCAAGGCTAGAGCTGTCTCACTTGAGCCATACTTCCAGTCATGCATCTTATAGTTTTAATTGTTGATGAAGTTTCTCAGACTTTTTTCCCCAGGCTGACTTTGAACTGCAGTCCTCCAGATCTCAGACTCCTGGGTAGTGAGGATTATGTGTGTTAGCCACTGGCTTCCTGCTGAGATTTTCTACAGAGACAATAAAACCAAAGATGATTTTATTTCTTTCATATGAACATGTATAGGTACATATATGTGTGTGTGATGCTCATAAACAGTAGTGAGAAAGGGCATTTTTACCTTCTGATGTTATTTAGAAATTTCACGTTTCTCATCCTTAAGTATAATGTTAGCTGTAGATTTTTTTTTAATGTTCTTTATCAGATTTTGAAAGTTCACTCTGTACTTTTTGTTTGCTAAGAAAAGATGGTAGATTTTGCCAAACATTTTTCTACATTTATTGGCATAAACATGATCTTCCTTCTGTTGGATTGATGTGATGAATTACATTATTTATCATCAAATGTTTGCATGCCTAGAATACGCCAAACTTGAGCATGGCATTTAATGTGTTAATTTTCTAATACTTTGTTGAGAACTTGCACAAGTATGTTTATGAGATTGGTTTGTGGTTTTTTCCTTTCTTGTAATGTCTTTATGTGGCTTGGGTATCATCATAGTACTTAAGAAATGTAATTGGCCTACATATCTTCAGATGACAATTCTGTGGTTTCAACCAATCTTGTATCAAAAATATTTGAAATGAGGCACTGGTGACTTTTATCTGTAATCCTAGCTACTCAGGAGGCTGAGATTTGAGGATAGCAGTTCAAAGCCAGGCCAGACAGGAAAGTCTGTGAAACTTACCTTCAATTAACCACCAAAAAGCCAGAAGTGGAGCTGTGGTTCAAGTGCTAGAGCATTAGCCTTGAGCATAATCTCAGACACAGCACCCAGGCCCTCAGTTCAAACCCCAGGACTGGCCCACACGTACACATACACACACACACACATACACACACATACACACACACACACACACAAACACACACAAATTTGATTTTTTTTTTTTTTTTTTGCCAGTCATGGGACTGAACTCTGGGCCTGGGTGCTGCCCCTCAGCTCTTCACCTCAAAGCTAGCACTCTACCACTTGAGTCACAATGCCACTTCTGGCTTTTTCTGTTTATGTGGTGCTGAACAATTGAACCCAAGGCCTCATGCATACAAGGCAAGCACTCTACCACTGAGCCACCTTCCCAGCCCCAAATTTGAAAAAAAATGCATCCATATTGAACACAATCAAACATTTTTATATGTGACTTAGGGATTAACATAATACCTACGAAATATAATTGGCTCTCGTATCTTCAGGCTCCAATTCTGTGATTTTAACTAATCTTGTATCAAAAATATTTTTCAAAATTACATTCACATTGAATACATGCAGATATTTTTCTAATGATTCCTAGGTAAAACAGTACGATTATTTAGACAACATCTTGCTCTGGCTCATTCCTCAAAGGCTCATATGTTGGTATCATGGCCCTGAGTATGGTAATATTGAAAGGTGATGAACCTGAAAGGTGGATAGGCCTAGGGGCACTGTCCTTGGAAGACATTGGGTAGTTTTCACGATAAAGAGGGTCCGTCTCCACTCGCAGTCTTGCCATCTTACCCTGAGCAATCATCATGGTGCACTCTGCTATGATGATAGATAGCCAAATCCTCACTAGAGCTACAGCCATGCTATGTGGACTTTCTACTCCAACCCTGTCTGCTAAATGTATCTCTTAGCCTTGTAAACCATCTGGTCTCAGGCATTTCATTATAATAATAGAAAATGAAGGGAAAAAATGAGTTTCATTAGGAATACAATACTGAAATGTCTTAAAGGGTACAGGAGTTGTGTCCAGTTGCATACAAATACTGCATAACTCTAACTAAGGACTCAAGCATCTACAGATCTCAGTAGTTGTAAGTGATAATAGAATTAATTCCTTCACAAATGCCCAGGGAAACTGTTTTCTCCACCTTTATTTTCTGGAAGAGATTTTTTTTTTTGCATTTGTGGGCTTGAACTCTGGGCCTGGGCACTGTCCCTCAGCTCTTCAGCTCAAGGCAAGCGCTCTACCACTTGAGCCATAGCACCATTTCCGGTTTTCTGATGGTTAATTGGAGATAAGAGTCTCACGGACTTTTCTGCTAGGGCTGGTTTTGAAGCATGATCCTCAGATCTCAGCCTCCTGAGTAGTTCAGATTACAGGTGTGAACCACCAGTACCCAACATGCAGACATTTTAATAATATGTCTCAAACATTTTACACAATTTACCAAAGATTTGATTTGGATTTTGTGGTCTCTATTTGGGGAGATTATTAATTAATAATTTAATTTTAACAGGCAAATAGCATATTTAAATGTAGGTAATTTGTCAGTGAATTGGCCCATTTTACATCAGTTGTCAAATTTGTGGCATAGGTTTTTCTCCATTAATAAACTTTATTTTTATTTCAATGTTATGTAATCTGTACAAGTGCTTTCTCATTCATTTCTTTGTTGTTGTTGTTGTTTTTTTTTTGGGGGGGGGGAAGGGTCTGGTCATGGGGCCTGAACTCTGAGCCTGGGCGCTGTCCCTCAGCTCTTCAGCTCAAGGCTAGCGCTCTACCACTTGAGCCATAGCACCACTTCCGGCTTTTTTTTTTTCCTGCTTATAGTGGTGCTGAGGAATTGAACCCAGGACCTCATGCATGCAAGGCAAGTGCTCTACCACTGAGCCACCTTCCTAGTCCTCTCATTCATTTCTGATATCAGTAATTTGTGTCTTCTCTTTCTGTTCTTAGTTCATTTGGGTTTGTTTTTCAATTTCATTGATTTTTTAAAGAACCATCTTTTGGTCTTCTTGACTTTCTCTGTTGATTTTGTTTTGAATGGTACTGCTTTGTGCTCTGCTTTTTACTTCTTTTCTTCTGTTTATTTTGAGTTTAATTTTGTCTTCCTACTGTAGCTTCCTAAGGCAGAAGCTTTGATTATTGATGTTAAGCCTTTCCTTTTCTGATCTATGCATGAATTGCTAAAAATATCTCTCTAAGCACTGACTTTACCATATACCAGAGATTTTGAGGTGTTGATTTTAATTTCTGATATATTTATAAAACTTTTTGCTGATTCATGTATTCTTTAGAGATCTATTATTTAGTATCCCAATTATTTATGAATTTTCCAGCTATCTTTTTGTTGTTTTCTAGTTTAATTCTAGCACTGAGATAACACTTTATATAATTTCTAGTGCTTAAAATTTGGCAAGGTGTTTTAAGGCTTTTGGTGTTTTCTTTCTGGGCCTGGGTGCTGTCCCTCAGCTCTTCAGCTCAAGACAAGCACTCTACCACTTGAGCCATAGCACCACTTCCGGTTTTCTGGTGGTTAATTGGAAATAAGAGTCTTACGGACTTTTCTGCCAGGGCTGGTTTTGAAGCGTGATCCTCAGATCTCAGCCTCCTGAATAGTTCGGATTACAGGTGTGAATCACAAGCGCTGGGCTTAAGCTCAAGGCCTCAAGTTCTTGCTTACCTTTTTCACTCAAGGCTGATGCTCTGCCACTTGAACCACGCCTCCACTTTTCCCTTGGTGTTTTCTACTTTGTAATTATCCTATGTAAACTTGAGAATGTTATATGTTCTGCTGTAGCGGATGGCATGTTCTGCTGATGTCAGGTGGATAAGATAAATTTCCTGCTGGACATGTCCACTCTTGATCCAGAGGTGTTGACATCTCCAGCTGTCTCAGTGTATTGAATTATTTCTTTTTATACTTCTATCTGTCAGTTTCTTCTCCTATGTTTTAAAACTGTTACTAGTCATACACATTTCTTTGTCTCCTTAGAGAACCAGCTCTTTTATTATATAATCACTTCTCTATCCCTGGTAACTTTTCTTGCTCTAAAGTCTGTTTTGTCTAAAAATAAGATAGCTAACTAAGAGCTTTCTTTTGATTTTATATATATATATATATATATATATATATATATATACATACATACATATATTCATATACCTCTTGTCTGTATATATTGATTTATACATATAGATTTACATATCTATTTTGATATATTATATATAGTTATAGATATACATATATCCATGCTTTTGCTTTTAATCTGTGTCTTCATATTTAAAACAGATCATGTAGATAATATACAGCAGGCCTTGTTTTTATCTACTCAAACAGTCTCTATCTTTTAATCAATGCTTGAAATTATTTTCAAAAAATTTTAAGCATTAATGTTAAAAATAATTATTGGTATATTTTTACTAGTATCTCCTGAGAATGGTGGAAGACAACTGTACGAGGTTGAGGTAGGAGGATGTTGAGTTCAAGGACAGTTTGAGCTAGATAGCAAGACTATCCTCAACAAAACCCAGATCTACCCTATTCATTTTTCTTTTCTAACTAATATCTTTGGGTTTTTTCTTAGTGTATTAATTATACTTCTTTCACTTTTATACTGGCTTTATACACTTTTTATATTTTTTAAATGTTTCTAATATATACTTGCAGCTAATCCTAGCTGTCTCTAAAATGCCCTATGCCTCATGAGAACCTTACAACAGAGAATTCCCAATTCCCTCCTCTTCCCATCCCTTATTATATTACTATTATCCATTTCACCTACTCTTAGCTCTAATTATCAAATGAATTTGTAACTATTACTATTTTGAACCATTATGCTTGATTGCCATCCCATTTCCCCCAAGGAAGCTAGAGATTAATAGTTCAAATGCTCTCATCAGCTTACCCTTCACTCCATGAATGCTTATAATGTCCACCAGGGACTTGGCCCCAGGGGGGTCCTGGTGGGGATTTGCCCTCGGGTAGCTCACAGTCTAATAGGAAGACAGATGTAACAAGCAAGCACAATGCAAACCTAATCACATTTGTCACAAGGTTATAAGGAAGAACACAGCATGTGTAAAACAGCACTGAGATGGGATAGTGTGACTGCAATCAATGTATGCCAGAGACATCAACATCCTGGAGAAGGTAGGCCCTGGCCCCAGAAGAGCTGGAGCTGGATGGAGGTACAGCATGTGCAAAGGCCTGAGGCCAGGTGATTCTAACTTTCCATCAATCTTCACTGATTGTCTTGCATCAGATTTTGCCCTATTCAAGGTCAGACCCCACACTTTGCCCTATGCATTCTATTTAATATAGGTTGACTGACAGAATTAGAACTATCATGGAGATTTGTGCAGTTTGTTTGGAGCCATCAAACAATCCCATGGGCCTGAGTTTCTGAATCTTTAAAAAGGTTGTGTTTAGTGTGGGGGGAGGGGGCTTGCTGAGAGAATGGAGGGCCTGGCAGCTAGAGAGCAAAGGTAGCTATAGTCAGCAAGATGCAGCACCTGTCCTGCCCGTGGGCAGATAAAACAGGCCGGTTGCTGGGCAGGCAGAAGCAGATGAGAAGATGCTGTGAGAGAAGTAGGTCAGATTTCAGATCTCTGAGCCCATGGTCTCACCTCAAGAGAACTTGATAAATCCATTGAGTAAAGGGCAAGTGGATGTTATCTGGTTAGGCTTAACTTCCACGAACAAAGTCTTTGCATCTGCTTGATGCAAACCTCTAACTGCCTCTGTCTGCATCTGCAGACCTGACTCTCAGATAGATGTGGGACAGAGATCTATGCTGGCCAGAGGAGGAGGACCAGGAGAGGAAGGATGGAGGGCTGCATTTCCGGAAGCTGAGCTTCCTGTACTAAGGTAACTTCTCTCTAGCTAAGATCCAAGGTGTACAGACCACCAGCTCCAATTTAAGGGCAGCAATAAAGGGAAGGGAGGAGGCAGGAAAAGAACATTTAGCCCCCATTGTCTCTATAACTGGGGCTTGGGCTAACCCACCTCATTCCCAGGGGCTTCAAGTGCTTTCTGTACCCCTCATCTCTGGGCCCTCAGACCCATGCTCAAGCTGGCTTCTTTCAGTGCACCAGCCTGCACAGATCTGTATTCTGCCACCTGTCCTCTGTGTGCCTCAGGTAAGTTTCTCGTATTATTCTGTTTTGCATTTCTGTAACAAAATTCCCAAGTCTGGGTGTCAGTCAGCTTTCGGAGGCTGTAACAAAATACTTGAGAAAAGAAGAAGTATTTGTTTGGGCTCACTGCTACAGAAGTTTCATTTGAAGGTCTCTTGGCTGTGTTGTCTCTGATCCTGTAATCAGACGCCTGTGGCATTTAAAAAAAGCTGCTTATAGCTGTAAGAAGGCAGAGAGTAAGCAGGAAAGAGAAAGAGAAAGAGTAAGAGAGGGGGGAAAAACAGAGAAAAAACGAGAGAGGAAGCAAAAGAGAGTGAGAGAGAGCTCTGTGCATAACAAAACACAGAAAGAACAAAGGGTTTGGGGGACTATCCCTTTCAAAAATATGCCCCAGTGACCTGCCCCCTCCAGCTAAGCCCAGCCTCTAATGATTCTACCAACACCCAGTAGTGCTTAATGGGGACCAAGCTTCACCACATAATCCCTCCAGGGGCATTCCAGATCCAAACTCTTAGTACTAGGTAATTTATAAAGGAATTATTTTACTTCCACTCTGGCAGATCAGAGCATGGCATCAGTATGTGCTCTGTTCTGCTCTCCTCTGCTCTGCTCTGCTCTGCTCTGCTCTGCAGAGGGCCAATGGTGGATGGCATCACAAAGACATCACAAGGGAGGTGCCAAAATCCTGGTAACAATCTATTTTCGCAGGAATTAAGCCAGTGCACTAAGAGAACTGCATTAACTCTTCACAAAGGACAGTCCTCCATGAACTAAGTACCTAGCAGGAAGTCCCAACCTTCTTAAAATGTCAATCACCTCAGCACTACTGCTGAGGACCACACTGCCAGCCTAAGAGCCTTCAACAGACAAACCACCTCCAAACTACCCTGTGGAACCTATGTTTCCATTCCTCAACCACAGAAGGATTCATGTCACCCATCCCCACGGTTCTCAAGAGAGTTGCAAGATTTTATATTTATATAGTGCTTAATGTAGTGCTTGGCAGTGTTGGCTCCCATGGTTATTATTACAGTTACCCAGTACCTCCTCTAACCCCAGGAAGAGCACCATGGGCAATTCCCCAGGCTCTCATGGTTATTATTTCAGTTACCCAGCTGTGGAAGAAGGAGCTTTCTGAGCAATTCTCCAGGTTCAGATGGTGCCAGCCCCTAGTGCCTGTGCAACTGAGGTGGGCAGCTAGTTCTGACTCACCCATCCTTGAACTGCCAGTCCCGCCATCCCCAGCTCCACGGCAGACACACCCTTCTGAGTAGCCTTCTTGCTTTTGAGGATAGATGCACAGTAAATGGAGGGATGCCTCCACAGTGCCTAGCCCCTCAGGTTCCCCCAGCCTTGCCACAAGTAGGCAGACCCTGGTATTCTTCTCCATATATAGAGAAGAGAGCTGGGAAAGTTCAAAATGTAGCCGAAAAAAATCCAGCCTGCAAGTTTCAGGCTGGGCAGTGGAAAGTAGAGCTTTCATGGTTTAGCTTGGGAGACAAAGGGGCTTTGCTGACTATTATTTTAAACAAGAGCACTATCTCAGTTTCTTCATCTATAAACGGGGCTAGTGATAACTCTAGGCACTGTGACTGACGTGCCTGGAAGGGATGTCATCAATGGCACTATTGACTCCAGCTGCCACAGAGACTGGTTGTTGGGGGTCTCTCTGAACCCCAATAGAGAGGAACATTCTATTCTTCCCCTTGCCTGGCCCTTCTTATAAAGAGATGGCAGCTCTTTTACTCTTCCTTGTTCTGTTCTCCTCCAGCAAACATTAATTATGCATGAAGTTTTCCCTCCAGCAGAAGGGTTATAATTAATTGATGTTGGGACCATAATAGATTCCAACACAAACTCCATTTCATTGCATCCACTGTACTCTGTGAGTGCTGTTTGCTGTCGGGCATAATTCCATAACTCACTGTGAAATGTGACACCCCCCCACCTCCTGCAGCATGCGCTTCCCAGCTCCCAGGAAGAGGAACCAGCAGAAAGAAAGTCACAATGGATGACACAGCTCTACCTGAGGAGCTGGTAGGACTCTTGGTATCCCTTACCTTCCTATTGGCTTCTGCAGTTGGACAGAAAAGAGTTCATACTCTGGTAATGTAAACTTCTTCATCATAACTGTGTGACCTATTGCATTTGTCCACCCTCTCTGAGCCTCAGCTTCCTTTATAAAATATAGTAATATATACACCTTTTAGAATTTGTAAAGATTCTTCCAGAAATCTTTTTGTTAGAATATGGTAGTGAAGTTGGACCCAAAACTTTGTACTTGCTAAGCTGGTGCCACAGTTCCAGCTTTTAAGTCAAATAAAGTTACCATGCCATTAATAATTTTTAAAAAATGGTCCTAGCTCCTATTTAAAGACATTCACTGTGCTTCCAATACTATGTTGGATCATAACATCCTTGAAGCATTGCAAAGGCTAGGCCAGCTCCTGCTTTCCTGGGTGTTATAGATAAGGTGTCCCAGGAGGGTAGTCTTCCTTTAGGATGGCCCCTATCAAATGATCAGGGCTGGAGGAATAAGCCCAGGCTTAGTTTAGTGCCTGAGCTCACAAACCAGCATGGCACCTGGCTATTCTGGCCAATATCTTTTCAGAGAACAGGAACAGAAAGGGGGGAGAGAGAGCGAGTGAGCAATCAAATGAGAGAAAGAGAGAGAGAGAGAGAAGAATTGCTCCTGACCCCAAGTGTCTAGACCCTTTTGTCACTCTTAGGTGGCAAAGAGTTGACAAAACTAAGACCCAAACTCCTTCCTCCATCTCCTTCACCTCCTGCCTACTGGAGGCCCTCAATGAGACTCTCTTCTCCAATCCTTACTAAAGTACTTGGGGACTGTGTTACAGCTCACATTTTTATATGAGAAGGAGTACACTCTAAAATAATGATGAAAGAGTATAGCATAGTAAATACATAAACCAATAATCCCATAATCCTTTATTATCAAGTATTCTGTACTATGCATAATTGTGCTGTATTTTTTTACAATTGGTAGAGCAGTTGGCTTATTTATACCAGCATCTCCACAAGCACATGAATAATGCAGTAAGCTACAACCTTACAATGTTAAGACAGCTACAATGTCACTGAGTGACAGGAAATTTTCAGTTCTGTTTATAATCTTACAAAACTACCACCATTTGCAGTCCATCATAGACTGAGACATCATTACACAGTACATGACTGAATTTGCTATTGCCCATGTCTTCCAACAAAATATCAGACTTGGGTTATAGGTTTTTAAAAAATCTTTTTTTAAGCTGTATCTCCAGGACCTATAACAGTGTCAAGAACAATAAATAGATGTGGAACAAAAGAAATGACTAGGATAAAATGCTGCTCTCCTTTCTTTTCTAATGTGTCTACAGTAAAACAGATCAGAAACATACAGACATGTACACATATATATCTAAACATATATACACACATGTGTGTGACATGCAGGGAGGGAAAACCCCAGCATGGGTATCCTATCATTTTTATTCAGAAAGCCACATTTCAGGACATAAACACACACATACACACACACACACACACACACACACACACACACAAGATGCCACATGCTGGGAGAAGGCAGACTTTAAGACAACTTGACCTTCAAAGAATGTGCAAATGAATAGTGTCCAGCACTTCAGAGCTGATATCTGAATGCAGAGCAACTGAACTAAGTGGAGTTGAAGTTGGATAAGAGCTTTCTATGTGTCTAGCAAGCCTAGCTCTGAAATCTACAACAGGGCACACTATATTCTCCCTATGCCAGTTAGGTTTAATGTAGATAGTGATCCAGGTTTGATCCACTTCCTGACTGTAGATGCCTGGGCTACCCAGGCCTGAGCTGCCCTTTTGAGGTCTCAGTCAAGTATTAGGCACTTTCTAGGTTAAAGCCCACTGGTTCTTTAGCTGACCAACTGGAATCCTTGGAAACCAAGTGTTAAAGGGAATTAGAACATTTAAAATCTTAGTACTGAAGTCCCCAGATTTGACAATGACCTTGACCTCAGGCAAAATTAAAGAACACATCTAAGCCCAGCTGAAACCATCATAGGAACCATTATTATAGACATCTAGCATGCCAATAACAAGTTATTAGTCACATTTCACCTCAAAGGGTATCAATTTGGACAATAAACAATATTGGTGTTCGAATAATAATAATAATAATGGTACTTATAGAGCTTTTGTGGAGATTCAATGAGCTAATACCTACAATAGTTGCCAGAGTAGCATCTAGTCTGTGAATCAGAATGAGTCCTGTGTCTGCCTGCTTGGGCTTTAGGGCTGTGGTACGCTGCCTCTGTCCAGGGTGCTAGGCCTATCCTCAGACCTCCTCCCATTCCATTCACCTTGGGCTTTACTGATTTCTCTTCATCCCCCTTCCCCATTGGTCTGCCTGTGTTGTGATTCCTGGGACACTGAGGGCCCTGCAAAGAGAATGTCACCCACCCTGCAGTTGTGACTCCTGTGATGGATGTGCTCCTGTCCTGACCACACAGGTAACAGATGACCGAGGCCATTTAGGGAAGCATTCCCTTATCTCACTCTGGCAAAGGTTCTCTCTTCCTCTTCTTGAAAAATGGGCAGCCAGCTCATCTGGGAGCCATGACCACTTGTCACAGAGCCTTCACCGAGGTTGATAGATGGAATTTCTGCTTTCCAGAGAGAAGTTTTGCGGAGGAAACCTCTCCCCTGGGCTTTGCCAGCCTCGTTGTGAGAAAGCATGTACTGTCAGGACTGGTAGGAAGCTTTGGTGCAAATATCTGCTTCTGCAGTTAAGCAGAGCTCCATTCAGAGAAGAAGATACTGGCAGGAGGTTGTGGTGTTCCTGATCTAGAACTCAAGCCAGCAACCCTGTCATTCTACATGACCAGAGCTTTCCATGTGAAATCATGAGAACTCTGGAGGGAAGTCAGATCACTAATGTGAGATGGAGATCCAGAAACAGGAATTAGGGAACCCAGTGAGGCTGTGCTCCCGCATGGACTCCCAGAAGCCTGCATCTCTCTTCCCTGGGGCCAGCCTGCATCTCTCTTCTCTCTGCCACAGCCACTAACACTGATTGTTGACTAGGCACTGGCCAGGTTCTGCCTGCCTCAGCGATATGCCCAAGCCCCTCTGCCTTGCAGGGCTAAGGCCATACTCAAACCAAAAATAGTGTTATCTGAGATGCATTTGTAATGTGAATCTTGTATGTCACCTGGCATCCCTCTATGCACAAGGCCTACACTGCCCAATGCTTGCAGAATAAGCAGATGCTGACAGTCAAGTCTGCCTGTGGGGCAGGGCCTTGAAACCTTCAGAGAACCCCCAACAGATAAGAGCAAACAAGGCCCCACAGAGCATAGCCAGAGACCTTCAAAATTCTGGGCCTGCTGGGATATAACTAGTCCCTAAGCTTAGAGCTAGACATCTGCTAGAAATAGAGAAAGGCCAAAAGAGACAAGTGGCTGTCTTGGGAGCAGGTGCTGGGAAGCAGAGAGTCTGCACCCTTCTGCAGTCTGATGCCATCCTCCAGGTCTTCAGGGAGAAGATGACAGAGTAAGCAGAGCCACAGGGAGCAGACCTGAGCTGACCCACATGAGATACCAGATGAAATGCTCTTCAGAGCTACATCAAAGCCCAGAATCCATGCATGGATTAAGTAGTAACATGATACACTGTGTTATATGATACATATGTTCAAGACCACCAGTGGCTGTCTCAACCCATGGGTTGTACTGAATAAATCCAGTGCATACTGCCTTTTCCTAAGATAAAGTTTCCTTTATGAATTACACAGAGTAAGATATTAATAACAACAATAATAGAGTAATTCTAAAAACACACTTTAATAAAAGTTATTTAAAACTGATGTATCATTTATTTCTGGAAATTTCCACTTAATATTTTTGGATCATGGTTTGCCATGGGTAACTGCAACCGTGGAAAGTAAAATTCAAGAATATTTGGTACCTGAACAAATACATTTCTTTGATTGTTGTGTTTATATGTCTTCTGTCTGAACAGCAATGTCTTTCTTGAGTTCTGTTAACTTTATAGCTATGACAGCATAAAAAACTGCCTCTCTCCATCTCTTTACCAGCCCGTATTTGCCAAATTAATTTTCCTCCAAGTCTAATCTCTCTCTTTCTCTCTCTCTCATTCTCTGTCTCTTTCTCTCCCTCTCTGTAAGTGTGTGTGTGGTCTTTCTCTCATTCTCTCTCTCTCTTTCTTTCTCTCTCTCATTCTCTGTCTCTTTCTCTCCCTCTCTGTAAGTGTGTGTGTGGTCTTCACTGTATTTAGTCAGCTGTTTAACTTGACAAGACTCTCACTTTAGCATTGCCTGTATTAATTTTCAACAAACCTCTTCCCTTTTGTGTCATATTTCCTTATTCTCCTTAAGTTTGAATGCCTTGTAGCTCTTCAATAATTGTTATTAAATCTCCCACATTGTGGTACTGTCCCCAGTGCCTAGAGTTCCAGAATATCTACTTCTCATGCTGGTAAGTATAGTCATAGAAGGATACATAGAGTGTATTTTATGTGGCTACTGTGAACTCATAATCATCCAGGACATTTTTGTCTCAATGGGAGTCTTTCTTCTTGGCACCTTAGAGCATCCCACACCTTGGATTGATTTTATGTCCATTGCTCATCTTGAGACTCTTGTCTCACATAGGAACAGCCAGTTTCATCCATAAACCAACGGAGCATAGAGTCGTCGGGATCCCCATTACTCCCAAGAGATGTTTTCCCACTCAAAATCAGACAGAGATAGTCTCTTCCCTGCTCACTAGGCATTGGCAGACTTTTCTACTCCTCTTTTAAATGGCAGTGCTGACCTGGAAGGGGGGTCCTTTATCCTAGTGGTTCCTTGTCAAGTCCTCACACATTTATATATGTGCATGCATACATACATCTACACTCATGCATACATGCTTAAGTATACATGCATTCACATGCATACAGGCACATATCTACACATATATGCATAAGTGTACACATATACACATTCAGAACACATACAGCCACTGAAGTGTTATCTCATAGTCCTACAATGCTGGTTTTAATGCCTTGCCACCACCAGCCACTGGAGATTTTCATTCATTTTTTTGTCTTCAAAGCATATGTATATTTGATCAACTTCCACTCAACTAATCTGCCACTTTGTATGGAGAATTACCCCATGCTAACAAGTGTTCTTTGCCACCACCCTCCAGGATAGTGATAGCAGAAGTAACACTGTGCCCAAAGGGTAGGATGTGCTTGGCATCCCTTCAGAAGGTCACAGCAGGGCAATGGTGTCCATATTTCCCAGGCCTCTTTTTTGTTGCTACACACACACACACACACACACACACACATGCACACACACACACACACACACACACTGAGGGTATACTTATGCCTAAATCTCCCACTGTGATGGCAAATGGTGAGATATGGTGCACAGGCCTGTTCAGACAATAGCAACCTTGCCTGTTGGAGCCCAGTGACACTCCTTATAACCTAAACTGGGAGTCCCTCTGTCAGGCATGGCACCCTAGAATGCTGATTAGTAACTAGAACTCATGCTAAATGCCAAGAAAAGGAAAACATTGGGAACCCCAGCCCTGACCCAAACTGAGAATTTAAGAGTACTAGGGAAAAACAGAGTGCTAGAGTCTGAGCAGATCATCTTTAAACAAAGGCTCCCTGTGCCCCACCAGCCAGGTAGAGGGCAATAGTAGAGCCAGTGTATGCCTGCTAAACAATCATGGGAGCTAAGCCCTTGCTCATTGTGATCCCAACTCTTTTCTTCTCTCCTGTGGCCAGAAAAGAATTCAGTTCGATTCAGAGGTATGGTCACCTTCTATGTTTGTCTCATCTCTTGCTTGTGTATTAACCCAACAGGCTCCAGGCACATTCTAGTCAAGCCTAGGGGAGACTCACCTCCTCCACCCTGACACTGAGGAGAGGCTGATATCCTAGCCTTTCTTTTCTTGGCCCTCTGTAGAGGCATCCTTAGAATGGCATAAGGAAGCTATGCTTCCTCTTACACCAATTTCTTGGGGTACAATAGGGCTGGGAAGAGTTAAAAGGTGGGAGAAAAGAATCTTTTACTAGTCTGGATCATCCCTGAATGTGCCTGGGGCTGACCTGATCAATCTTCCCTTCACATCTCCACCTGCCAGCCCACAGGCTCCATGGGAGCTTCCAGACAGTGCACAGCACAGACCACGTCTGTCACTAGCTCCAGGAGAGGAAGAGAACCTGCCTGCCTGCCTGCCCTCCTATCTGCCTGCCTTCTTCTTTCCTTCTGCCTCCCTCCTTCTCTTGCCCATCTTTCTCCTCTTTTTCCTTCCTGTATGATCCTTTGCCAAAACAAGGGTGTGATGACAGGACAGGACAAAACAAGCTCTGTGCTGCCTAACTGTGCTGCAATCCCAGGAAGGGAGTAGGAATACAGGAAGAAGACTCATCCATTATTAACTCCCATCAGGGACTCTGGCACTCTTGAAAAGCCAATTGCATTATTTAAAACTGGCTTGAATTTGGCCCCAGATAAAGAGTTGTATCTCTTGTTGATGGTTAGCCCCTTTTTCCTGTGGCAGCTTCCCTTTTCCTTAGAAAAGACACAGACATCAAGCTGAGGTTTAGGTCTGCTGACATATTTCACTTCCCCCAGCTGCCAGATGCAGTGACCATTCCCCTCTCTTAACTTCCCCAGCTCACAAAGAGCATACACACTCACTTGAGGAGAAATCCACGCTGAAGATCTGAGTTGCTTTGGCTGGACCACCTGGAGTCAAGACAAACATGCACCTCTGCTAGGCACCACTGGGAAGAAAGACTGGCTGCTCCAGTGAAGCAGACTGGCTATTGAGGGGCCTGAGGTCCTAGCCTGGGAGAAGAAGGAAAGACAGAGCTGCAGACTGGTTGCTATGGAGATGTTCTTTTCCAGTAAGTGGAGGAGTGGGGCTATCAGCTGAAAAACTCCCCTCCCCCAGAGGAAGGAAAGACAGACACTGATCCTTAGGCATTGAGAAATGCCTTGCCAGACGTACTGAGGGAAAGAGTGGAGAGGTGAAAGGAGGAGACGGGAAGGAAGGGGAGGGGAAGGGAGATGGAGGGAAGGAGTACTAAAGGGAGGAGATAAGCAGAGGGAGTGAGGAATAGGAAGGCAGCACTTAGTGTATATTAATTCCACCTGATCCTCATGTCCCTGTGAAGAAGGTGCACTAGTATCACTTTAATAAGAATACAAACAACAACAGATGCTAGTATAGATAGGAGAGAAAGGAACCCTAACACACTGCTGGTGGACTATAAACAGGCACAACTACTGTGGAAAGCAGTTTGGAGATTCCTTAGAAAACTAAACACAGTACTACCTTGGAGGAAGCAACACCATTCTTGGGCATTTATCCAAAAGTTTACAAATCAGGATGCAGTAAAGCCACCAACACACCCATTCTCATTGTTTCACTATTCACCATAGTGAATATATATATATACATATATGTATATATGAGTTAAATACATAAAATGCATCCATCAGGAACAATGGTATTCACATCATTTGAAAAGAAATGGATGGGCCTGGAAAAAAGATGAGTGAGGTACATCAGATCCAGAGAGACAAGCATGTATGTTTTTGGTCATTTATGGGAGTTATATCTAATTTACAAATGCATATGTAATACATATGGAGTCAGATGCATATATACACAAACTTATTAACTAAAGTATGGCATATGCAAGGGAGCATTCCAATGGTGTACTCCTTTGAACAAAAAAACTGAATCTAACAATGAACATCAGGAAGCTGGTACTTAAGGTGTCAGAGGGATGTGGTGGTCAAAGGGAGTGGATAGATGAATGAAGAGAAGAAAGGTAAGAAAGTGAAGTCTTAATGTTTAATATATATATATGTGTGAAAATGAAACTAGGAAAATTGAGGAAGTGGATGGTGCTGGGAGAGATGGAGGAGATGGAGGAGAATGATAAAAGGAGTGACATTGATCTAGATGCATTATCCTCATAAACTGATACATTGAATCGAAACTCCTTTGTATAACTACTTAAAGATAGCTTAATAATGATGATGATCATAATAATAGTAACAATAATAATAATAGAAGACACTGAAGCTTTGAGAGCTACACAGAGCCTTAGGACAGAAAATCTGAAGCTGTTTAAATCCAGTACCATCCACACTCACCCTTCTACACGATCCTGACAAATTGCTCTGTGAGTAACACATCTCACTCTGAAGCAAGTCAAGCCGGGCTTCTATTCTAACCCCAGTAGCCCTCTTCCACATGGCTCCCTTTAGCACAGAGATCTTTTGTCTGAGATGTGTTCTATCGCTGTCAGTTGTCACTCACTGCCTGTTCCTCATGGCTTTCTCTCCTTGACTTTAGCCTTGGCCTTCTGCTATTCTGCAAACCTACATCAGCTTCATCTCCAACAATGAATTACCAGCTTTCCATTTTTAAGTAGTTGTACAAAGGGGTTTCAATTCAGCATACAATTTATTAGTATGATGCATCTTATATTATCAGCTTCCCAATGCTGTAATAAAATACCTGAGGAAAGCAACTTAAATGAGTAAATATTTCTTCTGGTTCATGGTTTCAGAGTTCAGCCCAGGGCCACTAGCTCTATTGCTTCTGGTCAGTGTGAGGCAGAACATCACAGTGGGGATTATGAAACAGAGCAAAGTAACAGTGAGCAGACCCAGTGGACAGGAAGCAGAGAGAGGTGAAGAAGTCAAGGACAAGATATAGCTCCAAGGAACCACACTCTTAAATGAGGTCCTACCCACTAGGCTTCCATCATTTCCCAATAGCCCATCAAACTATGAGCCTACTAGATTATTAAACTATTGGTGAGGTCAAAGTCCTCAGGAACCAGTCATTTCCTTGAAGCTTATAATCAAGCCTTTAACACATGGCCTTTGGGGATAATTTAATTCCAAACTGTAACAAGACCTCTTCACTGAATACTTTGGCCCACAGTAAGTATTTAGGGTCTCAGGAGGGTGCTCCATGTGTTCAACTGTATTCCTGAGAGCCCCTGAGAGGGACACTAAGAATGAGACAACCAGGTGTTTATACCCAAAGGAGCTAGAGGGACCAGACAGCAGAATGGGACTCTAGCACTGTGAGGTTGACACAGTGCAGCGTGATCCCAACAAGAAAGCCACTGAGAGCTTGGGAAGCTGCTGCAGGGTGCTGGGGCTCCTCCTCCCACCCAGAGCTGCCCTAGGGGGAGGGGTTCTGCTTGCCCCAACCAGGAACAACAGGCCCTGAGCAGTGTGGCCTTGCTTCTAAGCCCTGCTTAAAACACTTTGGCATCTATTCTCTGTGCAGTGTTAGGACAATGGTACTAAGTAATTAGCACTATTTTTCTAGATTAAAAAAAAAAGGCTGCACTGAGATTCCCCAATGCCAGAAGGCATTGCTCTAGCAAGAGATAAAGATAAAACATCTTTTAGACCCATTGCTACTGCCAGCAAAGCATTTGTCTCATACATGACATTCCACGTGGAACCTGGCCTCAGGACCTGAGATTTGGAAACTGGCATTTGAAGGAACAGGATCTTAAGCTCCAAAGTGGACATAAAGTCTGGAAGCACAGGTGACTGATGGTGGGTAATAAGTGGTTTTCTGATATTGACACGCAAGACTGAGTTCTTGGCATTACATGACATGCTCTGTGTGTTACCTCTCATCCACAATCCGCTGAACAATGAGCAGTGTGAAATCGCAGCCAGCACGGCGTTTTGGCATTGCCTCCCCAAAATCACCACTTGTGCATCTGTGAGGCATCACCTCATAGGAGTTGGGTCTCTGGTTTCCAAAACCAAACACATGCACATATCAGAGCCCAGAAGAAATCATCCAAGGACTCAGATCTAAAGAGAACCAGCCTCTTCGTTTAACAAGTACATCTACCATGACCTGTGAAACTGTATCTTCCAGCCTCTCTGCAGCACATGCTGCTCTGGAGGTGGCCCTCCAGCCTGCTGGGGACACTCTGGGTATCTTCTTCCTAGCCTTTCAGATGCACCGAGGAATGGTGATGGTTCACTTGGCATGGTCACAGACAGAAAACAGATAACTATTTCTGCAATTAATGACCACATTGCAACACAATCCAAGGGAGAATTTAGTTCTTAGGATAGCTCTGGCCCAAGGGTAGGAGCAGGGGGATTTATCTCTCTTTCTTTCCTAGTTTGTATCTCTATTTTTCTGTTTTTATGTCTCTCTGTCTTTCAAGAAAAAAAAATTGAAAACAAGTAATCAGATACACATTTTCACACCTATGTCCATAGCAGCATTACTCACAGTAAGCTAAAGCGTGAGTGTGTATGCGTGTGTGTGTGTGTGTGTGCGTGTGTGTGTGTGTGTGTGTGTGTGTGTGTGTGTGTATACACAATAAAGTGTTATTCAGCCCAAGAAAGGAAGGAAAAGTCTGACAGCTACCACTACACAGATCAACTTTGAGGGCATTATGTTAGGTGAAAGAAACCAGGCAAATAGTGTGGGGTTGCACTGATATGACGTATCTGGAACACTAATTCAGAGATAGAAACTAGAACAGTAATTTCTGGGGCTGGGATATAGTAACGTGGTTAGTGATTTAGTGAGCACAAATTTTGATTTTACAATATGAAAGAGTTCTAGAGATGAATAGTGGGGAGGGCTAAACACAAATGCTCTTAGAGCTGGTGAGTATGCACTTAAAATGGCTAAACAGGTAGATTTGGTGTTATATATTTCTTTTCACAATTACAAAATTGAAGGAAATATTCACTTATGTCCTTACCTTTGAGCTGTATCACTGCAAATATGTTATGTACTTCAAAAACCTGAGCACATACATATTACCATTTCCACCTCATCATAATTCTGTACAGGCCCTCATCTCAGGAACTGACCTTCAATGGAAGAAACCCTAGGGATTTCTGACACATCATTGGTGCTCAGTAACTGTGTACAGTTGGATTAATATATAGGATTAGTTATATGGGACAATAGGCTCAAACTCTATGGGGTTCTCAAGGAAAGGAAAGGAATATCATTCATGACATTAGTCATGGTTGATACTATAGTTTAGATCTTGAATGTCCCCAAAGACCACATGGTAAAGCTTGGCCTTCAGAGGTGGTAGAACTATTAAGAGATAGACCTTGTGGAAAGTCTTAGAGGTCATTCTCTTTGCTTCATGGTTAAGTGTTTCCCTATCATATACTGCCCTTCCCAGAACTCAAACTATTAACTAATCATTTCTCTTTATAAGTTAATCATCTCAGGTATTTTTTGTCATAGTAATGTAAAGCTAATAAAATAGCTTTCTAGATAAAAGTGGACATGAGCTAGACCTGGAAAAATAAGAAAGGAGGAACCAATTGAAAAATGGGCAAGTATTAGTAGAGATGAGAGGGAACATTTTAAAATAGCAATAATATATTGAGCCATGACCTAAATCTTTTACATATCATTTCATTGAATCCTCATATAACCCTTTGAAATAGGTCTAAAGACATATTCTGTAGTTAGAAAATTGAAGCCTGAATAGATATACTACTTACCAATGACCACACTGCTAAGTAAGTAGGGCAGCTCAGATTTGAGTTCACGTCTAATTCCAAAGCCCTCACATTACACAGTGGGCCTCCTGTGGGCTGAAAGCAATGTAAAGACATCTAAGCAGAGGAAAAGTGGTCTGGGAAGAGAATAGGAGACAAAATACAAGAAGAAACATGGTCCTCATATCTTCATATGAGAGCACTGGGAACCAAGCAAAGGGGATGTCAGATTCACACAGATCCTAAGGAGTAAGGTTTGGTCAGGCAACAAGCTGACCCTTTGAGGATCATCCTTCTCTTAGCCTGCCCTCCCTTGCTGACCTAGCATGCCTTTCCAACAGAGCCAAACATTCCAGAATGGAGAATGGCAGGCAGTTGTTTCTCCCCTTCCAACAGTAAATAAGACAACTAGTCAAGACTGCTCTAAGGACAATCCTATAGCTTTTGACAATAGTTATTTCCTGTGTCTGACAATTTCAGGTAACATAAGAGACCTTATCCGTTCAACCCCAAACCAATCTGCTATTTACCCAGCTTCATCTGTCACTGGCCTCACCTGCTATAAGAAGGCAAGGAGGGGGAGGGGAAGTGCTAGTGTCCATGCCACTCTCGTTCACTTTTGGACTATACCCAGCATTTACTCTCCTCCAATATGTCTCCACTCAACCGCACCAAAAAACAGAGAGACAGAGGTAACAGGACCTTTATTCAGTAAATTTAACAGTATCTTTCACCCATCACCCAACTGCTAATTGTTTGTAAAATTTTAAAAAAAAGAATCTATCTATAGACACTGTTAGATAGATGCTACCTATCTATCTGTAGCTACTGTTAAGTTCTTATATAGGTAGACATTTCTGGAATCCCTTCTTGAGAAGAAGTTAGCTAGCTTTGTTCAGATGTGTCACAGATCTGGACAACTAAGCCCAGAAAGATGAAGCAGTTGATGATCACCACAGCTAGTGCAGCCCAGATGCCAGGCCTCCTGGGTGCTTCCAGCATCTGGACCACAGAGTACAACACCTCCTATGGAGATCTGGACTCGGCCTGTGCAGCCCTGGGTCTCCCTTACTCTGAGCTCCATGGAGGCAGCAAGGCAGATACCATGTGGGAGAGAGCTAGACTCTATCTCATCCTAGAGACACATTCAACAGAAAATGGAATAGAGAGGGTTAGGCCCAAGGGAATGCTCAAAGAAAAGGACAGCACCTGGACCAGAGAGGCAGCCACAGAGATGAGGGGTCTGTGCACCTCATTCTTCCATTCCTGAAGCCACAGGAGTGCAGTGGGAAGAATTAATGATCACAGGTAGTGTAAGATTGGGGCAGTGGACCATGACTTGGGCTGGCAAACATAGAAAGAAAGCTTTGTTTAAAAGACAAATGGGTAACTGTGAAACAAAAATCACTGTGCCTGCCAGGTGCTAGTGGCTCATGCCTGTAATGGTAGCTACTCAGTACGCTGAGATCTGATGATCACAGTTCAAAGCCAGCCACCAGGAAAGTCCATGAGACTCTTATCTCCAAATAGACACCAAAAAAGCCAGAGAGGAGCTGTGGCCCAAAGTGGTAGAACGCTAACCTTCAGCAAAAGAACTCAGGGACAGTGCCCAGGCCGTTTCATGCCCCATGAACAACAACAATTTCACTGATTAAACAGATATAGCAACTCAAGTCACTTCAGCAAGATGGGAAAGCCTGCAAAGATGAATGTCACTTGTCACGGAGAGCCTGTAGGTCAAAGCATTCACAGTATAGGACAAACGTTGAGTTGTGTATAAGGCTCCAGTTCCATCACAATTCTGAACACCTGCCTCAGGGCCCAGTTTGCACTTGATTGTGTCTTTTTAACTCAGAAAGACATGTACTTCCATTGGTCATCACCAGCTGATTAACCTTCACACTATAACAATACTAGAACTGATACTTTGAAAATGAGGTTTTACGTAATTCTCACCAAATATAGCATTTGTGACCAAACCTACTTGTTCTGTAATACTAGAGAAAATCAACTGGGGCTTTCCATGTAGAAAGTGGGGTCAGGAGACCAGGAAAGGGAATATGAGTGTATGTTCAAGTCACTCAGGAACTTGTACACAGATGCAAGAAAAGTTATGTCAAAGTGGCCACAAGATTGTTTAATAGGAGACAGACAAATGAATGAAACCAAAGCTTTGTGAGAAATCTTGAATTTATGGGGAGGGAGGGTGGGAAAGTGTGTACCTGTCTGTTCTTTCTCTAAAGCTCCCTTGGGCTTTGATGATCTCAGCCCTGGGGTGTTTTATTTCATGATTGATTTTTCTGTACCCAAGTACTTCCTTTCCCCTTTTCTAATCATTTTTTTGTAACACATGCTGACTCTTCCTTCCCTTTGTTTTCCTGGGAAATGAATAAATAGATAAATACTTTAAAAAAAGAAAATGATGTTTTATTGCCATGTGAGTAAGACAAATAAGTCTACTTGAGATATATATATGTATATATATACACATATATATATATATATATATTCTCCTACAGATGAACCTGGTGGTAATATGTAGAAGATAGATAGATAGATAGATGAGAAATCGATGCATAGATAAAAGATATATAATTGACAAAGAGATGCATATAGATTGATTAGAAATAGATGCATGAGAAATAGATTAAAAAATGATAGATGAGGCATAGATAATAGATAATCAACGTAGAATTAATAAGTAAAATGATAGCTATTTGCCTGATCATTGATTTTGGAGAATATCTTTTTTTTGAGGGGGGTGTCCAGTCATGGGGCCTGAACTCTGGGCCTGGGCAGTGTCCCTCAGCTCTTCAGCTCAAGGCTAGCGCTCTACCACTTGAGCCACAGCGCCACTTCCAGCTTTTTTCTTTTTGCTTATGTGGTGCTGAGGAATAGAACCCAGGGCCCTAGGCATGCAAGGCAAGCGCTCTGCCACTGAGCCACCTTCCTAGCCCTGGAGAATATCTTAATCAAGGGAAAATAGCTAGACTGAAAACAATAAGATCAACAACAATTTGAAAAATAAATGAAAAAGTTTAAATAAACAAGAAATGAACACAAGGAACAGCCACCAGGCCTGGTAGCTCACTCCTATAATCTTATTTACTCAAGAAATAGAAAAATAGAAGATCAAGGTTTGAGGTCAACCTATGTAAAAAGTTAGTGAGATCCCATCTCAATCACTAAGCCTGGCATGGTACTATACACCTATGATCCCAGCTACTGGGGTATATGTAGGAGGATTGCATTTCAAAGCTGGCCCCAGGTAAAATTCAAGACCCTATTTGAAAAGTAACTAAAGTAGAAAAGGAGGTGTGGCTCAAGTAGCTGAACATTTTTGTAGCAACTTTAAGGCTTGGACTTCAAACTCCAGCATTGCCCAAAACAAACAGAACAGATATTGTTAATTCAGTGAGAATAAGCAGTTGTTGGTGGCAAACTGGCAGCAGATAGCCGACCTGCTTAACTGTGGATGGATGGTGCCAATCTTACTTCCTGGGTGCCTCTTATGTGGCATTCCTGTGCCCCATTATCAGTCAATTTGACAGGCTCATGATGGAGAATTCTCCTCTCATTTCTGAACTGAAGAACCTGAGAGGCACAGAATGGGCAAGTAATTTCTTCACACAACCTGTGAAAAGAAGAGAAAGGGTCTGAGCTCTGGCTATATGAATGAAAATTCAAAGACTTGACCCTGTTGCTGTGCCCTCGTGTAGGTGTTCAAACATGGGAAAATTATACAACTGATATGGCTTTGGACCTTCCTTCTTGTTTCAGTCCTCCTAACCCACAGACTCCATAGAAACCTTCCAAACCTCATGTAGCAACAGAAACTCCTACTCAAAGCCAGAATGGCAGAGATCCCCAAAACTTTCAAGGACGTCTAACCAAAATGATTCTCCTCTCCCAACAGTTCTACTCACTGCCTGCTTGGAGAAAATCTCCTCCAACTCTGAGTGTGGAGGAAATGCTAGTTGAGATGCAGTTTACCGGCAATGCCAGAGACAAGGAATGCAGGCATCACACAGTTGGCAGGGAAGTATCCTTGGGGCTCCCCATCAGCTGGCCTCTCATATCAACCTCAAGAAGATGTCCTGGAGAGGCAGCATGAAAACAGCAGTCAGTCTTGGAACAGAAAATGTCTGCTCTACTCTGGTCTAAGCTGCAGCTGTCTAGAAAAGGCCTGAGGAGGCCACATCATCTTTCTACCTTCCTCTTAGTAGAATTCTGGTCTTAAAAGGTTGCCAGGCCCTTTCAAGTGCAAATGACTTCTTCCTCCTGTCCAAAGGTGTTTACTGGTCATGAAATCTCAGCAGAAATTATTATAGATCAACAAATCATAGGAGTTAGAATTCTAGGTGGGTAAGTACAGAAACAGGCCCAGCCTCAGTGACTTGCCAAAGACAGCCCACTCAAATAATGCATTGTGGATAAAAAATGGAATCCTCCAGAAATGGAAAAAGAAGGGTGAACAAATGTAGTCATAGTATTCAACATATACTATGTAAAAAATGAACTATGCAACTTATGGACAGGGACACAAGAGGGAAACTGGGCAAAGCAAAGGAAGGGAATGAATTGTCCAAGAAGAATTACATTCATTATCTGACATGGAATTGTAAACCCTCTGTACAACATCTTAACAATAAAATTATATAATTTTAATAACAATAATTTAATAATAATAATAAATTATGTAATTTTAATAACAATAAAATTATATTAATTAAAAAAGAGCATGATTAGTGTAAAATCAGCCAAACCCAAACTTTGGGAGTTCTACAGGGCATGTCAGTTTCCTAATAAAAAGTTGGGTTGAATAAGAATGGAGAGAAGAAATGAAGTGACATAGATGCAGAGAGATCTGGGACACAGATCATTCACATGCTGTGAAGGGACTGTGTTTAGACTCTGACTTAATCATCCTAACTTTAAAAAGATAGGGGTTTTTTTTGGCAGTACTAGGTTTTGAAGTCATGGCTTTAAGCTCTCTAAGCAGGTGCTCTACTGCTTGAGCCATTCCTCCAGCCCATGTAAAAAAAGTTGCTGGGCACCAATGGCTTACGCCTCTAATCCTAACTACTAATCCTAACTACTCAGGAGGCTGAGACCTGAGGATTGTAGTTCAAAGCCAGCCCGGGCAGTAAAGTCAGTGACACACTTATCTCCAATTAACCATCAGAAAATAAGAAGTGTTGCTGTGGCTCAAAGTAGTAGGGCAATATCCTTGAGCTGAAGAGCTGAGGGACAGTCAAGCCCCATGATTGACAAAAATTTAAAAAAAAATTTTAGATAATCAGGAGGAAATAAACCTAGACAGAATTTTAAATATTAACAATGTTTGTGGACTTGGGGAGGGCAAAAATGCTAGTGTGATTATCAATATTGTGTTCATAAATTGTTATATTTTCTCATGTAACTGTAATCCCTCTGTACAGTATCTTTACTATATATATGTATATATATATATATATATATATGAAATAACTTTGCTACTATGGAAAAAATAAATTGTATTTTATTAGATTCCCTTTGTACAACTACTTGGAGATAATTTTTTTTAATTAAATTAAAAAATGTGACACTTGCCCAAGAATACCCAGTGTTCTCACCTGAGGCTCATAACTTACTTTACTATGAGCTTTGAAAAACCATAATGAGTGCAGTAAACCTTCCTCACATTCCACACATGAAGCATTTTCCTGCTTCCCTATGGATCATCCACACTCCAAATCCAGGCAGAAGTTGCAGGTTATGGAGCTAGGTTGCCTTTGTACTCCGAGCCTTCCCTGGGATGCTCTGTGTGATGAGCCAGCTGAACTGAATGCTCAGACCTCAAGGTACCTGCAGGATGCACAGCAGCTGGTGCCACTAGTGTGAGCTTTTTTTATGGCTGCTAGAAAAAAATTAATTTGAGTTCCAAATTCTCAGGGTGCTCAGAACTGGATTTTGTCATTTTGGTAACTGCCAAGCAGGAGCTTTTAAGGACAAGCACCTGTGCTTCAAGGTAGAAAGATGCTACCTGTTAAATGAGTGCCAACATCCCCTATAGTTGGTTATTTGTTTATGTCAGATAGAGCCCTCTAGAGTAAATCACATAGAACCAGTTTAAACCAGCCCAAATCTCTGAGTCAAACTTTTGAGTGACCTGGAGTGAACTTTGCTCATTGTAATACTAAATTCCCTGCTCCCAGAGTGCTTTTTACCCACTATTTTTGAACATAGAATGTATAAAGCATGATGGCTGACTGATTCATGCTCAGGAATGCTCCCCACACACATGTAATGAGAAGTCTTCCCATTATGACTATGCGTAAGTTTCCCCAGAACCCCTTGCCTCCTGTGTTTGGGGAGAGATTGCTTTGGGAATTAACCCCAGTGCTCTCCTTGATTGCACTTGCTGTAAGCAATAAGCTTCTCATTACTCCATGACCTTCTGGTTGTGTTTGTTGACTTTGCACCCACCAAGAGGTGAACATTGGTATGGGAAATCAGTGTGATTCTTTTTTTTTTTCAGGTCCTAGGGCTTGAACTCAGGGCCTAGGCACTACTCCTTTGCTTGAGGCTAGCACTCTACCACTTTGAGCCACAGCTCCACTTCTGGCTTTTGAGTGGTTAATTGGAAATAAGAATCTCTCAGGAACTTTTCTGCTCAGGCTGGCAGTGAACTGTGGTCCTCAGATCTCAGCTTCCTGAGTAGCTAGGACTACAGGTGTGAACCACAGGCACCCAGCTTCATTGTTATTCTTGACAACAACTGAGTATACAGCAATTCAGCAATTACCCAGTGGAGTGCTGGTGATGCTGTGTTATGCCATCCAAGGAAGAAGGAGACTGAGGTCCTGAAGGAGTGGAGTGGAATGGAGAATGGGAAATGCATGCAGTGTCACCTAACCTTCATGACTATCATTGGAAAGAGACAACACTGTTCCTGTTTCCCAATGGAAAACTTGGGCTTAAGAAATAAGAAATAATTTTCCCAAAATGCATACACTATGAGGATTATTCTGGCTTTGGACCAGTCTGTCTAGTTCCAGGATGAGTCTGTCTGTCTTCCCAAGAGGAAGACTATGGTGACAGCCACACATTCCAGGGGAACACCGGCTAGATTTGAATCCCATTCTGCCACTGTCCAAGGGCCTTGTGACTGACCCTCCTGTGCCTCAGTTTTCCCACCTCTAAAGTAGGAATCTTAATGATGCCTGCCCCCAAAAAGCAGGTATGCTTGGATATAGTACATGCTGACTGGTTTGGGGGAATGCTGGCACTGCCATCTCCTTACCTCTCCTTACCTCAACAGCAGCTCTCTGCCAGGGAGAACCGCCCTTGTCTCCACGTAATTGGATCTAAAACAAATTAGCCTATCTACTCAAAGGGGGTTAGGAGCTTTTTAAGCAAGAGGGACTGTTCAGGGCAGGAGCCATGCATGGTGACAGGCAGGAAATCCCCCAGAATTAATTGCTCATTGCCATGTCACTGCTGGTGACAAATTCACAATTACAGTCTTCCTCTGAAGAAAAACATCCTATCATCTCCCAGCAATGGATCCCACAGTCTGGACTGATTTATATAGGTCTGGGAGGCAGCACCTGTCTCTCCTAAAGGGGAGAGTGACTTCAGCACCTAGGAGAAGAGGACCCTGGGCCTGAATGGAAGACTAATTTTTCTTGTCTTTTTCAGATGAGGAGTGGCTGACTAGCATCCTTCCAATGGGGATTCAGATTTGTAAGGAGGCAGGGAAGCTGGGGTGTGGATAAAAGGGAGAATAAAATGGATAGCCTTTCTTTATGAGGATAGATCTGGGAAGTAGCTCAATTTCTCTGTCCCTACCTGGCCTCAGACTTGCTTTGAGGTGCATAGGAACAGTTTGGAAGAAGGACTAGAATAAAAGTGAAATCCTATGATGGCTTTCCAGCAGCTCTAGACAGTCCTGGACAGGCCCATATGTAGGTTTTGCTTTAGTTGTTTGCTCTGAGCTCAATTTATATCAACGTATGTCAACAAGAGAGAACAGAATGAAGAAGTATTGAGCTTCCTCCATCACCTCCTGCTGCACTGAGTTGAGTTTCATTTGCACTGAAAAGTCTTTTGCAAACTTATGTTCAGATGTCCAGAATCCCAGAGCTGCACTTTTCCTACCCTGTATTCTCATCAGAAGAAATAATGAATTCCACTTTTTTAATTAAATTTTATTATAAAGGTAATGTACAGAGGGGTTACAGTTACGCAAGTAAGGTAATGAGTACATTTCTTTGTGAACAGTGTTACCCCCTCCCTCATTTTCCTCACACTTTACTGGCTGAGCCCCTTCCCCCCAAAGTTGTAAAGCTCATTTCCAACCTAGTGTCTAGTGGGTATCACTGTTGAATTGGTTCCACTTTAATCCATGCCAGATCTACAGTATCAAAATAGTCTTATCTTGAAGCTCACAATATTCAGATGTGGCCTTGACTAGTCCCTAATCCTGCCTGGTCTCAATTTTCTCAAGGGAAACCTTGTCCAAGAGAACAGGAAGTATGGCTAGAACCTCCCTAGCCTCCCCTTAGTATTTCTTCCTCTAAACTGGATCAAATTCCCTACCTCTAAGTGAAATAGGGCAATCAGCTCTGGCCAGTGCCATCTCGGTCACATGGTGGATGGTAGGGTATGGCATCTTGTCTTCATGGTAGGAGATGGTGAAGTCCCTACCTCCCAGGTGATGGGCATGCCTGAATCCCTGGAGTCAGGGACAGGGATTTGGACGATAGGCTACTAAACCTGTCAGTCCAGTGCCTGGGACTGGGAGTTTCCTGAGACCTTACCCCCTGACCTGGCCCTATTTAGGCCAGGACCAGCTCAGGTGCCATTACACCCTGCCACGTGTCTCTGTGTTCCTGGCTTCTGGCTCCTGGCTCCTGGCTCTTCTCCGATCACCATAGCATCCCAAGTCAGCTCTCCTGAATTGGTTTGTTGGTATTGTTTTTGTTCTTTCTTTCCTCTCTGGCCTTCCAGGCTCAGTGTTAAGTGTATTTGCTGGCTGCTGCTCCTTGAGATGGGAGTCCACTATGCAGTTTCCAGCCTTTTAATAAAGACTCTAAGATTGGACCTCTCAAAATGAGGCCTATTTTCTCACCTTACAACATCAGTTCTCTACACATTGATGAGCCCTTAGTCCAACCTAAGCTGAACGTGACTCTCTGAAGTCCATGGGCTTAGATCTTTTGTTCTCTCTCTACACTGAGATTCTGCAAATATGAATTATGTCCTTCAACCCTTAATCTTACTTCATAACACAGTGCTAGCATACTGTAGGTGCTAAATAAATGACGAGGAACAAATGGAGCACCAATTGTCTAGGGCAATATCTAGCACTGTGCCAGCTGACTGAGGCCCTGAAATGGAGATCCTGCCTCACTGCAGCAATAGGAACAACCAGAACTCAGACAGAAAAAAGATGGCACAAAGCTTAGGCAGCAGCTGCCACATGCCCAAGAAATGGCTCAGCCAGTAACATCACAGAATACCACACTGACCAGTGTAAACCTAAGAGCTGTTGAGCTATAGGCTAAGTGCCCTTTGGCCTCAAAGATAGGATGGTGATTTATTAAGAGCCCATATTTGTTGAAGCAAAGGGGTGAACTTGTGTCCCCTGCTCAGCAATGGGCAGCCGAAGGAAGCAGTGAGGTTAGGCAGTGTTCAGACTCAGATGCGAAAACACCTCAGCATTATTGAATCAAGGCCTTAACCTGAGTGGTAGAAAAATATTTGCTCCTCCCCATCCTTGCAGCTCTCGCTTGTGAAGTTGAGACTATAGGAGGGAAAGAACTTAACTGAGCCATCTTTTGGAAAAGATGAGGTCTCTGCCTCTGTCAAATGCACTATTCAGAAAGAGCCTGCAGACCTGGCTCCCCCAACTTTTGGTACTTGCTCTGTGCTCTTAGACAGATGTTGTTGTCTACCTAGGTAGTAGCTCAGGCCTTACCTCTTCCAGGAAGCCCAGGGCCACCCAGAGAATGAATACCTGGTACTCACTGGCTGGCCTCCTCATATTCATCCATTCCTGAAGTTAAGGGAGTGTGTGCCAATATTAACCACAGTACTTGAATTTCTATCTCATCCACAAACTAATAGAAAGGAGGGAAACTATAACTAGGAACTAGTTGTGATATTGGGGAACATCAACCCAGAAACACACAACTTTCATGAGCTCCCTATTCCCTTCATCATGTCCCTTTTCCACAACTGGAGAGGGGAAAGGGAGACATGATAAAGGAGGGTGAGGTACAAATGAGGTAAAGATCACCAAGAAAGAAAACACTTCTCGGGGCTGGGAAGGTGGCTCAGTAGAGCACTTGCCTTGCATGCCTGAGGCCCTGGGTTCGATTCCTCAACACCACATAAGCAAAAAGAAAAAATCCAGAAGTGGTGCTGTGGCTCAAGTGGTAGAGCGCTAGCCTTGAGCTGAAGAGCTGAGGGACAGTGCCAAGGCCCAGAGTTCAAGCCCCATGACTGGACCCAAAAAAAAAGAAAAGAAAAGAAAACACTTCTCAAGCACAGATTCAGTACAGGAGAAAGGGGAGCATGTTCTTTGAGGGATGGGGGCTGTGGAGCTATGGCTTGCTGCCCTAGCCAGAGATTGGGCATCTCCCTGTGATTCTGGTCAAACCCCACATGCTGAGTCAGGTATCCGTATCTGCTGCTCGGTGTCTGCTGACACTGGAGGTGCAGTGTGATAATTACCCTCCGAGTACTGGGTTATTTCTGTCTCCAGCAGGAGGACAGATCAGGAGGGGCAGAGCCCAGAAATAGCAAAAGCAATTAGCAGGCCAGCTTTGGAGGGCATAATTACTGTGTAGAACAGGACCTGGCCAGGTGAACCTCACCCTAGTTACTAGGCACATAGGAACATGGACATCTTTCTGAGCCTTCATGTTCAGACTTCAGGCAGGACTACCTGCATTCAGGGACCATCCTTAGGGCCCTCAGTGAACTCAGAGCCCTGAACAGGCTAAGGAGGCCTCCCTACTTCCAGGATGACCCTGGGAGTCTTTGGAGGAGTATGCCAAACACTCACCCACCAGCATCACTAGGAGCTAACAGATCTGACTATGACACTGCCTTGCCACAAGGACATGTAGATTTCTCTTATTGCTGATATCATCTTTGTGGTGAGCTGCATGTGCAGTTCCTTGTAGAGTCAAGTTCCTGGCTATAGGATTCAAAGTGCCGATGAGTGGGAAGTCAGACATTAGCATTTTAAGCAGAGGATCCCTCTGGGCAGACATGGGGGCAGACACACAGGGAAGACAAAATGTGCAGGTTCTCTGTCTCTGCCCTCAAGGCTAACATTCCAGCAGAGGGGAAGCCATTACAGAAGGTTCCAGTCAGTGTTGTGCAATGAATACAAGCTGTGAAGCAAATGGAAGAACTTACAGGAGGTGAGGGTCTGCAGAGCAAGCCTGGTGTTCTCAGCTTCCAGTGCCTGCTTGCTCTAAATCACCTCTATCCTTTGTTTCTAAATCTTGAATACAGGAGAGGTACCAGTCGACCTGTCCCCACCATAAATCCTTCCAATAGGACCCTAGGTAAAGGAGGGGAAATTACCAGCCCAGCCTCCATTCCTTCTGTCACTGCAGAGCACAGCAAGTGGTTAGGGGCAATTATTTGGAGAGTGCAGAGTTCATGCTCCACTGCTGCCATCTATACTTTCGTGCTTACTTTGAAGGCATTTACAGTTTTGCAAAGGCAGCCACCAGGGCAGCACTAAGCAACCCTGATATGGTGGAGTCTTCTTCCCTTTCATTCCATCTGTTCAATCAGGGCCAGGCCTGGAGACACTGGCCCCTCCCAGCCCTGACAATATGTCACCATCCTGTGTTTCCTTCCTAGGTATAAGTACAACATCACTTCATGGAGACTTGTGCCTGCATGGGCCCTGATCCCATATTCTCAGTCCTTGCATCTAATTCAGAACATGAGAATCCAAATCTCTGACTTTTGTCATACCCTGGGGCTTTCATTCCAACTTACAAGCAAAAGTCAGTGTAGTTCCCACAACACAAGGAACAGAGAGTCTTCATCCCCTAAAATACAGCCCAAGAATTGGATTGGACATTGGGTTCCTAGGTTCATATCTGAGCTCTGAAGCTTTTGTGAGGGCCCATACAGTCATTTCACATTTCTGAGTATTTGATGAGAGGGAATCAAAGCCCACTTCCCCTACAAGTAGCTTAAGGAGGGAGATCTTGAGAAAATCAACTCTTTGGTTTGATCTCCTTCTAACCTTCATCTTCAGGACCTCAGGAAGATATAGAATCTAGAGGTCTGAAAAGTGGTAATATCCATTAGCCACCCCAAGTAATGTCCTCTGGGTAACTAGACATCCCGGAACTTTCTTTCTCCAGGCCCTACCACTTTCAGTCTGTGTCCATTCATCCACCCTTACCTCAGGCAGAGCCTCCCACATCATGTCTGGCTACTAAACAGTCTAAATAATGGAGTTCCATGTTTGCCTAATGGATTCATCACTACTTATGAATGCAGCTTCATCAACAAAAGCAGGTGAAAATCAATGTCAAGGCAGCTAAGTGAGCCGTATGCTCTCTCACAGCCAGGCATATATTGATAGTCATTTGTCCACTTGATGTTTCACACTCAATGTGAAGCAGAAAGCAGGAATAAAATTGCCCTCAGCTCTTGGGAATCTTTTGGTTCCAGTGGTAGACAGAGTACACTTCCCTCCTGCCCTTGGTACCAGGCCACCATTCCCTCTGGCAGCCATTCCTCTCACAGACATCAACAAGACCATTGTCTAGAGAAGGCCACTGGACCAAGAGAGAAAGAACAAGCATTGTCTTTCATATATGGACGTGAATGCATGCACAAGTGTGTGTGGTGGCAGGGAGGGTTTCTGGTTGGGTTTAGCTTGGGGCTATGCTAGGGATTAGCAGCTTGGATTAAAAGATCTGTGTGTGTGTGTGTGTGTGTGTATGTGTGTGTGTGTGTGTGTGTGTGTGTGTGTGTGTGTGTGTGTGTACGCTGTGGGGCTTGAACTCAGGTCCTGGTCACTGCCTCTGAGTCTCTTTGTGCACAAGGCTACTGCTCTACCACTTAAGCCACAGTGCCAATTGGCTTTTAAACAGTTAATTAGAGATAAGAGTCTCACAGGAACTTTTCATTTTATATTTTTTTATTTTTATTTTTTATTGTGAAAATACTGTACAGAGGGGTTACAATTACATGGGCAAGATAATGAGTACATTTCTTATCAAGAATTGTAGCCTCCTTCTTTGTTTCCCCTTCCCATTCCTTCCCATCCTCCCTCCTCCCCACCCAATCCTCCCCCCCAACACCAAAGTTGTAAAGTTCATTTTTCCACGTAACGACTTGTACATCTCATTGTTGCAATAGATCCACCTGTATCCCTATTTAAACAATTTGTTTTTTCCCTTCCCCTCCACAAATTATACCAACCTCAAATGCAATGAAAGCAGGGGTTATACCATGGGGGAGGGACATACAAAGCAACAAAGAAATAATCTTATAAATGTGTTAGAAACAATCACCTGAAAGAAAAAAAAAAACATTTGAATACATATCTTAAGGTTCATTTCCCTAACATCAACTGATCTCACAGGAACTTTTCTACCTGGGCTAGCATCAAACTGCAAATCCTCAGATCTCCGCTTCCTGAATAGCTAGAATTACAGGTGTAAGCCACAGGCACCCAATGGATTGAAAGATCTTAAAGAAGGTTTTTGGCAAATCTATATTAGGATAGGGAAATGCAAATAGATAGGAAAATCAGGATGCCTCAGAGGTTGTTCTTGTTCTATTGGTTCAAACAAACTAAACACACTTACCCCAGCTTCTTTCAGTGCTATATCTGCTGGTGAAGGGACAATGGACAACGTGCTAGAAGGAGCTGTGCAGAGACAAGTACTGAGAAGACTATAATTAATGTTATATCTACTAATAGCCTAATATGAGGAGGCATCATGGCAATATCTGGGGGAAATGGGAAGAAGAAACGAGGATGGTGGAAGGCTTCCTTTCCTCTTTTCTCACTTGGAAGTAGGAACTTGTGGCAACAATCACCAATATTACTTCTGGTGTCTAAAATGTTCTTCAGGATAGGTGCTATGTTAGAAAAACCAAGCTTCTCAAAATCCCAAACCCTTGGGGCTCGATTGGCTAACTTTGGGCTTGTCTAGCACCGAAGCTACAGCCCTTTGCACACTCATGCAAGAGGGCAGATTTGCAAGCTACTCTGGATGAAGCGTTCTCAAATGCTAGCACTCTCCTGGATGTTTTGGTGGACTTAAGACAGTGCTGTACCTCTACTCAGAGCACTGCCCACCTCAGGAGTTTCTCCTCTGGCAGGTCTCAAATGGAGACCAGGGCTCCAACACACACTGGGTGGCACTGATGTTGTAGGTGCAAGGACTGTACCCCAAGAACCACAAATACAGGCGCCATGTCCTGATGCCAGAGATTGGTGCAGAGCAAGGAGTATAAGGGCTATTCAGTGAAGTTGCCACCAAAAGTTTTAGTGAATCACCAGAAGGCTGGCTGCATCTCCTGCTGCGGTCTGGATACTGCAGTGTTCTCAAAGCATAGAAACTCCATGAGCTCCCTCCACTTCAACACTGGCTCCCTCTCCTGCCCTCCCATCCTTGTTCTTAATTAAGGTTTCATTCCTTCCAGATGGCCCTGTACTCATTGCAAGATGAAAACTGTCTTCCTCTCCCTTCCTTTTCACTCCTCTGATGGAGGCACGGTGATGACTGTCGGGTTTTGAATGTGTGGGAAACTCATTGCTGACGACGAAGGGCAGGTTATATATTTGTGGCACTGTCTTATGTTGCTGCAATTCCATTCTCCATAACCAAGCACATTTGGGGTGGATAACGTTTAGGTTGTTCTTGAGAGAGACAATGCAAGAATGGGAGATAATGCTCCCTTGTATATGTGGGGTTGAAAGGTCAGAGAAAACCCAGTTGGAACAGCTATAGCATCACCACTATTAACAATAATAATTCCCCTGGAGAACGCTCATTTGTGCTATTGCACACATGGAGGAATCACTAAATCCCCATAAATCCCTCCAGCTGTGCATCATAACTACAACTTATCTTTCTCTCTCTCCCTCTGCCCCCCCACGCCAGATACTCACCTGCACTGTGTATCTTATTTAGTCCTCACAATTGCCCCATGAAATTAATTCCATTCTTGACACCTGAGTGACTTTGCCCCAAAGTCACACAATATCACAAGATCTCTCAACTAGATCATAAAGCCTGTGTCCCATCCAGCCTCCTCAAACAGAAGTGATTACCTCGCATTTTACTGATGGCTCAGAAGGGATCATTTAGACTATACAGAAAGTGAAGGCAGTAAGTGAAAGCAAACACAAAATGGCCCATGATCTTAATTCCCATATCTTCTGTGATACAGTATAGTCATAACCCAGGCCTATAGGCTGCTAAACTGATATGTACCCTAAAACAAGATCACCAGATCACCGGCTTCAAACTCTAAAGCCACTTTTAGAGATTATATCATCTTACCAGAATCCTTATTAGAAATGCAAAGCAAGCTAGGCACCAATGGCTCATGCCTACAATCCTAACTACTCAGGAGGCTGAGATCTGAGGATCACAGTTCAAAGCCAGCCCTGTAAGGAAAGTCCATGAGACTCTTTTCTTCAATTAACCACCCAAAAAGCCAAAAATGGAGCTGTGGGTATGAGTGTTCGGCAATAGCCATGAGCAAAAAAGGCCCTGAGTTCAGGCCCCAAAACTGGAACAAAAAAATGCAAGTTATGTGGTTGATCTTAGAGCTGCCTGCCATTACCAAACCTTCTATGACTTGAATGTGAACTCCCCCATGTGCATGTGATAGGAACCTGATCCCCAAATGGATTCCATAATGGTGTTTTGATCTAGGACCCTTGGAAGATAATTAGGGGTAGATGATGTCATGAGGATGGGACCCTAAGGAACGATTAGTGGATTTATAAAAAGAGGAGAAACCCATGCTCTGTCTTGTCAAGTAATGCCCACTACCAGGTTATAACACAGCAAGAACCTCACTGACACCCTGATCTTAGACTTCCTGACCTCCAGAACTGAGAGATATTTGTTTATTTATTATTTTTATTTGTGTGTGTGTGTGTGTGAGAGAGAGAGAGAGAGTGGTTGGGCTTGAACTCAGGGCCTTGCACTCTTGTTTAGCTTTTTCTGCTCAAGACTAGCACTCTGCCACCTCAGTTACTTTCAGGTTTTTGTTGATTAATTGGAGATAAGAATCTCTCAGAATTGTCTTCCCAGGCTGATTTTGAACTAGGATCCTCAGCTTCCTGGGTGTCTAGAATTATAAGCATATGCCACTGGCATCTGCTAAAATTTCTTGACCTTACAAACAACTCTGTTACAGCAGTGGAAAAAGACCAAAACAACACTTTCTTTGCCTGTGAACTCAGGGGACAGGCTATATTTTCTAAATGCACATAACAACTCAGAAGCAAGATTGAAATATATACTCTGGCATCCATGTTGGTCAAGGCCCTCATTTTACCCAAAATAGAGTATCCTTTGGGACAGACCCTATGAGGCTCCTTGCCTGGGCTCAGCAGGCTCTGTCTCCAGGGCTCATGCACACTTCTCAGGGGCAGGACTGCTGCTCACAGCACCTGCCACATAACTATTTTTGTTGCCTTTGGTTGCTATGGTATCCTCTGTGGCATGAATATGCATGCAGCCTTGGGCAGGCTTTTCTTTTCTGGAGAGGAGGGGGGCAGGGTAGGAATGAAAGGAGACTCAAGCAGGAGGCTGACTGAGGGCCCAGAGGAGCAGGTAGGGAGTGGTCATGTGCCTCCTGCCAAGATACCTCCTCCTGACTTCTCAGGGCTAACCTATGAGGAAGGGTTGTCCAGACCTCATCTTGAAAGGGAAGTTCAGAAAGGGTCACCATTGTCCTTTTACATACCCTTGAGCCTCAGCCTCACTGCCCTGCCTAGGAGACAGTGTTTCTTTTAAGACAGAGGTGGGCGAACTACAGACAACAGAGCAGGGTGCCAATTTGAGAGGCCCTATGCCAGAAGGGATGGAGGAGGTGCCATATGCTTGGCACAGACTCCTTGGCTCATTTTGTTCTCAGCAAGCTGCGTTCTTGAGAACGCAGGTCTATGTGTTTCTCAGAAGCCCTGGAGAATGAGATTCACATCTATTCTTCAGTCAGTGGACAGGAAGCCCCACAACATGAAAGTCTTCCCAGTGCCCTGTAGACTTTACCCATCAGATTCTGGAAACAGCCAATAAAAGAAGAAGCTATAAAGGGGAAGGAGGTTGGTATTGTCAAGAATGCATGAAGATACCAGGAAGACAAGGTGTGGGTTTGAGCATTATGCCCTGGAGATTGACTTGGTGGCCTCCCTCATGAGATGAAAAGCAGTGATGCAATTGTAAGGTCCACCAGGGGAGACAAGGGAGAAGAGAGGAGAGGACAGGAGAAACGATAGAAGGAAATTGGAGGGGAGGAGAGGGAAAAAAAGTGAAGGAAAGTATGGGGGGGAGGCCAAACACATCATTTCTCAAGTTACCTAGTCTTGAATAATAGCATTCATGAGGGCAGAGCGATGATAATCTAATCCCCTGTAGAGGTCCCATCTCCCAATACTGCTGCATTGAGGATTAAGTTTGAAACTATGAACTTTGGAGAACACATTCAAGCCATAGTGAGATATTTGACCTCTGAGGTTCTCCAGAGCAGAATTCTTCTACACTCTCCCTCACACCCACCCTAACACAGGCACACATATATACACAATTTTTTACCAATCACTGCATAGACAAATAAACAAGTACATGTTTCTAGAAACATGTTTCAGTGAAAGAGACATGGTAAGAGTTTAAGCCCTTGAAATCTGGCTGGTGGCTACTGAATGGTTGGCTGTGCATTGTAGGAAGCACAGCCTCAGGACCACAGATATGCCTAAGATTAGAAAAGTTGAAGGAGGCTATGGTTCTTAAAGGACAATGAAAAAGTCCCTGATGAGGGATTCAATACCTACCAAGAGACTGGTGGCTGCTATCTATTCTTCTTACCACTTGTTGCACATGCTCCTGACTCCCGTATCCAAGGGTATACCCAGCATACACCACACCCTTCCCAGTATGCTCTCCATCCCTTCTCTGTCAGCCTTCTCCAGCCTGATGCTCTCACCAGGAGAGCTGAGGTGACTTTTCTGGGCCTCACTGGTCTTTTTCCCTTTATCCTATTTCTAATCCCTACACCCTCCAGGACTTGCTTTTGATGACAGTTTGTCAAGGTCTGCCTCTTCTTTCTCAAAGCGTTGACTCTGTCTTACTTTCTCTGAGAGAGAAACTTCTTCTTTAGACTATGTAAGGCCAAAAGAGCATGGCATGCCATGCATCAGCATCAAACAGCACCACAGCCTCCCTATCATCTGCATGTGGAATGGCTTACAAGTAGCTTCTTGGGATCCAGTGTTTCTCAATACCACCATTAGTGAATTTGCTTCTCAGTACAGTCTTCCCACTTAAATGAGAGGCAGCCTAACTCTCAGAAACACCCAAGGACTGAGCATAATCAAAAATGCTGGATTATCCTCATATTCCTGATCACAGGACCAGATACACACTGGCCTGGTTCCCTCTGATGTCCACCTCTGCAGGAAACCAATGGAAAGCCTAAGGACCAGGATTTATTCACACTTCCCGTGAACATTTCAGTACATGGTGCTATTTTCATGGAAGGAAGGCAGGGATAGAGGGAGACAAGGACAGGGAAGAAGACAGGCTGAAGGGGAGGAGCTAGGTTGTGGATAAGAAGGCTGAGTGTTGAAAGACGTGACACTGATCAACACACACTGCATTCACAGGCTGCTTTGTTGAATGGCAACTTTGTATAACAGCTTAAAGATAAAAAATACCTAATAATAAAAAGATTTTTTTAAAAATCAAAGAAATTTCTGTATTGACCTTGTAAATAACAGTAGTAATAAAATTAAAAAGTAATATTAAAAGAAAAGGCAGCTGAGTTCGTTCCTGGAATGAGACCTGTTAATCAATTCCAGATTATCCAAGCCTCAGTTTACTATGTTGAAATAAGGGCATTTCCTGCAAAGTTCCCATGTTCCACCAAACTAAACTCATCAGCAAAGTATGACAGGTCTGTTTGTGCCAACCCTCAAAAGGCACATTCCCAGCTCAGCATCCTTAACAATCAGCTAGGAAAAATGGCATTTCAATGAATTCCTAATTTGCATTTCTCCTGCTGACTGTTCTAAATATTTCCTCCAGGTTTCTGTTGTTTGGTTTTGTTTATTTTGAGTTTTTCAAGAAGAATTTTGTTCTTATTTCTTATGTGGTCAAATTTATCAAATCTTCATTTTATGATTTCTAGGTTTTCCTTCTTTGTTTACTGTCATGTTTAGAAAGTTCTTTCCCATGCTGAGACCATAACCAAATTGCCTGCCAATTATATGCTTTCATATAATCTGTTTGGAATATATCTGAGTTTAGGATGCCCATTAATATCCTGGTGGATTCAACAGTTATTTTCTCAAATATTTACATTATTGTGCCAATGTCACATATTGTGCTGAATAGCTTATCTTTTCCCCCACTAATTTAAGAATACATGAAGTTTCTTCACACTACTCTAAACTTCCTTATGGTTCCTGGCTCTATTTTTGGATGTTGTTTTCTGTTCCATTTATCAGACTTCCTATCTATGTACTAGAATACCATTGTAGTTGTTATAGCTTTAAAATGGAATTATAATCCTTGTCACTTGTTGATACACCTGGGTTTTGGAATTTGCTAAACTATCTCTGCTCATTTTGTTTCTATATGAATCTTAAGTTTATCTAAACCTCAATTGGGCTACTGTATTGTTTACTCAGAGATCAAATAGATTATTTAGAAAGAACTAGTATTCTGTATTGAGGCTATACTCTGCACCTATTACATAATGCGTAGGGGATACACAATAGTGAATCACCTTACCTGTCTTGGCCCTCCCGTGCATAGGTTTAAAGAGCAGCAGCCTACAGTAGCAGGCTGAACTAGCTTGGCAGCTCAAAGGGCCATGTGGGATCTAAATAGCTTCTGCTCTGTCTCATCTATAATGAAGCTGGCCTCAGTCATCCAGATCACCCTCTCTTAGGGAAGCCTCAGGACTGCTAAACTGTATTTCCTGTTCCACCAAGGGAGACAATGAAAAAGTAAAGTGGGCTCTGGCCAATCCCCTGTCCTCCCTTTCCCTGTAAGGAACTTCTTAGAAGTCCACTCAACAAGTATGACAAGCACACTAAAGTGCAGTTTCTTCAGAGAACCGGGTTTGTCCATTAAGCTGGGCATAATACTCTCCCAAATAGAATTAGATTTCTATTACTACTAAGGGTAAGGAGAAGACTGAAGAAGCTGCCTGCACACTCTGCCACTCCATCCAGGATCATGAGGTGGATGTGTCCAAGCCCACACAAGTCACCTGGGCCCGGTCCACTACTACAGATAGCGAAGCTGCCTGCACACTCTACCACTCCATCCAGGATCATGAGGTGGATGTGTCCAAGCCCACACAGTCACCTGGGCCCGGTCCACTACTACAGATAGCGAAGCTGCCTGCACACTTTACCACTCCATCCAGGATCATGAGGTGGATGTGTCTAAGCCCACACAAGTCACCTGGGCCCGGTCCACTACTACAGATAGCGAAGCTGCCTGCACACTCTACCACTCCATCCAGGATCATGAGGTGGATGTGTCCAAGCCCACACAGTCACCTGGGCCCGGTCCACTACTACAGATAGCGAAGCTGCCTGCACACTCTACCACTCCATCCAGGATCATGAGGTGGATGTGTCCAAGCCCACACAAGTCACCTGGGCCCGGTCCACTACTACAGATAGCGAAGCTGCCTGCACACTCTACCACTCCATCCAGGATCATGAGGTGGATGTGTCCAAGCCCACACAGTCACCTGGGCCCGGTCCACTACTACAGATAGCGAAGCTGCCTGCACACTCTACCACTCCATCCAGGATCATGAGGTGGACGTGTTCAAGCCCACACAAGTCACCTGGGCCCGGTCCACTACTACAGATAGCACTACAAAGCAACCTCTAGATTCCACTCTATAGAAGGGTCTTGGGTACCTTCCAAAGGCCCATACATTAGAGGCTTGGTAGCCGGGATGCCATCATTGGAAGGTAGAGGAAATGTTAGGAAATTGATCTTTGTGAGATCACTTTAGGGCACTCGAAGACTTAAAGGATACTTTAAAAGGGGATTGTGAGACCCTGGTTCGTTCTCTCTCTCTCTCTCTCTCTCTCTCTCTCTCTCTCTCTCCTCTCTCTTTCTGTCCCTCCCTCCCTCTCTCCCTCCCTCTCCCTCCCTCCCTCTCTCCTCTCTCTTCCTTCTCCCTCTCCTCCCCCTCTCCCTGCCTCTTCCCCTTCCTTTCCCCCTGCCCTCTCCTTTCCTTCCCCTCCTCCTCCTCCTCCCCGCTCCTACCTCCCCCCTCCTCCTCCTCCTCCTCCTCCCCCTCCCCCTCCTCCTCCTCCTCCTCCTCCTCTTCCTCCTCCTCCTCCTCCTCCTCCTCCTCCTCCTCCTCCTCCTCCTCCTCCTCCTCCTCCTCCTCCTCCTCCTCCTCCTCCTCCTCCTTCTTCTTCTTCTTCTTTTCTCCCTCCCTCCTGCTTCAGATTGAGATGTGAGCATCTGGCTTATATACACACTCCTACTATGATGTGCCACTACTAGAACCTAGTTAAGGTAAGCCACCATATCCTCAAATCTTCAATATTGCAAACTAAATATACCTTTTCTCTTAATAAGCTAGTTGGTCTGGTATTGTGTTGGGTGATGTGAAACTGATGAATACCATTTCCAATCCCATGTCTATGTGTAAAAGACATAGTTGTACACACCTACCAATATGCCTAAAATTTAAATGCCCAGATATACACACCTATCTAAGTGGTTAAATAGATGGAACTCTCACCTCAGGTTAACTCTTTCAACACCTAAAATTTACATACTGTGAGAATGTAAATGAGGCAAATACTTTGGAAACAGCCTGTTAGTTTCATGTAAAATTACACATACAACTCTGTGAACCCCAAATCCCATGCCTTGCTTTTTGTTCAACAGAAATGAAAATGTGTGTCCACATAGAATTTCTCTTGTTGTTGTTGTTGTTGTTGTTGTTGTGCTGGTACTGAGGCTTGAACTCAGAGCCTAGACGTGTCAGTTGAGACATACCTTCACCTTCACCTTCACCTTCACCTTTTCAGTGACTACTTGGAGATAAGAATCTCAGAGATGGGCACAGGTGACTCACACCTTTAGCCTACTTAGGAGGCTGAGATCTGAGGATCACAGTTTAAAGCACGGGCAGTAAAGACTGTGAGACTCTTATCTCCAATTAACCACCAGAAAACCAGAAGTGATGCTATGGCTCAAAGTGACAGAGTTCTAGCTTTGAGTGAAAAAGCTCAGGGTCAGTGCCTAAGTCCTGAGTTCAAGCCCCATGACTGACCAAAAAAAAAAAAAAAAAACTTAGGGACTTTGCTACATGAGCTGGCTTTGAACCATAATTCTCAGATATCAGCTAGGTTTACAGGTGTGAGACACAAGAGCTGGCTAACATTTCTAGGTTATTATTTATAGAAGCTTTCTTTATAAAAAATATATGGAGAAAAATTCTAAACAACAGACAAATGGACATGCTACTATGTCCATCTAATGAACTAGTCCTACTCAACCATGGAAAGAAATGCCTGCAACTTGCATTTGTTCAAATCAATTAAACTAAGTGAAGGGAGCTGGACACCGTCCACCATGCACTCTGTGACCCCAACTGTCAAATGCCATTTGTGAGGCAAGTGCATAGGTGAAACTGCAAGAAAAAAAGCAAAACAGTAATCTCGAGCTTCTAAGAAAGTGGTAGGAAGGGTACCTTTAAAGTCAGAGAAGAAAACTTCAGAGGATATCTTGACTGATGGTCATTAACATAATATATATTTGGCAAAATTCACAGACTTGATCACATATATTAGGGATAGGGAAGCCCCCCATCTCTTTCCTGGAGGTGGGCAGAGGACACAAACTGTATCATATCATATTACAGGGTACCTTCTCTACAGGGAAACTGAACCAATCTCTGCAATACTCTGATTGTAATTCTGTGTGACTTGAATTCAGGAATCCAGTGCTCTCCCAATGCTGGTCTGACCATTTCTTAGCTACCAGCCGTGCTGTCATACTACCAAGTCACCATCAAACCCATTCCAGTGCTTCCTGGGTTCTTTTGCTGCTCCTGCTTTTGGACTACTATTTTATCCCACATAGAGCTTGTGTTTGTTTTCCTTGGGCTTTTTCAAAACATGAGTAAAATCATATTTACTGTGGGCCAGTCATCCTGGAGCTGTCCTTCACAGTGTTATCCCAATCTTCCCTAACCCTTTCAGGAGTCTGCCCCTCTGTAACTCAGGTACCACCAACACATCGTTGTTCCTGGACAAGGGTTGGATAGACTCCTGTTACTCCACAGACCTGTATGTGTATGTTCTCCTTCAACATGTACATCTCAACAAGGCCATTTCAGCAGCCATTTGTTTGAATTTTCCCTAAACCCTTCGTTTATTAAGAATGCATCTTTTGGGATGAGAATGTGGCTTAGTAGTAAAGTACTTGCCTAGCATGAATCCTGGGTTCAACATCTCGGTACCACATACACAGAAAAAGCCAGAAGTGGCACTGTGGCTCAAATGCTACAGTGCTAGCCTTGAGCAAAAGAGGCTCAGGGACAGTGTCTAGGCCCTGAGTTCAAACCCCAGGTCTGGCAAAAAAAAAATTGCATCTGATAGGTTTCCTATCACTTTCTTCCCAACCCTTCCACTATTAACATGCTCATCTACAGCAAGCATCACTGATTACATAAACAACTGAGTGCTTACTAGAAATCTCACAGCTTCTGCCAAGTCTAAAATTGTGTGCTTTCAAGTTGACTCCCCATGAGTGTCATTGTTCACTCTTCCTCAGGAGTCACGCCTCTTCCTTACCCTATTTTTCTTTCTCAACTACATCTTCTTAATTGGTAGCCATTGGTGGCGCTGGCTCCTTCCTCAAGCAGCCCACACTTGGCAACATACTTGACATACATGACCCCATAAGTAAGGTACAAAACTGGGTTCCCCCATTGGCCAGCCTCTTCTCAAGCCACTCCATTCTTCCAAAACCTTGCCTACATATATTCACCCCTGGCCCAGTTTTAAAAGCTATTTGGAGAGAAACAGCACTTGCTAAGGAGAGAGCTGCTATGGAGAAGACTCAGCCCAGGGTTTCCTCAGTACTGCCCCAGAGCAGAGATCCAGTTGACAAACATGTTTGACTAATGAGTGGGAAAACACATTCTGTGACACCCAAGATTCGAGTGCTAGGATTCCTCAGAACTTTTCAGTCCTCCAGAGAGAGGAGACCCCAAGGTCTGTAGTCACTGATGCTCAGTGTTTCAGGACTGTCTTGCTTGGTTGTATTACCTGCTGTAACTCAATACATGAAGCATCACACCTCAGGCTCTGAGAGAAGGAAGGGTGAGGCCTCTGTGAGCCCCCTGAGGAAATAAAAAATCCTCAGTATGGCCCCCATTTTTATTGATTTATTTCTCCATTAATTTACTTAATAGGCTAGTTTCATGCCAAGGTAAGAGAATACAAGCATCATGCACCAAAAAAAAAAAAAATGAAAAGAAAAGAAAAGAAAACCCACAGTCAATCTATACAGTCTGGCTAACATGCCTGCCTGGTACCCTGGTGTCCACTACCCCAGAGTCCAGCTTTTCGTATATGCGCTGAAGACACAATCCCACCTACTTTGGGCTGGACCCCTTTGGCTTGCCTTCCATTAGAATCAAAACTGCTAGCCATTTTCCTCTCCTCTGCTTGGATCTGGATCTGAAATGCTTCAGCTTCCCTTCACACCATGCTATAATGAGAAGCAGTAAATGAGATAATGATGTGGTATGATGAGGCAGAGCCACCAATGGATAGCACCAGCAAAAGACAAAGACCCTACCACATCTTCCCCATCTTGACTCCTCTCTTCTTCCACCTAGGCAGAGGGTTCCCTGCCACCATGTTGCCAGTCAGAATCCAGCCATTGGAGCTCTTATGTATCCATTGATTTGGGAGTAGAAAGTGAATTAGACAGAAAAATTCTCCTGGTTTGGCCCTCAGCTGTCCCATGGTCTCTCCTTCTCCATCTCTCTCCATCCATATGCTTGTGGTGCCCTGGGGAGATTGATCAGCAGGTGTCCAACTTCAGTGTTCATTTAATGCACTGAATAAAACATTACTCACAGATTAACGGAGCAGTTTTAAGTGAACAACCATTTTCATCTGTTTTAAATTTTCATGGGTACTTTTCTGAAGAACAAGTACATTGTTAATAATTGAGGGGAAGGAGACCTTGTTAATATCTTTGTATTTTAATAAGGTCTTACTGTGCCTTAGCCTTTTATATTTAAAACAGCATCTTTTTCCCTAAAGTTGTTTCCTTTGAGAAGTACTGGTGGGCAGGTGGGTGGGACCTTTGAGTCTGGGGAGGGCATTGTGAAAGGGTCTTTGGACTTGTAAGGAAATAAGGATGCCATGCTGGTACAGGACCCAGCACAGAGGTCCTCCACATGCCAGCACTGGCTAGAGCCAGGGGCAGGGGTGGCTACAGAGACTGAATGGGAGATCTAATTGGAGGAAACAAAGAAGCAGGAGTAGAGGTGGGAAGAGAGTGATGGAAGGAGAAAGAAGGATACAGATTTGTGAGAGAAGCTGCAGAAACCAAGAGGCCAAAAATCCAACTTCCTACTTCATCATCTTTAGTAGGATTCTGGGCTCTTTGAAGGCCTGATGACCTTTCTGAACCACACTCACAAACAAGCACCATGGAAACAACTAACTGACTAGGTGTGATGACTCAAGCCTATAATCCTAGCTACTTGAAAGGGAGGAGATTGGGGGATAGAGGTCCAAGGCTAATCCATGTATGAATGTTTGTGAGATTCCGTCTCAAACAATGGCTGGGCATTATGTTCAAACGTTTCTTCACAAGTAGGAAAATGACAGCCCAGAATGGACTGGGCACAAAATCAGACCCTACCTCAAAAGTAACCAACGTGGAAAAGGATTAGAGGTGTGAATCAAGTGATAGGGCATCTTCCTAGCAAGTACAAGGCCTGAGATCAATCATCACTACTAGTGGGAAAAGCCAGGCACTGATGGCTCACTCCTGTAATCCAAATGTCCTAGCTACTCAGGAGACTGAGATCTAAGAACTGCATTTTAGAAGCCAACCTAGGGGTCTGGGCGACTCTTATTTCCAATTAACCAACAAATAGCCAGATGTGGAGGTATGGTTCAAGTGATAGAGCACCACCTTTGAGTGAAAAAGCTAAACAAGAGCACCAGGCCTTGAGTTCAAACCCTAACAATGGCACAAAAAAGAAAATAAAAGAATAATTATAACAGCCAGCAATCTAGCCCTGTGCATACACCATTTTGCCAACCTTTACAACAATCTCTCTGTACAGTACTACCTCTTTTACAGACAGGGGAAAATGAGGCACCTTGCTTGAGTTCAGACAGATAGTTAGCAACACAGCCAAGATAGCAACCAGGCCTACAGAGGTTTAAAAATCTTTGCACTTAGCCACCATGTGGCATTGGGAGGATGAACTGTTCAGACCTGCCTTGGCTCCAAGTCTATTTTCTGTTATGGGGTTGTCTAGCTGCAAGCTATAACTCCTAAGTCCATCCTGGTTTTGAGAGAAATTACAGCCACACCTCGTGCCACCTGCCACCCCCTACCAGGCTCTGTCCCTTACCATGTTGTGAGTGTGCTTTCTCTGTCACTGGCTAGCTACTACCTTGGACTGGCCCCCTCCCATAGCTATTGACCATGTGCTCTCCATTGGCTGTAAAATAGTAAGGTTCTGGCCAGCTTATAGGGCAGGCAGGTGTATAGGGTTGTTGGACTTGGAAATGCCATAGCTGTGGAGAGTGAAAGGAAGAAGGATTGGTTTGGAGGGCACAGCATCAGCCTGCATTGAAAGCCATTCAAGTGAATGATTTCATGCAACAAGCTGTTAAAGCATGCTGTGAGGGTTGCTTAAAACAGCTCTGCATTAAAGTCTTATCCACAGGAAAAATCAGCTCTTTGTATTTGTAGGCAGCAAAGCAACCGCCCTACTTCCTGAGCAAAGTTAGCTGGAAGCTGCTTGGGCTGAGGAGGAAGAAGAGGCAAAGAAGAGCAGAGCTTCTTCGGTTCCACAGATTGCCCAGATTGCCCAGAACCTGGCATGGGGGCTGGGAATGGAGCCACATCCTTAACACTCCAAGCAGAAAAACAACTCCAAGCTTACATACCATATGTGTTATGATCACTTGTGGAAAGGCAGACACTCAATCTGCTCCAAATTTCTCTGCCTTAAAATGGACCTCAATGTCCAGGATTTCATCATTAAGGATTTGTCCTTGCACAAATGCACTGTTGGCAAAGGAAATAAATCACCATGGTTAGACTTTATCCCAAACCCACAACCTTGCCCGTGTCCAATTCTTCCTATCCTCCTCTCACCTGCTTAGGAAAGTAAATGCAGTCTACCAATAGGAAAAATAAATGCATATTGTAAACAGCCACACCAACTCTGGGAGAATATGTGAGATTTCAAAATTAAATACTAGCTGGGCAAATAGCCAGAGACTGACTTCAAACATCCAGATCAATTTTTTTTTACAGACTTTTATTAGTTGTACAAGGAGCAAGTTTTATTGTGACATTTCCATACATGCTTATAATGTATTCCTATCAAACTCAGCCCTTCTATCACTCTCCTTTATCCCTTTCGCCTTTCTCAAATCCAACAGGCTTCACTGTTCAATTTTCATATATGCAAATGAAGTGTTTTGACCATATTCATCCTCATCCACTCTCTCCTTTTGCCCTACCCTCTCTGTGATACTTGTCTTCCCTCCTAAAGAACCTGTCTTACTTTCTATCATTCACACACACACACACACACACACACACACACACACACACACACACACATACATATACATATGTCTTAATTATACCCAAAGGTTCACCATGGTATTTCAGGCTTGCATATATTATATTTTAATCAGAACCTTCTGTCTTACTTTCTTTCCTTGTCCCTCTAACTCCTTATTCATGAACAACTTTCATTGGGATTCACAATGTATTTCCATATTATTCACTGTCCATAGTCTTTTTCCTTCTCCTTCTTCATCTTCATCCCCATAACCAGCTTTATCATTCTTGTTGAAGGAGTACAAGTCTCTCTTCCAGCCTAGAAGTGCTTATTCATACTATAGGTTAGCATCCAGTTACCAGTCCACATGTCAGAGTAAGGGTCTACAGATCTAGCCTAGAACATGTCACATCTCTCAGCATAATATCTAGCATGTTGTCCCCATTCAACAGATGACTGGTACAGCTACAGCACTGTCTTTATCTTGGCTTAGCCCTGTAAACAATGTTTTTCTGTTTTTAGGGGGCCTTTTGGCAGCCCTGGATTTGAACTCAGGGATTTGTGTTTGCTAGGCAGGCACTCTACCACTGGAGCCATGCCTGTCACACCTCAGCCTTTCTTACTTTCGTTATTTTTCAGATAGAGGCTTGCACTTTTTGCCTGAAATTAGCTGTGATGGATCCTTTCTACACTCCCCACAAAGCTGGGATTACAGGCACAAGCTGTCACACCTGACCTAGCTCTCTAAACTTACTAATTTTGACCATTTGCCCCTGCCTTCTCCTAATTATATGTCGGGCTAGTGTGCTCAGCCTCATTCACCAACATTCAAAGGGATTGGCTTGTCTTTGACCAGGGTCTTCCACATAGGTCTAAGCAAGGCAGCTCACTGGTGCCTCACCCTGCAGTAGTCTGTGTGCTCAGCCAGAAGAGGGACTGCTGGTATCTGTGTCTGCTATTCTCCCTGTGTCTAGTCTTAATGGAAGAAGTTTCTGCCACTTAATCAAGTTCTCCACATTCATATAATGAATCCTAATTCCCCCATACACAGCATCCATCTTGTGCCTCACAATATGATCATACTTGAAGACCAGACATTTAAAGAGGGGATTAAGGTAAAAGGTGATCATTTGGATGCAACCTGATGTAGCACAAGTTCTGTTCTTGTTATTTTACTTTTTTATTTGGGTTTTTTAAAATAAGCTAGCTTGGAGCTCATGTCCTCCTGCCTCAGCATCCAGAGTGCTAGGATTACAGCTGACTCACATCAAGGGACTACTAAAACATACTCATTATAGAGAGGTGACCCTATGAGGACACAGAGGAGAAGGCAGCCATCAGCAAGCCAGAATGGAGGTCTCAGGAGAATCCAACCCTACCAAACCCTAAATCTGGGACTTGCAGCTCTCAGAATGATGGAAGAATCTATTTCTAGTGTTTAATCTGTCCCCATTTCTGTCATTTTGTTATGGCATCCCCATTAAGATCAGATAACTCCAGTCTGCACTCTAGAACCAGGGCCAGTGGAGCCACCATGATTGCTGCTCCCTTACCCTTCACCTTTGCCACTTCCTTTTCCTTTTCACTGTTATAAATCTCACCAACTTTTTGGGCCAAAAGTAGAGCTTTAACTCAAGGCCTGGGCTTTGTGCTTAGCTTTTTCACCAAAGACTGGTGCTCTACTACTTGAGTCACAGCTCCATTTCTGGTGTTTTGCTAGTTAGTTGGAAATAAAAGTCTCACAAACTTTCCTCCCCAGGCTTGCTTCAAACCATGATCCTCAGATCTCAGCCTCCTGAATAGCTGTGGTTACTGGCCTAAGTGCCTAACAATCTTGTCCATTTTTTGTTCAATCTCTTCACTTCTTCTCCCCCTCCTTCTTCCTCCTCTTCTTTCTCCTCTAGTGACATAGTTAGGAGCCTTTGAACCCATGCACACATGTATGTATGTATTGTGCACTTCAGAATCTTTCCTTATTTGCAAAATCTGTTCCTTAAGGTCAGAGATCATGCTGAGACCCATCAACGTCAAGGTTCAAGGCAAGTTGAGAACTAATCTATCATCTTTATTTTGCAAATGAGAAAACCAAAACCTAATAACACACCACTAGTCAAAGACAAAGTGAGGACCAATCTGTACTCAAAGCTATTCTACCAGCCCATGTTGCTGATCTGTGTCTTTAAGGGACCTGAGTCCCTAATTATGGCTCTGTCTCCAAGTGCGTGTCAGTAGAATCCTCATATACTGTCCCTCTCGCAGTGCTCCATCTTCCCAGACCCTTAGCTCTTGTGCATTGTGCACGTCAACTTTTCTTCTCTATCTTCCTCTAAAGACAAGGTACCTGCTAGAGCTAACACTGGCATACCCAAACACAGACATGCTCCTAGGTATGCAAATGCACACAAACAGTGTACACAAACAAGTACACAAACATACAGTAGCATGGCTCATAGCCTTTAGTGTCCACATAGTCTGGTATTTGCTTGCTTCATTGGTTTTCCCTGCCAGATTTGGAAGGACCACAAAGCAGAGAAAGCCTGGGTTGTCCCTGAGCATCGGCAGTGTCCAGCAGATCTCCAATAACCACTGGTGAATTAAATAAACACACAGGTACATGCAACGGTATGCACAGAAGCAGTCACCCGGAAGGGGACATGTGGACAGGCATGGAATAGGACCCACACACATGTGGCCCCCAGGCTGCCTTGTGCTACTCAGAAACTGTGTCTTACATTTTCCCCAGCCACAGCCTAGAGTAAGCTATAGAGATGATCTGGAGAGGGGGTCCTAAGCTCTGCTGAGATATGACACCCTCGACCTAGAGGGCAATCAATAGGCAGCAATAATAAAAATCACACCCAGCTTGGAGCCTGGCTGTGCCCGCTAGAATGAAGCACCTTACCTGGTGGGAATATACAGTTCTCCAGAGCCCCTCAAGCTTTCTAGCTAGAGTGAAGTAGGTTTAAACATCCAGGGTTCACAGCCCAGCCTAGAAGCAGAGACAGTATAAGCAGCCTTTGTCATCACCTTGCTGTTTGGAAAGTGAGTCAGGAGGTAGCTCCAGCCAGGAGTTTGTGGAGCACATGGGCAGCAAAGATGGCGCTGGGAGGGGGTTGAGTGGGCAGAGCCTAATTTACTGGAGAGCACATGGCCAGCCAAGATGGCTCTGGGAGGGGGTTGAGTGGGCAGACCCCAATTGATCTTCTGATCAGTGCCTAACCAGCCTGTGAAGGCTCAGGTGAATGATAGGGTGTGACCTTGACAGTGATTGGTTCCTCTTCCTCCCTTACCATACCACCCACCCTTGTTGTCCTTAAAAGGGGCTGCTCTCAGTTAATAAACAAGTTTTTCTACCTGCTGGATTTGGCTCCCCGCTGTGTCTGATTGTCTCCTGGGCTGAGGGAGGCTAGGGAACGGGCGAGCGCCGCACTTACCTTTCCTCGGACCCCATCCGTCTTTCGTGGGACGGACGAAGACCCAACAGGAGTTCATGAGTTAATTGTCCTTGAACATGGATAGTACCACTGCCACCGCTGCAGCCAGAAAGAGGTTCCCAAAGCCTCAGGCCAGCAAGTAAAGAGGAAGGGCCCTGTGTGTGCAGAGATCTGTTTGCACCAAAGCACACAGAGCTACACACTCCCACCAGGTGGGGTGCTTCATGATAGCCAGCAGAGCCAAGCACCTGTGGCTAAAGCAAGGTCCCTGGAAGCTGACACAGGGAGCCTCATCCTCCTTGGCCCAGGACTCTGTCCTAGATAACTAAGCTCCCTCTTAGCCCAATGCGGAATACAAAATGAACTCACCTTCTGTGGAATCCCTGGGAATATAAGATGAAATGTAGGGAGCACCACTTTCCTCCCACAAACTCATCACACAAGCAGACTCTCCTCTCTCTCTCTCTCTCTCTCTCTCTCTCACACACACACACACACACACACACACACACAGCTCCTTATCTTCAACTACATCAGCCCAGGGGCCTCATCTTCAATTACAGTCCAATTGGTGTTAAGGTTTTAGCACATGAATTTGGGGAACAAAATTTAGTCTATAATATTTTTTTGGATAATATGAATGTCATTTCTTTGTTAATCTATGTTTTTTATTGTAAAAATACTGTTACAGTTACAGTCACATGAATAAGGTAATGAGTACATTTCCTATCAAGCATTGTTACCTCCTCCTTTGTTTTTCCCCTACCATCCCTTCCCTCCCCTCCTCCGCACCTCCCCAACTCCTCCCCACTCCCCAAGTTGTAAAGTTCATTTTCATCATAGTGTCTTGTATAGCTCATTGTTACAATGGGTCAACCTGTATCCTTAATGAAGCATTTTGTTATTTCCCTTCCCCTCACCAAATTATAAAAATGTACATACAAGATGCTGGGCACTGGAATCAAATACAGTGAAGACCAGGGTTATACTGTAGGGGAAAGAACATACAAAAGAAACAAAAAAAAATCACATAGTAGATTATAAGTACATTAAAAACAATAGCAAGAAATTAAAAAACTACTTGTGTTCCTATCTTGGGGCTCATTTCACTTAACATCACTTAGTCTATAATATTAACTGGACAAATAATTATTGGACACCAACAATATGGGTCATTGTTCTAGGCACTGAGATTTAACAGTAAATAACATAGAAATTCTTCCCTCATAGAAATTTCATTCTGATCAGGGCACAGTCCCCAAATGGGTGCTGTGACTGAGCCTTATATCCTGCAAAACTAATGTAGGAATATAATCCCCTATGTTATGATATTTGGAAATGAGGTCTTCAGAGTAGTAGGTCATGAAACTAGGACCCCATGATGAAAAAGAGGAAAAGACATAGCATCTCTCTATCTACCATCAGACAACTGAGAACAGTGAAAGGGGCCATATGCAAAGCCAGCCTTTGTCAGGCACCACAATCTGACTTTGACCTCAGAACTCCAGAACAATAAGAAAAAAATTGAATTGTTATTTAGTACACCCAGTCTTTGTGGTACTGTTCTGAAAGCCCAAGCTAACTGGAGTAAGTAAAACAGTATATTATATTTCAGAGTGCTAAGTCCTCTTAAGAACATTTCAGGAAAACTGGAATCTTGAAGTTCAGAAGAGAGGGCTTGCTGTGTTGAGTGGGTTATGGGAAGGAACTGGTATATCACCTGGGGATTATCAGAAAAGATGTCAGGATATTTCATGGGGTCATCAGAAGTTGTTTTATAAGTTGTCAGGGGAGGATTTGCTATATCATATACAATTTTCCTGAAAAGAGCAATCACTTCGTGGTGTGGGGCTGTCAGAGAAGGTGTTGATACATTGTGTGGAATTGTCAGGAAGGGATCGTTATGTGGCCTGGGTTGATAGAGAAGAGGAGGGATTTCTACATCTTGTTGAGTTGATGGCAAAGAGTTACTATGTCATCTACAATTGCCAGGAAAGGGTTTACTACACTTCCCCTGAGTGGTTAGGGAGCCACTGCTGGGTCAACTGGGGTCACCAGGGAAAGATTGCTATACTACCTGCTGTTGTCAAGGAGGGGTTGCTATGTCACAGGAAATAGGGAGGGATTCCTATGTAATATTGGGCTTTGAGGGGGTTGTTCTGTCACCTGGGATCATCAGGGAGGAGCTGCTATGTCAAACTGTTTTAAGAGAAAAGTTGCTGTGCCACATGGGTTTCAAGATGATGTTAAAATGGGGTCAGCAGAGAGAGGTTGCTCTGTCACACAGGCTTGTCAGGAAATAGTTGCTGTGTCACCTAGGACTGTCAAGAAGGGTTGCTATGTCACTTGAAATTGTCAAGGAATGGTTGCTCTGTCAAACAGATTTGCCAAGGAGAGGTCACCATGTCATATAAGGTCACCAGGGAATGATTACTTGGTGGTTGTCAGCGAGTTGTCGTGTCATTGGTATTGTCAGGAAGGAGTTGCTTTGTCACACAGAGTTGTCAGGAAGTGGTTTCTATGTCACAACATCTTGTCAGTGAGGTAATGACACGTCATATGGGGTGAATGGTTGCTCTGTCTCTTGGGGTCATCAGGAAAGGAATGTTATTTCACCTAGGGTTGTCAGGGAGTGTTTGCTCTTTTATACAAGGTAGTCATGTAAAGAGAGCTCTGTCATTTAGGGCCATGAGGAAGTGGTTACTGTCACCTGGGGTTGACAAGGAGGGACTGCTATGTTACCTGGAGTTCTCAGGAAGTGGCTGCTGGGTCATACAAGGTGGCCACAAAAGAGTTGCTGTGTCACCTGATATCTTCCCATGGCACACACGGTTGTCACAGAGGGTAGCTATGTTACAGAGGGTTGTTGGGGAGCAGTTGTTATGTCACTTGGAATTGTTAGGACATGGTTGCTCTTTCATGCAGGGCTGTTAAGGAAAGGTTGCCCTCCCATCTAGGATTGTTGGGAGGGTTTCCAGAGAGGGGTATCTGTGTCACATGGAGTTGTCATGGAAGGGATGCTGTCACTAGAGTTGTCTGAAAAGGGAATGATCTCTCTTTCATACAGGTTTATGAGTGAAGGATTACTACCCTACATAGAATTGTCAAGGAGAGGTTTTCATGTCACCTGGAAGCGTCAAGGAAGGATTGACATGCCAAAAAGGGTTATTTATCAGGGAGGGGTTGCCGTGTTAAAGGGGTTATCAGGGAGAGGTTCCTTTGTCACACAAGGCTGTCAGAAAAGGCTTGCTATGTCATCTGGAGTTCTCAGGGTGTGGTTGCTCTATCATCCAGAGTCATCAGAGAGGTGTTGCTACGACATAAGGGTTGTCAGGAAGTGGATTACTGTGCTACTTGGAATTGTCAGAGTTGTCAGCGAAGGGTGTCAGAGAGGAGTTGCCATGTCCCCTGGGGTTCCCAGGGGATGTGAGGATGTTGCTCTGTCACATTCTAGGAGAGGTTGCCATGTTACCTGGTGTTGTCAGGGAGGGGTCACACTGTCACACAGCTGTCAGGAAGATGTTGCTCTGTCAGAGGGTTATCAGGAATAGTTTTCTATACCACCTAGGGTTGTCAGGGAGCAGTCGCCATGTCATGAAGGCTCACACAGGGTTGTCAGGGAATGGTTTCTATTTCTCAGGCTGTTGTTAAAGAAGCATTGATATATCATATCAATGGTTAGGAAGGGGTTGCTCTTATCACCTGGAGCCATCAGGGAGTGATTGCTATATCACAAGATGTTGTCAGAGAGGGATTGCTATATCACAGAGGGCTGTTAGGGAGGGAGCACTCTATCACCTGAGATCATCAGGAAGTAGTTTCTGTGTCACCTGAGGTTATCATCATGTTACCTGGGGTCATCAGAAAGGGTTTGCCATGTTATCTGGGGTCATAGAGAAAGGGTTGTCTTGGTGTCCATGGTTGTCAGGGAAGAGTAGCTATGTTACACAAAGTTATTAAGGAAGGATTGCCATATCATCAGAGAGAGACTGGTAGGTCACACAGTATTGTCAGCAGGGATGGTTGTGGCATCTGGAATTGTCAGGGATATAAACTCTAACAGGTAAATGTTATATGGCATCTAAATATTCCAATTTTGTCCTCTTCTTGTAAGGTGGAAGTGGACAGACTCTTCCCTTCCCAGTTGTGGTTATATTGAGCATGGAGCATACATTGGCCCATGACGTATAAATGGAAAGCACTAGATCCTATAAACTCACAGACAGCTCATTTGCAAATGGCAGACCAATTTAGAACTACATAGATCAGAGAACTTTGTTGGCCTGAGGAGGACACATCATGTAAGGGAATGTGGGGGTGTTTTTTACTATAACATCTGTCTCAGCCTCTCATGACTCACACAGAGCTAAAGAAAGTGAGACATGAGCAAAGTATACTCTCTTCATAGAATATACTCTCCACCTAGACATGGGAGAGTAGATTGCAGACAGAGAGGACAGTGGGACAGAGACATGAGGGGAATATTCATGGAAATAGAAGCCCAGATGAGTGGAGAAGTATGGGGAAGAAAGGGAGAGGGAGGTCCTGAGGCTATGACTAAGTGGCTCTTAACATCAAGTGACATGGAAGACACTAGAGAGTTTTAAGCATACTCACGTCACTTAAAAATCACTTAGAAATGTCATCTAAACTATTAGCACATACAGAATAATGGGTTTCACTGTGATATTTTCATGCATGCATCTAATACACTTTTATTGTAGCTTACCACCTATATCCTTCTTCTCTTCTCTTTCCCCCACCCCCGCAATTACCTTCCTCTTTCTTAAAGTCCCCTTTGTATTTTGTGACATTTTTTATTACACCTATGAGGGAAATCATATGATGCTTTTTTGTAAGCCTGGTTTACTTCATTTGACAGGATGATCTCTAATTCCACTCATTTTCCTGCGTGACAATATCATTTGCCTTTATGGCTGAATAATATTTCAGTCTGTCTATGAACCATAGTTTCTTTGTCCATTCATCTGTTAGTTACAAACCAGCTGGCTAGAGTCTTTCTGCTCTATTCAGAAACTGTGGGTAGGCATAGAGAAGGCCATCTAGTTATTCTAGGCCCTTGTGGTATTTATAGACAGCAGAGTAGATGAAAGTGAGCTTCAACAGTCAGCCCTCTGCCTTTGACAGCTAGGATGGTAGCACAGGGTTCAAGGACTTAAGTGCCTCTTATGGTAGGACAGACTCTCTGTCATGCAGTTCTAATCAGCTGCTCTCAGTTTTACTTTCTACATTGCCATAGTCATCTGCCCTGCCTCACTGCTGCCCTGCTACCAAGGCACATTCCTCCCTGCCATTGCTGTTTCTTCCTTTCTTTTTCTTCCTGTTACCAGTTCAACAAAGGTAGAAAAAAACCACTAGAGAGAAAGCCTTTATTGCAAACTATTTTATAACATTCAAGCTTCCAGCCTGGGGACAGCAAGAAGAGTTATCTCTGAGTTTTTCACAAAATGAGTTAAACAACCTACTATTTATATAGCCAGAAAAGGGGAGGGAACAAGAGTGGCTACACCAACCACAATAGTCCTTCTCAGATTTGCACCATTCAAGGTACTGTCCCATGCATATGAAAGATTGTATTTGTACCAATCTAAGGTCTTCTGTTGGGTTGAGGTAGTATTTCTGCAGCTGGAGTTTATACTTTAGGTGTTAGTATGAAGGCCATCCAGCTGACTGTTGTCAGACCTTTGCTTAAGGCAGCCATATCTAGAGAAAGGTCTAGAAGATATCAATGAGGGAGTTAAGTTTCTCTAGTCCCAATATCTAGGCATATTTGAAAAGAAAAAATTTAAACCTTCAAAAGGAAACTTAAACAGGACACAAGTGGCTCATATCTTAATTCTAGCTACTTGGGAGACTGAGATCTAGCGCACCATGGTTCAAAGCCAGCCCAAGCAGAAAAGATGGTGATAACTCCTTCTCCGATTGACCAGAAAAATGCTGGACTAGAGGCATAGCTCAAATGCTAAAACATCAGCCATGAGCAAGAAAGCTAAGTAAGGGTACAAGGCTCTAAGTTCAAGCTCTGTACCTGCCTACCTAGACACACACACACACACACACACACATGGGAACATACAACAAAAAGCTTATCAGTAACAGTACTTTAACAATAGTCAAAAATAACTATTCTAAATTCTGTCCAAGTATCCCAGGAAAATATAGGTCATTACCATCTGGTTTCACATTGCTTGCCACTTTAGGTTGGTTCTGTATCTTAGTGTCACTAGTGCCATGGTAAACCTGCCTAGATGTGCAGGTGTCTGTTGCATTTACTTCTGGTATATGCTCAGGAGTTGTATGGGTCATATGGTAGTTCTATTTTTAGCCATTTAAGGAATCACCATACTAATTTCCATATTGGTTGGACTAATTTATATCCTTACCAGCTGTTTAGAAGTTTCCCCATCTTTGCCCCCATTTGTTTCTTTGTTTTGTTTTGTTTTGTTGATGACAGCCATTCTGGCCTGAAGTATTTTCAAAGAACCTTTTTACTGCCAGAGGACAGAACAAGAGCAGGAAAGATACATTTGGGAAGCACCTGGGTGAGAGGCTGAGGAGGCTCAGGGCAGGCAAAAGGAGAGGGTGGGGAGGAAGGAGACATGCATTGGCTTCCAGAAACATGTTGAAGGTGATAGCACTAGAAATGACTGAAAGATGAGAGACAAAGAGAAGCCAAGAGCCTGTGTTCAGTTCGAACAACTGAAAGAAGAGCATTAATCATTTCCCAAGTGAAGGCAACAGAGAAGGAACAGCCTGAAGAACAGTAACATAAACCGGAACAAAAAGACAAACTAGGACACTTCTCATACACAATGCCATTTCAGCCCCTGCCCAAGATGTCTGCCCCAGAACAGGGCCAAGAGGGCTGGGAGGAAAAGACTTCATCCAAAGTGGGCTCAGGATCCCAAGGGGGCATTTTGGGTTGCCTGGATGGACTCCACAGAAGCAGACATTTCTTTTGAACCCAGAGCCAACCATAAAGGGATGAAAGCTGTCACTTCTCTGAAACTCCTGTCAGTTTTTCTAAAATCCAGGGGCCTCTTCATTATAGAAACAAGTAGCCAAACTCTCCTTCCCCCAAGATAAGAACAGCAAACATAGTTGTGAATGAACGGATCCATGAAAGGATCTGTCACATCCATGCCAGGGGACCACGTGGAGGCAGGCAGGCACAGGAGAAACATTATTACAAGGTTTATTAGAGGAGCCATATTTACCCCTGAGAGAGAGCACATGGCAATCTCGCTATAGGTAGTTTCAGGGTCTGGGGGTAGGAAGTGAGGTAGATGGGAGTTCAAGTGGATCTAGGCAGAGAGAGGGAGGGGACAGCTGTATGGCAGGAACTCTAGGGCAGGGAGCTGCTCAGATCTGGGTGAAGCTGAGAACCAAAGGTGGGCATAATGCTTACATCGCCCCCCCCCCCCACCCGCTCTGTTGTTTAATAAAAATAAGGAGTACCAGGCTGGGGGATATGGGCGGAGGTTGTTTTTTCTGGAGCTACTTCCTGCTGTAAAGGGGCGAAGTAGTCAGGGGTCCCTGTTTTGTTGCTTGGCCGGGTACCGTCCAAGAAGCATCTGCTTGACAGTGGTTGGTAAAGGTCCTCCTTTTTCCATGGCAATAGTTATCTAAAAGGCAAAAAACTGTCATTAATACCCCAAGAGAGGAATATGCTATGGAGGAATTGATTCCCAGAAGGAGTTATCAAAGACCTGAAATTGCCTTTTCTGTCTCAGATTAGAGACATAGCATGGTATCTGGCTGCAGCATCCTGGAGGAGGGGAGTAAGACTTTTCACAGAAACCTGAAGAGGAGGTAGCAGAGATATTTAAAGGTACCAGAGTCAGTGGGTGTCATGGGCTCTTTTGGCTACTTCCTGCTGGCCTGGGACCATCAAGGAATCCCTGGAGCTGGCGTCTTTAGGGTCTGCACTGGGCAAGGTGGGCAGTGCAAATGATGTCTCCAGTTGCCTGAAGGAACAGGATGGCCTTGACTTGCTCCCAGGTGGTATTCTGGGTAGGGGATGTTATCCTGTTGAAAGAGACTTTTGGAAAAATCAGGCAAAAAGCTGATAAGGTGAAAAGCTCAGCTAACATGAATGACATAGGAGAACACACACTGGCCATGGGCCGGAAAAGTTCCATTTGGAGTATAAAGCCCAATTACAGCCCTTTACAGGGGCTATATAAGCATTTTTCTAGCTGGCTGAGGAACCTGATTTAGGCAGATCTCAACAGGGACACAATCTCAGGTCTCTGGTAATCCTAATTTATCTTTTTTTTTTTTTTAACCTTGAAATGAACCTTTAGGACAATTTTATCTTTTAAACTTTTTTGTCTGGGAGGCCAGCCACTCCCTACAACTTCCCAAATTTTCTCAAAGGGGATGCCATTTTTAATCCCTTTTTCTAAAGTTACTTTAACTTGCATTTAAATGCTTCCTTGAAACAGTGGGCTACATCATTTACCTCTAGGCCAAAGATTTATCATTAGGTCATACACCCCTCCCCTATGGTCTAACTTGTGGGGATTAGCATTATGGAAACAAACATCTAAGATGGCTTGTGTTTTACCCGGAATTAGCAGGCTTTTCCTCATGCATGATGGAACAAGGACGGAGTCTGGCCGAGTCTATGGCATTTGTTGCTAATTACCTGCAAAATTTCTACAGATATTGGTTAAGACCTGGTTCACACTGGTTTTTGCAGGTACCACTGGTTTCACTCTGGTCCCATGATCTTAAAGGGAGTTGATCGGTGCACAGGGGAGAAGATGGAGAATTAAAACTTTAGCCTTAGTTTCTTTATCATATAGTCAGGTCACAAAGTTTTAAATCAATTTATTACATCACAACTTCCATTGACAAAGATTTTTAGTAAGCAGAGTACTTGGTAACCTTGAAACCATAATCGTTTACATATAGATAAATAGACAGACATGTTTGTGCACAGATTATAGAGCGCGCTAGATTTTAAAATTGGCCATTTAGGGTTTTTTGGAATTACTTTGGAATTACCTGGAACAACTTGGTCAGTTTAAAACACAAAACTTTGCCAACAACAAGAAACAAACAGACACATGACATGATATAATGGTGCTGCTGGTCAGGTGGGGGGAGGAGTCCCAGAATCAAGTTGAGTTGGCACGAAATAGAGTTGGCATGAAATCAATTTGGCACAAAATAGCAGCTGAGCTCCCACGATGCCAAGATGGCGTACCCACCACATGGTCAATGCTAGAGACAGCTAAAGATTTTGACAGTGAGGGTGCATTGCTTCTGGCACAACTGGAGCTCCAGGTTTCACTCCCACTACAAAGGCAGAGGAGGGGGCCCACAGGGGAGTGGAAATCGGAAACCCAGAACTCCGGTGAACTGGTCACTGACCTGAGGTAGGACTTAATTAGCCAGTGTTGGGCAGCAGGTAGAGCACTCAGTCAGGAGAAAGTTACTTTGTTGGTCCTCTGGTGATCAGAGTGTAGGATCTCAGGCTAGGTCCTGGGGAAGCTGGTTGGACCCCCATCCAAAGTGGAGAGGGGGAGCAAATCCATTTGGGAACCTAGCCCCATATGGCCACCAATGAAAGGATCATCACAGTGATTAGTCTGTGAACTGATGTAAGGCCAGGAAAAGCCACCCAGGAATCTGCTCACTGGGTGCCCCAGCAAAAGAAGACAGATGTCCATGTAGGCCCCAGAAAACAAACCAGGGCTGCTCCATAGAGGCCAAGAGAAAAATATTCAGATGACCAAGGATAGCCATCTAACTAGTAACTAGTGAGCCTGAAAGTATGTCAACAGAGACTGCTCAGATACACCCAAGGTGCCCAGAACCTGTCCTCAGGAGTCCAAGTATCAGCAATAGCTTAGAGCTATTTTCTGCTTTCACTTCTCTCCTTTCTTCTTCTCTCCTGTCCTTTCTTCTCCTTTCATCTACTCCTCTCTCCATTTCCTTTCCCTCCTCTCTCCTTCCCTTCTCTCTCCATTCCTTTCTTTCCATAAATATTTATAAAATATCATCCAAGTGCAACTATTGAACATGTAAAATTTCAAACTCTTCAGAGACAGTTGCTAATAGTGAGAAGCTCTGATTCCAATGGAGGACAGGCATACAGAACTGGCTGGCCACAGTTTCTAGGTTGGTAACTGTGTTAAGAAAGGGGCTACACCTTCAGAGATGCCATTCTTGTTGTAGAACGACTAGACACAAGAATTTGCAACTACTCCTCACCCATGCCTGGAATTATTCCTGGTCAGATCAAACCTATCAAGACTTACTCCCTTTACCAGCATCACAATGAGTTTGTCCAGTTTAGGGAACTTGGACAACGCCTTCTTCTGTCAGGATCTCAATTTTGTGCAGTCAGAACACAGGTAACAATGAGAATGGTGTGTGGGCCAGAGCTTCTATCTCTGTGTCTCTTCTTCCAGTCCTGCCAAGAATCCATCCCTTAGCTCCCTGTTGTCCCACTGTCCTGACCACTTACTGGCTCCTCTTCTGGCTCCACTGGGAGGAGCCCAGCATAGTGAAACTCTTCTTAATCCTTCTCATCACCACCATCGCCACACTACAGATAGTTGCCATAGCCATACAGAATTCTTCTCTGAGGAAAAAGGAGGAAGTTAACAGCTTGGGAGATTACAGTGCAGCAGAATGAGATCATGTGGTCAGGATCTTTTTTCTTTCTGTATGACTTATGTGGCTTTACCTCTCCAAATTTCACTTTGATTGTTGCAAATGAAGCTCTAATTAATACTTCCCTCCTTAGGGCTATTACCATGATCACATGAAAGCTCTTACATGATAAAGCACTAACACCCTCCCCCCCCCACACACACACCCTCCTGCCCAGCCCTGCAGCATGATCAAGAAATGTCAGTGAATGTTATCAGGTTATTTCCAGCCAAGAAGACAAAAGCATGCAACCAAGGCCTGCCACTTCCTAGCTTGTATCTTAGGACAAGGTGCCGAGAGAGAGAGAGAGTATGTGTGTGTGTGTGTGTGTGTGATATAAGTACATGTTTGTCTGTCATGAGGCTTGAACTCAGGACCTGGGCACTATCCCTGAGCTTTTCTGTTCAAAGCTAGTGCTCCATCACTTTTAGCCATGGCTCCACTTCCAGTTTGGGGGTGGTTAATTGGAGACAAGAGTCTCACAGACTTTCCTGCCCAGGCTGGCTTCCAACCACAGTCCTCAGATCTCAGCCTCCTAAGTAGCTAGGATTATAGGTGTGAGCCACTAGTGCCTAGCCTCTCCATCTCTTCTTTCCCCTATTTGAAAATAGTGTGTTTAGAGCTCTGGTCCTTCCCAAATGGGTCGCAGAAGCAACAGCATCATTTGAGAGAGGAAAGGATCCAGTAATCTTCCCCTTTTGACTAACTACTAAGCTCAACCAAAATGTAATGCCTGTAATGCCTGAGCTGGATGGCAGTCAGCAAGTACTTGTTGGGAGTCTTTCTGCTCCAAAGTCCACTCACAGATGCAGGCTTTGCTGTGTCTAGACAACTATAAGTGTCTCAAGATTCTTTCCTGTGGCGTCATTGTCTGGCCATGCAGATCTATTTTGCAAATCACAGATCCCTGTCCTGCTCAGAGGCTCTCCACACCACCACCCCTTCTGGCTCCAAGGACAGGCTACCTCCCAGGTCAGTATTCAAGGTTCCTAAGCTTATCCCTTCTATAAGAATCCTTCACTAAGTTCCCTAGGCCACTTTCAGCACTGCCTCCCATGTATCACACATGAGTGTCTCACCTGTGCCAGCAAGACCTTAGCTGGTGGTCAGGCCCTCATTTTTGACATGTATTTGATTCTCACAGTACTATTAATTGGGTGCTGTGAGTAGGAGTATAGGGACTGTCTTTCCATAGAACAATTTCAGAATCAAATAAATAATGGCTTAAATTCATCAAGTTAATTTGACTCTCATACTCAACTGAGACAAATCTCCTCATGATTCAACAGAATCTAATATGTCTTCACTACATGTCCTGACTTTGTTTCCAACCTCTGGTTCCCTCCTGTTCAGAACCTTCCATTTTAAGGCTAGGTGCAGATTTGCCCTCCAAGTAATATGTTGCGTATTAAAGGTTAAGCCAACATAGGGAGACAGAGCTTCAAGTAAGGAGGACCATTTTAGAAACACACTCACATAATGACCTCTATGGGCACCCCTCCCCTAAGATCCACCTTCAGGAAGGACTGGCCTAGCTTTCACATACTGATGAAGAAGCAGCTTCTTCAGTAGCTCCTTAGGATGTCCATCCATCCCAAGGGTCCACAGGGAAGGACATTGGAGTGTTACCTGTGGATAGCATAACCTATCAAATAAGATCCTTCTGCATTTTTGTTTCTGTGTCCAGCCCTACCCAGGACTTTGACTGGAGTGAATGATTCTGTCTAGGGTCCCAGACAATCCCCCAAATGATGCCATCTAGGGAACAGATTCATTTTCTCCACCCATTAAAGAATTAAACAATAAGAAAGTATTTAAAGTAAGCAGAGTAAGTTTATTTATAAGTGAAAGAGATACTTGGAGACACTCCTTCAGGAAAGAGGCGCAAAGAGGAATCCAATGGAGTCCACTTCAAAGGGCAGTTTTATAGTATGTGGCTTCTCCCATATCTCCTCCTCTAGGCTTTCCTCTAATTGCTTGATGGCTTATGCCATTTACGTTGGCCTTTTCATTAGTTGAGTGGGCACCCAGGGCACAACAGGAAGAAGCGGCATTTGACAGAGGAAGTCAGCATTATGAGAAGAAGAAGCATTTGAGCAGGAGCCTGAGGCACAATGGTAACAAAAAATGCCATAATAATTAATTGTCATGTGTCATGACACATGTCGTCTACCATGTATTATGCCAATTTTTATACTTAATAGTCCCACTTTTTCTCTCTTGTGAGGAAGCTTTGGGCACTAGATTCAAGGTGCAGGACAGTCTCTTGCCCCTCCCCTGCTCCCCCCTCCCCCGCTCTTCTCCCCCCCCCACTCCCCACCCCCACCCCCCCCACCCCCACCCCCACCCACCCACCCCCCCCCCCCCCCCCCCCCCCCCCCCCCCGCCAGCCAGGAAGTTCTGAGTATGGACTGCACCTTGTTACATCAGAATTCTCTGGTTCCCAGGCCCTGTCAAGAGTTGTGCACCTACCCTTGGGATGGGTCCAAAACCACTTTAGTCTCTGATTGACAAGCTCACTAAGCACCTGGAGTAAAGTGGACAGTCTCAGAGACCAGGGCCCCTGCCTTTGTTGCTATAATGTGTAATAAATTTTGAGCATTTGCTTCTTGGGTTTGTTATGTTTGTTTTTGATATCTCCATCTGGCCAGCTTAGGTGATTCTTTATTTTTCTGGTATAATTCCAACTCAATAAGTCCCAGTATACATCAACTGATCATTATCAATATTTTTGCAAATGCTTGGATGAGAGGTAGAGTACTTTGGGGTAGAGGGTAAGGAATGGCAGCCTTGGCTCTCCACATACTCCCTGCCTGGGCAGAAACATTGTATAGACTTTCCCAGTCATGTTTCACTCTGGCTCTTCTCTACTAATCATTCTGCCCTTCCTCCCCACATCCCTTCATTATTTAGAGGAGAAATCAACTTTCAAAGAAATCTTCTCACATTGATGGACTCCTCATTCACATTCTATCCCGACCACAATTATGTAAAATGGGTGTCATTATCCTTATTTCATTGATGAGAAAATGGAGGCTTAGGGCCGTTCATTAACACACTTAAGGTCTCACAGCAACCAAGTTCTTTTTGGAGTCAAGATTAGAACCAGCTCTAAACTACAAAGCACCCCCCTTTTCCACCACACTGCTGCCCTCCCCACTCCCTGGATAATCCCATTCACTGAGTCTTTCCCCTCTGTCAAGGCCTTGTAGATCCCTCCATGTGCTTCCCTAGTGCCCGCCTCCCCCACCTTGCTGTTTCCTTTCCTTTCTGATTGTGAAACTGGGTTTTTAGACCACAGTGTCAACCACTAAATCCTATATGCCAAATAAAGCAACATGGTTAAGGAGAGATTTATTACATGGTACCCATGGGAAAGCAGCACTTCAGTACATCTTTAGCGATCCTCAGAGGTACACCATTGGTTAAATATGGAGAATTAGAGAATGAAATAGTTACAGCCTACTTGACCATTAGTTCAGTCTTTGTTCTTAGAGGAATTCCAGAGAAGTTTTCACTCTATTGTCAACAAAAAAGAAGGAAAAATATAGGTTGGTGGGTGATCTAGTTTTTTGTTTTTGTTTTTTACTTTAAAATGGTAAGAAGGTATTCCCTGTTTGAGGAGGAAGTTTGTATTCCACATAAGATGTTAATCTATGAATCTTCTCTTTCCCCCTGGAGACCAAGTGATTGCAAAGGGACTGCAGCAGAGAATAGTTCAGCTAAAAAGGCACAGATACAAAATTGTGGAGGGGAGGGTCTTTTAGTTAATTCACAGAAACCAGCAAAAGCATCTTTTAAGTTGCCTACTTCAGTTGGACCCCTTTCCACGGTCCATGTGCCCATCACTGCTATCGGTTGGAGTTGCACTCAGGTCTTGATCTTCAGCCTTGCTTTCTGTACATGAGATGGATTGGCCTGGTGAGATCTGAGGATGATGGTTAGAAGTCAGCCTAGGCACAAAAGTCCTTGAAACTCTTATTCCCAACTAACCAGAAAAAATGTTGGAAGTAGAGCTGTGGTTCAAGTAGTAGAGCACCAGCTTTGAGCAAAATAAGGTAAGGGGAAGCACTAAGCCCTGAGTTCAATCCCCAGTACTGGTGCGTACACACACAGAGACACATTTTTAAAATGCCAATAAATAGTTTGTGATGGCCTTAGATTAAATTACTCAAACCAAATTATTTCTCATTAGGGAATTGAGGTACTTTCTAAGTTTATTGGACAAAGTAACATGGATTATTAAAGCATGGTACAGCAATTGAATACAAAATTGGTTCCAGAATTACAAATTATGTGTCTGAATAACTCTTGGAGACCAGATTTACTCTCAGGAGGAAACAAGGAGGTATTCCATCATGGCATTCTCTTCTCCAATGAGTGGTGTTGGTGGGAAGGAGGCTGACAAGGTCACAAGGCCATCTGGGTGGTATCTAACATTTCCATTTCCGGGAGTTGTCATGATGAAGATAGGGCACAGGCTTCATTAACCCTGGCAAAGGCCACTGGAATAGCTGCAGCCTCCTCTCTCTTCTCTACATCCCAGGTGTCTTTTGACACTTACTACAGCTTCATTACCATTAACAGCTCTGCAAATTACACCCTCAGCAAAATGCCTAGTAGGTAATAAACAGCTCCACAAGCAAACCCTGTAAGGAGCCCCTTCTCTCTCTTTCTATGTGAAGGGTACAACTTTATGGTATTACCACATCTTCTAGATGAGAAAGGCAAATTCAACCTGATGTCTAGCTAAAGGCTCAGGCATTGGGCCATCTCTCTGGGCCAGCTGGCAGCCAATTAAGCTTAGGAATTGAAGACCTGGGTCCTATCTCCGACTTGCAAAGCTCATTTAACTCCTGTAGGCCTCAGTTTTCTTTATGTGAAATAGGAACAAAAATAATATCTAATTTACAGGATTGTTATGATGATCAAAGAGATCTGTGCAAAGTAATTAATAACGTGATGGCATAATAGATAAGTATTCCAAAGAAAGAAAGATATTGCCATTGCTATCTATCACATGTTTGTGATTACATCTTCTCCATCCATGCTGTGGGATACTAGGATGCTCTAATTAGTGCTCTGAAGACACAGAGGGGAGAAATGGCTGTGTCTCACACTTCCTGTAGTCTAAAGACCCTCTTTCTTAGACACCCCCACAGCTCTGCACTGTCTCCTGTCTCCTGTCTACTGGGAGTCTTCCCTTGGCTGTAGCCCAGAGTTATAAGTCTTTAGTGCCCTCTAGATGCCCCTAACACCTTTGTCTTCCAGATTGCAGGGATGGAGACAGCAGAAGATAGAACATTTTGACAAAATGACCTATAAACCAGCGGTGTCCTGATTACCACTGGGTCTGGGTAGAATTAAGCAATCATTGAGGCCATTCAGGGAAGCCCAAACTACCTAGAGGCTATGGGAATAAGCAGACCACATGAGCTTACACCTCCTCCCCCCTCACACACACAGACACAAAGACAAGTGGCCAAGAATGGAGGCAAAGACAAATTTGGCTGAGTCTCAAAATAACTACAGGAATAAAAAGGTCACAGGCCCTTGGGGAAGCCATGGCCCACATCCAGCCTGCAGCTAGAAGTTGTCCATGTATCTTTGCTAGGGACTGAGTCAGCATGGGATTGATTTTTAGAGCCTGACTGGCTGCTGATAGATAGTGTGATGAAGTGAGAGATATAAATTGTCACACTTTGCAATCAAAGATGCTGTCAGTATAACACTTACTCTCTAGCTGGGAGAAGAAAACGAAGAGGGCAGATGCCAGCTATGTTGTGAGGGATGTTGGCTATGGTTGTAGGGGTCAGTTTGTCTGGCTAGTGTCCTCCTCACCTATGTGGTCTCCAGAAACTTTATTGGGTAGTGTAAAAGACATAAGCAATAGATTAGGGTCATTATAAGATCTATAAGTATTAAGTTCTTCATCAGCATAGTGGAAATAATGATTATATCTACCAAGTCACCTGTTTAGACAATAAATATATGGTGTTTAGAGTATAAAATACCCCCAGTAACAAGCCAACTCCAATAAAGCAGTATTATCCCATAAAACAACCAGTATTATCCCTGGAGGAAAATTCGGGGTTTTTTAATTGAATGACTCAAAAACAGCATGAGGAATATCAGTAATTTCTTCTCAGTCCCCTTCTTCCTTATGTAGGAGCTGTCCTGGTGCTTCACTCCCTATGGGCATAATAGAGTATGGTCTGGGCTTACAACTCAGTATAATAAATCTAGAGGCAAGGAAAGGCAATCTCTTCCTTTTGACCCCTTTCAAGAAATCACTCACACAATTCCCAATTCATCTCTTCCTTCACCTCATTGGTCAAAATTATGTCTCAGAGCTGGGTGCCAGGGGTTCACACCTGTAATCCTAGCTACTCGGGAGGCTGAGATCTGAGGATCACAGCTCAAAGCCAGCCCGAGTAGGACAGTCTTATCTCCAGTTAACCGCCAGAAAACCTGAAATGGTGCTGTGGATCAAGTGGTAGAGCACTAGCTTTGAGTTGAAGAGCTCAGGGACAATGCCCAGGCCCAGAATTTAAGCCCCACAATTGACAAAAGAAAAAAAATAAAAAAAGATTGTGTCCAGGCTCTAACTTCCACTTACTTAATGTAAGCCAGAGACTGATTAGAGAACTGTGAGCATGAGTAAGGTCATAGTCAACATTCCTTGAAGCACATGATTACACAGAGGACAGCACACCTCTAACTAAAACAGGAAGAAAGTAATAGGTCACTGGGGACCAAGGGCTCACAGCAAGTGAGCCACTAGCTTAGTGACCATACACACATTCACAGAGAGCTTGGCATGTTTAGTGTCTTCACTGTAACTTCATAATATAAACAGCTAAGCTTCCCTGAACCATGATGATATGATCCAAACACTCCAGAAAAATTCTTCTGTTTGAATCCTCCTGCCTTATAAATGCACAACACTTCCTTACAACTAAGTAAATTAGTAAAGAATACCATATAGGAGCTATTTATTCTATGACAAAGCAGTTAACTAGTATACAAATAAAGAAAGCTCCATTTATATAAGAGATACAGTTTAAAGAAGTATTTAAAATAGTATAAACATATAGCTGTATTTAGACACAACTCTCTACATACAAATCATACCAATTTTCAATTTTTGTTCTTTGTGGTAAATTAACCAAATTTCTATTTACAGGACTGTAAAGAGCTTTCCTTTCAAATTCATCCCTAGTCTTTATTGGCTCACATATCCTCTGGCTTGTCATAATGCAATGCCAAAATAACTCAGCCAGATTTCCCATCACTTCCCTGGGTTAGTTTTCATTTACTCTAATTAAAGAGACAGCATTGCCAGTCCTGTCTGTTCCGAAATCACTTTGGGTTTGTTTGGCCATAAACACACAAATGACAATTTTCCTCAAGCGTGAGGGTTTTCTTCCTTAAGCTTCATTCTGTCAGCCTCTTCAAATCTTTTTAAATTGGCTAAGTGTACATACTTGAAAAATCCATACACTCAGCTCTCCATATCCGTGAGTTCTCCATCTGTGGAGTAACTTGCAATAAAAAATACCCAGGAAAAATATTGCCTCTGTACTGAGCATGTACAGATGTCTTTCTCTTGCCACCATTCCCTAAAATAATACAGTGAAGCAACTATTTTTATAGTATTTACTTTGCATTAAGAATTTTTAAATAATCTGAGATGGTTAAAGTATATGGGAGGATTGTTTAGGTGATACACAAATACTAAGCCACTTCCTATAAGAGATTTGATCATCTACAGACTTTGGTACCTGTGGCAGACAAGATCCCAAGCTTGCATAGGATCTTTTTTTTTGGAGGTCCGGTCGTGGGGCCTGAACTCTGGGCCTGGACACTGTCCCTCAGCTCTTCAGCTCAAGGCTAGTGCTTTACCACTTGAGCCACAGTGCCACTTCCGGCTTTTTTCTTTTTGCTTATGTGGTGCTGAGGAATCGAACCCAGGGCCTTGAGCATGCAAGGCAAGCACTCTACCACTGAGCCACCTTCCCAGTCCCTTGCATAGGATCTTGAGGGATGACTATGAGCTTCCAGTCAACCTCCTTCCACTCCTGGGAAGAGAAGTCAACGTGGATTTCCCTCTTCAAAACTTTTTTCTTTTAAGATATGCAAGCAAAGGATGAAGAACAGAGCCTCCAACTGAAGTACATATGCAGCATATCATCTTTGGCCATTTTCTCGGGGCCTTAGCAGTAATGCAGGGTAGACAGTGGGCAGGAGGGTCAAGGTCAAGCTGTGGCTATTGGGCAAGAGCTTCTGGAGCTATGGCTCCATTTTCAACTCAGGGCACTGGCTTTAGAGATGCCATTAGATAAGCCCACAGCATCCTGGTAGGTGTGTGATAGGAAAGGAAATTTCTTTAACAGTGCAATGTCTCTGTTCACCATGCAGGGTGCACACCAGGATTGAAGTAGAAAGGATTTTAAGACTTCGTCTCTACTGTTCCCTCAACAGCTCTGCCTCGCCCTGTGCCCCAGCCCCAGCCCCAGCTAGAGTGGTCTGAATGGCATGTCTAAGAGCAAGCTTGTTCAACGAGGAGGTTAGATTCTTATGAACCTGCTTAATTTCATTTTTAATTGCATGCAAGTCTAAATTACATCTCTCAGTTCTCCTGATACATCCACTGTTTTTCACAAGAAGAAAATAGTCCAGATCCCCAAGACAGTGTGGAATAAACAGGGATAGTGTGTATTCAGCCACAGATTGAAAAGTCATCAAATAAGCTTGAGGAGCCTTTTAGTCCAGGTCACCACTGCCTTCAGCCGACAATGTCTGGAATCTATTCCAAACAGATTCACCATCCTCTCCCCTGAAGGCTGTTCACCATCCATTCTACCCAATAAAGTGTACCAGTGGCAAGAAGTTTTAATCCTTGGGTGTTCGTTGTTTTGTTTTTTTTTTTTACAAAACATAACCTGAATCCCTCACCATGAAAGATTATTATTCTTGAGAGTCAGCAGGAGGGAGTTGGCCTCAACTGTTATATGATGCTGAAAACTCAGAACATGTGTGGGCTGAGCTCTTCTGAGAAAGCCCAAGCAATAAATAACAAAGAGAAAACATTCCATGGTCAAAACTGTTCTAAGGGCCTTTGTCTTCTCTACAGACTATCTTTCAAAGAACCCAATCTCCTGTCAACCTGCCCCCTCCACTTTAGGTAGGAGGGGAATGAAGAGATCATTGTGGGGCAGAAAACCTCACACAGAAAGTGCCTGATTTTACTGATGAAGAGATTAACAAGAACTCATTATTGCCAACCTCCTTCTTTTAAACCAGCTCAAGAGTCCAAGACTCTGTGATTTGAGAGTAAACAGTATGGAGTACAGGAAACTGTACTTCAGATGCACACCTACTTCAGTGCATTGAGAAACACAAGAACAAATCAATTCTTAACAGTGGAGAGAAAACTGCCCTAGTTAAGCTTTAAGGGATGATGATGCTGGCTAGAATAGAAAATTGGGCAAATCACTTCCTGAAACAAGTGAACACTAAGGATATTCCCCATAGAAGTTAGGGAGGAAGACAAGCCAGGCAGTGGAATGAGTATACTGTGATGCTGATGCTTTGATTTCTTCCTAAAGAGAAAAACAGTTCCCATGGGGATAGGTCAAACTCTCATGCAATCCAGGGACTGGGCACAGTAGCATATGACTAGAAATCCCAGCTATGTTAAAAGCATAATCAGGGAGATCTCAATCCAAGGCCAGCCTTAGGCAAAAAAACAAAAACAATAACAAAAAAAAACAAAAAACCCTTCAGATCCTGCCTGAAAAATAAACTAAAGTAAAAAGGGCTGGGGACATGACCCAAAAGGTAGAGCACTGCTTAGCAAGCTTTAGTCCTGAGTTGAAATTTTAGGGCTGCAAAGCGAAGATTAACTTAAATTTTAAAATTACTGTTAATTGAAAAAGCAAGCAAAATTCCTGCTGTCTCATGTCAGTCTTTCGGCATCAAACCATGAAAGCAGAAGTGTTTGGAACAATAGGGTAGACAGTCTCAGGGTAAGTGGGAGGACAATGGGGGAAAAACTAAGCACCTCAGTAGCTCTGAAGGTCTCCAACTTCTGAATCCAGGAATTGTGACACAGTTACAAAGTCAGTCCTATCCATCTAAGAACAATTTCATCTAAGAACAAAGTCAGTCCTATAATTGCTTAAAAAATCAGTCCTATAATTGCTTAGTCAGAGGTTTCCCCCAAGAAGTCCCTTCCTCTTTTCTCCTCACTCCATTCTTTATTCTTTCTCCCTCTGTTTTTAGCCCTCTCCTCTAAGACTGAACTTCTAGCTCATACTTGGAAGCAGCAGCAGAGGTGTGTGAACATCACCCTGGCTTATCTTCAGAGTCTTCTTCCACATCTTTTTATTCTCTTTCTCACCCTTCCCCTTCTTCTCCAGCTTCCTCCTCCTCTTCTCCTCTCCTCTTTATCTTTATCCCTCCCCCTTCTCTCAACAAAGATTGTCTCACCAATATACCACTAAAGAGTATCTGGCCATACTAAAATCCCACCTCAAAGCCCAGTCTTTCTCTAGTCTTTCAAGCATACTTTCCTCTCTGTAGTCTAAATCCATCCACTACAAATTGTTTTTTTCCATAGCAGGATGCTGGTAAGTCCAATACTGTATACAATATCTCTCATTGAGGGTAAGATCCTAAAAGACAAGATTGATATCTGCTAGCTCCCTCCTTGGCATTCCATAGGCTGCAGAGTGCTCTGTGAACAGGCATCCCAGTGGAATGTTTCTTGATGGGCTTCAGCAGCTGCCTCTGCTGGACAGCTCCAGGCCCCTCTTGCCAATTTTATCTCTGTGAAAACTCCCTTAGAAGTGCACAGTCATTATTAGCTCTTTTTATCCTCAGAGAACAGCTGTATAATCAAAAAGACTCAAATGAAAGTCTCTCTCTGGGCTCTAAGCATCATGGTGGATCCATTAAACTTGTTTTCCCACCAGCATTTACACTGATTCTCCTAGTATCTCTTCCAACCAAAAATGATCAAGAGAACAAATGTGATCAATGCTAAGAACCTTTGTCCCTAATGGCTTCTGGGAAGGCAAATTTCAGAACTGGTAAAATCTTTAGGGATCCTTTCATCCCCCAATGAGGTTGACTAAAGTGTTTGACCCAAGATCAAATACCCTGCGGTTGGTTAGAGTTGTTGTTACAGCCATGCACAAACCAAACCTGCATTGACCTCTCGGGCACACATCCCCTGGGGTGTGCACCGTTAGGAGTTTCCCTGTACTCCATACTGTTTACTCTCAAATCACAACTGCTGAGTAAGTCCCAAATCTCTTCATTCTCAGCAGCATGTTACTGAATAGCAAGCTGCTTATAGTGGCCCCTTCTCCGTACACTTGGGTTCTAATGAGGACTGATACTTAACCAACAGAACACATCACTGTGCTGTGATTCAAACTCTTGGCAGCTGTCCTAGAAGGAGATGCTCTGAGTAAGAGTTTCATTAGAATCCATTTAATCACAGTACAGTTAATGGTACAGAGGGGCCACTACCTCTTTCTCCAGTGACTTGAGATGAGGATTGCTGGTGGTAATCATACTGGGGGACAAGGCTCATACGGAGTGGTCTCATTGGCAAGAAGGCTTCTGCAAACACATTTGTGCATTAAGACACCCCAGAGGCAGCTGAGGGGATGCAGCCTATGCCTTTCTCAGCAAGAAGGCCCCAACGGAGTGATGGCACCACAGGCTCTCCTCCCAGCTCAGCCTGTAGCCATCATAAGGATAATTGTTATCTGATACCACATTTGCATTCCTGTCCTCCTCCCAAGAGACAACGCCTAGAAGCTGTCTTAAGGCTATAAGGGGGAAGGCTTCCTCATCATAGAACCCACTAAATAGTCAGAACTTGTCCCCAGAGCTTAGCCCTCAGAGAGAGGGACCTATCCAATCTTACCCAACTTGCAATAGTCTCTTTTCTCTACTCCTTCTCTTTCCTTCCTTCCTTCTTTCCTTTCTTTCCATCTTTCTTTTCTCTTTTCCTTCTTTTGTTCCTTCTTTCTCTTCTTCCTTCCTTCCTCCCTTCCTTCCTTCCTTCCTTCCTTCCTTCCTTCCTTCCTTCCTCCCTTCCTTCCTTTCTTCCTTTCTTTCTTCTGAGCCAGTACTAGGGCTTGAAACCAGGACCCCTGGCTCATGCTTAGCTTTTTCACTCAAGAGTGGTGCTCTGTCACTCCTGAGCTATTTCTCTATTTCCAGTTTTTTGCTGGTTAACTAGAGTATCTAGGATTTGTCCATCTGGCCTAGCTTTGAGTCTCAATCCTCAGTTCCCAATCTCCTGAGTAGCTAGGATTACAGGTGTGAAGCACTGGCTCCTATATGTTCTCCCTTTTCCCCTAAAGCCCTACAGATCTCATTGTCACACTGAAAATTTCCTCCGGTTGTCGTCACTCATCTGGGTTGAGAGAGACACCAGTCAAGCTTAACACATAAGCAGAGGCACCGGAATCTCCCATACAAGCCACTTGCCTCTTGGTGTGGCAGCCAGGAGAAAGGAGAAAGAGAAAGAGAAGTAGCCTATACTCCTGGATGGCTTGATTTAAAAAAAACAACTCTTCTCAAGGATCACGAGGGTTCAATAGTTATATCCATATGATCATATAAAATGATGCTTATCAAAATGAACTCCAAGAAATAGAAACTAGAGGTTTTTTTACTTTACTGTTTGTGATTTTTTCTTTTTCTTTTTCTTTGGTTTATTCCCTTTTGTCACTGTTTTTATCTCTGTGCCCTTTGTCTTGTACATAAGTTTATCTGATTTGGGGAGGAGGAGAGGAAACACAGAAAGTGAGACAAAGGGTGAACCAATTCAGCAGTGATAGTCACTAGACACTATGTTGGAAATGAACTGTACAATTTGGGAGGGGAGAAACTAGAAGAAAATGAGGGAAGGAGTGACACTGTTCAAAAAGAAAAGTACTCATTTCCTGACTTGCATAACTGTAACTCTTCTATATATCACCTTTACAATAAAAATTTAAAAATCTTCTAAAATCAAAATCAATATGAAGCAGTAGCCAGTGGCCATGGAGGCAAAGTAAAAGAATGGCATAGAAGCCAGGCAATGGTGGCTCACACCTGTGATCCTAGCTGCTCAGGAAGCTAAAATCCAATGATAACAGTTTAAAGTCATTCCAGGCAGGAAAGTCCATATGACTCTTATCTCCAATTAACCAGGGAAAACTGGAAGTGGAGCTATGACTCAAAGGGTAGAAGGCTAGCCTTGAGCAAAAGAGCTCAAGGACAGCACCAGGGCCCCAAGTTCAAGCCCCATGATGGACCCTCCATTGCAAAAAAAAAAAAGTGGCAGAGCTTACATCATGCCCTGGGGAAATCTTCCAATTCCCTCTTGATTAAAAATGAGACTCTGATATTTCAGGCCAAAATGGTTGCCAAAGGGTCATAAATGAGTGGACGGGAAGAAACCAATCTTGTTGCAGGTAACTAGGTTCAAACCCCAGCTCCTCTACTGACTATGTGATTTAGGACAAGTCACTTAACTGCTCTGAGCCTAAGTTGCAACATCTTTAATATAGGGGCAACTCACAAAGTTTCTTTAAAGCATTACAGTGAAATAGCTTATTTCAAGCAGCTCAGCCCAGTGCCTGGCTGCAAGCAGACACTCAGCATGCATTAGTCCTCCTTTCTTTTAGCTGAGCCAGCTCCTGCTCTGTGGTTATTTCCCTGCTGGCTCCAGGCTTCTGCAGCTTACTGAAAACTGGCCCCCAAGGAGCACTTTCCAGACCAACTTCCCTGACCCAAGCTAACAGAGTAAGTGGAGGGCAAGTTGTTGGCACTTCATTCGCTTCTTGCTCAAGTCCTCTTGCAGAGAAATACTGAGAAAGGGGCTCCAACTAGGGCCCAAGTCACTTCTTATCCCTGATTCTCTAAGGTTTCCCATTCTGCCTGGACAAAAACAGAGGGCATTCAAGGGCCAGAGAATGGGAACTAGACAATCTGCCCTCCTTTCTGATCCCTTCCCTCCTCATTCTCAGCACCAAACCGAAACTAAGACAAAGCACTGAGTGGGAAATAAAACAGCCTTACAGCCTTAGCTAACAGTCAGGACCTCTGCAATTCTGTCCCAGGTTTATTTCCATCACTTATCTCCAGCTGCTTCAGACATTCAAAGCTTAGAACTTTGATCCAGGGACCATACCCCCACACTCTCACACTCTTCCCTACCTTTGGGTCTTGACCAGCCTAACCCTTAACCTGGCACCTGTCTCTGCTCCTCTAAGGATAGTCTCTCTTTCTTTCCATGTCTTTCTGTGTCTCTGTGTTTCTGTCTCTGTCTCTTTCTCTCAATGTGTGTGTCTCTTTCTCTGTGTTTGTCTCTATCTCTGTTTCTCTCTCTCTCTCTCTCTCTCTCTCTGTGAGTGTGTGTGTGTGTGTGTGTGTGTGTGTGCGTGTGTGTGCCTATGCCTGTGCCTGTGCCTGTGTCTGTACTGGTGCTTGAATTCAGCATTTTTAACTCTAAGTTCTTTCACTAAAGGATGGTGCTCTATCATTTGACCCATACCTTTACTTCTGGCTTTTTGCTGGTTAATTAGAGAAAAGCATCTCACAGACTTCTGCCCAGGATGGCTTTGAACCAGTAAACACTGATTTCTTCTTCCTAAATAGCTAGGATTATAGACATAAGCCATGAGCACCCAGATTTGTACTTGCTGATATTCTTAATTTCATGTTTCTTTCTCATCATCAGCAGTGGTAGTACTTTACTGAACACTCTAACACTAATGTATATGTTGCAAATATTGCATTTATTTTCCTATATACAGAAAAGTTTTGTGACTCCTCTCTCTCTGCAAGACAAGGCTTCTGTTGTGCTCAGTGAGGGCCTGAGTGTAACAACACTCTTCTTCATGCACACTCTTTTTCATGCACACGAGATGTGTCTGGTAAATGGACAGAATATGTTGAGCTCCAGTCAGTCCTCTTTTCCAGGGTGCGTCATTCCTCTGTTTGGTATAAGTGCTGTGTTTTATTGTCTAATCTTTAGAGAGTTCAGGACCTCTCCGACTTGGTAAATCCACACTTTGAAAAGTCCAGAGAACTATTATGGGGCACACCATAGCAGAAAACATCCTCTCAATAAGACCTGCAAAGTGGTGGAACTTTCCATAAACACTTCCTGCTGCCTAAGAGCCAGACCCAACACACACTGAACTGCTTGACTTAGGAGACTTTGTCCCCACCCCCTTCCCCCAAAAGGCAAATGCATCACTGTATTCAAGCAATAGAATAAGGCCTGCTGCAGTGGTGCATGTCTGTAATCCCAGCTATAGGAGAGGTGGAAACAGGAAGATCTTAGTCTAAGATCCACCCTAACAAAGATAGCATGAGATACTATCTGAAAAACATACTAACAAAGGACAAAGAGTTGTGTGGTTCATGGTGTGAGTCACTCCATCTGTCTTAGATCATGCCTAGCACTACAACAAAATATCTCTGTCCAAGTAATTGATAAAGAAAAGAGGTTTATTGACCTGGTTCCAGTGGTTCATGCCTATAATCCTAGCTGCTCAAGAGGCTAAGTTCTGAGGATCATGGTTCAAAGCCAGCCCAGGCAGGAAAATCCAAGAGCCTCTTTTTTTTTCTTTTTGTCAGTCATGGGGCTTGAACTCTGGGCCTGAGCGCTGTCCCTCAGCTCTTCAGCTCAAGGCTAGTGCTATGCCACTTGAGCCACTGTGTCACTTCCAGTTTTCTGGTGGTTTATTGGAAATAAGAGTCACAGGGGCTTTCCTGCCCGAGTTGGATTTGACCCATAATCCTCAGATCTCAGCCTCTTTAATAGCTAGGATTACAGACATGAATCACCAGTGCCTGGCTAGCTTCTTAATCAGCAAGAAGCCAAAAATGGAGTTGTGGCTCAAGTGGCAAAGTACCAGCCTTGAGTAGAAAACAATAAAGGACAACATGAGGCCCTGAGTACAAGCCTCCATACCCACCCTCCCCAAGAAGCTTATTTAGCACATAGTTCTAAAGAGTAGAAGTCCAAAAACCTGGTGCTAGTGTCTTCTCTATTGAGGGGAGGCAGAAGGCAAAAATGTACCCCCAGGTCCACCTTCTCTGGGTGGGTCTAGGTAGAACCTATAAGTTCTCTTTCTCTCTCATCATCTTCATTTCCCTAACTCTCTTCCAAAGCAAAAGTTAGAGGAACAAAGGTCCTATCACTCATTCCTTCAGGGCAAGGGTATGATGTGTCAGCTCCATACACTGCCTGCTGTGGGGCCTATAGACACTGTGAAGAGGATGCAATCTACTGGGAAACATGGATGCATGGCCAGCTGTGTAGAGTCAGTGGGAAGCTGCAGGCTTGCAGCAGAGATGTGAGTACTATGTTCTGTAACTGGGATGAAGGAGGAGGTATCTGGACCAAGTCTTCAAGGATAGCCAGGGGTCAACCAGAAGGAGAGGATGGGCATAGCGTCCAAAAGGAAGGAAATCAAATAGGCAAGAAGTAACCTGGTATGAGGAATTCGGCAAAGGAAGCTCTCTTTTGTTGGATGTGTATGAAGAGGCTGTGAACTTTAGGAGGTCAGAGAGCCAGGCCATGAGGCCCTTGCAGGACTTTTATTGAGAATAGGGACTTATGTCTGTAGGCGATAAGGAGCTACTGAAGCATTTAAGCAAGGAAGTGACCAAGTTAGGTCTGCACTTTAGCTAATTGCTTTGGCAATAGGAAGATGCACTGCTGATTGATTGGGTCGACAGACCAGAGGGATGCAGTGAATGCCAGCAGGAAAAGAAGTCAAAAGATTTGGCTTCAAGCTCAGTGTCACAAGGCTTTGGCCCTGCAACATATGGGCAACATGCCAGATGAAAGGCAAAAGTCAGATCCCTAAGCATTTGAGATGGCCTGATAGAGCCCCTCCAAAGCCCACTTGAGCTGAGACCCAGTGGTCTGTTTCACCAGCAGCTGCACTACGCCATAAACATGGAGGTTGGATGGATGAATGCATGAGGCTATTCTTCATTCCTGTCCTCCTGCAGGTGAGGCAGGACCTAAGCTCTCCAGCAAGCCACTTGGAATCTCAGGTGATATGCCTGCTGAACCCCTCTGGACCCAGAGACTTTAGGATGTCCAGGTCAGACAGAGGCCTTGGGAAAGTTTGGCCAAGCAGGTGAAATTCATACTAACATCCCCACCTACTGCCTACAAGCTATTCTATTCAGTTACAGAATATTCTAGAACTGAGATTTACATGTGACTATATTAGCAGATGAGCATAGGCATCCCTGAAATAGAGAGGAAGAGGAGCAGAAAAGAAAACAGAACATTTTACTCTGTAAAATGACCCACCTCTCCCTCTGTATGGGCATCCACAGAGAGAGGTCAGAAAGGCTACAGAGCCTGTGGATAACAATAACCACCTGTCAGTACTAATATCCCCTGGCATTAATTTTCCCTTTGTGCTTTTGGCATTTTCTTTTATAACCATTTGGAAAAATAAAAGATCTTCATAGAAAGTAATATTATAAAGGATAGGCTCACAAAATAGTGCTTTGGGTTTATTTTAACCTTTTTTTTACCTACAAGTGTTTCCTAGGCCTAGGCTTGAGGATTCCTGTTCTAAGGACAGCTCTCTACAGTCCCTCATAAGGACAAACAGCCACACAGGAGAGCTAGAGTCTTCCTCCTACTTAGCTGCCTCTGTAGCTCTGCCCCAACCTTCAGGATTTCCAGCTTCCTTCACCATAAAGAACCAGAATGGTGACATTCTAAGCCCATTAAAGACTTCTGCAAAAATGCTCCCCCAAATATGGCATGTCTGAGCTCTTTCTGCACCTGCCAGGCTGGCCAGAGCTCAGCCACAGAGGATTCCTGTGAAGAAACTAGTTGGGAGGAAGCCTGTGTCCCACCCCACACACCCCCTCCAGGGCTGTACCATCCTTATTCTAGCAGTGAGCTTCTTCTGGGGATTCCCCCATTAAGAAAGTTGTCTCATGTCTGTGACACTGGGGCTGGAGGCTTCTTTCTGACCTCTGGATCATCTCAAAATAGGACTCCATATAAAAAGGGCCGGCAATATCAGGTTGACTACCTGCTTATCACCAATGAAAAGGCGAAGCAACACAAGAAATAGAAAATTATAAAACATGATAGGGAAGAGGCTGGAAATCATTACCTATCTCCCCCTCCTCCCCATGTGTTTGTGTGTCTGTGTCTATGGTGGGGAGGGTTGCCAGTACTGGGGCTTGAACTCAGGACCTGAGTACTGTCCCTTTTTTCCCCTCAAGGCTAGCATTGTACACTTGAGCTATACCTCTCTCTCTCTCTCTCTCTCTCTCTCTCTCTCTCTGACTTTTTGGTGGTTAATTGGAGATAAGAGTCTCACTGACTTACCTGTCTAGACTAACTACAAACTGTGATCCTCAATCTCAGCTTCCTGAGTAGCTAGGATTATAGATATGAGCCACTGGCACTCAGCCTATCTTTCATTTTTAATTAGCACTTCTAATATTTATCTACACAGTACTTGAATTGTCTCCATTAACATTACTCTGTTGGATCTGGATATAGAAAATTCTGCTTAAAATGCAAATCTGTTTTCCAGATAGGAAAACACATTAATATTAATGCCAAACAGTCATATAACACTTTATATCTCATTCCATTCTTGAAGCAACACCATGAGGCAAGCAAATATGGATGTCTCTGTTCAGACAGTGACCACCACGGCTGCAGAGAGCTGGTTGGGGCACTTGTGTGCACAGACCAAGGAGCAGAGCCCCAGTTTAAGGTCTGGCTTTAATTACAGACTGCACTGGCACTCTGTCAACTCAACCATTATATGCTTCAGCCACCTCAAGTCAGATCTCTACTTGCAGAAAGCTGCAATTTCTAACTGATAAAAGATTTGCTGTTGGGCACAGGAGCCGAAACACGTTAAAAAGAACTAAATGCACTTGAGCCCGGGGTGAGAAAAATTGGACAGCTCAGGGAACAGGAAGACACCTTAACCTGGAAAGTCTGCTGCCCCTGAAGGGAATGTTTGGTCCAGTCTTTGCCTGTCCTCTGAAAGTCAGATTATATGTTTCCTGAGGTTATAGCTTTGGAGAACAGTAGAAATAAAACAGAACTTTGGTACAGTTTGAATTATTTGTGTCACTTTCCATGAAATCCCATGAAAGAGAGATTGGCTTCAACTAGCATTAGCTGCCATGCAGGCAGACAGGGGAAGAAATGCTACATTTTCTAAATTATCCCTGTGTGAATTGAAGGGTTTGGGGTTGTTGTTTTAAATAAACCTAGAAAAAGAGCCCAGTGCAGCTATACCACAAACTAAAACTGTTATAAATGGGGACTGTGAAGTAGGAACACTAGTGGGAAATAAAACTGACCCCAAGACTTTATCAGCTGCCGTGTTTTAGGAGTTAGTTCCCAGCAGAATATGGGAGTGGATTGTCACTAGAAAACATTGGATTAAGAGTGTCATAACCCCCACTAATTTAAGAAGAGGATAGACAAAGCTCCAGAGGCCAGCAAGCGAAATAGACAAACATTCCTGACACAAAACTCTACCTGAGCCAAGAACCAGTGGTTCACACCTGTAATCCTAGCTAATCAGGAGGCTGAGCTCTGAGGATCATGGTCTAAAGCTAACTCTTACAGACAAATTGGAGCCTCTTATCTCCAATTAACCAACAAAAAGTCAAAAGTGGAGATGTGATTCAAGTGGCAGAGACCCAGCCTGAGCTAAAAGGCTGAGAGCTCAAAGCCCTGAGTTTAAGCTCTAGTACCAGAGAAGGGGGGGGGGGGAGGGAGGAGAGAAGGAGGGAGAAGGAGGGGGAGAGAGAGAGAGAGAGAGAGAGGGAGAGGGAGAGGGAGAGGGAGGGCGGGAGGGAGGAAAGTGTAAGGTCCACTCCTGGATGGTGAGCAGACTCCACCCTCCTTGCAGCCAAGTCTCCGCCCAATATTTGCACTACCTAGGCAACTGGCATACCTGGAAGAGGTCACATCCGCATCCACTGAGGTCACATCTGGATTCAATGTGGCCACACCTTTCTTCCACCTGGTCCCACCTCCCTTTATCCAGCCACACCGTTCCCTGCCCCTACCCTAGATAAGGAAGGTCAAATTCTATGCATATATGACCAGATAAGATGATGCTAAGCGAAATGAACCCCAAGATAGGGACACAAGTGGTTTTTTTCCTTCTTGATATTGTTCCTAATGTATTTTTAATGTACCATGTGATTTTTTTGCTTCTTTGTATGTTCCTCTCCCACTGTATAACCCCTGCTTTCACTGTATTTGATGTTGGTGCCCTATATCTTGTATATACACTTCTCTAGCTTGGGGAGGGGAAGGGAAAAAACAAAATACTTAAATAGGGATATAGGTTGACCCATTGTTACAATGAGATGTACAAGACACTATGTTGAAAATCGAACTTTACAATTTAAGTGGTGGGGGGAGGAGGGGAGAGGAGGGAGTGTAGTTGTGGAGGTGGGAGGAAAGGGAGAGTAGGAGAAAAACAAAGGAGGAGGTAACAATGCTTGATAGGAAATGTACTCATTACCTTGCTCATGTAACTGTAACCCCTCTGTACAGTATTTTTACAATAAAAAAGTATTAAAAAAAAAAAAAGGCATGGCCAGAGGCCAGAAGTGCTCTTTTCCAGCCATGTGGAGTGCTAACCTACCCTGGTGCCAGCCAGAAAGATGAATAAACCTACCCCTTACCTGAATACCACATGCGTGATGTTGTTCTTACTTGGCAACCTCTTTAAAAACTTAACAGGAAGGAGGGAGGGAGGGAGGGAGGGAGGAGAGAGAGGAGAGGGAGAGAGAGAGAAAGGAAGGAAGGAAGGAGGGAGAGGGAGGGAGAGAGAAAGGAAGGAAGGAGGGAGGGAGGGAGAGAAAGAATCTATGTCTGGACACAAAGAAATATAGCTGTGGTTATTTGCATATTAAAAGATCACAATGCCTGACAAGAAATGTACTCATTACCTTATTGATGTAACTGTAAGCTCTCTGTTGTACAGAGAATCTTTATAAGATCTTTACAAGAAAATAAAATTTAAAAAGAAAGAAAGAAAAAGATCACTAGCAAATAGACTAGCAGCCAACTTGAATTTTGAGGGAAATGTAATTTTGAAGAGACTTCAGCCTCAGTCTACTATAACTTAAGCCTTTGAAAGTCCTAAAAACTTCTCCATTTTCTGGCCCCATACTTCTAAACCCAGGGTATCCACTTTATACACCTACAGGAATGACCAGCTCTTGAACCTACAATAGAAATGACACTGGTGGAGGACCAGTAGAAAGGACCTGTTCTGAGATAGTGCCGAGCCATGAGGATAATTTGCGGATATATACCCCAAGACAACAGGTCACCCATACAGGTCAGTCATGAGCCCCAGTCCACTGTCTGGCCAGCACATGTTTTCCATCACCTGCAAAACAGAATTTGACCAGCCCTATGACCAGTGATCACTATATTTCTCTTCCCAAAAGGAATGATTGATTTTTTAAATTATGGTTATTTTCTCGTTTCTCCACAATGATAAATTGGGCAGGTCTGGGAGCAGAAGCCTGTCTTTCAGTTTATGAGTCACCAAACAATAGGAATCCATGTCTGGGACTGAATGAGAGCTCTGTCTCCAGAACAAGCTAGAAGCAGTAACTGAAGAAGATGGGAGTTGTTGCCTCAAAACTCCAGTGTATATTCTCCCTGCCCATGGAAGGGTCAACATCCATGGAAGTTGGGAATCAAAAGCAGATGCTGCACACATTGTTGGTAGCCTCCCTGGTACACATTTTTATTATCATATCCCTGTTGTACTCAGGGCAGCATTGCACCCTGTCAACTACCAATTTCCAGCCTCCTTTGCAGGTAGTCAGGGCTGTGTGACTAATTCTAACCAATGAGATGCTAGCAGAAAGTTTTAGGTTCTCTTTATAGAGAAAGGCCCCTTTGCCATTTGCCCCTTGTCCTATCTGCCCTAACGAGAATGTACACATGATCAGTGGAGCTCTAGCCACTGTTTTGGTACATGAGGAGACCTGCAAACTGGAAAAGGATGTGATATAAGTGAAGTACATAAGACAATATCACCCATCACACAGCCCCATTTCCAGGTTTCTATGGGAAAGAAGGAAGACATTGTTTAACAGTGTTAAGCTGTTGGTTTCATGGAGTCTTTTCTTTTGCTAGAAGCGGAATACAATTTGTAACTGACTCAAGCTCATCACTTAGTTTCACTTAGTCTTAGTTTCAGCATCTATAAAATGCAGATTCCTAGCACATGAACATCCTGTACGGATTTAAAATCAAAGCCTATCCCTCAATCATTACAGAATAAATGCAAATGTTACTGCATTTATAGTCACGACTACCATTCTTATTGTTAAACAAGTCTGAGTGACTAGTTCAAGCCAGTAATCAGGCATCTTGACAGCCACGCCTCTGCCTTTGCCATTTATAATCATACCATAAGCAATAGAAAGCCTTGAGCCACCAGGACAGAGGACAAGGAATATTTGAAACCAGGAATGAAAAGGGTTTATTGCAAGCAGCAGAAAGAGCTCAGAATAGTATTGGCTAACTTTCAGTAAAGGACATACAATGAATATTTTGGCTTTGTAGCTCCTCAACATTGCTATTATAAGCACAAAAGCAGCTATCAGCCCTACATAAATGAAGATGCACAATGATGTTCCAATAAAACTTTATTTACAGAAATGAGTAACAGCCTGCCTTATCCAAAAGGCCCTAGCTTGCTGACTCCCGAGCTAGAAGGCCAGCCCTGGAGGGGACCTAAATGAGATTAGCCAGCTGACTCTATGGCTTAAGCAAGATACAAAGAGCCCTGTGCTCAGTTCTTGCTTGCCCCTCACCATTTCTACACTGTGCTCATTCTGGGGCTCTTAAAACAAGTCATATCCACTAAGGAGGGAGACTGTGCTTCCTCTTTGTGGAACACACCCTTTCCACCGGCATTCCTATCCAGCCTGCAGTTCTCAGCCTACACACAGAAACATCATCCTTCAGAAAACCTCATTGCCCCAAGCCTGGCCAAGGAGCCCTGGTGGAGCTTCTTCAGTATCCTGCTCTTTACCATCATGACCCATCCCACTGCACTGTCTCTACCTCGTCATCTTCTCTTTCAGACTTGGATCTGTCACAAATCATGCCCAAATCAGAGGAGGGCCTAAGCACTGATTGATCAGAACATTCAGCGTTCATACTGGGAGAAGCACATCTTAAGGCAGAAGTAGGATGAAAGGGATAGTGAGGAAGGATACCAGATATACTAACTAGGTCCTGGGGAGCCTAACACCAGTCACAGGGGGGAGCCCAACACCAGACACAGGGTGCCAGCTGGCTGTGAGCACCCCTCCTTCTCTCCTCTCGTTCTCCACAGCATCTACTCAGCCCCAGATCCCCAAGAGCACTCTGCCAGAAGGCTGTTTCACCAGCAGGCTGTTAACCTTGGTAATGAAAAGCACAAGTTTATGAGCACCAGAAATTGGCTAACCCCATTAATTTTATTCATAATAGAAAATTAATGCTCAAAATGAGTTAGCTGTAGCAGAAAGGACCTCTGGTTTCAAACATGAAGGGAAAGAATGGTCCTTTGCTGATATGAAGGCTATTTCTTCTTTGCTACCTCACAGCAGAGTCACTTTTACCACCTTGGGGATGCTTTGTTCTCTAGTCCCACTGTTTCCATTTTTGTCAGGAAGATAAAAGCAAGGACAACAGAACCCTTGCTGTGAACAGCCTCAGCCACCGTTGCCCCGCTGAACTTGAGAACAAAAGATGCTTTGGTGCTGTGGTCCTGGCCAAGTGAGAACAGAGCTGTTGTACTGCCTCCTGGGGTTTGTGCAGCCTAAGGATCCACTTTGCCTCTGTCCTAAGCCATCAGATAGCATATTCTCAAAGCAGGGAACAGGAAGGATAAATAGAATGAAGGAGGAAAGGAAGAAGGGGAGGCAAGACAGTGGGAATAAATGGCAGGTATTGGAAGCCAAATGTGAGTTGAGCCCATGGAGGCTCTGGCAATTCCATTTCATTCTATCCTTCCAAGTGGGAATGAGATCCTGCTTCAGAAATGAAGGGAAGGTAAGTAGTCTGGAAATTCACTGGTGAGACCTAGGCCTGTGTGATTCCATATCACAGGGTCCCATCTGGTCCACTCTATCCCACTACACACACACCCATCCAGTGTGTTGTATATTCTTACTGCCTGCTTCCACTTGGATCCAGCTGAGAACAGGGAGTCTAAGGCTACAGGTGACTTCAAAATTAGGGAGGTCAAGCTTCCAGCCTTCCCATAAAGCAGTCTCCCTCCCCCCTTACCCCCTACCTCCCCTAGCCAAACCCCTCCCCATCCAGTTTGCACTTCTGGCGAAGCATTTAATTTCAGTGTTTTATGCTCTTCACATAAAGTCACCACACTCGAAATCAACTATTGCTTGACTTTGCTGAAAACAGCTGAGGCTGTGAATTCACCTCCAGGATGGAATAAACTGACCCACCAAGTTTGCCTCAGAGGAAAGGAAAATATGTTTCCAATTGAATTGCTCAGAGAAGGCTTGACCTCCTGGTCACCTTTGGGAATAAGTATGTGGTGGACTGGGACTGGGGAAGTTAGGTTGAGAGCTTGCATTCTAACACACCAGGCTCAAATTATATCCTGACTTTAACTACTGCACTAGGCCGCATCTGACAGATGCAAAAAGAGCACGTTACAGATTTGAGAAAAAGAAGCAAGGAATGTGAGGAGTCTGGCCCCTAGTAAGCCACACCTGTAAGTGGTTATGTAGCGAATAGAATTCTGAAAGTAGAGAGGCTAAATAGGAGGTTTTGTCCTAGGGCCTTTGTTCTTGACCTGGTATTTCAGAATTATCAAGACATTAAAATATGGTTCCATCTCCCTAAATACAGGGAATTAACATAGAGAGTTTGTAGCTAGGCATAGACATATGCAGTGTCTTATACTGCAACTTCTCTTACCTTCTACCCCAGCCTTCTCTTCTTTGTCCCTAAAACTACAGCAAGTAATGGACTGCAGCAAGGTTTTGAGGGAAAGAAAAAGGAACTGTTAGGTAGATAGGGATAAAAAAATGGCAGGCATGCCAGGTGCTGGTGACTCATGCCTGTAATCCTCGATACTCAGGAAGCTGAGCTCAGAGGATCAAGATTCAAAGCCAGTCCTGGCAAGAAAGACCATGAGACCTCTTTTCTCCAATTAACCATCAGAAAACTGGAAGTGGAGCTGTGGGTCAACATGGTAGAGTACTAGCCATAAAAAGCTAGGGGACAAAAAAATTCAATGGCTTTTCTCTATGCCAACAATGAGAAAAGTGTGGCTGAAATTAGGAAAGCAACTCCATTTGTAATAGCCCCACAAAAAATAAAATACCTAGGAATTAACTTAACCAAAGAAGTGAAAGACCTGTATGATGAAAACGTTAAAATCTTGAAAAAGGAAATCAAAACAGAACTTAGAAAATAGCAAAACCTCCCATGCTCCTGAATTGGAAAGATTAACATCGTGAAAATGGCAATACTTCCCAAGGCTATCTACAAATTCAACGCAATAGCTGTCAAAATTCCAACCTCATTCTTCAAGGAAATAGAAAAGGCAATCCAAAAATTCATATGGAACAATAAAAGACCCCCAAATAGCAAAAACGCTCCTCAATGGAAAGAACACTGCTGGAGGAATATCAATACCAAATTTCAAACTCTACTATAAAGCCATAGTAATCAAAACAGCTTGGTATTGGCATAAGAACAGACCTCAGGACCAATGGAATAGAACTGAAAATCCAGAAATGAACCTACAGACCTATAGCCATCTAATCTTCGATAAGGGAGCTAAAACAATAGAATGGAAGAAAGACAGCCTCTTCAGTAAATGGTGCTGGAAAAATTGGTTAACTACTTGTAGAAAACTAAAGCTAGATCCTCATATATCACCCTGCACCAGAATCAACTCCAAATGGATCAAAGACCTCAAAGTCAAAGCAGACAGTCTGAAAACATTACAGGATGGAATAGGAGAAACCCTAGGTCTCCTTGGCTCAGGCCGAAATTTTCTGAATAGAGACCCGGAAACACAACAAATCAAAGAAAGGTTGGACAAATGGGATTGCATGAAGTTGCAGAGCTTCTGCAGGGCAAATGACATAGCTAGCAAGATCAATAGAAAGCCCACCTATTGGGAGAAGATCTTCACTAGCCATACAACAGACAAGGGTCTCATATCTAAAATATACTTGGAACTCAAAAATTAAATCCCCCAACAACAAATCCTCAAAGAAACAACTGCCCAATAAATAAGTGGGCTAAAGACTTAAAGAGAAACTTCTCTGAAGAAGAAAGAAGGATGGCCAATAGACACATGAAGAAATGCTCAACCTCCCTAGCCATAAAAGAAATGCAAATCAAAACAACATTGAGATACTACCTCACTCCAGTTAGAATGGAAAAAATCAAGAACTCTAACAACAACAGATGCTGGAGGGGATGTGGACAGAAGGGAACCTTACTTCATTGTTGGTGGGAATGTAAACTTGTTCAACCACTTTGGAAAGCAGTATGGAGGTTCCTCAAAAGACTTCACGTAGAGCTCCCCTATGACCCAGCAATCCCACTTTTGGGCATTTACCCAAATGTTTACAAACAAGACCACACTAAAGCTACCAGCACAACTATGTTTATTGCAGCATTATTTACCATAGCTAAGATATGGAACCAACCCAGATGCCCCTCAGTAGATGAATGGATCAAGAAAATGTGGTATATATACACAATGGAATTCTATGCCTCCATCAGAAAGAATGACATTGCCCCATTTGTTAGGAAATGGAAAGGCTTGGAAAAAATTATATTAAGTGAAGTAAGCCAGGCCCAAAGAAACATAGGTCCCATGGTTTCCCTTATTTGCAATATCTAGTATATGTATGAGTCAAGCGGAAAAGGTCAGATAATGTGGTGTCAGGAAAATGAACCCTTAGATATGTATTTTAATTTTTTTTCTTTCATGCATTTGTTTCTAACGAGTTCATAAGATTATCTGTTTGTTGCTTTGTATGTCCCTCCCCCACAGTATAACCCCTGCTTTCACTATATTTGATGTCAGTATAACTTGTGGAGGAGATGGGGAAAAACAAGTCGTTTAAGGATACATGTGGACCTGTTGCAACAATGAGAAGTACAAGTTGTCATGTCGAAAATGAGCTTTACAATGTTGGTGGGGGGAGAGAATGGGGGGGGAGGAGTCTGGGAAGGGAGGTGAAGGGTAAACAAAGGAGGAGGCTGCAATGCTTGATAAGAAATGTACCCATTATCCTGCCCATGTAATTGTAACCCCTCTGTACAGTATGTTCACAAAAAAAATAAAATAAAATAAAATGTTTTTTAAAAAAAAAGCTAGGGGACAGTGCCCAGGCCTGTTATTCAAGCTCCATGACTGACAAAAAAAGAAAAAAAATTAAAAAGCATGCATAGTATTTGGCAGATAACATGTGGTCCATCATGGTGCTTCTTGTTCCCATAGTGCCTTAGGTCCCTGCTCAAATGTTCCTTCACATAATGTCCTGAGTTCCTGCTCAAATACTTCTTTCCATAATGCCCTGAGTGTCCATTCAACCAATGAAAAGAGCTGGGGTGGCGTATGCACAAGCATTCAGGCAATCAGCATAAAATCCAAGAGAAGAGGTATAGGAGGAGCCCCACACTATAAAAACCGCCCTCTATAATAACTGGCCTACCAAAAAGATTCTACTGGACTCCTTTTGGGGACTCCTTTCAGATCGTGAAGTCTTGTTACTTTCCTGCGGTTACTTACTTTCAAACTTGCACTTTATGCTTTAAACACTTTCTTGCCTTTTAATTCTTTAATATGGGGGGAAGCAAATATAAATCCATACCCCCAGACTTTACAAAGCACCTGCAGACCACACTTGACATGGGGATACTTTGAGCCTGCCTTGACTGGTTCCATGTTTAGGCTCCTCACTCTCACTCTCCCAACATTTTCCTTTTGCAAGTGCATGGGCGTCATATGTGAATCCAAAAGGAATGATTCTGGTCTCCCTTTGGAAGCTCCCAGGAGCTTAAGAAATCAGTGACAACTTTCTGTTGTCAAATTGTTCTAACAGCATGAATGCTCCCAGCATAGAATCTCCCTGGTGTGAACTAGCCCAGAAGCTTTTACACCTTCCATTTGCAAGGAAGAAAAGGTTTTCTGTTGAAGACATACAGAGAGAGAGAGAGAGAGAGAGGGAGGGAGAGAGAGAGAGAGAGAGAGAGAGAGAGAGAGAGAGAGAGAGAGAGAGAGAGAGAGGAGAGAAAGCAGGGCTGCTGCTCACTCACTCAACCCAGCTAACAGGTGCATGCTCCTTGTAATCAGGAAGGCAATGGATGGCTGAACCCTTCAGCAAAAGACCTTTGAGAAAAGATTCTGAAAGGCATCGCTTCAGTTGCCTCCACATAGCTGACCTGATGCATGCAGGGCTGGTGAATACTCTTCCAAACATACACCACTGAAAGCTTCTTAATGTAGACTTCTCCAGGTAACTGTCATAGGAATCCTCAAGGTCATGACTCTGCCATTTCCTGGACTTCAGGAAATTGATGTGAAATGCTATTTAACCTTGCAGGTGGCTTCTCTGCTCATAGAACAATTTCTGCATGGTCTTCAATGCAGAACTTGTGCCCACTATTAATGTTTCTGAACAATCTGGGAACTTTCCTTTGATTGAGGTGATAGGTTTGGAAACCCAGCCAAGTACTGCATGTACCAGAGTTACATCAATTCTGGGAAGCTTGAGGGCTTGCATTGTTTGGAGTTGATTGACTCTTGGCTTGTTTTAAAATGTATCCAAGGGTTTCTTTTTTCTTTTTTTTTAAGTCAGGGTAATGAGGCCAAAACTCAGGAAACTATTGTTATTCAAAAAGTAGTTTGTTACTGGTCCTAGAAAGCAGGGGGTGGGGGCCAAAGCACATTATATCAGTTGGTTCTGAAGTACACACGTGATCTCCTCACTAGTACTAACTTTGGGATAATTTAGAACCAGGAGAAATTGAAGTAGCCAGAAAAAATGGAGGCTTAACTTAGGACTGGTTGGTCTGCATATCAAAGACCTACATGGACAAGTTGTTTGATATCTCAAGGAATTAGCTAATCCTGAGAGGGGCAGACCTTCCCTGGTCCACTAGGCCCCAAGGAGTCAAAGCACCAAAAACTATAAGCTGGACACTGGTGCCTCACATCTGTAATCATAGCTACTCAGGATACTGAGATGTGAAGATCTCCATTCAAAGCCAGTCCAAGCAGAAAAGGCCTTGAGACTCCTTCCCCAATTAACCAGCAAAAATGCTGGACTAGAGGCATAGCTCAAATGATGGAGTGCCAGCCAAGAGAGCAAAAAAGCCTAGCAAAAACATGTAGTCCTGAGTTTAACTCTGTAATGGCACAATTTTTTTTTAAAAAGGTATAGCAAAAAAAAAAACCACAGGGTTAATAAAGCTCTGTATAGTGGCTATATTTGCATTTGAATTATGTCTTATGAGTGGTATTATCCATTACTATTTTGGTAGAGTCCTTTATCAACCAAACTTCAAGAGGATGCAAGCTTTACAAGACCACCAGATCTACATCTTCTCTTTGGGTGTCCTGTGCTGCTCTGCATAGAGAGTATCATGCTCTGTGGTGAGAGCTGCATAGCCAGAAGCAAGCTGGTGGTGCCATGGTGTCTCTGAATTATCTGAGCTACTAAAGAGAAGCACAATCAACCCAAGTACAGTTCACTCAGTGCCTTAGGAAAATAAGTGTCAACCTAGCATGAATGAGTGCTTCCCTTTGCTTCCCGGTTTCCATGCATAGCCATAGATCCTCGAGATCAACTCACCAAAAGCATTTCAGGATATTGCCCCAAAATGAAAGTCTCACAAGGGGAATTACAGCAAGGATGTGTTTAGTATAACACGTTGAAGTAGAGAAAAATGGAGAAGAGAGGGAAATGTCTCCTGCTCCCCTCACAGAAAATGGCAGTTACAGAAAGGACAGTTGTTATTTGTTGCCTTTTTTTGGGGGCGGGGGGGGGGGGGGGGGGGGGGGGGGAGGGGAGTGTCCGGTCGTGGGGCCTGAACTCTGGGCCTGGGCGCTGCCCCTCAGCTCTTCAGCTCAGGCTAGCGCTCTATTACTTGAGCCACAGCGCCACTTCCGGCTTTTTTTTTTCTTTTTCCTTATGTGGTCCTGAGGAATTGAGCCCAGGGCCTCATGCATGCAAGGCAAGCGCTCTACTGCTGAGCCACCTTCTCAGCCCATTTGTTTCCTTTTGTTTTTTTCTTTCTGAGCTGGGAGAATACAAGTGGTCTTGCCAGTCTAGCAACTCAGTTCTTAAACAATGGCTCTGGATGAGTAAGATGGGTGAAGCCCACTCAAAACCCAGGTATCCTCCAAGACTTCCCTTTGCCAGACATGTCTGTCATTCTTTCTATCTCTGTGTATTCATTTATTCATCCACTCATTCAGATTTTTATCACTTCAAATAAGAGAAAAGACTTAGAGAGCCCCTCCTATATCACCTAATCTTGTAACTGAACATTAAAAAGAACATATGGCTGAGCGCTGGTGGCTCACGCCTGTAATCCTAGCTATTCAGGAGGCTGAGATCTGAAGATCTTGGTTCAACCCAGGTAGGAAAGCCTGTGAGACACCTTGAGCAAAAGAAGCTCAGGAGCAGTGCCCAGGCCCAGAGTTCAAGCCCCAGGACCAGCAAAAATATATATATGGGGAGGAGGGGAGTTTATCTGCTCTCTCTCAGGGGACTTGCCAGTTTTAGCTTCTGAGACTGGCTTTTATGATATTTGTTTAAAAACAAATTTTCTCTGTCTCCTCATGTATTTATTCTGCCTCAGATGAAGATGTGAGTGAGAGCATTAGGACAGGTTTTTACACTATAGTACTGTGTCACAGATCAGGAGGAACCAGCCCACTTCTCTGTGGGACCTGGATTCTCTTGGCTTCAGGCACTGGAGAAGTGCTCTCTCCATATGTGAAACTCAAGAATCTAGAGGACCAGAGCCTCATCCTTCTCACACTCCAAGGAAGAGCTTTTGACCTTAAAAAGAGAGCACTTCCCCTCAGAAACCAGAAATCACATGCACACAGCCTGCCTTCTGTACCTAGCAGCTCAGCATCTGCTAATTCAACCAACCATCCATCAGTCAAATATGTTTTTAAAATTGCATGTGTACTAAACACATTCGAATATTTCTTGTCAAAACCCCTGAAGAAAATCTTCTCCAATTCTGTACACATGATAAATTATACAAGTCTCTAGGCATTCATGAGAAAAACACAAAAGCACAATACCTATGTGCAACTGATAATATAAAATAATCTTGATCAAAATGAGCTCCAAGAAATGGAAACAAGAGGTTTTTTTCTTTGTTGATGTTTTTGTTTTCTTTTCCTTTTATCTTGTTTGCTTATTTATCTGTCTTTGGTAGGGTAAGGGGAGACACAGAAATGATGGGTCAAAGGTGAACAAATGAAGTAGTGGTACTCACTAGACACTATGTTGAAAATGAACTATACAATTTATAAGTAGAGACAGGAGGGAAAAATGGGAGAGAGTGAGGGAAGGGGTGACATTGTTCAAAAAGAAATGTGCTCTATCTGACTTACATAACTGTAACCCCTCTGTACATCACCTTTACAATAACAATTAAAATGCATTTTATAAAAACCCTAAACAAAACTGCACCATACAATAACCATCTGGATGCTATTACATTGTGTTAGGTATTATAGAGATGATTTAACCCCTATAAGAAGAGTGCATAGTTTGCAGGCAAATACCATACCATTCTACATAAAAGACTTGAGCATCCTCAGATTTCAGTATCCTCAAGAGCCCAGGAACCAATCCCCTGTGGATACAAAGAAAAGATTGTCTTATGTTGTATGAAACCTACCAAATTGACAGCATATCAACAAAGGATATTATCCTGAAGTTTGCAAACTCCAGCTCTGGACCACTGCAGAGCCTTTCAGCACGCTCAACTGGAACCCTTCATCCATTCTCTAGTGACAGCTTCTATCTTATTGATAGTTTTATGATAGTCTTATTTTAAGTTAAACATCTTTAGTCATTTTCTTTTAAAAACATTTTTCTTAGTGGTGACATTAGAACAAAAGCGGACAATTATGGAATTTCATCCTATAAACCAAAATTTGTCTGCTAATGATATACTGGTAGGGGGCTACAAAAGAATCAGGAAGTAAGAAGGATCAAAAATGAGAGGAAAGGGGCAGGAGAGTAAATCTTTGGCATTACAAAAGGAGACCTGCCAATCAGAACACCATTTTCAAGGACTCCAATTGTCCCTATTTAACTCAAAGCCACACTGTAAACCAGAAGGCTACACAAGATGCCTGAGCTGCTCTATGCCACATGCTCTTTTTCTCTGCCATATTTCTTTTCTAAGAACCTTTTCTAGCATCTTTAGTTATGTTCATGCCTTTCCTGAATTATTTTCTTGCCAAATTCGAGAACTGAGGGATGTTTAGCTGCCTTAAACTTTCTAGCAACGTATTTAGTGTATAGGTCAGGAAGTTAAGGATTAAGTATGTCTTAGTTTTTTCTGACTTGAATGCATTGAAAGGTTACACTGAGGTTTGTACTTACTAGACAGACTTTAGTTCTTTTTTGAATAAAGACTCACATTTGTGCCCAAAGCTGGCCCCAGACTCAGATCATGATTCTTCTACATATGCCTGTTCCATAGTTGGGATTGCAGGTATGAGCTACTGTTACCAGCCTGATTGATACATTTCCAGTATAACCACTCAAGTGATATAAATAAAATAAAATAAAATAAAAAAAATTATCTCCTGAAGATGCTTACTGTTCTCCTTACAGTGTCTATCCCTAAATACCTTCTCGCACACATACACATTCATAGTTATCTGACTCTAGAATAGACACAACCCCAGAAAACAGTCTCAGCTGATCTCTGACATTATTTCATTACCTATAGTCATCTTCTTGGAGGGTTACAGTGTTAGACTGTAAGATCTGCCTTAGTTTTCTCCAATTCACTACTGATGTGCACCTGGTTGTGTTTCTTGTTTTGTAGTTATAAACAATTATTTCATGAACATTCTCTTTACAACAGTAATTTTCTATTTATAGTAAATCTACAGGAGGAGGAGTTGACTCAAAGGGTAAACATATTTATATTGGTCCCCACAAATGTCATGACATCATCTTAATTTTCATCTTAGAGATGAGAGTTTAATTTTTTCCAGTATGGTAACAGTAAAACATTTCGTTGTTGCTATTTTTCATTCTTGGCAAAAATGAAAATCTTTGCATAGACTTGTGGTGAATTTATCATATGTTCATGTGCTTGTGTGCATGTATGTGTGTGTACGTGCACACATGTATATATACAGATAACGTGCTCCAGACTGTGCAGGTGTTTTTCCTGTTGGGTGGCTCTTGATATTTTCTTGATAAATGAGAAGATACTGTGGTGTTCAGTGGTCAGTATCAGCTCAAACTTCCCAGGGTCTAATTTGTTCTACCTTCCATATAAAAGTGTGCTTGACACATAGAAGTGTTTAGTAAAGCCATGTTAAGGGCAAGGTTAAATCAAATACTTTGTCAATTGTCTGGCAGGAGCACCAATCACAGTAGAAATCTGCTGCGTTACTGGAGAGACATCCTAAAGGCAGTGCCCTGATAAGTTTGTAAATTCCAATAGTAATGAGATGGACCTCTGGGGAATCAGTGATGGGATAGATGCCACTGAGACTCAGGGATAGCTCCTCACCAACCAACCACTTTGGAAACTTTCATTATTCTGACACACAGAGTACTATGCCAACACTATACTATATATGACTTTGAGGCCTTTTGGTTTCCCACTCAGCTTTCCACTTTGTTTATGGCTTTATAAAGCTTTAACATTTTATGCAGTTACAATTGTCAATCTTTTCCTTCATGCTTTTGGAAGTCCTCATCCACTTAAACATTGTACAAATATCCACCCACATTTCTTCCAGTATTTCCTGGCTTCTTTCAGCATATAAAATCCTTAGGAGTGAGTTTATGTCTTTTGTTGATGTTCCATTTTTTAAAACAAATTGATTCTCTTTACCAGATATTACATGCTGTTGGTTACAATTATAAATATATATGCATATATATACACACATAAATAATAAAGAATTTGCTGAGAATGAGGAGTGGGTAGTGATGCATGCCTGTATTCCTAGCTACATAGGAGACTGAAATCTAGAGAATCACAATTTGAGGACAGCTCAGGCACAGAGTTCACAAGTCTCCATCTCAAACAAGTGTTCTAATATACATCTGTTATTCCATCTGTGTGGGAGTCTGAGATCAAAAGGATATCAGGTCTAGGCCAACTCAGGCAAAAGTTTGTAAGACTATCTTAACAAAAGAATCTGGACATGAAAGTGTACACCTGTCATCTTAGCTTTGCCCAGAGTATGAAAGTAAGATCACAGTTCATGAATGGGCTGGGCAAAAATCAAGACTCTCTCGCTAAATAACCAGTATTTTAAAAAGCTAGGCCAAGCATTGGCTCACACCTATAATCCCTAGGTACTCAGGAAGCTGAGATCTGAGGATAAAGTTTCAAAGCCAGCCTGGGCAGGAAACCCCATGAAATTCTTACCTCTAATACTATTCAGAAAACTTGGCACTGTGGCTCAAGTGATAGAATGCTAGTCTTGAGTAAAAAGAAGCTCAGGGACAGTACCCAAGCCCTGAGTTCAAGCCCCAGGACCAGGGGGAAAACTAAAACAAACAAACAAACAAAAAAACCTAGGAGGGTGGATTAACATTAGAGTATCTACCTAGCAAAAATAAGGCCCTGACTTCAAAGATAAATTAATGAAAGAATGTTCTGTAGCACCACATGCCCAGGGCTCACTGTCCTGTCCCCTCACATCACTAACAACCCTATGTGCTTTCCTGAACACAGTTCCTCATTGCATACTTGGATGCTTACTGATGGGCAGTTGCTTTCCTCATACATTTCAGTAAATTCCATGAAAACAAGACAGGGTTTGTGTTCAGCTCACCATTCCAGTTCCAAGGGAGAAGCACAGAGCCGGGAGTATGTAAGAGCACTATACTTGTTGAATGAATGAAGAAGAGCCAAAGCTGACAGAGAAGGGGAGGGTGGGTGCAGGGGGGAAGGGAGAGAAAGTGGCCATATTGTATTCCATAGTCTGTGATGGTTTTACTCTTCCACACTTCTGGCCCATCTCCCCACAGGGCTTTTTCAGCACAGATGGTGGAATTCGCTTGAATGCAGTTGAGTGGAAGGTGCTGTTTGTCTCCTTGCTCCTAGAGTGTAGAGCTCTTTGACTGCCTATGAAGTCTTGGTTATTTGTATTTATCTTTTTTCTCTCTTTAGACTGGAAGCTCCCCAAAGGTTCACCCTTCTCCTACTGAGTTTGAGCTCAGAAATGCTTCACAAAGGAAGCCTCTGGCATTCTGAGTCTCTGGCCTGTGTGGAGAAAAAAGTGGCATTCAGAGACCTCAGTGGCCAGGGATCAGGTTTTTACCCCTGGGTCAGTGACTTTTCTAATTAAGCTCTGAGATCTGGAACTCCTGAGCCAGGTTACTGGTGCCTCTCCCACACTAGTTATAATTATTGATGTTTAAATTATCATCTGCAGAGTGACAGTGACTCCAAGGAGGAAGTCTGAAGTCAAGGTGTTGCCTCTAAGACATAAGACATGATAGGAGGATGAGAGCAGCTCTCTCCAGCACTGAAGTATGGACGCTGAGTCTAATTCCTTGAAGCCATCCTAATGCCGCTTGCATAGAATTCTCTACCCAGTGCTGAAAAGCCTGGAGGTGAGAGAGGCCATTCACTGAATGCAGATGCCTAGCTCAAGATGAGCCAGGAGGGCCCTGCTTCAGAGAAATGCAGACATCATAGCCTTAGGAAAGCTTTGCACATAGAGAATGTTCTGAATCTGCATTGATTAACTCCCTAAATGGATTGAATCACCAGTCTCAGTAGCCTTTAAGCATAGACTCTATGGAACGTTAAGTCCTATCTTCCCTAGGTGGCAAAGTTCTGCTGGTACCTGAGTATGTCCATTTAAGGTCTGGCATCTTGTCTTCAAAGTTGGGAAAGGTGCCTAGTACCAGTGGTTCACATCTGTAATCCTAGCTACTCAGGAGGCTGAGATTTGAGGATCACAGATCAAAGCCAACCTGTTAGAGCTGAATTGGTTTGTTGGTTTTGTTTTTGTTCTTTCTTTCCTCTCTGGCCTGTTTCCTAACAGTGTTAAGTGTATTTGTGGGCTGTAGACCTTTATACCAACTGGCTGCCTATAGACTACTGCGCTCTTAAGACTCCAAGATTCAATTCTTCAGAATGTGGCTTCTCTGAATTCTCACCTTACATCAGCCCAAGTGTTTTTCTTCAAGCCTGGAGAGCTTTGCAGTGCCTGAGGTAGGCCAAGGCCCTGGCAATGTCCCAGGCTGGGCTGAGGGGAGGGGACTGGGAGCAAGAAAGAAGTCATTTGATCACTTGCTTCCTCAGTCTTTCTCCAACCAACCACCCTGAGAAGAAGCTCAGAGAATAGCTGAGGAGCAGCTCTGAATCCAGCACTTGAGTGAGGGAAGTCTCTGCCCTCTCTGAGGCACATCTGTGCCCATCAACACTGTGACTGGCACTCAGGACAGGGAATGATGAAGACCAAAAAACTGGCTATCTATATCTCACTGCTGCAGCTCCAAGCAGGGTGAAGGATCTCTGGGCTATTGTATGCTTCCTTCACCCCTACTTTTGAACTGAGGTGTTTCCTGAGAGTGAGGCTGTTTGCCTCAGTGGTAAGCTTGAGGTTGGGCTTCAATACTACCCTACCATCTGCTGCCTGTAAGACCAACCTTGTAGGACCAACCACAAAGGATCTGTACCTTCACTGTCCATCACAGGTCTTTCAGATGCCCCACTGCCATCAAACATAATACAAATTTCTGTATTGCATTTGAAACTCTTACCTCTCAGATTCTTAGAACTTCCAAGCTGCATCACCAATTTCCTGCAAACTCTGGGTACACCAGGCTTGAGCCCTTCCTACTCTGGAAATGATGTAGATGATTCTCACCAAATTTAACTGCCCTTTTTATGTGTGACCTCACAGGACATTTTACCTAGCGATTTTAATTTTTTATTTTATATATATATAATACATATATATATAATATATATATATATATATATATAATATGGAAGTGGTGCCATGACTTAAGGGGTAGAGCACTTGCCTTGAGCTGAAGAGCTCAGGGACAGTACCCAGGCCCAGAATTCAAACCCCTATGACTGGCAAAAAAAAGTATATATATATATATATATATATATATATATATATATATATATATATATATATATATATACAGATATAATGCTTTATATATAAAATATATTACATAATTATATGCAATAATTATATAATGTAATTATGTTATATTATATATTATATAAAATATTATGTAATTATTATATTATATACAAGGGGGGGTGGCCGTACTGGGGTTTGAACTCAAGGCCTTGAGCTTGCTAGGTAGTTACTTTTTACCACTAAACCACACCCCGTAGCCCTTTTCTCATGTCATTCATCTGGTAGGGATTTGTATTGCTGCCTGGAGCTAGCCTCAAACTAAGATTCTACCTATAACTTTCCACATCGCTGTGGTTACAGATATATACCACCATGACCAGTTTATTTGTTTAGACAGGGTCTTGTTAACTTTGTGCCTGGGTTGGCCTCTAATCACAATATTCCTGATATTTACTTCATGCATAATTGAGATTATAGCTGTGAATCACTATGCTGGTGTACATATATAAAAATATATATAAATATATGGAATATAATGTATATCTCAAGAGGAAATTCCTCATGCCATTTAGCTCAATTATGAGTACTTATTATATATTCAGTGATTTTTTTTAAGTAGATGAGTGAATATGTTCATAAAAGAATGAATGAACTAATCTCATCAATAAGTTGTAAAAAGGGAATAATAATTAATGTCTCACAAAGTAAATATGACCAAGAGTTATGACCTACTGAATAAAAGTGCTTTGTAATTTGACAATAATTATTCAAATTTTGACAGTTATTAAAATTACCGGAACAGCTTCTCTATCTTAGTGTGTTTTCTAGCAGCAGTAATGTAAGAGCCCAGCTGCAGAGACCTCAGGCAGAGATGATGTGAGCTCAGCTGCAGAGAGTTCAGGCAGGGATGGTTCAATTGCACCGCTCTGGGACTCACTAGGAGGAAAAGTAGCATCTAAAGGCCACACTGATGAAACACTAAACCACTAGTTTTTGTTTTAGTTTGGCTTGGTTTTTCAAGCAAGTTATTCCCTGAATGATTTTCCTGTCCCTGAGATCACAGCCTATTTCTGGATATCACCTCTCCTTGGATCTCTTCATATGTGGGGGCACCTGGAAAACAGACATATTAGAGACAGAGACCTGCAAAGAGGAACAGGAGAAAAGACCAACAGCACCATATACAGGCTGTAGCAAGGATTCTGGTGAAGAGGGAGAAGCTTCTAAAAGATTATGAGAATGCTTCATATTAGGAGGATTGCCTCCCACATTCACTGAAGAAAACTCAGAATGCCTATATTTCAGCCCTAATTGCCTTTGAGAGGCCCTTCTAGCCTATATAAAAAGATACTGAAAATGAGGGAGCATGGAAATAAAGGATCATTCGAGCGCTGTGGTTTAGATCTTAAATGTCAAAATGAGATCAATGTCCTTTGTCCTTAGCTTGGTGTTATTGGGAAGAAGGTACTGGAAATTTTAAAAGGGGTATTCTTTTGATTGGGAGCACATTTTTAAGGGGAGATTAGAAACCTAGATCTTTCTCCTTCCTTTTTCTGATTTATAGCTATGAGGTAAGTGATTCTTCCCTGTGTTCCTTGCCATAATGTACTGCCTCTCCATGGGCCCAAAAGCAATGGGGTTAACCAATCATGGACTGAAACCCCAAGATTCTTATCCAAAAGGAGCCTTGCCTCATGATATGTTTAATCATAGGCATTTGTTTCAGTGATAGAAATCTGGCTGGCAAACCTAGCCAGTAGATTGTGGTCCCTTTGAAACTAGAAGATCCCTGATGAGAGATGAAGTTAATTTAAGGTTAAGACCTTTCTTCGCCCTTAGAAGCTGCTGATACATCAGCTCAAAAACCAAACTGTTCATACCTTGATAAACACAACAGGACCTCTTCCCTGAGACTGAAGTAACACTTGCTCTTCCCAAAGACCCCTAAGGATGGGTGCATGGGGGCCACAATTTAGAAGGAGGAAACAGCACTCACTCTGGAGAGCCCCTTGTTTATATGAAACCGGAAAAATTTATAGAAGCACAAAGCTCAGAAATTGGGAAGGAAGAGAGGATAGGATGGGCCATGACAGAGAGGGTGTGTCTCATCATGGTACAATGTATGTATATATAGACATGTCATACTGAAATCTCTTCATACAATTAATCAATGCAAATAAAAATATGTAGAATAAAACCCATAGAGATAGCCACCAGTGGTCCACACTCAGGAAGCTGAGGTAGAAAGGTGTAGTTCAAAGCCAGCCTAAACAGACAAATCCAAGAGACTCTTATCTCCAACAAAACAACCAAAAGCAAGAAGCGGAGGCATGGTTCAAATAGTAGACTATCAGACTTGAGTGAAAAAGCCAAACAAGACCACAGGACCTGAGTTTAAGTCCCTGTACTAGCACAAAATAAAAGTATCTCATAGAGATAATCACATATCATTCCCATGACTAGTAGACATTAGCAAAGATTAGGGAAAGAAGTAGAGTTCTTCTACTTATTTATAATGCCCCTTCCCTCTGAGCTCATACAGACTGAGTTTAGTTGATGACCATTTGTAAAATTAAGTGAGTCTTAAAATTGAGATCCACAGAAACTCATCAAAAGCAGGTATAGAGTGAGCAAATTCGTCTTTGCCAATGTTTGTAGAATGGATAGGTATTTTCATTATTGTGTGCTTTGGTTATGTAACATAAGTAGAGCTGGCCTTTCCATTGGAAACCATATTTTCCCTTAAATTTTCTTTTAAAAAAATTATGAAGACTCTGAAAAGCAAAATGATCACACACCCTAGAGAGAGCCATTCAATTACTAGCAGTGCACTGACAGGTCCTGGAAACTATGAGCCTCTGGCACAGGCTGTAGCATTTTCAAAGCTGGGAGGGGAAATGGGCTAGTGCACAGGTCTCAAGGGACTCCCACTCAGGAGCACAGCAGCATCTGCCATGTGTCAAATTGATTCTTAAGATAGGTTGTTTCACTTCCAACCATGTATAAGTCAACATGGCAGACAAAAAGAGAAAAGGAGGAAGAGAGGGAGAGAAGAAGAGAAATTCATAATCAAATAGCAAAGGCAGAAGAAATCATGGCATCTTTCAATATTCTTGAAATTACAGTGGTGTTCCCCATGGAAAGTGTGCCTTTAGGACCAGTGGGCATGCTCAGGTTTCAGAGTGGCCTCTCAGAGCCCAGGTGGAATAGTCTTCATTGCTATCACAGAGAAGGCAAAGCCACTCTGTGAATTAATTCTTATTGCAAAAGAAGTGCAATGGCTTAAGTAAATGCACTCTATGTTATAAATATCTGTAAATCCTAGCTACACAGGAAACTGAGATCCTAAGGATCACAATTTAAAACCAGAGTGGGCAAAAATGTTGATGAGACGCCATCACAACTTAACAAAACAGTAGGACTGAAGGCATGGTTCAGATGGAAGACCACCAATGGAGCAAGCAAACCAAGCAAGACTGAAGCTCTGAGTTCAAACTCTAATGCCAGCAAAAAAAATAATAAATAATAATTTGGAATGCATTGGCATAATTAGGCATGTTAATTTCCTCCTAAAAATGCAAGTAGATGATAGATTTCACAGTGTGGAATTACCTTAGAAATGAGAGCCTGCAGCACAGTGTTTCCAGATCTAATCTGAGCCCAGCACTGCTCAAAGCACAGGGGCCAGCCAGGGTTCTGGCCCTTAAGGGAGCTCATAGACTAGTGAATAAGTGAGTCATTTGATGAGCATGTTTATGGGGACTTCCTCAGGAACAAATGAGGGTCATCAGTGTCATTAGCAGGAGAAGCTGATAGCCAAGACAAGCCTGGAGAGTGAGAAGAAGGCCAAGAGAAGAAACTTGGGGAATAAAGATGCAAATGTCCAAGCATGAAAAAGTGTGTTGCTCTAGGGGAATTACAGAGTTTCATTTGTCTAGAAGCTTGGGAAGTGGAGGAAGGGAATGATGCTAAAAATTGTGTGGGGTCCAGAATTTTGCCTTGGACTTCATCCCACAGGCTACATGAGGCCAAAAATGGGCTTGGAGTAGAAGGATGATAGGAACAGATTGACATGCTTGAAGTTTCCAAACATGTGAGGCTGTGAAGAGACTGAAGCAAGATACAGCTAGATCTAGAGAATCAGTTACCAGGCTGCTGAAATACATTGGTGAGAAATGAGGTTGTCTGGCACTAGAGTGGTGACACTGGGGATAGAGAGACATGAATGGATTGAAGGAGCATTTGCAACATAAAATCAGCAGCATTGGAAATTGGGTGTAGAGGCAGCAAGGATGCCTGTGGCAATAGGAGCACATCAGGGCTGTTCTCCAAGATAAGGAAAAATATGCATTTGAGGATTCAACTCATTATTTATTTGACCTGTGGTTTGGAATTTGTATAGAAAACCAACTAGCTCAAACTCAGTTTCTCCTATACGCACAGCACAAATTAATTCTATGACCCCAAAACATGTGGGATTTGCTCCTTACCAGCAAATAAGCAATGCAGCTTGTATCCTCTAATAATTCAATATTGACTCAAGCTATCTGGAGATAGCATTAGACCCACAAGTTTAGAACTCAGTCCCCAAAACTTTCCTGCACCAGTGTAGATACCTGTCCCAACCTGAGGATTGTGCCCTTCTTATCATTAGCTAAGTTTACTCATAGTCCAACAAAATTAAAACCAGGAAATGGATACTGGAAAGGGAAAGGTGGGATCAAATGAAGAGAAGAAGAGGGTAAGAATGCAGTCTTAGGGCTGGGAAGGTGGCTCAGTGGTAGAGTGCTTGCCTTGCATGCCTGAGGCCCTGGGTTCGATTCCTCAGCACTACATAAGCAGAAAAAGCCGGAAGTGGTGCTGTGACTCAAGTGGTAGAGCTGAAGAGCACAGGGACAGTGCCCAAGCCCAGAGTTCAGGCCTCATGACCAACCAAAGAAAAAGAAGGCAGAAAGAAAGAAAGAGAGAGAGAGAGAAAGAAAGAAAGAGAGAAGGAGAGAGAGAGAAAGAAAGAGAAGGAGAGAGAGAGAAAGAAAGAGAGAAAGAAAGAATTCAGTCTTAAGATTCAATGTATAGGGCTGGGAAGGTGGCTCAGCGGTAGAGCGCTTGCCTTGCATGCATGAGGCCCTGGGTTCGATTCCTCAGCACCACATAAGCAAAAAAGAAAAAAAAGCTGGAAGTGACACTGTGGTTGAAGTGGTAGAGTGCTAGCCTTGAGCTGAAGAGCTGAGGGACAACGCCCAGGCCCAGAGTTCAGGCCCCACGACCGGACCCCAAAAAAAAAAAAAAAAAGATTCAATGTATACCCTACAGAATTAAGAAAATGAGTGAAGGGGTAGGGTTTAGAGGGATAAGTGAGAATGATGAAAGGGTGCTGTTAAAGAAATGAGCTCCCTTCCCATAGCCTAGTCCACTCCTTCCCCTCTCCACAGCTTAGCATGCTCCCTTCCTAGGCAACACTAGGCCCATGTAGTAAAGGCAGTAAATAATCTCCTCCAATCCCCTCTACCTTAGGATGGCACTTCTCTGGAGTAGCTACCACCATATAAGGCAATAAGAGCCCCTTAGAGTGACCTTCAGGTCTGGGCAACTGCAAGGCCCCTCATCTACTCTTTGGACAGCAGCCATAAATCCTAGTCTGCCATGGTGAAGCCCCTGGCTCTCACATCCACACCAGGGTCTCCACCTCCTAGCCCCATCTGGCCCCTCCTAAACCTCCTAGGTTATATAGGTCACCTCAGACAATACGCAGTGCTTCTTCTCACTTCTCCCTTGTAAGAAGGGGTCTTGCCAGCCCCTTTCCCGGGAATAAACCTTTCTTTGTTCTCTGTACCTGCATGTCTGTGTGGTTTTCTGGCAAAGTCTAAATAATCTAAGAGGTGCCATTGCTCAAGAGACATCATATTCGTAAACTGCTTTGTTGAATGGCAACTCCTTTATACAACTACTTAAAGATAATAATGATGATGATTATGATAATAATGAATCCCATAATTCTCCTTCTGGGCCCAGAGAATTTGTAAGAGTGCCTCACATAATCAGGGCCTCACATGCACTGAGATTTCCTGGCTTGTTATAAAGGGTATTTCAGGGAGCAGATGAAGGGATGCACAGGGCAAGTTGTGGAGGAAGGACGTGGAACTTCCATACCCTGTCCAGGTGCACCACCTCTAGGAACCTTCACCTTAGGTAGCTGAGCAGCTACCTAAAAGCTGCAGACCTTGTCTTCCAGAGTTTTACGGAGCTTTCATTATATTACTCACAACAGAGTGAATCGTTGGCTTCGGTGATTACCCCCACCCTCCTCACAGATTAGCTACACTAATCCTGCCTTGATCTTTTTGGATAACCAGCCTCCCCACATCCTGAAGCTACCTAGGGCTTCCAGCCACCAGTTAACTAATTAGCATACAATGAGTCACCCTTACTTCGAGTTCCCGAGGATTCTAGAAATAACATACCAGGAAACAGGGATAAAAACCAAATATATATTTTGCTATATCACAGAGCTGTGTTCATTTGACTAGTACAGTCTACACTAAGCAGCTGGAAAAGAGACAAAACACACTGTCCCTCAGGAGAGCTAAGGCTCAAGGAAACCCAGCCCTCAGGCCTGCCATTCCCACCATGGGTATGGTGACCTTAGCACGTGGCTCTGGACACTTCATCACTGCCCTTGAATTCAGAGGCCCCCCTGTCCAAGGCCACCAACCCTTCTCATGTACCCTGGTCTTGCTGTACATGAGATTCTATCCCTTGTGGGTGAAACCTGCGAGGGGGTGGTGAGGAAAAGCGGATGCTCTGTGGCTCCATAAGTCATATACCACAAAATTTCCCCCAAGAGCCTCCCTTTAGTCCTGGACAGCAGTTGGAACTCCAGAATGGGGACATCTGGGTATACTATTCTAAGATAGACTCTGCTCCTCTCTTCTCTCCTTCCCAACAGCTGGAGAGTCATGCCCAGGTGTGCTCAGGTGTGCATACATACACATACACATACACACACACACACACACACACACAGTAGAGATAGTATCTCCTCCAAAATACATAGTAACTCAGATGGATGTGTTTTCCTGTTTGTGATCATTCTCATTCTGTTTTTCATCTTTTAGAACCTCAAGGTTGCCAAGTACACACCTGTAAATCCTAGCCACTCAGGAGGCTAAGATCTGAGGATCATGGTTTGAAGCCAACCCAGGCAGGAAAATCTATGAGACTCTTATCTCCAATTAACCACCAAAAATCTGGAAGTAGAGCTATGACTCAAATAGTATAGTGGTAGCCTTGAGTGAAAAAGTGAGAGCTCAAAGCACTGAATTCCAGCTCTAGTATTGGTACACACACACACACACAAACCAGAAAAAAAATGTTTACTCTTAAAATAATGGGGGCCAGGTTTGTAAGGACTGTGTCTACCCTAAGTAATCTTTCTCTCTTTATAGACGTACAGAGGCTTAGATGTACCCCCTCTCATCCCTGCCTCCCAGACCAATGCATTTTCCTGAGACCATAGTCACATTTCATTATCTTCCAGATACCAACAGGATAAAGAAACACTAAAATTCATTTATTCTAGCCATTTGGGTGGATGTCGTAAAGTTCTGGTAAATGCTTCTGGCAACGAATTTGGTTTATAGTTGCCTTAGTTTTCTTCTGCTGTTGTAACCCTAACTGGCTGTTGTACCCCAAACAGTAGCAGTGCATGGGGGGTCTCAGGTTTGGATATCCAAGGTGCAGGGCCTACAAGTGTGAACGTATTCACATTGTGTCATAACAGACAGGAAAGTGAGATCTCACTCATAAGATATGTCTGAAAGTTCTCCATAAATGATCTTGAGTCAACCTCTAGATACATACTTCCTTCCCATTTAGTGCATGAATGGCCAAAAGTATGCATGCATGCAAGAGTGCATTCTTGTCCTGGTTGAATTGTTGCAGGCAAATAAGACCAGGCTACTCACTTGCTGCTGGCTACCATAGGAGCCAGCCTATCAGTGGCTGGAATAAATCATCAATTGCCTTAATCAGTGACTCAAAAACCTTTCCAATGCCTTTATTTCTGCATCTCTTCCAGTACAAGCCTGGGCCCTTCCCTCTCTAGCATTAGTGAGACCTATGGAGCTGAGAGGCCTCTGTCCATGCCTGGCAGCCCCAGACAAAAGCCATCTTTATAAACTCAGCCAAGCAGGGCAATGGGGTGGGGGGACTTCAGACATCACTAAATAGAAGCAGCTCAACTTCTCTGAGCTTCAGCGTCAGCTTCTTTGTCAGTAACTAAGAGGATGGAAGAAAAAGGCTTCCAAAATGCAGAGCAAAATGCCCTGGGTAAAGAGAGCCAAAGTGATAGAGGTTTTTTATGTTCATGTGCGTTCTACACAGCTGGATTTGAACTTGTTCCTCATCAGCAGCCAGGAGTTATCAACACAAAATCCTATACGGTAGGACTCCCTGGGCTGCAGGGAGTATTTCTGCATCAAGACATCTTTACACAACACAGTTTGGAAATGGCCTGGAATGAAATTAAACAGCAGTTTGCTTACACTTTAATCACCACAGGCAGATGAAGATGTTGCTGTGATTATGACAAAGGAATCTATATTTATTGTCTTGTGGGGATTTATATCAGAGACACAGTGATCTTTCCACACGGCACCCAATTTATTCATAAAGCCATAGCAAGGCATTGCAAATGTACATGAGTCTTTCACATGTCTTTTTTCAGCCTCACTGAGCCAGGAGCAGAGGATGAGCCTGTCCACTCACCAGGCTTCTGTGTATCCAGCTAGGCTAGTGAATTGAGAAAGTGCTGTCAGATAAGGGTTGAGGGAGTGAACCAGAACCACTGCAGACACTGCTTTCTGTGAACACAGATCTGCTGCCTTGTGCTATTAAATGCACAAGAGGAATAATAGAGGCCTCAAGTGAGAACCCACAAACACGGAAAGACAAAAGCCCTCACCAGCCAGTCCAAGATTTGGGTAAAGTGCTTCAAAAGGTCTTTAACTTAGCCGGGCGCTGGTGGCTCACGCCTGTAATCCTAGCTACTCAGGAGGCTGAGATCTGAGGATCGCGGTTCAAAGCCAGCCCGGGCAGGAGAGACCGTGAGACTCCGATCTCGAATAAACCACCAGAAAACCGGAAGTGGCGCTGTAGCTCAAGTGGTAGAGCGCTCGCCTTGAGCTGAAGAGCTGAGGGACAGCGCCCAGGCCCAGAGTTCAAGCCCCACGACTGACAAAAAAAAAAAAAAAAAAAGGTCTTTAACTTTCCTGGCTGCACCCACGTGTGACTTGTGATTAAAACGTCTGCAATGAACAGGCATTCATAAAACGCCTACACCATGCCAGGCTATGGATGAGAAAAGGGTGGGAGGGTGGGGAATGCAGCTGCAAAGGTGGGTAAAATGCCATCCAGTGGGGGGCACTATGACAGCCAAATTATGCAGGCACTCAGGAATCCTGGTAAGGCATGGGCCCAGCAAACCAGCCAATTCCAGTGTCCATGTCAGACCTGGTGAGATGCTTATGAGTAATGGGCAAAAGAATCATCTTAACATCGTCTCAGAGGCTGCCAGTGAGGAAGCCTGCACCCCCTTGTCATCACTCTGTCACTCCTCAGCTGTCTCCAGCAGACTTGGATGTGAATGTGAGAGCTAGGTGTGCTTATTTGTCCCTCCACTCTGCCATCTCCTTCAATTCTGCACATCACTGAAAAGCAGCAAACACTGCTGCTGTCCCCTGACCATCACTGAAAAGCGGCAAACACTGCTGCTGTCCCCTGACCATTCCCCCTCAAGCCCCATGTGAGAATTTAATGGCCACTCTGGCAGTACTGAAGAGGTTATGAAGGCTCCACCCTCATAAATGGACCCAGGCCCTTACTTTGTTCAGAAGTGGCTTTGTTGTACAAGCAGGGTCTCTCTGTATCTCCCCATGCTCTTGCTTTCCCTTCTGCCATGTTATAACACAACATAAAGGCCCTATAAGATACAGCCTCTGAATCTTGAGCTTCTCAGCAACCAGAACCAAGAACCCCAGGTATTGTTACTATTTATAAATAAGCCAGCCTAAAGTGCTCCTTTATAAGAGCAGAAACAGACTAAGGCAAGTAACAAACCAGAGTTTTCTTTCCTTTATCAGTACGTATTTATAGCATATTAGGACTCCCACCTCAAGCCTGAGTGAATATAATGAATTCTTCTGTCTCACTTATTCTTAAACTGATTCTGATATATCATGTCTCCATCCTAGCAAAGGGCTCTATTAAGTAAAAAGAGGCCTAGATGTACAGCCCACCACACCCTCTCCTAAGGCATGGAGGGGAATAGCCATCTTTTTTAAGTATGACTCATACTGCCTCTAATGTGGGAACCAAGAATAAATGTGTGTAGTCATAAAAGTGATTCTCTTCCTCTCACATATACACACAGAGCACATATTGATTGGGTATGTAAGACAGTAGTATGCTTCGTATTTGATCAAGATCCATTTTATAGATGAGGAAACTGAATGTCTGTGAGCCTAAGATTACTCATTTTCATCTGAGGCTAGTAACTGCTAGGATCATTCAGTGCTATGGGGTTGGATTCCAATTTCAGGGACTCCCTGGAAACTATCCAAGAGCATACCAGTGTGGGAATGCTCAAGAAAGTTGAGCCAGGTAGGTCTCCAAACCAGAATACTACAGAATTTCAGTTCATTTGTGCTGTAATAGAAGAATACATTAATTTACAATGAAGAAAGAAGTTCTTTGACCTAGGTGCTGGTGGCTCATGCCTATAACCCTAGCTACTCAAGAGGCTGAGACATGAGATCACGGTTTGAAGCAGCCTGGGCAGAAAAGTTCCTGTGAGACTCATCTCCAATTAACATCTCAACAACTAGAAGTGGAGCTCTGGCTCAAAGTGGTAGAGTTCTATCCTTGAGCAGAAGAGCTCAGGGACAGCACCCAGGCCCTGAGTTCAAGCCCTACAACTGATCCCTCCCCAAAAAAGTTCTTTTTCTTATGGTCCTGGAGGTTGAGAAGATCAAAATCAAGGGGCTGCATCTGGGGGAAGGTCTTCTTGCTACATCATAGCATGGCAGTGGGTACTCCATGGCAAATGAGCACCAGAGAGCTGCACATGCTTCTGCAAGTTACTCACACATGATAACACTAATCAAGAAGGGCCCCTACCACCTAATCACTTCTCCCAACCATGTTATTGAGCACTACATTTTCCAGCAGCAGGGATACATTCACACCATGGCATGAAGGATAATTTTTTTGGGAGCCACAGAAAGTTGTTGAAAGACACTGATTTGCCCAGAGTCACTCTCTCAGAACTCCTGCCACATAGTCATTTCTCTTATTCCCCAGAGAGGGCAAAGTGCCCCATAAGTTGACAACAGTAGACCAGGAGCAAAGCCTAACCTTGTCAGAGCCAAAGACATTTCTCATGGGTTCGCCACCTCCTTCCACAGTTGTTTCGTGGATCTAGAGATTAACCACGGGGGAGGGGGAGGAGGGGAAAGCCAGACTGGGAGACTCTGAAATTGCCAATCAGTTGACTGTCCAGAGATGCTGGGAACAGCAGGCATGTCTCTGAGCCAGCAGAATTGCTGAGGGCAGCGGGAACCTGGTGAAAGTCACCTATATTCAGGCAAAGTCCCAGACCTCAGTGGGGGACAAGAGAAAACCTAGTTGGTTGGAAGGTAGATTCTCCATCCTCTTTACACCTGTGAATAGAGTAAGAATTGGACTGATGTTTCTGAAGCCCTAATTCAAATTTTGTCCTGTGAATTCTTCCTCCCTCCTATATTCCTAAATGCAGGTTCAGAGGCTGAGCCCATAGAAGAAATGGCAGTTTTGCCACCTTGGACAATGGTAGCTTCTGCTCCACACTCTCCTTCTTGTAGCTCCTACCAATAAATAGGTAGAGATTCCACCCCACAGATGTGATGAAGCCATCTGAAAACATTCCGCAGAATTATCAGCTAAAGAGTGCTAAATAGGCTCCGGAAAGCAGACACTTAAGATATTCTGGGTGATGGGAGACAACGAACTGTTTGATCTGTTATTCAGCAATAGATTGTAATTCTAAACACGATGTTCGTTATTCCACTGTGTGGATTCTAATTAACTGCCAGAAATGCATTGTTGAGGGGATGATGGATCATGCTGGGGAAACTATTAATACAACTCATTCACTTCTGCCACGTGCAGCCCAAGCCCAGAGCAATTGACTCTGGAGAGGCTGAGCTTCAGGGAAAGAACCAAGATGACCGCTCCACGGCCTGCAGTAAGGATGTAATTGATGCCACCATTTCTGCACCTGCAAGGGCATGATCCCTGTCCTTCCAAGCCCCACAGCTGCAGGCTGGGGGAGGCATTAGAAGACATCTCCCTGAGTAGTAAATGATGCCTGAAGCAACTGGCCAAATTTAGTGAGGTGGGAGTTACTTGGAATAGATATAAGGTCTTGTACATGGTCTGTCAAAAACAATCATATAAGTTTGAGGAAGACATGGAGATTGCAGTGAAACTCATTCGGTTACAGTTTACCAGACACCCAGCCAGCCCTGACAAAAATACTGTAGTCTGCACTAGCTAAAGCAACTATAAACATAAAAGACCACTCTCATCCTTTGTTTTTAAATTGGTCATTCTGGAGAATCCTACTTAACATATTTTAAAAGATTACATTAGGGCTTGCCACTGACACAGAATTATTTTAAGGTATTTGCTCATGTTACTATAGTGCTGGTAGGTAGAAACCACAGGACAGGGCAATTGGCTAGAAATCCAGGTAAGATCTAAATTTCTTCTTGTTCAGGAAATCTTGGCATTTGGTTTCAAGGCCTTCCATGATTATTTTGCATACTAGGTATTAAGAAAGAAAACTAGGACACAATGCATCTTGCAATATAATTTTATGTTATATTTACTTAAGAACCTGTTAAAGCTTATTTTGAAAATGCTTTTTATTGCAGATTATGCTTTTACATATGAAAAAAGAAACATCAGTAAAATAAATTAAGATATTCATAAAAACCTTTTCACTGGCAGAATCTAGCTCTGCTATATAAGTTCTTGACTCAAAGCTGGGGATGTCTAGGTTTTCCCACATAATATTGTCTCTGGGCATCACAAGCTTGGCTAACACAACATTTTTATAGGAAACTATATAAGTACTGAAAGCCCTTGGGAGCCCTTAAGTGGGTTTTGCAATTATGTAGAGATAGCCTACATTTGATTCTAACTTACTGTCCCATAAACCAATCTGGTACCTGTGGACCTAGAAAATCCACCACTATTGTCTTCTAGATCCTGTCTACTGATGCCACGTCCACAGGTTCTGAGGATGAGATCTGAGTGCTGGATAATGTGCTGGTAATGAGCCCTGTCATAAACAATGCCCAGCTGATGCCACCATGGGAAATCAGGACACTTCCTGTTTCTATTGAAAAGGCATTGATATTTGGGGATAAACTGTGTATTTTAAATCAATGGAATATACATCAAGCAAGTATTAAGCTCTGACAACATGGGGGTCACTGTCCTCCAAGCCCAACAATCTTTACCACATTTAATCCGCAAACCATCTTATGGGGTGTGTATTGTTATGCTCCCCATCCTATATATAAATAAGGATCAGGGAAGTCCTGGTTTTCAGCAAGTTGTGAGTGAGGCACAGCTCAAGGCAATCTGACAAGTGGAATATGATTACTCTTCTCTAAGCCACTGTGTCTTTCCAAGATGATGATAGGGACCTGCATGTTCTTCAAGGCCTCTATGGGAAGAGTTCTGAGAGTCCTGGAAGAATTGGGTTGGCAGGGATGGGGAAGACTACAAGAAGAGAACAGGAATCTTGTAATAAAAGGTACTCTCCATGAGCAGAGAGCACCCATCAATATACTGGTCTTTATTATGTGCCATAACAGAGCCAAGTCTGACACACTGCTGCCCTATGGGAGTTGATAGAGGATGAAATGAGAGGTTCGCATGCAAGAGTGCCACGTTGACATTGTAGACAAGGAACTGGGCACTGTTTCAGATTTTCACTCTTAGAGAGGAGGAATCTTTTCATGAAGACGTGTGTGTGTGTCCATACCTATGTCAATAATAGAGAAAGAAAATCAAAATCCTAACAAAAACCTTACTGTGTTATTTCCCTGGAGAAATACTATCAGTCTTAAATGTGATATTGGGCAAATATGTCTCAAAAGTCTTTAAGGGACCTTTTAAAATTTTGCTAATTATAGAGTTTAACTCCCTTTCACCCAATGAGATTCACAAGCTCCCCTCTCTCCAATCCAAAGGCTGCAAGGCCTACTGCCAGCTGACCTCTAAAGAACACAGGGCTCTTGGGATAGACAAAAGCCTGTGATGATAGTGACTTCTGGTGATTGTAATAGTTTCTGGTAGTCCCAAACCTCTGAGTGGTAAGAGGCCCTACTGCCTTATATAAATGCAGAAGCCACAAATGACAAGGTCTTACTTTAGTTTCTGAGTAATTTTTTTGGTTGACTCATATTCCAAAAGGGCTTCAAGCCCAGGTTATCTATATAATAATACCTGGAAGGGGTATTCACTTTCTTAGGGAGAAAGGACCTTAGGGAGAAGGTTAAGGATGGACTGGGAATGAGCAAACCCCATTTCTCAATGGAAAATCCATAGTTTATTCTACAGGGCTATGTATGGCAGCTATGAAGATAGAAGATGGAGTTTAGGGCTTGCTTGTTCTTGCTCATGAAGAAGACAGGTAGAAATTCCTTTCATATATATTGAAAGACCTCTTGTAGTGCTGCATTTGCAACATTATCTCTGATCCTATCTGAATCTCTTCTGGAAGCCTAGGGCAAGCTGTACTGATACTATCAGCCTCCTTTCCAGTTTCTGCAGTGCACAGACTTAGCACACAGCTGACAGGCTGGCCCAGAGTTTTCTCAACCCACATCAGTCTGACTCCTTGTCCTTCTATGGACTGAGCACACTGAATATGGAACTGTAGACTCTGCACATAGACTCCTCAATGAGAGACACCTAACCACCAGCAGTGGCATCTTCTTCACGCACATGCCACACCCAGGTGGTCCAGGGAGTTATAGAGTGGAACAGAACACCTGACGCTGACTATTGGAAATGGCATCTAGGCCATGTCACTACGTGTAAAGAATAAAACAGTTTCGTTCTCTACTCTAGCACTAAATGCACAGTATTCCTGTGATTCACTGTGTGGACAGTATACATACACACCAAGCAATTTTTCACCAGATAACACCTGGGTGTCAAATAATTCATCTCTGACACTATCTGCCTGGAGAAAGCATCAGGTCCCAAGACTAACACCCCACCTGCACACATCAACCACAACCCACCTGCACTTCTGGCCACCCAGCCTCAGAGGAAGCTCACATAGCCCCTTCCTTGGGTTGGGTGACTTGCTGGGACAGCTGCCAGGACTCTGAGAACACCCTGCTTGCATTTATGTGGTGAAGAGGCACACAGGGGGATGGAGGCAACGGGATTGAAGAGCGCCTGTGCACTTGCGGCACCCCAGCCTTCCTGCTCGTGTTCAATCACATGGAAAGGGCATAAGGACTCTCTTCTTGGGAGTCAGGGAATGACTCTGAAAGGTTCAAATCTCTGGTCACTCCTAAAGTACATTAATGTCACAGAGGCAGTTTGGGCTTCCTTCCTCCCTCCTTCAAGGGACATTCAAGTGTAAATCTGACATTAAGACACTTAGCCCCTTGGAGCCGACAGGTAACCAGCCAGACAATGCGTACTTGAAGAAACAACTTCTCAAGCCCAATGCTGGTGACTCATGCCTGTAATCCCAGCTACTCAGGAGACTGAGATTTGAGGATCATGGTTTGAAGTCAGCCAGGGCAGAAAAGTCCCCGTGAGACTCTTAACTCCAATTAACCACTCAAAACTGGAAATGGAACTGTAGCTCAAGTGGTAGAGCACTAGCCTTGAGCACAAAGAGGTTCAGGAATAGTGCCCAGGCCCTGAGTTCAAGCCCCACAACAGACAAAAACAAAAAACAAAACTTCTCTGAGCTACAGTTCTGGCTCAGCAACAAGAGTGCCTACCAAGCAAGTATATGAGGCCCTGAATTCAAATCCCAGTTCCAAAGTAAGAAAAGAGGAAGGAAGGAAGGAAGGAAGGAAGGAAGGAAGGAAGGAAGGAAGGAAGGAAGGAAGGAAGGAAGGAAGGAAGGAAGGAAGGAAGGAAGGAAGGGGAGAGCAAGGCAAAGCAATTTCTTACCTGTCCCACTCAGCCCAAGCCCCAATGGTTATCATAGTCCATTAAATAGTCTAGTTCAAACCCTTTCTTCAGGACCTGTTGAGGGGAGAGAGGAGATTTAAGGAAAACAAGAACTAATATGTCCTCAGTTTGGACTCCAACTTCAGAGAAATGAAGACTCAAGAAAGAAGAATGAGCAGAAGAGAGAACAGGTATCTGCTTGGACTCTTGGAGAAACCTCTTCACAGACTTGAAAGGGGATGCTGCTTTCCCACCATGCCTGTGGGGAGACCTTTTCAAGAGAGGATGATGGGTAATGGGTGCCAGACCGATTAGTGCAGCTTCTCTGCCCGGGAAGCTGGGAGGGACAGCCCAGACTGTGAGTTGCTTCTGGAGATTTGCATTTAATCCAAAGTACTGATCCAGAAAACAGGATTTGATCACTAACCTGTTCCCTGCTGTTTCTTAAACAAACACAAAGCCCATTGTTGCTACCTGGGGGTACTCAATACCAGTAATGGGAAGAAGCAAACACTAAAAGAGGCATCCAAAGCTTTACAGGTAACACAGTAGAAATCCTCGAACCCTGCATGGAAAACTTGATCTCCCTGCCTCTCTCACTGGGCTTCTACTTTCTCTTCTGCTGAAATGGCCTTTGATTCTCCAACTGTCCCTTTACAGTAGAGATGATAAAAGAAGCCCCAGGGAAGAGGAGGGGCCAGTGGAATGTGGCTTCAGTGAGACAGGGAGGAGAGTTGAGAGCATAAAAGGGATTATCAGTATGTGATCGCAGAGGTTGAGGGACAGAAGGCTGAGGAAATGCCATTGGGTTGGTATTTCTGTCTCTGGTGACCTTTGAAAAAGCAATTTCTCTTGTGTGGTGAGTGCAGGATCCAGATGGTGTAAAGTCAAAGGCTGAGTGGGCAGGGAAAATGAGAAGGAGAATCAGCACCCACTCTCAGATGAACCAGGTAGCAGGGAATGAAGGAATAAGGAATAAAGAACAGGGGGTTATCAGAGATTTGACAAAGGAACAGGGCCTGGGAGTGTGGTACCAGAAGTAGTCCAGAGGAGAGAGACATGGGAGCTGCTACAGAGAGAAGACATAGTTGAAGAGAGGCAGCTAAGGCCCAGCTCACCTTCACACCAGGCCCATCAGTCCCCAGAGGAGACCTGGGGATTCCAAGTCTACACCACCCACCAACCACCTAATGTATGATCATCAACGATGGATGGTATACACACACTTACAAATAAAAACAGGAGGAAAGAGAGAAGGGACTAAGGAATAGAGAAGTTGAAAATACGAAAGAAAAAGAATGGGGACTCAGCTGAAGAATCTCAGCTTTCTCAGTAGAGTAGGAGAAAAAAATGTCATCTGCTCAAAATGCAGCAGATATGAATTGCTGGAGGGTTAAGGGGCACAAGGAGGGAGTGAAAATGGCTTTCATGCCCCCAATATGCTAAACAGAGCTCCCCAACGGGACGCTAGGACAGCTCAGTGGGCCAGGATACAATCAGCCATCAGGACCCAGGTTAGAGGGCCAGGTTAGTTTCTGCAGCTTCTCATAAGTGACTTGAACACAGCAGAGGTGGGAGCCCTAGTGTGGTGCTGGGAATATAGCCAGGGACCCACTAACTGCCTGCTGTGCCCTTACTGCTCCTGGCCAACACAGGACCAGTCTGATATGCACCAGAGCACATGGCCTGCTGAGGGCTGGGCAGGGGTTCTCCGCAGTGCTAGCTTCAGATGTACCATCAATGAGGGAAGCATGGTATCTGTCTCCAGCATCTGTCTAACATGTCATCTCAGCCTCGAAGCCATCTGTAGGGAACACACCAACTGTGGGGATTGTCAAACTCAGTATTTCCAAATACTTCATATGAGATCCAGTTATATTATCACAAGAAATCCTAACAGTACTTTTTTTGTTGGTGAAAGAAAAGGAAGAATATTAGAGGCTTTAAATATGATTTCAACTGTTATAAATTTCTGAATGGCCATAAAAAAGCAGCTTTAAAACTTTTATTACCTACTTGGGTGAACAAAGTTTCTAGTCAATGGTAACCTATTAGGAATTTGAACGAATGATCACCAAGTCTAAGGCATAAATTTCATTCTAGCTTTTTAAAAATATTGGCACTGATTTTTAAAAAACCAAACCACATTTAATCAGGGAAGCTAGCTCTTTTTCTTTGTGTTTTTTTTTTTCCATTTAAAAAAATTCCCTGGATTTCTAGAGCTTTTATACAAATGTATTTACTTACTATTTTAATTATTTATCTAATAGTTATTTCCCAATCTTTCTTTAAATGATGTACTTTTCATCAACATAAGGAATGTAAAAATGTTTAATGACTATTTTTGCCAAGTCCCACAGAGAGGCTCCCCAACTTTCTCCAGTTGCTCCAGTGACCATTCAAATACTGTTTTTGAGTCTACGTTGACAAAGTATCAGTACTGAGTAGATGATGAGGATGACAACATGGAGCCGTGGGCAGGGCCAGCTGCTGTTCTGCTGTCCTCCCTGAAAAACTCTGTTCAAGCAGACAACAGGTATACTGGAAGAGAAGCTACCAGGTATAAGCCCTAGGGCTCTGCTACAGGCAGCTGAAGCACAACCCAGGCTGACCAGACTGGGAAGAAAATTTCTGTGTGGGAACTTGTATTGGATATCTGCATGACTAAGTTCCCTTACCTGCCCCTGTCCTTTCTGGACAATCCTCCCAATCTTCTGCAGAGATGTTTCTGCTGAGCCACTGCCATGTGTCTCCTCTCACAGATGTGAAGTACTTCCACTCACTTAAAATGTTCCTAAGTACCTGTTCCAGACTTGGGAGTTGTCCATCAACTGGCTTTGGGCCCAAATCCAGAAATCTCAAGGGGACCCCACCACAAATTTGGAAACACTCTAGAAAAAATCTTGGGCTATTTCTCATATTTCTTTCCTGGTCCAGGATTCCCATTTGTAAAATGAGAGGACTTTGACTAGGTGATCTTCAAGGCTCTTTCTGGCCCTGACATTTTCTACTTCTGAAGTAGCCAACATTCAAAAGATTTAATTTAAATATTGGTTCACATCACTGGACTGAAATGACTAGAATGCTGTCTTTTTGAGGACAGAAACTATACCTGCAAGGTGAGAGCCCTATCCTCCATGCTGCATACATAGCCTGGCATGCAATGAGAACTCAATAAGTATTGCTGAATGGAGATGAAAAGAGGAATGGCTCAGTCTATAAGTGAATGGGTAGATGAATGGATGGAGGGCCTTCTAGGAAGACATGGGAGTCAAAGGCACTGTTAAAAGATATGATAAAGGTCATTTATAGGAAAAACAATTGTTAAATCCTAGAGTACAGTGTGGGGAAGAGTGGGGGAGGAGGGGAAATCAGCCCACTATGGACCAAAGAACTTAAGAGTAGTCTACTTAATATCACAATCACACTGGGAAAAACACATCCGGTATGAAGGGTTAAGGACATATGCCCATCAGACAATAGCTTCCCGGGCTATTGACTCTCACTTGATCAATCTTAGAAGCCTTCCAAAAGGAAGGAGAATTTAAACATCTATTCAGAAGACAAAACTCAGTGTTGACTGGTAGAAAGAAGAGACAGCTCACATTAAAGAAGCCACTAGACATAGAGTTGAGACCACAGAGGAGGTAAGTCCACCCAGAAGGACAGGTAGAAAAGTAATGAGAAGAAGCAGTTCTCTCTGAGCCATCACACAGATAGCATTGCCCAGAATGCCAGAGGAAACTGGAGCGGTCTCCCACTTACCCCAGAGAAGAACGCCGTGTGCCCTACAGTAAGTATTAAGTGTCCCGTAGGAGACCCACCCTTCCTGTGTCTAACCTCCAGCAGTCACTATCTGCCTGGCCCCTGATGCCCTTTTCCAGTGTCCTTGTTCACTGGCAGCCATTTATTTAGCAACTATGATCAGAGTCCTTCGTTATACATCCCTGAGAAATTCAGTCCACACTGTGGCCTATGCACCAACTATCTGATAGGTAAAGCCCTGGGCTCTACCATCAGATCAGGGCAGGAGGTACAGAAAGAATAGTCTCCATCCTCATGAAACAAAACATATCCGGAAGGCTGGTGCAACAACAAATGATAGCTACACAGAACGAAATCCTGCAAGACTAGCCTCCCCATGTCAGCTTGCATATTTGGCGATATGACAGGTCACTGCGAATGTCTCTAGTCTTGACAGCCTCTTGCAGTAAACATCAGGTCTCCTCTGCTGGGCCTGGAAATCAGGTGTGTGATGACTCAGAGTTTTTTCCAATCATACGTCAGAAAAGCAGCCTGATATTGCTGTCTCTCTTCTGTCACAAAACTGGGTCATCCCACCCGAGGCAACCATTTACTCACCACCACCGGCAAAAAGCTGGGTCCCCATATCCCCTGCCCCAGCTGACAACGAGCCAATGGAAGATGACCAGAGGCCAGGATAGGAGGCAGTCACCACCCGACCTCCTGAGCTGCATAACTGAGTAGACTTGACTTAGTGAGAAGAGGGACATTTGTCACCTTTTATGGACTGTCTCTCAGCTTGGCTTCAAATCCACCTCTCTCTCTCTTATCTCCTCCTAGAGACATAGTACACAACTAAGTGAAACAATTAATTGAGGCCTTTTACCAAGACCAATGTGTGTTTTACTCCATGTAGTGCTGGTTAATTATTTAACAGCATAGAAGTGCCAGCTGCCTGCACAGGCCAAGGCTGCAGTGCACAGCAGAACCAGCCTTCTCTCAAGTACTCTTCAGGAATAAGGAGGCTACAGATTGCCCTGCATTGCCCTTGGGAGCCCAGAGGTCAAGTGCACACCTGGAGAAGCCGTGCCTCCTGTAATCAATCAGTGCCTGACCCCCATGAAGCTAAGAATGGCTGTTGTCTCTGCCCAAATTAACTGCTGGGTTTGTTTTTCCTGTGACATGGATATGGCAGAAAGCTCTTCTTCTTCTGTAGTTCTATAGGTGAGAGGCAGAAGAGCCCTACTGGACTCTGCTCATTCATATCCTGCCACAAATTGATCACTTTCAGCAGGGGTCATGACCTCCAATGTGAAGTTGGTAGTCACTTACCCAGCATCATCTCCGTCCTTACCAGCCACGCGGCAGCATGCACGGGCCAGGGGAGCAAACTTGCACCAGTTAAATAGAATTCTCCATTAATCTATGCGCATAGCAGAATCCAACACTGAATAGCATTCACATACTCAAGAACTCACAGACCAGTTAAGAAAACATATCTTACACATGTAAATATTTAAGAAACAACCTACAGTAAACTTTTGCTGCACCCTGTGAATTAATTAAAAGTCTCCCAATTTTTTATTTGTGCCCTTTGATTTGAGCCATTTTCTGCTGCAGTCACTTTACAACAACCTTGGCCTCCAGGAAGGAGAAAATTCACCAGAAAGTGTCATGTGTAAAAGGTAAACTACCCCTCAAACAGGAGTCATACCATCTTACAGAAAGCAGCCAAAACTCAGAAGACCAGGAGTCAGCCAGCTTATTCCTGTTGTATCCCAATGATAAAGTGATAACTGCTCTGGAACTCTTACAGAGACAAAGACTGAGCGAATGGCCAACCAAGCTGTATCTGTGACTTGAGACTGTTTTATCACTGCATACCTTTTTCACCCCTTCTCCCAATTCTTCCTATTTAATCTGAAGCCAATGTCTATAACCCAGAAGATGAGTGAAGATGTACTGAAGCTCTCTCTTCCCATAGCTGCCACATAATAATTCTCCTTTCTCTGCCCTTGACCATGTCTCCTTATTCTGCATCTGGTGTAAGTGGTGGACCTAACATGAGACTCCTGGACTTTGGGGGTCTAAAAACATGGTTTCAAATATGCATACAACCCCACTGACATTGCTGTCAGGTCTGGTGATAATGCAAAAGAAGTCACAAGCACTTTAAATGAGCATCATTATTCCACAATACTGTGAAATTTGAGAAATTATGTAATCACTTAATCACAATTTTAAAAAAAAAAGAGAACCTGGGGAAGATAGGGAGGGAAGGGATAGTGGGGGAAAACAATGGAGGGGGTAACAATGCTCAATAGGAAGTGTACTCATTACCTTACTCATGTAACTGTAACCCTCTGTATAGTATCTTTACAATAAAAAATTTTAAAAAAAATTTTAAAAAGAAGTCACAAGCAAAGGACTGAGGATACCATATAAAGTCAGTGACACAGAAGTGATGGTGAGCTGAAAGAATCAGCGAGGACCTTTCTGGGAAGGTGGCAGTGAGATCAGGCTTGCTGGATAACCAGGACTTAGTAAGGCATTCCTGTAATTTAAGAAGAGGCATGGTTGTGGTATGCTAAGTGGCCAGCCAGCAGTCAAACAGCAGACTAATGCAAAGGACAGGAAGCAACTTCAGAACAAGACACACCAGAGAGCCAGTGATCATTACCTCATAGCTCATCCATACTTCCCAACACCACTGGGCCACCACCCTTCCACAACACCTACATGCCTCAAGGTCAGGTAGTCCAGAGAGCTCATTGAGTGTCGAGTGCTGTTTAAGCTCCTTTCAGGTCCCATTCACTTTTTCCATTCAACAATCTCATGGGTCAGTTACCATTTTCATGCCATTTTATTCCCACTTTACAAATGAGAAAAGTGAGGCCACAAGAGTTAACTATTCATGCCAAAGTCATCCAGTCCAAGTGTGGGAGGTAGGTTTTGAGCTGACTCTGGCTTCAGACCTAAAAAACTAGTGTCTTTATTTCTTCAGATGTGGCACTTTTATCATCATCATCATCACTACTACTACTACTACTACTACTACTACTAGCCACTGCCGCATCACCAAGGTTTTATCACAAACCTAAGCTCCACAAAACAAAACTATGGGTGTTGATTCCTATAGATATTCCTTGCTTACAGTGGGGTTAGGTCCTCGTAAACAAATCATAAGTGGAAACTCTCATTAAGTTCCAAAGGCATCTAACATACCTAACTTATAGTAGAAGATCCTAGCTCAGTCACACAGCATACAGTAGAACATCTGCGACTCATTGCTGGCCAGCATTTTGAGTAACAATCATCTGTCCAGCATGTTGCTAGTCAAAAAAAAGTGCAAATCAGCTAAATCTATCGCAACTAAGCTAGAAAGACAACCAACTAATTGGGAAAAAATATTTACCAGCAATATATCAGACAAGGGGTTAACATCCTGTATATACAGGGAACTCAAGAAACTAATCCCTCCCAAACCTAACAAACCAATTACTAAATGGGCAAGGGAACTAAAGAGGGACTTCTCAAATGAAGAAAGAAAAATGGCAAAGAAACACATGAGGAAATGTTCATCATCCCTGGTGGTGAAGGAAATGCAAATAAAGACAACCCTGAGATACCACCTTACCCCAGTCAGAATGTCCCACATCCACAAATCAGCCAACGACAAATGCTGGAGGGGATGTGGAGAAAGAGGAACCCTATTACACTGCTGGTGGGAATGTACACTTATACAACCACTTTGGAAAGCAGTCTGGAGGGTCCTTAGAAAGCTAAAGATTGACCTCCCTTACGACCCAGTCATACCACTTCTAGGCATCTACCCTGAACAACAGGAACCAATATACAAGGACACGTGCACCTCCATGTTTGTTGCAGCACTGTTCGCAATAGCTAGGATATGGAAACAACCTAGATGCCCCACCACAGATGAATGGATCCAAAAATTGTGGTATCTATACACAATGGAATATTATGCAGCCATTAGAAATGACAAAATAATGGCATTTGCAGGGAAATGGATGGAGCTAGAAGGAATCATGTTGAGCGAGGTAAGCCAAAAACGAAGAGACAAACGGTACATGGTCTCCCTGATAAGTGGATGCTAAATCCAAAAGGTTAGGTGATACGACAAAACTAATAGGACTTAAGAAACAAAGAACTCCAGCTCATCTGGTTGAACCACTACTAAATATCCCCATGCTGCTGATCACAAACATGGTATATAACATGTGAACACTGTTATATATTACAGACTGTGGTAGACAATTTGCTCCAGGGAAGTTAGAATGAACTTGTGACTTTGAAATTATGTAATCATTTAATCACAATCAAAAAAAAAAGAACCTCGGGGAAGGGAGGGAGGGAGGGGATGGTAGGGGGAAAACAATGGAGGGGGTAACAATGTTCAAGAGGAAGTGTACTCATTACCTCACTCATGTAACTGTAACCCTCTGTATAGTAGCTTTACAATAAAATAAAAAATAAAAAAAAAATAAAAAATAAAAAAAAAGTGCAAATTCAAATCATGGTTTCTCCTCAAACTAGTTTGGGTTTTGTACCATGGCAGAGCTGCAAAGTCATAAGTGATACCATCATAAGTCAGGGAAAGTCTGTAATCCCTGTCACTGACTTGGCATAATTACTCCCAGATTGATGTTGATAGCTGCTGCTGAAACCTACCTATTCCATTACCAACCTAAGACCCCAGACTCTGCTCCTTCAGTATCTAAACCTCTAATCCCCAACAGTTCTGTCTGTAACTGCTGGGACATACTGCCTCTTCGGATGAGGGACAATGGTGTCCAGAGGGAGGGCTGACGACTCCTGAGTGGAAGAGGAGGGAGGTGGCTCCAGGTTCCAGGCAGCATCCACAGAAACTGAGCTTGCCCTAAGTCAAAGATGGCAGTTAGCCACATGGCACAGACATGGGCAAGGTGTGTCCTACAGGGCAAGCTCAATGCCCCACAATTCCAAATCCATGCAGCCTCCTGCCTAAGAGGGACTATCATAGACACCATAAATGTGGACCTTCAGGGCTGGTGACAATTTTGATGGGCTGCACTAAAACATCTGTAAAGATGGTTAAGATTTAGCATGACTGGCTGCCTAAATGCTTCTTTTTATGTGTCTATAAAAGTGATATCATCAAAGCAAAGCCTTGGGACCATTAATCTAGCTGCAGTTTTCAAGGAGTCCAAGGGCGGGGCCTTGTGTTGCCTCTCCAGTGGAGACTGGAGAGCCCTGGGGGAGGACTGGGCAAGGGAAGCTAGGAAGCTGGAAGAGGATGGGTTTATTTGTCAAAGGCCTAACAGGAGAAGTGAGAATTGCTGTCTGATACCATCTGCACCTGCCACAGGCTTTTGCTACAGACAAAGCTGGCCCGTGGACCTTCAATTGTATTCGCAGATTGTGCTGTGACTCCAATGACCCATTAAAGAAACTGCTTCTTTCTGTGGGTCCTTTACCCTCATTAAGAGCTGCCTCATCTGTTGATTGTATTGTTGAGATAGGAGACAGATGGATGGATGGACAGGCAGAGAGACAGACAGATAATCCCCTCAGGAATTTTCTAGAAGCTTCTAAAGTGCCTCTCCACCCTTAATCTCTCAAATAAATGGCTCCATCCGTGGGTAGACCTCTGAAGTCACAGTCCATTTATAAAGGCACTTTGGCTCACACTAATACGGCTTTGGGACTACAGAAAAGAGCAGCGAAAGCCTTGGGGAAAATTCAGAGGGAGATTAGATCGAAGCTTTCTTATCTCCAGGTGATTTGAGAAAGCTGCTGCTTGCTTGTGGGTAGAAGTTTAAACCCCTGGGAATTTAGAAGCTGGACCGTTTGAGCCAAGTGCATCCCAACCACTGAGCTACGGAATACCTGTGATGGACTTTGACTACCTCAGGGCCTGTGTGCCCATCCTGCCTCACCATACAGGGCCCAGGCAAGTTCTGAGAACCAAGGCAGGGCTGTGCTTTCTACTCTCAGAATCACAGATGTGGCTTCGAAAGTGTAAGACGGAAACTTTCTTCAAGATGTCCTTGCTTCCTAGGGACCAGGTAAATACCTCAACAGGACAACAAGGACCACAGTGCTCAAGGAGGAGGCAGGATGACTCCTAAAAATGTGACTTAGAGAGCACAGCACCATTTCATTTAAGAGATGAGCAAACTGGAACTCAGAGAGGTTAGAGAACCTCCTCAGGACACAAGGGACAAGCATTCTATTGAAGACCGGCTTGAGTGCAATGAGAACCACTCAGTCACAGAGGAGGGGGCTGTTCCCCTGGAGAGCAAACCAAGTAGAGTTACTGCTGCCTCAGAAACATCATGGAGGCTACAAACCTCTGCCCCCTCAGAGATGGCTCCTGGCAGCCAGATCTCAACTAAGGTCAAGAAAAGTAAGCTCTTTTTATCACAAGCCTGGTTCCAGAATCAACCTGGCATTGCTGAGAATAAAAAAAGAGCCATTCATTTGGACTACTCATAATCTTCTCTGGTCCCAAATGGACTTTGTCAAATGCCTCCCTTTCCAGATGGTGGATGTGATTTAAGAAGGAGAACTACCATCTCCCACTTTGACTCCATCTCTCTGCTACCATCCTACTATTCCTTTTTCTTTGTGGCCCTAGATAGACTACTAGCTCCTTTACAAGTTAGTCACCCAACAAAGTTCTCTGTGGGAATAACCTGACTCACGCCCATTGTGTGGTGCCTGCCCCAAGTCCTGGGACCATGGGCATCTGTGTCTACCTCACATCTACCTTGTGACAAGGTGAACAGTCAAGGCCTAAAGCCTCAAGGACAGAGTCAAAGGCTTAGAAGACTTTCTCTCAGCAAGAGTTGCTCTTGAGAGACACGGGGCTCTCCTTGGCTGTGATGCCTCAACAACTTTAAAAAATAATTATCTCTGCACCAAGCTTCCCCCTCAGAGTTGTTGGGATCAAAAGAACAGCTTCACTCATGGGGAAAGAACAAGGGACAGAAATTGTCAGGATAAATACAGCCAGTTGAATAGCATGGCTCTGCTGAGCTGGAGTTCTGGGGTTTGGTATTGTTTTGTTCCTTTTCTCTTTGCTAAGATGCTTAGTAGAACTACTGTGAAGCAGGAGGAAGAATGGGGAGCCACCAGCCTCAGGCTGAAATGTGTTGGTACAAACCACTGCAGTTGAAATGGGACCCAGAGCTCAGCCCTCTGCTTTAAAGCAAAGGGGTAAATGATCAATCCAAAGTGGAAACGGGTTCTATGCTCTGTAGGATAACTAGTATTTTGATTTCTGTTCCAACCATGGTTGCTTGGGACATAGATGGACATGGCATACAGTTGGCAAAGTGGAAGAAGATACAGGAGTAGGCTGCTCTCACCTGTGGCCTTCATGGAGCACAATGGCCTGGATGGAAGTCATACTCCCATCTACAAAGCCTCCCATCTGTGACAGCATCTGAACACAGTGCTAGGACCTCATCCCAGAGGATATTCTATAAAGGACATCGTCTAAATGTGGCTGCTTCTTATACTGAATACAAGGGTTTCTTCTGTGCAACAGAATAGATCTAGAAGGAAGATCTCTTTCAAGGATGAGAAGTCAGTGAATCAAGCAACCTTGACATATGAGATTTCAGTAAGTGACCCAACAAAGCTCTCCACAGGAGCAGAATCCTGATTTTAGCCCTTGTGTTGTGCCCAGCCCAAGATCTAGGTGAAGCAACCACTCTGGGCACTTCTGCCTCATGCCTAGGTCACGGTCAGGGTCCCATGCTCAAGGATGGAGGCAGAGGCTTGGAAGACTTTCTCTCAGCAAGTGCTGCTTTCAAGAAGTGGAAGGTTAGCTGGGCACCAGTGGCTCATGCCTGTAATCTTAGCTACTCAGGAGACTGAGATCTGAGGATTCTAATTCAAAGGAGCCTCAGCAGGAAAGTACATGGTGCTTCACTTCACTTAACCCAAGAAGAAAGAAAGGAAAGAGAAAGAAAGAAAGAAAGAAAGAAAGAAAGAAAGAAAGAAAGAAAGAAAGAAAGAAAGAAAGAAAGAAAGAAAGAAAGAAAGAAAGAAAGAAAGAAAGGGAAGGAAGGAAGGAAGGAAGGAAAGAGGAAGGAAGGAGAGGAAGGAAGAAAGAAAGAAGAAAGAAAGGAGAAAGAAGAAAGAAGGAAGAAAGGAGGGAGAGGGATGGAGGAAAGGAGAGAGAAAAAGCGAGCTAAACCAGAAGTGAAGCTGTGATTCACTGGGTAAAGAGTCAGGCTTGAGCAAAAATGCTAAGGGATGGCACATTGGCCCTGCATTCAAGCCCCAGTATTGAGGAAAAGGAGACAGAGATTCTCCACTGCTGTGATGCCTCAGTGCCCTTTTTTGCCAGTGCTAAGGCTTGAACTCAGGGTCTGGGCTCTGTCTCTGAGGCTCTTTTGCTCAAGGCTAGTGCTCTACCACTTGAGACACAGCTTCCCTTCCAGCTTTTTCTGAGTAGTTTATTGGGGATATGAGTCTCATAGACTTTCCTGCGCGGGCTAGATTTGAACCACTATCCTCAGATCTCAGCCTCCTGAGTAGCTAGGATTATAGGCAAGAGCTACCAGCGCCTGGCTGCCTCATTAACTTTAAAAAGTAGTTATTTCTGTGGTTCTCCTTGACAGTTGTTGAGATCAAAAGAACAGCAGCATTAAATGAATGGACTATGGATAATGATGCATTTGTCAGTGCTGATACCCTAATTTATATTGCTAAGCACCTGTTCTATGCCTAGTACTCTCTGTGCAATATGGAATAAAAAGCAGCATATAATCTGTGACGTATCCAAACAAATCTTTAAACACCATCCAGTCCCATCTTCTCCCTTACTCATTGAGGTTACTGTTCAGTGACTCCACATTGAATCACATCATCTCTTCAGCCCCAGCACTGAACTAGGCACTTTGAGAGATGCTAGAGCAAGTTAGAAATGGTTCCCTACCTTATAGGGAACACATTCCAGGGAATAAACATGAATAATGATTCATAGAAAGACAATAAATGCCTAGGGTAAGAGAGTGACTTTTGAGCTGAGCCTCAGAGAGTTAGGTAGGAGTTCAACAGATGGAGAAGGGAAAGGGTGACCTTCTAAGTAAAGAGAATACTGCCATATTCACATGGGAAAGAGTTGCAAACACACTAACAAATGACTGGCAATAAAGGGCAAAGTGGGATAAATGTCAAATGAGCATTTCTGACAGCAAATGTCAGGCAAGTTAAAAATGCCTGTTTGAATTGGAGTGGTCAGAACAGATGTGGGATGGCTGGGGTGCTTTTCCCCCCATTCTTTTTGAACCTCTGTAGAAAGGGGAATATATTCTGGAGAGAACCAGGTATACAAGGACCAGAATTGAGGACTTCAGGATCCTTTGGCCACAGTATTATTTTTCCTTAAAGTGAGCAAGCTCCTCTATACAACACCTTAATAATAACAATTTTAAAAAGAAATGAAAGCCAGGTGTGGTGGCTCATACCTATAATCCTAGCCATTCAGGAGGCTGAGATCTGAGGATCATGGTTCAAAGCCAGCCAAGGCAGGAAAGTCTGTGAGACTCTTATCTTCAATTAACCACTCAAAATCTGGGAGTAGAGCAATGGCTCAATTTCGTAGAGCACTGACTTTGACCAAAAAGAGCTCAGAGACAGTGCCCAGGTCCTGAGTTCAAGCCCCATGACAAGCAAGGAAGGAAGGAAGGAAGGAAGGAGAAAGAAAGAAAGAAAGAAAGAAAGAAAGAAAGAAAGAAAGAAAGAAAGAAAGAAAGAAAGAAAGAAAGAAAGAAAGAAAGAAAGAAAGAAAGAAAGAAAGAAAGAAAGAAAGAGTGAAAATTCATGTTTTTAAAAAAGTGGACAGCTTTGAGATGTTAGGTCTGAGGGTTGAAAAGCAGATCTGAAAGCTGTCTAATGTCTAGAGCAAGTTCTTGTGGACTGGAGGAAAGACAGGCCAGCCTCCCCAACCCAAGGTTTGGGAAGATTCTCCCTCCCATCAAACCTCAGCCTCTCTAAAGCCATCCTCCCTTCATACCCCTCGCACATCATCATGCAGAAGACATTTTCTATTTGGAAAGCTTTTTTTCCCTACTAAAAAGGTTCAGGAAACCTTCATGTCTCCTGAACACAGTATATCTTGAAGTATCTTGTGTAAATGGCAAAGGCTCTGTACCCTTCGCTGAACATTAGTTTCGGTGGAAACCTGTAGAAACTAGGTGAGCAACTCTTGTGCTAGGTGTATCTACAGTCTACTGTCAAGATAGAGCCTGAGGACTCACTCTAGATTGCTGGGGTAACATTGGGGAGAAAACACTGTTCCAAAACCAGTGACCTAACCTCACAGAAAGGAGTAAAGGAGGAAATGATGGAAATGAAGACCCATGAATGACACTACCAGCTACTCTAGTGTGTGCCAGTATTGAGTCTTGAGCTCAGGCCCTTGAACTCTCACTTGGCTTTTTCACTCAAGACTGGTACAGCCGGACACTGGTGGCTCAAGCCTGTAATCCTAGCTACTCAGGAGGCTGAGATCTGAGGATCGCGGTTTAAAGCCAGCCTGGACAGGAAAGTGTGAAACTCTTATCTCCAATAAACAACCTAGAAAACTGGAAGTGGCGCTGTGACTCAAGTGGTAGAATACTCACCTTGAGCTGAAGGGCTGAGGGACAACGCCCAGGCCCAGAGTTCAAGCACAACCAACAACAACAAAAAAAGACTGGTGCTCTACCATTTGAGCCATACCTTCACATCTGGCTTTTTTGCTGGGTAATTGGAGATAAGATTCTCATGGATTTTTTCGCCTGGGCTAGCTAAAACCACAATCAGATCTCCTGGGTCACTAGTAATACAGATGTGAACCACCAACACCTAGCCAAGGGTATGATAATCTTGATTGACAGTGACTTTTTTTAGGCTGCTGCATCATTCCATGCCCTCCTGGCTTATAGTGTTTCAGCTAATATTTTTAATTGTGGATTTGGACTATACTCCTGAAGATTTTTAAATTTTATTTTATTGTAAAGATATTGTACAGAGGGGTTACAATTACATCAGTAAGGTAATGAGTACATTTCTTGTCGAGCATTATTAGTCCCTCCTTTGTTGTTGTTGTTGTTGTTGTTGTCAGTTTTGGGGCCTGAAATCTGGGCCAGGGCACTGTCTCTCAGCTCTTCAGCTCAAGGCTCGTGCTCTATCACATGAGCCACAGCACCACTTCTGGCTTTTTCTGCTTATGTGGTGCTGAGGAAACGAACCCAGGGCCTCACGCATGACAGGCAAGCACCCTACCACTGAGCCACCTTCCCAGTCCCTGGACCATTATTTTTAATGACTGCATAACATTTTATTTTAATTTAAAGATATGCCATAATTTAAGATGTTAAATAATAATACCATTACTCAACCATAATTGTTGAACAATTATTGATTATTGGTTAACTCATTTATTGTTTATAATTCCCCATTAAGCTGGAAAGTATGAACTGGTCTTCTAAGCTCCACAAAAACCAGAAACCATGTGATTTTCTTTCTCCGGTGTCCCTGATGGTCTAATGCAGTACTTAGAACATTTAATAGATTTCGATAGTTATTGAATAAAAGAATAAATGACTATGTGGGTTGTTCCCTGACGTGTTGCCACTATAAATAACACTGGGATAAGCACTCTTGTGAACAACTCTTAAACACAAAGAGTATTGACCCACATTGTCAGGGCCCACATACAGGCTTCTAATATATATGTGCATATTGTCTTAGTTAAAGGCACTACTAATTTTATTCTTCAACCAGCAATCACCATGTAAGAAAGCTATTAGTATATCCTCAACACATTAAAAGTATCCCTTTTAGATCTTTGTCAATAAGGCAAGTAAAAATAGGTTCATGCTTTTATTCATTTGCATTTATTTGATTTCTGGAAAGAACAGATAAAGCATGCTTCTTTGTCACTGATACTTTAAATTGTCTATTTACAATCTGTACATTTTCCTAACAGAGTCTTAATACCTTTCACAGCAATACCAGGAATGAATTTTTCAGATCATTTGTGCTTTGACTTTGATAACATTAGCTTTTTTATAGTAGACTCCTTTTGAACTTAAAAATACTGAAGCTCTTTCAAAATAATAAATCAACTTTGTCATTATTTATCCTTCACTTTATTGATTTATTTATTTTGCAGGACTGAGGACTGAACTCTGGGCCTTACATGTGCTAGTCAAAGTGCTCATCCACTGAGCTAAGTCTCCAACCCCTATTTATTCTACTTTTATGCCTAGAATATCAGCCATTTTTTGAAGCAGGCACTGGCCTACAATCTTAACACAATTTGACTTTTTCTATTAACATTTATCCCTTTTGATATGTGGAATAAAGGAAGGTTCTATTTTATTTCATCCCCCCCAAAACAGGCAGGTTTTCCTGGTAGTATTTCTGCAATGGCCCATCCCTCCCACTCTGAGGAGCATGCCTATGTGTAGGATCTTTATTCAGGTATCCCATGCAACAAGTCTTTAATTGCTCCACTGTCTTATTAAATAATGATTTTTGGCTGGGCACCCATGACTCATGCCTTAATCCTACCTACTCAGAAGGCTGAGGTCTGAGGGATCCAAATTCAAGGATAGCCCAGATGGAAGAGTTTGATGGACTCCATCTCCAAAATAACCAGCCAAAAGCATGGCTAGGGGTATGATTCAAGTAGCAGAGTGTCACCCCAGCAAGTAAAAGGCCCTGGGTTCAAACTCACTACTACAGTCAATCAAGCAATCAAGCAAGTTTATGGTATGCTCTATTATATGGTAAAAAAAAAAAAAAAAAAACAAGCCTCATTTAACTTGCCTCTCATAACTCTTATTTTTACTTCTATACTTTTTCCAGATAGACTTAAAAATTATTTTGTCTTCCTGAAAAAAAGTGGGAGTTTGAGGAAATTTTAAACATAAACGTTAATAAGAACTTATCTCATTATGAACATGTGTATTTCCTCTTTCCCTAGCTTCTTCTGCACGTGTGGGATGTTGGTTGGGCAGCACCTGAGTGCAGGACCCTCCTACAGACATGGCTCTGCCTCCCGGGCAGATTTCTCCCCCTGCAGGCAGAGCTGTGCCCGGGCTGGTTTCATGGCTCCCCCAAGCTGTGAGACCTCTGAGGGAGCTGCCGGTGTGAAACCTACACAGCAATTATTCAGCTAATTTACAGCCCAAATGAACATTTTGATCTGAATTAATTTAGCAAATCGGGCCAAAATGAAGATGAGAAATAGGATGTAGAAAGTAGCACTATCAAGGCATAATTACAAGAGAAGGAAAAAGAAGCACCCGTGAACGAGTCCTCTTGGCCACCTGCCCATCAGCTGCATGAGGAGAGACTCAGCTTGCCTTCACCACTTGTTTTTGTGCCTGAGAAGTGAATGGGTTAGACCAGGTAAGTCCTGAAACTCCTCTGTTCTCTGAATTTTTTTTCTTTCTTTTTCTTTGTGTTTTTTGCCAGTCCTTGAACTCAGGGCCTGGGCACTGTCCCAGACCTTCCTTGTGCTCAAAGCTAGTGCTCTTAGCACTTGAGCCACAATACCACGTCCAGCATTTTCTGAGTACATGTCTTTTTTTTTTGGGGGGGGGGAAATCCAGTCGTGGGGCCTGAACTCTAGGCCTGGGTACTGTTCTTCAGCTCTTCGGCTCAAGGCTAGCACTCTACCACTTGAGCCACAGCGCCACTTCTGGCTTTTTTCTTTTTGCTTATGTGGTGCTGAGGAATCGAACCGAGGGCCTCAAGCATGCAAGGCAAGTGCTCTTACCACTGAGCCACCTTCCCAGCCCCACGTCCAGCATTTTCTGAGTAGTTTATTAGAAGTACGAGTCTCACAGACTTTCTTTGCCCAGCCTGGCTTCGAACCGTGATCCTCTGATTTCATTCTCCTGAGTAGCTAGGATTAGAGGCATAAGCCATCTGTGCCCAGCTGTTCTCTGAATTTCTACCAGCCAATTCACGTATTGCTCGTGCCTACATTTGCTTATTCATTAGCAAACTTTGGACTATCTCATTCACTTGCCCTGACTTCAAATACTATCAAATACGATTAAGGACAAACTAAAATCCTAAAGGTCTTGGAGATAGGAGGCTAGAAGATACTGAATTGAATTCCTCACTGTTTTCCCTCCCAGTGCTGAAGGGTTCAAGGACAGAGGGAGGCTGAGGAACTTCCCTTTCACTGCTGGATTTTATGATCAAAACTAGATAACAATGGCCCTGGCACACACACTGCAGGGAAATTCCTGGCCTGTGGGGTGATCCTCTTCACCCCAAAAAGCCTACAGTCAAGCCAGGCACTGGTGGCTCACACTGTAATCCTAGCTACCTAAGAGATCTGAGGATCATGGTTCAAAGCCAGTATGGGCAGGAAAATCGGTAAAAGTCTTACCTCCAATTAACTATCAATAAACAAAGAAAAAAAAAGCTGAAAGTGGAGCTGTGGCTCCCGAGATAGAACACTAGCCTTGAGGAAAAAGAAAAGAAAGAAAAAGAACACTCAGAGACAGCCCTTAGTTCAAGCCCCAGGCTTTGCAGATAGGACCACCAAGTATAGCACTGGCTGAAATGAAGTCAGAGTCTCCTACCAGGCCCAAATGTACAGAATTAATGTTTGAATCCAGAAAGGATATAATTCATAAAGACTGTGGCCATATCCCAGAGGCAAGGGTACCTAAGGACATCATAGAAGACTTGGTAAGGCACCACTTCCCAGTTGTGCAATATTAGGCTCATTGCTTAACTTCAACTTCGTTGCTTCTTAGTGTCTTCACAAATATTGTGTGTGTTTGTGTGTGTGTGTGTGTGTGCGTGTGTGTGTGTATAGTGTGTGTTTGTGTCTGTCTGTCTGTCTGTCTGTTTGCTGAGACTGGAACTTCTAAGAGGATAGGTGCTATCCTTTTTGTCCAATGCTAGTGCTCTAACCATTTGAGCCACACCTCCATTCCTAGATTTTGGTGGTTAATGGGGGATAAGAGACTCTTGGACTTTCCTGCTTAGGGTGGCTTTGAACCAGTATCCTCAGGTCTCAGCCTTCTGAGTAGCTAGGATTACAGGTATGAGCCACTGGGGCCCAGACAAATATTATTAATAAAACAAATTGGCATAGAGTAGCTCCCACCTGGGAGATCATTAAGAAGGACCATTTCCTTTTTATTTTTATTTTTTTACAATTTTGTTTATTTTATTGTTAAGATGTTGTACAGAGGGGCTACAGTTGCATGAGTAAGGCTATGAGTACATTACTTGTTGATCATTGTTACCCCATCCCTTCCTTGTTATTGTCCCATTATCCCTTCCCTCCTCCACCTCCCACACTCCTATCCCTCCCTCCCCTCCTTGCCGCCCGAAGTTGTAAAGTTCGTTTCCAATATACTGTCCTGTGGGTATCCTTGTTGCAATGGGTCATCCTGTGTCCTTGTTTCAGCATATGTTATTCCCCTTCCCCTACCCAGATTAGACACATGTATATACAAGATGCAAGGTATCAAAATCGAGTACAGTGACAACAGGGAATATGCCATAGAGGAAAGACCATACAAAGGAAACAACAACAACAAATAATAAAATCATATGATACATTCAAAACAATAACAATAAAGACAGATCTTGGTGTCCATATCTCGGGGTTCATCTCAGAATCATTTTACATGGTCATTTGTACATGGTTTTTGAGCTTTTCAGCTTATCTGATAAGATTAACCTATATGTATACTAATTATTACAAATAAGGGAAACCATGGGACCTATGTTTCTTTGGGCCTGGCTTACTTCACTTAATATAATTATTTCCAAGTCTTTCCATTTCCTAACAAATGGGGCAATGCCATTCTTTCTAATGGAGGTATAGAATTCCATTGTGTATATATACCACATTTTCTTGATACACTCATCTACTAAGGGGCATCTGGTTTGGTTCCATATCGTAGCTATGGTGAATAATGCTATGATAAACATAGTTGTGCTGGTAGCTTTAGTATGGCCTTGTTTGTGATTGTTTGGGTAAATGCCCAGAAGTAGGATTTCTAGGTCATAGGGGAGCTCTATATGTAGTCTTTTGAGGAACCTCCATACTGTTTTCCCAAAGTGGCTGAATGAGTTTACACTCCCACCAGCAATACAATAGGGTTCCCTTTTCGCCACACCCCCTCAACATCTGTCCTTATTAGATTTTTTATTATAACCATTCTAACTGGGGTGAGGTGGAATCTCAGTGTTGTTTTGATTTGCATTTCTTTTATGGCCAGAGAAGTTGAGCATTTCTTCATGTGTCGACTTACCATTCTTATTTCCTCTTCAGAGAAGTCTCTATTTAAGTCTTAAGCCCACCTATTAATGGGGTGGTTGTAAGAAGGACCATTTTCATCCTTTACTCTCTCCAACCAAGAAGCAGAGATAAATCAAAATGAGAGATAGTCAAGAAACAAATTCAGTCAGGCACTGGTAGTTCATGCCTAAAATCCTAGCTACTCAGCAGGCTGAGATCTGAGGATCACAGTTCTAAGCTAGCCCAGGCAAGAAAGTCTGTGAGATTGTTAACTCTAAATAACCACCCAAAAAAAGCCAGAAATGGAGGTGTGGCTCAATTGGAAGAGCAACAACCTTAAGCAAAAAAGCCATGGGACACCACCCAGGCCCTGAGTTCAAGCCTTAGTATCAACACAAAAAAGAAAGAAAGAAAGAAAGAAAGAAAGAAAGAAAGAAAGAAAGAAAGAAAGAAAGAAAGAAAGAAAGAAAGAAAGGAAGGAAGGAAGGAAGGAAGGAAGGAAGGAAGGAAGGAAGGAAGGAAGGAAGGAAGGAAGGAAGGAAGGAAGGAAGGAAGGAAGGGAGAGGGAGGGAAGGAGGAAGGAAGGAAGGAAGGAAGGGAGAGAGAGAGAGGGAGGAAGGAAGGAAGGAAGGAAGGAAGGAAGGAAGGAAGGAAGGAAGGAAGGAAGGAAGGAAGGAAGGAAGGAAAAAGAAAGACAGAAAGAAAGAAAGAAAGTGGAGGGAGGGAGGGAGGGAGGGAGAAAAGAACCATAAAGAAGAAAAGAAAAGAAGAAACAAATTTAAATCACCACATCCTCACTCTCTGGGTTATTAACACGATAAATTTGATCCCCCCTCTAACCTTCTTCTTATCAGTGAAATGGGAATAATTATATCCACAGCAAATATGAGAGCAGTGGGCAGGAGTGATCTCCATCAGCTGAAAAGTATCATGAAAAGATATGATTCCAATTTTTAGGAATTAGAGAAGAGAACCTGTCTGATGATGCCATGCAGCCTGCTGTTGCTGTGTGGGGTCACTGTGTGGTAATTAGCACCCAATTCCCATCATTAAGCAGATCGGCAGGCCGCCTGCCCAGGTCTGGAGAGAAGCCTCTGCCTGCTGATGCTAATGATGATGCTCCTGCGTTAACCTTCCCCGGGGTGCTCTCCATCACTGGGCAGCCAGCAGAGGAGCGATTTCCTGGCTTGGCTTCACCTCACACAGCTGGGCAGCTGCCTTTGGCTGGAACCAGGGGACTCTTCCAGGGTGATTTTCTTTCACTGCAGTGGTATTTTCCAGGAAAATAGGATCCAAAGCCGAAGAGATACTCCCTAATTTTCCAAAAGAAGATTCAATGTAGAAGGTACACCCTAGGGTCTCTGGGTCCTGGGAAATTTGCCAACCCTATGCATAGACTGCTTCTCTACATCCTCTTCTCATTTCTTGCAGCTCTGGGTTCTCCTTTAAGATCCAGTTCAGGAGCCTTTACTCCTCTCCTTACAGATCCCCAGATCCTCTGGCCTCCCAGCTGAAGGCCTGCACCTTGTTTCTACTTCTATCTCCAGGCCTGGAGATACAAGAATAGTTGGAAACAAATTCTAACAGACCTTGATACATCAAGTGCTCATAAGCTGAAGTCCCAGAGTAGCCTGAGAACTTCAGGAGAGAGGAGGTAACAAGGGCGAGCAAAGCTGGGGGCACCCACTTCAGCCTAAGGGCCCACCTCATGTGGAGTAGAGGTCCTTCTTAAGTTGGAACATAACTGCGTTTTGAGTTCTTCTGCCTACAGTGACCATGTTTTCTCAATCAAAAGTTGGAAAATGGTATCCTACGGAAAGAAATCACCAAAAATAAAGAGAAAGAAATCACCAGAATGAATACAAACATGACAACCTAACACAAGCATATAAAATTTAGCAGCTCTATATATCTATATCTATACCATAGTGGAAAAGCTTCCCTATAGAATTGGGAAGGGGGCATTAATTAACTTCATGATGCCTCAGGTTGGAGTGTAAAGTGCCAATCATAAACAAAGCAAGCAATGTGTTTTACCAGTTAATCCACTCAGTAGGGGAGGCCCCAGCTGGGCTGTGTCCTGGCCAGCCCTACAGCACAGCTCCCAGCAGTGAGGGCCAGAGAGGACTGTCATCTCCTTAGGAGGCCTGCGCAGTACTGCTGAGCCTCTGCAGAGTGAATGCATTTTGTGCCTGTTCTTCAGGTCCCACCGGAAAGACCTACCTGAGAGTTTACATTGAGCACTTAAGCACCCTGTGGGCCCCAGACTATTGAAAAGCACATATATAGGTAAGCTGCCCTGTGACTTCTTCCTTTTCCTACCAGAGAGAACGCTGTTTTTTTGCCTTAAGAAACAGCATTACTGTCCAGCACCGTGTGTGCCTATAATCCTAGCTACTCAGGAGGCAGAGATCAGGAAGATTGAGATTTGAGACCAGCCTTGGCAAAACAAAAAACAAAAATTCATGAGACCTCAATTTAACAGAAAAAGTTGGACATGAGGGTTTATTCCAGACATCCCAGTGTAAATATGAGAATCACTAGGACAGTCTGGGCAAAAAGAAGAGGAAAAGGAGGAGGAGGAGGAGGAGGAGAGATTGCATTCCTTTGTTCAGAATTCTCTTTGGGGATTGTTTCTTCATTGAAATTTGGAAAGAAAAAGTGTGTCATTTTTCTTTACTATTAAAAGCATTTCTAATCCTGCTTTGAAGAATGGCAGTTAATCAGAAGGGGCTCTGAGGAGTTCATTGTGCCCATTGTTGCTAGTAGGGCTACACTGTCCTGCTGGTATATTTGGAGCAAGGGTCAGGAAGGAGAACATCCACTGCTCGTGCAGGCAGTCCCAGCACACCCTGTGGACTAGCCTGCCTCACCCAGTGGACTCCCAGTCTAATGAGAGCCCAGGAAAGGGAAGGAACTGATTCTTGCCCTCAGAATATTGGGCTCCGTGCATACAAGGGCCTGTAGCCAATGCTGTTCCACTTCTTGTGCAACTCCCACATTGTACACTTGGTAGCCTCTCACCTTCATCCTCCTACATGAGCCTCTGCCTCTGTCCCCAACTCTGCACTTGCTTTCCTCTAGAAATGGTCGAAACCCCAGGCTGCACAACAAACCATATTTCCCAGGTGCAAGGCCTTCCTGCATCAGTTGTCTGCAAGTCAGGCTTCTTCTAGGCAATCTCTGGCCCCAGCTGCTCCCATCAGCCACAGCTTCCCATGAGGGAGCTCTGTGACCCACCTGGTAAGCTTTCTTGCTGCTGAACCTGCTCCCATGGCTGACCTGCCACAGCCATCTCTTGACATCACCAAAGTTCAGGTTTAAGGGACCTTGTTTCTGATCCTTTGAATGCTATCAAACTCATTGCCATGCCTAATCCACCTGAGGATCAAGGTTGTTCATCACAGAGACACCAAACTGACACTGCAGAACTATCGTTTATCTATAAACTATTGTCGTCCAAGCAGCTCATAATCATTTAGAGTTGTCATGAAACTTTGCTTTAGCTAATCTCACCCAACCACATCATTTTGGTATTAAAAAGACTCAGGTTCAGAGAGTAGAAGTTGTTGTTGATGATCACGCAGCAAGCCAATCACTTACGAATGCAATATGGCTTCCTCTGCATCCATGGTAGGATGCGGTGGTCTTGGTCTTATCCCTCTGGGAGCTAGAGACAGGCCCAAAGGCAAGAGTCAGCAGCAGGAAAATAAAAGGAACTAGGCTGGTGCAGCTTCTCTGGCCCCTTGGAGGTATATGTTGATGGAACTTAAGGCCCAAGAGATAAAAGAAACGTTCTGAGAACATTTGGTCCACGCCACTACCTCCTACCTGTGTATGCCCATAGTCTCTGGAGTCTCGTTTCTGGTTTCATTCACAAGCACTCACTCAACTACCACTGACCACCTCAGTGTCACTAGCATACCATAAACTAAGGCATACTAGATCTTAGTTCTTGAAGTCCTGAACCTTCTTCTCTATGTGGGCTGGAGGACACAATAGGGAGAAGAATATATGCCAATTGGCAGCCCAACCTCAGCTGCCTGTCTAGCCCCATTCAGAGCTATACTCCCATGGAGATTAGATGAGGGAAAATGACAGGCTTAGCCCAAGGAACACCTTGTGCTTCTGACTTTTTGCTTGTAGGGACCTCAGCGCCCTAGTATCTGATGCTGCGGCTGGTCTAATTGGGCTGGAAATCCACGTGACAGAAGATCCAGCTCAGTCTGCAGCTTGCACTGAAGAGCTAAGTGGCACGTAATTCAGTTAAAGGGGAAGGAAACAAACCTCATCACAACAGTTGAAAACACAGAAACAACAAATAAACAGCTGCTTTGAGCCTGCAACAAGGAGGCCAATTTGATCCTTGCAAAAAGAAAAGTGCCATCTTGCATGAGCAAGTGCACGCCTGCGTGTGTGTGTGCGCGTGGGGAGGGCAGCTCGCATCAAGAAGCTGCAGCTGTCAGCAGCTTAGAGCACAGCATTAACCAAGTTCCTGGAACAATTTGCCAGATTAGAGCTACACCATTTACAGCACGCAGACTCAGACTGAGTCTCAGTACTAATGGCTGCACCCACACAGGTGTCCCTGCCCCGCTCACACTCCACCTCCTGGAGCCAAGCTATCGGGGGATTTTTGCATTCTAAGAGCCTAAAGTCCTGGACTGGGAAATTCACTACAAACCCACCAGCCACAGGTAAATATGAAACAAATGAGAGTTTTTTTTTCTATTTAGCCTGTGGTAGGTAATCAACCTTTTGCAGAACCACAAAGCACTAACTTAAGGATTCCTGGAAGCATATTGATGCACACCTATAAATCCTTGGGCCCTCTGGAGACTTAGTAGATCAGAATCTCCTAGTGGCCAAAAAGTGTTTAAACAGGAACCTTGGAAGATTTTTTGTTTTTGTTTTTGCACACTAAAGCTGAAATAAAAGTACATATTGTGTCTAAGTGCATCCATTAGCTATTGTTATTATAATTCTGCACAAGAATAAACTCAAAGGGGAAAAATGATAAAAGAATGACTCTTAAGATGCACTATACACACAAATGGACATGTCAAATTGTGACCTCTCTTATACAAAAAATAGATAAAATGGAAATTAAATTTTTTAAGGAAGAACAAAGAATAAACTGTAAATATCAATGACATGAAACAATAGTTATTTATTCTCACCTATCAGCAGAGAAAGAGAATCAGTTCAGCTTTTTTTTTTTTGTCAGTCATGAGACTTGAACTCAGGGTCTGAGCTCTGTCCCTGAGCTCTTTTTGCTCAATGATCTGCCACTTTGAGCCACAGCTCCGCTTCCTCAGCTTATAGATATACACCTAGGAGAGAGTGCCAGAGGTGGGTGTGGCTGGGGAAATCTCTGCACCTGGATTTTTCTGGGGTCCAAGCTGAGGGCTCGCCAAATCTTCTTGTAGCCACAGCAAAGGTGAAAGAAAACAATGTGGAAAACATGCAATCTCTCAAAGTCAATATCTCATAGAATTCAGTCACTTCAGCCCCATTCCAGTGTCCAGAGGAAACCTCCAGAGTCAAGGGATTAAAAAAAAAATAGTACCTACAAGGAGCTAATGAAAAGTATAGACCTGTGGAAACATTTTTGAAAAAATGAAGCCAACTGATCCTCACAGCTTGCTGTTTTTCTACCTAGATAGGAGCCTCACTTTTCAGTGATCACATCTGTAAATTGGGTATAGAGTAATTCCTGCCCCTGGCTATATCACGGAAGCCCTGCAAACATGGAATGAGTCAATGCATTTGACAGAAGTGCCTATAACAGCATGGACAGTGCCCATTACCTAGAACAACTATCAGACCTCCCACTGGAGTCCCGATTATGGAGGGGGTTGGAAAGCCAAGTTCTCCAAATCCACATGTATGGCCATGCTACTAATCTCCAACACAGCCTACCCTCTCACACTAAGGACTCTATAAAAGCCTACCTTTGGTAGGCTCAGATCCTCAGATCCTCCTGTTGCAGACATCATGGTGAGATTTTTTTTTCTTTTTGTTCAATGTGGGACTTGACCTCAGGGCCTGGGTGCTTTTTTGTGGGGTTTGTTTTAGTTTTTGTTTTTTCTCAAGGCTAGCACTGATACTACAATTGTACCACAACTCCAGTTCTTGTTTTCTGGTTCTTGTCCTGGTTGGCTTCAAACCATGATCCCCAAATCTCCTGAGTAGCTAAGATTACATGTGTAAACCACCAGCAACTGGCTTCATGGTGAGATTTCCTTGTTGTTGTTGTTGTTGTTGTTGTTGTTGTTGTTGTTGTTGTTGTTGTTGCCAGTCCTGGGGCTTGAACTCAGGGCCTGAGCAATGTCACTGAGCCTCTGTGCTCAAAGCTATCTATCTGCCACTTGAGCCACAGCGCTACTTCCGGCCTTTTCTGAGTAGTTTATTGGAGATAAAAGTCATAGACTTTTCTGCCTGGGCTGGCTTCAAACCACTATCCTCAGATCTCAGTCTTCTTCTGAGTAGCTAGGATTACAGGAGTGAGACATCAGCTCCTAGCTATGTCATAGTGAGATTTCTAAGTGGCCCAGCCCAGCGATCCTTCCACTGGAGCAGAGTCTGTGCCCTTGCAGCTCTCTAGTCAACATTGCAGTCTTTTTCCTAGATCCGTTCCATCACTAGGCTGCAGGAATGTATCATGGCTGGTCAGTAATCACATCCCTCTCGAGATATCTAAAGCACTAGCATTTTTTGGTAAAGGTCTATTGTACTGGATGAATGCATTTTGCTCTCCATACGCTTTCTTCCAAAGAACTCTGCCTGATATTTTAATATCAAAAGAGATACAAATGGATGTTGATGCCCCCATACCTTAATCACCATAGGCCAGCAGTATGAAATCATGGCTCAGTTCCTAACCATTTCATGCATAACAGCACTGTGATAACCCTTGGGTCACTTGGGGACACTGGCATGCCCACACCTGAGAGTGAAGACTTACACTAGCAAAGAGGACCCAAAGCGTCTGAAGTACTCCTGTCTCCTACTTTTCTCAGTTTACCTGGCTTAGTTTCCCAGGCCTCCTTTTTCCCTGATGTGCATCTGAAATTTGATTCTTTTGTTCTTTCTTTCCCTTCTTTCCTTCCTTCCTTTCTTCATTTCTTTTGTATGTATATGTGTGTTAATACTGGGTCTTAAACTCAGGGCCTCATACTCTCACTTGCCTTTTTTACTCAAGAACAGCACTCTACCACTTGAGTCACACCTCCACTTCTGGCTTTTTGGTAGTTAGTTGGAGATAAGAGTCTCACAGAGGGGCTGGGAAGGTGGCTCAATGGTAGAGCGCTTGCCTTGCATGCATGAGGCCCTGGGTTCGATTCCTCAGCACCACATAAGCAAAAAGAAAAAAGCCGGAAGTGGCGCTGTGGCTCAAGTGGTAGAGCGCTAGCCTTGAGCTGAAGAGCTGAGGGACAGTGCCCAGGCCCAGAGTTCAGGCCCCACGACCGGACCCAAAAAAAAAAAGAGTCTCACAGACTTTCCTTCCCCGGCTGGTTTTGAACCCTAGTCCTCAGATCTCAGCCTCCTGAGTAGCTAGGATTACAGGAGTGAGCTACGGGATTTGATTATATATTCATGCAAATATGTGGCAGAATGTTATGTCTCCTGGCAGGGTGTGATGTATAACCATCCTCTCCTCCAGCATCCCCCCACAGGCCAATGACAGGGCCTGATGAACCCCCTCCCCAGACCCCTGTCAGCAGGCATTAAGAGAGATACTTCCTGAGGCAGCCATCTCTCTAGGGGCAGGGAAGTGTAATAAAGGGAATGATTTTTTTTTCCACTTTACCCAACATATGCCTTCCTGGTCTCACCTACAGGACTTTAGGCCATTTACCAGTCTTCATACTTAAGTATTTAGAAAATTATGAAAATCTTTCCTGTACTGTTTCTTTACTTGTTACTTTTCCATTTGCTCACCTTACTCTGGTATTTATAAATAAAGGTAACTGACCTACAAATATCTTCTTTCTCCTTATAAATTCCAGCTCTTCATGTTTTGTTCCACACTTAAGCTTACTTCTTCCACTTGTTCCTAAAAGCCACTTGCTTATGACTTAATAGTTTCCACCTGGTTTAATTCAGATACTGAATTTTCCAACTTGGAAATAGGGCCTTATTTTTTTATATATGTGGCAGTACTGGGGTTTGAACTCAGGGCCTTGCTCTTGCTGGACAGATGCCTTAAATCACTTCCCGACCCTTTTCTTCTTTAGTTCTTTTTGGGGTAGGATCTTGGTTACCCCCCACCCAGAACTGAGCTTGACCTGTAATCCTTCTACCAATGTCTCCTGTATAGCCAGGATTACAGGCATGAGCCACCACATCCAGCCTCAAAACAGGACTTTTCTCCAGAAAATATTTCCTCTTCTCTGCGTTCATCTTCCTCAATTGGGTTTTGGCTTCCTGCCCTCAAGAATCGCTGGCTAAATAGACACATGAAGAAATGTTCAACATCCCTAGCCATAAAAGAAATGCAAATCAAAACAACATTGAGATATCACCTCACTCCAATTAGAACAGCAAAAATCAAGAACTCTAACAACAACAGATGCTGGAGGGGATGTGGACAGAAAGGAACCTTACTTCATTGTTGGTGGGAATGTAAACTTGTTCAACCACTTTGGAAAGCAGTATGGAGGTTCCTCAAAAGACTCCACATAGAGCTCCCCAACGACCCAGCAATCCCACTTTTGGGCATTTACCCCAATGATCACAAACAAGGCCACACTAAAGCTACCAGCACAACTATGTTTATTGCAGCATTATTTACCATAGCTAAGACATGGAACCAACCCAGATGCCCCTCAGTAGATGAATGGATCAAGAAGATGTGGTATATATACACAATGGAATTCTATGCCTCCATCAGAAAGAATGACATTTCCCCATTTGTTAGGAAATGGAAAGGCTTGGAAAAAATTATATTAAGTGAAGTAAGCCAGGCCCAAAGAAACATAGGTCCCATGGTTTCCCTTATTTGCAATATCTAGTATAGGTATGAGTCAAGCAGAAAAAGTCAGATAATGTGATGTTAGGAAAACAAAACCTCAAATATGTATTTTAATGTTTTTGTTTCTTTCATGCATGTGTTTCTAATGCATTTATAAGATTATTTCTTTGTTGCTTTGTATGTCCCTCCCCCACAGTGTAACCCCTGCTTTCAGTATATTTGATGTCAGTATAACATGTGGAGGAGACGGGGACAAACAAGTCGTTTAAGGATTCAGGTGGACCTGTTGCAACAATGAGAAGTACAAAATGTCATGTCAAAACCAGCTTTACAATGTCGGTGGGGGGGGGGGGGAGGGGGGGTATGATTGGGTGGGAGGGAGGGGGGAGGCTGGGAAGGGAGGTGAAGGGTAAACAAAGGAGGAGGATGCAATGCTTGGTAAGAAATGTATGCATTATCCTGCCCATGTAATTGTAACCCCTCTGTACAGTATGTTCTCAAATAAAATAAAATAAAATTTAAAAAAAAAAAAAAAAAAAAGAATCGCTGGCTACTCAGGGTGCTCTGATGTGCTGTTCTCATGCTGAAGTATCACCTTGGTTATGTTTTGGTTTTCCACTGCTATCCCATATTTACCTTCAGGCTGTTCCAGGATGCTGAGTGTCCAGGAGCAGAGATTAACTTCAGCTGGCTTCTAGCTCTGGTTACTACCAGAACAGCCAGTCCCCCCACCCTGGATTCCAGAAGGAAGTCACTCTGCTTCAACTTCCTCATCACTGGACCTAGCATGGTCTCTGCCTCAAGGATGAGAGGATCCTCAGCCCACCCAGCTTCTCTGGATTCAGGGAGATGAACTGTATCCAACTATAAGAATCTTCTATTAACTCTCTAATATTCATCTCAAGCTTAATGGCTAAAACAAAATTCTTGGTTTTCCCTAAGAAACCTGATTCTCATCCCCATTCTGGCTATTCTTCAATTCACAAAGCTAAGACTTGTCTTTGATTCCCTGACTTCTTTATCACACATACTGTAAGTCCATCAAATCTCCTTGCCCATGCCAGGACTAATGCCCACTCTCTCCTGCCAAGATCTGTGTTTTATAGTAATCAACTTTTTATTTATTAGGATGCACATTCCTGGATAATGACAACCTTTCTAACTACCTATGAGACATTCATGCATGTAACAAATATGAATAAAACACCTACTCCATACCAGGCATTGGGATAAATGCTTGAGAAGCAATGTAAACAGATGTGTCCCCAAGATGCTAATGGTATAGAGGTAGGAGAACAAGCAAACAGGGATGCTACATAAGATGGCTGGCACCACGTGGGATGAGGGCCAAGGAGTGCAGGAATGGGAAGTGTGGCTGCCCATTTTCTTTCTCATGGCTAAAGGAATCTAATTCTTTCTTACCTCCATCTTTACTGCCTCCCCCTCTTCAATAGGGATCCTTAACAGCCCTGCATCTCTCTCTACTCTCCACTTCTCTTGATCTTGCTTCCTCTTGCTGCCTTCCTCTCACACATCTTTCTGGGTCCACACCCTGGAGGACTACAAACCTCATGGAGCATCACTAGAAGGACTATATCTCTGTGCTTCTGCTTCATGCAACACATGTTATCACTGTCTTTTATCGGCTGTGACTTCCATTATCTAAAGTTGAGACAGGTGAAGAGAAAATCCTCACTCAGTACACTTTCATTCTAGCAATTCTATCTCTGCCAGTTTTTTTTTTAATTATAGGCAACCCTCAAGACCTCTGTGAGCCTCGGCTTCCTCCTCTGTACAGTAAACAGACTTAGCCAGATCTCTTTTGGAGGAGAAGGTCTTACCTAGACTTCACAGTCTATAAACTCATAAAGCTTGCTTACTTACACTTAATAGTATGTGACTTTTATCTTGGTGAGGAGATATCAAAATATCAGCCATCATCATTACCTGAAAGTCTTTGATACTTCTAGCATGCTTTGCAAGCCAGAAACATCACTTGAGCTCTTCCTGGAAACACAACACCCAGGGTTACTGAATTCAAATCTACATTTGAATACAGTTCCAGCCAGCAGCAAGAGATTCCTGAGCACTTGAAAGTTTGAGGAGCACTTCCAAAGAAGAAAAAACCCAAAGAGTCCAAGGAAGACAGATTTTTTTATTTAAAGAGTAAGAATTTTCTACTTGAAGGAGCAAATTCATGGTGGAATTGGATGTCTGGAAGGTGTTCATATCCCACCATTGGGTCGAAACAGAACTTGGACTGGCACTTCTCAGGGAGCTGTGCAGGAGGATGGAGTAGTTTGTTCCCTCCAGACTCAACATCAGGCTTCTTTAATTGTACGCCAAGCCACTGCCTTGGTTCTTCAAAAGTGGCAAGGGGGCAAGGCTCAATGTAACTAATGTTCTGGGCTGGTTTTGAGATACCATTACCAAGTATGGATGCAATGGCCGAAGGGGGAGGCTACTGAACTTATTGAAGTTCTAGAAACCTCCTTCCCCTACTGGACTGCATTAGGATCCTTTCTCCTTCCTGGTCAAGGGACTGAATTCTCAATTTAGAAGCTAATTCTCGTTCAAATTAGTCCATCTCACAGATAGAATTAGAAGCTGGGCGATGATTTGGAAAATACAATCAATTTAGTCCAATTGTTCTTGCATGTCGGCTCCATCCAATAATGAAGAATTTCTTCCTCAGGCTTCAGGGCTGACAGGAGCCATTATCCTGGGGAGTGAGATAGAACTAGCTGATAGACCACAGCATTAAAAGAGTTGGGGGCTTTATGCAAACCCAAGCGTAGGCACCAGGCCAGGGCCAGGCGAGAGGTTAACAGCAGACTCTGTCATGTCTTGGCCAGATAACAATATATCTCTAAGAAGTCAGGGCCTGTGTCAAGACAACAGTTTGGGCCTTCATCTCCCTAGATAAAAATCAGGAACCTACAGGGGGTTCTATTGAAGTATAAACAACAGAACTCATATGAAATCTCATTCGTTCTTTCATTTTAGTAAAGATTTGCAATATCGAATATTCATTAGGCATATAGCTAACATTGTACTGAAAGGAAGAGTGAATGTGATGATCAAAACACAGGCTGAACTCCCATGAAATGATACACTGACCCTACATAGGAGAAATAATGGGGATCACAATGGTGGAGGTGGTGGTGGTATGATGGTAATAGGCCTTCACCCAGAAGACACTGTTGGCTGGCAACTAATGTTAATGTGTAGTAAAAGCTCATTCATCCCACTGCTCATCTGGGCTATGAGCTAAGAGATTAAAATGCTTTTGTACGAAGCAAACAATATGCATATTTTATGAAATACATTTCTCTGCCTGTTTAATTGTGGGATCTTCAGGAGAGGCAGGGAGATTTGCCATTCACCACTGGGATGAATGAAGAGTTTTGGCCTGAGCCAAAAAAGACTCCTAACCTCCCTTGGGTCCTGCTCTTCAAGCCAGTGGGTACAGAAAAGCTTGGCTGTGTGATGAAGCCCTGGGGAGCTTCCTTTCCTTCCTCAGCCTCAGGTGCAAGGTTAAAGTTTACAATTGCATAGCTTCTCAAGCTTTGTTTATCACAAACAAATCTGAGATTTACAAAGATGACAATTTTATCAGACAGTGAAGAGAAAGATCACTAGAAAGAAAATCATTGTAGAGATACCTAGAAGTTACTCATCCTGGGTTCCTAGAAGCATCTCCTAATCTTTTTTTTTTTTTAATTTAATTTAATTTTATTTGTGAACATACTGTACAGAGGAGTTACAGTTACATGGGCAGGATAATGCGTACATTTCTTACCAAACATTGCAGCCTCCTCCTTTGTTTACCCTTCACATCCCTTCCCAGCCTCCCCCCTACCCCCCTAATCCCAATCCTTCTCCTCCCCCCCCCCCACATCTCCTAATCTTGACAAGTATTCACATACCAGGATGCTCCCATCCTTCTACTGTAATCTTAGTCCAGAACATAAGCATTTCAGTCCCCTTCCCATGCCCAAACAACATCTGCAGTTCTAAAGGAGTTTTAACTTAGGGAGCTGTACTGAGTGGTCTGTTGGTATCCACAGAACAGCATGGGCCCAGGAGGAGACTTTATAGTCAGGCACAATTGGCAAATGTCCCTGAGTAAAGTCATACATAATTTTAAATGGATTTTGGAGAGTTGGGTGGTATTGACCAGTTACCAGAACATACTCTGTCTGTCTGTCCATGTTTCTTTCTCTCTGTGTCTCTCCACTCACACACACATACACATGTGCATATGCATGCATGCGTGTGTGCACATATGTGCATGCACACACACACACACACATGCACACACACACACAATTATCTTACTACCCATTGAAAGCAGCCGTCAGAGTACCTGGTAAAGGTACTTTGTCCTGCTTAACACAGCTATGGCTTCAGACCATTTCACATCACTTCACACATTCACTAGCAACTTAATGAAATTGGCATGCAATTGATTCAGATGACATTGATTTGCTCCTCCTGATCTAGCTGGATCCCCTCATTCCCATCATTTGGAATGTAACCCTTCCTTAGCTTTCTCCAATCTCCCTGAGTGCCTTGGTTCCACTTTCATAGATCCTATAGTTTCCAGAAAGACATGACCACCAGGTTTGGAAGCAGGATCCATGTGGATCTCAGCCTAGTTTCCACCATGTGATGCCCTGCCAAACCCAAGTTGGGCTTGTAGAGCCCTGAAGCTGTTCTGTCCAGCTGTGGAAGCATATGCCTCTTGTGAATGGTGCTGGCCTCGGTGCTGAAATATAGATACGTATGGACAAGACTGTGAAACCTGCATTACTGAGGATTTAGGGTGTTTGCTTTGCTGAATGAGGGATTATAGAATAGAAAGCCCAAAATGGCCATCCATTTGCTGAAAACAGAGCTGGAGAATTAGAATGGTCAGATGTGTACTCAAACCCCAGGGCCCTATTAATGCTCTCTCTTGAACCACAGACCCCTTATCCTTTGCTAAGCAATGTGAGGACAGATCACTACTTCCCCCACAGAGACTTCCAATGCCTCTAGACAGGAAGTAGCCATCCAATAAAATGCAGTTTTTCCAGTTTCAATCCCAGGAGTAATTATCTGGGCAGTCAATCCAAGACTGTGGTCTTGGGGCTGTCCATGAAGGGCCAACTGCTCTATAACTTGCTGAAGATGGTGTCCAGACTTTCTAATGTGCTTGCCCATCATGCATTCCCCATTTCTGAGGATAATGAACATTATCCCCAACACTAGGCATTCCTTCCATTCGTGAGTCCAGATTTTTCTATCATCCCAGAAATCCCCAGACCCAGGTTTGTCTCCTCAAGCCAACAGGGAAATGTCCTGTCCCTGTCAGCCCAATGAGCATCCCATAGTCAGGAGTCTGGAGGTGAGTTCTTTCCTCCTGTCTGCCATGACACATAGTCTAGGCCACATGCAGTTTGCACAAGGAACATCCCAGTCCACTGATTCAGGGTATCCCTCTCCCTTTCATTTACCATCTTCTTGGCTCCAAGGAAAGATGGAAAGAATGTCATAGTCCTAAGGAATATTGACAGCAGGGAGTTAGGTCTGTTTCCAAAACATGGAACTGTTTCTCAAAACTTTATAATATTGTTTTTCTGAATATGCTTGATCAAAACTCATTCTTGTACCAAACATTGGTGGCTTCTGCTTATAATCCTAGCTATTCAGAAGACTGAGATCTAAGGATCAAGTTCAAAGCCAGCCCAGGCAGAAGAGTCTGTGAGCCTCTTATCTTCAATTAGCTAGCAAAAAGCCAGAAGTGGAGGTGTGACTCAAGTGGTAGAGCACCAGCCTTGAATGGAAAAAGCCAAGAAAAAGCATTAAACTTTGAGTTCAAGCCCCAGTACTTACACACACACACACACACACACACACACACACACACACACACAGAGTCATTCCTGGATGTCTGAATTTTACCTGCAACTTTTCCAGCCTCTCTTTCCCCTCTCCAAGCTCACAAAGATAATTACACATCAAACCTTTAGATGACAGCACAAAGAATTTGGAGGCAATTTCCACAATTTGCCTCTCCTCCTTACCCAGGTTTTCTGTCTGCAACATCATCTATCAAGACTTCATTTGTGCCCATAACCCTGCCCTTTGCCTATTCTCTCTTTCAGAACCCAGCGGTAGGACATGAAGGGAAAGGCAGGTAGGTAAACTGAGACACAGAAACCTTAAGCTTGAGAATAACATAGGACTGGAAGTAGGAGCTTATCCTTAATTTCTATATTTTCAGCACCTAGCAAAGTTCCCAGCCAGATGACCCTCTTTGAAATTAGGATGAATGGGTGAATGGATGGATGGATGGATAGATGGATGGATGGATGGATGGATTCAGCATTGAGGAGGACTGCTGGATCCTTTGTTATACCTTCCAAATCCCCAGAGGAAGAGGCATGGAGCCATTTCTGCGGAAGCTCTACTAACACCAGAGGTCTGGAGTGTTTGCCCATCACTAGGCTGTGAAGGAGAGTTTAGGCAGGAAATTAAAGAACTACATCCATCATATTTATTGAACAGCTTCTCTCTGTAAGACACCAGTGCAGGAGATCCGTCTTGCACACAAATCCTCAAACTCTGAAGAAAAGATGTTCTTTCACTTCATAGAGCTCTCTGTCCTTGCTCATCATGCTGTAGCCCCACACCTGGGCCCCCTTTTCAAATGCTCCAAGCCTATTCTGCACTCAGCTTTGTCTGTTGCTGCTCCCATGGCCAGTGCCCCCCACCCTCTTTTCCTAGAATAGCACTTTTCCTCCTGGCTTTTCTCCTGTTCCTAGCTCAAATGTACCTTCCTAAAGAGGACTTCCTGGTCCCCACTCCCAGGACCCTTATGACTTTTCTCTTATTTTATTCATTTAGGCAGTCCTAGAGATTTGAAACCAGGGCTTCTCACTTGCTAAGCGGATGCTCTACCATTTGAGCCATTCTACACCCTTTTATATTGCTTATTTTTTGAGATCGGGTCTGGCTTTATGCTGAAGCAGGCCTGGACCACGCTGCCTCCCACGTAGCTGTGGTGACAGGCATGAGCCACTGTACCAGTCATGTTATTTTACTATGTCTGTCCTGGTTGCTCACTTTGGGAAGCCATCAGCATAGAAGTTCCAAAAACAGGGGATAAAGAATCAAGTCCCAGGAGCCAATCAAAGTCCAATTATGTCTCTTACTGAGCATGTGACCTTGATTAAATTACCTACATGCTATGCCCCAGATTGCTGACCTACAAAATGGAAGCTATAATAGAATCTTATCACAAATGACACCTCACAAACAACACCTTATGTCATAAAATTAGTTAATCCTCACCAAAACTTAGAACATTACTTGGGATATGCAGAAGACTTAAGCACCGTTAACTTTTTTAGTGGTTATCATTCATCACTATACAGCACATGACAAAGAGCTCAATAAATATTAGGAAACAGACTCAGAGCCCACACATGAGTTCAGATTAAATGCAATGACTTCAGAGAAGGGCAGGGCATTGCCTGAGGGGCTTGAGTCTTGGCAGGGGCTGCAGGATAACATGGACTTCAAGTCTAGTTTGGAAGGGGCTCCAGGGAGACTCTGGAAGATGAGGGTCTTCAGAGTAGTTGGAGCAGTGAAAGGACAGTCTGGTTTTTTCCTCCCTTCCTCAAGAAGACAGAGAATGGCCCTAAGCTACCTCAGAAAGATTGCTCCCTAAAAGTCCTTGATCTTAGAAACAGCAAGGCATATTTTGTTACAAAGCCATCATGAAGCTACCTAATTGTACCCTGAACATAGTATGCAAAGACTTGAGAGGAGACAGGTAGGAATGAAGGGGTGAGGCTTGAGCATCCTTAGAACAAATGACTGCTTTCCATTTGCTAGGGGAAACCAGGACATGTGATGTCTGAAGCTCGGATTACAGGTCTTTTAATAAAAGGCAAGACTTAAAGTCTCCCCTCTGTCTCTGAACCATGAGTTCTACCAGCCCAAACAATACATACCCAATCAGCAGGGAATCACGGCAGGAGCTTTCCTGTGAAATCTCTCAGATTCAGCAAGGCATGACTGGGTCCCTCCTCAACTTCAACCTCCTTCATTCCCTAATGTGCTTGTAGTGCATATGCACACTCATCAGCCAAATCACTGCTGTAAGTTACCAGAGCACAAGTGGGTATTTCATGGCTCCACCAATCAGACAACTAAGAAGGCAGGACAGGGGCCTGGAACCAGCACTTGGCTCCTGCTGGCTCAGCTGGTGTAGTTAGCTGAGACAGAAAAGACTAGCCTAAAAAGGAACCATCAGTGACAATTCTAGTACAGACCAAATTTCCAGATGAAAGAGTGACCAAGGCAGACAGAACCCACTAGAGGAACAATTAACTGATAAGGGTAAACTAATTGTCATTCAAATCAAATTAGGGCACAGGTGATTTGGAGAAAACCTACAGACCATCCCAGATGTTCTGTGGGTTTTACATTGCAGATGATGCTTTTATGGGACCCTTCTGGGATTCAGATTATGGGAACTGGGCCAGGTCCAGAGCAGGGGCAGGGCTCCTGTCCAGCTTAACTACACAATAAACACATAATGGCTTGTCCCTGAGGACAGACCCAGGCTTTGCATACTAAACATCCTGGTGTTGGGCTTTGGAGCCCTCTGAGAAGAGGGGCTCACTTGTGGCTGAAGAGGAGGAAGGAGGGAAAGATCAGTCATTCAAAAAGACAAAGAGGGGGGAAAAAAAAGACAAAGAGGCTGCTCCCAATGTTTGGACAAAAGACTAAGTGGAAGAGCTACACTAAACCCAGGTGTGGGATGAAACAAGGTGCACAGATCTGCACAGACCAACTGGAGGCAACGCAGAGAATGAGTAAGAAGATGGCAGCAAGGACTCAGACCACCTGAAGGAATTGATGGGCACAGGTAGAACTTGTGCACACATTTATATGTGCACTTAAGGTGTGTGAGAAACCATTGGTATGCAGTGCTTTTGATGCATTCACTGTGCATTGATCTCTCTATTCATGTTTTGTGTCTATACAGATGATTGTGTATTTGTGGGCGTTCACATACTTGGAGAGTTGCCAAAACTTCCCACCAAGACAAATGGCTGCCTGTTATCCCTTTACTGAGCCTTCTTATGCTAATTTTAATTTCACATTGCTGTTTTAAGTTGGCTTTAAAAAATTAATATTAAAAAGTGCCCTAAACAGAGCCTAGGGCAAAATTGTAAGACAGGTCCCTAGAAAGCTGCTTTATTATCATTGTGGTTCTTACAACAATGGTGAGATAAGCTTTGTTACCCTTCTGTTCCATTTGGTTGAGCTCCCATAAGCTGCGGGGGTGCACCCCTCAGAACACCTGCACAGAACATGACTGGCCACAGACTCTTGAAATCAGATTGCCTGACCTCTTCATGCAACCTCATTTTATTACCGAGGAGATAGGACAATCCTCGGCCAGGTCATTTGGTCAGTGCCTTCAGAACTGACATAGACCTAGGCCTCTTTGTTGTCATTGTCCTATTGAGCTAACATCTGAGGGTCTGGGCCCCATCCTTGAGGATAAGATGAGAAGTAGATGGACCCCACACACTGAGACCCTCTGTGGGTGCTGATTTCCCTGTCGGTAAAATGATGGTCTGGAACCCAATAGTTTCCAAGATTATTTCTGCCCTCCCATTTGACTGGTCTAGGAGGAGAGCCAGTGTGCTCTGTGCCCTCAGTGCTCCTCTTTCCTGCTCTTCACCTGCCCCGCCCCCACTTGATGTGGTATCAGGGGAGAAGTAGAGGGTAAAGGAAAAGAAATACCAGAAGGAAAGCACAGTCTCAGCAAAGGTTTTCTTAGCATCGTCTAAAGGAGAAAGGGTCACTCCAACAAGCACAAGCAGGGCTTGTTGGAGTTCTGCTTCATGAAGAGGAGAAAATTATCCTGTGCTGCTGTAGCAGGTACTCAAATTAAATTTGGAGGAACTTTCCTACTTAATAAGGAGGCTGTTATGCACAGGACTGAAAGACTGAAAAACAGCTCTCCTTTGAGATTATATTTTTAAATCCCTAGTGAGATGATGCGATTGATGGCCCCTTTCTCATTTCAAGGTCTTGACCAAAGTGAGTGATTGTGGAGCCCTGTCCCATTCACTCCTACAAACCCCACCTAGTGGGAGACCCTGGTTTGGTCCCAACAGGCAGGAAGGAGACTTACGGCCTCAGCCACAGCCCTTAGTATGGGATGCAACTCTAAATCAGCCCTGCCTAGCTATAATGGGTCACTGGGTTAGGAAAGGAGTTGGCAGGAAAGCAGTGTCATCATCCTGGGGCTAAGAAGAGGACAATACTGGATGACCCTGACTACTAGCAGGGGTGCAAACCTAAGTTCAAGGATAGCTTGTAAGGCTTTGACAAGTGGATGAGAAGCACTGGGAAACTCTCCCTTGATGGACACATGACAGTGTGCCTCTCTCTCCACACACATCCTCCAGCATCTCCCCCTTCCAACCCCCGCAGCTCCCGGGGACAGGAGCGCCTGCTGGGAAATTCCTGGATGGCCTGCTCCTCCAGCCCCCCCCCCCCCCCCACCATCCCTTGGCCAGCTCTCTGCTTTTCTGCACTCATCAGTGCCTTCCTGCCTCTTCTTTAGAATGCTCAGTGCACTGTAGGAAGGGGGCGGAAGGGGAGGGGTGCATACTGACAGCAGCTTGACGTGCCCTCCTGCAAGCGATCAGTGGCCACAGGTGGGACTGCCCCACTGGAGACCTGAGGACCCACCTCTACCCCCATCTACTCAGCTCTCTTCCACTTCAGGGCGCCTGAAGCCAAGAAGGGGGCCGCACCCTCCCCGCGCTCCAGCCCTGCCACTTGGTCCCTGAGAACCGCCCCCCAGCAGCCCAGCCCGGAAACAATCACCCTTTGAGAGAGGCTGCCAAGCTGGGCGCCTGGAGCAGCCAGGATGGAGGCGGGGTGGGATGGGGGTGCAGGCCGGGGCCAGGCGCGCTCTAACTCTGGAGAGCGGAGGCCCCGGGTGTATTCGGCCCCTCCTGCAGTCCTGGCTCCAGCACCCAAAGCTGGAGCGGCCTCCGCTAGGGAGGGGGTGTGTTTCGCCAGTAGGGGATGGGGATAGGTGAAACCAATCTCGGGGAGGGGGTCTCCCACTGGCCTCCCTCCTCGCGCCCCCGCCTCAGCTGGCGAGGTTGGTACCGACCATTAGTGGCTCGGGTCCCGCCGGCAGCTCGCGCTCGCTGGGGGCTGGAAGGGGGGGTGGGGGCGGGGAGCAGGGTGGGGGCGGGGCGGGAGGCGCTGTCAGAGCCGCGGCTGCACCGGCGCATCCACCGCCGCCGCCGCCGCCGCCGCCAGCGCCGAGGGGACCGCGCGCCGGCCCGGTCGGCTGGGCTCGGGCCGCGCGCCCCCGCCGCCCCGCACGCCCACCGGCCCACGGGCCCGCTCTCCGCGCCCCGCCCGCCCGCCCCGCGCCTCCGATCTCGGGCTCCCCGCGCCCCCACTCGCGCGCTCCCAGGCTCCGGCCGCCGCCTCGCTGAGCCCAGGAGTCCGGGCCAGGGCGGCAGGGCCGGGCTGGGACTGCGGACCGGTGGACGCGCGAGCCCCGCGGCTATGAAGTGGCCCCTGAGGGCCAGGAGCCCGAGATCCCCTGAGGAGAGGGGGGCGCGCGGCCCAGGGCAGCAGCCTGGGGGCGCCGGGGCCGGGGCATAGGGGCCGCCGCCCGCGATGGACCGCGCTAGGGACGACCCGGACTCGCCACCGCAGGTCAGTGCCCCCCGCGCCCCGCGCCCCCACGGCGGCCCCGCCGCGCGCACAGAGCCCCTTTATGCGACCCCCATCAGTCCCCACGCCATGTCCTCGCGGGCGCGGGGTGTGTGTGTGTGTGTGTGTGTGTGTGTGTGTGTGTGTGTGTGTGTGTGTACGCGCGCGCGCACAGTGAGGACAGCTGAAAGGGGGAGCGGGGCTGGGAGGCCCTGCTGCCACCCAGGGACTGCGAAACAAAACCTGGGCACTGGCTGTCCTCCTTGGACTGAGATGTAGGGAGCTGCTTCTAACAACGGGTCCAGCTCTTAGCCGGTGCACCCCGTGTCACCTCAGCAGGTGGTTCCTGATGGCCCACAGGAGGAGTCAAGAGATAGCACCCCTGCCGTACCCATGTTCCCAGCAACAATCGCCCCTAACTCCTCTGCTGTTTCCTAGCACTGGCAAGTTAACTATTCAGGGAAATCAACCTCTGTAGCTCTTCTGGGGATGCTAAGGGGCTGAGAGGTGACAAGAGTGACAACTGGTCCTTGGGACCTTCTGTGCAGCAAGAAGGACAGAAGTCAGACAAGCTTGCCTCCCCGCCACCCCTTCACTTGGGTTCAGGCCTAGGCCTTAAGCCCTCCAGTCACACCCAACTTCAAAGAAAGAAGCTGAAGATTGAGGCACTGGTCCAACAGTGCCAGGCAGGGGTGACAGCCTGGGCAGCTAAGGTCAAGAGAGGAACCCCCTCCGTCATGCGCACAAGGTCTTGACCAGCTTCCCACCCAGTCAAACCCCGTCTCAGCCACGCACTAGATGAATTGCTTGTTGAAGAAGCTGGAGCTAAGAGACTCCAGAGACATCCCTTGCTCAGTGTCCTAGAAGGGGCCTTGGATGGCTGTGGCTTTACCTTTGTGTCGTGGAACTAACTCTGTTTGCATGAATACCAGTTTGGGTGGGGTACCCAGTGGGCCTTCAGCTTGAGCTATATGGCATGTACTGTTTAAAATGATTATGCAGGTGCCTAGTGCATAGCACTGGGTTCTTTCCATGTGTTTATGAGGAAAGGGTATCATGAGTTACTGGGGGTGGGGGGGGGGGGGTGGGGGGGGGGAGGGGGAGGCAGGCGGTGCATAGGGCCATATGGCTGTATAGAACTGTTGCTTTAGGGTTTTCTCAGAGTTATCTTCTGGCTCTTACATCTATTTCCCTACTTCAGTCCAGAGCCACTACAGAGTTCAGCCATTTCTTGCCAGATCTTTCTTAGTGGCCATTAATTGCCTTCGTGGAACAAAAGTCAAGTCCTTTTTATTCATTAACTAGAATGGGGCCTCCAGAAAGACTTCCTACTCTTCCCAGTCTATCCTCAGAACCCCAAAGGTCCTAGAGCTGTGTGCCATTTTCTCTCTGTTCCCGTGGATTAGAGCAAAAATGCTTGCTAGGGTTAAGGGCACGGGGAAGGTGAATACATTTGTGCCCCATTGGGCAGGGCTTTGTTGTTACGGTTCCTGAGACTGATCTTTCAATGCTTGGGAAGTGCCTCACGCTCAAGCATGCTCAAAGCAGCTGTGTGCTGAGTTAAATATGTGTGTGTATGTTTCTCAGGGAGCAGGTGTTGGCTGCTCCAGCTAAAGCATGAAGCAGGTTAATCACTGAGCAGACCAGCTCCTGAAACAGTATGGGAGCTCTTGACTGAGACCAAAGTCTCCACAGAAAGAATCCCATTTCTTCCAGTTAGGATTGCAGATAGACTTGGATTTCCCAACAACGGTTTTCAGGGAAGGGAGGACCAAGTCAATTATGCTTTTCCCAGTTGTGGAGCACAGGATGATAAGGCAGGTCAGGAGCTTTGCAAGAGCAAGACTCTGAGACAGGATGTGCTGATGAGAAGCCCCGCCTCTGTGCTAGGGAGGTTGGTGGTCCATTGTGGCTGGAATAGAGGAATGAAGTGGCACAGAGATGCCTGAGTTCCCCTCTCTGTTGAGAACTGGAGGAGAGGCAGAGCCTTGAGGAGAGAAGAGAGCTGGAGATAGGCAAAGAGAAGACAGTGTGACCACAAAGACACAGGCAGAAGTCAGGGCATGCAAAGTCCTCTTCACCAAGTCTCCAGCATCCAGATTATGGACAGTTATACTCCCCTGTAGGGACCCTCAGTGAGGGCATTGGACAATCCATTGAGAAAGGCTCCAGTGGAGGCAGGGATGGCTCCAGGGAGGCCCAGAGGCAAAGGGAGCAGGTTGTTAGGTCAAGAACATTAGGGATGTACAGGGATCTTCAAAGAGGCCCTCCTGCTTGCTATTGAGGACTCTGCTCCACCTTCTGTCCTCTGCCTACCCTTCCTAATCCTGGGATACAATGGAAGGACTAGGGTGCAGGAGCAAGGCTGGCCCTACACTTCGGGGGACAAAGGAAGAAAAGGCTGCTGCATGCACCACTCTCCCCAGCCAGGCGTCCAGGCAGAGACCTTTGGAGACCATCCTAAAGATCACAGTAAGATATGGACATAATATCGAAAGGACAAGCCCCTGACCGGATTTAGAGGTCCCACTTCAGCCTTTCTATGACCAACTGAGTGAACTTTGAAAAAAAAAAAACAAACAGTGAGCCCTTTGAAGCCCTAGTTTCCTGAGTCTATAGATTGAGGAGCCCACATCTTACAGTCTGTTTCTGGAGAAAGTGCTGGGTGAATGTTAATTGACTATATATTTTCCTGCTCCCCTCCGCACATACACCAATCTCCCACTCTCCCAGGACCTGGGTGACTCTGACTAGCCAGCTGGAGCCAGTCTCCTTGGAATTGACCCACAGATCTCGTCTGATCTTCACTCCAGATGATCAGCCATACTTGCAGACTTCGAGGTAGACCCACCCTTTCCTTATCCAAGACCAAACAGCCCAAAACATCCCTTTACTAAAGAACAGCAAGAATGTGATTTTGATGTCTAGTTATTATCAGCACTTTAACAGCCAAAGTTATCTAAAGAAAACAAACCATGCCATTTACAAAACAAAAAAACGAAAACCTCTTAATCCATGACCTCTTATTTTCCTTGCTAAAAGGTGACAGTGGCCCGAGACAACTCAAAACTCAGTCCACTCATAAATGACACAAACTAAAACACCTCCTGTGTCCTAGGTTCTGCACCAGATGCTAAGAACATATAGCATGGAATAATTCAAAATCAGTGTTTTCTATTTAGCTCTGGAAGGACTATGTGGGTTGCTGCTTCCTTTTTTTTTTTTTTCCTGCAGCTACAGCAAATTTACTTTTCTAATGAGGTTTAGCTCCGGCCAATATTAAAATGAGTCTGTGTTCCCTGCGCACACACCAGCTGACGGCAGCGCAGGAGGCAGCCTCCATGCCAAGTGCTGGCAGGGATTAAGGCTTTGCCATTGTGATAAGCCCCAAAGTAGAGAATCTAAGTCTGGATCAAGAGTTGACTGGACCTGAGAACTGACATTGCCCGAGGGTCCTGGCTCCCCAGACTTTGTGTTCTCTGTACAGGCAGAATTCTTCCTTTCTTAAATGTAGGAATTGTGAGCCAGTCGGTGGCTCATTGGAAGGAGAGAGGGGAGAGGAATGGGGCAAAGAGAAATCAGAGCAAAAAGGTGTGGCCATGGGGTCATGTGTGTCCCTGTGATGGGTGGCCAGGCTCTCCTGTCCTCACCGTCTGGCTGTGTGGGACAGGGCTTGTTTTCTTAGGGGCTTCCTTCTTTGGGGGCAGGTAAACCATCCCCAGAGGCCAGGTATCACTGTCTTTCTTCAGGCCCAGAACTTAGGCTATTCTTTTGACTATCTCTCAGGCTTGTTAAAGCCAACAGTTAACATGGTGTGGGCTGTGTCTCCCTGAACCCTGATCAATTCCTTGCCAGTCTAGTTTATTTCAAAGGCACTGTAGCCACACATGGCTATACATCTTGAACAACACAAATCAAGAACATTGCCGACAGCACAGAAAGCTCTAATTGACAGGCACACACATGTTTTTGGCAGGGTGGCTAATAATGTGGTTACTGGAGCCAGACTGGTTGAACTCAGATCCCATTTTTGCTACTTTCTAGCTGTGTGACCTTGAGATGTTTCTTAGCCTCTCTGTGCCTCCAATTTCTAGTCTCTAAAATGGGACTAATAATAGGTTGTTGAGGAGAGAATGAATCATTGCAGTTCATCATGCTAATTACTCAGAACATGCCATAGCAGGTGCCATCCTATTTATTTTATTTGAAAAGAGAAAGCAATTTGTATTATTCATTTGCTTACCAATTCACCAAAGCACTTACCAAATAGGCCACTCTAGGCCAGGCTGTTTGCCAACCAGCTCATGACTGTGCTTATAACTCTGGCCACTGGAGCCTCAGTTTCCCCCCTGTGGTAGGAAATATACTAAGACTGGGATTGTACCCTTATTTGTAAATGAATGCTGCTAGACAAGGAGTGGACTGGGGCCTTTGTTGGAGGCTGAGGAGATGGGAGTCCATCTATTTCACTGGAACTAGTCTCACCAAAAAGCATTTCTTAAGCCTGGGGAGTTCACAATGAAAGCAGGGAGGTCAGCCACCATGGCGTCTTGCTGATAAGGAAGGAGGAGGGATTTGAGGGGCTCTGCGTGGCTCACCCTGTGCTTCAGCTTGAGAGAAAGAAATCCCAGAGGCCCTGAACTTAGTGGACAACCACAACCAGGCAGCCCTTGACCAGACAGGATTTAGTTTCCACACACCCAGTAGACTTTGTTGTTGGAGCCCCCGGTTACAGACCCAGCTGTGTCCACAGCTGTGAGACAAATCTTGTGGGGCCTCGGTTGCTTATGGGCCAGGTGACACTGCCCCACCCAGATAAATTATGCCATCTTAATCTCCCAAACACCCCGGGAGCCCAGTTGCCAGAGATTGGAGGAGAGCAGGCAAGGGGGGGATGATAAGAAACAGGAATTTTCCACCAGACTGGTGGATGGACACCTCTGCCTGCCTTCCCTTCAAAGCTTCTTCCAGAATTGGGTTCTGTGGTTCTAGGCTGCTTCCTTTCTTGTGTAGATGAGGAAACAGTTACTCAGAGTGGTCCCACTCCTGCCTAAGGCCACACAGCATTCCAATGCCCCGTCCCAGACTGTGTGTCAATCCTCTGACACCTGGTGCCCCTCTGGCAGGTGGTGTGTCCTCTTAAAAGCACAGAACGCACAGGGCAACACCAAGCTCAAACCCGAAATCCTAGCTCCTTGGGAAGTATAGAAGGGGGGTTGAGTTTCAAGGCTAGTGAGGGTATGTCTTGACTGATGGCTGGGCATGGTGGCATGTACTGTCATTCCAGTGACTGTGACCAGAAGAGGACCATGGCTTAGGCTGGTTCAGGCATAAATCAAGACATGATCTTGAAAATAACCAATACAAAAAGGCACTGTCAGAGTCGCCCAAGTGTTAGAGCACTTGCCTCACAAGCATGAGGCCCTGAGTTCAAACTCAAGTAGTGCCAAAAAGAGAAGGAAAAAAAGGAGGAATACACAGAGCAATAGCCTCTCCCAGAAGCAGGGCACCCCTCTTCCAGGTAGAGACGGGCAAGGAGATGAGATTACCAGAAGGACAGCCCAGGCTGCCTCTGTCAGCCTTGGGTAGGTTGGCTCCTCCTGCCCCCTGGTTAGCCTAGCATAGAGTGCTCCCTTGCATACTCCGAGCAAGGAGTAAAGCCAGCCTGGAGCACTGCACCCAGAAGCTCTGTCTGGGTCTTTAAGGATTTAAGGTCTGGATCCTAGGACTGCCTAGTTCCTGGTTATCCTAGATGTGGAGCCCTGTGACTGGGGGTGTCCACCTGAGCTTGCAGAAACCTGGGGATTATCATCCAGATCACCACCCTCTCAGATCACACTGCCTTCAGAGGTGTCGTACAGGTCCCCTTGAGGCATTCCCACAGTAGCAACGTGGATGTTGTCATTGTGGAGAGGATCACCCACCAGTTCTTTCTCCCCCCTCCCTCACCTTCCTTTCACTCACAGACTTCAGAGTAGGAGTGATGCCGCCTGTCCCTGGGAAGGCCACTGAGCCTGTGGAGGGACCAGTCAGCCACCACCCAGCCTGATGGGCCACAGGTCAAGGCCCACACTCCACCAGCCTGCTCCCGGTAGAGAAAGGCCTCTGGGCATGGGATTTTGTCTCTCCGTCAGCTTGTGAACTTATGCTGAAGCATTGCTCTCATAACTCACCATGTGTCGATATTAACTTCTCCCACTCATCAGTCTCCCTCTCTGTGTCACAGAGCAAGCAGCCTGGCTGAGCCTGGTCTCTGCTGCTACCCAGGCTTCCATCAGGAGGTAGCTACACAGCCCTGCTTGCCACATGGAGGAATATGCCATGTGCCTGTTTCATGTGACACTCCACTAGGAAGCCCCCCCGTGGGACCCTACAGGACACTCAGCCCAGCTAGGCAGCACAGAAAGCTCACCAGAGCCTCCCGTCCAGGGCTTGGTTGCATCTAAACAGACTAGATGACAGACTTCTTGATTTTGTGGTTAAAAACCACATAGCATAAAACTTACCTTTTAGCTACTTTTTTTTTTTTTTTTTTTGCCAGTCCTTGGACTTGAACTTAGAGTCTGGGCTCAGTCCCTGAGCTTCTTTTTGCTCAAGCCTAGCACTCTACCACTTGAACCACAGAACTACTTCCAACTTTTTCTGAGTAGCTTACTAGAATTTCTCGGACTTTCCTGCCCAGGCTGACTTCAAACCATGATCCTCAGATCTCAGACCCCCACTTAGCTAGGATTACAAGCATGAGCCACCAGCATCCAGCTAGAAGCTATTTATCCAATAAATATTTTGCTGAATCCTGGTTATCACTATTCTGGCTTCTGTCTCTGTGAGCTTAATTTTCCAGATGCCTCAAAAGAGCAAGATTGTACACAACTTGTCCTCTTGTGATTGGCTCATTGTCCTTAGCACAATGTCTTTAAGGTTTATCCATGTTATAGCATGTGTCTTTTTAAGGCTGAATAATATTCCACTGTATGCATATATCACAATTGTTTATCCGTTTCTCTAGTGGATAAGTTCTTCCTACCAGATCATGGAACAAAAGTGCTCAAGCCATGGTGGTTCTCCCCCATCTTACTTTCCCATTCAGAGGATTGTCTGTGCCCTGCACAGCATGACCCAGCAAACACAGAGTGAAGCTATGTATCAGATGTCAGGGAAGCACAGATCAGGAGAGACCCCATTCTGCTTGGGATCTGTTCAGGCGTCTGCCTTCTCTCTTCATCCATGCTTGGATCCCGAGCATCCTCACAGGTCAGCCCACATGTGACAGCCGTGAGGATGAGTGTCTCTTCCTCATCCTGGAGGCCGGGCAGCTCACCAGGTGGGGATCCATTGAGGGACAGAGGAGCCTCCTTGACTGTGGCAGGGTACCTGCATCCTGTGCCCAACCCTCTGTGCCCTGCTGCCTTCCTGCTTCATTATCTCCAGAAACCCTGCAGGGGGCAAGAACCAAGAAGACCCTGGACAGGCCCTTGGATGTGGTAATTCTGCCTTTGGCACGTGCCTCTGTGATGTTCAGACTCCATCTCAGCGATCGGTGATCCATAGCCACCCCTGCAGCTTGCTGTGTAATATACAGCCCGTAAAACATACAGATACTGTCAGCATAATCTACTGCCTGTAGGACAGAGATTTAAGGACCCCTCTATTCATCACATCTATACCTACTGGGCTTGCAGGGGGCAGGAGCAGGGCGGGGGTGGGGGAAGGGGAGGAACGCCTGCCTCCCACTCCCGCTCATCGCATTCCTAGGCTGTGTGTACCACAACCCCCTTCAGCTCCTTATATCCACCACAGTAAGGTAATACCACAAGATAGGGACCTTAGGGATAGGCTGGGCACAAGAGAGGGAGGTGGGCAGAGGCTCAGAGGTGGTAAGAAGGAAGTTTCTGAATAGCTTCCACCCAGGAAGGAAAGGACAAGAAATGGTAGTGTACTGCTGGCCCTAGAGTGGTCTCAGCTCCAGGGGGTAGAGTGGAGGGAACGTGTGACCTACCAGAATCCCTAGCTGTTCCTTGAGAGAGAATCTTGGAACCAGCAAAGATGCAGGCTAGCTTGAGCAGGGGTGATAGAGAGAAGAAACAACAATTAGTGGTGTCAGAGCACCAGGGTAGCCCTCACTGCCTGACTGTTGTACAACCTCCAGTTCCAAGTCGCAGCTGTCCAATCAGAAAAGGCAGAGCTCTCCCTCCTAAGGGGGACAATGGGACAGTATGTGTGGCAGTGCATTGTAAACTGTGAAGCATTCAAGGAAGACCCAAGATGTCTCCTCTCTGTCATTTCCCCAGGCACTGAGGTTCAGCTCAATTTTGAAACAAGGTGGCAATGGTTATCGATATTATCGTATTTTTATAACCTAACATTTGTAGTACTAATTGTGAAGCAAGTGTTTCCCATGTTTTCCTCAGTTAATCCCCAAGTAAGAGTTATAGCTAAGGAGACTAAGTTACACAGTACTGATAAAGCTTCCGCTTTGTGCCCAGTCCCAGGCCCTGGTGGGAATGCACAGGTAAGTAAGGCCTGGCACCTCTAGAGGAGCTTATGGCCCAGGGCCCAGTGAGCAAATATGGAATCAGTAAGTGTGTAGCAGGTTACAGACTGGACACCTGGCAGCGTGGGCATCTCAAATGCTCAAGCCTTTGGAGAGCAAAGGAGAGGAAAAGCTACAGAGAGGAGAGAGGAAGTTCAGAGATGCACAAAGCCCTAACCAGCATGTTCACACAGCATCATAGATATTAGCACCAAGGGAAATTGAGTTGGTCAGTGGACATGGACAGCCTCAGAATGGGAAAGATGATGCTGTTGGCTGTACAAGTCCTCCCTCCAGGGCACCCAGGCCTGAGAGTGCCTCCTCAGGGTACACTCAGCTCCAGGGTCAGACCCACTAGAATCACCTGGCCTGCCTTGCAGGGTTCCAGCAGGGTCTGGCAGGTACCTGTGTCTAGCTCCACACTGCAGTGGTCATCCTTCCCTGATTGACTCTGAGACATCTTCATTGCAAATAGTGCTCAGCACCCAAATAGCACAGCCATGGTACCTCCTCTGCCTTGAAGGTTGGAGGAGGAAAAGGTAGCACCCCTCCCAACTCCAGAGCTCAGCGTTCTAGGGGTCCTGGTAAAGGCAGGTAAAGGTTAGTTGCCCATATATGCCTTGCTGCAGCTGTTTTTCTAGTGGTTGTAGATTCACTGTCTTTCCCTTCTAGTCCCTGCTGCTCATCTGGTAGAAGAATAGTCTGAGCCCTCCTTCACTATGCAGGCACCCTGGGCTGGCCCATGGGCTTTTCACAGTGCACTGAACATGGCAGTCAGCTGAGTGGGAGTCTCCAAACTAGCAGGTTAGTATGTTTCAAAATGATTTTGCTATAACCACGTGCAAAGTCCAAGGGCAGGACCTACATCCTGGAGCTGGGGTAGACACTTCCAGTCTCTGCCTGTCTCTAGGGGGTGCAAAATGAGGCAGAACAAGCAGAATATTGGGACATCCTCCTACCAGGAACAAATCAGACACACTTGCTCCTTGAGCTTATCATAATGCAGAGGGGAAAGTGGCCATTTGGGGGGGGGGGGGTTGCCAGCTTGGTCTATGTGCACAGCTGAAGACTTACTCTGGGAGGAGGTAGAGAGAAAGGTACACATCTGCACTTTGCACTCACTTCCACAGCTAGGACCTGCACAGGTGACCCATGAGCCCTGGTTGGGGATCTGATGCCCACTGTGCCCAGTATGTTCCCAGACCCTTACCTGTTATGGATGCTTGCCTCCTGTTACTTGTTCTATCACCTCATCATACCTTCAGAAGTGTCCTCTTTTGGATAAAGATGTGTAAGCTAACACTAGTCCTGATGAGCAAGGTGCAAGGGAATTTTCTCTATTGGTTAGACTGAGAACAGAGGGTCCGCTGGCCACATGCTGTCAGCTGTCCCCAGAAGTGTTAGCATCAGCCCTCGGGCCAGGAAGTATGTGACCAGGTTACATTGCCCATTACCTATGATCCTCAGACAGACCTCTTTATGCCTCAGTTTCCTCTTGTGTAAAATACAAAGCTTTGTCATTATAAAGGGTTAATTGTTAAATGAGTTAACTAATGTGAAATCATTTTGGGAGCCACACACATACCACTGAATGTGAACCATTGTATGAAATAGATGATAGATAGATAGGTAGATAAATAGATTGGTAGATAGGTAGATAGATAGATAGATTGATTGATTGATTGATTGATAGCCAGCCCTCTAGCTTGAACTCAAGGCTGGGCACTGTCCTTGAGCTATTGTGCTCAAAGTTAGTGTTCTACCTCTTGAGCCACAGATACACTTTGGCTTTTTAGTAATTTATTGAAATGGGAGTCTCAAAGACTTCCATGCCTAGGCTGGCTTCACACTGTCATCCACAGATTTCAGCCTCCTGTGTAGCTAGGACTACAGGTGTGAGCATCTTGGGATGGTCCCATCTGTATTCCAGGACCCCAGTGCTGCTTGGTGCCAAAGGCACATGAGATAGTCTTTTTTGCCAGTCCTGGAGCTTGAACTCAGGATCTGGGCACTGTCCCTGAGCTTATTTTTCTCAAGGCTAGTACTTGACCACTTGAGCCACAGCAACACTTCCAGCTTTTTCTGTTTATGTGGTACTGAGGATTCAAACCCAAGGCTTCATGCATGCTAGACAAGCACTCTACCACTAAGCCTCATTCCCAGCCCCATAATAGTCTTTTATTGGGACAAGGTCTCAATCATGGATTCTCTAATAAGGCTCAGAAGCAGTCATTGACACTGAGCCATTAATACATGTATTCACACTCATATGGGGTGCTGGCTAGGAGCACACATGTAAATGCACATGTGTATCAAGAAGAGACACCTGACTTCTGAATTATTCAGTGCTTTGTCTAGCAGCCTGCAGGAGTTGTCTAAATGAAAGACTCAATCCTAGCTACTTGCCTGAGTTCAGTTGCAAATGTCACATCCAGGATTAAGGAAAAGCAGATTCCTGAACCATCTTTGCAGCCTGACATTCTTACACATCCTCAGCAACTGATAGCCAGACTTATACCAGAAGAGGACCTATGACAGCTGCTCAGAGGCCAGTACACACCACAGGCATGCCAAGCCAGAAAGAACTCTGGCAAAGAGGAGCAGGCAGGGCAGAGGCCAAGGCTAGGTGGGACAAGTACAGCCAAAGGGACATAATGGCTTGCAAGGGCTGGGCCTGGTTTCCTCCTTGGGCTTCAACACAGTTTAAAAATCTGTTTCGCTGGGGCTATCCTTGACTGGGTCTTGGCAGGAGGAGGTAAGGATGGGACACTACTACTTGGCATGGATGTGGCATGTCAACCCTGCTGCCAGGATTATCAAGAATGTGAGAAGAAGAGCAGGGTAAGTGCCTTGTTAAAAAAACAGGGTAAAGACTAGGGGTGGGGTCAGGCAACAGGATAGATTCAGAGTTGCAGTCACATCACTACAGAGGCTGCTGCAAACAAAAATCTTCCCTGAATCAGTATTAAAGGGGTACAGCCCAGGCCTAGGCAGACCCTTAGTTGCTGAGCTCAACAGAGACAAGGAGAGAGAGAACCAAAGACAACCCCAAAGTTGTGTTGGCTTTCAAGACAATGACAAAAAGAAGAAAGCTTAAATGAGGGGCTGCTGTGGGAAGGAAGATAGTGGCTGGATTTCAGACATGTCACAGTGGAACATGCCAGAACAAGAGAAGCATAGCAGCTCCACTCTGGAGATAAGGAAACCAAGGCCAGGAGAATACAAAGGTCAGTGGCTTCACACCATACCAAAAGACCAGAGTTCGTGGTTGAGATGAAATTGTCTCTCATCCTCCCAGTCCCTTGCTTTTTCCTTGACTCCTCTTTTGGAAGAGCAAAACATGGGCTTCCAGGTTCTTTAGAATCTATCTGCCTTCCAGCAGCCAGGAAAGAGTCAGGGGGAAGTAAAGCCATGCTAAATTTTATGACAACTACAGTACCTTCTATTTTTCATCACCAATCCTATGTCAGAGAGTTCACAGATTTTTTATTCTTACTGTTCTGACAACCTAGCTGGGGAAGCACTATTTTGTTCCCACTTTACAGATGGGAAAACTAAGGTTCAGAGAGGTTCTCTTGAAAAGATCACATAGAGTCATGGAGTGTTTGAGACTCAGGCTCTCCCCACCATTGTACTGTCCTTCCATGCTTCCAGGACAGAGCAAAGGGAAGGTGGGAGACAGGTGACAGAAGGCCATGTCTGTGAGTAGGTCCTGTGGCCACCCTCAGGAGCTGTGAGGGATGGGTAAGAGCTGAGCAGTTTGAGGTAGGAGTGGTCCAGCTGTCTGGTGGTGATGGACAGACACTAAGATATCTTGCAGAATCTCTGCCTCTGTGTGATTACATCTCCACCAGGACTGTGGCTGGTCCTTGTCATGAACTTTTTAATCAGTAGATTGTGACAAAAATGGGCATGCTATTCCCACAACTGCATTGTGTTAAATAGGATTTTGATTGGCTCCAGATTCTCCCCTTGTTAGCTTGATAAAATAAGAGGTTGTTGGGGGAGCCCTGTGGCAAAGTACAATGAGGTGTGTCACCCTTAGGAAGTAAACACAGCTCCTAACTACAGCTAGCAAGCACAACATACAGCTTTACCCTACTACCACAGGCAGTGAATCTACCAACCACATGAGTGAGCTTGGCAGCAGATTCTTATCTGGTCAACACTCCAGATGAGAATACTGCCTAGCTAATCCTTTGCAGCCACATGTGACCTCAAGAAGTAAGGTCTGGACTCCTGATGCATAGAAAATGGTGAGAGCAAATGTGTGGTGTTTTAAGCTCCCAAGAATGTGGTCATTTGTTAGACCTCAAGAGAAAATGAATGTGATGTCAGGAAAATGAACCCTTAGATGTGTATTTTAATGTTTTTTTTTCTTTCATGCATGTGTTTCTAACACATTTATAAGATTATCTCTTTGTTGCTTTGTATGTCCCTCCTCCACAGTATAACCCCTGCTTTCACTATATTTGATGTCAGTATAACTTGTGGAGGAGATGGGGAAAAACCAGTTGTTTAAGGATACGGGTGGACCTGTTGCAACAATGAGAAGTACAAGTTGTCATGTCCAAAACGAGCTATACAACGTTGGTGCGGGGGGGGGGGGGGGGGGGGGGGGGAGGAGAAGGATTGGGATTAGGGGGGAGGGGGGAGGCTGGGAAGGGATGTGAAGGATAAACAAAGGAGGAGGCTGCAATGCTTGGTAAGAAATGTACGCATTATCCTCCCCATGTAACTGTAACTCCTCTGTACAGTATGTTCACAAATAAAATTAAATTAAATTTAAAAAAAAAAAAGAGAAAACGAGCCGATGTGCCTTGGAAACAGTGACATCCCTTTCTAAATGTTAGCATGGTTGCTGGAATGGATCTAGGTCAAGGAGGGGAACAACAAGAAGGAAAGGGCAGGTGACAGGAAGTAGCCCTTTTCAAAACTGAACCACCCCCTTACCTCTCAGGTTGGGCTAAAAGTTTTCTTGGCTGTATGAACTCCATGGGAAACTATGCTTCCCCCATGATGCAGGCCCTGTGTTATTCTAGTCTCTATCCTATTAGTGGTCATCACAGTCTTACTGAGGGCCTTCCCATACTCAGCCGCCAGACATTGCCCCTACATGTCATTACTGTGCAGTCATTCATCCTGACCCCAGGAGGAATTCTGGTCTAAGTCACTCATAGGGAGGGAAGAAAAGAGGAAGGATTCCTCTGAAAACTACCCTCTTCACTGAGGGCCATCCACAGGCTTGGGAACGATTGTACAGGTGTTCCCAGATCTCTGTCAGATCTGTCTCCTTGGCTGCCACTCTCTCTCCCTCTTCCAATCCTGAGTGGGGTTATATGGCTGCTTATGTCTTCCTATGTGGGCCTCAACAGAAGGCAGGAATGTTAGATGTCCCTACAGGACAAAACACTTGTTTGCTCTCAGGTCCTCCCACATGGAAGCCCTGGGGGCAGTGAATAGACCGTACTTTTCCCTGGAGACCATTTGCTGCTGCACAGACCAGGGGCCTTCAGCAGAACCAGCTAGAGCTGATACTCATTCCATCTAAATTCCTGCCATGGCCCAAAACGAACTTTCACTTGCAGATATCCCACACTGAAGTAAAACCAATTTTCATTTTTCACAGACCTGTAATCCAAATCTAACTCAAAACCTAGTTCTGAAAAAGAAAAACAAAGAAATCACCTTTTAAAAAATTCAATGAATTACATGGTTTTGATGCTGTTAGGCAGGAAGAAAATAAACCTAAGAGTATTCTGTACACCACATGAGAATAGACATAACACTTCCTTGGTCTTTGTCCTTGGCCTGTTTTCCCCAGCTAGAAGGGAATGAGATAGTAGGAGATCTAGAACACACACTGCCCTTCCTATCAAAGCATCCACAAGTACAAACTAGCAGTGGTCCAGGTCCTCAGTCAGGACAGGACAAAGACATCCTCAGGTCTGGGCCTTCTTTTCCTCCTCCATACTGTACTGTGGAAGGAAAGTAAAGGAGCCTTGTAGCCTTAGAAGCTTCAAAGTCCTTTCCCAGAGTTCTTGGGCCTAGCCAGTGGAATGGATGCGGGGAGGGGAGGTAAGGCTTATCAATATCAGGGCACTAGGGTTCTAGTGTACCAGATCTTGATGGGTGGAGTGAAAGTAAACCAGTGGAAAGCAAAATCCAGAAGAAGCTGTAGGAAGGAGGCAGCATGACCTGGGAGGCTGCTGGACCCAGAAGTCAAGGCCTTGGTTTACACCTAATGTTGGAACTTTGGGTTTTATTATGCAGCCTGCCTAAGCCTCCGTGACTTCCTATGACTTCCCCTGCCTGCCGCACAGGGCTGTTGTGAAGATTAAAGGATCCAGCTTTATTTAAATATATAAATAAATAAAGGTACCCTGCTCCCTCAATGTACGCTTCCGAGGAATCCCTCCTCTTTTCTTTCCTCCCTATGAGTGACTTAGACCAGAAGAGAAAGATGAAGAGCAGAAATCCCTAGAGGGCCTATGTGTTCTAGAAACTGGTACATGGGAGAGGTCAGTGCCTGTGTCCTGTGCCCCCAGCAAGGGCTATGTGGGCCTGAGGGTCACAGCATTGGCAGCTGAAGGGCTAGGGCTGGGTTAATGAAGTATGGATTGACCAGGCTGGGAGCTGATTAGCTCTGGCATTGGGTTTTTCCTGAGCAGCGCTTGCAGAATCAATACTAATCCCTTGATCCCATTAGGGGCTCCTGTGGATCTCTGGGACAGTCTGTGCCTCCCTCTCTTGGGAGGAAGAGGGATGCGGCCTAGGATGGAGAGAGATGCTGGATCCTTGGCCAACATCCCTCCCATTTCTTTCCAATTTCCCATCATCCTTCTGTTGCCACCTCCCCTCCTCCTTGCCCAGAGGGCTGGGGGGAGGGGGTGTCTTTCCAGCTGGCTCCCCAGATCCCCTGTGAGGCTTCAGGAAGAAGCTTCAGCATCTGCCTCTGTCAGCTCAGAGGCCCAGACTCCTGGATGATATTCGTGTTTGTCTGCACACAAACAGAAGGTTCTAGGATTTTTTTTCTGTCTTTGCCTTTGTATTCTTTGATGCTAAAGAGGGATCATGTGCTCTATCAATGAGCTGCCTCTGCAGCCCCATAGAAACTTTTTTATTGGTGATACTGGAGTTTGGATATTTTTGAGATAGGGTCTTACTACTTCCTGGCAAGGCACATGCCTAATCTGGGATCCATTCCTTTTAGATTTCTCATTATAGCTGGCATGATAAGCATGTGCCACTGCAACCAGCTATCAGTTGAGAAAGTCTCACCAATTTTTCTGCCCAGACTGGTCTTAAGCTACAATCCTCAAGTCACTGGGGTTATAGATACGAACCATTGATACCTGAGTAGATTTTTTCTTAACTAGCCACGTTTTGATCAGCAGAATGTCAATGTCCTCCATTGAGTCTGTAAGGCATGCTAACCATGGCCAGTACCCAGATGATGCAAGATAGGGGTCTCCTCCTCAAACACAGACCGAGCACATGCGTCCTGGAGTCAGAACTTGTTGCCACCTTTTTACAACCACAGTTGTGGACTGTTACATAAACCATTGGGAGAGCATGTTGAAATAATTGTGCTGTTTCTATGAAAATACAAGGACCGCATGAGGAAAGTCTGCAAGGAAAAAAGATCCCCCAAATTTGATGAAGACTGATGGGAGCCAGTCATAAGCATTACCAGGTACCACGTTCAGATGACTTTCCAAGTGCCCTCAGCCCTCCAGTCATTGCAAAGACCTCAGAGCTGGAAATGGCAGGCACTTGCTATGGTCAGGTTGAGGCAGAAGGGCAGTATAGGAGTCCCCAAAGCTTCTACTCAGTCCAAAGCACCCTCAGCCCAGTGCTGGGCTGGAAGTGCTGTAAATCAAGGTTGGGTAGGTTTTTTGTTTTGTTGTCAGCCATGGGGCTTGAACTTAGGGCCTGGATGCTGTCCTTGAGCTTCTTTCAGTCAAAGCTAGAGCTCTATCACTTTGAGCCATAACACCACTTCTGGTTTTCTGGTGGTTAATTGGACATGAGTCTCATAGACTTTCCTGCCCAGACTAACTTTGAACCACAGACCTCAGATCTCAGCCTCCTGAGTAGTAGTATTACAAGCATATGCCACCAGCTCCCAGACACTTGGGTAGTTTTGATTTTGGAAAAATAATCATGTGCTTGTAATCATGGGCAAACATTATTGAACAACTGGTTCTTCCAAACTCTTGTGCTGAAAACTATATAGTATGCATGTATAGTTCTATATGAGTCCCCCATTGACCAGCTGAGTGTTTGATGGTCCTCCTAAGATGAGCGGTATGGATGAGTCCTGATCTTGCTTGTAATGGACACACAAAACTCTCAAATATTATGTATACATCACCTGCATAAAGTCCCTCCTCCCCTCTGTCCTGGGAAGTACTGGAGGAAGACCCTCCTTCTTCCCTACATTGCTGTATCATCCATTAATCCGACAAAGTGCCTTGTCCACTATAGACTCAGTGAATATTTGCCAGATGGAATTGAGTAAGCCTGATCTTCGGGCTTACTGAATGACGAAATGCATCACTGAGGCTTTTGTTTGAACACCTGCAGCTCCCAAGATAGCCGTTCCCTTCCTTTGGAATTGGCCAGCCTTAGGCCAACCTCATATACATCTCTCAGCGACCAAGCACTGACTTGACCTCCTCAGTCTTAGATGATCACTGTTGGATAAGTATCTATCTGCAGCCCAAAGCAATCCAAAACCCATAGATAACTCCTTGTTGCTGTGTCTTCTCAGACATGACCAATTTCCACTGGCTCCTTGGCTTTCATTATTACTCAGTTCCTTGAGGAGCTGCTACTTAGGTCCTCTGGTCTGACTCTGGCCCGCACATACCTCACATATGATGTTTCTTATCCTCATAGCACTTTAATTACCTTGACCTCAGATTGCTGAGGTCAAGAATAGCAGAACTAAAACTTCATTCAACTTCTTCCAACCCACTTCCGTGCTTCAAAGATAAAGGTGAAGGTTAAAATGGGTGAGAAGTGTGATCACAGTCTCCAGTTGCGGGGGGTGGAGGGGTGACGATATGACTCTGATTATTGCTGCTCCAACTCCTGTTCCTCACCCAGTGACTGGCCCCCAATGGCTCTCACCCACTGCACTCACAATATAGCCTTTGTCTGTGTCTGTCCACAGGACACTTTGAAAACACCCAGGAAGGGGAGGCCTCCTTTATGCCTGCACTTGCTGGAGAGAGATGCTTGTCATCATTGGGGTCAGTCAAGGCCTGAGTACAAGTGTTTGGGGTGGGAAGTCATAACCACAGGAGACCCTGAGGAACCATGTTCATTCACAGTCACATTTCCTGTCTCACCGTAATTTCCCCCCTTTGCCTCTCCTTCCACCCAACCTGCTCTGGAACACTCATTCTCCCCACTCCGGTTACCCCTACTCCTGGGTTTTCCGACCTGGCCCAGCTTCCCCGCTACTTTGTATTGATTCTTCTGCCTGTTTCTTAGTAAGGCGCAGAAGCCATTCTGAGGTGGTAGATATGCCTGTAACCACTGGCAACCACCACCGGCCCTCCAAATCCAGGAAAAAGCCACATGTTGGGAGGAGAGGTGTGGAAGCCACCTTGGTCTTAAGACTGCAGCATAAACACAATCTCCAACTCCAGGGTCCCTACCCACATCCAGACACCAGCTTCGCTGAGCCTGCCCCCTACTGGCCAGATGGCTGTTTTGCAAAGCTAGAAGCACTCTGTTCTACTTAATAACTGCCTGGTAATTAGCTCCAGGATTTTGCCACTATGCTTATAATAGCCTCCATCAAAGTTATGGGATTTTCAAGCTGTAATGGCTTCCAGAGTAATTAATGCACAACTGGGTTTATTGCTAAGTTTATTTTTAGAGCTTTTTCACCCTCACTCCCCTCACTTTCATCTCATAGATATTTTGACCAAAAACATGGATGGGCTCAGATACTCACCATGGCCCCCTTCCACCATGTCCCATCTGCCCTTTGTCCTTTCCTTCTCATTCTTTCTGCTTCAGTATCCAGCAGATGCTGGTACCCATGATGTAGGCAGCTATGGCAGAAGATGGCCTTTCAAGTGGTGTTTGTTTGGGCCAGAAAAAGATTTGGGCCTGTGTACATCCCTCAACCCACTTGTGCCTTGCCCAGAGACCTCCCCTGCTCTGTCTTGTTAAAAGCACAGAGCGATGCCACTTCCATACAGCTCTGATTCCACTATGTGCTAATCATTGACCTGAGGCAAATTATTTAGCCCCCTGGCCTTAGTGCATGCAACTATAAAACACCAGTACCTTGCACACAGGGTGGCCATGAGTACATCACAGAACCGTATAGTCATCAATGGTGTTGATGCCTTTGTGAATACCATGTGTGCTGTAGGAAAGCTGGTAGCCATTAACAACTATCCAGACATACACAGGGAGGCTGAGTAAGCTGTGAGACAGAGCACCTATCCAGAGAGATAGGAGAGAAAGCAAGAAAATACTGCCCCCTGGGTTTGACCTTTGCAGGATAAAAGGATATAGTACTTTCAACTCCTTATTTCTTCCATGTTTCCAACCTGGAATTTGAGAGTACTCCTTCACAAGGTCAGAACACACAAGGAATCTTCCCAGATATTTTCACTCCAGCTAGACCTGGCCTCCCTGTCTTAATCTGTTTTCTGTCATCATAACACAGTATCTGAGGCAAAATAATTTGTAAAGGAAAAAAGTTTATGTGGCTTATGGTACAGGAGGATGGAAAGTCCTGTGGGCCAACACAGACAAGAAAGAAGAGTACGAAAAGGATGTGGCAGTTTCCAAGATGGCCAGGAACCTGCTCTACTGGTCATGAGACTGCACATATACTGGAAGGTGTAAACCCTGGCATATCTTCCATAGAACGAAGAACTTTGAATTAGGCTGATTCTCCTCAGGGAGTACCTTTCCTGAATGCTGACTTCTTTGTCAGTCCTGGGGCTTGAACTCGGAGCCTAGGCACTGACCCTGAGCTTCTTTGTCTCAAGGCTAGCACTCTACCACTTGAGCCATAGCAGCACCACTTCCAGCTTTTTATGTCTATGTGTTACTGAAAAATCAAACCCGAGGCTTCATGAATGCTAAGCAAGAACTCAACTCTAAGCCACATTCCCAGTCCCAGGATGCTGACATTGTTGAGAAGCATCTCCCTATGACATAGCAGTCCCATGGGTACCACGTCTCCCTGCTGAGGCCCACCCCATCTAATGCTCTTCCTGCAGGTACCCCTAAAGAATTCCCCATAGACATCAGCAGAGGGAGGGTACCCTTGTCTTCTTCTCATAGAGCCACTTCTAAAACACTTCTTCTTGTACTAAAAGCACCTGTCCCATACAACTCTAGCCCTTTATCCAGGCTATGAAGAAAATCCCTGGGTCTAAGTATGTGAACAGCATTATAGCCAACATTTCATATGCATTTATATCTGAGGACACCCCTAGACTTTATGGATGTTGACTCATTTCATTCTGAATATAACCTTGGGAAGTAGGTGCCCACTTTTGAAGATGAGAAACTGGTACAGAGTGTTGATATAATTAGGCAAATCTTGGTCACTCAGCTCATGGAGAGTTCACTTGGCATTAAAACAATGTGATTGGGATAAAACAAGTCTTGCCAGGTGCCAATGGCCCACATCAGTGTATCCTAACTACTCAGGAGATTGAGATCTAAGGATCACTGTTTGAAACCAGCTCGAGCAGAAAAATTCATAAAACTCTTCTCAAAATGGAGCTATGGCTGAAGTGGTAAAGTGCTAGCCTTGAGGGGGAAAAAAAGCTAAGGGACAGTCCCCAGTTTAAGCTCCTGAGTTTAAGCTCCAGTACCAGCGCATACATACACAAAGGAAAAGAAAAGGCAGATATCGCTGAAGTATGTGTCTTTAAGCTTTGTGCCCTCCTGTAAATGGACCATTGTCCTGTACCCATGCCTGTCAGAGGACACAAGCTCACTCACTCACCCAGCAGATAGACATAAGACATCCTAGAGGAGATGGATACACCACTGAGGAAACCCCCAATACCATGCTGTCTGTCCTTGAGCCAGTGGCCCTTGCTAGGTGTCCCTCCCAATGCCAGGGTCTCTGGCCATCCTTGTCTGCTGTCTCTTGCAGGTGTCCCCCGCTGAGGGTTGCTGACCCCACCTCTGGACAACCGCACCTTCTGACTCCCTCAGGCCGGATTCTGCAAACCTGCTTCCACAATGGGTGGGTGTGAGCGCTGGTAAGACCTGCTGGCCAGCGTTCAGCTGCTCTCTCTCTTGTGCCTGGCCGGTTGGCCCATGCCTATTCTTTTCTCCCCTGTGCTGCCGGCGCTCCGTGGCTGCCCCTCTCCTGAACTTGCCACCACTCAGGTAATGAGGAACTGTGGGTGCAGCCAGCCTTGGAGATGCCGAAAAGACGGGACATCCTTGCGATCGTCCTCATCGTGCTGCCCTGGACGCTGCTCATCACCGTCTGGCACCAGAGCACCCTCGCTCCTCTGCTTGCTGTGCACAAGGGTGAGCCCTGTACTCAGCCCCACCCCACACCCTGCCACACCCCACCTCCAGTCTCACTCCCACAACCACAGCCCAACTTAGATGATAGTGACCACAGCAAAGGCAATCCAGTCTTGCTTTACACACTGAGCAGCTAGGAAGACCCTATGCATCATCTTGGCCAATGACCTTACCCTGTGGGGGTCTTGGTCCCTGTGAGAACCTAATGAAAGCTCCCAAACCCATGTCCCTGGAATTAGGTTTAATCTACTCTGGTAACATGGTGGACTCTCGTTGCCCAAGGGGAGGAAGCATGTCACATGACACAGGGCCACACAAGGTGGCATGGGAGTGGGGTGGTAAGGAGGCAGTAGCATGGATATAAAGCCTTTATTATGGGTTTTACAAGAAGAGAAAGGCTAAGCAAAAGAACTGACAGGCTTAGAAGAGGGATAGTTTGGATGTTAGGATGGGAGGACGACTTGGCTTCTAGTTGTCCTGTACATATCCTTAGAATGATTTAGGGCAGGGATATACCAGCTCTGTGTGCAAGTTTGACCAACTTGGGTGTGGACTCTGCCTTGGTTGGTTTGACTATGAAAGATTATTTGCTGCAGTTCTTTCTTATTTCCTGAGAGGAGGGGTCCCTTCTCAGGTGCTGACCTAGAGATGTCAACATAGCCTCAAATATAGAAAAGCAAATTGGGCACCCGTGGCTCATGCCTGTAATCCTAGCTTCTCAGGAAGCTGAGATCTGAGAATCATGGTTCAAAGGCAGCCCAGGCAGGAAAGTCTATGAGTCTCTTATCTCCAATTAAGCAGCAAAAAGCTGGAAAATGAACTATGGATCAAGAGTGCTGGCCTAGAGCAAAGTAGCTCAGGGACAGCACCTAGATCCTGAGTTCAAACCCTGGTGTTAGCACACACACACTCACAAAGATTTTAGACAAACATGAGCAATACTAATATATACACAACAGAGATCAAATCCAATTCTATGATCACTCAGCAGAGGGGAGAGGGAGAATAGGGATTTTGGCCTGCTTTGTGTTGGGAGATTATTTTGGGATTGCTGAGGGTGAAACCCAAGGCAAATGTTGTCCCCTTGAGCTGCATCCCCAGCCTGTATAGTGCTTTCAGACATTTGAAGGAAAGTATCAGTTTCACCTTCTCCTGCTTTGGAAACTCTCACTAGCTAGAAGCAGCAGGCCTGGAGAAAAAAGTCCTACCAAAAATGAATGGAAGAACTGGGAATGGAGTCACCTTGTCCTATTTCTGAGTCAAGGTGCACTTTTTCTCACACACCTGAACTCCCTATAGTCCTCCACATCTGCTACCTGTCATCCTTTAGCTTCTAGTCTCATTGCTATCCTCTCCCCTACTCCCACCCACATACACATAGATACAACACTTTCATACAGCGATCCTCCCATTGCAAAATGTATCAACTTACCTCGGAACACAGAAAATAGGAAGACATCAGTGATGATAACAGTTCTAAGTAATGCCTAGAAATCCACTGTAGCCAATGACTCCAAGTGATTGGCTATAAGCTATATCTACACATCATAGTCTATGCTTTGCTACTGTATACAGTGAAATGCTACATCCTGGAACCCCCGCTTTCCCAAAGCTTCTTCCCAACCAGGCCAAGTTCTGGATTGCTGCAACCATACTGTCTGTGCTGGGCATACTGGACCTTTCAGCCATTTGCCATCCTTTCCTTCTGTATCTAAAGCTACTCTGACACTTGCCAGTTTAGAACCACTGTTGTCTTGAAAATGCATCATTTTGGAGGGGTTAAAATATATAAAACGACACATCATTTCGGTTGCTTTCTTGGCAGAGCAAGGATCAGAGACGTCAAGTAGTTTTTCTGAACACTGATGGCAAATTGCCCTTCTAACTCCCCAGAGCATGCAAAGAGGGAAGTTAAATGAAGTTAGAGTCACAAGGAGACCTCCAGGACTCAGTGTTATAGAAAGGTTGAAGCCAGTGAATAGGGCTGAGTTTGGGCTGCTAGGAGTCCCCACACACAGCCAGATATAAGTGCTCTGCCTGTTCACAAAGGTCTGGGTACTGGTTCTAAGTCTGCCTCAGTATTCAGTGTCTAAAATCTTACTAACTACTGAAAAATAAAATATCTACATTCAGAACTCTAGACACACATTCATCCTTCCTCAACCTTACATCTCCAGAAAACCCCTTTTGATGAGCTGCAACTCTTCTGGTCTCCTTGCCATCTCCCACAAATACCCTGCACCCCACCACATTGTGTCTATGGCATGGATACAGGCTCCCAGCTCTGGCTGTCTACCTACTACACCACTGGCTTCTGAACACTCCTTAGGAGCTAAGGGCCACGTCACCATCTGGGTTCATCTCTACTAGACTCCACACATCCTCACATCCACATGCTGCTAATGGTAGGAATGGAAAAGAAGAAGGGAACAGAATGGCCACAGCCAGGCATTCTCTCTGCCATGACACTTCAGCTTCTCATGTGACTTTCCCTTTGCATCCATGCTGGAAGTTCATGGAGCTACAAGTGGTGCCACTAGTGCCCTTCTAGTTGCACCTTAAGGTAGTGATACTAACTGCACCTGGCAGCACTCAAAGCCTCACGTGTATTAATTCATCAGTGCAAGCAATTATCCAATGAAGTAGATGTATTTTGGGGGCATTACTGGGGCTTGAACTCAGAACCTCAAACTTTCTAGGCAGGTGCTCTACCACTTGAGCCACATCCTCAGCCCCTTCTGCTTTATTCTTCAGGTAGTATGAAGCCAAAGGAGACTTCCATTCTTCCAACCTTTAGCTTACCACATAGCTGAGATCACAGGTGTGTACCACCTGGCTTATTGGTTGAGAAGTGTATCTGGCTATCTTTTTGCCTGGCTAATCTTGAACCTCAATCCTCCCAAATCTCCACCTCTTGGGAATTTGGGAATACAAGGATTAGCCATCAAGTGTGTCCAGTAGATCCCCTTGAGAATCTGGGATTCCAGGGATTAGCCACCAAGTGGGTCCAGTAGCTCCAATGTATAGTTGCTGAACTCAAGGTAGCAAAAGCTAAGTAACTTTCACAAGAGAATATAGTTAGGAAAGACAGAGGGTAGGGTCTGAGCCCTCAGAGTTCTAAGTCTGCCTGCCCTCTGTCCATTGCCACCACCACTGAGATAGCATGTCAGTGGTGAGGACCATGGCTGGTTGATACATGAGGCACTTTGGACAGACAGAGCTTGGAGAGTAGGGATTCACTACCATGCCAATAAGCCTCCTTTAAGAGGAGTCTTAATAGGATAGCTAGATTTCCCATCAAGATGTCAGGTGTGCAAGAGATTTTTAAAAAAAAGGGGGGGGGGTTGGGAAGGTGGCTCAGTGGTAGAGCGCTTGCCTTGCATGCCAGAGGCCCTGGGTTCGATTCCTCAGCACCACATAAGCAAAAAGAAAAAAGCCGGAAGTGGTGCTGTGGCTCAAGTGGTAGAGCACTGGCCTTGAGCTGAAGAGCTGAGGGACAGCGCCCAGGCCCAGAGTTCAGGTCCCATGACCGGACCCAAAAACAAAACAACAAAAAAAAAACCTTGGTTACTAGGGATGGCCCAGCTGGAGCAAGTGGCCATATCCAGGGACCAGCTTCTGCAAGGTGTCCACATGGCATCCTCCAGGTAGAAGCAGGAAGCGATATCCTGGATGCCAGGGCAACTGGACAGTTAGTGTCCAGCCAAGTGAGCATGTCCAGGAAGTCCAAGAGGAGGACTGACATCAAACCAGTGGAAAAACTTAGGTAGCTATATACCAAAATAGAGGAATATTTAAAATCTGGAATAACACTCAAAATTCAAAAACTAAATTGACTGTATGGGAAAAATCTACCGGGATAGAATACGGCAGTTAAATATTAAGTTATGCTCCAAGATTTAAAGAACTGATTACATAAGGGCAGGGGGGAGCAGCCCCGCTTCACTAGATTTTTCATGAAGAAGCTGGGGCAAGTTAATCTAGGTTCTTTTTGGATCCAAAGCATGCCACATCCAGGACTCTCACCCTGCCCTCCAGTTTTGTGGCATCCATACCACAGAACAAAGCAATACCTCTTGGCCAGCTTCACCAAAAAGACAAGGGTCAGGGCACTTTGTCATATAAAGCTGATACATTTTGAAGCTGAGGATTGAAGCTTAGAATGTGGCTGCATCCAAACATCTAGAGGGCTGTCAGATGTGAGGAGATAGAAGAGGTTATTTCTGCGTCATCCCAAGAGTCGGAACTAGGAAAATACCAGAGAGAATTCCAAGGATGCAAAGCTCAACCTCCTCCCTAAAGGTCCATTACCGTGAGACTGGGGACCTGATGTTAGTCCTGCAGAGGGGTCCGAAGAGAGGGCAAGCTTAGCTGGGCAGGGGGCCTTGAGCCTAGCACTAAGGACCAGAGCCAGGCCAGTGCTCTTGTCCCCACACCGCCCCCCTTCTCCACCTCCACAGATGAGGGCAGTGATCCTCGACGTGAGGCACTGCCTGGTGCGGACCCCAGGGAGTACTGTATGTCAGACCGCGACATCGTGGAGGTGGTGCGCACAGAGTACGTTTACACCCGGCCGCCTCCGTGGTCAGACACACTGCCCACCATCCACGTGGTGACGCCCACCTACAGCCGCCCAGTGCAGAAGGCCGAGCTGACACGCATGGCCAACACGCTGCTGCACGTGCCCAACTTGCACTGGCTGGTGGTGGAGGACGCGCCACGCCGGACCCCGCTCACAGCGCGCCTGCTGCGGGACACCGGCCTCAACTACACTCACCTGCACGTGGAGACGCCCCGCAACTACAAGCTGCGAGGCGATGCCCGTGATCCGCGCATCCCCCGGGGCACCATGCAACGCAACCTGGCCCTGCGCTGGCTGCGAGAGACCTTCCCACGGAACTCCACCCAGCCGGGCGTGGTGTACTTTGCAGATGATGACAACACCTACAGTCTGGAGCTTTTTGAGGAGGTGTGAAAGGGACGGAGAGGAGGGAGGGTGTGGGGCAGGTGGCTGGAGGGAGGACACTGGTGGAGGGGGGCAGAGATGCAAAAGGAGCTTTCCAAGAGGGTGCTAGCTATAGTGAGGACACAGACACAGGGAGCTCCACTGGGCTGGGTGCAGCCAACAGACAATCATGGAAAGGAATGGGGAAAAAACCTGAGTGCACTGGGAGTGTAAGGGGCACAAAAATGGGCTGGGAATGTGGCCTGGTGGTAGAATGCTTGCCTAGCATGCATGTAGCCCTGGCTTCCATTCCTCAGTACCACACAAACAGAAAAAGCCAGAAGTGTGATCAAGTGGTCAAGTGCTAGCCTTGAGCAAAAGCAGCTCAGGGACAAGTACCCAGGCCCTGAGTTCAAGCCCCAGGACTGGCACACAAAAAAAAGGCACAAAAATGAAGGGACACAGGGTGAATAAATGTAGCCATGATGCCACCAGACACTATGTTGAAAATGAACTATACAACTTGTGGGTAGGTATGGGAGGGAAGACTGGGAGTGAGGGAGGCGTGACTGTCCAAAAAGAAATGTACTTTTTCTGACTTATGTAACTGTAACCCCTCTCTCTGTCCATCATCTTTATAATAACAATTTTTTAAAGGAAAAGAGAGGAAAACACCCTGCACATTAAAGGGAAGACAGGTGAGGTTTAGAACTACCAAACCATAGTCCTGGCTTTTAGGAATGAGGCTTTTAAATCATTCATCCCTTGGATGAAAGGATTTCAATTTCCTTGAGCTTCATGCAAGTCAGGGGAGGGAGTCATTTCAGATTTCAGACTGTGAAGTCGCAAGATAGAGAGATTTCTTGCAAGGGGGGAAAACAGCAGCAAGGGCAGGTGGGCAAGTTGATACCACTGGTCTGAGGTAAGTCTTGCTCACAGCCTCAGAGAGATTCATCTGCCTGTGAGTGGCACCATGTCTGCACACAAGACTGACTGGACCTCCCATGGCTTCATATGCCACTCAATGGATTTCACCTCCTGCGGAGCTGGGCAGCAGGCCTGTCATTAAACTCAGGTGTCCTGAATCTAGCTCTTCTTCTTATAGATGCGCAGCACCAGGAGGGTATCCGTGTGGCCTGTGGCCTTTGTGGGTGGCCTTCGGTATGAGGCCCCACGGGTGAATGGGGCAGGGAAAGTGGTTGGCTGGAAGACAGTGTTCGACCCCCACCGACCATTTGCAATAGACATGGCTGGCTTTGCTGTCAACCTGCGGCTCATCCTGCAGCGAAGCCAGGCATACTTCAAGCTGCGTGGAGTAAAGGGGGGCTACCAGGAAAGCAGCCTCCTTCGAGAACTTGTCACCCTCAATGACCTGGAACCCAAGGCAGCCAACTGCACCAAGGTAAGAACCCCTGCTGATCTGACAGCTCTAATAGGTGTGCCTAAGTCCATCCAGATCCTCTACAGATCCTTCTTGCCTGCAATCCCCACCTAGGAAGGCAGTCTATCACCTGTAAGATGGCCACAATGAAGGCAGGTAGGGAAATGGGAGGGATGGCCGCAAGGAAATCATAACAAAGGACTGCCCTTCCATCAGAACAGCTGTGCTCCACAACAGCTTCCCAGCTGAGCATTGTGGCACACATGCATATGCATGTACAAGCACACACACACATCTGCAAAGACATACACAAATGCATGCACAGATTCATAGACACATGCATGTGTGGTTGGGCAATCTTGGGACTTGTCTGTTTTCTGTAATTCTGGACTTCTCATTCCCAAGTGATGTTTTGAATGCATCACATGCATAAGCAATAGTGAGGAGGTAGATGGAAATAAAGAACAATTCAGAAAATCTTGATGAAACAAGTACAAAAAGGAGGGGCAGGAGAAATATTTTAGGGGTATAGGAGGGAGCTGGGAAATGGCAGAGTTGGGGACCTGCTCCATTTCATTTCCTGTCTCTGGTCACACAGATCCTGGTCTGGCACACCCGGACAGAGAAGCCAGTGCTGGTGAATGAGGGGAAGAAGGGCTTCACTGACCCCTCGGTGGAGATCTGAGCCTCAGGACGCAGGTAGGAGGGAAGACCAGGGCAAGCTGTGATCTGGGCAGTGCAACATGAGGTTTGGACATAAAATCCATCTTGATCCTTAGTTGTAGAGGACTGGGCAAACATGGGCAGGAGAAGAGGTATAGCCAGAGTTCCCTTCTTCTTCTTGTGTCACTTGCCAGTTAGCAGATGCCAGCCTTCACCCATACTGCTGGCTCCTTCTGCCAGCAGAAGGCATCACCTTCCCAGCAACTTACTATTATAGTCACAATAGCCATGATGCCTGGACACAGCAAAAGACTGCCATTCAGGTTTTCTCGCAGATCCTTTAGCTTCCCCGTTCAGTTATGTGGCTGTGAGGGAACCACTTTCTGCCCCACATCAGCAGCCCTGTGGTTCTCCACTGTGGTTCTCCTGGGTGCTCTAGCACCCAGGCAACTAATTATTCTGTTTGGCCAGACCATGCTACTTTATGCCTCGATTCCTTTGGCTTTGAAATGGGTCCAGACACTCTGAGAACAATGCATGGCACATAACAAATCCTTTGTTTGTGTTATTTTTATTCAAGTTTTTAAATTCTTCTGAGACAGGCCACAGGTCTACCTACAGAAGTAAAACAATGATGTCCAAGGTGACACCGCAACAAGTGACTTTTGCAGGGTGACTGGCCAATCCATGGCTTTTTGAGGAGCATTTTTTTTTTTTGGTCGGTCATGGGGCTTGAACTCTGGGCCTGAGCACTGTCCCTCAGCTCTTCAGCTCAAGGCTGGTGCTCTACCACTTGAGCTACACCACCACTTCCGGTTTTTTGGTGGTTTATTGGAGATAAGAATTTCACGAACTTTCATACCCGGGCTGGCTTTGAACCGCAATCCTCAGATCTCAGCCTCCTGAGTAGCTAGGATTACATGCGTGAGCCACCAGTGTCCAGCTTGAGAAGCATTTTTGTAATCTTATCTTACCTCTTCACTCAGGACTCCTTACTTTAGGTCTTGTCCCATGGAGATGAGCACTCAAGACATTGGAGAGACACCTTTTCCTCTGGCACCAGGACATCTGCAGTTACCTTGTCTATAGGGCACTAGCTACAGAGGTCACTCTGCCTGAACTTAAGGTCACAGCATACCCTGAACTTACCAGACTTATCTGGCCAGTGTCACTTAGCACCAATCAGTTCATGGCCTTATTCCTAGTCTTCTGCCCTTACTAAGTCACTGGAAGAACTCTCCCTATCTGCTCCTTCCAAACTCTCCCTATCTGAACCTGGCCCTGTCCAGGCCAGGCCTGGTGGCTCATGTATATAATTCCAACTACTGGGAAAGCAGAGAGAGGAGGATCATGGATTGTGGCCAGTTTGTCTCTATCTTAAAAAAAAATAAGCCATGGAAAGACTTGGAAAAAATTATATTAAGTGAAGTAAGCCAGGCCCAAAGAAACATAGGTCCCATGGTTTCCCTTATTTGCAATAATTAGTATATGTCTGAGTCAAGCAGAAAAGGTCAGATAAGTTGAAGTTAATGTTAGGGAAATGAACCCTAAGATATGTATTCAAATGTTTTTTTGTCTTTCATGTGATTGTTTCTAACATATTTATAAGATTATTTCTTTGTTGCTTTGTATGTCCCTCCCCCATGGTATAACCCCTGCTTTCACTGTATTTGATGTTGGTATAATTTGTGGAGGGGAAGGGAAAAAAACAAATCGTTTAAATAAGGATACAGAAAAAGAAAATAAGGATACAGGTGGACCCATTGCAACAATGAGATGTACAAGTCATTATGTCAAAAACGAACTTTACAACTTTGGCTGGGGGGGGGGGGAGGACTGGGGGGGTGGGGGAGGATGGGAAGGGATGAGAAGGGGAAACAAAGGAGGAGGCAACAATGCTTGATAAGAAATGTACTCATTATCTTACCCATGTAATTGTAACCCCTCTGTACAGTATTTTCACAATAAAAAAAAAGCCATGGAGTTGAAAATTAAAAGAACTTTAGCTCAAGGCTAGGCAAAAGCATAAGATTCAGTCTGAAAAATAAACTGAAAGCAAAAGGGCCTAGAGGTGTAGCTCAAGTTATAAGAGCATTCACCTTGCAAATATGAGTTCAATCCCCAGTGCCACCAAAAAAAAGAAAAGAAAAGCATTTCTCCAAAGAGAATCTAGGATTCCAACTTTGAGAAACTCCTGGTAGAACTCATGAGTACCAGTATGCCACCCTGGCCATTCCTTCTCTGCCCTGCCCTGCCCTGACACTGCTGTCATTTCTCCTCTCCACACAGGACCCTTCTTCTCAGACCCTGATCTCAGCCTCCCATCCTATCCCCTCAGCTGACGGTCCCTCCAAGGCAGACTCCTACGGAACCACCATCACCTCCTTTCTATTCTGGGGGCTTCTAAGAGAGCCCAGCTTGAAGCCAGGACAAAGGACAGAGAATTTTAAGCACAGAAATCCCAGACCTGGTGTTCTCTCCATCTAACATGACCGTGGGGCCTGAGGCAACTGAGGGCTGGGGGTCCCAGCTGCCAGTAAAACCTGTGCCCAGCTCACCTTCCTAGAAGCTTCCTGCATGGATGGGACCATGATGCGTGAGCAGCGGCTGCAGGTACTTGTGTCTGCCCTGGAGCGATGCTGGGGCTAGGGAGGGAGGTGTGACGACCCCCCACTGTCACATAGAGGATGGCACCTGCTGGTTCCCTGCTCCTGGGCCCAGCCCAACCACACAGCATGCCCAGCCAGGGAATTCTGCAGACCAGAGAGCAGCCTGGGGCATCTCTGATGCTCCACCCCCTCCTCCTCAGCATCTGCTCTTCCTGAGAGCTGCTCCCAACTCAGACATACCTCTGGCTCTCCTCTGGTTCATGTTTACAGAGCATAAGGCTGTCTTGGATCCCAAATGGCGCCCAGTGCTGCATGGGAGAGCCTAGGCCTGTCAATGGGCCCCTCTGTACCTCAGGCTGGGTGGGAGCAGAGCCCCTTCCTCTCGCCCGTGTCCCTCAAGCCTTCTACTCCTCCAACACTGGCAAGGAGGTGGGCCTAGAGCCAGCACAGGTCACCTATGGACCTGGACCAAGAACCATGTGACCCCACTGTCCACACACTGCCTCCTCACTACCCCTGGGCTGCAGGGCCCCTTGCTTGGCCTAAACCAGGAAAATGTGATACTCTTCCTGGAGCAAACCACAGACCTCAGGTGGTGGGCAGGTGGAGAGCTCTCCAGCCAGGAGAGTGGAGGGAGACCAGGGTAGTCCCTAACTCTCTCCTGCCCCTGGTTTTGGCGAGAGTTGGATCAGCAGAGGGATTTGGGGAAAGGCAAAGGGTTAGTTGGACCCTGGGAGGAAAAGACATCTGAGCACACACTGCTTAGTAAATCATTCTATTTTAAACAAAAAATGGGAAAGAAAATCTCCTTTATCCCTAAGTTGGGAGCATGAAGAGCCAGCCAGCCTCATGTCTAGCTTCCACCTCTCCACCCCAGGGAGAGAAGTATGCCCGGAGCTGCTGCCCTCCACCGTGGGGGCATCTCCCTGGTCACACAGGCCCTGAAATGGCCCTGGGTCAGGCTGCATGGCACCCCCTGGTGGTGATCTCATTCATGCTCCTGAAAGTTGGAAGCACAATTTTTCTTCCAAGTGGAGGAAAAAGGAAAGGGCCAAGCCCACTGAAGAGGTGTTTATTTTTTAACTGCTAACAGCCCCGCCATTCCATTAAAACTCACAGGACAATTCCGAGGGACATTTAGAACCCACCCAGGGGTGGATGGGTGGGTGGTGGGATTCAGTCCACAGATCTAACATTCACAGTATAGCATTGGCTGCCTATTTTGAAACAGGTTTAACTTCCCACAGTACTCATGAAACCATCCGAAAGAATCAGATCCCAAAGCCACCTGGTAGGACATTTTCCCCAACCTCTGGATGTTGCTTTGGAAAGTGGCCTGATGGCATCAAGTGGGGTGACATGGGAGGAGGTGGCACAGGGCATCCATCAGATGAGTGGGCATTCTACTGCCTCACTCATGGAAGCTAGTCCTGAATGCCAAGGTCAAGTTGGCTGGTCTAAGGCAGACTTCTTAGCCAAAAACCCAGGGCTCCTTTTCAGGAAATTGATAATGAACAAAAAATGGACTTTTTTTTTTTTTTTGGCAGATGCTAGTTCAGTTGTTTTCGCTTAATATCCTCTCTTAGCTGCATGTGTATTTATTTATAATTATAACTCTGATGGACTGCAGCCTTCATCTTTGTGCAGAACAAGTTTGTTACACACCAGATTTGGGTCCATAACAACAACTTGTTCTCCAAACCCAGTCTTCTCCTGCTCCCCCGCTGGCACCGAGGAGTGAAGCTAGGAAGTCCTGAGGGTAGAGGCTGGGGTAAGGGTGGAGCCCATGAAGCTGCACCATCTGGTTTTCTGTTTTAATTTAACTGTATTTAATTTCCTTTTGCAATTAAAAGTCAAATGTGGTTTTTAACGGTCCTAATCCTCTTCAGCTCTACCTATTTTTTTTTCTTTCGTTAATTTAATTAACCAACAAATATTTAGTGGGTGCCTACTAAGGGCAGGGATTATTCTAGAGCCAGCAGAGAAATGAATAACAGAGCTCTTGTCTTCATGAAGCTTACCCTCCCTGGAGAGGAAACTCCTGACAAATAAACTTTAGCATGTCACAGTCATCTACTGTAAGGAGAATAGAGGAGGTAGGGTGTAGCAGGGAAAGGAGCTGAGGTTCAACATAGGGTGGTCAAAAAGACCTCCCTGATAAGATGACCTGGAACAGAACAGCAACCACTAACATGTAGCTCCCCGGATCAGAGCATCCTGAGGAGAGAATTCATGAATGGGTGGATGAGTGTTTTGCACGGGTCACACCTATAATCTTTGCTACTCTAGGGACTAAGGTCTGAGGATTGAGGTTCAAAGCCAGCCTGGGCAGGCAAAATTGAGATGTTTATCTTCAATTAACCAGCAAAATGCATGAAGGAGAGGTGTGGTTCAAGTGGTAGAATACCAGCTGTGAGTCAGAAAAACTGCATCAGAATGGCAGGTCCTAAGTTCAAGACACACACACACACACACACACACACTCTAATGGTGGTCATGGTGGAGTGAGAAATGAGGTGGGCATGCAAGGGAAGGACCAAATATCCTGACACAGAGAGAAACCAGGGTAAAACTTCGACTGTGTGAACGAAGAAGCCATTGGAAGCCTTTGGGGGTCACAGCTCAGAGGATCTATCATGACCTGATTGATCTTTAAGAAGAACCGCTCTGCTTCTGAGGCTGTTGACAAATAGTACAGATGAGGGAGGGCTCTTGCAGTACTCCAGAGAGGAGATGATAGTGGGTTGGATGAAGGCACAAGCTTTGGAGCAAAATGACATGTTATAAATTCTGGATGTTTGGAAAAAGTAGAGCCAGGAGGATTTGCTAAGGAATCGGATGTAAGATACAGGAGGAACCAAAAAACAAAAATCTGAAACACAGGAAATTAGAATTTCTTTTCCTTGATATGAGACAGAGTACAGGAGGGGTCATTGAGGACAAGTATATTTCTGTTTCAGATGCTTATTAGACAGATGCTTAAGAGACAGTAAGAGGCAGTTAGCTATGCACACATCTGGAGTGAGGATGAGACCGACATTGGACATATTAGTGTTGAGGCTATTAAGAAACCCTCTCACAGTGAGTTTGGACAGAGGAAAGCGTGAGCTGAGACCCCCAACACTAACTGGTTGGTATATGAAACAGAGATTGAGCCCTACTGTATTAGTAGAAAGATCTGTGTCAATTCTGGAGAACAAGTTCTGCCAAGAGATGCTTTCATGGGGAAGCAACTTAAAACAAGACTAAGCCGCTGAAGAAGACTATTCCTTATAGGGTCAATGCATCCCTGCTCAGGCTCTCATAAAACTGCAATTCAGGTAATTCTCTTACAAAAGGATTCTCTGTAAGATTCTCTTAAATTCCAATTCCTGTCACACGTTTCCAACAGTGTCTGGTTTACATACAGCTCTGCAAAAACCCACTCTGAGGTTATACAGACCAAGTGACACTGTGACACTGCTCTCTGGCTCAGGCCATACTCAAGTATCCTTCAGGTCATCCTCGTCTTAGCCTGATGCTTGCTATTTCCAGGCAGCTCAGAAAGAGCGGGTGAGTCTGGACAACACTGAGACTTAGCCCATCTTTCTCTCCAGCCATTGTTCACAATCTCCAATAAGCTCCATTTCAGGCTGTCATGGTGGTGCATTCCCATTATCTCAGCACTCAAGAGGATCACAAGTTTGAGGCTAGCTTGGGCAAAACTGAGATGTTCCAGGCCAGTCTGGGCTACAAAGCAAGACCCCCACACACACACAAAAAAAATTTAAAGCTCAATATTTCTGCCCTGAGTGAGCTCAGCAACTTTGGCTGTCACTGAACAAACTGGGTTCTAGGCTCAGTGGCTGCACATTACCATGCCCCCTGACACAGATCTAGACCTTAGCCACAAGCAGGTACCAGTCTGAGAGGCTCTCAGCCCACTCTTCCCCAACCCGTCTTTTCTGGCTGTGTGGGCACTATGCTCAGGTGTGTGCTATTTTACTTTGACTATTACTCAAGATAATGAATATCAGATGTTCTGCGCCAAACTAATAAGTAAACTCACAGATGGCAGTCTGAGCTGCCCAGCGGATCCTAGCACTACCCACTAGCAGGAGACTAGATTCATACTTGACCTTTCCTCATCAAGGGACTTCTAATGCAGTGACATTTCTAGGAGAATTGAGGTTAGGAGGGATAATAACACCAGCGGGGAGTATCCATAGGTACTAGGAGGGTGGCACTGGACCCTGAGTGCCACCTTCTCCCTGTGGCTTAGAGTAGCACAGACAAGACTGGAGACACTGGCAGTAAGTTTTTGATTAAACTGTATTGCATTATTGCCATTCAAGACAGCAAACCTGAGACAAACCACTGAATCTCTAAAACAAGAGCCTCCAGTTTGGACATTCAGACAGAAGGCTAGCTCTCCTCCCTGTTGCTTGGTCACCAAGAAAAGAGTCCATTGAGCTGCAGGCAAGGCCTGAGCTGAGCCTGTAGGCCTCGTGGCTACTCTAAACTTCTAGGATAGACACCATCTGTCCAATACCACTTAGCTGGGACTTCTGCCTTTTCCCTCCCAAAGTACTGATATGGAGTGGTTTCTTCTGGTACCCACAATCCCTCCTCAATCAGTATTCCTCCTCGTTGAGTACAAATGCAAATGCTCTAATTCAGAAAATAAGTGCCTGAGTATTTTTGTTTCTCTTAAGCTCAGTTTGTCCTCCTACCAGATGCACTGAGAAGGGAATGAGGAGAAAGCACGTGTGTTTCTCAAGTGGAGTTTCTTCCAGGATCCCAGTTTGTGATGAAGAATGAGTAAAGTCAACTGGGGTGAGAGACACCCACTTCCCTATCTTCTACAAATAGTGCCAAGTGCACAATTTCAGGAGCAAAAGAGGCTATGGTAGCCACAGCCACACCCTGCTGGAAAGCCTACCTGTGTCCAGCATGCAGCCAGCAAGGCATCAACTTTCAGAGCAGGGTGCCACCTACCCAGCTTCAGCACCTTTTCTGAGAGCCTCAGGTACTCCCTCCCTACCCACCTTGGTGATCTGACTAAACACTCCCATCCTCTCAGAGACATCCATCCAGCCTCCCTGGAAGATCAGGGAAGCAGCAAAAGGTGCGATCCATCATGCCAGACTGAGAATCATCTAGATATGAGGAAGTCCTCCATCCTAGGCCACCCCACCTTTCTCTTCAGTCACCCAGGTGGGGGGCTGGCTGTAGCCCTTGGCTCCCTGAGATGGTTACTTAAAGAGGCTCTTCTGTAGAGCAGGGCAGGAGGGACTGGAGACTTCTGCTCAGTGAACGTACTGGTTCCTGCCCAGGTGGGGGGTGTCAGTGGACTGGACCACAGGGCCTGCCGTCATCTCCTCAAAAATGATGACCTGCAGGAGAGAGCAGGGCAGGGCTATGAGGTCTGTCCTGGAACCAGATAAGGTTGCTGTGAGGCATATGGTTGAAAGGGAAGGGTTTAGAAGCCCAGCTAAAGGAAACAGGGACTAAGCAGTCAACACCAAGGAAGAAGAAAGAATAGGTTGGTTTGGCACCTGTCCTCTCCCCCCACCCTGACCAAAGGCTTCAGGGAAGCAGGTGGATGCCAAGGAGGGCAGGGATGGTAAGAGAGTCAGGAGGAGAAGGATGTTGGCAGTGTTCCCACCTGGTTGATTCCTTTGTTCAGCCAGACACCTGGGAGGTAGAGGGTCTCCTGGGGTCCAATGTTCCAGTAACGCCCAAGGTTTTGGCCATTAATGAATACAACCCCCTTCTCCCAGCCCTTCAAATAGAGTAGGAAGAGTGTTAGTTTAACATGAGAGCCGTCGAAGACAAAGTCACAACAGTAAGACCCAGACACAATTCCATGTGTTCTCCACTCAGCTTCCCAGAGGCAGACATTTGGCAGCCATAAAAGTTAACAAGGGTGTGCTCTCTGCATCCCACCCCACTAACTCAAGGACTTCCAAACTCACCCCAGGGGTAGGAATTTGAGCCCCAAGAAGCACCATTAGATACTCTTGTGCTTTGAGCTTACTCCCTCCCTACCCAGGGAGGCCCCAGAGCCCTGTCAGATAGGGACACGTAAGGACAAGAAGGCTTTTGGGCCCAGATACTAACAGAGTGCTCCAGCTAGACCAAACACAGTGGCTTTAGCCTAAGAGACCTGGGAAAGAGAGATAAATCAGAGAGGAAAAGGGGGCCCTTACAAACCTCCATCTTCAGGAACGTGTCCGAAGGGGAAAGGCCAACCGACAAGCCACCCAAGAAGAATGCAGGGTATGTAGGAGTTTGTGGGAGAGTGTCCCATTTGTTGATGTCCAACCTAAAAGTGGGACAAGGATTGAGAAAGGGAAGAAGTGGTTTCTTCATGGTTCCAGGCCTGTATCTAAGACACAACCATTTCCATGTGCAAGGCCCTCAAACCCAACACCTCCACCACATAACCAGCACATAGGCATGGGAGAAAGGTGGTATGAAGGCATGCCTTAATCTGAAAACATGGATTCCAGTGCCAGTCCTGGGATGAGTGACTTTGGCCTCTGGATCTGTTTAGACATCTATAGGATACTGGCTAGGAAAGCCAAGGTCCTCCTTGTTCTTGCTACCCATTCTCCATGAGCTCACACTCTGGCACAGGGCAGGGACCCACCTCTGAAAGAAGTTCTTTTTCATATCCAGGCTATAGATTCTGAAGTTCTTCAAGGGAGAATTATTCAGATAGAGATTCCCAATTAAGCCTGTGGGAAGGAGGAGAAGAAATATGAGCAAGACCAAAGCCAGGGCAAGAGAAGGAAGTACAGATGACCTATCTATGGCCAGGGCTATGCAAGGACAGTTCCTGGGAAGTTTCTAGGGAAAATCAATGAGTTTTCTCCTGAAGCACTTGTGTGAGAGGCTCTGCACAGAGAGTAAATCCTCACTAGAGATGCTGAAGGGATAACAAACAGCAAGACAGTATTTGCCAGGCCCTAGAATTTGACACAAAACAATGGATGTACCAGTCAGTATACAGTGCAACACAGCAGAGATGTCATGGTGATGAGAAGAGCCTCTGGCCCCTCTCTGGGGAAATCTCTGCATGACAAAGAGGTGACAAAAGTCTACCTTCACAGTCACTGTTAGTAGGAGCCCAAACTAACAGACCTTGTAACTCAACCAGAAATCTTCCCCACAACCTAAGACTGAAGAAATACTTTGAGAGGATTTGAATTTAAGCAAATGGCAATGCCACATGGGTATGCAACACCTACAAACTGTGTACATTTGAATAACAACAAACCAGTGCCTTGGAGACAGAGCCAGCTACATTGGTCCTGGAGCAGCCCCCATGGTACTCCAGATGGTACAGCTGCTGAGTTGCTAAGGTGGGGATCTGGGGAGGCTGGGGAAAGCAAATAGGGTCCTCAGGCTCTGCATATGCTTTCTTACATGGCAGGTGTGCACGTGCGTGCGTGCACATGTTCCTGGAGGAGAGCTCTGTGACCGGATTCCACAGGGTTGGAGCACCCTTGGGAAAGTTCCCACAGAAGCAAAGATTGGCAACAAGGATAAGGCAGTTAGGTCCTTCCATTCCCCCAGGAGAATAAAGGGAGTGAGATGGGCCCAGGAAAGGAGGCCAAGGGAGGCACCAAGTATAGAAAAGAACAGTGAGAACTGTCTGGGAAAGGAAGGTAGGCCTGGTTGGTTCTAGAAGCTCTCTTCTGGAGAGGAAACCCATTTTAGAGCCACATTGCTTCTCTAGAAGATGTCAGAGACTGGTCAGGGAGGAGAAGTGCAAATTCCTCTACTGCCAATGGCAAACAGCTGCCAGGAAACTGGAAGTTCATCAGTCTTCCTCTCTAAAGTATGGAGTAATTTGATCTGAGTTCTGTTTTATAACTTGTCTGAAACCACATTTAGATATATAGGTAAAAGAAAGGAAGAGCTAAATTAAAGCATAAAAGATCCAACAGCCAGGAAAAAAATTAAAGCGTGTAAGTGGGATATACCTAAAGGGGTGTGCCTACAAAAGGCACTGTATGCTTCCTCCTCCTCACCATAGAAATATGACCTATGGGCTTCTCAGAGCGGAACAGAGAAAAAAAATTCAGCATGGGAACCAAAGAAGGCAGGAATCCTATGTCCTTCATTAGATTCCTGTATATCTCATTCTTAGCTCCTCACTCACCACCCCACACAGAGGCATCTTCCCATAAAAGCAGATAGCAGCCCAAAGGAGACTGAGAGCCAGTTCATGGTTCCTGTGGATTCCTCTCCTACACATGGACATGCATACAGTATTGGCCTCACCTGGCCTCACATATAGGTTTATCCAGTCTCTGTAACCCTGCCACGGCCTCCCTTACCCAGCTCCCTCCAGGGTCTCCATGACCAGCTCCCTGCAGTGGGTCTCTTGCTATGGGCTTCCATGACTCAAGCCTTCTGCAATGGACCTCTGTGACCCAGCTCCCTCAACATGGTCTGATAAGTGCTAAAGGGATGGTCATATCTGTGAGGGGCATTGGCAGCATTTCTCTTGGTTTATGAGAGGACCTACCTTTACGCTGGTCATCAATATTATTTCCATAATTGACTCGCCCACGATTCTCCACCAAGATCCTCAGCACGGTGTAACCCTGCCAAGAATATAGTGGCCAATAATGACCACCTGCTAGTCCAGGCATGAGGTCACTGGTGCACCTGGGAATCTGTTTGTGGCTCTCAGTTCTTCCCTATGCTCTGAGGACAGGAGAGTCCAGGCTGGTCAGAAAGCCATACTCATCTCTCTCCATCTGCAGCTTGTGGTTAAGGAATTTCCTGTCTTCCAGATCTTCCTCTTTGACTCCCACCAAACTTTCTTGGAAACAGCTTGGGCTAGCCAACACCCACCTTCCTGAGATAACAAACCTGGATCAAGGGGATAGTAATCTTCGTCGTTTTATAGTCCAAGAAGCCAACAGACACTGTGTTCACAAATACCTGCCAAAATGAGCAGAGAGGAATGCACATGATCAACAGGAGGGAGGAAGAGAGAGACCCCTCCTAGGCAACAACACAAGCATCACCCTGTGCGTGTGCCTAGAAGGAGGCTTGGAAGGTATAGAGAAAAACAAATACTGTGACCACAGCTGAAAACAAAATTACACAGCTGGCAAATAGGGGTAATTTTACATACTGGCAACAACCAAGCCTAAGAGCTGAGAGAATGAAGTGCATACTATAGGACCTGTTCACTAGACAGCTCCAGCAACAAGAAAAGATATTCTTACCTGCCCCCGATCATACGCAACACCGCTGAGGATACCGGATGTGGTGATGGTGGTCTCATACAGAATGTACCCAAAGGCCTGTCCATTCCCATCATTTACTGGCAGGTTCTCCATGTTGATCGGGTTTTCAGACTTGATTGGCTACACACCAAAGACACAGGGAGGCCCAAAGGCCAGGCTGCTGCCTTAACCCTCACCCTGTGACCTGGATGCCAGAGAGTCCTGCCCCGGAGGGATATGGGGGAAGGGAGGAATAGACAGGTAGAGCTCTCATCTTTCTAACTTCTCATGGCATTAAACCTATGGCTTTCCAGAGCTACAGGAATGAGGACCAGAAAGAGGGACTGCCATTAGAGAAGGGAACTGTGCAGTGTACTAGTCTGAACCTGCTGTCATTTCTGCATGACAGTATTTCTGCATCATAGTATCCCAAGTGAGCCGCCAGAGGCGCCCTCCTCTTCCACAAGGGAGAATAAGGAGAAAGAACTCGAGTCTGAGGCTGGAAGAGAATGTCTCCATCATGTCCAAGTTCTTCTTTTCCTCCTACCTGGTGTTCCAGCACCAGCTTATTCCCTTGAATCTGAGTTCTCAGGTGAGAGAACAGACCTTAGAGTCATCCAGAGAAGCTCTGTCCTTCCCAGCATCCCATCTGAAGAGTTTCTGGGCTGCCCTCCCATTGCCTGCCCTCTCTCCCTGCCCAGGGCACTCACCTCCCCCATGTATTTAAGGGCATCCCATAGTGACAAGTAGAAAGAGGGCATCACTGGCTCGTAGGACATCTTGGGAAGAAGCTCTGGTGGGGGAGGAAGAGGGGCACCTGCAACAGAGAGACAACATGGATGTTCTCAAAGGACTCAATTGTCACCACCTGCTCCAGCCTCCCACCCATGAGCAAATGCAAACAAAAGCCTCCTCTCAATGTGTGCTTAGAACGTTCTAGGCGACAAGGCCTGAGAAAGGAAGGGGCTTTCTTACTCCTCCATGAGACAGCAAGGAGTGTTTGCACCTATTAAATATAAAGGTGAAACTGGGCACCCGTGGTTCATACCTGTATTCCTAGCTGAGAGGAGCCTGAGATCTGAGGATTGTGGTTCAAAGCCAGGCTGGGCAGGAAAGTCCATGAGACTCTTAGCTCCAACTAACCACCAGAAAACCAGAAGTGGCATTGTGGCTCAAAGTGGTAGAGCACTAGCTTTGAGCAAAGAAAAATCTCAGAGACAGCGCCTAGGCCTTAAATTCAAGCCTCATAACCAACAAAGAAGGGAAGGAAAGAAGGAAGGAAGGAAGGAAGGAAGGAAGGAAGGAAGGAAGGAAGGAAGGAAGGGAGGAAGGGAGGAAGGGAGGGAGGGAGGGAGGGAGGGAGGGAGGGAGGGAAGGAGGGAGGGAGGGAGGGAAGGAGGGAGGGAGGGAGGGAAGGAGGGAGGAGGGGAGGAGGGGAGGAGGAGGGGAGGAGGGGAGGAGGAGGGGGAGGAGGGAGAGGGGGGAAGAAGGAAAGGAAGGAAAGAAAAAGAAGAAGCAGAAGCAGAGAAGAGAAGAAAGAGAAGGAGGAGGAGGAAGGAAGGAAGGAAGGAAGGAAGGAAGGAAGGAAGGAAGGAAGGAAGGAAGGAAGGAAGGAAGGAAGGAAGGAAGGAAGGAAGGAAGGAAGGGTGAAGCTAGCAAGGTGCACAGTTTGATGACAATCGTCCTTCAGACTTTCCTTCTTTGGGAAATTCTTTTCTGGGAGAGGGGTGATGCTGGTTATGGAGCCAGGGGCCCTGCACATTCTAGACAAGCACTCCATCACTGAGTTACAAAACCCCAGCAGTCTAGGACATTCTTGAACAGGGATCAACTTCAGTTCAGGTGAGATAGGAAGAAGGGAAAGCTAAGGTCCCAGAGTAAAATCAAGGGCCCAAGTAGATGCCTGAGCCCACTGTTTTTCGGTACCTGAGAAGGAGCCAAAGAAATCTCGAAGCTTGGAGTACTTTGCAGTGTAATCTCCGGCCTCCGTCAACACAGCATCGTAGTCTGCAAGACACCCATGGCCCTGTCAGGGTCATTCCTGTCCCTACGATAGTGCATGGGATAGCAAAAGGGGAGGAGGAGCTGAGGGAAGGTAGAAAATGCCTCAGCCCAGCAACTTTGAAGGCAAGCACATTTAGTATGAACCATTCAGTCAAAAGATTCTAAACTAAATACTAGAAAAGAATATAAGCCAGGCTGGTGGCTCACACCTATAATCCTAGCTACTCAGGAGGCTGAGATCTAAAGATTGTGGTTTGAAGCCATTCCAGGCAGGAAACTCCATGAGACTCTTATCTCCAATAAACTACTCAGAAAAAGCTGGAAGGAGTGCTGTGGCTCAAGTGGTAGAGCATTCACCTTGAGTGAAAGAAGCTCAGGGACAGCACCCAGGCCCAAGCCCCAGGCCCAGCAAAAAAAAAAAAAAAAAAAAAAGAATATAAAAGCTGCCCATAACCACAGTAGCACACTAACTTCCTAGTGGTAAGTAGCTACGAGAGTCCCCTATTGTTTGGAGATTCTCAGTCTATGTCTCCCCTTCCTTGCTCGAGCTTCCTTCCTCCAAAGAGCTCTATCAGCAGAGTAGGAGGCTGGCTATCAGGCAGACACAAAGTAGCTGTAATCTCAGCTACTCTGGAAGTTCAAAGATGATTCAGACAAAGCCTGTACTTTTCCCAAGCACTTCATAGCCAAAACACTGAAGGTGCTAGAAGTTGTCCCTAAAGGACTCTGTTTAAAAGCCGTAGCCCTGATAGGGGCCATTGACTCATGCCTGTAATCTTAGCTACTCAGGAAGCTGAGACCTGAAGACTGAGGTTCAAAGCCAGCCCAAGAAGAAAAGTGCTCAAGATTCTATCTCCAGCTAATCAACAAAAAGCTAGACTGGAGGCATGGTGCAAGTAGGAGAGTACCGGCTGTGGGAGAATAAAAAAGTGCACAAGAGTGCAAGGGCCTGATTTCAAGACCCAGTAAGAGTCCACCATAAAAAGCACCCCAGCCCTGTTAATGCCAGAAGGATGAAGAAGGAGTGATATGGAAGAATACTTGCCATAGCTGGTGACATCGGACTTATATTCATGAAAATGCATGGCTCCATTGATGAAGCCAAAATTGGTGCCTCCGTGGAACATGTAGAGGTTGATGGAGGAGCCGGCATCGATGATGGCAGACACTGTCTCTAAAACCTCTTCAGGATGAGGGAAGAGGAGAGGTGTGCATCAGGGGGAGGCAGACTCAAGGCAAGTCCTTGAGAATCTCTTTGGTTTTCTCACCTTCCCAACCCTCCTCAAGGTCTACTTTGTCACTCTGTCCTGCAGACTCCATTAAAATCCCAACTACAGCTGGGCACCAGTGGCTCACGCCTTAGCTACTTCGGAGGCTGAGAGCTGAGGAACACAGTTCCAAGCCAGCCCAGGAAAGAAAGTCTTTGAGATTCTTACCTCCAATTAACTACCAGAAAACCGGAAGTGGCACTGTGGCTCAAAGTGGTAGAGTGCTAGCCTTGAACACAAAGAGCTCAGGGCTAGTACCCAGACCATGAGTTCAAGCCATAATCAACAATCAAAAACAAAAAAATCCTAACTACAGATTACAGAAAAAGAAAAGTGGCCTCCTGTTCTCACACTCCAGTCAAGTCTATTAACCACCAATAACCTGGACAACCTGCACCTGTGCCAACCACCCCTGCCAGCCGACATGGTGTCCAGTGGCTACCCTCACTGAAGAAAATGCCAAAAGATAAGAGATGTGTTTTTCCCAACTCCCCGTCCTCTCTTGACTAGGAAAGAACCAATGAGGAGAAAAGAATATCAGAGGAGAAAATAGTTAACAAATGCGTATTTTATTCGTGTGAATACATGTAAATACAAAACCACAAAATCTAACAATTACTTGTTAGATTGGAAAATATTAAAAATTAGTTTAAGCTGGGCATCACTGGCTCATACCAGTAATCCTAGCTACTCAGGATGCTGACATCTGAGGATCCTGGTTCAAAGCCAACCCAGGCAGGAAAGTCAGTGAGACTCATATGTCCAAATAACCATCAAAAAGCCAGAACTGGAGGTGTGGCTCAAGTGGTAGAGGAGCCTTGAGCAATAAAGAGACAGTGCCTAGACTCTGAGCTCCAGACACCCAGGTTCTTACACACACACACACACACACACACACACACACACATTTTGTTGAGTCTTCAGGAAATAAGTGTTCTCAATAATGGCAAGTAAAAATTGCTAGTCTTCCTGGAGAGTAGTTTGGTCAATACCCACATACAACACACACACACACACACACACATATGTATGTGTGTGTGTGTGTGTGTGTGTGTGTGTATATATATATTCATTTATTTATATATTGCATTGATGTAGCAATTTACCCCTTATCATAGGAAAATAACCGAACAGGTATGCAAAACTGGATTTTCAAGGATGCTCAATCAACTGACAGTCAGTTAAAACAAACCCTGGGAAACAGCCTAAGGGTTCATCCATAAGGGACTGAATCAATGAATGGTTGTAGGATCTGTCATCAGAACAATGGGATTCTTTGCATTCCTTAAGATAGTAATGTAGGGGCTGGGAAGGTGGCTCAGTGGTAGAGCGCTTGCCTTGCATGCATGAGGCCCTGGGTTCGACTCCTCAGCACCACATAAGCAGAAAAAAAAAGCCAGAAGTGGCACTGTGGCTCAAGTGGTAGAGTGCTAGCCTTGAGCTGAAGAGCTGAGGGACAGCACCCAGGCCCAGAGTTCAGGCCCACGACCGGATCAAAAAAAAAGACAGTAATGTAAAGTTAGGGTTCAGCCTGTGGAACACAGCAAAAGCTGTCCTGAGGGGCAAATTTACCATCCTTAGTGCCCACATGAAGAAAACAGAGACAGACCAAGTAAATAATCTCATGTTGCAATTAAAACTGCTAGAAAAACATGAAAAAATTGAACCTAAAGTTACTAGATAGAGCCAGATAACCAAATTAAGAGCAGAGGTTAATGAGATAGAGAATAAGAAAATTATAAATAAAATTAATAAAAAACAAAAGGCTGGGTTTTTTTTTTGAAAAAATAAATAAAATTGATAGATTAACTAAGAAAAGAAGAAAGGAAACCCAAATCAACAAGAATAAGGAAGCCACGAGAAAAATCACAACAAATACCCAAGACATCCAAACAAAAAACAAAGGAGGAGGCAACAATGCTGGATAAGAAATGTACTCATCCTTGCTCATGTAACCGTAACCCCTTTGTACAGTATTTTCACAATAAAAAACTTAATTTTAAAAAAGAACATAAAAAACTGTTTACAAAACTTATACTCTCTAAGCCGGGCGCTGGTGGCTCAACGCCTGTAATCCTAGCTACTCAGGAGGCTGAGATCTGAGGATCATTGTTCAAAGCCAGCCCGGGCAGGAGAGACCGGGAGACTCCTATCTCCAATAAACCACCAGAAAACTGGAAATGGCGCTGTAGCTCAAGTGATAGTGCGCTAGCCTTGAGCTGAAGAGCTGAGGGACAGCGCCCAGGCCCAGAGTTCAAGCCCCATGACCGACAAAAAAAAAAAAAAAAACTTATACTCTCTAAAGAAAGAAAACCTAGCAGAAATTGATGCGTTTTTAGAGAAATACAAGTTGCCCAAACTGATCAAAGAAGAAATAAATCAATTAAATAAGCCAATATCTTACAATGAGATACAGGAAGCAATCAGAATTCTTCCAACAAGGAAAAGCCCAGGACCAAATGGACTCACAATGGAAGTCTATAAGACCTTTAAAGAAGAACTAATACTTCTCAAGCTCTTCAGAGAAATAAAAAAAGAGGGAACTATCCCAAACTGATTCTACGATACCAATATCACACTCATCCCCAAACCAGGCAAAGACCCAACAAAAAAAAGAACTACAGACCAATCTCCTTGATGAACACAGATGCAAAGATCCTTAACAAAATTCTAACTAACAGAATCCAGAAACACATAAAAATAATCATACACTACAACCAAGTAGTCTTCACCCCAGAGATGCAGGGGTGGTTTAACATAAATCAATAAATATAACCCAACACAGCAACAGATCCAAGGTCAAGAACCACATGATTATCTCCATTGATGCAGAAAAGGCTTTTGATAAGATACAACATTCATTCATGTTAAAAGCTCTGGAGAAAATAGGAATAAAAGGAACATTCCTTAAAACAATAAAAGCCATATATGACAGACCAATAGCCAATATTATACTTAATGGGGGAAAACTACAACCAATTCTCCTAAAATCAGGAACAAGGCAAGGATACCCACTTTCTCCACTCCTCTTCAATAGAGTCCTGGAATCTTTAGCCGGAGCAATAAGGCAAGAAAAAGACATTAAAGGGATCCACATAGGAAAAGAAGAAGTTAAACTATCTCTTTTCACAGATGACATGATACTATACCTCCATGATCACAAAAAACTCCATCCCCAAAGTCTTAGAACTTATAAACCACTTCGGCAAAGTAGGAGGATACAGAAATCAACCCACAAAAATCAGTCACATTCCTGTACCAACAATGTACAAGCAGAGAGGGAAATAAAAGAAACAACCCCATTCAAATAACCCACCAAAAAATGAAATATTTAGGAATTAACCTAATAGATGTAAAAGATGTAAAAGAACTATTTAATGAAAAACTATAAAAACTTAAAGAGATTACAGAGGACACCAGGAAATGGAAAGACTTTCCATTCTCTTGGATAAACAGACTTAATATAGTGAAAATGGCAATACTGCCAAAGTTAATATACAAATTCAATGCTATTCCTATTAAAATCCCAATGACCTACATTTCTGAAATACTGAAAACAGTCCAAAAATTCATATGGAACAACAAAAGACCTAGAATAGCCAAAACAATTCTAGGCAAAAATGACAACATGGGAGGGATCTTGATGCCAGACTTCAAACTCTACTATAGACCCATAATAACAAAGATAGCCTGGTACTGGCACAAAAACAGACCCAAAGACCAATGGAATAGAATAGAAGATCTAGAAATAAAATCTCATGCCTACAGTTGGCTGATATTTGACAAAGGAGCCAAAGACATACAGTGGAAGAAGCACAGCCTCTTCAACTACTGATGCTGGGAAAACTGGGCGGCCACATGTAGAAAACGAAAAGTGGACCCCAGCCTGTCACCATGCACTAATATCAACTCAAAATGGATTAAAGACCTTAACATCAAACCTGATACTCTGAAACTACTGCAGGACAGAGTAGGAGAGACATTTGAACTTATAGGCACAGGAAGGAACTTCCTGAACAGAGTCCCAGGGTCACAATAAATTGGAGAGACTTGACAAATGGGACTACCTTAAAATAAAAAGTTTCTGCACAGCTAAAGTCATAACAACCAAGCTAGAAAGACAATCAAATTAATTGGGGAAAAAATATTTACCAGCAATATATCAGCCAAGGGGTTAATATCCAGTATGTACAGGGAACTCAAGAAATTAATTCCTCCCAAACCCAACAAACCAATTACTAAATGGGCAAGGGAACTAAAGAGAGACTTAGCAGAAGAAGATATAAAAATGGCAAAGAAACACATGAGGAAATGTTCACCATCCCTGGTTGTGAAGGAAATGCAAATAAAGACAACTCTGAGATACCACCTTACCCCAGTCAGAATGGCCCATATCCTAAAGTCAGCCAATGACAAATGCTGGAGGGGATGCGGAGAAAGAGGAACCCTATTACACTGCTGGTGGGAAGGCACACTTATACAACCACTTTGGAAAGCAGTTTGAAGGGTCCTCAGAAAACTAAATATTGACCTCCCCTATGACCCAGCCATACTACTCCTAGGCATCTATCCTGAACAACAGGAACCAGTATACAAGGACACATGCACCTCCATGTTCATTGCAGCACTGTTCACAATAGCCAAGATATGGAAACAACCCAGATGTCCCACCACAGATGAATGGATCCAAAAATTGTGGTATCTATACACAATGGAATATTATGCAGCCATCAGAAAGGACAAAATAATGGCATTTGCAGGGAAATGGATGGAGCTAGAAGAAATCATGTTGAGTGAGGTAAGCCAAGAGCAAAGAGACAAACGGCACATGGTCTCCCTGATAAGTGGATGTTAGATCCAAAACATAAGGTGATAGGACAAAGTTAACAAGACTTGAGAAACAAAGGACTTCCACTCACCTGGTTGAATCACCACTAAATAACCCCATGCTACTCATCACATATATGGTATATATGCACACACCAGAGGGAAACTAGGAGAAGGACACAGAACTAGAGAGAATCAGGAAAAAACACAACAATGGGACCCATCAGCTGCACTGGACATTGATCAAAACGAACCAAGCAACTAAATGGCAGCAATAGGAGGGAGGGAACAAGGGAAATAGGAAATGGGAAAGAGGGAATAGCTCACCTATGCAAAAGGAAAGGAATGTACATAACACCCGATGTGGAAGAAATAACTATTGTCAAAGCTCATAGAACTCATAATCTTTATAGACCACAATAGACAATTTGCCCCATGAAAGTTAGAATGTGTTTGTGACTTCAACTAAGCATCACTATCCCATAATACTGTGAAATTTGTGAAATTATGTAATCACTGAATCACAATAAAGAAAAAGAAAGAAAGAGAGAGAGAGAGAGGGAGGGAGGGAGGGAGGGAGGGAGGGAGGGAGGGAGGAAGGAAGGAAGGAAGGAAGGAAGGAAGGAAGGAAGGAAGGAAGGAAGGAAGGAAGGAAGGAAGGAAGGAAGGAAGGAAAGAATTGTACAACTTGTGGGTGGGATGGGAGGGGAAAACTGGGAGACAGCAAGGGAAGGGATGACATTGTCCAAAAAGAAATGTGCTGTTTACCTGACTTATGTAATTGTAACCCTCTGTATATCACCTTTATAATAACAATTTTTTAATTAAAAAAGTTAGCATTCAGTAGTACTGGAAGTGGTCCACATGTGCCAGTAATAACCCAGCATGTGACAAACAGCAGGATCTAGAGCTGTATTATTTCTAGTTCTATCTGCATACGCATATAGGTCTATAGCTAGAGATACCCAAGAACTGCCTTACGTGTATATCAGAAATGTTTCTCCTAGGTTCTGACAGTCTTATTTTCCCTTTTGACTTTTCTGTATTTTCTGAATGTTTGCAATAATCTTACGTAGTAATACATTTCTGTATTACAAAATATACAGAAACAATGTTGAAAAGTCCTGTGTTCACTTCAAATGTAAAGACAAATGACTGATAGCAATTGCTGACTGGTAGCACAAATGATCCAGAAGCCTTGCTAGCTGAAGCTCCGTACACTAACCATCAAAGAATCTGACACTCTTTCTTCCCTCTCAGGTCAACATATATTTTGGAGGTAGGTGACGTAAGACACTCACCAGAGGAATCCAGGATATTGTGTGGGCCTCCCCATGAGTCGAACCACCCCGTCCAGTACTCTGTCACCATTTTGGGCTGAATCCCCTGGTGTAAAGAACATGAGAGTCAGGCAAGCAGGCTGCTCAAATGGGGAAAGGGAATGCCCTTCCTGGAGGGGACTCCAGCCTCTCTGCATCCCCCACCCCTTTTCTGGCCACACACCCCTTGCCTGAAGAGACTTGGAAGTAGGGCACAGATGAGGTATCTGGTGCCAAGCGTGCCCTCTAGACCTGCAGGTGAAGTTCAGAAGCAGCTACTAGAGTTGATACATAGACTGATGGCTTAACGTGGTTTCAATGGGTGTTTCCATGATGGGTGTTACCATGAAGAAGATATGTGATTTTGGTTTTTGGCTGTTGTAGGACTTGAACTCAGAACCTGGGTGCTGTCTCTGAGATTTTTTTGCTCAAGGCTAATACTCCACCACTTTAGCTACAGCTCTACTTCCGATTTTAGGGTGATTAACTGGAGATAAGAATCTCATGGACTTGCCTACCCAGGCTGGCTTCAAACCACAATCATCAGATCTCAGCTTCCTGAATAGCTAGGATTATAGGCATGAGCCACCAGCAACCAACTACAATTCAGTATTCTTTAGAAGTCCTTTCCTATATTGGCTAGGTTGCTCTCCAGTTCAAGCCAAGTTTTGCCTATCCTCTTCGGAAAAGAGTGTTCTGTCCAGGATGACCCCACATCTGAGAGGCACATCATAGATGCACACACTTCAAGTTGCTGCTTCCCTTCATCCAGAAGCCTTAGGGGGTTGCAGAGCAGACCCACCTCAAGTTCTAGCAGAAGTAGAAGCTTACAAAATTGAACCAGAAAATTAGGATCTTAAAGCCCCATTATTCATGGTGTGGGCTGTATAGTTCCTGTCTGGGCATGGCTACTCCCCCAGGCTAGTGCTTCTATCCGCTCCAGTGCCAGGTGCTTTTCAAATGGTCACTTCATAGATCTATGAGTCAGGATTCCCATGATCCCCAGTTAACCAAAAAAAGACAGAAGCATAGAGAGGCTGAGTGGCTTATGCGAGGCCACACTGACTGTGTATTCCATCATCTGGAATAAATGGCTGCCTGAATGGGCCATAGGTATGCCCCGGTGACCAGCTCAGCACCTCCACAGTCATCTGGTCATGGTTGATAGAACCAGTCCAACAGCTCTACTCTTGTTCTGGATACCAGAGGGATCATGCAACAGGTGAAGATGATCTAGGGGCTTTTGTACCCTTCAGGAAGCCAGGGTGAGAGGCAAGGTCCTCAGCTCTGCAGTCAGGCTACAGCTTGGTACCTATGACATCTGTTTCCTTGATAGCTCATATTAATCTCCACCTAACTTGGAGTGCACCAGGCCTCCTGTCTTATAAATGACAAAAAAAAAAAGCCTTTCCATAACCAGAAAGGCCTTAGTGGTGAGTGTCAGATATCTTCTAGTAAGAACAGGGAAGTTTCTCTTCTCCCTCAGACTCTCAAGTTCATGGAGTTCTCAAATCAAGAGCTTCAAAAGAACCCCTATGTTAGAGGCAGCAAATCATATCCAAAGTGCATCAACCAGTATAGCAAAACTTCACAGTGGTTTCAAAGCTTCTCTTCTTGCAAGCTGAAAGCCTGGGAGGACTCAGAGTCTGTCTCTCTTTTCAGAGGAACCCTGAGCACAGTGACTTGGATGCAAGATCTCTGCACTCATGTGCAAAGAGTTCATAGCGTCCCCTGGTCCAGACTTACCTGCACGCTTAAGAGAAAGGTAGTCAGTAACTGTAGCTCGTTTTGTGACTGTAAGTTGATGGTGGCCAGCACTAAGAAGAGAAAGGAAAAGAGAGAGATAAAACAGCATCTTAAAGTCAGGAAGATTTTTTGAGTTATCTCAAATGTGCCACAATAAACCCAGCACAATAAAATCAGTCCTGACATTGTTTCCCACTTCCAATGAGAGGTTAGCTCTTTAACAGCAAGAGAGTAACGTTGTCCATCTCAAAAATCCCACCACTCAGCACAGATCTGGCAGAAGAGTCATATACTTAACATCTGTGGTGATTGGCTATAACTTTTACAGCCAGAAGATGCCCTCTGTTAACTGTTCTCTTGTATGCATCAGTCTACTTTTTACTTTGTATCCCAAGTAGCCCGCACATGCTCATGATCTGAACAGAGACTCCTGTTTTATGTCATTATCTAGTATCATTATCTATTCCACCCCATAATTTGACCACTGAAAACTTTTAAATATTTTATATGGTTTTCTATCAGATGCATTATGGTAAGTCATGGGCACAGGTCTCTTGGCCTAAGCCAGCTGCTTAACTGGACTGCCAGGACCCTTGTATGCTTGCTGTCCACCACATGCATGGGTCCAGGACTGATGACAGAGACTGAAGCAGCCACCCTGCAGAACCTCAGTCCCTAAGAGCAGTGGAGAAAAACAACCTCAGAGGGCCCAGAGTTCTAATAACAAGGCAGAGCAGGACTGAAAACTCAGGTTCCTTTGACATTGACCCCTTGTCCTATGATGTCGCTGTCCTCCAGCAGTGCACCGGGTAAAGCCTGTCTGATATTAAGTAGGCAGAAATCTTTCAAGTCAATGGATGCACATGACTGAACATGGCTGAACATAAGCAGCTGTGCCCTGTCCTTCCTGACATCTAATCAAGAACAAGACAAGGGACAAACAGACAGATGGTGGTAGGAACAGAAATACAAAGGAGACACTGGCAGAGGTAAAGCTCCAAGAAAACCCTGGGAAACAGATTTGCTGGCCTTGAAGAATAAAAGAAGTTTCTACCAGTCCCCAAGTCCAGCCCCACACAGGTAAAGACCTCCCATGCTGTCCCACATCCCTGTCAAGGCTCCTTCCCCACCAGCACCCATCTCCTGGCAGGCTCTATAGGCAATTAGAAAACTGTTCCTGAAGGGTATGGGTGTGGGAGGGAAGACTGAAGTAGAACGTTTCAGAAGTTTTCTGAAAAGAAGGTTCCTGTAGATTCCTTACATGATTTCTACATACCTACAGAAAGATACCAAGGGCATTTTCTCTGGAAACATCTAATGCTATTTAAAGATAGTATCTCCGCCGGTGGAGATACTGGAGAAAAACAAAGGAAGGGGTAACACTGTCCAATAGTAAGAAATGCATACATTATCTGAATTATGAAATGGTAACCCCTCTGTACAGCACCTCAATAAGAACAATAAAATGCTATTTATTTTTTAAAAATTATCAAAAATGTGCCTAAGGGTACACAGTAGGTGCTTAATGAATGGATTAGACATATTATCATCCACAAGCATTTGCTAAGAACCTACTACATTCCAGTCATCATCAGATTTAGTCTACATCAGGAAGCAGAAAAGTACAAGACAATGACCCTGCTCTCACATGTGCAGAAAAGAGACTGAGCCAAATGCCCGTGAAAATGTTTACTTTTTTAAAAAGTATCTTAACTGAAACCCCTCTGTACATCACTTTGACAATAAATTTGTTTTAATTTTTAAGTATCTCCAGACACCAGTGTGCCAGTTCCCTCTTTAAAACAGCCAAAGCAGCCACATCTCCCCCCAGGGAAGGGATCTGATCCACATTCTCCCCACTCTCAGTGCTGAGTGGCAGCTCAGTGCTTCTGTTTAAGCTGCTCCCTTACAAGCCAGACAACTGACCACATCATCTTATCTGGAAGACGGGGCAGAACAGATAAGGGGAAATCAGAACAAATAGAAGCAATGGACAGAACAAAGAAAAATGCTTAAGAATAAAAAGTGGAGAGGGCAGGTGTGATGGAAAAAGCCTATAATCTCAGCTACATGGGAGACTCGGGTAAAGCAACTGCTGGCTGAGGCTGAACCAGACATAAAAAGTGCAAGACTCTCTCTAACAAATAACTAAAGTAAAAAAAAGCTGGGTGCCAGTGGCTCATACCTGTAATCCTAGCTACCCAGGAGGCTGAGATCTGAGATCAAGGTTCAAAGCCAGGCCGGGCAAGAAAGTCCATGAGACTCTTATCTCCAATAAATCACCAGAAAACCAGAAGTGGTGCTGTGGCTCAATAGATAGAGCACTAGCCTTGAGCTGAAGAGCTGAGTGACAGCACCCAGACCCAGAGTTCAAGTCCCACGATTAACAAAAAAGGGGGGGGGGGCTGGAGGTATGGCTCAAGCAGTAGGTGCCTATAAAGGCCCTGCGTTCCATTTCCAGTACTTCCAAAATAAAAACCTACCCTGAGAGAAAGAAATGAAATATATTTTAAAGAAAACATGATCCAGGGATTGGGGTTAGAAGATAAAAGCTGAGGAAGTAATCTAGAAAACAGAACTAAAAAGCAAAAAGAAGTAAAAAGTTGAAAAGGTTAAAGATACTAAGACTTAATATGAGAGTTGATGTACAAATAAGTCAACTGACCAAAGGACCAGGGAATTGTGGTAAAATGGTATGAGAAAAGCACAGAGACTAAAGAAACATCTTACCACCCATGGAGAGAAGTGGGAGAGACTAGAATCTGCCTCACACCCAAGATCATCATTGTGAAATACCAAGATAAAAGGAAAATTATTAATTTGTTTAAATGGGGGAGAAGAAAGTAATCAGAAGCCAGAATGTCACTGAGCTTTGGACATGACCAGTGATACTAGGAAATGAGAAAAACAACATCTTCAAAACTCCAGGCAGCTCAGGACCCAGCCTAGAGGGAAAGACATAGATCTCAACCTCAGGACAGAAGCTGCATGGCACTGCCAGTAGTTCAGGCTACTATCCAGAGAGGCATCCTCTGGACAGAGTGAAAGAACCTCACATGGAATCTAGCGTGCACAGCTACTGAGAAATACAAGTGTATTGGTAAGATTTTTGTAAAAGTATTTGCAGAAAGAAAAAAAAAAAGAAGAGAAAACAAAGAGCCAGGTACTGGGGGCACATACCTATAATCTAACGACTCAGGAAACTGAGATCTGGAGATATCAATTAGAAGCCAACCTAGACAGGATAGTTCTGTGAGACTCTTATTTCCTATGACCCGCCAAAAATCCAGAAATGGAGTTGTGGGTCAAGTGGTAGAGTGTCAGCACTGAATGAGAAAAGCTTAGGGATAGTGCCAAAGCCCTGAGTTCATGCCCAGCAATACCAGCACAAAAGGAAGAGAGGGAGGGGAAACAATAGAGGAAGGAACAAGGATGTGGGTGAAAAGAGAATCAGCATGAACCAAAAATCAAAGCAGATAAAAGACTCACTGCAAATAAAAAGCAGGCTCACTGACTTGTGGGGATCCAACTCACTCATCTAGTGACACCCAAAGCCAGAGACAGAATCTTAAATCCATAAATGCAGGGTTCTATAAGCAGGCTACATAGAAACAGGGAAGAAAGTGCCAGAAGAAAAAGTTAAAGACATGAAAGTGGCCATTTCTGGGGCATGGGATGAGGAGGCAGGTGATGTGTTTCTCCACACGTATTTTCCATTATTTTACTTTGGGCCCATGTGAGTACATTTCTTAATTAGTGTTTCTTTGTGTGTTTTTTTTTAATTAAAGGCATTATTCCAGGCAGCAGGTAGCACCAGGGTCACAAGAGGTGGGCCTGGGGGGACAAAGGGAAGGCATAGACAAAGCATCTCCCCAAGGTTTTTAATCAGCAATGTCTGAGACAATAAAACTACATGATCAAAAGAAGCCACCATCTCCAGAAGCCACAGCCTGCTCAGGACAAGACAGCAGACCGTCAGTACCAGTCACGGGAAGGCAGTGCCACCTTGTGGAAACATCAGGAATCACTATGCGAGGCAGGGACCAGCCCTTTGCTCATTCTACTGGGGACAAGAGCCTTCTCCTCCCCATTCACCTAACAGTCACTCCCTGAGCCAACCACAAGCCTGGTGCTACTGGATGGGTGTGAAGATAAAAGTCCCTGTCTACAAGCAGGTCAGTCTTTGGGAGGAAATGCTAAAGAAACAAAAGAGCAGAGAATATGCTAGGCAGGGACCATCTTGGCAGGAGCCACAGAAGAGCTAGCTCTGCTGCAATAGACAGGAAGGTACTGCATCTTCAGACCTCTATCCTTAGGGAGCTCAAAGCTTGCCAAGTCTGACAAGCAAACAAATGGCTTCAAAGTTTAGAAGGCAAAACAGGGCAGAGAGAGCTGGAGAGCCTAGAGTGCAGGATGCAATTTTAGACAGGTGCTCAGAGAAAGCATCACTGTAAAGATGACCTGCAAGGACAGCCATACAGCTCTGTGCAATGAGTGCAAAGTTCCCCAGGCAGCAGTGCTCTGTAGATTTAGGAACAGAGCCAGGAATCCAGGGAGGGAGGGAGGGAGGGAGGCAAGGAGGGAAGGAGGGAGGTGTTAGAGGAATGCATGAGGAAAAAAAGATGCTAGTTAAATGATACTACAAAACACAAGGGCATCACAACAGCAACAGGGGTGGGGGGTAGATTTCGGTTTGGTTGTATTTTCATTAGAAAGCTAATGATAAAAGGAACAATAGCTGTGTGCCAGGAGCACAGGGGCTGAAAGTGACCACAAGGTTTGGACTGTGTCATTGAAGGGAAATGGACCTGCAGTTTGCTGATAAGAGGAAGCCCAAAGCTGGGTAGCATCAGCAGAGAGCTGACAGTGCCCTGCATGGTCAATAGGACAGGGAGCAGGCACAGCTGACCAACTGAGCTCTTTAGAAGCCCTTTTGTAATGCATTTGCTAAAAAAAAAAAGAAGAAGAAAGAAAGAGAGAGAGAGGAAGGAAGGAAGGAAGGAAGGAAGGAAGGAAGGAGGGAGGGAGGGAGGGAGGGAGGGAGGGAGGGAGGGAGGGAAGGAAGGAAGGAAGGAAGGAAGGAAGGAAGGAAGGAAGGAAGGAAGGAAGGAGGGAAGGAAGGAAGGAAGGAAGGAAGGAAGGAAGGAAGGAAGGAAGGAAGGAAGGAAGGGGTAATGGAGGGTGGCATAAGCCATCTGGTCCATGCAGCCCAGAGCTCCTAGCCAGGTACCCTGCACACAGGAAATAACAGAGAGCAGGGAAACTCCTGCTGTGTCTCAGGCTGTCTGGAGGACATGCACAGTGGGGCCACCCACACAGCCTCCTGGTAGTTACCTCCCTGGACCACTCCCTTCATCAAGCCATCCTTGTTGTCTGAAGTGAAGAGCAGCTCTATGATACCACGGTTCTCCAAGGCCTGGGAGGTAAGGGGGGGGTGAGAATCAAAGAAAAGTTAAAGTCTGTCCTCATTTTTTCCAAGTTTTTACAGCAGCATGCTCTGCAACTGGGGCAGCCTTAAGAGCAAGAGGGAGAATCTAGTTAAAACATTTCTCTTGCACCTGGTCTGCAGCCACCCATCCTCAGCAAAGCTCGGGTAAAGCTCTAGCTCTTTCCTCTTCAGCAGAGCACAGAGCTGATAAGCCAGTTATAGTTCCTAGCCAGGCCTACAACAGGCTGGCTCAGGAAGAAGCTGCCATATTCTCACCTGAAAAATACCTGCTGAGGTGGCTCAGTGGTAAAGCGCTTGTCTTGCATGCACAAGGCCCTGGATTCGATTCCTCAGCACCACATAAGCAGAAAAAGCTGGAAGTGGCACTGTGGCTTAAGTAGTAGAGCACTATAGCCTTGAGCTGAAGAGCTGAGGGACAGCACCCAGGCCCAAGAGCTGAGGGACAGCACCCAGGCCCAGAGTTCAGGCCCCACAACTGACAAAAGAAAATACCTGCTGAGCTTCAGTGAGTGTATCAGGCATCCAAGACACCATCACAGCCTCCTGTCTACCCTATGCTGAGCCAGTGAGGGCTTGGTCTTGGGCAGGGGCATGAATGGCCTGGCTGTGCCTTCATAACATGGTCTTGATGCACTGCCCGTGGCAGTAGTGCAGAAGTTCTCAGGAAGCTGCACACTTTCACACAATGTTATCACTCAGAATAACTGCTGGTAACTTCACAGCATCAACTATACTGTTAAGCACTCAAAGATTCTCCATATTTCATCTTCCCAATCCAGGCATTTCATTCCCCATAGATCACAGAAATAATAAGAGAGTTTGGGCAGAACTCAGAATCTGTCCACCTGCAAAGATGCCCCCTGAAGCTTTGAGCTTCTTAAGCTCAGATATCCCTACAAAGGTGATTTCCCAAAAACTGTCCCTACAGATATTATGACAAGGTTGTTTATTTCAACTTAGTTCTTGTGGAAATAGGGGAGGCAGAGATCATCTGGTAGGTGCATACATGTGTCAAATCCCGAGTGCCAGTAAGGACAGAGCAGTCAATGCTCTAATTCTTGGGGATGACAGAGGTTAGAGAATGTACTCTCCTACAGAGGTGAGATCTTTATCAAAGCCCTGGACTGCTTCAGTAGTCATTCACTGACATATAACATTTACTTAGGTTTCCACCATATTTGCATCTGCTTAACTTTTCACTCTGTGTGAGACAATTACTGTTTCCTGAGTGCCTGCCAAGCACAGTTAGGGGCTCTGTGTCTTATTTCACATTCCCTCCTAACAGTCTTTAAAAAGGCATTCTTGCCAGGCGCTGGTGGCTCACACCTATAACCCTAGCTACTCAGAAGGCTGAGATCTGAGGATCTGGTTCAAAGCCAGCCCAGTCAGGAAAGTCTATGAGACCCTTATCTCTAATACATCACTCAGAAAACTGGAAGTGGCTCTGTGGCTCAATTGGTAGAGTGCTCACCTTGAGTGGAAAAGGTGAGGGACAATGCCCAAGGCCCAGAGTTCAAGACCCACGACTGGCAAAAAAAAAAGGGGGGGCATTCTTTTCTCCATTCTGTACACTATGAAACAAAGGCTCAGAAAGGTGAGGGGACCTGCCCAAGGCCACTCAATGCTGATGGGGTCCACATTTTTGCTCCCTCCTGCCTCCAGGCAGTTCAGCAGGGGTGCTCCCAGAAGCTTCAGGATGGTGGGGCTGATTGCTGGATACTAGAGAAGTATGGCAGAGAAGGAGATGTTCCCCAAGGAGCTATTCTCTTCATCTGCTGCTTGAGCCCTCCTCTACAGCTGCATCATTAAGTAAACAACCTCTGAAGAGCCCTAGGGTCCCAGAGATAATCTGCAGTGGGAACTAGGCATAGCAGGAGAAACCCACAAATCCTAAGCCTACAGCTAAGTTTTTCTAGGTACAGTCAAGGATGAAGAGGAAGCCAGATATGAGCGCTATCCAGGCTACTTGCCTCTTTCCAGCGTGAGGAATGCCTCCCTGCCCAGACACAGCCTGCACTCTCCCCTGAGAGCTTTCTACAGGTCAGAGGGAGGCAGAGCCAGCAGTCGGCCAACCAGAGTGCTTGAGTCTGGTCTGCAATCTACAAGAATGGAAGTAACCTCCAATGGAAAAGAAGTCTGTGTGTGACAGCAGGAGGTGATTCCCTGGCCATCAAGGGCCAAAGGCAACTAATGCATTGAATGAGAAAGATTCACAGCAGCCTTTTAATATTCCTTAATTCACACCATGGCCAAACCAAACAATAATTCTAATAATTCTATCAAAGTCATTTATTTGCACCTACTATATACTTGCGACAGTATTGAGGGTCACATGACCTCCCACAATATAATTCAGAAAAGCAGATACTCTTTTTAGTCCCATTTTTTGTAGAGAAGAAGAAAAGAGGCTTAGGGAAAATAATCAAGGCATCTGTTTAAAGTCTTAAGCTGTCAAGTGAAAGAAAGCACATGTGAATGTTAAACTGTTGGTTGTGTCAGTCTAGCCCTGCTGCCCTCTGATGTACCATGTATTAGCTCAGTAGTTCTTAAGCTTGGGCACACATTGCAATTGGAGCTCTGAGTACTGGCTCAGAGATTCTCACAATCACTGTAGTCATTGGCTGGAGCATAGGATGCTGTACAGCCACTTTGAGAATCGTGAGAGGAGGAAGACTTTTTAAGACGGCTTCATTCACTCCTTTATTCTTAGCCCTTACTACACCCCAGATTAAACTCAGTTCCTACATGGTAAATAAGAGGCAAACCTATGAGAATAACGTGATGGAGAAAAACTTGTAACAATGGAGAAAAACTAATTAAAAAATGATGTTAGGAAACATGCCATAGAAAGTATTATAAGCCGTGACATGTGGGTCTAAGAGGAAGGAATGTGAAGTAGTGGGCTGGGCTCACACTCACCTTCTTGATGTAAGGCATGTAGGCAGGGTCTTTGTTATAAGAACCATATTCATTCTCCACTTGCACAGCAATGATGGGTCCTCCGTGCTTGTACTGAGGATGAAATGAACGATCAGAAGTTGAGTTAGTAGTGGGCACCATGCAGTCTAAATTTGTCTCAGTTAGTGACATCATATGGTCACAAATTACTAGCACCATATCTCACATGAAAAGCAGAGTCTCAAAAGGTTTCAGAGCAACATCATCAAGATAGTGGAGCAGGGTGCATCAGACTTTTGCCTCCCGTAGAAACATCATATGAACAAACCTCAGACTGAAGAGTTAACTTTATGGAAACTTGAGAAACAAGCCAAAGATCTAATCACACCACAGACCACCCAATCCAGAAACCACCATATGTAAGATAGTAGGGAGTTCTGTGATGTTTTTACTCCTTTGCTCTCAATTCTCATCAGTGTGGCACAATAAGGTTGGGAGAAAGTGTCTCAAATTCCCAGGATGGAAGATGCAAAATGCAACCAGTAGACTGGTTTCTGTCTCATCTGACTTGTAGCTCAGATAAGAAAGAAAAGGAGACTTGAGGCAGAAGGCAGCAAAAGATGCTACAGTATGTGAAAAATGCAGAAAACTACAAACTTGTGAATGCCTGGAAAAAAGAATTATGGACCAAAGAATATGACAAAATGGCCAGTAAGAAGTAGTCCTGAGACAAACCATAGGGCAGAGAGGGAAGCACACACATAAGTGCATGTAATTTAAATGCCTAGAGAGTATCTGAGATATTACATCTTTACCCTGGTATGATCTCCAGGTTCATAAGCTCATTAATTAGTGAAGTCTTTCCTGCCAGTCTGCAAAGACTGGGAGAGATCATTGTGTTCTCAAATGTCCAAAATTCAGCAAAAACAAAGCATTCAAAAAATAGGCAAATATGGCTTATTGAAATCTCCAGAAATGTTTAAACACACATACATATACACTTCACCCTTAAATAAACCAAGACTTCACAACAATTGTCAAAACTTCAAGGAGCTGGAGAAAAAGCAAAGAGCCAGACCAAAAAAGAAAATGATACATGAACAAAATGAGGTTATAAGCAAATGGAAACTAATTTTTAATAAATTGGGAAGTCTGGGGCTAAAAAGTTGAATATCTAAAGAAAAAATTCATTAGAGAAATTTAACAGCAGATTCATACAGCCAGAATGAAGAATAAGTGAACTTGAAAACACATCATTTGAAATTATCTAGCCAAAGGAGATAAAAGAAAAATCAATGAACCCAAAATTCATCGAACCCAAGGTACTTATACACAATTAATCAGACCAATATACTCATTCTGGGGATTCCCAAAAGAGATGAAAGATGTAGAGAGATTATTATCTGGTGTGCACTCTTGTAATCCTAGCACTTGAGAGGCTGATGCAGGAGGATTGCTAGTTTAAGGCCCAGACTATATAGCAAGACTATCTAAAAATAAAATTAAAATAGTAAAATAGGTGCCCAGTGGCTCATATCTATAATCCTAACTATTTAGGAGGATGAGATCTGAGGATCACAGTTCAAAGCCAGCCCAGACAGGAAAGACTGTGAGACTCTTATCTCCACTAAACTACCAAAAAAAAAAAATCCAGAAGTAGAGCTGGGGCTCAAGTGGTAGAGTGATACTGAACCCAGGCCCTGAGTTCAAGCCCCAAGACAGACACACACACACAAAAAGTAAAATAATGGCTGAAAGTATTTCCAATTTGGGAAAAGACATCAATATTCAAAATTCCGAAGCTCAAAAAACTCCACATATAATATTCTAGACAGCTACAGAGAAATATATACTCAAACTGTTAAAATACAAAGAAATACTTAAAAGTAGAAGTGCCTTCTCATTTACCCAGACGATCACAAACAAGGCTATACTAAAACTACCAGCACAACTATGTTTATCACAGCATTATTTACCATAGCTAAGATATGGAACCAGCTGGGAAGGTGGCTCAGTGGTAGAGTGCTTGCCTTGCATGCATGAGGCCCTAGGTTCGATTCTTCAGCACCACATAAGCAAAAAAGCTGGAAGTGGCGCTGTGGCTCAAGTGGTAGAAGGCTAACCTTGAGCTGAAGAGCTGAGGGACAGCACCCAGGCCCAGAGTTCAGGCCCACAACCGATAAAAAAAAAAAAACAAAAAAAAAAAAAGTAAATAATTTGGGGCTGGGAAGATGGCTCAGTGGTAGAGCACTTGCCTTGCCTGCATGAGGCCCTGGGTTCGATTCCTCTCAGCACCACATAAGCAAAAAGAAAAAGTTCAGGCCCAACGACCGGACCCAAAAAAAAAAAAAAAAGATATGGAACCAATCCAGATGTCCCTCAGTAGATGAATGGATCCAGAAAATGTGAGATATATATATATATATATATATATATATATATGTGTGTGTGTGTGTGTATATAATGTGTGTGTGTGTGTACACATACACACACACACACACACACACACACACACACACACAATGGAATTCTATGCCTCCATCAGAAAGAATGACATCATCTTATTTGTTAAGAAATGCAAAGACTTGGAAAAAATATAATTTTTAAATTTTTAAGTGAAGTAAGCCAGGCCCAAAGAAACATAGGTCCAATGGTTTCCATTATCTACAATAACTAGTATATGTCTAGGACAAGCAGAAAAGGTCAAAAGTTATGTACATATGACCATATGTACATATAAGATGATGTTAAGTGAAATGAACCCCAATACAGGGGTTCTTTACTTTCTTGCTATTGTTTTTAACGTACTTGTAATGTACTATGTAATTTTTTTTGTTTCTTTGCTATGTTCCTCCCCCACGGTATAACCTCTGTTTTCACTGTACTTGATTCCGGTGTCCTGCATCTTGTATATACACTTTTCTAATTTGGGGAGGGGAAGGGAAAAAACAAAATGCTTAAATAGGGATATAGGTTGACTCATTGTAACAATGAGATGTACAAGACACTATGTTGAAAATGAACTTTTCAACTTGTGGGGGGGAAGGGAGGGAGGAGTTGTGGAGGTGAAGGGAAGGGATGGTAGGGGAAAGATGAAGCAGGAGGTAACAATGCTTAATAGGAAATGTACTCATTACCTTTCTCATGTAACTGTAACCCCTCTGTACACTATTTTTACAATTAAAAAACATTTAAAAAAAGAAAAGAAAAAGTGCCTTCTCATATAGGAAGGATCTTTGCAGCCTGAAGAAGGCAAGGAAACACAATTAATAACCAGAAGAGAGCTGAAGTAACCTTACTAATAGCAAACAAAATAGAATGTAGGTCAAAAACTTTTACAAGAAATAAGGAGGATATTATATAATACATATAACATTATATGTATAAATCATGTATATAATATATAATGAAAAATATAAATATAAACATACAAAATATATAATGTAAACTATTATGAAATTATTTAATTACATATTTGTATATATCTAATAGATTATAAACTATGTATTATGTTATGTAATTGTATATAATTAATTCCATATTATGTTATAATTATATATTATACTTATATAATTATATACTATAATTTTATGCTATACATTACATATATTTTTTATCATACATAATTATAAAAGAGTCAATTCACCAAAAATATATAACAATTTTAAATATAGATGTACCAAACATTAGGGCTCCAATATATGTGAACCAAGCACTGATAGGATTGAAGCTCTACAATAATAGCAGCAGACTCAGCATTTCACTATTAATAATGGAAGAACAAGTCAACATAAAATCAATAAAAAGAAAGAGGATTTAGACAACACTACAGACCAGTTGACTCTAAAAGCTAGATATAAATAAAACACTACATCCAATCCAGATGCCTGTGGCTCATGCCTATAATCCTAGCTACCCTGGAGGCTGAGATCTGAGGATTGCAGTTCAAAGCCAGCCCAGCAGGAAAGTCCATGAGACTCTTATCTCCAGTTAACCACCAGAAAACCAGAAGTAGCTGAAGTAGTAGAACTCAAGTGGTATCTTGAGCTGAAGAGCTCAGGGACAGCTCCCAGGCCCAGAGTTCAAGCCCCACCAAAAAAAAAAAAAAATTACAGGCTAGGAAGTTGGCTCAGTGGTAGAGTGCTTGTCTCCCAAGCATGAGGTTCTGGATTCGATTCCTCAGCACCACATAAGCAGAAAAAAAAACTGAAGTGGTGCTGTGGCTCAAGTGGTAGAGCGCTAGCCTTGAGCTGAAGAGATGAGGGACAGCATCCAGGCCCAGAGTTCAGGCCCCACAACTGTAAAAACAAAAACAAAAACTACACCCTTAAGAGCACAATATACATTTTTTTTCTGGGCACATGGAACATTCTCCAATATTAGGCCACAAAATAAATTATAAAATTTTATAAGACCAAAATCATACAAAAATACCTTTCCAGTAACAATGGAATGAAGCAGGAACCATTAAAGAACAAAAGAAAATGGGACAAACCACAAAAACATAGAAATTTAAACAACAATCTCTTAATCTACAGCTCATGAAGAAATCACAAAGGAATTAGAAAATAAGAATGAGACAAATAAAAATAAAAACAAACTATGAGATGCCATTAAAGTGCTAAGAAAATGCTTGTCACTGTATTTGATTTTGGTGTCCTGCATCTTGTTTATACATTTTTCTAATTTGAGGAGAGGAAGAAAAATAACAAAATGCTGAAATAAGGTTACAGGATGATCCACTGTAACAATGAGATGTACAAGACACTATGTTGAAAATGAACTTTACAACTTTGCAGGGGGTGGGAGGAGGAGTTGGAGAGGTGGTGTGGAAAGGGATGGTAGGGGAAACACAAAGGAGGGGGTAACAAGGCTCCATAGGACTGTAACCCCTCTGTATAGTATCTTTACAATAAAAATATTTTAAAAAGAAGTGTAAACACTTTTAAAAGACCAGGTCTCAAATCAACAACCTAACTTTATACCTTCAAAAACTAGAAAAAGGAAAAAACTAAATTAACGTTACAGAAGGAATTAGAACAGAGATTTATTTTAAGAACAAATTAAGAATATTTGACAAATCTAAGATCTGAGTTTTTGAAAAGAACTACAAAAATGACAAAAAACCTTTAGCTAACCTGACTACAGAAATGAAGAGGAGAAGACAGGGAAAATGCGGACAAGAATACAGTGTATATGCTACAAAATTAAGAAGAGTGAGGATGAGGGAAAGGGTAACAAGTGCAAAAGGAAATGTACTCATTACCTTACATATGTAACTGTAACCCCTCTGTACATCACCTAGACAATAAAATTAAATTTAAACAAGAGGACGAGTGAGGGAAGGGGTAGGTAAGGGAGTGATGGTTGAGAATGTTCAAAAGAGTGACATTGATCGAGATACACTGTATTCATCAACTGCTTTGTTAAATGGCAATTCCTTTGTACACCTACTTAAAGATAACTTTAAAAAAATAAACTAGAGAGAAAACCCAACTAACCAATACCAAACAGGAAGAAATTACTGCTGGTTTTACAGACATAATAAGGCTTATGAGTTTGAATAACTTATACAAACAAATTGAATAACCATAGACAAAACAGATTAATTCCTAGAAATATGATGTACCAAGACTTAAGTCATGAAGAAAAAGAAATCTAATAGATCTAAAACTAATAAAAAGGCTGAATGAGTCATCAAAAATCTCCAAAGAGAAACTCAGCACCAGATGCTTCATGAATAAATTTTATCATATACATGCATTTTTTTAAAACAAGGTCTCACTACATATGTAGCTCAGGCTGTCTTCAATCCTCCTCCTTTAGCCTCCCAAATGCTGGAATTGCTGATATACATAATCATATCTGCTTCTCAATCAATTACTTAAAGAAGAACTAACTCTGATACTTCTTAAATTCTCCCACAAGTGAAGAAGAACATTTCTTTTCTTATTCTTTACCAAACCAGGAAAAGAGAAAAAAAAGAACTACAAAAAATAAAACTAGAGACAAATTATCTATGATGAATACTGATGCAAAAATCCCCAACAAAATACTAGAAATTTGAATTTGACAATATTTGCAAAGGATTATACACCATGAATAAATGGGATTCCTAGAATGCAAGGTTGGTTCTATATACAAAAAAAAAATCAATGTGATAAACTGCATTTTTTAATTAAGGGGAAAAGGTATAATTTCAATTGATAAAGAAAAGACCAAGGGTAGCTCAAGTTTTCTGCATCAGTTGACTGATATACAAGAATCCACTCTACTTCTATAGATTACTAAAAAAAATTCCAAAAGGAATAAAATAAAAATAAATTTAATCAAAAAAATGAAATGGCTAGACACTGGAAATGACAAAACGATGTTAAAAGAAAGTAAAGAAGATACCAATAAAGTTAAGGCATCTGGTGTTTATGGATTTGGAAGATTCAAAGTTGTCAATACTACCCAACCTAACTTTACAGAGTCAATGGAATTTCTATAAACATTTCTTCAACGATAACAAACAGCCATAAGCACAGAAAAAGATGTCTAATTCCACAACCCATATCTAGAGAAATACAAATCAAAAACACAAAGAGATGCCACTTTATATCAATTCAGATGGTTCTTACCAAATGAACAGAAAATAGCAAGCATCAGTAAAGATATGGAGAAATGGAAACTCTCATATATTGCTGATGAGAATACAAATGGTGCAACTTCTATACAAAATAGTATAACCATTACTCAGGAAAAAAATATACACACACCTACATATAGATGCACACACACACACACACACACACACACACACATAACTTTTATAATTTGTTCCTGCAATTTCAGCTCTATTTGTAAACCCAGAAGTGAAGTAGGGATTCAAACAGGTATTTATACACCACATATCTAACAGATTATTCACAGGCGCCAAATGCAGAAACAATCCAAAGGTCCATCAGTGGAGCAGTGAATAAACAGAAAGTAGTACATACATATAGCAGAATATTAGTCAGCCTAAAAAGAAAAGAAATTCAAGCCAGACGCTCACATCTGGGATCTGAGATCTGAGGATTGTGGTTCAAAACTCTTATCTCCAATTAACTACCAAAAACAGCCAGAAGTGGAGCTGTGGCTCAAGTGATATACACTGAGCAAAAAGGAGCTCAGGGACAGTGCCCAAGCCCTCAGTTCAAACCCCCGGACTGTCACCAAAAAGAAAAGAAATTTCTAACACATGCTGCACCATGGATGAACCTTAAAAACATTGTGCCAATTGAAATAAGCCAGTCACAATACTGAATAATTGCACCCACATGAGATGGATAGAATAAATTCTCAGAGACCTAAGAGAATGACGGTTGCTAGGAGCTGAAAAGGAGAAGTGGGGCGTTTAATGGGTACTTTTAGTCCATTGCAACCACTGCACCATCCAATATGTTCTGGATGTACAATGGTAGCAATGGACCAAATGTTTGTGTTTCCTCAAAATTCTTATGTTGAAATCGTAACCTCTGATGGTATTACAAGATGGATTCTTAGCCACACACCAGTGGCTAGCACTTACAGTCCTTTGCTACTCAGGAGACTGAGGCCAGGAGGGTGACAGTTCAATACAAGCCTGGGCAGAAAAGTTCATTGACTTCATCTCCAATTAACTACCAAAACGCTGGACTGGGGGCATGGCTCAAGTGTAAAGTGCCAACCATAAGCAAAAAACTGAGCAAGAGATTAAGGTCCTGAGTTCAAGCACCCAGGCTAGCAGGAATAAATAAAAAAAACAAACAAATAAACAAATAAGTGGAATCTTAGGCCAGGTACCAGTGGCTCATGTCTATAGTCCTAGCTACTCAGGAGGCTAAGATCTGAGAATTGCAGTTCAAAGCCAGCCCAGGCAGAAAGTCCATGAGACTCTTATCTCTAACCACAAAACCACAAAAAACTGGAAGTGGATCTGTGGCTCAAGTGGTAAGCACTAGCCTTGAGCACAAAAGCTCAGGAACAGCACCTAGGCCCATAGCTCAAGCCCCAGGACTGGGGTGGGGCGAGGGGGGGTGGGGAAGGTGGAATCTTGGAGAGGAGCTTAATTCATGGGTCACTCATGAGTGTATTAGTGCCCTTATAAAAACCCAAAGGAGGAAATGGCTCTAGAGTTCAAGTGGTAAAGCACTCACCTTTAGCACAAAGAGGCTCAGGGACAGTGCTCAGGCCCTGAATTCAAGCCCCAAAACTGACAAAAACAAAACAAAACAAAGAGCTGAAGATGTAAATCAGTAATAGCACACTTGCCTAGAATACATAAGTCACAAGTCTCTGGAGTTCAATCCACAGAACTGTGAGCAAAAAAAATTCTGTTGCTTTTCACTCATCAAGCTGATGGTACTTTGTCATGGAAGACTGAATTAATGATGTGAATATAGTAGTTCTCCCATTATCTGTGGTTTTGTTTTGTAGGTTTCCATTATCCATACTCAGCTGTAGTATAAAATATTAAATGAAAGAAATCCTACTAACTTTGGTGGGGTTTTTTGTGTTTTTGTGCCAATACTGGGACTTGAATTCAGGATCAGACACTGTCTCTTAGCTTTTTTGCTCAGGCATTCCACCACTTGAGCCACAGCTCTACTTCAAGCTTTTTGCTGGCTAACTGAAGATAAGAGATAAGAGTCTCCTGGTCTTTTCTGCTTAGGTTAGCTTCAAACCACAATCTTCAGATCTCAACCTAAGTAGCCAGGATTTACAAGCTTTAGCAACCAGTGCCCAGCCCATATGTTTTAAAACTATGCTTAAATATAATGTGGTGAGTAGTGATGAAATCATGCACTACCACACCCTATTCACCCGGACAAATGACTCATCCCTTTGTCCAGTGTATCCACACTCTATATACCTGCCTGTTAGCACTTCAGCAATCTCAGCCGTCAGATCAGCTGTCACAGTATCCCAGTGATTGTGTTTCAATAACACTTACTTTATTTAAAAATGGTCCCTAAGTATGAGATTAGTGATCATCCTAATTAGAGGTAATCTTATTACATTATTGTTATAAATGTTCTACATTGTGATCAATTATTGTTGCCAATATCTTACTGTCTGATTTATAAATTAACCTTTAATTTCAAGTATATATACACATAAGTATTTTAAGTATATATACATACTTAAAATTCATATATATGAATTTATTATATTCATATATAAATTTATTTTATTATTCCTACATTCATATATATGAATGATTATTAGTGAATATAATAATGACTATTATTCATGCATATAAATAATAGCAAATATACATTTATTATATAGCACAAGTTGCATTTTTCCTGTACTTGCTTTCGGGCATCCACTGAGGGTCTTGGAATATATCCCTCACTGATAGGGGGATCACTATATAATCATTGCAGCTGGTTTACACATGCAAAGTGCCCAATTTTATGTTATATATATGTACTCCACAATGGAAATAAGTAAAATAATTTTGCTATTCCTGAAAAAAAAAGCTTGTATATACTATTACAGTGCCTAAGAATGTGTCATTTATACTACTGCAGTGCCTAAAAATGTGTCTGAGCTGTTTTCTCAGAATAATAGCCTTCCCTGCTCCCTTACCTCTGCCTCTACCACCCAATCTACTGCTGCTACCTACTAAATCATCTAGGTAAGTCCATCTTCCTTGTAAAAATATAAGCCAATAACTTCCAAATTTCTCCCTCTCTTTCTCTCTCTTCTCTCCTCTCCTCTTATTTCTTGTTTGTGTGTGTGTGTGTGTGTGTGTGTGTGTGTGTGAGCACACGTGCGCACGTATGCATGTGCACACGCATGCACATGTGTTGATATTAGGGCTTGAACTCAGGGTCTGGGTGCTACCCCTTAGTATTTGTACTCAGGGCTAGCACTCTACCACTTGAGCCACAGCTCCACTTCTGGCTTTTTCGTTTGTTAACTGTAGTTAAGAGTCTCATGGACTTTCCTGCTGGGCTGGCTTCAAACTCTGATCCTTAGAACCTAACCTGAGTACTTAGGATTACAGGCATGAGCCACTGGTACCTGGCTATGAGAAGTTTGGTACTAGAGTAGTTCTGTACTGATAGCTTGCTTCTTTAATAATTAGATCTGCCAATTTTAGAAAATAAAGGCACCCAGTTACATTTAAATTTATAATGAATAATTTTTAGTGTAAGTAGGGCTAATATAATATTTGGAGTACAGTTATAACTAAAAGTTATTCCCCACTTATTTGAAATTCAAATTTAATTGGCTATCCTTTGTTTTATCTGGCAGTAGTTCACTTTGGTTTATGTGTGCTATGAGGGTTCCAAACAATTAACTCAAGAGCAATTTTTCATTGATGGACAATTTTTATTGATGTGCTAATTTTTACATAAGTAACTAGATTAATTATTCTAATTCCTGCTTTTGTTGCTTCCAATTATTACATAACATACTGAGATACTTTCTCCCATTTATTTTAACATTCATTTGGGGTTGGTTTTGGTTTCATTTTGTTTTGTTTTTTGTGTTTTTTTGGTGGGGGGTCGGTTTTGGTTCTGGTACTGGGGCTTGAACTAGGGACCAGGGCACTCCTCCTTAGCATTTTCACTCAAGGCTGGAACTCTATTACTTGAGCCATACCTGCACTTCTATCTCTTGGGCTGGCTTTGAACCCATCAGATTGCAGCCTCCTGAGTAGCTAAGATTATAGGTTTGCATTGAATGGCAAAGGGGTATTATGCAGCATCTATTGGTCACAGAGAGAAGTACCTTAAAAACCATCTGCTGGAATTTCACCATTACAAAGCTTCTACTGTCCTCTCGATGGCCTGTTGGTGTATGCTCTGCTCTGCGCAGAATCAAACCACTAAACTACTGAGACAGTGGTAGATGAGTGTTTTCAGTTATCAAGATTCCTATCCACTCATCTCCAGTGGGAACTCTGGGACCACATGGAGCAATGTGAGTGCGCTATCTGCCCTTTTTTAGCACTGGCTGAGATCACACTGAAATGCATAGCTCTTTGAAACAGCAACTGCTATAAGCTTGCCCAACTCTAACTCTAAATCTCAGGCAGTAAGGAAGAGTATATCCCCGTGTTGAAAAGAACTACATGGCTCTTATCTGAGCACTAACCTAGGCAAGGTTAGGATACCTTCTACCTAGAAGAAGACAAATGAAGATCAAAAGTCCTTTGCTGTTACCTGGAGTGGGACTACCCTGGACATCAGGTGATCAAAGTAGAGGTCTACTGCTTCTGTGAAGCCCTTGTAAGTTGTTCTCAGCTTCATGCTAGGATCTTGGAGTAGCCAGCTTGAAGATAAAAGGAAGAAAGGGGGACATTAGCATCCGGGTCTTTGGGTTGACCTCAGGCCAGGTGACAGCACATGGAGAAGGAAGCAACTTCATAAAATTGAAGAATGAGACTGGAGACCAGTCCCGAGTCCAGAAACAAGGCAACCGATTCGGAAATGAGAATGCCACAGTGCCAGCCCACATTGTCTGTTTCCTAACCCACAGATTCAGCCCTAGCAAGTCCATTACTAGCTTCCTGGCTACAGGCTCTATTATTGTCAGGCAGTGGGAAACGCTTTGCCCTGGACTCAAGGCCCATTTCTCACTCATTTATAACGTAATCCCTTCACAAAAAGGTGATGCCAAGCTGGGTGAGAAGATTCATCTAAAAAAATCTAGCACTCAGGAATCAGAGCAGGAGAAAAACAAGTCTGAAGCCAGTCTGGGTTCTACCATACAGTCTAGTCTCTCTGTGTCAAAAAGAAAAAGAAATAAAAAACAAAGCCAAGCACTGGTGGCTCACATCTGTAATCCTAGCTACTTAAGAGGCTGAGATCTGAGGATTATGGTTCAAAGCCAGCCCAAGCAGGAAAGTGTATGTCACTCTTATCTCCAAATAACCACACACAAAAATAAAAACAGAAAACAGAAGTGGAGCTGTGGCTCAAGTGGTAGAGGACTAGACTTGAGGAAAAAGGAAGAAAAAAAAAAGGTTACTGACAGTGCCTAGACTGAGATCAAGCCCCAGGACTAGAAAAATAAAAATAAAAAATGGGTTAGGAATCACTGGAACTGGACTGGAAAAGACCCAAACACATCCTTCCCAAGTTACTCAGAAAAATGAACCTGACCCAGAGACTGACTGGCTGGCTGGGGGACTTACTTGCAGGAGCAGCCCTGGGCTTTCAAAAATCTGCCTACAAGTAGCCACAGGAGAGCCTGGGAAAGTCTCTCCCCACTCTATGGTGTGAGCACCAATTCTCAGAGGAACACAGCACCATAGACTAGTTAGTTCCAAAGCTGGAAGTTGAGATCTTCTTTCTCTGGTGAAGCTGTGAGAAAAAAAGCCTCTCACCTTCTGTCTGATTTGGAAGCCCAGAACATGGTCAATATATGTGGTACACAACGGAAAGGGAGGCAGGGTCTACCTGGCTTTCACAAGGAAGGAGGCATCATACAGGCCTAGAGCTCCTCCTAGGGTCTAGCCCAGTGGGCCCCCGCATGAATTGGCAGGTGCCCCCTACAGGGAAATCTCAGAGAAAAGTCGCTGCTGCTTCTAAGTTAAGAATGTTAAACCCTGTTGTCCTCTGGTGCCCTGCTCCAGCTGAGCCCCTAGGAAAAAGCTGACCAGGTGCAGATTTCTAATCCCCAGGGAGGGGGCAGACACTCTGGCTGTGTTCTCAGCCAGCTCAGAGGCCTGATCCTGGATACTGAGAGATGGAGAGAAAAGGCCCTCCTTAGGGAAGAGTGAGTAGAGCTGGAAACAGAGAGGAAACGAGGCCAGGGCTCAGTGTTTGTGTTGTGCAGAGACAGTTTCCTGGGAGACCTTGGGGCCAACAGGCTCAGTCTTCTTTCCTCCAGGGGCAGCAAGGAATGAGGAGGCTGGGACTAACACTGGGGACAGAGTGAGGTTAGGGAGCTTATACCGTTAAGGAGAGAATCTTTTTACTGAAAGTAAAGACAGTAACAAGATGAATGGTCCTAACTGACTGATTCCTGCCCAGGTTGCTACTGCAACCCAGAGCACTCAGCATAAGAGACTCACTTAGGAAGATCAGACATTAGGAAACTGGAAGAAAACAGTAACAAAAGCTTTTCTTTTACTTTCCCAGTACTAGGACTTTTAATAAATGAGTGGTAATATCCCTAAGAAAAAGACAGGGACAAGTTTGATTTTTCCCATTTTGTAACAGGTTGCTAAGATCCAGTGGGGATCAATGACTTGCCTGGGGTCCCAACTCCAGAATTGGGCCCAGAAGGACAAAGTGTTTCAGAATGATCAGCCTTTGTGTTGTTGATAAAAATAACCAATGAGATTGTGCATGGGCAGTTACTGGTATCATTCAAAATGGCCCCTCCTGGGAGTTACTTATTCTGGAAAGCAAGCTCAGTACAGAATGGAAACTGTACCTCAAAACAGAAACTAGAGCAACATCTCTGAATATTCTGCACTAGCACTGAAACACTTCAAGTTACTTTGCAGCCCCTTAGCCCCGCTTACCTGGGCAAGCCCCCGAGGTCGATCTCACTGCAGATGTAGGGGCCTGGTCGCAGAATCACCCACAGCCCAATCTCTGCAGCCATCAAGATAAAAGCCCTGAGGAGGGAAACCAAGTCAAGTCCAGTCCAGATGGTCTAAGAGAAGAGATAGTGTAGGAGGAACCCACAGCTATTACAGGCTCCTTTCCTTCCCAACCAGGGAAACTGGAGGAAGGAGGCACTAGCGTGCCACCAGGTTGGAGCCCAGAGACTCTGGGAAGTGGTTTGTACTGATCCCAACACAATGAGCAAAATGACATCAGACAGGGTACAGAATAGATGTCTTCTGACCCAGAAGCAGCCCCCCACCCAGCCCAAATGGCTGAAGTGCACTACAGAGCTGGGCAACACCTGGGGTCTTGGGTTCACTGAGCTTTACTGGAGAGCAGGTAGCAGAGGATGTAGGCTCAAGTCCCCAGGTGACAAATAGGTCATGGCTCAGAAGCATCCAGGGCTTGGAGGCAGAGCCTCTCAGCATCCTGAGAACAAGGCACCAACCCCAGACCTTCCAGTTCTCAGCCTGAGCTGAGACATGTCTAGGACTCCTCATCAACCCCAGGTAGCCACCTCTAGCCACTCCACAACCCTAGCTCAGGCCATGTCACAAAAGCAGCAAGACCACATACTCAAGGTCCAGGTTCCCAGAGAAGTTGAATTTGCCTCTTTCTGGCTCATGGAGGTTCCATGGGACATAACTGTAATAGGAAAGATAATTAAAGACAAGAGTTTATCATTGGTCTCACTTTGCCTCCAGGATTACCTTTTTATCCCTAAATCCTTTTCTGATGGCTGAAGGTATGTTTCTTAATGCCTTCTGGCCCAGAACTGAGAACTAAGGAAACAGACCTGAAGGTACTAGAGAAGCTGAGGTCCAAGGTAAGTCCCAAGGGACTGACCGGGCATCTCCTTAGGAGAAGAAAGACAGTCAGCTAGACTTGGGTAAAACATGACATATACAGAAAGAAAGTCTGGCTCTTTAACCACAGGTTGCTTGCTACCTCTACCTTTCACTGGAGAGAAAAAAGGAATTCATCAGAAAATAAATAAATAAAAAGGTGAAAAGAAATTTCGGCTTTCAGTCATAGTTTTACTAAAGCACACAGATTTCCAAAGTTTGCAACAGAATAGTTCTTTTTTTTCTTTTCCTTTTTTTTTTTTTGGGGGGGTGGGGGTAGGGGGAGAAAGGTCAGCCCTGAGGTTTGAACTCTGAGCCTGAGCACTGTCCTTGAGCTTTTGTGCTCAAGGCTAGCTCTCTACCACTTGAGCCACAGGTCCACTTCTGGCTTTTTTTTTTTTTTTGCAGTTTAGTAGAGATAAGAGTCTCATGGACTTTCTTGCTCAGGCTGACTTCAAACCAAGATCCTCAGAAAGAGGAATATTGAAACTGTAGACAGGTAGCCTCTCACGCAGCTGACCTCAAAAGGACTATACACATCTGTGGCACAGATGGGCTGGAGTTGTTTGTGAAAATATCATTTGTAGTATCTTGTAAGAAGAGGAAGAGACACCAGGAATGCACACTCTGGAAAAGCCATGTAAAGGTAAGGACAAGATAGCATTCTACAAGCCAACTGGAACAGCTCCAGATCCACACTTTGATCTCTGATTTCTAGTCTCTAGAATCATGAGACAATAGATTTGTCCTTCAAGTCATTCACAAATAAATATTTATGATCTCTGAATCACTTTCTACATATACACTTTATTCTTACCTCTTTTGTTGTTGGTGGTGGTGGGGCTTGAACTCAGGGCCTGGGCACTGTCACTGAGCTCTTTTGCTCAATGTTAGCATTCCACTATTCTGAGCCACAGCTCCACTTCTGGTTTTTGAGTGGTTAATTGGAGATAAGAGTCTCACTGGGACTTTTCTGCCCAGGTTGGCTTTGAATCATGACCCTCAGATCTCTGCCTCTTGAATAGCTAGAATTACAGGCATGAGCCACTGGCATCCAGCTTCTATTCTTTTGAATAATACTGCTATTTGGTTGATCTTTTCATGCCTACAGTATTAATAAAGAGTTCTATGGGGCCCCTGAGGGAGGGGAACACTTACCCTGCAGACCTTAGCAGAAGGCTTGGGCTGGCTTCCCCTCTTACATTTTTCCTCCTGTAGACAACTAGGAGCCCATGTTTGGGAGCCAGGCTTGGGGAGTAGGGGTATTGCACTCACGTGGTGAGGGTATTCAAGCCACAGGCTCTCATCTTAAGCAAGCGGTCCCTCCAGTATTCCTTAGGTACACGGAAATAGTGTATGGAGCCCCCGAAGATCCAGAAGGTGGAGTCCTCCAGCATGAAGTTCTGCCCTTTGGCTTGCAGCCCCAACTGCCGATGCCGGAGCCATGGAGGAATGAGAGTGCTCCAGTCCAACCTGAGAAGACAAAGGGCCTTCCTGGAGCCTGGGAGCTGCCAGGCAGACACAAGCACCAGTATGGGGAGATCAGCCTCCTTGCCTCCTTCACAGATCCAGCTTTCACATCTCAAAGAAGCCTGCTCCCAGAGGCACAGCTCCCACCCTCCCACCTAACCAAACCTTGGAAGATGTCTTCCTTCTGCACCATTCGCTGGGCTGCGGCCCGCTGCAGGGGAAGAGCAAGCTGACACCAGGAACAAGACAAAGACAGGCTCAACATGAAGACGCATGTGCTACAAGGAGAGAGGATGAGGCAGGGTCATGCTACATGGGACAGGAAAGAAGACTAATTCTAGACTAGGGACTTGACTCAGGAGAAGCTGCAACCCCCAGGCTTCTACCACAGCCATCTGACTAAACATAAAAGCAGCAGCTACTAGAAAACAATACCTCTGAACCCTCTCACGGCCACAGCCACCAGCCCTGGGATGCAGATACCTGAAAAGAGGCATTAAGTCATTGGCCAGACTTCCAAGACTTAATTAATTTCTGAAGAAATTGTGTCAGCTACAAGACAACCCAGTATAACCCAGTGGGTCAGAATAACTTCTAGGGAGCTGCAGTTTCCAGCCAGGAGGCTAGGACAGTTGAAGAGAGAAAACAAGAACTGGAGTGAGTCAGTGCCAAAAACATCTTTTTCCTTGATCCCTTTTCAGACAGGTCCTGGCACTAGAAGGCATATCTCCAGGCTGGGTGTCTCTGCATAAAAAGTTCCCTGAGTTTCAGGAGAAATTGGGTCCTGATGGCCACACAGGGAAAGGTAGATAGGACATCACTAACCATTTGGGAATTTTCTAGAACTACTTATGGAGAAATAAATCATTTTCAGCCAAGTGCCAGTGGCTCATGCCTATAATCTTAGCTACTCAGGAGGCTGAGATCTGAGTGTCATGATTCAAAACCAGCACAGGCAGGAAAATCTATGAGACTCTTATCTGCAATAAACTACTCAGAAAAAGCCAGAAGTGGCGCTGTGGCTGGAGTGGTAGAGCACTAACCTTAAGAATAAAGAGGTGCAAGGATGGTGCCTAAGCCTGTAATTCAAGCCCCAGGACTGGAAAAAGGGAAGAAGGAAAAAGAAGGAGGAGGAGGAGGAGAAGAAGAAGAAGGTCATTTTTACCTGTTCTTCCTACTTCTCACAGACCCAGCCTCAAAACTCACACCGATACTACAGGAGTACACCTCTGCTCATCACCTGTGTACCAGAGACCTAATATCCATACTTTTTTTTTTCTCTAAAGACAAAAGTGCCACCTCCCACAAGTGATTTATAAATGATTTGTGAGAGCCACCTATCGAGACTGAAAACCAAAGCAACATCTGAACATGGAAGACTGGACACAAATCCCTGGTACACTGTCCCCTGACGATAAGGACAGCATCCTTGGGAATGTTAAGTTTCTTCCTCTGGAATATGACCAATGCCTGTCACCACTGCTTAGAAAGGTGCTATGAAGGTCAGGTGACAGGAGACACTGGCATGTGAACTCAAGGTGTCTTGCCAGTATCTGGAAGACATTTGTGATAGCAGTGTATATCATAGAGAAGAGCTTTGGTGGGTTTTATTTCCTTAATAAAAGATACTCCCAACCTTCCCATTTTCTCCATTTCTCCATTTTGAACATTTTGAAAATACTCCCATTTTCTCCATTTGAGTATGAAAAATGTTATTGCCAGGCTATCTTAATACAGTTTCAAAAAATGCACAGTAAAGGATTCTGTACACTGAGATACTTCTGGACCCAATCCAGGCCCTCAGCCAGGGGTTAGCCAAACTCAGCCATGGACCAAATTCCACCTGCTTAAGTCAAAAGAATTAAAAGAGGTATTGGGAAACAAAAAAACACAACTTCACACTTTAGTATTTTGGTGTGTATGCTGATACAAGGGCTTGAACTCAGGGCCTTTTGCAGTTTGAGTCACACCTCCAGTAGCATTTACAAAGACTCTAATTGGCACATTGCCATATCTGCTATCTACATACAGCTGCTTTGGGGTACAGTTAGGTAGATGCAATAGAGACTACATGACCCACAAAGTTGAAACCCTGCCAACTACTGTCCTAGTAGGTGGAGCTCTAGGTTACTCAGATCACATGCTGGGATAACCACCCAGCACCTATCTGGACCTTCCTTTAACTGTTCCTTTTCTTTTCCACTGGCTCTTCCCTTTGATTATGAACTCCTGACCATTCTGACTTTGTTTGAAGCTGCCCACATCAGAAAGGATCACTCCTTTTATTTCAACCTTATTTCCTCCAAGGAACACACTCTGCCTTTCTGTCTGGCCTCCATGCCTGAGGCCCTCAACAGGCTCACCTTACGCCCTCCCCCGAGTCCCCACTCAGGTTCCTGCTAGGCTTGCCTCAGGCTAATATAAGCACAAATTGCAGGGACAGATTTTTTTTTTCTTAAAAATGGTTTTCCAGGGCTGGGAATGTGGCTTGGTGGTAGAGTGCTTGCCTCACAGGTATGAAGCCCTGCATTCGATTCCCCAGTACCACATACACAAAAAGTCTAGAACTGGCGCTGTGGCTCCAGTAGTAGAGTGCTAGCCGTGAGCAAAAGAAGCTCAGGAACCAGGCCCAGAGTTCAAGCCCCAGGACTGGCAAAAAAAAAAAGTGTATTCCAAAGCTGGGTGCCATTGCCTCAGACCTATAATCCTCGCTACTCAGGAAGCTGAGATCTGAGGATCGTGGTTTAAAGCCAGCCCAGGCAGAAAAGTCCCCATGAGACTCTTATCTCTAATTAACCACTCAAAAACCAGAAGTGGAGCTATGGCTCAAAGTAGTAGAGTGTTAGCCTTGAGAAAAAGAGCTCAAGGATGGTGCGTAAGTCCTGAGTTCAAGCACCACAACCAACAACAAGAAAAAATGGCATTTTGGCTAGATAAAGTGGTATACTCCTGCTCTGGAGAATCACTAGTTCAAGGTCACCCTGAGCTACACATAGAGAACCTGTTTCAAACAAAAATAAAAAGTGAAAGTCAGGCACCAGCTACTCACTCAGGATGCTGAGCTCAAGGATCATGGCTTGAAGCTAGTCAGGACAGGAAAGTCCATGAGACTCTTATCTCCAATTAACCACCAAAAAGAAGTAGAGCTGTGACTCAAGTGGTAGAATATAAGCCATGAGTGAAAAAGTTCAGGGACAGTGCTCAGTCCTTGAGTTTGAGCCCCAGGACTGGCACAAAATAATTACTTAAATTCACTAGTAAACAAGGCACCAGTGGTTCATACCTGTAATCCTAGCTATTCAAGAGGCTGAGAAGCCAGCCAGGGCAAGAAAGTCCATGAGATTCTTTTTTTTTTTTTTTGGTCAGTCGTGGGGCTTGAACTCTGGGCCTGGGATCTGTCCCTCAGCTCTTCAGCTCAAGGCTAGTGATCTACCACTTGAGCCACCATGCCACTTGCAGTTTTCTGAGTGGTTTATTAGAGATAAGAGTCTCACGGACTTTCCTGCCCAGCCTGGCTTTGAACCGTGATCCTCAGATCTCAGCCTCCTCAGTAGCTAGGATTACAGGTGTGAGCCACAAGCCCCTGGTGTATGAGACTCTTTACCTCCAATAAACCACTCAGAAAAAAATCCAGCAATGGAGCTGTAACTAAAGTGGTAGAGTGCTTGCCTTGAGCAAAAGAAATTCAGGGACAGTACCCAGGCCCAGAGTTCAAGCCCCAGGACCAGCAAATAGAAAGACAGATAAGAAAGCAAGATACTTTGACAGTATGGAAGCTCTGCCAACAATGAACTATAGTGACCAGTCTAGGATGACTTCTCCAAGTGCAGTCTACAGAGTGCAGAGTATTTTCATCCACACAGTTTGTTAGAAATATATAAACTCTGGAGCCCTACTCATTCAACATCTGCATCCTATGTTAAAGGTGAAGAAGAACCAACCAGGCACTAGTGGCTTACACCTGGAATTCTAGATGCTCAAGAGACAGACAGACCCAAGACACTCTTATCTCCAATTAACCAACAAAAAGCTGGAACTGATGGTATGGCTCAAGTGGTAGAATGTCAGCCATGAGTATAAAAAGATCGGGGCTGGAAAGGTGGCTCAGTGGTAGAGTGCCTGCCTTGCATGCATGAGGTCCTGGGTTCAATTCCTCAGCACCACATAAGCAGAAAAACTTGGAAGTGGCGCTGTGGCTCAAGTGGTTGAGTGCTGGCATTGAGCTGAAGAGTTCAGGGACAGCGCCCAGGCCTAGAGTTCAGGCCCCATAACCGACAAAAAAAAAAGATCAACAAGAGCATGAGGTCCCAAGTTCAAACCCTAGTATAAGCACAAAAACTAAGATGAAAAAGAACCAATCTATATTCTCTCCCTTAATATATAGACATTTAGTCTCTCACTCTAAGGAAATACAGTCTTTCTTTCCTAGTTCCTCTGTGCCCTCCTATTTTCTAGATATAAAAATATTTCTTCCCAGGCACTAATGACTCACAGCTATAAACCTAGCTATTCAAGAGGCTAAGATTTGAGCATACAGGTTCAAAGCCAGCCTGGACAGATATAGCCCAGAAACTCTTACTACAATTAGACAGCAAAAAGCCAGAAGTAGAGCCACTGCTCAAGTGATAGAGTATTATTAACCTTCAGTGCAAAAGTCAATCAAAAGGGTGAGGTCTTGAGTTCAAGACCCAGTAACAGCACACCAGTATACACACACACACACACACATACACACATCTTAGTGCTTCTCAAGAGGCAAGAAATAAATATTGCAAATAAAGCAACCAAATAAAAATTGCTGTTATCAAATTCCAAAATCTGGAGAATTTAACAGCTTCCTTTCTGGAAATTTTCTGCTAGGTTACAGATGATACTTCAATTAAAAGAATGAATTTAGGGGCTGGGAAGGTGGCTCAGTGGTAGAGTGATTGCCTTGCATGAATGAGACCCTGGGTTCGATTCCTCAGCACCACATAAGCAGAAAAAAGTCCAAATGGTGCTGTGGCTCAAGTGGTTGAGCACTGGCTTTGAGCTGAAGAGCTGAGGGACAGTGTCTAGGCCCAGAGTTCAGGCCCAGAACCAACCCAAAAAAAAAAAAAAATAGGATGAATTTAGTAGAAAGGAAGAATGATAAACACTGAGTATTAGATGACTCAAGTTAAAGCTTCCTGTTCCAAACCACAAAGCATCATGCCAATGGTTATTAACCCTAATCATAATTATTAATACTAATGAGTGTCATATTAACTCCCATCATTTCCAGAGTAGTTCACTCAGTAATAATAAAATAAAGGAAATACCAACTGCATGGTTTAAAAGTCAAAGGGACTTCAAAGTTAGGCTTGTCACTAAAGAACTACCCAATCCCAGAGGAAGCCAAGGTATTTTTGCTGGTTCTTAATGATCGGCACACTTGTGATTAACATTTTTTAGGAGAAAACCAGGGACACCTGTATTCTGTGGAGCTGAAGCCTATACTGGCATTCATTTGTGAGGTTTCTGTTGCTTCTCAGCTGGTTAAGAAAATGAGTACCAGGCCTTGTCCAGTCTTGTGGTCTCTGCTCAGGCAGGCTCCACTCAGCCATACTCTATACCTCCACTGGAAAGGGGGATGGCCATGTTCATAATCTAGGAGAGATTGCTAGAAAAAGACATTGTATGTCCTGATTTCTGATAGGGCCTCGCATGGTAAAAGTCTTCTATGCCCCAGCCCCACCAGTTTCCTTTCAGCAAGTACAAACAAAGCATTATCATTCATATAGGCTGTGCAATGAAAGTATGAAGCTGAGGACATGAAAGAATCTCTGAGAATTATTACACCCTAGGCTGAGGAATTTTCATCAGGCTATGCCAGGCAGTGTGTGAAGCCTTCTGACACTTTATTACTGATCACTGAGATAGATCCTTTTATATATTTTTTTATTGTAAAGATACTGTACAAGGGGTAACCATTACGTGGATAAGGTCATGAGTCCATTTCCTATCGAGCATTGTTATCCTCTCCTTTGTTATCCCCTCCTTTGTTTTTCACCTACCATCCCTTCCCTCCCCACCTTCCCAATGAGATGGATCTTGAGGACAAAGGGTACAAGGCAGGATGAAGAAGGCAAGATGTCCCTGGGCATGATAAGAAGTGTCAGGTGGGCATGTTGGAATGAAAAAGGATACTTCTTTCTCTTTGGATGAGTTTTAAAGAGGGTCCTGTAGTATGACTGGGACAGGAAGAGCCCAGATATAGTCCCCTATTTGAACAAGCTCCTTGAATGAGATGTGCTAAGCAGGACAGTCTTGAAATGCCTCTTGCCTGCTAAAGGGTTCTCCTGTGGCAGCTGAAGATTCTGCCAACTCTTGATGGACTCCATGGCTTTACTTAGACCACAATCTTCTCCTCCAGGCATCCTTCCACCACACTGTCTTCCCAGACTCCAACGGGAGTTTCATGACCTGCAGAAGAGGCCAGGCAACCACTGTGCCATCTGAAGCAGGCCACAGGTAATGGCAAGCTGAATATCAGTCTGCAATTACCAGAACAGTCTTTACTGATCTCAATGGTTGACTCTATGAGTACTGGACATAGCACATACTTGGTCACCTGAGATGACAGCTTACAAGTTCAATTTCCAGGTAGATTGTGATCCTTACTGGAGCTTCCTAAGGCAGAGATTCAACTGATTCTGGGTCCAGGACAAATTAACTAACATGTCAACTGACTTCATTCATCCCATATGGATAAAGACCATAATTTTAGATGACATGTCTATTAACCCCACCCCCAAAGGCCTCACCACATGTATAAATGTCCTCACTTAGGTTGTAAATGTAAATTTCTATTCACTGATCTCCAGATTCTGATTTGCCTATAGGTTCCCATGAAGTCCTGTTTCCTGTTTCTTTATCCTAACCATTTGGGGCATCTCCATCCCACCCATCTACAGCCCTGCTCTCTCTATCCTCAGCAGAGGAGGTGGAAGGCTTACAGAAGTGATTTATTCTTTGGCTCAGGCCTCTACTTCCAAATACTGACTCTTGGACCAATCATTGGGTCCCAAGAACTTGCTGCCCAGAGAAACAGAACCCAGTGCTGTGTCCAGACTAGCTTCCTGCATACTCCTAGTGTTTTAGACTCTTGCTTGCTGGGATTTGGACTTTCCATTCCCAAAGCAAGCACATGAATTCTACAGAGACAAAGGCCCAAGACATCACTGCAAGCATAGCACCTCTGAGAAGCTTGCCAGCCAAGAACAGGCCTAACACCAGGCTCCAAGAATCAGGCCAAATGGCTGCCTACCTGACAAAGGGCAACATTTCCTAGATACTGTAGGAAAAATATACAGGAAGAAGTCTGTACTAGACCAACACCTTGAGATTCCATAGTGAGATAACAACATTTCTTCATTAAGAATCCAACACCGGACAATGAAAACTACAGGGGTGTCCCGAGATGGTGTTCTTCACTCTTGGAGAATTTTCCATTAATAATCTCATAAATCAATATATTATTGTATCTCAACCTAAGGATAAGTTAAAACTCTGATAACTCCAAGGGGCTCTACTCTTAATAGCCACCCTCTCATCTTGGAATATTTTATACCTAGAAATGACTCTGAAAGGGGCTGGGAAGGTGGCTCAGTGGTAGAGCGCTTGCCTTGCATGCATGAGGCCCTGGGTTAGATTCCTCAGCACCACATAAGCAAAAAGAAAAAAGCCAGAAGTGGTGCTGTGGCTCAAGTGGTAGGGTGCTAGCCTTGAGCTGAAGAGCTGAGGGACAGCACCTAGGCCCAGAGTTCAGGCCCCACAACCAGACCCAAAAAAATAAAAAATAAAAATAAATGACTCTGATATCCAGGAGCTCCCTCCCAACCTCCCAACCTGCCATCTCTTCCACCTAAGCCCCTCTTCCTTCCTTGCCACCAGATAATGATTTATTTTAAAGATATCATGTGCAGATATAAGAAGATAGCCATATGCATTTGTCCATTAGACACATAATTTATTTAAACAGCCCTCTATTGATGAGCATTGATTGTTTGCAATCTTTTGCCTACTAAACAGAGCTGTAGTGAATGTCTGTTGGATATATTTCTGTCAGTAGAACTGCTGACCATAAGAGATATTCACTTTAATCTTGATAAGGTATTTCCAAAATAGCATATTCCATTTCTGTTGGGTCAGCATAAAGGTTATGCTGAGGTCGGCTCCATGGTCTACAGAAGGAAATTCTGTTTACTGTGTATAGGGATATATAGATTCTTGGGTCTCATAAGAACTAGCCTTTTTCTTATATACTTTTATTAATAAGTCCCATATTTTTTTAAATATTTAACATAGCCAGGAACCAGTGGCTCACATCTGTAATCCTAGCTACTCAGGAGTCTGAGATTTGAGGATTGCAGTTCAAAGCCAGCCGGAGCCAGAAAGGTCATGAACCTCTTATCTCCACTAAACACACACACACAAAAGCTGGAGCTGTGGCTCAAGTGGTAAAGTGCTAGTTTTAAGCCAAAGAAAGCTCAAGGACAGCTCCCAAGCCCTGAGGTCAAGCCTCAGGACCACACACACACACACACACACACACACACACACACACACACACACACACACACACACACCATTTTGTATTGCTTCCTGTCCCATGATGTCATTCCATTTAGACCTATGGAATATTTCCAAGATCAGATGGCAGGATGGAAAGGTAGAAAGGAGCTCCTGGGTTCTAGAGTTCTTTTCAGGTACAAAATGCTTTGAACTCTTTCCATACTCCACCATCTCTTCAATGCTTCTCCAGATGAGCATCCAAGAAAATATAATGTAACTTTTAACATTTCATGAAAAACTTAGTGCTTTAAGCCAGGTGCCAGTAGCTCACACCCGTAATCCTAGCTACAAAGGAGGCTGAGATCTGAGGATCATGGTTCAGACAGACAGGACAGAAAAATCTATGAGACTCTCATCTCCAATTAACAACCAAAATGTGGGAAATGGAACTGTGCTCAAGTGATACAGCACTAGCCTTGAGCAAAAAAGCCTCAAGGACAAAGCCCAGGCCCTGAGTTCAAGCCTCAGGACTGTACCAAAAACGTGGGGGGTGAGGGGAACGTCTAAGTGATTTTATTTCACTTACTACTTCTTTGATCTGATGTGAGAACAAGTCTTTGGCGAACCTTTCTGATATATCTGCTGTCAAGACTATGGAATACTTTGCTCTCAGTTTTCTGGGTATCCCAGTCCCTTAAATAAATAAACTCACCAATAATATCAATGCTTCAAGACAATGCTTATTTCCTTCATGATTGGCTAGCATGGCCCTGAGAAACTGCCAAAGCTAACACTTTCCCTGCACAAAATAGATCAGACATCCCATCTGAGCCATTGCTCTGGCTGCTATGCTTGACAGTTCCCAGATACCGAATACAGCACTAGAAGATGAAAGGGACAGCATTCAGAGTTTGAACATTCCAGAAACTATGAGTCAGGCCTCTAGCACAGTAGAGTCCTAGAGTCCCAGGCAAAGCTTATAAAATCCACAACCTCACAAAAGCTCAGTAGGAGAGACAGTTTATCCACATACCTTTGGAAGACAGGCTATGATTTAGATCAAGGTAAGTGACCTACCTAAGTTATCCACCTTTAACAAGGAGAAGAAGGTTGATTGATTTCCCTTTTCTTTGTTCAAAAAGAACTTGGGATCTGTACGGCATGGAACTGAGAGGAAATGAGTGTGATGCTGGCTGCCTTCTGGAGGCCTGCCCCCCTCCCTGTCACTCTGTCTCTCTCCCCTCCCCCTCCTACCCTCCCCTTCCTCCTTCCTTCCTTCCCTACCTCCCTGCATCCTTCTCTCTCTCTTTTTCTCTCTCTTTCTTTCTCCTCTTGCCAGCTAAAATTTCAAACATAAGACATGTAGAGGAGATTGAAGTATTGCTTGGTGATGCATTTTTATTAAGAAAAAAATCACCGTGGGAACCATGTTGTGATCATATCAAGCAGGCATTCTTGTGTTCATGGAGCTGTAAGAGGAAAGAAGATGCCAGGCAACTGGCTAAAATGCATGGATCTCAAAATAATGTGCTAAGTGAAAGAAGCCAAATGAAAGAGTACACATTTTGGGTCACATTTCTATAAAACTCTGTAGAATGGAAACTAACAACTGGTGGCAGAAAGCAACAAATCAGTGGTTATTTGGAGCCTGGGGATCAGGGTAGAATGGAGGGAGAAATCTGGAGAAGCTGATGTATATTTTCATTATCTTCATTTATAGTGCTGGTTTCCCAGGTGAAGACATAACTAGTATGTACACTTCGATATCATAATTATATTTCATAGAGATACTTTTTTAAAAAAAAAAGCACTTATTCAGTCTAAAAAGCCTAAGGCTAAAATCCTCCCTAGAAATCAATCTAGCCCTCATATTTCTTAGATGTGATGTAACCAAATACCTGACTATATCAAACAAAGGAAAAGTTAATAAAAGAAAAGGAAAAAAATGCTGAGGCCAAACAGATGCCCTCCCTCCCCCACCCTAGGTGCCCTCCAAATCCCTACCTTCTGGGGTCCAGGAGAAAGGCAGGTTCTCACAGCCAGGCTTGGCAAAGCTGTGAGCTGAGGAGCCAGTTCCTCATGACCTATATTCCACTGGCCACACCAACATTCCCCAACAGCAGCTGGGAGAGGCCCCTACCTCCCACTCATGTAATGACCCAGTCAAGGCTGGGGTAAACAAGGTAAGTCATGAAGGAGATGAAGACTCTGTTCCTGCCAATTACCCCAACTATTAGAGCGACTTACAATCACTGCTGTCCAGCCTAGATCAGACAGAAGTTATTAGGATGATACAATCACAAGATAACAAAGATGTATATTCTGAAGATCCTAAGAGATGGCCTTGAGCTTTATTCTCTAGCCATAAGGGGTAGCAGAAACCTCAACTTTCTTAAGCAGTTCAAATTAATTCCCAGGTTTGAGTTGCAGATATTAATCCCCTGTTGCTATGCCTAGGCCACTCCACAGGCCCTACTGTGACTCCTACTATGGACAATCCATTTGGATGGAGACATAGTTAACTCACCACTCAGAAGGCAGGTTTCTTCCCAGCCTAGCCTACCACCCCATCTTTGACCTGACAGACAACAACAAACAGCCTCTTCTTCGTACCTTTTCCTTGGGCCTTGGAAGGCGTGCTACCTGACTAGTCTCAACTCCTCAATGCTGTCCCTCAGGGTGACTTGTTTGGAACCAGCACATGAACAGCTACACCCCTGATCAAGAATAAGCAAACAGCAGGCTACCTGGAGGTCTCCTGAACACCCTGCTGTTGCAACATGTTCCTGCTGTCTCAGATCTGAGTGCTTCTTCCGGGGGTTACATCAGCCTTATACCTCTTGGGAAGCTGGGGATCCTACAAGAGCCAGAACTTGTCTTCCAAATAAGAAGAGGCTAGAGATCACCTTTAAGAAGAGAAAAATCGATTATCGCCACAGATGCAGAAAAGGCCTTTGATAAAATTCAACATTCATTCATGCTAAAAGCTCTGGAGAAAATAGGAATAGAAGGAACATTTCTAAAAACAATAAAAGCCATTTATGACAGACCAATAGCCAATATTATACTTAATGGGGAAAAGCTACAACCAATCCTCCTAAAAACAGGAACAAGGCAAGGATGTCCACTGTCTCCACTCCTCTTCAACATAGTCCTAGAACCCTTAGCCAGGGCAATAAGGCAAGAAAAAGACATTAAAGGGATCCGCATAGGGAAAGAAGAAGTGAAACTATCCCTTTTTGCAGACGACATGATACTATACCTCCACGATCCCAAAAACTCCATCCCCAAACTTTTAGAAATCATAAGTCACTTCGGCAAAATAGCAGGATACAAAATAAACCCACAAAAATCAGTTGCCTTCCTATACACTGATAACGCACAGGAAGAGAGGGAAATAAAGGGAGCAACCCCATTCACAATAACCTCCCAAAAAATAAAATATTTAGGAATTAACCTAACCAAAGATGTAAAAGAACTATTTAATGAGAACTATAAAAAGTTAAAGAAAGAAATTGCAGAAGACACTAGGAAATGGAAAGACCTCCCATGCTCCTGGATAGGCCGACTTAATATAGTAAAGATGGTGATACTTCCAAAATTAATATACAAATTCAATGCAATTCCTATTAAAATCCCAATGACGTACATCACTGAAATACAGAAAACAGTCCAAAAATTTATATGGAACAACAAAAGACCTAGAATAGCCAAAACAATTCTAGGGGATAAAGACAATATGGGAGGGCTATCCATGCCGAACTTCAAACTCTACTACAGAGCTATAATCACAAAGACAGCATGGTACTGGCACAAAAACAGACCCGAAGACCAATGGAACAGAATAGAAGATCCAGATATAAATCCACAGGCCTACAGCCAGCTGATATTCGACAAAGGAGCCAAAGACATACAATGGAAGAAACACAGCCTCTTCAACCGCTGGTGCTGGGAAAACTGGGCAGCCACATGCAGAAAACTAAAAGTGGACCCCAGCCTATCACCATGCACCAACATCAACTCAAAATGGATTAAAGACCTTAACATTAAACCTGAATCTCTGAAACTACTGCAGGACAGAGTAGGAGAGACACTTGAACTAATAGGCACAGGAAGGAACTTCCTGAACAGAGTCCCAGGGTCACAACAAGTTGGAGAGAGACTCGACAAATGGGACTACCTTAAAATAAAAAGCTTCTGCACAGCTAAATCTATCGCAACTAAGCTAGAAAGACAACCAACTAATTGGGAAAAAATATTTACCAGCAATATATCAGACAAGGGGTTAACATCCTGTATATACAGGGAACTCAAGAAACTAATCCCTCCCAAACCTAACAAACCAATTACTAAATGGGCAAGGGAACTAAAGAGGGACTTCTCAAATGAAGAAATAAAAATGGCAAAGAAACACATGAGGAAATGTTCATCATCCCTGGTGGTGAAGGAAATGCAAATAAAGACAACCCTGAGATACCACCTTACCCCAGTCAGAATGTCCCACATCCACAAATCAGCCAACGACAAATGCTGGAGGGGATGTGGAGAAAGAGGAACCCTATTACACTGCTGGTGGGAATGTACACTTATACAACCACTTTGGAAAGCAGTCTGGAGGGTCCTTAGAAAGCTAAAGATTGACCTCCCTTACGACCCAGTCATACCACTTCTAGGCATCTACCCTGAACAACAGGAACCAATATACAAGGACACGTGCACCTCCATGTTTATTGCAGCACTGTTCGCAATAGCTAGGATATGGAAACAACCTAGGTGCCCCACCACAGATGAATGGATCCAAAAATTGTGGTATCTATACACAATGGAATATTATGCAGCCATTAGAAATGACAAAATAATGGCATTTGCAGGGAAATGGATGGAGCTAGAAGGAATCATGTTGAGCGAGGTAAGCCAAGAACGAAGAGACAAACGGTACATGGTCTCCCTCATAAGTGGATGCTAAATCCAAAAGGTTAGTGATACGACAAAACTAACAGGACTTAAGAAACAAAGAACTCCCGCTCATCTGGTTGAACCACTACTAAATATCCTCATGCTGCTGATCACAAATATGGTATATAACATGTGAACACTGTTATATATTACAGACTGTGGTAGACAATTTGCTCCAGGGAAGTTAGAATGAACTTGTGACTTTGAAATTATGTAATCATTTAATCACAATCAAAAAAAAAAAAAAAAAAAAAGAACCTCGGGGAAGGGAGGGAGGGAGGGGATGGTAGGGGGAAAACAATGGAGGGGGTAACAATGTTCAAGAGGAAGTGTACTCATAACCTCACTCATGTAACTGTGACCCTCTGTATAGTAGCTTTACAATAAAAAAAAAAAAAAAAAAAAAAAAAAAAAAAAAAAGAAGAGAAAAATCAGCCAGGTGCAGTGCCTCACGCCTATAATCCTAGCTACTCAGAAGGCTGAGATCTGAGGATCAAGGTTCAATGCCAGCCCAAGTAGGAACTCCGTGAGATGCTTATCTCCAATAAACCACCAGAAAACCAGCACTATGGCTCAAGTGATAGAGTGCTAGCCTTGAGCTAAAGAGCTGAGGGACAGCGTCCAGGCCCAGAGTTCAAGTCCCATGACCAACAAAAAAAAGAAAGAAAGAAAGAAAGGTCTTGAAACAATTGGCGCCTTCTACACCCCAGATTGAGAAAAGATCCATTTTCTCCTCCCAAAAATATGGCATTCTCATTATCTCAGAAACAAGTCATGTAAGTCAGGAAAAGGTGCAGTTTCTAAATGTGCTCATGTGGGGAAAAAAAAAAAAAAGCTCAAATTTTTAAACTGTTATCTCCATTTAAAAAAAATCTCTGTCTTCCAGTCAAAGTCCAGAAAGTTGAAGTAATGGGTAGAAAAAAAGAAAGAAGTCAAATACAATGCTGCAGTAGTGTCTCTGCCACCAGTTCCCATGGCTCAGCCTCAGCTCAGCAATTCCAGGGCCAAACCATGCCATGTTGCTGTCTGCTCCCCAGCAACAACAGACGTTTTGAATATGCAAAGTGCCAGGAATCGACCTGAAAGATAGTCAGGGCTGTAAACTCCTATAAATAGACACAGCTTAGAAAAATCCAGGAGTTGAACACCCAGATAACTTTTACACTGACTATAGGTAAAAGCATTCCATCATGAACCCCACCTCTTGCCATCAACAATTTGTTCAAAAGTGGGGTGGGAGTGAGGAGTAAGCTGGTGCTGTGAAAAAAGGTAAAACGGAAAGTTTCCCAATACTAGTCTGGTGTAACAAAATCAGGGCCTAGGATCTAGGACACCCATGGGCAACGACTTTATGACTGTGCTAGGCTACATTAATATTGCGCCATAACTGGAAACTTCTTGGCAGGCTCCGGAGGAAATGTGGGGGCCCTGGTGAATATTAGAAAGGGGTTAGGCAGAGGGCAGTGATGGGGGCATCTGAGAGGAATGTGATGCCAGTTCTGCCAACCTCCCCAGAACACTGAAAGTGTCGATCTGCAGCGGAGCTCGGCATCACAGGTACGTTGAAAGCGAAGTTCATTGTACAGATGCCTGGAGACTCTGGGGGCGACACCTGCTTGGTGTGTCACCGAAAATCCTAGATCTCCAGGTCGGGTCAAAGTGCCTGGAGGTGCAGAAGGACTCTTGGATGTTGGTGAGCTCTAAGAAAGAAGAGGCTGGGACTATCACCCGAGGGAGTTCGGGGTTGGCGCCGTGGAAACGAAAGGTGCTGGGGTGTGTGCAAGAGACACGGAGGCTGTGGGAGGGGCTCTCACCTGCGGAGCACCAGAAAGCTCAAGATGACCAGCAGCAGGAGTCCGAGTGTGCGGCTGGGCCTCCGCCGGAGGCTCCACGTGGTCATCGCGCGTTGCTTGCACGCAGAAGACCCAGGTTCCACGCTTCAAGTCTGCGCTGGTCGGCGCGCGGGAGCCTCGGAGTGGTGGGCGGGGCCGCGCGCCGGTCGCCCTGGCAACCGTGCCGCGGCCCCGCAGGGTCCGCTGGCGCTCATTGGTTGTAGCCGGGACCCCGCCCTCAAGCCGCGGGGCTTCGGGAGAATAGGGGCGGGGCCGTGACCTAGGGAGACCTGTGGGGGGAAGCAGGGGCAGACTCCGTGGAGTTGACTGTGGCGGGGTGCGGCTCGCCTGGAGCAGGTTTCCTGCTGGTCCCAGCTTTCCAGAGATTTGTCAGATCCCCACGGGTAGACTCCTCCTGAGTTGCTGAGAGGCACTCCAAGTTTTGGAAGGTCTTTTCCTGCACGTGAAAGGCAGACAGGTGCAGAAATATTAAGCCTGTGTCCTCCACTCCTAGCATACTGTTTGGATAAACTCTCCCCCTCCCCGTCCTGCTACATAAGGAAGCATGTGTTAAAGGCACCTGCCACATTCAGGAGCAAACAAGAAAACCTTTCAAAACAATTTAGATTTCAAAGAGAACAATTATTTGAAGAACTACTCTTGCTAAAAGGTCTGTTCTTTGCAGACTTAATTTATAGTTCGGTGTGCTTCATACGGGAGTAGGCCGAGGTGGCTGGTGGACCAAAATATTCTGTCCTTGGTTTCCTCTAGTCTTATTCTGGCCCTGACTCCCAGCAGTTTCAACTTTTTATTTCGAAAAGGTGCAGATAAGCTGGGTTTCTGTGGTTCACACATGGTAATCGTAATAAGCTACTTAGAAGACGATAATCCAGAGGACCAAGATTTGAGGCTAGTCTAGTCAAGAAAATCCTAAAGACTCCATCTGCAAAATAATTTGCAAAATGCCTGGCTTGAGGTCTGGCTCAAGTGGTAATGCTCCAGCTAGGAGATCCAGCTGGGAAAGCCCAAGAAATTGAGTTCAAATACCAGTTCCTGGGAAAGAAAAATGGTCTAGATAAAATCCTCATAATTTTTGAAAGGATGAATATTGTAGACATACAATTATGTTCCACAAGACATCATGAATTATTTGGGTAAAATCTATTCTGTCTAGCAATCAAAAACCAACTAACTCCTGAAAGACAATTCAGAGTGCGCTTAAGTTCTAGAGAAGCAAATTATTTGTTTGTTTTTAATATCAAAGTTTCTAGAATTACCCTAACAGGCTGAGTGCTAGGGGCTCACACCAGTAATTCTAGCTACTCAGGAGGCTGAGATCTGAAGATTGTGATTTGAAGCCAGCTCGGGCAGGAAGTCTGTGAGACTCTAATCTCCAAATAACCACTAGAAAACTTGGAGTAGAGATGTGGCTCAACATGGTAGAGTGCTATCCTTGAGCAAAAAACTCAGGAACAAGGCTGGGAATGTAGCTTAGTGGTAGAGTGCTTCCTAGCATGTATGAAGCCCTGGATTTGATTCCTCCATACCATATAAACAGAAAAGGCCAGAAGTGGCACTGTGGTTCAAGTGGTAGAGAACAAAGAGGCTCAAGGACAGAGTCCAGACCCCAAGTTCAAGCCCCAGGACTGGCAAAAATAAATAAATAAACAAACAAACAAAATTGAGAACAGCACCCAGGTCCTGAGTTCAAGCCTCAAGACTAGCACACACACACACACACACACACACACACACACACACACACACACACACAAATTTCCATGACCAGAGGCAGTGGATTACACCTATAATCCTAGCTACTTGGATCTAAACTCTTGGAGTCTTGGTTGAAAGCCAGCCCTAGTAAAAAGTTCATGAGATCCCAATCTCAATAAATTTAAAGTGCTGGGTATATCAAGCACTAATGATTCACACCTATAATCCTAGCTACTCAAGAGGCTGAGATCTGAGAATGGAGATTCAGAGCCAGCCCAGGCAGACAATCCTATCTCATGTCTCCAACTAACCTGCAAAATGCTGGAATTGGAGGTTTGGCTCAAGTGCTAAAATGAGGAAAAGCCAGGACAGAGTACAAAACCCAGAGATCAAGCCCCAGTACAGGTGCTCTCCCCTCGCCCTCCACAAAACAAAAGGATGTTCAAGCCAGCCTGTGCAAAATGCAAGACCCTACTTGGAAAAATAACTAGAGCAAAAAGTGCTGAAGGAGGGCTGGGAAGGTGGCTCAGTGGTAGAGCACTTGCCTTGCATGCCTGAGGCCCTGGGTTCGATTCCCCAGCACCACATAAGCAAAAACAAAAAAGCTGGAAGTGGCGCTGTGGCTCAAGTGGTAGAGCCCTAGCCTTGAGCTGAAGAGCTGAGGGACAGCACCCAGGCCCAGAGTTCAGGCCCCACGACCGGACCCCAAAAAAAAAAAAGTGCTGAAGGAGCCAGGCTTGGGGGTCTCATGCCTATAATCCTAGGTCCTCAAGAGGTTGAAATTAGAAAGATTGTGATTGGAAGCCAGCCTGCTCAGAAAAGTATATGAGGCTTTGTCTCCAAAACAACCAGCAAAAAGTTGGGGTGGAGGCATGACTCAAATAGCAGAGTACCAGTTGAACAAGAAAGCCAACAAGTGCCAGGCTTGGAGTTCAAACCCCCAGTACAGGCACTGGGAGTGGATCTGTGATACAGAATTGTCTTTTGTTGTTGCTCACTGTGGGTAGTCTGTTCAAGTTACCTAGGCAGCAGCAACCACTAGGGTTGTAGCAGGCAAAACCAGCTTAGTATTGTAACTCAGCAGCAGACCATGCCTGCCCGTGTTGCAACTCCAGGCTGCCAGCACTGTCACTGTAGCGTTTGCCAGGTCTTTTTTTTTTTTGGGGGGGGGGGGGAGGAGAGAATGGGGGGGTTCGGTTGTGGGGCCTGAACTCTGGACCTGGGCGCTGTCCCTCAGCTCTTCAGCTCAAGGCTAGCGCTCTACCACTTGAGCCACAGCGCCACTTCCGGTTTTGTTTTGTTTTTGCTTATGTGGTGCTGAGGAATCGAACCTAGGGCCTCTGGCATGCAAGGCAAGCGCTCTACCACTGAGCCACCTTCCCAGCCCCGCGTTTGCTGGTCTTGTCTCAGGAAGGAAGTCCTGGACAATGGAGAATGAGTGCAAAGAACTTTATTCAGAGAAGCCTCTGGATTTATTGATTGAATTTATTCAGTCAACGCCTCTGCTGCTATATATGTCTACTCTCTCTGTATCTGGGGGTTTTATATTATGAGCTATGCTCTGATTGGTCACGCCTATGCAAATAGGCCTAAGACCACCAACCAGTCAGAGAAGACCTGCTGCGTCACTGCAGATCTCAGGCCTGAAAATGTAGTTATCAATTAGGTCGTTCTCCAGCATTCCCCCCACTCCCTCCCAACCCCTGTACTTCAACAAAGATTGTGAGGAACTAGAAAAGATGAAGGACTTCCCATTTTCTATACCTGGGACTTCTGAACCAATTTGGCATTTTTCCCAGCTCTCCAAACCAGCCATGCCTTTCACTACAGAATGTTCTCCAGGGCCCCTGAACTCTAGCCCTGAACAATAACCTGAAAATTGAGTTTTTAACTAAATTTATTCTTCTACTGGGATGTAACTCGAGTAGCTAAGTTCTTGCTGAGCAAGCACTAAGGCTCTTGAGTTCAAACCCAGTACCAGAAAGAGAAAAAAGGTCATACTGTATATAATTTAGCATATGAAGCTAACAGGAACTATATGAAATTTTAATTCTTAAAACAAAAACATGTAGTTTGGTGGGAAAGGTCCTTTTTCTATCAGTAAGCAAATATTTAGTCAAGTAGCAAAACAGGCAAAAGCAAACAAATAATTAGGGGAAAACTTGCCAGAATCAGAGATGATGGGTTGGGACTTTGGGTAATATAGTTCTGACCACAGGGCCAGACAGACAGAGCAATGGGCCCCTGATAAACTAGCAAATAAGCCCTCCCAAAGTAGTACCTTCTCTCTCTTGCTAAGGCATAGAATTGCTTGATGACTAGAAAGAGTATAAGGAAAACCTTTGATTTAACCAGAGTGAAAGCTCATCTACAAGACAGGTGGACAGTGTCAATGTGACACTACTGCAGTCTTGTATTGCCTTGGTCACATCTACACACCCCCCTCACCACAAACCCCACCCCAAATATTGCTGCTTTGTTGTTGTTTGTGCCTGTTCTAGGCCTTAAACTCAGGTCCTGCATACTGTCCTTTAGCTTTTCCATTCAGGCTGGTACTATACCACTTAAGCCATACCTCCACTTCCAGTGTTCTGCTGCTTTACTGGAGATGAGTCTTCTGGACTATTCTACTCAGGCTCGTTTTGAATCAGAATCCAAAGATCTCAGCCTCTTGAGTACCTAAGATTGCAGGTGTGAGCCACCAGTGCTGGGGATTAATTTTGCTTATCTTTGAGGACAGGGTGGGTGCTTGTAAGCCAGCCTCTTCAGGTAGCACACCCACTTCAGGTGTGCTAACTAGGACTAGTGCTAGTGTCTACCAGATAACCTCTTTTTATAAAGAGAATATATGAATATTCTTCCCCTTGGTTATTCTGTCTCGCCTTCTTCTTTTCTTTTACTCTATGTCTATAGCCTCATGACCCCTCAGCAGTCTGAGAAGCTGATTTATGAGTAAATCTATCTCCCATTTCTATTCTTGAACAAGATTAAAAGTCTCCTTTCATTGTTCAGTGGGCACCAGGTCTTGTTATTGTTTCCATTTAGGATCAAAACTTTTACTTATAGAAGACATGTCAAACACACCTACCCACATTCATTCCTGCAGCCTTGTCATGCTGCCAACAAATAGCAATATATATTAAACATTTAAATATCAGGGTAGTCACGGAACACTGGTGGCTCATCCTGTAATCCTATCTAATCAGAAGTTGAGATCTGAGGATCTCAGTTAGAAGACAGCCTGGACAGACAAAACCAAGAGACTCTTTTCTCTAATTAACCACCAAACAGCCAGAAGTAGAGTAGAGCAGTAAAGCACTAGCTTTAAGCAGAAAAGCCAAGTGAGAGTGCAAGGTCCTGAGTTCAAGCTCCAGTACCTGGTTGGAGAATTTAACATGATAATAAATTCAATATGATGATAAGTAAACCCTAGAGTGTATTTAAAATTCATAAACTCTGGGCTGGGAAGGTGGCTCAGTGGTAGAGCGCTTGCCTTGCATGCATGAGGCCCTAGGTTCGATTCCTCAGCACCACATAAGCAAAAAGAAAAAAGCCAGAAGTGGTGCTGTGGCTCAAGTGGTAGAGCGCTAGCCTTGAGCTGAAGAGCTGAGGGACAGCGCCCAGGCCCAGAGTTCAGGCCTCACAACCGGACCAAAAAAAAAAATTTCATAAACTCTAATGAGAAAAAAAAACATTGGTAAGAGAAGGATTGGAGGTTCTGTGGGAAGGGCATGCAGAGAGTTTGCCCCTGGAAAAAGTTCCCCCTTGAGTGAAGATCTGAACAGGGTGGGAGTTAGCCACGCATGCTGCTACCCAAGGAAAGACTGCCCAAGCAGAAAGAACACCCAGTACAGGGGAAGTCAGGCAGGAAATGGCAAGGTGTTCCAAGAAAGCCTAGCCAACTAATTACATACCAACGTTACTCATAGCTCTATCTTTTAAGACATATTCATACCATCTGCTACATACTCAAAGCTTTTGGGGTTTGTAAGACAATTTTTACTTTTTAAATCCTTTCTTATCCAAAGGAAACCATTTTTTTGTTTCCTCAATTCCTTTCTTAAGGCCTTTTTGTTAAATTAACTTTGCTCCTTTTTTATATTTCCTTACTGGTTTTTCCTTAATTTGTGTTTTGAATTAACTTTTTGACATATTTGTTTGTACCCAAATCTGATGAGCGTCTTTGCAGTTTGAGTTTAAAACTACCCTCTTTTTCCTTTGACCTTTCGAGTCAGGTGATTTTAGAATTGCCTTAAGGCAATTGTGACTCCACCCACAGTGGACAGGGACAAAGCAGTTTGCTAGACTTTGGAGCATATTAGTTTTTATTGATAAACATCTTTAAACAAGTAGCACACTTGATAATTAACACAAGGTTTACATTAGTTACAACTGTAGTCAAAAAACAATTCTTACGTGACAGTTTTTATGTATTACAATGAGATTACTTTGAACATGTTTACACATGCACACACATACCTATACACTTGTATACAAGTTTTAAGGTACGCTTAGATTTTTGAAGAAAAAGAAAATCAGCTGTGTACGTTTTCTGGAATTCCAGCAACAAAATGACATTATTTTGCCCAACATGATGGAACCACATAGCTAGTTTTAGAAAAGCAAAAACTTAAAAACAAACATTTTTACCAACAAATAAAATTTTCACAGATTACCAAGACCTACATAGCCAAGAACAGAATATGTTTAAACATCTTTGTGAGCAAGACACATTGACTTTTGAGTAATTGATTTGAGTATTTTTTCCTCAAATAAACAGTACTGTTAGGAAACTGAGTTAGGAGGATAGTAAAGAAAGAGGAGAAAAACAATCCTAACAAACCAGATCAACTTTAGTGGAGAGCTGAAGAAGGATGCCATGGTGACCTGAGGAGTCAGGAAACATGAAGCATGGCACAAAATGGTGGCTGAGCTGCATAAGGGCTAAAGAGACTCATGGTCAGGGGGCAGGGTCACAGGAAGCTTGAGTTCAAAGAGTCTCCTGAGCTCATGGTATAGGTCTGGCAAGGTCCAGTAATCTATTGTCCACATCCCCTCCCCTTCATCTACCACATTGCCAAAATGATGCCTGTTAAATCCAACTTTTTATTATCCACCATGTGGTCAATGCTAGAAAAACAAGCAATATACAAAATACAAGACAAGGGGCTGGGAAGTTGGCTCAGTGGTAGAGCGCTTGCCTTGCATGCCTGAGGCCCTGGGTTGGATTCCTCAGCACCACATAAGCAAAAAGAAAAAAGCCAGAAGTGGTGCTGTGGCTCAAGTGGTAGAGCGCTAGCCATGAGCTGAAGAGCTGAGGGACAGTACCCAGGCCCAGAATTCAGGCCCCATGACCGTACCCCCCCAAAAAAAAAAATACAAGACAAAATTTAAGATTTAGCCAGGAAGAATTCAACAGAATCTCATACTTAAACAAATATTGATAACAAGTACAAGAAAATTAACCTTTGAAACCTAAAGGAATAGAGAAAGAGTAAGCTTTGGTGGAAGTGGGAGTTATAGAAAAACCCACCATGTTCCTTTGTCTTTTTTTAGGTGGGTGTTAATCTCCAGGACCTGTAGAGAGAATGGGAGGAGAGCTGACCTAGAATGACCAAGGAGTACAGAGGCTATCACAGTGACATGCTGGGATGTGAGGCACGGCGCCCAACAAGGCCTTTCTGGGTCTGGGATGGTGATGGAGGTCCAGTGTGGTGGAAGTGAAAACTGAACTTTGCTGAACATAAAAACAAGCAAAAGGGGCTGGGAAGGAGGCTCAGTGGTAGAGCGCTGGCCTTGCATGCATGAGGCCCTGGGTTCAATTCCTCAGCACCACATAAGCAAAAAGAAAAGAGCCAGAAGTGGTGCTGTGGCTCAAGTGGTAGAGTGCTAGCTTTGAGCTGAAGAGCTGAGGGACAGCGCCCAGACCCAGAGTTCAGGCTCCATGACCTGACCCAAAAAAAAAAAAAAAAGAAGAAGAAGAAGCAAAAGGTGTAGAACAACAAGTAATCGGCTTCAGTGGACTGTCAGATGACAAGACCTATAAGAAATTGGAGCAATTTATAGTTAAGGAGCCCAGAGCAAAGCAAGGCTGTCAGCTTGTTAAGACAAAGAAAGTTGTTGCAATTAATCTTATCCAAGAGAAATTTAAGCCAGGACAGCTACCCTTGAGAAGGAACCTGGGGGAAAGGGAGGAGGGGGAACCCTGCATCTCAGCTTTTAAAGGGCACAAGCAGAAAGGCAGAGAGAGAGAGAAGGGGGGAGGAAGAGAGAGGGGAGGGACCTATATGTAGACAACTTTTTCCATTTGCCCAAGTGCTCACAGAAATTATGTAATTCCATAAAATATTGGGGGTCCAGTGCCCCATGAAGGGGCCACGTGGAATTATTGTCCAGTGAATATTGGGGCCAAATTTGATTGCATAAGTGTATACGTTTATGAGGATTAAGATCGGGCTCTAACTTGAGTGATTTTAGGTGGTATCCTAAAGAATTTTAGACTGTGCCCCACCCATGGTGAGCAACCAACAGAGCTAACACTAGAGCTACCACAGGCATCACCAACAGTGTTCTACTCAGCTAATATGGGGGAACAGGCAGCAAGAGGGGTAGTCACCCACAATTGCTGTGTCCCTTGACCTATGGCCCCGGGGCCTAGGCCCCTGTGGTAGGTCTTGGAACTTGGCACCAAGTTTTCTCCCTGTCATGGCCCAGTCACTTTACAGTAAATGGTCTCTGAGCCCCCAGCTTACCTGTAAATGGTCACTCACCCGGGAGAGGAGAAAATCTGTCACTGGTGGATGTACAAAGAGTGCTCAGTTGGGAGAAGGTTACCTCAGAGGTCCTCTGGGTGGGCCTGAGACCAGGTCCTGGGGCAGCTTGAATTCCCAGGGGGAAGGGCAAACTCACAGGGAGAGCCTTAATCTGAGTCACAGCACCAATGAAAGCACCCATCCCAGAAGACCACACAAACACAGTCACAGAAGTTTTATTGCCATTTGAGGCTGACAAGGCCACCTTCCCCACAGAAGAAGGAGAAATGGTGCTTATCCTTGGTTCAGGGTTAAATTTATAGTCACAGTCGGGATGAGAAGTACAGGAAGTCTTCTGTGTGCATGTGCAGCTGAACTCTAAAGATGGCACATAGCAGGGGCAGGATTTTTTGACTATAACAATTACAGCTAAGCAGAATTCCCCTAAGACAGCTAGGGGTTAGGGACAAAACTGGCTTCAGGAAGTAAAGTGGAAGGAATGGCCAGGGCTGAAGGCCAGTTGCAGTTAGGCCTGTCTAGTTCAATTGGTGTTGAACTGGGGCTGAGGCCCTGAGTTAGAGGGCATGTTAACACTTTGAAACTTGATCCTCAGATTCAACTTCTTGAGTAGCTAGGATGAGAGGTGTGACCCACCAGCACCTGGTTTGATTCTGACTTAGAAGGTTCACACTGGCTCTGTGTTACAGAAATTCATACTTGAGATACACAACTTGTTAGACCAAACTCATGTTCTCTGCAGAAGCCACATCTAACTGTGACAGCCTTCACCCGGCTTGATGTTGGTTGACTAGAAGATGATGATTGTGGAAAAATGGAATGTTACACTTAAAAAATGCCAAAATTACCTTGGGATAGGTTAAGTTCCTTTGAGTAGCCATTTACAATCAACTTCTGCCTCAGAATTAACATCCTCCTGACTTCTAGATACAACTCTCAGAATATATGCAGGACTAGATCTGTGGAGATTTGTCTACCTTGCTGAACCTATCTGAAGTATTTTGTAAACATTGTTGATTCATGACTATAAAGAGGTTTCTCTAATCCTCTTCCACAGTAAAACACGTTATTCAGAGTAACTTGAATTCATGGTTCAGGACCATGATCACTCATATTTGACTCAAAATAAACTATTTTATATTTTCCTTAAAGTAAGCAGGTTATATGATATAAACAAGACAAAAAGGTTATTTTTGCTCACAGCTTTGGAAGTTCTAGTCCAAGATCAGTTGGACTGGTTGCTTTGAACATGTGAGGGAGCATATGGCAGGGAGTAGGCAATGGAACAGCACTACCTCATGGCCAGGAAGTTAAAAAAATGAAGAGGCTAGGAAGGTGGTTCAGTGATAAAGTGCTTGCTTTGCATGCACAAAGCCCTGCGTTCAATTCCTCAGCACCACATAAGCATAAAAAGCCAGAAATGGTTCTGTGGTTCAAGTGGTAGAGTACTAGCTCAGTGACAGTGCCCAGGTCCAGAGTTCAGGCCCCATGATTGACAAAAATAAAAATGAGGCCAAGGTCTGGGAGGAAGATCTTCCGCTGGGCCCCACCCCTTAAAGGTTCCACCACCTAGGTCATCATGCAGAGGACCAAACCTTTGGAAGACATCCAAGATCCGAATAATAGCATTGTTGGCTCACGCAAGTAGGACAGCAATGGAGTTGTTGTGAAGTTTTGATCTTCATATTTAGAAAGCAAAGACATGAGGATTGCTGTGGTTCATGCAGTGTTTGAGGGGTGAGAAAAATAATGACGACTCTGTTGGGAGCCAAAAGTTAAGTCTCTCAACATAATAGGCTTAACTATCTCACTGGAACAAATTGAGGATGAGTTTACAGAATCCCACCTTTTCACCACGCCCTAAGTAAACACCCTGCAGCTACTAACGACCACCTTTTCACCATGCCCTAAGTCCAAGCACATAAATACCCTTGTGTGAAAAATAAAAATTGGCAGCTTGATCAGAATCCTTGTCTTGCTGTCCTTCTTCGTGTCTCTTGTCCCTTCATTCCTTCTCGTTTAGGTTCATTGCCCTCGTTGAAGTCCTGCGGGTCGGGACACGACTCCAACGTTTTGGTCCTAAGAAACTGTGAGAACCAGAGTTGCCATTACCTGACATAAGGAAGGATGAGTGGGGAGAAGTTTTATAGAGGAATATCAGGAATTGGGCTTGGGCTTGTTGAGTTTGAGAAATGTATGAGAAGTCCAAGAGGAGCTGTCATGTAGCAAGAGGTACAAACTGATGTTCAGAAAAGACTCTGAGATAAAGATAGCAGTTTAGAACTTGAAAGAGAGTAATAGCTTAGATGAGATCACTAGTAAATACAAGCCCTAGCACAGCAAATACAAAAGGAGGAAGAAGCTATTGGCTAGAAGAAGTTGAAGAAAGAAGAAACGTCAGAAAGCCGGGTGTCCCACATGCCAAGAGATAAAAAAAAAAAACAATAAGGGAACAGTGCTGGATTGTGTTAATGCTACTGGAGGGCCAAGTCAGAGATTGGTAGAGAAGTGACCAGTGAGTGTAGCATGTGTCAGGTATTGGTGAACTAGGCCAGACTGGAAGTTTGGGTAGAGTTAGGCTCATTGTCCTCTTTTCTGGCAGGTGTGGGGATGGGAGAGAAAACTGAATTAAGAGAAGATATTTCTACTTGTATTTTTTTATTGTAAAAAAATACTGTACAGAAGGGTTACAGCTACATGAATAAGGTAATGAGTATACGTCCTATCAAGCACTGTTACCTCCTTGTTTGTTTTTCCCCTACCATCCCTCCCCTCCCCATTTCCCCAACTCCTCCCTCCCCCCAGCAAGTTGTAAAGTTTGTTTTCAACATAGTGTCTTGTATATCTCATTGTTACAATGGGTCAACCTGTATCTCTATTTAAGCATTTTGTTATTTCTATTCCCTTCCCCAAATTAGAAAAATGTATATACAAGATGCAGGACACCAGAATCAAATACAGTGAAAACAGGGGTTATACCATGGGGGAAGAACATATAAGAGACACAGAAAAATCACATAGTACATTTTAAATATGTTAAAAACAATAGCAAGAAAGAAAAAACCATGGTGTCACTATCTTGGGGTTCATTTCACTTAACATCATCTTCTACTTGCATATGTATCCACACCAGAAGAAATGGAGCAGGGGGGTGATCTAGGTCAGTGGAGAATGAAAATCTATGAAGTAGGAGAGACTGTGGAGAATTTCTAGAATGATAGCCTTCAGTTGGTGAAGGGCTGCTAGTGGCAAAGCAAAGGGACAGGCTTTCAGGGGAGGACATAGGTTGGTTAGGGAACCATTGCATTCTGGGTGATAGAGAGGTCACTTGGGTGAATTTCAAATGCAGTGTACCACTGCCACAATAGAGAACTAAGTGTGTCACTAAACTTTGTCTGGATAGTCCCAGTAAAATGCAAATATGTGTGTGAGATATGACATGAAATATCAAGTCTTATCAATAGGTTAAAGTAAAATCAAACAATTATTAATGGTTATTATGAAAATTATTCATGTAATTTCCAAAACAAAGTTAAGATCTTTCTAATATTTAAGCATACAGGGAAATAGGTTAACATTTCATATGCAGGGAAATTATAGTAGCTGTAATTTTTTAGAAGAACATAATATCTTCTTTGAACCAACAAATCCTTACAAAATATATCTCTTTTTTTCTGATTCTGAGGCTTGAACTCAAGGCTTGAGTGCTGTCCTTGAGCTTTTTGTTCAAGATTAGAGCTCTACCACTTGAGCTATAATTCTACTTCTGAGTTTTTGCTAGTTAATTGAAGATAACAGTCTCATGGACTTTTCTGCCTGAGGTGGCTTTGAACTGAGGTCCTCAGATTTCAGCCTCCTGAGTAGCTAGGATTATAGGTGTATTAATAGTGTCTGGCTATGGCATATTTCATGTTTTCTTTCTTTGTTTCCTTTCATTTTTCCTTCTTTCTTTCTTTCTTTCTTTCTTTCTTTCTTTCTGTCTGTCTGTCTATCTTCCTTCCTTCCTTCCTTTCTTTCTTTCTTCCTTTCTTTCTTCGTGGTGGCACTAGCATCATACTTGTTAGGCAGGTACTCTACCGCTTGAGCTACACCCAAGTCCTAACAAGATAATCTTATAGTAAATCTACTGTTTGCTATAACTGCATTATAGGAAATTTTTCCAAACCAGAAATTCAGAAGGATAGAACTTTCTCTGCTTATCTGGGACAAAGCATGAATGAATACAACTTGCTCACAAGGAATCTGTAAAAGCTGCCTTAGGAGCATGTGCCTCCCCATGCTGTGTTCTGTGAATGAGGCTGATTGGCCTCTTTCATCTCCAGTTAATGAACCTATCTTATAAAAAGCCTAAATGCAAACTAAACCTGTTAAAGAAATGAAACATGCTGCGTTCAAATTCTTCTAAGGTAACCATTCTGAAGCAATATTAGCAGAAGCTCTCTCCATAATCAAAACAAAACAAACGGACTGGGAAGTTGGCTCAGTGATAGAGCACTTGCCTTGCATGCCTGAGGCCCTGGGTTCGATTCTCCAGCACCACATAAGCAAAAAGAAAAAAGCCGGATGTGGCGCTGTGGCTCAAGTGGTAAAGCGCTAGCCTTGAGCTGAAGAGCTGAGGAACAGCGCCCAGGCCCAGAGTTCAGGCCCCATGACCGGACCACCCCAAAAAAAAACAAAAAAACAAACAAAACAAAACACACTTAGAACAGGAGCTATGGCTCAACTGATAGAGTATCAGCCTTGGGTGAAAATGTTAAGCAAGGGCACACAGAACTGGGTATAAGTATGCACAGTATGCCAATACTGGCACAAGCACACCAGTTTTTTTTTCTGTTTCCTTGTTTGTTTTGTAGGTCCTGGGGCTTGAACTCTGGCCTGGGTCCCTGAACTTCTTTTGCTCAAGGCTAGTGCTCTATCACTTGAGTCACAGTGCCACTTCTGGCTCTTTCTGTGATTAATTAGAGATAAGAGTCTTTCTTGCCTGGACTGGTTTTGAACTGTGATCCTCATATCTCAGCCTACTAGGTTTACGGGCATGAGCCACCAGCACCTAGCACAACTTTTTTAAATAAATAAAATGCCAGTGCTGGTGACTCAACATGTAATCCTATGTACTCAGGAGGCTGAGATCCAAGGATCACAGTTTAAATCCAGCCCAGGGATAAAAGCCCAAGAGATTATAAGGGAATACTTCTCAAACCTTTATGCTAATAATTTTGAGAACTTGGTAGAAATGGACCTTTTCATAGCAAATATAGACATGCCAAAACTAAACCAACATGAATTAAACCATCTTAACAAGCTTATATCAAGCATTGAAATAGAAACAACAATTAGAGACCTCCCATCTAAGAAAAGCCCAGGACCAGGTGGATTTACAACGGAATTCTACAAGACCTTCAAAGCAGAGCTCACACCAATACTCCTCCAACTCTTCAATGAAATTGAAAGAGAAAGTTCACTACCGAACACATTCTATGAAGCCATCATAACCCTCACCCCAAAACCAGGCAGGGACTCATCATCAAAGAAAGAGAACTATAGACCCATTTCTTTGATAAACACTGATGCAAAACTTCTCAACAAAATTTTGGCCAATCGACTTCAACAATTCATCCAAAAAATCATACATCATAATCAAACAGGATTCATTTCAGGGATGCAAAGCTGGTTCAATATACACAAATCAATTAATATAATTCATCACATCAACAAGAACAAGGATAAGAACCACGTGGTTATCTCAATAGATGCAGAAAAAGCATTTGACAAGATCCAACGCCTCTTTATGATGAAGGTTCTGGAAAAATTAGGAATCCAAGGAACATTCCTCAATACAATAAAGGCTGTATATGACAAACCTACAGCCAGCATTATACTTAATGGTGAAAAACTAAAGCCATTTCCTCTTAATTCAGAAACAAGACAAGAATGTCCACTTTCTCCACTTCTCTTCACTTTAGTATTAGAATGCCTAGCTACAGCAATAAGACAAGATGCAAACATAAAAGGGATCCAAATAGGGAAAGATGAAGTAAAACTCTCCCTCTTTGCATATGACATGATCTTGTATTTAAAGAATCCCACGGACTCCACTGCCAAATTACTTGAGCTGATTCAAAACTTTGGCAAAGTAGCAGTGTATAAAATTAACCCCCAAAAATCAATGGCTTTTCTGTATGCCAACAATGGGAAAAGTGTGGCTGAAATTAGGAAAGCAACTACATTTGTAATAGCCCCACAAAAAATAAAATACCTAGGAGTTAACTTAATCGAAGAAGTGAAGGACCTCTATGATGAAAACTTTAAAAACCTGAAAAAGAAAATCAAAACAGAACTTAGAAAGTGGAAAAACCTCCCATGCTCCTGGATTGGAAGGATCAGCATCGTGAAAATGGCAATACTTCCCAAGGCTATCTACAAATTCAATATGAGAGCTATCAATATTCCAACCTCATTCTTCAAGGAAATAGAAGAGGCAATCCAAAAATTCATATGGAAAATAAAAGACCCCGAATAGCAAAAAACGATCCTTAACAGACAGAACAGTGCTGGAGGAATATCAATACCAAATTTCAAACTCTACTACAAAGCCATAGTTATCAAAACAGTTTGGTACTGGCACAAGAACAGACCTCAGGACCAATGGAATAGAATTGAAAACCCAGAAATGAACCACAGACCTATAGCCATCTAATCTTTTATAAGGGAGCTAAAAAATAGAATGGAAGAAAGACAGCCTCTTCAGTAAATGGTGCTGGCAAAATTGGTTAACTACTTGTAGAAAACTAAAGCTAGATTCTTATATATCACCCTGCACCAGAATCAACTCCAAATAGATCAAAGACCTCGGAATCAAAGCAGACACCCTGAAAACATAACAGGACAGAATAGGTCTCCTTGGCACAGGCCAAAATTTTCTTAAGAGACCCAGAAACACAACAAATCAATGAAAGTTTGGACAAATGAGATTGCATGAAGCTGCAGAGCTTCTGCATGGCAAAGGACATAGCTAGCAAGATCAATAGAAAGCCCACGGATTGGGAGAAGATCTTCATTAGCCTTACAACAGACAAGGGTCTCATATCTAAAATATACCTGGAACTCAAAAAAATAAATCCCCCAACAACAAATCCTCAAAGAACTGCCCAATAAATAACTGGGCTAAAGACTTAAAGAGAAACTTTTCTGAAGAGGAAAGAAGGATGGCCAATAGACACATGAAGAAATGCTCAACCTCTCTAGCCATAAAAGAAATGCAAATCAAAACAACATTGAGATACTACCTTACCCAAGTTAGAATGGTATAATCAAGAACTCTAATAACAACAGATGCTGGAGGGGTTGTGGCCAGAAGAGAACCCTACTGCATTGTTGGCGGGAGAGTAAACTTGTTCAACCACTCTGCAAAGCAGTATGGAGGTTCCTCAAAAGACTCCACATAGAGCTCCCCTATGACACAGTAATCCCACTTTTGGGCATTTATCCAAACGATCACAAACAAGGCCATACTAAGGCTACCAGTACACCTATTTTATCGTAGCATTATTTACCATAGATAAGATATGGAACCAACCCAGATGCCCCTCAGTAGATGAATGGATCAAGAAAATGTAGTATATATACACAATGGAATTCTATGCCTCCATCAGAAAGAATGACATTGCCCCATTTGTTAGGAAATTGAAAGACTTGGAAAAAAATTATATTAAGTGAAGTAAGCCAGGTCCAAAGAAACATAGGTCCCATGGTTTCCCTTATTTGCAATAACTAATACATGTGTAGGACAAGCAGAAAAGGCCAAAAGCTATGTATATATGACCAGATAAGATGATGTTAAGCAAAATGAACCCCAAGATAGGGACACAAATATCTTTTTCTTTTTTGCTATTGTTTCTAACGTAGCTATAATGTACCATGTGATGTTTTTGTTGCTTTGTATGTTCCTCCCCCATGGTATAACCCTGTTTTCACTGTATTTGACATCAGTGCCCTGCATCTTGTATATACACTTCTCTAAGTCGGGGAGGGGAAGAGAAAAAACAAAGTGCTTAAATAAGGATACAGGTTGACCCACCATAACAATGAGATGTACAAAACACTGTTGAACTTTACAACTTCGGTGAGAAGAGGCAGGGGGTTGTTGTAGAGGTGGGAGGGAAGGGATAGTAGGGGGAAAACAAAGGAGGAGGCAACAATGCTAAATAGGAAATGTACTCATTATCTTGCTCATGTAACTGTGACACTTCTCTGTACAGTATTCTTACAATAAAAGACATGTATGGGGGGAAAGGGGGACAACTTAAAAGGTAGTTTCCTAAGTCCACCACAAGATGGCAGCCGAGAAGCTTGCAACTGAACAAGAATGATCAGTAAGAAAGGAAGACTATACTCAAAGGAGAAAACAGAGGGGAAGAACGTCCAGAATCGGGAAAGGGATGATGGGGTGCTAGAAAACATGGAGAAACAGGCTAACAAGAAAAAGTAAGAAATAGTCCTCAGATCTAATCCTGACTAAAGAGAGGGAAGGGAGAGAGCTCAAGCCACAACCACCAGGTGAGCCAAACAGCCCTGATGATATCAGACTGGCAGTCCTAGCCACAAAGAACCCACAGTTCCCACAAGCATGAGAACTGGGGGGTAGGAGGGGGGAGTTGCTGGGAAATTTGAAGTGACAGTGACAGGCTAGCATTGTCATTCTTGGAATCCCAAAGTGCTATAGCCAGATGCCATGGAGATGGAGAGTACTTGTCTGAGACTGACCTGAAAATAAGGAATAATTGCAGTGCAAGGAGCCTGCCTGTGTCTAGCTAGAACATAGATACAAGAGATGGTTGTGGCAAAGGAGTGGGTTGAACATGGACCATCTGAGAAGTTTAAGCAGAAGGAAGCTGGACTATGGACAGTGTGAGCTGTGGTTGACCTTGGGTCCAAATGCTCAGAGCCCAGGGATTGTTTGGCCTCTGGAGATGCCTCCTTGTGGTTTGCTGCCAGGTAAGACTGAGAGCACTGAGCCCAAGTCAGGTAGATTACTGGATTTCCACAGCTGCTTCCTCTAACAGGACGGTTTATTGCTAGGTGGGGTATGGGAGGCAGAATGACAGGTACTTTCCAATCTACCTGTCCATGCAGACTTCACTGTATCCCCCACTCTCCAATGCATTTGAGGGACATCCCTAGGATTGAACATTTCTTTCCCCTAGGTGCACTGAGTGAGGAGCCTATGCCGTCCATTGGAACCTATTGACCCACAGGTTCTGAAACTGGTTGGGCAGCAGTGCCTCCAGATTTCCAAAGAAGGGAAACTTCTCATGTGAATATAGCCCTAAAGCGGTCCACTGACCCTTGACCAGCCTGGCCCTCAGCCCACACACAGCAGCAGCCTAAAGCAGGAGGAATTAGAAGAGACTCCAGTAATGACTCACTATCATACCTCAACCAACTCCAAACACACTGGAGAAAGGTGGCAGGTACTTGGTCTTTAGTTGCCAGGACAACAAGACCAGAGCCATTGATTCACCCATGGATCCACCCACAAGACTCATTCCCATGCAAGAAATGCCTCAAGACATTAAAATCTCTCTTGGGTGCCAGAAAAGTGCTGATAAAATCCTGGTAACCATGGCTCAGGCCTGGATTCCTAGCTACTCAGGAAGCTGAGATCTGAGGATGAATGTTAGAGACCATCCTGGCAGCAATGTGAATGAGACCTCTAGTTAACAAGCAAAAAGCCAGAAGTGAAACTGTGGCTCAAGTGGAGAGCAAAAAGAAAGGAAGAAAGAAAAATAGAAGGAAGGAAGGAAGGAAGGAAGGAAGGAAGGAAGGAAGGAAGGAAGAGCATCTAGCCCTGAGTTCAAGCCCCTGTAACTGCACTAAACTTAAAACAAATCAAACATAAAAAGAGCTGATAACAATGATGATAAAGTTCTTTGGGCCAGACAGATGCACCAAGATCTAAAAACCAGGAGTTCAAGTAGCAAGCACTGCCTCCTCCCAGGACACACACACTGAAAAAAGAGCATTGCCCTACAGCAACCTCTTCACACTGTGGCCCAATTTAAGCATGCACAGACATACTTTTGTTAGTTAAATTACACCTTTCAATCAACCTGTCTGTCAAAGTTCCTATCAAACAACAGTCTACAATTGTTTTTAAAAAATTAGCTAAACCATGTCTCCAGGGGAATCTCCTTCAGTGTATTACACTTTCTCTTTAATTGACTTTTTAAAATATATTTTTTATGATAAAGATGCTGTACAGAGGGGTTGCAGTTACATGAGTAAGGTAATGAGTACATTTAATAGACTTTTCTACCTTTTTCACTATGCTTCATATCTTGCTTGCATTCTTCTCTTGTAAGACAAAAGAATTCATGTTACATTGTATAAATTTTCTATAATATATCATGAGGTTTAGCTGCATGCCTTATAACACATCCAGAAATCTGTCCCTTTCTTCTAGGTTTTCAAATTTATTAGCTTCTGGGGTTTCATAATAATCCTCTATTTTCATAATGATCCTCCATTTTTCTATGGTATTTGTTGTAATATCTTCTTTCATCTATAATATTTCTAGATTAGTTTAGCTAAATGTTTGATTTGCCAATTTTGTTTATCTTTTCAAAAAACCAATGTTTTTTGTTTTATTGAACTTTTGTTATTTTAGTCTCTAGTTCATTTACTTCTACTCTAGTCTCTATTTTTTTCCTTCTACTGATTTGGGGTTTGATTTGTCCTTGAGATGCATTATCAAGTTGTTAATATTGTAAAATGTGAAACCAGAGACAGAACAAAATTATTGATTATTAAAAATAAGACAAAGCATTTAAGCCAGAACCTCTTTATAGAGAGAAAATTTAGGTTAAACAGGTTAAACATCAACTTACTGAAAAGTGGTAAATGACAGCAGAATTTGGGAAACCCAGAAGGAGGTTTGGCCTTAGACTTAGTAAACAAGAAGTCTAGGTTAATGTCTTTAAATGTATTTTGTCTAGGATATGTGAAATGTGTTTGAAATGTTTTTTGTCTAACATATATGAAATGTGTCTAGGATATGTGTAATTGGCTTGAAATGTATTTTGTCCAGGATGTATGAAATGTGTTTGAAGTGTACTTTTTGTGAGTAGGACGTCTGGGATGTGTTTTGGTAAATATCAGTTAAGCCCTAGAAAATTGCTATTTGTGATTACTGACTGTTTCTGTCATGTATATTGCCCCCAGCATGTGGCCTCTTTCCTTTATAAACCATATTGTGAGAGAGCTTGATCATTAGGCTTCACTACCTTATGTGTGGGGCATGGGGCATGGTCGCCTAGTGGCTAATAAAGACTCCTTGCCCTTTTTATCTGAGTCAGTGGATATATTTGCAGGAAATATATTTGTAGGTGCTGGGATTCTACAAATATGCAATCTCTGGTTTTGTTTTTTTTAATGTGGGAACTCATTACTATAAACGTTCCTGTTACTACTGTTTTTGCCGTATCTCACCAATTTGGTATATCATTTTTATTGTTTTTAAAAAAAATACTCCATTTTTAAATTTCTGGCTTCCTCACAGGTCTACTGCTCATTCAAAAGGGTATTGTTCTGTCTGCATGCATTCATATAATTTCTAAAGTTTGTTTTGTTATTTTGTTTTATTCAACTGTGATCAGAAAAGAAACAAGACATGATTTTATGTGTCCTTATCATGTTTTTGTATTATACAAATCTTTGGTTTTGGAAGTATATATTCACACACACATACATACATATATACATATGTATATATATGGACATAATACCCAACAAGTACTTTCAAAAGGAAGAGGAGGGCCGGAGGCCGGTGGCTCATGTCTGTAATCCTACTTACTCAGGAGGCTGAGATCTGAGGATCGAGGTTTGAAGCCAATCCAGGCAGACTTTTCTCCAATTAATCACAGAAAAAGCTGGAAGTAGAAGTGGTGCTGTGGCTCAAGTGGTAGAGCGCTCGCCTTGAACAAAAAGGAGCTCAGGGATAGTGCCCAAGCCCAGAGTTCAAGCTCCAGGACCAGTAAAAAAACAAAAACAAAAACCAAAAAAAAAAAAAAAAAAGGGAGGAAAAATGATAGAATAACCATGTTCAAAATACAATGTGCATGTTGTTAGGAAACTGAGTCATGAGGGTATCAGAATAAAGAAAGAATGAAGTGAACTCAACAGATCTTATTCAGGAGAGAAGCCTGGGAAGGGCAACTGTCTGAAGGGGAAATGGTGCACCTCCTTACAAGTAGGGTCTCTTTAAACATTAGGCAGAAAGAATAAAATCAGGGGGGAGGGGCAGATGGAAGTGGGGTGAGATGGAGGTGAGAGAACAATATTCTGACTGAGGAGTTTCAAGGTTTCAGCAGCATCTGTATTGGTCAGGAGCACCCGCATTGGATGTGGCCTTGGTCTCAGGCTCTCTTCCCAGACCATTGGTGCATTTGTTCAAGGCAAAGAGGAAGGAAGATGGTTTAATGGGGTTTGCAGCAAGGACAGTTCTAAGATATGGCTGTCAGGGGGAGGCGAGTGCTTTAGGTTAAGCCATTTTCCATCGCATATCTGTAGAATTATCACAATGATATCCCTTTGTACTATCAATGAATGCTAATAAAAGCAGGGAGTACTACCGTCTCAAGAAAATGATAATACTGGCCTTGTAGAGGAGTTTGGAAGAATATCTTCTTTTCTGTGTTTTGAAATAGTCCAAATAGAATTGGAAGTCCTTCATCCTTAAGTGTTTGAGAGAATTAAGCAGTGGAGCCATTCAATACTAAGTTTTCTTTATGGAGAAGCTATTACTGATTCAATCTGACACTTACCATTGGTCTCTTAGGCTTTTTATGCCCTCCTAGTTCAATTTTGATAGGTTATAAATGTTCAGAAATTTATAAATTTCTTCTTCCAATTCAGTAGCATATGAATTTTCAATTATTGCAAATTCAATTTCTAAATGTATTTTCATGCTAACTGCTATCTTTTTCATGTGTGGGGTTTTTTTTGCTGTTGTTTGGTTTGGTTTGGTTTTTGCAGGAGACATGTACTATTCTGTTAATATAGTCATGTTTCTTGATTTTTTTGTCTTTTTTAAAAGTCAGCTATTTTATTGATCTTTTATATTTTTTTATGAATCTTTCATTTTTGTGTAAGTTTTTGTTCACAAATTTTGAGGCTGGCTTGGTCTTGCTTTAGTAGGGACTTGAAAGGCATTATTAGATTGTTTATTTTAAAGCTTCCCATTTTTAAATGTGTTTCTTGCCATAAACTTGCCTGGCTCTTGCTGTACTGTGCTTTTTGTATCCAATATGTTTTGTATGCTTTGTTTCAATTTATTCCAAAGAATGTTCTAGTTAACTATTGTACTCATTTATTCAATGGCTCAATGTGTGGTTAAGAGCATGTGGTTAAATATCCATGAATTTATGGAATGTGTTTGCTTTTAATTGCTAGCCTTATTCTATTGTAGTCAGGGAAGATGTATAATATAAACTGATAATTTAAGTTTAAGATTTTGGAGGGCCTAATACATAGTCAATTCCAATGATTGTTCCACATGTTAAAGAATGTGTATTTTGTATTCATTAGATAAGATATTGTGTCTATTTGTTCTACTTGACCTAAAGTATGTTAACTCTGATATTTCTTTGTTGATTTTTTTTTTTTTTTTGGGCTGGATGATCTCCCCATCGATTAAAATGTGGTATTGGAATTTCTTTTTTTTTTTTTTTTTTTTTTTTTTGGGTCCGGTCGTGGGGCCTGAACTCTGGGCCTGGGCGCTGTCCCTCAGCTCTTCAGCTCAAGGCTAGCGCTCTACCACTTGAGCCACAGTGCCACTTCCAGCTTTTTTCTTTTTGCTTATGTGGTGCTGAGGAATCGAACCCAGGACCTCAGGCATGTAAGGCAAGCACTCTACCACTGAGCCACCTTCCCAGCCCCTGGTATTAGAATTTCTAACTGTTTTACCAGAGCAGTTTCCTCCCTTTCGATTTAAAAAATGTTTGTCTTATAAAATTGGGTGTTCTCAATGGAATTCTATGCCTCCATCATAAAGAATGACATTGCCCCATTTGTTAGGAAATGGAAAGACTTGGAAAAAATTATATTAAGTGAAGTAAGCCAGGCCCAAAGAAACTTAGGTCCCGTGGTTTCCCTTATTTGCAATAACTAGTAGATGTCTGAGTCAAGCAGAAAAGATCAGATAAGTTGATGTTAGGGAAATGAACCCTAAGATATATATTCAAATGTTTTTTTCTTTCAGGTGATTGTTTCTAACGCATTTATAAGATTATTTCTTTGTTGCTTTGTATGTCCCTCCCCCACAGTATAACCCCTGCTTTCACTGTATTTGAGGATGGTATAATTTGTGGAGGGGAAGGAAAAAACAAATCATTTAAATAAGGATACAGGTGGATCCATTGCAACAATGAGATGTACAAGTCATGTGGAAAAACGAACTTTACAACTTTGGTGGGGGCAGGGAGGAGGATTGGGAAGGGATGGGAAGGGGAAACAAAGGAGGAGGCTACAATGCTTGATAAGAAATGTCCTCATTGTCTCGCCCATGTAATTGTAACTCCTCTGTACAGTATTTTCACAATAAAAATAAATAAATAGATAAAATAAAATTGGATGTTCTGGCGTTAGGTACCTGGGTGTTTGTAATTGTTATCTTCTTGTGGAAGTGCTCTATTGATCAGTATGTAATGACCTTCTTAGTCTCTTTATAATTCTTTTTTTGGCCAGTTGTAGGGCTTGAACTCATGGCCTGGGTACTATCCCTGATCTTCTTTGTGCTCAAGGCTAGCTCTCTATCACTTGAGCCACAGAACTACTTCTAGTTTGCAAAAGATTAATTGGAGATAATCTCACAGGGACTTTTTTGCTTGGGCTGGCTTCAAACTGCAGTCCTTAGATCTCAGCCTCCTGAATAGCTAGGATTACAGGCGTGAGACACCAAAGCTTGGCTCTTTTTACAGTTTTTATCTTTATCTATATTTTATCTGCTAGAAAAGAACTACTCCTTTGCACTTTTGATTTCCATTTACATGAAATACCTTTGCACATCAATTCACTTTCATTCTTTGTACTTCACCATGCCCAGCCTTTGTCTGTGGGGATAGTCTTAGAAACTTTTTGCTTGTCTAGGCTAGCCTCAAATAGTGATCATTTCAACCTCTGCCTCCCAAATTAGATTACAGGTATGAACCATTGGTTCCTGGATCAATTGTAATTTTATTTGACTCATTGCTATCTTCATTTTTTTGAGATCTCTATCTGTTAAATTTCTCACCCATCTTATGCATTATTTTTCTAACATTGGTCATGTTAGTATTATGCTCACCTTTGGTCCTCAGCTCCACCCAGACCAGGGCCCCTTCCCATTCCAGGAGTTCCCACCATACAGCTGGCCCCTCCCTCTTTCCAGACCCACCAGAACTCCCATCTACCTCACTTCCTATCCCCCAGACCCTCCAGCTACCTGGATGGTGACAGAGGCCATGTGCTCCCTCTTGGGGGAAATATGGCTCCTCTAATAAACCTTATAATAAACCTTTCTCCTGTGCCTGCCTGCCTCTGCGTGGTCCCCTGGGATGGATGTGTGGGATCCTCCTTCGTTGGATCCTCCTTCAGATCACCTATCAGTACATGATCTTTGGAATTTCTTTTCAGCCATTTTGTCAGTATCATTTGAGAGATCTGTTATTACAGATAGTGTGCTTTTTTGGACATTTCATGCTACCTTGCTTTGTGTGTGTCTGTCTCTGTGTATGCATATGTGTGTATGCTTCTATGCTGAAATGTATGAATTTCACATAGGAGTGAGTGATCTCTACTACTTTTAAGGGGTGGCCTTCCTATTGAAAAGCTTTCTCTTAGAGGTGTGTTTGACTTCAGTGTTAGCTTTACTGCCAGCTAGGCACCATCGTGTGAATAGTCTCCTGGTCATTCCTTAGGCTATAATCAAGAACTTTGGACACAATGCTATTGGCTTTGGGGGCCACGCAAGGGTTACAACACTTCCCTGGTTCAGTGTAGGCTGCCTATTTTGTGGTCACAAAACAGTGAAAATGGTGGCATTGTGTAGGACCCATTCCTCCAGCACTCCTGAAGTAATCTCTGCTGTTGGCAAGATCCTATGGGACTGGAAGCTTCAGGAGCACTGTGAGGTCAAGCACCTAACTGATCCGGCAGTTCTACAGGCCACACACACTGTATAGTAGAGGAGAAGGGGGTAAACAAAGGAAAAAAGGGTGGATGAATAGTTATAATATTTAATAATATTTAAGGTACATATGAGAAAATGGAACCCAGAACTTGAGGAGATAAGTGGGATTGGGAGAGATGGGGCAGAATGATTAAAGGGGTGACATCAACCCCATTGCATTGAACTCATAAACCAACATGTTGAATTGAAAACCTTTCGCACAAGGACAAGGGGGGAACCAAAGCAACAATGATATTCACAAGACAATATGTTGGACATGATCTGTACAACTTTGTGGGGGAGGGAAAGTAGGAGAATAATGAGGGAAGGGGTAAAAAGTGTGCTTATTACCTTACTTATGTAACTGTGACCCCTCTGTACATCACCTTGACAATAAAAAAGAATAAAAAATAAATTATATAAATTGAAAAGAGAAAACCCTTTGTACAACTACTTTACAATAATTTAAAATTTGCAAATAAAATTAAATACCTAAAAATAAACTTAACGAAGGAAGTGAAAGAACTATACAACAAAAATGGCTACACATTGCAGAAAGAAACTGAAAACCCTAGAAGATGGAAGGACTGCCCATGCATATAGCTCTGCAGAATTAATGTTGTGAAAATGATTACATTACCAAAAGCAATCTACAGATTCAGTGCAATACCCATCAAAGTCTCAATGCCATTCTTCACTGAAGCAGAACAATTCATCCAAAGATTTGTGTGGAAGCATAAAAGATCCTGAATAGCTGAAGTAATCCTGAGGGAAAAAGAGCATTACAGGAGGGATGATAATACCAGATTTCAATATGCTACAGAGCAATAGTAACCGAAGTACCAGGGTTCTGGCACAAATACAGAAATGAAGACCAGTGAAACAGAATGAAAGACATAGACCTGGGTGGTAGTGGCTCATACCTGTAATCCTAGGTACTCAGGAGCCTGAATCTGAGGCTCAAGTTTCAAAGCCATCCCAGGCAGACAAATTTGAAAGAATCTTATTTTCCATTAACCAGGAAGACAAAAATAAAAACAAAAACATAATTGGAGGTTCTAGCTTAAGTGGTAGAACACCATCCATGAGCAAAGAAGCCAAGTGAGGATGGGAGGCCCTGACTTCAAGCCCTAGTATACGGCACCAAAATTAAAAGACCCCAAAATTAGCCCTAATACATCTGTTTTTGTTTTTGTTTTAGCAAGGTGCTAAAACCATATGCACTAGGAAAAAAGGACCTGTGTGTTTTATTCCTCCTTGATTATCTGGGTATGGTTGAGATTCTTTCTAACAGATGTTAATGAGATTAATACACACAGTAGCTCAACTGATCTAAAATGTCACCATTGGAAACTAATCACATTCTTTTTTTTTTTTAATTTAATTTCATTTTATTTGTGAACATACTGTACAGAGGGGTTACAATTACATGGGCAGGATAATGCGTACATTTCTTACCAAGCATTGCAGCCTCCTCCTTTGGTTTACCCTTCACATCCCTTCCCAGCCTCCCCCGCCCCCATCCCAATCCTTCTCCTTCCCCCCCCCCCCCCCCCCCCCCCCCCGCACCGATGTTGTAAAGCTCGTTTTGGACATGACAACTTGTACTTCTCATTTTTCTTCTTGCTAGTCATGGGATTTGAACTCTGGGCTTTGGTGCTGTCCCTGTGCTCTTCAGCTCACTTGAGCCACAGCACCACTTCCTGTTTTCTGGTGGTTGGTGGTTAATAAGGGATAATAGTCTCACAGACTTTCCTGCACCGGCTGGCTTTGAACTGCGAACCTCAGATCTCAGCCTCCTGAGTAGCTAGGATTACAGGCACGAGCCACCAGCACCCAGCACTAATCACATTCTTATACAGAAAACAGTGGTTGGCTTAAGTCAAACCATTGCCCCAAAACAAAACCTTTAGTTATTATGAAATACAGTGCCCAGGGGTACTACTTAATTTTTTAAATAATCTAGTCTCCTAAGGGAAGAAGTAACTTTCTATGTTAGACAAGGGGGAAAGGACCAAATTATCTGTCTCTCGATGATTGATTGATTGATTGCCAGTCCTGGGGCTTGAACTCAGAGCTTGGGCACTGTCCCTGAGCTTCTTTTGCTCAAAGCCAGCACTCTACCACTTGAGTCACAGTACGACTTCCAGCCTTTTCTGTTTATGTGGTACTAAGGAATTGAACCCAGGGCTGCAAGCATGCTAGGCAAGCACTCTTCCACTAAGCCACATTCCCAGCCTCTCACTAATCTTAAGGAGTAATTATGTATTGCATGTTATTAGTATATATTAGTTGTACATAGGAGTTTCAGTCTGGTATTTCCAGACATGTATATACTGCACTTTGATCAAATTCATTCTAGTACACTTTTTAATACCTGTTTTTCTTATCTCTCCCTTGTTTTTCTTACAGTTCCTAGAGGATTTTGTTATGCTATTTTCACATATGCATATAATGTGATTTGGTCATATTCATACTCTGTCATTCTTTCCTTGCCCCCTTTATGTTTTTCCCCTTTTCTACCCTGACAAGTTCTCCTTTTACATTTCTGTATGTTTTAGGTATAAGAAAAAAAACCAAACATGTTAGGTTTTTAAAAAGAGGTAGCCGAGTAAGAACAGCAGCACTCACGTGGTATTCAGGTAAGGGGTAGGTTTATTCAGTAGACCTGCTGGGACCAGGCAAGGTTGGCACTCCACGCGGCTGGGAAAGACCTGGGAAAGAGAGCTGAGAAAGAGAGAGGAAAGAGCTAGAAAAGAGCAGAGAGAGCTAGAAAAGAGCAGCGAGACAGAGCCTCTGGGCCTGGGCAAGGCCTTATCTAGGGTATGGGCAGAGAAAGGTGTGGCCACATCAAATTCAGATGTGACCTCAGAGGATGCAGATGTGACCTCTTCCAGGTGTCCCAGTTGCCTAGGTAACACAGGTACTGGGTGGAGACTTTGCTGCAAGGAGGGTGGAGTCTGCTCGCCATCCAGGAGCGGACCTTACAAAACAATTTTTTACTTTCCCTGAGCTTGATCTATGTTGTCCAACACAATGATCTACATTCAGTTCCATCTACTTTCCTGTAAGTGATGTAATTTTATCTCACTCTTTTTTTTTTTTTTTGGTTGGTCGTAGGGCTTGAACTCTGGGCCTGAGCACTGTCCCTCAGCTCTTCAGCTCAAGGCGAGCGCTCTACCACTTGAGCTACAGAGCCACTTCCAGTTTTCTGGTGGTTTATTGGAGATAGGAGTCTCACGGTCTCTCCTGCCCAAGCTGGCTTTGAACCGCGATCCTCAGATCTCAGCCTACTGAGTAGCTAGGATTACAGGCGTGAGCCACCAGCGCCCGGCTATCTCATTCTTTTTTATGGCTGAATAATACTGTATTGTGTGTGTACACACACACTCATACATACATACTCACACACATACATACATACTCACACACACATATACATACATACATATTTTTTTCTTGATCCATCCATCTTTGATGGGTACCTAGGTTGATGGTATAGCTTGACAAGTGAATAATGCTGCAATAAACATGGATGTGCAGGCATATCTATTGTACCACGACTTGCATTCCTTAAGATACAAGCCCAGGAGTGGTATAAAAGGATCATACGGGCCAGGCACTGGTGGTTCACGCCTATAATCCTTGCTACTCAGGAGGCTGAGATCTGAGGATTATGGTTCAATGCCACCCCTCCAGGAAAGTCCTTGAGACTCAACTCCAATTAATCACCAGAAAACTAGAAGTGGCGCTCTGGCTCAAGTGGTAAAGTACTTGCACTGAGGTCAAGAGCTCAGGGATAGCACCCAAGGCCCAGAGTTCAAGCCCCGGGACTGACAAAAAAAAAAACAAAAACAAAAAAAGGATCATACAGCAGTTCTATGGTTAGTTTTATTTTTGTTTTAGGAACCTCTGTACTTATTTCCATAGTGATTGCCCTAATTTACATTTCCAACAACATTGTATGAGGATAACATTTTCCCCACATCTCCATCAGCAGAACCATAATTTGTTATTTTATTCATATCTGCCTACATACAGGCATATTTGATCAGATAATAAACCATTAATGATTATATATTTAGCTAGATATAATAAGTAACTGATGATTTTGAAGACTTGTTAAAACCTGAAAATATGCACCACCCAGCTGAGTTTTAAAGTTAATTTTACATTTATCACTATTGTTGGCAATACTGTGTGCTGGAGATTCTTAACTATCTTCTTCCTGAGGAACTAGTTACAAATGAACTTCAATAATCCAAAATATGTATCAGAACAGTTTCAGCTTGGGCTTCCCTCTAGATCTGATAGACAAGCCACGCCTTATCTTCTCAAACAGGATAATCTGGCAAGAAAAGGAAAATGGACAATAGCAAAGGCAGGCTATACATCTGTCATTCACACAGTTTGGAAGGGGATGCAAGAGAATAGAAAGGGACAGGACAGCCTGAGACAACCATGTCTCAAAAAGAAAAGCAAAGAAGAAAAGTTGAGCCTAGTTAGGCCAGGATGAGGCAGACACTGTGATTTGTATCTGAGGATGAAAACCACTCTAAAAGTTGAGGCGACCTCAAGGCAGAGATGGAGTGACTCACTTCATTGTCTTCCGGGTGAAGCCAGACACCAGGAAGGTAAAGTGATTCCTGTGGTCCAATCTTCCAATAGCGCCCAAGGTTATGTCCATTGACAAATACGAACCCACAATTCCAGCCCTGCAAAAGATGGGGGCTTGAGACACAGAAACAGATTGACACTGGCAAGGGAAATCTAAGGTGCTTTATAGTTAAGGCAAGATGGAAGTGCCCGATGTCACTGTACATGGAAGTGGGCTGAGTCTGGAAGAGGTCTAGAATTTCTACTCTGATGTCTAGGAAGGAGAAAGGGGAACAAAAAGGAGCCCTTTCTTCATTGCTGATGCTGCATCGCTCCTGACCTAAGATGTACAATGCTATATTTTCAAAAAGCAGTTTCTTTTTCCTTCCAAAAGAAAGTTCTAGGTAACAGAGAAGAACAGTACTGTTGACAGCAGCTATACAACATTTTTTAATCTGTTTATAATATGACAAATAGTTACAAGGTAAAGATCTGGGAGAGGGCTAAGAGAGAGACACAAAGAGAGACAGCAACAAAGAAAGTGAGCCATGGGCTGGGAAGGTGGCTCAGTGGTAGAGCGCTTGCCTTGCATGCCTGAGGCCCTGGGTTCGATTCCTCAGCACCACATAAGCAGAAAAAAAAAGCCGGAACTGTTGCTATGGCTCAAGTGGTAGCACGCTAGCCTTGAGCAGAAGAGCTGAGGGACAGCGCCCAGGCCCAGAGTTCAGGCCCCACGACCAGACCAGAAAAGAAAAGAAAGTGAGCCAGGTATAATGATGCATGCATGTAACACAATTGCTGAGGATGCAAAGGAAGGAGAATTATGAATCTGAGGCTATCCTTGCATACATAGTTGTTGGGGAAGCCATAACTAACTCCAGGAGTTTCCCCATACACACACACCCCTCAGAATCAAAATACTGGTTTCTCACAAGCCCCCAGGGTCAGGAAATATGCTGTTTGTTAAGACCCCAGGAAATGAGGAAAGCCCTGCTGATTGTTGTGATAAGGCTGTGAAGCCTGCAGTCTTGTTTGGTTATCAATAGCCCAAGACAGGATCTCAATAGCCCAGACAGGATCTGAGCTTTCTTTGGTTAACTGCAGCCCTATTTGTTTAACAATAGTAGAATAGCCCAGCCACCCTAGCCCCTCCAAAAAGAAGCAGCCTCATCCCTGCCCCCTGGAGAAAGAATATCCGCCTGCTTTGTGTGAGGACCCCCAAATTCATGTGCCAATTCAAACCAGAATGAGAGGTTAGTTCGAACAGATACTATGAGATGGACTGTCACTCCATTGGCCACTGACATAAATATGCAATCTTTATGTGTGTGTTACAATCCCATTGGCCACTTGCGTGTGGCAGGCTTGACCGCATGGATTTTGCCTTTAAAAACCTTAGCTTGTGGGCTGTTCGGGGTCACAGTTTCAGCTTCGGAGTCTGTGCTGCGTCCCTGGCCAATATGACATGAGAGACATGAGGCTGTCTCTGAGTGGTGGACTCTTTTCCCCATAACATAGTGAGTTCTGGACCGATTTGGGCTACATAGTAAGACTTTTATCTCAACAAAAGAAAGAGAGAAATAAAGAAAATAGATGAAAAGAAAATGAGGGAGAAACGGAGGACAAGGGAGAGAAAAGGGAGGAGTGAGGGAGAAACTGAGAAAGGGAAGGAGGGAGAGAGGGAGGAAAATGAACAAAGAGATATCCAGAAGTGTTTCCATTAATGGCATCTTGCTTATTTAGGTAGAGCGAGGAGGACAAGGTGGGAGAGGGAAGGAGGAGGAAGAGGAGGAGGGAGGAGGAGGAGGAGGAGAAAGGGGGGGGGGGGGCAGCAGCAAGGACAACACCACTACCACCACCACCAGGAAGCCTTGTTTAATAATACACTGTTACACTGTCTTGGGTGGAACCCTGCAAGACTACACCATAGGAGAAGGGTGAAATACAAATATTCTAGTCACTGGAATCCTTAATTCGTTAGCAACTTAAGTGAGACTGATGTCCTTAGGGGTAAACTCCTATAGGAATATACTTTCAACTGTCCTTTCTTTTTGGTGTTAGGTAAAAACATTTTAGGACAAGAAACTGAAAATAGCCAGAAGTATTCTGGTATGCTATTTTAACCTTTCAAGAGTGTGCTCCATGACTTGGGCCTAAGCAAGCCCAGCAATGGGTCCACCATCTTTTGTTCCTCAACTGTGACCTTAAACCAACCATACTCAGTAATACACATCTTAAACTAAGCAGTTTGGGAATGTGCCCAAGTCTAATGTGTTTTCCTATATAAATCCCCAAAGCAATGAGCTTAAACTTGCTAAGACAAGCACTCATTATGTTCAATTACAACTTCTAAGCATTTCTTTTTCATTTATTGTTTAAATTTACTTTATTGTTATTATAGAGGTGATATATAGAAGTGTTGCATTTACATGCATCAGGTAATAAATACATTTCCTTTCATACAGTGTCATCTATACTCTCATTCTCTCCAATTCCCTCCTTCCCATCTCCACCCAAGAGTTGTATAGTTCACTTTCATCAATGTCCAGTGTGCTCTACTGCTGCACTTTTTCAACACTTCCCTTCAGATTCTATGCCTTCCCCTCACCCTCCCACAACTATGCACGTGAATGCACTGTACATAAGGTAAAAATTACAGAATCATCAGAAAAAGAAAAAACAAATTTAAAAAAGTCCTTTGTTTCCATGTCATTGGTGTTTGTTTCAGTATATTATTTTATATAATACAAAGAGGCACTTAGGTTTTGCAACTTTGTGATTCTCTCCTCTTCTGAGCTCACTGTGAGTATCTAGAATCCTGTGTAATTTGTCATATCCCAGTGCATTTTAGATCTAACTTCCCCATATCAGAGAGGACACATGCCATTTGTCTCTCTTATCTTGGCTTACCTCAATAGCTCCATCTATTCTAGTCCCATCCATTCCCCTGAAAATGACATTATTTTAGTCTTTCTGATGGCTGTATAAAATTCCATTGTATATAGGTACCACGTTCTTTTTTTGATCTACTCATCTATTGTAGGGCATTTCCATATCTTGGCTATTGTGAATAGTGCAGCAAGAATATAGATGTGCAGGTGTGCTTATTATATTGTGGTTCATGATGCTCAGGGTAGATGCCTAGGAGTGGTATGACTAGGTCGTAGGAAAGATCTATGCTTAGTTTTTTGAGGAACTTCCAGACTGCTTTCCAGAGTGGTTGTACTAGTCTATATTCCCACTAGCAGTGCAGTAGGGTTCCTTTTTCCCCACATCCCCACCAGCATTTATTGTTAGAATTCCAAAGGTTGGCCCATTTAACTGGGGTAACATGGTATCTCAGGTTGTTTTGATTTGCCTTTCCTTTATAGCCAGGGATGCTGAGCATTACCTTATGTGTTTCTTTGCCATTCTCGCCTCTTCTTCTGAGACGTCTCTTCTTAGTTCCCTTGCCCATTTAGTAATTGGTATATATTAAGTTTGGGAGGGGTTAGTTTCTAAGCTCCTTGTATATTTTGGATATTAGGCCTTTGTCTGATGTATTTAAGCATTTCAATTCTTGTAGTTGGAGGATTCTTGCTAGTGTCCCTGACACCTCCTGACTTGGGTGAAAATCTTCTCTGGAGTAGAGTGACATCATTCTAGCCTTGAAAATATTTATGATATTTTCTATATATGTGTCTGATGGTCAACAAGTAATCAAAGAGATGGAAGGGAGAGCAATATAACAGAATTTTAAAGAAAGAGAGAGCAAGAGACTATGCCAGTAGATAAGAAGATAATAGATTTAGGGCTTGGAAGGTGGCTCAGTGGTAGAGCGCTTGCCTTGCATGCCTGAGGCCCTGGGTTCGATTCCTCAGCACCACATAATTAAAAAGAAAAAAGCCGGAAGTGGCGCTGTGGCTCAAGTGGTAGAGTGCTAGCCTTGAGCTGAAGAGCTGAGGGACAGTGCCCAGGCCCAGAGTTCAGGCCCCATAACCGGACCCAAAAAAAAAAAAGATAATAGATTTAGAAGATAAAAGCTTTAAAAGATCTATGCATCAGGATTGAGGGTCAAGGAAGGAAGGAAGGAAGAAAGAAAGGAAGGAAGAAAGAAAGAAAGAAAATATTTGAAATCAAACCATGGAACTAGAAAAACAAAAACAATCTAACTCCAAAAACAATGAAAAGAAATAACAAAATGAAATCGAGACAAAATGAGAAATAGAGACAAAAATGAAATAGACTAAAAATATATAATACAAAATGATTAATGGAAGTAAGATTTGGCTTTTTGAAAATAACAATAAAATTTAGAAACTTACCAGATTAACTACACATGTACTAAAGGAATCTGATATCACAGTGAATAAATTAATGCAAAGTGGATAACTGCTCAATCTCATAAATGGTGTTGAGATTATAGGGCTGAAAGAATAATTTTGGGGTACAGCACATGCTTAGCTTGTGTGAGGTTTGGGTTAGATTCAATTTTGAAAATTATGCATGCCATATCATTCTATTTACATGAAGCCAACAGAGTTTTCTCTAGAGTGTTAAATTTTAATATAGAGCCAAGTGTCAGTGGCTCATGCCTGTAATCCCAACTACTCAGGAGAATGAGATCTAAGGATCGTGCTTCAAAACCAGCCCCAGCAGGAAAGCTTAAAATTTAGTTTAGAGCTACTTTCAATAAGAAGCCATTACTAATTGCAATTGATTGTATGTTTACCCAATGACAGAAAAAGTGTTCAACTTTTAATAACTTGTTGATCTGTACATCCATTTTTGAAGCATTTGCATAAATGTGTATGTTCATGAGAAAAGAAGATATGCCAGGTAATTTTTTTTTTCTTTTTGGTGCCAGTTGTGGAGCTTAAACTCAAGGCCTAGATGCGGTCCCTGAACATTTTTTGCCCAAGACTCATGTTCTATCTCTTAAATGGTAGCTCTACTTCCAGCTTTTGGGTGGTTGGAGATAAAAGTCACTTGGTCTTTCCTTCCTGAGCTGGCTTCAAAGGGTAGTTCTCAGATCTCAGCCTCCTGTTAACTAGGATTACAGGTGTGAGCCACCAGTGCCTAGCACCAGTAAAATTTAGCCTTCCCTCTCCACAAACAAAAGCAATTTACAGAATTTAATTTATGGTATGATCTGAGTAATATAAAAATCTATGTGCAAAAACAAACTTTTAGCAATGTCAAGCTCCGAAATATACAGATAAACTGAAATAGGTAGCTTCAAGAGAGAAGGTCTAGCATCTGCTTTCTACGTCTTATTGTTTGAATTATTTAGCTGTCTTTTATATATTTTCTAAAGAATGACAAATTAAATTGACTGAAAAATGGTTGCCGACGTGGTTGGAAGTGCGAGAGAGGACGAAAGAAAGTAAAGCAAGTGTTCTATTAAGGCTTTGCTTAGAAGCTGTTTTTAAAAAGATGAATAAACAATATTTAATTATTTTAAAAAATAAAAATAACATGCATAGAGACCACAGCAGAAGAAGAGGCTCACTTACTGGCAAGCTAAGGAAGGTATCCACAGGAGAGGAGCCAGCCTTCAATATCCCTTTATAGAAAGCAGGGCCTAAATAGCTCTCTGGACCCGGCTTCCAGGTAGCAAAGCGGAGCCTGGGGAGAGGGCAAGACATGAAGGAGATGACAATACTTCCCAGATCTCCTCCCCATACTAACCCCAGATTTCCCTCACAGAGACTACGGTTCTCTTTCAAATAGATGCATGAAACTGGAAGTATTAATGTCACTTTAGTAAGAGTCTAGTCCTCAGAGCACCTGACAACACAAAAAGCAGACCTCTACAGTTGTCTGAATTCAGCCCTTGTCTCATGCACACTGAACAATTGGAAATCTCTGAGTTCCCTGATGCAGTCTGAGTTTGTCCTCTACAAAGTTTCATGTGCTGAGAAAGAGATGTTAAGACATTAAAGAAGTCATTGGGAGATGGTAGGTCATGGCTCACCTCTCTCAGAGGTGATTAATGCTGCTCTGAGAAAGGATTAGTACTTTGCAGAGTGTGTTTTAGGGAGACCACTCCACATGCTTGGACGTCCTACATATACGCATGTCATATGATGGCCTGTGTCATGTCCTTGGAAATCCAGAACTGTGAAATACATAAACCTTTTCATTCTCAAATGTTCCATCATGTTATAATAAGAGTAGAAAACAAACCAAGATTCCTGATCACAAAAAATGTCTACCAGGGGTAGGGAGGAGCATACCTTTCAAAGAAGCTCTTTTTCATTTCCAGAGGATAGATGGTGAAATTTTTCAGGGAGATACCATTGATGCTAACAGATCCAACTAATCCTGTAGACATAGAAACAAAGAACGGTGCAGAAAAATCCTCATGGCAAGGGACCAGCCAGAAGGCAAACATTTTTCTGACCTGTGATGACTTGAAATTTCTTTTTGTGTGTCTTCACACTACAAAATGTTCCCCACTTAGCATAGGAACTTTTCCAGAAATTCCCAAAAAAAGCCTGGGCCCTGCTCTAGGATAGGGTAGCATTCAACAATAACTGGTTTCCTGACCTTCTCTGAAGAACAAGAAAATAACAAGAGGGGTAAGGAGGATGGCATCTTTGATCCCAGGACTAAAATAATCTATAACTGAAAGGTTCATAGTTGTCCTCCAAAGTCCAATATGGCTGCAACCATAGGTTCGAATGAAAAATTACTATTTGCTCCTCAGGATCTTACCACTCACCTTTCTTCTCTTCTTGAATTCTCCATGAATAACTGATTCGTCCTTGATTCTCCACCAAGATCCTCAGAAGTTGACAACCCTGATCGGGGCAGATCAATTCATGGAGATTATATGATCAGTGAGAACTCTTGTTCTAGAACCCATTCCTTCCTTCAAGTCTCAAGATGAACACAAACAAATGAAGTAAATGAGGCTCCAGAGCCCAGCAGTGTTCTCCCTCTTGTGTTGTCCCCAGAATGTTCCTATTATATTCCATCTTTCATCTGTCTTTTCTCTTCTGATCCTATTAGAGAAGTCAGAGACTCAGTTCTGTCTCAGATCAGAGTCTCACAAAGAGACTACAGATTGACTCATGTCTAAAGGAGAAATTCTATGTTTACTTCTTGGTGATTGATGATGTAGGTCCTAAGGCACCAAGACTTAGGAGATGCTTCATGATTACAACCGTAAACACTTCCTACTGCAGCCCTGTGGGAAGAGAAATACCAGTGTACCAAGGATGTGGCCTAGATCAAGACCTGGCTAGGCCTGTGTTTTCTTTGAGGGAAGGTTAGAGGCACCACTTGGAGTCTGTGATTACATACCTTGAACTTAGGAATACGCATTTTCTGAACTTTATCACTCAGAAATCCTATAATTATGTTATTCACAAACACCTACAAAAGAAGAACGAGCATCAAACACATAGGCCAGGCTGAACAAAAGGATAAGAGAGTATAGATGAGGCATAAAGAAGTCATTATAAAGCAGAGACTAGCCTTAGTGATAAGAGATGGCTAGAAGTTAAAAAGCAGGCTTAAGTTGTGTTACAGTGAAAAAAGTAAGGTGATTTGATTTGACTTTAGAATTCCCTAAGCATCTCCCATATTGGTGCATTAAATCCTATCACATGGTAAAGTGGATTTGTGAGTGACTTTCTCTTCAACAGCAGAGTTTGGTAAACGTGTCTAACCCTAGGAACACCAGCTAACACATACCTGTGCCACATCATGAGCTTCAGCATAAAGAATGCCTCCAGAACAGATGGAAGTCTCATAAAGGATAAAGCCAAAGGATTGACCGCTGCCATTGTTTATGGGAAGATTCTCCATGTTGATTGGAATAACTGACTTGACTGCCTAGGAGAGAGACATGGCAGAAACAGAAGCCTAAGTGTTGAGAATTCAAGATCCTTCTTCCTATGACCCTTGTCACTTGGTTTTTAGACCTTCTGGTGGTCTCCAAGTATTTCTTGAATGGAAATACAGAACAACTGCTAGTGACAATGGTCTTATGGCTAATGTCTCCACTGGCCAGGAAACTCACGAGGACAAAGACATGCCAAAGACAGCACAATCTATATATAATGCTATATTCATAAGAATGGCTCAACAGACTACATAAATTGCATTGAAAAATATCAAGTTGATATTTAGCATTCATTTAGCATCTAACATGAGACAATCACTCCTTTTCACGTAAGATAGTAATAGCAAACATGTAACCAACATAAAGTCAAGAGGGTTTTGTTTTTGGCAGTACCAGGGTTTAAAGTCAGGACCTCGTGATTACTAGGTTGGTGCTCTACCACTAGAGCCATGCATGTAGCTCAACGTTTTTGCTAGATATTTTAGAAATGGACTCTTGCAGACATTTATGCCCTGGCTGACTTCAAATTACAATCCTCTAGATCTAAACCTCCTGAATAACTAGGATGAGAGGCATGCCCATTGGTGCCCAGCTTAAGAGCTGATTTTAAACAGGTTTCAATGTTTCTTCAAAACCAGACCCATTCTCTCATTTTAAGAGTGTGCAGTGACATAAAACCCAATAACTGCCAGGCGCTGGTGGCTCACGCCTGTAATCCTAGCTACTCAAGAGGCCGAGATCTGAGGATCGTGGTTCAAAGCCAGCCCGGGCAGGAGAGACCCTGAGACTCTTATCTCCAATAAATCACCAGAAAACCGGAAGTGGCTCTGTAGCTCAAGTGGTAGAGCACTCGCCTTGAGCTGAAGAGCTGAGGGACAGCGCCCAGGCCCAGAGTTCAAGCCCCACGACCGACCAAAAATAAATAAAACCCAATAACTGGGTAAGGAAGACCAAAGTTCAGTTTAATAGATTGCTAGCTCAGAGCTTGTCCCTCATGGGTCCCATATACCTCATGCAGTCCCACAAGTCAATTCATCTGAGCTGGAAATAAGATACTATGTTATACTGCTATCCCCATTGTTCACACTTACTTATTCTTCAAGTTCAACCCTCTTCACAGACTGTCCAAAAAGCACAGTTGATTTATGACTCACAGCTCTAAGTTTGGGCACAATGCCAAGGATTGTCATACTTTCCTACAAAAGTTATGTGAAGGAATCGCCTGCTCCTCCCCCCCCCCCCCCACCTCCAGAACCACCACTATACTAGGGCTCAAGCAGATCTCACCTCATCTAGGTACTGTAGGGCATCCCATAGTGGCAAGTAGAGTGACGGTCTCACAGCAGGATATACAGTCTTGGGAGTAAGATGAGGTGAACTGGGAAGGGGTTTTGCTGCAATGAGAATGGACTGTAGGACAGGAAGTACCTGAAATTGCCATAGCTTCCTCTAAGCCTCCCCAACTTGTCCATAACCTCTTGTGTCCCAGAGCTAACACAAGAGAGAAGTCCTATTCTTAGATATGAATGTGCTTTAGGTCATTTTACTCCATACATACCTGGTAGACAGGAGCCAGAGAAAGAGGGGATTTGTAGGGGGAAGGAACTCTGCCTCACATCTTGTGCAATGCTTTTGCTTACTTTGGGAACCCTTCCTAGATGGTTCCCTGATGTCACTCAATAACTACCTTTCCCATGTAATTAAACAGTATGAGTGTTACTTTGTATGTTGTTTTCTACATTACTATGTCATAAATGGCACTAAGAGAATTTTGTGATTTGGAACCTGTTTGGTCTTCACCATCCACAAATAGGTTAATAATTAATTGTGCTCATTATTATTAATACCAATACAATAATAACGAGCTTTATGCTTCAGTGCAAGAGCTAAGGTATAACAGGGCTTACAAATAGTAATACAGGGCTGGGAAGGTGGCTCAGTGGTAGAGCGCTTGCCTTGCATGCCTGAGGCCCTGGGTTCGATTCCTCAGCACCACATAAGCAAAAAGAAAAAAGCCAGAAGTGGCGCTATAGCTCAAGTGGTAGAGCACTAGCCTTGAGCTGAAGAGCTGAGGGACAGCGCCCAGGCCCAGAGTTCGGGACCCACAACCGGACCCAAAAAAATTAAAAAAAAAAAATAGTAATACAGAAGCCCACCCTCTCCCAGCTTTTAAACAAACACTCAGGATTTGAACTAAAAGTTGTCCTTGCTCCCAAAAGCTATCTCCCATGGGAGAGACTTTTCCTTCCCTCACCCTTTCACAAGATATGAGGGCAGCCAGCCTTCCACTAACCAGGTAAAGTACCTGAAACAGATCCAAAAAGGTGTCGAAGCTTGAAATATTTTTCTGTGTAATCCCCAGCCTCTGTCAACACAGCATCATAGTCTGCAGGACACACAGGACTGTGAGAGGCCAGGCAGCCACAGCATGGGCCAGTGCCACTGAAAATGAGACAAGGAAGACACACCCTCACACAAGCAGAGTATTCCCTCATTGGCTGGAGTGTGGCCTGAAATGCCAATCTGAAAACATCCACCACACTGGTTCTTCAGACAGCAGGTTCACCTGGTGAGCCTATCAATTTCTTTCTTTCTTTCTTTCTTTCTTTCTTTCTTTCTTTCTTTCTTTCTTTCTTTCTTTCTTTCTTTCTTTCTTTCTTTCTTTCTTTCTTTCTCTCTCTCTCTCTCTTTCTTTCTTTCTCTCTTTCTTTCTTTCTGTCAGTCATGGGGCTTGAACTCAGGGCCTGAGCACTGTCCCTGAGGTTTTTTGTTCAAGGCTCGCATTCTATCTCTTGGAACCAAAGCGCCACTTCCAGTTTTCTGGTGTTTAATTGGAAATAAGAGTCTCATGGACTTTCCTGTCTGGGAAGTCCTCAGGTCCTCAGATCTCAGCTTCCTGAGTAGCTAGGATTACAGGCCTGAGCCACTGGTGTCCAACTAGACTGTCAATTCTGATTGATAGTCTTGCCTTTCCTCATTGGGGTAACCCAGACAGATAGTTGTGTCCTGTCACCTACAGGCTTAGGTCACAGCATCAGAGAGCATAACAATGAACTAATTAGGACTCTGAGCCAGGTGACCCATCCTTTGAAATGATACCCTGCTGCAACATTGTGAACATCACAGAAGAAAGGAAAGCAAACATGAAAATTCTCAGGGCTCAGCACAGATTATAAATCAGGGTCTCAAGTTCCAAGATTGTAATTCCAGAGTCTCTTCCTAAATCTATGCTGGGGAGGCAACCATACCCACCAACACTTACCATAGCTAGTCACCACCCCCAGGTGCTTCTGAATATAGGAAGCACCATTCATAAAACCAAAGTTGGTTCCACCATGGAACATGTAGGCATTGAAAGAGATCTCATATTTGATAAATGCTGACACGGTATGTTCAACTTCTGTAGAGAAGGAAAATGAGAACACAGAGAAAATAAGGGACACAGAGGTTTTGAGTAAAATCTATTATTCCCAACCCCATACTACAATCCATGGTTTTGACATTCAAGCTTCACTGAGAAATTAACGAGGAAGTTGATGAATCAGCCAAAACTGCTAAACTAGGAGACTGAGTCCTGCCAATACCAGGAGCCTGTTTTTGAGAGGGTGTGTGTGTGTGTGTGTGTGTGTGTGTGTGTGTGTGTGTGTGTGTGTGTGTGTGTGTGTGTGTGTGTGTGTGTGTGTGTGTGTGTGTGTGTGTGTGTGTGTTTGAGGGGTGTAGCTTTGTTTGTCTTGTGATGGTATTGAGGCTTGAACTCTGGAGTTCTTATTTTTGCTTTGCTTTTTCACTTAAAAGCCACCTGAGCCACACCTCCACTCCCAGCTTTTTGCTGATTAATTGGAAATAGAGTCTCAGAGACTTTCTTGCTCGGGCTGGCTTCAAACCCTGATCCTCTGATCTCAGATTCAGGAGTAGCTAAGATTTTCAGGCATGAGTCACAGATGCCCAAATTTGGGAGATTTTGTACCAGAGAATTAGTGTAATTTAACTCAACTACATGAACTAAATAATAGCACTAAAACATATAAAATCTGATTTTCAGTTTAAAAGAATTTACAAATAATTTACACTCATTCCTACCTTCCAGGAAAATGTCTGGGGAAACGGAATTAAAAGCAAAGCAATAGTGCATTAATAGCTGTTCTCAATCTTTAGCCACCTTAGCCACTTTGATTTTCCTTCATGTTTAATAAGGATGGTCATACTATTGCTATCGATGAGAAATGGGAAGGTCAAATTTCAGCTCACTGTGGGCTACAATCCTGACTGTGCTCTTTACTTATGGTCTTACACAAATCTTCTGCCTCCTGATCTTCTAAATGAAACTATCCAACCCTACTACATTATGAAAGTGATGAGAAAACTATTAATGAGCTTATAGATGAAAGAAATGTGACCTTTTTAAATACAGCCAAAGTGAATTAAAAAAAAAAAAACAGCCAAAAGATCAAAGTGTTCCATGGGTGATCAAAAGCAGTCATTTGTTGGTACTGGTGGTTTTTTCTCTTTTTTTTTTTAGCCTAAAGCTGGCTTTGCTTAGGGACAAAATTCTTTTAATATATTTCACTATTTCCATAAAAGCTTGCTTTTGTAACAGCCTATATCAAAATATTGTAAGCTGGATGCTAGTGGCTCAGACCTGTAATCCTAGCTACTCAGGAGGCTGAGATATGAAGATTATGGTTCAAAGCCAGCCCAGGCAGGAAGCGTCCGAGAGACTCTTATGCCCAATTAACCACCAGGAAACTGAAAGTGGCATGGTAGCACTAGACTTGAACAAAAGAGCTCAGGGACAGTGCTGTGCCCAGGCCCCAAGTTCAAGCTTCACAACCAACAAGGAAACAAAAACTATTGTAGCAACATCCTTTTACAAGCACATGGTAACTGCCATTCAAGTAGCAGCATTTGACCCTTAAAACAACTCTGGGACCAGTGGCTCTGTAACCCTAGCTACTCAGCAGGCAGAGGGCTAAGATGGCAGATCAATGCCAGCCCAGGCAGAAAAGCCTGTGAGACTCTTATCTCTAATTAACCACCAAAACCTGGAGTAGACTATAGCTCAAATAGTAGAGTGTCATGTCTTGAGTTAAAAACAGCCAAGGACTTGAACACTGGTGGCTCACACACCTGTGATCCTACCTACTCAGGAGGCTGAAATCTGAGGATCACAGTTCAAAGCCAGCCTAGGCAGGAAAGTCTGTAAGACTCTTATGTCCAATTAATCACACACACAAAAAGATGGAAGTGGTGCTGTGGCTCAAGTGGTAGAGTGCTAGTCTTGAGCAAAAGTCATTCAGGGACAGTGCCTAGGCCGAGTTCAAACCCTAGGACCTGGCCAAAAAAAATTTCTAAGGGACAACACCAAGGCCTTGAGTTCAAGCCCCAGTACCAGCACAAAAAAACTAAACTAAAAGAGCAAACAAACAAAAATCAGTGGAAGATAAGCTTCATGGTTTCATGGCAATCCTCACCTCTGGATGAGGACAGATACTTACAAGTAAAGGAAACTCATCTCAGGCCTTATGGTTAGTGCTGCAGAGCTGGTGTGAAGTCCCAGCAATCCTCTCTCTACCTTTAGATTCTAGCTCTCCACCACAACAGCATTGGTCTGGTTGCAATTGATGTCATGAAAAGGGCCTGTGCATTTTCTGGCAATGATAAAGTCTCCCAAATGCTCTATATTCTTGGGCATTTCAGGGCTATCAGCCTCCCAGAGAACCTCCCGTGAGCACCTTCCTTCATCTGAGCAGGTTGGTGCCTTGCCTTTGTCCTACCACTGCGCCTGTGTATTGGCCTCATAAAGCCTACCAAATGAGGGACTACAGAGAGCTTGCTTTGCTTTCTAGTGAACTGCTGACTCCACTCAATTATAAGCTCATTATGGGCTAAGAACCATGTAATTTTTTTTTTTTTTGGTCAGTCATAAAGCTTGAACTCTGGGCCTGGGCTCTGTCACTGAGCTCTACAGCTCAAGACAAGTACTCTACCACTTGAGCCACATTGCCACTTCGGATTTTTCTGGTGGTTTATTGAAGATAAGAGTTTCACAGACTTTCCTGCCCAGGCTGGCTTTGAACCTCGATCCTCAGATCTCAGCCTCCTGAGTAGCTAGGATTACAGGTGTGAGCCACCAGCGCCCGGCCTGTACATTTTTTGATTGGTATATACTGTATTGACTAATTTTTTTCACACTGTTACCTTTTTTATTCTTTCTGTTTTCTTAAAGTAGCTGTACAAAGGGGTTTCAATTCAACATGTCAAGTTATTTTTGAGAGCGGAGCACCTCGATCAATGTCGCCCTTTCCATCATCCTCCCTCCATCTCTTCCAACCTCGCCTCAAGTTACCTGGTTCCATTTTCACACATGTACATTGAATATCTAGGACTGTTTTCATCCACCCCTCTCTCTCCTCTTTTTATCTCCCTCTAATTAACCTCCTTCCACCCCAGCAACACATGTCCCAACTTCTTGGTAGTCATTTTGTTGAACTCTAAGTGAGTTAGAACTATGTGATTTTTATTTATTGGGTCATCTTCAGAGTCTGCCCAGTGCTTACACCTACACAATTCAAACGAATACTAGTGGATTCATGAACATGTTAATTAGCAAGGAATTATATGATGATTCATGTCTCAGGCCTAGCTAAACTTGGAGTAAAAAACTGCCATGCCCTTACCTTTCACATGTGTAACAGAGTGTCTATATCCCCATCTGTCAAACCAGCCAATCCAATATTCCATAATCAGGATGGGCTTATTCGACTAAAAGAAATATAAATCAAATACTAAATATGACCCCCAAAAGTCAGAAAACCAAGATACAACACACAAGAAGAGTTCAGGATATCATGCTTCCTCCTTTTCCCAACCCAGGGCCTTCATTCCTGATGGAGATGGCTTCCCATCCTCCCTGCATTCTACCATCACCATTATATGTAGATTTGAACCATCTACTCCAAGTCCTCCAGGGCCTCCTGACTCCTTCCAGCCCCAGTGCCTCACTGCTGGTCCTGGATAGTAACATCAGTGATTTTTACCTTTTCTTGCCCACGGCTGGCATTAAGAGAATCTGTTTGGGATAGCCAAGGACCTACCTGTGTTTTTTTACATAGAACTTGGGCTCAGAGACCATTCAGCTGGTAGGGACATAGTTATAACTCTAATCCAGGATTGAGCCTCCCTATTGGCAGTTACACTGGGTATTCACTGCACTATTCGTTTTCTTTATGTCTGTATTGCACTTTGTTCCTACTTATCTGTGTAGAAGTATCCATTGTAATTGTTCCTACTCATGTCTTTACTTCTAGTATCTTGTGTTTCTCACAATTCTTATTATACATATTTTTGCTAATAATTTAGTATATAGGAATTCAGAAAGGGATTGTACCATTTATTTATTTATTTATTTATTTTTGTCGGTCATGGGGCTGGAACTCTGGGCCTCAGTGCTGTCTCTCAGCTCTTCAGCTCAAGGCAAGCACTCTACCACTTTGAGCTACAGCACCACTTCTGGTTTTCTGGTGGTTTATTGGAGATAAGAGTTTCACGTACTTTCCTGCCCAGGCTGGCTTTGAACCACGATCCTCAGGTCTCAGCCTTCTGAGTAGTTAAGATTACAGGCATTAGCCACTGGCTCCCGGCTTGTACCTTTTATTTCCATAAATAATTACTGACCAACTAAATTGACTAACAATTACTGAAATTTTATCAGTGCTAGGCCCTGAGAAGCACTTTATTTAATTGATCCTGTATAACAACCCCAGTGGGAGACATTCTCCATCCCAGATTACAAATGAGGAACTTGACATTAGGTACTCTGTCCAGCTTCACTCATCTCAGAAGTGCTTGAGTTGGGATTGAATTTGCCAGCCTCGCTCCGGAACCCATGCTCCTCAGCATACTGTACTATGCTGACCTGTGTTGTGATTATAAATGACTTATTGTCTAAAACTTCAAAAAAGTATACCAAAAGAAGACATTTCCAAAAACTTCTGAACTAATGCTTACCTGAAAATATAGGGGTTTCTTTTTACTAAGATCTTACATAGCCCATTGCTGGTGGCTCACACTTGTAATCCTAGTTACTCAGGAGGATGAGATCTGAGGATTGGGGTTCAAAGTTGGCTCAGGAAAGAAGGTCTGTGAGACTCTTTTCTCCAATTAACTATCAAAAAGCTAAAAGTGAAGGTGTAGTAAAGTGCTAACCTTGAGAAAAAAGCTGAGGGACAGCACTGAAGCCCTGAGTTCAAGCCCCAGTTAAAAAAGATCTGGTATTATCATACATTAGTCATGTAAGGGGGATTTTGTTATGATATTCACAAGCATATAATGCATCCCATAGATCTTACCTCCTCTATCACTCTCTCTCATCCCCCTTCCTAGAACAATTTCAACAAATTTTATTGTTCTGTTCTCGTACAAAGTACATCAATCATATTTACTCCATTTACCCTCTCCATTTGCCCTCCTGTTTCTGCTCATACTTGTTCCCCAACAGAGCGTTTTACTTTCTTGTCATTTCTGTTTGTGTATACAAGTTGTACTAAGAGATCTCACTATGGTTAGATCCAATGTACCTCAATATTATTTACCCTCCATTATTCCCTTTCCTTCTGCCCCTTTCCTCTCATCCCTCAAACAATCCTATACTGATAAACATGCCATATGCATGTACATATGTGTACATATGAGTATACATACATATATGTATGTGAATATGTATGTCTTTTAGATATAGAGTCTACAATTGAATGAAAGCATGTAATATTAGCCTTTGGGGCTTGGCTTATCTCACTCAACATGACAACCTCCAGTTTCTTCAATTTTTGCAAATGATATAATTTCATTTTTCTTTAAATTTAGTAATATTCTGTGGTATATATGCCCTATCTTTTCTTTATCCGTTCATCTGTTGTTGGATACCTCAGGTTTTTCCACAGCTTTGCTATTATGAAAAAAAAGCATACATGGGTATGCAGAAGCCAGAAGTGGCTACATCATATATCCTAGAATTCAGAGTGAGTAGGAGAAAAATTGCACAAGCATAAAATATCAGTCAACTTCCAATAAAGTAAGACAATCCTAAATGTGTACCTAAAATAGACTTTCAAAATGCATGAGAACAATAAGGATAAACAAACCTATAATCATAAAGAAATTTATAATACCAAAACACCTTTTATAATATCTGATTGGACAAGTAGAGAAAGAAAATCAGTAATGGTAGAAATGACTTCTATAATACCATTGATCAAAATGACATAATGAAAACATATAAGCAATAACAACATATACATTATTCTCAAGTGTGCATAAACCATATGCAAAGAATGACAGAATGACAGAATAAGATATATAAAACATGCCTCCAGAAATGAAAAAGAAAAGAAGGAAGAGAAAGAATAAGAGAGACAGACAGATAGGCAATGAGGACTTATGGAATACCAGAGGTCTTCCTCCTACAGAGCCAGTATCTTTCGATAAGACGCAAACTGTATAGGGATTGTTGAGAAAGGGTACAAGATTAATTAGCTGGTAGCCAGGTGCCGGTGGCGCTCATCTGTAATGCTAGCTATTCAGGATCATGAGATCTAAGGATCAAGGTTTAAAGCCTGCCCAGACAGAAAAGTCCATGAGACTCTTAACCTCCAATTAACCACCAAAAAGCTGGAAACAGATCTGTAGCTCATGTGGCAGAGCACTAGCCTTGAACAGAAAAGCTCAGGTTCAGTACCCAGGCCATGAGTTCAAGCCCCAGTACTAGCACACACACACACACACAAATTACAGCTAATTAATGTAAGGGAGGGGATAGGCCTGAAAAACTCCTGGCTTCTCTGTGGGAAGGGCTGGACAAACTATATCACCCATGGCAGAATTGGAAGGAAAGTCTTCTCCCTCCAGACAGTGAAATATGAGCTAGAGATAGAAATGAAAATAAGGATCCTGTTAGGGCAGGTCTACAGACACCTGGGATCCTAGCACAAGGTGAACCAGGAAAGCTTGTTAAGCAAGTGACCACCATCTTGCTGTCCTTGAAGAGCACCTCCTAGTGGTTGTATGTGAAAAGGATGAACTTCCTAGAGGCTGAGACTGGTCCATCAGACAGTCACCCACTAAGAGAAAACTGAGTCAGCCAACTCAGTACATATCTGCGACGCAAACTGACACTCAAAACTCACATGTTCCCATAATCTGCACAGCCTAGCTGGAGGGGGCTGGCCCCACCAAAGAGGACAAATCCTCTGTAGGTACCAAGGAGAGCTCATTTCCCAGCTATGTCCCTACACAGAAAGAAAGCAGAACCTCAGTGTAGGGGCCTGACATAAGCCCCTCTCACCCTTCCGACAGTCATCCCATGACATGATCTGTGAACAGAGGTGGTGAAGTAGGATCCTCCTCGTGGTCCACGTAAAGAGGCAAACAGACTTCCCAGATCACTGTGAGTCATGTCCCAGCCCAAAAGTGTTACTCTTGTAAGTCTTCTTGTTAAACTTCATTCACTGAGCATCAGATAGTAAGAAGGTAAAAAGGTCATGAGGAGAGAACAGCCAATGCTCTTCATCACTGAGATATCTTACCTGTAGTTGGTGAAGCTGAAGAAAGGAATTCTTCCTAAGGAATCTCAGATTGACAGCGGCCAGTTCTGTGGAGGGAATAGAGAGGCCTCTTTGCAAGGAATATCTGACTGGCCATCTGTAAGGACTCTCATCTTTCCTGACAAGGACAGTCAAACTCACCCACTTCAGACAGGGACAATGACTCATTCCTGTAATCCTAACTACCTGGAAGGCAGACAATTAGGAGAATCACAGTTTGAGTTTAGCCTAGGCAAAACATTCACAAGACACTAACCTAGGCAAAACATTCACAGGACACTATCTTAACCAATAGCTAAGTACTATGATATGTCTGTCATCTTTGCTATATAGGAGGCTGATATTGGAAGGATTTGTAATTGTAGGCCAGCTTAGGTTTTTAAAAGGCCACAAGAGAAAAAACTGGGCATAGTAGTGTGCTCCTATCATACTACCTACAGTAGGAAGTCTAAGTAGAAGGATCAAGGTCCAGGATAGCCAGAACAAAAAGTGAGTGATCTTTTAAAAAAATTACAGAGCAAAAATGAGGGGGAGATGAGTAAATGATAGAGCACCTGCCTAATCATTTCTCTTGTATCTCCTTATCATTCTGTTCTGAATTGTCCTGTTTTTACAATCTAGTATCTACACAGAACCTAAGGGAGTCAGAACCAGAACTGTGGCTCTGCCTATAAGTCGCCACAATGGTAAGAGAGCAGGCTCCTGAGCTACACCTAGCAGCAACCCAGCCTTCTGAAAAACAAATGTGAATTCTGAGCTTTGATGGTAAGCATCATCATCTGTAATGTCAAATATCTGGGGTCCTTCTCAATGGACAGGGGAAAGATATTCAGATATTCAGAGATCCATTGGTTAAGAGCCTCAATTCTCCCTTGAAACAACTGTAAACCAATACCTCCTTGGATGGAGCCATTAACAACTTTGTCCTCACTATCCGAGGTCAGGAGCAGCTCTACAATCCCTCTTTCCAACAGGGCCTGTTGGGAAAATTGCACAAAGTAAACCCACTTTCCTTGTTCTCTGGGGAAGGAGAAGATACGGAAGTAAGGCAACAAAGACAGTTGGGTTCCAATGGAGAGATGTGAGCTACAGAAAACAGTCATTTGAACCAGGAATGTTTCCCCAAAGGTCCATGATCCATGTGATAAAGTCCTAGTCCTCAACTTGACACTAACCAGTGGTGGAGAACTATTTAAGAGGCTAAGAAGTGATGCAATGAAATCTCCAACACTATGAGCCAAAATCAACCTTTTCTGCTTATAAGTTGGTTGTCTAAGGTATTCTCTATTATTTTGTCTTTTTATTTTCTGTGTGTGTGCATGTGTGTGTGTGAGTGTACACCAGTACTAAGGCTTGAACTCAGCATCAGCCTCTCTCTTGGCTTTTCCGCTCAAGACTCTCTAGCACCTGAGCCACACCTCCATGTACAGCTTTTTGCTGGTTAATTGGACATTAAAAAAAAATTTCATGATCTATTATGCCCAGGTTGACTTTAAACCGTAACTCCTAGATCTTAGTGTTCAGGATAGCTAGGCTTGCAACTGGTGCCTGGCTCATTTTCTATGTTTTTTTTTTTTTTTTCGTCCACCATGGAGCTTGAACTCTGGGCCTGAGCAAACTCTGGGCCTGGGCGCTGTCCCTGAGCTCTTCAGCTCAAGGCAAGCACTCTACCACTTGAGCCACAGCGCCACTTTTGGTTTTCTGGTGGCTAATTGGAGATAAGAGTATCACAGACTTTCCCGCCCAGGCTAGCTTTGAACCATGATCCTCAGATGTCAACCTCCTGAGTAGCTAGGATTACAAGCATGAGCCACTGGCAACTAGCTTCTAAGTTTTATTAGTGCATATTATTCAGCATAATGGGTTTCACAAAATTTTCACACATGCATATAGCATACTATTCATATAGCACATAGCACATGCATATAGCTATAGCATATAGCTAAGGTGTAGCAATAGGAAACCTGTCTAGGACAGAAAGGTTTAAATCTAGAGTCTATTACCTGGAATGCAGGACACTGGGGAAATTGCCACCACAGTGTCAGCTAGGTATGTTTCCAGAGATGGACCAAAGCCTCTAACGTCATATTATCCAGAAACAGCTGAGGGAGAATCTAAGTCACAGGCAGAGAGAGAAAGAAGACTTGGATGTCACTTTGTGTTTGAAAGGAGAGGCCAAGCCTACAAGATCCTAAGAACAAGCAGAGGTCAGCCACAAAGCCTCTGTCCTACATCAGCAAGGAAACAAGGAAGCCTGCCACTGTGCCCAACTGGAAAAATCACATTTGCTAAGATCCCAGGAAGCGCTGGTGGCTGGAGCCAGAGTACACCTTGGATGCCTCATACACATGGAGCCATTCCTGGGTTTGGGAGTGGAATAAAGTGGCAAAACTTTAAATCAAGAGGAAGCAATACAAGCTGGATGACAGTGGCTGGGGTGGCCATGCCAGCCTGAGACAGTCAGTAGGGAATTGTTCCTGGCCCCTGTTGAACTTCACGAGGCACAGCCAAGGGCCAGTGTCAGTACAGCACTGGCCAGCCTGCTTTCCTCCCTCTCATTGCTGGGTTGGTAGGGCCTACCCATTCATTCCAGGCCACTTGCCCAAGACAGTGTGGGCAGAGCCAAGTCCTTAGGGCTGAGTCTGGTTGGCTTGGGTCCGAACATAGAGCTGGCTTCCTGCTTACCATCCTGAAGCCAAGGTCCAATGGAGATTGGAGACAATATAGGAGTCAGCAAGCTCCTGATACATTGTTTACTTTGGCTAAAGGTCCCAACTTCCAGCTGTTAAATAGGTTGCAAAGATGGCCGCAGGAGGGGTGCTTTTCTAATACCACAACTGGTCTCCTAAGTGTAAGTGTATCCTGATTGGCCTGACTGTATGGAAATTCAGAGAAGGTGAACTTGACCTTATGATGTTCATAATACACAGATCCCAGCTCTGTCACATGTGCAGTGAGCATGTGAGCTGGGGGGAGAACTGAGGAAGGAAGGATGGGGATATGGAGCCAAATCCAAGAGATCTTACCTCCTTGAGATACGCCATGTAGCTCTTGTCCTTATTAAAGGAGCCGTATTCATTTTCCACTTGCACAGCGATGACAGGGCCACCCTGGTGATACTGAGAAACAAGCATGTGAGGCTGATACGGGGGGTTGGGAAGGCTGGAGTCTGGGTTCAAGCTGAAAATATCCAGTGGATGTGCTGCCCATCCTCCAACATCTCTTGGGGACTGACACCTTCTGACATTGTCTGGCACTAGAGCACCTCTAAGAGTCACTTTCTCCAGATCTTGTAGATTCAAGGCCAGCCTAGTTCTTGTGTCTCAGACCAAATGAGCAATGAGCTCTCAAGCTTACAAACTCACCTGCTTCCATATCTAGCTGGTCCACCTGTCTAAGGTAAGGCTTCCTATGGTGGGGCTTCCTGCTGCCCTCCACCATCTATTTAGGAATTATGGCTTAGCCACACCTGCCTCTCCCTGCCTGAGAAACTGCCCACCTTGCCTTCCAAACAGACTGACCTCTTCCATCACCATGGAAGTCCATTCAGGACGTACAGAGATGAGGATTGGGGGGATCAGGGAGGGATGGCCCCTCTGGCCAGTTCTCTAGCTTTCAGCTCTTTAGGATGTTTCCAGACATACACACTATGGTCTCTTCTCCCCCCTTACCTTTTTTTTTTGTCAGTCCTTAGGGGACTTGGTGCTGTCCTTGAGTTTTTTCGCTCAAGGCTAGTGTTCTACCACTTTGAGCCTCAGCGCCACTTCCAGTTTTCTGGTAGTTCTTTGGAGATAAAAGTCTTACAGGCTTTCCTGCCTGGGCTGGCTTTGAACCACAATCATCAGATATCAGCCTCTTGAGTGGCTAGGATTACAGGCGTGAACTACCAGTGCCAAGCTCTACGTTCTCTTCTTTCTCATTTCTAGCTCCCTCCTCCACACAACTTTTCTACTACCTGGTCATGCCACCTAAATACCATCCCTGGACTACTTCGAACACACTAAGAACTCTAAATGTCCTTTGATACTCAGGAACACACATGCTGTTTCTTGAGCCACTCCACCCTAGGACCACGTAGAAGCGTCAGGAGCAAACATCTGCTGTTCATTCCCTATGTAAAGCACCACCATATCCCTGTTGCATATGAAGTAAGCAGCAACCATAGCCAATAGTCTCTTGTGGACACAGGATGCTGCTCCCAGGGAACAAGGGAAAGTGAGTGTGTCTAGGGGTCTCTCACAGACCACCTTTGCCTCGTTCCTTCCTATAGGTGCCCTACTTATCCGGGCAGCTTGCAGATCTTTATGTGCCTCTTTCTCTCTTTGTCATCTGTTGCTTGATGACAATATCAAGGGGTCTTAAGATCATTGTCTTGGCCTGACTAATGCCAGTGACCCTTCAGGTCACTAATATTTAAATGTCACTTTCTCTGGAAAACATGTCTTAAAGCTTCTTGTCCCAGCAAGACCTTGTTTAGGCTGCCCTTGTCTGTGGAGGAATCGTTTGCCTGCTCCACAGTAGACTTGACTATGTATGTTGTGGTGACATTGTATGACATTTTTTGTTGGGTGGGAAGCTCCACATGGCAGAGGCCATGCCTGGAAACAACTATAGAGAGCTTGTTGCTCACCAATCACTCACCAAATACACACAAATATTTTGATACATACACAAACATATTCAAGGTCATCTGCAAATATACACAGTCATATTAACTAAAGGATGGTAGTGCAGGGGAGAATTCCAATGATGTAACGTCTTTAAATAACTTACAGACTACCAGACTGGACACCAAGAATCTGGAACTTGAGATGTTGGTCATGGGGAGGTGAAGCCAAGGGGAGAGGTGTAGATGAATGTAGATGAATGAAGAGAGTGAAGATGGGAAAATGTAGTTATGATGCTCAATATAAGCATGTCAAAATGGAACTAGGAAATTGGAGAAGGTGGATGGGATTGAGAGTGGGGAGGAGGGAAGAATGACAAAAGGATGATACTGACTAAAATGAGTAATACACACAAATAAAACATAGAAAATGAGGGGCTGGGAAAGTGGTTCAGTGGTAGAGCGCTTGCCTTGCATGCCTGAGGCCCTGGGTTCGATTCCTCAGCACCACATAAGCAAAAAGAAAAAAGCCGAAGTGGCGCTGTGGTTCAAGTGGTAGAGCGCTAGCCTTGAGCTGAAGAGCTGAGGGACAGCGCCCAGGCCCAGAGTTCAGGCCCCATGACCAGACCCCCCCCCAAAAAAAAATAGAAAATGAGCCATGCACTGGTGACTTACATCTGTAATCCTAAATACTCCAGAGGCTGAAATCTGGGAGTCATGCTTCAGAGTCAGCCTGGGAAAAATAGATCATGAGACTTTTATCTCCAGTTAGACAGCAAAAAGCTGGAAGTGGAGGTGTGGCTCAAGTGGTAGACAGTCTTGAGTGGAAAAGTCAAGAGAGAGCTCAATGCCCTGAGTTCAAGCTCCAATTAACTAACAAGTCGAACTGAAATCCCTTTGTACAACAACTTGAAGATAACCAAAAATAAATAATTTTTAAACGATCTAAAAAATTATAAATATTATTAAATAAAGAAAAGAGAACACGGGCTGGGAAGGTGGCTCAGTGGTAGAGCGCTTGCCTTGCATGCCTGAGGCCCTGGGTTCGATTCCTCAGCACCACATAAGCAGAAAAAGCTGGAAGTGGTGGCTCAAGTGGTAGAGCACTAGCCTTGAGCTGAAGAGCTGAGGGACAGTGCCCAGGCCCAGAGTTCAAGCCACATGACCAGCAAAAAATAAAATAAAATAAAGAGGACAATTGTTTCATTATTGGTCTATATCTTCTCTTAACCAGAAGAATGAAATGTCTAAAAACACTATTGTAGTATTCCTAATTTTATTGCTTCTCAGGCAAGATTTTCTCTTGAATGTTAACTCACATTTATATTTTTTATCAAATCAATAAATATCACAGAAACCAAACAATTGGTTTCTTGCAGTTTGTGTGGCATAATACATTCTTCCTTTTTTATTTTTTTCTTTTTTGCCAGGGACTACTCTGTCATCTATGGCTTGACATTCTGAAAATAAAGGGAACTTCTTGCCTGGTGCATCAGATTCAGGTTCTCCACAAAGGGAAGGATAATAATGGCTTGCTTTTCCCTTTGGGGGACTAAATCAAACTACAGGGCAAGCAATTGCAACTTTACTCACAGATTAGAAAATGACACATGCACCTTGTGATGCATTACAGCACAAACAGAAAAGCCTAAAGTCCATGAATAGGGCACAAGTTAAATAAACTGATATATTCTGTTATGGATTACTATGTGGCTGTTAAAAATAGTGACAGGTTTCAAAAAGTATTTTCTCAAACGATAAAAGAAAATGTCCACTGAGGATTCTATATTTCATATTAAAATTATATACATACACACCATATGTGAATATAATTATCTTCACCCAGTGGTGAAAATCTCTGAAAAGATACACAAAAGTGCAACAAAACTGATTGTTCCCTATACACACTATGTAAATGGCCTCAGTATAGTTGAGAGAAGAAGAGTGTTATTTTACCATAAAATTATTTGTACCTTCAGAGTTTTTTTTTAACCAAGTGCTTGTATTGACAGATAATTTAAGAGTAGAAATTGTGTATACAGATAATTATGCTGGATAAATATTAGTTACACACCAGCAATCACCATCTTTTTGGTGTGGGTACTGTCTTGTATATTATGGGTCTTTAAAATATCTTTTTTATATGTATGTGTATACTGGGATTTTTTATCTCAGGGCCTCACACATTCAGCTTTTTTTTTTTTTGGCAGTTGTGGGGCTTAAACTCAGAGCATGGGCACTGCCCCTGAGCTCTTTTTGTTCAAGAGTAGCACTCTTGAACACACTTTGAGCCACAGCCACCACTTCTGGTTTTCTGGTGGTTAATTAGAGATAGGAGTGCCATGGACTTTATTGCCTGGCCTGGCTTTGAGCTGCAGTCCTTAGATCTCAGCCTTCTGAGTAGCTAGGATTACAGGTGTGAGTCACCAGCACCTAGCACACTCAACTTTCTTGTTTCATAGCTAGTACCACTTGAACAATTTCCCCAGTATGGCATTTTGCTGGTTATTTGGAAATGAAGATTCTCAGGCTTTTCCACCACAGCTGGCTTCAAATTGTCATCCTCCATCTCTCAGCCTCCTGAATAGCTAAAGATTATGGGTGTAAGCCACCTGACTTGATGTAGACTTTTCTACAAGGAAAGCCACAAGACACTCGAGTCAAGGCTTCTATGCTTAAGTTGAGGATCTAGGGTTCAAAGTTAATAAGAAGTCAGCTTCATGTCTCCTAGAGACTAGCCATCCCTAATTGGGCCAGAACAAACTTTCTCCCAAATCAAATGGAAGAAGGAAAAGTAACTGGGTTTTTACCTGAAGAGGGACCATCCTGGGGATGAGGTGATTGAAATATGTATCAACTGCTCGGACAAAGTCCTTGTTTGTGGTTCTCAACTGCAAATTGGGGTTTTGTAGAAGCCAGCTGGGGATGAGAAGAGACACATCAGTGTGTGAGGCAGGAGGGAAGATGGTGGGTCTGACCAGCTGGGGGTCTGTCCCGCTCACCTGGGCAAGCCCCCGAGGTCGATCTCACTGCAGATGTAGGGGCCTGGTCGCAGAATCACCCACAGCCCAATCTCTGCAGCCATCAGGACAAAGGCCCTGGGGAGAACCAAGCCAGCTCCTCTGAGGATGGTCCAGTGGGGAGGCTCTGTGGGAGGAGCTTGCAGCAGCCACAGTCTCCTCCCTCCCCTTCTTCTCAACCAGGGAAATCCATGGGAGAGAGGCTCAGACCCAGCACAGCACAGCAAGGCAACCTGGCACTTGCCACCAGTTGGAGCCCTGAGGCCTTGAGAACTGGGTTTGCACTGGTTCTCAGCACATGAGTCTGAACAGGAAGGCGTCAGATAAGGTACAGAGGGTCTGTGCTCCCCAACATACCTGCTGCCCCCCCCAAAACAGCCCCTACTCCTGCTCAGGTACCAGGTATCTTGGGCTGCAATGAAGAGCTGGTAGCTGCAGGCCCAGGTCCTTGGGTGATCACAGGTCATAGCTGGGGAGCATCCAGGGGCTGGAGGCAGAACCTCTCAGCATCTTGAGAAGTCTCTAACTCCTAGTTCTCAAGCTGCGCTGAGACAGCCCTAGGACTTCTCATCAACCCCACCACCTCCAGTCCCCTCACCCCACATCATGTCACAGAAGCAGCAAGGCCACATACTCCAGGTCCAGGTTCCCTGAGAAGTCGAATTTGCCTCTTTCCGGCTCATGAAGGTTCCATGGGATGTAGCTGGAAGAGAGCAGAGAAGTACAACACCTTTCTCCCTCCAACATATTGTCATGCCCAAGCCTAAGTCAAGCCTGTGGTAGCTCCAGGTTGCAATTATGAAAGGGGTGACATGGTTCACCTGTAACTGTAACCCTTCTGTACCTCACCTTTATAATAAAAAAAATTTAAATGTAAATCTTATCAAGAAGCAGATAAAAGCCTACTTCTAATCCTAGAACTCAGACACTGATGCAGAAGGATGGAGAGTCAAAGGTCGAACTAGACTATATAGTAAGACTCTGAGAGAAAGGCAGAGACAGAGGGAGAAGGAAAGAGAGAGAGAGAGAGAGAGACTAAGTGTGATGGCTCAGGTCTGTAACCCCAGGTTTTTGAGCAGCAGAGATCAGGAGTATAAAGGATTGAGGCCAGCCTTGAAGAAAAATAGTGAGTCTCCCATAAAAGGCTGGGCATGGTAGCATATGCCTGTGATCCCAGCTACAAGGGAAGTATAGTCAGGTAGATCACAGCATAAGTCCAGGCCTGAGCCAACACCTAAGATCTTACCTGAAAAAAAGTCTAAAGGGAAAATGGGCTGGAGGAATGGTGCAAATGGTAGAGTATCTGCTTACCAAGCACAATCAAATCCCAGTGCACAAAAGGGGGAAGGCAGAAAAATGTACTCATATCATAAAATGTCCTTGAAGAGGATTTTTATGAGGCTTTACAACAATAGTAAACATTTCGTGTAGTACTCATTCTCTAAACAAAGTCTGCAGCTAGAAAAATGACATAGTCAATGGTTCTGTTGTCTAGTTTCATGTGTAATCATGGTAAGTTTGTGCTCACATATTTTTTTCTTTGGTTTGGTACTTGATCTTGAACTCAGGGCTTAGGTTCTGTCTCTTACCTTTTCTTTTTTCTTTTTTTTTTTTTTTTGCTTAAAGTTGATTCTCTACCACCTGAGCCACTTTCAGCTTTCTGGTGATTAATTGAAAATAAAAGTTTTATGGACTTCCCTGGCTGGCTTCAAACTGTGATCCTCAGAACTCAGCTTCTTGGATAGCTAAAATTACAGGCATGAGTCACTAGTGCCAGACAGTGCTCAAATATTTTAATTCTGTTTGGCTAAAAGAAGATTCTTTTCTTTTTGTAGCCATTACCAAGGCCATATCCATGTCAAATATTGGGATAGGCATAAAATAAGATGAAGAGCTTCTCCCCTGTGATCATCAACACAACCTTGTAAGACAACCTGCCCACTTACCTAGGCTTGCGGTGTGGTCAGCTGGCAGCAGAGCTGGACAGAGAACCCATCTATGTGTAAATCCCCACATCCCCAGCAGTGTTCATTCCCTATGAGTGCTTAAACTTTTCTTTGTTTCCTTAGTGAACTTGATGCAAATCCTTGCATGCATATGTGTTTAAAGTTGGTATATAGTCTGGCACCAGTGGCTCATGCTTGTTAGCCTTGCTACTCAGAAGGCTAAGATCTGAAAATCCTCATTCAAAATCAGCTTGAGCAGAAAAGACTATGAGACTCTTATCTCCAATAAATCACCAAAAACTTGGAAGTGGAGCTGTGGATCAAGTGGTAAAGCATTAGTTTTGAACAAAACAAACTTAAGGACAGGCTCAGGCTCTGAGTTCAAGCCCCAGGACTGGCACACACACACATACACACACACACACACACACACACACACACACACACACACACACACACACATACACACAAATCTGAGTATGTTTGTGATAGGCCTACTGAGGGTTTATAAATGGCCAGAAGTCATTCCAGATGAAAAGCTGCAATTATGAAGAATATTGATGATGGTATCTCAGACTGTGCCAGACCACCTTCTCCCCTCCAGGTGACAGCCTCCTTGGGCAAGAAGAAAATCACCAAGAAGTCAAAAGTCAAGCCTTTGTGAAAGATTATAACTGTGCTTCCCTTGTATCCACAAACTAATTTGTGAACATTTCATTGGACAAAGCTGTGCCAATAAGGTATCTTCAGGGACCTAGCTCTGGACAGGAGGTCGAGGTCAAGGTCAAGTTCAGGGAGAGTTAAAGGTAGGTAAAAACAAGTAGGTCTTCCAGAGGATTTGGTTGTATTGGTTCTACTACTAAAAATAAGGGGAAGAGAAAGCTAGAGCCAGGTGCCAGTGGGTCATACCTATAATCCTAGCTACTTAGAGGTTGAGATCTAAGGATCGTGGTTCAAAGCCAATCCATGCAGGAGAGTGCATGAGACTCTTATCTCCAATTAATCACAGAAAAAAAAAAAAAAAAACCAGAGTGCTGTAGCTCAAGTGGTAGAGTACTAGCCTTGAGCAAAAGGAACCCAGGGAAAGCGCCCAGGCCTAGAGTTCAAGTCCCAGGACTGGAAAACAAAAACCAAGGGCTAGAGGTATGGCTCAAGGGGCAGAGCACATAACTAACAAGTTTGAAGCCCTGAGTTCAAACCCAAGTTACCAAAAGAAAAGAAGGAAATGAAAGATTCCTTTCTAGATATTTTTTCAAATATCTGAAAATAAATTATATATGTGTTCATATTTATCTCTAAGTATGACTTCAACATGGTATTAACTCTGCTCCTGAGGGACCTGACAGCTACCACTTGTATATAAGAATGTGTCTAAGAAATCACCTAAGCTCTTGCTATTTCTCCCATTTACCTTATCCAAAGTTCTAATCACAGAGCAAACTAAGTATGATGTCCATGTAAGACTGGACACTTAAGCATACAAGATACTTGCTGGTGACAACAGTTGATTAGCTAAGTCCATCCTCATAACACCTGCAAAATCAGAGCCTCTGCTACTCTGAGATGCAGGTTGCCAGGCTGTGGGGGTTGAAAGGCCAGTACTCACGTGGTGAGGGTGTTGAAGCCACAGGCCTTCAGCTTCAGCAAGCGGTCTCTCCAGTACTCCCTGGGTACCCGAAAGTAGTGGATGGAGCCCCCAAAAATCAGGAACTTGTGACCTTCCAGGGTGAAATGTGCTGCTTTCCCACCTGTGTTTGCAATGCCAAGACCCACAGATCTGTTCTTCAGCTTGAGAGGAGTCAGGTGAGACCAGTTGTACCTGGAGGGGGGAGGGAAGAAGAGAGGAGACACTCTAGAGATGGTTGCTTTCTATTAGCATGGCATATGTGCCCTGTGCAGCTGGCATGGTATTATTTCCAGGAAAACTCCCCTTCCCCATTCACACAAACCTGGACTGAGGCCGACCTGTTTTAGACAACATATACTCTCCATATTGAATATGAGGAATAAGGCCTGATAAGGCAAGTGGCAGGAAAAACACAGCCATGATTCTCTTCCAGGAGAGACACCGGCTACAAAGAGAAAGGGACAATGACAAGGAAAATGCGTCAGTCTCCTGGAGCTGTAAGGACCAGAAAGCTGCTCTTCCAACATTCTAGTAGCGCTCTTCTATGACCCAGCAATACCACTTCTGGGCATTTATCCAAATGACCACAGGCAAGGCCATACTAAAGTTACCAGCACAACTATGTTTATCTCACCATTATTCCCCATAGCTAAGATATAGAACCAACACAGATGACCATCAGTAGATGAATGGATCAAGAAAATGTGGTATCTATATACAACAGAATTTTATGCTTCCATCAGAAAGAATGACACTGACCCATTTGTAAGGAAATGGAAAGACTTAGAAAAAAATCATATTAAGTGATGTAAGCCAGACCCAAAGAAACATAGATCCCATAGTTCCCCTTATTTGCAATAATTAGTATACGTCTAGGATAATCTTAGCAGATGAGTAGAGTAGCTCAATAGCTACATACATATGACCATATAAGATGATGCTAAGTGAAATGAACTCCAAGACATGGACACAAGAGGTGTTTCTTTGTTGTTGCTGTTCAGTTTTTTGGGGGGCCGGGGGAGGAGGGGGTCCTGGTCTGAACTCTGGGCCTGGGCGCTGTCCCTCAGCTCTTCAGCTCAAGGCTAGTGCTCTACCACTTGAGCCACAGCGCCACTTCCGGCTTTTTTTCTTTTTGCTTATGTGGTACTAAGGAATCGAACCCAGGGCCTCAGGCATGCAAGGCAAGCGCTCTACCATTGAGCCACCTTCCCAGCCCCCGTTGTTGCTGTTTTTAATGTACTATGTGATTTTTTTTGTTTCTTTTGTATGTTCTTCCCCCTATGGTATAGCCTCTGTGGTTACTGTATTTGATTTTGGTACACTGGTATCCTATATATGTTTATCTGAATTAGGGAAGGGAAGGGGAACAACAGAATGGTGAGGCAAAGGACAAGAGGGGAACCAAAGTAACAGCGACATGCACAAGACAATATGTTAGAAATGATCTGTACAAGCAGGGAACCTTACTGCATTGTTGGTGGGAGTGTAAACTTGTTCAACCACTTTGGAAAGTAGTATGGAGGTTCCTCAAAAGACTCCACATAGAGCTCCCCTATGACCCAGCAATCCCACTTTTGGGCATTTACCCAAATGTTTACAAACAAGACCACACTAAAGCTACCAGCACAACTATGTTTATTGCAGCATTATTTACTATAGCTAAGATATGGAACTAGCCCAGATGCCCCTCAGTAGATGAATGGATCAAGAAAATGTGTTATAGATACACAATGGAATTCTATGCCTCCATCAGAAAGAATGACATTGCCCCATTTGTTAGGAAATGGAAAGGCTTGGAAAAAATTATATTAAGTGAAGTAAGCCAGGCCCAAAGAAACATAGGTCCCATGGTTTCCCTTATTTGCAATATCTAGTATATGTCTGAGTCAAGCAGAAAAGGTCAGATAAGGTGATGTTAGGGAAATGAATCCTAAGATATGTATTCAAATGTTTTTTTTCTTTCATGCCATTGTTTCTAACACATTTATAAGATTATTTCTTTGTTGCTTTGTATGTCTCTCCCCCACAGTATAACCCTTGCTTTCACTGTATTTGATGTCAGTATAATTTGTGGAGGGGAAGGGGAAAAACAAATCGTTTAAATAGGGATACAGGTGGACCCATTGCAACAATGAGATGTACAAGTCACTATGTCAAAAACAAACTTCACAACTTTGGGGGGGGAGGATTGGGTTCGGGGGTGGGGGGGGAGGATGGGAAGGAATGGGAAGGGGAAACAAAGGAGGATGCTTCAATGCTTGATAAGAAATGTACTCATTATCTTGCCCATGTAATTGTAACCCCTCTGTACAGTATTTTCACAATTAAAAAAATGATCTGTACAACTTGGAGGGGAGGGAAAGTAGGAGAAAATTGAGAGAAGGTGTAATAAGGTTGACAAGAAATGTACTCATTACCTTACTTATGTAACTGAAACCACTCTGCACATCACTTTGACAATATTTTTAAAAATCCAAGAAAAAGAAAAGAACATTCTAAAGCCACCGTAGATGCTCATCAGAGGCAGGTTTTCTCTACAAATAAAAGGGGCTACAGCTGGGCGCTGGTGGCTCACGCCTGTAAATCCTAGCTACTCAGGAGGCTGAGATCTGAGGATCGTGGTTCAAAACCAGCCCAGGCTCTCCAATTAATTAACCACCAGAAAACCGGAAGTGGCGCTGTGGCTCAAGTGGTAGAGTGCTGGCCTTGAGCTGAAAAACTGAGGGACAGTGCCCAGGCCCAGAGTTCAAGGCCCACGATCGACAAAAAGGGAGGGGCGCTACACCTGGCTCCACCCAGGTCCCCTGAACACCACCTCTGTCCCATATCCTCCCCCCGTGAGAACCTGAAGCTGGGGACAGACAGAAGCAGAGACTGGGCACTGCGGGGGGGGGGGGGGGGGGGGAAGAAGTCCAGAAAAAGGAGGGGAGGAGAGAGGCGCTCATCCACAGGGTCCTCGATCACATCCATCTTGCCCAGGGATCAAGATGCAAAACCTAAGCAGGGCCATATCTGCAGGAATAAAGGCTGGGAGGGAAATGGGGGAGCACTGGAAAGGCAGGTTGAGAAGTAGGAAGGTGCTCCAGTACACACACCCGGCACACACAAAGGTATGCGGAGCCACAGAACATGAGGGGAGATCTAGGAGTCTCTTGGATGAGCTCCCACATCTGTGATGATTGGGGGGGGCGGGGGGGAAGAGTCCGGCGGGCAGAAGAAGGCTTGAGAAATGGCAGCCTGCAAGGGCAGTCCACGCTGTGGCCCAGGGCAGGCCCAGAAGCAGGCAGGATGAATCACCTGATATAGGACAGGGAGCCCATCCAGTGAACCATGGTGCTGCGCTGATCCTGCTCTCGCTGGCGGCCTCAGACTCTGTGCTCTGGCCAGGACTCCGGACGAATGAACCTGAGTGCTGTCTGCCTTCGATTCTACAGCCTACGTGGAAATCTGCAGGGAAATGTCACCCCCAGCAAACAGCCGCCACAGCTTCTCCTGGGCCCTGCCAACCTTGCAGGGCTGTGCCCAGGGGAGGCTGCTGGCTCTGCAGTCCCCGGTCCAGCAGCAGGTCCCCGCACAGAGCCCTCAGGCCTTGGAGGTAAGGCCTGGCAGAATCGCCTCCCAGACGATGGCACACAAGTCAGAGCGTGGGAGGAAGGGAAGGGAGGGGAACTCACCACCCTGCCTCTGATTTCAAGAACTCCACGTTCTGCTGGCTCAGCAACATCGCCAGGGCGAAGTAACTAGGCTCAGGACACAGCTCCAAGCTAACAAGGAGGGGGCTGGGCATACAAGTGCAGAGCTTTAACAGGAAGGAAAAGGGATCAAGACTGTATGCCTGTGGAGAAAGCACAGCCAGGCTGTTCCACTCCGCTTTTCCAGGAACTGTATACTAATTTACACTCCCACAGACAGGTGAAGGGTGCCCTTCACCCGTATCCTGGCCATCTTCTTTCCTCTTTCTCATGCTATCCATTCAAACTTGGAGTGCAGTGGTATCTCACTGTGGTTGTGATTTCATTTCCCTGATGAAAACTGTTCAGTATTTGCCAGTAAACTTGTTGGCCATTTGTATAGCTTTTCTTTTGTGAAAGAAATATCTGTTTAGGTCTATTGACCATTTTAAAATTAGACCTTTTACTTTTATTTTAGTGAGTGAGTTTTGAATTCCTTTAGTATACTGGGTTTTATACTGATTACCAGATACATGGTTTGCAAATATTTTCTCCCACTCATTGGGCGCTTATCTCTTTAGGTGATTGTTTCTTTTGCTAGGCAGAATCATTTTAATTTGATGTAATCACATTTGTGAAATTTTGCTTTTATTTCCTAAGTTTTGAAGAGAAATATACTATTTTTAATGGCAATTCTTTTCTTTCAGCCCTTAAAATCACTTGTGCCATTTGTTTCTGGCTCTGTGGGACAGAGCTATGGCACATGTCTCTTGAGGGGTCCTAGCTAAATGGGATTTCCTAAAGGGAAGCTAGGGTTTCCTGATGTCAGGACTTCCTGAAAGGTAGTTAGCCAAGTAGGGCTCCCTTAAAGAAAACCTAGCCAAGCAGGGTTCTCCTAAAGTAACCTAGCCAAGAGGTGTTCCCCTACAGGTAATAGCCATTTCTCTCTGGCTACTTCCATTTAGAAACGTGTGGGTATGGGTGTGGGTGTGTGCGCGCACGCGCGCGCGTGCACCACACTAATGGATAGGATGATTCAACATTGTAAAAAGTTTAATTAACATATACTTTAATGTAATTCCAATAAAATTTCTCAAGAATCCATGGCACTTGTCCAAGTTACTTTAATCAAATTCTTGTGATCCAGTAAGAAAACAACATTCACAGTGGTGAAGGAGGTACACAGCGTAAGGTCCCTGGTTTCCAGGGCAACAATGCCACGGCCACTGGCCAGCCCATAGATACTCCAACAAGATCCTCCCCTTATAGGTGCTATCCCAAGATTCACAAGATGATCTCCCCCTAAAGTGTCATAAAAATGCTGATAAAGTTCCTTAAGCTAGACTGGCTGGTTCCAGGTCCTGATAATTAAGCAGTTTAGGATGAGGAGGGTAGCTAAAAGCTTCATAACCTGGGACAAATGCCTAGGAAATGAAGAACTAAGGTCCCAGGAGCAGGGCTATGACACAGAAATAGTGCCAGCAAGTTCAGACAGATTCATCTCCTCCTTCTCCAGGATACCTGGAGCCTCAAAAGATCCTGGCCTGATGGTAGAAACTCATCCATTTGTATTTCTATGAATAGGTAATGGGCAATCAAGAAAAGTTTAAGATGGGTACATTTGCTTAGTGACTCAGGAGACTAAGATCTGAAGATCATGGGCCCAGCTTCCAGGCTGGACAGGGAAGTCTATGAGATTTTTATGTCCAAGAAACCACCCAAGGGGCTGTGAAGGTGGCTCAGTGGTAGAATGCTTGCCTTGCATGCATGAGGCCCTGGGTTCGATTCCTCAGCACCACATAATCAGAAAAAGCCGGAAGTGGTGCTGTGGCTCAAGCAGTAGAGTGCTCGCCTTGAGCTGAAGAGCTAAGGGACAGCGCCCAGGCTTGAGTTCAGGTCCATGACTGGCAAAAAAAAAAAAAAAAGAAACCACCCAAAAGCCAGAGGATGTGTGGCTCAAGTGGTAGACCTCCAATCTTGAGTGAAAAAGCTAAGGACAGTGCTCAGGCCCTGAATTCAAGCCCCAGTATCAATAAAGGAAAGAAGGAAGGAAGGAAGGAAGGAAGGAAGGAAGGGAGGGAGGGAGGGAGGGAGGGAGGGAGGGAGGGAGGGAGGGAGGGAGGAAAGAAAGGAAGGTATAGAACTATAACACAGTGGTAGAATGCTTGCCTGGCACATGAAATTCCTTGTGTTCAGTTCCCAGTTAACTGGGGAAAGGAAGTTGAATTTAACAATACTCTAAGTGCAGGCTAATAAGATAACTGAGTCTCTTTTAAACAAGCCATTTCAAGTTAGGAATGCTTTCTATAAACACTGGTCTTTAAGAAAGAACTCTTGCTGGGTGCTGGTGGCTCACTTCTGTAATCCTAGCTATTCAGGAGGCTGAGATCTGAGGATCATGGTTCAAAACCAGCCTGGGCAGGAAAGTCTGTGAGACTCATCTCCAATTAATCATGAGAAAACTGGAAGTGGCGCTGTGGCTCAAGTGGTAGAGTGCTAGCCTTGAGCTGAAGAGCTGAGGGACAACACCCAGGCCCAGAGTTCAAGCCCCAGGACCATCAACAACAACAAAAAAGAATTCTTTACCAAAGCATTCACTGTGAACCAGGCACTGAGATAAAGCTAGGGGAGATGGTGAGCAAGAACAGTAAGTACAAATAGATGCCTTCTCTCTTGTAGGAGCAAGATAAGTACTGGAGAATGATACAGGAAAGGAACAATCTAGAGAGAAGGAGGGCAGGCTTGAGATCCAACAGAGTACATGCTTGATGTGCTGGAAGCTTGGATGAAGCCCATTAATCTGGAGAGGAGGAGAGCAAAGAGAGGGGCCCTGCTGAGGTTGGAAGACTGATAAAATCCACTAGAGTCAAGGCATTGGGGCCCAGGGGAAAGAATAGGAATTATGTCCAAAATACACAGCAGAAAGTCATTGCAGGGGGAGGATGTTTGTTTTTTGTATATGTATGAACCCATACCAGGGCTTGAACTCAGGGCCTCATGCTCTTTTTCTCAGCTTGCTTGACCTTGGCTTGCCCTCTACCACTTGAACCACTCTTCCAGTCTGACATCTTGTTGGTTAGTTGGAGATGGAGTCATGAGCCACCATCATCTTGACTGCCATTGCACTTTTTAGAGACAGAGTGCAGTGCTGAGGATCCAAGCATGTACCAGGTGGGCACAGAGCTCTGTTTCTGCTTGTAAGAAGAATGGAGAAAACTGACATCACAAAAGCCATAGGAGTCGGGCGCCGGTGGCTCACACCTGTAATCTTAGCTACTCAGGAGGCTGAGATCTGAGGATCAAGGTTCAAAGCCAGCCTGGGCAGGAAAAAGTCCATGAGACTCTTATCTCCAATAACCCACTAGAAAACCAGAAGTGGCATTGTGGCTCAAGCTGTAGAGCACTCGCCTTGAGCTGAAGAGTGCAGGGACAGTGCCCAAGCCCAGAGTTCAAGCCCCACGACTGACAAAAAAAAAAAAAAAAAAGGCCATAGGAAAACTCAGAGAAGTGAGAACACAGTGTACTGACAGGAGACTCTCAGGATACCAAATAGACACTCAGATATTCTGTGAACGTCACTATTCACCTGGATGTTGAAGCCACAGCCTTCTATTTCACCAAGCTAACTCTTCAGTACTGCCTGGCCATTTGGAAATAGTCCATAGCACCAGCTGATATCAGAAACACAGAGCTTAAGCTTAAGTTTAAGCCCTTGACTTTCCGACCCAACCTGCAGTGCTTCAGGTAGGAGGGAGCCTGCTCAGGACAAGGAGGTACATGAAACCTGAGCTCATCAGAAAGATCTTTCCTCCGAGCACTTGAGGGGCAGAAGCAGGAGGATATAGAGTTCAAAGCTACGCTGGATGGGCTACAGAAAAGACTATGTCTTAATAAAACAAACAAAATTTCTTTTGGGGGCCCTCAGCATACCTCTAGTGGAAAGAGAACCCTCCCCCAGCCTTTCCTTCTCAAGCTTATCTGGGTGACCAGTCATGGCTGAGCTCTCACATGAAGGCAGCTGAAAGGCATGGGACACATTCAGGTCTCATCAGGAGAGCTCACATGCTAAAGAAGGATGACAAAATTGCCAGGAGAGAGGCATCAACAGGGTAAGAAGGTACCGGGGAGCTAAAAGAAGCCCATAGCCGGAGGAAAGAACCCCCATGGAGAAGGTAAGAATTGCTCCTGAGAGCCCATGCCACCTGGAAACATGATAGCAGCCCCAAGGCTATGTGTACTGAGAATAGTTTTGTAACAGAGTTACCAGACACCAGACTCATTTTAAAGAGTATCAGACCAGTCCTAGAACATAGCTATTGCACAAAACTCATCCCTGGAAAGCCTGTCACACACATTCACCTACTCAGGAATGAAGTACAATGATGTGCTGCTTAAAGTACCAGACTAGGATGTAGAAGAAATCCCTGCATAAACGGCTCCCAGCGCTCTTCTCCCACCCAGTGGTCTACCTCTGTGCTACTGTAGCCCAAGCACATCTTATCATTTGTGTGGTCATTATTTTTTATGCTGTTCACTCTAGGGCAAATGCTCTTTCCTTCACTTGCCAAAATTTGTAAGGACTAGAGGCATGGCTCAAGTGGTAGAGTAACTACCTAGCAAGTATGAAGCCCTGAGTTTAACTTAGTTACTACAAAGAAAAGAAGGGTAAAAGAAAAGAAGGAAGGAAAGAAGCATGGAAAGTAGGAAGGAAAAAAGGAAGGAAGGAAGGAAGGAAGGAAGGAAGGAAGGAAGGAAGGAAGGAGAGGAGGGAGGAAGGGAGGGAGGGAGAGAGGAAGGGAGTGGAGGGAGGGAGGCAGGCAGGCAGGCAGGCAGGAAAGGACTGATTTCAAGGCTGGAGGACCCAATAGAACCTTGATTTCAAGCTCTACTACCAGAAATTTATAGAAGTCCAGGTGTCCTGAACTTAGTAGTCCAGCAAAATTAAAGAGTTGTTCATGTGCAAGATGAGAATGGCACTCTGCACAATTGACCTGGCCACCCAGAACAGTACTCAATCATACAGAACAAACCTTAAAAAAATAATATCCTACTTTTGTGTTGGGGGGCTAGCCTAGAGCTAGAACTCAGGGCCTAAAGCCTCCACCTTAGCTTTTTTTTTTTTTTTTAACCACAGCTCTATTTCCAGCTTCTTTGTAATAAATTGGAGATATGAGTCTCATAGATTTGTCAGTCTGGACTCAGCCTCCTGAATTGCTAGGATTGGAGCATCAGCCACCGGTCCTACCTTTAAAAGACTTCTCGACAAATATGCTGCAGTCCCTACCACTTTGGAACAGATAAAAGGGAAGGCTGGAGCCTGTGAATCTAGAGTGTCAGTATACAAATGCAGACAGGGACTCAGGCGCTACAAAACAGGACTTCTCAGAAAGAGGATGGCCAGGGAGAGGGGAAGCCAGTTAAGACACACACAGGCTTGATATGTATTTGTAAAGTTAGTTCTGCACCTTTGCTTAGGAAAACAAAGGGGAACAACAGCTTGCATCTTAAATGGAATCTGTGTTAAACATTAAACAAAAGGAGAAATGAGAGGTTTTCTACTTACAGTAGTATAAAGAGATGAACAATTGGATTAAAACTAGACAAAATTGTCAAAAAAAAAAACCCCTGTATATGAAATTTGAAACTGGCCAACTGCAAACAAGACGCTGAAAAAAATTTCTTTGTGACAAGATCCCACCTTCAGGTCCAGACAGTGGAGATGGTGCCTGGGGCTGCCACCAACACTCTTCTAGATCAATCAGTGACTGGCTGTGAAAATGTTGCTGCGTGAGACTCAGTCAGATAGGAGCTGAGTGTGGAAATTCCTCGGCTCTGGTGGTAAACGTGGTGGACACTTGGGGACAAGCAGAAACCGTCCATGGTTTTGCTGGCCTAAGCTTGCAGCAACCACTTGTGTCCAGTTCCAGATAAACCATGAATTCAGCAAGGAGAGCCTAAAAATAAGAAAATCCTGGAAAGGGTAAGATAACCTCTCCAATCCTTAGTACCATCAGAGACAGAGAGGAAGAGAGACAACCACACACAAATGTATTGCAGTCAAACTACCAAGAAAAAAAAAAGCAAAACATAGTTAACAAGAAAATCCTAAAAGCAGGGGCTGGGGGTTTAGCCCAGCGGAAGGGCACCCGCCTGGCGCGTGCAAGACCCTGGGTTCGGTTCTCAGCCCTGGGGAAAAAAAAAAAGAAAATCCTAAAAGCAGCATGAGAAAATGACTCAAGTACAGGGGAATGGTAATATGATTAATGACTTCTTGCCACATACATTGTGTGTCATAAGCTGGTGCAATAACACCAAATGTCACCCAAGAATCTTTTACTGAATGCAGCAATAATCAGGCATTACTTAATGACAAGGAGACAATCTAGAAAATATATCATTGGGCCATTTCATTGTTGGACAGAGATCATAAAGTACACTGAGAGCCTTATGTCATTAGCCAATATAATTTTACAGTACCAACCTTGTGTGTGCCATCTACTGTTGATTAAAATATGGCTGTACAATGTGTGACTGTTCTGAAAAAGTGACTAGTCTAGATATGTAAAGTTGAAAGAATTCCATAAGTTACAGAACTTCCTAAAAGTGCAACGTGGAGGTGGGCAAGATAAGGCAGTACTACCATCCGGTGATCATCTGTTCAGGAAGGATCAGCTTCAACAGTGTCCATGATCCAGAGTTCCATGCAAGTGTCTGAAGATCTGAGAGAGTAGTCCCAGCACATCACCGACCAAAATGATCCAACAGTGGATGCGCTGACAAGTGCTCCCCAAAGGTCCTCTCAGCAGTGCTATTTGGAAGTGGTGGATCCTATAGGAGATAGAGCCTTGTGGGAGGTCCTTGGAAAGAGGGACCTGTGAGATTATGCAACCCTGCCTTTTTCCTCTTTACTTCCTGGCTTATGAGGTAAGCAGTTCTGATTTGCCATGTGCTTCAGCCAGCCCTACCTGGCACCCTTGGCACAGGCTTATTCCAAAGAACCTACTTTAATCATAAGTGTGAACCTTCAAACCATGAAATGAATACTGGAACCACACATCCACGCCCTGATTTGTGTTGGTTATTTTATAGATGGTATCTCTTTGCTACCCAAGCTGGCCTTGAACTATTGTCCTCCAAATCTTAGACTTCTGAGTATAAGTGAATTGCTTTCCATTTTTTAGCTCTTAATGACATGGAAGGAGAAAAATCTCACCTTCATATTAACAATCACAATTCGACTTGACAGGTGCTTTACTTTCTGGAATGAGGCTCTACCTTGGTTCTGTCACACTAACATTCTTGAGCCACCAGGGTTATAGGTGCAGAATGACAAGAGGGTTGGAGATGAAGGCTTCAGCATGGACAGGAGGAAGTAGAGCAGCACATGTTGGGGGCTATATGGCAAAGAACGATTCATAATCATCTAAATGCCTCCCATTCCTGTTCAGTGCAGACAGGACCTGCTTACTCACACTTGGGCTGTACTGGGACCCATGGACCTGTGCCTGTCTATGGAGCTGAGGTAAACTAGCTCAGACTAAAGTTCCACATTACAGAGGTGTGGGTGAAGGTTCATTTCTAGCACAGGATCCACCCCTACCCTCTAAGGCTGACAGGGTTTGGGTCTTAAGGACCAGGCTCCTCTCACAGCTCCATATGGCCAAGCCACATATGTCAGAAAGCAGCTCGTGGGAGCAGGAGGTGTGCACCTGGAAGAGGCAGGCAGTGCTCTGTCACAGGGCGTCCAACCCGTCACGGGTTACAGCTACACCACACATTCACGTTACAAGAACTCTATGTATGAGACAGTGCCAGGGCAGCCCTGAGCCTCTCCTTCAGACAGATAAAATTAACCAAACAGCTAACTCCTAGTTATCAGCATTTATAATTAACCACTTCAGCAAACCAAACAAGGGGGGGCAAAAGAACACAATTTAAATACAAAAACAAAATTTATTTTGTGAAAATATTTTAAGTGGTTTAAAAACTGTACATATAAATCTTCTATATCTACCAAAGAGGTCAGTACGGCAGCGAGGCTCAGGGCTGGGGTGGTTTTAGAACATAAGAGCAAGGGGACGGCTGGGGTGGGTCCTGCTGGGGACAAGTAACTAAAGTCTGAGTCCTCCAGCCTCCTGATACACACTAGGGATCCCCTGTAATGGAGATGGGTTTGTGGGAGAGCATCCATGCAGGAAGGTCTTTGTGCCAGTCCAGGGCTCCAGCCCTGTGGCCCTAGCAGTATAAACAGCAACAGTTCAGTATTCAGTGGCATCAGACCGCCATGTGACCACTTCAGTTCTTCCCCCAGAAGATTCAGCAAAGAGTAGCACATGCGAGCATCAGGTTCCTACAGGATGAGGCTGAGAGGCAGATGTGACCCTGGGGTGGTGGATGAAGGGTAGGTGTGGAAGAAGGCACTGGAAGGAGTGGTCAGCATCCTGTGCACTCTGGGAGCTTCTTTTCTGGAGCTGAGTGTTCTCAGCCTGGCCAGGAGGAAGTGGAGCAGCGCCCACGGGGTCTGGGAGGCAAAGCAAGATTCACAGTCATTTAACAAAGAACAAGTCCCACAGGTGACCCATGAGGATAATGGAATGAAAACAGGACAAGAGAATCCCTGAGGAGATAACTAGAGAGAGCCACTTCTCATAGCCAAGCCAAGCAGGGGAAGCTTAGCGTCCCTATTCTATTAACTACACAGCAGAGATGCAGGGTACATCCCCCCCCCTCCCGCCCCCCCCAGCAATGGCAACTCACAGAAGAGGAGGAGAGGTGCCTGACCTAGATCCACACTGCATAGGAGTCAGGGAACAAGTGGACAATCTGCTTAGGTTTGCAGCCTCACCTGTGGCAGGCTTGAGCTTCTGCCATGGCCACCTCGTGGCCCTCACCTAGGCCACTGCTTCCTCCAGGAGCGACACAGCTGAAGCCAGAGATCTGCACTTGCTCCAGAAACTCCCAGGGTCTTTCTGGAAGATGCTGGGACCAAATGTGGGAAAAGGGGGTTGGGATGGGAAGAAGGGAGGGGACAGAGTCTACTTTTTCCTGTGCTTTCTTCTTGCCTCCAGGATCTGCCGAGCATCTTGGGTCTTGGGTCCCACACCAATGGTAAATGAAGGGGTACCTGAGGCAAAGGGTTGGGCCCCTGGGAGAACATTCGGAAGCTGAGACGGCTGCCCACCAACCCCAAAGGGTGTGGAGGCACCAAAGTTCAGCGCTCCAGTTGTGTTGCTGGCGCTGCTGGCCATGCCAGTGACACCGGGGAAGCTAAAGGTGCCTGTTGCCGAGGGTCTCGGGCCTCCAGCCTCACTGGCCTGGGGAGCCCCAAAGGGAAGCAGCTGGGAGGAGGAAGCCATGGTACTTGCTCCAAAGCCAAATGCAGGGCTGAAAGCCGGGGCTGGACATAAACTGGCATTGCTGTCAACAGCCGCCATGGAGGGAGCAGGCGCCAGGCCCGAGATGACAGGCGCCGTGGAGGCTGCAACAAGAGGCTGCTGGGAGAAGGGTGGCTTCTCCATCACAGGGCTGGAGGTGGCCTCGGTCTTGTCCAGGAAGACCTCAGTGATCCTCCTCAGCCTGGCTCTCTTCTCCTGCTCCAGGTCTTCCACAGTGATGGGATAGTCAAGCTTGGGGGCAGGAGGCAAGGTCAGCGGGACCCCCCTCCTGGGGCGCAGCAGCGGAATCTTCCTTTTGCGGGTCCCAGAGCTCCCAGTGCCTGACTTTTGCTGCCTCTGAGTGTCGGGACCTGGGTCCTTGGCTCCCTGGGGCTCCTTGTGCGGCACCTGGTGAGACTGTGAGGAGCTGGGAGGGACACACAGCCCCTCTCTGGCTTTGCTGGCTGGCCTCTGTGGAGTCTGGAGCCGGGCGGGGGCGGGGCTGCTCCTCCTGCACCGATGTGGCCCATGGATGCGCTGCAGAGCACTGTAGGAGCTGGCGATGGCGTTCCTGCTGCCCGAGCTAAGGATGCCAGCCGTGCACACGCTCACGGGGTCTCCTGGGCTCTCCTGGGACTCGGCCTTGGGCACACTGGCCCCACGGGATCCCCCGCCGCGGCTGCCATCCAGGCCTGTGGGTTCTTGCTCAGGTGCGCCCGGGCCCGGGCCAGGGCCGGCAGGGGAGGACAGGAGGACGCTGTGCAGTGGTTTTCGGCTGGGAGCGGGGATCCTCACAGTGGTCTGGTTGCTCCTCCTCCGGATGGTCACTTTCTTGTCACCTTCGTGCCAGCACACCCTGGGCAGTGAGCCAAGACGATACTGGGGCTGGTGCAGCGGGTAGCGCCTTTTAGGGGTAATATGGAAGCGTTTGTGCGGCGTCCCCGGCTGGGCGGGGGCCGACCTTCTGGAGGCTGTGACCGCGGAGGGGAGCACGCGGTGGACCCGCTGGACCCGCAGGGGCTGCCAGGGCCGCGGGCAGCGCGCAGGCCCGGGGCGCCCAGGCCTGTCCTGTGCCAGGCCGGGAGCAGAGACGGGGATCCGCCCGAGCTGGACAAGCTGGCTGAGGCAGCTGCCCATGAGGCGCGTCCACAGAAACCGGGCTCAGCCCGCGGACTCTGGGGCTCTAGGTTGCCGTTGACCAGCCCACTGGGCTGGAGGCCACGTCACAATGTCTGTGGCGCGCTGCTGCCTTCTGAGGAAACAAGGCCCGCGCGCGCGTGGCCCTGGGCGCTTGGGCCTCCGCCAGGCAGCGGGGACCCCCCAGGCTGCGCACCCAGAGGCCCCCAGTGCGTCCGATCTCCCTCACACTGGACCCGAACGGACACAGCGCCGGACACAGCGGCTCCACTGGAGTTCTGTGCTTGGTGAAAACCACGCGCAATAAGCTTGGAATGTTTATTCAGAGAATAAGTTTATTCACTGTGCTTGGTGAAAACCACGTGCAATAAACTTTGAATGTTTATTCAGAGAGAATAAGTTTATTCAGAGAGAGAGAGGGAGGGAGAGAAAAAGAGGGTAGAGAGAAAGAGAGAGAGAGAAAGAGAGAGGGAGAGAGAGAGAGAGGAGAGAGCTTACGCGCAAATGCTAGGGTCTTATTGAGACTGGCTTCACGAGAACACAAGTTTCCACATTTTAGGTAACCTGGCAGGTAGAAGATAAAGGAAGCTCTCAGCTTTTAGTTGGCTTTTCAGAAAGTTTACAATCATAATGATTCCTTCCCAAGAGGAAAGAAGAGGCGAGATGTGGAATATCCAGTGAAAGGCTTTGAGAGTCTAGGCATGTGGAGAAGATGCCCATCTCCCAAAGTCAGTGCAGACTGGAGGAGGTGACTGCTTCCTCCAATGTGAAACAGCAACACAAGCCTTCAAGTCACATGGAAAACATCTAGGAAATGTGAACTGCCCCAAGAACACAATTCCAGGACCAACCCCTAAGAAATGAAAAATTGCCAATTCCAAGGAAAAAAACCATACAAAATTTTATGCTATGCTCTCTTGCCACTGTAATTGGGATGAAAAGTAATCCATGTATGAAATAATAGTTTTGTGTGTGTGTGTGTGTGTGTTAGTATGGTCCTGAATTCAGAACCTGGGAACTCTCCCTTAGCTTCTTTGCTCAGGGCTGGTACACTACCACTTGAGACACAGTTCCACTTCTAGCTTTTTGCTGGTTAATTGGAGATTAGAGTTTCATGAATTTTTTTTTGCCCAAGCTGGTGACAAATCATGATCCTCAGATCTATCTCCTGAGTAACTAGGATGGCAGGCATGAGCCACCAGTGCTCAGCCATCCCAAAACTACTTCTATTCAAATGGATTTTCTCAAAAAATGGCATGATTGCATATGTACATCCCTAGAATTAGAATTTTATCAAGTTTGTGTTATTTTTTTAATCATTTGTCTTTTGCTTGTTTTATTTGTGAAGATTCTATGATAGTTATTTATCCTATAGCTGCTAGAGTTTTCTGATTTGTTATTTGCTAACCTTTCTCACATTAAAAAAAAATGCTACTTAAATAGTATTTTTCAAGGCCGGTTCCTCTACCCAGAGGTCAATAAATATTTACCACTCCTCCTTTTCCCCTTTCTAGCCTTTTCATTTTCATTCTTGTTCTTAAAGCTTCAGGGCCCTTATTATTCCATCCCATAACTTATCTGACAAGATTACTACACTATTAACATCAAGGCTTTTCCAATAAATACATGGATCCTTCTTGATAATGCTTATGATTTGGAATCCTCAGCCATCTGTTTGCTTCTTGCTAAGCTATACATTTATATGTCTTTCTCATTCAGCCTCCTAACAGCTGTTACTGATGTGTAGGTGTCCTAGAACACTGATGGCAAACATTAAGGGCCATGCTCTCCCCGGGAGTTTCTTTTTGATCAGTAGAGTGTGGTGGTCAGTGAAGTTCCCACTGAAGCACTTTCACCAAAAGGGCAAGAACAGGCTGAGCCAGCAGCCACAGCGGGTTGCAATCATTGAAGCTGCAGACAGGATTTTCTGTTGTGTCACTGGTAAGAGCAGAACTTCTTTTTTTTTTTTTTTGGTCGGTCATGGGGCTGGAACTCTGGGCCTGGGGGCTGTCCCTCAGCTCTTTAGCTCAAGGCAAGCACTCTACCACTTGAGCCACAGCACCACTACTGGTTTTTCAGTGGTTAATTGGAGATAAGAGTCTCACAGGGATTTTCCTGCCCAGGCTGACTTTGAACCACGATCCTCAGATCTCAGCCTATTGAGTAGCTAGGATTACAGGTGTGAGCAAACAGCACCCAGCTGAGCAGAACTCATTTGGTCCGTGGACTTTCCCCATCACATCCAGATCTTTCAGTCCATTTCCTAGACTCTGTGAAATGGCTGTTTCACTGCAGACACAGAGGACAAGGACTTTCAGGAGGCTACTGTTTATCCTAACATTCCATTGTGTAGAGAGCTTTATGTTAGGAGTTGATTTAAAAAAAAAACAACAAAAAAACAGCACCAGTGGCTCATATCTATAATCGTAGCTACTCAGAAGGCTGAGATCTGAGTTCAAAGCCAGACCAGGCAGGAAAGGCTGTGAGACTCTATCTCAAATTAACCACAAAACTGAAAGTGCTAGAGCACTATACTTGCATAGAAGCAGCTCAGGGACAGTGCCTAAGCCCTGAGTTCAAGCCTACAACAACAACAACAACAAAGTTAATAAAGCCTTATACTATATGCAACATGAGAAACTACCAAATAAACTCTATTATTTACTTTAGAAGGAGAAAGGCAGAGAGATATAGGAAGAAAACACATACTATATGAAAAGATAAAAATAGAAAAGAAACAAGAGCGAACAGGGTCATAGTCATGATTTGAGAAAGAACTAAAATGGTTTTTATTTTTTTAATTGTTTTATCGTTTTATAAAGGTGATATATAGTAGGGTTACAGTTAAAAGTCCGGTAGAGTATATTTCTTTTGGACAATATCACCCCTTCCCTTGCTCTCTCCCAGGTTTTCCCTCCCATCCCCAACCGCAAGTTGTATAGTTTATTTTCAACATCGTGTCTAGTGAGTACCACTGCTGCATTTGTTTACCCTTTGTCCCTCCATTTCTGTGCCTCCCCTAGCACTCCCAAAACATACATGAATAAACAAGACTAAAAGAAAATGAGGGCTGGGGAGGTGGCTCAGTGGTAGAGCATTTGCCTTGCATGCCTGAGGCCCTGGGTTCGATTACTCAGCACCACATAAGCAAAAAGAAAAAAGCCAGAAGTGGCACTGTGGCTCAACTGGTAGAGCGCTAGCCTTGAGCTGAAGAGCTGAGGAATAGCACCCAGGCCCAGAGTTCAGGCACCACAACCGGACCCTCCCCCCCCCCCCAAAATGAAAACAACAAAGAAAAAAACCTCATTTCCATTTCCTGGAGTTCATTTCAATAAATATTATTTTGTATGATCAGCTGCACATAGACATTGTGCCTTTGTGGAACTGCCTTGAATACCACTTATTGTATCTCCTTCTAGCATCCCAGAGTACTTAATATCCAATACACTGGCCTATCCTCCATCCTCTAGTCTCAAGAAACTCTTCACAGGGAACATTTGTACAAGGGGACCAGTGAGATGGGCAGTACAAGAGATGAAAAACCATTCCTTGTCTTCTGGCCCTTCCTCACGTCCATTGCTCCTTGTCATCTTCTCTATCTGCTGGTGGCCCCAGAAAAGTCAGCAGTGGTAAGAGTAACAATTATCCTTCCTTAGAATGGATCTGTAGGATAACAAGGAATCTTGTTGTGGATTGCCTTCTACTATTGTCACCCTTGACCTACAGTCTTCCAGGAGGGACTGAACAATGAAGTAGCTTCCCTTGGAGGAAGCAAAGCTTACTTAGCTTTCCCTAATGCAGCTGTTCCTGCCCCCCGACACACACACATCTTCATTCCCTTATCCCCTAGCCCCCAACCCCCACTCAGATCAGGCTTTAGAAATCTCTTTCTGGAGTAGACTGGGACCACTTAGTCTAAATGGTAAAGGACAGTATCAACTTTGCCTAAACAAAGTGAGAAAAACTGTACTTGGCAGTTTGGTTGGTAGAAGGGATAAACATTCAATAGCTCCAAGCATGAGCTTCAAACCACACCGCAGGCCCACTGTCTGAGAACTAGGGAAATGATGGGGACTATAAAGGGTCTTTGCTTCACAAGGTTTTCATTTAAGTATCAGTGAGACTTTTCCTGGGTCATTTTCATAACTTCCCAAACCCTTCCATGTGAAGTCAGAAGGGGGCTGCCCCGAAAAACAAATATTTAGGGAAAGGGTGTGAGTGAGTGCTGGGCAAAAAGGCAAGATCGGTGCTTAAAGTAAAAGGGATGAAACTGTGAGCAACCCTGAAGCACAACTTCACCAGTCTTGTGGCCCCAGTCCTGCCTCAATGTAGACAGTGTGGCCAGACACACACTGCAGCCCTTCACTTTGTTCAGCCAGTGTTTTAAAACAGAAGGCCAGAGGAGCTGTAGATCTCAGAACTCTGCTAAGGAAGGGCAAGCACTCACTCACTCCAAGTCTACCTCAGGACACACATACAGGAGCTGCTATGCCCCTGGACAGGCACAGCCATCTACATCACAGCACATCAGCCTGGAGTCTTCATTTGTCCTCATTGTTTCTTCCTGGGATCTCTTCACTGCTCACTTGCCAGGAAAGCCTAAAAAATAGTGCATCAGCCACACCTTCACCTCAGAGGTCACTCTGCTTCATCCTGTCTGCTATGTGCATGTTTCAATTGCTGCTTCTATTGCCCTATTTGGGAAACAACATCCATGTGTCTACAGAGATTCCTCTGCAAACATCCCATTTGATACTAAGGAGCAGCTCCCCAGGCAGCAAAGCAGGTGCTGACTCATAGGCCAAGTCACCCATATCTGGACTTCGTGTGTGCCTTGGGACTGTTTTGTGCTGTCTCCTGTTGGTCTGGGAGCAGCTCTTCTTCCTCACTCTTGACCCTTGCTTCCCTGCAGGGTCCCTGGCAGAGCAGCTTGTTAGGGATGGGCCCTTCTTCCATCTCTACCAAGATGACCACTGGGTGAAGATGATGAATTGGCAGCACTCCACTATGTACCTCTTCTTCGGAATCTCAGGAATCATTGACATGCTCACCTACCTTTTCACCCACATCGTGCCCTTGCGGGTGGACAGACTGGTGATGTGTATATCAATAATGAAGGTAACAGACTAGAGTGGATGGAGTTAAGGAAGGACAGATAGACAAGATAATTTATGAGAGACCAGAATACAAAAGATATTGGAAATGTAAGAACCTCCTCCAGGAAAAAACCCAACTCTCAGGACTTTAAAAACCTGAACAGGACTTTGGTCCTATGCTCTGGGTGGTCCAGATGACATAATCTATAAGGCAGCCCATGGAGAGAAATGGGGGAGATAGATGGATGAGGTGATATTGAACGAGATGCATTGTAGTCATAACCTGACATGTTGAACTGAAAAAAAACAAACTCAGAAAAAGCAACCCATGGTGGTGAGGCTTGTGTGTAATCCTCAAAGCCTCTAATGCTGCACAAACCTTCCCCACAGTCCTGCTGCCCCACACGTGTGCACAAATTCACATATACAGTGACTGCCCTAAGCTGCCTGAATACCACCATAACGGTAATAAAAAAAATAGGGAAGAGAAAATCTGAGGCTCCCTATCCCATGCCCTGAGGTATCATGTTTCACACCTCATTGCAAACCTCAGGAGACCCCCTATTTGAGTCAAGTTTCTCATCCCTCAATGAAATTCCTGAAAGGGTATTTGTGAGGAGGTTTATTTGGAAATTCAAGTTCACAATATCAGGTGGCCACTGTAGGTTCTCCCTCTGATGCAGAAAGCACATTATAACGAGCTTATGTAGGAACAAAATGGTCACTATTTGAACTACAAAGGGAGACACTAAAACTGGCCTCACAATCTTGCAGACATGCCCCCAGTAACCTGAGCACCTCCCAGTAAGTACTCCCAGCCTGGGGCCAAACCTTTACAGACATGCCTTGGGGACACACACATACATAGCTTCTGCTGGATGTTCCAATATGCCTAGCACTCCTAGTGCCTGAAAAAGCATCCTGTAGTCTTACCACATCACCCACTTCTGAACCTCAGCAGGAAAAGCTGAACTGTTTGTTAAAGGAGGGCAAAACATACATACATAATGGCACCACAATCCACCTGCCCTACTGATTCTAAATAGAACCCAACCACACATGGGTCTTATAGATTTTAAGCAACATTCTTTAATGCTCTTATCAGACCCATAAAATAAAACTGTATTTGTATCTCTTAACTGCCCTGTCATGTCATGTAAACCACCTTCCTAAACAATGAGAACTCTAGCTTTGAGAGGGTTGAACAGGAAACCCCAATAACAAGGAAGAGTCCAGGGTGAATCCTCGTAAGCAGACACAAGCAAGTCTGATGGCTGCCGTTTGGTTTGTGGTAGGCTTTCTCTTCTACTACCATGTTCACAATCGACCCCTGCTGGATCAGCACATCTACTCACTCCTGGAGTTTATTGCATTTGGAGGAAGTATCACTACCTTCCTTGAAGTGCTTTGTTGAGACAATATTGTGCTGGAACTTAATTTTTTTGTCTGTCATGGGGCTTGAATTCTGGGCTTGGGCGCTATCCCTACACTCTTTAGCTCAAGGTGAGTGCTCTACCGCTTGAGCCACAGCACCACTTCCAGTTTTCTAGTGGTTAATTGGAGATAAGAATCTCACTGACTTTTCTGCCCGGGCTGGCTTTGAACCGTGATCCTCAGATCTCAGCCTCTTGAGTAGCTAGGATTACAGGCATGAGCCACCGGCATCTGGCCTGTGCTGGAACTTTTATGAGCCAGTCTTGCTGTTCTTCAGGGATACTGGTTCTGGCAGATGATTGTTCATACCAAATGCCCCGCACAGGACCTGGATTAGGCATTCCCTCTGGTGCCTGCCCAAGAGAAATCCTGAAGGCTGTGTTGCATGACAATGCTGTAGGCACACCTTGGGGATGGGTTTACATGGCCCTTTTCTCTAATATGCCTCTTGGCCTATGATCTCCATTAATACCTTGTTGATGATGATCTCCTGATGTACTTTGTCCAGGTCCCATCTGCCAATCTACTCACATGAAATGTATGCCCCCAAATTCTGCTGCTTTTTGAACATCCTATTCTAAAGGGATATTTAATTTGGCTTTTTCATGGACGTGCAGGGCTTTCTGTGCTAATGCACACGTGGGAACCATGAGGAAGGGTATGGTACGAGTCACCCTTGGTAACCACAAATGAAGGCAGGCCAGCTTGCTTCTCAGGACAACTAACCCTAAGACCAACTTCTCTCTTCCATCAGATTGGGTTTGTGCTGTTCTCACTGGGTCTAGACCAAGGGTCTTGTCACCTCTTTTCCACACTCAAAAGTGTGGATGCTAGTGTCTGACAGAATTGCTATGAGGATCAAAGGAACTGTGAAACTGCTGCATAACCCACAAGCTGCACTAGCCCTTCTCTGCTTCTCCACAACTTACAAACCATCTAGAGTCAACCCTGCTTCCATCTAAACCATGCCATTTCCATTCGATGCCCTCCAGCTACCTTTCCCACCAGACCCCATAAAAGATAAGTCACTGAAGTTTCAGAGATTAAATATAATTTTTTAATAATCTGGGCATTTTCACAAGAGACAGGGAAGCCCTACCACTGCAGAAAAGTTTCCAACCTGCCCCTGGCCAACAACAGGCATATACAGTAGACCAATGGTATCTGTAGGTAACTGGCTCCAAGTAGACTGGCACTGAGGAAACACCACAAATGCTCAGGAAGCACAGTTAAAACACACTGACAATAAAAGACTGACTGAGCTTGCACTAACTGAGTTGTACAAGGCATGCATGGGAATTTTTTTCACCCCACACTTGGTCAAATCTAGTGGAATAAATCCACAAATAAGGTACTGGTAATGATCAGTGCTTTAAGTACTATGACTTTTGAAAAGACCATTCTGAGCTCTGCCTATTGATAGTGGCTGAAAAGAGTGACGTAGTCAGGGATGACTTCAAATCCAGATTGACCTGCTCTAAACTTGGCATTGCCAGGTAGTTCTGACCCTGCACAACCCCCACCTCTACCCCTCATCCTTCCACTGGAGCTAGAAATGTTTCTTCAAGGGGTATCAAGTCTGGGTTTATGGGCCATACAGCCTCTATGTCATCTACTAAATCCTGACTTCTAACTGAAAATCAGCCACAGACACTACATAAACAAGTAGTTGTGGATTGTATTCCATTACAACTTTATTGACAAAAGTAAGTGACCTACTCTAAGGGCCTGGTTTGCAACTCCTGCTCTAGAACAAAACAGAATGGACAATCTGAAATGTGACAAAGTCTATGCTGAAAAAGTAGTGTCTTTGATACTTCCTCGTCTACTGGTGCTGGACTTCCATGTAAACAAGCCTGATGGAAGGACACTGGCAGGTAACAGACAATCTAGATCCCAACACCTACTTTTAGGAATTAGTGTCAAACTAATTCCACTTCAGGGAATCCGTATTACCTCACTTCCTATGTTTGCCTGCTTCCCAATTACCATGTAGTTATCAAGAGGCATCAACTTGCCAGTCTCTTATTCTGGTCAAAAGAGTAATTCATCAGTTTAGGGGGCTAAAGCCCAGGTTTCTATTTCATAAAAGATGTACAATAGGTTCTTTAAAAAAATAAGTTACACAAATATTTCTGGACACAAAACTCATATGTAGACCAAGAGTCACAGAGAAGACAAGAAGCTAAAAAGTACAGCCCTCACGTACAACAAGGCTTATAAGACTGCCTGCTCTCTCTCATTGGGTAGGTCTTCCCTGGGCATCCCACTCTCAGGAGAAAACCCTGGCTTGTATGACCTAAGTGACTTTCCAGTCTTTAACAAGCCCTTTTCCTGGACTGATAGAGAGCAGACCCAGAAGCTCTGGAGGGGACCCCCAAGGCTCGAGTTTGGCAATGGAACCAAGGCCACAAGCAGACAAGCTCAGAGGAACTATGCAACCTCCTTGCTCCTGTCCTTTCCACTAGGACACATCAGGCCTGGATTCTCGTGGATGCCACTTCTTCAGTCACTGTTGTTCAGGTGCCTGTTTAGGGGATGGAGCTGTGGTCACAACAACAGTAGAGACAGCTTTGGAGGATCCAGATGCTGTACCTTGCTGGAGATGGGATGCAGGAACTGTCTGGATGCGTACCTGTTTGCAAACAGAGAAGGGCTAAGTCATGACTGCTAGTGGGCTCAGAGGTAAGAATTACAAAGGAGACAGAACAGCCTAGAGTGGCCAAGAGTCTGCAACCAGGACCTTACCTGAGTAGCCTGACCTTGTTGCTGAAGCTGCTGCAACTGCTGGGCAGTGAGGAAACTAACAGGCTTGTTGCCAGCAATGAGCTTAGTGCCTGCTGGCATGGTTGTGAGGATGATATTGCGGCCCAGTCCACTGAGGCTGAGAAGAGACATAATATAGGAGTAAGTTCTGGCCAACTCATAGGATAATCTCTCAAGCCTAACTTTAGGCCAGGCACTAAAGGACAAGGAGAGAAGATCTAGTGCCCATGAAAATTCCAGCATTCTGGATTCAAATAAAACTTGGTACAGAGATCCTCTTTTTTCTAGCTTCTATGCTTCCCATGGCAGAAGCTTACATGGTACTGGATAAAATTCCATGAACAATGAACCCCCAACGAGCAAGAAGAGATGGCAGAAGAGCTATGTTACACTGAAAGACACCCTCGCAGTCAAGCACAGTGGCACCCTAAGTCCCAGCTACTTAGAGGCTGAGGCATGAAGATCACTTAGGGTGGATTTTACAGTGAGTCTGCATAACACAGTAAGACCCTATCTCTTAAAAAAGAGAAAAGAACATGAACTCCATAGCCCTGAACAGCCACTGTCTTCACCAACCCCTTTGTCTCTGTTTAAGAGTCACAGAAAGCTATTATCCTCCAAACTATCTTGAGTTCAGAACTTAAACAGAAAAGGCAGGTTCCCCACATACCTGAGGCCTGCCTAACCACCCCATATCCCTCCCTTCTATTCTACCACTTTATTACTATTATTCCTCACTCCATTCTACTGTTTATGACTAGAGACAGCATGGAATTCTGTGCCTTAATCACTACTACTAATGAGCACCAAGATGGGGCCCCAGAAACACATGGCATCTTCCTGTTCTGTGCAAGGACTGACACACCTTGTATAGACCCACTCCCAAGCTCCTCCCCTCCCAAGAGCACTCACTTGGCTCCAATGTTGCCTTTGATGATAGGGGCTGTGACCACACTCTTGCCCTTCATTGGCTGGCTAATCACAGAGAGTGGAACTGTGATCCGAGTAGGCAGCTTGCCCTACAGAAACAAAACAATTAGCTTTTGTGGAATAAAAGATCAGAAAGCCCACCAGGCACCACCAACAAGAGATAAGAAGTGAGAGCAAGCTCTATAGATATACCTCCTATTACTGCCAAAGTTCCAATATTCCAGGGGTTTGGGTCCAAAGAACCCTCATGAAATGGCTCATAAGGTAGTTAGCTGCCATTCTATATATCACCCTCTTTAATGTTCCAGTTCTATTTGTTGGAAGCAATTTCAAACTACTGTTATCATATCTTTATTAGCATTTAGCAAAATTTAAGAGCAAAGTCCATTAACCAGTTGCCTGGTTTATCATTGTTTAAATCTATTTATTACTGCTGGGCACTGGTGGCTCACATCTGTAATCCTAGCTACTCAGAGGCAGAGATCTGAGAATCATGGTTCAAAAACAGCTTGGGCAGGAAAGTCTGAGACTAAGACTCTTATCTTCAATTAAGCACCAAAAAGTGAGATGTGGAGATATGGCTCAAGTGGTAGACTGCTAGCACTGAGCAAAAAAGCTCAGGGTCAGCAACCAGGCCCTGAGTTTAAGCTGCAGGACCAGCACCAAAATATATATATTGCAGTTCATTTATTTGTGGCTCCACTGCATTGCAGGTTTTAAAAAAAAACAAAACATAGTGATCCCTCACATATTATGGGAGACCCCCCACAATATGTGAAAATCCACAAAGTAGCAATCAGTGAACCACGATACAGTAAGGAATAACTATGTGACGCTGCTGCTTAGCAGATTTTCACCTATCACAGAGCTGTCTGGGATGTAACCCCTGGGATAGGTGAGGTAATCATTGTATTGATCTATTTCTCCCTTAGGTGACTTTTGTGTCTATCATGAAATTAAATTGCTTCCTTTAAGTGTTCAATTTCTATTTTTTTTTTTTTAAAAAGCAGAAATCATACTTGGCTGCTTTCCAGGGAATAAATTTATACCTGGCCCAGCACCAGATTCTTAGCCCCTAGCCTAGGGAGTCTGACCCGGATGGATCGTAAGTGTGAGGGAGACAAGCATGGGATGGGCAGAGCTCAGGAGTTCACAGAGAAAGCACACGCCACCCCTCCCCTGAGCACAAGCTCCCTGAGGGCATGCCACATGCTCCACATGCTTCCTGGGTTTTCCAGGAACGTCCATGAGCTCATTTCTCCAGTAATCACTAAAAGCTATAGCTTAAGAAGTAGAATGCTAGCCTTGAAATCAAAAGCTCAGGGATAGCACCTAGGCCCTAAATTCAAGCTCAGTACCAGCACTCATGGCTGGCACACACATACACACAAAAATTTTTAGAAGAATATGTGCACATATTACACTTTTTTGTTTTGCTTTGGGTTTTTTTGGTCAGTTGTGGGGCTGAACTCTGGGCCTGGGACTGTCCCTCAGTTCTTCAGCTCTAGGCTAGTGCTGTACCACTTGAGCCACAGTGCTACTTCTGGCTTTTTTCTGCTTATGTGGTGCTGAGGAATCAAACCCAGGGCCTCATGCATGTGAGGCAAGCACTCTACCACTGAGCCAACTTCCCAGCCATATTACACTTTTATAAATTGTGTTTCAAAAGAAAACAAAAAAGCCTACCATGATTTCAAGAGAAAGTGTGACATTGTCCAAAATGAAATGTACTCTACCTGATTTATGGAACTGTAACCCCTGTGTACATCACCTTTCTAATAACAGTTTTTTAAAGGGGGGGGAGCTTATCAGTAAATAAAGCTATTTGGTAAAATGAGGTGACAAGGAGGTTTCCTAGTTCTGAGGGAATTCCCAGAGGGGTAGGGAAAACAGCTTCCTGGACTATGTATGCTGACAACAAACCTGCAATCCTGCATTCAGGAGGCTAAGGCAGGAAGATCATGAAGACTGAAGCCAGCCTTGGACACAGAGCGAGACGCTATCTCAAAAAAAAAAGGCAGTTTCCTAAGCAGAAAGGTACTTTTTACCACAACACTACTCACAGTCTGTGACGTGGACACAACTGTGGTGCTGACAGGGACCTGCCGCACAGCGGGGGCTCCAGTCCCGATGCTGATGGGAGTGCTTGTGGCCCCAGAAGCCACAGCCACAGTCTTGGACATGGTGGCATTCAAACTGGGCAAGGACACTGTTGAAGAATGGACAGGTCCAGCCCCGCTGGCCACTGAGGCCCCTTGCTTGGCATGGGTTGCGACAGTGATGGTCTGGCCTGCTTTGGGGGGCATCACTCCCAGGCCCTGCACGATGCGGATTGTGGCAGCTGGTTTTGCTTCTGAAGAGGCCACTGTGTTTTTACCCTTCTGCTCTGCCACACTCACACCCAGGGCTGGCATCAAGCGAAAAGCTGAACTTGAGGCTTCTGTTGGCTTGAGCTCAGGAGTCACTTTGACCACAGTGGTACCTGCTGGAGTGGAGGAAGGGGCACTGCCTGAACTGGTCTTGGCAGGGCTATCTGCTGTGTGAATGGGATTGGAAGTGACATGTAAGGTAGCAGAGATGCCTTTGCCTGTTGTGCCACTTCCAGCCCCGAAGAGGTCCTGTGTCAATTTCACCGTGGTGACCTGGGACTTGGCCAGTGTGGCCATCATGTCTGGGGTGATTCGCAGTACTGTCTGACCCTTGGCATCTGTAGTGATGGAAGACGGTGGCAGACGCAGTACATCTTTTCCCTGGATATGGAAGTTTGTGGCTGTGATTGGAATGCTGCTTCCTGTCTGGGGCTTCACCCCAAGTTGTCCTGTGATTGCCACCTGGAGGGGAAGAGGAAGCACTTGAGGAAGTGGCTCACACAGCAAAAGGAGGCAAACCTCTGCTCATAGCTACAATTTTTTTGGGGGGGTGTCGGTCATGGGGCTTGAACTCTGGGCTTGAGTGCTGTCCCTGCACTCTTCAGTTCAAGGCGAGCGCTCTACCACTTGAGCCACAGCTCCACTTCTGGCTTTCTAGGGGTTTATTGGAGATAAAAGTCTCACGGACTTTCCTGCCTGGGCTGGCAAGATCCTCAGATCTCAGCCCTCTGAGTAGCTAGGATTACAGGCATGAGCCACTGGCGCCCGGCTATAGCTACATTTTATACTTTAACTTTTTACTTTGAAAAATGGTAAACACCCTTCAATGTTAAGGAGAATATAATGAACTCCAAATCCTTCCCCAACTTCAAAAATAATCACTTTGATAAGTTTGTTTTATTAATCCTTGCCCACTTTTGGGGGTCGGGTGCGAGAGAGAACCTGGAATCCACCCCCCAGGAGAGGGAGATGCTGAAGATGAAATTCAGGACATCACATTGAGCTCTAGAAATTGAAAACATTTTAACACAAACCCTATTTTACCAACTAGAACTTGTATATCCATCTAACCTAAAGAAATTGAAAACAAAAGAGATCTTGTAAAAAAAAAACAAAAAATAAAATCACCATCTCATTAAACAACACAACTGCATTCAGTGTGTTCGCATGTTTTCCTAGGTGCTCACACGTCTTCTTGCAGTTAGGCCTTGTCTGCGGCAGCATGGCAGTGTGGCTCTGTGCGGGTGCTCTGGAACCAGACTCCCTGACTTCCTAACCAGCTCAATAGAGGACCAATTCCCTGATTTGTAACACGTTATCTTTCAGTCTACTCAGGTCATTCCTCTTTTGGTGGCCCCTCCATTGAACCACACTCACAGAATGAAAACATGCCATGATGCTGGTCAGGCTAAAAGCCATCAACCAGCTCTGCTACACCTCCTGCTTTTTCCACTCTACACTCCACTCCTGCCAGTTCTGTTCTTTCAGAAGCAAAATTCTTCTAAAAATTACCTACACTCACTGTCTCTGCTTCCATACCCTGCATTCTTTGGAATCTAATTCTCAAAAGCTACCAATTTCTAGCCCAGTGACATTCACATACTTACCATCTCACACATGTATTGCTCCTGCCTGAGCCTATTTGTCAGTCTGTCCTGCAGTCTCTACACCTCAATTTTCTCCTGTCTCAGTAAGTAATACCATCATCTAACCAGTCACTCCAGCTTGCCCTCAACTTGCTTTAGTGAGTCACATGCTCCAGATACCAGCAGACCACAATGGCTGCCTTCAATTTCATCACCCCCAACCATCATCTCCATTGCGCAGACCTTGGTAAGGTGAGGGTACCACACATGGTACTCTACTCCCTACTGTCCCTAAAATTAATGGAAACCAGATCAAGTCAGCCTGGCCCACAATCTTCCAGGGGGCACATCACATTTAAATCAAAATCAAAGCCCACATAGTCTAACCACTGACAACCTCTCCCAACCTCATGGTCTAACATGCATGCTTCCTCCCTGATGCAGCTCCATCCACATGGTTTTTCTCAAACACGTTCCTGACATAGACACTTTCTATACCTAGGCATGGAATACTTTATCTCCAAGTCACCATACATGGCAGACTCCCTCAAATGTCATCTCCTCAGAGGCCTTCCCTATCATCCTGGCTCATTCTACCCTTCCCCTGTCTACTGATCCTCTGTGTTTTTTGTTTTTTTTTGGGGTCCGGTTGTGGGGCCTGAACTCTGGGCCCGGGCGCTGTCCCTCAGCTCTTCAGCTCAAGGCTAGCGCTGTACCACTTGAGCCACAGTGCCACTTCCGGCTTTTTTCTTTTTTCTTATGTGGTGCTGAGGAATTGAACCCACGGCCTCATGCATTGCAAGGCAAGCGCTCTACCACTGAGCTACCTTCCCAGCCCCTCCTCTGTGTTTTCTACCACCTGATGCTAACCTAGTTATTTCTCTTTTAGGGACAACATGACTTCTAGAAGCAGAGACCTAGTTTACTTAATATGCCACTAAATCCAAAAAACAATAAATAATCGCTAAGTGAAAATATTACTGTTATATAAATATGACTACAAAATGAGGAAAACAAAATGTGCCTACTCCACTGTGCTATGAAAGTGTTTAATGGCTATGAAGTGCAGTGTGATGCAGTGAAATGCAGTGAGGTATGGCAAGCAGGAGCACTCTGCATAGTATTTGCTAGTCTGCGTCACAGTTACGTGAAGAGCAATGATCATCCTTTCAGATTCACAAGAAACAAAGGCATTAACTTTTGCCAGTGGTAAACTGAAAAGCCAGTAACATGGAATCACAGAAATGTAACTACAGAAATTCAGGAAGACTGCACTGTAAATCCAGAGCTCCATTTACTGAATACCGAATTACATGGCAAGAAACAGAAGCAATTGCTTGAGCAACCATAAATGTCATAACTGTCCTTAGTGGAAACTCATACTTGCATTGACTACAAATGAAAGACCAAAGATGACCAAGCGCCATGGGGACCCAGTCGCTCTATGACACCCAGTCGCTCTATGACACGAGAGCCAAGTTCACCTACCTGCTTGATGATGTTCTGTCCTGCGACGTTCTGAATGACAGCAGTCGTGGAAGCACTAGGAGCTGAACTCCCAGGTGAACTTGTGGCTGGTTTGCTCATAGGGCTGGCTGTGGCAGGGAGACTTGTCACGGTGAGTCCCACCTGTCCAGGTCCCGACCGCTGCACAGTGGCCACTGCAGTCTGTCCTTTGACTGGAACAGTGGCCATGACAGCCTAGTTCAGGGCAGAACCCGAGAGCCTGATCAGACACTGAGGGGGCCCAGCACTGCAAGCAGGGGCCCTATCTGTCACCACCCCAGGAAGCATCTTCTGCTGTATTTCTGCTCTCTGTGCCTGAGGCTCACCAGTCCCCAACATGGATGCTGTAAATTTCTTGTGTTTAGACAGAACATCTTGAACTTCAGAAAAACTTTATATTTAACATCTTTTTATTCCTACATGCTAAAGACAAACAAGGTTTTAGCCCTTTTACACATACTGAAGCAAACTGAGGAAAGAGTATATGAGTGTCTCTAAAACTGTACAACTAGTCAGCTACAGCGCTAAGATATAATGGAAGGAGTCTTGAGATGTAGACAACCAATCTCAGCATTTACATCCCACTCCTAACAGGGCCCAGATGTTAGAATGCTGAGCAAATCATCAAACATTGCAGGTCTGATTCTCAAGATGTAAGAGTACTGAAAAATGCTTACCCAGCTTAAAACATTGAATGTTTCATGATCAGTAGTAATCTTCCACAATTTCCAGGCCTTCCCTAGACTGCTCACTAGACTTCTCAGCCCACTTCAGGGCCCACTGAACCTGTCTCCTAGTGACCTTCCAGCTTCCCTCTTACCTGGGGCACTACTTTGGTCTGTGTGGCAGTGGCTGGCACCCGCATCTGTGGTCCTGCTGGCATCTGTGGCAATGTCTGTGCTGGCCCTGCTGACTGCTGGGGAACAGCAGGAAGCCCAGGTTGGGCCACTACCCGTACCTGGGGAAGAGTACCTGAGCCCGAATGGCTCACAACTCTTGCAGTGGCCTGAGAACTGGGTGGAGTCTGGCTGGAAGTGGGAGAGAGCACTGTTCCTAGCTGTGGCATTGTTGGTGAGGATACCAGAAGAACACTGTAAAGAAAATCCAGGTAAAACACAAAGCAAAAACGTAAGACATACATGTAAAATGACTGGAGTGAAAGAACAACCCAAAACAAAACAACAAACAATAATAATAAAGATCAAAGGTGCTTACCCTGAGCTAGACTTAGCTGGTTCTGAGACAGTGGCAGGGCCACTTTTGCTCACCGATGACACAGGTGGAGGGGAGATGGGGGTGGTAGGCAATGCTGGTGTGGTGGGGGTGACAGGCGTGACGGGGGTGGGGGGCATGCTGGAGTCACTGAGGCTCATCTGGCTCTGCTCTGACGGGCCAGTGCTGAGGGCCTTCGTGGAGCTCTCCTTATTGTTGCACTTCTGCAAGGGGAGAGAATGGGAATCCACCACTGCTGTCATGAAGCTTCCACAGGCACAGCCTGAGATTTCCAAGTCACCAAGTGAGAGCTAAGTGGTTACCCAGAATGCCTAGGGTGGATGCTCCCCTGAGATCACTTACCACTTTAGATGGGGGTTTAGGTTTCTGCTGAAGAGCTTTTCTGGCTTTAGCCGCAGCTGCTTGAGCTTGATGAATACGCTCTGTAAACAACAATGGTAATCTTCAACAAATTTGACCTTATTGTACAAATAAAAGGAGCTTCATTTTAAAAATTAAGACCTCACCAGGCAGAGTGGTACATTTCCAGCACTCAGGAGGCTGAGGCAGGAGGATACAAGATCCACAAGAACCCAAAGGCCTTGCTCAAAACAAAATGAACAATCTGAGGGCTATGGCTAATGCATATAATCCTAGCTACCAGAAAGACAGTGATTGGAGGAATTTAAGTTCAAGGACAACCTAGGCAAAAAGTTAGTGAGACACCATCTCAATCAATAAAATCTGGATGTGGTAGCATGTGTGTCAGCTACATGAGAAACATAAAAAAATGCGGATCACAGACTAGGCCAGCCCAAGCATTAATGTGAGAACCTACTCAAAATAACTAAAGCAAAAGGGTTGGGGACATGGCCCAAACGGTAAGAGTGCCTGCCTAGCAAGCATAAGATCCTTAGATGAAATCACAATACTACTCAAATAAATTAAACAAACAAATAAATGACAGTGAAAACTCTCTAAGTATCACTGGTTGCTTTGAAGGTAGTATGAATCCTGTCTCCAAGTTCCTATCCTGCCTAATGCCAAGGAAAAGAATCATAGAACTGGAACAGAAAGTCAGAAGCACACACATCTAGTTGGTGGGTTGTACACAGGTCTCACATACCGAACTCCTCCTCACTGCGGTCACGATGCAAGTAGATCCACAGCTTTCGTCCAATGTCGTATTTCACACAGGGGTCTTTTTCATAATGTAGCCGATCAAGTGCACCACTCACTACCGTGTTCACCTAAAAACAGAACAAAGGGAAATAAGCAACAGATACAGCCCAAATAAAGAAGTTGTTTGCATTCCTGAGAAAAACCACTGGCTATGAGTGCCAACTGATAAACAGATTACATCTCAGTCTAGCTGTGCTTTCCCAATGGCTGACCAAATCACCTGGCAAAACACAAATGATGTCAAACTCCTAAGGCACTGGTCGTCACTATAAGGATATTGAGTACTCAGTAACTGTAGCAGCCTTTTCTTTACTATAAGCTGATGGAAAGCTTAGAGACAAATTTCCCAATCTTCTTGCCTTATCTCAAAATTAGCTGGGGTTACAGCTATGTACTGGCTTTCTTCACTCAGTTTTGTGTGGGGGTTTGTTTGTCTTTTTTTTTTTTTTTTTTGGTCCTGGTCCTGACTAGCACTCTAGCACTTGAGCCACAACTATACTTCCAGCTTTTTGGGTAGTTAATAGAGGTAACAGTCTCACAAACTTTTCTGCCCAGGCTGATAGTTAAGATAACAGGTGTAAGCCACCAGCTCTTCATTCAGTTTTTTAAAAATTTATGTCAGGCTCTATGGGTGTAATGCAGTGGTAAAGTATTTGCCCAACATGTAGAAGGCCCTGGGTTCAATCCCTAGCACCAGGAGAAAAGTATCATTTGTATTTCTAATACATTTTCTGTAATGTATTCTGGAACAGAGCCAAGTAAAGCTTTTTCTCCCACTTACCTGAGTGCTAGTAACATCTGATGCAAGGAACTGGGAGTCTTTGAGGAGTTCACAGATCTCTGCCCGAGTGCCTTCTCCATTAGGTAGCCTAGCAGCAGCATCCCGAACTGATAACATCAGAAAGTACAAAATCCAGGAGTCAATCAAGGCCTTCACTAAGGAACTAGGTCCCCTGATGTGCTATGAAGTGACAGTACTCCTTGAACTTACTGAATCTCACTGACTGAGTCAGGTGCACCCTGCCCTCTAGTGGCCAGCATCTCTGCCACTGGAGAGTCCTATACACTTCACACTTGGGGAGGTCTGAAGGTTTCTGGACACCTTGGAATTCAGTGGTTCTAGGAACCGAGGTAGAAATGTTACCTCTCTTACTGAAATTTCACATTTCACGCAATTATAAACAAAGGCTATAAGTATACATTGGCAGTGCTGTGATGCTGTAATATAAGTCCAATGGTTTCATATATTGTAGATGTTGAAGACAATTCACAATCATTTCTATTCGTATCTTTTTGGAATTGACAGAAGTTATATAAAATCTGCTGCTAAATCTTCTCATTGACTATTCCAAATATATATTTCTGCACATAGCTTGCTATAGTATCTTATTAACTACTTTCAAACTGACTTCTTCTGCAATGAAAAATTCTTACTATGCTCTTAAAAACCATTCTGGAAAGGGGTCCATAGGTTTCTCCAGACTGCCAAAGGGATTCAGAGCAACATAAAAATCTAAGAAAGCAAAATCCCACATTTAACTATTTAGCTGGCCTGGGAGAAATTCTTTTTTTTTCCTTTCCTTTTTTTTTTTTTTTTTGTCAGTGTGGAGCTTGAACTCTGGGCCTGGGCACTGTCCCTGAGCTCTTCAACTCAAGGCAAGCACTCTACCACTTGAGCCATAGCGCCACTTCCAGTTTTCTGAGTAGTTTATTAGAGATAAGAGTCTCATGGATTTTCCTGCCTTGGCTGGCTTTGAACCGTGATCCTCAGATCTCAGCCTCCTGAGTAGCTAGAATTACAGGCATGAGTTACCAGCGCCCCGCAAGGAGAAATTCTTGAATGAATATAACTCTGAGCCCAACTGCAGAAAGAAATACTGATTCTTGGCATCCATCTCGAGGCAGAATCCCTCCCTCATTTCCCAAATTCCAAAGATTACAAATATTATCCCTCAAGGGTTAACAAATGTTAACCCTACCCCTAGCTCTGAGTGGATGATACAAGAGTAGAATCTGGCACCAAGAGAATTGATTTGAGAATAGTTTTGGGACGGATTAAAAAACAACAACAACAGGAAGACAGAAACCCCTGATGATAAATACACATTACATACCAAGAGACAGGATGGTGACATAGGCAGGCCGATCAGAGCGCAGCAGTGAATGCTCTCGAGCCTTGTTGAGGGAGGTCTCCTTGTCAAACACGCCCTTTACTGGCCCCACCACAGACTCAAAGCCATGCATGCGAAAAGTGAATGCCTTATGGGGTTGACTGTACCTATAACGTTCCTGCCAAGAGAAAAGGCAGAAAGCTCCCAAGTCAGAATTAGTAGGGCTCTTCCTAGCTCTCCACTACAAAAAGGGAACCCACAGATGGATTCTAAAACAGGAAGGAAACAGGTAATCCCACTAACAAGGAACAGCCAACCACAATAAAAAAAAAAAAAAAAAAAAGATAGTCCTCAGAGCTGGTCACCCAGCAAAGGACAACAAAGCAAACTGTTGCTTTCTTGGAAAAAAAGACCATCCAATTAGTGATCACTCCCTTCCTTCACATTATTCCTTCCCCAAACTAGGAATCTCAACCATCAGAGTATCTCGGGTGAGGAGTACTGATTTTCTCAAAAGAATCTGGACTCAAATAGAGTACTTCCCTCTACTTGGCTTCTCACAGGCAGATATTTATACTGCACTCAAGGTACTTTTTTGTGGGTATGTGTTATCGGTCCTGGAGCTTCAACTCAGTGCCTAGGCACTATCTCTGAGCTTCTTTTAATCAAGGTTAGTGCACTACCACTTGAACCACAGCACCACTTTCAGCTTTTTCTGAGTTTATTGGAGATAAGATTCTCACAGACTTTCCTGTACAGGCTGGCTTCAAACCTTGATCCTCAGATCTCGGCCTCCTGAGTAGCTAGGCTTACAGGCGTGAGCCACCAGTGCTCAGCTCTCTAGGGACAACTTACCTGCTCCTGAAAAACTCGTTTCTCCTCCCCTGTGCTGGGCCGCACAACGTAGTCAGTTCTTCTGAAACAAAGAATTCTGCATCATCTCTCAAGAGCTAGAAGATGATAAGTCACACACCCATCACCCTTTTTCAGCACCTAGAACTCTTTCCTTGACAACATGAAAATCCCTTCAAGGGGAAGGAGGGTGGAAGGGGGAGGGGGGGGAGATGAGAAGGGATGGGAAGGAGAAACAAAGGAGGAGGCAACAATGCTTGATAAGAAATGCACTCATTGCCTTGCCCATGTGATTGTAACCCCTCTGTACGGTATTTTTACTATTTAAAAAAAAAAAAGAAAATGGAAAAAAAAAAAAGAAAATCCCTTCAAAAGTGCTCAACTCCTGAAAAGTCTACTTTCCAACTTCTATTGACTTCTACTGGTACTGTCAGAATTACTCAATGCTTAAAATGCAAAAATTTTGGGGTAGGCAGAAAAGAAACTGGTATTTTTAACTTCTGTTCTTAGTATTGCTACCAATACTCAAGCCCAAACTATTTGCAACAAAAAGTATCAGCCTTAAGTGGACTAAAGCACCAAAGTTTGTAACAAGGGTGGTTTCTCTGCCTCCCAAGGAAAGTACCAGAATCTGAGTTCCACATTCCTGTTTACATGAATATATATTCTGCTGCACTTTAGGTGGATGTTTGTCCTAAAGTTTGAAAATCAAACTCAGATGACACCAGTCAAGAACCCAGGATAAGCTCTTATAAATCAGAACTCTGGTGGGGGTCCTGTTGCTAACCTTCAGCAAGTCATTGAACCTCAAGCCCTAATTTCTTTATAGATGAAATAAGGAAGTTGGATGTGATAAATCATTCCAAAATGGGAACCTAGATATGTATACATGGAAAAATTGCGCCTACCCAGTAGGTAGATCGTGTCCCCTCATAAGTCCCCTCTCTTAAGCAAAAGTCTTTCCACAAGGAGCTGCTTTTATTGATAAGTATGTATCACTGTCCTCAGGTGGCTGAGGTGGGTAGGAATCAGCAGACTCCTAGGATCTCAAACATACCAAGTCATGACAGCTGAACCAGGACAATGCAACAACCATGGTTTCATGGACACCACCTACCAACAGAACATTATACTCACACTCGAGGGACAGGTGTCATGGCATCTGAACTGTCTTCATTTTCTTGCTGGAGAAAAGAAAAACATTAACAGTTAAATGGACTAAAATAATTTTCACTAACTTGAGAGATCTTGAAACTCAATGAGAAAGACCTGTTATTTTTAAAAAAAAAACATACTTTACAAAAAACCTGGTCTTTGGTCTCTAGCCACAGCTGGAAGAGTGCAGCTAATTCCTTTTCATTATCTTGGGACTGACCTATTAGAGGGGAAATAAAAAGACAAAAAAGAAGTATTATTCAAAATCCTATCTTCTCATTACCTGCTCTATGTCAGAGAGAAAACACATCAAGACCCATGACAATGATCCTTTGCATATACACTGCTCTTCTACTCACTTCTTGGAGCTCTACTCCTGGACATTACTCTTTAGGTCATTCAAGGTTTTTGGCTCATAGTGTTTATAATCAAGGGAGGAAGCGCGTATGTTAAATAAAACTATAAAGGCTGTGACAACAGATTACACAAGAACAATCATCCTATCCTTGATGTGGGAAAAAAGCTTTACTTGACCACCGCCCTAGAAAGAAAAAAGCAGTCTGTGTCTTCATCTCTTGCCACCTTGTTCAGACTAGTGCAGCACCTGACTGGTGACAGTACCTAAATTTCCTTCCCAGGCTAGAACCACCATAGGACCAGTACCACATAGATCTGTGTGTGAATACCCTTCCCAAAGAGGCTGGGTGGCTATATACACCAGCCTGGTTACTTCCATTTTGACTCAACAATATACAATACCATCAAAATCACCATTTCCAGGAACCCCTGAATGCTTATTTCTATGCTACGCTTACTTGGTCCTACTGTACCTTCCAGATGATTTTGCTTCTAATTTGATCATCCTCTCCTGACACTCCCTCTAAGATCTGTGAGGGTGTGAAAGCCATTTCTCCCTAAATCTATCAACTATGCATGTGACTGTTTACTCTCTAGTGGCTGTGTCCCACAGAATCAGGACACACCCCTAAGATTTTCCTTCTCTCCACAGTGGTTTCAGAAATTTGTCGTCAATTCTTCTCAAAATTTAATGAAAGTGTTTTCCAAAATAGAGAGCCCAGAAATATACACATATAAATTCATTTGGCCAAGACCAAGAATGCACAATAAGGAAAGGAAAGTTCCTGTAAAAGAATGAATTGTAGGGAAACTAGACATCCACATTTTTTTAATTTTATTTTTTATTTTTTACATTTTTTATTATATCTTATTATATCTTTAAGTAGTTGTACAAAAAATCCATATTCTTGAGAATGAAGTTTTGTGTGTGTACCAGTCCCAATACCTGAACTCGGGGGCCTGGGTGCTGTCCCTGAGCTTGCTTTCATTCAAGGCTAGTGCACTACCACTTGGAGCCACAGTGCCATTTCCAGCTTTTTATTGTTGTTGTTGGTCATGGGACCTGAACTTTAGGTCTGGGCACTGTCCCTCAGCTCTTCAGCTCAAGGCTAGCACTCTACCACTTGAGCCACAGCTCTACTTCTGGCTTCTCCTGCGTAGGTGGTGCTGAGGAATCAAACATAGGGCCTCATGCATGCAAGGCAAGCACTCTACCACTGAGCCACCTTCCCAGCCCATTTCCAGCTTTTTGGTAGTTAATTGGAGATTAGAGTCTCACTCACAGACTTTCCTGCTCAGGCTGGATTTGAGCCATGATCCTCAGATCTCTGTCTCCTGAGAAGCTACTGATGCCCAGCTGAAATTACATTTTTATGTCATACCATAAGGGTTAATAAGATTTAAGTGTAGCCAGGAACCAATGGCTCACACCTGTAATCCTAGCTATTCGAGGCTAAGGATCGCGGTTTGAAGCCAGCCCAAGCAGGAGATCTGTGAGATTCTTATCTCCAATAAACTACTTAGAAAAAGCCAGAAGTGGCGCTGGGGCTCAATTGGTAGAGTACTAGCCTTGAGTAAAAAAGAAGCTCAGCGACAGTGCTCAGGCCCTGAGTTCAAGCCCCAAGACTGAAAAAAATAAATAAATAAAAATATAAAAGTTGGTGTTGGCAAGAATGTAGAGAAAAGGATGTAGAAAAAATTATACACTGTTGATAGGAACATAAAATCATCCTGCTCTTAGAAAAAACAAAAAACAGAACTACCATATGATCCCACTTCTAGGAATAGTCAAAATAACTGAAATCAAGATTCCAAGGAGTTATTTTCACTCCAATGGTCATTGTAGTTTATTCACAATACCAAAATACAAAAATGTACCTAAATATCTATCAACAGGGGGAAAAAAAAGGTGACAACATCCAAAAGTATATTATTCAGGCTGGGAATATGGCTTAATGGTAGAATGCTTACTGAGCATGAATGAAGTCCTGGGTTTGATTCCTCAGCACCACATACACAGAAAAAAGCTGGAAGTGGTACCATGGCTCAAGTGGTAAGAGTGCTAGCCTTGAGCAAAAGAAGCTAAGGCACAGCACCCAGGTCCTGAGTTCAAGCCCCAGAGTGCCCCCCCCCCAAAAAAAAGTATATTATTCAGCCTTAAAAGAAGAAATCTCACCATTTGCAAGAGAATGGATGAATCTGTAATGTATTAGGCCAGTAAACTAATCAAATCATATACAGAGAAGTACTTCATGATCTCACTTATATAAGTTGCCTAAAGTAGTCAAACTCATATAAGCAGGGTGTTTCTCAGGGGCCAGAGAGAAAAGATAACTCTATTCAATGGGTATAAAGTTTCAGTTATGCAAGATGAATAAGGTCTAAAGACATGCTATACAACAGTCCCACATGACTTCAAAATTTGTTGAGAGGATTTACCTAATGTTAAGTTTTCTTATCAGGAAAAAAAAAAGGGACACAGAATCAAGGCACAGATGGCTCACTACTGTCATCTTAACTTCTCAGGAGGCTGAGGTTCAAGGATTACAGTACTTGTGCGTCAACACAGGACCTCACACTCTAACTTGGCTTTTTCCACTTAGGGATGGCACTCTACCACTGGAGCCACATCTCCACTTTCAGCTTTTTTGCTGGTTAATTGGAAATAAGAAATTCTCAGATTTGTCTCCTTGGGCTGGTTTCAAACAAGACCCTTAGATCTCAGCCTTTTGAGTAGGATTACACCTGTAATCCTATCTACAGAACTCTATTCTTTAGAAACAGCTTTTTGAGCTGGGTTCTGGTGGCTCACACCTGTAATCCTAGCTACTCAGGAGGCTAAGATCTAAGGATCCTGATTCAAAGCCAGCCAAGACAGGAAAGTCTATAAGATTCTTATCTCTATACCAAATAAGCCAGAAGTCGAGCTGTGGCTCAAGTAGTGGAATGCTAGCTAGCCTTGAGCACAAAGAGCTCAGGGACAACTAAGAGCTAGTGGCTTACACTGTAATCCTAGCAATTCAGGGGACTAAGATCTGAGGATCACAGCTTGAAGCCAGCCCAGACAGGAAAGTCCATGAGACTCAAGTGGTAGAGCACCAACCTTGAGCAAAAGAGCTCAAGGACAGTACCCAGGCCTTGAGTTCAACCCCAGAACCTGTACACACACACACACACACACACACACACACACACACACACACACACACACACACACACACACACACATTAGAAATAGCTGTTTAGAGGCTGTTCACTATTTTACTACATATTATCTTCAATCAACAGCAAAGCCATTCTTAGTAAAGAAAAACAACTATACTGTAAGTCCAAAAACACTGGTATGGCTATTACTGGTGCTACTGTTACTCTTACATACTTAAGTCAATTACATAACTGCACTATAATAAAAGGGCTATTCATGTAGTGGAGATGGGGCTCAAAGTGGTAGAATGTTAACCTTGAGCAAAAGAGCTCAGGAGCAGCACCCAGTCTCTGAGTTCAAGCACAACTGAGAAAAAAAGAAAGAAAGGGAGAAAGAGAGAGAGCAAGAAAGCAAGCAAGAAAGAAAGAGATGAGCCAAAGTCCAACTGGTGATCTTGAATAATTGCTTCACAGAGAAAAGGTCTAATATTGCCTTTTTGTCCAGCATCCTGTACTATACTAATCAGAAAGCAAAAGAAACAGGGAAGGCAGTGAAAGGGAAAGGTAATACAAGCTACTTACCAAGCAATTTCCACTGCTGGGTTTTCTCTTTGAATTCAACAAATGGAGAGAAACTGGAAGGAACAGCTACAAGAAATGGATCCCATGAATAAGGCACACAGGTCAGAGTGCTATACTCAGAGCAAACACAAACAGCCTGTACCCTGAGCTATGTTCTGGTTTTTTTGCCCATCCTAGGGTTTGAACTCAGGGCCTGGGCTCTTTCCCTGAGCTTCTTTTACTCAAAGCTAGCATTCTACCACTTGAGCCACAGCACCACTTCTGGCTTGTTCTGTCTATGTGGTATGAGGAATCAAACCCAGGGCTTCATACATGCTAGGTAAGCATTCTACCACTAAGCCACATTCCTTAGCTTCAGAGTATTTGGGAGTGCATCAGGACAGTGCTATCTATGACATAATGATGCAAAAGTGAAATGAGCACAGCTGCTTTTCAATAGTAAGAACTACTCAGACAAAAAGGGAAAAACTATGACCCTTCAAAAAATGGGCCTTACCTCGACTTTCTCCAGCGAGATACTGCAGGGCTGGCAACACCAACTCAGCCCAGTTGGGAGCTGCAGAGAACCAGCTGTTAAGAGAGCTCGCTGGAGATGACTGCCAGTCCAAAACTCGCTCCTCCAGCTGAGGGAAAGGTATAACAAAGTTACCAGAAATTCCAAGGATGTGCCATGGTAAGCTAGGTATTTGGGTCTAGTGTGCTCAAGTCTCAAAACAAGTTAGCATAAACTCTTGGGCATTTCAATCTGACAGTTTTGCTTCTCAAGCTAGCTATCACCAAAGAGCTAGCTCAACCATTTCAAGACTTTTGATATATAGCTGATGTTTCCAAAACTCTTACCATTGGAAGGCTAGCCTGATTCTCCAGCAGCAATATCTCTAATAGAAGAGAGAAAAAACTAGAAGATATTTCATTGATTCCAAGGCAAGGTTTGAGGTCTTCTAGGGGCCTAATTAAGGAAGAAAAATGTAAGAACAAAATCAGAACATCAAGATTCATTCAGGTCCCTGAGTCTCCTAGCAGTCCTGAAAATTCAAGAAAGGAGCATATGACAGACTTTCCCAGCAGGATCCCTGGACTCAAGACACACAGGTGTTAACACATTAACAACCAGCTCACAAAGTCCAAAAGGACTGGGTAAAGCCCTGAGCTTAACCACCCACTCTGAGCAGCACGCAGCTCACTTACTCTTCCTTAATAGAAGATATTGCTAATGGAGATGGGGCTTGAGAGAGAGGTGGGACCCCTTCAGTGCTACTCAGGGGCTCAGCCAGATCCTCTGCCTCTGATTTAATTAGCTTGATTTTCTTCTTCTTCTTTTCCTCCTTTTCCTTCACCTTTTTTTTAAGGACTGCCAGGTCATATAAGGCTGGGAAGAAAAAAAATACACATGTACAGAACTTCATTCTATGCATCAGGTCTCTGCATCTGCATCAGGTCTTATCTGCATGTTTTTTACTCAAGGCCCACCAAAGACAGAAAAGTCTTAAGACACTGAGATTTTTTTTTTCTAAACTAAATTCAGTGAGTGGTTTACACCTTATTTTTAACATCTAATGATCTGTTCTACTGTTTTTACATTCACAAGAGCAAGCACAAAAGTGTGTAGCACAAAGAGAACTATGGTTCTATTTATTTTTGTCACATGTAGAAAGGCTCATAGAATTTAACAGCAGAGTCAGGCAAAGGCTACCCAGAGAGGTTCCGGTCTTTTACCTGCTAGAGAGCCCTTCCTGCCAGCATTTACTCGAGTCATGATGTCATTGAGGGTCAAGTCCCCTGTCAAAAGGTCCGGGTGATCCTAGACGTGATATACAAAGATTTGGTTATGGAGGCCTAAAAAAGGACCAAAACCTGATGGTTACCTAACAGAGTAAGGTGTCAGGTACATCTGAAAAAAATCATGTTGAGTTAAAATATATGGTGACAAAACCTATTGCTCTTCTTAAGCTGGGCACTGGTGTCTCATGCCTGTAATCCTAGTTACTCAGGAGGCTGAGATCTGATGATGGTGGTTCAAAGCAGAGGCAGAAAAGTCTGAGACTCATCTTCAACTAACCACCAGAAAATCAGAAGTGGTGCTGTGGCTTAAAGTGGTAGAGTGCTAGCCTTGTGCAAAAGAGATCAGGGATAGCCCCCAGGCCCTAATGCCCATGACCAACCAAAAAAAAAATATATATATATATACACATACATACACACATACATATGTTGTTTTGGCCAGTCCTGGGACTTAAACTCAGGGCTTCTTTTGCTCAAGGCTAGCACTCTACCACTTGAGCCATAGCACTACTTCCAGATTTTTCTGTTTATGTGGTACTGAGGAATTGAACCCAGGGCTTCATGCATGCTAGGCAAGCACTGTACCACTAAGCCACATCCCCAGCCCAAAAATATTGCTCTTCTTATTGTGCACAAGAAAACTGTGTTGACTTTCCTGCTGTATGGCATTTATAGTTCATAAAGCTTCTCTGCATTCCTTATCGTGTGTGCTCTTCAGACTTACGAGCAGTTATATATTACAAAATCTAAAGATAGGTTTCTGAGAAGTTAAATCATCTTCTCACTATTGCAGTAAGGGGAAAAGACAGAAAGAATCTAGTTCTGACTTCCCACAGGGGACTTTTCTCATCTTTTCTGCTTCAAATAGCCCACTTTTACTCTCATGCTCAGTACTAACTCAAATCTAGTGGAGTAGAATAATGGAGTCAGTAAAAAGTGGGAAAAACAAAGTTTGATGCTTGGCTCTGGCACTTACTGGTTGTAAGACCAACAACAGCTGACTAACCTCTCTTAAGCACAGGCAACATGAAGGTAACAACATTCATAAATACTGTCATCATTAAGATCAAAGCAGATAGTGTCGAGCATCCTTTAGAAGGATGAAGCCAAAATACTTGTGCTGTCTCTCATCTCTGGTACTAACCTGCCTCTGACTGCCACTTTCTCTAGCAGTAACAGGAAACCAAAATAAGGTAGTGACTACCACTGCCTTACTCAAGGTTAGCCAAAACAGAGACTGAACTGAACACCACACACAGCCACTGCCATCCCAATCTTACTGGTTGATGTTTCCGCTTCTCATGATGTTTCTTTAACATGATCTTCAGGTCACTGTCCCCCAGTTCTATTTTATCTGAGAGAAAAAGAACCAAACCATATGGGCTAGATCATTCACTAGGATGATGCTCTAATCTACATCTTGAATCATGTGACATTCAAAAGTAATGCGTTTCCTTCTGCTGCATGTATACAACAGTACTAAAAATCTTCAAAGGATCAGCACTTCTACTTTTCTATACACTGGTCAGTAAGTGACTTCAATTATTTAGCTGGCCTGAAAACACACTAAAAGCTTAACATTCTCTTTTGATTCCTAAATACTGACTCTTCTCTAATTTCATAGACATTCTAAGAAACTGCTGGCTCTGGTTACCCATTCTGTCCTATTACTGAGTTTTGAGATTTCAAGATTCTGTCCTCTTTATCCCAAAATACCAGATCATCAGCTACTCAGGAAAACTACAAAGGAAAGAAGGTAGGCATGTCTCTACGTGTAAAAATGTTTGACGTAAGCCAGTAATCCTAGACATTCAGGAGGCTGAGTCTGAGGATTGAAGATCCAAACCAGCCCAGGAAAGTTGTGAGACTCCTTATCTCCAATTAACTACCAAAAAGCCAGAAGTGGATATGTGGTTTGAGTGGTAGAGTACTAGCCTGGGGCAGAAAAAGCTCAAAGGCATTGCCCAGGCCCAGAGTTCAAGGCCCAAGACCAGTACACACACACATAAAAAATGTGGAATGTTATGCAAATTTCCCACTGGTAAGGAGCACTGCTATTTCCTGGCAGGTAAGAATCTAGTCCCCATCTCCCTCTAGAGGAGTTCTCACTTCTGCCCTGTAAGTTGCTAGAACAGGGTCAGGATGAGCCCAGTTCTCACCTGCAGTTTTCATATCCGTAGTGGAAAGCGTGGGCACCACCCTCAGGGGCACCGCAGGACTAGGAGAACACGCAGGAGAGCTTGGAAGCCATGAGCTGAGATCTTCAAAAGAAAAGTTTTCTTGTAAATCCAACGTGGCTGTGGACTCCAATAGGGGAGATTGGGTAAGTGGCCATTTGGGTTCAACAGGACTAAGCCAACAACATGGAGGTCAGGGTTCCACATTCCTTTCTGACCCTTCCCCAGATGAGCTGGAGCACACTTAGATCATTTAAACGGCTCTTCCAGGAGAGAGACTTCAACAGTGATGGGGTCGCATTGCAGCAGGCCAACAGTCACTACTACTCTCCTGTAAGGGGAAAAGCAGTTCTCTCAAGTGGCACAATGGGACCAGAAGGCCTACTATGGAAAGACCCTGCTCAGCAGGGATCTATCCAAAAGATGCTCATCTAACTCAAGTGCCACACAAGCACAAGGGTAACAAGGGCATGGAGTCACTCCCATCTACCAGCATCTCAGCATTCAGACAAAAGGCTAATGAGTCCCACTCTCCACCCCCGAGACAAGAGGATTCGGAGAGCTGCTTTACTGGGGAGTTGAGTAACTGCCTCTAGCTCTGATACCCAGCCATGCCAAGTGCCCAAGGACACTCACCCTCTTCATCAGAAGACAGAGCTGTGTCACCACACTCCTCCTTCACTTCCCTTAAGACCTTCAGGTAGCGTTGCTGGGTCCGCCACTCCCGCTCCTCTGGGCTGCGGGAGGGTGAGGGGCGCTTCTGTCTGAAGGGAAGGGCCGGGCCACTCCTACGGGCCATCTCCAGCAGATCCTAGGATGAGATCAGGTAAGTAGAGTACCTATCATTACCAAATCTTGTTCTTTGTATACTTTGCCAACCTAGTTTTATTCTCTTAGATTTTATACTCAATTCCCTGCCCTCCATGACAAAGGAAAATGCAGAGCCTATGTCAATTACAAAGTATCTCTAATGTAAGTGTTAAAGTTTATGAACACCAACATGACACCACAGATGAAAATTCCATACCTGAACTCAAATTGGAGTCCTGAGTTGTCCCACTAAGAATAAACATCAAAGTAATCTACACTGAAGCCTAAAGAACGGCTTAAAGAGGTGGACGCCAGTGGCTCACACCTGTACTGTAATCCTTGCTAACTTAAGAGGCTGAGATCTAGAGGTCATGGTTCAAAGCCAGCCCAGGCAAGAAAGTTCGTTATTTCCAATTAACTACCAAAGAGCCAGAAGTGGAGCTGTGGCTCAAGTGGTAGAATGCTAGCCTTGAGCACAAAAGCTCAGAGACAGTGCCCAGGCCTGAGTTCAATCCCCAGGATTGGCACCAAAAAAAAAAAAAAAAAGACACTTAAAAGAACGTGGAATAACTTTGCCTCAGAATTACTAGTCTAGAAGAGACTCAGAGGCCACTGAGCTTTCTGTTCTACAAACCCATCACAAATTCAGATGCTCGTACAACTCTTCCAATCAATTCCAAAGCACTCTAAGTTTTCTTCAATAATCCTCAATGGCTAGAAATCCATTTGTTTTCCTTGGTAAACACGTAGCCTACCATTTTTCTTCAATTTAGGAAACAGTATCTTTTACATGTTTTAACATCTCTGAAATTGGTAACATTCTTTTGCTTAGTGGTATCTTTTATATCTAATCCATTACTTAAAGTCTTAAAACCTTTTAGTGCCCACATTTTATTTATCCAGTTCCCAGCACTACTTACACTCCGGGAAGCAAGAATCTGCTTTAGCAGCCGATGGAAATACTGCTGTTGAGAGCTAAGGTATCGCTTGTACTGTGACTTGAAGCATAGCTGCCGATACTTGACTACCTCAGGGTTAAAGTGTCCATCTGAAAAAAAAAAAACACAAAAGTACAACTGTTTATCAGTCCACACAGATTTAGCGAGTTTGGAAAAGTAACTATTAAAAGAATCAACATGATAAGTTACGCAGGTCTCTAGGCATTAACCAATAGTGAGACCAAAGGAGGATATTCTTAGGAGAGGATCACAAAGGCACAATAGCTATGTGCATCTGATCATATAAAATAATAATTACCAAAAAAGAACTCCAAGAAATAGAAATAAGGGGTTTTCTTTTCTTTTGTTGCTGTTTTTGTTTTCTTTTCCTTTTGTCTTGCTTATCTGTCTTTGGGAGCATAAGAGAGGGCACAGAAATGGTAGGGCAAAGGGTGAACAAATGCAGTGGTGGTACTCACTAGACACTACATAAAAAATGGACTAACAACTTGTGGGTGAGGATGGAAGGGAAAAACTGGGAGAGAATGAGGGAAGGGATGACACTGTACAAAAAGAAATGTACTCTATTTAACTGTAACCTCTCTGCACATCACCTTTACAATAATAAAGAAATTTTTAAAATAATAATAAAGGAATCAGGAAGGAGAATAAAACATTGCTGAAAACAATGAAAGCTCAATTAAGGCTGATAACCTTAATAACAGAATGCAATCAGCTTCAGCAAAACTAGAAGTAAAATATGGCACTAGTCAGTGAAATGGACAGAAACTTCTGCCTTGACATGCCCTGTCTATACACCTAGTCTGGACAGCTACACTATTTAGGGAAGTAAATAGGTCCAACACAACATAAGGTTTTACACATAATCCTCTATAAAGTTAACTAGGTTTCCACTCTATTCCACAGCAAAGGAGACAGTGTCCTCCTATCTGAGACCAGTGAAACATCTCTCTGCCAACCACAGAGGATAATTCCTTTTTAAACTAGTAACTCATCAGAGGAAATGCAAAGGAGGAAATGAAGGACACAAGGATGTGTCATAGTCCCAGCTAAGGAGACTCAGGCAGCTGAACCTTCAGTCCTAGAAGTTCAAGGCCAGTCTGAGAGACAAAATAACATTCCATCTCTTAAAAAAAACAAAAAAGACACTGAGGATGTAGGGGTGCAGCATCTGCCTTGCAGTACAATGGCCTGTGTACGAGCCTCAACACCACATAAAAGAAGTAATGCAACATGCGTTTGTTTAGTTGGTTTTGCTTTTTGTTTTGTTCTTTTTTTTCTCTCTTTTGCAGGGACTAACGCGGGGGGGGGGGGGGGGGGGGGGGGGAGGGTTCAGAAATGGAGGGAGGAAGTATGAACAAATGCAGGCATGGGTAGTCGGTATACACTATGTGAAAATGAACCATATGTAATTTGTGGGATGGGAGAGGTAAACTGGGAAAAGCACAGGAAGGAGTGACATTGTTCAAAAAGAAATATACTCATCACCTAAATTGTATAACTGTGACCGCACCTTTACAATAACAATAAAGAATTTTAAATTATTTTTTAAAAAAGCAGCCAGGTGCTAGTGATTGACACCTATAATCCTGGCTACTCAGGAGGCTGACATCTGAGGACTATGGTTGGAGGACTGGCAGAAAAGCACATGAGATTCTTATCTCTAATTAATCTCTCTCTCTTTCTCTCTCTCTCTCACACACACACACACACACACACACATAGGAATGCTAATTTTAAGTCCTTAAAACGATGACAGGTAAAAAATGGTGAAGCCTAATCTCTCCAGTCTTGTTTTTTTTGGGGGGGGGTCCGGTCGTGGGGCTTGAACTCTGGACCTGGGCGCTGTCCCTCAGCTCTTCAGCTCAAGGCTAGAGCTCTACCACTTGAGCCACAGTGCCACTTCCGGCTTTTTTCTTTTTGCTTGTGTGGTGCTGAGGAATCGAACCCAGGGCCTCAGGCATGCAAGGCAAGCGCTCTACCACTGAGCCACCTTCCCAGCCCATCTCTCCAGTCTTTAGCATCAACCAAGATGTCCAATTTAACACAACTCAAGATGTACAGCACTTTCAGGCCATCCTATCAAAGCAAAGGCATCCCAAAAAAGAAAGAAGAAACAGTTACTACTCTCTATATAATGGAGAGAGGAAACTGACTTAGAATTGGCAAACTCTAACTAATAGAGGTTGCAACCTCTCAATAATAACTAGTTCAGGCAAGGATCACCAGTGGTAAAGCAAAAAACACTGGGTAAAACAAAATTGGCTTTAGAAGTACCATCTGTTAAATTGCTTCTTAATTATAAAGGAAAAGAGATGCCCTTATAATCAAGGGATCTGACAAATATCTCTTCGTTTTGTTGCTGTTGGTAGTGGAGTTTGAACTCGGCCTGTGTGTTGTCCCTGAGCTCTTTTGCTCAAGGCTAGTGCTCTAACACTTTGAGACACAGTTCCACTTCCAGTTGTTGAGTAGTTGATTAGAGATGAGTCTCACAAGGACTTTTCTGCCAGAGCTGGCTTCAAACCATGATCCTCAGATCTCAGCCTCCTGAGTAGATGGGATTACAGGCATGAGCCACAATACCTTAACCAAATGATTACATATGCATTACTAGTGAATGAAAACTGACACCATCTGCTTCCAGAGGTGACACAATGAGAAAGCATTTCACACACAACATTCTAGCCAAGAAAACTTGACAAAATCTAATCATAAAGCAACAAAGATGACGTATTTGCAGAAATAAGGAATCATTCTAGTGGCTTTCCTAGATGCCTCAAAACTGCCAGTCTGAGCTGAGCACCAACAGTTCACGCCTCCTAGCTACTCAGAAGGATGAGATCTGAGGATCACAGTTCAAAGCCAGTCAGGGCAAGAAACTCCATGAGACTCTTCCCTCCAATGAATTACCAAAAAGTCAGAAGCGGAGCTGCTGCTCAAGTGGCAGAGTGCTAGTCTTGAGAAAAAAAAAAAAAAAAATTAAGGTTAGGGATAGCACTCAAGCCCTAAGTTCAAGCCTAGGATTCACATTCACACGAACACGCGCACGCGCGCGCGCGGCGCGCGCGCACACGCACGCACGCACGCACGCGCGCACACACACACACACACACACACACACAATCATTTTGCAGAAAAAATACACTAAAAGGCAGAGTATATATTCTGTTCAAAAAGCTCAAGAGACTAAGTGCCTAACACACTGCTGATACTGATTCCTGAATGGGCACTGGATTTAAACTGTAATGTTCAAAACACATGTCCACAACAATCAAGAACATCTGAACATGAAATAGCCTTTGACACTATTTTCCCAGTATAAACTGTCTTGGGTCAGCTAAGAGGGCTGTGATTAGGTAGAAAAATGTCCTTATTAAGAGCTACATGAGCTGTGCACTGGTGGCTCACACCTGTAATCCCAGCTACTCAAGAGACTAAGGTCTGAGGATTGTGATTCGAAGCCAGCCCAGGCAAGAAAGTTCATGAGACTCTTATCTCCAATAAACTACTCAGAAAAAAGTGGAGGTCGCCCTATGTCTCAAGTGGTAGACCACCAGCCTTGAGCACAAAGAGGCTCAGGGACAGTGCCCAGGCCAAGTTCAAGCCACCCAGGACCAGCAAAAAAGAGAAGGGGGAGGGGAGAGAGAGAAAAAGAGAGAGAGAGAAAGAGACAGAGGGAAAGAGAGAAACAGAGGGAGAGAGAAACAGAGAGAGAGAGAGGGAGAGAGAGATGTGCTACAGTGCTTAGTGGTGAAATGTCATGATTTTCTACAGGGAAAAAAAAACAAGCTGGGCACTGGTGGTTTACATCTGTAATCCTAGCTACTCAGGAGGCTGAGGTCTGAAAAGCTTGGTTCCAAATCAGCTCAGGCAGTAAAGTCTGTGACACTCATCTCCAATTAACCACCAGAAAACCAGAAGTAGAGCTGTGTTGTGAAGTAAAGCACTAGCCTTGAGCAAAAGAGCTCAAGGTCAGAGCCCAGGCCCTAAGTTCAGGCCCCATGACTGAACAAAAAATAAAAAAGTTTGAAGACTAATAAAGAGGACCTCTGAGATGGTAGTAATCTTTTACTTCTTGTTTGGGGTGATAGTAAGCAGCTGAGTTCCTATTATTTTCTACTTATCAATCAAATCTTATCTTTAAGAAATATAACCCTTACAGAAAAGTATTACACAAACCATTCTCTGCTGAGTTAGTATCTACACAGAAAAATGAAGAGAAGCTAGATGATGGTGGCTCATTTCTGAATCCTAGCTACTTGGGAGGCTGCAAATAGAAGGTCTCTGATTCAGGCCAGCCCAGAAAGAAAAGTCCCCAAGATTCCAACTCAATGGAAAAAGCCTGGAATGGTGGTGTTCCTAACATCCCAGCTAGAATAAGAAGCCTAAAATAGGCAGTACCTGGGTTAGAAACAAGACTCTTTCTAAAACATAACCATATAAAAGCAGGCTACAAGCAATGCCTAACTATGCAGTGCCAGCCTAGCAAGTATAGGCCTTGAGTTCAAATCCCATAGCATAAAAAAAAAAGTACCCAATAAAATGAAGGCATTATCCTCATAAGTTAAAAGTATCACCACATTCCACCCTAATAAAAACACACTCTGAGCTATGGACCTCGGAAAAGCTTCTGGGCGATGTGCAGAGGGTTTCCAAAGCGGAAGTTCTCCCCACTGAACAGGGCGAGGATGAGCCAGCTAGAATAAGAAGCCTAAAATAGGCAGTACCTGGGTTAGAAACAAGACTCTTTCTAAAACATAACCATATAAAAGCAGGCTACAAGCAATGCCTAACTATGCAGTGCCAGCCTAGCAAGTATAGGCCTTGAGTTCAAATCCCATAGCATAAAAAAAAAAGTACCCAATAAAATGAAGGCATTATCCTCATAAGTTAAAAGTATCACCACATTCCACCCTAATAAAAACACACTCTGAGCTATGGACCTCGGAAAAGCTTCTGGGCGATGTGCAGAGGGTTTCCAAAGCGGAAGTTCTCCCCACTGAACAGGGCGAGGATGAGCCCATTTTGCTGCTCCGCACTGTCCACAGGAAAACGAGGCAGAAACTGCCGGAGGTGTGCACGCTGAGAGTCACTCAGGACTTCCTGCCACGTGGAGAGGCTGACCACATCAAAGAATATCTCGGGCTAGAAGAATTCAGGCAAAACAAAAAAAATAACAGAAAAATATGCTTTTAAGTTTGTGTGGGTGTATGTAGTAAAACATATATATTACATAGAATCTACCATTTTATCATTTCTAAGTTTGCAGTTTAGTGGTTTCTAGTTCATTCACATTCATTGTGCCACCATGACTACCATCCATATTTAAACTGACGAAACTAAAATTCCAGTACAGAAAACCACAATAAAACTCCTTCACAATTTATACTAATACAAGAAACAAAATAAAATTTCAATGACTTCTACTCAACTCTCAAAAACTAAGAAACTAAAAATAACATATAAACCACAATGTTATACCTAACAGCAAATAATTTGAGCAGAAAAGGATCTCAGTAGACAGAAGGCCATGTGGACGCCATCTGTACCCCCACAAGAGTGTCATGGTGGACACCTGAATCCAGGTTAAACTGCAGTGAGAAGAAAGTTAACAGGGAGGGGAGTTTGGAGAGCTGAGGTCACTTGCTAACAGCGAGAATCAGCAAGGTAGAGGTCATTTTCATCTCACTCATTACATACCAGATGTATCTGCCAGGTACTAAGCTAGACTAGCACAGATACTGCCTGGAAGGTTAACAATTAAACATACAGTCCAGTTTAAGATGTCCTGATGTGTATACAAACATATAGCAAAGAAGAAAAAGGCCACTAGTAATGAGACAGTTAATGATATAAGGGGGGAAATGCTGAGAGAGAAATTAAAAATCCACAGAACAAAGCCACAAAAACAAATTGATACAGAAGAATGGAGAAGTTACCTATTGGAGAAATGGAGAGAGAAATGAGATGGGCATAAGTGAGCTACAATGGTAGTGTTAACACACCAAAAGGGTACCAGACACTGGTTGCCTACACCTGTAATTGTAACTACTCAGGTGGCTGCGATCAGAGGATTAGAGTTCAAAGTCAGCCTGTTAGAAAGTCAATAAGACCCTTATCTCCAATTAACCACCAAAAAGTTGAAGTGGAGCTGTGGCTCAAATGGTAAACTGCCCAAACTTGAGCAAAAAAGCTCAGGGATGACACCTAGGTCCTGAGTTCAAGCCCCAGTAATAGCACAAAAACAAAACAAAACAAAAAATAATATGAAGTGGTAGCTACATACATGTTTTTAGGGTTCTCTCCCCCATTCTATGTGTACTATTTTGAAACTGGATTTTGCTATAGTGCCCAGGCTGGTCTTAAACTTGTAAGCTCAAGTGATCCTATTGCCTTGGTGTCCAGAGAAACAGAAATCACAGGAATGGGACAACATAACGAATCCATTTTATTGTTTAAAAGGTATATAAATGGGTTTTACATAGTCTCACGTGTAACACATTTCACTTTTTTTTTTTTGTTGGTCATGGGCCTGAACTCTGGGCCTGGGCACTGTCCCTGAGCTCTTCAGCTCAAGGCTAGCACTCTACTACTTGAGCCACAGTGCCACTTCCAGCTTTTTCATCTTATGTGGTGCTGAGGAATCGAACCCAGGGCCTTATGCATGCAAGATAAGCATTCTACCACTGAGCCACCTTCCCAGCCCCACATTTCACATTTTTTTAATTAAAAAAAAAAAAAATCAGAAGCCATGCTCTAGAGGCTCATGCCTGTCAGTAATCCATAGCTATTCAGGAGGTAGACATCTGAGGATGGAGATTAGAAGCCAACTGGGACAAATAAATTCCCAATTAACCAACAAAAATCCCAAAACGGAGATATGCTTCAAGTGGTAGAGGGCTTGTGGGCTTGTGTTGAGCTTTTTTGCCAAGTGAGAGCATAATAACCTGATTTCAAGCCCAGTATTGGCAATAAAAAAAGGAAAAAAAAAAAATCAGGCAACGTCTGGCTAGAGGAAGGACAAAAAGGCGTGCAATGGCCAAAAGAAACACAAATGACTTAGAGACCTGTTTAGTAGCTCTGACTTTATCCTGAGGAAGAGGAGAGCCATAATCCCAGGAGAAACTCAGTAATCCAACCACCTACCAAGCACCTTTGCCTAGACATAGCAAAATTCTCAGGTTCAATGTCCAAGATCTTCTCTAAACCTATTTTTGCACACCATTTTATTTCTAGCATCTAACTCAGTGTCTGGCATTAAGCAGACACTTGTATTTGTTGACTGAAGGAATGATAATACAGAGATTTCATTGAAAGAATAAGCAAAGAGCATATGATTGGACTGGGCACACAACTGGACCCTGTCACATACATACAATGCAATTTTTAAAAAGGGATGAGAAATACAAACGGTAACTGCAATACAGTTGCTACTGCAATAGGAGCTTGCATCAGAGAAGGGCACAGTAGTGGTTTTCATTTTCTCTACAATGTTTGACATAGAATGGAAAAATCTGAAGCAGACAGTACTACATGAAATTTATCTCTTAAAACCAGGGGATATACATACTATATTTGCATACTATATCTGCACCTGCATGTATGTTTAAAATGCAGCACGCCAAACAAAACACATGCTTAAGTGAATATGTTCATAAACAGTTCCTTGTACACCGTCATTTTGCCTGTAAAAGTGGTCAGAGGCTTGCTGGCATCTCAGCTACCTCAGGCATGGTTGATAGACAGATATAACATGTCAGAGTTTTGTTTAATGATTCACAACACCACAACTACTTTAACATAAACACATAATTCTATGTTTAAAATATACTGCTGCCTTTTTATTGCATTTTCTTTTTTCTTGTTTGAGACAGGGTTCTACTAACCCAGGCTAGCCTCAAACTTGTGATCTTCCTGCTTCAGACTCCCTAGTGCTAGGATTATAGGTCTGCACCTATCAGATCGCACCTAATCTTTTTGTTGTTGTTGTTGGTCATGGGACTTGAACTCAAGGCCTGAGTGCTATCCTTGAGCTTTTTTGCTCAAGGCTAGTGCTCTATCACTGTGAGCCTCAGTGCCACTTCCAGTTTTCTGGGGGTTAATTGGAGATAAGAGTCTCACAGACTTTCCTGCTGGGGCTTTAAAAACCACCATCCTCAGATCTCAGTCTTCTGAGTAGCTAGCTAGGATTACAGAAGTGAGCCACTGGCACTTGGCTTGACCTAATCTTTTTATAATTAATAAGAATTATCTTATTAAAAGTAATAAAGTCAAGTTATTCCAATGTGTTATTAAACATGTAGAATGTAGGATATCCTTTTTTCCTTAGTCACTTTACACTTAAAAGATAAAAGATCTCTTCACGGGCTGGGAAGGTGGCTCAGTGGTAGAGCGCTTGTCTTGCATGCCTGAGGCCCTGGGTTTGATTCCTCAGCACCACATAAGCAAAAAGAAAAAAGCCGGAAGTGGCACTGTGGCTCAAGTAGTAGAGCTCTAGCCTTGAGCTGAAGAGCTGAGGGACAGCGCCCAGGCCCAGAGTTCAGGCCCGATGAGACCGGACCCCCCGAAAAAAAAAAAAAAGATCTCTTCACCTACAATGCAGAAAAACAGAAAGCAGGCTGGCAGACTGGAAAACTCTATAGTGGGAAAGCTTAGCTTGACAACAGCTGCTATTAGCTATTAGCTTGCAACAATGTAACACTTACATCCTCCAGAAGATCCTCCGGTAGACTAACCCTGGTGCCTCCCAGCAGACAATCCTCCATAATGCGGGTGCCATGGCCATCTCCACAAGGACCAAGTTCCAGGGGATCCGTCAGCATATGATCCAAAGAATCCATTATTCTCCAACGTATCCCTAACAAAAATATGCATCTTGAGGCAGAAATGCTGAAATCTGGCTGATGCTAACACTCTTCTGGAAAATACTTCTCAAACTGGCTTTCACATCTTATTATAAAAACAAGCTCTTCGGTAGCCTTAAGCACAGAGAGGTTCAGGGGCAGTGCCTAGGCCAAATTCAAGCCCCAAGACTGGCATAAATAAATAAATAAATAAAGCTCTCTCCCTCCCTTCCTATACTGCATCCCCACTGGAATTTTCTAGAAAAGCTGTCTTTCAAAATGCATATACACTAACTCCAACATTCATAAAGTTTCTTATACTTTCCTTTGGGGACATAGAATGACATTCAGAAAATAAATGATAAATCAGTCATAATGAAGAGATCCCAAGTCAACCTGGCACTGGTAACTCATGCCAAAATCCTAGCCACTAGGAGGCTGAGGTCTGAGGATTGTAGTTCAAAGCCAGCTCAAGCAGTAAAGTCTGTAAGGCTCTTAATCTCCCATTAACCACCAGAAAACCAGAAGTGGCTCCAAGTGGTGAGACTGCACCCAGGCTAATCAAAGGAAAAAAAAAAAAAAAACCCCCGCTGGTGGCTCACGCCTATAACTTATTCAGGAAGCAGAGATCTAAGGATCACAGTTCAAAGCCAGCCTGAGTAAGAAAGTCCCAGAGACTCTTATCTCCAATCAATCACCAGAAAACTGGCTATGGAACAATGGCTCAAAGTGGTAGAGTGCTAGCCTTGAGCAAAAAAGTTCATAGACAGTGCAGTGAGTAGGCTCTGAGTTCAAGCCCCACAAGTGACAAAGAGTTCCCACGTCAATAATCACTCCACTATAACAATTTAATATTTTTTGGCATCTTAATTCTTCATTGTTATAAAACATATTGCAAATCAATGTATACTAGTAAGCCTCAGACAGTAGCTATAACACTTACTTGAAATGGGCCAAGTAAGACATTTATATATATCATTTAATTCCTGCAACAGGGATATTTGCACTTATTCTACTGATATTAAAATTAAAGATTTGCTAGGTGAAAGTAGCTCACATCTATAATCCTAGTTACTCAAGAGCCTGAAATTTGAGAATCTCAGTTCAGAGCTAGGCTGGGCAGAAAAGTCTGAAACTCTTACCTCCAATTAACCAGCAAAAAATTGGAACTGAAGATGTAGTTCAAGTGGTAGAGTGCCAGCCATGAGCAGAAAAAAACTGAGAGGTTGAGGCCCTGAGTTCAAGCACAGTACTGCACACACACAAAAATAAATAAATGAATGAATGAATGAAAATAGGTAATCAACTTGTTCTCCAGAGGCTATACCAAACCTAAGTCTATCTGCAAAGCCATGTTCTTTTTTCATAGGCTGGGGTATGAACTTAGGGCCTCATGCATGCTAAGCAAATAAATGCTCTATCACTTGAGCCATACCACCAACCCTTTTTGCTTTCATTATTATAAAGTCACAAACTTTTTGCCTGAGACCAGCCTTGAACTGTGATCCTCCTACCTCTGCTTCCCAAACAGCTAGGATTACAGTTAGAGGCCATCAGAGCTAGTTTTTGAGACAAGATGTCAAAAATTTTTGCCCAGACTGGCTTCAAATGACCTCCTATCTCTGAATCACAGGCAGCTGAGATTACAGACATAAACCACCCACCCAGCCCAAATCCAATTCTTATCTCTATACAATATTTTGCAGAAACACTCAATTTAAATCCTAAAATGACAGGATTATTAGTCCTGGTGTTTCAAGCACCTACGGACAACCAGTAAAGTCAGTAGTCCAATCAGCTGTTTGTTTTGGTGTCAGTCCACAGGCTTGAACTCTGGGCCTGGGCACTGTCCCTGCAACACTTGAGCTACAACTCCTCTTCCAGCTTTTTTTGGTAGTTAAATGGAGATAAAGAGTCTGACAGATTTTCCTGCCCTGGCTAGCTTTCACTCTCAATCCTCACATCTCAGCTCCCTGATTAGGTAGGATTTGAGGTGTAAGCCACAAGTGCTTGGCTTCAATCCACTGATCTTTACAACCACGTGAATTAATACTACTTTTTTCCTCATGTAATAACCGAATACTGCTGGCCACCTTTAGAAAATAACATACTAAAACATTTTCAGAGAACATCTCACAAAGCTGATGGCTGGAATCAGAGAAGTTGAAGCCACAGGACTCTCAATATTTCCAGCAGGAACTTGAACTCAATCCCTCTGTAAACCTTTGCTAAATCATTCTCTCTAGCTCCTATTCCTACCAAATGAACAAAGTATACTAAAATGTAAAGGAAAAATAAGTCTTAGTTCAAATGCCAAACTTCTAGAGTAGATCAGCTAGTAATTCTGTGACCTTCTGAAAAAAATCTTACCTCAACAGGTATCAATTTCCTTACCTGTAAGCCACAGAGGAGTTGGACCAGGACCTCTCTATTGTAATTTTCAATCCTGGAATCTTGCAATATTTTCCAACAAAGTGACAGTTTGTATCACTTTATGTAGGTATGTCTCATTTCCAAAATTCTCAAATGATAATGAGCAAACCCTGAAGTGTCTCTCCCCTTAAAGTTCTCTTGAACAGATTTCAAATCTATGTAAAAATACATCAGAGAGATTAGTATTGGATTAAGGAAGCTGGGTGGTTTCCAGGTAATTGTGTCCCATCAGCCTTCTGCACATTGCACCTGAGTTTTGTATTTTTTTTAATGTAGAAGCAACTTGATATTTAGAATAAAATCCCCATGACAGAATTAATACTACGCAGAACAACTGCAGTGAGTAACGCTGCCAGGCACTTACCTACACAACTTACTTGTAAATTTCTTCAGTTACAACAAGATGTTTAACTAACTGTAATATATCCCTGTGACAACCTCTGCCCTGCCAACAATTCTTTTGGGGGGCTTTTTTAAACTTTCGTTACTGTTGTTTTAGAGGTGCTATACAGCAGGGTTACATTCATATATGTCAGGTAATAAATACATGTCCTTTCTCAGGGTCATCTGTTCCCTCATTCTCCCATTCCCTCCCTCCCATCTCCACCCACGAGTTGCATAGTTCACTTTCACCAGTGTCCAGTACTCTGCCAACTATTCTAAACAGGATCTCAAATTAAAGAAAGGCAAGCAGCTACCAGAGAGCTGGAACCCGGAAGCCATCGGTGTGAGTCTTGGGTGTCCTGGACTTCTTGAGGGGACCAGGAAAGTCTCTCCCAAAGGCCTTCCCTCTGCACCTGGCTCACGGACCTACCCTCCAGGACTCTCCGCACGCAGAATTAAACAGTTCCCTCCAGAGCAATTGCCTATTCCAAACTCCTCGCCTCTGACAGCAAATCCCACCCCATCCCACCCCGCGCCAGGCTCCGGCCCCGCCCCTCTGCACAGCACCCCGCCCCTCCCCCACACGGTGCCTAACCCTAACCCTCACCCACACGGGCCGCCCCGCTCCCAACGCCCAGCTTCCTGCCCCTAGCCCACGGGAGGCGGCGCCCTAGGAGCCCCACTTCCTCTCTCCGCCCCCGGGCCACATTTTAACCCTCCCGCCGCCCTGGGCCCGCCCTCACCAGAATCCTGGACGCGGGTCTCCCAACCCGCAGCGCCTCTCCAGCCGCGGGCTCCCGGACGCGCTCGCTCCCGCAAGGCGTGCGGGTGCGTGCACGCTCCGGGCTCGGGCGGCGGAAGGGGCGGGGCTTGTCTGGGCGGGGCCGGCGAGGGGCGGAGCTGGGGCGGGGCCCAGAGCAGCGGGGCCGTCTGTAAACGCCCTGTCTATTGGTGTCAGAGGAAGGCTGCGATCCACGGTGTCCTCACTTGGTTTAGGAGTTTGGGGAAGGCAGAAAGAAGTTGCAGTTCTTTGCCGGGAGAAATGAAAGTCCTGCAAGCTAACGTTTACATTAAGCATACCCTTTCACAGGCACTGTGACAACCAGGTTCTCTCCACTGTCTTTGTACTGGGGCCGCATGTGCCCAGCACCTGCGACCGGCCAAGTGTTCATTCTACAGTGGAGGAAATCTAGGTTTCTCCGGATTCCGAGAGGAAAAGACGGACTTCAACCTGAGCCCCTGATTTTCTTTCCTCACATCTCCATGCTCCCAATGCCCAGAAAGTGCATTTGGAAGACAGTGTTCTGCCAGGCACCGGCGGCTCGCGCCTGTGATCCTAGCTATTCTGGAGACTGAAATTTGAGGATCACGGTTCAAAGCCAGCCCAGACAACAAAGTCTGTCAGATTCTTAATTCCAAATAACTACCGAAAAAAGCCAGAGCTGGAGCTGTAACTCAAGGTAGGGAGTTAGTTTTGAGCAAAAAAAAACCAAAAAACAAAAAACCTCAGGGGTAGCACCTAGGAAAAACGAGCGCACGCGCACACACACACACATACACACAAACACACATACACAGTATGTTTTTGTTCAATATATCATAATTTGGTTGCTCCCCTAGTGATGCAGAGACCACCTTCAGTTCTCTGGATTGAATAGAAATATATCAGAGAATACAGCCAGCAGCACAAGTTAATGTCCTGTCCTCTATGGAAAACACTGATTTCCCATGCTCCTCCACCTGCTCCACTGTGGAAAAGATGCCCTTCATTCTGGTAAGGCTGTTGGGAGGTTCTTGAACTAGAAACCACCCTTGTATAAATATTTAAATATAATATATTTATATTATCATTATCATCAAGGTTTCTCTTTCCTTGGGACTATGACCAGATTCTTGGTAGCATTTTGGTGTTGTCATGGTTCTGGAGAGTAGCCATAATGTGGCATCTCATATAGTTTTAATTTGAATTTCCCTGATGACATGAACTGGAGTATCTTTTCAGATACTTCCTTGTCATCAGTATATATTCTTTGCAAGATGTCTTTGGCCAGTATTTCTAGGGTTGTGTTCTTATTTTTTTAATTAGCTTTAAGTAGTTATACAAAGAGGTTTCAATTCAACATATCAAGCCTGTAATTCAAGGCCTGCTCAAGCAGGATAGTCCATGAGACTCTTATCTCTAATTAACAACTGAAAAGCTGGAAGTAGCACTCAAGTAGTAGAGTGCTAGCCTTGAGCAAAAAGGCTCAGGGACAGTGCCCAAGGACCAGCCCAGGACCAGCACACACATACACACATAAACACACACACCTCACTCCACGCACACAAAATGGTTTTTTTTGTTTTGTTGTTTGCCAGTCCTGGGACTTGATCTCAGGGCCTGAGATTTGTCCCTTAGCTTTTTCATTCAAGTCAGGCACTCTACCTCTAGAGCCACAACTCTACTTCCAGCTCTTGCTAGTTACTTGGAGATGAGTCTCACAACTTTCTTGCCTGGGGTAGCTTTGAACCTCAGTCCTAAGATCTCAACCTCCTGAATGATTAGTATTACAGGAGTGAGCCACCAGCTCTCAGCCCTGTAATTTACTAGTTAAGATAATTTCTGCAAGTAGGTCTCTAGCTAGATGGGGATTAGATGGGGGGGAGGATATTTTAGAATCCTAGATTTGGTCTTTGTGATTCTAAGTGATTACCTTCACAATTGTTTCTGGTTTTCTCCTCCTTAGGTGGCAAAGGATGGCTATAGCTTAGATGGAGGAATTGGGTTATTTCCCATTGCCTGGGTCAGTTAGGATCAGATAAAACATATGCCAGTTGGACTCTGATTAACTTACCTCCTCTTTTGAAAATAGTCATTGTTAAGTAGTAGAATCTTCTGGAATATTCAGAGTGGTTTCTGGCTGGCTCTCCACTACTGTCCTCACCCCTACCCCCCTCACATACCTCAGCAGCACCAAGGGATTGTTCCATAATATTCACTGTGAAAATCTAGCCAAGTTCCTGGAGGTAAAGCTCAAAGAAGAAATATGGCTGGGTGCCGGTAGCTCACACTTATAATCCTAGTTACTCAGGAGACTGAGATCTGAGGATTGCAGTTCAAAGCCAGCCTGGGCAGGAAAGTCCATGAAACTCTTATCTCCAATTAACCACCAGAAAACAAGAAGTAGCACTGTGTCTCAAGTGGTAGAGCACTCGCCTTGAACTGAAGAGCTCGGGAACAGTGCCCAGACCCAGAGTTCAAGCCCCACAGCCGATCCAAAAAAAAAGAGGGCTGGGAAGGTGGCTCAGTGGTAGAGCGCTTGCCTTGCATGCATGAGGCCCTGGGTTCAATTCCTCAGCACCACATAAGCAGAAAAAAAAAAGCCGGAAGTAGCACTGTGGCTCAAGTGGTAGAGTGCTAGCCTTGAGCTGAAGAGCTGAAGGACAGCGCTCAGGCCCAGAATTCAGGCCCCACGACCAGACACCCCCCCCCCAAAAAAAAAGGGGGAAAAAAAAGGAAAAAAAAAAAAGAATCCCTTTTGTCCTAGTGTGGCACCCTCTGGAGTTATTAATCTCTAAAGAGTTGTCTAGACTGTACCTTCAGCAACGTATCAATTACAAGTCAGGTTTTCCTGCTCTCCATTAGCTCCCTTAGAGGCTTCTGCTAATAAATACTTGTTCATTAGGTGTGATACTTTCTATCACCTATCTGGTTTTTTTTTTAATTTCTTACTATAAAAGTCACGTACAGAGGGGTTGAAGGTACATAAATCAATCAGGTGATGAGTACAATTCTTTTTGGACACTATCACCCCTTTTCCCTCACTGTTTTTCCTTCCTGTCCCCATCCCCAAGTTGTATAGTTTATTTTCAACATAGTGTCTAGAGAGAATCACTGCTAGCCTCTCCAGTTTTGTGGCCCGTGACTTCCCTTCAGTGATATATTTAAGAAAATTTGTTAATGTTTTGACTTATTCAGCTTTTATATTTGTTTATGGGATAAGTAGAGACTTTCACAACTTTACTTTTTTTTTTTTTTTTGGTACCAGTCCTGGTTTTTGAACTCAGGTTCTGGGCACTGTCCCTGAGCTTTTTAACTCTAGCTAGCACTCTACCACATGAGCCAGAGCTCCACTTCCAGCTTTCTGGTATTTAATTGGAGATAAGGGTCTCAGGACTGGGGCTCCGAAGGTGGCTCAGTGGTAGAGCACTTGCCTTGCATGCTCGAGGCCCTGGGTTTGATTCCTCAGCACCACATAAGAAAAAAGCCGGAAGTGGTGCTGTGGCTCAAGTGGTAGAGTGCTAGCCTTGAGCTGAAAAGCGGAGGTACAGCGCCCAGGCCCCACGACCGGACCCCCCCCCCAAAAAAAAAAAAAAGAAGAAAAAAAAAAAGAGTCTCAGGACTTTCTTGCCTTGGACTGTCTTAAGACAGTGATCCTCAGACCTCGGCCTTCTGAGTAGCTATGATTACAGGCATGAGCCTGGTAAATTTGACTCTGTGTGTGTTTATGTGTGCTGGTACTTGGGCTTGAATTTGGGGCTTGGTGCTGTTCCTCAACTTTTTTTGCTCATGGCTGCCACTTAAGCCATACCTCCACTTCTGGCTCTTTTTTGGCTGGTTCATTGGAGTCTCACAGATTTTCATGCCTGGCCTGGCTTAGAAACATAATCCCCACATCTCAGCCTCCAGAGTAGCCATTGGTGTGAGTCACCAATGCCTGAAAGGACTTTCAAGTTTCTTAAATGCCCAACCAGAAACCAGAAATTAAGGTGTAATTTAAAAAGCAAAACAACAACAAAACACCACTTCAACCACACCAATAGCTCTTGCAGCTTCACACAGCTTCATATACACAAACGAAACACATATTTATTAGAAAAAATATTTATTAATTTTTACACCTGCTGGGTAGCACAAGACTATTAACACTATAACTCACTGAATATACAATAAATGTTCACATTTAAGTAACAGGATAAGGTCAACATTTCAACCAAATGGATCAGCTCTAGCATCTCATGAAGTGCTTTTTAGCTCTAGATATCTTGACTTTTTGTTTTGTTTTGTTTTTAAAGGATAATTCTGGGTCAGAAAATAATTCAAGAACATCAAAACAAAAGCCTTTCCAGAAGAACAGGAATTTTACATGATGAAATGTCCATTTCTCAGGATACTAATCAAACAATAAAAATGTTAAAAAAAATATACTCAACCTACTCCAAATATTCATCCGGCACTGAAATCTACAGGATCAAAGGAAGAGGTCATAATATAAGTATTGGCTACATCCCTGTTTCCCAGCTGGGACTTCTGAGGAATTCTAACCTGCTACCCTTTCAAATACAAGTCCTTTTGAAAAACCTCTTCCCTCAGATGACTGTGTACATCCCTGATCTAAAACTGGTGTCATTTGGCAAAACCCACTGCCCACCTCTCAGGTTGCTAATATATAAGGACCAGAAGGACCACATAAGGACCAAAAAAGATGGGAAGAAACACTAGAAGAGAAAGTGACAAAAAGATCCTTCAACAATATTTTCCTCTATGTATTTTAAATAATAAAATAACTAGCATAAAATGAACATTCCACTCAGTGATAGTTTCCTTTTACAAATTTTAATCAGTAAGGTATTCCTGAGAAGAGAGAGTTCCTTGCTGGTTCAAATAAGAAAAAAAAAAAAGAATCTAACAGGGACAAATTTAAGTTATAAAAACTAAAACTGGGGGGCTGGGAAGGTGGCTCAGTGGTAGAGCACTTGCCTTGCATGCATGAGGCCCTGGGTTCGATTCCTCAGCACCACATAAGCAAAAAGAAAAAAGCCGGAAGTGGCCCTGTGGCTCAAGTGGTAGAGTGCTAGCCTTGAGCTGAAGAGCAGAGGGACAGTGCCCAGGCCCAGAGTTCAGGCCCCATGACCAGACCCCCCCCCCCCGCAACCCCCCCCAAAAAAAACTGGACTTTTAAAAAGTCTATTCTTTCTAGACTGGATACTAGGTTATTTATAACCAACACTTTATGGGACTATGGAAACCAAAGTTTGCATTTTGACTCAAAGTTGGTATTTTTAGTTGAAATTATCATACCTCTTTGTCACCAAAGATACATAGGCCCTTTTCAGTTTTCACACTTCTTTTTTTTTTTTTGAGACAGGGTCTTGCTATGTAGCCCAGGCAGGCCCTGAATTTACAAACCTGCCTCGATCTCCCAAGTGCTAGTATGATAGGTATGTGCCACTATGCCCAGCTAGGTTTCACATATTTTTGAGATAACTTTCTCAAATTTTCTTAGTGCCCTAAGTTTCAGAGATAACAGTATGAATGAACTTCTCAAAATCAAAGTGCAAGATCTACATTTTAATAAAGTTATTGCAAAAGAATTGTTTGCTTTTCAGAAAGGTATCTTTACCATAAAAAAAGCCACTATACTTCTTAGTTCATATAGACAGTTTTTACTCATAAATGTGAATAAGATCAGTGAGTTACCTTCATTTGAAATGAACATATAAGTCTTCCTAATCTGGAGTGGGAAGTTCACTATACAATATAAGTACTCTAAAAAAATATGTCACAAAAGTTGTTAAAATACATACTGACTTTTGAAATGTTTTATGGATAATAACTGGAATGTACAATAAAAAGGAAAAAAATACTTTTCCTCACTGAATTCATAGCAAACGAGGCTCCCAACCAACTATCGTCACAGCATAGTTTTCTTCTTTCAACAAACAGTATAATATTCATAAAGACTGAATATATTCCAGATCCTTTACATTATCCTAAGCTATTACAAATGGTCCTCAAGTTTTCATTTTTTACCCTAAGTGGAAATTGGTCATTTTACAAGTAGGTCCAGATGAGTTACAATGTATTGATAGTGAAAAAGTGTTTAAAAATAATAAAGGCCATCTTTCCATCCAACATTAAAGAATGTTCATTTTAAGATGACCTTAAAAGTACTAAAATATACTGAATGTTGTAAGCAAGAGTTAAATGTTGGGGTGTGGTTAATTGATGGAGCACCTCAGCATGCTTGAGGCCCTGGATTTGATCCTCAGCACCACAAAAAATAGTAATAAATAAATAAAGTTAAACATATGTTTGGTAAGAACAAGGAATTCATCTTTTACCAATAAATGGTAAATGCATCCTGCAAAGCAAGACAAGATTTTAGTACTTTCTTTCTGACTATCTCTCGGTCTCTCTTTCTACACATAGCTTTAGTAATTTTTCTTGGTACTAATATCTCCTTCTTAATACAACTACAACCAGAGAATGGTAGGCAACATTTTAATGTGCGGGCTTGAAATCTGCTGAAACCAAGGATGTTTTTTCCTCAGTGAGTTCATATTGAGGAACTATCAGAGCATGAGGTTCTACTTCATCTGCTAAGACTAGCATCTGTGGAAAGCACTATCAATTAGCAAACAACATTGTTTTTTTAAATAAGAAACTTAAAAAAAATGGTGGCACATGCCTGTGTTACTCAGGAGGCTGAGGCAGGAAGATTATCTGAGCCCAGAAATTTAGGACCAGCCTGAGCAATAGAGCAATACCCCTATCTAACCCACCAAAAAAGCAATTTAAAAAATCAACAGTAAGAAAAATTTAGACAACAGTTTTCCCTTGAGAATACTGTCAAACTTTTTTCTCATCATTTTAACTTTTTCTTCTAGGAAGTTTCTTTGTCAAATTATTGAAAACTCAAACACACAAGAGAAAGCAGTCTTGACCTAATTCACACCCATAAACTACCCCTTCTCCTCTGGTGCCATGGCTTAGAATTCAGCAGTCCAATGGCCATCCTGTCTCCACCTTTGGTATGAATACAATATACCACTTAATATTTCCACAAAGGGAGAATAAGGCTTATTAGTGTGTTGTGAACAAAAGAAAGAGAAAGAAAGAAAGAAAGGAAGGAAGGAAGACACACAACTAACAAGGGAAAATCCAAGTTTCTCCATCTTGAAATGTACTTTCCTCTGAAAGATCTCCGTTCTGTGGCAGAAAGCCCAAGGGTTTGAAGAGTCAATTTGCTAAAGATGACATTGGCAAAAATCACCCCCAGCACATGTGAGTGTCAAAACGGTAGTTTCCAAACTCTTGAGTGAGTAATAAATCTTAAAAAAGAGTTCTAGGGGTCAGAAGCTGATTGATGAAGGAGAAAAGATATGATGTGAGTCCGTCTAGCTCCTGATAGATGCATTACGGCTTAGTGATGTGCACCTCACTGCTGCCATTGCCATTGGTGGTAGTCGTGATGATGTACTGTGTTGTCTGCTGCTGGCTGCTGTTTTGAGAATCCAAGGAGTCACTGTGTGTGGAAGGCTGAACCTGCACTGTTGCAGAGAGGGCAGCAGTTTGCTTTTCCTCTAATTCCGGTTGGCTTTCTGATAACACATAGTGACCCTAAGAACAGAAAGAAAAGGATCTTTAAAAATCTGGACTGGGACTGGGAAGGTGGCTCAGTGGTAGAGCGCTCGCCTTGAGCTGAAGAGCTGAGGGACAGCGCCCAGGCCCAGAGTTCAGGCCTCATGACGGACCAAAAAAAAAAAAATCTGGACTGCTGAGCAATAGAGCTCACATCTGTAATGCTCACATCTGTAATGCTAGTTTCTCAGGAAACTGAGATCTAAGAACTGAGGCTCAAAGTCAGCCCAGGCAAGACAAATCTAAGAGAACCAGCAAAAAGCCAGATGTGGAACTGTGGCTCAAGTGGTAAAGTGCAGCCTTGAGCAAAAAAAACTTAAAGGATAATGTCTGGACCGTGAGTTCAAGCCATAGTAGCAACACATGCAAGCATGCACGCGCACACACGCGCATACACACACACACACACACACACATAACACACACACAAAACACAAAATCTAGGGCTATAAGAGAGAGAAGGAGGAGCTTGGGACATAGCTTAGTGGTGTAGATTGCTTTCCTAGCATGCACAAGGTAAGGTTTGATACCCAGTACTGAGAAGAAAAAAAAGTTCTGGGACAAGGGCTATGGCACAGCTCTGCAAGATGACTTACCGGAGTAACTGCCTTTACTTGGCCAGAAGTGACAGGAGTTGCCACACCACTGTCCGTGATCACAAACTGACCTGGGGGGAGTGTCATCATCTGAATCTCAGATGCTGAAAACAGGAAATATACACTGTTCAGTGGTCTTAGATTTTAATAGCGCTCTAGAAACAAATGCTTTTCCACTTACAGGATTAGGTTACATCTCAATAAACCCATCATAATTGAAAACAAATGCATTTTCGAATGGGATGAAGTTCAGCACTAAAACATTAGCCTACAGAGTGCAAGACCCTAAGATCCTTCTCCAGAAGCACAAGAAAATTCATTTAATATACCTAACTTACAAATATCAGCATTTAGCCTTGCCTACCATAGACATGATTAGAATACTTAGATCAACCTGCAGTTGGCCAAAACCATCTAGCACAAAGATCGTTTTATAATTGTTTCATATTTCATGTAAATTAATACTGTATTAAAAATGAATACAAGTAGACACGGTGGCATGCATTTGTAGGCCCCTCTACGGACTAAGGCAAGAGGACTGCTTGAGCCTGAGAGTTCCAGAACAGCTAGGGTAACAAAGTGACAGTCTGCCTCCCAAACAAAAACCAGAATGTTTTTATAGGTATGCTTTTGTATCCCAGTAATGTTAAAAAGCAAAACAAAATCCTAAGCTTGGCACTAGTGGCTCACATCTGTAATCCTAGCTACTCAGGAGGCTGAGATCTGAGGATCTCAGTTCAAAGCCATCCCAGGCAGGAAAATCAATGAGACTCTTTTTTTGTTGTTGTTGGTCGTGAGGCTTGAACTCTGGTCCTGGGCATTGTCTCTGAGCTCTTCAGCTCAAGGATAGTACTCTACCACTTGAGCCACAGTGCCACTTCTAGTTTTCTGGTAGCTTACTGGAGATAAGAATCTCACAGACTGGGGCTGGGAAGGTGGCTCAGTGGTAGAGTGCTTGCCTTGCATGCCTGAGGCCCTGGGTTCAATTCCTCAGCACCACATAAGCAAAAAGAAAAAAGCCGGAAGTGGCGCCCTGGCTCAAGTGGTAGAGCGCTAGCCTTGAGCTAAAGAGCTGAGGGACAGTGCCCAGGCCCAGAGTTCAGGCCCCACGACTGGACCCCCCCCCCCAAAAAAAAGAATCTCATAGACTTTCCTGCCCCAGCTGGCGTTGAACCACCATCCTCAGATTTCAGCCTCCTGAGTAGCTAGGATTACAGGCAGGAGCCACTGGCAACTAGTATCTATGAGACTCTTATCTCCAATTAACCATCAAAAAACTGGAAGTGAATCTGTGGCTCAAGTGGTAAAGCACTCACCCTGAGCTGAAGAGCTGAGGGACAGCACCCAGGCCCAGAGTTCAAACCCCATGACCAACAACAACAACAACAAAAAATCCTAACTTGAACATCCCAAATCAAGCTAGGCATTATGATACATACCTGTAATCCCAGCTACTTAGAAGGTAGAGATAGGACAATTGAAGTTCAAGGCCAGCACAAAAAAAAAAAATTAGAGATTCGATCTCAATAAACAGGCCAGATGGGGTAGCACATGCCTGTGGTCACAGCTACTTAGGACGTAGGAGCAGGAAGATAATGGTCCCAGGCTAGCCTAAGCAAAAAGTGTGAGTGAAATCTTATAAAAAAACAACTAAAAGGCTGGGAAGGTGGCTCAGTGGTAGAGCGCTTGCCTTGCATGCCTGAGGCCCTGGGTTCGATTTCTCAGCACCACATAAGCAAAAGAAAAAAGCTGGAAGTGGTGCTGTGGCTCAAGTGGTAGAGCACTAGCCTTGAGCTGAAGAGCTGAGGGACAGCACCCACTCCCAGAGTTCAAGCCCCATGGTCGGACCCCCCCCCCAAAAAAAAAAAAACAAGAAAAAAAGAAAAAAACAACTAAAGCAAAAAGAGCTGGGGATATAGCTCCAGTGATAGATTACTTGCTTACCAAGTATGATGGCCTGAGTTCAAATCTCAGTACACACACACACACACACACACACACACACACACACACACACACACACAACTAATTGAAAATTGCAAGTATGGCCCTCATGTAGAACTCAATTTGAGCAAAGCAACCATTTAAAAAAGTTTTCTCAGGCAATCAGAAATATGAATATTGTCTAGAATACATTTGAGGGAGAAAATAATTGTCATTTATTTTTAGATACAATATAGTACTGTATTGTGATAATGTATTTTTAAAAGTGATCATTAAAGCCGGGTGCTGGTGACTCACACCTGTAATCCTAGCTACTCAGGAGGCTGAGATCCGAGGATCATGGTTCAAAGCCAGCCCAGGCAGGAAAGTCCATGAAAATTTTATCTCCAATTAGCCACCAGAAAACTGGAAGTGGTGCTGTGGCTCAAGTGGTAGACCGCTTGCCTTGAGCTGAAGAGTTCAAGTCCCATGACTGACAAAAAAAAAGGAATCATTGAGCCTGAGGTATAACTCAATAGTAAAACATGTGCTTAGCATATACAAGGCACCAGGTTTGATTCCCCAGAACCAAAAAGTCTTTTCATTTTAGAGATATATACAAAAATATTTATCGATGAAATGATATAGTGGATTATTATTCTGCTGGAAAATAAGAGCAAAAGAAAGAGTAGAGATGAGACAAGGCTGGTAACTATCGAAGTTGGATGGTGGGTATAGTGGTTTGCTACATTATTCACAATTTTGGAACTTTTCCTTAATAAAAAATTTCAGCTCCACTGTAGATGATCAGAATAGTAAGAAAACTCAAAATGACAAATATTGCATACTTTCCGTCATATGTGGAATCTAAACTGAAAATGACGATGACAATGACAATAACAATAATAATGGGACATGAGTGTAAAAGGGGGACTTTCTTAAGGTGGGCTCAGTGCAGGAGGAAAAGAGAATAGAAGTATATTACACCTATCAACTCTATCTATCTATCTATCTATCTATCTATCTATCTATCTATCTATCTCTATATGAAGATAGCATAACAAAATCCACCAAATACTGTTTGAAAAAGTAGGAGAGAAGGAGGCTAAGAGTGTTAGGAAAATGAATTTGTCCAAAATATACTATACACCTCCAAGGAATCACAATGAACCGCCCCCCCCTTCTGCTATTAATATATACTAAAGAAAAAAAAAGTACCAGTAGCTCACAGCTGTGGCTGAGTTCTGAACATCAGGGTTCAAAGCCAGACCAGGCAGTAAAATCCGTAAGACTTTTATCTCTAATTAACCAGCAGGAAAAAAAACCCCTAGAAGTGGAGATGTGGCTCAAGTGGTAGAGTACCAGCCTCCAGCCTTGAGCAACAGAGCTCAAGGCCCTGAGTTCTAGCCCCAATTCTCCCCCCCCCCAACTCAGTTCCAGAATTTCTTCTTCTTATTAGCATCGTAGTTCGTAGTATTATTACATGGATATCTTCATTCCCCTTTCTTTCACAGTAATTAATCTGGATATTATGTCAGTATATTTACCAGGTTTTTATCAGCATTTATTATTATGAGTAAGAGAGTCTTTCTGACTGAAAACTAGACTCAGCCCTCCTCTTAACCAACAATACTTAGGTGAACAGAGATGATAAAAAGAACCAAAATGAGAGCTGAGAAGGTGGCTCAGTGGTAGAGTGCTTGCCTTGCATGCATGAGGCCCTGGGTTCGATTCCTCAGCACCATAAGCAAAAAGAAAAAAAGCCGGAAGTGGTGCTGTGGCTCAAGTGGTAGAGTGCTAGCCTTGAGCTGAAGAGCTGAGGGACAGCGCCCAGGTCCAGAGTTCAGGCCCCACGACTGGACCCCCCCCCCCCCAAAAAAAGGAACCAAAATGATAGAGCATGAGCCTGATTCCACAGCAAATCCATATAACACAGCCAAGGACCAATCACAATAGAAATGGACCCTCCAAAAAGAAATCAATAGTGCCAGATGCCAATGGCCCACACCTGTAATCCCAGTTACTCAAGAGGCTGAGGTCTAAGGATCAAGGTTTGAAGTCAGCCTGGGCAGACAAAGCTAAAGAGACTCTTATCTCCAATAAACCAGCCAAAAACCAGAAGTAGAGGAGTGGCTCAAGTATAGAGTGCCGACCTTGAGCAAATAAAGCTAAGCAAAAGCCAGAGGGCCTTGAGTTCAAGCCCTAGTACTGGCACAGAAATACATACATACATACACACATACATACATACATACACACACATACATACAATGTCACAATGTATCAAAAATAACTAACTAGTACTTCAATCTAAAAATCTATTATAAAATTGTTGACATTAAAACATAACCCCATTGAGTGTTGTCCCCCTTTTCTTACTCACAATAGCCACGGAAGGAATTCCAGGCATTGGGGAGGTATGTGTGTTGCACAGAGGTGTTCTGTTGCTGTGGCTGTGGCTGCTGCTGCTGGGGTTGCTGCAGAGCCTGCCCTGGTGTGGAAGAGCTGCCTTGGATGTGGGAGGGGCTGAGCCCCTGCTGCGCTGGCTGGGCAGAAGGGCTTAATGGCTGCCCAGCTACCTAGGGAGAAAGACAAAGCAAACCCAGGACTAGATGAAATGCCAATAGACTTAATAACTGACAAGAAACTAAAGTATCCCAGCTAAAGGAATAATACAGGTATAAGCATAGAATTCATGAAAAGCAATTAGCATGCTGACGTTCTGATTTGTTTTCAAAGGATTATCTATAAAAATATTCAAAGAATTAATTTCAGTAAACTTGCTAGAAAGAGAAATGAGTAAGTAAAATACCTTACGTTATTATATGGAAATGTGATTGCAAGATACAGAGAAGTCACATTTTGAGAGGCTGAATTGGGAGTATTTATTAGAAAACTAGCGACTGCAAGTGGACGCATATCCCCAAAATATTTGCAGCCTTAAACACATTTACTACTGTTAAGAAACTGAGCTACGAGCATAGTAAAGAGCAGAAAAACAATCTCAACAAAGATCAACTCTAATGGAGAGCTGAAGAGGGATGCCATGGTGACCTGAGGAGAGCCAGGAGACACAAGGCAAGGCACAATGGCGGTGGAGATAACAGGGTCATGGACAGGGGGCAGGGTTACAGGCAGCTAGAGAGTTCAAGGAGGCTTCCAAGTTATTAGTACAGGTCTGGCAGGTCTGGGAACCTATTGTCCAAGTCCATCTGCTTCTAGGAATTCAGGCCTGCCTATCACCCGGGGGCAGGTATGGGATTTCACCTCTAAGAGTTTTCAGAAGTTCCCCATCATCTACCAAGATACCAAGGTGATACCAGTTAGACCCAGTATCCATATTCCATTATTATATATGATTAAAGAAAATGAGAAGTGAAAATGCACTATTAGGTCACAAAGGTAATCTCTGACCTAAGTGGAAACAAGACAGCAGTCATGATTTCCATTCAACTGCACTGGAACTGGATAACCCCAGCTTGGTGTGGAACTAAGCACAGGCACATTAAGACATCTACTGGTGGGCTGGGAATGTGGCTTAATGGTAGAGTGCTTGCCTAGCATGCATGAAGCCCTGGGTTCGATTCCTTAGTACCACATAAACATGGCATTGTAGCTCAAGAGGTAGAGTGCTAGCCTTGAGCTGAAGAGCTCAGGGAGAATGGCCAGGCCCAGTGTTCAAGCACCAAGACTGGAAAAAAAAAAAAAGACATCCAATGGAGAGGCTGATTCCCAATCGCAGGATAAAGAGCTATACTCTCCCCCCCCCACCCCCCACCCCACCCCTAGATTGTAGGGCTTCAACACTGGGCCTAGATGCTGTTCCTGAGCTCTTCAGTTCAAGGTTAATGCTCTACCACTTTGAGCCACAGTGCCACTTCCAGTTTTCTGGTGGTTAATTGAAGATACGAGTCTTACAGACTTTCTTAGGTAGGCTGGATTTGAACTGAGATCCTTAGATCTCAGCCTCCTGAATAACTAGGATTACAGCCCTGAGCCACCAGGATCTGGCAGACCACACTCTTTTGTCTGTTATTTAATAACATAGCTCCTAAATACCTTTCCAAACATTATTTCCTCTTCCTATGTAGGAAGAGGAATCAGTATCCTATGTGGTACCAGTCTCTCATGTCAGTATCTTTCCTCACACCATGAGCCTATTTAGGTCTTAATGCCTTCTCCAAATATCATGACACCACCATACCTGTCCTTCAACACCTAGTCCAGAGATCAGAAGACAAAAGTGTCCTTTATCTGCTGTTAAGCAGAAGCTCTTCCTCCTTTGGACTCCCATACCTATATATCTCAGTTAATAGACTTAATCATACAAATGCAATAATGCACAATCCCCAAAAATACCCCACAAAACTGTTCCAAATCACAGAAGCAACTTAGTGATTGCATTTAGGATGGAAAGAAAGACGTGTTGTTTCTAAAATGTCATATCACAAGACACCTCTGGGACAGGGTCACTAATAGCTTAATGCAAACATGTCTACAATACCAATATAAAAAAATAAAATAGCCGGGGACCAGTGGCTTATGCCTGTAATCCGAGCTACTTGGGAGGCTGAGATCTGAGGATCACAGTTTGAAGCCAGGCCAGGCAGGGAAAGTCTGAGAGACTCTTCAATTAATCACAAAAAGCCAGAAGTATAGCTGTGGTTCACGTGGTATAGTGCTAGTCTTGAGCAAAAGAGCTCAGAGACAGCACCCAGGCCCGAGTTCAAGCCCAGAAGGCAAAGGTAGAACTCATTAAGGTCAGAAAATAAGGACCTCATCTCAACAAGTTAATAATCTCCTATTAACTCTGTGGTCCCTGAGGCCCAGCTAGCTCAGTGCAGCATAGTCTATAGAGACCTGTACCTGGGATGAAGGTGGGGTCGTGGTGGCAGGCTCTGTGACCTGGATGTGCTGCACCTGGATGGCATGCTGGGTGTAGGTCTGAGGGTCATGGAGTTGGCCAACATCCACAGTGGACTGCTGAGACTGGTGTGGAGAAGTAGCCTGGAAGAGAAAACACAGACCACAACTAAATATATATTGACGTGCAGAGCACATGGGCAGCAAAGATGGCGCTGGGAGAGAGTAGAGTGGGCAGAGCCCAATTTGCCTTACGATCAGTGCCTAACCAGCCTGTGAAGGCTTAGGTGCATGATAGGGTGTGACCTTGACAGTGATTGGTTCCTCTTCCTCCCCTGCCATGCCACCCACCCTTTTTGGCTTTAAAAAGGGCTGCTCTCATCTACCCTGAACAACAGGAACCAATATACAAGGACACGTGCACCTCCATGTTTATTGCAGCACTGTTCGCAATAGCTAGGATATGGAAACAACCTAGATGCCCCACCACAGATGAATGGATCCAAAAATTGTGGTATCTATACACAATGGAATATTATGCAGCCATTAGAAATGACAAAATAATGGCATTTGCAGGGAAATGGATGGAGCTAGAAGGAATCATGTTGAGCGAGGTAAGCCAAGAACGAAGAGACAAACGGTACATGGTCTCCCTGATAAGTGGATGCTAAATCCAAAATGTTAGGTGATACGACAAAACTAACAGGACTTAAGAAACAAAGAACTCCCGCTCATCTGGTTGAACCACTACTAAATATCCCCATGCTGCTGATCACAAATATGGTATATAACATGTGAACACTGTTATATATTACAGACTGTGATAGACAATTTGCTCCAGGAAAGTTAGAATGAACTTGTGACTTTGAAATTATGTAATCACTTAATCACAATCAAAAAAAAAAAAAAAGAACCTCGGGGAAGGGAGGGGATGGTAGGGGGAAAACAATGGAGGGGGTAACAATGTTCAAGAGGAAGTGTACTCATTACCTCACTCATGTAACTGTAACCCTCTGTATAGTAGCTTTACAATAAAAAAAAATAAAAAAAATTTAAAAAAAAAGGGCTGCTCTCTGTTAATAAAGGCTCCCCACTGTGTCTGATTGTCTCCCGGGCTGAGGGAGGCTGGGGAACGGGCGAGCCCCTCCGACCGGTCTTTCAGGACAGAAGAAGACCCAACATTGACGGAGGTTAAAGGAAACCCTTCCAGAAAAAGTTCACTTAAAAACATTATCCCAGCCAGGGGCCAGTGGTTCACGCCTGTAATCCTAGCTACTCAGGAGGCTGAGATCTGAGGACTGCAGTTCAAAGCCAGCCCAGGAAGGAAAGTTCGTGAGACTCTTATCTCCAATAAACCACTAGAAAACCGGAAGTGGCACTGTGGCTCAAGTGGTAGAGCACTCACTTTGAGCTGAAGAGCACAGGGACAGCGCCCAAGCCCAGAGTTCAAGACCCACAACCAAAAAAACAAAACAAAACAAAACAAAAAAAAACCCCAACAATATCCCTGGGTCTTTAATTTCATTTCTTACAGTGAGAGCTGGAAATGTCTCTCTGTTTCTGTATGTCTCTCCTTTAACCTGGCTCTTGAGTCACCTACCCAGAATCTGCTGTAGCCCTTAATGATATGTTTTTTTTCTATTAAACTCCTTGCTTTCCCACTTTAAAACCAAACCAAACCAAAATCCCTCTTAGGAGGATTATCAGTTTGGGGCTGGCCTCAGCTACATAATAAAACATGGTCTCAAAACCAACAATATCTGGAGGGGGTAACAATGTTCAAGAGGAAGTGTACGCATTACCTCACTCATGTAACTGTAACCCTCTGTATAGTAGCTTTACAATAAAATAAAATTTAAAAAAAAAACAAAAAAAAACCCAACAATATCAACAAAAATAAAAACAAAAAAATTTTAACCCAAGGATAAGCAGGACTCCGATGGCTCACAACTGTAATTCTAGTTAGGCACAAGGATGAGATCTGAGAATCACATTTCAAAGCCAGCCCTAGCAAGAAAGTCTGTGAGACTCTTATCTCTGATTAACTAGCAAAAACAGGCAGAAGTAAAGCTGTGGTTCAAGTGGTAGAGCACCACCTTTAGCACAAAAAGCTCAGGGACAGCACTCAAGTTCTGGCACAAAAAAATTAAAAAGTAGGGCTGAGAAGGTGGCTCAGTAGTAGAGCGCATGCCTTGCATGCATGAGGCCCTGGGTTCGATTCCTCAGCACCACATAAGCAAAAAGAAAAAAAGCCAGAAGTGGTGGTGTGGCTCAAGTAGTAGAGTGCTAGCCTTGAGCTGAAGAGCTGAGGGACAGCGCCCAGACCCAGAGTTCAGGCCCCACAACCGACAGAAAAAAAAAAAAAAAAAAATATGATTTAAACTTGTAGAAACTGGAAGTTGTCACTGTTGTTAACTATTCTTTACTTTTTACTTTTTTTTTTTTTTCTGGGTCCGGTCGTGGGGCCTGAACTCAGGGCCTGGGCGCTGTCCCTCAGCTCTTCAGCTCAAGGTTAGTGCTCTATCACTTGAGCCACAGCACCACTTCCACTTTTTTTTTCTGCTTATGTGGTGCTAAGGAATCGAACCCAGTCTTATGCATGCAAAGCAAGCATTCTACCACTAAGCCACTTTCCCAGCCCCTATTTGTTGTAATCTTGAAAGCCATGATTTCAAAGCAACAAGCTTGTGCATTTCAGTCTTAACATACTTCCTCATAGTATAATTAGATGAAAAGTAGTTCAGGGAGGATCCCTTCTTATAGCTAATCAGTAAGCATGAGCTATTCATATCTGGTAGAAAAAAAAAAAAAAACATAGTTTTACCTCAATACCAAAAAGAAACTGACAGCGGTTCAGAGATTGAATCAAAATTGTCTTTTTTTGTGTGTGCTGGCACTGAGCCTGAATTCAGGGTCTGGATGCTGTCCCTTAGCATATTTATTCAAGGCTGGTGCTCAACCACTTGAGCCACAGATCTGCTTCTGGTTTTTGCTGATTAATTGGAAATAGGAGTCTCGTGGATTTTCTGCCAGGGCTGGCTTCAAACCATGATCCTTAGATCTCAGCCTCCTGAGATGATCCTCCAGATGATCCCCTAGAACTCAGCCAAAATTATCTTTAAAGCCTGATATGTCATTCAATACCCATATGGAAATTTCTCATTATCAAGTACTCAATGAAGGTGCTGGAAAAGTAGCCTTGAAGGACAATGTTTCAAATAGGTGCAGAAAGAGATGCTTCTGAAGAAGTCTGAGCACAGGAGGGCTGTTACACAGGAACGTAAGATCTGACTAAAACAGATACTAAGTCCAGAGCCCTCCTCAGCTTGGGGAGGGCAATAGAGATGGTGCGTACTAACCAAGGCACAGAACTTCCATGCAGAAGCACCTATATACAGCTTAGCTCCAACTCTGAGACCTGAGTGCTTTGCTCCACTCAAAATGCCATCCTGGCCAATGGCATAAAGAAATAAATATAATACAGTACCGGGGCCACCTGCACCACTTGAAGCTGTATGTGCTGAGGTTGCTGGAGACCAGATGCAGACTGAGACACAGGAATATATTGAATCCTCTGGTAGTCCCCCTGTGGCGTTCGATAATCTGTTGTTAGGGTCTGGGACAGTTCTGTCATTGCTTGGGTTAGCAGATCTGTTGTCTAGAAAAATCACATAGTACACATTAGTTGGTAACACCAGTTTGTAGATATTTCAGTGTTTTGATACTGGGACTTAAACTCAGGGCCTCCCAACCTCTCTTAACTCTCTCAAGGATAGTGCTTATCACTTGAGCCATAACCTCACTTCTGGCTTTTTGTTGTGGGGCATGAACTCAAGGCTTGGGCACTGTCCCTGAGCTTTTCTGCTCAAGGACAGGGCTCTACCACTTTGAGCCACAACTCCACTTCTGGCTTTCTGGTGGTTAATTAGAGATAAGAGTCTCAAGGACTTTCCTGCCTGGGCTGGCTTCAAACTATGATCCTCAGATCTCAGCCTCCTGAGTACCTAGGATTATAGGCATAAGCCACCAGCACCTGACTCACTTCTGGCTTTTTGCTGGTTAAATGGAGAAAAGAATCTCTCAGGTTTGTTTGCCCATGTTGGCTTTGAACTTTGATCCTCAGATCTCAGCCTTTTGAGTAAGATTACAGGTGTGAGCTACCAGCACCCTGCCTATTTCAGTGGTCTTAAATACAACTGAAATTTAGGTTGTCATACTGGCAGATCATGGAACTACAAATTAACCCTGAGTGCCTGCCTCTGATCTAATAGAGCGTCCTTGGAGGTTGAGATAACATTGCAGTGAAGAAGCATCACTGAAAATTTCCTGCTACTTCTTTGATGGAAAGCTTTGAAAAGCATTGACTAGGAAATCCAGTTAGTAGCATAAAGCATTAAGTAGTAAACTAAAGGATGAAGGGGCCATCTGCAGCCAATAAACAGCTAGATCAACATGGCTTCGCTGCTTCAAGAGATCCTAGGCACTGAAGGGAACGAAATGGTCTTCCTGGCCACATGCTTACCACCACAGTCTCTCCAGTGGCACTGTCTGTCGTTAAAACAGCCGGGGCAGTACTGATCACAGCTGTTGTCAAGGGGGTATGGATAGTGTTGGGCAGCTGTGCATATTCAGGATGTTTCTTTCGAATGTGTTGGACCATCTTGGTCTGAAAAACATCAAAGAAAATCAATAGCAATTACTACAGATTGAGGCAGGAGAAGTGTAAGTCTAAAAGCAGCTTAGGCAAGACCTAGTCTCAAAAAAATCAAAGTGAAACATAGATACACACACACACACACACACACACACACACACACACACACACACACACACACACACACTCTCTCTCTCTCTCTCTCTCTCTCTCTCTCTCTCTAAGAATAGTGAGTAGAATTATTTTGTTGTTTCTCATATATAAACCATCAAAGGTTCTTAAACCTTCTATTTTGTGCCTTTAAAAAGTAAAGTATCAAGGGCTGGGAAGGTGGCTCAATGGTAGAGTGCTTGCCTTGCATGATGAGGCCCTGGGTTTGATTCCTCAGTACCACACAAGCAGAAAAAGCCAGAAGTGGTGCTGTGGCTCAAGTGGTAGAGCACTAGCCTTGAGCTAAAGAGTTGAGGAACAGTGCCCAGGCCCAGAGTGCAGGACCCATGACCAACCAAAAAAAAAAAAAAAAAAGTAAAATATCCATACTTGTTACTCAGGAAACTGAGATCTAAGGATCACTAGCCTGGGTAGGAAAGTCCATGAGTCTCATCCCCAGGCCCTGAATTCAAGCCCCATGACAGACAAAAAAAAAAAAAAAAAAGTAAAATATTGTGGTACTCACTAGACATTATGTTGAAAATGAAATATACAATTTGTGGGTACTAACTATACAACTTGTAGGTGGGAACTAGAGGGAAAAACTGGGAGAGAACAAGAGAAGGGGGCATTGTCCAAAAAGAAAGGTACTCTGCTGGGCGCCGGTGGCTCACGCCTGTAATCCTAGCTACTCAGGAGGCTGAGATCTGAGGATCATGGTTCAAAGCCAGCCCAGGCAGGAAAGTCTGTGAGACTCTTATCTCCAATAAACCACTAGAAAATCAGAAGTGGCTCTGTGGCTCAAGCGGTAGAGCGCTTGCCTTGAGCTGAAGAATGCAGGGAGAGCACCCAAGCCCAGAGTTCAAGCCCCAGGACTGACTAACCAAAAAACAAAAAACAAAACAAAACAAAAAAAAAAAGAAATGTACTCTTTACATGATTTAGGTAAATGTAATTCCTGTGTACATCACTTTCATGATAACATTGAAAATAAATAAAGTAAAATACTATTTATTGAAATTAATAATTTTTAACTGTATTTTTTTTTTGTCTTTTCTTTTTTGGTACGGGGGATCGAACCCAGGACGTTGCACTTGCTAGGCAAACGCTTTGCCACTGAGCTACATCCCAGCCCTTTTTGTTTGTTTGTTTGTTTTTAACTGTATTTTTTTTGTCTTTTCTTTTTTGGTACTGGGGATCAAACCCAGGTGAAATTAATAATTTTTTAAAATAAAATATCAACCCATATGTTGGTGGCTCACATCTGTCTTCTATAATCTTAGCCACTCAGGAGGACTGCAATTTGAAGATTGCAATTTGAAGCCAGCTGGGGCAGGAAAGTCCATCAGACTCTTATCTTCAATTAACCACCAAAAGCCAAAAGTACAGCTGTGGCTCAAGTAGTAGAGTGCTAAGGTAAATGGCAGCATCCAGGCCCTGAGTTCAAGCCCCAGTACTGGCATTAAAGAAAAACAAAACTAAAACTAAAATACCAGCCAGTCATGTGCCAGTAGCTCATGCCTATAATCCAAACTACTATAGAAGCCAAGATTTTAGGATTACGGTTCAAGCCAGCAATAAAGCCCATGAAATTCTTATTTTCGATCAAGCATCAAAAAAAGCCAAAGTATGGGCTGGGAAGGTGGCTCAGTGGTAGAGCGCTTGCTTTGCATGCATGAAGCCCTGGGTTCAATTCCTCAGCACCACATAAGCAAAAAGAAAAAAGCCAGCAGTGGTGCTGTGGCTCAAGTGGTAGAGCATTAGCCTTGAGCTGAAGAGCTAAGGAAAAGCGCCCAGACCCAGAGTTCAGGCCCCATGACCGGACCCCAAAGAAAAGCCGAAGTAAAGCTGTGGCTCAAGTGGTAGAACACTAGTCTTGAACAAAAAAGCTAGGAGATAGCACTCAGGCCCTGTGTCCCAGTACTAGCATGAAAATAAATAGATAAATAAATAAAATATCCTCCAGCTACTTGGGAGGCTGAGGCAGGAGGATCACTTGAGCCCAGGAGTTTGGGGCCAGCCTAGACAACACAGCAAGACCCTAACTCTATCTCTTATTTTAATTCATTGATTAAAATAAAATTTAAAAAAATTCAAGGCTAGGAATGTGGCCCAGTGGTAGAGCGCTTGCCTCGCATGCATGAAGCCCTGGGTTTGATTCCTCAGCACCAAATAAACAGAAAAAGCCAGAGGTAGCATTGTGGCTCAAGTGGTAGAGTGCTATCTTTGTGCAAAAGAAGCTCAAGGATAGTGCCCAGGCCCTGAGTCCAAGCCCCAGAACTGGCCAAAAAAAAAATTTTTTTTTCATTCAGAACAGCACTGATTCTGTACCTGTCCTTCCAAAAGCAACTAAGAAAGAAAAAACAAGGAGACCATGACAGTAAAAAATCCACATGAATTCACATCATTGGGTCACTGGGTAAGATCTATAAATTTCACAGCATACCCTATCCCCATAAAAACTTGTGACACACACACACACACACACACACACACACACACACACGTAAAAAAATCCTCTTTCCAAGAACTATCATTTTAGTTCCTATGTAGTGGGAAGACTCTAAATCATGAGCATAGAATATTCCTTTAGCAGGTGAGCAGGCTGAAGACAAAGAACAGTGAGTGAATTGCTCAAACTAGGAGATGGCTTCAATTCTGAGGAGTTCACAGTATTCCCTTCCTGTTCTCTGCGGCCGTCCCTATCTATTGGAACTAGGATTAGTTCTCTTTAGTACCCCCCATCCCAAAAGCAACGACTCAGGTCATCTGGATGAGAAGCCCTCTTCTGTGAAGACAGTGCTCTATAGAGAGTTTGCAATCATTTGATCAGAAGCAAGCCACATACCTTGCTGCTGTACTGCTTAGAGCAGTGTGGGCAGCACACAGGAGGAGTAGCAATGGTGCCCGTCAGCTGGGTATGGGTGCTTAGCATGGGGTCTGGCTCTCCAGGACCAGCAGGACGAAGTTTCCGAATGCTTGGAGGCAACTCAGCTCCTGGATGGTTCTTCAGAATATGAGCTTTACGTTTACTGGCACTTTTATAAACCTGCAAGTTCAAATACTTTACTATAAAAATGGTTATAGTCAACCTTCTTGCTTTGTTGGCTTTTCAAGCCAACTAAGAATTTCATCCTAAGGTAGTGAAAAAAAATATTGATATAACCCAAATAAAATATACTATGAGCAATATGGGTATAATGGTACATGTCTGTAATCCTAGCACTCAGGAAGAGGACACAAGAGGAGTGTGAGTTCAAGGCCAGCCTGGCTATATAACAAGATTTTGTCTCAAAAAACCAAAGGTTGGTTGGTGTCTATGGCTAATGCTTATAATTCTAGCTACTCAAGAGGCTGAGTTCTGAGGATTGCAGTTTGAAGCCAGCAGGAAAGTCTATGAGACTCTTATTTCCAATTAATCAGCAAAAAGCCAGATATAGAACTGTTGATGGTAGAAACCTAGCCTAGAACAAAAAAAGCTAAGGAACAGTGCCCAGTCCCCGAGTTCAAGCTCCAGTATTGACACTAAAAACAAAACAAAAAATAAAATAAAATAAACAAAAAAACAAGGCCTAGTGATAAAGTCCTTGCTTACCATGTGCAAGGCCTACGGTTCATTCCCAAATACTATACATGTATATATATATATATATGATATAGTATATTATAATATGATATTACACTAATTAGAATATAATAAAATAAGCTGGGCTCCAGGGTTCGCTCCTATAACCCTAGCTACTCAGGAAGCTGAGATCTGAGGATCATGGTTCAAAACCAGCCTGGGCAGGAAAGACCATGGTACTCTTATCTCCAATTAACCACCAGAAAACCGGAAGTGGTGCTGTGGGTCAAAGTAGTAGAGTGCTAGCCTTGAACTCAAAAGCTCAGGAACAGTACCTAGGCCCTGAGTTCAAGCTCCAAGAGTGACTGTATGTATATGTATATGTGTGTGTGTGTGTGTGTGTGTGTGTGTGTGTGTGTGTGTGTGTGTGTGTGTGTGTGTGTATACATATTATATATATAGATAGGTACTATATTATATATAACATATATATAATTATATAATATGCTATATATAATTAATTATATAATTATATATAACTACATATATTATATATAATTAAGTAAGAACACAATACAAGCATGTAGGAATCTTCCTTGAATTTTCCGTGTATATATAAGTAGTAACTATAATTTTTTTTTAAATCCTTTACCTAAAAATTTAAAAGGTAAACAGAATTGATTTGGAGACCAGTTCACCTTTTTTCTGTCTGTAAGGCTCTCACAGGACCAATGTAACTGAAGATTAGAAGGCACAAAGTCTTGGGGCTGGGAAGGTGGCTCAGTGGTAGAGCGCTTGCCTTGCATGCATGAGGCCCTGAGTTCAATTCCTCAGCACCACATAAGCAAAAAGAAAAAAGCCTGAACTGGCGCTGTGGCTCAAGTGGTAGAGCACTAGTCTTGAGCTGAAGAGCTGAGGGACAGCGCCCAGGCCCAGAGTTCAGGCCCCATGACCAGACCCAAAAAAGAAGGCACAAAGTCTTCTGAGTTGTAAGTTCAATATTGAGCAACTATGGTGAGCACTCTGGTTTAAACCCTGTTTCCTCCTTTTCTTTTTGTGCTCATCCTGGGCTTGAACTTAAGGTCTGAGTATTCTCCCTGAACATTTTTGCTTAAGGTTAATGCTCTATTACTTGAGGCACAGCTCTACTTGCAGCTTTTTGGTAATTAATTGGAGATAAGAGTCTCACAGACTTTCTTGCCCAGGCTGGCTTTGAACTGGGATCCTCAGATCTCAGCCTCCTGAGAAGCTAGGATTACAGCCCTGAGCCACAGGTGGCACCTAAAAACCTGCTTCTTTTAAGCTAACAGAGCTACTTTACCAAAGAAGGACAATATTACAAAGAAACAACAAACAGTATTTTCTTTCCTTTGTAAGTTTACCAAAAAGAAGAAGTACAAGAAGAACAAGAAGAATGAAATCATCCAAGTAGAGTATGCATGACAAAACTTTTTCACCAAAATGCTTAAATAGGGATACAGGTTGACCCATTGTAACAATGAAATGTACAAGACACTATGTTGAAAGCAAACTTTACAACTTGTGGGGGGGAGGGAGGAAGAGAGGAGTTGGGGAGGTGGGGAAGGAAGGGGATGGTAGGGGGAAAACAAAGGAGAAGGTAACAATGAATGATAGGAAATGTATTCATTACCTTCCTCATGTAACTGTAATCCCTCTGTACACTATTTTCACAACAAATATCGTATTTAAAAAACAACAACAGGGGCTGGGAAGGTGGCTCAGTGGTAGAACGCTTGCCTTGCAAGCCTGAGGCTCTGGGTTCGATTCCTCAGCACTACATAAGCAAAAAGAAAAAAGCCGGAAGTGGCACTGTGGCTCAAGTGGTAGAGCACTAGCCTTGAGCTGATGAGCTGAGGGACAGCGGCCAGGCCCAGAGTTCAGGCCCCACACCGGACCCAAAAAAACAACTTTTTCACATCCCACCCAATCTTCTAGAAATCCCAAATCTACTACAGATTTGACAGATGCTCTCATTAGACCTTAAGAACTTAGAATGAATTTGTATTATAAGCTCTTGGTAATCAATGTCTCTTCTTTTATAACAGAAGTCACAGAGAAAACAGATAATAAGAAAACCAAATCCTTTTTTTTTTTTTTTTGGTCAGTCATGGGGCGTAAACTCTGGGCCTGGGCGCTGTCCCTGCATTCAGTTCAAGGCTAGTACTCTACCACTTGAGCCACAGTGCTACTTCTGGTTTTCTGGTGGTTAACTGGAGATAAGAGTATCACAGATTTTCTGCCCAGGCTGGCTTTGAACTGTGATCCTCAGATCTCAGCCTCCTGAGTAGCTAGGATTACAGGCGTGAGCCACTGGCAACTGGCTGTATCAACTAATTCTTAAGGGGGGAAAATGGGTTTAAATGCAGTTCCAAGACTAGCTTTTTGTCTGAATGGAAAACTACTGCGAGGCAAGGAGCCATCTGCTATGAGCAACTGTAAGATCCTACTGTAGATTTGTGCATGCCAACAAACTGGCTCTAATCAGGGCTCCCACAGCTTGGCTCACCAGAGTGGGTATTTTGCTTTTACCTTATCACAGTACTGACAGAAATAATCACGGTTGGGTTTTATGATAGGTAGGGTTAACTCTGGCACCTCTTCTATCTTCATGTCTGGATGCCTCTTTGATAAGTGATTTACCTGAAGGAAAAACAAGAACAAATGAGAAAGAGGGCCCATTAGAGAAGGTAAACAAATGCCTAGGATAAGAGTGCTGGAAGCTGAAATGCTTTGAAGCAGAGCCCACACAGCAAAGCATTTGCCTAGGATCAGCACCTCCAGGCACATGTGACACCACTTCCTGTCAACAGGAGGTAACATTAATTCACTCCACAAACAACTGAAATCAAGCTGGGTCACCAGGATCCCATCAAAAGTCTCTGGCTGTCAGAAGTACTACTGGGAAAATACGACTATACTGGCTTTTCTTTGGTTAATTCTCCTGAATAAATACAATACAAAGTAAGGCTCTGAATTTTAAATATTGTTCTACCTTCCTAGCTCTTAGCTAAAATGTATTCTGCAACTATAAGGTGGTCAAAGTAGGTCAAGAGCAGTAACTGGGCTTTATTCTGTTTACATTAACCTGGGACCACATATCCCGCTTTGATGGGAAGTTTCCTTCTACTGTCATTTCCTAACTGGAAAAAAAGAGGTACTGGCATTCACAGATAGTCAGGGAGAAGGCAAAGATTCCCCCTCCCCAGCAAGTATAATCAGGAACACAAGGAGCTGGAGGTATGGCTCAAGTGGTAGAACACCAGCCTTGAGTGAAAGAGCCATGTACATGCAGCCCTGAGTTCAAACCCTCGTACTGGTGCGCGAATACACACACACACACCTTCCAAAGGAACACAAAAGAGAAGAGGGAAATAGAACAAGACCACAGAGACCGAGAAGCGTAAAGGAAAAAAAAAAAAACAACCTGGTAATGAACAATGAGAGGTCAGGGAGGATTCAGTGGTAGAGCATGTGCTTAGCAGGTACAAGGTCCTGGGTTCAATCCCCAGAAACACACAACAGAAAGCCTTCTCATAGCAGGTAACCCAAAAAGTGACACAGGAGGGCAAAAGGAAATAGGAAGCAGAAATTCCAGACTGGGAACTGTTTGCCAGTTTATTCCCCCAGCCAGTGACTACACCTACTGACAAACAGACTCACAGACACAACACAATATCCAAGAGAAAGAAGGTGGACTGGGAAGCAGCACTGACCAGCATGCCTCTGCGCCGAAAGCCCATCATACACAGGCGGCACTTGAACGTGAAGCTGTCATAGTCCGTGGATGTGATGCGGGGTTTGAAGGTCTTGGAGCGGCTGATGCGATCGGCTTTCTTGGCTTCTCTTTCAGGATTATGCATTCTTTGCATGTGTTCCCGTAGTTTGTCTTTCCGCTATTTGGAGAGAATTTTTGAAAATGGAGTAAGGGTGAGTATAGTATAATTTTAATGGAAGGAATGATTGTTTTTAGAGAAATACAAACACGTAGTTACCACAAGCCACTAATTTGGTTGCTGCAGTAGTGGGATATCACAGATGGGTCAAAAGTAGAATCACAGGCCAGGCACCAGTGATTCAAACCTGTAATCCTAGCTGCTCAGGCTGAGATATGAGGATCTTGGTTCGAAGCCACATGGGGCAAGAAAGCCTGTGAAACTCTTTATTTCCAATTAACTACCAAAAAGATGTGGTGGAGCTGTGACTCAAGTGGTAGAATGCTAGCATTGAGCAAAAGAGGCTCAGAACAGCACCCAGGCTGAGTTCAAAGCCCTAGGATTGGCGCGCGCATGCACACACATGTGCGCACGCACACACACACATGCATGCACATGCACACATGCATGCACGCACACACGCACATGCACAAAGTAGAATCACTAACAAGTGCCTTTAGTAGGTTGCCATCATTAAACATGAATGACTGCTTTTTGAGAAGAAAGACTGCTTTATATAAAGGAGCACAAAGAGTACATTGGTAAGTCTGGTATTAACAACTACACAACAAACTGATAAAGAAGGATCAGCAATATTGACTTTACAAAGCCATGGGTATAATACTCATTTCCCACATATTTGAATGACATGGCACTTTGAAATCTCAAATGCAATTCAGTAAAGACCTATCAGCTAATGGATTTGAGTTTCTCACCTCATGGAGTTAGAAATTCAAGGCAGCAATTGCACTATCCACTGTACATGGACCATGTGGACCAGGGCACAGGTGCACCTTTTTTTTTTTGGAGCTGGGGTCTTTTTTTTTTTTTGGGTCCGGTTGTGGGGACTGAACTCTGGGCCTGAGCGCTGTCCCTCAGCTCTTCAGCTCAAGGCTAGTGCCCTACCACTTGAGCCACAGCACCACTTCCGGCTTTTTTCTTTTTGCTTATGTGGTGCTGAGGAATTGAACTCAGGGCCTCATACATGCAAGACAAGCACTCTACCACTGAGTCACCTTCCCAGTCACCCCAGCCTGATTTAGATGAGCAAACTCATCTGCTGGCTGTGACATCTTAAGATTGGTGATAAAAGCTGGGTACTGGTGGCTCACGCCTGTAATCCTAGCTACTCAGGAGGCTGAGATCTGATTTTTTTTTTTTTTGGGGGGGGGGTCTGGTCGTGGGGCCTGAACTCTGGGCCTGGGCGCTGTCCCTCAGCTCTTCAGCTCAAGGCTAGTGCCCTACCACTTGAGCCACAGCACCACTTCCGGCTTTTTTCTTTTTGCTTATGTGGTGCTGAGGAATTGAACTCAGGGCCTCAGGCATGCAAGGGAAGCGCTCTACCACTGAGCTACCTTTCCAGCCCCTGGAGCTGGGGACTTGTTTCATTGCCTTGACTGTCCCCAAAATCCAGGGCTCAGGTGATCCTCCCACTTCAGCCTCACAAATTGCTGGGATTATCTAGCTGCCTTGATTATCTAGTAATCCATGCTAGTGCAAGTCCACAGAAAGAAAATTAGGCAGAGGTCATTCTGAATAAAAATAAATTTTAAAAAATGCCACTAAAAGAGGATACTCTTAGGGAAGAACACAAAGCCGCATTGCCTATGTGCCTCTGATCATAGAAAATAGTATTTATCAAGATGAACTCCAGAAAATGGAAACAAGAGCTTTTTTCTTTGTTGTTTCTATTTTCCTTTTGTCTTGTTTGTTCATTTATCTGTCTTTGGGAGGGCCAGGTGAGATACAGAAATGGAAGGACAGAGGGTGAACAAGTGCAGCAGTGGGACTCACTCGACACTATCCTGAAAATGAACTATACTACTGAGGGCGGGGATGAGAGGGAAGAAACTGGGAGAGCGCGAAGGAAGTAGTGACATTATCCCAAAAGAAATGTTCTCATTACCTGACTTAGGAAACTGTAAACTCTCTGTATATCACCTTTAAAATAATTTTGTTAAGAAAGAAAAAAGCCAACTTCGTTATCCAGTGGGGTTGTCTGCTCTTGGAAGGAGGTTCAAACTGCTTCAGTTTTGTAATGACTGAATCTTTCTGCAACAAGTTCTTCCCAACTTTTGGTGCAGGGACTGTCTTTAACCACTGAGGTTTTCAGCACAATCATTCAACAAATGCTCCAGTGCTTACTATGCCGAGTACTAAGTTCCAGTGCAGGGCACCTCTCGCTCAGCTGCCTCTGCTACAATGGATACAACTACTCTTTCCCCTGTCCCACTGGGCCTCTCACTCCTGGGATGCTCAGTTTCTCAGTCTGCAGCAAATCTGAGCTAAGGACAGTGCCCTAAGTAACAGTAATCTTCTTTACAGCAGATCCAGTGATAAAGTTCCATTGCCTTGCTACTTTCTCCTGATCACCAGTATCCACTAATTTTCTTCCTCTATTTTCATTAAACAGACCAATTCACCCTAACCGAATCATTTCTTAAACTTCAAAGCACCATATTAATACACACCAAATAAACAGTAATGGGCATGTATTTGTTGGGTGCCAAATCTCCACAAGACCTTTCCACTCCAGCATCTCCCAAATCAGATTCCAAACCTTCTACTCATTTCTCCTCACGCTTGTACCTAGCTTCTTAGTATCAGTGGTGTATGCAGACATCTAGCCTCCCAAAGTACAGATCTCAATTCTTCATACTCTGCCTTTCACTCTTTCATCCATCCCGAGGTCCTATGAGTTCTTCTTCAATTGTCTGCCTGGACCTCCTTCGGCTTGTGAGCCTGAGTTTAGGATCCGCTTCCAAAGGCCCTGGGCTCTCTTTACTGTAAGTCTAATTAATCAGTCTAACAAGCTGGCTTTACCTCTCTGATGTCATCTCCTCACTGGCCTCTTCCTACACATCCATTCCATCACTCACCATCTCATCTGCTGAATGTGCTACTGCTTCAGTCCCTGCTGCTTCCTCTCTTGGGGTATCTTCATTCCTCATCCTTTCCTTTTCCCTAGCTGGCAAACTCTTCCTCAACCTTTAGTGAATTCGGAATTGTTATTGTGAGCTGGGAGTAGAGTTAATACTTAACTAGTATCTGTGAGGTGCTGGGTTCACTGAAAATAAAAAGCTATCAGTGCTTCCTTATACTCCAAGTAAGAGTTAACTGTTCTCATAGCACGTCATCCTTTATTATAGTATCAATATTTTATTTTGGAGGCAGGCTCTCACTATGTAGCCTGGGCTAACCTCACAGTGCGGATCCTCCTGCCTAATCCTCCACTGGATTATAAGAATGCACCAATGGGGCTGGGAAGGTGGCTCAGTGGTAGAGCGCTTGCCTTGCATGCCTGAGGCCCTGGGTTCGATTCCTCAGCACCACATAAGCAAAAAGAAAAAACCCGGAAGTGGCGCTGTGGCTCAAGTGGTAGAGTGCTAGCCTTGAGCTGAAGAGCTGAGGGACAGCGCCCAGGCCCAGAGTTCAGGTCCCACGACCAGACCCCCCCCCAAAAAAAAGAATGCACCAACATACCAATTCAATAAAATTTTAAATGTTTATTTTCTGACAAAAGTGTTAGCTTTCGAAAGTCAAAATACCTTATCTATCTATCTATTCCCATCTATCTATCTTCTATCTTTGTTGGCCTCATGGAATTTATAGTTAGGAGGACAGACAAATTTAATATATGACTGCTATCAGCAAATACATGTTAGCAAGCAAAAGGTACTATGGAAATTAATAATAATAAAAAAAAAAAGCATTCAGTTCACAGACCAAGAAATGCCCAGATGAAGTGTGATACTTGCCAGGTGAAATGATATGAATCTAAAGGCTTCTTTCAAGCTTGGGTAAGAGGGAGGAGAAATGTACCCTGCACTGGAGTGTAGCCAGAGTGCAACGTGGAAGAGGGAAAAGAGAGGCAAAGCAAAACGAGGTTTTGCAGTGTCTGTTAAATGATGAGAACTGGAGGATCTATCTTTATGAAGACCTATTAAGGAATTTTTTTTTTTTTTTTTTTACAAGAGCCAGGACATCAGATTTATTCTCTAGAAAATTACCCCAGCTATAGTCTGAAAAAAAATCATTGTAAGTATGTGGTAGTTTTGAGGTCTATCAATATGGCCAGACAAACTACATTTAGATAGAATCTTCTTCCCAGTATTGTTCCAAGTTAGAATCAGCCAAAAGAAGCTAGCACCAGACTGGAGGGGTCAGTTCCTCCCCCAAATCCTCCTTCCATCTCAGCCACAGCTCTCTTCCTGATTGCCAGTCCTGCCGTCCAACTCAGGCTTGCCATCGGACACAGCCACATGGACTTCTGTGAATGACGGCAGCTTCCGTCCATGGGCCGGCCCTGCAGATGAGTTCCCACTTGTCTGCCCAGGCCATTGCTTCAGAAGATTCAATGGTGGCTGTTCTGATACCCAACTTCTCCTTTCAGACATTTACTTACTCTTCTAAGACAATCTTCTGGCAAGTAACTTTGCTTCCCTAATTGAACCCTGACCAATATATTGGGTGAAATGAAAGGAGAAAATAGAAGTTGATTTTTTAACACCTTTCTTGGTGTTAAAGTAGTATCGGGCAAAAAATTGATAAGCAAAGGGTGTTGAGTGGATAGGATGGATGGTTGCCCAAGTAATTAACATCACAAGACAGGGATCCTTTCATATAAAATCTTTTCTTTTAGGGCTGGGAAGGTGGCTCAGTGGTAGAGCGCATGCCTTGCATGCCAGAGGCCCTGGGTTCAATTCCTCAGCACCACATAAACAAAAAGAAAAAAGCCGGAAGTGGTGCTGTGGCTCAAGTGGTAGAGTGCTAGCCTTGAGCTGAAGAGCTGAGGGACAGCGCCCAGGCCCAGAGTTCAGGCCCCATGACCGGACCCAAAAGAAAAAAAAAAAGAAATAAAATCTTTTCTTTTATAGGGCTAAGCCTAAAATTTGGTGGTAGAGCCAGTATTTAGCACGCATAAAGCCATAGGTTCAATCCTTAACACAGAATAGCTTCATTATAAAACCAAGAAAAATCCAGACTTACTTATACTTTTCACATTTGAGTTGCTTACAGAGATTTAAATAATGCTATTATCCTATATAAACCACCACAAAAATTTATGACAAATGAACCACAAAACTTGAGCGTTAAAAATTACTTTCTATGTCCTGCTAGTGCTCTACTTTGAGCCACAGCTCAACCTCCAGCTTTTTTGGTGTTTAACTGAAGATAAGAATTTCATGGACTTTACTACGAGGGCTGGCTTTGAACCACAATCCTGAGATCTCAGCCTCTTGAATAGCTAGGATTAAATGTGTGAGCCATTGGCGTCTGGCTTTTAATGTTATTCTAAATAGATATACCCCCACATTTTTCCCTCCTAAGGATCCAGTTCTGATTTTTCCCATTATCTATGATAGTACAAGCCACAGTCATATTCAGTAGTGTCTCTCAATGATATTTTTGCAACATCTCCTTATTTCCAAATGCAACATATGATTATTTTTCACATTTATTTATGTAACCGTCATCTCTGAGTCTCCTGTGGGCTTTTCTTTTGTTGTTTCTCAAGTCCAGGCAGGTTTTGGATACTTTCTTTACTTTTTCTGCTTTTTTGGTTTACTATGTAAGCCAGGCTGGCCTCAAACTTTTTGATTCTCTTTCCTCAGCCTCCTGAGTACTGGGATCATATGTATGTACCAACATGCCAAAATATGTGTTATACTTCATTTAATGCTTGAAGTCATTACCACTCTCCAAAGTGGTCTCAGCACCCTTCACATCTTCCATCCCTGTTAGATGAGACTCTGGTTACCTCAGTAATATATTCAGATGCTTAATAAAAGCTCATCAATAAAAGCAAGCCAGGCGCTGGTGGCTCACACTTGTAATCCTAGCTACTCAGGAGGCTGAGATCTGAGGATAGCGATTCAAAGCCAGCTCAAAGCCAGCTCGGTCAGGAAAGTCCATGAAACTCTTATCTCCAATAAACCACCAGAAAAACCAGAAGTGGCACTGTAGCTCAAGTGGTAGAGCACTAGCCTTGAGCTGAAGAGCTGAGGGACAAGCACTCAGGCCCAGAGTTCAAGCCCCACAAACCAACACAAAAAAATAAAATAAAATAAATCCCTTGGCAACTGGGTGCTTGGTGGCTCTCACTTGTAATCCAAGCTACTCAGAAGGCTGAGATATGAGGATCATAGTTTGATGCCAGCTCAGGCAGAAAAGATGAGACCCTTATCTCCAGCTAACTACCAAAAGTCAGGATCAGTTGTGGCTTACATGGTAAAGTGACAGCCTTGAGCGAGAAAACTAAGGATAGTGCCCATGCCCTGAATTCAAGCTTCACTACCAATACCAAATAAATAAATAAAATCCATCCCTTGCTTTGAATGTAAGTAAATATACTGGACTTTTAGAAACACCTCAATAATAACTTAGTTGTACTAGTTAGTATATAATTAGATTCTTTTAGGATCTTCATTCTTTATTTTTTTGTTTTTGCTTTTAAACTTTTATTATAAAGATGATATGTTACTATTTCATAACGAATACATTCCTTTTTGGATAAAGTCACCCCTTCCTTTGCTCTCTCCCAGCTTTTCTCTCCTGTCTTCACTCATAAGTTGTGTAGTTCATTTTCAACACAGTGTCTACTGAGTATCACTGCTGCATTTATTCACCCTTTGTCCCTCCATTTCTTGCATTATTAGGATCTGCATTATTAATTCAATAGTTTAGGAATTTTAATTAATTATTTTGAGAAATAAGTAACTTCTTACTATTAATTTTCTAAGTAAATCAAAGGCCTAAAGTGCTTCCCAATTCAGCTCAACATAAATGGTGATACATGAATTAAATGAGCAGGCACTTATCCTCTGCCTAACTCCATTCCAGGGGCTATCAATACATACCTTAAACTGTTTTCCACAGGTAGAACACAGGAAGTCTTTGCGATCTGAATGCCGGAGCATGTGGAGCCGCAGCTTATCAGGACGGCAGAAGGCCTTGTCACACTCTGTACACTGGTAGATCTTTTCTGAATGGAAGCTGCGAACGTGCTTTTTTACCTGGCAGTAAAGACCAGGGGAAACTCAGGCCCTCAGGCAGCAGAGAAGAACCAAAGGCAGCTAGCTCCTCCCAACACTAGAGGGCGCCAATGCATTAGCATGGATTTCCATCAACCCGGCCCTGTCATCCAATCAAATGTGAAGACTTAGCCTCAATAATGCCTACTGTCCTTGCCCTGAATTAAACAAGTTGCCAGAAAGCCCTACAACTCTGAACCTCCCAGACGAATAATAGAAAAAAGAAAAATGTTTGTTGAGATGTCCTGATCACTTGGTGTCCAAATCTCGCTTCCTTTTTAAGATGAAAAGCAGGATTGTTTGGTGTTTAAATAAATCTTGGCAAACATTATCTACAAGAAAAAAATTTCTTTTTATATCTTTCCATAAAATCACTCTGGGATTAGGGATGTAGAGCTTTGTTGTAGAGCAATTACCTAGCAAACATGAGGCCCTGGTTCAATCCCAGCACTAGAAAGAAAAATTAAGTTTGAAGAATTAAAAATATGAATTAGATGACATGGGAAACATTACCCATTTATGATTACAACACAGGTGTTTTTCTCCTTGCTTCGGGACATATTCTCTTTGCTTTTAGATAATAAAAGAATAATAGGATATAGCTTTGGCCTATGTTCAATTTCTACCACATGATATATATATAAGTATATATCATATATATATTATAAATAACATATCCATATGTATGCCTACATAATATATGTACTTATACATATGTGTATCTTTTGAATGCTCTTAGCTAGACATGTTAAATTAAAAACATCTGTGGGAACAGACTATAGCTCAGTACAGCATGTACCTAGTCCTTAGCATGTGTTAGCCCTGGGTTCCATGCCCAGCACAGAAAAGAGAGAGAGAGAGAGAGAGAGAGAGAGGAAGGAAGGAAGGAAGGAAGAAAGGAAGGAAGGAAGAAAGAAAGGAAGGAAAGGATGGAGGGAGAGAGGGAGGGAGAGAGAGAAAAAAATTGAGAAAAAGAAAGAAAAAAGATGAGAGAGGAAGAGAAAAAAGAAAAGCACTATGAATGGAAGTTAATTATTATTTTATAAAGCATTTTGCTCCATTATTTTGACAATTCTTTGCCATCAAATTCTGCCTTAGCAATCTTCTAACTATATGAAATGTGGAAATTCTCAAGACTTTTAATACTAGCAATACTATGATTAAATCTATTATGCTTTTGCTTTAGTAACTGTCCTTTTAAAAGTATTTTTATGAGATATTGAGATTTGATAATTCACTAATATATAAAATGAAATCATGGCTATTATGGAAATTATCTTGACCCATTTTTCTCTAACAAAGAATATACTACCAGGAAGCACATACAAAAGCATATTATACACCACCTTTCTCTTGCTTCCTTCCAAAATGTATGACCTTAGTAATGCAAGACAGGAAACCAGGGAGATGCTTATAGCCCAGGAATGGGAGTTTGTCTTCTACAGATTCTATATCATATTTCATCAACAATGGATATTGACAAGTATTAAGGCAGGCTTAAAAGATTATAATCACATCTGAGTGTTTATTACTTGAAATGTAGCTTAGATATTTAGATGACAAGGTCTGATTTGAACAACTATGGATCATAAGATTGTCAAAAGTAGTTTGATTGAAGAAGTGGAAATGTAGGTGGTAGGCAGTCTCAATTTTCCAAAAATCCAAGTTTCTTTTAGCAAAAGAAGGAAGTAGACAAGAATCTTGGTTAGTGGACACTCACCTGGATAAAATCTGGGAACCGTTTCTTACAAGTTGGGCAGGTGAAATAGCCATCATTGATATGAATGGCCACATGATCTTTCAACAAATCAAGGCGATCAAAGGATTCTGGGCAAAAAATGCAAGAGTAAGTCTTCTGGTCTGAATGGAGCTTCATGTGGCTCTCCAGAGAAGCGCTGCTGATGAAGCCCTTGTTACACAGATCACAGGTCAACGGGCAGTTACCCTCCCGCCCATGGAAGCGCAAGTGTTGGTCCAGTTTGTCCTTTTCACGGAAGGCCTTCCCACACTGCAAACACTTAAAAGGCCGGAAGGACTTCCGAATAAACAGATGCTGAAGAGCTGCATTCTGAAAGACATACAGAAATATGACCATGTCGTGAGAAAACTGAGAATGCCAGTGATTCACACATCTGTAGGGGAAGAGAAGGTGATCCCTGTAATCACAGACTCCAAATGCCAAGACACAAAGGGAAGAGAAGACTTTCCTGGTAAAAATGCTGAAAATGAAAGCCATCCCCAAAGCTTATCTTTCAAAGATTATTACTACATTTTGCTTTATGTTATGCCCACGTATGTGTTTTCTTTTGAAAGGATTAGAAGTAACATTCAATACGGGTTTTTAAGAGGACACTTGTGGGCTGGAGCTCAAGCATTTGCCTCACATACATGAGATCCTGGGTTCAATTTCTAATATCATTAAAAAAATTTTTAATTTAAAGATTTGCATCAGATGGGTGACAGTGTTGTCAGATACCTTGCATTCATATACTGTTTTGTAGAATGGGAACTTCTTTGTACAACTTAAAGATAATATAATTTTTTTAAAGATTTGCTGGGAATATGGCTTAGTGGTAGAGTGCTTGCCTAACATGCATGAAGCCTTGTGTTCTATTCCTCAGTACCATATAAACAGAGAATGGCAGAAGTGGCACTGTGGCTCAAGTGGTAGAGTGCTAGCTAGCCTTGAGCAAAAGAAGCTCAGGGACAGTGCCCAGGCCCTGAATTCAAGCCCCAGGACAGGAAGGAAGGAAGGAAGGAAGGAAGGAAGGGAGGGAGGGAGGGAGGGAGGGAGGAAGGGAGGAAGGGAGGAAAGGAGAAAGAGAGAAAAAAGAGAAAGAAAGAGTGAAAGGAAGAAAGGAAGAGAGAGAAAGAAAAGAAGCAAGGAAGAATGAAAGAAAGAAGCAAGCAAGGAAGAGAGAGAAAGGAAAGGAAGAAAGAAGAAGGAGGAAGGAAGGAAGGATGGAAGGAAGGAAGGAGGAAGAGAGGGAGGGAGAAAAGGAGAGAGGGAAGAAAGGGAGAGAGGGAGGGAAGAATGGAGCAAGGGAGGGAAGAAGGGAGGGAGGGAGCAAGTAAGGAAGGAGGGAAGGAAGGAAAGAAGAAAGGAAGGAAGGAAGGAAAGCAGGAAGGAAGGAAGGAGTCTCAGAATGATAACATTTGTTAATTTGGAAGAGAAGACTTGTAAGTTGCACATGTATGAATAAGGATGGAATACATTACCCCAAATATTATGTCCTAAAGTTCTTGATAAAAATAATTTAACTGGTAGTTCACTCCTTTAATCCTGTCTACTTAGGAAGCTAAGATCTGAGGATTGTAGCTGGAAGTAAGCCCAGATATAAAAGTCCATGAGAAAGCTGGTCATGAGGCTCAGTGGTACAGTGCTTGCCTAGCATGCATGAAGCCTTGGGTTCGATTCTTCAGTACCACATAAACAGAAAAAAGCAGGAAGTGGTGCTGTGGCTCAAGTGGTAGAGTGTTACCCTTGAGCAAAAGAAGCTCTGGGACAGTGCCCAGGCCCTGAGTTCAAGCCCCAGGATTGGCAAAAAAAAAAAAAAAAAGTCCATGAGACTCTTACTTCCAGTTCATCAGCAAAAAATGCCAAAACTGGAGGTGTGGCTCAAATGGTAGAGTGCTAGCCTTGAGTGAAAAAAGCCAAGTGAGATTTTGAGGACCTGAGTTCAAGCTCCATTACCAGCACTGAGAGAGAGAGAGAGAGAGACAGACAGACAGACAGACAGACAGACAGAGACAGAGAGAGACAAAGAGACAGAGAGACAGAGACAGAGACAGAGAGAATTTGAAGCTTGATGAAAATAGAGGCAGAAATGGCTACAGGTTTTCATCGGCAGGTAAGGAAAATGTTCTGGGATTAGATAGTGTAGGCTGTACCCACTTTAAAAGAGGGATTTTTGTGCTATGTGAATTATAGATCACAATAGAAGGAAAAGAATTCAAAATGAAATGAAGAAATGAGATGTATGTGAATATGTTTGGTTATAAAACAGGACAATGAGCATATACCAAAAAGAGAATATATACACATCTCATCACTTCCTACTCAATATCCAGTTAGTTCTACAATGCCATGCTAACAGTTAAGCCTGTTTACTTCCTGTCTAGACAGGTCAATTTTGCCCTCTTTTTTTCAGTCACAGATTGCACTACCAAGGAGGATTAGCTGTCTTTTAAGTTCATGCAATTGTTAAAGGGAAAGACAGAGAAGATGGATGCTCAGGGCAATCCATCGGGACTGCTGGAAAAGCAACTCACAGGCCACCGAGAGCAGATCCCAGAACCATCACACAGAGAACATAGAATCAGTAGTTTTCTATAATACTCATCCATAAATTCTTCAGAACATTGAAAGGAAGCTCTAGACAACAGTCATGAAGGGGAAAGTCCCTCAAAACCCTGTGACTGGGCTGGCAGAGTGGCTGAATTAGTAGAGCTCTTGCCTAGCAAGCATAAGTACCTGATTCAAACTCCAGTACTAATAAACTTATGACTGGGCATATCCATAGCTATGGAAGAAGAGTGAAAGAAAGATTTACGAGAATCTTGATGCATTATTTTTGCAGTGATCAAGTACAACACTTTAACGATTAATTACTTATCAAAAGCAACATCTAAATGAAATTTAATGTGAACATCATTTTGGGGAGAGTAAGAAAGATACTTATTTTTAATTTACTGAAATTTTTTTTTTTTTTTTTTTTTTTTTTGGGTCCGGTCGTGGGGCCTGAACTCTGGGCCTGGGCGCTGTCCCTCAGCTCTTCAGCTCAAGGCTAGCGCTCTACCACTTGAGCCACAGTGCCACTTCCGGCTTTTTTCTTTTTGCTTATGTGGTGCTGAGGAATCGAACCCAGGGCCTCGAGCATGCAAGGCAAGCGCTCTACCACTGAGCCACCTTCCCAGCCCCATTTACTGAAATTTTTAACACAATCAATTTTTTATTTAAAAAAAATTGCCTTCTTGGGCTCCTCTAACAGAGCTAGGAGAGATATTTTAAGATAGTCCTCATTTACCTTGAGTAGGTAAATAGTAATTTTGTTGTCTTCCCAACTGGGGCTACTTTGAGGAGTAGGCATCTTACTTGATTCTCTTTTTAAACTGTATCCTTTAGTGACTGCTCAGCTCATAACAAATATCTAAGTTTGAAAATTAATAAAATAGAAGATATATTTGAAATGAAATTCACAAAATTATTTCTAGAATTTTTCTACAAAGACACTTAAGAACAGATCTTTCTTCTAATACACACGAGTTAGCTTTGGCTTCCTCATACAGTTTACTGGCCCCCTCATCTTTTTACTTTATCTGAGCACAGAGTTATTTTACATAAAAGCTCTTACTATTTCTGCCTACTTCCAAAGCTACATGGAAAGAAGTCAGATAAACAGATGCTCTGTTGAGATCCAGCAAATATTCAAGGTTTAGAGCACGTCTGCCATGTAAGAATTACATGCCTTTTCCAACTTTAAGTTGGTTAAGTTTCCAAGGATAGAGTCAACAGTTTTTGATGATGATTCTCCTGAAGATTCCATTTCTCCAGAGTGCCCAATGTAGAACTTGGCTTTGTTTTGGGACCATTATGCTAATCAGTATTCTGTCACTTCAGATTAGCAGAATAGCTTCAGACAATGGATTTAAACTGAGCAGCCACCTGGCTCCTCTTCCTTAATTCTAATGACAAATCCTATCACCCTTTATTTACTTGGAGCCCAGAGTGCTCAAGAACTAGAAAAAGTCTGTGTGCTAATGACACTCATATTACCAGATAGTAAAAGCTAAACTGTTTCTGCCTTTTGGCCCACTTGCAAGCCAGTTCTGCTCTAACGCAGCTTCTGTAGTAGAGCTATACCCAGTGTACTTTCAGGAAGAAATCATGGCTAATGGGAAACATACAGACACACCATAGGTCTGCTGACCCCTGAGCTCCAGTTAGTCAACCACACCAAACTGTGAGGTCATCAGTGTTAAGAGGATACCAAAACAGCATCCAAATTAACATTGTAATGATTTGAGAAGAGATTCTGTTTCTGAAGTCTGATGCTATTAGCTAAAGGAATCTATAGTGTTTGATCAATTTTCATACTATTTTGATATTGTGACTAAAAGGAATCAAACAAGTATCAATTGGTTGGTTTGGATTTATGTTGTTGTTGTTTGGTTGATTTTGACTTTGTTCTAGTACTGAGGCTTGAACTCAGGGCCTAGGAACTGTCCCTTAACCTTTTTCCACTCAAGGGTAGTGCTCTACCACTTGAGTTACATCTCCACTTCCAGTTTTTTGCTTGTTAATTGGAGGTGAAAGTCTTACACAGACTTTCCTTACCCTGTCTAGCTTTGAACTGAAATTCTCAGATTATAGCCACCAAAGTAGCTAGGATTACAGGTGTGAGCCACTGGCACCCAGCTGGGGAATTGTATTTTTTAAAAGCAACTTTCTTTGAATCTTTCAAAGCCTTTGGTGTCTAATTCTGTCCAACAAGCCTCTTTCCATTACCCACCTGGCTTCCCCACTAGGGTCAAGTCACTGTTTGCCCTGTCCCATAACCATCCCAAGCATATCCCTGTGCCTAGTGCTCTCTCCCTATGGCTCCCTTCACCTACCTCCTTCATCTTTCTCTAGCCTTTTACTCTTCCAACTAACTAGGTATTCTTACATTTAACATATAAATGAAAATGATCTTATTGAGACTACAAACTCCTAGAGACAGAGCTCGAGAAGTATTCTAATACATAGCTAAAAACTCAGTATCATCTCAAAGTAATTCAAATTATTTAAGAGCTGGAAAGAACCTTCAAGATCATTTAGTCCTATCCTTTACTTTGTACAGGAGTAACCTGCAGCCTACAATTTGTTTATTCACCTACTTGGAAATAAATGATCACTACTTATTAATTTACATTTAGTAGAGCAACCAAACTGTGGTTTCTACCAGGATTTTCTAAGTACAGGTTGTAAAGAACAGCAGGTCAGGCAAACACGTAAATGACATTCTGTTATGTGAAACACAGGAAACAAACCTACCTGCAGCTCCAACTGAGCAGGCAGCATTAGAGGAGAGAAAAATAGTTACATTACCAATTTTGGAAGACTTCCCTTCAGTTGGTCATTACCACTCTGGATTTAAAAAAAGATGAAAAAAAATACAGAGCCCTACTTTTTTAGAATGTGTGAGTGGAAAAAGCAAGAGAGCTCAACCAATACTAGCATCTAAAAGTCACACGTGTGGTTTTACTTTGACACAAGGAACCTTGTACTGAAATCAGTACCCTATCTCCTTCAGAAGAATATAAGTATACGAACAACTAGTCTATGCTTGAACACACACAGTTGCAATACACATGTGAGTTTTATTTTTTTCCGTCAAAATAAAAATCAAATCCAGGGGCTGGGAAGGTGGCTCAGTGGTACAGTACTTGCTTTGCAGGCATAAGGCCCTGGGTTTGATTCCTCAGCACCACATAAGGAGAAAAAGCCGGAAGTGGCGCTGTGGCTCAAGTTGGTAGAGCGCTTGCCTTCAGCTGAAGAGCTCAGGAACAGCACCCAGGCCCAGAGTTCAGCCCCCATGACCGACAAAAAAAAAAAAAAAAATTAAATCTAGCAAGCACTTCTCTGACTTAGTAAAATATCAGATGGCCAAAAAAGAAAAGACAGTAACTGGACAAGAGACTGAAAGGAAAACAAAGAAGAATAATGGATAGGAAGATAGAGTTCACAGCTATTTGCTTTTCTGGCCTATATTTATTTATTTTTACATATCCTTGAAAGACCATAGATTGAAAACATTGCAAGTATTTTAATTATAATTATTCCAATTATAATTATTTCAATTCAAAAGTTGCATGTATTTCAATTACAGGGCTCTAAGAACTCAAGAGTTCCTAGAGTCCTTCAAAACTGTCATGTGGTAATTAAGGTTTAAATGTCTGTTTACATGAAGACAGGGACTATATTATTTTTCAAGGTCCCTTCTAGCCTACAGGCAAATAAAGAGATCAAAGGAGAAAGTTGATCCAATCTCTCTTGCCCAAAGCAAGACCCCGTGCAGTGGTTCCTACTGACCCAGCCCACCCTGAATATGGTGTAACTTAGCATCTTTAAAACACAAAAATGAAAAACAAGCTGGGTGCCGGTGGCTCACGCCTATAATCCTGGCAACTCAGGAGGCTGAGATCTGAGGATTGTGGTTCAAAGCCAGCCCAGGCAGGAAAGTCAGTGAGACTCTTATCTCCAATAAACCACCAGAAACCCGGAAGTGGCACTGAAGCTCAAGTGGGAGAGCACTAGCCTTGAGGTGAAGAGCTGAGGGACAGCACCCAGGGCCCAGAGTTCAAGCCCTATGACTGACCAAAAAAAAAGAAAAAAAGGAAGGAAGGAAGGAAGGAAGGAAGGAAGGAAGGAAGGAAGGAAGGAAGGAAGGAAGGAAGGAAGGAAGGAAGGAGAGAGAGAGAGAGAGAGAAAGAAAGAGAAAGAAAGAAAGAAAGGAAGGAAGAAAGAAAGAAAGAAAGAAAGAAAGAAAGAAAGAAAGAAAGAAAGAAAGAAAGAAAGAAAGAAAGAAAAGAAAGAAAGAAAGAAAAGGAAAAACAAAGACCAAAAAAAACTCCCACAAAACCACAAAACCCCAAGTTAAAACACTCATCCATCTAGAAACTATAAAGCCTGGGAAGTTATACAAGATATCTCTCCTACCGACAAGTCCAGACCAATAAGTCTTTTTATCATCAGTTGCCAAAAACATGGGTTTTATATCTTTAGTTTTTTGTTATCACTGATGTCTTAAGACAACATATTGTTCTCCACATGCGTTCCTAACTCATACTCAACTGCTACCCAAGAGAAAAGAAGAGAAAGACCTGTCTTCATTGAAAGTCATGGAAGATCTGCAAATCTAAAGCCAAGACACAGACCCCAGAAGTGAGACCTCCACCAGCACCTGAACATACAGCTTTACTTCAGTGTCCCAAGGTGTGTGCACTGTTCCCAGGTGTATGCACTGTTCCTGTCATATTGACTTGGACACAGGTCCCTTTGCAATGATTGAGTAGTGACACTGCCAATACCCCCTTGCAAACGTAGATAACTAAATTTAGTTACCTATAATTAACTTTAGGGCTATGATTAGACAGAGATTAGCCTGATTTAGAATATAAACAATTAACCAGGCACTGGTGGCTCTCGCCTATAATCCTAGGTACTCAGGAGGCTGAGATCTGAAGGATCATGGTTTGAAAAAGCTTGGGCAGAAAAGTCCCTGTGAGACACTTTCCAATTAACCACTCAAAAACTGGAAGCGGCATTGTGACTCAAGTAGTAGAGTACAAGCCTTGAACACAAACAGGCTCAGGGACAGAGAGCCCAGAATCTGAATTCAAGCCCCACAACCAACAACAACAAAAAAAGAATATAAATAATTAGAACTGGGGGTGTAGCTCAGTGGTAGAGCACTTGTTTAGCATGCCTAAAGCCCTGAGTTCAATCCCCTGAACCTCAAAAAAAAAAAGAATATATATATATGTATACACACACACACACACAAATGTACACAGGCTGATATTTGCAGAGAGAGGGGCTGCTTGTGCATGTGCGTGTGCATTGTATACACCCACACACGCACGCACACGCACAAACAAATAGGGCTAAAGGTATAGCTCAGCATCAGAGTGCCTGCTTAGCAAGCATGTGCAAGGCCCTAGATTGAATTCGCATCACCAAACAGTCAAAATAAATAAAAGTAATTAAATAAAATATAATGAAACAGCCGTGCGCTGGTGGCTCACACCTGTAATCCTAGTTACTCAGTAGGCTGAGATCTGAGGATCGTGGTTCAAAGCCAGCCCTGGCAGGAAAGTCTGTGAAACTCTTATCCCCAATAAACCACCAGAAAACTGGAAGTGGCGCTGTAGCTCAAGTGGTAGAGCACTAACCTTGAGCTGAAGAACTCAAGGCCCAGGACAGTGCTCAGTCCGAGTTCAAGCCCCACAACCCACCCCCCCCCCCCAAAAAAAAGAAACATGGATTTCTCTACTTCTTTCTAACCTGTAAACTAAGGAATATGGAGAGCTAGTGATTTGGGCTATTTTACATATTATGGTCGAGGAACTCCAAAATCCAGGCTCCCATGTGTTAATACTACATTGATTGAATCTAAGACCAGCCATGCCAGTCAGCCATAGGACAAAGACTCAGAAATAGTAAAGACTTTTTTTTTTTTTGCAGAATAACAAGCCTGAACATGTGATAGAGTAAATGCAACATTTCAAAGTGAATGGTAAATAGACTGGAACACAACGCACCAAAAACACAGCCTAGGGGAGGAAGTGATCCTCTGGGGATAGGGGACATGCCTGCCCACTTACTCTGATGCGTTTGGCCCTGCGCATGTCATCAGCTGTCAAAGTGGTCTGGGTAGGCACCACACTCTCCTCGTGCTGTGGCTGCAGATGTAGAGTGTGAGTTTCTGGTTCATGCTCCAGAGAAGCCGGGGTTTCCTGTGGCAGCTGAGGTATTGGGATAGTGGTCTGTTCTGGCTGATCTAGCCCATTCAGAGCAGCTGGTTCAGCTTCATCAAATTGTTCCTTCGTGGAAAAATGCAGCAAGTCCTGCAATTTAAAATAACCATGAATTACTTTCCTACTTAAATGGAGATCAATAGTAGAAATATGGGCTTAGATTTAGAATTGTGGACTTTTTTTTTTTTTTAACACTTAGGGTCTTATTGTATTGACCAGGTGGCTCCCAAACTCTGTTCATGTTATCCTTCTGCCTCTGAAGTAGCTGGGCCTAAGGGCTGTGTCACTATGTGCAGCTATGGTTTTGTCTTTTTGTTGGTTGTTTTTGCCAGTACTAGGGGCTTAACCCTAGGGCCTGGACATGCTCTACCTTAGCTTTTTCGCTCAAGGCTGGTGCTCTACCACTTGAGCCACATCTATACTACCAAGTTTTTGGTGATAAATTGGAGATGAGTCTCACAGACATTTTTTTTTTTTTGGGTCCAGTCATGGGGCCTGAACTTTGGGCCTGGGCGCTGTCCCTCAGCTCTTCAGCTCAAGGCTATCTCTACCGTTTGAGCCACAGCCCACTTCCGGCTTTTTTCTTTTTGCTTATGTGGTGCTGAGGAATCGAACCCAGGGCCTCATGCATGCAAGACAAGTGCTCTACCGCTGAGCCACCTTCCCAGCCCATCTCACAGACATTTTTGTCCTGGCTGACTTCAAACTGAGATCCTCAGATGTCAGCATTCTGAAGTAGCTAAGATTATAGGCACGAACAACCCGTATGGAACATGTGGTTTTTGCTGTTGTTGCTATTGGCTGTAGGCTTGAACTCAGAGCCTGGGCGCTGTCCCTGAGCTTTTCTACTCAGGGCTAGTATTCTACCACACAGCTCCACTTCTAGTTTTCTGGTTATCAGTGGAGATAAGAGTCTTATGAACTTTCCTACCAGGGGCTGACTTTAAGCTGTGATCCCCAGATCTCAGCCTCCTAAACAGCTAGGATTACAGGCGTGACCACCACAAACATGAGCCCAGCTTATGGGTTTTTGGGTTTTTTTTTTTTTAACTAGCACAAGGATGTTGAGAAAAAATATTCCCCACTGGAAAAGTTAATTATAGAAATAAGCACAGAGGGGCTGGGAAGGTGGCTCAGTGGTAGAGCGCTTGCCTTGCATGCATGAGGTCCTGGGTTTGATTCCTCAGCACCACATAAGCAAAAAGAAAAAAGCCAGAAGTGGCGCCGTGGCTCAAGTGGTAGAGCGCTAGCCTTGAGCTGAAGAGCTGAGGGATAGCACCCAGGCCCAGAGTTGAGGCCCACAACTGGACCAAAAGAAAAAAGAAAAAAGAAAAAAAAGAAAGAAGCACAGAATTTAAAAACAATGAGACATTCCCAACTACCAAACCAGAGGAGTATAAAACTCTTCTAGAATATCTATCATTTTAATGGCTTAAATTAATTAAACAAAGTCTCTAATATCTCTAATCAATTTCAAATTTGTAGGGCTGCAAAGTTAGCTTTTCATTGGAAAATACATTCTTTTTCGTCTTCTCCAACTGTACTTTGGCTAACAAGTGGCAAAGCCATGATATGACAGCAGTGTGTGTATTTAAGTTGAGCGGATGTGGTATTTAATCTAGTTGGGCACTGTGAACAAGCACAGCAGAAGGAGATCTTCCCATCCCCCAGTACCTGGGTCCCATCATCACTCTTTTCCCCATTCTCGCTGGTTAGTTCCAAACGGATAAATTTTGGAGGACGCCCTGGTCGTCGACCAGGGCCAAATCGCCTTTTGCCTCGTCCCCTTCCTCTGCCTCTTGTTCTGGGGACAAGAGATTGAGTTATGAATAGTCATAATTACATCATATGCCACAACAGTTCCCTTCAATAATCTTTACTAACCCCAGATTTTGAGTTTCTCTCACTTTACTTTCCCTGGCTCTTTTCTCCAGTGGAAACAATTGTTTTATTACTAGAAGCTTTCTCAATTTCTCAGCTTTGCCCTCTCTACAGGGCAAAGAGATATCTTAAAATTATTTAGAAAAAGTTATAAAAACACAAATCAAAAACAACAGTTTGCTTCTGGAAGGAGGTGAGAAATGCAAACAGGACAGAATATGGTAAGTCAGTAGTATGTATATATATATATATATATATATATATATATATATATATATATTTTTTTTTTTTTTTGGTGGGGGGGGAGTCAGTTGTGGGGCTTGAACTCTGGACCTGGAAACTGTCCCTGAGTTCTTCAGCTCAAGGCTAGTATGCTACCACTTGAGCCACAGCACCACTTCCAGTTTTCCAGTGGTTAGTTGGAGATAAGAGTCTCACAGGGAATTTCCTGCCAGAGCTGGCTTTGAACCATGATCCTCAGATCTCAGCCTCTTGTGTAGCTAGGATTATAGGCATGAGTAGTATTTTTCTGAGGATCAACTGAGACTAGATTCCATTCTTTCTCTTTTCCAGTGGCCTCAGCTCATCTTCCTTCCTTCCTTCATTCCTCCCTCCCTCCTTCCCTTCCTTTCTTCCTTCCTTCCCTTCCTCTCTCCCTTCTTCTCCCTCCTTGCCCCCCTCTCTCTCTTCTCAGTTTCTCTCTCTCTCTCTCTCTCTCTCTCTCTCTCTCTCTCTCTCTCTCTCTCTCTCTCTCTCTCTCTCTCTTCTCCTCGTCAGTTGTGGGGCTTGAACTCTGGGCCTGGGTGCTGTCCCTCAGCTCTTCAGCTCAAGGCTAGTGCTTTACCACTTGAGACACAGTGCCATTTCTAGTTTTCTGGTGGCCTGTTGGAGATAAGAGTCTCACAAACTTTCCTGCCTGGGCTGGCTTTGAACCACGATCCTCAGATCTCAGCCTCCTGAGTAGCTAGGATTACAGGTGGAAGCCACCGGCCCCCAGCTTGCTTGCTTGCTTCCTTCCTTCCTCCCTTCCCTTCCCTTTCTCTCTTTCTCTTTCTTTCTTTTTTCTTTTTCTTCCTTTCTTCCTTCCTTTCTTTCTTTTTTTCTCTTTCTTTTGTTGGTTGTGGGGCTTGAACTCAGGGCCCAGGCATTGTCCCTGAGCCTCTGTGCTCAAGGCTAGCACTCTATCACTTGAGCCACTTCTGGTTTTTGAGTGGCTAATTAGAAATAAGAATCTCACAGGGACTTTTCTGCCAGGGCTGGCTTTGAGCCATAGTTCAGATCTCAGCCTCCTTAGCAGCTAGGATTACAGGTGTGAGCCACCAGTGTCTGGCTCATATTCCTTTCAAGAAACATAGCTACATTCAAAGAACTTCCTCATTTTACCATAACCTTCTGGAAAGTCACAAGAAATTTCTAATTCAAATGTCCCATAAAATGCCTATTAAACACCAAATAATTATAAAACCCTTTTAATGAATTACTAGAATGCAAAAATCCCTTATTAAAACTGATTCCAAGGCCCTGGAATATATTCTGGGCTGGAGACCCTGCCCACAACACACATGGCCCTCAATTTGATCCCTCGAAACCACAACAACCACCTTTCAGCCTTACTAGCACCCTTAATTCAATCCTTCCTTCTTCTGCCACCAATGCAAGACTTCCAAGGCCACACTCACTGTAATCATGCTATTTGCTCTAGATTCCCACCCCACCACTGCGGCATCTTTATTCTCATTGTGCTGAATTTGCTAGGTAAAACTGCAGCACCCTCACAGCTGGATACAGCCAAAGAACAAAACAGCCTTGCTTGGGGTCTTACTTTCATTTCATGTATGGTACATCCCTGGATCATTCTTTCCTGTTTCATTTTGTTTACAATCGTGTGACTTGAACTCAGGGCCTAGGCACTGTCCCTGAGCTTTACTGCTCAAGGCTAGCTTTCTACCACTTTGAGCCACTTCCAGTTTCCTGGGAGCTGAATGTAGATAAGAGTCTCATGAACTTTCCTGCCTCGCCAGGCTTTGAACTGTGGTTCTCAGATCTCAGCCTCCTGAATAGCTAGCACTATAGGGGTAAACCACCAGCACTGAACTTCCTTTCTGTTTTTCTAAGTGAGGATTTATACCATCACCTAATTTTCCAAACTCAACAAATGTAGATAGACAATTCTATTTCAGTCCTGTTGGGATCACTATTCTAAATAATCCTCATCCTGTACTAGCTTCTAACTGAACTCTCTGCCTTCGCTTTTATTCTAATATAAACTAATCTGATGTGTTCATTTTCATACAGAATGACCTTTTTAAAATACAACTGGCATTACAATATTCCCTGATCAGAACCCACTAAAGGTTTTGCATACTAAAATCCAATTTTTTTCCATCATCTTAAGTCCCTCCTTATCTTCCCCCTCAACATCCTATAAAATTTTCATTTACCATTTGTTTTGTTTTTTGATGCCAGTCTGGGGCTTGAACTCAGGGTCCAGGTGCCATCCCTGAGCTTCTTTTGCTCAAGGCTAGCACTCTACCATTTGAACAACTCTACTTCCAGCTTTTTTTTTTTTTTTTGACAGTTTAGTGGAGATAAAAGTTTTACAGACTTTCTTCCTTGGGCTTGCTTTGAACTATGAAACCATGATCCTCAGATTTCAGTCTTCTAAGTAGCTAGGATCACAGGTGCCTGGGCTTCATTTGTCTTTTTTATATAGTAGAATTAAAGCTTTTAGTTTAACTTTATAAAGAAATCATTTTGCTGGAAAAAATCTAAAAATCAAGAGATATAAATTATGCAAAGACATATGCTACCTCAACAATTCCTATTTCATACTCTCCAGTTACAGGAGATTTCACCAAGGTGAAAGGGTATGAGATACACTGAAAAAGGAATAAATAAAGAGGGGAAAGGAAATGACAGATAAGACATACCCTTTAGTAGCTCTACATCAAAATAACTACTTGGTTACCTGTCTACACACACACACACACAAAACTTGAGAATATGCACAAGTAGAAACATTCTTTGGTTTACAGATACATATAATCTTTAAGAACCAAATTCATGAGCCTTTCCCCCTCTCATACATACCTGCTAAACACGTCTAGTTTCTCATCATGAGAATTGAGGTGCTGTTGCAACTGCTCTGAGCTTATAAAGCGACGGTTACATTCATAGCAGGGCCAATTCTTCTCTTGTTCTCGAAGAACTACAATCACAGGAGAGAAATCATAATGGCTGATGATCAACAGGCACTAGCAATATCCAGTTGCCTTTTCTCTCACCACTGTAGACATTATCCACTATTTGCATTACTTTCTTGTTAAAGAGTCTTTTGAATCATCTCAGGGAGGTACTTGGAACCCCCTAAATTGTAGACAGTTGGTCAGAATTGTGACTGGCTTGAGAAGCATGAGCTAGGGGTTGGGAAGGTGGCTCAGTAGTAGAGTGCTTGCCTTTCATGCATGAGGCCCTGGAAAGCCGGAAGTGGCACTGTAGCTCAAGTGGTAGAGTGCTAGCTTTAAGCTGAAGAGCTGAGGGACAGTGCCCAGGCCCAGGGTTCAGGCCCCACAACAGAGCTCCAGCTGGTATCTGAAGTAAGGATAGTCGTGTGAAAGACCGGACCTTACCCTGTGAAATCTAACCTAATTTGCAGTAGTTACCATCAAAATTATACTTTACAACACCAAATCCATGGTAAAACTGATAAATGAATTGTTATACATTCATACAGCAAAATGACAAAGCACAGTGAGAATGAACAAATTATATTTTAAATATATATTATGTATGATATATAATACTATCATATAATATTTAAGTGTAATTATATACAATATGTATGTATCTCAAAAATATAATGTTGAGCAAGATGCCCAGACACAAAAAAGTGAATGTACTATGTCGTTATATTTATGCATAGTTCACCAACAAGCAACTCGTGTGGTACTAGGAAGTCAGGAGAGTAATTATACTTCACAATTTCCTTAGGTGTGTTCACTGTGAGAATTTATCAAGCTCTATATTTAATGTATGCATATCTCTCAGTATGCAGATTACATATCAGTCACATTTACATTAAAAACAAAGTCAGTACTGTATTGCTATGTCCCTAGGGATGATCAGGGCTAGATAGGAAGCATCCTGACACTAAGGTTCTAATTTGGTATCTGAAGGTTTTCATTATATTAAATACTATTTTCCAGAACTCATGAATGAAATGTAAATATGTCATTGAAATTGGACCCTAGAATTAGATGGAGGTACACAGCTCTGAAAAGCCTATAAGATGCCTTATAAAATACATGGAGATGGAGAAATCAGAGGTTGCATAAAGATGTAATATTCACAACTTAGAATTCACATAATAAAAGTCCAATCACCTTTTCTTTCTTCCTCAGAAATGTCATGAATTTTCTGGTTCACGAACTCTGCATAGGATGCAGCATACCACACCTACAAAACCCAAGGACATCATCAAGAACTAAAGGACATCACCAGATGTGCTTTGCGTGCTTAAGTTATTTCCCCCTGCTTACAGGAAACAATTCAGGCTTTTCCACAATCCTCTGAAAACAAAATCTCACTGGAGCTTCCCACCACAATATCCATCTGGCATGCCATCCATCAGGGAGTCCATTTGTCAAGACATGTTGCCTGTTTTCCCTTCTTCCTTTTTAAAAGGTTGTTCTTATTATTGGAACAAGTTCACAGGAATGATATTCATAGTCTATTTATGTAAATAAAGCAATCTCTTCTGATTTTTTTTCTGTACTTAAATACAGGTGTTTTTATAGCTGTAATAATCATAGTAGTGGACACCAACCAACCACCAGAATTGTCACCAATGAATGGGATGTATTGAATGTTCCTGCTTCCTCCCAAGGCTCTTCTTCCCTCTTCTTCACCTGGTTCTGCTCATTCTTCCTTAGCCCACTCCTCTTCTCTACCTAACTTCAGCGTGTGTGTGTGTGTGTGTGTGTGTGTGTGTGTGTACATGTGAGTGTACGTGTGTGTGTTATTACTAGGGCTTGAACTCAGGGCTTGGGCACTGTCACTTAGCTTTTTTGCAAAAAGCTAGCATTCTCCCACTTGAGTCACAGTTCCACTACCAGCTTTTTGGAGGTTAATTAGAGATAAGAATCTCATGGCTTCTGCTGCCCAGGCTGGCTTTGAACCACAATTTTCAGTTCTCAGTCTCCTGAACAGCTAAGATTACAAGCATGAGCCACAAGTGCCCAGCTTCTACCTAACATTGAAATACTGGTGCTCCTCAAAGCCTAAATCCTGAGCCTGTATATTTTCTCTCCAGTAATCATATCCCTTCCTTTCCAACCAATTCTGTGCTAATGACACCTACATCAATATCTCTAGAGGCCTCTTCTCTGTCTCTACAAATGTATTCTACTACTCATCTGATATGTTGGCTATCTTACCTATAACTCCATCTTACCATGTGCAGATTGGAATTCTCAGTGCTTCCCAATTGGTGCCCTCATTTCTTTTTTTTCTTTTCTGGTCCGTCATGGGGCCTGAATTCAGGACCTGTGCGCTGTCCCTCAGCTCTTCAGCTCAAGGCTAGCCCTCTACCACTTGAGCCACAGCACCACTTCTGGCTTTTTCTTCTTATGTGGTGCTGAGGAATCAAACCCAGGGCCTCATGCATGCAAAGCAACCACTCTACCACTGAGCCACCTTCCCAGACCTAAGATGCCCTCATTTCTACTAGTCTTCTCCATCTCAAATTTTTCCACAAGGTGCTCAGACCTGAAACCTAAAAGGGCTCACTGACTTTTGTTTATTTCTATTATCCTTTAGAAAAGATGGTATCCTTACCTGACACCCGCCACCTAATCTGCTAACTAGCTAACTCATTTTTCATTGCAAGTCCCATCAGTTATCTTATTACAACACAGACAAATTTTATAGGGCTAGAAATGGTCTTTAATTTTATAATGAATCTGAAATGCTCACTGATGATTCCTGAAGGGCTCTGTGACCTTCCCTACCTTGCTAAGTGACCTTAGCCCTTGTCACTGGACCCACCCTTGGGTCAAGAGGGTCTGCTCTCAGCTTCCCAAACATGCTCAGTGCTTTCCCATCCCAAAAAGCTACCTTGTTGTTCACCCCCAAGAACACTATGTTTCTTCCTCTTGTTCTTACAGTGACCTCTGCAGAGCTGATCCTTGTCTATTTCAAAGTCCTCAGTCTCTTACCTTTTCAGCAAGACTTTCCTTGGCTGGCACACCTAAATCAGTCCCTAAAACACGCTGTTTCTGTGCCATGACCCAATTTGGCATTATTTGATGGTTTACATTTTTCTCTTCACGTCCCCTCAAGAAGCTAATTTCCCTGATCATAGGATAACAGTCTGTTTTTTCCTTGTGTCTGAAACATTCTAATGTTTCTAATATTTAGCTCTATTCTGTTTATAAGTATAGTTGGTTCCCAGACTAAAGAATTTGGCTTACTACTGGACCAAGAACATTATATATATAGATAGATAGATATAGATATAGATATGCATATATATATGTATGTATATATATACACACATACATATATTCTTATATATATGTGTGTGTGTGTGTGTGTGTATGTAGATAAATCTTTCACATTTACTGTACTACCTCTATTCATTATTACTAATTCCAATGAATAAAAACAACAATTCATGGTTGCTTTCAGGGTTGGTTGGTTGACTGGTTGGTTTGTAGTGCTGGCCTCCAACCCAGAGCTTAACACATTCTAGGCAAGCACTCAACTGTTGAGCTACATCTCCAGCCCTTCAAGAATTTTAAAATTTACTGGCATTGAGAAATTAGGAAACATTTGTTTCCTATTGGCTTCCTCCAAATAAAGTCTATTTCTGATAATTGTTCATATGTCCATCTGGGTGCAGTAATGCTAGAGATATAAGACTCTGTTTTCATATTTAAACCTTTTAACCTATAAATACTTCCTTGGTATTATTGCTTCTTTTTTATCTGTTGTTTTAGTGCCTTCTATACTGAGCTATTTTGCTTTTACTTAGGTGTTTCTGTTCTGTACTCTACAGTCCTACTGATTGGCTTAAAAAAGGAATTGGGAGCCAGATGCCAGTAGCTCACACCTATAACACTAGCTTCTCAAGAAGCTCAGATTTGTGGATCACAGTTCAAAGCCAGCCTGGGCAGAAAAGTCTGTGAGACTCTTACTTCTAATAAACTACTCAGAAAAAGCCAGAAGTGGCACTGCGGCTCAAATGGTAGAGTACTAGCCTTGAGGGAAAAAAAAAGAAAATTCATACACACACATACAAACACACACAAAAAGAGGAGAGAAAATAATTTCCTCACAATTAAGAATAATAATTTGCTTCAGTTTGTTTTTTAATTTAAATGAGGCATGCCTGTAATATCAGCACTCAGGAGATTGATTTGGGATTCACCTGGGCTATAGAGTGAGGCTTTATTTCAAAACAATGGAATCTTGGGTTGGGGGTAAAGCTCAGAGGTAGACTGTTTGCCTATCATATACAAACCTCTGATTCTGACCCCAGCACAAGGGGGGAAAAAGACTTTTCACTTAGAAACATAGCAGAATGTAAGCATGTCATTAATGGTTATATTTAAACAAATTCTCATAGAGTTATCCCCATAATATATATTCCTGGATGGGCACCGGTGGATCACGCCTGTAATTCTAATTACTCAGGAGCTGAAATCTGAAGATAACAGTTCAGAGTCAGCCTGGGCAGGAAAGTCTGTGAGACTATTATCTCCAATAAACCATTAGAAAACCGGAAGGGGTGCTTGCCTTGAGCTGAAGAGCTGAGGGACAGTGCCCAAGTCCAGAGTTCAAACCCCCAAAATGGACAATATATATATATATATATTATATATATATTATATCTATATCCATCTATATATATATATATATATATATATATATATATATGTATTCCTGGCCAGGTGCTGGTGGGTCATGCCTGTAATCCTGCTACTCAGGAAGCGGTATTGGAGGTGCCCAGACAGGAAGTCTGTAAGACTTTTATCTCTCATTAACCACCAGAAAACTGTCAGTGGTGCTGAAGGCTCAAAGTGGAAGAACGCTAGTTATTCTTGAGTGAAACAGCTCTAGGACAGCACCTAAGCCCTGATTAAGTTCATGCCTCATGACAGAAAAAAAAAATCTATATTCAAGAAATTAGTCTGAATATAGAACTTTTTGAATAGAATGAAATATTGAGGTAAAGAAAAGGGATCTTGCCCATACCTAAATTTCACTTTATAAAAACCTTGTTTCGCCAATTCTTTCTCCGCATGCTAAGTGGCACCATATTTAGCCACCCATCACAAACACTAGTCTGCTCCCCCAAACAATGATTCCTAACCTTTGAAGTCTTCCTATAGGCCCTTCATGAGCACTTTTCATTCTGTTTTATCTGCAGGATTGTTTTAAGTGTACAACAATGTAGAATATAGTCAGTCCTCCGTATCTCTGAATTCCACCAACCATGGATTGAAAACATTTGTGAAAAAAAATTGTGAAAAAAAATACATACAGACTTTGTTATTATTCTCTAAACAACTCAGTGTAACAACTACTTAAAACACATTTGTAGAAGCCAGGAACTGGTGGCTCCCACCTGTAATCCTAGCTATTTAGGAGGCTGAGATCTGAGGATTGCAGTTTAAAGCTAGTACGGGCAGGAAAGTCCATGAGACTCTTATCTCCAAACTAACCACCAGAAAACCAAAAGTGACTACATGGCTCAAAATGGTAGAGGACTAACCTTGAGCAAAAGAGCTCAGGGAGAGTGCCCAGGTCCCAAGTTCAAGCCCCATGACTGACAAAAAAAAATGTAGACTAAGGAAAGGGGCGACATTGTCTAAAAACAAGTGTATGGATACCTCACCCCATTTGTTAGGAAATGGAAAGACTTGGAAAAAATTATATTAACTGAAGTAAGCCAGGTCCAAAGAAACATAGGTCCCATGGTTTCCCTTATTTGCAATAACTAGTATATGTCTATGACAAGCAGAAAAGGTCAAAAGCTATGTACATATCACCACATAAGATGATGTTAAGTGAAATGAACCCCAAGATAGGGACACAAGTAGTTTTTTCTTTCTTGCTATTGTTTTTAATGTATTTATAATGTACTATGTGTGTTTTTTGTTTCTTTTGTGTGTTTTTCCCCTACCATATAAAATACCTTGTTTTCACTGTATTTGATTCTGGTGCTCTGCATCTTGTATATACATTTTTCTAATTTGGAGAGGGGAAGGGAAATAACAAAATGCTGAAATAAGGATACAGGTTGACCCATTGTAACAATGAGATGTACAAGACACTATGTTGAAAACAAACTTTACAACTTTGGGGGGTTGGGAGGGAAGAGTTGTGGAGGTGAGGAGAGAAGGGATGGCAGGGGAAAAACAAAGGAGGAGGTAACAATGTTCAATAGGAAATGTACTCATTATCTTTCTCAAGTAACTGTAACTCCTCTGTACAGTATTTTTACAATAAAAAACATATATATGGGGCTAGGAAGGTGGCTCAGTGGTAGAGCGCTTGCCTTGCATGCATGAGGCCCTGGGTTCGATTCCTCAGCACCACATAAGCAAAAAGAAAAAAGCCGGAAGTGGCGCTGTGGCTCAAGTGGTAGAGCGCTAGCCTTGAGCTGAAGAGCTGAGGGACAGTGCCCAGGCCCAGAGTTCAGGCCCCATGACTGGACCCAAAAAAAACAAACAAACCGTGTGTGTGTGTGTGTGTGTGTGTGTGTGTGTGTGTGTGTGTGTGTGTGTGTGTGTGTGTGTGTGTGTGTGTGTGTGTGTGTGTGTGTGTGTGTGTGTGTGTGTTAGCTTATGTAATCTTATGTAACTATAACCTCGCTGTATAAAACCTTTATGGTAACAATTTTTTAATTGAAAAAAAAAAAACCATTTGGGGCTGGGAAGGTGGCTCAGTGGTAGAGCGCTTGCCTTGCATGCATGAGGCCCTGGGTTCGATACCTCAGCACCACATAAACAGAAAAAAAAAGCCGGAAGTGGCGCTGTGGCTCAAGTGGTAGAGCACTAGCCTTGAGCTGAAGAGCTGAGGGACAGCGCCCAGGCCCAGAGTTCAGGCCCATGACCAGACCCCAAAAAAAACAAAAACAAAAACAACATTTGTATTATGGTAGGTATCAATCTAGAAATGATTTAGAGATGATTTAAAATATATGGAAGGATGTGAAAAGATTTAATGCAAAGACTCCAATACTTTATATAAAGGACTTGAGCATCCATGGATTCTGGTGTCAGTCTGTGGGGGGTAGGGGGGGTGGGGAGGGGGAATTGTCCTGGAACCAATCCCCTGAAGGAAAGCTCAGAAAATAAAGTGAGTTACCAGGAAAGCATTATATTGAAGCCCTAACCCATCAGTTCTTAGCAGATGGCACTGTGGATCTAGCACTGTACCTTTAGTTCCTGCTTGGGCTCCACGTTCTTTATGGTTGTATAATACACATGGTGGCCATATTGGTAAGCCACCAGGTTCTGCTCAAGGTGGTTCTGGGCTGGACGTACAAACATCATCCAGTTACAAAGGGTCTCATCAGACAACTCAAACCAGAGGTCTTCATGCAAATCTCTGTCTTTTCTGTCCCCTTTATCAAGAGAAACCTGCATCCAAAGAGAAGGTAAAAAGCTACAAACTCTTCAGTATGACACGTTTTATAGATATAGATAGATAGATCTTAAATTAATCTTTCAACCTGAGTTTTTTCTTTATACCTGGAAAGGTACTAGAATTGTTACTTGCCAAACATAAAGGAGAGTACACCTGTAGGAGAATTATCAGGAAAAATCTACACAATTTAACTGCATGATTTAGGTTAATGCTAAAACAACAAAAAATGCTCTAAATACGCTAGGGAATGCAAGCATAATATTCTCCAACTCATCATATGCTGCCTCCTTTCCAGAATCAACTATATCCATGCAGCCCAGAGACAGATGTTTCTCTTCATAAAGTTACATTTTTTGTGGATACTGGTGGCTCACAGTCAAAGCCAGCCCAGGTAGGCTGGCTGGAGACTCTTATCTCCAATAACTACCAAAAAGTCAGAAGTGGAGCTGTGGCTCAACTGGCACAGTGCTACCCTTGAGCAAAAAAGCTCAGGGACAGTGCCCAGGCATTGAGTTCAAGCCCAGACTGGCATTAAAAAAAAAAAATTCAAGTATTCACCCCCTCTTGCTGTGATTTCTTAGCTTTCTCCAAAGTATCTATTGCAAGAACAGACAGAAAAGCAAAAGAATCAAATGTGAACATTGGAGATCAAAATACATAGACATCAACATACAATGTTTCTTTTTCTTTTCTTTCTTTCTTTCTTTTTTTTTTTTGGTCATCAGTGGTGGGGCTTGAACTCTAGCCTGGGTTTTGTCCCTGAGCACTTTAGCTCAAGGCAAGCACTCTACCACTTGAACCACAGTGCCACTTTTTTCTGGTGATAAGATTGGAGATAAGAGTCTTATGGGGCTGGGAAGGTGGCTCAGTGGTAGAGCGCTTGCCTTGCATGCATGAGGCCCTGGTTTCTATTCCTCAGCTCCACATAAGAAGAAAAAGCCAGAAGTGATGCTGTGGCTCAAGTGGTAGAGAACTAGCCTTAAGCTGAAGAGCTGAGGGACAGCGCCCAGGCCCAGATTTCAGGCCCCATGATGGACTTTCCTGCCAAGGCTGGCTTTGTACCATAATCCTCGGATCTCAGCCTCCTGAGTAGCAAGAGTTACAGGCATGAGCCACCGGCATCCAGCTATAGTGTGCTATTCTTAAACAAACAAAAAAAAAAATCAGGAGGATAGATGTGTTTCAGAATTGAAAAGTGGTTTCTTACAAACATTACGGGCACACAACTGATTACATATGTGTACATAATTATCCTTGTATTCCAGTCAAAGTAATTTATAAAAAGCAAATGAAAAAAGATAAAAACTATTAGTGTCAGTTGTAGGCTAAATTTGTGAATCCTCCCCCTCAAAATCATGTGGGAGTCCTACAACCCCCAGTACCTCAGAACATGAGTGCACTTGAAATTCTCAGTACCTGTAACTCCCAATACATCAGACTGTGACTATATTTGGAGACAAGAACTTTAAAGAGCTGACTAACATGACATCATTAGGGTGGGCCCATTGTGACTGGACCATATAAGGAGAAGGCATAAGAAAGCAGACACACAAACACAGAGAAAAGACCCTATGAGGACACAGTAAGAAAGTAGCCATCTGCAAGCCAAAAAGAGGCCAAGAAGAAACCAACCCTAACACCTTGATCTTGGCCTTCCAGTTTTTCCATTTAAAATCTGTGTCATTTTATTATGATATTCCTAGAAAACTACTATGGCCCCTAAGAACTACAGCTCTTAGAATGTTTCAGATAATGCCTTAAGAAGCTGAAATTACCATCTCCATTTTATTGATAGCAAATTTCCATTTAAAACAAATTAAGCATATAAAGAAAAACTACCAAAGCTGGTGCCAGTGGCTCACGCCTATAATCCTAGCTACTCAGGAGGCTGAGATCCGAGGATTGTGGTTCAAAGCCAGTCCAAGCAGAAAAGTGTGATACTCTTATCTCCAATAAACCACCAGAAGACAGAAAGAAAGAAAGAAAGAAAAAAAGAAAGAAAGAAAGAAAGAAGGAAGGAAGGAAGGAAGGAAGGAAGGAAGGAAGGAAGGAAGGAAGGAAGGAAGGAAAGAAGGAAGGAAGGAAAGAAGGAAGGAAAGAGAGAGAGAGAGAAAGAAAGAAAGAAAATAAACTATCAGCAAATAACCACTATGCAATGAAATATGACTCAGCGGGTGCTGATGGCTCATGCCTGTAATCCTAGCTACTCAGAAGGCTGAGATCTGAAAATCATGGTTCAAAGCCAGTCCAAGCAAGAAAGTCCATAAGACTCTTATCTCCAATTAACCAGCAGGAAACCAGAAATGGAGCTCTGACTCAAAGTAGTACAAGAGCTTAGAGACAGTACCCAGTCCCTGAGTTCAAGCTCCAAAAAAAAACAACCAAAGGGGGTGGGGGTAGGGGGTCGGGGAGAGAGACTCAGTAAGAAAATGAGTAATCCCAAAAAAGCTTTAACAGAACAGAACAAGAGTAATGGAGAAAGCAGCAATTACCTTTAGGTGAATGTAACAGTCTTTCAGCTCCGATCCCCTAACCAGGGGTCCCTCCACAGGGCCAAACTGGGTACGCTTGGGAATTCGCCTTTTGGAGAACACTCCTCCAAGAAACCTGTCTATGTAGAGGACCAGGGGGAGACTTGCTCTGGCCCGAGTGAGCACAGGCCGGTTGGGAATGGGATGCAAGGGCCCATGCTTTGGGCACACTGATGAGTGGGCATTGTTACACTCCTCACACCCTGCAAAAGAAAAAACCCTTAAGTAGTCAAATTCCTTGACATGAGTTGATCTCAGGTAAAAAGTTCTGACATACAACTTCCCCCACCTCTCACCCAACACACACACACACACACACACACACACACACACACACACACACACACACTCACGCGCGCGCAAATAAATCTAAGTTATCAGGCCAAAATTCAATTAATGCTACAAAGGCACTACTCATTCCATTGTAATCCATTAGCTTTCATAGGCCAATAAAAATGCTGTCATTTTCCTCTAAAATCAGGCAAAATTTGCTTCTGCTTGTCAAAAATAATATGCAAGCTGTGACTTATTTCTCTGTTAGTTGATACCTCAAATAGTGAGCACAAAATCCTACTGTAAAATTTTAAAAAATTAGTGCTTATAAGCTACATGTTGTAAAATCTAATGAGAAAATTACTTCAATAAAGCTGTTAGGAAAAAAAAAAAACCCAGACAATACAGTTTAATCAATTTCCTCAAAAGGGTAGAGTCCATGAGTTTACAAATGGTTTTGTCTGATGAGGCTACACTGAGTGAATTTAACAACCCTGGTTCTTCATTCCTTTGGATGACACAATATCCCAGCCCAGACAGGACATGAATTTTCAGCTCATTATAGAATTTAGTTTGCTCCAACCAGGCACACTCCCTCCCTTCCTCCCTCCCAGCAGTAAGTTAGCTAACTCAATGAGATGCAGGAGAAAGTGACCAGGCCACACAGAGTTCATTCTCTTCAGGTTTCACTCCCTCTGGGTATGTGATGACCTGGTTTAGGTATTTTCCAACTGTACAATTCTCAAACAATAGAGAGTGACTTTGTGTTAATATTTATAAGGTAAAGAAGCTTTCAGTACATTTGGCTTAGGAGATGCCTGGAATTCAAGGGGGGGGGGGAGAATGAAACAAGGAAGACCTCTGTTAGATGGGGATTAGACATGAGGCTGAATACCAGCTTCATACAGACAGCTTTTACCAGCACACAGAGAAGGCCCAGGAGAAACAGCACAAAGCCACAAGGCTCTATGAATAGCCTCAATCACTCAAATGCATGAAGCATAAAAATCTATGAAAAGGAACAATGATTTGCTGATGGAAGATGAAGTGTGGGGACAGACTAGAGTTGAACTCTAGATTCTCAATGTACAAACACCACCTCAGCCAACACGCTCATAAATGGAGTATATCAAATACAATAGGAAGTGTGGAGCACTAGGCCCTGGGACAGAGTAAGCAGATGTGTGTGTGTGTATGTGTGTGTGCCAGTACTAGAGCTTTAACTCAGGGCCTGCCACTCTTTCTTGGCTTTTACACTCAAGGCTGGTGTTCTACCACTGGTGCCAAACCTGTACTTCCAGCTTTTTGCTGGTTAATTAGAATGCCTGGGCTGGCTTTGAACTGTGATCCTCAGAATTCAATCTCCTGAATATCTAAGATTACAGGCATGAGCCACGAGTTCCTAGAAGGATAAGCATTTTTTTTTCAAATTTTTTATTGTGATTAAGGGTTACATAATTTCCCAAATTTCACAGTATTGTGGGATAGTGATGCTCAGCTAAAGTCACAAACACATTCTAACTTAAGGATAAGCATTTTCAAAGGATTAAGAAAGATAAACCTTTAGATGGGGCTGGGAAGCACTCAGTGGCAGAGTGCTTGCCTTGCATGCTTGAGGCCCTGGGTTCGATTCCTCAGCACCACATAAGCAGAAAGAAAAAAGCCGGAAGTGGCGCTGTGGCTCAAGTGGTAGAGCGCTAGCCTTGAGCTGAAGAGCTGAGGGACAGAGCCCAGGCCCAGAGTTCAGGCCCCACGACCGAACCAAAAAAAACAAGAAAAAGAAAAAGAAAAAAAAAGAAAGATAAACCTTTAGAGCTGAAATGGCTGAACAGTTTAGTACTGGGCTAACTTGCCATAGTGGTTTGGTATCAGAGACCCAGAAGTGAATGGTCGATCCCCGATTCACACTTCCATGACCTTAAACAAGCTGCCTAAACTTTTCTGGGCTTCAGTTCCTTCTTCAATAAAATCAGAAAACCTGAATGTCCTAGCCTTCTCAGGCTACTTGGAAGACTGAAGGGAATACATCCTCAAAGAACATGGCAGTGCTGTATAGGACTAGGAGAGTCTCAGTGTGTGTGAACTATGTTCATACTTAGACACAGAAAATGCTTACATCAGATAGGCGCTGGTGGCTCACGCCTGTAATCCTAGCTACTCAGTAGGTTGAGATCTGAGGATCTCAGGATCTCCAAAAAACCACCAGAAGTGGATCTGTGGCTCCTCAAGGAGAGTGCCAGGCCCTGAGTTCAAGACCATGACTGATCAAAGAAAAAAAAAAAGAGAAGAAAAGAAAGAAAAGACAGATGCAAAGGAAGGAAGGAAGGAAGGAAGGAAGGAAGGAAGGAAGGAAGGAAGGAAGGAAGGAAGGAAGGAAGGAAGGAAGGAAGGAAGGAAGGGGCTTACACAAGTCATGGGGGTCAAAGGGCCGGGGTGGGTCTGGTTCCCAGTCATCCAGATCTGTGTCTTCACCATCTTCTTCCTCTTCATCATCAGTGTCCTCATCTTCATCCTCATCCTCTTCATCTTTTGCCTCCAGTCTAGCAATGGGGTTCTGCAGCGTTGCCAAAGGATCGGAACCATCCACGCTCTCAATGGAAGGCAGCACCTGGCAATGCACAGGCAGGTAATGAGACCAGCACATAAGTTTACAGGACAAAGTGAATTGACACCTCTCCTAGTCATCTGGGACTCATGTGCACACAGAACAAAAACAGTCATGGTGAAATAGATTCTTCCTGCTAGCTCCCTGTAAAGGCCCTGCAAAAATGGCTTCCATATGTAGCTTCAAGAAAGTGTCTAAAGCACTTAGCTTTTAAGCTCAGTCCTCCCTCCTCCCCTTCTGGCCCATATGTTGGCAGGGCTGAAAAGAAATCCTGTTTCTCTGTCCTTTGATACCAAAAGGCAGTTTAAATCCAACAAGATTCTGTATCTTTGTTTTTCTTTTTTGAGGCTAGGGCCTGGGTGTACTTCTTTACCTGTGTTTTGATCAAGGCTAGCACTCTGTCTCTTGATCCCCAGCTCCACTTTCAGCTTTCTGCTGGATAATTGGAGATAAAAATCTCCCTAAGTTTCCCGCCCAGGCTAGCTTCAAACTGCAATCCTTAGATCTCAGTCTCCTGAGTAGCCAGAATTACAAGTGTAAGCCACCAGCATCGGACTAAGACCCCTGTATCTCTAAGATCTGTCTCTACCCCTTAACCTCAGGGTAGCCCATGCTCCTCTTCTTGCTCCTCAAGCCTTCCCTGCCTCCCCAGGAATTTCCCAAGTAGTATACAGCAACATAGATGGTGCTTTTTGCATTGTCTCCTGGGGTATGAGTAGCATCTTAGTCTTCACATCTGAGCTAAATCTGTGGTGGGGATATTTCCTGCCCTTTCAGGCAGGCCACCACACAAGGGTGTGTCCTCTCCTTAATCACTTTGACTGTGTTTTCTTTGCGTGCATATGTGCGTGCACATACATGCAGAATGCAGACTCACACATGCTAGTAAGTGCTCTATTGCTTAGCCACACTTCCATCCTTCCAACTTTGATTTTTTTGGGGGGGGGGAGGGGGTCGGTTGTGGGGCTTGAACTCTGGGCTTGGGTACTGTCCCTGCGCTCTTCAGCTCAAGGCCAGCACTCTACCACTTGAGCCACAGTGCCACTTCCGGTTTTCTAGTGGTTTATTGGAGATAAGAGTCTCATGGACTTTCCTGCCCGGGCTGGATTTGAACCGCAATCCTCAGATCTCAGCCTCCAGAGTAACTAGGATTACAGGTGTGAGCCACCGGCACCCGGCCCAACTTTACTTTTAAAACTGAAATAGCTACAATATGTGATTGATAAACTTGTAATGGCTGAGCTCCTCTTTCAAACACTTCAAAGTGGCTGAGGTTTTCAGGAAAGAAAGAGGTGCCTATTAGTTTCTTCATGAAGTCAGTCTGGTAAATAAGCTATACTGGATGATGTATTAGATTACTGTTAATATTAGCTGATCAAATACACAGGCTGAAAATGGTCTGTAACTTACCAAGTTTTCCTGCTCCTCAAATGTGTTACAGGATTATATACTACCCTAGATTTTTTTTCAATCTCATCCCTTCTGCTCCAAAGCTCATATATAGGTCATACTCAAGCCATGCACTCCTCCCAGTCAATAAATGAAACAAACGTGCCACTACTCCCTTCTGTTTTCCTCTATTAGAATACTCATCCCACACCAAACTTTTTTTAAAAATCAGTACTGGGGTTTGAACTCTGGGCCTGGGCACTGTCCCTCAGCTCTTCAGCTCAAGGTGAATGCCCTACCACCTGAGCCATAGCGCCACTTCCGGTTTTCTGGTGGTTTATTAGAGATAAGAATTTCATGGACTTTCCTGCCCAGGCCAGCTTTGAACTGTGATCCTCAGATCTCAGCCTCCTGAATAGCTAGGATTGCAGTTGTAAGCCACCAGCACTCAGCCCACACCAATCTTCTAAATGCAATTTTTTTTGGGGGGGGATCCGGTCGTGGGGCCTGAACTCTGGGCCTGGGCGCTGTCCCTCAGCTCTTCGGCTCAAGGCTAGCACTCTACCACTTGAGTCACAGTGCCACTTCCGGCTTTTTTCTTTTTCTTATGTAGTGCTGAGGAATCGAACCCAGGGCCTCATGCATGCAAGGCAAGCGCTCTACCACTGAGCCACCTTCCCAGCCCCTCCAAATGCAATTATATTGTTTTCTAGTGAAGCACCTTTGATGCCTCTAGGCCTCCCTTTTTCTCCTACAAGCCAGATTTCCATAAGCTTTGAACCCCATTGCCTCACTAGATTGCAAGATCATTTTGGAACAGCCAATGACAGCTTTGTGAAATCCACATGTCCCATATTCACCTGTGCACTGGCCAGGAGCTAGGTTTACTCTGAGATTAAGTAGGAAGCCTAACCATTCTATCATATGAATCGTATTTGATTACTCTAATCCATTCCTTCATTTTTCACAGCTGAACTTTCAGCTCCCTTATCACCCCTGTATATATGTGTATGTGCACGCCAGCCTTGGGCTTGAACTCAGCCTGGGCACTGTCTCTGAGGTTTCTTTTTGCTCAAGGCTAGCACTCTACCACTTGAGCCACAGCTCCACTTCCAGCTTTTTTTTTCTTTTTTCTTTTGTGTGTAGTTAATTGGAGATAAAAGAGTCTCATGAACTTTTCAGCCTGGGTTTGCTCTGAACCAAGTTCCTCAGATCTCAGACTCCTGAGTAGCTGGGATTACAGTTGTGAGCCACTGGCACCCTAGCTCCCTTATTATCCTGTCTTCATTTCTTCCCTGGCCATTTCTTTTTTTTTATTTATTTATTGTGAAAATACTGTACAGAGTGGTTACAAGTACATGGGCAAGATAATGAGTATATTTCTTATCAAGCATTGTAGCCTCCTCCTTTGTTTCCCCTTCCCATCCTTTCCCATCCTCCCCCTGCCCACCCCCCACCCAATCCCTGGCCATTTCTATATTTGCCTGAATGTAGCTTTAGATTGCACTAGTACCTGTGACAGCCATCGCTCTACTGCAAACTTGATTTGAACTGGCAGATAAATAAAATTGCTGGATTCTTTTATTCCCTCACAGAGCACACGAAACATCTTCTCCCTCCTCAAGTCTTAAAAAGCTGATCTTTACTTAAATGGGGAATTTTGCATCTCTCCAGCAAATTTCATTTTATTATTTTTATCTGTTCTTTCGGTCTGCCAAGATCTTTTAGAATCTTGATTCTGACATCTCATACATGAGCCAATCAGTATAGCTTACTATCCAGTGCAAATAATCATCCACTTGTCCACCAGTTTACATTTTCCCAAAAGTCCATCCTGCCTCTCCAATGGCACCTCACTGAGCAGGCCATGGGCTCTGGAGGCAGATTTAGAATCAAATCCTGGCCCTAATACTTAGTAAGTTACTAAGCTCTTACGTTATATGTCTATGAAATAGACACACTAACACATACCACATTGGTTATTGTGAGAATTAAGTGAAACAATATGTACAAAAAGTAGTAGAGGGCTGGGAAGGTGGCTCAGTGGTAGAGCGCTTGCCTTGCATGCTCAAGGCCCTGGGTTTGATTCCTCAGCACCACATAAGCAAAAAGAAAAAAAAAGCCAGAAGTGGTGCTGTGGCTCAAGTGGTAGAGCACTAGCCTTGAGCTGAAGAGCTGAGGGACAGCGCCCAGGCCCAGAGTTCAGGCCCCACGACCGGACCCAAAAACAAAACAAAAAAAACAACAACAACAACAACAAAAGTAGTAGAATGTTTGACATTTAGTGTTCAGTATCAATAAGAGATTACAAGTCCTCTCCATTTCAGTACTGGGGATTGAACACTGTGTATGCCAGGCTCTGCCATTGAGCTTTATTCACAGCCCTTGGTTTTTTGAAACAAGGTCTCACCATGTAGCAGTCATTGTCCTCAACCTGGCTCTGCCTCTCAAGTGCTGCAATTACAAATATGCACTATCATGCTTGGTGCGTATTGTGGGTCCTTTAAGGATCACTGTAACACTATATACTTGAATGACTTTAAAAGACAGGACTACTCACTGTTCACAATAGCCAAGATTTGGAAACAACCCAAATGCCCCACTACCGATGAGTGGATCCAAAAATTGTGGTATCTACATATAATGGAATATTATGCAGCCATTAGAAAGGACAAAATAATGGCATTTGCAGGGAAATGGATAGAAATAGATCAGATTCTTTTGAGCGAAGTAAGCAAAGAACAAAGAGACAAACGGCACATGGTCTCCCTGGTATGTGGATGGTAAAGCCAAAATACAAGAAGATATGGCAAACAGGACTCAAGAAACAAAGACAGCCACCCATTTTGTCATATCATTGCTAAACGACTCCCTGTTCTGGACCATATAAATGGTATATGCATATATGCACACAACAGAGGGAAGCCAGGAGGAGGAACAGAAGAAGTGGGAACAGCCCACACTAAGCAAAAGGAAAGAAATGTAAACATCACCTGATGTGGAAAAAATAACTTCTAATGTCAAAGCTCATAGAATTCACCAACTGTATAGAACATGATAATGACAATTTGCCTTGTGAAAGTTAAAATGTGTTTGTGACTCTAACTAAGTATCACTATTCCACAATATTGTGAAATATGTGAAATTTATGTAACCACCTAATCTCAATTAAAGAAAAAAAAGTGAGAGAAGGGATGGGTTAAGAGAGATGGGTGGCAATGTTGTCAGACACTCTGTACTCATATACTGTTTTGTAGAATGGGAACGTCTTTGTACAACTAGTTAAAGATAATTAAAAAATTAAAAAATTTTAAAAAATAAATAAAAAATAGGAAAAAAAATTCTGCAATGTGATGTTTTATCACTAGATGAGCCTATATTTAGTTTTGTATTCTGGTTTATGCCTGATTTCCTGAGATGATTTTAATGAAAACTGCTCTTCACTCTCATTATTAAAAGTAAGACTCTCCAGATTGGTGTGTAAAAACCATTTTCAGAAATAAACTGAATAAAACATGGGTTACACATAATTAAAGAAAAAAAAAAGACAGGACTGCTGGAGCTGGGAAGGTGGCTCAGTGGTAGAGTGCTTGCCTTGCATGTATGAGGCCCTGGGTTCAATTCCTCAGCACCACATAAGCAAAAAAGCCAGAAGTGGTGCTGTGGCTCAAGTGGTAGAACACTAGCCTTGAGCTGAAGAGCTGAAGAGCTCAGTACCCAGGCCCAGAGTTCAGGCCCCACAACTGACAAAAAAACAAAAAACAAACACACAAACAAACAGGACTGTTGAGCAAGTAATAGATGTTCAATAGAATAAGTTTGTTCAAATATACTTGGCCTTTATAGAAATGACCTCTTTCAGGCCAGGCGCCAGTGGCTCACGCCTGTAATCCTAGCTACTCAGGAGGCTGAGATCTGAGGATCGAGGTTCAAAGCCAGCCCAGGAATGAAAGTCCACGGGACTCTTATGTCCAATAAACCACCAGAACACCGGAAGTGGCACTGTAGCTCAAGTGGTAGAGTGCTAGCCTTGAGCTAAAGAGCTGAGGGACAGTGCCCAGGCCCAGAGTTCAAGCCCCATGACCGATCAAAAAAATAAAGAAATAAAATAAAGAAAAAGAAATGACCTCTTTCTCCTTGGGTATGTAGAGGGACTCCCTATTGCTATTCACATATCCTTTCTATGTTGCGTATGTAAATCCAAAAACTTTATAAGAGATGGGGCCTAGGCTATGCTGCCTAGACAGACATGCATTTTTTTCTTAATTTGGCAGTATTAGATACTGGTCCTAGGGCCTCATGCAGGCTAGACAAACGTTTACCATTGGGCTATATTCTCAGACTTTCATTTTCCCCATTTCTCAAGGCTTGGGCACTGTCTCTTTAATTTTTTCACTCAAGTTTGGTGCACTGTCATTTGAGCCATAGCTTCACTTCCAGCATTTTGCTGGTTAATTAGGGATAAGAGTCTTATAGGCTTCCCTGACTTGGCTGGCTTCAAACTTCGATCCTCAAACCTCAGCCTCCTAAGTGGCTAAGATTACAGATATGAGCCAACAGCACACAGCTACCAGATCTTTTTTATTTTGAGAAAATGTCTCAGTAAGTCACTCAGGCTAGTCTCAAATGTGTGCTCCTCCTACTTTAGCCTCCCACGTAGGAATAGCTTGGACTGCAGGCATGACCCATTACACTCAGCATGTACATGTTTTATCATTCATTCAACCTGAAGGGCCAGGTGTTTGTATCAAATTCTGCTTCTGGCCTCTCAGGAAGTCTTTCGTGGGAGGGCTACATTCTAGGACATTCTCCTCAGCTTCAACAAAAACAGAATAAAATGTCTACTGTGGGCAAGGACTCTACAATGGTTAGGATAGAGACTTCTGATCACGTGACTTCTTTGGCTCCTCCCCACATCCTGCGAGGAGGCAGCTGTTTTCCTACTCCCATGGCAGAGCAGTTTATTGCCTGGCCCTTTATTCTAAGCCATTTAAATCTAATGCCACAGTTAGTAAAGAATGTTATCACACATTTAACAAACCAAAGCATGCATACCCCTCTGTGTCTTATAAGTTCTTTATCTCTTGGCACAGCCAACCTAAAAGAATGAATCCAGCAGCTCAGAGTCATTCTAGTGAAGCTGTGATATTGCTGTTTTGGCTTTTTGTTTTGTTTTGTTTTTCCCCCCTCAACACAGGCTGTTAAAGGGCTCTTGTTCAGAAGCTTGCTGCTGGCTTCTAGCCACTGCTGGAAAAGCAGACATCAAAATCATCCCAACCTTCGCTTCCTCCTGCCCTGCGGCAGCACTCCTAAAAGACTGGCACAAGCAAGACTCCAAGGTTTCCACATTATCTTTAAGGTCTGATGCTACAGCAGAGTGGGACCTCTAACAGAACCACAAGAGCTACTGTTGAAAAGGAATAAAAATGTTAACGGTATCATTTCTAGATAAGAATGGTGGATTTCTACCCAGCACAGACCTAAGCACACAGCTTGCTGCATGGCAAATTATTTACCTAATTCAAACTCGACTGACATTTACTGAGTACTAGGCATACATTTAAATTCCTCTGAGGCCATATGTTAATCACATAACTCCCAAGTGGCAAAATGAGATTCAAAGTCTGCCTCTACCCTGCTTTTCCACTATGTCATAATGGCCCCTTTGGAATTCAGTCAATTTGAAGAGGACACTGAGAAAGTAAACAGCCCCCACTGCCCAACCATGCATCCTGAATACCAGGGCACATGCTCCTAAGGTAACAGCCAGGCAGTGGGTAGGTACACAACTGTGTGCTGATTCTACTCAGAGGAAAAGGAGAAATGAAATGTTTTAGTCCTGCTCACTGTGTCATGTACAACCAAACACAATGAAAGGGGGGAAAACTGGTAAAACCTATGGTGTACTGTCTCCTTCCCACTTAATGAGGCATCTGTAATTATTTCTAAAACTACACAATGCGTCTCAGGATTCAATTTATGTAAGAGGTAAAATAGGAGCCACTGCACTAGACAGCAGTAAGCATGACAGACTGTTTCTCAGTTCCTACTGAGAACAGTTCTCAAAGCAACATATTTTCTTCTCAGTATGTGGGGAGCCACAGATGAGACTATGAATCTCTATCTGAAACCGTGTTGCCTTTTTTCCCAAGGAACAAATGCACACATGAAAAGGACTCCAAACAGATCTTGTCACCAGTAAAGACAATTGAAAATAAATCTCTTTTTTTTGGGGGGGGGGGGGGGGAATATTGAAAAGAAAAATGTAACAATCATCTAGGTTAAACCTTCATCTCAACTTTCTATCCAGAATTTATCCAGGTCACTGAGTTAAAGTGACAGCCACCGAGGTGTGAGAGAAGTAAAAGCTCTGCTGCTTGAAAGGAAACTGAAATTAAGAAGCGGGGCATATGGGGTGCAGCTCAGTGGTACAATATGTGCTTAATACAAGAGAGGCCCTGGGTTCAAACTGGAAGAGGGAGAAAGGGAGGGAGGGGAAAAAATGGGAATGAGAAAGAGGGAAAGACAGTAAATGGCTATGTGCATCTGATCATATAAAATAATATTCATTAAAATGAGCTCCAGGAAAGGAAATGAGGTTTTTTCCTTTGTTGTTGTTTTTTTCTTTTCTTTTTGACTTGTTTGTTCATTTATCTCGTTAAGGGCGGCAGAGTCCCAGAAATGGAAGGCCAAAGGGTAAACACATGCAGCAGAGGGACTCTCTAGACACGAGGTTGAAAATGAACTATACAATTTGTGCTTGAGAGGGCTGGGAAGGTGGCTCAGTGGTAGAGCGCTTGCCTTGCATGCCAGAGGCCCTGGGTTCGATTCCTTAGCACCACATAACCAAAAAGAAAAAAAGTTGGAAGTGGCGCTGTGGCTCAAGTGGTAGAGCGCTAGCCTTGAGCTGAAGAACTGAGGGACAGCGCTCAGGCCCAGAGTTCAGGCCCCACGACCAGACCCAAAAACCAAAAACAAAAACAATTTGTGCTTGAGGATGGGAGGGGAAATACTGAAAACAAGAGAATGAAGGGGTGACATTGTCCAAAAAGAAATGTACTGTGGTGGGGTGCTAGTAGCTCACACTTCTAATCCTAGCTACTCAGGGGGCTGAGATCTGAGCATCAACGTTCAAAGGCAAGCAGGGCAAAAAAGTCCGTGAGACTCTTATCCAATTAACCATTAGAAAACTGAAGTGGAACTGTGGCTCACGGTGGCCAAATGCTGGCCTTAAACAAAAGAGCTGAGGGACAGTCCTCGGCCCTAAGCTGAAGTCCCACAACCAAAAAAGAAAGAAAGAAAAAGAAATGTAATCTTTATCTGACATATGTAACTGTAAACCCCTCTGTACATCACCTTTTTAATAACAATTTAATTTTTTTTTTTTTTTTGCCAGTCCTGGGGCTTGAACTCAGGGCCTAGGCACTGTCCCTGAGCTTCTTTTGCTCAAAGCCAGCACTCTATCACTTGAGCCACATTGCCACTTCCAGCTTTTTCTGTTTGTGTGGTACTGAGGAATGGAACCTAGGGTTTCATGCATGCTAGGCAAGCATTCTACACTAAGCTACATTCCCAGCCCCTTAATCTTTTTTTTTTTTTTTTTTAAGAGAACAAGGGGAAAGAAGAAGGGAAAAGGGAAGGGAAATTAGGAAGGGAGAAAGGGAGGGAAAAGAGGGAGATGACTAAAAAAAAAAAAAAAAAAGCAGATGGCTGAATATCAGTGGTTCTCGCCTGTAATCCTAGCTACTCAGAGGCTGAGCTCTGAGGCTCTCTACTCAAAGCCTGCCAAAGCAGGAAAAGTCCTTGGGATTTCTCTCCAATTAACCAGCAAAAGGTAAAAGTGGAACTGCCCTAGAGTCCTAGCCTTAAGTAAATAAGCTGGGATGGCACCCAGGCCCTAAGTTCAAGCCCCAGTACCATCCCAAGGGAGAGCAAGGGGAAAGTATGCTAAGATTCATGGAGCTCTCTAAATACAACTTTCTTTTCACACAACACATAAAAGAAGCAGATTATTTCTGAAGACTGAAGAAGATGAAGAGCCCTTTGAGGTGTAAATGGCAACACAACCATTAATTAAAGCAGTGCCTTACTATTAAAACAACAAAATAGCATTCTGCTTATCAGATTGGCAAAATCTAAAAAGAATGCAGTGTGGCAAGGGTGTGTGACATTCTCCTGTAAGGAAGTTAGTAAAAGAAATATCAATTTCTTCACTACCCAAAAGCAATTTAGAAAATCTGAGCAAAATAGTTTTCCTAAGCCAATCATGGTGGTACATACCTGTGATCTCAGCACTTAGAAGGCAAAGGCAGTAGGACCTTAAGTCTGACAGATCAGCCTGGGTTATATACTTAGAGTTCCAGACTAGCCTAGGCGACTAGCAAAGCCCTGCCTCAAAATAATAAAAAGGAAAAAAATTGCTTTCCTGTTTATAAGGACAAATGTCAAATATATATCAAATGAAGAGAATAATGTAATAGACCTAATATATTCATCATTCAGCCTCAACCTCAACTATCAAATGGTCAATCTTATTTCAACTAATCTCCTATTCTCTTTCTTTCACACAGGTTATTTTGAACATTATAGTGACAATTAAAAAAACCTAGATGTTATACATCTGCATATAATTTAAGCACATTATCTCTAAAAGAAAATGACTTTTATATTTCTACATCATAATGTCTAAAAGATTAACCATCCTGTGTGAGGGAAGGGGTGATATGGCCCAAAAAGAAATGTACTCCTACCTGACTTATGTAACTGTAATTCCCTTGTTCATCACTTTTTGTTGTTGTTGGTGGTGGTCGTGGGGCCTGAACTCTGGCCTGGGCACTGTCCCTCAGCTCTTCAGCTCAAGGATAGCGCTCTACCACTTGAGCCACAGCGCCACTTCTAGCTTTTTCTGCTTATGTGGTGCTGAGGAATCGAACCCAGGGCCTCATGCATGCAAGGCAAGCACTCTACCGCTGAGCCACCTTCCCAGCCCCTGTACATCACTTTTATGAGAATAAAAATTTTTTAAAAGATTAACCATCCTCTAGTATTATCAAATATTCCCAACTGTCCTTTTTTTTCACATTAAGTTTGTTCAAATTAAGATGCAAACAAGAGCCATATATTGCATCCTTGCTTTATCCCTGAAGTCTCCTTTAATTAATCTGTTAACTTCCCCTGCCTCTCCTTTGCCCTTGAGGTTTATTTGTGTCAGGGGCAGATCAGAGGTTACAGTGATGTAGCTCAGTGGTAAATACCTAGCATGTATAGGAGACCCTGGTTTCAGTCCCAAACACACAGAAAACCAAAAACAACAAATAACAATAACAAATAAAAAATGATAATCACTTATTCTAGAATTTCTTATAGGCTAGATTTTGACAATTGCATTCTAGTGCAACTTTTAACCTGTTCTATTCATCTACCATGCTTCCTCTAAATTGGCAGTGGAATTTGCAGATGCAATCAGACTTGTGAATACTTCCCATCTGGCACGGGGGAAGAGGGCACGTCTGACACCAGAAGGCATATAGTAAATGGCTATCAGATTAGTCAATAGGTTAAATTGCTACCATCCTACTCTATCATGTCATCATAAAGTTTTTCATCACCTGTTCCAGATGTTCAGACTGTATGAATAATCACTGCCTAGATCCATATTTCACTAGAGGATCTGAATGATGCCATAGCTACTAGTTGAAATTCTTCTATAAAGACATTGCCCTAACTGGGTGTCAGTGGCTCATGCCTGTAATCCGAGCTACTCAGGAAGCTGAGATCTGAGGATGGAAGTTTGAAGCCCACCAGGGCAGGAAGGTCTGTGAGACTCTTATCTCCAGTTAATCACAGAAAAAGCCAGAAATGGCACTGTAGCTCAAGTGGTAGAATGCTAGCCTTGAGCAAAAGGAGACTAGGCCCAGGGTTTAAGCCCCACATCTGGCAAAAAAATAAAAATAAAAATAAATTTTAAAAGACACTACCCTCATGAAGTAATTGATGAGGTACTCCAGGGCGAAGGCTAGTCTCTTTCTCTTCATTCACCAGTTTTCAGATCAATGTGGTGGTCTCTGGCATCCTGAGTTATCTTTTTTAATTAGTATCAATGTATAAGTACTTTATTCTATTGAACAAACTGACTGGTCAAATTGTAATATTTTGCCCCTTCAAGTGAAATTTTGAGTTCCTTACACAGGACTCTGTAAGTTTTCAAGACCTCCCCACATTCTGTGAAGACAAGATGTTCCAAATTTGTGTTACATACTTGTTGCTCTTGTGAGATAAAGTTGCCTTTTTTGTCAAACTTAAGTGCTTCTGTCTTGTATATTGATTTTTTATACTGTTATTTCCTAGTATTATTTGCTCTTTGACTTCAATTGTAACTATTATCTGTACTGTTTGTGTCAAAGGAGTTAAAAGAATAAATTGTAATTACCAGGTATGCTTCTTATGACCAGCTAGCCAAATTAGAGAGATAATTCTTTTTTTTTTTTTTTGGGATCCGGTCGTGGGGCCCGAATTCTAGGCCTGAGCGCTGTCCTTCAGCTCTTCAGCTCAAGGCTAGCATTCTACCACTTGAGCCACAGCGCCACTTGTGGCTTTTTTCTTTTTGCTTATGTGGTGCTGAGGAATCGAACCCAGGGCCTCAGGCATGCAAGGCAAGCGCTCTACCACTGAGCCACCTTCCCAGCCCCTCAAAGGAGTTTTTTTTTTTTTTAAATGCAACTATTAAGTGTACAATAAAAAAGAATAGGGCCACATACACCTTTTTTTTTTTTTTTTTTGCCGATCACGGGGTTTGAACTCTGGGCCTGAGCACTGTCCCTTAGCTCTTCAATTCTACCACTTGAGCCACAGTACCACTTGTGGTTTTCTGGTAGTTTATTGAAGACTCTTATGGACTTTCATTCCAGGGCAGGCTTTGAACCACGATCCTCAGATCTCAACCTCTTGAGTAGCTAGGATTACAGGCATGAGCCACTGTCACCAGGCAAGACCCCTTTTGAGTGGGGGAGCTTTCCACTGACCTCAACTGTTGGAGAAAGAGAGAGAGACAGAGAGACAGACAGGGAGAGAGACAGAAAGAGAGAGAGAAAGGAAGGAAGGAAGGAAGGAAGGAAGGAAGGGAGAGAGGGAGGGAGGGAAGGAGGGAGGGAGGGAGGAAGGAAGGAAGGAAAGGAGGGAGAGGAAGGAAGGAAGGAAGGAAGGAAGGAAGGAAGGAAGGAAGGAAGGAAGGAAAGGAAGAAAGAGAAAGAAAGAAAGAAAGAAAGAAAGAAAGAAAGAAAGAAAGAAAGAAAGAAAGAAAGAAAGAAAGAAAGAAAGAAAGAAAGAAAGAAAGAAAGACGGAAAGAAGGAAAGAAGGAAAGAAAGAGTGAGTTTCCTGCCTGGGCTGCCTTTGAACCTCAATCTTCAGATCTTAGCCTCCTGAGTAACTAGGATTTTTACAGGTGTGAGCCACCAGCATCTGGCTTCTATGCTTTTATTTTTAAAAAATTATTGTTATTATAAAGATTATATACAGAGGGGTTACAGTTTCATAAGTCAGGTAAAGAGTGTATTTTTTTTTTTGGACAGTGTCTCCCCTTCCCTTGCTCTTCTAGTTTTTCCCTCCCATCCCCACCCCCAAGCTGTATAGTTCATTTTCAACATCGTGTCTAGTGAGTACCATTGCTGCATTTGTTTACCCTTTGTCCCTCCACTTCTGTGCCCCCCCTTTTTCTCCCAAAGACAGATAAATGGACAAATAACATAAAAGGAAAAGAAAACAAAAACAGCAAAAAATGAAAAAAAAAACCTCTTGTTTCCATCTCCTGGGGTTCATTTTGATAAATATTATATGATACACATAGGCATTGTGCTTTTGTAGTTTATGCTTATTTTTAAGCCTCACTGACAAATCCCTTTCTATTACCAGCTATTCCAATAAATACTGAGTATAATATTTTAGAATTATGTTACACTATGCTTTGCTTTGTTTTTACTGAAGGAACTAGAGAATGTTCTTAGCACATAAAAAACTGGAAAAAGCTGGGCACGGGTGGCTCATGCCCGTAATCCTAGCTACTCAGGAGGCTGAGATCTGAGGATCATAGTTCAACGCCAGCCGAGGCAGGAAAGTCAGTGAGATTCTTATCTCAATAAACCACCAGAAAACTGGAAGTGGTGCTCTGGCTCAAGAGGTAGAGCCTTGAGCTGAAGAGTTGAGGGACAGTGCCCAGGCCCAGAGTTCAAGACCCACAACCGAGGAAAAACAAACAACCAAGCAAACTGAAAAAGAGCGAGGAGAAGGCGTGACATTGTCCAAAAAGAAATGTATTCTTTACATGACTTTGTAACCCCTCTGTACATCACCTTTATAATAACAATTGAAAATATTTTTTTTTAAAAAGAAACAAGCATTTTGCTAGGTACCAGTGGTCTAGTCCTGTAATTCTAGCTACATACAAGGCTGAAATGTAAGGATTGCAGTTAGAAGTCAGCCCTGGTAGGAAAGTCCTTGACACTCTTATCTCCAATTAATCACTATAAAAGCAGGAAGTAGAAGTGTGGTTCGAGTGGCAGAGTACTAGCCTTAAGCACAAAGGTTCAGGGAGAGTACTCAGGCCCTCCCTGAGTTCAAGCCCCAGAACCAGCACCAAAAAAAAAAAAAAAAAAAAAAAGGAAAGGGGGAAGGGAAAAAGAAAGATAAAAGGGAAGGGAAGAAATAAGCATTCTGAAGCCAAGAGCTGGTGGCTCACACCTGTAATCTCAGCTACTCAAGAGGCTGAGATGTAAGGACACGTATCAAATCCATCCAGGGCACGAAAGCTCAGGGACAGTGCCCAGGCCCTGAGTTCAAGCCCCACAATTGCACAAAAAACAAAAGCAAAATAAAACAAAATAAAATAAAACAAGCATTCTGAGATGGAATAAGCAAACAGTAGAAAGACATCCATGGAACACAGCTATACAATATTATCCCCCCCTCTTCCCCTCCCTCCCTCCCCACCCTCCCCCCTCACAACAAAAAGCCCCCAGGGCTAGCTCTTACCTGCTGAGTTGTAGCATCCTGTTGGACATAGGCTACCTGGCTTGGGTCTGTAAACAAAGTCTAGACAGAAAAAAAAAAATCAGAAAAACAAAACTATATATATGTGTGTGTATGTATGTATGTATGTGTGTGTGTGTATATATATATATATATATATATATATATACATATATATATATATTAGAAAAGTTAGCTCACATTATAGCTGGTAATTGTTCATTAATAAAGAATATAAAGGTTGAAATCTTACATCTGGCTAAAGGCCTTCATTCAGATGGCTCAAAAGAGACTGTATAAGCCAACCATGCCAATGGCTAATATTTTAATATTGTACTCTTTTTTGTTTTTGGTTTTTGGTTTTGTTTTTTGTCAGTCATGGGAGCTGAACTCTGGGCCTGGGCACTGTCCCTCAGGCTCTTCAGCTCAAGACTAGCTCCCTACCACTTCAGCACAGTGCTACTTCCGGCTTTTTTTTTTTTTGCTTATGTGGTGCTGAGGAATAGAACCCAGGGTCTCATGCATGCGAGGCAAGTACTCTACCACTGAGCTAACTTCCCAGTCCAATATTGTACTCTTAAGCAAAGCCTATCTTGAGACTGAATGTTTCAACTAATTAGGGAAACATGTTATGAAAACATAATAAACTGTCTGAGCAACAGTACATACATTCACATTAAAGATACTCACAAGGAATTGTGATAGAGTGAAAAATTGATAGACATACACAAACATACAGAAGAGGATTATTAACATAAGATTTACTCCTCTTTAGAATATAAACATGTCTCTCTCTCCCTCCTCCTCTTTCTTCTTCTTTTGTCCATTGTGGGGCTTAAACTCAGGGTCTTGACAATGTCCCTGACCCTCTTTGTGCTCAAGATGTATAGTTCATTTTTTTTTAATTTTATTTTTTTGTGAACATACTGTACAGAGGGGTTACAATTACATGGGTCAAGTTGTATAGTTCATTTTTAACAGTGTATAGTGAGTACCACTGATGCATTTGTTCACCTGTTATTGTCTATTTGTAATAATTAGGTTTTTTTTTTTAATTAACTACTGACTTTATCACAAAAGAATCGATGAGACCTTAGTTTATGTTCCTTCTACTTTTGTTAAGAAACAGTGTTTAGCTGGGCGCTGGTAGCTCATGTCTATAATCCTAGCTACTTAGGAGGCTGAGATTGGAGGATCGCAGTTCGAAGCCAGCCTGGGCAGAAAAGTTGGTGAGGCTCTTATCTCCAATAAATTACTCAGAAAAAAAAAGCCAGAAGTGGTACTGTGGCTCAAGTGATAGAATGCTAGCCTTGAGCATAAAGAGGCTCAGGGACAGCACCCAGGCCCTAAGTGCAAACTCCATGAATGGAGTGGGGGTGGGGTGAGGGGAGACAATAAACTAAACTAAAAAGGAAACATCTTCAAAAATATTATAGCCAAAGGGGCTGGGAAGGTGTCTCAGTGGTAGAGCGCTTGCCTTGCATGCATGAGGCCCTGAGTTCAATTCCTCGGCACCACATAACCAGAAAAAGCCAGAAGTGGTGCTGTGGCTCAAGTGGTAGAGCGCTAGCTTTGATCTGAAAAGCTGAGGGACAGCGTCAAGGCCCAGAATTCAGGCCCCATGACCAACGAACACACACAAAAAAATATTATAGCCAAAGTAAATCATCTTGATACATATTGTGGCTAAACATGAAGATGGCATAAAGGAACTCACTGAAAGCTATTGAATAATAAAGGTAGGGGGAACTTAACAAGACTGGGTAATCTGATTAAAGTACAATATATGCATTGTGAAATACTACAGTAAAACCCTTTTGTATAATTAATATACACTAAAAATCATGACAGGAATATATAACAGACTAAGCTTGGTGGTCGGTACCAGAGGGAGGAGGGAGAGTGTACACATTTTACAGTAAACACCTTGGCTCTGTTATGGTCCTATAAATCAGAAAGTTATTAATAAATGGTAAGTGATAAACTAGTCAGTAGGCACTGGAGCGAAAAGGTGATATGAGACCAGTGTTCTAATTCCTTAGTGCACTTTATTTAGATACATGAACCACCTCTTCCTCTACCAAGTTCTATAAGCTCCTTGAGAACACAAATCTTATCTGGATATTTTCTGTCATCAGCATCTAGCATTAGGACAGGCAAAGAGCAAACAGTAGCTGGTGAATGAATGAATGAGCAAATTAAAAACAATGCTTTACGTGCCTGTGCAGCTTCCACAGGATGGATGTATACCAGTGTGTGTTCTGGACCATCCACTGATGTGTAGGAGGTACCATCTGCCGTGTACACCACCTGCTGTGGTGGACGAACCTGGTCATCAGTGTAGACTATCTGAGCCACAGTTCCAGCATCCGGAACAAAGTGCACCTGGGGTGAGAAAACAGGTGATGTAGCAGCTATCCTCAGAAAACAAAAACAATTTCACAAAGGCACATAACCAATGAAGCACACTTGAGCCTCTGAAACATCCCCAGTGGAAGAGAAATGTGATATGCCTTCATTCATTCTGTGCTAGAGGCTGGGAGGCAGGATGGCTATGATCCTGTCACTGACTTGCTGCTTAACATTAGGTCACTGACTTCAACTCCTTCCTTCAAATGTCTAATGCAGATAAGCCCTTGGGAGTGATGAGAGGGTGGTTAACTGATCCTAGAAAAGTGACCCCAAATTTCTGCATGACACCACCACAAAAATACAAAACTATGTATTATTCTGGAATGTGAAAAAAAAAAATGTGTCAAGACTCAAAAACCAATTGCTCTCAACACATTACAAAAATTCTAGCCGGGTGCCAGGGGCTCACACCTATAATCTTAGCTACTCAGAAGGATGAGATCTAAGGAAATCAGTTCAAAGCCAACCAGGACAAGAAAGACTGTGAGACTCTTTATCTCCAATAAACTACTCAGAAAAATCCAAAAGTGACACTGTGGCTCAACTAGTAGAGCGCTAGTATTGAGTACAAAGAGGCTGAGGGATAGCACCCAGGCCCTGAGTTCAAGCCCTAGGGCTAATTTAAAAAAAAAAATCAATTTTCTGCCAGGCACTGGGGCTCATACTTATAATCCTAACTACTCAGAAATCAGAGATCTGAGGATTACAAAGCCAGCAGATACACATAAGTCTGTGAGACTCACTATTACCTCCAGTTAACCACCAAAAGTCCAGAAATGGATTTAGTATGGTAGCCTTGAGCAAAAAGGCTAAGTGAAAGTACCAAGATTCTGAATTCAAGCACTAGTACCAGCATATAGAAAAAATCTGCTTTCTAATGAACTATGTTGCAGCAGACATATTAAAATAAGGTCATGTTCTTTCTTACAGATGATTTCATACTCCAAGGACATACTAGAGGCGTCTGAGGAAATGTCTGCTGAATCACGAAGTACCGCCAAACTCTTCCTTTCTAGCTGGACAAGAAACAGGCAGCCCTAATGAAATACTTTCAAGAGGTTCTGGACAGCTACTAAAGCTGTCACCAAAGTAAATAATTTTGTACCTTTCAACTTAAAAAAACTTAAAAGTAGACACTGAGTTTTATAAAATGCTTTCTGAGTGGTTGGCTTGGGAGGATTGCATTTCAGAAGCTGCCGCTTGGCACATGGCCTAATGCCTGATATGGAAGGCCCTCTTGCAGATGACCAAAGTACACATTTAGGAAAGAAATAATTTATGTGCTGGTATTGAAGTTAGGTACTCTTAGGTTGGAATTCTTATTGCTCTACTGACTTAGCATTGGACTTTGTTTTCCTCCCTGATTGGCAGTACTGGGGTTTGAACTCAGAACCTCAACTTGCTACTCTGGTACAATGCCACTAAGCAGTACCTCCCGCTGAGTTTTCCACTTGATATTTTTAGGAAATGGTCACACTTTTCAGGCTTGTGCCTGAGTTGTGACCTGCCTACTTTAGGCTTCCAGTTGTTGCTGGGGTGACTGGATATCCCCTCAATGGAAACAGAGTCTCCCAGACTTTTCTAACCAAGCTGGCCTGGAACCATCATCTTGGGGTGACAGGGTGCATACCATTGTGCCCAGGTATAGATTAAGAAGGGGTTTCGGGAACTTTTCTGACTGGGCTGGTCTCAAATCATGATCCTTCCATCTTTAGACTCTCACTCTCACATTAGAGGTGTGTGCCAGCAGCACCTGGCCAGACCTAACCTTTTAAATGTCAGTTTTCTCCAGTAGGGAATAAAGAGTCTGAAAATAATATAAACTAACTTAATCCCAAAATGGAGGGGGGGGCAGGGGAAGAGAAGAGCTTAGAGACCAGATAGAATAATCAAGCACCAAAGAAATATAACTACCTTCACTGCAATACTAAACCTTTAGTTTAGCATCTATATACATTTGATTTTCCAAGAAGATAAAGTTTATATATTGGGAAAATTAGTCTCAAAACATATTTTCAATTTTCATTGTCATTAAGATAATTTTGTGACTTTTAGATTTATATTTCTATGACTCAAGATTTGGTCACTGACATCAAAGCTTTGAACTAATATCAATGCTTTAAAAAAAATGCCAGGGGTATAGCTCCAGTAATAGAGTGCTTGCCTAGCATGCAAGAAGTTCAATCCCCAGTAGTTTTTGTTTTGGGTTTTTTTTTAAAGAAAAAAAAGGAAGAAAAGAAAAAGCATTACCTCAAAAGATGAGACATTCAAGCCTTCCTCACTCAGATTCTGCAAATAAGAGTTTGCAGAATCAGGATTCCTGGCTATGAGCAGAAATGACTAGAAAGAAAAGGTCTCATAGGGCTCCTGATCTCACCTTTCTATTGTCTGGTTACCAACAGATGGGGGTCCTGGTCACAGACAGCATTGCAACCAGATTTTCTTGGTTTTGCCTTTTGTTAAATAAGATATACCAAAATAGATAACTTCAGGAAAGTGTACTTCAAAATGATTTATTTGAGAACCAAAGCAATGTTCTCTATTAATCTGCAAACATCTCTGGTACTGTTTTATTGTTATTATCATTATTATTGTTACAAAGGGTTTTCATTGTTACATCGTTATTTCTAGCATTGTTATTGTTACATCATTATTTCTAGCACTACTTTTTTTTAAAGTTTGCAGACTGAAACTTTAAATTCATACCAGATGATCAATTTTACCAACTATCACATCTATATTGCTTAAATGAAATAAGATATGCATATTTAAATGTTTCAAGATTAACTTCCTGATTTTGACAATAGTGCTATGGTGATGTTCTAATGAAAAATTAAATTAAAAACTTTACATGTATCATCCTAATGTGCAAAAACAATTATATCTTAGTCAAATACAAATCACAGCTTGTTATGACTGTTAACTCATCCTAACACTCAAATCCATTAAAAAAAAAAAAATGCTAAGACTTGCCTTTGCTAAGACAGCCAGTTCTGAGAGCAATTCAAAAAACAGAGCTCATCTCTGACAGTAGCATTTGAGCAAGAGTCTAAACTGGTGACTCAGAACAGGACAACTTGTCCTTAGAGGTTTATATACTAAACTTAAAAAGAAAAGGCCACTCGCATTATAAAGATAGCTTGTACTTTATTACTCACTTAAAAAAATCAAAACCATATACTAGATAACATCAAAGCGACCAACAATTGTTTGAATTTTCAGGACCAATAGCATAAAATAAGGCAGAGTCATCAAGTCAGCTCTGACAGAAAGCTACAGAAAAGGTGACACCTATGGATGGTGAATAAGTTCTAACTCAGTGAACCACTGGAGCATTCAAAGTATGGAAACATTTCCTACTACATGCAAAGGTCTTCACATTGGCTCCCTCCCAACCACTCAATATTATAGAGGAGGCATTATTTCTCTAGCAGTCAGCAAACTACCCTACCAAAACACTGCTAAGAACAGCAAGTGGGAAAAGACCACCCTTCACCTGTGTAGCATTCTGCTCATGCTCTGCAGACGTCTGCCACACATGAGAGCTTCCATCCTTGGCATCCATTGTCTCCCTGCTGGACAGCTCCAAGTCTGGGCCACCTACCGCAGCAGCACAGGGGAGAGGACAGTCATCTGTCCAGCACACGTGCACTCATCAAGGACAGAATGGTCTCTCTGCAATATGCCTGGAAGAGACAGAAAGGGAACCAAGATTTTAAGTAAGTGAATACATTTTAATAAATTACAGCTTTAACCACAAAAAAGGAAAAATAAAAAAAGCTTTGCTATAAAAGTCAACACACCTGAGCCAAAAGGTAAAAATGAAGAAATTACTCAGATAATAATACAGTGAACTGCATATTTACTATAGGATATGTGTATCTATATAGATTGTATATATAATGTAGTACTCTTTAAAAACACTGAAGGTGAGCAGGGCACAGGTGGCTAATTCCTGTAATCCTAGCTATTTGGGAGGCTGAGACCTGAGAATCACAGTTCAAAGCCAGCCAGGGCAGGAAAGTCTGTGAGCATAAACCTAATATAAATGTGGTTGAGTTAAATATAAAACATCTGTAGATCATAAATTCTAATAAGCTAATTTTTGTGGGTCAGTAAGTAATTTGGGCTATGCTTAGACCCCAGGAGTGAGGCAGTAGCCCGGCTTCAGCCTGAAGTGCCTTTAGGGAAGTGCTGCTAGATTCACATATTTAATATGTATCTACTGTGAGTCTCACATATCTAGTGGGAGGAGATTCATGACACTCCTCAGGTTCACTGCACATTTAGGGCTGTTTTTATTAGCTGACAGTTATAACAGGGAGATTTCACTGTTACATTTCCACATGCTTACAATTCTATGAGACTCTTATCTCCACTAAACCAAAAAAAGCCGCAAGTGGAGCTGTGTGTGGCTCAAGTGATAGAGTACTAGACTTGAGCAAAAAGGTCAGAGATAACACCCAGGCTGGGTTCAAGCCCCAGGGCAGGCACTATTAAAAAAACAAAAACCAGCCTGGGCACCAGTGGCTCATGACTGTAATCCTAGCTACTCAGGAGGCCAAGATCTAAGGATCATGGTTCAAAGCCAGCCTGGGCAGAAAAGTCTGTAAGACCCTTATCGGAAATGGCACTGTGGCTCAAGTGGTAGAGCACTAGCCTTGAACTGAAGAGCTTGGTGGACAGCACCCAGACCCAGAGTTCAAGCACTGTCACTGACAAAAAAAAAAAGTATTCCTTTCCAAAACTTACTTTTTCAGGTACTGATCCTCTCTTTTGATAAGGAAAATAAAATACTAAATGTTTTTTGGTTTTTGTGCTGGTCCTAGGGCTTGAAATCACAGCCTGGGTGCTGTTTTCTGTACCAGTCCTATCCTATTCAACTTGAACAATGCCTGTCACATCCACCAACAGCTGATTATATAAACAAATGGGACATGACAGAACTTTCTGGAAAAATGGTAATATACTGTTTATTAAATCTGGATTGGGGAAGTGCTTACACAGGAATGTATTGTTAAAGTAAACAGCTAGGTACTGGTAGCTTATACCTGTAATTCTAACTAGCTACTCAGCATCTGAAGATCATGATTCAAAGCCAGCTCAAGCAGGAAAGTCTGAGATTCTTATCTTCAACTAACCATCAAAAAGCCAGAAGTTTGGCTGTGGCTCAAGTGGTAGAGCACTAAACTTGAGTGAAAAATTCAGGAATATTCCCCAGGCCCTGAGTTCAAGCCCCAACATGGGCACAAAGAAAAAAAAAGTCATCAACCAGATAAGCATGGTTCACCTGCAATTCCAGCAATCAAAGGCTGAGACAAGAGGACCATGATGGCCTAGTTTCCGTAACCAGACTATCTCAAAAAACAAACTCATCAATCAAAATATGTCAATTGTATCGTGTAATCATGCCCAAATAAAGTTGATCATTAGAAAAATGCCTCCTTTATAGCATAGAACTATTTTAAAACATAGCTAAAAAGGTATTAGGGTAAAGTTCATATAAGATATAAATTAAGGGCTGGGAATGTAGCTTAGTGGTAGAGTGCTTGCCTTAGCATGCATGAAGCAAACCCTGGGTTCAATTCCTCAGTACCACATAAACAGAAAAAGCCGTAGCTGGTGCTGTGGCGCAAGCGGCAGAGTGCTAACCTTGAGCAAAAGAAGCTCAGAGACAATGCCCAAGCCCTGAGTTCAAGCCCCACAACTGTCAAAATAATATATAAATTATATATCAACAAAGCTGCTATTTTTTTGTCAGTCCTGGGCCTTGAACTTGGAGCCTGGGCACTGCCCTTGAGCTCTTTTGCTCAAGGCTAGTGCTCTACCACTTTGAGCCACAGTGCCACTTCCAGTTTTCTGCTGGTTAATTGGAGTAGTCTCATTAACTTTCCTGCCCAGGCTGTCTTTGAACCTTGAGGCTCACATCTCAGTCTCCTGAATAGTTAGGATTACAGAAATGGCTAAAACTGCTATTTAAAAAGAAAGAAAAAGCCGGGCACTGGTGGCTCGCGCCTGTAATCCTAGCTACTCAGAAGGCTGAGATCTGAGGACCACAGTTCAAAGCCAGCCAAGACAGGAAAAATCTGTGAGATTCTTATCTCCAATAAACCACCAGAAAACCAGAAGTGGCACTGTGGCTAGCTTTGATCCTTTGATCTGAAGAGCTGAGGGACAGCACCCAGGCCCAGAGTTCAAACCCCACAACCAAGAAAGAAAGAAAGAAAGGAAAAAGAAAGAAAGAGAGAAAGAGAAGGAAGGAAGGACGGAAGGAAGGATGGATCTAGGAATAAATAGTATTAATAGACAAAGATCCATATAAAAAGAACTACAAAATTAAACAAAAGGATAAAAGATTTAGTAATTGTCCCATATAAGAAGACCAAGAACAGTTTCTCATAACCACAGTGATATTCTCAAAATTAGATGTTAACACACTGAAATAGCAATATTACCTCACTTATAGATCTCATTCAGATTTTGTCACTTGTCTAATTAATATCCTTGACAGCCAAAAAGACACTTCCTTCTGGCCTTGGTCCAATCTGGTATTGTACACGAGCATTCAATTGTTGTGTCCTTCAACTCAACATTGTGCTGACTCCTTAGCCTTCTGTGCCCTTCACATGTATGAAATGTACAGGTCACTTACCTTCCAAAATGTTTCTTGATCTCAGCTTGCCTCATGTTTCTTCATGGTGAGATGCAAGACATAATTTTTAGCAGAAACACCACAAAGGACATATTAAGCCCTTCCTGTAAAGAAATTTGAGAATTTTTTTTCCATCTTGGCTTCCTGATTTCCCAAATAATCAAGTGTAGCCTACATTAGACATGATAAGACCTGAGTTCAAGCCCCAGTATCTGCCCGCTCCTCCTCCCCCGAAAAAAAATCACTATATCAAAAACAGAAGTCAAACCAGGCACCAGTGGCTCACACCTGTAATCCTAGCTACTCAGGAAGCTGAGATCTGAAGATCACAGTTTGAAGGCAGCCCAAGGCAGGAAAGCCTGCCTTGAGACTCTTATTTCCAATTAACTACCAAAAAACTGGAAGTGTAGCTGTGGCTCAAAGTGGGAGAGTGCTAGCCTTGAACTTAAAGCTCAGGGACAGAGCCCAGGCCCTGAGTTCAAACCCCACAACTGACAAAAAAGAAAGAAAAAAGGAAGGAAGGGAAGGAGGAAGGGAGCGAGGGAGGGAAGAAGAAGAGACAGATAGACAAGGTGGCACATAAGGCAGAAGGGTCAGCTTGAGTGTAGCAGCTCAAGGCCTGCCTGAGAAACATAGCCAGACCTTGTCTCAAAAAAAGAAAGGTCCAGCTGGGCGCAGGTGGCTCATGCCTGTAATCCTAGTTACTCAGGAGGCTGAGATCTGAGAATCAAGGTTCAAAGCCAGCCCAGGCAGGAAAATCCATAAGATTCTTATCTCCAATAAACCACTAGAAAACTGGAAGTGGTGCTGTGGCTCAAGCGGTAGAACGCTAACTTTGAGCTGAGGAGCTGAGGGACAGCGCCCAGGCTCAGAGTTCAAGCCCCATGACCGACAAAAAAGAAAAAAGAAAAGAAAAAAAGAAAAAGAAAGGTCCTTGCCTGCTAGAAGCTTCCAGTCTATTCTTTGGTGAACAATATTGTATAGGGAAGAATGTGACATACATTTTTTTTTTTTTTTTTTGCTGGTCCTAGAGCTTGAACTTAGGGCCTGGGCACTGTCCTTGAGCCTCTCTTTGATCAAGACTAACTCAAGCCACAGCATCACTTTCGGCTTTTTCTGTTTATGTGGTACTAAGGAATTGAACTCAGGGTTTCATGAATGGTAGGCAAGCCACATTCCCAGCCCAGAAATGTGACTTTTAAAATCCAATAAATCTAGGTACTGAACTGCAAATCTACCATATCCTTAGTAGTTGTGATGTCAAAAGACATGCAATCTCACAATAATATTAAAATTATTAAATTGTTGGGGCTTTAGCTATTAAGTAATTATTCAACTATTTAATAAGTTTAATATAATATTGATAATAATTATATAATTATAAGTAAATAAATATTCGATGTTATTTAGGAATAATTGTTATTATTATTGAAATTATAATGATTTCCTTTGCCCAGTTGAAGGAATTAATGATCTGCATGGTTTTGTCAAGTTTGTGATGCACTTCCCATTTTAACATTGTTGCATAGGGACAACTTGTACCCTTAATGATATCCTTCAGTCACTACTATCCAGGTACACTCTGTATGGAGGATCACTGCTGTTCAGCAGAAGGTCTGGCTTCCCTTTGACTGAGAAGGTGCATTGTTGGCATGGGACACTCTGAAGCTAAGTGATATTTTAAGTGTCTTGAAAGAGACTACACTATAATCTGAAAGGCATGGAAACAGTAATGGGGCTTAAGTCTGACTAGGAACCAAGACTGCATCATTAGAATAAAAGCCTTACTAAGCAGAAGCCTGCTTAATGTGCTACTGTTACTGAGATGTGTGGACAAGAATGGCCTACCATCGACCAGGTAAGAACACCCCAGGATAACACACGTAGAACAACTGTCAGATGCTCAGAGTAGATTCCTGGAGACCCTGGTGTGCCCTCATTTAAGAGATGCTACAAGCCAGGTACCAGTGGCTCACACCTTTAATCCTAGCTACTCAGGAGGCTGAGATCTGAGGATCTGGGTTCAAAGCCAGTGGGGCTGGAAAAGTCCTTGAGTCTCCAATTACCCACCAAAAAACTAGAAGCAGCACTGTGGCTCAAGTGGTAGAATGCTGGCCATGAGCTGAAGAGCTGAGGGACAGTGCCCAGGCCCAGAGTTCAAGCCCCATGACCGACCAAAAAGGGGAAGAGAGAGAGAGAGGAGAAAGGGGGGGGGGGGCTACAAACCCTGAAAGGATGCTGAAGAGTAAAGCTCTTAGAAGAAATATTAGGAATTTCTTTTTATTTTATTGTAACGATGCTGTGCAGAGGGGTTACATGAGTAAGATAATGAGTACATTTCTTCTTGAGCACTGTTACCCCCTCCTTCCTTGTTCTCCCACTATCGCTCCCCTCCCCCAGGACTTTCTTAATCACTTTATTTCATCCACATGTATGCACAAATGACACGATAAAAATCTGCCTCAATAAATCTCAAAGAGCTCTGAGTATATAACAAAATGAGGTGTGGCTCCATGGCAGAGTACATGTTTAGCACACAAGAGGCTATGGGTGCATCTCCAGCACCACTATCACAACATCACAAAGCATGTAACAAAAATTCTAAGTGGAACAAGTTATCTACGAGGTAGAGAATGAGAGATTTGTGGTTAGAGGCCTGTGGATTGGGGGCAGGGAGAAATACCCCACACTGACAAACAAGCCAGCACAGTGGCACACACCTACGAAGAGGCATATGGAGGAGGATCTCAGTCCAAGGCCAGTCCAGACAAAAATATAAGACTCTTTCTGAAAAATAACTAAAGCAACAAAGGACTAGGGGCATGGCTCAAGTGACAGAACACTCTGCTATCAAGGGTTAGGCCCTGAGTTCAAACTCCAAAACCACAAAGAGCAAAGAGCAAACATATCCATATAGTATTTGGTGAACACCAGGGGATAAAGGTAAGCAAAACCTGCTACACCAGCCACAACTGTCTAGAAAAGCAGAAGCAGGCACAGCAAGAAAACAAGTGACCTTCTACTTAAAGGCTTACATTCAGGAGATAAAACTTGGAAATACCATTTTCTTTGCAGTACTGGAGATGGAACCCAGGGCCTTCCACATACTAAGCAAGTGCTCTACCACTAGTTTATATTTCCAAACACCCCCCGCCCTTTTTAAAAAAATATTTTAATGTTTTTATTGCTATTATAAAGGTGATATACAGAGGAGTTACAGTTACATAAATCAGGTGAAGAATACCTTCCTTTCTTCCTTCCTTCCTTCTTTCCTTTATTTCTTTTCTTTCTTTCTTTCTTTCTTTTATTCCTTTCTTTCTTTCTTTGGCTTGAACTATAGGTCTGGTAAGAGTACATTGCTTTTTGGACAATGTACTTGCCTCTCCAGTTTTACTTCCCATCCCCACCCACAACTTGTATAGTTCATTTTCAATATAGTGTCTAGCGTGTACCCCTGCTGCATTTGTTCATCCTCTGTCCTTCCATTTCTGTGCCTCCCTTTACCCTCCCAAAGACAGATTTAAAAAAAAAAAAAAAAAACCAAGATAAAAAGAGAAGAAAAACAGCAACAAAGGAAAAAAAATCTCTTGTTTCCATTTCCTGGAATTCATTTTGATAAATATTATTTTATATGATCAGATGCACACAGGCATTGTGCTTTTTGTCTAACCCCCGCCCTTTTTTAAACTTTGTTGAACTCCTTCATGAAAACCTAATTTCCCTGCTTATTTATTTTCTCTGAAACCTTTAGTTCCTCGGGGCATGCTTACCCTAATTAAAACTGTCTATATTGTACATCAACTAGAATTAGAAATATAGTTACTTAGCCCCATACCCTAACTTCCAGACTTCCAGTTGTTCATTAGCTGGGCTGGAGTGGTACAATAGATGGGCACATACTAAAGCAGACGGAAGCACTTTAAGCTAACCAGACAAGACAGTAGGTGATTCCGTTACCTTCTTAACTTTTGCCTGGTCTGGCCTCAAACCTCCACCCTTCTGATCTCTACCTCCCAAGCAGCTGGGATTACAGGTGTGAGCCACTACACTTGATTGTAAGTAGCTTTCAAATTTAGGTGGTGCCTCTTAATCAAGTAGTTCTCATGAGCTACTAAGACTAGAGTGCCAGTTTAATAGTCTATCCTGTCACATTTGCTGAACAAGAGTCTTCTTTGTGCTGCACTGTGTATTAAATTAATTACAGTATTGTAAATAAAAAAAAGAAAGGGGGAAAGGAAGAAAGGGGGAGAAGAAAAGAAGGGAGGAGAGGAAAGGGGAAGAGAAAAAATAAAGGAAGGGAGAGGAGTAAAAGGGAGTAAAAAGGAGTAAAAGCCAAGCCTGGTAGCACTAGCTTGGGCCTGTAATCATAACTATGCAAGAAGCTGAGATCTGAGGATTACAGCTCAAAGCCAGCCTAGGCAAGAAAGTCCATGAGACTCATCTCCAATTAACCAACAAAAGGCCAAAAGGCAGAAGGAAAGCTGATTCAAGTGGTAGACTGCTAGCCCTAAGCAAAAAACCTCAATGACAGTGCCAGGTCCTCAATTCAAGCCCCAAGATTAGCAAAAAATTAAAATTAAAATTAAAAAAGCCAATAAGGTTTTGACTAATTATTTGCTTCTGGATTTTTGTTTTTTGGTTTGTTTTTTTACTTAAACCATAAGGACATTGGAATATTTCCCTAGAAACACAGAAGCCTAATAAAGAATTAAAAAACAACAACAATACTAGGGTGTTTAACTGTTCCTATTAAGGACATTCACACTTAACAGCAGTTAGAAATGTTTACCCTGACGGCAGGGTGCCAGTGGCTCATGGGAGGCTGAGATCTGAGGATCACTGTTCAAAGCCAGCAAGGGCAGGAAAGTCTATGAAACTCTCATCTCCAATAAACCACCAGAAAAACTGGAAGTGGCACTGTGGCTCAAGTGGTAGAGTGCTAGACTTGAGCCAAAGAACTAAGGGACAGTACCCAGGCCCAGAGTTCAAGCCCTACGACCAGCCAAAAAAAAAAAAAAAAGAGGGGCTGGGAAGGTGGCTCAGTGGTAGAGCGCTTGCCTTGCATGCCTGAGGCCCTGGGTTCAATTCCTCAGCACCACATAAGCAAAAAGAAAAAAGCCGGAAGTGGCGCTGTGGCTCAAGTGGTAGAGCGCTCGCCTTGAGCTGAAGAGCTGAGGGACAGTGGCCAGGCCCAGAGTTCAGGCCCCACAACTGGACCAAAAAAAAAACAAAAAAAAAAGAAATGTTCTTGATTTGTTTCTGGCCATCATCAAGAAAGATACTGTACAATCAGAAGAGAGTTGAAGTTTGACAACAAATGAACAGGGCTGAATATGGCAGTTCATACCTATAATTCCAGCTGCTCTGGAAGCAGAAATTAGAAGGATTTTGGTTCAAGGTTAGACTTGACCAAAAAAATAAAATATTCCAACCAAAAAGTTGGACACAGTGGCATATTTGAAAAATAACTAAGTCAAAGACGGGCTAAGTCAAAGAGCTTAGTAGTAGAGTGCTTGCCTAGCATGCATGAAGCCCTGGGTTCAACTCAATACCACATAAACAGAAAAGAAGAGGCATAGTTCAAGTGGTAGAGCACCTGCCTATCAGTTGAGACCCCAATATCATGGTGGGAAGAGGGGGAGACAACAAACAGATTGGAAAAAAAGATGACAAAAGCAAAATAGGGTGAAGCCTATCAGGCATTCTCAGGGATGCCTGCCTGCTCCTCTCTCTCAACTCATGAGTCAAATTTTGCCCTTCATCAAGCAATAATCCCTCCTCCTTTTCTTGTGCACCAAGGACTTTGAGGATTACCAACTAAAGGTTGTCCTCTATAAAAGAAGGTTCTTTGTTCCGGTCAGGACTGGTCACTCCTTGTCTTCATGCCTCAGAACAGGGTTAAACCTAGGAAATGTAGACTTTCCACCACTCATTCCAATGGGGACTTTTCATGTGCCAAAACATAAAATGGACCCTCACACCACATTTGATAGTCTATTCCTGATGCATCAGGATCCATCAAAGCGTCCTCACCATTCCCTCCAGAGAAGAAAAGATCAGGCAAAGAAGTGTGTTGGAGGTCTGAGCCTGAAGACCCTTGAGAGTTCAAATGGACTCAGTGTGAGTTCTAAGAAATGACAAACCTTGATGTTTGCCTTTTCCTTTTGCAGAAAGAATAGCTGGTTGGCTGGTAACTGTGAAGGCCATTTCAAAGAGAAATCTGTCAGGGGTCATCCTCTAGTCTACTCGCACAAAACACTAGGAGGAAAGCTCATTGCAGTAGTAAATGCCAAGCCTACCAAAAAAGTTTACAAACCAGAAGCAGCAGAGCTGGGGCATGTTCCCACAATAAATTCCAGTGGCTCTCAGAACAGAATACCTCCCTAGGCAGAGGTCTCCTGGGGCCTTCTCCCAGAATACCCACACTCTTCCCCTTCTCTCCCATCTACCTGCTCTCTGGCCAGCCACAGAGGCTGATCTGCAGTCTCTAAGACTGGGTTGGCCCCACAGTGTGGCCTTCCAGAGTCTTGTTTGGAATTTCAGTGTATCTTACAGGCCCTCCTCCATGGAATGTCTTTGGACCATCATGGCTTGGTCAGTGATGACCTAAAGGGGAATCTAGCAAGGAACTTGGGGTCTACTTTGCTACTTCTGGAGTGTTGGCTTCTGCATTCTGACTTTTGGGCAGCTAGAATTTCTCAAATTTCTTAAGCCAGAAGAAACTGCCTAAAATCCTGGTGGCTCTGTACATCTCAGCAGTCCTGCTGACCTGCACCCCAAAGAAGAGAAAACACCCCACTGTGAAAAAGCAGGTACAAAAGCCTTGGCTTGTTTCCTAAACAGCCCCTCTCTCCAGGATCTGACCAATCCCCACTGCTTAGCAGGAAACTGAAGGCAACCCCAAGATCATCCTCTCTCCCAGGACTCTACTTTAACATTCTACAGAAGGTATAGGGCGCCTGGCACCAGTGGCTCACACCTGTAATGCTAGCGACTCTGAGTCTGAGATCTGAGAACCAATGGCCCATGAAGAAAAATCTGTGAAACTCTTACTGACAATTTTCCAGCAAAAAGCTGAAAGTGAAGGTGTGGCTCAAGTGGTAGAGTACCAGCCTTGAGCAGAGAAAACTACAGGACAGCTCCTAGGCCCTGAGTTCAAGCCCTAGAGTACCAGAGCACACTCAAAATAGAGTGTGGGGGCCTAGAGATCTAGCTCTGAGGTCTATGCTTGTCATACATGAGTGAGGCCCTAGGTTCAATTCAGACACACTGGAGGCTCAAGCCTGTAATCCTAGCTACTACTGAGGAGGCTGAGATCTGAGGATCATGGTTCGAAGCCAGGGCACTCTAGGTGACTCTCCAATTAACCATCAGAAAACTGGAAGTGGAGCTGTGACATAAAATAGTAGAGTGTTAATCATGAGCAAAAAAGAACTCAGGGATAGCACCCAGGCCCTGAGTTCATGCCCCATGCTCCACAAAATGAAAGAGAGAAAGAAAGAAAGAAAGAAAGAAAGAAAGAAAGGAAGGAAGGAAGGAAGGAAGGAAGGAAGGAAGGAAGGAAGGAAGGAAGGAAGGAAGGAAGGAAGGAAGGAAGGAAGGAAGGAAGGGAGAGAAAGAGAGAGAGAGAGAAAGAAAGAGAGAGAAAGAAAGAAAGAAAGAAAGTGGGGCTGGGAAGGTGGCTCAGTGGTAGAGTGCTTGCCTTGCATGCTCGAGGCTCTGGGTTCGATTCCTCAGCACCACATAAGCAGGGGAAAAAAAAGCCGGAAGTGGCGCTGTGGCTCAAGTGGTAGAGCGCTAGCCTTGAGATAAAGAGCTGAGGGACAGTGCCCAGGCCCAGAGTTCAGGCCCCACGACCGGACCCAAAAAAAGAAAGAAAGAAAGAAAGAGAGAAAGAGAGAGAAAGAAAGAGAAACAGAGAGAGAAAGAAAGAAAGAAAGCGAGGGAGAGAAAGAGAAAGAGAAAGAAGAAGGTGGGTGGAGGAGGGGAGGGGATAAAAGGAGAGGAGAGGGGAGGGAAGGGAAGGGAAGGCAGGGAAGAGCAGGGGAGGGCAGGAAAGGGCAGGGAGATGTATATTTGGTTGCAGTCTCTCTTCCCCTATGGGACACACTGCCCGAGGTGCCTGCTCACCTGACTTGATGTGGGAATTCCCTAAGAACCCCTTAGAGTTGGAGGCTGACTATCAATGGTCCTGGATAAATGTGCTGTAGCCTTCTCCTGCCTCAGGAGGGTAATTTGTTACTTAACGAAAACACTTTCTGGGTAAATTCTCAAGCGGTAGAGCACTAGGCTTGAGCTGAAGAGCGCAGGGACAGCGCCCAAGCCCAGAGTTCAAGCCCCACAACCAACCAACCAACATACATACATACATACATACATACAGGCATGCAACTACTACCATAGTAAAGTCACTGTGTATATACTATTAGTGTTTATAAGTGAACTTTAATGAGCTAGAAAGAAAATAAACACTATGGAAGGAGAGGCAAATTACAAATGACATAAGGGAACTTGAACTCAAAATAATTGTACAACTGCTCAGGGACATGGGGCTCAGTTGCTCCCAAGTTGGAAAACATTGGAATCAGGGTTGTATGTATGTGTGTATGAGTGTGTGTGTGTGTGTGTGTGTGTGTGTGTGTGTGTGTGTGTGTGTGTGTGTGTGTGTGTGTGTGTGTGTGTGTGTGTGTGTGTGTGTGTGTGTGTGTGTGTGTATTTGCCAGACCTAGGTCTTGAACTCAGAGCCTGTGCTGTCCCTGAGCTTTTTGGGTAAGGCTAGTGTTCTACCACTGAAACCATGGCTCCATTTCCAGTTGTTTCCTGGCAAAGTGGAAATAAGAGTATCACTATCACAGACTTTCCTGCCCAGGCTGGCTTTGATCCAAACTCCTCAGATCTCAGCCCTCCCTCATCCCCACTCCCCCAACCCCCACCCCCATCCCCTGCCACCAAGTAGCTAAGATTACAGAGATGAGCCACCAGTGTCCAGCCAAAATTAGATCTTATAAAGACAAAGAATATAATGGAAACTAATGGAATTTGTAAAAATGATGATTTGGGAAGTTCAAGTCTTACAGAAGGTATATATCCTCATGGGTAACTATACTGTTTGTGACTATTTCATTATCATCAGCCTTGTGACATTCCCAGACCAACACTGTCCACAGTTCCACCCCCACTGTCCATAGGCATGGAGCTCACACTAGCTAAAAGAATGCTTGAGTTAGCAGGAGGAAGCCCTTGGTGGGGTGGTTCCTGAACTGACATGTATATGTGCCTCTTCACCTAGTGCCTGCAACCTGCCTAGTTAACAGGAAGAGGCAGAGACCCAGGCTGACAGGAGTGGCTGGAAATCACACATAAACAGTCTGCCCTTGCCCAGCTGTCCTTGAAAACCCTTACATAATCCCCTGTGCAATATCAAGCACTCCCAGCAGCCTGCTCCTGACCAAAGTGCCTTCTCCCTCAGCTCTAGTGTGTACCAGTCAGGGGCATGTGACTTAGCTTAACTTCCTCATCTAGAAAGTCATAATGTACATATCCCTATGGTAGGGCTGAGAAAAAATAAATTTAGTGAAACTGGGAAATAAGGGTTGCAGTATTGCTCAGTGGAAGAATACGTGTTTACCAGGCACAAGGATTCAATCTTTTTGTACCAAAATAAAGTCAATCAATTATTTTTTTTAAAAAGGAAGTTATGCAAATGAAAAAGTACAGAAAGTATTTAATGCCCTATCTGACACACAAGTAACACTAAAAAATGTCTTGTTGCGGGGCTCCAGTGACTCACACCTATAATCTTAGCTGTTCAGAGATCTGAGGATTGAGGCTCAAAGCCAGTCTAAGCAAGTCCATGAGTCTCTTATCTCCAATTAACCACCAAAAAGCCAGAAGTGGAGCTATGGCTCAAGTGGCAGAGTGATAGCCCTGACTGAAAAAGCCCAGGGACAGTGTCTGGGCCCTGAGTTCAAGCCATAGTATCAGTGCACGCACATGCAAACATACACACACACACACACACACACACACACATACACACACACACGCGCGCGCGCGCACACACACACACACACACACACACACACACACACACGAAAAATAAAGTTCTATTGCTGTGGTATTAGTATAATCAATGTCCTAACAATTTGTGTTCATTCCTAGAGTTAAATGAAATGAGGATAACCACAAGAAAATAAGTATCTCAGATTCTTTCTGCTCTAATGTAGGCAAATATACTTGAAATTCAAATCATATAAGTTACACAATGTAACCCCTTCACTAATAGGAAAGATTTATCCAGCTAAGGAAATTACATCATATTGTAATTACATCATTAAAGAAAAAAAAAAAAAAAAACAGTTGAACATAGGACTGGAGATGTAGCACAGTGGTGGAGGGTTGCATACTAGCATATGTGAGGCCCTGGTTTCAAAAGCACATTAAAGGTGGCTCACACCTGTAATCCTAGGTACTCAGGAGGCTAAGATCTGAGGATCATGGTTCAAAGCCACTCTGGGCAGAAAAGTCCATGAGACTCTTATCTCCAATTAACCACCAGAAAACCGGAAGTAGTGCTGTGGCTGAAGTGGCAGAGCTCAAGTGGTACTTTGAGCTGAAGAGCTCAGGGACAGTACCCAGGCCCAGAGTTCAAGCCCTAAGACTGACCCAAAATAAAAATAAATAAATAAATTTTAAAAACACATTTAAAAAAACAAAGGATTCAAACCTATAGATTAAAATATTAATCTATATTTCTTTTTAAAATTTGGAGAGCTTCAAACATGACAGTAAATCTTTCATGTTAAATATACTACACAAAACTGCCTTTGCTAAGGACATTCTGATGTCTTGTTTTGTCTTTGGATTGCTTTGTTGTTGAGTTGTAATGCTGGGGATTAAACCTAGGGCCTCCCATAAGCTAGGCAGATACTCTACCTCTGAACCACATCCCCAGACCACATTCTAGTTTCTATTGTGTTCAGTTTATAGAATATTTTCATTTTCTGTTTCATTCAAAATTCAGATACATCATCAGCTAACCAGAAGTAGTAGCCAAGACATGGAAGAACTGGAATGTTCACAAACTGTTTCTGAGAATCTACAAAAAAAGTAGGGGGAAAAAAGTACTACAGATACTTTGAAAAACTGTCTGATGAGTCCTCAAAAGACTAAACAGAGTTGGGGCTGGGAAGGTAGCTCAGTGGTAGAGCACTTGCCTTGCATGCATGAGGCCCTGGGTTTGATTCCTCAGCACCACATAAGCAAAAAGAAAAAAGCCGGAACTGGCGCTGTGGCTCAAGTGGTAGACCACTAGCCTTGAGCTGAAGAGCTGAGGGACAGCGCCCAGGCCGAGTTCAGGCCCCATGACCGGACCCAAAAAAATAATAAATTAAAAAAAAAAAATCTTTCCTTACAAAAAAAAAAAAAAGACTAAACAGAGTCACCAAAAGATCCAGGAATGAAGAACTAAGGTACAGTACAACAGGAAAGAACATAGAAGGTATTATGTGAAATGAAAGAAGCTACTGACAAAGGACCACACACTGAATATTCCATTTATATGAAATATGAATAATAGGAAAATCAAAAGTCAAAATAAGACTGGTGGTTGTCCAGAGCTTCAGAAGCAATGGTGACAGCTAAGCATTATCTGATTGCTTTCAGGGATTATGAAAATGTTATAAAATTATGGTGACAGAGACAGTTGCAAAACTGTGACTACATGAAAGCCAATGAATGAAATACATGGAGTTGTATAGAATGTAAATTATATACGTATATAAATATATATTAAATTTATTTTAATTTTTAAAAATTTTTTGCATGGTGTGGATAGAACCCAGTGTCACATACATATGTCGGACAAGTGCTGTACCACTAAGCTATATCCCTAGCCCAAAACTATTTTTCAAAAAGGATAGAAGTTTAAATCAATGTAATCTTTCTAGGAAGTAATCTAGGCATAAAAAATTAGAGCGAGGGACTGGGAAGGTGGCTCAGTGGTAGAGCGCTTGCCTTGCATGCATGAGGCCCTGGGTTCGATTCCTCAGCACCACATAAGCAGAAAAAAAAAAAAAAGCTGGAAGTGGCGCTGTGGCTCAAGTGGTAGAGCACTAGCCTTGAGCTGAAGAGCTGAGGGACAGCGCCCAGGCCCAGAGTTCAAGCCCCACAACAAAAAAAAAAAACAAATGAACTCATTACCTTGCCCATGTAATTGTAACCCCTCTGTACAGTACTTTCACAATTTTAAAAAAAAATTAGAACCAGACAGACAGTGACAGTCATTTTTGCCCAGAGTAAACATGAGGCTTTTTTTTTTTTGTTGGGGGGGGGGGGGCCTTGTGGAATGAACTTAAAGCCAGGCATGTTGCCAGGTATTCTACCACATGACAGGCCTGTACCCATCAACCTACGTGAAGGCATTTCTGATTAGCTTTTTGAGAAAGTTTCAGAATCAAAAAAAGCAATTGAGGTGCTTGGGGACTAGTAACTGAAATGAAAAGCGTCAGAGTTAGGATGGGCCTGTAAAGTGCCCAAGTGAAAGCTGAAGAAGTTAAACATCATCTAAACTGGTCTACCTACAGTTTTAAAAGTTCATGAACCAGTTTTACCAGAATCCAACAGGAAGCTAGTGAAAAGACAAGATATCAGGGTGTCAACCCTTAAGGATTCTGATGGAATCAACTCCTTTTACCCAAAAAGAAGGGCAGCAGTCCGTCTGTAAATCCCTTAGGTGATCCAGTGCCAGCCAGATCCAGCTAACTCCCACATAACAAGGAAAGAAACTATCTGATCACCCTAGAAGGAGGGACAGATAACAGTGAGGTCAAGACCTCACTTGGGATAAACTCCAAGCAAAGATTAGACCTCTGATTTTTGTCTTAATCTCAGACTAAATGAAAAAGACTTTTTTGTGTGTCCATAGAGGAGCCCTATGGCTCAGCTTTTTCACCCACAGCTAGTGCTCTACTACCTGACTTATACCTCCAATCCAGCATTTTACTAGTTAAGTGGAGATAAGCGTCTCTTTTCTGTCTGAGCTAACTTCAAAACTCCAACCTCTAATCTCAGCCTCCTGAATAACTAGAATTATCATGTGAGTCACAGGTACTCAGAAAAAGATTATTTATTACTAAACTTAATGAAAAGCCATACACCTTCCTTTAAAAAATGATATTCAGCAGTTTTGCTTATACTCGTATGGTTTTTATGTCTCGGAATTCAGAAAAAAGCTGGTGTCAGTGGCTCAACCCTATAATCCTAGCTAATCAGGAGGCTGAGATATAAACTCAAGGTTCAAAGAAAGACAAAGCATTAAAGACCATGAAACTCTTATTTCCACCTAACCTCTAAAAAGTGGGGAGTGGAGCTAGCTGTAGCCCTTAAAAAAAAAAAAAAAAAGCTCAGGGACAGTGCCTAAACCCTGAGTTCAAGCCAGAACTGGCAAAAGAAAGAAAAAGGAGAGAGGAGGTGGAGGAGGGAGAGAGAGGGAGGGAGGGAGGGAGGGAGGGAGGGAGGGAGGGAAGGAAGGAAGGAAGGAAGGAAGGAAGGAAGGAAGGAAGGAAGGAAGGAAGGAAGGAAGGAAGGTATGAAAAGACTGGAGTAGGGTGAATTTAGTGTTCTTCTTTGCCAACCAAATAACCAAATTCCATCTGGAATTTACTTTCCAGCTTCCTTTTCCCATCACCATCTAATGGTAATGGATAGCACATGGATAGTGTGCACCTATCAAAACATCTGAAAGGCACTTTAAATACAAATATGAATTTATGAAGAGTACTTGAAGACAGGATGACTGCAAATGACTCATCAAATAATATTGAGTATCCATGTCTTCCATCTTTTGTAATCTTCCAGACAAAACTACAAGCACATTCCCTCCATCCTCCTTCTGTATACTATCTTTTTTTTTTCTTTTGGTGGTCGTCAAGATATGAACTTATGAGCCTTAAATTAATAGGTCATTGCTCTATTACTTGGGCCACTCTTCTAGCCCTCTAGCTCCCTTGTTTGTGTGTTTGTTATTTTTGGGTCCGGTCGTGGGCCTGAACTCTGGGTCTGGGCGCTGTCCCTCAGCTCTTCAGCTCAAGGCTAGCACTCTACCCCTTGAGCCACAGCACCACTTCCGGCTTTTTTCTTTTTGCTTATGTGGTGCTGAGGAATCAAACCCAGGGCCTCATGCATGCAAGGCAAGTGCTCTACCACTGAGCCACCTTCCCAGCCCCCCTCTAGCTCCCTTGTAAACAGCAGCATCAATCTACAAGACTACTGTTCAGACATCACCCACAGCCCTGGGGTACCTCTGTGCCTGGACAGCTATCTGGCCCACATAGCTCCACCTCATTCATGAAATATATAGCAGATGCTGTATCTAAGTAGACAACTTTCAGGTAGCTTTCCTTATAGGTGGCTCTAGGTGGTAACTATGACTCAACCCATCACAAATCCAAGTCTTTAGGCTAAAATTCTGGATAAAGAACTTGACTAGTTGGGCACAGGTGGTGCATGCCTGTAATCCTAGCTACTCAGGAGGCTGAGATCTGAGGATCACGGTTCAAAGCCAGCCCGGGAAGAGAAGTCCCTGTGAGACTTTAATCTCCAATTAACCACTCAAAACCTGCCAGTAGCCAGGCACTGGTGGCTCACGCCTATAATCCTAGCTACTCAGGAGGCTGAGATTTGAGGATCACGGTTCAAAGCCAGCCTGGGCAGGAATGTCCTTGAGACTCTTATCTCCAATAAACCACTCAGAAAATCCGAAGTGGCACTGTAGCTCAAGTGGTAGAGTGCTGGCCTTGAGCTGAAGAGCTCAGGGACAGTGCCCAGGCCTAGAGTTCAAGCCTCACAACCGACAAAAACAAAAAACAAAAAAACTGGAAGTATAGCTGTGGTTCTAAGTAGTAGAGTGCTAGCCTTGAGCAAAAGAGCTCAGGGACAGCTCCCAAGTCCTGAGTTCAAGCTTTACAACCAAAGAAAATAATAATTAAAAAAAAAGAACTTGAATATTAAGCTGTTTCCTCAGTAATTTCAAATGTCTTGAAATATGTTTGACTTCAGAAAAAATAATCCATTAAAATCACTTGGAGGAAAACCATTTTAGAGCACAATCTTCATGATTAAACACAACATTATGCAAGAAAAAATGGGGTAACTACTTGTTCATTATATCTCCTAAAAAACAGGTTTGGGGGGCAGAGGGGGGGAATGTAGTTGTGAAGATGGGAGGGAAGGGATGGTAGGGGAAAAACAAAGGAGGCATCAACAATGCTTGATAAGAAATGTACTCTATTACCTTGCTCATTTGATTGCAACCCCTCTGTACAGTACTTTCACAATAAAAAACTTATTTAAAAAAGAAAGAAAAAAAAAACACAGGCTTTTGTTCAGAGGAACTAAACCATAATTCTGACTCAGGCCTAAGAAACAAATTGACACTGGTTCTGATTCCCTTTAGAGTCAATTCATCGCCCCTGAAAGCAGGTTAAATAGGCCTCATCTGTTTTTCATTTTCAAATTCTCATTCCTCAATCACATTTAAATGTGAAACACAGAATGGTTTTTGAACATGTTTTTTTGTCTGTTGAGGGGCTTGAACTCAGGGCTTGGGTGATGTCCCTGAGCTCTTCTACTCAAGGCTAGCACTCTACCACCTTGAGCCACAGTCCAAATTCTTTCCTATTTTCTGCTGGTTAATTGGAGATAAGAGTCTCATGGACATTCCTGCCTGGGCTGGCTTCGAACATTGTACAATCAACAGATCTCAGCCTCCTGAGTAGCTAGGATTACAGGCATCTAGCTTGACCAAGTGTTTTACTAACAAAATGTTAATTTAAATGACACATTAAGGGCATTAGTTAACATAAACATTCTATCCTGGGTTAGAAGTGTAGTGTGCTCACTAGATTCTATCAACACAGATTTTTGTTTGTTTGTTTGTTTTTGTTGGTTGTGGGGCCTGAGCTCTGGGCCCGAGAGCTGTCCCTCAGCTCTTTAACTCAAGGCTAGCACTCTACCACTTGAGCCACAGTGCCACTTCCAGCTTTTTCTGCTTATGTGGTGTTGAGGAATCGAACCCAGGGCCTCATGCATGCAAGGCAAGCAATCTTACCACTGAGCCACCTCCCAGCCCTATCAGTACAGATTTTTTTTTAAAAAAACCAACTCTGATGGCTCATGTCTGTAATCCTAGCTACTCACGAGGCTGAGATCTGAGGATCACAGTTCAAAAGCCATTCTAGGCAGGAAAGTCCATGAGACTCAGGGACAGTGCCCAGACCCTGAGTTCAAGTCCCATAAGGAAGGAAGGAAGGAAGGAAGGAAGGAAGGAAGGAAGGAAGGAAGGAAGGAAGGAAGGAAGGAAGGAGGGAGGGAGGGAGGGAGGGAGGGAGGGAAGGGGGGAGGGAAGGGGGGAGGGAGGGAAGGAGGGAAATTTAACCTCTAATTTGGGGCTGGGGATGTAGCTTAGGGGTATAAACATGAGGTCATGTGTCCAATTCCCAGCACTGCAAAATGAACAAACATAAACTGTACTTCACTGGCATATATTTAACAGTTTTAATCTAAATTTCAATATCTTCCACTTTAACCAACTACAGTACACCAGAAATCTTTGCCTGAGATTCACACTTGTCTTTAAGTGCTTTCTCTGTATGGACCAGTGGAAAAGTCATGAATTTGAAAATAAGATTCTACTCTTCTTTTTGTCCGGTACTGGGGATTGAATGCTGGTCTGGCACATGATGCAAGCATTCTACCCCTGTGTACATACACACATACACAACAAGCCTTTTTATTAGTAGTTTCTTTCTGAGATAGAGTCTGGCTAACTACCTGGGCTGGTAGTTAGGAGGCTGGCGGCCTCCCAACCTCCAAGTAGCTGGGATTATAGAAGTATACTACCATGCCTCCAAGATTTTCATTGTATGACAACCTAACTCCCAGGTTTCATTGTTAACATAAAGTAGGATGTTTGTTTCAGTACAGTACAATAGTATAGAGTGTCCTGAAATTTTGATTATGTGTTAAAGTGTGACTATCATAGGCTAAGTATAGCATCATAAAGTCATCTTAGCCAGAAATGTCACTTATTTCCATTACTAAGCAATTAATTTGAAGATAAATATACCTTGACTATAGGCACAGGTTTTCTTTTACTTGATATATTTCACCACAAAATATATTTCAACTCCAAACTGATGGAACTGAAAAACTATGTGAATAGCATTTTTTCCTCACATGCAAAGACAAAATACAGACATTTGGGTTTCAAAATCGCAGACATCACTACTCTGAAACACTTAGCTGGACCATTTCATTCAGGTGCAGCCTACAAGTTGAATTTCTTTGCAAATGTACTGGGAGTCCAATGAGATCATAAAATCAAAATCCTTTAACAGATGCAGCTCTTTATTTTAAAATCAGCATAATCATAGTGCATCTGATTCAAAATACACACTGTGGAAAGTCAATGTTACTTAGGTAAACAACTAGTGGAACAGTAGTAATTATAGCTGTTGCCATTTACTGAGCACCTATCAGATGCCAGGCACTGTGGGATGCCCTTTAAATACTGGTTTTCATTGAAAAAAAAAAAAATATTCACCATAGCCAAAAATGGTTACTTGTCCAAGATCATAGCACTAAATCAGGTTTAGCCCTAGACTCCTGTGACCACAGAGCTTAGACACCTTTTTCCCTCCACCATGACAGCTTTTATTCTAGGCAAAGATGTCAGGACCCCAGCAGGGTTTTGGACCTGATGTTGTCTCCTTGGTTTCCCACCAGATGATGCAATCAAGAGGCTAGACTTCATCTCAAGGAAACTAAAGGAGATTGTAATTTACTTAACCCACAAACAGCTTTAATTGAGCAAATTGCTCAACCACCAGAGACCTGGATAACTACAAAGCCATACTAAAGAGTTTCCATTGTAACAACTTCCAATAATGATTTTTTTCTAAATACAAGATTTAACAAATGCCTATTCTGCACATAGGATTGCTTTAGGATCTGAAGAGCACATTGAATGAAAGGTTTTATTAAAACATTTGGCAGGGAAAAAAAATACTAAGCAGAGAGGGAAAGATGTAATTTATTTATTGTTGTTCAGGGGGAAAAGCCTGTTTAGAACCCATGTATATAAAATATAGCAACTATTAAATTGATTTATAACATGAAAATTAATAAATAATGCCAAATACTTTTTTTTCATGTCTGCAATTCTCTAATAACAGAATTGTGGGATTAGGAGATTGATGTGATTTTTTTTTCTTAAATTTTATTTTATTTAGTTTTGATACCTATATCGGGACATAAACTCAAGGCCTGGACACTGTCTCCTATTTTTTTCACACAAGGCTAACACTCTACCAGTTGAACCACACCTCCACTTTCAGCTTTTTGATGGCTAATTAGAGACATGAGTCTCACTCAGTCTTTTCTACCTAGGCTGGCCTTATATCTTATATGTTAGCCCATGAGCCACTGGTACTCAGCTTCATTTTATTGATAATGCTGAACTGTTCTCCAAAGTGGTTATAAAACATACATTCCTACTAGACAAGGATGGTCTCTATAGCTTAATGCTCTCAAGATTCAGTATTGCCTACTTTCACTTAGGTGGGTAGGATTTTGAATTGTGGTTATAACTTATGTTCCTTGGTGAGTCACAGGGTTGAACAGTTTCATATATTAGATGTGGTTTTCTCTCATTCAGGGCTTGCCCATCATTCTATTAGTGTATTCAGCATCTTGCTGCAGAGTGCCTGCTCTGTACTACTAAGGTCATGAATATGCTCTCCTATATTAACTTCCAGAAGCTTTATTGCTTTGCTGTTCATCTGCCATAGCTCCTGTGTCATAAATCAAGTGTTTGAATATGTATGAGGCTATTTCTGGACTCCTTATGCTGTTCCATTGACCTATCATTATTCATCTATCCAGTGCAATATCACATGTCTTAAGTGTTACAGCTCTTGTTGCCTAACTTTCTTTTTCAAGAGTGCTTTGCCTTTTCTTGAGCCATGACAACATAACTTTAGAATTAGGTTGTCTAACTTTTAAATAATTGTTGGGATTATATATAGAGAGAATAGTGTGTGTGTGTGTGTGTGTGTGTGTGTGTGTGTGTGTGTGTGTGTGTGTGTGTGTGTGTGTGTGTGTGTGTGTGTGTATAATAGAACATATTTATCAAGTTTTCTAGAGGATTGATACCTTTCCAATACTGAATCTCCAACACTTTAGTCCCTGTGCTGTGCATTAGATTTATTTTAAAGCATCTAATAAAGTTTTTAAATTTTTCCTGTAGCAAAGTGTCTGTGGCTCATGCCTGTAATCCTAGCTTCTCAGGAAGCTGATATCTGAGGATCACGGTTCAAAGCCAGCCCAGGTAAAAAGTCTGTGAGACTCCTACCTCCTATTAATTACCATCTCATCTGTATTGTAAGAAACAGTCGTATTGGATGATGATCTGTAAATGCCACTTGTTAAAAACAAATGTAAATGGGTACCTTAAAAAGAGAGTTTGAGGGCTGGGAAGGTGGCTCAGTGGTAGAGCACTTGCCTTGCATGCATGAGGCCCTGGGTTCGATTCCTCAGCACCACATAAACAAAAAGAAAAAAAGCTGGAAGTGGCGCTGTGGCTCAAGAAGTAGAGCGCTAGCCTTAAGCTGAAGAGCTGAGGGACAGCGCCCAGGCCCAGAGTTCAGGCCCCACAACTGGACCAAAAAAAAAAAAAAAGAATTTGAGATAAAATGAATTATACAGGACTTGAGATATTCACATTCAGTGAGACCAGAGGAGGAGAGGAACACAAAGGTGCAATGATTATGTGGCTCTGGTCATCTAAAATATTTATCTATATGAACTCCAAGATATGGAAATGAGGTTTTTTCTTTGTTGATACTTGTTTTCTTTTCTTTTTGTCTTGTTTACATGTCTTTGGGAAGGTAAAGTGGGCACAGAAATGGAGGGACAAAAGGTGAACAAACACAGAGACACTAGACACTATGCTGAAAATAAACACTGCAATTTATGGGTAGGGATGAGAGAAAAACTGGAAGTGAGCAAGGATAGGGGTGACATTGTCCAAAAAGAAATGTACTCTTTACCTGATTTATGCAACTATAACCCCTCTGTACATCATCTTTATAATAACAATAAAAATTGTTTAAAAGGGCATTTGAAAAAGCCAGTGGAACACAAAGCAATAACCAGTCAAAGGAATTATAGTGCTAGGCATCAGTGGCTCACACCTATAATCCTAACTACTTGAGGCTGAGATCTAAGGATCGCAGTTTGAAGCCAGCCAGAATAGGCCAGTGCCCAGGCCCTAATTTCAAGCCGTAAGATTGGCACAGAAAAAAAAAAAAAGGAATTATAGCTATTTACCTATCAGAAGGACTTAGTATTATTAGGGTTGCCCATAAAAATGATTTATGGCAAGACTGAAAATAACTTAATATGCCTTCCAAATCTTCAAGGAATTCTAAAAATATGGTGGGATCTGCTTTTAAAAATAAGAATTCTGAACTTACCATGTGATGCCTTTCCCCATGCTGATTAAAAAGAAAAAAAAAAGATGGTACTGGGAATGTAGCTTAGTGGTAGAATACTTACCTAATATGCATGAAGCCTTGGGTTCAATTCTTCAGTACCACATAAATAGAAAAAACCAGAAGTGGCACTGTGGCTCAAGTGGTAGTGTGCTATCCTTGAGCAAAAGAAGATCAGGAGTTCAACCCCCAGACTGGCAAAAAAAAAAAAAACAACAACAAAAACAAACATGGACTTCCAGCTCTAGCTACATAAACTTCCTTTAAAATTTTTTTTTCTTTTTTTGGTGGTGATAGAGATAAAAGCCATGGTCTTAGAAATGTGCTCTACCACTAAGCTGCATACATCCCTAGCCAACATCTATTATTTATAAATTTAAAACTAAGATTAATTTTTGGGGGTAGTCATGGGGCTTGAACTCAGGGCCTACGCATGGTCCCTAAGCCCTTTTTACTCAAGGCTAGTGCTCTACCACTTTTGAATTGCAATCCTACTTCCAGTTTTCTAATGGTTAAAGTTACCTGGGCTGGCTTTGAACTGTGATCCTCAGATCTCAGCCTCCTGGGTAGCTAGGATTACAGGCATGAACCACCAGTGCTGGGTTAAGTTCAATAATTTTGAAAAAAGAAAACTTTATTTTTGGCCAGTCCTAGGGCTTGAACTCAGGGCCTAGGCACCATCCTTGAGCCTCTTTTGAGCTCAAGGCTAGCTAGCACTTTACCACTTAGCCACAGCGCCACTTCTGGCTTTTTCTAAGTAGTTACTGGAGATGAGTATCATGGAATTTTCTACCTAGGCTGGCTTCAAATCATAATCCTCAGATCTGAGCCTCCTGAGTAGCTAGGATAATGGGCATGAGCACCTTGTGAAAAAAGGAAATCTTCAGAAACCACTTTGAGTATCTTCCTACCCAGCATCTTCAAGCCCAGGCAAAAAAAAAAAAAAAAAAAACCTAAGTAAGACTCTTATCTCCAATTAACCAACAAAAGACCAGAAGTGGAGCTGTAGCTCAAGTGTTTTGCTCCAGCACTAGCTTTGAGCAAAACTGATGAGGGACAGGGCTCAGGCTATGAGTACTGGCAAAAAAAAAAAAAAAAAAAAAGGATGCCACAAATTATTGTGGTCTTCTTTTTTTTAATAACAAGAGAAAACTGTGAACTTCCTTTTCCCAAATTCAAGTCTGACCTGGTTTTTTGTTGTTGTTGTTTTTGTTTGTTTGTTTGTTTGTTTGCCAGTACCGAAGGTTTGAACTTAGCACCTCATATTTTGTCAGCTTGCTTGGCTGACATTCTACCACTTGAATCATGCCTCTGGCCTGGTTTTTTATTGGTTAATAATTAGAGATGGAGTTTTAAGGCATTTTCTGACCAGGCTGACCTCAAACCACAATCCTCTCAATCTCAGCCTTCTGAGTAGCCAAGATTATAAGTGGAAACCACTAGCACCTTTAAGAAATGTTAAGTTATAAAAATCGCCATGGCCTGGAGATGAAATTCAGTAGTAGAGCTCATGCTTAGCATTCACAAGGTGCTGGGTTCAATTCCCCAGCACTAAAAAGGAGGAGGAAGAGGAAGATTTAAAAAAAAAAAAAGAGGGCTGGGAATGTGGGTTGGTGGTAGAGTGCTTATGCTTGCCTTGCATGCATGAAACCCTGGATTCTATTCCTCAGTACCACATAAACAGAAAAAGCTGGAAGTGGAGCTGTGTGGCTAAGTGGTAGAGCACTAGCCTTGAGCAAAAGCAGCTCAGGGACAGTTCCCAGGGCCTGAGTTCAAGCCTTGGGACTGGCAAAGAGAGGGGGAAGAGGGAAGAAGGAAAAAAAATGAGTAAGCAACAGCAAGTTTAGGGAAATTCAGCTAATGGTGCTTAGCGTGACTTTTCTTAATGGATGACAAGCTCACTGATTATCAATTCATTACTTTTAACTGATGAGCTGAATACATTAATTCAGTAACAGTTAACACAATTATCTGCAAGTGGTTCTAAGATGAAGACATTCTTCAAAAAGAGTAATTGTAGGTTTGTGAAAGCTATCATAGCACTAGAAAAATCAAACATGGCTACAAATTAGCAGTAGTTGTTAGTTCACACCACAGAAACCGGAAGATAATAAGCACATTAAGTCATAGTGTTCTGGGAACACCCTACCCTTTGAGGCAAAGGCTATTTGATAAAACTCTGGGAGCCATGTAATCTTAAATGCTCTAGTGGCTACATTGTTTAAAGTAGAAACAGATGAAATTAACTACAAGGTATTTTTTTCTGGGGCTGGCTTTTTTAATATTGTTATAATAAAGGTGATGTACAGAGGGGTTACAGTTACATAAGTCAGGTAGAGTACATTTCTTTCTGGACAATGTCACCCCTTCTCTTGCTCACTCTAAGAATATGTTTTACATAATTCAATCTATCTAATATAGATTCAATAGCTTACACATTGAGACATTGTATCCTTTTTCCTATTTATAATGGAAAAATATATCTTTTCTTCCTACTTTCCTTCCTCAGAATCTTGTATATTTATTTCACATGTACAACATTAGCCATATTTCAACGTTCAACAAGCCACAAATGGCAACTGGCTATATACAATACTAAACAGGGCAGATCTCAGAAACTACAACAAGGGATGCTGTGTAGACTACAATGTCAAGAGTCAGACCACAAGACTGAATGATATAGGCCAAAAAAGGCGGGGGGAATATTTAGCTCCTATTTTCTAATATTTGAAGTAAATAGGAATTTAAAAATGAAGAGTTGGACACTGGTGGCTCACACCTGTAATCCTAGCTATTCAGGACGCTGAGATCTAAGGATCAAACTTTGAAGTCAGTCTGGGTAGGAAAGTCTTGAGACTTTTTTCTCTACTAAACTACCAAAAAGACTTCCTTTTCAGCCATGCCTCTTCACCATGCAGTGCCCCCCCCCCCCCGCCGGGGGGAAGGGGGGGGCAGGCACAGCAGTTCGATAAATAAACTTCTCCTGCCTGAAAATAAATAAATATATAAACTACCAAAAACCTGGAAGTGGAGCTGGGGTTCAAATGGTAGAGCACTAGCCTTGAGCAAAAAGAAAGGGACAGAGCCCAAGTCCTGAGTTCAAGCCCCAGAACAAGCACACACACATACAAAGTATATATAGTAGAAAAATAAGAGTCTTTTAGCAGACAATAAAATTTGCATAGGGATCTTGAAGTCCTGTGCAACACTGATTTCATAACATCTGTTTCAGTAGATATTAACAAGTCTTGCTATAATTTTAACTTGGAATTATCTATAACCTCCTCCATTTGCTTATATACAAACAAAACATCTGTCCCCTAAATTGTTTCCAATTTAGCAAGGTGCCAATAGCTCACACCTGTAATCCTACTCAGGAGGCTGAGATCTAAGAATCGTGGTTCAAAGCCAGCCTGGGCAGGAAAATCTATGAGATTTTTTTTTTTTTGGGTCTGGTCGTGGGGCCTGAACTCTGGGCCTGGGTGCTGCCCCTCAGCTCTTCAGCTCAAGGCTAGCACTCTACCACTTGAGCCACAGCACCACTTCCGGCTTTTTTCTTATGTGGTGCTGAGGAATCGAACCCAGGGCCTCGAGCATGCAAGGCAAGTGCTCTACCACTGAGCCACCTTCCCAGCCCCAGTCTATGAGATTTGTGTCTCCAATTAACTATTCAGAAAAAGCCAGAGCCAGGCACCAATGGCTCACACCTGTAATCCTAGCTACTCAGGAGACTGAGATCTGAGGATCATGGTTCAAAGCCACCCTGGGCAAAAAAGTCCGTGAGTCTATTATCTCCAATAAATCACTAGAAAACCAGAAGTGGCACTGTGGCTGAAGCAGTAGAGCACTTGTCTTGAGCTAAAGAGCTGAGGGATAGCACCCAAGCCCAGAGTTCAAGCCCCACGACCGACCAAAAAAAAAAAAAGCCAGAAGTGGCACTATGGCTCAAGTGGTAGAGCACTGTCCTTGAATACAAAGAGGCTCTGGGACAGCACCCAGGTCTTGAGTTCTAGCCCCAAGACAAGACAAAAAAAAAAAAAAAAAATTTGTTTCCAATTTATCCATAAAGAACTTGTTTCCAGTTGCTTTCTATAACCTGAACAAATTTAAAATCTACACTAGTATAATTGGTGGGAAGCCACTAAAAGATTTCAGAAAGGAAATGGAAATACTCTTTTATGAACACTGTTTCAAGAGTTGTAGGAAATAAAAGGGAGTCACGCCAACTCAGAATGTTCCAAGCACATTTTGAACCAGTGTTACAGTAAGAACTTTAAGGACACAGGAGGCAGGTGCTAGTGGCTCACGCCTATAATACTAGCTATTCAAGAGGCTGAGATTTAAGGATTGCCGTTCAAAGCCAGCCAGAGCAAGAAAATCCCAGAGCTCTTACCTCTAATTAACCACCGGAAAACTGAAAGTGGCATTGTGGCTCAAAGTGGTAGAGTGCTAGTCTTCAGTAAAAAAGCTAAGGAGCAGTGCCCAGGCCCTGAGTGCAAGCCCTACAACTAACAAAAAAAATTAAAAGACACAAGCCAGACACCTATCACTCAAGTAGTGATAACCAGAGTAAATAGTATAATGATAGAGGAAAAAAGTCTTCAGTGTGGATCAAAACAGCATAGCCAGAAAAAGTTCCCTGGGCTAGGAATGTGGCTTGGTAGTAAAGTGCTTGGGTAGCATACATGAAGTCCTCGGTTCATTTCCTTGGTACTTCATAAAAAATAAATTAAAAAACAAAACAAAACAAAACCCATTCTACTCCCAAAAATGGTGCTGTGCCTCAAGGTGTTAGAGTGACCCACAGGGAAAAAAAAAAAAACTTGCATACTTGAAATTCAAGATAAAGGATCTAATCTTATGTGAAGCAAACTTCTGAGCTGTAGAACTATTACGTCATCTTTGAGGGGGAGAAAAAATATAAGTTAAAAAAAAAAGTTCCGGGGCTGGGAAGGTGGCTCAGTGGTAAAGCACTTGCCTTGCATGCACGAGGCCCTGGGTTCAATCCTCAGCACCACATAAGCAAAAAGAAAAAAGCTGGAAGTGGCGCTGTGGCTCAAGTGGTAGAGGGCTAGCCTTGAGCTGAAGAGCTGAGGGATAGCACCCAGGTCCAGAGTTCAGGCCCCACGACCAGACCAAAAAAAAAAAGTTCCCCAATCACCCTCCTGCCCCTCCCCCACGAGAATCTCAGCTTGTCATTCTGCACAGGTTAAGGCAAAATTTTCCTATTTCAAATTTGCAGGGAAAGGAAAGAAAAGGAAAGGCACTGAACTCAGGGCCTTGCACTTGCTAGTGAAACATTCTACCACTAGCCTCAACATTTCCTTTGCCTTAACCAAATTTTCCTCCCTTATTCTATTACAGTACTTATGATAAATTTAAAGAATAAATTTTTCTTGTGAAAAATTACTGAACGGGTGAGTCTATACTCCAGGGTGGAGTTGGAAGACTATGCTGGTGGCAATAGGTCAAAGTACATCAACATTCAAGTTTTAAACAAACTGGCTAAACAAACCTTGCAAGGACAGGATGTTTTCACCAAATTATTTTTACCCAACGAAGTTCTGCAGTTACCATGTGTTTACAAAGCTTAAAACTTACTGAACAAATTAAAACTACAGCTCAGATCCCAGGCCTTTGACAAATTCTGCTCCTTATTCAAAAACCTATCCCTTGTCAATTAGGTTATACTTTAAAAAAATATACTGAAACTCAGCCTGTAATCCTAGCACTCAAGAAGACAGGCAGGGTTATGAGCTGGAAACAAGCCTGGGCTCCGGTGCGAGACCACCTCAAAAAGCCAAAAATAAATAAACAAGTAGTAAAATTAATCAAAACATTATTTTGTAGTTCAAAGGACTTCCTGAAGCTCCCTTCAAATAGAAAATAATGAAAAGTGGCAAATCATCTACGAAGCCCTTAGATATACATCTGCATTACAAGACACTAAACTCCACAAGTGCCAAGTGTGTAAAATATTTTATGCATGCACACACAGACATGAAATACACCAAAATATCAGTAATTATCCCTAACACAATCTATATTCAGTCATGATGCAGCATATTAAACATTACAAAAATAAATGTGGCAGCCAGGCCTTGGTGGCTCACCCCTGTAATCCTAGCTACTCAGGAGGCTGAGATCTGAGGTTCACGGGCAGTTAAATCCGTGAGACTCTTATCTCCAATAAACCAATAGAAAACTGAAGTGGTGCTGTGGCTCAAGCAGTAGAGCTCTAGCCTTGAGCTGAAGAGCGCAGGGACAGTGCCCAAACCCAGAGTTCAAGCCCCACGACCGACAATAAATAAACGTGGCTTCTTCAGAAAAACAGAGCAACTTAGGACCCCAACAAATAATCAATATAGCAATAGATTCACATGGAATAAATGATTGACAATGTGGGAAGGATAAAAAGGACTTGATCCAAAATACAAACTGTAATTCTACCAAATGCTACCTATTGTTCAGTTTAAAATGGTTTATTTAGGGGCTGGGAATGTGGCTCAGTGGTAGAGTGCTTGCCTTGCAGGCATGAGGCAGAGTTCGATTCCTCAGCACCACATAAGCAGAAAAAGCTGGATGTGGTGCCGTGGCTCAAGTTGGTAGAGCGCTAGCCTTGAGCTGAAGAGCTGAAGGACAGCGCCCAGACCCAGAGTTCAGGCCCCATGACTGGCAAAAAAAAAAAAGGTTTATTTACACTGGGTTTACCTCAATTTATTTGTAAAAAGCAAACCTAGTAATTTTCTAAATATACCAGACAGAATAGCCTTTATATGCTGTTGAGCCCCTAATTCTGATTTTCATTTTAATCTTGTTTTTCTCAATTCTAGAGCAAAAAATAGTATTGCTTATCAACGCAGAAGCTATTGTGCTGGTGATGGAAGGTGACGGAATACACACTACATTATGTTAAGGGTCCTCCTGCCTTCAAACAGCTTACAGCGGGGGTGGTGTGCTAAGAAGCACACCGATCAGGGGCCACAAGACAGCACCTAGCGACACTGTTTTTAATAAAAGCTAAGTACGATTGGATTTAAATTAGACATGCTTAGGGGTGATGAGTAGGAAAGATTCTAACAGGAAAAAAAAAACATCAAGAGGACGCTGAAGACTGGGTGACAGCACAGAGCCGCCCCTCCCTCCACTTGCTCAAGTGCACACATGTTGATTGAAAAATGGGTTGAAATCCAACTACCTAGCTAGCCAGGGTAAAAGAACAGGCACGCAAACTTAAGTTCCTGTGCCTGTAGGGCGCACGGAAATCAGTCCATCTTACTTAGCATATAGCACCTACACCTGACTATAGACTCAAAAATGCTTAGTACGAGCCGAGAATCAGATGGGTGACTGTAAACCATCAGCCTGCTTTCCAACACGGGCTGACCCCCTCCGGCCTTGGCACTGTCCCCCGGGTGCCGGCTGGCCCGGGCAAAGCCTCCGTCCACCCCACCCCGACCTGATGTTTACAGACAGACCCAGGAGGACAGACAGACCGACCCACTAGGGTCACCATAGCACCCCCGGCAGGCGGGGCCCCGCGGTCCCGGCACAGCCAACTTGCAAATACAGGCCAAGGGACCAGAAATCAATGGCATTTGGGAGGTGCGGTCTCGCCAGACAAAGCTGGACGCCCTATCCCACAGCCCTCCGCCATGCGCGCCCCGCAACCCGGGCCGCGCCGCCACCCCCCGCGAGGATCCTCGGTGCCCGGCCGGGCCCGGCCCGGTCCCGCACACACCCTCCCGCGGCACACCGTGCGCCCGCCCAACCGCTGCCGCCGCCCGAGCGCGCTGGCAACCCAACTGCCGTCCCGGCCCAACCAACGCGGGCAGGGGAGGAGAGGTGCGCGCGGCCGGCGGAGCGTGCGAGCCACTCGGGGGTCGCAGGGGGCGAAGCTGCGCGCGGGACAGGCGAAGGCGAGGAGGCGCCGGAGCCATCGCGGAGCGCCGCGCCAAGAGGGCCTCCCGGAGGGGCTGCTACCCCTTTCCCCTTGGAAGGTGCAGATGGTTTGACCCCCCACCCCGAGCGAGGTGCCGTGTCCCAGCCCCGGCTGGACTGTACCATCGGGCGGTGCCGCCGGGATTTCTCCCCCCACCACTACCATCAATTTCTCTCCCCCCCCCCCCACCCGGGTCCGCGGTCGGTTGGCCCCGGCCGGGCTCTGAGACGCGGAAAGAGCCGGGCGCCATTTTGGGTGGGACTAAGCAAAGACGAAACACCCTCCCAGTCGATAGGGTACTCTGGACCTTGGCTTATTCAATTCTCTTAATCCTTTAGGTACTTACACGATGTTGGGTGAGGGGAGCTGGAAGATCAGCGGGTCCTGGATCCTCTCTCCCTAGGGGTGATAGAAATCAACCCCCCCCTCCGCCTCCAGGTGGTTCTTCCCGCCGCAGAGTGGGAGCAGCATAAAAGGCGGGGCCTTATTAGCATAACCTGCCTGGCAACCTGATCTCGACCTTATATGATTGGTTAATCTCTGTAAACCCCATACCGTGCCTAGAGACCAGAAACGCTGGGCCGTAGTGACAGGCCCAGATTTTAGAGTCATGACGAAGATCCTGAGACGCTAATTCAATCGGCAGGGAAGCCAAAAGGAGATTCACACAATGGTCCAATGACTGAAGGCTTCTTTATTTCGTGCTCTGCTGTTCGTGTAAAATCCAATCGAAGAGCAGGTCTCAGGCAGCGCTGGCGGGCGTTTGTATTCTAAACCAATCAGAAAGCCCGACTCTTCGCTTTCAGGGTCAAGCCCCTCTGAAAACCTGGAGAGGTAGAGGAGGGAAAAGCCTTCCATGCTGCTGGCGCGTCCATCATTGGAGATGGACGGCTCCCCAAGGTCCCTACCCGCCTCCCTCCACGCCTGAGAGTCCTGGGAAGCGCTTGGGTGGGACGGTGTCTGATTGGACATGCGTCCTCTCTGGGGCTTCCCACCACAGCAAAATTGCAGCCCAGCCGGCCTGCCTGCTGAGTGTGGGTGAAAACCGAACACTTGACACTCCGCAGCTGGGGGCTTTTTGCTTCGGAGACACCCCTTCCTGGAGTCTGAGTCTCCAGTGTTTCAGGGTGCGTACTGCAGGACTAGGCACATCCCATCCATTGTTTTGACCCTGTTCCTTACCATTCTGGAAAAGGCAGTTATTTTCTAGAAACATCAACACTGATTAACCAAATTACTTAACTCATTTCTAACCTCGGGCTTCCACATCCTACCCTCCTTTGCATTGTTTTCCCAAAGAGCAGCTGGATGAGTAGAAATAAGACCAATCTTTGAAGAGAGATCCAAACGTCCAAACACCCAGCTCCAACTAACTGGCAAAGATGGATGGGGATTAGATGTCAGACACCCTGGAACTTTGTGTTTTCAGGGAATGAGTTTCCCATCCATAATATCTACTTTACAATGTTGTTTTAAATATTAAATGAGACCTTATTTTAATATACTGAGTTAAGTGGGATGCTGGACGGCTCAAGCCTACAATTCTAGACATTCAGAAGGCTGAGATCTGAGAAACCTGGCTCGAGGCCACCCTGGGCAGGAAAGTCTAAGCGTCCCTTTGTCTATTCAAGATGAGAATCTTGGGGACTTTCTTTCCCAGTCTGGCTTTGAACGACAATCCTCAGATCATAGCCTCCTGAGTAGCTAGGATTACAGGCCACCAACACCTGGCATATGCAACTCTTATGTCCAATTAACCACCAAAAAAAAAGCTGGAAGTGGAGATATGGCTCAAGTGGTAGAGCACCAGTCTTGAGCAGAGAAACTCAGACCCTGAGTTCAAGCCCTAATACACAAAAATTAGATAGATAGATAAATAGATAGACAGACAGAGAGACAGACAGATGCTATTCACTCTTCTCTAAGTATGTGGGTGGATATGGCTTGCTCAACAAGCAAGCCATGTGCTTTAGAAATGATTATATTGCTTAAGGAAGTCACTGGAATGTTCCATGATAGTGTTGTCACTTGACAATGACCAAAGTTGGACAGGTTCTTCTGTGGCATTAGGAAATGTACCATACCCTACCCTTGTCCTCCTTAGTGCAAATTCATCCTTGTGAGATGAATTTGTGGGAGTCCCTGTGGTGGGCTCATCAAATGATACAAGAAAGAAAATGTGATGAAAAATAGGGCTATTTGGACTGGAACACCCGAGTTTCCCTCATGGACTAAAAAAACAATCCTGGACAAGAAATGTGCTCATTTTCCTTACTCATTTAACTGTAACCCCTCTGTACAACATCTTTACAATAAAATAAATTTTTAAAATAAAGTCTAAAAAATATTCCAAAACTTTGAAATGTACAAAGAACATAGGTATAACATGATTACACTATTTATTTATTTACTTATTTATTTATGCCAGTCCTGGGGCTTGAACACAGAGCCTGAGTACTGTCCCTGATCTACTTTTGCTCAAGGCACTTGAGCCACAGTGCCACCTCCTGCTTTTCTGTATATATAGTGCTGAGGAATCAAACCCAGGGCTTCATGCATGCTAGGCTAGCACTGTACCATTAAGCCACATTCCCAGCCCCGATTTTTTTTTTTAATGTAAGATAGTCTGAGCAAGGGCTCACACCTGTAATAGTGGCGACTCAGGAAGTTGAGATCTGAGAATTGCAGTTCAAAACCAGCCAGGGTAGAAGAGTCCATAAGAATCTTAGCTACAGGGGCTGGGAAGGTGGTTCAGTGGTAGAGCACTTGCCTTGCATGCATGAGGCCCTGGGTTCGATTCCTCAGCACCACATAAGCAAAAAGAAAAAAGCCAGAAGTGGCGCTGTGGCTCAAGTGGTAGAGCGCTAGCCTTGAGCTGAAGAGCTGAGGGACAGCGCCCAGGCCCAGAGTTCAGACCCCATAACCGGACCCCCCCCCCAAAAAAATCTTAGCTACAGTTAACCACCAGAAAACCAGAAGTAGGACTATGGTTCAAAGTAGTAGATCACTAGCCTTGAGCAAAAATTGCTCAGGGACAGCACCCAGGCCCTGGGTTCAAGCCCCACAACCAACAAAAACTTATAAGCCGACATGTTGAATTGAAACCCTTTTGTACAGTTACTTAAAGCTAATAAAAGAAAAGGAGATGGTCTGGAATGAATCTCAGAAACCTACTCTTATATGACTTTATTATATTTTTAATTCACACAAGCTTCCGCTTGTTGCCAGCAGCTCAAGCCTATAACCCTAGCTATTCAAAAGGCTGAGATCTAGAGGATCATGGTTTAAGTTGCCCTGAGCAGAAGATTCTAAAAGATTCCATCTTCAAAATAACCAGCAAAAAGCTGGTCTGGAGCCAAGGCTCAAGTGGCAGGCATCAGCTGAGCAAGTAACCAAGCCAAGTGGGAAGCCCTGCATTCAATCTTCAGTACTGGCAAAATAACAACAAAAAGCAAATGTAGAATTAATAAGGTTGCTTAAAGAAAGGAATAGCACCAGGCTCTGATGGTTCATGCCTGTAATCTTAACTACTCAGGAAGCTGAGATCTGAGGATTGTGATTCAAAGCCAGCCTGGGCAGCAAAGAATCTGAGTCTCTTTTTTTTTCTTTTTTTTTTCAGTTGGTCATGGAGCTTGAAGATAGGGTCTGGGCACTGTCCCTGAGCTCTTTTGCTCAAGGCTAGCACTCTACCACTTTGAGCCATAGCTCCATTTCTGGTTTTTGAGTGGTTAATTGGAGATAAGGGTCTCATGGGACATTTCTGCTTGGGCTGGTTTCAAACCTCGATCCTCAGATCTCAGCCTCCTGAGTAGCCAGGATTACAGATGTAAGCCACTGGCACCTGGCTCCATGTGCCCGTCTTGGGGCTTGAACTCAGGGCTTGGGCTCTGTCCCTGAGTGTGTCTGTGCTCAAGGCTAGCACTCTGCCACTTGCGCCACATCCTAGCCCCTCCATGAGATTCTTCAATTACTACCAGAAAACCAGTTAACCATCAGAAAACAGGAAGCAGAGCTATGGTTCAAAGTAGTAAAGCGCTAGCCTTGAGCAAACAGAGCTGAGAGACAGCTCCCAAACCCTGAGTTCAAACTCCACTCACTACTGACACAAAAAAAGGAAAAAGGGAATAGCACTTACATATATTCATTCTCTCATTGAAGGAGTATTCATTGGGTGCTTACTATATGCCAGGCATTGTATTGGGTGCTTTGAGATAGATCAATTAACACTCTAGACAAAAGGGGAGATGCATAACGCCATGCGTTTCAGTCTGCCACATTGAGAGTGACAAGGGTTTAAGTTGCTGGAATAAAGGGAATGAGTATTGAAAAATAGAACAATTTGGAGAAGCAGATAAAGGACATAGGAATAGGATTTAAAAAGCAGGAAATGTAGCTGTGGCTCAAACCACAGAGCACTAGCATTGAGCAAAAGAGACAATGCCCAAGACCTGAGTTCAAGGCTCAGGACTTATACAGAGAGGTTAGGGGAAAGACTGTATTGGTAAAGTACCTGCCTAGCAAGAATGAGGCTCTGAGTTCAAACCACAGTACAAAAAAAATAAATAAATATGCCGGGTACCGGTGGCTTATGCCTATAATTGCAGGAAGCTTAGATCTGAGGATCATGGTTCAAAGCCAGGCTGGACAGGAATGTCCATGAGACTCTTATTTCTGGAAGTAGCGCTGTGGCTCAAGTAGTAGAGTACTAGCCTTGAGCACAAAGAGGCTCAGGGACAGCACACAGGCCCTGAGTTCAAGCCTCAGGACTGGCAATAAATAAACACATAAACATATAAATGACAACGTTGAAACTCAAGTAAACACTGATGCCTTTCCTGAAAGACAAGGCTAGAAAATTCATGTTAAGTTTGAAATAACTTTTCAGAATCAAGAAACCCACTGAAATAGCAGCTGGGATTCAAGGGAGAGACAGAATCTTAGGAATCTTAGGATTCACCAGATTTAAATTTTATCTGAGTACTTAAATATATAGGATTAGGACTGGAGATGTAGTTCAGTAGTAGACAACTTGATTAAGATTAGGTGAGGGCCAGCACTGTTCACTCACGCTTATAATCCTAGCTACTCAAGAGGCTCAGATCTGAGGATCACAGTTCAAAGCCAGCCCAGGCAGGAAAGTCTATTTCTCCAATTAATCACCAGAAAACCAGAAGTGGCACTGTGGCCAAAGGTGGTAGAGCACTAGCCTTGAACAAAAAGAGCTCGGGACAGTGCACAAGCCCTGAGTTCAAACCCCATGAAGGACATGAGAAAGAAAGAAAAAAGAGGTGATAGCCAACGATTCAGACATCTAAGGAAGACTTGAAGAGGGAGAGAGTTTATATAATAAAAACAAGAAGTCAGGCACCAATGGCTCATGCCTATAATCCTAGCTACTCAGGAGACAGAAATTTGAGGATCACAGTTCAAAGCCAGCCTGGGCAGGAAAGTCTATGAGATTTGTATCTCCAATAAACCACTCAGAAAACTGGAAGTGGTGCTGTGGTTCAAGTGATAGAGTGCTCTAGCCGTGAGCTTGAGAGCTCAGGGATAGATTTCAAGCCCAACGGCAAAAGAAAAGGAGGAAGGGAAGGAAGGAAAGGAAGAAAGAAGTCAAGGGCACCTGTAGTTCTGGAAAGCCAGATGTGAAGTGGCTGGTCATATTGCTGACAACAGCCTCAAGGAAGAGTTAGGATAGGCAGTAAGAGTTTCCTGAAAAAGTGTTGGAAGAGTACCTGATATTTGTTGCTGATAGCAAGATTAGGTACCCTACCAGACAAGCTTGGTGGCCCACACCTGCAATCTCAGCAACTCAGGAGTTAGCAATTGGAAAGATTGTACTTCTAGGACAGCCCAGGAAATATAGTAGTAAGATCTTTCTTTCTCAACCAATGAGCTAGGAGTGAGTGATGGTTCACATCTGTAGTTCTAACTATGGGGAGATGTCAGTAGGTGAATTATAAACTGAGATGGGCACTTCGCAAAAATTCAAGACGCTCTTCAAAAAAATAAACCAAAAAGGGCTACAAGGATAGTTCAAGTCATAGAGTGCCTGCCTAACAAGTGCTAGGTCCTGAGTTCAAATCCTAGTACTGCAAAAAGGAAAAAAAAAAGATACACTATGAATAAAGCATCTGAAGGAGCTCAGTGTGGTAGTCCATGCCTATAATCTCTGGAGGTGGAAGGCACGATAGTGGAAAGCTGGGGCCAGTCCAGACTGCCTCAACTCTCTCTCAAAGAAAAAAATCAACTAATGTACTGTGCATGCTATTTATAAAAGACCTTACCATAAAACTAGCACAGAAGTGTCTGCTGAATGTGTGAGAGACCCTAGGGATCCTCAGCATCAAGAAATAAACAAACACACATACACATAAACACAGAAGTTACTGGGAAAGAAGGAAAGCTGATCATTCCAGGGGATGCCTATGTGAGATTAGAAATAAAAGGACTCCAAATAACCAGCAAAAAGCTGAGTGAAGTCATGGCTCAAGTAGTAAAACATTGGCTGAGTAAACAGCCCAAACAAATGCAAGGCCCTTGGTTGAAGACACCTTACCAGCACAAAACAAGTTGTCTTTCTCTTCCATTCCAATATATATATATATATATATATATATATATATATATATATATATATATATGATGTATATATGTGCAGAAGGGGAAAAAGAAAATTCATAACTTTTCTTTGTAGTAGCTAATAGGAGATCAGAGTCTCATGGATTTTCCTGCTCAGGCTGGCTTTGAACTGTAATCCTCAGATCTCACCTTCCTGAGAAGCTAGGGTTAACAAGGATGAGCCACCAGCATCCAGCTACTCTCCCTGTTTCTGATTTAGCTTTAATGCTAGCTGAACAATGATAGGGAATTGGCAGGAGAAAAGGTTGGAATGGAAGAGAAAGACAACTTGTTTTGTGCTGGTAAGGTGTCTTCAACCAAGGGCCTTGCATTTGTTTGGGTTGTTTACTCAGCCAGTGCTTTACCACTTGAGCCATGACTTCACTCAGCTTTTTGCTGGTTATTTGGAAACAGAATTCATGGGCTTTTTGGAAATCCTTAAAAAAAAAAATTCATGGGCTTTTCACCAGGACTGGCTTCGAACTAGGGTATTTTAGGTCTCAGCCTACTGAATAGCTGGGATTACAGGAATGAGCCACTGGTGCCTAGATAGAAAGCTAGATTTATAAGCTTGTGATATACTTAATTTCCTTTCAACCAAGAGCATAAAAGCACTTCTGGGGAGAAAAGTGATAAACAAAAACTCAAATCTTCAGTGGAGTAGTCTAAGAAGATATGAATGACTAGTTTTCAAAAAGATGGCTGCCAGAGAACATTAAAATACTTTCTAAGAATTTTCTTCAATGAAGTACACAATGAACATGTTTTTTTTTTCAGTTTTCTGAAATTTTAAGGAATTTCAGTAAACTCCCTGTTGTATAACGGCTGACCAAAAGTGTTAAACATTCATATGCTGAATGGGAGAAAGGAAATGAACATTTTTTCAGAAAACAAAACTCTAAGCCAAATATAGCAAAGATTAAGATCCACAGGATCTGAATATTTATGGTAATCCATGAATAATCCCTTAGAAATAGATATTGCTGATGCAAATCAGATGAAAAAATTTGGATGGATTTTTCCATCACATATGGCAAAAAAGTCTATGAGACTAAAAAGACAGTAATGTTGTTACTAGGGCCATGAATGCATAATTTTAAAAACTGAGAGGATCCAAAGCATCATAAATTACATAAATAATTCCCTCTTCTTGTAAGGACAATTTTCTGATTCTTTGTAGGAAACAGATATGAAAATGTAGCTTAGAAGTAGAGCACTTGCCAGGTACCAGTGGTTCACACCTGTAATCCTAGCTACTCAGGAGACTGAGATCGAAGGATCATAATTCAAAGCTAGGCCAGGCAGGAAAGTCCATGAGATTCTCATCTCTAATATACTACTCAAAAAAGCCAGAAGTGGTGTGACTCAAGGGGTGGACTGCTTGCCTTGAGGAAAAGAAGCTCAGGGACAGCACCCAGGCCCAGAGTTCAAGACCCAGGACCGGCACTAAAAAAAAAAAAAATAGCTGAGCAACAGTGGCTCATGGCTAATGTCTGTAATCTTAGCTACTCAGGAGGCTGAGATCTGAGGATCACAGTTCAAAGCCAGCCCGGGCAGAAAAGTCCATGAGATTCTTATCTCTAATTAAGCACCAGAAAACCAGAGATAGCACTATGGCTCAAGTGGTAAGCGCTAGGCTTGAGCTGAAGAGCTGAGGGACAGCACCCAGGCCCAGAGTTCAGGCCCCAGGACCGACTAAAAAAAAAAAAAAGTAAAGCACATGCTTAACATTCAGTACACCTAGGCACCCTGGACATGATTTTGTGTGGATTTAAATTTAGGTAAAATAGTTTTATTTAGTATCATTTTTATTTGCTTTCCTCAGTGATCATGGAATGTAAATGTTCATGTAAGTGCTTTTCCTAATCATATTAAAATAACCATCATAATGAAGTGTTAGCAACCATAAAAAATTTCAGTTGCTCGGGCTGGGAAGGTGGCTCAGTGGTAGAGCGCTTGCCTTGCATGCCTGAGGCCCTGGGTTCGATTCCTCAGCACCACATAAGCAAAAAGAAAAAAGCCGGAAGGCTAGCGCTCTTGAGCTGAAGAGCTGAGGGACAGCGCCCAGGCCCAGAGTTCAGGCCCCATGAACGGACCCAAAAAAAAAAATTCAGTTGCTGATACTCAAAATCATCATGTTAAACAAATAAGCTGGATACAGAAAGACAAATGCCATGTTTCTCTTTTATGTATGGAATCTAGAATTATTTTTTTAAGACAAACTGAAAGAAATAGAGGGAATACCTAGAAGGATAAGGGACTGAGGGTTGAAGACAGAAGTTAGATAAGAGAAGATAGTAGGAAGGGTGAATTAAATCAAAGCATGATATATACATGTATGGAAATGCCACAGGGAAACCCATTGAGATGCCTTAATAATAGTAATTAAAATGAAACCCAGGGGCTGGGAAGGTGGCTCAGCGGTAGAGCACTTGCCTTGCATGTTCGAGGCCCTGGGTTCGATTCCTCAGCACCACATAAGAAAAAAGCCGGAAGTGGCGCTGTGTGGCTCAAGTGGTAGAGCGCTAGCCTTGAGCTGAAGAGCTGAGGGACAGCGCCCAGGCCCAGAGTTCAGGCCTCACGACCGGACCCAAAAAAAATAAAAATAAAAATAAAATGAAATAAAATGAAACCCAGTTGGAAAAGCCAAGGGACAGTGCCCAGGCCAGAGTTCAGGCCCCACAACTGACAAAAATAAAAAATAAAAAAATGAAACCCAACTGAGTGCCAGTGTCTCACACCTGTAATCATAGTTACTCAGAAGGCTGAGGTCTGAGGATTGCAGCTCTCAGCCAGTCCAGACAGAAAAGTCTCAGAGAGACTCTACTCCCCAATTAAACGTTCAAAAAAAGGAAGTGGCCCTGTGGCTCAAGGAGTAGAGCACTAGCCCAGGCCCTAAGTTCAAGCCTCACAACAGAAGGAAAGAAAGAAAGAAAGAAAAAAAAAGAAAGAAAGAAAGAAAGAAAGAAAGAAAGGAAGGAAGGAAGGAAGGAAGGAAGGAAGGAAGGAAGGAAGAAAGGAAGGAAGGAAGGAAGGAAGGAAGGAAGGGAGAGAGGGGGGGGAGAGAGGGAGGGAGGGAGGAAGGAAGGAAGGAAGGAAGAAAGGAAGGAAGAAAGGAAGGAAAAGAAATCAAAAGCCAGGTGCCAGTGACTCATGGCTGTAATACTAGCTACTCAGGAGGCTGAAACCTGAGAATCAAGGTTCAAAGCCAGCCCAAGCAGAAAAGTCCATGAGACTCCATTTGTTTATTTATTTATTTATTTATTAACTTGTTTGTCATCGAGCTTGGACTCTGGGCCTGCCCACTGTCCTTCAGCTCTTCAGCTCAAGGCTAGTGCTCTACCACTTGAGTCACAGAGCCACTTCTGGTTTTCTGGTGGCTCACTGGAGATAAGAGTCTCATGAACTTTTCTGCCCATGCTAGATTTGAACCGTGATCCTCAGATCTCAGCCTCCTGAGTAGCTAGTATTACAGGTGTGAGCCACCAGCACCCTGCTTATTGGTTGAAATGGGGTTCAATGCAGTAATATGTTAATATTTTAATGAATGTAGTTCAGTAATAGAGTGTATGCTTAGCAAGTAGAAGGTCTTGAATCTAATACCCAGCAACCTCCCCCCCAAAAAAATAACCTAGGAGATGAAAGAGAGAGAGAGAGAGAGAGAGCAGGGGAGTGGAAGAGGAAAGGAGGGGAAATGAAGGAAGAAAACATCACTAATGCAATTCTTTCCCTCTGTGTAATTGTGCTCATTTTGGGGGGCTGCCATTTTCTGAAATTTGATGGTTTTTCAGTTTATGATTTTTTTTTTTGTTTTTTTGGGGGGTCCGGTGGGGCCTGAACTCTGGGCCTGGGCGCTGTCCCTCAGCTCTTCAGCTCAAGGCTAGAGCTTTACCACTTGAGCCACAGCACCACTTCCAGCTTTTTTCATTTTGCTTATGTGGTGTTGAGGAATCGAATCCAGGGCCTCAGGCATGCAAGGCAAGCGCTCTACCACTGAGCCATCTTCCCAGCCTCTGATTTTTTTCATTTGGTACTAGTTCTGGGGCTTAAACTCAGGACCTCACTTAGATTTTTCCCTCAAGATTGGTGTTTTACCACTTGAGCCACACACACCTCCACTTCTAGCTTTTTTGCTGATTAATTAGAGGTAAGTGTCTCTCAGATTTATCTGTCCTGGGAAGGCTTTAAATCATGATCTCAAAACCTCAACTCTCAGCCTCTTGAGTAGTTAGGATTATAGGCATGAATCACCAGTGTCCAATAAATTGATGCATATAAACCAGGTGCGAGTGGCTCACGCCTGTAATCTTAGCTACTGAAGAGGCTGAGATCTAAGGATCTCGGTTTAAAGCCAGCCTGGGCAGGAAAGTCCATGAGATTCTTATCTCCAATAAACCACTCAGAAAACTGAAAGAGGCACCACGGCTCAAGTGGTAGAGTGCTAGCCTTGAGCTGAAGAGCTGAGGGACAGCGCCCAGGCCCAGAGTTCAAGCCCCACGACCGACCAAAAACAAAGTTTAGGTATATGTCTGTATCCCTGGTAATATGTAATATTATTTGTCTATTTTGAACTTTATATAATCAGTATCCTACAATATATATTTTACAGTTGTTTTTTATTTCCTCTCAATATTATGCTCAAGAGACTTGCTTATGTTGAATCATACTTGCTATTTCATATTTTATCAAGCAAATGTATAATAAGTTACTTTGTGTTCTCCTCTTTTCAATACATAGATGCTTTGCAACCATAAAGTTCTGACAAATACCTTTTTGCATGCTGTGTTTTTTTTCTCATTCAGTATGATTCCCTAAGTACAGATCCCAGGTGTGAAATTGCCAGAGTGCAAATATTTTTAAGATCCTTACAAATTTTGTAGCATTGCATTCCAAAAAGATTGTACAGTTTTTTAAAAAACAGCTTTTATATTGCCACAATATATGTATTAGACCCTCATTTTATCACTTTCCTTCCACTATGAGATGATATCACTCATGTTTTTTTTTCTTTAACTTTGGCTAATTTGCTCAGCAAAAATTGATGTGGTGGGGGCTGTGAAGGTGGCTCAGTGGTAGAGTGTTTATCTTGCATGCATGAGGTCCTGGGTTCAATTCCTCAGCACCACATAAGCAGAAAAAGCTGAAAGTGGCGCTGTGGCTCAAGTGGTAGAGCACCCGTCTTGAGCCGAAGAGCTGAGGGACAGCGCCCAGGCCCAGAGTTCAGGCCCCACGACTAAAAAAAATTGATGTGGTTTCTGGTGAAGTTAGAATTAAACAGCTCTTTCAAGTTATCCATTAGCCTATTGTTATATTCCTTTCATGCCTTTTTGTTTCTCAACACTATTGGTCACAATGTTTTATCTCATCTTAATAGTTCCTGTATAACACTATAGTAACTGTCAGATTTGCTACAATGTTTTGGCTTAGTTATTTTTTCCAACAAGATAGAGTTTAAAAAAAATGTTTGCATACATATAATTAAAGGATCTTTTAATTCTGTGTATATGACTGGTCATACGCACACTAGTACAAGATAACTGTAAAGTCATTAATATACCATTAAATTTACACATGTATGCTAAGCTGAAATTGGATAAATTTTATAACTTGCTTAGTAGGTCATACCTATCTCCAAGAAGAGCACTTACTGATGGAGCTGGTGAATGTTTACCTCTCTGTAATTTATATATTATAGATACCTAAAGAAACATAGGTCCTGTGCTTTCCCTTATCTGCAATAAATAGTATATGTCTAGGACAAGCAGAAGAGGTCAAAAACTATGTACATATCATCATAAAACCTGATGCTAAACGAAACGAACCTCAAAATAGGGACACAAGAGATTTTGTCTTTTGTGTTGTTCTTTTTAATGTCCTTATAATGTACTATGTGATTCTTTTTGTTTTTTTGTATGTTCTTCCCCCATGGTACAACCCCTGTTGTCACTGTATTTGATTCCAGTGTCCTGTATCTTGTATATACATTTTTCTAATTTAAGGAGGGGAAAGAAAATAACAAAATGTTGAAATAAGGATACAGGTTGACCCATTGTAACAATGAGATGTACAAGACACTATGTTGAAAATGAACTTTACAACTTTGGGGGGAGTGGTAGGGAGGACTGGGAAGAAAAGGGATGGTAGGGGAAAAACAAAGGAGGGGGTAACAATGCTCGATAGGAAATAGACTCATTACCTTGCTCATGTAACTGTAACATCTCTGTACAGTATCTTTACAATAAAAAATATTAAAAAATTATAGATAACCTGTAATGCCTTATGAAGACCGTTATGTTTCCTGTCTTTGTATGTGTTGTATTGCTAAAATACCCGACTAAAACTTTTTATAGAAAATGAGGTTTGTTTGGTTCATAGGTGTGTGTGTGTGTGTGTGTGTGTGTGCATGCGCACGCATATGCACACTATTATTGGGGCTTGAATTCAGTGCCTGAGCACTGTCCCTTAGCTTTTTCACTTAAGACTAGTGCTCTAGCACTTGAGCCACAGCTCCACCTCTGCTTTTTGGTGGTTAATGTTAAATGGAGATAAGAACTTCATGAACTTTTCTGTCTGGGCTGGCTTCAAACTTTGATTCTCAGATCTCAGCCTCTTGCGTAGCTAGAGTGACAGGTGTGAGACATCAGCATATGGCTGGCTCATAGTTTTTTGTTTGTTTGTTGGTTGATTGGTTGTGGGGCTTGAACTCTGGGCCTACGCGCTGTCCCTGAACTCTTCAGCTAAAGGCTAGCACTCTACCACTGGGATCAACAGCGCCACTTCTGGCTTTCTGGTAGTTAATTGGAGATAAGAGTCTCACAGACTTTCCTGCCTGGGCTGGCTTTGAACCTTGATTCTGAAATCTCAGCCTCCTGAGTAGCTAGGATTACAGGCATGAGCCACTGGGGTGGGCCTGGCTTGGGTCATAGTTTTGAAGGCTAAAAAGTCTAAGCTTGGGTGGTCACCTCTGGTGAGGGCCTCATTCTGTTTTTTTTGTTTGTTTGTTTTCTTGATTGGTCGTGGGGCTTGAACTCTGGGCTTGGGCACTGTCCCTCCGCCCTTCAGCTCAAGGCCAGCACTCTACCGCTTGAGCTACAGCACCACTTCCGGTTTTTCTAGTGGTTTATTGGAGATAAGAGTCTCACGGACTTTCCTGCCCAGGCTGGCTTTGAACTGCAACCCTCAGATTTCAGCCTCCTGAGTAGCTAGGATTACAGGCGTGAGCCACAGGCACCTGGCTAAAATTCCTTTTTTTTTTTGTCGATCATGGGGCCTGAACTCTGGGCCTGGATGCTGTCCCTCAGCTCTTCAGCTCAAGGCTAGCACTCTACCACTTGAGCCATATCACTACTTCCAGCTTTTTTTTTTTTTTTCTGCTTATATGGTGCTGAGGAATCGGGCCCAGGGCCTCATGCATGCGGGACAAGCACTCTACCACCGAGCCACCTTCCCAGCCCCTCGCTATGTTTTAAAACAAGATAAATGATATTACATGATCAAGGTATATGGGACAGCTGTCAGCAGCTCATGTGAAGGGAATCAAAGTAGTAAGGTAGTCTCACTTCATAGTAACCCATGTCCTCAGATCTAACCTACTTGCCATAGTTAGGCATGGATCACTCTTGAGGGCAAGTCCCCAAAGACCAAACTGCCTCCTACCAAGCCTCGCCTTTTAAAGGTGCCACCACCTCCTTGTACAGTTGCCCTGGACACTCAGCTCTTAGCACACAGACCTTAGAGAGACAAATCATATATAAAAACCATAGGGTTTAGACGGGCGCTGGTGGCTCACGCCTGTAATCCTAGCTACTCAGGAGGCTGAGATCTGAGGATCGCGGTTCAAAGCCAGCCCGGGCAGGAGAGACCTGAGACTCCTATCTCCAATAAACCACCAGAAAATCGGAAGTGGCACTGTAGCTGAAGTGGTAGAGCGCTCGCCTTGAGCTGCAGAGCTGAGAGACAGCGCCCAGGCCCGGAGTTCAAGCCCCACGACAGACAAAAAAAGAAAAACTATAGGATTTTTAAAATTTTATTGTGAAGATGCTGTACCTCTAGAGGGGTTACAGTTACATGAGTAAGGTAATGAATACATTTCTTATGGAGCATTGTTACCCCCTCCTTTGTTGTTCTCCCACTAACCCTTTCCTCCCCCAAGGACTTATTTACTTAGTCCTCTGCAATACTGAGAATTGAACCTAGGATCTTGTGTATGTTAAGAAACTACTCAACTGGGCACTGATGACTCACACATGTAATCCTAGCTACTCAGGAGGCTGAGATCTGAGGATCACTGTTCAAAGCCAGCCTGGAAAGGAAAAGTCCTTGAGTCTCTTATCTCCAGTTAACCACCAGCAAACTGGAAGCAGAGCAGAGCTGTGATTCAGTAGTAAAACTCTAGCCTTGAGCACAAAGAGCTTAGGGATAGAGCCAAGGCCCTGAATTCAAGCCCAACAACCGACAAAAAAAAAACAAAACTACTCTACCACTGAGCTGTACTCCAAGCCCTTCCTTTATGTCAGAACCTAGTGTTCTTGCTTAGCTTTTTTTGTTCAAGGCTGGTGGTCTACCACTTGAGCCATACTTCCATTTCTGGCTTTTTTTTTGTAGTTAATTGAAGGTAAGAGCCTCATAGTCTTTTCTACCTGGGCTGGCTTTGAACTGGTCTCTTCAGATTTCAGCCTCCTGAGTAGCTAGGATTACAAATGTGAGCCACAAATACCCAGATCATTTATATACTTTTATTTATTTTCTTATTTTAAGTGCTGGAAATAGATTCTTCCTGTAGGCTAGGCAAGTATTCTACCATTGAAATTATACTCTCGGTTCCTACTTTTAGCTTTTGTTAAGGAAATAACCAGCAATGTAAGTTTAAATGACCATTAAAGCCTCTCAAATTATATTTCACTAAATTGCTTCATGTTAGGAAAATTGGCACACAATTCCTTTTTCTTAATAAATTTCTTCTACTTTGAAGTATGAACATTTTCATAATCTTAAAATAAAGATTTGACCTTTAAAAAAATCTTAAAGTTGTAGGTTAAATGAATCAGTGATTCTACTCTGAAGAGATGAATAAAAATAGATAGTAATTTATTTCTCATTCTTATGCCTTCACTTTTCTGAAGATTGTTCTTTGAAGCCTTACAGAATTAATATTACTCTTTTTTATTTGTGGCAGTATTGGGGCTTGTCATGGCCTGGGCCCTGTCTTTGAGCTTTTTTTACTCAAGGCTAGCTCTTTACCACTTGAACCATAGCTCTACTTCTGGCTTTTTGGTGGTTAATTGGAGAAAAGATTCTCACAGACTTTCCTGACTGGGCTGGCTCCAAACCACAATCCTCAGATCTCATCCACCTGAGTACGGGAGTAAGCTACAAGTGCCTGGGTTAGGCAGAATTTTTTGTATGGGTGCAAGTAATGGGACTTGAACTCAGGGCTTCATTCTCTTGCCTAGCATTTTCTGTTCCAGGCTGGCAGTTTACCAATTGAGCCACAGCTCCACTTCCAGCTTTTTGTGGTTAATTGGAGGTAAGAGTCTCACAGACTTTTCAACCTGGGCTGGCTTGGAACCAAAATCCTCAGACCTCAACCTCCTGAGTAGCTAGGATCATAGGCATGAGTCCTCCAGCACCTGGCTTAAGGTAGGTTTTTTTGTTTTGTTTTAAAGATCTTCTAGGAAGTAGCCCTGTGGATCAAGTGGTAGAGTGCTTGTATTGAGCTGAAGAGCTAAGGGACAGTGCCCAGTCCAGAGTTCAAGCCCCATGATTGACTAAAAAAAAAAAAATCTTCTGAAAGAATATGGATTTGTTTTTTGGGGGGAGGGTGGAGGGGGTCTGGTTGTGGGCCTGAACTCTGGGCCTGGGCACTGTCCCTCAGCTCTTCAGCTCAAGGCTAGCACTCTCCCACTTGAGCCACAGCGCCACTTCCGGCTTTTTTTTTCCTGCTTATGTGGTGCTGAGGAATCGAACCCAGGGCCTCATGCATGCAAGGCAAGCACTCTACCACAGAGCCACTTTCCCAGTCCAGAATATGGATTTTTTTTTTTAGCAGTAATTAACAGCTTTAAACTATTTTTGTTCTACTTCGGTCATCCCATGAGTCTGTAGACATCTTTTTACACAAGCAAGGCTGGCAATGTGTTCAGTAGAAGAGTGCTTGCCTGGTATACGTGAGCCTCCACCTCTTGAGTTTGATGCCAGAGCTGCCATATTTGGTCCTACCTTTATTCTCTTTGTAATACCATAAATCTACTTAAATAATAAAATATCATTTCTCCTGGAGTTTCAAAAAAATGTGCATTAGAAAGATAATTCAGGAAGCAGTGGAGGAAATGGCCTGGATGGAGGAGCAGAGGAGGGAGAATGGTCACTGGGAGACTGATTGATTGCCTTCGTCTAAGCGGGATGTGAAAAAGGTCTGTTGTTACAAGACATCATGCCATGCACTGCAGGAAAGATAAAGCCGAACAAGACATGACCCCTGCCTTCAAGGATGAATGAACAAAAATGCCAAACCTGTGCTTCTTTAACACAACACTCCTAGACACCGGGATATGTAAAGATGAGGCTTTTAGGAAAATCTTAGCAAAGATAAAGATTTTAGAATGCTATCATGTTTTGTGTGATATTTTCAACTGGACTATGTTATTTCCTATGTCTCTATCTAATCAATTTATATACCCTGCTGTTTGTGTTTTGACCAAGCATACAAGACAAGGCCCCAGGAATGATGCTGTCTGCGGTTGCCTAGACTTGTTAGCAGGTATGATTTCAGTAACTACTTGCTGACTCATAGACGAGAGGATGGCAAAAATCTCCTCCGGTCTGTGGCCAGCCAAGTGATTACGAGACTGTCAAAGTCCACAGAGACAGAAACATCCTTCGAGTGCCAACTTGCTTATTTGCTGTGTCACTGATGAGCCTGAACTGAATTTTCATTTTAAACTTCAAGAAAATATTATGACATTAATCTATCAGTTCTGATAGTTGATATCCTGCACCAAATGAAAAAAAGACTTCCTTTCCTAGCCAGACGGTCCCATTATTCACTTGATCTCTTGTGGGGACCCACTGTCTGATCTATGACAACATCCTCTCCCATGCCTGTTAAAGAAACAAATAACAAGCAAGCGATTCCCTCACAGTGCGGAAAAGGATGGCATATGGAATCAGAGTTGAATCCTGGCTGGGTCAAGGCAGATTGATCTGGAAGTCAGTTAACCTCTTAAAGTCATGTTTCTTATCCCAAAAATAGGGTGACAAAAAGTCAAGCACTGGTGGCTCATGTCTGGACTCCTAGCTACTCATGAGGCTGAGATCTGAGGATCAAGGTTTGAAGCCAGCCTGGGCTGAAAAGCCTGACACTCTTATTTCCAGTTAACCAGCAAAAAGCCTAAAATAGAGGTATGGCTTAAATGGTAGAGTGCTAGCCTTGAGAACAAGCTAAAAGATATGGCTCAGGCCCTGAGTTCAAGCCCCAAAATTGGCACAAAAATAATATGAAATACTAAAACAACGATGTGGTCTCACGGGCTACATCTAAGTATTCTAAATAACAAAAGTTTAACACCTGGCACCCTCATACTTTCCTATCAGGAAAGTTTGCAGCCTGGTTCAGTAAATTTCCAGGTATAGGTATAAGGAAAATAGTTCGGCAGTTTCTTAAAAAGTTAAGCACAAATTTACCATACTTACAACCCAGCAATTCTACTCCATGCAGCTACCCAAGAGGAATGAAAATATATGTGCACACAAAGACTCACCTGTAGATGTTCATAGCATTATTCATGTCTGAACTACAAAAACAGTAGGCTAAGAAACCAGACCAAAAAAAAAAAATCACATATTATATGAATCCTTTTACACTAAAAAAGGCAACTGACTCAATAGAGACTTAAAGTCTATAGGTTGCGCTGCTTGGGTTGGGGGATAGAAGATGGAGAGTGACAGAAAAAGGGCATGCTAAATCTTTGGAGGATGATGGAGATGCTCTAAAATTGTAGTGATAGCCAGGTGACTGTGGCTCATATTTGTAATTGTAGTTACTCAGGAGGCTAATATCTGAGAATCACAGTTTGAAGCCAGCCCAAGGCAGGAAAGTCTTGCAGACTTTCCAGCAAAAAGCTGGAAGTAGAGCTGTGGCTCAAGTGGTAAAGGACCAGTCTTGGAAGAAAAAGCCAGCACCCAGAATCTGCATGCAAGCGCCAGTACTGGCATGTGCTTGTGTGTGTGTGTGCGCGCATGTGTGTGCGCGCATGCGTGAACACACACACACACACACACACACATACACACACACACAAATTGTAATGATAGATATAAAAGTTCACTTAATACTAGGGTGGGTAGCTAATAACCCCATAACTATTCCTTGGTAAGTAACCAATGCTTTTTTTTGTTTTATTTGGGGGGGCTTTGTTTGTTTTGAGACAAGTTCTTACTAAGTAGCCTAGGCTAGTCTTAATTATGTAGCCCAATTCTCCCTGAGTGCCTCTTGAGGGTAGGGGATTATAGACATGTCCCAGTACACTCAACAATCACTACTTTAAGCATGTAACATATCTTAGCTCAATTTCACTCTTCTTATTTTCTTTCTTTTTCCTCCTTCATTAGTTTCCTTTGGCGCTGGGGATTGAACAGAGGGTCTCAAGCAGGCTAAGCATATGCTTTACAACTGAGCTACAGTGTAGCTCCTCATTCTTAATTCTAAAGTAGGCTTTTAGAAAGTTGGCTTCTAAATATCATTTTCACCATTTCTTTTTTTTTTTTTTTTTTGGTCCGGTCGTGGGGCCTGAACTCTGGGCCTGGGCACTGTCCCTCAGCTCTTCAGCTCAAGGCTAGCGCTCTACCACTTGAGCCACAACACCACTTCCTGCTTTTTTCTTTTTGCTTATGTGGTGCTGAGGAATCGAACCCAGGGCCTCAGGCATGCAAGGCAAGCGCTCTACCACTGAGCCACCTTCCCAGCCCCTCTTTCTTTCTTTCTTTTTTTCTTTTCCTTCCTTCCTTCCTTCCTTCCTTCCTTCCTTTCTTCCTTCCTTCTTTCTTTCTTTCTTTCTTTCTTTCTTTCTTTTTGTCTTTTTCTTTTTTTGGTCAGTCATGGGGCTTAAACTCTGGGCCTGGGTGCTGTCTCTGAGCTCTTCAGCTCAAGGCTAGCCCTCTACTACTTGAGCCACAGCACCACTTCCAGTTTTTCTGGTGGTTTATTGGAGATAAGAGTCTCACAGACTTTCCTGCCTGGGCTGATTTTGAACCATGATCCTCAGATCTCAGCGTCCTGAGTAGCTAGGATTACAGGTGTGAACCACCAGCGCCCAGATGTTATTTTTTACCTCTGTGTGTGTGTGTGTGTGTGTGTGTGTGTGTGTGTGTGTGTGTGATGGTTCTGGGGCTTGAACTCAGGTTCTTGTCCTCTTGCTTGGCTTTTTTTGCTCAAGGCTGAAACTCTGTCACTTGAGTCATATCCCCATTTCCAAGAAGATAATTTTGTTTCTCAGTTCTGAAGGCTGGTTACTCTAAGATCAAGGCATTGGCAAAGGCACTAGTGCCTTGTTGGGGAAGTATTTAGTGGTAGAATACATGAGTCCCTAACACTGAAAATTCAAGAAAATATATAGTAATATGTCACCATGGTAAATGGACAACCAGTAAGTACCATTTGTCATAAGTGGAATATGCTGTGAAAATAAGCACAGACAACACTAAATTGTCTAGTGTGTGGATAAATGTTGTTGTCTTAGGTTAGTTTGCTCTCTTTAAATGGAGACAAAAGTATTAGGGAGGTGACTTCAACTAGTACCAAGGGAAAATTTTTCTTTGATGTCATCATGACTGAGGACAAGGATCCTCGACTGAGAACAAAGAAGGTTTCTGTACTGTACTTTCACCTCCTGTACAGAGCTGAAAGTGATTGAGGACGAATACCTCCTCAGGGCTTATTTCTAAACAGCCAAGCCTGCTTCTGCTACTTTATCATCGTCCACCAGAAAGTCTATATAGCACATGCATGGAGATGGGTTGGGGACAGGGCTTGTGGTCCTTGCTCATCAGACTTAGACAGGATTAGATGGGGCATGACATAACAAATCATCTCTGAGACAGGCAACAGTAGCAGACACTGCTCCCTGGACTGGGGAGACAGAGTGTATTTGCTCCCTGGAGTTCGGATGTTTGTATAATTCTAAAGAGATTGTGTGTGCGTGTGTGCGTGCGTGTGTGTGTGTGTGTGTGTGTGTGTGTGTGTGTGTGTGTGTGTGTATGTGTGTGCATGCATGTGTACCAGTCCTGGGGCTTGAACTCAGGGCCTGGGCACTGTCTCTGAAATAGTTTTGCTCAAGGCTAGTTAGTGTTCTACTACTTGAGCCATAGTGCCACTTCTGGCTTTTTCTGAGTAGTTGATTGAAGATAAAGAGTCTCATGGACTTTTCTGCCTGAACTGGCTTCAAATTGCAATTCTCAGATCTTAGCCTCCTGAGTAGCTAGGATTATAGGCATGAGCCACTTGGTCCTGACTGGCTATGTGTATGATTCTACTTGTGGACTCTGGGAATAGGAGCTGAGGGACCGTTGATGTGGTCAAGCTGGGCCAATCATCTCATCTCAAGGAACTACCCAACTCCCACTGAAAAACTAGCTCTAGGACTCATAAGAGAATTTATATTTGGATGTCCAGAAGTAGGAGCCATCAATAGCCAATGAGAGGCCATGCAGCCAGGAGAAGCTATAGGGCATCTCTCTTAAAAGAATAGATAGCCAGGCATCATTGGCTCACACCTGTAATCCTAGCTACTCAGGAGGCTGAGATCTGAGGATCGAGGTTCAAAGCCAGCCCAGGAAGGAAAGTCCATGAGACTCTTTTTTTTTTTTTTTGTCGGTTGTGGGTCTTGAACTCTGGGCCTGGGCGCTGTCCCTCAGCTCTTCAGCTCAAGGCGAGTGCTCTACCACTTGAGCTACAGCGCCACTTCCCGTTTTCTGGTGGTTTATTGGAGATAGGAGTCTCACGGTCTCTCCTGCCCGGGCTGGCTTTGAACCGCGATCCTCAGATCTCAACTTCCTGAGTAGCTAGGATTACAGGCGTGAGCCACCAGCTCCCGGCTCCATGAGACTCTTATCTCCAATTAACCACCAGAAAACCAAAGTGGTGTTGTGGCCCAAGTGGTAGAGGGCTAGCCTTGAGCTGAAGAACACAGGGACAGCGCCCAAGCCCAGTGTTCAAGCCCCACATCCAACAGGAAAACAAAAAGAGGAGATACTGGGCTGGGATGTAGCTCAGTGCTTAGCAAGTGCAACATCCTAGGTTTGGTCCCAGTACCAAAAAAGAAAAGACAAAAAAGAGGAGGTATTTAGGGCGGACACATTTGTCCTTTTTCCCTGGAGGAGAAAGGGACCCAAAAACATAGGGAACGGTATGAGGCAAATATTAATTTAGATATGATTGCAATATTAAGTTAGGGGTTGGTTAGATAACTTGATAGAGTGCTTTCCCAGCTTGGGCAAAGTCTTGAATTCAAGTTCTAGCATGTCCAATACTGCTCCTGTTAATAATAATGATGATGATGGTGATATAATAATAAACTAGGCTAGCTGGGTGCCAGTGGCTCATGTCTGTAATCCTAGCTATGCAGGAAGCTGAGATCTGAGGATTGGAATTCCAATCCAGTCCATCCAGGAAAGCACATGAAACTCATTTCCAATTAACCACAAAAAAAGCTGAAAGTGGAGCTATGACTCAAGTGATAGAGCACTATCCTTGAGCACAACAGCTCTGAGACAGTGTCCAGGCCCCGAGCTCAAGCCTAAGGACTGGAATGAATGAGTGAATAAATAAATAAATAAATACAAAAACAAGAAGCCAGGCACCAGTGGCTCACACCTGTAATCCTAGCTATTCAGGAGGCTGAGATTTGAGTATCTCTGTTCAAAGCCAGTCTGGGAAGGAAAAGTCAATGAGAATTTTATCTTCAATAAACTACCAGAAAAACTGGAAGTGGCATGGTGGCTCAAGTGGTAGATAGCTGCCTTGAGCTGAAGAGTTGAGGGACATTGCCCAGGCCCAGAGTTCAAGCTCCATGTCTGACACACATACACAAAATTAGACTGGCTTTTTTTTCTTCTAACTAAAAATGATCTGACACTTATGGACTCTGCAAAAGGGGTAAATTTTTTTTAAGAAGTTAGTCTTTCTCAAGTTGATTTTTCTAAGAAATGGTAAATAGTGGGAAAGAGAAAATAATCTTTTCTATTCAACATAAGGGCAAAAGGTAGCAATTTGTGTGTGTGTGTGTGTGTATGTGCCAGTATTGGGGTTTGAACTTAAGACTTGCCCCTTAAGTTTTTGTTTTGTTTTGTTTTTTGTTATTGTTATTGTTTTTGTTTTTGCAGTCATGAGGCCTGAACTCTGGGCCTGGGCACTGTCCCTCAGCTCTTCAACTCAAGGGTAGTGCTCTACCACTTGACCCAGAGCGCCACTTCTGGCTTTTTCTGCTTATGTGATGCTGAGATATCGAACCCAGGGCCTCATGCATGCAAGGCCAGCACTCTACCACTGAGCCACCTTCCCAGCTCTCAAGTTTTTTTTTTTTTTTTTTTTTTTTTTTTCTGGATCTGGTCGTGAGGCCTGGGCGCTGTCCCTCAGCTCTTCAGCTCAAGGCTAGCGCTCTACCACTTGAGCCACAGTGCCACTTCAGGCTTTTTTTCTTTTTGCTTATGTGGTGCTGAGGAATCGAACCCAGGGCCTCAGGCATGCAAGGCAAGCGCTCTACCACTGAGCTACCTTCCCAGCCCCCCAGCTCTCAAGTTTTTTACTCAAGGCTTGAGTCATAGCTCCACTTCTGACTTTTATTTATTTATTTGTCAATCATGGGACTTGAACTCTAGACCTGGATGCTGTCTCTCAGCTCTTCAGCTCAAGACAAGTGTTCTATCACTTGAGCCACAGCACCACTTCTAGTTTTCTGAGTGGTTTATTGGAGATAAGAGTCTCACAGACTTTCCTGTGAGGGCTGGCTTTGAACTGCAATCCTCAGATCTCAGCTGCCTGAGTAGCTAGGATTATAGGTGTGAGCCACCAGCATCTGTCTTTAATTTAATTGTCTTACTATAAACAATTAAATTGTTTATATATAGTTGTTTATATATTAAATTAAATTGTTATTATAAAGATGATGTACAAAGGGTTTACAGTTACATAAATCAGGTAAAGAGTGCATTTCTTTTTAGACAATGTCATTTCTTCCTTTAATATCTCCAGTTCTGGCTTTTTGGTCGTCAATTGAAGAGAAGAGCTTCATGGACTTTCCAGCCTGGGCTGGCTTTGAATCCTGATCCTCAGATCTTACCCTCCTGAGTAATTAGGATTACAGCTGTGAGCCATCAGCACCCAACAGTTTTTCCTTTTTCTATTTGTTTCATTTAGTCTATTTTTCTTACCTCCTTTCCACTCCTTTTTTTTTTTTTTTGCCAGTTCTGGGTCTTGAACTCAGGGCCTGGGCACTGTCCCTGAGCCTCTTTTTGCTCAAGGCTAGCACTCTACCACTTGAGCCACAGCACCACTTTCGGCTTTTTCTGTGTATTCGGTACTGAGGAATCGAATCCAGGGCTTCATGCATGCTAGGCAAGGATTCTACCACTGAGCCCACCTTCCCAGCCCTCCACTCCTTTTTCTGCTTGTTTCTTCATTTGTAGTACCAGGTGCTCTGTAACTTGAGCTACACCTCCAGCATTTTTTTCCTTTAGGTAGTATTTAAATAGGGTCTCACAATTATGTGAGTCTAACCTAGCAATGATCCTCACATTTACGGTTCCCCTATAGCTGTGATAACAGGAATAATCCACTGCACCTAACTTTATTCCTGTCTTTTTTTTTTGGGGGGGGGGGGTCCGGTCGTGGGGCCTGAACTCTGGGCCTGGGTGCTGTCCCTCAGCTCTTCAGCTCACGGCTAGTGCTCTACCACTTGAGCCACAGCGCCACTTCCAGCTTTTTTCTTTTTGCTTATGTGGTGCTGAGGAATCGAACCCAGGGCCTCATGCATGCAAGGCAAACGTTCTACAACTGAGCCACTTTTCCAGCTCTGTCTTTTTTTTTTTTTTTGGTCAGTCATGGGGCTTGAACTCTGGGCCAGGCACTGTCCCTCAGCTCTTCAGCTCAATGCAAGCGCTCTACCACTTGAACCACAGCGCCACTTCCAGATTTTTCTGTTTATGTGGTGCTGAGGAATCAAACCTCATGCATGCAAGGTAAGCACTGTATCACTGAGCCACCTTCCCAGCCCATATTCATGTCTTTTTTGAGACAGGTTTTGCTGGCCTTGATCTCTAAGATTCAAGTCTATGTTCTATTTCAGCCTCTCGAGTAGCTAGGACTACAGATGTGCCACCATGCTGGATCTTTTAGTCATTTTGTGACCCTGGCCTTTTTTGATCTTTAAGGAATAATTCTGCCCATATTTTTTTTAATTGTGAAAATACCATACAGAGGGGTTACAATTACATGAGCAAGGTAATGAGTACATTTCTTACCAATCATTGTTGCTTCCATTTTTCCCCTTCCAATTCCTTCCCATCTCCCACCCCGCCCCCCCAACCCCTCCACCTCCTTCCCCACCTGGCCCTATTGTGGCAATGGGTCCACCTGTATCCCTATTTAGACAATTGGTTTTTTCACTTCCCCTCCACAAATTATACCAACATCAAATACCGTGAAAGGGTTATACCATGGGGTAGGAACATACAAAGCAACAAAGAAATATCTTATAAATATGTTAAAAAACAATAGCAAGAAAGAAAAAAATATTTGAATCGTTATCTTGGGGTTCATTTCACCTAACATCAACTTATCTGACTGTTTCTGCTTGTCTCAGACATATACTAGTTATTGCAAATAAGGGAAACCATGGGACCTATGTTTCTTTGGGCCTGGCTTACTTCACTTAACATTATTTTTTCCAAGTCTTTCCATTTCCTAACAAATGGGGCAATGTCATTCTTTTTTGATGGAGGCATAGAATTCCATTGTGTATATATACCACATTTTCTTGATCTATTAAGGGGCATCTGGATTGGTTCCATATCTTAGCTATGGTAAATAATTCTGCCCACATTTTTATTCTCTATTAGAAGTTCTTAGGAAAAGTCTGAGTCACTTGAGTTAGCCAAGGTCCTGTGGGAGGCAGGGTGGTTGGGTACAAATACTGCAATACTGATTTGGCCTAAACTGGCCTTACTTCACATTCAATTAAGTCCTTGAACTTCTTAAATACATTATCTTATCTATGTGGGATTAATAATAACTGTCAATGGTTTGTTTATACCTGTAATCCCAGCTACTTGGAGGCTGAGATCTGGAGGATCAAGTTTCAAAGCCAGCCAGAGAAGAAAAGTAGATGAAATTCCAACTCCAGACTTTGCAAAAATCTGTTTTTAAAAGCTGTGCTAACTGGATGGCAGTGGCTCATCCCTGTATTCCTAGCTACTCAGGAAGCTGAGTTCTGAAGATCTTAGTTCAAAGCTAGCCCAGGCAGGAAAGTCCATGAAACTCTTATCTCCAATTAACCACCAAAAAGCTGGAAGTAGAGCTGTAGTTCAAGTGGTAGAGCACTGCCCTTGAAAACAAAGGCTCCTGGACATCGCCCGGGTCCAGAGTTCAAGCTCCAAGACTGGCACAAAAGAAAACAACAAAAGCTGTGTTAGAGGTAGATTGGTAGAGCACCAGATAACCAAATTAGCCAATTGAGCACTAATCCTGGGTTCAAACCTCTAAACTATAATAGCAACAACAATAATAACACCTGCTTGGGGCTGGGAAGGTGGCTCAGTGGTAGAGTGCTTGCCTTGCATGCATGAGGCCCTTGGTTCGATTCCTCAGCACCACATAAGCAAAAAGAAAAAAGCTGGAAGTGGCGCTGTGGCTCAAGTGGTAGAGCACTAGCCATGAGCTGAAGAGCTGAGGGACAGTGCCCAGGCCCAGAGTTCAGGCCCCATGACCGGACCCAAAAACAAAAAAACAAACAAACAAAAAATAATAACACCTGCTTTCCAAAGCTGTTGTGAAGATCAAATGATGTAATGTGAAAATACATACCATAGAAGGTGTTTTTCCCTTCCTGGCACTAGGGATCCAACTTTGCACACACCAGGAAGTATTCTAGCTCTGAGCTAGACCTGGCCCACTCCAACAGAATTCTATAAAAACATTTCTTTTTGTTATTGTGGTATTTGAAGGAGCATCTTTTAAAAACTAATGTTCAGAGTAATATATGTGTGGGTTTTTTTAAACCACAATCATAACTATAAATAAAAAGAATAGCCAGGAGGCTAGGAAGGTGGCTCAGTGGTAGAGCGCTTGCCTTGCATGCTCGAGGCCCTGGGTCTAATTCCTCAGCACCACATAAGCAAAAAGAAAAAAGCTGGAAGTGGCGCTGTGGCTCAAGTGGTAGAGCGCTAGCCTTGACCTGAAGAGCTGAGGGACAACGCCCAGGCCCAGAGTTCAGGGCCCACGACCAGACCCAAAAAAAAAAAAAAAAAGAATAGCCATGCACGCGTGGTTCACGCCTGTAATCCTAGCTACTCAGGAGGCTGAGATCTGAGGATCTCGGTTCAAAGCCTGCCTGGGCAGGAAATATCCATGAGACTCTTATCTCCAATAAACCACCAGAAAACCGGAAGTGGTGCTGTGGCTCAAGTGGTAGAGCACTTGCCTTGAGCTGAAAAGCTGAGGGACAGCACCCAGACCCAGAGTTCAAAACGACAGAAAAAGGAAAAAAAAAAAAGAAGAAGAATTTGCAGAAACACTTGATATAAGCTAACTATACCTGTAATCCCAGCTTTAAGGAGGGTGAGAAAGCAAGTTCAAGGCCAGACTGGGCTACATGTTATATAATTCATTGTGAATTTTAAGACACATGAAACATGTTTTGCACATATTGTTCATGCACATATGCATGTGTAGAAGTACTTAAAATGGTAGGTGAACACTAAATTTGTTCTATTAATTGCTCCTAAGTAGGAGCTGTAGCTACAATGTTTTATTTCTCCAAAACAAAGAAAGGAAGAAATATTCAAAGCCAAACATAACAAATAATAAGCTATTATCCAATCTGAGTGTATGAATGTTTACCGTATTATTCTCAGTATTTTTCTCTGTTGAACAAAAACTGTTCTTAATCTTCTAAATCTGGGTGTGGTGTGCATGCTAGTATTCTCAGCCCTCCAGAGGCAGAGGCAGGAATGAGTTCAAAGCTAGTCTGGAATAGATAGCTGGACCCTATCCTGAAAAACAAAAATCAAAAAGAAAAAATATAACAGCCAGGCACCAGTGTCCGATGCCAGTAATCCTTAGTTTTATATTTGAAGTCAGCCTAGGCAAAAAAAAGTCTATAAAATTCTTTGTGTATGTGTGTGTTGTAGGGCTTGAATTCAGGTCTTGGTATAGTGGCTGAGCCACAGCTCCATTTCTGGCTTCTTGGTAGTTTAGCTGAGATAAGAATCTCACAGAGGCCGGGCGCTGGTGGCTCACGCCTGTAATCCTAGCTACTCAGGAGGCTGAGATCTGAGGATCGTGGTTCAAAGCCAGCCCGGGCAGGAGAGACCGTGAGACTCCTATCTCCAATAAACCACCAGAAAATGGGAAGTGGTGCTGTAGCTCAAGTGGTAGAGCGCTCGCCTTGAGCTGAAGAGCTGAGGGACAGCACCCAGGCCCAGAGTTCAAGCCCCACAACCGACAAAAAAAAAAAAAAAGAATCTCACAGAGCCAGGTGCTGGTGGCTAGATACACAAGAAGCTGAGGACTGAGGTTCAAAGCCAGCCTGGGCAGGAAAGTCTGTGAGACTCTTATCTCCAATTAACCACCAGAAAACTGGAAGTGGTGCTATGGCTCAAAGTAGTAGAGGCTAGCCTTGAACAAAATGTTCAGATATTCAGGGGTAGTGCCTAGGCCCTGAGTTCAAGCCCCACAACCAAAAAAAAAAAAAAGTCTCACAGAGTTTACTGTTTTGGTTGGCTTTGAACCTTAATCTTCAGATCACAGCCTCTTGAGTTTACAGGCATGAGCCAAAAGTACCCAGTTCTATGAAACTCTCATCTCCAATTAACCAGCAAAAAGCTGTAAGTAGAGCTGTGGCTCAATTGACAGAGTGCCAGCCTTGATTGAAAAGGCCAAGTAATAGTGCAAGGCCTTGGTTTAAATTTAAGCTCCAGTACTAGCATTAAAAAAAAATTAAAATATCTGGTGCCAATGACTCACACTTATAATCCTAGCTACCCAGGAGGCTGATATCTGAGGATTGCAGTTCAAAGCCCGCACGGGCAGGAAAGTCCATAAGACTCTTATCTCCATGAACCACCAGAAAACTGGAAGTGGCTCTGTGGCTCAAGTGGTAGAGCGCTCGCCTTGAGCTGAAGAGGGCCAGCACCCAGGCCCAGAGCTCGGGATCCACAACTGACAAAAAATAAGGACTAGGAAAGTGGCTCAGTGGTACAGTGCTTGCCTTCCATGCATGAGGCCCTGGGTTCGATTCCTCAGCACCATATTAGAAAAGGCCAGAAGTGGTGCTGTGGCTCAAATGCTAGAGCACTAGCCTTGAGTTGAAGAGCTGAGGGACAGTGCCTAGACCCAGAGTTCGGGCTCCACAACCAACAAAAAAATAAAAAATTTAAAAATTTAAAATAAATAATAAAAAACCCACACACTAAAAAACAAGACATTAAAGATATTAATAACTATAATAACCTAATGAAAATAATCACTACTAATATTTTTTTGGTATTTGTCTCATCTTTTTAGTTCATTTGCACATACAAATTCATGGGGGGGTGGGGGGAGGATTGCGGGGGGAGGCTTGGAAGGGATGGGAAGGGGAAACAAAGGAGGAGGCTACAATGCTTGATAAGAAATGTACTCATTATCTTGCCCATGTAATTGTAACCCCTCTGTACAGTTTTTTCACAATAAAAAAAATTCAGTTTACACCCAATGGTGTAATTGTTTTAGGTTTCTTAGGTTTCCTGCTGGCAGTGGGGCTGGATTACAGTTGGCCTAGGTGTCAAACACCAAGTCTCATGCAAACACCTTTTCCATCCCCTTTTATTACTGAAGCTTCTAGTTTATAAACTTGCCCTTTACAAAAGATCTGCTGTATAGGGTGTAAATATTTTATTTAATCTGCATACACTTAGACCTGTCCTGGTGTTTGTTTTTCATTTATATTTTAATATGTTGTATAAGGCCACATTCATCTGCCAGCTCATTCCACGCAGTTTGGAAAAAAAAAACCACATAGTTTGTATAGATACCAAATGTTCCATGATCAATTACTTTTTTCCTATTACTTGGTTACAATTCTATATATGTTCCTCTTTGTGCCTTAAAGATAGCCAGGTGGAGCTGGGAATGTGGCTCAGTGGTAGAGTGTTTGCCTAGCATGCATGAAGCCGGGGGTTGGATTCCTCAGTACCACAAAAAGAGAAAATGCCAGAAGTGGCACTATGGCTGAAGTAGTGAGTGTTAGCCTTGAACAAAAGAAGCTTAGGGACAATGCCCAGGCCCTGAGTTCAAGCCCCAGGACTGACAAAAATTAAATTAAATTAAATTAAAAAGAGAGACAGAGACAGAGCGCATGAGAGCTCATGAATGTAATCCTAGCTACTCTTATATCTACTGAAACATGAAAAAGCTGGAAGTGGAGCTGTCACTCATGTGGTAAATTATTAGCCTTGAGAAAATCTTAGGGGCAGTGCTCAGGCCCTGAGTTCAAGTCCTAAAACCAGAACAACAACAACAAAAACAAATCTGCGTGTGGAGCTAGGTGTTGGCAGCTCACACCTACCTGTAATCCTAGCTACTCAGGAAACTGAGATCTGAAGTTTGAGGTCCAAAGCCATCCTGAATAGATAAAATCTGTGGAACTCTTTATCTTCAATTAACTAGCAAAAAGCTGGAAATAGAGCTGTGGCTCAAATGGTTCAATACTAGTCTTAAGCAAAGAAACTAAGCAAGACCTCAAAGCTCTGAGTTAAAGATCCAGTACCAGGACACACACACACACACACACACACACACACACACACACACACACAATGTTCATACCGTGTCTAATACCTGGAAATACCACCTCAAAGTATAGAATTACTCTGTCCAACATGGTACCTACTAGTTGCAAGTGACTGAGTTTAAGTTCATTAAACCTGGAGTTGGGATGTGACTTGGTGGTAGAAGTACATGCATGTCCTGCCCAAGGCCTTGGGTTAACCATCACTACCCAAAAGTTAACAAATACATAAATTCATTGAAACTAAATAAAATAAAAAATCAAGCCAGGCTCCAGTGGCTCATGCTTGTAATCCTAGCTACTCAGGAGGCTGAGATCTGAGAATCACAGTTGGAAGCTGGCCTGGGAAGGAAAGTCTGTGAGACTCTTTATCTCCAACAAACTACTCTTAAAAAGCCAGAAGGTACTAGGGCTCAAGTGGTAGAGCACTGCCCAGGCCCAGAGTTCAAGCCCTAGGACTGGCAAATAAAAAAAAAAAAAATTAAAAATCACTTCCTCAGTCACACTAAACATATTTCTTTTCCTTGTTTATTTAATTTTCCTTCTTTTTTTTGGTGTTATAAAGATGATGTACAGAGGGGTTATAGGTACATAAGTCACTCTCTCCCAGTTTTTCCCTCCCATCCCCACCCACAAGTTGTATGGTTCATTTTCAATATACTGTCTAGTGAAAACTACTGCTGCATTTGTTCACCCTTTGTCTCTCCATTTCTGTGCTCCTCCTTACTCTCCCAAAGACAGATAAATGAGCAATCAAGACAAAAAGAAAACAAAAAACAACAACAAAGAAAAACCCTCTTGTCCAGTGCTGTTGGCCCATGCCTATAATCCTAAGGAGGCTGAGATTTGAGGATCATGGTTCAAAGCCAGCCCAGGCAGGAAAGTCTGTGATACTCTTATCTCCAATTAACCACCAGAAAACTTGAAGTGGAACTATAGGTCAAAGTGGTAGAGCAAAAGAGCTCAGGGACAGCACCCAGACCCTAAGTTCAAGCCTCACCACTGACAAAAAAGGAGGAGGAAGAGGAGGGGAAGGAGGGGGGGGGGGGGAGGAAGAGGGAGGGAGGAGGAGGAGGGAGGGGAGAGGGAAGAGGGAAGAAGGAGAAGGAGAAGAGAAAAAACAAAAACTTTGTTTCCATTTCCTGTTGTTCATTTTGATAAATGTTATTTTATGTGATCAGAGCACAAAAGGACACTTCAGGTGCTTAGAAGGTGCTTGTGGTTCGAACAAACCTTCATTTCTATTAGATAATGATGATCTGGAATTAGCAGCTATCATCATTTCTTGTCCCTTCTGAATGTTCCACTGTCACCTCCCTGGCTTTGAAAAACCTCTGCAGGTACAGCTGGGAATGAGGAAACTGCAGGTAACACAGGAGTGGGGAAAGCAGAGTTCATTGGAGGCCTCTCTGCTTCTCTCTAGAGACTGCTAAGGAACTGAGGGCTTAGGCCCTGGAGCAGAGTAGGCAATCACTCTACTACTGAGCTACACTCCCAACTCACTATTGAATTTTGAGTTTTGATCTTTTCAGGCCAGCTCCATAAGATATGATCCTCTTCTGTGACTCTGGCAGCAATTATCAGCTGGCCCGAGGACCAGGAACCAATCTTTATGTTCACCTTATTGATAAGCTAGGATATTCTATAAATTAGAGGTGCTAAAAGGCCTTTTTTCTTTTTGAGACACTATGTACTCCAGGCTGGTCTTGAATTTAAGATCCTCCTGCTTCATCTTCTGGAGTGCTGGGATTACAAGTATGTGCCAACATACCTACCTTCAAATGCATATTTTTTTTGTATGAGTTGGTACTGGGTTTGAACTCAGGGCTTTACCCTCTTGCTTAGCTTTTTTTCTGTTTAAGGCTGGTGCTCTGCTACTTGAGCCACACTTCCGCCTCTGGTTTGTTTTCTGGTTAACTGGAAATGTAATATCTGTTATATATTATATATAAGCTGCCTGCTCCAGCTTGCTTGGAATCTCAGGCCTCAGATCTGAACCACCTAGATAGCTATGATTATAGAAGTCAGCCAACAGCACCAGGCTTAAATGCAAAAAAAAAAAAAAAAGTTATTGTTTTCTTTTTCTGCAATGCTGGAAATCAAACCCAAGGTGTCACACATGCTAAACAAGCATCTTACCACTGTGGGTTATATCCCCCCAAACCTGATTTTTGATGCTTTCAACTCATAATAGGCCTATGGGAAGACATATTCCCCGTGAAACTCAAATAGTATCTGGTATCTATATTTCCTTTTTGGAACGTAAACGAATGGTAATTAGCAAATGCAAAGTACATAAAGAAGGAAATTGGTCAATAGGGTAATGACTGTATAAGACCAGTATAAGTGGTCACACCTCCATATGACATGCCAAGGACATGCTCAACTAAAAGACCAGGCAATTAGATAAATTAATGACTAATCTTTGCATCAAGCAAAAACAACTAGCAAATGAAATTTATGATGGAAACATCTTTCCAGAAGGGGCAGAAGGTGGAACTGCATGCTAGAAGTCTTGTTTAGCATCTGTGAGACCCCCAGCACTTATCAAAACAGAGCATACAAAACTCATGAGATTTCTGCTACAATTCTCCCCAGTGTTTCTATGATGTCACCTAGGTTACTATATTTAACTTTTCATTGGTTTCATTTTCCCTCTGGATTTTTCCATTTGGCTCTCCCAGAGGTGGGCTCTGTTCTATTCTTCAATGATTCAATATACCATTTAAACCTTAAATCACCACATTTTATTACAACATCTATAAAGCATTTATTATTTCAATTAATAAAAGTATGTCTTTTGCAATAATTGCCTTGAGCCATAAGCACAAAGTTAAAAACACTCAGTAAGTTATGTAAAACCATAAAAGCCTTCAAGCAGATGACAAATGTGTCCGTTAGGCATTAAGCCATTTCAAATAATTTTAAAGCTGCTTTCACAAAATACACTTATATGGAGAGGTGAGCTGAAGAAAGAGAAATGTTGGCTCAAACTCTGAAAAAGCTAAGCTGAGGTGTCATCAGGATGGGAGAGGGGAGGCAATTATGTAAACAAGGTTATTGGGGTGAGACCTGGGCAGTTTTCCTTCCTCTGCTATAGATTAAAGTTGGGGTCTGTAACATGTACCCTGCTAGATCTCAGTTGGCTACTTTGCTGCCAAGGGAGAAGGCAGTCACTGAGTAACCAAATCCCAAACCACCAAAGTCTTTAACAGACCCAGCCTACATGTAACCATTCTTCTTAGAAGCCAAAAGGCAGCTTTTTCCAGGCTCTCCAAAAGTTTTTTACTCTCATACTTTTGAGTTTCAGAGGTAAAGGAAAGAAATTTGATGAATTTTTATTTAATCTTGCATCTTTCCCTGAAAAACAAGCAAATTTTAGCCTGGTATGCTGTCACCCTCGGCCTTTTGTCAACTCCCTAGGGATTAATCATCACTCAGAGCTCATCTTTGCCTCTTTGTATTAGCGGTAATGAGCTTGCAGAGAGCATCTGAGAAGACTGATTTTAATCGGCCACAGCAATACTACTCACAAATAATCTTGCTTATTGTTGATTGTGTTAGGTAGGTCAATGCTCAGATTGTCTGAATAAGAATAATTGTGTACATATTATATATAATATGCATGCATATTATATAATATATTATGTATACATAACCTATAACTATATAGTATTATAATATTACATATATAAGTATATCTACACATATAAATATATATGTAGTATATATATTCCTGGGTACCTATGACCCAGTGAGTCAGCATCTGTGTGTGTGTGTGTGTGTGTGTGTGTGTGTGTGTGTGTGTGTGTGTGTGTGTGCTAGAGCTTGAATCAGGGCCTTGTACTTTATTTCTGTTTTGGTCTTTTCTGTTTATGTGGTACTGAGGAATTGAACCCAGGGCTTCATGCATGCTAGGCAAGCACTCTACCACTAAGCCACATTTCCAGCCCCTTGTACTTTATTTCTTTTAGTTTGTTGAACACCAGCTCAAGGCTGGTATTCAATACCACTTGAGGCACCCCTATGAATCAGTATCTTTACAGAGAGGCTAGGGGCCTGTAATTTAATCATCTTTCTTCAGGATTCTTTTCTTTTTTTTTCTTTTTCTTTTTTTGTCTGTGAGCTTGAACTCAGCCTGAATCTGTCCCTGAGTTCTTTTCCTCAAGGCTAGCACTCTACTAGTTTGAGTCACAACTCCACCTCCGATTTTTGAGTGGTTAATTGGAGATAAGAGTCTCAGAGAGACTTTTCTGCCTGGGGTTGGCTTTGAACAGATTCTTAGATGTCAACCTACTGAGTAGCTAGGATTATAGAAATGAGCCACTGGTGCCCAGCCTCTTCCTGATTCCTAGTTACATAAATTTAACATCAAATGGATTCGAGATTTTTAGAAAGTTTTCTTTGCTTTTTATTATGAAATAATCAAGTCAGAGTCCTGCATTGTGGCTTATACTTGCAATCCTAGCTACAGTGGAGGCTGACATCTGAGTATTACTATTCAAGCTAGCCCAGGCAGAAAAGTCTATGATACTCTTATTTCGAATTAACCAGCATAGATAAATAAATAAATAAATAACAGAAATGGAGGTGTGGCTCAAGTGGAAGAGCACCAACTTTGAGTAAAAAAAGCCAAGTGAGTAAAAAATCTTGAGTTCAAGCCACAGTACTGGCACACACAAAAATGAATCAAGTCAGAAAGTCAGCAAAATCCCTGGACCAAAATATAGAAAAATTAGTAACAGAGAGAAGAGAAAGAGAAAACAACAAACAGGAATTATTTTAATATGGCCTAAGTAATTCTAAGGAGTCCAGTGACTTAGCCTTTGGTGATGACACCTCATAGTTTTCAAGCTAGTTCCGATTTCAGAGGCCATATCCTAGAGGCTAGGAGTTGGCTCACTGGTAGAGTGCTTGTCTAGCATGTGCAAGGGAATAGGTTTGGTTCCCTGCATCGCATACACAAAAAGAATTGTGTGATAGTAGCTGAGGCCATCCATCAGCAAGTATTCATGTCCTTGTTTCCATTCCTGTTTTTTTCTCTTTCTTTTCTTTTCTTTTCTTTTTTTATTGGTCATGGGCCTGAGCACTGTCTTTCAGCTCTTCAGCTCAAGGCAAGCACTCTACCACTTGAGCCACAGCGCCATTTCAGGCTTTTTCTGCTTATGTGGTACTGAGGAATGGAACCCAGGGCCTCATGCATGCAAGGCAAGCACTCTACCACTGAGCCACCTTCCTAGTCCCCCATTTCTTATCTATAATATGAAAATAGAAATTTCTGTATTGTATACTTCATAATGATTTTTGTAATGATGAATCAAATAAGATACCATATGGGAAATCAGTTTACAAATGATAAGTGCATTCTTCTTTCATTGACTTGTTCTTTTTCTGTTGTTGTTTTTTAATCAGCTACTAATTTAATATTCTCCTTTGTGAATTAGGGCCATGTTTTTGAGCTATGAGTGAACTATGTGGTGGCACCATGCATTCATTGTTCAAATGAATTAACTATGTGGTAATTCACACTGATCGAGGAGACATTCAGATAAGAGTTACTGGGGCCATCCATAACTATATAGTAGACACAGTCTAAATCCTCATCCCTCCCATCCTTCTTTCCTTACTTGTCCTTCATGTAAAATTTTCTTTTTTTTTAAATAAGTAATACAAATGTATACAAAGGAGCCGGGGTACAGGTAGCTCATGCCTGTGGTCCTATCTACTCAAAAGACTGAGATCTAAGAACTGAAGCTTGAAACCAGCCCAATAGACTCTATTTTCCCCAGCAAAAAAAATGTAGAGATGGAGATGCGGTTTAAGTGATAGAGTATCAGCTTTGAGCAAAAAAGCTAGGAACTCCAGACCCTGAGTTCAAGCCTTAGTACTGGTACACATACAGATACACACACACACACACACACACACACACACACACACACAAATGTGTACAAAGCTATCAAAGAAAACATTGTTTTCTCCCTCCCTGTTTTACCCATCCAGGTAGTTCTCATTTTCCTTTTAAAGCCCATCACTGTGATTGGTTTCATGTCCATAGTTTCAGACTTAATTTCATTTAAATACCAAAGGTATCCATGTATATCAGTATATCAGCTAGGAAATGAATCAGGGTATCATGTATGCTAGGCAAGTACTCTACTAGTGAGCTATACTCCTTTTTGTTGTTGTTGTTGGTGGTGGTCATGAGGTTTGAACTCCAGGGCTGGACACTGGCCCTGAGCAATTTTGCTGAATACTAGTGTTCTACCACTTTGAGCCACAGTACCAGTACAGTGATTAATTAGAGATAAGAGTCTCTGACTTTCCTGCCAGGGATGGCTTTGAACCATAATCCCCAGGTCTCAGCTTCCTGAGTTGCTAAGAGTACAGGTGTGAGCCACCTGAGTTCCTTTTTTTTTTTTTTTTTTTTTTTGACAGTCTCACTACGTAGTTGAAGCTTGCCTCAAACTCACTGTGATTCTCCTGCATCAGCCTCTTCAGTGCTGGGATCGTAGATGTGTACCACCACACCTAGCTCTTTCTTTACCTTTTAATATGAAGGTAGCATATTGCATACAAGTCTTGCTTGCTTCATTTAACAATGAATCTTGGAGACATCTTCTTAATAGAATGTAACATTTCCTTGATCTTTTCTTTTTGTTTCTTCTCTCTTGCTTTTGTAAAACAAGGTTTCATTGTGTAGCTCAAGATGACCTGGAACTAGCTATGGAGCCTAGACTTCTTCAGTCTCCAAAGTACTGGGGTGAGAGGTGTGCACCACCAAGTAAGGCTCCTGAATATTTTTATGCCTGCAGTGAATTCATCATATAGATAGATATGTCATCATTCATATTTGTGAATCTTAAATGGATCTGAATTCTAATCTTTTGCTATTATAAATGGTGTATAATAAACTTGAGCCTTCATTATACTCCCATATGTGCTAGTACACCTGTATGGTAAGTTACATGTGGCTTGATTTCAAGCCTTCAAATGTTTTGCATGAGGGCTGGGAAGGTAGCTCAGTGGTAGAGTGTTTGCCTTGCATGCATGAAGCCCTGGGTTCGACTCCTCAGAAAAAGCCGGAAGTGGTGCTTTGGCTCAAGTGGTAGAGGGCTAGCCTTGAGTTAAAGAGCTGAGGGACAGTGCCTATGCCCAGAGTTTAGGCCCCAGGACCAACCTCCCAAAAAACGTTTTGCATGAGTCTTTTGGACAATTCCCATTATATACATCTTTCTTTTTTTAAAAATAAGTTTTTTATTGTAAAAATATGTACAGAGGGGTTACAATCACACGAGCAAGGTAATAAGTACATTTCTTATCAAGCATTGTTGCCTCCTCCTTTGTTTTTCCCCTACCATCCCTTACATTCCTTCCCTGTCCTCCCCATACATCTTTCTTGTATTAGGAAAATGAAAATTGTGTTCAGTACTACGTGGATAATCTTCACAGGGCTGAATATAGCAGGATTGTGCTTTTGTCTTTTTGATCTTGCAAATCAGATATGTGAGAATTGTAAACATTTAAAACACAGCCTAACAGCTATTCCAGAAAATAAAGTTTATTAAAAAAATAATGACTTAACATTGCCGAAGAATATTAAATCTCTAAGCATCATGACTGCTCATTACTTTGCTGCTACTGCATTTTAGATTTCTCTTTGTTTTGAACACATGTTCTTTCTCTGGGCTTTTATCTTAATAGAAGTATTTGAGTAAGGCCAAAGCCACATAATATACAATAATGACTGCAACTATAAATAGGAAGTAGAATGGGAAAACACTATTTTAACTGTCAAGAGTGCATGGTGGCTGGACACCAGTGGCTCATACCTGCAATCTTAGCTACTCAGGAGGCTGAGATCAGAGGATGTGGTTCAAAGCCAGTCTAGGAAGAAAAATTGAGAATCTTATCTCTAAGAAGCCAGCAAAAAGCCAGAAGTGGACTCAAGCAGTAGAGCAACAGCTTTAAGGGAAAAAAACAGCCCAAGTTCAACCCCAGGTACACACACATGCACAGAAAGAATCTTCTCACTATCAGATCATGTATCTCGATTTAGTTTTAGAAATTATAGTCATCACCACACAAATACAGAATATTTGTGGCCCCAAATTTTGTAGCATATGTCAACACTTAAGGCATCAGTAACTGCTTATGAACTTCCAATTTTCCTTAATGCTAATTAATATTTAATTATTCTTATGACTTGGTAGCAGGCAGAAATAACTGCTAATTCTAAGCAATCTGAAGTATTTATAAAACATATGGTATTTGTTTTTGGGTAAGAAGTAGAACTTAGCTGGGTGCCAGTGGCTCATGCTTATAAACCAGCTACTTAGAAGGCTGAGATCTGAGGATCATGGTTCAAAGCCAGCATAGGCAAGAAAGTCTGTGAGACTTTATTTATTTATTTTTTCCAGTCCTGAGGCTTGAACTCAAGGCCTGGGCGCTGTTCTTGAACTTCTTTGGCTCAAGGCTAGTACTCTACCATTTGAGTAACAGCCACTTTTTAGTTTATTGGGATTAAGAGTCTCATGCACTCTCCTGCCCAGACTGGCTTCAAACCGCTGTCTTCAGATCTCTTGAGTAGCTAGGATTACAGTTGTGAGTCACTAGTGACCGGCTTCTGTGAGACTCTTTATCTCCAATTACCTACCAAAAAACTGGAAGTGGAGCTGAGGCTCAAGTGGCAGAGAACTAGCCTGATGAAATTAAGTTTAGGGACAGTGCCCAGGCCCTATGTTCAAGCCCTAGGCTGGTGTGCACATGCGCATGCATGTGCATGCGCACACACAGACACACACACCTTATATAACCAACCTAAATAATTTGCCTTAGTTGTCTCACTATGATTTTCTATGTGTCTTTCTTCTTCTTTTTACTCTCAAATGCCCTTTCACCAGGATTGCTCAAACTGGGCTAAACTTGAAAAAAGGCTGCACTTTCACTTCCTCAAGGGAATAGAAGGTTAGCAGGTTGAGAAACTAAGACATAGGTCTTGGACAATATAGATGGATGGCTGAGAGCTGACTTTGGTTTTTATCAGATAGTTCTGCACTTAAATTGGGGATGACACATAATGTAAGTGAGGCTAGGAAACAACAGATCTCAAGGTTGAATACCTAAGACAGTTTTGTAAAGATCTAAGCAAATTGGTGCTTATCTTTTTCTACAGAAGGCTGACAATTTATCTTGTGGATGGTAACACTAGCCTCAATTAAAATCAAGTTTTACAAAAAAAATGTTTATTTTCTTTTGTAATTTAAGAATATAGTGGCCAGGTGCTGGTGGCTCATGCTGTAATCCTAGCTACTCAGATGGCTTGAGACCTGAGGATCGTGGTTCAGAGTCAGCCCAGGCAGGAAAATCTGTGAGCCTGCTCTTTCTTTTTTTCTTTCTTTCCTTTCTGTCTGTCTGTCTGTCTTTCTTTTTTGGCAGTTGTGGGGCTAGTGCTCTACCACTTGAGCCGCAATGCCATTTATGACTTTTTCTGCATATGTGGTGCTGAGGAATTGAACCCAGGGCCTCATGCATGCAAGGCAAACACTCTACCACTGAGCCACCTTCCCAGCTCCGAGATTCTTTTTTTTTGGGGGGGGGGGGGGGGGTCCGGTCGTGGGGCCTGAACTCTGGGCCTGGGCGCTGTCCCCCAGCTCTTCAGCTCAAGGCTAGCACTCGGGCTGGGAAGGAGGCTCAGTGGTAGAGCTCTTGCCTTGCATGCTTGAGGCCTTGGGTTCGATTCCTCAGCACCACATAAGCAAAAAGCTCAAGTGGTAGAGCGCTAGCCTTGAGCTGAAGAGCTGAGGGACAGCGCCCAGGCCCAGAGTTCAGGCCCCACGACCGGACCCCCCCCCAAAAAAAAAAGACTAGCGCTCTACCACTTGAGCCACAGCGCCACTTCCAGCTTTTTTCTTTTTGCTTATGTGGTGCTGAGGAATCGAACCCCGGGCCTCTGGCTTGCAAGTCAAGCGCTCTACCACTGAGCCACCTTCCTAGCCCAGCTCTGAGATTCTTATCTCTAATCAACCACCACAAAACTGGAAGGGACACTGTGGCTCAAAGTGATAGAATACCAACTTTGGGTGAAAGAATTTAGGGACAGTGCCCAGGTCCTGAGTTCAAACCCCATGACCAATTCCCTCTGCCTGTCCCCCCCCCCCCCAACAAAAAAAAGAATATAGTGATACCAGTTGTTGGTTTTGGATATGAACATGAAAGATTTCATCCAAGAAGGGGCTCTGTGTCTTCTAATTTGACAAAAGTTAAGAGAATCACAATTTAATGATTCACTACTTGTCCCTGTGAATTTTAGTGATAAATACACGTGTACTATTGAAAAATGTACTTTGACACTTTACATTTGCAAAATGGAGTATCGATAGTGTCTGTTTCAGATTTTTTTTTTGGGGGGGGGGTCTGGTCATGGGGCCTGAACTCTGGGCCTGGGCGCTGTCCCTCAGCTCTTCAGCTCAAGGCTAGCACTCTACCACTTGAGCCACAGCGCCACTTCCGGCTTTTTTCTTTTTGCTTCTGTGGTGCTAAGAAATCGAACCCAGGGCCTCATGCATGCAAGGCAAGCACTCTACCACTGAGCCACCTTCCCAGCCCCTCAGATTTTATATCTAAAATATCTGGCTTAGATATCCAATGGTGCAGATTTTAAAGATTGTAAGAACCAATTTTGTCAAAATGAAAACTTGCTTAGTTTTGTAACCATGTGTACTTTTGAAATAAAATCAAGAAAGCAGTTTTTAAAAAAACAGATCTAAGCAAATTGACAAATAGATGAAGAAGTAGAAAGCCATTCTTTCCCTATTCTTTATTTTAATTTTTATTTTTACACAAGCGGGGGGGGGGGGGGTTGGGGGGGGGGCATGTACTACTGGGGCTTGAACTCAGGGCCTGACACTGCCCCTTAGCTTTGTATCTTAAAGCTAGTGCCCTACCACTTGAGCCCAAGTTCTACTTTCAGCTTTCTTGTGGTTAATTAGAAATGAGTCTCACAGACTTTCTTGTCCCATCTGGCTTTAAAGCACAATCCTCAGATCTCAGCCTCTTGAGTAGTTAGGATTACAAGTGTGAGCCATGGGAGTCCAACTTCTTTCCTTAGTCTTGAAGGCAGAAATCCTTAGACCTCCTAACCCAGAATTCATAAATCTGACCTCTTACATCCTGAAAGCTTCAACCTTAATCTATCTAGGGCAGCAGCCAAGAGCAAAAGATGAAAAAGAACCACCAGAAGAATAACTTTGCCTTGAAAGGATTGGTTATTATGCCATACATCAATCTTTATCACATGAAAGTGTTACAGTCTTTTTATCTGGTGATATGAACTTGATCTTGTGACAGTCAAGTAACATTCTCTCACACATATCAGTTCTCCATGAATGTGCTTTATAGTTTTCCTCTGCACTTCTATGTAAATATTCCTATCAGATTTGAAAGGTACACATATCATCAAAGAGTAATTGTAAAAATTGGTATGCAATTTGAAATTATTATATTGAACCTTCACTTTGGTCTCCCTCTTAAAATCCCTTCTTTCAAAGCAACCTGATATTTTCTTTTTTACTTTCACCTGTATTTTTCAGTATGCATCTTAAAGGGGAAAATGAAATTTTATCACTTCAACTATAACATATTGTCCCATTAACAAAAATTCTTTTTAATATTCTCTTTCCCTCTCTGTCTCTCTGTCCTCTCTCTCTCTCTTTGTTTTTTTCACTGGGCTTGAACTCAGTGCCTAGGCTCTGTCCCTGAGCTTTTTTGCTCAAGGCAAGCACTTTGAGCCACAGGACCACTCCTAGTTTTCTGGTGATTAATTGGAAATAAGAATCTCACAGACTTTCCAGCGTGGGCTGACTTCAAACCATGATCTTCAGATCTCAGACTCCTGAGTAGCTAGGATTACAGGTGTGAATTACCAGTGCCTGGTTCTTTTTCTCTTTTAAATTGTTATGATAAAGATGATGTACAGAGGAGTTAGAGTTATTTAAGTCTAGTAATGAGTAAATTTCTTTTTGGACAATGTCACCTCTTTTCTTGATCTCTCCCAGTTTTTCCCTCCTGTTCCCACCCATATTTATTTTAATTTTTATTATCTTTAAGTAGCTGTACAAAAGGGTTTCAGTTTGACATACTAATTTATAAGTACAATTCATCTTGCTCAGTGTCACCCCTTTCATCATTCTCCCCCATCTCTCCCAGCCCCACCCCTCCCCTCAAATTACCTGGTTCCGTTTTCACACATCTACATTGAATATTATGACTGTTTTCACCTACCCTTCCTCTCTCCATCCATTTACCTCCCTCCCCACTTTCATTCCCCTTCAGACAACATGTTTCACTTCCTGATATTCATGTTTTTAACTTAAGTTAGTTGTTTAAAGGAGTTAGACCATTTCAAATCTTTCCTGAGAATCACATACGTTAGACAATGTTTATTTATATGCATATGACTCTGTACTTATAATTATGTGTGTTTATAATTTAGATCTATCATCCACATATAATAGAAAACATGGGCCCTGAGGTTTTTATGTTTTTGGTTTTTTAAAAACAAAAGTTCTTAAGTTGACATCAGGTGCTGGTAACCCATGCCTGTAATTCTAACTACACAGGAGGCTGAGACCTGAGGATTATGATTCAAAGCCAACCTGAGCAGGACAGGCTGAGATCTGAGTCTCCAATTAGCCATCACAGAGCTGGAAATACATCTGTGACTCATATGGTTGAGTGCCAGTTTGATCAGAAAAGCTAAGAAACAATGCCCAGACCTTGAGTTCAAGTCTCAGTACTGGTACACACACAAAAATTTCTTTTTTTGGGGGGGGGTCCGGTCGTGGGGCCTGAACTCTGGGCCTGGGCGCTATCCCTCAGCTCTTCAGCTCAAGGCTAGCGCTGTACCACTTGAGCCACAGCACCACTTCCGGCTTTTTTTCTTTTTGCTTATGTGGTGCTGAGGAATCGAACCCAGGGCCGCAGGCATGCAAGGCAAGCACTCTACCACTGAGCCACCGTCCCAGCCCACAAAAACTTCTTAAGACAAGTTTTAACTCAATATTTTACCATGCTCATATAAATAAGTGTATGAATATCAGCACAGCACAGATGATATCAACTCTGCTTTTTAAAAAAGATCTGGAGCAAATCTAGACATTCAGAGATTAGTAATATCTGAAGTCGGGACAGTGCTGTTAGTCACTGCATGGTGATGAATGCCTTGTCTAATCTGCAACTCACTGCGAACACAGCAAAAGCCAGCTGCCTCTAGTAGGGCTGGAAAGAGCTCAAGTCTTCTGCAGCCTTCATCATATAAAATGGAACAAGGGATTTTTAAAAGCTGATGTTCAAATATGTTTCTGGACTGCTGGATGCAGAACTCTTTTTATCTCAAAATAGTACAGGCATCATCAAAAGTCCCTGCAGGGCAGGCATCCAGGGCTGTTTTGAATGCTGCTGACTGTGCTTTAAGGAGGCCAGCCAGAAAATGTGATCCGGAAAGAGTTCTCCTAAGAAATCAGGAGACACAGCCACATGAAGAGCTCTCCAGAGTTTGAAGACCTGAGGTTTAGTCATCTATAGAAGTGTTTTGCATGGAAAAGCAGAAAACATTCATTTCCAACAATAAAATATCTGGTTATGTTGAAGCAGTATGTGTCTAGATTAATGCTTAAGAGAGACTGTGTTAAAAAGAGGTAGAAAATTATTTATTCTCTCTAAGCCTCAGGGAGTTGTTCTGAATATGAAATTAAAAGTTAAATATACAGTTTCTTAAATACCTTACTATTGGGAAGAAATCCTTCAAGTAGCTACAATGACTATTCTGGTCTCCTCAAATCTTTAATTCCATTTGATGTACTCTATACAGCAATTTCTTTTGTGTTTGGCTACCCTGAGATTTTATTTTATTATTATTTTTAACTATTATTTTTTTGTGTCAGTACAGGGGCTTGAACTCAGGGCCTCAAGCTCTTCCGTGGCTATTTTGCTCAAGGCTGGTGCTCTACCACTTGGGACACAACTTCACTTCTGGCTTTTCACTGTTGAATTGGAAACCAGAGTTTCATGAAATTTTCTGCCTAGGTTGGCTTTGAATATTGAACCTCAGATATCAGCCTCCTGAGTAGCTAGAATTATAGACATAAGCCACCAGTGTCTGGCTAGCACCTTATTTATTTATTTGTTTTTTTAAATTTTATTTTCTTGTAAAAATGCTGTACAGAGAGGTTACAGCTACATCAGTAAGGTAATGAGTACATGTCTTGTCAGGCATTGTCTTTGTTTTGTGCTAGAGTCTTACTATGTTGCCCAGGGCAGCCTTCAAGAATTGGAATTATGGGCATGATACCTACTTGGCATCTTTCCCCTAATTCCTATTTGATTTGCATTTGGTTTTCCACCCTACCCCCACACTGTCCCTCCTCCAGTTCCCGAAAGGTCCTGTATGGCTTAAGTATTCAGCACTTTCACCCTCTCTTTCTACCCTTAGGCCTTGGTTATTGATTCAAGAGTTGGGGATATGATTTAAGTGGTCAGGCCACAGAATCTGAGGAGTCTTATTTCGAAGGTTACACCAAAGCTATCTTTTCTTCTGAACATTTCCTGAACAGAATAGACTAGGACTTCGAACTATATCAAAGGGCTCACTGTTAGCCTGTGGGTGGAAGTACTGCTACATCAGGAGGACCAAGAAAGTCAAGAATACATGAACTGAGGTTCTGATTGGAAGGATTATTGTTATTTAATCAGTTCAAGTAGACCTTTTGATTATATAGCCAAAAGGAAAAAAATCTAATGAGACAAAAGCTGTTTATAATTTGAATAAATTCACTGTAAATGAGTTAGGAAAATGTCCGGCTAGTAAGATGTTTTAACAAGAGTTAATTATAGTAGCCAAGTGCTTGTGGGTTTTGATTGTAGTTCTACCTACTCAAGGGACTAACATCTGAGGATTGTGGTTCAAAGCTGGCCCTGGCTGAAAAGTATGTAAGACTTTCATCTTCAATCAGCCAACAAAAAGTGGAGGTATGTCTCAACTGGTAGAACACCAGCCTTGAGTAAAAAAGTGAAGAAAGAGTAAGAGGCCCTGAGTTCAAGCCCCATTGTGAGCACAAATACGAAAAAAGGAGTTATAATTTATTATTAACACTTCCATCAAAAGTGTTAGTGTTTTAAAAATAAAGACTGTACCTATACAGGTATGGTTAATAAAATAAAGGAAAACAGTAGAAGTGAACTATGATTCCTTACATTATAAAAATAACATATATCCATGATAGAAAAATTGAAAAACACAGAACCATATTAAGAACAATTATTTAAAATATCCTCATTATCCAGAAAAAATATTATATTTTCCCCTAGTCTACTTTAAATTCATAATTGAAATTATTCTATATAGGCAAATTGCATTGTTTTTTAAAATTTGCCATATCTCAGATGCATTTTTCATCATTTGTTCTCATTTTGGATTACTTTCCTAGGATGTGGTCCTACAAATTAATAAAATGAGACTTTTAGAGTTCTTTTGAATATTGTTAGATTATTTGGACTTTGCCAGAAAATGATGTAGGCATCCAGGTACAGAGAGCAAAGAAAGGTTTATCACCGGGAAAGGGGCCAGCAAGACCCCTTCTCACAAGGGAGAAGTGAGAAGAAGCACTGCATATTGTCTGAGGTGACCTATATAACCTAGGAGGTTTAGGAGGGGCTAGATGGGGCTAGGAGGTGGAGACCCTGGTGTGGATGTGAGGGCCAGGGCTTCATTATGGCGGACTAGGATTTATGGCTGCTGTCCAAATAGTAGATGAGGGGCTTTGCAGCTGCCCAGACCTTCAGGTCACTCTAAGGGGCTCTTGCTGCCTTCTATGGTGGTAGCTGCCCCAGAGGTGTGCCATCCCAAGGTAAAGGGGGTTGGAGGCTGATTATTTACTACCTTTACTAAATGGGCCTAGTGATGCCTAGGAAGGGAGCATGCTATGGAGAGGGGAAGGAGCATACTAGGTTATGAGAAGGGAACTCATTGGGCTAACAAATATGAAATGAGATACTAGACATAAAAACAATTGAAACCACTATCCAAATACAAACTATTACTATGGTGTTGTCGTCTCTTTCCCTCCAAACTTACTCCACTACCCCAACAAATCAATCAGCTATCCAGCCAGTCAACCAACCAATCAGCCAACAAATCAACCAAGTGCTTAGTCCTATACTAAGTACTTACTACACAATACTCTGTGCTGAACTAAATACTTTCTCCCTCATTGTATTTAGCCTTTATAAGATCCCGGCTTTAAAGGGTGATATGATAGCTGGGTGCTAGTGGCTCACATCTGTAATCCTAGCTACTCAGGAGGCTGAGATCTAAGGTTAACTGTTCAAAGACAGAGCAGGCAGGAAAGTCTGTGAGACTCTTCTCTCTAACCACTAGGAAACCAGAAGTGGTGCTGTGGCTCAAAGTGATAGAGCACTAGCCTTGAGTGAAAGAGCTCAGGGACAGTGCCAAGGTGGTCCTGAGTTCAAGCACCATGACTGAAGGAAAAATTTTACAAATAGAATATTGACCGTCAGTGAAGATAAAACTACTGAAGAGCAAACAGCCAGAAATGGTAGAACAAGGACCAAACCCTTGGCCTGGTTCTGAAGCTCACACAATGTTTGCGGCTCCACTCTGCCTTCTGTATGGGCTCTAGCCATAACCCTTGCCTTTTTTCTGCATCCCTCGAACGAGGGTGTGGAGCAGTTTGTAACCTCTATGCTGCTTCACATGACTCCTGTCCTAATTCAGGCTGTCAGTGGGTTTCCCTGGATTGATGCAATTGTTCCTTGTCTGGCCCATGTTATTTGGGCCTCTAGCCAACAGAGGGATTTTTTTTTTCTTCTAAAAATGCACATCTGATTGTCATTTAGTAGCTTCCCATAGCTGTCAAAATAAATGACAAAGTCCCTCAGGTTTCCTCTTTTCTCTCCTCATTCCCATCAACGTCATGCTGTTTCATGCTCTATGTCAAGAGCCACACAGCTGCCTTTGTGCTGTTTTGGATTCCATGTTTTTAGAGGCTCATGGGTAAATTGGAAACCATACAGGGATTATAAGGATGACCAGAATCCCAGGAAACGTTATAAGCAAAATGATTACTTAAGTGAGCCTATTTACTCTAAAAATTTTGAGTGTTACCAGGCGCCGGTGGCTCACACCTGTAATCCTAGCTACTTAGGAGGCTGAGATATGAGGATCACAGTTCAAACCCAGCCCACACAGGAAAGTCCGTGAAACTTATCTCCAGTAAACCACAAGAAAACCAGAAGTGGCATTGTGGCTCAAGTGGTAGAACGCTAGCCTTAAGCTGAAGAGTTCAAGGACACCACCCAGGCCCAGAGTTCAAGCCATGACTGACAGGAAAAAAAAAAAAAAAGATTTTGAGAGTGTAGAGATGGAATAGAAAATAATGGCAAAAAAACAAAAAAGAAAGAAAGAAAATAATGTCCAACTTGATGTATGTCACAGAGATTTTTTCTATAGAAAGACAAAATATCTAGCTAAGGGAGCTCTGAGTTTCTCTCTTTTTTTTTTTTTTTTTTGGGTCCGGTAGTGGGCCTGAACTCTGGGCCTGGGCGCTGTCCCTCAGTTCTTTTTTTTTTTTTTTTGTCGGCCGTGGGGCTTGAACTCTGGGCCTGGGCGCTGTCCCTCAGCTCTTCAGCTCAAGGCGAGCACTCTACCACTTGAGCTACAGCGCCACTTCCGGTTTTCTGGTGGTTTATTGGAGATAGGAGTCTCACGGTCTCTCCTGCCCGGGCTGGCTTTGAACCGCGATCCTCAGATCTCAGCCTCCTGAGTAGCTAGGATTACAGGCGTGAGCCACCAGCGCCCGGCAGTCCCTCAGTTCTTCAGCTCAAGGCTAGCGCTCTACCACTTGAGCCACAGTACCACTTCCGGTTTTTTCCTTTTTGCTTACGTGGTGCTGGAGAATCGAACCCAGGGCCTCATGCATGCAAGGCAAGCACTCTACCACTGAGCCACCTTCCCAGCCCCGGGAGCTCTGAGTTTCTCTATTTTTTTTTTTTATTACAAGCAATATAACTTCATTTTTGTCTTTTTTTCCCACTCAGTATAGTCTCAAGTTTCTGGACTTTAGTGCTTTTCCCATCTTAGACTACTGAGTGGCTGAGGCTAGAGGTATGTATCACCAAGTCTAGCTCCATTATGGATACTACAGAAACAGCCTTCTGCACAGGTTAGAAAGGTGATTTGAATACCTTCAATTTTTTTTTATTAAGGACATCTCAAATGCAGTAATTTCACATCAGTGTACTGTATCATAATACCAAGTGCCATTATTATTCACCAAGAATAAGAGCTTAGAATGTAGGCAGTTCCTGACACCAAGGTTTTAAATGATCATTTTATGTTTCTAGCACCAAAGGTAAAAGAACTCATCCCAAGAAGGACCAAAGGAACACTGGGGGGGGGGGGGGGGGGGAAGAGGCATTACTACAGGCAGCTGAGAAAATAAGCTCAGTGAAGCAGCAGAGACAAAGCAAGTACAAAGAATGGGACAGCTTCTTTCAAGTAAGACTTGGGTACAACAGTGGCGGAAGGAAGCTAACTAGGCAGGCTCCAAATACAAAGGCAACTCCTCCACAAAACTATTTGCAGCCACAGGCAGTTTTCTACAATATTAATGAGCATTAAGCTTCATTCAGACCTAGCAATCTCACCCAAGATTGTCCTGACTAAACCTGTTTCAAGCCTGTAGACCAGTTTATCAGGAAAACAAAAAGCATATTCATACACAGTATGGATAAAAGTACACCCCCCTCCCTCCACACACACAGACCAGCATTTGATTTCAGACATAGGATGTACCTAGATTAGAATTATTATCTTTGAAAACAATACTCTAAGGCATCAGATTTGGGGGCTAACCATTGATTCTTTAGTCTACTTGACTTGTTTAATAAGTCTTTGTTTTAGTTTAGACCAGCTGGAATTAGAAGAAAGGCTTTGTAAATTGCAATCTTTAAATCTTAATTATCTATTCATGTGGGAAAGGTGTGAGTCACAGATGGAAAAACCTGTTCAGCTTCAAACAACTGTATTATTTCCCTGAGAAGTAAGGCTACCTGCTCTGCCTCAATGGTGGACAGTATGCAAGAGCCTTTTAAGCAGGAGAGAAAGATGAGAAAGCCGAATAGCTTTCTGACTCTCCGTGAGTCATCTTATTAATTAGCAATAGTCACACCTTGGGGAAACCTCACTGCTTATGACACTGCCACTGTAAAGCTATGAGTCACATTTTTTTAATGGCTTCTCTGTTTATTATTAGAAGAGTAATTGTTACAGAATATCACAAAGTCATATTGTAACACAAGCAAAAAGAATGGAGAACCACTAGTATATTTTCATGGGTCAGTTGTGTGACTTAGTAGACTATTTGTGGGAGGGGGGCAGGGGGCACGTGTCCCAGTACATGAGGCTTGAACTCAGGGCCTCTCACTCTCACCTGGCTTTCCTGCTCAAGATAGAACTCTATCACTTGAGCCACATTTCCACTTCTGGAATTTTGATGGTTAATTGGAGATAAGACTCTTGGACTTTTCTACCTGAGGCTGGTTTTGAACTGCAATCGTCATATCTCAGCCTTCTGAGTGGCTAGAATTAAGGATTGAGCTGCTGTGCTGGCGAGACTATTTTCTGATAAATCAAAAAGAAAACAGGGATAGGCTGGGAAGGTGGCTCAGTGGTAGAGCCTTGCATGCCTGAGGCCCTGGGTTCGATTCCTCAGCACCACATAAGCAAAAAGAAAAAAGCCGGAAGTGGCACTGTGGCTCAAGTGGTAGAGTACTAGCCTTAAGCTGAAGAGCTGAGGGACAGCGCCCAAGCCCAGAGTTCAGGGCCCATGACCCGACCCCCCCCCCCCTAAAAAAGAAAAAGAAAACAGGGAACATATTGGAAGAAATGGTTACTTTTGTTAGCTGAAGAGCTACTTGAACTTTCATTTAATTCAAGTAGTTTTTTTTTTTTTGTGGGGGGGGTCCCTCAGCTCTTCAGCTCAAGGCTAGCACTCTACTACTTGAGCCACAGCACCACTTCTGGCTTTTTTCTCTTTGCTTATGTGGTGCTGAGGAATCGAACCCAGGGCCTCATGCATGCAAGGCAAGCACTCTACCATTGAGCTACCTTCCCAGCTCTCAAGTAGTTTTTATCCTTACAAAGAAATTACTGATGACCAAGTTCAATGGTTCTCCCAAGTTTGTTTTTTGCCTTTGTTTTGCCAGCCCTGGGGCTTGAACTCATAGCCTGAGCACTGTCCCCAAGCTTCTTTTGCTTAAGGCTAGCACTCTACCGTGTGAGCCACAGTACAACTTCCAGCTTTTTTTGTTTATGTGGTACTGAGGAATCAAACCCAGGGCTTCATGCATGCAAGGCAAGCACTCTGCCACTAAGCCACATTTCTAGCCCCAGTGGTCTCCAAGTTTAGCAATCCTTTCTCTGTTCTCATACAACTTGACCTTTTCTAGTTTTTCTACTCTATGGTATAGTGATAAATATTGATTTGATAGAAAAAGAATATAATCTTTCTGTTTCTTTCTGCCTTTCTGGGGTAGGGCCCACTAGTTATTGTACAGGTTTAACTAGTAACCATAGGGTAGGTAACTTCTCAATCCCTTTCCTCCTTTTTCTTGTGCCAGTACTGAAGTTTGAACTCAGAGCCTTGCACTCTTTCTTAGTTGAATTTTATTCTTTTTCAAAAAATGCATTTTATTATCTTCAAGTAGTTGTACAGGAGGGTTACCATTCAACATGTCAGTTTATGAGTACAATGCATTTTGGTTAATATCATCTCTTTCATCATTCTCCTCCAGCTTTCCCAATGCCTCTCTCCCCTCAATTTTCCAATGCTTGACTTTTTTTGGGGGGGGGGGTCCAGTCGTGGGGCTTGACCTTTGGGCCTGGGCGCTGTCCCTCAGCTCTTCAGCTCAAGGCTAGCTCTCTACCACTTGAGCCACACAGCCACTTCTGGCTTTTTTCTTTTTGCTTATGTGGTGCTGAGGAATCAAACCCAGGGCCTCATGCATGCAAGGCAAACACTCTACCACTGAGCCACCTTCCCAGCTCCCCCCCCCCTCCCCTTTTTTTTTAACTTAAGGCTGGCATTCTAACACTTTAACTATGCCTCCACTTCTGGCTTTTTGGTAGTTAATTGGGAATAAGAGTCTCACAAATTTGTCTGCTGGGGCTTGCTCCAAACTGCACTCCTTAGATCTCAAACTCCTGAGAAGATAGTATTATGGCCGTGAGGTGTCAGCTAACTCCCCAAGCTTGAATTCTGATTTCAACGTTTCTCTGAGTTTCTCCTCTAAGTAATTACTAAGCATTTCATGCATAGCACTGAGATTTCACATCTTCACTTTTCCCATCACCATAGTGCTTGTCTTACTTATTTCTGCTCATAGCATCATTGCCAGCATTCTTTTAGGCACTTGTTTTGACACTTGAGGTTCTTCTTTTTCCTCCTCCTCTCTGTCTGAAGATTCTCCAGGCCAGTGACTGACCATGACAATAGATTTTACCTTTGCAGTCTCCTTCTCAATCTCACTGCACTCTCAGATCTGCCCACGTTTACTCTTTGTCCATGATCACAGCAGACTCCAAGATGCCTCCTCGCCTCCAGGCTCCAGTTCATTCCTCATATAGTTGTCACATTCATTCTTGTCAGCAAAATATCCCTAATTATGTTCTTATCTATGGCTTCTTTAGATAAACCCACCAACCATCCTACCTTAACTATGTATTACAGGCTCTGCACCCCAATTAAGTGAAATGCTCACTTATTCCTTTACCAGTTTTGTATTTTCCCAGTACTTTACCTGTATTATTTTTTTCCCTCCATATTTCTCTTGTTCTTTCCTGAAACTGCTTATACACATCCTGTAATTTATCTCTTTTATGATCTTTGCCTGGGGTCCTTAACACAGGAGGAAGAAATCTACTTCCTTCTCTTGTGTACATTGGAAAATTTTTGGTTCTCCTCTTGGGCCACTTATGACTTTCCATCTAGTACTATTCTGGGCGTGTATATGTGTGTGCATGCGCGTGCGCAAGGGCACACGCACACATGAATACATGCACACAGGTGCTGGGGCTAGAACTCAAGGTCTCAGGCTTTTGCTAGGTTCTTCCACCCCCCCCCCCTCAAAATTGGAGCTCTCTACCAATTGAGCCACACCTCCACTTCAGGCCTTTTGATTGTTAATTGGAAATAAAAATCGCAAAGACTTTTCTGCCTGGGCTGGCTTCATACCACCACCTTCAGATCTGGGTCCCTGGAGTAGCTAGGCTTACAGGCATGAGCTATCAGGACCCTGCTCTAGTATGCATGTACAAGATGTCCTCTCTGCCAGATTGTACAGCTTATTTATTTATGATGCCTTCATTCAACATGTTGTTGTTGTTGTTGTTGTTGCTGCTGCTAGAGCCTAGTGCTTCACACTTGCTAAGCATATGCTGACACCAGGGTGTTATATCCCCAACTCAGCAAATATTTTTGATTATCCACTAAATACAAGTATTGTTGTGGAAGGAGACTCCCTTCAAGGAACTTATGATACAAATATAAGAATAATATTTAGTATACAAATATTGTGATTGAGGTGTGTGCAAAATGGGAGGAAAAAAGGGTGCTCCAAATTCAGCCTGGAAGAAAGAAGAATAGAAAATTCCAATGAGCAGATGACACCTGAACAAAGTTTTATATGCTGAGTTTGTTGAAGATGAGCAGAAAAGGGGGCTGGGAAGGTGGCTCAGTGGTAGAATGCTTGCCTTGCATGCTTGAGGTCCTGGGTTCAATTCCTCAGCACCACATAAGCAAAAAGAAAAAAGCTGGAAGTGGCGCTGTGGCTCAAGTGGTAGAGCGCTAGCCTTGAGCTAAAGAGCTGAGGGACAGCACCCAGGCCCAGAGTTCAGGCCCCAAGACCGGACCCAAAAAAAAAAAAAAAAAAGGTGAGCAGAAAAAAGACAGTCTGGATTGAAGAAAACATATTTCAAGGCACATAATGGATTCACATTTATGTCCCTTATTTCAATGGTTTCAACGTCTGTGTTAAACAGAACTTTTCTAGTAGCTCTAATATCTGTATTAAGTCAAGACTTTTTCATTACAAAGTACTCACCATTTTAATTTGTTTTGAGAGGAACATGGGCAATGTAGGGAATTATTTACAAAGTTATATTGCCAGGCACCTTCACCTGTAATCCTAGCTTCTTAGAAGGCTGAGATATGAAGATTGCAGGTTCGAAGTCAATGGGGCAGACAAATCTGAGAGATTCTTTCTCTCCAACTAGCCTGCAAAAACCAGAAATAGAGGTATGACCCAAGTGGAAGAGGACCAGCCTTAAGTGGAAAAAGCCAACCAAAAGCTCTGAATTTAAGCCCCAGTACTGTCACAGAGTATAAAAAGGTACAAATCCTTTTTTTTCTTTCTTCTTCTTCAGTACTGATTTTTGAAGTCAGGGGCTTCCTGCTTGCTAGGTAGGTGCTCTATCAGTTAAGTCAGGCCCCCAACCCTTTTGGTTTTACTATATGGATTGGATTTTGAATTGAACTGAGGCCATTGAGCTTTCCCTTGTCTTTTGTTTTGGTCACAGCTGGAACTCTTCCAGTTCTGGCTTTTTGCTAGTTAATTGCAGATAAAAGTCTTGCTGATTTGTCTCTCTGGGCTAGCACATTCTCTGATCTCATTCCCAACCCTGATCATTTTAAGTTAGTTGTTCTAACTAAAAATGTTTTTTTGTAGCTGGGCACTGGTGGCTCAAGTCTGTAATCCTAGCTACTCAGGAGACTGAGATCTGAGAATTGCAGTTCAAAGCCAGCCCAGGCAGGAAAGTCTGTAAGATTCTTATCTCCAAATAACCACCAAAAAAATGGAAGTGGAGTTGTAGCTCAAAGTGGTAGAGTGCTGTCCTTGAGCAAAAAGAGCTCAGGGATAGCACCTAGGCCCATAGTTCAAGCCCCATGGCCAACCAAAAAAAAAAGTTTCTCCTGTCCATGATATTCAAGAATTAAGTAATTACTACGTTAAAGCAGTGTTTGTCAAAAGTTCTAGCTATCTGGGGTTTGAGCCAACTAGTAGAGTATTTGCCTTGTAAATATGCTCAAGGCCCTGGGTTCAATGACCAATCATACATACACACTCTCACATATGTGTGTGTGAAAGTCCTAGTGGATTAGGATTCTTTAAAGACCTTTAAAAATATACTATAATGATTCCCTTAGATAACCCCAGCCTTTAGAGATTCAAAATTCCTGAGGTTAGAGTTCTTTTTAATTCTTCCTCCTCCTCCTCCTCCTTCTCTTCCACCTCCTCCTATTCTGCCTGTGTGCGCCCACTTGGCTTTTTCACTCAATGCTGGTGCTCTATCATTTGAGCTATAGCTTCACTTCTGGTTTTTAGTTGGTTAATTGGAGAAAAGATTCTTGTGGTAGGCTGGGAAGGTGGCTCAGTGGTAGAGCGCTTGCCTTGCATGCATGAGGCCCTGGGTTCGATTCCTCAGCACCACATACACAGAAAAAGCTGGAAGTGGGTGCTATGGCTCAAGTGGTAGAGTGCTAGCCTTGAGCTGAAGAGCTCAGAACAGTGCCCAGGCCCAGAGTTCAAGCTCCACGACCAGCAAAAAAAAAAAAAAAAGATTCTTGAGGACTTTTCTGCCTGGGTTGGCTTTCAATTAGCATGCTTAGATCTCAACCTCCTGAGTAACTAGGCATTAGTGCCAAACTAGAGCTTGTGTGTGCATGCGCGCGCGCGCGTGTGTGTGTGTGTGTGTGTGGTGGGGAGGGGTCATGGGGCTTGAACTCTGGGCTGGGTGCTTGTTATCCCTGAGCTCTTCAGCTCAAGGCAAGCCCTCTACCACTTGAGCCACAGCACCACTTCTGGTTTTCTAAGTGGTTAATTGGAGATGAGAGTCTCATAGACTTTTCTGCCCAGGCTGGCTTTAAACCATGATCCTCAGATCTCAGCCTCCTAAGTAGCTAGGATTACAGGTGTAGCCACCGGTACCCGGCCAAGCTAGTGCTTTTTAAAATCAACTTTGTAGTTGATTCTGAAAAGCATCCTGACTTTGGAGCAACTATCCTAGTCAGTTTATCTCTCTATGTTATGCACAGCATTACATAAATTTGTGCAAACAAATGGAGAATGCAGCTCATATATATATAGAGAGAGGAACATGAATTTTGCTTCCCTGGAAAAAAAATAGATGCACATATGCTAAGTACACATGGAAGATAATGTTTTAGAAGTATACTTCATTCTTTTTTTGTTGTTGTTGTTGTGGGTTGTGGGGCCTGAACTCTGGGTCTAGCTCTTCTGTCCCCCAGCTCTTCAGCTGCAGACTAGTGCTCTACCACTTGAGCCTCAGCCCTACTTCTGGCTTTCTCTGCTTATGTGGTGCTGAGGAATCGAACCGAGGGCCTCATGCATGCAAGGCAAGCACTCTACCACTGAGCCACCTTCCCAGCACCTATACTTGATTCTTAAGACTGTTGTTCAGAAAGAAGATTTGTAGGGCTTTATTAATTTTAGGATAGAAAATTTACTAAAATGAACATGCCATACTTGTTTGTTTGTGTGTGTGTGTGTGTGTGGCTTGAACTCAGGACCTTGATTCTGGCCCTTAGCTTTTTCAATCAGACTAGGTGGCTTACAACAACTTGCCCCTCAGCTCCACTTAAGGGTTGTTTTTCTTTTTTCTTTCTTTCTTCTCTCTCTCTCTCTCCTTCCTTCCTTCCTTCCTTCCTTCCTTCCTTCCTTCCTTCCTTCCTTCCTTTCTTTCTTTCTTTCTTTCTTTCTTTCTTTCTTTCCTTTCTTCCTGGTGGCTTTTTGGAGTTAAGTCTCACAGATTTAGTTCCTGTCTGGGCTGGCTTCAAACTGCAATCCTCAGATCTCAGCCTGAGTAACTAGAATTATAGGCTTGAGCTACCCATGTCCAGCAGAAAATAACATTCTTTTTGTTGTTGGTGATCACGGGGCTTGAACTCAGAGTCTGGGCACTCTGGGCACTGCCTCTGAGCTCTTTTGCTCAAGGCTAGCACTTTGAGCCACAGTGCTATTTCCAGTTGTCTGGTGGTTGGAGATAAGATTCTCACAGACTTTCCTGCCTGGGCTGGCATGGAACTTTGATCCTCATATCTCAGCCTGAGTATCTAGGATTCTAGAGCCACTGGCACCTGGCTGCTTTTCACTTTTGCAAATTCACTTTTCATTAACTCATATAACTTGGTGAAATGAAATATGCTTCTATAGTCACATTTAATAGAGAAGGAAGTCCTAAGCAATGAAGAAATTCGGCTATTGTTATTAGACTGTGTTAGTCAGCTTCATTTGCTATAACAAAATACTATATATCAGGTGGTTTAAACAACAGGAATTCATTTCTCACAGTTCTGAAGGTTGGGAAATTCAAGATCAAGGTGATGCTTTGGTTGCTCAGTGATAGCAAACTATCTAGCCTGTAGACAGAAGGGAGAGAGAATGGAGAGACAGAGGAGGGAGAATGGGAGAAAGGAAGAAAAGGAAAGGAATGGGACAAAGAATACTTCTCTGGTGTTGTCTTTGTCTCTACTTATAAAGGCACTAATCTCATGATGAGCTCCAGTGTGACCTCATCTAAACCTAATTACTTCATGACATCTGTTCACAAACAAACAAAAAAAAAAATTGTGGGTGGGAGGTGTCAAAATTCAGAGCTAAACTCAAACCAGTTTCAGAACTAGGACTAACAGCCAGGACACTGAACAAACATTTGCTGAGGCCTCCACTGTGAGAGGTGCTGCAGCCTGACACACCCAAGTCTGGTCAGTGGTATAATAAGTAATAATAAAAAGGGAGGGAGTGTCACCAAGGGAAACAGCCCTCTGAGTGTTCTGAAGTGGATGGAAGGACATCTACATGAGGAGAGAACAGTGAAAATGTTTGCATAGGTAGATACTGAAGGTTGGCTCTGCAGGCATGGAACAGTATTAGGAAAGGCTGAGTGATGGAAAGGTGCCCATAGTCTCTGAGAGAATGAGGCAGAGCCAGTTTAACCACAGGGAACTGCTCACGTAGAAGCAAGGCGCAGAATATGACAGAAAAATACTGGGGCTCTTAATGTCTCGCTCGGTTCACTGAGTGGTCCATGTCAAGTTTCCTGGGGATAAAGACCCTATTCTCTTATTAGTTGAACCCAAAGAAACTAGTCCAGGTCTCTGCAGGTGTACATAAACAAGACGCTACTGAAAGGACACAAAGCCAGGGAAGCCCTCTGATGGCCAGGCACCACCCTCCGGGTGCTAGTTGTGACACGGGCAGCAGACAGCTTTCCCAATGAGTGGAAATACAGGGTAGCCAGAAAAAAAGAGAAAAAGCAGGTCTCTTTGCTAGTTATCTTAAATGGAAGAAAATAAAATCGGGATTTGTTTCCTAAAACACAGGAGGAAATGGGCCTGGTCTTTCAGCTCTGGGTCTCACACCCCTGATTTCCAGGCCTGGGTTGCGGCCAAGAACGAGTAAGGATGAAGCCTAAGGACCAGTGGTCAAGAGCGAAGGTTCAGGGACGGGGGAAGGGCGAAGCAGTTTGGGGGTGGGGAGCATCCCGTGCTGGGGTCCCCGGAGCAGAAAGGCTGCCTGATTAATCCCCCTCCTCGGTCATCGGTTCCAGGCGCCTAACCGTTTATCTTGTTTTCAATTAAGACTCGTTTTCTCCTCCTCTCCAAAAGGGCGGGACCCAAGGATTCTGAAAAAATACCCCGAAGGGGCGGGAGATCGGGGTGTGCCAGCATCTGAAGGCTGCAGGCGGGTGGTACCCGCGCCAGTCTGACAGATAACTGCGCGTGTGCGTCCGCCCCCACGGTGCCGCGGCACACCGCCCACCCCGCGCGCACCCCGCGCCTCGCGACCGCAGGGTCCAGGGCGGGGGCGGGGTCGGCGACGGCTGGGGGCGGGCCGGGAGGGGGGGCGCGCGGCAAGGCCGGCGGGCGGAGAAAGCTCTTCCATGTTCCGATTGGGCCTCGGCTGATCAATGGGCGGTGTCTTGGGACAGTTCTACGGGCCGGCATTGGGTGTCTTAGACAGAGGGCGTGGTTTTGTGAAGTCAGTTCCGGTTGGTGTAAAACCCCCGGGGCGGCGGTGAACGGGCTTCAGATGCTTCTGGGTCGCGGTGTGAGCCGCGTCTCTGCTCTCCTGTCTGTGTGTAGTGGGGTGAGCTTCGGATCCCAGCATTAGAGCGACCCAGCTAGGGATGGGGGCCACTGGGACCGCGGCCGCTGCGGCCACGGGCAAACTCCTGATCCTGCTGCTTCTCGGACTCACGGCGCCTGCTGCGGCGCTGGCGGGCTACATCGAGGTGAGGACCGGGCGGACGCCGGAGCGCCGTCTCCTCTGACCGCTGGGGCAGCGCGGCCTGCGATCCGCGGGATCTGCGGCCGGCGGGGCTGGGGGCGCGGCGCGGCGGGGTCCGGCGCTGCGGCTGGGCTAGCGCGCCCTCCCCCTCCCGCCCCTGCTTGGCGCAGTGCTAGTGCTGGAGGTCGGGCTGCCTCCGTCGCCGCAGAGGCCAAATGAAAGGCGTCGGGGGCTGCGGGCTGCGATGGGGTGCGGGGGGCGGCGGGCAGCCTCGGCCGACCCGGCCCCCAGCCCGCCCTCAGGCGCCGCCGCATCCTCCGGGGACCTCCGAGTCGCCCTGACTCCCGCCCTGCCCTCCCCGGGGACGATGCTGCCCGGTGCTCCCTGCGGCCCCGCGGGCGTTCGGGTTGCTGCCTTCCCTCCTGGGGGGTCGAGGGGAGGCCCGCCGGGACCCTCTCGCTGTCTCCCGCGGCGGCCGGGCCTTGCTTTCCGGCTTCCACCTGCCGCCGGCGATGGGGGCCAGGTGGGCCGGCGCCGGAGGGGTTGCAGCCGGAGCTCCGGCCCGCGGCGAGCCCAACGCGGCGGGGTGCCTGCCTCCCCGCCTCCGCCTGGGCCGCGGCCCGGGTCGGATGAAATGGGGAGCGGTGTCTCCGGTGCTAGCCCTTTTGGGGGAGGTGGGGTGGGGGAGGGCTCAGCCGGGAGGACAGGTATCCCCGAATCCGTCGTGAAAACTGCCTTCTCGGCCGTACTTCTTGGGCGTCCGGATCTCTGCAGCGGTGACCCCCCCCCCTTCCGCCCCCCGGTAAACATCTTTGTGCCGCGGGGTGGCGAGGTGGCCCGGCGCCCGGGCGGTTGGCGGGAGTTCAGGCGGCTGGGGAAGGCTTGGGTGGCGGGGGTCGGGCGCCAGATCGGGTCCTGCCGGGGTCGGCACCGCACTCTCCCCCGGGGGGCCTCCGGGAAGACCTGGGAAACTCTCGGGATCGTGCTTGGACTGTTGGCCCGGAATGTGTGTTTCTGGTGTAGTTCCTTTTTTGCGGCGATTCGCTCTCTTTAAACATCACTGTTGGTTTTTCTGCGTGTGGAGCCAGGTTTCAGGGAGACAGGCATCTGGATTTGATTAAATCGCCATCGCCTGACAACTTTACAATGAAAAAAAAAAATAAAGCCCAGTTTAGGATGTGTTCATTTATGCAAAATGGATAACTATTTCCACCGGTAAAATACATCTAATAAGGGAGGGAAAAACCCCCCTCAGACCAAACTCCATAAACCTTTATGATCATCCGGCTTAAAGCTGTGTGACTTGGAGAGTGCGGGTGGTGGAAGAGTTAAATTTTCAGTGGAAGTAGTTAATGTTTATATACGCGGGCTTTTAGACAGATTATTTCAGGTTCCACACAGTGGGTAGGGCTGTGTTTGTGATCCCTGGTAAGATGTCGCAGGAAAATGGCTCTGTCGGAGGGATGGGAAGGGAGGAGTGGGGTGGGGTGGGGGGGAAGGTTTTGGAAAAGGATTCTATCTGTATGATAGAACTTCATCTTCATAGATCAGACCTTACTTCATTTTCCAGTGAGGCACAGTTAATTCCTAACAAAGGACTTTTTTTAAAGAATGTGTTACTACACATGCCTACAGAAAACAATACCAGTTAGTTGTTGTGGATTAAATTTGATAGCCACACACTCTTCTGTTGAAGTCTGCTGAACAATTTAAGATGTAAACATTTCTGCAAACTGCTTTTAAGATGCTATTTTATGGTCAGTAATGCCTGTTCTTTGAAAGTATGTTTTTGTCATACAAGTTATTTTTCAAGAGCCTTTTCTTTTTCTTAGCTGGCAGAATTCACTGTATATAATTTAATTTGTTGTCAAGCAAAGGATTGCTTAAGCCTTAATTTAGATGAGAATGGCCTAAATCAGGATGTCTTTGGGAAGGCCCTTACTGAGATTAGCCAAGGGGATTCTAGCCAAATCCCTGTCAAGCTGCTTGGCACAGAATTATTGATTGGAGGATCTTTAGTGTTGTTTGGTGTTGACTAAATTAATCTCTCACACCTGTTTAAAAAGAAAACCCCACCTCTCAGGGTCACTTCCTTTCCTCTCTTCAATCCAAGGCAAGTTCTCTTGTGTGCTTGCTCCCATTTTGGAATCACAAGAATATGTGCACAAAAATCCTTCACCCTCCATAGTGGATATTAGTCTTCTGAGTCAGAACTTGAATTTGTTCTGCCACATCTGAAAGTAGGAGCCATTTGTTTGCCAATTTTCAGGAAACCCAAATTAAGTATGGCAACTGAGGCAAAGGGAGAGAAGTCTTTGTGTTCGTATTCTGAGAGATGATATGGAGATGTTTAATGTACCTGGGAGAAATACCTTGGCAGTACTTCTGTCCTGTGTTTAAAAGTCTGTTGGGGTCTGGTGCCAGTGGCTCATGCTTGTAATCATAGCTACTCAGGAAGCTGAGATATGAAGATCAAAGCTCAAAGCAAGTCTGGGCAGGCTGAGACCCTTCTCTCCAATTAATCACCAAAAAACAGGAAGTGGCACTGTGGCTCAAAGTGATAGAGTGCTAGCCTTGAGCAGAGAAAGCTCTTGGACAGTGCCTCGGCAGAGTTCAAGCCCCCACATCAAACCAAAAAAAAAAAAGTCTGTAATAGGATTAACTGAGGTGCTTTCACCCTCCCTCCCCTCAGTCCTGAGGCTTTTTGTTGAAGGCTGGTGCTCTATCACTTGAGCCAAGTCTCCACTTGTATCTTTTTGTTGGTAAATTGGAGATAAGAATCTCAGACTTTTGTGTCTGAGGTGACTTTGAACTGAGTTCTTCAGTTCTCAGCCTCCTGAGTACCTAAAATTACAGTCAATGCCTAGCCTTGAACCTACTTTTTAAACTTCGTATGAAAATTTAGCTTCTGAAGTGAGATGCAATGTAAAGTTTAAAATACATTTAGATTTTAAAGACAGATTAAAAGGTAAAATTGACATCTATTTTTTTTTTATATCTTATCTATATGTATTAGTGGGACTTAGAGCCTTCTGCTTGTTAGGCGGGTGCTCTACCACTTGAGCCAAACTCCCAACCTAGAAATCTCCATTTTTATATTGATTGCAGTGAAAAGATATTATTTTAGACATTTGACTAAATAATATGTGTGAAATCCTCCAGTTTTTTAAAGAATAAGGCTAATGTAGCTACTAGACTGTTTAACTGTGCATATGTGATGACATTATATTTCTGCTAGACAGTACTGATTTCAAGTTTTTCATGTGTTAATAACAATGCAGTTAAAAAGAAATATACAACTATATGTTTCCCAATAAAGTCTATCTCAAAGTTGGTCCAGCATGATCTTCAGTGTTTGTTGTTTTGTTTTTGTTTTTGCCAGTCCTGCGGCTTGAACTCAGGGCCTATCCCTGAACTTCATTTACTCAAGCCACAGCACCACTTCTGGCTTTTTCTGCTTATATGGTAATGAGGAATAGAACCTAGGGCTTCATGCATTCTAGGCAAGCACTTTACTACTAGGCCACATTCCTAGCCCCAATTCAGTGTTTTTTGTTTTTTTTTTTAATTAAGGAAAAAAATGTTAATTTTTCCCTGTTACTCTTAACAGTTAATTTCTATTTCTATTTCTCTCTCTCTCTCTCTCTCTCTCTCTATATATATATATATATATATATATATATATTTATTTATTTATTGGTTGTGGGGCTTGAACTCTGGAACTCTGGGCCTGAGCTCTGTCTCTCAGTTCTTCAGCTCAAGGCGAGCGCTCTACCACTAGAGCTACAGCACCACTTCCGGTTTTATAGTGGTTAAGAGTTTCACAGACTTAACTGCCCTGGCTGGCTTTGAACCACGATCCTCAGATCTCAGCCTCCTGAGTAGCTAGGATTACAGGCGTGAGCCACCGGCGCCCGACTTTCCTTTATATTTAGAAATAACAAAGCTTATAAATAATGCCAACTTTGTGTAAACAGTTCTAATAGCATTTACTCACATTCACCATTAACATTTCCCACATTCATGATTTATTTTCATAGGTTCAGGATGGCAGGGTTGGGGGAGATGGATTGGAAGATGTTGATCAATGTTACAGAGCCCTGGGTTCAGTCCCCATTACTATGCTAAAAATAAGTTGCTGTATCAGTCTCTTATCATTGTATTTTTGCTAAGGGATATAAAAGTAGGTTATGAACATTATTCCCTTTACCCTGAAAACTTTAGTAAAGACTAAAAGATACTTTCTTACACAGTCTTGTACTCTGTGTGTGTGTTTGTGTTTGAATTCAGGGCTTAACCTTTTCGATTTTTTTTCCCCCCCTTAAAGTTGACATTCTATTACTTCAGCTGACCACTTTCTCTACTTAATAGTTTTTTGCTAGCTAATTGGAGATAAGATTCTCTGGGGTTCGTTTGCCTGGTCTGGCTTTGAACCTTCAGCCTTAGATCTTAGCGGAAGTTTAACGTTGGTAAAATACTTCAGTGAAGCTCAAGTGTCCTGTCTTACATAAACATTTTTTTTTTTTTTGCCAGTCCTGGGGCTTGAACTCATGGCTTAGACACTGTCTTTGAGCTTTTTTTTGCTTAAGGCTAGCACTGTACCACTTGAGCCTCAGTGCCACTTTCAGATTTTTCTGTTTATGTGGTACTGAGGAATCCAATCCAGGGCTTTGTGCATGCTAGGCAAACACTCTACTACTAAGCCATATTCCCTGATTTTTTTTTTTTTAATGCCAGTATTGGGGCTTGTAGGACCTAGGCGCCGTCCTTTAGCTTTTTAACTCAAGGCTGGGGACTCTTTCTCTTGAGCCATACCTCCACTTCTGGCTTTTTGCTAATGGGCTTTTCCTGCTCTGCCTGGCTTGGAACTAGGATTCTCAGATCTTCTGAGTGGCTAGGATTATTAGGTGTGAGCCATTGGCACACAGGTAGCATGGGTATTAGTAAAGTTATTAAGCTATTGAATACTTAGCAGTAACATATACAAGGTTATTTCTTTATTTTTAGCATTTTTGTGGTAATTCATTTGAACTTGGGACTTCACACATGCAAGGCATGTCTCCAGCATGGTTATCTATTTTTCCTAAATACAAAAATCACATTTTTTTACTTGTTTGATATTGTTTATAGAAAAGAAGACAAGGGCTGGGAATGTGGCTTAGTGGTAGAGTGCTTGCCTAGCATGCAGGAAGTCCTATTCCATTCCTCAGTACCACATAAACAGAAAAGGCTAGAAGTGATGCTGTGGCTCAAGTGGTACAGTGCTAGCCTTGAGCACCAAGAGGCTCAAGGACAGTGCCCAGGTGCTGAGTTCAAGCCCCAGACTGGCAAGAGAAAAGAAATTGGAAACATAATTTTTCAAGATAGTTTGTATTATTCACTCTGTGAATTCTCAAGCTTTCTTATTTTTGTTTCTGAGATTCTGTCTCAAACAAACTATACTCACAGTATAGCTCAGGCTGAACTTGTGATTTTCTTGTGTCTCTTGAGTGCTGAGATTACAAGTGTGTGTCCCCATACCTGACTTGCACTTTTCATTTTAGAATAACAGAAGAAAAAGTCTGTAGGCTATGTATTCACATGGTAAGAAATTTTAAAAAATACAAACAAGTGAAAGTTAAGCCAAAGTCATATCATCTAGGGAAATATCACTATAAACATTTTCATGGTGTTCATCCTTCTAGATAGGTACAGAATTAAAATAGCACATACTAAATTAAAAAAAAATATATAGCACGTACTGCCTAGTGCCTGTGGCTCACACCTGTAACCCTAGCTACCCAAGAGACTGAGATCTGAGGATCATAGTTCAAAGCCAGCCCAGGCAGACAGATCTTAGAGACTCTTAACCTCCAATTTACCACTAAAAGTGAAGCTGTGGCTCAAGTGGTAGAGTACTAGTCTTGAGCAAAAGAGCTCAGGGGCAGCACCCAGGCCCTGTGATCAAGCCCTAGGACCAGCACACACAAAGTTGGTACTATTTTTTTTCTCCAAATATAGTGTGTGTATATATATATAATATATATTATATATATATAATATGTTTTTTTCGGGGGGGGGGGTTGGTTGTGGGACTTGAAATCTGGCCTGCTTGCTGTCCCTCAGCTCTTCAGCTTAAGGCTAGTGTTCTACCACTTGAGCCACAGCACCATTTCCAATTTTCTGAATGGTTTATTGGAGATAGGAGTCTCATAGGCTTTCCTGCCCAGGCTGGCTTTGGGCCACAATTCTAAGATCTCAGTCTCCTGAGTAGCTAGGATTACAGGCCTGAGCCACTGGCTCCCACTTCCAAATATTTCTTTATTGAGGTTAAGTGACTATATAAAGTTTCATAGTACTGTTACATAGTTATACTTTGCTAAAGTCACAAGCACATTTTAGCCTTCATAATGATCACTATCATCTTAATCTACAAAGCTTATAAACTCTCTGAACTTTAACAATAAAACTATTTCTTACAAATCAGGTGATATGTACATTTCTTTTGCTTAGTATCATCTGTTTCCTCTTACTATTTTAAATTGTCTTCAAATGAGCTATAGAGATAAAAGTACTCTTTCTTGAAGTGACAAAAGTTACAGGTAAATTTTTGTACAGTAATTGTAGTTGCTGTGGAGGGGCCAGTTAAGAGAGAATTGTAAATTGCCAGTAATTCAATTTTTGTGAGCTGTTCTTCAGTGAGATAAACTAGGTTGCTGTGAAACTTAATTATATTTGGTATACTGTACCTTGGTTTATGGCTTAAGATGGAAAGTAGACGGGGTAGCTGCATTGAGATAGGAATAGGACCCAGTTCTTTGTATCTAGTACAGGTCATAATTACTTCTACCATGGGATTTTATTTCAATTATTTTGCATGGGCCATGCACATTAATGATACAGAAGCCTTCTATCAATGAGTTATAGTTGATTTCTTTTTTAAATGAAGTCATTTAGATATAACTAATTTTTTTATGAAAAGGTTAGAAAACTCACTTTTAAAAATTTGTTATTCATACAACTAGAATTAACCTATTGTGTGGTTCTGTGCTAGACATTAAATTGTAGCAGTAAACATAATGTGGATAGTAGTACTCTACAAAGTGTTCTCACATGTGATGTTGAGTTTCAGAGGTTCCCAAGTGACTCTTAATAGGCAAGTAGAGGAAAAACAAAACAAAACTGTAGCAACAGTCTGGTAAAGTAGGCATTCTTACCCTTACCCGAAAAGGGAGTCAGCAGAGGCCAAGGGTTGAAGGTTACATGGATTGGCAAGGGTTATTTCAAGTTCTTTGCTTTTTCCTTCCTCTGTCATGGTGTTTTCTAATATTTACTGTTTGCCTGTAAATTTCTCCTCACTCTTGTTTACATTATCTTTCTCACTATTAAAAACTTGATAAGCCAGGCACTGGAGGCTCATGCCTGTAATACTAGTTATTCAGGAGGCTAAGATCTAAGGATCATGGTTTGGAGCCAGCCCAGGCAGGAAAGTCCTTGAGACTCTTTTCTCCAATAAACTACTCAACAAAACTGGATGAAGCTGGGGCTCAAGTGGTAGAGCCCAGGCCCTCAGTTAAAGCCCTAGGAGCTGCTTAAAAATAAGCTTGACATTAGGAAGTGGTGGTTGTTGCTCAAGTGATAGAGGGGAAAATGCCAAGGGAGATTGGAAGGCATTGAGTTAAAGTTCCAGTACCAGGGTGCACAGTAAATAAGCACACACAACCTAATATGAATATTTTCTTTAAAAGGAAGTAGTTTTGTGCAGAAAATAATATATGGTGAACCAATGTGTATCAAATGTGACAATGACTGTAGGGTATAACTGCAGAGACTGCCATTTTACATTTTCTACTTTTTAAAAAAGACAAAACAGCTTTTTATGCCTTTTTGTATAGTGTGCAAATTCTAAATACTAAACTTGTTTTGTCTTTGTATTCTGAGCCCCTTCTCCCTAAACATAGACATAACCTACAACCCAGCCATACCACTCTTAGGTATCTACCCTGAGCAACAGGACCCAGGGCAAGAACACCTGCACTTCTTGTTCATTGCTGCTCTGTTTACAATAGCCAAGATATAGAAACAACCCAGATACCCCACTACGGATGAATGGATCTAAAAATTGTGGTACCTATATACAATGGAATTTTACACAGCCATTAGAAAGGAAATGGATGGAACTAGAAGAACTAGAAGAAGAAATCATGTTGAGTGAGATAAGCCAAGATCAGAGAGAGAAATAACGCATGGTCTCCCTGATATGCAGATGTTAGATTCAAAATGCAATGAGATTGGACAAAGTATACAGAACTAAAGATACCCATACTCAGTGAAACCAAAAGAGGACAGTCCTGGGAGAGTAACACTAAGTTGTAATACCCAAGCACCTCTTCATATGTGCATAAAATAATATACAGACTGAAAAGTATCCTTAAGACAAGAAAACTAAGGACTTCTTAATTTATCTTATTGTTTTTAGATGACTATATTCTTTTTTTTGGGGGGGGGGTCCAGTCGTGGGGCCTGAACTCTGGGCCTGGGCACTGTCCCTCAGCTCTTCAGCTCAAGGCTAGTGTTCTACTACTTGAACCACAGCACCACTTCCGGCTTTTTTCTTTTTGCTTATGTGGTGCCGAGGAATCGAACCCAGGGCCTCATGCGTGCAAGGCAAGTGCTCTACCACTGAGCCACCTTCCCAGCCCTAGAAGACTATATCCTTTACCTCATATATGGTTTGTACATGTGCACATCTGAGAGGGAAGCTGGAAGGAGGGCACAGAATCAGTGGAAAGCGGGTGAAAAAATATAGCAGAGGGGCCCAACAGCTATACTGGACACTGATGAAAATGAACTAAGCAACTCAAGGGGAGTGATTGGGAGGGAGGGAATGAGAGAGAAGAGGAAACAGCTGATCCTAAGCAAAAGGAAAGAAAAGTACATACACCCAATTTGGAAGAAATAGTCTTATTATTAAAGTTGGTAGAGTAAGCTTTGTAGATTAAGATGATGATTATCATTATGAAGGTTAAAAAGACAAAACAGCTTTTTGTGCCTTTTTGTATAATGTGCAAATTCTCAATAGTAAACTTGTTTCATCTTTGTATTCGGAGCCCCTCCTTCCCTAAAAAAATTCAAGAGAGCCAGGTAGAGTGCCTCACGCCTGTAAATTCCAACTACTTAGGAGATATCGATAAGGAGGATCTAGGTTCAAAGGCCAACCCTCGGTAAAAGTAAGCCAGACCCATCTCAATCAAAAAGCTGAGTTGAAATGACAAAATTCTAATTCCTATTCTCAAGGGTTCAGTTAGAAGATGTTTGTAACTCATGCTGATCCATTGGTGCTTAGAGTCCATTCTTTTTTGTTGTGGGTTTTTGTCTGTTTGAGCCAGGACTAGAACTTCCACATACAGCCTCTTGCTCTTGCTTGGCTTTGTTCAATACCAGATTTGTATGACTGGAGCCTCACCTCTACTTCTGTTTTTTTGTTGCTTAATTGGAGATTACAGTGGACTTTATTTATGCTTGGTCTGACCTTGAGCCTTGGTACTCAGATCTCAGCTTCTTGAGTAGCTATGATTACAGATATGAGCCACCCAAGTTCTGCTTGAAAAGCCTGTCCTTTACCAATCATTCACATTATTTCTTGGGCATTTAGTCTTTCCTCAGATTGTTGAAGAATGGCGACTTGCTTTGTGGATATATATTTGTGTCTAATTCACTGTTACATTTTTGTGCCAGTACAGGGACTCTTGAATTCACCAGAAGTTAATTTAACTCTTGACTTTGAGGTGGAGGTGTAGCATACCCATTCATGTTTTTAAAAAACCTGCTCAGGCCGGGTGCCCGTGCCTCACACCTGGAATCCTAGCTATCCAGGAGGCTGAGACCTGAGGATCTCGATTCAAAGCCAGCCCAGCTGGGAAGTCCATGAGACTCTTACCTCCAATTAATCACCAGAAAACCAGAAGTGGCGCTGTGGCTCAAGTGGTAGAGTGCTGGCCTTGAGCTGAAGAGCTGAGGCACAGTGCTCAGGCCCAGAGTTCAAGCCCCATGAACAACAGAAAACCCTCAAACTTGCTTAGGCTTTAATTAGTTATCATAGTTTGTTTATCAATAAAGTTAATTATTTGAACATTGTGATGATTTCAGAAGATAAGGATGTGATGATATTTGAACAGTAAAGATGGTCTTTTTTTTTTTTTTTGGCTGGTCCTAGGGCTTGAACTCGAGGCCTGGGCACTGTTCCTGAGCTTCTTTTGCTCAAGGCTAGTGCTGTGCCACTTGAGCCACAGTGCCATTTCTGGCTTTATTGGTTTATTGGAGATGAGAGTCTCACAGCCTTTCCTGCCTGGTGGCTTTAAACCATGATCCTCAGATCTCAGCTAGGATTACAGGCATGAGCCACCAACGTCTGGTGAGCCTTTTACAATTTAAAATAACAAAAGAAAATAGTGTACTCTACTTGCACAATCACCAAGAATAAGAACATGGCGGTATCTTCTTTCTCTTCTCTAGAAGTAAGTATTGGCCTGACTTAAAGGAATTACTCCTTGCCTTTATAGTTTTGCCAACCAGGTTTCCTCACTTTCCTGTTTGTTTTTTTTTTCAAACTCTTGCAAATGAGATCATTCAGTATGTATTCTTAAGTATTTGATCTGTTTAACTAAGTCTGTCCCGGGGCTTGAACTCAGTGCCTGGACTTGTCCTTGGACTTTTTGCTTAAGTCTGGTGTTCTACTACTTGAGCCACAGCTCTACTTTTGGCTTTTTGGTAGTTAAGTGGAGATAAAAGTCTCATAGTCTTTCCTTCCTGGACTGGCTTCAAACTTTGCTCCTTAGATGTCAACCTCCTGAGTAGCTAAGATTGCAGGTGTGAGCCACCAGTGTCCAGTCTGAACATGTTTTTGAGAGTTGTTTGTGTTCAATATAGATGCAATTTGTTTCCATTGTTGTATTGTGAGAATAAATTACAACCTGTTTTGCCAATAGATATTTGAGTTTTTTCCAGTTTGAGGTTATTAAGATAATGTTCTCTCTGTGGGTTGTCTTTGCACTGCTTTGGCTGTTTGTTTTCTTGGATACTGAGGATTGACCCCAGGGCCTCTAGCATGCTATACACATGCATGCACTACTTAGAACCACATTCCTAACCTCTTACTCTATTTACTGATGTCTTTTGAAAATGCTGTTTGTTCTATATTGATATCCAGTCTAAACCCTTCATTATCAAGATTGTCCATTTCCCTTCTGCTTGACTCTCATAAATCAAGTACTTCTACGCATGAATCTGTGGATTTCTCTCTTATCATTCTTACATATTTTGTCTTATATTGATCTTTATGTTTGGGTCAGATAGTAAGATTTCACATTTACTAGATTTAATTCTTTTTAAATTGGTTGCATCCAGTAGTATTTTAGTTTTCCCTTCCCCTCTCCTTCCTTCTATCCCAACCCTTGACATCCCACACACACTCACACTCAGGCACACACACCCACACACCCAGCTGTAATTTCTGATACTTTTTTTCTCCTTGTAATTAATAATTTCGAACTTGCTGTATCTTTCTGAAATAAAATACTTTCCTTCTTTATTTCTAGCAATATTTTACTTAGTTTGTTACCCATATACTAGATGTATTTTTTAACTTAGTAAAATATCGTCTTTTAATTGGAATATTTGATCCACTTATACTCAATGCAATTAATATATTTGAGTTTCCTGGTCTAAATAGAAAATGAATTCATTCATTCATGAATTTGTGTGTGTGTGTGTGTGTGTGTTGTTGGTCATGGGCCCTGAACTCTGGGCCTGGGCGCTGTCCCTCAGCTCTTCAGCTCAAGGCTGGTGATCTGCCACTTGCTGCTTATGTGGTGCTGAGGAATCAAACCCAGGGCCTAATGCATGCAAGCAAGCACTCTACCACTGAGCTACCTTCCCAGCCCTGTGAGCGTGAGGGGGGTGGGTGGGGATGGGTGGGGGTGGGTGGTTAATTGGAAATTCAAGTCTCAGGGACATTCCTGCCCCAGCTGGTTTTGAGCTGTGATCTTTGGATCCCAGCCCTGAACAGCTAGGATTACAGACGGAAACCACTGGCACCCAGTTATTCGTGAATTTTTTTTACAGGCTTTGAAATGGGAATCATCCTGTCTCTGCTTCCATGCTAAGAATACAGACATGCACCACTGCCATGCTCAGTGTCAACTTTTTTTTGGGGGGGGGAGGGAGGGGCAGTCATGGGTTTGAACTCAGGGTCTGAGAGCTGTCCCTGAGCTTTTCTGCTCAAGGCTAGCACTTTACCACTTGAGCCACAGCTCCACTTCTAGTTTTTGAGTTGTTAATTGGATATAGAGTCTCACAGGGACTTTGCTGTCTGGGTTGGCTTTGAACCACGATTGTCAAATCTCAGCCTCCTGAGTAGCTATCACAGGTGTGAGCCACTGGCGTGCCCAGCTCAACTTTTTTTTTTTATTGTGAAAATACTGTACAGAGGGGTTACAATTACCTGGGCAAGATAATGAGTACATTTCTTATCAAGCATTGTAGCCTCCTCCAACTTTTTTTTTTTAATGAATGTTTATATAATAGGCTCACTGAGAGTAGTTTCTTTCATAATTTTAGAAATTATATCCTACTTTTTTTATAGTCTACTTTTTTCTGATTAATTTTGAGCTTTTTTATTGAATCTGGTTTTCAGAAATTTTATTATTATTTACTTCTATGTAAATTCTTTTTTTCCGTCTGTGTGCTTGACCTGAGGCTTTAACTTCCGGTCTTGGCATTATCCTTGAGCTTTTTAAAATTTTACTTTTGCTGAAGGCTAGCCACAGGTCCACTTTTGGCTTTTTGGTGCTTATTGGAGGTAAAAGTCTCAGATCTTCTTGCCTAGGCTGACAGATTTCTTCAAACTATGATCCTCAGATCTCACTTTCATGAGTAGTTAATATTACAGGTGAAATTCGTTGAATCTGTATTTAAATTTCTTGTATCAATTTTGGAAAGTTCCTAGACTTTAAATGTTAAAATAATTAATGTTGGTTTTGCCCAATTTTTCTTTTCTGTAGTACCCCAAAAGTCTTAACACATTGTCTCTGTATCCTCTATAATCCTCATTTAATGATTTTCTTGTGATTCATCTTTCTTACAGTTTCTTCAGCTCTGTCAATCTACCAGTCCATCAGTTGACTTTGTTGTTTTCTGTTATTGTGGTTTTGAGTTTTTTTTTCCTGGTCATAGGCTTGAACTCCCAGCCTGGGCGCTGTCCCTCAGCCCTTCAGCTCAATGCTAGTGCTCTACCACTTGAGCCACAGTGCCACCTCCAGCTTTTTCTGTTTCTGGGGTGCTGAAGAATCCAAACCAGGGCCTCATACATACGAGGCAAGCACTCTACCACTGAGCCACCTTCCCAGCCCCTACAGTTTTGAGTTTTATAATTTAAAATTGGTTTTAATTTTTGTCTAGATCTTAGCTGTAATTCTCAATCTTGTTTTTGGTGTCTTAGAACATGGTAAGAATAGCTGAAAAGTCTTGTCTAAAGTTCTGGCACCTAGGGTCTCTGTATTCCCCCTATTGTCATTTCTGCTGGTTTTTATTCATTTCATTTTTTTGGTCAGGTTTTGTGTTTGTTTTTTTTTATTGTGAAAATACTGTACAGAGGGGTTACAATTACATGGGCAAGATAGTGAGTACATTTCTTATCAAGCATTGTAGCCTCCTCCTTTGTTTACCCTTCCCAAGGTTTTGTGTTTTTTTAATTGTATGTCAGGCATTTTATATGTATGGATGTTCATATATTATTAATTCAAGGCCTAAAGCTAATTTTATGTTCTGGAGACCAATTTTTTTTTTTTTTTTTAGAACTTCAGGACACTAGTAATAAAGAATCTTATCCTAATTTGTTGGATTAGGATCACTGGAAGCTGAGCTACAGCCTCGGTGAAGTCCTGCCAATTTCTACTTTACATTTTCAGGTTCAGCTGCATTTGGTATCAAATCTTTTAAACTTTGTGTCTTTAAGCAACCTCCCTTTCTCTTTAGCCCTCTACCTCATGCCCTTTCTCTTTTAGTCCTTTTATTTTGCCAAAAGCACCAGTGAGCTCTTCCAGTCTTCTTTTTTGTTGTTGTTTTGTTTTTGTTGATCTTGGGGCTTGAACTCTGGGCTTGGGCACTGTCCCTCAGCTCTTCAGCTCAAGGCTAACACTCTACCACTTGAGTCACAGCTCCACTTCGGGCTTTTTCTGTTTATGTGGTACGGAGGAAGCTAACTCAGGGCCTCATGCAAGGCAAGCACTCTACCACTGAGCCACCTTCCTGGCCCTCTTCCATTCCAGGCTTCTAACTTCCCCAAAGAAGTAAAGTTTCATTCATCTCTCTGGGCCTCTATCTTTCCCTGTGTACTATTATGCATGGCAACCTTTGACCCTGTTTTACATTTCTACTGCTTTCATGAAAGCATTTTACCATCTAAGTAAATAATTGTTGCTTTTTTCCCCCACTCTCTTTAAGACAGGTTCCCTTATAACCCAAGCTGTCCTTAAAACATGATTCTCCTGCCTCAGCCTTCTTCATGCTGGGATTACAGGTGCTATTTTCTTTTACCAGTTTTCTTTTCTCTACATCATTATTTCTCAGAGAAACAATCCATTTTATTTATAGTGAATCACTTTCCAGGCCAAACTCATTATTGTTTATTATTATTATTATTTTTGTCAGTCCTGGGGCTTCAAGTCAGGAGCTGGGCACTGTCCCTGAGCTTCTTTTTGTACTCTACCACTTGAGCAACCACAGTGCCACTTCTGGCCTTTTCTGAGTAGTTTGTTGGAGATAAGAGTTTTATGGACTTTTCTGCCTGATCTGGCCTTGAACTGTGGTTCAGCCTTCTGAGTAGCTAGGATTACAGGCATGAGCCTGACTAACGTTACTCTTAAATCACTTCATTGTTTGGGGCTCCCCTCCCATTCCTGCCCTCCCTCTATTTTTTTCCTCCTTTTCTTTCCCCTCTTCCCTCCTCCCCCTCCTCCCTTCTCCTTTTCCTCTTCTCTTCTCCTCCTTCTCTTCCCCTTTCCTTTCTCCTCCCTTCCCTCTCCTCCTCCCATCCCCCTTCTCCTCCTCTTTTCCCCTCTCCTCCCCTCTCCTCTTCTCCCTGTCTGAGTAGCCTAGACTAGCCTTGATCTCTTGGTCCTCCAGCCTCCAACTTTCTAGTGCTGGGATTAACAGGTGTGGCCATTTCCCTCTCCCAGTCCAAGTACATCTTTGGAAATACTTGTATGTAGATATAAAGGACTGCCTAGTCTTTTTTTTTTTTTTGCTTGTTGTGGGGCTTGAACTCAGGACCTGGGCACTGTCCCTGAGCCTTTGTGCTCAAAGCTAGCTCTCTTACCACTTGACTCACAGGGCCACTTCCGGCTTTTTCTGAGTAGTTTATTGAAGAGTCTCATGGGGACTTTTCTGCCCGGGCTGGCTTTGAACCTTGATCCTCAGATCTCAGCCTCCTGAGTAGCTTGGATTACCAGCACCCGGTTCTAGTCCCCATATTGTATTTAATTCTAATTGTACATGTGTTTCTAATACTTCTCTAATATAAACAGTAGATTTTTTTTTTTTTTGGCACATGAAATTGCTTTATTAGAACAAGGACCCTGGGTCCCTCTGGGAGAACTTGTCTTCCATCTGCCCCGTGCCAGCCATGGGCACAGCCTGCAGACATTAAGGACTCACACCTGTTACAGATACACAGGGCCTCAACATGAATCTTGGCTGGATTAGGGAAGAATTAATCTGGGAAAATCAGTTTTACAGCTCCGTTAATTATAAATATTCTGTTCAGAATATTTACATCGGAAAGAGTTACCCGTTAAGACTACAACATAAAAGCAGAGGAATGAATGACTTCCAATTGGCAGGCTGGCCTGCCCTCCCCGTGGCGTGGTGGGTCCTCTGCAGCCGGGTCACCACTTACGATATCTCTGTCAGAAGCCTCAGGTACTACTGTACCTGGGTGTCAAAGTGGTTGGCTGGCCGACTGTAGGCTGTCCACAGGGGTCCTCCCACAAACAGCCACATGGCCTTCATGTAGTTCATCTCATCCAGCGTGAAGGAAGCGTGATTAGGTCACCCTTCTCCTTGGTGATCCAGATCCACGTGTCCTCCTCGTTCCTGATGTCCAAGTGTCCTCTGCCCTCCAGGATGTAGCGGATCTCCTCGTCCAGGTGCAGGTGGTCCTCATAGAACATCTTCAGCTTCTCTTCATAGTTGGGAAGTTTCTCTTTGCAAATGGTGATTATGTCCATCTAGGAATAGTTTCCTTGCTCTGTCGATCGTTCTCGTGCTTGTCAGCAGCCCGTGCAGTCGCTCCAGGCTCACTAGGTGGCTGGGCTGGCCGTGCAGAATCGTCCATGTACCAGGCCTGCACCATGGCAGCGGCGGGTTTACTGGCATCGGGGAAATAATTTTCAACTGTACTCCAGATTAACATTTGAAAGTGTCTGTGTGGTAATGGGTTCAGAAATTGAAGGTGCACCCTTTGTGAGAAAATGTATTAAAAAAAAAGCTGTCAAAGTGAGCTGCTTAAAAGTTCCTGCTTTGGTCTGATGGATCGGCCCTTGTTGATTATTCTAAGACAATATCAGCAAGTGAAAAAAGGAAAAGAGGAACTACTTTGGGATAAGGAAGGAATTTTTATTTTTATTTTTATTTTTTTGCCTATCATGTGGCTGGAACGCTGGGGCCTAGTCGCTGTCCCTGAGCTCTTTTGCTCCAGGCTAGCCCTCTACTACTTGGAGCAAGAGTGCCACTACAAGTTATGGTGATTAATTAGAGATGAGTCTCATTGACTTCGATGCCCAGCTGGCTTTAATCCAGGATCTTCAGATCTCAGCCTCTTGAGTTGCTAGAATTACAGACATGAGCCACCAGCTCCCAGCTAAGGAAAGATTTTTGAAAAGTGAGAGTTTGTCTTAACTTGGTTGTTCCTAAATGGAATTAAGACACATCTCAGACTGTTGAAGAAATAGTAAAGGGGGTGGGTTTGTTTTGAGATTGCTGTGGGCTATTAATCTTATTTCAAAGTCTTTTAATAGTTACTTTATGTAAATATATCTTACCCTCTTTAAATCATTGAGAACCTGACCTCAACCAATCCTTGTTGAGGGGCAGGGCCTGCTGTGTTAGAGATAAATAGGGAACAGCCTGCCTGCTTTGTGTGCTTGCTTGCCAGATTTTTGTTTGTTTTCTTTTCTTTTCTTTTTTTTTTTTGGCCTGGGCGCTGCCCCTCAGCTCTTCAGCTCAAGGCTAGCATTCTACCACTTGAGCCAGAGCGCCACTTCCAGCCTTTTCTTTTTGCTTATGTGGTGCTAAGGAATTGAACCCAGGGCCTAAGGCATGCAAGGCAAGCGCTCTACCACGGGAGCCACCTTCCCAGCCCTTTTGGTTGTTTTCACCCTCATCTGTAGGAGTAAATTTTGCCTTGCTGAGACAATTCTTTATTTTCATGTTTATTGTTGTGACTCTGGTGGTTCTTAGAAAGTGTGTTTATAATACTTTTGAAGTTCTTTTGAAGTGTCTCATGGTTATACTTACCGTAAACATTCATAGAATTGCGTGGAAGGCATGTAATAGAGCAGATAAACCAGTGCTGAATGTGCATATAGTTCCCAACATAAACATAGAAATTAAAGAAGCTTTTTTTGTTGTGGGCAAAGTGATAGTATTTCTCATTATTTTAACATAATGCTGATTTATATAGTTATGTCTAGATAGCTTAAATTATGTCAGCCACAAATAAAAATTCTCTAAATCCACAGACTTTTTTCTATGAAGAGTTTTTTTTTATTGTGGTAAGACTAATAGATTTCTTACTTTTTCAATAGCATAATAGGTTATTGTTAACTATATGCTCATTGTTGTACAACACACGTCTAGAACTTCTTGTATCTTGTATAGATAAAACTTTTCACCTGTTGAATATTAGTTTCCTTTTTCTCCCTCTCCCTGGAGCCACACTGTTTCTATGAATTTGGTGTTTTTTAGATAGCCCTTCTTAGTGAGGTCCTGCAGTATTTGTTTAACCTATGTGACTTATTTGCATAATGTCCTCCTGGGTTGTTCATTTACCTATAGTAAGATTTCTAGCTTTTTATTTCTCTCTTCTCTTCTACCAGAATTTGAACTCTTGGCCTCATGCTTACTCAGCTTGCTGGCTGATGCTGTATTGATTACTTGAGATCGAGTCCCACAGACTTTTGCTTTGCCTGGCTTCAAACCTATATCCTCCTGAGTATCTAAACTAGGATTATAAACTTAAGTTGCTAGTGCCTTTTTTGTTTGTTTTCTTTGAGACAGGGTCTTACTGTATAAGGTTTTTACTGTATAGCCAACTCCTTAAAAGATGGAGCAGTGTATGTGCCCCAGTGGCTCACACCTGTTATCCTAGCTACTCAGGTGGCTGAAATCTGACGATCACGGTTTGAAGCCAGCTGGAGGAGGGAAGTTTTTAAGATTCTTTTTTTTTTTTTTTTGTCGGTCATGGGGCTTGAACTCTGGGCCTGGGCGCTGTCCCTCAGCTCTTCAGCTCAAGCCGAGAGCTCTACCACTTGAGCTACAGCGCCACTTTCAGTTTTCTGGTGGTTTATTGGAGATAGGAGTCTCACGGTCTTTCCTGCTCAGGCTGGCTTTGAACCTTGATCCTCAGATCTCAGCCTCCTGAGTAGCTAGGATTACAGGTGTGAGCCACCAGCGCCCGGCTAGTTTTTAAGATTCTTATCTCCAGTTACCTACCAGTAGAGCTCTAGCCTTGAGCAAAAAAGGACAGGAGCAGTGCCCAGACCCTGAGTTCAAGCTCCAGGACCAGTAACCCCCCCCCCACCTTCCCCCCCCCCCAAAAAAAGATTGAACAGTATGCCATTTCATCTATCTACCTCCTCTCTGTCCTCCCAGTACCATTTATTGAAGCATCTTTTTTCTGATTGTAAGGTATTGACAACTGTGTCAAAAACTAGCTGGCCATGTATTAAGGTTTATTTCTGGACTATCTGCTGTATATGTCTTTATTTATTTTTACTGGATTTTTTTTGGGGGGGCAGGGTCCAGTCCTGGATTTGCACTCAGAGCCTAGGTACTGTCCCTGAGCTGCTTTTGCTCAAGACTAGCAGCATTCTACTACAGCGCCATTTCTGGCCTTTTTTGTGTATATGGTACTGAGGAATGGAATCCAGGGCTTCATGCATGCTAGGCAAGCACTCTACCACTAACCCACATTCCCAGCTCAGTCTTTTTTTTTTTTTTTTTTTTGGCTTTTTGAGATAGGCCCTTCGTAGCCCAGACTGGCCTAGAACTCTCAGTCTTCCTGTCTAAATCTCTGGAGTTGTGGGATCATAGGCAGGCAGTATACAGTTTTGATTGCTGCAGTGAAGAAGTATGAGTCTTTGTTCCTGTGTCTCAGGATTGTGAGATACTATGTATGCATATGAAATGTGATACCCTTTTCTGTTTCTGTAAAAAACTTTACTGGGATTCTGGTGGGGATTTAATTGAACCTTTAGGTTTCATTGAATAGTATTACCATCTTAACAGTACTAAATCTTCCAATCCTCAAATGCCAAGATTTTTTTTTCTTTTTTCTTTTGGTTTTGAGGATCTATAGGGCCTTGTACATACTAAACACACATTCTACTCTTGAACTGCGTCCCTAGTGTAGATACCAAGATCTTTAAAGTATAATTATTGTAATAAATTCATTAATAGAATAGTCTTTTTTAATTCTACACTTTTGAGGTGTGTTTGAATTTTTTTTTCTTTTAGATTAACTGCCCATCCTCTTCCAGTACACTTTTTTTTTTAATCAGCCTTGGGGCTTGAACCCGGGGCCTGGGCAATGTCTCTGAGCTCTTTTGCCCAAGGCTAGCTAGCACTCTACCACTTTGAGCCATAGTCTACTTCTGGTTTTCTGGTGGTTAATTGGAGATAAGAGTTTCACATACTTTTCCTGACCCACTTGGCTTTGAATTATGTTCCCCAGATTTCAGGCTCTTGAGTAGCTAGGATTACAGGCATGGAGCTACCAAGCACCTGGCTATAATTACACAATCTTCTTCACTGAGATACATAGTACATAATGTAAAGTTGGGGGAGAAAATTTACAGCTTTCAAACTGAATGTGACTTGTCCCTTTTATTTTATTGTCACTTCATTGTGTTTTAAATTCAAAGTACATAGTTTTGTATCCAAATACCACAAGTTTTAATAGAAAAATTGCTCTTCAGGCTTTGAAGAGATGGGAAGCCGTGACAGCAGGGGTTCCTTTTATTTTATTTATTTATTTTTTGTCAGTCGTGGGGCCTGAATTCTGGACCTGGGAGCCCACTTGAGCCACAGTGCCACTTATGGCTTTTTCTCCTTATGTGGTGCTGAGGAATCAAACCCAGGGCCTCTTGCATGCAGACCAAGCACTCTACCACTGAGCCACCATCCCAGTCCCTGGGGGCTCCTTTTAGTTGATAAAATACCTGCAGGAGGCTGACTATGGATTGCCACTCTGGTAGCATTTTCCTTATAGTTAGCCTTTTTCCCTCCTCTTGTATTGGAGCTTTAAAAAATTATTTGAGGCTTAGGAGACTCAGGATCTATATTAATAAATATCCTTCTGGGTTATTGTTTTCAAAGATTAATTTTGTGAACTGATACAAGTCCTAGAAACTGAATGCTGGTTAGTGTTTTTAAAACAATAGGAATAATATTCAGGACAGATTAAAATCAGATTAAATTATTTTAAGTATTGCTTTTAAAAGATTAAATACAAAGCACAGACCCAAATCTAATAAACTCTTAGCCAAAGAGTCATTAGGTGTAATCTTATGTCTAGTACATGTTTGTATCTCGTGTGTAGAGGGTGAAGAACCTAGCCCTCAGGAATGGATGAATGAAGCATGTTGTAGATTGTCTAGTGCCCATCCTTTTAAAATTTTATTTTAAAGGTGTGATACAGAGGGGTTACAGTTACATCAATAAGGCAATAGTACATTTCTTGTCGAATATTGTTACCCCCTCTTGTTTTTCTCCCACTCTCCCTCCTCCCCGTCTCCCCAAGTTGTAAAGTTTATTTCCAACATAGTGTCTTGTGAGTATCACTGTTGTGTTGGTTCACCCTTTGTCCTTTGTCTTACCATTTTGTTATTTCCCTTCCCTTCCCCAAAAGGTAAACATATATACAAGACACAGGGTACCAAAGTAAAAAAAAGTGACATCAGGGGATAAACCAAAGGAAAAGGAAAAAAAAGGGAAAAAAGAAATTACTTTGCACAGTACATTAAGAACAACAACGGAAAAAAAAGCTCTTGTTTTGGAGTTCATTTTGATTAGCATTATTTCATATGGTCATATGTACATAGGTATTGAGCTATTGAGATCCTCTTCTAGGATTATCCTAGATATATACTAATTATTTTTGTAATAATTAGGAAACCTTGGAGGCTATGTTTCTTTGGGTCTGGCTTACTTCATTTAATATGATTTTTTTCCAAGTCTTTCCTTATGAATGGAGCGTTGTCATTCTTTCTGATGGAAGCATAGAATTCCATTGTGACACACAGTTTTTAGTTTCCTTTTTTTGTGGTGTGAGGGTCAAAGTGCACCCTGGTTGAAATTTTAAAATACCAAGGAAGAAAGGTCAGATATAGCTCTGAACAAAGATTTAGGAATCAGATTGGCTTTAGATTTATTAACAACTGAACTAGAAGCTAGAATTGAGTGAGTGTGCAAAATTACCAATAAAAGTGTGTGCCCCAAGAGAAATCCTTTTGAGATCTGTCATGGTTGAAATTATCACTCATAACACCCTTCCTGAGGAAGCTATGAACCACTGAATCCAGAAGGAAGGAAGTTTAAAAAAAAAAAAAAAAAGGAAACCAGAGGAATCCAAAGGAAAGAGGATTGGGATTTTCAGGACAGATGACTTCAAGCACAGAGAATTATCAGTTCAGATGAAGCTAGAGGTAGAAGGCTAGAACAGGTTGTTTTCAGGAAAGAAGGAAATAAAATCCTTACTGTATCTGTACTGTGGGTGTTTTGACAATTTCATGGAGTTTGTTAACTCCATGGACATGGAGTTTGTTAACCATGGACATGTGATACCTAGTACATGTGATACCTAGCAAGGAGAGAAAAGATACAATTACTTATTCTTAGAGGGAATTGCCTGCTTAAGGAAGGAATTGTAAGTACAGTGCACTTGTATGTGTAATAAGAAATAGGGAGTATTGATTTGGCCAGCAGGACAGGTAATGGCTGTAGGTGTCCCTAAGAGTTGAAGCCTTTTTTAATTTAAAAAAAAAAAAAAAAAAAAAAAGCCATTTTTACACAGAAAGTTGGTTGATAATGTCTGGACTAAAAAATAGAGAGAAATACCCAATGTTCAAAAGTATCGAGGTAAACAGCAGCTGGAAGGCCTATTAGCATGGAAGTGCTGCCCCTGAGGGAAAACTGCTGTATGGGAGGACCTGACTCTTGTTTTGGGGCTGTGTTGGCACACAGTTCCTGCCTTGCATTGGGTGGCTTTTCAGACTGTGTGCATCTGGAGTCCTTTGGCAAAGATGGACATTTGAAAAATTGAGACATTCGATTCTGCTGAATGTCTTTTTCTTGTTTTTGTTTTTTGGTGCCAGGTCCACAGAGCCTGGGAGCTGTCTCTGTGCTTTTTTTGCACAAAGCTAACATTTTACATGAGCCACAGCTCTACTTCCAGCTTTTTGGTAGTTTAGTGAATCTCCTGGGCTTTCCTACCTGTACTGGCTTTGAGCCACAATCCTCAGATCTCAGCCTCCTGAGAAGATAAGATTATACATAGGTCTGAGCCACTGGTGCCTGGCCTTATTTACCATTTTTTGTAGATCTGTTTATATGTGGTAGGTGCCCATACAATGTTGATTTAGAAATCACTGTTGATTTTAGTAATGTCTTTAAAAAAAAAAAAAAAACAAAACTAAGAGCTCAGACTTAACTGTATCCTGGGTGCTATTGCTAAGTGTGGAGGTTAGAAAGTTGTGAGCTTAACATTCTAATGGTGAGTCAGACACTGCAGAGAAATGAGCAAGTTAGTTTCAGATTGCTGGAATGTGTCTAGGGGCCCTGAAGGATAGGGTCTTTAGGTTCTGCCCACTAGAGTATAAGCCCTGAAGGGAGAGAATACACCTGCATAGGAGCTGTAGGAATTGTGGACGGAGAGCCTGGAGGATGGGTGACTTGATTTGGGATGTTGGAGTCAGGCAGGAACTACCCCCACGATGGGCCTCCTAGGCCATGTAATCACTTTGAATCCTGGGGAAAGGAAGCCTAATGCATCTGACAGTGGTGACTCATCATGCTGGGTGGAGTCTGGATTCTGATGGTCAAGAGCGGATGGGGTGCATCCGGTGGGAGTTTTTTGGTTTGTTTATGAGGGGCACCTGATGAATTCAAATGCTGTTATGCTTTCCATGGTGTGGAGGTGTTCACACATGTTTACATCTTTTTTTTTTTAACTTGAGAGTAGCTTCTTCTGCTGTCCTTTATGCACTTACTTAGTAGGTGGCTTAAACCCAGGAAAGCTAATTAATGGCCAGTACAGCAAGCAGTAAACATTCTGACTTGTGGAGTACACTAACTTTATTACTTAAAAAAAACTGCTGATAATTACAATAATGCACATGGGCATGAGTCCAAGACAGGAAGAATTATTATTGTCTGAAAGCAAATCTGGTGCAGGCTGATAATGCAGTATATTTACTTTAAAATTTAAAATGACATAAATCATAGGAAAGATGTCTTTTGAGTTGCTTTGAACCTAAAAAAGGTGGAGTACTGTCATTGTTTCCATATTTTTATAATTTTAATGGGCATTAGAAGTTAAAATGATTTGCTACATTAAGTTTGGTATCTGAATATTGTGAGAAAAAACCTTTTCTGTCAGCATGTGCTTATAAGTTCTGCTTTGGCTTGGTGGCTTGGCTCTTATTAAGTAAAAGAGGAACTGCTTTGGGAGTAAGGTTTCGTCTTAAACTGGTTTTTTTTCAAGATGGAATTAAGACACACCTCAGGTTGTTCTAGAAATACCTAGAAATTATTCAGGTACTGTGGATCTTATCTCAAAGTCACCTTATGTAAATCCATTTACCTGATAAACTAGCCAATTTCCTGCTGATTATGAATTTGAGCACTACAATCTGAAGCCTGGGGGCAAGGCCTGCGGCCTTCGGTATGAATGGAGGGGCAGCCTGCCTGCTTGCTCTGTGAGTGCTTGTGTTTCAGTTTTTTTTTTTTAACTGTACTTCTTTTTTGGCTTTTCTTTTTTTGGTACTGGGGATCGAACCCAGGATGTTGCACTTGCTAGGCAAGTGATTTGCCACCGAGCTACATCCCAGCCCATGTGTTAGATTTTTGGCTGATGCTGTGGCACCTTTCTGCAGAAGTAAATTGTGCCTTCCTGAAACAGTTCTTTATTTTTTGTGTCTATATTGTTGTGATTCTAATGGTTCTTAGAGAGCATATTTATAACAATATGCTTAGCAGAATAACTGTGGCTCATCTGTGGCTTCCAAAGTTTGATTTTCAGAGAATAGTAGAACTATAAAGAGATAGAAGGAAAACAGTCTTAGAAGTCAGGATAGTCATTTTCCAGAAAGATAATGGAATCTATACCCTTCTTTATCATCATTTGTTTTTACCACCCAGGAGATCAAACCCAGGGTCTCATGTGCAAGGCCAGCTCCCTACTGTTGAGTTATACCACCAGTCCCAGCCTTTTTTTTTTTTTTTGCTAATCCTGGGTCTTAAACTCAGGGACTGGATGCTGTCCCTGAGCTTCTTTTGCTCAAGGCTAACACACTACCACTTGAGCCACAGGGCCACTCTGGCTTTTTTTATTTATGTGGTACTGGGGAATCGAACCCAGGGCTTCATACATGCTAGGCAAGCACTCCATCACTAAGCCACATTCCTAGCCCCGCAGCTTTCTTAAATTTCTTGTTTTTCAGGTTGCCACCCAAAACTTGTAGACTGTATTAGTCATCTTATTAGCAGGAAACATTAGTAAAAATCATCCTAGAGCTGGGAATCAATGGCTCACATGTTTAATCCTAGCTCTTCGGGAGGCCGAGATCTGAGGGTCGAGGTTTGAAGCCAGCCTGGGCTGAAAAGTCTCTTCAATTCTTTTTTTTTTTGGGGGGGGGGGGGCGGGTCTCGTCGGGCCTGAACTCTGGGCTTGGGCGCTGTCCCTCAGCTCCTCAGCTCAAGGCTGGTGCTCTATCACCTGAGCCACAGCACCACTTCTGGCTTTTTTCTTTTTGCTTATGTGGTGCTGAGGAATCGAACCCAGGGCCTCATGCATGCAAGGCAAGCACTCTACCACTGAGCCACCTTCCCAGGCGTCTCTTCAATTCTTAATCTCCAATTAACCAGCAAAAGCCAGAAGTGGAGATATGTATCAAGTGGATAGAGCACCAGCCTTGAGTGAAGTTAAGGGACAGAGCCCAGGTGCTGAGTTTGAGGCCACGAAAAAATAAAAACAAAAAGAAAAAAAATCACTTAAAATGTGAAATTGTGTTTCATGGATTTGTTTTCTTACTTCTCTGAGCTATCTTAAAGGAAAAGAGATCCAGTGGAATAAGTTTCAAATCTCAGATGCTCATGGTTTTTAATCTCTTGAAGTCAGTTATACAGTATTTCAGCCAAGCCTAACATATTAGTAAAATTCTTAAATTAAGTATTTTTTACTTTTAGTAAAAATAGTCTGCCTAAAGAATAGAATATTTTTCTAGGTATCAGTGGCTCACAACTGTAAAAAAAACTCCTCAGGGGGAAAAAAAAAAACTACTCAGGATGCTGAGATGAGGATTGTAGTTCAAAGTCAGCCCAGCCAGGAAAGTTTGTGAGAAACTCTTATCTCCAATTAAAAAAGCGCAATTTGAGCTGTGGCTCAACTGGTAGAGCACTAGCGTTGAGCAAAAAAAAAATTAAGCCTCAAAACTGGTACCAATAAATAGAAAAAATATTTTGAGAATAACTCTGATAAAAGTACATGAAATACTCAAAATATGCTTAAAATGACTTAAATTGACTTTTTCCTAATATTGTATATAAACAAATGATCATAGAGTATCATATTGCCCAGAAGGGTGCATGGATATGTTGTAGACACTTTCCATCATTTGTTATATTTCTGTCATCTGTGAATCAATAAGAATGATTTGAGTCGGGTGCTGGTGGCTCACACCTGTAATCATAGCTACTCAGGAGGCTGAGCTCTGAGGATCACTTTTCAAAGCCAGCCTGGGCAGGAAAGTCTGTGAGCCTCCTATCTCCAGTTAACCACCAGAAAACTGCAATTGGTGCTGTGGCCCAAGTGGTAGAACTCGCCCTGAGCTAAAGAGTTCAGGTGTTGTAAGGTAAATGATCCCAGAAGCCACATTTTAAAACAGAGAATATTGTAGTCTTTAATACAGTTAACAGGCTGCCGGCTGCCAGTTGTTACAAAGGCCTGCAGCATGCAAATACATACATCACAGCTAGGAAACATGCTAAAGAGGAAAGAAATAGCAAAAACAATACCAACAAGTCAATTCAGCTCCAATGGAGAGCTGAATTGGGACTCCATGATGACTGGAGACGAGCCAGGACACAGGATACAATCACAGCCGCTAGGCTGGTCCGGGCCTAAATAGGTCTGCACAGCGGGCAGATCCTCAGGAAATTCCCAGTCCCAGGCACTAGACGGACAGATTTAGTAACCTATCAGCCAAGTGCCTGCTCCTGCCTCCAGGGATCCGAGTAGGCCCATTACCTGGGAGGCAGGTGATTGGGGGGGGGGGGGTTTCCTCCCCCCCCCCCCCCCCCCCAGCTTGAAAACAAGATGCCAGACCTACCATCCACCATGTGGCCAACATGGCGCCGGCAAGACCTGGCCTCCTTACTTCACAGGGACAGTGTGCAGGCCCAGAGTTCAAGCCCCATGAATGACAAAAAAAAAAAAAAAATTGAGATTAACCTCATTATGAATTTTTAATAAGTAGAACTTTCTAGGTGTTACTTGGAAGTCCTTTCACTCTTTTAAGGTTTAGGCAAATGTAGTCTTGTGCCTTTTTGATACTCTGTCTGTGTTATTAAAATAGCAAACTTAAATAACTACCTAAGTAATATTGGGCAATGAGTTCAAAGGTTAGGCACAAATTAACACCATTGAGATTGTTTTATATACTAACATACGATAAAAGACTGCTTTGCTATGGAATCATAGTGAAATATAACTTAGTGAGAAAGCTCCCTTCCTTGTAATAAGCTAAAATTAGGTATTTAATGTCGCACAAAAGTAAAAACTATGGTAGAGCACTGAAATAACTTCCACAAGGTTGTTCTATAACTAGTGAGTAGATGGGATGTCCATCAGGAAAATGGATTTAGAGCAATAATGTATACAGTGCTTTTTTGAACACAGAAGTGTCTCAGTTACCAACTGCAAATTCATCTTGACCTCACTTCTGGGCCAGCTGGAAGGTGGACCAGAGAGCCAGTACGCCTGCAAACTGGCGATTTTCTTTTAAATGGTAGGACTACATTTAATTGTTAATGTAAATATGTGATAACTGAATTCCCACCAAATGAAATATGGAACATTGAAGAGCTGAGGGACAGTGGCCAGGCCCAGAGTTCAGGCCCCACGACCCATTAAAAAAATTTAAAAAAAGAAATATGGAACATTAATGCCACCTGCTTTATCTTTGTCCGGATTTAATAGATAAAGAAGGAATGCAGTCTTTTAAAGTCTTTTCATGCTATACTGCATTTGGAAAGATGGCCGATCTTCCCTGAGTGCTCCTAATTTAAGCACAGTTCTGTGTAATTGCAGTCAGAGAGAATTAAATCTTTAGGAGCAAGGCATTGCACTTAGTGCTTCTGTGCGTTATTTTAATTTAATCCCCACAACAGGCCCGAGAGGAGGAGGTATATTAGTAGCTCTTTTCACATGGGTGTAAATTTAAAACACCAGCATTGAGGTAGGAGCTCCTTCTATGTGACAAGCAGTGTCTGAAACTCTGTCATTTTAATAGAGGAATGAAGTCATGCTTTAAAGCCATGTTCTTAGCCACCCCCATCTCTTTACATTCATCTGGAACAAAGAATGCAATGAGAAGGCTGAAGGGTGGTCAACACAAATCCCTAGAGCTCCCTTACCCCTGGAAATCAGTTTCTTAGACTCCCTATTTTATAATGGCATTTACGAAGAAACCTAGGAACCAGGAAAGAACTATTTGTGAGAATTTTAGTAAGCACTTCCTTTATAAAAGACTCAGTTCTCATCTCACACATAGTGAATGATAGATCTCTATTAAAATCATAGTGCTTGGATTATCACCTTTGTCATCCAGATGGACAAGTTATCATGTTCCTATAAAAGTCTCAGACAAGCTAAACCATTTTCAATTTGTGAAATGATATCTCATTTATACTTTAATATTTAATGCTCTAATGAAAGCAGTTGTTTGTATACATTATGGCCTCTGAAAATAATGCCTAACAGCTGGTGTACATCAGTGTAAGAATAATGGCCTTTAACACTTGGGAGTTATTCCCTACAACTAATTTACAAGTTTCTAATTAGAGTTAAGTTCAACTATAAAGGATAAGAATTTTCGTTTGGTATAATAAAAACTCATTTTTAAAGAGCAAATATTCTTCATATTGTCACTCAAACTAGAACACCTTTAATAAGAATCCTGCTATGTTTTCAAGTAGTAGGTTGAATCATTAGAAGCATGGTGTTTTTTAAAGTGTTCAAAGCTTTGCTTCACTGATGCTGAACAGGGTTCCAAACTGTAGCCTTTGACAGCAACCAAAGTGGAATTTCAGTATGTTAGCTCTGGGTCAGAACTGTAATGGCCCTCTCATTGCAGGAAGATAAAATTTAATATGTGTGCACCTAGTATCTTACTACATCCTAATTTATGCCTGTGTATTCAGAATAAATAATATGCTTTTTCAAATATTGAGCCTTTTCTGATTATTCTTTTTTTTTAAATTGTTATTGTAAGGGTGATATACAGAGAGGTTACAATTGTATAAGTCAGATAAAGAGTACTTGTTTTTGTTTTTGTTTTTGGTTGGTTGGTTGTGGGGGCTTGAGCTCGGTTGCTTGGACTCTGTCCTTGAGTTTTTTTGTTCAAGGTTAGCGCTGTACCACTTGGAGCCACAGCTTCACGTGCAGTTTTCTTTGAGCCTCTGATTCACCTCAGGTTTTCTGGTGGTTTAGCAACCAGAAATAAGAATCTTTGGATCCTTGGATCCCAGCCTCCAGAGTAGCTAGGATTTCAAGCATGAACCAACCTCTAGTGCCCAGCAAGAGTACTTTTCTTTTTGAACAATGTCATCCCTTCCCTTGCTCTGTTATTTCCCTCCAGTCCCCGCAAGTTTGTTTGTTTTGTTGGTTGTGGGGCTTGAACTCTGAGCCTGGGTGCTGTCCGTGAGCTCTTCAGCTCAAGGCAAGTGCTCTACCACTTGAGCCATAGTTCCACCTCTGTTTCTCTGGTGGATGATTGGAGATAAGAGTCTCACGGACTTTACTGCCTGGGCTGGCTTTGAACTGTGATCCTCAAATCTCCTTAGTAGCTAGGATTACTAGAGTGAGCCATGGTGCCCAGTTTTTTTTTGTTTTTTTTTTTGCCAGTCTTGGGGCTTGAACTCAGGGCCTGAGCACTGTCCCTGAGCTGCTTTTGCTCAAGGGTAGCACTCTATCATTTGAGCCACAGTGCCATTTCTGGCATTTTCTGTTTATGTGGTGCTGAGGAATGGAACCCTTTATCACTAAGCCACATTCCCAGCCTTGTGATTATTCTTTTTTTTGTTGTCGGTTCATGGGGCTTGAACTCTAGGCCTGGGCGCTGTCCCTGAGCTCTTAGCTCAAGGCAAATGCTCTACCGCTTGCACCACAGCTCCACTTCCGGTTTTCTAGTGGTTTATTGGAGATAAGAGTCTCACGGACTTTCCTGCCGGGCTGGCTTTGAACTGGGATTCTCAGATCTCAGCCTCTGAGTAGCTAGGATTATAGTTGTGAGCCACCGGTGCCCGGCTCCTCTGATTATTCTTAACAAATTGCAACATAAAAATGAACTCCTTTTCCTCTCCCATTCTCTCCCATTCCCTCCCTCCCTCCCTCTTTCTTTCTCTTTCTCTGTCTCTCTCTCTCTCTTTCCCTCCCTCCCTCTTCCTCCCTCTCTCGCTCCCCCTCCCGCTCTACCTGTGGCCTTAAACTCTTGGGTTCAAGTAAATCTTCTTGCTTCATCCTCAGTAGCTGCTGGGACTACAAGTGTGTACCACCAGGCCCAGCTTGTCATCCTTTTTTTTGAGTCTCTTGAGATTGGAACATGGCCTCCAGAGTGAAATCCAGGCTAGTAATGAACACAGTTGAAAACAAAGACATTTCCTCTACCCCCCACCCCTGCTTTGTCCACTTCCTGGTGGTTGTTTTTTTTTTGTTGTTGTTGTGTTTTAGAGGTTTGGGGGTGCTTAATTGGAGACAAATGAGTCTCACAGCTTTGGGCTGGCTTTGAGCCATGAAGCTCAGATCTCAGCTGCTTGAGTAGCTAGGCTTTTATAGGTGTGAGCATGGCCCTGAAAAACACTTCCTTTTTTATGGTGCTGGAGCTTGAACCCAGGGTTTCCTTCACACGAGGCAAGCTGTATACCACTGAGCTACGTCAGCCACCAAAACCAAGTTTATTTTGAATTAATTTTAGGCTTTTAATAAAGTTGCAAAAATATTGAGATCCACTATATCTTCCAGAACTGTTAATCCTTAAAAGCAGTCATCAAAACCTGAAGATTCACATTGGCACTGTTTATACAAATAATTGCTTCAGTTTTTGCTTCCTTGCTCCAGGATCTGGTCTAGCCTCCCCCCTACTACTTAGTTTACTTGTCATTCCTATTTAACCATTTCTAATCAGTAACCATCTCTCTTTTTCCTGATCAGTATTAAGTCTTATTTGGCTGGTGTCTTAGATGTCTCGACTCTTAAAGTAATCCTCTCTCTTTTTTGTTAGATAATAAATACCTTGAGTAGCCTAAGAACAAGATTTTTTTCAGTTAAGTAAATCTTTCGTGAAGGTTTGTGAGCACTGATGTAAGCCATTTTATAAGTTAAAAATCATGAAGTGTCATTCAGCATTTGAACAAACAAGAAAATGACATAGAGCTCCTTCAAAAATTTTAATTGTCATTTTACTGGCTTTATCCTTGGGGGGGGGGGGGGAGATGTTGAAGTAAATCATGTCTTTTGCTGTAATAGCCACCAGGTGGTAACTAGATGCTGCAGATGCCTGATACAAATTCAATGTAGCTACATTCTGTGTCTGTTAAAAGTAGAACTGTGTTGACTTTGCCTTCCCACTCTGGGACATGGTTACAACCTAGGACCTTTCAGTCTGAGGAAATGTGATTTCCAGAAGTAGGACAAATCCCGGCCTTGGGGAAAATGCTACTTCTAGCAGGCACTGATACAACCCTAGGAGCCAGGCTTGATTGTGCTTTAGCGAGGAAAGAACTAACTGAACTTATGTACTAGCTTTGGGGTAGGAGGGTTGGGTTGGTCCTGAGCAGCTTTGTGAAGGTGTATAGGGTACTGGTTGTCCAGGAGTTGTGAATCTTGAACTTAGTGATTAAAGGACTTTATTTAACATATGTTCAGATTTATTATATTTATGAATTTATTGCTTTATGCTATTTCAGAGTTTGAACCGTTATTAGAAACACTTTTTTTTAACCAAGTTGAATTTCTTTCCTTGGATAGCTAAACTCTTCCTTGAGCCAAATTAATAAAATGGAATTTCTTATTAAGGATGAATTATTAAGTGAAGTGGAAGCTAGGAAAGCAATTGATGCAGTTTGTTTTTAAAGCCTTAAAAGTGCTGCAATGTGCATAGATCACAAGGCCTGGCTTAAGTGCCAGAACATGGGGCATTAATTTTCTTTCATAGAGGATTCCAGGTTCACAGGATATCGGAAGTGCTGACTTGGCAGTGAAATCCCATTTGTAACAAGTTAGATTAGGAAACAGGATTGATTTATATGTTGATGTAATGGATCCAGGCACGATCTATGTATAAGGAAATGGAGAGCACATTGAATAAGAACATTTTCAAAGTGAAGAAGTAAGAACATTTTAGAAGACGTGACCCTATCATGCACTAGGTGAGCTTTGGGGCTATCTTTGATTAGTTGATTCCAAGACATGGTCCACAGAGGCTTTTTATATTTCAGATGATACCTTCTTGAGAGTCTCTCATGACCACAAGGATTAATCTTTCTGAACTCAGAAGTGAATCACTATAGCCTATTAGCTGTCTGGATTGATTCCAGTTACTCTCCTTTTTCTTGGTGGTAACTGCTATGAGGATCTGTTGCTGCTTCACTCCTCTTCCTGTTGCTTTAACCTCTGGTGTTTTAGATTCTCTTTAGGGAAGGGAAGGTTGACCATCTCAGCACAGAAATCAAATGCACTTACACTGATGTGGTGACCTCTGTGGTTGACTCATAAACTGAGCGTTTATACAGTTGGAACTCTTGTGGTCTTTTAGCCAACAGTAGTGATAATGAGTAACACATGAAACATTGGTGCTGATGAATGGCTACTTGCCCTAGAATTGACCTAGAATTGACCACTCCAGTGTTGGAGCTGTCCTGGATTACTGGCTTTTCTTTGTTTATTTCTATGTAGGCTTTTGAGGTAAGAAGCAAAGATTTGGGAAGAATGCTCATTTCTGTACATATACGTACACACATCACTGCCTCTGGGTTTTCTCTACCTATGGAAGTATAACTTGAAAGTATAGCAGCTGACACTAAGCAAAAGGAAAGAAATGTACATATCACCCGATGTGGAAGAAATAACTGTATTGTCAATTCTCATAGAACTCAAACTTTATAGACCATGATAAAGACTGTTTGCTCCATGAAGGTTAAGAATGTGTTTGTGACTTTTAAGTATCATTATCTCACAATACTGTGATATTTATGTAATCGCTTAATCACAATTTAAAAATAACAAAAAAACCCCCAAAAAACCTAATTAATTGTACACAGAAATTATGGACATAATTCTGTATTTTTGTGATTCATACTTGTAAAATTCAGATTTTTTTATTTGTTAAAAAAAAAAAAGAAAGTATAACTTAGGCTGGGAATGTGACTTAGTAGTAGGGTGCTTGCCTAGCATGTATGAAGGCCAAGGTTTGATTCCTCAGTACCACATAAACATAAAAGTCCAGAAGTGGTGCTCTGGCTCCAGTGGTAGAGTGCTAGCCTTGAGCAGAAGAAGCTCAGGGACAATGACTAGGCCCTGAGTTCAAGCCCCAGGACTGGCAAAAAAAAAAAGAAAAAATTAAAAAATAATAAAGTATAATTTGTTTTCCTCTGTATTATAATCCAAATTTCTAGCCACAGTCCTTAGATACCAGTCACAAAAGAGTTTTTTTGGTATGCATTTTGAGCTTTAGTATGAAAATTAAGCACATTTGTCTTGTGCACACAATTTGTTTGAATTAGTTATCATTAGATTATTACTTATAAATAAGTATGTAATCCTTTCACCAAATATCTTGGAGGAGTTGGGAATTTACATAGGTCTGTGGCTTCATAGTCCGTTTACCTGAAGGCACAACCTTTCTCTTTTAAAATGATTATTTCTCACAGCAGGACTACATTCAGTTTTAGTTGATAAAAGTGCTGATTGTTTGTTGGATCTAATTGAGGTGTTTTCCAGCAGTGATAGGTATTGACAACATTTTAATTTCAAATTAACCTCCAGCCATATAACAAATGTTTATGTGTCTCTTGTACCAGTAGAAAATTATTTCACTAAGCACGATCCTAATTATTAAGTTATTGGTGTTTATTTCTTATTTTGTCTAATGTATAAATTAAATTTTATTATATGTCTTGGAATGTGGCTTAGTGGTAGAGTGTTTGCCTCACATGCTTGAAGCCCTGGGTTCAATTCCTTAGTACCACATACATTGAAAAATCCAGAAGTGGCGCTGTGGTTCAAGTGGTAGAGTGCTGGCCTTGAGCAAAAGAGGCTCAAGACAGTGCCCAGGCCCTGAGTTCAAGTCCCAGCACTGGCAAAAAATAAAAAAAGATAAAAATATATCTTGTCTTATGAATGTGTAGGAAAAATATGTATTGGGTTCACATATATCTGTGGCCTCACAGATGAAGGACAATTAGATGCACACATACCTGTGTGCTTCCAAAACAGTGCTTCATAGAAGTCTTACTACTGTAATTCCTTTTTTTTGTTGTTGGTTATGGGGCTTGAACTCTGGGCTTGGGCACTGTCCCTCAGCTCTTCAGCTCAAGGCAAGCGCTCTACCACTTGAGCCACAGCGCCACTTCCAGTTTTCAAGTGGTTTATTGGAGATAGGAGTCTCACAGTCTTTCCTGCCCAGGCTGGCTTTGAACCATGATCCTCAGATCTCAGCCTCCTGAGTAGCTAGGATTACAGGCGTGAACCACTGGTGCCCAGCTTACTACTGTAATTCTTGCCTGCTTTATATCACCACCTGAATTTCTTTTTTAAAAATTCTTATTAAAAAGGTGATGTATAGAGTCAGATAATGAGTACATTTCTTTTTGGATGTCACTCCTTCCCTTGCTCTCACCTAAAATTCTCAAAACAATAGGATACTGACCAAACAATGACTTCATAGAATAGTTAATATTTTTGTTTAATTTTGTTTTTTGGTTGGTCTTGGGATTGAACTCTGGGCCTGGGTGCTACACCTTAGCTCTTCAGCTCAAGGCCAACACTCTTACCATTTGAGCCACAGCACCACTTCTGGTTATCTGGTGGTTAATTGGAGATAAGAGTCTCACAGGCTTTCCTGCCAGGGTTGGCTTTAAACCACAATCCTCAGATCTCAGCCTCCTGAGTAGCTAGGATTACAAGTGTGAGCCACTGGCGCCTGGCTATAGTTGATTATTTTTATCCAGCACAAGCTAAAACATTGTGTCCCCACCATCCTTCCTTCCTCTCTGTTCCAGCGCTAGGGGTTCCATCTTTCTGAGCCATTTTATTTTCCTGGGCACACCCTTGTGTCCTTTCAGTACATTCTTAGAGACCAGAAAAAATATCAGAATTGCATCTTGAAAATGGTATTGTGGCCGGGTGCTGGTGGCTTATGCCTGTAATCCTAGCTACTCAGAAGAGGCTGAGATTAGAGGGTCATGGTTCAAAGCCAGCCCGGGCAGGAAAGTCCAATCCGTGAGACTCATATCTCCAAAGTAACCACCAGAAAACAGGAAGTGGTACTGTGGCTCAAGTGGTAGAGCACTTACCATGAGCTGAAGAGCTCAGGGATAGAGTCCAGGCCCAGACTTCAAGCCCCACGACTGATCTGAAAAACAAAAACAAAAAGGTATTGTGCATAAATCTCTGAAAACATCCAGTGGTAAACTAAAATTCTTTCTTTTGGTCTACAATCTGGGTGTCTCTCCATCTTTTCTCTATCTCATTTTCTACATTCTGTATCCACAGTAAGCCCAAGGCTCAACTCAAGGATCATTCTCTTCAAGAAACTTCCTTATCTTTCTACACAAGCTCTGTTAGATTCCTTTTTATGTATTTTCTCAGTACTGTATTCTTTTTATCCTTAGAACTGTGAATGTGATCAGATACTTGGATTTTGATTTGGCATTGGACTGGAATCCTGGGATTATAGGGCCATGGTATTTTCCTTGTGTTTTAGGCACTTAGCTCATTGCTTGGCAAAACAGCTACTAGATAAAATTTTGTTGTTGGTGGTGTGTGAGTGAATTAAGAATGAGTATCGATATTTGAAAGAAAGAGTAGAATGGAGATTGTCAAGTTAAAAGTTCTGTCACAAACTATTGAATGACTATTACCCTGCCAGCTTTGTTGGAATAAACCTAGAATGTTTTTCCTTTGGTAGGCTCTTGCCGCCAATGCTGGAACAGGATTTGCTGTAGCTGAGCCTCAGATTGCAATGTTTTGTGGGAAGTTAAATATGCATGTGAACATTCAGACTGGGAAATGGGAACCAGACCCAACAGGCACCAAGAGCTGCTTTGGAACAAAAGAAGAAGTTCTTCAGTACTGTCAGGAGGTAAGATTGTTGCCAGGAAACTAAAACCTTTTTTTTTTTTCTGGACCAGAGTTGCATCTGCATACTTTGGAAATAGATATTCTATCATTCTGTTCCCTTGACCCTAAGACCAGGGTGCTAATAATGGTGCCTGGGCCTTTTGTTTCTCAGTATGTCAGATGATTAAGATCCCTCATTCAGTTCCAGAAGGAATACTCCAGCAATTTGGAAAAAGTGGCTATAGATTCCAAGTTTGATTCTTTTGTTTTCTCACTTGACTTGAAAAAGAGAAAAGCAAAATCTGTCCTGTATATTTATTTATTTATTTTTATTTTTTTATTTTTTTGCTAGTCCTGGGCCTTGAGTTCAGGGCCTGTGTGATGTCCTTGAGCTGCTTTTGCTCAAGGCTGGCACTCTACATACAACTTGAGTCACAGCTCCACTTCCAACTTTTTAAAAAAATAGTTTATTGGAGATAAAGAGTCTCACAGATTTGCTGCCTAGCCTGCAACTGCGATCCTCAGATCTCAGCCTCCTGAGTAATCAGTATTACAGATGTGAGCCACCAGCACCTGGCTGGCCTTTATATATTCTTGTGTTTTCTAAAAGCCATCAGGATTTTAAGTGATCACCTCCTATCTGATTCAACTTATCTAGTTCGAAACCAAGGAATAGAGGATGTTTTAGCTTCTTACCAGGATTAAGATATAGGGCCAATATCGAACATTGAAGTATTTTATTCTGTTATTTCACTAACTGAAACTCTCATAGGCTTTTCTCCTAGATATTTCACTTTATGAATTTAGCAGTTTACACAAAACCTTAAGCAAACTGGATACCCAATCGGATTTGCTTGGGTTTGAAAGCCTGCTACTTTAGTTTGCTGTTAGGTACAGATTTCTTTTTAAAATAGAATGCACAGAAGCAAGCCGGGTGTCAGTGGCTCACGCCTGTAATCCTAGCTACTCAGAAGGCTGAGATCTGAGGATCATAGTTCAAAGCCCCCTGGAGAAGGACCGGAAGTGGTGCTGTGGCTCAAGCGGTAGAGCACTCGCCTTGAGCTGAAGAGCGCAGGGACAGCGCCTAAGCCCAGCGTTCAAGCCCCACAACTGACCCCTCCCCCACCTAAAAAAAGAATGCACAGAAGCAGTCAGAAGTCTAACCTGTCAAAAGAAAACCCATAGTTTAATGTCTTTCTTACTTGATGAGTACAGTTGGAACCAGGGGTAGCAGAGTAGGAGTTAAGATTTATATGGGATAAGAAGGGAGGTTGAGTAAATGTAGATAATTATTCTTTCGTGAAAGTTCATGTCCATGGGTTGATTCAGTGTGTATGGCTGTTTTCTCTCACAGATGTATCCAGACCTACAGATCACAAATGTGATGGAAGCAAACCAGCGAGTCAATATTGATAGTTGGTGTCGCAGGGATAAAAAACAATGCAAGAGTCACTTCGTTATACCTTTCAAGTGTCTAGGTGAGTGGACTGGGTTGCTTTTCAGGAAGTGCTTCTCCCCCTCCCTGTTAAAGTACATCTGTTAAGCTGAATTAATTAAGGGAATATCTTCTGTGACTATTTAATGCTTTCTTGCGTCAATGGTGAATACTTACTTAGTATTACTAATTCTGTTACGAATGTCTTGTAGGATGAGTGTCCTGAGGACAAGTTTTTTCTGCCCACAGAGCCATCTAGTTTTGTCCTCACATGAGCAGTTTGAAGTTAATGTTGACCGGAATCGTAGAGAAGAAACACTAAAGAAAGCAGCCTAAAGGAAAGGGTTTTCTGTTCCTGTCGTTCATTCCACACACATTTGCATTGTTAGTCAAGCTGCTCGAAGTGTTCAGAAGTGACTCACAGAAGTGTGTGGACAGGTGCCAGGACCAGATGCTGTGGGACCTGCCATTATGAGTGTCTTGGAGCTTACCCAGGTGTTAGGACTCTATTGTTGGTGTTAACATTTAGAGGCCAACTTGAAGAAAACTGACAATGTATTACTCAGAAATAGGCCTGTTGCTTAGTGAATAAAATCATCCCCACTATTCTTTAGCTGACGCATTTTAATAATACATGTCTGGAGTCTGGATGATTCAGGAACAGATTTGGTCACAGATGCTTAAAGGGACAAAACAATCAATTTTAGATAACCTAAAGCACAATTAACATAAACATCCTGAGTAGTTCTGTAGCTCTGTGTGATACTTGTTGTCATCTAAACTTATTCCCCTCCCTCTCTTCACTAAAACCTTTTCTTAATCTTACTTGGAGCAGGGAAAGATGGCTAAAGAACAATACGGAAAACATGCATCAATTAACTTTGCCTTAAAAACATTTGGCAGTTGTGAAGGTTAAAATGTGTTAACGACTTTAAGTATCAGTATTCCACAATACTGTGAAATAGGTGAAATTTATGTAATCACCTAATCTCAATTAAAAAAAAAAAAAAGGGATGGGTTAGGAGCGATGGGTGACAATGTTATCAGACACCTTGTATTCGTATACTGTTTTGTTGAATGGGAACTTCTTTGTACAACTACTTAAAGATAATAATATTAATAATAATAAACGTTTTTCAGGGGAAAGGAGGGACATTGTATGTACTCAACACTGTTCACTTTTAAAAGTTCTGTCTGTGACATTCGCTATAAAATTCTTAAACTGTAAGTGAAATGGGATCTGCCCCCTTGACATTGCTAAGTGTTGAATCCAGGACCTCCCACCTGCCTACTGAGCATGCTCTTTATCACTGAGCTACATTCTCAGCCCAAAAGATTGTTTTTGAACTTTTTTTGACAATAAATCAGAAGTACTTAAAGTTGTTCCCTTTTCATCCATCCACCTAAATGCTTCACAGTCTGATCTTTCTCCTTCTGTTTATTCTGGTCACTTTCAAGCTCATCTACGCATGTACACATTTCAGTGGTATGTGGGAAGTCCCTGTGGTTCTTCTATTATTTTGTATCTCTCCACATTTACTTTCATGTCAGCCTAATTTTTACTTTTTAGACAAGGTTTGTATCTATGATTCACACATTGTGCACTTAAGCAACCCAGGGTGTTGGAAACTTGACAGGCATCATGGGATATATATTATTTGCAAAAGGAACATAGTAACAATCTGTCAAATGTTCTACTAACTTGTATCTGGAGGTGGTTTGTAGTGTTAGCATTCTGTACCTTTCAGTGTCCTCCTGTGAAGCTCTTTTCAGTGATTCTATGATTAAAAGCAAATATCCTGTAGAAGAAATAATGAAATAATGAAGGTGATGTTCAGTCTGATTGTGGTGTGGAGATACTTGTGTGTGCACAAAGGTGATAGGGCACATATATGAAGTTGTTGCACTCAGCTTCTTAGGTTATGTTCACCCCCTAGAGGGTGCTAAAAAAATTGAGTCACTCCAAGTGTTGTGAAAAATTGCATATATCCTTCTCTATTAGATTCCCACCACTATCAGTCAGCCCCTTATTATCTCGACTGTACAGCAGTATCCATGCATATTTTTCAAGTCTGTTGTCTAATCTGTAGCCCTTTGGTAATCTAAAGTAAAAATAAAATTATATATCTTATGCATAAAATTCTTTAGTATCTCTTAATTCACCTAAAATAAAGGAATATATGTGGATGTATTTAGTGCATGTTGAATATGTGTCAGAACTGGGGCTTTAAGTTAGGGCATGGTGCATTCCCTTAGCTTTTTTTGCTCAAGGCTAGCACTTTACCACTTGAGCCATAGTTCTACTTTCCAGTGTTCTGCTGAATAATTGGAGATAAAGAGTCTCATAGATTTTTCTCCCCAGTCTGGCTTTAACCGTGATCCTCAGATCTCAGCCTCCTGATTACAGATAAGAGCCATTGTGTCTGGCTTATAAAGTAAAATCCTTAGCCTGGCTTAAAAATTCCATAATCAGACCCTTAGTTCACCCTGCCCTGTAACCTGCTGTCATCCTTGGCTCCATGCTTCAGACTTACCAGTGTTAAACACCTTGAATTTATTTCTTCTTTTTTTGTTCATGCAATTTGGGGAGTGTTACCTCAGAAATTTACATTGCATTAGGAGTTGTGTCAAGTCAGCTTCTGTTAACTTCACCAACTGGCTAAGATGTTATCTACATTCATTTCATTATGTATTTATTGTCTAGAGTTCACCACTGGGAACTTTTTAGTGTTGACTCTGGTGTCCTTTCAACATGTCCCTTTCATTCTTCTAAGGATTTGCTTTTTAGAAGAATAGGTACTCCAGATCCACCCTATATTTTTCCTATACCAGCCCTGAAATCAGTCATTTCTCCAAGAGGCTTTATTTTCTTTGAGAAACCAAGATCTGGATGTTATATGTGCTTATTCCTAATGAGGGCATTATTGCTTGTAGATGTACTCAGTAATCAGAGCTAAGAAATCTGTATTATAGGTATACATAAATCTTCATTTCATTATTTATCTGTGTGTAAATTAAGAAGTGCTATCTCCAGTTCTAGTATTTCCAATATATTTACTTGATACTGATTATAAATAATCAGTCTCTGCATAAAAAATTTGAAGAGATATAATTGGCTTACTATACAATTTGCCCCCCCACTTTTTTTTTGCCCCTTGAGTCTTCTTTATGTAACATTTGACAAACGTTAGCAAACAAATGCTAAAAATCTAGAGTAGTAGCAAAGTTATTACATGATTTGAAAAAGCCATGAAACATTTTGTTTTCTTTCAGAATACTTGCAATGTGGTTGTGACTCCTAAAACCATAACCCCACTGCACTAATCTCCGTGGAGACAAAGCACTAGAATAGACAGATACATACTCTAGATACTATCAAAAAACCCAGGCTCTTCAAAAACCTGCCTGATTCAGAAAGAAAAATAAAGCTAATTTGCTTTACTGTTAATAATTCACTTTTCCATACCTAGGTAAAATCACTAACAAGACTGTCAGTCGTGGCACCTGAGCTCTGGGCCTGGGCGCTGTCCCTCAGCTCTTCAGCTCAAGGCTAGCACTCGCTCTACCATTTGAGCCACAGCACCACCTCCAGCTTATTTTGCTTATGTGGTGCTGAGGAATTGAACCCAGGGCCTCATGCATGCAAGGCAAGCACTCTACCACTGAGCCACCTTCCCAGGTCCAATTTGCCCATTTTAAAATGTGTAATTAAAAATTTATAATAATTCACTTTGTTAATGGACCCCACAGGTAATTCTTTTTAACATATATACTGCACTAAAAAGTAACCACAAAAACCTTTTATCTATATTAAGATGAATAATTACATTATTAGGGCAAAGAGATAGTACTAGTGTGTCTGTAGCTCTGAAACCTCCTTCAAGATATTACTGCAGGGGCTGGGAATGTGGCCTAGTGGTAGAGTGCTTGCCTAGAATGCATGAAGCCCTGCTTCAATTCCTCAGTACCAGATAAACATAAAAAACTAGAAGCAGCACTGTAGCTCAAGTGGTAGAGTGCTAGCCTTGAGCAAATGAAGCTCAGGGACAGTTCCCACCACTGAGTTCAAGCCCCAGGACTAGCAAAAAAAAAAAAAAGGGAAATGGCTCTGTGGCTCAAGTGCTAGTAGAGCGCTCACCTTGAGCTGAAGAGCTAAGGGACAGTGCCCAGGCCCAAAGTTCAAGCCACACTACCATCCAAAAAAAAGAAAAAAGAATACTGCATACTGAACCCAAATTATAGGCCAGCCAGAGGAAGGGAAAAGAGATGAAAAATAGGTTATGTATATGTTGATAGGTGCCTTATAATTTGGTTTGGATGTCCCAGAGTTTTTACCTTTGTCCTTGGGCATTATTGTTGTTCTTTTTTTTTTTTTCCCCAGGGGACTGTGTGTGTGTGTGGGGGGAGGGTAAGAGTTTAATGTGCCTTGGAATTCACATCATTCAAGAGGCCAGAGGTGGGACACATGGGCTCCTGGGTCATCATCCAGCTGAATAAGGAGATGTCACTGGCTGCATGCTCCTGATGTAACTATGTTTTTTGTTACTGGTGCTGCTAGGTTGAGGACAAGGGTAATATCTTGATCACAAATCGAGTGTTAGTTGTTAGTGGTAGTTCATCAAGTCTAGTATTGCATTGTCCATAGATGTCTGTGTTCATCCTGCCCATCTATGTGTCTCTTTTAAATGGCATTTGTATATTTGTTGAAAAGATGTAGTCCAGTCTACTCCTTCTTCTAAATGAACCCTTGTATCTTAGATTACCATTGCTTCCTGTAAAATGTGTGTGTGTGTGTGTGTGTGTGTATACACACATAGTAAATGGTGACCAAGTAGGGCAGAAATGGTGATAATGTGAAGACAACACAAAACAGGTATTTAAGGACAAGCATTTAGTAATCTCTGACATTTATAATGTAGACTGCCTTCATACTAAAGAAGAAGCATTATGGGTCTTTGACTGATTTTTGTTTTTAGTCATCTTGAGATGGAGATTCTGTTTTGGACAGGAAGTATTATTGTAATGAGAAAACTACCAAAAGGTGGCTCAGTGGTAGAGCACTTGCCTTGCATGCCTGAGGCCCTGGGTTCAATTCCTCAGCACCACATACGCAAAAAGAAAAAAAGCCGGAAGTGGCGCTGTGGCTCAAGTGGTAGAGTGCTAGCCTTGAGCTGAAGAGCTGAGGGATAGCGCCCAGGCCCAGAGTTCAGGCCCCACGACCGTACCAAAAAAAAACAAGTCTAAGTCACATCTAGTCTCAGGCTTTAAGATACAGTCATCAGCAGTTGTGGATTGGTATATTATTGAAACAGCTTGCTTACATTACAGGCATTCTAGCCTCGGAATTCATAGTCACTCTTCTGACAGTATAGACTCATTCAGCGTGAATGTTCTGCTCACTCGTTTTGCTAAATCGTTGACTTCTCAGGACCTTGTTTACCTCAGTTAGGGATGGCTACTAGATTGCACTGCTGTAGGCTGTTTTTTTTTTTTTTTTTTAAATTTTATTTTATTGTAAAGCTACTATACAGAGGGTTACAGTTACATGAGTGAGGTAATGAGTACACTTCCTCTTGAACATTGTTACCCCCTCCATTGTTTTCCCCCTACCATCCCCTCCCTCCCTCCCTTCCCCGAGGTTCTTTTTTTTTTTGATTGTGATTAAATGATTACATAATTTCAAAGTCACAAGTTCATTCTAACTTCCCTGGAGCAAATTGTCTACCACAGTCTGTAATATATAACAGTGTTCACATGTTATATACCATGTTTGTGATCTGTAGGCTGTTTTATACCCTCAAAAGCCCCATAAATGACTTGGTGTTCTTGTTTGCAGCTGTGGCAGCACTTTTGTCAGTAGTTTTATTTATATGTATGGGTATATGACATTGGGGCCTTCCCAAATTGATAAGTGGCTTTTGTTAACTCTGAAAGGAATTTAAACAACTCTAAAAAGACTTTAAAACCTATAAGGCTGGCGATATGAAAGGTATGGAATCTCAGGGAATTTATACAGGTGGGTGATAAACTGAAGCTGATCTGGAATCCTGTAGGTTAGGTTTGCTGTATTCCGTAGCAAAACAATGCAGCTTGATGTTTGTTCAATAATGTAGGAAATTATGGCAGTCATACTGTAGTTTGGTTAAAAATTGAGGATTGTCATTACAAACTTGGATATAAACTTTAAAAGGGAGGTCAAACCATTTTCAGTGTTCTGTAAAGCTGAAAAATATGGATTTGGCCTTTTATACATGTTTTCCATAAACTCTCCGATAAATAAAGGCAAAACAGAGCAATGGAATGACCAAAAGAGCAATTAGATGACTGACCCAGCAGATGCTGATTCCAATGTGCTTCCTCTTTAGTTTACTTTTTGGGAAAAGGTTTATTTTTCTGTGAAAGAACTTTGCAGTGGAGCCAGGTAGTAAAATGAGTCCATTTCTAGTTTCTACATTTAGTTAACTCTGGTTAGGTAACATTTTGTATATATGAGAATATTTTTCTTTGATAACATGTGGAAATGTGTATACTTTTTTTCTTTTCTAAATGGGATCATTCTGATAGTGTGTGTGTGTGTGTGTGTGTGTGCGCGTGTGCACCTGTCTGTCTGTCATGGGGCTTGGACTACAGGCCTGGGCACTGTCCCTCAGCTCTTCAGCACAAGGCTGGTGCTCTAACACTTGAGCCACAGCCCCACTTCCAGTTTTCTGGGTGATTTTAATTGGAGATAAGAGTCTCACAGGCTTTCCTGCCCAGGCTGGCTTTAAACCGTGATCCTCAGATCTCAACCTCCTGAGTAGCTAGAATTACAGGCATGAGCCACCAGCGCCTGGCTGATACTTTTTTATTAAAAACAAGATAAAAGGGGCTGGGAAGGTGGCTCAGTGGTAGAGCACTTGCCTTGCATGCTCGAGGCCCTGGGTTCAATTCCTCAGCACCACATAAGAAAAAAGCCGGAAGTGGCGCTGTGTGGCTTTTAGCCTTGAGCTAAAGAGCTGAGGGACAGTGCCCAGGCCCAGAGTTCAGACCCCACGACTGGACCCCAAAAAAAAAAACAAACAAGATAAAAGGTTGAGCTAAGTGTCATTGGCTCATACCTATAATCCAATCCTAGCTACTCAAGAAACTGAGGGTTGTGTTAGAAGTTAGCCCAAGCAGGAAAAAACTGAGACTTTTGTCTCCAGTTGACCTCCAAAAAAACCTGGAGGTGGAGCTGTGACTCAAGTGGTAAAGTGCTAGCCTTGGGGGGGGGGGGGGGGGGGGAATACCTTAGGGACAGTGCTCAGACCGTCCAGGCCTGAGAGACAAACTGAACTTTTTAGCTGTGCTGAGGGCTAGTGTAGTAGTCCTAGCTACTCAGGATTCTGAGATCTGAGTATCTTTGGAGCTACCCTGGGCAGGAAAGTCCATTAGACTCTTATCCATTTAGCCACCAAAAGGAAGTAGAGGTGTGACTCAAGTGGTAGAACACCAGTCTTGAGTGAAAAAGGTGAAGAACAGTGCCTAGGCCCTGAGGTCAAGCCCAGTACAGGTACAAAAGACAACACAACAAGAAACAGCCCAAAAGAGAAGGACTTAGGAATATAAAGAGTATGTCTATTACTTTCGTTTCATTGAAAATTCATGTTGTAGAAAATTAAACGTGATAGATAATTTAACAATTAAACCCGATGTCCTTGTTGCCCAACTGTTTAACACTCATCAATTCAGGAGTCACTTTACCACGGCACCTGCACCCCATCCCCATCCTCATGCATCCCTGATGGCCCGGATACCTCTTCTTTCTTGGAAAATTTTAGGCTTAAAGAAAAACTATATTGCCAGGCGCTGATAGTTCACACCTGTAATTCTAACTGCTCAGGAGGCTGAAATGTAAGGACTGTGGTTTGAAGCGAGCCTGGGCAGAAAGGTCCATGAAACTTTTTTTAGGTGGTTGAGGAAGAGCTTCTCAAAATATAATTTAAAACTATTGTGTACCAGTATAATATATTAATTTTACAAATGTAAAATTTTATAAGCTGTTAAAAGCATTTGTACAACAACATATTCTACTTCAGCTTTATTGCACAATATCTATAAAAATATTAAATTTTAAATTAGAAAACATGATTTCAATGAAGCCGGGTACAAGTCGCTCATGCCTGTAATTCTTGCTACTCAGGAGGCTGAGATCTGAGGATCATGGTTCAAAGCCAGCCCAGACAGAAAAGTCCGTGAGACTCCTATCTCCAATTAACCATGATAAAACTGCAAGTGGTGCTGTTGCTTAAGTGGTAGAGCACTCACCTTGAGCTGAAGAGCTGAGAGACAGTGCCCAGGCACAGCCCTATGGCTGACCCTTCTCCCCTCCAAAAAAATGCTTTCAATATAGAAGAGATGATCTGATTTTAAAGACAATATAAGAATGTCTACCCAGAAAATAAACTTCTACAGGATACCAAGAGCTGGACAGATGCTCCAGCAAATCTGGTACAAAGCTCTGTTTAAAACCAGTCCAAGATACTTATGGGTCATAAATAGTCATTAAAAAACAGGTGCCAGAGATAGCAAGGATGAGGGAAATAACTGTAAGATGGCTATGAAGTTGTGTTGTTTTTTTAGGTAGGAGATACTCAGAATGCCCACACTGAAACATGCTTCAACTTTTTCCAAGTGTAAGAAACTACAGTAAGTGGTATCTAGATTTCTAATGAAGACTGTTAACCCTAAAAAACTACTCAGAAAAAGCTGCAAGTGATGCTGTGGCCCAAGTGGTAGAGCACTGGCCTTGAACACAGTGTCTCAGGAACAGCACCCAGGTCCAGAGTTCAAGCCCCAGGACAGGCAAAAAAAGAAAAGAAAAGAAAAGAAAAAGACATATATAGAGAGAACTGGATGCTGGTGGCTCACACCTAGCTACTTAGGAGCCTTGAGATCTGAGAACCACAATTCAAAGCCAGGCTAGGTAGGAAAATCTGTGAAATTAGTACCTTCAGTTAACCACCAGAAAACCACAAGTGGCTCAAAGTGGTAGAGTGCTAGCTTTGAGCACAAAATCTCAAGGACAGTACCCAGGCCCTGAGTTTAAGCATCACAACTGACCCCCCCCCCCCAAAAAAAAAAATTTTTTTTGAAAGAAAAGAAAAAAATAAAGTAGTACATCTATATTCTTCTCTCTCCCTGCCCCTTAACTCCACCCCTTATATGGGGGTAAGGAGGAACTTGTTAAACCATCCATCTAGGAGTAGTAACAATCTCCTATATAATAATTATGACACTTAAATATCCCTAGAGCCAGACGCTGGTGGCTTATGCCTGTAATCCTAGCTACTCAGGCGGCTGAGATCTGATGATCACGGTTTAAAGCCAGCCTGGGAAGGAAGCCTGTGAGACTCTTATCTCCAATTAATCACCCAGAAAACTGGAAGTAATACTGTGGCTTAAGTGGTAGAGCACCAGCCTTGAGCTGAAGAGTTGAGGGACAGTGCCCATGCCCAGAGTTCAAGCCCCACAACCAATATGTATGTGTGTATGTATGTATCCCTAAATGTTCAAATAATGATGTTTATAGCTCCCTTCTAAAATGGATTATGTATTACATTTGGTCTAGAATAGCTCCATTTTTTTTTTTTTAATCTCTAAGTAGTTGTATGAAGGGGTTTCAGTTCAACACATGAGTTTTTATTAGTACAGTGCTTCTCGATCCTTGTTAACCTTTCCATTGTTCACCCCTATCTTTCCCAATCCCACCTATACCCTCAAGTTTAGGGGTTCCATTTTCACATGTGTACATTGAATATAATGACTATTTACCCACCCATCCTCTCTCCATTTGCCTTAATCCCTCTCCAAAAACATGCTTCAGCATCCTGGTATTCATTTTGTTAAACTGTTCCCAAGTTTTTTAATGATGGGTTTTAAGGGTTCAGGCCATTTGTTTAACAGATTATTCCTTACTTTGGATTTTTCTTACTACTTTATCATGATTAGACTCAAATGATTCATTTGGCAAACACTGTAAAATGATATTGACATGAGCTTTTTAGCACATTGCATGTGTCAGCTTTCCCATTATCATGATATTAATTTGGTTACCTAATAGGATAGTTTTTCTAGAGTTTCCCATTGAAAACACACCTTTGCCCCCTTTGCAATTAATCACTGATTGATGATTCTTACTGGAATCCATTGCAATAATATTAGTTTCCTGGGCATTTTGTTATTGGAACATGTGTGGGCAAATAGGGAAGAGGCTAGGACTCTTACTCATGTGAGTTCAGTGGCTGTTTGAGGTGGTCATGAAGAGGGGTATCCTATTCATGATACCCAAGAAAGTAAGAAAGTTAGTTTCTGACTTACGTCCTTGACAGAATGAGTTTATGTGACAATCATTTTACCTATTGGCATTAGAGACTGTTTTATACACTTGGATATATAACTGCCATTATTCTACAAGTTTTTGTTGTTGTTGGGTCGTGGGGCTTAAACTCTGGGCCTGGGCGCTGTCCCTGAGCTCTTCAGCTCAAGGCTAGTACTCTACCACTTGAGCCACAGCTCCACTTCTGGCTTTTTCTGTTTATGTGGTGCTGAGGAATCAAAACCAGGGCCTCATGCATGTGAGGCAAGCACTCTACCACTGAGCCACCTTCCCAGCCCTATTCTGCAGTTTAAAAAGTTGTTTTCACCTTTAATCCTAATCAGATTTGCTTTTGACAAAGATTCTTTTTATTTTCCCCCAGTGGGTGAATTTGTAAGTGATGTTCTGCTAGTTCCAGAAAAATGCCAGTTTTTCCACAAAGAACGGATGGATGTGTGTGAGAATCACCAGCACTGGCATACTGTAGTCAAAGAGGTAAGAATATGGACCAGGAAAAGCTGAACAATGTTGCATCTTTAAGAAGAGAAAATAGCACTGGTCTCCAGTCTTACCACACTTTCCATTAGCTTCACTTACTTATATCTTTGGAATAGATGTTTTTGTAGGGAAAGTACAGCATAGGCAACCCGCCCCCTCAAGTTAAAGCTGTTAGAGGTAGCCAGGGATCTTGCTCAGTGGAAGTGGTCTTGAGTAACATCCTCATCTCTTGACTCTCACTCAAACAACATCCTCCCCACCAAGAAGAAAGAAAACTTCAGTGGCATTTCCTTCTTATTTGAGTTGGGTTGTTTGCCTAGTGTATATGAGTTTGATCAGAATTTTTAAAAAAAGATATTATACCAATACTGCAGCCCCCCTGTACCCCAAATAAAGGAGAAACTAAAACAAAGGAAAGTGAAACATCTGTATACTGTCAATAGGACTCTCTAGACTCTCTAGAACAAACTCAAGTGGGAATAGCCAACTTGAGAAAACTTGGGCCTGGACTTGTACGCAGGCAGGCTTGGTGGAGAAGAACACCTTTTCTTACACTTGTTGTCCATGATTAGATTGGTTTTCTGGTCAGTATTTTTTTTGGCCAAATTTTGAAGTAATGACTGTATGCGTGATAACAGAAATTAGCATTAACCATCTTTAACTGATGTTGATACTTCTTGGAAGAAACTCCCTCTTGTCTCTTTTTCCACGTTGGGCTGGTAATGTTTTTGACCTCATACAGTGTTGTAAGTTAAATAAAATGTACAAATCTTAATAGTATCCTAACTTTTTAAACAGAAAAATGGTTATGTCCGTAAGAAAAGGGCGTTATGTAGTAATTTCATAGTTTGATTTTTTTGTTGTTTTTGGTTTTTTGTTTGTTTTTTAAAATAAAGCCATGACTCGGAGGGTGTTAATGGATTGTGTTGTGATGTGAGCTGTGGATCTCTTACAGGCATGTCTAACTCAGGGGATGACCTTATATAGCTACGGCATGCTGCTGCCCTGTGGTGTAGACCAGTTTCATGGCACAGAATATGTATGCTGCCCTCAGACAAAGATAAGTGACTCTGTTGATTCTACTGTGTCCAAAGAAGAGGAAGAGGCAGAGGAGGATGAGGAGGAAGATGAGGAGGAAGACTATGATGTTTATAAAAGGTAAACTCTTTGCAGAACTCTGAAACCACTGAACCTATTTTGTTAGCCCTTCTGGAAAGTGGCTGTTGGTAATTGGCCCCTCACTGCTGGGTAAGATAGGCTTCCCCTGATTATGCTGCTCTGTAGCCTTCATTTCATTCTGGCCATACCTGATCATATGAGAACGTGGGACTTTGGGCTTTCCATTGTTCTTGGCTACATTGTTTTTGTTTGTTTGTTTTTGCCAGTCCTAGGGACTGAACTCAGGGCCCGAACACCGTTCCTGAGCTTCCTTTTGCTAAAGGCTAGCACTCTTACCACTTGAGCCACAGCACTACTTCCAGCCTTTTCTGTTTGTGTGGTTCAGAGGAATTGAACCCAGGGCTTTGTGCATGCTAGGCAAGCACTACCACTAAGCCACATTCCCAGTCCCAGCTACATTGTTTTCTGTAGGTTAACACAGTCTATGCTCAATAACTTCCCTTTTGCTGATACAGCTGGACTAAGGGCTTTAGTGGCACTATTTAGTGTAACTATTTCCTGTCTTTGTGTTTCAAAGTAATGAAGGGAGCAATTGTTGGGCTTTGTGCAAAGGAATTAGTATTAACCTTTCTTATTTTTTTTTTTTTTTTGTATGATCTTTAGTGAATTTCCTACTGAAACAGATTTGGAAGACTTCACAGAAGCAGCTGTGGATGAAGATGATGATGATGATGACGATGACGACGATGAGGAGGAGGAAGAAGGAGAGGAAGTGGTAGAAGACCGAGATTACTACTATGACACCTTTAAAGGAGATGACTATGATGAGGAGAACCCAACTGAACCTAGCAGCGAGGGCTCTATTTCAGACAAGGAAATTGTTCACGATGTTAAAGGTAACCAGTGATAAAACATGGCTTTAAAACTCCACATGTTAATTATTTACTTAGAATTTGTACTGCTTTCATCATTCATCACAGGTAAGTGTTAGAAAGAAAGGTGGTGTCTGCACTGAAAGAGAGAATCCAACTCTCCTGGGTGGTGGTGGAGCCATATTAGCAGTGAGCAGGCAGGCACCAGGAGACATGCATAGCTAAGCCAGAGAAATAATTTGCATTAGAGAATAAATAGTCTGCTCTTAAAACAGGATTCTTCCATATCTTTAGGTGCTGGTTTTTTTTAGAATGGAGTAAGTTTTTCTTTCCCTGAGTATGTTCCAGTTTATAGGCTACCTTATCTTTCCTGGTGTTTGTAGCTGGCAAGGTGAAGTTGGATAATCTTGCCCGTTTAAGATCATTAAATTGTGATGGTTGCATAGCCATTACACATAGCATCTGCTGAAACCAACAAAGATTAAAAAAATCTGAAGAATTGGGGCTGGGAAGGTGGCTCAGTGGTAGAGCGCTTGCCTTGCATACATGAGGCTCTGGGTTCGATTCCTCAGCTCCACATAAGCAAAAAGAAAAAAGCCAGAAGTGGCGTTGTGGCTCAAGTGGTAGAGCACTAGCCTTGAGCTGAAGAGCTGAGGGATAGCGTCTAGGCCCAGAGTTCAGGCCCCACGACCGGACCCAAAAAACAAAACAAAAAATCTGAAGAATTACTTAGCACCCAACTGGGGTGAAATTATTTGCTGTGGGGAACATGAAAATAAGAACACTTCTCCTTTCCAGGTACAAAGTCTTTGCTACAGTTATCACCTTTTTTTTTTTTTTTTTTTTTTTAGGTCCAGTCGTGGGGCCTGAACTCTGGGCCTGGGCCTGGGCGTTGTCCCTCAGCCCTTCAGCTCAAGGCTAGCGCTCTACCACTTGAGCCACAGCGCCACTTCTGGCTTTTTTTCTTTTTGCTTATGTGGTGCTAGGGAATCGAACCCAGGGCCTCATGCATGCAAGGCAAGCGCTCTACCGCTGAGCCACCTTCCCAGCCCCCAGTTATCACCATTTTAAATGTCCTTCCTACCAACATTGATGCCTTTGGTCCTTGAAACCATGAAAATAGGCAAATGAGGCCACTATCTTCACTATACAGATCAGAAATGTGGGGAGCTATAACACAAGAAATTCCTGTCACCCTACAATCAATTTAGACTTGAAAAAAAAATTAAGAATTCCATTTGCTGTGTATTGGTAGCTCACTGCCTGTAATCCTAGCTACTTGGGAGTCTGAGATTTGAGGGTCACAGTTCAAAGCCAGAAAAGTCCATGACACTCTTATCTCCAGTTAAGTACCAAAAAGCTAGAAATAGAGATGTGGGTCAAGTGGTAGAACACTAACATTGAGTATAAAAGGTTAAGGATAGTACCCAGACCCTTGGTTCAAGCTCCAGGACTGGCACACACAAAAAAAAAAAGAAAAAAATTCCCTAAATACCTTCATCATGTAGAATGTGACTGTTCATACCACACACCTGACCTGTGTTAGTGAGTTAGATTAGTGAAGCCTTTGGGTCCAGTCATGGTCCCTGCCCCACCCCAGCTGGCCTGTTGTAGCACTGTGAAGAAGCATTTGAAGCTCTGCCTCTGCCCTGCTGACACTCTGACCATTTTCACACAGCTGTCTGCTCCCAGGAGGCGATGACGGGGCCCTGCCGGGCTGTGATGCCTCGTTGGTACTTCGACCTCTCCAAGGGAAAGTGCGTGCGCTTTATATATGGCGGCTGCGGCGGCAACAGGAACAATTTTGAGTCTGAGGATTATTGTATGGCTGTGTGTAAAGCGATGAGTAAGTCCCGCCTTGTGCTGGCCCCTCGAAGCAGCGCTGTCCTGTCCAGCGTTCTGTCTTTCCCAGCTGTCCTTGTGACCGCATCTGTGTCATGTTTCTGCTGGCTCAGGTGTTTGCTGTCAGTCGTTTTCCCCTCATCTTTGTGCTTTCTAGAGTGAGGCTTTGCTTCCCTTCTGGCAGTCTGAGTTCAGTTTTCCATGTCCCCTGCTTCCCATGTGTCTGCTGGTTGATTGTTGGTAGTGGTATGTATCTTCCCTGTTTGCAGTGGGTGGCACACCCAAGGGCTTCTTCTTTCTCATTGGCCTTCAGGTCCTTCAGTTCCCCGGATGCTGCAATCAGTGTTGGTTGGGAAGGGATGTGAACCCTTGGCTATCTAGTTGGAAAGCACCAGTAGGTAACTGGATAGCCCTGTGTTCTATACATGCTTGTACCTTAGGCTTCACTTCTGCTCCTTTTTTGGATGGGAGGGGTAGGGAGGGTGTCAATCATGGGGCTTGAACTTTTGGTCTGGGCTCTGTCCCTGAGTCCTTTTGTGAAAGGCTAGTGCTCTACCACTTTGAGCCACAGTGCCACTTCCGGTTTTCTGGTGGTTGATTAGAGAGAAGAGTATCACCGACTTTCCTGCCCAGGCTGGTTTTGAACCATAATCCTCAGATCTCAGCCTCCTGAGTAGCTGTGATTACAAGCATGAGCCACTGTGCCTAACTTATCCTGCTCTTCTTTCCACTTAACCCTGTTACTCACTACTGTGCTGTATGCCACCTTTTGGGATGCTTGCTCTTGAAAGGACTGACAATAGAAATACTTGTGAGATTCCAGAATATTGGAATAACTTGCATTATAGACTCCAAGGAGAGAGCTCTGCAATCCTAAGAGGTCATGGCTGTTCTCTGGTGTTTGGGCAAAGCTCCAAGGACTAATGAGAATTCAGTCTGTGTATTGTTTTGGTATCAGACAAGGTACAGTGCCTTATTTGAGTTGGTTTTATGTTAACATAGGTAGGAAAAAGTTTTCTCCATTCCTTTTTTATGACCCTGTCTATTCTTGGTGAACTGTGTTTAGAAAATCCTCAGGCTCGGCATATTTCCTTGCTCCTGGTTCTGGAATTCATCAGAGTAATGAGCATTATTGCCTCTTTGTAATTACTGTATTGGTATTTGGCTATTGCTTCTGATGTTTTTTCACTGAATGAAATACTTTGAAAATCCCTCTTCTTCCTCTTCCCAAAGAGGCTTAAAATCTTAATCTAATGCAGCACGCTATCAATGCTTCTTCCCCAGCTGCTGCTCTAGGGACAGGCTATGTGAGTGGGGGTGGGAGGGGTTGTTGTTTTGTTTTGTTTTTGTGCTGGTACTGGACTTAAACTCAGGGTCAGGGCCTGGGTCCTGTCCCTTAAGGTTTTCTCTCAAGGCTGGTGCTTTGCCACTTGAGCCACAGCTGTGTTTCTTGCTTTTTGGTGGTTACTTGGAGATATAAGTCTCATATTCTTACCTTCCCAGACTGGCTTTGAACCATGATCCTCAGATTTCCTCTAGCATTATAGTTATGAACCACTGGCACCTAGCAGGAAAAGCTGTTTTTGATAGACTTGGTAAGGTGTAAGACACAATAATCCCTAGGGATCTTTGGTGTATAAACTTTTGTTCATTCAGGAAAGATTTAGAGATAACAGTTATTGTGATACTTATTACTTTGTCAAACAAAGGATCAGCAAAAACAGTTTTGGATTAAAGCTGGAGAAATTATGGTCCTTTAAAGGTCTCACTGAAAACAGAGGTGGCAGTCTCTACCGAAAATCTCAGATACATAGTGCTCTGAGACATGATGTACTGCTGGAATTACAGGATTGTTTCCTATAGCTTTGAGGAGATTGGCTGAAGAGAAACAAGTAGTTCAATACTTGAAGGGCCTTCAAATTCTGCAAGTGACATTTCCAATGGTCACACACGCTTGTGTCCCTCCTCAAAAGGGAGAGAGGCAACTTCATGAGCCTGTCATGGATTCTGCTGAGTTCATCACAGCTTTAGACATCCTATTTTTTTCCTCTTTTGTCCCCATGTGGAAGCATGTTTTGCATAATCTGTTTGGCCCATGGATAGGCACCTTTCATGGCACCTAAGTTTTTATATTGCAGACACGTATTGTTGATCCTGTGCATACTGGCGCTGATGAAGTTGAAATTCTCCCTTACTGAACTTTGAGTTTCTTAGAGAATGTGATTTTGCTAAATGATACCATCTAATTCAATTAATCTGAAAGAAAGTTGGATATCAAGAGCCTTATAAACTGACATAGGACTCAAACACTCTTAACAAGATTTTAGTTGTAGCCTTTAAGTCAATCAAATGAAAGGGAACAAAGCGAAAGTCTTCTGATAGAGAAACTGGAGTGGCTGGTTAATTTCTACCTATATTTATCAGTTATATAATTATTAAATGGATTAAAAATGTACCGTTCTGGAAATTAGATGAATTTGTTTCTGGGTTTAAATATAGTTGAATCTTGGTGTTTGCTTTCTGCTTAGCTCCAAAATTGTCTCTATACACTGAGTAAGTTTCACATCATTCCTCCCCTGTTTGGGAAATCTCCAGTGACTCAAATTATGGATAAGCATCTCTATGGGTATTTCTTGAGGGATGTCTGAGTTAACTTGCTCTGTCTTTGTCCTTTCCTTTAGGAGGTAGATTCCAGTGTGTTGATACTTAATTGCCAGGGGCCAATAAGAGCTATATCTGATCAGCAATGAGGTGAGGGCTGTCTGTTCTAATGGACTATTCTCTATGGAGAATAATATCTGGAGAGGCCCCTCCAACAGTGTCACAAATCAGCTAAGCCCAAGGTGTCTTTACATAAGTGGAAAGATAAAAACTCAGTTTTACCTTCATTAGCTCTTATTGCAGGGGGAGTATGTGAATCTTTGAATGATGTTGAAGACTCAAAATTATAGAGTGAATTTTGTTTCTATCTGGCCCACATGCAAAGAATATTTAATGAACTAGTTTTCCAGAGTAAATTTAAGACCTAAAGATTGTAGAAGAAAGGGACTCAAGTGTCAAGTTGCTTATAAAGTGGACACTTTGTGGAAGTGCCTTCTCAGGGTCTAAATTCAGCCTCGTTTAGATGCTATTAGTAACAGAACAGTAGAGTAGTTATATTTAGGCTTTTAGATTTTTAAGCACTGAAGGGAAGGAAGGTATAGAAGCAGGTATTTCTTTTTTCTGCTTAAGTGGAGATGCCTCTTGGGTGTTGAAGATACTGGAGGTTGAGCTACCAATAAATTGCTGTATTAGCATGGACTGACATGGTTGATGAATATTATGTAAAGAAGATTGCCCATTGTAATCCAACAGAGTGAAGTCTTGGCAGACAGCAATACCCTGCCCTTTTAGCAAGCTACAAGACAAATTGAGTCCATCCTGCAGGTCCTGAACTGAGTTTTCTTCCTAGAACACTTTTAATATTATGCCTGAACCAAAAAGACAAATTAATTCTCTGTAATTTTGTTTCAGTTCCCCCAACACCTCTGCCAACCAATGATGTTGATGTGTATTTTGAGACGTCAGCAGATGATAATGAGCATGCTCGCTTCCAGAAGGCTAAGGAACAATTGGAAATTCGGCACCGCAACCGAATGGACAGGGTAAACTTGCCTACTTCCTATCTTCATGGTGTTCAGCATCTAGTAGTCTGGTAGTTTTTAATGTATGGTGGTAGAGATCCAACCCTGGGCCTTTACATCACTGTTATTTACAAATAGATGAAAATTATTAGCCATGAGAAAAGGTAACCGTAAAAACATCTTAGATGGGGCTGGTAATGTGTGGCTTAGTGGTAGAATGCTTGCCTAGCATGCATGAGGCCCTGGGTTTCATTCCTTGGTACCATATAAACAGAAAGCCGGAAGTGGCGCTGTGCTGAAGCAGTACAGTGCTAGCCTTGAACAAAAGAAGCTCAGGGACAGTGCCCAAGCCCTGAGTTCAAGTCTTAAGACTGGCCAAAAATCCCCATCAAAAATGTTAGATGAAGCTAACATATTAAAACATTCTACTATATACCATTGGGAGTAGAAGGTGATTCTATGACTTGAGAAGAACAGTCTTTTTTTTTTTTTTTTGGTTGATCCTGGGGCTTGAACTCTGGGCCTGAGCATTGTCCCTCAGCTCTTCAGCTCAAGACGAGCGCTCTACCACTTGAGCTACATTGAGCGCCTCTTCCGTTTTCCTGGTGGTTTATTGGAGATAAAAGTCTCATGGACTTTTCCTGCCCGGGCTGGCGTTGAACCAGGATCCTCAGATCTCAGCCTCCTGAGAGCCACCAGCACCTGGCGGAAGAATAGTCTTAAGTGTTGGAGCAGTGGCTATGCAGAGTGCAGCTTCCCTCTTGACTCACTCTGGATTGAAAGGAAGTTGACAAAGGAATCCTTCCCTACGTCTGAGCTCCACCAGACAATGTGCGCTGGACATATCAGTTCTGAGAACGAGGCATGACCATCATTTTTCTTTTATTTATTTTATAAGAGGACAAAGGCACAGAGACTTTTAAATAACTTGCCCAAGGTTATGTAACAAGGAGGTCAGAGAATTGAGGCTTTCATCTAGGGATAGCCAAGGTCTAGAATCCTCTGGGTTAACAGCTCTGAGCCTCACAAGGGATCATATGATCGGTTTCCATTTGCACAGTTTCCGCCGACATTGGATTCAGCGCCTGGCTGTATTTTTAGAAAATGAGGAAGTTGTTTCAGAGAATCATTCTGTGGTGGGTGTTTTTGACCTTTGTAGGTAAAGAAGGAATGGGAAGAGGCAGAGCTTCAAGCCAAGAATCTCCCCAAAGCAGAGAGACAGACCCTTATTCAGGTAAGATGTGTTCCCCAGGGACAAGAGACAAAGCATCCAGTCTGGCCAGTTGAAATTATGGTTAGAGTCAAACTCCCAGCAAATTTGAATTTGACACCTCCTTTGAGTCAAGAGCTTAAGTTACAAGGAAGTTGTAGCTGACCTATTTTTTCTTTTTCACCTCTAGTATTGCTCACCTATGGCAGAAGGAAACGAAACCCTCTCCCAGAGCACACCCAATTCATGCCAGGAAGTAACCTTAGCTCAGCTGCCGTTTGTTAATTCTGGTCCTGGCAAAAGTTCTCTGTCATCTTTGTTCTTGGGCTGTGACTTGTTTTTCATCAGTACTGGTTTTTTTTTCCCCCAGACTAAATCAAAAGTACAAAAAGCATTTCTAATTCCAGTTCATCTATGACTTCATAAGAATACAACATTAAAATCATAGCAACAGAGTATGTTTCTCTTCTGTAGGAGAGATTGCTAGATACATGGATAGCAAATCATACGATTGATTTTGGAAAATGGTTAACTATCCCTCCGTCCCTCCTTCCCAGAATTATTGCACTTAGTTTTTCATGGAAATACTATTTCTTGCCGGTGCTGGTGCCTCATGCCTGTAATCTTAACTACTTAGAAGGCTGAGATCGGAGGATGACAGTTCAAAGCAGAAAAGTCCCTGTGAGACTGTTACATCCAATTAACCACTCAAAGACTGGAAGTAGAGCTGTGGCTCAAAGTGGTAGAGCACTAAGCCTTGATCAAAAGAGCTTAGGGACAACACTCAAAGCCCTGAGTTCAGGCTCTACGACTGACAAAAAAAAGAAAAGCAAGAATACTAATTCTGTAGAAGACCTTTTCTTTATTGGTCACCTAAAAAAATCTGAATTTTAATTTATGCACAAGCTAATGGACCTTGTCAAGGAAATTTACTTCTTTTTTGTTGTTGTTGTTTTTTTGGGTCCGGGCGTGGGGCCTGAACTCTGGGCCTGGGCGCTGTCCCTCAGCTCTTCAGCTCAAGACTAGCGCTCTACCACTTGAGCCACAGTGCCACTTCCGGCTTTTTTCTTTTTGCTTATGTGGTGCTGAGGAATCGAACCCAGGGCCTCATGCATGCAAGGCAAGAGCTCTACCACTGAGTCACCTTCCCAGCCCAAGGAAATTTAATTCACTATCACTAGTCCTTAAGCTCTACCTCATAAGTTACTTGCCCTTTACCACTTACATTATATTGTTATATTTTAATTTTTTAGTTCTAGAAATTGAACTCAGGGCCCGAGTTTACTTGGTCAACACCAGCACTTTTACCATTTTGTACTATGCCCTGTCCTGTGGCTTTTTAATTTGTCAGGGTCTTTCATTAACTCTGGGGTTGTATCAAACTGAATTTTTCTACCTCTAGCTTTGAATAGCTGGGACCATAGACTTTTTTTTGAGATAGGATTTCAATAACCTTAGCTTTGACTGGTCTCAAACCACAATCCTGTCTGTGCCTCCTCAATAAGAGTCTCACGGACTTTCCTGCCCCGGCTGGCTTTGAACCGTGATCCTTAGATCTCAGCCTCCTGAGTAGCTAGGATTACAGGTGTGAGCCACCAGCGCCCTGCTGAAAATTACTTTTATATACATAATAGAAAATATTTTTCCTGAACAATGCAATTGGCTGATGTGATTGACATGGAGTTACTGGAAAATTCTTTTTTCTTTGGTGATACTAGACATTGAACTGCTCTGTGACTTGAACCAACAACTCTAATCCTTTGCTTTTAGTCTGTTTTTCAGATGTCTCTCAATTTTGCCCTCTACCTCTACTTCTTTAGTAACTGGCACTAGCTTGCTTCCCCCCCCCCCCCCCCCCCCACACACACACACACACACATTTTCCTCTGATTCTATGTCCTCCTAGCTTCCCTCTTATGTACAAATATATATACCATATGTGGGGTCAAGAATATAGAGTCATCTAAAAATGATGCGACAAATTAAGAAGAGGTCCTGTTTACTTTGTCATATCTTGTTGCCTTTTGAATTTAACATCCGCATATCAAGGAGACTATATACCATTTGTTTCTCTGATCTTGGCTTATTTCACTCAACATGATTTCTAATAGTTCCATCCATTTCCCTGCAAATGCCATTATTTTGTCCTTTTTAATGGCTGTGTAATACTCTGTTGTATATAGGTACCTCAGTTTGAGATCCATACATGTGTAGTGGGGCATCTGGGTTGTTTCCATTTTTGGCTGGTGTGCATGCAGGTGCATGTCTCCTTGTATCCTGGTTCCTGTTGTTCAGGGTAGATGCCTAGGGAAGGTCTATCTTTAGTTTTCTGAGGAACCTCCAGCCTGCTTTCCAAAGTGGTTGAATTAGTTTATATTTCCACCAGCAGTGCAGTAGGATTCCTCTTCCTCTGCATCTCTGCCAACATTTGTCATCTGAATTTAGGTTGTAGGCCATTCTAACGGGTAAGGTGGTATCTCAGGGTTGTTTTTATTTGCATTTCCTTTATAGCCAGAGCTAATGAAAACTTCCTCATGTTTTTCTTTGCCATTTTTATCTAGACCATCACAACTTTTAACACGATTCAGTGTAACCTACCACATTTGACCTGATTGTGTTTCAATATACCTCATCTATTGGCCACTTATTTCAGGGCTGGCACGTTGTTATAACATGGAAAGGACAGTATTTCTTTTACTATAGTGCTATAGTGTACATTGAAAACCCAGGCAATTGAGCTTGACACACTAGTAATTTTCAGTTGGGGAAATGCTGAACAGTTCTTTTCACACTGAAATGTGACTGGTTTTTCTAATGTAAGGAAGTACTGATCCTGGTGGAAATTACGTAAAGCACACCTTCATCCTACCCTGTTTGATTCTCTGACCGTGTTCCTGCCTTGGATAGGCACTGGACAAAGAAGGGTGCTTACTTAGATTACCCCCTCCAGCTACTACAAATTAGCGTTTTTCTTCCTTTCTGGATGTAGCATTTCCAAGCTATGGTTAAAGCTTTAGAGAAGGAGGCTGCCAGTGAGAAGCAGCAGCTGGTGGAAACCCACCTGGCTCGAGTGGAAGCCATGCTGAATGACCGCCGACGGATGGCTCTGGAGAATTACCTGGCTGCCCTGCAGTCTGACCCACCTCGGGTGAGTTGCAATCTGAGCTGTACCTTGGTTAGTCTTCTTCAGTGTTGCCTCCCCTAAGGTAGCATACTTAATGGAATCTCAACGAATGGCACACACAGGTTGGTAAAAACTTTTTCTTTTTCTTTTTGCCAGTCCTAGGGCTTGAACTCGGGGCCTGGGCACTGTCCATGAGCTACTTCTTTTGTTCAAGGCTAGCACTCTACCACTTGAGCCACAGTGCCACTTCTGGCTTTTTCTGTTTATGTAGTACAGAAGAATTGAAGCCAGTGCTTCATACATGCTAGGCAAGCACTCTACCACTAAGTCACATTCCCAGCCCCTTAAAAACTTTGTTTTTATGACAAGATTGAAGGTAATATTTTATTGAGAAAGATAGTTTCTTGTTACTTGGTAGCCTAAAAAAGCTTTCAGGAATACAGTTTTCATAGCTAACTTTGCTTTTTCTTCACTTTTGGTGCTGGTCCTAGGGCTTGAACCAAAGGCCTTCGCTACTTTCCCTGAGCTTGTTTGCTCAAGGCTGGTACTCTACCACTGGAGCCATAGCTCTACTTCTGGCTTGTTTGGTAGTTAATTAGAGATAAGAGTATCCAAGGCTTTCCTGCCTTGGCTGGCTTTGAACCATGATCCTCAGGCATGACTCACTAGTGCCTGGCTAAACTTTACATTTTTTTTTTTTAATGATTTTATTGTTATTAAGGTGTTATTACAGCAGGGTTATGAGGTAATGAGGATTATCAGGTAATGAATACATGTTTTTCTGAACAACTTAAAAAATATTTTTATTGTTAGTATTATGGTGATATACAAAGGGGTTACAGTTACATACGTAAAGAGTACATTTCTTTTTCTTCACCCCTTCCTTTGCTTTGCCCTGGTTTCCCTCTCTTGAGTGAACTGTTCAGCTTTTGTTTTCCTTACCTATTGGAATTCTCTGGGTGTCAAACAACTGTTGTTCTCTCCTGCAGCCTCATCGCATTCTCCAAGCCTTGCGGCGTTACGTCCGTGCTGAGAACAAAGATCGCTTGCATACCATTCGTCATTATCAGCACGTGTTGGCTGTTGACCCAGAAAAGGCAGCACAGATGAAATCCCAGGTACGCTGGACACAGAACTTGCCACCTCCAGAGTATTTCCACAGGGAACATGTGCCTGTGCTCATGATGCAGGAGCACTGTTACTTGTGTTTGTTATTATCCCTGAACATGGTTTTTGGTTTCCAAAGATATTTGGTACATGATTTTTGAATTAAAAATTTTTTTAAAATTTATTGTACTTTACATTAAGTAGTTGGTATTTAAACAGGTGCTGAAAAATTGAGAATTATGATTGTATTGAAAAGGAAGAGTCCTGAAGTATCTTTAGGAAGACAGCTAGAAAAATGGGTCTTGTCAGGAACTAGTTAGGCTTTTCAAGTCTTCTTGATTAAAAATGACTAAACAAAACTTGTATATCCCCTTAATAATAACAATAAAAAACACCGGTGGCTCATGCCTATAATCCTAGCTACTCAGGAGGCTGAGATTTGAGGATAATGGTTCGAACCCCAGCTGGGCAGAAAAATCTGTGAGACTCTTAGCTCCAATAAACTACTCCAAAAACTTGAAAGTAGTGTTGTAGCTCAACTGGTGAGGTGCTAGCTTTGAGCACAGAGGCTTAGGGACAGAGCCCAGTCGCTGAGTTCAAACCCAGGACTGGCAAAAATAAAGAAAAAGTAAACCAAAAAAAAAAATCACATTTTCTTATCTTTTTGTTAGTAAATTAGACTATTGTGTTATATTTAAGGAAACATAGCCAATGAGAATAGACTAGGAAACCAGTGTGTGTGTGTTGATTTTTGCTTGTTTGTGGGTTTGTTGTATTGGGGATCAAACCCAAGATTTCATTCAGGCTAAAGAAGTGCTCTGTAATTGAACTTTCCTCTACATCCCTGGCCCTGATTAATATATTAAACAAATGATTAGGGAATATCTGAGATCAAACTACCATACCAAGTGAAGTGGGAGTAAAAAGGTCTACCACTGTAGAAATCTCAGAAGAGACCCAACTCTCCTGTGAGCTATCTGCTGTCAACCTCTAATTCTAGCAGAGCAGGGCCACTGAGTTATTTTTTTTTAATTTTTTATTTTTTGGCTATTTCCTGTTCTGTGACTTGAACACTAGGAAGAACTAAGATGCTCTATTATAACTTGAATATCCCTTATCCAAAATGTTTGAGACTGTAGTCTTGTAAGTATCTGAATTAGGATCTTCTTTCAATATACTATATACATAGCAAGATATCCTGAGGTAAGACCCAAGTCTAGACGTCATTTTATGTTATACACATAGCCTAAAAGTAATTTTTTTGCAGCATTTTTGGTGTGCTTGTACTTTGACTCTGACCTTCACAAGTAATCAGATGTGTAATTTTCCACTGCATCATGTCCAGGACTGAATGAATGTTACAGATTTGGGGACATTTCTGATTTTGGATTATAGGTTATCAGCCTGTATACCTTTGGCCATATTTGCTTGGCTGAATATGAGTGAAACATTGCTTTTATTCGTCATGCTCTGTAGTTACTGTAAAGGCTGCATTTTCCAATATTCCACCTTTCCTCAGTGGGTGTATGAAGCACCTGCTCTTAAGCTTTTTAATTCATCTGAGGAAGTATAACACATACTGAGACTGTGGGTAGTTCCATTTGCATTTTTCTTTCCCCTAAGGCATTCACTCTTGTGCTTTTCCATCAATTTACTTGATTGACAGAATGGCAAATATAAAATTAAATTGCTTTCATCCTTGCTTTTAAAGGTCAGAGCCATATCAATCTACAGTAAAAGCCTCTTTACATTCAACTTTTTTTTTCTTTCATTTTGACCCTTCTCTGTAATGGCTTTCAGCCCATCCAATTAGTCCATTGGCTTTAAGCACCCTCTTTAGGAGAGGCTCAGTAATTGCAAGTCACCAGGCAGAGAACTTAACTTAGAGTGAACTGAAGAGCTTTAGCTTGTGTGGACTACAGCATGCCTTGCTGTGTCCTTGGGGCAAGTCAGTTTCAGTTCCACCCTAACTGATCTTGTGGGAAGAATAGTCTGGACCTTTTTCTTTCAGAAAAGACAAAGTGGTCTCTAGTAGATAATTCTTTTAACATTCCCTTCACATCAGTTTCTTGTTGGCTTATTCATACAATCCTGCTACTTGGATGGCAAAGACTGAGGATCACACACAGTTCAAGGCCAACACTAGTACAAATTTTTGTCCTGGGGTGGGAGAGTGGGGGGGGGAATCTCAACCAAATGCTGGGCATGGAAACACTTGCTTGCAATTCTGGCTGTATAGGAGATTGAGATTGGGAAGATTATGATTCTAGGCTAGCCTAGGCAAAAAAAAAAATCCTTGAAACTTTATCTCAACAGAAGCTGGACACAGTGGTGATGAATCATCCCAGCTATGATAGAATCCACCTATTTTAGGTGGATCATGGTCCAGGAACCATGCCCAGGCAAGAAAGCCAGGCCCTACTTATCTATCAACTTCAAAAATAAACAGTGCAAAAAAAAGACTGAAAACATGGCTTATTGTTAGAGCCACCTCCCTAGGAAGCTCAGGTCTCTTGAGTTTAAAAACCCACTACCACCAAAAGAAACATATCAGATTGATACCTCAGCATGAGGTATTTTTTTTGTGTGTGAGTAGTAATTTGGCTAAAAAGAAATAAACTAGTTCTGCTCTCACTGTCCATTTTAAGCAGTTGCTTCACTAAGCAAAATGCGTAAATGGTTTTGTCTTCCCACATAATTTTCAGCTAGTGATTTGGGTCTGTTTTTAACCCCATATAATCTAATAGGTGGCAAAAACTGACATTTTCAGTCAGCAGAACCTTATAGAATGTGCTGCATTGTACAAATGACGGCTTTCAGTTTAGTGTATTAATTGATGGCAAGTGCTTTGTGTGAAAAGCCAGTAGCTGGTGAGGAAATATTTTTAAAATTTTTCTTTTTTTTCCTCAGTTGATATTTTTCAGATATTGTTATTAGGGTGATGTACAGAGGGGTTACTGTTTCATAAGTGATCAAATGAGTATTTTACTTAGGGGCATTATATGCTGCATGACCATATTCTTAAAGTTCAGTGGTCAGTACATTTAGCATTATGGATATATTTCTAGCAACTCTGCTTGTCTCTGTAAAGTGTACAACCCTGATGTAGTCTTTGTGGAAATGTGTGAGGCTGTCCCTCCAGGGAGTTTCTGTCTAGCTTGGTTGTTCCCAGTGACATGGCTTTCCACCATATTGTGCTTTCAGGTGATGACACATCTCCATGTGATTGAAGAAAGAAGGAATCAAAGCCTCTCTCTGCTCTATAAAGTTCCCTTTGTAGCCCAAGAAATTCAGGAGGAAATTGGTGGGTACTAACTATATCAAGGCCTGGTAGGACTCCTTGCTGAAGCTCAGGTGTGATGGCTGGGGCAAGATGAGAGAAACAGGAGCCAACCAGGCCAATGAGGTGTGGGGCATGCCGTGGTTTCTGAGATCTACAATCTACTGGAGCTTACATGAATGACAGGGTTACAGAGTCACTAAGGACAATTGTACTGGCCGGAAACCACAGAAACCGTTGGTTTATTGACTTTCACTCTTGTTAACAGAAGAATCTAGGATATGATATTGTAGGAGCCTGGAAAGTTCACTGTTAGCATTCCACCCTGTAATTGCTGGTATTTCTACAAATTCCCACCTCATCTCCCTCTCCCACTCTTCTTAGTTTATTCAGCAAGATTTATTATGTCTATCACTAGGTGTCCCAGAGTAAAATGCAACAGAACGGGCAGTATGTGCTAGAGTTCCCACAGAAGAGAGCCAGATAGGAAAGCAGCTGGGTATAAGTGCTTGGAGCTCTACAGTCAGGGTACGATGCTGGGGAGTTAAAGTCAAGCAGTGTTTCTGAGTGTCTCAGTATAGCTAGAACACAGCAAGGAGAAAGGAGATCATAGGAGAAAGGCAGAGTCCAAATCAAGAAAACGGTACTTGGTTAAGTAAAATCAAGGAGTCAGATAATGGAATTCTCAGATAATGGGGAATAATGGCATAATTCTCAGATAATGGGAAATTGGTAGAAGGCTTTAAGCTTGGGATTTTACTTTAAAAACAAACAGAACTTGAAAGAAGTTCTGCTACATGGAGAGCTGATTAAAGTTATAAACTAGCTTGGGAGTGATTATAAAATCCAGGAGAAAGGTAGATGTTGAGTGCTATGACTATAAAAGAAGAGATCAGAGATGTCTTTGGGATGTGATCAAGAGGACTAGGGCAAGGGAATGGGCGATTGAGGGAAAAACACCAAGGAATGACATGGATGGCTTTGCCACAGTGTTTACTAAAGTAGGAAGTTCTGCTGAACATCATGCAAGAGATCTAAGGAAGGCTGTTAGATGAAGCAATGTTTGGATAGTTGCCATAGGATACATTTGAGAATCATGGTAAACGGGTATTTTTTGGGGGGGCAGGGGAGGGAGGGACCAGTCGTGGGGCCTGAACTCTGGGCCTGGGTGCTGTCCCTCAGCTCTTCAGCTCAAGGCTAGCGCTCTACCACTTGAGCCACAGTGCCACTTCCGGCTTTTTCTTTTTGCTTTATGTGGTGGTGAGGAATCGAACAAGTACCGTATTAACCATAGTTAGGCTACAGTTAATATTGTAAGCTAAAATATGCTGGGGAATGTAGATTTTAAGTATTCACATGAATAAAAAGAAATTACTTTGAGCTGGGCGCTGGTGGCTCACGCCTGTAATCCTAGCTACTCAGGAGGCTGAGATCTGAGGATCGCGGTTCAAAGCCAGCCCGGGCAGGAGAGACCGTGAGACTCCTATCCCCAATAAACCACCAGAAAACCGGAAGTGGCGCTGTAGCTCAAGTGGTAGAGCGCTCGCCTTGAGCTGAAGAGCTGAGGGACAGCGCCCAGGCCCAGAGTTCAAGCCCCACGACCCACAAAAAAGAAATTACTTTGAAAGGTGTTGGGCACCTTTAATCATTTTATAATGCAAATCAAAACATCATAAAAAGAATGGTCTTTCAGCCAGGTGCTGGTAGCTTATGCTTATCATTGAAACTAGTCAGAAGGCTGAGATCTGAGGATCATAGGGAAGTCCATGAGACTGTTACCTTCAATTAACCACCAAAAAGCTGGGAATGGAGCTAAGGCTCAGGAACAGCACCCAAGCCGAGTTCAAGCCCCAGGACTAGCACCAGAAAACGAATGGAGTTAAGAATGGTCTAATGGACACTCAGCAGATCTCTGGAATGACAGGCTGCTACTCTTGTGCAGAGATACCACATCCTCCTGAAACCTATTTTCTGTCCCTTGCCCTGTCTTTTGTCAGACGAGCTCCTTCAGGAACAGCGAGCAGACATGGACCAGTTCACTGCCTCCATCTCAGAGAGCCCTGTGGATGTTCGGGTGAGCTCTGAGGAGAGTGACGAGATCCCGCCGTTCCACCCCTTCCATCCCTTCCTGCCCTTACCTGAGAACGAAGGTGTGTATGGTCTTTAGTAGAACTTCTTGGCAGTGGGGTAAGGTAGAATGGAATTAAGTCAGGTTGGGCTGGGGAGGTTGGGTTCCTGCAAGAGGCAGGGGAGACTACATTTTCTTAAGCGTCTGCTCTATCCTGAGTCTTAGCCGGTAGGAGACTTCACTATCACGGGAAGTTCCTCCCATTTTTTTTTAAATGGATTGCTTCAAGGCCATTGCTCTTCCTGCTTGTGTGATGGCCCTTACACATGGGAGTCACATTGCAGGTTAAATAGGACCTTTGTGTTGTGCTATGCTTTTATCTTTAAATAATAGTCTTAGGAGGTAGATAGCTAATGAAGGGACTGAAGAGGTGCCTGGTCTGGCTCAGGCTCACATCTCTGATGTAGTGAGGCACTGTGTCCTTTGGTCCCCAATCAGGCATGCTTTCCTCTGTTCTCTTGCTGGTTCAGTGTCTAAAAGTATCTCTAAAAACCATGAGATCACACTAGAAATAAACAAGCTGATTCCCTGAAAACAGCATGTGTAATCAGATTCTATTTACTGCTGCTGTTGCTATTGCTGGTGATGATAAAAATTGCCCACATGCCAGGTGCTGGCAGCTCACACCTGTAATCCTACCTACTTAGGAGGCTGAGATCTGAGGATCATGGTTCGAAGCCATCTTGGTCAGAAAAATCCCTGTGAGACTTTTATATCCAATTAAGCACTCAAAAACTGGAAGTGGTGCTATAGCTCAAGTGGTATAGTACTAGACTTGAGCAGAAAGGCCCAGGGACAGGGCCCTGAGTTCAAGCCCCAGAACTGACCAAAAAAAGAAAAAAGAAGCAAAGGCCCACAGCTATGGAGGAAGCCCTGACTATGTGCCAGCTTTAGTGAAGCATTCAGTTAGTCTTCACAATAACTCTAAGGTAGATACCTAGTGAGTCTTGAATTTAAACCAGTTACCTACTTGCATAGGGCATATATCCTTAGTTTGTAGGTGGAGAGCCAGTGTTTGAACTCAAGCCGACAGTGTCCTGAAGTCTTTGGGATGCTCTCTCACACCTGTGACCAGAGATAGCCTAGGGCCGTGTGCATTAGCTTTTGGACTTTATAGAAATGTCTTAATAGCTGGGCACTGGTAGCTCATGCCTGTTACCCTAGCTACTCAGGAGGCTGAGATCTGAGATTTGAGATTAGAAGCTAGCCCGGGCAGGAAAGTCTTTGAGACGCTTACCTCCAATTAATCACTGCAAAAACCCAGAAGTGGCACTGTTGCTCAAGTGGTAGAGTGCTACTCTTGAGCAGAAAGGAGCCCGAGGACTGGCAAGAAAAGAAAAAAAATGTTTCCAAACTGGCACAAGACTCAGTGCAGTGAGTGACCTTGCAGTAATAAACAGGAACGGAGAGAGCAGTGGGTAAAGAGCTGTCACCCCATTCCTAATCCTGATCTTATAAATCTCAGCCTCTCGGGGGCTGGAAGGTGGCCATGCATGAACAACTCTATGCTTGTTTGGATCAGAACATTTCAAGCATAGCTCAACTAGGTCCTTGTTGGTCTATTAGCAAACCACAATCAATACTAACTTCCTTTTGTACTATTTTCTAAGAAAAATAATTTTGTGAGCTAAGCTGAATAATTTCTCTTCAAAGGCCCAAATGAGATCTACTACTTTTCTCCACCAAGGATACTTTCTATAATATGCTCTGCCTCTTATGCTAGTTTGTTTATGGGACAGTTCAGGCATGGTTTTTAAGGGGGGGAAATGCCACATTCACACTGTAGATGAATTCTAAGTCAAGAATTTTCAAAGAAGCTATCTTCTTTCTTAATCTACTTTTGTGCTGTTTTGTTTTTTTTTTTTTAATTGTTTTCCTTTCTGCTTAGACACCCAGCCGGAATTGTACCACCCAATGAAAAAAGGTTGGTTTGTCAAAGATGTTCCCTTCAAGTCCTCCATTCCTTTTCACTTCCCAGTGCGTTAGAAGTTTCCATTTTCTGTTTCATACCATCATCTGACCTTTCCACTTCATGTCTTCAGCCACGGCTTGGAGTAGTCAGAGTAGTACTGCCTCTGTGTTGCTGATGAGCTCACCTGGCTGCTCTACCCTCAGTAGTATTGGTTACAGTGTGGCCATCCTAAGCTATCCTCTTGGAATGTCCAAATCTAAACAGATGAGTTCTTAAACCTTTGTAAAATACATACAATATATATATTCCATTTAACTGATTGATTGTAGAATTGCTAGTTGGTAAAAGAACGTGCCTAATTTATAGCCACGTGGTAAGTCTTTTCCTATTCATTTTTCTCTGCTGTTCTCACTCACCTCTTTTCCCTTTAGCTGTCCTTGCCCTCTGTGCCTTTGGTCTCAAGACCCCTGAGTTGTAGCATTCTTGAAATATGTGAGGCTGATGGATGGATTATGGGTGAACTCTTGGTGTAGTAGTCTCCAGTTTTCAAAGACAGTGCCTGTGTGCTATCAAAAGTTCTGTGCGCTGAGTATGTTCTGTGCAATTCTGTGTAGCCCATTGAACATCCTGTAAGGCAGGGCTTTTACACAATTTCATAGATTAGGGAGTTGAAAAATCCTCAAATTATACGACTTCTTTCTTTGTGAGTTTAAGAAGTATAGTACCAGGGATCTGAATTCAGGTTTCTGCTTAAGGATCTATGTGATTTTATCCCATGGAATGCCCAAAGTAGATAGGCAGTCCTGTCTCTTGGGTCATTTTTCTCTCTTTTTTGGTGCGCGCACACATGCTGTTCTTGGGACTTAAACTCAGGACCTGGATACTGTCTCTGAGCTTTTTTTGTTCAAGGCTAGCACTCACTCTACCACTTAAGCCACAATATTGATTCCACTTCTGGCTTTTTGATGGTTAATTGAAGAAAGAGTCTCATGAACTTTGCTACCTTGGCTGGCTTCAAACTTTGATCCTCAGGTCTCAGCATCCTGAGTAGCAAGGATTACAGGTATGAGCCACTGGCACCTGGCTAGTACATATTGTCAGTGTACTTTAGGACCCACCCTTTTGGTTTTGACACATTGAATATGGATAGATCAAGTTGTGTTCCCTGGCTTAGAATTTGGTTTATGCTACAGTTCCTTCTCAAAATACAAAAGTGATTTAAACCTTACTTCCTTGATTGCTTTGTTTTGTTCTCCTTGGGTGTGCCTCTGCTTGTAGATCACTGTGCTCACTTTCCTCTCTCCCAGCACATCTTAGATTTACACTTAATGCTGAAATTTATAGCTCAGGTTATAGCTCAGAGGTAGAACATTTATTTGCCTCACACGTGCATACCTCACCACCACCACCAAAAAAAGTTCCTACAAGTTTAACTGACTTTTGCTTTCATATTTAGTTGTTATGTATCAGGACAATTTAGTAGTTATGAATTTTTAGTCTGTCAGTCATCTTTTTATGTGCTTAAAGCACTAAAGTGGATTTGATCACTGTTTTTGACACATGTAGGTTATACAACCAAAAATGTATTAGAACAGCCTGGGTAATGATGATGAAGGGAGAAAGGTAGAAGTAGCTCAGGATTGGAACTTCTTGGTCTTGGTCATAAGCATCCTTGCAGAGGTAATGCCCTTCCAGATTCTTCTTTCTCAAATAGTATTCAAGATCGCTGTTTCATTGGAATGGAGAGCAAAAGCCTGCTCTCACTTAACTAGAATCAAACCATGCAGTTCTTTTTTTTTTTAAATAAGTTTTTTATTGTGAAAATAACATACAGAGGGGTTACAATTACACGAGCAAGGTAATGAGTACATTTCTTATCCAGCATTGTTGCCTCCTCCTTTGTTTTTCCCCTACCATCCCTGCCCTCCCATCTCCACAACTACACTCCCCCCACTCTCCCCCCACCCCACCCCCGCCCCACTCCCTCTTGCTCCCTGCCAAAGTTGTAAAGTTTGTTTTTCGACATAGCATCTTGTACATCTCATTGTTGCAATGGGTCCACCTGTAATTCTTTTAAAAGTGAAAGCGTTTAAAAAAAAAAAAAAAAAAAAAAAAAGTGAAAGCGTTTGAGAAAATTGCATCATTTTTGGCTGCAGTGTCATGAGTTAATGAATTGGTTGGCCTGCAAGCTCAGCAACTGTGAAGCTGTTATTAATTGCTTTGTTGCTCTTTGTTGAGAACGAGCATAGTTATGAGCTGGAAAGCTTTTTCTGTGGTGAAGTCTAGTGTCAGTACCTTCCACGACAATCCAGGGACAGTAGTGCTTTGGGATCTCCCTTGCAGGTTAACTTACATGAGATTCTAAGGCTTAGGATGTAGAGTAGCTTATCAAATTGAGCTATTTTATCTATAAAAAGGTCAAGTCGTAGATGGTGTAGGGAACTGTGTAAGGAACTTAGGATAGCAAGATAGATGTCAGGAGACAACCATGAAGTTCAGGCAGAAGAGAGTTTATTGGGAGAACCAAACCACTGGCCTGCACCAGATGTAGGTGTGCAGCAAGCAGTTGTGTAGCATGTCATGTGTAGTGTGTAGCATGTAGCAGCCTGACAGGTGGCAGAGAGAGATCATGTAGGGAAAAGCCAGGAGATAAGGCGTCAGTGGATGCAGAAGTGACTGCAGAGCCTAGGTTCCTTTTGCTGACTCAGCTGAATCCTGGTTTGGGGAAGGTGATTTCTGTTAAGGCTATGCTGTCCTTGGGGCAGAGGGATAGTCTCCCAGGTAGACCTAACAAATATCACATGCTTTGAACCTAAAAATAAAGAGGCTTGCCCCTCCTTTCTCTTTGCTGGGTCCATTCACAGTGAGTATTTGGACACTTATCATTCCAAGTGTCACACACTAGTGATGCTGACTTAGTCCATATCTGACTCTAGAAAAAGGAGAAGTTGGCCAGGCCTTGGTGGCTCATGCTACTCAAGAAGCTGAGAATCTGAAGATAAATCTGGGCAGCCAAGTCAGTGAGACTCTTACCTCCAGTTAATCACCAGAAAACCAGAAGTGGAGCTGTGGCTCAAAGTGGTAGAGCACTAGCCTTGATCAGAAAAGCTCAGAGACAGTGCTCAAGCCCCGAGTCCTAGCCCCAGTACTGACAAAAAAAGAAGAAGAAGAAAAGCAGAAGTGCTATTCTTGCTCCATGTAGGGAAAAGAACCCTCTACCCTGGTATTAGAATTCTCCTGTTGATGAACTAGTTTCCTGCTGCGCATTCTAGCCTAGTCTCTTAGGATGTGAGTATCAGGGATCTGAGTTCTAAGAGGGGTATGGACCAATGGGAGACAAGAGAAAGACTATTACAAACTGACTTAAGTGCTACATCCTGGGAGTGTCTGAGAGGAGCCCAGGTTTAAGAGATAATTTATCTCTTAAAGGAGGACTTAAGGTTGGAGGAGATATTTGAGCCAGAAAGAATTGCCTATGGTAAACTATAATATATAAAATATAATATTCACATCTACAGCATTGCTGAGATGTACATCCATGTGGGAGGACCTGGGTACTGGAGAATTGGGCTGTGGAATAGCAAGTGCTCAGTAGGACTTTTAAACAGACACACACACACACACACACACACACACATACATACACACACACACATACATAAATACACATACATGCATGCATGCATACACACATACATACACACACATACATACATACATATGGGTGCTTTGTGGTTTTCATACCACAGCGCCCATAGACTCAGCTTCTGTATGTCTTACAATAAACAGTTCTCCCCAAGGCTTACCTTGCATTTTTTCCTAGTGGGTGACAAGTCAGCATTCTCTCCTCCATTATACTCATCAGCCCTTGGCAATGTCTGTGTCATTGATCTTGTAGAGCAGCGCATAAGTACATCTGCCAACCTGGGAACACAATGGCAATAGTGAGTTGTGGGGAGGGATTCAGTGAGGGGCTTTCTAGCCCCTCTTCAAGCAGGAGTTTACTGTTTCTGTGAACTCGGCCTAAGGTGGGCTGTCAGGAAACCTAGCTGTGATCTCTATCCATACAGGGTCTGGAGTGGGTGAACAAGACGGGGGACTGATTGGTGCGGAGGAGAAAGTGATTAACAGTAAGAATAAAGTGGACGAAAATATGGTGAGCCCATTCTTTCTTCTGCACAGTACAGTTTGTTTTGAGACTCACCAGACTGAATGCCTGGTGCTTCTAGGAGCACATCTGCCCGTTTCCTATTCTGGGTGCATGTCTTGTGTGCCCATTTCCTGTATGGTAGAGAAAGAACTCCCCTTGTTCCCACACACTGGCTGTAAGGCTTAGCATCTGCAGATGACAGGGACAAATGAAGTCTTTTTCTATAGAAGTATTGATCTCCAGCCATACAGCAGGAAAATACATTTGGAAATGAAATGAATCACATAAAGCCATTTTCAGGTGAAACAAAATAGAATCAAAGTTCGGTGTTGTTTTTTTTTTTTTTTCTCAAATCCTCTTGAAATCTAAACTTGTTTTCTATCACTTAATTTGTGGCCTCTTGCTATTCTGTTGAGCCACATCTCCACAAGCTACCTAAAGGAGAATGCAGGTGGAAACGCAGCTTAGACCGGTGTTTTTTTTTTTTTCTTGGCATTTGCCTTTCTTTCCCTTTAGAGGTTTGGTGAGTGTATTTGGATGCATGTGATAGAACTGACTGGTTAGTGGGTGTCCATCAGGTATCAGTTCCCAACCACCAGTGTAGTAGAGAAGAAATGATGGTATTTAAAATGAATTTCCCCTCCCACACAGTTGCCGACATTTTTGTGACTGTTTCAGGTCATTGATGAGACTCTCGATGTTAAGGAAATGATTTTCAATGCTGAAAGAGTTGGAAGCCTTGAGGAAGAGCCGGTAGGTGTTTAGTTCCAGAACCTAATGCTTGTTTTCATGTCAGTTTCACTGTTTCTAACCTTCAAGTAGAAAGTGAGAGGTATCTGCTGTTCTCTATTAACAAAGGCTCCCTCATTTCTACTTTCCCATACTGCTGGGTGAGAAAGCTGAAATGAAAATCTCCATGGAGACCAGAAAAAGTGGCTTCTTCCTTATATAGATAGTTATCTGCAAAGCAAGGTAGAGTGCTACCTTGGATTGTAGAGACCCGACTTTGAAGGTGCATGCCCATCCTTGGTCGCCTGTCTCACAGTTGCAAGGTGGTCACTGAAACTTTGTTCCCTGTCTGCTTTGTGATTTTAGGAATCTGTAGGACCTCTGCGGGAGGACTTCAGTCTGAGCAGCAGTGCCCTTATTGGCCTGCTGGTTATTGCAGTGGCCATTGCCACGGTCATTGTCATCAGCCTGGTGATGCTGAGGAAGAGGCAGTATGGCACCATCAGTCACGGGATTGTGGAGGTGAGGAGGGACTTTATTCTGCCTTGGCCCACAGTAGTGAAGGCTGAGGGTTTTCTCTGCACTGTCAGCCCCTGGGGTAGTGGGGAATGATAATGGAATCCAAAGATCTTAATTTCTCTAATACTGGACATGTGGCCATCATTGATAACATGACTTACTGTATTATCAGATCATATTTTTGATAGTCACCAAAAACTAAATATACTGAATCTGTGTCAAGCAAGGGGCTGTTGCCAACTTTCTGTATTTATTTGTGTTTTGACTTATAAATATCAGAAAGTTATAATAACATGCTTCAGAAAATAAAGCAGTTTTCTCAGAGCAGCTCTGTAGTATATCCTCCATTTTATAGATATTTAATAATGAAGGACTGCCACTCCTCCGTGTGTGTGTGGGGGGGGGGGGGTGTGGGTGTGGGTGTGTCTGTCTGTGTCTGTGTCTGTTGGTATTGTGCTCTACCACTGAACTATCCCAGCCGCTCCCCTCTTTGGTGGGGGTAAAAAGCAACCAGAAATTTAGAGTCAAAGCAGGGAATTTCTGATCTTTTGCTGATTTGTAATTGGGATGTTTTGCCCCACTCATTTTTAGAGGGCAGTGAGAAATGTCCAGTCTCTTGATTCTAGAATATGAATACAATTCCTTACTGGTTTGGTTTTCTCTCCTGCTGGAACCTGGCTTCCCTGTAGAGCCTCAGAGCTGGAAAAGACCAGAAATGATAGCACAACATGGCTCCAACATGACTCACTGCTGCCATCCCCAAAACTACACACCAGAACTGCGATTTTCTTGTTGCTGAGGCATTAGGAAAATCCACTAGGCTGTTTTCTCCCTTGACCAAGCTTTCAAAACTCGTGTTTCAGAAAGCAGCATTGCTCCTTGAGCCCATCTTTTCTCTCTCTCCTGGAATGTCCTCGATACCACAGCTATTGTTTGATTTCCCAGGGAAATGAGGATGCTGGGCTGCGTTGGGTCCTCAGGGCATTGTGTGGCACATGGCTTGGTCTTCGGATACACCACTGTGACCTGCGATCTTTGTTTCTCCAGGTTGACCCCATGCTAACCCCAGAAGAGCGTCACCTGAACAAGATGCAGAACCATGGTTATGAAAACCCAACCTACAAGTACCTGGAGCAGATGCAGATTTAAGTCCTGGAAGTGTGTGACACCTGGCTGCAGAGTGCTGCAGGTGGGCCAGAGGAGGTCCAGCATTTTGGATCAACTGCTGACCACTAGCTGCTGCCAGTAGGTCTCATCTTACATCCTGACCTTCTGGATTAAGACTATAAAGTACTACTGTAGGGTTGCAATTTCCATTCTTTTAAATGGGTTAAAAAATTAATATAACAATATATGATATATAAACCTTAAGTGAAATGAAAAAAAGATCTATTGCAGATATCTGACGGATGTAGTTTTCTTTTTTAAATTAATCAGAAACCCCACTTCTATTGTATTGTCTCACACATACATGCTCTATATAAATGGAAAATGTTGATTTTCAATGATAGATTGTATATGCAGGCTGTTTGTTCCAGTTATATTGTATAAGTCAACTCTTTAAGCTCATTCACTGTTCCAATTTTTATTAAAAAAAAAAAAAAGTAAAAAAAAGAAGGCAGTATTTCCTTTTAACTTGTAGAAAGTTGCTGAAAAAGTTTAGTGGACAGGGAACTGTCATTTCTGCTGTAGCACACCATGCTACACTTGTTAAATGATTTTAGAGGACCAGCTTCTTGGAAGTCTGGGGTTTCCAGTGCTGGGTACCTTGGTGTCTCTGTACAAGCCCTGTCACCAAAGGGGCTAACACCTTTTCCTTCTCACATCTTCCAGAGAGCCTAATGCATACAGGTGAGCGTGTTTGCTGCTGCGTTCCTTCTAAATCCAGTTCTTCCATAGCAACTAGCCTGTAGTTTGTATATGATGTTTTTCAGCCATTTTTGTGGTTATTTACTGTAGCCTTTTCTTCTCCATGTTCCTTTCTGAAGTATGTCCACATGCGCAGCCTCTTCCTCTGGATGTCTCCTGCACTCCTTACCTTTACTTGGGTCCACTCTCCTTTCCCGGCCTCTTGTTCACTCAGACCACAGGAAGTAGCTGAGAGCCCAGGGGAGAGCAGAGAGAGCCTGTTCATGTGAAAGGCAAATGTTCTGGGTTGCACGTGAAACTGGATCTTAGACCTTGTGGAAAGCTTTGAAGACTTCCTTCACCTGCGTCTTTGTAATGCTTGTATAGTTGATGTTGATGCTCACAGCTTTCTTATTTCTTTTCCTTTAATCTGGAGGTTCTGGTAACCTGTGATGTATTTCATTTTTTCCCTGTAACTGTTTAGTTTTCTTTTCTCTTCTTCCTCTCCTTTGGCTCTGTCTTTCACACTATGCACACATAAAACTTCACTTACAGACTCCTTAATATGATCTGTGGAGAATGTACAGAGTTTAAACACATCAATAAATACTTTAACTTCCACCAAAAGAAACGCCTTGTTTTATTGACTACCATTGCTTAGTAAGGTTGGTTTTTATTTCTGTGCCTTGAGTGATGGACCTGCAACACTAGGGCTCAAATTCCTGGGTTTTCTTTTTTCTTTTTCCCCTAGTGCCAGTGCCAGGGCTTGATGGGGCCTTCACAGTCCTACTCAGCATTTTTGTTCTGGCTGGTGCTCCAGTCCTGCCATTTTGCTAGTTAATTGGAGGTAGTCTCTCCAACTTTTCTGACCAGGCTGGCTTCAAACCATAATTCTTGAAGTTTCAGCCTCCTGAGTAGCTAGGATTACAGATGGAATCACTGGTGCTCAGCTAAATTCCCTTTTCCCTTTTTTTTTTTTAAGGAGCCAGGCGCTAGTGGCTCACACTTATAATCCTAGCTACTCAGGAGGCTGAGATCTGAGAGGATCGTGGTTCAAAGCCAACCAGGGCAGGAAAGGCTGTAAAACTCTTATCTCCAATTAACCACCAGAAAACCAGAAATGGAACTGTGGCCCAAATGGTAGAGCACTAGCCTTGAGCTGAAGAGCTGAGGGATAGAGCTCAGGCCTAGAATTCAAGCCCCATGATCGACAAAATGAAAGGAAGCTCTGCAATGTGGTTCATGCTTGTATGCCTAGCGCTTAGGAGGTTGAGGGAGAAGGATCTCAAGTTTCAGGCCAACCTAAGGTACATTAAAAAAAATTTTTTGCCGGGCGCTGGTGGCTCACGCCTGTAATCCTAGCTACTCAGGAGGCTGAGATCTGAGGATCGCGGTTCAAAGCCAGCCTGGGCAGGAGAGACCGTGAGACTCCTATCTCCAATAAACCACCAGAAAACTGGAAGTGGCGCTGTAGCTCAAGTGGTAGAGCGCTCGCCTTGAGCTGAAGAGCTGAGGGACAGCGGCCAGGCCCAGAGTTCAAGCCTGACGACCGACCCCCCCCAAAAAATTTTTTTTTGAAAAAGGAAATCTGCCTAGGATGTTAATCTGGCAGCAAATCTAAGTTAGGCTACTAGTATTTATTAACAAGTATGAGACTTCTTAATAATGATACTAGAAATTGAGTAAGAAATGTTCAGCATTCATTTCTGAGTTTAAAATAACCTGCCACAAGGAGGCGCTGTCTTCTCATTTAAAGAGGTTTTTAGTGTTCTTGACTCCGTGCTAGGATGAAGTTTTTACTCAGACCTTTTTTGGGGGCCAGTCCTGAGGCTTGAACTCAGGCTGGGCACTGTCCCTGAGCTTCTTTTGCTCAAAGCTAGCACTCTCCCACTTGAGCCACAGCACCACTTCTGGCTTTTTTGTTTGTATGACAATGAGGAATCAAACCCAGGGCTTCTTGGATGCTAGCACTAGAGCTAAGCCACATTCACAGTCCCTACTCAGACCTATTTTAATTATATTTTTATTATCTTTAGTTGTACAAAGGCGTAATTCAACAAATCAGTTTATTTATAAGTACAATGCATCTTACTCCATGTCTCCCCTTTCACCCAGCCCAAACCCTGCCTCCCCCAATTTTTTACTCATCAGCTATTACTGTAATACAATGTACTGTACTGTAATGCAATTTAAATATATAAAGTAGTTTTCAAGGTCATTTGCATCTTCCTGTGTAAGTGAACACTTAAAGGAAGTGGGCATTTAGGAACTGTAGCCAGGAAACACTTTGGTTGAACCAGAGCACTTTTGAGTGTGTGTGTATATATGTGTGCACGTGCACATGCACACATGCATCTATACCAGGGCTTGAACTCAGCCTGGGCACATTACCCCTTAGCTTTTTCTTTTTTCTTTTTGCCAGGCCTGGGGCTTGAACTCAAAGATTGGGCCCTGTCCCTGAGCTGCTTTTGCGCAAGGCTAACACTCTACCACTTGAGCCACAGTACTACTTCCAATTTTTTCTGTTTATGTGGTACTGAGGAATTGAACCCAGGGCTTCATGCGTGCAAGGTAAGCACTCTACCATAAAGCTACATTCCCAGCTCCACTTTCGTTAGCTTTTGGTGGTTCATTGGAGGTAAGAGTCTCATGGACATTCCTACCTGGGCTGGTTTCAAACCTTGATCCACAGATCTCAAGTTTCCTGAGTTTGTTCCAGAGTGTTCTCGTAGTGTAGTGTGGCACTGAACCCTTTCATATAGGCTGCAAAGAAAGACCAGCTTCATTTATTTTAGTGCTTGCCGTGTACTATACATGTAAGTTCGTAAGTTCTTGATGATGATGGCCCTGCCCACCAGTACCATCCAACTGCTTACCGTATTTCAAGAGTCTGTATTACTAGCAATGGTTTCTACTTACTTACAGCTGCAGCCAGGGTTGGATGAGTGCAGAAGTGAGAACTTAGCAGTCAGGCCTACATGTATCCTTTACCCTGGCTGGATTTTCTTTCTACTCAACAGGGCATGAATTCGTCCAGTCAGGTTCTTGTACTGTAGAAAGTGTGTGTGTGTGTGTGTGTGTGTGCCATATAGTGATTTAAGTGTGTGTGTGTATGCCATATAGTGATTTAATTTTGTGTGTGTATGTGTGTGTGTGCATGCCATATAGTGATTTAGTTTTGTGTGTGTGTGTGTGTGTGTGCATGCCATATAGTGATTTAATTTTGTAAGGAAACACCCACGGAAATAGAACTCAGCCACTGCCTGTTGGCCTCACCCTAGGCTGGCTCCACTTTGCTTCTGGGCAGCACAGCCCTCTCGTAGGTACTGAGAGAAACTTACTCATCTCCTGGTTTCTGCCTTGGATGACTAAGCTTAATGTCTGGGGAATGTGACCCTACCCACCTTCCTGGGAGCCTTAGCTACCTGCTTATTGAGAAGGACTTTCTACCTGTCTGTCTGCTCTTGGTTTCAATTCTGAGCCTGCAACTGAGGTCTGAGCCAGCCAAGATGATCTGCTCTGCTTCCAGTTGCTGTGACAACTGGTTCTCATTTTCTGCTGTAAGGAGTCCATAGGATTTGGGGAGGCCCAGAGAGCTACTCTTACAGGAGTGTAGTGTCAGCATTTCTCACTGGATGTTATGCGCCTGGACAGAATGGATAGGAGGAAGGTAGATGGGACCACCTGGCCTCCTCCTCACTTTAGTCACCTGCTGAGGGACAGGGCCAAAGTCTGTTTTAAGCAATGGGCTCTTTTTTTGTTTTGTTTTCTGTGACAAAGAGGGGGAAAAGTGGTCCTTATAAAACAAGGAGACCAGTCTTGTCACCTATAACATAGGAAATTATAACCAGGGGCCAGTGGCTAATGCCTATAATCCTAGGTGCTTAGGAAGCTGAGGTCTGAGGACTGAGGTTTGAAGCCAGCCTTCCCTTTCATACAATACAGATTTGCTAGAGTTTATTCTTCAATTAGTAAAACACCAGAACTGAAGGCATATGGCTCAATGGTAGATTGCCAGCCATGAACCAAAAAGCCCAGTAGGCACAAGGCCATGGGTTTAAACCCCAGTAATGGTTCCTAGTTTTAGCAGGCCTTAATCACAAACTTTAGTGGCACAATCCTATGGGAGTAGCCCAGATACCCAACGAATGGATCTAAGTAATTTTTTTTTCTCCTTGAATCCCTGAAATAGGTGAGGTAGGCCTTCAGGAATCTTGTGGAATGCTGTGGAACTTCAAATTGGGTTGAAGTTAAACTGATGAGAGCAGAGACCTCCATCAAAGAAATATTATCAAGATGTGTCACGTCTGTTTTTATATATTTGTTTTGTTCTGTTTGGTTGGTCGTGGGGCCTGAACTCTGGGCCTGGGCACTGTCCCTCAGCTCTCCAGCTCAAGGCTAACACTCATCATTTGATTCACAGCACCACTTCTGGCTTTTTCTGCTTATGTGGTGCTGAGGAATCAAACCCAGGGCCTCGTGCATGCAAGGTAAGCATTCTACCACTGAGCCACCTTCCTAGCCCCTATATTAATGTTTTTTTTGTGTGGGCACTGGGGCTTGAACTCAGAGCCAAGGTGTTGTCCATTAGTTCTTTTGCTCAAGGCTGGCACTCTACCACTTGAGCTACCACTTCTACCTGCTGCATTTTACTGACTAATTAGAATGTCTCAGATTTATCTGCTCAGGATGGTTTTGAACTGTGATGCTCTTAATCTCAGCCTCCTGAGTAGGATTACAGGCATGAGCTTCACATTCTGTTTAGTTGCATGTTCAAGTTACTCATGACTGCTCATTTCTCAGACTTCCCTTGGTTTGATGGGCTTGACAGGTTTGAGAAGCACTGGCCAGGCATTCTGTAGGATGTCCCGGTATATTAATGTTTCTAATATTTTTCTTTTAGGACCCTAGGATTGTATTTTATTATTTTTGGTTTGCATTGCTGGTGATTGAGCCATGCATGTTATGCAGATACTGTATTACTGGGCAATATCCTATGCCTTACAGAATTGTTTTATAGGGAGACTAAATACAAAGCGCTCTCAACATTTCTTGAAAGTGACATACCATTTGGTCATGCACAGTGGCTCAGGAGGAGAGTGGGAAGATCATGGTTCAAGGCTAGCCTAAGTAACAAGATCTCTCCCCCTTCCCCCCCCCCCATCTCAATTAGTTTGCTGGGTATGGGTAGTACATGTCTGTGGGTCCCAGCTTGGTGGGAGGCTCTAAGTAGAAGGATTTTGGTTCAAAGTCAGCTGTCTTAGCAAAAATTTGATACCCTACCTCCAAAATAATGAAAGCATCTAGGCATCAGTGGCTTACATCTATAATCCTTCACAGTTTGAAGCCAGCCAGGGCAAAAACAAATTCTCATGACTACTTCAGTTAACCAGCAAAAATCCAGCCTGGAGATGTGCTCAAGTGGTAGAGTACTAGGTATGAATGAATAAGCCAAATGAAAACACAAAGCCCTGAGTTAAGCCCTGGTTCTAGCACAAGAAAAAAATATAGAAAATAAAAAACCTGGGGGCTGGGGACTTGGGGCTGACACCTGTAATCCTAGCTACTGAGAATCACAGTTTCAAGCCAGCCCCAGCAGGAAAGTCCATGACACTCTTCTCTCCGATTAACCACCAGAAGACCTGTAGTGGCACTGTGGCTCAAAGTGGTAGAGTACCTTGAGCAAAAAAGCTCAGGTACAGCACCCAAGTCCTGAGTTCAAGCCCGGTGACCTACAAAAAAATTGGGGGCATGGCCTAAGTGGTAGAGTGTCTGCCTAGCAAGTGCCAAGCCAAGCTCTGAGTTCACATCCCAGTACTGCCTAGACGATAGACCCCCAACACTACCTCTCACTGTTCATGTTGACCTTGCTCACCTGGCTGGCATGGTGGTGTCTGATTTATCTACTTGAATCTCATTCTTTCTCTGGGTCTTCGTCTTTGGACTTCACTAGGTCCACCCTACAGGTTAAGCTCTCCCTGGTTCAGATTGGGTCTTGAGCATCCTGCAGAGGCCCACATGTGGCCTGCTTGGCCTCCATTGTTGGAAGGTTATGGAACTTTTAATGAGATTAGGTCTCCTGGAGGGAACATGGGCAACTCCTCCACCTCTTCCTCCTCTTCCTTCCTCTCTTCCTCCCTTTCTTCCTGTCTGTCATGAGATAAACCAATCTCCCCACACACACTTTCCACCATCATTGAGGTCCTATCTCCTGCAGGACCAAGTTACATGGACTGAAACTGAGCAGAAAGAAACCTTCCTTTCACATTGTTCATCTTAGTTATTGTGTAACAATGATGAGACACTGACTAACACATAGACTTACCTTTTTTTAAAAATTGTGTTTGGACATCTTGAAATAAAGCAATTACAAAGTCTGGTTCTAAGGTCAGATTGTTGTAATGTACTTAATGATTATCAATGCTGATAGAGAATTCCAGATTGTGGAGATGGTTCCACAGGTATAGGTGTACATTAACATTTAGACATGTTATTAGACATATTGCATATAAATTATACCATAATAAACTATTTTTGTTGTTTAGTTTTTGGTGCCAGTAATGGGCTTGAACTTATATAGCCTGGGTACTTCCTCTGAACTTTTTCTTTTTTTTTTCCTCCTCAGGACTAGTGCTTTATCACTTGAGCCACATGGCTCTCTTCCCCTAGATTTTTTTGGCGATTAATTGTAGCTAAGAGTCTCATAGACTTTCCCGCCCAGACTGGCTTTGAACCAAGATCCTCAGATCTCAAGCCTCCTGAATAGCTAGGATTACAGGCATGAGCCACCAACACCTAGCAAAGCTGTTTTTTGTTGTTGTTGTTGTTTGTTTCTTTTAGTAAAAGAGACATTTCACAAAAATAGATCAGAAGATGACAAGAACATCACTCATTGGCTGTGCTTACTACCTCATCATAGTAAATTTTTAGTCCTATCTACCAATTCTATTTCGATTGGATAGGTCTTTTTAACACTTTTTTTTTTTTTTTTTTTTTTGTCAGTCATGGGGCTCGAACTCTGGGCCTGGGAGCTGTCCCTCAGCTCTTCAGCTCAAGGCAAGCATTCTACCACTTGAGCCATAGCGTCACTTCCTCTTTTTTACACTGTTGACACCAAGATTATAGAACTTTCCAGACATCTATCTTTAAATTCCTTCATTACATGAACAACCACTTCTCCTTCTCCCTCTCCCTCTTCCTCTCCTTCCTCCTCCTCCTCCTCTTCCTCTTCCTCTTCTTTTTCAGTCATGCTAGCCTGGCTAGCATGGATTTCTTTAGAAAAAGTAAATTGGAACAACGTCTTTCCATTTAAAAACCAACAAAAACAACAACTGGGTACCAGTGGCTCACACCTGTAATCCTACTTACTCAGGATCCTGGCTGAGATCTAAGGATCATGGTTCCAAGCCAGCCCTGGTCAGAAAGTGCATGTAACTTGTATCTCCAGTTAACCATCAGAAAGCCAGGAGCAGATCTGTAGTTCAAGTGGTAGGACACTAGCCTTGAGCAAAAGAAGCCCAACCCCTGAGATAAAGCCCTAAGAGTAGTATCAAAATGAAACAAGCCGGGCACTGGTGGCTCACACCTGTAATCCTAGCTACTCAGGAGGCAGATCTGAGGATCACAGTTCAAAACTAGCCCAGGCAGGAAAGTCTATGAGACTCTTATCTCTAATAAATCACCAGAAAACCGGAAGTGGTGTTGCAGTTCAAGTGGTAGAGCACTAGCCTTAAGCTGTAGAGCTGAGGGACAGTGCCCAGGCCCAGAGTTCAAGCCCCGTGACCAACAAAAACAAAACACACGAAACAAAAAAATGTGCTTTTCAAGTTCAACAACTCTTAAGTACTTTGTTACAAAATAAATCTATATAATAGAAATATTTTCTTGGTCTCTTTCAATCTATGGAAAAATATAGTAGAACTAATTATTTACAACTATAGTAAAAGCTGGGCACTGGTCGCTCACACATGTAATCCTAGCTACTCTGTGGATCACTGTTCACAACCATCCCAGGCAGTGAAGTTCATGAGACACTTACCTCCAATTAACCACCAGAAAACCAGAAGTGGAGCTATGGCTCAAAGTGATAGTGCTAGCCTTGAGCAAAAGAGCTCAGGGGCAGCACCCAGGCCCTGAATTCAAGCCCCACAACCGCCAAAATAAAAATAAAAGCATAGGGCTGGGAAGGTGGCTTAGTGGTAGAGCGCTTGTCTTGCATGCATGAGGCCCTGGGTTCAATTCCTCAGCACCACATAAGCAGAAAAAAAAAAAAAAAGCTGGAAGTGGCGCTGTGGCTCAAGTAGTAGAGCGCTAGCCTTGAGCTGGAGAGCTGAGGGACAGAGTCCAGGCCCAGAGTTCAGGCCCCACAACCGGACCCAAAAAATAAATAAATAAAAGCATATATACATACAGTAAAACAGTGCACGTAGTACACACCTATAGTCCCAGGTGGCCAGAGCTGGAGGATTACCTGAGGCTAGGAGTTGGAGGCTATCCTAGGCAACATAGCAATGTCAAAAATAATGATAATAGGGCTGGGAAGGTGGCTCAGTGGTAGAGCGCTGGCCTTGCATGCATGAGGCCCTGGGTTCGATTCCTCAGCACCACATAAACAGAAAAAGCCGCAAGTGGCACTGTGGCTCAAGTGGTAGAATGCTAGCCTTGAGCTGAAGAGCCTAGGCCCAGAGTTCAGGCCCCATGACCGGCAAAATAAAATAAATAGTGATTATGATGTTAAAAAGACCCTACCATATTTTACAGTGCTGGGTTTTTATGAAAATGGCTACATACTATTAGATACATTTCATATTCATGGTGCACTTACAATTTCACTTATGTCCACTTGTGGACAAGTGCTGGGACCTTATCTGAAATGCCTGTAATCCTAGCTACCCAGGAGGCTGAGATCTAAGGATTGCAGTTCAAAGCCAGTCCCAGCAGGAAAGTCTGTGGGACTCATCTCCAAGTAACCAACAGAAAACCAGATATAGCACTGTGGACCAAAGTGGTAGAGTGATAGTCTTGCGCAAAAAGAGCTCAGAGACAGCACTCAGGTCCCACAACCAGCCCCCCAAAAAGATTTATTTTCCATGAAGTACAAGTAAAATTTTGAGAGACAAGTGATGATACTAAGGGCTGGAATTGAAAGGTCAAACTACATGTTGTTTTCCCTGTGGCCCCTGACAAGTTATCTACTGCTCTGAGCCTTAGTTTTACCATCTGAGAAGTAGGGTAATGACAGTACTTACCTTATTAGGTAAGGAGTGAATTACCACAGGTAAAACTCCTAAACCCAGCAAAGTACATGTTCAGTGAATTTTTGGGTATTTTTATTATTATTTAAGACAAAGTTTCACTATGTTGCTTGAACTCATGGGCTCATGCTATTTACCTGCCTCCGAGTAGCTGGAACTGCAGATGTGCACCACTGCACTAGGATGGGTATTATTTTTAATGATTGAGAACATATCTTCCCCAATAAATAGATGTCCAATTTTTTTTTTAAGTAATGTAAGTCAGGCACAAATGGCTCACACAAGTAATCCCAACTACTTAGGAGTCTGAGGTCTAAGAACTGCAATTTGAAGCCAATCTGGCCAGGAAAGGCTCTGAGACTCTCAGGTAGAGCACTAGCCTTGAGCACAAAAGCTCAGGGACAGTGACCAGTTTGTGAGTTCAAGCCCCAGGTTGGCCAGAAAAAAAAAATAATGTTTATGTATTTAAAGAACATAAAAGTTTTACTTCTCTCTCTCTTTTTTTTTTTTTGTACTGGTATTAGGGCTTGAAATTAGGACATCATCTCTTTTGTTTTACCAGTTGAGCCATGTCTCCACTTTTGGCTGTTTGCTGGTTAATTGGAGATAAGAATATTGTGGTCAGAATCCTGAGTGGCCAGGATTATAGGCATGAGCCAACAGTTGCCAGCAGCAACTCTCCTGAGCTATGATGAAAATATCTGTGCTTTTTATCTATATTTGCCCAAGTGCTGAGATTAGAGACATACATCATGTCTAGCTAAACCTGTATATACACTCCCTTCCTCCCTCCCTCCCTCCCTCTCTTCCTCCCTCCCTTCCTTCCTTCCTTCCTTCCTTCCTTCCTTCCTTCCTTCCTTCCTTCCTTCCTTCCTTCCCTCCTTCCTTCCTTCCTTCTTCATGGTACTAGGGTTTGAACTCATGGCCTGGGCCCTGTTCCTGAGCCCTTTTGCTTAAGGCTAGCGCTCTACAACTTTGAACCCCAGTGACACTTCCAGTTCCTGGTGGTTAATTGGAGATAAAAATCTCATAGATTTTTATCATAGATTTTTCCTTCCTGGGCTGGCTTTGAACCATGATTCTCAGATCTCAGCCTCCTGAGTACCTAGGCTGAGTACCTGGCTATGAGCCTTGCACTTTCTAGGCAAGCACTGAACTATACCTCTAGCCCTTTTTTGCTGATTTTTCAGCAACAGCAGCATCAGTATTGCTATTTGCTGCAAAAAGAAAAAAGGCTTTATTTTCATTTGGTCCAAACCTCCAGGAGGGCTGCTGGGTGGTTGGCTAGGAAACCACCTGTGGCTGGAGGGGGAGGCTCAGGCAGAAGCCCCAAAGGCAGGGGGTGCATGATGCTCCTCAAAGGTAGCTAGGCTCTGAGGCTAGGCTTAAGGGTGAGACATTTGAAGAAATTCTCACCCAGCTTCAGAGGTTGGCCTGGTGGCTGCCCATCTTCTTGAGAAGCTTCAGCTCTTCATCCAGGATGTCACAGAGATGGCGGTTTGTGCAAGCAAGACCCAAGGCATGAAGATCCAACACAGTTGAGTTCAGGATCTCCAGGGCCATGGCGGCTTTACCCCACTTGCCTTGAGAGGCTGCCGTGCATCTTGGCACTGCACACAGCTGCCAGGCAGGTTCTGCATCTTCACTGCATCTTCAGGAGATGGTGGGCGCCGTCGGCATCTCATCCTCCAGCTTGCATGCCATCCAGAGCCACAGCGTCGCGATGGAAATCACCCGAGAGAGGGAGGCGTAGGAGCCCGCAGGTGCAAATGGCCAGCTGTGCAGGTGCAAATGGCCAGGCAGCTGACGGCAGTCTCCACCTCGGAAGAATAATTCTGATGAATCTGGAAGATCATGGCTAGTCTTTGATACAGAAGCTAGCCACACAAAAATGGCCTTGGCTGATGCTGGAAGCAAGAGATGGTGAGGCGTTAGGATCACAGGTGGTGACCCGTGAGGAGAATCAAACGCAGTTGATGACTAAAAGAGCAGTGCTGGGTCCGTTCCATCTCAATACTGTTGAAGCAAGACACAGAGCCGCAGGACTTCAGCCGTGTGCTGCTTGATAAATTATTTTCTTACATACAGTCTTGCTTTTTTGCCCACAACTGGCCTCAGACCATAATCGTCCTGTATATACCTCCCACACAGGGTTGATGCTGCCCGTATACCACACTGTCAACTGGTTGAGGTGAAGTCTTGCTAACTTTTTGTCTGGCTTTAGACCTCGAACTTCCCAATCTCCACTTTCTGATTAGCTGGAGTTTACAAGTTGGAGCCACCAAGCCCTGTCCTAATTCTGTATTCTTCCTATCCCCCCCCCCCCCCCCCCCCCGTCTTCAAATCTGCACATCTTCCAACAATGTCAACTGGAAGGAGGATGTATTACGGTGCTGCCATACTGTTCTCAGAATATTATTTCAATTGTTTTTTTACTGTAGAAAGAAAACATGGTTCTGGGGGCTGGGAAATTGGCTCGGTGGTAGAGCGCTTGCCTTGCATGCCTGAGGCCCTGGGTTTGATTCCTCAGCATCACATAAGCAAAAAGAAAAAAGCCGGAAGTGGCGCTGTGGCTCAAGTGGTAGAGCGCTAGCCTTGAGCTGAAGAGCTGAGGGACAGTGCCCAGGCCCAGAGTTCAGGCCCCACGACCGGAACCCCCCCCCCAAAAAAAAGGAAAACATGGTTCTACCACTGTTTGTCTTTTCATCAATCTCCAACTTTATATTTCTTCTTCCTAAAGAAAATTTATGAATTACTAAATTGAACATTGCATTGCCATAAACACTGAAAAGAAAGGAATGATCTTCATGTACTAGATGTTTAATTTTTCTTTTGTCAGTCATGGGACTTGAACTCAGGGCCCTGGCACTGTCCTTGAGCTTTTTTGGTGCTGAAGGCTAGTGCTCTACCACTTTGAGCCACAGCTCCACTTCTGGTTTTCTGGTAGTTAATAAGAGATGAGTCTCATGGACTTTCTTGTCCAGGCTAGCTTTGAATCATTATTCTCAGATCTCAGCCCCCCCCTGAGTAGCTAGATTACGGTATGTACCACACCCAGATGGATGTTTAATTTTTAAGTGTTGTTAATCACATTGGCCTCTTAATATAAGGTAAGGTAACAAGAGCTAACAAGAGTGAAGTACATCATCAACAGAACCGTAGTATGCTTTTATCTGCAGGGACACACTGTAGTAATGAGCCCTATATTACTATTTTGTTCCATACATATATACCTATTGCCATCATTTGTATTTTCATGTTCCCCAAAGAGCCTTTTGTTGAAGTTTAATCTCCAGCAATGTTGGGGGATGATCGAACCTTTAAGAGGTAGAGCCTAGTGGGAGGAAGTTAGGTCTTGGGGTGTGCCCTAAGAGGATATTGGGATCCTGGCTCTTCCTCTTAGCTTTGCCTTTCTCATTCCTTGACTGGCCATTAGGTGAGAAGTCTGCTCTGCCATGCACTCCTAGCCCCCAAAAGCATCAGAGCCAATACATTATGAACTGGAACTCACAGAACTGTGAACTCTCTCTCTGTCTCTCTCTTTTGTGTGTATGTACCTGTACTGGGGCTTGAACAAGGGGCTTCCAGCTCTTCCTTTAAATTAAGCCTTTTCTCTTTATATGCTTATCCTCTCGGGCATTGTAATGCTGCACAGCTGAGTAATACATCCATGATAAAGTTTAATTTGTAGGCTGGGCATTGGTGACTCATGCCTGTAATCTGGCTAAGATATGAGGTTCAAAGCCAGACTGTGAAGAAAAGTCCATGAGACTCTTATCTTCAATTAGCCACCAAAAAGCCAGAATTGGAGCCATAGTTCAAGTACTAGAGCCCTAGCCTTGAGCACAAAAGCTTGGGAACTGTACCAAGTCCCCAAGTTCAAGCTCTAGGACACACACACACACAATTTAATTTATAAACCATGTACAGTAAGATTATCAAGTGATACAATAGAATGACTACAATAATTTACTGTAATAAAAGTTATATAGCTGGGAGCTGGTGGCTCATGTCTGTAATCCCAGCTACTCAGGAGGCTGAGATCTGAGGATCATGGTTTGAAGCCAGTCTGGCAGGAAAGTCCGTAAGACTCATCTCTAATCAAGCGTCAGAAGACTGGAAATGGCACTGTGACACAAGTGATAGAGCACTAGCCTTGAGTGGAAGAGCTCAGGGAAGCATACAGGCCTTGAATTCATGCCCAATGGCCAACAACAACAAAAATTATATACAAAGGTAGTCTCTCAAAATCTTATTGTTCAGAGCTCACCCTTCCCTTCCAGGTGAAGGGAAATGAATGGATGGCATAGTTACTTGGACATTGTGACAGTTACTCTGTGACAGCTGTGAAGTACAGGACAGGCAGCATACACAGTGTGGCTTCTAGGAACAAAAGGGATGATGGGATGACTGATGTCCTGTGTGGGATGCAACAGAATGGCTTAGAATTTCATCATGCACCTCAGAATGGCTTTAAGTGTAACACATGGATTCTTTTCCATTTAGTATCTTCAGACTGCTTGACCAAGAGCCACTGAAATGTTAGAAAATGAAATTGGATAATGGGGAACTATTGTAAAAAAAAAAAAAAAAAAAAAAAGCATGGTTTTGATCAACTTTATTTTTGCCAACTTTTCTTTTTTGCTGGTCCTGGGGCTTGAACTTAAGGCCCGGGTGCTGTCTCTGAGCCTCTCTGTGCTCAAGGCTAGCACTCTACAACTTTGAGCCATAGCTTTACTTTGAGTTTTCTGGTGGCTAATTGGAGATAAGAGTCTCACTGACTTTCCTGCCCTTGGCTGGCTTTGAACCATCCTCAGATCTCAGCCATCTAAGTAGCTAGGATTACAGGCATGAGCCACCGGTACCCAGGCTATTTTCACCAAATTTTTATCAGATGAGCACTGAAATCAACATCTGAGCAAATGAGTCAGTTGACTCTGATTTTAATAAAATCCTTTGTGGTTCCCTGGTGTACAGAGTAGGCTAGACCATACGTTGTTATGTACATTAGAAAGCAGGAGAGATAAGCTTGGATTTGCTGGTGATACGGACAGGGCAGGGACATCAGACAATGACATCATCGAATAAGTAATGGGGTGAAATGCATTTGAAGAAAGGCTCTGACAACATACTCTCAGACTAATATTTCAGTGGTGTTGGTCAGCTTTCTCTTGATGTGACAAATATCTAAGATGAACAAATCAAAAGGAAGAGAGAGCTTGGGAGCGGGTGGCTCACGCCTGTAATCCTAGCTTCTCTGAAGTCTGAGATCTGAGGATCTCAGTTCAAAGCCAGCCTGGGCAGGAAAGTTGATGAGACACTTTATCTCCAGTTACCCACCAGAAAACTGGAAGTGGAGCTGTGGCTCAAAGTGGTAGAGTGCCAGCCTTTAGCAAAAAGAACTCAGGGACAGCACCTGAGCCCGGAGTTCAAGCCCCATGACTGCCAAAATAAAAAAGAGAAGCTTTTATGGTGGTTTATGGTTTCAGAGGTTTCCATGTTCCTTGGGTACAGTGCTCATCATGACAGGAGCTTCAAACTTCTGATCTTCCTATTTCCTCCCGAGCAGCTATAATTATAGGTGCTGTTTAGTCTTATAATAATTGAACAAAAGTCATTGAAGGTTTGCTGGAGCCACTCACAGTTACTGATCCTTGGCTTGGAGAACTTACTATTTTGAAAGGGGAGAGACAAAATGCATTTGGCTTATCATTGAAATCTCAATGGGTTGGGATTGGACTGGAAATGTATGTAGCTCAGGGGTAAGCACTTGTCTGTCATTCAAGAAGCTCTGAGTTTGATCCCCAATACAAAAGACAAACCAAAATCAAATGAACTGAAATGGAGCAAAGGGGATGAAGAAGAGCTTACAGGATCTGCGTAGTTCAGAGAAGAGATAGCTAGTGGTGGCTTGGAGCAGGGGGATGGAAGAAGGGAGAGAATAAACAGTTTTCAAATGTATTTTGGAAGCAAAATTGATAGATTTTTTTATTTTTGGTCCAAGAGCAGAACTCAAACTTGGTACCTGACACTTTTGTTCATTAGGTACTGCTCTACCAACTGAACCAATGGCTCTAACCCTTAGAACTGACAGATGAACAATGATTTCTTTGTACATTTGTTGTTTGTGCTTGGGTGGTGTAATTGAAGAAAGAAGCCAATGAATCCTTTTAGAATTGATTGACAGAATTAATGATGAAGCTAGTGACTAAGATGGCCAGACCCAAAGAAACTTGTAACTCTCAAACCTGCACTGTTGCTGTAAAAGGCATAATTCACATTTTATCCCAGAGCTTTATCGTTTATCTTATAGAATAAGAGTCTTGTCTGTGGAAGGCACTTACGTGATCATTTGAAAGCAATGCACATGTAATGCATTTACTGAAAATCCAGGTGGAAAGGAGGTGCCTGCCAACACCTTTCTTTAGGATTACTATGTTATGTCAGCATATTGAATATGTTCCATGCATGACAGAGAAAGAAGTATAATTACATGGTATTATGTTAAACCCATTTGCTTTAATCCTCATAAAACTAGGATATACTTGTGTGTGAATGTGTGTATGTGAGAGAGAGAGAGAGAGAGAGAGAGAAAGTCTGCATGCATATGTGTACCAGTACTGAGGCTTGAACTCAAGGTCATAAGCTCTTTTTCTTTTTTTGGGGGGGGGTGCTGGACTTGGGGCTTGAACTCAGGGCCTGAGTGTTGTCTTTGAGATGCTTCTTCTTCTTCTTCCTTCTTCTTCCTTCTTCTTCCTCCTCCTCCTCCTCCTCCTCCTCCTCCTCCTCCTCCTCCTCCTTCTTCTTCTTCTCCTTCCTCTCCTCCTCCTCCTCCTCCTCTTACTCCTCCTCCTTCTCTGTCATTGTGGGGCTTGAACTCAAGCTCCAGGTGCCGTCCCTGTGCTCTCTTACTCAAAGCAAGTGCTCTACCACTTTGTCCACAGTTCCACCTCTGTTTTTCAGGTGGTTAATCAGAGATGAGAGTCTCACAGACTTTCCTGTCTGGGCTGGCTTTGAACCACGATCCTCAGTTCTCAGCCTCTTGAGTAGCTAGAATTATAGGCATGAGCCACAAACACCTGGCTTCCTTTGTTTCTTAATTTTTTTTGGGGGGGGGGTCCGGTCGTGGGGCCTGAACTCTGGGCCTGGGCGCTGTCCCTCAGCTCTTCAGCTCAAGGCTAGCACTCTACCACTTGAGCCACAGCGCCACTTCCGGCTTTTTCCTTTTTGCTTATGTGGTGCTGAGGAATCGAACCCAGGCATGCAAGGCAAGCGCTCTACCACTGAGCCACCTTCCCAGCCCCTTGTTTCTTAATTGTAAGTGAAGAAACTCAATGCAGAAAGCCTGGGTAAGGGCTTAATAATGTTTTGATACTTAGCTTTATAGTCTGTCATCTCTCATCCTGTCTTGCTACATGTTGAGGACCCTATGTGTAACAGTGAAAACTAAAATACATTATACTATAAGGTGTTGAGCGCTTCAGGAAGAAGCAATTGGTTATGCCTGGAGAAAATTTCAGATGTAAAGTTCTAGCTGAACTTGGATCTCAATAGCAGGAGACAAAGTGGTTGTCATGACCTGGGGAAGGGCTGCAAGCAGAGAGCAACTTGCCAAAGCAGGCAATGTGCAGGGAAAAGGCAGAGTTACCATGAGGTTACTGAGCATTTGGTACTTAGAAATTGCAGTTTTAGGCTTCTGGGTAAGATGGAAGATAAGAAGCTTCCTCCATGTGACCCTATGAATGAGAAGACTAACAAAGGAGAGACTATATTTTGAAGAGGAAAAGCACCTGAAATCACAAATGAATCACTGGGACAACTGAAATGCACAGAGACACTGTGAAAAAGCAGATGACACTGAGAAAAGTAGCAACCGGCCCATAGCTGCAGCCTGGACTCCTGGAAGTAGTGCTGGTCCAGGCAGCTCTGAGGACAATGTACTAGCAGTCTCAGCTGAAGAATAAGCCTACAGTTCCCACAAGCCTTAAATCAAGCATAGGAATCTGGTGTGATACTAGCCTCGAGCAAAAAGCCAAGTCAGAATGTGTGTCCCTGAGTTCAAGCCCCAGTAGTGGCGCACACGCATGTATGCACACACACATGCATGCATGCACACATGTTTTAGCCAGGTACTGGTAGGTCATGCCTGTATCTAGCTACTGAGGAAGCTGAGGTCTGAGGATCATGGTTTGAGGCCATCTCAGACAGAGAAGTCTTGGAAGACTATTTCCCATTAACTAGCAAAATGTGGGATTGGAGGTATAACTAGAGTTGATAGAGCACCAACTGTGTGCAAGAAAGCTGAGTGAGAACATGAGGCCTTTGAACTGGCATGCCCTGGAACTGGCATGCATGTACACTTAGAAACACAAGAAACATGGGAAAAGAGGGCAACATGATTCCTCCCAAAGTTCATAACCTTTCAACAACTAAATCCAAAGATAGTGTAATGTGCATCAAATAATTCAAAAGTCCAGTTTTAAAAATAATCAATGACCTAAAAGAGGGTGCAAGTAGATGAAATCAAGACAATTCAAGATCTGGATAAGATAGCCAACAATTTGGAATGGAAATTCAGCAAAGAGAGAGATACTAGAGCAAATATTGGAAATGAAAAGCTTCATAAATCAAATTAACCCAAGGAAAAGCATCACCAATAGACTAGAGCAGGTGAAGAAAGAATATCGGAGGTTGAGGAATTATTACATTCAGATAGCAATAAAGAAAAAAACAAGTCATGACCAGAAAATTCAAGACATCTGGGACACACTTAAAAGATTAAACTTAGCCGGGTGTGGGTGGCTCACACCTCTAATGCCAGCTACTCAGGAGGCTGAGATCTGAGGACCCGTTCAAAGCCAGACCAGGCAGGAAAGTCCACGAGACTCTTATCTCCAATGAACCACCAGAAAACCAGAAATGGTGCTGTGGCTCAAGTGCTAGAGCACTCGCCTTGAGCTGAAGAGCTGAGGAACAGTGCCCAGGCCTAGAGTTCAAGACCCATAACTGACAAAAAAAAGACATGGAGAATTGATTCAATGAAATTATAGGAGAAAATACCCCAAATTTAGAGAAAGAAATGAGTAAATATGTGAGGCATTTAAAGCCCCAATAGATATGCTTAGAAGAGATCCTTTCTGGGCTGGGAAGGTGGCTCAGTGGTAGAGCGCTTGCCTTGCATGCATGAGGCCCTGGGTTCGATTCCTCAGCACCACATAAGCAAAAAAAGAAAAAAGCCGGAAGTGGCGCTGTGGCTCAAGTGGTAGAGCACTAGCCTTGAGCTGAAGAGCTGAGGGACAGCACCCAGGCCCAGAGTTCAGGCCCCACGACCAGACCCCCCCCCCAAAAAAAAAAAAGATCCTCTCCACATAAAGTGCCAAGAATACAGAAGACATAATACTGAAAACCATGAGAGAACTCTTAAGAATAAAGGCCAATCTATCCAACTACCAGCAGATCTCACAGCAGAAACTCTACTGATGTGCTTCAAGTCTTGCAACAAAATAACTTCCAACCAAAGATAGTATATATGGCCAAGTTATTCTTTAACATCCCTGGAGAAATGAAAACCTTCTACAATAAGCATAAACAAAAGCAATTCATGATGACTAAAGCCAGTATGGGGGGAGATACCTAAAAGAACACTACATATATAAGAGGAGAAAGTACATACAGCACAATAACAAATCATTTCCTGGGGTTTGCACTTAGGGCCTTGTGGTTTTTGCTCTGCTTTTTCTGCTTGCAGTGATTACTCTACCACTTGAGCCATACTACCAGTCCACATTTTGTTGGTTAATTGGAGATAAAGCCTGAAGCACTTTTCTGCCCTAGCTGACTTCAAACTTTACTCTTTGGGTCTTGGTGCCAGCCTCCTGAGTAGCTAAGATTACAAGCATTTGTCACTGGTGCCTAGTTCAAGAATAAATCTGCCTGGTGCCAGTGGCTCATGCCTGTAATCCTAGCTACTCAGGAGGCTGAGATCTGAGGATCATGGTTCAAAGCCAGCCCAGGTAGGAAAGTTCATGAAACTCATCTCCAATTAATCACAGAAGTGATTAATTACTAGAAGTGGTGGTATGGCTCAAGTAGTAGAGCACTAGTCTTGAGCAAAAAGGAACTCAGGGACAGCGCCTAATCCCAGAGTTGGAACAAACAAAAACCATTGTTCAAAAACAAAAACAATTTTCTTAGAAGAATAAATCAATGAAAACTAGGAAAGAACCAAGTATTATCAATTTAGTAATCCCATAGTCCCCTAAGATGAAGGGAGAAGTTAATACATACCTCTCAGTAATAACTGACTGACTGAAAGTATTGAAAAAACAAACAAAATAAACAGTAGACTGCCAGGAAGAAAAAAAAAAGGGTGGGAAATTACATTCCAAGCAAGCAAAGTCCACCATCAAACAGGAGTAGTTCTACTCATCCAACAAAGCAGAGTTTAAGCCAAAATTAATCAGAAGGGATAAAAAGATCACTATATATTAATAAAGGACCATCTATCAAGAAGATAAAAAGATCTCCACTTTTGACTTTTTGGTGGTTAATTAGAAATAAGAGTCTCATGGACTTCAAAGCTTCAAACTTCAAGCTTCAAACCCTGATCCTCAGATCTCAGCCTCCTGAGTAGCTAGGATTACAGGTGTGAGCCACTGGTGCCCGGCTGAAGCTATGTTTCAAATGGTAGAGTGTTAGCCTTGAGTAAAAAAGGTAAGAAACAGCACAGTTCACAGGCACTGAGTTCAAGCTCCAGGACCAGCAAACACTCCCCTCACTACACATGCACATACACACTTACAAAAAAAGAAAAGAAAAGAAAGAAAATGAAGGAGAGAAAAGTGTCATTTTTATTGCAAAGTAATTTCCACAGGGAAAGGCTGCAGCTGTGGGGCATAAAAACTAGATAACAGCCCGGCGCTGGTGGCACATGCTTGTAAGCCTTGCTGCTCAAGAGGCTGAGATCTGAGGACTACAGGCTGAAGCCAGCCCAGGCAGGCTGTAATATGGAAGTCCTTTACCACTGAGTTACTTCCCCATCTTTTGACCGTATTCTTTAGGTTTTCTGACTGTGGGCTTCATTGACAGTTAAAAGCACTTTGCCTCACATATAATTTTAGGAGAACTAAATGAAACGGGCTTCAGGGAATTGTACATAGTAGCAACTTTGTCCTCTGACATATGAACACACATAGGCTGCACTCAATGCACTGATGTAACACAAAAATCCCAGGGAAGGGGGTTAGCAGGTTCCTCCTCCTCTTCCTCTAAATTTGTAGTAAATGTATTGCATGTGTATTGCTTTCAAATGTTCACCACAAGTACCTTCTACCGATGAGACTCTATTTCACTCAATGAGACAAACTATAAAGCTTAGAAAGGTGGGAGAGAACGTGAGTCATTCTTTCACAGCAAGAGAGCAAGTTTCAGTGCTGTCTCATCTATTTTTTATTTTTTTATTTTGTCCCTTGTGGGGCCTGAACTCTGGGCCTGGGCACTTCCCTCAGCTCTTCAGCTCAAGGCTAGCACTCTACCACTTGAGTATCAGCCCCACTTCTGGCTTTTTCTGCTTATGTGGTGCTGAAGAATCCAACCCAGGGCCTCATGTATACAAGGCAAGCACTCTACCACTGAGCTACTTTCCCAGCCCCGCTGTCTCATTTATGTTATGTTTTTTTTTTTGGGTCCGGTCGTGGGGCCTGAACTCTGGGCCTGGGCGCTGTCCTTCAGCTCTTCAGCTCAAGGCTAGCGCTCTACCACTTGGGCCACAGCGCCACTTCCGGCTTTTTTTCTCTTTGCTTATGTGGTGCTGGGGAATCGAACCCAGGGCCTCAGACATGCAAGGCAAGCGCTCTACCACTGAGCCACCTTCTCAGCCCCTCATTTATGTTATGTTGTATCTGTAGTCATTCACTAATAGGAGGTTGTTGTGCCATTGGTAATCCAAAATTGGATTACCAATATTATTGGATTACATATATTGGATTATCAATATTGTCTGTTTGGCTTTGGGATGCCTTATATTTTGGAAGATGACTGATTCATTTGCTCATTTCTTTTTTTTTTTTTTTTTGACAGTCCTGGGGCTTGAACTCAGGGCCTGAGCACTGTCCCTGAGCTTCTTTTGCTCAAGGCTAGCACTCTACTCCTTGAGCCACAGCACCATTTCTGGCTTTTTCTGTTGATGTGGTAACTGAGGAATCAAACCCAGGGCTTCATGCATGCTAGGCAAGCATTTTACCACTAAGCCACATTCCCAGCCCTCATGTGCTCATTTCTTAAATTAATACAATTTGTTGTCCTAGAATTTGAGGATTCAAAGATCAGTAAGATTCAGCGATGCACTGACAAGGTGATAAATTCCATATCAGAAGTACTACCAGACCTAGTTCTGGTTTAGAGAGAAGGAACAATTTTCATGGTGATGGAAGAATATCAGTCAGGAGAGACTAAGCTTGTTGCAATAACAAGCAACCATCAATTCCCAGTGACTTAAAAATCCTCAAAGCTATCATTACTCATGTTACATATCCAGTACAAGTCAGTAGAGATCTCTGCTTGTTGTAGCCACTGATGTTATTTGCTTTAGAAGACCAGCAAGTCCAGAAAGGAAGTTTGGTGCTTCTAGATTTCAAAGCAGGGAGTTTAACTTTGTTCACTGCTGATTGTTTGTACTTAGGAGTACTTAGCATATAGTATGTAGACAAATAGTATTGGTTGATTATGTTATTCCTGTAGTGTCAGCAAAGAATTTCCCATGTGATTGCTAATATAGAGTGGGTGCTTCTATGTGGGGAAGTTGGGTTTCCCTAGGTGAAGTCATAGGATGAGATAACTTGTCAAAAGAGAAAGTGTAGAGAGAAAAAGGAGGAGGCTGGAGAGAGAACTTTGGGAAGCATAACTTTTTAAAGTTAGCATACATTACCTGCACAAAGGGGGATTTCCTTTGTGACCTTTCCATACATGTGAACAATGTTTCCTCATTAACCTTCTCCACCCTTATTACTCTGGCTCATTCTTCTTAAAAGAATTCCAGGGAATGTGACTTAGTGGTAGAGTGCTTGCCTAGCACGCATGAAACCCTGGGTTCCATTCCTCATTGTCACATACACAGAAAAAGCCGGAAGTGGTGCCATGCCTCAAATGGTAGAGTGCTAGCCTTGAGCAGAAGAAGCTCAAGGACAGTGCTCAGGCCCTGAGTTCAAGCCCCAGAACTGGAAAAACAAAACAAAACAAATGGGATGGGAAGGGGAAACAAAGGAGGAGACAACACTCATTATCTTGCCCATGTAATTGTAACCCCTCTGTACAGTATTTTCACAATAAAAACAAAATAAAACAAAACGAAAGAAAAAGAAAGAAAGAAATGGAAAGACCTGGAAAAATTATGTTAAGTGAAGTCAGGTACAGAGAGACAAAGGACATATGGTTCCCCTTATATGTGAAAGCCAGATTTGGCTTATAAACTTATAAGTAAATACATTGGGGAGTATGCAAGTGTATACGAATATATTCACTGAAATATGGTAGATTCAAAGAGGAACTCAGATAGTGTAATTCCTTAGAAAGGCAAACTCAAACTTCAGGAAACTAATACACCAGGAAGCAGGTACTCAAAGGGAGTGGAGTGGGATCTGGTCAAGGGAAAAGAGATAGACAAGGGGAGAAGAGGGGGAGAATGCAGTGAAGAATCCAACGTATATCCTACAAAAGTAAGAAGATGAGGAAAGGGGTGGGTAGTGGGAGAGATGAGAAAGAAGGCTGAAAGTGGTGACATTGATCTATCTACCTAATTTATAAACTGCTGTGTTAAATGGCAAATCCTTTGTACAACTACTTAAAGATAATTAAAAAAAAGAATCCAGGAAGGTGGGCAATTGAAGTCAGTTTCTTTTTTCCCTTTCTCTTTCTCCCTCCCTTTTCTGTCTCCTTCTCTCCCTCTGATATTCTGTCTCTGTTTGTCTGTCTGTCTGTCTGTCTGTCTGTCTGTCTGTCTCTCTCTCTCTCACACACACACACACACACACACACACACACACACACACACAGGCTTGAATTCAGGCACTGTCCTTTAGCTGATTTTGCTCAAGGCTGGCTCTCCACCTTTTGAGTCACAACTCTACATCTGGTTGTTGTTGTTGTTGTTGTTGTTTTCTAATTGGAGACAAGGGTCTTAAGGACTTTCCTGCCCCGGCTAGCTTGGAACCGCGATCTTCAGATCTCAGCCTCTGAGTAGCTAGGATTACAGTTGTGCGGCACTGGTGCTTGACCTGGAAGTTGGCTTCTGATACCACAGATGGCTGAAGTCTCTCCTGACCTTTTTCAGGCGGAGCCAGCCACAGCAAAAGACCTCTCTAGAGGCGAGGAGGCTGCTACCGACCTCCAGGAGGAGAGAGGTCGGAGGCACGCCGGGACAGGCGGGATGGGGAGCAACCCGCCCTCTCTTCAGGGTGCTTTTGGAGGAGAGGGGTCATACCTAAGAAGCAGTCACGTTAGCAAGGCACCCAAGGTGGAAGGTCCGGTGGGAGGGGCTGAAGTTGCTCGGGGTGGGGGGGGAGGACGGCTCATGGAACGGTAGGAGGACCAGTGAGAGCCCAGGCTTCAGGCTTTCCCCCGCCCCCGTCGGTCGTGCGGCCTGAGCGCTCAGCTCTTCAGCTCAAGGTGAGCCAAAGCGCCACTTCCTGCTTCTGTGGCGCTGAGAAACCGAACCCAGGGGCTCTCGCGTGCGAGGCCAGCGCTCCACCAGGGAGCCAGCTTCCCCGCCCGGAGCCCGGTCTGTTGTGTGGTCCCCACTACCCTCTCCCGCAGGGCTGCGCCCCACCCCTCTCCTCCCGGCGGGGGAGGAGCTTCCTTGGAGGCGTGGCTGGGGGCGAGGGGGCGGTGTAGCCGCGCACAGGTGCGGGCGAGGGTGGCGGGGCGGGACAAACCGGGCAGGCCACACCCTGAAACTACCTGCGCTGGGAGGAAGAATGAGAGCGAGAGCCGCCGCCGCCGCTGGCCGGGCGCGCTGGGCCTGCCCGGGGATCCGACCCGCACTGCGCCCCTGCCCCCCGCGCCCCTCGCCCCCGGCGGGCCATGGGAGCCAGCTGCCTGGAGGGACCACACCTCTGACATCCACGTCTCGCCACTATGAGGAGCGAGCGGACCCGCAAGGCCTCAGGGGGCCCGAAGGACTTCGGCGCGGGACTCAAGTACAGCTCGCGACTGGAGGTGGGTGTAGGCGAGGGGTGCCCAGCTGGGCGCGGACCCTCCGGTCCCCTGCACCCCTCCTCCCACTCCCGGGCCTGGCGCGCGGGGCCTGGTCTCGGCCAAGCTCCACTCCCATTGCCCGGTGTGGTGGTCCAGGCCTGGGCGCACAGGTGGAATTTCCTGTTTGGCGGGTTCCTGGCCGCTGGTGACCGGGAGGGGCCGGTTGGACTTTTGGTACGGGATCTGCCCCCACGCTGGCCACCTTGGAGGCGAGAAGGCGCCGGGCCTTGGAGACTATGAACCGCGCTACCCGCCTTCCTGTCCTGATTCTTTCCCTGATTTCAGAGTAGGGGCTCCTAAGTGTGCATCTGAAAGGAACTGGGGCGCAGAGGCTCAGGATCGGCGAGCGTTGGAGACTCGTCTGTCCTCAGCCTCCTCTTCCTGTTCCACATCGGAATCCTTGCCAAAGACCAACTGGTTGACCGGAGCCCTGGCCTACAAGAGAGTGTAGAGCTAAGGTCTACAGGGCTCGGTTAGCCTGGGCTTCTCCCACAGGGAGTGGAGACCCCCATAAGAAGGTGATTGAGTGACTAGACGTGTAGGAGCACGTGTTCTCCTTCTGGATGATACTGAAGCAGGGAAAAAAACAAGATCCCTTGAAAGTTCTCAAAAACATGACATCTTACTCTACAGGAGTCACTTCATTGAAGGACACACCTAGATGCACCCAGGGTCCAAGGGCAACTAGCTACAACTCTATCCAACAACACCCCAGGTTTACAGGGCTATTCGGTGAGGGCTACATTTGGAATCTGTCTCAAATCCATTCTTCTTCTTCAATCAGGTTCAGATTTTGGGACTTTTGTGAGTCATCATCACACACAGCCTTTGAAATGGGATAGTTGTCTCTTCCACTTTTCAGGAAGAGGCTAAGTCCTCTGCCCTGCTGTGAGCCACACTCTCTTCCTTTCTGTAATTGGGGTGTTTGTGAATTCTTGATAATTGCCTACTTGGGGCTTTGGACTCCTGCCTCCTCAGCAGGCAGTCTATTGTTTGGTGTTTGTTATTTCTGGGTTGTTTTGCTCCCCTCCCTCTAAGTTTGCCCTTCCTGACTTCCCTTTCTGCCCTGCATCTGCTGACATTGAAAAGTGAGGCCTCTTCTGGAAGGTATAAGCTTCTTCTCCCCCCCCCCCCCCCTCCAGGCCAACCTGGGGCTCACCTCCTCCTCTGACTCATCACCTGTAAGCAAGCCCTCACTTTCTGTTCCCCCTGCTCTCTGTTCATTTTCTCCTCTTCTGTGAAACTCATCCACTCACCCTGCCATTGAGGGGGTTTCTTCCACTTTACTCCTGCCATTTTCCTTCAGTGCTCACTGTCTTTTTCTCCTGCTGAGCTCCCTGAACCCACTCTGTAAGTATGTAGTTTATTGTGGGAGGAGGGGGAGAAGGGGAAGATAGAGGAAGGGCTGGGAGTGGAGCCCAAAGAACAATGTGGTGTAGTTGTTTCCTTTAAAGAACTTAAGTCTTGGGGCTGGGAAGGTGGCTCAGTGGTAGAACGCTTGCCTTGCATGCCAGAGGCCCTGGGTTCGATTCCTCAGCACCACATAAGAAAAAAGCCCGAAGTGGTGCTGTGGCTCAAGTGGTAGAGCGCTAGCCTTGAGCTGAAGATCTGAGGGACAGCGCCCAGGATCAGAGTTCAGGCCCCATGACCGGACCAAAAAAAAAAAAAAAAAAGAACTTAAGTCTTGGGAGCCATGCAAAGACGCATTTGAAGTTTGAGGTGGGCCAATGTGTCTAGAAGGAAGTCACTTTCATTTCTCCAGGAAGTCCTCACAAATTTCTCCCCAGATATCCCCACTCCCCACCTCTGTCTGTCTCTGTCTCTCTGTGTCTCTGTCTTGTTGCCTGGCAGTGTTTGTTTGCAGGTGGGGTCTGTAGACTCTGCCCTGGGATATTCTCTGACCAGGCTATGTGATGTTACCTCGATCTGCCAGCAGAGCCCTGACTTAAGGGATGCTGGTGCTTTGAGTTTTTGTTCCCTGTTTGCTTCCATTCCTTCACCCCTGATTGGTAGTTATTATCTCTGGCTGCTCCTATCCCAAGGCCCCTGCCCCAGCTCCAGCCGCACAGCTCCCATCAAGTGGAAAGTGGTCCCATTGTTCTGTGATCTCCCAAAGCCTCCGGGTTTGGCTGCATGTACAATGTCTGGGGATTGTGCCTGCGTGTGAGCAGGTGTGCAGGTTCTTCTAGTTGTTTTGGTAGTAATGAGAGCTGGGAAGCCTGCCTCACTGCGTGGCTTAGGTCCCTATGGACCATTTGGTGGTGCCTATGAAGCTGCTTTGACATCTACATATACAGTCAGCCCTGATTTCCAAAGGCAAAACTCAGTGTCCTCTTACCCTATGCAGACTGGAGTTGGGAAATCTGAGGCTGTGGGATCAAAATTGGTGTCAAGGTCTAGGCTGTAGAGTTCTGGCTATTCAGAATTTTGTGTTAGTCAAACATTCACTTATTCATTTAGTCGCTCAATCAGACAACAGTACCAGCCCACTGAGCATGTGCCAAGTTCTGGGAAATTGCTGTGAGATCCCAGTCGCCCAGTCAGTGCCTTCAGGGTTACCCCATGTAGTGTAGACTGGAGTCACATTCAGTGTCATGAGTACAAGATTGTGGCAAAGCCCAGGTCAGGCACTTAGGAAGATACCAGTCCTACTCGGGTTGGAAGTGCCAGGGAAAATTGACCTGGAGGTATCTGATATGATGACAGAAACAGGCAGCACGGAGCCAAGGCCCAGAGCTGCTGTAGTGTAATATCTAATTTTTGTAAACCTCAGTTTTTCTGGCTCTATAATGGGATGACATCTATGTTCCAGCTTTGCTGCAAAGATTTAAAGGGAAATTTTGCATGAAAGCCCTTTGTAAGTTACAGTGTGGTGTCCAGATCAAATTATTTGAATTGGGTTTTGAGACCAACAAGAAGGTGATATAATATTACCAGGGTGCAAGACAAGACCCTGAGAATGCCAGTTATCAGTAATGCTCTCACTTTATTTCATTTTTTTTTTTTATTTTTGTCGGTCATGGGGGCTTGAACTCTGGGCCTGGGTGCTTTCCCTGAGCTCTTCAACTCAAGGCAAACACTCTACCACTTGAGCCACAGTGCCACTTCCAATTTTCTGGTGGTGAATTGGCGATAAGAGTCTCACAGGCTTTCCTGCCCAGGCTGGCTTTGAGCTGCAATCCTCAGATCTCAGCCTCCTGAGTAGCTAGGATTACAGATGTGAGCCACTGGTGCTAATCATCCCTCACTTTATAAAACACATAGTACTGTTTCCAAGGAGTGTTGAGGAAATCATCCCAGCAATGAGCAATCTAGACTCTCTTCTTGTGCCCTTTTCCTTCCCTTCTCCAGCTTCAATGGAAAGAGCTGACAGACAATCGTACATCCCTCTTCCTCTACTTCCCCCAGACAAAATACTAACCTTTTTTGTTTTCGTGTGTGTGTGTGTGTGTGTGTGTGTGTGTGTGTGTGTGTGTGTGTGTGTGTGTATGCTGGTATTGGAACTTGAATTCAGGGTCTCATGTTCTTGTTTGATCTTTTTACTCAAGGCCGGTACTCTACCACTTGAGCTACAGCTCTACTTCTGGGTTTTTGCTTTCTTTTCTCTTCTTTTCTTTTCTTTTGTGGTTTGTTATAGTTAAGAGTCTCAAAAACTTTCCTGCCTGGGCTGACTTTGAACCACAATCCTCTCAGATCTTAGCCTCTTGCCCCAGCTAGGATTCCAAGCATGAACCACCAGCAGCCAGCTTCATTCTTGTTCTCTTTAAGCATATATGCAGGGCTGAGGGAGACAGGGAGGCAGTGAGCCACAAGAGTCTAGGAGTGCTGTGCAGGTGAGAACTCTCAGGTGCTTTTGCCAGGGAGCTTCAGAAACCCTTCCTTCTTCCAGTTTCTGGGAACATGTGGAGGTTCATGGTTGCTGCTTAGTAGGCATGAAGCCTAAATCACTGAATGCCAGGGAAAATGATCGAAACTGAGTTTGCTCAGAGCCAATGTGGTAGCTGAAGTGTCATGTCACAGGCTGCAGAAGGAGAACCAGTTTTCTCTCTCACTGCTGCTGGCTGCTGTGGCCAGTGGCTTCTGTTCTCCATTGCACTGTGATCCTAACGTTCCCTGTTGTCTGTTCCTTCTTTGGCCTGTGGTTTTGCCCACACCAGTTTGTGTTTGGAAGGGGAGGAAGAATGTGCCAGGGTCTCTGAGGAGCCCAGATCCCAGGGCTACGTCAGCAGCCCTAGGTATCACTGCCTGGACTCGAGCTATTGCCCGATAAATCAATACAGCTGCCCCTTAATATTCAGGATGCCTTGTGAACAGGTGAGTCTGAGGTGCGCAAGTCCCTCATGTAATGGTGCAGTCATGTGTTGTGTAATGATAGGGATGCATTTTAAGAACTTTGTCACTAGGAGATCTGGTTGATGTGTGAATAATTGTAGTATTGTTACACAACTTTCATGATGTAGCCTGCTGTATACAAGGCTATATGGCATATACCATTGTATATGTGGTCCTTGTTGACTGAATATTGTCATGTGGTGTGATTGTTTGCATAACATGTAATGTGATATAAACAGTTGCTATACTGTATTGTTTAGGAGATTGTGATATGAAGAAAGTCTGCACCTGTTCAGTTCAGATACAATATTTTTATTTATTTATTTATATTTAATTTTATTTTTTGTTGGTCATGGGGCTCGAACTCTGGGCCTGGGCACTGTCCCTGAGCTCTTCAGCTCAAGGCTAGTGCTCTACCACTTGAGCCACAGTGCCACTTCTGGTTTTCTAGTGGTTTATTGAAGATAAGAGTCTCAGAGATATTCCTGCCCGTGCTGGCTTTAAACTGGGATCCTCAGATCTTAACCTCCTGAATAGCTAGGATTACAGGTGTGAGCCACCAGCGCTTGGGTCTTCTTCTTTTTTTTTATGTGCTAGTACTGGGGTTTGAACTCAGGGCTTGGGTACTGTCCCTTAACTTTTTCACTCAAAGCTGGCACTGCCACCTGAACTACAGTTCCCACTTCCTGCTTTTTGCTGGTTAATTGGGCATAAGAATCTCATGGACTTTTCTTTCTGGCTTCAAACCTCAATCCTCAGATCTCAGTGTCCTGAATAGCTAGAATTATAGGCATGAACCACTGGTTGCCAGCTTTATTTTTACATTATTTTTGCAGGGCTTATGCATTCTAGGCCAGTGCTGTACCACTGACTTACTCCCTCAGCAACACAATTAAAACTTTTATTCATTTCTCAGATGTAGGACCCACAGAAATGGTGTGGCAACTGCTGTCATTATTAACCTTTTATAGGTGAGTGAGAAGGATGAGGGATAGACAGGCTGAGCAATGTGCTTGAAGTCAGACAGCAGGGTGGTAGTTCTATCTAGGTTAGAACCTAGTGCATTGGCTCTACTGTATTCTACCTGGACTGTGACATGCAAAACAGATCTGCATGCCCAGTAGGCCCAGAAAGAGACGGATTACTCAGGGTAAGAATTCAGTTTATTCATTATTTTTCTGTGAGATTCTGAGCATGAGATGGGCTACGTTTTGTTTTATTTTTATTTTTGTTGGTCGTGGGGCTTGAACTCTGGGCCCGGGCGCTGTTCCTCAGCTCTTCAGCTCAAGGCGAGTGTTCTACCACTTGAGCCACAGCGCCACTTCTGGTTTTCTGATGGTTAATTGGAGATAAGAGTCTCATGGACTTTCCTGCCCAGGCTGGCTTTGAACTGCAATCCTCAGATCTCAGCCTCCTGAGTAGCTAGGATTACAGTTGTGAGCCACCGGTGCCCAGCTTGGGCTACATTTGATAAGTGATTAAGTAGCATTGAGATGAGGATGAAAACTTCTGGTCTTCTCAATATACTCAATCCTGGATGTCTGTGGTAAGAAGGGTCTTTGGCATTGGCTTATGGGCAGTGGTTGCCCTTTCTTCTTTGTTTCATCTTTGTTTACGCGCGCGTGTGGTGTATGTGTGTGTGTGTGTGCATGCGTGTGTGTGTGTGTGTGTGTGTGCGTGTGTGTGTGTGTGTGTGCGCGTGTGTGTGTGTGTGTGTGCGTGTGTGTGTGGGGGGGGGGGTGTTGGGGATTGAAGCCAGGCCCTCACATATATTAGGCAAGTACTCTATCCTTGAGTTATATGCCCAGAGTTCATCAAGGACTTTTCTTCTTCTTCCTCCTCCTCTTCCTTCTCCTTTCTCCTTCTGCTTTCAAAGACTTTTCTAGAAGTAGATCCCTACTAAAGATTCTGTCTTAGGTGTACATACGTCTTTCTTACTTTGCCCATGTTGTCTGTGGTTAGAGATACATGGGGGTTTTCTCTGGAATCCTTGTGATATGACTTTGTTCTCTCTCTGACCCACTGATGATGCTGAGGTGGTGGTGGTGGTGGTAATGATGGTGATGGAGGAAGAATGGAGAACATGAACATCCTTTCTCCTCTTCCTTAAATATGAGTACGATTATCTAAGTCCTCACAGTGGTGATACTAAGAGAAATGTTTGGTTTACAGACAAGAAGACTTGAGCTCAAAGGGCTTGTTCTGTACATGGCCTAAAGGCAGTAAGATGTAGAGCAAGAATCCAAACCTTGATCTGTGGGACTTCAAAGCCAAGGAGCTTAACCACAATGCTATTATAAAACTGTATTCTAAATGGGACAGTGTTTGATGAATTCATATTCCCAGCAAAATCCCAGAACACATCATTAGACATAGTTGGGAGCATATAAAAAAAAATAAGAGGGTAATGATCATCAGGCGCCAACACCAGAGTCACCTTGCTCGGAATTCGTCTGGTTTCCCTTTTGATGAGGTTATTTAGGTAGCAGACTAGGAGCACAGCTGGAGGTACGACTTCAACGAGGCTTTTAACAAAATGTAGCTTTGTTTATTAAGAGTATGATTACAGCCGGGCGCCGGTGGCTCAGCCTGTCATCCTAGCTACTCAGGAGGCTGAGATCTGAGGATCGCGGTTCAAAGCCAGCCCGGGCAGGAGAGACCGTGAGACTCCTATCTCCAATAAACCACCAGAAAACCGGAAGTGGCGCTGTAGCTCAAGTGGTAGAGCGCTCGCCTTGAGCTGAAGAGCTGAGGGACAGCGCCCAGGCCCAGAGTTCAAGCCCCACAACCGACAAAAAAAAAAAAAAAGAATATGATAACAAAATTATGGTGGGTATTTTAAGCTGAAAAAAACTACTCAGCCACTCAAGCTGACAAATCAGGTTATTTCCATTTCTTGCACTTTGTTCCACTGCAGACAGATATGTATTTATTGATTGATTTATTTTTGTGCTGGTACCAGGGCTTGAACTCAGGCTCTGAGTGCTGCCCCTGAGCTCTTTTCACTAGAGGTTGGCACTCTACCACTTGAGCTATACCTCAATAGTCTCAGACTTTTCTGCTAGGCTGGTTTCAAACCGTGTTCCTCAACTCTCAGTCTCCTGAGTAGCTAGGATTATAGGTGTGAGCCATGGGCTCCTGGCTTAAATGCATGTGTTTTTGTCTAGTGTGTGATGGTGGCGTGTACCAAGTCCTTTGTATTCCTGGGAAGGCATCGCAGTTTGCTGTCTGCTGGGCATGGTGGAAAACTTGATAGCTGGAGGACCTGAGGCCTACTAGGTTTGTGTCTGACTGAGTCTTAAGAGGGTCCCTTCATGTGGTTGCCTGAGGCTGCCCCTCACTTCCTCCCAGGTTCTATGCCACTTCCTCTTTGGTAAGAAATCATATGAAGACTTGGAACTTTTGCTTCTCTGCTTTGGAGCTGACACTAAGATGGGAGGGAAAGGTCCATACCTTGGATGCTCTAATGATGAGTCAGTCAGAAAGAGCAGGACAACACACATGATTGGCTGCTGTGAACAGACTATCCCCATCTGTGTTAAGACACACACAACACCACCCTCAGTGAGAGAAACAGGCTTGTGTTCTACCACTTGAACCACAGCTCCACTTCTGGCTCTTTGGTAATTAGAGATAAGAGTGTCACAGATTTTCCTGCTTGGGCTGGCTTCAAACTGTGATCCTCAGATCTCATACTCCCCCGTAGTTAGGATTACAAGAATAAACCACCTGCTTCTCACTAGATTTGAATCCCAACAAACTGGGCTATCATTTGGATTGTAAGTGTCCCCTCAGGGTACTTGTGTGAAAGGCTTGGTCCCCCGCATGACTCTACTGGGAGGTGGTGGGAACTTTTTTATTTTTATTTTTTGTTGGTTGATGGGCTTGAACTCAGGGCCTGGGCTCTGTGCCTGAGCTTTTTTTGTTCAAGGCTCAGGGATCTACCACTTTAAGCCACAGCACCACTTCTGTTTTTTTGTTAATTAAAGGTATGAGTCTCGGATTTTTCTGCTCAGGCTGGCTTTGACTGTGATCCTCAGATCTCAGCCTCCTGAGTAGCTAGGATTACAGGCATCAGCCACCGGTGCCTGGCTAGGGGAACTCTTAAAGATGGAGCCTGGTTGAAGGTGTGTGTGTGTGTGTTAGTACTGGGACTCAAACTCAGGGCCTGGGTGCTGTCATTGTTCAAGGCTAGCTTGAGCCACAGTTCCACTTACTTATTTAGTTGTGGTTAATTGCAGATAAGAATCTAGCAGACTTTCCTGCCCAGGCTAGCTTTAAACCATGTTCCTCAGATCTCAGTCTCCTGAGCAGCTAGAATTACTGGTGTGAGCCACTGCTGTCTGGTTTGGTTGGAGGTCTCTACGTCTTTGCAGGCTTCCCCTTTCTCTTCTTCATGTCTCCAGCATGAGATAAACAGCTTGGCTATGCCACATGTTGCCATCATGATGTCCCAGCCCAGGCCAAAAAACAATGGGAGGAATTGGTCATAGACTGACACCTCCAAAACTATGAGGCAAATAAGCCTTTCTCTTTATAACAACTTCATGTATTTCATAATAATGTCGGAAAGCCACACAAATGATGGCTGCTACCATACCACAAGTTATGTGTATATACACATGTCTATGTGGATATTTGTTTTTTTTTGTTTTGTTTTGTTTTGAGTCTGGTCATGGGGCCTGAACTCTGGGCCTGAGCGCTGTCCCTCAGCTCTTCAGCTCAAGGCTAGAGCTCTACCACTTGAGCCACAGCGCCGCATCCGGCTTTTTTCTTTTTGTTTATGTGGTGCTGAGGAATCGAACCCAGGGCCTCAGGCAAGCAAGGCAAACGCTGTACCACTGAGCTACCTTCCCAACCCTAGATATTTGTTTATATGTGAACATATATCCTCCCCCATGTGGAATAATAATGTGAATTCACTTTTTAACCGATGATATGGGTTGTATCTGATTAATTCATCAAACATTTATTAACTGTCTCAATCTATGCTGGGACTGTAGAGTTGGGACAGCCCTTCTTCTCACCTCCTCCATCACGCTGAGCATCTTGGGGGTTGTCTCCTGGAGAGTTCTCAGATCAAGTATCTGATAAATCATGAAGGATAAGAAGTAACCATACTATCTACTGGAAATAGTTGAAAAGAAAAACTGAACACATATATTCCTGTCTTTATGTCATTAATAATACAGTATACCAAAAATTATATTCACAGGAGATTAACCCTGATGGCCAGAGGCTTAGAAAACATTTTGTGATAGGAGGAATTGAGTTTGGTTAGCAGACCCAGAGTGTGCATAAACACTAACATGCGTATTTCCAGCTCTGCCCCGAGCAGGAGAAATTGTACTGGTTCTGTTCAATGCTGAGTTTTGATGGCTTTGGGAAGATGAGATGTGAGATGCTTCCTGTCCCAGTCTGATTCTGAAGGAAGAGTCCTGTAGTACTGTGTTGTAATTTTGGGCCCAGGGACTTCCGACCCTCCTCCAGGGATGGAGTGTTCCTTGTTTGATTTTTGGCCCCTTTGCCATGGTAGCTTCTTAGATTTGTAGCTCAGTGAGGAGTCTGGGAGTCACAGATAGACTCTAGACAATTCTCAGAGGTTCCATAGAAGGACCTTGGGCTTCTCCAATAAATTCTGCAGATCTCCGGGTACCTAAAAGGAGAATGGCACCTACACATCATAGAATACTCCTCAACCATAGAAAGGGATATTATCCATCTTTTTATAGACACAGTGGCCTGCATGACTTTCTAGGGAACTATGCATCGTGAAAAAAAAAAACCTGTAGTCTAAATCTTACATACTGTATGACTTCAGTGTTAGAACAGAACAAATCTAGTGTTTTAGGAACTGAGGAATGTGGATAATTAAAGGGAGTGGGTCTGGTTCCACAGGCAGTAGGAGAGCTCTTGTGTTGAAGCTATTTATAGTCTTGACTGATAGTGGATACTGAAAACTATACTAATGATAGACTACACATGCGCACATACACACGAGTACAAGGAAGATAGAGAAATTGAGTCAGATCTGTGGATTACATCAGTGTAATGTCAATATCATAATAACAGTTGTATCAAGTATTGCCACTAGGGGCGGGGGATGAGACTGGGCAAAAGATACAAAGAACCTCCTAGTATTATTTCTTATAGCTTTTGGGACTCTCTAATGATCTCAATAAAAATTTCAGTAATAAAAAATATACTTACCCATAGATTAGAAACAGGCTCTGTGAAAAATCTAGAAAATGAATAGAAAGGTGTTCTTGTTTAGTTTTGGATGGATCTATTGGGTTCTGCTATTGCTGGTGGTAGCTCAGGACAGGAAGAAGGTAGGATGGTTGGGCTGGAAAGAGGATCTTTGGCAAACAAGGCTAAATCTTCATGAACGTCATGGATTCAAAGAGCTAGAGATAAGAATTCTTTAGCAAACTGAACTGAGGGTCAAGGATGAGGAGAGGAAGAGACCAGATAGAGTCCAAATTTGAATTTGAGGCTAGCCAGGTTTGAAATAGAGAGCTTGAGGGAGGCAGAACCCCAGAGAATACTTACAGCATTCTCTCCCCTTCCAAGGAAACAAAGGTTTGGAAACTGGAGTTTCCTAGATTGTCCCAGCCTGATGTAGGAGGTTACCTAAAGCTGAATATGAATATTTATCTGAATATAGATATCCATCAATCACCTATCCATCCATCTCCTAGCATACTTGAGGACCTAGTTTCCATCTGCAGTAACCCCTCTCCCCCTAAGAAAAACAGAAAACAAAAATAGAGTGCCAATCTGGGAAGCTAGAGATGGAAGGAGCAGAGAGGAATGGGGCAGGCGAAGAGGCCTTCCTGGGGCAGGTAGATTGCACCGACTCAGCCCTTCACACACACTGGGCCTCTGGGAAGACCTACTTCTAACTGGTGTCATCAAGGCCCACGCAGACTTATACGGTCATGGTTTTTGTTTAATCTTTGAGTCCCATTTATTTTCCCTCCAGGCTGGAGGGAGGACTGGATACCTGGCTTTGGACAGATGGATGGATGGTGGGTGGAGAAGACCAAATCAAAGGGAGATAGTATGTAGGCCCTGTCATTAGTGGGAATTGGATAATTATGTTCCATAGCTGCTCCACTTAGAATGCCATAAGGGATCATTAACCCAGTTTTAAGAGGGAAAGCTCAGGGTTTGCAGCTAGACCCTTCATCTGGGTCATATCCATCCCACCCTACAAAGACCAAGAGCAGTCCTGTGTCAGGAGTCCTCCCTGCAGTGTAGACTTTGTCTGCTTGGAGGCAGGATCTTGTGGCATCTGTGTGTGGCCCCTATCCTGAGGCTGTGTGGGCAGTGCCCTGGGCTTCCCTAAGAGTGGGGACAGATCAGGAACATAACACTTGTCAAAGCTGGGCTACTTGATGGCGAGATTCTTTCTGTGTTGACAGAGTGCCTTCAGTTGGCCCCCCTGAGGGACTTTCCTTTATGATCTGAATAAGTTTGGAACCTTTTGGTTAACTTTCTTCAGCGAGAGCTGTTGGCCGCGGGTCAGCTTTCTGTTTCCCTGACAGACTGCAGTTACACATAGGTAGAAAAATGTGGATCCATTGGTTGCTGAGTGGCTCATGCCTGTAATCCTAGCTACTTAGGAGGCTGAGATCTGAGGATTCAAGCTAGCCCAGGCAGGGAAGTCCATGAGACTTTTTTAAAAATTTGATTTTATTGTCAAGGTGATGTATAAGGGGGTTACAGTTACAAACATATGGTAATGAGTACCTTTCTTGTTAAACATTGTTACCCCTCCCCTCATTTTTCTCCCACTTTCCCTCTGCCCATCCATGAGACTTCTTTTTTTTTCTGTTGGTTGTGGGGCTTGAACTCTGATCCTTCTGGTCCCTCAGCTCTTGAGCTCAAGGCTAACACTCTACCACTTGAACCACAGTGCTACTTCCAGTTTTCTGAATGGTTTATTGGTGATAAGAGTCTCATGGACTTTCCTGCCTGGGCTGGTTTTTAATCACAATCCTCAGATTTCAGCCTCCTGAGTAGTTAGGATTACAGGCATGAGCCAATGGACCTGGCTTTCCATGAGACTTTTTTTTGTTTTTTTGTTTTGTTTTGTTTTTGGGTCCGGTCATGGGGCCTGAACTCTGGGCCTGGGCGCTGTCCCTCAGCTCTTCAGCTCAAGGCTAGCGCTCTACCACTTGAGCCACAGTGCCACTTCCGGCTTTTTTCTTTTTGCTTATGTGGTGCTGGGAATCGAACCCAGGGCCTCAGGCACGCAAGGCAAGCGCTCTACCACTGAGCCACCTTCCCAGCCCCTCCATGAGACTTTTATATGCAATTAACTGCCCAAAAAATAGTCAGAAGTGAACTGTGGCCCAATCAGTAGAGTGTTAGCCTTGAGCACAAAAGCTCAGGGACAGGGCCCAGGCCCTGAGTACAAGCCCCAGGAATGGTAAAAAAATAAAAAAAATAAGAAATAAAAATCAGGATCCTTCTTGTATCCTGGTTGGATCCCAAAGCCATAGCCATTTCTCAGCAGCTCTGTCTGGTGGGGAAGCTAAGACTGTGACAGGGTCAAAGGGCAAGGATGAAAGGGCCAGGAGGCAAACGGGTGGAGAGTCCTCACCAGCTGGCCAGTCTTCTTGGAGAAGGAGCTGGGAGTATGTGCTTTGGAGGAAACTGGTGACAGCCACAGGTGTGGGGTAATGCTATAATCTATAGTAGGAGGGTCCCCAGGGCAGGAAGTAAAGCCCAATCCTGCACAGCCAGTACCTGGCATCTCAATTAATGGTTTAAAATAGACAGGCTGGGACTGGTCCACCTAGTAGCCTCCTCTTCTGGTGATGGGAAGTGGGTGAGCCAGCTGCCTGGGAACTAGAAAGGGCAGGTGCAACTTCGTACTCTTGGCTTCCTAAGAATAACCTGAGAGTTGGATTGTGGCTCAGGTGGTAGAGTACTAGCCAATAAACTAAAGTGTCAGGTAACCAATTCAAGTCCTGGTCTCAGATCTAAAAAGAAAAAAAGAAAAGAATGAACTGAAGTTCTTTAAAAAACTTCTAGATCCTCAGATCTCAGCTTCCTGAGTAGCTAGGGTTATATGCATGAGCTACCAGCACCTGACGAGCTACTCAGGAGGCTGAGATCTGAGGATTGCGGTTTGAAGCCAGTCTGGGCAGGGATGTCATAAGACTTTTTTTTTTTTTTTGGTCGGTCATGGGGCTTGAACTCTGGGCCTGGGCTCTGTCCCTGAGCCCTACCACTGGAGCCACAGCTTTTTCTGTTTATGTGGTGCTGAGGAATTGAACCCAGGGCCTCATGCATGTGAGGCAAGCACTCTACCACTGAGCCACCTTCCCAGCCCCTGTCATAAGACTCTTACCACCAATAAACTACTCAGAAAAGTGGTGCTGTGGTTTAAGTGGTAGAGTGTTAGCCTTGAGCAAAAAGAAGCTCAGAGACAGTGCCTAGGCCCTGAGTTCAAGCCCCAGGACCAGCACAAAACACACATACACGCATACAACCTTCTAGATCCTAGGCTCTACCCTCTCCTGGGAAAGGGGCTTGGGAATCTGGGTGCGGAAGAGTGCTGAATGTGTTTCAGTTTCTTTTTCTATTGTTCTTTTTCACAAGTTAACAAATCTTGGGAATGACAGGTGGGGAGACCAATAACTTTTTGTAGAATATATTTGCTTGCTTGCTTGCTCTCCCCCCACCTTTCCTCCCTCCTTTCCTCCTTTCCTTTCTTTTTTTTTTTATATTTATTTATTTATTTTATTTGTGAACATACTGCCTTTCCTTTCTTTCTTCCTTCCTTCTTGCCTTCCTGCCTCCCTCCTCTCTTCCCTCCCTTCCTTCCTTTCTTTCTTTTTTGTCGGTTGTGGGACCTGAACTCTGGGCCTGGGCGCTGTCCCTCAGCTCTTCAGCTCAAGGCTAGCACTCTCTACCACTTGAGCGTCAGTCCCACTTCCGGCTTTTTCTGCTTATGTGGTGCTGAGTTGAGGAATGGAACCCAGGGTTCCATTGCAAGCCTCATGCATGCAAGGCAAGCACTCTACCACTGAGCCACCTTCCCAGCCCCGCCTCCCTTCCTTTCTATCTTCCTAACCTCTCTGTCTTTCTCAATTTCTTTCTGCCTGTACTGGGGCTTGAGCTCAGGGCCAAGGCTCTCTGTCCCTTAGATTTTTCAATAAAGACTGATGGCTCTACTACTTGAGCTGCTCCTCCACTTTTGGCTATATTTGGTGGTTAATTGGAGATGAGAGTCTCAATGAACTTTCTTGCCTGAGCTGACTTTGTCCTCAGATCTCAGCCTCCTGAGTAGCTAGGATTACCAGCATGAGACACCAGTGCCAACCAAGAATCTGTGTGTGTGTGCGCACGCGTGTGTGTCGGTAGTAGGGCCTGAACTCTGGGCCTGGGCACTGTCCCTTACCTCTTCAGCTCAAAGCTAGCACTCTAAACTGCCACAACACCACTTCTGGCTTTTTTCTGCTTATGTGGTGCTGAGGAATTGAACCCAGGGCCTCATGCATGCAAGGCAAGCACTCTACCACTGAGCCACTTTCCCAGCCCCAAGAATCTGGTCTTTTAGAATATCAATTGCCTAGGGTTGGTGGGTGCCTTGTATGTTTCCAACATGGGTCTCTCCCCCACCTCCCACCCCCATCCCTGCACGCTTCTCATGCATCCCTCTGTCATCTTTTCATGATGACCTTTTCAAGTGTCCTTTCTGGATTAGACCCTAGACTGGGAGGGTGGCAGGTGGGGTGGCATCTCATCCTCTGGAATTTACAGGTGGGCTGTCTGCTGTCAGTACAGCTGCTTCAGTTTATCTGTGTCTACTGGTTTAACTTCAGACCATCTAAGTCTAAGCTAGTCCCTCTTAGCTGGAGACAAGTTCTTGGGGATGCCATGGGTCCCGTTCCAAACTCCTTTAGTAACCAGAATGTCCCATAGACAGTCACACGAGGTTTCTGGCTTCCCAGTATATATAAAAGTTACATTTAGGCTGGGAAGGTGGCTCAGTGGTAGAGTGCTTGCCTTGCATGCATGAGGCCCTGGGTTCGAATCCTCAACATCACATATGCAGAAAAAGCCAGAGGTGGTGCTGTGGCTCAAGTGATAGAGCGCTAGCCTTGAGCTGAAGAGCTGAGACAGTGTCCAAGCCCAGAGTTCAAGCCCCACAACTGAGGAAAAAACAAAAACAAAAAACCAAAAACATGAAAAGTTACATTTATCCTGTAATGTCTCTTGAGTAAACAATGTAAACAACAATGACAACAACAAAACCCCCAAACTAACCAACATATATAATTTAAGTAAAAGTGCTCTTGCTCTAAAATGGTAGCAATCATCAGAGCTACTGGAAAAATGGCACCCACAGGTTAAGCACACCTTCAGTTTCTAAATAACACAATTATCTTCAAAGTGCCATAAAGCAAAGTTCAATAAAGAAAGGTATGCCTATAATGAGCAGTTCCAGGAAGAGGATTTTCTCTGCATCTGCCTCTGCTATCTGGCCCAGCACTGCCCACATCTCTTGTGCCAACAGATGACAAATACAACATTCCATTTTGGAGGATGTTCTATGCTCTGTGGTCTGAGATGGCCTTCAGCCATACAGTGTTTCTAGAGACTGGCCAGGATGAAACTAGAACTGGCTGGCATGGTTATTTATGTTGGCTTAGCTTTTCTCCTTAAGCAGGAAAGCAATTTGACAGTGCACAGAATGCCTTCTTACATTGGAAGCCTTCCTCATTCTCAGTCTGTACTTTTCTTTCTTGCTTGAACAATCACAGAGACATTTTATGACTCTCATGCCCCTGAGAGCGGTGGTGATGGAATCGAAGTCCGCCCCATCTGTGGGTGGGTACACTGAGTCATTGAATGTGCAACGGGAGAGTGACAGTTGGTAGTGGCTCATCAATCTAGCCACCCTTGTCCTAGACTCAGGTCTGAGCCACTCACCTGTGGCCATAGATGGTGACATCATCTCTGACCCTTGACCTTGTTTGCCAGTTGCAGAAACAGGTTTCTACTCATGATGTGAATGGCCTTTCCAGTCCCTCTCTGGGAGTCCCAAGTGACCATTTTGGGTTTCAGGATTGGATGATCCCTGCCTTTCCAGCAGATGACACCAGAGTTAACTTAGTTAAATGAAGAATAGTCTTTAGCAGGAAGAGTTATTTGTAGCTATCTGCACTGGTTGGATTTTGGATACTATTTTTGTTGTTGATGAGTATAGAGCTACTTACTAAGTTGCTTTTCTCTAACAAGTACCATGCTCTCTAAGCTACCAATGACAAACTCTTTGGATTTGTTGGTTCCAGAGTCTGAGGATTGTGGGACATGGAGAGTTTGCTTCCTAGTGATTTACACAGCGAATCACAAGGCATCTTAGTGGGAGATCCTTTGGTTAATGTAGACAGAGTTGCATTTGCTTAGCATTTAGCTTCCAGTCCTTCTGACTTAGTGGGAGAAGGCTGGTTCCTATATTAGTAAATGAAATTAAATCTGTCTGTCTGTCTGTCTCTCTCTTTCTCTCTTGCCTTCAATACATTGGTTTTTATTTGGATAAACACTGGCCTTGGAAACACTTGTTTAAGTTAACTGTAAGTGAATGGCTCCTGGGCATCTACATACTCCCTTCCTGAGTTTTTGGACCTGACACACCTTTCCCTCTAGACAGTGGGATATGAATGCAGTAATCAAATCTCAATCCTGCAGCCTGCCCCTGATTTCTCCCCTTTTTACCTCTCTAAGATCTGTCTCAGTGCACACCCCAAGTCCTTCATTCTCTTCCATCCTGGAAGCCATTTCTTCCTCTGTTCTCTCAGTGACCTACAGCCATGTTGTGTTTCTGTGGACTCTGGCCAAGACCCAAGTGGAGCTGGCAGGTAGGGAGAGGCCACCCCAATCACATGATCTCTATCTGTGTTAGTAGTAAGTGAGCACCTGGCTTCACAACATGGTTTTGTATGTGCACCTGCAGAGATGTTTACCTTTAAGGAGAAACAGATAGGCAAAAGCAGGCACAAGTATCCTTTCTCTTTGGTTGACTCAGGCCACAGACACTACTCCTTTACTTCCTGCATTGGACTCTGAGGCTGAGCATTCATATGCTGGAAACCCTGCTTCAGAGTTGGAAGAGCTTGGCTTTTGTCCCTGCTTTGTTGCTTTCCTAGCCTTGGCAGGCCACGCCCTCTCACTCAGCCTCAGTCCCCTTATCAGCAAAGTGTTAAGAGTTCTGCAGGATGGTCTTTGTTATGCCCCAAGATGGAACAGAGTTAGAGCTATAAAAAGGAGTAGGCTGGTTATTGATTAATCAGTTCTCTCTGTGTTGTGAAGCCCCCGAACTCAGGCAACCACCATCAAATCCTGGATCTGCCCCCAAATATAGTGACTTTGTTGGAACATCATTTTGCCTCATCTTTTGTCCTTGCTATTTCAGTAATAGGGAGGTAGTGCCAGCCTTGGCGATTCAGAAAATGGTTAGGGTGGTAGTAGGGAAGAAAATAGGTAGGAAGGGCTGGGACTGTGGTTTAGTGGTAGAGTGCTTGCCTAGCATGCAGGAAGCCCTGGGTTTGATTCCTCAGTACCACATAAACAAAAAAGGCCAGAAGTGACACTGGGGTTCGAAGTGGTAGAATGCTAGCCTTGAGCAAAAGAAGCTCAGGTACAGTGCCCAGGCCCTGAGTTCAAGCCCCAGGACTGTTAAAAAAAATTAAAAAAAAAATAGGAAATTATTCTGTAAATTGGCAATGTATCTAAACATAGTAATGATTTCCTGGTATTTCTTTCTTTACTGATTCATTTCCTCCCCCCCTCCCTCCCTGCCTCCTTGCTTCCTTCCTTCCTTCTTTGCTTCCTTCCTTCTGCTCATAGACAACCAAGGACCATCATACATCGAAAGAAAACTTATAATCTGATAGAGAAAACCAATGACAAGTCCAAAGGTAATCTAGAAAAGCCGAGTGAGATCCTGAGAAAGAGCAAGAAGATAGTACATTTAGAAAACAAGCAAAGAGCTGGGGGCTGGTGGCTCACACCTGTAATCCTGACTACTAAGGAGGCTGAGATCTGAGGGTCGCAGTTCAAAGCCAGCCTGGGCAGGAAAGTCCGTGAGACTCTTATCTCCAGTTAACCACCAGAAAAGTGGTGCTGTGGCTCAAGTGGTAGAGTGCTCACCTTGAGCTGAAATGCTCAGGGACAGTGTCCAGGCCCAGAGTTCAAACCCCACCACTGACCAAAAAAGAAAGAAAGAAAGAAAGAAAGAAAACAAGCAAAGGCTGCTCAAACCGGGAAATATCATGGAATAAAACATCAGCCTTAGAAGTGAAATGTATGACTTTTGGAATTTAATAAAATCATTGCCTTTATAATGAGCCTTCAAATCATGTCATGAGATTCTTATTTTCTAAGGGCTTCATATATGCTAGGTCAACACTCTAGCACTGAGCTATATCCTTAGCCCTTTAGCTCACTATAACTGAAAGTAGAGGTGAGCCAGGCATGCCTGCAATCTTGGCTACTCCAGAGGCTGAGATCTCAGGATCTTAGTTCGAAGCCAGGAAAGTTCCAGGCAGGAAAGTCTGTGAGACTCTTTCCTGCAATGAGCCAACTAAAAACCAGAACTAGAGTTGTGGCTCAAAATGGTAAAGCACTATCCTTAAGCAAAAAAGTTCAAGGACAGTGCCCAGGCTGTCCAAGCCTCACAACCAACAAAAAACAAACAAAAACCCCAAGTCCTTATTTCTGCCCAAGCAAGAAAAAAAAAAAAAGCCTACCCTCCATACCCCCTTAGTGGATGAGAAGAATAGCTGAAACAAACTAAATATCAGAGAATAGACAGTCTTGAGACCCCAGAGTAAGGCTACAGTAAGGAATGGAAAGAAGGGGACTGAGTTTATTCCACTACCTGTTCTGAACAATAATGGCTGGGTTTAAATCACTCCATCCAGGAGATTAGACAATTGTATATTCTCTTAATCAATTAGAGTGCCTAGCAAAAACAGACAAATGTGGCTAATCACTGTGCCATACAGTGTTACATGTACACAGATATTCAAGACAGCTATTTATACATAATTCCTAAATAGGATTGAACAAATAAGGAACCTCAGGCATTTGTGGAAGGTCTTCAACATGGAAAGTTAACGCCATGAAACTGTAAAAATGAGCAGATTTAGCATCCTTAAGATGAATACAAGGCCGGTTTGCCTGTGGCTCATGCCTGTAATTCTACTGCTCAGGAGGCTGAGACCGGAGGATTGCAGCTCAATGCTAGCCTAGGCAGAAAAGGCTATATGAGACTCTTATCTCTAATTAACCACGGAAAAATCAGAAGTGGGGCTGTGGCTAGCCTTGAGCACAAAGAAGCTCAGGGACAGTGCCCAGGCCCTGAATTCAAGCCCCACAACTGGCAAAAAAAAAAAAAAAGATGAATGCAAGATGCCACAAAAAGGAAAGCAGACCAGAGAAAACAAAGGAAAGAACATATCTAAGAAATAAGCAAGTTTGGGGCTGGGAAGGTGGCTCAGTGGTAGAGTGCTTGCCTTGCATGCATGAGGCCCTGGGTTCAATTCCTCAGCACCACATAAGCAGAAAAACCTGGAAGTGGTGCTGTGGCTCAAGTGGTAGAGTGCTAGCCTTTAGCTGAAGAGCTGAGGGACAGGCCCAGGCCCAGAGTTCAGGCCCCACAACCGACCAAAAAAAAAAAGAAATAAGCAAGTTTCCCCAAAGGCAGAACTTTCATTTAACCCTATGAAATTTGAAGATCCAATTCTAAATACTACCTGAAGGCTTTTAGAGAAAGACTACAAAGTCATTTAATTAAAAAGTTACAAGCAGAAGAGATGATGGATTTATACTATTATAATGTGTCTTAATGGTGTTTTCAAATTTTAAGTGAAAATTATTTGAAACCTAGGATTGTATGTATACCCAGCCAAACTATCAACACACGTGAGTGTAGAACTAGGTATTTTTCAGAAATATGTAAAGTATCAAAAAACATTTCCTCCTCAGAAAGCTACTGGAAATTAAATAAATCCAGAGAAATGAAAACAAGGGATTTTAGAAAATAGAGCTTCAACTCAAGACAGAGATGGAAGTAGTTCCCAAGGTGTGTAGGAAGTTCACTAGGAGAAAGGATGGAAGACTCTTGGAGAAAGCCACCAGAAAGAAAATGAAATAAGTTATTTGGTGTAAGTTGAAGGCCAGGCACCCATGGCTCACACCTGTAATCCTAGCTACTCAGGAGGCTGAGATCTGAGGATCATGGTTCAAAGCTAGCTCAGGAAGGAAAGTCCATGAGGCTCTTATTTCCAATTAACCACCAAAAAGCTGGAAGTGGAGTGTGGATCAGGTAGTAGAGCACTAGTCTTGAGCAAAAAGCTGAAGGACAGTGCCCAGGCCCCAAGTTCAAGTCTCAGGACCCTCCCTACCCCCGAATCTATATTTGTCAAAACAGGAAATCAGTCAGTATTTTAAATGGATGAATCAAGATGGTGATATTATCATATGATTTAGAAACATGGAAACAAACTAGAACTGACAGCTTGAATGCTTTTGAAGTTGCTGGGTCCAAGTGGCACTTTTCAGCGTGATACTACATAGGCACAAACAGACAATTAGGACATTTCAATGAGAGATATAAATGTCTCTGCCACAGAAGCGAGAGAACCTAGGACAGCAGTGAGTTAATTGTTAATAGTCGACTACTAGAAAAACCACAGAACGTGAGCACGGATACTGGCTGAGTCTGTGGAATTTGGGTGGGGTGTTGCTTTCCTTGTACGTTCTATGGGGTCTGTTATTGGGTGAACAGAAAATACCACAGTAGAAGAGCATGTGTTCCCTCAGGACTAAGGGATGTAGTAAAAAAAAATTGTTCATCTGTCATCAGTTCAAGGACATCCTACCTGTCCTCCATCTTTTTTGGGACCAGTCAGAGCCTGGGTGCTGTTCCCCGAGCTCTTTCACTCAAAGCTAGTGCTCTACTGCTTTGTGCCACAGTATCACTTTTGGTTTTCTGGTGGTTAAAATCACAGACTTTCCTGCCTGGGCTGGCTTTGAATCTTGATCCTCAGATCTCGGCCTCCTGAGTAGCTAGGATTACAGGTGTGAGTCATTGGTGCCTGGCTCCCGGCTCTCCTCTGTCTTGGTGTCCCTTTTATCCTGGATTCCCCTGGCAGGGAGAAACTGGAGCACAACTGCTGCCTGTTTGAAGTGTGGTTTATTTTCACATCTTGGTCTATATGGTCACGGATTCCCATGGTGACCAGGGCTTTCTGTCTCCACATGAGCTCCTGAACGGGAACCCCTCCCCCACTCCCCGCATAGTGAAAAGCAATTTGCCAGGCACACTGCCATTTCCTTTTGGCTGGTTAAACATCAGCAAGGGCAAGGCTTCTGGGCAAGGTAAGCAGTTCCTGTGCTGCTGCAGGCCTCTGGCTCAGGTGACTGGAGGCACTTAATTGAACAGCTGCATCACTGCAGGTTGGGGCTGGCCTTAGAGGCTCACACAGTATCAGTCGTGGCCTGGGCATCCTCCTGCATCAAAGATGAAGTTGAGACCCTCAATAACTATATTTCAACAGTCTGTATTTCCTTTGTTTTGTTTTGTTTTGTGCTGGTACTGGGGCTTGAACTCAGAGACTAAGCACTATCCCTTACCTTTTTTGCTTAAGGTCAGTGCTATTACCACTTGAGCCACCACTCTATTCTGTTTTTTTGGTGGTTAATTGGAGATAAGAGTCTCACATACTTTCCTGCCTGGGCTGGCTTCTACTTGCCACCTTCAGATCTCAGCCTCTTGAGTAGCTAGGAATATAGGCATGAGCCACAAGGCACCCAGACTTTTTTTTTTTTTTAATTTCAGGGAACAATTTCTTTTCCCCAGTCCTGGGGCATGAACTCAGGGTCTGGGGGCTGGGAAGGTGGCTCAGTGGTAGAGCGCTTGCCTTGCAATGCATGAGGCCCTGGGTTCGATTCCTCAGCACCACATAAGAAAAAAAAAGAAAAAAAAAGCCGCAAGTGACGCTGTGGCTCAAGTGGTAGAGCGCTAGCCTTGAGCTGAAGAGCTGAGGGACAGTGCCCAGGCCCAGAGTTCAGGCCCCACAACTGGACCCCAACAACAACAACAACAACAACAAAAAAAAACTCAGGGCCTGGGCACTGTCCCTGAGCTTTTTTTGCTCAAGGCTAGCACTCTCCCACAGCGCCACCTTCTGCTTTTTCTGTGTATGTTATACTGAGGAATCAAACCCAGGGCTTCAAGCTTGCTAGGCAATCACTCTACCACTGAGCCACATTCTCAGCCCCAGGGAACAATTGTCAAGCAGTTCATGCCTATCCTGCCACCTTCATTTTCCTCTGATTGGGTGGTGGGCTCCATATCTGAGCAGAGTGGTCCAGGCATTCAAGGATGAAGACCCCCTCCCCTCTTGGCTTTCCCATGAGCTCGCCCTCACAAGATGTCCTTAACCTTCCTGAGTGGGGCTGAGAGGCTGTTAGTATGGTGGGGAAAGTTACTGAGTGTTATGTATCTCTGCAGAACATGAATGGCTTGGAGGAGGGTGTGGAGTTCCTGCCTGTGAACAATGCCAAGAAGGTGGAGAAGCGGGGCCCCAGGCGCTGGGTGGTGCTGGCAGCCCTGCTGGTCAGCTTCCTCTTGCTTTCCCTCGTGGCTGGCTTGCTGGTGTGGCACTTCCAGTGTAAGTACAGCAGGGATTGGTTGTGGGGAGGGTGATGTAGGGTGCGTCCTTGCTCCTTCAGGGACAGATCCTGGGGCCCACCTGTGCTGGGAAGGCTTGGGAAGGACAGTTCTCTGGGCACCGCCTCCCTGGTTCTTTTTTGCATGCTGGGAAGTGATGGGGAGCCAATCAGAGCCGGGTCTTTGGGCACTCCCTCCTCTGGCGCTGTGGGCAGCTGCAGGCAGGGAGGACAGGTGGAGATGGTACCATTACCTGTGACTGCTCTCTTGGCCTGGCACAGATCGGAACGTGCGGGTTCAGAAGGTATTCAATGGCTACCTGAGGATCAAAAATGAGAACTTCATAGACGCTTATGAGAACTCAAACTCCAGCGAGTTTATAAGCCTGGCCAACAAGGTGAAAGAGGCGGTGAGTCCATTCCCAGGGCAGAATCCTGCCCTGCTGTCAGCCTGGCACCCTCAGCCCCACTAAGTTGAAAGGAACCTTCTCATCTTTGCTCCAAGGTCCTCCTGGGGAAGGGTGGTCTGGGAATTGGGGAGGGAGGTCATCCCAGGAGGGGAGGGTGCAGCCTGGGCTTAGGGAAACAGTCGTTGCTGCCCTTTGGCCTATCTCGAGCTTTGTCCCCTCCCCTCAGCTGAAGCTGTTATACAGTGAAGTCCCTGTCCTGGGCCCCTACCATAAGAAGTCTGCTGTGACTGCCTTCAGGTGAGTGCTGGGGGAGGTCTCAAGGGGGGTGGTCTCTGGCCTGTCTGGGTCCTCTAAGTATAGAGTAGTGTGTGGGACAAAATGCTTCATAACTCAGGGGGTTAGAAGCTGAAAGTCTGGTTTGGTGAGACAGGGACGAGCCCTTGCACGGGAGGACTTTTGCACAATGCCTGTCACATGAGACGTGTTCAGGGAGGGTAGTGATTATTTTTCCAGACTTGGCTTTGAATAAGTTGAGGTGCTCAGAAAGACTTCCATGCAAACATAATTTTTTTTTCCAAAGCACTTTTTTCCCCCCTCTTTAATTTGTTTCTTAGTTTGGGATTGGAACCCAGGACTCCCATAAAGGTAGGACAACTGGTCTACCACTGGGGCACATTCCATTCCATTTGAACTGCTCTTGCTTGGCCTTATCACCCATCCCCAACCCCACTTTTTTTTTCTTTGAGATAGGGTTTTGCTATTTAACCCTTAGGTTTTGTTTTTTTTTTTTTTGCTGGTTGTGGGGCTTGAATTCTGGGCCTGAGCGCTGTCTGTCCCACAGCTCTTCAGCTCAAGGCTAGCGCTCTACCACTTGAGCCACAGTGCTACTTCCGGCTTTTTTTTTTCTGCTTATGTGGTGCTGAGGAATTGAACCCAGGGCCTCATGCATGCAAGGCAAGCGCTCTACCACTGAGCCACCTTCCCAGCCCTGGCCTTAGGTTTTTTTGTCCTTTTGTCTCAGCATTCCGAGTGACTGGGATTACAGGTGTGTACCATCACACCTGGCTCCTGGCTCCAAAGAGCTTTTTTTTTTGGGTCTGGTCGTGGGGCCTGAACTCTGGGCCTGGGTGCTGTCCCTCAGGTCTTCAGCTCAAGGCTAGCGCTCTACCACTTGAGCCATAGCGCCACTTCCGGCTTTTTTTTTTTTCATTTTGCTTATGTGGTGCTGAGGAATTGAACCCAGAGCCTCAGGCATGCAAGGCAAGTGCTCTACCACTGAGCCACCTCCTCAGCTCCTCCAAAGACCTTTTTATATTCCTTGTTTAGTTGAATCCTGAGGAATGCTGGGTGGCAGGTGGCACTGTCATTACCTTTCCCAGATCAGAAATCAGATCTGTGCGGGGATTGTTGGAACACAGTGTGTCCAAGTTAGTGGCTAAATTCCAAATATTCTGCCTCGGTCCTAAACTGAAGCTGTCCCAGGATGCATTTGGGGGGTAGTAAGGATAAGGGGCAAGATCTCAAATAGGATTGCCAGATGGGTGGACACCACCAGGGGCCTGGGGCACAGCCTCAGTGTGTACCCGTTCCTAGTTGTATAAGAAAGTGTGGGTGAATGTGGGTCCCTAAAGCCTCCTTGTCTCAGGCTCCCCACTCTGCCTCTCCCCAGCGAGGGCAGCGTCATTGCCTACTATTGGTCGGAGTTTAGCATCCCTCAGCACCTGGAGGAGGAGGCAGAACGTGCCATGGCGGTGGAGCGTGTGATCACTCTGCCTCCCAGAGCACGTGCCCTGAGCTCTTTCGTGCTGACCTCGGTGGTGGCCTTCCGTGAGTCCGGGAAGGCTGGGGCGGGCTTAGGTGGTCAGCCTGCAGGGGAACGAGGTGGTGGTGGGGACACTTGCAGGCTTGGAGCTCTGGAGAGGGCACTGCTTGCTGGCTGTCCCTCGGGGACCGTAGGAAGCAGCATAAGGAACTAGATGGTATCAGCAAATGTTCTTTCTTGTTCTTCAGCTTCTGACCCCAGATCGGTACAGAGGACCCAGGACAGTAAGTATCATGCCTCCACCCTAGATGGTCAAGAGGGGGGATATGGCCAGATGCCCCTTGTGCCAGGTGGATCTCCAGAAGTCAGACATTCTTTTCCTCCATTTCCCTTAGAAGAGCCCCCAGCCTTGTCTCCCCCTGGATGTGCATGCCTGGGATGCCTTTGAAGGGGAAATCAAGCCTGAGATGCAGCACTACTGAGTCCCTAAATTAATGTCCTAAATTAATGTGCTCTTCTCAGCCCTCGCCCCACCCTTGCCCATCTTCTTGTCTTCTACACAGATAGCTGCAGTTTTGCCTTGCATGCCCGAGGTGGGGAGCTGACCCGTTTTGCCACACCAGGCTTTCCGGATAGCCCCTACCCAGCGCATGCCCGCTGCCAGTGGGCCCTGCGCGGGGATGCCAACTCTGTGCTGAGCCTCACCTTCCGCAGTTTTGACGTGGCTCCCTGTACTGGACAGGACAGTGACCTAGTCATGGTGTATGACACCCTGAGCCCCGTGGAGCCTCATGCTGTGGTGCAGTGAGTATCCTGGGGGCAGCAATGATGCTCTCTGCCAGTATCCACCCCCTGAAACAACTGTGGTACAGGTGTGAAATACAGTTTATAATTTGTAGCGACAGTTCTCTGTGAAATGCAGTGGAGGGCAGGTGTGGTGTGCTCTTGTCATGGGCACTAGCAAGTATCTCCCAAGTGATCATCCACTTTTGGCAAGGAAGATGATAGACACAAGACTTCATGTGGTGTAGAACATGGTGAACAGCGTTGGGATTATGCAATTTGAATCATTTTAGCAGGCTTGAGAGCCTAGGTCTGTCCTCCAACCCCTCTACCCCTGACTGGGATGATTAGGGCAAGGATTTGTGGTTCTGTCTATAGGGTCCTGCCTGACAGACAAAGTGTGTGGGCCCTTAGTTGGTTGATTTGCACTTGCAGATGATCTCTCAACTGTCTCTAGGCATTGGCTGACCCTGGGAGGGCAGTCTCTCCATGGCATTAATGCATCCGAGTTACAGCAAATAAAAAGACATCATTAATACACCTGCTAGGGCCTGGAGAGACTGGCTCCAAGATGAAGGCCCCAGCTAGCAGGATGGAGCACAGGCCTTTCCCTCATTAATTGGGCCTAGAGCCTTTCATCCCTCCCTGTGGAAATGGGTAGGTGTTTCTTGATTACTAATGCATTAAAATGCAGGCCCAAACCAATCTAAAATTGTCATTTGCTACTATGGCTCAGCAGACAGGTCCTCTTGACTATCTCTTTTATTATTATACATCAGAGAAATACACAATCCAAAAGGGAAGAAAGTAGAAAGAAAAAGCGTAAGAATAAGTTACTAGGGACCTTACTACCTCTATGAGGTGTGTATAGTGTGTGTATGTGTGTCTCTGTGTTTGTGTGTGTAACGTTTTTTGCTCAAGGCTGGCTCTTTAGCAGTGATCTACACTTCCACTTTTGGCTTTTTTCTGCTTAATTGGAGATAAGAGTCTTCAGTTTGTCTGCCTGGGCTGGCTTTTAACCCACGACCCTCAGATCTCAGTCTCCTGAGTTGCAGTGATTACAGGCATGAACCACCAGTGCTTGGCAGTATGAGATTTTTTTTCTTTTAGTAGTTGTGGGGTTTGAACTCAGGTCTTGGGTGCTGTCCCTGAGCTCTCACTCAGGGCTAGTGCTCTACCACTTTGAGCAACAGCACCTCTTCCAATCTGAGATTTTTTTTGATGTGTATTTTTTCATATATATATATATATATTGCCAGTCCTGGGTCTTGAACTCAGGGCCTGGGCACTGTCCTTGAGCTTCTTTTGCTCAAGGCTAGTGCTCTACCACTTGAGCAACAGAGCTACTTCTGGCTTTTTCTGTGTATGTGAAACTGAGGAATTGAAGTCAGGGGCTTCATGCATGCTAGGCAAGTACTCTACCACTAAACCACATTCTCAGCCCTCCCATACTTTTGTTATATTTTTATGTGTGTCTCTTCAGGAATAAGATTCAGTTTTGTTACTGCCTCCTTCCAAATCAGTCAGCCCTACTCTCAGTCTTGTTTGTAATGATTGCCTATTGCTGCATAGCTTAGAGGCAGATGACAAGGTCATTAGCAGTGTGGGCTCTGGAGCCTGAGTGTCTGGGTTTCTGTTCCAAAGTTTTAACTATGTATTCTTGGGCAAGGTACTGAACTTGTATCTTGATTTCCTGATCCATGCAATAGAGATAATTGAATGTGCTTTGTCAAGTTGTTATGAAGATTCTTAATTAATAGATATAAAAGCAAACCTGGGCTGAATGTGGTGGCAGTATGTACCTGTAATCTTAGCACTTGGGGGCTGAGGGAGGAGATTTGACAGTTCCAGGCCAGCATGGGTTACATAGAGAGTTTGAGACCAGCCTGGGTGTATAGTGAGACCCTGACTCAGAAAATCAAACCCCAAAAGACAAAATTTAAAAAAGAAATAAAGGAAGAAAAAGAAGGAAGGTAGAGGGAAAGGAATGAACTATGCCTTTTTTTTTTTTTTTTTAAATTTGTGGTACTGAGGCTTTGAACTCAGGTTCTTTGTACTTACTAGGCAGGCACTCCTACCATTTGAGCTATACTCCTAGCTTAGCTTTGCTTTGGTTGTTTTTTTTTTTTTTTGTCAGTCGTGGGGCTTGAACTCTGGGCCTGGGCGCTGTCCCTCAGCTCTTCAGCTCAAAGCGAGCACTCTACCACTTGAGCTACAGCGCCACTTCCGATTTTCTGGTGGTTTATTGGAGATAGGAGTTTCACGGTCTCTTCTGCCCGGGCTGGCTTTGAACCGCGATCCTCAGATCTCAGCCTCCTGAGTAGCTAGGATTACAGGCTTGAGCCACCAGCGCCCGGATTGGTTGTTTTAAATATATAGTTTCATCACTTTGTCCTGGCCTGCCTCCACCTGGGTCCCCATATCTGGTCTGGCATGTTCTTTATTTTTTTTAGAGTGAATATAATTGGGTATAGTTAATATAATTAAAATTGAAATTTAAACTTTTAAATCCTAGCTTTTCAGGAGGCTGAGATCTGAGGATTGTGGTTCAAAGCCAGCCTGGGCAGGAAAGTCCATGAGACTTTTATCTCCAATTAACCACCAGAAAAACAGGAGTGGAGCTATGGATCAAAGTGGTAGAGTTCGTCTTGAGCCAAAAAACCACTCAGGGATAGCATCCAGGCCCTGAGTTCATGCCCTGTGACTGACGAAAACAAACAAACTCTTTGAGACCCCTTTCTCCAGTTAACCAACCAAAAGCCAGAAGTAGATCTGTGGCTCAAGTAGTAGAGAATCAGCCTTGAGTGACAAGGCTAAGGGACAGCACCCAGGCCCTGAGTTCAATCTCTAGTATTGGCACAAAAAAAAAAAAAAAAAAATTAAAAGAATAATATATAAGAAGTGCCCAAAAGTAAGTGTACAGAGTATGATTTTTACAACATTATTTTTATTATTTTTTGTTAGCATACATTAGTTGTACAGCAGGCATGTCATTGTGACATTTCCATATGTTTATACAGTATATTTCAATCAATTTCACCTCCCCCCCCCCCCCCATCACTTTCCCTTACCCTTTCCCTCTTTAAAACACAACCTCAACTGGTCCATTGTTCTATTTTTCATGGAAGCAAACAAACTATTTCAACCCAATTTGTCCTCCTCATTCACCCTTCCCATTAATCCAACCCCCTTCCGCTGGTATCCACCTCCATAACAGAGCCTGTTTCTCTTTCCCCACATCCCATCCCAATATATCAACAGCTTTCACTGAGATTCTTTTTTTTTCAGTTTTCAATCTTTTGTTTTACTCAGGTTGTCTGAGCTAAAATTACAGAAAATGTTTGGTGCTGAATAAGAAGTCTGATCTTAACATTAGACTCATGCTCTCTTTACCAAACCCCTCCAGAGACAATTTTCATTTAAATTAATTTAAACAAAAATTAAAATTGAGGACCCTCGTAGAATGAGTCATGTTCCAAATATTCAATAGCAATGTGTTCACTGAAATTCTTTATGCTGCATTCATATATAGTTGGCACTTTTTTGAAACAAGATCTCATGTATCCAGGCTGACCTTGAACTCACGATCCGTCTGCTTCTACCTCTGAGTGCGAGGATCCTAAGTGTGGACCACCACAGCAGGCTTTTTTTTTGGCATGTTCTTAATAAGTATTAGTTGTTATTATTACTAATATTCTTTAACCTACAACTTGCTTAATGAATTATCTGTTAGGCATTTTGCTATTTTATTTTATTTTTTTGTTTTTTTGGGGTCCGGTTGTGGGGCCTGAACCCTGGGCCTGGGCACTGTCCCTCAGCTCTTCAGCTCAAGGCTAGCGCTCTAGCTAGGCTGGCGCCACAGTGCCACTTCCGGCTTTTTTCTTTCTGCTTATGTGGTGCTGAAGAATTGAACCCAGAGCCTCATGCATGCAAGGCAAGCACTCTACCACTGAGCCACCTTCCCAGCCCGCATTTTGCTATTTTAAACAAAAGATGAATGGTTGTATCTGGACCTAGGTGCTGTCCCTTAGTTGTTTTTTTTTTTTTTTTTTTTTTTTGTGAAAATACTGTACAGAGGGGTTACAATTACATGGGCAAGATAACGAGTACATTTCTTATCAAGCATTGTTGCCTCCTCCTTTGTTTCCCCTTCCCATCCCCCTTAGCTTTTTTCACTCAAAGCTGGTGCTCTACCACTGGACCCACACCTCTACTTGTACTTCTTTGGTGGGCAATTAGAGATAAGAGTCTCTTGAACATTCTTGCCCTTCTGGCTTCTTCCTTTGATCCCAGCCTCCTGGGTTGCCAGGGGAGAGTCTTTCTAACCCACAATTTTATGTACGGTACCAGGCTTAGGAATGGAGTACTTGGTCTCCGTCTGCGTGGGGAGTCAGGTGTGTGAAGTCTGACTTTCGTCTCTCTCATTAATTCTGTCCCCTTTCCTCCACAGGCTGTGTGGCACGTACCCTCCCTCCTACAACCTGACCTTCCTCTCCTCCCAGAATGTCTTCCTCGTCACACTCATAACCAACACAGAGCGGCGACATCCTGGCTTTGAGGCTACCTTCTTCCAGCTGCCCAAGATGACCAGTAAGGAAGGGCAGGGGTGGGGTAGGAGGACCTCAGAGGGTGACCTGGGGAAGGCCATAGGCCCAGAGGCTGGTGAACTGACACTGGTTGGTGACAGAAATTTAAAGGTGGAGCCAGAGGGCATTCAGCTGAACTACTACTCGAGCTACTCTTGAGCTGGGGACTGGTGGCTCATGACTGTAACCCTAGCTACTCAGGAGGCTGAGAACTGAGGATCTGAGATCCAAGGATCTGAGAATCTGGTTGAGATATGGTTCAAAGCCAGCCAGCCCAGTCAGGAAAATCCATGAGACTCATATTCAGTTAACCACCAAAAAGCCAGAAGTAGAACTATGGCTCAAGTGGTAGTACACTAGCTTTGAACACAAAAGCTCAGATATAGGACCCAGGCCCTGAGTTCAAGCCCCAGGACTGACCCCCCCCCCCCCAAAAAAAAAAAAAAAAAAAGCACACAAAAAATCAACAAACTATTCTTTTTTTTTTTTGTCGGTTGTGGGCCTTGAACTCTGGGCCTGGGTGCTGTCCCTCAGCTCTTCAGCTCAAGGCGAAGCGCTCTACCACTCACTTGAGCTACAGCGCCACTTCCGGTTTTCTGGTGGTTTATTGGAGATAGGAGTCTCACGGTCTCTCCTGCCCGGGCTGGCTTTGAACTGAGATCCTCATATCTCAGCCTCCTGAGTAGCTAGGATTACAGGCGTGAGCTACCAGCGCCCGGCTTCAACAAACTATTCTTAAAGTAGCCAGTTTCCAGTCACCTTGCTGGAAGTGATGGATGTCCAAGCAGGTAGCTCCAGATCTTGGGCCACTGTCCTTACGGTACATTTGAGGGCCCTGTGGTTCAACAAAGACCTTGATCCTCATTCTGTGTCCTGCTTTTCACTCAGGCTGTGGAGGCAACTTGCGTGAAGCCCAAGGAACATTTAGCAGCCCCTATTACCCAGGCCACTACCCACCCAACATTGACTGCATGTGGAACATTGAGGTAGGCATTGTGGGGTATGGGGGGGGAGGGGCAGAGGGAGAGGAGAATCAGATGCCCCAGGTCGGCATCCCAAGGAAGGACAGAAGAGGAAATAGGAAGAGCCATGTATGTGAGATCCCTACTGGGTTAGGATCTTGTAGCACAGTAGCAGGCACACTGTGATTCAGGTCCTAGGTCCTCATTGGTGACTGACTGAGGAACGTAGTGCCTGTGCTTAACCTCTCTGTGTGAAGGAGGGTTTGTGTGTGGTAAGCTCAGAGCTATGCTCAGGAGACTTCAGAAAACATATACACACCTGAAAGCCCCTGTTGACTAGAATGGGACAAAAGCATCATGACGGTAACATGGTGTCCCTTATACCATCCCGATCTGAGGCCTGTTCTTTTTCTTTCTTTAAAAATGTCAAGGGAATCTGGCATCAATGGCTCATGCTTATACTCCTAGTTATTCAAGAAGCTGAGATCTTAGATCGAGATTCAAAGCAAGTTCACGCAAGAAAGTACATGAGACTTTTTATCTCCAGTTAGCCACCAAAAAGCCAGAAGTAGAGCACTGGCTCAAGTGGTAGAGTGTCAGCTTTGAGAGTAAAAAAGCCAGATGAGCACTTAAGAATCTGATTTCAAACTCCAGTACTTAGCACTCAAAAAAAGAAGCCAGGCGCCAGTGGTTCATGCCTATAATCCTAGCTACTCAGGAGGCTGAGATCTGAGGATCACGGTTCAAAGTCAGCCTGGGCAGGCAAGTCCATGGGACTCTTATCTCCAATAAACCACTCAGAAACCTGGAAATGGTGCTGTGGCTCAAGTGGCAGAGTGCTCACCTTGAGCTGAAAAGCTGAGGGACAGCACCCAGGCCCAGAGTTCAAGCCCCACGACTAACAACAAAAAAAAAGAAAAAATGGTTGGAAATGTGTCAGGCTTCTTGTGTAATAGAATACAGAATCATACCCTCCCCTCCCTTTCAGGGTTTCATGTTTCATGGTTTTGGTTACTGTGGCCATTGGTCACAGTTCTAAGTCACACAATGAAATCTCATGACATCTGGCTCCACCCTGCATATCCAGGCTGTATGTGTTATACTGTAACACGTTAGGCTGTAACAGGCCCTGCATATCCACACTGTTATACTGCGTGTTATACTCCCAGGGTTATTCCATTGATCATGTGGTATCATGACGCTGGGTTTAAGGAAAAGTTTATTTGCTGAGTAATGACCCCAAGATGTCAGAGCATTGCTGCTGGCTATTTGCATAAACTGCAGAGAAGCTGTCAAGTACCTCCTTTGGGTAAAAAGGCAATTGTTTTTGGTTTAATGAGGGAAGTAAAATGTCATACATGACCTGTGGTGAGAATGAACCTTCTTTCTATGAAATTTTGAAGAAGGAAAAATAAATTGTTTACTAGACTCCACTGATTCCTGCCTGTAATCCTAGTTACTCAGGAGGCTGATATCTAAGTATGGTAGTTTGAAGAAAAATTGGTAAATATTCAAGGAGATACATTTGAAATATTATACAATATATATATTCAGTATTTCATGATACCCTGTTAATATGTATAATTTTTGTTTTTATGTATCAGCTAAAATTAATTAAAAATGCAACCCCCCACCCTTTCATAGCTATGTGTACATAGAAAAAAATACATATACGTAGGATTCCATACTGAGTTATCATGCATCCACTGGGAGTGTAATCCTTGCTTCTCAGGCAATTGAGATCTGAAGATCACAGTTCAAAGCCACCCTTGACAGAAAAATTCAAGAGACTTGTATCTCCAGTTAGCCTGCTACCAGTACCTGGTGTTTCTGCTTCACCCTCTCAATACCCCTACTGTGTGATACCATTGTGCTTAAGAAAGAATGGGAGGAGCCAGACTTTAACCATTTCTCTGTCTAGGTGCCCAACAACCAGAATGTGAAGGTGCGCTTCAAACTCTTTTACCTGCTCGATCATGACATGCAGCCAGGCACCTGCTCTAAGGATTATGTGGAGATCAATGGAGAGAAGTGAGCTGTGAGGGGTTGGGGAGAAGTGTGGTGCTGGAGAAGGCTAGGGCCTCCTGGACCCTCAGTGCCCTGGTTCCTGGCTGTCTCTTCCTCATCTAGTGTTTCTCCTCCAGGTTTTGTGGAGAGAGGTCTCCATTTGTCGTCAGCAGCAACAGCAACAAGATGACAGTTCGCTTTCATTCAGATCACTCCTACACTGACACAGGGTTCCTAGCTGAGTATCTGTCCTATGATTCCCGTAACCGTGAGTAAATACTGTTAAGAGGGGCTGGCCCACAATGTACTCTGTCTTACCAGCACTGCTGCCTGAACTAGACCCCGGGAGATGCATATCTCTTATCCTTCTTGCAGACTTTTGAGGAAAAAGTTACACTAAAGATGCCTTTGTTAAGAAGGCTGACAAAACTGGGTGCTGGTGGCTCTGCCTATAATCTTGACTACTTAGGAATCAATGATCTGAGCATTATGGTCCAAAGCCAGCCCAGGCAGAAAAATCCATGAGTATCCACCTCCAAAATAAATTAGCACAAAGCTAGGCTGGAGGCTTGCTCAAGTGGTAGAGCACCAGCTGAGCAAGCATGAAGCCCTGGGTTCAAATGCCAGTATGAGAATTAAAAAACAAAACAAAACAAATTGTTGAGGGTTGCATCCCAGTATGGGTGTATGTGTGTGGTGGGAGTTGGGGGGAGGGGGGCCTGGAGCCTGAGGACTCTTCTCCCTTCAGTTCCTAAGGCCATCAGCATCTCTGCGACTTTGGGGCTGGTAGCACAGCATAATTTTGAAACCGTATATTTTAGAAAATACGGAGTGTACAGGTATCTCCCTTGTCTGAAAGGCTTGGGAACAGAAGTATGTCAGATTGAGGGTAATTTTAGATCTTGGAATATTTGCATATGTACAATGAGATATCTTATTTTTTGTTGCTTGGTACTGAGGTGCACAGGGCCTGGGTGCTATTTCTTAACCTTTTTTTTTTTTTGGTCGGTCGTGGGGCTTGAACTCTGGGCCTGGGTGCTGTCCCTCAGCTCTTCAGCTCAAGGCGAGCGCTCTACCACTTGAGCTACAGCGCCACTTCCGGTTTTCTGGTGGTTTATTGGAGATAGGAGTCTCACGGTCTCTCCTGCCCGGGCTGGCTTTGAACCGTGATCCTCAGATCTCAGCCTCCTAAGTAGCTAGGATTACAGGCGTGAGCCACCAGCGCCCAGCTTTTCTTAGCCTTTTTGTTCAAGATTGGCACTCTACTACTAGAGCCACACCTCCACTTGTGACTTTTTTGTGGTTAATTGGAGATCAGAGTCTCACAGACTTCTCTGCCTGGGCTAGCTCTGAACCATCATCCTTATATCTCAGCCTCCTGAGTAGGATTACAAGCATGTACCACGGGCACCCGGCCTCCCAGTTTCACTGGAAAGTGGAACACATGTAGCATGCCTGACGTGGCTTTCACTTGGCTAGGACACATTCATCATGTGTTCACAAGCCATTAGCCTGGCACTCAGGCTGGGGAATACAGGCAGCGGAGGGACTGGGAAGGCAGCCAGACTCTGTTCCTGCCGCTGGAGTTCCTAGGCTGTAGTCAGCAGTGGTTGGGGGGGCGGGGAGCCAGGTGGGTAGGAGCCATGGATTTCAGGCCTGTCCTGTACCCTGCAGCGTGCCCAAATATGTTCATGTGCAACACTGGACGGTGCATCCGCAAGGAGCTGCGCTGTGATGGTTGGGTGGATTGTGCTGACCACAGTGATGAGCGGAACTGCCGTGAGTGCTGCTGGCGAATGCCTGTCCTGGCCCTCTGTCCACAGTCCATCCCTCCTGCCCTCACCCCACCAAGGTCCCACCCCTCTGACTCATACAGGCCCCAGTGCCTGCCCTCTTCCATTGCTCTGCCCCAACTGGCCCTTGAGCCTCCTCTACCACCCTACTACCCCTCCTGTCTTCACTGCCCTCTCTTGTCTTCATCTCTGTTCATAACCTTGCCCCCTCCTGCCTTCTGACCTCACCTCCTCCCACCTCCCCTCCTCCATGGCTCTGCCTCTTCCTGCCCTTGCTGGGTCCCGTATCCTGGTCAGCTGACCCTTGTGATGTAAAATCACAAAGGGTGAAAGTTCCCACCTTCCACCCTCCTCGCTCACTCTGTGAAGAGCGGGTCCCTTTCCCTCTCTCGGCCATTAGGAATTTTACTCCAGGCTGTTCATCAGATGGGCAAGCTTCCTGACAGCTCTGAGTACCCGCCCCTGCACCTGCACTCCGGAAGCAGCCAATGATTAGGCTGCCATAGAGGGGACTGATTTCTCCTCTCCTCTACTGCAGAGTGCAACGCCACCTACCAGTTCACGTGCGCCAACAAGATGTGCAAGCCCCTCTACTGGGTCTGTGACAATGTGAATGACTGCGGGGACAACAGCGATGAGCTGAAGTGCAGTGAGTGCCCAGGGTGGTAGTAGCTGGGGCTCCCCTGCCAACCTGCTTGGCTGGCATTGCTAAGGACTTGGCTTCTTTAGGTTGTCCAGATGGGTCCTTCAAGTGTTCCAATGGGAAGTGCATCTTGCAGAGCCAGAAGTGCAACGGGATGGACAACTGTGGGGACGGGTCAGATGAGATCTCATGTGACAACGGTGAGGCCTGAACCTGCCTGTCTGCCTGTGGAGACTTCCCTTCAGAGATTTCCCTTTAGTTGGACTTGCACCCTGAGGAGACAGCCAGCAGCTGACTCACACAAAGCCTGTCAAGTTTATATAAATGGACCTTCTATAAAAGTGTGAGGAAGAGGGCTGGGAAGGTGGCTCAGTGGTAGAGCGCTTGCCTTGCATGCATGAGGCCCTGGGTTCGATTCCTCAGCACCACATAGGCAGAAAAAATGAAAAAAAAAAAAGCCGGAAGTGGCGCTGTGGCTCAAGTGGTAGAGTGCTAGCCTTGAGCTGAAGAGCTGAGGGCCAGTGCCCAAGCCCAGAGTTCAGGCCCCATGACCGGATCAAAAAAAAAAAAAAAGTGTGAGGAAGAGTGGGAGAATCTTCTAGAAGGTGGAGAACAGTGGGCATGGGTATAGTGGGTGGGCAAGATGGGTGGATCATAGTATGCCATCGGGATATACTTTTTTTTTTTAATTGTTATTATAAAGGTTCTAAGTGTTCTGACACAGACACTAGCTTCTAGCTGGGTACTTCCAAGGAATTCATTTCTTCCTGTGTTCTCCTTGAACAGTGAATGTGGTCCCTTGTACCAAATACACCTATCGTTGCCAAAATGGACTCTGCTTGAGCAAAGGCAACCCTGAATGTGATGGGAAGAAGGATTGTAGTGACGGCTCAGATGAGCAGCACTGTGGTGAGTTGGGGGTGGGGGTGGGGGTGTTTATAACTTGAGTGGGTGGTCACTGGAAAGGGTGCATCCAGAGTCAAGGTAGAAATCTCCATAGCACCTTACTCATGTGGCAGGGAGCCCATGCGAGGGACATCTGGCTGGAAGGAAGGATGACTTCAAGTTTGCATGGAGATGCTGCTCCATGGTAGCCACCATCCTGGAGAGGCCCAGTCATTAGCATAACTGCTCCCTGTGGATGGCTGGGTTACTGGCCAGAGTGCTGGCCTGGGGCCTGCTCTGTAGACCCAGCTGTGAGTGAATGGCCTGGAGGAGAGGGCTCCGGTTTGCATAAGCACAGGAGGCATTTTACCTTTGTCTACTTATACTCTTCAGTGGCCACGTGGTTCAGAAGCACTGAGTAGAATGCCACCATTCAGTGCCTTCATGTCCCCCATCCACTCTTCCCTCTGAGAGCCATGACCCTCAGCATTGAACAAGGAAATCTAGGCAAATGACACTCAAGTCAAGTCTGAGCAGCCCTACAGAGGTGGCTGGAGCCCTTCCGTATATTTGCATAGCCTGGGGTGGGGTCAGGAGTTGAACATGGAGGCAGGGGAGAGGGACAAGTCAGGAGGTTTGTGAAGCTTGAAGACACTTTAGGGTTAGACATGATGGCTCGGCCTTGTCAGCCTAGTTGACTTGGGAGGCTCGTGAGAACAGTCCAGGCAAAAAGTCAGTAAAACTTCCCAACCCCCATCTCAACCAATAAGGTTGGTCATGCGCATCTATATCTGTGTCCTAGCTGTGAGGGACGCATAAATAGGAGGATCTCATCCAGGCTGGCCTGGGCAAAAAGTTCAGACCCTATTAAAAAAATAACTAAAGCTAAAAAGCTTGGAGGCATGGCTGACGTTGGTAGAGTTACTGCCTAGCAAGCACGTGACCCTAATACCTTAATACCACCAAATGGAGAAAAAAACAAACAAAAAAAAAACGGTACTTGTAGAAGGTCCCTCATACTACTTGATCTAGCATTGCTGTGTACATCAAAAGGGGCTCCCCATGTTGTTGGCTCCTTGCTGTGGGGTCTCACTGCGCTGATTCCTGGGTGCCATTCGACTCACTGTCCTTTGGTGTTTCCTGCCCTCTGCAGACTGTGGCTTGCGGTCATTCACCAAGCAGGCTCGAGTTGTTGGTGGCACCGATGCAGATGCGGGTGAGTGGCCCTGGCAGGTAAGCCTCCATGCCCTGGGCCAGGGCCACCTGTGCGGGGCTTCGCTCATCAGCTCCAGCTGGTTGGTGTCTGCAGCTCACTGCTTTACAGATGAGAAAATGTTCAAGTAAGTCTCTGGATATGGATGCCCATGACTCACACCAGGGTTGGGCAAGGCAGGGGGTGGGGGTGGGCAGGTACTCTGACCAAACTTAATAACAGTAGTGAAATAAAAACTCACTTTTATTGGACGCTCACTCCTGGTCAAGCACCATTTGTGTGCCACCCTAACTGGTTAGGCAGGTCTGTTCATGTGCCCACTTGACAGAAACGGACACTCAGAGAGGTAAAGGCATTTGCTCAGGGCTGGCAGACTTGAGCCCAGTTGTCTGGGTGGCAAGGCTTGTTTGATTTGTCTGTGTGGCTTGGCTCCTTGGGATTGATGAAAGATGAGCCTTGACTTTGTGTTCCAGCTGTGGCTTGCAGGGAACCTTGGACAAGTTATTCAGACTTTTGTTGTTGTTGGTCCTGGGTCTTGAACTCAGGGCCTGGGTACTGTTTCTGAGCTTTTGTGCTCAATGCTACCACTCTATCACTTTGACCATCCTGCCACTTCTGGTTTTCTGGTGGTTATTTGAACATAGGGGTCTCACAGAGTTTCCTGCCCAGGCTGGCTTTGAACTTTGATCCTCAGATTTTAGCCTCCTGAGTAGGTAGGATTACAGATGTGAGCCATTGGCGCCTGGCGAAGTTATTCAGACTTTTTAAGCACTGGGTTTTCGCTGGTGATAGGATATTATTTTTATCCTTGGAGCTGAGAGAACTAAATGTGGAAATGAACTTAAGGCACTTATCCTTGTGTGTGGCACATTGGAAGGGTCCTGTTGGTGTCCCAAGACTGGGCAGGTACAGTCAGGATCAGTGGCTAGATGTGGGGCCAGGGCTATTTATATCATAGCTTCTGGCCTCCCAGGCTCTCTAGCCATTGGCCACAGGAATGAGTCTACAGAGACAGCTTGAAGGCCTTCTAGGAGATTCTCGTAGTCTGAAGCGATGTTAGACCTTCCTGCCATCTGCATGTATTTCTTCAGCAGTCAGCTTGGGAATCGGTAACCCAAGCTGCCTCTATCACCTTCCCGCAGAGAGGAACATCAAGGCCCAGCAGGAAGCAGGCACAGGCACAGGTGTTGGGCAGGTTAGACAGGTGTGTGTGGCCGGGGTGGTGGAGACACAAGTGGTGGAGGGAACTGAGCTATCCCAAGCATCTCTGGGCTCATGAACTGCAGGTCTCTCTCTCTCTCTCTCTCTCTCTCTTTCTCTCTCTCTCTCTGTCTGTCTCTATTTCTCTCTGTTTTTCCTCCTTCCCTCCTCCCCTCGTGTGTGTGTGTGTGTGTGTGTGTGTGTGTCTGTCTGTCTGTCTGTCTGTCTGTCTGTCTCACTGTCTCTTTTTTTCCTCTCCTCCTCTTGCTCTCCCTGCCCTTCCCTCTTTCTTCTCATATTGGGATTTGATCTTAGTGCCTCATACTTGCTAATCAGGTACCCTACCACTGGAGCCATGCCCCCAGCCTGGCTATTTGCTAGTTACTTTGGAGACAGATCGCTTGGACTTTTCTGCCTGGGCTGCCTTTAAACTGTGATCCTTTGGCTCTCAGCTTCCTGAGTAGCTAGGATTATAGGTGTGAGCCACCAGCACCCAGACTGGCCTCGACCTCAATCCAATTTATGCTAAGCTGAACTCGCAAGAATCGTGGTTCAAAGCCAGCCAGAGCAGAAAAGCCCATGAGATCTCAAGTCCCAAATTTGCAAAATCCAGAGTTTACAAAGCTGGTTTTGCCAGGCAATGGTGGCTCATGCCTATAATCCTAGCTCCTCAGAGGCTAAGATCTGAGGATCTCCTTTTGAAGCCAGCCCTAGCAGATAAAACTTCAGCTGACTAGCAAAAAGCTAGAAGTGGAGGTGTGGCTCAAGTGATAGACCGACAGCCTTGAGTGAAAAACTAAACAATACTATAAAGCCCTAAGTTCAAGCCCCAGTACTAACACACACACACACACACACACACACACACACACACACAGAGTTTAAATTCATTTTGATCTGTGTTTAAAAACTGGGTTGGGGTTTGTATAAGTCTGATGAAAATTCAGGCCCATAAGACACATACTTTCTGACAAACGCGTTAAAAGAGGAGGAATAAGGTCTTGAAGGGTTAGTGCTGTTGCAATTTAGGATCATTCTCTCTCTCTCTCTCTCTAGTCCTGGAGCTTGAACTCAGAGCCTGACCACTGTCCCTGAGCTTCTTTTGCTCAAGGCTACCACACTACCACTTGAGCCACAGCACTATTTCTGGCCTTCTCTGTTTATGTGGTACTGAGGAATGGAAGTCAGGGGCTTCATGCATGCTAGGCAAGCACTCTACCACCAAGCCACCTTCCCAGCCTCATTCTCTTTTGTCACTTGTTTCTCAGCAATTGTTGGAGACTTGGTGTAACATGAGCAGCCTTTGAATCCTCATAGACACTTGAAAGGGTCCTGCGTGTGCCCATCATAGGCCCTCAGACACTCTCATGACTAGGCTTGCTCCTCTGTCCCCTCCCAGGTACTCAGACCCCGCCATGTGGGTGGTCTACTTGGGCCTCCTGGACCAGAGTAATCGCAGCGCCTCTGGGGTGCAGGAGCACCGGCTTAAGCGCATCATCACCCACCCGTCCTTCAACGACTTCACCTTTGACTACGACATTGCGCTGCTGGAGCTGGAGAAGCCGGCCAAGTTCAGCACTGTGGTGCGGCCCATCTGCCTGCCCGACACCTCCCATGTTTTTCCGGCTGGCAAGGCCATCTGGGTCACAGGCTGGGGGCACACCCAGGAGGGAGGTGAGCTTCAGGCTGGGCTGAGGGACCTGCTGAGCCCTGGGCCTCCCTCTGGTGTTTCATATTTGCAAGACACCCTCCCCATCTGTACAGCCTTACTGGGTTGTTCTGATCTCCCTCTGCTTGGCAGCATGAGGCTGTTCAGGGTGGAAAGGAGGTTTCTGATGGATTTGTAGACTGGGCTCTAGATGAATTATCTGTGTGTGTGTATGTGTGTGTGTGTGTGTGTGTGGTGTGCACATATGCGTACTAGGGCTAGAACTCAGGGTCTGGACATTGTCCTTTAGCTTTTCTTTTTTTTCCTGATAAAGGCTGTCACTTTACCACTTGAACTACTCCTTTACTTCTGGTTTTTGCTGGTTAATTGGAGATAAGAGTCTCAAAGACTTTTCTGTCCCAGCTAGCTTCAAACCCTGTTCCTCAGATTTCAGCCTCCTCAGTAACTAGGATTACAGGCTTGCACACCAATGCCAGCCATGTTCCTGGTTCTTTATCTGCCAAAGGCAGAAGTAGTATTCAATGAAGGTGAGCATGTCTGTGATTTGAAAAGGCCACTAAGCTGTGTCTGTGACCTGATCCCACATAGGAATGAGCCACCTGTCCTTTCTCTCCCCACTTGTGGGAAGCAGGCTAAAGGTTAGGTTGAAAAGACTCCATTGAGATCATAACATCACCCTCTGGTGAAAGATTGTAACACATAGGAGGGAATAGTAAAAGGCTGATTTACAGATGCCATGACCTGATAAAAACCCCTGTGCCATTTAGCTGTGTTACCTATGGCTGCAGCTGCAGGTCATATTTTTTTTTTGGTGATCGTGGGGCTTGAACTCTGGGCCTGGGCACTGTCCCTCAGCTCTTCAGCTCAAGGCTAGCGCTCTACCACTTGAGCTACGGTGCCACTTCCGGTTTTCTAGTGGTTTATTGGAGATAGGAGTCTCACGGTCTCTCCTGCCCGGGCTGGCTTTGAACCGCGATCCTCAGATCTCAGCGTCCTGAGTAGCTAGGATTACAGGCGTGTGACATTTTCCTGTCATCCACAGGCATTTGGGTTGTTTCCAAGTCTGGCTGGCAAGCTAACTCCTTTGCAGGGAGTGTCTTCCGTGAGTTTTTTTGCAGCATGGCTCCTCAGTGTTTGGAGTCAGCCCTGTCCTGCCCTCTCCCCCAGGCACAGGGGCGCTGGTCCTGCAGAAAGGTGAGATCCGCGTCATTAACCAGACGACCTGTGAGGACCTGATGCCACAACTCATCACCCCACGCATGATGTGTGTGGGCTTCCTCAGCGGGGGTGTGGACGCCTGCCAGGTGTGTGGGAAGCCGATGGGCGGGCCCTGGGTGGGGCGGGGCTAGGCTGGGGGTGGGGGGCGGCCCATGGCTTTACTTACAGATCTTGTTTCTGCTCAGGGTGACTCTGGTGGTCCCTTGTCCAGCGTGGAGACAGATAACCGAATCTTCCAGGCAGGCGTGGTCAGCTGGGGCGAAGGCTGTGCCCAAAAGAATAAACCAGGCGTGTACACAAGGCTCCCTTTATTTCGAGACTGGATCAAAGAGCAGACTGGAGTGTAGTGGCAGGAGCCGGCCTCCAGTTACCCCAACGTGACCACCTGTGGGTCAGCCCCAACGCACACCTGCAGACTGGGGACAGGACCACTGACTGCACTCTGTTGTGGACTCCTCTCCTCCTCCCCCCAGAACCCTGTCTGTGAAGTTCATCCCCAAGACGCTTGAGTTCATCTGGAGAATCTGTAGCCTCCTTCAGCCTCCAAAGCAGGACAGGAGGCAGGGAGGGAGGAACTTGTGCCAGTGGTCCAGCTGAGGGCAAAGGTTTTTGGACGCCTACTACTGCTCCAGGCTGGGGAAAGACTTTCCTGAAGCCTTGCTTCCTCTGTTGTTTAAGTAGGGCAGCTTCTGGGACCTCCCTGGCGGAGGTCTGCAGGAGGGCTGCAGGCTTGGGTGTGGGTGGGATCCTAGGAAACCCAAGTCCCAAGGACTGGGAAAACAGACAAACCTAAGATTGGAATTGTTTTACCAGCTCCCAAGGTGGGCCCAGTGTGTGTATTTGTGTGTATGAGTAAAACAGTTTATTTCTTTTTAGGTAATTTTGTTTTTCTTACTGGCATCGACAAGCTCTTATTCCCCCTTTCCTATTAGCTCCAATTTCAAGAAACTGGGGTCTTACATTCCCCTCTCCATAGACTATGGTGTCAGGTTGAGAGTGGGGCTGGATTCTAAAGCCCTCATAGCTCTTAGGAGCAGAGCCCTGGGTGCTCTGACAGGTGGGACAGGAGGGGGTCTGGGGGCAAGGCCTGTGTGGGGAGGGAGTGCTGTACTTTCCCAGGTCTGGTCCAGTTTTCCAAAGGGAGTTTTGTCAGAGGAAGTCAGGAAGAGGTGTGGCTTTGCATTGGTTGTGGAGGTAGTCATGTGAGCTATGTGTATTGTGCAAGTCTGCACACACAGACACAAGGTGTACAGGTTCAAGAAGCTGGCAGACCAGCCTGGGTTGAGTAGATGGGACCTGAGGCCTTGGAGAAACGGGCACTGCCTTGCTTATGGGCTTTTCCTGCATCAGTCCTTTTTCCTTTGAAATTGCCTGTCCTTGCTTAAGGTTGCCCAGTGTCAAGGATTTGGGGAGGAGCCACTGAGCTTTGAAGGGATATTGGAGGTCATTGTATTAGCTTGGCCTTGGAACAGGAGAGGTGCTAGCACACTGCACCTTTTAGCTGTGGGCTTTGCCCCTTTGAGTGTAGCATCTAATGGCATCACTGAGTTTCCCACAGATTCCCAGACCTAGTGATGCCCTCAGTCCCATGTAATGGCAAGATCTTAGAAGCGTATCTGAATTGGCAGTCACATGTGGTCCCTGATAAGTGAATGTAATGTCGATGCTTGCAAAATGATAGACAGCCTGGCTCTAGTCTCTTACACCTATAATCCTAGCTACTCAGGAGGTGGAGATCTGAAAATTCAGGCTTGAAGCCTGGGCAGAACATTCCTCAAGACTTTTATCTCTACTTAAAAAGCCAGACATGGAGCTGTGACTTAAGTGGTAGAGCACCAATACCAGCAAGGAACAAGCAAACACTGATAAGGAGCCAAGTCCAATGTGCCTTTTGACTGAGATAAGGAAAAAAGGCTGAGCACTTATTTTTATTTGTTTGTGCCGGTACTGGGGCTTCAACTAAGGACATGGGTGCTGTTCCTTAGCTTTTCTACTTAAGACAAATGCCCTACCACTTGAGCTACAGCTCCACTTCCAGCTTGGAAATGAGAGCCTAGCCTCATAGACTATCCTACCCCAGCTGGCTTAGAATCATGATCCCTAGATCTCAACCTCTTAGGAGTAGAGGTGTGAGCCACTGGTGCCCAGCTTAGGCCTAACACTTTTTACTCCTGGGAGCTCATGCTCATCTCTGACACTCGTTGCTAAGTAGCCCAGGAAGACAAGTCACTGGGCACTTAAATACCCAGAGTCCACATAGGAAGTGGCAGCAAGCTGGGAAGAATGGGCAATAGGGGAGGGGTCAGCTGCTGCTAAGGGACTCACAGTCAAAACTGTTTTGCATACATTTGCATTTCCCATTCAAGCACTCTTTAGCTCCAAGCAGGTGGTAAGAAATTCAATTTACTTAATGCAGGCTGCTGTGGCATAGCGAGTGATGGAGAGTGAGACCTAGGTGCCAAGCAGCCAGGCAGGGGTGCCTTCCGCGTGGTTATGCAGAAGGTTATGCCCAGAAGGCCCCTGTACTTGGTGAGTTGTAAGTTTTGTTGCTACCTTTGAAGTCTTCATCAAGGGGCCCAAGTGCTGGTCCCATAAATTGTGTGGTTGGCCCTGCAGTCATATGCACGGTATATACATGGGCCATTCTCTGGGAAGCCTAAGGGAGAGTTGGAGGATGTGGTGGACAGCGTCCCAGCAGGTCAGAAGAGGTAGTGATCAAGGGTGAGGGGCAGAGTTTGACTGGAGCGGAAACAGGTTTGTCCAGCCTCCCTAGTGTGGCTCTGTTGCATGGGTGAAGGGTGCCCTAGAACCTTCTGTGCCTCTGCCATACAGGTGTAGCTGGATCTGAGTGAGGAGGAGGCAGAGGCAGGGTCCTGCAGAGGGCCTCTCTGCGACCCAAGTGACTCATACATATTAATCTGGACTTCATGGGGGACATCAGTGCTGTCTGGGGCCCCCACCAGCGTAGTGTATGCTGGCTCCCGGTGGAGTTTTTATGTTTTTTGTTTTTTTCCCCCAGTACTGGGGCATAGTGCTGTCCCTGAGCTTTTTTTTCTTCTTCTTCTTTTTTACTCAAGGCTAGCACCCTGTTACTTGAGCCACAGCTCTTTTTCTGGCTTTTTAGCGGTTAATTAGAGATAAAAGTCCTACAGAATTTCCTGCCCAGAATTTCCTGTGAATCTCAATCTTCAGACCTCAGCCTTCAGAGTAGACAGGATGGCAGGCATGAGCCACTGGTGCCTGGCTGCAAATTGCCTTTTATTTCCATTAGTCTCTAATCGGAACCATTGAAAATTGAATAAATTGAATCAGGATTTTGTGTATGTTGCATCCATGGGGAATTCCACCCAGACCAAGATTCTGCAGTTTTCATTAGTGAGAGTAGATCTGAGAGAGAAGGTTTCAAATCAAAGGCCCACATTTAAATTTCTATTGTTAGCTCCAGAGCCCCTGGACCTGGGACAGCTGTTATTCAGGCACCTGGCCACATGGTGGCAATATTGCACTACTGCAGAGGAGAGCTGCTCACAGGGTGGAGTGGATGGGTGGCGGCTGATTTTGTAAGGCTGTCTCCAGACACCTTCTAGTCACTCAGCACAAAGCCTTTCTAGTTGGTCCCCAGTCCCTCTTAGTGTCCTACCCATCTCAGTCTGGATTGCTGGTCCTCAGCATTGAGACCTGAAGGACAACACAAAAGATGGGTTGAGGAGAACAGGGAAGGTGACCTGTGGCTGAGGAATTTTTAATTTTGACCAGGGTCTCACCATGTAGCCCACCCTGGCCTTGAACTCCTAATTCTCCTGCCTCAGCCTCTCAAATATTGGGATTGAAGGCATAAGCCAATACATCTGGCTTCCTAAGCCTCAAAAGATCCTATGGCATTCTTATTTTTCCGATAGAAAACCAGGCACCAAGACTTTGAATTTCCCACCTATGTCTAACACTAAGGGAATACTGGATCTAGGCTTGAATGCTGGTAATCTGGCTCCAGAGTCAGTGCTATGAAATACCTTACCATGTGTTATACTATTTACATAATATCACTGCCCTATAATGACAGGGCATATAAGTTTGTGATGAAAAGTAGGTCATCCTCAGTATGGGACTTTTTTTTTTTGCTGGTCATAGGGCCTGAACTCGGCCTGGGCGCTGTCCCTCAGCTCCTCAGCTCAAGGCTAGTGCTCTTCCACTTGAGCCATAGCGCCACTTCCAGCTTTTTCTGCTTATGTGGTGCTGAGGAATCGAACCCAGGACCTCATGCATGCAAGGCAAGCACTCTACCACTGAGCTACCTTCCCAGCCCATGAGACACTCTTTCAATTAGTTTCATTCAAGGTCCTCATCATTTTGTTTTTTGCATACCAGAAATAATGGTCTTGGGACAGCATCTTGGGACTGCTGCTGTATGCATAAACCCTGGGGTTCTTTTTGGTGGTGGAAGGGTTCTTGAACTTCTTGCTTGGCTAGCTGTCTCCTATTTAAGCCATAGGTCTAGACCAGTCTTTTGTTAGTTATTTTTGAGATAGTCTCATTTCTCTTCAGGCTAGCCTCAAATTAATAGCCTTCTACTCTCACTCTCCAGAGTAGCCAGGCTTACAGCTATGATCATATATTGGTGCCCTGCTTCCCTGTCATTTTGAGACTCTTGACAAATCTCACGAAGTCTGCCTTCTGCCCTGTCTGCCTTCTGCCCTTGCCCTGATCCCTTCCTTCAGGATACATGTTTTATAGCTGTGTGTGTGTGTTGCGCATATGTGCACACACACACACTAGTACTAGGACTTGAACTCAGAGCCTGGACTCTGTCCCTTGCTTTTTTGCTCAAGGCTGATGCTCTTCAATACTTCTGCTTCTGGCTTTTTTGCTGGTTGTGGATAGGAATCTTTTTTGGGGGTCCGGTCATGGGGCCTGATCTCTGGGCCTGGGCGCTGTCCCTCAGTTCTTCAACTCAAGGCTAGCACTCTACCACTTGAGCTACAGCACCACTTCAGGCTTTTTTCTTTTTGCTTATGTGGTGCTCAGGAATTGAACCAGGGCTTCATGCATGCAAGGCAAGCATTCTACCACTGAGCCACCTTCCCAGCCCTCTTTTTTTTTTTTGTATATATATTTTTATTGTAAAGATACTCTACAGAGGGTTTACAGTAATGAGTAAGGTAATGAGTACATTTCTTATTGAGCATTGTTACCTCCTCCTTTGTTTATCCCCTACCATCCCTTCCTTTCCCACCTTCCCAACTCCTCTCTCCCTGGCCAAGTTGTAAAGTTTGTTTTTTAACATAGTGTCTTGTGTATCTCATTGTTACAATGGGTCAACCTGTATCCTTGTTTCAACAGTTTGTTATTTCCTTTCCTCTCCTCAAATTAGAAAAATGTATATACAAGATGCAGGTCGCTGACATCAAATACAGTGAAAACGGGTTATACCATGGGGGAAGAACATATAAAAGAAACAAAAAAAGCACATAGTACATTTTAAATACATTAAAAAATAGCAAGAAAGGAAAAAATAGTTGTGTTCCTATCTTGGGGTTCATTTCACTTAACATCATCTAATATGGTCATATGTACATAGCTTTTGACCTTTTCTGCTTGTCCTAGACATATACTAGCTATTGCAAATAAGGGAAACCATGGGACCTATGTTTCTTTGGACCTGGCTTGCTTCACTTAATAAAATTTTTTCCAAGTCTTTCCATTTCCTAACAAATGGGGCATATCTTTCCATTTCGTAACAAATGGGGCATATAATTCCATTGTGTGTGTGTGTGTGTGTGTGTGTGTGTGTGTGTGTCTGTACACATACACATTTTCTTGATTCATTCATCTACTGAGAGGCATCTGGTTCCATAGCTATGGTAAATAGTGTTGTGATAAACATAGTTGTGCTGGTAGCTTTAGTATGGCCTTGTTTGTGATCATTTGGGTAAATGCCCAAAAGTGGAATTGCTGGGTCATAGGGGAGCTCTATCTAGAGTCTTTTGAGGAACTTCCATACTACCTTCCAAAGTGGTTGGACAAGTTTACACTCCCACCAACAATGCAGTAGGGTTCCCTCTTGGCCACATCCCCTTTAGCATCTGTTGTTATTAGATTTCTTTTTTTGGGGTCTGGTTGTGGGGCCTGAACTCTGGGCCTGGGTGCTGTCTCTCAGCTCTTCAGCTCAAGGCTAGCGCTCTACCACTTGAGCCACAGCGGTACTTCCAGCTTTTTCTGCTTATGTGGTGCTGAGAAATAGAACCCAGGGCCTCATGCATGCAAGGCAAGCGCTCTACCACTGAGCCACCTTCCCAGCCCTGGATTTCTTGATTATAGCCATTCTAACTGGGGTGAGGTAGAATCTCAATGTTGTTTTGATTTGTATTTCTTTTTTTGGGGGGGGGGGTACAGTCATGGGGCCTGAACTCTGGGCCTAGGTGCTGTCCCTCAGCTCTTCAGCTCAAGGCTAGCACTCTACCACTTGAGCCACAGCGCCACTTCCGGCTTTTTTCTTTTTGCTTATATGGTGCTGAGGAATTGAACCCAGGGCCTCAGGCATGCAAGGCAAGCGCTCTACCACTGAGCCACCTTCCCAGCCCCTGATTTGTATTTCTTCTATGGCTAGAGAAGTTGAGCATTGCTTCATGTGTCTATTGGCCATTTTTTAAAATAAGTTTTTTATTGTAAAAATACTGTAGAAAGGGGTTACAGTTATATGAGCAAGGATGGGATGGTAGGGGAAAAACAAAAGAGGAGGCAACAATATTGGCCATTCTTATTTCCTCTTCAGAGAGGTCTCTCTTTAGGTCTTTGGCCCACTTGTTAATTGAGCCGTTGTTTCTTTGAGGATTTGTTTTTAATTTTTTGAGTTCTAAGTATATTTTAGATATGAGACTGGTCATGAGACGTAGGGCCTGGGCATTGTCCCTGAGATTTTTCTGCTGAAGGCTAACACTCTACCACTTTGAGCCACAGCTACATTTCCAGCTTTTTTGATGGCTTATTGGAGAAAACTCTATTGGACTAGTTTCAAACCGCAATCCTTAGATCTCAGCCTCCTGAGAAACTAGGGTGATAGGTGTGAACTGCTGGTGCCTGGCAGGACTGGGGATATTTTCTGAGGGCGCTGAAAAGATAGTTCAAACTACTGTCCCACAGGGTGAGGAGCATGGATTGACAGCAGTGCAGGCCCTGGCCTGTCTATGCTAAGCTTATGGCTGAGAGAGACATGAGTACAACAGCAGTCGGTAGCCCAGGTCTCCGGCTGCCCAGGTCTGGGTGATGCATATGTCATACTCATAGCTTTTGTGATCTGCTAGGCCTACAATGAGGACACTATTCTTTTTGTTGTTGTTGATGGTGGTGATTATGGGGCTTGACCTCAAGTCTGGGCACTATTTCTGAGCTTTTCTGCTCCAAGCTAGTGCTTTAGTGTTTTGAGCCCCTGCTCAACTCTGGTTTCATGGTAGTTACCTGGAGATAAGAATCTCACAGAGTTTCTTGGCCAAGCTGGCTACGAACAGCAATCCTCAGCTCTCAGCCTCCTGGGTAGCTGGGACTACAGGCGTGAGCCCCCAGCCCCCAGCAAGGACACTTCTAATATAGACATTACAAGTCCATATTTCAACAAACCCAGCCATCCATCTGTTCCCCTTTTCTGTGTACACCCTTTGCCTGCAGCCTGAGGGCTGTGTATTCACCCTACCCTTTCCACTCACCTCCTCCTTTTCCTAAAAAGCCGGTGTTTCCAGGCGGAGGTGGGAGCAGCTCCATTGTCTGTTTGTTCCATTGTCTCAGCATCTTCCAGCAGGAGGGCCGCGGTTTCCTGGGATGTGTAGTCAACTTTCCCTTCCCCTTGGCGGGAGCACTTCCCTCCACACACCGCCTTCACCTGCCCACGCCCTTGTGGTCAAGAATAGCCCTGGCTCCAGTCTCCATGCCAGAACTCTAGAGTTCCAGATGGTCCTGTTTAACACAACAGGGGAATTCTTCCATCCCCAGCCCAGTGCTTTTTCCAGGACTACAAGAACAGGGTGTGCAGGGGGAGGCAAGGCGAGGTGAGGCCGCAGGTCCTGGAGGGGAGGGCGGAGGTCTCCCCACACAAAAGGACATTCAGAGGCCAGTTTCCAAGTGCACAGGACATCTGTCCCCTCTTTGAGTTCACAGCCTAAGGAAGCCCTGCCCAAACAGCCAAACAGCTAAGACACATACATCCTGGGAGATACGGAGAGGAGCAAAACTAAAATGGGACTTGAACTCAAGGCCTGTGAGCGGTCCCTTAGCTTTTTTGCTCAAGGCTGGTGCCCTACCCCTTGAGTCACAGCTCCACTTCTGGCTTTTTGCTGACTAATTGGAGATAAGAGCCTTATGGACTTTTCTTGATCAGGCTGGCTTTGAACTGCAATCTTCAGATCTCAGCCATCATGCCCACATAGATCTCAACTTGTGACTGTTGGGAGAAAAAAAGGATAACAAATTATATCAGTCATAGGAAGAAGGAGAAAAGAAACAATTCATTATCACCATCCATTAATTCATTAATTCAGTGTCTCTGTGTCTTGAATGAAGAGCTTTGAATTTAGGGCCTGGGGCTTTTCAGGGCTCAGCGGGACACCAGATGGGCAGTCGGGGTCCTGGGCACATCAAAGCCAGGGATTGCTCAGTTCCTAGTAGCAGAAATGTGTGATGTTGCAGGCCCTGTGGACCAGTGCCTAGTTCAGGGAGAGGGGCCTGCAGGGGGTCTTTTTCTGTGTGTGTGCAAGGACTTTTCCATGACCCTTCAATTGCTCCATGGAGTGTGCATGAGATCACAGCTGCCTGAGAAGTAGAAGAATCTACCTTTAGAGAGCCTTAACTTACACTCAAGGTGACCCAGCTCCCTGCAGAGAGGACTTTGCACTCACCTTAAAAAATGAGAGCAGACATGCCAGTAGTCCTAGGTACTCAGGAGGTTGATATCTAAGGATCAAGGTTTGAAGCCAATGTATAGGCAGGAAAATCGGTGAGACACTTGGTCTCCAATTAATCAGCAAAAAGCTGAAAGTGGAGCTGTGGCAGAGAATGCTAGCCTTGAAGAGACAACACCCAGGCTCTCAGTTCAAACCCCAGTACTTACACACACACACACACACACACACACCACACACACACACACACACAAAGCATGAAGGCAGAGAAAGGCTTCCATTGGCTGGGAACTAACTGAGCTTCCACCTCCAGTGGATTCTGTTTCTTGCCAAATGAAATTAGGAAAGTGCCCTTCTGTCACCTCTGCCCGGTGTTGGAGCTGAAAAGGACCTGCAATGTCCTTCACTTAATAAGGTAAGTAAGAGCTCAGCCAACACCCAGGGCCCTGTGTCTTATACACAACCCCAACTCTATCTTTACCAGTCAGGGCCATGGTTTCCAGGTGAGAGGAGACAGGCCCACAGATGGCCCTATAGGCATCTTGAAGGTTCTGCAGAAAGGGAAGAGGCAGGAAGGACCCTGAGGGTTTGGAAATTAGAGTTCCACATCTTTTTGGAACTGAGGCCTCTCCACCTGGAGCTTTGAAATGGTGGGTCCAGGACTTTCTTGCCAGGTAATAAATGGACTGGCTAAGGCCTCTATGGAAATGGCCAACAGGAACTGGGCTCTGAAATGATTCCTTCAGCACGTCTAAATCTTTCCCATTTCTATTTCCTTGGCTACCCCCAGGAGCCCCTGGGCATTCCCCTTTCTCGGGGGCCAAGGCATCTGCTTTCTCTTACTCCTCTGCCTGGGGCAGTGAGCAGTGGAGAGAGAGATGTTTCCTTGAGGTCTTGGCCATGGGCAGAACATGGTGTTTCCATCTGAATCAGGAGCATCAGTCCCTGCCCCTCACCATCCTTCCCTGAGCCCTTTATTTCTGCTGAGAGCGGCATAACTCCATCTGAAGCTGAGGAAACCAAGGCCAGAGGCCATGTACCACCTCTGCCTGGAGCGAGGTGTGGGGTGCGGTGGGGTAGGATAGGGTGCTGTAGCATTCAGAGCCATCTCCTGTGCCCAGATTTCCCCAACCCAAAGGACCCACAAACTGAACCTTTGTAGTGGGGCAGAAATATTTCTGGATCATCAGCGACGAGAATTTTCATGGTGCAAAAACCAGAGCTGAAAAGACAACTCCATTTTGTTCTAAAAGGAGTTTGATAAAACAGATAGTTGGGCACCAGTGGCTCATGTCTGTTGTCCTAGCTACTCAGGAGACTGAGATCTGAGAATCTTGGTTTGAAGACAGTCCAGACAGAAAAGTGTGTGAGATTCTTAGTTCCAATTAACCAGCCAAAATGCTGGAAGTGAAGGTATGGCTCGAGTAGTAGTGTACCAACCTTGGGCAAAAAAGCCACCCCCCCCCAAGCAAACAAATGTTTAACAATTTGGACTTCATTATAGGCTATGTTAAAACTTGTTTGATTTTGATTTGATATTTTCTTTTTTCTGTCACGTGGCTTTAACTTGGAGCCTGGGCACTGAGCCATAGCGCCAATTCTGATTTTCTGGTGGTAAATTGGAGATGAGTCTCACAGACTTCCATGCCTGGGATGGCTTTGAACCTTGATCCTCAGATCTCAGCCTCCTGAGTAGCTAGGATTACAGGCATGAGCCACCACCAGTACTGGGCCTGATTTTAAGAATTTTCTAAAGTTTGGGTTAAGTCAGGGTAGATACAGAACATTTTGGCTTTAGTCCCTCCCCTGCAGGTTATTCCATGTGGGGCGGTAGGGGGCGCCCACACACAACATTTCAGTGTGGTCAGTGCCCAAAGAGTGAAGTCTGGGAGAGAAGCCCCTCTCTGCTCACAAGCCCCTCCCACGCAATTGCCCTGTCTTTAGTTTGAATTTTATTGTAAAGGTGAGGTACAGAGCGGTTACAGTTACCTAAGTCAGGTAATGACTACATTTCTTGTTGGACAGATTCACCCCTTCCCTCATTTTCTCCCTTCCGACCCTATCTCGTGTGCTGCCCTGAGGGGGCAATGCCAGCTTTGCATGTCCCTGTGACAGAGTCTTGCCTGTGGCTGGCTCTGCTAACTGCCCTGGCCCTAACCCCTCTCCTCCCACTGTGTGAACACTCCAAATGCAACAGTTGCCTTCACCCACTGTGGGAACCCGTGCTTTGCAGGAACTGGCCCTCTTGGGAAGCCCCTCAGTGTTTCCTGGATGGCCAACTCTAACCATGTGGAGTGAGTGAGCCGAGCAAGCTTTTCTGGGCTGATTTCTAGGCTGTAGTAGGTTTACAGATGCCAAGGGAAGTTGGGCTTTGGACTCCTGGTTGCTGCCACAGGTAACAGAGCATACCGTTTTCTTTCTGCTTTAGGAGTATAGATGGCCCCAAGATACGCCTCAGAACAACTTAGATTTCATCCTGTTTATCTAGAAACATTTCCATCTATAAAGCATTTTTCTTTTTTTTCTTTTTGTCGGTCGTGGGGCTTGAACTCTGGGCCTGGGCGCTGTCCCTCAGCTCTTCAGCTCAAGGCGAGCGCTCTACCACTTGAGCTACAGCGCCACTTCCGGTTTTCTGGTGGTTTTATTGGAGATAGGAGTCTCATGGTCTCTCCTGCCCAGGCTGGCTTTGAACCACGATCCTCAGATCTCAGCCTCCTGAGTAGCTAGGATTACAGGCGTGAGCCACCAGCGCCCGGCTATAAAGCATTTTTCCACCTAAGCTTAAGAAAGGTTTAATCCCTTTCAAGGTTTCTTTTCAAGAACTGTGTGTGTGTGTGTGGACTGGGGCTTGAACTCAGGGCTGTGTGCTTAGCAGTCCTGCTCATGGCTAGTGCTCTGCTACTTGAGCCATGCCTCCCACCCAAGCTATTGTCTGTTGTGGGGTTTGAACTCAGGGCCTGCGTGCTGTCCCTAAGCCTTTTTACTTAAGCCTGGTGTTCTACCACTTTGAGCTACAGCTCCACTTCTGGAGATTTTTGGTGACTAATTGGAAATTAGTCTCATGGACTTTCCTGCCGGAGCTGCCTTTGAACTGTGATCTTCAGATCTCAGACCTGAGTAGGCTAGGATTACAGGCATGAGCCGTCAGTGCCTGGCCTACCCAGCATTTTTACTTAATTGAAGACTGAGTCTTGGCCTACGTTTCTGCCCATGTTGGCTTTGGACCTTGATCTTCTGGGTGTCTGCTGCCTAAGGTGACCAACATTGGTGCTCAACCTTTTTTCTTTTTAATTGTGAAAATACTGTACAGAGGAGTTACAATTACATGGGCAAGATAATGAGTAAATTTCTTATCAAGCATTGTAGCCTCCTCCTTTGTTTCCCCTTCCCATCCCTTCCCATCCTCCCCCTGCCCCCACCCAATCCTCCCTGCCCCCCTGTCCCCCCCCCCCCCCCCCCCCCCCCCCCCCCCGCACGAGAGTTGTAAAGTTCGTTTTCGACATAATGACTTGTACATCTCATTGTTGCAATGGGTCCACCTGTGTCCCTATTTAAACGATTTGTTTTTCCCCTTCCCCTCCACAAATTATACTGACATCAAATACAGTGAAAGCAGGGTTATACTGTGGGGGAGGGACATACAATGGTGCTCAACCTTTTCTAAGTTTTCAGAGATGCATACATTGGGTACTAGGGAAGCTGAAGAAAATGTGGGGAAGGTTACTAAAGTCATGCCAAGTACTTGGTACTACTCCTCATACTGGAGCCTCACAAAATATACAAGAGCTGTAAAGAGCCAGACTGCTCAGGGACTGGCCTGGAATTGGAGCTTCTTATTCCTGAGGGTGGAGATGACAGTGGGAGAGCAATAGACTGAAGATCATCCTGTACTTGCTTTTGGTCTGCTACCTACACTCACATTGAACTCCTGGGCTCAAGTGATCTTCCTGCCTCTCTGTCTCCTGAGTGGCTGGAGCTTGAGGTATGTCTACCCGACTACTAGGTTTATTATTTTTAAATTAACTAGAACCTGATTGCTAGACTTCTGTGATTGTGAATCTATTTTTAGTAACTGTATATTCCCAACAACTTATTTATTCATCTGGATACTTTTTAAAATTGGATTTTTTTGATACCTCTTTCAAGATACCTGGCTTTGTTCCTTCCAGGCACTGGGCAGAAGGGTTGTCGCAGGTGGACAGGGATAAGGCCATGCTCTTCAAAATAACTCCAGGAGGAAAGTGGGGTGTTGGGAGTTAAGTGACTCTCCACTGGGACCCTTCATCTTCTGATTGAAGCTTTGTCAGCTCATCACCTGGCAAAGGATTAATATTTAGAGAACTGAAAAAAAAACAAAAAGCTTAATATACTCCAATTAAAAAAATAGGCAAATTACGTGGGTGTGTGCTGGTGGCTCAGGGCTGTAATCCTAGCTATTCAGGAGGCTGAGATTAGACAATCGTGGTTTGAAGCCAGCCCAGGCAGGAAAGTTCATGACGCTCATATCTCAATTAACCACTCCAAAAGCTGGAAGTTGAGTCGTGGCTCAAATGGTAGCATGGTTAGCCTTGAGCTAAAAACGATCAGGGACCCAGGACAAAAAAAAAAAAGGCAAATGACTTGAATAGATACTCCTCAAAAGGTACAAATGGCTAATACATACACAAAAAGATGCTCAGTATCTTTAGCTACAAGGAAAATGTGGATCCAAACTACACTGAGATTATAGCTCAGCCTAGCTAGAATGCTGGTATTTAAAAAAGCCTAGCAAAGATGTTGGAGAGGATGTGGAGAAAAATGAAGTCATAGGCACATTTGGTAAGCAGTATGAGTATGGAGCTAAAACCAGAAGTGCCATATGATGGAGCTGTGCCACTCCTGGGGATATGCGGGAAGGACTCAAAGTGAGCATGCAATAGACACCTGCACTTCCATGTTACCACCTACATATATATATATGCATATACAAAAACATAATTCTATATAGCCAAGCTATTGAATGTGTTGATGGAAGTTGACCATCAGATGGATAAATGTGTTACATATATATGTGTATGTGTGTGTATATACATATATATATTATATAATGCAGCCCTACACAGAAATGAAATCTTGTCATTTGCAGGCAGATAGAAGGAATGGATGGACATATGTTAAGTGAAGGAATATTTTGAGTAGAGTATAGCTCAATGGTAAAGAGCTTGTCTAGCATGCTTGAGACCCTGTCCCTAGCACTGCAACACAAGAAAATAAATAAGAGATGAAGACAGGACAATGTTCTTTAGGTTTTTTTTTAAGTAACTATCCTTGGGTGATAGTAGTTCATGCTTGTAATCCTAGATAGCCAGGAGGCTGAGATATGAGGATCATGGTTCAAAGTCAGCCTATGCAGAAAAGTTTGTGAGACTCTTATCCAATTAATCATCAAAACCCTGGAAATGAAGCTGTGGCTCAAGTGGTAGAATGCTAGCCCTGAACAGAAAAGCTCAAGGTACAGTGCCCAGGACCTGAGTTCAAGTCCCAGGACCAACACACACACACACACACACACACACACACACACACACACACACACAATTGTCATGATTTTTTCTTATATGCATAAACAAAAAAGATGAAAGTAGTAGACTATTAAGGCTAGGCACCAGTAGCTCACACCTGTAATCCTAGCTATTCAGGAGGCTGAGATCTGAGGATCACAGTTCAAAGTCAGCCCGGGCAGGAAAGTGGGCGAAACATTTTTTTTTTGGTCGGTCGTGGGGTCTGAACTCTGGGCTAGGGTGCTGTCCCTGCGCTCTTTAGCTCAAGGTGAGCTCTCTACTGCTTGAGCCTCAGGGCCACTTCTGGTTTTCTAGTGTTGTTTTTTGGAGATAAAAGTCTCACGGACTTTCCTGCCCGCAATCCTTAGCTCAGCCACCTGAGTAGCTAGGGTGTAATTACAGGTGCGAGCCACCAGTGCCCGGCAATGGTGTAACTCATCTCCAATAAACCACCAGAAAACTGGAAGTGGTGCTGTAGCTCAAGTGGTAGAGCACTCACTTTGAGCTGAAGAGCTGAGGGACAGCACCCAGGCCCAGAGTTCAAGTCCCATAAATAACAGAGAGAGAAAAAAAAAGATTATTAAGGACTGGCAGTGGCACTGGCAGTGGCCCTGAGGTGAGGTAGGGGGAGGGAAAACTAGGGGGCATATATGATCAAGGCATGGTACATGCATGCATGGAAACATCAAAGTGAAACTTGCTAATTCACACAACTAATGTGTTAAGAAAAATACAACTCAATACAAAAGCTTAGGGAGCATTCTACCTGCTCTAGGAAGGAGGGAGCTCCAGAGATGGGAACACCACTGAGTAATTTATAAACATCACCAGCACTCAGCGACTCACAGGTGGATTTGGTCTGGTAAGGTGTGTTTGGTACCTCGTATTCCTGACACACCTGAAGGTCAGTCACATGACCTGCAGATGCTTTCCATTCCCCTTAGGCTTGTATTTTGTATGTCAGCCATTCAGAACCACAGCTAACTTCTAAGAAGCAAGGGTCAAAGCCCAGTTACTATGAACTCAAGAAACGTGTGTGTGTGTAAGAAGCAAGGGTCAAAGCCCGGTTACTATGATGAACTCAAGAAACGTGTGTGTGTGTGTGTGTGTGTGTGTGTGTGTGTGTGTGTGTGTGTTCATGACAATTCTGGGGCTTGAACTCAGGGCCTGAGCTGTTCCTGAAAAGTTTTTTGTTTTTGCCAGCCCTGGGGCTTGAACTTATCATGGTCTAGGCACTGCACCTGAGCTGCTTTTGCTCAAGGCTAGCATTCTACCACTTGAGACACAGTGCCACATCTGGCCTTTTCTGTTTATGTGGTACTGAGGAATCAACTCCAGGGCTTCATGCATGCTAGGCAAGCACTCTACCACTGAGCCACATTTCTAGCCCTGTCCCTGAGGTGGTTTTTTTTTTTTTCCTTTTTTCTTAAGGCTAGCCCTCGAGAACTTGAGCCACAGCTCCACGTCTAGCTTTTTGGTATTTATTAGAGATAAATCTCATGAACTTTCTTGAGCTGGCATCCCCAAATCTCAGCCTCCCAGGTAGTTAGGATTATAGGCGAGAGCCACTAGCACCTGAGCCAATACAGTCTTCTTAAATCTGCTTATGGGGCACCTCTCTGGGTGCCATGGCCAGAGGACTGAGGGCTCAGTTGGCAGCCCTGTGCCTCATTCCCACGTGACATTGAGGTGGCAGGAGCTGCAGAACCCACGGATGCATTGCAGAGCCAGAACTGTCACTGCAGGGCTCAGTGGAGAGACAATCAGCAGATTAAGGGACCACCTCCTGCCTCAGTGCTTGTGAACAGAAGTACACAGGAGCTGCAGTGCTGGGCTTACAGGCTTGAGGGTAACAGCAGCAGAGGCAGGCATATTTTTTCTTCTTCAAATTCTTTATTGTGATTAAGTGATTACATAAATTCCCCAAATTTCACAGTATTGTGGGATAGTGATGCTCAGTTAAAGTCACAAACACATTCTAACTTTCATGGGGCAAATTGTCTATCATAGTCTGTAACATTCATGAGTTCTATGAGTTTTGACAATAGTTATTTCTTCCACATTGGGTGATATGTACATTTTTTTTTTTTTGCATAGCATCAGCTGTTCCCTCTTTCCCACCTTGTTCCCTCCTTCCCATCGCTGCCATTGAGTTGCTTAGTTCATTTTGATCAAAGTCCAGTGCAGCTGATGGGTCCCACTGTTGTGTTTTCCCCTGATTCCCTCTAGTTCTGTGTTGTCCTCCTGGTTTCCCTTCGGTGTACACATATATACCGTACATGTGATCAGCAGCATGGGGTTATTTAGTGGTGATTTGACTAGATGAGTGGAAGTCCCCTTTGTTTCTTAAGTCTTGTTAATTTTGTCATTATCACCTTAGGTTTTGGATTTAACATCCACTTATCAGGGAGACCATGTGCTGTCTGTCTCTCTGCTCTTGGCTTACCTCACTCAACATGACTTCTAGCTCCATCCATTTCCCTACAAATGCCATTATTTTGTCCTTTCTAATGGCTGCATAATATTCCATTGTGTATAGATACCACAATTTTTGGATCCATTCATCTGTGGTGGGACATCTGGGTTGTTTCCATATCCTAGCTATTGTGAACAGTGCTGCAATAAACATGGAGGTGCATGTGTCCTTGTATCCTGGTTCCTTGTTCAGGATAAGATGCCTAGAAATGGTATGGCTGGGTCTTAGGGGAGGTCAATATTTAGCTTTCTGAGGACCCTCCAGACTGCTTTCCAAAGTGGATGTATAAGTGTACACCAGCAGTGTAATAGGGTTCCTCTTTCTCCGCATCCCCTCCAGAATTTGTGGTTGGCTGACTTGTGGATGTGGGACATTCTGACTGGGGTAAGGTGGCATCTCAGGGTTGTCTTTATTTGCATTTCCTTCACCACCAGGGATGGTGAACATTTCCCCATGTTTCTTTGCCATTTTTATTTCTTCATCTGCGAAGTCTCTCTTTAGTTCCCTTGCCCATTTAGTAATTTGTTTGTTAGGTTTGGAGGGATGAGTTTCTTGAGTTCCCTGTATATACTGGGTATTAACCCCTTGTCTGATATATTGCTAGTAAATATTTTTCCCCCAATTAGTTGGTTGTCTTTCTAGCTTGGTTGCTAGAGCTTTAGCTGTGCAGAAACTTTTAGTCCCATTTTTTGAGTCTTTTTCCAATTCGTTGTGACCCTGGGACTCTGTTCAAGGAAAGTCCTGCCTGTGCCTATAAGTTCAAGTGTCTCTCCTACTCTGTCCTGCAGTAGTTGCAGATTCAGGTTTGATGTTAAAGTCTTTAATCCATTTTGAGTTGTTGATGGTGCATGGTGATAGGCTGGGGTCCACTTTTAGTTTTTGAGGCAGACATTCTTACTGGACTTGGAAAGGCCTTTGGTCTCAAGAGCACCAGGGCTGGAGGCTCAGGGCTCTGTAATCTCACTAGGGTCTTGCAGCAGTCTAGGAGTAGGCACTTGGGTGGACATGACTAATGTCTATGGTAGCACTCTAGGACCACAGGGAGAGATCCTTACCCAGGGATACCTCCCCTTCCCTCAGCTCTGGGGGCGAGTATTAGGTATGTTTGAGTGTGCATACGTGCATAGTTGCATATCCGGAGACAGTGAATCGTATTTTTCAAAATTTATTTTATGTCAGTCAGGGGCTTGAACTCAGCCCCTGGGCACTGTCTCTTAGCTTTTTATTATTTTTTGGGTTCAGTTGTGGGGCCTGAACTCTGGGCCTGGGCGCTGCCCCTCAGCTCTTCAGCTCAAGGCTAGCTCTCTACCACTTGAACCACAGTGCCACTTCCGGCTTTTTCTTTTTGCTTATATGGTGCTGAGGAATCGAACCCAGGGCCTCATGCATGCAAGGCAAGTGCTCTACCACTGAACCACCTTCCCAGCCCCCTCTCTGAGCTTTTTAAAGAATAATGCTCTACCACTTTGAGCCACAGCATGTTACCGGTTTTCTGGTGACTAATTGGATGTGAGTCTCATGGACTTTCTTGCCCAGGCTGGCTTTGAATTTCGATCCTTTACAGGCATGAACCACCAGCATTTGTCCTGGATTGCAATTATTAGCCACACCTATGTCCAGATCTGTAGAGAAACTGTGGACTAGTGCTCACCAAGTGTGAAGCACTAGGAGCAATTGGTCCTTAGTTTCCCCATGCAGATGCACACTGCTTCCTGCTTCAATCTCCCCTTTGAAGATCTTTTCCAGGGAAGTTCTGTGCATTTCACCTGTTGAGGAATTCTTGGGAAGTCAAGTTACTTCATTCTTTGAGTGCAGAGTCCATGTCTGGGAGGCGCAGCTGCATGTGTGCATTATGGGGCAGTCAGAATGTATACTCAGCCAGCAGTCCTGGAACAGGAGGCTTTGGGGTGGGTATTCAATGTACAGAGATTTTTGTTCTTGTTGCAGCACTGGAGACTGAACTCAAGAATATCTGCCTTGCTGGGCAGGTAGGCAGGCCATCTACCCACCTGAGCCATGCCTCCAGGCTCAAGATTTAAATATCTCTTTTTGGTGTCAGCACTGCAGCTTGCATTCAGGATCGAGGTGCTGTTCCCTTAGCTTAGGACCAGCTCAAGGTTGGTACTCTATCACTTGGGCCCTAGTTTCAGTTCCAGCCTTTTGGTTTATTCTTCCTGCAGTGCTGGCTTGTTCCCAGACTTGCTCTCCTTATTCATAAAGTATAAAAACCTTAGTATTTATGATAGGAAAATTAGAAAATATTTCTGGTAGGAATTTAAAGGAGCAGCAGCAGCAACAAAAGCTTTCTTGTTAAAAAAATTTGCTTCTAGGTGAGTTCGCTCAAGAATTCCTTTCCAGATTAAACATACACTATCTGCTTTCCCATCTGTATGTATAAAACTTTACTTATACTAAAAAAAATCACATTAAGCTTCAAGGATTGGTGCTTATGTATATGCTTTCCACTCTAAACCGTAGCATGCTTCTACATTTTAAAATTACTATTATTTTTTTTGGCAGTACCAGGGTTTGAATTCAAGGCTTTGTGGTTGCTATGCAGGTCACCACTGAGTCCACATCTTAATCTTTCTGCTTTTTCACATAAGAGTTCACACTCTGTGTGCCCAGGCCGACCTGGGACCTCAATCCTCCCATTCAATCCTCTCTACCTGTGTGATTTTGTGAACAGCTAGGGATCGCAAGCACGAGCCACCAGGTCTGGCAGTTTACAGATTCAATTTTGCTAAGTTTCTCAGTTTAGTTTTTAGAATTTTGCTGTTCAAAGGAGCAAGAGCCCTATTATTAATTTCAACTCTGGGACACACTTCAGTTGTTACTTTTAGTATTAATCTTGGAATCCTTCTGGTACATAATTTTATGCACTTTACAATTTGAAATCATTTTTGGTAGCATGAAGATTTGAACTCAGAGCCTTTAAGCTGCTAGGCAAGCAAGGTACCACGTGTTATATATTCAGTCATACAATTTTTTTGGATCCGGTCGTGGGGCCTGAACTCTGGGCCTGGGCGCTGTCCCTCAGCTCTTCACTCAAGGCTAGTGCTTTACCACTTGGGCCACAGCACCACTTCCGGCTTTTTTCTTTTTGCTTATGTGGTGCTGAGGAATCGAACCCAGGGCCTCATGCGTGCAAGGCAAGCGCTCTACCACTGAGCTACCTTCCCAGCCCCACAATTTTTTTTTTTGGGTGGGGGGTGTTGGTTGTGGGGCTGGAACTCAGGGCCTAGATGTTATCCCTGAGCTTCTTTTGCTCAAGGCTAGTGCTCTACCACTTTGAGCCACAGCTCCACTTCTGGTTGTCTGGTGGTAAACTGGAGACAAGTCTCAAGGATTTTCCTGCCTGGGCTGGCTTTGAACTGTGATCCTCAGATCTCAGCCAGAGTAGATAGGATTACAGGTGTGAGCTACCAACAGCTGGCTCAACACTTATTTATAAAGCTTTATACCTTCTGCACTATCATCTGTGGCAAAGGTATCAAATAGCTTGCTAACCTTGAATGGCTTGGTAAACTTGTTAAAAATGTTCCAATACATTTTTCTCTGAGACTGAATAAAAGAGTGCTTTTAAAATTTACTTTCTTCCCTGAACTTAATGGACCAAAATGCTCCTTGTTGCTTGAGGTTAGTAAAAGTGAGATGAATCTGAAGTTCAAAAGCCACAAAGGGGGCTGTGTAGGAGCTGCTTCCTGTGTATGCCTCTTCTTGCTCCTGACAATGCTGGGCCTCTTTTAGTCAGTATTACAGGCGAAGTGACTTCAGAAAAAAAAAGTATAAAAGCAATGTCAAAAGAAGCAACCCAAAAACCAACCCAGGCTTTACCTTGTCAGGGGAACCTGACAAGTCTCTCTCTCTCTCATTGTCTGGCATGAGGCAATATGCATTTCCAACACTTTTCTTACTTGACCAAGAAGCTGACAGGAGCTGTCCAATACCTAGCCTGCATGCACTGAAACAACATTCTATTTCTTCCTTCCCACCAACTATAAATAATAACAGCAGGAGCTCTTATTTCATAAAGCATTAATAACATATTTTAATGAGAAAAAAAACAGAAACAAATCTTAGTCTCATCAAAGACACTCAAAACCAATTTTTCCCTGTCCATCCTTTCAACTGCAACTTTGTGACCATGTAATAAAGGCCAGCTTAAAGATTTTTTAAAAAAAGTTTAAACCTTTTTTAAAAAAGATTAAACAATCAGGCTAGCAAAAAAGGTACTCAATACATACTTTCCTTATATCAAACAAGCTAGTATTTCAGTACAGTGTAATTATACAGAATATATACAATACACATGTTCACAAAGCAAACACTATAGGCTCAGAACAGATTTGAAAAAACATGATATTCACATTGATTACATAACGCTAAAAATGATTGTAACATTAAAACGGCACTTAGTTTACAAAAAGTCACAAAAATATATGTGTGTGTGTGTAGTCACCAAGAACTATGATTCTGTAAGATACTAATAGTCAGATACTAATATATAAAATGTGAAGTTCTGACACTGTATACATTTTAGGAAGTAATACCAAACAAAATCCAAGACCACTTTTGTTATTGTCAGAAGTCAAACATGCCAAGTAACACAGCTATGGCCACTGTCACCAAGTTAAGCCATACTAGGATGAGATGACGACTGGTACAAAGCTGGTGAGCCGGGGACTGGCACAGTAGAGGAGTTGCTCTGGTCCTAGGAGGGGGCAGAAGAATAAAAACACCCACTCATGTAACTTAATTCACATTTTTCTCCCCAGCACTAACTTCTCTTGAGGGTTTCACATGATGCCAGTGCCCAAAAGAATCATAATGCTGTAGTCATTAGGGCAATGCACTTCCCCAGACTTCTTGCTGCCACACTACAGGCAAGTATTAAAGCATGCATCAGTACAAAACCATCAGTCGCCATCTGGAAGACTGTGGTGCAGAGTCTCCTAGGCTTCTTACACTAGGAAGAACTCCAGTGTCTAAATGGAGCCAGATTTATACATTAGCCCTGTAAAATATTGAGCTACTATAGCAGCAAATACGACACTATAGAAACAAAACCACAATTTTAGAATTGTTAACATCAGAACAGCTTTCCCCTTCAAGTCTGTCCCTCCTAACTAAACATTAATTTATTCTCCCACTGAGTTTTCTTATCTATTAACTCAATCTGACTTTCTCATTTTGCTGCTTAGGAAAAAAGATACTTTCCTAGTCCTGGAAAAGCTTAAGTTTACTCTTAAAAATGGGAATACAGTAATTTTAAAGTTAAAAAAAAAATCAGTTCTAAAAGTATCTTTCACAAATATATATATATTTAAATATTAAAATAGGCTACCTAGGATTTTTTATAAAATGGCTTTTGAAAAGATAGTAGAGGCACAAAGAAGCCACACTATCCTCCAATTTGAACATAAGGTGCCACAAGGGTGCCCTTCAAAGAGGCAGGCAATCTCTAGCTGATGCAACAGGAGGCACCAGCAATAGGAAAAGGAAATATATTACTGGGAATATGTGTTCAAATCAAATTTTACTCTACTAGAGATTTAAAACAAAACAAATACTGAAATATAAGCATTAGAAGCCATCACTTTATACAAGATAACGTTTAGATCTCACTTCTTCCAAGTACCTGATGTCTTTCATTTCAGGGACCTGAAAGAAAAACAGTGCAACTTTCAACAATTCAATGGACTACTCTCACTATGAGAGACTTACAAACCATCTGTCAACTGAAAATTAAATTGATACCTGACAGAAAGCACTCCATCTTAGAAAAGGCTCTCTCTAGAAAGCAGGCATGTTTCTGAGCAGGGCATGGAAAGCTTCCCATGGTGACATGAACATCCTTGGCCGACACCAAAATGGTGTGGCACTTGGAGGCGCCGGTGATCAGCTTTCTCCTAGCGCAGGGAAGACTCATCTTCCTCAGCAGGTGATGCACTTTGGTAAGCTCAACATTCATTCACAGGACCGTTTTCAACTTGTTTAATAAAATCTGGATACGGTTGGAATGGCATTTGGGGAACGAAGGAAAGTTTAATCAAAGTCATGACACTGTAGCTCCTCAAATGACTAAGCAGTGATTTTGTCGATAATCACAACTGAGCCCAGGACTTGAGACTTCATCAGCAAGATTAAAAGAGAAAGGAAATAAATATAACTAGTCGCTTTGAACCCAAATAAAAATAGCACTTTAAATTTCCTTAAAGGTTTTTGTTTTCAATCCATGGTCTGAACTGTCTTCTTTTTTTGCAAGTGACTATGTACACTGTGTTGGCAGGAACTGGTCTGGGTCCTATATGGAGGCGGCTTCACTACAGACACAAAGGGCAGCTTTATTTTTCAGATATGGCCAAAAATGAAATCCTAGTAACACCCTCTGAATCCCTCAAGACCATTTTAAGAAAAATGCAACTATGTAAAAAAAAAAAAAAGAAAAAAGAAAGAACCATTTTGACTTGGGGAAAATCCAATTGTATAGTTTTCAAAGTTTTTAAAACTTTGACTCCTTGTAGTCTCTATGTCTCCATCCCCTAGGAGTTTAACGCTTCATAAACACAATGGCAGAAATCTCAACCTATGTGTATGTAATCTACAGTGAAACATTCAGAAAGCTCTCCCTGTTTTAGTTGGATGTGAGGACTGGGTCAATTCTACTTCAAATTAAACCATCAGTTTTATTTTGGATAGTAATAATTTTCAAATAAAAATATCCTATGTATCAGCACACATATGTTGAACAAATATGACACTGGACAATAAAACAAAACATAAACAAAATAAAGAATAAACTTTGAGAATTTTAGCATAAAGTCTGTAAGAGTATATTTAGCCCTAAATATTTCTTGAGTGATTTTCCACAGTAACATCAACTGTGTTGCACTGCTTAAGGAGAGAATTTCAATTCCTATATATCCTTTTCTTAACCACTTTCAAGATCTCAATATGATAAAGCATCTATGCAGTAACTTACACTGAAAACCAAATTCCCTTTTGGCAACTTTGGGTTTGTGTCTTTGTAATGTGAATTGTTTTTTACCCCACTTAGTATCAATAACTACAAAATTATTCATTCTTGGATGTGAATTTCAGACTTACAACTTCATTTTACAGACGAGTGAAACATGAGTTTCTAATTCTCTTGTCCATTGGTGCCACAAATGTTAATCTTTCAGTGGTAATATGCAAATTTCAGGATTACTCATTCATCAGAGTAATGTTCTCTGTATGGCATACAGTAGAGAACTGCCATTATATTATACAGTAATCTTTTTGAGACCATAAAGCTAAGCCTCCAAAATACAATCTGAGAATCTTCTAAATAAATGCCACTAAACCAGATAACTGGCATCTACTTAGACTGAGAATAAAACAAGAACAGTCAAAAATAAAAGAAGGATTTAAAGCAGCTTCCAAAGGCTCCCATGGGACCCTTTATATCCTGGGAGAGCCTGGTTCCACAATTAGAAGACGACTAGGATGCCAATAATTAAGTCCATAATCAGATGCATTAACAATTCCATTCCTTCTGATAAGCTATTTGAATAAAAAAATTTTAATACCAAAGGATATATGTTGTAACACATGGAACCTGAAAACTCAAAATGTAAGACTGAATGATGTTATTTAAACATTCTAGCTATTTTATTTCACTAGTGTTTCAAACTTAAAAGTAACTGGCAACATAGCTAAATGTAAAATTACTTGAGATAAAAGTGAAGATTACTTGAAACTCCAATTCACTGAAATATATACATGGTCAATAACTTCACCTACATCCATTTACAGGAAAACGTAAAAGGCAGAAGAAAAACTCATGTCAATTTTGTCTCTGAGTTGGTACAATCACTGACATGCCAGATGGTTCCATCTTTAGGAATAAACAACCAGAGCTACATATCTAGCATCATGGGTACTTATCCTTAGTTTACTTCTAACGTTATGTCATACATACTTAGTAGTTAAAAATATAGAAAATAAAAGTTTTCCTTATAGAAAATGTTTGGTTTTAAAAAGGCAATTTATCCTGCATTCTAAAATCGAAGCCCTTTAAATATCACAAAATTACCCTTGGGCCTTAAGAAAGGTAGCTGTCCTTAAATATTCTACACCGGAACATTGTTTAGTTATATTGGTAATTTCTGCAGATGGCATAATAAAACTGGCATTCACCTCTGCAGTATTTTCCGTATGTTCTGCTAACAACTTTATGTCTGGGCATTCCCCTCTTAAGTGAATTTTAAATAAATCTAAGTATATAATATGTGTATTATCCCTTGAAGGTTTATTTCCTAAAACAGATCTATATATGAAACATCCTTAAAGCACGTAGCAAGAAAAATGGAACTTCGGTGAAAGACAAGAAGCCTTTCTTTCTACATTAAAACACTTGTCCAGTTACCTGTATTAATGAGGTTTGGGTAGTACACAACTAACCAGCTGTTTTCACAGTACATTCAGTTTTCCCATAAAACTTAAAAAAATCTACACAATTTGTAATAATCAATAAAAATCTAAAGTTTTTATCTGGGAAAGAATACCCAGCGAAGACTGTCCTTTATTTGGAGAACACAAAATCTCTTAAGAGCTGCCAGGAATACCAGGCTCCTCTCCTCCTCCTTTTCATTTTTTCTTTGTGTGTGTGTGTGTGTGTGTGTATGTGCGCGTGCACGCGTGTGTATATACTGAATTTGGGGCCTCAAGTTTGCTAGACAACCTACCACTCAAGTCATGCCCCCAGCCCAGAACAGTGCTCTCAATATAGAATTTTAGATAGAGGATACACTGAAATAATTCCCACCATGAACTGGTAAATACTGAAACAATTTCCAACAAATTGGTAAATGATTTAAATATTTTATCTCTTTTTCCTTTATTCTTCCTCTAAGGAAAAAAGAAAAAGAAAAAGAAAGGCCAGGTGCTAGTGGCTCACCTATAAATCCTAGCTACTCAAGGAGGATGATCTGAAGATAAAAGGATTGAAGCCAGCCAAGCCAACCTAGGCAGACAAATCTGTGAGACTCTAAAGGTGTGGCTCAAAAGAGTGGAGAGGTCTTGAGTTGAAACATTAGTATCAGCATGCATGCACAAACACACACATACACACACATGCACGCACACACACAACAATAAACCAAACCCAAAAAACATTTGGAAGGGCAATGATTTTCTGGTCAAAATCAAATCTTGGTTTTGCTATTAAAAAAAAAGAGTTTTAAAAGCAATTAGTAAGAATTGAAAGCTTTCTTTTTACTGGGAATTGAACTCAGTACCTTAAGTGTGCCTAACCAGCATAGTTTTCAAAGACGATTAACAAAAAAAGAAATTCTTAACCTTTCCAAGGTGAAACAAATAGGACCATGAGAAAATATTGCAGTCAAGGAGCCATAAGTGATAGAGGTCCATCTTTACCTATATATGCTGATTTTTGTGAAGATTCTACACTTATGTTTGGGAGCAAATTATGATTAAAACAGGATAGTAAGAACTGGAAATAAGGGCCTGGGAGGGGGGGGGTGGCGTGGCGGTGTAGCTCAGTGGCAGTGTGTGTGTGTAGCATGTACAAGGTCTCAGGTTCAATCCTTGGTACCAGGAAGGAAGTTGGAGTAAGTTAAAAACAGCAGAATATGGACAAAGATAGAAAAAAAAAACTTATTCTAAAATATTCTAGAGTTTACTTTGGGTAGGTGGAATAAATTATAAAATTATCTACTTAAAAATTAAATTACTGGGCTGGGAAGGTGGCTCAGTGGTAGAGCGCTTGCCTTGCATGCCTGAGGCCCTGGGTCCGATTCCTCAGCATCACATAAGCAAAAAGAAAAAAGCCGGAAGTGGCACTGTGGCTCAAGTGGTAGAGTGCTAGCCTTGAGCTGAAGAGCTGAGGGACAGCGCCCAGGCCCAGAGTTCAGGCCCCTGAATAAAATTTAGACCTTGTATTTGAGTAAAGAATTGTATATTGAGTGGTGGTATATGCTTGTAACCCAAGCATTTGGAAAGCCAAGAGAAGGATTGGACTACACAAGGTGACCCTGCCTCAATAAAAACTCAACTGGTTTTTTTCTAATCCAATTGAGTACATTCAAAAATTTAAACAGGCTTTTGTTTTGGTGCTGGGGCTTGAACTCAGGGCCTGAGCCCTGTCCTTAATTAATTTTTTTTAAGTTCAAGGCTAGCCATTTTACCATTTGAGCCACAGTTCTACTTCCAGCTTTTTTGGTAATGCACTGGGAAGTAAGAGTGTCATGAACTCACCTGCCTGAGGGGCTTCAAACCACAATTCTCAGCCTCCTGAAAGGCTAGGATTATAGGCATGAACCACTGGCACCCAGCCAAAACAGGTATTTTATATATAGAAAAAAAATTAATCAAACGTTTTTCATGGACTCATAAATATTTTAGATCAGAATCAAAGCAGCTTTGATGGCACCAGAAGAAAAGTATACTCCAGTCTAGACCATCATATAACATCTTTCTAGCAGCAAAAAAGGATAATATTCATTAATTTAAGGATTGTAGTTTTTGTTAGTTTTAATTTCCTCTTCTTTGATTTGTGGGTCAAAAATGATTTTAGAGTCTATTTTCATGTTTTATATTATTGCTCACATTCTGTAAAAACTGTAATAACTGCTCTTAATAAGTTTGGCAATGTGTAACAATATTTAAGAACAAGGATAATGTATCGCTTACTGTTTTATAGGATTTTGTAAACAATCTTACTTGGTTTAAGAATGTGGCCTCAACACAGAAGTCTTTATTTTGTCCAAAACAGCACAGAAAAAACATCCCCAATAGTACATAAACCTCTAAGTATATAAAATATAGACTATGTCCCACAGCTTTCCTTTATATGGTATCAAGAGAAAGTATAGCTGATAGGGGTAAAGGGAAGTTAGGTTAGCCAGGCATTAACATTCAAAGACCAGGTAAACATCAACTTTAGTAGAAAAAGCAGTATTAAAGGGGTTCCTGTGAAGCTGGGATTTACAGTCTTCATTTTGTACTCCTGGGCCATTCAATCCACAATCTGACTCTTTTCAATCATGGTTCTTTGCCTTTGGAGTGGTACTATAAAGGGAATGCCTGTCCACTATCATTTTTTTTGCTATAAAAATCATAATCAAAATGACAAATGCTTTAAAAAAAAGATTGTAGAATATTTAACTTAATTTTAAAGAAAGCTTTCCATTAATACTCCCCAAATAGGCTTTTTACAACATCCTGCATATAGCAGTAAACATCTACCTAGGTAAGGTATCAAATTTTGTGTGATAATTGGTTTCTCATGTGCCTTTAACCTCCAGAAGACCAAAAACCATCAGATTTCTTTACCTGCTGATCTGTTGTTAATACTTTTAACAACAGAAGGAAAAACTGGTGTATGTTTTAAGTCAACACATTCTTCCTCAAGTCTAGTTTCTATTGTTTTAACATCATGTGGTGTACTTACAAGAAGCAATTTCTCAGTTATGAAAAATAAAACATCAGTTCTAGGGCTTACAAAGTGAAAAGGGAAACTCTTTCCAAAACCCTTTCATATTTAAAAAATTAAATTAAATTTAAATATACAAGACCAAGCACAGGCACTTTCCAAAAACCAAAACTGAAACCAAATTACAAATTACTCAATAGTTATAGATGACAGCTCTGATTTTGGGGGATCATCTCTGGAAGCCTCAGCACAAGCACTGGTCTTTGGTTGCCCTGGCACTTCTTCCTCTTTTTCTGCCAGCCCACCAATAGACCCCAGAGGGAAAGTGCTTTCACAATTCTGGGTTGAGGAGACCTGTGAAATTACAGGCATCTGAACAGAGGAGTTGCTTTCAAAACTGTGTTCTCCAAGATCATACTGAACAAGGCTCTCTTCTTGTTCTTGGTTTAAGTAGTCCGGTACTAGGAAATCACTAGATAAGAGGCAAAGATGAAATATGGAATTAATCTTCAAACCAGTACTAGATAAGCTACAATAAAAAGATGCTATCTGTAAACAAGACTGGGACTTTTCATTTTCATTAATTGTTAAGCATTAAACTCAGAACTTGCAGCTTAAAAATAAAACATTCCTCAATATGAACCAAAGCCATCTACCAGAAACAAAGTGTGGCAAGTCTCCGTACTAACAATAAGTGAGATTATTGAAAAATGCAAAAGGTAAGTTGTGTGTATCTTGTTATTAGGTTCAGTTTATGGACATAATTTGCATCAGAATTTGAAAATCAAGTGCTTAATATTGGTTATATTAGTCTTCAAAAAGTGTTTAGTTATTGATGTCTATAAGAAATGTGAACGATGGGAAGGTGGCTCAGTGGTAGAGTGCTTGCCTTGCATGCCTGAGGCCCTGGGTTCGATTCCTCAGCACCACATAAGCAATAAGAAAAAAGCTGGAAGTGGCGCTGTGGCTCAAGTGGTAGAGCGCTAGCCTTGAGCTGAAGAGCTGAGGGACAGTGCTCACACCCAGAGTTCAGGCCCCACGATCGGACCCAAAAAAAAAGAAAAAAAAAAAAAAAAAAAAGAAACGTGAACGATAAAATATACTGTATCATTTCAACAGTGGATATTTTCAAAGTGGTGATATCAGAAAAGTTTTCTAATTTATTTTACTTTCTTAATTTTCTCAATTTTCTACTATAATAATTTTTGATTATGAAATAAATCTGATGTGCTTCATTAAAATCTTTACTACTGAACTAAATAAGTCATTATACTTGGGCCTTCAATAACCAAACATTTGATATGGCTGTTAAATAGTATGACTAATGGAAAATTAAATGCTGTTCATCTGCAAAGCAATTTTTCAAATGCCCTGTGTTTACTTTTCTAAAATGTCCTCAGAATTAAGCAAAAAGAATACAGGATACAGAGCTTTGCACAGGAAAGACACAAACACAGGAGTTGTTATCTGAACATTATCTTAGTCCTGAACAACTATACTTAATATGGTTTAGTGATAGGACAACCACACATTCAGAATTAGAAATGACTAAAACAAAATGAATGCTTGGTTTGATGGGAAAAATGAAATCTATGCAGGAATGATTAGAAATTTCTTGAAAAATAAGGCTTTAAAAATAAAAATAAATTACAATGTAAGCATTTAGAAAAAAAATCCATTTTATGAGAAACTAAGGATTCCTAGCAAGATGTGATTCTTACAAAGGATTGAGGCCTTACACGGCATCTTCTTAAAGCTTATAATTGATCTTTGGCTTGTTCTGAACCTTGCCTGCAAACTGACATGGCTCAATCAACAAGTTAGTAACAAAGTTAGAACTAAAACCTGATAGTTTTGGGATAACCTATAAATCAGAAACTACTACAAACTATTCATGTTAATTGAGCTCTATAGCAAAGGAAACAATAGGAGCACCTTCAATCTAGGTAAGTGGATATCCCTTTACAGGATTAAAAAAAGGGAAGTGGTCAAGAATTTTAGTATCAGCCAGGGTATATATTACTAAGTATCACCTCATATGCTATACTTTCCAATGAAATCTACACTTTCTTTAACCTTATATAATTTTAAAAATTCAAGAGGATAAGCAGTTTTTTTCTGTAGGAATCTATGTACGTATTTTCTTATTTTTTGTGGGAAAAGATTATTAGCTATGTTTATTTAACTATATATATACTTAATAGGAGAGCAAAACTGTTACAGATCTGGAGATCAAAGTATGAATAGTGGGAATTAAAAGTGAATGTCACTGATTAGCTGGCAACCTGATAAAAAGAAAACCACAGCAGGCTGCCCTAAAAGCAGGAAGAGAGTTCAGAAAGCAGTTTTCCTGGTTGGGTTTTCCTTGTGCACCTCACCTGCTCTGGAAGTAGTTTGCTAGCTCTGATGCTTCATGGTTCAGACTCCTCAGGTGCACGATTAAATTTCCAGAGTTGGTGAACATGGCGCCACATGTTTTGCACTCGTAAATCCGAGGCTTGCGGATAATGTGCCGGGAAACCCTCATATGGTGTTTATATTCCCCGAAGGAAGTGAAAGTGGCACTACATATCTGGCACCGGAAACAGCGTTTACCTTCATGCTTTAGGCGATGCATCTTTAGCGAGTAAGCCCTGGTGAACTTTTTCCCACAGCGGTCACACTGAAATGGTTTAATTCCTATGAAATAAAGCAAAGCAAAATAACATCTGAAAACAAAATAGACTGAAAGATCGAAACCTTGACAAATTTTCCAAACTACAATTTTACAAGTTAAAAACATAAAAACCATCAGTTAATTGTATTCTTAGTATATCAGAAAATATACAGAACACTTGAAAAGTCACTAGTGCTTAAGACAAAAAAAGGGTAGGATGGTGAAAGGCAAACTAATACATACTAAAGGTGATTTTTGAATGTACTTCCTATTTTGTAGATGTTAGAACATGTCTTTATTTTACTATAAAACTTTTTTTAGGGAGTATTGGGGTTTGAATTCTGGCTTGTACTAAGTAGGTGTGTTCTACTACTTGAGGTACTCTACCAGCGCTATTTAATTTTTTGCCGTGTGAAGGATAGAACATATGGCTTTCTGCATGCTAGGCAAGCATCTCTATCTGTAAGCCATATCTCCAGCACTAAAACATTTGAACAATAGTATTTAGACAGAAACAAAATCCCCATATAACAGCACTTACTTGATTTCATTAGAGAAGTTTATAATTAAAATGTTAGCTCGGAAAAAAAATGAGAAGAAAATTCTAACATCTCTGTATGTAATTATTATAACAGAACCATCATATAGTAAACTAGTTTTTTGGTATTATATTATTGTTAGAAATAAGTTATCAAGTATATAAAAACTAAAAGGTGCTATAAAATATTAACTTGATGTAACAAAATTACAGGGAATTAGTGTTGGGACATTAACTTTAAAACCTGTAAGGAAAAAGGAGATACTAACATAGCTAAAAACCTTTACAAAATTCCTTACCCAACAGAGGTTGGTATTGTACTCAAAATAATTCCCTTTTTGCAACCAGTGAACTTAGGTTTCACTAAAATCTAATCTATACATTTTCCCAAAGAATCTTATACCAAAGCAACAACAAAAGCTCATCTCATGCCCCCCAAAACCCTACAAAAGTACTAATCAGAGTTCAGAGAATGAGGATAGTAAAATCAAAATTAATAAAACCTTAAATCTTTTACAGGACTTAATTTAATTATAGGGAAGTTAAAGAATATCTATATATTCTTCCAGTCTCATATGCTTTTCTATGTGTGTTTCTCTAATGGATAGACACACGTATCTAGTCTGTCCAGTGTCTACTAACTTTCATATTACACAGTGCATATTGCCTATGTTAAGTGCATTAAGTAGCTGTCACTGTCTACTTCAATAACAAAATCTCACTCCTCAAAGTTTTTCTAAATGTTTTCTAAAATGTCTGTTTCTAAAACACTTGATTTTGTTTTTGAGAAAAGGTCTCACTATGTAGCTCAGGCGGGCTTTGAACCTATGATCTCTACTTCTGGAATGCTGGGATTACAGGTGTGAAATACATGTCCTAAAGAACCTGTTCTACTAATGCCCCCACTGTGATATGGGATTTGAGCTCATAGTTTCACACTTGTTAAGGCAGGTGTTCTACCACTTGAACAACACCTCCAGCCCATCTATTTTCTATTTTAATTCTAAAATAAAACACTTCAGCATGTTCACTTATGTAACAACAGGGAAGATGGCATTACCTGAGTGGATAAGCATGTGCTGTTTTAGGTTCTGAATACGGGTGAATCGTACCCCACAGGTCGGACACTGAAAAGGTCTGTCTGGACCATTTGGACTTGGTCGTTCTGTACTGCTGGTAGAAGGAGCAATGTAGAGTTGGTAGGGATACTGAACATTTTCCAATCTAAAAAATAAACCAAAGACGGCAACCAGGCTCTGATTTTTAAACTGAATATACATTTTTGTAGACCAATTTTAAGTGAATAGAAGGAGGGAGGGGAAGAAACACTTAAGGTAACAAATTTCACTTACCAGAATGTCCAGCATCTTCAAATAAGCAAAGACACACAACCCATTAAGCATTACCACTTTCTTACCCTTAGATTTCTTTCATCTAATCCCTTCCTTCTTGATACTGCTTTAATTTAGGCCTTCAATACAAAATTTTAATTGCTCTTTTCAGCTCTAACTTTCTAAAATATCCTTCGTGCTAAATCACAAGTATTCTTTCCTTATAAAACATCCAATGCTCATTATTTTATAAATCTTGCAGTTAACTGTTGATTTTCCAATCTTATTTCTTATCATATTGCCCAAATATATCCTATACCAATTAATTTCTTCAGTGTGTCATAATATCTGGGACACATTTAAACTAGCTTACCTTCTCAGCCTAAATAATGCCAACTCAATTTTATAAAATGTAGCTGAATTGCCATTTCAACTTCTTGGAAGCCTTCTTTGTGAGAAGCTCCACACATGGCAACTACATTCTCTGTATGACTTATGATGTGCTTATCTTTTATCTTTAAGCAATCCCCCTCCCTGAGAATGGATCGAGTTTCTTTAGCACATGACTTTTACCTGATTAGTATTTGCAATTAAGGAATCCAAGTATACTTCTGCTTCTCTTACATTTTTTTCCATTTATATATATTTTTTATTGTAAAAATACTGTACAGAGGGGTTATAGTTACATGAGTCCATTTCCTATTGAGCACTATAACCTCCTGTTTTTTCCCTACCATCCCTGCCCTCCCCACCGCCTCGCTCCCATCCCTCCCACCAAGTTGTAAAGCATGTTTTCAACATAATGTCTTGTACATCTCATTGTTACAATGGGTCGACCTATCTCCTTATTTCAGCTTATTATTTCCCTTCCCCGCCCCAAATTAGAAAATCGTATATACAAGATGCAGGGCACCAGAATCAAATACAGTGAAAATAGGGGTTATACCATGGGGGAAAGAAGATATGAAATAAACAAAAAAAATCACATCGTACATTATAAATACATTAAAAACAATAGCATGAAAGAAAAAAGATATTTGTGTCCCTGTTTGGGGTTTATTTTGCTTAACTTCATCTTATCTAGTCATATGTACATAGCTTTTGACCTTTTCTGCTTGTCTTAGACATGTACTAGTTACTGCAAATAAGGGAAACCATGGGACCTATATTTCTTTGGGCCTGGCTTATTTCACTTAATTTTTCCAAGTCTTTCATTTCCAAACAAATGGGGCAATGCCATTCTTTCTGATGGAGGCAGAGAATTCCATTGTGTATATATATATATATCTATATAGTTATATCTATATAGATATATCTATATATAGATACATATATATATATCTATCACTTCTCTATGTTTTTATTAATTCATTCATACAATTAACATCCATAATTCCCACATCAGATTTAGCTATTCAGTGATAAACTTTGCTGATTCCTTTGAAACCTTCATGTTGTCATAAAAAATGTTTTTAAGGTTACTCAGGAGGAGGAACTGATTTCATAAGAGTCTATATATAATTATAAAGAGAAAACAATATGACAGTGACTGGATGCTGGCTGAGACTGGTGGTGAGCAGGAGCCTCCTTGAGAACTGACACAGAGACAATATCTGAAGTTATAGTTAAGTGAGTGAAAATCGGGGTAGGAAGCATTTCAGATGAATGTCATAAAGTGTTAAAAAAAGTCTAAAGGCAAGAACAAACATGTAGGAACCCGAAAGGCCTATGTGGCTAGAATTTAGTATGCAACAGAAAGAGTAGTCTGATGGGAATTATGTGAAAAGTCCTATCATATAAGGCTTTAAAAGCCAGAGCAGATTCAGATTTTTTTGTATGAAAAGAAAACCCAGAATATAAAATTCTATAGCTGAAAACCAGGATATAATCTCAATTTAAAAAAGATGATTGGGGGTACTACATGGAGAATGGACTTGAATGGTGGAAGAATGTGGTCAGGAACCAGTTTAAAGGCTGCTGCAGTTGTCAAAAGGCCAAAGATGATGATGCCTTAAACCAGGGTGACTAAAGTACACATAGAGGAAAAGCAGACACAGAAGTTGGGGATATATTCTGCAGGCACAGTTGAAAAGACTTTGACTTTTTAATCCAGAAAGTAATGAGTGGGGAGGGTAAAAAGATCTTAATTCCCAGAGACTATATTTGAGAAGGTGGGAGATGGAATGGGATAAAACTGGGGAAAAGGATTTAGTTAAAAATAGAGTTCTCTCTTGGACCTGTAACTCTAAAAGTCTCCTTATACATCTACGTGGAAATTTCAAGCAGGAAGGGTTGAGTGAAGATAAAGACTTGGGAATCATGAGCATACACATTACGACTTGACAAAACATTTTCTGTGGCAGGCACAAGAGTATCTATTTTGGCTTTGTCACTCAAACAGTATGTACATAAATAAGCATGGTTGTGTTCCAATAATTTACTTAAAAAGGTAGTAGGTTTTGGTCCATAGTTTTCCAACATCTAATATAGATAGTATTTTTAGAGAAATAGGACTATGTAGTTTTGGAATTCAAGAAAAAAAAAGTGGTCAAATGTGATAATGCTACCTCATTACTCTCAACAACTTTTTATATAGCTCTGAGACAAAGTGCTAGAATTTAGTTATAAACAACAACCCTTACAATAAAATTATACACTATGTTAATACTAACCGGTCATCATCGTCTGCATGAGTATTAGTGCTAGAAGTGCTTTGAAGTGTAGGTAGCCCTTCAGTAACGCCTTCATCTACAGAGCCTGTGAAGAAAATAAGATAGCTGTGGTGTCATTAAGCCAAGATATCCAATTAAGATAACCAAGAAGTCAATGTCCCTAATCTAATAGCTACTGTTCTATATTTTACTAATAGTTAAGCTAAATATCTATGCAATTTAAAATTGTAAGTAATGCGTTTTTATTATTAAATTCTTTTGGTAATATGTGATATATGATTCAGAAAACATGCAGAACAATTTAAGTGCAAACAAAAACTTTGAGTTAAATGTCATTTAAAGAAGCATTGACAATTTTACTTTTAAAACTTACTTAAATATGACATGTCACTTACACAACTTTTGTATACTACTTACAAGTAATTGGGCAACCTCCACACATGCTACAACAAACATTGTCCACATTCTAGTGGGAGTCTCTTTCATTCTTCCCTGACCATAAATCCTCTTTCCTACAACAGCTTGAGTGTTGCTTTTTTTTTGTTGGTTGTGGGGCTTGAACTCTGGGCCTGGGCACTGTCCCTCAGTTCTTCAGCTAAAGGCTAGCACTCTACCACTTGAGCCACAGAGCCACTTCTGGTTTTTCTAATGGTTTATTCAAGAGTTTCATGGACTTCCTGCCCAGGCTGGCTTTGAACCATGTTCCTCAGATCTCAGCCTCCTGAGTAGCAAGGATTACAGGCGTGAGCCACCGATTCTACCTTCCTTTTGGTAAGACACTTTTAGGCTATCATCAAGTGATGCTGTGAATATTCCTTAGATATAGATATAACTTAATGCATATATGCATATATATATATATATAGCTAGGGCACTTCATATTTATTAGAAAATGTTCCAGCAGTAATGGCACTGTTTTGCATCAGCAGTGGGCAAGAAGTGTGCTGGTCTATACCTAGTTATTGATGGATTTGTACATTTTTGCCAATTTGAAGGATGTGTACCAATATTTCAGTTTGAGATTTTTTTTTAGCATTAAGAACTGTTTAATGTATTTATTAAACCTCTTACTCTTGCTCAAATCTTACTATTGAGCTGCCTTTTCATTATAAGGTTCTTTCCAAATTTCAGGCACAAGTCAGTGATTTTTATAAATTTTCACCTTGTTTATGGCTTGATGTCCAAAAATCTTAATCTTTTAATTACTCTTTTTAATATATTCTTTTGTCTTCTTTTAAATATCTTTCACATTCGAATTCTTGTTTTGCCTTTGACAATTAATGTATTTTCTTTAGTTTATCTAGAGTTGATTTTGTGATCAAACACATTTATTAAAGTCTCATTTCTTTGTTATACATAAAGCATACAAAAGTGCCTGGGTCTGATTTCAGATTTGCTTCTAGTTCTGTGATTGTCCTTGCATTAATGACAATCATTATAGCAACTCTTCTTACCTTGTCCACTTCTTCCTGTCCACTTGCTTCTGGCTGTTCTTGGCACTTTCCATTCCTTACCTATTTTAGAATTGGTTTGTCGGATATGATGTTTAAAATCATTCCACTGTTTGGAAGTTACACAATATTTTCCTATTTTTTTTTCCAGTAACTGTCTTAGAATGTAGTCATGTACCAGGCAGGGAATATAGCTCAGTATAGTGACTGTCTAGCATATACAAGGGTTTTACAACTAGTATTGGGGTATGGGGAGATCTAGTAGTGTTTTAAGTCAATCAAAACCTTTGGTTTTCCTAACACACAGGCCTTGGCAACTTTAAACTTCACATTCCTTTTGCTTTTATTTTGCAAGTTATTTACTTTTTTGTGGGGGGGAGGAGGTCAGTCGTGGGGCTTGAACTCTGAGCTTGGGCACCATCCCTGTGCTCTTCAGCTCAAGGCGAGCGCTCTAATGCTTGAGCCACAGCACCACTTCCTTCTTTTTGTTTTCCATTGTGTTTAGATCCATGCTCACATTTACTTCTGCTTTAAGTCAATACTGTTAAGAATTTTAGTGATTTGTAGACTAATTTAGTTTGCCTGAAAATATATTTTTTACTTCCATTCTTCCAAGTTATTCTGTTTGTAGAAATCTAGACTGGTATTTTCTTTTGGGACGCTTAGATAATCCCAGTAATGCCTAAAGTTGAAGTTGGATTTTTTTTTTTTTTTTTTTTTGGTTGGTGTGGGGCTTGAACTCATGGCATGGATGCGGTTCCTGAGCTCTTTTGTTCAAGGCTCGCTCTCTACCACTTGGAGTCACAGTTCTACTTCTGGTTTTTGAGTATTAATTGGAGTTAAGAGACTCCAAGGGACTTTTCTGCCTGTGCTAGCTTCAAACAGCCATCCTCAGATCTCAATCTCCTAAGTAGTCTGAGCCACAGGTATCTGGGTGAAGTTGGATCTTTTGAAGGTATTCTGTCATTAACAAAATTTGGACACATGTCTTTCATTTGTGAAATTTCTTAGCCATTCTCTTTTCTCTCATCAGGACTTCCATCAAACCTACACTTACATCTTCTATGTCCTTCTCTTCTCCAGGGCAGTTTCTCTACTTCATTTGCCTCTGGGTAACATTAAAAAGTTTCTTTTCATTTATCTTCTGATCCTCAATTCCTTTTTCTGCTAAATTCAATCTTTTGCCAAAATGTTCACCAAGATTTTTCATTTTGGTTATTTTCTTTCCCAGAAGTCCTAATTAGTCTTTCCTACCAATCTGTTGTTACTTTCTACACAGTTTACTGTTTGTTTTTTTTTTACAACTATTCAAATTTGTTCAATTTGCTAAATAGAATAAGCATGTTTTATCTTTGTCTCAAAATTATGCCAATTGGCTTTGCCAATAATTTCTGTTGCCTACGTTCCTTACTTGGAGCTTCTCTCGATACCTTGTTTCCTTGCCCTGGTTATTTCTGGTTTTCTGCCTTTTAAAATAAAATCATTTGTAGGGGATTGATTTGCTAAAGTTGAGGATATGTCCTTTCCCATGGAAGGTTTAAATGTTTGCTTCTGCTCGACTTAAACCACACTGACATTTTGTGGACAAATCACAGTAAGTATATATAACAAGGATGCATATGTGCAAGTGGGCTAGTCAGTGTTCACACCTTAGGCATAAGACTTCTTTCCTTCTTCCTAATTTATCCTGCCAACTGCCAAGGTAGCTTTTTTTTTTTTTTTTGCAGGGGAGGGTGGTCTGGTCGGGGGGCTTGAACTCTGGGCCTGGGCACTGTCCCTCAGCTCTTCAGCTCAAGGCTAGAGCTCTACCACTTGAGCCACAGCGTCACTTCCAGCTTTTTTCTTATTGCTTAGGTGGTGCTGAGGAATCGAACCCAGGGCCTCAGGCATGCAAGGCAAGCGCTCTACCACTGAGCCACCTTCCCAGTCCTTCAAGGTATCCAATTATTTTCGGAACAACTCCTTTACGACTTCATGGGCTTTGTCTGGCCCTTGGGTTCCATTCCCTTTGTTCTTTGTTTTGATGAAGCCGAGCCCATTTGTGTTTAGCAAATGTCTAAAAAATAAAACTGGTTTCAGTGATCTGATGCTCTGTTTACTTCTCTGGACCAGTCTTTCAACTCAACCTGGCAGTTCTTTGTCCATTTTTTCAGGTTTTCAAATATTTTGTGATGACTTTTTCAGAATCTAGAATCTGTACCTTTTTATGTTCAATCTGTTCATTTCTTCACTATCTGCAAATAAGCTGGGCTGCACCAAATGAACAAATCTAAGCCTTTGAAATGGTCTCTGCTCTTAATAGTAAACAAGTTTTTGCTTAGATGATTCTAGTGAAAGCTTAAATATATTAACTGCAACAATCTGCATAAAAGTATAAACATGTGAACATTTAATGAATATCATCTGTTAACATACATAGGATGAAATTTCCTCCCCAAGAAAATTTAGAATCTAATATTTCCCCCTTGAAACATTTGGATTAGCTGACATTAGTAAAGTAGTATTATTTTCTACTTAGGTAAAAGATTCTGTCTTAATCTTTTGCTCAAGGCTAGCACTCTACCACTCTGAGCCACAGCTCCATTTCTGGTTTTCTGGTGGTTAACTGAAGGTAAGAGTCTCACAGAATTTCCTGCCCGGGCTGGCTTTGAACCACAATCCTCAGATCTCAGTCTCCTGAGTAGCTAGGATTACAGGTGTGAGCCATCAGTGCCTGGCTATAGTTGTCATTATCTTACCATTAGGTAGGGTATATTATTTCCATGAAGAGGTAATATCTTGGTGAAGTGGAAATAAAAACCACTCTACTTTAGAAAATTCTGAGTATGAAGTCCTAAAAACCTCATGGAATGTGAATGTAATCTATAATCTTTCAGGCAAAGGAGTAATAAACTCAACTTGCTAAAATATTGGTGATAGGGCACTTGACAGAAATTACCATTTAGAATTTAGCTAAAGTCCTTGTTCCTTTGCATTAGGACTCTTGTAACAGAATGCAGACCTTTTGAAGTGCAACTTGCCTTTGGCTGAGGCTAAATACTTGCTGAACTGAGCTCAAATATTTCAATGAAATTCTTCTTTGTTATATTCCATTTCCCTAGAAATAAGGTTTGGTTATTTTTTGGAAGTATTCTAATTATTCAGGTTTGTGTTGTACCTTAGTGAAACTTCTCTAGCCTTATCTATTCCTATGGTCCATTTACTAAGTATGTCTAATCTATAAGACTAATAATAAACTATATATAATGTTTTCATTATATCTAATGAAAACATTATATATAGTTCATTTGAACTAGCTCTAGAGGCTGTCAGAACTATAGAGTTTTTAGAGCATTCCATGGATAAACTGAGAAAAGCAATATTGTTAAGGACTGAATCTGGTCAGAAAGACTGCCATCCATAATCATATCTATGTGAAATATGAACAACAGATTAAGAGACAGTAATTCTAGGAGAGATAAATTCATCTGTTCCCTTTATGTTTTCCCTCACTGTAATACCACCTGTATACTAAGCCCTCAACTGGCACGATTTTACCAAGGACAATTTGAAATTCCAAGGGCCTGTTTGTTTGGGTACATCTTTTGGAAAGAATGGGACTATCCACTAAAGAAGCAACAACAGTGTACCAATAATGGTAATTATTGAGTTGTTCTGCTGTGGACATTTCTAGTTTATGGTCTTCCTATGAATGACACCACCTTGGTTAAGACTGTAATAGGAAGACATGGACAGGAATGGCTTGCTGTGAACTTCTTAGCATATTTTAATAATTTGTCTTGTTCATGGATTGAGAATTTTCCATGCAGTACAACTATGCTATAGTGGTAGGAAAAATTACTTGGTTTTGAACTCCTGACAAGAGTTAAAATTTATTTCTCTAGTAATGGAAACTTATACTAGCTTTACTTTTTAATCACACAGTCCGTATTCCTTATTACTCACAAATATCAAGAAAAACAAGAACAAATGGAATCATAAAACTATAATAATAACAATTTTTTTTTTGTTGGTCGTAGGACTTGAACTTTGAGCTTGGGCACTGTCCCTCAGCTCAAGGAGAGTACTCTACCCCTTGAGCCAAAGCACCACTTCCAGTTTTCTGGTAGTTAATTGGAGAGTCATGGACTTTCCTGTCCAGATTGGCTTTGAACTGCAATCCTCAGATCTCAGCCTCCTGAGTAGCTAGGATTATAGGTGTGAGCCACTGGTGCCCAGCTTAAAACTATATTAAAGCATTAAAAGAACTTTTCAAACTTCTACAACTAAAAGTAGTACACTAAGAGCCTTCATGGTATCTCCTGTAGCACCTACAATTAACTTCTCAGACATTAAGAACAGTCTGCCTGTTACAATTAGAGATTTTACTTTAAACCTTAAATTTTACCTTTTTCAAGATGACATGATTGAACACCAAATTCACTCCTTTCTAGTGGAACAGATACATGCTCTCCCCTCCCCTTTGATTACAATACCAAATTCATAGTATGTACTATTTTCCTGTACTTACATGCATACATTAAGAATTAACTTATATTAACAAAAAAGGACATAACTATACATGGCAACAAGTTATATATATGATCTCTTATTATCTTTCAAAAGGAGTTATTTGAAAACAAGCATGGTAATACTGTCAGTTTGTGTGAAAACCAATGGCCACTAAGTGCCTATCAGGCTACCATATACACCCTTGACATGTGAAATCTCAGGCTTAATGGAGAGGGACACTGTAAGGTTTTATCATGTTACTCTTAAGAACATGCTACTCAGATGAAAACTTACGAATTTTCTACTTCATAGATTGATAGCAGTGAACTAGACATGTAGAAAGTAAAACTAGGGGTAAGAAGGGATTCCTGTATCATTCTCTTCATGTTATGGTGATGGAAACAGGTAACCTGCTCAAAATCACAGATTTCTTAAGTGACAGTATCATAGCAAAATCCTCATTTGAGCCTACACTTGAACTTTTAATTATGGTGCTACATTGCTTTTCTTATAATGTTACAATTCCATCATTATTCTAGTATCTCAAAAATTTTAGTTGCTACTGCTGAGAAAATTCCTTAGTATCTTTACCTCCCCTATCAGTCATCTTTTTATTTATTTATTTAGGTGCTTGGATCAAACTCATAGTCTGGCAAGCACTGCACAACTGGGCTACATCATTGCCCAAGTTACTTTATTTTCAACAGCAAGTTTTTAAGAGTATAGAATTTCTTTGCTAGCATAGTGAACTACAGCTTATCTAGAATCATTTTTGTCCTTGGTGTATCCAGATTTTAAATACTTTTTAAGATAATAAAATTAAGAAGCTCTTTTGCTAATGAAAGTTTTTTCTAAGCTCTATCAAAAACTGATGCTCTTGCTGGGTGGTGATGGCTCATGCCTGTAATCCTAGCTACTCAGGAGGCTGAGAGCTAAGGATCAAGGTTCAATGCCAACCCAGGCAGGAAGTCCATCAGACTCCTATCTCCAATCAACCACCAGAAAACTGGAAGTGGTGCTGGGGCACTAGCTTTGACCAAAAGAGCTCAGAGACAGTGTCTAGGACCTGGACAAAACAACAACAAAAACCACACAATCAAAAACAGTAAACAGCCTGGTGCTGGTGGCTCACAACTGCAATCCTAACTACTCAGGAGGCTGAGATGCTGGTGGCTCACACCTGGAATCCTAACTACTCAGGAGGATGAGATCTGAGGATTGTGGTTTGAAGGCAACATAGGCAGAAAAGTCCGTGAGACTCCTATCTCCAACAAACTACTCAGAAAAAGCCAGAAATGATGCTGTTTCTCAAGGACAGCATCCAGGCCCTGAGTTTGAGCCCCAGGACTGGCAATAGCACAAAACCACAGAAAACAACAGAACACTGATGCTTTTTTTTTTTTTTGGGGGGGGGGGGGCAGTCGTGTAGCCTGAACTCTGGGCCTGGGTGCTGTCCCTCAGCTCTTCAGCTCAAGGCTAGCGCTCTACCACTTGAGCCACAGCGCTACTTCCGGCTTTTTTCTTTTTGCTTATGTGGTGCAGAGGAATCAAACCCAGGGCCTCGATCATGCAAGGCAAGCACTCTACCACTGAGCCACCTTCCCAGCCCTGATGTTCTTTTTTTGAATAATAAAATCAAATATAAATGTGGCAGTTTTTTTCCCTATCTCCTTTGCATTTTCAGTGCTTTGTTTTAATTGCTCTAATTTGAGAGCGTTAAGATTTTATAATCTTTTTCTGCAACTGATTAGAAAAAAAAATCTTAAAACTACAGGAACAATTAAACTTTAATTTCATGAGTCATCAAATTAGTTTAGAATTTCAGGAAGATGAATATATTAGTCCGTGGAATGATACTGTTTCAGTATCTTCTTTAATTAGTTACCAAGTAAAATGAAATAGGATAGGAATATCTTTCTACCTTTCTTCCAACCATTTATAGTGATTTGTTTGTATGGTTTTTAGTGTACAAATTAGGAGTTAAGATAGTTTGAGGTAATTGTGATTAGTACACTTGTTTGAAAGCAAAGAAAAAATACCATTTTGAATACCTGATTATATGGTGCTCAGATCAGTTATTCCTACCAGGTTAAAATAGAACCACAATTATCTTAAATCTATTTATAACTGAGAAGTCTATTCTACTATGTTCATAATTTTTTAAAAAATTTTTTATTTGCTAGTTGTAGGGCTTGAACTCTGGGCCTGTGGGCTGTCTCTGAGCTCTTTGGCTCAAGGCTAGAACTCTACTACTTGAGCCACAGTGCCATTTTCGGTTTTCTGGTAGTTAACTGAGATTAAGAGTTTCAAGGATTTTCCTGCCAGGGCTGGCTTTGAACTGAGATCCTCAGCTCTCAGTCTCCTGAGTAGCTAAGATTATAGGCGTGAGCCACCAGCGCCCGGCCATAAAATTCTTTTTTTTTTTGGGGGGGGGGGGGGTCCGGTCATGGGGCCTGAACTCTGGGCCTGGGCGCTGTCCCTCAGCTCTTCAGCTCAAGGCTAGCGCTCTACCACTTGAGCCACCGCGCCACTTCTGGCTTTTTTTCTTTTTGCTTATGTGGTGATGAGGAATCGAACCCAGGGCCTCTGGCATGCAAGGCATGCGCTCTACCGCTGAGCCACCTTCCCAGCCCCATAAAATTCTTTATAGAATGTTACTAAGAACCTAAAAGTAATATATTAAATAATTAAATATAAATGATTGATAAGAGTATTTTATTTATTTTTTGGGTCCGGTCGTGGGGCCTGAACTCTGGGCCTGGGCGCTGTCCCTCAGCTCTTCAGGTCAAGGCTAGTGCTCTACCACTTGAGCTACAGTGCCACTTCCAGCTTTTTTTTTTCCTTTTTTGCTTATGTGGTGCTGTGGAATCGAACCCAGGGCCTCAGGCATGCAAGGTAAGCACTCTACCACTGAGCCACCTTCCCAGCCCCGATAAGAGTATTTTATATGTCTAGTTAGCAACATAGGTAGATTAATATTTGGGTTCTATTTTTAATGTTTCAAAATAATATTTATCCAAATGCTAAGATGTTACCCAGCCCTGCTAAGATGTTAAGTAAATGAAAGTGTGGTCATAGAACTAATCGTTTTAATACTTTTCTGCCATTAAATATTTCATTGGATGTGTTCACTGAAATTCTTCAAAAGTACCTTGACTCAAATTTAGGAGTATCAACTTTGGGGGTGAAACTTTTGTCTTCTAAAAAGATAGGCTGAAATCCTGCCCTGGCTAATATGAATGAGGTCTTATTTGCAAATAAGGTCCTTGTATATATAATGAAAACGAGATTTTAAGAGGCAGGCTGGTGGCTCACATCTATAATCCTACCATGATCTGAGATCATGGTTCAATGCCAGCCTCAGCAGGAAAGTCTGTGTGACTATCTCCAATTAACCACCAAAAAGCTGTAAGTAGATCTGTGGCTCAAGTGGTAGAGTGCTAGCCTTGAACAAAAAAACAGTCCAGTGTCCAGTGTTCAAGACCCAGAATCAGCAACAAAACCAAACTAAAACAACAACAAAAATCCACCCCCCAAAAAAGAAAAAAAGATGACGTTATACAAGATTAGGGTAGGCCTTGTAACAATGACTGATGTGTTTATAAAGGAGAGATTTGAAGACAGAGCCATGGACACATAAGGAAAATCATTTGAAGAAACAGGTAAAACTTAGAGTAACAGAACTATAATCCAAGGAATATCAAGGATTGCTGGTAACTGCTAGAGAACAAAGAGGTCCTTCTCTGAAAAGCTTTAAAAAGGAACAAAGCCTTGCTGACACTTTGCTTTTGAATTTCTACCCTCCTGAACTAATACATTTCTATTGCTGTAAACTACTATGGTTACACTAGCCCTTGGAAACTTATATAGTGAACTTTAAAGTTTACACTGAATTGACCTTGCTAACTAGTCTTAAAATTAGGTTCCCATCTCCTTTCACATTGCAGTTATGGCATTTAACAAATGCTAAAATCCTATTATATGAGCAGCATTTTTTTGTGTGTTTGTCATTGAGAAGTAACTAAAGGATTATCAAGTGTAATATACATCTGGATTCAGGTAAGCTGTGAAAAATTATTACTTAGAATCAAATATGTTATCACTATTTTATCTTGAGTGCTTTGACTCCCTTCCCTAGAATATACACATTCAATATTATCCAGTTGTATTGATTCTTTCTTTATAAAATTGAACAAAATCCACTTTCAAGTTTTATTCTTCAGTTATACCAATCGGTGTAACTGGTTTCTGGGCCTGTCTCTGCATAGCCAAAATTTCCTTTTTTTTTTTTTGGGTCTGGTTGTGGGGCCTGAACTCGGGGCCTGGGCGCTGTCCCTCAGCTCTTCAGCTCAAGGCTAGCGCACTACCACTTGAGCCACAGCGCCACTTCCAGCTTCTTTTTGCTTATGTGGTGCTGAGGAATCGAACCCAGGGCCTCGAGCATGCAAGGCAAGCGCTCTACCACTGAGCCACCTTCCCAGCCCTAGCCAAATTTTCTTGCATGCCAACAACAAACTTCATTTCTTATTTCCTTTAAGATAGACTATTTACTACTAAAAAGATAAAATCTAAGCTTGCTTGACCTACCTGTGATGGGTACTGCTTCTTGCATGCCAATATCCATTTTTGGATATTTGGTCTTATTTTGTTTCAGGTGGTCCTGTACTCAACCAATAATCATTACTCCCCAGATTTCCCTGACATACCTGGTGTTTTAAGGAGTTTCTGGGAGTACTTGAACTTTCCTCATAGGCCCTGTTCTTTTATACAATGCAAAGCTAATGATGAAGTAAGTATCTCATATCCATAGAATACAGATGAAACCAAAGGGCTAAAGATGGTACGTTATGACTATACCATGACAAGGCCACTGATTACACTACAGACTCATGGTGCCAATTCTAGACTTCCTATTTCTGAACACTTTAGTGATAAATAAAATCCAGTTCTATAAAGCCACTTTAGAAACGATTCTTTTATGTAAAATTAAATGCAGTCCTAACTGGAACTAGCATTCAAGGCTCTTTCCACCCACTCTCTTACCTGCTTTTTGCCTCATGTTCCCCTCATTAGTTGCCATACTTTAAGGCATCCATGCTTTATTCATATCACTTGGCATTCAATTCTCCACTTACCAAACATAAAATTCTCTTTCACATCTGTGCTTTTCTACAGGCCTTCACTGAAATGCTATTCCCCTGCTTGGGCAAATTCCCCACTTACTGGCTCTTTCCATTGTTGTACCTAGCCTAGTATCTTAAACAGTCGACTATAATCATTTATTTACATATTTGTTTCAATTAGAGTAACTGCTTTATTGTTTTTCTTTTATGTATCACCATGTTTGGCACATAGTAAATTTTCAAGAAATATTTCAATGAAGAAAACACTAACTGGATTTTTTTTTTTTGAGGGGGGGGCAGGGGGGACAGTACTAGGGTTTGAACTGAAGGCCTCATGCTTACTAAGCAGGCACTCTAACATTTGAGACACTCTAGTAGTTCCTCTTTGTGTTGGTTATCTCAACTTTATACCTAGGACAGCCTGGACTATGATCCTCCTATTTGCGTTTCCTTCTGTTCCTAAAATGACAGATGTATACCACTGTGCCACTGACTGAGATAAAGTCTTATAAACTTTTATGCATAGGCTGGTCTTGAACTGCAATCCCCAAAATCTCTGCTTCTCAAGTAGCTAGGATTACAGGCTTGAACCTGGCTCTAAGTAATTAAAAAATTTTTTAATGCAATTAAAGTAATTCACAGGTAGGCATGGTGCTATACATCTAAGACACTCAGGAGACTATGGCAGGATGATTTAGGTTCAAGGGTAACCTGAACAACACAAGCAAGACCGTCTCAAAAATAAAAAATTAGCCGGCTGCTGGTGGCTCACGCCTGTAATCCTAGCTACTCAGGAGGCTGAGATCTGAGGATCGCAGTTCAAAGCCAGCCCGGGCAGGAGAGACCGTGAGACTCCTATTTCCAATAAACCACCAGAAAACCGGAAGTGGCACTATAGCTCAAGTGGTAGAGTGCTCGCCTTGAGCTGAAGAGCTGAGGGACAGCGCCCAAGCCCAGAGTTCAAGCCCCAAGACCAACCAAAAAAATAAAATAAAAATAAAATTCTTAATTAAGCTATTTGCCTTTTTCTCATCACATTTTTAAAAACTGTTTTTTTCTTTCTCAATAAGTAATTTGTAAAAACAAGTTATAGTTCTAACTATATTAAAAGAAATCAGTTACCTTGTTTTACTCTTGTTTCTTATGGGACTGAGCACAATTTTTTTGTACCTTGTAATTGATTATAGTAACATCATGAACAAAAAAAGAATTATACCTATAGAGGAAGACTGTGGACTAATCAGAAGGTCCTCTTGAACTTGTTCACTTCCTGGCACTGTTTGCTGATCACTCAGCGAACTCAGAGATGCACTGACAGGTTGGGATACTTCCTCATGGACCTCCTCATCACTTAACCTTTCTACTTTGACCTGGACATCTTCTTCTGTTCCCAAAGGCAAAGTAGCTTTTGTGCTTTCACAAGTCACATAATCAGACATTCTTCTACCTGCCTCAGATGGGCCAGGTAATTCTGAAGTCCGAGTATTCTCTGGCTGCTTAGCTTTCTCAGGCTGAACTCTTCGATCAATTCCAAAAGGAAAAGTCCAAGGGAAAGCTAAAGAGGAGTCAACTGGCTGATTTCTATTTTCTGTGTAGGAAGCCGAAGAATTCAATACCTGGGGTGAACTTGTTTGTGTGCTACACTTTACAGGACTCTCAGGAGACATAACGATGTAGCTTTTACGTTTTCTTCGAGATTCTCGGCAGACAGGAATGGTTCTTTCTACCACACTGCACTCAGAAGACACAGGAGAAATGCTTCCATCTCGTGAAGTAAAATTACAGTTAGAATTATTTTCTTGTCCAGCATCCAGACCTTTTTCTGGTTGGCTATTAGGTGTATTCCATAAAATACTTGATTTCATGAACTCAGAGCAGGTGCTAGCAACACTAAACATTTGCATATAGCTGGCTGCAGCCAGAACATCAATAATATTTTCTGTGTTAATTGACAGAGTGGCTGTATAAGCATATTCTAAAAGAGGTATAAAGCCAGTCACTGTAACATGATGCAGATCCAACACATTCTTGTTCTCATCTTCTGCTTGGCCTACAAGTTTTGTGCGAAAGAAATCACTGCAAGCTGCGAGTACCACCTTATGTGCCCGGAAGATTTTGTCCTGGACACGAATGGTGATATCACAAAAATGTCCATCATTTCGCAGCATATTTAGTTTTCCAAGCATTTCCTGGCTGTGGGAAGAGGAGCTATGAGTAAATGTTTTCACACCCATCTTTTCCTTCCTCTTCTACAGATGCTCTTCAAGGATGCAAATGAGTCAGAAATATCCTAAAAAAATACACAAAATAAAGAATTAAATGATGGTTTAGTAGTTGAAATAGCTGATTTACATTTTCATATGGCCACAGTGCTCAATGAGGTGGCTAAAAGATAGTAGTGAAAAACTTCAATAATGGAATGAATTAAAATACGTTTTCCTAATTGTTTAAACCAGTGGTGTCTATAAATTGCAGAATTTTAAACAAAGTTCACAAATAATTACAAATAGAGTATTTTCTATGTGCCAGACACTATTCTAGAAAGTTTCATATCTGATATCTACTAAATGTCAAAATACCTGTCCATAGGGATTATCTGTTTCTAAATGTGAGACTTCAGTAGGAGACGCCAATGAAAAATCAAACAATCCATTACATAATCACTCCACAAATAATATTAACAGAAAAACGAACAAGGAAAAAGATCCAAGAGGGAGGGGGGGGGGAAAAAAAGAATTCAAAATTAAAAGTTTTTTAAATTGGTTTGGGAATGTGGCTTAGTAGTAGAGTGGTTGCCTAGCATGTATGAGGCCCTGGGTTCAATTCCTCAGTACTACATAAACAGAAAAGGCAAAATGGTGCTGTGGCTCAAAGTAGTAGAGTGCCAGCCTTGAGCAAAAAGAAGCTCAGGGACCATGCCCAGTCCTGAGTCCCCAGGACTGGCAGAAAGAAAAAAAAATAATGGGAGATGAGATTGGTCCCTGTTTGACAACATGATAAAAAGGATAATGGGCACAAACCCTTTGTCAAGACAGAGAAGTGAGGCCATGGAAATAATCAACTTGATCATAATCAGTGATAATAGCTCATATATAAACTTCCAGGAACTTCCCTATAAATGGATTAAAATTTGGTCCAATTGTAAAATGGAATGGATTGAAACTTGGTTCAACTGTAGAATGAAAAAAAGACAGAAAGAAAGAAAGAAAGAAAAAAAGTAGAAAGAAAGTCAATACAGACAGCTAAAAACAACAATACCTCATTCCATATTTTCTTCCTGAAGACAAATAGTCATAAGACAATTGGTCTGCAAAAACCATCATTCCTCACAATTCTTCTCTCAAAGAAATGGGAGTCTGTATCCCAGAAAATTAGCTTGAGCTTTTAAAGCCAGGCTGTCAGCGCTTACTGGGATAATGTACTGTACTTAAGGAAAGAAACATGCCTTAACAGCAATCCAGGGACAATCTACATAAACAAAGGTATTAAGGCAAGAAATTAAACAGCATTATTTGAAAGAAATGCAATGGGGTGTTAAAAGATTAGAACAGGTTTGCTAGGAATAACCAATGTTGTTAGTTTCAAACTCTACCCCACTCTCAACTACTCTACTTCAAGGAAAAGGTATATAGTCATATTTGTCTTTTGCCTAAGTCTATCATACTTGACAGAGTTCTGAGGATTTGGTAATCTAATACTTGTTGTTAGGTGCTTCAAATAGTAACCAGCAAAATAATTCTACAGAAACATCAATAGCTGTGGCTGCTGCTATTAGTGCTACTGTAGATCTTTTCTTTTTCTTTAGCCTCCCTATCTCTTAATCTTTCTGGGAAGGATCAAAAACCACAACCAGAATACAGACAAAAAAAAAGTAAAAAGGGGTAAATGTGAGACGATATAAGAAAAAGAAAGCATCCCAAACTTTGTACTTCCACTGAAGCTTACAGTAGGCCTGAGGTAAAAAAGTGGGAAACTTTAACTCTGAATTTTTAGTTCTTGGAAATTATTTTTATTTCCTGAAAGTGACCAGAGGACAATTATTAAGGCTTGCCTTTCAGAGAGCTGGAGAAGAACTAATGCTGCAGGATAAATCTGAATGGACAGTGGGAAGAGAAAAGCAAAATGAGTACACCTCCTGCCAACCATGCTTATCCTGGCTACACATATGGTATAAAGTTTGAGAGAGATAGAGGTACAGGAATGGAGGAACACGATTAGATTGGGAAACATCCTCTATGCCAGGTACTTATTGCATGCATTTTCCAACTCATGTTTATGGAAACTTTAAGGTATGCTGTGTAATAAAAAAAAATTATAGGGGCAACTATATTTTAGAAATACTGCCATGTTCTATAATTGACAAGGCAAAACTTAGAAATGGCATAAAATTTTAATGTATGAAAAATCATATTCACAAGTCAGAGTTGTAAGTTCTATGAATTAGATAATTTTTTTGATAAATCTTATTTCTGTGTGGATGAAAATGTATTTGTGTAGTTAATATATTTAATTTGAAACAAGTTTAGAATTCTTAAGCATTAATTGTAATTACTAATTTAAAATACATGAAGCCTTTACAAGTAATAAAAATATATTTGTATAACAGTTTGCAGTATCAATTGTTCAGGAATTCAGAAAGTCTCCTTCTACCTTCTTATTCCCAATAACTGATAAAAATCCTACATGTACATGTTTATGAGCAGTAATTGCTAAAAAAAAAAAAAAAACCATAAGGGGGAAAATCTTATGGCTTTCATAGCTGAATTGAAAATTTTTTGCCAAATAAGTAGCCCAGTCATTTTGAATTCTTATCACGTGTCAGTAAATTAAATTAATAAATAATAACTAAATAATTAAATAATAGTCAATGTTCCTCTACCTCTGTAATGTTTCATTCTTTTACATGAAACTATTTATCTAGTTGTCCCAGGACTGTGGTTGAATTTTTTGTTATGTTTTCTTCATTGAAAGGTCTAGCCAATGTCAAGAGTCAAGGCTTTGAGTTCAAACCAACACACATGAAAAAGCAAAACAGACAGGTACAGTGACTCACACATGTAATCCAGCTGCTCAGGAGGCACAGATTGGGAGAATCCTGGTTTGATGCTGGCCTGAGCAAATATAAGACCCTATTTCCCCAAATAACCAAGTAATAATAAAGCAAAAAGGGTGAAGGTGTGGTTCAAGTGACAAAACATATACCCACAACCCACAAGTGAAGTCTTCAGTTCAAACCCAGTACCATAAAAACAAACCAAAAAAAGGTCTAGGCATATTGCTGGGCACAGTAGTATGCTCCTGTGATCTTTGCACTTACTAGGGAAAGGCTCGGAAGAAGCCAAAGTTCATTAAGGCCAGCCTGAGCTATGTCTAAAGACTGTTTCAACAAACAAACCCCAAAACAGGTAAAAAACACAAGGGTCTAGATGTCTAGACTTTCAATCTGATCTTAGGTCAAGTATCACAGTGCCTTTATTATTACTGCTGGGTATATAGTAAACTTCCAAACAAGAAAACATGAGTACTTCCATTTGCTTTTCTCAGCATTTTGTCAGAATCAGTAGTTTTTTTCATTTATCTAGATTGTCTAACATTTTCTGATGTTTTACATTTACAGTTTTCAGAGTGTTTCACATTTCCCTTGTTACATTCATTATTTTATTCCTTTGAGAACACTGTGAATGAGACCGCTCATTGTATTTTGGACACTACTACAAATATATAAAAAGACAATTGATCTTTGTACTTGGATCATATATACTGTATACCTTGTTGAACTCATATAATAGATATAAATATAAAATATAAATATAAAAATCTAATAGCTATAAAATGGATTCCTTGAGACAGATCATGTCTTCTACAAACAGTACTAGTCTTCCTTCCCAATCTGTTTTTTGTCCTGACTGCCCTAGCTAGAATCTTCATTGCAATGTCAAACAGAAATGGCAAGAGTGGATACATCCTTGTTTTTGAACTGCAAAGTACTGAGTCTTTTCACTATGAATTAGGAGGTAAGCTTTGAGTATTTATGGATGCTCTCTTTTTCAGATTGCAGAAATCCCACTATTCCTAATTAGTTAAGAGTTATTACCATGAAAAAGTATTCAATTATGTCAAATCTATTTTTTTAGTTGAGATGATTTCTAATTAAAAAAAAAAAAATCTACTGATAAGTTACATTAAGTGACTTGGTGCTGAACCAGTATTGTATACCCAGGATAAATTCCTCTTGGTCACCACATATAACCAGTTTTTAGGTGTTGTGGGATTTAGTTTGCTAATATTTAATTGAGGATATTTATATGCATAATCATAGCAATACTGACTTGCAGTTTCCCTATGCTACCTTTGGTTTTCATAGAGTAATACATCATAAATATTTATTAAAATGAGACAAGACGCATTCTGTGCTCTACTTCCTGAAAGAGCTTGTGAAAAATATTATTAGCTCTTCAAATGTTTGGCAGAATTCACTCTACATTTGTCCAGTCTGGGTTTTTCTTTGTGGGTACTGACTTACTAACTCATTTCATATACTTCTATCCAGATTGTCTACTTATGGTGTTTCTTCCTAGAATTTTTCCTCATCTGCACTGCCTAATTTGTTGATATACAATTGTTTATCAATAATTTATATAATCCTAATTTTTTTCTTTGCTTTTCTTTCTAGTGTCTTAAGATGAAATGTGGATTTGTTTATGTGAGAGCTCCTTTCTGTTTCTTTTTCTTTTCATTTGCCAGTTCTGGGGCTTGAACTCTGGGCACTGACCCTGAGCCTCTTTTGTGCTCAAGGCTAGTGCTCTACCATTTCAGCCACAAATACACTCTGGGATTTTTCTGAGTACTTTATTGGAGGTAAGAGTCTCTGTTTAGGCTGCCTTCAAATCCTGCTTCTCATCAAATTTTACCTCCTGAGTCACCAAAATTGTAGGTGTGAAACAGGGGCACCTGACTCTCCTTTTTATTTCAATATAAGCATTAGTAGCTCAAACTTCCCTGTAAGTATGATATATTTGGGGATGCAGTTTCTTTTTCCTCTTCTGCGAATATTTATTTCCTTTTGACTTTTACTTTTGTTTCATGTTACTTAGGAGTATGTTAAGTTACAGTGAGCTTTCCAAAGTTTTTACGTTAATGACTTTTTTCTATCATTGATTTCTAATCTCCATTCATAGGATATCTAAACATATTTTGCATTATTTCAACATATTAAGCTTTATGCATTTGATTTATGGCAGAAGATACAGTCTACACTGAAGAATGTTATATGAATACTTTGAGGAAAACATAATTTATAGTTGTTGGGTGGAATGTTCTGTTGTTGCCTATTAGGTCTCGATAATGTATGGTGTATTTTCTTTTTGGTCATCTAATTGTTTTACAGATGACTAAAAGTATATTAAAGTCAGTATTGTGGAATTACCTATTTTTCTATTTTTATTATTATTTATCTTCTGATAGAATGATCTTTTTTTTTTTTTCTTCCTGGTTGGGTTGGTCAAGGGGCTTGAACTCAGGGCCTAGGAGCCGTCCCTCAGTTCAAGGCTAGTGCTCTACCACTTGAGCCACAGAGTCACTTCTAGTTTTCTGGTGGTTAATTGGAGATAAGAGTCTCACCACTTTCCTGCCTGGGCTGGCTTAGAACCTCGACTCTCAGATTTCAGCCTCTTGAGTAGCTAGGATTGATTACAAGTGTGAGCCAACAGCACCCATCTTAGAATGATCTTTTATCATAATAAAATGTCTCAATTATGACATACTTTTGTTGGTACAACTACCGTAGCTTTATTGTGGTTATTATAGTTTACATTATGCATCTATAAGATTCCAACCTTTTATTTTCAACCTTTTTTTGAGTCAATAGTTGTGCCACGTACATAAAACTTGATTAAAAAAAAAGTTAGACAACTTCTGCCTTTGTTTTATTCACATTTGATGTTATACTAGCTATTGTATGAGAAAAGAGACTTGCTTTGTAGCTCATCCCTGGCCTCAAACTTGGAATCCTTCTTCTTGACCTCCAAATGCTGGGATTATGGATGTGTGTTAACAAGCTTAGCTATTGTATCTGTATAATTGACAACTGCTATTCTACTTTCTTTCTCAAATCGTTTTTTTGCTCTTCTATTCTTCTTTTGGCATTATTTTCTTTTTTTCTTTTTTTGGTCAGTTGTGGGGCTTGAACTCTAGGCCTGGGTGCTGTACCTAAGCTCTTCAGCTCAAGGCTAGTGCAACCACAGCACCACTTCTGGCTTTTTCTGTTTATGTGGTGCTGAAAAATCGAACCCAGGGCCTCATGCATACAAGGCAGGCACGCTACCACTGAGCCACCTTCCCAGCCCAGAATTGAGTATTTTCTAATGTAGCTTTTCTTTTTCTTTTTTTTCCCCTGCACTGTTGGACTAAAACAAGGACAACGTATAGGCTGAACAAGTGCTCAATCAATGAACTTAGTCTTGCATCTTAATTTGATTTTTTCATTTTTGTTTTACATTTATAATGATTGTTCTAATATTTATTATATGCAGTTTAACTTATCAATATCAGCTTGATTTCACCACGGTAGATAGAATTTTTCCTTTAACAGTATGGTTATACAAAGTTTATTTGTTCCTATTACAATCATAATTCCTTATATCTTACTATATTTCCTGTCTGTAGTCACATTTCCTTAATCTTTTGAGTTTTTTCCTCTTTGTTACTTTTTTTTTTGGGGGGGGGGGGGGGTCGGTCATGGGGCCTGAACTCTGGGCCTGGGCGCTGTCCCTCAGCTCTTCAGCTCAAGGCTAGCGCTCTACCACTTGAGCCACAGCGCCACTTCCGGCTTTTTTCTTTTTGCTTATGTGGTGCTAAGGAATTGAACCTAAGGCCTCAGGCATGCAAGGCAAGCGCTCTACCACTGAGCCACCTTCTCAGCCCCTCTTTGTTACTTTTAAGATTTTTCTCTTTATCTTTGACCTTCAGCATTTTTACCATGTTTTTCTGTACATCCATTTCCTCCCCCCCAGGAATTCAATAAATTTCTTAAGTGTGTAGATTAGTTTTTCAAGAAATATGTAAGTTTTCTTACTGCAACCTCATTACATTTTCCTATCCCTCTGATATTTTTAAGTTTCCAATGGTATATATAATGGTGTTACTCATTTTTCTGAGAGTCCACTTGTATCTATTCTTTCTTTCTTTCTTTAACCCTGTAGCACTGAGGCTTAAACCCAAGGGCGGGGCGGGGGGGGGGGGGGGGGGGGGGAGGGGAGGAGGAATCATCGTTTGCTCAGTGTGGTAGCTTAGTCAGCACATCCATAATGGACCCTTCTTTTTTGCTGCCTATGGTGGAGGTGGAGTCAAAGGACTTGTCTGCCCGCCCCAGTTGGTTGGCTTTGAACCAGGATCCCCAAGATTTCAGCCTTCTAAGTAGCTATGGTTTTGTTTTTGTTGTTGTTTTTGTGTGGGCCTAGGAATTTGTTACTGTCCCTAAGCATTTTTGCTCAAGGACAGTGCTCTACCACTTGGGCTGCAACTCTACTTCTGGCTTTTTGATGGTTAATTGAAGGTAAGAATTTCACTTTCTTGCCTCAGCTTGCTTTGAACTGTGATGCTCAGATCTCAGCCTTCTGAGTATATAGAATTACAAGTGTGAGCCACAGGTGCCCAGCTTAGTAGCTATACTGTTATGTATTTTGATATTAATATATATCCAACTTTGCTCAATCTATTTTGTGCCCATTGAAATCTATTGAGCCACATTTGTGAATTTTAAATGTGCTATTAGTACTTTAGTACATTAGTACATTTTTCGGCTGTAGATTTTTCCATTTGGTCCCTATGGATAATTTAGATCTCCTTATTGATATTTTGCTGTACTGGGGCTTGAATTCAGGGCCATAGCTTTTGCTTTTTTTTTGCTCAGGGTGGGTGCTCTAACATTTGAATCATGCCTCCACTCCTGGCGTTTTTGCTGGTTAACTGGAGGTAAGAGTTTACAGATTCATCTGCCTTGGCTGGCCCTGAAGCTTGATTCTCAGATCTCAACCTCTTGAGTAGATAGGATATAGATGTGAACCACCAGTCCCCCTTCTTTTTGTTTTTAATTCATGATTTTCTCTAGTTCTATGAAATATATGAATGGTTTGTCTTTTTTTGTTAAATTTGACATCTGATCTCTCAGTTGTATTTTCCTTTTGGGGGGAGGTGCTGTTTTTCTCCCACTATTTGGGTCATAGCTTATTTCTGTGAATACCTCAATTTTTTTGTTGGAAATTGGACTTTTTTTTATAATGATCATGGCAACTTCCTTTCCCCCCACCTCTTTTCTGGTGCTGTTATTTTCTTGTTTACTTTTTAATGACCAGCTGGAATTCGGTTATTTCCCAATCCTTAATGATGCTAAACATCTAAAATTGTGCTCCTTAGGGAGGTGGTTTGAGTACCTCATGATCACTCTGGATTTCACTATGGCTGTCCTCCTTTATTATATTCAGGAATTTAACTCTACTGACTATTGTACTCCTTTTCAGCAATTTCTTAGGCATTGTTTTAAAAGTTACTCCATTCAAGCTGTTCTTTTGAAGGAATAATCTCAAAGGTCAGTTTGATATTTGCTCAGGCCAAACAACAGGGCTCTGCCAGCTCCTACTCCCCTTAGCCCTTTCTGCTGGCTAGTCAGTATAGTTTAGGCTATGTGGCCACTAAACCCACAAGTCTCTTCTACAATTGTAGACTCCCACTCTTCTTGAGGCTGAGAACGCAATTCACTATTTTTATCACTTTTCTTTAGTGGTACTGGGACTTGAACTCAGGGCCTCATGCTTGCTAGGCAGGCAACCTACTGTGACTTTGGCCTTGTTTACTTTAGCTTACATTTTACATTAGGTCTCCTGCTTTTGCCTGGGGCTGGGCTTGGACATGGTAGGTGTTGTATGTCCTCAATTTTGACTTAACAATCTCCATCTTAGATCCTCACCCCTTTTCCTGAAATCAGGTGACCAGATCAGACCTGACTGCAATTGTTAACTCCCACCCCCTCTACCAACAGTCTCTAGCTGCAGCAGTGGAATGCCTTTCACTCAGACCTAACTGCAACTGTTGCAAGTAAACACAGCCCTAGCTATGAATCTTTGGCTCCAGCTGCAACTGCAGAGTACTCCCTTCCCCTAGTGGAACTTTCCATCCCTAGTCTTTGGCCCTATAAAGATATTCCCTTTGCACAAAGAAAGGCATTGCCCCCAGCCTAAAAGGTACAGCCTTGTCAGCTTGCTGACAATAACTTTGCTGTACATGACTTGGTGTCCTCGTGGTTCCTGGGCTGGAGCTTTCAGTGGGTACCACAGTGCAGCTAGAATATAGATGAGAGTCATCATATCGGTTTGTTTGTTGAGATGGGTCTTGCTAACTGCCCTAGAGCATCCTCCTAATCATTCTACATCTCTCATTAGTTGTGAATATAGGCCTGAGCCACTGTGCCCTGGCTAACAATTTCACTGGTACAATGAAAACATATGAAATAAATTGAACATCTCTCTATGACACATTCTGAGACAACCAGGACTAAGAGGAACTTACCCTATCTGATAAGAGTACTATTACAAAGTCCTATAGGTAGAGACAGACATGTTTCTCATCAAGATCTTGAAAAAAGCCAATGTTGTCCCATGCCACCATTCCTACTTAAAGAATGTATAGAGGTGCACACAGATCTGAAAAACGGAACTGTCTATATTCATACATGAGTATACCTTTTAAAAAAGAAAAAAATACCTTTTAGAACTAGTAAGTAATAGGTATGAGTTTAATCCAAAGAAGTCAATTATATTTCTAAATATAGTAATGATCAACAAGGCCAGGTGTGGTGGCTCACATCTGTAATCCTATAACAGTTCAAGAGGCAGAGATCAGGAGGAATATAGTTTGAGGCCAGGATGAGCAAATATTCCTTCTCATCTTAACCAACAAAAAAGCTGGGTGTTTTAAGCATGTGTCTATTATCTCAGGTACAGCAGGAAGCATAAATAGGATCAAAGTTTACCCTGGCTTAGCCAAAAAGCAAGCCCCTACCTCAAAAATAATCAGAGCAGAAAGGCCTAGAGACATGACTGAAGCGGTAGTGACTACCTAGCAGCTGCAGCCCTGATTTCAAACATTAGTTCTGCCAAAGAAAAATAAGAGAAAAATGGAATTAAAAGCCCTTAAAATCAATATAATAGCTCCAAAAATACTTACAAACTTAACAAAACATTTATGGAAACTATAAGCAGAAAGTGTAAAACATGGAAAAGATCAAGTGTTGGTAGCTGAGATCTGAGGATCTCAGATCTCAATCCTGGGTAGACAAATCTGAGATACTTATCTCTAATTAACCAGCAAAAACTTAAACTGGATGAATGGCTTAAGGGGTAGAGTACCGGTTGTGAATGAAAATTAAAACAAGAGCTTGAATCCCAGAATTCAAGCTGGCAAAGTGCATATACACACACAGATGAAGGAAATCAAGGAACACCCAAATAAACAGGCATAATATTATGTTCATGATATGGAAAACAACATAGTACTAGAGGTCAAGTCTATTCAAATTGCTTTACAGAGTTAACTCTATTAAAATTGAAATTTCAGCAGTGTTTTTTTTTTGTACGTATAGACAAGTTGATTATAGACGTAGAAATCTACCCACACAAATATGGTCTATTGATTCTTGGCAAAGATATATTCAATGGGAAAAAAGTCATTTTAGTAAATGGCACAGTATCAATTGGACATCCATTTAAAAAAAAAAAACAACCAAAAAAACCCAACACTCCAAAAAATTCTTTGACTAAAAAATTATGTTCTTTATTCCAAAATTATAAGCTAAATTACTGGAGAAAACCTTTGGAACCTCAGATCAGGATAGGTAATAAGCTATCAGTCATTAACAAAAAGCACAATCAAAGAAAAAAGAAAGAGTTCCTCAAAATTATTAACATTTACTATGTGAAAAACACTATGTCATAAAGGAAAAGATATGCTATAGCCGTGAGAAATTATTTGCAAATCACACATCTGTCAGAAACTTCTACCCAGAATATACAATATAACTAAATCCTAAAACTCAATGGTAAGTAATAGTTCATTCAAATTAGAGGATGAGGGGTTCTAGGAAGACAGCTCAACAGTAGAGTGGTGGCCTCGCATGCATAAGGCCCTGGGCTCGATTCCTCAGCACCACATAAACAGAAAAGGCTAGATGTGGCGCTATGGCTCAAGTGGTAGAGCGCTAGCTTTGAGCTGAAGAGCTCAGGGACAGTACCCAGGCCTAGAGTTCAAGCCCCATGACCAACAAAAACAACAACAAAAACAAATTAGAGGTTGAAACAGGAAGCTGAAAAAGATTGTACCCTTTATCGAGTTGTAATGAGATGCAAGTACCCAGTGAAAGCAGAAGAGAACCGGGCTAGCCAACAAACCTACCCACCAAATCACCCAACCAAATTGGTGAGAACTAAGGACACTAATGGATGCTAGGAACTGGCACACTTAAGTATTTCAAGAGGGGAAAGGCCAACACAGAATTCTATATCCAGCAAAAATGCCCTGCAGGAAGGAAAGGGAAATTGAGATATCTTCAAATGAATTAGAGAACATTTGTTGCCATGCCTATCCTAGAAAAAAAGGCTACAGAAATTTCAGAAATGGAACAGTGATGAAAAAAAATATTACAGGCAACTTTTCTAAATTATGTTTGAATTAAAGTGAAAGCTGCAACACACTTTGATGCTCAAAAATTATGTAGAGCAAATTGACATTATAAAAAGGAGGAAAGGGTACAAAGGAATTTTAAGGGATGTTCAATGTAAAATGCTCATATTAGTAGATGGCGGTAAGTTACTTATATATAATATCTAGAGCAAATTTCAAATAAAAATCTAAGAGGAAGACTCAAAACACCATGGATAAAAATAAATTCTAAAAAAAAAGGTACACGTTTCTAAGAAAGGTATAGGAAAGAAGAATAAAGAAAACAGAAACAGGAGTGTGATGGCTTATAATCTTAGCTACTCAGAGATTAGAATGGTCAAGGTCAGTTTGGGCAAAAAAAAAAAAAAAATCAGTGAGATCCATTTTTTACCAGTAGCTTGACAAGGTGGTATGTGTCTGTCATCCCAGCTATATGAGTCATAAATCTGAGAGTCATGGTCTAGGTTGGCTATACAAAAATTACAGCTACTATCCCCCAAATAACTATAGCAAAAATGGATAATGGGGTGGAAGGGTTGGTTCTGGTGCAAGAGCACATGATTAGCAAGCAAAAATACCCAAGTATAACTCCCAGCTCCACAAAAACAAAAAAACAAACAAACAAAAAAAAACAATAGAACAGAGGGAAGAGAAATGGAAGCTTTAAATTTTATAAATCAATGTTCACCCTGAATGTAAATAGTTTAAAACAAACCAAGTTAAAGAGGTTGGCAAAAAGGATATATATCTATAGAGAGAGATTATGTAACTGCATTATTCAATGAAGAACTGCAAGGAACAAAACTAAACAACATAGACCTTATTTTGGCATGAGATACCAGAAGAATTTTACAAAGTCTCTAACAAGTACATTTGTCTAATTAAATTGAAGTTAAGATTTAACAAGAAGGAACCTTTTTTTTTTTTTTTTGCCTGTCCTGGGGCTTTAATTCAGGGCCTGGACACTGAACCACAGCACCACCTTAGGCTTTTTCTATTTATGTGGTACTGAGGAATCGAGCCCAGGGCTTCATGCATGCTAGGCAAACACTCTACCACTAAACCATATTCCTAGCCTAATTTAATATAATTTCATGGAATTTTATAGAATTGTACATTAATACTATTACAAAATTTTTAGTCATAATTCTTGCTTATAGGCAGTATGAAAGTACAACTATCATAACTCAGATTATCTCTTTCTTTCTCTTATTAAAACTTTTCACAGGTAAGAGAACTGGGGTTATAGCTCAGTAGTAGAGCATTTGCCTACCATGTGTAAGGCCTTGGGTTGAATTCTCATTACTGTAAAAATCAAGCAAGCAAAACAACAAAAAAAAAAAAAAAAGAAAGAAAAAGAAAAACAAAGCACCCCCCCCAAACACAACCTTGTTCATAGATAAAACTCAAATACTCAAATATCTGCAATGACATAGCAATAATTCATAACTGCTCAATCACCCATATCTCAAAATTTAAACAGATCTCATTAATCTGAAAAAGATCAATTGGATGACTGAAACCACAAATAATGGTTCCTCTGTGTGTGTGTGTGTGTATTCCTATATATAACAGGTTTAAGATAAAACTTATAAATTAGACACAGAAGATTAACAATAAATACATGTGTGTGTGTATACACACACACACACACACACACATATATACATAGATATATTTTTTTTTTTTGGTCAGTTGTTGGGCTTGAACTCTGGGCCTGGGTGCTGTCCCTGAGCTCTTCAGTTCAAAGCGAGCACTCTACTACTTGAGCCACAGTGCCACTTCTGGTTTTCTGGTTGTTAACTGGAGATAAGAGTCTCATGGGCTTTCCTACCTGGGATGGCTTTGAACCACAATCCTCATATCTCAGCCTCCTAAGTAGCTAGGATTATAGGTGTGAGCCACAGGCACCAGACTTTGGAACAATATAACAAAAGTATATAAACATATTATCTCTTTGAAGAGTCAGGACAGACAGATGATGTTGGCTAATCCTTGTAATCTTGGCTATTCACAATGCTGAATTCTGGAAGACAGAAATTCAAGCCAGCCTGGGGAGGATAAAAGTGCATGGGACTCTCATCTGTAGTTAATCAACAAAAAGCAGGATTGGACATGAGGTTCAAGTGGTAGAGCACTAGCTAGGTTAGCCAGCAAGTACAAGGTCTGAGTACAAACCCAAGCATACCCCACTCCCTGACACACCAAAAACAGGTATTTTTTTTTAAATCACAGTTGATTCATCACAATATCTGAAACCATAGAAAGCCAAACTGTGGATAAAGGTCCTTTTATAGACAAATTTGGGAATATAATCTACTTAAAAACTTTTGCTCTCTGGTCTTCATTTTATTTTCTGTGCTTATTTAGTATTGAGGTACTTATGAATATGAAGTTCAGTATGTTTAATAAAACAGTTTGAGAAATACAAAATACAAAGTGATGTATATGCATTCTGATTTTAGATGGTTAGGCTGCTTTTACCCCTCTCTACTCTCCCTTCTCCATACTCTATTTTGCTTTTTTCTCCACTCTAGATGTCAGCAATGCCTTCCATTTGTATGTCACTTCAAATTATAATGTACTTTCAAATATATTTTTGAGAGGATCTTAAAAATTCAACACAGATTAGAAAATCAAAGATCAGGGAAAATAAAGATTAGAAAAAACAGGTGACTTTACCACCTCCAATTCAAGAACTTCTGGCTTTTAATTAAAAAGTGTTCTCATTTTATTTCTAAGTTATGCTACCTTTCCTTCCAAGAAACTCTTGTTGGGATTTCTATTTGGATTATTAATCTAGTGTAATACAAACAGGTTTACCAGGTTACATTCTCCAAAGGTAATTTTAATATATTTAGAGAATCAACAGTATTTGTGCTCCCAGCATACATTCTTTAAAAATTACATTAAGTGCTTTACTAGGATATAACTGATGCACAATAAATTTCTCATATTTGAAACATACAATCTGATGAGTTATGATATCACCAACAAAAAACTTTTCTATAATTCCTGTAAGTTTGTCTTCTTTTGTAGTCTCCTTCTTGTCCCTCCCTCAGGACCGATTTAATTTTTTCACTTTGGATTAGCTGTATTTTTCTAGTTTTATGTAAGTGGAAATACTATGATTTACCTTGACATAATTATGGCTTCTTTCACTTGATATAATTCTGAGATTTACTCATATTAACATCTATCAACATAAGGCTGAGAATTTTTTGTTCCTTTTTACTGTTGAGCACTATTCCATAACATAGATGTACCAAAAGCTAGTTGTCATGTAACTACTGACTGCTGACAGACTGTTTACAGTCTATTTTATTGCAAATAGTTCAAACTATTTATTGTAATAAAAAAAAGCTGTTATGAACATTTGTGTGCAAGTCTTAGTGTAGACAAACCACACTGGTTTTAAAAATTACCTATTGCCAGGCACAAGTGGCTCATGTCTGTAATCCTAGCTACTCAGGAGGCTGAGATCTGAGGATTATGGTTCACAGCCATCCCAGGCAGGAAACTCATTGAGACTCTTAACTCTAATTAATCTCCAGAAAACCAGAAGTGGTGCTCAAGTGGTAAGGTGCTAGCCTTAAGCAATAAAGCTGAGGAACAGGGCCTAAGCCCCGAGTTTAAGCCTGTCATTTCTACACATACATATATGTTTTGTTGGAACCCACTCGTACCCCTAGCGGAGGTTCTTCATTTGTTGTCATACCATTTAAATGTTTTATATACTTAAGACAATTTAACACATATTATGTGTTCAATGGGAGTTTTACATACCTTGCTATTCCATTGACCTATATTCAACTTACGGAGGGAGGCTTGGTTCACATTTTTAAACTTCCTAACAGAGTGGGCAATTAAAACAATGCTCAAAACTCTCTGTGGACATATTTAATCACCTAATAAAAACTTAACTACAAATGAACAAAATAGAGATAAAATAGATGGAACAAGTGTTTAAACACAGTTAACAAATAGAGTACTTAAGAATTTTGGGGCTGGGAAGGTGGCTCAGTGGTAGAGCGCTTGCCTTGCATGCCTGAGGCCCTGGGTTCGATTCCTCAGCACCACATAAGCAAAAAAGGAAAAAGCCGGAAATGTCACTGTGGCTAGTGGTATAGCGCTAGCCTTGAGCTGAAGAGCTGAGGGACAGCGCCCAGGCCCAGAGTTCAAGGCCCCAGAACCGGACCCCCCCCCCAAAAAAAAACAATGGTGATGGCTCAACACCTGTAATCTTAGCTACTCAGGAGGCTGAGATCTGAGGATTGCAGTTTGATGCTTTCCAGTCCAGGCAGGAAAGTCCACGAGACTTTTTTTGGCCAGTCCTGGGCGCTGTCCCTGAGCCTTGGCACCACTTTTGGCTTTTCTGAGTAGTTTACTGGTGATAAGAGTCTCATGGGGACTTTTCTGCCTGGGCTAGTTTCGAACTGTGATCCTATGAGCTCAGCCTCCTGAGTAGCTAGGATTATAGGTCTGAGCCACTGGCACCCAGTTTTCATGAGACTCTTACCTCCAATTAACCCACTAGAAAACCAGAGTAGAGCTGTTGCTCAAAATGGTAGAGCACTAGCCTTGAGCAAATGAGCTCAGGGACAGTGCCTAAGCCCAGAGTTCAAGCCCTACAACAAAAAAAAAACACACAAACAAAAAAAACACACAAAAAAAATGTTAGTGAATTGAACCTAGTGGACATTATAACTCAATCATACTCCTCTTCTCCAGAAAGTATGTTTTCCAACATTTTCTTTAGAATTTTGTTTTGCTCTTTAACAAATATAGCAGTACTTTCTACTTGAAATTTTGTTCTTATCTTGACCTTCTGTTGTCAATCTAAGTAAAAGCAAATGCCTATATTCCACAAAAGGCAGAGGTACATAGCAAGACCTTGTCTCAAAAGAAACCCCAAGGGCTGGGAATACAGCTCACTGGTAAAGTCCTTGTGTTTAATCTCCAGCCCAGGGGGTTAAAAAAAAAAAAAAGCATATCTAGAAATTCCACTAAGTATGTACTGAAAAAAATTGAAAACAATCTTTGGACATTAATGTTGAAACTGGCATTATTCAAAACAGTCAAAAGAAGCAACTCAAATTTCCATGGAAATAAAGAGACAAAACATTATACATATGTATAATGAAATATTTACCAGCTTTAAATAGGAAATTTTTATGACCTATTCTACAACATGGATGACATTATGCTAAGTGAAGCAGGAAGCCAGTTAGAGCAGGGGTTATTTTTTTTTTTTTAACAATATGACAGTTTTAACAGTCTGGAGATACTCAGAAAGCTAAATATAGACCTCCCCTATGACCCAGCCATACCACTCCTAGGCATCTACCCTGAGCAACAGGAATCAGTATACAAAGACACATGCACCTCCATGTTTATTGCAGCACTGTTCACAATAGCCAAGATTTGGAAACAACCAGATGCCCCACTACTGATGAGTGAATCCAAAAATTGTGGTACCTATATAGAATGGAATATTATGCACCCATTAGAAAGGACAAAATAATGGCATTTGCAGGGAAATAGATGGAACTAGAGCAGATTATTTTGAGAGAAGTAAGCCAAGAACAAAGAGACAAACGGCACATGGTCTCCCTGATATGTGGATGCTAAACCCAAAATACAAGAAGATATGGCAAACAGGACTCAAGAAACAAAGGACAACTACCCATTTTATCATATCATTGCTAAATGACTCCATGTTCTGGACCATATATATGGTATATGCATATATGCACACAACATATATACCATATATATGGTATATATGCATATATGCACACAACAGAGGGAAGCAAGGAGGAGGAACAGAATAGGAACAGCCTACACTAAGCAAAAGGAAAGAAATGTAAACATCACCTGATGTGGAAAAAATAACTTGTCAAAGCTCATAGAATTCACAAACTGTATAGACCATGATAATGACAATTTGCCTTGTGAAAGTTAAAATGTGTTTGTGACTCTAAGCATCACTATTCCACAAGATTGTGAAATAGGTGAAATTTATGTAATCACCTAATCTCAATTAAAGAAAAAAAGTGAAAGAAGGAATGGGTTAAGAGACATGGGTGACAATGTTTGTCAGACACTTTGTACTAATAATACTACTTTGTAGAATGGGAACTTCTTTGTACAACTACTTAAAGATAAAAAAACTAAAAAAAAAAAAAACCAATATGACAGTTTTGAAAGATGCAAAGAGTTCTGGAGATGGGTGGTAATCATGGTAGTAGTGGTAGAGCGCTTGCCTTGCATGCCTGAGGCCGAGTTCGATTCCTCAGCACCACATAAGCAAAAAGAAAAAAGCCAAAAGTGGCACTGTGGCTCAAGTGGTAGAGTGCTAGCCTTGAGCTGAAGAGCTGAGGGACAGTGCCCAGGCCCAGAGTTTAGGCCCCATGACCGTACCACCCCCCCCCCCCAAAATCTGAACATTTGAGCTGGACGCCGGTGGCTCACGTCTGTAATCCTAGCTACTCAGGAGGCTGAGATCTGAGGATCACGGTTCAAAGCCAGCCCAGGCAAAGAAAGTCCATGAGGCTCTTATTTCCAATAGACCACTAGAAAACAGGAAGTGGTGCTGTGGCTCAAGCGGTAGAGCACTCACCTTGAGCTGAAGACTGAGGGAGAGTGCCCAAGCCCAGAGTTCAAGCCCCACGACCGACCAAAAAAAAAAATCTTAACATACTTAAAGCCACTGAACTGTATTAATAAGTTATGAGAAATTTTGTCATATACATTTCACCAAAGTCAAATTTCTAATCTTCTATCTTAAGAAGCTAGAAAAAGGACAGAATTAACTTAAAGAATGAAACAGACAACCAACCGAAATTTGGTTCTTTGAAAAAAGCAAAATTGATAAAACTATAGCTAAAGAAGGGGAAAATGAGGTAAGGAGATATCTGTATCTATGTATCTGTCTACATATATATAAAATAACTGGGAAGGTAGGATATTTCAAAACCTAAGGGTGTAGGTATATTTCAAAGAGCAACTGACAATGTCAAATGCTACAAATCAAAGATATAGGCCAAAAGACCTGATAATAGCATATAATCTACATAATATATTATAGCAAGAACTATCAAGAGTTAGAAACAAGGGGTTGGGAAGGTGGCTCAGTGGTAGAGCGCTTGCCTTGCATGCTCAAGGCCCTGGGTTCGATTCCTCAGCCCCACATAAGCAAAAAGAAAAAAGCCGGAAGTGGCACTGTGGCTCAAGTGGTAGAGTGCTAGCCTTGAGCTGAAGAGCTGAGGGACAGCGCCCAGGCCCAGAGTTCAGGCCCCACGACCGGACCAAAAAAAAAAAAAAGAGAGAAACAAGATAAATGAGCAAAGAGAAAGAATACACAGAAATTTGGAAGTGAAAACAAATGCAGACAATTCAATCGGAAGTAATTTCATTCTAAAGACAGCAAAGGGGTTAGCTGGAAGAAAATGAGTTCAACAGAGGGCTGTGGAAGTTAACTTAGTAGAATTCAAGAGAATATACTAATATTTTTAGAGGATAGAGAAATAGAGAATGTTTTTTCAAACTCTCTTACATATGTAATAATTATTATTAAAAGCAGTAATTGTAAGTTAATAGTATTATGTGTCAGACACTGTTCTAAGTATTTTTTTGCATTTTATTTTATTAATTTTTTTATTGTGAGAATACCATACAGAGGAGTTACAATTACACGGGCAAGATAACGAGTACATTTCTTTTTTTTTTTTTTTTTTTGGGTCCAGTCGTGGGCCTGGCCGCTGTCCCTCAGCTCTTCGGCTCAAGGCTAGCGCTCTACCACTTGAGCCACAGCACCACTTCTGGCTTTTTTCTTTTTGCTTATGTGGTGCTGAGGAATTGAACCCAGGGCCTCATGCATGCAAGGCAAGTGCTCTACCACTGAGCCACCTTCCCAGCCCATGAGTACATTTCTTATCAAGCATTGTTGCCTCCTCTTTGTTTTGTTCTAAGTATTTTTATATGTGATTTTTCTTTTATTTGGTCAGTAATGGAGCTTGAACTCAGGGCCTAGGCACTGTTCCTGAGCTTTTTTTATACACAAGGCTGGTGCTCTACTACTTTTCTTTTTTTTTTGGTAGTTGTGCTCTTCAGCTCAAGGCAAGCGTTCTACCGCTTGAGCCACAGCACCACTTCCGATTTTCTAGTGGTTTATTGGAGATAAGAGTCTCACAGACTTTCCTGCCCAGGCTAGCTTTGAACCGTGATCCTCAGATCTCAGCCTCCTAAGTAGCTATGATTACAGGCATGAGCCACCAGCGCCCGGCTTAGTGATCTACTACTTTGAGCCACAGTACCATTTCGAGTTTTCTCATGGACTTTCCTGTCTAGGCTGGCTATTAACAGTGACCCTCAGATCTCAGCCTCCTGTCAGCTTCGATTACAGGCATGAGTCATTGGCACCCAGCTACTGTTCATATTTTATATATTAAATGACTTTTTACATAACCTTTAGAGATAGGTTCACATGGAATCTTTATTTTAGCAGTGAGGAAAATGAAGAGAAAGAGACTTAAATTATCCCCAAACAGGAGTAGTAAGTCCAGTACTAAATTGAGCCAAAAAGAGACAATGATTCCAGTAAATAAAAATAGTTCTTATAGAAGTAAGGTTTGCTTAGTTTCACAAAGTGGGAAAGGTATCAAAGAAAAAAGCAACTGCCATCATATAGTTATGGAAAGTCACAAAAAGGAAAACAAGGGGGGCTGGGAAGGTGGCTCAGTGGTAGAGAGTTTGCCTTGCATGCATAAGGCCCTGGGTTTGATTCCTTAGCACCACATAAGCAAAAAGAAAAAAGCCGGAAGTAGTGCTGTGGCTCAAGTGATAGAGCACTAGCCTTGAGCTGAAGAGCTGAAGGACAGCGTCCAGGCCCAGAGTTCAGACCCCACGACTGGACCCAAAAAAAAAAGGAAAACAAGGTTTCCTTTTGGTTTATGTCTTGTAATTTGAGCTACTCAGGAGTTTGAGATCTGAGGATTGTAACACAAAGCCATGCCGAGTAAAATAGTCCAAGAGACTCCATATCCAATTAGCCAGCATAAAAGCTGGACTGGAGGTGCTAGAGCTTCACCTGTGGGCAGGCAGGAAAGCCTACTGGCCCTGAGTTCAAACCACAGTAAGGCGGTGGGGGGGAGAAAAAATGAGCACTGGAGATTCAAATTAAAATGGAAGAAAAACAGTCTAAGAAAAAGTTATCTACTATGAGGTAGATGAACTGCAAAAAAAAAAAAAAAGAAACATGGAAAAAAGAATGAATACACATTTACATACATGTAAATGCTAGTTAAGAAATGAAAACAAAACAAAGAAAACCTACTGTGGTATTTTAAATAAAACAATCATATAAGCCTTATATATGGTTGAGGTTGGTAGAGACAGGGAGAATGAAAGAGTGACAAGATACATCATACTCATGTTAAACTGAAACTTCTTTAAACAACTAAAGATTTTTTTAAAAATGTAAAGAATATTTAATAGCAGTCTATAAAACATTAGAAAACTATGAAGTTATTTTTGATATATGTAGTATTTAATAAGGATATTAAAATTTTATAGGCAGGAGCTTTATTAAGTATCTCCTAAATAATGAGGGTGCCCCTTTAATAAAAATCTTTTTTGATACCTAATCATTTTCAACAACACAGGAATTTTACTCTTTATAAGGCTAGAAACTTAAAAGGATCACCATGGAGAAGGACACAGACTTTGTATTTTATTGGCTTTTATACAGCTACTGTTTTTAATGAAAGTGATTTAAATCACTCCCCTACAATATTTTACTGTGAAAATTTTGAGTCACAGAAATCTAAAGAAATTCATAGTTAAATGCCTAGATAGCTGTATTTATGCTCTATCATTACCATTTTATGATGTGCTTTCATTTTTTTTCACTTATCTATCCAATCCATCTATTAAAGAATTGGTTTTGGGGGGTCAATATTGAGGTCTGGAATTTAGGAACTAGTGAGTGTTAAGCCACTTATGAAACCTGAAAGCATTAGCTAAATGCAGTTCTTTACACGTGTGTGAGGTGTGTGTGTGTGGGGGGGGGTAATGTGTGTGTAATTCCCATTATTTCTTAGAAGGGAAATCTAAGGATATGTAATAGACACGACAAACACATGTGACTCTTTGCACACAACTTCAGTGTTCCTGTAGGATAAACATTACTCATGTATTTCCTTATTCAGGATGACTGAATAAGTCATGATTGAGTTTATTTATGACTGGTTATAAATAAACTTTATGACTAGTTGTGATTTAGTTGTGGTCTACCAAGCAGACAAAAGCTAACTCTGAAGACAGACTTGAGTTGGAAACCTGGGGCTAGCACGAGCTGTGACATTCAAGGCTTAGTCATTTAATCTAGATTCAAGTGTCCTTACTTGCAAAAATGAGATACTAGTAGCAACACCAAATAATGAGATTTACCTGAGATAATGTACAAAATAACTTGTATAGCTGGTACAGAAAGGGCACAAAAATATTAACAATTGTCACTTTAGTCCATACAGTGTACAATAATTCCTTTCTACAGTATGGTTATCCCTGCATGCCCTTGCAACTGTTTGTAACATTCTTCTTCATTACCTTATCTTTCTAATAATCTTGGATAGTCTGTGATTGAAGACAGAATGAAGAGTAAGGGCCCAAAGCACATATACCCTTTATCATTCTACTCCATTCTGAAGGAAATAGGTATTTGTTGTTGTTACTAAAAGCAGTAATGGTCTGAACATAGAGTATACAATATGAGTACAACTTTTACTTTTCACAACTGGTTGATATGAGGCCAATGAACTCTGTCCTCTGCCTTACAACCCTCTTGAGCCATTTCAACATAGCACCAAAACCACATAGCAATTTCTATCAAATGTGGTTCAATTAAATGTGAAATGCTATCTTTACCTGATCACATGATCAAATGCCTTTCTATCATAGAGAGCATATGTATGCTAGTTGTGTCATGTGGCATAAAACTAGATGGATTCATAAAAACTCTACCAGCAACATGCCTCTTTAAAAACAATTTCCAATAAAAGCAGTAGATCTACTTTTGTGTTTTATTTAAGAATATGACATCTGCAAAACAAGCTTAAAATCTATGTCTCTGGTAATTTTTGAGGATTAAATTTAGCACCTTCTCTTTGCCAAAGGAATCAGAATCTAAATGTAAAACTTAGTGCTGCTGTGCTAAGTAACATACCTTATACATAACTCATCTTTCTTCACTTAAAAGTATGAAGCTAGCAAACTATAAATTGTTAGTATAATAAGTATTTTAAATGACTTCTGAACATAGTACTGATTATACATCCTTTGTATAATATTCTAGGGATGAAAATAAATATAAGGAAATCTCCAACTCCACTCATGCAGTAATATTGGTATCGTAATTTAAAAATGATTTATGTACATGACAGAAAGCAAGTAAGCATATTAATTATATTTCATAGCAAGATTTTCACTTGAGACAAGAGACAAATATAGAATCAAAGAAGAAAAAGTCTGCTATGCCAAACTGAAGACATCACTATAAATTCATGATCAATCAAAAACCACTTCCTAGTTGTCTCCTCTTAGAAATATCCCTGAGGGGCTGGGAAGTTGGCTCAGTGGTAGAGCGCTTGCCTTGCACGCATGAGGCCCTGGGTTCGATTCCTCAGAACCACATAAGCAAAAAGAAAAAAGCCGGAAGTGCGCTGTGGCTCAAGTGGTAGAGTGTTAGCCTTGAGTTGAAGAGCTGAGGGACAGTGCCCAGGCCCAGAGTTCAGGCCCCACGACCGGACCACCCCCCCCAAAAAAGAAATATCCCTGAGAATTATCTCCAACTAACCAGCAAAAAAGCCAAAAGTGGAAGTGCGGCTCAAGTGATGAAGGCCAGCTTCATGGGGGGGGGGGGGGGCACCCCCCCACTGTGTCCATGCGCATGCATGCATACACACAGAATCAAAAAACCAAAACAAACAAAAAAGCCATTGAGGGTGACTAGTTCCCAACTCTTTACTTTGAAGCTTGACAAAGTGATTAACTCAAGTATTGAATGAAGGAATTCCCTATAGAGACTCTCCAAAACTGACAAAATCACATCTTTGTCCAAGGTCTGGTAGTCACCACTTATCCAAGTGGTTATATTTAGCACTATCAGTAGCAATCTGACATTATTTATCTCCCATATGATGCAATAAATATGAGGTACAGAACATCACCTGTTAAGTATTCCTGAGTTTTAAGGTTACAGAGCCTTTGGAAATTCAATGGGAAATAAAGAAATGAAAAGAACATTACGAAGGCAAGGGCAAAATCAGCATGTGGGTATATTCTTTAAGACTACAGGTTTGGTCAATCAGGTACCAGAAAAAGTCAGATGTACTGGGTAACAAAAGGAACTACTGTAATCACCGAAGGCAAAGCACGTGTTTTCATTGACTACACCCTGAGGGGATGGTTCAAAGACATTTTGGAACAGAGGAAATTTGAATGTTAATTTTCATAAGTACTGTAATTGATACTGGAATTGCCTCGATATATCTTTAGTAAATATATGCTGGAATATTTAGGAGACACCAAAGGTAGTGGCCCACACCTGTAATTCTAGCATTTGGAAGGCAGAGATAGGTGAGCACGACATAAAAAACAAGAACAAACAAATCCCTAAAGAGCTGTCAACAAACTAGCAAAGAGTTCAATAACACGGGGCTATTCTTTATTAATTTTCTCTTATTTCTGTAAGACGGACCATTTTCTTAGCATAAAAGAATTGCACCACTGAGAAATACAGCATAAAAAGTACAACTACACTGGAATTAAATATGGATTCAAATTTCACTCTAGTTGCATAGCTGAAGACAAGTTATTTAACATCCACAAACTTTGTCTCATCCATTAAGTAGTAATATCCACGTCATTAGGTTGTTGTGAGAATTTAAGATTGCATGAGTAAACTGCCTAGCAATGTTGCACAAAATAAGTAAACCTGTTTTTCGTAGCACAAAATAAGTAAACCTGTTTTTCGTAGTTTATGTATGTAGCCGAGTTATTTACACATTCCCTAAGGGAAAAATATTCCTAATTTAGAGGTCAAAGTGAAATAAAAGGAGAAAATGAACACACATACATTTAAATCAAAGAATTACAATTAAAACAGTAGTTAAGTGAAAATCATGAAGATGCTTAGCTATCCAAACTCTTTCATATATAGCATACAGTGTAGTTTGCCACTGGTATTAGCTTGTCTCCAAATAAAGCACTTAAGAAATAAGCAGAAGTTAGAGCATTTTCCCAATCTTAATAGTCGGTTAGTATGCTAAAAAAGCAAATTTTTAAGCTTTTTATCTTCTTTACATTCTAAGAAAGTCCAGGATCATTGGGCTTTATACTCAATATTCAAACACATGTAATTCCTTTCTTCAGGTCTAACCTGCTTGTCATTTCATCCTCTTTTCAGATGAGGCCGGCAATAAAACGACGAGATGCAGAGCAATCCTCAGGTAGGAAAAATAGATGTGTTTACAATTTAACAAAAAATAATAAATTACAAAAAAAAAAAAAAGAAGTGCCATCTTTTTTTCTTTGCACTACAAGAGAGGAAAACAAGCAGCGCGAGGAGGGAGGGAATAAACACCTCCGGCTCGCGGAAACACCAGGTGGGTGACACCTCCGCTAGCTTAGGGTTTTGGAACGGGCATTATAGACGTGCAAATGAAGCACCCCTGGGAGATCCGGGAGATTGCGCCCCACGGCGCGGGGGGGGGGCGGGGAACCACAAGGCTAGTTACTCACGGAAGGATTAGAAGCCACCGTGGGGACCCCGTGGGGGGGGTGAGCTCTCGAGGCTTTTCCTCGCCCGCCAGCGCCCAGGTGGGCGACGCGTGGTGCCAGTCCCCAGGCGGGCGCGCCCCGAGCGCACGGGCGGCGTGCCGGGGCGGGCGACCCTCCCCTCCCCGTTACCTGCGGGCGGCGGGGCCGGGGCCCGGAGGCCTGCTGCTGCTCCTTCTCCTCCCCGCCAGGCTGCGGCGGCGGCGGCGGCGGCCCGGGGGGAGGGGGCGGAGCGCGCGCCGGGCTCCCTCTCCTCCCCCGGGAGGCTCAGGGACCCTATCTCGGGCCGCCGCGCCTAGGCCCGGGAGCCGCCGGCGGCTGGGGCATGGCGGCACAGCCCGCCGGCGTGCCCGTGAGCGGGGAAAGGTGCGAGGCGCGGGGAGGAGGGCGCCTCCGGTGTCCGGAGGGCCCTGAGGGGAGGAGCGAGCGGGGCCCGGGGAGCCGCGCGCAGGCGGCCGTTGGGGGCGGTTGGCCGAGGGCAGGCGGCCGTTTCGGGAGCGCGGCGACGGCTCGCGTTTCTCCCGGCGGGGCGGGGTGGGAAGAAGGGGAAGGGGAGTGAGGGAAAGGGGAGGGGAGGCTGGGAGGGAGCCGCCGCCGCCGCGCGCGCGTGCGGGCCGGCGCCGCCGCCGTTGCCGCTCGGCTCACTCCAGCCTGTTTGGGGGGCACTTTGTTTGTGTCCCACAATGCTCTGCGCGGACTGCCGGGCTCGGTGGAAGAGGAGGGGAAGTGGGCGGGGCGGCGCGTGCTCAGGGGCGGGGCCCGAGGAGAGCGGGAAGAGGGGGGCGGCGGAGGAGGAAACTAGGCTATTTTGCGCAAGCGTAGAGCCGCTCTCCGGGTCCTGGGTGCTCCGCGGTGGCGACTCGGCGGGTCTGGCTGGAAGTGCAGCCCGCCCGCCCAGCAAACCTCGCGGGCCTTGACTGCGTCCGGCCTGTGTGCACACGTGCAGGTGGGCAGGCCATCGTCTCAGCCGGCTCCTCGCTTACATCAAGGGGAGCTGTGCTTCCACGGGTGTGTTTTCTTTCTTTGAACTACAGACGAAAGAAACTCGGCTTTCTCGTGTGGTTTCCGCAGCCGTGCTCGGAACTGCCACGCTCCACTCTCAGAGAGTCAGTCTGTGAACACTTTTCACCTGTGGAAACCGAGGCCCGCCCAGGGGGCTGATAAGCCGGCCTGGTGCCTGCTGCCCCGGCGGGCTCCAGCCACCCCTTCCCCGCCAGGTGTCTCAGATTCCACACCATCTTGGCTCCCTAGCATCCTTGTAGCGCTCTAAGATTGTTCTAGCATTTTCCAGGTTGATCTTCCAGTGCGTGCAATTGCGAGATGACTAGAAAAATAAGACTCCCAAGTCCCTCTGGTCTCGCGACGCAGGCAACCTGGGGACAGGGGCACCAAGCTCCCTCCCCTCCCCCTCCCCCTTTCCGGTTTGAGGTTGTAGCTCTAAGTACAGGCCTTCCAGGGAGTGGTGTGCAGGTCACCCCAGACTGACCCAGAGGGGAGTTATTGATCACCTACAAAGTTAACCATGTAAAATGTTAAAACAGAAACATCAAACTCCCAACCCTTAGGTTTGGGTCAGTGTATCTTCCCAACTGAGACCCTGGAACTTGGCGAAAGGAGTGGGGGTGGGGTCAGGGAGAGAAGCCATCTGTCAGTACTCCCCAAGCAGGTGGTGGACCAGGCCAGCTAGATGCTCCTTGGGGGTCAGTACGTTCTGGACGCTCAGCATTTTCATACTTTGTTTTCTCACACAAGGTAGATTGAAGTCGGCTGAGACTGTAGATTACATTTGTCTACCCAAACACTTGGCGACATCTCCCATTTATCTTCTTCCAGAGAAACAAGAAGCCAAACGTCCCAAGCCCTAATTCTTTGTGCGAACACGCACCTGTGCCTGTACTGGGGCTTGAACTCAAGATGGGGGGGGGTTCCCTCTTAGCTTTTTCTGCTCAAGGCTAGCACTCTAGCACTTAGGCCCCAGCCCCACTTCCCACTTTTTGGTGGTTTAATTGGAGCTAAGAGTCTCTTCGACTTGTCTACTCAGGTTGGCTTCGAAACTTGATCCTGAGATCGCAGCCTCCCTAGTAGCTATGATTACAGTTATAAGCTACTAGCACTGGGTTTCTAATTCTAACCAATTAAATTTACTTTAGAAATAAAGTCAATAAAACCGGTTTCTATTTGTGTAGTCTTCGCAGTTTCTAGAACATTTTCTAGCATGCATTGTATTTAATTCTCATCCTTGCAGCAACCTAATCCATAAGATTTTAGGATTCCCACCACCATTTTCATTCTTCTCATCTCAAAGATGAACACAAGCAAAAAGTTGCAAATTAGGCCTAGTTTTTGAAGGAGAAGGTGAAAGGAGAATGTTTACCCCCAAGAAACTTGACAGCTGCCAAGCAAGGCTCAGGAAGATGTGCCTGAGCTCCAGGCCCTAGTAAGGTTTGGGGTGTGGGTGAAAATGTACAAGGTAAGCAACTGGAGAAGAATCTGGTAGGAATAAAGTAGCCAAATGAATCCATCCTAGTTATCCTAGGGCATTTAATAGGACCGTCAATATAAGACCATTAGGCATGTCTTTACTAATTGTGTCTCGGGGGACTGTGGTGGCAGCTGCAGTTTATTATGAGACAGGCAGAGCTGACACACAAAACTGCTTTCCTTATTTGTTTGTCTCCTCTCCCTTTTCTCATCCCTCCATATCATTATAGGACATAGATCTCTTATCACATCTAGGCTGGGAAAATAGCTCAAAAATGTTTATTTGTTCATCTCATCCCTACTCTTAAGTATGAAGAACTCATTAACCAACAAATGGCTATTGGGTCCTTATGCATTATGCTAGATGCTTAGAGAGAGTGTGAGAAAAAATATATAAGGAAGATTAACTATTGCAGGAATTCTCTTCTCTGTTTTGGCTTTGGGCAGGGACAGTTTCTGTAGCTTCTGCAACCTCCCACGTGTTTTCTTTCTGAGCTAGCAGAGACTTGCCTTCAGGTTGCTGCAATATATGCACCTTTCTTTGACACTAGGCTAAATAATACTGCTGGGAGGATTTTTTTGAAATCAGAACCCTGTACACAGGTGAAACAAACTAGACAGATGAGGAAACTTTAATTATTAACCTGGAGCAGATGATTCTAAGGAATTCAAACTCCAGGCAGATTCCAAAGGGTTTGTTTTACCATGAGCTGTTTAGGGGACCAAATTCTGGCACTTCCTCATGGTCATTTGGGACTGAGTGAGAACTTATTTAGTTCAAAACATAATCCAAGAGGAGGAATGCTTTCATCAGGAAAATCTCCAGCCTGACTTGAATCATTCCCATGAGGAGAGCCCATTATTGCACAAGTCAACCTTGCTTCTTTATTAGATCATTTCAACAATATAAACAAAGATTATTCCCACTCTTTTACATTGAAACTTGCTCCTCTTCCAGTGTTCCTATTTCACTCATTTCTCAGTTGGGCAGGTCAGCTTTGCTACTCACTGCTCTACTGAATTTCAGTCCCATTAACCAGTCCTGGTGAATCTGTCATCCTGAGGGGTCACCATCCTAGAATACGATGAGATAGATTGTGTCTAGAGAATTAAAGTACCACTCATCTTGTTCCTAAATAAACTCTCTTCTCTTTATTCTCTACACAGTAGACAGAATTGTAGTGCATAGCAATCATATGACCCAACAATGGCTTCCTGTTCTCAAGCTAAAGTCCTAAACCCTTAGCATGCCTTTCTCTGCACCCTGGGATCTGGGCCCTTCCAAGTTTTCAGCTTCTGTCACTGTCTTCTTCAAGGAAATGTCAGTTACAGAGTTAGGTTTTTTTCACATGTAAAATACCACGCTCTTTCTCACATTGCTTACATTATAATCTTTTCCTTGGCTAATTTCCTCTCCATCCTCAGATCTCTTACATCTAATATGCCCATATGATTTTGTATTTAAGGCACATTATTTTATAGTGCATAATGTATAATGTATATACTATATATGAGGTTCATTTATATAATATGCATGTGGCAGTTTATTGAGCTATATAACTGAACTATCATCCAATTCACCCTTTTGAAGTGTATAATTGCCAGGTTTATTTTTAAACTTTCCCGTTACAGAAATAAGTCCATACCCATTAGCAACCACTAACCTATCTCTCTTCTGTCTGTGCAGATTTGGGGAGGAGGGTTGGTTGTGGGGCTTGAACTCTAGGCCTAGGCGCTATCCCTGTGCTCTTCAGCTCAAGGCCAGTGCTCTACCACTTGAGTTACAGCACCACTTCTGGTTTTCTGGTGGTTAATAGGAGATAAGAGTCTCATGGACTTTCCTGCCTGAGCTGGCTTTGAACTGTGATCCTCAGATCTCAGCCTCCTGAATAGCGAGGCTTACAGGTATGAGCCACCCAGCTTGCCCATGCAGATTTTAGTTTGTTAAGGAATTATACTATGCATAGTTGGCATATCTGTTAAGTTCTCTCTATTTTTCTCCTCTTGCCCCCAATATATGTAAGGGACTAGGTTGATGGTCCTATGTGTTTGCTAGTGTTTAGAGTGATGGATTGTATCTTTGTGGTCTAGTTAACACGTTCTTTGTTCTCTGCATTTTTCTATAAAGTGAGTGTAGGATCTAGGCTAGGGGCATAGCTCAAGAGATAGACCAATTACTGCAAACAAGCAGTAGAACCTCTCAAAACAAAAACAACAAAGCCGGGTGCTGGTGGCTCTCGCCTGTAATCCTACTTAGGAGGCTGAGAGCTGAGGATCACGGTTCAAAGCTAGCCCAGGCAGGAAAGTGCGTGAGACTCCTATTTCCAATTAACCATCAAAAAACCAGAAGTGGTGCTGTGGCTCAAGCTATAGAGCACTGGCCTTGAGCTGAAGAGCACAGGGACAGTGCTTAGGCCCAGAGTTCAAGCCCCACGACCGACAAAAACAAAAACACAAAACAAAAAACAAAGTAAAGAAATGAACAGATTTAAAGAAAATGACTTTCATTTTAATTTTGGCTTCTCTTTGTGATATCAGCTACTATTGATGGTAGGAGTTTTAAATGGTCATGGATTTCTGCAATGTTTCCATAAAAGGAAATTGTGCTTTTCCTCCATTTGATTGCTTAGTGGAATGGTATATAGGAAGTGCTTAATTCTTACCACCGAAGATTTTTTTTTTTTTTTTGGTCCGGTCGTGGGGCCTGAACTCTGGGCCTGGGCGCTGTCCCTCAGCTCTTCAGCTCAAGGCTAGTGCTCTACCACTTGAGCCACAGCACCACTTCCAGCTTTTTTTTTTTCTTTTTGCTTATGTGGTGCTGAGGAATCGAACCCAGGGCCTCAGGCATGCAAGGCAAGCGCTCTACCACTGAGCCACCTTCCCAGCCCCCGAAGATTTTTTTTAAAACTCGACACTTTTCATTTCCAGATGCTGCTACCCAGATACAAAAGTTCTTAACCTGACCTTTATGACCTTGATTCTTTGATATTCTTCTCATCTTTGCATGGTCCTGCATGACCTAATCCCTGTCTATTTCTCTAGCCTTATTTCAGGCCACTGTATTTAACTGTTTTCATTTTCTAAATTACCCAGATCTTTTTCATCTCAGAATATTTGCATGTAAGCCCTCTACTCAGAAATCTTTTCCCAACTTTCCCTTCCTTTTCTTCTTATTTTCTCTTATCATTTCCCTTAACTCATACTTATCTTTTAATCACACTTCCTAAAGAAGATTATATCCTCTCATATCACTCTACTTATAATTCATAGAACTTGTTATAGTTCATATTTATATTTATACTTATTTGTGTGATTACTCATTGGCTGGTTCTTTCTCAGTAAACTACACATACACACACACACACACACACACACACACACACACACACACACACACACACTTTTTCCTCTTCCTGGGGCTTGAACTTAGGGCCGAGGCACTGTCCCTGTGCTTCTTTTGCTCAAAGATAGGACTCTATCACTTGAGCCACAGTGCCACTTCAGCCTTTTTCTGTTTATGTGGTATTGAGGAATGGAACCTGGGCACGCTAGGCAAGCACTCTACTACTAAGCCACATTCCCAGCCTATAATTTCTAAGAACACAAAGATCACCTATGGTGGATTCTTTTCCCCTAAGCTCAAGTTAATACCTGGAATATAGTATTCCAAGTATGTGCACACTGAATTAAGGCCAGATTTGGTGAAAGTGAAATACTTTGTCTCATTAATAAATAATAAAGATAGCACCCTGTTTAGTAGGTATAAAGATGTGAAGGTATGAGTTCAAACCCTAGTGCTAGGAGAGAGAGAAAAAAAAAGAGAGAGAAGAAACAGGTAGCTAACATTCATTGAGGAAAAGTACTGTTCTACTATTCATTATAATCATACAAAGTGATTTTTATGATTATCTCTGTTTTATGAATAAGGAAACTGAAGAGAGATGAACACATTTGCCATAGATGATATAGTAGTAAATATTAGAGCCAGGATTCAGACATAAGAAATTGGGCGTTAAAAACCTTAAATATCAGGTTAAAAATCCTAATAATCCCCATATACTTCAATCCACAGGAAAAGTAAGATGTACAGAATAGCCTAATGGAATATTCCTGCCTCATCTCCCAAAGTACCTGGAACTACATGCATATGCTATTATGCCTGACCACATGCATATTTCTTTCTCTATATTTAATTTCATAAATTTCCTTGTCTAACACAGCGTTCTTTCTGCAAAGCGAACAACAGATACCATGCATTCTTGATGGGAAACAATGAAAAGACATTATTAGCATATTCATCTGATTTCCTCAATCTGTTGATTGGGTTTGAATGTGGTTGTACATATTTTTGCAGCCTACAGGCTAATAAACAATTTAATAAACTTTGAAACAGTGCAATCACATTTTCTTCTTTTGCAGAGATTCTGAAGTCAGCTCATGTTATATGAGTATTAACTCAGCGCAATGGTAGCCTGTAAGACTCATGGAAAGCCATCTCAAGGGCCACAGGAAAGAAAGAACTAGCTTGAATTGCAGTTTATTATACAGTTATGACATAGTGAGAAGTAGCAGGAGAAAAGGGAGGTACCTTTACACACTTTGGTGGGGTATAAACAAAATATCAGAATACAGGTTATGCAAAGTTTATATTACTGCATTTTCCCCCACTTTATGTCAGGGTTTCTCGCTCATGGTCTGACTAGGAAGATCAAAGTTGATATTTGAACAAGGAAGTCCAACACATTAAAGGTTCACAAAACCAACATTGACACTTGTATATTGGAATCACATGGGGCAAATATGCCTGGCCAATAGCTCTATCTTGTCAGTCATCCTGATGAGTAGCTCTGGGTGTTGTCTGTACTTTTGGGCACAGGATAAGTGGAGTCAGAATGGCATCAAATATGCGGAGCTGACTTAAGACCTTGTAAATTAAACTGTCTCATGTATATTTACTGCATTATGAATTATGCTACATCCTCGTTCAGCTTGCTTGTCATTCAACCTCTTGAGCTGTACCTCCTTCTTCTCTATGTAGGTCAGAACATTTATGCTTCATGATTTTTTTTTTTTTTTGATCGGTCATGGGGCTTGAACTCTGGGCTTGGGCGCTATCCCTCAGCTCTTCAGCTCAAGGCAAGTGCTCTACCGCTTGAGCCACAGTGCCACTTTTGGTTTTCTAGTCATTTATTGGAGATAAGAGTCTCACAGACTTTCCTTGCCTGGGCTGGCTTTGAACCGTGATCCTCAGATCTCAGACTCCTGAGTAGCTAGGATTACAGGCATGAGCCACCGGCGCCCAGCTGCTTCAAGATTTTTATATCTCTTCAATATGCTTCAAATGCTATTTGCTACTCAGTTTCTTTTAGCTTCCTTATTTTTATTTTATTTTCTACTCCTTACATAGAAAATTCTGATATAATGCAACAAATAACATGTCACAAAATAATCATTAATAGTAAAACTATCTTTAAAGATCTCTTAAATCACCATAAAAACATAACATGTTGTACTTTCTGAACCATGTTGGAGGCTGACAGGCTGTCTTTCAATAAGTCCAAACACAATTAGGTTTTTCCTCTTGTGTTAGAATAGATTGGTCATTGCAATTATTATTTTCTGTTTATGCCAGTACTGGGGCTTAAACTTGGCCTCATATTTTTACTTGACTTTTTTGCCTAAGGCCAGTGCCCTACCACCTGAGCCATGGCTCTACTCCTGCCTTTTTGCTGGTTAATTTATTAGAGATAAAAGTTTTACAGATTTGTCTTCCTCTGCTGACTTCAAACCGAGGTCCTCAGATCTCCTCCTGAGGTAGGTAGGATTACAGACATGAGCTATTAGTGCCTGGCTTGCTCACTGTTTTTGTATGTGCTGCAGTCATGGCTTGAACTCAGGGCCTTGGGGCTTGAACTCTAGTTTAGCTTGCTTGCTTATGGCTGCTGGTATTCAACTACTTGAGCCATACCTCCAACCTGAGTTTTGCTGGCTAAGTGGAAATGGAGTCTGGTGGGCTATTCTGCCCATGCTAGCTTCAAACTGTCATCCTCTGATATCAGTCTCCCGTGTAGCTAGGATTAGCTATAAGCCTCTAGTACATGGCTAATGTATTTTTTTTCTCTTTTGGAGTATGGGGTTTGAACTCAAGACCTCTCACTTGCTCAGCTTGCTTGCTCTGTGGCACTCTGCCACTTGAGCCATGCCTCTAGCCTTTTTTGCTATACTGAGTTTTGAACTAGGGGCCTTGAGCTTGCTAGGCTGTGACAATACCATGAGCTACTCCTCTAGCCCTTAATATTCACTCTTCTATTGAGCAACAGAAGTTATTGGCTTGTACTAGAAACTCTAGCCCTGGGCTAACATTGCTAGGTGCCCACACCATGAGAGGCACTTGGAAATGGAGACCGGCTAAGGGGATAATGTTCATTTTTTTTTGCATCTTCTGCCTACTCTGGGCAGATGATAAGATGGATGAGACGATTCTTTTGCTTTCCTTTCTCAAGCCTACCTGAACTCATATGAATAAAACACATGTATGCTGTACTTTTTCTAAGAAATAGCATATATAAAATAGTGAAAGAGAAATAGGATATATATCTTTCATGGTGCTGAGGGTTGAACTTAGGATGTTGCACATGTGAGACAGATACATATAGCCCTCATAGTTATGCTTAAAAAACGAACAACTATATCAAAAATCCTTGGCCAGACAGCAGTGGCTCATGCTTGTAATCTAGCTACTCAGGAGGCTGACATCTGAGGACTGCAGTTCAAAGCCATCCCAAGCAAGGAAGTCCATGAGACTCATCTCTAAGCACCAAAAAGCTAGAAGCTAGGAGCTGTGGCTCAATTGGTAGAGTGCCAGCTTAAAGTGAGCTAAGCAAGAGTGTGAAGCTCTTGAGTTCAAGCACACACACACACACACACAAACAGACACAAAAAACTTTAGAACAAAAAGAGAAATCAATATTCAGTGACCATTGGTCTAGATTTTTATATCATACCTTGCTGAAGTAGGATGATAGTATCAGGACCAGAAAATTGTATGAGTATCTGTATGGTAATATTTTAAAGAGTGAAATGGGTTCTGTATGGCTGCCCCAGGTTTCTTCTAGGAGAATCTTCCTTGGAACCTGTTACTCTCAAGGTCTTCATTAAAACAGGAGCACTTTTGCCTCCTGAGAGCAGGGTCAGACCTGTAGTACATAGCTTTGCCACAATGCTGTTCATTTGTAAGAGCAGTGGGAAAGCAGCACCTGAAAGTTCCCAAGCCTCATAGAGGGTCTTGTTGAGATTGAAAAACATCTGTTGGTGAAGCATCGATCCAAAGATTTCCAGAGCCAAATCACAGCCACATGTTACCTGTCAGGTAAATATTATTCTGTATACTTTTCAGGTGGGAAATGGAGGCATAAAGAAATTAAATAGCTCGCCCATGATGACTTCAGCTCTGTTTACTCCAAAGTCCATGCTTACAGTATACACTATACTTGTCATGGGTATAGTATACAAGAGATAGTGTTTTGTTAGATCAAATCTTGAGTGTTTGAAAGATGGGTAAGGCGGAACAAAAGGGATCTGAAATGATAGGTTGTAGGGAGTAGGGTGTTTGATGATCTACTACAGTGTATCCTAGGTATATAGACAGATATACAGATAGTTCTACTCCATAGGTTTTGGGGAGGATATGGTAAAAAAAAAAAAAATTGGAAAATTAATGAAGTAGCAATGCAGAAAGAGTGATAATTTTGGATTTTTTGTGGTTCTGCAGATTGAACCCAGGGCTTTGCACATTATAGGCAAGCACGCTGTCCTTAGCTATACTAGCTTAGCTACATATGTGTACATATGTAATTTTGAGATATTCAGCCATATACATATATATGTGTATGCATGTATACATATGTGTATATAGATATGTAATTATATAATTATTAATATAATTGCCATGAACAATTATGTTAATATAATGTTACCCGTTATAGCAATGATATATAACTTACATTAATTAAATGTTATTAGATACTAGTATAACTAGTTGATCATTAAATATAAAATAATTATATAACAAATACATAATTTTGAGACAAGGTTTTAAGCCTGGCTTTGAACTTGCAATATTCCTCTTCAGTCAGAGTAACTGGGATTCTCACTACCATGCATGGTTTGGGATGGGCAATGTTAACATCATGGCACAGTAAGCTAGTGAGGATCCCTGTCATCCCTCTCCACTTGAAGGACATAGAAATGATGCTGTTGGGGGCCAAAAGTGAAAAGGGAACTAAAACCTGGATCTGTAAACCTCCTGCATCAAACAGGAATGTCAAAGCAGATTGTATACCAGAGGCTTGGTGCTGGCCTTCTAATAATTGTGTAGGGACAGATTAAATAGTTTTTAAGATAGAAGGAAAGAAGTTGAGGCTGAGATCTCTAAATCAAATTGGGGATCCTGAAGAGCCCCCCTTTAGTGGAAAAGGGAGTGAGGAAATCTTCAGAGAAATTAAGAAGAAATGTATATCTTCTCTGTTCATATTTATTAAATCTAAACCATGTACTTATAAAAGCAAAGAGGAAATGTTAGTATAAAAGCTGATCCCAAACAATGAGATCCTTTTTGTGTCTGAAAGTCTGCAGTCCAAACTACATATGAGCTACTTTTCAAAGATTTATCAAACAGTCTAAATAGAATTCTAAAACCTTCATTTTAACAGAACATTCCTAAAAAGATTATAAAATAAATAGTTTGAAAAATGACCTGAGATAAAGTCAGGGCTGTGCATGGTGGCACACTTGTGATCCTAGGTATTGGGCTGAAGTAGAAGGATGGTAAGTTTAACTCTTGTCTGGGCAACTCAATTAGACTTTGTCTCAAAACAAATAAAAATAAATAAATAAGATAAAAGGAGGAGAGGGAGAGAAAAAAGAAGGGAGAGCAACACAATATTTTGTAAAGGTAGACCAGGAAGATTTTGAAAAGGATACATATAGAATAGTATTTTCAGGCACGAAACACATCTTTAGTGAAGCTAAAACTGAACAGCTGTATTTAACATAGATTAATATAATTCAATGGGTGGTTAGAGAATGAGAACATAGCTACACTATAACTATCCATTGGAATATGCAAGCAGAAGAGAGAGAAAACAAGAAGGAAAATTGAAATTGGTATCCAAAGCAAACCATTAGTAATTTCTAGGATAAGGGCTGAGCATTTCCCAGGAATTATAAACAGCTTAATTGTTCAAACTGAAGAAAGCTGACTTATGAGCCAAAGAAATAAGAGGGCATGGCTTAGTGGTAGAGTGCCTACCAACAAATGTGAGGCCCTGGGTTTAAATTCCAGTACCACCAAAGTGCTGATGGTAAAAGTACATTGTGTATTTGTAAGAAAATGGAAAGACTTGGAAAAAATCATATTAAGTGAAGTAAGCCAGATCCAAAGAAACATAGATCCCATGGTTTCCCTTATTTGCAATAATTAGTATATGTCTAGAATAGTCTTAGCAGATGAGCAGAATAGCTCAACAGCTGTGTACATATGACTATATGAGGGTGCTAAATGAAATGAACCTCAAGAAATGGACACAAGAGGTTTTTCTTTGTTGTTGTTGTTTTTAATGTACTATGTGATTTTTTTTTTGTCTCTTTTGTATGTTCTTCCCTCTATGGTATATCCCCTGTTGTTACTATATTTGATTTTGATACCCTGGTATTGTATATATGTTTATTTGAATTAGGGAAGGGAAGGGGGACGACAGAATGTGAGACAAAGGACAAGGGGGAACCAACGCAACAGCGACATACACAAGACAGTACGTTGGAAATGATCTGTACAACTTGGAGGGGGGCTAAGGGGGAAGGAATGCAGGAGAAAATTGAGGGAAGGGTAACAAGGTTGACAAGAAATATACTCATTACCTTATTTGTGTAATTGAAACCCCTTCGTACATCACTTTGACAATAAAAACATACATTGTGTGAAATGTCATAATAAAACCTATTGTTTTATACAACTAATATATTTAGTAAACATTTAAAAACTGCTGATGTAGCCAGGCGCCAGTGGCTCACACCTGTAATCCTAGCTACTCAGGAGGCTGAGATCTGAGGATAGCGGTTCAAAGCCAGCCTGGGCAGAATAAACCACCAGAAAACCACAAGTGGCACTATAGCTCAAGTGGTAGAGCACTCGCCTTGAGCTGAAGAATTGAGGGACAGCATTCAGGCCCAGAGTTCAAGCCCCACGACCGACAAAAAAACAAATAATAAACAAAAAAAAACAACCCCCCCCCCCCCCAAAAAAAAAACTGCTGATGTTAGGATTGGGAAGGTGGCTCAGTGGTAGAGTGCTTGCCTCACATGCATGAGGCCCTGGGTTTGCTTCCTCAGCACCACATAAATAGAAAAGCCAGGTGGTAGAGCACTAGCCTTGAGCTGAAGAGCTGATGGATAGTGCCCAGAGTTCAAGCTTCACGACCAACCAAAAAAAAAAAGTTAAAATTGCTAATGTGCTAGTTACTGATAATATTGTGAATAACAAATTGTCTTTCACCTTTCACTTGGACATGAATCTTCTACCAATATCCATGGAACTATAACAGATTATCCTGTTCTCAAGTAGAATAAAATCACATTTTTCACTGTTCTTTTTTTTTGTCAGTTATGGGGCTTGAACTCTTGGCCTGGGTGCTGTCCCTGAGTTCTACAGCTCAAGGCGAGTACTCTACCACTTGAGCCACAGCAGCACTTCTGCTTCTCTGGTGGTTAATTGGAGATAAGAGTCTCATGGGCTTTCCTGCCTGGGCAGGCTTTGAGCCGAGATCCTCAGGTGTCAGCCTCCTGGATAGCTAAGATTACAGGCGTGAGCCACCAGCACTGGGCTTCTTCGGTGTTCTTGAGAGGTACTTTGTCATCTCTAATTTTTATTTTTTCCTCTAAACCTGACAACACATCTAGAAATAGTCTTTTTGTAAAATCCATCTTAGTGAATTCTGCTTCCAACTGGGTTCCTGCCTGAGCTATCCAGATAATTTGAAGCCTCAAGGGACGTATAATGGTTAATTACATGTGTCAACTTAACTTGGCTGTGATGCTGAGTTATTTGATCAAGCAACAGCCTATATGTTTCTGTAAAGATTTTTTTGTAGTTAACCTTGGCTATTTTCTTATTTTATTTTATTATAAAGGTGATGCATAGAGGGGTTACACTTACATAAGTCAGGTAATGAGTACATTTCATTTTGAACAGTGTCAGCCCCTTCCTCATTCTCTTCCAGTTTTCTCCTTCTATCTCCCCTCACTTCCCAAATTGTATTGTTCATTTCCAACATTGTCTAGTATGTATCACTGATGAATTGGTTCATTCTTTGTCTCACTATTTCTGTGCTTTCCCTTCCCCTACCCAAATCAGATAAACACGTACAAGGCAAAGGGTACAGAAATAAAAACTAGCAATGAAAGATAATAAATTAAAGAAAAAAGAAAAGAAAAAAAAAGAACCACAGAAATACAGTAAAAAACCTCTTGTTCCCATTTCTTGGAGTTCATTTAGATAAGCATCAAAGATATTTTTTAGATGTGGTTAACATTTATAATTTCATTTTTACATAAGCTAATTAAACCAGATTATCTTCATAATGTGTGTGGGCTTCACACAATTAGTTGAAGGCTTTAAGAGAAAAAATAGGCTTCCCAAGGAAGAAATTCTTTCTAAAGACTGAAACATAGAAATCCTGCCTTAGTTCCCTGCCTGCTGGCAATCCCTACAGATTTCAGATTTGACAGCCTCCACAATTATATGAGCTCATTCCTTAACCTAAATCTCTGTGCGTACATATGTATCTTGCTGGTTCTCTTTTCCTTGGAGAACCCTGACTAATAAGATAGACTGTTACAGAATTTAGAGGGGAGCACAATGTTTCCATTTCTTGGAGTTCATTTTGATAAGCATCATTCTCTATGGTCATATACAATACTCCAAATATTGAATGACAGTAGGAAACAGCAATAAGATTAAAAGTACAGGGCTGGGAAGGTGGTTCAGTGGTATAGTGCTTGCCTTGCAGGCATGAGGCCCTGAGTTCGATTCCTCAGCACCACATAAGCAGAAAAACCTGGAAGTGGTGCAGTGGCTTAAGTGGTAGAGCGCTAGCCTTGAGCTCAAGAGCTGAGGGATACCACCCAGGCCCAGAGTTCAGGCCCACAACCGACAAAAAAAAAAAAAAAAAAAAAAATTACAATGTCCTATGGGTTACTTTATATACTCTGAGAAAGGGGCCTCATTAGGCAATTTCATAGCTGTGCAAATATCAGAATATACTTTCATAAACTAAAATAGTTACAACATTGCTGAGGGACCACCATTGTATATGGTGACTTAACCATCATACAGCATATGTCTGCATTTCCACACAATAGTAGAATTTCCAGAGTTGCACCTCTAGACAACACATACATAGATAGAACACATAGGAGCTGGACTCAGCCTCTATATTAAGCCTTGACTTGGTTTTATGGGCCATCTACCAGGAAGCCTTCTTCTGTTTCCCAAGGGGTGTGTGTGTGTGTGTGTGTGTGTGTGTGTGTGTGTGTGTGTGTGTGTGTGTGTGTGTGTGTGTGTGTGTGTGTGTGTGTGTGTGTGTGTGTGTGTGTGTGTGTGTGTGTGTGTGTATTTGTAATGAGTACATTTGTTTTTGAACAGTGTTACCACTCTCCCTCATTTTCTCCCACTTTACCCTCCCAACCTTCATCTCTCCCAAGTTGTAAAGTTCATTTCCAACATAGTATCTAGTGGGTGTCACTGTTGAATTGGTTCACCCATTTCCTATCATTTCTGATTCCCCTTCCCTTCCCCAAAGCAGGTAAATTTATATACAAGATAAAGGGTACAGAAATGAAAAAAAAAAAAAAAAAAAACAGTGACAACAAGGGATAAACAAAAGGAAAAAAAGAAATATCTGCAAACAGTACAATAAAAAAATACATCTTGTTTCCATTTCTTGGAGTTCATTTTGATAAGCATCATTCTCTATGGTCATATGCATATTCTAGTTATTGCCAATGAGAAAAACCATGTAGCCTGTTTCTTTGGGTCTGGCTATTTCACTTAATATAATTTTTGCAAGTCTTTCCATTTCCTTACGAATAGGGGCAATGGCATTCTTTCTGATGGAAGCATATTATTCTATTACACACACACACACATACACACACACACACACATTTCTTTATCCATTCATCTATGGAGGGGCATCTGGGTTGATTCCATATCTTAGCTATGGTAAATAATGCTGCAATAAACACAGCGGTGCTGGTGGCTTTAGTGTAGGTTGGTTTGTGGTCATTTGGGTAAGTGCCCATGAGTAGGATTGCTGGGTCATAGGGAAACTCTATGTTTAGTCTTTTGAGAAACTTCCATACTGCTTTCCAGAGTGGTTGAACAAGTTTACATTCCTACCAACTGTAGTAGTGTTCCCTTTCGGCCACATCACACCAGCATCTTTTGTTATTTGTTTTCTTGATAATGGTCATTCTAACTGGGGTAAGGTGGAATCTCAATGTGGTTTTGATTTGCATTTCTTTTATGGATAGAGATGCTGAACATCTCTTCATGTGCCTATTGGCCATTCTTATTTCTTCTTTGGAGGAGTCTCTCTTCAAGCCATAGCCCACTTATTGTGGGCATGTTATTGAAGTAGGCCCTGAGAGGAGACTGGAGCTAGTATAGCTTCTTTCCAGGCTTTGCCTTTGTTTTAGGGATTTTAGGGAAAAAAAACCTCTAAACAAGGTTAACTCGACCTTGGCTCCAACAAACCCAGTTCTTGGAATGGAAAGAATGCTTCTAGGTCCCCCTCCCCTTAACAACTTAACCCACCTTCGTTGTTCTGTTAAGGACTGACCCATTAAACAGATAGGTTGTAATCTGGCTCGCTGTAATCTGGCTCATACTGGCAATATCACGAGTTTACCGTAAACTCCGCCTTTTTCATGTGCTTATGTTAAACTCTACTAAACTCCTTTGGTATGCTCTGCCTTACCGTTGAATTCGTGAGTCATTTAAACCAAAAGTGATAGGCTGGTTTAAACAGCCATTATGTGACAAAGTGTAACCTCATTGGCCACCCGCGTGTGGTCTAGTATGACTGTGCAATCTTTTGGGTGTATGACAATCTCATTGGTCACCTGCGTGACCAGGCTTGACCTTGTGAATTTTGCCTTTAAAAACCTAAGTACGTGGGCCACTGGGGGGTGGCAGTATCAGCTCCCGAGCCTGTGCTGTGGCCCTGGCCAGTCAGTGTAGGAACCTTCTAAATAAAGTTGCTTCTTTATTAACAACTTTGTTGGGGTGGGCTCTGTCACTCCGGACGACTAGGTGGGCTTGCCTGCCTGAGTAGAGGGTCTTCCTACTACAGTTATTTCTTTGAGGATTTCTTTTGGGGGGTTAATTTTTTGAATTCAAGTATATTTAAATATGAGTCTCTTATCTGATGTATGGCTGATAAAGATCTTCTCCCATTCTGTGGGTTTTCTATTTATCTTGCTAGCTTTATCTTCCAAAATTCTTTAATCTCATACCCATTATCACTTTTACAGCCTGGAACATACTCTTATATTTCAAGTCTTCAGTAACCTCTTCTAAAATGCATGATTTTTTTCCTTTTCTAGCACTTAACATTCCCTACTAGTTTTATGTTGGCAAGTCTGCCTTCTAACTGGTCTGTGAAGAACTATGCATTTTTTGTTTCACTAGTGTATGCACATAGGACAAGATGTGTCATATAGAATGTGTTCCTGTATGTGTTTTTGCATGAATGGAGAATGGATGAATTAATAAATGTCAATGACCAATGTTGTTATCATGACCATGTCACATCAATGAATGATGAAACAGAATTTATACTCAGGGTTTTCTTGCTGTGAAGTCCAGTCTTCTTTAATATATTATGTGATCTAATGTCATAGAAATTCTGACCGTACAGTCCAACAGCTATGAAGAATGTTACTAGAGGGAAAGGATAGATAAGGAGAAATAGATGATAAATGCCCATTTTATAAAAATAACAGCACAGCAACAATTGCTTTTTGTTTTGTTTGCTAATTACTCTTTATTGGTTGTTGAAAAGATTTCTAAAAATTTTAAAAGATTATCTCAAATACAAAGAAATTTAGAATTTATTTTTAGTGCTGGTTCTGGGGCTTGAACTCAGGGTCTGGGTGGTGTCTCTGAGTATTGTTGCTCAAGGTAGTGCTCTACCTCTGGAGCCACAACTCTATTTCCGGCTTTTTTGGTGGTTAATTGGAGATAAGAGTCTCACATACTTTCTGTCCTGGGCTGGCTTTGTACCTCCATCTTCAGATCTAAGCTCCTGAGTAGCTAAGATTACAGGCATGAGCTACCAGTATAGGTTGAGATTTAGAATTTTTTCTCTCTCTGTCTCTCATATATATATAATATAAAATTATATACATATGGTCTCTTTTTGCTTTAAAATGAAAACCAGCTTGGAAGGTTTCCAGATTTATCTTTAGTCACTTTATTCTCAAAAGATTTATTATATGCAAAGATGAGTGGGCATCTTCCCATATGGTTTGATTTTGATGTTATATAGAGGAGCTGTTCCATCCTTTAAATTACTTTGATGTGAAAAGAGTATCCTTATTATAACCTAACATTTAGACTTTTTGTCTACCCGTTTCCTTTTGACACCACCTCAACCTTTTCAATTATGTGCTTTCTGATGCTTATTTTGTTGAACTTTAACTTTGTCTTTCTAAGGAATTAGACTATTTAATTTCTCTCTTGAATCTTGAATCTACCATACTTCACTCAATACATATAACTGCATATCACTCAATGTATTTACTTATAAGTAAATTTCCTCCCTGGCTGTCTGAAGATCTGCTGCCATCATAAGTGACACTGTAAGTATCCAGACCAGGAGGTTCTTGACCAACTGACTACTTCAGAGGAAGCAGATGGTCATTCATGTCCTTCACCCTGGAAAGGCAACAGTACCTAAGACAGAAATTCGGGAAAACCTTGCCAAAATGTATAAGACTACACCTGATATCATCTTTGTATTTGGGTACAGAACCCATTTTGTTGGTGGCAAGATAACTGGCTTTGGCATAATTTATGATTCCGTGGATTATGCAAAGAAAAATGAGCCCAAACACAGACTTGCAAGACATGGCCTGTATGAAAAGAAAAAGACTTTGAGGAAACAGTGAAAGGAACATAAAAACAGAACGAAGAAAGTCAGAGGCCCTGCAAAGGCCAATGTTGGAGCTGGCAAGAAGCCAAAGGAATAAAGATCCTGCAATGATTTGACCTGCGGTGATGACAAACTTTTCACGAAGGGATTAATGAACTGTAAAAACCTTACAAAAAGTACGGTATATAGGTAAGTATCACTCTAATGCATGATTAAAATTCCATTGTGATTATATGCCACATATTCTGGACCCATTTGACCTTTGAGGGGCATTTGGGTGGATTGCACACATTAATTCATGCCCTTCATCAATTCTCATTTACATGGTTTGAGAGTTGAGCTTCTCTTCTGACCAGTCTCATCATGTACTCAGGGAGGCATATTTTAAAGATATGGTTGACTCCTGTTTTGTGCTCTTATGCAGTGGGTTCTCCTTGTCTTCAGGATAAAGTACAAATTCCCTTATCATATAGGGTATTAATTTTATGAACCTTGTCTATCTCTCTAATACCCATGTTACTCTTTTTTTTTGTCCTGAGGCCTGAACTCTGGGCCTGGGCGCTGTCCCTCAGCTCTTCAGCTCAAGGCTAGCGCTCTACCACTTGAGCCACAGCGCCACTTCTGGCTTTTTTTTCTGTTTGCTTATGTGGTGCTGAGGAATTGAATCCAGGGCCTCATGCATGCAAGGCAAGCTTTCTACCACTGAGCCACCTTCCCAGCCCCCTAGATTTTTTTTGTAAGCTAAATTCTCCCATCTATGTGCTTCCCAATATAATTCCGACCATACAATCTTGTCTGCTAATTTTGTTTCTATGCCTTTCTGAGAAGATTTTAAGGTGCTCTTACAAGACCTTATTTTATAAGACCTTTTATAATTTAGGTTGCTCTGAAAGTCAAAGCCCTATAAAAGAGCTGATATTTTGTTAGTAGTAAAACATTTTTAGTTGAATAAAGGAAAAATTAAATGATACCTAAGGGGTAGTTTGAGAGGGCTATGAAATAGTATTTTAGCTTCAACCTAGTTAATTTTTTTTATTGTGGTAAAATATATTTAATGGCAAACAGTCTGAAGCTGTTCATAGCATGTTTCCATTTCCTTCTTTCCTTCTTTTCTCCCATTTTTCCTACTTTCTTCTTTCCTTTGTTCTTCCCTTCTTTTTTTCTTCCCATCTACATCCCTCTCCCCTCCCCAGAATACTTGGGATTGAATCCAGGGCATAATGCTTGCTAGATAAGCATTTATTTCCTTTTGTGTGATTTTATGTAACATCTTACAATCTAATTTTAATTGGTATGAACTTATAAGAACTCCTGTAGAACTCTATCTTCCCTTCTCACTTACATTGTCGATGTCATAAATTGCATCTTTATTTATTTTGTGCGTGTACTAGTTTCCTGCACTGGCTTTTGTAACAAAATAACACAAGTTAGGTGGCATAAACATGAGAAATTTGTGATCTCACAGGTTGGAGACTCAAAGTCCAAGATCAAGAAGAGTTGTTTCCTTCTGAGCCCATTTGAATCTGTTCCATGACTTCCTGGCAATCTTTTTTTTTTTTTTTTTTTTGGCTTGTAAAGATGATACCGTGATAACTACTTCACCCTGATCCTTTTTCTTCATACAGCAATCTCCTTGTGTGTTTTTCTCTAAAGTTCCCCTGTTTATTAGGACCCTAGTCATAATGGATTAGGGATACTTTATCCCATTGTGATCTCATCTTAACTAATTGTACCTTCTGTGATTTTTTTTTTTGTCCAATAAAACCACATTTTGAGGTACTAAAGGTTAAGACTATATCATATGAGTTTTAGGAAGACACAATTCAATCTCAAACAAAACTCAATAATATAGCCTTGCAATAACTTTAATGTAGTTGTCTTTTAAATTGTTTACTATAGATATTACTTTTTTCTAGTGCTAGAAATAATCAAATTTAGTGTGTTGTACATGCCAATAAGTGTTCTACCACTGAGTTATCCCTCCCCAGCAGAGATCTTTACTTTTTCATATAGCTTTAGTTTTTGTGTAATATCTGATTTTACCTGGCATTTATTTTTATTTGATATTTCTTGTAGGGAAGGTATAAATAGTAATAAATTATGTCAATGTTAAAAATGGTAATGTTTTATGTTCTTCCTCATTAAAATTTTTAATTGTTATTATAAATGTAATGTACAGAGAATTTATAGTTACATAAGTCAGGTAAGAATACATTTCTTCTTCTTATTTTTTTTTTTTGTGGGTCATGGGGCTTGAACTCTGGGCTTGGGCTTGGGCACTATCCCTCAGCTCTTCAGCTCAAGACTAGTGCTCTACCACATGAGCCACAGTGCCATTTCCAAGAGTACATTTCTTTTCTTTTTTATTTTTTTGGGTCCGGTCGTGGGGCCTGAACTCTGGGCCTGGGCGCTGTCCCTCAGCTCTTCAGCTCAAGGCTAGCGCTCTACCACTTGAGCCACAGCGCCACTTCCGGCTTTTTTTTCCCCAGCTTATGTGGTGCTGAAGAATTGAACCCAGGGCCTCATGCAAGGCAAGCGTTCTACCACTGAGCCACCTTCCCAGCCCCCAAGAGTACATTTGTTTTTGGACAATGTCACCTCTCCCCTTATTCTCTCCCAGTTTTTCCCTTCCATCCCTACTCATAAGTGCTATAGTTCATTTTTAACATAGTGTCCAGTGAGTACCATTGGTACTTTTTTTCACCTTTTGTTCCACCCTGAGTGCTCAATATTATTAGCACTCTACTACTTGAGCCACAGCTTGACTACTGGCAGCTTCTTCTTCTTCTTCTTTCTTCTTCTTCTTCTTCTTCTTCTTCTTCTTCTTCTTCTTCTTCTTCTTCTTCTTCTTCCTCTTCTTCCTCTTCCTCCTCTTCCTCCTCTTCCTCCTCTTCCTCCTCTTCCTCCTCTTCCTCCTCTTCCTCTTCTTCTTCCTTCTTCCTTCTTCCTTCTTCTTCTTCTTCTTCTTCTTCTTCTTCTTCTTCTTCTTCTTCTTCTTCTTCTTCTTCTTCTTCTTCTTCTTCTTCTTCTTCTTCTTCTTCTTCTTTCTTCTTCTCCCTCCTCCTCCCTCCTCCTCCCTCCTCCTCCTCCTCCTCCTCCTCCTCCTCCTCCTCCTCCTCCTCCCCCCCCCCCCCCCAGGCTTGCTTTGAACTGAGATCAGATCTTAGTCTCCTGGGTTGCTAGGATTACAGTTGTGATCCACTGGTGCCTGGTTCAAAAGTATATATATTTCTGCTGTAATCCTACCTACTCAGGAGGCTGAGATCTGGGGATTGCAGCTCCAAGCCAGCCCAGGCAGAAAAGTCCATGAGACTCTTATCTCCAATAAACTACTCAGAATAAGCCAGAAGTGGTGTTGTGGCTCTAGTGGTAGAGTGCTATCCTTGAGCACAAAGAGGTTCAGGTGCAGTGCCCATCTGAGTTCAAGCCCCAGAACTGCTCCCCCAAGATATATCTATATATCTATATCTGCTGGTGCTTCTGTCCTTCAGAAGTTGTATTTATTTCCCACTTCTCTCTCTTTTTTCCCCTCTCTCTCCTTTCTTTGTACTGTTGAGGATCAAACTCAATATGCATATATTCTACCATTAAACTATACTACAATCCCTCTTCTCCTTTTGAGACTTCCATAATATCTCATAGGTTTTGATCACTTTTCCTCTGTTTTTCAAAATCTACAGTTTTAATTGATCTATATATAAGTTTTCTGATTCTTTCTTCTGATGAATCTTTTTACTGAAATTTTCATTTTAATTATTATACTTCAGAGCTCCAAAATTTGTCTGGCACTTTGTTGATATTCTAATTGTATTAATCATTTGCTTTAGTTTGTTCATTATACTCTAACATAGATAATAAAAAGGTAAAATGAAAACTGGAAATCCTACTTTCCAGCCAAGAGTTTTAGTGCCATGAGATTTGGTGTCTGGTAAGTGCCTGTTCATAGTCATTGTTTTGATCTGTATGCATATAGCAGAAAGTGGAGGAGACCTTTCCTGGTCTCCTTTATAGGTATTTTAATCTCTATAAGGGATGAGGGTGAAAGCCTCATGATCTAATCCCCTCCCAAAGGTTCTACTTTCTAGTATCGTAATCTTGGGGGTTAGTTCTTGGTCCATGTTTTCTACTAACTCTTAAATCATGCTTAAGATTTTGTCTAGTAAGTCTGATGTCTGATTTTTACAGAGATGGCTTCTGTCAATCCGTTTTCTTCATTTGAATGAAAACATACTTTCTTTGCGTGTCTTGTGATTTTTGTTGCTGTCAAAAATGTGTCATTTGAATATTATAATTGGGCAACTCTGGAAATCATATGCTAGAAGCTCTTTTCTTTCTTCTTTTCTTATTTGTGTGTTAAAGGTTTTAGTAGCCTATTATTTAGTAGCCTTAAATATTTTTATCTTTGACCATTGAATTCTTAGTTTCTTTTGCTCATATTCAGCTAATATTTTGATAAAGACTTCCTTAAATTTCAGGAGCTTCCACAGTGTGTGAAGATTCATTCTGTGCTAGGGCATTCTTTCAACATGTATCTAAGCTGGTTTTGCATGTGGAGATCAGCTTGAGGTAAAAACTTAAGGTCTGCTTATGTCTCTTCTGATCATGTAATTTGCTTTCAAATGCTGTTTGTTCCTCAATCTCTTCATTTATATGTCTAATTTCCAATGTCTTAATTCCAGTGTATTTATTCTCCCTGACCCCTTGAAGCTTCTCCTTCAGACCTTAGATAATCTACTTCATTTTCTCACCTGTATATTTTGTCCCAGAAATGTGTGGGTGCACATTTTCTGAGTATTACCTGCCACTTTTCTTGCCTGGATTGTGAGTGAGGCAAAGCAGAGACAAGACTCTTTGTGTTGGTGCTTTTGGTATCAAATCGCAGTTTAGAGTGGTCATATCTAATAATTTATAAACAAGTTCTGCTGTGTTCTCTCTGTTTTGAGGGAGGTACTTGTAACTAGGCTGCTGCTACTTCAAAGCCAAAAACTGCTGACACGCTGGGGATGGTTGAGGTAAATGAGAGTAATAATGCTACAAAACTTTCATACAGTCTTCAAGATGACTTTTTTCCTGACTGGACATTTTATTAGTGGCAGTAAACTGACTATATTCTAGAGCTCTGATAAGGCTGATTTAACTAGGTTTTGCCTCTTGAAATTATGTTCTTTTTAAAAGCATTTTAATGAGAAAAAAACAGAAATAGATTTTTATCTCATGTTTCTATCCAAAGATGTTTAAAACCAGTTTTTTCCCTGTCCATCACTTCTAACTGCAACTTTGTGACTAGGTAATAAAGGACAATTTAAAGGTTTATTTTTATGCTTAAACATTTTTTTTTTTTGCCAGTCATGGGCCTTGAACTCTGGGCCTGGGTGCTGTCCCTCAGCTCTTCAGCTCAAGGCTAGCACTCTACCACTTGAGCCACAGCACCACTTCTGGCTTTTTTCTGCTTATGTGGTGCTGAGGAATCGAACCCAGGGCCTCATGCATGCAAGGCAAGCACTCTACCACTGAGCCACCTTCCCAGCCCCTGCTTAAACATTTTTTTAAAGAAAGGAATAAACCATCAGGCTAGCAAAAAGATACTCATTACATACTTACTTCATATCAAACAAACCAGTATTTCAGTACAGTGTAACTATATTGAATGTATATAATACACATGTTCCCAAGGCAAACACTATAGGCCTAGAACAGATTTGAAAAAAAAACCCACCATAATATTCCCATTGATTATAGTAATGCTAAAAATGATGGTAACATTGGGTTGGCACTGAGAGCTTGGAGCTGCTTTGTGCTGAGTCCTTTCTCTTTACTTGGACTGTCCCCAAAGGACACCAGAGGTTCTGACATGTCACCTAAATAAAGGTATGTGTGCAATCACACAATAATAGTGGGAAAAGCAATCTTAATCTCCCTAAAAGGACTTGGAATAGAAACTTGTTTGGGGAGTTGAAATTTTATAGAGTAACCTATAAAGATATTGGTGACAGTTGAAAACAGATATATGCAGTTCTGTCCAGGTAGTAAATTGCTCAGGGAGCTGGTGCTTGCTGACAGTGTAGGACAGCTGCATGCTATGAATGGTTGGATCTGATTTCTGGATGCAAATTTAATTCCTGCTCGTGAATGGTCTTGAGCAATGCCAGAAGAATGACCAAGCAGAAGAATATGTGAAAAGAATGAGATGACTGGTTCTGGCATCACATTAGAGTCTCTCTTCAGAGTTCTGTCTAATTTACTTCATTCCGAATGGCACTTTTTATGCCACTCTGTCCAGTCAGGCCTTTGGTCTACAGCAATATCTGAAGTGATTTGGGGAAAATAAGTCTTTAAATTACCACCATTTTTCCCCTCTTTTCCCTGTCAGTAATGTTCTTTGCTTTCCCAATTTCTCCTTTTTCTATAGATCCTCTGTTACCTCTTGCTTCCTCAGTGAAAATAAGTCCCATGGAATTAATCTGCTAAGTGAATTCACACAAAGATGGACATGGCCAATAAAACTTAAGTGTAAAGTATAAACCTTCCCATGGGCTATTTGCCTTTTCACAGAAGTTTATCTTTCAAGCTAAAAGGAAAAATTCTAATTGTAAAACTACATGTTAACTGTTCCATAGGAAAAATAATTTTTAGAGGACTTGGAATATTTTTGTTTTCTAGGTATAATCTAATCCAGATGGTAAGTATGAGGAATTTTTTTAAAAAACATGAATCAGAAAATCACATTTCTCTTCTCAATTTGAAAAGAAGTTCTGGGACTGAATTGAGTTATGACATCATTGGAATAATGATCTTTCACATTTTCCCAGCCTAAGACATGGAGGATAAAGCCATGATCTTGACCATATTGTTAACTGAGGATTTTACTTGGCTACAGGGAAAGTCTGAAGAGCAGGAATGGATGGATGTGGTTTAGAATCTTAGTTATTTGAGAAATAGGAACCAGACTCTAGGCTTTAAACAACATTTCTTCCTAGTTATCATTAATGAATCTTCTGATTCACTATTCTTAGTATACAGAATGGTGGGCTGCCAGTGGTACAATATGGATACAAGAAGACAAGAGTAATAGGAACAAGAATGATATAATCTACCACTGAGCCTGGATTTAATCTTTCCCAGCCTGTTTCTTCATAATGTGAGGAAAATGATATTCATTAGAGAGATCTAGATCTTTTTTATTTTAAATTTGTTATTATAAAGGTGATGTACAGAGGGATTAAAGTTGTATAAGTCAAGTAAAGAGTATATTTCCTTTTGCACAATATCACCCTTCCCTTGCTTTCTCTTAGATCTCTTTTGATTCTAAATTATGAATGATCTACATTGAACGAGTTTACCAAACAAACCAACAAAATACCCCAACTGAGCAACAATAAAAAAACCTGGTCAACTGGACAGTATTTGAACTTATAAACTTTAGTTTCTGATTGTCTGAAGGACATCATTATTATTTTGCAGGGGGAGTAAGCTTGAACCCAAAGACCTAGAGGAAGCCATCAGAGCTCTCCTGTTCTGTCTCTTGGCTCTGCTTTGTTTTGATTTAGCGTTATTCTCATACAGCTTTAATTTATATTTTAGCTAAGAGGATGTAAACAATTTATCTCCCAGCTTAATAATTTTTAATAGAAAATACCTTTTCTCTCACTCAAATATCATTTCAAGGGAAGATTATATTTCCTTACTCAGGTCAAATGTCCATCCCCTATCTGATCACCAAATAGTGTCAACCACTGTTTTAGGGACTGTGCCCAGAAACAGGCACTAAATCATGAAGTGATGATCTAAAGCTAAAGAGTTTACGTCTTTATCCACATACATTACTCTTTAAATGCCCCATGTTCTGTCAAGCGTGCATAACAGTTCCCTCTTATCTCATCTAGTCTCCTGACCATGACCTCAGCATGGTAACAAGTCCCCTATAGCCATTCAGGATTTGTGATAACTTAATGCTTGTCTTCTCTGTGTCAGTACTCTGTTTATGTTTTTATATCTTGGTTGTTTTTCTTTTTAAGTGTGTTGTTTAATCTGATTGGTAGAATATGCTACTGAAAGGTCAGCATTTTAATTTTATGAACCGTTTAGCTTCGCTTGGAAAGAGAATAAAGCTCCTATGACAAGAAGTTTACACATGAATCTGAACCAGAGGCTTAGCAAATGTCTACTGTGTCCTTGGTCACTAGAGGCAGAATGAGTTTATTATATAGACAGTTTGCTCTGTTCAAATCTCTTATTCCCAGAAATGCCATAGGCAGGACACAGCTTTATGGTAGTTCACATTAGGTCTATGTGTGCACGTGTGTAAAGTTTTGCCACCTTCTTGAGGACAACAGAAACAATGTTAGCTATTAACCGATAAGCATAATGCTAGATAGGGACAAGGCTCTCTCCCTCACATTTTTCATATATCAAATATCTTTCCTGAAACTTAGCCCTGACTGCCACTAGAATGTAAACTCACCAGAACTTTGGTCTATTTAATCTATGCTTATGCTTTCTTTCATCTCCTATTTCATCTTATCCTCTTTTTATAATTGTGTGCTAGATGGGGAGCTCCTTAGAGGGAAATATTGTGCATATTTTCTCCATAACTAGTACAGTGCCAGATATTTGGAAGGCTCTTGATAAATGTGTATAGAGACCAGTAGAGACATGCCCTATGCAACAATAAACTGGATAACACTGTAGAGAACTCTTTGCTTAGGAGTCTGGGAGTCTTGAGGCATTTTTGTTTTCCAGTTGACTGAGCTGGTGTACTGCTGGTTGTTCATGGTAAATGTTAGGATTTCCTCTTGCCCACTTAGCCTGCATTCTGCATGCAAAATTCAAAAGGCAGCTGGCTTACCATAGATGCCTGTGACAGTTCTTAGTTTCCTGCCAGCCAGCTAGATTCTTCTATCAACTTAACCAGAGTCTCCCACACTCTCTGATCTGACAGAACTTAATCCCCTTCCTTAGATTTCTCTGATCACCTGCCCCATGTTCTTCTCTCCTCTGACCCCTGCTGTCTAAGCTGTTCATACTTCAGCAGCCATGTGAGACTAAAGCAAGAGTGAGTTCATCTACAGAGCATGTGTTCGGGCAGCCAAGTTTTCCAGGTTTGAATAAAATGACCCAATACATTTGGCATTCACTGGGCAGTCACTCAGGGACATGTCCATTCTAAGATGTCCCTCATAAGGGCCAGATTCTATCTCAGCCAGATTTGTCTAAGGTTCTTGACTTGGACTTATAGTGAGAGGCATGGGAGGTCAAAGTTTATCTTCCACTTCATTCCCCCAGCTCCTACTCTACTAACCACTGGTTTTGTCTAAATAATGAATTCCAACTGAAATGCCTATTCCCAATTCTGCTTGATTTTTTTTCAGAGCTATAAATACAAAAGACTCAAAAGGCAGCTTTCATAAGTAACAGACTATTTTATTTCTAGGTGATAAAGAATTGACATGGGATAATGAGTTATATCTCAATGTACAATGTCCTCTGAATGTATATTATGTATTAGCATGTTGAACTTGAAAGAGGCAATTGTGTAATGTTTATCCATTAATTGAGAATAATCATCTCAGCTGTATAGTACTGCATACCAGCCACGCTTGTCATTCTCACATCCAGCAGCTTTCAATTGTTGACTTGCCTTTGAATAGCAACCTTTCTCAGAGTTTGGAGAACAAAAGCAGAGACTTACCTAAATAGCAGCTCCTTCCCATTCTGAGAAAAGAAAAAGAAAAACCAAACAAACCCATGTTCATTTCAATGGAAAAGATTTAAGTTTTAGAAATGATTTTTTTTTTTTCAGTCCTGTGGCTTGAACTCAGGGCCTGGGCACTGTACCTGAGCTTCTTTGGCTCAAGGCTAGCACTCTACCACTTGAGCCACAGCACTATTTCTGGCTTTTTCTAAGTATGTAGTACTGAGGAATCAAACCCAGGGCTTCATGCATACTAGGCAAGCACTCTATCACTAAGCCACATTCCCAGCCCCTAGATTTGAGTTTCATATCCCCAGAGAGTAATAATGTCTCAGCACTTTTCATTAACCATTGATCAAATATTAGGCCATGGGATTGTTTCTTCCTAATAAAGTTAGGAAATGTATCAGACAAGAAAAGGGTTTGTACGAGCCATAGTAAGCTAGAGACTAAAATAGAAGAAATGCTATAAAATCATTGTCAAGAATCATTTGAGTGCAAGTAACAGAAAATCTAACTCAATTGTCTTGAACAAATTTTTTTTTATTGGCTCATATAACTAAAAAATCTTGGAAAGAATTGCTTCAGCATGTTAGGACTCAAAAATATCTTCAAGACTTGATCTCTGCTCTCTATATCTGTGGTTTTCTTCTGCGGCTGCTTAAGCTCCAGATCATAGAAATTAATCTCCTTCTTTCCCTTTTTCTAGTAAGCAGCAAATGGAAATAACAAAATTGAATCTCTGTGGACCAATTTGTGTTGTCCTCATTCTGAACCAATCATGGCAGGGGAGAATTAACCTTGCTGACTGGCTAGGACTAGGGAACTTTCATCCTTGCATTTGAGTGTCATGGTCAAATCTATTCATTAGAACCATGTGAATTAGGAATGAAAGTGCTGATAAAGAGATTGGAAAAATGAGTAACATTCCTTGGCCAAACAAGATAAAATGAGGGCCAGCTATGGGTGGTTCATGCCTGTAACCCTAGCAACTCAAGAAGCTGAGATCTGAGGATCACATTTAGAAGCCAGCCCGGGCAAGAAAGTTCATGAGTCTTTTATTTCCAATTGACCACTAAAAAGCCTGACATGGAGATGTAGCTTAAGTGGTAGAGTGCTAGCCTTGAGTTAAAAAAAAATTTCACAAACAGTGTCTGAGCTCTGAGTTCAAGCCCCAGGACCAGAACCAAAAAGAAAAGAAAAGAAAAGATAAAATGAAATACTGCACTTCCCTCTCAGTTTTAGAATCTCTTTTAGGCAGATAACTAACTTAAGTGGCTAGAGACATTTTCCACCAACCAGGACTGCCTGGAATGATCTACCAAGTCATCCAATTTTTAATGTTCTGCCCCGACCCTCCTTTTTGTCGTTTGTGTGCTCTCTAATATTTTTATTATTGTCCAGCCCCTGCCTCGTGAGACTTCTTCCAGATTTCATTCAAGGACTCATGTCTACCACCAAGCGACATCTGCTGCTTGCTTTCTTCACCCGGAGGGGACCGCATCGCTACATCTCTGCCTTTTACCCCTGATTCGATGCCCCTTGCCAGCAGAAAGAGTCTGTGTCCTCTTTCATATCGGAGCGCTGGAGATGTTAGATCCACCTGGGAAGGGTCCTGTGCGAGTCCCTGTCTGCACAGATCCAAGGCTGATCCCAGCTGGATTCATCTTGGCCCATCCAGCACCGCCAGCCTCCTCCTGAGTCTACCAGTCTGGACAAACCAACTCGGATCCAGTCGTCTTTGCGTCACAGAAACACCAGGCACTAAGGATATCAGGGGCAGAAACAGCATTACCAGCCGTCCTATCCACCCAAACAAGTAACATCTAACCCATTTCCTCCTGGGGTGGGTTTAGGAACAGCATCCGTGCCATCTGGCCCCTGTCTGATAAGATATTGGTAACCTAATAAATAACAATATGGGGGAATCCTCCTCTTGGAAATCCTTGCAGGACCACATGCACTATCACATCTGGTACCGCCTAGCCCAAACCGGAGACGGGATGTATGCCCGGGTCCTGCCTGCTTCCAGTGTGCAAACCTGCAGCAGATATACAAAATTTAAATCTTCTCATCTGGTTAGGCTAATAAATGTACCATCTATGCTGGCTCCTATAATTGGGGAAAGCCTTCACATGAAAGACCAGCAGATGCTCTGATATTATGCACCGCAGGCCTCCCCCGCATTATAATGCCTGAAAATAACATTTGTGTCCAAGTTCAAAATTGCACCCATGACTGTACAGAATTAAAAGGGGGCAACTTGTGCCAACTATGAACACATTTTATATGCAAAGGGCCATGTTTCTTATCTGTTGGTTGTTGTTTTTTTAACCTGTGAGAGTTATACTTTTAACTATCCCTGCCAATCTGCCTTATAACTCCGGATGCTACCTAAGCTGCCTAGCTGTTTTACACCCCATAGGAGCTCTTCTAGCCTCAACAAACTTGTGAAGCTGGATGGGACATTGCCCTCACTTTCTCCTTGATTGGCATACCAGGGCTGGTGGTAGGAGCCTATAAGGGTGTCGTGTATTTGGCATGCATAGCAGCAAAGAGCATTAACTACACTTTCTCTGCCATTGCGCTGTTAAATCAAGAACAACAGGAACATAGGCAAGCTATCCTTGATGATTGGGCTGACTCCCTGGCTTGTGCCTATCTTGGGTCCATTAACTGCAGTTTTTTTTTTTTTTTTTGCCTCATGCTAATTGTGCCTTGCCTATTCCAGTGCATGCAGAACATCCTTATGGAAAAGATGAAACTTTTCACCAATTGGTCCATCAGTCAGATGCTTCTAGGAGAGTACCCAGTCTAGTGTCCCCCACTGACCACTTCACCCCTTCTCAGCAGGAAGCAGCTACAGAAGAAATGACTTTTGCCCCTGCCCCTGACCAGGTGCCACCCCCATCCAATTATTAAACCAAAGAGTGGGGAATGTTAGCCCAGAAGCCTCCTCTCTCGTAGCCTAGCAAGCTCTTTCCCTAGGCAACACTAGCCCCATGTAGTAAGGCAACAAATGCTTAGCCTCTACCTCCTTTACCTTGAGATAGCATTACTTTGGGATAGCTATAACCATATAAGGTATCAACATCCCCTAAACCCACAGGTCTTATGGGTCACCTGAGAGGGCACTCCTTTGGGGGCAGCTATAACCATATAAGGCAGCAAGATTCCCCAAATCTCGGAGGTTATAAAAAGTCACCTGGGACAATAGTTGGTACTACTTCTCTCTTGTAAGAAGGGGTCTTGCTGGTCCCTTTACTGGCAATAAACCTTTCCTTTGTTCTTTGTACCTGAATGTGTGGTTTTCTGGCAAAGTCTAATTTACTCTAACAGTGGGTAATTTAACTTCCACATCTGTATTTCCTACAAGCATTTTGGTAACCATTTACTGACTGTCAACGTGTGTCAAAAGTTTTGCATAGGGGCTGGGAAGGTGGCTCAGTGGTAGAGCGCTTGCCTTGCATGCCTGAGGCCCTGGGTTCGATTCCTCAGCACCACATAAGCAAAAAGAAAAAAGCCGGAAGTGGCACTGTGGCTCAAGAGGTAGAGTGCTAGCCTTGAGCTGAAGAGCTGAGGGACAGCGCTCAGGCCCAGGTTTCAGGCCCCACTACTGGACCCCCCCAAAAAAGTTTTGCATACATCTTAGCTGGATCTAAGATAATTCCACAATGACAAATGCCAGCCTCAGCTGGCACCTGAGAAATAGCTCAAACTCTGCTCAAAAAAAATATTGAGCCGGGCGCTGGTGGCTCACGCCTGTAATCCTAGCTACTCAGGAGGCTGAGATCTGAGGATCGCGGTTCAAAGCCAGCCCGGGCAGGAGAGACCGTGAGACTCCTATCTCCAATAAACCACCAGAAAACCGGAAGTGGCGCTGTAGCTCAAGTGGTAGAGCGCTTGCCTTGAGCTGAAGAGCTGAGGGACAGCGCCCAGGCCCAGAGTTCAAGCCCCATGACCGACAAAAAAAAAAAAATATTGAGTATATGGCATCTCCTCAATTTTTCTCTTTAACCACCAAACAACTTCAGCTAGTCTTTCATCCTTTAGATTTTTTCAAATGTTAGATACCGTCTGCATTGTTTTTGTTTTTGTTTTTTTTTTGGGTCCGGTCGAGGGGCCTGAACTCTGGGCCTGGGCACTGTCCCTCAGCTCTGCAGCTCAAGGCTAGCGCTCTACCACTTGAGCCACAGCGCCACTTCCAGCTTTTTTCTTATGTGGTGCTGAGGAATCGAACCCAGGGCCTTGAGCATGCAAAGCAAGCGCTCTACCACTGAGCCACCTTCCCAGCCCCACCGTCTACATTGTTCCTCAAGCTCCAGGAGACTATGGAAAACAAGTAATTTAGAATACCAGACTCTATTTTTTTTTTTTTAAAGAAAAGATGGTAGGACTTAGCCTATGAGATACGAAGAGTTATTTTAAGGTTATGGAAATTAGGATCTAATGGATGTTGTAAAGATTGTAAAATATATCAATGAAACAAGAGAGGAAGCTGAGAAATATGTCATGTCTGGATTCTTTTATTTTTGTTGTTGTTGGTCGTGGATCTTGAACTCTGGGCATGGATGCTGTTCCTCAGCTCTTCAGCTCAAGGTTAGTGCTCTACCACTTAAGCCACAGCGTCACTTCCGGTTTTTTAATGGTTTATTTGAGATAAGAGTTTCATGGACTTTCCTGCCTGGGCTGGCTTTGAACTGTGATCCTGAGATCTCAGACTCCTGACTAAATTATAGGCATGAGCCACTGGCACCCAGCTGGATTCTTCATATATGATAAAAGTACAAGTACAAATCAGTAAGAAAAATAGACTGTTTAATAAAACAGTGTTTGGAAAATTGGTTATTCAAGTGAAAAAAATACAAAACTGAATCTCTTACATTCAAGTTGACTAAAACCCTACAAGTGAAAAGTGAAACAGAAATGTTATGAAAAGAAAATGTATTGTAGTGAGTATTTTTATGACCTTGGAGTATAGAAAGATTTCCTAGACAATATATCAAAACTTAAAGCATAAAATGCAAAACAGGGGTATGTTATTACATTGACATTCTACTTTCTTCAGTGACAACAAGTATTATAAAAAGAGAAAAAGACCAGTGGTAAAGCACTTAGGCCTAGTGGTTTTTACCTGTAATCCCAGCTACTCAGGAGATAGAGAAGGATTGTGATTTTTGTGGCCAGCTCTGGCAGTTAGTGAGACCCTGACTATAAATACATACATACATACGTAGATACATGCATACATAAGCTAGAGTGCTTGCCCAGTTTGAATGGAGGTCCTGGGTTCAATCTTCAATATAGCTTCCCCACCAAAAATAAATTAAAATTGTTTTTTAATAGAAAACTTAGAAAACCCATCCAACAGGAAAACAAAACCTTGTAGTATATTTATATTTGTAGAATAACATGCAGCATACCATGTAGAATAACATACAAAGAAAAGCTAGCAAAAATATCTACTAATACTCTGTAGGTAACTATAAAATAGTATTGTATGGCAAAAACACTGATAGTAATAAGTCATATAGAAAATAACACAATTTCATAATGATCAAACATCTGCAAAACAATACCATTTCCCATGCATGTATACAAAAGGATGAAAAATGGAATAAGAACGAATATGTTCATGGTGACGCTTAATCAATAAATAGAACAGCAATGAAATCAGGGAGATGTCTCAACAGGAAGTCTCAATTGTTTGGAATGCTTAATTAAAAAAACCTTGCCTGACACCAGTGGCTTGTTCTATAATCCTCAGGAGATTGAGGTCTGAGGCTTGAGGTTCAAAGCCAGCCTAGGCAGGCAAGAAAGTCCATGAGACTTACCTCCAATTCAACATAAAGAAAGCCAAAGTAGAGCTGTGGTTCAAGTGGTAGAGTGCTATCCTTGAGCACAAAAGCCCAGAGGCAGTGCCCAGACCCTGAGTTCAAGCCCCAGAACTGGCACAAAACAAGAAGAAGAACAACAACAACTAAAAACCTGAAGCATGTCTCTACAGATCATTTAAATCGGTGACATTGCTGATTCTGAGTCTGGAGTAATGAGTACACATGATGCTTCTACAAAGCTGTCTCCATGACAAAAATACCTGACACAATTTAGTGAGGGGAAAGGTAGATTTGGGCTCCTGATCTCAGAACTCTCAGGCTAGGCCGCAGGGCATCATAGCTCACTTTGGTAAGACAGCAGGGTAGAGGAGGCCTGTAACCTCACAGATGCCATTACGCAAAGAGAGGTAGAAAGAGGATGGGGTCCTAATATTCCCTCCAATGGATGCTTGTGGTGACCTCACTTTCTCCCATGATATTTCTCTTTTTAAAACATCCAATAGCACCATGGACTGGAGACCAAACCCTTAACATAAAGGCTTTGGGGGACTCTTCCAGATCTAAACTGTAACAATGAACTTTGGATAGGAGACAAGGAAGGCCTCTAAGACTATTTGCAGTTACGTCAAAACAACCTAGGAACCACTTTGAGGGAGCTCCCCTAGACCAAAATGATGTGATTTGTGAATCAAAAAGAACAGCAATGCAACAAATTAAAAAATACCAGATACATAACAATAATGACTTTATAATGATTCCTAAAACCACAACAAAAACTCTAAGAAGACTAATGTCTCACACTAGAGGCAAGTTTTTAGGGTAAATTATTATTGTGGTTTCTAGGATAATTTATAATTCTGAATATTCTAAATAATGAAAAGGCATTTATTTTATGCTCTTTTGCCATTGGTATTTCAGGACAACTAAGTAGGTGAGAAAAGTAGGTCCTGCTTATGTAGAAGAATTATAATTACTACATGCAGAAGGAATGATAGACTTTTAAAAATGCACTATTTTGACTGTAATGAAGTAGTTGATTCAGGTAATATTCAGTCTAAAATTATTAGTTGGGATATCATTGGAAGACTTCATAATGGAAACATTGGTCTGACCATGTACCCCACGATCAATCTTACATAGCCTTCTTAAAAGTAGGATATTCCAAACACTTTGTGCCCCAGGGGGTAATTTATTCTTATAAAAACATCACTTATGATGTTTTTTGCCTTTAGAAATTGTAACTGATTGTTTCAAGTCCTTAGAACTTGCTACTAATATATAGGGAATACAAAAAATAGAAGAGTGATTTAAATGATAAGGACATGATCAGCTACATTCAAAAAGTGAGGCATTCTATAGGAAAAATGACCCAATTTCCCCAACAATTATCCATTAGTCTCTGACTAAACTGACATTACAGAAAAAGGAAGGAATGATTTTTGAAGGACAAAATAGAGTGAGAAGAGGTAACAGTCAAATGCTATGTGAGAGCCTTATTTAGATCCAGCGTTGAACAAATCACCAATAAATAGGCACATCTGAGAAAACCAAAGGAATATAGATTGATTGGTATTAGAGGATATAATGAATACTCAATGCACATTCAATGAATGGCAGTTATATTTTAGAAGTTTCTTTATTGGCTGGGTACTGGTGGCTTATACATATGCTACTCAAGAGGCTGAGATTTGAGGATTGCAGTTCAAAGCCAGTCCTGGCAGGAAAGTTCATGAAACCCTTATCTCTAATTAACCTCTAAAAAAACCCCAGAAATTGATCTGTCTCTAGTAGTGGAGTTCCAGTCTTGAGCAAAAAACCTAAGGGATAGCACCCAGGCCCTGGGTTCAAGTCCCAGTATTGGAACACTAAAACATTTCTTCATCATTGCCAAATGTGGCAGCACATATATGTAATACCAGCTATATTAGAGATTAGAGGTTAAAGGATTCTGATCTGAGGCCATCTATGGGGGAAAAAGTGAGACTCCATGTGAAAAATAAAAGCAGAAGGGGCTGGAAGTGTGATTCAGTAGTAGAGTAAGGACCTGAGTTCAAAATTCCTGTGCCATTAGATTTTTTCATCATCAAGATAAGAACACTTTAGACAGATTGTGACATGGTAAAAGGTTTTCAAATGGTCTTTTATTCCAATCTTATAGGAAACCTTAATGAGTTATGGCAACTAGTCTGGTAGTCAAGTAAGGGTGTACACAATATGAATGTTAGGTTGATCAATGTCCCAGGATGAGAATCCAAAATGAAGTTAAGTTGATTCCTAGTATCTTTGGGTTCTATACCCATGGGTTCAACCAACTGTAGATTGAAATATGTTTTAAAAATTGAGCCTGTACTGAACACATAGAGACCTTTTTCCTATCATTATTCGCTGCACAATGCATATGATACCCCTTTACCTCATTTGCATTGTTTTGGGTATTATAAACAAACTAGAGATGATTTTAGTACATGGGAAGATGGGCATAGCCTACATGGGACAATAGGCCTTTTTTTTTTTGGCTGGTCCTGGGGCTTGAACTCAGGGCCTGGGTGCTGTCCCTGAGCCTATTTGTGCTCAAACCTAGTGCTCTACCACTTGAACCATAGAGCCACCTCCAGCTTTTTTGAGTAGTTTATTGGAGATTTGTCTGCCTAGGCTGGCTTTGAACTGAGATCCTCAGATCTCACCCTCCTGTGTAGCTACAGGTGTGAGCCACCAGTACCAGTCTATAGGCCATTTTACGTGGGAGACTTGAGTATGCATGAATTTCGGTGTTTGTGTTAGAGGTGTTGGAATCCATTCTCTTGGATATCAAAGCACAAACTGGAAAGACTGGGAAGGACAGGTTTCCTATCTATCAGGAAGCCATGTGATTGTGAAGCCCAGAGCAAGAACTCATGGGAAAGCGGGGAGGAGAGCCCAGTGTCCTGGGGGGGGGGGGCACTTTGAGAGGGGAGCAATCATTGATTGGATGCCCTGGGGCTCCTGAGAAACCCAGGTGTGGTGAGAGAAGGTAGTCTCTTACCCAGTGAGAGGAATCTGTATGTTCTCTTTGTCCGGGTTCCAACCAGGCTACTGTGGCTGGAGGACTTCTGGCCTGCAGCTAGATTATAGATTTGCTGTTTTATAGAAGCACAGCAGTCCCAACTCTGGAACACCCCACACTGTACAATTAGGGAGACATAGACACAAAATAATTTAGCGTATTACCTATTAAAGAGGGTAGATGAGAACTGCCTCCTCACTCCCAGCTGCTGTCTGATCACTCTCACTTTGTAAAGCTTTCTTGTCTAACCTACAGAAAAGACTGTCAGAAGAATTGTAGGGTTCAGCCCAAGAGGTGTTAATAGCTATTATCTTCTTCCTGGGCTTTTATCAGCAACCGTTGTTCTCACAAATCAAATCGTGAAAATAACATTTGTCAGAATTTTCCCTAGAGTAGGCTTGTATCAGAATCTTCATGCTTTGCCATGGTCATTCTATTGATTGAGCCTCAGGCCACTCCCCAGGCCTGGGTCTATCTGTCTCTAGAATCTGAGACTTTTGGGTCTTTTCACCTGATGTCACCCTCTCTAGTGGAGCCCAGGGCCTTTCAGTGTTTCTGTGGACATTTGCCAGAGACAAAAGGATGAAGCTTGCTCTCAAAATTACCATTTCTAGGTTCTAAGCCAAGACCAGGGCTCCACCTACTACAGAGATCCTAGCATTATGGCTAGTAGGGAGAGGGACACTTATAGACTGCTACTTTCCTGGCTGTACTTTAACAAAGTATTATTCTTATCTTCAAATAGTTGTGCAAATAGGTTGTCAATTTATGTGTTCAATGTGTCGACCATCTTGTTGACCATCAGTCATCCCTTCCATCATTCTCCTCCACCCATTAATCTTATTCCTGTCTCCTAAAGCTTCTTAGTCCCATTTCCCCTTATATATATTAAGTATTATCATTGTATTCACCCATTATTTCTCATTTCTCTCCCCATTTGTCTCTCAACTCCCAATCCTACCCTCTCCCATACCTCAGAGAAGATGTTTCAGCTTGTCTGAAACAAAGTCCTACTCATTTTGTTAGATTATCTATTAGTTGGTCAAAAGAGTTATTCAATGGAAACCCACCCTTATGCATACCATATTTTAGTCAATTTGATTGTGTATATGTACATATGGTCCTGTGTGTGTTTTCATATATGCTTATATTTATGTCTAACTTCTACTTATGAAGAAAGCATATGCCTCTATCTCTTTATCTGACTTACTTCACTCAACATGATTCTTTCCAGGCCTATCCATTTCCCAGAAAATGACATAGTATTCTTATTGATAGATGAATACAATATTTTGAATAAATGCTCAAGGATGGTATTGCTGGGCCCTAGGGTAGTTCTTGTTTTAGTTTTTTGAGGAATCTCCATATTGTGGTTGCACTAATCTGCACTACCACAACAATAGTGTATCAAGGGTTCCTTTTCCCCTGCAGCCTGGCTAGCACTTGTTGTTTATATTCTGTATGAAGACCATTTTGCATGGAGTGAGATGGAATCTCGGTGTTGCTTTGATTTGCATTTTGTTTATGGCAGAATATGACTAGGGAGTGGGGTGAACTGAAAGGGGTGAGATGAAGGAAGCTGGAGGAAGTTGTCTCATGCTTTTCTCTTTCCTTAAGGTTGGTGGCTACTTCTCAAAAGTATTATTTGGATAGTACTAGTTTTGTTTTTTGTTTTTTGTTTTTTTTGGGTCCAGTCGTGGGGCCTGAATTCTGGGCCTGGGTGCTGTCCCTTAGCTGTTCAGCTCAAGGCTAGCGCTCTACCACTTGAGCCACAGCACCACTTCCGGCTTTTTTCTTTTTGCTTATGTGGTGCTGAGGAATCGAACCCAGGGCCTCAGGCATACAAGGCAAGTGCTCTACCACCGAGCAACCTTCCCAGCCCCAATTTTTTAACACTTGATTATCTTTTCAGAGCAAGTCAAAAGTTGACTAAACAATGATGTTATAGTAGTCTCCCCTTGTCCAATTTTACTCTCTGAAGTTTCATTCACCCATGGACAACTACGATCTGAACATTAAATGGAAAATTATAGAAACAACTCATGAACTTTAAATTATGTACCCTTCTGAGTAATGTAATGAGAGCTCTGTTCTCCTACCTAGAGCATGAACCATCCTGTCTGTCTAGCCTTTTTATCCTTTGGACACTGCCCACCCATTGACACTTAGTTGCCATCTCAATTATTAAGTGCTGACTTCATCTTATCACATAGGCCTTGTATCATCTCACCTCATCACAAGAAGAGTACAATAAGATGTTGATGGCCAGGCATGGTAGTACATGCCTATAATCCCAGCACTCTAGAGGCAGACGCAGGAGGCAAGCTTAGGCTACAAAATACCAGAGGCCGGGGATCCAGTTCAATGGTACAGTTTCATCCCTAGCATCACGGTGTGGGAGATGTTGGGGGGTCTCACAGTCACGTAAGTTTTATTACAATATATTAATTGCTCCATTGTATTATTAGTTATCAGTGATCTGCTGTTGTGCTGAATTTATAAATTTAACCTTATCACAGATACCTATGTTTTGGAAAAAACAGTTTAAGGTTTGGTAGTAGGTCAGTTTTCAGGGGTCTCCTTGGGGGTCTTGGACTATGTTTTCTATGTGAAAAGGGGGAAGCACTATATTTGCCTTATGATCCTACTTTGGGGATGTTTGTGCTTTGCTGAAGTGTGCCACCTTGCTCTAAAAGTCAACAAATTGAGTCAGAAACATTTATTGAAAATCCACTGAGCTTTGAATAAAATTCATATATTTTTAACAGACTTTGTGGGAATGTCTCTGATGTTTAGGAGAAGTTGGGAGATGGCTGTGTCTGTGAATAACTAGAGAAAGTGTGATGCTATGAGATTTTTAAAAAAAGTTTTAAAGAAGCAGCATTCAGTTTTAGTAATCTGGGAAAGTGTTAGAAAGGAGGTGGCCAAGAAAACAACATATGGGTCTGTCTATAAATGCTCAAGGGAGGGGCACAGGAGCAACAGGAGGCTGGTGGTACCCAAGGAAAGGTCTGAGTAGTAGAGGATTTTGACAGAGTAAGCAGCCCACTAGCTCTCTCTCTCTCTCTCTGCCAGTACTCAGCTTGAACTCGGCCTCCAACTGTCTTGTTTGTGGCAGGTGCTCTACCCCTTGAGCCATACCTTCAGTCTGATATTTTGACACTTAATTGGAGATGGACACTAACGGACATTTTTATTTTCCTTGTCTGGTTTTGAATTGTGATCTTCCTCCTGAGTAGCTAGGATTACAGGTGTGAGCCACTGGATGCCTAGCCTACACCAGTGGTTTCTATATGGGCCTCAAAACTCAGCCTAGCAAATTCTCGAATTCCCAACTAGTCATGTTAACTTGTGCAATCTTCTTTCCTTGGGTCAAAACTGTCTTGGTCTCCAGGGAATAACCACTGTAAGATATGCCTAATGAATTGGAAATGAAGTGCTCCCCCAAGTGGCTTGGATTTTGACAAATTTGACAGTGAAGCTGATGCAAAGGCAGGCAGGTGGCCCCCAGAGCCCTTTGTGTTGCTTTTCATTGTTCAGAACTGATGTGGCTTATTTAAAATCCCAGCCATTACTTTACCAAAATCAGCTCTCCACACTCTGGAGATGGATTTCTCTTTGTGGTCTTTGAGGCCACTGTGTGGTTTCCCCTACTGGATTCCCTTTTGTGGTTGGAGGTCAAACCTTTTCTTGCCTACTGCTTCCAGGAATGTGTGGCGTGTGTCTCCACGTGCTACACAGGAGGGTTTTATTTTACCTCCTTTGAATGGAATGGCAGTCGTCCAGCAGGCCTGAGTGCATGTATAAATAGAGGGACACGTAAGCCTGCACTTAATATCCAGAACATAAACCAGCCACCACTGTGTGCTACACCGTCATGTTTTGATTAAAAGCTGCTGACAGCCCTACAGACCATGCCATGGGGCCCAGCAAGCCACCTAATCCCACTGCTTGATCCCAGCCACAGACAGGCAGGTTTCACTGCCAGGAACAACTTCTCAGCCACCAGCAGGTCTGAGCTTTTGCCTTTCCTGCTTCAGCTGTCAATATTGATGACCCAGGTTCAGAGAGGCCAGGTGAACAAGGAAGACAGAACATCACTGATTTTTGTTGTTGTTGTTGGACAGATCCTGGGGTTGGCTTGAACTCTGGGCTTGGATGCTGTTTCTGTGCTCTTTTTGTTCAAGGCTAGCACTCTACTTGGGTCACAGTGTCACTTCTGGCTTTTTTCTGTGATTAAGCTAGCCCAGGCTGGCTTTGAACTATGATACTAAGATGTCAGTCCTCTGAGTAGCTAGGATTACAGGCATGAGCCACCAGCACCAGCTGACTTCTTTTCAACGTAAGAGATTTAGACTTTGCTCCCTGTGACCCACTGGAATATAGAAGTGATGTGAAAGGAGTCCACTGAAGAAAAAAAAATTTGCGTTTCTCTATGTTGCCCAGTTTCCTACAAAGTGCCACGTGAGAGTTACATCTTGGATAAAATATGTAGAATAAAGTGTGAAGTATGACTTCATTGTTGGATCCTAAACTGTCTTTCTGATTTTATAAGCAATTGCACCCCTACTTCAGCTTCTATGTAAATGAAGATTGGTTTACTTTCTGTTTTCCAAGATTATGTATATCATGCCATTATTGTAGTGGTCTCTTCTAGATCATCTAGTAAGAGCTTTTCCATCCATTAAGGCTGAATTTATTCCAGGTTGCTACCATCCCCGTTCACATGTATCATTCTTTCCATGGCATAAATTATTACTATTATTATTATTCACTCAGTGAATAATCTTATTACTTATGACACATTCTTTATCATCTTATATTCTGATTCTAGTAGACTAATTTTGGATTGGAAGACTAGTATTCTCCCATAGAATGGAGATGCCATAAGGTCAGTGGACTGTTATTTCAATAATTCCTACATTGATGAATATTTATGTTGTGTGCATGAAAGGAGCCAGAAAAATGCTTGTTGATTAAATTGAATGGAAATCCACTCTTGAACAAAGCAGAATCTGTGGGACTTATTGGGGAATCTAGTGACCTTTCAGGGGCATTCTCTGGGTAAGCACTGGAAAATAGGAATTAGAAGCAATAATTAAAGTCATTCTCAGGTCCAGAAGAGCTCCAAGAGAGTACTGCCATGAACCATCCAGAATGTTAGTAAAACTCAGATAATTTAGCTTCCAGGTTGGATTGTCTCCAGACATTTAAGTTCCTTGGGATTCTCTTTTATGGATGAAGATAATGGATTTTTATAAATATGTTTACAACATATTTGTTGACTTGAATGAAAGGATCAATGGTCTTTTAGATGTATATGGAATATTTGTGTAAGATGTAAAGGCTTTTTATATGAAATTCAGTTTGTGTGTGTGTGTGTGTGTGTGTGCGTGCACATGCATGTGTGCCCACGTGCATGCATAGGTGTTGTTAGGGATTGAACTGAGGGCCTTATTTATGCTAAACAAGTGCTCTACAATTGATGTGTCCTCAACCCCCAAACATGCCTTTGGAATTCCCTAAATATCTGACACACATTAGGCAATGGTTGAAAAATGATTTCATTACACAATGGATTTGATTTTTGTGAATGTCATATTATTTTTAGTTATATCTGACTAATAAAATAGAAATATGGCATTATCACATTATCTCAAAACAACGAATAAAAACAAAAAATTATCATAATTTTTGTATATGGTTTATAAAAGGACTTCAAGGTAAGTCTAAAATAAAACTTGCCAAAATATATGAAGTTTTTGAAGCTTTCTGATAATAATAGCGTATCTTGTTTGCTGAGCATTTGTTATGAGTGAGTCATTTAAACACTCAGTATTGAAGATGTTAGCTGGACTGGAGGTGTGGCTTAAGTGTAAGTGCCAGTTTCTTTTCTTTTCTTTTTTTTTTTTTATCAGTTGTGGGGTCTGAACTTTGGGGCTGGGAGCTGTCTCTCAGCTCTTCAGCTCAAGGCTAGCGCTATACCACTTGAGCCACAGTGCCACTTCTGGCTTTTTCTGCTTATGTGGTGGTGAGGAATCGAACCCAGAGCCTCATGCATGCAAAGCAAGCATTCTACCACTGAGCCACCTTCCCAGCCCCAAGTGCCAGTTTCTTAAGTGGTAAGAAGCAAGCCTAATGAGAGTTGGAGGCCCTGAGTCCTAGTATCACACACACACACACACACACACACACACACACACACACACACACAAAATAAAAACAAAAAAATTAAAAATCCTAAAACAACTTTATGAAAGGATATTTTTATGACTTTAAGTTTATAGCCAAAAAGCTAAAGTTTTCAATGGTTAACTAGCATTGGAATCAGATTTCTCAGACTTCAAAGACTACCACTCTACCACTCTACCACTTGAGCCATGGTGCCTCTTCCAGTTTTTTTTTTCTTTCTGCTTATGTGGTACTGAGGAATCCAACCCAGGGCCTCATGCATGCAAGGCAAGCGCTCTACCACTGAGCCACCTTCTCAGCCCCAAATATGGAGCTTATTATAGATTTCTCATTGTACGACCCTGGGAAATTACTCATTGGCTTATAGAATATTTAGATAGTTTTTATGGCAAGTTTCTAGCAGATGGAAGTACTACTTTTTTTTTTTTTGCCAGTCATGGGGCTTGGACTCTGTGCCTGAGTGCTGTCTTTGAACTGAATCTCCTCCTCCTCCTGCCCCCCTGTCCCCTTTCCTTCTCCTCTTCCTCCTCTTCCTTCTTTCCTGAGGCTTGAACTCATGGCCTGACACTGTCTCTGAGCTTCTTTTGCTCAAAGCTAGTGCTCTACCACAGCACCCCTTCCGGCTTTTTCTGTTTATATGGTACTGAGGAATGGAACCCAGGTCTTCATGCATGCTAGGCAAGCATTCTACCACTAAGCCACATTCCCAGACCTCTTTGAGCTTCTTTTGCTTAAGGCTAGTACTCTACCACTTGAGCCACAGCTTTAATCTGAGAAGTTTATTGGAGAGAAGAGTCTGGCTTCCAACCACAATCCTCAAGTCTCAGCCTTCTGAATAGTTAGGATTATAGGTGTGAGCTACTAGCACCTGGCAAGTAATATATCTTGCTTGAAAGTTGGTCTTGAAGGCATGCATAGGCAAGGACATTAAACTAAAGGGATTAAAAGAATTGGTTAATAAGCTTGCCACGTTGGAACTGAAAGTGAGAATTCATTATTTAGGATTAGATGTTATGCCCCAATTTGACTTTTATCTTGGCACTGACATCCTTTCTCTTGAGTGAACTGTATTCTCATCTAAACTTAGGTATTAATTTAATTTAATTTATTTTTTATTTTGGGTCCGGTCGTGGGCCTGAACTCTGAGCCTGGGTGCTGTCCCTCAGCTCTTCAGCTCAAGGCTAGTGCTCTACCACTTGAGCCACAGCACCACTTCCGGCTTTTTTTTTTTTTTTGCTTATGGGTGCTGAGGAATTGAACCCAGGGCCTCAAGCATGCAAGGCAAGCGCTTTACCACTGAGCCACCTTCCCAGCCCCTTAATTTAATTTAGTAGAATGATCAATGACTACATTTCCTGGAAGATGTTTGATAGACCTTTGACAGGAGGGATAGTGATGAGAAATGGAAGATAATGGATGAAGAGGTAGGAATCGAGGAGGAAACAAAGAAAAATGAGTAAAATGTAGGCATTGATCTCTAAATTGATCTCTAGATTGTACTTCTAAACTAGAAGGGTTCAAATTACAATGGTAGGGAGTATATAAGCAAGACATTTTGGGTACTTGGGAGTTGGGGAGAAGAATTAATTCTGTCTGAAGGAGTCAGAGCTAAAGCTGGAAGGATGAGGAAGGAACAGCAGCAGAAAAGATGATGGGCTGATAGTTCAGGTGAGAGGGAGGTCTCAATTCACAATAGGATGAGACTGGTAGGAACAGAGGGAAGGATTATGGCAAGAGGAGTAAAGATGTTAAATGCCCTCTTAGAGACTTTAGATTTCCTAAGGGCATTGACAGTCAAAGAAGGTTTTTGAACAAGGGAGTAGAACCTTGATTTTCTAGAGATGGTTCTTTTTGCAAGTGGAGCAATTGGCAGTATTGGCTGTGGTATGAGATAGCACTTTTATTTTTCCTTTCTGGGAGAGGGCTTTCAAGGAAAATGACCTTCTTGTTCTTTGATTCTCATTTAGTATTTTTCCCTCTTCTTTTGATACTTTTAGCCAAAGAAGGGAAGGTTATATCATTGGTCCTTTCTGAGTCAAGTATTTGATCCAGGTGACCCACATAACTATTCTTTTATTAAGTTTTATTTTATTGTAAAAATGCTGTATAGAGGGCACAAAACTATTCTTTTTGGTGAATCAGAAAGGAAAGAGTAAGTGGTTAGGTTGATCCATGGATAGAACTCCAAAGGGAGTTTAGGAATAAAAGAGTTGGGCCGGGCACCATAGCTCATGCCTGTAATCCTAGCTACTCAGGAGACTGAGATCTGAGGATCGTGGTTCAAAGGATCGCAGTTCAAAGCCAGCCTGGGCAGGAAAGGCTGTGAGACTTTTTTTTTTTTTTTTTTTATTGTAAAGATACTATACAGAGGGTTACAGTTGCATGAGTGAGGTAATGAGTACACTTCCTCTTGAACATTGTTACCCCCTCCATTGTTTTCCCCCTACCATCTCCTCCCTCCCTCCCTTCCCCGAGGTTCTTTTTTTTTTTTTTATTGTGATTAAGTGATTACATAATTTCCGGAAATTCACAGTATTGTGGAATAATGATGCTCATTTAAAGTCACAAGTTCATTCTAACTTTCCTGGAGCAAATTGTCTATCACAGTCTGTAATATATAACGGTGTTCACATGTTATATACCATATATGTGATCAGCAGCATGGGGATATTTAGTAGTGGTTCAACCAGATGAGTGGGAGTTCTTTGTTTCTTAAGTCCTGTTAGTTTTGTCATATCACCTAACATTTTGGATTTAGCATCCACTTATCAGGGAGACCATGTACCGTTTGTCTCTTCGTTCTTGGCTAACCTCACTCAACATGATTCCTTCTAGCTCCATCCATTTCCCTGCAAATGCCATTATTTTGTCATTTCTAATGGCTGCATAATATTCCATTGTGTATAGATACCACAATTTTTGGATCCATTCATCTGTGGTGGGGCATCTAGGTTGTTTCCATATCCTAGCTATTGCAAACAGTGCTGCAATAAACATGGAGGTGCACGTGTCCTTGTGTATTGGTTCCTGTTGTTCAGGGTAGATGCCTAAAAGTGGTATGACTGAGTTGTAAGGGAGGTCAATCTTTAGCTTTCTAAGGACCCTCCAGACTGCTTTCCAAAGTGGTTGTATAAGTGTACATTCCCACCAGCAGTGTAATAGGGTTCCTCTTTCTCCACATCCCCTCCAGCATTTGTCGTTGGCTGATTTGTGGATGTGGGACATTCTGACTGGGGTAAGGTGGTATCTCAGGGTTGTCTTTATTTGCATTTCCTTCACCAGGGATGATGAACATTTCCTCATGTGTTTCTTTGCCATTTTTATTTCTTCATTTGAGAAGTCCCTCTTTAGTTTCCTTGCCCATTTAGTAATTGGTTTGTTAGGTTTGGGAGGGATTAGTTTCTTGAGTTCCCTGTATATACAGGATGTTAACCCCTTGTCTGATATATTGCTGGTAAATATTTTTTCCCAATTAGTTGGTTGTCTTTCTAGCTTAGTTGCGATAGATTTAGCTGTGCAGAAGCTTTTTATTTTAAGGTAGTCCCATTTGTCGAGTCTCTCTCCAACTTGTTGTGACCCTGGGACTCTGTTCAGGAAGTTCCTTCCTGGGCCTATTAGTTCAAGTGTCTCTCCTACTCTGTCCTGCAGTAGTTTCAGAGATTCAGGTTTAATGTTAAGGTCTTTAATCCATTTTGAGTTGATGTTGGTGCATGGTGATAGGCTGGGGTCCACTTTTAGTTTTCTGCATGTGGCTGCCCAGTTTTCCCAGCACCAGCGGTTGAAGAGGCTGTGTTTCTTCCATTGTATGTCTTTGGCTCCTTTGTCGAATATCAGCTGGCTGTAGGCTGTGGATTTATTTCTGGATCTTCTATTCTGTTCCATTGGTCTTCGGGTCTGTTTTTGTGCCAGTACCATGCTGTCTTTGTTATTATAGCTCTGTAGTAGAGTTTGAAGCTCGGCATGGATAGCCCTCCCATATTGTCTTTATCCCCTAGAATTGTTTTGGCTATTCTAGGTCTTTTGTTGTTCCATATGAATTTTTGGACTGTTTTCTGTATTTCAGTGATGTACGTCATTGGGATTTTAATAGGAATTGCATTGAATTTGTATATTAGTTTTGGAAGTATTACCATCTTTACTATATTAAGTCGGCCTATCCAGGAGCATGGGAGGTCTTTCCATTTCCTAGTGTCTTCTGCAATTTCTTTCTTTAACTTTTTATAGTTCTCATTAAATAGTTCTTTTACATCTTTGGTTAGGTTAATTCCTAAATATTTTATTTTTTGGGAGGTTATTGTGAATGGGGTTGCTCCCTTTATTTGGCTGTGAGACTCTTTATCTCCAATTAGTCGCCAGAAAAAAGAAGCATACAGATGGAGAGGAGGGACATGCATCAAAGCACAGAACAGCTCACCATGATTGGATTGAGAGATCTCAAAATAGAAGGTGTTTCTCTTAGGATTCACACCATGGGCCTTGGCAGGCAGCCCACCTTTATCACCATTAATTTCCAGAGTTCAGAATCTGGCACCACACCCTAACGTTAAGCTGTTAACCTCTAGCATCAAGGCCATAGCTGCTGGGGAGAATTCCGCTCTCTCAAGCTGTGGCCACATCAGAGTCCTTCTGCGGGACATGCCACAAAGGGTAAAAGGTCCATTTAGTTCCATGATTGTGGGAGTTGATTATGTAACTTGATGACTGCTTCCTCCTCTTTATTTTGTTGTTGTTGTTATTCCTATTATTATTTTTGCCAGTGCTGGAGTTTGAACAGGGCCTGGGTGCTGTCTCTTAGCTTTATTTGTGTTCCAGTCCTGTTTGACCTCAGGGCTTGGGCACTATCCCTGAACTTCTGTGCTCAAAGCTAGACCTCTACCACTTTGAACCACAGCTTCATTTCTAGTTTTCTGATAGTTAATTGGAGAAAAAAGTCTCTTGGACTTTTCTGCTTAGGCTGGCTTTGAACCCCGATTCTCAGATCTCAGCCTCTAGAGTAGCTAGAATTATAGGTATGAGTTACCAGCACCAAGATGTCAATGAGCTTTTTTTGATCAAGATTTGTCCTCTCCAACTGAGCCATGTTTCCATATCTAGCTTTTTGGTTGGTTAATTGGAAATAATTCTCACAGATGTTCCTGCTTAGGCTGGGTTTGAACTATGAGCCTTTTGATATTAGTCTCTTGAGTAGCTGGGATTACAGGTATGAGCTGCTAGCTTACTTTTACTCTTTATTCCAGGACATGTACACCTAGAGCAAGCAGTCGTCTGTGTCCATGATCAATGATCCTGAAATTATAGGTGGTGGTGGAGAGTACTTACAAAAATACAGGTGTCTGTGTATATGCATATGTGTATAGGAATACGACTTTACATATGTGTGTACACAGACTTATGTAGCATTTTCATGAATGGTATTTAAACTTCCTTCCAAACCTGAAACCTTCTTCCTCTTACCTGAAAGAATAAATCTGAAGGAATGTGGATGCTTTGAGGAAATCTAAAACCAGTTCAAGAGTCTAGCTTCTCACAGAAGACTGCTCTAGCTCTAGAGATAGATTATAGATCTCAGATTCAAAAGTCCTTTAGAGTTTGTCCAGTTTTTCTGCTACGTGGTAAGAAGTTACAGCTGAGCCATCAACAGAGGGCTCCCTCAACCTTAGAAGCTTGTAGGAAGAGGGACAGCTAACCAAAGTAAATGGAAGACTGCAGCTCTGACTGTGAATTTAAAATCCAATGGCCATAGGAACTTTAGGATGGTTCTTTCTATTTCAGTGAAATCTGATACTAGTATTTTGAGAAGGCTTGTGTTAAATGTGCAGATCACTTTGGGCAGTACAGGCATTTTAACAATATTAATTCTTCCAATCCATAAACCACACAATTTCTTTCTATTTTTGTGTGTGTCCTCTTCAATTTCTTTTGTCAGCCTTTTATCATTTGCATTGTAGAGGTTTTTTACTCGCTTGGTTAAATTTATTTCTTAGTATTTTATTTTTGGGGTGGTTGTTATAAATGTTTTGGGTTTTTTGCTGTAGTTTTTTTTTTTTACTAACAGTTTGCTATTGTTTATAGAAACACCATTGGTTTTGCATGTTTTGTGTGTGTGTGTGTGTGTGTGTGTGTGTGTGTGTGTGTGTGTGTGTGTGTGTGTGCACGCATGCGCACACATGCATGCTGTGTGTGCTGGGGCTTGAACTCCTCAGGGTTTGGGCATTGTACCTTAGCTTTTTTTGTTCAAGGCTGGTGCTCTACTACCTGAGACACCGTCTACTTCTGGCTTTGTGATGGCTAATTAAATAGTCTCTTGGACTTCCTGCTTGGTAGCTTCAAACTTCAGTTCTCAGATCTCAATCTCCCAAGTAGCAACAATTACAGGAATGAGCCACTAGCTCCCAGTTTTACATGTTTTGAATTCTGCATATTTACTGAATTTGAACAGTTTTTTCCTGAGCTTTAAGACTTTCTCTTTATCATGTTATCTTCATACAAAAAAATTTTCATGCCTTTCATTTTTTCTTTTTCCTAATCTCTCTCACTCTAGGACTTCTAGTACTGTGTTGAACAGAAGTAGCAAAAATGGGCATCATTGTCTTGTTCCAGATCTTCAGGATCATAATGTTAAATGAAATAAGCCAGACACAGAAAGACAAATACCATATGATTTCATATGTGGAGTCTTGAAACGCTGAACTCATAGAAGAATGGAACAGAATAATGGTTACTGAGGCTGAGGAAGGGGTGTGGGGTGTAGGATGGATGAGCGAGATTGGTTAATGTATAAGTCATAGCCAGATAGGAGGAATAAGTGCTGGTGTTCTGTTACACAGAAGGGTGACTGTAGTCAACAATGTTGTATCCTATAATTCAAAATAGCTATAAGAGAGGATTTTGAATGTTCTCATCAGAAAGAAATGATAAATGCTTGATATGATGGATAATTTAAATATACTGAGTTGTTCATTGTACAATGTATAAATGTACCACAACATCACACTGTATCCCTATAAAAATGTACAATTATTATCTGTCAAGTAAAAGGAAAAAAATCCAAAGTACTTTGGTGGAGAAGAAACTATAACCCTGAAAATAGACCACTTCAGCAAGAAGGTATTTGTTAGCGTTTACATTAAATGACACTGTTTAAATTCCTGGATCAAGGTCAGTATAATGTTTATGCTCAGTGTAACACATAGCTACATTATCCTTCAAAGAACTTAGAAGCAGGGCAACTCTTTGACCAACAGTTTAATTGTTTCTGGCCGAGTGGCTTGGCAGTTCTGAGCTATCAAATCACAGAACCATCCATCACCATTGCTTCCAGGTCTGCACCAAAGCTTTGCAGATGCCAGACCTCTCGATGACATTTGCCCACTACAAACAACTCCTGCTCTGTGCCTAGGTGATTGTGGCTGGATAACTCATCTGAAGTAAAAGAGAAAATCTCATGTGGTTAAAATACAGTCAGGAAGAAATTGGACACAGGTAAGCTAACCTAGTTAGTTTCTCTTGGAGATATTTTTTTACTCTGAAACATGACAGTCTAGAGTCCAGTAGCAGTTATTAATTAGAAAATTTTTCTCCCTTAGGATTTGCAAGATGATTACCATTCACGATTTCCTATCTCTTTTTTGTTCTTCAGCTTAAGACAGATAATCATTTTCATTAAATGTAATGTCCCTAGAGATGAACTATGATGAATGATACTCTGCTTGCTATGGTGTATGTTTCCCTGAGAAGATCATGGTACAATGTCCCAAACTTTTTGACTGCATTGGAAAGGTATCTTGGTCATTTGTTTGGGGTCAGTGCATGAAGCTTTTGATCTTCTCAAGTTCTAAGAAAAAGAAGGCACCATATTGTGGCCATACTCTCCTTCCCACCTGTCTCTCATTAAAATGTATCCAACACACGTCTAAGCACTGGGCCAGACTGGGACACAAATGAACAGCAGTGAATGGAGAGAAACTTGAATTCTGAGGCTAGGATCCACCAGCATGATCTACAGACTCCCAAGAAATCCTCTTCCCTGTGATAGAGAGGCTAAACACTACGCATAGAAACTCTGGGGAAGCCATTTCAGCCCACAGCAGTGAGAAACTCAACGATCTCTGTTTGTCCTGGCTTCTTTCATTCAGATGTTTCTCATCAGCCACATTCAGATTGATTCCATTTGCAAAGCTCTCCTGGCAGTCTTGGTGGATGGGGCTTGGTGGCAAAACCTCTGGCATCTGCTGATCCTGTCCAGACCCTGTCTTCTTGTGTAGTTTCTTGGCGCTTTGGCTCCTCAGCAGAAATTTGGCTAAGCAGAGGCTGCTGCTGAACAAAGCCAAATGTAAAACAGAACACTGGAAAGGCAAACGAAGGGAATTTTCTAAATGTGGGGGCAGGGAACACAGAGGGGGATGGTGAGCGATCAGGAAAGGGAAGGGCTTCCTTAAAACTGGACTGAATCATGTTCTGGTGAAGGTCTGTCATTTCCCCCACCCCCCCCAACTCCCATCCATGATCAGCACCCTTGCTAATTGTGCAAGACCAAAGGTTATGTCCCTTTTCCACTTCAATTTCACTAATGAACACCATATAAAATGTCTAGGTCTCACTGGGTTCCACCCTCTCATTTTCTGATCTTCACAAAAGTGTGTGATCCATGAGGTCTGGACAGCACTATTCCTTCTTACAAGCCTGGAGCTCAGCCTCTCAGCCTCTTGGCTCCTTCTCACCTCCCCAGCACCATGGTCCACACATGGGCCCCAGCTTTTCATCTGCACTTGACGTTAACTTGTCTCATGCTTTCGGGAGGAGGCTTATTGTCCTGCTCTGCACATTGCTGCAGTACCGACAGGGTCTGGTTGGACAGCCTGCCATTTCCTCTCTCCCCGTGGATGGGATGGGTAAGGGAACTTGTTGCCCTTCAGGCCCTCTGCTCTATTTCTCTTGGGCTGACAGCATGTGTTCTGTGGCTCTAATCTTTTGCTGTCTGGGTTTTATCGCCCTATATGCAAATCTCAGGGCATGACATTTTGGGGGACAGATCTAAATATTAGCAAGTAGGTTCAAATGTTATCTATTCCAATAATCTCAATCTTTCTGTTTCTCTCTCTCTCTCTCTGAGTGTCTCTCTCTCTGTCTCTGTTGCTGTCTCTCTAAAAAAACAGAATCTGTTGGTGCACATCTGTTATTCCAACTGTGTAGGAGGTACAAATAGGAAATTTACAGGTCTTAAAGTCATACTGTTTATTACCCAAAAGGTGCAAAAAGGTCTTTTAGTGGGCTGGGGTGGGGGGTGGGGGTGGCTCAAATGATAGGCCTGACTTGCAAGCATAAGGCTCTAAGGTAAACACCTCAGTCCACCTCCAACAAAAAAAGAAACTTGTGAAGTCCTGGTAGCTCACTTTTGTAATCTCAGCTATTCAGGAGGCTGAGACCCAGAGGATTGTGGTTTGAAGACAGCCCAGGCAAAAAAGATGTCTATGAGATTTCATCTCTAGCCAAATAGCAAGATGCCAGGCATAAGTTGTTGAGCTGTAAGCAAGTAAGCAGAGCAAAATCTCAGGATTCTGAATTTGAGCCCCAGTACTGGCAGAGAGAGAGAGAGAGAGAGGGAGAGAAAGAGAGGGGAGAGAGAGAGAGAGAGAGAGAGAGAGAGAGAGGGGGAAGGGAAGGCAGGCAAGTAGTGAAAATTTTTCCCCACCCTTGCTGCCATCTTTAGTTCCTCTCTGTAGAGGTAACTAGTGTTTAAGCATCTCTGCTTCCTTCCCAACACATTTCATGTGTACACAAGGGAATACATGCATACATATGCTCACACATTTTTCATTAGTAGCATGCTATATATTTTATTCAGTACTTTACCTTGTTTCACCATTTCTTAGTAGCTATAAAGTATTCGTTGTGAATCTCTATAATTAACCAGTCTTAGACAGAAGGATATCAGATTGTCCCCAGTCTTTTGCAATAATAAAAAAATTACATTGAGGGCCAATGTAGGGGCTCATGCCTATAATCTCAGCTACTCAAGATAAGGGAAGATGCTGGTTAGAAGTCAACCTAGGTAAAAAGTGAATGGGACCCCATCTCAATCAAAAAGCTGACTATAATGGTGTGCTTCTGTTTTCACAGCTGCATGGAAGGTGTAAATAGGAGGTTCACAATCCAGATAAACGTAGACAAAAACAGGACATTCTATTTAAGAAGACAAAAACAAACCTAAAACAAAAATGGCTGGAGGCATGGCTTACATGGCAGTGTCTGTTTGGTATGTACACAGCCCTAAGTTTAATACCACTACTACCAAAAAAAAAAGAAAAGAAAAGAAAGAAAAAAGAAAAAAATTATCTTTGGGTCCTCAGATCTTGTATTTATTTCCCACAGGCTTAGCACTCCCAGGAGAGAGGCATGTGGTATGCATTTCTGTCATGCCAGGAACTGGATTCAGACTTCCCACTAGTGGATCAGACACAGGTAGGTATGCCTTCCGTGCCCCCTACTTTTGCTGTCAGGTACAGGGTTTACACGACCAATTCTGTTCACTAAATTAGGTGAATTTTTATACTCTTCTATCTCCTCCTTTGCTTACAACCTGGGATTTTTTTTTTTTTTAACCAAAATTCTGTCATGGCAAGTAATGCTCCCAGTCTCAGATATCAAGTATAGAATTCCTTACCTTCGTGCCATAATCTGTAGAGCACCTTTGTATAATATCTTTTTATTTGTTTTGTTTTGTCCCCAGCCATGCCACCCCCCCTCCCCCCCCCTCCCCCCAAGCTGCTCTTGAGGCTTGAATTCTAGCCTGGGCTCTTATCACTAAGCTTCTTTTGCTCAGGGCTAGTGCTCTACTACTTTGAGCCACAGCTCCACTTCTGGTCTTTTGGTAGTTAATTGGAGATAAGAGTCTCACAGACTTTCCTGCCCAGGCTGGCTTTGAACCGCACTCCTCAGATCTCAGCCTCCCAAGTAGCTAGGATCACAGGTGGGAACCACTGGTGCCCAGCTTTCCTTCTTTCTTTTCTTCTGTTCTCTTCTCTTTTCCTTCCTTCCTTCCTTCCTTCCTTCCTTCCTTCCTTCTTCCTTTCTTTCCTTCTTTCTCTCTTTCTTTCCTTCTTTCTCTCTCTTTTCTTTCCCTCCCTCCCTCCCTCCCTCCCTGCCTCCCTTCCTTCCTTCCTTCCTTTTTTTTTTCAGACCTGTTGAGGCTACTGGAACGTTTTCTGGATGAATTAACTGAGACTGTGTAGTTTGAGCCAAAACTTGAAACTTGCCTATCTACCTTTTCATCTACTGTGTTCCTTTTGCCATATAGGACATCAAAGTCAGATTTCCATTTAGAAATTGGTGGAAGGTTGAAATGCTTTATTTTACTTTTTTGGCAGTGCTGGAATTTGAATTCAGAGCTTCAGGCTTGCTGTGCAAGGGCTCTACTCCTGAGCCATACCTCTAGTACAAAGTTAAAATTCCAGAAAATTCTTCCCCAGATTTCATTCTCATCAACGTATAGGATGAGGTTATTCAGACAAGAGGAATTATGGTCCGGTTTATCCACATTGATCCCTTGGGAGAGTGACAGTGCACAATTAGGGAGATATCAGATTTTTCTACCACCAGTAGCATGCTATAAGTTTTGTTCAATACCTTACTGTTTTTTTCTTACCTTTTTAAATATTTCATTGAATTAATCTTTTTGGTTATCTTGGGACAAGGACCAGGCTGGAAGCCTCTGGCAAAGAAGCTTATGTCTAATGTGGAAGTCATGGCATGGGCTTGCAAGTGGGGCAACAGGAAGAGAAGAATAAAATATAGAAATGCAGAAAACCTACTGCTCATCAGGCTTCCCTAAAATCATTCGCAGGACTTAGGACAGATACTCACAGAGCTATAACAAGTCTGTGCTGGCTCATACAAGGTCTTGTGATACTCTACCTGGCAGATGGGAGAGATTCCCAGGGGCAGGCAGGGGACTCATGAGCAGGAAGGCCAGGTCTCAGGGGTAGGTCCTGGGACCCTCTCTGGGGACTCAGATCACAAAACTCCATACTTGTCAAGATGGATTAGCTTCCTCAGCTTCTGGGCACAAATCCATTGTGGTTTCACTACTTTTGTTTCACTTCTAGCATGCACTGATCCCACAGCAGTCATTTGTGCTGGAGAGAGCTGTTAAGGAGGTTGCAGAGAGTCCCAGTATTTGTACTTACTAGTGAGACAAGCAGAAACAGTCAGATAACTTGATGTTAGGTGAAATGAACCCCAAGATAAGTATTCAAATGTTTTTTCTTTCTTGTGATTGTTTCTAACATATTTATAAGATGATTTCTTTTTTTTTTTTTTTTTGGCCGGTTGTGGGGGCCTGAACTCTGGGCCTGGGCGCTGTCCCTCAGCTCTTCAGCTCAAGGCTAGCGCTCTACCACTTGAGCCATAGCGCCACTTCCAGCTTTTTCTGCTTATGTGGTGCTGAGGAATTGAACCCAGGGCCTCAGGCATGCAAGGCAAGCGCTCTACCACTGAGCCACCTTCCCAGCCCTATAAGATGATTTCTTTGTTGCGTTGTATGCACCTCCCCCACGGTATAACCTCTGTTTTCACTGTATTTGATGTTGGTATAATTTGGGGAGGGGAAGGGAAAAAACAAATGGTTTAACTAGGGATACAGGTGGACCCATTGCAACAATGAGATGTTCAAGACGTTATGTTGAAAAACGAACTTTACAACTTTGGTGGGGGGGTGGGGTGAGGTGGGCGGGGGGGGGGGTGTGGTGGTGAGGAAGGGGGGAGTGGGGGAGATGAGAAGGGATGGGAAGGGGAAATAAAGGAGTAGGCAACAATCTTTGATAAGAAATGTACTCATGGGGCTGGGAAGGTGGCTCAGTGGTAGAGCACTTGCCTTGCATGTATGAGGCCCTGAGTTCGATTCCTCAGCACCACATAAGCAAAAAGAAAAAAGCCGGAGGTGGCGATGTGGCTCAAGTGGTAGAGTACTAGCCTTGAGCTGAAGAGCTGAGGGACAGCGCCCAGGCCCAGTGTTCAGGCCCCACGACCGGACCCCCCCCCCCCCAAAAAAAAAAAGAAAAGAAAAGAAAATGTACTCATTACCTTGCCCATGTAATTGTAACCCCTCTGTATGATATTTTCACAATTAAAAAAAATAGATGCTATAAAGAAGAAGGAAACAGTAGCTAGCTCCTGCAGAAGAAAGCTGCACTCCAGGGTGTGCTGCCTAGAAACCCTGGAGGAGAACTGGTGGCTGGGTTATCACAGGATCAGAGCTGAGGGAAGACAGCCATAAACAGGGGAAGAATGATCCCAGGTTTGGGACAGATAGCAGGTATGAAGAGCTTGAAATAGGAAAGGGCTGGCAAGAAACTGACAAGAGAATGTCACTAGAGGAAGAAAGGGATGCAAAGTAAGACTGGAAGCTGGCAGAGAAATTCCCACAGGGACTTGTTCTTGCTAAGAAGGTGGATTGTTATTCTTAGTGCATTAGCTATTAAAGTGTTTTGGTACAGAAGTGAAATGAACTGATTTTAATATTTATAAGATCACTCTAAATAATGTGAGAATGGGTTTGAAGGGATGTCATGGGAGTGAGTTGAGTAGTCATGCTGGGGTGAGGGAGAGGATCCAGAACTTTCCTGAAGGTGACTGTGGTAGGAATGGAAAGAAGGGCTGGCATTTGAGGGCCACTGAGCAGGATGGATGAGAGAGGAAAACAGAAGATTAGCTATATCTATCAGAGCTGGGAGAAAGAGGGTGAGTTTACTGAACACATTGAGTATGGTGGAAAGTTGGAAACATACCTGCCTGTGCAGAAAGGAATTGGCAAAGCAGTTTGGACTCTGCCGTCCTCAGGATCACCTTCCTGCAAAGGTAGAAAGGGCCAGTATCTGGGAACTAGGTTCTTAGAGTGTCAACAAGTTACTACTTTTCCTAATAAGGTGGGGGTTTCCATAGCTTGATTACATATGTCTGAAAGCAGGTGCTGAAGTGCTGAAAGCCTAGTTTCCTTCTGGGAATCTAGGCACTAAGCAGAAGGGAACAACATGGACAGCCTCTCATCAAAACCTTGGGCCCTGAGTCCCTAGTAGGCCGCTTGGGCAGAGATGCCATACTTGTGCTGTTGCGCTTTTTTTTTTTTTTTTTGTTGTTGTTGTTTGTTTTTGGTCAGTTGTGGGGGCTTGAAATCAGGTCCTGGGCACTGTCCCTGAGCTCTTTTTGCTCAAGGCTAGCATTCTACCCCTTTGAACCACAGTGCCACTTCTGGTTTTCTGGTGGTTAATTGGAGATAAGAGTATCACAGACTTTCCTGCCTGAACTGGCTTTGAACTGTGATCCTCAGATCTCAGCCTCCTGAGTAGCTAGCATGACAGGCATGAGCCATGGGCATCTGGCTTGTTGTCCTTTTGTGACTGTGGGAGAGTGAGGTCTGAATGGCCCTTTATGGGAGGAGGGTGGCATAAAGGAAGACTGCATTGTCCTTTATGAGGAAGCCGCTTGTCCTTACTGCACTACTATAACAAATCCTACCCAGAGAAAAGCTACATTCTAGAGTCCTTTTAGAGACTCTCTAAGTGATGAGGTGTTCCTGGGAGTTCTTGCCACACCATCTCAGGATTTAAACTGAGGGAAAAGCAGAAATGCAGGGAGCAGATGAGATCAACCAGGAGAGGCGAGGTGGAACCTGGAGGAATGCCTAGGCTGAGGGATAATAAGTCGGACACAGCATAAGAAGGAGGGCCAAGACAGGCTATACGACTGAGGAATGTCTGCTGGATTTAGCACAAGGTCACTGACAGCTGGCAAGACAGTCCCTGTGGGCAGTTGCAAGAACTGGCTCATTAGGGGTCCTGAGAGGGGAGACATTCTCTCAAGTGACCATGGGAGGAGCAGTGAGGTAGCAGAGGAAATTAGGGGAAATGTTCACATAGTTTTAAAGATGGAAGAAAATGCCAATCATTTGTTTTCTCTGTATGATAAGTTCTATGCTAGCCTTGGTAATGCAAATGAGCATGAGCTGCAGACTACAACTCACTCTGTGTATGATGTAGTAGCAAAGACCAAAAAGAACCCAGTATGCTGGGTACTTCAACAACAAAGTACACACCAACATGGGGGAATTTGACCTACTCTAGTTTGTTTCTTTTTTTTTCTTGGTGATACTGAGATTCAAATGCCAAGAAGTCTACCATTTTTGCATGATCCCAGCCCCTTTTGCTTTTGTTTTACTTTTTAAATTAAAATTAAATTAATTTATTTATTGTGTGGGTCCTGGGTTTGAACTCAGGATCAGGATACTGTCCCTTACCTTTTTGCTCAAGGTTAACACGCTATCCCTTAAATCATAGCTCCACTTCTGGCTTTTTGCTGGTTCTCTGGAGAGAAAAGTTTCATGGACGTTCCTGCCTGGTCTGGCTTTGAATCTTGATCCTTAGATCTCAGCTCTTGAGAAACTAGGATTATAGGTGTGAAGCACTGACATCAGGCTTCATGTTGCTTTTAGTTTATTTTGATTCTAAGTCCTCATGTTTTGCCTAGGGTTGGCCTCTGACCATGATCTTCCCATCTCTACCTCCTGTGCAGCTGGAATTACAACCATGTTCCACAACTTCTAGCCTATCTTGGGGTTTTTATCTGAGGATGACATTAGCCTTTAAGTAATTTAGAGACTCTCTAAGTGATGAGCCTTTAATGGGTCTTACAGACTAAGTAGAAGTGTATTGAAGTGGGCACAGGAGAAAGGGAACAAGGAATATTCTGGGAGGAGGTAGGAACATATATGAATAACTGGAGGGTAAAAAAGCATATATTTTGTAGGGCTGTGGGGCAGAGTGAGGAGAGATAGCTGTAAAAGGACAGGGCTGAGAGGGTGGGGTAGTGCTAACTGTAATGGGAGATGTTGGGAGGGAGGGAGAGTAACGTCCTCTGGGAGGAAGGGGTGCTTGATGGACTAAGGCCCTTGGGAAGGTGGGAGCTCTGGTGTATAGAAGGGACTAGTTTTGACAACAGAAACAGAGGGGGAAATAGTAAAATTTAGAATGGATGGATGTATCTATAGGCAAGATGTTAGGCTGGTAGCAAGAAATGGGCAGAGTTCTATGATGACTTTTATTTTCTTGTGGCTCAGGAACTTTTCTTTTTTTTTTTCACCCTACCCAGATTCATGAGATCTGGCACATTTATAGACTTAAGAAAACGTAATTTGGCTTTTGGAAATACAACAAAAGGCAGAGAAGAGGGAGATACTCTTTGAGCATGTGGGTGAGGTGAGTGCTCTGAAATGGATTTTCCGTGAGAGATGAGGCCGGGCCTTGGTGAGCTCTGGGGTTCCAGCAGCGTCTAGAAAGTTCACTGACGTTTGAAAATATAAAGGAAAGGGGTGACATTGATCAAGATGCATCTAACTCATAAATTGATACGTTGTCCAACTACTTAAAGGTAATAAAAGGAAATCTAGAGGGGAGAATGTGAATCTCACGTTTGGTTGTACTCAGATCCACGGCCAGTCCCCAAGATGAACAGCCTCTCACTTGTGGGGACCATCTAGGTAAGGAGAGTGGGTAATTTGGGAGAAAGATTGAGCTGGAGTGGTAAGTCAATGGGTAAGGGTGTTAACAATATTAGCAAGGGTTAGATGGAGGTGTGGTGTTGGGACATGGAGTCTAAATGCTTAGGGGAAGGACAGAAGCCAAAAAAGTTAAGAAAAAGTTAAGACAGGTGGGGAAAATACTTATGTCAGGGACCTTGAGGATGAGGAAGGATGTTTATTAGGACCTACTGAAAAGATGGGAAGTTGTGGTCAGGGAGCAGCATTTTTGAATTTATGACTTCGCGGGGGAGAAGTTCTGAGTAATCAGCAAGTCAGGAAGTGGTCTTGGGAGGGGCCCCTTTGACCCTTGTCATCACTGGGACCCTCTCTTTGATCCAATATTCACATGGCTTCTCTCTCTCCTTTCAGCATCTGATGTATCTGCCTTCTTCTTTTCCCAATTTCTGGTCCAGCAAGAGGAGAAACTCACAGCATCTTTTCTTACTTCCGGAGAAATTTATTCCACATGTGTCTGATTTCATTTGCGTTTACAGAAACTCAGAATCTCCAAATGTCCAAAAAATCCTTTCAACTTTTTTTTGCCCTTCCCTTTCTTAGAAGCAGGAAGTTGTGTTTGGCGGGGGACAAACTTGTTCAATATACCCCTGAGACTTACAAGATGTTTGGAATGAGGAACGGTAAGGTCTAAGGAAGGCATGTTTGCTTTCTCCTTTCCTGGGGCAATTGTGCATTTGCCATGGGTAGACTGAGCAGCCCATGGGGATGGAAGACTAGCTAGAATGTTCCTGTCCCTCCTTGCTGAGCCCAAGGCTGAGAGAAAGTATGTTCTAAGAGAGACAGGTGCCTGTTTTCCTTTCCACATTAGCTTTGTAGCCTGGGCCCTACTTTTACATGGGGTAACATCTCTTCTCAACATGTGAGCAGTGGCTGCGAGGAGCCTCGTTATTCTGCTTTGTTGGGTGTTTCTGGGTTTTCTACTTCTTCCTAATTCAAGTGTCAGAGAATCTCCCCATTGGAAGAAAAATAATGAGGCAAGTTGTAATGGGGAACATCTATTTTGGTAAGGCTTCTAGGCCATTCTAAGGTGTTGGTCAAGGAAGCAGACAAGTGCCTGGCAGGGCCTGGAATCCCAATTAAGCCACTTAGAGCTCTCATTCCTCCAATGTTTGGTGCCTGTATCCATTATCTTGTAGTTTTTAGCTTATTTTCTGCTTGGTCCTCTCCTCCATCCCCCTCTCCCCCACCGCTGAGGTTCCAGGGATGGATGGAACCCAGGACTTCACTCACACTAGGCACATGCTCTAGCACAGAGCTCTATTTATTCATTCATCTGTGTAATAAATACACAAATATGGTGTATTTATCTTACTGATGGCCCACAATAAGCCAACAGAAAGGTCAGCTCCATGGGTGACTTCTTTCTCTTTCATGTTCCACGTGAGGTTGCAAGCTGGGCAGAGGACCACAGATGGGAAAAAAATGTGCTTTACTAGAGGAGCTCTTTCCTCATAAAGACATACTGACCTCCCACCATAGGCCACCAAAGGAGAGCAGACTCCTGATCGTCTTCCTCAAGGACACAGGCACTCAGGGTCTTGGAGGTGGCTGACAGTCTAGCCAGTGGTAGAGCTATGTGTGAGGCTTACTAGGCACTGATGTACTTCCCTTATTTAGGGAATTCCTTCCCCAAATCCACCAAATCCTCTGGTCAGCTATAGGGGAATAAAAGTTAGGGAACAGGCTCTAGACAATTCACTTAGGGATGAAAAAGTTGGACACGAACCTTGATGCTCATTACCAACTTTGAATATTATGGAAGCTGCTCTGAGTATCCAGATTAATAACCAAGTTACCTGTGTAGAGAGGGTGGAGGGATTTCCATCAGAAGGAATTACTACTAGTTTCCATCAGGAAGAATACTGGGCAATAACACAATCTCTTAGCCGAGGAAACCTAGCCTTTACTTCACTGGATGAAACGGGTGGTTGTGGTTGTGGGCTCCCTTTGCAGCTCTGTTTCCTGAGTCCCAGAGTTGCAGCTGTTGAATTTCCAGACACAAACAAGTATGTATTCTATGAGCCTTGCCGAGCCCACACAGCAAGGGAGGGCCAAGCTGGATTCCTTTCTGCTTTGCACATCAGTAGCTCTACTGCCAACTGAACTCCAGGGCAAATGCTGGGGCTAGTAATGATGCAGGCAGTTGGGATGGCACAGCTGGCTTGGCATGGATAGTTAATGGTGAAAGGCTTAGCCTTGATTATTTGGGGGACGATGAGAAATGGAAGGAACATCTATCAGTCTCAACAAACTGGGGCACAGCAAGGAGAAATCTGCTTGTACTACTTGTCAACAACATGCCTGCATGTGCTTGCTTATGTTTAGGTAAGCCTGGCCTCCCACTCACTGCAGAGGCTAGGCAAATATGGAAAAGTCATCAACAACTCTATGTCAACTGTCATCATGTAGAGACCAACTAAGTGGGAGAACAGAAGCAGAATCCTATTGGCTTTACCTTGTGTCCCCCTCAACATTCCATCTAGCATCCTATCTCTGCTAGGATGGATGTCCAGTAGAGATATCTCCACATTTTGAAAGAAACTTGAAGGAGGTAAAAGCAGGGTTTAGGTGTTTTCTGCTTATGGCTATAATGTCATGTCTTCTTGTTCTCCATTTGTTCTCACCCATTTATGACCAAGGATTGAGTTTCCTGTGTGGAGACTGAACCAGAGAGGTCTTTGGAGCCACCAGAGAGATGAAGAGATAGGGAACAAAGGAGGTGAGGTTATCAGGGAGAGTTTAGGTATCTGATGGAAAATTCCATTCTGTACTAATAGGGCTTATCAGGACTATTACACGTTTCTTGGACCAAAAGAGTTGTGAGATGTGGCAGGTGATAGGCTGGATCTGAAGTTTTTGGGTTACCTAGACACAGGGCAAGAATATCTGGGATCCTAAGATCCCCAGATGTTAGGTTTAAATAAGGCAGGCCAGTGTGTAAGCGCAATGATGAGACAGCTTGCAAGTGGAATGGGATAATCCTTCTTGAGAATAATGAATCCAGAGACATTACATAATCTTCTGACCTCTGAACTGTAATTTCCTCTATCATAGGGCTTCTCCATGTGGGTCCCTAGACCAGCAGCTTCCACAGTTCCTGGGTACTTGTTAGAAATGTAGATTCTTGGATTGCCCTCTTATCCACTGGACCCAGAAATCTGGGCTTGATTAAGCACTTTTAGATGATGCTCCTGATGCACACTGAAGTTTGAGAAACACTGGTCTAGATAATACAAATGATCAGTTCTCTGCATGAGGTCGATTCAGTAGGCTTGCTAGAACCCCAACAGTTACTGTCTTATGGAGGTCTAGAGACCTCACAACTGCCCACGTGTGTTTGAGGTGAGTTAACTTAGTTTTAGCTTTTATATTTGGGCTTTGGGTACCATCCCTCCCCTTTTATTAAAAAAGGAATAATGAACCAGACTAGACCACTTCATTGGCACAAGATCACACTTTAGTTCAGAGACATATTTGCATAAATACTTGAAATGAATCCACCCCAGGAGGTGGCAGCCTGAGAACACGTGGCTTTCCACAACCCTGTGACAGACATTGTAGCCCATTAGACAACGGATTTTAATACTGAAGACAGTCATGATCATTTCCAAAGACAGCTCCGGGAGCAGCTTGCTTTGCTATCTATTATTGACTCCTGGCCCCACATCTCTCGTGAACTAAATATTTTTCCCCTTGTGAGGTAGATTATTTATCAGGGAAACCAAATAGAAAAGAACTTTTCTTTTTCTTTTTTTTCATTTAACTTTACTAGTCCTTTGAAAATAGGCTGGCTTTGACATCTCCCTTTTGAGTCAATAAGTGCACTTTTACCTTTTAACCTATGCCCTCTACTTGAACCTGAGCAAGGTCCAGTCTGCTAGACAGTTAGTATTTGTCATCCCCATCCCATCTTCTCTTCCCCTTTATGAACTCAGGCAGTACCCAAGGGCTGCTCAATGGGAGACCTGCCACCTTGATCCACAAGGCCACTCCAGAGGAGACCTTTGTCTATAACCCAGCACCTGAAGTTCATGAGCACAAGACTACCCCCCTGTGGGATCACAGGGGACACAGCTGGCTTTCACAGGGTTTGGCATCCTCAGGTTTCAAATCTTTGTCACAGGTGGTGGAGGCCTGCCCAGAGGAGTCCCTGCATTCCACAGTCCGCCTCTGCCAGCCAGTTCCGCATGTGACGGAGCACTCGGACCAGTCCCCCAGCACCCAGTGTGCATGGAGCAGCGGCTGGATGAAGTTGGTGGTTGCTCTCTCTTTGTTGTTCTGCTTGCCGAAGTCCGTGTCATTGGGAACAAAGAAGGTATATCTGACTTTGGGAGGGAAGACCTCACCAGGGACAGTCAGGAGTTGCACTGTCAGAGGTTCAGGTAGTGCCCGGAAGCTCTGAAGCCTCTCGAGGGTAGCAATGGAGCCACTGTACTTTAGGATGGTCCCTTTTACCAAGATGTCCTGTTCTATGGCAGAGATAGCCAGATTGCCATTAAGCAGATACTGCCCATCAGCCGTCTTCAATGCCAGGTAGCTGCCATCGTTCCGGACCCCTGGGTGGCTTCGTTGTTTCACATCAATGTTTGTGGCACCAGCAGGGATGGTGACAATGTCATTGTACCCATAACTATGATAGGGACAGAAAGCCACTGTTAGAGCTGGGTAGTAGTTATCTAGCCTAGGTACCACAGTTGTCTGAGAGACAGAAGTAGGCAGGTCAGGTGCCTGGGGTGGGCAGACAAAAGCAACAAGCAAGTAATGAACAAATTGACACTCTGCTCCTGATAAAGACAGAACCGTCTTGAACATTGGGATTCCCAAGGGTTTCTGCTTTATCTGGCATTTCTATTGTACAAGTCTGGGTGGCTTTTAACAACAGCACAGCCAGAAGAGCTCAGGGGGAGTTAAAAAGCTGCATTGGTGCAGCCAAACTTGGCACTTCTTGACTCAAATGAGATCTCAAATATATTAGTTCCCATGCACGGGTTCAAACTAGACTTGTCACCCTCCAGACCCAGAGCTCCAACGACATGGAAAATATGATCTCCTTACTCATTCCAGGACCGCCCAAGATTGAAGTGTCACACTGCCTTTTTGAGACAAGCAGTATTGTGTCTGAATATGGACTCAGGGAAGGACTAGGAATTAAATCTTGACTTTTTGGAGCCACCTTCCAAGTGTTCCCAGATACCAGGAGCACTGAGCTTCTGATGTTTAAGGTCAGCTGGGCGCTGGTTACTCATGCCTGTAATTCTAGTTACTCTGGAGGCTGAGATCTGAGGATCATGGTTTGAAGTCAGCAGGGCAGAGAAAAGTCCCTGTGAGACTCTTATCTCCAATTAACCACTCAAAAACTGGAAGTGATGCTGTGGCTCAAGTGGTAGAGCACTAGCCTTGAGTACGAGGAGGCTCAGGGACAGTGCTCAGGCTCTGAGTTCAAGCCTCAAGCCTGGGAAAAATAGTTTCAGGTCCATTATAGGCATAGGGATTTGAATAGAATGGAAAAAGCTTAGTTCTTCGATCTCTGGTAGGAATCTGAGTTACACAGGCTGGAGAATAGTGAAGATGATAGAGGGAGACAATTGGCTGGGTTCTTTGTTATTCTTGTATAATCAACAAAGGCTAGTTGCTAGTCTGGTCATAGGAAGGATGGAACCCAAGAGCAGCTGCTATTTTATTTGAGCTGGAGGCCATATGGATGGGACTGTATCAGCTCAGAGTCAATGAGCAGGAGCGCTCTGAGCAAACAAGGCCTTTGCCAGTAGACAGCTCTTCCAGGCCTGTTATGGGAGGACATCTCACTCTAAGCCCAGTGAACCTTGACCTTTCTGCAGGTGGATATTCAGAGAAGGAAGTACAAAGGAGTGGCCTCAGCAGTCTCATGAATCTGAGGACTAAGGACCTTTCTTCTCATGTCCAAGTGCCTACATTCATAGAGCTGATAGTATTTTCCAAAGTGCTTCATTTCCATGCTCTCCTTAATTCGTAAAAGGTGAATAAAACCACTATTGTTATACCTATGTTACAGATGAAGAAACTAAAAGCACAAAATGATTAAGTGACTCTTTAAGATGGTATTGAGAGTTCATGGTAACCAGAAAGAGCAACCAGAGTTTTTAAAGACTATTGCTCATTTCCTGCCATTTCTTGTGCTTCCTGTAGAGTAAGGGCAAGTCAGGTATTTTTTTTTGTCACCCTGGAATCTAGTATAATATGTACCTATGTTTTCCTGGTAGCTATATGGGCATCCAAACCTCCTCCCACTACTCCTCAGTTTGTCTTACTAGTATTCTACTTAAGGAAGTTTGCTCTGCCCTACCCTACATTCACTCACTCATTCATTCATTTCTTTCTTTTATATACTATATGTATAATATATTATATATATTTATCTAATCTATATGCATATGTATGCACAAATATATATATATATATATATATATATATATATAAAACATCTCAATAATTTCAATGAACTCTACGAGCCTATAATAGGCAACTTTGGAGTCTTCAACTTTAGGCTCAAAGTATGTGAAATATATATGTATATATATATATATATATATATATATATATATATATATATATATATATATATATATATATATACATGTATATCTCTCACCTGCCATTTAGATGCTGGTCTTTTAGTCTTATCCAACCAGGTGCTAGACATATGGGCCTTGGATATTTTCATAGCCCTAGACAAACTGTTTACTGGCAAAGGTCCTGATTGTTCAGAGTAGTACTTCTGCTGATTGACTCAGAGCTGAGACGTCTCCATCCATGTGGCTGGCCTCCAGCTCTAATAAAAAAGCTGGTTCCCTAGGTTCTATCTTTCCTATGGCCAGATCCTGTGCAAAATGTACCACACATCCCACCCAGGAAATCCTTACAATGACTCTGAGATGGACATTGTTGCTATAGACAAACAGAGGTTCAGAACATTTATATAACTTCCACAATCTTCAGAATCATGAAGTAGCAGCCACAGTTCAAGCTGGGGATAACTAGAGTCCCAAGCCTTCATAATTCTTCAGTCTATGTATCATTACTGGAGAGACTTACCTGGTGGGGGTGAATGAACCGGAGACCTTTCTGCATGAGGTGCCTTTGCCCCCACACACTCCACATTTATCTACCTTCCTAGGGGAGTCCACCACATGGTCACAGCCAGCCTTGGCACACTGGCCTTTGATACAGATGGATAGGGTCTCGGGGCCACACAGAGTGCCATCGATCACCTGGGGAAGTAAAGGTATGAGAGGGTTTGTGGAGGACAGAAGTAACCGACAGGGAAGGTGGCCACAGGCTGCCTTCCTCTCCTTTCGGATCTGTGGCCAGGGGATTCTTACCTTGGCTTCAAACACTTTGAATTCACTCCTCCCCCGGGCTCGGCAGAACAACTTGCAGCGGTCTCGAGGAGACACCCCTGAATATTTAGGGACCCACTGCAAGGGATTTCCATCTAGGTCAGTGTAATTGTAGGCATTATATTTTTCACACTGCTGCTCCCTGAAGCTTTTTCCTAAAAGAGTGAGAAATAGCATGGAGGTAATTCATTGCTAAAGCAGGAAAGCCATAGCTTGAGAAATTCTTGGACCTAGAGCCAAGACCCAGTGTCTTTTGACCCCAACATTTCTAGACTCATCTGGGTACATGTGCTAGTATGTTGGGATTTACTCTACCTAAGCAAATGATAGCACTGCTTATACCTGTACTGCCTCAGGCCTTTGGCATCTCCTGATTCAATTCCCTGTCTTGTCTAGGGTTTTCCCTTCTCTAAGCAACTTGCTAGCCCAGGATCTGTGCCTTATAGATTAAGCCCAAATTGCGGTGTGAAAGGTTGAAAGACTGCGAGATTCTTGAGGACAGGGACCATCCTTTGTGCATGTTTTATGTCCTTTATAGCATCTATTCTAGATACACAGAGGTCCTAATTAATACTTGATGGAAAAGGCAGATCTTGATGTAGCTGAATCATGGAATCACTTGTCATCCATGCTTACCTTGTGCCTTTATATCATGTCTTCCTTTCTCTGGAGTGTCTCAGCCTGTATGACTGGCAAACTCACAATTCCAAAGCAAAGTTTCTAGAGCTTCCTGCCATTGCTGATCCTTCCTGTCATGCAAAACTGCAGAGCTACAGTTTTCCCTATTAGACCTCAACCCAATGCCAGGCCATCTTGGCACTTGGATGAATTTTTCCTAAAGCTTTGCTTGTCATTTCATACTGCCAATCTTTTCTTGAGCTGCCCGAAGGGGAGCTGGATGGGATGGTAGTGGTGGTAAAACAACAACAAAACCAAAAAATACCCTTCTAATGATTTTATTTCGTAAGTTTGCTACCGGCCCTTATCATCTTTATATTAATGTGTTGCTTTCTAGCTTGTCCTAGGGGATAGGACAAAGTGAGGTAAAAGTGACACTTTCCTGGAAGTTTCTGTTACCGGTGCCCAGGGGAAGAAGGGCAACTCTTCTTGGAAGGAATGTGCTTAGGAATCAGACTCAGAAGTTCTCCCTTCTCCCTGGGCCAAATGTTGGCTAGAAAGACATTGGAGGTTTGGCGCTGACAGTAGCTTTGGAAAACACTTCCACTCTGCACACAGACAAGGGTTCAGATGCCTCTGAGGGGATTACTATCTGCAGAGGTTCCTTCCCAGTAGGTTTGGTTGGAAGTGACATGCTGTGACTCCACATCTCTAAGGACTAGGCTAATCTCTTTACGTGTGAGTGCGGCCCTGGGTCCTTGCAGGGCTCATTTAAGTTTGGATCACAGGCATCTCAGGAGACCCACCCTTCTCCTCTATGGATCTGTTGAAACAAATAACAGCTGCTCTGGCAGGTGTGGCCTTAAGTGGTGATTACCATCATAGGGACATTCCTCGGTGTGGCACGACTGGTACTTGGCTCTCCGACCCAGGCAGTATCTTCCTCCATTCTGAGGCTCGGGGTTGTTGCACTCGCGGTGTGAAAACTGGACTCCTCCTCCACAGGTCCGAGAACATTCTCCCCAGGGTCCCCACAGGCCCCAGCCTCCGTCTACCACAGCCTGAAACACATAATGAAACTCAGGAGTGAAGGGGAGGGGGCTTCAGTTGTTTGTGCCACCCGGTGCCTGAGGGCCTGACTTCCTTGTCTAGTTACTCTTATCGAGGGACACAGAGTTCACCTAATCAGTTGTATAATGATGATGTATCCTGCTTGGCAGTAGCTCTGTGAGCAATGAGGCTCTGTTGGGCTCCTTCACTGCTGACTTTCTGATGTTTAAGGTAGTGCCTGGACCTAGTCAGATGCTCAATAGGCAATCTGCTCCATGAATGAGTCTCTAATGAGAATAAGGTTGTGTTGAATGCAGTGATTCTCCATTGGGAGCATATTCTGTCCTCCATGGGACATTTGGCAATGTTTGGTGAGACTGTGATTGTCCTAGCTTGGGAGAGTCTACACTACCCGTATCTACTATGTAGAGATCATGAATGATGTTAAATATTCAAGAGTGCACAGGCCCTCAATAAAGCCTTTTTCTAGTTCTCCACACCCCCAAGTCACTAGTGCCAATGTCGAGAAACCTTGTTCTAAAAATCACCAAGAGGTGCCGGACACTGGTGCTCACAGCTGTAATTCTAGCTACTCAGGAGGCTGAGATCTGAGGATCATGGTTCATAGTCAGCCCAGGCAAGAAAGTCTGTGAGGTTTTTACCTCCAGTTAATCACCAGAAAACTGGAAGTGGCACTGTGGCTCAAGGTAATAGAGCATGAGTCTTGAGCACAGAGCTCAAGGACAGTGTCCAGGTCCTGCCTGATTTCCAGCCCCATGACCGACAAAAAAAATCACCAAGAAGTGTTGCCCAGTGGCTACCAACTCTTGGTTTCATGGCTAGAATAGTGTTGGGACATAAACAGAAACTCTTTAAAATTTACAATTGACTTAAGAGAATAAAGCTTTTCCTTTGGTTGCTTTATTGAGAAGGGTTCAAGATGAACTTCAAAAATTATAAAAGCAACATTCATTCATATAAAAATAAAAATTATGGAAGAGTATTACAAAAAATGAAGTAATCCTTTTCAAATGTACTACTGCCCAGTTAAAATCATTGCTAGAATATAATCATTAAGAGGTACAGATTTCTCCTTTTACCAAGCAATGATTCTGTATACAAAAATTATGTCCTTCCTTTTTGCCCCTTAAATATACCCAAGAAGCCAGGTGCCACTGGCTCACATCTGTAATCCTAGTTGCTCAGAAGGCTGAGATCTAAAGATTATGGTTCAGAGCCAGCCCAGGCAGCACATTTGGAGACTTTCATTTTCAATTAATCACCAAAAAGCTGGGAATGGGAGCAGTGACTCAAGTGGTAGAGTGCTAGCCTTAATAGCCTTGAATGAAAAAGCTGAGGGACAGTGCCCAGGCCCTCAGTTCAAGCCCCGGTACTAGCACACACACACACACACACACAAAAGATGAAACACCATTATCTCATGATCAACCCATGTTCATCTCAGCTAGCTTGGTTTTGTGACTCCTAAGTGAATGACTGGATGGACCTTTGTTTTTGCTCCTGCATTGAGAGAAGAGAATGAATGAAGAGATTTGGAATTGGCTGAGCAGGAATCTACGAATCCTGTGCCAGTTCAACTTAGGACGTTCCTGAGGCTCAATGTAAAAGACACACCACCAAGACCAGCTTTATGAAGCATGATTCAGTGCTGGGCAGAGAACAGGCTGGGGAACTCAGTGGATGCTATTTCATTCCAGTGGCTTTGTGACTTGCAACAAGAGAAATGTGATCAGCCTTGAAGTTTGCACATATTAAGAACAGGGCAAAGGAGTGAGTCACTTAAAAACTCGTGCTGGCATTACCTTGGATTTTCGTGCAAGTTTCCTCTGTACTGGGCCAAGTTTTTTCTGCCTGGACAGAGGCAGCTCTGATGACTTCCCTCTTCCTCCTCTTGGAGTAGTCTGGGATTCCTACAATTACTCTCATTCCCTGATCTCTAATTAGGAATTCATTGCAGATGTAGGTAGGTTATGAATATTCCTCACTCAATCTTTGGTGAAATGTTCTGATCCGATGTTACTCTATTAATAGAGGAATTCATAAAGGTTCCCATTTATTGCTTACTCTCAGTCTTCAGACTTATTAGTTTGTGAAAGCCTTCAGTCAGCTCCAAATAAGTTCAAAAAGGGAGTTGCAGCAAGGTGCCAGTGGCTCATGCCTGTAATCCTAGCTACTCAGGAGGCTGATAGCTGAGGATAGGGGTTCAAAGCCAGCCTAGGCAGAAAAGTCCCCATGAGACTTTTATCTCCAATTAACCACTCAAAAACCAGAAAGTGGAATTGTGGCTCAAAGTGGTAGAGTGCTAGCCTTGAGCAAAAGAGCTCAGGGACAGCGCCCAGGCCCTGAGTCCAAGCCCCACAACTGACCCATCCCCAATAAAAAAGAGTTACAGAAGCACTTGGAGCAATAGCAGTATCCCATTGTCTGAGTATAGCTGTACTATACTGTGTGGTTTGGCTTGTTTGTTAAAAGATGAATGTAAGCCAGGAACAGGTGGCTCATATTAGCTACTCAGGAGGCTGAAATCTAAGGATTGCAGTCCAAAGCCAGTATAGGCAGTTAAATTTCCCCAATTCTTTTTTTTTTTTTTGTCGGTCGTGGGGCTTGAACTCTGGGCCTGGGCGCTGTCCCTCAGCTCTTCAGCTCAAGGCGAGCACTCTACCACTTGAGCTACAGCGCCACTTCCGGTTTTCTGGTGGTTTATTGGAGATAGGAGTCTCACGGTCTCTCCTGCCCGGGCTGGCTTTGAACCGCGATCCTCAGATCTCAGCCTCCTGAGTAGCTAGGATTACAGGCATGAGCCACCAGCGCCCGGCAAATTCCCCCAATTCTTATCTCCAGTTAACTCCAGCAAAGAAGCCACAAGTAGAGGTATGGTTCAAGTGGCAAAGGGCCAGTCATGAGCAAAAAGCTAAGGGAGAACACAAGGCCCTGAGTTTACACCCTAGTACCAACACACACACACACACACACACACACACACACACACACACACACACACACACCACACACACACACACACACACACACACACACACACACACACACACGTAAATAAACTTAGAAGTCACATGTTACAATATGACTTAGTCCCTGACTGAGCTCTCTTCCTCCTTTTTCTGTTTCCCTCTCTTCCTCTTCTCTGTCTTCCACCTTCCTCACCTTGGGCTTTTTTACTTCCTCCTTGGGCAGACAGCTACCATCTAAGCAGAGGTGCTCAGGTCCGCAGGGTGTGCCATCAGCCCATGGCAGGCTGCCATTCTTCGTGTGGCAAAGGGGCTCATCATTCTCTGTGTGGCACCAGAGTTGGGCACAGATGTCCTGTGGAGGGGTGTTGGGGCAATGGCGGAAACCAGGCCCAAACATCTGCTTACACTGTTGATCCAGTGCGTATAGACCCTTGCTGCCCGGTAGGTCTGTAGGAAGGGGCAGAACTGAGGTGGGAGCATCCAGGAGACAGTCCCCTAAGAATGGAGAAGCAGAGGAATAAAAACAAGAAACAGGAACTCCCTACAGCTCTCTATAGCCTCCTACATTTTGCTCCAGTTCCATAGGACATGATTGTGTGTGTGTGTGTGTGTGTGTGTGTGTGTGTGTGTGTGTGTGTGCTGGTAGTTGGGCTTAAGCTCAGAGCCTGGGTACTGTCCCTTAGCTTTTTTGCTCAAAGCTGATGCTCTACCATTTGAGCTACAGGTCTACTTCTGGCTTTTAGAAAGTATATAATTTTATTATTGTTATTAAGATGTTGTATTAGAGGGGTTACCATTTCATGACAATGTCATTCCTCCCTTTACTAACCCCCAGTTTCAGTTGGCTTTTTGCTATATAATTAGAATTAAAAGTTTCACTGTAGGGGTGGAAAAAAAATAAAAATAGAAATCTCACAGACTTTCCTTCCTGGGCTGGTTTTGAACTGTAATCCTCAAATCTCGGCCTCCTGAGTAGCTAGGATTATAGACATGATTACCAGTGTGCCTGGCTAAGAAACAATTTAAGATATAGACATCATGACTTCCTTGCTCTCAGTCTAAACCCTGACAACACCCAATCAGCATCTGAGATAAGTATTTCATTTTTGACTAATAATAGCAATCATTTCCTCTGAACTGTCTTTACTTTTCTGCACAGAACATCTAGGGTACAATCCCTGTGACCTTCAGTGTGTACCAAAAGAACACCAGCTAATAAATCTCATCACAATATAAATTTGAGGGATGTAAATTCACAATTAAAAATCATGCAGATAAAGCCTGAGTATTTTCATCGCTCATGTCTCTGCTTCCTTCAACAAGAAGAATCCATCACTTCACTGTGCAGCAGCTCAACTGCCTTAACCGGGCATCCCCAGCCCCCACCCTTCTCACATGGCCTGCTCAGTGCCTCTTTGCTATTTCTGAGTTACCATGGGCCCATCACTCTAGCCTGGAACATTCTCTTCTCTCCCCAAACACTACATTCTTCCATTCTGTTAAGCTCTGTTCAAACTCACCTCTTCCAGACAACCTTCTCGGACTAATTCCACCTGCTTTGTGATGAATAAATCTAAATGAGCCCAGAGCAGATGGGGCACAGACGGGTACTGTGGGGTGGATGTTTGGAATGCCTTTCTAGAATGACATGTCTCTGAAGTCTTTCCCCACCCTAAGCTGTGTGAGAAAGCACAGCTGTAGGGAGTCCCCTGATTAGAGCAGGTGCCAGTAGCCACTGAGGAGGCCCCATGGGCAGCTGGCTGGGGAGAAGCGGGGAGGGACAGAGCGGGGCCTACCGTGGCCATCATCCAGGAGTTCTGTGAGGTACATGGCACTGCAGGGAGACCAGGGTAGTGTCTGATTCAGGTGGACGAAGAGCGGTGCCATCATGTGGTGCTTACTCATGGGCCCAAAGAGCCTTGCACAGGGCTTAGAGTCGTCGTGGGGCATGCTGAGAACGTGCCCTGTGAAGAAGAGACCTGGTTGACCTCTTCTCTGCTCCCTCCGGCCACCTGTCCTGCCCTAATGCTACGTACAGGACCAATAGTGGTATGGCCTATGCAGTGCCTGCCCAGTCACCAGCTCTGGGGTACAGACACCTTGACTCACTGAGGCTTTTGTTTCTGGCTTCATCTTGGGTTTTTCTCTTCCAGGAAGCTTTCTCAGGAGACAGAGGAACATCAACTCACATCTCTACTATTTACTGTCTAGTATGGTACTCTCTTCACAGTCCATCTCTCTTAGATCCTTACTGCTAGGCTTGTACAACATCATGCTACCGAAGTACTCTGCAGTACCATACCACTGGCCAGGGCAGTACTTTGGTATTTTGTTCGTGTGCTCAGGGAAGTACAGTTAGCAATACCAAGTACAGTATTTGCATGTAACTGCTCAGTCAAGCCTATGAGCAGATAATAGCTAAGTGTGACCTCTCTTTCTCCCCACTACCTCTTTTTAGGCTTAGGCCAGTTTGACCTGGAAGATGCAGCTAGTTTCCTTTGAGGTCATGAAACAGGCTTTGGCATGGCAAATCTTACCTAGCTCGTGGGCCAGTGTGTAGGCTGCCTGGAGCCCTTCGTCCTTGATCACAGAGCAGCTCTTGCTGGGGTCACAGATGGTGCCGATGTCTGCCACACCCAGTGTGTCACACTGCCCCTCCTTCCCACAGAAGTTCTGTTTGGTAGAGGGAAAACACCATTTTGAGGACCAACGTCAGGATGAGAAGGACATGGCATCTCATACATGCCATTTCCCCACAGAATCTTCTGTGAGACATCAACTGCTGGACTGTGCTTACTGAGTTTCTCTTTTCTGTTTTTGTGCCAGTACTGTGGCTTGAACTCAGGGCCAGAGCACTCTCCTTTAGCTTTTTAACTCAAGGCTAGCACTCTGTCACTTGAGTCACACCTTCTACTTCTGGCTTTCTGGTTAATTGAATTTAAGAGCCTCGCTGACTTTTCTGCTCAGGCTGGCTTTGAACCAATGTTCTCAGATCTCAGCATCCTGAGTAGCCAAGATTATAGATATGAGCCACTGTTCCCCCCTCCCCTCAACCCCTCCACCTGCTCCCGAGGTTACTGAACTTTCAAAAACTTTTTTTTTTTGGGGGGGGGGTTTGTCATGGGCTTGAACTCTGAGCCTGGGCGCTGTCCCTCAGCTCTTCAGCTCAAGGCTAGCACTCTACCACTGGAGCCACAGCGCCACTTCCGGCTTTTTCTGTTTATGTGGTGCTGAGGAATCGAACTCAGGGCCTCATGCTTGCAAGGCATGCACTCTACCACTGAGCCACCTTCCCAGCCCCTGAACTTTCAAAAACTTTTAAGAAGACATTGGAAGCAGCAGTGGGTTCACATCTGGATGCATCATCTAGTGTTTTTGCAAGGCTAGGGATTTCTATCTTGGTTATGTTCAAGATAGTTCATTCATACTGTGTCTTTGTTATGTTGAAACTGACCCATGAAATATACTCTTGTTAAAATAACACACACACACATACACACACACACACACACACACACACACACACACACACACACCTCTGTCTGGAGAGATTTGGGAGTTGGGAGTGACAAAAAAAATCTTCCTCTGACTTTCTACAGGCTGCTTATGTTCCTCATCTGACCTCAGTGTCCTGACCAGGACTTTGTAATGCACAACCCCACCCATAGTGGGATTGACTCTGGGCTCTGTCACTGTGTGGCTTCCTGTGCCTCATTTGTAAAGTAGAAATCTTATCATACTTCCCTGTGGGGCTGTTGTTGCCTGTGAGACTCAGAGGGTGGACAGGGCCTGGGCTGCATTACTCTATGCCCTTGCCTTCAGGAAGTTGTCAGGTTAAATTGCACCAGAGAGGTGGGACATCCTCTTGCAGTGGAAGAAACTCCAGGGATCCCCTGGTTGTCTGTCCCTTTAACAGTGACTGGAGACAGAACCCATCTCCCACTTCCAGCTCCCTGTTCTCTCACTGGACGGTTCAAGCCGTTTCCTCTCATTATGACTTCAGCAGACAGCTGGTCACAAACTTTTGGAAAAGAGCCCTTACGAGATTCTTCCCCTTCCCTTACAAATACTTCACACTTGTCCTCCCACATGACCTCCTCCTCCTCATTCCAGCTGAGGCCAGCAGGGAGACCGTTCCCATGTTTGGGCAGGCTCGTGGCCTTCCCTTTGAGCTACTTATTCTGTCTCCTCTTTCTGGCTTTAGCAACCCGCTCACACACCTGTCTGGTGAGCAGGATGGCCGTGTCATAGTGCTCTGGGTGGCGGTCACTGGGTTTGTTGAAGTGTCGCTGCCAGCTGCAGAAGTTACGCAATGTAAGCCCACCATTGTCTGACACCTCTGGGCCCTGTTTCTCATCTTCCACAATCAGTACTTTGACCACCATGAGGTTGATGGAATTCCTGATGCTGGGGTGCTTGTAGATGTGGGCTGCCATGGACATCAGGGTAAGGACGTGGTTCTGTTTGGAGGAAGAACAAAGCAGTCAATTTCAGGGTCCTGGACTGTCCACTGTCAACATCTCTTCTTCTGAGGCATTTACTTTGTTCACATCAGGCTCCAGACTGAGCATTAGCTCTGAAGCATCACACCAAGGTCTCATAAAACCTCTGCGGGGGGTGGGGGGGGATGGCTGGGAAGGTGGCTCAGTGGTAGAGCGCTTGCCTTGCATGCCTGAGGCCCTGGGTTCGATTCCTCAGCACCACATAAGCAAAAAGAAAAAAGCCGGAAGTGGTGCTGTGACTCAAGTGGTAGAGCGCTAGCCTTGAGCTGAAGAGTTGAGGGACAGTGCCCAGGCCCAGAGTTCAGGCCCCATCACTGGACCCCCCCCCCAAACAAACAAACAAACAAAAAGCCTCTCAGGGGCTTGATGTTATTTCCCAGAGAAGAAACCTAAAGCTCACCAACTGGCCCAGGATCACAAAGCTAAAGAGTATATTGTGAGCACTGGAACCCAGATCTGGCTGCCTGTAAAGCTTGTACATTTGACATCCAGACCAGCTACACGTGGCTAACTGAATTCTAATTAATTCAAATCCAAAAGAATTAGAATAGACAATTTTTCCACCACACTGGCCACCAATAGTCATATATGGCTTGTGGCTACTATATTGGATCCAGACAAAAGTTCTTTTGGGCTACATGGGTTAGTTCTGCCTTAATTGGACACCATTTGTCTTCCTGCTCACCACCCCTTCCTTGCCTAGCTTGAACCCAGAAGTAATGTTCTGAATGCTTCAGGCTAGAAGAGTATTCCTTTAGAGTCTCTCCTGTTCCTGATACGTCTGCTGGGGTAGCTTTTATTTTTTCAGCATGGGAACTGTTAACCCTGAAAATTTCACATATGATTTCACTCATAATCATTCTTAGCAATAGCTATTCTGTACCAGCTACTGGCCATATTTGACACATCATTAAATTCTTGCAATAACCCTATGAAGCAGGCATTGCAATCCCTGTTTCATCAAGGAGGAACTGGAGGGTCATGCAAGTTCAGTAACTGGTCAAAGGTCATACTGTTCTTAAAGCCAGGATGCCAGTCCAAGTGTCTACTTGAGGTCTGCATTCTTCTCATCAACTCCTCCAAAGTTTGGTTTCCCGGATAGCCCCAAAGGGTTTAATTCCCTTCTGCTTGGGGCTTGGGAGTATAACAGGTCTAATAAGATCCATATGCTTATGGTCTCACCTGCTTTCAGTTCGACTCAGGCCTGCTAAAGGAGCCTACATCACTGTTTGGCCTCTGTCCTTTTCTTAGGCTGCCAACTGCTCCCCTGACAGATTCCAAGGCCTTGACGGGAGGCCAGATAGGAGCTCACACTCCTGCCTTGGGTCCTCATGAAGTTGCTTTCTTGGATTCTTTTACAGAGGCAAAGACAAAGGAGCAGACACAGGCTAGCCTTGAGCCTACAACATGGCTAGCTGAGCTGCTGTTTATTCCCCTCTGCCTCTGCTCCCTGGGGTACCACCTCCTTCAGCCTCTGTCTTCCTGTAGTCTGGAAGGTGGGAGTGGAAGGAAAGGAAAGGCTGGGGGTGGGGGACATTCCACTGGAGGAGGCCCTGTGTGGGAGTTCCAGATGAGTTCCATTATTTGTGAATGGGACCTGTTTGTTTATGTCTAAGGCAATAAGCCAGGTATTTTGTTAGTCTTATAAACAGGAGTTGTAGAGTTACTAAGCGCAGGTTACTTGGCACATCATGAACTCCAGCCATGTTTAGGCTGATGTAAACCTCTTATCAGCACAGCTGAAACCTGGCATTTGCCCCTAGAGTTGGATTCCTGAGAGGAACAAAAGCAATCCCATCATTATGCAACTAGGGGTGAGCCCTGAGGAACAGTAGCTTGGGAGGCAAATTCCTGGTTAGGATTTTTTAAAAAACTGTTTCCAAAGGCTAGAGTCTTCTGGTCTGTCTAGGAAGGGCTAGGTCTGACATCCCCTGGCTTATCTGTGAGCCTACAATCTGAACAACCAACTCTATTCTCACAGGACTTGACTTCTTCCACAATCTGAAAATTGGGATGAATGAAGTCTTTTCAAAGACTGTATGAAACCAAAAGATGCCAGCCTGTAGGCACTGGACTGAGGCAGCTCATCACAGGAAGCGAAGACTTGAGGTTGAGAATGGTCTATGGGCCCACATTAACCAGGTTAGACTGAGGCTGAGTGACAGACCAGGTGATGGCCACTCAGGGGAAAGCAAAGCGAGCTGGTATAAATTGCTACATAAAAGCCAGGCTGAGATAGCCTAAGGTTTCTAGGGAGCTGCCTCCAGCCACAGTTTAGGGAACTCAAAGGATTATCTCTAGATATTGCACAGCCATCAGGCTAAGCTGGCCACACAGGCATTTTGCTTCAAGGTGATGATTAGACATGAAGACATCTTATTTTTTTCTTGGCCACCAACTATCTCAGGAGATAATTTGTGTCATGAGAGCTACAAGCATTCTGTGGTCCCATGTTGTTTTCAGCACCTCACTACAGTTGATCTCCCTTATTTCTAGTAGTCTTGATCAGAAGCTCTGCTATCTTCACCCTCTCCTGCTCCTAGTTAGCTCTTCTGAAAGATAGAAATATAGGAGTGATGCTCAGTTCCCCAGTGGGAGGACCAGGAACTATGAGCCAGCTTGTGAACTTGAGTCTTCTAAACGCTGACTTCTCTACCCATTCCCTGGGCTTGCAGTCATCCAGACAGTAGGTCAGGAGCTAGTTAAGGAAAAAGTCAGATGGCTTGCTCTACCATTTGGTACCTGTTTTTTTTTTTACTTCTCTACTCACTATACAAGCACAGGTTCTCCAGAATGTGAATGGAACCCTAACACTGTAGGCAACCCCTAAAAACAACATTAGTTTTGGTGGGAACCCAGGATCTGTACCACCAAGGGTGGTCAAGAAACACTGCTCTTGGGATCTCAAGTCCTTAACTTTCACTAGGAAAAGGTGGCATTTTCTTTAGGGGATCTCTTCCTATGTTGGTATACCCTGCTATAGAGAAACAGGTCTGGCAAGCTGGCAGCATGTAGCCCTTTGATTATTTGAGCTATGAACAAGAATTCCCTCCAAGGTACTCCTGCTGCTCCTATGTTACCCAAAGTCTATCTTGGGAAATCTTGGGAGGCCAAGCCTAGGCCAAGCACATTTCCAGAGGCTTCACCCTAGCCAGAAGGCAATGAGTCAAGCTCTGGGTGCCCCAACTCTTTTTGGAATGGCTTTAGATCTTGGGACAGTGATAGGAAGAAGCTGGAGCCAGAAGCAAAGGAACAAGTCAGAAGTGAGAGGAGGAAAGAGCCAGAGCGACTAGGCAATAGTTTACCTTGCCTGGTTCTCCACACAGCAAAGAGCAATACCACCTCTCTGATGCACACACTTACGTAAAACTACAAGAAGTCAGCCTTAAACACTTGGAACAGGGAAAAATTAAAAAGAAGGTCTTGCCAGACCCCAGTGGCTCACATCTGTAATCCCAGCTACTCAGGAAGCTGAGATCTGAGGATCGTGATCTGAAGCCAGCCCAGGCAAAAAAGTCCCCATGAGACTCTTATTTCCAATTAACCACTCAAAAACCAGAAGTGGAGCTGTGGCTCAAAGTGGTAGAGTGCTAGTCTTGAGCAAAAGAGCTTAGAGATAGCACCCGGGCCCCAAGTTCAAGCCTCACAACCACCACCACCACAAAAACAACAACAAAAAGTTCTCTCAGCTAAATAGGATGCAAGGCTAAAAAGCAATAGCTGACATTTCAGTTTGGCCACATCATAAACCCCATCCATTCTAACAAATGGGTTACCAAAGGTAAATGCAGTGAAAAGCTGCTTACTCTGTACCAGGCACCAAGTCAGATGCTTTCCATACTTTGCTTAAATCTTCAACACAATGCTTGAACATGAGTGTAAATTCTATTTTGCTGGTGAAGAAGCTGAGGTACAAAGAGATAGGTAACACTCTTACTCTCTCTCCCCCGTTTCACTTCAAAGTCTATGTTTCTGGTCATCACGCTATCTCCCATCTTTGCTGCTACATCTGTGAAGTTGAGCCAAAACAAACCCAAAGCATGCAAGCAAGGCTGCCCCTGGCATTGTCTATGTACATTCTACCTCTGGATGTTTGGATGTTTTCTTTGGGAATACTCAACGTCTTTGGTCATACTGACTGTGGGAGACACAAAGGATGGGAAAGCCTCATTCATTTGCTTGTAAGATGAGCAGAACAAATGTACATGTAACCTTGTCTTTTACCACAACTATACAACTAGTGAGTCCTATATCTGTTTATCATCTGAACCAGGACACTCTTGGCCTTGAAAAATGACCATTAATAATTATGCTGCGATAGTCATGAACTGGGACAATACTGGAAGCAACAGCCTATAGGATCACTGTAGTCATAAAGTATGTAAATGATAGTTATCCCGGAGGACAGAGGTAAGAAGGAAATGAAATGGCTGTGATAGCTGTTCCCTGAAATGAGCCCCCGGGAGCCTGACATCTGGGAATGCTCCAGTCTGCTTTGGGGAAGATGAGCACCACTCCTTGACTCTCTGTGGTAAGAAGATTCAAAGCTCTGCTTACTTCTGAGATATCGGGAAGAAACCAAACCTGGGGAACTATTCAGCCTGACATTCTGTCCTGCGCCAGGTTCACTTAGAGGACAATTAGCAGAGGCAAGATGTAGACAGAGTTAATAGACTCTTCCAAGGTGGTCTCTCCTTTCAGAAAAAGCCCCCTTTGTCTGAGCTCCTTCACTGTGACACCAGATAAGAAGGTAGAAGGCAGAGGCCTCTTTTGTCAAGGGATTAAGTGAACTCAATTGTATAGAGTTCTGGAAAACTTCACTGTTACTTAGCAGTGACACCAGCCTCAAGCATAGCTAATTCTTTCTTGCAGCTTTGAAGGCAAAGATAGTTTCTTCCCAGAATAGGGCTTCACACTTTGGTTGGGCAGTTTGGATATGCCCACATAGGACCTATCCCACAACATAGACAAATGCAAGAGATCCTTTGCACAGATCCTCCCTGTGCAAAGATACAGATTGGTACAATAGCAAAGAATGTTGGACTCAGTGTTGGGTTGCAAGTACAGCCCATCACTTACTTAGCTGGGGAAGCCATGTGTGTTTTCCCTCTGCTTCCCTCTCAGGCATTTCCATTGATTTCATGCAAGTAAAGCTATTCTGTGCATTGAACATTCTCAGAGAATGTCTGCGCCTTCCAGCAGATGGGATCATCATGAAGCCATCTCACAGATAGTTACCTGGTCCAGGTGACTTGCTACTTCTTAGATGGTTAGTCTCTTATTGTTATCATTACCTCCTTCCCAGATTAGTTTAAGATACCCCAGAGTACCTTCCATCTGTGTGAATGAAATCCCCAGGAGACTCTTTGTAAGTTACATGGAAGGAGCTGGCCAGATCTTGGGGCACCAGGATTTGATTGTCACTCTTTTCTCTATTGAACTCATGGACCCATTTTAGGGAGCCCAGGGGACTGGAGCTGAGAATCTCAATGGCTGGTCAGAGAGCCAGTGAATAATCATAGAAATAGCTGTGCCTCAGCTGCTCCTTTATCCAAGTAGGCATAAACAGGGGTGAAGATGGGCTGGGACAAAATGAGACCAAAGGGGAGGAATTCCAAATGGTCCAGTTTAGTGAGGAGTAGACCTTCTGGGCAAAGAACAGAGGCATCTCATATGTCTGGTACCTGTTCTGATGTCCTCTCTTTCCAAGTTGCCCAGTTGGGTGGTGGCAGTGAACGGTCCAGAAATCTGTCTATATGGAGGGAGAGTGGATGGGACAAGCATGAACCAGGCTGTCCAACTAGCTGTTCCATGAGAATAGAAGTCTACCATGGAGCAGCAAGCCTGGATCAAGAAGTGAATCATATAAGGCACAGAAACCATCTGTCCTATTTCAGTGGCTTGGGAATCCTGGAGCCTGGATCCGGTACATGGCTGCCAGTGGACAGCTGGGATGTCTAGAGATGCCAAGGGTGTCCCTGGGGGAAATCCTTGGTGTTTCCAGTGTGCAGGTGATGAGCTGGCAGAGTGAGATGTTAGAGAGGCCATGCTGGCTCTGAAGCTTGAAAAGTTGACTTGTCCTGACACTTCCCTACATTCTTTGCTGGCTTTTCTACCTCTTGGTTCATAGGCAGATGCCAGAAACTGTTCTATACAGGAGAAACACAGTTTTCATCTCTGGGTTTGCAATGAATGTATCATAACTTCTTTGTGGAGGAGCCTCCTGGAGCCAGGTATGGTGGTTCTAATAAGGTCCTAATAATGAAATCTTTCCTCACCCTTCTCCTGTACCTTCTTCTCTCTAGCACTTTTCTGGGGAAATGGAGTCGTCTGTTGCCTCTTTCTGATCACTGAGTAGGGCAGAGAAGCAAATAGGAAATCAAAGTATACCCATACCTCCGCTGTCTAACTGCCCTGATAGCTCAGAGTTGCCTTGCCATGCTCTGGGAAAAGCCAATATCACAAAAGCAAGCCGGAGAGCAGGCAATAGCGGAGGAACAATGAGATAGACCTCTCTCCCACATGCTTTTCCATCTGTTTCTCATGAAGCTTCCATTCCCAGTCAAAGAAGGTGGATAGATCAGGCTTTTTGCCTTTGGTATGGCATGTTCTGCAAAGATGATGCTGATGCCCTTACCACACTCAACAGTGCAAGCCCAAGCCTAGAATGAGGTTCCTGGCCAAGGATGCTATCACTTCAAAAATTAACTGAGCTCTTGTGGTGCCAAAATCTCTGTTTCAGGAAACAGTGACCTCTAAGCAGGTCAGCTGTCTAGCTTGTATATCTCTAGCTCTCTAGAAAGAAAGAATAGAGGAAGAGAAAATAAAGCTCTCTCCTTGAACTTGCATCCCTTTTCCTTTTGGGAAGACCTTTGTCCACTCATTGAAGAGAAGTATTGAGACTTCTTGCCAAATCACTACCTTCTTTTTCATCTACTTAGAAATAGTCCAGCTACAGTAGCAATCTCTTGGGCTCAGTTATTCTGTCCTAGCGAATTGAAAGCTGAGTCTTGGCTCAGCCGGGTGGATGGAGTCCAGCTCAGGCTCCTCAAGAGATATTAAACGGTACAGGTTCATCCTCATCTACCCTCTCTCTCCCTTTTTCGCGATACTTCAGATATCCAGGTTGAGCCCCGAGGCAGAAATTCTGTTCCTTTCCTTTCTTGGGCTGGATGCTGGCACTGCCAAGTTCTTCTGGGGCTGAGAGCCAGGTTGGCAAGGTAGTCTATGCCCCCTTGATCAGAACCAGCTGGGCACACAGAAGTTAAGCAGCCCCTTTCCGGGTTCAGTTCCCTCCAGACAATGTCTTCTACTTAGTGCAACCTTAGTTCTGTGCCCAAAGGAGTCAAACCCACACTTCTTTCCAGCTCAGCTGCCTTTCCCTGGAAGTCTCTCAGATCAGGAGGCAGTAGCCAGCATGGGGGAAGTGCGTGCGTGCGTGTGTGTGTGTGTGTGTGTGTGTGTGTGTGTGTGTACGCGCGCGTTACTCTTCCAGAATGTTCAATTTTTATCTCTGTTGGGAGAGGCAGGTGCTTAGTGGGATATGCTCCAACTCACATTCAGCTCCCTTAGTCATGTGCTATGAGAGATCAGGGATGAGAGAAACAGGCTCCATTCTAAAAACTGGAAGGGATTTGGGGCGAGTGTTGGAGAATGAGGAAGGCAGAACAGAAGTGAAGACAGAGAGGGACTTCAGCTTGGCAGTAGGCTGGGGAGAGCGAGGGGTTTTCCTCCGAGGGACTGGGGAAGGAAGAATGGAGAGGTAGGGGCTGGGAGGTGCGTCGAGGGGCCATCAGACAGACGCCCGGGGAAGGCTTTCGAATCCTACCTGCAGATCGGCTCCATAGAAGGAAGCCATGGACGCGTCGGCCACCAGCAGGGTTTCCACGAAGCGCGCCTCGGACACGAAGCGCTTGGTCCTACTGGTGCTTCGCAAGGGTGGCGGCAGATCCCCGGCGCCTCCGGCCTCTGCGCGCTGCTCCTCTCCGTCCTCGGGGTCCCCGTCTCCTGTCTCCTGACTCTGTTCCTTCCCCCTCGCCACCTCCCACTCGGGTCCTCGAGGGAGGGGAAGGGCTTGGTCCGGGGCGAGCTCGGGATCCCCGCGGTGCCCCGCGAGCCCCCAGCGCTGCAGGACGTGCGGCTGGTCCAGGGAGTCCCCCGTGCCCCGCGGGTGGATGGCGAACTCCTCGCCGGCCACCAAGAAGGAGCCGCTCAGCCCGCGACACAGGCTGACGGCGGCCAGCGACTCGGGCTCCCCGTTCACGGTGCCCGAGAAGAAGCAGCCGCGCAGTCCCGGCTCGGCCCCGGCCTCCCCGCCCGAGCCCCCGACGAGCTCCACCTTGAACTCGGGAGCCAGGAAGCTGGCGTCGGGCGCCAGGCGCAGCTCGAAGCCCGCGCCGAAGGCGGACAGGTGGAGCACGAGCTCGCCGGCGCGGCCGCCCGGCCACCGCGTGGGCACCACCACTTCCGAGGCCGGCCCCCCAGCTCCCGGCCCCGCCGGGGCGCCGCCCGCCGCCGGCGGCCGCAGCAGGAGCAGCAGCAGCAGCAGGAGCGGCGGCCACCGGGTGGCGGCGAGGGCCGGGTGCATGGGGGCTTCGGGGCGGGCGGCGCGCGGGAACCGGGAAGAAGCTCGCCCGGCGCGGGCAGGTGCCACGACCCGAGCTCAGCCCGGCCGCTCGGTCCTCTCTCCAGGAAAAGAAGATGGGAGTGCGGCGCAGCGCCCGCTGCACCCGCGGCCGCAGGCGACGGCGCTCCCCTGGCGGCCCCGCGGGTCCCCGCAGCCCGCGTCTCCGGCGCCCGCCCGCCCGCCCTCCGCGCCGAGCGCGAGCAGCTGGCGTCCCGGCCCGCGTGCGCTCGTCCTCCGCCCGCTCCCCGCTCCCGCTCGCGGCGCGGCCGGCTCGCGTCTCCTCCTCGCCCGGGGAAGCAGGGAAGCACGGAGTGCGCAGCCCAGCCCTTCGTATTTATACTTCCTTCCCAGCTTTGACATAAGAGGTTTATTTTTGATCGTTCACTATTCCCGTTTCCCCTCCCCTGGGGTCAGAGAGAGAGGGGGGGGGGAAGAGAGGTGGGAGGGAGGGAGAGGAGGGGGGGGGGGAGAGAGAGAGAGAGAGAGAGAGAGAGAGAATGGGATGAAACGTAACACCCAGCAGGAGTCAGCCAGCCCCTCCCCCCAGCTGAGTGTCAACTCCACTTTTTCCCCTTCCCTGTTCACGCAGTCTCACGTTAACTCCATGTTTACCCCTGAAATGCTGGGCAGATCCCCCCCCCCCCCCCCGGGCACGGTCCTCGGAGAACCCCAGCCTCGCCCTCCTTGGTGCCAGGGCCAGGGGCCAGATCACATCATAGCAGGAAGCTCCTGCAACGGTCTCGGAGGTAGCGTTCAAGCCCTTGCAAAGATCCGATGGTGTAAGAAGAGAGGTCTTTGGAGAATGTTCCAGGGCTTTTTAAAATAGTAAAGTACAAGAGGAAGGCAGGAAAGGTCTCTAAGATCATACTCTCTAATAGAGGACCACTGACCACCGATGTCACCAAGGCCTCAGGTACTGCTGTCCCAGGGGTAGTGAAATACATCCCAGCCCAATGGAAGTTACCAGCAGTGAGGCCGCAGGCAACTAGATTCACTCCAAAGGGAGAGGTCTTTCCTCCGAAGGGAATCTGGTCTTTTGCTGGGCAATAGTATGCTGCCAGTTGACTTAGAGACTTAAGACAGTTAGCAGCACCCTTTCCCCGCCCCCCCCTCCCCCAGCTCCAAGTATCCAAGTACAATTGTAAAGGAGGTTAATTTATTTTATCCCATATCAACGCGTCTCCCAAGAGAGGCAGGGATGGCACTGTGGATCTCAGGACCACGTGATTCAACATTTGTATCCAGTCTTATAGCTCAGGTCTAGATTGGATTCCAAATCCTGTTCTCTAAGTACAGCTCGGACTCCACCACTTTATGCCCTTTCTTAGAGTCTGAGCATGGAGGACCTATTGGGATTCCCAGAATCAGGCCTTAGAACCCTTAGCCATCCCACCTATTAGAATAGCTGTCCACCCCACTTTTGCTTGCATCGGGGATAGCAGCTTCTTTTAGTCCATCAGTTCTTTTCTGTAGCTATTAAAGATCAACAGGCAGCAGGCTCCTGCAGTGATAAAACTACTTTGGAGATCATAAAATCCAGAGAAACTTTGCCAGGGAAACAAAGAGGACTCTCTCTCTCCTTCCCTCCTCCCCCCAGCAACACAAAAGGGATGACCACAAATTACATGGAAAGCTGAACTTCTCAAGTTAGCATGACGCAGAATCTCTTAGGTTGTTTTGGGGAGATACTTCCTAGAGGCAGGAGATGGACGGAATTCTCTCTCAATTCTTTCCCAAAAATGAGCAGAAGCCTTTGTCCTACAACAGTCAATAGTCTTAGAACAGCTTGACCTGATGATGAGTAATCCCATTTTGCTTCAGGGTGGTTGTGAACACTTCAATCACAAGTCTCTATCTCTCTGAAACCCTTATTTGTCATTACCCTGAGTACACCTCTTGATTTTTTTTTTCTTTCTTGAAATAGGGTCTTGCTATAAAATCTAGGCTAGTCTGGAAACATTGTGTTGCCCAGGCCATCTCGAACTTGCTATCTTTGCTCTTCAGCTTCCTAATTTCTAGGTTGACAGGCCTGGATCACTACACCAGGCTTCAGACTCTGTTTTTTTTAGTCGCTGTTAGGACTTCTGGGTTATCTCCCTTCTTTGTGAGTATCTTTGTGACTCCTCAGTTCCCCCTTCCCCTCCTCCTGGATGTCTATAAATGGCTAGAAGTGAGAGCTTGAATCAGACCAGGGAACATCTTAAATGTTCCTGAAACCTCAGTTATGAAGGCTCTGAAAGTTGCTGCTGTTTTTTTTTTTTTTTCTTTTTTAAAAAAGAAACACACCCAAGCACAACCTTTGTGAGTTCATTGAGGGAGAATCAGATAGTGGATTTCATCTTGCCTCATTTGAACAGCCTGAACTATAACCACAACCACACAAACAATTATTGGATGACAAGCTGTCCCTCAGTGCTATCCTCCTCCTTCCCCCAGAATGTGTCCTGCTGTAACTTTCAGGGAAACACCTGTCATTTGCAATGTGACCACAAGGGGTCAGGCTTACCTTAGCTATGCTTAGCCCTAGGCCTTTCATGCCCCCAGAGAGAGGAGTGGTGGATTTTTAGCAAAAGCCTTTTATACCCCCTGTTTTCACTGTATTTGATGTTGGTATAACTTAGGGAGGGGAAGGGAAAAAACAAATTGTTTAAATAGGGATACAGATTGACCCATTGCAACAATGAGATGTACAAGATTCTATGTTGAAAACAAACTTCACAATTTAGCTGGGGGTGGGAGGGGGGGGAGGTAGGGGGTGGGGGATGGGGTGTGTGGGAGTGTGGGGGTGGGGGTGAGGGTGTAGCTGAGGAGGTGGGAGGGAAGGGATGGTAGGGGAAAAACAAAGGAGGAGGCAACAAGGCTGGATAAGAAATGTACTCATTACCTTGCTCAGGTAACTGCAACCCCTTTGTACAGTATTTTCACAATAAAAAACTTAATTTAAAAAAATGAAACAGATGAAACTAGCATAAGCCTGTGGCTGGGGGTGAAGGTGGGGGTGTCATGCCTGTATCTTCGTTACGCAGAAGGCTGAGATTTGAAAATCATGGTTCAGAGCCAACCTTGGACAAAAATGTCTTTGAGACTTCTTACCTCCAATTAACCAGCAAAAAGGCAGAAGTGGAGCTGTGGCTTAAGCTGTACTCTTGAGCAAAAAAAGGCCCAAGATACCGAGTTCAAATCCCATAACTAGAGCCTGTGAGCACACGTGCATGCGCACAAACAAAGAAAAGGAACCACCACCATGATACACCATTATCAACATGCTAAGCAGTAAAAATTCCAAAGGGGCATCTTGACAATTCTGGATTTCCTATACTACTACCCTGTTTTCCCAAACATATAATTATTAGCAAGGAAATGGAAGACTATAGCCCATGGGGTATACTGTATGATGTCCATTTTTCTACAATTTACAAGCTGAGAATGTGTGTGTGTGTGTGTGTGTGTGCGCGTGCTATATATACATATATATATATATTTTTGGTCGGTCATGGGCTTGAACTCTGGGCCTGGGCATTGGCCTTCAGTTCTTCAGCTCAAGGTGAGAGCCCTCCCTCTTGAGCCACAGTACAACTTCCAGTTTTCTGGTGGTTTATTGGAGATAAGAGTCTCACAGACTTTCCTGCCCAGGCTGGCTTTGAACCACGTTCCTCAGAGTTCAACCTTCTGAGTAGTTAGGATTATAGGTGTGAGCCCCTGGCACCTGGCTAAATTTTCAAGAAGTAAATTAAAAGAAAGATTAGGATGGTTAGTGCTATTTCAAGACAGTTGAAAATGGTATGAAATTCAAATTTCAGTGTCCAGAAAGAAGTTTTACTGGCATGTAGCTGGGCATCCACAGACACACGGCTGCTTGTGGGGTGGAAGGGCGGGGCTGAGCGAACCTGAAGCAATGACTATCTGGTTCTTTTAAGAAAAAAATTACTTGGCTAAATATAAAGAAGCCTTAATTTGGATCCCTTAAACTTGGCATATCCACCATTCTCCGCGCCCCCCCCCCTCTCTCCCAACCCCACACACCCCTCAAGTAACCTGGTTCCATTTTGACATCTGTGAATAGAATATTATTAGAGTTCCCACCTTTCCTCTCTTGATTTGTCTGCTCAGAGGGAGGATGCTTAACCAAAGTCAAATGCACAAACTGCTAATTAAATAGAAAATTTCCCAGAAAATGTCCCATAAGGAATTTGCATTCTTTGAGCAGAACCAAGGATTAAGCCATGGTATTGCAGAACTAGAACATACCTTAGGAGTTTATTGGGCCAATCTCCTTCTTTGGAAGGAGGCTAAGTAGTGACTTTCTTTCAGAGAAGATGGACTCTTCATTAAGTCTCAAGAAGGAAGCCAGGCACTGATGGCTCATGCCTATAATCCTAGCTACTGGGGAGACTGAGATCTGAGGATCATGTTTTGAAGCCAAACTAGGCAGGAAAGTCCATGACACCCTTCTCTCCAATTAATTAGAAGAAAGCCAGAAGTGGAGCTGTGGCTCTAGTGATAGAGCACTAGCCTTGAGCAAAAGAACTTGGGGACAGTGTCCAGGCTCTGATTTCAAGTCTCAGCGCGCGCGCGCACGCGCGTGCGCACACACACACACACACACACACACACACACACACACACACACACACACACACAAACCAATACCAAAACCAAAACCAACAACAACAAACCAAAAGTCTCAAGAAAGAAACGCCTCCCCTTCCACTCCCTCCCCAGTCTTACGGCACTTAACTATAAACAGAATTCTTCCTTTTTAAACAAAGTCACCCTTTTGTGTCACAATTCATGGCCATTTTCTGTAATCTTTTTTTTTTTTTCTTTTTTTTTTTTTTTTTGGGTCCGGTCATGGGGCCTGAACTCTGGGCCTGGGCACTGTCCCTCAGCTCTTCAGCTCAAGGCTAGAGCTCTACCACTTGAGCCACAGCGCCACTTCTGGCTTTTTTCTTTTTGCTTATGTGGTGCTGAGGAATCGAACCCAGGGCCTCAGGCATGCAAGGCAAGTGCTCTACCACTGAGCCACCTTCCCAGCCCCAATTTTCTGTAATCTTAGTTGTGCAATGACCACAACTCTGCATTGTTTATAACAGAGAAAGGATCTCTTGGTCCTTATCTATCATATTACTGAGCCCAATCCCAGGCAGATCAAATTTGATTTTTAGCATCGCCTTTGTACTGAAATTCATTTTCTTTTTTTTTCTTTTCTTTTTTTCTTTTTTGGTCCGGTTGTGGGGCCTGAACTCTGGGCCTGAGCACTGTCCCTCAGCTCTTCAGCTCAAGGCTAGTGCCCTACCACTTGAGCCACAGCGCCACTTCCGGCTTTTTTCTTTTTGCTTATGTGGTGCTGAGGAATTGAACCCAGGGCCTCATGCATGCAAGGCAAGAGCTCTACCACTGAGCCACCTTCCCCGCCCCTGAAATTCATTTTCTATCTCTTTGACACACAGCTTTCTGTGATAGCCACATGCAAGCCTTCCTGTGCACACGCAAGCTTTCCTGTGCATTTTTTATCTGCTTAATTCCTCTCTAGCTTTAAATAATCTCTCTATTCAAACCATTGGAGCATCACTTGGTATTGAGAAAACCATTCATTCATGTTCTTGAGGTCACCCTAACTTTAATATCCTGAAAACTTTTATTCTGATGTTTATAGGCATAGACTGGGTGGGGCACAATCCCAAACTTGTTGCTTGTATCATTGTGAAGCAGATTGAGTGCAGACCTTACCATAATATTACATTGACTTGTTTGATAATAAGTTTTTTTTTTTTTTTTTTTTACTAATTTTAACTCACTGAGAAATGAAATCACCTGCAATTTGCATTTTTATTGACTGTCTAGCACAGTTTCAAACTGTCTACCAAAGTTTTGTAAGATATGATTCCTGCCTTCCAAGTTACAGTCTAATTGAGGAATGGAAGATTACATGGAAAATTAATGGGGGGATGGAAGATTATGTGCCCTGGATTTTATGTGGAATGAATCTGTGGTTACAATCTACTATTACCATGTAAATGGGTTACTTGTATTTGACTGTTAGGAAATAATATAGTGAGAAGGTAGGTCCTACTTGTCATACCAGATATGGCCAGAAGGGGACACTGTTGGAATTTGGTATTTATCTCCAAGGCAATGTTCTCAAAAACTAGATCTAGCATGTCATGTAAGAAAACAGTCCTTAGACTAAAAAGACAGCCAACAGACTGGAAGAAGAGCTGTACCAGCAATACATCTGACAAAGGCCTAATATCCAAAATATACAAGGAACTCAAGAAACTAACCTCTCTCACAGCTAATAAACCAGTTACTAAATGGGCAATGGAGCTTCAGAAGAACAAGTAAGAATGCATGGAAACATGGGGAAATGCTCACCATACTTGGCCATAAAGGAAATGCAAATCAAAACAACTCTGAGATTCCATCTCAGCCTAGTTAGATTGGCCAACATTGTGAATTTGAACAACAAATGTTGGCGGACATGTGGGGAAAATGGAACCTTCTTGCATTGTTGGGGGAAATGTAAACTAAATACATACTGGAGAGCAGTCTTGAGTTTTCTCAAAAAACTAAATGTAGACCTTCCTTATGACCCAGCCATACCTTGAACATCATGAGCCAGTATTCTGTAAACACACATCCAGGTTCATTGCTGTACTATTCACAATAGTCAAGTTGTGGAAGCAGCTGAAATACACTACAATAGATGAGTGGATTCAATAAGTGTGGTACCTACACACAATGTAATTTTACACAGCCATTAGAAAGAATAATGTTCTGTCATTTTCAGGGAAATGGATGGGCCTAGAACAAATCATGTTAAGTGAGGTAAGCCAAATTCAGAAAGACAAATGGTGCATGATGTCTCTCATATGCAGAAGCTAGATCTGAAATACAATGGGACATGAATTATACAAGACTCTAGGCATTCATACATAGTGAGCTCAAAGGAGGCTATGCTTAGGAGAAGAACACAAAGGCACAACACTTATGTGTCTCTGATCACATAAAATAATATTGAAATGAACTCTAGGAAATGCAAGGATTTTTTTCTTTGTTGTTGTTTTGTTTTCCTTTTGTCTTGTTTGTTCATTTGTCTGAATTTGGGACGCTAAAGGGGTGGGCACAGAAATGGAGGGACAAAGGGTAAACAAAGGCAGCAGTGGTACTCACTAGACCCTATGTTAAAAATAAACTATACAACTTTTGGGTGGGGTAGGAGGGAAAAACTGGGAGAGAGAGAGCGATGGAAGGGGTGATTTTGTCCCAAGAGAAATGGACTCTTTCCCTGACTTATGTAACTATAACCCCTCTGTACATTACCTTTGTAATAATAATAAAAAAGAAAACCGTCCCTCAAAGTTATGCAGATAAAATTCTGAGTGTTCAATAGCTTTCATACAGCCAGTCATTGAAGTTGGTATTATGTCATCATCTTGCTTAAAATTATGCAACTGTCCTTTCACCTTGATTTCTGATTTTCATAAGACTAGCCTCTTAACTCAACCTTTAGGCAGCCTGGGAGAGCTGGTGGAGTTCCCATGTCTTAGGCATCTGGGACTACTTGAATCATGAGCATGGTCTGGTTTCTGTGTACTCAGTTAATTATTAATGCAAATACGACATTGTCACCCAAATTGTCACTAGTGATTCTAACCACCAGATGGAGGTCTTGCTGCATTTATCTTTCATAGCAGATACAAGAACAGGGTGTGCATTTACTTATCCTTGTTTTAGAAGGAAAAATAGATAAAAGAAAATTGCTGAGCTCTTCAGGCTTGAGAGTGAATTATCAGGGCAGGCAAGATAATCAGGGACTTGACGTGAAAATGATCAAGTCTTTGTAAATGTACTTATAGTGAGTTAGAATGTGAGGTGCTAAGAGCAGCGCCTGGCACAGGTAAGCATTTGTAGATGTTTGCTGTTGTCCATCATGTGGTTCTCTTTATCATCATTATCCTCCTCCTCCTCCTTCTCCTCCTCTCCCTCTTCCTTCCTTCTTCCTCCTCCTTCTGCTTCTCCTTGTTCTGCTTCTCTTCTGCTTCTTCATATCATCATCATCACCACCACCATCATCATCATCATCATCATCATCAATTACTCCACCCACCTTGCCAGGTAGGATAATTTGGAAGCATTTGGGGTTAATCTTATGGAGTCCCCTTTTATCCTCAGGTCTACCATCTTCTAGAGTTGCCCAAGGCTCTTATCTGACTTCAACTCTCAGAAATAGAAAAGCATCAATAAATCATGGGTACTACTCTGGGCTTAAAAGCAAATGCTACAAAGAATGTGCAAAATGTGAGACCCGAAGAAGAGGAGCCAAGAGAAATAAATAACTTAAAATGCCATGATCCTCAAGCAAGGGAGGCCAAGACCATATGACAGGTTCTCAAAAACATGCTACCATTTTTCTTTCACCTCTGTTGAACTCCTCAGGTAGAGCTTTCTGTCAGTGGAAGTGTTTGAAAGAAATGAATGGGAATACAGGGGAGTTAAGAAAAGAGAATTCCTGGAGCAGGAGAGAGATGATTCTATAAAGCTTTTGAGACCCTACCTGTTCTAATTCAAATACCTTTGCGTAATGGAGGATTAAAAGAATTCTGGATAAAAAACTCAGGTGTGTGTGTGTGTGTGTGTGTGTGTGTGTGTGTGTGTGTGTATGGAGAGAGAGAGAGAGATGTTTGGCTTGGCTTTTAGATATCTATACTTAGAGCAAGGGTTTCGGCTTGTCTACCTCCTCACTTGCTTAGATTACATGGATTCTTTCCTCCCTCCCCCACCCTGCTCAGAATTCCTCCATTCTGGAGTCCTATTCTTTTTCTTGTAATTAGCAAACTTTAAAGAGGGACATAGATGTTAGATAGAAATGAGATCTTAGAGATCCCCCTTCTCTGGCCTTTTGCTTTACAGATGTGGAATTAAGAGGATTCGATGTCATTCAACCAGATCCAGGTATCTAGGTGACAAGAGACTCAGGGTTAGACCTTGAGTTTGTGGCTCAGGGTTCTCCCATGCCATGTCTAGTTTCATTGTCTCCCTGAACAAGATCTGAGCATGGATTAGCAGAGAACCCAGGGCCATCTTGAAGCAGCAGAGCCTGGGTGACTGGCATACTCCAGCCTGTTCCCCAACCCAATAGATCATGCCATTTTGCTTCAGAATGCTCCCTTTGGATGTCTAGTTTCCTTTGGGAAGAGACTCTTACATTATGGAAGAGCTGAAAGTCACAGTTAGTGACTTATGAGGAGCTGTTTCACCTTGGGTGGACTGATTTAAGAATGTGAATGTATCATCCAGTTAGCTCTAAAGCTTTTGGAGAAAGAAGACAGGCCTGAGAACTTAGGAAAGAGTGAGATTTCGATGAGCCGTGTGGCAGGACAGGAAGTAGGGGGTGGGAACAGATGTGGCACATCTACTTTAATTAGTACTGAGGTTTCAAATGTTGAAGGCTTTGCTCGATATCTCACCTGCCCACCTACACATGCTTATTCTGGTGACAATAGACAACACAGTCCACTTTTCTACTTCTCCTCTTTCTTATTCTCTTCTCTTGTGCTATCTGTCCAGTTTCTGCTGCAATCTTTTCCTTTCTCCTTGAGCTTACTCCTTTTGTCTCTTCCTCATTTTTTTTCTTTCCTTTCTCACTCCTCCTCCCCCCCCTCCCGCTCTGTTTTCCGTCATGTCACTTTTAGGCATTTTGTAAATCTACTATGGGCCAGAAATGGCCCTGGTTACAGAAACAAAGATACACAAAAGACAGTTCTTATGTCCAGATCTTCGGCACATCAAGACAGTTCCTAGCCTGGTGCAAGAGTAAGGGAAATACCTGAAAAACTATCATAGAATATATTGCCGGTGTAAAAACAAAACTATCTGAGAAGAGCCTGGTGTCCAGAGTTGCTCAGTAAATATGTGTTGATCGAATGAAGTAGTAAGGCACGAAAGCCCAGGAAAGTAGTAATAGCTGTGTTTTGATGGGCAGGGAGCAGGTTGGGGAAGATTCCACTTGTCCAGTTTTGTTGGACTTTAATGAATGAGTAGGAGTTCACCAGGCACAGGAGGGGGAAAACTTGAAGAAAGGCAGAGATGTATACACATGCATATTCACAGGGAGATGAGCACAGAAGACATCTGAGGGAAAAGAAAGGAATTCAGTGGGTCTTGGCTGACCTGCAGTGCAAGGATCTTCTGAGGAGTGGCAAGCATCCTACCTGAAAAAGTCAGCTGGGGTGGTGTGCAAAAAGCGGCATTACAAGTCAGTCACCAATGATCCATGTGAGCTTGTAATCCCAGATATTCAGGATATTGAGATCTGAGGATCTCATGGGCAGGACAGTACATGAGACCCATATCTCCAGTTAACCACCAAAAAGCCAGAAATGCAGCTGTGGCTCTGGTGGTAGAGTGCTAGCCTTGAGCTATAAAGCTCAGGCACCATGCCTGGGGCCCTGAGTTCAAGCCCAAGGATACTCACCAAAAACAAAAAATCAAAAAACAAAAAGTTGTATTTCTTGCTCTGGGTACTGTGAACTTCATTCCAGAAAGCAAAGCAGATGCATTAAAGACTTTTAACATAAAAACTTTTAACCTTACGACTTTTTAAGACAAGAAGGGACATGATCGCCTGCATTGTGATCAACTCTAGCAATATGTGGGATAAGAATTCCACACAGGAACAGGTTGATGAACGAGACTTACTGGGTCATGATTGCAGGAGAGGACCCTAGCTGGGACTGACAAGGTAGCAATAGAGGAGAGAAACACACCAGAGCCCCTTGGACTTAACCCTGGTGGCACCTGGTGAGGGACTCTGGAGCCCAGTGTCAGAGTCGAGGAGTGCGGGGAAGAGATGTTACCAGTGGCCCCATGGGAAAACAGGATGGGGAAGATGCATCCATTTATATCTGCATGTGGTTTGGGGTAGGTGCACAATGGGATATAGGAAGATGCTTCGGGACCCTCTGGGATGTCTAGGCAGAAATGACCAGGCAATGATGGGGTCTTGGCATGGGGTTTTGGGAACCCAGGGCTGGCAAGATGGAAAGTTTAAGTTGAAATCTGGGCTTCTGTTTGTTTGTTTTTCAAAAACTCCCCCTGAGCTAAGTGCTGGTGGCTTACTCCTGGAAGTGTATCTATCTAGGAGTCTGAGATCTGAAGATTGAGGTTCAAAACCAGCCTGGGCAAAAAGGTCCATGAGATTCTTATCTCTAATTAACCAGCAAAAAGCCAGAAGTGGAGCTGTGGCTCAAGTGGAAGAATACTAGCCTTGAACAAAAAAGCTAAAGGATAGCGCCCAGGTACCAGAGTTCAAGCCCCAGGACCAGCACCACAAAAACAACCAAACCTCTCCTTATCCTTTCTGTGTTCTCTGTGTCTCTGCTTTTCCTTTTTATGATCACATTTCCAAGAGCACCTTTGAGATCTGCCCATCCAGTCGCATATTTTGCTCTCTCTTCTCACCCCAGACCTGGAGTCCTTCCAGAGGGAGTAACTAACTACCTGCTTCCTTTGTGGAATGTAGACCTGGCGGTTGGGCTCTGTGATCTAAATGGTGTCTTCCTGCTGTTCTGTTGGCTGATTCCACTTGTCAGACCCTGGACATTCAGAGGTGAGGGAGGAGATGCCTGGCTAGTTTGAGCAGGAACAGGAGAGGCAGGGATGGCAGACATGTGAAGCCTTCATGGAAACAGATGATGGCTCGCTTCCCACCACAGCTGGAAGAACAGCCTGTTGGCCACCCAGAACCCTACATGTGGACCTGAAAGTAGAATGTAGGTGAGGAGCCAGGTGAACAGAAGCAGTCATTTTTCCTTGACTAGCTTGATCCAAATGCTGTATTTGAAACACCATAAGGGACAGCCCTTGATTTCCAATGTCTCTGAGGACCAGAGAAAACTCATGCCTATAAGCCCTGTTTCCAGGGTGAAATGGAAAGGCACGAAGACACAATGTAACTAAGTTAGTGAAAAAGAGGGTTGGACAGGTAAGTGTTTTACCAGTTTGAAATGAGTTGCCCTACTACAACAGAAGGAGGCTGGTTGCTCACTGAGGAGGTGGGGGTGGGGGGAATAGACCTTCCATCCCAGCCCTGTGGGGTCAGGAAAAAAGTCTGGTGTATGAGAGAAGGTTTAGCAGGATTAGTTAGATGTGCTCCGTTGCCATTGTGAATAGTGTCTCTTAGCGCTGTGCTCTGCACAACATGCACAACTTTTAACAGCAAGCTTTCTGAGAGAATCTTTTTGTTACTTTTTTCTCCCTCCTCTCCTCTTAGGGTATTTCTGTGTGTGTGTGTGTGTGTGTGTGTGTGTGTGTGTGTGTGTGTGTTGGGGGAGAGGTGGTACTGGGGGACTTGAGCTCTCACTTTGTATTTTTGTTCATGGCTCTTGTTCTACCACTTGAGAAACACTTCTAGTTCTGGCTTTTTGCTTGTTAGCTACAGATAAGAGTTTCAAGGACTTGTCTGCTCTGCCCAGCTTCAAACTTCTATACTTCAGATCTTAGCCTCCTGAGTTGCTAGGATATAGGTGTGAGCCACAGATCCCTAGAACCTCGCACTAAGACTAGCCTTGCTGGCTGCCCTCTGAGATTCTACCATCCTGGAACTTGGTTTTGGAAAAGTCTTTGATCTTTTGAAGGTGTAAATATGCAAGAATGGGAAACATTTTAGAGCTGTTATCAGTTACTTTCACCTTGGTGTGAAGGAAATGCTGGCAGCAAGTATTGAGGGAGTAAGGCTGTGGGGGAAGAGTTAGACAGAAGAGCGCAAAGCACGGCAGTGATGGAGTGGAGAGGGTGGGGGTGCTCGGGGAGACAAGAGGAAGAAGGTACAGACAGGCAGGCCTTACTGCTTTTGGGTGTGTATGAGCTTCCTGCCGATCCCTTAACTTCCCCTAAATGAAGAACAAGGAGCTTGCAACTCAATTTCAGATTTTCTTGGCAGAACAAATCAAATAAATTGCAAACTCCTGAAGTGAGAATTGTATCATGTTTCCTATTTACAAGAGTCCCAAATAATGGCATTCGCTCTTGGGTTCCATGTGCCATTATTCATGATAATAAGAATATTCTTCCTCTCAAATGAATAAAGGTTTCAAACTTCCAGGAGTCTGGAGGTTTGTCTCTAGGTTTACCCGGCATCCTGACATCAGAGTGAACTAAGCCTCAGTTGCTAGTTGGGTAGTGGGTTGGCCTGCTTGTGACATTGTGGAGGGGCTAGATGGAGCATCCAGCTTGGGCCTAGCAGAGTCCTTTGTAACTTTCAAGTTATTTCTTCTCCTTCTTCCCTTCCCTTTCCCCTTCCTTTTTCTTCCCTTTCTCCTTCCCCTCTCCTTCCCCTTCTCTTTTCTTTCTCCTTACCCTCCTCCTCCCTTCTCCTTTCTTCCTTTCTTCATCCTCTTCTTCCTCTTCCTCCGCCACTTGCTTCTCCTCTTCCTCTTCCTTTTCCTCTTTTCTTTATGCTGGTACTGGGTGCTGTCCCTTAGCTATTTTTGCTCAAGGCTGTGTCCCTCTACCACTTGAGCCATACCTCCACTTTTGGCCTTTTGGTGGTGAATTGGAGATAAGAGTCTTACAGACTTCCCAACGTAGATAGGTTTCAAATCTCCATCCTCACTTCTCAGCCTCTTGAGTAGCTAGGATCATAGGTGTGAGCCACCAGCACTCAGATGACTTTCCTTTTATTTTTTTTTTTTTAACAACTTACTTGGAGGAAGAGAACTTTTTCTTTTGGAATTGGAAGAGTTGTCTAACTTTCCAAAATTTGAAGGCTGGACTTTTGAGATGTCACAAATCTCTCAAAGTTATTTTTTTTATTGTGAAAATACTATACAGAGGGGTTACAATTACATGGGCAAGATAATGAGTACATTTCTTATCAAGCATTGTAGCCTGCTCCTTTGTTTCCCCTTCCCATCCTTTCCCATCCTCCCCCTGCCCTCCCACCCAATCCTCCCTGCTCCCCCTCCCCCCCACCAAAGTTGTAAAGTTCGTTTTTGACATAATGATTTGTACATCTCATTGTTGCAATGGATCCACCTGTATCCCTATTTAAACGATTTGTTTTTCCCCTTCCCCTCCACAAATTATACCGACATCAAATACAGTGAAAGCAGGGGTTATACTGTGGGGGAGGGACATACAAAGCAACAAAGAAATGATCTTATAAATGTGTTAGAAACAATGGAATGAAAGAAAAAAAAATTTGAATACATATCTTAGGGTTCATTTCCCTAACATCACCTTATATGACCTTTTCTGCTTGACTCAGACATATACTAGTTATTGCAAGTAAGGGAAACTATGGGACCTATGTTTCTTTGGGCCTGGCTTACTTCACTTAATATAATTTTTTCCAAGTCTTTCCATTTCCTAACAAATGGGGCAATGTCATTCTTTCTGATGGAGGCATAGAATTCCATTGTATATATATATATATATATATATATATATATATATATATATATATATATATATATATATATACCACATTTTCTTGATCCATTCCTCTACTGAGGGGCATCTGGGTTGGTTTCATATCTTAGCTATAGTAATTAGTGCTGCAATAAACATAGTTGTGCTGGTAGCTTTAGTGTGGTCTTGTTTGTGATCATTTGAGTAAATTCCCAAAAGTGGGATTGCTGGGTCATAGGGGAGCTCTATGTGGAGTGTTTTGAGGAACCTCCATACTACTTTCCAAAGTGGTTGAACAAGTTTACACTCCCACCAACAATACATCTCTCAAAGTTATGAGCAAAGTTTTTCTTCTTTTTTTTGGGTTGGTCGTGGGGCCTGAACTCTGGGCCTGGGCGCTGACCCTCAGCTCTTCATTTCAAGGCTAGAGCTCTACCACTTGAGCCACAGCACCACTTCTGGCCTTTTCTGCTTATGTGGTAAGGAATCGAACTCAGGGCCTCATGCATACAAGGCTGGCACTTTACCACTGAGTCACTTTCTCAGCCTATGAGCAAAGTTTTGTGTGTCTGTCTGGGTATTTCTTGAGAAAGAGTCTCACTGGGGTTTATAGTATTGAGTAAGAATCATTTCACCAGAGCTCAGGTGATCTGTGCTAATCTCCAGTGAGTTAAGTCCCTCCGTGCCACAGTGTATAGGAAAGGAAAGGAAAGTAACTGCCATAGGAAGCAAATACTTTGACTACAAAGTATGTTTGCTACTCTGTTAGGAAATTCTCTGCAGATTTGTATAGATTTATCCAAATACAGGAATAGACCGGATCACTCACATTAATTGCTGCCCTGGAGAAGGCCTATTAAAGGCAGCTCACAGGATTCTTACAAATTCTATTTAAACTAGTTTGTATGCATTTACAAATGTGTGGAGAAACTGTGTATGGCTGGGTGCTGGTGGCTCAATCCTGTAATCCTTGCTTCTCAAGAGTCTGAGATCTGAGAATCACTGTTCAAAGCCAGCCTGAAGCAGAAAGTCTGTGAGACTCTTATCCCCAATTAACCCCTAGAAAACTGGAAGTGGCACTGTGGCGAGAGGTAGAGCTCATGCCTTGAGCTGAAGAGCTCAGGGACAGTGCCCAGGCCCAGAGTTCAAGCCCCACAACCAACCAAAAAAAAAATCTGTATATGGCTAGGAGAATATAATAGGATAGGTAGTGAGGACTGAAAATAGAAACAAAACAGGTTGGTTGTGCTGAGGAATCCCCAGGCAGGGACAGAACTTAATACAGAGGGGTGGCTTAGACTTCATCCTGTGGCTTGCTGACAAGATAGCATGTGGTCATTTAAACTTTTTGAGGCTTAGTTCTTTTTTCTTTTATTTGTATATTTTAGTAATGGGGCTTGAACTAAAGGCCTTGTACTCTCACTTGACTTTTTGTCTCACACAGGTGCTTTGCCACTCGAACCATACTACCACTTCTGGCTTTTTGGTGATTAATTAGAGATGAGAGCCTCTTGGAGTTTTCTGCCCAGACTGGCTACAAACCATGACCATCAGATCTCTAGATCTCTCCCTTTTGAGTATCTAGGATTACAGGCGTGAGCCACAAGTAAGCACCTGGCATTTCAGTGACCCACAGAGGAGGCGTTTATAATTGTCCCATCTGTCTCCTCACCAAGAATTTTCATGGGGACCAGGTGAGACAATATGTTTGAACTCATAAACAAATTATAGGAAAATTTGTATGTGCCAGGTGTTTTCATTAGCAAGGAGAATGGGCTTATGGAAGAAACAATGTTATTGGGGAAAATGGTGGATTTTACGTTGGAATCCTTATCTAACAAGAACAAGTCTGGAAGCTGGGCACCGGTGGCTCACGCCTGTAATCCTAGCTACTCAGGAGGCTGAGATCTGAGGATCGCTGTTCAAAGCCATCCTGGGCAGGAAAGTCCATGAGACTCTTATCTCCAATAAAAATCACTAGAAAACCGGAAGTGGCACTGTGGCTCAAGCGGCAGAGTGCTTGCCTTGAGCTGAAGAGCGCAGGGACAGCGCCCAAACCCAGAGTTCAAGCCCCACTCCTGAACCCCCCTCCAGAATGAGTCTGGAGGTGGTCCTTCATTATTGACTGGGGTAGAATAGAGGCTTTAGGGCAAGTTCAAGTTCAAAAACACTAGTGGGATGCTGATGGTAATGAGAAGAGACACAAATTTGTTTGGCCAAGAAAAATGGAATTGTTTTCTAGATCCTTAGGTAGGAGGCAAGGGTTTACTTTTCATTTCCTCTTCATTACAGGCATTCCTCCTCCATCAGCCATAGGCTGGCAGTAAGATTTGATCCCAAAGAGTCACCGAGGTACATATATCTAAAACTAGAAAATAAATGACTGAATTGGGGATCCCAAGGACCCAGCCTGGCAGCTGGCACTGAAGAGTGTATAAAGGGTAGAAGTAGGAGGTAGCCTGGAAGTATATGCTGAATTTTGCCAAAGTCACATCAAGACCCTTTCTTCTGATCTCCTGTTCAACAGAACAAGTCTAGGAGTTAAGTAACAGATTACGTGAACACTTTACCCCAGTGACAAAACAGAGTGGGTGGCTGAGAGGGAAATAACAGAGTTAAGTATTTCCTTTGAGCAATGAAGGATGGACTTGAGCCCAGAGCTGTAATTCATAGGGCCTTAGATGAATCTAGCTGCTCAGCGGTCTCTACATTGGAAGGAGAATGGCCCAGGGTTCAGAGGTTGTGAACCTAGTGGATGATGGCTCTTCTGGAGGGCATTTGTAGGGCTCCCGAAGGCTCAGTCTACCCAAGTGCTGCCTGCTTTGCCCATCTCTGTGGTTCAGGTCTCATGAATAGGTGAAACACATCAGGGATCTTTGAAAAAGATCTTTGATAATGACAGAAAGCAAAAAGGGATAAATCCATATATATATGTAAATCTGTTTATATATCGCTTTGGAAAATCTGATTTATATCCTGACATGGGTAGGCAATGATTTGTAGTATCTGATCTGAGGAACTGAGGCTCTTCCAATCACTGTTCTTTCTATTACTAACTTGTCTAGACCACACTGCTTGCCTGGCCACCTTAGACCCATTGTTCTCTCCTCAGTTCTTTTATTCTGGGATTGTCCTTCAGGATATTCCATATTACAGGCTGGCAGAGCCATCTGTGACCTGGATGATTGGAGGATCTGAAGGAAGTAGGGTCTGAGACTCACATCTTAACTCTCTATCTGCCTCTGTCTGGGAGTGGAATATCTCCTTTTGGGGCTGACCTTCGGCCTAGAACCTTCTGAGATAAATGCCTCAGCCAGGCAGTCAACATCTGTTGACCTACTTCAGCTTTCCATAGCTGGGATTGCAGGCATGTATCACCGTGCCTGGCTTGTTTTTACAACTTGCTAGCTTTTTGCCTGGGCTGGCCTAGAACTCTGATCTTCCTGTCTCTACCTCCCAAGTTGCCAAGGATAGTAGGATCATGGTGAACATAAGGGAATAAGAGGATGGTGGCTCTGGAGTTCGGGAATGGAAGTAGGGTTGCTGATACCATGTGGAAGTCTCCAAATTGAGATGAGGAGGATGTTCCAATAGGAATAGTAGAACACTTCACAAGACAATGTGGGCCAGCTAAAGATTGGTAGGTAGTAATAATAGTAACAATGGTAGCAGCTAGAAAGGATAGTGCATGCACTATTAGATTAAGAAACATGTGTGTGTGTGTGTGTGTGTGTGTGTGTGTGTTCAAATACTGCTGAGATCTTTGGGAACATTAACCATTTAATCATCACATTAGTAATAGGAGGTGGGAGTATTGTCACCACCATTATAACATTAAAAAAAAACTGAGATTTAGGGAGGTACAGTCATGTATTCAAGACTGCACAGCTCACATCTGACGGAGGATGCACATAGGGCCCTCAGATCATGGGCCTTCCCTAGGCCTCCAACAGACATGTGGTATTTGCTCTGAAGTGACCTTAGATGTTATTGAGGTCAGAGATTTCCAGTGCAGCCCTCTGACTAAAGACCAGTGACCTAAGATGTTCCCTTCCCTTTTGACAGATGGGGAAATTCAGAGACTGAGAATCAGATTGATAATGATTCTAAGTTCTTCCAACTTCCCCTTAAGGGCTTTCCATACCCTACTTTAGCGTATCCTTCCACCCTCACTTCTTATTTAGGAACCTCTGGGGCAAAGGTGTTTCGTTGGAACAATGGGTTCCCAAGAGGGGACAGACAAGTGTTAAATAAGATAATACACATAAAACTTGCAGTATGGTGCTTAGCACAGGGTCAGCTTTCAAAACACACTAGTGTCTTTGACAGAATCCATGTGACTAATTCTGTACTCAGGGCTGAGGCTGGCAGGTGATTGGAGAAGGAAAATACAAGTCTTGGTGGGGAGGGGGCATCCTCTTTCTGGGCTTACTGTCTTGATTGACAGGCTTCAGGCTTTGCCTAAATCCATCAACCACAGTGAAAGTAAAATGTGGTCAGAAGCCTAGTGAAAACCCACCATTAAAACTTCTGGGTGTAGGAAAACAATTGCTTGCCTTAAATAAGTGACTTATCATTGCTGTGTTGCTCTTTAATGATAGGCCTTCTTTGAACATTCAAACACACAGGGCCTTTGTAAACTAGAACTCCCTCTCTCACACAACCCTCCATATGTGTACTCTCCCTTTCATTTACAAGAACATAAACACCCATCTCTTACTCATTCACATAACGAATTTCAGCTCCTTGTGTCTCAGTTAAGGAGGAGTTCTCACAGAATCATGGGCATCTGTACCATCTTCCTGTTCCAAAGCCCCAGGGAGCTCTTGTAAGAGGGAGTCCTTTATTGAAAGAAGATAAGAGGCAACAAGTACTTTTCATTAATGGACAAGTCCCAGCTTTTTCTTTCTCTGACAATAGAGTCATTTACTTGAGCAGCCACTTCTCTAAGACAATTCCAAAAGTTTTCCACACTAACTCTTTTGTACTTAAAACCATCACACGTTCCAGTTTTCTCCCTTCTCAAACTCAACACAGAGCCCTTCGCTTCTTGAAAGATTTTCTAGGTATTGGGAGAGACTAGGCAAATCTGCTTCCTCTCCTCAGCTTTCTTCCTTGTCAGAGAAAGATATAGATTCTGCAGACAGATAAGGAGAACCAATGATGGGCTCTCTGGCTCTTCTCTAAACTGGATGGGAGCTTGCAGTGTGGTTTCTACCTGATCTATACTCAGCCTCCTACTCTAGTGCCTTGCCCAACACTCAGTCAAAGGTCAAATGAGCTGGGTGCTGGTGGCTCATGCCCATAATTTTAGCTTTTCAGGAAGCTGAGATCCGAGGATTGGAGTTTGAGGCCAGCTTAGGCAGAAAAGTCTGTGAGACCTTTATATCCAATTCACCAGCAAAAAGCCAGAAGTGGAGCTGTGGCTCAAATGGTAGATCATTAATTTTGAGCAGAAAAGCTAAAGGGCAGCACACATGTCCTGAGTTCAAACCCCAGTACTGGCACACACACACACAGACACACACAGACACACACATACATACATCACGATACAGACTTATGAATGACATATCATTTGATTTTTCTACTGTCCACAAGTCTCTCAGTCTCTCTTGCAGGAAGATAACCCGTCTTTTATACTTGCAACCCCAGTGCCGGTGCTCTACATCCTCTCCAGGCACTGGAGTGCTGGTAAATGTTTACCAAAGGCTCATCTCCCCTCCTCAAGTCCTGATTGGCAGTACTTACTGTACTTCTACTAGGATCTATTTCCAACACTCCCCTGAATGGGGAGATGCAGAATGGCAGGCCATTTAGAATCTCCATTCTAGGATGGGAAGGGGAAACAAAGGAGGAGGCAACAATGCTTGATAAGAAATGTACTCATTACCTTGCTCATGTAATTGTAACCCCTCTGTACGGTATTTTGACAATAAAAAAAAAGAATCTCCATTCTATTCACACCCCCCCCCCCCCGCAGCTATTTTTTTCTGGGAGAACCACTCTAGAGGCTGTTGGGGAGGGGAGAGAGGGTTGGAAGTTCTAGTGGCTTACAACCATAGACAATAAGCAAATAATTAGGAAGTGATGGGTTTTGGGTATTTATCGTCTTTGTTTAAAAATACAATTTATTTGATGTAAGTTTATATGATTTAAATAATGGCTGTGTTTAACTGAAAATGTAACAGTCCATTCAACATACACAGTACACCACTGGCCCCAAGGTTGACAGCTGGCCAGGCCAGCTCTGGGTTCCAGCAGGGCTCCCCGTGTTCCTTGGAAGCTGTTTCCAGATACGGGACATTTATGCGCGCGGGGGGTGGCGGGGGGGGGGGCGGATTCTTGGTTTGGGGTCTTTTAGTGGATTTTGGGATGAAGAAATAACAGGGACTATACAACAGAAGGATGGGCTGGACCTGCAAGAGGAGTGGTAGGTAGTGTCTTCATTCCCGATACCTGCTGCCTGGTAGTGATTAATTTGATGTGCCCGGGCACTGGGGCAAAACGCTAACGGAGTCTCCAGTTCTGGTTTCTCTGGCCAAGCCCACGCCTCCTCCTGCCTCAGCTGAACGCCACTCCCTCCCTGCCAAGTGGCTCTCGCTCTGGAGGCGGGACCGATTTCTCCGGTGGCCCCCAGAGGCTTGGGGCTGCGAGCTTTGGGAGGTTGGGAGGGGAGAGAGAGATCGGCGCTGACTGGGCAGCCCAAAGAGGAGGGGGCCTTTTAATAGGCTCGTCCGGAGCCAGCTTTGCAGCGCCGCGAGCGGCTGTGATTCGGAGAAGCCACCCCGGTGCCTCCCGGCAGTCCTCCCGCGGCCAATCTTGCAGTTCTTGCAGTTGACAGCGATTGTTCTGAAAGCTCCCCGGGCGCGCTCTCCTTGGAAAGGCACAGGTAGGAGGCGCGGGCTGCCCAGTGCATGCTGGCTGCTTTGGGAGGAGTCTCCCTGTCCCGGTTGGCTTTCTGGTTATCCGGAGGGTGGTGAGGGGAGCTGCCGTCTGTCCCGGGGAGCACGGGTGTTCTGGCGTGTGGCTACAAGGAAACCGTGCCTGCCGCCGGGGAGCCAGGCCAAGTCCCTTCCCAGAGTGCGGCCGTGCGCTGCCCGGCGCCATGCTTCTGTTGGGCGTCTTAGCGCTGGCTCTCATCGGGCGACCTGCTGGCAGCTCCGAACCAGAGTGGGAGGTGGTGGTTCCCATCCGACTGGATCCGGACATCAACGGCCGCCACTACTACCGCCGGGGTCCCGAGGACTCCGGAGATCAGGGGCTCATTTTCCAGATCACAGCGTTTCAGGAGGACTTTTACCTACACCTGACGCCGGATGCTCAGTTCCTAGCTCCCGCCTTCGCCACCGAGTATCTGGGGGTCCCCCTCCAGAGGCTCACCGGCAGCTCTCTGGATCTGCGGCGCTGTTTCTACTCGGGCGACGTGAACGCGGAGCCGGACTCGTTTGCAGCCGTGAGCCTGTGCGGGGGTCTCCACGGAGCCTTCGGCTATCGGGGGGCAGAGTATGTCATTAGCCCGCTGCCCAACGCCAGCGCGCAGGCGGCGCAGCGCAACCGCCAGGGCGCACACCTTCTCCGGCGCAGGAGCGCCCCTGGCGGCCCTTCCGGAGACCCCACTTCTCGCTGCGGGGTGGCTTCAGGCTGGAACCCCTCTATCCTGCGAGCCCTGGATCCATACAAGCCGGGGAGGACGGGTTTGGGGGAGAGTCACAGCCGGCGCAGGGCCGGACGCGCCAAACGCTTCGTGTCAATCCCACGGTACGTGGAGACGTTGGTGGTGGCCGACGAGTCCATGGTCAAGTTCCACGGGGCGGACTTGGAACACTATCTGCTGACGCTGCTGGCCACGGCAGCTCGACTCTACCGCCATCCCAGCATCCTCAACCCCATCAACATCGTGGTGGTCAAGGTGCTGCTTCTGGGGGACCGTGACTCCGGGCCTAAGGTCACGGGCAACGCGGCCATGACTCTACGCAACTTCTGCGCCTGGCAAAAGAAGCTGAACAAAGTGAGCGACAAGCACCCCGAGTACTGGGACACCGCCATTCTCTTCACCAGGCAGGTGAGTTGATCTGCCACCCCTGTGGATCCAATTAGCCCCAATTCTTTTACGGGTCACCTCCCTTAGCTATCCAAAGTCCCTTTGTGTCCTGCCATGCCCCCCAGATATGAATTCTGTTGATCTCTTCCGACTGCAGCTTTGGAACTTCGAGCCCTCTGCTAGGCTCAGCACAGCTCCGGCTCACGTGCATCTGGGTGGTTGGAGGGGAGCTTGTTTCTTCCGAAGGTGTTGGCCTGACGCAGCCAATCAGCGCCTCCCGGAGCAGGCGCTGAGGGGCTGGAACCCTGAAAGTTGCCGCCCCGGAGCCGCAGTTTGTCTTAATGGCCGATAGGGGGCGCTAAGAGGATGGTGTTGTAAAGGGAGGGAACCTCTGTCTCTCTTGTATGGAACATCTACATTTTGTCACCTCGGAGGACGGTTTATTTTGCAGGCTATAGAAGTGGAAGGTGATCCAAGGTCAGTGCCTGCTACATTTCTAGCTGGTAGCATATCCTCTCTCTGGCTTGGGCCTGGAAAACCTGTACTGGGGTGAAGGGAATCGTTGAAGTATTTTGTAGGTTGAAGCGAAAGGCATCCCTTCTTCATGGCTGCTAACTCTACTCTGTTGGGCCTTGTCAACGAGGGTTCCATGCTGTTCCCGGCAGAACAGTTTAGCAAGGCACCTGTTTGGTGTTGGGACTGTTTCACTTGGAACTGAGCTGGGAAAATCTCTTCTGATTTGTTAGCAGATGGTGAGCCATCTGCCCAGCTGTATGGTGCAGAGCAGAACTGACAAGTTTGCTCATGTTCTGGACTCACTGAAGTTCCTATGACCCCACTAGAGTGCAGGGCTGCAGCGTCCGCCCTGCAGTGGAAACAGTGTGAACTTAGTCAAGAGCCTTTGAGGACTCCAGCTGCAGGGTGTGTGGAGATTAGAAAGATGGATCCAGACCAGGAAAAGCAGCTTTGCCCTTTGCAGGTCTTTACCTGATATTCTGTCTTCAAAGAAGCTATGAATCTGTGAACATTTAGACTCATAGGTGTTGACATGGTTGGAAATTGTAAAGTTTTCTGGATTCTTGAAATTTCTCAGATACAGGAGACCAGGGGAAAAAGACCCAGCCAAGGGACCTTTTTTCTTTTTTTCCCCTCTCAATTTGGGGGCTGTGACTTCAATCTGTGCCATGCTCTTGTTTTGTCATTATCAACACCACAGTAATCTGGCAGTGACATAGAATCTTGGGTTACTTCTGGGGCTCTCAAATCTTCTGTTTCCAAATGGTCACTTGAAGTTGGTCTGGCGCCCACAGGCTGGAGCTGGAGTCTTCCACAATAACCCATTTGGCACAGCTAGTCCTTTTCTGGAGTTGGAACTTCCTTCTTTCCCAGCCTCTTCTCCTCCCACCACCTGGTTTCTCTAGGGAGGTCTTTGGCCTGAGTCTTTCTTCCTTGTGTTCATTCTTCCAACTGAGGTTTGTGGAGCTACTGCTGCCCAGTCCCTACAAGCACTGCCTGAGTCATGGGGAAACTGAAGAGAGATGGCTTCAATCTCTGCACACAGACCAGCCTTGCAGTCAGATTGCTGGGGGGGGGGGGGGGAGAGGGGGGAAAGGATGAGGGGGGGGGGAGGTGATGAGCAAAGGCCAAGAACAAGATCTCTTAATGGGCAAAGCAGCTGTGGTCTCATTTGCTACCCGAGATGCTCTCATGGAAGTCACTCCCAGCTCTAAAGTAACAGATCTGTCTCTGCTGCTTAGTGTTTAAGGATGACTTTTGGGACCAGCCCTAGGAAGAGGAGTCCTGCTGGGGACTATGAGCCCTACCATCAGAAGGATCCAGCCTTTTGAAGAAGAAGCAATCAAACAGCATGTCAGCTTCTGTCTGTCAGTGTTGTGCTAGCCTCCCAGGGAGCTATATTCTCCATGCATAATGGCTACAAGATGCATGACCACTTGAGTCAGGAGGAGTTGATATGCAAGATGGACCTTTTAGAAGCTGTTTGCCCTTTAGGCATCTACAGGGCAAAGCCAGAGGGCAGGAGGCTATGTAGGCAGGTCCATCATCAAGGTATGTGTGTTATGCTGTGGATAAACATCCCTCTTTGCCAGCACAGATTTTGGGCCTGTTGCATTCTTGGAGTCTTAGCAAACCTCTCATTCCTGAGCTCCCTGGGGGAAGGTACAGTACTGGAAGAGGACAAGAGCAAACAGCTGCTCTTTCTAGTCTAAGGCAGATGTGGTCTCCAGGAACTTTATCCAGAAGGGAGAATACATTGATCATACAGCAAGTGTTTTGACAATTGGAAGAGTTTATGTAAAGATTCAGAAGGAGTTCATGGACAAGGAGTACACTTCTGAGTTTGCATACCAGTCAGCCTCCAGGCTAACAGCAGGATGAGGTCAGCCTGGGACTGGAATAAGGATCTGGCCAGAGTCAGAGACAAAGTCTTGATCATTTATTTCTATAGGAAAACTGTTTCTCTGGCTTCTCCTGTACCCAGCAATAGACACCAGGTATTGACCTGACAGGCTCTCCTTTGCTGAGACTTCCTGTCTTCAAGTCTAATGCTTCTGTTGTTTGAGTAATCCTTTATGGCAGAATGGCTTTCATCCATTTATTTACACATTTTTTTGGGGGGGGAGTCCGGTCATGGGGCCTGAACTCTGGGCCTGGATGCTGTCCCTCAGCTCTTCAGCTCAAGGCTAGCGCTCTACCACTTGAGACACAGTGCCACTTCTGGCTTTTTTCTTTTTGCTTATGTGGTGCTGAGGAATCGAACCCAGGGTCTCATGCATGCAAGGCAAGCACTCTACCACTGAGCCACCTTCCCAGCCCTTTACACATTTTTTTAATGCTTATGAACACCTATTATTTCAAAGCACTATTGGGGTTGAGCTATGCATATTAATAAGACATGGCCCTAGGAATTTACAGTGTGGCAAGCAGCAGCTAATCACAATGCAGTGTGTAAAGTGCCAGGGCAGAGGGAGGGGTCCTCTGGGGACCAGAGGATGCTTTCCAAGAGCTCCAGCTACAGAAAGGCCACTTCAGCCAGGGGAAGGAAGCTTGCTTTCTATGTAGTAGATGATCTTTACTCTTTCCACCATTGGTGTCACTGAGACATTGCTTCTCTTGCATGAAGAATTATAGGTCCCCTCCCCTCCCCATGGGCTAATTCTTTCATCTGTTTTCTCTCCCTCTCTCTCTCTCTCTCTCTCACTCTCTCAGGCCATTAGTCCTGTTATTTTACCTCTTTCGGGATTATCCATCTAGGCAGGGCTTTTTGTCCTCTTATTTTCTTCATTCATACTCTGACCTTTCCCCTCTCACAACCTCAAGCTTAGTGATTGAGGAGGACTATGGTTTGTGGGGGATATTCTGTACTGTGCATGGCAGAATGGTCTCTAGAACCTCGTGTGACAAAGATGGTCACAGCTTTCTGTATAGAAATGAAGCACATAGCAGTAGATTTAGTGTTTCAGTTAAAAACCATGAATAAGCTGGGTGCCAGTGGTTCATGCCCGTAATCCTCACCACTCCTTCCTTCCTTCCATCTTCTCTCTCTTTTTTTAAATTAAAAAATATTTTTTAAACTATTGATTTAGTTAAGGTGGCCAGTGCGAGACTGGATGTGGTGGCTCATGCCTGCAATCCTGCCTTCCATGGAGACAGAGGTAGGAAGATTGGAGTTCCATACCAGTCTGGGCAAAAAGGTACTAAGACCCTATTTCAAATAACATGCGGAGTGTGGTGTTGTATACCAATACCCACAGCTACACAGGAGGTAGCAGTAGGAGGATTGGAGTCTGAAGGTAGCCTTGGTAATGAGGGTAAAATCCTATCTGAGTAAGAACTGAAGCAAAAGGGATTGGAGGCTTGGCTTGAGTGGATCACTTGCCTAGAAAGCCTGAGTTCAAACCCAAGTACTGTGAATAATAATAATAATAATAAAGTGAAAAAGGTGGCCAGTGAGATTTTCAGTTTCCTTAGGTCTTGCTTTCCACTTTCCTTTGACTTGCTCTGTGATTATCTCTCTCTTGCTCCCTCCATCCCTTGACACTTTCTCTCACCTCATTTTGACACCTTGACTTGATCACATGACACAAGGAAAGAGTCAATTGAACTGAGTTTGAGTCCTAGCACTTGAACTTCCAGCCCAAGGACTGGAAATGAGTTAGCTCCCTGATTTTCACTTTCCTTATTTATCATCATTACACTGAGGTTCACAATGATGGTAATGTCTAACTTGTGAGGCTATTCAATAACATCAAGTTATTGAATCACCAGGAAGAGGCAGTAGAGAGTAGCAGCATTATTTTGTTGTCATTACCTTAGAAGTTGCTTGTCTCTTGTTGTCAAATCATTACTTACTGAATAATTAATTCTCCTTGCCAAGATAGCTTGAATATGGGCTAGCTCTGGTTTAAAGTACTCTATCCCTTGCAGATAACGCTGGGGCTGTCTCCTACCTTTGCACATCACACTTAACTGATAAACATTCCTGCTTTGTGTAAGAACTACAGGTGCCGGCATTTGCTGCATCCTGGTCTGTAAGCTCCTTTAGATCAGGGGTCTCTTTATATCTTTGAAGCCCCTGCACAGCCTCATGTATCTTGTGGCTCAGCAAGTGAGCATGGAGGCATGGTGCTGGGAAAACCTGGGGCTCAGATAGTTGGTTGCCTCCCTCCTGGGGATCATTAATCCAACTTTCAGGCTGTCAGGCCGCAGGGTTGGGAGAGGGGGCCAGCGGCTCTTCTGGCATTGCTTCTTGGCGCTAAGCCATTAGGCTTCATCTGGGAGAAAGGTGGGGCCCCAGAAAGGAGGATGATAATCCACTCTGGAGTCAGCAGACAGGGTGCATGGCAGGGCCGGGGGGTCAGTGTGTCAATGCAGGTGTGGGGCAAGGAGCCAAGAGCTTGCTCCACCAGCTAGGCACCAGCAGGAACTGCTGTCAGCACTGAATCCTGCTAGGCATTATCCCTTAAGGTTTTTCACTCAAGGATAGCACTCTACCGCTTGAACCATACTTCTACTTCCAGTTTTTTGGTTGTTAATTGGAGATAAGAGTCTCAGGGACTTTCCTGCTTAGGCTGGCTTCTAACTGTGATCCTCAGATCTCCATCTGCTGAGTAGCTAGAGTTCTAGGTGTGAAGCACCAGTGCTTGGCAATCTTTCCCTCTTGAGATCCTTTAGCCTCTTTACTCTTGAGGAGGGTGTGTACCACAAGCTGTAGGGAGGCTTGGTTAGAGCTCAGTCCCTAAACTACAGTGTGTAGGTCTCAATCCTGACTGCTTCCTCTGTCTAATTCAGGACTCACTATGTGATCCTGGATGAGTTATTTCCTATCTCTAGGTTTGTTCTGTAAAATGGGGCCTAATACTGGCATCTATCCTAAAGCTGTGGTGAGGATTATATGGGCTAATTCAAATAAACTCTTGCATCAGTGTTTGCAACACAGTAGTCACTTAATAAATGATAGCCATCATCACTGTACTTGGTAGGCACCCTCTGTTATAGCAGTCACTTCTCAAAAAGGTTTAACCTTCCTGAAAGCTTTGGCTTTTCTTCTTCCTCATTGAGGGACTTCTTGCTATTTTGCTTCCTGGAGCCTCTTGCATTTTGTACATCTGGAGGACTTTATGTGCCAGTGAAGTCGAATCTGCTAATAGAAGCAACTAACCTCCCCTGCCTCTTCCCTTGTCACCAAACAGCCTTAGCATGTTGCCCAGGCGCTTACTTGCTGGATTTTATTTTATTTTCTGGCAAAGCAAAACCCTCTCATCCTTGAGGATTGCAAACACATGGGTTTGTGTGATTTTCCCCTGGCCAGGAACACGAAGTGGTACATGGCAGCGATTCAGATGGGAAAACTGTTAATACTTGCATGGGGGCTGCTTTACACCAGCAAATACAGAATCCCAAGGGTGTGTAGTCAAATGGTGTAGATTCAGAACCCCTTTCCTCGCTTATATCTGGGATCTCATGTGAATTCTTGCCCTGGTCCTGCCTCTTCTGAGAAGCAGGATGGGAGCTAGACCTCTAAGTGCTAGCAATGTGCAGGGATGGCCACAATTTTACTGTGAACTAATACTCCCTAGTGTTGGGTATATAATCTCAACTCATTGAACCTCAGTTTCCTCATCTGCAAAATGAGGGGGAAGATTCTGAAGTTCTATAATGGCTCTGGACCCTGTGACATCGCTGTAAAGATGGTTCTGGCTCTGTGCCTTGGATTTCAGGAATTTGGTTACATGAGCATGCATTTCTTTTCTGCCCTTTAAAAAATGAGTGTGCTCAATTCTTATGGGTCCCTTGTCCTCTGTGCTGCTGGAAAACACGGAGTATCCCAGCACATGCCTGGCAGATCTGCCAAGAGGGTATCTGGTGGGAGTCCTGGCAGTCAAATGGGGATTGTAAACACATAGGTTTGTGAGAAACAGCAGTGAGGCTATGGCAAAGTGTTACTGTACATCCATCCATCTATCTATATCTGTCTGTCTGTCTGTCTGTCTATCTATCTATCTATCTATCTATCTATCTATCTATCTATCTATCTATCTATCTATCTATCTATCTATTTTCAGTCATGGGGCTTGAACTCAGGCTTGTGTGCTGACCCTGAGCTCTTTCACTCAAGGCTAGTGCTCTGTCACTTTGAGCCAAAGCTCCACTTCCTGTTTTTTAGTGGTGAATTGGAGATGAGTCTAAGGGACTTTCCTGCCCGGGCTGGCTTTAAACTTCGATCCTCAGATCTCAGCCTCCTGAGTAGCTAGGATTACAAGTGTGAACAACCAGTACCTGGCCCATATTTATTTAGCTTGCAACTCTAATCTACATTGTTTTATAGAAGGGGACAGTTAGAAAAGAACAGTCTAGGAAGATTAGGTTCTTTGCCAAGATGATACTTAGATCTTTTGGGAAAGCAGCTGTGACCATAAGAGTAATGGCGAATTGCCAGGAGTAGTAAGACAGGTAGGGAACTGGGATGGGAAATGCTTGTACCTTCCAGGCAGAAAGAACCAGAACACTATCTAATTTTTGAATAGCTGGAGGTAAAGAGGTTAAGACAATTTTTAAGTGTTCTTGAGTTCATTCCAGAAGGGTGGAAATATTCAGTGTCATAAAGGAGGAACAATTGGGTCACTGTAGAAGCATCTGTGGCTGATGAAAGCACCAAGCAAGGCCCAGTGATTCTTTATTTGTATCCCTGGCTTGATGAAGAGGGATAGGCAGAGCCTCTGACCCCAACAGAGGCATCTTCCCATGCCGAAGATGCCTATCACTCCAGGGAGTTTCTCTCTGCTTCATCCTTAACCCGTAGGAAGTTTGCTGGCTTTCCTTGTTTCTCTTGTTTGATCCAGCAAAGCCGGAATTTCTTGATGGAAAGAGCAGGTTGCTCCTGGCTAGGAGGGGCTTGCAGCTGCATGTCTCTCCAGAGAGACTCTGTCTTCCCCGAGGAAGGCTGCCTTGGCTCTAAGGACCTCCCATTGCCACGGCAGCTGCAGAGATGCTGGAAGCAATGAGCTCAGGGTAGCCTGGAAGCCATGGAATGTGCCTAGCCTACAGCAGCCAACCAAACACCTTTGCTGGTTGGGATCCTACACTCTAGAGTCTAGGGTCATAGGGCCCCATTGCCTATCCTCCTATTACCATGATTACCATGCCTGTAGTGTGTTCATTGGCTATGAATGAGTCCCCAGGCATATAGACCCTGATGCATGCTCCCCTCTATCTACAAGCGAGCTCTGGCCATCCCATTCTCTAAACTGTTCACTGAATAGGTGAATAGAATTTGACAGCAGGGGCTGGGAAGGTGGCTCAGTGGTAGAGTGCTTGCCTTGCATGCATGAGGCCCTGGGTTCAATTCCTCAGCGCCACATAAGCAAAATATGCAGGAAGTGATGCTGTGGCTCAAGTGGTAGAGCACTAGCCTTGAGCTGAAGAGCTGAAGGACAGTGCCCAGGCCCAGAGTTCAAACCCTATGACCGACCAAAAAAAAAAAAAAAAAAGAATTTGACAGGGTTTAGGGCTCTGGGGAAGAACTTTTGAGAGTGTGATTTTGAACAGGGAAGAGTTCTGTGAAGGGAAGGGAATGTGAGGATCCCTGGGCTTGCTGGAAGAGGAAGAAGGGCCCCGTGCAAATCCAGACAACTGAACAAAGGTGGGGCTCACAATGTTTGTCACGGCCCTGGCACCCTGGGTTCAAGTTGGTCACCCTCGTGGTTCTCTGGCCAGCAGAACTGTTAACTCATTAGGAAATGTGACTATCACCTGACTGCTCAGATGGTAAACTTCGGAGTGCTTTGGGTTAAATTTTGCTGGTTTTCTGTACTATGCCCAGTCTTCCTCCCTGCCCCCTTGTCCCACTAACTGCTGCAGCTTCCTCCCAAGCCCAGGTCTCCATACGCATGTGTGCACCCAGCCACCGCATCGACAGCCAGAAAGGGAAACAAGATGGAGAGCCGTGCTCTGTGTATATTCATGTTAACCCCTTGGCACCTACAGGAGAAGGATAAAGCTCTCTTTCCAAGAATTTCCTGGGCAATTGGCTATGACTGAGTTCCCAGTCATATAGATCCTGGTTACATGCTTCTGCTCTGTGACTTGAACCTCTGGGAGCTTTAGCTTCTTTGTCTGTAGAAGGTGATAATCGACCATTGTTTCAGAGGAATGTTGTGAAGATTAGATGGGGTTCCACATGTCATATGCATGCATGGTATCAATGTTTAGCAAATCATGGCTGGGGGTAACTGGATCATAAGCCTCAGTTTCTACCAGTGACAAATACGGTTCATAAAATAGCTTCCTCTTGAAACCACTGTGAGGATGGAATGAGGTGATCCATGTCATTGTTTCTTGTGCCTTGTGGAATGTTCTTAGCATTGAAGGCAGAGACATAATGAAGTAAATGCTAGTGTCATTGATTCAATGCCTGTTTTCTCAAAGGGGACAGAATATACATGCTTGGCTTAGTTTTAACTCCTGAATTTCTAAGCACTGTAGTGCACAATAAGTTCTAGAGATATCCACTGCAGGAGCCCCATGGTTCCCTCAACATCCCCTGTAAATATTTCCTGATGGAAGCCCTAGGTCTTGCAGCAAGTTAAGTTTCCAGCTTGGATAATCATTCATTTTTCTTTCTTTTCCAGCAGCCCTTAAGTCCTCTTCAGCTTCTGAGGCTAATTAAACTATATAGATGGTGGCTTGTAACCACCTCACTCTGTTTCCTTCCAACCCAAGAAATCCGACACACTGGCATGGGTGGGCCCTTGGCTTAACTTAATTCATGGCAGTCATTCCACAAAGATGGAGGCTACTCCAGGCTGACCATGGATGGGGATTGTGGTTGCCTTCCACCCCCACCTGCCTCAGGAATCTATGACCAGAATCTCGCCCTACTGTGGGAGCTGCCATTTCTCTCTTCTAGAAGGCCATCTCTATATAAAGCAGTGGGCCTTGGAGTTTAATTTTGTACCTCCTAATTTCCTACCACAGGACTTCCCTGGGTAGGGCTGGGCTTAGTCTTCTCTGTGAGCCACACAGTTTCCACCCTGGGCCACAGTGTGGGTCAGTTCCATGAATAGCTCCACAACCCTAAGCAAGGAAGGCTTGCCTGGAAGGTGCTTGACCTGGTAGCTGGGCCCAATTGGTACTGAAGTGGGATGAGTTGGAATGTCCCATAGGATGCTCTTTCTTCCCTTCTGGTCCCTTCTGCTACTAACGTTTGGCTGATCATTTCTTCCCTACTTGGCAGGATCTGTGTGGGGCCACCACTTGTGATACTCTGGGCATGGCCGATGTGGGTACCATGTGTGATCCCAAGAGAAGTTGCTCTGTCATTGAGGATGATGGGCTCCCATCAGCCTTCACCACTGCCCATGAGCTGGGTAAGCCTGAGGGGAGGGGAGAATCCCTTTGGTGTGGTGGTTCTGGGTTTGTGCTGAGTGCTCTGAGGGTATGGGTGGCAGCGAAGAGACATTTGCCATTACTGTGTTATATTCTGAAATCTAAAGGATCTTTTTTAGAGCTAGACTGCTTGGGCAGTGGCTTTGTTGTATCTTTTTTCATTTGCCCCAGTCTAACTGCCCAGTGATAGGGTTTCTGTGCCTCTGTAGTCTATATCACATGAGAACTATGGGAAAAGTATGTTCAAGATAAGGATTCCCATTTCTGTTCCCACTGAACTCAGAGCCTGAGGGAGGGGACAAACGAGACAAGCATGAGGTCTTGGTGATATTTGCAGAGCAATTCATCCATAGATACAAATGCACAGTCTGAAAACTGTCACAGAAGTTTCTAGCTTAGCCCATGCCTCCTTCAATCCCTTGTGCCTGTTCTGAGCAGCTCTTTCTGCCCATCCCTTGAGTCTTCTCATTTGACTCCACAGGTCATGTATTCAATATGCCCCATGACAATGTGAAAGTGTGTGAGGAGGTGTTTGGAAAGCTCCGAGCTAACCACATGATGTCCCCGACCCTCATCCAGATTGACCGAGCCAACCCCTGGTCAGCCTGCAGTGCTGCCATCATCACCGACTTTCTAGACAGTGGGCATGGTAAGTAAGCCAGGGTGGCAGAGAGGAGCAGGGCTGACCTGAAGGACAATTTATGGCTGTCCCTGGTGGCACTGCTCACTACTTACCTGAGGTGTGACAGTGCCAAGGAGCTAGGTTCTAATATGGGACCATTCCAGTGGCTTCTTGCTTCATTCTCTCTCTACCATTTAGATTCAGGCCAGCAAGGCCTGACTTTCCCATTTGTCGCAATAAGCATCCTTGGCTCTCTGCAGGTGACTGCCTTCTGGACCAGCCCAGCAAGCCCATCTCCTTACCTGAGAACCTGCCGGGCAACAGCTACACCTTGAGCCAGCAATGTGAACTAGCCTTTGGTGTGGGCTCAAAACCCTGCCCATACATGCAGTACTGCACAAAGCTGTGGTGCACTGGCAAGGCTAAAGGACAGATGGTGTGCCAGACTCGCCACTTCCCCTGGGCAGATGGTACCAGCTGTGGTGAGGGCAAGTTCTGTCTCAAAGGGGCCTGTGTGGAGAGACACAATCTTAACAAGTACCGGGTGAGTGTGAGAGCATGTGTGTTGGGGGGGGGGAGGTAGGGGAGGAGACTAGGGAATTGGAGGTGGGCCTCCATTGCTTGGTCTTTACTGGGAGGCTGCCTGGTACAGCGTGGCAGTGGCATACAGCTATACCATGCACCCTTTCCTGTCTATATGTTTTTGGGAAAGTAGTCTGTGGGCCAGATCTCAACACACACAATGAATGAATAGGCTAAATGTTCTCAGACAAAAGAGTCTGAGAACAGGCAAGTAAAGGGGGAGCTCCTTCTCTTGGGAAAAGAAATCAGCTGATGAAGAGACTGGTACAAAGGATGCTGGATATAGGAAATGGGTTCTGGCAGCCCAATCTTTCCACTTCATTTCTAGAATTATCATCAGCAAAATTTACCTATACCCTCCAACCTCTTTTCTGAACTGAAACCTGTCTTCTGTGGGGAGGAGGGACAGCTAAGGTCAAAAGCTTTCAATGATCCCTAACTAAGAATCACATTCGGACCACCGCATCGTACTTTCTAATGTATTCTCTCCAGCTTTTAGATTCCAACAGTGCTTCAGTCTCATGTAGGCATACAGTCTGTTATTACAGCCATCTTTTCCTTCTCATGTTCTTGCCTCCTTATTGAGTTGAGAGGCTGTGGTCAACTGTTAAAAGTTAATGACCTGGAAACTCAACTGGGACCATATGCTAATAAATGGTCATAGATTTCATTTTTTTTTAGTTCATACATTCTCACAACCTCCTAAATTTATCAGCTCATACCTTCGCCTCTGATATTAGTCCATTTTCCATTACTATAATGAAGCACTGGAGGCTAGAAACTTATAAAGAAAAGAACTTTATTTAGCTCACAGTTTTGGAGGTTGAAAGTCCAAATGGCATGATATAGGTTCTAAGTGAGGGGTCCCTGAGCTGTGTTACTTCATGGCAGATGGCACTGGGTAGGAATACTGTACGAGAGGGGGAGCTCATATAGTGAGAATGAAGTCAGAATGTAGGTGGGGCCAGGCTCATGATTTTATAACATCTCACATCCTTGGGACTGGCCAGCATTCCACCTTTAATGATCTAACTACATCCCACTAGTTACACCATTCAATGATCTTACTTTCTTCATATCTCACCGCATTAAGAAGGTCTCATCACTTACTACCACCATACTGGGGGTCATGTTTCTAACATGTGAACTCTTGGAAGTCAGACCACATCTACATCATAAAAACTGGTAACCCTCGACCCAATTCATCACGAAAAAAATAGAGGGCATGGGAAGAGAACTTCCACTACTCCCATCAGTGCAACTGTCACCTCTTCTGCTTGTGTGGCCAAGCCCTCTACCTTTCTCTTTGCAGTTGGCTACACTGTCAGTGTAGTCATGTTTTGTGCTGCCTATATTCCCTCCCACTCTGTCAAGAACACTTAACCAGGAAGAGGAGCTGTGGCTCAAGTGGTAGAGCTCTTGCCTTGAGCTGAAGAGCTCAGCACCCAGGCCCAGAGTTCAAGCTCCATGAAAAAAAGAAAAGAAAAGAGAAAAAACAACAGCACTTAACCAGTCTCCCTATTCACCCCTGCATTATCAATTGTCCCTCCCCTCCTTTTTTGTGTCAGTATGGGGCATGAACTCAGCCTCATGCTCTTGCTTGGCTTGTTTCATGCAAGTTGGCTCTTTACCACTTGAGCCACACCTCTACTTCTGGCCTTTTGCTGGTTTACTAGAGATAAGAGTCTCTCAGATTTGTATGCCTGGATTGGCTTTGAACATGGATCCTCAGATCTCAGTCTCCTGAGTAGCTAGGATTATAAGCATGTGCCATCCATACCCAATCCTTCTTTTCAGCTGAATCATTCCTAGCAGGATATAAACTTGTTGTGATTTCCTCTATCTTACACAAAGATTCTTATCATACTATGTCCTGTCCTCTCAAAATATCAAAGTCTGTTTCTCTTGACTCCTTTTACAGCAAAGTCCTTTGAAAGAGCTGTAAAACATGCTCTCTCTAATCCTTCTCTTCCTGTTTCTCTCTGGAGTCCATTCCCTCCCAGCAACCCTCCAAAATAACTTTTATTATGCTTACCACATAGCCTCGTGTTTCTGAAGTCCGGAGTTGATTACCTTCTTCATGTGGCTTGACACGCTGCAGTGCTTAGCGAAGTTGGTCACATTCTCCCCAGGGCATGGGTCCACTTTGCCTGAGAGCTTCTACTGTCTATGGCATCTCCTCTTCCCTCATCTCCTTCACTGGTTTCTCCTCATCTGCTCATTTTCAGAACTTCCCAAATCAGGCCTACCCACACTCAATCTCATAGTTTATAGACTGTGGCCTTAATCACCACTCAAAGGTTGAAGACTCTCCCTCCTGAACTACAGATTTGTGTATCAAGTGAGTTTTCCATTCACACTTGGACACTTGCTGCTGCAAGGCTGAGCTCCTGATCACATCCCAAACATGCTTTGCCAACTCCGCTTTCTTCCTGCCAGAGCCTAAACTCCTCTCACATGCACGTCAGTGATTCCTATTGACTTTCCCTTCAAAATAGATCCAAAACTCCTTTCCTGTCCTTATCTCTTCTATGCTGTATTCTTCCTGTATTATAACCATTGTTCCCCATCTCATCTCCCTGCTTTTAAAATTTATTTATTTATTTGTTTGTTTGTTGTGCTAGTCTTGGGAATTGAACTCAGAGTTTGGGAGTTGTCCCTGGGCATTTTTTTTTTTTTTTTGCTCAAGGCTAGTGTTCTATCACTTGAGTCAAACCTCCATTACTGGTTTTGTGGCTTCATTAGAAATGAGATCTCACAGACTTTCCTGCCTGGGCTGGTTTTGAACTGTGATCCTCAGAACTCAGCCTCCTTAGTAGCCAGGATTACAGGGATGAGCTACTGTTGCCTGGTCTTCTGTGCTTCTGAGCTTACTTTTACCAGACTATCCCAAATACAGCAGCCAGTAAGATCCTTTGAAAATAGAGATTAGACTGTGCCCGGCTTGGAACCCTTCCCAGACCTGGCGTGAGCCATCTTGGTCTCTGTGCTCTTGGCTCTTACTCACACTGATCCGGTGGTACAGGAACCCTCCCTATGCATCCCTCCTCAGGCACATCAGGCTCTCCCTCGAATTGGAGTGCTCTTTCCTTCACATCTGCATGGCTCATGCTCATCCTTCCTTCAGGCCATTTTGTGTGTGTGTGTGGCCTCCTTGACCCCTCAAATACAGAGCGGCTTCCGCAGTACCCACATCCCAACCACTTCCAACCCCATCTGACCTCTCTGTCCTCTGGCTTGTTACTATTTGTCTTTTTTCACTAAATGCAGTGGATATGGGGGCAAAGACTTGCTATACATAATGTCAGGCCTAGGAAGAACTCAGTAAATATTTGGTGAATGAATAGTATGTGGCCGGGGCACAAATGAATGTTTTTGTATGAATGGTGGGGAAGAAATGATGCTAGGTAAAAAATCAAACAGCTTTGTCTCCAAAGCTGCTGCAACAAAAGTAAATATTGAAAAAAAGTTGGAGATAATAAGACGAGCTCATTTTCATTAATTCTTTGCTGACTTTGGAGAGAGTAATTTCCATGGTATAATAGGAACAAAAATCCACTTTGCAGGGCTCTGAGGGGTGAAGTTGTAGAAAGAACAGAAGCAAAAGAAGGGGAGAGGGTGAAGTGAGCCACTAGTTTGGGAGAAAATAGAGCTAACAGTGTTGCTTTTAAACAGAATGGAAGAGACAGGTTGGCACAATGAAAGAACTATTTGACAGGATTACAGATTGAATAATATGCAGAATATTTATGCAAGTTATAGTCATTCTATTTCATGCAATTCTATTTCGTGCAATCCTAGTTCCTGCTTCAGTCCATATTGGGCTAGTTCCTGTATGGCTTGTACAACTGAGCCATTTCCTCTATTGTCCAGCTGACATGTGTTCAGGAGGTGAATGACAATTTTAAAAACACATACTGAAGGTTATAAATTTAAAACATAATTATATTATAATTAAATTATATAGATAATTAAATTATTAAAATATTAAGTTATAATTATATTAAATTATATAGGGATGATATATTTCTCCCTTTTCTTCCCTCTTAAACAAACATGCACTACATAATTTACATTAAAGCCAATTGGAGATAGTTTTAAGGATTTCTTCCTTCTTTCCTTCCTTCTCTTGCTTTCTCTCTCTCTGTCTCTCTTTTTTTTTTTTTTTGTGCTGGTACTAAGGCTTGAACTCAGGGCCTGGGTGCTATCCTTGAACTTTTTAGCTCAAAGCTAATGCTCTACCACATAAACCACATCTCCACTTACAGCTGTTTTTGTTGGTTAACTGGAGATAAGAGTGTCATGGGCTTGCCTGCCTGGGCTGACTTTGAACCATGATCTGCAGATCTCAGCTTCCTGAGTAGCTAGGATTACAGGCAAGAGCCTGTTTTAGGGCTTCTTAATAGTGTCTTATCTGTATGTCCTCTTAATACAAATGTTAACCTACTGACAATGACACTTTCTCACATATATTCTTTGAAATCTTCTAAGTGTTGTGAAAAGTTTGAATTATAGAACATTTACAGATACAAATATTCAAATACCTATAGAAATGCTGTTTACTGGCAAAACTGTTGGTGGGTCTGCCAAAGGTTTAGACTCTTGTCCATGTATTAACTACAGATAAGGGGAAATTTCCAACTCCTGTATAAAGGCAGGTTGGAGCTAGGAATTTTTAAATAAGTCACCTCATTTAAATCTTCTAATTGACTTCAGACCTTGCTCCATTTATGCAGGCAAAGCATGTGAAACCTAAGGAGGTATGGCCATCAGTTTAAGCCTACTATTGATAAGTTGATTGATTGATTGATTGCCAGTACTGGGGCTTTGCTCTCTCACTTGGATTCTCCACTCAAAGCTGGTGCTTTACCATTTGAGCCATACCTCCACCTCTGGCTGTTTTGCTGGCTAATTGGAGCTAAGAGTCTCACTGGGTCCTTTGCCCAGGTTGCTTTGGAACTGTGATCCTTAGATTTCAGCCTCAAGGGTAGCTAGGATTCTGGACATTAGTCATCAGTACCAGCTTCAAGCTTACTTGTGTAGTGAGTGCAGAGACAATTGAACAGCATATTTGCCTCACTCTGAAGCCCAAAGAGGTCTCCATCTTCTGAATGATCTCATTTATAACTGGGAGCTGTTGGTTTGCTATACTAATCTGCTGAAGGGCTATGTGGGCTCTGTGCACCCAGACTATTTGCTTATGTTTTGTTCATGATGCAACATGGATTTCATTCCAGTGGAGTGGGGTTGAACCTTGGAGGCAGTACCAGCAACTTCTGCCCGCTAAAGGGCTGGATGTAGCACTTAGCGCTGCAGCAATGTGACTTGTTCTTCCTTACAGGTGGATGGTTCGTGGGCCAAGTGGGAGCCCTATGGTTCTTGTTCTCGTACCTGTGGTGGAGGTGTTCAGCTGGCTAGGAGACAGTGCAGCAACCCCACCCCTGCCAATGGGGGCAAATACTGTGAAGGAGTGAGAGTCAAGTACCGCTCTTGCAACCTGGAGCCCTGTCCTAACTCAGGTGAGATGGGGAAGGCAACAAGTGGCCTAGGCCCTGAGAAGGTGAGCCTGGAGGTCATTGCCTTCTAGGTACCCTCCTGGGGCATTTGTGGTCAAAGTGCGGTTGCAGTCAAGATTTCCAGGCCAGAAGAGAGGAGAGATACTGAGCTCCCCTGGAATTCATTCCTCTGGCCACTCACCTTTGAAAATAAGGGTGTTTTCTGGGGGCTTAAAGTGGACTGTTACATAGACCCAGTGCTTGAAGTGTTGAAGTTGTAGTAGTTAAGTACTCCTCTCTTCTAAGCAGGAATCCAAGACTGAGTGGGAAAAATTTTTACCTTTTTTCTATTTTCCTATCTAAAACTTAGTATTTCTTCCAATCAGAAAGTTGTACTTTTTTCTTTCTTTTTCTTGTTTTGTGTGTGTGTGTGTGTGTGTGTGTGTGTGTGTGTGTGTGTGTGTGTGTGTACACGTGTGCATGTACGCACCAGTAATGAGATTTGAACTCAGATCCTTGGTGTTGTCCTTTAATTTGCTCAAGGCTGGTGCTCTACCATTCTAGATTTTTGGTGATTAACTGAGATAAGAGTCTCATGGACTGTCACATCACGATCCTCAAATCTCAAGCCTCCTGAGTAACCAGGGTTACTGGCTCTGACAGCATTTTTTTTTCTTTTTATTAACCATTCCATCAAAAATGTGAAATCAAGGTTAGATAACCCAAGAAAGTGGCACATTGCTCATGGAGGGTCTGTGTCTTTTGGTACTGGGCTGATTGAGGGGGAGATGACCTGAATCACCCTGCTGAGGGGTGGGGAGTAGGAGGGCTGTTTAGAGTCACAAGGGAGCTGGCCACTCTTGGAAGGTGTACTGTATTTCATACTTGGCTCTTCCGCTTAGCTTGCTTTGTGTGCTTTCCCCCTTCCCAGCCTCTGGCAAGAGCTTCCGGGAGGAGCAATGTGAGGCTTTCAATGGCTATAATCACAGCACCAACCGCCTCACCCTGGCTGTGGCATGGGTACCCAAGTATTCAGGTGTATCTCCCCGGGACAAGTGCAAGCTCATCTGTCGAGCCAATGGCACTGGCTATTTCTACGTGCTGGCACCCAAGGTGAGTGGATTGGGCACAGGAGATCAGAACTAGGACCGGCCTTCAGGGGAGCATCAAGCTGATGCATCCTTCCTCTTCCTCTTCTCTTCCTCCTGGGTCTTCTGCAGGTGGTGGATGGTACGTTGTGCACTCCTGACTCCACCTCAGTGTGCGTCCAAGGCAAATGCATCAAAGCTGGCTGTGATGGAAACCTAGGCTCCAAGAAGAAGTTTGACAAATGTGGGGTGTGTGGTGGAGACAATAAAAGCTGCAAGAGGGTGACAGGTCTCTTTACCAAGCCCATGTGAGTTCTGGGCCCTGGAGGGTAAAACCTGGGAGAAAAGGGGGAGATGGGGTAGTGGAATTTCCCCCAGGGATTGAAAGCTTGGGTTAGATTGGAGTAAATATCAGGTCCTGGCCATACCCTTGCTGTAGAGGCTCCACAGATACTGTTAATCTATGCCCCCCTTCCATCCATTCCTCCATCCCTTCCTCTAGCCCTCTTTCCATCCATCCATCCATCCATCCATCCATCCATCCATCCATCCATCCATCCATCCATCCATCTGCCCATCCATCCATTTCACAAAAATGAATGCTTGAAGAGGACATGCTTCAGTGGGAGAGGACATTCAGACAGATGTCTTTTGCTCTAGAGTAGGACTGACAAACGTTTAAATCTTAGTTCCTCATTTTCTTTCTGACCTTGGGGGAAGTGATGTAATCCCCAGGTTTCTAGCAATTCTCACTTGTAAAGTGCACGTAATACTAATATGCTTCATGGGTGCTCTTCTGAGGAGTAAAGAAACTAATCCCCAAATGGCTAATGTAATACCTGGTACCTAATCAATGCTCAGGACAAGATCATGACGAGGAGGTAGTGGGTGACAGCTGCCATCCTGTCATTGGCCTGAGGGATTGGATTGAGGTGAAAATGGCAGTAAACTGAGGAAGGGACAGAGTGAGTAGCTGGGCCTCAGGAGCTTCCACTTCTTAGAAAGTAGGCTCCAGGGTCAGCTGGGGAGTTGCCACAGGGTCTCTTCTAGTCCCAACTCCAGTGTCTGTGGCTTCTCTGCTGGAGCTTCGGAGCCATGTTCTGGAAGAAGCAGAGCACTGGAGGTCTGTTGGGAGCATATGGGGTCGGCCTGGCAACCCAAGTATTGATGATGGAAAAACCAGGTGGCTGTCCTAAAGTTTGAGGACACGAGCCCCACTCCTGGTCCTTAGCTGGGTGAATCTTGGCCTCTTTTCTGGAAGCTTGAGCACTCCAGGTGCCTTTTTTTTTTTTTTTTCAGAGACCTGTTGCATGTGACTGCATGAAGAGTTGGAGGCTTTTATCTAGACATACCTTAGATGAAGTGGCCAAGTACCCTTTCACAGACTGTGGGAGCTGGAGGGAGCTTTAGAATAGATCTAGCTTACCTACCTCAATATGCAGACTGTGGGAACTGCAGGGAGCTTTAGAACAGATCTAGCTTACCTACCTCAGTGTGCAGATGAGGACACCAGAGCCCTGAAAACCTGTACTTACTTACTTAAAGGTGTCTGAGTCACAACTGATCATCATCCCCAGCTCTAAGGCTAATTCTTTCACTGAGTCAAGCTGCCAACCTTGGACTTGGGCACTGTATTCTTATTTCCTTCCCCCTCCTCTCGCCCTCCTCATATCTATTGAATCCTGTCTGTGCCAAGCACTGAGCTCCATGATTTGTGTGCTGTGGCTTCTTTAATCCTTGCAGTTCAATGAGGTATGTGTGATTATGAGCTCCGTTTTATGGATTAAGGAAACAGAGGCTTAGGGAAGCAGAGACTCCATCCAAGACCAACAGCAAAGCAAGGGGTGTGGATCTGTGACTCCAAAACTTGTGCTATTACTCACATCCCAGAATTCACCAACAGATATACTTACTGAAGAGAAAAGATCATGAATGCATCTAAAGACCAGGCATTGAGTTTTAGATGATCTAATAACTAACTAGCCCATGTACCAGCTTTCAGACTGGTACTTTCATTGTGTTTTGGATGGCATTAAGTAACCTAGTTAGTCTTTTCTTTGTGTGTATGTGTGTGTGCCAATACTGGGGCTTGAAGTGAGGGACTGTTCACTGTCCCTCAGGTTTTTTTTTTTTAATTCAAAGATGGCTGGTGCTTTACCTCTTGAGCCACAGCTCCACTTCTGGCCTTTTGGTGATTAATTAGAGATAAGAACGTTACGGACTTTACTGCTTAGGCTGGCTTTGCTAATCCTCAGGCGATCCTCAGATCTCAGCCTCTTGAGTAGCTAGCATTACAGGTGTGAGCCACTGGTGTCTAGCAGTGTGCTTAGTCCTTGCACTGTGCAAGTATCTTGGTGTCTGGGGCCCTAAGGTTTGCAAACAAAGGAATCCACCATGTTTTTGAAGGGAAAGAGAGGTCTGTGGTCCAGGAAAGCGTCTGATGCAGTTGTTCCTCTCTTCTCCTCCAGGCATGGCTACAATTTCGTGGTGTCCATCCCTGCAGGAGCCTCTAGCATAGATATTCGCCAGAGGGGCTACAAGGGACTTATTGGGGATGACAATTACCTGGCCCTGAAGAACAGCCAAGGCAAGTACCTGCTCAATGGGCACTTTGTGGTGTCGGCGGTGGAGCGGGACCTGGTGGTGAAGGGCAGCCTGCTTCGATACAGTGGCACCGGCACAGCAGTGGAGAGCCTCCAGGCTTCGCGGCCCATCCTGGAGCCGCTGACGGTGGAGGTCCTCTCCGTAGGCAAGATGACACCACCCCGTGTCCGCTACTCCTTCTATCTGCCCAAAGAGCCCCGGGAGGACAAGTCCTCCCACCCCAAGGACCCTCGGGGACCCTCCGTGCTGCACAACAGTGTCCTCAGCCTCTCCAATCAAGTGGAACAGTCAGACGAAAGGGCCCACACTCGCTGGGTGGCAGGCAGCTGGGGGCCTTGCTCAGCAAGCTGTGGCAGTGGCCTGCAGAAACGATCAGTGGACTGTCGGGGTTCCCCAGGACAGCTCGGGGCCTCTGCCTGTGATACAGCCCATCGGCCAGTGGAGACACGAGCCTGCGGGGAACCCTGCCCAACCTGGGAGCTTGGGACCTGGTCACCCTGCTCCAAGAGCTGTGGTCGGGGATTTAAGAGGCGTCCGCTCAAGTGTGTGGGCCATGGAGGCCGGTTAATGGCCAGGGACCAGTGCAATCTACGCCGCAAGCCCCAGGAACTGGACTTCTGCATCTTACGGCCCTGCTGAGTAGGATTGTCCTTTTCTTCCCCTCATTCTCTGGCCGGCTGATGTGCTGGTGTTCTGGCCAGCTGGAGCAGAGGACTATAGGCATGGGCCTGTGCCATGATGCCACTCACCTCCAGGACAAGGGCCATGGGTTGGGGAGAGAGGTTCCCTTCTCCCTGGACTGGGCAAGGGGAAGATAATAAGTGCACAGTCTACCTCATGCCCTGCTCCTTTGGGGGACCCAGTTGCAGGGAGAGGCTACAAGGTGCGGGGCTGGGCAGAAGGGGCTGAGGGAGGTTCACTTTCCCAGAGACCTGGAGGTTGAATGCCCCCACCCACCCCCAGGCAGAACTTCAGGGACCTCAACTCATAAGGAGGCTACAGGCTGCTGGAAGAGCCATGGCCCAGTAGCTTGCCACCCTGAGGTGGCTCCAGGGGGCTGGCTGTGAGATGCCTCTGAACAAGGCAGGGATTTCACGGTGCTCTCAGCCCTCCTTCCTTTTCTGACAGACATGGGCTGAATAGTAAAATCTGCCCTGGGAGTTGACAGTAGCCAAGAGGAGAGTGAGAGTGGGTGTGACTGGACTTGGGTCTCTCCACTTGTGAAGAGATAGGAGTCGATCAGGAGTCCTAAGGTTCCTCATCCTCCACCGTAGCCCGTCTTGAAAGAACAGCTCTTCTCTTCTCCCCTGAAGGCCAGGGCATCAGCCTAGCAGAGGGCCACCAAAGTGTCCTCTGAGGCCTTGAAGGCAGATGATGAAAATCTACAGAGTCCTCCTTCATTAGGAAGGGGCTGGCCAATGCAAACAGATGTTGTCTCTTAGAAGATGCAGGGAATGTGAGGAGTGATCTAGAAGGTTCTTCTGACATTGCATTTGGGGTGGGAGCTGAGCTCTTGGGGTTGGATTTGGGAATACAAACTGAGGAATACATCCTCCTGAGAAGGATGTAAGGTTGATGCTGAAGACAGATACTGCATTGCTCTAGAGAACCCCCATCATGGCCATAGTCCTGGATTATGCAGGCCTGGAGGCAGGAGGTGCTGAATAATCATGTGCCTGTCAATTAATCTTCACCCTGATAGCTCCTGCTGTCTGTCTGCCATGGGCACATCATATTGCATCTCCAGGCCTTTGCCCGTCCAGCTAATAAATGTGCTTCACTCTTTGCTACCTCAGATTATGCTCTCTGGAAACCCACCTTGTTTCTCTCCAGGGTCAGAAGTGAGCTGGTGCTTCTACTACACCCAGCCATAGAGAAGTACATGCTCTCTGCAGCCTTGCCACCTTCTGCAGCTCCAGATAGGAAGAACAGGGCCTCTCTCTCTCCAGGTTCTTTGGCTGCAGATTTCAAGAGCACCTAAAACCAGGGACCTGATTGCAGCCATCACTAGTGAACTGCCAGAAACACACCTGTCTTGTAGGTATTGGCAAGGGAGCAGAAGCCCAGGTGTTTCTTACAGTGCCAAGTGAGGAGATATGTTGGAGTTAGAGATCCTTTAGCCAGGCAGGGTATTTCTTATAAGGAGCAGATGCCCAGGTGATATTCCACTTCAAAGTCTAGGTGATGAGTTCAGGATCTCAGTGGAGAATGTCATTAAGATAAGATATGCATATGTTTTCCATGAGAAAGGGGTTTAGTCTTTCTATTTGTTTTCCCCTAATAGTCAAAATCCACAACCTGGCCAGTCAAACCCTTGGAATGGTGTTCCAACCCTGCTCTCATCCCAGGCCAATGGCCTTGGACAAGACTCCTGCAGGGGGTAGAGGGCATACAGCTCTCTGAGACAGGGCTGTAGTCACCCTGGAAGGACGGAGGGAGGAGGAACCCACCCTCCTTCTGTGAGCATGGAGAAGCTATAGAAACAAAAGGGCCCCAGGCCAGGGAGCCTTGCCAGACAGTGACAGCAACACTCCAGTGCTTGGAGCCTTCTCTTCTAGTTGAGGAGAGTGTAGTGTAGGGGCTGTATGGAAGGGCATGGGAAAGGATGGGTGGGAAGGGAGTGATGGGAGGAGTCACTCAGGTGACTGGCTCCTAGCAGAGCAGTGTTTGCAATCAGTTGCTTTACAAATCTTTTCAAGGAGGGATAACCACTCTTGCTTCTGACATGGGCCATGTTTCCATGGTTTATTCTGTCACAATGGTTGTTTTTGTTTTTGGTTATACATTTCTTTTCTTTTTAAAAAAGCAATATGATGAAAACCACTTGGCAAGTTTCTCTTGTCTTTGAACATTTCCTCAGTCCACAGGACTGACTGAGCAGAGAAGAGATTCAAGACACAGGATTCTGGTGGTGGAATAAAAATCAAGGTGGTATGGAAGCAGAGAACCATTTTGTGGGGGCTCCAGGGACTTCAGTGGGGGTGCAGACATTATGATTTAGGATTCCCCAGCCTCTTTTCCTATCGTGTGCACTGACTGGAGGAGTATGATTCATCACTCTTACGGATCTCATCATGTTGGAGAAGGGGCTGAGAGGAGCTGAGGACAGTTTGAGGGGCTAAGCACACCCAGCCTGGAAACACTAAATACTACCATTGATAGAGCCCCCCTCACCCCCCCTCATGTGCTTGGTTCTTTTGCATTCCATGGGAGGCCCTGGGTTCTGGCTGGGCGTGTATACTGTGTATACATGGGAGGCGGCTGCTGAGGTGACAACAGCTACTCCTAATAAAGTCGAGAGTATTTAAGATGCATGTCCTGCCTCTGTCATTGCATATCTTCCATGCACACAGTCTCCATAGTTACAGGGCACTTGCTTTGTGCCAGCCACGGTGATAATTACTATGGAGATACTAATTACAAGGGCAACACAACCTTGTTCTACATAGCTCCCAAGGTAAGAGGAAGTCGGAGTCTTGAGAAGCTGTGACATGACCGGGAAGAAGCCAACCAATGCTGAGAAAGCAAACATTGGCCCTGGTGCTTGTGGGCTGCATTTAGAGTGACCAGGGAAGGTCCCTCAGACAACGGGCAGCTTACCTGAGATGCCACAATGAGACAGTAGCCCTGTGAAAAGTGGGGAGGGGTTTTTCAACACAGGAGCAAGAGGCCTAGGTAGGGGCTTAGAGGGGGACTCTGGGACTGTACTTGGTAAGGAAGGTAAGGCACAGGGGCAGGTCAGAGAGCCCTGTAGGGATTCCAACCAGTCATCTTAGATAGAAACCCTTAAGTTTCTTAAGAGAACATTTCATCCTGTTTGGAGAATTCTTACCTCTTTCTGAAGTAGGGATGCTAAATCTAACCAGCATTTCTCAGCCACATGGTGGATGATAGGTTATTGGATTTAACTGGTGCCATCTTGTCTTTATGGTGGAGACAGGGAAGTCCCACCTCCTAGGTGATAAGTGTGCCTGAATTCCTAGAGGCAGGGATGGGGACTTGGACAATAGGTTATTAGACTTGCCAGTCTTGGGTCATGAACTCTCAAGCTCCCTGTGACCCTGCCCTCTAACCTGACCCTATTCAGGCCTGGGCCAGCTCAGGCACCAGGATGGCATGCTACATGTCTCCATGTTCGTGTCCTGTCTCCTGGCTCTTTTCCGATCACCATGGCATCTCACTTCAACTCTCCCTTGGAGCTGATCTGATTTGTTGTTTTTCTGCTTTTTCTTTGCTCTCCTGGTCTCATGGCTGTTTTCTGACAGTGTTAAGTGTATATGCAGGACTGCAGCTCTTTGGGACAGGAGTCCATCTGCAAAAGCTGGCCTTTTAATAAAGACTTCCAATTTGACCTCTCAACATGTGGCTTCACTGTTTTCTCACCGTACAATGTTGGTCTTAAGACTGCAAATATACAACAAGAATGGGGTGTGACGCATTTTAAGAAACATCTCTAAACTTGTTTGCTCCAGAGCTGATCACCTCTTAGAATCTCATTTTCTGTCTGCAAAGTGAGAAAGGTAGATTTCATGCTCCTTTCAGGTGTCTCCAGAATTAGTGGTTTCTAGACACAGCTATGTTTTAGACTTTGGTGAATGACCCTCTGGCTTCAGAGCTGGGCAGTGATGGGAATCTTGTTTTGTTCTCAGAACTTAATATACCTCCCATGGCTTGGTCCACTGACTAGCCTCCAGCCCAGAATCTTAATCTAGATATGAAAACCCCTCCCCCTCCCTCTCAGGTGATAGGCATCTGAGACTTGCTCAAATAATGGGTTCCTCGAGCCAGACCGGTACCCAAAACTCTGGAAACCCTCTGAACCCTGCAGCTACCTGGGACCCTGTCCCACCCATTACCCTCCATATAAGGCTCTCTGCCCCTGCTCCCATTACACTGTGGGTCTCCTGACTGTCCTCAGGATATCATGGCATCCCTCTTCAACTTTCCATTAAACTTGACCTGATTTGTTGAGTTTGCTTTCTGCTCTTTCTTTATTCGAATACCCTTTCTTTTGGCCTTTCGGCAGAGCAAGGCCATGAATTCCCCACAAGCTGAGAAAGCCCCTTGAGGCATGTGGGTAAGGTGACCAGAGAGAAGGGCTTGAGTAGAAGGTCCTGTATAAAGGAAGGCTCAACCAGAAAGGAGGCCTGGAAGGGACTTAGAAAGGCTTGAACTGATGCTTAAATTTAGTCAACAATTGTTGTCTCTCTGGTTTCCGTAGTAGCAATTGCTACCTTTCGAAGGTAAAAGACCTGTGGCTGGTTTGGGGTTCAGGGAATAAAGGAAAAAGTAGAGGAAGGTGTGTCCCACTCCTGGCTTGGAGGCTCAGGAGCACTCTGGCCAAGCTCACAAAGGTAAGAAGCTCTCACCAGAGCTGAAGCTGGCATCAGGAACAGAGAGATCTACCTAACATCTATTTTTAAGTTTCCTCACCTAGGAATGAATAGTTTCCCAGCCCCTCTGGCTTTTGGAAAAAAGCAGGAACAATTTGCTTTACAATGCAGCTACAGGACTGAATGCATTCTTGCTTCAGTAGAGAATAAAAGCATCCATAATTGCAAAAAGGTCTTGACTCCCTGGGTCAGGCTCTGCCTGCCTAGCAAGTCCTGGCCCACTCCCAGCAGGCTGAGCTGGCAGGGCCCAGGGCAGCATGTGTGACCCTAGAGTCTTTCCATTGCTCCTTGGCTTGTGCCCAGCCTTCACTGGGTGAGTCAGCCCAGAAGCTTGCAGTCCCAGGAACAAATCCCAGAAGAATGAACCATCTCCCTTTAGGCTCTTCATATGCCACTGTGTCACCTGCCAGTCTCCAGGAGCTGTGAGAAGATTGCAGAGAAAGTCACACTACACCCAAGGCTCTACTAAGCAGTGGGCAGAAACCCAGAAACCCAGCCCTCACCCTTTCCCTCCCACTGCAGGCACTCAGGGGCCCCTCCTCTGGTGTACAGCTGGGAAGCCCTGCCATTGTTTTGTTCCGTAAATCACATTCCAAGAATGGATGGAAGTGTGGTCCAGGAGGAGATAGGAGGCATTTTGAAGAAGAAACAAAACTGTTTGTTGCCAAAGACAGCAATTTTGGCACAAGGGCAAGATGAAGGGGGAGAGATGAAGAGATAAGAGAATCTTCTCATAAACACAATTCAGCTAGGGAAAATGGTGAAAATATTGTCATGGTGAATGGCTGGAGGCTGAAGGGATTGCAGCTGTGTTTCTAAGTTTTTGTTTTTGTTTTCTTTTCTTTTTCTTTTTCCACTTCCTGGAGTTCATTTCAATAAATATTCTTTCATATGACCAGAAGAAGTTCTAAGTTGCTTTAAACAATCCTATCTTCCTGCTACCAGACCATTTTCCTAGCCAGCGTGCAGGGGATTGGCCACTGTTATCTTGGACTTGTGACTAATTGTTAGACTGTTGTATAGGAACTCAGTTTCTAGAAACAGAGAAACCACATTCTGCGAGGTTGAATCCAGAGTATTGGAAAGTCAGCAACCACAGCAGGGCTCTTGTCACAAAGACCTGTAGCCCCTCGACTACGCACATAACATAGCTAGAAATCTGAACCGTGAGAGCGGGAGAGGAAAGAAAGTGTAGAAAAAATGATACCAACAAACCAGATCAACTACAATGGAGAGCTGAAGTGCATAGCCAGGGTGACCGGAGGAGATCCAGGAGACACGAGGCCTGGCTTAATAGCTTGTGAGCTGATCTGGGCCTATATGGTGTCAAGGTCAGGGGGCAGGGTCACAGGAAGCTTGAGAGTCTGAGTTTAAGGCACTGGACTGAAAGGTCCAGTATCCTATCATTCAAGTACCTGTCCTTACTGTAGTACCCCGATTTCCCAACGTCTTGTTGGGTCAAATATGCTAGGAGTCTTCATTGTCCAGCATCTGCATCCAGCTCAAAGAACTTAGGAATGCAGCCCCGAAACGTGGACCTGCTGGGTACTAAAGGAAACAAGTCATACAGACAGGGGACTTTTTTTGCAATAGGCCAGAGCAAGCAAGGTGAGGGTACAGAAGTGGGAATTATGCAGATAGCAGGAGGTTGGTGCTGGGGGTACAGAAGCGAGAATTAGGCAGTTCTGCTTGGTTTTCCTCTCACCCATTCTTGGGGTTCTGTGGAGGTCAGGCTTGATTCCGGTTATTCAGGTCACTGTGCCTTCTGCAGCGCCCCTGGCCTGGAGAATCCTCATGGTGGATGCTGATGGTTTTTACTACTGCTTACTGAATTCCAGTAACCTGGTGTTTAACTCACCAATTTACTTAAAGCCTTTGTCTTTGGAATTTTTCCTTTTAATGACTATCCTGGAGTTTTTCTCTACAGGGAGATCAGTAAATGCCAGGCCTGTTTGTTCTATTCCTAGGGTCTGTACTTATGTTTCTCAGGTTACCTGGGACTGGTTTGTCTCAGTTAAATTTCATTCTTCCTTGGTCTAATCAATACTTGTTGAATTTAACCTGATTCTAGTGAAGTAAGGAGGTCAGGTCTGGCTGGTGCCATATTGGCCATATGGTGGATTATAGGGTCTGGCATCTTGTCTTCATGCTGGGGGAAGAAAACCCCCCTGCCCATCACCTGTCTCCCAGGTAATGGGCATGCCCAGACCCCTGGAGCAGGGGAAGGCACCTGGCTGATAGCTTACTGAATCTGTCAGTCCAGTACCTGAGGCTGGGAATTTCCTGAGGATCTGCCCCCTGCGTGAAGCTATTTAGGCCCGGACCAGCCTAGCCCCAAGGATGCCATGCCACCTGGGTCTCCTGTCTCCGATCTCCTTGCTCATCTCGTCAACATGGCATCCCAATTCAGCTCTCCATTGGAGCTGAATTGGCTTATTGGTATTGTTTTTGTTCCTTCTTTCCTCTTTAGCATGTTTCCTAGCTGTGTTAGGTGTATTTGCGTGCTGTAGGCCTTTGTAACAACTGGCTACCTGCAGCCTGCTAACTGTATAATAAAGACTCCAATATTCTATATTTCAAAATATGGCTTCTGGGATGATTAACCTTACAATACTAATACCTACCTTGAGGAATTCAGGCATGCTGATCACGGGGTGGGGGGGGGAGGAGTGGGGGGTAGGGGGGTAGGGGGGTGGGGGGGTGGAGCTTCCCTGCCCCTGCCATGAAGACAAGATGAAGTCAGCTAGACTCAGTCTCCTTATTTAAAGATGACTCCATGGCCCTGAGACTCCATGATCCCCTCTCCCTGCCTCCACCAGGGGGTGACTGAGCAGATGTTCGTGATAGGGTTTGATTTTGCTCTTGTTGAAGATTTTTGAGAGTTGATTCTTTAGGAGCCCATGGGAAGTGTGTTCAGAAAGATGAGGGTCTCTTTGAGCTCCCTCTTTTGGATTGGGCCTGCAACAGAGTATATCCTTCCAGCTGTTGTCCACTGGACTTTAGGAGTTGTCAGTTTTTGCCTGTTCCCCGCCCCCTCCCCCTTTTATTTGGGTGCTGGTAGTGGGGCTTGAACTTGGGGTCTGGGAGCTGTCACTGAACTCTTTTGCTCAAGGCTAGTGTTCTACCATTCAAGCTACAGCTATACTTCTCAAGTGTGTGTGTGTATGTGTGTGTGTGTGTGTGTGTGTGTGTGAGAGAGAGAGAGAGAGAGAGAGAGAGAGAAGGAGAGAGAGATTAATGGGAGATAAGTTTGTGGACTTTTCCTGCCTGTGCTAGCTTCGAACTGTAATCCTCAGATCTCAGCCTCCTTGAGAACCTAGGATTACAGGCATGAGCTAATTTGCTTTGACTACAAAGACTGATTAACATAATTTGAATTTGCCCAGGATTCCGGTCTTCTCTCCCTATAGGAAATCTGTTGTCTTAATTGGCTGTCTCCTCATAGGAAATCTATTGTTTTAATTGGCTTCTTGGCATGTTTCCCAGTGGAATGTCTTCTGACCATTTTAGGGCTGCAATTTGGAATATGGAACCAATCTAACCACTCTGCCACCAAATGAACCTTGAGTTGAAACGAATCTAAACACCTGGCATGGTTTGAGATGCTATGAGTATCAAAGAGGCAGCAGAGGATGACAAAGGAGTCAGATTCTGGTCATAATGCTTTCTGTTTTCCCTGGGAATGTTTGTAAATGTTTTTTCTCTTTTATTTTCTTAAAATGTATTATGAAATATCTGAGAGTTCCAAAAAAGGTATAAAATAAAAATAATAAACATAGCAAAGCCTATGTAGTAATAATGAGCGATTAGAAGGTTAGAGTTAACATATCTACGGATCCCTCTGTTCTGCCCGCCCCCCGCCCCCCAGTATCTGCTGGGGTAATCATTATTCCTTATGGCCAACCAAGCAATTCTGTCAGTCTTTTTTTTTTTTCTTTTGGTCAGTCATGGGGCTTGAACTCTGGGCCTGGGTGCTGTCCCTGAGCTCTTGAGCTTAAGGCTAGTGCTCTACCACTTTGAGCCACAGTGCCACTTCAGGCCTGCCTGGGTTGGCTTTGAACCCCACTCCTCAGATCTTAGCCTACTGAGTAGCTAGGATTACAGACGTGAGCTACTGGTGCCCAGCCTTCGTCAGTCTCCTACTACTTCTATGTATTCCTAGGGGATGCATGCCTTGACACTGTATATTCAAGGTGGCACTTCAAATGCCCTCTTCTCTGAGTGACTTTTTCTTTAAGCGGTGTCATTTGTGTGGATAGAGGAGGTTGTAGGTCTAGCTCATTTGTTTTGTGGTTTGTTATAATATTTCACTCTGGATATGAACATAAATGGAAGACAATACTGTTTCCATTTTTCTGCTACACGCACAGCTGTGAAAATTCTTGTGTGTGTTGTCTAATGTATGGGTTGTACAGTTTATGTTGTTTATGGTATTTCTGGACTCTAGAGGTATTGGCACTTCGTAACCTCATTACTCGTTATTCTCCAAGATGTTTTTTTTTTTTTTTACCCTGCTCAGGTGTTTCCAATTGCCTTCTCCTCCTTCCAGCTCACCTTTCTGTTGGGCACAACTCACTTTCTCTACTGTCTTTGCCTGGAAGATGCTCAACTGCTTTTGTGGGAATAAATCTCCAAGGTTCTGGAGAGTGAATTTCTTATTCTATTACCAAATGTTAATTATAGGAAATACCAGATCAAACATTAAAAAAGAATTTTGGAAGAATAATGGACAACATATATCATCCACATACAATTTCATAATAACAATTATATTATTCATCTTTTTCAGACTTTCTTCCCCCTCCTCCTCCCCCTCCTCTTCCTCCCCCACCCTCTTCCCTGTCCTCTTCTTTCTCTTCCTTCCTCTTCTTTTTCCTTTCTCTTTTTTTGTGAAACTGGAAGTTGCATCTTCATCTCTGAATACTTTAGCATATATTTCCCAAGAATAAATATGCACATGCTCTGAAACTCCAAAGACTCTTTCACTTTGGTATTAAATAGCCTGACATTTAGTTGGGGTTTCAATTTAGCACGTCAATGTATGGATACAATGCATCTTGACCAGTCACCCCTCTGTCATACTTCTCCCTCATTGATGCCAACATTACATATTCTCTTAAGTTACCTGGTTCCATTTTCATATATGCACATCCATATGTGTGTGTGTGTGTGTGTGTGTGTGTGTGTGTGTGTGTGTGTGCATGTACATGTGCGCGTGCACACGCATGCGTGCTACTGTGGCTTGAATTCAGGGCCTCAAGCTCCTGCTTAGAGCTTGGTGGTTTTTTTTTTTTTCTGCTTACAACTGGCACTGTGAACCACACTCCATGTCTGGCTTTTTACTAGTTCACTGGAGAGAAGCGTTTTATGGATTTATCTGTCAGGTCTGGCTTTGAATTTTGATTCTCAAATCTAAGCTTCCTGAGTAGCTAGGATTATAGCTGTGAGCCACCAGTGCCTGGCTTGCCTTCAGTTTTAAGTAGGCTATTTAAATTCAGTAATTTTTTGGGCTGGGGTAGCTCAGTGGTTGAGCACATGCTTAGCCTCCGTGAGGCTCTGGGTTCCATCTGTAGCACTAAAATAAAAAGTTATTTTGTCATCCTACAAATACCATCAGGAAGGCTGTGCAGCTCACTCTACACTCATTGCTTGGAAATCCGATGCTCACTCATTGCTTCAGTGAAACCAATATATTTGTGATTCCTGAGTCAGCACGTCTTTCTCATCTACCTTTGCTCACGCAGACCCACTATCTGCATAGACCTCTAACATTGCCTCATCTATCTGCCCCACAACCTGGTTCCATCTTCAGAATCAATTTGAACTCAATTCTTGCCTTTCTTTTTGACTCCTGCTGTGGTATAGGCTAGGGTAATGTTACCTGGATTCCTCAGAGCAATGGTTGTCTTCTCTGGTTCCAAATTCAGTCTCTTCTTCCTCTGGAATGATGGCCCACCCTGGGCTCTCTGGCACCTGATGTCATTACTTTGTCTGTCTTTTAAGCTACACTCCAAGGACCTCAAGAATCCTTGTACTTCATAAGTGCTTGATACATTGTTGCTAGGCCTTTTGGCTAAGACCTACTAGAGTACATAAGTGCCTGATATACAGTAATTACAGAAATAGTGTAATAATAATAGTAATAATAACAATCATGACCCAACACTAACTATATATAAGCCTTTTATTAAAAGATTTACTATGTTTACCATTGATAACTATGTTAGGAATTTTCTTCTACATTTCCTTTTTATATATGAAAAGAAACTGATAGCCAACTATGTTAAGGGACCTTGGATGTGTTTCCTCAATTTGTAAGTGAGAAAGTCAAGACCCTTAACTCTATATACACTGAGTAAGTTGTAGATCAAAACTACTGGTCTGTTCTTCAAGAGACTCACATTTCAAAGTGAAACACACAAGTAAAGGATAATTAATGATGTGGCTTGAGAAGGAATGGAGAAGAGTTATAAACACAAATCTATGGGATGATAGAGAAAATGATTGTAGGACTACTGAGCAGATTTGGGAAGACCTCAAGGAATAAAAGAGCCAGCTTAAGCTGGGTCTTGAGGAATGAATAGAAATTTTGAGTATTTAAGGGGGTTTTGGAAAGCACAAGCAGCATTTATCATGGTATGGGAGGTCAGATATTGAAAAAGGTTGGTATGGCTGAACTATCCAATGTCTGGGAGACAAGGATGGGCATGAGGGCGTGGCTGGTCAGGGATTTGATCATAAAGGCGTTCTGTGCCATGTCTGTATTTTGTTTGGTAGGCAACATAGAGACATGAGAGGATTTTAAAGAAAGATTTCACATCAGATCAGATTGGAACTAGCTCACCACTCTGGTAAGCATGGACTGAATTAAGAAAAGATGTTGGCCGAAAGAACAAGTGGGAGACTTCTGTAATAATCCAGATTTAAGGCCACAGAATCCTGGACTAGCACAGTATAAGTAGATTGGAAAGGATGACACCAGTTCTAAAGAAACAAAACAAAACAAAACCCATAGCAGTCATGTGAGTGGTCTTGGGAGCTAATTATGCACAGACTGTCCATTTCAGTGTGTTTCTTACTTTACAAGAGACGTACACAGGCCATTTCATGATACATGGATATTATCATGCAACAAAGACAGGAGAATAACAGATAGTATTTGATACCCTTCTTGGGACTAAATTCCTAAGATCTAATACTGCCAGGACTCAGAGAGAAGGGATGACTGATTCTTTGCTCTAGTTGTTCCTAAACTTCCTACTACCTTATTTCTTGACGTCATGCTTTCCCTCTTAGTATTCTTCTTTCTTTCTTTCTTTTTTTGGTGCTGGTCCTGGAGCTAGAACTTGGAGCCTGGGCACTGTCCCTGAGCTTCTTTTGCTCAAAGCTAGTGCTCAATCATTTGAGCCACAGTGCAACTTGCAGCTATTTCTATGTAGTTTATTGGAGATAAGAGTTTCGTGGACTTTTCGGCCCAGGTTGGTTTTGAACTGTGGTCTTCAGAGCTCAGACTCCAGAGTAGCTAAGATTACGTGTGAGCCACCAGTGCCTGGCTTTAGTCTTAATATTCTGTGCTTACCTTGGCACCAAGAAAATGTGCAAGAAGCTATGGGAGATTGAAAAGAAGGAGGATAGAGAGATCAGAGGAAGTGATGGAGATAGCCTACATACACCAATGTGAAGGCAACTACATGGTATTTCAGATGTATTTCATCATAGGTCATATAAACAGATTTATTTTTTAATATACCCCCTGTATCTTTCAATTAACCATACATTGTGTATAATAGATTTCAATACTTGTTTCTCAGGAGGAGAATACCAGAAACATATGTTAGTTGAGTTGTATTAATTCTTGGGACAATATCACTGGGTTATGTGATATTACAGCACCATATTTCAGCAACATATGTTACCCATAAGAATCCTGGGGCTTCCATTGTAACACAGTCTGGATTGGCATGTAGAATGGAGTCAGGCTGAGAAAAATGAACATCTCCTCAATGAGTAGCATTACACGGTATATCTGTGCCAAAAAGCCTTCCTGAGGCAACCTGGCTAAATGTCCTTGCTTCCCAGTCTCTATTTGAAATGGAGATTTCCAATAGTTTAGGTCACTGCACTTTTATCCCTCCTACCCTGGGAAAGTTTGACACATACAAGTTGCCTTTGAGATCATTAGATAAATACTAGTCATTGAATGGAAAAGTTTCTCCTAGTTTCCATGGATACATTGGGAAGCCACTTTTTCTTTATTTCTTCCAAAGTTACCTGCTTAGGTATGGCTCTAAGTAGCCTGAACAAAGACTGTGATATTTAATTTGACAATTCAACACTTTGATTGGATTGAGAGATTGCTAGTGTATTAGTAAAACAGTATACCTCTACGTGTACCTGAGAGCATTTTCAGAAAGGATGAAGATGTAAGACCTTGAGGGTATGCAGTACCCTTCCAATAGATTGGGGTCTGAATGGAATGAAACCAGTAGGAGGAAGAAGCTGGCTATGACAGTCTTACTCTTTTTCTCCTTCTACCTTGAGGTGAATAGTCTCCTTTGCACTGGCTTTTTTGTGTGCTTACCAGTGTGTTCCCTCCTCACGGCCCAGAAACAACGGATTCAGCTGAACAAGGATTGAAACTGAGCCAAAATAATTATGTCTTCTCTTTAAAGTGTTTCTCTCAGATATTCGTCATAAAATGGAAAAGCCTCACTAATACAACCACAGCCCTGGAGTGAAGAAACACAGGATTGAGCCCAGTGATCGTCTACAATGACTTGTCTTTTCTGGGGTTCATTTCCTTATTTGTTAGATAAGGGTTTTTGGACTTGATTATTAATTACCTGAAGTCTCTGTCACATGCAAAACTCATTAAACCCATAAATTGAAAATTTGAGCCTTAAAGGCATTTAAAAAATTGGCTGTCACTTTTTTTTGAAACATAAGGATATGCATCTTTTCGGTTTTTTTTTTTTTAAAATTTTATTTTATTTTATTTGAGAACATACTGTACAGAGGGGTTACAATTACATGGGCAGGAATCTTTTCAGTTTTATATCTCAATGAAGAATAAATGATTCTTCACTGCTATTTAGAATAATTTACTTAAGGCTTGCTTTTTCCGCCTGTAGACCACCTTCTCTAGGAACACATATAGTTGGGAAATATCATAAATTTGCTACCAGTTTTTTTTCAGTTCTTTTTTTCTTTTTTTTCTCTTTCCTTTAAAAGTAGTTTTAGATGTTAGTGACCAGGAAAATAATACCTTCTTATTTCTATTTCTCCCCTGTACTTATTTATCATACCCATACCTAAGCATCGAAATTCATTTTGAGCTCTGTGCTGCCCCCCAGTGGATGCCTCTTACCACTACATTTTCTTTGTACCTGGCCTTGGACTCCTTTAGAAAGGTGGGATAGTATAGTAAGGCCATGCAGTTACTTAGAGACGTTCCTATATCCACATGTTCCATGTGCTATGCATGGTTACAGGCTGCAAGCTTTGATACGTTACATACTGTTTGTCCCCAGAGCATCTGGATATTGTGGTATTATTGTTTCCCCATTTTGCAGATGAGAAAACTGACTTTTACAATAGTTGGTAGGTAATAACCTTAGGCTAGAAACTGTGAGAATGATTTCTCTTGGGTCTCTGGTCTTACCAAGGTTCTCAAAAGTGAATTTCTGTCTTAATCTCTGCCCTAGGTATTAGAGAAAAGGAACTTCTAGTGGATGGTATTTTCAGTTCAGTAACTGTCTGCAGTACCGTGTACTTAGAGTTTTGGGATTGGGAAAGAGGCTCAAAGCATAGTCTCTATCCTTGAATGGTATGTAGTTTAGATCAGGAGATTGAACATATTTTAGGAGATAAATAAATAGTACAGGAAGTCATGAAGAAATAGGAAGTTGAATTTGGAGGCTAGAAAAGAGAGGGAGAGAGGGAAGTATCCTTTGGACAGAGGCTATGTCTTTTTCTCTTTTTTCCTATCTCCTTCCCCTTTCCAACATTTATTATTTCCTCCCTGTATTCCAGAAGTATGGAACTGAGATGTAAGATCCGTGTTCTAAGAGCTCATGGTCTACTGGTGAGGTCATGTGCAGAGGCATGGAGCAGAAACATACAGGTGAGACATCTTCGCAGGTGATAAAGAGACAGGTATGGGGTGGGTGAGAGGATTTCCTTCTGTCCAGAGAGTTTGGGCCTGATGCTGAGCCATAGCCATTGGAAAGCTTGATTTCTTCTTCTTTTTTAAAATTTATTATTATTATAGAGGTGATATACAGAGTGGTTACTTTTACTTGAGTCAGGTAATGAGTACATTTCCTTTCGTACTTTCATCTGTTCCGTCATTCTCTCCCAATCCTTCCCTCCCACTCCACTCACCAGTGTAAGTATAGTTCGCATTCATCCATGTCCAGTGTGCTTCACTACTGCACTTTTTAATCCTTTTTCCTTGAGTTTTGTACCCTCTCCAATACCCTCCCAAAGATACACATGTGAATACACCATGTATAAAGTAGAACAGAATCATTCAAAAAAGTTGTTTGTTTCCATGTCTTAGTTCATTTCAGCATGAATATTACTTCTTATAAATATGAAGATGCAACTTTGTGATTCTGGAGAGCTTGATTTCTACTCAAGGAAGTAGCATTCTGAAGCCAGGTGAAACTCACTTTTTTTAGGTAAGAGAAATGAGGAGAGGAGAGAGGAAGACACCTTGGGTGAGGAACTGTGTTCATACTTGGAACTCTTTGAAACCAACTATAGAGAACTCTCTGACACTAACATGTCTACCACCTGTCTCCATTCAGAACTGTTTCCGGAGGGATTTAGCAGTGACAACGGTGACAGCTTTAGCAATGACAACACTATTGACTGCGAGGGCTGCATCACCTTTTTCAAAGGTCATTTCTGTAAGTTTAAGCAATTGCTTAAGGAACTCAAGAAATGATGAGCCCTCCACTGAAACCACAGATAGAACAGGTACCTTGGCTTTCGTGGAAGGAGCTGAAGGTTCTGTCGTTTTCTGGAGTGAAATGTGAGTATTTTCCTTTTCCCATATATTTATTTATATATCCTTTTGAGAGGAATGGGGTCTTGTTATGTAGTCTACGTTGGCCTCCAACTCATGATCTCTCTGCTTCAACTTCTTGAATGCTGGGATCACAGAGTGTACAATTGGCTACCATGTTTGGCTTCTCCTTCTTTTTAGTGATTTCTTTATGAAAAAGGACAAAGATACTTTAAAAAATGTGACAGGCTGCCCGATAAATAAGTGGGCTAAAGACTTACAGAGAAACTTCTCTGAAGAGGAAATAAGAATGGCCAATAGACACATGAAGAAATGCTCAACCTCTCTAGCCATAAAAGAAATGCAAATCAAAACAGCATGGAGATACCACCTCACCCCAGTTAGAATGGCTATCATCAAGAACTCTAATAACAACAGATGCTGGAAGGGATGTGGCCAGAAGAGAACCCTACTGCATTGTTGGTGGGAATGTAAACGTGTTCAACCACTTTGAAAAGCAGTATGGAGGTTCCTCAAAAGAATCCACATAGTCCCCTATGACCTAGCAATCCCACTTTTGGGCATTTACCCAAACAATCACAAACAAGGTCATACTAAAGCTACCAGCACAACTATGTTTATTGCAGCATTATTTGCTATAGCTAAGATATGGAACCAACCCAGATGCTCCTCAGTAGATGAATGGATCAAGAAAATGTGATACACACACACACACACACACACACACACACACACACACACACACACACACACCATGGAATTCTATGCCTCCATCAGAAAGAATGACATTGCCCCATTTGTTAAGAAATGGAAAGACTTGGAAAAAATTATATTAAGTGAAGTAAGCCAGGCCCAGAGAAACATTGGTCTCATCATTTCCCTTATTTGCAATAACTAGTACATGTGTAGGACAAGCAGAAAAGGCCAAAAGCTATGTATATATGACATATAAGATGATGCTAAGCGAAATGAACCCTAAGATAGGGACACAAATATCTTTTTTCTTTCTTGCTATTGTTTCTAATGCATTTATAATGTACCATGTGATTTTTTTGTTTCTTTGTATGTTCCTCCTCCAGAGTATAACCCCTATTTTCACTGTATTTGATGTCAGTGCCCTGCATCTTGTATATACACTTATTTAATTTGGGGAGGGGAAGGGAAAAACAAAATGCTTAAATAAGGATGCAGGTTGACCCATGGTAACAATGAGATGTACAGAACACTATGTTGAAAATGAACTTTACAACTTCGTTGGGGGTGGGGTAATCGTGGAGGTGGGAGGGAAGGGATGGTAGGGGAAAACAAAGGAGGAGGCAAGAATGCTCAATAGGAAATGTACTCATTACCTTACTCATGTAACTGTAACCCCTCTGTACAAAAAATGTACAAAAACTGTGACAGGCAAAGAAAGAAAAACAGAAAGATGTTTTAGTATTGAATTATGTAATGAATTATATGCTTGTAGGCTCAAAGCTCTCAGGTAATAAGTACTGTTGTATAAAATTCTTATTTGACATGAGAACTCCTCCCTGATGAAACTAAACTATAGAAACAATAAAAAAAAATGTAAGCATGTATATACAAGACAGAATGTTGACTTGGGCAAGGTGTATAACTAAAGAGAGATAGAGGAAGAGAGAGAGAGAGTGCGCACAAGAATTTGGATATCTACTAAAAGGGAATTATTTAAATCAATTATGGTCCATTTATAGCGTGATATTCTAAGTAGCCATAAACAATTAAATGTGGAAGAGCTATGTAGTAGTTTGTTAGAGCTCCAGTGACAATTACCACAGACTGGACGGCTTAACAGAATGTAGCTTTCTCAGAGTTCTGAAGGTTGAAAATCCAACATCATGGTGTCAACAGGGTTAGTTTTCTCTGAGAAATGGTTTGTAGATAGTTATTTTTCCCTCTGTCTTCACATGGTCTGCCCTCTGTGTGTTGCATTTCCTCCCTTCCCACCCTCCCTTTTATCTTCTTCAACAGAGTCTTACTATGTAGCTCAGATTGGCCTCAACTTCGAATCTACTCAACTTATTTTTGTCTTTTTGTGAGGACACCCATCTTAGTGGATTAGGGCCCTATGTACAGGCCATTTAAACTTCATTACCCCTTCAAGGATCCTAATCTCAAATAGTTAGGATCCTTCATAGCCTGAAGTTTTAGGGCTTTGGACTTCAAGGTATAAGTTTCAAGGGATACAATTCAACCCCTGTTCAGTTATATACACTCAGATTGAAAAGGTGCTTGGAGTTGTCAACAATCAAGTTGAAAATCAGTGTAGAAAGTATGATATTATTTGTGAAAAAATACTAAATATGTAACATATGTATGTATACACATTTGGAAATACATCAATATTTGTCAATATATATGTGGAAATAAGCACAGGGGGTGAGTCCCCACCTGGGAAAGGGGGAGGGGCAGATGTGTGGCTAAGGTAAGAGGCCCAGCCCCAGGACTCAGCTCTAGTTCACAGGCTTTGTGACCTTGGGTGATCCTTGCTCCTCCCAGTGCTTGGCTTCCTTATCTGTACTTGGTTAATGGTAGTACCTGCCTGGTAGATTTGCTGAGGGGATTATGAGAGATAACCTGGAGAAAGCTCCGAACATCCCCTTTGCCTCACTGTTTTTCTGCAGCAAAGAGGTCACAGGTAGGAACTCAAGGGCAGGAGACAAGGAGGTACCAGGGAGAAGTCCTCCCAAGCCCCTCTTATCCTGCCTGCAAGTTTCGTGTACTGTGTGCACTGTTGCTAACAAGGTCAATTTTCCTAAGGCTTCAGAATGGGGAGCTGATGTTTCCGTGACCAATGGGCACCAACACGATTGGCTCTTTTCATGTCGTTCATCTTGGCTCTGACAAGCAGGCCCAGCTAGCAGGAAAATATGCCACAGCTACCCTCATGACAACAAGCCTCCCTCCCTGGGCGGGCCTCTCCCTGGAGCAAAAAATGAGCTAGCAGCTCTTCTAGCTTTCTGCTGTGGACAAGGCCTGGCCTTTCTTGGACTCTCATGTTGGAAATATGAAGTGTGACTTCCCTTGTCCAGGGAGGCCTGAGCCAACCCATGACTGGCCTTATCTTTCTACTCAGTGCAATGTTTGTTTTAGGAAAATCAAAGCATGTTCTTTTTCTGCTTTCTTCAAAGGGAGGGAAAGTGTAATGCCAGCTGCTGCTTGCCGGGATGGACTACAGAGTTCTGGGGTCATATTGGTGTTTCTTTTGTAGACCTTTTTGTTTCTGGTCTGGCCATATCTCTTTCTTAGGCCCTTCTTCATGGGATTATATCAGCCTACCCATGTCTAGGCTCTATATGGGGCAGTGGCTCTGAACTTGGCTCTGAGAGGGCAGCCTGCCCAGGGTCACTGACCCTTTACCTCCAACAATGCTACCCCTTGCTCCCTTCTGGCTGGGCCAGGCTCCTCCATCTTCTAATGTCTGCAGATCCAGCTGCAAAGTTGGCTGATTGTCTGCAAGGGAGAGAGAGGCTGTGGCTCCTTGTCACTCATCCCTCCTCCTTTTTTCCTCTCTTCCCACCATAGAACCCATTCTTTTCCTTTTTTCTTTCATTTCTACTTGCTCCCTACCCTCCTTTTTTCCCTCCCCCCTTCTTCCATCCTTCCTTCCTTCCTTCTTTTCTCCCTTTTCTTCCTTCCTTCCTTTCTTCCTTCTTGATACTAGTAATGAGGCTTGAACTCAAGGCCTGGACATTATTCCTTAGTTTTTTTTCAGTCAAAACTGGTGCTGTAGTATTTGAGGCATAGCTTACTCATAGGCTTTTCTGCCCATGCTGGCTTTGAACCAAGATCCTCAGATCAGTCTCCTGAGTAGCTAGGATTACAGGCATGAGTCATTGATACTTGGCAGAACCGCCTTCTTTGAGGCTAGGGCCATATGTTCCCTCCTCTGCTCCAGAGAAGGTTCAGAACCCCTCTTTTGTCCCTATCTCTACTGAAGGACAAAGATTTTTTTTTTAACAAAACGTTTTGATCAGTTGTGGGGTCTGAACTCTGGGCCTGGGCACTGTCCCTCAGTTCTTCAGCACAAGGCTAGTGCTCTACCACTTGAACAGCGCCACTTCTGGCTTTTTTTCTCCTTATGTGGTGCTGAGGAATTGAACCCAGAGCCTCATGGATGCAAGGCAAGCACTCTACCACTGAGCCACCTTCCCAGTCTAGGATAAAAATTCTTAATTCAGGCCTGGAAGGAACTGAGCCCAGCCACTGGAGTAGGAACAACTGGCTCCTTATCCGTGTTGTTTCTAGGAATGTTCCGAGTCTATGGGTCCCCTGGTACTGTCAGCTGGAATGGAGCAGGACAAGACTCACAGGTTAGTTAACTCTAGCAAGCCAGTTGGGGCCTTATGAACTGTTGAGTCACAGCAGCAACAAGTAGTCGGTAGTCCTGGGTAGTGTCTTGCAGGGTTCAAATTCCTTTTCATATCCAGAATCTTGCATAGTAAATGTTTATGTGTATATGTGTTTTATTAATATATACCAGTTATGTATGTTATTGGGGTTCAGTGTGGTATTTTCATTCAGGCACTGATCAAATCCAATGACTTGTTTTCCACCTTCCCTTCTCCAATCTCTAGTGGTCATTGTTGGCTATTCTGTTTTTCAGATCGGTATTCTTATTTTCAAAACTTGCACACCTGAAAGAGGACATGTGACACTTGTTTTCCTGTTTCTGGCTTATTTCACTTTACATGAGTCTTCCAGTTTCAACCATTTTCCTGCAGATGATAAGATTTCATTCCTCTTTGTGGCTGAATAATATTCCACTCTGTGTGTGTGTGTGTGTGTGTGTGTGTGTGTGTGTGTAATATTTTCTTATTCATTCATCCAGTGACACCTAGGATGATTCTTTATCTTAACTGTTGTGAGTAAACATGTGAATGAAGGCATTCCTTTTGTATACTGGTTTCATTTCCTTCGGATATATACCCAGAAGTGGCATTGATGGGTAGTTTTATTTTTAGTTTCCTCCAAGTAGTAATTTACATTCCCATCAATAGTGAATAAGAATTCCTTTTCTCCATGTTCTGCCAGCATTTATTATTTTTGTATTCTTTTTTTCTTTTTCTTTTAGACGTGAGACTGGGACTTGAGTTCAGAACCTGATGTACTCAGTACCTGATACTTTGGCTCATTAGCTGGTGCTCTACCAACAGAACCATGCCCCCAACCCCTGTATTTTATTTTTTATAATAGCTATCTCTGGGATAAAATATCTCATGGTAGTTTTTAAATTTTTTTAAAGTTTTTATTGTGAGAATACTGTACAGAGGAGGTGTGACAGTTACAGGAACAAGGTAATGAGTACATTTCTTATTAAGCATTGTTGTCTCCTCCTTTATTTTTCCCCTACCATCCCTTCCCTCTCATCTCCACAACTACACTCCCCCCTTCCCCTGCCCCCCCAGCCTAAATTGTAAAGCTCATTTTTTGACATACTGTCTTGTACATCTCATTGTTGCAATGGGTCCACCTGTATTCATGGCAGTTTTGATTTGCATAAAAAGTTTTTTTATTATGAATATTTTAAAATATCAAAGCAGAGAGGATAGAACAAGAGATGCCTGGACTCTCATTATGCAGATTCAGGAGTGTCAACTTCCTGCTGCTGCTGGTCCTCAGCACTCCCCCTCCCACCCTTCTGAACTCCATTGAGCCTGACCTGGAACTCACGGTGCAGGCCAGGTTGGCCTTGAACTTGTGATCCTCCTGCCTTTGCATCAGTGTTGGGATTACACTCATGTGCCACTTTTTCCCTTTAACTTTCACCCAATGGATGGCTTTTGAGATGAAGTTGTCACATGCCACTCTGCTATAATAAGCCACTGCTGTTATCATGGTTTATTGGGATGGTTTAATTTTTACATTCAGGAGTAATGATCTTTTTTTTTTTAAAGTGAAGAACTTAGTCCAATGTAAATTATCATCAAAAAGAACAGCCCTGCCTAGATTGAAAAATAGTTGTTTGTTTTAGTTAGGGCTTTTATGATAGCCCATCAGACAGCATCAAATAATGATGTGACTGGCCATTTTATGCCCCTGCTTGGTGTCAGGCATTGCCCAGGGATTAGCTCTTTGCTGCCAGTCCTTCTCAAACGTCTACCAAAAACTAGGCCTCTGTTAGTTAGAAGTTGGTCAGTAGCCCTACTGATTTAGTGATGGAGGAGTCCAGGATGTGACTCCCAGAGTTACAGTTACTCACCAGCTTTTGAAAAAAGAAATGACAATAGGATTCTTTCTAGAAGGAAGCTCCAGGAAAGGCTTTGCCTTTCCTGATAACTGAGATTTTTTTTTTTTTTTTTGATAACACCATTGTGTTTGGCTTTTTGCCTTGGCTATCAGGAAGCTTATTACAAACTATAGAGTTCAGCCAGAGTGACTATTTCACCTGATTTCAGTTAAATTATCTCCCCGTATTTCTTCTATGTGATTTCCGATTTCTTCTTCTTATCTTTATATACCTAGGTCACCAAGGTTTTATTGTACCCAAGCTTCACTTTTATTTCTTTAAAATTAGGAGTGGTAGAATATGAAAACGAAAAGCAAACAGAAAGCAAGTGTACCTCCCCTTGAACCCTGTTCATACAGCCTCATTCCTAAGGAACCCAAAGAGACTAAAATACTAGTTCTGGATCATGTGACCAGTAAATAGTAGGGTCAGAGGACTTTACGTATGTGTAGAGCATTATGCTTTATAATTTATGCTTTAAATGTTTAAGAGAGCTTCCTTGAATCTGGTCTCCATTTGTTCTTGATTTATTCTTTCAACACATACTCACTTCCCACTTTATTTGTATCATAGGAGGCACTACAGGTAGACCAATAAAGATAAATGCTTATCTTTTTAGCAAATTGGCAGTTTAGTAGGGAATACCAGACATGTGCCTTCTGGTTATAAGATAAAGAGTGGTGGAATGTTTTTCAACAAAATTTATTGTAACTGAGAGGAGGAAGAAGTTACAAATGGGGAATGTGGATAGATTTTGTGTAGATGATTGGCCTTTAAACTGATTTTTGCAAGAGAAGAATAGTGTAGAGATAGGAGCTTTTTCTTCATTTGACAGAGGATAATATCAATACAGACAGAAAAAGAAAGTTTTCTATGCTCACCCAGTTAGAAGTTATTACTATTATAATCATCTCATATGCTTCCTCACATAGAAGGTTGGTTCTACAACAGTACACAACTGAATGCTGGGTGTATTTATTCTTAAGTAATACTACAATTGGCTTGTCCTACCTACAGATTCTGTCATCCATAGGTTCAACAAATTGTGGGCTGAAACTCTTTGAACTACCTGTGCATACCCATGTGCTGGTATTGGGGCTTGAACTCAGAGCCTTGCACTCTTGCTTGATGTTTTTACTAAAGACTGGTTTTCTACTCCTTGAGTCATGTCTCTACTTCTTGCTTTTTGCTGACTAATGGAGACAAAGGTCCTGAGATTTTTTTCTGTCATTGCTGGCTGCAAATCTCAATTCTTAGATCTCAGCTTCCTGAGTAGCTAGCTAGGATTACAGTTGTGAGCCATGGGTGCCTAGCAGTTTAAAGGTCTATTAAATTGTTTTTGTGTGAATTCTGGCAGATTTTGTGTGTGTGTGTGTGTGTGTGTGTGTGTGTGTGTGTGTGTGTGTGTGTGTGTAAGATTAACATTATCAATCTTTTCAAAGAACCTCCTACTATTTTTTTTAACTTATAAAAATGTTTTTCATTGATTTCCAACTTTCAGTTCCATTGATTTTTAGCTCTATTTTTTTTATTATTTCTTATTTCCGACTTAATTTGCTCTTGTTTTCCTAGTTTCATAGGTGGAAACTTAGGTTACTAATTTTTTACTTTTTTTGGGGGGGGGTGCTGGTTTTGGGCCTTGAATTTAGGGCCCGATGCTACTCCTGAGCTTTTGTGCTCAAGACCAGAGCTCTACCACTTGAGCCACAGCTCCACTTTTGGCGCTTTTGATAGTTGGAGATAAGAGGCTCATAAGCTTTCCTGCCCAGGCTGTCTTTGAATTGTGATTTTCAGATTTCAGCCTCCTGAGTAGATAGGATTACAGGTGTGAGCCACTGGTGTCCAGCAGGTTATTGATTTTTACATACATACATACATACATATTTATTTAAAATGTACATTATAGGCTGTGAAATTCCATCTAAAACTGCTTTCGATGTCCATTATATCCAACTGAGTGATGGGGCTGCTGAGATCTACTGTGTCTTTGCTGATTTTGTCTTTAAAAAAAATCTATTTCTGATAGAATTTGAACTTTCTGCCTCTAAAAGTGGATTCATCTACTCCTTGCACCCCGTCTGGTTTTGCCTCACATATTGTAACATAGTGTTGGTTGGTGTATGTACAAGGTTTAGGATGTCTTTTTAGAGTGCTGCCCTTTTATCATTCTAACTTTCTTTGCTACCCCTGGTAACTGTTATTTGCTATTGAAGTCTTTTCATCTCATTTCTTTTGGTATACCTTACTTCACATGTTTTCTTTTGATTTATATGTGTCTTTATATTTAAAATCAGTTTCCTATAGACAATATATATTTGGGTCTTTTTAAAAGTTCATGTTAATAATATTTCCATTGGTACATTTAGATCATTGATGTGTAATTATTGATCTAGTTGGATTAATACCTTACTATATTTATTACTATTTTCTACTTGTTATCCTTGTACTTTGATCCTATTTCTTATCATCTACTCTTTTTCTGCCTTTTGTGATTTTAATTCAGCATTTTATATTGTTTTATTTTCTCTCCTTTCTTTTTCTTTTTTTTTTTTTTTTTTGGGTCCGGTTGTGGGGCCTGAACTCTGGGTCTGGGCGCTGTCCCTCAGCTCTTCAGCTCAAGGCTAGAGCTCTACCACTTGAGCCACAGCGCCACTTCCGGCTTTTTTTCTTTTTGCTTATGTGGTGCTGAGGAATCGAACCCAGGGCCTCAGGCATGCAAGGCAAGTGCTCTACCACTGAGCCACCTTCCCAGCCCCTATTTTCTCTCCTTTCTTAGTGTAGCAACTTGTTCTTTTTTTGTGTGTCAGTTGTGGTGCTGGAACTCAGGGTCTGAATGGTGACCCTGAGCTTTTCCCACTCAAGGCTAGTGTTCTACTACAGTTCCATTTCTGGTTTTCTGGTGGTTAATTGGAGATAAGAGTCTTATGTACTTACCTGCTGGGGTTGGCTTTGAACCATGATCCTCAGATCTCAGCCTCCTAAGTAGCTAGGATTACAGGCATGAGCCACTGGTACGCGGCTATTCTTTCACTTTTGAAAGATAATTTCACAGAAATTATTCACCAGAATTCTATGTTAGTGTTTTTTATTCCCAACACTTTAAATAGCTAACTGTTCTTTGTTGCCTGATTGGTTTCTGAGATGTCTATAATTCTTATCCTTGCTATTCTATAAGTAAGGTGTTTTGACTCTAGCTTCTTTCAAGGTTTTCTTAAATACACTCTTTAAATTGTAAAAATAGTGTACAAAGCAGTTACAGTTACATGAGTAGGTAATGAGTACATTTCCTATCGAGCATTGTTACCTCCTCCTTTATTTTTCCCCTACCATCCCTTCCTTCCCCACCTCCCCGGTCCTCCCTCCTCCCCACAAGTTGTAAAGTTCATTTTCAACATTGTGTCTTGTACATCTCATTGTTACAATGGGTCAACTTGTATCTCTATTTAAGCATCAAGTTTTTTTTATCTTTGATTTTCTGCAGTTTGAAAATTGTATGTCAAGATGGAGAATTTTTTTTTTGTTATTTTTCTTAATTGGCAGTCTCTGAGCTTTCTGAGTCCCTGCTTTAACATCATTATTTATGAAAACTCTCAGTCATGATCACTTTCAATATTAAATATTAGGATTTGTTTTCATGCTGATACTGGGACTTGAACTCAGGGCCTTGTGTACAAAGTTGGCAGTCTACCATTTGAGCTGCAGTTCTACTTCCAGTTTTTTGGTGGCTAATTGGAGATAAGTCTTATGTACTTTATTGTTCAGACTGGCTTTAAATCATGATATTCAGATCTCAGCCTCCTGAGTAGCTAAGATTATAGCTATAAACCACTGACATCCAGTTGAAATAGTAATTCTTAATTAATAGCTTCTGGTATCCCATTATGTGTACATTATATACTTTGTACTCTCATCATTCTTGGATACTCTGCTGTTTTCTCTAGTACTTTTCCTCATTGTTTTTTTTTTGACTCAAATTACTTTGCCATTCTTGTCATGCTAAGTGATTTCAATTAGAATGTGTGTATACTTTGAGTATGGTGTTGTGTGAATCTTAATCTTATTTACATCTCTATTTCATCTTTTTATTCCTTGAGCATCATTCTAGCAGAGGGGGGAACCCCTGGAAGTTGCCAGGTAGAAACAAAAACCCAAGTTCCTCACTCAGCATCCACTGGATGCTGGTTCCACTTCAGGGAGGAACCTTAATTGCTATAGGGCGTGGTATGGTATTTCCAGATGCTCAGGAGATGTTCTTAATATCTCCTGTCTGAGAGAGATACAGATTCTTTGTCACTGCTTTCCACAGGGCTTTCTGTGATATGAATTCTACAGAATGAGGGAAGAAGACTTTGTTATTGCTATGTGACCATGGATCCCAAGTTCTTCCTTTGGTATCTGTCTACTTTCCCCAGGTAAGGCATATTGTAACTGACTGATGTCACCATGTAGGTGTTTTGAGAGTGCTTTGTTTAAGCCTGGGGAGGTTTCCCCACTGGTCTTCATTGGTATTTGTGTTGTGGGGCTGTGTAGTTTGTATCTTTCCTGTGATGTTTGGCTGAGGTAGAGTAGCTATTGTCTAAAATGTTCTGCCTTGCTAGGCTTTTCTGCTTGGGTATCTAGAGAGAACAAACCTTTCTGGTAATAGGTCAGTTTTTATCTCTTCTTCAGTTGTAAGTGCAGTATATTGGAGGCAAAAAGAAAGTTCATAGCTTTTGACCTCTTCTTCTTGTCCTAAACATACACTAGTTATTGCAAATAAGAGAAACCATAGGACCTATGTTTCTTTGGGTCTGGCTTACTTCACTTAATATAATTTTTTCCAAGTCTTTCCATTTCTTAACAAATGGGGCAGTGTCATTCTTTCTGATGGAGGCATAGAATTCATATATCTATATCTATATCACATTTTCTTGATCCATTCATCTACTGAGAGGCATCTGGGTTGATTCCATATCTTAGCTATGATGAATAATGCTGCATTAAACATAGTTGTGCTGGTTGCTTTCATATGACCTTGTTTGTAATTGTTTGGGTAAATGCCCAAAAGTGGGATTGCTAGGTCATAGGGGAGCTCTATATGGAATCTTTTGAGGAATCTCCATACTGCTTTCCAAAGTTGTTGAACAAGTTTACATTCTCACCAAGAATGCAGTAGGGCTCCCTTTTGGCCACATCCCCTCCACCATCTGTTATTAGATTTATTGATTATAGCCATTCTAACTGGGGTGATGCTAAGTGAAATGAACCCCAAGATAAGGACACAAGAGATTTTATCTTTCTTGTTCTTTTTCATGTACTTATACTGTACTATTTGAATTTTTTTGTTTCTTTGTATGTTCTTCCCCCATGGTACAACCCTTTTTGTCACTGTATTTGATTCCAGTGCCCTGCATCTTGTATATACACTTTTCTAATTTGGGGAGGGGAAGGGAAATAACAAAATGCTGAAATAAGGATACAGGATGGCCCATTGTAACAATGAAATATACAAGACACTATGTTGAAAATTAACTTTACAACCCTGTGGGGAGAGGGGTGGAGTGGAGGGAGGGGGGAGAGTGGAGTTGGTGAGGTTGGGAGGAATGGGATGGTAGAGGAAAAACAAAGGAGGGGGTAACAATGTTCGACAGGAAATGGACTCATTACCTTGCTCATGTACATGTAACCCCTCTGTACAGTATCTTCACAATAAAAAATATAAATTTAAAATAAAAAAATTTCAAGAAGCTCATCACTGGGTTATCTTTGGGCCTTCAGATAAGAAAGATAACAAAATACGTTTTGGACCTCTGGCTGGTTTGCCCTCTTCTTTCCAGCATTCACAGTGTTACATTTGCTTACTATATCACACCCAGGACCGCTAATTGAATTTAGTGAGAGAAATAAGGAAAATAAGTGTACTTTGCCTTCTCAGAAGTGGACATGCACAAGAACCCTCACCACCATTGTCACAATGATCTGAATTGATGCCTGGAATTCTGGGGCTGGGCAGGTTTTTACAATTTTTTAGGTTTAATGTTTCAAATTTTATTAAGCATACACATGTTTAACATTTGCTATTAAGATTTAATAGCAAGCTCATTTAGCTCACAATCACCCTTTGTGTAGGCATGGCTCTTACCCGGAATTTGCAGGTCAGGTTCTGGGGCTGAGAATGCAACTTACCAAGGTTCACATAACTGTCAAGGAGAGGTGGGGGCAGGCTCCCAGCCTGCACCTGATTCAAAGCCCAAGAATTTAAGCATCATGTTCTCTGTTTGGGAGGCCTGGCAGCCTGCTAGCATATTGATGCGATGTTGACTGAAAGGGTTGTGTAGTTTGGCCAGCATCTTAATTGCTGTGGTCATTGGTACCTGTCAAGATCCTGCTGGCCCAGAAAGGTACTTAGGAACAATTCATAGAGAGTCAGAATTGGGGCCAGGATCTCAGGGCCATCTTCCCTTCTTTCCAGTTGCCAAATCCAAATGAATCATTTCCCTTTGAAGGGATCTGTCCTGTCTGCCTACCTTATAGGAACTTGGAATTGATTCAAAGCTTGGGCCAGATTATTTGAACTAGACTTAGCTTGTACCTCTGAGTCTCTAAGCAGGAGGAATAAAATCTTCCTCCATCCAAGGAGCTTTCTAGTTGTGCCCAGGAATGTCTGTAAAGGGAGGTTTCCTCCTGCTGAGTTTTCAGTTCAAGAGGCTGGCTTATAAATAAACATCAAACATTTGTCTTGGGCCTTGACCAACTTCACCAATATGACACTCTCCTGAAAGCACAGTTGGGACTTCAAAGTATGTGGTCAAGAAAAAAATAGGAGCACCCTTCATGCTTTGTATTTCTGTTCCTGGTTGGAGCTGAAAACCTCCTTTTCTGTTGTATGTGCTGGCCACTTTGGGGAGCCAGCTTAGGCTGGTGGATGCAGAGGGACCCATCTTTTCTCTGTACCACACTTAGGGCCTACTAGCTCCATAGACCTGTAGTTGAAAATAATTTTAAGTCTCCAGGCAATGCAACCACAGGCAAACCACTGTGGGAGTGCTCCCTGATTCCTATGTTTTGAAATTTTTGATGAACAGATCACATTGAACTTGAGACGATGAAAGCAAAGGCTTTAGGATCAAAGATCTGAGGCAATCTCAGATGCTCCTCTTGTAACTCCATGTCATTTGGAAGGTTCTTAAACCTCCTTGAGTTTCAGCTTCCTTACCCATGAAATGAGGATTAATGGGAATCTGCTTTGTTCTCATAACTCAAAATTGTTCCCATGGCTTGGCCCACTGATTTTCTTCCAGCCCAGTCTTCACCCAGAATCTTAATCTAAATATGAAAGCCCATTCCCCCTCCCTCTCAGGTGATGGGCACCTGAGACTTGCTGGAAAAATGGGTTCCTTGAGCCAGACCTGCACCATAAACTCCCCAGACTTTTGAAGCCTTCAGCTACCTGGGACCCTGCCCTACCCATTACCCATTACCCTGCTTTAGTCCCTCCACCCCTGCTCCCATTATGCCTGTGTCTCCTGACTTTCCTCAAGTCATCATGGCATTCCTTTTCAGCTTGCCATTAGAAGGGACCTGTCTGTTGAGTTCACTTACTGCTCTTTATTCTAATACCCTCATGACTCATTTTCCTAACAAGGATAATAATGAATGGCTCTCAGAGACAACAGAGCCATTGATCGACCCACACCTCCCTCTACATTTATATATATTAAAAGGTTTGTAATGGGAATGGACTTCCACCATTATCAAGGATAAGAAGTCTCAATATCTGCCATCTGCAAGCTGAAGAACCAGGAGAGCCAATAATATATCCCAATCCAAGTCTGAAGACCTGAGAAGACTAGAGGAGATATGTTAAAGGGCACTGGGAGATGGGTGTTTCAGCTCGAGAAAAGATAGAGAAAATTTACTCTCCTTAAGCCTTTGAGGGACTAGCTGATGCCCATCCATATTGGTGAAGGAGTATCTTCTTGACAGCCTACTGACTCAATTGTTAATCTCTTTCAGAAACAGCTTTACAGACGCACCCAGGAAGAATGTTTTACCAGCTATCTAGGCACCTCAGCTTAGTCAAGTTGACATAAATTAACCATCACAATCACTATGCTACATACTTGTGAGTGCCTGGCATGATCAAAATGTTAATGTTGTCATGTGTCTCATGATCACTTTAAATTTATTCAGTGGGTACAATATTGCCTCACTTGGAAAGGAGATTCCATTATGTATATGTTATAAGCACTTTAAAGTCCCTAACAACTTCAATTTAGAAACTGTAATGTCCAGTAAAGATATTAACCAAAATTCTGATGTTGATTCAATGTACAATTTCCAGCCCCCACTCTTGGTAGGTGAGCCTTAGGTGGGAAATTCCTGGAGCTGGTAGTGGATCAAGGTGTGTGTGTGTGTGTGTGTGTGTGTGTGTGTGTTGGTAGTATGAGTAAGAAGAAGGACGTGGGAGAGAACACAGAAAAGGACCCAAGTGGCTTTCTATCTACTTCTTTTTCTGTCTCTCTCTCAGTCTCTGTGTATATGTGTGCATGTGTGTGGGGGGGAGGGGTGAGTGCACATGCATGTGCACATACAGCACTCTCTTCTGTAGGCAATCTGATGAATTCTTCAGAGATTCTCACTGTCCTTCCTTGTGCAAACCCCTTGATCTAGAGGCTATATTTTGAGTTTTTTTTTGGAGGGGGAGGTCAGGTTGTGGGGCCTGAACTCTGGGCCTGGGCACTGTCCCTCAGCTCTTCAGCTCAAGGCTAGAGCTCTACCACTTGGGCCACAGCGCCACTTCTGACTTTTTTCATTTTGCTTATGTGGTGCTGAGGAATCGAACCTCAGGCATGCAAGGCAAGCGCTCTACCACTGAGCCATCTTCCTAGCCCATAGAGGCTGTATTTTGAATATGTCAGTAGTTGTGTTTTTAATTGACAGAAGCCCCAGAAAATATTACTCTTTTCTTTTTAAAATTTATTTTTAAATTTCCTTGTCAAGGACTGGGAAGTTAGCTCAGTGGTAGAGTGCTTGCCTTGCATGCATGAGGCCCTGGGTTCGATTCCTCAGAACCACATAAGCAGAAAAAGCCAGAAGCGGTACTATGGCTCAAGCAGTAAAGTGCTAGCTTTAAGCTAAAGAGCTGAGAGACAGCGCCCAGGCCCAGAGTTCAAGCCCCACGACTGGCAAAAAAAAAAAAAAATCCTTGTCAAGGTGATGTACAGAGTGGTTACAATTACATCAGTAAGGCAGTGAGTACATTTCTTGTTGAACTTGTTACTCCCTCCCTCATTTTTCTCCTACTTTCCCTGCCCCTCTCCCTACCCGTAGAGATAATTTCCAACATATTGTCTTGTGAGTATCGCTGCTGCATTGGTTCCCCCTTTGTCCTTTGCCTCACCATTTTGTGGTTCCCCTTCATTTGTTGCAAACATTGCATTCTTCTGATTAATTTGTTTAAAGTGAAGATTTGTTCAGTGAAAATTTGACAACACAACACAGACAATCCAAGACAAACCCTTACTGTGAGGTGATGAATGTCTGTGTTCCATTTATTTTTTTCCTGCAGTGTTTGGAAAACATGCTTATTTAAATTTGGCATAGCACTTTGGCCTGTGCATTACAAATGAATGACAAGCATGACAGGAACGATGTAATGTCACCAAATACACTACGTTCTGTAAGGTGATAGTTGCCATGTCTTCTTGCCTGTGGGCTTATCACCCCCAAGTGGGGAAATAGTTGTAGCTCCTGCCACAGCCCCATGTGGTCTTGCATCTCCTTTATCCTCTTATGGAGAGACATAGGGGACTTGGGGCCTTCAGGTGAACTCCATTAACAGTTTGTTAGAAAGCCCACTCTGTCTATCCTGGGTTAATATCCCAGTACTAGGGACTCAATGTTCCCTTGCCTGGTAAAGATGCAGCCATCTGCATCTTTACTCTCTCAGGAGAGACTTGTGCACCCTTGCAGGTTTCCCCAGAAATCCTATAAAGGCCCTTTCTTAGTGGACTATGTTTAGAAGGGAGACCTAAATGGGGATGGCTCCGTCCACAGAAGTCTCTTCCTGAATATCTCCTCACGACTCTATAGCCTCCTGTATCACTAATCTGCCCTAGTGTTTCAAAGAGCTTCAATTTGTTCAGGGACTAGGCACTGTATATAGTTTACCATAGGGATATGTCTCTTATTCACAGTGGTACCAATTTTTGTTATATAGGTTCTTTGATTTTAGTATCCTTTTGTACATTTAGTATGTCTAACATTTAAATCCTTATATTTTATTTTATTTTAAATCCATTTATATTTTAGTGAAAATCCTGCTCACTGCAAATCCTGGCTATTTTTTCTTCTCTTTGCCCTTCTGACAAATGCCTGGGCATGGTTGCTTTATCTGTCCCATGAAAGATTTGTTCTTTTTGTTGTTGTTGTTTGTTTGTTTTTGTAGCACTAGAGTTTGAACTCAGGGGCTTTCTCTTGCTCAGGTGCTCTGTAGGACATATTCCTATTCCTTTTTGTCCTGGTTATTTTGAAATAAGGCCTCTCTTCCTGTGTAGGCACATACTTGGGATGGCAGGAATGAGTTCCCCGCTCCTGTCCCTCCCCCCAGATTCCCTCTGTTGAGATGGAGTCTCATGCACTTTTCTGCTTGGGCTGGCCTTAAACTATGATCTTCCCATTCTCAGCCTCCTAAGTAGCTAGAATTATAATTCTAAACCAAGAGCATATAGCTTTGAGACTTGTTCTTAAAAGCTTTGCAGAACTTGCCTCAAAGAAATGGCAGTGGTCTTCAGGGTAGAGCTCTGGTTTCAATAGGGATTCTGAGATTGAGACTCAGATTCAAGTGGATGCCTGTTATGGACATAGGTGGGATGGAGGAAGGGGATCATGGAGAGCTGCTTAGACAGAGCAGTCTGTACCTTGCATCATGACTTAGTGGTCAACGGCCAGGACAGAGGCCCTAGCAGAGCATGGCAAGGTGTCTGGCATCTCGGTCAGGTCAGAATTGGAGTGGGCTGCCACTGGATCACTGAGGTATGATGTTGGAGGCTGCTGGCTTTCCACTACAGTCCCGGAGTTCTCAGGCTTATTTTCTGTCTGAGTTTCCTTCCATGTTCACCCTTTCTTAATAGATGGAGCATGACTGTGAAAGAACCATTTTAGAACCATGAAGGGGACAATCTGATGAGAGAAGCACAGGGGGAAAGATGGAGTGGACATGGTCCTTTTTCTATACTGCCCAGTAGGACAGTTGGATGGAGCTCTGGCCAGCCTCCTAACTCCTAGCTCAGGATTTGTCTGGTGGTGAGTCTACACCAGCTTGAGCTGTGAGCTGGCCCAGGGAGGAACCCTGTTTATCCTCCCCACCCAGGTTGGCACTGGTTTAGATGGAGCACGCACCTCATTCTCAGGCTGGGGCTCAGGCCATGTAGCCTCATCTCTCCTGCAGCTACTGTAGGCCACCAGCTGACAATTTATGGCTGCCTATTAACTCTATTAAAATGATCCAGCTCTGAAGAACATCTGCTGTGGAGTAGGGAGAGCTGGGATGTTTGCAGGGACATGTGGTTAGACTCTTTTGGGAATAACTCAGGCACATACAGGAACAAAAACGCAGACTTCTGTTGCCTGTGGAAGGCCAGGATCCCTTCAACCTTATCCAAGTACAAACAACCTTTGCCTTTTGGTGTGGCAAGTTCCTGTGGTCTGCCTAGCCCTCTGGCCTCAAGTATCTGCCATCCTATTCTAGTTCTGATGGAGGAAAGGGGATTATGAATCAAGACCAGTGGTTCTTAATCCTGAGGGTTTATGACAACACAAATTGCTTGGCTTTATCTCCAGAACTTCTGATTCAATAGGTTTGGGGGACATGAATTTGCACTCTCTCTCTTTCTCTTTCTTTCTCTCTCTCTCTCCTTCTTCCTTTCTTCCTTCCCTCCATCTCTCTCTCTTTCTTTCTTTCCTTCCTTCCTTTCCTTTCCTTTCCTTTCCTTCCTTCCTTTCTTCCTTCCTTCCTTCCTTCTTTCTTTCTTTCTTTCCTTCCCTCCCTCCCTCTTTCCTTCCCTCCCTCTTTCGCTTCCTTCCTTTCTGTTTTTGTGCTGGTCCTGAGGCTTGAACTCAGGGCCTAGATTTTTTTTCTTCTCAAGGCTAGTTAGACTCTACTAGTTAGACCACAGCTCCAATTCTGACTTTTGGTGATTAACTGGACTGTCTGGCCTGGACTGGCTTTGAATTGTCATCCTCAAATCTCAGCTTCCTGAGTACCTAGGATTACAGCTGTGACCCATTGATGCCTGGAAAACTTGCATTCTAGTATAAGTTACCCTGTGAGGCTAATGTTCTTGGTCTGGGAGCCACACTTTGAGAAGCACTTATGTTGACCAGTCCTAGAAGCCACAGAGGTGCCCAGTTTTAACCTTTCTTACCTTTTTTACCCAAAGAGGAAGAATTATAAAAGTCCTAGGGTTGAAGTTTAGGACTTCTGGTTTTAGACTTAGGCAGAGGAAAGATAGTTTTAGGTGTGAAGGCTTGGGGAGGTTTTCTAGGCAGAGACGGCCAGTTCTCAAATGGTCAGATTGAGTGGGCTCACTTAAGATTCAGAGTAGACTGGGACAAGTTGTCCTCACTGGTGTGAGAATTGGCTTTGGATCAGTCCATGAACTCAACAGCAGAGAGTGGAGAGACCACTAAGTATGGCTTGTGGTAGATGGACCTGCCTGCTGTGCTGTCTGGATGGAGTCCTTTGGATGAGTGGAAACTGTTGACAATCCCCTGAGAAGATGTTGAAGCACCTGACTGAAGGATTTTCTACTGGAGAGGTTTGAGGGATACCAGCATTGGTACCTTGACTTTTCTTACCATTGAATGTCTTCTCCCCATTGCTTCCTACACCTGGAATGAAGAGAAGCTCTGCTTCTCCATTATTATCTTCAGTAAAGGGCCTTGCTCCCAGTACCTGCTCCAGAATCCAGTCTGCAAATTCTTGGCCAAGACCCAGGGCTTGTCAAGGTGGTGTGCTGCTGCCTGATGTCTCATTCAGATCGTGAGCTCTTGTGGTCTAGGAACTTGCTTAGAAAAGTGCCAGGTATCGGTCAGGCTGAGACTGAGAAAATGGTGCAGTGATTTGAAGCATCAGTGTTGTGCAAAGAGAAGAGGAAATCTTATCTTTTAGCAGAGCTGAAGGAACAACATGGGCTCAGCCGTGATTAGGGACAGTGAGTCAGCTGCTGACATTGTGACAGCTCACAGAAGGTTGGCTCTGAGAGAGATGGCCATCTTGAAAAGTGACACTGTGCCCTGATATGCATCATTGGAAGCCTATTGGCCAGCCAGCCCAGGAGGCCATGTGAGGACACTGTGTCTTCGTAGCAGTTTTCCTTTCCTTCCTACTTTGCTCCATTGGATGCCTCACTGTCCCTATCCAGATGTGTATGTTGGACTGTGGTTTTTCTTCTTGCCCTAGCGTCCACTCTGTGGGTGTGGAGCTGGTGGTGATGCATTAAGGGAGGGAGAGGGGGAGAAGGGAGAGAGGAAGGAGGAAACTGATCACATTGTAGTGTTGCATGTTTGCCTTTGCTGAATGGAGAAAAGACAGGGAAGAAACTGAGATAGGAAAAAGCTATCCACTTGTGTAAGGTCTCATATCTAAAATATACTTAGAACTCAAAAAATTAAATCCCCCAACAACAAATCCTCAAAGAAACAACTACCTGATTAATAAGTGGGCTAAAGACTTAAAGAGAAACTTCTCTGAAGAGGAAACAAGAATGGCCAATAAGCTCATGAAGAAATGCTCAACTTCTCTAGCCATAAAAGAAATGCAAATCAAGACAACATTGAGATTCCACCTCACCCCAGTTAGAATGTCTATAATCAGAAATCTAATAACAACAGATGCAGTAGTGGTGGGAGTGACCACTTTGGAAAGCAGTATGGAGGTTCCTCAAAAGACTCCACATAGAGCTCCCCTATGTCCCAGCAATCCCACTTTTGGGCATTTACCCAAACAATCACAAGCAAGGCTATACTAAAGCTACCAGCACCACTATGTTTATTGTAGCATTATTGACCATAGCTAAGATATGGAACCAACCCAGATGCCTCTCAGTAGATGAATGGATCAAGAAAATGTGACACACACACACACACACACACACACACACACACACACACACACACACACACACACACACACACACACACTGGAATTCTATGCCTCCATCAGAAAGAATGACACTGCCACATTTGTTAGAGATGGAAAGACTTGGAAAATTATATTAAGTGAAGTAAGTCAGGCCCAAAGAAACATCAGTCTCATGGTTTCCCATATTTGCAATAACTAGTATATGTCTAGGACAAGCAGAAAAGGCCAAAAGCTATGTACATATGGCCATATAAGATGATGCTAAGCGAAGTGAACCCCAAGATAGGGACACAAATGGTTTTATCTTTCTTGCTGTTGTTTTTAATGTATTTATAATGTACTATGTGAATTTTTGGTTCTTTTGTATGTTCTTCCCCCATGGTATAACCCCTGTTTTCACTGTATTTGATGTCGGTGCCCTGCATCTTGCATATACATTTTTTCTACTTTGGGGAGGGGAAGGGAAATAATAAAATGCTGAAATAAGGATACAGGTTGACCCATTGTAACAATGAGTTGTACAAGACACTATGTTGAAAACGAACTTTACAACTTTGGGGTGGGGAGAAGGAGGAATTGGGGAGGTGGGGAGGGAAGCGATGGTAGGGGAAAAACAAAGGAGGAGGTAACAATGCTTGATAGGAAATGTACTCATTACCTTACTCATGTAACTGTACAGTATCTTTATAATAAAAAATATAAAAAAGCTATCCATTGTATAAGGTAGCTATGAGCTTCATTTCAGACACCCCTGGACTCTATCTGTTCTATGTGGAAAATCCTGCTCATCTGTATTGTCCTGTGTAGCTTTAGAGGTCGCAGGACCTGCTGGGATAATCAGGGGTCATGATGCCTTTTCATACACTTGGGCTACGTCTATGCTGATGGGTAAACAGTGGCTTCCTTTGCTTGTTGTCAGGCTTTATTCAGTAAGGCAGATCCACTGCTAGAAGAAATATTTAAAATCTGCTTTTATCAGGCCTACAAACAGACTAAACGCAAGAGAAGAACTTGTATCTCTGCCTACATTGTGTATGTCTTTGTTGTAAGTCACTCTCATGCAGTCACTTTGCAATTATCTATCATCTATCTATCTATCTATCTATCTATCTATCTATCTATCTATCTATCTATCTATCTATCTATCTATCTGTCTGTCTGTCTGTCTGTCTGTCTGTCTGTCTGTCTGTCTGTCTGTCTGTCTGTCTGTCTATCTATCTATCTATCTATCTATCTATCTATCTATCTATCTATCTATCTATCTCCTTTACAGGTTCTATGTTAACTCTAACCAGGAAGCATGCAGGGGAGGGCATTCTGAGTAGCAGCTCCAGCAAAGCCAAGGGTTGGCAGGACAAAACATTGAGTCCTTCCTTGGGCCCATGATTAAACTGGGAGCAAGACACAGGCTAAGAATGCCAGCCTCCATTTTGTGTTAGTGTCCTTTTTCCCTGAGCCATCCTCTCCATTCACTTAGCAACCATCTTGGAACCCAGGAAGGAGGGAAACAGGAGACAGGACCACCTGACAGTCATCAGTGACCTTGATTGTAAGGGATCAGATCATTGTCTGCACTAAATGAGCAAGGAGAAGGTACAGAGAATCAGACTACCTTCAGCCACCTCCAGGCCACCTCTGAACATATCAATGACTTGGGAGTCTTTTAACTAAATATGCCTTTCCCCTTCTTATCTCCATTTCTCCCTATTTAACCAAAGCAAATGTTTGTACCATGAAGATAGCTAAAGATGTACTGAAGTGATCTCTTCTATGGCAGCCACATAATCTTTTCTGCTCTTCATCATGTTTCTTTATTTGGTGCATGAAACTGTGTGCCTGGATTTGACATGTGGAGCCATTGAGTGCTTGGATCTGGAATCTGGAGGTCTGGTTTTACAACCAAATGTGTTTCTAGGTAGTAGTTTGTGTTTTTAATTCTCTTCTACCAGCTTTCACTCTTCAGCTAGAAAACAGAAAGAGAAAACCCTAGTGGCTCCAAGAAGTTCTCTGGAGGAATTCCTCTACCTATAACAAAAAAATGAAACTAATTTTTCCTTCAAAGGAAAGTCCTTCAGCTGGACCTGAAAAGATTGCCCTGATCCCTCCCACTCAGATTGATCAATAATATCTTTATAGGCCTAGTTCCAATTTTAATTTACTGTTTCCTATTTCATTTTGATGAGTTGGGATCTTTTCCTTAACATATCAACAATGTCTCTTTGAACTCTCAAGAGTGCTGGTTTGATGTCCCATTTTACCCAAGCATTTGTCCTTCCACTCAACGCTGAACTTGCAATTGGGGAGGAGAGTAAGGGAGCAGAAGACAGAGGACTTCTGAGATTTTTCTCTCTCTTCTACTATCCAGCCTCTGTCTCATGGGGTGGGGGCATGAAGATGAGGACACCAGGCTCCCACATCAACACCTATAGCCAGAATTGGGAGGTGGAGGCGGGACCAAATTGCTTTGCTTATCCCAGTACCTCTCTGTTTCTTAGGAATCTCAGAAAACACCTGCTGTGTGTTCCTATTTTGCCCTTTCAAAGCTTCTATAGACCTAGTGCCCAAGGATTAGTGTTTGATCTGCTAAGGGAGCTGCTGCCAAAGGCCCAGGGGCTCCACATTACAAGCTGTTCCCAAGGCTTAAAAGCTGAGTGCCACTAAGACTGACTACACTTGCTTCCCTCAGCCAATTCCATTGTGTAGCTGTGGGAGAGGGAGAGACTTGAAGGAGAGATGATCGGATGTGATGTCTGAAGACCCTGAGAGGGTTTAGTGTCCTAGGAAAGAGTGTCTCCTGGTCCTGTCCTCTGTAGAACCCCAGGCCCACAGATCACAGATGCTTTTTCAGGTCCTATGGGAAAGGTAGAGCATGGCTTCTCTGGAGGGGAATTCACTAGTTGCTTGAGAGTGGGGTCTCTTTCTACATGGTTACTTAATTTTTTAAAAAAAATTGTTATCATAAACTGGGTGCTAGTGACTCACGCCTGTAATCCTAGCTACTCAGGAGGCTGAGATCCTAGGATCGAGGTTCAAAGCCAGCCCAGGCAATAAAAGCCGTGAAACTTTTATCTCCAATAAACCACCAGAAAACCAGAAGTGGCGCTGTGGCTCACATGGTAGAGCGCTAGCCTTGAGCTGAAGAGCTTAGGGACAGACTCAGGCCCACAGTTCAAGCCCCACGACCGACAAAAAATAAACATAAAAGAATTGTTATCATAATGGTGATTTACAGAGGGGTTACAGTTACATAAGTCAGGTAAAATGTACATTTCTTTTTCGACGATGTCACCCCTTCCCTTGCTCTCTCCCAGTTTTTCCCTCCTATCCCCATCCATGAGTTATATAATTCATTTTCAACATTGTGTCTAGTGAGCACCATTGCTGCATTTGCTTACCCTTGTCCCACCATTTCTGTGCCTCTCTTCACACTCTTAAAGACATAAACAAGCAGAACAAAAGAAAAGAAAAGAAAAACAGCAAAAAGGGAAAAAACCCTCTTGTTTCCACTTTCTGTAGTTCATTTTGATAACTATTATTTTGTATGATAAGATGCTCATAGGCCTTTCTATTCCTCTCCTGAGTATCTTCCTTTGGTCGTACTGTGTGTGAATGTCTAGAGAGCTGTATAATTTATTCTGTCCCAGTATTTTAGATCTAGCTTTCACATATGAAAGAAAACTTGTGCTATTTGTCTCTCTGAGTTTGGCTTACCTGACTTAACATGATTTGTTCTAGGTCCATTCATTTCTCTGCAAATAACATAATATTATTCTTTACAATGGTGGTGTAAATTCCCATTGTGTGCACGTACCACATGTTTTGGATTCACTCATCTATTGTAGGGCATCTGGGCTGCTTGTACAACTTGCCTATTGTGAATAGTGCAACAATGAACATGGATGTGCAAGTGTGTTTACTGTATCCTGGCATGTGATGTTCAAGGTAAATGCCCAGGAGTGTATGGCTGCATTGTAGAAAGATCTTATAGTTTGTTCCATTGATCTTCAGGTCTATTTTTGTGACAATATCAAAATGTTTTTGTTATTAAAGCTCTGTAGTAGAGCTCGAGGTCTGAGATTGTGATACCACCAGCATTACTTTAAAAATTTTTTTTAAATTTTATTGTCAAAGTGATGTACAGAAAGGTTACAGTTATGTAAGTAAGGTAATCAGTACATTTCTTGCTGAACATATTATCCCCTTCCTCATTTTCCTCCTTCTTTCTTGCCTCCCTATTTCCCCCACCAAGTTGTACAGATCATTTCCAACATACTGCCTTGTGAGTATTGCTGTTGCATTGGTTCTCTCTTTGTCTTTTGACTCACCATTTTTTTATTCCCTTTCCCTTCCTTAACTCAGATAAACATATATACAATGCCCCAGGTACTAAAATCAAATAGTGACAATGGGGACAAACCATAAGGGAAAAACACAAAGGAAAAAAGAAATAATGTAGTATATTAAAAATCACAACAACAAAGAAAAACCTCTTGAGTCCATATCTTGTAGTTCATTTCAATTCAAATCATTTTATATGGTCATATGTACATAGCTATTGAGCTATTTCGCTCATCTGCTAAGATTGTCCTAGATGTATACCAATTATTACAAATAAGGGAAACCATAGGACCTATGTTTCTTTGGATCTTGCTTACTTCACTTAATATGATTTTTTCCAAGTCCTTCCATTTCCTTACAAATGGGGCAATGCCATTCTTTCTGATAGAACCATAGAATTATATTGTTTGTGTGTATCACATTTTTTTTTGATCCATTTATCTACTGAGGGACATCTGGGTTAGTTCTATATCTTAGCTATGATAAATAATGCCATGATAAACATAGTTGTGCTGGTAGCTTTAGTACAGCCTTGTTTGTGGTCATTTGGGTAAATGCCCATCAGCACTACTTTTTTGTCTAGAATTGCTTTGGCTATTCTAAGTCTTTTGTTGTCCTATATGAATTTTTGGATTGTTTTCTTTCTCTTGGTTATGAACTTGGATTTTGATGGAGATTACATTGCATTTATAGATCATTTTTGGCAATATAGCCATTTTTACAATATTAATTCTACCTATCCATGAACATGGAGGGTCTTTACATTTCCTGATGTCATCTTTAATTTATTTAAATTTTTATAGTTTTTGTTATAAAGGTATTTTTTTTGGTTGGGTTTATTCATAGGTATTTTATTTTTTGAGGCTATTGCAAATGAAGTTGTTTTTCTGATTTCCTTCTCTGCTTGTGTATTGTTGATACATAGAAAGGCTATAGATTTTTGTGGGTTAATTTTGTATCTTGTTACTTTGCCAAAGTTATTGATAAGCTCTAGGAATTTGGAGATGGAGTCTTTTAGGTCCTTTAGATATTAGATCATGTCATCTACAAATAGGGGTAGTTTGACTTCTTCATGATTACTTTCTTATCCTATTTTTTTTTGGGGGGGGGAGGCAGTTTAGACAAAGGCCTCATGCAGAGTACAGTATGCTATATTGTTGGCAGCCCCGGCGTTGAAGTTACAGGATCCTAGGTTTTCACCTGAGCATGTTACCTGTGCGATTTTATAACTGAGTAACTTCTCTGAGCTAGAAGGACTTCTTAAAATGGGAATAACAATAATAACCCTTCAGGGTGGTATTTGGATGAAAAGAAATGGAGTCTTTGTTTGCCATCTCCTTTCTGCAGCTCCAAGCCATTGGCTTAAATCAGCTTCAGTTCAGCAGCCAGCACAACTCCATTTTGAGTTTTCTTGGAGAATTATGGTTTGATGAAGTCAGTGCTTATTGAAATTTAGGACTTAACATCTACTTCTTTTACAATGCCCCTTTACCATGAATGAATGAGAAGAAGAATAGAGAAATAATTGTTTGTTAAAGGTGTTGTATGCTAGGGGGAGACTGCTGCCCTCAGGAACTTTCCAGATCTAGTAGGAGAAGCAATTCTAGTTACTGTAGAAACTACAAAGGTTGGGCTCAGATAAGTATGAAATTAGAGAGGAGAAAGCTAAGGCTTTTTGTGGGTGAAGAAGGAGGGGATGGGGCCTTGGGTAAATGAATCTCTCTAAGGCTCTTCCTCCACCTCTATGCAATTGAGACCACACTACCTACCTTCTGGGTAGTTAGAAATATTGGAACATTATCCATATAACTCAATAGCAGTGTGAGAGGCAACCTAAAAGATACTTTTGCTAGGCCCAACTTTACATCTGTGCCCCTTGACCTGAGCTATTCCCTTTGCAATTACCTTGAAAGACCAGATTTACTGATAATTATCTTGTGTGGAAGGCAAACTTCCCTTTAAACAGACAATGCTTTCTTTTCATCATCTTAAAGAAAACAGCCAAAAACTCAGATCACTCTTCAGGTAATTTGTTCCAGCTTTATCCCAAAGGTAAAGTGATGAACAACTCTGGGATAATTCCTCAGAGACAGACTGAGCTTATGGTCGGTCAATCCAGCCATACTTGTGACTTGTGCCTGTTTTTTTTTTTTTTATTATTATTGTGAAAATACCATACAGAGGGGTTACAATTACACGAGCAAGGTACTGAGTACATTTTTTATCAAGCATTGTTGCTTCCTCCTTTGTTTCCCCTTCCTATCCCCCTCCCAAAGTTGTAAAGTTCGTTTTTTTGACATAATGACTTGTATATCTCATTGTTGCAATGGGGCCAGCTGTATCCCTATTTAAACGTTTTGTTTTTTTCCCTTCCCCTCCACAAATTATACCAACATCAAATACAGTGAAAGCAGGGGTTATGCCATGGGGGAGTGACATAAAGAGCAATAAAGGAATCATAAATATTTTAGAAACAATCGCAAGAAAGAAAAAAAATTTGAATCCTTATCTTGGGGTTTATTTCACCTATCATCAACTTATCTGACCTTTTCTGCTTGTCTCAGACATATACTAGTTATTGCAAAGAAGGGACCTATGTTTCTTTGGGCCTGGCTTACTTCACTTAATATAATTTTTTCCAAATCTTTCCATTTCCTAACAAATGGGGCAATGTCATTCTATCTGATGGAGTCATAGAATTCCATCGTGACTATGCATACCTTTCTTATACCCTATCCCCACCTCTCCCTATTTAATCTGAAACCAATGTCTGTACCCCTAAAGATGCTGCAGATGTGCTGAAGGGCCATTTTCTTATGGTGGCCCTGAAATAAATCTCCTTTCTCTGCCTTTCACAATGTCTCTTTATTTGTTATATGGGGGGCAAGTGGGTGGATCTAACTTGAGACTCTTGGGCTTTGGGTATGGTACCCAGTCAGTGGCAGCTGGTAAGTGTCTACCACACCCAGGTGTAGCTACTATTCTACTCAGTATCCTTTAAACATTTCCTGTTTATTGCCACTTATTCTCTAAGTTACTTCTATCTTCCTGGCATACTTTCTGCCCATGTTTTTTCCTGTATGGGCAGAAAATCTTCCTTGAGTTAACTCTGCAAGTCATAATGATCTCACAGGTACTTCCCCAAGTTCTTTCTTCACTTGACATTGATGACAGACTGTTCATGGGCCTTCCTGAGGATAGATGTGTTTTGCTTTCTCCAGGACAGGATTGGATCCTTGTATAACAGGAATCTTTCTTTTTCACTTCTCTTCAGGTGCCTGGCTCTGGATCTCATAGGCTGAGTAGCCAAAGACTTCCTAGAAAATGTTAGATGCAGTTTTTTCTTTTTCTTTTTTTTTTGGTCCGGTCGTGGGGCCTGAACTCTGGGCCTGGGCGTTGTCCCTCAGCTCTTCAGCTCAAGGCTAGCGCTCTACCACTTGAGCCACAGCACCACTTCCGGCTTTTTTCTTTTTGCTTATGTGGTGCTGAGGAATCGAACCCAGGGCCTCAGGCATGCAAGGCAAGCGCTCTACCACTGAGCCATCTTCCTAGCCCCGCAGTTTTTTCTTGTGTACTAAGATTTTGTGGGAAAACAAACTTGAGAAGAGCTGAATGTTCATTCCACACACTCTACAATTACCCACCACATTCTCAAGATTGCATTTACTCTGCCCCTTTCCCATTTCCTAACATGGAGTTCAAGGGTTGCAGAAAGCCAAAGGTGAGGTTGACTCCAGGGTCTGCAGGGCACATTTGGGAGGCTGATGTTGGAAGTGGTTTTACATATGGACAAGATGCTGACTCCAAAGCAAACACTGCTATCATTACTATCTGCTAACATTACTATCAATTTATCTTTGCTTGGTCTCTACAAGTGACCCTGTCCTGGCCAAGAATTAGGGAGGGACAGCACTTATAATTGTGTGCATGAGTGTGGGTAAGAATATAGAGAGGGATACAGAAGGTGGCCCAAAATGTCATGCAGGTTGACCTCATAAGCTTGGATATACAATGGAAACGGATATCTGGAAACTATAGATCCTGGTGTTGAGCTTCATTCTTCCATCCAGTTAAAATTTACTTAGAAAATTGCCCACTATGTGAAAAAAAAATCCAGGTAGAGTTGCTCTAGTGGATGAAGAAATCTGTGGGAGCTCCATATAGCACATGGCCAGACTTCCTAATCTCCCATACTCCATTATTCTTTCTCCAAAAGGAGGAATACGTGTATCTCACCATCACCAAATGCCTTGCTGGATCAGCATTCAGTACATATCTGAATCTCCATCCTTTTGTGAGGTTATGCAACCTAAACATGATATTCTTGCTTTTGGCTCCCAAGTCTCTCTTCCACTGTAGCATCACACATTTGAACTTGCTGGGGGACAGATAAGAGACTCTGAGGACTTAAGGGTGACACTGTAAAATGCACTGCGGATGCAGCAGCATTGTTTTTGCCTAGGGGTGTAGGCAGTTCAATACTCCTACGAGGGGCTGTTGTGTGAAGCTAGTGCATAGAGTGTGGCTGTGTGGGTGTCTGTGTGGGGCCTAGGTGGGGAAGGGGTCTGAGGGTGGGGTGTGCACACCCTGTGTGTGTGGTCTTTCTGGCCTCATAGTCCACAGGAGTCTCTGGTTTGGAGTCCTTGGGTGTTGGAGGCTCTTGGGCTGCTTCTAGCAGGCGGGTGGTGCTGAAGGGCCATGGCTGATGGCTGTGGGAATGGCACCAGCCCGCCTGGCCTCTGAGGTAGCTGGTTTCCTCTGTGTCCTGGGGAGTGGGCTGTGGTGTTGCAAGCTGTGTGGGAAAGGAGGACCACCCTGGGTGGGGCCTGGGACAGCACCGTGTAGCCTGGGAGGGGTCAGAGAGGGAGGCAGACATGGAGATCTTGGGGGAATATGGAGAAAAGGATTTGAAAACTGGGATAAAGCAGTTCTTCAGTACTTGGCTCTCTTTATCTCTTGAAATTAAAGCCAGGCCTGTGTTGGAACATTCCATTTGGGGAGTCTGCTGGGAAATTCAAAAGACTGAGGAGGAGTGGGTGGTGAGTTAGTCTAGTCTGCCTCAGTTGCTGATAGTATATATATGCTGGGTTGGGAGACACAGGATTTTGGTATTTATTTATTCATCACTTAATGATTGAGTGTTTACAGTGTCCTAAACTTTTGGTTAAAGGATATATAAAATAGAAGTCATGATGTCTGCTCTTAAAGGACTCCCAGTGTGGTGGAGAATTCAGGCAAATAAACAGATGATGATATAATACTTGAGCATCTTCAGGTAATTCATGATGGAGAGTAGCAAAAGATATATTTATGTATATTATATACACACACTATTGATATATTGTGTGTATGTGTGTGTATATGTATGTTTCTCCAAGATATTGTATCTATCAATTTATAATTCATCCATAATAGTGTACACATACATATATATGTGTATATATACATGCATATATGTATATATACACACATAAGCATACATATACATTATATAAATTTACATATATACACACAAATGTGTACACATGTACATATATGTACATTATATAAGCATGCTTATACATTACATATATATATACACACACACACACACACACATATATATATATATATATAGAGAGAGAGAGAGAGAGAGAGAGCGAACGAGCCAGGCATTGCTCAAGAACAGAATTGCAACCTTAAATGATTTGATCATCATGAGAACATCACAGAGTATATGTACACAAACCTAAGTGACATAGGTTTAATTACCTGACATGGCCTCTGGATGCATTCAAGACACACATGATATATATGTGTGAGATACAGCTTACTGTTTTATAGTAAACATTCTCTTTTTACAAGAAGGAGTGTACACATGTTTAACAATAAAAATCAAACCAGGGGAGAACTATAGAATGGGTAATATTGTTCAAGATGCATTGTACTCATAAACTGATATGTTGAATTGAAACCCTTTTGTGCAACTACTTAAAGATAAAAAAAATTTGGGCTGGGAGGGTGGCTCAGTGGTAGAGCGCTTGCCTTGCATGAATGAGGCCCTGGGTTCAATTCCTCAGCACCACATAAGCAAAAAGAAAAACGCTGTGGCTCAAGTGGTAGAGAGCTAGCCTTGAGCTGAAGAGCTGAGGGACAGCGCCCAGGCCCAGAGTTCAGGCCTCACGACCAGACCCCCCCCAAAAAAATTCCCCTCCATCCTTCAAAAAGTAAGTCACTCCTGAGTATATAATTGAATAAATCTAAGACAGTATAAAAGAGAGATATCTCATACCCATGTTCACAGCAGTATTATTGGTTGATTGTGTCAGAATTGACTGGGGCTTGAATTCAGATTGTTGCTTGGCTTTTTCACTCAAGCCTGGCACTCTATAACTTGAGCCACAGCTCCACTTTTGGTTTTTTGCTGGTTAATGGAGGATAAGTATCTGATAACTTTTTTCCTGCCCTGGCTGGCTTTGAACCTTGGTCCTTAGATCTCAGTCTCCTGAGTACTTAAAATTACAGAAATAAGCTATTGGCTCCCAGCTTACAGTACTATATAATAACAAGTTATAAAATCAGTCTAGGTGTCACTGGATAAGGAAAATGTGATACACACACACACACACACACACACACACAGAGGAGTTCCATTCAGCCATAAGCTATGTCATGTTCAGGAAAGATAGATCTCATCATACTAAGTGAAATAAGCCTGGTTCAGAAAGACAAATATCACATGTTTCCTCTCACATGCAGAATTTAGATTTTAAAAGTAGTTACAAAAGAAGAAGGGGGATTATTTGGGTGAGGAAAGGGACCAGCAGGAGTATGTATGGGCTAGAAGGTAAGAGAGGGTCACAGTGTGCCTTTATGATCAAAGTGCATAATATACATGTATGAAAATGTCATATTGAAACCCATTATTTTTACATTAGGAGCTCAAAAAAGCATCTGATAGTAATACAAAATGGGTAGCACTTGTGTGTGTGTGTATGTGTCTGTGTGTGTGTGTGCATGCACCAGTACTGAAGCTTGAATTCAGGGCCTTGTCACTGTTAGTTTTTCCACTCAAGGCTAGCACTCTGCCCCTCAAGCTACAGCTCTACTTTCACTATTTATCATTATTAAGTATGGGAATTATAGTTAACTGTAGGTGCTATATTGCTACGCAGGGAATGGTGCAGTTACTTTGTTGACTACGTCACTGCAGATATGTGAGAAATGCGTGGCCCTCCCTGTGACATTATAATGGCTGTGGTGTCTCAAGGCAATGGGAAAATTCTTGCTCTGGATGGTCTTATGGGACCATATTGTCTGCCTACAGATTGGCATGGATTGAAATATCATTTTGTGGTTCATGGTGATATTTGCAAGTACTTTAAGCTATTGAATACACTTGAAGGGCTCCACTACTGTCTCTTATGTCTTCTAACTCTAGATATTCCTCTGCTAGCAAGTTATATCACTGTGTTGAACTTACACGCAGTCTGTATTTTCCATAGCTTCTCAATAGAGGCAGATACAGGGTGCAAAAGGAGATCAGGGATAAGCCCATTTAACTGTACTCTAGGGACCCAGGAGTGGCATCAGAGAAGAGGAGGAGCTGTCTTGGGGAGATCAGAAGCCCAGACTGTGTTGTATCTATATGGGGTCAGTATGGTGGTAGCTGTTTTAAGAGAGGAATCAGGATTACCTCACAAGAGCGAGAAGGGAACAAAAGCACCTTATTTCAGGCCAGTCCAAACAAAGCAGCTCCATCCAGCTGGAGCCCTATCATCCCCCATCAGGAAGGATAAGGCCCCAAACATGTGCCAGGCTCCTATCAGCTGCCTATAATCCAGTCCCTCCTCCTGATGACTACAGTGCTAAGGCAGCCAGAATGGGGAGGGAGGAGGAGGGAGAGGAAAGTGAGAGGACGGGGGTTTGGAGCCCTCTATTTCCCAGCAGTGATACCATCCTAGCCATTAGTTCTTTGGCAGCAGGGTCAGCACAGTAATGATGAGGGGAAGGGGAAGGAGCTGTTTGTGATGTTGCTCAATCTCCTAGCCTGTGGAGTCCACTGGCCTAAGTCAGTTACTATCTGGGTCTTGTTTAACATCCCTCCTCCTGTGAGCCCTGCTTGCTGGCCCATCTGCCTGGCTGATGAAGAGGTTACAGGCAAGGGATACTGCCTTTCCAGGATGGGCTATGTTTCTCTAGTCAAACAGATGCTCAGAACAAATAAACAGGCGAGTGGGTCTTGAAAGGGGTTGTGTCAGGCTTAGTTGAGACATGCTGTCCATTTCGAAAGCTGTTGATGCACTTAAAAAGATGAACATCTGGGCCGGGATCCTATCTGACTGTAAATGAAGGCCAGGATTCTCACTCACCCACATCAACAATTTGTACTATTTGTTCAGTACTCTATTGTGTTTAGAATCCCAAGAGGGCCAGCCAACACACAGTTAGGAATGACTCGTTCCATTTCTGGACTCCAACTATGAGCCCTCTTTCCTACCTTGCAGTCACATCATGGCCCGTCGGTCTTGATAACAACAGAGGCTCAGAAATTGCAAGCAGTGCTTTGACAGAGCTAGTGATTTTATTGACTATTCATCCTATATAGCATATACATATGCATGTATGACAAACTCAAGGGAAGCCTTCAGGCATAATTATTCTGAGTGGTGGGGATTATTCTGAGAGATGGATCTGGGGATTGTTTCCTGTAGTTAGACTCTTGCTGTGTTGGGAGTGGGGAGATGATTCCAGTTCAGGAATCAAACAGAGCCCTACTTCTACCTGGCAGTCCTTGCCATGTCTCTTATGCCTCTGTGCCTTCGTTTTCATTGTGGTAAAGAGGGAAGACAGATCTAACAGCTCTTGGAGTTTTGTGAGGATCCACAGTGGTTGGGGATTCACATGACCCCTCTAACCCGGCTTCTCATTTCTTTTCTGGCTTTACCAGGAATCATGGCGGAAAACCCGTATCTACTTTCCTGACCCTTTCTTCCTCTGCTAAGTGGCTGTCTCATCTAGTCACCCTGGAGTCACCTTGGAGCCTGAGCTCTTGGGAACCATGCATCCTTACTCAGATCTGAAAAGAAGGGGCCGAGGGGCTTGACTCAGAGGCCTTTTTGCTCAGCTTCACAGGGAAGATGGCTTGCTAACCCATTCAGTAGTGATAGCTATGGCTGTTATTGTCAAGTGGGATTTGTGAAGGAAAATGCAACTCGATTCACAAAATCTTGGGGTTGGAATAGACCTTGTTGATAATTCTTCTGTTTTCTCTTATGGAGGGTTCAGATCAGAGCTACATGCCAAACACTACCCAAAGTGCTGGCATATAAAGATGTATAAGGCATGTTTCCAGCTACTAAGAAACTCATGATCTACTTGGGTACACAATGATATATAGATAGGGACAGGACATAGGTTCAACAGGGCAGTAATGCATGAGATACTGGAGACTATAGAGGATGACCCCTCACACACTACTGAATAGTCAATGAATACTCTAGATGTTGGTGGTCCTGGGCTCAGAGATTTTTTTTTTCCTGTCTAGGCTTGAATTCAGGGCCTGAGCACTGTCCTTGAGCTTCTTTTGCACTCAACCATTTGAGTGACCTCTCCATTTCTGGCTTTTTTGGTAGTTAACTGGAGATAAGGATCTTACAGACTTTCCTACCCAGAGTGGCTTTGAACCTCGACCCTCAGATCTCAGCCTCTTAAGTAGAATTACAGATGTGAGCCACCAGCACCCAACCTGGGCTCAGTTTTGAAGAAATAGAAGCTGGTCAGGGTAAGAGAGATTGTTGGGAATCAGATAGGTTGAATTTGGTTTTTTTTTTCTGGTGAAGGAGACAAACAACATGGTGTCTTCAGAGAACTAAGCAGCTTCCTGATCTACATCTCGGTTTCATAGAACGAGAGCCTGGACAGGCATTTATAAAAAATAACAAGGAAAGGAAAGTGGTAGAGTGAAATTTTCCTTATGGAGGTCTTGAAGGCAGCACAATAAATACTGTGTATGCAAAGTGATTAGAGTGGCAAAGTCCTTGTCAGATGATGGGGTAGAAACTGGGAACAAGCTGTGAGACCTAACCCCTTGTGCAGGTCCTTCCCCGTGGATTACAGAAGAGCCCTCACATCTCCCCAGCAGGTATTTGCTGAAAAAACATGAGGAGGAAGGGATAAGGAAGCAGGACACTAAGTGAACTCAGTTGTCTGTGTGTCTACAGAAAGTGTGGCTAGGGGACATCCCAGAAGCAGTAAGATGAACTACTGTATCCTATGAGCAGAGTCCTATGTACAGTCAAAACAAAGTGTTGAGCTTTTTTCAATGACTTGGCCTTTCTATAGGGCTTCTTGGCATTTTGGGAGTTCATGGTGACCTCATAACAAGCAGAAGATTCTTTTCTGATAGTTTATCTTACAATCCATGGTTGAAAAGAAAGGTCATCAAATTGGTTAACTGAAACAGAGGTTAGTTAATGGGAAAGATATTTGGCAGCTCTTGAAATCTATAGGAAGAATAGTATGCCTCTTTTTCACATAAACTAAGGGAGCCAAATTTTACCCCCAAATCCAACCCTGGGAACTGAGAGTTTGGGATGTGGCTTCTGGTATCACATCTTGCCTCCAGAAACTTGCAATCTGAAGAATGACTTCACTGTGTTGCCTAGTTTCAGAGTTATATGTTGGGGAGAAGCCATGCTCAGGTGATAGACCCTTCCTCCAGCTGCTGAGGAAGCAGAGAGGAAGAACTGGGTGTTGCTTTTGGCTCTTCACAGAGAAGCTGATCTCCCAACTAATCTGAGATTTCTCTCTGAGTAGGACAGTACCTGAATGCTGAGGGACCACAAACAACAAGTAACTATAATGTTCTTTAATCTTCCGGCCCCAGCTCACAAACACATTCTCTGTCTACCTCTGATTTCATAGCAATTGTAAGGCCCAGGAAATGAGTTTTCTGGACCACTCTTAAAGAGTAGCCATCTATAAATTCTTGATCTTTTTCTAGGCCTTTTCTGACACCTGGATAATATCTGTAGTCAAGGGGATTCTGACTTTTCCTCTGAGATATTTCTCTCAACAGCCTCTTCTTGCATATGTTGTGTACATCAGTGGCAATGAGTTGAGGCCACTTTGTGAGACTTTCTCCATTTTCTCCTGCTTTGATGGGTTGAACAAGTCATATTCTCAATCATGAGGGCTCAGGTTCAAAAACTCAGAGACATTTAGACAATCCTTTCTTCTATTTTATTGCATTTAAAAGTAGTTTTACTGAAGCATAAGTGATGCATAAACAGTTCATATTTAATGCACATAATTGATGCATATTTGGACAATGTACATACCCTTAGTACAACACCTGAATGAAATAATAGATTGCCTCCATTGCCAACAAAACCTTCACTGTATCTTTTCTTCTTCTTGAATTCTTCTTCTTCTCCTCCTCCTCCTCCTCCTCTTCCTCCTCCTCCTCCTCTTCCTCCTCCTCCTTCTCCTTCTCCTTCTCCTTCTCCTTCCTCTTTCCCTTCCCCTTCCCCTTCCCCTTCCCCTTCCCCTTCCCATTCCCCTTCTCCTTCTCCTTCTCCTTCTCCTTCTCCTTCTCCTTCTCCTTCTCCTTCTCCTTCTTCCTCTTCCTCTTCCTCTTCTTCTTCCTCTTCTTCCTCCTCTTCCTCCTCTTCCTCCTCTTCCTCCTCTTCCTCCTCTTCCTCCTCTTCCTCCTCTTCCTCCTCTTCCTCTTCTTCCTCTTCTTCCTCTTCTTCTTCTTCTTCTTCTTCTTCTTCTTCTTCTTCTTCCTCCTCCTCCTCCTCCTCCTCCTCCTCCTCCTCCTCCTCCTTCTTCCTCTTCTTCTCCTCCTCCTTCTTCCTCCTCCTTTTCTTCCTTCCTCCTGTTCCTCCTTCTTTCCCCCCTCCCCTCCTCCTTCTTTGTGGCAAAAAGATTAGAGATCTCCTTTCTGAACAACTGTGTGTGCATGTGCATGTGCATGTGTGTGTACATGTCCTATTGAACTCAGGGCCGAGGTGCTATACTAGAGCTTTTTTTTTTTTGGCTCAGGTTAGCACTCTATCACTTCAATCACAGATCTATTTCTGAATTTGTGGCTCTTTCCTGCCTGGGATGGCTTTGAGCCACAATCCTTAGATCTCAGCTTCCTGAGTAGCTAGGATTACAGGTGTGAGCCACTCCCAACCGGCTTCCTTTCTGAATAATTTTTAAGTGAGAAAGACAATGGTTTTGACAAGTGCCACACTGTACAGATCTCTAAAATGAATTTATTTTGGATGATTATAACTTTGTACTAATTGGGAAACAACTTGTCAATTTTCTTTCCTAGTTCCTGGCAACCATGACTCCTTCCTTTGCTTTTATAGGGTTGACAATCATGCAGGATGTATTCTTCTGTGACTGACTTATTTTACTTAACACATATCCTGCAGCTTCATCCATCTGTTCAATCATGTTAGGATTTCAGTTTTCTTAAAGGCTGAATCATGTTCCACGGCATGTATATACTCTTTTTTGGGGGGTGAGGAGATGGGGGCGTACTGAGATTTGAACTCAGGACCTTTTGCTTGCTAGGCAGTTCAAGTGTTTCACCACTTGAACCATACCTTCAGCCTTTTTTGCTCTGGCTAATTTTGTGATCAGGTCCTGCTTAATACCTGGACTTGTCTGGACCATGAATAGATGGGATGACAGGCTCACATCAACATGTCCAGCTTTTTCTGTTGAGAAGGAGTCTTGCAAACTTTTTTCAACAGACTGACCTATGAAATTCTCCTGACCCATCTCCTGAGTAAATAGGATGACAAGTGACTGACTGGGATTATAGATGTAAGCCATCAAATCTGTCTATGCCACTTTTTCCTTATTCACGTATCTATTAATGGCCATTTAGGTTCATTTCCATAAGTTGGCTATTATTAACATGCCTACAACAATCATGGGAGTGAATATACCTTTTCTAGATTCCATTTTCAATTCTTTTGGATGTGTGCATATGTGTATGTATACACACATACACACACATATCCACTTCACAGCTAGAATCACAAATTAAAAATAGAAATACTGAGGCCAGGCACCAGTAGCTCATACCTGTAATCTTAGCTATTCAGGAGGCTGAGATATAAGGATCTTGGTTTGAAGCAGACAAATCTGAGAGACTCTTATTGCCAGTTAATAAGCAAAAAGCTAGAAGTAGAGATATGGCTCAAGTGGTAGAGTGTCAGCCTTGTGTAAAACAGGGCAAGCAAAAGTATGAGGTCCTGAGTTCAAGCTTCAGTACTGGCAAAAAAAGTAACGTAGACCATTCATTTTTCCCCTAATCCTTTGGTACATCCACATTGGGCTGCCTAGGGCCTTATTTTAGATTTGCTGTGTAGAATCATAAGAGATGATGAAAAACCCTGGAGATTTGAGTTTTGAGTCTCTGGAATTCAATCACTACTTCTATTATTGATTTACCTGACAAGAAAATTTGTTTCTGGCTGAGAAAAGGGAACTAGGAAGAGGTAAGGAGGGGATAATGGAGACATTTGCTTTGCTTTGTTTTCCTTCTTGCTTCATGATGTTTGGTTGGTTAACTGCTTCCTAATTCTATCACTGGAGAATGAAAAGAAGAGACAAAACTTCTTCCATTGCTTTTACATTTTATGAATTCTCCAGGCAAAAGTTTCATAGGGATAGCTAAAGATGTGGCAAGTTAAAGTGAAATCAATGCATAGTTTATTATCCATGCTTTCCAGCTGCCTTCCAATTTTTCTTCCCCTCCCTGAAATCTCTTCATTAACGTCTAGGATTCTTGCCAAAGGCAAGACTGTGGGGGACCTTCATGAAATCCCTTAGACCTGAAGTTTCATCAACAGGTATCCCGCTGTTCCATTGTTCAAAGTAAACTCTTAAATGTTTCAGTTTTTCAAAGGTCTAAGTTAACACTCATTAGTCCTGCAATCTTTATGTAATCAAACGTACCTTATAAAAGGTGAGAGAGGAGGAGCTACATTTGAACAGAACCCAGGCCCAAAGTTAAGACAATGGAAGGAACAGACCTTGGGGAAGCTAGAGAAAAGGAACTTAACCTTGGTTCCTTAATCATTATGCTCTTCATCGTACAGGAGATGCTTTCCATCACCAAAGACCAGTGCTGTAGCTAGTCTTCTGTTCTAAGATGTATTAAGTTCTGTAGAACCCAGCAATTAAATCTTGATTTTTGTGTAATCACTTCAATGTCACAAGCAGATGGTATGACCAAGGAGTAGTTTTGCATAACCTGTAGTGCTGCTTTTCTTCCTCTGTCCTCTTCTCTTGGAGAGCAGTGACCCAAAGTCACATTCCTTCATTATCACACTTCCTTCCATAGACTGGACAGGCCCTTGTCCAGGACACCAATCTCTGTGAAAACTCTCTAGGCTGGCGGGAACGCTAGTTCCAGAAGCAATCTGACTTGTTTCAGATGCTTATCTTCTGGCACTTGCTCTTAAAAAATAAAAGCTTGGGTAGGAGAATAAAAAAGGCCATGCATGTATGTATGAGAGAGTCAATTACACCCAGATTCACTGCCCATGCCAGGGAGCAGAGAGCGGTGAGCTGAATGTGCCAAGTCCCCCACCTACAATTTGTGAGAGAGGACTGAAAATGCCCAATTTACCTTCCACTAGTCACACTCACTATCATTATTACAGGTGACTCAGTTGTAGCTTGGGTGGGGTTACCAGATAGATTAATAGTCACCAACAGCAACCCTCTAAGCCAGGGCTGTGCACAGGATTGTTCACTGAAGAGGGTATAAGTGGACATCTGTGTTGGATGTTAAGCAAGGGACAGAGGTAGCACATATGTGTAGATATACACACAGCCTGATGTGAGACATAAGCATGTATTATTGGGTCATTGTGTTTGCTATACATGGATACTTGGCTTTGTGATGATGGGGGTAGCATGCAGGAAGGAAGAGAAGGTGGGTGGGAGATAGAGGCATAGGACACCATGAGAATGGAGGGGCATGCAAAATGTGGGTGGCATGGGAACTGATTTATGGCTGCGTGGAGTCTGAAAAAGTTCTTTGTCTGGCTAAATTAAGGAGAATTAAAAACTTATTTTCAGTGCTGAAGAAGTAATTTTTATTACTTCTCCTTCTCAAATGGATTCAAGGTGCTGAAATCCGTGGGAAGGTTGGCACAGGGGAGGAGCGGGCATGGCTGGTTTTCCTGATCTGTTGCCTCCACCCCTGCTAGAGGGGCCAGATCCCTGCCCATCCACTTGGAAAAGCTGTGCTTTATCTTCATTTTCTGTTTTGTTTTTTATCGATATTTTCTGTCTTCTCTCTTAACTGCATCCAATGAAATTGGCACAAGGGTGGCTTGGGATGATGGCTTGCTGCGGCCCCATTATTTCTGCCTACTGATTTCTGAGATTTCTGCTTTTTGTCTGTCCTTCAACTCATCCTGCCTCTCCTGTTATTCATCATGCATTCCCATTCTTTTGTTAACGCTGCCCATACGTTTTGGTATTAAAGGTGGATCTGCTTTGTGAAAGGTACAATAAAGTTAATAAGAGAAAGGAATGCGTTTTGATCAATGTCATGAGTCATTAGGTTCTTGTGTGTTCCATACCTCGTCTTTGTAGATATGTGATACTGAGATGCAGGGAAAGAAAAGTAAATTGTACAGCCACTTCAACTCACCAGGAAGGATATTCTTTTTGAGTCCTCAGCTATGTGAACACTTTCCCCCCCACATTGCTCTTGTTCTTTTCAATTATTTTATTTTTGAAATAGTATACATTTGCAGCATGAAGGGATTTCATTGTGGTATTTCCATACTTGTACATGGGGCACTTTTAACAAATTGACCTCTTCTACCATATTCCCATTCGTCCCCTCTGTTCGTCCTCTTTTTTCTTTTTGTTGAAGGTCCCAGGGTTTGAACTCAGAGTATTGGGCTTGGTCAAGGCTGGTGCTTGGCTGGTATTCTACCACTTGAGCCAAAACTTGCTTAATTTGGAGATTAAGCTTTTTGGAATTTTCTACCCAGTCTGTCTTTGAACCACAGTCCTCTAGATCTCAGCCTCCTAAATGGCTAGCGTTACAAGTGTGAGCCACTTGTGGTTACTTCCTCCTTATATTTTCAAACAATGTTGGGTGGGTTTCATTATGCTGTATACACACACACACACACACACACAGCCAGTCAGTCTTCATCACCCTCTTTTCTTTTTTCCCCCAATTTTAGCTAGCAAGGGGAGTATTGAATTATATGATTTTAGTTGTAGGAATCCTTAAAGAACATTAGCATGATATTAGCACACTAATGCTTTGGGGTACCCTGTCAGAAACCACCTAGTCTGCTTCAATTGCTGGGCTTCAATGTGTACATTACATATTGAGCTTTGGCAAGTTGGGATCCCTAGAGTGTTTTATGCCCTTTCCATGTTTATTAGGTGAGTAAACTGGGCCAGACAACAAAGAGAAAAGGAAACAGGCTTTCATTAAGAGCTCTACTTGCAACCTGTATAGTTAAAGATGCTCAACAATATTTTAATATTATTTAGGTGATATCAACACAACTGAAAATATTTTATATATTCTTAGGAAGTGGGATCTAGCCATCTGTATATCTATCTATCTACCTATCTATCTAAATTTAAGGCTGTTTGATTATACTTTTTGATTAGGAACAAGATTTTTTTTTTGATGTTGAAATTAGGAGAGTTTGGGAAGAAAAATTGCTGAATAAAGGACTTGGCCATCACCTGGTGGTAGATTTCCCTTCTCCTCTGCTAGAAATACTGTTGCAATACTAAATGCAAAGATCTTATTTGGCCTTCAAGAAGTTGGATGGCCACATTTGGACCAAATCAAAGCAACAGTAAAAAATGAAATTTAAAGAATATCCATGTAATTGTATAGTGAAATAAAATGGTTCAGAATCCTCTAAATTTTGCACCCTCCAAGAATGTAATAATCATTCATTCGGTTCCTCTGTTCCAGTCATCCATGGATTCTGCCTTTATTAAATTCATAGTCCATTTGTGCCCATATGACAGAGTACAAACTAAGTAATTTACAATGAACAGAAATATATTGGCTCATAGATTTGGAGTGTGCAAAGTCCATTATAAAGGCATCTGGTGAGAGCCCTTGCTGCTTACATAATATGGTAGGAAACATAGTGGTGGTGAGGGGTGGTAGAGAGACAGAGAGAGAGAGAGACAGACAGACAGACAGACAGAGACAGAGACAGAGAGAGACAGAGAGAGGAAGATAGAGAGATAGAGGGAGACAGAGAGACAGAGAGAAACAGAGAGGCAGAGAGAGAGACAGAGAGAGACTGAGAAAGGGAGACAGAGAGAGATAGAAACACACACACAGAGAGAGAGAGAGAGACTTTCATTTAATAAGAAACCCAGAGTCTTTCTCTAATTTAAACTCAGTGGGACAACTGGTTTCCAGTTCAGCAGATCATTCTTCTGAGTGGCGTTCACTTTCTCTTTACTAAAACTCTTTAAAACTGTGGAAAAAAAGACATCTATTCCCATAGTAACAACAGTAATCTGGTCATCGCCTACGCACCTCTTAATGGCCCCACCTTTTTAAAAATAATGTTCCGCTGGTACAGGGGATTAAATTTAAAGCCTTGACCATGCCAGGCAGGCATTCTACCTCTGAGCTTGACCCCAACTCTCTACCTCTCAACAGTATTGTAATGACAATTAAATTTCAACATGGGTTTTGTAGGGAACAAACATTCAAACCATAGCAAATTACTTTATTGTTAAAAAAGTTATTAGAACCTTTTATCACAGAATTTGGAGAAACTGTACAGATCATTTATTTCTCTAGTCACAATTATTCTTTCAGGGAGGGTGACAGGAGATAAGGAACATGCAAGTGAGTGAGAGGTAGGGGGAGAGAATCATGCTAATGAGTAACTTTGGCCCTAGGACCCTGCTTCAACTAGAGAAGCCCTATGTGGTTGGATGTGAATATTATAAATGATCTCAAAGGCAGGCATTGGTGGTTCACACCTGTAATCCAAGCTACTCAGGAGGCTGAGATCATGGTTCAAAACCAGCACAGGCAGGAAATGTCTATGATACTATTATCTCCAATTAACTACCAGAAAACTGGAAGTGACATTGTGGCTCAAAGTGTTAGAGTGCTAACCTTGAGCAAAAGAGCTCAGGGACAGCGCCCAGGCCCTGAATTCAAGCCCAACAAATGACTAAAAAGAAAAAAAAAATCTGATAGAGCTTTATAAGCCATTGTTGCTGACATAAACTGACCTGGCATGGTTAAGTCATGGTTTTCCAGTTTTGTAGTTAGCAATGGAATTTTCATTTTCTCTACAATATTTTCTGATTATAAATTCAGTTTTGTATTATTTATATTATATATATATAAAACAGATGTGACAAATCAATATAGAGAATAGATGAACCCAGAATGGATCAGACAGAAGAAAAACTTTGGGTTCCTCACTAGATGGACATCTCTTACAGTTGGGAATTTCAGTGCTTGGTTCCCAGACTTTGACACTACTGGGAGGTTGTGAAACCTTTAGGAGGTGGGATCTACCAAGAGGAAGTTGGGTCATTGGGAGGGTGTGCTCTCAATGGGATATTAGGACCTTCCCTTGGCTCCTTCTCCCTCTCATTTCCTGACTACCATGAGGTAAACAAGGTTTCATCCACCATATCTTTCTGCCAGAATGTGCTGTGTCAGCACATCCCAAAGGCAACATGGCCAAGCAGTTGTGGACTGAAATCTCTTCAACTGTGAACTAAACTAAATCTTTTCTTTGTTATCTCAGTTGTTTTGACCCAGAGAATGAAAGCTGACTTACACATTTTCCCTTGGTCTTCTGAGATATCTCCACATGATTTTAACATTTCAGGATAGAGTGTGGAAATCACTAATTTTTTTAATATAAATTTTTTTATTGTAAAGATACTGTACAGAGTGGCTAAAGTTACATGAATAAGGTAATGAGCACATTTCCTATTGAGCATTATTACCCTCCCCTTTGTTTTTCCCCTATCATCCTTTCCCTTCCCACCTCCCCAACTCCTCCCTCCCCCCTCAAAGTTGTAAAGTTTGTTTTCAACATAATGTCTTGTATATCTCATTGTTACAATGGGTCAACCTGTGTCCTTATTTCCCTTCCCCTCCTCATATTCGAAAAATGTATATGTAAGATGTAGGGCACTGGAATCAAATACAGTGATAACAGGGGTTATACCATGGTGGAAGAACATACAAAAATCACATGATACATTTTAAGTACATTAAAAACAACAGCAAAAAGATAAAACCTCTTGTGTTCCTATCTTGGGGTTCATTTTGCTTAGCATCATCTTATATGGTCATATATGTACATAGCTTTTGACCTATTCTGCTTGTCCTAGACATATACTAATTATTGCAGATAAGAGAAATCATGAGACCTATGTATTTTTGGGCCTGGCTTTTTCCCAAGTCTTTCCATGTCCTAGCAAATGGGGTAGTGTCATTCTTTCTGATGAAGGCATATAATGCATATATATGTATTTCATATATATATCTATATATCACATTTTCTTGATCCATTCATCTACTGAGAGGCATCTGGGTTGATTCCATATCTTAGCTATGGTCAATAATGCTACGATAAACATAGTTGTGCTGGTAGCTTTAGTATAGCCTTGCTTGTGATTGTTTGGGTAAATGGCTAAAAGTAGGATTACTGGGTCATAGGGGAGCTCTATGTGTAGTCTTTTGTGGAACCTCCATACTGCAGAAATTACAATCTTGACAACTGTTTGCAGATGAAAGAACACCTCATTTGTCCAAGGGCATCTTCTGTGTGCTTAGCTTGTACAACAACTGTAAACAGACCTTAGAGAAGAAAGATTTTGGGGAGATTGTGAAGTTGTACCCCAGGAGATGCAAAGGGGCAGATGGACAGGCGATTTAGGGTCATCAGATGACAGGGAGTGGGTCATGAGGAAGCTTACCCTAAAGGGGCTGAGTGCACCAATGGAAAGATGACAAATCCAAGCTGGACACAACTTAAGGCATGAAGCTGTTAGAACTTCCCAACAAATCACAGGAAAAGATATGGGTTTATAAGCCCTTGGGTCATTGTGAATACTGCCAGAGGTGTATTTTGTAAGTAATTATCTGTTCATTTTACTATTGACTTCTGCCCTACTTCCTTCCACTGCACCCTATACCCCCTATACCACAGGTTTCATAGAACACCTCCCTCCCATCTCCTAACTTTACTGGCTGATTGCTGAGCCCAGGTCAGCTGGCCTTCTTGTCCTCATTTGGCCATTCTATGTGTATGTAGAAGTCACAATTTCCTGAGTGACCCTAAATCATGCATAGGGAAGAGATTCACAGAAAGTAAATCCTATGAGGAGAACTGAAGAAAACATTTGCTTTCTAACTGGAGAATAGAGAGTTATGAAACTTTTAATTTTGTAATCAAGCCATAATTTAAACTGCCTTTGGTAGTATACTGGATAATCCTCTTGTGGCTTTTTACTCTGAAGAAGTCTTTGAACACATTGGGTTGTCAGTCAGTGTGTCTGTACTTCAGCTATCAGAACTGTATCAACCATCGTAAGATGCCATTGCAAGCTGGGTGCCAGTGGCTTGGCATCTGTATTCTTAGCTACTCAGGAGACTGAAGACTAAGGATCGTAGTTCAAAGCCAACTTAGACAGATAAATTTGTGGGTCTTTTTTTTTGTCGGTCGTGGGGCTTGAACTCTGGGTCTGGGCACTGTCCCTCAGCTCTTCAGCTCAAGGCTAGTGCTCTACCACTTGAGCCACAGCACCACTTCCAGTTTTCTAGTCATTTATTGGAGATAAGAATCTCATGGATTTTCCTGCCTGGGCTGGCTTTGAACTGTGATCTTCAGATCTCAGCCTCCTAAGTAGCTAGGATTACAGGTGTGAGCCATCAGTGCCTGGCAAATCTGTGGGTCTTACATCTTCAATTCACTAGCAGAAAGCTATCAAGTGATAGCGCATTGGCCTTGAGTGAAAAAGCAAAGGGACAATACCCAAGTGCTGAGTTCAAGTTCCAGTACTGGCCCAAAAAAACAAAAGGAAACCAATGCACACTCACTCACACATCTACCCTAAGTCATTTGATTTTTCAGGACTATCTCGTCCTACCTCATTTGTGACTTTTTTTTCAGATGCATTGTTGGAGTTGAGAGCAAAGACTGGGGCTTAAGTGTAAACTTTTTCTCTGTGGGAAACCCAAAAGCTTGTAACGTAATGATCTGTGGCCTGGGGCCTCTTTAGCACAGTTAATTAATTCTAACGACAAATATTTATTGTACATGGAACATACCAGGCAATGCCCTAACTGATTGAGACAATCTGATATGGTAATGAAGGGTGGGTTTGAAAAATGAAATAATTTAAAAATGTAGTTAGCAACTAAAGGTTTGGGAAGGACAATGGCAGGCATTATGCTTGCATTAAAAACTATGGAGTAACTGGCCCACAAGGTCTTAGTTAGCTCATCTGCCTCTGTTCTTGCTGGGGGAAGGGAGGCAGCTCTTGGCTTGTGGCCAGTGTTTGTCCTCCGTCTCATGACAAGCTCCCATGTCTTCTGGGTGGGCTTGTGTCTATTGTTACATATTTGTCCCAGCATCTAGACCACTTCTGAACTGTCCTCAGAGAATACACCAGGGGCTATTCAGTGGGATAGGCGGCTGGTGGAAGAGCTCTGGCTTAATTTGTTCCGCTCCCTTTGGGTCCTTCAGCACCAATTCATTTGTTTGTATTTGGGAGTAGGGGGAGGAAATAATGAAAAGCCTTTCAGAATTGTCTAGCTTTTCTTTCCTGAAATTTGACATGAAAGTTGTCATTGTTTTCCTTCCTGGCTTCCAAAAGAATAAATCATTTGAGCTACAACATGAGCAACAGCAACAATTCAAGGTGGTATGGGCTGCAAAATGGTTGACTTTTGAGTGTGGGTGTCTGTTTGGTTAGCATTTGAATGTGGGCTGAAGTTGAGGTGGGTATAAAGGGGGTGTGTATTTATTTTTAAACTTGTGACTGTAATGAAAACCAGTTGCCTCTCTAACAAGTGCATTATTTCTCCCCTAGAAAGTCTCAGAGTTGAACAAAAGCTACAGGGGTTTCACATGTTTTGATTTTTCCTAATTTAACCTAGTTGTGTTTTACCCTATATCGATCAGTCTTGCACTCTTTGATCACAGATCCATTGATGACTTCTCTCCTATATTTGTGGCTTCTTGACATTTTTAGTTGGTGGACAGATGCTGGGGCCTCCTTCTACACCCACTTGTGGTGTGGAAATAGGGAACCCCTTTCTGAGGTGTGAGACCCAACTTTTCTGCCTGTTGCAAACCAGTCCAATTCCAGGTCCATTATTGTGACTGCCAAGAGAACATTCTTTCCCATGTGCCAACCATTGGGAATAGAATGGAATTAAAATCCTTCCTTGAGGGCTGGTGGTATAGTTTAGTGATGGAGCCCTGGGTTTAATCTGTAGCACTGAAGGAAAAGAAATCGTTCCTAGAGTATGTAGGCTGCTGAGTTGGAGGCAGCAAGCACAGCTGGATGGAGAGAGGTCTGCAGACAGCATTGTGCTGGCCACTGTTATCGGTTTGGCCAAGGAGAATGCAGATGGAATGATTTACTAGGTGTGTCTCTCACCTCACATGGATGGTGGTGGGAGAGGATGGAATGCACTTCTTTTCTGTAACACAATGCTCTTGGCGAGGACACATCACAGTTATTAAAAATGTGGCAATGAGGTGAGCTATAAATGCAAACCTTTACATAGAAAAATCCAGAAGAAATAACTAAGGACACAAAGATGTAGTAGAGACTGCTAGGGAGGAAAATAAGATTACAAGTGTAACATTAATCAACACACATGTATTCATAAACTGCTTTTTAAATGGCACTTCCTTTGTACAATTACTTAAAGAAAATAATAATTAAAAATGATTACAAATAGGTGAAAAGTGGAGAGAAGGACTAGGGCATGTTAAGAGTAGATGGGTATTTTGAGGAAGTCCAATCTCAGGGCTGATTAAACAAGGTCAAACCAGGTGTGACCTTGTCCCTGCTCTCCCTGAGAGGGAGAATTGATTCCTAAGTCTACACAAATGAAAACAAGTAAGAAGAAAAGAGAGACCAGAGAGATTGGGGTCATTGGTATCCCTGAAACTGTGGACAGTGTACATTGGAGTCAATTTCTATGGAATAGACTCAGAGACGGTGATATAGGATGTCTTGGATCTTTGTGAAGAGACACATTCTCTAGGACCAGAGAAGGCTCACAGCTGAGTCTTTATGAAGATACTCAGTTTCTAGGTATCTCTACCTTTTCTGGCTCCTACAACACTCCTCTGTGTTCTAATATATCTATATTCTGTTCTCACAACTTTGTGAAAAATGAGAAAATACACCAAAAAGAGCTGGCAAATAACAGGAACAATTCATTGTGCTGAACAATACTGATATAGACAGATATATATATATATATATATATATATATATGTATATATATATATATACATCTGTATATATACATATATGTGCAGATGTATATAGATATATAGGTGTTTATATACATATATGTACACATATATATGTATACATACATGTATACATATATGTATATATGCATCTATATACATCTATACATGTACATCTATTATCTATATATACATATATACACATATATACATATATATGTATATATGTACACACATATACACATATATACATATATATAATATATACATATATATCAGTTTTGTTCAGCACAATGAATTGTTCCTGTTATTTGCCCAGCTCTTTTTTGTGTATTTTCTCACTTCTCACAAAGTTGGGAGATTCTTACAACAAAGAGAGCAAAGGTCACTTTGTGTTATTCACATCCTTGAGAGTTCTGTAAAAATGTAGGCATACATCAATATTCCAACTTCATTCTTCAAGGAAATAGAAGAGGCAATCCAAAAATTCATATGGAACAATAAAAGACCCGAATAGCAAAAATGATCCTTAACAGAGAGAACAGTGCTGGAGGAATATCAATACCAAATTTCAAACTCTACTACAAAGCCATAGTAATTAAAACAGCTTGGTATTGGCACAAGAACAGACCTCAGGACCAGTGGAATAGAGTTGAAAACCCAGAAAGGAACCTACACACCTATAGCCATCTAATCTTCGATAAGGGAGCTAAAAAAATAGAATGGAAGAAAGACAGCCTCTTCAGTAAATGGTGCTGGAAAAATTGGTTAATCAATTGTAGAAAACTAAAGCTAGATCCTTATATATCACCCTGCACCAGAATTAACTCCAAATGGATCAAAGACCTCGGAATCAAAGCAGACACCCTGAATACATTACAGGATGTAATAGGAGAAACCCTAGGTCTCTTTGGCACAGGCTGAAATTTTCTTAATAGAGACCCAGAAACACAACAAATCAAAGAAAGGTTGGACAAATAGGATTGCATGAAATTGCAGAGCTTCTGCATGGCAAAGGACATAGCTAGCAAGATCAATAGAAAGCCCACGGATTGGGAGAAGATCTTCACTAGCCATAAAACGGACAAGGGTCTCATATCTAAAATATACCTAGATCTCAAAAAATTAAATCCCCTAACAACAAATCCTCAAATAAACAACTACCCAATTAATAAGCGGGCTAAAGAGTTAAAGATAAACTTCTCTGAAGAGGAAATAAGAATGGCTAATAGAAGTCCTTTAAATAAGAATACAGGTGGACCCGTTGCAACAATGAGAAGTACAAGATGTCATGTCGAAAACGAACTTTACAACTTTGGTGGTGGGGGGGGGAGGATTGGGTGGGGGGTGGGGGAAGGCTGGGAAAGGATAGGAAGGGGAAACAAAGGAGGAGGCTACAATGCTTGATAAGAAATATACTCATTATCTTGCCCATGTAATTGTAACCCCTCTGTACAGTGTTTTCACAATAAAAATTTAAAAAAAGAATGGCTAATAGATACATGAAGAACTGCTCAACCTCCCTAGCCATAACAGAAATGCAAATCAAGACAACATTGAGGTTCCACTTCACTCCAGTTAGAATGGCTACAATCAAGAACTCTAACAACAACAGATGCTGGAGGGGATGTGGACAGAAAGGAACCTTACTGCATTGTTGGTGGGAGTATAAACTTGTTCAACCACTTTGAAAAGTAGTATGGAGGTTCCTTAAAAGACTCCACCTAGAGCTCCCCTATGACCCAGCACTCCCACTTTTGGGCATTTACCCAAATGATCACAAACAAGACCATATTAAAGCTACGAGCACAACTATGTTTATTGAAGCATTATTTACCATAGCTAAGATATGGAGCCAGCCCAGATGCTCCTCAGTAGATGAATGGATCAAGAAAATGTGGAATTCTATGCCTCCATCAGAAAGAATGACATTTGCCCCATTTGTTAGGAAATGGAAAGACTTGGAAAAAATTATATTAAATGAAGTAAACCAGGCCCAAAGAAACATAGGCCCCTTGGTTTCCCTTATTTGAAATAACTTTTCTGCTTGTCTGAGACAAGCAGAAAAGGTCAGATAAGATGATGTTAAGTGAAATGAACCCCAAGATAAAGACACAAGTATTTTTTTCTTGCTATTGTTTCTAATGTATTTATAAAGGACCATGTGATTTTTTGTTGCTTTGTATGTCCCTTCCCTACAATATAACCCCTGTTTTCACTGTATTTGTTGTTGGTATAATTTAGGGAGCAGAAGGGTAAAAACAAATTGTTTAAATAGGGATACAGGTGGACCCATTGCAACAATGAGATGTATAAGACGCTATGTCAAAAAACAAACTTTACAATTTGGGGGTGGTGGTGGAGGGGGAGGAAATGTAGTTGTGGAGATGGCAGGAAAGAAGGGGTATTAGGGGAAAAACAAAGGAGGAGGCAACAATGCTTGATAAGAAATGTACTCATTACCTTGCTCATGTGATTATAACCCTTCTGTACAGTATTTTCACAATAAAAAACTTATTAAAAATGTAGGTATAAGTGAACATGGGGCAAATGATAGCTCCATAGTAGAATATGGTCCCTCCTTTCCCCTTCCCTCCTTTTCCCTTTCCTGCCTTTCCTTCTCTTTTCCTTTTTTCCCCCTATCTCCTTTCTCCTCCCTCTTTTCCTCTCTCCATATCCTTCCCTTCCCTCCTTTCCTGCCCCTTCCCCTTGTAAATCAGTCAGAATTGAAATGATTCTAGACCTTAGTTTCTTCAGTGACTTGTCTGGAATGACATTTGCTTGCATTATGACTGCCAAATGATGCTCCAGGTCCAGGTGGGGATGGCCAAGGTGACAGGCCCAAGGAGAGCTATTATTTTGCTCTACAGATACTTAGATTATATGTCAGAATACAGTTCTATCTGGTAGTGCACTGTTTTATCTCCTTATTTTTGAAGAGAGAGAGAGAAAGAGAGATGGGGGGGAGACTATGTAGCTCAGGTTGGCCTAGAATTCAGTGTATAGCCAAAATTGGCCTTAACCTCTCAATCCTCCTGCCTCAGCCTCCTGAATTATTGGGATTACAGGCACATATGCCTGAACCTGGTCTATTTTTTGTGTTGTTTGTCCAGGTAGAATGTACTTCATATTGGGAACTGACTTCTTTCTGGGTTAAAAAGGTGATGGTGATAGCACATACTTGTGAAAAGGAGGACTAGGATCCAGGAATTAAAGGCAAAATCCTATCTCAAAAATGAGCAAAGTGAGGAGTATGGGGTGGGGCATATGGCTCAGGTGATAGAGTGTAAGGCCTTAAGTTTAACTCCCAGTACCATAATAAAAAAAGGAAAATTCCAATTTAGGGCAAAGACTTTACTTTTTAGAGCAATTTCTATCTAACATCAAAACTGACAAGTTACAGACCTTTCTAGAGCACATTTTTCCCTACTCCATGCATACATAGCCTCACCATTATCAACATCCCCTACCTGAAAGGTACATTTATTACAAAAGATAATCTATGTTGGCACCTGGTTATTATCAAAGTCCATGTTTACATTCACGTTCACTCTTGGTGTTGTACATTCCATGCACTTGGACAAATGTAAAATGAAGTACATATATCATTAATGTATAACAGATATTATTTTCGCTGCCCTAATACCCTCTATTCTCCACCTGTTCTTCCCATCCTCCCACTCATCCCTGGCTACCACTGATCTTTATTATGATCTCTCTTTATTATGATACACTCACCTCTTCCAGAATGTTATAGAGCCAATTCCATTATTGTATGTAGCCTTTTCTGATTGGTCTCATTCATTGAGTAACAGACATTTGAAGTTCCTCTATATTTTTTCATGGCTTGATAATTTTGTTTTAGTGTAAAAATACTACTCCTTTGTCCAAACATGCCGAATTAGTTATCCATCTATTTACTGAAGGATGCCTGTTTTCCCTAGCTTGGGTAATTATAATAAAGCAACCATAACATCTCTGTACAAGTTTCTTTGCAGATGTAAATTTTCAACCCACTTAAATTTAAATGCCAAGGAGTATAATTGTAATGTTGTATGATAAAAGAATGTTTAGGTTTTTTTTCTTTTTTTGCCCAGGCTGGCTTTGAATCATGATCCTCAAATGTCAGCCTCCTGAATAACTAGGATTATAGATTAAGGGGTCTGGGTGCTGTCTCTGAGCTCTTTTTGCTTAAGGCTAGTGCTTTACCAGCTTTATTTCTGTTTTTTTGAGTATTTAACTGAAGATAAGAGTCTCATGGGGACTTTTCTGCCTGGGCTGGCTTCGAACCACAGTCCTCAGATCTTAGCCTCCTGAATGGCTAGGATTATAGACATGATCCACTAGCACAGGCTTTTCCATGTTCTTATTTGATACTTATTTATAGTCTTTAGTGAGGTGTTTTTCCAATTTTTAGTTAGTGGTTAGATTTCTTATTGTTGAGTTTCAAGAATTCTTTGCAGAGCTGGGAAGGTGGCTCAGTGGTAGAGTGCTTGCCTTGCATGCATGAGGCCCTGGATTTGATTCCTCAGTACCACATAAACAGAAAAAGCCAAAAGTGGTGCCATGGCTCAAGTGGTAGAGTGCTCACCTTGAGCTAAAGAGCTGAGGGACAGTGACCAGGCCCAGAGTTTAAGCTCCATGACTGACAAAACAAAACAAAACAAAAAAATCTTTGCATATTTTGGACAGTCTTTTATCAGGTGTGTCTTTTCAAGTATTTTTTTCTGTGGTTTGATTTCTCATTGTCCTAACAATATCTTTAGCAAAACAGAAATTTTTAGTTTTAGTGATCCACCTGATATCTTTGTATTTAAAAACTCACCACCAGTGCTGGTGGCTCCACCTGTAATCCCCAGGAAGCTGAGATTGTGGTTCGATGCCAGCGTAGGCAGGAAAATCTGTAAGACTCTTATCGCCAATTAACCACGCAAACACTGGAAGTGGCATTGTGACTCAGTGGCAGAGGACTGGCCTTGAGCAAAGAAGTTCAAGGACAGTCTCAGGCCCCATGACACCCCCCCCCACAACAATAATAACAGCAACAATGAACCTCACCATCAAACATAGAGCATCTAGATCTTTTTCCTATGACATCATCTAGGAGTTTTATAATTTTGCATTTTATTGATGAACATTAAACTCTTTCTATGGCTTCTGAGACCCTTATTCATGTTTCTCAATACCTTCTCTCCCCTTCTGTTGCTTGTCCCCCCTTTGTCTCTCCGCTCCTCTTTTTTCTCCTTCCTTCCCATCTCCTTTCTTCCCTTCTCATCTCCTTTCCTTCCTTTTTCCTCTTTTACTTTCTTTCCTTCACTTTTGAGAGACAAAATCTTGCCATGTACCAGATTGCAAACCCAGATTGACTTTGAACTTGTGATATTCCTGCCTTAGTTTCTAGAGTGTTGGGACTACCAGTATGTGCTATCATGTCCAACTTACTTCCTCTTCAAGATTTTATCTCACCCAACTGCAGAAAAACATAAGTCATACCACAGCAATACAAATTCTTGCATACAACAAAGATAAAAGGAGCATATTTACATCTGCTGGGAGATCCTGGTAGTCCCAGGCCAATAGGCCAGGCTTATTATTGAATGGTCTTGTTTTTCTATATCATTATGCCTGCTCCATTCTCTTTCCTAGCCTACCATTGGCTTCTCTCCCACTCTGAATCAAGAATAAACTGAGATTGAATTGCCTTTTGAACCCTTTTGGTCAAGACTTCTTGTCCAGTACTTCTAAGATGTTGACAAAGTTCTGGAAATGACTACAGTTGAGCTGATGGTGTATTAGTGCCAACAAACATTGTGAGGAGACTGAGAACAAGAGTTCCACGAACATCTCTGGTCCATCTGCCCCCACATCAGCATTGTGCCTTTGACCTCAGCTGTATTTGGGTCCAGTTTACATCTGGAGCTTGAATGTCAGTTCCTTCCAAAATCATCTGCTGACCTCCTACACCAGAGAAAATTGGCTTTCACTCTCAGTTGTCTTTAATTCTGGTTTTGATTTTGCTATGTGCTGTACTTTAGATCTTTTCATTTTTAGGACCCAGCATTTTTCACTTTGGCTCTGGTGGATCAGTTGCTTGTTTATGTTCTATGGCTCCAATGACCCAGAAACCTATTATTGCAACATGGAAATCTTTGAAGAACAGGACGTTCATCTCCCTGAAGCAAGATTGGAGATCTGATAACTGTTGTCTCCCTCAACCTAGTGGTACCTGCTTACGTTGAATGATGGAGATAAAGAAGAACTTGTGGTGTCAGCCAGGATGTAGCTATGGGGAAGGCAGTGCTCTAGGGTATTAACAACAACTTAATTGGGAATTAGGCTGTTATGGTGTCTGGGCCTTGGGCTCCTATGTAGGTAAACTGAAGCCCAATGGAAACAGACCACAAACCAACCAGAAACCACTGTTTAACTGTACTAGAGACTTCCCAGCAGATTATAAAACAAATGCTCATCAAGAGCCAATAAATACAGTGAAAACAGGGGTTATACCATGGGGGGAAGAACATACAAAAAGAAACCAAAAAATCACATGATACATTATAAATACATTAAAAACAACAGCAAGAAAGATAAAACTACTTGTGTCCCTATCTTGGGGTTCATTTTGCTTAGAATCATCTTATATGGACATATGCACATAGCTTTTGACCTTTTCTGTTTCTCCTAGACATATACTAGTTATTGCAAATAAGGGAAACCATGGGAACTATGTTTCTTTGGGCCTGGCTTACTTCATTTAATATAATTTTTTCCAAGTCTTTCCATTTCCTAACAAATGGGGTAGTGTCATTCTTTCATTTTTCTAATTTGGGGAGGGGGAAAGAAATAAAAAAATGCTGAAATAAGGATACAGTTGATCCATTGTTACAATGAGATGTATAAGACACTATGTTGAAAATGAACTTTACCTCTTCTGTGGGGGTGGGGAGGGAGGAGTTGGGGAGGTTGGGAGGGAATGGATGGTATGGGAAAAACAAAAGAGGAGGTAACAATGTTCTATAGGAAATGTACTCACTATCTTACTCATGTAACTGTAACCCCTCTCTACAGTATTTTTACAATAAAATTATATATACAGAAAAAAAGAGCCAATCAAGTAATCACTCTGCTTAAGTACTCAGCCTTTGAAAGCCACAATTTATGCTGCTAAAGCAGAGCCCTCAGGACCTCTCCTGGTTCTGAGTGCTATCTGAAGTATGGCTTTTTGCAGAGGTAAACTGATAAAATTTGCCTGAAGTTTTTCTTCTAATAGGAACAACAAACACTCCTCCTTCCAGCAAATTGTATAGGGATTACATTTTATTAATAAATCCATTGGGTGTTATTAAACAGGCTTATTAAAGTGTACCAGGTGCTAGTAGCTCATACCTGTAATCCTAGCTACTCAGGAGGCTGAAATCTGAGAATCATAGTTTAATCCAGCATGGGTAGGTAAGTCCATGAGACTCTTGTCTCCAATTAACCAACTTAAAGCCAGAAATGGAGGTGTCACTTAAGTGGTAGGTGATTAACCTTGAACAAAAAGCTTAGGGATAACAGCTAAGCCCTGAGTTTCAAGCTCCAAAACCAGCATACCCACACACCCCCAGCCCCACCTCCCACACAGACAGACAAAAAAAAAAAAGAAAAAGATTTAAAAAAAGACAAAGTGATAAAGTGCTTGTGATTATGTTGTAAGTAGATAGATGAAATTATACAAGGAATGCTGTGATTTGAATAGGTGTCCCTGCAGAGGCCCTATACAGAGGCCTTTTGGAAGCTTGTTATTGGCCTGTGGTGCTACTGGAAGCTGGTGGAACCTAGCAGAAGGAATAGGCCATGGGGGGGGGGAGGGGCATATCCTTAAAGGGAATATTGAATATTGGAACAGTAACACTACTTTTTCTCTCTCTGCTTCCTGATCACTATGAGGTGAACAGTTTTTTTCTATTGCATACTCACACCATGATGTGCTGCCTCAACTGAGGCCAAAGCAACGAACCAACGGACCATGGACTGAAACTCCCAAACTGTGAACCCAAATCAACTTTTCTTTCATTTTTTGCGGTACTAGGCTAGGGATCAAATCCAAGGCTAGGCAAATTCTCCACCACTGAGCTACATCCCTAGCCCTGAACCTTTCCTCTTCTTGATTTATCTCAGGACTATGTGACAGTAACACATGGAGAGATGGGAGACAACACAATGAAAGTTGTACCACAGTAAATTTAGGTCACGTAGAGAAATCACCCTGGGGGATGGTCATTGCACAGATGCTGCAGAGGAAGGATGTGTTAGATTTTCTAGGCCAGCCTTGAGAACTAGTCAATACACTGGCTTTATCATAATCATCAGGGTGCTTATAAATTTACCTCAGGAACTGTGAGCCAGGGCTACTGTCTACAAATATATTTTCATCTCTTTCCCTCCCATTCACAGGTGAGGTTGCTTAGTATCAAGATTGATGGAGTCATTTGTGAGTAATCTACAAATCATAGCCTCTGGGCCAAATCCGGATCCTGTGTGTTTTGTAGCTAATTGCTAAGAATGTGTTTTACATGCTAAAACATTATAAATAAAACCAATACAAACCCCTCCTCAAAAATGTGTGACAAGGATGTAAGTGGCTTGCAGAGTCTAAGTTATTTACTATCTAATCCTTTATGGAAAAGTCTGTCTACTTCTGCTTAGGTAAGGATATGTAAATATGGCTTTATAAATGGCAAAGATCTGGGAAGGGAGGTGAAGGGTAAACAAAGGAGGAGGCTGCAATGCTTGGTAAGAAATGTATGCATTTTCCTGCCCATGTAATTGTAACCCCTCTGTACAGTATGTTTTCAAATAAAATAAAATAAAAAAAAATAAATGGCAAAGATATGGTAAGATTTGTTAAATATCTTCCTCCATACAGGCCAGTGGAGGGATTCATTACTACCTTTATAAAATCTATTGTGCCTCCCATGCTGTTGGGTGCCTTATATTCCCATCCCCACAATGATGTTCCAGTAAGGCAAGGAACAAGTGGCTGGGGGGGGGGGGTGTTAATTTATTTCAACTCCTTTGTGTAGTTATGGAAAAAGTAAGCAGGTCAGGCCTTAGAAATTCTGGAAAAGAAAATTCCCAGTTGCAACTAATATAAGGTACAGAGGTGAACATCTTCTGATCTCTCTCTCTCTGTCTCTCTCTTGTGTGTGTGTGTGTGTGTGTGTGTGTGTGTGTGTGTGTGTGTGTGTGTATATATATATATATATATATATATATGCCAGAGAGCCCAAAGAGCCCAACGTCCAAAGGCCAAGGTCTTCTCAGAAAATCTGAGTCTGTTTTCAGAAGGAATAGCCCAGTGGCTTTCTGATATATGTCATGGAGAATCTCTGCTATAATTCAATTTCAGAAGATGGTTTGATTCAGTGCCTGGCCTAGGGATGGACCAATTCTGGAGAAGTCACCAAACATTCCTTGATAATGGATTGTATATTATATATATGATAATGGATTATATATTATACATCATATATACTGCATATGCGTATACATGTGTACATTTTTGAAAAATGGTTTACAAATTGGCATACAGATTGTTTTGGTATGTAAACATGGACAATAAGGAGATGGAAAATGGCCAGTATAAAAAGAAATCTGATCTCAAAACTCTTGAAAAGAAAGGGTCTAGCCCTAATTAGATTTGTCATGCAAACTCAAGACAAAGACTGCATTTGTGAGCAGAGCTGTTTTCATGGTGTATGACTGTGTGCCTTGTTCAGTGGGCCTGGGATTTGGGGAGCAAAGTTTGAATATGGACCATGATAAAAGATTTGCAGCACTGATGCCCATGTGTTGTTTCCCCGCTAATGCCAATTGAGAGATCCATCCTGGCTCCAGGGAAAGTGCTGGGGGTTGACTTTCGAGGGATTCAGCTGAGAAGAATCCTGTGAACATCATGAGCCATTTGGTTGGGGTTAGGATGCCTTTGGATTGAATAATCCTGGAGTTCCTGGAAAACTCATGGACACTTAAAACACTAGCTTTTTTGCTGAAATATCATGGAGCTTGGGCAATTTACTAAAAAATTCAAGGCAACATTTGCAGACTGACTTTGTATAGATATGTTGGGCTGCATGTGGTACTTTATTCCTGTACAGATATGGAAATAGAGGTGTGGTTGCGGTATAGTCATTTCTCCAAGTTCTTAGACACATGCTGAGCGGACCAGTCAGATTTCAAAACCTCTCTTCTAAACCACCCTAGCCTGTCTTGAAGAGTCTCAGGCAGTTAAGAAGATCAAAGATCATTAACCAATCTCAGAAAAGGAAGCAGAATTAGAGAAATGAGTAGCTTGTTCAAGGTTGTTCTGCAGTCTTCAGGAACTCCTATAGACCTGCTTTGTAGACTAAGTGGGACTGAGTTCCATCTACTTCTACAAACTGAAGTTGTCAGATGGAGTTGAAACCTCCGGGGATAAAGGAGCCTTGAAGGAAAGGGAGCTTTGCAGAGGGAGCATATTCAACCTCTCTTAATGATCTGTTGGTTGATGTCCTCTATGAACGGACATTTAGGAGGCAGGAATGTCTGAGTTACTTTTGGCATGTTGGCCTGCACACTACCTATTTATTTTGTTCTTGAAACATTAACTTGGCAATTCTAAAGCAATTTCCCCAAAGTTTGGAGTTCATGGAAATAGGCCAGGTACAGGAAAAGTCCTTTCCACCCCAACCCAGCACCCCAAGAGATCATAAGTTCAGATTGAGACTCAGCCTCAGAGATGAATATTAGTGGCTTTCTGATATATATATATATATATATATATATATATATCTCAGAATCCCTGTTATAATTCAGTTTTGGAAAATGGTTTGATTCAGTGCCTGGCCTGGGGATGGGCCAGTTCTGGAGAAGTCACCAAACATTCCTTGATGATGGATTAGAGTAGAACTGAGTCTCCTCTCTGTGTGAGACCCTTCCTAGTGATTAGGACTCACTGGATGAGCTTGTGATCTATTGCCTTTGGAGTTCATGTCTTCTTTGTTTTTTAGTTTTTGTTATTTTTTTGTCTATAAGAGTTAAATGGATTAAAGAGTCATGGAAATGGCACATGAACATAGGCAGGCAGCCTACATAGGATAGTCTGGTCTTCTTATTCTTATAGTTGACTCTTCTTCCAGCTTCTACCTTTGTAGCTACAAATGTGGATAAAAGGAAGACAGAATGAACACTTTGCTCTTTCTTCTGCTTTTGCTCATCTTTGTAGCTAGAAAAGATACAGCTTGAACATGGCTCTTCATCTATGAAGAAAATCATTTCTTTATAGGCTCATTGGTAAAAGAAAACAAAAACAAAAACAAAGAAGGCTAGAGCTATGAAGAGTCCTTAAAGAATATTTTGTTTGATACCCTTGTTTCCAAGAAAAGCAAATGAGATGTGATTAACTTAAGGTCCTCACACAATGGTAACATCATGGTTGGGCTTCTGGCCTTGAGTCTCAAGACAGTGCCTTGCTGCCTCTGAAATAGGGAGTTCAAAAGAAAACTCATGGTCCATAGCAAAAGGAGGAGAGGAGATTCATTCGTTCAAAAAATTTTGTTGAGAAGCTCTTGGGCTTAAAAAAGAACAAGACAGAATTCTCTACCCTCACTTTCTGGTGCTTATAAAAGCAGGTATTTGCAGAGAGCATTCTTGGACTGAATTTTCTTTGCTCTTTCTGTCTCTTTAGTTGGTGAGAACAAATACGTTGCAAGGCCTTTTTAGGAAGGTGGAGAGAGAGGGAAGAGGTGAGGGAGAGAGAATTAGGTGTATAGGAAAGGTGGGGAAATGCCTCCCAAAGGATGTTCTTAGGGAAATGTGTGGCTGCTGCTTTTCCATCTTCTTTTTTTTCCTTTCAAAATTAAATGTGGTTAGCTGAACTGAATCAAAGTTCTTTAACTCCCTCAAATGCAGACTTTCCTACTTTCTGGTAAACTTGAGTTGCCATGGTGAAAGGGTGGCCTGGGACAAGTCAAATGTAAAACACTGGAAATAATACCCAACCCCAGGCAACAGATCGAAGAGCTAAATTAGAAGGCCCAGCATGTGTTTCTCATTCCCTGTAACAGGTTCGATTGCCCTGTGATTTATCACCTGCTTTCCCAAGCAAAGCAGCCCCCATTTTCAGTTCTTCTCTCTTGAATGTGCAAAGAATGGTTGAGGGAAGAGGAGGCAGGTACATGGTCTAAGCGACTAAATTCCTTGTTGTTCCTTTAGAAAAATTTCTTAGATCTCTTCCAAAGTCCGTTGTTATGGTTTCCACTATGAACCCAATATCATCCACTTGAGCACCTGTCTCAGAAATAATTAGATCGACATGGTAAAGGCTTCTTCTGGAATGTACCACAAAGGACTCAACTCTGTTTATATGACCCTTGAGAGTTTACATTGCATCCTTCATTTCATTTTGTCCCATCATTTTCCCAAGCAGTAGTAATGGCTGGAGTTACTATAACTGCTTGGAGGCCAAGGGAGAAGTAACAGCTTGCTTGAAGTCACTCTTACAGAAAGGGTTAAAGCTTGGTTCTTCTGAATTCAAACCCTTGGCTCGCAGGGCTCTTTATGGTTCACAGGTGTTGACAGTGATTTGTGAACATGGAGGCTATGAATCAGAAAGAGAAACAAGTTGTTTCGGGTCTCAAGGTTCTCAATTGTAAAACAAGAGCACAGGAAAAAAATGTATGTATTACCCAGTGATCTTAGCTAACAATTTTGTACTGTATCAAATTTTCTATGAGGGTAGATTATAGATTTGTGTGTGTGGGGGGGGTAGGTGGGGTGGATGAGTGGTGGTTCTGGGACTTGAAATTGAGGCCTAGCTCTTTTGCTTGCTTGCCCATGACTAGTGCTTTACCACTTGAGCCAGGCCATCAGTCCAATATTGTGTTGGCTAATTGGAGACAGAGTCCACAGACTTTCCTGGCTCAGGCTGGCTTTGAACCTTGATCCTACAGGTCTCAGCTTCTTGAGTATCTAGGATTGCAGGCATGATCCATCAGTGCCCAGCTATGTTGTGTTTTTAATGCATATACATGTGCACATACATATACAATGAACATGGTACTATTGGAGTGATGAGTATGTTAACTAGCTTGATTGTGGTAATAGTTTCAGTTTATAATACATCAAAATATTATGTTGAACATCTTAATTGTACAAAATGCCTATTTCTTAATATACCTGAACAAAGCTAAAAATATTAATTAAAAAATGGGTTCATAATTCTAGCTATACAGCAAGCCAAGAGCTGAGGATTGTGGTTCAAAGCCAGCGCAGGCAGGAAAGCCCAAGAGATTCTTACCTCTAGTTAAGCTTGTATACATACACACACACACACACACACACACACACACACACACACACACACACACACACACACACACACACACACACACACACACAGAGTCAATTAGTCAGAAGCCAGAAGTGGAGCTGTGGCTCAAAAGGGTTAAGGACAAGTAGGGGCAAGGGTCAGAGGTGGGGGGAAGGAAGCCTACTTCTTAGGTCCTAATTGGCTCTACTGTCTCTTTTTTAAAAAATATTTTTATTTTATTGTGAAAATACTGTACAGAGGGGTTACAGTTACATGAGCAAGGTAATGAGTACATTTTAATTATTTATTTATTGTTTATTTTACATTTATTTATATTTATTTTTTATGAGTACATTTCTTATTCAGCATTATTGCCTCCTCCTTTGTTTTCCCCCTACCATCCCTTCCCTCCCACCTCCTCATCTATACCCTGTCCTCCCACCCTGCCTAAATTGTTAAGTTTGTTTTTCGACATAGCATCTTGTACATCTCATTGTTGCAATGGGTCAATCTGTATCCCTATTTAAACAATTGTTAGGAAATGGAAAGACTTGGAAAAAATTATATTAAGTGAAGTAAGCCAGGCCCAAAGAAACATAGGTCCCATGGTTTCCCTTATTTGCAATAACTAGTATATGTCTGAGACAAGCAGAAAAGGTCAGATAAGATGATGTTAAGTGAAATGAACCCCCAGATAGGGACACAAGTGATTTTTCTTCCTTGCTATTGTTTCTAACATATTTATAAGGTACCATGTGATTTTTTTGTTGCTTTGTATGTCCCTCCCCCATAGTATAACCCCTGTTTTCACTGTATTTGATGTTGGTATAATTTGGGGAGGGGAAGGGAAAAACCCAATTGTCTATTGGCTTTTAAGTGGTTGCACTAACTGAGGCTGAAAGGGATTGCCCTAAACATTTGAAAGACACCATCCCTGAAGCAGAGAAGGGCCCTCATCAATCTGCTGCCTTGATCTTGAACTTTCCAGCCTCAAGAATTCTGAACAATAAATTTGTTATTTGTAAATTACCTAAGTTAAGATATTTTGTTCTAACAACCTGAACAGAATAAGACAGCGCTCTAACATTAGATATTCTGTTTTACACAGTCCTGTGTTTAGTTTTAGCTGTCATTATTTATTCCAGGGCATATGTAATCAACCCTAGCATAAGCATTTCTTCTAACAGTTCTGAGGCAGAAGTGATAGCATAGAGCAGCACAACTAAACTTCAATGGAATCAGTCAAGGTTCAGGTGCTTGATCAAGTTCAGATCTCATGGCTTATCCAGAGTTGTCAAACAGGATGATGCTAATGACAGTGAATCCAGCTCTACCCAGAACAAAACAGTAAAGCAAAATGCTAGCAGCTATCAGACACATAAAGAACAGAACATTTTTTCCAGGTCATTCTATTTTAGTCCTTCCCAATAGCACATGAGGTAGATGCTGTTATTACTCCCTTGACAGTGAGGAACTGAGACCCAAGAGATGCTAAATGATTTTCTCAATGTCTTCCAGTCAATGAAGGCTAGACCTGCCTGCCTGTAATGCTAACCCCACATGAGTCTACAGAATTGGCTCATCCACTGATAAAATGCTAATTTACAATGGGTAAGGTTCTGGTTGGAGAGCAAAGTGGGGGCCCCATTTTTGCAAGACCGGCAGGTCTTGTTCAGCATAGTCATTAAAAACACCAGGACACAGATAAGACTGTCCTTGGAGATCCAGGGATTGACCAAGTAATAAAAACTTGTCTTCATTTTTCACAACAGGACTTGATGATCTAGAAACAGAACCCTGGGCAGTTATGGAGACACTGTATGTGAGAGACTCATGGCCTGCCTGGCTTTCTCTTTCCAGACTCTTGTGGACCCCCACCCTCTGTTATGACACAAAACATTACCTCAGATCTATTGCAATTCAACTGAGTAGGTTACCATAAACCACATTCCAACGTGTTTTCCTGGGGAGACACCCTGAGGTCACCCTGATTGGGCTTAAGGGAGACTCTGGTGTCCTTAATTGAATCTGTACAACATCCTGTTCTCTGTGACAGAAAGTGAGGAGAATCATGCTCCCATCCACAGCACATTTACAACCATCTCCTGAGCGGTTTATTTTTGCAGATGGAGAATCTCAGTCATTTTATGTTCTTATTGTTTTCAATTTACTGACCAAATTCTGGGACTGGACCCAATTTGAGGTTTGTAACCTCTTGTGTGTTATTACAGAGAAGAAGTAGGGCACGATGAATGAATTTCTCATTTTAACCTCTGATTCAGGCTCTGGATTTTGAGTAGGACAGTTGGGCGTCATGCTTTTATGCATGCAGATGTAAGCAAGCAGGCACTATGCATGTGTTTATTCTGGATTACCTATTTTTAAAAATGCAAGTAGTTGTACAAAGGGTTTTCAAGTAAGCTTATTTCAAGTCAGATTATGAGTACAATGTCTTAATCACTGTCACTCTTTCCATCCTTCTCCCCCGTCTTTCCCAATCCCATTCATACCCTCAAGTTATATAGTTCAACTTTCATATAATGTACATTGGATATAATGTATAATGACTTTATTTGTCCACCCATCCTCTTTCCATTCAACTGTTCCTTCCTCTCTTTGTCCTCTCCCTCCTCCCCCAGCAAAATATGCTTCAGCTTCTGGTAGTCATTTGGTTAAACTGTTCATTATGGACTACACAAATCCATCTCTATTACTATATTTAATTTAACACTACTGGCACAGCAATGGTGTGTGCTAGATGGTGTTCCAAGTGTAATGCAAATATTAGTTGATATAACTCTTTGAAGCACACTTTACTACTGTCCTCATTTTTTTTGGGGGGGGGGTCCTGTTGTTGGGCTTGAACTCTGTGCCTGGGCGCTGTCCCTCAGCTCTTCAGCTCAAGGCTAGCACTCTACCACTTGAGCCACAGTGCCACTTCTGGCTTTTTTTTTCTTTTTGCTTATGTGGTGCTGAGGAATCGAACCCAGGACCTCATGCATGCAAGGCAAGCGCTCTACCACTGAGCCACCTTCCCAGCCCCCTTCTGTCCTCAATTTTATGGATAAGGAAACTGAGAAAGATAGCTTCATCTCTTGGGAAACTGGACTGGCATGCTGGGGAGGTGATATGCAACCCAACTACTTTGTTGAAGTGATTTGAGTTTTGTTTTCCACATACAAACAATACTAAAAAGCTGTGGTATAATAGCATTGGAGTGGGGAAGTGATGGAAAGAATCACCATTCTTCTGAAGCTAAAAAGCTCAAATCATCAAAGGTTGGATTTGCTAAGGGATGTACTGATTTTATGGGCTAAACACTTACAGCTATTAAAAACCCTTTTATTATTAAAATTCCTGCAGGAAATATAACTTTGTTATTGTGATACTCAAATTCTCTGGCTTTAATTTCTCCTCTGTTTGAAACAATTATGTACATAATGTACTTTTTAATGGTCTGTGGTTGCTTTGGAATGTCAATGTGATGTTTGAGCATTGCAGACTGCTCTTCCTAAGCCTTAGGCCCCTCCCCATTTTTGTACAGTAAGTGCTTATTGGTGAGAATGCTTGTTCTCTCTGCTCTAGCAGGCCAGGCTCTGAGACAGAACGATGACAAGAGAGGTCATTCTTAATTCACCAAGTTTCTTCTTAGGTGATAGAGTCGATCAAACCTAGGCATATCAGACGAGTGGATAATGTCTATTAATGGTTCATAGGCTACAGCCATGGCTGTGACCTGAATGAAGAGAGCTGAGGAGTGAAGGAGACAAGTTATGTTTTGGAAGTAAAATAGACAGCAGTTTATGATTGGTCATGGGGATGAGAAGAAGAAGAAGAATCTACTATAGATTTGGAGTGTCTGGATGTTGGGCTCTAAGCTCCTGTGGTGCAGAGACCTGTACCTGTATCTCCCAAAGGGCTTTGCAATAGGAAGAGACTGATGAACACTTTTGAGTTATGTGAATGAGTTGAAGGACAAGAAGAAATAATGCAATGAAGTCCTGTGTCTTCCCATGGTCACATGACTATTGAATGGCAGCCCTAATCTTGGAATCTAGGTTACCTAACTATAAGCACTTTTGGATCCATCTCCTTTTTTTATGGTCTGTTTTTCCATGTTTTTAACTCTGAAGGCAGGAACTATAGAAAACTAAAGTAAAGGTATCATTTGGCAATGGAAGATGGGATTGAAGATGGACATCCATGATCAAGAATATGTGTGTTTCCCAGGCAGGAATGTGCATTCCTTTTGGGGATAGGGTGGAAGGTAAATGGGGAAAGAGTGGAAATGAACAGAACTCCCAGATCCTCCCACTGACCAAAAAATATCAATTTTGCTTTTTATTGCATTAGTCCATTTTGTGCCTCTATAAAAGATGGGGTGATTTAAAAGTACAGAGAGTGATTTCTTATAGTTCTGGAGGCTGAGAAGTTCAAAGTTCAGATGGGTGTGGTGGTACAGGCATGTAAGAGAGGCAGAGGCAGTATTATGATTTTGAGGCCATCCTTGACTACATAGTGAGACTCTATCTTAAACAAATATCCCCAAATCCTATTGTTAAAAAATAAAGAAGGGTTACATCTACTGAGAACTATCTTTTTGAATCATCCCATGATAGAAAAGAGAAGGGGCAAGATTGGGGTAAGGAAGGAGGAAGAAAACCAAGCTCATCTTTTAACTAATTCATAATGGCACAGAGCCCTTGGGCCTATTCACTTTTGTTTTTAATGTGCCAGTCCTAGGGCTTGAACTCAGTGGGCTTGGGTGCCGTCTCTGAGATTTTTTGCTTAAGACTGATGTTTTACCACTTAAGCCGCAGCTCTACTTCTGGCTTTTTTGGTTAATTGGAGATAGGAGTCTCATGGACTTTCTCATTCAGTCTGGCTAAGAACGGTAATCCTCAGATCTCAGCATCCTGAGTAATAAGGATTACAGTGCCTACCAGGACTTATTCCATTCTTAAAGGTGCTGCCTCTTCACACACATGAGCTAGAAATGTAGTTCCTAGCACATGCGTTTTGGGAAACATGCGCCATCACTGCATTCATTATTTGCCAGCTCCACCTACCCCTCCTCTGAACAAATGCAATAACTCCCAAACTTTCCATCTTTGATTTTGCCATGTATGTTCAATAGATTCCTGATGTAGCTGCCTAACCTCTATCTCTTATTAACAGGATGACCTTATTTTTTTCAGAGCCAATGTCTACTCATCTATCAAAAATGGAAACGGATGAAAGTGCCCTATTATTACTATGCAAATTTGTTGGAAGTACCTGTGTGAACCAAGCCAGACTACAAAGGCTAGGCCAAGACTGGAGGACTGGAAGAGTCAGACACAGCTAAGGTGGCTTCCTCTTTACTTTGCTCACCAGCAGTGTGAGAGGATCAAAGATATAAGTACAAGTATCTCCCCAGTGTGTGTACAGATGGGGTGATTTGGGCAGGTTTCAATGAAGCCACAGAGATCACAACCTGCCTCAGGGTGAAACTGCTCTATAGATCCTGCAGGGTCTCTTCTATTGACATGTTTACTACATCTAGTCTTAGTTTCTGCACTGTGTTAGTTTTTCATGTTATCATATTTAATCTACATGCTATCAAAGTATCTAGAGTCTGTGGCCATGAGGAACTGATACCAGGATCCCCCACAGATTCCAAAATCCACAGATGTTCCAGTTTCTTATATACAGTGGTGTAGTATGTGCATGCCTACACACAGCCATCGTTTACTTTGCATTACCTGTGGATTGCTTATAATACCCAACACACTGTAAATGTTGTATAAATAGTTGTTATATGGTACAACGACAAGACAAAAGTCTGTACATGTTCAGTACAGATGCCATCATTGTAGGCCTAACTGTTTTCTGTAAGTTGTTGGTGGAATTGGAGGATGAAGAACCCACAGACACAATAGGCCCATTGTGTTTCTTAAGTCCGGGTCTGTGTCTGATAGTTCTCTATCACCATAGTGCCTTGCCTCTAAGATGTACTTAATATTTTGTGATGAATGATGGTAGGTTAAATAACTGTCTTGTTTTATAGGGGATGCTTTAAAAATGGAGGGAAAATTGTAAGATTCTTGAGAAGTAATTAAGGTTTCTGAAAAGATTAGAGTTAAGAACTTCTTGTAGACTTAATTGTAAAGAAACTTCAAAGCCAGGATATAGAAAGGAGGTGAGACCCTATCTAAAAGAAAGTGAGGAAGATATTTTGAAACATCTCATACTTACATAAGAAGCTTCCGAGGGAGAATGAGTGCAGATGATCTTTGTCTGTCTGAGAATTTGCTATTTCCGGAGAAGTAGTATTGGGTTAAAATCCGGAGGAGTAGTATTGGGTTAAGAGTTGCTGTGATTTGAAGGTGTCCAACTGAAAGTTTATGCGATGGAACTTTATTCCCCAAATTCATGTTAATGGTATTTGGAGATGAGACCTTTTATTAAGGTTAGATGAGGTCCTGAGGGTGTGGCCTGGGTAAGAGTACTAGCATTCTTATAAAAGGAGAAAGAGAAACTTGAACTGGCACACTTGTTCTGTGTCATTCTGGGATGACCTTGCCCGTGTTATGATGCAGCAGAGGCCCTACCAGGAGCTGATGCCATGCTTTTTTTTTTTTTTTTTTTTTTAACAAAGAAGCTAGGAGCACATATAACACCATGCAGACTGGAGGCCAGAGAGTTTGGAACCTCTATGATGTTGAATATGCTGTCAGATTTCTCATCTGTTCCAACAATGACAGACCTAGGTCACAAATCTACCTCTTTTTAAAAAAATAAATTACCCAGTCTGTGGTATTCATTTACAGCACTAAGACAAGAATCAAAATGAAATCAAGCTGATACTGCAACTGTTCACTAAATTCTGTTATAGAGAACTGTAAACCCAAGAAACAATCCTGAAAGATACTTTCTTTTTATTGTTGGTCATGGGGCTTGAACTCTGGGTCTGGGCACTGTCCCTGAGCTATTCAGGTCAAGGCAAGTGCTCTACCACTTGAGCCATGATGCCACTTCTGGTTTTTTGGCGGTTAATTGGAGATAAGAGTCTCATGAATTTTCTTGCCTGGGCTGGTTTTGAACTGTGGTCCTCAGATTTCAGCCTCCTGAGTAGCTGGGATTACAGGTGTGAGCTACTGGTGCCCGGTTGAAAGATACTTTTTTAAAGAAAAAAGATGATTTAATATATATGAAAAGATTGTATGGTATAAACTAACTAAAGGCTAAAACCTCTTATATTAAAAAATAAACTCAGATAATAAAAAAAGCCCTTTTGTTTTACTTAGGACCAGTGTTCTCAAATGTTTTTAACAGGTGTCTCTTCCCATCACCCCTCCTCCCACTCTACCACCTATTTACATACCAACATAGTAGTGGTACTCAGAGCTCACTGAGTAGTGATTTGCAAATATTTGCTTGTTTCTCCTTTTCATATCTTCTTGTTTAGTATTCATGATTTTGTAATTGGAGATGGAGTTTGGTCTACTTCATTTATCCTCTCATTGCACCTATAAAGCCTAGAACATGGAGGTGCATTTTATACATTATATTCCCTTATAGAGATGGGAAGAGAAAGGAGCTGGAAGAGCATTAGGTATGTGGCTAACTGTTAGCAGTCCCTTACCTCCAGTCTTCAGAACTTTCTTATATCCAAATAATGACAATCTAAGTAAGTGGAGTTCAAGTAGGTACCCAGAATCCTTCTGTTCTAACTGGTCAGTTCCAATGGCCTACCATCCTTGAGTTATTTTTCCAGGCTACTTACTGAGTCTCTCCCCCAATTTCCCCTCTCCCCCCAAAATTAAGTTTAGTACAAGACAGCTAAAATCTAGACTTAGGTAAATAGAAGTATGTGTGGTATAGATTCATGATTCCAATAGTTGTACTCAATTTATGCATCCAATGCTGGTCTTAGGGCTTGAACTCTGGGCCTGGGTGCTGTACCTGAGCTTTCGTGCTCAAGACTAGCACTCTACCAACTGAGTCGCATCTCCATTTTTATTTATTTTGGTAGATAACTGGAGATAAGAGTCTCAAAGACTTTCCTGCTGAGATCTGAGGATCTCAGCCTCCTGAGTTGCTAGTACTACAAGCATGAGCCACTAGCACCCAGACCACACAGGATGTTTAACATTTCCTGCTGAAGCTTACATGTATATCCAGATACACAGTGTGGCAATAGGAGTGAGGGGACTGATGGATTCACATCAGCATTATGAAAAGGTTCATCAAATTGTAGTCTTCTAGAATTAAAGGATAGTTTGAGCTTTAAAATGCCGAAGAAGAAACTCACTTTCCAAGTGAGTTTTTCAACTTGACAAGATCTATCTACCCTCTACTAGGTAGCTTGTCACATATAGAGGAAATTAAGTAAACAATTTGGGTTAAAGATATTTTCATTTCTTTTTTTTTTTTTTTTTGGTCTGGTTGTGGGGCCTGAACTCTGGGCCTGGGCGCTGTCCCTCAGCTCTTCAGCTCAAGGCTAGCGCTCTACCACTTGAGCCACAGTGCCATTTCTGGCTTTTTTTCTTTTTGCTTTTGTGGTGCTGAGGAATCGAACCCAGGGTCTCAGGCATGCAAGACAAGCGCTCTACCACTGAGCCACCTTCCCAGCCCCTGGGTTAAAGATATTTTCTGTAGCAAGTGATGCACTTCCTGCATTTTGCTTACAAACACAGAAATAATAATGATAGGCTTGGCCAGATTAATGCCAAATATTCAGGGAAAGAGCTGTCCCAGAGTCCAAGATAATCATTCTTGGATGATTGCTACTTCCTTACTTGAATGGAATATGGAAAGGAGAGATTGTAGATAATTACACACATATGTACACTCATGTATGAATATTGTAATGTTGGGTGTAGAATTTAAGCAAAAATGACTAGTGTTGTGGATGATATGACTGTCATAGCTAGGATTCTTTGAAAAACCAGAACTTGATATGAAGGTTATGCAAAGAACAGAGAAAGAGGGAAGACAAAGATGTGTTGATCTGGTCATTGTGGGGCTAAGTCCTGCTGAAGACAGCTCTGAGAAATGGTGAATTTTGTTCCTTAAGTACAGAAGAATGGCTGCAAATGTGATGATGAGCCACTTTCTTTGTCACTGAAGTTCATTCTACAAGTGGGGTGACTAAGTAGGTCAGCGGGGAAGAGAGAAGTCCTGGGAAAGAGCCAGAGGTATCAGTTCCTGTCAAGTTAATCTGCATTTCTCAGCAGAGCTTGTCATATATTTATTTATCATGTCATTGTCATCTAGGTCTTTATCTGGAGCAGCTTCCCACTTCCAGGGTTAATTGATCCTAAAGCGAAGTGATGAACCCTGCAATGGATGCTCCCTCTTCTCTCTCTTTTGTTCTGGCTGCTGTTTATTTGGTGTGTTGTGCATACCAGACACTTTACATGGGATTGCTTCACTTGTTTAATCTGTGTGAGGCAGAGATCATGGTCCCTATAGGTCATGAGTTAGCTATTGTACTCTGCAAAGATGTGAGAGGGTTAGGCATCCCAAGAAGGTGATCCTCAATGACTGTTTCTATGAAAGCTAGGAAAGCCAAGCCATGCCCCCATCCCTCTGCTGCATTATTTTTCTTCTTTGGGTCTTTAATGATTGTTTTCTCTATATTCTGACTATTGAGCTCCTTCATCCAGGACATGAGTTCTGTTGGAGTAGAACCTCCAACATGTATTTTGTGAGAACAATGGTTGGAACATAGTAGGTGCTTGATAAGCATTTGCTATTGAATGAAACAAAATGAGATTACATTAATGAGATTACATTGATGTGGGTGCAATGAAATTCATCTTATTTACAACATTTGGGACAACAAGGTGAGAGATATAGGTTGGGTAAATGATAAGTCCCAGAGATCAAGGTCAGATCTCAGTTGGAAGGCCACAGAATACATAGTCAGTGATTAGGAAACACAAAGAATGGAAAAATGGAGAAGGAATTAATCTTCAATAACCCTATTTATTAAATACTTTTTGGGCACTATATCCTTATGCACAATAGAAGGTGCAGTCATTGGTTACCAGATAAGATGTAGAAGAAAGACCAAAGAGGCTAGAGGGATTTCGAGGAAGAATTTTTACCAGTGTGTGGGTGGTATTGGGGAGGACCTGGTCTTCTACAGCTGAACTAAGGAACTGTTTAGTGGCTTGTGTATTACATGGTAGTGGAGAAATACAAGAAGGCTAATTCTACAGAGACCCAGAGAGAAATAGGCTGTGTTGCTGGGTTTTTAGAGTTAGAGGGTCAGAGAAACACTTTCTATGAATATAGCTTCATAGGCTAATCAAAACAACCAAAGCTTGCTTTCTTTATCTTTTTCTCTCTGTCTCTGTCTTTGTCTCTCTTGGTAGTACTGGGGTTTGAACTCAGAGTCCTGTATTTGCCAGGTAGGTGTTTTATCACCAAGCCATGCCCTATCACCTTTTGCTTTAGTTATTGTTTCATATAGTCCTGTGCTTTTTGTCTGTTTTTTTTTGACCTGATATCTTCCTGTCTCTGCCTTACAAGTAACTAGGATTATAAGCACGAATCACCATGATTTGACATCATGTTAAAGATAAAACAAAATGAACTCCTAGTCTAATAAAATTAACTCTTTGTAAGTGAATTCTTGAAAGTGGTAAAGTTGAAAAAAATCAGAGTAACTTATTTTGGGATTGGAGGCCTGTGGGCAGTCACAATTGTATGTTCAGTCATAGTTGAGTTATAGTTATTTGGTAGGTAAGTCTGTTTCCCCAGCAAAGATAGATTTGCCTAGCCTTTGCTCAAAGAGTTTGAGGACCCTAAGGGGCCAAGAAAATAGGCCCCCTCTCAGTAACTAGTCCCCAAAGATCTCCCACATTGCTGCCTAGGCTGCCACAAGGGTCTTGAGTCTGGAATCAGAAGCCATTCCCGACCCCCACCTCGCAAATGCCTCCTTTCCCTTTTCTGTGTTGGACTGAGGGACACAAATTCCAGGCTGGCACTTCTGAGACTCTCTGTGCTATTCTAACAAATAATATCTCTGTTACGTAAGTGATATAAGTCAAGCCAGGAACATGCAGCCCAGGGAAGAAGTATGTTGGATGTTTTGATTTCTTTTTGCTTTTGGCAAAACTTTTTGTTCCCATCCCTCCCTGCTAGGGAAGAAATAAAGTCTCCTTGGTGTGGAGGTGGGAGGGGGACCCTTCCCGAGTGAACATTAGCCTGGTGCTTATTCTAAATATGGGTGGTGTCACTCATAGAAAAGCTAGTGGGAAAGAGTAGTATGGATCTATGTGAGTTGCTCCAGCTCCTGCCTCCAAGCTGGCTGGGGGCTGCTGAGCACAGAGGCTGGGCTACAGGGGGTTTGGATTACTATCTGAGCTAAGAGCCAGACTGAATTGAGAGAACACTTTTTGCTTGGTAGAAGTTTCATGCGTTACTGAACAGCTTATAGATGCAGCATCATTTGTGGAATCTTTCATTTTTCAATTAAAGTCACAATGCACATTCTCAACTCTTGCAAGTAAAAAATAGAACTATTAATTAAAATGCCATTAAACCTTTAAGAACCAGGTGAAATGATTCTTTCATTAAAACTCTTAGTCTTCCCATTAGCAGAGATCCCTGCCTTGCTTAGACCTAACCTGTTTCTCTACAAAGGAACATGAATCAACTTGAAGTAAAAATAAATGCACACATATATATTATATTATTATGTAATATATACGTGTATATATATGATGTACAGACGGTCCCCTGCTTAGTGAAGGCTCAGTTGACTATTTCTTGAATTTATGATGGCACAAAAGAAATACACTTCAGTGGGCTGGAAGGTGGCTCAGTGGTAGAGTGCTTGCCTTGCATCCATGAGGCTCTGGGTTCAATTCCTCAGTACCATGTAAACAGAAAAAGCCTGAAGTGGCACTGTGGCTAAAGTGGTAGAGCACTAGCCTTGAGCAAAAGCAGATCAGGGACAGCACCCTGAGTTCAAGTCCCAGGACTGGCAAAAACAAAACAAAACAAAAAACCACTTCAGCAGAAACTGCACTGTGACTCTGGAGCTTTTTCTGAGCTGACAGTATGTGGCATGATACTTTCTTGTGAACTAATTTGGGCAGCCATATAATTGCAAAGTTAATAAACTGATACTCTGAGGGGAGGAGGGCAAGAGGAGTCTATGATCAAAGTACTTTATATGCATGCATGAAAGTAGAATAAGAAAACCCATTACATTTGTAGTGAGTCATGCACACACACGTGCATGTGTGCACGTGTGTGTGTGCCAGTACTGTGGCTTGAATACAGGGCCTTGGTCTTTACGTGACCTTTCCATCCAAGTCTGGTGCTCTACCACCTGAACCACACATCCACTTTTGACTTCTGCTGATTAATTGGAGATGATAGTTCTCACAGAGTTTTCTGTCCAGCTGGCTTTGGCCTATGATCCTCAGATTTTAGCCACCTGGGTAGCTAGAATTACAGGTGTGAACCACCAGCACCAGGCCCATTACATTGTTTCAAAGGGTAGAGAAGCCAGATGCTGGTGTCTCACACCTGTAAGCCTAACTATTCAGGAGGCTGAGCTCGAGGGTCAAGGTTCAAATTCAGGCCCTGTAGGAAAGTCTATGATACTCTTATCTCCAATCAACCACCAGAAACCAGAAGTGGAGCCATGACTCAAGTGGTATAGCACTAGTTTTCAGCAAAATGCTCAGGGACAGTACCCAGACCCTGAGTTCAAGCCCCAGGACGGGCACAAAAAAGGGGTAGAAAAGTGGGATAAGAAGGAGTAATAGAGTTGGGTACTTGTGGTTCACACATGTAATCCTAGCTACTCAGGAAGCTGAGATCTGAGGATCATGATTTGAGGCCAGCCTGGACAGGAAAGTCAGTGAAACTCTTATTTCCAATTAATTACTCTGAAAAAGCTGAAGTGGTGATGTGGCTCAAGAGGTAGAGTACTAGCCTTGAGAACAAAGAGGCTTAGGGATGGTGCCTAGGCCTTGAGTTCAAGCCCCAGGACCGGATGAAGTTGAAGTTGATCCATGTGCATAATGTGCATGTGGGGAAAAACCACAATGAGAGCCTTTGTACACTAAATATACATAAACATAAAAAGTAAAATGAAAACAGTACTGGTACTCTATGTGCACTGTGTTGGTACCAGTTTTTGGGGATACTGTATCAGTGTGTGTGTGTATGTGTGTGTGTGTGAAAGCTTCAACATTTTTTTATTAGTCACAGGACTTGAACCTTGAGCTTTTTTTTTCCTCAAGGTTAGTGCTCTATGACTTTGAGCAACAGATCTGGTGGTTAATTGGTGATACAAGTCTCAGGGACTTTTCTGCTCAGGCTAGCTTCTAATTGTAGTCCTCAGATCTCAACCTCCTGAGTAGCTAGGAGGTTGCCCAGCTAAATTTCAACATTTTATTGTAAGATGGACTGTGTGTTAGATGAGGTTTTCCCCCAGGCATAGGCTAATATATGTTCTGAGATTTTAAGGTTGGCAAGGTTAAAATGAGATATGTTAAACGAGGTGCATTTTTGCCTTAATATTTTTAACTTACAAAGGGTTTATCAGGATGTAAGTCTGCGAGTATCAGTATGTTATACATATATATTATGTATTTGTAAACACATACTAATTTCTGTCTTACACATTATAAATATTCAACTACTTGGGCTATGGGAGATGCTTAATAAGTTCACTTACTTTATCTGAACCCAAGGATTTCTCTCTCTTTTGGTCTCCCTGTCTCTTTGTGTCTCTGTCACTGTGTTTGTCTGTCTCTTTTGATGTGGGTCTTAAATTCAGGGCCTCATACTTTCATTTGGCTTGCTTGCTCACAGCTGCGCTCTATTATATGAGCCATGCCTCCAGTCCAGCATTTTGCTGGTTAACTGGAATTACAGTCTGACGGACTTTTCTGCTTAAAGCTGGCTTTGAATAATGATCTTCTAAGTCTCAGCCTCCTAAGTAGCTAGAATACAGGCATGAGCCACTGACACCTGGCTCTGTATCTCTCTTATCATACAATACCAATATTGTGTTATGAGCATTTGTGAATACCTTACAACTCCTAACTGGACTATAAGACCGGTGAAGGCAACAAATAGGTTCTGATCATCGCTTGTCACGCAAAGCTTCCCATCTCATAAAAAGCAGGGGTTCAGTCAATAGGTATTGAATGATTGTTGATCTTGGTAGAATGAAACTTTATACACATAGATCGTTGGCTAGATTTTATCTGTGGGTGCAGTGTACCAGAGTTCTCAGTTCCTGAGAATTGCTGATTAAGAATGGGAGAATCCTGAACAAATTCTGATGAATTTTTTCCTGCTCAACATCGTATATGCTACAGAGTACTTCATCTTTGTGTGTGATGAGTGTTGAATGCTGGAGAAAGCATTCAACAAAGCATTCAAAGTAAGTCACTCTTAATAGAGCTAACAGCCCACAAGTAAGGTTTCAACATAAGGGAAATTTATGATCTAATACGGGAAGGTAGTTTTAGAAGTTGTCTTCTGTCCTTGGCAGAGTTATTTTCCTTTCACCACTTTGGCTTCCTTCTCCTAGGAAGTCCTCTTTCTCCATGGAGATTGAGAAAGAGAACTGCCATGGAAGAATGAAGGAAAGAAATGAGCATTATTGAGCAATGTTGGAGGTCAAGGTCTCTGCCAGGAGTTTTGCAAATGCTGTCCACTTAATTCTCCCACATGGTCATCCCCATTTTACAGCCAGGGAAATAGAATCTCAGGGAGATTAAGGGCCATGTCCTGGTTTGTAAAGTTGATAAGGAGGCACATTTTGATTTCAAATCCAGGTATGTTTCACTCAAAAGCCTAAGAGCTCTTTCAGACAGCCTCAGGCTGACTTGTCAGGCTTTTGGCTATGGATGTAGATAGTTCTTTAAACCATCATCTTTTCTGCCTAAAAGCCCTTGGCACTTGTAGTTGGATCCTGGACCAGTTCCTGTGGCTCTGTTCCTGGGGTCATTGGAGGCTGAAATTTCTGCATTCTTGCCATCCTCCAGCTCTGGGCTGGGGCATTTGATGAGCTGAGTGCTTTGATCCCTGTGCTTGACCTAGCAGTGCTGGCTATAGTACATTCTCTTTCCAGTCTTGTATTGGACCATGAGTGAACCTTTCCATCTTTGTAGGGATGAGTGTTGGGGGGGGGCTGTAGTACCAAACACAATCACCTTCCTTCTGTCAGGCAGCTGTCATCACCCCAAGTCCTTTTTTTTCCACAGTCCACTGTCAGGAGGCTGGCCAACTCTTTGGGAAGGTGAGAGGAAATTGGGAGCTTGGGGGGATGGGGAGATCACAGCATCACTAGTCTCTCTTTCTCTGGTCTGATGGAAATAACATGGCTCTGGTACCCAGAGACCTGGCTGGCTGAAGCCAGGGCTCAGTTGCACATTAGCAGTGTGCCCCTGGGTAAGACCTGGAATATCTTAAAATTGCTCTTCTGGCTTGTGGATGAGGGATACATGATCTTGTTTGTCTACCTACCACATGGTGTGGTTGTCAAGGATGTACTCTAGTGCTGTGTAAAGAATGCCCCCCGCCCTTGGAAACAGGCTCCTCACTTGTCAGTGTGCATCAGAAGATTTGGAAGGTTTTCACCATCAACAACACATTAAAAAACGTTTGAAGAGATAAATATGTTTACCATGATTTGAACAAGGCACAATATATACATGCATGGCAACAGCATATGGTATACACAAAGATGTATGCCTGTATACTTTTCTGTATCAACTAAAACCAAATTTAAGTTACAAACATTTAAAAGTATTTGGATTTATTGATGTGAAGCTGATATACAAAAACTGAAAAACATTTAATGCATATATTATGATTCAGGTATTTTGCATACAAATATGATGCCATTGTTATTTCCAGCATACATATAAAACCTCTAAAAGTTTCTGTTTGTATTTGTGTGTGTGTGTGTATGTGTGTGTGTTGGTAAGAATACTTCACATGAGATTTATCCTCTTAAGGTATTTTAAAGTACACAGTGCTATACTGTTAACTGGAGACAGCTGTGTACTGTTGACTGGAGGCACTGTGGTATACAGCAGATCTCCAGAACATTTTTGTCTTGTATAACAATAATTTCAACCCAGTAATCATAGACTCTGCATTCCAGATCTCCAGTTCCTGTTCACTACTATTTTATTGTTTCTATAAGTCTGATTACTTTAGAGACCTCCTGTAAGTGATACCAGGCAGCATTTGTCTTTCTGGCTTATTTTATTCAACATAACACCTTTTGGGTTTATCCAGGTTGTTTCAAATGATAGGATTTTTCTTCTTTTTATAAGGCTGAGTAATATTCTATTGTAGGCATTTCATATGGTTTTGGTAAGCAATCTTTTTTTTCTGGTCCTGGGGCTCGAACTCTGGGCCTGGGCACTGTTCCTGAGTTCCTGCTTACGGCTAGCACTCTACTACTTGAGCTGCTTTTTCTGTAATTAATTAGAGATATTTGTGGAGGGGAAGGAGAAAAAGAAATGGTTTAAATAGGGATACAGGTGGACGCATTGCAACAATGAGATGTACAAGTCATTATGTTGAAAACGAACTTTACAACTTTTGGGGGGGGAGCGGGGAGGATTGGGTGGGGGGGTAGGGGGAGGATGCTACAATGCTTGATAAGAAATGTACTCATTGTCTTGCCCATGTAATTATAACCCCTCTGTACAGTATTTTCACAATAAAAAAAAGTCTTAAAAAAAAAAAAAGAGTCTCATAGGCTTTCCTGCCCAAGCTGGCTTTTAACTGTGATCCTCAGATCAGTCTCCTGAGTAGCTAGGATTACAGGTGTCAACCACCAGTGCCTGGCTTTGTGTGCATATAAGCACTATACCTCCAGCGCATCTCTCTCCTCTGAATTTTTTTTTTTTTTTTTTAAATTTTATTTTATTTTATTTGAGAACATACTGTACAGAGGGGTTACAATTACATGGGCAGGATAATGCATACATTTCTTGCCAAGCATTGCAGCCTCCTCCTTTGTTTACCCTTCACCTCCCTTCCCAGCCTCCCCCCTCCCTCCCACCCAATCATACCCCCCCACCCCTCCCCCCACCGACATTGTAAAGCTGGTTTTGACATGACATTTTGTACTTCTCATTGTTGCAACAGGTCCACCTGAATCCTTAAAGGACTTGTTTGTCCCCATCTCCTCCACATGTTATACTGACATCAAATATAGTGAAAGCGGGGATTACACTGTGGGGGAGGGACTCCTCTGAATTTTTAGCTGGGATGGCCCATCTTTGCATTCTTTTTTTCCTCTTTTTATTATTTTATTTTATATTTTTTTTTTTTTTTTTTATTTTTTTTTTTTTGGGTCCGGTTGTGGGGCCTGAACTCTGGGCCTGGGCGCTGTCCCTCAGCTCTTCAGCTCAAGGCTAGTGCTCTACCACTTGAGCCACAGCGCCACTTCCGGCTTTTTTCTTTTTGCTTATATGGTGCTGAGGAATCGAACCCAGGGCCTCAGGCATGCAAGGCAAGCGCTCTACCACTGAGCCACCTTCCCAGCCCTTATTTTATATTTTTAAGGGTAATGGACCAAGGGCAAGATCTCACTATCTTGCCTTGCTAATTTTTTTTATTGTCAAAGTGATGTATGGAGGGGTTACAGTTAAAGAAGTAAGGTAATAAGTATATTTCTTGTCAAACTCGTTACCCCTCCCCTCATTTTTCTCCCACTTTCCCTCCCTCATCTCCCCCCTTCCCCCGGGTTGTACAGATCATTTCCAACATGTTGTCTTGTGTATGTCGCTGCTGCATTGGTTCCCCCCTTGTCCTTTGTCTCACCATTCTGTTTTTCCCCTTCCCTTCCCTAATTCAGATAAATGTATATACAATACAAGCATACCAAAATCAAATACAGTGACAACAGGGGATATACCATAGGAAGAAGAACATACCAAAGAAACAAGAAATCACATAGTACATTAAAAACAGCAACAACAAAGAAAAACCTCTTGTGTCCATATCTTGGAGTTCATTTTGTGTATATGTGGTCATATGTATGTAGCTATTGAGCTATTTTGCTCATCTGCTAAGATTATCCTAGGTGTATACTATTTATTGCAAATAGGAAAAACCATGGGACCTATGTTTCTTTGGGTCTGGTTTACTTCACTTAATATTATCCTTTGTATTCTTTTCTTTTCTTTTTTCTTTTTTTTTTTTTTTTTTTTTTTTTTTTTTTGTTGGTCATGGGTCTTGAACTCTGGGCCTGGGTGCTGTCCCTCAGCTCTTCAGCTCAAGGCTAGCACTCTACCACTTGAGCCATAGTGTCACTTCTGGTTTTCTGGTGGTTTATTTATTTGTTTATTTATTTATTTTATTGTGAAAATACTGTACAGAGGAGCAAGGTAATGAGTACATTTCTTATCAATCATTGTTGCCTCCTCCTTTTTTTCCCCTTCCCATTCCTTCCCATGTCACACACCACTCCTTCCTCCCCCTTCCCGGCCAAAGTTTGTTTTTCGACATAACAACTTGTACATCTCATTGTTGCAATGGGTCCACCTGTATCCCTATTTAAACAATTTGTTTTTGCCCTTCCCCTCCACAAATTATACCAACATCAAATACAATGACAGCAGGGGTTATACCATGGGGGAGGGTCTGGTGGTTTATTGGAGATAAGAGTCTCATGGACTTCCCTGACTGGACTGGCTTTGAAACCATGATTCTCAGATCTCAGCCTCCCAAGTAGCAAGGATTACATGTGGGAACCACTGCCGCCCAGCTAATCATTTGTATTCTTGAGTAAAGATGTTCATGAAGAATTGAACGCTGGCTTCCTGGAGCCCTGTCTTGGGCAAGATGCTGGAGCCACATCCTTCTCAGGACAGAGCATTAGTACCTATTTACATTATCTGTGAATGGGAAGGTGGAGACATGCAAACAGACATTTGCCATCTTTCACTTAGAAACTTCACTTACATTCTATTTTATTTTACATATGTCAGTTTATCTTTACAAATAAGTTATACTTTGATGACAGGTGCAGCATCCTTTGCTATAGCTTCTAATGGCATATGACCTTGAGCAAATCACTCTGAATTCCCTGAGAATGGATCTGTCATGTTCATTCTTAGTTCTTAGAATGAAGACAATTGTGCCAGTCTACAGCATCAGTCACAATAGTCTTTTCTTAGTGAATTTTTTTTTCAAATACTGGAAGGATATTGCCTCAAGTTTTTATGATGAGCTCAACATAATGACCACTGACATGGTATGCTTCTGAATACTTTCCCATGAGTTTCAAAGTTTAGGCAATCAACAATCCAATAAATCAGGCCTTAATTTACAGTGTTGGCTAATTTCTCTGGTATAATCACCTCCACAGGTAGATGATTTACATAATGACTCTCAATCCAGGACTAGTGAGTTGTGTAGCAGTTCCACCTTATGTACAGTTTTCACCAGGCCAGTCAATCTGAAAGCAGAGTCATGTAACGTAGTTAAAAATTGATAGGTTTGAGTGTTTACAACTTTTGTCTTCCATATGCAGTTTATCAATAATGGGCTTTCTCCCCACTTACAACTTCCATCCCATTAAACCCATTATAAGTTGAAAGTACCATTAAAATTCAGCCTACATTTGGACAGAATCATCTAACACAAAATCTACTGTGCAATAAGGTGTTACATATGTCATGTAATTTATTCAGTGCTATTCTGAAAGTAAAAAACCAAAATGGATATGTGGATACAACTTCACACATCACTATAAAGTCAAAAACATCTTTGGGGGCCATTTGCTTGATTGAATATTTATATAATTTAATCATTAATGGTGGTTATATTCCACATGTGCTTACATAATTCCAAATTTTTAACAAGTGGCCTAAGCCAAGTGGGCTATTTTGCATCACCAAATGTAAAGCCTACAAGGGGAGAAGGTAGGTGTGACTTCAGGCTACAAGTCCTGATGAGCTTTCTGCTCCTGAAGCTCTTCTGTCCTTTGTGTGATGCCAGGGTGCCTGCCCCAACTCAAGCCTCATCCTTCAAGGTTTTGGTCCATCAGGGAAAGGGCAAGTGCTTGATGTCATTGCCCACACTGTCTCAAAAATGCCATGGTTATGGTACTGTGAACATGTCCTTGGCCAGGCTTGGCCTGGGAGAAGGGTGAACTCAGTTTTCATACCAAGCACTGGGACTGAGAGGGTAGAAGGGTTGTTTCTTCTAAGAATCTTCCTGGGATGTGGAAGCTGAACAGCAAAGCAAATATCCCTTGTAAGAGCTTTCACACAGAAGAATCTTTTTTTTTCTGGTACAGTGCTCTGGTACTAGGAAAGCCTTCCTGGGAGTTAAGCTGGATTATTATGCTTTGTGCATAAAAGGAAAGAGGAGAAAAGGAAGGGATGAGAAAGAGCTTTGCGGGTAGATGCAGTCCATGATTTGGGGTCTTACTTTCCTCTTGAGAAGTTTTTTTTCTGGAAATTTTATGATTCAGAATTCAAACTGTTTCTACTTGGGTAAGAAAAACTATGCCCAGGAATAGTAACTCTACCAAGGTGATCTTAGCTGGAGAGGATCTTGCTGGTATCAAGAATAGTTTGGTGAGGTTGGGTGTGAGTTCTTGACTGACTATCTCTTTACTCTCAAGGTCTTTCAACTTCAGGCCAAAGGAAAGATTTTAAATTTCGTGGCTGAAGACATATACAGATGTCCAGCAAAAGGGAGTACAAACTGAAGGGCCCCAGACCAATGCCTCTACCAGGAAATTCTGGAAAAGAAAGGACCTGGTGTTGGCAGAGGTCAGATATTGTTGCAGTATTTTGTATGAACTTCTGAAGAGGTGAAAGAGAAAGAAACTTTAACTAGAACCAGATGTGGTTTATCTGTTTCAGACTAATGACTGGCTCCTCAGGGTCAGTCAAGGCCACAGGCATAGAAGAGAGTGCCAAGCTTGCTGCCCAGCTGCAAATTCAGGATTCTCCCCATCACCATTGGCATGATGTTGACCTGGCATTACCTGTACTTTTCTGTCCTTCCTTGGCAGAGAGGGGCCAAGAAGGACCTGACATTGGCATGTAGACTTTATGGCATGGAGAGAATGCCCAATGTATGCTATGCTCTGTGTCATGTGTTTTTCTGCACATCCTTCAATTACTCTTGATGGTAGTCAATTGTTCACATTTTGATTAAGAGAAAATGGAGGCCCAGAGCCTATGGTTTCATGAGTTAGTGAGAGGCAAAGCTGGACTTTAGGATAGATCTTTCTGACTCCAATGGCTGGGTGGGTTTCCTTCCTATCACTGTGAGGTACAGGGGCAGCTGCCTTTGGCTGAGCACTAATCATGCAAGATGTCATCACTAGCTTTACTTGGTTAGGGTTGTGTCTTATTCACATCGACGGGTTAAAGTTGAAAATACTCACATATGTGTGTGTGCATATATATATATATATACACACACAGACATTATATATATATACATATATATATATATATATATATATATATATATATATATATACAGGCATTAAGGAAAAATTCTTCTTGAATCTCATGGCATTTGAATCAGGTCAAACTCAAAGCCAGTGGTTTAAAAACTATTGTGTGCTCCTCTGATCCCTGCTTTATTGCCCTCCTCCAGTGTTGTTCAGTTTTGTCTCCTCTGGTGGACAATGGTCCAGGTGTGCATGGGGGAAAGGAGCAGTACTGGTGGTATTTAAGTCATAGGAAGTTGTGTGAGAAGTCACAAGGTAGACTAATAGGCTGGACTCAGGCCCTTCCTTTGTTGCAATTATAATGTTCTGCTTTAGTTATTGGGATTTTTTTCTTCTTAAGACTTCATTTCTTTTCCCAATGGAGGGTTATAGCTCTCAGGAATAGTTCTTATTTTAAAATACAGAAAATATTAGAGTTTTGTTCCATGAGTTTTGAAAATTTACATTTAATTTATTAAGGTTGTATCTTAGGGTTCACCTTACAAATCTTACTCTGTGTTTAGCAAATGTTGGCAACTATTTTTTTAAGGTCTCTCTGATGACTAATTGTCATCATTTTCAGACTTATATGCCCTCAAGGTTTTTAAACTACATTTATAAATTTAATATTTCAATCTCATGTTGAAGTCTTAGCAAAATAAACCTTCTCAAGTTCTTAAGCAACTCATGAACCTAATAAAATAAACATATCTATAATGATTAAATACTCTTAACTGTTCCAATTCTGTATATAAACTTAGTAGTGTTACATTTAAAAATTCACATTTAAATCAGTTACTCAATGACTCATTTCAAATAGAAATTTTCAATGCTTATATATTTTATTATACTTAAAGTTCTCTTGATGACTATAAATACCAATGCTAACAAATATGCAGATTCCTTCCTAATGCCTAAATATTAATAATTTAAGTTTGGTTCTCTTAATATTCTGAATTCTTAATATTCCCAGAGTTTAAAAATACGTTGTCATTCCATGTAATTTTGAGAGAATTCAGCCATATTAGTCAGGGTTTGTTTTATATTTTGAGACAGGATCTTATCATATAGCCTACTTAATCTCCAACTTGTCATCCTCTGGCCTCAGCCTCTTAAGTGCTTAGATTACAGGAACATGTATCCACTCCAGGTTCACAAGGATTCTTGTCAGTCCTACTAATAGCCTGTACCAGATACTTCACACTGTCACAAATGGCTAGTCTTGTACAGCTAGGAATGTCTGAACAGCTGTATAGCACTGGTATCATTCTTGTTGGTTGGGACCTGTCTTGGGCAGGGTATTAGGAATTTAGGGTCTCACCCCGGCTTAATTTCATACATGTATCCCCATCCCAGGCCACTCATGGAATTATGCCTCCAACTCAAGCTGCTAAATGACTTAACTCGAATTTGCTTTCCTTTGTCTAGGATATATTAATTTCCTTTCCATCTAGTGAGAGTGACCTTTGACCCTGATGGAATTCTATCTTCTTTCCATATTCTTCCTGGCCCAGTAGGACCACACAGCTCAGGCAGTTATTAAAATGATATTGGATTACATTCTGCAAATCTCACAGCTTCTAAGGGAAAACTCTTGGCAATTTTACAAAGGCTTCTATTGTTTAAAATGATGTTTTCAAACATAACACTGACTGGTGGAATCTTCAAGGCTTAGAAGAAAGAACAAATATTTAGGGGGCACCTGCTATGAGCCAAGTGCTTTGTGTACATTATTTCATTCTGTTCTCCGACACTCTGTCCAACTGTTTATTATTACCTCTATATTTAAATGAAGGAACTGAGACCACAAGACACACAAATTGTGGAACTGGGTTGTCTGCAAAGTGTAGAACTCTTTACTTAGCTGCTTCCCTGGCTTGAAGGTTTTGTCACCAAGTTCTCTGACCAATGGGCCAGTTTCTCCACTCTGACCACCAGAACTTTCTCATATAAGGCCTCAAAGCAACAGCTATTCATTAATTTCTTTCTTTTCATATCCTTTAAGCCCCCCAAAGAATTTAGATAAGACTTCCCAAGATTTCATGACAGTGGTACATCCAGGGCAAGTCCTAAGATAGGAGTTTGAGCCAAAACCTTGGATCCATATTGCAGGGTCCCAGAGGGTTGCAGAGTTCAAGTCTTGACTTTGGCTGACTCCCCAGTACATTCTAGATCATGCCTCAGGGAAGTATGTCAACAGGTGGAGACTCAGCACGTTCTCCTCCCACACCCTCCTGCCTTCTCTTCTGTTTGCTCAGGTGAGACCTGCTCTCTGCCTAGTCCCAGCATGGTTTATGACTCACACTCTCCTAAAGAAGGGCCTCAGGCTCTATGAGTTGTGCCAGATGGGTGAGTTTTCTTTGTAGTCTACAGGCCAGCTGCTAGCTTTTTTTCCCCTAGTCATTCCAAGTGGACATCAGAGAAGGAGGAATGAGAATATTTCCCTTTGGAAGCACATATATTGGAAGACATCATCATTCTCTATACGGGGTGGGCTTCTAAGCAGAGCTCTGAGCAGATGCTATCCTTTGAAGGATACCTGACCTAGGATCAGGCCACACAGGCCTGGAGCCAGAACAAAAAGAACTTGCTGAAGGATTGACCCCATCCTATTGTCCCAGGCCCATTCAGACCCCAGGCAAAATCCCAGGTACTTGTGAACTCCACCTAAACCCAGCTGTAAACATCCCATTGTGGGCCCAACTGAAAGGTCCCCACTTTCCTTAACCTAGTGGCTTTTTCGTTAACCTCTGCCTCCTTGCTCTGACCTCCTATAAAAACCCAGATCCTGTCCCAGCTCCCTGGCACAACCTCCAAACCCACAGGAAGGTCTTTGCCCCTTGTGGTTCCTTAATAAACAGTCCTGACTGTTGATGATGAGTCCGGCCTATTCCTTTTTCTCCTCCATTTTCCTAACACTTGTGAGCCAGGTTCTGTCTTGGTTCTGTCATTGACTAGCTAGCTGTATGATTTGGACCTAAAATGTTGTCTTGGCTCATTTGGGCCATTATAACAAAATACCTACTAGACCAGATAATATGCAAAACCCAGAAATTTACCCCTTTTTGTTTTAGAAGCTGGGAAGACCAAGATCAAAGCACTAGTAGCTTCAGTGTCCGGTGGGGGCTCACTCTGTTTCATCAATAGTCCCTTCTCATTGTGTTCTCATGTAGTAGAAGGGGCATAGAAGCTTTCTGGGGACTTTTAAAGAATGAAGGCATGGATGCCTTTCATGAAGACTCAGCCTTCAAGGACTAGTCTTCTCTCAAAGGCCTCACATGCTAATTAACTATCCTATTGGGGATTAAGTTTCAGCATATGAATACATTTTGGGTGTGGGGGGGGGAAGAAGTGGGCACTAACGTTCAGACTACAGCAACTATGAAATAAAGTTGTTTAGCATTTTTTTATTTAATAAGTTTCTTTTAATTGTGAAAATATTATACAGAAGGGTTATAATTACATGAGCAAGGTAATGAGTACATTTCTTATCAAGCATTGTTGCCTCCTCCTTTGTTTCCCCTTCCCATCTCCCCCCCCCCCCCCCCCGCCCCTCTCCCAGTCCCCCCCCCCCCCCACCCTGGCACCAAAGTTGTAAAGTTCATTTTTCCGACATAACATCTTGTACATCTCATTGTTGCAATGGGTCCACCTGTATCCCTAAACAATTTGCTTTTTCCCTTCTGCTCCCCAAATTATACCAACATCAAATATAGTGAAAACCGGAGTTATACTGTGGGGGAGGAACATACAAAGCAACAAAGAAATCATCTTATAAATATGTTAGAAACAATAGCAAGAAAGAAAAACTATTTGAGTACATATCTTGGGGTTTATTTCACCTAACATCAACTTATCTGACCATTTCTGCTTGTCTCAGACATATACTAGTTATTGTAAATAAGGGAAACCATGGGACCTATGTTTCTTTGGGCCTGGCTTACTTCACTTAATATAATTTTTTCCAGGTCTTTCCATTTCCTAACAAATGGGGCGATGTCATTCTTTCTGATGGAGGCATAGGATTCCATTGTGTATGTGTGTGTGTGCGTGTGTGTGTGTGTGTGTGTGTGTGTGTGTGTGTGTATCACATTTTCTTGATCCATTCATCTACTGAGAGGCATCTGGGTTGGTTCCATAGCTTAGCTTTGGTAAATAATTGTTTAGCATTTTTTTTTAAAGCTACTCAGGAGGTTGAGATAGGTGGATGGTAGTTTGAAGACTCTTATCTCCAACTAACCACCAAAAACCCCAAAGTGGAACTGTGGTTCAAGTGGTAGAGCACTAGCCTTGAATAAAAGAGCTTAGGAACAGTGCCTAGGCTCTGAGTTCAAGCCCTAGGACACCTCCCACCTCCACACGGGTGCATGTGCATGCACACACACACACACACACACACACACACACTGCTCTTAGACCTATTTAAACATGGATTAAAAAATCATCATTCTTGCTCATGTACAAGTGGGAAAATTATAAGTGAAATGAATTAAATAAGAGATTTTTAAGATGTGCTCACCTTTAGAGACTGACTGTTCTGAACTACTCTTTTTCTTAGGCACAATTTCCTACACAGCATCATCCTGAGTACTCATAAGGCAGTATTGACATCTTGATGTTACCGATAGTTAGAAGCTAGCCAGGAATGATGGGGAAATGCAAAGAACAACTAAAAAAATAGAAAACTCCCCAAGAACTCCAGTCCTTAGGGGAAAAGGGAGAGAGATGGATGATGACCATGGGAGGATGAGATCTCAAGATCTCTGAGAAAATACTGTAATTAAAACTTCCCTACTCACTGGGTGCCAATGATCCTAGTTACTTAGGAGGCTGAGACTTGAGGATTGAGGTTCAAAGCCAGACTGGGTAAGAAACCGTGAGACTCTTTTCTCCACCACACACATACACACACACACACACACACACACACACACACACACACACACACACAAGCCAGGCCAGACTGGGTAAGAAACTCTGTAAGACTCTTTTCTCCAACACACACACACACACACACACACACACACACACACACACACACACACACACACACACACACACACACACACACCCCAAGCCAGACTGAGTAAAAAACTCTGTAAGACTCTTTTCTCCAACACACACACACACACACACACACACACACCAAAATAAAAAATCTTTCTCTACTTGTAAATCATCTCAGCCCTTTATACTGGACCTACATCTACCTATGGACAGGAATTTCTCACAGGCAACTCTAATAAGTTCTCAAAGGCTAATTCTCCCTTCCCCTTCCCTTTCCCTTTCCCTCCTCCCTCCCCTCTCCCTTCCTTCCCTCCCTCTCCCTCCCTCCCTTTTTTACTTCCTTCCTTCCTCCCTCCCTCTCTCCTTTCCTTTGCCTCCCTCCCTCCCCCTCTTTTCTATTATTTCTCTCCTTCCCTCCCTCCCTACTTTCCTTCCTTCATTCTTTCCTTCCTTTCTGATGCCAGTCCTGGAGCTTGAACTCAGGGCTTGAGCACTGTTCCTGAGCTGTTTTTCTTCAGGCTAGTGCTCTCTCTACCACTTGAGCCACAGGTGGTTAATCGGAGATAAGAGTCTTATGGAATTTCCTGCCTTGCCTGGCTTTGAACCTCAGTCCTGTATCTCAGCCTTCTGAATAGCTGGTGTGAACCACCAGCACCTGGTTAATTCTGTCTTTGTAATCTGAGAGATCAGAGACTGCTTTCTGTTTATTCAAAGTATATTTGCCATAGGTACTTAAAGTGCTTTTGTGAAGAAGCACTCACTGACTCCTTACTTGGGTCCACAAATTAACTAAAAGCAGAAGAGAACTTTGGCATCTCTGCCTCGGTTTGTCTAAGTCATTCACCTTATAATCACTTTGGGTTTCAGGAAAAACAAGACTAATTGATAACATCTTTATGACAAAGCACCAAAATTACCCTTAGTGAACAGCAAAACCTTGCAGGACAGACCAATCCCAACATGAGGACAATTACCTATAATGATGCTGCTGTACCCTGGAGCAGGGGTAATCATCTCTTGGGAACCAGATTGCTCCCTCACTTGATGACAGCAGTAACAACTTCTCTGGAACTGGAGAACAGAACTGAGACAATGGCCAATCATTTGCAACTGGAACTCTTTAACAATACATACCTTTCACCCTTGGCTCCAGGTTTTTGTTTACTAAAATCTATAGCTCATGTCTATACTCAGAAGATGGCTTAAGATGAATGGGTGCAGTCTTTCTGTGGCTGCCCATGCATGTAATAAATCTCCTTCCTTGCTCTTCATGATGTTACTTTATTTGGCGTACAGTCCTGACTGGCTGCAATTGATTCCAATTGATTTTCTATCACTTTCGCTGGTTTCCAGTCTTGCCTAAATGTATCTCTCCTTGGAAGCAAGGACTGACGTAGATAGATGCATTGACTCTTAGGTAACCGTATCATAGTGAGGGAGTTTCCCCAAGAATGCCCAGGTCCTGCCTCATTAATCACATTCTGGCCAAGCCTTCTTAGCTGCCGGGGGCATCACACACCCAAAGAACAGTTGTTGAGAAGGAACAGAAATGTCTGCCTGTGTGAACTAATAGCTTAAAGCCTTTGCCTAAATGGGAGGTCTAGAAGAAGAGTTTTACTGGGGCTCTAAGTCTCAGTTTGGGCCAACTCTGGTCAGGTGTGCATGTGTGTGTGTGTGTGTGTGTGTGTGTGAGAGAGAGAGGGGGGGGGGAGTGGGAGGGAGAAAGATAGATAGTTCTTTTAGGAACCTGAGGATCGCTAAAAAGTAGAGCGGTCTGTTTTGCACCAGGATTTTCTGCCTTACCAGAGCATGAAATCCTGGCTTTCTGGTTTCTTCATCAAAGGGTGAGCTCAGAGTACCTTAGGTAACCACAGGCTGTGGGACTAGATCCATCTTCTGGGCTGGCATGGGTGCCAGTCACTGAGCCAGGGACAACAGTGTGAGTCTCAATTATGGGGCTAGGTGAGGCAGCCAAAAGGAGGTACTTGAAAGGGAATCAGAATCAGCAGAACTCCATTGTTTTCTGGGAAAGGACCGTGCTCAGAATTAATGGCTACATTTATCCTGCAGAGAAAAGAACCTTTGGTGTGATGATTCACTTCCCCCTCCCAGCCAAGCCTTCCCTTATCACTTCACAGGATGCTAAGCAGACAGGAGGTATTTAAACCTGCTGGCTTGGGACCAGTTTCTCATCCCACCCTAGATACCTTGTGCTTTCTCTCCTCTTCTCAAGATTGGGACCAAAACAAGGACGTGGGAATAGATAGGTATTATAATTTGGAAGTAATTATTTCCTTCACATCAAGAAAGTAACCAAGTAATCATATTTCTAAGTAATCTTGAGAAGCCCTGGCTAAATTTCTTGCTAAGTTCTGAGGAAGAGCTTCTTAGTGTTCCAAGCCATGCTTAGGGTGATCTAAGCCTTACTTAGGGAAATCCAAGTCATGCTTAGTGTGATTCTAGCCATTTGTATTTATCTAAGCAAATGAAATGATCTGGAACGCACTAGAAGGTCAAAAAGGCATTAATATAGCTATGTTTCAAAGTGCTTATGACCTTGGATTTCGGAATCAAAACAATCTCAGTTTGATTTCTGGCTTTGCTTTTTATTCTGAGATTCTGGGCTATTAATCTCCTGGTAGTAACCTTAGTTCTGTCTCTAGAAATAGTTGGTGATACAACTTACCTTTCATAGGGGTAACTGAGAAACTCTCAGTGTGGTTCCTGGTGATTTTTATATACTCAACTAATAATAGCTATTATTATTGGCTAGAGAGGGACAGGGCAGGGGCAGATCACCCAGCACAAAAGAAGACATTTAGCCTAGAAATTCTTGTTTCATTCATTGTCTTTCCTCCTATAGCACATTTTATGAATGCTTATAAAATCTTGAAAGTGCTGTATGTCATGTCCAAAATGACACAATCAAGCCATTAATGGAGTCAAGTGTAGTGAGGTGTGTGTGTGTGTGTGTGTGTGTGTGTGTGTGTGTGCATGTGTGCGCGTGCATGCACATGTGCGTGCATATGATATGGGGGGAGAGAGAATGTGGTGTCATGTAGGGAATAAGAATACATGTATTAATCCTTTGGAAACTGTGACAGTCCTGAGGGCAAGGTGGAAAGGAAATATTAGGCAGATAGAGACAGTGACCTGGGAGGTGACACCTTTTCTTCCTGTGACCATGGGGGGTGGAGATAACTCATGGAGATAATACCCTTTCCCCTTCCTGAAGACACTGGGAAGCCAAGTTAACCAAGTTAATAGCTCTCATGAAAGCAAAGCCCCTGAGAACCCTGGAGCAGACTTGCACCAGGCCATATGCACTTACCTCTGGGGTAGTGACCCAACCAGATGCCAGAGGAACTGAGACTCACCCAAAGGGCTGTCAAAGTGGGACTCACAAGACTACAGCAAGCTACTAATTTCCAGACATCCTTCATGTTCTTTTACACTTAAAACTCCGTGCCCTCTTCCTCCTCGTTGCCTTGGAAGGAAGTAGACATGACATAAGGTGGGCCTCTCAGCTGGGAGTCCTGGTTGGGAAATTATACTAACCTACTAGTCGATAAGAGGCTTGCCTTGGTTTTCCCGGTGCATTGTGTTTACATTCAAATCACCTCTGCTCCCACTTTTCCTGTCTTGTAATTCTTTATTTGATGGTACAAAAAAGGACCCAGGACTCCTCGATGGTATTATCCCACAGATAGGGGATTAGTAGAGAAGTTGGCAGGGAATTGTTTATGAGCTTGTAAGTTTATAGTCATAAGCTTATAGTTTATAAGCTTGCAGATGGCTGGATAATCTGGAAAACCAAAAACGAATTGATAATTAAATGGGGGCAGGGGACTAAACATGAATGATCAAGTGAGTAGGCCAAAATGATGAGGAAATAGGACAGGATACTGTCTTTGGTTTCATGACCTCATAGGAAACAAAAAGGAGACTCACCCAATCAGAAAGTCATCCAATTTGGACTAAGGCCAAACTCTGTACAAGGAAGATAGATAGAGCTGATCTAAGATGGCAGAGAGTGGTTAAACTTCTGTCTTCCTTGAGGTATATGTTTGCCATGTACTCTCTTTCTCTGCCATATTTGTTTTCTAACAAATTTTCCTATCATCTTAATACTTGGGTCTTGCCTGAATTCCTTTGTTGCCATATGACTGATGTTGGTTAAACTTTCTGGTAACATTATTTGGTGCCTTGGCCTGGAAGCTAGGGATTAGTATGACTTGAATTTATTGAATGATTATACCACTAGCAGGTGAAATGTGTCATTGTCATGCTGTACTTTTGTTTTCTGGGTAAAAATGGAAGTGGTAGCTTTGCTAAAACTCCTAATCATCTTCCCAGTTCAAATTGAAGCCAATAGCTACAGGAATAATTATGTTTCTGGAAACACCAATAGGAACTGAATGTTAGTTTTTACATAAGAGCTTGTAATCTCTACATGGTCACTAGCACATGGGTGAAGGGGAATATTCTGGGACTTCAGTAAACCCTTGTCATTAGGATGCCAATGGTAGAGCTATAGAAGTAGTCTGGCAGACCCCTTTAAAGAAAAGGATCAATGAGGGTTCTTTCATGTCAAATCACCAATCTTTCTTGAGGAAACTGTCGGCTTCTGAGAAATAATTCTGCTAGCTGAGGGGATCTGGAAATTTTTGTAACTTTCAATATAATAGAATTTGAGTTTATCCCAGAAGTGGCCCTGTCTGGCAGAGAAACTGATGCAACTTATTTGAAAGCTCAAATTTGTATTGCTTTACCAAGAACCAGACAAAAGGCCCTGTAAAGACCTAAAACTGGGAATCAGGACTGTTTGGATATGTGTGTGTGTGTGTGTGTGTGTGTGTGTGTGTGTGTGTGTTCAGAAAACCTTAACTCTGGGAAGAACTTCATAGATGGGATGGCATCCTAGACCCAAACTATTACTTTACACATGTAGACACTGATGGAGCTCCTAACTCAAATGGTAGAGTGAAGATAGTGCCCAAATTTCCTGATTGCCAGGTCAGTGTGCTTCCTATAAGAGGTACTTAAAAATTGCTTCCCCCTCCACCGCCACCCTCCACCCCCACCCTGAAACACTGACTCCTGTCTGGGGCCCATAAGTTAACTGAAGCAGAATAGAGGCTGAGCATCTCAGATTCCTTCATGTTGTATCTCTGTCTCATGTCCTGAGCTATTCTTGCCTGTAGTCACTTTATTTTGCAATCTAAGAAGGGTGAGATTACCTGCAAGGCATCAATGACTCTTGTTGGAACAAGGCTGGACTTGAGCAATCCTGAGACAATGGACTGTCATACTGCATGATGTCACCACTGATCACATTTGAAGCTGCCTAGGACTTGGGACTTTTCTAACTATGCATACCTTTTCATCCCTGCCTCTATGCCTTCCTATTTAATCTAAGATAAATGTCTGTCTGTCTTTGGATTGCTTTCTGTATACAGGTTGTGGATAGGCATGAAGTTGTGTAGTTAGACCAAAAAGACAAAATACATGCAGACCTATATTTTCTGAGTGTATTTTCTGACAGGGTGACAGATACCACATGAGTAATAGGAGCTGGAACAAAAGAAGAAGAGATTATCTCTCTTTTTTCTTTTTCTGTGTTGGTAATGAAACTTGAGCTCAGGGCCTTATGCTCTTGCTTGCCTTTTTTGCTCAAGACTGGTGCTCTAACACTTGAGCCATAACTTCACCTCTACTTTTTTAAAATTTTTTGAGGGGTCTGGTTGTGGGGCCTGAACTCTGGGCCTGGGTGCTGTCCTTCAACTCTTCAGCTCAAGGCTAGCACTCTACCACTTGAGCCACATCACCACTTCCGGCTTTAGTTGTGCTGGGGAATCGAACCAGGGCCTCATGCATGCAAGGCAAGTGCTTTGCCACTGAGCCACCTTCCCAGCCCCTCCACCTCTATTTTTTGTTGGTTAAGTGTCTCACACACTTTTCATCCCAGGCTGATTTTCAAGCCTTGATCCCTAGATTTCAGCTTCTTAAGTAGCTAAGATTACAGGTATGAGTCATCAGCACCCATCTTAGATTGTCTAATTCTTAATGGACCACAGAAGCTTTATGGAGAAGACAGATTTGGAGAGAAGTAGGAATGAAATGTGTGTGGTTTGGTGGGGAAGAGAAGAAGGCCATTCTAAGTGAGAAAAATATGTGTTCAGAAGAAAGAACACAGGAAAGTAAAAGGAATATTTGTGAATGAATATCAGAAGTGGTAGGTTTCCTGAGATCACACAGGGTTAAAGCTGGAATATACCACAGAGAGAAGTCAATTTCCTCACTTTATGGTTGAGAATATTAGGTCCATAAAGTTCAGTGGTTTATCCAATGTTACCTGGATATGAATGGCAGATGGATTAGAATGCCAGCCCATGACCTCTTACCCAGTGGATTTTCCATTATACATGTTGATCCCAGGGAAGTGATGACAAGAAACAAAAAGATGACAGAGGATCTTGCATAGGATACCAGATGTTTATACATGAAGTACTGGAAACCTGTGACTATTTCTGAACTGGGAAGTGACATGGGGTCAGACTGGGGCCCTACATTAATGGAGCTGGTGACAGTAAAGACAGATGGGAAGGATTGAAAGGAGAAGCAGAGGGTCTTGGTAAAAGGGGACCAGCCCTGGAGCTCCTATGACATAAAACAAACTAGGGTAGTCAGAAAAGGGAGTGGATAAAAATTCATGATACCCCTGACTATCAGCTATAGGAGAGTGAGGAAAGCCAAAGAAAGTACTGGAAATTCAGAGCTGTCCAGGGAAGAAACCACCTCTCTCTTTCTCTTTCCCTATCTCTGTCTCTCTTTCTCTCCTCCCTCCCTCCCTCCCTCCCTTCCTTCCTCCCTCCCTCCCTTCCTTCCTCCCTCCCTCCCTTCCTTCCTCCCTCCCTCCCTTCCTCCCTCCCTCCTTCCCTTCCTTCCTTCCTTCCTTCCTTCCTTCCTTCCTTCCTTCCTTCCTTCCTTCCTTCCTTCCTTCCTTCCTTCCTTCCTTCCTTCCTTCCTTCCTCCCTCCTTCCCTGCCTCTGTCCTTCTCTAGCTCTTTTCTTTCTTTCTTTCTTTCTTTTTCTCTTTCTTCCTTTTCTCTTCCCCTCTCCCCTCCCCTCTCCCTACCCTTTCCTTCCCCTCTGCCCCTCCCCTCCCCTTTCCCTCTCCTTCCCTTTCCTTCCCCTCTGCCCTTCCCTTCCCCTTCCCCTCTCCCTCCCCTTTCCTTCCCCTCTCCTTCCTCTCCCTCTCCTTCCCTTCTCCCTCCCTTCACCTTCCTCTCCCTTCCCTTCCCTTCCTTTCCCTTTCCTCCCTTCCTGAAGGTATTGGGCCTGAGTTCTGTCCCTTAGCTTTTTTGCTCAAGGTTGGTATTCTACCACTTGAGCCACGGCTCCACTTCTGTTTTTTTGATGGGTAACTGGAGATAAAAGTTTCTTCAATTTTCCTGCCTGGGCTGTCTTCAAACTGTGATCTTCAGATCTCAGCCTCCTGAGTAGCTAGGATTGCAGGCATGAGCCACTGACACCTGCTACATTTTATGATTTCTTAGAATCCATATTTTATGTCCCGTTGGCTTTTGCTGTCATTTCCTCCAGCCCTTCATTCATGTAGTCATTCTTCCATTTCACAAATGTTTTTTGAGCCCAGTGGAAGATGTTCCATATTCCCTCTGGTTAGCAACCAACCAAATGTCATATGCCATGTTTCTTTCATTTTGGGGGGAGAGGGAGAATCTATTCTTTCAAACTCTGCTCAGAGTTGCTGGAGAGACTAAAGGTGAAATAAGAACAGCCTGGTTATTGAAAAGAACCTGATTGTTTGGGAGGGTGTTGAAAAGCCAGCAAGATGTGAAATGGGAGGAGGATCAAAGTGTCTTGGGAAGAAAGAAGGAGGCCCTGTGCATACAGAAGCTCCCCTGGTCTTAAGGAAGAACAGAAGGTCTTAGTGTAATGGGAACAAAGGGCCTCTTGTGCAGTCACAGCCAGGGGTTTGAAGGGGTGAACAGCCTTGGCCCTGAGGCCAGGAAAGGGGTGACTTAAGGCTTAGTTTGCTGCCCCCAAGAGAGTGGAAGAGCCCTCCTGTAACCAGCAGAAAGAGCAGACACTGAAGATTCCTTCTATCAGAGTTGAGACCCAGATATCATAATGATAGATGATAGAAGGATGGCAAAGGGCAGGCATGGACACACAAACACACACACACACACACACACACACACACACACACACACATGCACACACACATCATCATCATCATCATCTATAAATAACTTATGATCCTTAATATGATAAATTATACTATATTATTTAGGCAAGGGGAAATGTATACACCCAATCATTTTCCCAAATATATTCAATCGTTCTTGATTGAGTTTCAGATATAAAACACAAGGTTACAGAGGGCTGACAATAATTCTCGGTGTAAATAGCATGTGAAGACATCTGCAAAGTAGGTTATAGAAGCACGATCGGAAAGTCTGGGTCAGGTAGCGTCTCATTCACCTTCCCAAATTCTTAACATCTATGGCCTGTGACTGCCAGATGGACCTGTGGCAGTCAGGGTGATTGGGGGTTGCGTAGCAGTGCTCCGAAAGCCTTGCTCTGCCACTTTTCTTGTGTGTAACTTTTGGGGAATCATGGAATTTCTCTGGACTTTTTTTTTTTTTTTTTATCTGTAGCAAAGCTGCAATATCTACTTTGTATCATTTTAGAAAGCAGAGTTAGCAAATCTCTGCAAAGAGCAGGTGTATACTAAGTGGAAGTTATTGTAACATTTAGCTCTAGAGGAGAAGGATTCAGAGTCTAAGTCCTGGTGTTCAGTTCTCATTGTTATCTCATAGTTGTTTGCTTCAAGTCTAACAGGTACTCAGAAACTGCTTTTGTTGAAAGTATTCTTTTTTTTTTTTTGAGAGGTTGAATGAGGAGTCTTTTTAAGAAAGCCAGTGATTGCAGAAGGACATGTCTCCCCAGAAAACTTGCAGCCTTGAATACACACACACACACACACACACACACACACACACACACACACACACAGCACAAAAAGAAACCCAACAAACCAGATCAACTCTAATGGAGAGCTGAAGAGGGATGTCATGGTGACCTGAGGAGCAGCAGACACAAGACATGGTGTAAAATGGTGCCTGAGCTGGTTGGGGCCTAAAACAGGGTCCTGGTCTGGGGCCAGGGTTACAGGGAGCTTGAGAATCTCACAAGTTCATGGATTGGCAGTTCCAGCAAACTATTGTCCAAGTCGCCGCCCCTGCCTCTATAAACTCAGGCATCACCACTTTCCTCCACCATGAAGACAAGATGGTGCCAGTTAAATCCAATTCCCTATCATCCTCCATGTGGCCAAGATAGCGCCAGTTAGACCTAGTCTCCTTATGTCATTCCCCATTGGTTTTATGTACATAGAATCAAATCATTGATTCTTCAGTAAGGGCTGTATTGGGCCCTTCAGACTAACTTAACGAGTTATTACATCATTTCTTAGCTCATATACTTGTTGTGATCTTGGCTTGTGGGGGTTAACATTACTGATCAGTGGGAGAGAACATGGAACAAATAACAGTCTCAAGAGTCAGCAGACATGAGATATGGCACTGAAAGCATTCTTTACTTGGGCTTGCAAATGTCCAAAGCAGGATAAAAGCTTGATATCCTGGCCTCTATTTTTTGTTTGTGCTCTGAGTTGTTCTCTTTGAAGTCACTTTAAGCCACCTTGGGATCCAGAAAGGCCAGGACTGATCAATTACAGATACATATATATTATAATATATATACATATTATATGTATATATGATAAATAGTAATAGTAAATATATTATTAAAAATAATATCTATCTATCTGTCTATCTATCTACCTTTTAATACTAATTGTGAACATCTTTACTAAAAGGATCAGAGAAAACTCCCAAGAGAAGGGACAGCAGAGACCTACAGGCCAAATCATCTACCAGGAAACTGTGACTTGTTTATGCTGACCAGATTGCTCCCCTCAAGTGATGACAGAAATAATAACCTCTGCAGACCCCCTTAATTATGATCAACCAGGCCACACCTGTGACCAGGCTATTCAATAATTATATAACACACCTCCTGACCCAATTGTTTTTCTCTATTTAAACCTAAAGCTCATGCATGTACCAATGAACTGAATGGTGTCCTAGCCTCTTCCCACAACACCTATCTAGCATTCATTACATCTCTGTTCTCTGAGCTTTGTCACTTATTCTCTCTTCGTTTGGCATATTGGGGAGGGTGGCTGGCTAGACCTGATATGTGGAGCCCCTATAGTTTTGTCAGTGGCCTAAAATTCTGGTTACAGATTAGATTCTGGAAAGAAAGAATATGAATCTCAAAGAAATGTGATCCTCAGGATAAAGTTGTTGGGGTTTGCCATGTATGAGTTCATTCTGGAGGTTAACTCTCATCACTGTGCTTGGTACTGCCTACAGGGGCTTTTCCACCCCTTTAGACTTTATTATAGCTGGACACTGTGTGGTTTGGAAAGCCATGTCCCAGCAGGTAGGAGTCAGTGAATCATGGAAGCTAAGCCAGGATTGTAATTCAGATGCCCAACTCCTTGTCCCATGTGTGAGGATATGGCTCCCACTCCATTCCCAGTATCTGGCACGGGACCTCTCTGGAGGCACGAGAGTGATGTCAGGGCCTTGGTGAGCTCACTCAGCTGCCCTAATTTAGAGCGTAGAAAAGTGAATCAGTTCTCCATGGGAAGGTTTAGCAGACTGGGTTTCTTGGAGGCCAGTGGTGGGAACAGGTTCTTCCCGGGAGACCAGAAGGAGCACGGAAGGCTCCACAGGCCTGGGAGGGAAAAGCCACTGAAGCATTGAAGGAGGAGGTGCAGGATGATTTATGAGTAAACCCTAAATGAGCAGAACTTTCTGGCCTGACCTCAGCACCAACTGAGGGGCGTGGGAGAGCATTCTGCAAATAGTTAAGAGGCACTGATGCCAGAGAACTCAACAACTGAACCTAGGTGGAAGGGGAGGGGAGAGAGAGTTAAGCACAGGCTGTCAGGGGAGTTCTGCCCAGAACCATGGGAGACAGCACCTCCTTCCTCAGGACCCTTATCTGTTTGGGTATCTACCCAAGGCCTAGGGCTTAAGAGCTGACAGATTCCAGGACACATACCACATGGGCCAGAAAAATAGGCTCAGATCACTTTTTATGTAAGGAAGTTAGATAAAAACACAAGGGAAAGACAGGAAGTGAGAATAAAATTAATAGCATAGCTCTGCCTGTCATTTTCATAGCCTGTTCTAATTTTTTTTCTGAGTACAAGTATTATCTGTGTTAGTTCTGGCTTGTTCTGTCTTCTCCTTGACTCTCTCTCTGTAAATATCTTCCTATTTTTATGAAGACAAGCCTGTTTATCTTTCATAGCTCAGGTTAACCTTTAGCTCCTTCAAGAAGCTTGCCTCATCCTCAAATGGCAGCACTATCTTTACCTTCCTGAGCCCTCAGGCACATGAAGTTCACTGTATGCTTCAGCATACAACATATTCTGTGCTGTCCTATAGGAAAAATCTATTTTGAACTTTGTCTATTGTAAAAGTTTCTAGCCCTATGTAATCATGTTTAGAACATGTTACACACTGGCTTAGAGGCCTGCTCACTTGATGGTTCATGTCTGCCAATTACATCCTTAGAGAACTGAAGCTAAAGATACCCATGCTGTTCTCTACATCTAACTCTGTGTGCTTCCAACATTTGGGTTTAGTCAAAAAAGCATAAAGAACACCAGAAACAAAATGATAAGGTATGTGACAAGACTTGGAAAAATTTGTGACATGTATGAAGAGAAAGGATTTCTTGAACACAGAAAAAGCAACAACATGGCAATTAGAATGGGGGAAAGTCATAATAGATTCACAAAAGAAATTCTCAAGGCATATATATATATATATATATATATATATATATATATATATATATATTTGAAAAAGGTTTTAACCTCAGAAAAATAACACACATGCAATAAAAAGTGAAGTTACAGTTGGATGTGATGGTGCTTGTCTGTAGTTCTGCATCTGGGAAGTGGAGGCAAAAAGATCACAAGTTCAAGGCCAAGCTGAGCTACACAGTGAGACTCTATCTCAAAAAAATCAACTTAGCTGATAAACAGAAAGGATTTAGATTAGAGAGCACATAAGAAAATAAGTGTTGCTATATTTTTGGCTTTTTAAAAAGTTAGTGTGTGCCTATTTTTTCAGTAGTTTTAAAAATTTCCCATCATGAATTATTTATCAAAAATGTTATTACTAGCTTTATCTTATAATGTATCAAAATTCATTTATGCCTGAACATTTAGGTAGTTCTCAAGGTTTTGTCCAATCTTGGATTATTTCCTTAGGATCATGTTTTATTAATAATACATTAGTTCTCCAGTGCTAGGTAGCAAATGGCCCCTCTAAACTAATATGATATAGCTCAAAAGATAGTAGCAAATAAATCAAGGTTTCTGTGTTTCAGGAATTTGTGCAAGATCTAATAGGGTGCCTTGTCTCTAGTTCTCCATGTCTGGGGTTTTATCTGGAAGCCTGAGGCTAGAATAAGCTAATGACTCACTCAGGTACCTGACATTGATGCTTACTTGGAGTGTTAGCTGGGTGTTAGTGCTATATACTTCTACACAAAGCTCTTCCATAGGGATTGGGCTTCCCTACAACATGGCAGTTGGGGTCCAAAGGCAGATGAGCAAGGTATTACTGCTGCCACCGATTACCTCAAATTCAGTGGCTTGAATCTAGGCTACCTGCTCATGTAGCTTACAACTGCTTTCTTCTGTTCAGGTGTCTCCAGAAATACCCTTTCCATTTATGATGACTGTTATCAGGCCCATCAACTTTTTAACTTAATGGATCTGGCAGAGCACAACTTATTCCAGAACAGGTAGCTATAGGTGTGCTCATTTTGTGTCTATGGTCTAGACTTCCTTCTCTACCATGGCTCAATAATATGCTAAGAATTATTATTAATATTATTATTTTTTGGGCCTGGTCGTGGGGCCTGAACTCTGGGCCTGGGCGCTGTCCCTCAGCTCTTCAGCTCAAGGCCAGGGCTCTACCACTTGCGCCACAGCGCTACTTCTGGCTTTTTTCTTTTTTCTTTTGTGGTGCTGAGGAATCGAACCCAGGGTCTCAGGCATGCAAGGCAAGCTCTCTACCACTGAGCCACCTTCCCAGCCCTGCTAAGAATTATTTTGAACACCAGATCCTTGCACCAGAAACCCGCAGGCCTACATCTTACAACTCTCCATGTGGGCTTGTTAGAATCTCTATGCTGCCCCTTTTCCCAACACTGACACTACCGCACCCCAGGAGTCTGTCTCATCACGTGACTGGAGTGGCAAGACTTTCAGCACCATGCCCAAGACCTACTGCAGAGACTTTCCCTACTCTAGATCCTTCCAAAGACTTGCACTTCCGACCACCTACTTCATATCATCAGGTTTAGCCAATCTCAGATCATCTTCTATGTGGTTGCCTCTTTATTGAACAGATTTTTTTTCTTGTCACTATTCCCTAAGAAAATTACTTTTAACAATAAAATACTAATTATTCCTACAGTCGCATTTACATTATATTATGCATTATAAGTAATCAGAGATAATTTAATGTATATACAGTTTTGGATGCATGCTTAAGAAAACACTGTGCTAATTTATGAATGGGACTTGAGCTTCTCATATTTTGGGGACCCCTGGAGTCACTCCAACAGACAGGGATTACTACGTGTGGAGAACAGTATTGCTAGAACTGAGCTTTTAAACCAGAGGTCTAAAGTGCAGGAGTATCAAGTGAAGTCCAACCACTCACTCCCATATGCCAAGTAAAGACAAGGTAAAGGGCAGAGGAAGGAAATTTATTACATAACAGCCATGGGAAGACAGCACTTCTGTATATCTTCAGCTATTTTCATGCATATAGACATCAGCTTCAGGTTAAATAGGGAGAACTAGGGTCAAGGACTGAGAAAGGTTTGCATAATTTAAACAGTCCCAGGTATGGGCTGGTTGACAATTAGCTGAGTCTTTGTCCCTGGAGAAGTTATCACTTTATCATTGGGACAGAACAGGAACGAGGTGGTCTCCTGAGCTTTTGGTTGTTTGTTTTAGGATAATATTAATAAGATTACTTGTTTGAGAAGCAGTTTGCCTTCCACAAAAGATTGTTATCAATGAATCTGGTTTTTTTTTAGAGCCCTTGGTGATTACAAAGCTGACTGCAGCAAAGAACATCTCAGGTCAGAGGGCACAAATTCAAAGTCAAGGGGCTTTGAGCTAATTTACAAGACCCAGAAAAACATATTTTAAGTTGTTTCTTATATTTCTAGGTATGGACTATAAGCCTTCTCAAACCTGAAGAAGGCAGCCAGGCTCTGCACTTCTGTCTTTGTGGAAGGGAATGTGAGATGCAGCAATTTGTCTAGAAAGAATATCCTGATATGCCTCTGATCACTGGGCCCTTAAAACCCATGGAAATGGCCAATCCTTGAATCTTCATTGGATTTATAGCCCACCTCTGAAGTGCACGTACCTTCCCAAAGCCTCTTGCCTGCCCTCCCAACCAGCATGTGGTTGTTGATGTAATGGATCAGTGTGGTATTTTATGAGCTGTCTAAGCAGCTGGGGCTCCTGGAGAATGTTGTGATGAGAGGGAGAGCTAACATAGCCCCATGACAAATCTGTAAAGTCATGTGGTTTAATGTCCCACACAAATGCAAGCTATTCATGGTTCTCTCTTTTTTCATTGGAATGGAAAAGAATACTTTTGCAGAATCAGTGGTCGTAGACCCTGAGGTCTTGTTAATCTGGGCTAGCAATAAGATCTCTTTGGACACATCAGCTATAATCAGGGTTCTTGCTTCATTTTTTTGTTATATTGGGAATTGAACTCAAGCCTTTGTTCTTGCTAGGCAAGCACTCTATCTCTTGAGCCATGCTCTGGTCCATGATTTGCTACTTCTTTAGACCAGGTATAGGATAGTAGATCGCCATTGTCCAGAGTTCATTTATTTTTAGAAACTATATTGTAAAGTCACTGAACAAATTACAGGAGTACTGTCACAACATGTGTAGATTTTCTTCTTTTGTGTGTGTTAGCCTTGGGGCTTGAATGTAAAGCCTAGGCACTGTCCCTAAGCTTTTGTGCTTAAAGCTAGCGCTCTACCAACTGAGTCATAGCTCCACTTCTGGATTTTGTTGGTTAATTGAAGATAAGAGTCTTATGGACTTCTCTGCCTGAGAAGGCTTTGAATCACAGTCCTCAGATCTTAGCTGCCTGAGTTGCTAGGGTTCCAGGTGTGGGCCACTGGCACCTGGATCGTTTGTAGATTTCTTATAGTAATATATATCCTGTCATCCTTCTAGGGTTAATGTTTTAGCTTTGAGAGTAAAAATTCAGAAGTTGTTTATTAATCTTTGTGTGTGTGTGTGTGTGTGTGTGTGTGTGTGTGTGTCTAGTCTTGGAGCTTGAACTCAGGGCTTGAGTACTGTCCTTGAACTTTTTTTGCTCAAGGTTAGTATTCTACCACTTGAGCCACAGCTTCACTTCTGGCTTCTTTGGTGGTTACTTAGACATAAGAATGTCATGGACTTTTCTGCCTGGACTGGCTTTGAACTGCAATCCTCAGATCTCAGCCATCTGAGTAGTTAGGGTTGCAGGTGTGAATCACCTATACACTATGCTCTTGGCTCTATCCCATAGGCCAGGGATCCAATGGAAGAGTTAATGGTATAGAATACAAATTTCATTAAAAACGAGGGCACTGTGTATGTTGGTAGATCCACTAGGTCCATTCAGTGCATATTAGTGAGGACTATATTTATTTCTTGACTCCAGAGGCCCTAGAAGGCTAGGAGTGGAGGGGTCTCTAGGAACTGTTGTCAACTTTGATCCCATGTTCAATGGTCCCTGGAACTTCTGGTTGTTTCCCCTTCCTCCCTATATACAGTCATATGAATAGACAGCTGTAGAAACCTCTAGGGAACCACACAGTAGGTATTTGCCATGGTGAGCAGTGTATTTCTCTTCAGGAGACAGTTGTCTTCAGCCAATGAATTCTAGTTAGGTTGGGAAAAATGGGTAAGGGATTTCATTTTTTTTTTTGAGGTGTTACTTCCTTTTGCCTTCAGCCTTCTGCTTCTCCATTCTTGCCTGTTTGAGTCTATGACTATCAAGCAACACTCTTGTTGACTATTTCTTTGGGTCCCTGTCAATCTGAAACCTCAGTTTTTAAACCCTAGAGCCTAACTCTGGGAAGTTCACATGTCAGGTCTAGCTATGTGTCCTTATATGCCAAATTGGTGGTGGTGGTGGGGGGGGGAAATGGTGAAGGGAAGAGAAAGGAGTTAGTAGGTGGCAAACATAGGACAGCACTTCAGTACATCTGCAGCCATCTTTGGGGTATAGACATGAAGTCTAGTTTAAATAGACAGAAACTAGGGACGGAGGACAAACAGTACGCATGGTTAAGAGTCATAGTCACAGGGCAGGACTGGCTGATCATTATCTTAGTCCTTGTTTTAAGAAATGTTCTGGAGTTGTTATCATTTTCATCACTGGTCAGGATGAACATGTCACAGTGGCCCAGTGGGTGATCTGTCTTGAGTAAGCTCTGTTGTTTCTTAGGGAAGTTTCCCATAAAGGTGTTGTAATAGCTTTATCAATCATCAGTGATTATTTCTGTCCTCAGATCTTGAAGCAATTACAATGAGAATGGCTTAGAGAAGAGACACATACAAAATGGAGGCAGATACGGATATGGCTTTGGCTCTGGCTGCTGTACCTCCCGACTAGTCTGCAACTGAAGATGCTGTTTCTCTTATTGCTAATCTTTACAACAGTGCCTCCATTGTCCATGAAATTGCCACTTACTGATACAATCCAGTTAAAAACACACTAATTATTGACTTTGGAGCAAATTAAAAATCATTTACTAACAAGTTGGCATCTGATGTTTCATTATGGAGACTGAGTATTCCTACTGCAGCACAGAAGGAAGATAATCTCATTTCTTGTGTGGATTTCCTTATCATTTCTCTGTATCTGTGCAGAAGCACAGTAAGATTGCATGGTTAGAGTATATTAAAATGAAACAGAAATAGAAGGGTTTGTTTTGTTAAAATATATTCATTAGAAAGAATGGCATGGCCCCATTTGTTAGGGAATGGAAAGATGGAAAAAATTATATTAAGTGAAGTAAGCCAGGCTCAAAGAAACATAGGTCCCATGGTTTCCCTTATCTGCAGTAACTATTATATGTCTAGGACAAGCAGAAAAGCTCAAAAGCTATGTACACATGACCATACAAGATGATGCTAAGTGAAATGAACCCCAAGATAGGGACACAAGTGATTTTATCTTTCTTGCTGTTGTTTTTTAATGTACTTATAATGTACCATGTGATTTTTTGGTTTATTTTGTATATTCTTCTCCTATGGTATAACCCCTGTTGTCCCTGTATTTGGTTCTGGTTCCCTGCATCTTGTATATACATTTTTCTAATTTGGGGAGGGCAAGGGAAATAACAAATGCTGAAATAAGGATAGAGGATGACCCATTGTAACAATGAGATGTACAAGACACTATGCTGAAAAAGATCTTTACAACTTTGGGGGGGGGGCACGGAGGGAGGAGCTGGGGAAGTAGGGAGGGAAGGGGTGGTAGGGCAAAAACAAAGGAGGAGGTAACAATGCTTGATAGGAAATGTACTCATTACCTTATGCATGTAACTATAACCCCTCTGTACAGTATCTTTACAATAAAAATATATACAAAAAATTTAAAAAATGGAGGCAGAGATGCCATGCATTTTACTGCTTCCTGTTAAGTCATAGGCCAAGCAAAAGCAGCATTTTAAGCAGCTTTGGGAATATTAAGAAGGCCAGCTTTGTGATTGCCTTCCCTACATAGCATGAGGAGGAAAGTTACCACTGGGATTGCCAAATAAATTACAAAATGTCCACTAAAATTTAAATTTCAAATAGACAGTAGCATCTAAAAAAGTATGAGTATATTCTAAATGCTTTATGGGATATATCTATACACACAAAAACAACCCTAAGAATCTTTGTTTTCTTTTTTTCTGTTTTCTGTTTGTTTGTTTGTTTGTCAAATCTAGCCAACTTGATCTGGAACAATTTAGCAAATAGTAACCTAGGTGGGTCTTTTAGATTCTTCTCTGAAACATCATCTTGTGATGTGTCTATCACCTGGTCTTACATGTATCCATTCTAGCACAATTACTTCCCTGACCTTCTTCATGGCTTCCTCTACTGCATGCCAGGGCAACCTGGGCATTTCTCCAGTTGATGAGTGACTATCATTTTCCCATGGTTTTACAAGCTGTTTAAGCAGCTGTTGATTCCTTCCCATGGGGTTCTTCCTAGGGTGATAATCCATTTATCTGAGAAAGTATGCTGAAGTCAATTAATGTTTGCTTGACCAATCTAATATTCTAGTTATCTTGATCAAATTCCTTCAACATGCAATTGCAAGATCACTCCCCTGGTTTCTGCTGGTATACTCAGGCTAATTCTTTTAATATATATTTTTTAATTTGCTTATCAGATACTATATGTTTCCTTTTTTGAGTTGTGCTTGGATTTTCTGAGTTATGTTGTAGTTATTAGCCTGAAAATCAGGAGAGGAATGGGTCAGTTTCTGATAGGTCATCTATTGCCTTGAGGGAGAAAGGGCCTTGGAACATTTCCCAGCATCAGAGTGGTAGCTCTTAACTAGGCAAGGCTGAGTCATCTTTGCAAGTCCAAATGGTCCGGGATCCTTGTATCAAGAAGTTCCTATTCCATATTTCAGGTCCTGGGTTTGCTTTGCATGGCTCTGGATTTTGTGTGAGATCTGCATTGGCTGGGTATTTAAATGCTTCTGGAACTCTGTGACTCCAGTAGTTCAGACTGTGTTTATTCCTTTACCTTAGAAGGTAAAGGCCATTGTTGGTGGGAGTGTAAACTTGTTCAACCACTTTGGAAAGTAGTATGGAGGTTCCTCAAAAGACTCTACATAGAGCTCCCCTATGACCCAGCAATCCCACTTTTGGGCATTTACCCAAATGTTTACAAACAAGACCACACTAAAGCTACCAGCACAACTATGTTTATTGCAGCATTATTTACTATAGCTAAGATATGGAACCAACCCAGATGCCCCTCAGTAGATGAATGGATCAAGAAAATGTGTTATAGATACACAATGGAATTCTATGCCTCCATCAGAAAGAATGGCATTGCCCCATTTGTTAGGAAATGGAAAGGCTTGGAAAAAATTATATTAAGTGAAGTAATCCAGGCCCAAAGAAACATAGGTCCTATGTTTTCCCTTATTTGCAATATCTAGTATATGTCTGAGTCAAGCAGAAAAGGTCAGATAAGGTGATGTTAGGGAAATGAACCCTAAGATATGTATTCAAATGTTTTTTTTATGCGATTGTTTCTAACACATTTACAAGATTATTTCTTTGTTGCTTTGTATGTCCCTCCCCCACAGTATAACCTTTGCTTTCACTGTATTTGATGTCAGTATAATTTGTGGAGGGGAAAGGGAAAAACAAATCATTTAAATAGGGATACAAGTGGACCCATTGCAACAATGAGATGTACAAGTTGTTATGTTGAAAACGAACTTTACAACTTTTGTGCAGGGCAGGGAGGATTGGGTGGGGGGGGGCAGGGAGAGGATGGGAAGGGATGGGGAGGGGAAACAAAGGAGGAGGCTACAATGCTTGATAAGAAATGTACTCATTATCTTGCCCATGTAATTGTAACTCTTCTGTACAGTATTTTCACACACAAAAAAAAAGAAGGTAAAGGCCACATGTGGAGCTTTGACTCTCATATCTAGCAATTGTTATTTTAGGGCTTCTGTTTAAAAGCGAAGTAAGTAACCAATTCTGTTATCTTGGTAGACATTTCTCATTCCTTATTGTTAAAAATATCCAGCATTTCTATACCCTGGGACATTGTCCAGGGTACCATTGGTGAAATCTTTAACAATTTGATCTGTTATTTTGAGAAACTATCTGTTCCTCATCTACCAATGAAGATGGTTGGGTAAGCTTGATTAAATCCTAATGTATCATCTAGGCACTTCTCTTGGATATTTCTCTTGGACTACTGAGACTCCTTGTGTAGTGGTGTCCTGTGAGACAAGTGATAGATATGGGTAGAGAAAATGAGCAGAAATCTAAGGGAGGCTAGAAGAGCTCTTAATTTGTAATCTAGGTCTATCCTCTTGGAGGTACAAGGAAAGCTGGGTAACAGCATCTTAGTCTGTTGCAAAATCCTAAGAGCATGAGGCACGAGGTGCCCCTTATCTGCAAAGTTCAGGACTACTTGAATCCTCTGTGATGCTGGATCATTGGCTGAGAACATGCTGTACAAAGCACCTATGGCTTTAGAATGAAAACAAGAATGGATATTCAGGGCCCAGCTGCTGAGATGTCAGTTGTTAATAATGCTCCCAATAGCTGGATATGTGGAGAATGCCTTTCCATGTATTCTGTGGAAAATATGTCTTCATGATTCTAGAATCTCTTTTGCTCAGGTCAGATGCACCACTTATTTCTTGTAATAGTGCTTAAAGAGACCCCTATCTCTTTAACCTGGTCCTATTCTGAGCTTCCTATGCATCATTGTCAGTTTCCTATATTTTGTCTATGTGATAACTTAATTTGGTCCAGGCTATATTATAGTCTGGGATTTTTTTCCAAGACAAAGACTGAAGATAATAATTGTATTATGTATGTCTATCAAAAGTTATGTTAGTCTCTTCTGTCAAAGGTGGCTACTGCTCAGCCAGCTTAGAGTAGGGTGCCATTTTGTCTAAGTTTCAGATTCTTATAAGCAGTTATGGGGGGAGGCACATGCATGGAGGAAGGATAAACAGATGCAGTCATTCTATTCAATATACACTATGTAAAAATTGAACTAAGTAACTTGAGGGTAGGGATGAGTGGGAAAAATGAGAGCAAATGATGGAAGGGTGACATTGATCAAGGTGCATTGTACTCATCACCTGACTTAAGGAACTAAACCTCTTTGTACTTAATAATAACAATAATAAAAGTTAGGTTTTATTTCCTTTAAAAATTGCAAATGTTAACCTCTCCTTTTGTTTTAAATTAGCCAGTTGCAAACAGAATGTGAACCTACTATCCGGGCCAGTCAAAGTAAAGGGCAGCAGATGTCACTGGCCTTAGGGATAAAAGCTTGCTTGCTGGCTTTGTGTGTGGCTGCGCAGAATAAAATTGCCTTGCCGAGACACTTTGGTGTATTTGAACCTTTGTTCAGCATCTCCACCTTTCCAGCAATTTGAGGACTTGTCCAGTATCTGAATTAACTCTGGGAGAGGTATCAAGGTTCCCCTCCCCTTGGGAACCCATTGCCTTGTTGCAATGGGCTCAGGGTCAGGGTGACTGACCCTCCCTGAACTGTTGAGTGACCAGGACTTCAATGTCTCCCAGCAATGTGGGGAAAGGGTCCAAGCAAGCACCACAGGGACCAGGAAACTTCATGCAGGAAGAGGGGAAGTAAGAAAAGTTACAATAAGGCAGTGAAACATTTTCTTGGTGGCCAGGTGATCTCGGAAATGTGTGAGTGTGAATGAGACCTGTGAAAGTGAGTCTCGAGCCACAATTCTGTAGATATTCTGGTGACTACATATGCCTGTTGTTAAGTAGCACCATAAAGTGGACATTGTCCCTCTAGGGACAGATGAAGAGTGCGGAACAGCATTCAAGAAACCTCCAGATAAAGTGCTTGAGTGGCTTTGAGCTTCTATTAACCAAGGGAAACCGAATAGGTAATAATCAGGGTAAAAGGAGCTCCAAAGATAATAAAAGCAAGGATAAAATTCCCCAGGACAGTCTACTGGGGTGAATGCTCAACTATTGGACTGACAATCCCTGAACAAAAGGGAAAAAGAAACAATAAATGGTAAAATGTTGTTGTTTTATTTGGACCCAAGGATCAGTCCTCAAACCTGCAGTCTTTTGGCCAAAATTCAGATCTGATGAGGATTGGGCCAGTTGCTTATTGAAAATGTTAAGACAAGAGTCCACTAAGTCAGGAAGAAATAGGTTATACCATTTGCTGGAGGCAAGGGCCTGTAGTCTTATTCCCCCTAAAAGCTGAAAAACGGAAAAGAGGAAGCTAATAAGTGTCTCTTCTGTGGGAGCCCTGGAATGCTTGCCACCTCCTTACAACCCTACACTTCCTCCAGCACAGCTCAAAAACCATGAAGTGGAACCAATGGTGTCAGTAGCATAAGCCTCCACAACTCCACATCCCTGCCAAAGCTGAGGAAGGAAATTGGGCAATGCCAGCAAGGCATCCACGATGTTCACTTCCTATCCTTGTGCAGGGAGCAGCCCCAACCTTTGTATCCGCGAATGGGAGTCCCTCTGATGGGAGGAGATTTGGTTTCATCAATGTCTCCTTATCCAATTCAGAGGTATGAACCTTAAAAAAGGAACTTGAAACCTCTACTAGAAGATGCCCATGGGGTGGCTGACCAATTAGAACAACTTCTGGGCCCCCTCAATTTTCTCATGGGCTGAACTAATGTCTGTTCTAGGAATTCTGTTTTCTGGAGAGGAAAAAGCCATGATTAGAAGAACGGCAATGACTGCATGGGAATGTGAACATTCACCTAGCCCAAATGTCCAGCCAGCGGACATGCAGTTCCCCAATCAAAAGCCCCAATGCTACAATAACAATCAGGCCCATCAAAGGGAGATGCAAAATTGGAGGAATCTGATCATAAAAGGAATTACAGAATCACTACCTCTATCCCTGAACATAGCCAGGACTTTTGATATTCAGCAGAGAAAATATGAAGGGCCAGCTGAATTCCTTAAAAGATGAAAGGGTCAGATAAGGAAGTATTCAGGACGGAATCAGATGATATTTTGGGACAGAGGATGCTCAAACTCCATTTTATGACCAACAATTGGCCAGACATTTCTAAAAAACTACAAAAGGTAGGAAACTGGAAAGACTGAAACTTAGAGAAGCTGTTGTGAGAAGCCCAAAAGTTGTACGTAAGGAGGGTGAAGAAAAACAAACAGAAGGCCAAAATCATGCATTCCATGTTCAAACATGCAACTCAGGTAAGGGATGACACCCACAACAGGAGACCCCAAAAAGGAAAGTTAATCTCAGGAACTCTAAAAGGAAGAGAGAAAAACAAATGTTCAAATGTGGAAAGAGGCATGTACTTAGTGGAAGAAGGGTGAGAAAGTGATTTCTTTTATGATCTTTGATGAAGAATAGGGGAGTCAGAGACCTTTGTACTTAGAGGGGTCCTACCAAAAGCCCTTGATAAATTCAGAGGTAGGACCTGGGGATAGAGAGATAACTTTCTTGTTGACTTTGGAGCAGCCTCATCATCTCTTTGCACTCATTCTCATGGGTTGTCTTTCTCCCCAGAACAATTTCTTACCTCTGGAGTTAAAAGGAAACAGTTTATAGTTCTCCTTTCTGAGAAAACACAAGTTCATTTCCAAAATAGAACAACTCGAATAAGCTTTCTGTTTGTGACAGAAGCCAGAACTAACCTTCTAGGTAGAGATTTAATATCAAAAGCAGGGGTTGGGCTTAGAGTCATTCATAGAAACGTTTAGGCTATGCTAAACTTGCTCAATACCCAGGATAAAGGAAGAATTCTATCTGATGTATGGACTAAGGATGGGAATTGAGGTGGGTTGGACATTCCTCAGATCCATATCAACCTAAAGAACTCAGGGGAAGTAGTTAGAAGAAAAACAGTACCCTGTTTCCCTGGTATGTCTTTCTTTGATACATCCATTCTACCAGCAAAAAAGCCTGATGGGTCCTACTGGCTGGTACAGGATTGCAGGGCAGTAAACCAGATAGTTCAGAGCAGATACCTACTTGTCCTGAACCCTAACTAGTCTCCTTTGCAAGATACCCCCAGAATATCAGTAGTATGGTATGGTAGATTTTGGGCCTATCCCTTAATTGGAAAATAGTAGAGACATTGTGGCTTTTGAATGGGAAGACCTATGAACAGGGAGAAAACAAGAATGCCGGTGGGCAGTCCTTCCACAAGGTTTTATTAGATCCTCTCACTTATTTGGTCATGTCCTAGAACAGGTACTAGACAAGTTGTCCTTACCTTTACAGTTGAGTCTCCTTCAATATGTAGATGACCTCTTAACATTTGGAACTGACAAAGAGGAAGTAACATAGGTAATGGTCAGCCTCCTTGATTTCCTTGGCCAACAAGGGCTGAAAGACTCCAAAAATAAACTACTATGTTTTTGAACCCAAGGTTAGATATTTGAGGCATCTGATCAGACAAGGGAAGTGTCAACTAGGCCCAGAGCTAACTGAAGGAGAAATTTCCCTGGCTTGCACTTGCCAGGAGCAAGGAGAAAATTTAGGAGATTTCCTGGGCTAGTTGGATGTTGTAGATTGTGGGTAGATTCAGATGCTCTCATGGATAAGAGTTTATACTTCAGACTTTTGCAAGAAGAACTCGACTCTGGAAATCTGAGGAACTCTAGTTGCTAGAAGACCTAAGGTGTTCCTTGATTACTGCTCCTGTTTTGGCTTTGATGTCTTTTGAAAATTTGTTCCACTTGTTTGTTAATGTGGATAAAGGGATAGCCCTTGGGGTTCTTTCTCAGGAGCATGGGGGTAAAAGACAATCTGGAGTCTATCTATCTCAACTGTTGGACCCTGTTACCAGGAATTGGCCTGAGTGTATTCAGTCTGTAGTGGCCATGGCCCTGTTGACTGAAGAGAGTAGGAAATTAACTGTCCAAGGATCACTAATAGTACTCCACATCAGGTTTGGACCATCTTCCAACAAAAGGTTGGGAGATGGCTAATTGACTCTGGGATATTAAAATATGATGTCATCCTGTTAGAAAAAGATGATTTGATTATAATCACCAATAACTGTCTGAATTTCCCTTAGATAGGATAACCTAGTAACCCATAAAACACCATTTACCTAGACCTCATAGAGTATCAAACCAAAATTAGGACTGATTTAAGGGAAATTCCTCTCCTAACTGGTTCTTTATAGATGGCCCCACTTGAATGATAGCAGGAAGGATGTATAACAGATACTTAGCAATACGTGGGGAACAATTCTGTGTTACTGTGTTTAAAAATTAGTCTGCTCAAACTTGCAAGTTATTTGCCTTAAATCAAGCCTTAAAATTATCTTTTCTTTCTTTCCTTCCTTCCTTTTTTCTGATCCTGGGGCTTGATTGCAAGGCCTGAGTGCTGTCCCTGAGCTTTCTTTTTTCCCGTCAAGGATAGCTCTTTACCACTTGAACCACAACATTTCTACTTCTGAGCTTTTAGTAGATAAGAGTCTCACAGGTTTTCCTGCCTAGACTGGTTTTAAACTGTGATAATCAGATCTTAGCCTCCTAAGTAACTAGGATTGATGGTATGAGCAACTGGTGCCTGGCAAGTCTTAACAAGAATAAAAAAGGGATTATCTATACAGACTCTAAATACACCTTTTGCAACCTTCTGATTCAGTAACAGAATTTTCCCTATCTATTACTGAGTATCCATTATGCCTCTTTCCTGCTATCACTCAAGGGGAACAATCTATAAAGAGTTTACTTCCAGTAAGGATGGGAATTTCCCCTAAATACACACATTTGGAAAAAATCAGGGTTGAATGAGGCTTGATCAATAGTAAAGGAAAAAATTTGATGTCTAAATAATCAATCACTTAGCTATTATAAAGTTTAATGCTCCCTGAAGAGATTGCTGTGGTCCACCTTCCTGGATACCACAAAGGCTACTCTCTGATGAAACTGCAAAAGAAGTAGCTCTCCAAATGGGAGTTCTATTCTTCACCTTACTCCAGTTCTCCAACCCTCACTTAAGATGCCTAATTTCATCCCCTCAGGAGGAAGAATAATTAACTAAGTCAGGTGCAACCACAACAGGGAGGGAAAATGGCTCTTGCTAGACAGAATGACAATGGTACAAACCTATAATGAGGGAATGATTTAACCTCAGTCTAGGTGGATACAGTTCTCAGAGTCTTTGATATATATATCTCCTGGTCAAACAATTGGTGGAAGGCTGTCTAATCTGTAAGAAGTTCAACACTAACAAGACTTAGGAACACAGCTTTCTGAAAGAAGGATCCTGTATCCAAGTGGACTATACTGAGATACCTTAGGTAACTGGTCAAAAATATTTATTAGTCTTGGAGGATCACTAAACCAATTGGGTTGAAGGTATCCCATTGCCTAGTGCTATGGCTGGCAATAAGGTCAAAATACCATTGTAAACTGTAATCCCTAGATTTGCACTCATGGCGACCATAGACTTTGATAATGGGAGCCATTACATGACAATTGTTATAAAAATTAACTGGGATCTTGAGTATCAAATGGTAATATCATACCCATTGGCATCTTTCTTTTTCAGGAAAAATAGAAAGAATGAACCAGACCCTGAATGATGTGTAATCCAGTTAATAATGGAAACTAACCCCCCAGTGTGCAAATGTTTACCAATAACTTGGTTAAGAGTTAGAACTTAGGCCATGTCTATGGCTTACCTACTTTTAAGACTAATGATCATTTTAATAGGAACTACATGCTCATTCTTTCCTCTACTTGGTTTCTCTTAGGCAACAGGGACTGTTAGCCCAGATTGGACCTCGCAAATTCCCTTGTGTATACTCATTGTCCTGGTGACAATGTCCTGATCAAGGGTTGGAACAGAGGAGAGTTTGAACTAGCTTGAGAAGGTCCTGTCAGGTGCTGTTTGCACTACTGAGAAAGGTTGGACCCACTACACGTGAGTCAAGAGGACCTCAGCAGGAGAGCAATGAACCTCATTCCCAGGAAGTAACAGATTGACCATAAAACACTTATAATTGTATCATGCCTGATTCCCCCAGGCAATATCGCAATGGGTTTCAGTTACCTGGGTGATTAATGTTACCAATAGTGATTACCCTCAAAGTGCTGAATTAGATGCATGCCAGATCATGTACTGCAGAAGCCTAATAGAACAGAAGAGTTACTCATCAAGTCATAAGTATTTATGTCTTGAGCCTATTGGAGGCTACACATCAAAGGGAGGCTATCATACTTGGGATGATGTTTAGTGTATCATTGAGCCAAGTGGTTGGAAAGTAGATAACTCAGTAAAATGTGGGTGGGTAACTACTAGATATAAAAATTTAAAACTCATCACTTTTTCTCTAGGACAACCATGACCAAACTGTCAAATCCTTGCATACAACCCTGTAAAGTTATCCATTAAGTCACATCTAAAGAGTAGTGACTTATCAAAAGATAACTATAATAGCAAGATATGGAGAGTATATGGGATTGAGATGAAAAGATCCATTAGGAAAGTTTAGGATTAATGTAGTAGACAGAGCTAAGAATAACTCCCCGATTCATATTGCAACTACTCAGGCTCTGATCCCACCAAAACTCCAGAGTGTTAAGACTAGGGCGACAGTGGTAGAAGTCAGGGATCTGAGACAGACAGTACTGGATATGGAGAAACAAATGCTTGATTGGAGTGGATGAAATATTCTGTGCAAGTGACAATAAAAGCAACTGTTATGCTTGTGTAGTTGATCGGACGCCCAGGTAATTCCTTTCCCACTTGGATGGACTTCAGACTCCAGTGATATGGAGTGCATGATGGCTCTGTTTCAGGAGGAGTTGGCTTGGGGAAATAAGTCTTGCAAGACCTGGTCCTTGCAATTCTTGCTGATAAGAGAACTAAGGCCAGATTCCCCTTGAAGAGCCAAGTCTCTGCCTCCTGATGCCAATTATATCTCATGCCTCTCCAGGTATAAGGGGTTATCAAACTTGATGGGTAACTTGACTGACTGCAGCAAAAGCTGAACTTTTGAGAGCCTGAATAATCAGAGTGCACTGAAACAACCTTGAGCAGACATCTGGTGGTATTGTGGAAGACCTTTGCTTGAGGTCTTACTTTAGTCCAGTTAGCTATCCCCTTCACCATTGTTTTTGATACCTCTACCCAGTTCAAAATCACAGCAAGGAGAAAGAAGGATTTAAGTCCTGGAGGGTCCTCTGATCCACATGTATCTATATTGATTCCATAGAAGGTGTACCCAGTGAGTTTAAAACAAGGAATCAGATAGCAGCAGGATTTGAATCTGAACTTTTCTGACGGGCTACAATAAATAAGAATATTGACTGGATAAATTATGCTTATTATAACCAACAAAGGTTTGTCAACTATACAAGGGATGCCATCCAATCAATGGGCAGAACAACATGACGATAGCAGCAGAATGGCTTGGAAAAATAGGATAGCTTTAGATATAGTATTAGCAAAACAAGGAGGAGTCTGTGCGATGATAGGGGGACAATGCCACACCTTTATTCCCAATAACACTGCACCTCAGATGGAACAATTACTAGCCTTATTTTAGAGATTAACTACTCTCGTTAATGAATTGGCAGAAAACTCTGGGACTGGTGACCCCTAGCCTAAGGGAACAGTGGTTTGGGAAATGGAAAGGAGTAATGACATCAGCAATAGTTTCCTTACCATTGTCATTGGAGTTATTGCCTTGGTAGGGTGTTGCACTATTCCCTGTATGAAGGGACTGGTCCAGAGACTAACAGAGACAGCCCTCACCAAACAATCATTGCTTACATGTCAAAACCACCTACTTCTTCACTTTTGGTTAACTGAATTTGAAGAAAAGAGTGTATCTCTATGCAAAATGAGGAGAATTGTAAAATGTAGTGCTTTTTTTTTTCTGTTAAAGGTGACTACTGCTCAATCATCTTAGGCATAGGGAACAATTTTGTCTAAATTTCAGATTCTTATAAAAAGTTAAGTTTTTTTTTTCCTTGTAAAACTGCAGATATTAACCTCTTCCCTGGTTTAAAATTAGCCAATCATGGAATCTAAAGTCTGGGCCAATCAGAGTAAAGGGCAGTAGATGTCGCTGGCTTTAGGAATGAAAGCCAGTCAGATTTCTCATTCAGCATGCTTGCTTGCCTTATGTGTGGTAGTGTGCTTTTCTGCAGAGGTAAAATTGCATTGTGAGATTATTGTTGTACTGTAGCAATTGTTCAGCATATTTGTATTTCCAGCAATTCCTTCCAGCTTTGAGAAAATATCAATTCTTTCCTGCTGGTCTTTTTAAAAAGATGCATCATACATAGCTAAAAGAGACCAACTTATGCTTTCTATATTGTTCAAGTTTACAAGGTCATTATAATTATTAGTTATTTTTCAAGTAACTGCTAGATGCATCTTTACTACATAGTTCACCTCCATGTAATACAAGCTGTCATTTTTTCTGTTTGTTTTTTTTTTTTTGTAATTAAGTTAATGATTTCATTGCCAGTATTCTACTGTTGACACACTGTTTAGTTTTAATGCTCAGTGCTGCATAGTTTCACTTTTTATTATAAGAACCCCATTTTTATGTCAACTGTATCATTCTGTCTTTTAGTTTTGCTTTAGTCATAATGCATGAAAACAATCATAGGATCTTATGCAATGTAAGAATGTTAATTTAGCACATGTTTCTCAGAGTTGTGGATTTAGCTGGGGCAGTTCTGTTCCATGTATGGTTTATTCTTTTCAAGGGATTAGCAGGACAGTGGGGGTAGGTTCTTTCCTAGATGAGAGAGAACTCAGGAGAACCAGAGCAATTGCATAAATGTTCCCTAAGTCTTTGGTTACTTTGCATGTGTTACATTCCATTAGTCAATGTAAGCCATATGAACAGGCTGAAAGTCAAAGGACAAGGATACATCTCTTCATATGAAGATGGAGAGGAAAGGGAATAAATTAAACACTCATCTCCTCAACTTTATGCATTTATTCTTGCTGTCTTTGTTGAAAACCGTATTTCCATTTTGTGGTTTGGAGTTTGGCTTTTACTTTCAAAATTTTGAAGTAAGATTTTTGAAGTAAAAAGAAATTTCAATATTTCTGGAATTGGAAGACTAACTTTTGAAGGTTATCTAATAGATTGTAAATAAAGAGATGGTCTGCTCATGTCATGCCCTGAAATGAATGGATTCCTTGTTGAAGTTTTACCCATGATCCCTTTTAGTCTGTTTTAGGACTCCAGGGGAAATAATAAAAATCCTAGCCCTCTGCCTTATTCCAGTCCCCGAGAACTGTCTGATATACTGTTGTTCTATCCTGCTAGAAGTTATGACTATTGGCAATGACGCCCTTCTACAAGTCATGTTTAGTGCTTCAAATGAGACTGATTTCATTACCATTGTCATCCATCCTAGTCAGTTTTGGGTATAGGAGAGAGTAAAAGATTTGAGTTTGGTGTTATCTGACTTCAAAGCCAATGCCCTTGCTTATACAGATATTACCTTTTTGGTTTGAATTCTGCCTTTATCTCTTTGCTATCAAAATGGAAACATCTGCATTGCCTGGAAGCATGTAACATGGAAGAAAATGTCAATTAGACTACTCTCATAGGAATAAATGGCATGGATTGGTGTGCGTTTAGCTTAACATTTAGTGTTCATAGGAAGAACATCTTGCTGAGGACTGGTTCTTAAACTTGCTAAAATGCTCTCTTTCCTTCCCAAGACTGTCTTTGCTGAGGAAGCACAGTGGTGGTGGAGAGGCAGAGAGTTGCCTCTTTTCCTTTTTCCTGATGCTTGGTGCTATTCAACAAGTCTACATTGCAGATTGAAAGAGAGAGATAGGGGAGGAAGAGTGGTAACTGATCCATTTCCCAGTTAGTAAAAAGCCAGAGGGATCCTAGCTACTCAGGAGGCTGAGATCTGAGGATAGTGGTTCGAAGCCAGCCCAGGCAGGAAAATTTGTGAGATTCATATCTCCAATTAATTACAGAAAAAGCCAGAAGTAGCACTGTAGCTCAAGGTATAGTGCTAGCTCTGAGCAAAAGGAGTCCAAGGACAGTGTTCAGACCTAGAGTTCAAGCCTCAGGATCGGCAAAACAAAAAACCAAGGGAGTTCTTTTGAGGAGTTTTATCTGGAGTCTCAGGGCATTTCTTTACTAAAAAGAGAAACCCCTGACCGCCCTGCTTTGTCAATTTGTTCTAAATTATCTTGTCTGCTGTCATTCTACCTTGTGTAGGCTATGCCCACTGCCAGACTGCATTTCTTTCAGTAGCTTCTGTAGTTTCGTTTTGAAGGGATTTGCTGTTATTGCAGAGTTGGAGGCTCCTAATCTTCAAGTTATACAATTAGTTTCTTGAGAAGAATGAAATGGCAGATATGAGGGGCATATAAAGGGAAAAAAAACAAAGGAAAAGAACCCATACATTGCCTCTCCCTCATGCTCCATATTAAGTAGGCATTTTTGTAGGAAGAGAGATCTAGGCAGAAAGTACAGAGATGCTTACAAATAAGAGGCAAGGATGTAGACAACTTACATTTAGAAGTGGTCATTCCTCTTGGGACAGATTAGGAACTATGGGGAATGTGAAGTTGAGCTTTCTCAGAGTTGCTAGCAACATCAGGCTGAGGTCCTTGAAAATCTGTACCATAGACACTTGTGTATAGCATGGATTGTAAAGGATAAAAATGGGCAAGTGGACCAACTCTCTCTTGCCCATCTCCCTTCCTTTCTGATACTTAATTGCCTCTGGCACATTACCTTCTGGCCTCTGGTTCTCCAAGATAAAGAATGCCTTCTACTCTGAGTCAGAGCTTTCTCTCCTTGGGCAGGTCTGTCAAAATGTTCTTCTGTGTATCACATTGAGCCCAGTACCATTCCTCATTTTTTACTCCAGAATAGACATGAGACAACTGTGAGTAGGTTTTGGAAGTAAAGGTGTGGGGAGGATCGGGGGAATGAGGAAACAAGGATTTCTAGCACTTCTCTGTGCAGGAGAAAGAGAAGGAGATGGTAGAAAGGAAGAGAAAGAAACTTGGGGATGGCTGTTTGCTGTGTGCTTGGAGTCCCTGAGGAACTGATGAATGGGATGCATTTATCCCAGATCCTCTTTCATAAATGGCAACACCCCAGAAAGAGGCTTCATTTCCCCTTATAAAGGTTTCCAAGGCTTTGCTTTGGCTCCAGAGTTCAGTGGTTCCCAATGCTTAGAAAGAAAATGATAGAGTAGAAGAAATCTAGAGTAGGATCAGTGAGGGAAGAGATAGCGGGAAGAGGAGGAAGGGAAGAAGGAAGAGGAGAGATGAAGAACTACTTCAGAGACTGGCATGTTTGTAGAACAGAAGGTATAGGAGGGAGAGTGGACAGAGAGGGAGAACAATGAAGAGTTAGGATGGAATGGAGGAGAAGGAAGAAGGGAAATGACCTGGCAACTGTTTGAGTTCAGATGCCTGTCAAACACTCCGGTCTTTGTATGTCATGAATGGCTTCTGGGTAGATCCCTAGGCCAGAGAACTTGGTGGTGGTGGAGGCCCATGGGAAGACTGTATAAGTTTTTACTGGTGTTGACATCATCCAAAAGTTCTGACAACTCCAGATAGATTCGGGCTGAGTGATTTGATCTGGATGGAGAGCAGTGTGCTGTTATTTGGTAATCGCCCTGTCAATCTTTACCTGGACCTTCTCTTGCTTGCAAGAGAAGTTGATATAAGCCAGAGGAGGGCTCTTTGCTCTCCCTGCTGCTGAAGTCCAGCAGCTGCCTTGGTCCAACTCTGATGCAGAAGGTAGTGAGCTGGTCCCCAGAGGCAGCCCAGTGAGTGGGCACCAGTGCAGTGAGCCTGGCAGCCACATCTGGATCTGCTTCTGAAGAATTCCAGGCTCATTTCCTCCTCTAGGGCCCAAGAAGATAGATCCAGAGATGGAGCATGGAGGTTACACACCAGAGCCCAATTTCTCTGGGACGTGGGTCATGTTGTATGCTTTGGATTTTAAATTCTCACTAGTGAACCTTGTTTGGGGAAAACAAACAAACAAACAAACAAATGTTTCCCAAATCTGTGAAAATGAATTAACTCCTGTCCTCCCTACAGGGCAAGACAACTGCAAGAAGGGCTGATGCTATCAGATGCTTCAGTGAGTGCTCTGACCCCTGTGGCAGCAAACAGTAACTGCTTGCCAAGCCTAGGTGAATCTTAGGACTTGAATAAGTTTGAAGCTTGGTCTTGGACTTGGCTTTTCACTCTCTTTGAAGATCTGCCTGGCATTACTGTTGGGCAGCATGTAGTAAAGCAAGAAAAGTGTCTTCCCTCTTTGCTTTTCCTTCCTCAAACTGAAGCCACAAGCACAAGGCTGAATAGAACATTTCATTGCTGCCCTGCCTCATGCATCTGGGGAAGTACATTCTGGGTTCCTGAAAAGTCAGAAATGGGCGAGCTCTTCACAAGGTCAAGTGTTCAACACCTTGACACAGTGCTAGGGAGACAAAACTGATCCCACCCAGGGACCAGGCTCCTTTCCCTTCAGGGCCAGAGCTCAGTCAGAAGCCAAGAAAAGGGTTGGAAGAAAACAGATTCAACCCTGCATATCTTTTGTTTTGTACAAAGAGCTGCAAGAGGTGGAGACTGGGGTCAATTAATTTGGTCTCACAGTCTTTCACCTAGGATGCATAAATGGCACTATGGAGATAGTCAGCTGGCGCAATCAGGAAGAACTTCACAGAGAAGACAACCACTGGTGTGCCATTTTGGGTATGATGTTGTAGCTTACAGCACTTTTGCATCCATTGGATTTATACATAGTATTGTAGTAGCAGCAGCAAATGTTCTTAAAGTAGAGAAAGAAACACTTATCAGTGTTGAATGTTGTAAGGTTGGCCCTGGGAAGGCGGGGCAAACTCCTCCTTCCTCTTGGCTAAGTCTTGGCCCAGTACCTGTGTCACCTAAGTAATTGGCATACCTGGAGACAGTCATCTCCCCAGAGGTCACATTCTGGGCCACCCAGGTAACGCCTCCCATTGGACAGTGGATCTCAGGCCGTGAGGTCACATCCACATCTAGTGTGGCCATGCCCGGCCGCACCTTCTCCCCGCTCCTTCCCTACTTAAACCAAGGTGGGACATCAGCTCATTTCCCTTTTCAGCCATTTGCTCTCCACCATGAACAGCTGGGCAGCAGTTCGGTAAAAATAAAACTTCTCTTCCTGCCTGAATACTGAGAGGTGTTCTCTTCATCGACTACCTAATTAAACCTACCTATTTGATTTACCTTACAAATGTTACTTTCCTGGGAAGCATTTTGACATTCAGAATTTAACATTCTAGAAATTTAAGTTACAAACCTTGTGGCACATATAGCACATATGTATGAGGAAAAAATCCACTATAGCACTGTAGATAGCAGTAAATACTCAAAACCATGCAAATGTTCCTCAGTGAGGCTCAGGTTAAAGAATTATAAAATATCCAAATAAGGAGAATACACTTGCAATCATTAAAAGTAGCTCTCTTTCTGTTTATGGCAAACAACATCTCCAAGATATAATGTTAAATTAAAAAATAAAATAAAAACCAGCCTGGAGCCTGTGACTCACACCTGTAATCCTAGGAGGCTGCAATTGGCTGAAAGACAATCCACACAGATAAATTTAAGAGACTATCTCTTCCAATTAACTAGCAAAAATCCAGAAGTGGGAGTTTAGTTCAAGTGGTAGAGTACTCACTTGAATGAAAAAGACGAGTAAAAGAAAAAAGCCCTGAGTTCATATCCAAGTTCTGGCACCAACAAAATAATAAACTAAGCCTCTGTGTGTGTGTGTGTGTGTGTGTGTGTGTGTACACATGCGGCATACTTTTGAGTGACAATTGGGGGTGTATGCTCATGTAAGAACAAACATTTTCTGGAAGGGCATACAGGAAATGATTTCCTGTGGTTATTTCAGGAGAAATAGATTGAGGGTTTGAAGGAGGAGACGGCTAATGTTAAAACATTTTAAATCATTGTGAAGTGTATCGTATTTCTAGAAGAGTGTATAAAACATATGTACCATCTGAAAATCAATTATAAAGCATACCAGACTTAATGTACATATATTGTATAATAAATTCTTGTTCTTGGAATTTTATACTGTCTGCGTATAGTAATCTGCTACTTTTCCTCTTGAAAAGTGTATCTCTGTGAGGTAGACCAGGTCATTTCCCCTCTCTGGACAGAAGGGCACAGAACTTAGTGGGAGAATCCTAGATGTATTTACGGAGAGCTGTGAAGGACAGGTTGGAGGAAGCATAGAGTCAGGGTGAAGACACAGCTGGGGAAGGGTAAGCCAGGGTCCACACTGAACTTGGGATAGCCAGGCTCAGTATGGAATCATTTAGCTTTGGAGGACTTGTTGGAGTGTGTGTGTGTGTGTGTGTGTGTGTGTGTGTGTGTGTGTGTTCATGCCCTTCCGTGCATGCTGGACCTGGGGCTGTGCAGGGCTTGGGTATCATCCCTGAGCTTTTGTGTTCAAGGTTAACTCTCTACCAGTTGAACCACAGCTCTATTTCTGGCCATTTTTGGTGGTTAATTGAAGAAAAGAATCTCATGGACCTTCCTGCCCAAGCTGGCTTCAAATTATTATCCTCAGATCTCAGCCTCCTGAGTAGTTAGGGTTATAGGCATAAGCCACTAACACATAGCTTGTTTTGGATGTTTAAACAATGAGAAAGCAAGAGCCATTGTTATGATGATGAATGCCCTACAGGTTCACAGCTCAGCTGGAGGATGTATGTGCCCTTCCTCTGCTCTATTCATTGGATTAGCAGCAGATACTCAATGCCAGAAGGTGCTTTGACCATGTTAATAACATACACAACACTACTAAGGCTACACAGCTGATCAGGGGGGTAGGGTTTGACATCATCTCTTCCTGATTGTAAAACTTGGGCTCCTACATGCCTTGTCTTTCTGTATCCTTTTCACGTCTTGTCTTTCCATGTCCTCTCCTTTCGTGTGATAATGGCTATGTTCAGAAGGACTTTTCCACATGCATCTTGTGGAAGTGTATCATATGCATCTGTGGCTGGGTATTTTCCTCTCTTTTGGTAACATTAGCCATGCCAATAAGATCAGTGTGGAGTACACACAGAAGTATAAATACTTGGAGACATCAGGAGATATCCAGATCCTCTGGCCTCTATCACCTGTCTTTTGTCAATCATGGAGGCCTTGTTGTGGGGCCGGAAAAAAGCACAGGGTAGTGGAATTTTCCCGACAGACTTTGAGGAATTGGACTGTCTGCATCATCCTGCTCATGTTATACCATGATTCTCAGAGCTTCAGCCTTACTGGATATCCATCTGTAGCATGCAACTTCTGAGGAAAGGAAGGGGTTAATGGACTTGCACCCTCTTCTGTTCCCACTGCCCCTGGAAACACACCAGTTTTATTTTTCAGTCTTGCATATCCCATTGACAAACAACATTTCCTGGTGCCTGACACAAGGCTGTGAGTGTATAATAAGATTTGGCCAGGGTTCTGCAAAAAGGAAAGAAATACCAGACACAGTAGTGTGGCCTGAGCTCTTGCCCTGGCCTTTAAGTCTACTATTACCTATGAAAACACATAGGGATGCTGTGCACCCCATACCTGTGCAGGAGGGGAGAAAAAAAATGTGGCCACAGGTACACTCTTGAGTTGGTGGAAAGGACTTCCCTGTCCTTTCTGGGAGTTTGGTGAGAAGCACCAATGTAACCACCCTGATTTCTATCTCTAGCCAGCTCCCAAACACAGCTCCAAGTCTCTGACAAAAGTAATTCTCCTTTGGACAGTAATATGTGGGAAACATGCCAGTTTGAGCCTATACTGTACATTCTTCTCCTGAACAGGACAGAGCTCAATGAATATTTCACCTTCATAATCTTGGCCTCAGTTGGGGGTTTGCGAGGCTGTCTAAATCCAGTTTATCAGCAGGAATAAATGCCTTCAGACTTAAAGAAGGGGGAAAACAGAACTTGGCTCCGTTGAGCTGATGATTTATGAAGGAACACTGAGCTGGGAATAGATGAAGCGAGGGGGGAGGGAAAGAAGGTCTGAATCTGTGGGATTCCACTCACAACCTATAAAAGCAGTAACATGTACTCTAACGAGAGATCGTATTCCAAGATACATTTCCTCCTGTGAAGGATAAGGCATCTGGCATCCGTCACTTGGTAGGGACAGAGAACTGGAGGGATTCAGCTCAGCAGGTGTGGGGATGGGCTCGGATAGGGCCCACTGATGGATCTGCAGGAGTTGTGACATTGAAATTGCTAGTCTTTTCCTTGGATTGTTCACAGGGCCAGCCATGCAGGACTTCCCACAGCTCAGGAGGCCTTGTCCTTCCTTCATCCAACAGTTCTCCAAATCTCATTCCCATCATAAATTACATTAGTCTAAGCCTGCTTAGAGTTTCCTCCATACCATAGTTACTTACATGCCCTTAAAGCAATGGTTCTCTTGCTTGTACATTTAGCCTTTGCTTCTATCTCTGAAACACAGGCAAGGCTGTACCACACTTCCTCACAGACAGAACTTTAAACAGAGTATTTGTGACACCATAGCTTGACTCTAGCATTTCAGCTTTGCCTCTTGGTAGTGTTGTGATTTTGGTGAAGATGTTTTTGTGCCTCAGTTTGCTCATCTATATCGTGGGGACAATGTTAGTGTACTTTTTTTCATTTTTGAGAGGATTAAATTTGAATGATAACTTAGTCAGGATCTAACTAACACATGGTTCTTGTTCAATACATGGAGAACCCTCAAAATGGTGATGATGATACAGATGCAGGGGCTTATCACCATTAGAAAATTCTTTGAAGGAGTGAGTGGTTATTTCAACAGCAAAGGCTCTTTATAGGTTCTATAACTTGATAATCTTTTGCTTTCCCATATGTTTTGGGAACAGTTGGCAGTAAGGCTTCTCAGGAACTGAAAGGACACAGTACATTCTAACAAACATGGACTTTGGACTGGGTGCCGGTGGCTCACATCTGAAATCCTAGGTACTTAAGAGGTTATTATCTGAGGAGCATGGTTTGTAACCAGCCCAAGTAAGAAAGTCTATAAGATTCTCATCCAACTAACCACCAAAAAACTGGAAGTGAAGCTGTGGCTCAAGTGATAGAGTGCTAGCCTTGAGCAAAATATTGAGGGATAACACTCAGGCCTCAAGTTCAAGCTCCAAGATTCACACACACACACACACACACACACACACACACACACACACACACACACACACACTCACACTCACATACTTCAGAGCTGTACAGGCCCAGATCTAAACCATGATGGTAGACAAATCCATTAATCTCTCTGGGTTTCACTATTCTCATCTATAAAATGGCAATAAAAATAGCTGTTGCAAATGACTTGGGTGGATTAATGGACAGTGGGGATAGCCTGTGGAATACAGTAGCAATATAATGAGGTCTTGGGTATTGATTTCCTCTCCAACCCCAGTGTTGTCCTCAAAGGCTTGATCCATCTATCTTAACCATCTTTTTTCTCTCAAAATCTCTTTGAGACCTGTTCCCTCTAGACATTCCTCCTCAGATAAACTTCCCAATGAGATATTTATTTGTCACGTGTTGTGAAATCTTGATTATCTTATGCAAGCTAGTTTGTCATCCAAGGCCAACAATAATTACTGAAGGGCAGTGTTTGCCTTTTTTTCTTATAAGAAATGAACTTTTGGGCACCCTATGCATCATAACAGTTGAATTAAATTGACCTGTAGGAAAAGCTATCAGTTGAAAGAAGGTAAACTGGAAGCCATCTAAAGTTCAATTTCTTTTCTCTTACATTCTGTCTCAATCCTTCTTTTTTTTTTTTTTTTGTCAGTCATGGGGCTAGAACTCTGTGCTTGGGCACTGTCCCTCAGCTCTTCAGCTCAGGTGAGCACTCTACCACTTGAGCCACAGTGCCACTTCCAGTTTTTTTTCTAGTGGTTTATTGGAGATAAGAGTCTCATGGACTTTCCTGCCCAGGATGGCTTTGAACTGTGATCCTCAGATCTCAGCCTCCTGAGTAACTAAGATTATAGGCATGAGCCACCGGCGCCTGGCTCAATCATTCTTAAGAGCAACTCCAAGAAACTATGAGAGAGGAAAATATTTTTTTTAGTAAGGGGGAGCTAGGACATTGAGAGTAAACAGGATATGGAATTCTAATTGTTTTTTTTAAATTTTTTGTTTATTTTTAATCCATTCAACAAATACTTGTGTGGGAGGCATTGTATTTGGCTCTTTGATGGGGAAGAAGGTTATAAAGAGGACCAGATAAGTATGTCCTTAATAAATTTATAGCTTTGGGTCACTGAGTTTAAGGCTCCAGGTCTAGATGACCTGCCAGGCTATAATTCTATCACTTTGATTTTTGCAGAAATGAAGCCCATTCCTTTGAACCCATGGGGTTTATACAGACGATGCTTCCCAGATAGAATGGAAACTTTTTGAAAATGGTTTTCTGTGGCTCTTGCTCCTAGCAAAAATGGTAAGCCCAATAACTGTCGAGTGAATGAAAGAAAGAACGATACTTTAGGAGAGTCAGAAAAGACGCTGTGATCGAGAGAGAACTTCTCAGGGAAAGATGGCCTTCTTGCATTTCCCCTGCACTAATCCTGTGCAGACTTATCTTAAGTGGGCTTGTACCTCTAGAGATGGCCCAGTAAACAAGAAAACAAAACAAACCCCAAACAACAACAACAACAAACCAAAAGCTGTCTAACCAGCTTGTTCTGTTTGGACTGGTAGAAGTTTCTCAGTTGGAATTAGTGCCTCAGACATGAATATCAGAGGTATAGTACATGTGAGGAAGGCTTGTTGGCTCAACTTCTGACTTTGATGTGGAGCATATGGCCTTGATGAGAGGAAGAGAGAAGGATGCAGAGGGATTGGTTGTGTTGAGAACTTCTTGGTTGTTCCTGTTGGCCCAGACTTCTCAAGTTTCCTTGTGTGGTCAGGATAGGAGGTTTTAATCTGGGCTCTACTAGTTAGCTGTGTGACTTCAAACAACAGGTTTCATCTGCCCAGGCCTCAGTTTCCCCAGATGTCAAATGATAGGACAAATTAGATGACCCCTCCAAACCCTTTCTCAGTATTTTTGTTGTTGTCGTTATTGTTGTCATTGTTATTACTTATGGTTTCAGGTCCTGGTCTGGAAACACTAATGTGTTGGACATCCATTGAGGAATTAAGAGGGATGGAATATTGAGAGAGGGAGATTTAAGTGCACCCTGATGTGGAATCCAAGGCTCATTTACCCTGGACCTTTGCACTCATCACTATCGTCTCTTCTGTCTTTGCCTGTCTTCCCTCCATCCCCCACAGATGATCAGAGATGATCACAGATGACAGATGCTGTGGTAGAAAGCATGGAACATCCCTTAATCTCTGAACTGTGGTTTTCTCATCTGTGCCCGGAGGCTAATGCCACCTCCCTGACTTGGAGGTTGGGAGGATTAAGCAGAGCCATCTATGTGCTGTACCTTGTTAGCTGTCAAACACCACATAAATGTAAGGAATTGTTATTCTGGCATGAAGCTTGCCTGGATGGGAAAAATATTAGCAAACAGCATTCTGTCAGGTAGTCTCCTTATTTGTGGGGAGATTCCAGTACAAGGGATGTTTCTCATGCTGTCTGGCAAAGATCTGACCTGTTGATTTTCTCTGCCCCTTGGAGATAGAAGCATTACTGACTGAGTCTTCATTTTCTTGACTGCTTTTCCACTATAGCAGAAAAGGCTTTTCCATATGTCCAGGCATATCTCATGCCCATATGCAGCAGTGATTGCAGGTGCTGAGAAGAGGAATTTTTCTCTCCAGCCCTGAAGCAAGGAGGAGCAGGGGGTGCTTTGGGAGTAGTTGCCAGGAAGGAGTGGCTGGTATTAAATTCCCTTTCATGGCTGGATCAGAGTTGGAGGTACAAGGATGAGGGCACTTATCCACACCCTGAGTGACTTAATGTTTTCTGGTCGTTGATTGCTGCATGCTTGGGTGGAAAATGTCTTTCTTGTGGACCTATAAAGCCAGGGAAATAATTTGATACATGACTAAAAAGACACAATTTTTTTGTCGATTCCCTGAAGCCTGTCTACTTGTATTAATAAGTTTATATGGCTTGCAATGATGTTATAAATGTTCAAATGGCCCTTGGCAGAGAATATCTAAATAGTTCCATGCCTAGAAGGGACCTTAGATAGCATCTGGTTGAGAGTGCTCCTTAGACCTGAGCTGTGGGACCTGGATAAAGCCATCTGGTCCATTTGGAAAGAAGCAGGAACTGGAATCCTATCTCAGGACTGGTAAGTGCTCCTTCCTGGGTACCACATTCATCCTTTATTCTTCTTCTCACGTGCTCCCCATCACAGTCCCGTCTTTCCTTCATGGCTGACCTTACTTTTCCCTTTCATAAGCTAAACCCACTTGCTGTGACTTTCAGGATGGAAATGTTTTCTGATCCTCTGGGGGCAGGCTGGTTGTTTGAAAGGGTGGAGTAGTCTTTCCAGAACAGCTTGGGCACATTTCTTAGGATGTCAAGGAGCATCCAGGGCATGGTGGGTCTCTTCTCAGAGCCTTCAGCAGATGCAGGATCCAAGGACTCCATCCAAGGACCCCATGTCCAAGGAGTCAGAGACATCCTGAAAACTAAATTCTCTGGTGGCCAGTGTTTTCTGTCACCCTCTTCTTCCCTTGTTGACACTGCAGGAGGGCCAGTGTGTACTGGCCACCAGCTACAAGTATGGTCTTAGGTCTCCTTCTTTGCCTTCCATCTTCTAGTCCTGTCTTAGCTTCCCTTGGGACATTTCAAAGTCTCCACAATGGGTTCCACCTGATCTGTTTGTCAGCCCTGTCCAGATGCACCCAGATAGTACTGGCTTAAATTCAAGTGCCTATGTCAGCCTAACACTGTGCTGGCTCTTCTATGGCAACTCTCCATGGGGAGAGTGCTCCCTCTGGCAACAGATGACTGTATTTATTCAGATGAGAACAATTTTCTCCCCCTTGCACTTTCAACAAGTTCGACCTTAGGCCTCCCCCTGCCCCTTCGGCTGCCAAGAGCAATAAAAGGCAAAAGGAGGAGATAAAGGAGGTGGAGGCAGAGAGACACTCCATGATAGTTGAGTAGTCTGCTGAGTCCTGTGTTTCCTGGATCTGGGGTATCTTACTGCCCACACAGGCCAGTTTTTATTTCCTAATTCCTGTTAGAGATAATCGGGGGGAATGGGACCTACTTTGGTTTATGTAGTTTCTGACCAGCCTGCTTCTTGCTCATCTTTCTCCTGGTGTGGGCTGGAGTTGCCTTAGTAGTTTGTTCAGGAAACCAATCTATCACTACGAGGTAGTGTGTAGGGAGCATTGTGTGTGGGGGTCGGGGAGCAAAACTGTCACCAAAATAAGTGAGTTAGGAGATGGTGTACAGGTTTGCTCTTTATGGGAGATGGTATCTAGGTCCAGGGTTAGATAGTCTAGATAGTCACTTAATCATCACATGAGCACAAATCTATTGGGCCTGTTAGACTTTTCTTTCTTTCTTTTGTTTTTGAAACAGTATGGCAATATAGTCCATGCTGGCCTTAAACTTGCTGTTTTCCTGACCTAGCCTATTAGGTTCTGGAATTACAGACATATGCTACCACACTGGCCTGGGCATGCTCTTTACTTTTATGCATTAGCTACTCTTGTGATGGAAGACTGGAATGATATCCCCCTTCATGGCAAAGTTTTCTGCAACCTTGTTTTGCTGTCTAGTCATTTTGTGAGAATGGCCACATATGGTTGTATGATGCTCTCATAGGACCTGGCCCTCCTTTGACATTGAGGCCACACTGAGAGTAAGGCTAGAGATGAGTGTATCCTCCATGAAAGATGAAGAGACAGGGGGAAGTACAGTGAATTGTTTTCTGTAAACTCGGGGTGGGGGTGTCACATAAAACCCATTGTTGGGAAGCAATTCACTCCCAGTTTGATGTCTTAAGACCTTCTTTGGTTGTTTATCTGCTCTACCTACATTCCTGTCTCATATAATTTTCCCTGTTCTGCCCCTAACCATCATCCATATTCACCCTTCCTGAGTTCACCCAGCAGTTTTGGTTGTTGCCATGTTATCCCTTCTGCCTATGCTGCCCTTCCCTCATACCCACACCAGAACCCTTAAGACCTCCATTGTGCCCAACTTCTTCTTTAATTCCTTCCCATATTTTTTTGACATCCTACTCCTTCCTCTGTATGGTGCTTAGCTTTGTTCTTTCTAGCACTAAATGGAGCATTCTGTTTTATGTCTAGGTTAAGCTCCCTACATAGGAATTTCCTGCTGTCTGTCTTACTGTCATGTGAGACAGCATAGGACCTTTTTATTAGGCCATGGAATTAGTTGAAAGGATATAGTAACTTACATTTTTATGCATCATGGAGCACATTTATATAGTGTACTGTAATGATGGAGCTTCTGTTCTTGGTATCCCATAATCTTCAACAGAGAGTTGAAGATGAGACCAAAACAGAAAAGTAAAACAACTCTAAGACTCCATCGATGGGTTTGAAGTATCTGACTTCAGATGTGAAGAGATATTAAAGGCAATCTAGTCCAATTAGATGAAAAAAGATAATCTAGTCCAATAGATTAAAAAAAGAGGTCCCAAGAGGTGAGTTTCTGACAATCACACCAGCATTAATGGCAGATCATGATTTTGCTTGGTCTGGAATCCACAAACTTTTTCATGGCTCTTAGGGAAGAGTTTCTACCAATGCTCCTGAGGATTCTGGGTTCCCTGCCTTCCTCCCACATTACCTTGGGAGCATCACCTTTAAGGATCTACTTTAGACATATTGGGGATCCTCACCTAGATATCTCTATGCAGAGTCTCAGAAGGAAACCAACTTAACAAAGCCACCTCTTGCTATGGAACCCCAAGTTATTAGGCACCCTTCCACCAGTACTGTGATTCCTAGCTCTACCCCCATGGGGGGTGACCTCAAAATGAATTTAAGGTCATAGTTGATGGAAAAAAAGATCGAGATGAAATTAAAAATAAATGCGAATAGCACATAGAAGTATGGGAGAGTAGATCTGGGACCAGGGGCCCTGGGTTTTAAAAGGAGAAAGACGTTTTCCCGTGAGAAAATCTGAGTTTCAAATAAGCCCCTTGTGAGAGTTGGAGTCCTTCATTGCCAGACTTCCTCCATAGAGAAAGGAGAAGGTTCTGGACTTGAGTTATCTCCAGATGTTGGGCTGATGGACTGGGCTCAGGCTCAGGATTGGTGAATGAGACATAGAACAACCGGGAAGTCCTTTCAGAACATCTTTCGCAATGAGATGGAGAAATCAACTGGGGTAAAAGGGAGAAATGCAAATATGTCCCCTCCTCTGCTTATTCTGTTCTCCCCAACATCCTCCTAGGCTCTGAAAATAATTTCCTATTACTCCTCCCTTATCGTTGGCTTTTTTGAAAGAAATAAAGATGAACAGGGTCAGAGGGATGTAACCCAGCCAGGTGAGTATCCCAGCTGTGATGACTCCAGCAGAGACGGCGCACAGCCTGACATGCACCTCTGTCCTAGTTACCTGTGCTGGTTCCAGCTTTGCTGTTCCTAGCAGTAAGATGATAGGATGGCAGGAAGAGGGTCTATGTCTGGCTAGGGCTCAATTTTCCCCCACTCCCCTGAAAATCATTTTCTGTATTGTTTGACCTAAGAGAGTATCCTTTGAAGAGGCCCAAAGAAAGTCTTTATCAGGGATCTTTGTTGAGTGCTGCCCAAACAGAAATCAGATCTGGCTAAAAAGAAGATGGCATAGTCCAATGGCAGGCAGCCTTCTTTGAGTCCCAGATGTGAGCTGTGGTTTCCATGTAGGGACTGAGAAGTTCCTATCTGCTATGTCCCCACATGGCTTTTGATTGCAGAGCTCAGAGACTGTGAGGCCTGCAGACATCTTCTGCCAGGAAGAACTCTCTTCCACCCTCTGGCTGGCCCTGAGCCCCATAGCTCTAGCCAAGGAATGATGGCCTGAGGACCATAGGCATGATCTGATATGTCTTGGAGCATATACTCACAAACCAGAAGCCTCACCAGTAGAGTTCTCAACATTTTTTGCTATATGAGTCTACCTTGCGTTTTATCTTGATTCTGCCCACATTTTTCTCAGTCAGTAGCATTTACTTTTCATCTTTCTGGGTTCAGAAAATAAAATGCTTTTAACTCCACTGGATTTTTGAGGTGAAACAGAATGTCTAGGCTACCTGAAATTCAGCATTTGTGGTGGGGGAAGGAAGGGAGTGAGCCTTTTATTACCTTGGCACGATTAGAGAGCTGTTGGAGGAACTGTTTTATGTAGTGATTGAGAGATGTTGAAGGCATTGTTTTATGTATTGATTTTCCCAACTGTTATGACATGCAAACTCTCCTTAATAATTAAAAAAAATGGTGTATAACACATATGTATATGTTTATTTCAAACCTTGGATCTTTTGCTTGGGTTTCCTTAAACTGGCTCTGGAAATCAGTGCTATTATCTTACAAGGGCCTGCCATATTTTCTGACCTCATAGACAAGCTGAGAAATTTCTCATTCAGTTTCTTGAATCCTCTCCTGTTACACAGAGGACTGAGATTGGCTGCTATCACTAAAGTCTCTGCACATTGAAAAAGCAGGGAGAGAAGGCTTGATTTCTTTAAGGAATTAGAGGGAGAGTAAGAAAATAGAGGGACACAGAGCTGGCTAGGGTCAGGACTATTTATAATCCCTGGAGCCAGATGAGATGAAGTCCCTTAGGAAAATCCTAAGGGTACTGTGTCCCCAAATCCCATTTTTGGCCTCACTTTGGAGAGGCTAGCTTGGCAGCCAAGAGCAATTTTCCAGGATTGAAATTTTCCCTTTCAGGCGGGGGTAGGGCTCAGTGGTAGAATAGTTGCCTAGCATATGTAAGTCACAACAGCAAAATTAAAGTAAAAGAAAGAAGAAAGAAGAAAAAGAAAAGAAGAAAGGAAGAAATCTTATAACTCTATCTCTGCTCCATGGACACAGACTTCTCTAGGGTTTCCATTAAAAAACAAAAAACTCAAAAAAAAAAAAAAAAAAACAATCAAGAAAGCCCTGTGAGGGACAAATAACCAAACTCTCTGCTGGTTGCCACGTGTGATTCCCGGAATAGTTCTCAACAACTATTTAAGACACTAAAGTCAGATGCTTCCAGCATCTGGGGTGGGCCTGGCGAGGTGGGGGGGGGGGAGTTTTGTGGAGGCCTGGGTGGCAGCTCTGCCCCTTATATGGGATCACATGTTCCTTGGGTAGTTGGACTGTTTCTTCCTCTGTGTCCCATCTGCATAGCGTGTCAGCTGAGTAGCCTCCAGAGGATACAGAGAAAAAATCTGACTCTCCATTGACCCAGAATTAGCTACCATTGCTGATTGCCTAGAGATCTATGGACCTGGTACAGTCCCTAGCTCAAGAGCAAGAGGAAGTTGCAGCCAGACCTTCCTATGGCACAAGGCAGGTTCTTTTTTTTGGGGGGGGGGGTCTGGTCGTGGGGCCTGAACTCTGGGCCTGGGCACTGTGCCTCAGCTCTTCGGCTCAAGGCTAGTGCTCTACCACTTGAGCCACAGTACCACTTCTGGCTTTTTTCTTATGTGGTGCTGAGGAATCGAACCCAGGGCCTCATGCATGCAAGGCAAGCACTCTACCACTGAGCCACCTTCCCAGCCCATGGCAGGTTCTTAATATCCCCACACCTCTAAGTACGCAGTAGTAAACAGGGACTAATAAAGCCTACCTTCTGCCATCAGGGTTGAGGAAACAATGAGATCAAGTTTTTAGACTTAGGCCTAGACTCCTGGAGTCTTGGATGTCAAGTCTTATATGCTCAATAAAGAGGCACGATAAAAGAAAGACAAAAGAGACTTATTAAGATGACACTTTAGAAAATCTTTCCAGGGGTATACACAGGTTGAAGAGGGGTATGATCTTAGGTTAAATAGAGAAAAGAGGGAGATAGGTGTGCATAATGGTAAACCTGTAATAGCCCAGCTGTACTGTTGCCTGGTTGACAGTTATCTCAGTTCTGCCGTGATCACTTCATCACTTGTGGGGAACAAGTAAATCACTGTTGCCTGGAGTGCACTCTGCTAAGCTTCTGTTTGTTCTCTTTGGGGGCAGTTTCAACTTTTGGCCCTAAGATTATAAGAAGATGACATTGACTATGGTGTGTGTGTGGGGGGGGGGGGGTGTAGTTTGCCTTTTATCACAAGATGATAAAAAGATAGCACTGCCTCTGTATGTGTGGAAGGGTGGGGGTGTGGAGTTCAATTTTTGTCAGAAGATGCTTATCCCCCTCTCCAGGCAATTCTGTTCTTGGAGGTGATTGCACAGTGTCTGTAAGAGAGCATGGCTCAGATCAAAGGATATATATGCCAATTGGGTGGGTGGGGGGGAGTGGTGCCAGCTTTTATCCTGCTATTAGTTACTTCATGGACCCAGCAAAAGCAGCTTGTAAATTGTGCCCTTACAATAACATGGAGGAAATGCTTGGAAAGAGCCTGACCCTACAAAGAGCTCATTACCTGAATGATGATTGACCTGTAGTGATGATTCTTTCTAGGTAGGCACACATTCATGTAAATGGCACAGGTAACTGCTGACTTGTTTGTCTTGTTCACTTTCTATACTACAATCTTGTTTTTTTCCAGTCTAGTTTGTGTCAAGCTCAATGTTGGGGACCTAGGGGATTCTCACTGATCTCTATGTTTCCAGAGAAGAGAGAAGAGAGTAGAAATTCAGCTTGCTAAAATAGTTCTTAGAATCTTGTTCAAAGATTCTGCTTAGCAAGCACTGAGATTGTTCAGCAAATTGTTGAGGCTGAGATTTTCTTTGTGTGTGTGTGTGTGGGGAGTGGTGGTGGTGGTGAGGTTTCTAGAAACTCTACTGTTTCTGTTCTGTTCTTAATGCAGGCAGGTTTTTATTACTCGAGAAAAAGTGCTCCTAGCCCCTCATTGTGCACAATCCCTGTGAATAGTGCCTGCTAGAGTTGTGTGCTGCACATAGAAGCTGCTGCAAGGGTCAGCCCTGAACAGTCCTGTATCTTGAGAGTGACCTAGTTTCTTTGGCAATGTTTCCTTTCCAAAAGAGAATTCATTTTCTGATGGCCTGAAACAAACAGAGGTGACAGGAAGACCAAGGATGATGGACATATCTCCTCTGGAGGTAGGAGAGCAGAAGAGCCTAGTCCTGGAGATCTGAGGGTCTCCATGGGGTGCTGGAGCAGCGCATGTTAGCTTATAAGACCTGACTGAGCTTATTTCTTCCCATCTCTGTGGTACACATAAACACATACAGAAATATATTCTATGTAGCCACTCATATGATGGCTCTTGCCTATGATCTTAGCTACTCAAGAGGCTGAGATCTGAGGAGTGATGTTGGAAGCCAGCCCAGGCGTACAAATCTTATCTCCAGTTAACCAGTAAAAAGGCAGAAGTAGAGGCATGGCTCAAGTGGTACAGCCCCAGCCTTGAGCAAAAAAGCTAAGCAAGAATGTAAGGCTCTGAGTTCAAGCCCTAGGACCATCACTCCCCTGCACTCTTACCCCAAAGGCATAAGCTACAAACCCAGACTTCTTTCCTCTACTCTCAACTTTGTAATATTCTCAGAACACTACTGAGTTTGTAGAAAAGCAAAGATGTCCATAAGAGACAAAAGAGAAGATGTTGAAGCAGAAGATCAAAAGTTATTGTGGGCAGTATTTTGCTTGCTAAGTGTGGTATGGAAAGTGCTTATAGGCTCAAGCTAGTATGAATGGTGGTAGTGCAGTTTTCAGTGTTGGAGCATGAGAATTTGTCAACAACTTCTGGGGCCAAGCCTATCCAATGGGAGGCCTTGAGGCAGACTGACTGGAGTTTCCCAGTGTTATATTTTAAGCTTTTTCTCTTTTTGGTGCTGGGGGTGGAACCCAGGGCCTGTATGCTAGGAAAGTGTAAGCTGTACCTGCATCCCTGTATTTTGGACCTTGAAAGTCTCTCATAGGTACACATGTTAGAGGCCACTGGCCTGGTTGCTGGTGATGTTATTTTAGCTGGTTGAGTCTTTCAGATGTAGGGCCTATCAGGATGTTGAAGGTCAGATGACTATGGGACCCTGGCTCCTACCTCTTTTTTTTTTTTTATTGTACTTTTGGCCATGAGAAGGGAGGTTTACTCTGCTACATACTCCTACCATGATGTGCGTAGATCTAAAAGGAATAGTGCCAACTGATTTTAGACAGAAACTTGAAGTTATGAGTCAAAACAAATCTTGGTTCTTTATAAGTTGATACTATCAGGTATTTGTTATACTAACAGAAAACTGATTAACACTTGCAAGAAGCAGCATAGATAAGAGAGAGGGATAAGAGAGCCCTGGGCTGGAGCAGCCCTCAGCAGGACAGTTAGACCACTACCTCTGGAACTCCCATACTTGTCTTCCTTTCTGGCACAGATGACTTTTTCTTTCTCTTTTAAAGAGCTTGGGGTTAATTTTAATAGGCAATACTCATATAATCCTTCAAGATTTACTCAACACAAAATCCCTGTTCAAGGTGGACATATTAAAAAGAAAGAAAGAAGAAAAATGTTCCTGTTAATTGAGATTTGGGTAATCTATTAGTCACTATGAAAAAGAACATGAGAAAACAACTTGACGGGAGAAGAGATTCATTTTGACTCTTTCAGAGGCTTTAGGCCCTGATTGTCTTGCTCCATTTCTATAGGCTTGTGGTAAGGCAAAGCATGATTGGGGCACACTGAAGCAAAACTGGTCGCCTGATGGCAACCAGGAAGGAGAGAGAGAGAGAGAGAGAGAGAGAGAGAGAGAGAGAGAGAGAGAGAGAGAGAGAGAGAGAGAGAGAGAGAGAGAGGCAGACAGAGACACAAAGACAGAGAAAGAGATAAACAGAGACTGAGACTGAGACAGAGACTGAGAGACACACAGAGAGATAAGAGTGACAGAGAGAAAAACAGGGGAGGACTTGAAAATAAGATATATATTTTGAAATATATCCTTCAGGACCTACCCAGTGACTTACTGCTTCCAAATAAGCCTTACTTCCTAGTTTTCTTTTCACTTCTGGTGAAAAGAGGCTTGCACTTCTCATAGTCACTTTATAGTTAGTTATTTTTCAGATAAGGGGTTAATTTTTTTTTTTTGGCTCAGGGACAGCCTTGGACCAAGATCCTCTTGCCTGTGCCTCCCATGTAGCTAAAGTCACATGTATGCTATCATGTGTAGCTTGATTCTTTTGCGTTGAAGTCTCACTAGATTTTTGCCTGGGTCAGCCCAGAACAATCCTCATCTTCATTTCCCAAGTATCTGGAATTACAGGTATAAACCACTGTGTCCAGCCTACTTTCCACCCAATATACCATTAGATTATGAACCCCTAATGGATTAATCCATTGAGGATGTTAGAGCACTCACTATGAATTCAACAATTTATCAAATGCTTATCAGCTGTCAACCAAGCCTTTAGGACATGAGCTTTGGAGGGGACAGCTCAGGTTCAGGCCGTAATGTGCTGTATACAAATTGTTTTCCACACATTATGCAATTTAAAGAATTCTGTGGATCTGTTGCTGTTATTCTATTCCCACTGAACAACAGAGGGCCCTAAGATGCAGAGAGGAAGTTCCTGGAAGGGAGAAGCCATGTTGCAATGGTAGTCTTTCTCAGGCTAGGATTCCATTTTTAATGGCATTGCTACAAATATCCAGAAGAAGAGAAAGGAACAGTGTGAAATAAACAGTTATGCCTTCTCTGAATGTCCCTGACTGTGAAGCATCCTTCACAGTAATACCTTGTCCTAACCTTTTGGGTTTTGAAGAACAACCATTAATTCTGCACCCTGGATCTCAGCCTCCTTCCTGTCCTCTGATTTCCATTTGTTTATCTTGCTACTCATTCAAGCCAGCTTCTTCCTGGGAAAGATCTACTGGGCATCTCTCACTCATGCGCGTGTGTGTGTGTGTGTGTGTGTGTGTGTGTGTGTGTGTGTGTGTGAAGTAATAACAATAAGAAACCCAGCTCCTAAGCCACATGTTTCTCTTTGCTGCTTGTTAATTTTAACAAGGCAGCTGGTGGTTTGGACTGAGAGCTTGCTTTTCTATTAACCATGATTTTCCTCCTATGGATTTCCTGTTTGTAGTTTAGGAGCTAAAGAGTCTCAGTAGAGCAAGTCTAAACCATTCCAACCTAACCACAGCTGCTCTAAGAATCTAGAGAAAGGGAGCCTCTCACTGGGGCAATCCTGGTCTTTCAAAATAAGAATTTCTTAACATTCTGCTCAGCAGAGAAGACATTGTGATGACCAGCATTCCATGGAGTGTATAACCTTGGAGCAGGTATACGAATTAGAAGAGCTCAGGGAGTTATTACAAAGGAAACTGTACTCAGGACTCAGAGTAATGCTGGGCACAATGTGACTGTGTGCTTAATGACTGTTTTCTCTATTAAGTTGCAAGCTCAGTAGAGAAACAAAACACCCCCATCTTGCTCTCCATTTTACTCCTCGGTATACCCTAAGTGCTTCTTAGTTCAGCACCTAGGACAAAGTTGGTGCCCAGTAAATTGTGTTGACTATATTTATAAGTGAATAAATATGGGAAATACTCTTGAATACTGAGATTTTAGAAGTGAATACTTTACCCTTGCTTTTGGGTTGTCTTCCTAATTAAACGAATAAATATGGGAAATACTCTTGAATACTGAGATTTTAGAAGTGAATACTTTACCCTTGCTTTTGGGTTGTCTTCCTAATTAAACAAATCAAGTCATTTGTACGTTTCTCCCCTATGTTATTCCCAGCATACTGAACACCTTGCTCACATCTTCTTCTGGGTCAGCTTTGGATCCTCAACATTGGTGTCTTCCCCTCTGCCCCACTCTCTACTCATTCCTTTTGTGTTGCCTATTTTTTTTTTTTTGGTTCAGAACACAAATGTATTTTATTAATTTTTTAATTAAATTAAATTTATTTATTTTTATTGTGAGAATACCGTACAGAGGAGTTACAATTACATGGGCAAGATAACGAATACACTTCTTATCAAGCATTGTTGCCTCTTCTTTGTTTCCCCTTCCCATCCCTTCCCATACTCCCTCCTCCCCCCACAGGAAACTTCCCCCACCCAAGGACTTGTACATCTCATTGTTGCAATGGGTCCACCTGTATCCCTAGTTAAATCATTTGTTTTTCCCTTCCCCTCCACAAATTATAGCAACATCAAATACAGTGAAAGCAGGGGTTATACCGTGGGTGAGGGGCATACAAAGCAACAAAGAAATCATCTTATAAATATGTTACAAACAATTGCATGAAAGGAAAAAAAAGCAAAAAAAAACACATTTGAATACTTTGGGTTTCATTCCCTTAACATCAACTTATCTGACCTTTTCTGCTTGACTCAGACATATACTAGTTATTGCAAGTAAGGGAAACCATGGGACCTATGTTTCTTTGTGCTGCCTTTTGAAGGTACTGTTTTTTTCTCTCTCTCTTGGTGCTGGTCCTGAGGCCTGGGCACTATCCCAGAACTTTTCTGCTCCTCAAGGCTAGCTCCCTACCACTGTGAGTCACAGCTCCATTTCTAGTTTGTTTGTTTGTTTGTTTTTGTGGTTAATTTGGAGATAAGTGTCTCATGCAGGCTGAGAATGTGTCTTAGTGGTAGGGTGCTAGCCTAGCATGCATGAAGTCCTGGGCTTGATTTCTCAGTACCACATAAATAGAAAAAGCCGGAAGTGGCACTGTGTCTCAAGTGGTAGAGCACAGAGAGGTTCAGGGACAATGCCCAGGCCCTGAGTTCAAGCCCCAGGACTGGCAAAAAAAAAAATCAACATAAAACAAAAAACAAACCCTGCCCCCTTGCAAAACCAAAACCCAAATCCCAAAAATGGAAAGACTTGGAAAAAAATATATTAATGAAGTAAGCCAGACCCAAAGAAACATAGGTTCCATGGTTTCCTTCATTTGTAATAATTGGTATATGTCTAGGATAGTCCTAGCAGAGGGTCACAATAGCTCAATAGCTATGTACATATGATCATATAAAATGATGATAATCAAAATGAACTCCACGAATGGAAACAAGAAGTTTGTTTTAATGTACTGTGTGAAGTTATTTCTTTTTTCTTTTGTTCCCACCCTTTGGTTTACCCTTGTTATCACTGTTTTTTATTTTGGTGCCCTGTGTCTTGTATATACATTTATCTGATCTGGGGAAGGGAAAGGGAATAACAAAAAAATGAGACAAAGGACAAAGGATGAACCAATGCCACACTGATACTTCACAAGCCACTATGTTGGAAATGAACTTTACAACTTGGAGGAGGGGGTAAGGAAATGGGAGAAAACGAGGGAGGGGTTAACACTGTTCAACAAGAAATGTACTCATTACCTTACATATGTAACTGTCACCCCTCTGTACATCACCTTCACAATAAAATAAAATGTTATTTTAAAAAAGTGTCATGGACTTTGCTTCAAACTGAGAACCTAAGATCTCAGCTTCCCAAGTAGTCAGGGTTACATGTGTGAGCCACTGGTGCCTGGTTTGTATTCATTCCTTTTCTATTGCCTTCTGAAACTGTTCTCCTCTTTTGGCATTTCTGCTTTATGTGTTCCCAGAGAAGTCTAAATCCACACCCTGGTCATGAGCTATTTTTCTAACCAGTTTCTTTTTTAAAAAACAAAGAAAAAAATACTCTTGTTTCCATTTCCTGGGCAGATTCTCATTTTGATTCAGTGGCTCAGTAGCACCTCATAGTCTACTTGGCAAAAATCCCTATTCTTCCACACTGATAATAAACCTGCCTTGATTCCTTGACTTTGCAACAATGACCCCCAAATCACCAAGATCCAAAACCTCAGAGTCACCCTCAGTTACCTCTGATCATTCTACTAATTGTCTTTTGCATCAGATCTTCCTGTCTATTATCATTGAAAGTACTATATTTCCCCCCTGGTATTCACATGGCATTGGTCCTAGGACTCTTGTGGATGCCAACACTTACAGATGTTCAACTCAACCTATGTATCTCCTCCTATATACTTTAAATCACCTCTAAATTACTTTATTGGCATGCACTAAGTATACGAAGGGTTTAATTGTGCTGCTTCCTACACGCATATAATGTACATCTATTATAGCCACTTCTTCCATTGTTAGATTATTTATAATACCTTTCACAATGCAAATCCTATATAAATGGTTCTTATTCCATATTACTTAAGGCATAATGACAAGGAAAACATTTGCATATATGTTCAATTTTTTCCAATTTTTATTTAGATTATTCATTTGATTTCTTCTTGAGACACTGTCTTGTTATATAGCCCAGTTGGCTTTGAACTTGCAATACCTTTGCCTCCACCTCCCAAGTGCTGGGACTACAGGTATGCAGCACTCTGCCTAGAAAAATATTCATGCACCTTGAATAAAGAACCCATGACATGGGGACCCATTGTGCTTCTCTTATGTACTCCTGACCAAATCAGGCTGACATCTATACTCTAATAGCCACTTGTGTCCGGGAAGAAGTGTAGACTCTTGTTCAGTTAGCCACAAGGGACTCAAGCAGCCCAGCCACATGAACTCAGAAGTGGGTTCCTCCTTGGTTGAGCCTGTGGAGGAGGGTGCAGCCTAGGGGCCACCTTAATTGCAGCCTATGACATCCAAGCCTAGTGTCCCATTCAGCCACATCTGAGCCCTGACACATTGAAAAGACCAGATAATAAATATCTTTTTTGTTGTTGGTGGTGGTGGTTGTGGGGCTTGTACTCTGGCCCGGGTGCTGTCCCTCAGCATTTCAGCTCAAAGCAAGTACTAGGATTACAGGCATGAACCACCAGCGCCCAGCTAAATATCTCGCTTTATACTAGTAGGTTTCTGGCAATTTGTTACACAGCAAGAGAAAGCTGACATGCTCAGTATAGTTTTTAGGCTAAAGTGTTGACGGCTCTGGGGATAGAGTAGTGGAGGCTGAGAGAGCTAAACAGGGAAATAACTCTAGCTAGGGGGTCTGAGTGGCTGAAGGTCATGGAGAAGGAAAGAGAAAAGAAGATGAGGAACAGTTAAGCCACTCCCAGTGTCTCAGTCTCCTGCCCTGCAGCTTCATTTGGTCAACACTGACATCCATTTAAACGCATTTCCTTTCCAAATGTTAATATGTACATGTAAAGAAGATTACATATATCAAAGACCATTTAAAATAACTTTGTAGGTTAAATAACTCATTCAGAAATCTGCCATCATAACATCTTTCAGATCTCTTGACATACAAACATACCTCCACATAGATGTAATTACAGTTATATATAAAACTGCTTGGGGTATGGCTTAAATAGTCAAGAACCTGCCTAATAAGTAGGCAGCCATGAGTTCAAACTCTAGCACACCAAAAAGATAAGAGAAAGAAATATGTAAAACTGTAGTTACTATTGAAAAATTATCTTTAAACGGTTGTACAAGAGTTTCAATTCAAAATGTCAATTTATCGGTACAAAACATCTTGATCAAGCCAGGCTCTGGTGACTCACACCTGTAATCCTAGCTATTCAGGAGGCTGAGGTCTGAGGATCATGATTCAAAGCCAACTCCAGGCAGGAAATTCTGTGAGACTCATCTCCAATTAGCCACCAGGAAATTGGAAGTGTTTCTGTGTCTCAAAGTGATAGAGTACCCCTTGAGCAAAAGAACCAAGGGGACAGAGCCCAGGCCTGAGTTCAAGCCCTATGACTGACAAAGAAAAATGAATAAAAAAAGAAAAAGCATCTTGATCAGTGTTACCTCTTTCATCATTCTCATCTCTTACACATTTTGCAATCACAGAATTTTCATGTGCTACTTATAGACAGAGGAAATGTACACCTAATTTTGATTTTTTCCTTATCATAACATTCTTTCATATTGCTTCATAACTTCCGTTGTTATTTTATGGCTTCAAACAGGCTATTAAATTAAAATAACTTACTTTAATATTTGTATTTTTTTTTTTTTGGGTCCGGTTGTGGGGCCTGAACTCTGGGCCTGGGCACTGTCCCTCAGCTCTTCAGCTCAAGGCTAGTGCTCTACCACTTGAGCCACAGCACCACTTCCGGCTTTTTTTTTTCTTTGCTTATGTGGTGCTGAGGAATCGAACCCAGGGCCTCATGCATGCAAGGCAAGCGCTCTACCACTGAGCCACCTTCCCAGCCCCATTTGTATTTTTAATAGTTGTCAAGTCTTATAGATTATGCTTCAAAACCCTTGTGGTACAGATTACTTGTTTTTATTCTTGTGATAAAAATTTTAGGATAAGATCTCTTAGGTGGACTTACTGGTACAAAGATTCTAAGTATTTTAATGGCACTTAAGACACTTAAGATACAGTTCTTAAAAAAAGTAAACATGTAATTTAAATGTTATTCTTCCCTACCTGCTAAACACTAGAAATCATTCCTTTAGGATTTATTCCTAATGATCAGTGGCATTTAAGAAGCTATATATCTCACAGATCATCTGTCAGTTTATTTATTTTTTCTTATCCACCACCCATCCATCCATCCATCCATCCATCCATCCATCCATCCACTTACCTACTTGTCCATCCATCCATCCATCTACCCACCCTCCCGTTCATTCACCACGTACCCACCTATCCACCCACTCATCCACCCACCAATCAGATATAAAATAAATATCCAATATTGCCTATCCAAAAAATTTCCACTGTTGAAGCAAAGTGATTAGGGTCACTCCATTTCTTCTTTCTTATGCAACTGAAGTATTTCTAATTTCCTCCCCCTCTTCTAGTCTGTCTTTGATGTTCATGCTAATCAATCTTCATGGGTTTAAGAGCTTTGGCAGATAGAAAACCTTGGCCCTCTTGTTTGCTTCCCTTCTCTGCTCATGTCTCAGACAAGTGGTAAAGATAAAACAGCATTGTTTCCCAGCTAAGGAAAAACAGCTCCTGTGTCTCACAGGAAGGGAGTATTAATCTCTGTTGGTGATATGGCAGTTCCACTAATGTCAGGGCCTATCCAAAAATATGACAGGCTAATCTCATTAGGCATATTGTTTTCCACAGTAATGAAAATTCAAAGGAGGTTATTAGTGCAATTGCTCTTAAGATTTTGAGATTCTTCCTTTAGATTTTAAGTTTTACATAATTCTGCTCCTTTCCTTTCCTCTCCTCTCCCCTCCCCTTCACCTTCCCTCCTCTCCCCTCCTCTGCCTTCCCTTGCCTTCTCCTCCACTCCTCTCTCCTCTCCTCTCTTCTCTTCTTTCCCCCCTTCACTTTTTCTCCCCTTCCTTTCCTTCTTCCCTCTCCTCCCCTTCCTATTCTCTTTTTGTTCCAGTTTAGGGAATTAAACTCAGGGCCTCACACCCTTGCTTGACTTTTTTGCTCAAGGCTAGTACTTTGCCACTTGAGTCATACCTCTATGATTTTTGTTTGTTCATTTTTGGTAGTTAATTAGAAATAAGAGTTTCATGGACTTTCCTGCCTGGGCTGGCTTTGAACTGTGATCCTCATATCTCAGCCTCTTGAATAGCTAGAATTATAAGTATGTGCCATCAGAGCCCAGGATAATTCTGGATTTTGTAAATTTCACTGTGGATAGCTAGTACCATCTTTGCTAGGTATCTAGAAAAAAACTGAACTTTGTGAAGGAGTTAAGAAAAATGGAGGGGATATAAACTGACTCTTTAGCTAGACTGAAAGAATGTCGACTCCTCTTTTGCTCCTTCCTCTTTCCTCTTTCCCTCTTCTAACCTCATTTATGACAAGCAATTGGAACCAAATGACTAGTTTCAGTTAATCTCATTTATAATCCGAAGTGTCTCTAGGTATCTGCTACTCTCTATTTTAGTGACTAAAGGAATATTTTCTGACAAAAGTAGCTTTTGTTCCCATTACAGTCTTCTGTGCAGAAAAAAATTGACTGTCTGAAACCAAATGCACTATGTGTCTAGCACTATGTGACCTGACACCATCCACACTAATTGTTTCCATTCTTAAGTAGACCCCAGCGTTTATTTGAAACTATTTTTCATCTTCCCTCCACTTTCCTTTTTTGCTTGCTCTTTGGAGCCATGTTCTTTTATTATTTCTTCTTTCTTCTCAGTTTCCTTCATTCTTTTCCTGGCAACTTAACATTTTAGTTTAAACCAAACTCTGAAGTTACCCCAGTTTAGAGACAGTCTCTTTTAGATGCATTTTTTCTTGATTTGTTTTTTTCCTGCAGTTATTTCTTTTCTAAGTAATCCTGACATTATTCAGAAAAATCAGTCCAGAAATATAGACTTTGTATTCAGGTGCAAAGAATTGTGGGATAGAGCTTGGAGGGAAAAGTTTGCTTTCTGTTCACAAAGAGCTTGAAGTCCATTCAGACTTATAGGATATCATCCTCATACACCCCTAAACCAAACCTGCACCCCAAATCTAGAGCCTTACTCATCAATAGATTTTTATATATTTCCCTTGCAGCTGTTATTCCCTTCATTAGATTCCTTAACTATGCTGCTATTTGTCTGAGTATGGGCAGATTTCACTTAGCTCTTCATATGCTCAATCATGAATTTAGAAAATTCTTTTCCTGAGCTGGGCTCAGGTGGCTCATGCCTGTAATCCTGGCTACTCAGGAGGCTAAGATCTGAGGATCATGGTTCAAAGCCAGCCCGGGCAGGAAAGTCCGTATGACATCTCTAATAAACCACTAGAAAACCAGAAGTGGCACTGTGGCTCAAGTGGTAGAGTGCTCACCTTGAGCTGAAGAGCGCAGGGACAACGCCCAGGCCCAGAGTTCAAGCCCCACAACCGACAAAAAAAAGTTCTTTTTCTTAGAGTCTTCTATTTGTCACGCACTGTGTTATTGTATCAGTAACTAGGACAGTCAAGTCAGATGGTCAAATTGTGTTAGGATTTTACAGAAGAAAAGACATTCCTTTGTGTTGATGTGGCTTAGGAGATAGACTGTTGGTGAATGCTAAAAAATGTTCAGCATTTGCTCATATAAGGGAGAAAGGCTACAAGGGCTTTTCAGAATAGAGAGAGAATGGATAGGAGTGTGGGGGCAGGTCTGCGTAACACTGGGGTCCTGGAGAAGAGAGCAGAATTGTCTGGCTGAAGTGGAAGGTCTATGTTTGTGTTGGGATGACCTGGAAGATAAGGCTGGGAAGGAAAACTTTAGGGCTGGAGAAACTCCATGGCTATTTACTACACTTGCTCCATTACTCACTTCCCACCCACTTTTATTATTATTATTTTTTTTACTTTTTGTTTTATTTATTTTTATTTTGTTTTCCTTTCTCTCCCCACCCCCATCTGCTTTTAAGCAGTTTCTGATTCTTCCTGGCTTCTTTCATCAATTTGACTCTCCTTAAGGATTGGGAGACATATCGGATTACAAGTTCTAATAGAATGTTTGGAGACTGTACATGGCTATGTTCTTAATGAAAAAGCTCTGGCTTACCTCTGCATAAACCTGTCTGCTCTTGAGTGCTGTGACCCTCCATGTTTATAGAAGGCTCTTGATCACTTTACATTTGACAGTACTCTGCTTTAGTTCTCACACTAAAATTCCAGTCCACTGGTTTGGGCAGTTAAAACTCCTGAAATCCTATCTTGTCAGAGCTGAGAAGGGATTTGGAAAACTCCTTCACTCAGCTCTTCATCCCAGAGATGATGACACAAAGATCCAGAGGTAGTCTCATGCCCAAGGCTACACTGCTGACTTGCTTACTCACCATTATTTTATCCTTAAAGTTCATTCATTTAGTAAAACATTTAAGAAGCACCTCCTGAAGCTGCATGTTGTAGCTAGTATGAATAAGACATAAGAAAGAGATTTGGGGAACTCACATCCCAATGAGACAGACTGAGGAGTGAATTAGAAACTGATAAGAGCAATAATTGTGATCTGAACAAGTGGAGGAAGGAAGGAGTGGGCTCAGTCTTGGGGAGCCAGGAAAGACTTCACAGAGCAGGGTACTTACAAGAAGATCTTAAAGCATGTGTAAATGGTCACCCAGACAGTGATGAAGCCAGGACAGTGCAGGTGAAGAGAACAAAGTAATGCTGAGCAACTTTGACATCTGGATCCAGCCCTTTATCTCTATGGTCTTGAGGAATGAGTCCATGGACACAGAGTAAGAAATTAAATGGCAAAAATGTATTGAAGAAAAATAGAATCAGAGCTCCTGCTAGATGGGAGGGGGCCCCAAGGGAAGACACCACCTAGGGTGCCTTGTGCAGGAGTTAATAAGGTGTTTTCTAGGAAAGAGTTATGTGACTCTAAAGTCCCTGGACAATCTGTGGGCTACATCAGTCCCCACACCCAATTAGAAGTTCCATATAGCCTGTATGAGTTCTCCATGTGTCATTTAGCCCCTCTGATTGGATGCTTATTCCAGTACACCTTTTGGGGTTCATCAGTCCATTGTTCACATGCAAGTCTTCCAGGGGCAATGGACTATGATGTGATACTCAAGGGCTTCCGTGCACAAATGCTCAAGGTCATAGTGTGTGATGTCTAGGGACCTGTATATAGGACTGTCCAAGGCCGTGGTGGGGATGCAGACCCGCTGTGGAAGGACACTTTTGCCTTGATTTCTCAGCCAGGCTCTTATTCTGCTCTCAAGAAACAAGCTAAGAATCATGGAAGGACTCACGGTAGTGGTCTGAAGCATACTGTACTTAAGGGTCTTTGGCAAGGGAGAATTAAAATAAGACTGCACAACACAAGGATGAAGTGTCAGACCACGAGGGGCCACATGTACCTTGCTTAGGCAACAATGGACTAGTGGAGTTCTTTAATCAGGAAGTGGTTTGATTTGATATTTTTCCCCTTACAGTATTGCCCTAGCTGACATGGAGTAGAAAAGGCTGATAAGGCTGAGAACATCATCAGTACTCAAAATACAACCAGATAAGGCCCTGAGTTAATCTGGTGGTAACAAGTTTGCAGAAAGGAGGTCTGATTTGGAAAGTGTCTCTGAGTAGAAAGGAGTTGACAATTGGTTGTTGATGGGGTGAGAAGGAAGAGAGGGAGGAGGCTGATTACGTAGCTTGATGGTAGTGGGCTGCAATTCGGAGGAGAGGACAGATGGACAGTGGACAAGGAGATACTTCAACTTGGTCATAGTCCTTCCAGAGGTTCCAGGCACCATGGGCTGGAGATTTCATCTGGATGTTCAGATCTGGCTGTTTTCCATCAGGAGTTGGTATGTCCAGGCAGAAAGCCAAGTCAGATGGACTGGTTCCTGGTTGCATCTTCTGGCCATATCAAAATTGAGCTCAGCATCTTTGTCTAATCCTCCTTCTTATTACATTCTCACTGGAGTGGATGGGTTCTGCAGCTCTCTTACTCCAGCAAGAACCAAATCTCTCTGTCTCTGTCTCTGTCTGTCTGTCTGTCTCTCTCTGTATTTATACATGCATGTGTTGTTCCAAGTCATTTCCCAGGACTGATGGCATCCCACACTCCAGGGGAGGACCTGTCAAATGGAGTTTATTTATTTAATGAAAAGAACTTAATAATTTGGTTTTGTTTGCCCCTGGTTCTTTATTTTTCTTTCTAACCCCCTCCTCCTTCTCAGAGCTTTGTAGGGTGGGAAATGGGTCAGCACTCAGGCCAAAGCATTCTTGAGTATTTAATAATTTGGCTATTTTACAAGCTCGCCTGGTTTATGTAGCTAATCTCTCTGCACCTTGTCCCTAAGGGAAGGGAAGGGAGGGAGGAAAGAACAGAGAGAGAGAGAAAGAGAGAAAGAGGGAGAGAGAGAGAGAGAGAGAGAGAGAGAGAGAGAGAGAGAGAGAGAGAGAGAGAGAGAGGTAGAATGGTGCTAAACAGAAATCTTTTTGTCAAGAGAACTAAAATCAAACATGCTTTGAGTGCCTGCCTGGGCTCCGGCTGCTCCTTCTCATGCTGGCTTTCCACTGGGTCTGTCTGTGTGTCTATGCATATACTCTTTGTGCTTTCTTGCCAGTCTGGGGAGCTTGGGGAAGGACCTGTCACAAGGTTTGCTGTAAGGTTGGATGACTCGCGTACAACTATGGAGAGACATAAATCCAGGTTTGGTTTTCTGCAGGTGCCTCTATACTCAGCGGGCCACATTTTCCAGAGCAGACAGTGAGTCAAGGTCACTGCAGGGTGCTTCTTTCTTCTCTGGAATGACACTAATAATGACTAAGGAAGTTTCTACTGACCCAAGTCTCTAACTCCCTGTTGCCTTTCTCCTGAAAGAATCATAACCAAACATAGCCATCTGTATTCCTCAGCTCAGGAATATTCTTTCACACCAGCTTGGCAAGGTCAACAATTTACCTGCAACTTTGTTAAGATGTCTGCTTAAGTGGCAACAGGAAGGGTGTAAGCTGGAGCCATGGAGGACAGGGACATGTTCTGGTACAGGCCTGCTTGTCCTGGTGCCCTGGAAGAAAGTAGAATGACTGCAGGTCTTTAGTTTCCCAAATGGCTAAGATTTCATCCTAGGAAGGTATGCACATTCCTAATAATTGAAATGGAACAGAATAGATTTTTGCTGCTTATTTGCTAGCCCTTAGGTGAAGGCCACTCACTAACCTTGACAAATCCCCACAGAGCTGGGGAATGGCTAGCCAGCAGATCATAAAAGGCCCAAGAAATCCTTTTGTCTGGCTCTGCCTGGGTAACTGCAGGTGGGTCAACAAATAAAGACGCTTTCTTCATAGCAACATAAATTTATGTTAAGCATAATAAGCATAATAATCAGGTAAATTTTGAGGAACCAACAAGGAATGCCCTGAGAAAAGTTTCCCCAGCCTGCTTTAAAAGCTAAGCATTAGCTGGGCACTGGTGGCACACACCTGTAATCCTTGCTACTCAGGAATTTGAGATCAGAGGATTGTGGTTTGAAGCTAGCCCAGGCAAACAAATCCAAGAGACTCTTATCTCTAACTAACCAATGGAGAAGTAAAGTTCTGATCACTAGTCTTGAGGGGGAGAGGGGGGAAGAAAGCTAAGTGATAGCACCCAGGCCCCAAGTTCAAGCTCCAGCAACAGCATAAAAGGCAACAACAACAAAAATCTATTATTATCATTCCCTTTCCGTGATACAAATGAGGAAGTGGAGGGAAGAAGGTTCAGTGCTGGATCCAAGGTGGTTCTGCTAATACATGCTGAGCAGAAATTAGATTATTGAGACTGCTCCTTTCCATCCCTCCCTGACACACTGAGATTTTCCCATCATTCCTCTCACGCACTCACAGGTCAGATTCCTCACCACAGACTTGTGAGTGTGACCTAGATATCAATATCTCCATTTATCAAATGAGAAAACTTTGGCTAGGAAAGGTCAAGTAGCTTGGTCACACCCACAGGGCTAATTAGTTGAAATAGACACAATTTTGATCTTCTAATTCCTCATCCAAAATTTTTCCAGCAACTCTAAACTGCTTGCTCCTTCTTGTCAGTTCTGTACCCAGTCTTATTCCTGGGCTTTGTTTTCTGTGGGCAAAAATTCCCGTTTTAATCTCCAAACTGGAAGGTAATTCAGAGAACCCCAGGCAAAAAGAATCAACTGCAGCATTTTCCATCAAGGCTAAATAATCCATCTCAGAATCAATAGGAAAGTTATTGCATATAAAATGCTAAACCAATTAAAAACATATTTATTGGAGATTAGCAAGTCTGTAGTAGCTATAAATCTTCTTTATGGTCATTAAAATTTCTAAATATGTTTCTAATAACACTGTAACTGTATGGTTGCTTGCACAAAATAGAATTAAATGCATATTTGGAGAGTATAGATTTCAACTTCTCATATATAGTGCTTGGGATTGTGGTGTGGGAGAGTGAGAACAATGGAGGATTCTTTACAAGCACAGAATGAGCAGGAGCAGGAGAAAGGTTGGCCAGGCTCCCATCCTCCCATGCCTGTGCCTCGGATCCACCAGGCCTCACTGGAGGTTTGAATTGAGTTTTCACATGGTGTCCATGCCAAGTATTTTTAGCGTATCTCCAGATTCCTGGGTGTGAAATAAAGCAGCAAAAGCAAGGTAGTCAGTGCCAGCAGATGGGGACATATTGGCTAGTCTAGGTGGCCTGCCATCCTCTACCTTGCCCCAGCTGAGCTTTCAAGTTGCTGTTGAAAGTAACTATATGAGGATTTATATGATGGTATTATTTTGGAGACAAGTTTTGGCAACTGCTGTAGAGCTGTTGGAATTGTAGTGACAAAGTCTCACTGTCACTGTAATCTTTTTGTGTGTGTGTGTGTGAGTCATGGAGCTTGAACTCTGGGTTTCGGTGCTGCCCCTCAGCTCTTCAGCTCAAGGCTAGTGCTCTACCACTTGAGCCACAGAGCCATTTCTGGCTTTTTCTATTTATGTGGTGCTGAAGAATTGAACCCGGGGCCTCATGTATGCAAGGCAAGCACTCTAACACAGAGCCACCTTCCTAGCCCCAATGTCACTGTCATCTTGGGGGAAGTTATTTCCCATACACGAAGACAGAACTGGTGGCATGGCTTACCACAACGGAACTGGGCTGTTCTACAGATTGTGCTTCCTGGAGCAGATTAGACCATGTGGTCTTGCTTTACACTCCCAAATGTCAAGCCTCCCGCCATTTATTATCCATCTATCTCTCCACTAAATGAATAGCAATTGAATGCCAATGAGTTGCCCAGTACTAGGTAGGCGTGATGGGTAGGAAAAATGAGCTACACTTGATGATGAGATTCCAGGGTGTAGGGGAGAACTCTGAAACTGTTCCCAAGGGGTAACACTGATCATGATACATTGTACTCATAAATTGACATATTGAATTGAAGGCCCCTTTTACAGCTACTTAAAGATAGTAATAAAAAGGAAAGTAATAAACGTTTCCTGTTTACTTCTCACTTCTCTTATTAATTTACTCAGTGAATATTCTCTAAAAACTTATTATGTAGCAGGAATTAGTCTAGATGTTAAGCCTTTATTAGGGAACTATATATAAAGTTACTTTGAAGTGATACATACATTCTGGAATTAGTAGTGACAGTTGTACAATTTCATGAATGAAGTAATGATCCTGGGTTATACGCCTTAAGTGAGTGAGTTGTGGCATATGAATTATAGCTCAATAAAATGAAAGTATGACAAGAAACTATTCCTTCTTGGAATAGTGGCATTTCTAGTTGTGGTTGCTATATATTTGGTGAATCAATGAACAAAGAATCGAGTTGCTTTTCCAGAAGAAAATAGGGCAAAGAGAAGCTGGAGGGAACTCTTTTTTAAGGGAGAGAAGTCTGTAAATTTATTTTTAAAAATTGTTATTATAAGGGTGATATAAAGAAGAGTCACTGTTTCCTAAAACAGGTAATAGGTATACTTCTTTTTGTACAATGTCACCTTTTCCTTTGTTCTCTCCCAGTTTTCCCTTCCTGTCCCCACCCACAAGTTATATAGTTATTTTCAACACAGTATCTACTGAGTAACTGCTGCATTTGTTCACCCTATGGAGGGATCTCTTTCTAGTACAGGGAAAAGGGTCAGTGAATGTAACTAATGTATTTCTGTTTTTCACTTCGGGCTATCTCTGCATATTGCACTGACCTAGTTTTGTTTCTCAGTACCTAGTGAATATTTGTTTAATAGCTGAATGATTGAAACCTCAGGAGCGTGTCTGATACTTCCTGGTAATTTTGGAAGAAGAAAATGTACAGATTTGAGGTAAGAGAACAAGATTTACTTTCTGAAGCAGGATCCTTGTGTTGGCTAGAAAAGTTAAGCCTCAGTGCCCCAGGTCCTTTGCATTGCTGTACAGGGAGGACATCTCCCCATCCATATTCTCTTATAGCATGGTCTGGAGCTGAGCCAGGCTACTGCAGGTAGCCATAGGCCTGTGCTGACTTGATAGGATGAGGATGATCCTCGGGTTCTCTAATCTGGGTAGTCAGTTAATGTGGTCCATAAAGAGGACTGGATGCTGGTGAGCCGGGTGCTGGTAGCTCACATCTATAATCCTAGTTACTCAGGTGGTAGGGATTGAGAACAGTGGTTTGAGATCAGATCAGGCAGACAATTCCAAGAGACTCTTATTTACAAGTAACTTCTGGCAAAAAGCCAGAAGTGGGGCTGTGGCTTAAGTGGTAGAGGACTAGCCTTGGGCAAAAATGCTAAGGGATAGCAAACATGGTAAGGTCCTGATTCAAGCCCTAGTATCAGAACACACACACACACACACACACACACACACACACACACACACACACGACTGTGAGGGCTTTATGAGAATGTTAGCAGTTAGTGAAAGATTGGAGGTAGTTAACAGAACACATTCATATATGCATGTCACCACAGGCATGTGTTATTAAAGCATAAAACGTACAAAACAGATGCACATTTTTGTGGGAGAAGGAAACATGTATTGCTGTAACAGTTCCTTACATACCTTTAGTAAATGTATTGGAATTGTATAATAAGGACTGGACTCAATTTTCATTCTACCCTGCTACAAGGACATGTGGCCTTACCTCTGGTCTGCAGAAGTTTGAAGTTTTGTTTCTATCTCTTGAGTTTGCCATCTTATACTTATTTAAAGGAGGGAAAGCAACAAGAACATGAAAGCTAATGTTTTTCTTATAATTATCACCAAATATAATTGATTTGAAGTGAAGATGAAGTTATCTTACAAAATCAGGAAGGTATAACATAACAACAAATACAACAACAACAATTTCACTCTGCTGTAAACTAACGCATGTCTAATGTAAAGAATGTAGAACTAAAGAAAAATATTTCATGAACACCCCTTCTGCAATCGTGCATCATGTGCAGAATTGTGTGTGTGTGTGTGTGTGTGTGTGTGTGTGTGCCATGTAGTGGGGCTTGAACTCAGAGCCTTACACTCTTGTTTAGCTTTTTTGCTCAGTGCTAGCACTTAAACCATACTTCTGTTTTTGACTTCTTGTGGGTTCATTGGGGATAAGATTCTCATGGACTTTCTTGTCTGGGTTAGCTTAGAACCAGGCCTTATATCACAACTTCCTGAGTAGCTAGGACCACAGGCATAAGCCACCAATACCTGGCTTATATTCAGTTTTGGTCCATACTCAACTTACCTTCAAATTCTGAAACAGAGGGGAGTTAGTTAACATTGCCTTATTAGTTTCTATAGTTAGGCATTGTGCTAACTTGTGTACTGGTAACATACCATTTAATTTGAAAACAATCGCAAAAGTCAGGTACTATGATTCCTTTTGTTTTATTAATGAAGAAACTGAGGTACAGAAAAGTTTAAATTGTTCATTTAGTCATTGGGAAATGACAGAGATTACTTTGTTTCAAACTCGAGTAATCTAGTTCTAGGGTTTTCTATCTATCTATCTATCTATCTATCTATCTATCTATCTATCTATCTATCTATCTATCTATCTATATTATAGAATATAATATTGTTTTATGCTTCTAAGGGTTGAAATCATGAATTAAGAATGTTGTATGCAGATCACCAAAAATACCAAGTAAAGAGTTGGGAAATAGGGTTGTGAGAGTGGAAAAAGGAGGGAGAGGGTGACATTGATCAAGATATAGTGTACTTATAAATGAATATGTTGAATTGGAATTCCTTTGTACAAATACTTAAAGATAATTAATTAAAAAGAAGTGGGACAAGAGAAGGAAGTGGTTTGCTATCAATAGAGAAAGAACTGAATTCCTGAATCATATTCTGAATTTCCTATTGGCTACTCAGGTGGCTTAGAGTTGGTTCAGCTATGGGAGTGGGTCATGCAAAACCAGGCAGAAGATCTAGGCTCCATGTTACATGCTCTTTTTAATTGATTCCAAGCTGTAGGGGCTATTTTCAGAGTCTTGGATCTTCCCTCCCCCCTTCCCTCCCTCTCTCCCTCCCTCCCTCCTTTGTTCCTTCTTTCCTTCGTTCCTTCTTCCTGTGGTAGGCTGAAGGGATTTTCAGAGAAGCAATTATGTATCTCTGCTATTCAAAGGCATGAAGATGACTGGTGACTTAGACGACAGATCCCAGAGAAGTTTAGGTTGACTTCTTCCCCCTGTGGTTAGGTTCTCAGACTTGGAAGGAGCAATAAATTCTTCTATGACGTTTGTCTTTTCATTTTATTGGAGAAAATTTCCTCATAAAGTCCCTTTCCCAGTCATGAAATGCTCCCAATCTCTTGGGAAACACATTTCATGTATGTGCCTCTTGGCTTTCCTCTTAAGAGCTATATTCCAGTTCTCTTTCTACCCACCTTTCCACAACTTGTGATTCCAAGAAGCCTTGTTTTCTTTTTTTATTGTGAAAATACTGTACAGAGGGGTTACAGTTACATGAGCAAGGTAATGAGTACATTTCTTACCAAGCATTGTTGCCCGCCTTGTTTTCTTACAGCCACCATTTTGAAAATCTTGCTTCCTGCTCTAATAGTTGCTTTACAGGTGAGACAGTATACCTTTTTATTTACCTACACGGTAAAGAATAGAATTCCTTCTTTAATTTTTGTGCTAATACTGGGGTGCCTGGGCAATGTCCCTTAGCTTTTTAAAAAATTTTATTTGCTCAAGGCTGGTGCTTACCACTTGAGCCATACCTCTACTTTTGTCTTTCGTATGGTTAATTGGAGATAAGAGTCTTGTAGACTTTCTTGCTTGGGCTGATTTTGAACCATGATTCTCAAATCTAAGCCTCCTGAATAGCTAGGTTTGCAGGTGTGAGACACTAAGCTTTGATATCATTCTTTGATATCATCTAATTAAACCCACCTCCCAGCATAGAGATTGTCTCCATAGTGTTTATGTAAAGCAGTCATCTAGAGGGTACTCAAACATCCTTGTGACATGGACCAGACCAATTCAGCTGTCAGACAACTATGCCAGAAGCTTATTTGACAGTGCAGAAATGCAATATCCTGGTGGTCCCATTTCTGCTCTTATTCATGCAACAAGTCTTTACGAATTTGAAATCATCTTTATGGCATTTGCTTCATGATTCACATGAAAATATTATTCACATTTTTAAAAAACTCAGGCAACATGTCATATTCTTTCAAGAATTCCTCGTAACACTTCTCTTGAAGAATGGTGCCTAGAAGTGAAGTAAGGAATAGTACAGATACAGCCCAACTATACTAAGGAATATATTGATTCTATCTTCTGTAACATTAATATATCCTAGGGATTCATTAGTATTTTGGTTTGGAACCTTTATCCCTATGTTATGTTTTCCAGAAATTACATTTTCCCAGTTTCTTCATTAGTGCTACTAATTACATACGCCTACTCAATGATCCAATAAAAAAGCAAAGAGCAGAATGACATTAATTCTTCTGCACAAGTGAGAGTCATTCTCTGTTTGAAGTGTAATAACTTTTGCCGTTTGCTAGTTCAGTATGTGAGGGTTTGAAGCCAGCTGCTGTCCTGTGGCTGATTGAATTTCTTGGTACAGGACCCTTAGCAGACTCTTTGTCAAAGTCAAAGGGATGGGAAGAACAAAAGATAAGGCTACTGCTTTATCAGCTATATCATAGGATAAGATACAGATGTTTGAAGGGTGTGAAACTCAAGTAGAATTTGTCATTGAAACCAGAGAAAGAATATCCACAGTTGAAAATGAGTAGAATGCAGAGGCTGCTTTTCCAGTTGGTGAAGTGAAAGAGGGTGAAACATGCTCTCTCCCATCTAAGCCTCTGATGTTCAATCCGAATGGATAGTATACAACTCATAGACCTTGATAATTTCTCATCCCCGAACTCCAGGCATTTCTGTTGCAATGAGAAGAAATATCTAAGGTGACATGACAGCAGACCACAGGGAAAGTGCAGAGGAAAGAAAGACATGGATGCCTCTTTAGGGCTCCTTCTTGAAGTTTTCCCAGACATATGGACACACCTTGATTTTTCTCAGGGTCCTCCAGGCATTCCTACAACCAGAGATGTGGGAGTCACTTGGACACAAGTGAGTTATAGAAAGAAGCCACAGTTCTTCCTGAGTCAGCTATTGTAGTTAGCAGGAAAGCATTGGAGAGAGAGAGAAGTGCTGTCTTCTTCTCAGTGGCTCCTCCTCTGCCACCTGTCTCTCTCTCAGGTATTCTTGTTACCTGCCTCTGCTATTTGGGAGGACACAAGAGAGAGATCTACATGAGGACTTCTCCTGTAGGGGAAGAGGACAAGAAAATCTTTGGGTTTTTTTTTTTGACCTTGATCTTTTTTCTTTTTCTTTTTTTGGTTGGGGATTGGTGCTGAGGTTTGAACTCAGAGCCTTGTGCTTGTTTGGCTGGTGCTCTACTACTTGAGTCATGCCTCTACTACTACTTTCCACTGGTTATTATTTTGGATAAGGTTTTACATCCTATTCAGGCTTAAGCCTGGACTATGTGTAATCTATCCCTTTTAGGCCTCCTGTCATCCCAGGCACATGCCCCTGCATTCAGCTTCCTTCTGGAAGCAGGATGGAGCCTCGCCAACTTTACTGTCTAGTCTGGCCTGAAACTGTGATCCTTCTAATAGTAGCCTCCCAGATAGCTTAGGATGGTAAGCACCTAGCAGTGAGCTCAGCATGGGTTGAGAAGGAGTCTTACAAACTTTTCTGCACAAACTGACCTTGAACCATGATCCTAATGCTCTTAGCCACCCAATTGGCTAGAATTACTGGTGTTAGCCAATGGTGCTTGTCTCAAACCTGGATCTTAAGTAAGAGTGCTGAAGGTACTGCTTAACTTGGTTATGTGGGTTTGCCCCTGCACCCAGGGTGGAGTCTTAGGTCCCTCCGAGGAACGTATTACTCCTGAGAGGATCCGGCCTGCTGCCTGGCAAACATCTCCGAGATTCCCTTATCTCTCATGTTTATTGGTAAGTTCTGGCCTTAGTGCCATCTTTTAGGTCGTCTAGCCGTAGCTGTCTGGCACCTACTAGCTGCTAACTGAACACGAACTATTTTCATAATTATAAACCAGATCAGCTTCCTACAATAGGCTCATCCATACTCAGACATTTTGAATCTGAAAGACCTGAAAGAATTCGGGGTCATATGAATCACCATCAAGGAACTATATAGAAACTGATTTTGTTATTTCTTCTGACAGATCGCAACACGGAGAGTGACTTCCTGTAAGAGACTCTACAGAGTGTTAGCAAAGGCCTTGGGGAAAGAACGAGGAACCCTGCCTGGTCCTTTGCTATGTTAGGCAGCAGAATTACCATTTTGTGCCAGTAACAGCAAACCCAGAAACACTCTCTCTGCCAGATCCCAGCTGCCCTGCAGAGTCAGGCAGGGTCAGAAAGGCAGATATCAGCCAAGCTGGGCTCCATTTGAGGCATACCCTGGGAGGTATGTGTCAGAAGCAGGTGAAAGATGTTAAATTTCATACAAACTGACCAGCACATGAAAGGTGAGGAGCATAGCAGCTTTCCTTTGTCCACTCTGTGTAATGCAGAATGAAAGCACCAATGTTCCATAACAGAAATGCGAGTGAGCTAGCAGGCTGGGGCTAAAGTTAAGGGTGCAGGGAGGGTAAGGGCACTGCTTAGGGTATCACTTGTACCAATCATGTTACTCTGAGGCTCAAGAGAGGCAGCCATTCATTGCACAATAATGTGAATATACTTAATATCACTGACCTCTGCACTTTAAAATAATTATTAAAATGGCCAGGTGCTGGTGCTTCACGCTTATAATCCTAGATACTCAGGAGGCTGGGATCTTAGGATTACAGTTCGAAGCCAATCTGGGGAAGGAAAGTGTGGGAGATTTTTATCTCCACTAAAGTAGCAAAAAATCTGGAAGTGAAGCTGTGGCTCAAGTGGTAGAGTATTAGCCTTGAGCAAAAGAAGCTCAGGGACACTGCAGAGGCCCTGAGTTCACAGGACTGGCACAGAATAATAATAATAATAATAATAATGTTATGTGTGTTTTAACATGTCCAAATGAACTAACAAATGAGATGCTAGCAAGGGGGACAAACCAATCTTAGCCTTTTGGTTGCTAAAATATGAGTCAAACCTCTTTTATTTGTAAATTATTCAGCCTCAAGCATATAAATACAATAGCATTACCAATAGCAATGTTTTTCATCTAGTTTTAAATATAAGATAAATAATGAGAAACAAAATAGACTTATCAAGGGGAACTTGAGGTTCAAGCTTTAGATTGTGCTTAATTTTTCTTCTTGTCCAGCATCGTCCCTTGAACCTAAGCATATGTTTCCCTACTCCACAAACAGACCCATCCAAAGCTTCTATGCTTCTCCAGCATCCTACCTAGGACCCAAGCTGTCAACACCATGTTATCAGAAACTCATCATCCATAGTACACTGTATTCTATAAACTTGGGCAGTGACTTATGGCTTCTTCTTGCTCAGTTAAAACAATATAATAATAGAAAATATAATAATAATACTAATGGCTCACACCTGTTATCCTAGCTACTCAGGAACCTGAGAGCTGAGGATCACCATCTGAAGTTGGTCCAGGCAGAAAAGTCCAACAGACTTGTATCTCCAATTAATCAGCAAAAAGCCAGAAGTAGAGGTGTGGCTCCAGTGGTAGAGCAATAGCCTTGAACAGTGACCAAGTCCTGAGTTCAAGCCCCATTTCTGGCACACTCAGAAAAAAAAAAGACAGTGTAGTATTTTCAAAGGTACTTTCAGAAATACATGAAAGAATAAGGACCTAAAATGAAACTAGCACAAATAGAAAAATAGATTTTCTTTATTGAACACATACTACTTATTTATCAAAAAAAACCGAAGTTCTTAACCCTTTCAGTACTGTGGAAGGAATTTCTTACTATGCTTCTTAATTATCAAGGAAACTCTCAGAGGCTTTAGGCACAGAGTAGGGCTAAACCAAGACTTAAACCCTAGTCTGACTGGCTCCAAACTCTGCTCATACCTTCCTTCTAGATTTTGTACCCAAAGGATATAGACAGAAGTAGCAGAGAGAGAGAAAGAGACAGAGAGAGACAGAGACAGAGACAGAGAGAGACAGAGAGGGAGGAAGAGAGAGAGAGAGATCTATGAAGACTTTACTACCCCTGGATTGCAGGAAGGCTTTCCCTGCCTCTTTGTTTCTTTGCCTTCCATCTTGCACAGTAAGCTCATAAGAGCAAGGACTTGGCTTGCTTTTCTCAACATCAATTCTCTGTTGCCAGGAACGGAGCTTGGCCTATGGCAGGTGCTCATAAATAGTTATTCAATGAATGAATAAATAACCGTCCAATGACATCTCATTCTTTCCAAGCACTCTAGGGCAGGTCTGCCAGTCCATTTCCTCTGAGGACAGAGGTCAACTTTTATTTGTAATTCACTTTTCAGACCCCAGTGTCCTCCTGAACATTAGTATCTGGGTGATTCTGTTAGTCTCAATTAATTTAAAGCTCCATAAAATGAATAAGTTCTTTCATAGCCCAGGTTACCTCCTTTAGTTCTCTCGGAATCATTATAGACGATTGTTCTCCCACGTAGGAGGTCATGGTGGTTTTGATCATTGGGATGATGAATAACTAACATTTATTGGACAGTGAACATGTTTTAGGAGCCTTAGTGATCACTTGGCATGAGCTATCATGTATGTGTTCATATGTATGTATACATGTGCATATGTGTATATCTGTGTGTAGTATATTATGCATTTGCATATGATGTATATAGTATATGTAATATATTCATATGTATATGTATATGTATATTTGATGCCAATACTAGGGTTTGAACTTAACCACACTCTTGCTTGGCTTTTTCACTCAAGACTGGTGATTTATCACTTGAGCCATAGCCCCTCTCCTGGCTTTTGCTGGCTAATTGGAGATAAGAGTTGGCATCGAATTGCAACCTGCCCCAGGTTGCCCTGCCCCTACTTCACTGAAGGCTGAACTCTGGCTTATGAGCATTTGCAGGTTTTCCTCTATGATGGTCTCCCTTGACAACAAGGGTCTGGTGTAGTTTTTTCCATTTCCTCAGATCTCAGCCTCCTGAGAAGCTAGGATTATAGGCATGAGCCACTGGTGCCGAGCTGTACCACCATATTTAATCATGCCCTTTGTCATTGATTTCACAATTGGCTCCATTTTACAGTTGGCAGAAACTGAAACAGAGTAGTTTTGCGAAAAAGCTGGCTTTCTATATAGTAAGCCTGTCTTATTCATGGATTTATTACATGTGGTTTTGAGTAAATGTGACCAATGTAATACATAAATAAATAAATGGAAATTCCCACACAGCAGACTCTCTCAGTCTGCCCTGCATTATTGTCAGTTGTATTTGAAGTCTCGTGTGATTTGTTGAGTGTTTCCTTGCCCTTAACTTTGTGAAAATCTGCCTCAAAAGCAAATAGTCCCCCAAAGCAAGATAAAAGTTAATATGCTTAAATGAAATGGTAAACTGAAAATTTGAAATTTGTTGAAATGCAGCATGATTTTAGTGGAATTTGAGTGGCATTATGAGAAAAATGAATCCAGCATCCTCAGTACAGGTTTTCTTCTATGATGGTGTCCTTGGACCATATACCAATGGACAACAAAGGTCTAGTGTAGTTCTTTCCATTTACCAAACCATAAACATTGAACCGTGCAACTTGAAAATGTCCTCCTTCTCTCTCCATGTGTTCACTGTAGTAGAAAAACCTCCATCCATGACAAAAGACCTAGGTACCACTATGCTCTACATCCTGTCACCACCCATCCTGTAATAGGTGGGACACCCTTACACAGATAGATCCAGAATAACTCAATCAGTGAAATTACCCCATCTCTCTGACTTCCAGGATCCCCTACTAGTGCTTTGTATTCTACCTCACTTTTTGAAAGCATATAGTACAGTCTTTGAGCTGTACCAAGTTTGGCTGGACTATTCAAGACAAGTATTTTACACTTAATCTGCTCCTAGATGGAGCAATGAGGATCAAGAGGATTTATGAGGAGTCTTTTCCTGGAGTCTGACCTCGCTCTCATGTTTTATCATTTATTTATAGTCTAGTATCTTCAGTGAAGACTTCGTGGGGCCTCTGGTTGGATGCAGATATCAGATCACCCCTCACTGTGGGAGCAGATGATCTTGGCAGTGAAAGGAAGATGTTAGGGGCAAAGGTGAAGTGTGGGCCTTGGTGCCTTTGGCAGCTTTGGGGAACACTTCTCAGTGGCTTGTTTTGACCCAGGACTGCTCATTCACCACCTGCTGTGCATAGCTTCTGGCTCTTCCTTAAGGTTTCTGTTACAGCTGGCTGCCTTTCTGCTAATAGTGATTTTTGAACTTAGCCTTAGAGATGGAGAGAAAAGTGGGGATAGGGAGCAGAAGGGAGCATGAAAGGAGGGGTTTTAGCCCTAGAGAATTCTGTTAGAAAAGTAAGCTTGTTGGATTGGAGTCCCTCTCCTTTTGTAAGTCTGGAATGGTTTCAGGTCTTTATAAAAACTCAAGCAGCATCTGCTGATGCTACACCTCTTTATTATCAAACACAGCATGATTCTAGAGAAAGCTAATCCATGTTTTAAAATTGTCCAGAGCCTCTTTTCATTCTTGCGTCCACCTGGCTATCTCCAATGAAGCACTGCTTTTGCAATCTCCTGCAGCCTACCTGGAGAGATAGCGTCATCTCATTTCTACTCTCTGGGTCACTTGGAGGTTGCCTCTTAGAATGATTTTTTTTGTTGTTGTTGTTGTTGGTCGTGGGGCCTGAACTCTGGGCCTGGATGCTGTCCCTCAGCTCTTCAGCTCAAGGCTAGTGCTCTGCCACTTGAGCCACAGTGTCACTTCTGGCTTTTTCTGCTTACGTGGTGCTGGGGAATTGAACCCAGGGCCTCATGCATGCAAGGCAAGCACTCTACCACTGAGCCACTTCCCAGCTCACAGAGTGACCTCTTTTTTCTTTAAGAGATTTTATTTTTTTAAGTTTACAGGAGTCCCTTTTTGTTTGTCTTTCTGCTACTCTGCTGCAGAGGAATTTTGAATTCTGCAGGGTTATTCAAAGGGTTTAGAAAACACCGAATGCTGTAGTTTGGATCTAGACTGTCACTTAAAGACCCATGTGTGACATTCTTGATCCATAGGGTGACACTATTGGGAAATGGTGGAAACTTTAGTAGACAGGGCCTACAAGGAGGCCTTCTGGTCTTTGGGAGTGGGTCTTTGAAGGAGAGATTGGAGCCCTAGCCCCCTCCTCTCTCTTCTTATCATCCTGATCATGAGGTGAACAGTTTACCGTACCCCACCATGATGTGTTGTCTTGCTACAAACTCCAAAGCAACAGAGCCAATTGCCCATTGATTGAAGCCTCCAAAAATATGAGTCAAAATAAACCATTTCAGCTAGGTATCAGTAGCTCACACCTATAATGGAGATTCAGATCTGAGGATCACAGTTCAAGGCCAGGCTGGGCAGGAAAGTCTATGAGACTCTTATCTCTAATAAGCCACCAAAAAGCTGGAGGTGGAACTGTGGCTCAAGCAGTAGAGCACCAGCCTTGAGTGAAAAAAGCTGAAGGACAGTAAGCAGCCCTAGTACCAGCGCAAAAATAACAATACAACTGTTCCTTGTTAAAAGTTGGTGATTTCAGGTATCTTGTTACAGTAATGGAAAGCTGATTAGACATGCTAGAATCTTTAGGTGCCCAGGGGCAAATGTAGTCTGGTCTTCAGAACTAACAAAGCTTCCTGAGAAAGTTTTTTAGACTTTCCCCTTTTTATATGAGTTTTTTCATGAAATATTCTCTTATACAAAAGAACATACATATAATGTACATAAGATATAATCATAGAATAAACATGCTACCAAAATGGACACATCACCCAAATTAAGAAATAGAATGTTGAAATAGAAAGGTGAACACCTCTTGTGCCTCCCCATTGATGATCTTCTCCCCTGAAGAGAATTTTATATGTATTATTCTCTCGATTTTCCTTGCAGTTTGAATGCACTCTTAGTGAAATAAATCTATTGTAAAAAATTGTGTGATTTAGAACTTATAAGTAATATCACACAGTACTATTTTTTCTTCTGCTTTTGAGAGTCATCTGAATTGATGCATGCAACCATAGATAATTCATTTTGGTGTTGAGTAATATTTCATTGTATGGCTAGACTCCCCTTTACTTACTGTCCCTCACCACTGTGTGTGTGGTTTTATCGTCCTGCTATTAAAAGTATTATCTGCTTAAAACATTCTTAGACATGCTTCTTGGGGCCCATGTCGAGGTCTTGGCACAGCCACAATACTTTATTTCAGCCAGGTTCTGCGTTCCTTATCTTCTCTACTGGAATCCTCCCCTTCTTCAGGGACTTGAATTTTCTGAGTATTATCCACAGAGACTGTGCCATGCATGTTGGTAGTTGAAGTCTATTTCTAGGCATACTCTGCTTTAGTGGAATAATGAACCCTGGTGTTTCTCCTGGTATCCATATGAAACTCTGACACCTGACTCCTATCGTCAGCTGACCTGAAGGGCCTATTTTCCAGTCTTAGCACGTTTTCCCCTACCCCCTGTAAGGTCAGCTCCTTGATGGCAAGCAGACTCCACGCTCTTTCCAGCAAAGTCTCCGCCCAGTACCTGCATTACCTAGGCAACTGGCACACCCGGAAGAGGTCACATCCGCATCCACTGAGGTCACATCTGGGCTCACCAAGTCACTATTACACCCCCAAGTCACTATTCCCTTTTGCTCAATTCTTCCCCCCTGCCCCCGAAAGTCTCTGCTTTCCATGAAAAATCTTTTGCTTGTCCTGTCAATTCTATCCTATAACCAAATCCTTCAACAACCCTTACCCACATTGGTATTTTGCATCTATACTTTTATCTGTAATGAAACCCAGTGCAGCTCCTTCATATCCTTGAAACTTTGATATTGGCAGACTCAGGGAACTCTATGGTGCTTATACCTGTCTTCCCCCTTTCAGGGTGCTATTTCTCCATCCTACTGTAAAGCCTGCCTTCAGGAAGTTCAGTGCCCTCAGGAAGAGGAAATGGAGAAAGATCAAGGGAAGAGAGGAGAAATGGTGGTGGTGAGAACAAAAGAGAGAATAGGAAGAGGCAACTGATCTTCTTTTACAAATCTAGTTTCTTCCTACTTACTGGTCATTACCATTGTTGGTTTTAAAGTCTCTCTCTCTGCAACTGTCACCACTTTCTGTCCAGTAAAGCCTCATTCTTCCCTTGCTGTACTGCACATGACAGAATAATAGTTAATTCTTCCTGGAGGACGACTGGCAATATGTTTCAAAACCCTAAAAAATACTCTTACATTTCTTTTGACCCCCACACTACATTGTAAAGAACGTATTGTAGAGAAAGACTCACCGCTTCAAATAGATAATTATCACTAAAACTGGAATTAGGCAGAATGGTTTGCCTCAGGGTACACAGTAACTGTGATAAATTCATGAAGTAAGATTATGTGTAATAGGTAAAATAATGCTCAATTACAACTACTAATCTGGAAAGATGCTTATTATTTATAGTTGGGTGGAAAAGGTGAGAAATCTCAGCTTTTAATGAAAATACTAGAAAAATATAAGGAAAGACAATCTTTAGACCAGAAAGGAGTGGTTCCACTGAAATTGATGTAAGGAAGCTGGGTCTAAGTAACTTCTCACAGCCATCCTGGTGCCTTGCTGGGTGGAGGGGTCTTTCCACTCAGCTCTGAAAAAACCTAAGGTGAGAGAGGTTATTCAGTGAATTGCAAATGTCACGCTATTTAGCCTTAGGAGAGCTTTTTTGCTAATGCTTGTCCTTGATTACCTCCCTAAATGGTTTGATTGGCTCACCTCTGAAGCTATCTCCCTATAAGGAAAGTTTGAGGCATATTCACACACTATAAGGAAAGTCTAAGCTGCCCCCTGAGCTACTTCCATAAATGGACAGTTTCACTGGTACCTAAGCTACTTCCCATATAAGGTCTGCTCTTGATAAGGTTTGGTATCTACCCCAAGCATGTGGGTTTTGTTTTTAAAAGCTTTATTCAAGCTCTGTACTGAGCGGCAGGTCTTTGAGACAGGAGTCGGTTTTTAAAAAGAGGTTGCCGAGTAAGAACAGCACCAGCACGCACGTGGTATTCAGGTAAGGGGTAGGTTTATTCAGTAGACCTGCTGGGACCAGGCAAGGTTGGCACTCCACGTGGCTGGGAAAGAGAGAGGAAAGAGCTAGAGCAGAGAGAGAGCAGACAGAGCTTAAATGGTGCCGTGACTCGGATAAAGGCTTAAAGTCAGGAAAGCTGGGATTTCTCTGTTTTTTTCCTCTTTTTTCTTTTTTTTGTTCTTCCCTTTTTGCTCTGAGGAATACCCACAGTTCTGACGGCCTTTTGCGAACCAGTCTGTCTGCGGCGGAATCAGCTCATCGATACCATTGCTGCCTTCACATCCATGTCCACACCACTTCTCTACTCTGGTGAGTGAAACTACTCTACGGCTCTCTGTCACTCAGTCTCTGTCCAGACGTGGCGCCACGCCAGAGAGCTCCTACGGCCTTTAGCTGAAAGGCCGGTCACCTCTGAAGCCGAGGACGCTTGGCTTTGGGGGCTTGGCCATTTCTCTCTAGAGGGCTCTGGAGGAAGTCGGGACGCCGCTTCTGCCTGGTCAGCTCTCCTTCACTCACCAGACTGACTCTACTCATTTAATGGGGTGCTACGAATCACGCCTGAGCCGTGAAACCCCTTTTAAATGTCTCCTGCGCTCCCTGGAAAGCCAGAGAGCCTCATTTTTATGCCATTCTCAGAAGTACAGTTTTTGCTACTGCAATGGTAAATGGTCAGAAGTTTGTTTAATTTCAGGCTCTCTTTGCTCTCTCTCTGCCATTCATGTGCAACTTTCTACCCTTTTTTCTACAACTTTTTGGCTTATGCCCTGAAGAGTGCGACACAGGCTGGGTCCCAGGGACCCCCCTCTAGGTTCCCTCTCAAAGGCTAGCCAATGTAGGCTTGATCTATTTGTTCAGGGTTTCTTTGCATTCTTTCAGAAATTCGCCATCTTGAATTCGCCATCTTGGCCACGTGGTGGGTTAAGGGTTTGGCCCCATCTGACCCTTAACCTTCCACTAAGTTTACTACTCCATCTATTCTAAGGTGCCTTGCTAACAAGTTGCTCTTTTCACAGGCCCTGGTAACTGAGGCCCAACAATCTGATGTGCTTTATTAGCAAAGATGTCTAAACGTTGTCAAAATTTTAGGTTTTGAGTTTTGCCTTTTGTGTTTTGTGTTGTGTATTCTACTACTGACTACGTGGTTCTAAAATACTGGGCCTATCTGTGCTAAAATTCTCATCACATCTAATGAGTTTTGTCATTTCAGAATACTTGTTGGCAATTCTTGGTAAGAACCAGGTAAGCTCTACTTACTCTACTTGATCTCCTTGTTGCTTTAATTGGAAATAATAAAGGGCTTTTGAGGCAAAGACTGCAGTTCAAAGCCAGCCCGGGCTGAAAAATCCCTAAGACTCCATCTCCCAACTAACCTGCAAAGAGCCAGGCTGGAAGCATGGCTCAAGACTCTTATCTCTAACCAGCCAAATACTGGAAGTGCTATTGTAACTCAATGTGGTAGAGCACTAGCCTTGAGCAGAAGTGCTCAGGGACAGTGCCCAGGCCTTGAGTTCAAACCTCCTTGAATATTAGTGGTACTATAACTCAAAGTGGTTCAGTGCTAGCCTTGAGCAGAAGTGCTCAGGGACAGTACCCAGGCCTTGAGTTCAAATCTTGAATACCAACTGGGACAAGCCATCCCAGCAACGAGCACCTAGACTCAGCCAGTCTGGTGAACAAGGAAACGTGAAGAGTAAGAGGAGATAATGTCACCTCAGCTACTTTGTGCCTGCCCTTTCAAAATTAACCAGAGCCGGGAGGTCAGTGGAAGTAAGAAGCCTGCCCATCCAATGTCTATACCTGTCTACCTATTAATGGAACAGGAATTTATATTCTTGCCTTTGTCACCTGACTTCTACCTAGTCGCCAGATGTCAGAAGTATCTAGGGACATTTCTACCAACATTTTCAGCCCCAAGTCCTTCCTCTTGTCATTTATTTGCTGCTTAGTATTTTTTTTTTTCCAGCCCCTCAATGCTCATGAGACTTCTCCAGACTTCACCTAAGGACTCAATCCACCAAGGGACAGCTGCTGCTCACTGCCTTCTCTGGGAGGGGACCAAATTCCAGCCTTTTACCCCTATTGTCGATGCCCCTTGTCAGCAGGAAGTAGCCAGAGAATCCTCGCCCTATTTCATGATTACTAAAAGGCTGGAATGTAAGGTTCGCTCCTGGATGGCTAGCAGACTCCACCCTCCTCGCAGCAAAGTCTCCACCCAGTACCTGCGTTACCTAGGCAACTGGGACACCTGGAAGAGGTCACATCTGCATCCGCTGAGGTCACATCTGAATTTGATGTGGCCACACCTTTCTCCGCCCATACCCTACATAAGGCCTAGCCCAGGCCCAGACTCTCTCTCTTTCTCTCTCTGTTCGTTTCTAGCTCTTGCTCTTGCTCTTCTTTTCTAGCTCTGTCTGCTCTCTCTCTGCTCTAGCTCTTTCCTCTCTCTTTCCCAGCCACGTGGAGTGCCAACCTTGCCTGGTCCCAGCAGGTCTACTGAATAAACCTACCCCTTACCTGAATACCACGTGCGTGCTGGTGCAGTTTTTACTCGGTTATCTTTTTTTAAAAACCTAACAGAGTCCACCTGCAGATGCTGGCTCTCCATTAAAGACTCGCAATTTGACATCTCAAAATGTGGCTTCTCTGTTTCTCACTGATGGAGTTACCTTACAACAGGATGATGGACCTTTGTTTTTCTTTTGCCTTAACTGTGTTTTCAAGTTTTTCTTCAAACTTTTTATTTATACAAGTAAGCAAGAGAAATAAAAAGATAATTTTTTTGCCCTGGTTTTGTTATTCTGTTTATAGTATAGAACATTCTTTTTTTTTTTTTCTTGATAGAGAAAGTTCAGTGGGTAAAGAACACATTCTCAATAGATTGAAGATCAGTCATCTATAGGGTGAGAATGAGCAGTACAGACATTCTTGAAGTCTTTGAGCTCTTTGAGCAAACACTGAAGAGTTCCTTCTGTTCCCATGGTTTGGTTGGTTCTCTTCCTTTAGGGTAATGGTATCCCTTTTCCTCTATTGGCCTGACACATCTGCAGCTCAGGCTTTGTTACTTCATGCCTGGGTAATTGGAGTGGCTACCTTGACTGACTCCCTGAGCAATGCTTTGATCACATGAGCTCTGACAGAAACCTTCAGTGATTCTCTGTCCTGAATGAAGGCTGGATTTCTTGGCCCTGCCCTTTATCACTTGTTCCTACAACTGTTACTCTGCATTCACACCCAGACTCTGTCTATCTCCACAGGCTATTCTCACTTTGCTCTCTTTGAAACTTCGTTATCTTCCTATGCTGGGTTCAACCACAGGCCTATTCCAGAGTTGCCTTTTCTCCTCAACCTTGCCTCTGTTATCATTCTTCAGTGCCCCATTGCAAACCCATCTCTTCTTTGGTGCCTTCCCATTGGATGGAATTTCTTATCTCTGAGTAATATAGCATTTTATGCCATTTTTATATTTTACACTACATTCAGTGCTCTCTTTTATTTAGTTGGGCCAATTCCCCCCACCCCCACCCCAGGATATAGACAGCCCACTCCAAAATCAAAATCTTCTTTCCTGGACTTCCTGTTCATTCCATTCCTTAGTCTATATTGTAGAAAGCCAGAATAAAGATGATAAGCTTTGGACCAGATCTGAAGCTTATTTCTTGAGTGTTTATTCCTCAACCCACTAAGAGACACAGTCTGCTCTTCAGTTGCTAGCAGAACTGAACCAGCAAAGTTCATTCATGGAATCCAGCTAATAATCCAGTATCTCACAAGAATGTGTTATAGCATAAAGGACTGACCCTATAACTGGAAAGACTAGGATTTGAGTACAAGTACTCTGTTGTACAAGTCACAAAGTTTTTCAAGACCAGTTTGGTCACCCATTAAGTAGAGAGGAGCAATTGCACCTTCTTTCCAGGATTTTTAAAATAAACATTAAGCAAAAGGATATTTGTAGAAGGTCTGAAGCATTCTTCAAAGTGTTCTGCAGATATGAACTACTGTTATTATACACTATAAAATGTAAGGGAATTACACTGGTCTCTGCTTACCCTTTACCTTTGTTCCTTATTCACCATTTCTTTCTATCCATCTTGTGTATTTCATGATTCAGTTGCAGCAGACTGCTTAAAGCTTCCCCAATACACTCACTCTATCTCCAACTCAGTTTTTCTGCTTGCTTGTTATCAAGAATCACCAGGTGCTGGAGGCTTATGCCTGTAGTCTTAACTACTCAGGAGGCTGAGATTGAGGATTGTGGTTTGAAACCAGCCTGGGCAGAAAAGTCCTTGAGACTCTGATCTCCAATAAACTACTTAAAAACAAAAGCTGGAAGTGGAGCTGTGGCTTAAGTGGTAGAGCACTATCCTGGAGCAAAAGAATTTCAAGGGCAGTGATAGGCCCTGAGTTCAAGCCCTAGGACCATAATACGTACACAAGAGAAGAATATATTTTATCCAATCCTTTCTTTCTTAATAGACTCACGTCTATCTTTTATAACACACTACCTAAAGTGCACTCCTCTTTTCCCTGATAAGGGGATTTCCTTTTTTCTCTGTGTGATCTTCGTGCCATGTGTGCATTTCTAATTTTGCACCTACTATACTGCATGATACGTTATGTGTTTGCATTGTTACCTCTGCCTTGGCTATACAAATCCTGAAGACCACTCTGTATTTTTTATATAAGTACCTAGGTACAGCACTTATGGGACACTAACATTTGCTCGGTGGAAAAATGATGCAAGGAGGCAAGTGTCAGAAATTGCTGAGCCTGGAATTAAAGTCAGGACTCTACCCATATTCTTTCATTGGTGTCCCTTCCCCCAACCAATCTAGACACATGGAGTCAGTTTTGCAAGTTGTCATCTCATGTCTCATGGCCTTAGGCTGACCCTGAGAGGGAAATTTATTTCCTAGTGTTACAAAAGCTTTAGACTCCAGCTCATCTCAAAGGAGTTATACAATGAGGGACCCCAAAACCTCAGAAAACAGTGGGGATGTGGAAGACTTGAAGGCTGCAGGCCAGAAGCTCACAGACCCCATCACAAACAAAGCAACAACTCTTTAACACAGCTCAGAGAAAAGGGAGAGTCTCTTTCAGAAAATAGCATTAATGTGATCTCCAGGCTGTATTTACTGAAACATCTTAGGTCCCTAATCAAAACAATGCTTTATCATTTCCCCTCCAGGCTGCTCACAAGCTACAAATTGGATCATTTGACACATCTCTCGTGCACTGGAAACTCAGATTGAAACTCTGCCATTTCAACTGTACTAAGAAAAATAACTTTACAAAGCCTCCCTCACACACACACACACACACACACACACACACACACACACACACACACACACGCACACACACACATTTATATAATACATATATTTTTTTCTGATTCATCCTTTTGATATTTTTTTTGGACCAAAACCCAAATTTACTTGGCTTTTTCCAAGCACATATTTGGTTTACTTCCATCATTGTTCTTTGGGAATGATTTTTCCTTTTGACCTACTGTACATTTGCTGTACTACCCAGTTGCCACCATCAAAGGCCACAACATTGACTCTCTCCAGTCAGCTTGACCAGATGCTCAGTTTTGCAACATTTTAGGAGCATGTGTGTATGTATATGTGTGCGTGCAAGCACATGTGTGTGCACAAGCAAGTTTTCTGTTTACTGTGGAAAGTGCTGGGTAAGCATGTTTTACAGACAGTTTGGAGTGTTTCTGTGGCTTGCTTGCTGATATGAACAAATGTCAGAATATACTTTGGGAAGATATGTGTATGTTTTCATTTATCTGAGGGAGTATGGTAAGTATAGGGAACTTAACACAGAGAGACACTGTGTCTCCTGCAGAGTGATGTAGGTAGGGATATTTGTTAGGAAAATATGGAAAATTCATCAAAATTGGCACAGTTTTATCCTTTGTGGGAGAAGAATCAGTGTTCTTCATTGCTATAGAGTTTGACCACACAGTGACTCCCAGGGACTGGTACAGCCCATTCAGAGCAGATATGAGAGGACAATGGAACTAGCTCTCGTGCTTGTGTTCAAACTACCAACTTCACATATTCTCCCAGGCCATCAGTGGATCCACTGTTGCCACCAAATAGACTTGGCTTCTCCACTCTGTTCCCAGGCCAGCCTCCACTCCTATTCTTATCAGAACCATCTGTCATCTTCTTTCCCTTATTATTGGTGTTGGCCATCTCCTTTTCTTGCAGTCTTCTTTGCTCACATCATTCTATTTTATTTTCTGCCCTATATTTCCCTTTGTTTTAAGCTTCTGATTACCTTTAGGCTGTACCATCTCTATTCCTGACAGTTCATCTTCCTCAACCTCCTTTTTCTGCCCAAGCCATTTAAAAAAATTATTATTTTTTATTGTCAAGGTTATGTACAGAGGGCTTACAGGTAATAAGTACATTTCTTGTCAAACTTGTTACCGATTCCCTCCTTTATCTCCTACTTTCCGTTCCCCACACCCCAAGTTGTACAGATCATTTCCAACATATTGTCTTGTGCATATCACTGTTGCATTGGTTCCCCCTTGTTCATCTCACCATTCTGTTGTTCCCCTTTCCCTTCCTTAATTCAAATAAACATATATACAATACCAGGGTACCAGAATCAAATACAGTGACAACAGGGGATATACCATAGGAGGAAGAACATACAAAGGAAACAAAAAAAATCACATAGTACATTAATAACAACAACAACAAAGAAAAACCTCCTGTGTCCATATCTTGGAGTCCATATCTTGGGGCTACCGGTACATAGCTATTGAGCTCATCTCCAAGCCCTCATATTTTTTTTAAGCCTTCATTTTTAAAAATGTTTTTTCTGGTTCTGGCTCTCACATGGGAGCCTCAGCAAATCAGAACAGGTAAGGATGACCACAATTGAAGACTGAAGTAAAATAAAGCTGTGGCAGGCTGAAGCAATTAGAATTCCTTAGAAGAATTTACATTCCTTTTATTCAGCCGGTGCTTAATACACAATGGCAGAATCAGAGCCCATTAAGCACTGATGTGGCCTCTGGCTTACTGAAGTATATTTTAATAAATGCTACAGCTGGAGACAATGACCTGACAGACTGTGCTGAGAGTGTATGGCTTGTAGAATGTCTCAGCTAGAATAGTTGCTAATCATATGTAGTTCACAATCAAGGGTACTCTATTGATCTGTTTCAACTGTCTTGACAGGCTATACCTTTGTTTCCCAGAAAGAAGGAAGAAGGCCCAGCCTTATTCTAAGCTCTGTAATGTGACTGGCACTGCTTTGTCTTCCCTTGTAACGGCTGGAGCCACAGCCAGGCAATTCTAGCACACCCAGAACTTTCTAAGAGGCTAGAGTTATTGCTTTCCAATTCCTCCCACAGTTCAGGGAGGAGATGAGATTCCAGCGCTTTCATCCTATTGTTGCGAAAGGCCAGAGAGGACGTTAACTACAGCTGTGGTCTCCTGGTCCATAAGAGATCGGATCAGAATGCTCTTGGTTCTTTTTCAGAGTAGGTACTATGCATAGGGATGTCCTTTTTTTCCCCACTCACCAGAATCCAAGTTGCTACTAGCAATATATCTATATCTTGGACCGATTATCATCTGGCCAGATGTGATTGTTAAATTTCTGTAGATCGCAGTACTCAAGGTATTCGGTTGAACACCAGTCTGGATGTGGCCATGAAAGTATTTTCCAGATGAAATTAGCATTTATGTTATTAGACTTTGAGCAGATCAGATTCCTCACCACAGGTGGTTGGGCCTCATCCAATCAAGGGAAGGACTTAAGGGAAAGCAGACTGTCATTTTCCAAGCTTGAGGAAATTCTGCCTCCAGACAGCCTTCAGGTGCAAGACAACACTTGTGACCTTTCCCCAGTCTTCTGCTTGTCAGCTCACAATGCGTTTTGGACTCTAGTCTCCAAAGTTGTATGAGCCAAATCCTTAGACTCCAGTCTCCACAGTTGTATGAGCCAAATCCTTACAATCTGCTTCTTCTTGGTCTCTTTGTCTCCATCTCTCTGTGTCTGTGTCTGTCTTTCTCATTCTGAAATTCTCTCTTTTTTGGTATATGGTTCTGTTTTCCTGTAGAACCTTAGGTAAGGTATCAGGTAAGGACCAACTTACAAGAAGCATTGTATCATTTAATTTCTCCCTGCTTCCAGATCCTTGTCACATCTCATTGCATGTCCAAGGATTAAATTCACCCATGAATAGGTAACTGTGTTGGTAACTAGGAGATACCCCAACTTTAGGATGATTAATTATCCTGGTCACTGGACCTTAGTTTTGATAAGCACAGTGGAGAAAGCACCTGTGGAGGGCGTGCCGGGATATGGGTGCCTCCTATTCCTCTGGATCTTGATTATCAATGCAGCATCACATAGCTCCAACTCCCAAACATAACATTTGAAAGCCATTGTGTAGCATCCAAGAACCACTCAGAGTTTTGCATAGACATATGCTCCTAATGTCCCCAAAGTACTTGAGTTATGAGTTTGCTTCCTGCCAGCAAGTACATTTACACCCTGCTTGTGGAGTAGTTTTGAGATTGTCAACATTAGCTGCTACAAGTCATAGAAGGCCACACCCAGGTGGGGTTGTGTGGATCTGAGGCTGGGAAACCATAGCTCCACCTAGAGAGGGCAGATCTAGCTCTACTTTCTCCAGTGCTGAGGCTCAGGCTCACCTGCCAGGAGACTTCCCAGTGCCTCTTTCTATGGTTAGCTCCCAAGAGGAATATTGAGGCTTTAAGTTCCTTCACAGAATCTGGATTTGATCCATCTTCTCCCTTTGCCAAACACCTTCCTTTCTGGCTTCTTGGCTGGCCTCTGTGTAAGACTAGACAATGGAGAAAGTTGGGGTGTGACAGGGTTAATGCCCCCTTTGCCTAATCATCCTGTTCTTCCTGGGGCTGAGTGAGTCATTGCCTTTCAGGAAGACTGAAATCTGGCATGTCCTCAGGCTCTCACAGCCCAAACAGTTCCATGTGGTGTGTGGTTTTTGATGTGAGAAGTTACATATTGGGGATTATTATATTGCTATTTGTCAGCCACTAAATTTCAGTGCTCAAGAAAGCCAAGCCCAAGCACCTCCCTCCATTAGGACACGTGCTCAATTAGAGGCACAGGATGCCGGAGGCAGAAGCTAAACCTCACAGACTCTGTGGTGGATATGGAGTTAGGTATTTCTCTCTATGCAATAAGCAACACTATTACCATCTTACAGATGTGGAAATGGGCTTAGCATGATTCAATAGTGTGCCTGAGGTCACACAATTAGTGGTCAACAAAGCTAAGCTTTGAGTCAAGTTTTTCTGACTCACTGCAAATATTGTCCTTTCTCTTGTGCCTCCCAGATTACAAACTGCCAATACACACAGTCTAGTCTCAAACTTCATCCTCTGAGAACTAAGGAGTAGAATGGGCTATACATTGTGAAACATGAGCATAGATTTCTATCCCTGTGTGTGCATATCCTGTGTATGATGAGTTTGCTGGCTTTTTCACCCAGGAGATAAGTTTTGTTCTTTACTCCATTAATCTGGGGTTGGCCATGTACTATAGTTTTGATGTGTACTGTCCCCTCCCTACTGGAAGGTCTTTGGGTCATTGGGTTTAGTGTACTCAAAAGGCATTTGCGTTTGTTTTTCCCCTACCATCCCTTCCCCGTCCACCTCCCCAACTTTTCCTTCCCCAGCCCTGAAGCTGTAAAGTTTGTTTTCAACATAGTGTCTTGTACATCTCATTGTTAAAATGGGTCAACCTCTTTCCTTATTTAGCATTTCTTATTTCCCTTCCCCTCCCAAAACAAAGGAGGGGGTAAAAATGCTTGATAGGAAATGTACTCATTACCTTATTCATGTAACTGTAACCCCTTTGTACAGTATCTTTACAATAAAATATATATTAAAATTTAAAAGAAGAATATGAATTCTAAGTAGTAACACACACATACACACATACACACACAAACACACAAGGTGCCTAGCTACATCAAGACAAGATGCAAACATAAAGGGGATCCAAATAGGGAAAGATGAAGTAAAACTCTCCCTCTTTGCAGATGACATGATCTTGTATTTAAAGAATCCCAAGGACTCCACTCCCAAATTACTCAAATTGATTCAAAATTTTGGCAAAGTAGCAGGGTATAAAATTAACCCTCAAAAATCAATAGCTTTTCTGTATGCCAACAATGAGAAAAGCATGACTGAAATTAGGAAAGCAACTCCATTCATAATAGCCCCACAAAAAATAAAATACCTAGAAATGAACTTAACCAAAGAACTGAAGGACCTCTATGATAAAAACTGTCAAACCTGAAAAAAGAAATCAAAACAGAACTCAGAAAGTGGCAAAGCCTCCCATGCTCCTGGATTGGAAGGATCAACATGGTGAAAATGGTAATACTTCCCAAGGCTATCTACAAATTCAATGCGATACCTATCAATATTCCAACCTCATTCTTCAAGGAAATAGAAGAGGCAATTCAAAATTCATGTGGAACAATAAAAGACCCTGAATAGCAAAAATGATCCTCAACAGAAAGAACAGTGCTGGAGAAATATCAATACCAAATTTCAACATCTACTACAAAGCCATAGTAATCAAAACAGCTTGGTACTGGCACAAGAACAGACCTCAGGACCAATGGAATAGAATTAAGAACCCAGAAATGAACCTACAGACCTATAGCCATCTAATCTTTGATAAGGGAGCTAAAAAAATAGAATGGAAGAAAGATAGCCTCTTCAGTAAATGGTGCTGGAAAAATTGGTTAACTACTTGTAGAAAACTAAAGCTAGATCCTTATATATCACCCTGTACCAGAAACAACTCCAAATGGATCAAAGACCTCAGAGACACTCTGAAAACATTACAGGATGGAATAGGAGAAACCCTAGGTCTCCTTGGCACAGGCTGAAATTTTCTTAATAGAGACCTAGAAACACAACAAATCAAAGAAAGGTTGGACAAATGGGATTGCATGAAATTGCAGAGCTTCTGCATGGCAAAAGACATAGCTAGCAAGATCAATAGAAAACCCACGGATTGACAGAAGATCTTCACTAGCCATAAAATGGACAAGGGTCACATATCTAAAATATACCTGGAACTCAAAAAATTAAATCCCCCAACAACAAATCCTCAAAGAAAAACTGCCCAATAAATAAGTGGGCTAAAGACTTAAAGAGAAACTTCTCTGAAGAGGAAAGAAAGATGGCCAATAGACACATGAAGAAATGCTCAACCTCCCTAGCATAAAAGAAGTGCAAATCAAAACAGCATTGAGATACCACCTCACCCCAGTTAGAATGACTATAGTCAAGAACTCTAATAACAACAGATGCTGGAGGGGATGTGGACAGAAGGGAACCTTACTGCATTGTTGGTGGGAGTGTAAACTTGTTCAACCACTTTGGAAAGTAGTATGGAGTTTCCTCAAAAGACTCCACAAATTGCTCCCCTATGACCTAGCAATCCCACTTTTGGGCATTTACCCAAATGATCACAAACAAGACCATACTAAAGCTATCAGCACAACTATGCTTATTGCAGCATTATTTACCATAGCTAAGATATGGAACTCAACCCAGATGCCCCTCAATAGATGAATGGATCAAGAAAATGTGATATATATACACAATGGAATTCTATGCCTCCATCAGAAAGAATGACATTGCCCCATTTGTTAGGAAATGGAAAGACTTGGAAAAAAAATTTTAAGTGAAGTAAGCCAGGCACAAACATAGCTCCCATGGTTTCCCTTATTTGCAATAACTAGTGGTTTTTCTTTCTTGCTATTGTTTCTAACATATTTATAAGATGATTTCTTTGTTGCTTTGTATGTCCCTCCCCCACAGTATAACCCCTGATTTCACTGTATTTGATGTTGGTATAATTTGTGGAGGGGAAGGGGAAAAGCAAATCATTTAAATAGGGATACAGGTGGACCCATTGCAACAATGAGATGTACAAGTCGTTATGTCAAAAAACGAACTTTAGAACTTTGACCGGGGGGGGGGGGGGGGGGGGGAGGGTATTATGAGGGGTGGAAGTGGGGGAGATGGGAAAGGATAGGAAGGGGAAACAAAGGAGGAGGCAACAATGCTTGACAAGGAATGTGCTCATTATCTTGCCCATGTAATTGTAACTCCTCTGTACAGTATTTTCACAAAACAAAAACAAAAACAAAACAAAACAACAACCAAAAAAACCCCACACAAGGCATCGTGTGTCCTCAGTCTCTTTCTGGCTCTTTGGTCATGAGTTGAGTTATTTCGCTTGCTACAAACCATGGTCCTTATAGGCTACCACAGATCCAAAGAAGGAGATCATGGACTGAAACCTCCTAATCCTTTGACCTTTTTATAAATTGATCATCTTAAGCATCTGTTACAGTAACAGAAAGCTGACTAACACTGAGTAGCTTGCAAATGCGATGTGAGATGACACTTAAAAAGTACTGTGCGAATAATACTATGTCATTTGCAGGGAAATGGATGGACTTAGAACAAAACAAGCCAAGCTCAGAGAAATAAGTGGCGCATGTTTTCTCACATATGTGGAAGGTAGATCTAAAATCTAAAATATGTGGAAGGTAGATCTGGTAAATTATACAGGGCTCTAGGCATTCATATATACTGAGACCAAAAGAGGATATTCAAAGGGGTAATGTCTTTGTGCCTCTAATCATATAAAATAATATTTATTGAAATGGACTCCAGGAAATGGAAACAAGAAGTTTTTTTATTGTTGTTTCTTTTTTTTGGGGGGGGGGGTCCAATCGTGGGGCCTGAACTCTGGGCCTGGGCGCTGTCCCTCAGCTCTTCAGCTCAAGGCTAGTGCTCTACCACTTGAGCCACAGCGCCACTTCCGGCTTTTTTCTTTTTGCTTATTGGTGCTGAGGAATTGAACCCAGGGCCTCAGGCATGCAAGCCAAGCACTCTACCACTGAGCCACCTTCCTAGCCCCATTGTTTCTATTTTCTTACCTTTTTGTTTTGTTTTATCATTTATCTGTCTTTGGGAGGGTAAGAGGAGCACAGAAATGGAGAGACAAAGGGTGAACAAATGCAGCAGTGGTACTCACTAGACACTATTTTGAAAATGAACTATACAACTTATGGGTAGAGATAGGGAGAGAGACAGAAGGAAGAGGTGACATTGTCCAAAAAGAAATGTACTCTTTATCTGACTTATGTAACTGTAACCCCTCTGAACATCACTTTTATGAAAACAATAAAAATACTGTTAAAAAAAACTGCTGTGCATTGGAACTTGCCTCTTTTTCTTGTTTACTTGCCTCTAGTATACTCCAACATGGAGTATACTAGAGATGCGTAACTTAGCTTACTGCCAACACTAACCACCATACGTGCAAGTAATAACATCTTAGACCAGTCAACACTTGGATGATTGTAACTGAATGTGTGCCTTCAGGGGGGGGGTCTAGGGAAAATCTTCTCAACTATGCTCAATTATGGATCTGTAAGCTAATAATTAGGCTGGCTTGTTATATAGTAATGTCTAACTAATAGAAGGTAACACTTTTCCTTGGGCATATGAGCTGCAAATTCACATGCATATGCACACACATGTGCATGCCTTCCATGCTCTTAGAGTACATAATTACATGTTGACATAATTTACTAAGCTAAGCCCTCAAAAAGCCCTATCAGGATAACTGGGCCTTCACTTCCTATCTTTCTTCCTCTTTCTATCACTTCCCATTGCCTTCTTGTTTCAGATTCCATAGGTCTAAAGTCTGTGTTGGGTGGGGAGGGGGTGAGGAGAGCAGTGTCTCCCTGGGACTCATTGCCCTTGATGAACTTTTTACAAGCCTAACACCTAACATTTGGGCATCAATTTATACTTTCCAAAGATAAGACTTGATAGACTGTCTTATACATGACCGAATTGTAGCTCACATACTTTTAGTGGCTTGTCATGATTTCAGAGCTACCAAACAAATGTTCTAGGCTCAGACCCTTGCCTTTGGACGCTAAGGCTGGTACTCCTTTTAGTTACATTAAGTAGTATTGCCCTGAAGGTAATGCTTAATCTTTATACATTTATCCTGAGGTAGAAAGAGTGCTAACTTCCTATGTGACTGGTAGCTTTGGTCCTGACTGTGTTTGGGGTTAGAGCAATAGAGGTGACCTTTGTTAGTTCTGTCTTTGGAGATTTAATTCTGGACCTGTGGGCATGGCTTGGTTTGAGATCTTAGGGCAATGCTAGCACTTGAATTTATTTTTATTTTATTGTTTTCCATTTCCTAGAGTCCATTTCAAAAATATCATTCTTATTCTTTTATTATTATCATTACTATTTTTTATCAGTCATGGGACTTGAACTCTGGGCTTGTGTGCTGTCCCTGAGCTCTTCAGCTCAAGGCGAGTGCTCTACCACTTGAGCCACAGCTCCACTTCTGGTTTTCTGGTGGTTAATTGGAGAGAAGAGTCTCACAGACTTTTCTGCCCTGGCTGGCTTTGAACCACGATCCTCAGATCTCATTCTTCTGAGTAGCTAGGATTACAGGTGTGAGCCACCAGTGCATGGCTTCAATAAATATTATTTTGTATGATTAGATACACATAGGCATTGTGCCTTTCTGTTCCTCTCCTAAGAGCATCCTCCTTTGATTTCACTGTTTGTGAATGCCTAGAGGCCTGTATAATTTACCATTTAGATCTAGCTTCTGCATATGAAGAAAACATGCGCTGTCTCTCTGAGCTTGGCTTACCTCACTCAACATGATTTGTTCTACTAGCACTTGTTTCCTAATTAGTCTCTAGTAAACGTAACCATCTGATCCCCACTTAAAGCTTTGGTATATATGTTTTCAAGGACTAGAGGGTGCAAGGTACTTGATGAATAACAATTGCTTGGTATAAGACAGTTCAGGCATACAAGCTTAGTCGTTTATATACTTCCGAGAGCCTGTACTGTCCTCTTTGGAAGAAGAAATGGTATTGTGTGTGGACACGAACTGCCTGATGTCTATCAATTCCGACTCTTCTAGCCTCGTGGGGACAGCCTGCCAGGGCAGCAATGCCTGGCAACTTCTTCACATTCCCATTCCTGAGCACTGCTGAACCCAGCCCAGCTAAGCCTTGCCTGCCAAGCAACCAGGCACATAGAAGGCAGTGAACTACCTAGAAGAATGCAAGGGCTGAGGCCAAGACCAGCTTGGGTTTGTTTTTATTTATTTTAGTATACTTATTTCATTCCATTTGTAATTTCTACTTTTATTTTCCTTCTTTACACTTTCATGTTTTGTGACAAGACTTTCTGGCAACATATTTAATTATACTATTTAAATTTTTTTCCCCCTTCACTCCTTATCCACTAGCAAATGTTTTTTTTTTTTTTAAATCTTGATGGGATTAAAATTAAATTGACCAGATGGCTCCTTTGCACCTAATTTAGCACAGTTCTGGAGCTAAATCTAGTGCCAGATTTCTAGGGCAGAGGGACCCATTATCCCTACTCTCACTTCCGTGACCAACTCTGTTCTGCTCAGCTTCTATATTTATCAAATCTGGAAATGGATTTAAGGAAATGCACAGATGTTACTGAACTAAGAGGAGCCTTGGGGCTTTAGGGTTTGGCATTAAAGTGCAGCAATGTGCTGGGAAGAAGAGTTCTTCATCGTCCAGTTGTATTTCCTACAGCTCAGTTAAATGGACCAGAACCACAAACGTAGAGCTGGGTTTCATAGTCTTCCCTTGTGTTCATTTTCCAGATTTGTTAGAGGATATGTAGATATTTCTGAAGTTTGCCCATCTGTCCAATATCTACTAAGTCCTTCCCATATACCAGACATTGAAACCGAAGCTAGGATGCCATTGTGAATAGGACACAATCTATTTGTCCTCTCAGAACCTATAGCCTAGTTGGGGAGAGAGATATTAAATAAAGTTAGCTCTTCTTTCTTCTTTAAATGGTCATTGTGCTAGGCCATTTTTACATTACTGTAATGAATTCCTAGAAGTGGGCTAATTTTATAAAAAGAAAGTTAGCCACTTTTCAGGTTTATATTTAAGCTCACATCTCTCTATGTCCTTTTGGAGAACTAAGTCCCAAAAAGGCACAAGGCATCACATGGCAAGAGACAGAGAACACACATATCTGTCTTTGTGTGCCTTTTTGGTCTCTGTTTTTCCTCCTTCCTTTCCTCTCCCTTGCTCTCTTCCTTCCCTCCCTCCACTCTTTTTCCTCTTTCCCCTTCTCTCCTCTTCCCCTCCTCTCCTCTTTTCCTTCTCTACTCTTTCCCTTCATCTCTCTTCCTTTCCTTCCCCTCCTTTCCTCCTTCCCTTCCCTCCCTCTCTCTTTATCCCCTTTTATCCTCCCTCCCTCCCTCCCTCCCTTCCTTCCTTCCTTCCTTCCTTCCTTCCTTCCTCCCTCCCTCCCTTCCTCCCTTCTTTCCTTCCTCTTCCTTCCTTCCTTCCTTCCTTCCTTCCTTCCTTCCTTCCTTCCTTCCTTCCTTCCTTCCTTCCTTCCTTCCTTCCTTCCTTCCTTTCTTTCTTTCTTTCTTTCTTTCTTTCTTTCTTTCTTTCTTTCTTTCTTTCTTTCTTTCTTTTATTATTTCTTTGTTCTGGGGATTGAACATACCAGAAAAGTGCTGTGCCACTGAACTGCATCTCCAGCTCAGACATTTACTAATTTTAAATTTCTCAAGCTACCACCTGTCAGGGCACACGTGATTCTTGTGTAAAATTTGAAATTGAGTAACATGTTAGCTTCTTTTTAAAGTTGTATATTAGCCACTTAAAACTAAATAGACTAGTCTAAGATAAGCACAATCTTTTCTTAGACCCCCAGAAAGTTGAATACTATCCTGAGAAGAGTATTTTTGTATCTCAGAACTTTCTGGTTTCATCCTTTAGAAAAAATGAGTCCATACCAGTAGGCTAAAGAGCCCCAGATTCTTTCCTCTTCTTTACTACAATAACCTAAGCTTCCACGGTTATTCAGGGCAATTTGATATATAAGTTGGGGAATGATCCCAGCTTGATTAAATTAGATAACTAAGAGTCTTCCATTTTTAGACAAGATGAACAAAAAGTTCCAGATTTACTCTCAGATTCATCCAACTAAGTAGGTACTCACAAGATATGAGACAGGGTAGAGTGCTAGCCTTGAGCTGAAGAGCTGAGGGACAGCACCCAGGCCTTGAGTTCAGGCCCCACAACTGACCAAAAACAAAAACAAAAAAGAACAAGATATGAGACAGTGACATTTAAGGCATTGATCCTCAAGAAAAGAAGGAGTGATCAATACGAGGAAGAAGAAAAATAGTGAGGCCAACAATTGCCCAGCTTTCAATCTGGAAAAAGCTTTCTAATCCCCATGTAGGTAATAGTAACCCAGGAAGAGCCTATTTGTTCCTAAACTGAGGAGATGGAACTGGGGGAAGTCTAGGTAGATAAAATTCTCTTGGAAGATCATAGGAGACGAGAAACCTGTGCAGAGGAAGGATCTGAGGATCCCTATCAAGTGTGTGCTGGTACTGAGGCTGAAACTCAGAGCTTGGGCATTGTCCTTTGGCATGTTTGCTCAAAACTGACATTCTCTCACTTGGACCACAGCTCCACTTTCAGCTCTTTGATGGTTAATTGAAGATAAGAGTGTCATGGATTTTCCAAATAGGCTTGCCTTTGAACTGTGACCCTCACATCTCAACCTCCTGAGTAGCTAGGATTATAGGTGTGAGCCATCGGTACCTGGCTTCAGGTAAGTATTGATCAGAACATGTGCTTAAGGAAATTATCCAAGGTTGGGGAAATAATTAACCTTAAAGGATTAGAAGAAACAGCAACTGGATGTCACATAAGGTTCCAGTGTTTCCTGCTTCTCTAAACCACAGTGGAAACATAATATAGGAACATCAGTTAGAATGCTAAGGAGTGTCTTGAGCCTCAATAAAAGAAAATTCCCTAAGCTCTGTTCTCATCTAACAGAGTTTGAAGCAAGCCCTGAAACTGTTTTCAAGTAGGTTAGTCATATGCCAGGATCGAACTTAGATATTTTTGTACCAAACTTTACAGATGACCAGGTACTTTGTGAAAGATGTCACAGGAAGAGTTAATACTGCATAAATTTGTGTCCCACCCTTAGGGACCATTCAGAGCATCTTGGTCATTAACATCATTATCTAAAATTGTTTTGGGAAGGAAAGTCCCTATTTAAGTAATGTGGACCCTTTTGTTATAATTACTATTAATCTTTCTTTACATCCCCAAGAGACAGGCAACATATCAATATGTTACTCGTGATATATTAAAAATGACAGTGGGACATTTCGATTTTTACACTGACCTCTGAAGCTGAGGATATTTAAACGCCCTGCAATAAGAAGCAATGAGGGATCTCCTGTATCCCTTGCCCAGTTTCCTTAGTGGAAACTAAGTGCAAAGCGGTAATATACACAACCAGGAAGAATCCACCCATTTTATTTGGGTTTCCCTAATGTTTTCTGTACTCGTTTATTGTGTGTATGTGTAGTTCTGCACATTTATCATGTGGGGAGCTTCTTGTACTCATCACTGTAGACACAGTCTAGAATAGTCCCAAATTCTTTGTTTTCCATTTTTATAACCTCACCTACTTCCTTTTCACTCCATCCTTAACCCACAAAAATCATTAATTCTGTGACGATCTCTGTGAATTTGCCATTTCAATAATGTGTGAATCGATCAGACTATACATAGTATTTTGGGATTGTGTGTATGTGTGTGTGTGTTTGCTGGTCTTGGGGCTTGAACTCAAGGCTTGGGCACTGTCCCTGAACCTTTTTGTGTTCAAGACAGTGCTCTACCACTTGAGCCACAGCACCACTTCCAGCCTTTCTGAGTAATATATTGAATGTAAGAGTCCTACGGACTTTTCTGTCCAAGCTGGCTTCAAATTATGATCCTCAGATCTCAGTCTACTGAGTAGCTAGAATTTTAGGTGTGAGCCACCGGTGCCAGGTGTGTGTGTGTGTGTGTGTGTGTATTGGTACAGGGGCTTGACCTTGAACTCAGGGCCTGGGCACTGTCCCTGAACATTTTTGCTCAAGGCTAACAACTCTACAACTTGAGCCACAGGTTTACTTTTAGCATTTTGGTAATTAATTGGAGATAAGTGTCTCACAAACTTTCCTGCTCAGGCTGGCTTTGAACTGCAATCCTCAGATCTCAGCCTGTTGAATATAGGTATGAGCCATTGGCACCTGGCAGGATCTCCCCCAGCCCCCACTTTTTTTTAAACCATCCTAATTCCTTAAGATCCATTACTTTTTATTGTTGAGTAGTATTACATGGTATATATGTGCAATAGTTTAATCATCCGGATTGTTTCCAGATTTGGGATTGACTAGTCCATTGGAACTTTGTATAATGAAGTACCATTGACTGGTTGGTTTTATAAACAACAGGATTATATTTCCCACCATTTTGAAGGCTGGGAAGTCTAAGATCAAGGGACTGGAAAATTTAGTGCTGAAAGCAGGTAAAGGTACATATCCACACCCCCCCTTTTTTTTTCTTTTGGTGCTAGTACTAGAACTCAGAACATTGGCACTATTCCTTAGCTTTTTCGATCAAGACTGGCTCTCTATTCTTGATCTACTTCTGGGATTTTGTGATTAATTGGAGATGAGAGTCTCATGAACTTTCCTGACTGGGCTGGTTTCTAACTTCAATCCTCATATCTCAGCCTCCTGAGCAGCTAAGATTTGGGGCCTGAACCACTGGTGCCCAGCTTATCCACACATTTTCTTGTGTCCTCACGTAGTAATAGACTGAAGGTTCTTCCTCAGGCTTCATTGATAAGGGCATTGATCCCATTCATAAAGGCTCTTCCAACTGTCTTCATCTATCTCCCTTAACTCCATTATGTTGAAGATTAGGATTTTAATATAATTTTTGAAAAACATATACATGAAGACTGTAGAGTAGCTAATTCAAACAATGCTATGATGAACATATTTGTATATGTTTTGTGAACAAAAGTCATTTTTTGTGAATAAATGCTCACGAGTGCCATTGCTAGGTTGTGTGGTAGTTAAATATTAAATATTTTATATTATAAGAAACTGCCAAACTGTTTTCCTGAGTGGCTGCAATCCTAGCTACTAAGGAGACTGAGATCTAGAGGATGGTGATTCAAAGCTAGCCTGGTTAGAAAAGTCCTTGAAATTCTATCTCCAATTAACCAGCAAAAAGCTGGGCTGGGGACATGTCTCAAGTAGTAGAGTATCAAGCAAATAAACCAGATCTTGAATTCAAACTTCAATATAGGGGAGTGGGGAGTGAGAGAGGGGGATGAAATGATGAAATACCATAAGAATGATTTTAGAAGCAGTCAGGATTTAAGTAATCATGAGAAACTCCAGGAGGAGTGTGTGCTGTGCAAGAGAATCTGTATATATTCAAACCATGGAAGCTCTGTTTTCAGGAACATTTTTGTCAAACTAGTGTTCCACGAAATATGCTTTGGTGGTGCCGACCTAGGAAAAAGCTTATGTTCTGCAAATGCAATTTAAAGCGGAGGCCAAAAATCAATCAGATGTTGGGGAATAGTTAAGCAAGGTTCTCTACTTGGGATCATGATGATAAAAATGCTTACATTTACATATTATTTCTTCACTTTATGAAACAGCTCGAAGAGCCAGGGCAGGAGCTGTAGGGTGCCAGCAACCAGAGTAAGGCGCAGAAACCCCTCTACATGAGCTGAAGGGGATAACTTGGGGAGAAGCCAAGTAAGAAAGCCAAGCAGCTACCCTTAAGAAAGCCTCAGGCTGGGAAGAAGGAACTGGGTCAGTGCCAGTGGTAGGAAATTTTTCAATAAATTTTTTTCTAGATTTGATTACTCTTCTACCATTTGACTTAGAAATTACAATTGCTTTATGTTAGTAAAAGCAAAGGTGGGAGGGATGAGAGCTAGGGGCACAGGCAGGGAGAGAGCTATTACAGTAATCACTACAGGAACATGTGCTCTGCTTTATCTTGGTCGTCTTCACTTGGTGGAGAAGGCTGTGTGTTCCCCTGGATTTAACCAAAAGGCTCTGGTTGTTTCTGAGATGTTCTCAAATGGGAAGCAACAGATCAGACGCTGTGATTTGATTGGATGCTGGAGGAGTCCCGTGTTTCTTTCATTAGATTCAAATAACCTATCTCATAATGGCTAGACCATCAGATTCACCAGCCGGAACCCAAGAGCTCTTCTGCATAGGTTTTGAGTAGGCAGGTTTTGGATTCCAGAAAGCATACTTTGTTTGATGACTGAATCTGCAAAAGTAGCTTTTCTCAATGGCATCAGTTTTGGGGATATCATCTAATACAATGATAAACTTCCAGAATACGCTGTCATTCCATAGGAGCTGAGAGATGGGTCAAGTGTTGCATAAGCCAAATGATTTCCTTATACGAGTGAGTTGAGCGCTTTTCAAGGGCTTTCCTCCACTCATGGACTTTCTAGAGGCAAAGATGCAGGCTGCTCTGAACATGGTGACATAAACCCTATCCTACACAGAACTCCTTCAAAAGAGCATAGGATGATGTAATTCAGACCAGTTAAAAGCTTTTAGAAGAATACTGGGTTCCCTGGCTGATTCTGTACCTGACACTACTTATTTGGAAACTGCCACCAGCCCAGTTGTTTCCCCAATTCAGAGAGGTAGTAACTGGATATACTACTTCCTCTTAAGCAAAACCAACACCTGAATTTCCTAGGGCAGAAGCAGTTACTCACAAAGGAATTCCACTCAGAATTCCTGCAGATACCAACTGCTACTAGAATGTTTGTGGTTGTTTTATTTACCCAAAACTTTTAAGGAACATCTGTGCCACTTAGTAGTGGCAGATCCACACATTTATTTTGCCCAAGTTGATCCTGTTGTCTGCCATTGGTGCGAATCAGGCAACTGTGGTAGTTGTTCTTTCATTCAACTGCAGTAATTCTGTTTTTTCAAGTTAAAACATTTTACTGTTGTTCATTTGATTTTATGAAACTTGTCTCCCTGAAAGAAACCATTATGACATTAAAAAAAATAAAACTGAGAAAAGAATGAAATTTATGGTGAGTTTTTTTTAAATGAGAGAAAGAATCAGAAGAGATGGATGTAAAGAATAGGATTGTGGAGATCAGAGAAGGTCTGCAAGATGCAACTCTCTCTCCCTTTTCCTTCATTATGAAGAGCATGGGGTGTACGGCACTCAAAAGGAGGAGGGGCATCTGTAAAAACTCTGACACATGTGATTTCAGAGACCAAAGAGGATATTGAAGGATAGTGGTATAAAGTGTAGCTCTGAAGACCAGAGCAATACCATGTTCTTTTAATTCTCCTTCTTGTTCTCCTCTCTGTTCTCTTCTTGTTTACCTAAAACTATTTTATAGTCTGGTCACAGACACCTCATGGAAAGCAATGGACAGCAATTATTAAGAAAATGTTTGGATTACATTCACCTAGAGACTGAGGGAATTATGGATGGTGAATGATGTCACTCATACTTGTTCATTCACCTTGTTCTACATGTATGTTTTTGTGCCATTCCCATGCTGTATTTGTTATTGTGGCTGTGTAGTATAATTTGATATAATCTATTTGTCAAATCATAACCTTTTTTCTTAAGCAAACAGAGTTGTAGTTGTAGGTGTGTGTGTGTGTGTGTGTGTGTGTGTGTGTGTGTGTGTGTGTGTGTGTGTGTGTGTGTGTGTGTGTGTACTGGTACTGGGGCTTGAACTCAAGACCTGGGCTCTGTCCCTTTAGTTTTTCGCTCAAGGCTGGCAAGATACATTTAGACCATAGCTCCATTACTATAGTATAATTTGAAGTCATGTATTGTGATAACATTGCTCTTCTTGCTCAGGATTACCTTGGCTGGTCTTTTGTGCTTCCAGATGAATTTTAGGATTGTCTTTATATTTCTGTGAAGAAAGAAATTGGTTTATGATGGGAATTGCACTGAATCTATGCATTGATTTTTCACAGTGTTACTTCTATTGTTCCATGAACACAGGAGATATTTCCATCTTTTAATGTCTCCTTCAATTTCTTTCTTTTTTGGGGGGGGGGGTCTGGTCATGGGACCTGAACTCTGGGCCTGGGCGCTGTCGCTCAGCTCTTCAGCTCAAGACTAGCGCTCTACCACTTGAGCCACAGCACCACTTCCGGCTTTTTTCTTTTTGCTTATGTGGTGCTGAGGAATCAAACCCAGGGCCGCAGGCATGCAAGGCAAGTGCTCTACCACTGAGCCACCTTCCCAGCCCCTTTCCTTCAATTTCTTTCTTCAATGTTATCTAGTTTTCATTTTAGAAATTTTTTACTTCCTTAGTTGGGTTTGTTCCTAGCTATTGAATTTATTTTGAGGCTGATGCAAGTGAAATTATTTTTATTTCTTTCAGAGCCTGTTTGTTATTGGTAAATATATATTACTTATATGTTGATGTGTGTGTGTGTGTATGCATGTGTGTGTCAGTATTGGGACTTGAGCTTAGAGCTTGGGTGCAGACCTTCAGCTTTTTCACTCAAGGCTGGTATTGTACCACTTGAGCCATGCCTCCACTTCTGGCTTTTTAGTGATTAATTGGAGATAAGAGTCTCACAGGCTAGCTTTAAACCAAGGTCCTCAGGTCTCATCTTCCTGAGTGGCTACGAATACAACCATGAGCCACTGGAATCTACCTGTACGCTGGTTTTGTATGCTACTTTGCAGAAGTAGTTATTATATATTGTAGTTTTTATATACTTTTTAAAATTTTTTTGTGGTCCTGAATTTCAGTTCAAAGTCTCATGGCTACTAGGCAAGTATCCTACCATTTGTGCCACACTACAGCCCTTTTATTAGACTTTACTTGTAGAGTATCATGTTTTTGCCCCTCAGTCCTCAGTCCTTTGACTTACAGCCTCCCATGGATCATAGGCACATCCCACCACGCCCAGCTTATTTGTTGAGATGGAGATATTGCTAACATTTTTTTTTTCCATGCTGGCCTCAAACTGTGATCATCCTAATCTCTGCTTCCTGAAAACATGGGGTTACAGATAGGCCATCTGTATCTATGCTCAGCCCTCTTGTAGATGTTGAGAGCTTTACATCCAAGTCTACATAGCGTAGACACAATAACCACAGGAGGATATATATATATATATATATATATATATATACATATATATATATATATATGTATATATGTGTATGTGTGTGTGTATGTATATATGTGTATATGTTTGTGTGCACTGTGCATGCATACATTGTATGTGTGTGTGTGGGGGGGAGAGATGAGATATCACAGAGCATTTAAGATGCACCTGTTGCTGCTACCCAGTGACACCTTGCTGTCTTGTGTCTGAGCCCTTAGCCTGCAGCATACATGGAATTCTCTTAATAAAATGGCTGCCTACTGTTCACAATAGCTAGGATATGGAAACAACCCAGATGCCCCACCACAGATGAATGGATCCAAAAATTGTGGTATCTATACACAATGGAATATTATGCAGCCATTAGAAATGACAAAATAATGGCATTTGCAGGGAAATGGATGGAGCTAGAAGGAATCATGTTGAGCGAGGTAAGCCAAGAACAAAGAGACAAACGGTACATGGTCTCCCTGATAAGTGGATGCTAAATCCAAAATGTTAGGTGATACGACAAAACTAACAGGACTTAAGAAACAAAGAACTCCCACTCATCTGGTTGAACCACTACTAAATATCCCCATGCTGCTGATCACAAATATGGTATATAACATGTGAACACTGTTATATGTTACAGACTGTGATAGACAATTTGCTCCAGGAAAGTTAGAATGAACTTGTGACTTTAAAAAAAAATGTTTATAGGATTCTTTAACAAGAAGGAATTTCACGGGGACTACTTCCTTTTCTTATGATGTTTGTTCTCTCCCTTTCTCATGCAAGTAGTTCTTTTATAACTTGCTTGAGTTTCCCAAGCTGTTAGTTCTTTCCTTCTCCCATCAATCTCTGGGGTTTTTCACAAACCTTTCAGTCTTATCAAGAAACATTTTAAGGAATATTTCATGAGTTTGAATAGAAAAAAAATTCTTCCTTGCACTTTCTAGTTTATTGTCCTGCCTACTCTTGTGACCTTTGCATCTGGGAGGAGGACTGTCTTCCCACCCTTCCTAGGAAGGTGCAGTAGCTTGTTAGGGTCACTCTAGCCATACCATAACCTTACCAAAGCCTTCACCGATGCCTGGCAGGAAGCTTTTCTCCTCTCATGGTGTTGTCTTTTGAAAAAATAATTTACTTTATTGTTATCATGAGGTGATGTACAGAGGGTGATGAGTACATTTTCTTTTGTACAGTGTCACCTGTTCCCTCACTCTCTCCCATTCCTTCCCTCTCCCATTCTGTGCCCTCCCCCAACCCTTCCAAAGATATACACTTGAATAAACCAGACATAAGGAAAAGAAGACAGAATCATCACAAACTAAGAAGTAAGAAAAGTCTTTTGTTTCCAAAAATAAAAAAATAAAAAAAATGGCTGCCTAGTGGAATTCTGCTTGTGAAGGATGAGTTTCATGAACATTCCCAAGAGAAACTGTATGGTTAATGAATTTTTTAAATCCCCTCTTGGAGTTATTGGAAAGAGCAGGAGTGATGACTCGCCTCTGAAGGGCATGTTAGCATTCTGTTAACTGATCGCTTGCAGAGGAGCAGAGAGGAATTCCTGCTGGATTCCCTGTGCTGGTCCACCCTGGCTTTGTATTCCATTCTAGATCCGTCCAGCCCTGCAAACACACACAGTGTTACCATGACAATGCTGGGACAGAGACAGCCATGTGAAGGAAGCATGAGGCAAAAATCTCTCTTTGGATGCTTTGTTAACAGGGGGAGGAAACCTTTAGCAGTTTTCAGAACCACTCTATTTCATCCCCTGGTTTTCATATGGAGTACCCATCTCAGTGAAAATCAAAACATCCTCTCTCTTCTCTGCTTTGCTTGCAAAGGTGAACTATAGCTAGCAAAGACCTGGAGAAGACAGCCCACAATGAACTCGTCCTCATACCCCTAAACCTTCCCTTAAAATGGTTTGACATTCATTAAGTGGGGAAATGGTATTATGCATCCCCTGGATTATGAAACTGGATTATGTAACTCCTGTTTTCTTTATGGGTCTCAGACTCTAGCCTCTCTGTATGACATCTTATATTGAGGCCACTGTGGCAGAACCCCCAAAAGTATCTTCTTTTCACCCCTCATCACCTAAGTAAATTAATCCTTCTAGGCTTGTCCCTGAGAGATCTGGTTATGGCTGCGTTGCACTAGATTCTTGTTCACGTCTGCCATTTTCCTTCCATGTGGAATCAGTGTTAAGCAAATATCAAGAAGAGAGGGAAAGCCGCTGCCACCTAATAAAGAATGTGTGTAGAAGAAGAGAAATGGTGGAGATGATGGTAAGGGTGACAGGCTGATGGAACAGCCTTGTAGGCAGAAGTGGGATGGGGACAGGGTTTAGGTGTCAGCTGAACCACACAAGGTGTGTCCTGGGTGCCAACCTCTCCATCCCTTGGCTGCAGCTTTTGGATGCTAGGCTGACTGCCTATGGTGAACAATGCTGGTGGTCAGTAACCCGTGCTCATGATGGATACACCAAGGGAGACCTTCTTCCCCTGAAACAAATGAGTACATCTTCCTTGTAGGTGAGTATGGAGAAAATCCGAATCATGGCCCTGTTCAGATGGCCTGGGTGGATTCTCACAGTCGCCCGTGTTTCTAGAAAAAGACCTCTCCTTGACATCAAGTCTGAAGTTCCTTGGCTGGCTGGCATTTTAGATTTACTGATCTAGATCAGACCAACCTAAACCATCTCTCAACATACCCTTCTTGTCACAGGCAGACATATCTACTTTCTGGTCTTTCAGAGTAGCATGCAACTCTCTGCTTCCGTGTCTTGCAGTCAAAGCCATTGCTTCCTGAAATCACTTGCTATAAAGTACAGAGCTCTACCTTCAGTGATTTTTCTTCCTACTCTACACTTCTACTTTTCTCTGTGGCTTGCATATACCTAATTGGTACATAAGTCCTCTCTTCTGCTTCTTATTTATTAGGTTCTTCTTGGGCATAGGGCAGAAATTATGTTCTGCTCTGACTACATTGTGGCAGACAGGTGTGGCCTTGGCTACCCTATTTTAGGTGTAGCACCCTTAGTCCCATATCCAATGTACATCATGTAAAAACCTTCCCACTTTAAAGCTTTGAGTACACAGTAAAATGTAATGTGATGGGTGGGCAGGTTTTATAGGCTACTTTCATTAGAGGAGGACAGAGATGGATGTTTTGTAAATATTTTCTCCCAGTGGTAGCTTGTCTTTTCATGTTCTCAATAGCATCTTTCAAAGAATACAAGTTTTTCATTTTGATGGAGGCCATTTATCACTTTTCTGTTTTTATAGGTCAGGCTTTTTGTATCACTGCTAAGGAATCTTTACCTAATCCAAGTCCCAAAGATTTTCTGTTTTTTTTTCCTAGAAATAACATTCAGGTTTCAGCTTATTTAGAGTGAATGTTGAGGTAAGGCATGAGGTAAGAAGCAAGACTCAATTTTCCATTTTTTTGCATAGAGATTTTGAATTCTTTATTGAATATTCCTTGAATTATTCTTTCTGTATCATGTGTTGAAATAATCTGGGCTTTAGCCTAACATTAGAGTTTTCTATTGATTTGTTTTGGAGGGTCCAAAACTACTTGGAGTTTTTTTTAAAATAACCTTTTGTGTGTATGTGGGAACACAACTTGGAATGGGAGGGTGGGAGTGGAGATGACCCCCAGCATTGTCTAGTTTCTGAGAGGGGTCTCGTATCTCAAGAAAGTTAAAGGTCACCGCTCTATTGTAACAAAACCTCTTCTTCACCTCAGTGAACAAAGTTATCTGCCAAAGAGGAGGAAAAGATGTCAAAGATTGCATATGAGCTGCTTTGGAGTTCCTAGGAAGAAAATGATATTATCCTTTGGGAATAAGCCCATGCAAACTCACAAAAAATATTCTTAATAATAATATTAAAGCCAAGACAGCAAACCCTTATTTAACTTGATACTAGGCTTCTTTAATAGAACATATAATTCAAAGCAATTGCATGGTGTTTTGAAATTTCTTCTTTGAGGCCACTATGTTTTATTTACTTTGTTTTTATTTATTTTACACAGAATCTTGCTATGTTAGCCCAATCCAGTCTGGAACTCATTATATTGCTCAGCCTGGCTTTGAACTTGTCATCTTCTTGCCTCAGCCTCCTGAGTGCTAGGATTATAAGTACATGTCACCATACATGGCTATCACTGTTTTAAATAGATGAACATCAGTGAGAAAGAGAGTTGTAACTGAGCAATTACTTAGCTATTCTTAGTTTCAGTGTTTCCACTTGAAGATAGATATTCATCAAACACTTTTTTTTTACTGGCACATGCTGGTTTTGGTCCTGGATAGTGGTTTGGGATGAAATAAACCAATTTTATGGGCCTGAGGCATGAAGTTTTATCCTAGACTGTGTGAAGTATCTGGCAGGATGGACATGTAGTGTGTGATATCAGTAATTATAATTATTACTGTCTATAGCAAAAGTAACAGGTTCATAAGAGAAAACTAACTACTGGGGTAGCATGTCTTTTTTTTTTTTTTAAAGAAAGTGGTTAATTAATTTTTCTTATCTTTAGCTGTACAAATGAATTTCAACTCAACATGTCAGTTTATGAGTACAATGCATCTTGATTAGTAGGGGTAACATGTCTTATTTCAGTTTTTTATTCATGGCTCTCCAGGAAGCCTCTGAGAAGTTGACAGAATCTTGCCCGAAGCACTTTGAAAAGGTCTAGTATGGGCCTTCCTCTGAACTCCTCAAATATCCTATGATGTGATCTTGATACTGTTCTGGTTTCTTAGCTGGGGCTTCTGAAGGCCTGCAGTGTCATCTTGCTGAACCTAATGACCTCTGCCAGCCCTGTGACCCCTGCCAGCCTGGTGACCCCCTGTCAGCTCAGTGACTTCTTTAGCCTATATCCTATGGCTGGGATGCTCCCAATGAATGGCGCACTTCACCTCTTCATGCTTTTCTGATTTGTGGTTTCTCGGCACAGCTTTGGTTCTGGCTCAGGCTTGTCATTTGGCTTTTTGGTCTTCACATGGGGATTATTAGTTTACTCTGTCCTCTCTGCCCCCTTGAGCTGCCAACGAGGGAACTCCTGCCAACGTCCTAGCAAGGGCTGGGACACAGAGTGCTGTCACACCCACCCATGTCATTCCAGTCCATTCTGAAAGAACAGGATGCATGAATTGGGGAACGGGCTTGGCTTCAAAGGTGGACAACTCTGCTCCATCCTTCCCATCCCAACAAGTATGGGGCAGGATGGGCCACAACTTGGGTTGGTGTGTATGGAGGAAGGAGAGGAAATGGGAACTAGTATGATCCATGCACACACATAGGCAGTGCTGCAATCATACCTCTCCTCGCACTGTCAAATCTCAATGATGTTCTTACGCATTTTTCCTGATACATCAGAGTCCCAGAGGAAGTTCGAGTCATGAATGCGCAATGTAAGTTTAAGAGTCTGTTTCTGTATAACATGCTAATTTCTGACTAGCGTACCCTTCAGCTTCTCTTTACAACAGACAAAGGGATTTGAAAATAATTGAGAATTAATTAATGATACCCAGAAATTATGGGGCACTCAGGGATATTATTGGAAATGGCATGCATTGACTCTTCAAGCTTCAAAAGAACTCCAGGAGGTAGTTACTATCATAATTTGCTTTCTGACAGTTGAAGCCAAGGAACTGAGAGGTTAAGCAATTGGTACAAAGATACGCAGCAAAGAAAACCAAACTCTGGCAAGCTGACTGCTGAGCCATCCTGTAACAGAACCTATCATCCACCATTTATTCAGTGGCCCGCTCACAGAACGTGTCTTGTTATCACATCCTAGACAAGAGCAGTTACTTAACACATGTGTACATTTGGTCCACATTTTGTTGACCAAAACTGTTACTAGGGGCAGCAGTGGAATGGAAATCATGATTTAAGTGCCAGCCTGTGATCTTTCTCCCTGTTGAATCAGAGCAAGAGGAACTCCTCCTCCCTCCTTTCCCCTTGGAAGTTCGCCTGTAGCATCCAGTCTCTGTTTAGTGGCAGCCTCTGTCTATTTAGCTTGGGAGGCGCTCTCTTCCTTTAGGATTATCTGTGTTCAAAAGAAGATTTGTAAATCAAAGTGTACGTGAATGAGAAGTGATCGTTCTGATGAACCAACAGCATCTGGGGAAGTGTAGCTCATCCTCTTCCCTTTCCTTTTGCTTCTTTCATCTCTCTGACACACCCTTACTCTGCTCTGCAGAATTTCCAAGGGTAGCTCTACCTACTGCTGATAAGGTCTTCTACCACTAAGACTAGGCTGTCAAGTATATTGAAAGTCACAGTTCAGTGTTAAGAAGCCTGTTGTTGCTGCACACCTATGTTTTGTTTTTTGAAACACAACGCTATATTTATTATAGTAACAAGAGTAACAGCATATTTTCATTGGCTGTTAGCAGCTCAGCACACATTCCTATTCTAAAAGGTAGCATTATTTATTTGTTTTGTATGCTCTGGTTTTATATTTAAGCTTGTTTATTTATTTGTTAAACATTTCAACTTATTTTAACTTCTATTATGCAAATCAAAACAACATTGAGATACCACCTCACTCCAGTTAGAATGGCAAAAATCAAGAACTCTAACAACAACAGATGCTGGAGGGGATGTGGACAGAAGGGAACCTTACTTCATTGTTGGTGGGAATGAAAACTTGTTCAACCACTTTGGAAAGCAGTATGGAGGTTCCTCAAAAGACTTCACATAGAGCTCCCCTATGACCCAGCAATCCCACTTTTGGGCATTTACCCAAATGTTTACAAACAAGACCACACTAAAGCTACCAGCACAACTATGTTTATTGCAGCATTATTTACCATAGCTAAGATATGGAACCAACCCAGATGCCCCTCAGCAGATGAATGGATCAAGAAAATGTGGTATATATACACAATGGAATTCTATGCCTCCATCAGAAAGAATGACATTGCCCCATTTGTTAGGAAATGGAAAGACTTGGAAAAAATTATATTAAGTGAAGTAAGCCAGGCCCAAAGAAGCATAGGTCCCATGGTTTCCCTTATTTGCAATATCTAGTATATGTATGAGTCAAGCGGAAAAGGTCAGTTAATGTGATGTTAGGAAAATGAACCCTTGGATATGTATTTTAATTTTTTTTTTCTTTCATGCATTTGTTTCTAATGCATTTATAAGATTATCTCTTTGTTGCTTTGTATGTCCCTCCCCCACAGTATAACCCCTGCTTCCACTATATTTGATGTCGGTATAACTTGTGGAGGAGATGGGGAAAAACAAGTCGTTTAAGGATACAGGTGGACCTGTTGCAACAATGAGAAGTACAAGTTGTCATGTCGAAAACGAGCTTTACAACGTTGGTGCAGAGGTGGGAGGGGTGGGGGGTGGGGGAGGGGGGAGGGTTGGGAGGGAGGGTGGGGGGGGAGGCTGGGAAGGGATGTGAAGGGTAAACAAAGGAGGAGGCTGCAATGTTTGATAAGAAATGTACGCATTATCCTGCCCATGTAACTATGTTTTGTTTTTTAATAAAGTTGGTGCTTTGGATTTATTCTAAGGAGAGACAAATTAAACGGCACTGATTTTTTTCCTATTTTCTTTCTTGTCACTGGAGTTGGTCAAATTAATCATGAGATATAGCTCAATGGTAGATAGGTAAGCTGTGTGTTGGGGTTTCATATATGAAATTCTAGATATTTAGGAGGCTGTGAACCTGAAGATTGTGGTTTGAAATTAGTTCAGGCAAAAAAAAACCCTGTGGCCCCACTTCCAAAATAACTAGTGAAAAGCCAGATGAGCAAGCAAGCCAAGCCCCCCAGAACCAGGAGTTCAAACATCCCCCCAGCCAAATATAGGTGCAGATATTCAAATACATATTAATAGAAATTAAGAACCACAAGCATTTTAAGAAAAGATGTATGCTCCCAAACAGCTCCTTAACTGCTGGGTTTAAGAGTTGGCTTTCCAAGCAGTATGGAGGTTCCTCAAAAGACTTCACATAGAACTCCCCTATGATCCAGCAATCCCACTTTTGGGCATTTACCCTAATGTTTACAAAAAGACCACACTAAAGCTACCAGCACAACTATATTTATTGCAGCATTATTTACCATAGCTAAGATATGGAACCAACCCAGATGCCCCTCAGTAGATGAATGGATCAAGAAAATGTGGTATATATACACAATGGAATTCTATGCCTCCATCAGAAAGAATGACATTTCCCCATTTGTTAGGAAATGGAAAGGCTTGGAAAAAATTATATTAAGTGAAGTAAGCCAGGCCCAAAGAAACATAGGTCCCATGGTTTCCCTTATTTGCAATATCTAGTATAGGTATGAGTCAAGCGGAAAAAGTCAGAGAATGTGATGTTAGGAAAACGAACCCTCAAATATGTATTTTAATGTTTTTGCTTCTTTCATGCATGTGTTTCTAACGCATTTATAAGATTATTTCTTTGTTGCTTTGTATGTCCCTCCCCCACAGTGTAACCCCCGTTTTCACTATATTTGATGTCAGTATAACATGTGGAGGAGACGGGGACAAACAAGTCGTTTAAGGATTCAGGTGGACCTGTTGCAACAATGAGAAGTACAAAATGTCATGTCAAAACCAGCTTTACAATGTCGGTGGGGGGGGAGGGGGGTATGATTGGGTGGGGGGGAGGGAGGAGGCTGGGAAGGGAGGTGAAGGGTAAATAAAGGAGGAGGCTGCAATGCTTGGTAAAAAATGTATGCATTATCCTGCCCATGTAATTGTAACCCCTCTGTACAGTATGTTCTCAAATAAAATAAAATAAAATTAAAAAAAAAAAAAAGAGTTGGCTTTCCAGTAGATGGGAAAAGTCTGAGGACCTCAAAGTAAGTGTCCTATATTCTAAGTATCTGGGTTTTCATTCATCTGTCTTTATTTCATTTATTTTAAATATATATTTTTTATTGTAAAGATACTGTACAGAGGGGTTACAGTAATATGAGCAAGGTAATAAGTCTATTTACTATCAAGCATTGTTACCCCCCTCCTTTGTTTTTCCCCTACCATCCCTTTCTCTTCACCTTCATAACTCCTCCTCTCCCCCCACCACCAAGTTGTACAGTTCGCTTTCAACATAGTGTCTTGCACATCTCGTTGTTACAGTGGATCATCCTGTATCCTTATTTCGGCATTTTGTTATTTCCCATCCCCTCCCCAAATTAGAAAAACATATATACAAGATACAAGACAAATAGAGTGACAACAGGGGTTGTACCATGGGGGAAGAATATACAAAGAAACAAAACAAAATCACATAGTACATTATAAATTCATTAAAAAGAACAACAAGAAATATAAAATCCCTTGTGTCCCTATCTTGGGGTTCATTTGGCTTAACATCAAGTTATATGGCCATATGTACATAGCTTTTGACTTCTTCTGCTTGTCCTAGACATATACTAGTTATTGTAGATAAGGGAAACCATGGAACATATGTTTCTTTGGGTCTGGCTTACTTCACTTAATATAATTTTTTCCAAGTCTTTCCATTTCCTAGCAAATGGGATGATGCCATTCTTTCTGATGGAGACATATAATTTCATTCTGTGTGTGTGTGTGTGTGTGTGTGTATCACATTTTCTTGATCCATTCATCTACTGAGTGGCATCTGGGTTGGTTCCATATCTTAGCTATGGTAAATAATGCTGCAATAAACATAGTTGTGCTGGTAACTTTAGTATGGCCTTGTTTGTGATCATTTGGGTAAATGCCCAAAAGTGGGATTGCTGGGTCATAGGGAGCTCTATGTGGAGTCTTTTGAGGATCTTCCATATTGCTTTCCAGAGTGGTTGAACAAGTTTACACTCCTGCCAGCAACACAGTAGGGTTCCCTTTTGGCCACATTCCCTCCAGCATCTGATGTTATTAGATTTCTTGATTATAGCCATTCTAACTGGAGTGAGGTGGAATCTCAATGTTGTTTTGATTTGCACTTATTTTATGGCTAGGGAAGTTGAGCATTTCTTCATGTGTCTATTGGCCATTCTTATTTCCTCTTCAGAGAAGTCTGTCTTTAAGTCTTTAGCCCACTTATTACTGAGGCAGTTGTTTCTTTGAGGATTTGTTGTTGGGGGATTAATTTTTTGAATTCTAAGTATATTTTAGATATAAGACCCTTGTCTGTTGTATGGCTAGTGAAGATATTCTCCCAATCCATGGGCTTTCTATTGATCTTGCTTGCTGTGTCCTTTGCCAGGCAGAAGCTCTGCAGTTTCATGCAATCCCATTTGTCCAACCGTTCTTTGATTTGTTGTGTTTCTGGGCCTCTATTAAGAAAATTTCAGCCAGTGCCAAAGAGCCCTAGAGTTTCTCCTGTTTCTTCTTGTAGTGTTTTCAAGGCATCTGCTTTGACTTCAAGGTCTTTGATCCATTTGGAGTTGATTTTGGTGCAGGATGATATATAAGGATCTAGCTTTTAGTTTTCTACAGGTGTTTAACCAATTTTGCCAGCACCATTTACTGAAGAAGCTGTCTTTCTTCTGTTTTATATTTTTAGCTCCCTTATCAAAGATTAGGTGGCTACAGGTCTGTGGGTTCATTTCTGGGTCTTCAGTTCTATTCCATTGGTCCATTGTTCTTGTGCTTACTATGACTTTGTAGTAGAGTTTGAAGTTTGGTATTGATATTCCTCCAGCACTGTTCTTTCTGCTAAGGATTGTTTTTGATATTCAGAGTCTTTTATTGTTCCATATGAATTTTTGGATTGCTTCTTCTATTTCCTTGAAAAATGAGGTTGGAATATTGATAGATATTGCATTGAATTTGTAGATAGCCTTTGGCAGTATTGCCATTTTCCCAATCCAGGAACATGGGAGGGTTTTCCACTTCCTTAGTTCTGCTTTATTTCCTTTTTCAGGTTTTTAAAGTTTTCATCATAGAGGTCCTTCACTTTTTTAGTTAACTCGACTCCCAGGTATTTTATTTTTTGTGAGGTTATTACAAACAGAGTTGTTTTTCCTGATTTCAGCTGTGCTCTTCTCGTTATTGGCATACAGAAAAGCTATTGATTTTTGAGGGTTAATTTTGTTTCCTGCTACTTTGCCAAAGTTTTGGATCAGCTTGAGTAACTTGAAGGTGGAGTCTATGGTATTCTTTAAATACAAGATCATGTCATTTGCAAAGAGGGACAATTTTACTTCACCTTTCCCTATTTGGATTCCCTTTATATTTGCATCTTGTCTTATTGCTGTAGTTAGGCATTCTAATACTAAATTGAAGACAAGTGGAGAGAGTGGACATCCTTGTCTCGTTCCTGAGTTTAGATGAAATGGCTTTAGCATTCATCTGTCTTTCTAAAAGTAGCCAGTATGGAGTACAAAAATAGGAAATCGGGGAAAGTCCAAAGATGTCAGTGACAGTGATAGTGTGCTGAGCAATCTTTAGCTGGGGCCATGACTATGACTTAGTCAGAAGTTGATTCTTAACTTTAAATTAGGAAGAATAAGGTAAAGGAGTATATAGCAATATGAAAAAATTTCCACTACTGTATTTTATGTAAAATAAATGTAGCTTTCCTGTTTGTCTATTTGTAGCAAGTAATTTTACATGGAGTCTGTTAATTATCATCATGACATTTTTTTTAAGGAAACTGAGAAGCAAAGTACAAGGTTAAGGAATTGGACAGCATCATATAACAAAGGATGACATCAAACTCATTTATTCAAAGAATGAAATAACTTGTTTCCATTATATTTTGCTAAGGACCATAGAATTGCAGTGAACATGGACATAGGCACTATTTTTAATGAAAATTTAGTCAAGCTGAAAAGGTAAAAATATACACTTGATAAATAGATTAACTATGACATATATTGGAAGACTTAAAGGAAAAATATAGACCAAATAAACCCCCAAGGAAAACAATGTAAAAAACAGTAAGAATATCAACAGATATAGAAATTATAAAATCTCTGAAAAGTACCATAACTGAGGCAAAAAAAAATCCATTAGAGAACCAGACATCTAAGTAGGCTGGAAATGGTAGTTTTAGCTCAATAAGGATGCCTTTAGTCAGACAAGTTTTAAAGAGGCTTTTCTCCCCTTTATCTCTGTCCTATTCTCCCATTTTCTCATGAGAGAGAACTCAAGAATGTCTTTACAATTTCAGGCAAGGTCACCACAACTCCTTTACTCATCTTGTTGACCCCAGTTATAAAGGAACATTCGGGACAGCTAGAAATACAGTTCAAGAGACTAATTCCAGCCCTTCAGGAAATAAATGGGTGCAAGTCACCATTCAGAAGCCCAGGCTGCTGGGCTTTAGTTTAAAGCCCATTCTCCCCAAGCCCACCCCAAGAATAAAACTGTAATTTTTTTTACAATATCAGTGTCCAATATTTATTTTTCCTGGCAAAATTAATAAAATTTTACTTTCTTTTCTTCAAAACTCTGCTCTCATTACTTGAGCATTGGCATGGAGTTCAGAGAACCATATTTCTGGTATCAATCTAATAGTAAGCTTGAACAGGCATAGGAAAAAGGGTTTATGACACTGGATTTAGCAATTTGGCACACAAAATACAGGCAGCTAAATTTAAAAAAGAGGGAAATTGTGCTTCATCAAAATTAACCTTTGCACATCAAAGAGTGGAAGAAAACCCTGAAGAATTGGAGGAACATTTGCAGGTGATTTTTCTGACAAGCACTTAGTACCTAGAATATATAAGGAGCTTATTTAATAACACAATTCAGAAATGGACACCTTTCTCTGATTTGAATAAATATTTGTCCAAAGAAGATATATAAATGGTCAATTGGGACTTTAAAAGATACTCAGCATCACTGTCGATTAGAGAAACAAAAGAGAACTATAATTAGAGTCTCCTTGACATGAATGTGTTTTGCAGGACATCCAGAAGCCTGGTGCTTATGAACCTGAGGTCATCCCACATCATTCCTGTAAACTTAGTATCACGATCTAGTGATGATCTCCTAGGTATTGAGGAAAAGTGTCACAAGCCAGGTGCATGTCTACATCTTCCACAGTGACATAAGAGTCAGATCAAGGCTGAGACAGCGTTGGAAGATGATGGTCAGATTTTGCCCTTTAACTTAGGGAGAATGTGGTTCCCTAAGCTGTGTAACAATGAGCTGTGAGCTCACTAAAGATGAGTGAGTGATGATGGAGGTGATCTTTGACATCATCCCTGACAGGGTGTATCTCTTTGGTGGCTGACTACCAGGCTTAGAGCTTTTGGAGGACTGTCTTCAAATAACTCCTCTTGGAACTTGGGTTGGGGATGTAGATGATTCTTCCCCTTTCAATAGTGTCAGAGTTGTGAGCTGAAGAGGGTCTCATCAACTAGTCACAGATCAACCTGCACTGAGCCAGCTGACTTCCTCTGCCCCCATACATAGAACTACTTCTGGGCAGTCACAGTTGGGCTCCACCTCAGGGGTTTTGCCTGGATGCTAGCAAATCCTGGAGACTAGCCATGTATCTGGGGCATCCAGGGCCCACAGCCCCGGGCAGGCTGATAGTAAGGCAGAAATTGACCCAACATTGATTGAGTGGCCACCTTTTAAGCTTCTGGATGCCCCGGAAAGGACCAGTCCCTGCACAGGGATTCAAGCACAAGTTGCCTCAGAGTACTGGAATTCCTTTATGGCTCTGCTCTCCTTGCTGCTGTCTCTCCCTCTTCTTATAAAACCACTGAAATTCAAGCATTGGGTTTACTGTAGTGACCTTTTTCTAAGCCTAATTACCAGAGGCCCCACCTCAAAGCTGCAGTGTTAGGATTAAATTTCCACCTGCTAATACCATTGACATCTGATTTGGGCATTGGACTCATGCATGAGTTTGAGGGAATAAAATATATTCAAACTATTGTAGGAGTTCAGTGTCAACCTAGGAATGCCCCCGAGATATTATATGCAGAATTTAGCAAGAGGTTAATCTGTACCTTTGACAATAAGATGGAAATTTAAAGTTTAGTTAATGACTTTATAGTGTGGCCACATCACAGTCAAGAGTATATAAGAAATCAGTCTGCTACTATGAGCAGAAGCCCAGGCTTCTTCCTTCCTTCCTTCCTTCCTTCCTCCCTCCCTCCCTCCCTTTTTATCTCCCTCCCTCCTTCCCTTCCCTTCCTTTCTTTCTCTTTCTTTCTTTCCTTCCTTTCTCTATCTCTCTCTTTCCCTCCCTCCCTCCCTTCCTCCCTCTCTTCCTTCCCTTCCTTCCTTCCTTCCTTCCTTCCTTCCTTCCTTCTTTCCTTCCTTCCTTCCTTCCTTCCCTTCCCTTCCCTTCCCTCCCTTCCCTTCCCTCCCTTCCCTTCCCTTCCCTTCCCTTCCCTTCCCTTCCCTTCCCTTCCCTTCCCTTCCCTTTCTTTCTTTCTTTCTTTCTTTCTTTCTTTCTTTCTTTCTTTCTTTCTTTCTTTCTTTCTTTCTTTCTTTCTTTCTTTCTTTCTTTCTTTCTTTCCTTCCTTCCTTCCTTCCTTCCTTCCTTCCTTCCTTCCTTCCTTCCTTCCTTCCTTCCTTCCTTCCTTTCTTTCTTTCTTTCTTTCTTTCTTTCTTTCTTTCTTTCTTTCTTTCTTTCCTCTCTCTGTCCTTCCTTCCCTCCATTCCTCTTTTTCCTTCCTTTCTTTTTTCCTTCCTTCCTTTCTTCTTCCCTCTTCCACTTGAGCAATAGCTCTACTTCTACTTTGTAGATAAGCATTCCATGGATTTTTCTTCTCAGGATGGCTGTGAACCTTGATTGAGCCTCTCATCTCAGGTAGCTAAAATTACAGGCCTGGACACCAACATCTGGCCTCTTATGGGAGATTTTTTTTGTTGCTGTGTGGTGGAAGCATTGTTGGACGTAAGGCTTGTCCTAGAGGAAGGTGTGCATGTGTCTTTCCAGGTGTGATGAATCTCAGTGTGTTTCGGGTATGCAGTATGAGAACCTCCTGGATTGACAATGGTTATTAGGTAATTGTAGGAAAAGCATTATGTACTTTCTATTATCAAGCAATACAATTATAGCTTGGAAAAATAATTTTCACACAACTAGGACGCCAGTGCAGGTTAGTCCGACTTGACTTAGTGCATTAAAGTGAAGAGTTAAGATAGCCAGAGCCAGACACATTTCTGGATCTTTTTCTGAAAAGCTTGACATGTTTTATGCTGTATTTTAGCAAGAGAGGTACTCTCTTATTCTTTTATGCGCTAGTTTAAACTTTTGAGTCATTCCCAGGGAGGCCTCTGGAGAGGCAGGACTTCCTGTGTTATCCACAAACTTGATATATATGTCTCTTTTATGCCTTCATATAATTGACTGATAAAAATGGTGACTAAGGGATAGCCAGAACTGGGTGGTGTTTCAAAATAATCTAAAAAGACTGTACTAATGGCCAAAACCAGTAAGCTCAAATCCAACTGGGTAAAATGTCAAGTCCTGAAGGAAAGAAAAAGTCAATGTACATAGACATGCAGTGGTAAAGACCTGGTTGCAAAAGGCTTGCATTTGGTTGAGTGTGCATTTAAGATTAGGAGACAGTATTCACTAATGAATAAAGTAAATCCTGAATCCTTAGGATAAACTGTAAACAGCGTAGTATTCAGAATAGGGGATATGGTACTTCCCATGGTATTTCCATTGTACCTAGTGCTGGGTACATCTAGCCTAAACGTCTTGTCAGTTATAGAAGTTGATATTGAAAACCAGAGGATTCTGGTTAAAGGAAGTAGGATGAGCAGTACTGAAAAATCTACGAAAGATGAAAAATAATTTGAGAAACTTGAGAAGTTGGAGTAGAGCCTAGGAAAGATAAGCCTTGATAGCTAAATTACATGTCCCCACCCACTGTGTCTCACTGGAAATTTTGAGTATCTACCAGCAGCATTGGTGGAAAATCCTGGAGTTAAGGAAGAATAGGCTATCTAAATCCATCCGTCTCTTTGTAGACAAACATGCATGTTGGCATTTCAATCATGGTTGCAAGCATCCCACATGTCTTGGAATAGGAGGCTTCACAGGCCAGAGTCAGTGGAAAGCAGGGCCACATGCCTTTTGTTTTCTGCTTTTCCCTCAGTTCACCCCAGGCTGAAATCCTTTGCAATATGCCTGTCAAGACCTGAGATTTCTAAGGGAGTAAGTGCAAGCATAAGCTTACTCCATAAGGAGTGGACTGTCTAGATGTTCTCTGGCCCGCACCATAGGGATTCTTGTAATCCTCTATTATTGCAACTGACCATTTAGATTTTCTAACTAAGTCTGTTGTTCAGCTGAGAATCCAAGAAAAACCTTCTTCCCTCCCTCCCTTCCTCCCTCTTTCTTCCTTCCTTCCTTCCTTCCTTCCTTCCTTCCTTCCTTCCTTCCTTCCTTCCTTCCTTCCTTCCTTCCTTCCTTCTTTCCTTCCTTCCTTCCTTCCTTCCTTCCTTCCTTCCTTCCTTCCCTTTCCTCCCTCCCTCCCTCCTTCCCTCCCTCTCCCTCCCTTCCTTCCTTCCCTTATTTTTGTGGTACTGGAGTTTGAACTTAGGGCCTCATGCTTGCTAACCTGGCTTTCTACCACTTAAGCCACACCTGATTTTTGTTTGTTATTTTTGAGGCAAGATGTTGTGAATTTTTCTTTTGGGTCTGGCCTCAAACCACAATCCTTCCTCCACTTTCAGCCTCCTCAGAAGCTAAGTTTATAGGTGTGAGTTACTGGCACCTGCCAGGAAATTCACCTTTGGTACTCATTGCTGAATAGCAGCATCTTTGTTCTAGTGGATATCTAATAACTAGTGGATTGATGGACAAGAAGCCTAAGAGTATCATAATTTAAGGTGTGATAATGACACTGCTATAGGAATTATTCCTATATAATAAAAGACTCAGGTAATATGTAGTAAGGAAAGAGAATGTTATAAGGATTAGAAACATTAGGGTCTAGATGAAAATAAGATGTAGCAGGTGCCAGGTGCTGGTGGCTCACGCCTGTAATCCTAGCTACTAAGAAGGGTAAGATCTGAGGATTGTGGTTCAAAGCCAGCCTAGGCAGGAAAGTCTGTAAGACTCTTATCTCCAATTGACCACCAGAAAACTGGAAGTGGTGCTGTGGCTCAAGTGGTAGAGCTCTTGCCTTGAGCTGAAGAGCTCAGGGACAGGGTCCAGGCTCAGAGTTTAAGCCCACAAGTGTCAAAAACAAAAAAAAAGTGTAGCAGGTAACCCACTCTGGTAAATTTTAATTACAATTTGAGGAATTAGTAGACAACCTTTTCCTAGAACCAATATATGTGTCCCAAAGACTATTCATTTCTAGCCAATATTTTATTTTAGTTAATTTAATTTAATTTTAGTGTGTGTGTGTGTGTGTGTGTGTGTGTGTGTGTGTGTGTGTGTGTGTGTTTGTGTGTGTGTTGGTACTGGGCCTTGGACTTAAGGTTGGAGTGCTGTCTGTTAGCTTTTTCCCTTGAGGCTGATATTCTACAACTTGAGCCACAACTCCACTTCTGGGTTGGGTATCTCATAGACTTTTCTGCTTCGGCTGATATTGAACCACAATCCTCAGCCTGAGCCTTCTAAGTAACAAGGATTATAGGCATTGGCCATTATACATTGTTTTTAAAGCTAACTCCTAATCAAAGTTGGATGTTAAAACACAGTACTTGACTATGTCTATTGTAGACAGAATACATTAGAGAACAGAGTTGTTTTCTATAGAGATTAGGATGCTAGGACTTCAGGAGTGTTAGAACCTTGGATGCTCTAGGGACTTGGAATAAGGCTGTGAGAGAGGCTCCTGAATGAGATAACAAAGTCCTTGTTCTCACTGTAACTGAACTCACATTTATATGTTGAGGGAAGAACTAGATGAGTCAAGGGGCTAAATTAGCCAGCCTTTGCCATCTAAGTTAATAAGTGGTTCTCAGCTTCCCAAACATTCCCTTGTACCCATACCTGGAGCTGCTTCATTGTTTCCCACCCTGGAAACCCTTTGTGTTCCCTACATGTTTCAAAATTTAGATATAATATATAATGTAGTTATAGATACTATACATGTGCAATGTTGGTGATGGGCCTTAGTGCCAGGTTCCTAGGACTGAAGGCACTGCCCCTAGAAGGTAGTTTTGATAAACGTCTTGGTAAGTTCTTTTTAAGTTTTTATGTTTTTCTCCACAGATGGCAGTTTTACCCCATCAGCCTCTCAGCTAAGTACATATATCAAATATCTAAACTGTTATCCTTGGTTAGTGATTCTTGTTGCTATTGTTTTGTGTTTTTTATTTTTCAGTACTGGATCTCAGGGCCTGAAGCTCCCACTTGGCTTTTTTTCTCAAGGCTGGTGCTCTATTACATGAGCTACCTTTCTAATTCTGGCTTTTTTCCTGGTGGTTAATTAGAATCTCATCTCTGAACCTCAGCCTCCTGAATAGCTTGGATCACAGCACGAGGCACCAAGTACCTGGCTTCTCTTGAAACCTTAAAAATAAATTCATTTTCTTACTCTTTTAGTCTTCAATCTTCACTCCTCTCATTTTGTTTGAGAACTTCCTCTTCACTGGGTCCTTCCTCAGTCCTGTATTCTTACAGATTCTCCTTTTTCCTCTTACTAACTTAAAAAGTGTCATGCCAGGCGCTGGTGGCTCACGCCTGTAATCCTAGCTACTCAGGAGGCTGAGGATTGCGGTTCAAAGCCAGCCTGGGCAGAAAAGTTTGTGAGACTCTTACTTCCAATTAAACATCAGAAAACTGGAAGTGGCCCTGTGGCTCAAGTGGTAGAGCACTAGCCTTGAGCTGATGAGCTGAGGGACAGCACCCAAGCCCAGAGTTCAAGTCCCACGACTGACAGAAAAAAAAGGGTCATGTACTCACAGATCTTTATTCTCTACAACCCATTTGTTCTTCTCATGCTGCTGCCGCCATTGCTTCCACGGTGTGGCTGTTCCGCAAACATCCAACTCTTTCTCTGACTCTGGTCCCAGTTTTCCTAGAATTCTGGTACACCTTGTCCTCCCTATTCTCTGCATTCCAAAGTTCCCGTTCTCTGGTGTGCTGTCCCATGCCTCTGATCAGGCCTTCCTCCTCCCTTGCACACTTCCTTTTCTTCTTCTTTCCCCTTTGTTATTAATGCTTCATGGGTTCTAGTCCCTGACTAGAACTTCTCTAATTCTGCCCCTGGGTGATGCCATCTACTTACAATTTTTATTGGTGGTACTGGGATTTGAACTCAGATTCTCATCTTGCTTGGCTTAATTGTTCATTTGGTATTCTATCACTTGAGACATTCCTCCAGGCCAGCTTTTTTTGTTTTGTTTTGTTTTTCTTGTTATATTGGAGATGGAGTCTTATAGACTAGAGTCTTCCAGGCTGGCTTTGAACTGAGATTCTCTGGATCTAAATGTATCTCCTCTTCTAGATGCACCTGGAATTCTCTACCACCTTTAACGGCACAACCATCTGTATAATCAATCACCCGAGAGAGCGTGTTCTCTTTCCATGTGACTGAGATGTCCTACTTAATTCCTACAATTGTTTTCTTTTTCTGGTAAGTTTTGAATAATCCTTCCTTGTCTATCATTACAGGCATAATTTTATTTCAGATCCTCATTTTCTTTTTTTCTTTTTTGCTTAAATTGCAGAAACAGACTCAGAGCTGAGCTCAGTGTTTCCAGACCAACCCTTCTGCACTTCTCTGTGCAACAAGTCATCAGTGGTCTCCCTTAATTCCAACCATTCGCATCGCCTGGTCCTAGCGACTTCTCTTTGACTAAAGGCTCCACACTGGCCCACCTGTCTCTCCATTACCCATCTTTCCAGTGTCATCACCCTCCTTTTCCTAACTCCTTATACACCAACAACTCCATTATCAAAATATTCATAGTGGAGATATTATTTTAGTCTCCTTTTATGCATATATGTTTGTACAGATTTTATGTAATATAGTATTGTACATCATTATTTCATTTTTTTTCTTTTTGCTTATGTGGTGCTAGGGAATCGAACCCAGGGCCTCATGCATGCAAGGCAAGCGCCTCTACCACTGAGCCACCTTCCCAGCCCCATGTACATCATTATTACAAAATCCATTGATGCTTAACCTCTGCTTGACCCAAGCCTCTTTAAACTGTAGTCAAGTAAAGGAGTCAGATATTGATCAAAGACTCACACAGATAATTGCAGGATACAACTTAATTTATTCAGTTGACAAGTGCTAAGAAGAAGCAGCACATGGTAGGTGGACATAGGATAAGCAAAGCAGAGTACTCAGGAGGTGAGAACTGGTAAGTTAAGATCTAAAAGAAGCCAGGTGTTAAGTAGCTCAGAATGGATGTGTATTGTTGAGTTTCTACATTGAAATATTTACTTTTTCTTCAATTTTCTACACCTAAGAATAAACTGAAAACATTTTTTTTCTGTTTAAAACTTATGGCATCAAGGTTTTCTAGGTATTCAGTCACATAGATCTCATGTAGTCTAACAAATCTCCTAAAAACAGATTGCTTACAAGTGGCAGTTACAGGGCTTGAAGTCAGGTTCCTGTGCTCTTGCTTAGCATTTTCACTCAAGGATAGTGCTCTATCACTGGCTTCTGGTTGGCTAATTGGAGATGACTCTCTTTGGATTGTCTGCCTGGATTGGTTTTGAACTGTGATCCTCAGATTTCAGCCTCCTTGAGTAGTAGCTAAGATTAAATGTATGATCTTTGGGTGCTTGGCTTCCCACTTCTTATTATGAATTCTGCTGCAATGAATACTTTGTACGTATATCTTTGTGGATGTCTCCAATGGTTTCCTGAGGATGTATTTCTACAAATGGAGTGCTATGTCAAAGGGTATGTGTATTAAAGTTTTTGCGAGGGGCTGCCAAATTGCTCTCTGGAAAGGCTCTGCTGTTCTGCCTTTCCTTTTGCCAGGTGTATAGCAGAAACTTGATTCTGTAATGGCCAGAGCTACATCCTGGTTTCATTTTGAATCTTTGTAAATTGGAGTTTCCCTGACAAAAGGGAACTCACCAAAGCTTTATTGTGTCTTTGTGTGTGTGTGTGTGTGTGTGTGTGTGTGTGTGTGTGTGTGTGTGTGTGTGCTGAGGCTTGGGGTTTTAACTCAGGGCCCAGGTGCTGTCTCTGAGTTTTTTTGCTCAAGTCTAAGGCTCTACTACTTGAATCACAGTTCCAGTTCCAACCTCTTTGGTAGTTAAGAGATAAGAGTCTCACAGGCTTTCTTGCCCAAGCTGGCCTCAAACAGCCTTCTGAATAACTAAGATGACAGGTGTGTGCCAGTGATGCCTGGCTTAAGACTTAACCTGTTGTCAGTACTGATATTTGAATTAGGATGCCACACTGCTAGGCTTGTACTATACCACTTGAACCAACACCTCTACCCTAGCACTTTGCTGGTTAATTGGAGATAGAACCTTGCACATTTTTATATTCAGGCTTGCTTTGAGCCTTGGTCCTCAGAACTCAGTCTCCTGACTAGCTATGATTACAGGTGTCAGACACTAGTGCCTGGCTTGACACTGAATTTAAATATATATATATATATATATATATATACATATATATATAGTGTATATATACACAATATTTTAATTTATATTATATATTATTGGTCAATGTAGATTTCTTCTTCTATTTGTCTCTGTTGTAATCATATCACTTTCAAATTATTATTTTTTAGATGTCAAATCATTTCTCATGACTTCATTATGGGTAGAGGCTCTGTAAGCATAGTATCTAAAACATAATAGGAACTAACAACAGGATTTTTGACTCATTATTATTATTACTATGTAGTTGAACACAAATCAAGTTATGAGTAAAATGCTTCTTCATCAATGTTACCCCTTCCATAGTTCTCCCCCATTTTTCCCCTCACAGGTGATTGGTTTCTAGAACTTTGCTAGTTCCCAGACCAAAGTGAAGGGTGCAGAGCCAGATTGTTCATTTTCTTATTTCATAATTGGAGAATCAGAATCATCCTGAATCATGAAGGGTATAGTTTTCTCTTCTCCTCCCACATAGCCCATGTACCTGGTATTAAACACTCTTTAAATATAAGTAAGAATTGAGCTCAGTGGTCTAAAATGCCTGGGCAACACAGATGGTCCCAATGTAATGGTTGCTGGACTTTTGATTTGCAGCTTTCCGGTGATTTTTTTTTTTCATTTAAATCTGTGCTTTGAATTGTGGCTGTATGCCCACCGCTAAATTATTTTAGAACAGTCTTCAATAAATCTCAAAATATTTAACTTCTTTCTTCTTCTTCTTTTCTTTTCTTCTCTTTTCTTTCTTGTAGGTCTGGAGCTTGAACTCAGGACAGGGCATTGTCCTTAGCTTTTCCACTCAAGGCTAGCACTCTATCATTTGAGCCACAGCTCTGCTTTCCACTTTTTGTTTGTTCTTTGGAGATAAGAGCATTATAGACTTTCCTGCTCTTGTTGGCTTCAAACCTCAGCCTTCAGATCTCAGCTTCCTGAGAAGTTAGGATTGCAGGTATGACATGCCACTGGTGCCTAGCATCAGCATTGATTCTAAAATAGGCTTTTTGAAGATTTTGCCTCACTGTGGTGAAGGTGAGTGTTCTGAGCATGCTTAATGTAGGCGAGGCTGACCTATGAAGTAGGCAGGTGAGGTAACTCACAATATTTATTTTCAACTTACCTGGGCTATCGAGGGATGTAACTCACCACAAAGAGGGACAGCTGGGTTATCTTTGCCTTTAAAGCTCTGCCTCCCAAAATGTAGGAATGGAGCCACCAACTCAAGGGCTACTACTGGTTCCCCAAGGGGGAAGACACTGGACAGCTGGGGCACAGCTCCCAGCAGAGAATCTCCAAGTCCCCTGAGCCTGGAAAAGACCAGTCTTTAATATCATGAAGAGAAGAATGAGGATGGCTGAAAGGGTATAAAGGCAGATATAAAATAAATGAATTAAGGGCTGTTGCCCCTGATCTCATGGGGTTTACAGGAATACAAACTAGCTCTGCTCTGGAAGACAGAAATTGTCCTGTGTACCACTGGCTTTGAGTGGCTTCATTTATCGTAACAGTAGGAGAGAAGGGGTTGGAAGAATTTGTAAGAAACATTGTGTTACGGACAGGGCTTGTAGTAATGGGAACCACAGCCAAAAAAAATCCCCCAAAACAAAACAAAACACAAACTTTTGAGTAAACATTAACTGTATCCAGACTCTGGATTTTCTCAGTAATGTTTAAGTTTTAAAACTATCTACTTGAAGCTATTCATAAAATCTTTATTGTCAAAATGTCTTCATGAAGGAAACACATAAAAAAGTCACTTTGATATCTGAAAATTAAAATAAAGCTCTCTATGTTTAATTTCTTTTTTCCTATAGCACTATTATGACTATAATGTGTTAAATTGAAGTGTAAGTTTTCCTGGCATGCTGCTATTGAATGATGGGTCAGATTGCATGTGAATCTCTCTTGCTCTATGTGACCAAATGTCATTGAGGACCAATGATCAGGAGCTGCAGATGTAAGTACAAGGCTTCAAGATTTCAGCTTTCAAGGCTTTAGCTGCAGATTTAGGGTCAAGATAAGGCTAAAGAATTCTGTTATGAAGGAAAAAAACAGAGAGATTGTACATAATTATACAAGTCCATACACATAACAATTATTTGATTTTTGATTTTCAACTTTATAATGGTACAAAAATGCTATATTCAATAAAATCTGTACTTTGAAATTTGGATTTGTGCTATTTGTAAATTTTGGGTTTTTTCACTTTTGGCACAGTCTTCAATGAATTACAAGATATTCAGCATTTATTATTTATTTAATCAAAATAGAGTTGTTCATATAAATATATACACACATACATTTTTGGAAAGTGTACATACTCTCAAAAGATAAGATAGATGGATAGATATACACATACACAGTCAGGCTATGTGGCCCAGATAATCCTCAAAGTAAAACATTTTCCAGGTTTGGCTCTTCTAGTACTGTGCTAAAGAGTGTTTATCCACAATGGTAATAAATAATCTCTAACAATAATGATCAATATGGTGTCATAGCAATGGTATTTATTGTACACTGCATGTACAATAAAAAATGGGAAGATTATTTCTTTTAATCTGCTTAAAGATACCTAAGGGTTATTATCTATTAATATACCTACCATATGGATCATACAAAATATTGCATCATATACTTATATACACACACATATATACATGCACGTATATGTATATATGTACACACACATATGATGATGATGTTGAGGATGAACAAAGCTGAATTACCAGCCCCAAATCAGACAGCAACAGGACCAGGTTCCAGTGCACCTGCTCTAAATCCTCTGCTCTCCATTATTGGGATATGTTGTCAGGTTTTCATCACTGGGGGTGGTCAAGTATATGTTGTATTATTGAATAAATTAAACAATAAGAAAAAAGAATTCAAGGTTCAGATAAGAACAGGGGTCACATAGTTGGTTAGCAGCTAAATTGGGAATTCTAAGCATTTCCCAATTTATCTGCTAACCAACTATATGACCCCCTGGTAATGGGCTTGATGCAAATTTGACAGCAATCTATAGGATTTCTCCCTCGGAAAACATACACGTGCACACAGATGTGATTCTTCACAATGTAAAAAAAAAGTTGTGGGATGCATATTGGAATTTGAACTCAGGGTCCTGTGCTTGGTAGGCAGATGGTCTATGCCCCACATCTGGTTTTGTTTTGGCTACTTTTCACGTTGGGTCTTGCAACTATAATTGACTTGCCTGGGTCATGATCCTCCTATTTATGTATTTTGCATAGCTGGGATGACAGGCTTATGCTACCACACCTAGTTTTTTGAGGGTTGAGATAGAGGTCTTGGGAACATTTTTTCCCAGGATGGACTTGAACTACAGTCCTCCTGCTCACAGCCTCCCATTGCACTCAGCCATTACGATGAACCTCTTGTTACCATTTTGCAGTCCTTGGTTGAAAGCACTTGCTCCAAAGGCACTTTCTCTGATACTCTATGTGCAAGTATGTGCCTTTGAAGGGTAGCATCTCTGCAAGTTATGACTGCAAGTGTGAAGATGGTGCCACTATCTCATGACTTCAAAAGAAAAAACAAAACCCTACATACTTTTGTCCTTTTCAGAGGAAAGAGAAGAGCTCCTTCCACATTTCTCAAAGCAAGCTTTTTGTGCCATTAATGTTTCCTGTGGCGGTTAGAACTTCAGGTGCATGCACAATGACTCAGAAATAGAGACACAAATCATATGCACAACCTCCATCTTATTATTATTTATGAGACACAAGAGCCTGACCAGTCCCCACCCCCCAAGCCAGCTCCATTGCCAATAAAATAAAGTATAGGGAGACTAGGGAGAGCTCTTGGAGGGAATGTGTCTGTGCAAGGCAATATTTTTATACATTGTTGATTTCTGATTCCTGCCTTTCCTGACAGCTCATGTGTTTCCAATCCTGACTGAGCATGTATCAGGAGAGAGACCTATCTGGCAAAGTACCTTCCTCTCCCCACCTGCCTCCCACGCCTGCCTGTGCTCTTGTGCCTGGGAGCTCGGGTACCCTAAGTCTGGACAACATTCCACAGCTGGCCTGGATGCTCATTTTGACACCAATCTCAGAAACATGTGTGTGTGTGTCTGTGAGCACATATGCATTGCATGGGAGTCTCATTCTGTCAAACATTTTCATGTAGACATTTGGGTGGCAGAAGTTTCTAGGGGACGTTATAAATGCATGGAGAAGGCTATCGTGTTTTTTCTTTTCCTCCAGCTGCCGTTCCATTTTAATACCTTGTTACAAGCGTAATTGCCTTAGCACTGGTCCTTGGAGCAGGGCTTTCTACACAGGTTCCTGGCAGTTCCTGTGGAGAGGCTCAGGGGGTGGAGGTGGGGGGGGGGGTGGCTGTGTGCTTTGGAGCATGGGACAGAAGCCAAAGGATGCTCAGAAACCAGGTTTCTGTTGCTCGTTCCTTGTTTTTACTCTATTCTGGGGTCTTTTGGTAATAAATAATCTCTCAATTCTTTTTTTTGTGCCTCCATTCACTTCACCCTTAAGATGCTGCAAATGTAACCTTTCTCAAGTGCAAAAATGACATTATGTAGCCTGGAAGCTTCAAGTGGCCCCCTGATATCTCATTATGGACAATTGTCTCCACAGTTTCAAGCCAGTTCCGGAGCCTTTTCTTGATGGCAAGTACCTAGCAAAGAGCTTTCCATGTGCTACTTCCTGCCCAGTAACTCTACAGTTATAGTTTACTTTTTTTGCACTTTTCTGATGAGAAAGTTTAGACTGGGAATTTTTAATGGCACTAAGGTCACATAGCTAGAAAGCAACTGCATGATATTGTGCAATTTATAGCCTACACAAGAGCACCCAGCTGAGAAGAGGGTGGGGAGTTTAACTCCAGTTAGGTCTCTATTGCAAGTCATTTGCCTGTGAGAGAGGCCTTCGTCTCTAATTCACTATTTCTGGGGGAAACAGGAATTATTTAGATCTTAATTTACCACCTCCTGCTACTGCTACTGTCTGGGCTAGTCCATTCTGTCTGGTATAAGCTGCTAGAAATTTAGAGAAAATAAACTATGTCTTCTAAACTTAAAAACTTTCTTTCAGGTCTGTAGAGAAGACAGACATGCATAGTGTGTGTGTGTGTGTGTGTGTGTGTGTGTGTGTGTGTGTGTGTGTGTACTAGGGATTGAACTCAGGGTCTGGACACTGTCCCTTAGCTTTTTCTGCTGTAGGGTAGCACTCTATCACTAGAGCCACAGCTCTGCTTCCACCTTGTCTCCCTGCTGGTTAACTAGAGAGAAAAGTCTCACAGACTTTTCTGACTGGGCTGGCTTCAAACAGAAATCCTCAGCTCTCATCCCCCTGAGTAGTTAGGATTATAAGCATGAGTCACCAGCCCCTGGCAATAACTTTGTTTTTATGTTAAGTGTAAACCACTGATTATGCACATTCACTGTGAGCAAAGAGGCAAAGTAGTCTCTACCTAGGAAGGAGAATAGAAGAACAGAAGTCCAGAAACTTCCTGGAGGAAACTTATCCCAGTCAACATTATTGTTGTCCTTATGTTAAGTTGGTCACATGAAAAACTGCTGTCTCTCCTATATTGCATTATTAGGTATCTCTTAGACTTTATCTCTAGTGTTAACTAAAATTGATGGAATACCGGGATTTGAATTGGGCCCTTAATTCTGACCAACAGACCAACCCAATTTAGAGTTTAATTACAATAACTGAGTTTTGGTTGGTTTCTAGAGGTCCTGAATCCAGCTACCTAAACTGTAGCCAACTGACCGGCTGATGGGAGCAGTAGTCAATTATATTGTTTTCTATGCTTCGCTTCCGTTGTTCTGTAAATGTTGTCAGATCACGTCGTTGGCTAGAGTTCTCTGAACAAGCTCTGGTTCTGGGAGCTGTCTGGCTCTCAAATCGTGTTTTGTTCTTTGCTCAAATAAACTCAATTTGACATAATTGGAATTTTCCCTTTTAAAGTTTGGCATATTTGGCAGGATCCAAAGCAGAGGCCCATCAATCTTCTCTTTACTGGACCATCAGGTAACCAGGCATAGATACTCATTGAGCTACTATGAAATTCTCTTGCAGCAATTGGTGGTCATGATGAATTCTCTGTAGTTCCATCATGTATTTGTGTTTTGAGTTTCATTGAGTAAATTTTTGATTCAGACTACATTTAAACATTATGACAATCTGTCTTATTACAACTACTTCATAATAATAATAGAATTGTATATTTTTTTTAAAAAGTTGTAGTAAATAGAAAGTCTTATAGGAAGTCTCAGTTGCCTAACTAGGCCAGACAGAAACAGAACCAGGTTCATTAGGTGACAAGGAGTCATGAGAGTCTAGAATTTGGACTCCTGCAATGCCATTGAATGTTAGTTTATGCTGTGAGAAAACATATAACCTTGGTTGTACTGTTGGAAGTGTCTCGGGATCCATAGAAATCAGGACATCAGCTTGAAAAGAATTTGTCAAGGCCAGATTTTCCTTCTGCAGAAGGGCATGCTACTTATATGAAGCCATGTATGTAAGCATTCTATGTGGGCAGTCCAAAAAGTTTTGTTTTTGTTTTTTTGGGTCCGGTTGTGGGGCCTGAACTCTGGGCCTGGGCGCAGTCCCTCAGCTCTTCAGCTCAAGGCTAGCGCTCTACCACTTGAGCCACAGCACCACTTCTGGCTTTTTTCTTTTTGCTTATGTGGTGCTGAGGAATCGAACCCAGGGCCTTGAGCATGCAAGGCAAGTGCTCTACCACTAAGCCACCTTCTCAGCCCCAGTCCACAAAAGTTTTATCTCTAATGTATTACTTGCCCCTTGTTCTGATTGGTTACAACTTAGATTCACAATGTTGTGTGATTGGTTAGTTTGAAAGGGATTAAAAGTATATTGGAACAATCAACCCAAAGATACTTGACTTTGAACCACTATCCTCAAAGCTTAGCTTCCTGAGTAGCTAAGATTACAGGTGTGAGCCACTGCTCACCTGTATATTTTCACGTAGTATGTTGAATAGACTTTATTTATGCATACTCCATATGTCTCTGCTGAAATTCTGCATCTATGCATACACATCCACTTTTTCAACAAGAGCATTTAACATATTAATCATAGACTTATTAAAGTCACTGTCATGTCTGGGTTATCTCTGGGTCTGGCTCTAGTGAATGCTTTATCTTGTGGCAATGAATTGCTTTATCTTGCTTAGTGTGTTTAACAATTTTTATGAAATGATGAATGTAGTGTTTCAAAACAGCAATGACTAAATTAAATAGATCATGTCCTGGAAGTAGTGATATTTCTTTAAGGCTATTCTTGTTGAAAGGAGGAGTCAATTTAGTAAAAAGGAGGGGGCTGAATTTATGGAGGTTTTTTTTTGTTGTTGTTCTTGCTGTATTTATTTATTCCAACATCTTTAGCAGCTGCTGTTACCTTGGAAGTAGTATAGTCTGGGGTGTTGGAGGGTTTTTCTTGGCAGTCTTCCTCCACTTTTCAGCAGATCCCACACACCTGTACTGTTGGGGGGCGGTGTTTTCCATGCCCCATTCCTCTTACACCTGCAGTTGTTTGTTGCTTGTTACTGGGTATAAGAATGGGAGGGAATGCTCAGTTTTCTAGTCTAGTCTCAGTATTGCATGGACCAGTGCATGTGGGCTTTCTTAGCCTTTTTGTCCTTCCTCCTATGGTGGTAAATTTCACTATATCTACAGGAATCTTTGTTGCCTTTTTTCTATCCCTATCCCAGAGGTTAGTAGACTGCTACTTCATTGCCAGCATAGAAACACCCAGGGACAATTTTTGCTTCTACCTCTCTCAATGGCAGGATCCTTGGCCTGTGATTGGAGACATAAATGGTTCCGGTCCCTCCTTCTGAGGTCCAATGCTATCTCTTGTCATTTTGTGCTAGGCTTCTGGTAGAGAAAGAGGAGTTTCCTTTACCTCCCTCATTTGTTTCTCCTCCTCTCTTAGCAGCAGTTTCTCTTTGGTAGGATCTAGGAGTGGGAGGGTGTCCCATCTTCTTCCTAGCAGAAAGTGCCTCATATTGACATGTTAGTATGAAGGAGATCATGGCCTATACAACTTGCAGGTGGCAGTAAACCAAAACCTGCCTGACAATGAACTGGGGGCAGGGGATTACAAAAGAAGGGAGAATTAAGAAGGGCAAAAGTATGAAGAAATAAGAATGGGGCACTAAATCTTTTAGGAAACAGAACACCCACCAAGCAAAAAGCAGTGGAGGTGGGAGGGAAAGGAGGGTAGGGGAAAAACAAAGGAGGAGGTAACAATTCTTGATATGAAATGTACTCATGACTGATCGTGTAACTGTAACCCCTCTGTACAGTATTTTTATAATAAAAAAAAGTATTAAAAAAACTCCAATTCTCCTGATTTAAACCAAGGATAAACTCTATAATGAGGAAGATGGCCAAGTTGGCAGAGGTGGAATGAAGTACTCTTCCTGTAGAATGCTTATGCCAGGTGCTCTCTTTCTCTATCATATTTCTTTTCTAATAAACTTTACTATCATCTTTACTATGTTCATGTCTTGCCCGAATTCTTCTCATGCCAGATGCAAGGACTGAGGTCAAACTTCTGATCACAGATTTGTTGTATTGGCTGGGAAATTAGGGATCAAATATGTCTTTTTTCTACCTTGGAAACATGACCGAATAGTTCAGCAGTTTTGTGCCTGGATACTACAGAAGGCATTATTCCTATGTTTTCTGACTAGTACCTCTTTTTTGTAAGCACCCAGTAGAGGCCATAGAAAAGAGCCTGTTCAATATCATGGGGGGCGGGGAGGGGGGGATTGCAGATATTCTAGATCATTATATCAACGCAAGTTCATTAAGGATTTATTAAAACCTGGGCTCTTCTATTTTGTGCTGCTTTTATGGCCAAGTCTTCTCTTCTGATGCTCCATAGAAGGTACAACAACAGTTCCTGTCTCCACTTATTCGAGGCTTTAGAATTACTTTACCTGGTCGCCTCACTGCCTGAGGAGTTACTGTCTTGTAGGTTGTACGTTATCTGGCTTTTGCTTATCTGTTTTTAATCTTCTGTTTTTGGTTATGGGGTTTGAACTCAGGGCCTGGTTGGTGTTTCTGAGCTTTTATGGGTAAGACTAGCACTCTACCACTTTGAGCCACAACATCATTTCCAGTTTTCTGATGGTTAATTGGAAATAAGAATCTCACAGACTTTTCTGGCTGAACTAGCTTTGAACTGTGATCCTCAGATCTCAGTCTCTTGAGTAGCTAAGATTATAGGCATGAGCCATTGGTGCCTGGCTTTTCTTATCTTTAAAGTTAAAGCATTTTGAAGAATGATTTTTTTTCTATACTCTGGACAAAAGCTGAGCATCCTAGGCAATTTCTTCCATTTGTGTCACAGGGTGAAGGACGCAGTTTCATTTTCTACTAAACACTCTGCTCAAGAAGTCATTTTTTCCTTCTGAGATTAGCTATCATTGCTTATATTTGTGTTTGACTTCTGAGTTTACAAAGCCCTTTCCCACGTGTCCTTAGTGGCTTCATTTCTGGATGTACTTAAATAACCAAGAAGTATTCAAGCAGACAGATCTATATGGCCCACCCTTGAGCTGCCTTTGTAAGAACTTGCACTTCAGTTGCAAATCCTGTCTACCCTGAGTGTCTATCCTATATCTTGGAGCTCAAATTTCAACCCATTGTGTTCTCTGTCTTTAGTGTTTTAACATTTATGATATGTCATACCATTATACATATACAAACACATACATGCACAAGGCATATGATACTATCCTATTTCAGTACCCTGGAGTATGAATACTGGTTATGTGTTATCCCCCAGGGACTCTTCCCTCCCCCTAAAGTCACTTTTTTGCATGTCAGAAGCCTATTACAAAATATCCTCTCTATTTGGTGACAGTTGAACAGCGTCCTGCTATGTGACACATTAACAGGCATTAATGAGGACCATAGACAATTTTATTCATGTAGATTCAAGCTATATAACAAGATGAGAAGCAGACACAGAGAAGCTAAGGAATTTAGCCAAAGTCAGCCTGTGAGAGGTGAGATCAGGGTCTAAACTCAGGCTGCCTCTCTCTAGCCTCATGTACATGACCTCTGCGCTATGGTGTTCTTCTTCTGTCATTCAACTAGAAGTTTGATAATGTAGAAAGAAATGTACATGGTAAGTTCTGAATACTGTGCATTTTCTACCACTTTAATGGAATACCAGCCTGAATGAGGGAGCTGACCTGAAAAAGCTGTCTTTTGACCGAGTGAATGTATAGAAGGACAACCTGCTCAGCCTTACTGACCACTTTTAGAGACTTTTCAGTGGTACTGAATGGCATGGGGATCTGGTTTATTTGCTTTATTCTCTTTATTATCTGGGTTATTCTCTTATAGAGCTCTCTGAATGGAACAAAAATCTCTTCCTGGGTAATTTTTCTAGCCCCAGAAGTGGGGTGAGGGGAGTACATCTGGTTGAAAGCCATGGGCTATCCACATGGGCTAGGCATCAGAATTTGTTCACTCTTAGAGTGCTGACAATGATGAATGATTCTGAACGACAGAACGTTTTTTTTAAATGTTCATGATTCCCTATTAACTCATTCCCTAGGGCAGAAGGCCTCACATTCAAGCTGCTGGAATTTTATGGAAATGAAATAACTAGTGTCTTTGTAGTTTTAAACTCTTCAAACGTAATGGAATAGAGCCTAGAAAGTAAAAAAAGTATAGTTTGTGTATGCCATGAGATATCAAGCTGGTAAAGGAGAGCAGAGGAAATTTTAGCCTGGAACTGAGCTTCAGAAATTTAGCTAATTGTCTAGTTCTCCATCTCACAGGACGTAAGTGAAGAGAAATACAAAGATGAATGCATATGATTTCAAAAAACAAAAAAGGCTGAACAAGGCAGTAAACCTAGCAGCGCATGCTTGGGCTAATATCATTTTGCCATCCTGTGATCTTAACTAATTACCACATTTTCCTCATCTTCAAGGTGGAAATGCTGCCGTTACCTTAAAATCTGTTCAGTAATTAGTGAGAGGAAAGTAAAAAAAAAAGAAACAAAAAGTAAAACACCAAGGTCCATATCGGACACATATATCTTAATGGTTCTATTAGTTCAAAACCGCAGCACCACAAACATAAAAAAGTTAATTTTGACTCACAGATTTAGATGTTACAGTTCGAGCTTTAGGGTTCTAGTGGGTTATCATTGGCAATGGAAGGTAGTAGGTGGCAGGGTAAACTCACTTCCTGGCTAGGATGCAAAAGAGGAAAAGAAGGGAGCCAGTGGCCTTCATTTCCCAATAACCAATGACACACACCCAATTACCCAAGATCCTCCCACTAGGCCATTCTTAAAGTTTCTACCACCTCCCAATAGCACTAGTCTTATTAGCCTAGTAGCACCTCCCAGCCTAGCACCAATCTAGGGTCCCATTTTAACTCTTTAACAGATGGGCCTTTTGGGGACATTCAACATCCGACTTATAGTAATTGTCATTTAATCTGAACTTCATAAATGAAAAGTAGGTGTACTCATTTCCTAGGAGTGCATTGTAACAGTCTTAGGTGACATAAACTTCATAGTTTAGTCTCTTAGTTCTGAGAACTACAGGTCTTAAGGAGTCAGCAAGGTTGTTTTCTTCTGAGGACTGAGATAGAGAATCTGCTCCATACTTCCCTCATAGCTTTTTACAGCTTTTTGGCAATCTTTGGTTCTTTGGCATTCCTTGGTTTCTGATGCATCACACAGATCTTCATCTTCACATAGTATTCTCCTGTGTATGTGTCTGTCTGTCTAGGTCCAAATTTTCCTTTTTTTTTTTTTATTTGGTCAGTCATGGGCATGAACTCTGGGCCTGGGCACTACCCTCACCTCTTCAGCTCAAGGCTAGCACTCTACCACTTGAGCCACAGCACCACTTCTGTTTTTTTTCTGCTTAAGTGGTGCTGAGGAATCAAATCCAGGTCCTCATACATGGAAGGCAAGCACTATACCACTGAGCCACCTTCCCAGCCCCAGATTTTCCTATTTTTATAACAATACTAGTTATATTGAATTAGGGGCTTACCCAACTTTCATATGATTTCATCTTAACTAATAATATCTGTTATAACCTTATTTTCAAATATGATTATATTTAGAGGTTCTAGGGTTTAAGAATTCAACCCCCAACAGTTACTACCAGGGAAGAAAAACCTAGAAAAAGGATATAGCATTGATCACTAGGACTCAGGTAGGCAACAGAAGCTTAATCTCACTGAGTGCAGGTGGCTCATGCCTGTAATCCTAACTACTCAGGAGGCTAAGATTTGAAGATTGTGGTTCAAAGCTAGCCTGGGCAGAAAACTGTGAGATTCATATTTCTAATTAACCAGGCTTGAGTGCCAGTCTTGGACTACAAAGGGAAGTGAGAGTGTGAAGTGCTGAGTTCAAGCCCAATGCCAGCACGACACACACACACACACACACACACACACACACACACACACACACACACACACACACACACACACACACACACACACCAAAAAATGAACCAACAAACAAACAAAAAAAACCCCTTAAGTCCAAGGGTACTCTTGGATCCAAGAGTGCACAGGTGGTGGGAAGTTGGGGTTGGTGAGGCAGGAAGTGGCCTCAGAGTGGAAGGATGTGACAATCAAAGGTATGGAACATGTTGACAGGCATGAGGAAACCAGCCAGCCAGGCCTAGGAGGACAGGCTGGAAGTATTTCAGGGGCCCTTGATTGCTGGAGAAAGGACTTTGTCCTTCTTACTCTTGGTAGGAAGAAACCATTGAAGGATTATGATGCATACTGCTGAGGCAAATAAGCAATCGGAATAAGTCTAAAGTATGTAAATATTTGCTCCAGTTATTGAAAATGATACTAGAGACCCATATTACTAGGGTGTTCACCATAAGTTACTTTGCACAGTGAATGAGGTGGAGTGGGTTCATTCTCTACCACTCTTGTTCTCTTTGCGTGCGTTTGGTCCGTTGGCTGGTTAGTCTTAGGAATAGAGTGTATGATCAGATGCAAGCTTGTCTATGGGCCAAAAACATGATTTATATGAGGATCAGAGCAAATTAATAGAACACACAGTATTCTCAATGCTAAAAGCATATACAACAGATCCAGCAGACTGTGTCCCGAGACTAGGGGGTTCATGGGTGAACAGGTGGCCCATGAAATGGAGATGCGATCGAAAACAAACATAATTCTCAAGCAGCTCAGGTTTCAGGAGTTGCCAGAGCTCACTGCCCAGAGTATTCATTCTTCACTCCAGTTGGATCCCAACACCTAGGTCATACAAAAAACCAAAACTTCATGGAAAAATAGAAATTTATTCAACCAATCATTTGGTCTATGTGATGCCAACTAATTTCAAAGGAAACCACTGTTTAATCTCAGTGGTTGGTTTCTGTTCAGCAAATCAGCACCGGGCAGTGTCTGACACTTCTGGCATGTGCCTCTGTGCAACAGCATCTGGCACTGTGCAATTTGTGTGGGCAACCCCCACAGTCACCACAGACCTCGCAGGCTCATAATTAACTTGTCAACACCCCCCACCAGAAATTTCCACCAGTCCTAGAGGGCTTAGCTCAGGGTGTGCGGCACAATGTAGGAAGGCTTTTTGGTTCTGACTCCTTTGACCGGTTTTTTGAGGATGAATTTTCTCAGAGCAAAGTGGTAAACTCTCTACTTGTTTGCGGACTTTTGATTCTCCCAATTTCTGCTGGGGAGGTCTCTACTGTTGGTGTGTAAAGGCGTGTCATATGGACCTATCATCAGAGAATCCAAACTTAACATAAATGCAAACTGACAACCCCTTTCTAATGTATAATAAGTGGGTTGGTTTTATATGCAACTCAAATGCCAAGTATACTGGACTCTCCCCACCTGGAATTCTTTCTACTCATTTGGCAAGTGCATAGCAAACCCATTCACTTTCTACAAGGCCCTGACCATCTCTAAGATAAAGCATGTAAAGCATGCTTATTGCTTGGTACATGACATACTGGAAAAACTGAATGAATGGTAGATGAAAACAATTACAGATATTTTTACAGCATGCCAATTACTATACATAGACTTCCTCAGTCTAGAAATCACCTTCTGTTTCTTATGAACAGACATGTCCAAACTGTAACATTGATGGAAAATTATCAGGGAAGGAAGAGGTGTGACTGCGTGGTGTGGCCAGAAAAATCATGGTATCAGCTTTGAGTGGTTGAGGAAGGGAGTCTGTGTCTCCCAGCTTGTCAGGGGCTAGGTTCTTTCTTCTTTGTCATAAGTAGTGCAGTAGACAAATCCAACACTAGAAGGCTTTTTGGGGAGTGATGAATTGGTCTTAGTTTTTCGCATTAAAATAATCTAGAGAAATAATGATTCAAATTTTTGTTTATGGTTTAGTATCTTCAGTATTGCATGATAAGAGATGAAAGAGGCAGAAGATATGACTGCCATGGTCATTTATAGTTTAGTTGAATAAGGCATTTTATGTCAAAAACAATCAGTACAGTTAGGGTTCTCAAAAACCATGTCTCCAAAGACTTGGTTGGGCTGTGGCAAGTGATCTGATCAATGAGAGCTCTCATCTCACCAATTAACTTAATCGTGTTGATTATTGCATTCATAATTTAATGGGCTATTGAGAGGGAGTAGAAACTTTGGCGGTGGAACCCAGTTGAAAGAAGTGGGTCCTTGGCAGTCTTCTTATGGTGACTATACCTTGTTCCTTCCCTTGCTTTCTGGACGTCATTGAAGTGACCGTTCTGTTTGGCCACACCCTCCCCACCATGATGCCCTGCCTTGCCACAGGCCCCTAGAAATGAGGCCAAGCCACTAAGAACAGAAATCTCTGAAGCCATTGAGCCAAAATAAGTTATTAATCCTTGTAGCTTCTTTTTCTCAGGTATTTTTGTCACCGTAACAGAAAGCTGTTTAACACCAGTAGCCTCAGGGAAAGGTTCTCAAAATTTCCCAGGAATTACTTATAAATCATCTATATATTCAATGCATTTTCTTTTCTTTACCAAAATGCCAATGAAGCTTTTTGCAGAAATAGAAATAACCATCTTAAAATTTACATGGACTCTCAAGGGATTCTGAATAGCCAAAATAATCTTTGAAAAAGAATAAAGTTGGAGAGCTTACACTTCCTGATTTCAAAACTTACTACAAAGCTACATTAATCAAAACAATATGCTATTGGCATAAATACAGACATATAGAAAAATGGAAGAGAAAGCCCAGAAACAAACTATTTGATAGGTTCAATGATTTTAAAACAAGGGTGCCAAGATCATTCAATGGAGAAAAGACAGTTTTTTCGATAAATAGAACTGAGACATCTGGATATTCACACATAAAAGAATGAAGTTGCATCTTTACCTTACTCCACACAAAAACAGTAACTTCAAATAGATCAGTCTTATTTTTCCAGAGCTGAGGACTGAACTCAGGGCCTTGCACTTACCAGGTAAGTGCTCTTCCACTGAGCTAAATCCCCAACCCCAAGATTGGTCTTCATGTAAGAGCAAAAGCTATAAAACTTTTAGAAGAACATAAGGGTGAAAAGCTGTGACACTGGATTTGGCAGTGACTTTTTGGGATATTGCACAGACAGGAAGAGAAAAAAAGAAATAGGACATAGCCAAAATTTAAAACTTTTGTACATCAGAGCTGGGGATGAAGCTTGATGGTAGAGCACTTGGCTAGCAGCAAACAAGGACAGGATCAGCTTTCATGTGACTGCCTCTCCTTAGCATATGTCAACCCTGTGTAAACGAACTCATAGATGCCAAAGTGCCTAGCCTAATACCTGGCATAGAGCAGATGCTACAAACAGTACCTATTGTTGTTGTTACTTTTCGTGGGTCTATGTCATCCATCAGAGTCATCTTTCATCACATTGTCTCTTCTCATGTGTGTTGTTTATGTACATACCTTTTCTCCTTTGCCCCTCTTTCTAGTTGTTATAAACCTAATCCAGATCACCCACAGACACTGCCACAGCCCAGCCATGAGCTCACCAGGCGGGAAGCATGGTTGCTTAGCAACTGTGAAAATAGCTTAGCTGTTCCCCATAGGGGGCTGAAGAATCTCATCTCTGGGGCATGTGGGAATGAAAGAGTTTCACTTGAAATTAAAGATACAAACAAAGTATTCCCAAACATCATGCTTCTGGTTGGTTGCCTTATAACTCCAGGGAATTATCATATTGGCATCCTCTTGCTGACTCTCCCAATCACCAACATGTACCCAGAAAGGTCAGATAAGAGGAAATAATCAGGGCTTGATAATCCCTTACCTAGAAGATGCACACAAAGATTCACAGTGATGCACACAGACACATATTGACCTACAAATCTAGATGCATATCCACAGTGTTGTGTTGACCTCCTGTTCCATCACTGGACATTAAATCAGAACTGCTGTGTGCATTTCAGTCCATCAGGGGCTATCTTATATTTTTGACGAGTGGAAGAGAACAAAAGTTGCTCTTCTGAGAGATGTTAAACAGCCAATATGATGGGTATTGCTCTTTGTGTCCTGGTCTTTCTTTGTTGCCTGCTTTGTAATAAGGAAGAAGCTTTAATACAAAGAGAAAGTCACATCAGGTGGGGAAGTAGGACTGCATGGTCAGATGCTGATAGTGGAGATGCTGATGGTACATAGTTCTTACAGAGGATACTTTTGAGGTAATGGAAAGAGTTTTTAGTAGTGGAGTGTGCCAAAGCATCTTCTGCTAGAGTTTTCTGGAGCATTTTCTGAAGTAGAGGCAGGGCTGAATGATTCATTGATCCTAGGAGGATTGTTTTGTACATAACACAAGTAGAAAAAGATGATATGGTCAGGAAATGGAACACTGAATAACTTCCAGATCTGAAAAGGTCAAATCTTCCATGAGAATCTGTCACACTAGGAAGGGAGTAAAGTCGGTTGGGTTTAGATATTGCAGAATAAAAATCATGCACTGACATGAACTGGGACAGACTGTTACCCAAAGAAAATCTTATCTAAAATGAGAATTAAGGTACTTCCTATAGTGAATATAGGAAATATTGAGACTTTGTGCCTATGGTCAAAAGTCCAAACTCAAATCATGGTGATTTCTCTCATTATTATTTCTTACAACTGTTAGTGAGTTTTGTGGGTTTTTTTTTCAATTCACTATTCTGGTTTTCCATTGATTTGCTTCAGCCCTCTTGGCATTAAAAAAATGTCTATTTTGATGACTTTGTTGTTAACTTCTAGCTTGTTAGAAAATTATTATTCCCTAAATTCACAAGGTAACTTAATATTGCAAGTTTTCAAAAAAAACAAAATACCAATTGAGCTAGTTCCCAAAAGCTTAGCCATAGTGTTTTGTTGACTTCTTTTATTATCTTAGTCTTAGAACTGGCTTAGAGCCAGAGTTGTTTTGTTCCAAGTTTCCAACACTTTTCTTCTATGGTGCTGAGGTGAGAATTAGGCTGACCCTCCACAGACAGTGAGTCAGTACGATGCCCGGGTAAGTTTGCAATGAAAAGGGTCTGTAGAAATGGTTGTCTCCACATCCTAACTCCAGTTTGGCTCCTGTCTCACTACTTTATTGACATGGCCTTTGTGATATCATTGGTATGTCTCTGTACCCAATAGACATTGTTCATCTATTTTTTTACTGTTTTTTAAATGAATTGATTTGTTAGTTTTCTAATTTATTATTATTATCATCATTATTATTAGTGTGTGTGTGTGTGTGTGTGTGTGTGTGTGTGTGTGTGTGGTACTAAGGCTTGAACTCAGGGCCTGGGTACCATTCCTTAGCTTTTTCTTTCAAGGTCAGTACCTTGAGATAAAGTGTCTACCATTTGAGCCCCAGTTCTATTTCCACTCTCTGCTAGCAAATTGGAGATAAAAGTCTCATGGACTTAGCTGTCTGGTCTGGCTTTGAATTCTCAGATCTCTCAGATCTTAGTTAATTCTCAGATCTCAGCCTCAGTCTTCTGATTAGCTAAGATTACAAGCTTGAAGCACCGGTGTCCAGCTTGCTATTTTATTTTTAATACAAATAATATTTATTCAATGTGGACGGTGTATCTAGTTTTTCAGTCTCAATGGATAATTTGTGTGGTAGAAAAAGAACACTCTAATAAATAGTGAATTTAAACAGTTTCACACATTACATCAGTCTAGAATCTAAGAATCATTAGGTTACAGTTAAATAAAAATATTTTTATTGAGGTCAGAACACTTAACATGAGAGCTACCCTATCAACAAAATTTATGTGCACCCTATAATACTATTAACTATAAGCACAATGTTGCATGGCAAGTTTCTAGAATGTATTCATTTTACACACTGAAATTTTATACTCATTTAACAGCAACTCTTATTTTGGCTAAGTGTAACCACATTAAAATACTTGAAATATTCTTTGATCATGAAACATAAATGTCTAATGGTCAGTATATTTTAATCCTTATTCAAAGCTGTGTTTAAGCAAGTTCTCATTCAGAAAGACATACACTATTATATATCAGGAAACTGATGTTCTGAAATTTATAGAGAATTTTCCACTAATGTTAACCAGATTAAAAATAAGGAGAACCAATATTGTTTTGTATGTCTTTCAGCTTTGGAATTTCTCAAGAAATGGAATTATGTTCAGGAAATAATATTAAAAAAACAGATTCTTATACAATAATTTCTCCGTTAACTGAGCCTTTTTTCATCTTCTTCAGTTACTATCAGTACTTAAAAAAATCTTTAACTCTTAGCTTCTAAAATTTTTGATTTCTTGAGTCCTGAAAAGTTTACTTATTTATTTTTTGGTCAGTTGTAGGGCTTGAACTCTGGCTTGGGCTCTGTCCCTGCGCTCTTCAGCTCAAGGAGCTTTCTACCACTTGAGCCACAGTGCCACTTCCGGGTTTCTAGTGGTTTATTGGAGATAAAGAGTCTCAAGGGCTGGCTTTAAACCAAGATCCTCAGATCTCAGCCTCCAAAGTAGCTAGGATTACAGGCGAGAGCCATGGCGGCTGGCCTGAAAAGTTTAAAATATTACTTACCTCAACTTTTTTTTTGGGGGGGGGCGTCCCGGTTGTGGGGCCTGAACTCTGGGCCTGGACACTGTCCCTCAGCTCTTCAGCTCAAGGCTAGCGCTCTACCACTTGAGCCACAGTGCCACTTCCTGCTTTTTTATTTTTGCTTATGTGGTGCCGAGGAATTGAACCCAGGGCCTCATGCATGCGAAGGAAGCACTCTACCACTGAGCCACCTTTCCAGCCCTTACCTCAACTTTTTTATTATCTTAAATATTTTAAAAATATATTATCTTAAATAAATAAATATATTAAATTAATATGCTATCTTCTTTAATAAGCAAAAGGATTATTGTTGTCAATGTCCTCTATGATTTGAAATTGACATTTTTAGGTATTTGGCTCTGGGAAAAGAGTTTGATGGGTGATGTGACTGATCACCTTTCACCTTTTCTGAAAGTGAAAATAAAAATGTCTTCTCCATCTAATTAATTGACCACAGCCACCTCTGATTAATTATTAGTAGTAACATTGGAGGAGAGCTGCTGTCTCATAGATTCAAAGGCATCAATAATGGATGTTATTTCTAGTTGACGCCGACAAGAATCTTTGAAGTTTTGCTCTGAGTAGAAGTCTCCAGATCAGTGCCTGGTTTATTGGTCTATCATAAAAGATGAAATCAGAAACAACTAAGATAGAAGAGTTGCCTAGAGCAGGTGTAGCGGCGGCTCCTCTCCACTTCCCTTTCCTTCCCTGCACTCCCACGTGCTCACCAACCTGAAAGTATCACTGTATTTCGTTCTTTTTCCTTGTCTGCTATGGAGTGTTTTTTTTTTTTTTTTTTTTTTTTTTAACACCATGACCATTCTCTCTTGCTTGAATGCTTTTTGCTTTCTGTTATACATACTTCTGATTGCTCCTCCCACTCTTCTTCCCTGTTCCTTTCTTCCCATAGTGAATAAAAGGTGATCTAGACCAACTTTTCTTCTTACTTTACTTCCATTTGGGAGATCTCATTTATTTCCATGGTTTCAAATACCATTGCAGTGTGACAATTCCCAATGTGCCTAAATGAGTCTAGATAAGTCAAACTCTAGATAAATCTGGACAGAAGAGCATTTTTTGAGTTCTCACATGCAGCTCCTGTCCATTCTAGGATACTGAAATTCCACCCACTTCCTTTTCTCTCTAGACTCCTTCCTTTGTCCAAACACACCTTCCCTTCCTTACCTAGCCAACAGTGATGGTTTCTGAGAGTTCTCTGTCTTCCACACTGATGCCTTCTTCACTTAGCATCTAACATGACTATCAATCAATGTAAATCACTCTTTTAATCACCTGTGATAAACTTTTCCATGATGTACCATTATTCAAGGATCAAGTTCAGTGTTATTTTGCCAATACGTTTTTGAATGATCTGACTCCGTAGTTGTTTCTTCAGGATTCTGAGTTAGCAGAGTCTCCTTCCACCACTGAGCCTTTTCACATCCCACCTTCTCTCTTCAAGTGTGCTTCTTTTACACATTCTTATAGTTCCATCATTTTTTTCTTTGTGGCACATAACACAATTGTCACCAAGAACTTCTTTGTGAAATTGTTATCATCTCTCTCACGGAAATCCTTCTTAAAGTCAGGAAACCTATGGATGTTTTATTTAGTTAATTATCCCTATTGTTAGGCACTATTTGATTCAATACATACTTCTTGAATAACTGAATAAACCAGTGAGAAAGGAGAGAATGGGAAGACCCTGACCTTGGGCTTCAGCTTGAACCTTGACATGGCTTCTTAGGTTGGTGCCTGGGGATAGACGTGGATTCTAATTTTCCTCCAGTCACAGATGTTTGACTCCCACAGAGGAATCATTGTGCCAAAGTTTCTGCATGGCCCTTAGTGAAACACTATGTGAGTAAGCTTGGTGATAAGAATTCTGTGAAATTTTGGACTGTCCAGATTTGGCTCAGTTGGGAGGAATGGGAATTCTGGCATTTTCTTGTTTTGACAAGTATTGAATTGGTAGTACAATGTTGTAAAAGAGCAGAGTTCAGGGTTGAGCAACAGATAAACTTGGGTTTGAGTCTTGATTCAATAAGATATTAGCTTGTGAAATCAGAAAGATTATTCAGTCTCTTTAAGTCTATCTCATGGGGTTGTGAAGATTAAATGGGATAATCTATTGAGTGCTCAGCCAGTGTTTGGCACATAAAAACTGAGCTGTTATGATAATTCATGGTTCTAGTTCTCTACTAATCAACTATTTGGTCTTGGTGAGGTTGATTCCATCCATCAGAGGTCAGATCATCATCTTTTTTGGACAAGATGACCTGTTTAGTTTATTCTGCTCCCAGAGTTCAATGAGAAGGAGACTTTTAGGTTTCATCCATTCTGGAGTTCACTCCTGGGTGGGAAAAACTCACTTCACAGCCACATTCAATTGGACTTGCCCTGGAAGATAAGCAAAGATGACATGAAGGAGGGGAAAGTCCCATTCAGTCTGGCTTGGTCTTTCTTGGAATTTGGTATGTCTGGGTGGAACTGCAGGCAAATGTTCCATGACAACCACATCATGTACATCAGACTTTCTGAGAATAATGGCAGGAGATCATCAAGAGAAGCAAGATCACTTGGATTTTATTTTTGGGAGACAGTTTTGTTGGCAACACAATGGCTTTGTCTCATAGATAGACAGGAAGACTAACTGGGCAGGGAGAGTTAGGTTTGGGCTGCTCCCTCTCTATAGGTCAGGCCTAAGAATATTGCTTTTAAGAGCATGGCCCTTGGCCCGGCCAACAATTGCCTTCTCCTGAGGTCCTAGGCTGTCCTTCAGTGGCTTGGGGATCAGTCACTAATCTGATACATGTGTAAATTGAATCCACTTGGATAAAATTGTGTGGGAAGAAATGAAGAGAATTCATGAAAGGGCAATGGCTTCAAGTTGGAGAGATGAGGGCCACAACAGATGCAGCCTGTTTATTAGATAGGATTCTGCATAGCAGAGTAACACCAAAACCCAAATAACAATGGCTTAAAGAAAGTTAAAATTTCTTTGTATCTAAAGGAAATTCTAGGGAGGAAATCAGGACCACAATTCTTGCAACCATTGTCAGTGTCCTTTTCAGTAATTCTCACTTGAGGTCCATTATGGTGGCTCAAGTCTTTGTTATAATATCTACATTCCAGCCAGATAAGAAAAGAAAGAGGGGGGGGGGGGACTCAGCCTTCTCTTTTAGGATACTTTCCAGAAATGAATACATTGCTTCAACTTATATTCATACTTGGGCATATGGCAAAAGCTGCAGAGAGTCTGTAAAAACGTGTGTTTGTTCTGAGTGGCCATGCCCATGTGTCTGATTAATTTTTGTGGGGAAGACAAAGAGACAGAAGGCAAGAACAGGTATTGGGAGACAACTAGCAATTTGTGTCACACTATATAAACAATAATGGATGGACACTAAAGGGATCTCCTATGAATAGCCATGATTTGTCTTGAGTGTAGGCTGGAGCCAACCAGACCTGCATGAAGTCTTAACCCTACTCAGTGCTAGCTGCATAATACTGGGAAAATTGCTTCATCTTTTAGAATATATTTTTTCTCTTCTGTAAATAATAATAGCTTTTAATTCAGAGAATTGTCAGCAAGATCAAATGAGGTTGATATTTGTAAAACACTTGATACCCATTCTTCACATAGTCATAAGCTCACGATAATCATTCATGATTGGTTTGTTAGTTCTGGAGGCAGGGCCTCCCTTGGGATGTCCTGTTCCCTTGGCCCAACTGGAAATGAGATTTCTAGCTATCATCATTCTTATGACCATTACTTACACCCTTCAGAAAGGCCATCCTTTTCTCCGTAGATTACTCTCTTACAATTGAATTTTGACTTCTTCAGAAAGCCAAAATTTCCTGGACAGAAAGGAGCTTTGATTTTTCTAAAGAAATAATGTATAACTAGAAAATATTATTGAATTCCCTTTTCAATATTGTCTAATTCTCTCAGATATGTGCTTGATAAAGCGGTTGTTGTCCACTTATTAATAACTGCTTAGGAAAAACATGCTTATGCCTACAGTCAGAGAATGCCATGAGCAGCTCCAACCTCCACTCCCATATTCTCCTCCATCTCCTACCTGTGGGGCAGTATTGTGCTTCTTAGAAATCATTATGTCATTCTGAGCACTGATGGCTCATGCTACTATAATCCTAATTACTCAGGAGGAGGAGAACTGAAAATCAAATTCCAAAACCAGACTAGGCAAATAAACCTGAGAGACTCTTATCTCCATTTAACCAGCAAAAAGCCAGAAGTAGAAGTATAGCTCAACTAGTAGAATACCAGCCTTGAGCAAAAATGTTACATGAGACTGTGAAGTCCTGAGTTCAATCCCAGTACAAATACATGCATGCGCACACGTGCGCACACACACAGACACACAGACACGGACACACACACACACACACACACACACACACATACACCTAGAACAACAAAAACTAAAAAGGACTATACCAACAGCTACCCTTTGTAGAAAAAAAACATAAGACCATACTGGAGGCTATCCCATTCAAAGGATAAACATACCTCAGGTTAGGTCTCAAAAATATAAACATATAGACAATTCATGTATCTGTTTGGTGGCCCTGGGCTAAGGAATCCTGCCTATGGATTGTACTTGCAGCTGGGCTAGGGCAGGGGCCAAACTCCCTAGGAGTCCTTTGTGCAGTACCAGCAGTGGTATGCAGAATTTCTGATAAAATTTCAAGTGTTGATGATATTTTACACATATGTGGTTTTGTAATCACAAGATACTTTCAAATGTCAAGAAAAATAATAAGGATAATGTAAAAATACTATTTTTGTGTATATTATGGCTTAATTTTACAATCTAGCATTATTGACACTAATAAATACCAGTTTACAGGCAAGCTGAGAAAGTGGTACTTCCTAGAATGCAAACTCAAAGGAGGCAACTTTCAAGACACAGATTTGGCGTTTATACAGTTTTCTGACCCCATTATAATATCTTGACTCCCAAGGAAGCTAAGTTGAGAAAAGATGAAGAAGACAGCTATAAGTCATTAAATATTACCTGGAAGGACACATGTTGGTACTAGAGTCAAGTAGTCCTTGGAGGAAGATTCTCCAGCACCCAGCTGCTCAGGATTTTCTCATTCTCTTGCCTTTTTACAAGCTCCTTTCTTAACAGTTAGAAGAGCAGCTGTTTCTGATGGTGGCTAGAGAGGAGGGTCTTGATGAGATATATGTTCCCAGTTTAGAGTGATTAGCAGGCTGTGCTAGGCACTTGCATGAAGAGCTTTAAAAATACCATTGCAGGGGCTGGGAAGGTGGCTCAGTGGTAGAGGGCTTGCCTTGCGTGCACGAGGCAGTGGGTTCGATTCCTCAGCACCACATAAGCAGAAAAAGCCGGAAGTGGTGCTGTGGCTTACGTGGTAGAGCACTAGCTTTGAGCTGAAGAGTTGAGGGACAGTGCAACCAACAAAACTAAATGCCATTGCATTGAATTTTCCCAGCCTTCTTATGAAGGAGACATGATCTACTACAAATGAAGAAACTAGGCTCTGAGAGTATAATACCCAAGGAGCATAAATGATTCATAGTGGAACCTGGATTTACCTCTTGGCAAGTTAGTCAGAGTCTGCAGATGAATTTTATCACTGCACTAGATGCAAATAAAGTGTCTATGGTAGTGAATTACTTAGTAAAAAGCTTAGAGCCTGGAATATAGCAAGAACTCGGTTACTGTTAAATGTTATGAACGGAGTTTGAGAATGTTGAGGACAGGGTCTGATCATCTAGATGTCTAAATCTCCATGAATGCTGTTTCTAGATGTGTTTAATACATGCTAGCTAATGACAACTATAGAAATAAGGACATCAGTGGAGAAGGGTCCATGTCATTAGCTTAGCAAAGCTTATGACATGAAATGTGGACACTGTTGGTGACCAAGAATGGACAGTTCGGCTTTCCCAGAGGAGCCTGGCTGGCTGGATTTACAGTGTCAGGCCCTTCTGGGTGGTGACAGAGCCTGGGAAAGGTTGCCATGAGGACCAGAAAGGTCATTTGCAGCCGTAAAAGTTCTATGATTTGGTTTCCAGAGAAGAGAGAGAGGATATGGGTTAAATCAGTTTTCCAACCTCAAAGTAACCAAAGTGATTTTCCCATCCCAGTAACTAGCCATGCATTGTGGTGCTTCAGGAAATGGTGAAGAAGCCAGAGAGGAGAAACGAGGGTTTAACACTCTTATGAGGAAGGGTGTTCAAAAATTTTCAGGCCTAATCTTGTCTTTAGTCTTTCCAGAACACAACTCTGGGAACTCAGAGAAACCTATATTGCACATCTAGAGCCAGCTCCTCTAGTATGGATGGTAGTTTCCTCCCGTGGGCATAATTGTCTCATCTCTTTGCAGTGTGTTCTCAATCCCAGCCAGAGACACTGGGTCCCGTGCCCAACCTCATGCTGTCTGCCTGTGTCCTCTGCCTGTGTGCTATTGAGTTCACTCTGACCAAAGGGGACTCCTAAAGAAATATTACTAGCTGTTTGCCAAATCCCCACAAGATCAAACAACATTTTGTAAAGTCTGTGGACATCAGGTGAAATCAGAAAACTTGGGCAAGCTTGAACCATCCACTTTAGCCAGGGAAGAGCTACGGAAAGCATCCCAGACGAATTCTGGGGCACAGGCAGGCCACTGAGAAGGGATTTATTTGCTTTTGTTAATGGGCCTCCTCCTGTCTTTAAATGTTAGCAGCTAGAGGAGTTAAAAGGACCTCTGAAAGGTTTATTTTGGGGTGGGTTTGAAAGCTTCCCTCTCTTGCTCTGTTTTTCTTTTTAGACAGCTCTGCACAAGGAGCAAGCCTCCTGCCAAAAGGCATCGTAATGCCCCTCTTTGGGGACTGAATTTATCCACTCAGCTGTCCCTTGTAAATTTATTCCTGTGTGAGATTTTTCCCAAACCATTCATTCCTCCGCTTAGCTCAGGCAGCTGGAATGCAAAAAAAAAAAAAAAAAATTTTTTTTCTGTTTTTCAAGAATGTGCCTTTTGTGTGCTGGGAGGAGCGGGCTACAGAGAAAAGAAAACAATCAAATGTGCATACACACACACACACACACACCACACACACACCTCCCATGAACAGTCCCACTAAAGCATGGGGGCTGCCCTGGGCTGATGAGGGGTAGCAGAGAGTTCCTGGCACACCAGACTCAAATATGTATGCAGTATGAGCTGTGGGTCCTTAGCCTGGGGTGCAGCCAGAGAAACACCTCACTGGTTGTTTCCATGGCAACATCACAGTTCCATTGGCTGGAAAGGAAAAGCCGCTGTGATGGGTGAGAGCCAGTACTGGCTTTCTGCTGCACGTGTGATCAGCGCAGGGCGGCAGGCAGGAGGAGGGCTTTGGGAACTTTGACTTGATTTTTCCTTAGTGATTATGGTCTCAGAGAGGCAGGTGAGGACTGGGGAAGGGACTTATTGGTGACATATTTACTTAAAGAATTTGGACTGCCTTAGGAGCAGGGAGTGCTTCCCTGCAAAGGCTTGGTGGTCCTGAGTGAATAATAGAGGAAGGGGCAGAGGACAGGACATTGACTTAGCAGCAAGTAAACACACTACCTATGCACTACCATGATGTTTTTGCTTTGATAATATCTCAACATCTAGAAATGGTAGGAGGTTCATCATCAGTGGCCAAAGAGCCAAGGACATGAGTTGGACCCATTTTCTAAAAAAGATCCATAGACCATAAAGCAGAGATTCTCAGGTAGGGCTTCCCAGGATAGATGGAGGACTAGGAATGTGCTTTGTACTCCTATAAAATTCAGATGCATCATGGGTAACAAAATAACTATGTTCTGGAGAAAGAAAAAGAGGAAATGCTCTAGGAATTACAAAAGAGGTATCGAGAAACTTAACCAACAGAGGACATCTCAGGACAGGTAGAGAGCAAGAGATCAGAAATCAGGATGTCATGTTGTGTAACATTATCAGCAAGCAGTTGGAGCAGGGCAGGTGAATGCAAGCATCCTTGGTCCTGCTGAGAGCTGTAATACAGTGTTGAGGTCCCTACCCTGACCAGAACCCTTTTCTTCTCTTACTAGGAGGCAAAATATTTTGGCTGAATGGGTCCAAACACACCATTTTCTCCCTGTGTCATAGCTACATTTTATAGGATGCACATGCCATTTTTATTTCTATAACACAGTCTTCTGATTTTCCTCACTATTTTATTTTTGGAGGTACTTGGATTTGAACTCAAGGTCTTGTGTTATGCTTGCTAGGCAAGCACTCTACTACATGAGTCACACCCCCCCACCAGCTCGATTTGCTTTAGTTATTTTTCAGATAGAGTCTTGCTTTTATCCAGGATCTCGCTGGACTGTGATATTTCTCTACCTCCTGTGTAGCTAGGATTACTGGAATATTTGGTTTGTATTTTTGTGCTTTCTTGTCAGTCATGGGGCTTGAACGTAGGGCCTGGGCACTGTCCCTGTGCTTTTTCACCTGAGGCTAGCATTTTACCACTTTGAGCCACAGTGCCACTTTTGGTTTTCAGGTGGTTAAGTGGAAATAATAGTCTTATGGACTTTCTTGTCTGGGCTGGCTTTGAACCAAGATCCTCAGTTCTTAGCCTCCTGAGTAGCTAGGATTACAGTCATGAGCCATTGGCGCCTGGCTCTGGCTTGTTTTTGAGGCAGGGTTTTGTTCATTTTTTACCAGGCCTGCTTTAAACTGATCCTATCTATGCCCTCTGAGTAGCTGGGATTACAGATGTATGTCATGACCCTGATTCTGATTTTTCTCCTGTTTCAAAGGACCTATCATCCATTGGTAGCCAAGATTAATGCATAAGACTAAAGTACTAAGAAATGATCCCTTCTTTCTTTGTGAGCTGGATTGATGGGACCCAGACCACTAGACCATACCCAGGAATGGGCAAAAATGAAATAGAAGATGAAACCTCTGTGCTTAGAAAACTAGCTATCTGATGGGGAAGACTGAAAAATGTTGGACAGCATAGAGCCGCACCAGACTGGAGAACAAGCAAGAAAGCCATCTGTCATGTCGTTCATTCAATCTAAAGGCAAGTTTCCTACATTCCCTCCCTTCTCCCAGTGGCCCTCCCCTCGCCTTCCTTCTCCTCTTTCCCCCTTTTTGTTTCTCTAGGGTTTCCCTATGCTTCTGTCCTGAAACTCCCAGTCTCTTTGCCTCCTCAGCCTCTGCAGTTCTGAGATTACAGACATGTGCCATTATGTCTGAAGTTCTACCTTTCAAACAAGCTAAATAAAGCCATTGCTGGTGGTCCATTGTCTCACTTCTTTGAGTAACAAGGTTTTTTTTTCCCCACTGTGGTGAATGGAAGATGATCAATGTTAATTTTCCTGACAATGCCCTCAGGTTGGATGGTGGCTTTTTTGTGGTAAGCTTGTCTTTCTTGATCTCATACACACACATACATTAGGCAATTCAAACACCCCTTGCCACTGTTATTATGCTATCCCCCCCCATGAATAGATTTAAAGACAATGAACCATGTGTTCCTGGAATTGTAATGACCAAGAGTACTTGACATCAATGAGATGTGGATTTGAAACCTGGCTTGTCCACTTGTAGAGGTATGCAAACTTGGATGCATTACCTAAACCTAATTTCCTCAGCTGTACAGACCAAACGTAATCACAGGCATGAAACACTTTAGTATTAGCTATTGCCATTATTAGCTACAAAATAATTGCTACATATCAGAAGTCATGAGTTGGAAGCTCATAGGCCAGATCTGCTCTTTCCCTGCATAGGTTTTATATGGCCTGTGCAGTATTTTAAATAACAGTTAGTTGCCAACATACTAAAAGTGGGAAATTTTACATATAAAAACCTTATATTAAAAAATCAGTAGTTCTGGAAAACCTGGCCTGGATTTCATGCCTGGTCACAGTGGTGGAGCTGGCAACTTTCTTGGGTTCTATACCTCCACATCACCACCATTTAGCCATCTCTGATAAGTTTTCTATGGACACCACATTCATGAGTTCTTGAATTCTTTGAGAATTCCTTCTGACTCTAAGATTCTAGTCATTTTGGCTTGCTGCTGTGTAGTAAGGGTTTCTGGAAGTAAATTCAAGGAACACCTTGCCAATAATGCTTCTACTGCTTAAATTAAAGAAATCTAGTAGCCTCTTCTTTGAGACTCAACCTCTGTTGTTCTCAGCAGTTCTTCTGGGAACCTGAATCTGTTGGCTCTCGAAAAGATTCTCTCTAGTCACTGGTTTATTTCAATAGCATGTTTCCCTTGACGTCTCTCTGAAGTGTAAAGATGCTTACAACCTTGGCCTTGAAGTTTGGTTAGGTGATTCCTGTGCTTTTGTGTTGACATCTAAGTGATTTATGAACATCATTACCCTTTTGTTGGACTCTTGCTTTTTGTGTCTCCAGCATTGCCTGGGCCTAGAGCCCAAGTACTTTGCTCCTTGAATTAATAGCAATGATAGACATATGCTCCTGGCTATTGCCAAAGGTACTCCTGGTGTTCGTGTGGGAGGGGCCAGGATGGGAAGGGTGCGCCTCTCTTCCCCTTTTCCTGCTCCATTCTCTCAGCTCCTTTTTTTTTTAATGTGTTGACGGTGGACACGCATGCACGCACAGAGAGAAGCCACTGCTTGAACACAAAAGCCCTGAGCTCTGGATGTCTTCCTCACAAGCTCTCTTGAGGATCCATGACTTCATGAATATTCTGCACTCTTTGTCTGCTCCTGAAACACCCTATCAGGTGAGTGAGCCCTGGGACCCCCAATCTAAGTGTGGTGACAGTTCTTAGGGGAGAAGTCTGAGAGGACCTCCTGGCTTCTCCTGTAGATAGATCCTTTTAGCTATGGTGAACAGTCTTGTGCAAATTCTTTCTGACCTGTCACCCTGATCTCTTGGAGTTGAGGTTTTCTTATAGGTTGGTGGTTATCGGGACAGTGAGAAGGAGGGTGAAGCTGCTATTGGAAAATGTGACTGTAATATTCTCTACATATACTTCAAATTCTCTGACTTCTCAGACAGACATGGGAGTTTTGGCTTTGTTGATTTGTATGTGGAGGTGGAGAAGAACATTATTTTAAAAAGCTTTGAAATTCCTTCCATCCCTTCTAGATAGTGGGAGTAGAGGAATAGAATTGTTAGGAGGCTTGAGGCAAACACCTTTTTATGATGAATTGAGCTTAAATATTTTATTCTATTTTTATTATCATTAAGTAGTTGTACAAAAGGATTACCATTCAACAAACCAGTTTATAAATACAATGCATCTTTGATCCATATCACCACTTTCCTCATTCTCCGCCCCCTCCTATCCAAACCCAACCCGTACCTTCAATTTTCCTAGTTTCATAAGATATGCAATGAATATTAAGACAGCATTCTCCCCCACCTTCCTCTCTTCTTCTTCTCTTCACCATTTGAATTTAAGTTGGCTTCCATTTTCTCAGCCTACCCAGCCAAAGTTGGAACAGCTCAATCTCCTCTTTCATTTTCTGGGAAGTTTGGTGGCTCTAAGACAATCTACTCATGTGTTTGCTGATCCACGGACAAAGAATTTGCTTATGCTAGGAGTTGACTTCATTGATCTTGTATGTCTGGATGGCCTAGCTGTTTGGCCTGGTGTAGACAAACTCTTCATCTGATTGACAGGACTATTGAACTCAGAGGCTCAAGGCTTACCAATGAAGAGGCTGTTCAGATTCTCCTATATCTTGTACAGTTATGAAAAACTAATGAGGAAAGGCCCTGGTATATGTCTAAATCCATGTCCCTGCAGAGCACAGTCTCCTTCTCATAAGTGTGTACAGGTTTCCATCACAAATGTGCACCAGAATCACTGGGGACCTCTGTCCATGCAGATTCTCTCTCAGGTGCCTCCCAGATCCAGCCCATCAGAGCTCTGGAAGGGAGCCAGAGATGACACTTCCAGCAGGAATCCCAGGTGACTCTGTACTTAAGACCCAGCCGTCTCACATGTGGACTTTAAAAACTCATGTGGAGAATGTTTCTCATTGCTCAGTGTAAAACTTTCTTTAATAGCATCTCTGCTCATAGTGGAAACATTCCTGAGACAAAGAAAACTAAGTACCAGGAATCTACAGGCTAAAACCCGAAGGGGACACAATATGGGCCTCAAAATGTTCTCATGCTGTTTCATACCTGTCAGGGCAGGTGAGTGAAGGCCTCATTACCTGGCTGCCTGCTGTGAGGGAGCCTCTGTCACCTCCCTAGATGTCCTAGCTAAGCCTGAATCGCTTTTTTCAAAGGCTGGACACAAACATGCTTTGATTCCAGGTGGAATCCATTTTCACTTCGAATCATCAAATACTCACTCTGAAGGGAATTTAGAGATCTATTCCAGAACTCCCATTTATTCTTCTATACATCTATATATATACATATATATACATACATACATACATATATATATATATATATATGAGGAATTTTAGGTTAGAAACAGACAGAAAAAAATGCTATGATGATAAATTCCTGAATGTATCAGGAATTCAAAGCGCTTCAGAGAGGGAAGAACTTGGACAGAGAGCAGTCAACTAGGAACAAAATCATTTTCACCAAATCCAGAAATGAGCTTTAGTTTCCTGAGAATATCTTTAAGAGAGGTGTGTTTGCCAGGCAAGGACTTTAAAATTCCCTGTCTTCTTTTTCTTACCAGCCCAGAAAGGTCAGGGCACTCCTCATGCCTATGTGAGTAAGAAACATTTGGATACTTCCACCCAGAAATGTGTCAGCCCCCAATTGGCATGTGGTATAATTAAGTCTGTAAATATTCAGTACTAATTATGCACCAAGGTCTCTCTAAGTGAACTGTTATTGTTAGCAGGTGAGATGGAGGCAGCTCTGGCCTATTACTATTGAATTCTAAGCATATTAAATTCTGTTTCTGAGTTTTTGTTGGTCCATTTTCCACCTGAAGAGAAACTTTTGGTGCTCTGGTAGTGAAGCAGTTCATCTGATATGAGAGCTGAAGTGCAATGGGAGATAGTGGAGAGAAGTGGGGTAGGTAGGGAATCACATGGACAGAAGTCTTCAGCCTAAAGCAAATTCAGGCCTGTCTGAGGAACCCAGAGGAACCCAGAGAAATTGAAGACAGAAAAGGAAATCAGGGCTGTATCACAGAGTGTGGAAGGTTTGAGTGTTGAAGGGGACATCAAACTGTGGGGAGATGATCTGGGCTGAATTTTTGATAGTGTTGTAAGGAAGAGAATGGATTTGATGAGGTGAGAAGAGGGGGTAGAAACAGCATTTAGGAACTGCAGTCATATAGCCAAGAGCACACCCAAGCCAGGATGGAGGCAGAGAGAAATAGTCAGAGCTGGATATATCTGAGTTTATGGACTGATGACTTCTTCATGAAAACCTTTTGAAAAGTCCTTGGAAGATCAGTATTTTCTAGCAGCACTCAGTCCACCATAAGCTACAGAAGGGCGAGGACCACAAATACTACTTGTGAGTAGAGGCCCACAATCCATACATAGTGAATAGTGCCTGTATGGCACTATGGGAGGAATGATGACACATGTACTTCATAGCCTAAGTTTTCAAAAATTGAGGTTAATTCATAGTAATTAGCATTACATGAAATACACACACAAACACACACATATCTCTATCTATCTATCTATCTATCTATCTATCTATCTATCTATCTATCTATCTATCTATCTATCTATCTTACGTGTTCAGTTGAATGAATTTCACTGTGACGTTCTATGGCCAGTTTACCTAGTTTCGGCTTTATGATTCAAGTCATTCTTTTTCTCTACCCATGTCCCAAATGAAGCACATTATGACTGCCTATGCCTTAGCAGGTGGGGCTTGCAATCCACTTTGTGTGTGTGTGTGTGTGTGTGTGTGTGTGTGTGTGTGTTGAACTCAGGGCCTGACTGTTGTCCCTTAGCTTTCTTTTTGCTTAGGGAGCCATAGCTCCACTTCTGGCTTTCTTTTTTTTTTCTTTTTTTTTTCGGGCTTTCTTTCTGGTTGATTGCCCAGGTTGGCTTCAGAGTTCGCCTCCTGAATAACTAGGATTATAAGCTTGAGCCATTCACACTTGGGTGAAATCCTTTTTCATCCAAGTCAGTGTGTTAGGAGCTCCTGATGGGAGTTATTGGAGCCTTTCTACCACATCTTGTTTAATTGAGCATTGTGATCCACAGCTGACACTATAGCATCTTCAAGTGCCTGTCCTAGGAACATCCTGTGAAGTAAAGGAGACAGAGCCAAAAGGAATTGCTGAGTTTGCTATTAATCTGGTTTGGAGTAAGGGTTTACAGAAAAGTAAAGGGCTAAAGAAAGCAACAGATGATCTAGGCTGGGCAAAAGTCCAGAAAAGAAAGAAGTTGAAACCAGAGAAAAAAAAAGAGTTCTTGAACCAGGAGCAGGTTGGTGGATGCTGGAGAAAAAAATCACTCAGAAGGTGGCTGTGGGCAAGTAGTGCCTGGGAGTTCCTTCAGTCAGTGCTCACTGCTGCTTTCTATACTTGGCTATTTTACAGGTAAGTTGGGACAAAGGACAACCCATAGATTTTTGTTCTGCATAGATGCACATATTTTCTATCTTATAAAATAAACAATCATCAAACATGGTATATGACTACGGACGATATCAACCAGTTTAGACTTTAATTACTGGTCTTATTCTAACATTTATTTAGTGAGTTAGTTGTTCAAAGGTGTTTCAATTCAACACATCAGTTTATGAATACAATGAATCTGAATCAATGTCACCTCTTCCCTCATTCTCCATCTCTCCCAATCCTACACTATTCTCTTAATTTCCCTGGTTCCATTTTCACATATGTTCACTGAATATTATGACTGTATTCACCTACCCTTCCTTTCTCTCTTCATCTAACCCTCCATCCCTTGCTCTCATCCCTTTCCAGACAACATGTTCCAGCATCCTGGTATTCATTCTATTAAACTGAAAATTTGTTGATAAAAGTAATTACACCACGGGACCTATGTTTCTTTGGGCCTGGCTTACTTCACTTAATATAATTTTTTTTCCAAGTCTTTCTATTTCTTAACAAATGAGGCAATGTCATTCATCCTGATGGAGGCATAGAATTCTATTTGTGTGTGTGTGTGTGTGTGTGTGTGTGTGTGTGTGTGTGTGTGTGTGTGTGTGTATATATATATATATATATATATATACCACATATTCTTGATCCATTCATCTACTGAGGGGCATCTGGGTTGGTTCCATATCTTAGCTATTGTGAATAATGCTGCAATAAACATAGTTGTGCTGGTAGCTTTAGTATGGCCTTGCTTATGATTGTTTGGCTAAATGCCCAAAAGTGAGATTGCTGGGTCATAGGGGAGCTCTATGTGTAGTTTTTTGAGGAACCTCCATACTACTTTCTAAAGTGGTTGAACAAGTTTACACTTCCACCAACAATGCAGTATGATTCCCTTTGGGTCACATCCCCTCTAGCATCTGTTGTTATTAGATTCTTGATTATAGCCGTTCCACCTGGGGTAAGGTGGAATCTCAATGTTGTTTTGGTTTGCATTTCTTTTATGGCTAGAGAAGTTGAGCATTTCTTCATGTGTCTATTGGCCATTCTTACTTCCCTTATTTGCAATAACTAGTATATGTCTAGGGTAATCTTACCAGACAAGTAGAAAAGGTCAAAAGCTATGCACATGTGACCATATAAGATGAGGCTAAGCGAAATGAACCCCAAGATAGGGACACAAGAGGTTTTATCTTTGTTGCTGTTGTTTTTAATGTACTTATAATGTATTATACGATTTTTTTGTATGTTCTTCACCCATGGTATAACCCATGTTTTCACTGTATTTGATTCCAGTACCCCACATCTAGTATATACATTTTTCTAATTTGGGATGGGAAGGGAAATAACAAAATGATGAAACAAGGATACAGGTTGACCCACTGTAAGAATGAGATGTACAAGACACTATGTTGTAAATGAACTTTACAATTTGCAGGGATGGGGAGGGAGGAGTTGGGGAAGTGGGGAAAGGAGGGATGGTGAGGGAAAAACAGAGGAGGGGGTAATAATACTTGATAGGAAATGTACTCATTACTTTACTCAGGTAATGGTAACCCCTCTGTACAGTATCTTTACAATAAAAATATATATTAAAAATAAAAAGTAGTTATACCATTGGAACCCTTCCCTTGCATATACACTACTTTTGCTAACATGTATTAAATTTTATAAAACAAACCTTTCAGATTCTCATTGGAAGCAGTTTTCCTATCTCATCATTTATTTTATTAATTGATGAATTGAGTCATATCTGTTATGTGGTTAATTGTATCAGTCACACACTTCATAATGATGTTTTCATAAATAATATACCAATATAGTATTATATAGACTAGAAAGCCTAGATTTATAATGGGCTGTCCTATCTAGGTTGATACATGTATATTTTGTGACATTTACATAGAAATGAAATCACCTAACAATGTATTGTGTTTTTCAATATATCTATCCCCTTTATTAAGCCACTCTATAGTATTAATTGCATAAGAGTCATGATTTGCATTTTGAAAAAATGGCCTTTATTGCATCCCTTCCTCTGAAGCGATGTATAGTAGACCCTTGATATCCACAGGTATATGGTTCCAAGGAAGCCCTCATGTAGGGAAAACTGAATTTTCAGGAGACATGGAGTTCAGTCATACTGTTGATGTTCAATCCACTTTCCCCATAAGGCCACCGCACTTTTGCTACAAATATGCTGCCTTTCAACAAATGGGGCATTTAAAAAAATTATTTATTTTTTATTGTGAAAATACTGTACAGAGGGATTACAATTACATGGCAAGATAATGAGTACATTTCTTATCAAGCATTGTAGCCTCCTCCTTTGTTTCTCCTTCCCATCCCTTCCCATCCTCACCCCCCTCCCCCACCCAATCCTCCCCGCAGCCCCCCCACCAAAGTTGTAAAGTTCATTTTCAACATAACGACTTGTACTTCTCATTGTTGCAACAGGTCCACCTGTAACCCTATTTAAACGATTTGTTTTTCCCCTTCCCCTCCACAAATTATACCGACATGAAATACAGTGAAAGCAGGGGTTATACTGTGGGGGAGGGACATACAAAGCAACAAAGAAATCATCTTATAAATGCGTTAGAAACAATCGCATGAAAGAAAAAAAAACATTTGAATACATATCTTAGGGTTCATTTCCCTAACATCACCTTATCTGACCTTTTCTGCTTGACTCAGACATATACTAGATATTGCAGATAAGGGAAACCATGGGACCTATGTTTCTCTGGGCTTGGCTTACTTCACTTAATGTAAGTTTTTCCAAGCCTTTCCATTTCCTAACAAATGGGGCAATGTCATTCTTTCTGATGGAGACATAGAATTCCATTGTGTATATATACCACATTTTCTTTATCCATTCATCTACTGAGGGGCATCTGGGTTAGTTCCATATCTTAGCTATAGTAAATAATGCTGCAATAAACATAGTTGTGCTGGTAGCTTTAGTGTGGTCTTGTTTGTAAACATTTGGGTAAATGCTCAAAAGTGGTATTGCTGGGTCATAGGGGAGCTCTATGTGGAGTCTTTTGAGGAACCTCCATACTACTTTCCAAAGTGGTTGAACAAGTTTACACTCCCTCCAACAATGAAGTAAGGTTCCCTTCTGTCCACATCCCAAATGGGGCATTTTTGTTTTGTTTTATCACTTCAGTTGAACACATTCACTTTTATGTTTTTCTGTAGCGTTATTTCCTTTTGGAGAGGATAATATCACCAAATTGAGGGAATGGGAATGGCAGAACACACAATGAGTTAGACACAACTGACAGAACCTGGTACTAGTTGGTCATGCCTGTTAGCCTGGACAGTCAGGTGGCCGAGGTCTGGAGGACTGTGGTTCCAAGCCAGTCCAGATAAAAAGTCCAGTAGATTCCATCTCCAACGAACTAGCAAAAAATTATGCGAAAACAACAACAATAGCCAGGCTGGTGGCCTAGTGAGTACAAAACCTTGAATTTAAGATTTAATAATGGCAAAACAAACAAATAACAACAACAAAACTCCCAAACCCATGAGTGATAATAACGTGAGACTGACAGAGTTTCTCCACATCAAGTGAGTTGGGCAAACAAAGCACACACAGAAAATTAAACATTTTAGGGTAGGCAGTATCTTTTGATTTTACAAATGTATTTTTTTGATTGGGCTTGATCAAACTATGTATAATAAATCTATGTCTAAGATAAAGTTGACTGAGTGTAGTCTCCTCTCCTAAGTCTTAGAGTAAATGAGAGGGCTGGGTTAGGCCTCCAACCAGCCTGCCTCCTCAGCAGAGAAGCACATCCTTTGTGGCTGTCCCTAAGGCTCTGTCCTGCTCTGTGGTCAGCCTCCTGGGAAGGCTGGGTCTGGATCATTGTGTCTGGTACACAGAGTGCAGGTGGAGAGAGGTGGTATTTGAAGCATAGGAGTGGGGATACAAAAGCATGGCATGGACAACCCTTTGGTTTTCCATTTGCCAAGTTGTTCCAGCACCCAGGGCTGCCAGTTTCTGAGCCCATGACTCATGCTGAATGGAAATACTTGTACAACAAGCGCAGCTCCTTCCTGCCGGGGACTGAGCTGCAGTGACCCAACCAGCTGGGCACTCTTTCTTACCACTCTAATGTAGCCATGGGAACCAGGAGCTCCCTCCTCTCAGGGCTTTCCTGAAACATGACCCATGTGGGTCTTGCATTGTTGCCAGGTGGGGGTAGAAAGGAAAACAAAGGTGGCTCTTGAAGCCCTAGGAGCTGACCTTAAATCCTGACACTCCTGGGGTGTGAAAAGGTCTGAGGGGACAGCCAAGTTAAGGTAAAGCAATAAAAAGTCTGCGGTTTGTCAGGAAAGCAGCAAGAGTCTAGTTGTACATGAGCAATTTACTGAGGTAGAGCAGCCTGCAGCTGCATAATTGCCTTGTAAAGTGCATGGAAATGCAGTGTCTATGACGTAGCAGATCGTAGGGAATGGGGAGTCATCCACATCTGTGCCAGTAGAAAGAGCGGGTGGTTTGGAAGGTGTAGGAGCCACATTCTTCTTCCGGTTGGCAGTGGGGAGCCAGACAAGGAGAATCTCATTCCCTACACTTTGTGGCCCATCTGGTACATTTTGTATTTGCCTCAATTTGCCTTATTTGAGGTAGGAATGGAAAGTCAATCTTTGGCCCAAAAAAGTACAAAATATTTCATATACATTGCTCATTTTAATCTTCACAACAATTTTAGTAAGTAGCTATTACTTCACAGAAAAAAATTATTATCTTCACAGAAAAAAATGTCTCAGAAGAGTTAAGCTATGAGCCCAAGCTCACACAGCTGGGGCAAAGATGATGCTTGAACTCTGGTTTATGTGACACCCCACCTCCCCGCCACCCCCTGCCCAAGTACCTTATTACTATGCTTTACTTACCTTCCAGGTAAGATTGTGAATCCTGTGGTAGAAAGATTTTAATAAAAGGATGGAGACACTGCCAAGATTTTTCCTCTGGCAGGATTTATTTTGCAGTGGGACTGTGAGGGCTTAATGAGAGCCAAAGTTGTGCCTTCCACATGCCCTGAAGACCTTGAAAGTGCTAGGTATGTAGGAAGTGGACAGAGAGTGGTATTACTGCTGTGAACTTTCATTAGGATGTTATGTGTTTGGAACAAATCCTTCATCCCAAGTGGTTATATAATGCTCAAAACAGCTTTAGAAATTCTCTTTGGAAATTGTTTTTTGAGCTTCAGGTACAACATATATGCCTCAATTGCGACAAGCCTTATTCCTTTGAGGGTACCTTGGAATGCTACAAAAATCCAATCCTAATGCAGAGCCACATTTGGTGAAAGAGATGAAATGTCAATCCCAGATTTTCAGTTCTGTCCCAAACCAAGTTTTGTGCAGAGCAACAAGGCTAATGATTCATGACCCAACATGGTAGATGTTTCTACACTAGAGGGATTTTTAACAAGACTTTGAAGAAACACTACCTTTTCTGGCTTCCACTGACTTCATCAGTCTCATGTCAAACTGCTTGCCCTGTGCTTTCTTTCTAGACTTGGTAGAATACAGGCATGATTACCTGCCTCCCACCTACTCCTACCTCATTTATTTTAAGCCTAAGTTTAAATGCCATTCCTACAGCATCACCCGTTATTTTCACCTGTTATCCCCTGCTCCCTTGGTGCCCTGGTCTTTTTTCTGTACCCTTGGCTTCAGGACCACCATTGTTTCTTTGATCACTACCCTGATGTCAACATTGAATGCAGAATCCCTCAGAAGCATATGTTGTAGAAACTGAATTTGCAGATTCATATTTTACTTGTATTTGGAAGTGTGCCTGTTGGTAGTAATTGGGAGTCCAGAAGATCATGTGTTTGGGCCTCCTATGATAGAATTAGTGATTTTATAAGAAGACGAAGAAAGACCTAAGCTTACATACTTACTCTATCTTCCCATGGATGTCATCTGTCAGATTAGAATGCAGCATGAGGCCCTTCATCAGATGCTGGTACCATGCTCTTGATTTTTCAGCCTCCAAAACCTTGATCCAGTCTCAAATTTTGGGATGGCAACACAGAATGGGCTGAGACAGTAGGTGATCTGGTTGTTGTTGTTTGTTTGTTTGTTGACACTCAGGTGTTTTTAGAAGAACAAATAAACAGCGACATCCATTACTAAACTACTCTGTGATCCCCTCTTAGGGACTACCTTCTTGGGAAAGAGACTACCTTCCTTTCCCAAGTCTCTTCTTGGATTCTCTGAGCTTTCACTCCTATTCCCTGCCTCACCTATCTTCCATCAATCTGCTTCAGTGGTCCATCTTACCCTTCTTGGTTCTTCTTGAGTTCTATTTTTCACTTCTCAGGTCCTTCCTTTACACATCAAATTGTACTTTACCTCCACACCTCCACAGAGCTCTAGCCAGTATGTCCAGTGACAAGCTCCATATTTACATATACTTGGTCCTTGAGTACCAGAGATCCATCTTAAGGACCAGAGTTATGGCTTCCCTCCTGCTCCCCTTCCTGTTTTTTTTTTTTTTCTTGATTATTTTAAAATCTGTCCTGAGGAACAACTACCTTACAGGAGACCCTAGAAAGTGCTAAATGCCTGGTGAAATCACCATTCATTACTCTAGCTTTATCTACCACTGCACCCACACTGTTTGCAGCCCAGTTGTCCTCAAAATATGGCCAACACTGTCAGGATTCCCTGGGAGTTTGCTAAATAATGCATATTCTTGGATTCTACTCTGTACTTCCTGAATCACTTGGGTGTGGCCTAGCCATTCTCCCGATGGTCCTAATGTAAAGAATCTGTAAACCCCTTGGCTGATTCCCCAATAATAATTGTGAACTTCCTCATACTTTTCTTATGAGTGGAATAATTTGCTTCTCATATTGTCTCTCTTCCATTGAAGTAGGGGTACTGAATCTAACGCACCATCTTGGCCATCTTGTCTTCATGGTGGAGGCAGGGAAGTCCCACTTCCCAGGTGATGGGTGTGCCTACATTTCTAGAGGCAGGGGCAGGAACTTGGACCTGGTTACTCGACCTGCCTATCTTTGGATCATGAACTCTCAAAATCCCTATGACCCTGCCCCCTGACCTTACCCTGTTTAGGCCTGGATTAGCTCAGGGGCTGGTATGCCATGCCATGTGTCTCCAGTCAGCTTGTGTCCTGTCTTCTGGCTCTCCTCGAGTCAATATGGCATCCCACTTCAGCTCTCCATTGGAGGTGATCTGGTTTGTTGGTATTGTTTTTCTGTTCTTTCTTTCCTCTCCTGCTCTCATGATTCACTTTTCTGACAGTGTTAAGTGTATTCTCAGGGCTGCATGTCTGTGACAAGAGTCCATCTACAGTCCCTGGCTCTCTAATAAAGACTCCCGATTTGACTTCTCAAAATGTGGCTTCTGTGTTTTCTCACCATCCCTCACTCAATTCTTTCACTAGTCTGTCCAATGGTTTACTCTCTATGAAGAGTTCCATGATGTCCCAACCCTGAAGAACTGCTCTCATCTTTGAGTGTTCTAGCACTCCTCCTTGGAGTTGATGTGTTTTCTGATTTGTATACTTTTCTATCTTCTTCTTTAGATTAGGAACTCACTGGGAAAAGGCATCCAAGATCTTTTCATCCCCATGTTCAGGCTTTAATGAGTATTTGTGGAATTGACATGGGTCTAGGTACTATTTTGAGTGCATTAACAGACATGGGTGGAGAAAGAACTCAGCCAGAGACACTTACCATTCTATCTCAGCAGTGACTTACTGTCCTCGGGCTTCCATCCAGCAATTGGGCCATCCGACATTGAGTGAATTGATTTTAAGGACATACCCAGAATAACTAGAAGGAATAACTAGAAGTCTCCATTTCTCTGGAGGTCAAATGTAAAGGAAGAATAGAGGGCAGACCTTCAGAAAGGTGATGAGAAGGAAGATTTAGGATCTACACCTGAGAATCTAAGTTAGCAAACCTTCAATAAAGAAAACAAAAGAAAAGAAAAAACCCTTGGCTTTCTGATCTGATGGGTTGGCCAAAGTGTATTGTACTGATATAGCAATGGGCAAGCAGAGTTTGGGTCCCTTATAACTAGCAACAAGCCTTTATTTTTCTCTACTTGTTGTATATTGAACTGAATCCCCCTGCAAATCACTCTGTAGAAGCTCTAACTCCCAGTGTGACAAGGTCTGGAGACAGAACTGTTAAGTAAGGTATATAACACAGAGGTTAAACAAAAGTTAAATGAGACCATAAAGGAGGGACCCTAATCCAAAATGTCAAGTAGAGGAGGTCAGGGCATCCCAGACATCTGTGTATAGAGGAAAGGTCACCTGAGGAAAGGTGACCACCTGCATGCCAGAATGATAGAAACCAAACCTGCTTTGCCTTTCATCGGAGACTTTCTTTCCTCAATCTCTATTTTTATGTATTTCTACCTCCTCAGGCTCCACCTTTCATTCTTTGTAACGCTGACAAAAATGTCAACAGAGTAAAACTGAATTTGGGAACTGAGATTTAAATTCTATCAGATAGCTTAGAAACCAGCAGACTGGAAGGTTTGACTTCTATGGTAACAAATCTTCCATTGGAAATCATGTTTCCCAGACTTGTGTTCCATTAGTGCTCTTAATATATATATATATATATATATATATATATATATATATATGCCTATAAATATACATATATGTTCACAATTACATGTCATTTGGTCAGCCCTTCCTGATCTAATTCTGGATTTCTACTCAGCTTTTATGTAACTAGAGATTTAATGATTAAAGAATTCAAATGTACTTAACCCTCTCTAACTCAATTTAGGGTCATTATTTCCACTCTTTCTCTTGTGTCCTCTCTCCACCCTGGAACTTCAAGTTTTAAAAAAACAGTCTGAAACAAGAAATCTTTTTGTGCTTTTAACATGACTATTTCCATAGCTATGGACTAGATCCTGTTTATTGTAGCAGTGGGGAAAATAAAAACAGAAAACTTTTAGAATGAAGAGAAGGTACAACTTAAGTAATAATATCATTTTCATTTTGCCAGTTGATAATTTTATCCTGCTGTAGGTGAAGAAATAGTGTAAAGAACAATGATCATTTAAAGGTCTATCTTACATATTTTAATTGAATATAGATGATGTCTATGAAAGTTCTGAGCCATTAATCATACTAATTCAATTTTATAGACGAGGAAAAAGGAAGTGCAGAGAAGATAAAGGATGTGCCCAATGTCATGCCCAGTCAGCAAATGGAATGATCATAACTAGAATGTCTCCTTTAACTTTCTCAGATATCAGCAACAGTTTCTCACTCTCTATGTCCTTTCCTACTGGTATACCAATTGCATGATTGTTAAATGCTTTGCAATGTTCTGCATGCCTTAGACTCTGCTATTCTTTCAGAAATCTGCCATTCTTATTTATTATTTATTTTTATTATTGGTAATATTGGGGTTTGAACACAAAGCCTTGCCCTCATTTGCCTTGTTTGCTTGACTGGAATTCTATCACTTGAGCCATGCCTCCAGCCTTGCTTTTTGCTGGTTACTTTGGAGAGGAAGTGTCATGGCCTTTTCTGCTCTGGCTGAGTTCAAATCATGATCCTTGGGATCCTTAGCTTCCTAAAGTAGTTAAGATTCTGGGCATAAGCCATGAGACTCCAGCTCCATTCAATATTTTTTATTGGTCTGTCTTCAAGCTTAGTCATTTCCTCTATCATGCCCAATCCATTCTTTAAAAAAATGTTATAAAAATGATGTACAGAAGGGTTACAGCTACATGAAGCAGGTAATGAATACACTTACTTTTGAATGGTGTCATCCCCTCCCACATTCTCTCCCAGTTTTTCCCCTCTCGACATCCTTTCCCCTAAAGTTGTATAATTCATTTCCAACCATAGTGTTTAGTGGCTTCACTGCTGAAGTGGTTCACCCTCTGTCTCACCATTTCTGTGCTTCCCCTTCCATGTCCCAAATCAGATAAACTTATATATAAGACAAGGGGTATAGAAACAAAAACAGTGACAGAAGGGAATAAACCAAAAAAAAAGAAAGAAGAAAAAAGGAAAGATAAAAAGAACTGCAAAGAATATAATTTAAAAAACCGCTTACTTCCATTTCTTGGAGTTCATTTCAATAAGCATAATTTCATATAATCTCAAGCACATAGCTATTGAGCCCTTGAGACCCTTTGCTAAGAATAGCCTCCATTTTTCTCACTGTGTGAATGTTTAGATTGCTGTTTAATTTATCATGTCCAGGTGTTATTATTTGTCTTTTACTATCCATTGGGTTTACTTATAGATTTATAGGCACATCTTAGTTATTACAAATGAGGGATACCATGCAGCCTATGTTTCTTTGGCTCTGGCTTACTTTGCTTAGTATAATTTTTCCAATAGACACATGAAGAGATATTCAACATTTCTGACCATAAAAGAAATGCAAATCAAAACAACATTGAGATTCTACCTTACCATAGTTAGGATGGCCATTATTAAGAAAACTAACAATAATAGGTGGGGATGTGGCCAAAGGGGAACACTACTTTTATACTTGTTCAACGCTACTATACTTGTTCAACCACTCTGGAAAGCAGTGTGGAGGTTCCTCACAAGACTGAACATAGAGCTTCCCTATAACCTAGCAATCCCACCTCTGGGCCTCTATCCCATTGACCACAAACCAGGCTACACTAAAGCCACCAGCATGACCATGTTCATTGCAGCATTGTTTACCATAGCCAAAATATGGAATCAACCCAGAATACCCTCAATGAATGACTGGATCAAGAAAATGTAGTATAGACACAATGGAATTCTATGCTTCCATCAGAAAGAATGACATTACCCTATTTGTAAAGGAAATGGAAAAACTTGGAAGAAATTATACTAAGCAAAGTAAGCAATACACTCTTAAACTCAGCCAGTGAGTCTGACTTTCAGATCTTGAAGGTTTTTTCTTTAAAATTATATAGAGTTGGGGCCAGGTGCCAGTAGCACACACCTGTAGTGGCTTCTCACAAGACTAAGATCTGAGGATCTTGGTTTGAAGCCAGCTGAGGCAGAAAGTATGTGAAACTCTTATCTCCAATTAACCAGCGAAAAGCTGGATGTAGAGCTATGACTCAAGTTGTAGAGTATTAGCTTTGAGCAAAAAAGCCAGGCTGCATTCAGGCCTTCAGGACCAGCACACACACACACACACACACACACACACACACACACACACACACACACACACACACACACACACACACACACACACACACACACAAAAGACATATATGTAGAGAGAGACAGGGCCAGAGACAGAGAGAGATTTCATCCCTCTATTTAAGTTTCTTCATTTTCCCATCCATTTTTAGTCTATCTTTTTCTCAATTTTCTTTTAAATATTGAGATTATTTTCAAAATATTTCTCTTTTAACTATAACCTTGGATATTTGGGGATCTGTTTTATGTATGTTATATATACATACATGCATGCATACATACATACATACATACATACATACTTTTTTATATTTTCATTTTATTTTGTCTTGGCCATTTGCCACACTCTCCTACCTCTTCTCACATCTCATTGCTTAGGATTTTTTGACAGACATTATTTATAAGAGAACCATAGAGACCAAAACAAGTGTTCTTTCCCTCAGAGAGAGTTTGTCCTTTCCCCACCTGGGCAGACAGTATAAGGAGCCAGGAGAGGACATGAGAAGGTAAACTAGACCCTAGTTAGTATCATAGTTGGATTCAGTTCACTCTAGTTTCAACTGTCTCCAGGGTGAGGTCTGGGCCCTGTGTATTATAGGCCCCTTTCTATAGTAGGACTGAAACTTTGACTTAGAGGAATGAAGGGATGGGAGGTGGGAGGTGTGTGTGTTAGTTTTCTGTTTCTGCTTTTAAAAAGTACCTGAGATAAAGTAAGAGGAGGAACAGTTTATTTCACCACATTTCTCTTTTGGGATGAGATTTGCTGTGGAAGTTAAATGCCCAAATATTCATTTTACCTGGAAAGCAACAGCTTCACCTACAGGTACCTCCTGCAAATTTCCTCTACCTCCAGTCACACTTGAAAGGTAAGAGACTGAGATGGGTTCAAAACTTACCACCAAAGTACAAAAAAGTGAGTCTTTGTGTGCTGATGGGATGAGCCATTTAGATGGTCTTCATAAAAGTGCTATTTAAAGAAAGGGTAACTTTCCTTCAAAAGAAACAATATCTTTTAAGGAAAGAGGCCTTAAAAGGAATTCAGTCAATTATAATCAGATCATTGAAACAGACTTATTTGGCTTTGCTTTTCTCTCTGCAATACATTACCAGTTAAAAATCCCTATGCTAAAAAGTTTGGGCTTGTACAAGATTTGAAAGCCATTAATAAAATAGTTCTAGACATCCACACAATTGTGTCCAACCCATACACTCTCTTAACTACTATACCAAGTAATTATGGATGGTTATCAGTGTTGTAATGAAAGGACACTTTCTTTTGCTTCCCTGTGGAAGAAAATCCTCAATTATTTATATTTAAATAACAAGATTCTGATACCTGAGTAGCAGAATATAATACTTTGGTCAGTCTTGACACAAGAATTTTAAAACTCACCTACATTATTTAATAAAAGATTGAAAAGACACATGAGGGATTTAATTAAATTAAATTAAGGGGGCCTTCTGTGTTATGTGGATGATTGCCTGGCCAGTCCTGACTCTGAACACTGCCTTGCCAATACCATTGCATTGCTGAACCATCTCGCACATTGTGGTTACAAGGTAGCACCTATAGAGGCCTAGATTTGTTAGTAATAAGTTACTTAGGTTTTCAGATAAATCAGAGAACCTGTAATCTGAAGCCAAAATAGAGACAGGCGTTTTAAAAAAAAAAAGTTAAACCAGGCACTGGTGGCTCATGCCTGTAATCCTAGCTACTCAGGAAGCTTAGATCTCAGGATCATGGTTCAAAGCCAGCCCAGGCAGGAAAGTCTGTGAGACTGTTATCTCCAATAAACCACTCAGAAAACCAGAAGTGGTGCTGTGGCTCAAGTGGTAGAGCGCTAGCCTTGAGCTGAAGAGCTGAGTGACAGCACCCAGACCCACAGTTCAAGCCCCATGACCGAAAAAAATTATCTATCTATCTATCTATCTATCTATCTATCTATCTATCTATCTATCTATCTATCTATCTATCTATCTATCTATTTCCAGCTCTAGGGCTTGAACTCAGTGCTTGTGCTCTATTCATAAGATTTTCCTTTTGCTCAAGGCTAGTGCTTTGCCATAGCTCAAGTTTACTGGAGATAATATTCTCACAGACTTTTCTGCCTGAGCTGGTTTTGAACCATGGTCCTCAGATCTCAATCTCCTAAGTAACTAGGATTACAGGCATGAGATACTGGTGCTCAGTTGAGATAAGTCATTCTTAACTATGAGCCCCAAAGAACAAGAGACAACTATGTGAATTCTTGGCAATTATGGTGTTTTGTCACATTTGGATTCCAAACTTTGAGCTAATATCTAAGAGAGAGAGACGGGGGGAGAGAGAGAGGAAAACCAAATAAAACCTACCACCACCACTAATAACAACAACAAAACACGTGACATTAAACAAAGGGGAATATCAAAACCACTAAACTTTGAAAACAAAAACTCACGATGGCGCAAGCCTTGGTATTGCTTGATTCACACACAAACACACACACAGATACACACACACACACACACACACACACACACACACAAATTGTCTATACATAAAAACCAAGGCTTAGACCTCAGAGTCTGGAGGGTTAAAACCACAGGCTAAAGAGAGCTATAACTAAGCTGTGTTCCAACATCCTGAAATAGGGAATGAAATACACAGGGAAATGTCCCATAAAAAAAGCTAGCAGGTAGAGTTAACTTTGTTGCTAAAGACTACTGAAACCTTTAAATATCTATCTGTTTACACATCTGAGGTCAAGTCATTGGTTGGAGATTTTTATCTCCTGTAGGCTTTCCATCAAAGTATTCTCAGGACTGGTTAGGACAAAGTTGAAGCATAGTTTCTCATCACTGAACTGGGAGTATACCTCAGCAGCCAAACATTCATGCACTCAATCTCCAGGGAAAAAAATATAGCTAGTTCCTCATAGTTCTTATTATACAGTTTCTTGTTGTATGTAGGCTGAGGCCTGGGTCCATAAAGGGTCACTTAGCCTCTTCAGGGCTTCTGAAATAAATAAATAGAAATAGATAAATTTCTAAACATTTCTATTCTTGGTGTACTGGGAGCCCTTGTGAACTTTTTTGCAGCCCCTATGAACCAGACATGCATGCTCGACAGTGTATGACTCCAGAGGTAAGCAAGTATCCAAGTCTATAGGTATCTCCAAAATGTATTGGAGACTGAAAAAGCAGAGAGTTCTGAATTCCGAGTTGGGGTCAGGGAACAGAGATCCACCTACTATGCCCGCTAGTCTCAACATTTTCAGACCTTCCTTAGCCAGTTAACCAACTGGTGGGAGGGCAGGGACCTAAACTCATAGCTCTCAGTCCTGACAGGAAAACAACCTTCACATAGCTTAGAGATGGAGGCTGAGTACGATTATTACTAACTTCCAGCTACCAATGTGACTTTCAGAAGATGAGCACACAATCAGTTCTTTGGAGTCTGTGTGAATAAGCCCAGGTATATCACTCATTGCAAAGAACCATCATAGAGTCTGCCATGTGTTTGTAAACTTGTGGTTCACATGTTCATCTAACTTTCTTCTCATGATCATTTCACCTTATTTTTTATACATTTCAGTGTGAAAAGAAGATATAAATGCAATTCTTTCTACATCAGCATGCATATTAATTAGACTTAAGCATTTTCAGTATTTCATTTGATGTCAAATGAAAACTAGTCTTAATTGTACATTTTCTGAGTTTTGACAGATTTATATACCTATTATTCCAAATCCTGTCAAGATGTAGAATACCATTACCAGAATTTTCCTTAAAGGTTGGCCAATTAAAACGTTATGCTTTTTTGAACACCAATCATCACTAAGCCAAGACTTCTTTGTTGTATTTAATTCAATATTTGTTCTAGCCTAAATGGATGCTTTCATACCACTTCCAATTTACCATCAACAGAAATTTCCTAACACATAGCCTTCAAAAGTACACACATAACAACAGCCTGAGAGCTGCAGTACCCAAAGGGTACACCCATGTTGAGTCAGCTCCAAAAGCATCACAGACATCAAACAGACCAACCCATAGTCCCCAGTAAACAACACGATAAAGAAGCAGCTGCATTCTCATCCCCTCGGATGCCCTTCAGCTCCAGCTTCCACACAAAATATATGTGGATCATTCTGATAATCATCCTATGACATAGTTGTCATCTCAAAGAAAAAGTCTTTCCCACCCCAACCCCCCCTTGATTGATTCCAAGCACACTTTCATTGGCAGTATATGAATCTGGCTTCCACCTGTCATAAATCAGGAAAATCTGTCGGGAAAGTGAAAAACAAAATCCAGAAAAACACCAAGAAAAAAAAGAGAAAAGAATCGCTTGCTTTCAATTAGGAGGAAGGATATTTTAGACTCGAGGAGGGAAGGAGAAACACTGGGCAGCGTTTCACATTTTAAACCACAAAACTATATTCCAGATGAAGAGCAAATAAAAATATCTTGTGTGAAGGGCCAAAATTTAAAACATTAAAAAAATAATTTAATATATCTGTGTGATATTACCTGTGACAGTAATGGGGCATGAAGACTGAATTTTATTATTTGAGAACTGCTCAGGTCATAATACCTTGCACATACTTTATAAAGTTTCTAATCTGGTCACCTGACTTCCTAGACCTGGTAAAAGTGCAAAGAGGTTATGAGAAGGCATATTTTCCTTAAGTATGAGTGCTATGCAATGATTAAATGAGTGATTGCTGGAAACTTCCAGATTTCATGACTTCATGACCACATGGCTTTCTAGTGACTATATTTTCCAAACTGGCTTTGGATCATTCCTTAGTTAAGTAAAAAATTGATAGCCAGTGGTAATAGAATGTTCAGGAGTTTTGTTGTTGTTATGCTCATTTGACAAATGTATATATTTTCTTCCTGTCTCTTTTTTGCATATTCAGAGTATTGCCTTGTATAATATTAATAATAATTTACTTAGCTGTTTCCCTTCTGTTATACATTTTTGTGTTTTTTCAGTTTTTCCTGACAAATATTGTCACAAGCAATTATGTTGAGTTATTACTTATAAATGGATCAAGGAGTATGAACCTTTCTAGTACTCCTGAGCAATGAAATAAAATCTCCTTCCAAAAAGGTAGCATCAATTTACAAATCTATAAAGAAAAGTATAAGAGTATCTATTTCACTTTACCTTTACTAGAATCAGATGATAGTAATATTTTGAGCACTTCAAATTGAGATGGTTCATAAAGAGTCAGGCTGGATATTCTCCCATACCAATTTGAACAAGGTACCAATCAGGACTTTATCTGTAGATTTAGCAGTATATACATTAAGGTTCTATCTAACATTCTCTGATTGTAATTGTTTTTAATTATTATGTCACCAGTTATACCATGATTAGTTGTATATTAAATCACTTTCCTTTAATTATTCCTATACATAGGAAAAGATTAAGTTCACATAATAGATGTTTCACATTTTGCTTTTTACAATTTTTGGAATCAACATCATACTTAGTATGTGTGCACGATGAGAAGACTTACGATCCACTCCTTTAGCAAATTTCAAAATATAATCGCTATAGAAAACGTACTTCAAATTAGACCGCTTATCTCATTGCTCTTATCTGTTTAGTATATTCTTTGTACAATTTTGTTATATAGGTTAAAAAAGCACTGCCACCCAATTTCCTTTTTTAAAATTTATTTTTAAATCTTTTTTTATTATCAAGGTACTATACAGAGGGTTTACAGTTACATAATAAAGTAATAAGTACATTTCTTGTCAAACTTATTATTCCTTCCCTCATTTTTCTCCTACTTACCCTCACCCCCCCCCCTTTCCCAAGTTGTACAGATCATTTACAACATACTGTCTTGTGAATATTGCTGTTGCATTGGTTCCCGCTTTGTCCTTTGTCTCACCATTCTGTTGTTCCTCTTACCTTTCATAATTCAAATAAACTTACACAAATATCAGGGTGCTAAAACCAAATAGAGTGACAACAGGGAATATATGATAGGGGGAAGAACATACAAAAGAAACAAAAAAATCACATAGTACATTAAAAACACCAACAAAGAAAAACCTCTTGTGTCCATGTCTTGGAGTTCATTTCGCTTAGCGTCCTTTATATGGTCATAAATACATAGCTAGTGAGCTATTCTGCTCATCTGCTAAGATTATTCAGGACGTATACTAATTATTGCAAATAAAGGAAACCTTTGGACCTATTTTTCTTTGGGTCTGGATTACTTCACCTAATATGATTTTTTCCAAGTCTTTCCATTTCCTTACAAATGGGGCAGTGACATTCTTTCCAATGGAGGCATAGAATTCCATTGTAGTATGTATATATGTACATTGTTCTTGATCCATTCATCTACTGAGGAGCATCTGGGTTGGTTTCCTATGTTAGCTATGGTGAGTAATGCTTTGACAAACATAGTTGTGCTGGTAGCTTTACTATGGCCTTATTTGTCATCGTTTGGGTAAATGCCCAAAAGTGGGATTGCTGGGTCATAGGGAAGTTCTATGTAGAGTCTTTTGAGGAACCTCCAAACAGCTTTCCAGAGTGGCTGAACAAGTTTACACTCCCACCAACAATGCAGTTGGGTTCTCTTTTGGCCACATCTCCTCCAGCATCTGTTATTATTACATTTCTTGATTGTAGACATTCTAACTGGGGTGAGGTGGAATCTCAATGTTGTTTTGATTTGCATTTCTTTTGTGGCCAGAGAAGTTGAGCATTTCTTCATGTGTGTATTGGCCATTCTTTTCTTTTTTTTTAGGTTTAGCATGAGATCTTTCTCTTTTACAGAAATAAATTTTACTCTTATTATAGCGGAATTTTTTTCCACAAGATCTTACTGTTTGAATTTGAATAGGCCCTTCATCTTAAATACAATGCTAAAACTATCTTTTTAAAAATTCTGCTATTTTTAAATAAGTTTTTAGTTGTGAAAATATTGTACAGAGGGGTTACAATTACATGGGCAAGGTAATGAGTACATTTCTTATCAAGCATTGTTCCCTCCTCCTTTGTTTACCCTTCCCAATCTTCCCATCTCTCCCCCCTCCCCCCCACCTCCCTCAAAGTTGTAAAGTTCATTTTTTGACATAACGAATTGTACATCTCATTGTTGCAATGGGTCCACCTGTATCCATAGTTAAACAATTGGTTTTTTCCCTTCCCCTCCACAAATTATACCAACATCAAATACAGTGAAAATGGGTTATACCTTGGGGGTGGGGGACATACAAAACAACAAAGAAATCATCTTATAAATATGTTAGAAACAATTGCAAGAATGAAAAAATATATTTGAATCCTTATCTTGGGGTTCATTTCGCCTGACATCAACTTATCTGACCGTTTCTGCTTGTCTCAGACATACACTAGTTATTGCAAATAAGGGAAAACATGGGACCTATGTTTCTTTGGGGCTGGCTTACTTCACTTAATATAATTTTTTCCAAGTCTTTCCATTTCCTAACAAATGGGGCAATGTCATTCTTTCTGATGGAGGCATAGAATTCCCTTGTGTATATATACCAAATTTTCTTGATCCATTCATCTACTGAGGGGCATCTGGGTTGGTTCCATATCTCTATGGTAAATAATGCTACAATAAACATAGTTATGCTGGTAGCTTTAGTGTGGTCTTGTTAGTGAACATTTGGGTAAATGCCCAAAAGTGGGAATGCTGGGTCATAGGGGAGCTCTATGTGGAGTCTTTTGAGAAGTCTCCATACTGCTTTTCAAAGTGGCTGAACAAGTTTCCACTCCCACCAACAATGCAGTAGGGTTCCCTTCTGTCCACATCCCCTCCAACATCTGTTGTTATTAGAGTTCTTGATTATAGCCATTCTAACTGGGGTGAGGTGGAATCTCAATGTTGTTTTGATTTGCATTTCTTCTATGACTAGGGAGGTTGAGCATTTCTTCATGTGTCTATTGTAAGGTCCGCTCCTGGATGGCAAGCAGACTCCACCCTCCTCGCAGCAAAGTCTCCACCCAGTACCTGCGTTACCTAGGCAACTGGAACACCTGGAAGAGGTCACATCTGCATCTGCTGAGGTCACATCTGAATTTGATGTGGCCACACCTTTCCCCGCCCATACCGTACATAAGGCCTAGCCCAGGCCCAGACTCTCTCTTTTCTCTCTCTGTTCTATTCTAGCTCTCTGCTCTCTCTGTTCTATTCTAGCTCTCTCTGTTCTTACCTCTGCTCTCTCTGTTTTATTCTAGCTCTCTCTGCTCTTTTCTAGCTCTTTTCTCTCTCTTTACCAGCTCTCTCTCTTTCCCTACCACGTGGGGTGCCAACCTTGCCTGGTCCCAGCAGGTCTACTGAATAAACCTACCCCTTACCTGAATACCATGTGCGTGCTGGTGCTGTTCTTACTCGGATACCTCTTTTTAAAAACCTAACATCTATTAGCCATCTTTCTTTCCTCTTCAGAGAAGTTTCTCTTTAAGTCTTTAGCCCACTTATATATTGGGCAGTTGTTTCTTTGACGATTTGTTGTTGAGGGATTTAATTTTTTGAGTTCCAGGTATATTTTAGATATGAGAACTTGTCTGTTGTATGGCTAGTGAAGATCTTCTGTCAATCTGTGGGGCTTTTTATTGATCTTGCTAGCTATATCCTTTGCCATGCAGAAGCTCTGCAATTTCATGCAATCCCATTGGTCCAATCTTTCTTTGATTTGTTGGGTTTCTGAGTCTCTTGTAAGAAAATTTCAGCCTGTGCCAAGGAGACCTAGGGTTTCTTCTATTCCATCCTGTAATGTTTTCAGAGTGTCTGGTTTGACTCTGAGGTCTTTGATCCATTTGGAGTTGTTTCTGGTACAGGGTGATATATAAGGATCTAGCTTTAGTTTTTTACAAGTCATTAATCAATTTTGCCAGTACCATTTACTGAAGAGGCTGTCTTTCTTCCATTCTATTTTTTTTAGCTCCCTTAATGAAGATTAGATGACTATAGGTCTGTAGGTTCATTTCTAGGTTTTCAATTCTATTCCATTGGTCCTGAGGTCTGTTCTTGTGCCAGTACCAAGCTGTTTTGATTACTGTGGCTTTGTAATAGAGTTTGAAATTTGTTATTGATATTCCTCCAGCACTGTTCTTTCTGTTAAGGATTGTTTTGCTATTTGGGGTATTTTATTGTTCTACATGAATTTTTGGATTACCTCTTCTATTTCCTTGAAGAATTTGGTTGGAATATTGATGGGTATCACATTGAATTTGTAGATAGCCTTGGAAAGTATTGTCATTTTCATGATGTTAATCCTTCCAATCCAGGAGCATGAGAGGTTTTTCCACTTTCTAAGTTCTGTTTTGATTTCCTTTTTCAGGTTTTTAACGTTTTCATCATAGAGGTCCTTCACTTTGGTTAAGTCCATTTCCTACGTATTTTATTTTTTGTGGGTCTATTATGAATGGAGTTGCTTTCCTGATTTCAGCCAGGCTTTTCTCATTGTTGGCATACAGAAAAGCCACTGATTTTTGAGGGTTAATTTTATACCCTGCTACTTTGCCAAAGTTTTGAATCAGCTCGAGTAATTTGGGAGTGGAGTCTGTGGGATTCTTTAAATATAAGATCTTGTCATCTGCAAAAAGGGAGAGTTTTACTACATCTTTCCCTATTTGGATCCTTTTTATGTTTGCAACTTGTCTTATTGCTGTAGTTAGGCATTCTAATGCTAAATTGAAAAGAAGTGGAGAGAGTGGACATCCTTGTCTCATTCCTGAGTTAAGAGGAAATGGCTTTAGTTTTTCACCATTAAGTATAATGCTGGCTGTGGGTTTTTCACATACATCCTTTATTGTATTGAGTAATGTTCCCTGGGTTCCTAATTTTTCCAGAACCTTCATCATAAAGGGGTGTTGGATCTTGTCAAATGCTTTTTCTGCATCTATTGAGATAAGCATGTGGTTCTTATCCTTGCTCTTGTTGATGTGATGAATTACATTAATTGATTTGTGTATATTAAACCAGCTTTGCATTCCTGAAATGAATCCTGTTTGATCGTGGTGTATGATTTTTTTGGATGGTTTGTTAAAGTCTATTGGTCAAAATTTTGTTGAGAAGTTTTGCGTCGATGTTCATCTAAGAAGTGGGTCTATAGTTCTCTTTCTTTGATGAGTCCCTGCCTGGTTTTGGGATGAGGGTTATGATGGCTTCATAGATAAGTTCGGTAGTGAACTTTCTCTTTCAGTTTAATTGAAGAGTTGGGGGAGTATTGGTGTGAGCTCTGCTTTGAAGGCCTTGTAGAATTCTGTTGTAAATCATCTGGTCCTGGGCTTTTCTTAAATGGCAGGTCTCTTATTGCTGTTTCTATTTCAATGCTTGATATGGGTCTGTTAAGATGGTTTAACTCATCTTCGTTTAGTTTCAGCATGTTGATATTTGCTAGGAAAAGGTCCATTTCTGCCAGGTTCTCAAACTTATTAGCATAAAAGTTTGAGAAGTATTTCCTTATAATGTTCTGAATCTTGGTTGTTTCTGTGGTGATGTTTCCATTCTCATCTCTGAGTTTATTTATTTGGGTGTGTTCTCTTATTTTTCTGATAAGATTTGCTAAGGGTCTGTCAATTTTGTTAATTTTTTCGAAGAACCAACTCTTTGTTTTGTTGATTCTTTCTATGGTGTTTTTGGATTCTAATTCATTTAATTCTGATTTAATTTTAATTACTTCTTTCTGTCTACTGGATTTGGGTTTATCTTGCTGCTCTTTTTCAAGGAGGTTCAGATGTCTCATTAAATTGTTGTTTTCAGCTCTCTCCAATTTGTTGATGTAGGAACTCAGAGCTATAAACTTGCCTCTGAGTACTGCCTTTGCTGTGTCCCAGAGGAGCTGCTAGTTTATGTGTTCATTTTTGTTGAATATCATGAACATTTGAATTTCGTTTCTAATCTCTTCCATGACCCACTGGTGATTCAACAGTGTGTTGTTCAGCCTCCATGTGTTACAGGACTTTCTTTGGTGGCTTTTGGTGTTGAGTTCTAATTTTATTCCCTTGTGGCCTGAGAGAATGCAAGGCATTATTACCTCAATGTTTCTGAATTTGGACAAGTTTGCTTTGTGACCTAAAATGTGGTCTATTTTGGAAAATGTTCCATGTGCTGCTGAGAAGAACATGTATTCTGATGCTGCTAGGTGAAATATTGGGTAGATGTCTGTTAAATCTAATTGATCTATGCAGTTGTTTAGATCTGTGGTTTCTCTGTTGAGTTTTTGCCGAGTTGATCTATCTAGTGGGGATAGTGGTGTGTTAAAGTCTCCAACAATTAATTTCTTTGGATCTATGTGAGGTTTGAGGGAAAGAAGTGTTTCTTGGATGAATTTGGGTGCTCTGGTTTTTGGTGAATAGATATTTAGAATTGTAATATCCTCCTAAAGGAGAGATCCCTTTATCTTTATCTCTTCTCAGTAATTTTAATTTGAGGTCTATTTTATCTGATATTAGGATTGTAACTCCTGCCTGTTTATGGGGGCCATTTGCTTGGTAGGTTTTGTTCTGGCCTTTCACTTTCAAAAGTTGTCTGTTTTTATGGGCAAGGTGTGACTCCTGAAGGAAGCAGATAGAAGGATCTTGCTTTTTAATTCAACTAGACAATCTATGTTGCTTAATTGGAGAGTTTAGTCCGTTAATGTTGAGAGTTAGTACTGAGAGGTGTTTGGGAGTTCCTGCCATGTTATCTACCTTCTTGGGGACTGCAGCAACTAGGTTCTTCCTATGGTTCTTGGATTCTCAGTTTGGGTGCGGTTTCTTGGCCTTTATTGTGGTCTTGTTGATTTTCTATTTGTAAGACATCTTTAAGTATCTTTTGTAGGGCTGGTTTGGTGGAGATATATTGTTTCAGTTTTTCTTTGCTGTGGCAGGTTTTTATTTGACGTTTGGTTATGAAGGAGAGTTTAGCTGGGTACATTATTCTTGGTTGATAGTTGTTTGTCTTTAAGGCATGGAATACATCATTCCAGGCTCATCTTGCTTTAATTGTCTCTGCTGAGAAATCTGAGGTGATTCTAATTGGTTTCCCTTTATAGGTGATTGATCTTTTCTCCTTGACAGCTTTAAGGATCTTTTCCTTGGTCTGAATTGATCCTGTGTGGATTATAATGTGACAGTGGGATGTCTTGTTCTGGTCTGGTCTATTTGGAGTTCTAAAAGCTTCTTGTATCTGAATAGGCCTATCTTTTTGCATGTTTGGGAAGTTCTCTGCTAGGTTCCTGTCAAACAAATTTCCTAGACCGTTAACTTCTTTCTCCAGGTGCTCCTCTACACCCATTATCCTCAGATTAGGCCTTCTGATGGTGTCTTCCAAATGTTGAATAGATCTATCTTATTTCTTAGATTTGTCTTGGGCAGTTGTATTCTTTCTCTATAATATCTAGGCTGTCTTCTATCCTCGAGATTCGATCTTCTGCATGGTCTAGCCTACTGTCAAGACTTTCTACTTTGTTTTTTATTTCTTTTCCTTCTAATTGGTTGGCTTTGATGGCTTCAAATTCTTTGTTGGAGCTTTGTTTTAGATCTTGTATGAACTTCTTTACTTCCTTAATTTGGTGTTCAGTGTTTATTCTCAAATCACTTAGTTGATTGGTTATGGTTTTCTTGAACTCCCATTCCTTCTGTTGGGCTCCATTCAGCATTCCCTTTGTGGTCTCCCTGAATTCTTTCAGCTGTCTCTTTATGGATTCCATGAATGCCTCTATTGTTCTTTGACTATTCTCATCCTGCTCTCACAATTCCTGTTTTACTCTTTGATTAGCTTCCTCACGTTCACACAATTCCTGTAGCTCTCTTTAAAGTTCATTTTTCAACATAGCATCTTGTACATCTCATTGTTGCAATGGGTCAACCTGTATCCCTATTTAAACAATTTATTTTTTCCCTTCTGCTCCCCAAATTATACCAACTTCAAATACAGTAAAGACAGGGGTTATACCATGGGGGAGAGACATAAAAAGCAACAAAAAAATCCATGATACCTTATACATACATTAGAAACAATAGCAAGCAAGAAAAAAAAAAAAACTACTGTGTCCTGGCCATTCTTATTTCCTCTTCAGAGAAGTCTCTCTTTAAGTCTTTAGCCCACTCATTACTGGGTCAGTTGTTTCTTTGGGATTTAATTTTTTGAGTTCTAAGTGTATTTTAGATATGAGGTCCTTGTCTGTTGTATGGCTAGTGAAGATCTCCCGTTCTGTAGGCTTTCTATTGATCTTGCTAGCTATGTCATTTGTCATGCAGAAGCTCTGCAATTTCATGCAATTCCATTTGTCCAGCCTTTCTTTGATTTGTTGTGTTTCTGGGTCTTTATTAAGAAAATTTCTGCCTGTGCCAAGGAGCCATAGAGTTTCTCCTATTCTTTCCTTTAATATTTTCAGGGTGTCTGTTTTTACTTCGAGATCTTTGATCCATTTGGAGTTGATTCTGCTGCAGGGTGATTATATAAGGATCTAACTTTAGTTTTCTATAGGTGTTTAACCAATTTTGCCAGCACCATTTACTGAAGAGGCTATCTTTCTTCCATCCTATCTTTTGGCTCTGCCACCCAATTTTCATACCGTTAGATTTGCTTGGGCAAATGAATGTGAGAGTGACAAAACTGAATGTAATAGGCTTACAAATACAAAGTAGGCTGATAGTGCTTGAATTTTACAGATACAGGACAGCATGTTAATGAATACCCGAAGATATAGGACTAATACTGTCCATTATTACACTAAGAAATTTAGAAATTTAAAATAATATTTATTATGAAGTCTGATGTACAATTCATGTGTATTTTAATTCAGAAACTTTCCTAAATGGCAATAGCAACCATGTGATCTCTCTATATACCTCAAGGAGACTGTATAGAAAACTGTGTGTTGAACTACGAAAAAGCAGAGTCAACAGCTGTTGTGCTTGAGTTCAAGTCCTGACTCTGTCATTTACCAGTTATATAACTCTGGCCAGTTTACTTGACAGTACTGTTTTCCTCATCTGTGATGTAGGGGTAATCGTAAAACTCCTTAGAGTGATTACAAGGAAAAAATGAGTAATTAGATGCATAATTTCCTTTAACATGGTGTGACATGACAAGTGATGAAGTAAAAAGTATATACATTCAGTAGAAAGTATATTTCAGTCTTAAATTTTGATCTTTGCCCCTGATAAATATACCAGTACAATGCGCTATTGCAATACTGGGCAGTGGCAGCAAGCTACAGCTCTAAGTTAATCACATAATCATCAGAGGAAACAACCCATCTCTAAAGTATGCTATGTAGCTAACTTTTGTGATAGTATTTTGTATCTTTGCATCCTATCATAATCACAAAAATGCCCTTTGTGTGCATATGTGGGATACTCAACATGTATTTAAAATGAAATATCTTTTATGTTAAGTGATTTTACCTGAGTATAGGCTAATGTGATCATTCTGAGCATGTTTAAGTTACTCAAAGCTAAGCTATAATGTTCAGTACAGTACACATATTAAGTGTTGTATTTTTTTGGTTGGGTTTTTTACTCTTTTCAGTGCCGATAGAACACAGGGCCTTGTACAGGTGAGGCAAGTACTAAGCTACATTGGCAACTCTTTATATACATTTTTTATTTACACTATTTTCAATTTGCAATAGGTTTATTGGGGCAGAACCATCCTGTAAATTGAAATGCATCTAAACATACTCTAAAAGTATTTAGAGTATTGTGTGTGTGTGTGTGTGTTTACTAAATAAATAGTTCAACAACTATAAGAGAGCTTCCATGGAAAGTGACAAATAGTCACTTAGTCATTGATGGGTCTTGAGCAGAGGCTGGGGGTGGTCCATTCTGTTGAAAGAATTTCTCAGGGGTGGCCAATGGCCCTCTCCACCTCTGAATTCTGATAAACTAACACTGAAGCTGAGCTCACTCTCCCACTGGGTGGTTTTATCAAGACTAGGGACCAGAAAACTTCTGCAAAGATCTAAGTAGTATTTTAATGAATTAATTAGCATATCAAATGTACAAATGTCTTCTATTGTGGTATTTCCAAACATGCTTATCATGTTTGATCAACTGAATAGGACTTTAGAACTTATGGGCCATTCCATTTTCTATGTATTTAACTCTACCACTGAAGCATGAAAATACTCATGGATGGGACATTCCTAAATGAAATGAACTATTGAGTTGGACTTGGGGCACATGGAAAGCTTGCTGGCCCTTGTCTAGAATCTACAAGGCCTGAACAAGTGAGCTGGAAAGAAAAGTGGCTGCCCAGAGGGGAACGGAGAGCAACAGGAAGTTACAAAGGAAGACAGATGGGGCAGCCCACTACAATGCCAGTTGTGAGGTCCCAGGTGATCTCACCTGGACTCTGAGCAGATGTCTGTTTTGGGGCACACAGAGCCTGGCATACACAGAGACACAGAGAGACTATATCAGAAGTAGCTGTACGGTGGTCATCCATTCTCATCACACATGTTTCATCATTGCTTTGCAAATTTTTTGAGAAGAGAACTGAGGCTCTTGTTCTCCTCCAAATCAACTCCAAACCCTTGGAACAAATGCTGTCCATTCTGTGGAGCCCTTGCTGGCTGTCTTTATTTCTTCACCTGCAATAAGATCTCCCTAGGCCCATATGGAAATGTGAAAGTTCATGAGGGACTAATTCAGTGAGACTCTTCCAGGGGAAGCTCAGGCCCCCGGGAAAGTGATTATACACTGATGGAATTTGTGCACACTGGATGGAGAGATGATCTTTGCCTCTTGGCTGTGTCACAGTAATAAGTGGGAGACTGATTATTTCTAAGACTGCAGCTCTTTCTGGCACTGATAAGAATGGAATGCAGGCTACCATGGGGATTCAGGTCACTAATTAGTCCCAGAAGCCTTTATGTCTTGAATCACTGTTATATTAATTAGGCATCAAATTAGAATGTTTGCAAAGGCCCAGTGCCAACTGTACTACAGAGCCCAGTGACAGCATGGAGAGATCAAGGAGTGTCCCGCCCAGACCACTACAGGGATCATCGGATAAAACCATGAGGCCACCCCAGCCTACAGTGACCCCGCCTGATCTCTGCTCCAGCTGTTTGGAACCTCCTGTCAGGGGGCTTGCTATCAGCACAGAGTGCACAAAAGCTTCCTTCCATTCCACAGTTAGTGCTCTGTTGCAGTACTGTGTTCAGCTAAGAATAGACAGCCACTTGTGCACTTTATTTCAAATACATGATGCTTGCAGATGCTTGTTGTCATGGAGACAGCATGTCTGGACTGTTGTCAAGTATTGCCTTTGCAGTGCATAGACTTAGCTTTACCTTTGGTTGCACTATTACTTCTCCTCTACTTTCATCTTTGTTGTGTTCTCTTGTGAGCACAAAATCAAAATCTACTCAATGCTTGGTTGTAAAATAAACAGATGATAAATATCACTCTCTGTGGCTGTTGGGGTATAATTCCATCGAGGGCCTCGGTTGAAGTCATAAACCACAAGAAGTGAAGCATGACCCACAAATAGACTTCAAGATGGAATTACAGTGCCGTAATTCAGAATGGACCTTTGGAAAAAAATAATTCCTCAACACAGCTTTAATTTAGTTAAGGAGTCCAACTGTGGTATCTTCTGATTAGTTCATCAGAAGATATCTGATCAATTTCTTTGCTTAGTGACAGGTATTAATGTTAGAGTGAGCACCTGGCCATTTCTCAAAAAAAGATGACTGATTTTTGAAACCAGGCCATCTGTGCCCCCAAACAAAACAATGGAAAGAGATGCTGGGTCTCACAGTAACCCTAAATGATTACGAGCAGAGGAGACATATTCTTGGTCTGATGGGAAGAAATAATTCTTGGTATTAGGGGCACAGCCATCTTTGCCATTGCTTTTCTTGCCTTTTGTCTCCTCTTCCCCCACACCCCACCCCCGTCATATGATAGAGTGGCTGAGTTTGAGTTTTGTGGGGAGAAAGAGATTCTCACAAGCTCTATTTCTCTTCCATGTATTACCACTTCTCTAAATGTATTTGCTGTTTCCCACGTTAGTTCTGCTTGATCTCATAACTCATTAAAACAAGTCGATCTCATACAATCCAAATTATGAAGAGCTTTTTCATGATGGTTTCTTGTGTGGTGAAAATAAATATACATTACAGAAAATATAAATCAAATCTACCAGTTATTTAGAGGTTGATATTTAAATGGCAGTTCCTTGTGGTTATAAATTAAACAATCAAAGTTCTCTACGTTTTCATTGTAGCCTTGGTATTAAATGAAATATATGTGCAAAAGCTGGCATTAAATGAAACATACATACAAGGTATTAATATATGGACATTTCTTGCCATAATTTGCACCAAAAAAAAATCCATAACTTTTTTTGGCACTAGCACGGTTTGAACTCAGGGCCTCATACTTGCAGGTATTCTACTTGCTTACCGCTGAGCCTTACTGCTGGTCCTTTTTAGCAATGGTTGTTTTTGAGATAGCTTCTTGCTTCCTGCCTTGATGAATGCATGGACCACGATCCTCCCATTCATGCTTCTTATCATAGCTGGGATGTGTGCACCAGCTTTCTGTTGAGGTGGAGTCTAGTAACCTTCTTAACTTATTCTAGCCAAATCCTCCCAATCCCAGCTTCCCAAGGAGCTAGGATTATAAGAGTGAGCCACCAGCTTCTGGCTTAAAAATTCATTATATGTCTATATTTTTTTCTCATTGTTTAATTCCCACAACAAGTCTATTGGGTTATAATCTATATATGGGATATCTACTTAATTTGGTGTGTGTGTGTGTGTGTGTGTGTGTGTGTGTGTGTGTGTGTGTTACTAGGGATGAATATAGGACCTCACAAATGCTAGGCACAGGTTCTACTTCTTTTTTTTGGGGGGGGGGTCCGGTTGTGGGGCCTGAACTCTGGGCCTGGGCGCTGTCCCTCAGCTGAGGTTAGCATGCTATCACTTGAGCCATAGCACCACTTCCAGCTTTTTTGTTCTGCTTATGTGGTGCTGAGGAATCGAACCTAGGGCCTCATGCATGCAAGGCAAGCGCTCTACCACTGAGCCACCTTCCCAGCCCCGGATTCTATTTCTTGAGCCATGCCGCTAGCCCTTTTTTTGCATTTTTTTAGAGACTCTTGCCTCAACCTCATGATCCTCATCCCTCTGCCTCCCAAATAGGTGGGATTACAGATGTGTGCCAACATACCCAGCTTTTAGTTTCTTAATGTGGATTCAGGTAATTGATAGGAAACCATCCATTTTTCTCTGTAAAACACAAAATCTGAAACATGAGTTCTATTTGCAATTCTACCTTGGCTGCATCCTACATATTTTGGTGTGTTATGTTATTTTTGCATTGGTTCAAAATACCTTCTAATTTCTCTTGTGATTAATTTTGGACTTGTGCTTGCCATTTGAGGATTTTTTTCAAAAATATTTTTGTAGTTGATTTCTATTTTAATTCTTTCATGAAAAAGAACATATTTTGCATGATTTAAGTCCCTAAAGATTACTGAAACTTGTTTCAGGATCTAAAATATGATATTTCTTTGTGAGTTTGAAAGTAATTCTTATTTTATTTTTATCAAGTGGAATGTATCATAATTAGGTTAGTTGGCAGGGAGTTTTGTTCAAATGTTATATATATTTTCCATCACTGATATAATCAGTTACTGAGAAAAAGATAGCTTCTAACTATCACTGTGGATTTGTCTATTTCTCCTTTTTTTTTGGTGGGGGGGTGTCTGGTTGTGGGGCCTGAACTCTGGGCCTGGGCACTGTCCCTCAGCTCTTCAGCTCAAGGCTAGCGCTCTACCACTTGAGCCACAGCACTACTTCAGCTTTCTTCTTTTTGCTTATGTGGTGCTGAGGAATCGAACCCAGGGCCTCAGGCATGAAAGGCAAGCGCACTACCACTGAGCCACTTTCCCAGCCCCTCTATTTCTCCTTTTGATTCCATCCATATTTTGTTTGTTGTGCCATTGGTAGATATTATTAGGTATATATACACAATTAGAATTATTAAAGTTACATGATAAATCTTTTTTTTTGTTTTTTGGTGATACTATACTATAATTTGCTTAGCAAATTATAACTACCACTTGAACCAGTTAAATAATTTCCTGCATTGCTGTCAGAATTTTTGCCTATGTGTTTATACATACACAAGGTAAAACAAAATAAAACTCTGGCTTTAGAAACCTAGTTACATGGGACAGCATGATAATCAGCTTTTCCACTTAGATTTGTTTTGCCTCACTTTTTTGTTGTTGTTCTGGTACTGGGCTTGAACTCAGTGCCTCACATTCTTAGTTGGCTTTCTTGTTCAAGGTTGGTACCTTATCACTTGAACCACACATCGACTTTCATCTTTTTGGTGATTACTTGGAGATAATAGTCTATTGGATTTATCTGCCTAGGCTGACTTCGAACTTCCATCCTCAGTTCTCAGCCTCCTGAGTACCTAGGATTATAGACATGAGCCACCAGTGCCCAGCTCTGTTTTGCCTCATTTGAACAGCATATAAACAGACATACAAATCAGGCAATCCTGTGTGTGACTATTTTCCTCAATGCATATTTTCTAGGCTCACCAGTGCTGTTGTTTTTTTTTAATCTATCATTCATTCCTTTTATTGTATTCAATTATATACCATTCTATAGAGACATCACAATTTTTAAAATCTATTCTCAGATTGATAGACCTTTAGATTGTACCCCACTTGGGTGAATATGACTAAACTACCTAGAAATGTTCTTAGTTTTATTTGTGGATGTGTGTTTTTCTTTGGTCACAGGCTATGTTAAATCTTTAAAGACAACCTGCTGTAATTTGGTTTTGTCTTCAGCAAAAATTGGGAGTTCTGATTCCCACATTCTCATCACAGTTAAGCCAATAATTTTTAAACTACATCTCCTATACTAATTGGTATGTATTGATACCTTTCTTTTTCATTTTCTTGTGTGTGTGTGCGTGTGTGGTGTGTGTGTGTGTGTGTGTGAGAGAGAGAGAGAGACAGACAGACAGACAGACAGACAGAGAGGTAAATCCTGTTGAACATAGGGCCTGGGCATCTGGGCACTGTCCCTGAGCTTTTTTAATCAATAGTGCTGGCACACTGACACTTGTGCCACACACTTGTTTGGCTCTTTTTTTTTTTTTTTGCTGGTTAATTGGAGGTAAGAGTCTTACCAATTTTCCTGTCAGGGCTGGCCTCCAATTGCAATCAGATTTCAGCCACCTGGGTAGCTAAGATTACAGGTGTGAGCCATTGGTGCCTGGCTTGTATTGATACCTTTTGTGATTTTATTTTGTTTTACTGAAGACCAATGTTTCACATACCTATTTACTATTATGTATATCTCTTTGTGAAGTATTACTTATTCAAATTCTTTATTATTCTGTAATGTAGCACAAATATCTCCATTACTTGTCTTAAATACAGTTCTAAATTTTGTTTGCGAATCTTTTATTTGGACAGGAGTCAGTTTGAGAAGTTGATTCCTGCTCCTCCTGGGATTAGAGGGAAGCTCACTTGGGCTGGGGCATTTGCCTCAAATAGGGCCTATCCCATAGCTCCTCTCCCATATGCATCCCTCAATATGATCCTGGGATCTTATTTTTCCTCCAAGCAGAGGTAGATAGGTTCTAAGAAAATGTGCTCCAAGTGAATAGAAGTGAATGTTACAATCTCTTATTTGACTTGAGGGATGGTTTGGTCTCAGCTCCATTATAGTCTTGGCCAAAGCAGCACAGGGCTTACCCAGATCCATGGAGAAGAATATAAACTCTGTTTCTTATATGGCAGCAGAGGTATGTGTTTGTGAAGCCATATCTAATCTGGTTGAAATGAGTGGTTTCTGCAATTATCTCTTAAATAATCTGCAATTATCTCTTAAAAATTAAGTTCAATCTCTCTTAAGACCTATGAAAGTTTCATTTCTTACCTTTTCTCTTCAATACACTAAGAAAACTTGGAGGGCTGGGAAGGTGGCTCAGTGGTAGAGCCCTTGCCTTGCATGCCTGAGGCCCTGGGTTCGATTCCTCAGCACCACATAAGCAAAAAGAATAAAAGCCGGAAGTGATACTGTGGCTCAGGTGGTAGAGCGCTAGCCTTGAGCTGAAGAGCTGAGGGATAGTGCCCAGGCCCAGAGTTCAAGGCCCCACGACCGGACCCCCCCCCCAAAAAAAGAAAACAAAACTTGGAGCTAGCCTTGAGCTGAAGAGCTGAGGGATAGTGCCCACCCAGAGTTCAGGCCCCACGACCGGACCCCCCCCCCCCCCCCCCCCCGCAAAAAAAAGAAAACTTGGAGCTCTTTGGGAAAAGTGAGTCAGGTAATACTTTTTCTCTTATTTCTATGTTAATACTAGACAGCTTTCCACTTGCTTCTAGTGCTTTAAAGTGCCTTCAAACAATTGGTTTTTTGCTTTTTAAAATTATGTATCATTGTTTTGGATAATATTAGTTTAATATAAGGTACTACAAGCCAGTTAACCTGATACTGATACCTTATAATCCTAGTTACCACGAGGATTAGTTGTGAAGAATCACAGTTTGAAGCCAGCCTACATAATCAAATCCATGACACTCATCTTCAATTAGCCAATGAAAAGCTAAAATTGGAGGTATGGCTCAAGTAATATAGAGCAACCCATAAACAAAATAGCCAAATGAGTTCAATGTCTTGAGTTCAAGCTCCAATACTGGTACAAACAAAACAACAACAGCAACATCAAAAAAAACCCCAATTCCACTAACCTGGTGTTTAACTTAGCAATTTTCTTCAAGTCTTTATCCTTGGAATTTTTCCTTTTCATGACTATCCTGGAGATACAGGGAGATCCTGCCTTTCAAGTTTGGTCCTATTCTTCCTTACTTTGCAAATTTCGGTGAATGCCAGGCCTCAGTTTGTTCCATTCCTAGGGTCTGTGCTTGTTTCTCAGGCTACCTGGGGCTTGTTTGTCCCAGTTAAGTTTTGTTCTCCCTGGGTCTAATTATACTCTATTTGTTTACTTTAACTTGGTTCTAACAAGATGAGTATAAACTACTTGTTCCAGTTGACTTGTGAGAGGTACCCTAGGAATAGATTTGCAGTATAATTTGGGGGTTTCCTCCATCATGGGCTTTCAGAGTACACCAATCCTGAGGTAAAACAGTGGAGGTCTTAGCAAGCCAATACTATGAGAGATGAGAGGAAAATCTCATTTAAGCCATTTTTTTTCATTCATAAACCCCAAACCATTAGTCATGATTGAAAATGCATCCTTAAACACTTTAGCACTATCAAACAATAGCATCTAATTTCCCTTCTCTTGAATAGAGACCAGCTACAGTGACTCACTTTCAATGAAAAGAAGCAGGACATATTGACAATATGATTTTTCAAACTATGGAAAGGCAGTAGAACTTTGCTCAGACAGCTCTTTTTCTCTCTCATTCTCAGTTATATCTTTTGGAAGCCATGGAGCCAATCAATAGATAGACAATTCTGTTCCCCTATATAGCCACCCATACTAGAAAGACCATGTAGAAGACTTCTGGACATAGAGAATTTTGCTCTTAGGCTCCAACTGTTTTAGCCTTTAGTTGTTTGAATTACCGTAGGGCAACTCTCCATCCAGTCAAGTGCTCTAGGAGCTTTCAGATGATCCCAGTCTTCAAATTGCTCCATCTGTTGCCAATGGAGCTGAAAGCCACCCCTGCTGAGACTTGTCTAAATTGCAGATTTATGAACAAAGCAAGTACTACTGTTGTTGTAAGCTATGTAGTCTTGAGATGATTTGTTAGGTAGCTACCTAACAATTGAATGGATTATGTCCTGTTGTTTCAGTAAGACTGAGAAAATGAGACTTAAGAAAGTTTTCATTATAAGCAAAGGATGAAGACAGAGAAAGTTAAAAACACAGTGCATTGAAAGGAAGAAAGAGGTTGGAGATGTGAAAATTGACAACACAGATATATTTGAATAGCACTTTAGAACTTTTAAATTAGAAGTGATCTTAGGGAAGGTAACACTTAACTCATTTTTAAAAATGAGATTCAAACCAGACACTGGTGATTTATGCCTGTAATCCTAGCTACTTGGGAGGCTGACATCTGAGAATCATTGTTCAAAATCAGCCTGGCCAGGAAAAGTCTGAGAGACTCTTATCTCCAATTAACCACAAAAGCCCAAAGTGGAATTGTGTGGCTCAAGTGGTAGAGCACTAGTCTTGAGCAAAAGAGTTCAGGGACAGTACCCAGGCCCCAAGTTCAAGCCCCTGTATTGACACAGAAATATAAATAAAATAAAATTCTAAAAGTTACCTCCTGTGGGCATGTTCCATAACCAAATAGAGTCCAAGAACCCATAGTTCTACTAGCTGTAGCAGCTCTTTTCTCAGGACACAAAAAATAAAACCCATCAATTTAGTAAATGAAAAACAGAAAACAAAAAATCCAAGGACAAAATTAAATTAATAGATTTTTCAGGCAAAGCTGTACTTGGACCATCATCCAACTACAGTGGAGTAGGAGACATCTTAAGACCAACAAGCCAGAATGAACAAGCCTTTGAATTAAACTCAAAGTGACCACATGAGAAAAAAAATTTGCTTCTTAATAGCTTTCAAGATGTAAAGTTCATATATGGTATACTTACAGAAACTCACTTTAATGAGCTACTGCTTTATGAATAAAAAGAAAAGAAAAGCAACAGCAGCAACAAGAAAATACCATATAACCAAAGATGATTTCTTAATACAGTTGTCCTTTATATGCCTGCATCTGCCTCCTTTCTCCCATGGAACAAGTGTCTGTACCCTCAGGTCCTTGATAAAGAAGTTAGGAAACCACAGTAGAATGTGCAGGTCCTGTGTTCACACAAGTAAGATTAACAAACATTAGACAGCCTCATGGTTTTTTTTGAAGCCAGATCACAATACATTTTTGGAAGACATCAATCAATAACAAATTTGTTAAGTACTGTTGTTTAGGCAGCTGCAATATGTGTGTTTGTATGTGTGTGTGTTTGTGGGCTAGTGTTGGGACTTGAATTCTGGACATGGGCACTGTCCCTCAGTTTTTTACTCAAGGGATGCTATACTACTTGAGCCACACCTCTACTTACAGATTTTTTTCCTTTGGGTGGTTAATTAGAGATAAGCTTTTCAAGGACTTTTCTGCCCAGGTTGGCTCCAAACTGCAATCCTCAGTTCTCAGCTTCCTGAGTTGCTAAAATTACAAGTGTGAACCACAAGCAAGTGGTTGATCTTTTTTTTTTAACAAATTAGGTTAATTAAAAATAATTTACAGGGGCTGGGAAGGTGGCTCAGTGTTAGAGCGCTTGCCTTGCATGCCGGAGGCCCTGGGTTCAATTCCTCAGCACCACATAAGCACAAAGAAAAAAAAAAAGCCGGAAGTGGCGCTGTGGCTTAAGTGGTAGAGCGCTAGCCTTGAGCTGAAGAGCTGATGGACAGCGCCCAAACCCAGAGTTCAGGCCCCACGACCGGACCCAAAAAAAAAAATTACAAATATTGGAAAAGCATTCACATTAAAGGTATAACTCAATGACTTTTGACAGATATGTAGACCTATGTGACCACTACCATAATAAAAATGCAGGAATTTATACACATACTCTTTCTCAGCATGACTCTTTATACTCTGTAGGTAATCCTTGTCTACTTTGTACAGGACCCCAGACAGGCTTTCACTCACTTCAGATTGCTTGTTCTACAGTCTTTTATGGAGTAATCTTTTGTGTTTACTCAGCACAAGGTTTCTCAGGCCAGGTTGGTGCATATAATTGTGTTTAGCAGTAGTTTGTTACTTTTTATTATTGAGTTGTATTCCTTTGTATAGATATATGACAGTTTTTTTTAAATGCAGTCTTAACATATATATATTTAGATTGGTTCTAGTTTGGGGCCATTGTGAACATAGCTGATATGACAGTCTTAAATAAGTTCTTGTGTCAGCAGATACTTGTATCTCTTAGGACAGTACCTAAGGATTGGTCACATGGTAAGATGTATGTTTAATTCTATAAGAAACTTCCAAATGTTTTTCCATGTGGCTGTCTTACATTCATCCTAGCAGACTGATAGTTTCAGTTCCTCCACAGAGCCGCCCCTCTAATGTGTGATGATATGCTATTGACTTAGTCATTTGTGTTTTTTCTGATGCCTAATCTTATCAAGTACATTTTAATGTCTTTCTGTTTATGTATCTTTTGGGTTGTGTTTCTTGTCAAATACATTAGTTTTTTTAATTCAATTGTTTTCCCTCTGTTATTGCAGTATAGGTGTTCTTTAATATTCTAGTACAAGTCATCTATTATACACATGTATTATAAATTACAGATGAATTCCTTCTTAGCAGTATCTTTCAAAGTACCAATATTTTAATTTGATAGTTTAATTGGTTTTATTTATTTTACCTGTGATATTTTTTGTGTTTTATTATTTGGAAATTTTAAAGTTGTACTGTTGAGAGGATAAAAAAGACAATCTGAAAAGATAATCCAATGCATTAGTAAGAGAGTATTAGTTCTGAGTTTTAAGTACACATCAGATCATTAAGTGAGCCTCAAGTAACAAAACAAAACAAAACAAAAAGCATGCTTTGGAACTATCTCCAGAAATTATGAGTTAGATGGATTTAGGGTGGAAGCTAATCACTGGTATTCTTGGCAGATGCTTCGGTGATTCTAAAGTTTACTCACAAGTAAGGACTATAAAAAGGAGGTTGATTGTGTGTAATACATGAAATTTATTTCAAAATGCATAGGGCTTTAGTTAGTGGGATATTTTATAACTTTAAAGAAATCACATGTCATATTGTACATAACAGAAGAATGAAAGAAATATATATTACAAACGTTGCCAAATTTATATTATGAACAATCTTATGAATACCTAAATATCCTTAACTTTATGTAATAAGATGATATGACAGAAAGTGAGTGAGAGGTTAGGGATCCTCTGGCAATTGTAGATGAGTGCATGTGGATGAGTGATTTTAATGGAGTTTTAGAGGCTTAAATCTCACATCACTGTTGTAACTGGTATGCATTTTACTGTAATTGCTGTCTTTTTGCCAAATAAAAATAACTGATGAGTTTAGTGGATTTTGAGATTTAAAAAAAGAAATCACAGGTCAAAGTATAAAACTGGAACTTAACATATAACAATAGTTTATAGCCATAATTTTTGAAACAAAGCTGTTAGTAAAGCAAGAAATGCTTAATATCCTCGAATGCCAGGCATTGTGATATCATAGCATACAAATATATATATGTGGGGAATAGTTTCAGAAAGGGGGTCTGGGTTAGGGCTCAGTGGTAATGCACTCCCTTAGCATGCATGATACTCTTGGTTTGATTCATAGCACCAGACCAAAAAAAAAAGTCTCCAGGAGAGACAAAAGAAATGCTAGCCAAGATACTTTCACAATCATCTTAAGATGACTTTTTAATCATTATGGTTTTTTTTTAAGCCATGAGAAAAAACAACAAGCATTTAACAAAAAAAAGCTCTTTAGAAGAAAATGTATAAAAATTGCTATAGGGAGTAGTAAATGGAACCAATAGAAAAAAATTGCTGATGCATATTGAAGCAATTGACTTGAAATATTTATTTATAGGCAGAACTCTCTGTTATAGCAGAGTCCAGAGTTTAGCAAATCTTCTTCCTCCAAAACACAAGCATAAAACTGGAAAAGAGATTTAAAATAACTGCTTCAGGATTCTGAAAAACAACCAGAAACAAACAAATTGAGAAATGTTTATTCATGACAAATTGCTAGATCATTAGATAAGAACAGAAGGATCTACAGATATCTTCTTGCTGAGACTTAACCTCCCTTTTAGTATCTCTAAAAACCAGATCAGTGCACTAGTTTTACTGAATGAGGGCTGGCTATGAAGACTGCAAATTGAGGCCAGCTTATGCAAAGGTAGCAAGATCCTGTCTCAAAATCAAAGTACTTACATCTGATGGTACATGCCAGCAAATCCAACTATTCAGAAGGTGCATGTAGGAAAATCATGTCTAGGGCTGGGCTGGGAAAAAGTGTGAGTCCCTACCTGAAAAATAAACTAAAATAGAAGAGCAGGAGGTATAGTGAAAGGGTCAGAGCATTTAAGCTGGAGGCACTGAGCTTAATCTCCAGTATTGCAAAATGATAAACACAAGACCAAAAAGGCTGGAGGTATGACTCAAATTGTACCTATGGAAGGCCTAGCATGCTCAGATTTTTTAGATTAATTTCCAGTGTCATTTTCTAAAAAAGAACCGAACAATTAAAATGATACACCAAGATTTGTACATGTAAAGACAGCTATAAAGGAGGAATGGGGGATATCAACAAAAAAGTTATGAGCTCTGTTGAAATAAAATAGTAAATATGGTCATGTCAGTAACCACATGAAATAGCTCCTGAATTGAACACTCTAATGAAGTCATAGATTGCCAGATGAAGTACAAAAACGTTTTATTTATGTGCTGCTTAACAAATACTTTAGCTTTAAAATACAACTAGATTGAAACAGATATACAAACAGCAACAATAAGCGAGCTGGAATGAATATATTACTATCAAACAGAATTTTTTAGAAAATACTACTAGAGATAAAGAGGAATATTTCACAATTATAAAAGATCAACATATCAGAAAGATATAATGATTACACATGCATTTACACCTAACAACAGGATTCCAACATTCACAAAGCAAAAAGAGACCATTGAAAGGCAATAACTCATTATAACTCAAGTTGTAGGCTAAGTTCCAGAGGTTCCAACAGGTCAGGTCTAGCCATTTGCCCTAATATGCCAAATAAAGAGAAGAATAGGGATGAAGGGCTGAGAAAGAAGATTTATTGGTCATCACAGGTGGGAAGAATAAACATGCTATCTTCAGATAGAAAGGTGGGTGAATGTTAAGTCTAAATATCAGAAGAATTAGAGCAAAGAGTGAGAGGTTTATACAACTAGACAGGCCCAATGTGCGGTCTGAACTGTGGTTCTGTGGATCATCATCTCAGGATTGGTCTAGGAGGGGCCTTGTCATAATAAGAAAACCAAGGGGATAGCTTCAACCCTAGTCACAAGATGTTTATGAATTAGTTCTGTTCACCTGGAATCTAGGATGACCTTAGAAGACAATGACTCAGAGGGAAGAACACAGATACAATATGGCAAGATCTTCTGCTTAGTTACCTTTGAACCATTTGCAGCCTCAAGTGAAGAGTCACTGTTTTTAGTAAGAATGGTTTCCAGGAGGGGGGACCAAGATGGCGACGGGGCAGTAGGGAAACGCCACAGCTCTCTCCAACCAAAAAGAGAGTTCGAGTTCCAACCTTTAATCTCCCCAAGAGACCGACAACAACAAAAAGACGAACACTCAGAGAAAAACCAGAGGTGGAAAATAACAAAAAAAAGAAAGAGAGGAAAAGAAGAATTTCAGAACAGAGAAGAGCGAAGACCCCTCCCCCAACCTTTACTGGCCGCGCGGCAGTGCGCCAAGCCGCCGGCCAGCCGGCCCGGCAGGGGCTGCCGGAGCCACAGAGACACAGGGGGCTGCTTGCAGATCACCAGGTACCGGATTGCAGAACAGCGGATCGCCAGGAACAGAGAAACCTACCAGCCGGGAGTCTCCAGGAGGATCCCACCCCACCCATCACTCTCCACCGGAGCGGAGAGGCTCCATCCCGCCCAAGCCGCCCGGCACCAGCAGCGCCACAAAGGGACCTGTCCGCAGACCACCCGCCCAATCGCGATCGCAACGACCCGGCGGGGGGCCGCCCAACCCAGCCCACAACCACCCCAACTGAACTCGGACTGCAACAACAACTGACGGACTGCAACAACAACTGACGACCTACAGGGTGAGTACCCATCAGGGGACAGGGAATCCATCAAGGGAGACCAGAGCTGGAGGGAATCCCCAGACCCTGACCTAGACTCCCTACCCCAACACCCGGACCACAGGACCCACTAAAACTGGGAACTGTTCGAGAGCTCCACCAGCCAGTGGAGCACACTCTGCTGGCCAGGCCAGAGCAAGAGCGCCCCTGGAAGGGAGCTTAAATGCTCAAGCCAGGAACAGTGCCCCTGGGTCAAGACTACCAACAGTAGAAGAAATTTGAACTGTGTCCTCCAGGCTGCATAACCAAGGTGGTATGCACATTAGCACAGGCCTAACGAGCGCGCTCCAGGCTGGGGCCGGAACCAGGCCAGGGGACCGGTGCCTGAACAAAGCAAAAAGGGTCAGAAGTGGGGCTGTGGCTCAAATGGTAGGGTGCCAGCCCTGAGCTGAAGAGCTGAGGGACAGCACCCAAACCTAGAGTTCAAGCCCACAACCAGCCCAAAACAAACAAACAAAAACACATCAGGAGCCCATAGCAGACTCCAGTATTTGGGAGAGTGCATCCAGAGCATCTGATCTTCCCAAGAGCACCCGCAGGAGCAAACACAAGCAGTCTAGGCTGCTCAACCCTTCCAAAGGCGGGAATTGCTACAGCAGAGAGCTGAGAAACCTAAGTGAATAGCAGCTGGAAATAGGCTCCCAACAGAATCCAGATCAGGCACAGACTCTCTCTACCAATACAGAATCAGCAACCAAGCAAAGACAGACACACCAAAACAAGATTGAAGAGCAGTCTCCTGAACCCCCATGCGAAAATCAAAGAGAAAAATCACAAGGTTTACCACTACCCAGGACAGCAAGCTCACCTCAAAAGCCAGCAGCCACGCAGGGGAGAGCCCCAGTGGGAGCAAAGCAGGAATGGAAGACAAAAACTACATCCAAGGGTTGCTGGAGGCAATGACTCAAGAAATAAAGCGAGAAATGGATCAGAAATTGAAAGAGCACAAGGATGAACTATCAAAAGATATACAGGATATCAAACAAAAATTGGATGCAAAAATAGAAGCTGCACAAACCTCAGTAAGAAGTGAGATAAACGCCAAATTAGAGGTAATGCATACTGATCTCACCTCATTGAGAGGTGAGATCAGTACTCTGAGAACCAACATTGAATCCATAAAGGGATCCATTTCCACCATGCAAACCACAATAGAAGCCACGGTCAACAGAGTGAATGAAATGGAAGGTAGAGTGTCAGATACAGAAGACAGAATACACCAACTGGACCAAAAAGTGACAGATATGGAAAAATCACTCAAATTAAACCAAAGGGAAATTCAAGAGCAAGCAGATAATGCTAAAAAATTTAACCTTCGCATAATCGGAGTGGACGAAGGTGAGGAATTCCAGAGCAAGGGAATGCAACACCTATTTAACAAGATAGTCAATGAAAATTTTCCCCACCTCAAAAACGACCATCTTAACTACATCACAAAAGCTTATCGAACACCCAACAAGCAAGATCCCAGGAGAAACACTTCTAGGCACATAATAGTAACAATGATGGATCTGAATAATAAGGAAACAATCCTGCATGCAGCAAAAATGAAGAAGGAGCTATACTACAACGGGAAAAAAATTAGAATCACTGCAGATCTCTCCACACAAACAATGAATGCAAGAAAAGCCTGGGAAAGCACCATACGAGCCCTGAGAGCCAATAACTGCCAACCCAGACTGATATACCCGGCAAAGCTAGCATTCACATTCGATGGAGAACTGAAAACTTTTAATAGCAAAGAAAAACTAAATGAATACATAAACATTAAGCCAGCATTACAAAGAATTCTAAGAGGGGGGACACAACCTGAAGAAAGCAACCAGGAACTGGGACCTGCCCCAAACAGGCATTACTCAAAGTCTAACTGAGCAAGCACAGGAGGAAAGGAAAGAAGAAAAACTTAGGAAAACGGAATGGCAGGGACAACAATGCATCTCTCTATACTTTCTCTTAATATAAATGGGCTGAATTCGCCAATTAAAAGAAAACGAACTGAAGACTGGATCAGAAAACAAGGCCCATCCATCTGTTGCCTTCAGGAGACCCACCTCTCAGCCAAACATACAAACAAACTCAGAGTGAAGGGGTGGAAAAGGATCTACCAATCAAATTCCCCCAATAAGAAAGCAGGTGTAGCTATCCTGATATCTGACAAAATAAACTTTTCATTAAAATCAGTACAGAAAGACAAGGACGGACACTACATATTAATAAAGGGAACAATCCAAGAGGAGGATATAACCATCATCAACTTATATGCCCCAAATATCGGTGCACCCAGATATGTTAAACAAATGCTCTCAAACTTACAGAATAAAATAGATCCCAATACGATAATACTAGGAGACTTTAACACGCCACTCTCACCAAAGGACAGGTCTACCAACCAGAGGATTGGCAAAGAAGCTACCGAATTAAGTGAGGCCATACTTCAAGCGGAATTAACTGACATCTACCGAGTATTTCACCCTAAAACAACACAGTACACATTCTTCTCAGCAGCTCATGGAACTTTCTCCAAAATAGACCATATCATAGTTCATTCAAGGAACTTAAGCAAATACAAAGGGATCGACATAATCCCCTGTATCCTATCTGACCACAGTGGAATCAAGCTAGCTCTCAATAACAAAGCATACCGCAGAAATTTCTCTAATACATGGAAATTGAACAGCACACTCCTTAACAAGGCCTGGGTAACAGAAGAGAAAGAAATAAAAACAGAGAAGAAATAAAGCATTTCCTAGAACTCAATGAAAATGAAAACACCTCACAAAGAAACTTGTGGGAGACAGCAAAAGCAGTCCTGAGGGGCAAATTTATTGCCCTCAGTGCCCACATCAAGAGAATGGAGACAGACCAAGTAAATAATCTCATGTTGCAACTAAAACAGCTAGAAAAACAAGAAAAAATGGGACCTAAAGCTACTAGACGAAGCCAGATAACCAAATTGAGAGCAGAGATTAACCAATTAGAAAATCAGAAAACCATAACCAAAATAAACCAAACAAAAAGCTGGTTCTTTGAAAAAATAAACAAAATTGATGGCCTGTTGGCAAGATTAATTAAAAAAAGAAGAGAGGAAACCCATATTAATAGGATTAGGGATGCCACGGGAAACATCACAACACGTACCCAAGATATCCAAACAATTCTAACAGACTACTTTCAAAAGCTATACTCTCTAAAGGAAGAAAATCTGGCGGAAATGGATGCATTTTTAGAGAAATACAAGTTACCCAAACTGAGCAAAGAAGAAGTTAACCAATTAAATAAGCCAATATCCTATAATGAGATACAGGAAGCTATCAAAAGTCTTCCAACAAAAAAAAGCCCAGGACCAGATGGATTCACAGCAGAATTCTATAAGACCTTTAAAGAAGAACTAATACCCATACTCCTCAAGCTCTTCAGAGAAACAGAGAAGGAGGGAGCTATCCCAAACTCATTCTACGAAGCCAATATCACACTCATCCCCAAACCAGGCAAAGACCCAACCAAAAAGGAGAATTACAGGCCAATCTCCTTGATGAACACAGATGCAAAGATCCTTAACAAGATTCTAGCTAACAGAATCCAGAAACACATAAAAAAAATAATACACTATGATCAGGTAGGCTTCATCCCAGAGACACAGGGATGGTTTAACATACGTAAGTCAATAAATGTAATCCAGCATATCAACAGAGCCAAGGTCAAGAATCACATGATTATCGCCACAGATGCAGAAAAGGCCTTTGATAAAATTCAACATTCATTCATGCTAAAAGCTCTGGAGAAAATAGGAATAGAAGGAACATTTCTAAAAACAATAAAAGCCATTTATGACAGACCAATAGCCAATATTATACTTAATGGGGAAAAGCTACAACCAATCCTCCTAAAAACAGGAACAAGGCAAGGATGTCCACTGTCTCCACTCCTCTTCAACATAGTCCTACAACCCTTAGCCAGGGCAATAAGGCAAGAAAAAGACATTAAAGGGATCCGCATAGGGAAAGAAGAAGTGAAACTATCCCTTTTTGCAGACGACATGATACTATACCTCCACGATCCCAAAAACTCCATCCCCAAACTTTTAGAAATCATAAGTCACTTCGGCAAAATAGCAGGATACAAAATAAACCCACAAAAATCAGTTGCCTTCCTATACACTGATAACGCACAGGAAGAGAGGGAAATAAAGGGAGCAACCCCATTCACAATAACCTCCCAAAAAATAAAATATTTAGGAATTAACCTAACCAAAGATGTAAAAGAACTATTTAATGAGAACTATAAAAAGTTAAAGAAAGAAATTGCAGAAGACACTAGGAAATGGAAAGACCTCCCATGCTCCTGGATAGGCCGACTTAATATAGTAAAGATGGTGATACTTCCAAAACTAATATACAAATTCAATGCAATTCCTATTAAAATCCCAATGACGTACATCACTGAAATACAGAAAACAGTCCAAAAATTTATATGGAACAACAAAAGACCTAGAATAGCCAAAACAATTCTAGGGGATAAAGACAATATGGGAGGGCTATCCATGCCGAACTTCAAACTCTACTACAGAGCTATAATCACAAAGACAGCATGGTACTGGCACAAAAACAGACCCGAAGACCAATGGAACAGAATAGAAGATCCAGATATAAATCCACAGGCCTACAGCCAGCTGATATTCGACAAAGGAGCCAAAGACATACAATGGAAGAAACACAGCCTCTTCAACCGCTGGTGCTGGGAAAACTGGGCAGCCACATGCAGAAAACTAAAAGTGGACCCCAGCCTATCACCATGCACCAACATCAACTCAAAATGGATTAAAGACCTTAACATTAAACCTGAATCTCTGAAACTACTGCAGGACAGAGTAGGAGAGACACTTGAACTAATAGGCACAGGAAGGAACTTCCTGAACAGAGTCCCAGGGTCACAACAAGTTGGAGAGAGACTCGACAAATGGAACTACCTTAAAATAAAAAGCTTCTGCACAGCTAAATCTATCGCAACTAAGCTAGAAAGACAACCAACTAATTGGGAAAAAATATTTACCAGCAATATATCAGACAAGGGGTTAACATCCTGTATATACAGGGAACTCAAGAAACTAATCCCTCCCAAACCTAACAAACCAATTACTAAATGGGCAAGGAAACTAAAGAGGGACTTCTCAAATGAAGAAATAAAAATGGCAAAGAAACACATGAGGAAATGTTCATCATCCCTGGTGGTGAAGGAAATGCAAATAAAGACAACCCTGAGATACCACCTTACCCCAGTCAGAATGTCCCACATCCACAAATCAGCCAACGACAAATGCTGGAGGGGATGTGGAGAAAGAGGAACCCTATTACACTGCTGGTGGGAATGTACACTTATACAACCACTTTGGAAAGCAGTCTGGAGGGTCCTTAGAAAGCTAAAGATTGACCTCCCTTACGACCCAGTCATACCACTTCTAGGCATCTACCCTGAACAACAGGAACCAATATACAAGGACACGTGCACCTCCATGTTTATTGCAGCACTGTTCGCAATAGCTAAGATATGGAAACAACCTAGGTGCCCCACCACAGATGAATGGATCCAAAAATTGTGGTATCTATACACAATGGAATATTATGCAGCCATTAGAAATGACAAAATAATGGCATTTGCAGGGAAATGGATGGAGCTAGAAGGAATCATGTTGAGCGAGGTAAGCCAAGAACGAAGAGACAAACGGTACATGGTCTCCCTCATAAGTGGATGCTAAATCCAAAAGGTTAGGTGATACGACAAAACTAACAGGACTTAAGAAACAAAGAACTCCCGCTCATCTGGTTGAACCACTACTAAATATCCTCATGCTGCTGATCACAAATATGGTATATAACATGTGAACACTGTTATATATTACAGACTGTGGTAGACAATTTGCTCCAGGGAAGTTAGAATGAACTTGTGACTTTGAAATTATGTAATCATTTAATCACAATCAAAAAAAAAAAAAAAAAAGAACCTCGGGGAAGGGAGGGAGGGAGGGAGGGGATGGTAGGGGGAAAACAATAGAGGGGGTAACAATGTTCAAGAGGAAGTGTACTCATAACCTCACTCATGTAACTGTAACCCTCTGTATAGTAGCTTTACAATAAAAAAAAAAAAAAAGAATGGTTTCCACATGCCTGTTGTATATTCAGTAATTATCATTTGAAAGTTCAAGACCTTTACTATTGATAAAAAGTAGATAAAATTAAAAAAAATTTAAAACACTATTGATCATCATGCTGTAATTAACATTTATAAAATACTTTACCCTAGAGCAAGTTATTACATTTTTTCCATGCATGCAAAATCTTCACCAGGATAGAGACTATGATAGCCCTTAAAACAAGTTTGGGAGTCAAAGTATGTTCTTCAGTGATAATAGAACTGAATTTAGAAAAATAAAAAAATCCCCCACAATATCTAGAGATTAGATGACATAATTTTTATTGTAAAGGTGATATACAGAGAGGGTTACAGTTATGTAAATCAGATGAGTACCTTTCTTTTTGAACAGTGTCACTCCCTCCTTCATTGTCTCCCAGGTTTTTCCCTCCTGACCCCTGTACTCCAAATTATATAGTTCATAGTATCTAGTGAGTATAACTGCTGAATTGGGTCATCTTTTGTCCCACCATTTCTGTGCTTCTCCTCCCCAAATCAGCTAAACTTATATACAAGGTGAAGAGTACAGAAATCAGTGGGGCTGGGAAGGTGGCTCAGTGGTAGAGTGCTCGCCTTTCATGCATGAGGCCCTGGGTTTGATTCCTCAGCACCACATAAGCAGAAAAAGTTGGAAGTGGGGCTGAGGCTAAAGTGGTAGAATAATAGCCTTGAGCTGAAGAGCTGAGGGACAGTGCCCAGGCCCAGAGTTCAGGCCCCACAACCAACCAAAATACATAAATAAATAAATAAATAAATAAAATAAATAAGTACAGAAATCAAAAACAGTGACGAAATGAAGAAAATCAAAGGAAAAAAAGAACCACAAACAACACAATAAAAAACCTCTAGTTTCCATTTCTTGATGTTTGATAAGCATCATTTTATATGATCATATGCACATAGCTATCAGGTCCTTGTCATCCTCTCCTAAGAATATCCTCTTTTAGTCTCACTGTGTGATTGTCTAGAATACTGTTTAATCATGTCCAAGTGCCATTTTTTTGTCTTTTACTATCCATTGGGTTAACTTGTAGATTTATGGACACATTCTAATTATTACAAATGATGGAAACCATGCAGCCTATGTTTCTTTAGGTCTGTATTACTTTACTTGATAAGCTTTTTTCCAAATCCTTCCATTTCCTTATGAATGGGCAATGTCATTCTTTCTGATGGGAGCATAGAATTCCATTATGTATATATACCACATTTTCTTGATCCATTCATCCATGAGGGGCATCTGGATTGATTCCATATCTTAGCTATGGTAAACAATGCTTCAATGAACATGGTTGTGTTGGTAGCTTCCAGTGAAGCCTGATTTGTGGTAGATGACACATTTTTAAACAGCCCAAAGTTAAAGAAGAAATTACAAAGGAAATTAAGAAATATTTTTCCCCTAAAGAAATTTAAACATTGAGATACCACCTCACCCCAGTTAGAACGGCTATAATCAAGAACTCTAATAACAAAAGATGCTGGAGGGGATGTGGACAGAAGGGAATCTTACTACATTGTTAGTGGGAGTGTAAACTTGTTCAGCCACTTTGAAAAGCAGTATGGAGACTTCTCAAAAGACTCCACATAGAGCTCCCCTATGACCCAGCAATCTCACTTTAATGTGTGTATATATAAGTGTGTGTAGCATATTCTAAAATGCTTTGACGTAGAAAATGTTTTTAAGATAATCTCCATGTTCTGAACTTCTATTCACTTGGGAAGCATTGGGTTAAGCAATGTTTATACATGATCTCACTGAAAATTCACAATGGTCTTATGCAGTTATTAGTAAGAAAATAAAGTTTATAAAGTTTATGACTTTCCTGCATTAAAATGTCAGATATATGGCAGAGCTGGCTTCAAACCCAGCTCTCCTGGAAGGCAAAGCTAGGACTCCTTTGCTCTCTCCCTTTCCATTCTCAGTGATTTTGCTTTAATTCTCATGTGTACATCTTCAGCCATGAGGACTAAGATGAGAAATTCCTTATATTTGCAATAAAAGGAAAATTCTGTGACTTCTTAACACACCAATTTTCCATTCTTTACTATGGATACCTTTTGATTATTTTAGGTCTATGTAATATAGATCTTTGCTTGCCCTACAAAACATATACTATCTCTGACTTTCTATCTTCCATTCAGATTTTTGTGTATCCTTTTTAGATATCTAAGTCAATACCCCTGACTTTGATGAGACATCTAGCATTGAGGTACTATCTGAAACAGAGGTTCACATTTTGTGTGGAAAACAGTAGATCTATGCTATTCTGATTTGGTGGGAAGATGAAGTAGTAACTAGGAACATTGATCAGGGACAGACATGAGACCAAGATAAGTTATGTTATTTGGGACAAGACGATGAACTCAAAGAGTTCCTTTTAGATGAAGGGCTGCCTAAAGTCAAAGTAAAGTATGTGGTAACTTCCAAATGGCTAATAAGCACTTCCTGAAAACATAAAAGTTGCCCTTTGGTAATATGAGAAACACATTCAACCTGTCTAAGACATGAAGTACAGTGACATTAATGCTTAATGGGGTGTCTAGTTGACAGAGACACTCAAAGCAACTAAGGCAAGCATTGCAGGTGCCCCCACTCTCCTATTCCTTACTGACTGAGTACTATGGGGTGTACAATCTTCTTGGATGTTGCTTAAATTTCATTATTTTTTACTTGGTAATTTTAACATGCACCTCTAGGATTGGTTGAATTTTAGAAGTGGGCTTTGATTGTCTCTATCTCCTCCTTCCTTAGTTGCCTTAATTTCTGTGTGTATGTGCTTTCTGGCACATACAGTTTTCGTTTACTCTCTCATTTCATTGTGGTTCATGTTAGAAAAATGGAGGAGAATGGAAAAGGAATAGGCCGGACTCAATCATCAACAGGCCAGGACTGCTTATTGAGGAACAGTGAGGGGCACAGATGTGCCCATGGGTTTGGAGGTTGTGCCAGAGAGTTGGGACAGGAGCTGGGATTTTATATGAGGTCCGAGCAAGGAGGCAGAGGTGAATGAAAAGCCACTAGGTCAAGGAAGGTGGGGGCCTTTCAGTTGGGCCCACAATGGGATGTTTACAGCTAGGCTTAGGTGGATTGCCTTGCCAGCATACCAAACAAGTTCACACATACCTGGGATTTTGCCTGGGGTCTGTATGGGCCTGGGACAATAGGGTGGAGGTCAATCCTTCAGTCTATCCTTTTCCCTCCTCGTTGGCCCCCTGCTAATATTCTTTTTGCTTGCTCTGTTTGTCTAGAGAACCTTCTAGGTACATGAATTTTGTGACAAGCTATTAAGTCACTGTGAATCAAGCTCCATGGTAACTTTCCATTCAGGTCCAGATACTTTCTCTTGAAAATGTACCACTGGCTTTATTTCCAACAGTAAGAATAATAATGTATTAAGTGACTGAAAACATGGATTTGATTTTCATAAGTGAAAATAGAGACCACAGCAAAACTCATTACATATTCTTCCTCCAGGATATTCTTCTTTGGCGAGAAAAAAAAGGAATTGGAAGATTTTTTTTTTTTTAGTATCTTCTTTCCAATTCTCTTATCTTACAAAACAAAAATTGCAGCCTCAAAGCCCACAAGTCATTTTATTTGCCCTGCCATGTCTTTCATGGTAATGGAGCCGGCATCATAAAGGTACTCTGGAAGAAGGTGGAGGAATGAGTTGCTGAAGAACTTCCAACTGATTTCCAGAAAGAAAAACCAAGTCTCAGTTTTCTGGAGCTGGTTTGAGATTTTCACCTTAACAGATTACATGTATTTATTATGAAAATAAACTTATTTCTAGGGCCCAGAAGGCCTGAAGCCACTGTGAATACAGTGCTTAACTTCACTGAGTCAAGACCCTGGGGTATTTTTCCACTTGGGGCTTCTTTGGGGTTTTAGATTCTCAAAAAACAAGACACAAGAAAAGCTGCAGCCAGGTTCCTAATTGAGACACAGATGGTCTCCTTTCTTCACCTCCACCTGGGCAGGATGACCTAAAACAAAGGTCTCTGAATAGCTCTTCTCTCCAGTCACCTAGGGCTCTTATTTTTCTTTTGTAAATCAACACTTTTTAAGGGTGCCTGTTCCAGAAATAGATACCTGAGAGGAGATTGTGTGGAACAAGGTAGTATTAAATCTCTAGCTGCTTTCTCTCCATTTTCTTCCTTGTTCCCAAAGGCTTTCTTCCCTTTGTCTCAGCTTGCTATTCTTGGCTATACCCAAGGCCAGACAACTTTGCATTTCTATGCTTTATCTGTACCTGAGTGTCTCCAGTTCCTCCCCTCTCTCACCTACCAAGGTATCTCTGTCAGCATTCCCTGATCATCTTTCTTTGACACAATTGACCCCAAAAGGTCTTTCTGGTTATTGTAGGAGCTGAGCCAAACTGTCAGAGTTGTTGTATGGCTATTTGGATGAAATCCTAGATTGTATGGTGAAAGGAATGGCTGTGGGGGAAAAACAGAAGAAAGTTGTTTCCTGAAGGATTAAAGTTTACTCTTCAAGCCCAGCTGAAAATGCTGGGCAGTTAGTTAGCCTGGTGCCCTTTACCTTGGGCCTCAGGTATTGAGGGCTGTCAGTGACTACAATGGCCAGGCATATCATGTAAATTTCCTTATTGGGTCTTGTTGGGGAAATTGTTGAAAACCATTAGGGTCTAAAGGGAGAAGAAAGATCATTAAACGGGGCTGGGAAGGTGGCTTAGTGGTAGAGTGCTTGCCTTGCATGCATGAGGCCCTGGGTTTGATTCCTTAGCACCACATAAGCAGAAAACGCTGGAAGTAGAGCTGTGGCTCAAGTAGTAGAGTGTTAGCCTTGAGCTGAAGGACAGTGCCTAGGCCCAGAGTTCAGACCCCATGACCAACCAAAAAAAAAAAAAGAAAGAAAGAAAGATCATTAACTCCAAGAGAGAAACATCAAAATAAGTAGTCTTCAGGAAACAGGTAAATTGTAAAGAATATGAATTATTAAAAAGGGTATGAAAATGCAGACTTACAAATATTAATAAGGCAAGGTCGCTGTGAGAGTGGGGTAGAGAGTATTTGTTGTTCTATCTGTCAAAGGGTCAAAGGGTCTAAGACATAATTCCATGTGCTTTGAGTCCAGGACTGAGGTGAATGGCCTGGAACCAGATTCATGTGCTGGGGCACCTCCTTTACCTATTGTAATGTGTACCACAGGAAGGAGGGCATGGCTGGATCAAGGTGTTGGCAGGATTTTTCCTGCTTAGCTTCAAGCAGGCAGACTGACCATAAAGTCTTGCAATTAGAAGATTAAAAGATATCTAGCTAGTGTATTAGTTTTGCCCAAAGTTTAGAATTAATTCATTATTTAAAGGCCTTTAGATAATTCTTTGGGCTCAATCCATGTCTTTTCTTCTCCTTTCACATAAGAACTTTCAGTCTTTTAGCAACTATAAAACCAGAATTAGTGGAACAGACTACCATATATTGAGCACTACTTATTATGCCCACACCATGCAGACATGAAGCCTCATTGGGACTGATGAGAAAGGAAAAGTGGAAGACTGCAGATTCTTCACAGCTACTGGGCTCCCTAGCATCTGGTGACTAGGATTCCTGGTCTTATTTATCTTGTTTCTTTCTGGGCAGCCAGAGACTAATGGGTGTGTAATACACTTTAGCTGATTTGAATTGCTTACTACAGAAAGCTGAGGGTTTAAAAGGCAACTTAAAAGATGCTTTTGCTAGGCCCTGTAAATGAACAAAATGTCCCTGGACTTTATATCTTTAACCTTTCATCTGAACTCATCTTTACAGTAGTCACTTTATTTTTATTTTGTAAATGATATTCTTCTTCTTATTATTATTATTTTTTGGTCCGGTTGTGGGGCCTGAACTCTGGGCCTGGGCGCTGTCCCTCAGCTCTTCAGCTCAAGGCTAGTGCTCTACCACTTGAGCCACAGCGCCACTTCCGGCTTTTTTTTTTTTCTTTTTGCTTCTGTGGTGCTGAGGAATCGAACCCAGGGCCTCAGGCATGCAAGGCAAGCACTCTACCACTGAGCCAACTTCCCAGCCCGATATTCTTATTATTTTAAGTAGTTGTGTAAAGGAATTACTATTCGACAAGTTATTTATAAATATATCTTGATCAATTTTATTCCTTTCCTTATTCTCTCCTATTCCTCCCATCCCTCCTCTTCCCCTCAGTTTTCTTTGTTTAGGATACTAATTCAGTTTTAGTCACTTTGTAATCACAATGGGCTCCAGGAAAGAGCAGATTTCAATGCTAAGTATCTTCTGTGGAAGGCAATCTGTCCCTCAAACAGGCAATGCTTTCTTTTTTTAATTATCTTAAAGGAAACAGCCAAAAATCAGGAGATCACCCTTCAAGTAACTTTTCCCAAAGATGAAGTGATAGCACCTTGTCAGGAGCTTGTCCAGAGACAAAGACTGAGCCTAATGTCCAATGAGGCCATACTTGTCACTTGGGACTGCTTTAACTAGGCATATCTTTCTCACTCTTGGCTCCATTTTTCCCTATTTAACCTGAGACCAATATTTGTACCCTTAAAAAAAAAACGAACTAAGTGCTATCTTCCCAAATCATGTTAAGTGAGGTAAGCCAAGCGCAGAGAGACAAAGACACATGTTTTCTTTCAAATATGGAAGCTAGATCTGTGAAAGGGAAAGGGAATTACTGAAACAGCAGGACAAAGGATAAACGAATACAACATAGATACTCGGCACTACATTGGAAATGAACTCTGCAACTTGGTGGGGGGGAGGGATAAGCAGGAGAAAATGAGGGATGGGGTAACAGTTTTTAAAGACAAATGAATTCATTACCTTAACTTATGTAACTGTAACCACCTGCTCATCATCTTTTCAATAAAGATTAAAAAAATAATGTATATAGGGCATCTAGGCCCAAACAGACTAAAGGAGGACATACTTAGGGGAAGAGCCTGAATGTGTAATGCCTCTGAATATCTACACTATTATTTACCAAAATGAATTCCAGGGAATGGAAACATGTGTTTTTGTTGTTGTTATTGTTGTTAGTGGTGTTTCTTTTCTTTTTCTTTTTGTCTTTTTAGGGAGCGAAATGGAGGTACATAAATGGAGGGAGGAACAGTGAACAAATGCAGTCATGGCACACTATGTAAAAAATAAACCATGCAACTTACAGAGGGAGGAATGGAGGAAGGAAGAGGGAGGAAGCAAAGGAAGGCGTGATGTTGTCCAAAAAGTATTGTACTCACTACTTGACTTATGGAATGGTAACCCCTTTGAACAGCTATTTAATAGTAGCAATTAAAAAGATCTTCTCTGCACTTAAAAAATAGTGTTCTCTTCCCATGGGCTACCATGTAATGAATCTCCTTTCTCTGCCCTTTACCATGTCTCTTTATTTGGCATATGGGAGTGAATGGCCAGAACTAATAGGGGACTCCTAGACTTTGAGCCTAGGTTCTTAAATCTTGATTTCAGGGAGGCTGACCTCATCCTCCTCATTGCAACCTGACTGACTGCTCAGAAAAGCAGTCTGAAAACAAGTATGGTGAGTGTCAAGAGTGATCATGTGATAGCACTTGTATCTAAATAATAGCAGCATGGCAGAAGTGCTAAATCATGGAAAAGGCTAAAAGACGGCAGTAGAGAGCAATTCTTGGAAAGAAGTTATTAAGAGAAACGATGAGAGCCATGAGTGGCCACCTTGTTGAGGGCCATCAGCAGCAGAGAATCAGAGAACTGTGACCCAAGGGGACACAACAACTCTTCTATGTACAGACATTCCTGGAAGGCCGATTGTCTGGATGTTTGGCAATGTTGGCAAATATTGTGACATCTCAGTAAACATCCTCAAAGGCATAAAATAGGACACAAATACAATGCTAAAAACAGTTTGAAAGGAGATTGTTTGGGACTGACTTTCTGGATTGAGCTTCAGTGATTGACCAGACTCAAATTAGCACATATACACTAAAGTTCCATATCACTAAACCCAGAGTAAGCTATTGGTCAGATATTTCAAAGAGAGACCACAGACAAATTTCTCAAACAGGCCAGTTTCAGTTGGCATGAAAGAAAGTTCCGCTACTGTAAGCCTTATACTGTAATGTGGAATGAACAGATGGAACCCAATCACTTGCTTGCCTATTTATTTATTTATTTATTTTATGTGGCTTGAACTCAGGGCCTGGGCACTGTCCCTGAGATTTTCATCAAGGCTAGTACACTACCACTTTGAACCACAGGGCTACTTGCATTTTCATGGTAGTTAATTGGAGATAAAGAAGCTCACAGACTTTTTTGCCCAGGCTGGCTTTGAACTGCGATCCTTAGATCTCAGCCTCCTGAGTAGGTAGGATCACAGGTGTGAGCTACTGATACCTGGCAATTGCTTGCCTTCTGTTTTAACACTCTGGTCCTGCCTTATAACCTTACAGTCTTTGAAATGGCCAGTCTGCTTTTTGTCATTTGTTTCTGCTTTGTTCAACTCTTTTCCGTTCATAAACCCAACTTCCCCTGCTGTGTTCATTGGAGCACATATTCTACTTTATAAAGTGTTGCTCAATTCTAGAATTGTAAATAAAACCAATTAAGATGTTGAAACTAAAGTAATTTTTTTGGTGTGTGCCCATACTGGAAATTCAGGCCTCATACTCTCCCTTGACTTTTTTTTCCCTCAAGACTGGCTCTCTACTACTCAAGCTACACCTCCACTTCCAAAACTAAAGTAACTCCATCCTTGGATGGCATCTAAATGATGAGAAGGAAGCCATTAGGCCATAATCTGAAATCAGTGGTTTGATTGTGTATAATTGAGGAGCATACATACTTAGGTTCTGGTTGGCCTTATTCCTATCCTGGAATTTTTGAGGAATTCTGACATGAGGAGTTTCTCATATGGAGCATAGGAGAAGGAGGCAAGGATGGACCTGTCGCACCTGCCTGCATCCCCCACTTACTGCCCACCTCCCACCTGCCCCCTCCAGGTTCTCACACAGAAAATCTTGCTTGTCCTTCTTACAACCTGAACTGTCAAAGAGTTGGGATACAAATAGAGTGAGTTGATAATGGTACCCTCAGAGCAGGTTTTGGAGGATGTGTAAACCTTAATCCATCTGCTTTCCTCTACACCAGTTTCCTTACTGAAGACGTTTGTGATTGGAGACATCAAAGGAAAACTGACATAGATGAAGTGGTGAGAGAAGTTGGGGTTTGGGTGTCGGCTCCTAAAGTTACTGCTGCCGAATATGGGAAGTCCCATGATTTTTCATTCATAAGATGTGCTTAATAAACAATCCCACCTAGCTCAATAATGCATGGAGATGTGGTATATAAAGGTAAAGAAATACTGGAGGACTTATCCCCCTGATGTTCCTTGACTTAATGGAAGGTCTAGGGCTGGACAAAAAGAAAGCCTCCACTAGTCTTTCTCCGTTTGTCCCAGCACTGTAGTGATGAATACCTACCCTGCTCCCTGGGACCACCTAGTTCTGCAGGAATAAACCTCACTGAAGTATTTTGACACAGTTGCTATTTTCACACCTTCCAGAATCTTCTTCTCCAGGGCAACCACACACACAATGCCGTTGTGTAATTTATTTTCATCTTACTGAGGAGACCCTTCCCTCTTCTTCCTGGCTTGGCTCTTATAGCCTAGCCATATTAGTCTTGGATAGCTCTGGGCTGTTTTGGCCTTGAACTGGCATGGTCGTGTTATACCAGCTGGAGAAGGACAACACACCTGTGGGTGTGCTAGCCTGGGTCTGCGAGGTGGCTGGGCAAGGGTCCTAATTACTGGAGTGTGACACAAGACTCTGCCAGCATGACTTCATCCATTTCCTTTCTCCAGCCCCTCTGAGCTCCAGGGACAAGCTGGGGTGTTTTTGCAGCTGCCCCAATCCTTGTAGGAAGGGCCTAGCTCACCTGTGGATCACCCCTTCAGGCCACCAGGTGGACACATCTGGGCTTCAGCTCAGGCCCCCTCTCTACTCTCTGGCTTCCAGAACAGTCATGGTACTGTCTTCTCTTATTACTACTTGCAAAAAGGTGCTATTTTCAACAAGAAAACATAGGAACAGATGGATTGTGGTTTGCAGACATCACATATTAGAGAACATGATAAAACCAGGAGTCAACTCTGCTGAGTCTTTCAGATACAGACAAAGCTCTCACTGCAAATGGGAGGCTCAAGCTGCCAGCTGTGGGAAGAGCCACCACTTCCTGCAAGACGCCAGCCTCCCTCTTGCCGTTGCAGCCACTTCAGCAGGAGGACTGGGGATGGAGGCTGACTAAGCCCTCATGTGATGTCTCCTGCACATGAAAAGATGCTGATCCACTGTCTGGATTATGTCCTTGAGGTTGTTTTTCTGGGGTGGTGTCAGGAGTGCTGAGTCAGCAGGGACTTCTCCCCAGCTTTCTTCTGAGACTTGTCCCTTGCTTGGAATTGAGGGGACAACTGTCTGGAACTTTGAAGCACATCGTCTCTGTGCAAAGTGGCCTTTATTAGGACTGAACCTTCATCCCCAAATCCATCACCTCCCTTAGGGAAAAAGGATGTCAGGTTCCCAATGGGCCAATCAGCTACATGTGATATGAAGTAACATGCCAACATACAACTGGGGACACAACCCAAGAGATCATCCAAACAGGAAATCTGAGTAGGAAGTAAGTCTTGTGACCACAAGAAAACATATTTGGAGAAAACATAATGAATATTAGTCATGGACATTTTCATCATAAGGGAGACTTTTCATTGTAGTACAAGATTGCCAAGGGCCTAGTTCATCTGGAATCACTTTGAAGGTCTTTCTTTGTGACTGGATAAGGTCTGTGGGAAATTGCATTCTGGGATTCTGGGTTTTAGGATGGTGTTTGCCAAAGTGTGTTCTATGAGCTTCATCCTTGAAATTCATTTTTATAAGGAAAGGGTTCCATAGTCAAGTAAAATTGAAAAACATTGCATTCTGTGCTTGTAGATTCACAGAATATATCAGCAACGTGGAATACATATGGGGGAAAAAAAACTTAGGCTAACCCTGTGTTTCAGTAGTACTCAGTTTTATGTGTCTGTAGTAAAAGACTTGAGGCAGATCACATACACATGGAAAATGTTTTTTTTTTTTTAGCGCTCAGTTTTGGAGGTTTAAGGACAGGGTATCTGTGCAGGCTTAGTTCTCAGTAGTGTCACTTCACGGCAGATTTCAATGGCAGAGCTAGAAAGTGATAACAGCATAGGATTAAGAATGGGGAGAAGGAAGGAGAGAGTGTGGGAGAGACTAGGTTTGTTCTTGTCATAACAAGCTCTCCAGAGAACTCCTAACGTCATGTCAGGAAGACTCCACACCATCAAAGACTTCACATTCTCACTAACCCCTGCCTCTGGAGGCTTCTGTCCTCTCCTCGCAAGCACAACATAAGACCAAGTTTTAAATCACAATGGATGCAAGCTTTTTCTTTCTTTCTTTCTTTTTTTATTGTGAAAATACCATACAGAGGGGTTATAATTACATGGGCAAGGTAATGAGTACATTTCTTATCAAGCATTGTTGCCTCCTCCTTTGTTTCCCCTTCCCTTCCCATCTCCCACCAAACCGCCCCCCCCCCCCCCAATGCAAGCTTTTTCAACCACTGCAGTTGTTAGCAAGAATGCTACTAACTTTGCAAGAGATCTCTAAAGCACCATTTGGACACCCTGCCTCCAACTCATCGTATCTTCTCAGGAGGCTGGGAGGTTACTCTTCCCCAGAGATTGTCTCCTTGGTTTATTTAAATAATGCGAGGTTTCTTCATCCAGGGTCGAGTTTTCAAGTTGCTCTCATATTCTAGAAATTTAGTGTCAGAGAAGCATTAAGAAAGAGAGGGAACATGTAATTGTTACCTATAAAATTAATCTTCTCATATTGATGGTAAAAATGTTAGGGCTACAAAAATATTTTAATCATACTCTGAGACTAGAAAGTTAATCCTGTCCAAAAGTTTCCCATCAGGATCTGGTATTCTGGAATGTGTACTTAGGAAGCCTGGATGGAAAGAGGGTCTTAAACACTGAAACAAACCTTTGTTTCTATTGTTCTCTGAAGTCACCCAGGGTTTCATATATACTAGATACTTGAGTCTATGTTTGCCAAATGAAATCCTTAGGGCATAGTTTTATACATGGTCTTGGAACATCCTAAGTGTATAGTCTGTAGTGTGGGTCATTTTGGACTTATTTTTCATGTCCTGGGTTTTCTATGCACAAAAATTTATGATCTGAAGTTTGGAAATGCTTAGAGCCCCAAACCTTCTGTAGAGCCCTTCCAGGCAGCTCCGCCCCTGCACTCACTTTCAGAGATTTCCTATTAGACTTTTCACATGTGGTCTTGCAGACATTGTTTTTGCTAGTCTATGTCTTGATAACCTTGCTTCCCTTGCCATTCTTTGATCATGTGTTATGTGAGCACTTTCTTTTTTTTTGGGGGGGGGGTCCGGTTGTGGGGCCTGAACTCTGGGCCTGGGCACTGTCCCTCAGCTCTTCAGCTCAAGGCTAGTGCTCTACCACTTGAGCCACAGCGCCATTTCCGGCTTTTTTCATTTTGCTTATGTGGTGCTGAGGAATCAAACCCAGGGCCTCAGGCATGCAAGGCAAGCACTCTACCACTGAGCCACCTTCCCAGCCCCTCATGTGAGCACTTTCAACACTACTGTTCTGTGTTTTTCTACTGGCCAAAGTTTTGCGATACCGTATCACGTATAGCTCAGGTTATTCTCATTAAATCTTCCATCCCTGTCAGGCAGGGTGGCTCACACCTGTAATCCTAGCTACTCAGGAGGCTGACATTTGAGGATTGCAGTTTGAAGCCAAATCTGTGAGACTCTTCTCTCCAATTGGCCAGCAAAAAGCTGAAAGGGTTGGAATGGCTCAAGTCTTGAGCAAGAAAGCTAAGAAGGAGCATGGGTTCTGAGTTCAAGCTCCAGTAGTGGCAAAAAAAAAAAAAAAGATAAAGAAAAGAAAAGGAATGAAGGAAGGAAGGAAAGAAGAAAAGAAGAGAGACCTTTTTTCCCATTAAGGATGTACTGAACATGATTACCAATTAGCCTTAGTGTTAGCAAAGACCTTGTCACCTGTTTCAAGATATGCAATGTAGCTAGCCCATTTCCCCCCCCCCCCCCGCCCCCACCTCTCCCTCCGCCCCCCCCCCCCAAACTCAGTCCCTCTTTAATATCTGGTATAGATTTGCTTTCAAAGGGAACCAGGTGAAAGGAGACTGCTGAAGATCTCATTGAGTTTTATGATTGTTTCAGTTTACAATCCAGATAAATTTACCAAGTGCCAAAACATTCCCTGGGAGCTGTCTCTGCGGATCCTCCTGTAGCAGCTCTGGAATTTGCTAGTAGATCAATGATTCTTGGGGTCAAAGAAGTTCTGGCTTCAAAGGGAAAGTGTTCAGCACTGGTTCATTTGCTGACCTGAGCTCCCTCTGTTGTTATTTTATTCTTAGGCACAGAAGGAGACAGAAGGGGCCCAGTCAGTCCTGCATCCCACCCACCTACACTCATACCATCACCCCTAGCACAGGCCTGTAATTACACTGCAGTTACTCACTTTCTGGGTGGCAAGTATGTTTTGATTACGGCTCCTTCATTACAGCCTCTTTCTTGGAGGGAGGTACCACTGTGGGATACAGTATTTTGTGACTTGAAGTCACCCAATTAAAGTTATTAGAGTCTGCATTTACATGATGTTAAAAAAAGAAAAACTCCCTCAACCAATGTGTCAGTTATTTGACTGATTTTTATTCCATGATATTTCCAGCTGATAGGTGTAGTAGAAACCCAATAGGAATGTGCAGGGATTACTCTGTGTATCTGAATTGTCTCTGCATCCATTTCTGAGATGAGAATTTTATAAAGTGACATTGTTCCAGTGTGCAGAAATGTCTCTTAACATTACTTTCCAAGCGCTGAACTGGGATGGGCTGAGGTGGTGCTTGAAAGCAATCACCCAAAAGGAACTCTGCAGAAACCACAAAATAATTTGCAAGGCACATAGAAAAACAGTTGCTTCAGATGTGCCCTGGGCACTCACACACATTTACACGGCTTGGGGAGTTTTGCTGCTTTCATGATGAACTCCATATGTCTCTGTTTGGCTTTCTTTGTTTCCTGGATCCATTCTCTCTTCCTTTGTTTGTCATGTTTCCTTCTGCGGATCACACATGTGCACTTCCTGTCTGGATGGCACCTGGAGGAACAAGAAAACACTTCTCAGAAATCACTAGTGATGGAGAAGCAAGGGGAAGAGAGTCGTAGTGCAGTGTCAGGAGGAGTCTGGTTCATCTCTCCATTTCTGAAAGCCTTCCATAAGGCCTATGTGGCTCCAAGTTTCTAATTCAATGACAAACTGGATGTAATCCTGAGGCTCATACCTTCTCGGCATGAACCTCTTTTCTCCTATCTGATATTTCTAACTTCAACATGGCCATGGGTGAGAAGACTGCATGCAGAATTTTCAAGTAATTGTGTCATTGACCCACCTGGCTTTGATAACAATATCTGGCCCTGGACTTTGTGTAAGACCTTAGGCAATTCTTTTCACCTGGGAGGTATCTACTTGGAAGGTAATTAAAATAAGGTGTTAGCTGGAGCCACCTGGAAATGAGCTCTGACTCACTCTTTCATGGCAGTCCTCACAGTCCACAAGGTATTTTGCAATGCTACCTCACTGACCTGAGAGTGTGGAGAGATTTGATGTTGAAGAATTAGTAGATTATAGAGTGGAGGTGTGGCTAAAGTGGTAGAGCACCAGCCCTGAGCAAAAATTCCAAGCAAGAGTGTACGTACCTGACCTTGAGCCCAGCACCATGCACACACACACACACACACACACACACACACACACACACACACACACACACACACACGTTGTAGATTATAATAGAAATTACGTTCTTTAAAAAAAAATCCCTAACTGGGCGCTGGTGGCTCACGCCTGTAATCCTAGCTACTCAGGAGGCTGAGATCTGAGGATCGCGGTTCAAAGCCAGCCCGGGCAGGAGAGACCGTGAGACTCCTATCTCCAATAAACCACCAGAAAACCGGAAGTGGCGCTGTAGCTCAAGTGGTAGAGCACTCGCCTTGAGCTGAAGAGCTGAGGGACAGCGCCCAGGCCCAGAGTTCAAGCCCCACGACCGACCAAAAAAAAAAAAATCCCTATTGGATGCTAAGTATGTAGTCTGATGTCCAAATTCATAAGATTATTATTATCTTTATTTAGTTGCAAGAAAGCTGAGATTGAGATCTGCCCTGTGTATATATCCTAGCTGAGCCTGACCCAAAGTTATACCTCTAAGCCTTCTGTTCACCTGTCACCTGAATGCAACACATTAGAGGGGAGGAAGTGGAGCATCTGAGGTTTGTTGCTGTGAAATGGGTGGGAAAAAGGACATAGGATCAGTCAGTCCGTTACTGGGCTTAGGTCTCAGTTCTGCTTGTTAATTTAGGCACCTTGTGAATTTCCACAGATAATTATGATCAATCTGGTGCAGTCTCAACAGTTCTCAAATGGTAATGCCTACCTCACAGAGTTGATGTGGTTGAATGAACAGTGTTTGTAAGTGCCAAGTGTCTATAGCATAATGTCTCCTACATGGTTTTTTTTTCCAGCTGTGAAATTGTAGATGCTGGGAAACTTTCAAAGTCATTTCGCAATGACTTCGCAGTGACTTTCACGTACCCCAAACTATTTCTGTTCAACATGAGAATTAGTGTTTCCTGTAATTTACAGCCCAGTTTACTGATTCCTTCTTCCAAGAGAATAATGTTCTTTATATATATAAGCAATAATATTCTAAAGCAGTTTTCTCTGTGGATTTGAGGAGGCAATTCCAAGTATTTATGGGATAATAACAATGATAATTATAATTTCTCCTTATTTAATATTTAGTATGTGCTAAATTCCTTGACATGTATTTTTGTTACTCTAAAATCATCCCCCAGATGTTATTTTACCCACTTTAATGATTATCAATGTCCCCTACTTTTTCCCAGCAATGTCTAATTTTCTCCTGGGCCACAGAATACTGATGCATACCTCTGTGAGTAACATGGTCCTCCTTCTCCTCTTTTGTGGAAAGCATCATATTTTCTGGCAATAAGTCGCAAGTGTAGCATTTGCAGAGTATAAGAGCTCTTTAGAGTTCCCAGTTATCATCATGTGCTATCAGTCTTTGTACCTGCAAACTCCCCCTATGCTTGGTTCTTCATAAAACAGTTTCTGAAACATTTCTCCCTCCACACATCCTGTCCACTGGGACTGCCTATCCACCAACTCTCACACTCAAAAGCATGTCCCCAAGACAGCGGCAGGAAAAGCCACACATAAGAAAAGCATGGCACAGATTTGTAGACAGCTGGTTTGTTCCAAGATTTGGATAATGAAAGTGCAACAATGTAAACCAGTGATCTAACACTTACAAACATTTTATAGTGAAGCAGTCTATAGAGGAGACAAAACTGACCTTTATAAAATAATATAATCTAAGAGAAGAGTTTTTTCCCATATCTCATAGATACACGCAGTAGGCGCATGATTTTGTGTAAAGAATGAAGGCTGTCTCTGAGCCTTGCCTGATAGAAGCTGCCACAGTCTTAGATGGCTTAGTGTTAAAGCAACATGATTCTATGGGCATCTGCATTAGGGCCACCATAGCAAAATATCGCCGACTGGTTGGCTTATGCAGTAGAAAGTTTCTTCTCACAGTTCTGAAGGTTGGAAGTCAGCACTATCGGTTTCACTTGTAGCTTTCCCTTTGCTGACAAAAAGCTGCCTTATGCTAGTTTCTCACTTAGCCTTTCCTCTGAGTCTGTTAGCTTGGTGTTTCTCTGTGTGTCCCTAACAAACTCTAGGGTAACTTCATCCATATGGTAGCATTTTACTGGGGCTCTGTACAAAAGCAAGGAGTTCTCTGGTCCCACAGCCATCTGAGGTGAGGCAGTATAGAGAAGAAGCCATTCTCAATGGCATGAGCAATACAGACAGGAGATATCCAGTGGTGCCATGTGTGGGGGGAAGCTTGAAGCTAAGGGTCTAGAACCTGTGGGAGGGAGTGGGAAATAACAGGAATTGAAACTGGAGCCAGGACAGGGCTCAAACCAGATGGGGCACTGAGTGTCATGCCAGAAGCTGTGAGCATGTCCTGTGGAAAGACAGATGTCAGAGGACCTAAGGAAGACATTGATACTGTCAGATCTGCTGTTTATAAAGATGGTTCTAGAAACTCCATGGAACATGCATTGGCAAAAGCAATGCTGGAGACAAGGAGAACTATCAGAGAAAAAGAAGAAAGGGAATCCTAGGTAAGCAATGGAAAGTGCTTGCCGTTAGATTGAACTTGGCTTCCTGCCATAGTGGGTCCACTTCCTTCACAAAGAACACCAGCTAATGCAGCATGTGAATCTAGTAAGTCCCCAAGCCTTTGAACGTAAGACTTTGTTAACTTTCCTCAGTGATTATTACCCATTTCACTGGTGATTGAATTGTAGTTACAAAACCTTTGTAAGATCATATAGTTAATGAACATTGATAGTTTGGTCTAGATCCCATACTTTACATCACTGACTCCCTTTCTTTAACTACTGATTCCAGGAAGGCTCACACCAATTTTCTGAAAACAGGAAAGACAAAAAAAATAGATATCACAGGGCTGGGAAGGTAGCTCAGCAGTAGAGTGCATGCCTTGTAAGCATGAGGCCCTGGGTTCGATTCCTCAGCACCACATAAACAGAAAAAGCCGGAAGTGGCTCTGTGGCTCCAGTGGTAGAGTGCTAGCCTTGAGCTGAAGAGCTGAGGGACAGCGCCCAGACCCAGAGTTCAGGCCTCATGACCGGCAAAAAAAAAAAAAAAAAAATAGATATCACAGATCTGATACTTCCCCATCCTACTTGTTTCTTGTGCCATAAGTTGCTGTGTACCAAATGCCCTTACTGTGCTGTACTTTGGAGGAGAGGTAAATGCAGGGTGTTTTCTGTCTTAAGGGGTATACAGTTGAATGTGTGTGAAGAAATCAACTGTCATAGTAGAGGAACTGAGAAACAACTAGAACCCTCTGTTAGAGAGTTGTATGCAGGAATATCATTGAAAATGGAAGGAAGGAAGGAAGGAAGGAAGGAAGGAAGGAAGGAAGGAAGGAAGGAAGGAAGGGAAATCTTGGAGGTGTGACTCTGGTGGTTTAGAGCTCCTGCCTAGCAAACACAAGGCCCTGAGTTCAAACCCCAGAACCACTAGCACAAAAGAGGAAAAGTCTTTTCTACCAGAAATGATCACATGCTCTCAAAGATAGCATCACAGGAAGATCATGGCAAGGAGTGACCTCATGATTGTATGATCTTTACTGAACTTATCCTTGGAAGATATGGCTACTGAGAGCAGATAGAAGACATGGAAATGTCTAAGGAATTATGTCTACAAGTCACAGAGGAGATAGGACAGAGCAAATCCATCCATTCATTCACTGATGATCGAATTGTAGGAAACATATTGGGTAGTGGGTAAGCAGCAAGTAAAGCCATGCTTCAGTATTTCACTTCATATCCTGCAGCTTGGGGTAGAGGTAACTCTTGTGATTTAAGAATTGGAGGGCTCTTCATCTGCCAGTAGTGTTTGTAGCAGATAGAATCCTACTAACAGATCTGGGTTTCATTTTTCTCCCTAGTTAAGCAGTGAGCCTTCTTAGTGTTAAGCTTAGTTTTAAAAACTGACACAATTTTTATAAGTAGGCTGGCTCATGCCTATAATTCTAACTACTCAGGATGCTGAGATCTGGAGATTCCAGTTCAAAGCTGGCTTAGGCTAGTTAATTGGAGACCCTTATTTCCAATTAACCAGCCAAAAGCCAAACATAAAGCTATGGCTTACATGCTAGAACATAGGCCTTGGCAAAAAAAGCTAAAGGACAGAACCCACAGTTTGAGTTCAAGCGCCAGTACCCATGATTACTCACAAAAAATTATTACTATAAGGTAGATATCTCAAGTTGTCCTCATGGAATAAAGCTATCACAGTCATTTGTATCTTGTTACTTGTGTTTAAACAGTGCTGAGAGACAAAGTGCACAAAAGCAAATCATTTGCCTTCCTCTTCTGAAAGGCTATCATGATTACATTCCTCTGCACCATGAGAGTTCACAATGACCTCAAAGAGCACTGCGAGATGCTGAGGGAGTTTCTGGGAATCTTACACTCATCACTGACCAGAGAATGTCTCCCTTGTCTTTGTGTTTACAAGCTGAGCAAAGAAACACCGAGGCAGATAGCTACTGAGAGGAAATGGACACATGAAAAAGCAAACACTAAACAAACAAAAATAGATAAGAGTAAACACTAAACAAACAAAAATAGATAAGAGTAAACACCGGCTTTGTATAAATGCCCAAAGAGTGGCATTTATACATCAGATTTTACAGACTAGAACTTTGTTCCCATAGATAGAAAGCCATTGGTTTTCCCAGCCTTCTGGACTCTACTAAGATTGCAGATCCCTGAGGAAGTGGATGAGATCTAGGCTGTTCATGTTGGAGAGGTTAGTAGGTGTGCAGGCCTTCTGAGCTTTTTGGAGGTTTGAGAAAGAGGGCAGAAGAGTGAGGAAGAGGCTGTTGACTTCTCTTCTGTGGCTCCTTATGATATGAGGGCTGAAATTTTTACTTACAAAATCCCTATCAGCTCTATGGTCCTCTCTAACAGCAATGGGGAGAGTTCATTGACCTCTCTCTCCCCACTCCTCTGAGTTGTTGGGAAGGATGATTAGAAATAACTGATTCACCCATCTCCAGAGAGAAGGAGGTACAGAAAAAGCTTGCCTCAGCCAAATCCTCAGATGTCCACAAAGCCAAACATGCAGACATTTGGAAATACCTAAATAATCAGTGGGTTGGATCCAGGGCTAATTCTCATGCAACAAATGTCTTTTGTGCAAAGCACAGCCTGATCATTTTTAGTGTCAGGAAGACACTAATTTCATGGATAGAGACAAAGTATACAAACATATGTGTGTGTGTGTGTTTGTGTGTGTGTGTGTATGTGGGACATAAAGAAGTATGAATGTTAATGAATGGATGTGTGGATGTGAATTTGCAAGTGAAAGTTGGTGAGTGTGTGTTTCGATGAGTGTAAGAGCTTGTCTATTTGTATTGGCATATGGGAGAGTGTATGTGCATGTATGAGAGTGAGTTTGTGAATCCAACTGTAGGTGTGCACAAATGTGGTTATGTCAGTATACATGGGAATGTCATGTTTGTGTGTATATGAGTTTATGTGGGAGTTTTGAGAATAAATTATCGGACATGCTGCTCTGTGATAGGGGTGCATGCACACAAATCCATGTGCATGCGTCTGAGAGCTCTTGAAACAAGGAAGCTGGGTTCCAGCTGGTGACATGGGTAGCATTTCCTGAAATCGTTTCTGACTCACCAGCACTCCAAGACCAGAAAAACTAACATAAAACAATCCAACTATGTAGAAACCTGATTTGCTTTCTCTCAGTTAGTTTATACAAGAGAAGTTGTTATTGAAGAAGGGATTTAGCCCAAGGTTTTCTGAACACCAGAGAGGCTCAGCCTTCATCCTGATTTGGTGTGACCTCCTTCTTACCTTCCTGGCTGGGATGTATCAGGCTGTGTTTGTCAGCTACAGTCCTAGCCAATTTTGCTCAGAGTTCTAGGTTACAGAGCAGTTTGCCTGACCTCATTATGGTTTTCATGCCATGGCATGAGCATCTAATGGAAACCACAGCAAGCTGGAAGTCAAGAGTATTCCTGTGATCCTACAGAGTTCAGCAAAGTTGTCAGAACCTTAATCTGCTCCCTGGTCAACCTGAGATTGGCATCATTGGCCTTCTTGCCTTAGAGACTGGTGAAGACACCTGGGCTAAGGGTGGGAGGACACTGAAATGATCCTAGCCCTATTATTTCGCAGATAGCTTTGAGCTAAGTAAGGAAGTTAAAGGGCTCTAAAAGCCAGCCCCTGTGGGCTTTGGTAGTCTGTACAAATTTCCCTGGATTTTCATGAGTGCTTGCACAGTAAGCCCCTACAAAGAGAGAGAAAAAATTATTTTTCAATTGTCTTCTTTTATCAATTGAAAGCAAACCTTTGTGTTCTACTGCTCTTAAACCTAATTCTGTCATTCTCTGAGCTTCTTTCTTTTGCTCCTATCTCAAGTTTCTGCTGTCTTGCAGGGACTAGCTTGTCCAACTCAAGGTTCCACTTGGCCCTGTTCCAGTCCCATCCGCAGGAAGCAAGTTTCAGAGCCTCCCATAGGGTGGGGACTGGCAGCACAAGTCCGACCCCTGCTGGAATCCTTCTTACTTTGACCCCATGGTCTCTGCAGTTTTCTCTTTGGAAGGGACAGTAAGGCCTAGATTTGAGTCAGTTCTGGTAGATAGGAATTGTATAACACATGCCAATTTAGTTTTCCTTTCTCTAAAAGCATGCACACTCTGGGCACAAATCATTTCTTTGGAAGCTTAGATCAAAGAAATAGGAGTCAAAGATAAAATCTGCTTTCTCGTGTCCATTATAAAAGGCAGCAGAACCTCACTGTCACCATTCAGATTCTGCCTTGGTATTGTAGTTATTCCCTCCTGTCTGGTGAAGCCTTCCCTCCATGCTATGACTATGCACGGAGCTCTTCTTTGTGCCAGCTGGTAGGCTTGGTGTTGGAGGACATGGGTACAAAGGGACAGTTGGACCTATATTTCAGTAAAGTTGGAAGAGAGAATAGAAAAGCAGTAACTAAAGAAAAATATGATATGTCACAAAAGGAGGTACGCAGGTGGCTCATGTGGGAAACACAGGGACTCAATTTTCTCTGGTGTGTTAGTCAGCTTCCCCTCCCCACACCGTGACAAATACCTTTGAGAAGCATTTTAAAGTAGGAAAATTTTATTTTAATGAATGTTTTCAGTCGATGGTAGCTCTCTTGTTTCTGGACCTATAGGGAGACAGAACATAGTGCCCAAAGTGGGTGATGGAGGGCCTCATGGCTTCCAGGAAGCAGAAAGAAGAGTAATAAGAGAAAGGTGCTAAAGCAAAGTTGTAACCAAAATGCACATCCTTGGTGATCTGCTTCCTCCCACCAGATCCCCTCCCCCTTCCACAGTTCTACCATTTCCCAATAGTCTATTCAAATTTTAAAGCCTTTGTGGCCTAGTTCTTTCTGGGAATGCCCTCAACCATACAACCAGAGATGTGCTTTGCAGATCTCCTAGGTGCTTCTCAATCTACAAGTTGACAATCATGAGTAACCATCACATTTGGATTTAAGAAGAATATCCTTATGAGATGATGTTAGGCTGAAATGTGGAGGGCTTAGAAAATAACGCCCTGAGGACTGTTCCCAGAAGAGTGCTTGATATAAAACTACTCCTGAAACACTCAGAAGGATAATTGAAGAGCTAATAAAGAGGGATGGTTCTGTGAAGAATAATCCAAGCCAAGGGAATTTCATGTCAGACAATTAGTGCAGTACAAGATGCTCTCATGGTTGCCTTTAATAGACTGAAAGAAAGCTGGAGATGGTGGTAGAGACCAGTTGGAAGTTTTCCATGAATCTTGTTAAGGAGTTTGGGCTTTTCTGAGGTCATGAAGTCCCTAAGAAGTTATGCGGTAACTTGATGTGCAGAGGGGTGCTGTGCATATTGAACTGGTCCTTTCAAACTTTGATGTGCAATGGAATTGCCTGGGCATCTTGTTAAAAAGGCAGACTTGGAATCAGTGGGTGGAACCTCTGATTTTGCCAGAGCTCCAAGGAGTCCATGTTACTAATTCCAGGGAATATATTGTGAGCAGCAAAAACATAGTATGTTGCATAAAAGTTTATGTTGTGGTCCCAATGCAACCATATCTCTTCATGATGATGCATTCATCAGGTGCTACTGTTTACTTTGGTGATTAGGATAATTAATTCTGGAACTGGGATGGATCTTAAACCTAAGGACTGGGCCAGTCACCTGTCCATGGTGTTCAGTTTATTAACGGCAGCAGTGGATTTGGGCCCCAGCTTTCTCTGAATATCAGCTCAGGATTCTTTCCATTATACTAAACTGTCTCCCTTTACACTTGGCCTTTCCCCTGCTGTCCCATCAGAATACGGGTGGAGGCTGCTGTGCCTAGAAACAGGCATTCGGCCCATACCAGAGAAGATTCTGGACACCATCCTGGAGGATTAACGGCAGTGCTCTGTGGCCTTGGATTCAGGCCAGTCTAGAGAGTTCCCAAGCCCAGATTAGCCACAGCCTGAGATGTACTCATGGTAACTATTATGGTCTTTCTCTTTCCTGGATTTTAATGAGTTCTGGTAATTTGCCCATCAGGTGATATTCTCTTGGTGCATGAATAACCAAGGCTCTGAGCCAGCGGAGTTGGTCCTAGGAAAACTTACAGTAGGAGAAAGTCCCCTGTGCTGTCACACAGTAAAGCCTACAGAAAATCGTACAGCTAAAAACTACTACAATATATCCCTTACTTGCTTGTTATAGTTGCCGATGATCTCATTATTAGTTATTCATTCTTTGAGTTAAGCACTGCATCATCTGTACCTTTTTCTAAATAAAAATCAAAGAAAGTAAGGTATTAAGTCACAAATATCCATCAGTTCCATCCAGGGAAGATGTCTGGGTTAAAGAAGGCCCCAAGATAGGGAGGAGAATAAGGAAAGACAGGGAAAAGGAAAGCAGACAGCACCAACTAAAAACTTCCCACTTCACCATCAAGACCCACTGTGGACTTGACCTCTAGAACCATTCCTATTTTTTATGGCTCCTAATCAAAGTGATGTAAGGAGCTGGAATGGCACCAGGCTTTTAGATCCAGGGTGGAGTTTACAGAAAAGATGTGAGTAATACCTGAAGCTTGCATGTGCCTCTCCAACTCACAGATGGTATGAATCCCCTCAAAACCATCTGTGCCTCTAGGGTGGAAAGGGATGAGCTTAAGGTCAAAGACAAAAACAAGGGAACTAATACTCATGTTGGTGAAGCACCTACTGCAGACCTTTCAAAGCACTGCTTACATTGAAGAGAAGCATGGTATCAAGGTCACTTGTTTAAAGATGTAAGTTTCTGGTTTTAGTTTTGGAAATACTAGGATTTTGATCTCAAATTCTTGTGCTTGCTGTGTGGTATTCTATCATTGAGTTACACCCTCAGCCCTTTTGGCTTTAGTTATTTTTTAAATAAGATTTTGCCTTTGTGGGTCATGATTCTTCTATGTAAGTTTCCTGCATAGTTGGGATGACAGGCTTGTGCCACCATGCCCAGCATTTTATTGGTTAAGATCATGTCACATGAAGTTTTTGCCCAGGCTGGCTAGCCTCAAATCAGGATCTTGATCTCAGCCTTTCAAGTAGCTAGGATTGCAGGCTTGAGCTATCATACCTGGCAAAACAAAACAAAACAAACAAAACCACAGGTATCTGTACTCCACACTACAGATTCTAATGAAAAATATTTTGGGTATGGCTTTAATTCTGAATTTTTAAAAACTCTGTAGAATGGGTGGGAAATTTTTTTGACAAATACCCAATTCCTCCATAGTAAAACTGACAAGTTACATAGATTGCTGGATGTGGTTTGAAGGTGAAAATCAAGTCCTGTTCATGTTGGTATTCACTTCAATGACTAGCACAGTGATTTTGCACATTTTAAATTCTTGGCCAATGATGGTCAGGGAAATACAGAAATGACATCTGAGCAGACCTTTTTTTAGAGACAAAAGGGAACACGATCAAAGAGAAGAATGTAGGTTTTCCTAGAGACTGGAGATACATTCTATTATTCATTGAAGCATAGAATATGTGTTGGAAAACAGGACTAACAAATATAAATTAAGATTGTATTGTGGAAGTCTTTGAGTTTAGGGATTTATGCAATTTCAGAAACGGGGCAAAACACTGATTATCCACCTCTTCACATGTTAGGGGCAGCAAATGCAATGTCAGGCAGAATTCCTATTTCCACATTTCTGAGCCTTAGTAAGCCACCTCCTTAATGCCAGAACAAAGCAATTTGGGAGGCTTTTGTGCAAATTCAAAACAAGTCGGGAAAACCTTGACACAGCAGAGGCTGTAATCTGCAGCCATTCCCTAGGGAGGTCTCTAAGCCCACTTCTTTATCTCCAGTCCATTTTCTTTGAGTCCATAATTCCAAGTGTTGCCTGAGCCCTCTCCACAATGACCTCAAACCTAACAAGCTGCAAAGCAGCCCAGTCCTTCCCCACAACCTTCTATCTGCATTTCTAATCTTAGGTTATGGTATTTTCTATTCTTCTAAATCCAAGACTGGAAGTCCTTTCAAAATGTTGCTGTATGTATGTATTGAAAGGGTCTTGTTCTGGAGCCCAGGATTTCTTGGAACTTGGAACTTGCTATGGAGCCCAGGCTGGCCTCAAACTCAAGATCCTTCTACCATAGACTTTTGAGGGCTAGAATTAAAGGTATGTACCATCAAGCCCACCTAGAAGTCTTTTTAAAATTACATATTTTATTATCTTTAAGTAGTTGTACAAAAGACAGATCAGTTCATAAGTACAATAGATCCGGATAAGTGTCACCCCTTTAATCATTCTCCCCATTCCTCCCAACCCTGAAGCAGTCATTGTTGACGTACCCCTCACCCTCATAAATCTGAACCAAAAAAAAGCCCTTAGACATTCCATTTTTTTTTTCAGATATCTGCCTTTGGGAAGCTTGCGGTGATCATTGTTCTTGTTCTTTTTTCTCTTTTCCCCACATTTCCATGTATGTGATTTTTCTCAATTCAGCCAGCTCTGAGCATCAAAGCAGTGGTGGGAGGGAACCTTTTTATAACAAGCAAATGGAGAAGGAGTTTGATTTTTATGATTCCAAAATATGCTTTCTGAATTCTTAATAAGATTAGTCTTCAAAGCAGGACTTAATCGAGAGAAGTACTTTTTCTAAATTCCTTAAAATATATGTAACAGATCAAGAACAAAGCCTGTTGGGCCTAAATATTGATCTCCCCCCCCAGCTTTATTGTGGTATAATTAACAAGTGACAACTGTCAGTATTTGAGGCATCCAACTTTAGGGAAAGAAAGGACTGTTTCATACATAAGGATAGAAAGTGGTGGACATCACATGTGGTGAACAGCATGTGTCCCATCATGGTGCTGCTTTTCTTTTTAACAGTTTTTAAAAAATTATCCTTAAGTAGTTATATAGAGGCTCCCTTGTGATGGGAGCCCTTAAAAGCTGTCTTCTTAGCAAAGTTCAAGTTTACAGCAGAGTATTATTAACAAACCATCGTTACTATGCTTCAATTCAACCTGACAGTTTATGAGTACAGTGTATCTTGATGAATGTCACCCCTTTCGTAATTTTCCTCCTGGTTCCCATAGGGCCTTGATTGTCCAACCAATGCAAAGAGTCAGGTACCACATACATAAGCCAGTCATCAAACTTGATGTTTGATATATAGATATACATTGTGAAATAGCTACACTAGTCAAGCTAATCAACATATTTTCAATTGTATCGGAGTTGCTCTTTCTTGATGATTCACACACCCCCCCACCTCCCATGGCAGGAACTCTTAAAAGATGTCTCCTTAACAAATTTCAAGTTTCCATCAGAGTATTAACTAGCTATAGTTAGTATGGCTTAATTCTAGACTTTTTAGAACTTCATTTTGAATAACCGAAACTTTGTATCTTTGACCAAAATCTCCCCATTTCTCACTCCCTTCAGCCTCTACTCTCTGCTTCTAAGAATGGGCTATTTTAGATACTATGAATAAGTGAGATAATTCAGTATTTTTTGTGCCTGGCTTGTGCATTCAGGATAATGTTCTCTGGGTTTACCTGTGCTGTTGCACACTCACTCACTGTGCCGTTTACTCAATGCTGAGTAAAATCCCATGTCTAGGCATAAACCAGACAAACTCTGATGAGGATCATGAGATTTCTTCACTCCCACAGCCATGGCAGCACTGTTTGCTAAAGTCAGAGCATGCATTTGACCTGAAAGTCCTTCCACAGATGGGAGAGGTATGGGGAGACAGTGTGAGGGGGACAAAGTCACAAAGACAATGAAGCTGACCTTCCTCCAGGCTTAGTGAGAGAAAAAGGCCCTGAGTTCAACCCATAGTACACACACACACACACACACACACACACACACACACACACACACACACACACACCAATTAGAAGTGTACATTGAAATATTGATCAGTGAAATAATACATGTTGGATGTCAAAATATTTCAGCCAGCAGAAACAAAAACAAAATAAGATGTGAAGAGAGGATCAGAAAACAGTGAAATAATTCATCAAGTATTGCTAATTGTTAAACTGTGGAATGCTAGATACCTCGAGATTAATTGTGCTATTCCTGTGAATGTCCTGTATGTTTTAATTTTTTATAATAAAGTCCTGCATTAAGAGATACTGGGTAGCTTAGAGAATGGATACCTACATGTCCATAGAGCCAAGGCGCCATGGCTACCCAGCACACACAGGAGCTACACCAGCAAGAGTGAGCAGGGGCTACTTAGTACCTCTAGATTGGCTGCCATTGCTGGGTCTACATAACAGACACAGTGGTCCTGCCACCTTCCTGTGTCAAGGGGCCTGGCCTAGCTGACATTAGGCCCAGAAACCTGAAATAAGCCAGTTGATAAATAACCCAGCCATTGTTGAAACCAGCCAGCGTGACCAGAAGGAGCTCAGCTTCTCTCTTTTGTAACCAGACTTGCTTTCTGTGCTAATTCCGACACACCTTGCAATTTCAGAGAAACTGTCACACACCTGTAATTCTCAGAGATTGTTCACCTTCCTGCACCTGCCCCTTGCAAACAAGTTCTTCCTAGAAGTTCCTCCATATTAACATCCTCTGCCCCACCTAAACTTACTTACCAATAAACACACCGCACAAACCTGCATTATGTGCTAAGACTTTGGAGGAGACTCCTCTAGGCCCGCCAGCATATAATAAATCCAAGTTATTCCAATCTCTCCCGCAGTTTAACTTGGTCATCTTTCCAGGGAACCTGTGTGGCTATGGCTCAGCCTCTCCTCTTTGAATGACTCAACCAGGAGCCTACTTCACCACAGCCTGGCTACATGCCCTATGCTGGGAATACTGCTCTGGGCAGGTAGAAGGTGGGCTGTACCTCATAGTAAGGATTTCTTCCACTTTAGGAAGGGGGCTCTGGTCGCATTTGAACTCAGGACCTAGACACTATCCCAGTGCTCTTTTGCTTAAAGCTAGCACTCTATCACTTTGAGCCACAGTAGCACTTGCATCCTATCACATTTGAAAAGAAAGATAAATACGTACTGCAAGGAGAAAATTATTCTTGTGTTACTTGGAAAATATATTGGAAGTTTTCTTAGGTTTACACTGTAGGGTGTGGCCATCTATTTGTTTATTCATTTCTTTTCTTTTCTTTTTTTTTTTTTTGTTGGTCATGGGGCCTGAACTCTGGGCCTGGGCGCCATCCCTGAGCTCTTCAGCTCAAGGTTAGCGTTCTACCACTTGAGACACAGTGCTACTTCCGGCTTTTTTTGCTTATCTGGTGCTGAGGAATCGAACCCAGGGCCTCATGCATGCAAGGCAAGCATTCTTACCACTGAGCCACCTTCCCAGCCCCCAATATTCATTTATTTTCTTGGGGAGTACTGGAGCTTGAACTCAGGCCCTCTCAACTTTGCTTAGTTGTTTTTTTTTGTTTTTTGTTTTTTTTTTGCTTAAGAATGCTGTGCTAGAGTCTTGGAAGGTGGCTCAGTGGTAGAGTGCTTGCCTTGAATGCATGAGGCAATGGATTCGATTCCTCAGTACCACATAAGCAGAAAAAGGCAGATGTGGCACTGTGGCTCAAGTGGTAAAGCACTAGCCTTGAGCTGAAAAGCTGAGGGACAGTACCCAGGTCCCATGACTGACAAAAAAAAAAAAAGAATGTCGCTCTATCAATTGAACCACACCTCCACTTCCAGTTTGTTTGGTTTTTTAAAAAATTATTGTAAAGGTGATGTACAGAGGGGTTACAGTTACGTAGATAACATATTTGTTGTTGTTGAGGGGCTTGAACTCTGGGACTGGGTGCTGGCCCTCAGCTCTTCAGCTCAAGGCAAGTGCTCTACCAGTTGAGCTACAGCACCACTTCTGGTTTTCTGGTAGTTAGTTGGAGATAAGAGTCTCAGGGACTTTCCTTGCCCTGAGTGGCTTTGAACCACAATCCTCAGATCTCAGCCTCCTGAGTAGCTAGGATTACAGGCGTGAGCCACTGGAGTCCGGTGTATATTTCTTTTTGAAAAATGATATCCCTCCCTCATTTTCACCTGTTCCTCACCCCCTGACTTTCTTCCTCCCCAAGTTGTAAAATCATTTCCAACATAGTATCTGGTAAGTATCACTGTTGCATTGGTTCATCCTTTGTCCCACCATTTCTGTGATTCCCCTTCCTTTCCCCATATCAGATAACCGTATAAACAAGACAAAGGGTACAGAAATAAAAAAAAACCAGGAACAACAGGGAATAAACCAAAGGAACAAAAACAAGAAAAAAAAAAGAAAGAAAAAAATAAATAACTGCAAACAGTACACAAGAAAAGAAAGAAAAACCCTCTTGTTCCCATTTCTTGGAGTTCATTTCGATAAGCGTCATTTTATACAGTCATATGCATATAGCTATTGAGCTAATGTGATCCTCTGGTAAGAATTTCCTAGACATATTTTAGTTATTACAAATGAGGGAAACCATGGAGCCTGTGTTTCTTTGGGTCTAGCTTGCTTTGCTTAATGTAATTTTTTTTCCCAACCTCATTGATAAGTGGGCTAAAGACTTAAAAAGAGACTTCTCTGAAGAAGAAGTAAGAATGGCCATAGACACATGATGAAATGTTCAACATCTCTGGCCATAAAAGAAATGCAAATCAAAACAACATTGAAATTCTACCTTATACCAGTCAGTATGGCCATTATCAAGAAAACTAATAATAACAGTTGCTGGTGGGGATGTGGCCAAAACGAACACTACTACACTATTACAACCACTCTGGAAAGCAGTATGGAGGTTCCTTAAAGACTAAACATAGAGCTTCCCTATGACACAGCAATCCCACTCCTGAGCATTTACCCAAATGACCATAAATCAAGCCACACTAAAGCCACCAGCATAACCATGTTCATTGCAGCATTGTTTACCATAGCCAAGATATGGAATCAACCCAGATGACCCTCAGTGAATGATGCTTCCATCAGAAACAATGACATTGCCCCATTTATAAGTAATGGAAATGTAGATTGCATTGGCAGCACATTTATACAAAAATTGGAATGATACAGGGAAGATTAGCATGGCTCCTGGGCAAGGATGACACACAAATTCATGAAGTGTTCCATATTTTTACTATGAGATTTCTTTCATGTTTTTCCCCCTGTGGTTTGTCCCTTGCTGTCACTGTATTTGATTTTGGTACCCTGGGTATTATATATATGTTTATCTAAATTAGGGAAGGGAAGAACAACAACAAAATGATGTGACAACCAACGCAACAACAGTACTCACAAGACAATATGTTGGAAATGAACTGTACAACTTGGGAGGGGGACAGTGGGAGGGAAAGTGAGAGAAAAATGAGGGAGGTGGTAAGAAGTTGGACAAGAAATGTACTCACTACTTTACATATGTAACTGTAACTCCTCTGTATATCACCTTGACAACAAAATTAAATTTTAAAAAAAGAAATTGAAAACTTGGAAAAAATTATATTAAGCCAAACAAGTCAGGGTATGTTTTGTATTTTTATTTGAAAATGCCAAAAACAGAGGGGTTACAGTTACATAAGTCAGGCAAAGTACATTTCTTTTTGGACAATGTCACTCCTTTCCTGCTCTTTCCCAGTTTTTCCCTCCCATCCCACCCATCAGTTGTACAGTTCATTTTCAACATCATGTCCAGTGAGATGATTGCAACATTTGTCTATTCTATTTCCTTCCATTTCCATGCCTCCCCTTATATTACCAAAGATACAGAAAAAAGAAAAAAAAAAAAACAGCAAAAGAAGAAGGAGAAGAAGAAGAAGAAGAAGGAGGAGGAGGAGGAGGAGGAGGAGGAGGAGGAGGAGGAGGAGGAGGAGGGGGAGGGGGAGGAGGAGGGGGAGGAGGAGGGGGAAGAGGAGGGAGAAGACGACGACGACGACTTCTTGTTTCTATTTCCTGGAGTCCATCTCAATAAGTATTATTTAGTATGATCAGAAGCACATAGGCATTGTGCCTTTCTGTTCCTCTCCTAAGTGTATCCTCCTTTGGTCTCAACTGTATGTGATTCCTAGACCTGTATAATTTATTTGTCTCGGTGTATTTTAGATCTAGCTTCCACATATGAGAGAAAACACATCCATTTGTCTCTCTGAGCTTGGTTTACCTCGCTTAACATGATTTGTTCTAGGTCCATCCATTTCCTTGCAAATGACATCATGTAATTCTTTCTAATGGATGTGTAAATTTCCTGCATTTTGATGATTAATTGGAGATAAGTCTCACTGTCTTTTCTACCCAGGCTGGCTTCAAACCACAAACCTCATATCTCAGCTTCCTGAGTAGCTAGGATTACAGGAGACAGTCACCAGCACCCAGCACTGTGGCTATTTAGTTAGAGGAATATCTGCGATCTCAATGTGTGAAAACCCACTCCCAACCCTCTCCTCGGGTAACAGAACCCTGAGTTCCTGAAGCAGGCCATACCTGATTAAGCAAGGAGGTTGCGCAAACAATAGGTTTCTGGAATCAACTTCAGGCTGAGACACACTGAAGCAAGAACTGGCAAGCATGTGCCATCCAGCCACCTTAGACCATGCTCCCACCCATTACCCTACTTAAGTCCTTCTATTATGCCCTCATTATGCCTCATGTCTCCTGACTCTCCTCGTGTCACCCTAACATTGCTCTCCAACTTTCCATTAAAGTTGATGTGGTCTGTTGAGTTTGCTTTCTGTTCTTTCTTTATTCTAATACCCTTATGACTCAGTTTCCTAACATTTATGCTTGTGGAATTCTATGCAGGTTACAAATGTATTCATGTACATGAGCATCTGATTTAGTAACCTTGTGTTTATAGTGTATAAAGCGCTCTCACATGTAACCTTTATAAGAATTTCATAAATTAGAATCACACACACACACACACACACACACACACACACATATATATATGTATATATATATATATATATATATATATATATATGCATATATCACAAAGGAGAAGGTTGGGGAAAGTTAGGTGAACTCACATGAGTTTCCAGACTTAAGATCTAAACCCAGAGGCTCCTGCTCTGAATGTCTTATGTCATTGTGACAATGATGTCACCAAACTTAGAAACAACCTTCAGTCACATTCATCTTGTAGTTTTGGGGGAGAGTGGGGTGGCATGCCAGTTGTGGGCCTTGAACTCAGGGCCTGGGCACTGTCTCTGAGCTTTATCACTCACAGCTAGTGCAACAGCACCACTTTCAGTTTTCTGGTGGTTAATTAGAGATAAGCATCTCGTAGACTTTCCTGCCCAGGCTGGCTTTGAACTATGATCCTCAGCTCGAAACCTGCTGTGTAGCTAGGATTACAAGCATAAATCATGGACACCTGGTTTGTAGTCTTTTTCTCTAATCTCAACCCATTCCAGAACCAAAACAATATCGGTGTGTTCTCTTTTCTGGATAGCTAGTTTCAATCTTCCGAGAATTGTCCTAGGAAGACACAAGGACACCAGAAATCTATCAGCCATTAGTCTATACTTTTAAACAGGGAGCTACAAACTTGTGCCTTAGGATTCTCAGATAACATAGATTATCCAGTTCAATTTAACACTGGTGACTCCCAGAGACGGCCGGTGAGTTAACTGTCAGAGAATCTGAAGTATGAAATAGTGTAAAAGGCAATTAAGCCTGGACCTAACGCTGGTAATGCACTTTCACTGGTGAGTCCCAAATGCGTAAACGCAAGTGAGATGATTGCTTGAGACTTACTGAAGCCTCCCCCATGAAGTGTTTATCCAAGGGCACCTGGAAAAGGGTGCAGATCTGCAAAGCGTCAGGGAGGAGTAGCTGCTCTGGATGTGAATAACTGGCTTCAGCACATTCCAGGGGTGAAAGTAGGGGGTGGGGTGGGGAGTGTGATGCTATGTCAAAAGAAGGCACAGGCCCAGCAAGCTCTCCCCTGCTGCTTAATACAGGAAATACCTCCCAAACATCTCTGCTAATCTTCCACCAATACAATGAGAAATGAGCACCTCTAGCAGCCAAGCAGTTATTAAGCCAGAACCAAAAAAATAAAAAAATAAATAAAAATTCCCGCCCATAGCAACAGAGCCAAAGATAACAGCAGGGAATAGCCAAGCTGCAGAGAAATGGCAGATACAAAACATTCGATCCTGGCAGCTTCCCCACTCCACACCCCCTAAGCAACTGATGTGTGAGAAAAAGCAAGGACCTTGTTTTTACCAAAGAATCTCAGCAACATAGTTATGAAGTTCAGAACTTGGTGTAGGGCCCTGAGCGGGCTTAGAAGGCAGCTTCTTGAACACAAGTCAAAGGTTTTGGAAGTGACAGGCAGAATAGACATGGGAAGCATCCTGAGGTTTTCTGATCTGGCCCCTGGTCTGTATGAAACATAAATAGGCGATAGAATACTAGCTGCCACCCCCGGTTTGCAGCACAGAAATTCCTGAACACAGTGCTTGGATAAAGACATCACATGCAGATGGTGATTTGTTTTCAATATATGCCTCCAAAAAGCTCCCTTTCTTATCAAAATGTTCACTCTTCTAGTGGGTTTTTTTTTCTTTCATGCATTTTTTATTGTTATTATAAAAGTGATGTGCACAGGGGTTACAGTTACATAAGTCAGATAAAGAGTGCGTTTCTTTTTGAACAACGTCATCCCTTTTCTCATTCTCTCCAAATTTTTTCCCCATGCACAGGTTGTATAATTCATTTTCCACACTGTGTCTAGTGAGTACTACTGCTGCATTTGTTCACTCTTTGTCCCACCATTTCTGTGCCCTCCCCCTTACCCTTCCAAAGACAGATACAATGAACAAACAAGACAAAAGGAAAAGAAAACAAAAACAGCAACAACAACAAAAAACTCATTTCCATTTCCTGGAGTTCATTTCGATTAGTATTATTTTATATGATTAGATGCACATAGGTATTGCACCTTTGTGTTCCGCTCCGAAAAATATCCTCCTATAGTCTCTCTGTGTGTGAAGCCTCGAGACCTGTATAATTTATCATGTCCCAGTTTTTTAAAACAATGTAGTATATGGAATCAGCTCACATGCCCCTCAATGGACACGAATGGATCAAGAAAATGTGCGTGTGCACACACGTGCATGTGCGCACATACACACACATGCACATGCACACACGCGCACACACACGCACACACACACGCACACACATAGACACATGATGGAATTCTACTCATCCATCAGATAGAATGATATTGTGCCATTTGTAAGGAAATGGAAAGACTTGGAAAAAAATATATTAAGAGAGATAAGCCAGACCCAGAGAAACATAGGTTGCATGGTTTCCCTCATTTCCCTCATAGACTGTACCTATAAACCTACAAGTAAACACTCTGGATGGTCTAGTGGTTTTCTGACTTCTCTGTTTATGTTCACAGGGAGTGTGCCCTAAGCACACAATACCTTGAAGCTACTGGTTGTCTCCGCTCAAGGGAAACAGTTCTATACACCATTGTAAAGAAAGGGAGTTCCTGCTTCAGATTTTTGTGGGTGACAGCAGTAGCGGTTCTAGAGAGACCCAGAGGAAAAATAAGCATGGGGAAAATACAAGGGAAAATAAGCATGCAAAAATTTCCCCTAAACTTTCAGATAGGATTGCTGGACTCAGACTTCCATCACCCTACCTCTATCATCAGCAGAGCTGGGATTACAGACATATGTGCATCACTATGCTCAGTTAAAAGTATGTACTTTTAAACTGTGTTCTTTGCAACACACTTCTTAGACAATCATGGAATGCTACCATTGAAAGGACATTAGAGAAAATACAGCAGGTGTATTTACAGAAGGGAATTGAGACAGAATATTTGGGCCACGCTTCCCTCAGACTTCTGGGTTAGTGCACCCTCTCCTCATTATATCATTTGGGAAAATACATAAACTGAACTCCTTTTATTTTATGTTTTTTTAAAGAAGAAAATAAAGTATCTTTTCTATCTGGACAAGTTATCCTTATCTGAAAGCCTCCTTGGTCCATAGCAAAATTATTCAATTTCTTTTAGCTCATCTTTGCATGATTTTAAATTTCTGTTAGTGTTCAGTAAAATAAAATTAAGCCACAATAATTCTGCATGAAAGTGAAATAGTTACTGGCCAGACTAATGTTAAGTCTCCCCAATCCTGTTTTGTCTCTTATTACCCCTCTTTTCCTCCTCCTCCTCCACAGATGAACTCTGTTCACATTACAACAGCCACCATCTGGAAAGAACAAAGAATATCAAGTGCTGATCAGTTGCTTCTCATGGGTAGAATATCAAATGTTGATCAACTGTGTATCACAGATGACTCCCCTCAAACAACTTTAGCCTTTCCCCCAGTGGAGCTGGAGCCAGTGGGCTTTAGTCCCATATGAAGGTGACACCAGTTATTCCCTGGATATGATATAGAATGTAGATTTAGGAGTGAGTCCACTCTTCTCCAACAGCAAATTATGAACTCTCTTTGGGCCTCAGATTCTTGATCTGTGATCTAGGAGACAATTTCCTGATGTTGCCTTTGATTTCTTTCTTCAAGCTTTAATAATTTTTACTATAAAGATCTCCAATAAATGGAGACAGGGGATATTTTTCTTGCTTTTTTTGTTTTCTTTGTTTTTGTCTTGCTTGTTTGTCTTTGGGAGGGTAAAGGGGCCACAGAAATGGAGAGACAAAGGGTGAACAAATGTAGCAGTGGTACTCACTAGACATTATGTTGAAAATTAATACAATTTGTGAGTGGAGATGGGAAGGAAAACAAAAAGGAAAAAATGTATAGGAGCAAGTAGTACAAACTTCAAGGAGAAGGAAGAAGATATAAGAATTGAATGAGATAATCCATTTAAAGAGCTTAAGAAGGCTGGCGCATAGAAAATGATAGCTTAAGTTCCTTGGACTGTTGGCTTAAAAAATTACAGGCAAAATGGAGATATTAAATTTCTGCCTATTGCTTCCTAATCTGTTTTTATCTATAAGAATATCGCTTATCTTCAGATTCTAATTGGTAGAGGCAGTTTTACTGATATTAGTCGCTTTCCTTCAGACTCCAGTTTAGCCTTGAGTGCATGGAAAGGGAACAGTCATGCACCCTGAAACTCTTTCTGTTACCCCAGTACTATGAACTTTTCCATTGATTGGAAATTAGAAAATTCTACCAACTCTTCATTAAGTTTAGCCCAGGTCCCCATTAATATTTTCAAAAGCAATACACACACACACACACACACACACACACACACACAGAGAAATAATTGAGAAGAAGCAGTTCAAGTTTCATAACTAATAGCCATCAGTCAGTGGTTGCAACAGCTTAGAAAGTACCTCATCTTACCTTTTGTCCTTGATTAAATGAAAAAGGTTTACAACCCCGGTCTTGGGTGAGGATTCAGTCTTATTCATCTCCTCTGGACCTGGACTGCCATTCAGTCCCTCTTCTTGTCCCTTACGTGAGTGGGACACCTTCTAACTATGTCTGGACTTGGAGCGAGCCTCTCCCTTTATCTCTTTCCTGTTGTTTTCCATGGATCCAGATTCTACCTCTTCTCTTGATCCTTTCCTCTCTGTTTTATTTCTGTGCATTTTTTGTTTGACTGAAGCACATTCACCAGCCAGAAATGAATACTGGCTCTACTCTTCTCTATAGCGCTTATCTTCATCCATCATACTAACATGGCAGTTGGGTCTGGCTTCTATAACAACAGACACATCTTTCTCTAAGTCCGCCTGCCTTACATCACCTCCTTTCAAACCTTGAGCTTCCTTTAGGATCAGCCTTTCGGTTCTTGTTTCCCATGACCTAATTTGTTGTGAACTAATTTGCTGGGGGTTTATTTGCTGAATAGAAATGACGGACAGCTCCTTTGTCCAACCATTGATCAACTCTCTTCTTGCTTCAGTTTTTCCGCTAACCTTTTTTTCAAATTCCCTTTGTTGACTCATCCCTCTGGAGGCCATAAGGATCTTCTGGAATTCTGACATCAGTTTTATAGAGTCAAACATACTATGTCCATACTACTTTCTACATATAGTTGCTGGAAAAAGATGCCATTTCCAACCAAGATTGTGTTCCTTATAGCTTGAGAAAACACTTGGTTAGGCAAAAGAGATAATTCATTCATAAAGTCTTTGAGGTGATGAATAGGAGTGGTCATTTTTTTAGGCAATCTCAATTATTTTTTTTCTTCTAGTTTTAACTAGTTTGTTTGAAAGAATAACAGGCAAGGTCATAATAAGTATAAAAAGTCTTAACAGTGCTATGGTTACAGAGATTCACTAACCCCTAGAGCTCTGTCTTCGTCAGACTGTACAGTCACCCTAAGAGCTGTACTAGATGTGTGTGTGTGTGTGTGTGTGTGTGTTGGTTCTGTAGCTTGAACTCAGAGCCTCATAATATTGGCTTTTTTGGTGCTCTACCACTTGAGTCACACTTCCATTTCTGGCTTTTGGCCAGAAGATGCATTTGTACTCACAAACTGACAGATTGAATTGAAACTTCTTTTGGCTAATTATTTGAAGATAAGTGTCTTTCAAATTTGTCTGTGTGGGCTGGCTTTGAACCTTGATTCTCAGAATCAGCCTTCTGAGTAGCTAGATTTATAAATGTGAGTCAGTAGGGCTGAGCACTGTGAACCTATTCTTAACACTTCTTATTCAGACCCAAGACTTGGAACACATTGCCCAAGGTTCCTAGAGGAAGTACTTAATTTTATACTTAGATCTCTGCCTTTCAAACCTTCTCTAGCCAATCTCATTTCTCAAGTCTGAAAAAAGCTTTAGCAACATCCTTTGCTTTCTCAAGAATGCTCAGGAATACCCTCATTTTCCATTTCATTTGAATCCAAATGCAACTGTCCATGGATTTCAAAGCTTCTCCCAGGCCCAACCTTGCTCAAAAGCCCAGCTTAGCAGGGCACATGCCTGGCTATCTTTCTCTCTGGTTCCACTTTCCCTGACCTTACTCCTAAGGTTGCTGCTTCTTGATATGAGGGGACAGAGATGCAAGTGGAGTCGTCTGCAGGGCTTAGTTTAGTTGGCTGGTGCTGTTGATAATTGGAGTTGGTGCTCTGCATGTAGCAGATATTGCAGTGTCAGCTCTTTCTCTCCTGGAGCAGCAATGCACCTTATATATAGCATTTCCCATTTAACTTAAGCCTTATTACCTTCAGTATGGATTCCCCAGCCACAGGGGAACTTAGTTATGTTGCTTCACCATTGGTCAACTTGAAAATTGCTAGCCAGTCTTCTCATCCTCTATTTTTCCATTCCATGTGGCCACTGAGCTTCTTGGATGAAAGACTCAAGACAAGTTTATCCAGGATTACTGCAGGCCCAAAGGATAGCTCTGCATTCCCCATTCAGAGCCCCTGGGCCGACTCAACCAATTGCATAAAGGAGGAGATCTCACATGTGCCAGGATGAACAGAAGAAACTGGGATTATAATATAAGAAGGCAGAGCTGGGCACCAGTGGCTTATGCCTGTAATCCTAGCTACTCAGGAGGCTGAGATCTGAGGATCATGGTTCAAAGCCAGCCTGGGCAGGAAAGTCCATAAGACTCTTATCTCCAATTAACCACCAGAAAACTGGAAGTTGCACTGTGGCTCAAGTGGTAGAATGCTTGCCTTGAGCTAAAGAGCAGAGGGCCAACACCCAAGCCCAAAGTTCAAGCCCCACAACCAACAACACAACAAAGAAAGAAAAGAAAAAAAAAAAGAAACAAGAAAAAAAGAAGGCTGGTTGCTAACACACTCTGTGTGTGTGTGTGTGTGTGTGTGTGTGTGTGTGTGTGTGTGTGTGTGTGTGTGTTCGTGCGCGCTAGTACTGGGACTTGAACTCAGGGCCTTGTGTTCTCATTTGGCTTTTTTACTCAAGGCCAGCATTCTCCCAGTTGAGTCATAGCTCCATTTCCAGCTTTTTGCTGGTTAGTTGGAGTTAAGGACTTTTCTGCCCAGGCTAGCTTCAAATCATGATGCTCAGATCTCAGCATTCCTGAGCAATTAGAATAACAGGCATACGCCACCAGCACCCAACTAGATTTTAACTTTTAGAGATTAAAATCAAATTTTTGTTTTTATTTTTTTTTTTGCCAGTTCTGGGGCTTGAACTCAGGGCCCAGGCACTGTCCCTGAGCTTTATTTTGCTCAAGGCTAGCACTCTGCCACTTGAGCCACCGTGCTACAACACCACTTCTGGCTTTTTCTGCTTATGTGGTACTGAGGAGTCAAACCCAGGGCTTCGTGCATGTTAGAAAAGCACTCTACCACTAAGCTACATTCCCAGCCCTAAAATCAAACTTTTAAGTAAAAAAAAAAAATTTCAGCAATATCCATGAACAGATGACAATGTATATTTCTCAAAGTTTTTCATCACAGAAATAATTGCTTGTGAGGTCACTGCTCTAATCTGGTTGGGATTCAGTGCCTTTCTTGTGGTGGTTTGGGAGGTAGTACCAGTGAGCAGCTCCTCACATAAATCCTTTCTCAGAGTCCAGGTGAGGTCTTTCACTACAACATTTGCCCTGGATGCTGCAGCCTGTCGCATAACACATCAGCAGCAGCCTTCCGGACTCTCAAATGATTATGTTTCAAATGAGAGAGTTTTAATGCCTTCCAGGAAAATGTAGATGTTTTTCTTAGACATATTCAGCAAATCCCATCAATAAACTGGGTGCTCTGTATGAAGATGCTTGGGCGGTGTGTTTCCCCAAAGGGCAGGCTGCCATATTCCTTACCTATGAGCAAAGCTTGCTAGGTGGCATGGCGGGCGAAGTAATGCCCAGCCTTTCTGCCTGATGGTGCCAAGTTTTCTCCTGTTGACACTTGGTTTGCAGCTGCTGGAAGCATATGGAACTGATACCCAGTGTCACCAAGGCTGAATCAGGGCCAGTGTTCAGAGTATTGGTGAAGTGTGTAATGACACTCATCTTCTCTTTGGAGCTCCTTCCATGGAAACATTTTGGAAACATTACAAAGCCATTGCCTAACACACAGAGAAGTGAAAACAACAACAACAATAACAACAACAACTAGTCAAAATTCATAAACAGAAAAGCTACCCACCTCTGACAATTTATATAAGCAAACTCCTTCACCAAATTCTGTACTGTGAGATCCAAGCAGATCATTTTACTAGAAGTCTTAAAAGAAGTATTTAGGAATTCTGTAAGAAGTGGAATCATAGCCCATGTAACCTTTGAGACTGACTTCTTTCCTTCAGTATAATGTATTTGACATTCATTTTAGTCGTTGCATGTTAACGTGAATTATTTCTTCTTTCTTGGGGCATTGTTTCATAATAGTGTATCACAGTTTTTTATCATTCATTCAAATATTGAAAGACTTTGGGGCTGGGCTGAGGGTAAGTTCTAACCCCATCACCACCCAAATGAATAGATAAATTAATTAATTAAGGACATCAGGACTAATGTCAGCTTTTTTGTATTGAGCTCAACTCTGAATGGAGCCACCTTAAATGCTGCACAGATTTTATGTGACACAGGCTTTCCAAAGGAACTGGAAAAGTCTACTCAGCCTTAGCTCCATTGATGTTCTGGGTTAGATAATTCTTTGATGGGAAGGGGTTATTCTGTGCACTATAGAATGTTGAGCAGCATCTTCGCTACTACCCAACAGATACCTATAGTATCCGCTCTCCCACTTGTAACAAAACTCCTTTTTCTTGGTGATGTGTGTGTTGGTGTGTGTTGGGGTGGAGGTAGGGGAATTACCTCTAGCTGAGACTGACTGCCATGTCTTGCTATAAATACCTCAGAATGTAATTGGTAAGGCATATGACAAGTATGTGCTCCATTTCACAAGAAAGTACCAAAGTAGCCAGGTGCTGGTGTCTCACACCTGTAATCCTATCTACTCAAGGAGGCTGAGATTTGAGGACCACAGTTAGAAGCCAACTCCAGGCAGGAAAGTCCATGAGACTTTCATCCCTAATTAACCATCTAAAAAACAGAAGTAGCTCTGTGGCTCCAAGTGGTAGAGTGCTATCTTTGAACAAAAGAGCTCAAGGATAGCACCCAAGCCCTGAGTTCAAGCCCCCGACAGACAAAAAAAAAAAAAAAAAAGTCACCAAACTATCTTTCAGAGTATCTTATCATTTCATATTCCCATCTACAATGTGATAAGACTTCTAGTTGTTCAACATCCTCTCTGAAGCTGGATCCTGCTCTATAGTAACTTCCTCTGGGCCCTCAGAATGGAGGAGAAATAGATTTTCTTTATCATTGACTACCATGCCTTTGTGGTATAATTCAGGACTCAGATTGGAACTAATTTCCTTGCCCTCAACATTAGGCCACCCTGAAAAATCTTCCTTCTCCTGGAGGTGAGGAGGACAAAGAGAATAATGCTCCACAGCTTCTGGGAACAGCTGGATTAACTTACTACCAGCACCTTCCCCGCAAATCTTCCACAAAGACTTGTTATAGATCCTTTAAAGCCAGGGGAAGTGTCATATTCCTTTGGGAATCCCAGGGCCTCCTATTGGGGAAAGATCAGTTACTGGAACAGAGCTACTGATTTTTCATTGTACCTTGGAGCTTTATACTCACTAGTTATTTAATCATTGGTCTTTTGAGGAAGGAGAGTTGAAATCTTCTAATCTATTATATTGCTAATATTACTCAGAAATGTCATTTTTTGACTCATGGAAGTATATTGTTTAATTTCCAAATTATTTGGAGACTTTGTTGTTGTCTTTGTATTGTAGGCTTCAAGTTAATTCCATCACTACTTGAGGAAATTTTTTGTATGATTTCAGCTATTTAAAAGTCACTATTTTTGAAAATGCTCTGTTACAGTGAATGCCCCATGTATACTAAAAAATAATCACTATTCTGCTAGGACTGTGTAGTATTCTATAAATATCAACACAATCCAGTTGGATGATGGAATTATTCAGTTCTGATTGGCTTGTTTGGTCTGTTATGGAGAGAGTAGAATCAATATACTTCTAACCACCTTCTTAGGGTCAGTAATAATATTTTTATTGAGATGAGTTGAAGCTGAAATTTATTTCTTCTGAAGCCTGTAGATGCTGTTTGATTCTCATTTCTAGGGTGAGGCTAACCAGTGATTCACTTCTTATGAATTGTATACTCTAGTCTCTTTCTACCCTATTGAGACTGTCAATAGGTTGTTTTGATTTTCCTAGACACTAGTTTTCTCAGAAATGAAAAATGCTCATAGAACAAGAGAACCCATTAGGTCAATCTTAGTGCATTGATTTCTGTTTTCCCCTGTATTTTCATTGGTAGTTCCTCACTGCATTTTTAAAAATTTTTTCACTTCTTTTTATTATTATGCTTAGGTAGTTGTACAAAAGTTCAGCAAATTAGTTTATGAATACAATGCATCTTGATTGATCATTCTTTCCCTTCCCTTCCAACCCTCTCCCTCCCCTCAGTTTTCTTAATTTTGTGGAATATGCATTAAATTTTATGACTGCGTTCTGTCCTTCTTCCTTGCTTCTTTCCTCTAACGCTTCCCTTTAACCCTACCTTCCTTCTTTCAAGTACCATTTCTTGGGAATCATTTCATTGGACTATAATTTAGCCTTTCTAAGAAATTATAGCATATGAATTGTCCCATGAAAATACCATATTTCTGTTAATACATTTGTGTACACTTGAATGCAACTCCACAGTGTTTACTAGTACATTTATAAATTAGTTCTAGCTTCCACATATAAGAGAAAACATTTTCTCTTTGTCTCTCTGGGACTGACTTACTTCACTTAACATGACTTTTTTTTTTCTGTAGAGGCATCTACATAACCATGCTCATTGCTGTACTATTTATTCACTATGGACAAGGTATGGAAACAGTCGAAATGCCCCTGAACAGACAGATGGATCAAGCTAATTATAATCAGAGGAGTGAAAAAAATATGTAAAAGTATATGCTTGAAGGCACTGAAGAATTTTAAAACTGCAGTGATTCCCCCCACCTGGTCCATCCATTTCATTGCAAGTGATGCAATATCATTCTTCCTGATTGATAGATGAGTATAATTTCATTGTGTATATATAACACATTTTCTTGATCCATCTGTCTGTTCAGGGGCATTTCGACTGTTTCCATTCCTTGTCCATGGTGAATAAATGGTACAGCAATGAGTATGGCCTCTATAGGAAAAAAAGTCTTGTTAAGTGAAGTAAATCACTTACTCATGATTTCAGACAGCAAATTGATGGTTGCCTAGGAATGTGAGTGGGGACAGAGGTTATATAGGAAGAGGTGGAACCTTTTGGAAGTGATGCACATGTTCACCATCTTGATTATGGAAACTGTAATTTTTTATAATTTTTATTTTTGTGCTTTAACTTTGTGTTTTATTTTTGTGCTGAAAATGGGGCTTAAATTCAAAGCGTCTGGGTGCTGTCCCTTAGCTTTTTCACTCAAGGCTAGTGATCTACCACTTGAGCCCCAGCTCCACTTCCATGGAAATAATTTTAAATATGTCAAAGAACATCAAGCTATATCATTTAAATATATAATATATAATATGTTCATCATAACTCAATAATTTTATAAATATTCCAAATAACAAAGGCATCAAAGTAGACATACAGCATACTTCATGGTGCCCACTGTTTAATGGGCTAACAGCTGCTAATATTTACCAAGTATATACCTATAGCAAGGCAGACTCTTGCACACAGTACAGTTATTTTTGTTTTTTTAACACACAGGCAGTATCATTATCTTCCTGAAGAGGAAGGTGAAGCTAGAGAGTTTAGCCTCTATAATCTCTACACTCTAACCAGAGCTTTGAATCTCTCACACCATGGTCATTTTCATACAGGGTTAGCAGAGAGAAGGAGAGAGAGAGGGAGAGAGAAAGAGAGAAAGAGAGAGAGAGAGAGAGAGAGAGAGAGAGAGAGAGAGAGAGAGGGAGAGAGAACATTTTATAAAGAGCCTAAGTAAGTTGAGGACAAAAGCAGACCCTTGCACATCCTCCAAGTACAGGATCAAACTTTCATCCCTCAAGTCAAGGATTTCCAACCATCAGTAAGATGTAAATCAGCAGAAACAGATCAAAATGAAAGGAAGGATAAGAGGATGGGGATAAGAAAAGGAATTAAGGAGGAAAAGAAGGAGTGAAGGGAGGAGGGAGGAAGAAAGGCACTACCATCAAGGGCTTAAATTATTTTTTTTAAGAAAAAAAGCAGTCTTTGGTTGAGTGGAAAGACGTGGGTTGACAGCCATCTCAAGGCTGAAAGTCTCGGTGGATGTTGTTAATTGGGGAAAGCGTGGCTTGCTGAGTCTGATTTTCATATACCACCTACTTAGCTCCAGTCCTTCCCAAGTTTCCATGCCTGCAAAACAATTTGGGAGAAATTCATTCTGGTTAGACATGGAGTCAGGATTGGCCTCTCCTATTGGAGGTGATGGGCATAGTGGGAGGATGGAGGGAACTCATTCCTGGAATTTCCCTGGAAACCCTGAATGACACTCGGGGAAGAGAAATGAAGATGGTGTGGTCATCACCAATTCCCACTCAGAGGCTGATCCACTGGGGTAATTCCACTTAGTCATGTAGGGGCAGAACAAAAAGAATTTCCTTCAATCAGAGCATTTTATGAATGTTACAAAATACAGATATATTTCATTTATTGGATATGTGATATATGGCCTCCAAAGGATTTTTTTAGTTTTAGAAAGATCAATATATGTTGCTGCTTTGTTTTTCCTAAAAATATCAAGAAATGTTTGTGTCACTCTCAAATTCGTATATGAAGTCAGCTCTTCACCTCCAATGTAATGATACTTGGATGTCTAATTGTCTTCAGAGACAATTCGATCATGAGTCAGGGCCCCAGTTATGGGAATGGTGCCCTAATATGAGAGACAACAGGAAGCTTGCTGTCTGTCTTCATTCTGTGAGGACATATGGAGAAGGTGGCCATCTGTAAGCTAGTGTAAGAGAGCCTCACTAGGAACTGAACCTCTCTCCTCTCCTCCCCTCTCCTCCCCTCTCCTCCCCTCTCCTCCCCTCTCCTCCCCTCTCCTCTCCTCTCCTCTCCTCTCTTCCCCTACTCTCCCCTCCCCTCTCCTCTTCTCTTCTAGCCTCTCCTTCCTCCCAATTTTTTTTTGGCAGTACTGGTATTTGAACTCAGGGCCTCCAACTCTCTAGACTGGTCCTCTACTTCTGAGCTTCATCTGTAGTCCTGTTTATACACTACTTTTTAATTTAATTGTTATTATAAAGGTACTGTACAGAGGTGTTATAGTTACCTAAGTCATGTAATGAGTACATTTCTGCTTGGATGATGTCACCCCCTCCCTTGCTCTCTCTACACTAGTTATTTTTGAGATAGAGTCTTTGCTTTCTATCAAAGTGTGCACCCATGCTATTATCCAGTCATTGCTGAGATGACAGGTGTATGCCACTGCATTCAGCTTCCTTCAGTGGAGATTGAGTCTCAAAGACTTTTCTGCTTGAGCTGGCCTTAAACCACAATCCTTCCAATCTTAGCCTCCCAAGTACCTAAAAGTATAAGTTTGAGCCATCAGTGCTTAGCTGACCCAAAACCCTTTATGCCAGTACCTTGATCTTGGACTTCCAGTCTCTAGAACTGAGAACAAATGCTGGTAAGCCTTCTAGGCTGCAGCATTTGCTGATAGCTACTAGAGCAGACAAGACATGGGACTACTGCAGTTTATTCTGGCAAAGGCCTAGATGGAAGCATCTCTTTACATCAAAGCCCAACCAACCTGCAGGGAGGGGGGAGGAGGGAGGGATGAGATGGGTAGGGGAGATACGGAAATAAGGGTGTGTGAGCACGGTGATTAGATCAGGGCTCTTCTAGTTTTGTCTCTCCAACTAACTTACTGAGGACATTAGGCAAGGTCTCACTTTCTGGCTTTTATTGTCCAGTGTATAAAATGTGGTTTGAGCCAAGTGATGGATGTTCATGTCAGTAATCCTAGCTACTCAGGAGGCTGAGATCTGAGGAGCTCTGTTTAAAGCCAGCCTGGGTAGGAAAAAGTCCATGAGCCTCTTACCTCCATTTAACCAGCAAAATGCCTGGAGGTGGAATTATGGCTCAAGTAGTAGAGTGTCAGCCTTGAGTAAAAATGAAGTTAAGTGAGAGCATGAGGCCCTGAATTCAAGCCCTAGTACCAATACCAAAAATAAATAAATGAATAATTTAATTAACTTAAAACATTTTCAATGTGGTTTGAAATGCCTTCAGCCCTTTTTGGTATCTAATGGCATCATTTTATTGTTAGTTGAGTTGTTAATGATCTCTGTATCTACCTAGCTGAAGCATATGACAAAGTGATTGAACAATTTAAATTATCTACATCTGGGAGATCTGGAAAAGGCTCATCTGTCCACAGGTTTTATGTGATTGTGTGTGTGTGTGTGTGTGTTTTACATCAGTGCAGTTTTCCTCATTTTTGGAACAAAATGGAAGAGGGTCATGGGCCTTAGAGCACTACTGCATGGTTGATGTGCTAAGGGTCATAGGTTAAGCTTCCTTGTCAGACAACACAGTTTTCAATTGTTGAAGAACTGAAGCTAAAAGCTGGTTCAGCAACACCTGTCATCTCCCCTGTGATTTAGAGCTGCTTGTGGTGAGCTAGTGCTAGCCACAGGTGTTGACCCTGGACTGTCCTCAAAGGTAGGTGGGTGAGAGCAATTAAGCAGTACATAACCACTGGCCTGTGTAGTTTTCTCAGCCCCCATGTGAACAGCTGGCCATAGAAGTGAGTGGTGGGCACTAGAAGGGGTTGACTGTCTGGATGGGTGGAGATCGGGGGAGTTTCATGGAATTTCACAGTCCCCTTGGCAGGCATAACTGGAGCCACTAGCCTGATCTCATCCATCTCCATGTCATTCCTCTCAGCAAGCATTAACTTTGGACTCCTATGGCCTGTGGTTTCTTGGAGCTGGGAATGAATTCTCTCACTCTGAGCAAAGGTGGCCAACTAGAAGTAGGAAAAAAAGACTTGAGCCCGTAAAGGCATTTTGTCATCAGGGCGTGGCCAAAATTTGGGAGAGTCCCATGGATAAAGGTCACTGTGAATAGCAATATAAACCAGAAGAGCAAGAGATGGTCAGACAGGCATTTGTATAACCAATACTTAGTATGTATCTGAAGTGTATAGGACCCTATATACTAGATATTTTAGAAAGAGGAGATGGACAGCTATGGTGCTTATATTCAAGAATTCAATAGAGGTGTTAGCAACAGAGATGAAAGCATAAACTACAAGAATTGCCCAGAAATGTGGATATTCAGCTGTTAGCCTGTGAAAAATGAATAGTTCTCTATGCTTCAACCAGGTGCTGTTATGTTTTATTCCATAAATATTTATTAAATATCTACTATATATGGGATAGTTTAATATGCTGGCCATCTGGCAGCCAGCCTGTATAGGTGATAGTTTCTATTCTGAAATTTTCATTGCAAAGAAGAGAGGAAGTCAGGCAATTAAAATAGCTCATGCCTAAACAAAGGAGGAGGCTGCAATGCTTGGTAAGAAATGTACGCATTATCCTGCCCATGTAACTGTAACTCCTCTGTACAGTATGTTCACAAATAAAATTAAATTAAATTAAAAAATAAATAAATAAATAAAATAAAATAGCTCATGCCTGTAATCATAGCTAGTCAGGAGGTTGAGATCCAGAGGATCATGATTCAAAACCCAACCTGGGTCAAAAAAAAAAATGTCTGAGATACTCCATCTCCAAAATAAATATCCAATTTGACATCTAATTACAATTCTGAGATCCATTATGAGAGCATGTAGCTGGCAGCCTGACTTGGTCTATGGGGCCAGACAAGCTTTAGCTAAATGTCCAAGGTTAAGATGGAATTGACTAGAATAGGAGACAAGTTACAGAGACCAAGACAGACAAATTCGCATGTGCACAGGTCCTGTGGTAGAACAAACAAGAAACATTTTGCCTCTCTCAAGTTTTTATCATCTAAAGAGTATGGTCACTTTTCTAGGGGATCTGATCCTAGCTCAATCTCCTATACACTAAGAAAGCTCCATTCTCAGATTTAGCCAAATCCTTAACTAAATCACTCAGATGATGTTTAAGAGAGGAATCCTTAAACATAAGATGACTTATATAAATCACTCCCTTCTATCTAGCTGCTTACTATACTGATGGTTTTATAAGTAGATGTACAAGTAAGTGCTGCTCCAAGTACCTAGATGGGGTTTCTATTTCTATTGAATTCTTATTTTCGGATCCTGACTCGAAGAAAACTTCTGCTATTTAGCTTCACTCAACAGAGGATCCAAAAGGATATACTCTCTTTTTTTCTGGTCCCCAAACTGCTCAATTCTTCCATCTTCATTACATGTGTTTGATAAGCTATAACCCAAAGGTCTTGGGGGGATTCTGATGAAGCTAATGCACTGGAAACCACATGGTTGTCAAGGACTCATCTCCCAGTCAGCTTTGCCTTCTCAACCTTGAGAACTAGACAAGAAAGGATTTATAAAGGCTCCTCAAAGTGACAAAGGCTCTCAAGGCCTTTGCATACCTGTTGACAACTGTCTTACTCCAGAGTCCATAATATACATAAAGGCGCTTTGCCTGAGCTCATCATTGAGCAGAAGTTTGTGCCTCTACCTCCAGTCTTTCCTGAAGACACTTCTCTCACATCCTTGTTAGGGAATGCCCCATTAGGAGATATGGGTTTTAGAACTGTCTCTACATTAGTGTTCACAAAGTTTCACAATATATACATATATACATGTATGATATATGATTTATGTATGTATATATGATATATACACATATCTATGCTCCCTGTTCATTTTTAACCCAACAGACCCTGCCCCTCTGCTCACATTGGCTGAGCTCAGGTTCACAATCTACAAAAGGATGTGACCTCATTAACAGAATATAACTAAAATTCAAGGAGCTTCTAGGATGTCTTAATCAAAGTGCAGCAGGAAAAGGACATAGCAAAAATGCAATTATCACGGTCCAAGCCACCTGGCCAAAACAGAAACTGTTCAGAAGAAACATTTCTCATAAGATTAACAAAAAGGAAGCAAACTACTTTGATAAAAAAGAGCTTTGCTCACAATGTATAGACAAAAATTGTACTGTTGAAAATTCTCTTAAAACTCTCAATGACCGAATAAGCTCTGTTTCTTTTTAAAGTCCATGTACTTCTGTTTAAAGAAGCTTTCACTGTATTTGATGTTGGTATAATTTGTGGAGGGGAAGGGAAAAACAAATCGTTTCAATAGGGCTACAGGTGGACCCATTGCAACAATGAGATGTACAAGTTGTTATGTCGAAAATGAACTTTACAACTTTGGTGGGGGGGGGAGGAGGTTTGGGTGGGGGGACAGTAGGAGGATGGGATGGGAAGGGGAAACAAAGGAGGAGGCTATAATGCTTGATGAGAAATGCACTCATTGTCTTGCTCATGTAATTGTAACCTCTCTGTACAGTATTTTCACAATAAAAAAAGATGAAAAAAAAAGAATATGGATTTTGTTGGGTGTCAATGGCTCAAGTCTGTAATCCTAGCTACTCAGGAGGCTGAGATTTGAGGATTGTGGTTTGATGCCAGCCCCAGGCAGAAAACTCCATGCCAATTAACTGTCAAAAAGCCAGAAATAGAGCTGTCACTCAACTGGGAGAGAACCAGCCTTGAGCCAAAAATCTAAGGGATGACACCCAGGTTCTGAGTTCAAGTCTTAGTATTAGTACAAAAAAAAAGAAATGGTGAAGAAAAGAATCAAAAGATATGGATTTATAAACTGAGCCATCCATTCATTCTGTAGTTTGCAGAATTTTCTTATTCTCCTTTCTGTATACCTCATGTCTCACATTCCAGAAGGGTGCATACAATTATGCTCTTAGAGTGACCTAAAGAGTAAAACACCAAAGTTCACAGTCTGCCTTTTCTGTTTCCCACACAGTTTCCCTCACCTCAACCACAGAGAGTGTGAACAAGAGGAACTTTGGCCACTGGGTCAGTCCTTTGGGGGAGTCATAAGGTTAATGGAACTCCAGCCTGTTTCCTTGACAACAAAACAAATGGTGGTGTATTTTATAGAATCATGGTTTTGCTACAGCTGAAAGAATTTCAACCTGCCCAGCACATATTTTATAGTCATAGAAAATGAAGCCAGAGAGGTGATTGATATTTCCCAAACTTCACAGCTGGGAAGCGACAGAACTAGTGCTGAGAGTCACAACATGCCTGCACACATGAAGCAAGCTATGTATCTCACAGAGACATACAATGTATTTGGGGATCATACATAGCTGCCCAGTGGCTTTTAGATCCAGTCCTAACCAGATCTCTATATCTGAACGGACTTATTGGAAGCATCACATCTACATGTAGAAGACTATATTCTAATGTTTTCTTTTCTTTTTCCTTTTTAGGTTTTTGCATTTAGATTATCTTCTCACTGTGAGGGTTCTGAGAAGCAATCTTTCAAAACTGATTGTCTTTATAGCAGTGAGAGTTTCCATGATTGCTACTGGACTTGGGATGGATAAGGTTCCTACCTATTCTAAATTACAGATGCTTCTAACATCAAAATCATGCACAAAGTTAGCTTCACCACTGGGGCTTTTCTCATTTCTTATTTGGACTTGACTGCCCATTCTTCATTCTGCACCTGCTAGAAATTCCAGAGTATCAGAGCTGGCCATCCATGACCAACTCCCAATTTCAGGCTCCAGTCTGTTACACTTGGCTTAGATATGAAGCAGCTTCCATGCTTCTGGCACAGGCCAACATAAATACCTGTTGTGTCAGTCCATTCAGGCTGCTGTAACAAAATCCCTTATACTGGATAATTTATAAGCAGCACAACTTATTGCTGAAAGCTAAGGCCAAGAAACTCAATATCAAGGTGCTGACAGGTTCGTTGTCTTCTGAGGTTCTGGTCATTTTCAAGATGGTACCTTGTATTGCATCCTGACAAAGGGCAATGGATCTTAGCTATTCCCATCCATTTCATCCATCATTTAATGACCTTCTAACCACCACCCTCACTCATCTCTTAGTACTATCACACTGGATTTAAATGCCAACATGAGTTTACAATTTTTTAATTGTTATTGTAAAGGTGATGTACAGAGGGGTTACAGTTACATAAGTCAAATAAAGAGTACATTTTGAGCAGTGTCACCTCTTATTCTCTCCCAGGTTTCCCCCCCCCCCCCCATCAGTCCCCCTCCAAGTTGTTTAGTTCATTTTCAACATAGTGTCTAGTGAGTATCACTGCTTTGTTGGTTTATCTTTGTCCCGCAATTTCTGTGTTCCCCTCTTTCCCTCCCCCAAAACAGATAAACTTACCAAAAAAGGTACAGAAAACAAAAATCAGCAACAAAGGAAAAAAAACTTTTCTTTCCATTTCTTGGAATATATTTCAATACATGTTACTTTATAGATCATATGTACATAGCTACTGAGCCTTTGTGATCCTTTCCTAAGAATACCTCCTTTGGTCTCACTGTGTGAATATCTAGAGACCTGTATAATTTATTATGTCCAACTGTTTGCTTTTAATTCAGAGAGAGCAAGAAGAATGCTGAAGCAAGGCAGATTCTCCACACAGAGGGGCAACCAGTTGGTTATCCATACTAACATGAGTTTTGAAGGGAACATAAAATTCAACCATAGCACCTTTGCTGAGTGGGCCTTCAAAGATGGAAGAAACATTTCTCTCTCTGTTGGATGAATGACATAACTTTCTATCCTCTGACACAATCCTGAGATGTGTGGCAGAAGTGGGCATAAGGGCACATCCATGAGAGGTACAAGAGAATCAAGTCTACAGAGCAGAGAAAAGCTGAGCCATGAACAACTGGTAAATTTAGGAAAAACAGAAAGACAAACTGGCAGTGCAATTAGGAACAGTTTTAACATCCAAATTAGCTATCTCATTTCCTGAATTTTCACTGGGTGATTGCATCTCTTCATTTCAGAAATGCTTATAAATTAATGTCTTTTTAAAATAAGTTCAAGGAACTTTTAAAAAAAGAATCCAGATGAATATGAAACTTAATTATCTAGTCTAAAAATATTCATAGGAAAAGGATATTCAGAAGTTGACTATGAAATGAAGATAATATATAGATCACTTGGAACTGTGGTGGAGATGAAAGAGTCTAATGATGGTGACACATTCAGTCAGAACCTTGTATACACTATTTTATCAAAAAATAGTTTGATATTTTTATAGACAAAGAACTTGAGGCTCCAAAAGATGGCCTTGTTTGTGGTCAGAAAACTGCCAATGAACAGATCCAAGTGAAGCCAGAAAGTTTAAGACAACATAGTTTAACTCAATGCTCCACTTCCCCAAACTCTAGAAAATAATGAAAGAAATGAGATATTCTTAAAGACTTTTGCCACATTTGGCCATGCAAAATTGCTTGAGGGAATTGAAGTCACTTGAATACCTTTGTTTGCACCAGACCCTTCAGCCTCCATATCGGTTAGGGAGCTGTGTTGAAGGATCTTTTGGAAGAATTGGGAAGAAGATGATAAAGGATAATAATAGTTGATAATTCTAACAGGAGGCCAATCATTAAAGCTAACTTCACACAAATGAAGAAGAGCTGCCTGCTCAGAGAGAAATAATTGGCAAAGCATGGAAATAGCACTCAGTCCATCCTACTGATGGGGCTCTTTAGCCAAGAGACACAATAGTAGACTATAAATATGTGACCAACTATCATCAGAGACACAGTCCTCTAAATGTCCTTTGCTTGGAAAATGCCATTGGATGCCATTGTTTATTTAGTGTATATTTTATCAACATGTAATAAAAACGCATTATAAATAAGAATTTTTCAGATATATCATAAGTAAGATTTTCCCAAACATCGGGGTATCCATTGATATAGGAACCCTTCTATTCACTGGATCTGTCTATTATTGTAACTTCTGAGTCTTTGGTACTGAGCTAGCTTGGCTTGCTTGTATGAGCGTCACCCTACCACTTCAGGCATGCCTCTAACCACCTTTAAAAAAAAAGTTATCTTGGAGATAGAGATGTAGAATTTACTGCACATGCTAGCCCTGGTTCAAACCATGATCCTCCAAATCTCAACCTTCTGAGTGGCTAGGATCATGGGTTTGGGCCACCAGATCCTGCATCTCTTCCAAGAACAGAGGGTCTTCTGGAAGACTCTTCACTCGAGTGCCAACCTGCTGTTCTAGTTTTATTCCCAGTGTTTCATTCTCAGAGAAAAAGCTTAAGCTGCACATGACCACTGGGTAGCTGGAGTGACTATGAATTTCCTTAAATCTGACTGCTGGATTGGATAATCCTCAGCTTAAAAATTGGGACCCAGCAATTGGGGTGAGGCATGGAAGCAGAGTCAAAAATGCAGTTTTGCCTTTTACCCAGCCTCCTTTCTCCTCTCCAGGACTCTTGCTCTGGAAAGTTATGTTTAGCATAATACATACATAGGAAGCCAGCTGCTTGGAGTACAAAATGACTTCAACATTTGAAAATATCATAAAACAAAATTTTAGATGAATGGTTGAGGGGTGGGGGGCCGGAAAGTAGGATTTTTTCCTCTCAAATTCCTTATGTCATTTCTCACAGCATCCAAAATGCACTCTGGTCACTTTGACTTGCTGCTCATCATTGAAGTGCTTAGGTTTTCAGTAGAGTTTAACACTGCAGCAAGTTGCATATCATTACTTCTTTCTTATCAGGAGGAATAAAAGGACTCCTTGAAGTGTTTATACAGTATGATGCTACAAACCAGATACTAGAATCTGACTTAATCTCTTCTTGATGCTAATAATATGATCAATTAGACTGGGTAATTTTCTAAACAATAGAAATGCAATTTTCATTTCTCAAGGCTGAGTAATCCAAGATTAAAGCATTGGCATAATTGGGGTTTGGTGAGAATGCTCTGCTTCCAAAGGGCAGCCAATGGTTCCTCCCTGCCATGGCCAAAGGTGCTTGGGCAAAAGGGGACAAAATTGCTTCTTGTGTGCTTTTATAAGGACACTAATTCTATCCATGGTGGCAGAGGCTTTTGGAGGGGAACACTTGAATCATCGCAGAACATAAAAAGGTTTTAAAAAAGCTCATGGGCTGGGTGCCAGTGTCTCACACCTGTAATCCTAGATACTCAGGTGGCAGAGTCCTGCAGGATCAAGATTTGAAGCCAGCCCTGGCAGAAAAGTCTGTGTGATTCCATCTCCAATTGACCAGGAGAGTCAGACTAGAGGCGTCAGTCATGATGAAAGAGAGTCAAGGCTCTGAGTTGAAATACACACACACACACACACACACACACACACACACAGGAAAATGATCACATAATGTAAAAATTAGCACAAACATTATGACCACAAGGTCCAGCATCATAGGAACAAGCGAAGCAATCAAAACCATAAATTTGTCAGGGTGCCAATGATTCACATTTGTGCCTGTAATCCTAGCTGGTTAGTAGGCTGAGATCTGAGTATCTCTATTTTAAGCCTACTAGGCAGACAAATCTGTAAGACTCTTATCTCCAATTAACCTTCAAAAAGCCAGAAGTTGAGATATGTCTCAAATGATAAATCACCAGCTTTGCATGCAGAAATGCCAAATGAGAGCCCTGAGTTCAAGCTCCAGTAACAACACAAAACCCAATAAACAACAACAACCAAGCCCCCTACACTCTAAAATGAGAGATGAATAATCAGTCATGGAGTTTACCCCAGCATCATGCACAGAGCTGTTTTGTGAGTGAGGATGGTTGGTTGATTTCAGCAGCGCTATACTTCTAGACCTTCATTTCCTCACTGTCCACAAGAGCAGGGGGCCAAAAGCCTGAAAAGCTAAGCGAGAAACAGTTGGTAGTCAGAGCCTTCCTTCCAATTAGTTTTGGAGATTTTCTCTGGATGCCTCTTCCCTAAGATTCAGGCTATAAAAGCCTCAGAGCACAACTTGTTGGAGGGTCTATGAAGAAGTCTTTAGTTTTGTGTGCCAACAGTAATATGGGCCTATAAATGTGCAAATTGTGTAAGGGTAGTCAGCGAGAGATGCTATCAGTCCTTGGGTGTTTAAACAGAGTGAATCTAATGCAAAGAATACTTCTCAAAGATTGGATGTAGTGAAAAGCCAAATTTGTGGTGAATGTGGTAAGCCAGAGATTAACAGAAGTTGGAACCAACTCCCAAGAAGACATGGCATTTCTAGGACTCTGGGCATCGTCACCTCATCAGAGCTAGAACCGCACAGCATTGGAGCCAAGCAGGAAGCCTGGCCTCTGCCAGAATGCTGCCAGAGGCTGAAAGGGAGGAAAACACCCCATCTCTTCTTCTGTTCCCACCTCCAGTCTGTGGCCACTCTCCCCAGGGCCAGGGCGATTCCAAAACAGACTGGCATGTGAACCAGTAGACAGTAAGGAAATCTGCCCACTAGTCTGTCTACCAGTGTGGGATCTCATCATCCCATCAACTGTGGGCCTGAACTAAACTTTCGTTCTCTCTCTCCTTCTATTTCTTGTCTATTTCTCTGTCTGACTCTGTCTTGCTCTCTCTCTCTCTCCTGGAGCTGGGGCACCCTTTTGTTCCTGCTCTTGGACAGCAGAACTCCAGGCTCTATGGAACCTGCAGCAGTATTGAGACAAGTTCTTAGGCTTTTGGCCTTAGCCTGACAAGTACACTATCCACTTCCTGGTTCTAGACTTGGAAGAGGAAGGCTATGGAATCCCTGGGTTATCAAGCTATAGATGTCTCATGTGAGAGATGTTTCAAGTGGGAGACATCTCATGTCTCAACCTGTGTAATGACATGGGTCAACTCCCCTAGTGATCTCTCTGTCTCTCTCTCTCTGTCTCTCTCTCCATCTATCATCTATCTTCAATATACATACATGCTTATCTACCTCTCTACCATCTGTCCTATTGGGTTCAGTTTATCTGGGTAACTGACTAGCCTAGCAACCTTTGCTCTCTGGCAGTAGCTTTTAAATCATGTCTCCAGAGAACTGAACAGATCTGTGTGGAACAGGATTTCTTTACTACATAAAAGAATAAACAAAGTAAAAGAAAAACTCCTTAGTAAGACTTATCAGATAATGCTGCACTGGAGAGAAGCTAGAAACCATTTGACTTAAAGCCACCCAGTAAGCTGAGTCTGTCCTGTAGAACCAAAGCAGGCTTGGGAGCCAAAGAAGGCAGAGGGGAAAGAAAAGAGGCCACTAAGTGAGAAGGTTATATAAAGAAAAATAGAAGAGGAAAACATTGACGAATCCAAAAAGAACACACTTACATTTTGATTTCATGTAATATGTTTCCTGATCCCTAAAGGCAATCCCTACCTTCCCATGCTATGTGATACCAGGCAGGGCTAAGTCCCCAAGGCCTGGCCAGAACAGCCGCAGAAAAACATCTGTATGGATATGTTGGCTTTCCTCAGCAAAAGGGCCAGCTCAATACCTCCAGGGCTTTGTACAGATAAGTTGCTGACAAGCTCTGCGAGCAAACACAGGAAAGTTCTCCTTCTGTTACAACTGGGCTCTGTTCTTCAGCCCTGGGCTGCAGTGGTGGATGAGGGTAACAGCAGTTTAGGTTAGGAGTGAGGGCCCTGAGTGGTAAAAACCTTTAACTAGATGTTTCTCTGGAGGAGGTATCTATGAAACACCAAAAACCTGCCTGACTCCTGGCTAACCCCACAGAAAAGTGGTCCAGACAGGTTTTTGGATTTTTTTCTGCACAATGTAGTTGGGGGTGGGATTGATGAGATCCCAATATTCTATTTGACAGTAGCAGAAACGTAATGATTTAAACCGATCAAATGACTCCTCTTCGTGGGGGAGAACAATAGAAAGGTGACATTAATCAAGATATATTGTACTCATAAATTAATGTTATGTTGAAACCCTTTTGTACAACTACTTAAAGATAATTTCTAAAATTATATTAAAATTATCTTTCTCTGGAATTGAGAACTTGTGCTGTACCTGGAGAAAGGGAATCTGTCAGATCCAAGATGTACCCCAAATATGGCAGCCTTATCAATGGTTAAGCCTCAGCATGGAAGAGCTGGTTATTGCAGGGTTGTATAGGTATTACCATCTCCTGCTGTGATTGATCTCCTGTACTCTGACAACTTCTGTGTCTAGAGGCTTCCTGAGAAATCAGTGTCCTCTAATTTTTTCCCCATAATTTGCACTGTGGCATGGTGATTGGATAGGGTAGTTTCTCTGGATCACTCTCCCTTCTCCTCCCTCTACATATCCAGTCCTTGGTTACGTTATCTATCTCAGTTTTAACATCTTATGTATTTTCTCCAATGGAACAACTCTGAGAAATCAAAGCAGAAACTCTGTGGAACATCTGAAGCTACAGTCAGTGGTTCTTTTTTTTTTTTACATTTCAATGTTTATATATTTATTATGATGATTATTGAACATCTTGTTTCTGAGTTTGATCTTCATATTTTTTATTGTGTCCTCACAAATACTTGGATAAACCTGGTTTTCTAAGATGAAAGCAATGGTTTAAGTTTTATTGACTATAGCAAATGACACATGCCATAACTTAGAACATGTAATGTATGGTTTTTATCACACTTAACTCAGAATTATATGCCTGTGTAGTTACTCCTAGATTTAAAAAAAAAAAATTCTGAACTTTGAAGGGTCATGCAAGGGAGGGCTACAATTTAGCAAGTCCTTTTAAATGTCCAGTTCTTCTTGATCAGAGTCAGCCTTCCATCATCATCCCCCATCCTGTCTGTTCCCTCCCTGCTATCCATTTCACATTTCCCACTTCCTTTATCACATAAGTACATTGAGTATTGTACCTGTATTTATCTCCTGCTCCCTTTTTCATTTATCCCCACCCCTACTAACCTCTCCCCTTACCATGTCAGCTTCCTGCTATTCATTTTCTTAAATGATTGGTTAATTGTTTGAACGGTTTACTCCATGGAGCTTCACTCATAAGGAAGACCCTCTTTTCTATATGGAACCTTCAACCACCAAATACTTGGCCTAGCGCACTGGGCTGGGAGTGAGAGGCCAGGGGTCAGAGTCTTCCCTTGACCTGCCAACACTTCTTACCAGGGCAGTGAGCAAGTGAGTGGGTGTGATATTCAGAAGACCTAGATGTTTGTCTTCTTGACCTAAGTTTGCCTTGGTCTGGCTTAGTCACATGTGGAAAAACATGGGAACGCCAGAGATGGGAACTGGAGTCCTTAGCCCAAGAAGGCATCTGGTTTGGTGTGATCTGTAGCTGGCTCCCAGTGGGCCCTAAAGCTCTTCTTTCTTCATGCTTAATCTTTTTATTTCCATTAGAGAGAAAAACAAAAAAATTGACTCTATTCAGATTCTTCATATTTTTGTGATTATAGACATCATATTAAATTTTTATTGTTATTATTAAGGTGCTATACAGAGGGGTTACTGTTTCATAACTCAGTAATGAGTACATTTCTTTTTAGGCAATGTCACCCCTTCCTTTGCTTTCTCCCAATTTCCCCTATCATCCTCGCACACATGTGGTCATAAATATCACATTTTAAAAAATTCTTTTTAAAGAATATGTCATATGATTATAAGACAGATGATAGCAAAGAAATGCCAATTAGACACAGGGTGTTGATTACGAGATGAATTAGTTAAGGTCATTATCACATACCTTTCCCATTTCGCTGCTTCTACCTGTCCTGGGGGTGGGGTAGGGGGGAATGGGGGAAGAAGCATATTTTTCAATGGCAACTTTTAAAATGAATTTAATATTTTTGGACGTCATATTGGTTCGATTTTAAAGAAAGGATTTATGTTCACATGAATTGTGCAGAAAGGAATTTTAATAACAGGGAGGCAGTGTGAGACAATGTAGACCAAAGTCATAACTTAGAGACAAAAAGTTTTTCCAGGAGGGATTAGTACAAACTACAAACTCTTGGTCACAGGAAAGCATGTTGGTGTCCTGGAGCTCTCTGGTGAGTTCACTGACAAACTTTGATGCACACAGTGCATCAGGAATCCATCAGTTGCCGTCCATGCATAGGAGCAGGAATGTGAACTACCGTGGTGCCCTGCCTTGCTGGGTTTCCAACTTGGCAGGGTTTCTCCAGCTTCATCCTCAGCACTAGGATCATTTGTTGTTGGGTTGGGAACAGAGGGTAGGTCCTGTGCACTGCAAGATATTGAGCTTCCTCAGCCTCTAACCATGAAGATTGTAAGAGGAGCTTAAAAATCACTTCTGCTGAATTGACTAAAAGCAGAAGAAGAACATGCCATCTCTGCTTCCACTTCGTATGTGTCTCCACTCCAGGCCACTCTCTCCACAGTCATTTTGCAATCACCTTGGAATCCAAGAAGGTAAGTAATGGATTAGTAACATCTTTATCAGAACAGAAACTATCCCAAAGAGGTAGTCTTACAGATATTTCTCCACAATCTGGCCACAAGCTGTGATCCTCCAGTTCTCAGCCTCCTGAGTAGGTAGGATTATAGGTGTGAGTCACCAACACCTGACATATCTTCTAAGAAAGGAATCTTCCAAAAATCTGCTGTGAGTCCCATTCCTATTTCATCCTCACTGCTTCATTGTCAGAGAAAAGGTGAAGCTAGACGTGACCATTGGGAACAAATGACTTTGAGAAGATCACCAAATCTGACTACTTCCTCAGAGCAGAGCAACCACCAGGCAAAGTGACTCTATCTTGACCAATGGTGACAGGGGTAACAACTTCTCTAGAAACCCTCCCCAGATATTGACTGAAATAATGATCAACCAGAGTATATTTTTACTAGGACTGTTTAATAATTATGCATCCTTCCCTTTTCCTTTGCCTCCAGTTCCCTGTCAATTTAAGCTTATAGAGCGTGTCGGTAACCCTGCAAATGTATGAAGATGGGCTAAAGTACCATCTTCCCATGCCTGCCACATCTCCTTTCTCTGCCCTTCATCTTGTCTCTGTATTTGACATAGAGTGATAGGTAGCCAAACCTGTCATATAGAACTCCTAGAGTTTGGGCCTCAGGTTTGAAAACTCCAGTTTTAGTACCACTAAGCATTCTCCCAGTGAAGACAACCAATACTGCTCCCGGACTTGTACCCACAGGGACCAATCTCCTCCCTCCCTGAAGTTGAGGAACTTCTGTAGAGGGATGATGTCACTTTCCCTCCAATTTTGCCTAATATGAAGACAGGTCTCTGTGGAATTTCAGAGAAGCAACGATGTCATTCCCAATGATGCTTGTCACTGGCAGGCTAATGGGAACTAGAGATACTGACCACGTGCCTGCCCTGACTTGGTGATTCTAGTCTGGACAGGAGGGGCGGCGGTCACTATGGCAACAGTCCACCCCACTCCCATCCCAGGCACCTGGGTTTCAGCCCCTGATCAAATGCTGAGTGGGCTAAATCCCTTTGAGGCTGAGAAAACATGCATCCTGGATTCAAAACATTTAAACAACTCTTTGGCAATAGGCAATGGTTAGAGCAGAGATGACTAATGACACTGCCCCTAGGAGCAGCCCTCTTATTTTTGTAGGAAAGAAATCTCTCTGTGCTGAGAGAGCAGTGCAGGGGGATTGGCTGTTTACATACAGAATGCTCTCCAACTCTATGGTGTTTACTCCAGAGAGCTCTGAACAGAGCCATAGAACATCAAAACAAATAAGCCCATTACCTTCTGGCTCTATAGATGACATGGCTGGGTGCTTGCTTTACATGCAAAAGGGAAACAAAATAAGTCCTCCTGTGGTCAGTCACATCTGAATGTTGTTGGATGAGGTAACCTTAGGGTTGCCATGGAGACATGTTTTCTAGCAGTGCCTGCATCATGAATCGACGCAGCTAAACGCCTAGATATTGAGGGAAGAGAGTCATGCACAAACCAGGACACACCCCTAAAGGGGGAGAAGCAGTCTGGGAGTCTCCCCAGGCCCTGTGCTTGCTCAAAGATCCATTGGTACTTCAGGAGAAAGCCGTGGGAACAGCAGTAGTTTTTGCACTTGCTGCAAAGTGAGGCAGAGATAGGATAGATAAAACGTGCATGAACCCTGCACCAGTGACTCACGCCTGCAATCCTAGCTATTCAGGAGGCTGAGATCTGCGGATTGCGGTTCAAGGCAAGAAAGTCCATGAGACTCTTATCTCCAATTAAACACCAGAAAACAGGAAGGGGCACTGTGGCTCAAGTGGTAGAGCAATAGCCTTGAGCTGAAGAGCTGAGGGACAGTGCCTAGGCCTAGAGTTCAAGCCCCATGACTGACAAAAATAAAAGAAAACAGGTTTGCAGCCCTGCCCCCACTATACTGCTGCTTAGATCCAAAGTGGTCTCTGCTTTGAACACCTACTTTGAAGTGGAAACTAGCCCCCAGGCTCCAGCCATGCATTGTGGGATCACAAAAGCAGAAACCTCTCTGTGGTCACAGATAGAGTAGAAAATACTTGTGAGTGTGGTATTTGGCTGCATTCACGAAGTCTGAATTCTGCTGCAATAAGTTTTAGAAGCAGTCAGGGCATGGTACAAAACTTGCAAGTTTGTAAATTCTGATGGGATCCAGTGTGCTTAGTTCTTCCAAAATCTCAGATGGCCTGGGGCAGGTGCCTCCACACGAGGAGATACAGCTCAGGCTGCCAGAAGCATCACATTTCTCTCTCAGAATAAGCTGATGTCTAGGAGAGGCTGGAGTTAGTCTTCACAAGTGGCGCCTTATGGTGGATGTATCTGTTTCCAATAAGCCAAGCTTTATAGTCTGTCGGTGGGTTGACTGCAAAGTTATAAAAGTTGATCTCATAAAGAAAAACATGAGGGGTTGACTCATCACATTGCATTGGTGTCCTTCTGGGCTCTTGGCAGCTGGTCTGGCTCTCCTTTAGAGCAAAGGAGGTGACATAAAAAGCAGAATAATTGGATTTTAATGATAATGGGGATTTTTGTCACCCCATGGGGCACTGGAAGGCTTGGACTATTGTGCCTTCTAGTTTCCAGGGAAATACACTTTCCTTTGCTGTACTTGGTAAGTGCTCTCACAACAAACAGCACAAAGTGAAATGGCTTCTGGCTTCTTTAATACCCACCATGAGAGAAAATATTGGAAAGAAAGGATAACCGAAGACTTCAAACCAAATCGTGTGTATGTATGTGTGTACCAGTTCGAGGCCTTGAACTCTGGGCCGAAGTACTATTCCTTAGCTTTTTCTTTTACTCAAAGCTAGTGCTCTACCACTTGAGCTGCAATTTCACTTCCAACTTTTTTTTTTTTTTTTTTGCATGGGAGGGGGAGGGATTGTTAATTGGAGATAAGAATCTCATGGATTTTCCTGTCCAGACTGCTTTCTAACAATGCGCCTCTGATCTCAGCCTCCTGAGTAGCTAGGATAACAGCTGTGAACTACAGCTGCCTGGCCTCAAACTAACATTCTTACACTGTTGAGACTTCAGTAATTTATAGAATTTGTTTGAAATAGGGTGGCTTCAGTTTATATTTTATGGTCTAACTATCAGTAGAGATAGAGAAGGACTAACTCATCTTAGAACAACCTGTGCATGGATACCTGCTCTATTTGGGTCCTTTGCTACCTAGACCAAATATATTTTCATCCCTATGTTAGGTTTTTAAAAAGAGGTAGCCCAGTAAGAACAGCACCAGGCACGTGGTATTCAGGTAAGGGGTAGGTTTATTCAGTAGACCTGCTGGGACCAGAAGGTTGGCCCTCCACGTGGCTGGGAAAGGCCTGGGAAAGAGAGAAAGCTGGGAAAGAGAGAGGAAAGAGAGAGAGGAGAGAGAAAAGAGCTAGAAAAAAGCTAGACAAGAGCAGAGAGAGAGCCTCTGGGCCTGGGCTAGGCCTTATCTAGGGTATGGGCGGAGAAAGGTATGGCCACATCAAATTCAGATGTGACCTCAGCGGATGCAGATGTGACCTCTTCCTGATGTCCCAGTTGCCTAGGTAACACAGGTACTGGGTGGAGACTTTGCTAGGAGGAGGGTGGAGTCTGCTGGCCATCCAGGAGCGGACCTTACACCCTGCTCACCATATCTTTTCCTGGTGAGAGTTTGTTCCAACTAATGTTCTCACAAAGGAGCAAGGCACAGAATCTCCCTTCACCTGATTTAGGGGATAGAGTCTTTTATCACCTGGTTCAGAGATAGATAGAACCATTCAGCACCTAAGGTTAAGGAGAATCCTTGCACCTTCCAGGTGGGTTGGAAAGTGATCAAGGTCCAGGCACCTTCCGTCTCTCTGCGTCCATTTCCTTCCTACCATTGCTTCCTCTTCTCTCCAGGTCTCCATTCTCAGCTTCCACATCACCAATTTGACCATGGGTTTGGATGCCTGCACTATGATTGGATTTTAATCTGTCTTTCATTTTTGCTTCTGCTACCCAAGCCTGAGAACATTGCATAGCAGTCACACTCACAGGTAGAGAACCCTAATTTGAAATCTGGTGCTCACAGATTGAGGCCATCCCAGTGTGTCCAGTGTGTGTGTGTGTGTGTGTGTGTGTGTGTGTGTGTGTGTGTGTGTGAACTCAGGGCCTGGGTGTTTGTCCCTTAGCTTTGTTGCTAAAAGCTGGCATTTTACCACTTGAGCCACTCCTCTACTTCTAGTTTTGGGGTTGTTAATTTGAGATAAAAGTCTCATAGACCGGGCTGGGAAGGTGGCTCAGTGGTAGAGCTCTTGCCTTGCATGCATGAGGCCCTGAGTTCCATTCCCCAGCACCACATAAGTAAAAAGGAAAAAAAAAAGCCGGAAGTGGCGCTGTGGCTCAAGTGGTAGAGCTCTAGCCTTGAGCTGAAGAGCTGAGGGACAATGCCCAGGCCCAGAGTTCAGGCCCCACGACCGGACAAAAAAAAAAAAAATCTCATAGATGACTTTCCTGCTCAGGCTGGCTTTGCACCACAGTCTTCAGATCTCAGCCTCCCAAGGAGCTGAGATTATAGGCATGAGCCACCGGTACCTAGTAACCCACTGACGTTTAAAGACAAGATCCTCCACAACTCAGTTCCAACATGCTTCTCTAGTACAGTTTGCATATTAAATGTATAGACAGCTTGAGAGGGTATATGACCGTTAATAGGTAAGTCAGTGGGAGGAATTTAGGTCATTGGGGGCATGTCTTTAAGGTGAACATAAGAAGCCTGCCCCTTCCTCTCAGTCTATTCCTAGCCACCGTGTACTGAACATGCTCCATCACGCTCTTCGATCGTCATGAGAACATGTATGCCTTGCCACAAGTCCCCACAGAACCAATCAACCATTGACTAAGCCTTTGAAAATATGAGTCAACACAAAGCTTGCCTTCTTTTAGGCTACATATAGCAGGTACTTTGTGACAGTAACAAAAAGCCAACAGCATGTTTGCTCCTCAGTCTTCTTCTAGTCCAAATGAAGCTGAAGCCAGCATTTACAGACCCCTTAGTTCTCTTCTTCGATGAGTCTTTTCCTATATATGTTAGAGATTTATCACATCCTGCAACTACCTCTCAAGGCCCATGTTTTTGTAAAGCTTTCTCTGATCTTGATTTGGCAAGAAGAAGAAAAACAAACTATACAGGAAGCCTACTATATTTGTGAACTTGACCAAGTGCAGTAAAAAAAAAAAAATTATAATAAATTTTTCAATAAAAATAAATTTCAAAAATTAAAATGTTAATATCCCACACAGGCAGTTGATGAAGACAAGCTTTGTCAGACTTGCATTTAAATCAATGATTTGAATGTATCTACCCTTAATTTTGTGAAAACTTTTTCCTCCTTCAAAGCAAATGCTGCCCCAAAAGCAAGGTAAAAGAGAACCTGCTATTAGTAATCCTAGCTATTCAGGAACTGTGATCTGAGCATCTCAGTTCAAAGCTAAGCCTGGCTGGAAAATATGTAAGATTCTTATCTCCAGCTGACAACCACCAAAAAAAAAAAAAAAAAAGCTGGAAAAGTCTTGCTGTGGCTGAAGTGGTAGAGCCCTAGCCTTGAATAACAACAAAATCTCCATGTCAGCAACCAGGCCCTGAGTTCAAATCTCAAGACCAGTGCAGCCACAAAAAAGTGAATGCGCTTAAAAACTTAGTAGCTCAGCCGGTGGTAGTTTGGCCTAGATCTCAGGAGGCTGAGACTTGTAGCCAGCTGAGAGTTCCAGCCTGGGCAAGAAAGTCTATAACATTTCAGAAAAAAAAAAAAAAAAAAAAAGCAGAAATGATCCATAGCTTATATGGTAGAGCTCCAGCCTTGAATAAAATAGGTAAGGGATATTACCCAGGCCTTGAGTTCAAGTTCTAGTACTAGCATAAAGAAAAAAGTAAACAAAACCCACAAAGTAAATAGGCTTAAGTGCAAAGTAAAGATGTTTAATGTGTTGAAAGATGGCATGACTTTAGCAAAAGCTGGGTTGCGTTATGGGAAAAATGAGTCAAACATCTGCAGTAGCAGAAAGTTAAATTCTGCCTGCAGTTATGCCCAGCACTTCCATCCTTCACCACTATTCTGAATTGCTGTTTCTCTTGCTTTTCTTCACAGCCCCACCTACCTCTTTGCATTTCTTCTTCCTCTTCTCCCACGGCCCCAATCCACAGATTTCATCTGTAAGAGTCTCAGGATGTGCCTTTGGGATGCAAATTACAAAGGAAGTCCAGAAGAAAGAAACCCTGCTGGAAGGTTTTGACTTGGGTCACTGGTTGATAGCCTTTGGCTCTGGACTGATTTGGATGGGGGAGGGAGATTCCAAAGCATGCCTCTTGTTGGTTCCAGCTGCCTGGAAAGAAATCTCTACTGTGGTGGGCTAGGCTGGATGCTGGGAGCTGCCTCCATTTCCACACACTTCTCTAGAAATGAGGCCCGGCTCATCAGCTTTCTGCCTGGGACCATATGTTGCTCTACAGAACAAGACACAATTGATCTGGAAGTGGGCAGTTTGGCTTTTTATTTTTCCCCTTTAAAGCACGAAGAAAAAAGGAACTTTGGCAAGCAGTGCTATATAAATTCTGCCAGCCTTGGGATTTTGTCTCTCTCACACATGGAAAATAACTCCCTTCTCCACTCCACCCTGGAGATAAATGATAATAAAGTATTAACCACTGGCTCTGCTATTCTGACAGATAGGGGGTGACTTTCTTTAAAAGACCTTTGTGCTCTATTGCTGCCAAAGACAATTAAACTTCAGGCATGAGTGGCTTCTCTGCCTAGAACCCGAGCTGAGTCTGATTTTGTCAGGCACAGCTCTACCAGTGCCATGCTCTTGGTGGGCAGCAGTTGTCTGGAGCTGGAGGTCAGGACTGGAGATGCTGCATTACTGTGGATTTGACAGGGAACTGGACCTTGCTCTGGTCCTCAGGTGTACCACTGGAAGGCAAGGCATTTAGCAGCCCAGTAAGAGAGAGGAGAGAGAATGACAACTAGGGCATGGACTATTCCAAAGCCCCTTGGGGAAAGGGGCTGGGGAGGGGTGGGTATGTTTTTTGTTTTTTATCATTGTTGACTTCTCCTCTGTTCTCTTCCAAGTCTTTCAGTCTTTCTGGCTGAAAGCACTTGGGATGGAGAAACCTAAAGCAGGAGGAAACCTGTTGCTGTAGTTTGGATGTGGACTGTGCTCCAAGGGCCCATGTGCTAAAGGCTGGCTCCTCAGCTTGGAGCTATTGGGAGGTGGTAGGGACCTTTAAGAGGTGGGATCCTAGTTGGAGGAAGATAGGCCACAGTGGGAGGGGGAGGGAGGGGCTTTGAAGTAGCTGTTGGGATCCCTGTCCCTCTTTCTCTCCCTCTTTGCTCTGAAGCATCACATGGTGTAAGAACCTCCTCTGCTTGATGTACTGGACTTCCACAGGCCCAGGAACAATCACGGAGTGAATCTCTGAACCTCCAAGCCACAATAAACCTTTCCTCTTTTGAAACTGGGTACCGTGGATATTTTGTCTAAGCAGTGGTCCAGAGGGAATTGATACCTCAAGGAGGGTGTGGAAAAGAAAGAATGAAAAGGAAAAGAGGAGAAAAGGAACAGGAAGGAGAAGAGAGAAGCAGAGATGTAAGAGAAGACATTGACAGGCCTCAATGGGGACCATTCTTGGAAATGGTGAAAAAGAAAGGAATAAAGGCACAGAATGGTTTGGAGATATGCAGCATCCTTTGAAGGAGCAGTTAAAAACCAACAGCTCTTCCTGCATGTATGAAGCTCAGACACCGCTACAGTTTTTCTGAATCAGAGTACTGTCCCTCCTAGAAGTTGTGTCCTAAGATGGCTCTGCCAGTGGGGCTCAGCCTCTTACAACCTTAAGTAGTGGAGGACAATGGTGAGCAGATGAGAAGTCCAGACTCCTGAGCCTGTCTCCTCTTTTGAGACATAGCCAACAGAAAGCAAGGGGGCCAGCTCAGCACAAAAGAGATGCAAAATGAAAAGAACTGGGCAAGGAGGCACACTCAAAGCTGTCTTTACCGTGCAGTGTGCAGAAGGCTCAGATTTTTGCACTAGTCTCACTGGTTTGCCTTATGTATAATGGTCCAATTCTTTTTATTTGGTAATACAATAAAGTGGTAAAGGCCTAAAGATCCCAGTGGCATGCATTGAAGAGGAAGTTTTTCTCCCAGCCTTGCCCTCCAGCCTCTGTTCTTTTCCCTGACATTACCATGCGAACGTTGACCAAAGCTGCTTGTCTGTAAAGGCAGAGGGAATGCTTCTCTGAGAGACATGACAAGGGATCCTGGCCCACCCTAGCAATAAGGTTAGAACAATTCCTCTGTGGAAGTGATGCTATTGGCTTGAGAGGTGAAGAACAAGTAAGACTTTATTAGTATAAGAGGGAGTCCTATGTGCAAAGGCCCTGTGGTCAGTATGGGCACAGCACTTTTCTTGAGATGGCAAACTGATAGAGTAGCCCAAACGTAGGGAGTGACCAGCATAGATAACCTTTTAGGTCCTGTTTTCTTTATGTGTGCCCAAATCAGATGTAGGCAAATAAAAAAGCAGGGTAAGAAATTAGGAGCACTTGAGGAGGGTGGAAGCTGGCATGGGCAAGACAGAAAGATATTTGAAAGGTTAAGCCACGATCCAGCTGTAGCCCTGACCTCTGGGACCATGCTCTGTCCTATTGGAACCCACTGCAGGCTCGCTCACAGCTCACTGCACGCCCTAGGGGAAGGAGGTGCAGTCATGGGCTGCAGTCCTATTTTACAGCTGTGCAAGTGGTCACCATATATGGATGCAGAACTCAACAACCATTGCAGAGCAGAAACTCATAGATGGAGGTATTTCCAGGCAGTTCTAAATTTAGCTGAATTTATAATGGGCCTTTGGCAGGTACCCCTGACATTAGTGTGTTCTGCAGGCAAGACCATATAGCCAGGACCGTTGTAAGGAGATGGGAATATCTTAAATAAAAGGGAGAGGGAAAGGAAGGAATTGTGTGTGCCTATACTTATTGAGCTACACATCAGTCCTACCTACAAGGCCTCTATCTTACAGATGAGGGAATGAGAGGCAGTATCATAATTGGTCCAGAGTCACTTGAGTAATAAAGGATAGAGCAAGTGCTAACAGCTTGCTCCAAATGCCTCTTATTCCACTAATTCCTAAAGCCTCTTTTAAACTTCTCTTTGCTACAAAGTGGGCAGAGGACCCTGACAGAGTCTGCGATTTTTCTTTTACCCAGGATTATTAACTCAGTTAATTGCCAATAAGATTCTTACTAAGTACATGATGCTCAAGAGGTCATAATCAGTAGAAGTGGAAAATGGAGATGAGCAGGGATGAGGCTCTAGTTTGTGGTGGGCTGGAGGCAGCTCAGGAGTTTCTCATTTATATTTAACCAACAACTCATGTAAACCTCATTACAATTCTAAGCTGTAGGCTGTACCAGTGGGAAAACTTTGTAGGGGAGGAAACTCAGACAAGATAAAATGATTCCCTCGTTTCCTCAGAAAGATGCAGTTAGTAAGCCATAGGACTGGGATTGTAGCCCAGAAGTTCCAATACCTGTATTTTAAACCATGGTTTCACCAATTAACTCCACAAAAAATTCAGGAGGCCACATTCCATGACAGTGTTCAAATAGATATTATGGAAGTAGATATTTAGAGAAAAATAAAAATAAATGAAACACAAATGTAACTCTCAAGTACCTTATCCTCCCTTAGATGTTAAATAGCTCCATGATTATGAGAAAAGAAAACATAGAAAGCAAGAGGCACTTGATGAAAGAGAATGATAAGCTGGGTTCTTGTGACTTATACTTATGATCTATTTGGGAGGTTAAGATCTGGAGGATCATGTTTCAAGGCCAGCTTGAAACAGAACAGACTACAGAGCAAGTACAAGGCGTGGACTTGAAAGCTCAGGGACAGTGTACTGGCCCTGGGATCATCCCTTCCTTAAAAAACAAACAAACCAGTAGTGGATTGAAACAATAACACAATGTCTGCCTATTAGAAATAACTCCTTATTGTGAGGTAGGATGTCAGTCTTGCCTGAGGTAGACTCAGTAGGTCTGGGTATTCCAGCACAGCCTCGCTCATATGACCTGGATGAGAATCTGGATATAGCCCAGACTTAGTCATATGGCGAAGGATGATCGGGAAGGGAGAAGGTATACCCAGAGTCACACACTTTTCAAGACCTTGCCAGGGTCATAGTAATGACCATTGGCCCAAACAAAACACATGGTCAACCTTAATATTCAAAGAGTTGAGGGATAGGCTGTGCCTTTTCTATGGGAGGGGCCTCAGTGTCACATCCCAAAGACTTCAGAAAGATGAGAAGGGGGATACAGCAGACCCCTGAAAAGACCACACCTGCTCTGGAAGCATGTTAGATTTGGACAGGGTCTGGGATGGGAGCTAGGGAATGTAGCACATTTGAAGTCTGACTTTTAACTCTATAGAAACATCTAGCTACCATCCATCCTAGCTTGCTTCTCCTCCTTTCTTTATTCATCCACTGGTTAGGAAATCTTTATGAGCTTTTGCTTCATGACAGCTAGACAGCTGTCATTTCTTCTCCCTTTGGAGCTTGCAGTCTCACATCTGCTTCTGGCTTCTTGGAGCTTCTGTCTGTGTGACCCTTACTCCACCTCATTACCTGAGGCAGGCTTCAGTCCAGGCTGGCTGAATCCAGGGTGCTTACCCATCCACATAACTTACCATGGAGCACTGTAGAAGACAGGAGGGGCGGTGCCGGAGAAGGCAGAACAGCGTAATGGTGGCCTTGCCAGAATCTACCCTTAAATGGAAAAGATCCAGGCAGCCAGCTGCTTATAAAATTAGCTTGTTTGACAAACCAACAAATCTAGCCTGGAGAAAAGCAGTCATGAGGTGGCAGGTCATGCTACAGACATCTTCAAAGACCTGGAGGAAGTTGTATGGGAGAAGGAGTAGATGTGTTTACAACATTTGCCATGCTGGCTGGGCAAATTAATTTGGACTTCATGGAAAGAAAGGAGGTTCAAACACAGAGCTAGAAATGGAGAGATCTCCCCTTCACGTTACAAGATCCCTGTCCAGAGAAGCAGACATCTGTATCAGACCCTTTTATTTTTGTGCCAGTACTGGGGCTTGAACTCAGAGCCTGATGCTCTCACTTGGCTTTTCTGCTCAAGGCTAGCGCTCTACCATTTCAGCCACACTTCTGCATTCCCAATGTCTCTTGTAATGATTTTTATGAAACGTGGAGCAGATTTATTTTTAAATGCAGTCACTTATTTTTAATGTGGGGTGTGGGGAAGCTCCTTTCCCAGACGACTTTTTGTAGAGTGGGGGAAAACTTTCCAAAGCCCATTGCTTCTTTGCTTCCTCTATAAAACCATCCCAGGGTACCTCTTCCCTGTAGCTTTTCACCCTGGAAGCTTGGAGTCAGCTTGGGCCCGGCACCTTATAAATGTAGGAAAACTGCCTCTGTTTCTGAGATCCTGTAGAGCCTATAATGGCTTTGTCCCTCCCATTTACCATTCTGGTTTTGATGTGTTCTGGTCTTATTGTTTATTTCCCTTTTTCGGTTGGCAGAGGCAGGAATGAAATGCCAGTGAGGGCATTGCAACAGGAATCATAGAATCTCGAGTCTGGGAAAGGCATGAGAACCAGAGGAGAAGTTAAAATAACTCAGATCACGTGGGATGGCACTTTTGGGTCTCCTTGGGGCAAGGAAGTCATGCCTAGAATAGCGACAGTCTCTTAGTGTGCTGGATCCCCCTCATCCTGTCTGCATCTCTGGAAGGCCACGGAGCTTAATTCTGGGCACTGTAGACCACAGCCTTTGAGCACCTCTGTGAGTGGGCCTCTGCCTTAGGGTAACCATGGTCTTGATTTCTGACTATTCCAGGCAACTGGATGGCTGGGCTCCAAGGTGTGAAACTCTCATAGCTGAAGTATTCAGGGGTGTAGTGTGGAGGTGGGGGGTCACCTCCTCCTCACACAGCACACACATTGACACCTCCTGTAATCTGCTGTAGCCAGAACAGCTCTCAGGTGCTAGCTCTTTGCTGGTGATGGCAGGGATAGGAGTACTGTAAGAAGGGACAAGGAAGAAACAACTCAGGTTACTATTGTCTGTTCTGGAGGTGGCTGGAGGTTGGATGACTGATGGATTCATGGCAGAGCAGTCTTACTTTGGTAAGGAAAAGAAATTGTCCTCCCTGACCCGTTTGGACCACCATGGCTGAGTTCTCATGCACACTATGCCCCGAGTGACTAAAACTATTTCACTTTTTCAAGCAGTGATTGCTCTCTACCTCAGAGCCTTGATACTGTTCTAATCTACTGGGAAAAATTAACTAAGGTAAAAAGACCACCTGCCCTGGCATCTCTGTGATAGACTCACCTACCATGGCAAAGGAGAGACCTTCAGACACTTAAAACTCTCAGGGACTCAAGACCCAATGGAACTGTTCTCCAAACTGCAATGTAATATAGTCACTAAGGAAAGATATCCAGCTATTGGTCAATGTTCTGTAATGATATCTAATAGCTCTTGCTGGCAGACTTAAAAAAATTCTCAAGAACCAGTTTTATGCTTCCTGGCCTTCTCTGTGTGTCCCACCACCTTGGCATCCAGGATCCTTCTAGCTCTGGAACTCCATTGGAGCCTTAACGTTCAAGCTCTTGGTTCAACTCTGGTTGATTCTGACCATTTATAGCACTGTCAAGGCCTTGGGGAAAATCTGGTTCTAGACCAAATGCCAAACAACATCTATTCCCCAATCCCTGCATATAGCCAGGAAATCTCTAAAATGCCAAGAGACCTATTTGCAAGTGAGCAGGGGAGGTCAAAGGTGATCTTTTTTTTTTTTTTTAACCATCTGGGCTGGGCTGAGTGGTTTCAGCAGTACAGTATGTCCCCTTGCTCCACTGTTTTAACCTGGTCCACATTTGGCTAGGGCCTGGAGCCTAGGCAGTTGGGCCAACTCAGCTGTGGCCTCTGGCCTCCATGCAAGGTCTTTGTCATGATGTTTGGCAAGGAGCTGTTCAGTCTTTTCTATTACTTTAGGGTAATGGTCAGGGTGGGAGAAGGAACTCTAGCTAGACTGGCTAGAAAAGCAGGCTGAGGACTATGAGGTATGATTTCTGGTGTTTGAGGTGAATGCTGGAAAAAGACAGTAGGCTGATTTTGGTCTGATAGCAACACAGAAGTTCGAACACTCTAGGTGTATAGAGAAGTTGAAGAATTTAATTCAATCCTGGCAGAAAGTGATTGAACCCAAGGCCTCACATGTTGCTAGGCAAGAGCTTCATTGTTGAGCTACGTCCTCAGCTCCAGAGAGACTCCTTATATCTGCGACAAACTACCTTCCCTATGGGCAGTGACTATACCATATCAAATATTTATTTGTATTTCTTCACCTAACCCAGTGTATTATTTGGCATATCGTAACAGAATGGCAAAGTGGTCAGAAGGTCTGGGTTAATCGTTGCTCTGCAATTGAACTTTATGACTGGGCAATTTACTCTGTGCCTCAGAGTACAAAATAATAGTACCTGACTTGTAAGATTCTTACAAGGATTACATGAAATGATAAGTAAACTGCTGGTGTCTAGCACATTTATCATCATCATCATCATCATCATCATCATCATCATCATTGTTGTTGTTACCTGCTTGTGTCCAGCACATTAATATTATTATTACTAATTACTATTATAATTTCACTGGTAATCAGGTTTGAACTCAGCGCCTTACACTTGTCTTGGCTTGCTATTTTTGCTGGCACTCTACTACTTGAGTCATGCTGCCTTCATCCCTGCTTTGGGGTGGTTATTGTGGAGATGGAGTCTCATGAATTATTCTACCTGAACTGGCTTCAAACCATAATCCTCTGGATCTCAATCTCCTGAATAGCTAGGAGTATAGGCACCTGGCTGATTTGCTCTTATTATGAGGCACACAACAGGTTTTGATTGAATAACTACAATTCAGATTGAATTATATTATAGGATGGCTAAGTTCTTTGTTCAGAGCCCTGTGTCTCCAATGTTTAAATTTGCCTTTGTGATTTTACCCACTTTACATCCTTGGAAGCTTTAGAATTATTAAGTCATGTCACTGAGACAGCTCAGAAGCAACGAGCCCACACACTGAGCACTCCTCCAACTGGAGGCAGTAAGGTAGGAACAGGTACAGTACCACTGTGTTCTTAATGGAAGTCTGTATCTCAGTGGCTAATACTTGTAGTCATTGCAGTTGGTAAAACTGCAGCTGCTTGGCAGGCAGTGCTGGTAGCTACACTGCTCAACCCTACTCTGCTTCTGGTCCTCTTGTGACCAGAAGCCTTCATATATCCCATGACTTGTCAGGGTCAAGACAGCTACCGGGACACACACCAGAATGCTTCTGATTTATATGCTTGTAAATCAGCCCTTGCCTTTAGCTTGTGGCCTTGCTGGCTATCTGCCTGGACCACCTGAAAAAGCTGGCCATAGACAACAAGAACTCAGAAGCCATGTCACAGGTCAGGTGTCTAGGGAAGGGCCTGAAGGTGACTGCCCCAGATGTCGAGTGGAGGCAGGAACAATCTGTAGAAAAGCCTGTACTCAGCTTGGCCTCAAAGCACCCACCAGCCTCCTTCACTGCTTCCTTTCTGGGCTCAGCCCTCTGTAATGCAAGCACTGGCCTTACAGCAAGTCTGCCAAGTCCTTTGGCTTCTGTTAGCTGCGTTTTGGCCACTCTGAGCACAGTGATCATTGGTCCAGCTGTTAGAGATCATTTTAAAGAAGAGAACAAGTGAGGCAAGATTTTGTCTCTTCTTCTGTTCCTTCAACCTACTGTTCTATTGACCCGATTCCTAGTCATCTTTATATCGATCTAGCATCCAGCTAGTCATCTTTCCATTCCACCATCTACCCACTCATCCACCCACTCCATCACCTATCCATCCATCTATCCATCTACCCACCTACTCACCTACCCTTCTACCCACCCACCCATCTACTCACCTACTCACCCATCCCTTCACCCACGCACTCATTCATCTACCTTTTCATCCATCTATTCTTCCACCCACCTATATACCCATCATTCACCTACTAATTATCCATCCATTCACCATCTACCCAATCACCCATTTACTCCTCCATCCATTCACCCACCCATCCACCCATTAATCCATCCATCCATCTGCCATTTATCTATCCATCCATACACCCCCAGACTGGTTAAGAAAATTGCCCAAGAGTGCAACAACTCCAAAAGTACAGCCTTGTGAGTTGAAGACCCTGAGGGCTGGGTGAAGGGACGTCTGGACCAGAAGGTTCTCCCCTGAGAAGCTGAGCCAGATTCTGCTCAAATGCTAGCCAGTGCAATATTGTTTAACAATGAATTTTATGGATCAGTCTTCCTGTCTGTTGGTGCAGCAGAGCTCTCAATACTAGGGTAGTAGGAGTAGAAGCTGAGGCCAGCTAAGGAAAGCCATGAACAGGTTGCCATCTTCCCCGGGTGTTCAAAGGCTTTTCAGTCCAGGGAGCTGGCATTGCATCTGAAAGCAGTTCCTGGTGCAGCTGAAAGGGACTTGAGTTAGAAAGAACACTAAGCTCCAACGTGGAAACCTAACAAGAAAGCAATGTTCACTTTTTTATTTTCTTGGTTCTTGCTCTACACAGCTCCTGAAGTCATTGGCTCAGTGTCTCTTCTTTCCTTCAAGTCCCAGCTCCTCCATACTGTGCCCCAGGATCTAGAATCACACCTGGCACACAGTGATCTCTCAGCAAACTTGCCTTGCTTGACTGTCACTGATGGTGCCTGCCTTCTTCCAGCTCTGCCCTAGCAGTGGTCTTCTTGTCTCTCTGGAGTACCATCTGCTTCTGTTCAAGAACAAGGACCTTGCAGCTGGGGCTGGGATCTGGACAGTGAGTGCAGTTCACTTCCCAGCTGCTCAGACTCTATTTCTGCTTGCCTTTGCTCCACATGCCTCCCTGCTTCTGGCTACCCTGTGCTGGCTTTATCTCTTACTAAATCATGTTAAGATAGTCATATTCCTTCTTTTTTACCTCTGGTCCTGGGGCTTGAACTCAAGGCCTGGGCACTGTCTCTGAGCCTCTCTGTGCTCAAGGCTAATACTCTACCACTTGAGCTACAGTACCACTTATGGCTTTTTTCTGAGTAGTTTATTGGAAATAAGAGTCTCATAGACTTTCCTGCCCTAGGCTGGCTTTGAACCCCGCTCCTCAGATCTCGACTTTGTGGGTAGCGAGGATTACAGGTGTGAGCCACCGGTGCCTGGCTTTCTTATTTCTTCTTTACTTGGGTTGTTTTCCTCAAGTAACAAACTTCAGAAACATAACTCTTAGATGTCTCATTTCGGGAATCTAGGAAGGACCACTGTGGGGAGAGGGTGGTGTGGGAACATCCAGGGACACAGAGAACACCTGAGAAATTCAGCTCCGGGGTCAACTTGATAACTCAGGGGAGAAGATCCAAAGGCTGAGACCCAGGCCTACTGTGAAGGCTGATAACAGGATATAAGGAAAAGGGACAAATACATCATAGTGTCTCTCATAAAATATGTGTACACAATTACCATGTGTTCATCCAAAAAAGTTTTTTAAATGTTGAAAGAGATGGAAATATTAACTGATTTGAGCATTGCATGTTCTGTACGTGTCTCAGCTTATCACATTGAAGCCCATAAATGCATAAAGTAATAATTCTTCCCTATCGAAAAGGAAAGAAAAGCAGCTGGGCAAATCTCAGCCTATCACCTTACCACAGCCGTGATTTACACTCTGGGAATGAGAGTGACTGTTGGCCCCACCCACCTTCGCAGCTGCTGGGGTGTGGTGTGGTTGAGGCCTGAGGAGGCTGGGCTGCTAGAACAGATGATGTCAATTTAAGGCAGTATTTGGGGAGAATACTGTTCCACTTGCTCATTTTCCTTAGTCCCTTCCCCACCCCCCTGAAACGTGATTTGATCAGTGGTGAATGAGAAAGGCCTGTTTCCATAACAACTGCACCGTATGAGACAAAAATCAGAACATAGAGCAGGCTTGGGTTTTATCCAGAAGAGGCACGTGGGTACCAAAAAAGAAAAAAAAAATGGAGTCCTGGCAAAAACACTGAGGTGAGTTCTGAACTAGGCAGATGCCCAGGGTAGCACCTTGGACCCCACAGAGAGCACGGAGCAAGCACAACCCCCCCCCCAAAAAAACTACAAAACAAAACAAAACATTATGCCCCAAGAAACACACCTGCTCTTGCCTGGATCCCATTAAACACAGTCACATCTCTGGGCTCTAGGCCTACTGGTCTGTGTTTATTTTCATGACTGATGTAATCCAACCCGACTGATGTATCTGGATCTTTTTCTTTTTTGGTGCAATGTTTTGTGTTTAGTTGAACATCTTCAATATCTTGTGTATATTCAATGTTTCCAAAGAGAACTGTGGTCACTATTTCATCTTCCAAGGCCAATGATCATGAATCCAACCATTCAGATCAGTTGGTAGAAAGCCTGACCTGAACAGTGTTCACAGTGTAAGGTTTGATCCAAAGGGAGGAGATTTGGGGGAAAAGAATGAGGGTTTCAGTTCAACTTCTACACCCTTTTGGAATTGTGAAAGTTGAGCTTTAAAGGATAAATTATTGGTTGGACTTAGCCAGCATGGGATGTTCAGGAAAGGTGCTAGTAGGGGGCATGCTGCTTGGGAAATTTCCAAGTCTCAGCTTGAGGATTTGGGATGGAGTAACCCTCCACACGTTGCTGAGGTTCTCAGCCTTCTGGTTTCCTTGGAGATTCATATACCAGCCCAGCTCTGGGCCTGGCCAAGACTAATGGCCATGGGTTTGGAAAAAAAAATCCTCAAATGTGATCTCCTCCAAGGGTTTTGTTCTCCACTGACAATTCCACAGAGCCTTTTAAAGTAGATTGAATCCATATGTTTCTGATTCATTTACACTTAACTCATCAGTGTTCCTTTTTAATGAGTAAGTTGTTGTCTTAGATGCCTTTGCAGTCTTGCTTATAAGTGTCTCTTTACCCCTTAGAAACGATATATTATCTCATCAAGGTATACATTAGTAGAAGATGGGTAGAGTCTTGTTTTGGGTCACAAGAGGAGACAATGTTTCTACAGAGCTGATTGGCCTGAGAGTCAAAAGATTTGTTTTCTGTTCGGACATAGGATTGGGAGCAGATATCCCAAGTTCCTCCCAAACTGGAAATGCATTTTGTATCTCATTGGTTCTCTAGTGTCTCCTTTGTAAAATGTGGATGATAAGCTAATACCTCAGAGTCATTGTAGTAACAACCCTGAAGTTATTATTGAAGCTGAGTCAAAGAATTAGCTGAAGTTTCTCTTCATGGACTCTAGCTCTTGCATTGTTCTGTCTTTTCCTAGGGCTGGGAAGGTGGTTCAGTGGTAGAGTGCTTGCCTTGCATGCATGAGGACCTGGGTTCAATTCCTCAGCACCACATAAGCAAAAAGAAAAAAAGCCAGAAGTGGCACTGTGGCTCAAGTGGTAGAGCACTAGCCTTGAGCTGAAGAGCTGAGGGACAGCGCCCAGGCCCAGAGTTCAGGCCCACGACCGGACTTCCCCCCCCCCCCCCCGCTTCCCCCCCCCCCCCCCCCCCCCCCCCCCGCCGCAAAAAAAAAAAGAAAGAGAAAAGTGCTTTGTTCTGTCTTTTCCTTTATCTGCCATAATCTCTTTGGTTCACTTAATTATTTCTTCATTGCTCAATAGATATCACCTATTCTAAGACCTTCTGTGACCTCTGGCCTTGACCTCCCAAACAGTCCAACAATCTTTTCCCTTTGCTTCTGCAGCTACTATTCCCAGCCTTGTTGCATATTGGCTATTGGTTTAAATCACCCCAGTTCCCTTTGTACAACTGAGATCTCCTCGAAGGCAAAAAAAAAACATATTGATTTTTTTGTCATTTCCAAGGTCCTGGATAGAGTCTGACTTATGCAGGAGTTCAATAATAATTTGAAATTACAGCGAAAAATACAATAAAAGACATAACACTGCTGCCCATGCTTTCTGCATTTAGTACGAAACTAGTAAACTTCACCCCACTATGTAAGAAAGGCTGAGCTGAAACTGATGAGTGAGATATCTCTTTGTGCTCTAAATACTCAATGCACACTGGAGACCAACTTCTACAAACCAGAATTCACAACACACTTCTTCACAATCATCCTGTTAGTCTCTCTCAACCTTTGCGAGACAAAATAGGGATACTCAATGCACAGGACCAGACATGATGATAAGTAGCAAAGGCCCATAGTAGAACTTTAAGCTACTCCTTTATCAGGCAGAACAGAAAAAGAAACTTTCCCATTTTGTGAAGGATTTTATTGTCAACACTGAGCCTTTCTCCCCTCTCAATCTATATCCTATCCACGTAGACTTAAGGAAATAAAAAGTAAGTCTCCATAGATTCAGCATCCAAACTCATTGAACATTGGATATGTTGATAGGGGTGTGGGACTCTGCTAGACACTGTAGGTGCTGGAGCAATAAAGAGGAAAAGATCACTGCCTTTGAGAACTGGCTGCAGAGACAAGATTGGTATGCACAGCTAACTGTGTGATAAACAAGATTCTGATAATTGCTGAAACTAAGAGACAGCACATGGGTACAGGTGAAGGCAAATAACCTGTGACTGGTATGATCTGAAAAGGCTTTTGTGGGCCAAGGGTGTAACATTTGATTTGAACTCTGAAAGACAGCTAGGACTTGACAGATGTTAATAGGGGGAGGAGTCCACAAAGAGAACATTCTGAGCAGAGGTTACAGGCAGAATGTACTTTATAAATATCAGACAGTGTGGCCAAATCATACAGCACTTGGAAAAAAAATATAGTAAGAAATAAGGCCAGAGTGATAGGATTGGGTTTGAAGGAGTTAACATTTTATTCTATATCTGATGGAAACGACTAATTTTGAGCATGTGATGACTTTAACAGAACGATGGCAACGAAAGATAACTCAGACCACAATGTAACAATAATTGTCAACTTTTATTGAATGCCTGCTCTCTATTCCAGCAACTATTTGAATTGATTTATGTGAGTTCACCCCATTGTCATTTCAATCCATGAGAAAGGGACAAATTTAGCCTATTTTACAGATGTGTCACATGATGAACAGATAAGCTTGGTGAGCCACTAAAGAACAGACAGCAATTGACAGAACCAGGTTCAAAAGTCTCTCTCTCTCTCTCCCTCTCTCTCTCTGAATATATATGTGTGTGTTGACTCCCAAACTCATAATCTTGTCATCTAATATTCTCACAGGAAATAAATAGGAACTAGGATGGGTAAGAAACTCTTTTGGTATTCAATGAGAAATTCAGAAGAGCAAATGCAATCAATTGTTTAGCAGTAGAAGTGACCCAATGGAGGCCCTATCCCCAGAGGGCTATAGGGTCAGGCATGGTGTAGGAGAGAAAGGAACAGAGAAGTCTTTGCATCTTGGGTTTTGAAACCTAAAGAGTAAAGCAAATTTCAGGGGAAAATGAAGAGTTTTGGGGACCTATAGAACTGAATGTTGAGAGTGGGGGCAGGAGAAAGTTTATAGTTACAGATGTGTTGAAACAATGAGAATTTGTGTGTGTGTGTGTGTGTGTGTGTGTGTGTGTGTGTGTGTGTGTGTGTGTGTGTGTGTGTGTGTGTTTGGTGCCTGTTCTAGGGCTTAAGCTCATGGCCTCTCATTTGGCTTTTTCACTCAAGGCTGGTGCTCTACCACTTGAGCCACATCTCCTTTCTGGATCTTTGCTGGTTAATTGGAGATAAGAGTCTCACAGACTTTTCTGCCCTGTCTGGCTTTGTGCCATGATTCTCAAATCTCAGACTTCTGAGTAGCTGGTTACAGGTATAAGCCAGTAGTACCAGGCCCATGAAGGAATCTTTGAAGCCAGAGTAGTTATAGGTCAGAGAAACATGATCTGTTTGAAGTCTTGGGAACTAAATAATCAGCCCAATATAATTTTTTCTTTTCTCGTTACTTAAGGTATAATAATCAGCTACTAGTTTGAGATTTTTGTTGTTCTTTTTTATGATGTAAATGTGTAGAGCTATAAATTTCCTCCTTTTTTTGTTTTTTGTTGGTCGTGGGGCCTGAACTCTGGGCACTGTCCCTCAGCTCTTCGGCTCAAGGCTAGTGCTCTACCAGTTGAGCCACAGCACCATTTCCAGCTTTTTCTGCTTATGTGGTATTGAGGAATTAAACCCAGGGCCTCATACATGGTAAGCAAGCACTCTACCACTGAGCCACCTTCTCAGCCCCTAAATTTCCCTTTTAATAGTGATTTCACTGTATCCCATAGCTTCAGACATGTATTTTCATTTTGATTTATTGCAGTGTATTTTTTTTTTATTTCTCTTGAGATTCCTTATTTGAGCTACTGGTTAGCTAAACTTCCATAAATTGGTGGTATTTTCAGTTTTCTTCTGCTATTGATTCCTAGATTTATGGTTGGAAAAGATACTTTATACAATTTCACCCCCATTAAATTTAGTATGGCTTGTTTTGTGGCCTAACATAATCTGTAAAGCAGTATGTGTATTTACTATAAGTATTCTGTGGTTGTTCTGTTTATGTGGATTAGGTCCAATTGATTTGTAATATTGTATAAGTCCTCTCTTTATTAATCATCTGCTTGGCTGATTTTTATCGCTCACTAAAAGTTCCTTATTGAAATCTACTACATTATAGAGCTATTTCTCTTTTCAAGTCTGTCAATATTAGCTTCATATAAGTTGGAGTCCTGATATTTGTTACATATATATTTTTATTTGTTATATCTTCTTGGCAAACTTACTCTTTTATATGTAATTGCAGTCTTTGCATCTCTGGTAACTTAATTATATTTTGCTTGGTATTAGCAAAGAAATATCAGCTCTCTTTTGGTCACTTGCCAATAATGCCAGCAATGGACTTTGGGTAGGATGTCATTATTCAGTCTCATAATAGACATGGAGTCAGGGAAGACTGCTTCAGACCATAACAGAGAACAAAAGACTGAACATTGCCCTGAGCAAAACTATAAACCCAGATTGCTGTCTCCTCTATGTAAATGAAAATTATTTCCAGGCCGGGCGCTGGTGGCTCACGCCTGTAATCCTAGCTACTCAGGAGGCTGAGATCTGAGGATCGCGGTTCAAAGCCAGCCCGGGCAGGAGAGACCGTGAGACTCCTATCTCCAATAAACCACCAGAAAACCGGAAGTGGCGCTGTAGCTCAAGTGGTAGAGCGCTCGCCTTGAGCTGAAGAGCTGAGGGACAGCGCCCAGGCCCAGAGTTCAAGCCCCACGACCGACAAAAAAAAAAAAAAAAAAAAGAAAATTATTTCCAATCTTATTGTCTAGTTGGGTTAAAAAAAGTATGTTTGCCAAATTCATCTCTACGCTCTATATACCTAAGGTTGTAACAATCTGTTCTAGCAAAATGAACTTGTTTTTCATCATTGACAGCCATCCCCCAGAATTCATTGTTTCTCTGGGGCTACACTGATGAGATGAATGGGAACATGATGGTGACTGCCCGCTCTGAATTCCTCTAGGCATAAGGGAGCCACTAATCTTTCTCTGCTCCTTTGGCAATAGTTTTGTCCAAGGACCGAGAAGCAACTTTGAATGCTTCAAATTAAATTTCATCACTCTAGGAACTCAAGGTAAGAGTACATTTAAAACTAAGAAGGGAAAAAATTAGCCTCTTTGAAAAAAAGAAGAAAACAGAAGCTTTGTGAGAAATGGCTGTTTACAGAATATGCAGAGGGCTCTCATGTGGAGTAGACGTATTCTCAATAGAGCTGGATATTTCACACTAGAAGCAACAAGTCATGTCCATAAAGACTTTTCAGGAGAAAAATGAAATTGGAGCAAATTTAAAGTTTCCCACAACAAAGAAAGCAAATTCATAACCAATTCATCAAATATAAGCCTACAAAGAATAAAAGAAAAAGCATACACGTCTAGATTGTAGGAAGATGCGAAATTACCTGACCATGTCTATGTACTCTAATTGATCATGTTTTGTTTTATGTTCTCTGGTATCATCCAGATTAAATAAAGCATATGGATTTTTATTGCTGAAGGGGTGGGAATTATCTGGGATCTCGCCCATTGTGAATGAGAGCACTCTGCTTTCAATCACTTGTGAATATAGTAAGAGCTAACTTCAAGGGAGACCGAAGAAGCGATGAAAGTTATTTTCAACTTTCCTTCCCCATTAAAACTTAAATATAAAAACAAAAACATCATTGGTAACCACTAAGAAGGATCCAGAAAGAAAGGGATTACCTAAGATGCTTTGAGGTTCTTTGAGCTTCTTTAATTTGTAGATGTATCTTTTCTCAACTTTGAGTTTTTAGCCATTGTTTCTTTGAATAGTTCTCTCACTCTTTTTCTCTTACTTTTTTTTACTTTCATAGAGTCGTTTGGATGATGTCCTGTAAGTTTCTTATGCTCTGATCACTTTTCTTTATTCTTTATTTCTTTTTGTTCCACAGTCTTGGTACATTTGAAAGACAATAATTACCTATCTTTGAGTTCACTGATACTTCCTTTTGCCATTCTAAAACTCCTACTAAATCCCTCTAATTTTTTCAACTTAGTTAATGTATTTTTTAGATCTAGCATTTTCCTGAGTTCCTTTTATAACTTTTATCTTTGCTGATATTCTCTTTTTTCATAAATAAATATATATATTTATATATATATATTTTGGTTGGTTGTGGGGCTTGAACTTTGGGCTTGGGCGCTGTCCCTGCGCTCTTCAGCTCAAGGCCAGCCTGCTACGGCTTGAGCCACTTCCAGTTTTCTAGTGGTTTATTGGAGATAAGAGTCTCATGGACTTTCCTGCCTGGGCTGGCTTTGAAATGTGATCCTCAGATCTCAGCCTCCTGAGTAGCTAGGATTCATTTCCTTATTCATTCTTAGTTCTTCATTCATGTTTTCCTTTAGTTCTTTGAGCCTATTTAAGGCAATTGTCTTAAAGTCTTTGTCTTTGTCTAATGCTTGTGTTTCTTCAAGGATGGTTTTTAAACTTTATTTTCCTCCTTCTAATAAGTCATGCCTTCCTATTTTAGGGTCTTATTTTTGTTATTAAAAATTAAATATTTTAACTCATTTTAATTATTATTGTAAAGGTAATGTACAGAGAGGTTATAGTCACATAAGTCAGAATATGAGTGCATTTCTTTTTGGACACCCCTTCCCTTGCTCTCTCCCAGTATTTCCTTCCTGCCCCCACTCACACGTTGTATAGTTCATATTCAACATACTGTCTAGTGAATATCACTGCTTCATTTGTTCACTCTTTGTCACACCATTTCTGTGCCCTCCCTTACCTTCCCAAAGACAGATAAATGAACAATCAAGACCAGAGGAAAAGAAAACAAAAACAGCAACAAAGAAAGAAACATCTTGTTTTCATTTCCTGGAGTTCATTTTGATAAATATCATTTTATATGATTAGATACACCTTTGTGTTCCTTTCCTAAGAGTATCCTCCTTTGGTCTTACTGTGTGAATGCCTAGAGACCTGTATATAAATATTTACTTTTTAGACAGACACTTTCCAAATCTTTGCAGATTAGCTCTGGGCCAGGGAAGTTTTCATCTAGTTTTCCAGGTTTGCTCTGATTTGGATCAGTCAGTTTAAGATCCTCTCAGATTTTTACTGAGCATGCATCATACCTAAGTGTTTCTCTGGCATTTCAATTGCACCCAATATACAGCTGTAGCTAAATGTCTTAATTCCATAGAGTCTCACCCCAAAGTCCTCTCCTCAGAACCTTAAATGGTATATTGTTCATTTCCACCAGTAATTCCTTACCTACGGTATCTGTGAATCTTTCTCTCCCCTAGTTCCTTATGCAGGTCCCTGATTTCAAGGGAGAAAGGTGGGAACTGCTACCTCTTCCAAACCAAGATGGTGCCATGTCAGAAAGAAGGTAGAGAAAGGGTAAGCAAATAGAACTCTAAACTTCCTACCATTTTGTATGTGGCTCTTTCTTGATTAAGTGTGTACTTGGTTGGTAGTCTTTTATCTATTTTGTACAGTTTGTGTGATTATATTTTTAATGTATATTATAGTATCTCTCTGAGGGAACAAGTGTGAGGATCTTCTTGATCTGCTATTTTGCTGCTGTCACTGTCCTGTATCGTTTTAATAACTCAACAGCCTTGGATTGCCATAAATCTTTGACAGACCATAAAAGAAGGCAGACAAGAGGGTTGAAGACTATATACTCTTTTATATAACAGACAAATGTCCATCTTGGGTATTAGAAGCTATATGCTATGCAGAATGAGACTATATAAAAGAGGCTATTGGAAGGCTAATTCTTCTAGTATTGACCACTATTTCAAAACATCAGATAATCCTATTGTGATATAACTCTGTCCAGGATTTGGAAGTTATTTTGTCACAGTTGGTCCCAAAGCATATTTGTTCTGGAGAGGCAGCTGTGAAAACACTAATTATCTTAGCTTGAGTTGCCAGGCACTGGGGAACTTTATTTGGGAAGTGATTCTAAATTTCAGACAGGAAGGAAGGATCTGAGAGAGTGGGAAACAGAAGAATAGAAGGCCAGTATAAGAATGCTGCATTGCTGCTGCTACTGCTGTGGTCATCAGCAATTTGATTCAGCTGGACTTCCTGAGATCCATATGGAATCGTCAACCCCTTCAAGTTAGCCACCAAAAGGATAGAAAGGTCTATTAGTTATGAAGTTTTGTCCTGATTCTCCTTTGACCTTTCCAAGTTGCATTCACTCTTGTGCATAGAGAGTCCTTGTCTGTCTCTGAGGTATTATCATGTAGGTAGGACAATGGTGGATCTGGCCATTGGTGAAGGCTCTATGTGACCTGGATAAAGAAATGTTATCATAACTGAAATATATGTTGAGTAGAGTCAAAGGTATTCACGTAAAGGCAGTTCTGCTATGGCCTCATCAGTGTGGAGGTGATGCTCTACAGACAGGACTCATTGTAAGTACAGAATCATATCTCTTTTCTCCTTCCTATTTCCTTTCTCTCCTTTTCCTTGTCAAACTTCATCCATTGAAAAAGAAACTCATCACAATACTAATACAGAAGCAAATCCCATGTTATCCCAAGTCTCTGCCATTATACAAATTGTGTCCTTGCTTTTCTAGTTTCTACTTATTGGTAATCAGATATAGGTATCTTAATCCCAGAAGAAAACATTCCTTAGAATTCCCTGCAGTTTTCCAGGATAACTGCATATTGAAAAAGCCAGAAATCAGGGTTTCCCAAAGCTGTGGGTTTGAATTGCATTGGCTTGCAATAGCCTCTGTATAAGAAATATGATAGAAAGGAGATGCCCAGCAACTCTGCATATGGCAGGCAGCCATTCATGCTGACTCTTTTCCCGTGAGGATTTCTTTTGGCTGAACAGCAAGCTCTTCTGGGCTGCGCAACTAGAGAACATCTCTAACATAACATAAATGTTGGGCAGCTGCTGGAGCTGGAGATGGCTCAGCACGAACAGCTGTGTGAGGTTTGACCTTGGAGAAAAGCAACAGCAAATCCCATTGCCACCGGCTGGTTTCCATTTGAACTTGGTGCAAATGAGGCATGATAATAATTAGACAGATGCATCGGAGGTAAATAGGATAAGAAGAGAGTTTAGGCATGACAGCAGGGAGAATGGTTTCTAGAACTGGTAGAAATATAAACTATGATGGCTTGTTACCTTTATAAGACAAGGGGCTTACTTTTTCTTCTGTACTACTTAATTAAATTCATTTGCCACAGACATATCCCACTTTTTGGACCCACTCTCCTAGTACACAGAAATCTCCTGTGGCTTTGCCAAAGGATTCCAGAGGGAGAGTATATTCTTAAGAATCTCATGGACACCAGCAAGAGAATTTGAAGGGTTTGCCTGAGTGCAAAATTCGATAGTAAACATCTCAGCTAAGATGTCCTGGGTAAAATCTGAGGCCTCAGGCCTTTAAATCTTGAGAAAAGGCTTTTGGAAGATCACTTGAAACCCCCTAGAAACTGTTTGTATCCCTATAATAAAACAGAACAAAAAATATGTGAAAACATTAATCATGGGAAGTTGGAAAGGCAAAGACATTTGTGGCTGTGGACAATTGCAAATAAATTTTGGTTGCCTTGCTTAAGCAATGCCAGCTGTGGGTCAGCTTTCTCAAACCAAGACAGACTATATGAGAAGAAAGGGGAGGAAAGTTTCCCCCTAAGGCTCTGAGTGTGCTGGGTTAAGGCATATCTATCCAATTATTTTCCCATTCCTCAAATCACTGATGTAGTATAGGGCTCAGAGAGTGACATGCTAAATGTTTGTTAAGCCAACTATTTCAAAAGTCTACTTGGATTAAGCAAATTAAAATTATGTTCAATTTTCCTATTATATTCAAATCCTGTGACTTTACCAAGCTTTCTTTGTGTTTAAAAATAGTTTGTAAGAGAAGTTGTACCAAGGGCTTTGAGCAGTTGATGTGCATACTTTAGTAACACACATTCTAAGCTCTGCTATCACATCACTATCATTTCCTACTCCAGTGTAGAAAAAGTAGTCAGTCTCTGTCAAGCTTCATTTCTTCAATTATAAAATATAGTAACTGTACCTAAATGATGGGATTTGGGAGATTAAATGAAATATTACTTAGAATAACTCAAAGAATTGTTCACAAATTGGGCAATCTATTAGTTGTGGCTGGCCATAAATGTTCTCCTCCGCATCATCATTAACTATAAAGCAGGGATAGATGTGTGATGGTCTATTGGTAGTGTTTATGAGTAAAGTTTTATTAGAACATAGTCATGTCCTTTTAGTCGTATATTTCCTGTGGTAACTTTCACACTAGAGGACTGTTGAATTAGTTGTGACAGAGACTTTGTAAGGCTTACAAAACCTAATATATTTACAATCTAGCTCTTTATAGAAAAAAAAATTACTACTCCCTGCTCTACAAGCCAGGGGATTTTGGAAACTTTTTATGCTTTGCTTCAGTTTAAATTACCAAAAACTCACAACTTTGACCAGGGGAAACGATAGAATTTATGTTTTCTCTATCCATTTTTTCCAAATGTACTGAAAACAGAGATGAACAAAAGTTTAGCAAAATGGAGAGAATCTTTTTTTTGTTTCATATTTCAAATTGTATTTTTATTATATGCAAGTCAGCTAATCGGTTTGTGAATACAATGCATCTTGATTGGGTCACCCCTTTCCTAACCCATCCTTCCCCAACCTTTCTCCTCAACTTTCTAAACTTTATATAATATGCCTCTCATCATCCCCAATTTTTCTCTTCATTGGTCTGCTCCCTTTCCTTTTAGCTACCCATCATACTGTTAAAGTGCAAGCTTCCTGGCATTCATTTTGTCAAACATTGACATTGTTTGAGGGATTAAACCAGTTGAATTCTCTCCTCAATATACCATACTTGGGTGTGTATTTGTGCATACTTGGTACAACCCCATATGTGTTTACTTGTAGGTCTAGCTTCAACATATGCGAGAGAATGTGTCCTTTGTCCCTGGGCCTGATGTACCCTTCTCTTCTTTTTTGTTCTAACAGGAGATTTTTCAGGACAGATCCAAAATATCATATAATTAACTTTTTGAATAGTTCAGATAGTAAAATGAAGAGAATCTTTAAGCCTGGTTATATTTTGTAATCAGCAAGAACAGTGGGAATATTTTGGTATAATATAAAAGCTAAAGAAGTACGGAAATCTGAATGAGTTACCAACTGATTATGTCCCAGGCTTTTGAATGTGGTATGTAATTGTATTAAAAAGGAAATTCTTGTTTATGCGTACAGAGGAATATTATGGAGCAAGCCAGAGTACCCACAGCAAAGACATGTTTTGAAAATACTACATACGATATTTGTGCTTGATAATTCTTTTTCTTTAAAAGTGTCAAAGTTAACATAGTCAAAAATAGAATACAATGGGATTTGAGGTTTTTAAATCTGAAATTGTCTTTTTAAGTATCATAGCTGAAATACAATCTTCAGACTCATTTGGAAGAAAGTAATGATAAACATACTGAAAAGAGAATTATAAAGGGCCAGCCTCGAATACTTAAAATATTAGATGAAATTTTCTCTGGGCAGATCAACTGGGAGACATGGAGAAATGAAGAACTCTTGTCCAAGGAAAGGCCAATAGAGCTCTAAATGAGAAATCAGACAGAAAAAGACCACTAGGACAACAGTATTCACAACACCAAGAAACTGGTCGGCTTTGGCCTCTAGACACCAAGCTTCCTGGATCCTGAGGAGGCATTAAAGAATTAAGCCAAGGTGCCATGATACTTTGGGAAGTACACATGTCTCCTGGTCCCAGTGATTGTGTTAGACGACCTTCTTGCTTCTCACTGATCATCAGAAGGAATAATGTATGGCCATTTCTAACCTGAAACTTGGCTAATCTCTTTTCAAGCTACTTCTTAAAGTCCTCCTCTTTGCAAGGACGGTTATCCATAAACAGAGCGGGAAGGCCTCAGACACTACTTGAAGTACTGTATGAAGAACAGCTCCTAGTTCCTGTCCTGGGGTTTGGAGGAAGGGTAGGGTAGATGTCAACTCTAGATTCCCTCAAAGTAAGCTTCTGGTGGGACACACCTCATGCTCCATAAAGATCACTAAGAGATTGATTTGCAGAAACCCTCAAATATCCCTCTTCTGATCTTAGCTTGCCATTAAGGCATACACCAGTGATGGTGTTCCACTGAGAACATTACTTGCAGAACAAGTGTTGGATGTAAGGAAGCTATTTGAATTAGTCAGAATTCTCTGAAGAAATATACTAGATATAATATATAGAACTATGTAAGTATAGGTTTATTATGGGAATTGAGTCATACAAGAAGAAGGCTGAAAAACCTCATGTTCTACCATTTGCAAACAAGAGAATCAGAGAAATTGGTGGCATGATTCAGTCTAAGTACAGAGGCATAGGCACTGGTGACTCAAGCCTAGGTAAAAGGTCCAAATACTTTGGTGCAAGGGGTGGGGTAAGGTATTGATGTAAGTTTTAGAGTCCAAACCCAGGGTTCTGATGTTCACAGGTGGGGGTTCTGATGTTCACAGAGGTCTCAGTTCCACTTCTTCCAGGAGAAAGAGAGAGGGGGGTGGAAAGAGAGAGAGAGAGAGAGAGAGAGAGAGAGAGAGAGAGAGAGAGAGAGGGAATCCAGCCTTCCTCCACTTTTCATTTTGTCTACTTTTCATTTTGATGCAGAGCCTCAGTTGTATGGATAATGCCCACCCCTTCTGATGAAGATGGATAGTCCTTACTCTTCCTTACTTAGTCTACTGTTTCAAATGATAATGTCTTCTGGAACTAGCCTCTCAGATACACTTAAAATAATATTTACCAACTAACAGCTAGCCCAGTCACACTGACATAAAATTAACTATTACATTATTATTGTATTAACTGTTGGCACTAAATAAGAACCTTGAGGGTTTTGTTGTTCTTGTTCCTTTTTAAAAAAAACTTAGAGAAGAACAAGGCTGAAATCAGGAAAGCAACTCCTTTTGTAATAGCCTTAAAAAATACCTAGGAATTAAATTAACCAAAGAAGTGAAGGACTTCTACAATGACAACTTTAAAATCTGGAAAAGGAAACTAAAACAGATCTAAGAAAGTGGAAAAACCTCCCATGATCCTTGATTGGGAAGATTAACATTGTGAAATGGCAATTCTGCCAAAGACTACCTACAAATTCAATGCAATACCCATAAATATCCCAAGTTTATTCTTTAATGAAATAGAAGAAGCAATCCAAAAATTCATATGGAACAATAAAAGTCACTGAAATAGCAAAAACAATCCTTAGCAGAAAGAACGGTGCTGGAGAAATATTGATACTGAACTTCAAACTCTATTATAAAGTTGTAGTAATAAAAACAGCTTGGTACTGGCAAAAGAACAAGTCTGCAGACCAATGAAATAGAACTGAAGACCCAGAAATGAACCCACAGACTTACGGCCACCTAATCTTTGATAAGGGAGCCTATAAAACAAAATGGAAGAAAGACAGCCTCTTCAACAAATGGTGCTGGCAGAATTGGCTAAACATGTGTAGAAAACAAGATAGATCTCTATGTATCACCCTGCACTACAATCAACTCAAATTGGATCAACAAGCTCGAGGTAAGAGCTGATACCCTGAAAATATTACAGGATGGAATAAGGCAAACACTAGGGCTCCTTAGAACAGGTAAAAAATTCCTTAATAAAGACCCAGAGCCACAACAAATCAAAGAAAGTTTGGATAAATGGGATTGCATTAAACTGCAGAACTTCTGGATGACAGAGGACATAGTTAGCAAGATAAATAGAAAGCCCACAGACTGGAAGAAGATCTTCACTAGCCATAAAATAGTAAGTGTCTCATATCTAAAATATACTTAGAGCTTAAAATTTTTCGTTCCCAAGAATCTAATCTTCAAAGAAACATCCACCCCATTAAGTCTTTAAAGACTTAAAGAGAGACTTCTCTGAAGAGGAAATAAGAATGGTCAATAGATACATAAGGAAATGCTCAACATCTCTGGCCATAAAAGAAATACAAATCAAAACAACATTAAGATTCTACCTTACCCCAGTTAGAATGGCCATTATCAAGAAATCTAATAACAACAGATGCTGAAGGGGATGTGGCCAAAAGGAAACACTACTACATTGTTGGTAGGAGTGCAAACTAGTTCAGCCATTCTGGAATGCAATATAAAAGACTAAACAAAGAGCTCTCTTCTGACCCAGCAATCCACTCCTGGGCATTTGCCCAAATGACTAAAAGCAAGGTCATACTAAAGCTACCAGCACAACCATGTTCATAGCAGCATTATTTACCATAGCTAAGACATGAATCAACCTAGATACCCCTTGGTAGATGAATGGATCCAGAAGGTATGGTATGTATACACAATGGACTTCTATGCTTCCATCAGAAAGAATATATCACCCCATTTGTAAGGATATAGAAATGCCTGAAAAAATTATATTAAGAGAAGCAAGCCAGGCCCAAAGAAAAGTAGGTCGCATGGTTTCCCTCATTTGTAATAACTAGAATATGTCTATGATATTTTTAGCAGGGGATCTCAATAGCCCAATTGCTAAGTGCATAGGACCATATATAATGAAGTGTATCAACATAAACTCCAAGAATGGAAACAAGAGTTTTTTATTTATGTCCTGTATAGGGTTTATTTCCTATTTTTCTCTCTGCTTTAATCTTCTGTACTCTTTGTCTTGCATATAAGTTTATCTGATCTGTGGAAGGGTAAAAGAATCACAGAAATAGCAGGAGAAAGGATGAACTACAGGACCAATGATACTCACTTGGCACTATGTTGGAAATGAGCTATACAACTTGGGGGAGGGGAGAAAGGAGGGGTAAGCAGGAGAAAATGAGGGAGAAGATAACAGTGTTTAAAAAGAAATGTACTCATTACCTTACTTATGTAATTGTTAGTCCTCTGTACATCACCTTTATAGTAAAAAACAAAGAAAAATCTTAGAGCTTGGGGATTTGTCTAGTGAAAGAGCATAGCCTAGTAAACATAAGGTTCTAGCACATACATACATACACACATGTAGCATACTTTTATACACTATATATATAGCATCTATACATATATAAACATATGTATATAAACATACTTATATTAAAGTATATACATTTGTTTATGTATATATACTATACCTTTGTCAGTTGTAGGGCTTGCACTCAAGAGCCTGGGCCCTGTCTCTGAGCTCTTTTGCTCAAGGCTAGTGTTCTACCACTTTGAGCCACAGCACCACTTCTGGTTTTCTGGTGGTTAATTGGAGTCTCATGGAGTTTCCTGCTTAGGCTGGCTTTGAACTGTGATCCTCAGATTTCAACCTCCTGAATAGTTAGAATTACAGGTATGAGCCACTATAGGCCAGCTTATACGTGTATTTTTTAAATATTCAAAAAGCAATTAATCCAAACATCTTCACCCCTAGAAAGTCCTTATCTTAGTCACCTCTTCTCCTTCATACTCAGATGGACTCCTTGTGAAGTGATTTGCAGGATCTGCTGCACAGGAAGATCTTAAGCTCAGCATCTACTATCCCAATCTGCTTTTGTTCTGAATTTCTAAATGAAATACCTAAAATTCCCTGCCCATTAAACTTCTCCACCAGCTCTTGCTTTCCTGAAAACAACATTCTTTCTGTTTTGTAGATTTGCAGGATAAAAGAAATATAAACATTTAAATAATAATGTGTTTTTAAAAGGTATGATGGGGATAAGATAAGTAAAACAACTGATCTCACATCATCTGCAGAAGAAATCTCATAAAATTTTGGGGCTCACTGGGGAGCCAGACCATATTCAATTTTATGAGTGGATTAAGTTTTTATTGAATTATGTCTTTATTCAAGACACCTTGGTTCACCTATTAACACAGGAAATAGGTGAATGAATTTGGATCTAGTAGAATGTAATCCACAGTGAGCATCTTTTGATGAATCAGTCTGGGCTCGAGAACTGCCAGATAGAGAGTGTTCCTTAGAGATGAGATTGGTGGTGTTCCTTTGCCTCTTTTCCAAATAGCAAAAGCATGTATATTCATTGCCCTTGAGATCAGGTAGTAGAATGAGTTGGGAAAAACACTTCTGATCATGTTTTGCCACCTGCAAAAAATAAGGGCATGAACCCACTGATGATTCTAAACTACTGAACTCATGTCAAGCTAGTGACTTAAATCCTCCCTCCTAGGGGAGGTTAAGAACCACATTTCCTAGAATAAATCTGAAACCAAGCTAACTGTCCATCAGTAGGGAACTCATAAATTAAGTTATGGTCTATCCAACCATAAGTGCATGTGCTCATGTACAAAGATGTCTCAGAAATATCACTGTTCTTTGAAAAAAAGCTAATATAGAGGAATGCATATGGAAAAAAGTTATTCTCATATAAGTAAAAGTCTTTCTCTCTCTCTCTCTTTTTTCTTTCTCTCTGTGTGTGCATGCCATAGATTTTGTCTTCAGTTTTGTGTACTGGTAGGTATCCATCAAACTATTGGCAGCATTTCTCTTTGTAAAGTTTAACAGTATTTAAGGTATTACTAATAATAGCAATAACATTATTAATTAAGAGTTGACTCATCCCACCTGTTCTAATGTCCATTTTTCTTTTGTACCATTCAACATTCACCTATGTAAAACAAGAAGGGGAGTACCAACATTAGGCTGTTGATCTGTGTTTAAATAACAGAACAATCTGGTAGAAGTAACTTTAAGCTGGATGCTGCTACTCATGAGGGCTGAGATCTGAGAATCATGGTTCAAAACCATCCCAGGCAGGAAAGTCAGTGAGACTTACCTCCAACTAACTACTAGAAAACCAGAAGTGGTACTGTGGCTCAAAGTGGTACAGCACTAGCCTACCACTAAGTGGTAGGTGGACAGGCTCAAGGACAGTGCATAGACCCTGAGTTCAAGCCCTATGAAAGACAAAACTTTTTTTCATTACAAAAAGAGGTAACTTTAATTCTCTGGTTCTCTCAGAGTCCTCATCTTTTTTTTTTTTTTTTGGTCAGTCATGGGCCTTGAACTCTGGGCCTGAGTGCTGTCCCTCAGCTCTTTAGCTCAAGGCTAGTGCTCTACCACTTGAGCTACAGCACCACTTCCGGTTTTCTGGTGGTTTACTGGAGATAAGAGTTTCACAGACTTTCCTGCCCAGGCTGGCTTTGAACCGTGATCCTTAGATCTCAGCCTCCTGAGTAGCTAGGATTACAGGCGTGAGCCACCGGCGCCCGGCGAGAGTCCTCATCTTTTAAATGGATTTCCAGGACTAGCAATCGAATTGGAAATCTTCATCTAATTTGCACATAGTGTTTATAATCTATCTGGGGAGACAAGCCATTCAGGACACACCCATAGTCAAACACAGAATAATAAGTAAAGAAAGTGTGCCGATGCTCAGTGAGTACTTGAAAGTGCTATCTTTGCTTGACACCAGGGGGAATACAGAAGATACAACCTCTAACTTCAAGAAATTTTATGATCTTATAGGGGAGACAAAATAAATTTGCATGGACCATCTAGAGAATAATATCTAGGTTCATATGAACAACTCTGGATCATTCTTATGGGACACATTTTAAAATATTTCTCACCTAAAATCCAAGGAAACCAGACTCCATAATAAAAGTAGTAAAAACTCAAATCTCCAGGCCACATTTGCACTGATCTGTAAAATACAGGTTAGGGAAATGGTCACGGAGTTCCTGTGCAGCGATGAAAGTCCTGGGACTCTATAACTTCTGAAACCAGAGCCAAATGGAAGAATTATGCCTCCAAAACCAGATTCCTGCCTGTTCAGTCCTGTCTTATTCCCAGATTAGGACAACTCCTTACGATAGCTAGGCACAGAATTTCCTGAACGCCTTACATTCTGTCAGTCCATTGTCTGGACTGGAGAGCCTCTTTTGACTCCGCCCTGTCTGGCCAATGCAATGGGAGGGAAGACTTAACTTGGGGGCAACCAGGTGGCTGTCTGGCCTGCTTCATCACAAAGACCTCAGTGAGCAGAGGGACCAGCACATTGACAGGGCCTCTGAGCAGGTCAGGCTTGACGCCTCACTTGACCTCACTGGCAGCTAGAGACTGATAAAGACATGATTGAGTTGGGGATTTCTTCCTGACAGTTTAACAGATGGCTATAATTAGAGGCTCTCCTCTGAGGGTCCAGAGAAACATAGACTCCATTGTAGGGAGGGTAAATGTGATAAAGGTCAAGGGTGAAATATGGAATGAAAGAAGTTCAACATTTTCCAATACGCAGAAGGAGTGAGCCTACAGGAAAATGTGCTTGCAGATCGGTGTGCTCAAGTACACAGGCTTCCTATTCCTTCCTGAGCCTGAGAACCTATGGTGATGGTTTGGTGGCAGAGCTTTGATCCTCATGGCTCCAGATCTAACACATAAAGATTAGTTGAGTAGATGACATAAAATTCCCATTCTAAGAAGCTATGTGTAGAAGATCTCAGAAAACAAATTGATTTTGTGTTGTTTTCTTCTAGAATCATCTCCCTAATTAATAATAATGACAATTACAATAAACAAGACACAGGCATGGATTTCTAATGCTAAATTTAATCAATATTTGTCAGATATGTTTATGCATCATTGCTACAATGATGATTAATGAAAAGGGCTTCAAGCCCAAGACAATTTGGGGGACTTTTAAAAGCCTTTTTTCCTAGAAATAAGAAGTCAAAATGTGCCAGATATAATAAGACCCAATTTACAATGCTTGAAAAAAAAATACAGTGAGTAATGGCAATAATGTTCTCATCAAGGAAAACAACAGATCATCATTTGGACAAAGACACAGGAAATTAGTGAAACTCTGACCACATAGGGGTAAGAGTGTGAACTTGGAAAAGTTTTTACCTGGTCTCTGGACTGGTGGACTTATTTCTTGGTTGTTGGTAAAGCAGACATCTTGAAAGAAATTCATTAATCAAAGAATTAGATAATCCCCCAATGACTAGGAATTTGAGGCGGCCTGAAAGTGTAACCCTTGAATTGTATCTCTCATAATCCTGCCAGGCAATGGACCTACCTTTGCCATAAGGGATATGATGATAGGAAGCTCTAGCTCTTTACAAATCCTGCTCCAGTTTGGGAAGCCACAAATTAAAATAAGAAGGAGGATGAGGAAGATAAGGAGGAGGAGGAGGAGGAGGAGGTAGAGGGGGAGGAAAAAGAGAAGGAGGAGGAGGAGGAGAAGAAGGGGGAGGAGGAGGAGGAGGAAGAGGAGGAGGAGGAGGAGGAGAAGAAGGGGGAGGAGGAGGAGGAGGAAGAGGAGGAGGGAGGAGGAGGAGGAGGAGGAGAAGAAGAAGGAGAAGGAGGAGAAGGAGGAGAAGGAGGAGAAGAAGAAGGAGAAGAAGGAGAAGGAGGAGAAGGAGGAGAAGGAGGAGAAGGAGGAGAAGGAGGAGACGGAGGAGACGGAGGAGACGGAGGAGAAGGAGGAGAAGGAGGAGAAGGAGGAGAAGAAGAAGGAGAAGAAGAAGAAGAAGAAGAAGAAGAAGAAGAAGAAGAAGAAGAAGAAGAAGAAGAAGAAGAAGAAGAAGAAGAAGAAGAAGAAGAAGAAGAAGAAGAAGAAGAAGAAGAAGAGAAGAAGGAGAAGAAGAAGAAGAAGAAGAAGAGGAGGAGGAGGAGGAGGAGGAGGAGGAGGAGGAGGAGGAGGAGGAGGAGGGGAGGAGGAGGAGGGAGGAGGAGGGGGAGGAGGAGGAGGAGGAGGAGGAGGAGGAGGAGGAGGAGGAGGAGGAGGAGGAGGAGGAGGAGGAGGAGGAGGAGGAGGAGGAGGAGGAGGAGGAGGAGGAGGAGGAGGAGAAGAAGAAGAAGAAGAAGAAGAAGAAGAAGAAGAAGAAGAAGAAGAAGAAGAAGAAGAAGAAGAAGAAGAAGAAGAAGAAGAAGAAGAAGAAGATGACTTCACTGATTGGTCCCATTCGATCCCTTGGGGTCACATAAGGCAAGGCTAAGTCCGGGTTCCACGGATTCTTAATTTGCAGGGCTTAGTTTGAAGTGAAAATGTAGGGGACCCTTATTTTAAAATATGAAGAATTTCAAGATGGCAACAATAGAACAATGAACCCCGAATGGAGCCTTCCTAAAAACAAGAAGTGAACTACACAGGTGAGCACATTAGAGGGCAGGTAAGTTTTTGTTTTATTTCTGAATGACTCCACTTGATAGAGTGGAAACAATATGCAATTTTATTTTGCCTTTACCTGATGCTCTTAAACTCTTTACATTCCTTTCTTCAGACCTTATAAAATATTCTGCTCCTTTTCAAGTATCAAAAAAGTCCAACAGTCTTTTACCAACTACAAACTCTTTTGATCATTGCCCAAAGCCGGCTTGAGGCTTCTCTCCTCTGGGTTCTCCCTGCGGCTCCTTCCCACTCTCCAAGGCTGGCCAAGGGCAGAAAGGAGAAAGGCAGTGGGTAGAAATGACCTTCTTCCTTTGTTATTACAGATGTGATTGGGGTAAGCTGGGAGTCTAAGTGCTGCCACCTCCTCTCATGGGCAATTTCCTGATTCCCTCTGACCTCATTCTACTGGGGACTTGGGGCTACCATTTTCTGGTATCAGTGATGCCACTTTCTCCTTGGCTAGATGTTCCAGGCATCCTAGCCCATGACTGCTTCTTCTGCTGGAGTCACTTCCCTGAATGCTCTACTTCCAGAGTCCCCCTTGGGTAGTGTCCAAGCTACTTTCTGGCTAGTCTCTACCTCAGGGTTCACATTTTTACTTTGGGAGACATGCATTTTTGTCTTGCCTTTAGTACAGCGCAGTTCACTCTGGCTGACTGCATTCTCTCAACAGAGCTGCCATTCCTCTTCTGACCACCCTCCTCCCACCAACTCACAGTCTCTCTCCTTCACTTTCTCTCACCTGTGAGAGATACTCTCCAGCTCCACTGAGATACTCTTTGCAGTTCAGATCAGGTGGCCTGAACAGTGGGAGATTATTTGAGCTTGCCTTTGTCTCCTATAGAACCCTCACCATTTGTTACTCTCTCCTAGGGAATTCTTAAGTCCTTCACTTTTTTCAAAATATCATCTGAATGTGGGTGATAGGCTAATATGAACAGAACAAATGATTGCCCTGCCATCTTTATTTAAACTTGGGGCAGGGGTAGTTGCTAGTTTATTCTGCTGCCTTATTAACATTAAGACAAGAGAAATGGACTTTTATATCCTGCTACAGAGGGAAATTGGAGATAAGGCCTTCAATGAGGTAATTCAGGGAGTCATATAGATAAACCACTGATCTGATACTGAAGGAGGATCCCACACATCCATCCCAGGGGACCACACAAAGGCAGGCAGGCACAGGAGAAAGATTATTATACAGTTTATTAGAAGAGCCATATTTCCCCCAAGAGGGAGCACATGGCCTCCATCCCCATCCAGGTAGCAGGAGGGTCTGGTGGATAGGAAGTGAGGTAGATGGGAGTTCATGTGGGTCTGGGTGGAGAGAAGGAGGGGCCAGCTGTATGGTGGGAACTCCAGGAATGAGAGGGGACCCAGGTCTGGGTGGAGATGAGGACCAAAGGTGAGCATAATTCTAACATTCCCTGCTCTGTTGTTTAATAAAAATAGGGGGTACTAGGCCGGGGATATGGACAGAGGTCATTTCTTCTGGAGCTACTTCCTGCTGTAAAGGGGCAATGTAGTCAGGGGTCCCTGTTTTCTTGCTCAGCTAGTCCTGTCCAAGAAGATTCTGCTTGACAGTGTTTGGTAAAGTTCCTCCTTTTTTCATGACAATAGTTGTCTAAAATGCAAGACAATTAGTAAAAGGCAAAAAAAAAAAGTTGTTAGTACCCCAGGAGAGGAATATGCCATGGAGGGATTGATTCCCAGAAGGGGCTATCAAAGACCTGAAATTGCCTTTTCTGTCTCGGATTGGAGACATAGCATGGTACCTGACTCTGTCATCCTGGAAGAGGTGAGTAAGGCTTTAGGATCACAGTAACCTGAATAGGGGGGTAGCAGAAATATTTAAAGATACCAGAGCCAACAGGTGTCTTGGGCTCTTTTGGCTGCTTCCTGCTGGACTGAGGGTATCAAGGAATCCTGGTCTTTAGGGTCTGGGTCTGCTCTGGGCAAGGCAGGGCAGTGTAAGTGATGTCTCTGGCGGCCTGTAGGAACAGGATGGCCTTGACTGGTTCCCAAGTGATATCCTGGGCAGGGGATGTTATCCTGTTGAAAGAGACTTTTGGAAAGATCAGACAAAAAGTTGACAAAATGACAAGGTCAGTTAACATGAATGACATAGGAGAACACACACTGGCCATGGGCCAGAAAAGTTCCACTTGGAGTATAGACCCAATTACAGCCCTTTACAGGAATAACTGGACCTGGGGCAAGGAAGACAGGAAGGGATGTCTATGATCTTTTGGGCAACTGGGTAGAAGAAAGCATCAGAAGCTACTATAAATACAAATAGCAGGTAACAAAGGCAAGACTGTTAACTTTCTGTCCAGTTAGAAGGTAGATGGGTATGGACATTAGGTGGGCAAACAACTATTTCTCTTGATCTCCTGGCTCTGATTAATTTTGAAAGGGCAAGCATAAAGTAACTCCATTTAGGATGTCATCTCCTCTTACTCCTCTGCATGGTTTTCCATTGTCAGGACTAACTTAGTCCTGGCAGGTGTCTCAGCATCCATTGCTGGGATAACTTTTCCCAGTTGGCATTTATGGTTTGGACTCAAGGCCTGGGCACTGTCCCTGAGCACTTTTGTTTGAGGCTGGTGCTCTACCACTTAAGAGTCACAATGCCACTTTTAACCTTCGACTGGATACTTAGAGGTGAGTCTTGAGCCATGCCTCCAACTTGGCTCCTTGCTGATTAGCTGAGAGATGGAGTTTTAGAGGGATTGTTTTTTTTGTGCCCAGGATGGCTTTGAACTGGGGCAAAAGGAGTCTTTATTACAAAAGACCTTTTATTTCCAATTAGAGCAAGAAGATCAATGAGATAGAGGTTACCTATAACTTGTTAACAATTGACTAACAATTACTTGCCAGAGTTTTTTTTTAACAAACCCCAGTAGCTGTTTTTAACCTGTGACTGATGAGCACTCTAATTACTGCCCACTGCCTCTGGGAAGCCTGTTTAAAGTGGCTTATATACAACATTATCCTTTAACAAATATACAGGCCTTTTCTTGGGCTATAATAGCATAGCCTGTTTAACACCCTGGTTTATAAAAGCATTTTCTGGCTGGCGGAGGAACCTGATTTCTAGTGGCCAACTATGCCTACCTGTGTAGGTCTTTAGACAGATCTCAATAGGGACATAATCTCAGCTCTACAAGCTTTTTAACAGATGAATACAACCATCTCAAAAGTTACTGCCAATTAAGACTTCGAGCAGATACAGGGGGTTTGGGATTCAAATTATCTTTTACATTTTACAGCCTTAGCTTTTACTGCCCACTATCACAAATGACTGGCAAGTTTTGCCCAGTTAGACCAACATGGGTGTTAGGCATATTTACAAATTATCTTTCCATGACCTCCTGGCTTTGATGAATTATTTTTGAGGGCCAAGCTCAAGTAACTCAGGATCTGGCACCATTTTTATCATCCAAGCAATTGTTTGTAATCATCTCTGGAAGTTTTAACATTGCCAGGGACCCTGGAGTGCCTTTTTCATGCTGGAATAAATGCACTTTTGGCATTTTCCTTGGTCAGTTGCTGGAATTGAATTCAGGGTTTGAGTGCTGTCCCTCAGCTCTTCAGCTCAGTGCTAATACTGGGCCACTTTAAACTCCAAAGCAACTGTGCTTTTGAGCACTCTGCTGGCAGACTAGAGATGACAATCTCACAGGGACTTTTGTTTGCCTGGGCTGGCTTTGAACTGCAGTTCCCAGATCAATGAGGTTTTACAAATGGCCATTTTTACTCCAATTAAAAACAACAAAGAGGGCTGGGAAGGTGGCTCAGTGGTAGAGTGCTTGCCTTGCATGCCTGAGGCCCTGGGTTCGATTCCTCAGCACCACATAAGAAAAAAGCCGGAAGTGGCGCTGTGGCTTAAGTGGTAGAGCGCTAGCCTTGAGCTGAAGAGCTGAGGGACAGCACCCAGGCCCAGAGTTCAGGCCCCACGACCGGACCCAAAACAACAACAACAACAACAAAGATGGTCATTGGAAGTAGTTTTATAAGCATGGCTTTACCTGGAATTTGTTAAGTTACATTTCACAAACTTGTCCTGTCTTTTACTGTGGGCCTGTTGGAAACTATTACAAAAAACTTTAAGGGCAAACTGGAATAATCCTAATTTATTTGTTTTACTCTGAAATAAGCCTTTAGGACAATTTTATCTTTTAAACTTTTGTCTGGGAGACCAGACACTCCCCACAACTTCCCAAATTTTTACCAAGGGGACACCATTTTAATCCCTTTTGGTAAAGTTACTTTAATTCGAATTTAAATGTCTCATTGAAACACTGGGCTAAACCCTTTACCTCTTGGTCAAAACTTTAAACTGGCCACGTTTTTTTTCCTATGGTCTGAGCACCCTGCCAGCGGAGCATCAACTGTGAGCAGTGTAGCAGTTTTTCTTAATGTACTAGCACTGTAGCATCTCTTTCCTTGAGAAGTACATCCAAGGGTAAAATAGCATAGAAGTCAACTTAAATCCTTTGTTCATACACCCCTTATGGTCTAACTTGTGGGGATTAACATTTACAGAACCAAATATCTGAAGTGGCTTGTGTTTTACCCCAGATTAGCAGGCTTTTGGTCATGTGTGATGGAGCAAGTCTGGCAAGGTCTGGGCGAGTCTGTGGCATCTCCCAGTGTGTACGGACTGTCGCGCCTCCCATTGGTTACCTGCAAAATTATATATATATATATGTATATGTTAAAGCCCTGGTTTACAATGGCTTTTGTAGGCTGGTGTCACTGGTTTAGGCAGCTGTGACAACTTTGTTTTGATTCCTGGGCATTTCCCATTCACAGGCCACACTGAATCTTGAGTTACTCTGGTCCCTTGGTCTTAAAGGGAGTTGATCGGCGCACAAGGGAGAAAACAGAGAATGAAAACCTTAGCCTTAGTTTACTAGCCATGGTCAGAGGTACAATATTTAACACTTGGCACCGATGGACGTAGGAATGACATAAATCACAGCCAATTTAATTATCAATTTTATTTACTTTGCAAAGGAAACCATCTTTTTAAACTCCTTTCCCTAGGCCTTTTAAAACTGGTTTTTCTTTGGTTTATAGTCAAGTCGCAAAGTTTTAAAGCAATTTAGATTAAATCACAGCTTTTATTGACAAAGATCTTTTAGTATGCAGAATACTTGGTAACCTTGAAACCATAACCATTTACATATAGACAAATAGACAGACATGTTTGTGTACAAATTATAGAGCGTGCTTAGATTTTAAAATCGGCCATTTTAAAGCTTTGAAATTTTACTTTGCCTAATGATGATGGAACTACGTGGTCAGTTTAAAATACAAAACTTTGTAAACAGCAAGAAACTTAGTAAAGAGGAGACAAGACACAAACAGACACGTGACAAAGCATGGTGGCACCCAGGTCAGGTGTGGGGAGGAGGAAGGTCACAGAATCAAGTAAGAGTCTGTGTGGAAACAGCAGCTGAATTACCACGATGCCAAGATGGCGCATCCACCACATGCTCAATCCTAGAGAGAAGATTTACAGAATTTGATAACACTTTGGGTAATGTCCAAACTTGTTGGCCTTTTTTGGGAGTTTAAACTTAAACTCATCCATTCTTTTATCTCAAGGAGTATAAACAAGCTATTGCTGGCTACATTCTTCCAAGGCTTAACCAAGGCATTTAGCATATGAAATACTTGTGAATACCTTTGGTTGGGAGAAGGGAGAGGTTACCAGAAGCTAATTTTGGAACAGCAAGCTGCAGAGTTTAAAGGGAGGGAGAGATGGAGACAGAGAGAGACTTTTACCTGCCTGAGTGCTCACAGAAGTGGAGTTTTAAATTTGGGGCCAAATTTGATTCTGATGGGGGCTCAGCAGCCCTCAAGGCCCAGGTGGCCTTAATGTAAAGAAATTTAGTGTCCTTCCCATGGTATAGTGACCAAGAGCCAAGCACTTGTCACAGAGCGTCCCCTGTGGTGGTGGGAGGGCGGGGGTGGGGGGGGAGCTTCAGTGAGAAACATCACCATATCATGTTTTCTCCACGGGGGCCCTTGGCCAAAGTAGGCCCTAGCGGTGAGTTCTGGGCACTTGGCCAAGGTTTCCATCAGATGGCAGGGTGGGGCTCGGTTAGCCCATGAAAGCCCAGGTGACCTTACAGACAGAACTACAGAAATCAGAAACCCAGAACTCCGGTTAACTGGTCGACTCACCTGTAGGTAGAACTTAATTAGGTATTGGATGGGCAGGTAGAGTGCTTGGTCAGGAGAAAGTTACCTTGGTGGTTCTCTGGTGACCAGTGTGTAGGATCTCAGGATAGGTCCCAGGACAGCTGGTCAAACCAGCCCCTCCACTTTGGGGGTGGGAGCAAATCCACCGGGGAGCCTATCCCCATACGGGCCACCAATGAAGGAGGATCCCACACATCTATCCCAGGGGACCATGCAGAGGCAGGCAGGCACAGGAGAAAGATTATTATAAGGTTTATTAGAGGAGCCATATTTCCCCCAAGAGGGAGCACATGGCCTACGTCACCACCCAGGTAGCAGGAGGGTCTGAGGGATAGGAAGTGAGGTAGATGGGAGTTCAAGTGAGTCTGGGAGGAGAGAGGGAGGGGCCAGCTGTATGGTAGGAACTCCAGGAATGGGAGGGGGCCCAGGCCTGGGTGGAGCTGAGGACCAAAGGTGAGCATAATACTAACAGATATGACTGGTGTCCTTATAAGAGAGAGACTCTCTCTCTGTCTCCTTTTCTCTCCTTCTCCATCTTCCTTTCCATCTTCAACTCATTTCTTTTATCCCTGCTTCCCTCCCTCTTATACCACCATGTCAGGAGGAGGGATACCTTAACCCAAACAACAACAACAAATGTCTTGTACCTCAGTCCAAGGCATTTCATCTCCAATTGTGAAAAAGTAAATTCCTGTTTTTAAACCTAGTCTTTGTCAGTGCAGCCCATGCAGACTAAGACAAGCACTCTGCCCTTTTTTGAATGTTGCCTCCTTCAACTTGGATGTCTTCCATTCCTTTAGTTCTTCTAGCAGGCCCAGATCTATTTGCTCGCTTCTCCAAACAGACTCTAGTTGGGCATGTGGGTGAGTCTCATCTTCCACAGAGATGATCCCCTGGAGTAAGTGAAACTTTAATGTTGAGTCACTTCATAAATCATGAGATAAATAGGATAGAAATGGACTGCAGGCATACACCCAGAACCAGGCTGACTCTCTTATCAACCCGACTTAGATGGATATTTTTCTTTTCTAGTGAGGTTGCTTGGTAGGATGGGTAAGCTAGACACACTTCTGAGGTAATGCATGGTATCCAACTTCAAAGGTGGACAGGAATGTCCTATCCTGGTGGAGGGGGAGAAGGCTGATGAGAAAATTAAATAAGGGCTTCAGCCCCCAGACACAAAGGCTGTGACTCTGTGAATGCTTTCTGAGAGTGTGCTGAGGCTTTTGGTCTAAACTTATCCTGTGTATTTCTTATCTCCTTTGGCTCTCTCAGTGTGTGTGTGTGTGTGTGTGTGTGTGTGTGTGTGTGTAGTGTGTATACACATTATATATTCAAATACAGAACTTACACCTACAATACTTTTCAATGTCTTTCAGATCTACCCATTTGTTCCAACATCTACTTATTGATTTTAAAATATTGCTGGGTGACAGTGGCTGACACCTGTCATCCTAGCAACTCAAGAGCCTGAGATCTGAGGATCTCAATTCAAAGCCAGCCCAGGCAGGAAAGTCTGTGGGACTCAGTTTAAAGCCAGACTAGGCAGGAAAGTCCATAGACTTATCTCCAGTTAACTAGACAAAAGCCAGAAGTGGAGCTGTGGATCAGAATGGTAGAGCACTAGCCTTGAGCAAAAATGCTCAAGGACAGTGCCCTTGACCTGAGTTCAAGCCTTAGGACTGACATTTCCACCCACCCCCCTCAATAGTATATATGGAACCTAAAGTGTCTCCTCACGTGGTGCCTATTCATTATGAAGAGCAAACCAGCAGCATTACTGGTGAGGAGCCCTGGTAGATGTCCCCTAACCAAGATACTGCTGCACATATCACTGGAGAGAAATGGTAGTGACATCATAGACCTCTCGATAGGAAGCACTGAGAAGCACATAATGTCACTCTGGGTGTTTCTTTCTAAAAATGTGTATCATGAATCTAACCCTGAAAAAAAAACACATCAGTAAACTGGTCCAAATGCAGAAATATTCTAAAACCAACTGACCAGTCTGCTTCAAAAGTGTCCAAGTCATGGACAGTGAAGTCCAAAGACTTTTCTTCTGGATTGGAGGCCTGGGGAGACGTGAAGGCTAATGTAATGGGATCTGGCACAAGTGATATCAAAGTACTGGCTGGAAAACTAGTGACATGGAAATAAGGTTTATAGACTAGCAATGGTATTATTACATCCAGGATAACATTCTGGCCTCAATAATCTTACTAAGGTTTTATAAGATTACATAGGAGAAAGCTAGGAAAAGAGTTTTGCAATGTTTCTTTGAATCTATCATTATTGAAAACTAAAGTTTCAAAAAACAAATAACCACTTAGTCAGGTGCTGGTGGCTCATGCCTGTAATCCTAGCTATTCAGGAGGCTGAGATCTGAGGGTGGCAGTTGAAAGCCAGCTCGGGCAGGAAAGTCCATGAGATTCTTATTTTCAATTAACTACCAAAATAGCTTGTAATGTAGGTATGGCTCACACATGCCCCGAGTTCAAGTCCCAGAACTTGCGTGCGCGCGAGCGTGCACACACACACACACACACACACACATGCACACACACATTTATACAAATACTACTTTTGTGCTGTTTCTGTGCTGGAAGTAGCAGTGAACAGACACAGACCTGCTCTCAAAGCCTTGCAGTTTGCCCACTGAGCGATGAATGAGCATGCAGCATTTGCTACTGCAAGTAGGTGGATGGATGTATACATTGCAACCAAGAGCATGTACAGGTGGCACCTGCCTCCGTATGAAGGCCAGAGAAAGCTGGAGGTAACATGTTAACTGAATCCAAGAGATTAGGAAGGAATGCTCCATATAAAGGAAATGTGTGTGTGGGAGACGTGCAGTCAGAGGGATAGATTGGCCTTTGAGGAAACACAAGCCAGTAGCATGGTGGGGGACAGGAAGTTCATGTGTTTACAGCAGTGCTCAATGACAACAGCAGGCAGGAGTCCATTCATAAAAGTCCTCCTGAGGCCCTGTGGGGAGCTGGGGTTGGGAGCCATTGAAGGACCAGTGGGATTTTCAGTGGATTCAGCAAAACATCCTGGCTGCCGAACAGCTAACTGACTAGAGTCAATGGCTGGTGTTAGGGCCTGTCCAGGGAATCAAGGCTGACCCGAAAGGGCACTTGAGGTCATCCAGACAAGAAGACAGTAGCCTGCCTGGGTCACAATTCAATGGATTGATAAATCCTACTTCTCAGAAGAAAGACATGGATTGGCACACCCCACGGATGGGTTCTGTGCCAGGCCTTCCCCCTCTCGTCATTGTACTGCAGCTAACAGAAGCTCTTGAAAGCTCCTTGGCTGACGCTATTCACATAAGAGTGGCTGGCAAATGGTGTCTGGAGCCCAGGCTGGATGGCTTCAGAGTTCATCATGGACAGTCTGAAACTCCACTTGCCAGTTTAAAATCACAGGCAAATTTTCATGTGTGAGATTTGCACCCTAGCAAAAACTAGTCTCTTGTAGCTCCTTTTGAGGTCAGTCAAGGCTGTAAGCACATCCAAGGGCAGGGATCATAGTTCCTCTAGGACTCTTTGTCACCTGGTCCAGGCTGGGCCACTGGGCGCTCACTGTGAGTCAGAGCTTGGCCCATTCCCTTGGCTTTACCCAGTCATCCTGGGCTTCCAGGTGAGGTGAGCTTTGAATCTTCTTCTGCCCTTTTCACATATTGTTCCAGTTAGGGAACTACTGAAGGATCTTAAACTATGTCTTACTTGGGTTTTTAGCATAGTTATTCTCTTTGACACTCAGCTGTGGTTCAGTTCCACTTAGAACCAGCTTCAAAGTGGTGCACAAGATTATAAGCTAAAGAGATCAAGAAGGCAGGAACGTTCAAAACTAATTAAACCTCAAGTTTTACAATTACAGGGCGAGGTCTAGAAATACTTTTTCATGTTGTCTCTTCTCCCAGCCCCCAGAACCACCACAGTATCTTCTGAACTGAACTTTGGATGTTTATTCGGAAGATATTTTTCTCTTAGTTATCATGTCTTACCTCTTTCCACTAAGAATCAAAAAAGCTCAGGGACAGCACTCACATCCTGAGTTTAAGCCCCAGTGCCAGCACACACACACACACACACACACACACACACATTTTCCATCTTGGCTCTTATGCAACAGGTAGAGCTGTGAGCTGTGGTTGACAAGGAATGCTACCATAAATGAGCCTGAATGACCCCAGCATTGGCGGGGGGGGGGGGGGGGGGAGGAGAAGAGGGGGGGTGTGCGTTGTTCCTGGCATCTGACCTGACCTGGATTTGACCTGGAACCTCGGAACTTAAAGCCAATGACCAGTAAATCTGAAGACCCAATAGTTGCCAGTTGTCACAGCATCTCATTCTCATCCTCTTGTAGGAGAAGTTGAAAAGATAGGCCAACTAGGCAGCCTATAATCTAGGGAGCAGAGATGGTGGATGCTGGGTTGATAATGCTATTGGATGAATGTAAGAAAGAACAAACCAAAGACAAAGGAGTCTTATCTCTCTAACAAGAAATCCAAGGCTAGGAATGTGGCTGAGTGGTAGAGTGCTTGCCTAGTATACATGAAGCCCTGGATTTGATTCCTCAGTACCCTATAAACAGAAAACACTGAAAGTGGCACTATGGCTCAAGTGGTAGAATGCTAGCCTTGAGCACAGAGAGGCTCAGGAACAGAGCCCAGGCCCTGAGTTCAAGTGCTAGGACTAGCAAAAAGAAGGAGGAAGAAGAGGAGGAGGAAAAGGTAGAGAAGGAGAAGGAGAAGAAGAAACCCATGGGCCATCTGCTTGTCATTATTATCACTGGTACCCCCTTGTACCACCAACTTGAGTAGCACTTTCCCCAGGATTCCAGGGTCTCATTATCTCCTCTTGACCCCAAGAGTCCAAAGCTGTGGTGCCTTTAACAAGCTGTCTGTTTTCTGGGATACAGCCCTTATTCCCATTTCCCTATTTTGTTACCCAATCACACAAGATTTTTCAGGTTCCAAGATCAAATACAGTAACATTCCATTCCTGACTCTTGTCACAAGCTGTGTTATTCTGGCCACGTTGTTTCCTATTTCAGAGACAGTTGATTTATGGGTAAAATGGCAATATCATAGATGGCTGTAGTTGGGCTTGGGTGAGGCTGGGGACCTGCTTATCATTGGTCACTCAGGGATTCAGCCACTAGCTCCTGGCTTGTCAGCTGGCTGAGCAGAAAGAAAGAAAAAGAGCCCGGAGGGGGTCTCACCAGCACCCTACAAGAGTACCAGATCCACTTGCATATGGATTGGCCAGAACTAGCCACATGGTGCCACTTAGCCACTAGGATCTGCGAAGTGCCATTCTCTTGTGTTCTGGAAAAGCAGAGAGCTAGGAATGTCTGGTGATTTGTGGAGTACCTCAAGTACTTAGCACCATGACCACAATGCACCATGTTCTATGCTTTCTCTCTGTACTAGCTGCATTTCATCTTGTATCTGTTATCCATAACATATTGTATACTTGGGGCTCTGAGGCAAACTCTTGCCTTGTGCCTCTCCCTCTCTGCTAAAGTGGAAAGAGAGAGTACATTCTGAAGAGATGTACCACCCCCTCCACATGGGCTCTGCCACCTCCCTCTCCCCCAACCCAACTCCAGAGTCAAGCTAGAGGATTTGCCATCTTGTTGCAGCTGGGACTGGGAGCAGACATGACCTTGAGCTGAGTTCTTGGGCCCTTGCTGGACACGTTCCCTGTCCTCCACTCAGGAGGAGCCACTCCCACCTTTGGGTGGCTAGTACACAGCCCTGGTTAAGCTGCTTTGGGTGATGGATCCTACAGGGGTTAAGGGAACAACGGAGATAGGGCATGCAGAAACTGGTGTGGAACCCCAGTCTCCCCTTGGGGTCATGCTGATTGTGGTGGATGCTTGATTACAAATTGGTTTTTAACCCAAGTATTGCCATCTATTTTTTTTTAAAGCCCAGAGTTAGAATAGATTCTTGGACCTGTGGGAATGGGGGAACCTACATTATGTATGAAGATAGGATTGTTAGAGACACACTATTACAATTCAAGGAAAGAATCTTGGCCAGAGGATGGGAAGATGCAGGAAGTAGCATTCATGGAGAAAGGAGGACCAGAAGTAGATTTGAATATATGAATAGCATTTTCATTGCAAGTCACCAGAGAGGATGTCCAACAGGTGAAGGAGGTCTCTAACATGTGAAGCTGGCATTTATCACATGCTAACTCGTTTATTTGTTTGTTGGTTCACTGAGCGTTCACTGGGTGGTTTTGTGTCAGGCATTGGGGACATTATCACTGAAGATGGCAAAGGTGCTTGCTTTGGTGAAGCTTGCATTTTAGTAAGAAGACACTCTACAAATACTGAGTGGGCTCTGGCTCTGCTGTTAGTCCTTAGTCCTTAGGGCTGGCAATATAGCCAAGTGATTTTGAAGATATGCTGGGACCTAGATTCCCAGGGTTTGAATCCCAGTCTTGCTAGTTATTTATTGAGCTGGCTGAATTCCATAAGGTCTCTAAGCATTCATGATTATCTGTAACTGCATGGATGGGGATGAAGCCTAATCTACACAGAGCACAGGAGCCAGGGCCTGACACAGGAGCTCTCGCTAGTCAAGTAGCCAAGGAAGCGCCATCTCCTCTCTGGGGTTTAGCTCAGTCACCTGGGTCTCTGGGACCTTTTAACTCAAAGACTCTGGGGGTAATCTAAGACTGGGTTACATTGACTGACGTCTTTTTCATGATCTGCCTGGTCTCAGTCCCTTCTTACTTCAATTCTTCCCAATGAAGCTGAGCATAGAGTCTTTTATTTGCCTTTGCTAGACTTCTACCACTCTCTGACCCACTGGTGGTGTTTGTTCCTTCTTGGAACATTTCATACCATTGCAGTACACTTAAATACCAGGATCTCTGCCACAGTGACTCTCAAAGGTGAAACTGGGGACTGCATTCTCTGTGGAGAGGAGGTCTCCGGGAAAGATGCCATCTGAACTATGGGTGCACCAAGTGTCCTCTTGGATCCCTCCCTGCTAGATTGTTGCACATGCCAAACAAACATGGGACCGCTCTTGCAGTATGGTACTGTGGGACATTCCCTTATAAAGCAGTTGGTTCTAAGAAGCCCTCCTATGCTGTGATCTAACTATTAGTGTCACTCTAAATCTGCATGTTGAAAGCCTAGTACCCCAAGTGCTGGTGGGACATTTGGAAGGTAGTGAGACCATGAAGGTGGAGTGCTCAGGAATGAGATTAGTGCTGCCCTTATAAGAGAGGCCCAGGGGAGTTCATTCATCCTCCTGCTCTGTAAGGACACAAGGAGAAGATAGATGCTTACAAAGGAAACAGGCCCCCCTCAGACACGGAATCTTCTAGCAGGATGGTCCTTGGGCTTCCAGTGTTCACAGCTGTTGTCCTGTCACTTTAGAACTCGTAGCATGCAGAGGACATTCCCTTAGTACCAAAGGCCATTTGGCGCTCACACTGGAAGGTAAGGGGATTTTAGAATGAAAAGTGAGACCAGCCACCTGCTTTCTCTTTCTGAGAACATCAGACCTGTGTGTGAACCCCTGTTCTTACTACCTGGAGGTCACATGACCCAGCAGCATCTTCCACAAACAGAGGACTATACGTGGTACTACCAATACTCAGTTTTCCCTTTCCAGATGGGTAAGAAACTTCTTATGAACCCAGAGAGCAGCACCACCATTGTTGGACGTCTACTACGTGGTCAGCTTAGACAACCCAAGTAGGGCTGGGTGCCAGCATGACCTTTCAATAACTGAATGACCTTGAAAAGTCGCCCAAGCTCTTGAGACCTCATGCTTTTCCTCCATGGACTGTGGGCCTGTAACGTGGTTTGGATGAATAAAGGAGCCGTGCAATTACTTAGCTTGCATAAGGAATATACATGATCTAACCAAATACATATATGTGTATATGTACATATATATGATTGCTCTTAAATCTTAAAGAATCAATATCATGAGAAGTCTTTTTTTTAATTTCTTGGTCAAAGAAGAGAGAGAAATGGGACCTAGTGATGATGCTACGTCAAGTCCAAACTTGGTCCAAGGTGGATGTGGTTCCAACATTCCTCTGGTTCTTCTTCCCCTCTGGGAATTACTAATGCACTTGTATATGATGAGCCTTTATACGCTCAGACATGAACATGCAAGCGAGGGGTAACATTGCTCATTGTAACGCTGCTAAGCATATTGACCATGAAACCTATCAGGGACATTTGCACAGAGCGTGCAGGCTCAGCCCCCTCATCCTTTCATCCTGGGGCAGTTTATTTATTTTTATTATTGTCCAGGTAATTTACAGAGGGTTTACAGTTACATAGGGAAGGTAATAAGTACATTTCTTGTCAAACTTGTTACCCCTTCCCTCATTTTCTCCTACTTTCCCTCCCCCCACTCCTCCCCCCAAGTTGTACAGATCATTTCCAACATAATGTCTTATGAATATCACTGTTGCGTTGGTTCCCCCTTGTCCTTTGTCTCATCATTCTGTTGTTCCCCTTCCCTTCCCTAATTCAAATAAATATATATACAATACCATGGCACCAAAATTAAATACAGTGACAACAGGGAATATACCATAGGGGGAGAACATATAAAAAAAAATGCACAAAAAGCACATAGTACATTATAAACAATAACAACAAAGAAACACCTCTGTGTCCATGTCTTAGAGTTCATTCTGCTTAGCATCATCTTATATGGTCATATGTTTGTAACTATTAAGCTATTCTAATCATCTGCTAAGATCACAGTCCCATGGGGAACTGTCCACCCTACTGTCTGCCTCTTGTCCTCATGTTAAATGTCCCCTTTCCAAATCTTTCCTAAGGGGGCAGAGCCTCTTAGATCTCACCTAGAAGAACTTGCGGATGCATCTGTGCCCTTCTGGCACAGTTGGTGTGACTGTCTCAGCTTCTCCTCACACTGTCGCTTTGACTACAGTCTCACACCCTCATCCCTCTCATGATGAATCCATCCAGGGTAAAGGCTTTGCCCCTTTTTGGTTTGGGTTTTGTTTTTTGTCATTCATGGGGCTTGAACTCAAGACCTGGGCACTGTCCTTTGGTGATTCATTGGAAATAAGTCTCAGGGACTTTTCCTGCCCAAGCTAGCTTTGAACCGTGATCCTCAGATCTTAGCCTCCTGAGTAGCTAGGATTACAGATGAGAGCCACTAGCACCCAGAGGCTTTGTCCCTTCGATTCCAAAATCCCAAGTACATCTGGCATGATAAAGTAGATTAGTGATTTATGCGGAAGGCAGGGATGACTCCCTCTTCTGTGTCCCAGCACAGTAGCAACAGAGACAGAAATGGAGCCCAGGAACTCCGGTTCCTCACCCAGAGCTTTCCCACGCAGTCACTGAGGCTCTCCTGTCTGCCACACTCAGCCTGTGGTGCTGAGCTTTTCTTAGCAGGGAAGATGTCAAGGTCTGGCAAGAACCCGGCCCGGAATCTTCTCCTGCCTAGTCCTCTCCAGGAAGGATGCTGTTTCCAGCTTGGGCGCTCACAGCCATTCCCAACTCCATAGTTAGAGCCACAGTGCCACCTGCTGGCCTCACTGTCACAGCTTACCATCTGACTTGGGTAGTCGTTGGCGCCCTCTTGTGGATATATATAAAATAAGGTACAGATGTGAATTAGGTATCTTGAGGCCACCAACAGGCCAGGATGTCCCTGGGACTGTCTGCATGTTTGACAGGTTCTATGGCATGTGCAGGGAAGCAAACCTAAAAACAAGTCTTTGTAAGAACTTAGGTGTGGAAGGTTAGAGAGGAGATGCCAGGCCCAGGTGATATGATATAAGCCGAAGTGCAAAAGGTCCCCAAAACTCCTCTAAGTAAAATTCAACAGTGAAAACGGTGGCTGCCAAAGATAAAAAGAGTTATGGAGAGTTGATGGAAAGGAATAAAGGCAACAAAACCAAAGAAAAAACAGGTGAGGAAAAGAATAGGAGGTGCTATTCCGAACCACACTGCCCATCTTCAGGATCTCCATGGCTGTAGCTGACACCAGAGCCTTTGCCCAGGAGTTCTGTGGCATTTCCAGTTTGAATCCATGGTCTCCCGAGTCTTCACTGGGCATTGGATTACTGGCAATGTATGGATGTCTCTGGCTGGAGCTTGGCGTTGGCCCCTGCGGTCAGCCCTGTAAGAATCTCAGTGCCTTGGGAACGTGAGCTCCTTGAAATATACTTCACTGAAAGGCTTATTTTGTTTGGGGATAAGTCTTACATCAATCTGTCCTGCTATCCCTTGCTATTAGGCACTATCTTACTAGGAGAGCATGAGGCAGTCAACTGAGGGAGGCTTTTGACTCAGTGGGACTTTCTCAGAGTGTTTTGGAGAATCATAAACAAGAGCTGGAGCATTTTTGGATGGCTGTTGACAGGACCGCTAGGCCATTCTTGGTGGTACACTGAGTGGTGTTCTGGTCAGCTATAGTGATCCCAACAGTATCACCCAGGGGCCCATGGATGCCAAATGGAGACCCTGAGGCCTAATCATAGGTTAGCACATTGTGTATATGCTTGGATTTCTCTTTCTCTCTCCCTGTCTGTCTTGGGGCTTGAACTCTGGGCCTGGACGCTGTTCCTCAGCTCTTCAGCTCAAGGCAAGCACTCTACCACTTGAGCCACAGCGCCACTTCTGGTTTTCTGGTGGTTTATTGGAGATAAGAATCTCACAGACTTTCCTGCCTGGGCTGGCTTTGAACTGTAATCCTCAGATCTCAGCCTCCTGAGTAGCTAGGATTACAGGCATGAGTCACCAGTACCTGGCAGATTTGTCTTTTATTGCAAATGCAGACAGTTCCGAAGGGTCCTCACTAACCCACAGAGGATGGAAGAATTTAAAATGTCCTGTCAGTGTCTGTACCAGAAGTAAGCTGTACTGGATCAAAGCAGTCTAAATGCTTCAGTCCAATAATACCTCTTTTCACACTTGGGAGCATGAAGTGATGGAATTTTACACTGTTGACACTATTGGCCTCATTCTCTTATTTTGCTTTGTGAGTGTAGTAAAAGTTATTGTAATTTAAAGCAGAGAAAAATCTTTATGTAGGAGTTTAGCTAGAGGAATTTTCACATGAGACCTCGCTCTGGGGAGAGTTTTGCTACATGGTACAGACAAAGACTTTCCAAGTATTAATCCTCATCATTTTCCCTTCTCTGGAATTCAGTTACCTACTTTTCTATGGTCAGGGAGTTACCCTACTTTCAAGGATCTTTGTAGTTTTAATACTGTTTTGCTTTCTTATAGGTGAAGCTCTGAAAGTTGTATTACAAAAACAAAACAAAACAAAACAACAACAAAAACAGAGAAAGCTGGGTGCTAGTGGCTCCTGATTGTAATCCTAGCTACTCAGGAGTCAGAGATCTGAGAATTGTAGTTCAAAGCCAAAGTGAGCAGGAAAGTCCGTGAGACTGTTATCTCTAATCAACTGCCAAAAAACAAGAAGTGGAGCTGTGGTTCTCAGAAGCAGAACACTAACCTTGAGCAAAAGAACTCAGGGACAGAATCCAGGCCCAGAGTTTAAGCCCTATGACTGACTGAGAAAAAAAAACAAGCAGATGGTGGTGACCTGAGGTTAAGAGCCTAGAGGATTGGGGAGATGTTGTTCCACAGATTCAGCATTTCAGTTCAATAAAATGAGTATGTTCACAAGGTCTACTGTGCAATATGTTGTCTACAAGAAATAGTAACAGGCTGTAAAGTCAAAAGTTACACAAGAGAGTAGAGTTTGTTTTCACCACAAAACAACCCAGTATATTAAATAGCATCACATAGTTCACAATGTATACATCTACCACCACACCAAGTTGCACCTCTTACAGATGTACAACTTTTCAAATAAAAATTTATTATATGGAGGAGGGCAACTAGTGGCTCACACCTACAATCCAAGCTACTCAGAAGGCTGAGATCTGAGGATCAAGGTTTGAAACTAGCCAATCCATGAGACTCTTAGCTCCAAGCAACCAGAAAAAACCAAAGTGGAGGTGTGGCTCAAGTGGTAGAGTACCAGTCTTCAATGGAAAAGCCAAGTGCAACTATGAGGCCCTGATTTCAAGTCCCAATCCCAAATCTTGCCTTCCCTCTCTCCCTCTCTCCCTCTCCCTCTCCCCCCCCCTCTCTCACACACACATATACACACACAACCAAGTATAATGTAATATGTTAATATAACTTACTCTAATTTGCTAATGTACTCTCATGTATATCAGTGTTAGTAGGATTTATGAAGGAAATGAAAGAGGATGGATTTTGTGGGATAAGAACTGATGGATTTAAGACAGAATGGTCAGGGAAGTGGTGTCTGAGAAGAGGGAAGAGTGGGCCCACAATGTGGTGGAGATGTGGGTGTGCAGGGAAGATCATGCTAGTGCAAAGGCTTGGCCTAGTGATGCCTGATCTGGGTCAGGAAATTGGAGGACATTGGGAATTGAGGCTGGATCCTGGGTATTTTCTCAGCATCTCAACTCCAGATTTTAAGAAGCCAGTAGAATTGGCACAGGGAAAGACAGTATTTCTAAGTCAATGTGATGAGCAAGGCTCACGGTGGGCAGTGCCACTGGAGAAGCTGGGAAGGATGAACACTAACCTATAGGAGAGGTGGTACCCAAGAGTGGGAGGAGCTGCGAGCCTATGAGGGCTGGGTAGCTCAGTGGCCCCACTGCCCAGCATGTGAGAGGCCCTGGGTTCCATCCCCAGCATTGCAAAGCAAAACAAAACATGCATAGACACTAGTTCTCATGTCTTTTAGAAGGAGGCTAGGGCACTTGGGGCCAGTGGCAGCATTGAGGCTAGACCTTGAGGAATGGCTTAGCAAGCTGAGAAGTGGAGGTGATTTTTAGTGCAGGAAGGCTGAGCAGGCGGAAAGGCAGAGCTGGCCTGGCCTGATCCAAAATGGCTTTGTTTGGGACCAAAGAACAGAACATGGGGTGCAAAGGGGAAGATACAGGCTAAGCAAGGAGGAAGAAAGCGGCTGGACTCATCTTTTCAAGGTGGAGTAAGATCTCATCTCAAGGATCTTTCCTGATCAAAATGACCACAACTCTAGGGTGATCACTCTGGGTGAATGCATTTCCCAGGAGGCCTCAGACCCTACCTGTTGTCAGGGTGGGGGGAGCAATCTTGCCCCCAGGGCCCTGTGGGAAAGGAAGGAGACTTAGAGTAGCCTGAGTTCATATCTTCCACCATGTGAGTGGAGGCTGAGCCTCAGCCCCTCCAGAGCCTTATTACCAGGGATCATTTTTCAGACCACTAAGACAACTAGTCCAAAAATGAGCCCTGCCTCCATCCTAGAGGATCAAGAAGAGGTGGAGGACAGATGGCAGCATTGGGCATCAGCCCACCCTGTCCACTGTGAACCAAGGGTGTGGGATCCTCCCAGGGCCGAATGCCGGAGCTGTGCCTGCCAGAAGCATGCTGGTGCCCGCCTGCTGCCACCATCTATGAGATAATGTCTTCTCCATTTTGGGACTGTGACATAGTTACATCAGACTTGCACAGCCAGTACGCACATTCCAGCCCAAGACCAGTGTGTGACAGCCGAGAAACCCGAGCCCAACGGGACATTCTCAGGCTCAAAAATCACAAACCCGACAGGGAAAGGAATTTGATCAGAAAACAACACCATTCCGGTTATTTTAATGCCTGGATTTGAGCTGCCCTTTACGCAGAGCCCCTTCTGTCACCGGGGCCTGGGTGCCAAGTGACCCTGGCTTATGACTTTCACTTGTTTTTAACTGGAGAACAAGGTCAAGTTTGGTTCCAGCAAACTCCATAGCGTACAGACTTTGGCAAGATAGTAAGCCTTGGTGCAGAGCTGTCTTTCAGGACACACTGTGTGTGGCTGGCCACAGGCTAAGGCTGAGTTGTGAGGCTTTGTAGTAGGCGACACGCTGGGTTGTAAACATGCTCTGCTTGCTGCACATGCAACTCCTGAACTCTCTCCCTCTCCCCAGGCATTACTGTGCTGAATGAATCCAGGGAAATCCTCAGAGCGTTGTGAATTTGCAACCAAATCCAGAGACCATTATTAACCACTCAAAGGGACGCCATCAGTCCATCACTAATGAATGGTCATGGGGCTTGAACTCTGGGCCTGGACGCTGTCCCTCAGCTCTTCAGCTCAAGGCGAGCACTCTACCACTTGAGCTACAATGTCACTTCTGGTTTTCTGGTAGTTTATTGGAGATAAGAGTCTCATGGACTTTCCGGCCGGGGCTGGCTTTGAACTGTGATCCTCAGATCTCAGCCTCCTGAGTAGCTAGGAGTAGCATGAGCCGCCTGTGCTCAGCTGAACTCAAGTCTTTTTATCTCCAAAGACTGTAAAGGTAGAGAACCCTTTCATTAAAAATCAAGCTACATTAGTCACCATAGCTAAGATATGGAAACAACCCAGATGCCCCTCAGTAGATAAATGGATCAAGAAAATGTGGTATATTTATACAATGGAATTCTATGCCTCCATCAGAAAGAATGACATTGTCCCATTTGTTAGGAAATGGAAAGACTTGGAAAAATTATACTAAGTGAAGTAAGCCAGGCCCAAAGAAACGTAGGTCCCAGGGTTTCCCTTATTTGCAATAACTAGTATATGTCTGAGACAAGCAAAAAAGGTCAAAAGCTATGTACATATGACCATATAGGATGATGTTAAGTAAAATGAACCCCAAGAAGGGGACACAAGTGGTTTTTTTCTTTCTTGCTATTGTTTTTAATGTACTTATAATGCATCATGTGATGCTCTTGTTTCTTTTGTATGTTCTTCCCCCATGGTATAACCCCTGTTTTCCCTGTATCTGATTCCGGTGTCCTGCATCTTGTATGTACGTTTTTCTAATTTGGGGAGGGGAAGGGATATAACAAAATGCTTAAATAAGGATACAGGTTGACCCATTGTAACAATGAAGTGTACAAGACACTATGTTGAAAACAAACTTTACCATTTGTGGCCGGGGGAGAGGTGGTGGTGTGTTGGGGGGCACAGGGGAGGAGTTGGGGATGTGGGGAGGGAAAGGATGGTAGGGGATAAACAAAGGAGGAGGTAACAATGCTCGATAGGAAATGTACTCATTACCTTACTCATGTAACTATAACTCCTCTGTACAGTATTTTTACAATAAAAAATATATATGGAAAGAAAAAAAAAGAGTCAGGATGCATTCAGGCTGACAGAAATATTGAAATGAGTGTTTGGTTGACGAAGTTTTAAAATCTAGGAGGGTTGACATGATGCCTACAGCCACAGAGGGCAGTGTGGCATAACCACACTAGAGACCCTGGTGCTGTAGCTGCTGGCCAGAAAGACTGGATGAGCTTTTCACTGAAATGCAGAAAGCTGAAGTTCAAATCTAGTTATTAAAGAAAATCATGGTGCAATGCTGCCAAAACATCACTAGAAGCTAAGAGAGTCAGCTTCCAGTCATAGCTTTGCCAATCATAATGAAAAACATCTACTACTCATTGTGTGCAGGAGATGGTCCTTAAAATATATCAACTCTGAGCAGAGTGCTGGTGGCTCACGCCTGTAATCTTAGCTACTCAGGAGGCTGAGATCTGAAGATCGCTGTTCAAAGCCAGCCCGGGCAGGAAAGTCTGTGAGATTCTTATCTCCAATAAACCACCAGGAAACCAGAAGTGGCGCTGTAGCTCAAGTGGTCGAGCATTTGCTTTGAGCTGAGGGACAGTGCTCAGGCAAAGAGTTCAAGCCCCATGTCTCACCAAAAAAAAATGTATATATATACATATGTATGTATATATATGTATCAACATACATATGTGTGTGTGTGTATATATATATATATCTCAACTCTGGGGGTAGAGGTGTGGCTGGGAGGTAGAGCACCAGTCAATGAGAGGAAGCATAAAATGCTGAGTTTGAATCCTGTTCTGGAACCAAATTAAAAATAATACATTAAAAAAATACATCAAATGATTTAGACTGCCTATACAGTCCAAAGCAACTACCATCCTGTTTTGGATAATAAATAAGGAAACTAAGAGCCAGATGTTTTGTATCATTCTTCCAAGGACACACAGCTAGTCCCTGGTAGCTGGGTTCTGCCAGGTTGCCATCCATGTCTGATCCCTGTGCTAGGTAGGACAGAAAGATTGGGCCAATGCCAAGTCCTACATTCCAGTTTGGATAGTGCTCCAAAGAGCAGTTACCAAGATTTAAATTGGATAATTAAAAAGTACTTTGTAATTTAGAACCCTGTACACGTGCAAGCTATATTTCTCAGAAGAACGATGAAAAGGTAAAACAGGGTGATTATTGGAAAATACTGTGGCTTTTCCTTTATATCTATTTTGCATCTGGAATCAACTCAGTCTTGCCAGGTTCAAAGAGGAAAACGGTAGGACAGAAGCTTTTTAGTTGTTTTGTTTTTTGTTTGGGCTGGTTGTGGGCTCGCACTCAGGGCCTGGTCAGTGTTCCTAAGCTCTTTCACTCACAGACAGGAGTCTACCACTTTGAGCCACAGCTTTGCTTGAGGTTTTCTGGTGGATAACTGGAGAAAAGAGTCTCACAGGTTTTCCTGACAGGTTGGCTTTGAATCGCGATCCTCTGATCTCAGCCTCCTGAATAGCTAGGATTACAGGCGTAAGCCCCTAGCATTTGACTTAGGACCTAAACTTTTTATTCAAGAAGTCCAAGAAAGACTTTCTTCTCAGGAAGAACATTTGTGTTTTCTTTCCTTCCTCTTTCATTATGCATCCTTTCTTTCCTGAGACCCAAGTGAGGTTGGAGAAACTCTCTACTAAGGTAGAAGTCAGGATGAAACATTATCATCCACTCATGACGAATATCCAAAACCAACTGCCCCAGACTTATCTGATAGTATGTTTATGGTCCTCTTCAACCTGACTGAATGGGAGACATCAAAGTCCAAGTTGGCAAAGATGAGACTGGTCCACAATTTCCAGGCTCTTGGACTTGAAGGCAGTTCCTCAGACACCAGGCAAATGCATGCTACCCACCTGCTCCCCAGCCCACACCACTTCATCATTTCTCTCTTGGGGCTGATTGGGATAATTGAGATCCATAGCATGCCCCTGTGACAATTTCAGAGCATGAAGTAAGCTTTGTTATTTATATTTTAGCGCCTTGTTAGAACGCAGCATCTCCGCCTTTGTATCTTTGTATGAAGAACTGAGGAGGACAGCTGATGATGGTCTCTTGGATACTGTTAATGGCTCATTTTCACTTGGCAAGGAAGAGCTTCTGTTTGAGATGGAAATCAGCACTTGCACACCCTGGTGGGTGCCCCCAGGAGATGATATAGTCAACTACAGATACTCACTATCAGCAGGTCCCCCAGGAGGCAGACCGGCGCCCTTCCCTGCCCATTCTTTACATACACAGCTGGCAGGAAGGACATCACATTCCCTCAGTCACTGCGCTTCTCACTTGAATTCAGCATTATAAGCCACGTAAGGTAATTGTATCTTATTTTTCTGGTCTTGGGGTTTGAACTCAGCGCCTGAGTACTGTTCCTGAACCTCTTTGTGCTCAAGGTGAATGCTCTATCACATGAGCACAGCTCTGGTCTTTTTTGAGTAGTTTATTGGAGATTTGAGTCTCATAGACTTTCCTGCCCCGGCTGGCTTTGAACTCATATCCTCAGATCTCAGCCTCCTGAGTAGCTAGGATTAAAGGTGTGAGCCACGGATGTCCTGGCTAAGGTAATTTTTAAGAAGTCTTCTCATCATGGGACTGGACTGAGGGCTGGAGGGGTCTGGTCTGGTAATGAACCCAGAATTCAGATTCCTCCTGTGGTGATCATAGGCCTCTTCACCCCAGCAACTGAGAAGATCCAGCTGGATATGTATTTATGGGGTGGGTCAGGGTTAAGAGCTGTTGGCTTGGGGTCAGCTCCTGGGGCCATTTCCACCTCTGATCAGACAAGAGTTCGCCAAAGCATTAGAGACAAGACCATGCTGGTTACTGTGGCAACAGACCTGGAGCTTCCCGAGTTTCAGCTGGAGGTTTTGCAGCTGTGACAACCCCTGGGAACCCTTCCTTCTCAGGGGACTTCACCTCCCGCCCCTCCATGTGTTTTCAAACTAGAAGGGAGGTGTAGAAGGAGAGAAAAGCCCGAGCTTTCATCTTTGCTGGCTGGGAACTGGGTGTTCTTGCTATCTCTGGGTTAGCCAAAGGGGTTGTGAGGGTGTGGACGCTACTCTGTCAGAAGATGGAAAGAAAATGACCAGAAGTAGATGAGTAGTCCAAGCCCACCAGAAGGAAAGAAAAGCATTTCTAATTGCCCCGAGGTGGTTGCTAACTTGATTCAGGCAGTCTTGCCGTTGGCCACCCTAGTTTGTGCAGGGACCAAGGCTCCTGAAAATTTGTGGGATGACAGAACAGGTGAGAAAATTGTGAGTCATAATAGTGTGTGAAGCACTGGAGAAATGGAAGAAAACTAGACATTCTGCTTGCAAGGAGTTTACAGTCTAATGAAACTGGCAGACAGACGACAATACAACCAAGGGCAGGTGAGAGGGGCTGCCCACGGCCCAGTGCTCCTCAGTGAGCACTGCTGTGTATATTTCAGTCAGTTTGTGCTGTCAGCTGATTTAAGATAACCTTTTAATCAATGTTCTTTTATTTATTCATTCATTCTTTATTTCTTTAACTTATTTAGTTCCAGTATTAGGGCTTGAACTCAGGGACTCAAGCTCTCACTTGGCTTTTTCACTCAAGGCTGGTGATCTACCACTTGAACCATGCTTCTACTTTGGGTTTAGGGGATAAGAATTTCATGAATTTACCTGCCTCAGCTGGCTTTGAACTTTGGTCCTCAGGTCTCAGCATCCTGAGGATCTAAGATTATAGGCATGAGCTGCCATCACCTGGCTGTGTGTGTGTGTGTGTGTGTGTGTGTGTGTGCCAGTACTGCAGTACTGGGGCTTGAACTCAGCGCCTGGATGCTCCCTGAGCTTTTTTGCTTGACTGGTGCTCTGGGTCTTAATGCTGTCCCTGAGCTCTTCAGCTCAAGGCTAGAGCTCTACCGCTTTAAGCCACAGTGCCACTTCGGTTTTCTGGTGGTTACCCAGAGATAAGAGTCTCAGGACACAAGTGGGCTTTTCTTTCTTGCTATTGTTTTTAGTATTTATAATGTACTATGTGATGTCTTTGTTTCTTTTGTATGGTATAACCCCTGTTTTCACTGTGTTCAATTCTGGTGCCCTGAGTCTTGTACATACATTTTTCTAATTTGGGGAGGGGAAGGGAAATAAATGCTGAAACAAGGATACAGGTTGACCCATTGTAACAATGAGATGTACAAGACACTATGTTGAAAACAAACTCTACAACTTTGCGGGGGATGGGGGGGGAGAGAGGAGTTGGAGAAGTGGGGAGGGAAGGGATGGTAGGGGAAAAACAAAGGAGAAGGTAACAATGCTCAATAGGAAAAGTACTCATTACCTTACTTATGAAACTATAACCCCTCTGTACAGTATTTTTACAAAAAAAAAAAAGTCTTACTGCTTTCCTGCCTGGGCTGGCTTTGAACCATGATCTTCAGATCTCAGCCTCCCGAGTAGCTAGGATGACAGGTATGAGCCACCAGCACCTGGCTAATGCATTTTTTTTGGGGGGGTGGTCCAGTCGTGGGGCCTGAACGCTGGGCCTGGGCACTGTCCCTCAGCTCTTCAGCTCAAGGCTAGCGCTCTACCACTTGAGCCACAACGCCACTTCCCGCTTTTTTCTTTTTGCTTATGTGGTGTTGAGGAATCGAACCCAGGGCCTCAGGCATGCAAGGCAAGCACTCTACCACTGAGCCACCTTCCCAACCCCTGGCTAATGCATTTTTGAAAGGCACTTCTTAGCTGGTTGCAGGTGGCTCGTGCCAGAAAAGGAAAGTATTTCAGAAATGAACAAAGAAAAGCAATGAAAGGAGGCAAATGATTGGTTCAATGCTGGCTGCCATGAAACAGACTAAATCAGGACAATTTTTATCACTTGGGGGGGAAATCTTCAGAAACTCTAATCCCATAAAGAACGTGGGTCCTTTCCCCCCACTGGTAGGCACTATTCCATACCCCAAACTTCAAGATGTGGAACTTGCTGAAACACAAATTAGTGCTTCCATCTTTCCACACTGCTAAAAGTATGCACCTAATGATGTTCTTGAGAGCAGATGGGCCACAGATAGTACTATATTCCCACACTTTCCCTCATCTGTCCAGACCAGCTCTTGCCCTGAAAATGCTACATGACTGTCAAAATGCCACATCTATGCACCTAAGGGGTAGCTTCCATCAAATATGAAAACACCAAAACTCTCAACCTCATCTCAACAGATCCATCAAAAAGGGAACTTTCTGGGTCTTGGCCCACGTGTAAGACATACAAAGTTGTTTGGGACAGATCTGGTATTAATTATCTAGCGCTCTCCACTGGAATAAGTGGTTTATCCCAAGGAGGTTTACACTGGAGTCTAACCAACCTGCCCCGGGGTGGATACAGAACCAATTCTGGCTCCAGACTATTCCAAATCATGTGTTTTGCAAATGTGCCCTGGCATGAAAAATGGCCCTCATACCATGGCAGATGTGCTCTTTCGTATGCAGGCGTACTTTAAACTAATATATGACCTTAGTACTGAGTGGTCTAGAGAGGCCTCCCTTGTTATGTTACACGTCCTTGCTTTGATCTTCAGAATAACTTCTTCCTCTACTCTTCCACCTGCTCTGCCCGCTTCCTCACCACGACCTGGAGACTTTCACTTCAAACCCAGAAACAATAGGTGAACTTACCCCAGGGGAACCTATCCATTAGCCAGATGTCTTAGATTCCTTAGTTTTCTCCTTATGGCAGCTGCCTTGTTTTGATCTGTTGGGCTTGGGCAAATAGTTTCAGAAACAAACATGGTTGGGATGCAAACATCCTGTGTGAGTCAGGAATGTGCTTGTGCTCTCTCTTTTCCAACTAAACTTTGAAGTTTTTCCTTTGGTATCTTAGACATGGCTTAGCTAAACCATTTGAAAAGGTGTGAAAGAATTTTAAGCTTGGAACCACAGGACAATTTTAAAGCACAGAACAGGGAAGAGTAGGAAGTCTTTTTTCCTTCTTGATGCTATCTATACTCTTTACAAATGTATGTCTGGGGTAGAAAAGAGTTGATAATATTTTCTTTAGGCAGATTTTTTTTTCCTGATCTTACTTAGATGAAAAGTAGAAACACTTGTGGAGATCTGGGGAACTGTAGGGACATTGGTCATTTTTTACTACTGAATGATTTTTAAAAGCATTTTCAAATCAGGACCTGTTTTCTTTAAAAAGCCTAGGTTTTGAACTTTATGCCTATATCCCTAGCCTACAAATAGTATAGTTAAGGAAAAACCATGTGGGTCTTACATAGGAAATTAAAAAAAAAAACTTATTTGATGTTTGCTGTTGAGGATATAATAAAGTTTTAAAGATGAATATTTACTATTCACTTTGTGCTTGCCCTCATCTTCTGTCTCTAGAAAATTATTTCATTAGATTCTACTTACATTTGTTACCTCTATGAGTTAATAAACACAAATCTTTACTTTGTATTGGAAGACTCATTTATTCACGACTCCAGAGGCAATTTAAATAACTCACTGGGAGGGGGAGAGTTAAGGCTGGAACCACCAGATAGTTATTGGAGAAAGTGGAACTTGAATGAGTCCTTAAGAAGTAGAAGGAGTCCTCCATCCCAGGAGGAAAGGTAAGCTGCCTGTTGGAAACAAAAGTATAGGCCAAAGGATAGAAATATGGTTGAGGTATAATGCAATGTTTTTGTAAAACATCCAATCTCTCCCTAATAGATTCTGCCAAATTGTCCTAGTGATTCAGGTAGCCTTAGTGAAAGAAGCCCTTACTACTTTTGAAAGGATTGTTCACATTCTTGGCTAAAGAGGAGGCAAACTGTGTAAAGCTAGAAAAGAAGTGGCTTGCAAATACTTTCTCAAACTTGGAGCCGATACTGAGAGATGTGTCCTCCTTGAGTAGGGTCTGTTCCCCCAAGTGGCAGAGCTGCAAATTGCATTTCATTTGAATATCTATAGCTCATCCTTTCTAATAGCTCCTGGAGTAGGGATAACTCTTCAAGACCCACAGGCCATGGCATCTTTTGCCTTGTGTGGTTACCAAAACCTAGTCCAACCCAGAGGACAGAAAATGGCTCCGGAAGATGTGATCATCTCTTCACTTGCTACCAAAGACTTTTGTGTTCATCTGGCTTAGTCTTCACTCAGCTTCAGGAGTTTCTGGAAGCAATCATAATCAAGCTTCCCTTGCTTGCAACCATGGAAAGTGTAGCGGTGAGTGGAGGATAAGAAAGACAAATACAAAATGCCAAGTGTGAGTTATTCATGTACAACAATGGACTTGCCTTCTTAATGGCTGGAACACTTTAATAGTAACATCAGTTTGCATTTCCTAAGTGAACACTGGTGACTGAGGGATATATTATAGGGGGTTAAAAGGAACAGTAAATGCCAACCCAAGAACTGTTTTCTAAGTTTGGATCTTGAGATCGTTCTTTCTCTCTCTCTTTTTTTTTTTTTTTGGTCCAGTCATGGAGCCTGAACTCTGGGCCTGGGCGCTGTCCCTCAGCTCTTCAGCTCAAGGCTAGCGCTCTACCACTTGAGCCACAGCGCCACTTCTGGCTTTTTTCTTTTTGCTTATGTGGTGCTGAGGAATTGAACCCAGGGCCTCATGCATGCAAGGCAAGCACTCTACCACTGAGCCACCTTCCTAGCCCCTGTTCTTTCTCTTTTAATTAATTAGTTGGTTATAGGTCTTAAACTCAGGGCCTAGGCACTGTTCCTGAGCTTTTGTGTTCAAGCCACAGCCTCACTTCAGGCTTTTTTTGTTGCTTACTTGGAGATGAGTCCCACAGACTTTGTTGCCTGGGTTGGCTTTTTGAATTGCAATCCTCAGCCTCCTCAGTAGCTAGGATTACAAGAAACACTGGTGCCCAGCTTCCTTTTCTCTTTCCTCCCTCTCTTCCACATCCTAGAAAATGCAGTGATTACCTTCACAGATATGCCTGCAGGTACGGATGTGAGTAAGTTGAGAAAGATTTATCTCATGTTGGTAGGTAGACATCCAGACCAGGATGTCTGAATCCTGTCACGTCCTTACTTTGCATCCAAGAAAGCAGAATCTGAAGTTTCAGACCAGAGATAAATGTGAGTGATAAAAAGACATCAAGGTGTCTGAGAACAGTTCAGAGTACAGGTAGCCAGGTGACCTGTGGCCAAATTACCTCCTCTACTCCGTAGCCACGTTCACTTCACTTGCTGTCGCTGCAAAGGAAAGGTTCTCACATGTTTCACTTGCTTTTTTGAGGATGTAAAAATCACGTTTGGGATATCTTCCTCCTCCCTGGCTCCTGGCTCCCTTAGAATCTTGTTTTGTTTTGTGCAATAACCTCTTATCACACAGGAGTGATGCAGTTGCTGGCTGATGTTCAACCCGTTAGGGCTTCCGGCAATGAGTATGACAACCATTCTCCTGTGATTTCTGGCACTTACAGTGGAAAGGAAACAGAGGTGATCCATTATGGCAGAGCTTGTTCAACTGAGCCTTCAACTGCAAACATGTGTTCCCCAGCTCCCAAGTTAATGCTCCTTCCCTCCCCTTCCGTTTTGTCCTGGGAGGTGCTGAGGGACTGTGGAAGTTGAGGGCAATGAGGGGCCATGGGCTCTTCAGAGGAAGGTATCTCCACCTGCTTCCTTAATAACCAGCCATGGGGTGGGATAACTACACCATTTCATAGCAGACATGCACTTTTATAGGCCTCATCTCAGACCACCAAATGAAAACATTCATTGTTTACAAGGTGAATTGCAGTCATAGCCTAGTTCAAAGTACTATTCTAACTCACTAGACCCGAAGTCCACAAACTACAACTCAAGGGTTAAATCTAGCCAGCTGCCTGTTTAGAATTCAGATCTTATTGGAACCACAGAACAGAACCACATTGCTGATGAATTGGTGCCTGTTTTCATGCTTCAATGGATGAGCTGAGTGGACAGCCCCTACAGCTGAAAAGCCTGGAATAGTTACTCTGGTCCTTTACAGTAAAGGTTTGTTGGTTTCTGTATTATAGATGCCTTATAAGTAAGGGGGTGGTCTTAATTCTCTTTGTAAGATAGAATCAGCCAAGTGCAATTGTTATGCACATGAGCTTGGAGTCTGACAAGATTTTTGTTATCTGGATCTGTCATTTTTGTGTGTAAGCAACTGAGTTGACCTCTGTGCCTCATGTACAAAATGGCATATGTAGATGCATCTGCCTTACAGTTGATGAGGGCATTGTGTTCATATGCATAGAATGTTTGTAATCAAATGGTAACTCTTAGGTGGCACTAGGTGTTCTGAGTTGCACGTGTATTTGTTCAATGTTGGTAGAATAACCCATTACAGACAAGTGTCTCAATACATATCCTCACTTCTTCCTTGCTAACTTTCCTTTGGAGTGTCTGATCTTCCTAAATCACTTACCCTCCTCCCTATTTTCTGGGAGTCAATACTATTGCAAGCCAGTCACCATAATCCCATTGATCACTGTGCAGACTGACAGAAGGGTGGGCAGCCCTGGCCAAGGAGTAATTAGAAGACTCTTGAAGGGATTCTGGGAAATGGCTCCCTCATTCTCATTCATAAAAGTCATCAGATGGCCTTGTCTTTTCACAATTTTAGGTCTGGATGTGATGCCAGCAACTGAAGCCGTTTTGGATCTGGTAGTCTTGGGAAAAGCTTACATGTTTAGAAAGGCAGAGCAGAAACCAGGAAGGAATCAGGCCCCTGAACTGATGAGATCCATGAACCCTGGGCTCTTTTTTTTTTTAAACTGATTTTATAGAGGAAAATATAATTCCCTAGCAGTCCAATTTCTATCCAAAGCATCCTATCTCATACAGCCAGGGGGCTATGTTTATATCTGTCTTTACTTCGTATAGGACCTAACAACTGTTGTTGGGTGCTATGAGCAAAGGAAGTGGCATCTGGAAGATTCAAAACCACAATGAGCTATCACCTCATTAGGATGGTGAGTATTAAAGTGCACACACACACACACACACACACGCGCGCGCGCACACACGCGGGTGTGCGTGTGCGCGTGCATTTTAAGTAGAGCTGCAAAGCAAAACTAAGGTGGTTCCTCAATAGAACCATAGATCTTGAAATCTTCTGAGTATTTGTTTCAAAGTGGTAAATGCGGGATCTCAAAGAAGTATTTACATGTATTTTCACTGCAACATTACTTACAATCACAAAGAAGTGAAAGCAAGTTAAATGTCCATGAATTGATGGGGAAAATGTGACATATCCATACAATACAATGTTACTGAGTCTTCATGAAGAAGGAAATTCTGTCACAGGCTCCAATATGGATGTACCTGGACATTATACTAAGTAGAATAAGCTGGTAGTAAGAAGGACATATATTATACAATTCTACTTCTGTGTGGCAGAAGCAGAATGGTGGCTCTTCAACTACCACCACTGTCCAGTGAGGGAAGCGGGAAGTTGTTTCACTGTGTATAGTTTCAATTATGCAAGACAAGAAGCTTCTAGACATCTGTTGAACTTTTTTTTTTTTTTTTACAGTTAACCAACAATGTATGGTACCACTTAATTTGTCAAGGTAGACTTTACATTATGCTTCTTTTAAAAATAAGTCACCATGGGGCTGGGAAGGTGGCTCAGTGGTGGAGTGCTGCTTGTCTTGCATGCATGAGGCCCTGGGTTCGATTCCTCAGCATCACATAAGCAAAAAAAAAAAAAAAAGAAAAGAAAAGAACAAAAGCCGAAAGTGGCGCTGTGGATCAAGTGGTAGAGCTCTAGCCTTGAGCTGAAGAGCTGAGGGACAGCGCCCAGGCCCAGAGTTCAGGCCCCACGACTGGACCCCTCAACCCCCCCAAAAGTCACCTTGTAAATTAGAAACTTCGAAATTTACTAGCTTGTGTTAAGTTAAAAATTATATATGACCCTTTGCTCAGATCTAAAAATATAACTTTTAAGTTTTGTCAAGCCTAATCCACAAGCATGAAAAAAAATGTGGTAGGTTGTTTTGTGATGGATGATTAAGTACAGCTCTCTTGAACTGAAAAAACAAAGGCAAAGATAACGCTGAAAATCTAACAGAAAGTATACAGCATTCTCCTCCTCTTTTATAGAAGTGGTTTTATGAAGAGAGAACCATTACAATTCTGATGTAAATAAATAAAACTTAAGTCATGAATATATGCCAGAGTAAAAGAAATGACTGGAATAGTGAAGACCCAGGCCTCAGCTGCCTTCAGTTACACTCCAAGCTGAAATCTTTCTTAACACCGGTGGCTCCCTCCCAAATGCTGATCTAGCCTACCTGCCACCCAAACTTGGCAAGTTTTTTGAGCAGAGAGCTAGGTTTTGATTATTTCCTTAGTGATATCTATTATTTCCCTCCTGGGTAGAAGTAGGATGTGAGGACAGCTTATCTATCTGGGCCAGGTGGAGTAGAGGTGGGGTCTCTTACATAATGTGAAATTTGAAGAAGTTGTTTGGATTGGAAGTGTCTAAAGATTCCTTAGAATTTCTTGACAGAGAGATTTCATGGTGTGTCAGGTTATCAACGGAGAGAATCTGTGTCACATCTGAGTCAGAAACAGCAGAATGAAAGCAGTACAGAGAGCTAAGTACATGTGAGGGGTAAGGGTAGGGAGAGAAGGCAGAAGAAACTAGGACTGCGCAGTTCCACCTACCCAGAATGCCACAGTCTGCCTGAAGGAGCCAAAGGATCTTCTGGCTGGATTTGTAGCCCTGTAGGTACTCAGGCCATGTAGAAGGCTAAGCTACTTTGGTCTATGAAAATCTAGTGAAGAAGGTACTTAAGAGCACTCAGAGCCTTCAAGTCACTGTCATAACTAACTCTGAAGGACAGAGAGGGTCATGAGACACTATCTCATTTACCTTCTTGCCTTTCAGCAAGAATAGCACACCTAAGCCTCCTAGTTACATCAGAACATAATTTATGGTTAAGAGCTTACAGACCAGGCTAGGGTAGGGTGCAGGAAGGTAGTGGGGTGGGTGGTGGGAAGAGAAGTAACATTATTTCACAACTTTTTCTTCTATGACAATTTTAATTGTGCGCTCATCACCTACTTCATGGTCTTTGAGAACTTTGACACTGGTCTTGATATCCAAGCCCATTCTCAGCAGTCTTAATTCCAGGCAGAAGATCTTCAAGTGGGAGAGTCTCATGCACCAGGGGAAGAGGGTTAGAGGTCAGTCATGGTTTCCTGGTAGTGCCCAGACATGTCTTTTACTAGCTACACACCAGCATTTCACAGGTAGCAGTGCTTCCCTTTTGACTTGCTGCCTGCCTTCTTTTCTACCAGCAGTTTTAGTGGACATTACCTCTGACGGAACACTTTTACCTTCTCAAGTCTTAAGGACTAACTTGATCCTTAAAGCCTACAGGAAGTCAAGCAAAGCCCTTTAAATCTGTTATCATTTTGTGTTCAGAGTAAAAGTTTCCTGCCAAAGACATGTGGACAGAGGTCCTCTCATCTGGGTTTCTATCCTTTGAGCATTCTTAGCCATGGAACAAGTACTTTTCCTTTTCTCTGGAAACAGTGAAGCCCAATATCTAAGTTGCCATGTGATTTTGTTGAAGATAGAGGGAAAGTTATAAATCTTAAAACTTAATGGCTTTTGGGTGGGTGTTAGGAGGAAAGCTTACAAATGCAATCTGTGTTGCAATTCCTTTCAGGATAGGGTGTGAAGGGTGGGTGGATTTACCAGAGGCTTGGCAGTTTTCTTTGAAGCTTTCTGAACAGGAAAAGTGTAGCCGTCCAGGGAATCAGCCTTCATGACAGCCTCAATAAGGCTGCTGTGTTGGAAAACAGCCCATGAGCAAAAAGTCCCTTGAGAAACATTTCCCTCTCCTCTTCTGGAATTACTAACTAGGTAGGACCCAGAGGTCTGACTGTAAAGAGTGACCTCAAATGAATTTCAGTTTCCAGGAAAAGAGAATCTAAGATTATTTTCTCCTCCAAGGAAACTGAGCTATAGTTGCATCCGGAGTTTGTGTGTTGGTAGCTTAGGCACATGTAGGTACAGGGCTTGGCTGTGCAGTCTTAGAGGGAAAGGACAGAGGCAAAAGGTGCTCATTCTTCTAATTCACAGTGTTGCTTTCCAAAACATAGAGGACCTAGCCACTAGCAATAATCCAAAAACCACAACAAAGCTATGGAAATGGATACACATGCGATTGATAGATAACCCCTGCCACCTGCTACAAAGGTTAGAACTGGGTTTGAAGTGGGGCAAGGATTGAGCTGCCTTGCTCAGTGGATTAAATGTCCTGACTGGTGTCTGGATAAATGAACTACTCTCCTTTCCTAGTCTTTGAAGAATGCGTGAATGACCGCCAGTTACGGGGAAACACTCATCCTTTTGGGGCTGCCTGGGGTGTCTGAGGCTGAGGGGGCTGTGGCAGATTCTTCAACAGAGGCACTGAGATCCAAGAATTCCAGAATGATGTCCCCAAGGCAGTAGATCAAATGTCTGAAAGAAATGGATAGAACAACTTAAGAGTTCAGTCAAGAAACACAAGATTCTGTTTATAATACTTATTTTCTTTACCCACTTACTCATTACCTTTTCAGCAACAGTCTGATGAAGTGGTTGTTGAGCTGCTAAAGGCTACAACCCCATCAAAGGCAAAAAGGGAACTTTTATAAAGGGGACTTTTATAAAGTACCATTTCTCTGTGGACAGTGACATTAGCACATCAGTACTTCTCTGAAGAGCTGGGAGGGGAAATTACTGGGATGGCATGTTATTGACTACGGTCACTTCTCATACTAATCACTATAGATTTACAGGCTACTCTACATTCAGGGGGCAAAACCTGCACCAAGGAATTGACTTTGATGTAGGGTTTGAGAAAAGAATATAAGAACATTCTAGACTTTCCCAAAGCATTCCAGCTTTAAGGATGGAGTCTGCTTCTTGTAAATTATTCAAGGAATTGCCACTCAGAATTATCTGATTTCAATTTTATTATCTTTGGTATTTCTTTTTAAGTAATGACAACTCATAATATCAACACTCATCACAAGTGTTGTGAGGCTGGGAACCAATGTTGAAAGTCAAGGTATGTCCTGTGATGTACAGGTCAGTGTGTGGTCTTGCACGTTAACAGGGGCTGGCAGATGTTGGAAAGATCTATTATGCACACTGAAGTTGCAAGCCTGCAGTTAGCAGAGCATTGTTGGCCATTCATACCGGTTCTACAGTGAGTTCTGAATACAAATAGCTGGTCTAACAGGAACTTACTACCATGGCACAACCTGCTCAGAAGCCTGAACACACGGATTTTACTTAGTGGACATCAGACAATGCAATCAGGAGACCAGACAGAGCAAGGCAAGTGTATAATCACATTCTTCTGGATGTGGGATTTGAAACCATCTATGGCTTTCCCTATGTTGATGGTGGTGGGCATGCATGCTTCAGTTTACCTGTTGATGAGAGGTTGCTGCAGTGACTCTAAAATGAGATTCCAGCTTAGCCGGCACTTGTTCACCCCCAGGATTTCTACCAAAAAATCTGACGAGGAAAAAAAAAAAAAGACAGAACTTTTGCATCTTTATTGAAACTTCAATCTCAGAAGAATGTCTCCCCAAAATTTCTGCCATTTTACATAGATAGGTGCTTTCTGGTCTAACTCCAAAACACACAGCCAAATGATGACTTCATAAACTAGAGAAAAGACAATAAAAATGTTCCCTACGTTAGGTATCTAAGTAGAAATGTGCTTTAAGAAATACTCTTTGGGCTAGGAAGGTGGCTCAGTGGTAGAGCGCTTGCCTTGCATGCATCAGGCCCTGGGTTCGATTCCTCAGCACCACATAAGCAAAAAGAAAAAAGCCGGAAGTGGTGCTGTGGCTCAAGCTAGCCTTATGCTGAAGAGCTGAAGGACAGCGCCCAGGGCCACAGTTCAGGTCCCACGACCGGACCCCCCCCAAAAAACCCAAAGCAACAAAAAAAGAAATACTCTTGTAACCTGCCACAAAAGTGCAGGTTACTTCTGTGGCTCAAGAGAGAGTTGTTTCCTGGTTACTAAAGCTGTAGGCAACAAACTACTTTCTCTTCCCTTTAAAAACAGCATATAGGAAGAAAATGCTTTCACAGGTCTTTTTACTATTGCTAAGTTGTAAGCTCTGGAGGACTTACAGTCTTTCCCAGCCCCATAACCCCGTAAGTTGGTAGAGAAGCTGACTGACATGTTCACTGAACAGGAATGCTTCTGAGACTACTTCTGTAGATACAGCTTCCTTAGATCCAAAGAGTTTTTTGCTTGTTTTTTTTTTTTTTTCCCTCTAGTATTGGGGCTTGAACTCAGTGCTTTGTTCTTGTCCAGCTTGCTAGCTCATAATTGGCACTCTACCACTTGAGTCTTGCCTCCAGCCCTGCTTTTTGATAATTGTTTTGAAAATGGAGCATGCAAACTTTTCTGTCTGGGCTTCCTTTGAGCCATGATCCTCCAGATCTCCTCCTGAGTAGCTAGGATTATAGGCATGAATACCTACAATTAGGCAGGAGTTTTTATTTTTTTTATTTTTTATTTTTTTTTGGGTCCAGTCGTGGGGCCTGAACTCTGGGCCTGGGTGCTGTCCCTCAGCTCTTCAGCTCAAGGCTAGCGCTCTACCACTTGAGCTACAGCACCACTTCCGGCTTTTTTCTTTTGCTTATGTGGTGCTGAGGAATCGAACCCAGGGCCTCATGCATGCAAGGCAAGCGCTCTACCACTGAGCCACCTTTTTAATTTAAGTATCTATAGTATTCTCTTCTGGTGCTTAGTATGAAGCCAAGGTGATCAATTCCATTTCCTTGCAATCTCCTGAATGAGGGATAAAAGAATTTCAGCTCTGACTATTTTTCTAGTATCTTAAGACTTTGAGTCGAGCCACATTCAAGTACAGGGTAAAGGTAGTAAAGTTATAAGACCTATTGTATTAAAATTCACCCTTTCATCTGATTACCTGGCAGGATACTCATCAGGCTCTGTAAAGCCTGTTTCCTGGTAGCCACTTTCTGCTCCTGAGTCCTTATAGGCCGTGGAAACTTAGGCAAAACACCACCAGGCCAGATGGACTCCTGAAGAAGTTGAAGGTACTGCACCCAGCGCTGTGGACATGTTAGATTAGCCACCTGTACCTCTAGCCACCTGTGGTAGAAAAGAGAAAGAAGTGCAAAAATCTCACAAGGAAATGGAATATAAAACAATGAATCTGTCACCCTCCAGGTCTTATGTGAACATTCTAACTGTAAAGTGGCGGCATGAGGGGATTACGTCATAGGTAGAGCCATGGTCAATGAGGCCAGTGCTCTTATAAAAGAGACTCTTTAACCACATGAGGATATAGGGAGAAGACTGGAAGTCTATGAATGAGAAATTGAGTCCTCAGAAAATACTGACCTGCTGGTGCATGGCTCTTGAACTTCCTATCCATAAGAATTGTGAGGAACAGGTTTCTCTTTATAAGCCATCTAGTTTATGGTATTTTCTTATAGCAACCCTAATGGGCTAACTAACACAGCACAAATTATGTGAGCAATCTAAACAGGTCAAAGCAAAATCAGCACCAATTCTCAGAGTGGAAACCAAGTCATCTGAACTGGGATCACACAATTTGAAAACATGCAAGAGTAAAAATAGTGAATTTACTGAGTGTTCACTGTGAGCTTTATACTGTACCAGGGTTTTACAGAATAGAATGTTAAAAGGGTCTCAGTCTCAAAGTAAGAATGCACTGCACCTAGCTTTTCCAGCTCTTGTCCAGGGAGAAGGATTATAAGCGTCTGAGTAACCTGAACACAGAGCTGCCAGTTAGGAGATTGGTGATTTTTATACAATCCTTTGCTCTCTCTCTTGTTACCTGACCTTAACACACTTTTTTTGTCTTGAGAAATGATTACATCTGCCCTTTCTCACAGTCCTGTCACTTATAAGACCCTCTTCTCTCCAGAAGTTGATGCGGGCTTTGCTGGCAGGCCCTACTTAATCTCAACTTCCTCAATGAAATTTCAAGCCAGACAGCTCTCCTCTTATCATTTGGCACTTAATGCTATAGTGTAGGTCTAGAGCTGCTATATTACTTTGGAATATGAGTTAGGTTTATTTCTTCAACTAAATTATAAATGTTACAAGATTTCTGGGTCCTGCACTTATTAACAATTTCCCAAAGTGCCTTAATGTTCAAAAAATGTTTGTTGATTGACAACTGTCATCATTGTAATGAATATTTCCTTGAGGGGCAGACATACTAAATCTGGGAAAATCTGGAACATGTTTCACTGTAATTCTTTATTTGTCCCTACATCCTTCCAGAGTGGTATGGTCATGAGTTGAAGTTCAAGACCAATCTCTGGAGAATAGCATGGCTATGCTGATCCTGGACCACCAACTACTTCTACTCATGCCAGAAAACTGTGATGCACAGCAGCTCATGCTATTGCTCCTATGCCCAAATTACTTGTTGCCCATTCAAGAGCAGAGGAGGCCGCCAAGGCAAACTTTATTTAACCTCCACTCTGCCAGACAGTCTGCATTCCACTCAAGCTGGGCATTCCGGTCCTGGGGGCTGCAATCCCCCAAGTCCAGGGCTCACAAATGATTCTAAATATAGGAAACCTGAAAGGTAATAGCAGGACAAGAATGGCAGACATCGATGGAGATCAAGAGCGGCACAAAGCTGCTCTTGCCCAAAATAGCTATCACGATCGTGTCTGTTATTATTAGGATTGCATCTCCTTTTCACAAGGCCTTTCATTAAGCGAGCCTAAGCCGCCTGACAAGAGGGATCCAGTAGCAAGAATTCTTGTTCCTGTTTATAGAAGAGGGTCACCAGAGGGAGGTGGCTATGACCACCTGATTGGGTTCTTTGCAGGGGATCAAGTGACTCAAAGGTTCCCTTCTCCATCTCAAACTACACACAACCACTGCACCTTCTACTGAGGTGAATGATGTGTTTTAGATTCTCATTTAAGAGACTGTAGAGAGGGGCAAAGCCTTGCTACCCCAAATCTTCAAGGAATCTAGAGATTCCTTAATTCCTAGATTTTGTTCTAGAAACACAGCATCCTGAATCAGCTGTAGCTCATTTTATCATCCACATATTCATAGATGCCAGTCTACCCTTATTTCTGTCTGGGGTCAAAAATGCCCATGATTCAAGTGCTTCAAAAGCTGAGCATCAAAGACTAAGCATATTATACAATCAGAAAACCTCGGTTATCTTTGGGCCTACCATACAAGAAAGGAGTCAGAGTCTTTTGAATTAACATTAGTCTATTAGTGGGAAAGGACCTCATACTGCATTATGACAAGGATATCTTCTTGGGTCTCTTCTTGGTGACAGATGTTGGAAGAAAAAGGAATTTTAGTATTTTGCAAAATAAGAATTTATACAAAGCTCTAAGGCTATAACTTCTCAAGCTCTAAGTGGGGATGTTGAGAAGAAAAGTCCAAGTCTGAAAAGGTAAAGTGAAGCATCTGATAATGAAGATGAGTCGGTAAGTCAAATTTGTGGGAAGAGAACAGCAGAACTGTTTATTAGGATTAACACCTCCAAGTAATATCAACTGCTAATAAAAGAAGTCACTCTTAAGCACTGTAACCCAAGGTACAGTTGGTCACCAGAAGACCCTGGAGGATGGTCCCAGGACTGTTGGAAATAGACTTGTATAAACAGGCAGGAACCAAATAGAACTTCAGGGCTACAGAGAGGAGCAGAGATCAGAGTGGCTTTTCTCTCTGTATGAGAGCTTGAAGAGAGTCAACTTTCCTTATCTTTTCCCAGACCCTACAGATCACACACTTGGACTACAGTACATCGCATTTAATACAGTAGCAAAACTCTCCTTTGGGTTCTTCCTGCTTGTCCTCCTCTAGAAAACAAATGCTTTCCCTCAGACCCTTGGCCTCAGTGTGGTCACTTTCTAGTTCTACAAGGCAGGCTCTGCAGTACACTATGTGCAACCAATCTTTCTGGTCCACACAGCTTCTGGGGATAGTATCTTGTCTTGAACCATGACTACAAAGCCCAAATCAAGAAAATCCCCTTTATAACTACCCCTGCTCAAGCTGCCATATATATATATATATTAGTAGCTCACATTTATGAGTTACAATCCAATTTCTAAGATATGCTTTATTATTATCTACAATGTCTTTTAAAAGTTTCAAATGGCCAGATTCACAGATCTGGTATAATTTGTTGATATCTAGATATAAGCCAATGCCAGTGGACCTTTTTTTTTTTCCCCTTTTTGGTAATACTGAGGTTTGAACTGAAGGCCCTGAAGTTGACAGACAGGCACTCTTCCACTTGAGCCATACTCCCAGATCTTTTTGCTTTAGTTATTTTTCAAGCATATTCTGGTATGTATGCCTAGGCAAACCTGGGACTGTGCAACTCTGATCTCTTCAAGGATGAGCCATTAGCTCCAGTTGCCAGTAGATTACTGATAACAAAGAAAATGGAGATTTCTTCAGCCAATAACATTTTCTTTTTTATCCATTTCATCTTCCTTTCCTTTTATTCTGTCATTCTTTTCGGAAATAGAGCTTCATCCATACCTCCATCTCTTTATTAAACTGTACTAGGCTCATGCCTGTAATTCTAGCTACTCAGGAGAAGCTGAGATCTGAGGAGCTGGGTATGAAGTCAGTAGGGCAGGAAGTCTGTGAGACTTCATGTCCAATGAACCACTAAAAATCTGGAAGTGAAGCTATGGACCAAGTTGTAGAGTATCAGCCTTGAGTGATAACCTAAGGGACAGCACCCAGGTCCCTGATTTCAAGCCCCAGTACCAGCACAGAAAAAACAAACAAACAAATACACAAAAGAAAACAAGACAAACAGATCTATGACCCTATAGCTCCTTAAAGCAAAGGAATGGAACTGATGTGTTACAGGAATGTCTTCACCATCTGTTTCTAGAATCTATATTCCTTACTCTTTCTGTCTGTTTGCTTATTTTTGAGACAGTCTTGCCATATAGTCCAAGCTGGTGTTTACTTGAGATCCTTCTGCCTCTGCCTCCTAAGTGCTGGCCCTGCTGCCATGCAGTATCATTCCCTGCTTACTTAAGCACTTAAACTAATGGGAATCTAAAGTTTCAAGGTGGATGGACACACATCATCATCATCATCATCATCATTATCATCATCATCATTATCATCATCATCTTTCCATGATAAACTTCATTTACCAAATAAAAATGTTATTGTTTATGTAATATGATACGCATGAGGTAAACATGTTAAAATAATATGGTAGAAATAGCCTCAAATAGCTTTGGTTTTCTTTTTCAACACTGTTCTGGTTCTAATGTTTGATTTAGACAGATCTCTTCCTATTGTTATACTTGAATCCTCAAAGAAAAGGAAAACCCAAACGGTCTGTTCTGTTAAGCCATTTCTGGGATGGCTCACAGTACATAGAAGCCTTACTTCTATAGTGGGTGGCGGGGGCGGCGGGAAGGAAAGAAATAGCCTACTGCATGAAAGAACAACAACAGATTGACACTGAGATGTTTAAGAGCTGTTCTTATGCCAGACATGGAAGGAAGGAGGATCTGGAGATTAAAGGCTTGCCAATATATGGGGGGTACATTCTATTCCATGTTCAAGAGAACCTGGTCTGAAATAGCTAGATGGAGGAATGAAGTAGTAGACAAAAAGGAGATGGTTTAATACCAGGACTTAAGATGGTGCTTCAAGATTAGCAGAAGGTCACTTCCCATTAAAAAAACAAAACAAAACAAAAACAGACGAATCAAATTTCATGAATAAAAGGAGAAGACTGGGGGAGATCAGGCTTAATCCAGATAACTAAATTCCCTCCACTTCTTTTGTAAGAGATCCGTCATGGCTAAGTGAGAAAGGGTCCTAAGTTATTGTGACTTTACAGGCAAGAGACAGAAAGAAAATAGTCAAGTCAAAAATTAGAAAAATATTCCTAAGAGCACTACTACTATTCTAACAAAGATACCTGCTGTGGTCTAAGTAACAAACAAAAACCAGGTTTCATTCCTTATAAGCTGGTAACCCCAAGTATGAATATGCCTCAGCTTTATCCTAAGGCACAAGTACAGTTCAAAGAAAAGGAGAGAAAAATTTGCTTAAAGTTGATCTTTAACAGCCTGTTCTTGTGCTTATAGACAACATTTATCATTGTAAATGGACATACAGGTGCCATGAAGTGCTGCCTCATTCTATCCTTAGAACATGGTTTTCACTTTCACACCACTGACAGTTTGGACTGCTGATTCTTTCCTGTGGGGCTGCTTTCCTATGGGATGTTTAGAAGCATACTTGACTCTTTATCCTCAACTAGATGTTGGTTGTGACAATCACAAAATAGTTCCATATGGAAACAGCCCAGATGCTTAATAGATGAATGGGTCAAAAAAAATATGGTACTTACACACAATGGAATTTTACACAGCCATTAGAAAGAATAATAGTATGTCATTTTCAGGGAAATGGATGGACCTAGAACAAATCATCTTAAGTGAGGTAAGCCAAGCTCAGAGAGACAAAGGGCACATATTTATTCTCCTATGTGGAAGCTAGTTCTAAAATATACAAGGACAGGATAAAATTATACAGATCTCTCTGTATTCACACACAGTGAGACCAAAGGAGGATACTCTTGGAAGAGGAGTATAAAGGTACAATGCCTATGTGCCTCTGTTCATATAAAATATTTATCAAAATGAAAAAAAAAATTCTAGACAATGTCACATGTCCTCTAAAGTGGGTTCAGCCATGTCACACTTCCTTAGACCTGGGGTCTTTTGGATCCAATGTATCAGGTTACTTTGTAGTGATTTAGCCTGGTAGCTGTCCCAGAATATTTTCTAAATTGTGGACTGAATATCACTGGAAGTCCTGTGTGGGTGGCTGTAGCAACATTTTAAGAAGTCAAAATAGAAATTCATTCAAACAGAAAATATGAAAGTACACTAGAGGTTTTAGAATACTTTTGCCATGTATGTATATACATCCATATGACTGCATAGACCAGATGTTTGTGTATATCTGAATGCATATTTGTACCTGTTCAAGTATTTGTGACAGGCTTCCAGGCTTTCCTCATTGTGAATAGAAGTTTTCAAAAAAAAAGTTTAAGAACACTGATATAGAAGAAAAGGTTATGATTTTGAGAAAGTGGAAAAGCACAAGCTATGAAGTTGGCTTTCTGGAAACAATGTCTGTCTACTATACCTTGCAAAACAACATAGCCACATACAATATGAACACTGTTCTCTGAACCCCTGGTCCTAGTACATTGTTCTGTGTATTGGCTCATCCTCTCGAGAATACCACTCTACAGGGTAGAAGAAAAAGCAGATCTTAGGGGTAGGAGGTGGGTAATGTGGATTCAGGGCATTTGACATTAAACAAGTTGTTTTTGCCAATTTCACACCTGATAAAAGTTAACACTTCTTTTCCCATCTGATTCCTTTCCCAGGCCCTTGTCTTCCTGCCACAGCTTTCTTGTGTTTATGGACAGTCCCCCTGTCACTCTCAACTCTAGGCTTCTTTGTCCTATAACTAGGCAGACCCAAGTTACCCAGCTGTGAGAAAGTTCAACATTGCTGCCCTCTGAATGTGTATCTAGGTCACCATCCTTTCCTGCTCAGTGCAGGAGAAGAATGAGGAGGAAATGAACTCCAATGACATGAAGCTTCTTTCTCCCAATGAACTGTGAAGTCTTTTTTTTTTTTTCTTGTCAGTTGTGGGGGCTGAACTCTGGGCCTGGGTGCTGTCCTCAGCTCTTCAGCTCAAGGCTAGTGCCCTAACACTTGAGCCACAGCGCCACTTACAGTGTTGTTCTGCTTATGTGGTGCTGAGGAATCGAACTCAGGGCCTCATGCATATGAGGCAAGCACTCTACCACTGAGCCACCTTCCCAGCCCCAACTGTGAAGTCTTAAATGGCTCAGAGTATGTACAATTTCTTCTTTGATTTTTTAAAAAAACTTTTATGTTCTAAGTCATAGATCCATATCATTGAAACATGACCATCAAGAGAGGACTTAACCCTTCTTAATACCACAGTTTAAGACTCTGAGTTTCTTGCTTTTATATCTAGGCATAAACAGTCCTTGTTTTTGACTAGTAATGTGTACGTTACAGATAAAAGATTAGTACACATAACAGTTGATGGAATGTTAAGGACCTTCAAGAAATCATCTATTGAATGTCAGAAATTATCTTTTTCTCCTCAAAAGACTCCACATAGAGCTCCCCTATGATCCAGCAATCCCACTTTTGGGCATTTACCCAAACGATCACAAACAAAGCCACAATAAAGCTACCAGTACAACTATGTTTATCGCAGCATTATTTACCATAGTCAAGATAAGAAACCAACCCAGATGCCCTTCAGAAAATGATCGGATCAAGAAAATGTGATGTGATGTGGTGTGTGTGTGTGTATATATATGTATATATATGTATATATGTATATATATATCTATAATGATGTTAAGTGAAATGAACCCCAAGATAGGAACACAACTGTTTTTTTCTTTCTTGCTATTGTTTTTAACATATTTAAAATGTACTATGTGTTTTTTTGTTTCTATGTCCTCCCCCGCCCCCCTGCCCCCGTGTGCTAAAATTTCAGTGCCTTCCACTACCAGTGACCTCAAAGAGGACTTTCTGGCTGTTCCTTATTCCTTATTCCTTCCCTAAAATTGCTTGGGATATGTGGGTGCCATCTTGTAGTTTTAGATTATACATCCTAACATTTCAGGACCTCTTTGAATCTTGATTTCTGTCATCAAGAAAATTAATTATTTCTATAAGATTGGAGATACTTCAAATTTATTGCTGAAAATAACCAAATAAGGTTTGAGCAAGAGCAATGCTCCATCACTAGAAATGTCTTCTCAGGATGGCATTATTCTCTTGTGCTAAAAATACTCAAACCACTTTAAAGCAAGAATTAACTAGTCCAGGCCTCCCATGTCTGTCATAGTATGATAAAGGCCTGTTGAAATAATTATCGATATAACACCACTTGTTCCTTTCATTTAATGGTCTCACAATCCTGTTAAAGGACAAAAACCATGCTAATCATTCAAAACATACTCCTACTAAACACATACCACTTTCCAGGGCTCACTATTTTCGTTTCTGAGTGTTTACAAAACAAATACTTTACAATATACTTCAGAAATTTCCAGAAATAAATGTCAGGGTCCATAAACTATCTGTTTTGGAAAAGGCAAGATATTTGCCCATCTCTGACTCCTTATCTCTCTCTCTCTTTCCCTTTCTTTCTCATAAACATGTGCGCACGCATGCACACAAACACACACACACACACACACACACACACACACACACACACACACACACACACACACACACACACACACACACACACACACATGTATGTCAGTACTGTGGCTTGAATTCATGGCACTGTGGTTGTGTTTGGCTTGCTTGCTCACAGTTGGTGCTTTATCACTTCAGCCATACCTGCAGTCGACCATTTTGTGGTTAACTGGAGATAAGGGTCTTGGGCTTTTCTGCTTACGATGGCTTTGACTCTTGATCCTCTGATCTCAGTCTCCTGGGTAGTAGGATTACAAGCATGAATAACTGACACCAGTTATATTTTTATTGATTGCTGTGTCTTTCCCACCCAATACTGTTCCACAACTTCAGCTTTTTTTTTTTTTCATTTACTGATCACCATTCTTAGTTCTATGGTTACTACATCTGCATTACTCAGTTTATGTCTCCTCTTTATTTTGTAATAGATATTCATCTAGAATCTGATGTTGGTTACTTGTCCTGGTTTTATTTAATGCTGATTTCCCCTACTCTATGAGAATGATACGTTTAATTTGCCTATTTTGCCTAGAGAGCTTCTTATAAGTTACAAAAGAATTAACATTGTAAGGTTTTGAGAGCAGGGATCTGACTCATTTCATTCTACTATCTCCTCGGGCACATACTGTAATGTGCTAATCATATAAAAAGCCATCAAATATTTGCTGAATATTGTTCCAAAACTATCAGGGATACCTCTAGTGTTAAATCTATTATGCTCTTCTGTGAATTCCAGAGCCTCTCATCCATTTCTGTTTTCCTTTCTGAGTTGGCTGTTTTCCACAATATACAGTTTTAATTTTACCTAATTAAAAAAAAATCCAACTTCTTCCTCTTCACTGGGTTGATAGGTCTCCTGCAGAGCACAGTTCTTCTCCTTGGGTTATAGCAGAGCTCACGATGGGATATATCCTAAACTATGCCACTGAACATTTAAAAATCTTCCCTTGGAGCTAGGTGCTGGTGGCTTAGCTTGTAATCTTAGCTACTAAGGAGGCTGAGATCTGACAATTGTGGTTCAAAGCCATACTGGTCAGGAAAGTCTGTGAGACTCTTATTTCTAATTAATTACGGAAAAGTTGGAAATGGAGCTGTGGTCAAGTGAAGGGTGTTAGCCTAGAGCACAACAGCTCAATGACGATTCCGACACCTAAATTCAAGCCCCAGGACTGGTACCCACACACAAAAACCTTCCCTTGGTACCAGCTACACAGCTACTCAGGCCATATATTCCTTTTTCTTCCAAAAAGAGACCCACATAGAAGAAAAGATGAAAATACTATCTAGGCTTTAACTTTTTATTTAAAATTCTCATACTGATTAAGTTAGAGATATAGTCCATGTCATCACTTATATGCATACAAAACAATGTAAATAATAATCTATTGATTTAATAGGCAAACACACCTTTAGTCACAATTTATATATACTGTTCACAAAGGACCATACCATGCTATTAATTATACTTCTCCAACCATGGGAAAACTATACAAATTCTTATTTTCTCCATTCCTTTGACCCTAGCCCCATATCACAGACTGTCCAACCAGTGACTACTTCTGGTTGTAATGTTACATGGGCAGTTCTCACAAATTCATGATCTACCATTCCTACAGCTGTGATCTCAGCTAAGCCTCTTCTCATCTTATACCAATGAAAAAAACTCCCTAATTTGTTTCCCTTGCTCTAATTGTCTTCTCAATTAATCCTCAATAGCATTAAGTGATTTTTCTAAAATTGAAATGTGATCATGCCACCACTGTGTTTGTTTTATAAATTGCTTCCCATCAAATAGGGTGCACATGCTTTGATCCTGGAATGACTGACAGGGCCCTGCATAAATCAACTACCATTGTACTTTCAGTATTATCTTCATCCATTCATTTTACACATTGCATATTCTGAATCACTCTCAACTTGCACCACAGATATGCTACATCATTTTACTGCTCTGCATTGAATGTTCTACCCTTCGATGTCTGCTGTCAACACCCCTGATTCTTTAATTCCCACTTTTGATGTCAACCACTCTGAATGCCTTCCCTGGGCCCCTCACAATTGATTACTTTGTCGTTTCTCTGGATAATAGAGTTCTTTGTAAGGCTTCAGTTTTACACTGGAACAATTTATTTATAAATTTGCACCTCCAGGTGAATATCAAACTTCCTATAGGAGAAGGTTAAGGAAGGTTTTTTTTTTTTAAATGTATTACTATCACTTAACATAGTGGTACAGAATAGATGACTGATAAATATAAGTCAATTAACACGTATATGGGGAAACACTGCTCTTAAAGCATGACACTGTAAGCTTTGCCAAGGGCATGTGTCCCACTAAAGCAGCCAAAGGAAAAAAAAAAAGTAAGCTCTTCATTATTCGTGCTTATGGAGAAAGGCAATAATAGATTTAAAAAAACTGTGAATAACATAGAAATCTTTGTACTTAGCATTTCATATATATCTATATAAACATCTGCCTAGGGCTGGGAAGGTGGCTTAGTTGTAGAGCGCTTGCCTTGCATGCCTGAGGCCCTGAGTTCGATTCCTCAGCACCACATAAGCAAAAAGAAAAAAGCGGGAAGTGGCGCTGTGGCTCAAGTGATAGAGCGCTAGCCTTGAGCTGAAGAGCTGAGGGACGGCGCCCAGGCCTAGAGTTCAGGCCCCACGACTGGACCTCCAAAAAATAAATAAATAAAAAATAAACATCTGCCTATAAACGTTAGATTAAGTTTCCTAATGATCTTTGTTTAGGCTAATAGTAAAATTAAACTGTGGGCCAATATAACAGCGGTAGGGTAGATATTGTAAGGAGTATGTTGGAAGATTCTGGCTGATGTACATAACTCATGCAATGAGTAATTCACAACTAGTTGTGCATTTCTCTGGAAGGGAAGAGGTGGAAGGTAAGCAAATAGGTCAGCCTTGTTTCCTTTCTGGCACATTATAACCCTTCAAGAAATAGCTGTCAGCAGCCTGTGTTTTTGTTGGTTTTCCTGGCAAATATGTCCAGAGGCCAGAAGAGACTGAAAGTCAAACAAAGTAAACAGAGATTATGGCGACTGTAACTCACACTGGTATTTTGGGATGTGAGTTTGACAGATGGAATAGCGCTAAACAGATTCTGAGCCAGTACTTGAAACTATCGTGAAAGAAAGGAAGACAGCAGAATGTGAAAAAAGACCAAAATCAAAAGTCAGCTGCCTTTCTGAAAAATGGACAATGAAATGTAGACTGTATACTTGGGAAAGGTAAGCTCGATTGCAAGGGAGATCTCTAGACAGTCATTCAGAGTTAAGCATTATGATACCCTCAGGACTCTAACTAGAAAGCTTACCAGTGTGCCTCTAAAGACGTTCCGATCAATGTTTTCCACCTTTTATCATGTTATAAATTCATGTTACATGTTCGATTCAGAGAAAATCAGAGAACCAGAGCTGGCTGACTTTAAAACTAACCCAGAAAAACCACAAGCCTGTAAACCTAGCTTGACCACTTAAAAGTTGAATGAGCTAATTTTTTTGCTTCCTTGTTTATAAAACAGACTAATTCTTTCTTTCCTTCTCTTTTGCTCTCCTTTCCTCCCCAGGAGACACTCCATCATTTGACTCAGTCCTTTCTTTCTTTATTTTTCAGACATGGTCTGATACCTTCTTGCAGAAGACCAGCCCAGAACACGATATTCCACTGACAACATAGTTAATAAAATGTGGAAATTAAAATTAATAAATATTAAAAAGTACCAGACTACCCCTTATCATCTGGTGATGATGATTCTCCCCATTCCTCCTGCATAGTTAGGATTACAGATGTGTGCTGCTATGCCTAGCTTGGTGGTTGAAATGGTTGTCTTGCTAACTTTTTGCCCAGACTGGCAACTTGAACGCTAGTTTTGCTAGGCCTATGAATTTATTGAAAATTATAGACACCCAGCACCCCTACTTTTGCATCTGTGCTCTCTAGTCTGAGCCAATGCCTGCTGCAGGCTCTTTACAATCAACTTGGGCTCCAGGAAGAACAGGATTCACCTATAAGCATGACAGAAGACAAAATGGCCCTGAAACAAGCAATGACATCATCTTACCGTCTTTAAGAAAACAGCCAAAAGCTCAAACGACTACTTGCCTGGCAATCTGTTCCGGTTCAAATGGCAAAATGGTAACAACTTCTCTAGAGCTCCTCCTGTGACTAAGCCTGAGCTAACAATTGTGATTTGTGGCTGTTTTAACTATATTTACCTTTGTTATCTTCTGTGCTCAATTTTCCTACTTAACCTGAAGCAATGGGCTGTACTCTTGAAGACTGCTCAGAGTGTTACACTGCTGTCTTCCCATGGCTGCCATGTAATAAAAAGAAAAATCCCTTTCTCCATTGTGTCTTTGGTATATGGGAGCAAGTGGCAGTACTCAACATGGGACTCGTAAACTTTGGGCTTGGATCTAAAAATCCTGTTTAAGCCTGGAATTGGGACCATCCTTAATGTCTGCTTCCCGAGTAGATGTGATGACAGGCTAGAGCCACTGTGCCTGGCTAATCTAGGCCAATTCTTCTTTTGCCTTCTTCATAAAGTTTTCCTGATCAACTGAGAAAAATAAAAGCACTTTTGAAAGCACCTGGCTGTTTGTGCACGTAATGGAGAAAAGTATCCCCCTGGATCTCCTTAAGAATTCTATCAGGGGCAAGGAACTAAATGACCGCAGGATCCCCAGTGAGCTTATACTTCATGCCTAGTCTTCCTACCATTAACTTCAGCAGGGTCAGGGAAGCAATTACAGGACTAGCAAACCATTTGGTAGTAAGCAACAAGACCTGTGGAGTTACAGGCAATATGAAGCCTATATTCCAGGATCTTTCCTAAAACTAGACCTGCATATTTGAAACAATAATATTTTTGCTGAAGAGACCTCAAGATCCGAACTGCCTCCTCAATCTTGGCCCCATGGGAACCACAAGCAGGGCTCATTCTCAGTCCCCAGGTGTTAATCCTGAGCCTGCCTTTCTCAGCACCTAAGGCAGGGAAGTGGCTGGAGAAGGGGAAGGTAATTAAAGTGGCCACCCATTTAGAAGAAAATTGAGCCTGATAGAGGGGAAAGGGCAGGGGAAGGGTAGTAGTCCTTAGTGCTAGAGCACCAGGAAGTAAAGCAAAACACAAAGGAGGAGAGAAGGCAGTAATTTAAGTGGTTGTCAAGACAACCAGAGCCCCTATTGTTCACAGTGACCTTACCTCACAGGGAGAGCTCTCAGCTCCGCAGGAGCACAGAGCCATCACCTCAGCAGAGAATGAGAAGGGGAAGGGAAAGAAGGGAGAAGTGTCAAATAATTATGTGCTCTCTACTCAGACAGGGTCCAACCTTCTCTGGGTATAAGAGGTTGCAGTTTTAGAGCATACTCAGCCATGATTTGGACGGTAATTATCTGAGACTGTATTAAATAAGCAGAAATTGCATGGCTCCAGATTATTCTATAAGATGGCTAGAGGAAGGCAGAAAAGACATCTTGAGAACAAAAGATAAATATGAGAAGCAGATGTACAAGTCCAAGAAGCAGAACAAACAATGGGGGAGGGTGCATGGAGGAAAAGGAAACGCGACTGTAATGAACTGAATCACCTGGTGCGGGAGAATTATTCAAAGGTATTTGTTTCTCCTTTTCATCTAAGGCAAAAATCTCAAAATCTTTTCAAGTATGGAGCTATTATATCTAAGTATTAAGGCTATTAGGACAGTGGTGGTATCTGCAGTACCTCCATATAATGGAAACTTGGGGAGTACCACCTGTGGTTAGAAAACATAAGGAAGTAACAAATGAAATTGAAAAAAAAGAAAGGAAGAAAGAAACCATGGCATTGGGGGATACTTATCTTGATGCTGCATTTACAAAGCAAGTCTAAGTTCTAAGAGGGATTAATTCCCCCCCAGAATTCCTTGGTGCTGGCATCATATTAAGAGATAAGACTACAGTGTACTTCCTTCCTGCCAGTTCAACACTACTCTCTCCCTGCTCCTTTATTATATAGGCTGAATGAAGTCTGTAGATAAAGATCAGAATGGGGCAGGGTGTGTGTGTGTATACTATCCCCCTATACATGCCCAGCAAGTATAAGGCCCCAAATTCCATACCCAGCACCTGAAAAAAAAAAAATAGAAAAGAAAAGAAAAACATGTGCCTGCCCCTCTAAATACAAGTGAACAGAAAAGAGCCAAACAATCTGAATCTATGACTGAAAGCAGCAGGAAAAGTTCCTAGCACTGGGACAATCTACCACTGACTATCCCACCTTAATGAGATGTATCAGTATACATCTCCATGGCTTTGGATTCCAACTACCTTATAAAGAATACTGACAACATTTTTCAACTCAGATGCACTTCTCTCAACCAGAGATTATCTGGTTCACCTGTGCTTAATCATTCCCAGTATTTAATCCTTAAGGGATGGTCTACCTCAATGGGCAACTCTGGCGAGACATGCCACTCTGAGAAACAAAAACAGACTGAAGACTCATCACAACAGAAAGACGAATGGTGGAAGATGAAAGAATACTGGCTTGCTTAAAAGTCACTGGCACTATGGAGTGGGAGGGTTGGTGGCCTCTAAATCAGGGTGCAGGATCAAATGGCTTTTGGATATCATCATTAGCAGGACAAGAGACCTATAAAATTGCAAAAACAGGTTTCCCTCAAATAAAGTTAGTAAGTATTGTTTGACTTGCAGCGCCATCTGGTGTCCAGAGGGAGAATTCCTTTACTCACTTCCCCTGTAGCAGTAGCGAGAGAGAGAGAGAGAGAGAGAGAGAGAGAGAGAGAGAGAGAGAGAGAGAGAGAGAGAGAGAACCTACAACTTGACTAAAAACATGCAAAATACATTTAAAGGTTACTTTTTGCTTAAAAATAAAGGCAATTTCCCTTGACCCCATTCAAAAATGTGCAGTGACTGATACTTGTCCTATAAGATCCAGCTCCAGATACCTTCCTCTATAAACCTCCCTAACTTTTAACCCCAAATGATCTCTTATCCTTTAAACAATCTCATGAACAAGGCACAGTTATTCTCATTTGGAGAGTAACTAAGGCAAAGGGAAGTTAAGTGACTTGTAAATAAATTACAGAGATAGTAAACTTGACAGTAGGGTATGTATTCAGATGGATCTTGCTTCAAGACCCATATTAATTCATTCCTATGTGAAGGAGAGAAGTCTAGATTATCTGACAGCAGGACATTTGAGCAAGCAATCTCAGTGAGACCTCTCAGTGGGAACCTATGGTCTTTTGGAAAGCCTCCATTTAAGAGCCCTGTTGGGGGGAAGGATGAAAGATTTAGCTTCCTTTTGTGCTTCTTGTCCCACAGCACTGGGGAGAGGAATGCCTGAAGCCTTTGTTAGTGATGAGAGAAGGACTGATTTAAGTGGAATAGTATGTGATCTTACACATTCCCTGGACACAAATTTGTTAAGTATCTTTTTAATTAGGCTTGGCAATTGGGATATCGGTAAACAAGGCACAGATCCCGCCTCAAGGGTATTACATAGTCTAAAGCTGTCATCAAAACATCAAGTTCTTAGCTTCTTATTTGTAATTACAGATAGGCAAGAGATACCAATAACCTGATTTGGTTTAAATGCCTCAGTATTCTATTATTTTTCCCCCTTAACTTGTACGATGACCAGTGCTGCTCCTCTCCTTGAGTACAAGAGAATTTAAGAGCATACACTACATACAGTAATGGAAATGGACAGTTCACGGACAGAAAGCAGTCAGTTATCCACATGTTATAACCATGGATAGGTATTCAAGTCAAGTGTAGAGTAAATGATACCAAGAAAGATGTCAGCAGACTACATGCTTGGTAGGTGAAACCACTGGGGATCCTCCTGGCCCAGTCCTGAGAGGTCAACAGCTTCCCTTCAGCATGTTCTAATGGAAGAGGCATGGGACAAGCCTTTTCTCAAGGAGATAACGCAATTTGAGCAAAGACATCACTGCAGAACATTCATTTCAACACCTCTAAAAACAGCGCAAGTCAATAACAGGAAAAACAAGAAATCTAAAAACTAAGTTAATTTTGTATCTGAGGCTCTTGTAAAATTATGCATTTTCTGGAGAAGCTGTGTTTAGGATGAGATCAGTTATATGATATAGCGAGGTATCAGAGCTGAACTGGAAGAAAAAGAAGTTAAAGGGAAGTCTGTGCTTCCTAGGCAACTCTGAATCTCTATCCTGATACTCTTTCTCTAATTGTAAATAGTACGTAGAAAAGAGACATCTAAGGAGACTAATCAATCTGTGACCCAGGGTGTTTTAAGAATTAAATCAGAATATGCAGATGGGGATGAATTTATATGCTCCTATCAGATATCTATGTCCTGAAACCAGGCAGAGCAGATGGGAAGCAAAATACTGAGAACACAGAGATTTACAAGTGGCCACTGTCAGAAGGCTTGCACAGAAGGGAGGCAGTGTTAAATAGTAAAAAGTGCTTGAGTTTTGAAGCCAGCATGACTTATGTAGAATCCTGGATGTGAAATTTCTTAGTTCTATGTTTTGGGAAATTATTAAATCTGCACAAAATTTTCCTAACGTGAAATATGAAAACATATATCAATCTTACAGAATTGCTCATTCATTCATAAATAAACTTTGTAGATGATTACTTGGTGTAGCCAGTATACAGTAAAGGTCAGCTCCTTTATTGTTAAAATTACTTGTGCCTTTGGGTGATGGATCTCATTTTCCTTAAGAAAAGCAATGTCACTGACTCCTTATCTACCATATCCCTTATCTAATATTTACACAGGAGCATTAAGAAATAGGGCTTTAAGTGGAGTTCTAGCCAGAAACTACCTATGACCCTCAGGTGACCTACAAAACAAGCGACATGAGGTTCATGGTCAGCCATTCCTAACTGTCCTCAGGGACAGGCACAAACTGACCTCATAGCATAATACTCTCTAATGGCCCTAAACTCTGTCCTACCTTCTTCTGACTGTTCCTGAAGAATGTGTTGCTGAAAGATACCTTCACTAAGAAAGTATTCCATGGCCTGGTCCAAGTTCCAGAACTAGTTATTTAACTTTCTATTTGGTCCACTGCATGTTGAATTCCTTAAACCACATATTTTATTTTCTCTCTGTATTCTTTCTGACTACCTATTTTTGCTCACTTCTGCCCAGAGGTCACAAAACTTCTCTTTTTTTCCCCACTCTTTCTGCCAGTCAGTTTGTTCCCATGTGCCCCCAATATACACACTCACTCACTCACTTACTCCTTCCTTCCTTCCTAAGAAAGCCTGATGAAGATGCCAGGAATGTGTCTGCTGCCCTTTTGACACAGGATCCCGGTGCCATCTTTGAGGCCATGGGGAGGGCAGAACCATGGACATGGCATTCTCGTACTCCACTGCTGGCCTGGCTCCTATTTTTACCATGGCATAGCTCTGGGCATCTAGGCAGGAGGCCCATCCAGCTTCTTCTCATTCCTTTACTCTACATCAAGACTCTAAAATAATCTCATCTCTTACCTTGGCTGGTCTTCCTGCCCCAAACCTTCTACCATCAGTGAAGCAACAGTATACATCTCCTCTTTCCTTTCAACTCAGACTAGCTCTGAGTCCTTTTCCAGTTCTCTAAACCTGATTCTGATGCATGCAAGGATAATGTCAAGTTTCTTCTGTTTTCAGAACATGGGCAGTCTGCACAAACTGGATTTGTTCCTTGACTTAGATTGTTACCCCGACTTCCCTTCTTCCAAATAAGGAGCATGTGTTGTTACATAACAGACGCTGACATACAAGGTTAGGTGCGCATGCGTGCAAAGCTTTCTTTTGACTTAACAATGCCTTTTTTGGACATCTAACTTATCTTGGGCTCCCCACCCCCATTCTATCCACACCATCAACAATCAAAAAGATTTATAAGCCTGGCTCAGATTTCAACTCCTCCAGTCTTGGCTTAGAGCTAGGAAGGGTCATGAGGTTGAATTTACTCTGCCTCCCCCCCCTCTTTTTTTCCTTTCTCTTGTAGGCTAGAGAGTGTGCTTACAACTTGGCAGAAATCCCTACAGTCCAAAGTAGTTATCTATATAGGTCTTTCAAGGGAGCAAGAAGAATGAAGAAAGCTGGAAGGAGAAGAAATAAATTTGTTTGCTTGGAGATAGTAATGCTAGAGGGTAAAAAATGAATATGTTTTAAGGAGGTGGTGAACTTAAATGTGGTTGTCTATACTATCTGTGGTATCCAAACTATAGAGTACAAGATAAGGAGAGCAGTGGCAACAGCTACCTGTAGTCCCAACTTGCCCCAAAGTACAGAATGTAAACAAAGAGAATTCAAGTGCCCTGCAAAAAGTGCTTAGCTACTTGTGGTTTCTGAGAGGACAAACATAAGGTGTTCTGGATAGCAGTCTGGGAATGTGGAGAAACCAGAACCTCGTACTACACCCCTTGTTGGGTGTGTGGGTGGGTTTAGTGGGGATGGTACTATAGCTGTGTGGGAGAAATCAAGTTCATAGCATCTTTTGTTTGTGTTGTTTTGTTTTGGTTGTGGGGCTTGAATTCTGGGCCTGGACGCTATCCCTCAGCTCTTCAGCTCAAGGCTAGCTCTCTACCACATGAGCCACAGTGCCACTTCCAGTTTTCTGGTTGTTTATTAGAGATAAGAGTCTCACAAAAAAAAAAAAAAAAAAAAAAAGAGTCTCACAGACTTTCCTGCTGGAGCTGGCTTTGAACCGCGATCCTCAGATCTCAGTCTCCTGAGTAGCTAGGATTACAGGCATGAGCCACTGGTGCCCAGCTTCATAAAGCACTTTTAAAAAATAAAAAGTAGGTTGTCCTGTGGACAATAATGTAGTTGGACTTTAGAGATATCCATTTTTTTGTATGTGAGTATGTGGATATGGATACACAACTTGGATTCTAGAGTATCTGATATCATCTCTTAGGTCTGCTACTATGAGCCAAAGATTTGAGTTGGCTTTTATCCCTCCAAATCATGGCAAAGTTCTGATCCTGAAAGTTAGAGAATCAGTATGACTGAAAATTAGAGAAACTTGGTTTACATTCTCTGAGTGATGTTTATGAGTTCTGTGATCTTCATTTATAACCCAAATTCTTTGTAGATACCTCATGTTAAGAAATGAGATACCACCTCTTCATAGGAGCTTTTGAAGGGATCAAATTATAAGATGCTACAAAGAAAAAACCTCTTGTGACCATATCTTGAGGTTCATTTTGCTTAGCACCATCTTATATGGTCATATGTACATAGCTTTTGACCTTTTCTGCTTGTCTGATAGGATTATCCTAGACGTATACTAATTATTGCAAATAAGGAAAACCATGGGACCTGTTTTTTTTGGGTCTGGCTTAATTCACTTAATACAATTTTTTCCAAGTCTTTCCATTCCTTAACAAATGGGGTTGTGTCATTCTTTCTGATGGAGGCATAGAATTCTACTATATATATACACACACATACATATATATGTACACGTGTATATATATATATATACACACATACATATATATACACACACACATGCGTGTGCGCATGCGCACGCACACACACAGACACAGACATCACATTTACTTGATCCATTCATCTACCCAGGGACATCTGGTTTGGTTCCATATCTTAGCTATGGTGAATAATGGGGCAATAACATAGTTGTGCTGGTAGCTTTAGTATGGCCTTGTTTGTGATCGTTTGGGTAAATGCCCAGAACTGGGATTGCAGGGTCATAGGAGAGCTCTATGTGTAGTCTTTTGAGGAACATCCAAACTGTTTTCCAGAGAGGTTTACAAGTTTACATTCCCACCAAGAGTATATGTAGTGTTGCCCTTTGGCCACATCCTCACCAGCATCTGTTATTATTTTCTTGAAAATGGCCATTCTAACTGGGGTGAGGTGGAATCTCAATGTTGTTTTGATTTGCACTTCTTTTATGACTAGAGAAGTTGAGCATTTCTTCATGTGTCTATTGGCCATTCTTATTTCCTCTTCAGAGAAGTCTCTAAGTCTTTAGGCCACTTACTAATCGGACGGTTGTTTCTTTGAGGATTTGTTGTTGGGAGATTTAATTTTTTGAGTTCTAAGTATATTTTAGATATGAGGCCCTGGTCTACTGTATGGCTAATGAAGATCTCCCAATCAGTTGGCTTTTATTGATCTTGCTGCCTATGTCCTTCGCCATGTAGAAGCTCTTCAGTTTCATGCAATCCCATTTGTCCAACCTTTCTTTGATTTATTAAGAAAATTTCAATGTACTATGTGATTTTTTTTGTTCCTTTTGTATGTTTTTCCCCTATGGTATAACCTCTGTTGTCACTATTTGATTCTGGTGCCCTGTATCTTTCTAATTTGGGGAGGGGAGGGGAAGGGAAATAACAAAATGTTGAAACAAGGATACAGGTTGACCCACTGTAACAATGAGACATACAAGACACTAGGTTGAAAATGAGCTCTACACCTTTGGGGTGGTGGGGGGAGGGGACAGGGGAAGGGAGGAGTTGGCAAGGTGGGAAGGGAAGGGATAGTAGGGAAAAAACAAAGGAGGGGGCAACAATGCTCCATAGGACATCTATTCATCATGGAACTGTAGCCCCTCTGTATAATATCTTTACAATAAAATATATTTTTAAAAAGAGGCAGAAAAAATTAAGTGTTCTATACCTGCATGAATGATTTGCTTTGTGGTTAAATATTGTGATATGAGACTAAGGGCCATGGGAGGTCAGATCCTTGGAGCCTATACAGGGGCAAGTTTTCCTTTTTTCAAATACTATGACTTCTCACTTCCTATCTTAAGGAAATTTCTGGAATACTGTAAAGCCAGCACAAGATTCTTGAGAAGCTATGAACATCATGAAAATGATGGGAATGTTGTTTGTAGGGCAAGGTGGAAGGCTTTGAACAGGGAAGGATGACCTTCTTAAACTCCAGTCAGAGAAAGCTTAAGGTAAGGAATGCCAATCAGCTAGAGTTCTATTTTTTTCACAGCTGACAGAAAACAAAATGAACTACATATAAAATATGATTAGATATAATCGAGGTTTTTGGCTAGGAGCAATATGAGATAACCTAACAAATATAAATGATCATCACCTGGAATTATCTGTGAAAAACAAGTGTAAGTGACCACAGTTACAATAAGTTCTTGAGGAACAGCCACAAAACAAGAACAAGAACAAAAGTAAAAATGAGAAAAAGAATCAGGGGAAATTCAGCAGCAATCCCTCTCTGATTTAATTTATGACATGAGCTTCCGTTTTCATTCACTAGAAAATTGTCTATCCAGCTAGCTTGATCTAGTACAACTGCCAGAGGATGGAGCTGGAAAAGAGAAACTTAGCTTGATTTCCCAGCTCTCCTTATTAGGAATGGATTCCAGCAGCCCTCCTATCATTTCACCAGGAGCACCAGTATACCTAGGACTTCGGAACTTGGGCTTGTCTGTACCATACAAGGTCCAGGTGCTCTTTTTTTTCCTAATGTAAGACTGCAACTGTTCTGGTTGTTGCTTTTAATCAATGAACCCACTGGCACAAAATTATCTTGACTCACAAAGACTTCATTGTTTAAAAGCCCAAGTCTGTGTAGTTCAGAGACAAGCACAAGACAGAATGTGACGCCTTACAGCAGGTGATTAGTATGGGTAAGGGTATTAAAGACATAAAACACAAATTATATGGAACCATTGCTAGAGGTATTAAGACTCACAAAATGCTGTATACCCTTTTCTCCTTTTCTAAAGAATACATATTAAGGCCTAACCTTTAGCAGACAACTTCTAATATTACCTAAAGAGAAAAGCGGCATGATGAATCCAATTTTCCCGATGAAGAAAACAAATCTCAAAGAATATGAGTATACCCTAGGCCCTAAGGATTTGAGCTTTTTTTCAGAGGCACCTGGAGGGGTTGAATGCTGGTTCCATCCTGATTAGCTTTGTGACAGTAGGTAAGTAAGAACTGTAAAATTTGAGAAAAGTAGGGATTATGTTTGTTTTGTACATTACTAACCTGCTTTTCGTAGCATTTTGTCCAATTAACTAAACATATAAGTTCAAAATAATTCCCTAGTTATATAGAGAGGAAAGTACTTTTAAGGTAAAGTGCAATGGATGCTACAAAATACCCTGAACCAATTTTTACCATTAAGTAAAAAAATAGGCTAGAGAGCATGACTTCTTCATATTCTGTTCACTTCCCACTGAGGTACTACACCCTGGCTTGGAAGTTTCTCAGACTACCTTTGAACCTTTAAACGAGCCTGTCTTTTCCATATGTAATTCCTTCAGGGCTTACTTCCCTTGTGTTGGATGTTGGTCTCTGTACATTTCCAAGGTGGTTCACCACATGATTTACCAGTTCTTTCTTCCGTGGCCCTACTATAATTCTCAGGTAAGGTTCTCTCTTATTTACTTGGACTTCTTTATTTAGACTTTAGTTCTGAGTTATCCAGACTTCAGATAAACTTCTTTCTCTCTGATATAAATCTCCATTTTTTTTACTCTCTCCCTATACTTTTATGTTCCTTGAGCTACTTCTTATGCTCTGAAACCAATATGATGTGCAAAGAATTTGAGGTCATCAATAATCACGAACTCCCTAGTTTTGGTAGCCTACTAGTTTTTTAAAGTACTTGAAAAACCTGCAAAGCAAAGCCTAGTAGATGGAGAGGAAAAATTAAGGCCTAATTAATAATACTTATAGGTGGCTGAATGAAATGTAAAGAGTATACAGGTATTGAAAAAGGAAATGTCTATTCCTTTATCCAATATATAATGGATCTCCACAAAGCCCAGACTCTATATGTTTCTGGGGATGCAAAGCTAGCTGTGGCTCTTAGTCTGTGACCAGGTTTCTCAATCTCAGTACTACATACACTTCACAACTGTTTGTGGGGGAAGAGCCATCCTGTGGAGCACAGAATGGTAAGCAGAATCCTTGACATCTATCCACTGGATGCCAGTGGGCTTCCTGTCTTCTCTTCTAAGCTATGACAACCAAAAATTTCTCCAGATATTGCTATGTCCTGGGGACCAGAATGTCCTCTAGAAAATTATGGTAAGTGTTACTGCCAAAACTTTTGAAAGTAGAAGACACCTTAAATCTAGTGAAACAAAAAAGAGGATCCTCTCAGCTTTCTACTTAGGTTCTAAGTTGGCTTTTGAAGAACTTCAGTAGAACCCTAGAACTCTGGAACACATACTGGAAAAACCATGTTTCCTTTTTTTCTTTTTGGTGCTGGTACTGGAGCTTGAACTTGTCTGGGTGCTGTCTTGAGTGCTTTTGTTCAAGACTAGTGCTCTACCACTTGAGTCACAGCTCTACTTTGGCTTTTTTTTTGGGGGGGGGGTTAATTGGAAATAAGAGCCTCACAGACTTTTCCTGTCTGGGCTGGCTTTGAATTGTGATCCTCAGATCTCTGTCTCGAGTAGCTACAATTAAGAGATGTGAGCAACCAGTGCCCAGCTACATTTTTTTTAAATCTTTCAAAATCTACTGAAAGCCTAATACTCAGGCAATAGGAACCACTAAAGAATTTTAAGTGCAAATAATCTTTCAGACACACTTTTCTGTGAAAGCATTCTAATGGTGGGACTGATATATATAAAGGACAAGGGGGGAAACACAGAAGGACAGAGAAAAACAAGCATTTTGTATTTGTGTTTCACTTGGAGACTAGTTTTAAGTCTGCAATATATAGGAAAAAGCACAATGCTTTGTATTCATACAAATATAGCTTAATATTCTAGGTGTGTCACTAATGACCCTGGGTAGGTAAGTAAGTTATTTGCCAACCTCTATTTTCTTAGTCTAAAAACTAAGTCTACCTATCTTACTTGGTCATTCTAAGAAAATATATATAAACAGAGGCAGGTACCTGCATACATAAGCACTCAGCAAATAAAAATGTTCATCCTGATTGAGAATGGAACCCGTGCCTAAAATCAAAATCACAACTACTTAAGAGGCAGTGGCAAGAGGATATCAAGTTGGAGTACAGGTTGGCAAAGCTAGCAAGACCTTAGCTCAAAAACAAGAAAAAGAAAAGGTCTAAGGAGTAAAGCTCAAGTGATATAGAGGTTGCTTAGTAAGCCTGAGGCCCTGGGCAGAATTTTTAGTAACACACACACACACACACACACACACCTGTGCAACATCTTTCAGTCTCTATGATTTCGGGTTAAGTCTCTTTGATCCTATATAATTGTGTACACACACACACACACACAAACACACACACACACACCTGTGCAACATCTTTCAGTCTCTATGATTTCGGGTTAAGTCTCTTTGATCCTATATAATTGTGTACACACACACACACACACACACACACACACACACACACACACACACACACACACACACACACCCCTGTGCAGCATCTTTCAGTCTCTATGATTTCGGGTTAAGTCTCTTTGATCCTATATAATTGTGTACACACACACACACACACACACACACACACACACACACACACACACACACACACACACACACACACACACACCCCCTGTGCAGCATCTTTCAGTCTCTATGATTTCGGGTTAAGTCTCTTTGATCCTATATAATTGTGTACACACACACACACACACACACACACACACACACACACACACACACACACACACACACACACACACACACACACACACACACACACACACACACACACACACACACACACACACACACACACCCCCCTGTGCAGCATCTTTCAGTCTCTATGATTTCGGGTTAAGTCTCTTTGATCCTATATAATTGTGTATGGGAAGAGAGACTGGATTACTTGTTAATAAATTTTCTATTTGTAGAGGATTTTTTGAAAAGATACTTTTTAAAAAGGTACTTTATCAATGTATCAATAGGGTGATCTAACAGAAATGGTTAATATTTGGCTTCTCCTTAATTTAGAACATGTTAGCTTGCCTTATAAGACCATGTGTTTTGATTGCTCATAGACAGTATCTCTAGCCTTTTTCACATTGGGACAAAAAGTCAATCACTAAAACCTCCATCTATGTACAAGTCTACCAATCATGTTGGGATCACAAAACCTGAATTAAGCCAAACTGCAAATCTATGTTTCCTTCTATACTTCTATTTCTGTTTCGGTAAGTAGTTCTTCAGTTGTGAATATCTATGCCCTTTTTAGAAAAGGCAATTTTGATTGTATCAAGAGCACTGATCAGTTTTCTACTTGTCTTTCCCACTGATTATTATCACAGTGACTATGCACTGTTAGTTAAGAAGTGTTTATTGTAACAGGTGAAAGGTATAGAGCCTTGGAGATATAAAGAGTTGGAGAACTGATCCCAAAGTAGGCAATGTTCAGCTAACATACTTTACCATCACAGGCAGTGTCCACAATTAAGTGCATTATGTCAGAAGTCTTACAGAACCAGACACAATCAAACTTTAAACAATAGCGTAGTTTAAAAAGCTTTCTGACCTTGCTCATATAACTGTAACCCCTCTGTACAGTATTTTTACAATAAAAAACTTATTAAAAAAAAGAAAAAGAAAGCTTTCTGATACTCTTTAGTCAGTTTTCACATCTGTTCCCCTATAACAGAGAATCTACCCTCTGGTCTAGCCAATAGGTTCCAAAGACCCTACACTCATCCTTTCTACAGAGCAAGATATCCAACTTATATGCAATTTGAGAATCTACGGTGAAGAAATTAGCAATCTTACCTTTGAACTAGGGACCCAAAGATAAGACGAAGAAATTTCTGCATGTTTTCCGTACATAGCCATTTCCAATGCTCCATCAATAGTAAGAGGATCAGATCTAAGGCTGTGTCAGCTAATTCTATCTCTGTACCTAAGGGATTAAAAAAAAAAAACACAAGTCCCTTACTTGAGGAATATCTTTTAATGCACTGGGTCTTCTTAACCTTGTATCTATCATCTTTTGTTTTTGTAATTCCTCTACACTGAAATCAAGAAATGTTCACTCTATTTAGAAGGTCTCTAAAACAAATAAAAAAGTATCTAGCACTGACTGCTTAGCCCTGCAATTTTAGCTACTCAGAAGGTTGAGATCTGGGGGATCTAGTTTTAAAGCAAGCTTGGGTAGAAAAGTCAGTAAGACCGTTTTATAAGAAAGGGAGCAAAAGGCTGCAAATGGAGGCATGACTCAAGTAGTAGAGCACCAGCTGTCTTCACAGTTTTTCTATATCCTTGACATCGTAACTAGTGTTTTTACCTTTTTAAAATATTTTACATATACTTACCTGTTTAGTTTTTGTTCCCCAATATTCCTTCAGGATGCTGAGTTCATTCTGTCCCAAGTGAGAGCTCACAATTTATGACTAACTGGAACTGGCAAGGCCTTGTCCTTTCCACCGACCTTCCATTTACTCTCACAATGTATCATGGAAATGTGGACAGATGTGAGGAAAGATTGGGCTTCATTCTCCTGAAAACCATCTCCATTACACTGGTGGGGCTGGAATTCAAGAGGCTTCATTTTGATTCTAAGATAACATGTAGTTCTAGGAAGAGTACCACACCTCTGGTAAAATGCCCTGACCTTTACTGATTTCTTTCCTCTTTGGAAATCTGGAAGGGCCAATTATGAGCTCATATTTTATGCTAAGCTGGAGTTTCCTGAACACATGTGTTTTATGGATGGAAGACTTTTATTAGTCCTAATGATTTATTCTCTAAACCTATGCTCAGAGTCTTTCTGATTGGTTTCCTGGGAGATTTCAGATGTTTCACAATGATTCTGATATACCATGCTACTGCTATTTATACTACAGAAAATTGTCAACAATACTGTTAGTTTAAGATCAATAGCTATTCTTGACCCAGTTCTATAACTAGTATTTTAGAACATGAATAACTTCAGATTCTGATGGACATGGTGAAATAAACTGAATCCCACTTCCATTTAAAGTATCCAATATATACTTCCTTTTTGGTAATGTATTCCAGGGCTGTGTGGGAGCTGATCAATTTGTTCATGATGGGCTTCTCTTCTTTTTGGGAACAGTGTCCTCCTTAATGCTAGAGTTTTCTTAGTCTTAGCATTTGCCTGAAGCTGCCACCCTGTGGTGACACTTAGTCATAGCAGTAAAAAAAATGAGAAAGAAAACAAGGCATTGTCAAAGTTCTCTTGAAGAAAATAGTAAATTTTCTATCATATGAACATATGAATACTTCAGGACTAGAAAAAGGAAGGACTCGGGGATAAACTATTTCCTTAAAGATCAGTCACTAAAAATTTAAAAGTCTGATTTTGACTAGAATGGTTTTGTTTTACAGATCCCATCTTATTATTCCTTAAGAGTTCTCTGGTGCTCTCACTGTCATTATCACTGCATTTACTTAATCAGTGAGTTATGTGTGAGGAAATGAGGTTGCAAATCCCATTTTTCCTAATTAAAAACCATTTATTTAGATTCATAGAACAGAGTTCAGGTAATCTGTTCTTGGATACCTGAGAGACCATAATAAAATGAGTTTCTCTTATAATTTTGGTATTTTGTGATTATTAGCTCCGTGTCCTTCTTTTTTTAAAGGCTGGATTTGGGGCTTAAACTTAAGTGCTTAGGTGCTGTCCTGAGTTTTTTTTCCCTCAAAGCTAGTGTTCTATCATTTAAGTCACAGCTCCACTTCTGGCTTTTTGGTTGTTAATTAGAGATAAGAGTCTCAGACTTTAATTCCCAGGCTGGCTTCAGGTGTGGGGCCACAGGCATCTGGCAGCTTTCTTCTTTTAAGTTCTAGTTCAGCAAGCATACTAGTTAATACCTACATTTTGACCTTCTGTGGAATATTTGCCCTTCTCCTGGGAAGAAAACCACTTAGCCTCAATGCTTGTAAGAAGGAATAAGTAAAGCCTCTGTCTGACACTTCACTTTCCTGCCCTGCCTTCAGATAGTATGTAGGGTTATTGCCATAGCGGGAAATAAAGCAGAAGGGATGAATTTGGGGAAAAAAGATAAGTTCTATTTTGAACATGCTGTATTTCTGTTGTTCTGTGATCTATCCATGTGGAGACCCACAATATGCAACAGTTACGTACCATCAGTACATGTTTGAGGGCAGAGGACAACAATATGGGATTACCAGAGAGCTTTGCAAAGTAAGAACAGAGAGCCAGAACTAAAGTTCCAGAAGATTGATAAGGAAACCAAAACAGTGAAACAAAAAGGGATCACAAAGAATATAGGCAGAAAACCAGAAAAGTGATATCCCAGACACTGAGGAAAGGAGGTATCTAGATAAAGTTAACAGTTCTATATGCCCAAAATAACTTCAAAGTAACAGTGACATTATACTGTGGATCATTTCCTCCTGGATTATAACTCTCTGTGTCCATGCTTTGCTCTGCCACTTGCCTGGCTTTGGGGACCATGTCCTACCCATCCCAAGGCCCCAGGATCTTTAATACTGGAGTCCAACATATGGTCATGGCCTGGTCAACTGAATACAAGAGAAATTAAGAGTTGTAAAGGTCACCTATCCAAATTCTAGTGGACTTCACTTGGTTTCTTTCTCTGGGGATAAAAAGATCTCACCACTCACCTGTATCACTATTGTTGAGGTCTTGGGTTGGCACAGGTGTAGCTGATGAGCAACCATCCACATAGTCTCTGGGGACTGATACAGGATCTTTTCCTGAGGCTTCTGCTGGCTGCATTTCTAGTAACTTGGTCTGTTTTTCAATAAAGGATTCCATCCCAGACATGGACAGAGTATCTGACTCCTAAAGAAACAGACAGTGGCACATCTGATCAAGAATGCAGAGAGCAGGGGGAGTACAGGTAGCAGGGCACATTTCCCACCTTTCCCGTGCAGAAGGACCTTGGGCTTGGAGCCTAATGATGCTGTAACTATTTTAGGACTGTTTCTATTTTTGTTTGTTTCTGGTCCTTGGGGTTTGAACTCAGGACCTGGGCACTGTCCCTGAGCTGCTTTGCTCAAGGCTAGCGCTCTACCACTTGAGCCACTGCACCACTTCTGGCTTTTTCTGTTTATGTGGTGCTGAGGAATCAAACCCAGGGCCTCATGCATGGGAGGCAATCAATCTACCACTGAGCCACTTTCCCAGTCCCGAAAGTTTCTATTCTTTATCCAAGTTTCAACTAAGAGAAGCTTGCTCTGGAATCATCACTTCTGCTCACATTTTTTGAGCCACCTGTTCTAGAAACTGGTTTTCCTTTTCATCATGTCATTCATTATTCCAAATTCACTTCCTTTAGAAGCCAGTCTGCCAACCAGAACTGGAGAATTCCAAAGCACTTAAAAAATGCTTTCAGTATAAAAATATGAGACCTGGATCTTAGTTAAATCTTTTGGTGGGATACCTAAGTCCTTTCTGATATTAGAGAATACTCAAATCTCTTTAACTCTGTAGTGTCAACACCTAAACCATGATTTCTGCAGTTCTCTTGGCTTTGATTCTTACCACATTGCCTTCCTGGAAACAATAGAGGATCCTGTCATGTTCCTCAGTCACACTCAGTGTAGGACCAATTTTACTGGATGGGAACCTCAGTCTGGACCTGGCATAGAAACAAAGGGCAGAAGCAAAATGTACTTCATCGTCTTGATCCCTATATAAAGGACTGGTAAATATTTGATAATACATCAAAACAAGAACACTATTCTTGGAAGCTTACTGGGCTTAGAGTTGCCAAGAAAGACTTTGCCCTGAAATTCTCCAAACGAAGTATATAGTTAATTTTTCATAGACAGTGCCACTTTGTTACTAAGCTATGTGTATAGTACGCTTGTAAAAGGGCATTTTTTGCTAAGTGAAATAGGAACATTGTGTCATGGTTATATTCCCACAGCATGGCTAGCACATACTAAGATGGTCTATTTTCATTAATTTTTTTTGTCGGTCATATGGCTTGAACTCTGGGCCTGGGTGCTGTCCCTCAGCTCCTGGCGAGCGTTCTACCACTTGAGCCACAGTGCCACTTGTGGTTTGCTGGTGGTTTACTGCAGGTAAGTGTCTCAAGGACTTTTCTGCCCAGGCTGTCTCTGAACCACAATCCTCACATCTCAGACTCCTGAGTAGCTAGAATTACAGGCATGAGCCACCAGCACCTTGTATCTGTTATTATTTTTGGTATCTTTTTTGGAAAGTGGTTCGTTCCTGCTGTGTTACAAACAAACACTAGAGGAGGAACTGCAAGTGATAACATGTATATTTCAAAAATGAAGGACTTAGCTGGGTGTCAGTGACTCACCCCTGTAATTCTAGCTACTCAGGAGGCTATGATCTGAGGATCATGGTTTGAAGACAGCTGGGGTAGGACAGTAAGTGAGACTCTTATCTCCGATTAACCAACAAAGAAGCTGAAAGTGGATCAGTAGCTCAGGTAGTAGAACTAGCCTTGAGCACAAAAACTCAGGGACCTGAGGTTCAAGTCCCAGGATAGGCATAGAACATAAAATAAAAGACATAAACATAGGCATTATGGTCATGGTTTCAAATGTGGACTCAGTTTTAAAAGGCTAAGTACTGTGATTTGGTATTGCACACTACACACACACACACACACACACACTCAGTTTTAAAAGGCTAAGTACTGTGATTTGGTATTGCACACTACACACACACACACACACACACACACACACACACACCTGAAATAGGTTCTATGGACTTCCATTTGACACACACACACACACACACACACACACACACACACACACACACACACACACACACACACACACACACACACACACACACACACACACACACACACACACACCTGAAATAGGTTCTATGGACTTCCATTTGAGCCCTTTCCTGTTCATTGCTAGTTTATGCAATTTCAGAGCCAAAAAAATGACAGCAAATAAGTCCATGGTAATAAGTCTTACTTCTTGGTAGGAAGAAATATTTCATTTTCCCAGGAAAAGAGAATACACAGAATTGGGAAATTTCCTTCTCGTCAAAAACCCTTGGTCAGCTGGGTCTGGGTTCCCATATCAGAAACAACTGCTCAGTAGTACTGCATTTAGAGAGTATCAGACTCCTCTGTGGAAGAGAGGTAGGCTTTGCCTAAAAACGGGTATGTACAGAATACCTCCTCTCTTGGAGGGCTTTGAAGGACTGGAGATGAATCTGAGATCTGGGGAAGGGTCCCTGCACCACTGAAGGGCTTCTCACTTGCTAGCCTTCTTGCCTTCTGTCTGGGGCTTGCTTTCATTCTCAGCCTCACTCAGCTCTTCCGTAGGACTCTGGGGTTCAGAGCGAGGAAATGCTGTCTTCAAGGTATCCACAATAGCACTTACCACCATCTGCAGGGATCAGAGATACAGATTCAGTAAGGTGTTCATATCCCATGGAAAGGCCAGCAAGCAGTTATCTCACTGGGCTTTATGCAGCAGGATGAACAGAGGGCTTATCCATTAGGAAAAGCCAATATCAGCTAATGACAATATACTTCCTCCATGGCCATAAAGACCTTCTTCCTTATAGGATAACACAAAACTATGCCTTGAGAAAAGAAGCCAAAACAGAGGGATAAATAAAAACTTAGAGAGTTCTGTAGCTAATGGGTACTTTTCATTTTCAACCTTTTCTTTTTACTTAAAAAAGATGAATCCTCAGCTGGGTGCAGGTGGCTTCCATCTGTAATCTTAGCTACTTTGAAAGGCTGAGATCTGGAGGATCTTGTTTCAAAGTAAGTCCCTTGAGAAAAGTGCTGGAAACTCAAGCTCTAACAAATCTACAAAAATCAAAATGCTTAAATAGGGATACAGGTGGACCCATTGTAATAATGAGATGTACAAGACACTATGTTGAAAAATGAGCTTTACAATTTAGGCTGGGAGTGGGGGGGTGGGGAGTGTAGTTGTGGAGGTTGGAGGGAAGGGATGGTAGGTGGAAAATAAAGGAGGAGGTAACAATGCTTGATAGAAAATATACTCATTTTCTTGCTCATGTAAATGTCCCCTCTGTACAGTATTTTTACAATAAAAAAGTATTAAAAAATAAGAGCTGTAGGTATGGCTCAAATAGTACAGCACCTGCTGTAAGCAAGAAAGCCCTGCTTAGGAAGTATAAAAGCTATAGATTGGAGCCACCATTTTAAGTCTTTAACTCCCATATCCTGTTTAGGGAGCAGAAAATGTTTCTCTATTCCCATTTCTCCTTCTTTAACTCAGTTATTCTAAAATAAATTCGTTAAACGTTAAAACAAAATAAAGGCAAATGAGAGCTAGATGCACTGAGTTCAAGTGCTCTGAATGTATGTGTGTGTGCACACTTGCACATGCATGCACGCACACAGTCTATAGACAGTATAGTGTAAGGAAAAAGGAAGAGAGAAGCAAATTATGAAAAATAAAAAATACAGTCTCAGGGCATAAATAATATAAACATGCTTAGAGTAATTCACACAGAGCAAAGAGTTGACTTATCTAGTCCAGTCAAATCAAACAACTTCTCTTCTTTAGTATATAGAAAGAATAAAAACCAAGCAGACCTAAATTAACCTATCTACAATTGGTACAGACTTCACTACCAATTAAGAAAAAACCTAAAAGTTTCATTGAGAATAAGACTCATCTCTATTTCTCAGAATGGAAAAATCACATATAGATATTAGTTATAAAATGAAATATATAAAAGAAATGGAAAGAAATCTTCTTCCTTGATGCTTGTCACTAATGCAGCTGGCTCAAAGCAGCATCAAGCCTTTGTGAAGTCATTCCTGTAGCAATCCTCCATGAGGAACATGGCTAGCACAGAGAAGATGAGGCTGTGTGGACAGGAAGACTATAGGCAAGTCTCCAGGGAAGAAACACAGGAAGGCAGGAACAGACAGAATGTAACTTAAATGATACAAAATTCTTGTCTGTGGGAGGGTCTCATCTACTTCTGCCTCTCTGAGACTAGTACATTGCCTGGCTTAAAACAGGCATCCAGTAAGGAGGTACTGAAAGAATCAATGAATGAACACATCTTCATGGAACTCTGGGGCTTTTATGTAATTGACCTCTAATTTGTAATTTTTCTCTATATAGCAATGGATCATTTCTGAATCTATGACACAGAATTCCACTTTAATTTGTCCTCCCAAGCACTGATAAGAAGGAGGCCTTTGGCCAGCCAGTATTTTCCGAACTTATAAAACACATACCATCTTCTAATGAACACAAACCTCAGCCTTCTGATCTGACAATGATGGTATCAGTTGGGAATCACAGCTTATAGGCTCTGACACATTCCATATGTACTTCTACCATCTCTACAGTTGTTGCTGAGACACTCTTTTGAAAAAGGTGAAATGTTCTGCACATTCTCTTCTTCAGCAGAGAACCACTATACCAATAGGAATTCAGCTTAGTGTTTTGTCTTAGGGCTTTATTTCCTGAATGATTAACACTAGGGCCGGGAAGGAGCTTTCCTTCTAGAAGAGAACCTCTCCTTACCTTACCTATCGCTAAAGGCTTACATCTATTTTTACATGCCTCCACTAAAATAACACTATTGCTATACCCCAAGGAGATATGTGCATACTTTTATAGTGTCAGGGCTACTACTTTCTAACAGCTGCTCACTGTGATTGGTAAATTGAAGGTTCGACAAATATTTGCTAAGTCTTAGAAATTCTAATCCATATTCTATTGACCCCTTTATGTTTCTTCTATGCACCATTTCTATTTTCTAAGTATTGGCTTGGTAAATAATGCACTGACAGACAGAAATATAAGCTGAGCACAGTGGCCTTGTGGTTACCTTGTCTATTCTAGAGACCACGAATGGCTTCTTGACAAAGGCAATACGAGCATCTGTGTTCAGAGCAAGAAACTCTTGCACCTCTTCACTGTTGGCAATTTCAGGAATGGCACAGAGTTGCTGTAAAAGTAAGGAAAATTCTAGAATATGGAGATTTTAATAAAAAGTAAAATTCACGTTCCCAGATCCCCCCACTTGGCTTAGGGAGGGAGGGGAATGAGAATTAAAGCAAAGCCAAAACACCAGATCTAACCTTCAGGAATGATTCCAAGAGGCTCTTACGGGCTTCTACCCTGTCACTATCCATGTTTCCAAAGGGAAGATCTGGAAAGAGCTTTTTAGGACCTTTCACGTCTTCAAAACAAAACAAATTCATTCATGTAAGTCCTAGTTATTCCATATAAACATTATTAAACTATAAAGAAAATAGAATTAATGATTATCCCTTGGGATTGCTGTTATATTGCAGAAGTTTCAAACATATCTCAGAGATATGATGTATACTATCTGCTTTTATTAACATTCACAGAACATGCAGTACAACTGCTAGGAGGGTTCCAAACTCCAATAGCCCAAATTTAAATTTTGGCTCCTATCTCTACTGTAATAATGACCTTAGGCAAAATGCATAATCTTTCTGTGATTTCATTCTTTTTCTACAAAAAGAGAAAATAATAGTATCTACTTCATGGGCTTTTTATGAAGATAAGTAAACTAACACATGCAAAATGCCTAGAAGAAAACTAAAACATAAAATTGTTTATTTTGGAATTCACTGACTTTTTAAAACAACATACAAATTAAGTATTTTCTTGCCTTAAAAAGCTGTCAAAGAGTACACAAAAAGGAAAGTAACAAAGATTTTTGGACAATATTTTCATATTGAAGATTGATCTATCTATGAGTCTGGAAAAGCAAATTTAACTCCTCATTCTAGGTTATGGACAATAAGCAGAAATGTGAATGCTTCTTTTTTTAAGCTTAAACTAGATGAGGCACTAGAAGAAAGCATTTAGTAACAAAAGAAGACCCTAGAAAAAATGTGACCCAGTATTAATCCTTTACAACTCCTGAAGCAAATTTGGGGAAGAGAGAAACTCAATGCAGTACTTTCCTCCCCACCAACTTATAGGATACCAAGAAGTAAAATCAAGGTGGCTAGATAGGAAAAGCAAGCAAGCAGGCCAGGACTGGGGAAACTCCTAACTTTTGATGAACTTTCGTAGATCTGGTTTCTCCTCCAGACGAGTCTGCAGATTCAAGAACTCCCGGTAGCGGCGGTTCACAGTGTGGTAGGCCAGCTGCTGCAGGCCACTGCTGTTTTCACCATTAAGGGCTGTCTCATACTGGTGAAGGAACAGATTTATTGACCAAATCAGCCATAGCTAGGCAGTCTCCTATTTTGGCTTCAATAATGACTTTTTAAATGACTATACAATAACTGTATAAAGGGAAAGAACTATTTTAATTCTATTGCAGGACCAACAAAAGAAGTCCCTTAAATCAGTAAAGCTGATTGCTTAACTGTGCTGTAATGAAGAGCTAAAACCCAAATGTAGCTGAATTAAGGAATGAGCTGCACTTTCTGATATATATGGCTTAGAAAATCAGAAACGAGGTTTACTGTTCTCCACCATTACATCCATTCAAATGCTTTCTCCCACAGACATTCAATCCTAACTATTTTCCAAATCCCAAAGCCTGAATATAACAGAGATAACAGAATTTTCTGTTATAGAGGTGATAATACCACTTCTATTATGCCAAACTACAGGCTAGACCTTTTAAGAAGAAAAAATCACTTTGCTATTATACTCAAATAGTAATGTTCTGTATTAGTGGTGGAAAGAAGAAACAATCTCAAACAGAAGATAATCAGAAGTCAGTTTTTGTCTGGAATTAATTAAAAGGACATGTGTTTTTGTTTTGCTTTTGGAAGATTAATCTGCCTAATGTTATTGTTAAACTGATTCCCCCTCATCTCCATCCCCAGCACTTGTGGGTCTCTTCCATGCGTGGCAAGTGCAACAGTTAAACTATACTCCAGCCCTTAAACTGAAAATATTTCCAAAGTATATATCATTTGTATCATTAAAGGTACTGTCATGATTGAAGATACTGCAAGGAGTCAGCATCTGTTGCTTTCATGTTTGCAGGGCTGGTATATGGGGAAGATGACTTATACTAAACTTCCTGGAAGAGCAATATGGAAACTTCCAGTAAGCACAGAGGATAACTTTCTGTCAGAATAGTTGAGATACAATGGAGTTATTGTTAGTGTTTGGCTGAGTTATTATACTGTAGTAAGTGATAGAAAAAGCTAACTCCTTGTTTGCAGGACTTGGGCTGTTGATAAAGAGCTAGCACTGAAGAGGAAAGAGAGATGGAATTCAAGGTAGGGCTCTCAAGCTTTGAATACCTAGGAGTCCTAATGCTTTCTGTGAAATATTCTGTTCCTTGATGGACAGTATCCAGTCCTGGTCTACTCACCTCTATCACCTGTAAACCGAAAGCTGGTTTGGTATCAGAAAGTGTAACAATATTGATATTTAATTTACACGTGTGGCCACATATGTCCATATAAAAACCAATTTTACACTATACACAATTGGCTGTTGTTTTCTGACACATTTTTCACTTTTCCTTTTTTAATGCCTATTTGAAGTAGCAAGTAGCTAGTGTCAAAGTTTAACAAGAATGAAAACCAAAGAGTAAATAATGGTCAAAAACATTCTCTGAATCAGTTTGATATTTCTGCTAATGCAACAAAAACTGTTTAATACCAGTGTTGGAATATGTATGGAAGATGAAATACACAGAAGTCTTGTTTTGTAAATGAAAAAGGTACACGTTAGAGGAGCACCTAGAACTAGGGGAAGAAAAAGGCAGGAAAAGTGTTAGCAAAGTTAGACCAAGTCATTCACGGCTAGCCTGAGTTATATATGACAAGACATTTATACTTCTAAAATTTCTCTATTTACATAAGGAATGTATGTCCTATGTATATGTGGATGCAAGTATGTTTCTAATTACTTCTACTTTTTTACCTTGAAAATATCATGTACCTTTTCAAAATGCCAGATCATACTGTACCTGCATTGTGCAGATTAAGGAAGGTCCCCTTCCTTCTTACTTGGATTGGGATTTTACTGGGAGGAGTGTAGTTCTAGGCGGTGCCTAGTGGTAGCATTTGGACTGAGAGAAATTCAAGGCAAGTAAAATCCAAAAGACACGGTCTTGCCCAGGAATTCACTTTCCAAACTACTTCCCCACAGGTTTCTTCCTTTTAAAAATATACACTAACACCTTTTGCACTTTGGGAAAGGTAGATTATTTACCTCAGAATATAGCAAGTTTCTTATTCCTGGAAGTGCTTAATCATAGGCTTAAGAACCACTTGTCAGAAATGATGTGAAGAGGTCTGGTTAGATTAGTGCAGATCTCGTAAAATGGCCTTAGGCCAGGCTGCCTCTATTGGATGGCAGTTTCATTAAAAAAAAAAAAAAAAAAAGTACAAAACTGAATGACCAAGATGCCTTGTATACACACAAATAGGTATGTTAAATTGAAATCCTTTTGTACAACTATTTGAATCATTAAAAAAAAAAAAAACACAACATGGAGTGCCATGTGAGGCATCTTGTCTCTAAAACACAAAAACCTGACTCCTGAGACTCATGCCCACAAATTCTCATGCCAAATCTACAAAAATGGCCACATTTAAAACCCAACTGAAATGACTTTGAGGTGCAACAACCTGGAACTTCTAGGACTATTTGAATGAATTAGGTTAAGAGCCTTCTCTACCTTACATATTAGACACACAGCACTCATGAAAGATGCTTATTGTCTAACATTAAGAATATTAGCTTCACTGGCTGCTTTCCAAACCCACTGGGTGACCATAGCTCTATTTCTGTTACCTTCACGGTGTAAAGCGTGTATGGGTGAAATCCGGTGCCACTGTGCTCTCGGGCAGTAATAGTGCCAGTGATCCGAAGGTTCTGGATAACAACTGGGCCATCTGGACTGCTCAGCGGCTCAAAGCTGAAGGTGGCTGAGCTGAGAGGACCAGGTGGAGAAGAAGAAAGTGGAATGGATGGCAGAGTAGGGTCCAGAGAACTCACACTATTGGAGAGATCCTTCTCTAGGCATGAAGGTCGTAAGGGGTATGTCTTTTCAGGTTCCTCCATCAAAGACATAAGAGAGGTAGCATTCCCTTGCTCTACTTCCTTGTCTGCAGTGTCAATCTGGATCTCTGGACAGGAGTTCAGCATAGAGACCATCACACCTGTCTCTGTTTCTATCTGTGGACTCTCTGTTCTTTCAATGCTATCAGATCCCTCACCATCCTTATGTTCCAGAGCCTGGGAATCCTGTAGGGCACGCAAGGCATCTTGGATTCCCTCAGAAAGGAAGTCACTTTGTGTTATGAGCAGAACAGTTTCTTTGCTAAGTTCAGACAGTGGAGACTCCAACTCTGATTCTTCACATAAGAAAAGGGGACCTCGAATATCTGGCTGTAGAAAATGAGATGAATCGCTTTCTACTTTCCTTTCTTCAACTATCCCAGCCAAATCTCCCTCTACAGCTTCATGGCCTTCTTCAACCTCTGGATCACTGAAATTTAGGAGTACTGGAGCTACTACTGGAGAAGGGGCTCTTCTTTCTGGCAGATTTTGTGCCTCAACAACAGATGGCAATGATGTGGGAACTGAAGGCTCTTCCAGAGTGTTGCCTGGGCAGAGCGGTTTGGTCATTTGAGTTGCATTTTTGGCTTTGGAAAAGATACTCACAAGTACAAGGTAGATCCAATCAGGATCTGACAGCTTGCTAATCAGTGGTAAGACTACATTGCAAGTAATGAGTTCAACTACTACATGACGTCCAGTCCTAGTTTCCAAATGAGGCTTGGGTACCAGCCCTTGAAGCAACACATTCACTATGTGACGTGTATAGGTGACCTCAGCACTAGGGCTATGTACAGCAGGGTGTGGAACAGTAGCCCTGCAGTAAGCCTCCCACAGTTGGGAGGGCGGTACTGGATCATTCTGCTTCCTGGTGGTGGCCTCCTTGGCCTGAATGTAGCTTTGCAGATGACAACCACAGAGAGTCAAAACCCTCTGCGTCAGAGCATGCCTGTTCACTATGCTCATCCTCCTCCGAAGATCCTGAACCAACCCCTTCATGGCTGCCTCCATCTCTTCCTTAAAGTCTGGCTCCTGGCTCACCGAGTGATACCAGGATAAGACAAAATCTCGAATAATCATCTGAATGGTATGGTTGATCTCCAGTTCCAACTGCCTCTCCGCCTCGGGGCATGGAGGACTGGTAGCTACCAGGATGAAGCGTTCCAGGTGCAATCGGCCTGAAACCCCCACAATGGCCCTGGAGCCCAACCATCCTCCGAGCACCACTAGGGAGGCAGACAGGAGGCACAGGAGCCACACGTTGACCAGAAGATAGATGACCAGCAGCCAGCCCAGCACGAGGCCGACAATCAACAGCTTCCGGCTCCTCCACAGGGGGCTGATCCTGCTGGGCTGGGTTGGGGGCTCCTGGACGGGCGGCACTGTGTCTGCCCTCATGGCTGGAAGGATCTGGTGGCTGGCAGGAACGATAGCCTTCTCTCGGCTTGGCTGACGGGGGGCGGGGAGGAGGCGAGGAGAAACCGGGGTGGGGTGGGGTGCTGGTCCGGGAACCGGCGAGGCTCCGGCTCCGCAAGTCCTACAGGCCCAGCGCGGCCGCGGCCCCGCCTCGCCCCGGGCAACCAGGGGCCTCGGGCGGAGGCGTCGCTTTCCAGAAGAACCCCGCGGCCCTCATACCGGCCGGGCGGACGGAGAGCTGGTCCCGGGCCTCAGGAGGCGGGGGCCTGGGGCCCCCCGCAAACACTCACAGACGCCGACGGGACCCGGGAACACGTCGCCGGCTCGCGCGCCCAGCTGGAGCCCCCGCCCGGACTGGGTTCATGGGGAAGCGGAACCCGCTCGACCGCCGCGGTCCGCAGCCCCCGGCAGCCCTGCCACCGCCGCGCTCCGCACACCTCCAACTCTTGTTTGTCAGCGCTGCCGGCCGGCCGGCCGCCGGCGACAGCTTCCGGGTCGCGACCCGCGGGGAGCGAAGCCTGCTGGGAACGCGGCGGCGCTGCGGGCGGAGCGGCGCTACCAGCGCCCCCTGCTGGGCAGGAGCCGGAGTGACGGCGGGAGCGCGCACTGCTCTCTCTCTCTCTCTGAAGCTGAGCGCGCGCCACCTGGGCTAAGAACCCGCAAAACATATTCCCAGTGCGGGCCCTTTGCAAGACCCTCAGACTCCCAGTGCAGCGCCTTTAAAACGCGTTCAGGTCCTAATTGTTGCATATTTGTTTTAAAAACCCTTTACTGCTTAGGCAAACTTTCTCTAGTCTAGTGTTATTTTTGAATATTTTTATGACCTTTAGTTGTACCAAGGAGTTGTCACTCAACAAAGCAGTTTATGAGTAGCACGATTAGTGTAACCCCTTTCCATGTTCTCGCCCACCCCTCCCAACTCACCCCTTCCCTCACCTTGTCTTAATTTTTATGATAATACAGATTTTTCTTTTTTCTTTTTGCCATTTGCAGTTTATGTATACAATGCATCCTGTCTGTGTCCTGTCTTCAACTAGTCCAGGTCATTTTAATCCTATTAGCTTGAGAGATTTCACCATTCACTCAGACATCCTACCTAACTTGTTCTCAGGAATCACAAAAGACAATCCGTTAAACACACCAGAGATAAATTTGTTCCTTATTTTTCATAGACTATATCACATTTGTGAGCCGAGGTTCTTTACTACCTACAGCACTACCTAAGTAGTAAAATATTTGAAGCACCTATAATTTTGTGTCAAGAGGAGAAATAGACACCATTTTTGCCCTCCATGCCCTTGTGGCCAGGAAACAAGTTCTTTGAACACAGTGGGTTTTCAACAAAGTGAGACAGTATGGAATAACAGAAAAGGTAAAACCTTAAAGATATCCAGGGAAGGAAATATTTCTGTGAATTGCAGTGGTTATGGGTACCTCATAGAGAAAGATGCCTTTGTGTTGAATCTCCAAGGATGAGAGTGTCTATCTACATCCATCCTTTTTTCCCCTCTCAAGTGTATGGGAAACCAAAGTTAGAGACACAGTTTTGGTTAAACCTCTAACGTACTTGGCTTAGAATAAGCTCTGTGTGTTTGACTATTTCCAGTGTTAATAAATTTTCTTTCAGATGTCTACACAAAAACAGAGTTACCTACAGGAAGGTTGAATGTCAGACAGGAGCACTGACCAGTGTGGAAATGCTTGGGTCTATTTGGCAAGAAATGGGCTGGCTTCCTTTCTCACCTTGGTCTTTAGGAATTCTGTCTTTTTATTTACAACACATGGTGGATATCATTTTCCCAAAGCAGACTTCCCTATGCTGTTAGCAGTTTTTCATAAGTAGCACATTTACTCCCTAGATATTTAAAGGACTCTTCAAGCAAACTCCAACCTCCAAATATGCCAATCAGAAGGGTATTATGGCTTCTTTCATCTCCATTACAATAATTTGTAATGTAAAATCATTTAGGTGCAGGGCATGGTTAATGACAAAGCACTTAGAAAGAAAATGGTGTGATTTAGGATCCAAGTATCCACTAAGCAAACTGGGCATATTCCCCCAATTCCCAGGATGCCTGTCCATGTTTCTGTGGTTCACTCTATTGCCATATTCCTTCCGAGGGAAAGGAAATCTGAAAGGAAGACACTGACCTCCACCCCCTTTTGCTTGGCCAGATCTATTGTTCTCAGGAATACTTTTGAAGATGAAGAAATATCCCTGCCATCTAGTTGAAAAATGAAATAGGAAAATGTGAATGATGGAGGGATTAATGATTCTGCTGAGGACTTCTCATGGCAACTCAGAGAGAAAGTTTACTCTTCTGCCATAGCTCTGGAATGTTCAGGGCAGTAAAGACTGACCTTGTAAGTGGGCATTATGCCACCAGAACAGATGGTGTGGAGCACTGAAATAGCCAAGACTGTCTTCCTGATTTTGAAGCAAATTTGATAGACATTCCAGTGCATTTGCTATTTGGATGGGTATGACTTTCTGCCCAGGGGTCTGGGACAAGACTCTTTCTCCAAACAAATTAGCCACTTGGAGGAGATGAGACTTCTGACTGATGTGCAGTAGTGTGTGTGTGTGTGTGTGTGTGTGTGTGTGTGTGTGTGTGTGTGTGTGTGTGTGTGTAGTGAGCGCACATGTGCACGTGCACATTCATGCATTGGAGAGGCTGTCTAGCTGGTCATAGTACTCACTTTCTTGATAGGTTCTTCTTTCTTTTCTTCTTTCTTTACCATTTCTTGAAACATTGAAGACAAAGTGTTGGAGTATTAAGGGTAACAAGACAAATAAGACACAGCAATTTATCACAAGGGACTCAGTCTAGATAAAGAAGAAGCACATACATAGAAAATTACGAATAAACATTATCTCATGCTTAAAGTGATGTATGATGGTAGTTGCATCAGAAATAAACACAATAAAATGGAGACACAAAAGAGGGAGCTCAACTGGGGAATTGTGTACCTCATAGAAGTTTATCCTTACATTGGAAAACAGAAAGAACTTTAATTCAGGAAAACACAGAAGAGAGAGTTGTCTTCTAGGCATCGGCATATAAGTAACAATGAGCAGGGGAAGTGAGAGCAAGGGATGTAGGACAAGAGGCCAGGCTGGAAGCAGCCTATGTCTCAATTTCTCTTAAAAACTGAAGGCAAGATAACTTACTAAAAAGAGGTTCAGCAATGGGCCACGTCAGTAGAGAACGGATGGTAGAGTGGAATTATTGCCACGATGAATATAAGAAATGTGAATTAAGGACCAGTGCAGGGAACAGAGGGACTGAGGATCTTGGATCTTACCTCTGAAATGACTGACGGCATATTTCAGTGGGACCAACATAGAATGTTGGGTTGTCCCCTCCCTTAAGATGTTTAGTAACTTGTGTAGGACAGAAGCAAGCTTGAGGTTGGCCTGTTGTTGGGGATATCAGAGTAGATGAGGAGACACGGTAAGGTTAACACCTTGACATCCTGAGAGAAGATGAAATTGAAACTCATCATGGCTAGGTGTCTGGGAAAGGAAAACAAGCCAGGAAAGTGACAAGCCGTTGTGAGAACAGTATTTAAATGTACTGGGAGAAATGGAGCAAGTGAGTCAGAGGAAGGTTCATGAGTAGAGATTTGTCTATTGGCTCCTTATTACTTTTCTGTTGCTGCTCTATCGAATTTTCAGTCATTTACTGGCAGCACCACAGATTTATTCTCTGACAGTTCTGCACATTAGATGTCTAAAGCGGGTTGGCAGAGTGGTGTTCCTTCTGGAGGCTAGAAGGGGCAATCTGGTGTCCTGCCCTTTCCAGCTTCCAGAGGCCACCTGCGTTCTTTGGCTCAGAGCTACAGAACCTGTGCAACCTGTGCTTCTGTTGTGACATTTGTTCCTCTAGCTCTGACCCTCCTGCCTCCATACAAGGAACCTCAGGATTGCATTAGGTCATCTCCTGTAACAGGATAATCTTCCTGTGTAAGGATTCTTAATGTCTAGAAAGTATCTTTTGTCAAGCAAAGCAGTGTATTTGTAAATCCTGCGGATTAGGATTCAACCATCTTTTTATTTTTTTAACAGGAGGAGGTTATTGTATGGCATACTAAAGGGCCAAGTATTTAGAGATTTTTTTGTGTGTATGGTAGTAACAAGGTTGGAATTCAGGATCTCTCTTTTGCTTGGCTGATGACCTACCACTTGAACCATACTTCCATTACCAGCTCCACTTTTTGTGGGTTATATTGGAGATGGACTTTAGTGTATTTTCTGCCTTGGCTGACCTCTAACCTTCATCCTCTAACTATCAGCCTTGATATTCAAATTTGGATGTGGCAAAAAATGAATTCCTAAGGTGTGTTATAGATAAACATGTTAATGTTGAACAAGAAATTTTTAGTCAGTTTTTGGCAACCCAAGCTCACTTCCTGGCCTTCCAAATCATTCTCCTCCTGCCTCAGCCTCTGGAGTGCTAGGATTATAGGCATAAAACATCAGGCCTAAGTGAATTTGCTTTTGAGAAGCCTGATCTATGTGAGTTTAACAGATATCATTTTTAAGTTAGAGAAAGACTCTCATCTTGGTACAAAAGTTCCTAATAAATGAGAATGACCAGGAAGTTGGCAGAGGGTGTAATAACTATAGGTGAGTATGTTACTAATAATGCAGGAGATGAAAGTTTTGCAGAAACTAGAAAATGAGTGACCTCAAAGGACTTGTGAGCAACCTAAATATTAACATTTCCATGTCTGCCTTAGATAGAGGGGAGAATAAATAGCCACCAGAGGGCAGCAGGGAGCATGACATTTGAAGGAGAAACAAGATGTTTATTCATCAATCCATTCATATATATTCGTCCTTTCATCCCACAAGATTAAGATAGGGACTAAGAATTCAAACATGGACATTATGCGCTTTCTCTCTGTGGAATTTACAATCTGATTCAAGAGATAGATAATGAAACAATATAAAACACACTGTAGTAGAAAGAAAAAATATGGGATGAGCCACTAGCTACAGAGAAGGCTGAGAGCTGAGGATCCTGGTTCAAAGCCAGCCTGTGTAGGAAAGTCTGTGAGACTCTTACCTCTAATTAACCACCAAAAAACTGGAAGTGATGCTGTGGTTCAAAGTGGTAGGGTGCTAGCCTTGAGCAAAAGAGCTCAGGGACAGCACCCAGGCCCTGAGTGCAAGCCCCATGTCTGACATAAATTATAACACACACACACACACACACACACACACACACATACACAGAGATGGCAATGCAGAAAATTAAAACAATTTGCAAAGAAGAGATGACATTAGAGTTATCCATGAAGATAGAAGTAGGAAGAACAGGTCATTCTGGAAATGAGGAAAAAGACTAAAAATTCTGTGTAAGCTCCTATACTACTTTGCTAGAGTTCATACAAAATACTAACAGATGAAGTTTTTTAAACAACGGACATCTTTTTCTTAGGGTGTTGATAGATTTAGTTCTTCCTGAAGCCTCTGTCTTTGGCTTTCACTGTGTCCTTTAAGGGTCTTTCCCAATGTGTCTGCCATTCCTAGTGTCTCTACTTCTCTTAGAATGACTCCAGGTGCATGGTTATGGTTCCCATCCTCTGACCTTGTTTAACCTTAACCATTAGAAGTGCTACATTTCAGTCACATTCTGAGATATATTTGGCATTAGGGCTTCAATATGAGTCTTTTTCTTTGTTTGTATTGCAGTACTTGGTAACAAATCAATGAGCTTGCATAATTCAGTAAGTGATGAGCAGCTGAGATATATCTCTGTCAACATACTCATTTTAAAGGGAGATGATTTGGTTGATAACAGTCTCTTTCAACCTGTGATATATGTAAATGATCTTCTTTAGATTGTTGAAAAGAAGGGTGATCTATCTATCTATCTATCTATCTATCTATCTATCTATCTATCTATCTATCTATCTATCTACCTACCTATCTCTATCTGTCTGACTGTCTGTCTGTCTATCTATCTATCTATGGAATTATACTTGGTATTTCCCTAGATATATAGTGGAAACAGCAAATTGCAATGAAAACTACAGGTTAAAAGGATGAAGAGCTGGGCGCCAGTGGCTCACACTTTGTAATTCTAGCTACTTAGGAGGCTGAGATCTGAGACCACTGTTCAAAGCTAGCCCAGGCAAAAAAGTCCCCTTGAGATTCTTTTTTTTTTTTTTGTCTGTTGTGGGTCTTGAACTCTGGGCCTGAGTGCTGTCCCTCAGCTCTTCAGCTCAAGGCTAGTGCTCTACCACTTGAGCTACAGTGCCACTTCCAGTTCTCTGGTGATTTATTGAAGATAAGAGTTTCATGGACTTTCCTGCCCTGGCTGGCTTTGAACCGTGATCCTCAGATCTCAGCCTCCTGAGTAGCTAGGATTACAGGCGTGAGCCACTGGCACCAGGCTCCCATGAGATTCTTATCTCCAATTTACCACTCAAAAACCAGAATGGTGCTATGGCTCAAGTGGTAGAGTGCTAGCCTTGAGCACAAAGAGGCCCAGGTCCTGAGTTCAAGCCCCACAATTGAAAAAAAGATGAATTACCAGTGCTAGTGGCTCATAGTTGTAATTCTTGCTACTCAGGAGGCTGAGCTCTGAGGATCATGGTTCAAAGTTTGTGAGACTCTTAGTTCTAATTAACCACAAACAGCCAGAAGGAGCTGTGGCTCAAGTGGTAGACCCAGAGCCTTGAGCACAAAAGCTCAGGGGTAGTTCCCAGGCCCAGAAATCAAGCCCCAGGATTGGCAAATACAAAACAAAACAAAATAAAAAGGTGGAGATAACTTCCACATTTGGCCGTTCAAATAGACTCATCCACTCTAAAACAGCTAGTAAAACTGAAGAGGAAACACTTTGTGTTTAAATCAATTAAATTAGTCTATTTAATTAATTATTAAATTAAGATAATATATTTGACTATTAATTAAACACATTAAATTGCTAGCTAAATTAATGCATTAAATTAATGAATTAAATGAATATATTAGTAAAACATAAGAGGCCATAGAGTCATTGAGGATTATTATATACACTATTTTGTCCCATTCTATAATAACAAAAACCAAGGTGAAACAAATCAGAATGCAAATTTTGATGTGATAGTAAAATGATAATGAGCGATGATAGGAGGGCAGGTGGCACTTGGCACAGTTGTCTTTAGCAGAACCATACTTCAGGTTTTGAACCTTTCTCAAAGGGTAAGTGAGTGGGGTTGCTGACTTCTGCTTTGAATCCCTCACTTCCGCCTTGAAGGGGGTTTGAAGAAGTTTTAGGTTAAGTAGAAGCTCCTGGAAGACAAGACCAAATCTTTTCTGGAAGAAACATTCTCATCTTAAGATTGTAAAACAAGAAACCAGCACAGATCCAAGAAGGAGTAGAGAGGAACTTTTTTTTTTTTTTGGCCAGTGCTGGGGCTTGAATTCAAGGCTTGGACACTATCCCTGAGCTGCAGTATACCCCTTGAGTCACAGTACCACTTCTGGCCTTTTCTGTTTATGTGGTACTGAGAAATCAAACCCAGGGCTTCATGCATGCTAGGTTAGAATTCTACCACTAAGACTCATTTCCAGACTCTAAAAAAATCAGGTTTATTTTTGCTTTTTTTTTGTTGGTTGTGGGGTTTGAACTCAGAGCCTGGAGGCTATTTCTCAGTTTTTTCAGAGCCACTTCTGACTTTTTTTTTTTTCTATTTATGTAGTATTGAGGAATCAAACTCAGGGCTTCATGCTTGCTAGGCAAGCGCTCTACCATTAAGCAACATTCCCAGCCTTTAATAGGAACGCTTAATCTAAGAGTATCACAAATGTGGAAAGGAAAGTTACCCTGGGTGAGAATCAGAAGCAATAATAAATAACAGATTTAGACCTGCAAGACTGTAAATAAAGAACTTGTCATATAGTTAATATACAAAACCAGTATATGAAGTCCAAAGGAAAGAAACACAAATGGCGCCTAGCAGCAACACATTGCTAAAGATGCACATACAGACCCAAAATGTAGCCAAATGGAACTTCCAGAGATGAGATGTAAGACTATTAAAATAAAAACTTTAGTAGATGGCTGGGTGCTGGTGGATCATTCCTGTAATTCTAGCTACTCAGGGGGCTGAGATCTGAGGATCCCAGTTCAAAGTCAGCCTGGGCAAGAATGTTCATGAGACATTTATGTCCAATTAATCATTAGAAAAAGCTGGAAATAAAACAGTGACTCAAGTGGTACAGTACTAGCCTTGAGCAAAAAAGCTCAAGGACGGTGCCCAAGATAGGCACATAGGTGACTGCACCCACATGCTTGCACATGTGCATGCGTGCGCGCGCGCACACACACACACACAACATTAGTAGGATATTAAACATTTGGAAGTTAGATCTAAATTATGAACATATATGAAAACATATATACAAATTGAAGTATGTAACTGTGGGTGGGGGAGGGAAATTCTACTGGTGCAATTCCTTTGAACAACTAAATTTCAGTTTTAAGCAATAAATGCCAGGAAGTTGGAACATATGCTGCTGGGGAGTGGGGTGAGACCAAAGTAGGGAACAAAGAGAGGAAAAAAATGGAAGAATACAGTCATGATATTCAAGGAACATATGTGAAAATGGATGGAGTTGAGAGGGATGGAAGAGAACAATGGAAGGAGTGACATTGATCAAAATGCATTGTGCTCATCAACCGGCATGTTGAACTGGAACCTTTTTGTATAACTACTGATATTTTTAAAAAGAAGAGAAGAAGAATAAATAATTGATTGTATATACATGCAGAGAATGTCACCAGCCTGGAGCATTTGTTGAAAGAAATCACTTTGTAACATACAGAACCAGGGCATAGAATATAGCAAAGAAAAATTAAGAGGAATGAAAGGCAGAATAAAAATTCTAACATAGTCCAGAATTCCAGAGGAGGAAATAGTAAACAAAGAGAAGTGAGCATTTTAAGTTTGTGTCAGAGAATTTTGTAAAATTGATGAAACATAAATCCATAGAGTCAAAAAGCATTAATTTAAAGTAGATCAACTAAGCCAAAAGTTAACTGTTATAAATACTCCATAAAATCAAATGAAATTGATTTGGAATAAAAAGAAATATAATAAATAGTATTGAAACTGAAAAGGTTACATAGTTACAGATATAGGAGAGCCTAACACACGAATTCATTATGACAAGTTCAAACTATAATAGGGAACATTTTGAGGACAGTTGAAATTACTAAACAATGTGAAGAAGGATTAAGAAGTCTAAATCAATCTACATATATTCAGAAAATAAACAACATTTCGAAAGTATATTACCAAAAATTACTGGATTGTTTTACCAGTCAATTTTTCCAAACTAATTTCAAGTAGAATAGTCATTGCAAATCTATGTAATGTCACACACATTTTCCAAAAGGATAAAAAGATATTTGCAACTCATGAGTATGTTGTAAGGTTGAAACTAAAAATTAGGCAAGCCAGGAAAAGAAAAGAAATACAGGCAACCCTTGCTCATCAACTTAGATGCAAAAATGTCTTAATACTCACCGACATAAAATATTTTGTGAGGGTCGTTTAACATTAAAGTTTACATAATCATCAGACACTACAATAAGAGCAATAAGTATCAATATCCATGATTGCAAGTAAGAACAAACAAGCAAACAAACCTCACAAAAACTTGAGGCAGCATTTTATGACTTTAAATATTATTTTAATAAGAAATGTTAGGAACACTTAACTAATTCACTTGTTTTCTTGTATTTACACATTTTAACAAGTCTAATGAAATAAAATTTACATAAGATAAGTTGTAAATAATAAACTAAAGTGCATAACTTGACAAGTTTTAACATAGGCATATACACATTCATTAAACCAACACCATAATAAAGAGAATATTCAGCATCATAATTTGTTTCCTGCCAGTTTACATTAATATTTGGCAGAATTTTATTATAAATGGGGTCATACACAAGACACCTTTTTGTGTGTAACTTATCTTACTCAGTGTAATTATTTTGTGATTTTCCATATTGCTATTTGATCAATAGTTTATTCTTTTTCATAGCTGAGTTGCATTCTATTATATAGTTATATGTCATGTATATTTTCTTTCACCATTTTTTTTTAATATTGAGTACTATAAATAAACCTAGTAAGAACTTTTGTGTGCATGTCTTTATGCAGAAGTATTCTTTCATTTCTCTTGGGAAAGTATCTACTAGTAAAATGATTGGGCTATATGGTATATACTTGCTAAACCTTCTAAGAAACTCCTAAAATGTTTTCTAAAGTGATGTTACTACTTCATATTCACCCCTTCCTTCCCTCCTTCCTTCCTTCCCTCCTTCCTTCCTTCCCTCCTTCCTTCCTTCCTTCCTTCCTTCCTTCCTTTCTTCCTTCCTTCCTTCCTTCCTTCCTTCCTTCCTTCTTTCCTTCCTTCCCTCTTCTGGCATAGCCTTTTCCATTTTAAAGATTCTCATTTGCATTTAGTATTACTCAATTTTGATTTGATGATTTGATTAGTATTTATCTAATGAATAACACTATTGACTCTCATATCTTTTGCCTAGTTTTCTTAGATTGTGTTATAATTATCAATGTCTTCAAGTCCTTTGTAAAATTTGAATATAAGTACCTTACCAATATTTGAATATAAGTACCTTACCTGTCCTAAGGTTTCTTTATGGTATGTTTTGAAGAGTAAAAGTTAATGTGAAGAAGCCTCGGTGTACACTACTTTGCCTTACCAATATTTTTTTTCTGTCCTAAGGTTTCATTATGGTATGTTTTGAAGAGAAAATGTTAATTTGAAGAAGCCTAGGTGCACACTCTCAGACTTCCTTGATACTAGCTTTCAAATCATGCCCCATCTAAGTCTGTGAACACCTAATAAACCATTGGCCATAGTCCATGTCTTGATATAATCACATATTGGACCATCCTTCTTCCAAGCAAAGTGAACAGTCAGCTACAAAACTTGAAGTTGTTCCCACTGGGAAATTTTTTACCTTCATCATTGTCTTTCTGCAATGTTTCAGAAAAGGACACTGTAAGAGTTGCAGTTGTTCCTTTCTGTAGGAGGCTTGTGTATTGTATACAAGTGTCTGCAAATCAAATCTGAGTTTTCTTTCCTTTGCCCCGCTTGAGGCCATAGTTTCAGGCTAAGAAAGAGTTTATAGACATATGGACAACTTCTTCAAGTAACTTGTACCTTCAGAGTCTGCTTGGGCTCAGTCTTGTAATACCACTTCCATTTGATAATGAGTACTACTGTATATGAACAAATTTATAGTTTGCTGGGTCAGACAACACTTAGTTGTGGATGGAACATGGTTAAGAATTCAGTTTCTACTAGGAACCAGTATTAAGCCAAAAGCTGTTTCTGGTTATACCTATAGTCCTAGCTACTTGGGAGGTTGAGAGCTGAGGATTGTGCTTGAAGCCAGCCTGGCATATGATGCCAGACCTAAGGGTCTATACATGGTTTGTGTAAGGGTCAGCCAAGCCAGAAGCTGGTGGCTCATACCTGTAATCCTAGGTTTTCAGGAGGCTGATATCTGAGGTTCACAGTTCAATCTAGCCTAGGCAGAATAAGTCTGAAACTCTTACCTCCAATTAATCACAGAAAAAGCCAGAAGTGTTGATGCAACTCAAGTGGTAGAGTGCTACCCTTGAGCAAAAGGAGCTAAGGGATGGCACCCAAAACCAGAGTTCGAGCCCCAGGATGAGGGAAAAATGTCAGAGTTCCAAGCAACACTTCGACCTGCCATTGGCCCTTCTACCACAATCAACTCTAATGGATCATTTGGCTGCATGTCAGAACAGCTTATATTTCAGCTTAAAACTGTTGGAAAGTCTTCTCTTGCTCTAGGTTCCACACAGAAATCGAAGCCCTTTGGAGAAAGAGCAAGTGGATTGGAATAACATACTCAAAGAAGTATATTGCCTTTTAAATAGTAAGATCGGCTCAGAGTGTCATATCATGATACCTAGATATCTAGGTATCATGGATATCTAGGGACATTTTGACATTCATCACTCCATTGGGCCACCTGGAAAACTCAGGAATTTGAAGACACTTCGATTTTTGTCAGATTTCTTTCTATAAATGTCTTCCTGAACAGTCTAGAATAGCTAACAATTCTAGTCTTCCAGATCTAATCCACATAACATTATCAACATCAATGTAATGGACTTGTGTGATGTCCTATGAAGTGAGTGGTGGTTAAAGTCTCTGCAGACTAAAATAGACCCTTTGGGAGAGAGTTAATGCCCTCTTGCAAAAAGATAGTGAAGGCGTATGACCAGCTGACATCAACTGACTTCCAGTGGTCTTTAGTATCAGGCAAGGAGAGAACATTTGTCAGTACAATAGCTGCATGCCAGCTGCCAGGGGATATGTCAGTTTATTCAGGCAATGAAATCACATCTGGAACAGCAGGTGCAATTGGAGTCGCCACCTGGCTAAGTTGGTAATATTCGACTGCATTCTCAATACCTGTCAGCTTTCATTTTGCCAAATGGAAGATAAAAGGAGAATGCAGGGATCTCTCCCTGCCCAGCCCATCCAACTTTCAAGTCCTTGAAGTGGCACCCGTCTTTGAAATCTGAGATCTCTCTGGGGATGTAATATTGCTTATGGTTAACTAGTTTCCCAGATACAGACAGTTCTAAGGATTTCCAAAGGATCTTGAGGAATCCAATGAGAGAATTCTTCCACTTGCCCAATGTGTCTGTTTCATTTATCCATTACAGAACTGTGGAAATAACCCATACTGTATGATGTACCTGAGTTGACATTTTATCAATTATCTGATCTCAATAAGACTTTATTTAGATTGGGCTTCAGTTGGGGTCTTCTGGAATCTGTGACAGATCAGAGCCAGTGTGTATTAATTTTCAAATGCCTACTCATTTCCTTTTTTCCCCCCAATACATATTTATCCTAGTTGAATTGGCTTGAGTGTAAAAAATGACTATGTCTATGGTGCTCTATTTGGGTGATTCAAGTTAGATTTCTCTTCAACAGAACCAATAAGATGTGCATGCAAAGCAGGTTCATGTACACTGGATCCTGCTTCAGCCCTCTGCATCTTAGCTGTAGTTTCTACTACTTGCACAAGTCTGGTGAGACTTGGTCATACAAGCTAAGCACAAGTTTAGCCTAGGATTTAGGAAAGCTATCTCTTCAAGATTTAGGAAAGCTTCTGCAATGGATGGATCTTTGTCTGTGAATATCTAACTTTTAACTGTAGCTGAAGGACTCAGAACAGCAATCAATCCTGGATTTCATATCTTGGTGAAACATGAGTCTCTAGGCTACAATGTTGGGAATGGAGTACAATCTGTTCTGGCCAGTTCTTCCTTGTCTTGTGATGTTGCTTTCCCAGTACAATTTACACTTGTTCTTAGTTACCATAAACAGAAGCAGTGAGAGGATTAGGGAATTCAAAGGTCATCAAGAGACTTACTCTGTAATATATATTTGTATATATATACACATATAAGTATACATATTGCATAAATATATATGTTATAGTGTGTTATATGTATATTACAGGGCAATACATGTTCATATATTCTAAATAAAATATATGAAATTGATAAATACCTTATAAAAATAAATTATGCATCCATCTTATCTGCAGTTTTATTTTAAAGAATTATCTGGTACAATTATGAGATTTGATAATGTAAAAGCTATAGGTTTAACCTCAGGAAGGAGTGGGTAGTCGAGGTAGAATTTTCTCTTCTTTAAGAAACTTCTTAAGGACTTGAAGGCCGATCCTTAAAGCTCTCAAGGACTTTGAACTGTTTGGATGGTGTGCACCACATTTTTTTTTTTTGTCGGTTGTGGAGCTTGAACTCTGGGCCTGGGTGCTGTCCCTGAGTTCTTCAGCTTAAGGCTAGTGCTCTACCACTTGAGCCACAGCGCCACTTCCAGATTTTTCTTCTTATGTGGTGCTGAGGAATCGAACCCAGGGCCTCATGCATGCAAGGCAAGCGCTCCACCACTGAGCCATCTTCCCAGCCCTGTGCACCACATTTTTAAAGGTAATCTCCTTTACTTAATTAAAGAATTACTGTAAAGTTAATTGATTGTAGATGCTAATACACATACAAATACCAAATCACAGTAACACCCACATTAGTGTTTCATTAAAAGACTAAGTGCTATAACCACCAAATTAATGCATACAACAAACAGTCACATCATAAAATATTTTTACATATATTGAAATAGTCATATGGCCTGTTAACTTAATGAATTATATCAGTATTTAATGCTAATACTAATTTTAATTTTAAGATAAGACTTTTTTGGTCAAAATGTATTATCTTTAAAAATCATATTAATGAATTTTATTGCTAAAATATTTTAACGAATGTTTGAATATGTTACTTATGAGTGATACATATATGCATACATATATGAGTGCATAACATACATATGTATATATACACATGTGTATACATGAGTATATACACATCTCTTTCTGTACTGTTTATAGTTTTGATATCATGGTAATTCTGGACTTCTAGAATGAGTTGGCAAGTCATTTGCTTTCAGTTTTTAATTTATTTTTTATGATGTTCTAATTGGCTGGACATTGCCTAGAAAGAACTTTCAAATTGTGTTCAAGTCTATTTTTGATTAGTACTAGAATGGAATATAGTTTTCCATTCATTAATTCTTTGTGTGTGTATGTGGTGTGTGTGTGTGTGTGTGTGTGTGTGTGTGTGTGTGTGTGTGTTTGTGCTGGTCTTGGGGCTCAAACTCAGGTCCTGGGCACTATCCCTAAGCTTTCTCAAAGCTAGGACTCTACTTTGAGCCACAGATTCACCTTCAGACTTTTTTTGTGGCTAATTGGGGCTAATGGTCTCAAAGGACTTTCCTGCCTAGGCTGGCTTCAAACTGTGATCCTCAGATCTCATCCTGAGTAGCTAGGATTACAGGTGTGAGCCACCAGCACTCAGGTTCATGCATTTATTTTTAATATATTTGTATCATCATATAAATGGAATTCTGACAGGTTACTTGCAGATTTTTCCTTTTCCCTCAACATGTCAAACTCTGCCTTTTATCTCAATACTTAAATATTTACATTTATTATGAGTATATAGTGAGTCTAAGTCTACCTCCTTGCTATTTGCTTTTCACATATATTATTCACATGTTATTATTTTTTCATTTTTTGTTTGAGTGTTTTCATAATAAAATGTTATCTATTTTGTGATCTTACTTACAATATATATTTAGTGTTTCCTTTAGTGCCTATAATATCTATCTTCAGCTCAATGCTGTCTCCTATCAGACTTTAATGAGCTTAAATTAAAAATTTGTCTTGAGCTCTAACATAGTTTTAGGAAATTTGTTTATGATGCACTTTCTTTCTTCATTTTTCATGTATTTGGGCTTGTTGAGCTTTTCATGGATCTGTGGATTTATGTTTTTCCTTAGATCAGCAAAATTTTTGATAAGTATTATTTTAAAACTATTTTTCTGACATGTTAAATACTTTGTTTGAGAGACTCCAGAAATAGGTTTACGAGGCCTTGTGACATTGGCAGAAGGCTCCCTGATGTGTCTTTGAACTCCTGGTTCAAGTGGTAAGTGATGAGTACCTTTCCTCTAGTCCTTTCAAGTGTGTTTTTCCTTTGCCTGGAGTAATGTCTTCCCTCTTGTGTTCTGGTTCATACTCAGCTGAAGGTCTTAGATCCTCTGCAGATATTCAGAGATTTTTCTGTATTCAGCTTTCTCCTTTCCAGTAGTCTGGTTAGTGTGCTCTAGCTGCCTTGGCTGTCACACTGATAGTCTATCTTCTCAAGTTGGACAGCCCACCTATTTCTGCTTAGAGTGGAAGAATAATCCTCTTGGCTAGTAGTTGTACAACTGTGGGATTCACCATGGTGTTTGTTTTTCCACATAGGAGTGTGCCTTGTCTAGAAAGCATGATTTCATGTATTTTTCTGGTTCTATAGTTGTTTAAGGAGGAAACATAGATAGGGTCTCTCTGTCCTATCATAAATTACCCTGGTTTCCATTTTAGATTTCAGACACAGGTGATTGATCTCATTGTTCTTCACAGTTAATTTCAGATCACTTTGGCATATGTAAGGAAGTACTTGCTTTTATTTTTCATTTTTCCCCTTGCCATTCTCAATCTCATTTCTTTCCTTTACTATGATGGGCTAATTCATATACTTTGTCTAAGTTCTTATAAATATGTATTCTTAGATTTGGAATTGCATTTTCTGTACTTACTCTCCTGGAATGACCACTTAGAGTTCCTTCTACAATGGGTTAGCTTATTTATTTTTGTTTGAGTTCTGCAAACATGTGTTGTTGGACTGTTTGGGACATTTTAGACTCATGTAAATGTTATTAAACTTAAGTTAACCCAGTCTAACACCAAATAAAGCTGTGATGACTATGCACATTTTCTCTTATATATTTAGGTTTCCCCTGCATGGTATGGGAATATCCATGTGTTCTCATTTTCCCACCCACAGAGCAAAATTTTTGTCAGAATCCCAAGTCAAAAATAGGCTAACTGATGTGTTTCTTTCCACCAAGGCTTATTTTACCTTATATTTTCCCAAAGAAGAACAAAAGGCAAAGTACTTTCATGAGTTTACTATGAAATAATAGATTAACATGACTGCTGTCTCCAAGAATTCATTCTCCTTTTCTGTTAGTAAAGTTTAGAATGGCCACCTGACTGCTCAGCTATGGACATTTCCCAATCTTCCCTAGAGACAGCATCTCACTCTAGAATACCAGCTAGCAAGGAATTGATAACTTAGAACCCAAAATAGAAGCAACAGTCATATCTTAAGCATAATAAGCAGGTAGCATAAGACCTACCTAGCATAAGGTTTTCCCTAGCCTGCCATAAGATCATGGGCAGCCTCTTAGAGTTATTCATTTTGGAATAGTGGCTTAGAGCAGAATAAGCTTCCATTTAGATATTTTTGCTCTCATAGCACAGCCTATCTCTTTACTGATACAAATGGAAAAATAGGTAATTACGATGAGAACTATGACATAGAAAGCAAACCATTGAGAATCATCGAAAGCCATCAAATCTTGCTAGGCATGAACTGCGAAAACTGGCCTGGGAATAGGAGCATTTTCTTTCCTAGCACTCTTGGAGCCCTTGGTTCTGCTCTCTAAAGCGAATCCTTGGTACATTTTTCTTTGCATTCCCCCTTTGGGATTTCTTTTCCTTCCAATGATTCTCCATATAGGTATGTAGAGTAACACTGCAGAATATGCCTTTTTTTGAGGACCACACACTTTTTGCAGGTCAGTTCTTACCAGTGGAGCTCAAGTGTGGTTTGAAGGACTGAGTAATCTCAAACTATTACCACTGGAGGTTTTTTTTTTCTTTTTGGTATTAATGTAATGTTTTGCATGAGCTTTTTTTTTTTTGTCGGTCGTGGGGGTTAAACTCTGGGCCTGAGTGCTGTCCCTCAGCTTTTCAGCTCAAGGCTAGCACTCTACCACTTGAGTTACAACACCACTTCTGGTTTTCTGGTGGTTTATTGGAGATAAGAGTTTCACAGACTTTCTTGCCCAGGCTGGCTTTGAACCAAGATCTTCAGATCTCAGCCCCCTGAGTAGTTAGGATTACAGGCGTGAGCCACCGGTGCCCGGCTAATGTAATGTTTTGAAATGTAGTAACTTTCCTGATTTGTGTTTGTAACCAGTACCATATAAAAGTAAATGCATCCAGTGAGTTTATTCAGGTGCTGATTTTTTACTTTCAAGTGGTAATAGTTGCTTTCTTTTGTATTTGGCTCATGACTGAGTTGTCAGATTAACTTTTTTTTAATGCCTGTCCTGGCATTTGAACTCAGGGTCTGGGTATTCTCCCTGAGCTTTTGTGCTTAAGACTAGTGCTCTACCACTTGAGCTAATAGTCCACTTTGGCCTTCTTTTGGTATTTAATTGGAGATAAGAGACTCATAGTCTTTCCTGCCCCGGCTGGCTTTGTACTGTGATTCTCAGATCTCAGCCTCCTGAGTAGCTAGGATTACAGGCGTGAGCTATCAGTGCCTGGCTCCAGGTCAATTTCATGGTAACTATTCGAGGCTATTTGTAAAGCTAGTGATGGGAAGACAATCTCTAATCTCACCTTTGCCATTGAATGATCTGACAAACCAGCTGGAAAGAACAGTTAATGGGAGATAGTGAAGAACCACTCAGAATAGCAATCCACTTGCCTGTTATTTGGAAATGTAGGCACTATGATGGCTTTTCCATTACTGCCAATTCCTTAATCTTAGTCTCAGTCAATTAGATTTCACCCTGTCTTTAAGGTTCCGATGCAGAAGTTTTATTTATTTATTTTTAAAATCAGTTTTATTGTGAAAATACTGTACAGAGGAGGGTTACATTTACATGAGCAAGGTAATGAGTACATTTCTTATCAAGCATTGTTGTCTCCGCCTTTGTTTTCCCCTACCATCGTTTCCCTCCCATCTCCACAGCTACACTCCTCTCTACCCCCCCCCAACCTAAATTGTAAAATTTGTTTTTTGACATAGAGTCTTATACATCTCATTGTTGCAATGGGTCAAACTATATCCCTGTTTAAACAATTTGTTTTTTCCCTTCCCTTCCCCAAATTATACCAACATCAAATACAGTGAAGACAGGGGTTACACCATGGGGGAGGGACATACAAAGCAACAAAAAAAAAAATCACGCGGAAAGACTTGGAAAAAATTATATTAGGTGCAGAAATTTTATTTGCCAGTTTTTCTCACAACCAGCTGTTCTCAGCTCAATCCTTTGGTTCATATTTTGCCACAAGGCAGAAATGATGCTAGCTCAAATTTAGTAAATTTCTATTACCAAAAAGAAGAAAAAGATAATAGATATTGAGCACAGTTGGCAGCTTGTGTCACATAGATGGTTAGAAGTAAGGAATAAAATTCATGTTTTTCAGATACCATGGCTTGTTTGTAATTTCCTTATAAATTATTGGAAATAATGCAAGAGTTTATCAATGTGATTGGCTAAAGAGTAACACAAGTATCTTATTTATATTTCTATCTATTTTTAATAAAACTTGAGAACTAAAGTTTATAATAGCAACACCAAATATACATTTAGGTGCCAATCTAACCAAACATATAGAACTTTGTAATGCAATTTATAAAGTTTTATTTAAAAACACTAATATTCAATATTCATGGAAAGAAAGGTGCTATCTATAAAGACATCAATTTTTTTCCAAATTGATTTCTAATGTAATTCCAATAAAAATCCCCAGTATATGACACATGGACTTACAATTTCTATGGAAATTAAAAGGGCTATGGACAAGCAAAATACTAAGAGAAGGAGATAAGTTGAAGGGATTTGCCCTATCAGACATGAAGATTTATTATAAAGTTGTAGTGATTAAAGCTGTGGGGTATTGGTGCTAGGATAGGCAATTTGTCCAATGAAACAAGGTAAAGAGCCAGAAACAAATTCATGAATAAACATGACTTAAGAGGCTGTCAGATGGACTGAAACAAAGGAGAGACTGTTCAATAATAGTTTGGGGACAATTGATTTTCCATACAGAAAAATGACATTAGATTCCTCCTGTACAAAGAGCACAAAAATCAATTCGAGATGGATTAAGGACTTAAATGGGAAAGCAAAACTTTAAACCTGTTGGAAGAAAATGTGAGAAAATATATTTCAGACCTAAAGGGAAGAGAAATAGATCTTTAGAAAGATAAAAGTCACTAACCAAAATAAAAGGATTGCTTAATTTTATGGCAGTAGAATTTCTCTGTGTTATTAGTAACCATTAAGAAAGATTGCTGGGTGCTGGTGGTTCGTACCTATAATACTAACTCTTCAGGAGACTCAAATCTGAGGATCAAAATTTAATTCCAATTAAAGAAGGAAAGGCTGTGAGACTCTTATGTCCAATTAATCATCAGAAGACCAGAAATGAAGGTGTGGCTCATTTGGTTGAGGGCCATCTTTGAGCAATAAAGCTACGGGAGAATGCCCAGGTTTTCAGTTCAAGCCTGGTATGGAATAGCACTCTCTCTGTCTTTCTCTGTCTCTGTCTCTGTCTCTGTCTCTCTCTCTCATACTAAAGAAAACAGAAAGGCAAGCCATATACTAACAAAAGTTCTTTGAAAGTTATATAACTGAAAATATGTTAATATTTAAAAAATAGAAAAAGCTTCAAGTCAATTAGAAAATATAAATAACCCAATTCAAAATCTGGAAAAATAAATAAAAAAGCATTCCACAGAATATAAATACAAATAGCAAATAAGCAGTTAAAATTATTTTCAAACATTAAGTTTGGGAAATGTAACTCAAGGCTTCAATGACTACAACTGTTAAATAGGTGCAAATCAAGGAGTCTGACGATATTTAATGTTAGTGAAGTATGGTTTAATGGAAACCGACAGGCTCTGATAAGTATGTGAAAGTGAAAATACTTTGGGAAATAATTTGGTATTGTAAAATTCAACACTAACAATAATTTCTTTCTCACCAATCTCATTCCAAGGTGTGTGTGTGTGTGTGTGTGTGTGTGTGTGTGTGTGTGTGTGTGTGTGTGTATGTGTGTATGTATAGTCTTACATAATAAGAAATATATAAAATTGAGTACTGGGCACCAGTTTCTTGCACACTTGTAATCCTAGCTACTCAGGAGGCCTAGATCTGAAGATTGCAGCCAGCCCAGTTAGGAATGTCTGTGAGACTCTTATCTTTAGTTCACCTGAAAGTAAGTAAAGGTATGGCTTGAGTGGTAAGAGTACCATCCTTGAGTGAAAATCTAATGGGCAGTGCTCAGTCCCTTATTTCAACCCCAGTACCATCACACACACACACACACACACACACACACACACACACACACAGAGATTTGTCATAGCACTGCTTTTTCCCATACACATGTACACACAAATATACCTTCTGTGTTCACATATACTGGAAACACCTTTCATGCTCATTTGCAGAGTTATACTTACATGCAACAACTTGGACAACTCTCAGTGATGAGACAAGTCTGCTTTTTTTTTTTTTTATAATTTCTTTAAATTGAAAAGGTGATGAACAGGGGTGGTTACAGTTACATAAGAAAGGCAATGAGTACATTTGTTTTTAATCATTGTTACCCCATCCCTCATCTCCCTCTTACCCTCCCTATTCCCCTCCCTCCCGAGTTGTAATGTTCATATCCAACATAGTGTCAGGTGAGTATCAATGTTGCTGTGGTTCATCTGTTGTCCTGCTGTTTCTGTGATTCCATTTCCTTTCCACATATTGTATAATCTTATATGTAAAACATGAAGTACAAAAAAACTAAGAAAAAAATGAAGAAAGAATAAAATAATAGAATAAAAGAACAATCTACATACAGCGTCTAATAAGAACCTCTTGTTTCCACATATTGGAGTTCACGTTGATATGCTTCATTATATATGGCCCTATGCACTCAGTAGTTGGGTTATTGAGATCCCCTATTAAAAATATCATATACAGCTGGGCGCCGGTGGCTCATGCCTGTAATCCTAGCTACTCAGGAGGCTGAGATCTGAGGATCACTGTTCAAAGCCAGCCTGGGCAGGAAAGTCTGTGAGACTCTTATCTCCAATAAAAACCACTAGAAAACAGGAAGTGGCATTGTAGCTCAAGCGGTAGGGCACTTGCCTTGAGCTGAAGAGCTGAGAGACAGCACCCAGGCTCAGAGTTCAAGCCCCACAACTGACAAAAAAAATGATCAAATACATATTCTAGTTTTTACAAATGAGGGAGATCATGCACTTTTTTTTTTTATTTTCCTTTCTTTTCTTTTTCCTTTTTTCTGTTGATCGTGGGGGTTGAACTCTGGGCCTTGGGTACTGTTCCTCAGCTCTTCAGCTAGCACTCTACTACTTGAGCCACAGCGCCACTTCTGGATTTTCTGGTGGTTACTTGGAGATCAGACTCTCATGGACTTTCCTGCCCAGGCTGGTTTTGAACCACGATCCTCAGATCTCAGCCTCCTGAGTAGCTAGAATCACAGGTGTGAGCACCCAGTGCCCGGTTTGCAACCTACTTTTCTTTGGGTCTGGCTTACTTCACTTAATATAATTTTTCCAAGTCTTTCCATTTCCTTACGAATGGAGCAATGTTAGTCTTTCTGATGGAAGCATGGAATTCCATTGTGTGTATGTACCATATTTTCTTGATCCATTCATCTACTGAGGAGCACATGGGTTGGTTCCAGATCTTAGTTATGGTAAATAATGCTGCATGAACTTTGTCATGCTGGTAGCTTTAGTGTAGCCTTGTTTGTGATCATTTGGGTAAATGCCAGGAGTGGGATTGCTGGGTCATAGGAAAGCTCTATGTTTAGTCTTTTGAGGAACCTCCACACTGCTTTCCAGAGTGGTTGAACAAGTTTGCACTCCCACTAATAGTATAAATAGTGTAGTAGCATTCCTTTTGGCCACAACCTCACCAGCCTCTGTTGTTAGATTTCTTGATTATGGCCATTCTAACTGGGGTGAGGTGGAATCTCAGTGTTGTTCTATTTGCATTTCTTTTATAGCCAGAGATATTGAACAATTCTTCATGTGAAAGACAAGTCTCCCAAATTAATTTTCAGGCATCTATTAAGATGTAGAATAGGACTGAGCTCGTGCCTGAGATTCTGCATTTCAGGTGATGTTACTGCTGTTTGACCTCAGTCACATTTTGAGTAGCCTAGATGTTAAGCTCCAAATGACAAATTCTTTCTTAATAGAACTCAAAACCAAGCTAATATAGTGAATGTTGTTTGATTGTATTATACACACACATGAGACAAACTAAACAGACATAAAATGGCAATCATAAAATTTAGGATACTGGTTTTATCTAGGGAGACAAGATAAGATGTTAAAGTCTATTATTTTGGGTAGAAGCAAGGTACTGGTAATGTAGTTCATCAACTGTGGGGTTTGTCATGGATTATATTAAGTAAGTTGCTCTGTAATCTTACCTCTCCCTGACATTGACTCATACTTGGTGAAAAGATAACATTGGATTAGTAGGCACTTTCAATTCTCACAATGTGTCAGAATCACTTACAGAGAATTTTTTTCTTTTTTCTTTTTGTTTCTTTTGTCTGTCATGGGGCTTGAACTCTGGGTCTGGGTACTGTCCCTGAACTTTTCATTTCAAGGTGAGTGCTCTACCACTTGAGCCACAGTGCCACTTCCTGTTTTCTGGTAGTTAATTGGAGATAAGAATCTCATGTGATGTTCCTGCCCAGTCTGGCTTTGAACCTCAATCCTCAAATGTCAGCCTCCTGAGTAGTTAGGATTACAGGTGTGAGCCACTGGCACCAGGCTTATCCTGGAGAGATTTAAAAACCACCAGCCATTCCAATTTGATCTATTTGGTCCAATTTGGTCTGGTTGAAACCTGGGTGTCTGATTTGATGGGTCTGTTTAAAACCCCAGTACTGGGGTTTTCTTAAATGTTGCCATATGCTGCTAATGGGCAGTTTTAAAAATTAGAGTGACATAGCTAGGCATTGGTGGCTCACATTTATAATCATTCGAGCTTGCTCTGCAGGCTGAAATCTGAGGATCATGTTTTGAAGCTATCCCAGGCAAGAAAGTGCATTACATTCTCATTTTCAGTTAACCAGAAAAATGACAGAAGTGGAGAAGAGATGTGGCTCAAGTGGTAGAGTGCTAGCCTTGAATGGAAAAACCTAAGGAACATGCCCAGGCTCTACTACCATCACAAAACAAACAAGCGAACAAAAAATAACCCCCTATAATGGGAGGGAAGGGATGATAGGGGGAAAACAAAGGAGGAGGCAACAATGCTTGATAAGAAATGTACTCATTACCTTGCTCAGGTAACTGTAACCCCTCTGTACGGTACTCTCACAATAAAAAACTTTAAAAAAAAGCAAAAGAAAAAATTAAAGAGTGACAGCACTTCTAACATTCCCCTAATACAAATTGTGTGTGGTTTGAGTATGCAAAATTAATCTTGTTTTCTTGTTAACTCAACTTCTTGGGAAAGAATATTGTGGTTATGAATGGAGCAATATTATTCTTTCTCGTGGAAACAGAATTCCATTGTGTATATGTACCACATTTTCTGGTTCTAAATATCCTGGTTGAGTGAAAGTGCCATGATCTTCAGTAATTAAGACAGGGTTCTTGAATTCTTTTTTTTTTTTTTAATTTAATTTTATTTTATTTGAGAACATACTGTACAGAGGGGTTACATTTACATGGGCAGGATAATGCATACATTTCTTACCAAGCATTGCAGCCTCCTCCTTTGTTTACCCTTCACCTCCCTTCCCAGCCTCCCCCCTCCACCCCATCCTTCCCCCCCTCCCCCCCACACCGACATTGTAAATCTCATTTTTTTTTTAAATTTTATTTTATTTTATTTGAGAACATACTGTACAGAGGGGTTACAATTACGTGGGCAGGAAATGCATACATTTCTTACCAAGCATTGCAGCCTTCTCCTTTGTTTACCCTTCACCTCCCTTCCCAGCCTCCCCCCTCCCCCCCACCCAATCATACCCCCCCCCCCCCCACACCGACATTGTAAAGCTGGTTTTGACATGACATTTTGTACTTCTCATTGTTGCAACAGGTCCACCTGAATCCTTAAACGACTTGTTTGTCCCCATCTCCTCCACAAGTTATACTGACATCAAATATAGTGAAAGCGGGGGTTACACTGTGGGGGAGGGACATACAAAGCAACAAAGAAATAATCTTATAAATGCGTTAGAAACACATGCATGAAAGAAAAAAAACATTAAAATATATATTTAAGGGTTCGTTTTCCTAACATCACATTATCTGACCTTGACTCATACATATACTAGATATTGCAAATAAGGGAAACCATGGGACCTATGTTTCTTTGGGCCTGGCTTACTTCACTTAATAAAATTTTTTCCAAGCCTTTCCATTTCCTAACAAATGGGGAAATGTCATTCTTTCTGATGGAGGCATAGAATTCCATTGTGTATATATACCACATTTTCTTGATCCATTCATCTACTGAGGGGCATCTGGGTTGGTTCCATATCTTAGCTATGGTAAATAATGCTGCAATAAACATAGTTGTGCTGGTAGCTTTAGTGTGGTCTTGTTTGTAAACATTTGGGTAAATGCCCAAAAGTGGGATTGCTGGGTCATAGGGGAGTTCTATGTGAAGTCTTTTGTGGAACCTCCATACTGCTTTCCAAAGTGGCTGAACAAGTTTACATTCCCACCAACAATGAAGTAAGGTTCCTTTCTGTCCACATCCCCTCCAGCATTTGTTGTTGTTAGAGTTCTTGATTTTTGCTGTTCTAACTGGAGTGAGGTGATATCTCAATGTTGTTTTGATTTGCATTTCTTTTATGGCTAGGGATGTTGAACATTTCTTCATGTGACTATTGGCCATCCTTCTTTCTTCTTCAGAGAAGTTTCTCTTTAAGTCTTTCGCCCACTTATTTATTGGGCAGTTGTTTCTTTGAGGATTTGTTGTTGGGGGGTTTAATTTTTTGAGTTCCAAGTATATTTTAGATATGAGACCCTTGTCCGTTGTATGGCTAGTAAAGATCTTCTCCCAATCCGTGGGCTTTCTATTGATCTTGCTAGCTATGTCATTTGCCCTGCAGAAGCTCTGCAACTTTATGCAATCCCATTTGTCCAACCTTTCTTTGATTTGTTGTGTTTCCGGGTCTCTATTCAGAAAATTTCGGCCTGAGCCAAGGAGACCTAGGGTTTCTCTTATTCCATCCTGTAATGTTTTCAGAGTGTCTGCTTTGAGTTCAAGGTCTTTGATCCATTTGGAGTTGATTCTGGTGCAGGGTGATATATAAGGATCTAGCTTTAGTTTCCTACATGTAGTTAACCAATTTTGCCAGCACCATTTACTGAAGAGGCTGTCTTTCTTCCATTGTATTGTTTTAGCTCCCTTATCGAAGATTAGATGGCTATAGGTCTGTGGGTTCATTTCTGGGTTTTCAATTCTATTCCATTGGTCCTGAGGTCTGTTCTTATGCTAATACCAAGCTGTTTTGATTACTATGGCTTTATAGTAGAGTTTGAAATTTGGTATTGATATTCCTCCAGCAGTGTTCTTTCCGTTGAGGAGCGTTTTTGCTATTCGGGGTCTTTTATTGTTCCATATGAATTTTTGGATTGCCTCTTCTATTTCCTTGAAGAATGAGGGTGGAATTTTGATAGGTATTGCGTTGAATTTGTAGATAGCCTTGGGAAGTATTGCCATTTTCACGATGTTAATCTTTCCAATCCAGGAGCATGGGAGGTTTTGCCATTTTTTAAGTTCTGTGTTGATTTCCTTTTTCAAGATTTTAAAGTTTTCATCATAGAGATCCTTCACTTCTTTAGTTAAGTTAATTCCTAGGTATTTTATTTTTTGTGGGGCTATTACAAATGGAGTGGCTTTCCTAATTTCAGCCACACTTCTTGAATTCTTTATGTATTTATTATGTATAGTTATTTACTTATTGTGCTGGTATTGAGGCTTGAAGTCAGGGTTTCAGGCTATCACTTGGCTTTTTCACTCAAGGCTGGTGCTCTACTACTTGAGCCACATTTCTACTTCTAGCTTTTAATTGGCTAATTGGACATCAGAGTCTCCTGGGCTTTTCGGCCTGGGCTGATTTTGATCTTCCATCCTTAGATCTGAATAGCTAGGATTTGAGACATTTTAAAATGGGAATCTTTGTGATCCTAGGGGTAGTGTCACTATTATTTGCTGGCATGTAGTACAATGACCATCAGAATTGCCACTTGCTGGACATAGGAAGGTGCCTACAGATAGTTCAGTGTGCTCTGGTTCACTGAGTATTAACCAGTGCTTCCTCCTGGCTTATCTTCACCTTTCCTGGGGCTCCCACACTTACCTTTCCTCTATGAAGCCATTACCACTTCTCAGTACCATCATTTGTTTGCACTTGGCCATGAGTCCTTCCATGGTAGGATCTGGTTGGACTATTCTTAGACTCCCAGCATGCAGCCCAGTGCCACCATAACTGTTTGGTGAAGCCAATTGATTAATGAGTTTTGAAAGAAATTTTATGAAGTGTTATGACCCTTGCTGCTTTGGTCCTGGTTATAATTTAATTTCTTTTAATTTATTCATCTGTAGAGAGTGTCTTGCTACTTATGCTGTGCAGATACATGCAGAATAAGTAATTTATTAAGTTCAAGATGTATCTTGTAAATTTCACCTATTAAATAAGCTTTTTTTTAAGGGCAGTTTTAGCTTCACAGTATAATTAAACAGATAGTATAAAGTTCCATTGTGCTTCATGCTCTAAACTGTGCTCAACCTCCCCTCCCTTAATGTCCCCTTCCAGGGACAGTCAGTCAATGAATTCGCAACAGCACATCACTATGACCCAAGTCCATAGTTCACACTAGAACTCACACTTGGTGTTATGCACTCCATGCTTTCCACAGGTATAACAAACAATATGTAGCTAAAAGCATAGTATCATGAAGAATAGTATTACCTCTCTAAAATGCTCTATGTTCTGCTCCACCTAGTCATCCTCTCTCCAAACACTTGGCATTGATCCTTGTACTCTCCTCATACTTTGGCTATTCCAGAATGCACTAGGGTAGGGATTGTATAGTGTATAGCTTTCCAGATCAGTTTCTTTCACTAATATGCTTGACAGCTCATTTCTTTTTAGTCCATTGTCTGAATGTACTTTGGGTCATTTATTTATTCAGACATAGGAGAATATCTCGATCACTCCTAAGTTTTGGTAATTATAAATAAAGGTTTAGTACGGACAGATGTTCAGCTGTTTTATTTATTTGACAATACTAGGGTTTGAACTTAATGCCTCACACTGCTAAACTCACTCCTCTAACCCCTTCATTTTGTCTTATTATTACTATTAGTGTGTGTGTGTGTGTGTGTGTGTGTGTGTGTGTGTGTGCCAGTCCTGGGGCTTGAACTCAAGTACTAAGTGCCATCCCTGAGTTTTTGTGTTCAAAGCTAGCCCTCTATTACTAGCACCACAGCTCCACTTCTGTCTTTTTTTGGTATTTAGTCATAGATAAGAGTCTCATGGACTTTCCCGCCCAGCCTGGCTTTGAACCCTGATTCTCAGATCTCATCCTCTTGGTAGCTAGGTCATGAGCCACCAGTGCTCAGCTATTACTACTACTACTACTACTACTACTACTAGTAGTAGTAGTAGTAGTAGAATAGGATCTCCTGTTTGTGCTTGCAGTTTTTCTCTGGGTCTTGATGCTCCTACTTATGCATCCTTGTTAGCTGGATGAAACCATCATGCCAGATTGAGATGAGGTCTCACTAATTTTTTGCATGGGCTGGCCTTGGACTACCATCCTCTTAATGTCTGCCTCCTGAGTAGCTGGGATTACACAGTAACTCCTGGGATATAACAGATACCTGTGCAGATAGATCCAATACAACTCACCAAAGAGACAAGTTGCACTGTATATTCCTGCTGGGCAGTTTCTTAACCAATCATCCAATGAACAAAAGACTTCTTGGAAGTATAAATGAAAGGTGAGGAGCAGTAGGAAAGAGAGAGACTGAGAAAATAAGCAAAACTAATGAATGGGCCCAGAATTTGGTGAGGTGAGAGGAGACTTGTGCAGGTAATTTCTTCATGGAGGAGGTTTGGAGTCTTAGGTGACAGGCAGGTTGTCTGTGGAGTCCTATTTGGGAACCAAACCTGACAGAGCCCAGACAAACAGCATTGAGGAATTTCCTTAATGAGCTGCAAGAGTGAAAATCCTACCTTCTTCTAGGAAGGGTCTAGAAAGAAGAGAGCCTGGGGACCCAGGGAATGTCTACTGAGCTATTTTGGGTAGCAGAAGAAATAACAAAGACTCTGAGAGCAAAGTGAAAGGGGCTTGGAGGGAGAGTTACAGCTGTCAGGAAAAGAGGACTGATGGAGCACTCCTGACCAGCCTTCCTGCTTTCTCTACAAATAAACCTTCTCTGTCAATAAACCTTGCCTGTAAGCCCTTTATTCTGAAGTACAAACCCCAAGGTATCTGATTTATCTTTTCACTTGTCCATGTCTCCTTTGAATTGTTTCTTATCCTGCAGGGACTTCCATCTTGTCATCTTCTAATATGAAAATGCCTTCCCTTTCTGTTTCCTTTCTTCAACACTAACCTTTAACCTTCTTAATCTCTCTTGCTGTTCCCTAACCATCTCTCTCCTCTTCTTCCTCCTCTTCCTTCATCTTCTTCTCTTTTGGAGACATGAGGGTTTGAACTCATGGCCTTGCACTTGTTAGGCAGATTCTCTACTTCTTGAGCCATGCCTCCAGCCCATTTTTGTGTTGATTCTTTTCTTTTTATTTTTTTGAGTCCGGTCGTGGGGCCTGAACTCTGGGCCTGGGCACTGTCCCTCAGCTCTTCAGCTCAAGGCTACCGCTCTACCACTTGAGCCACAGCACCACTTCCGGCTTTTTTCTTTTTGCTTATGTGGTGCTGAGGAATCGAACCCAGGGCCTCGAGCATGCAAGGCACGAGCTCTACCACTGAGCCACCTTCCCAGCCCCTGTGTTGATTATTTTCAAGGTAAGGTTTTGCTTTATACCCCAACTGGCTTGGACTACCATCCCACTTTCCCCCTGTCACTGGAAATGTCAGGTAAGCAATACTGCATCCAGCTATTATGTTTTCTCTAGTGGCTGGAATAGCAAGTATTTACTACCATTTCCAGACATTATTTGAGATGGAGTCAAGTGAACTTACTTTCCCCAGAATTGTCCCATTGAACCATGTTCTCCTGATTTCCATTTCCCAAATAGCTAAGATTACAGGCTTGAACCATTGTGTGCAGCTACTATTCCCTAATTGCACCTATAGGAATTAAAGAATGCAATACTTTAATTGCATATGACTACTTACAAAAAGTGGTTGTATCTTTTATACCTTCTCAGTATTTGGAAAACAGCTTTAAACATGTACAGATACACAAAACCCTGACAGGATGGGTGAAGTCATCATCTTCTATCTTTACACCAAAATTCAATGAAACCATTGCTAAGAACACCCAGTTCTTAGAACATGTTCTCTAAAAATTTCAGTAGTATGCAGTTTTGAGCAAGGATGCACAGATGCTGGGACAGGTGCCCTAGAACCAATTCTATGCCATGATTTGCAAAAGCCATGTGAGTTAAGACAAGACAGCCGACTTTCCTTTGCCTCAGTTTCCATGTTTGGGGTACTGAGAACTGTTTTGAGGGAAGTGTTCATAAAATACTTTTAAACATTTGATTAGCATACATTAGTTGTAAAAGGGTTTGCTGTGATATTTGTATATATTTATTCAAGATATCTCAATCAACTGTCAACCTTCCTCATCCCACTTCTTCTTAAAATAACTTTAACAAGTTTCATTGTTCTATTTTCATACATGCAAATAGGCTACAAAGACCATAATCATCCTCATTCACCATCTTCATTAGCCCAAACCCTCATGATGGTGCCCAACCTCCACCAGAGCCTGTTTTGCTTTTCTATAATTCATGTGTTATTTTTATTGTGTGTACTGATTTTTTTTTACTAGCACAAAACCCTGTACATTCTAAGTGCTATAATTGTACACGAATATTTTTGTGTGCTGGTACGGAGGTTTGAACTTAGGGCCTGCGTGCTATTCCTTAGTGCTTTTTAATTGTAAAGGTGATGTACAAAGGGGTTAAAATTACATATGGAGGAGGGGGGGTTAAGGGGGGAAAACTGGGAGAAAATGAGGGAAGAAATGAACACTATTCAAGAGGAAAAGTAGTGTCATGCACCACTGGCTCACATCTGTAATCCTAGCTACTCAGGAGGCTGAGATCTGAGGATCGTGGTTCAAAGCCAGCCTGGGCAGGAAAGTCCATGAGAGTCTGATCTCCAATTAACCACCAGAAAATTGGAAGTGGCCCTGTGGCTCAAGTAGTAGAGCACTCACCTTGAACTGAAAAGCTCAGGGACAGTACCTAGACCCAGAATTCAAGCCCCATGACCAATTTAAAAAAAGAGAAAAAAAAAGGAAAAAAAAGAAATGTATTATCCCTTAGCTTTTGTGCTAAGGCTGGCCTTATATCACTTGAGCCACAGCTCCACTTCCAATTTATTTTTCTTTCATTTTTAAATTTTTGGTCGGTCATGGGGCCTGAACTCTGGGCCTGGGCACTGTCTCTCAGCTCTTCAGCTCAAAGCTAGCACCCTACCACTTGATCCACAGCACCAGTTCCAGCTTTTTCTGCTTATGTGGTGCTGAGGAATCAAACCCAGGGCCTCATGCATGCAAGGCAAGCACTCTACCACTGAGCCACCTTCCCAGCCCTTCTTCCATTTTTTTTTTTTTTTGTGGAGGGAATAGTTAATTGGAGAAAAAAAAATCTCATGAAGTTTTCTTTCTGCACTGGCTTTGCACTGCAATCCTTTTGGATCTCAGTCTCCTGGTTAGTTAGGATGTGAGTCACCAGCTCCTGGTGGAAATTATTGGTATTTTTAATGAGAGGCTAAATATTTGCTTTTACACTAGACAACATTTTTCAGGCTCTCAGGGCTCTGCCTTTTAAAATTCTCCCTTCATGGGGTGAGGAATGTGTGTAGACAGGGAGGGGGAAGAGACAAGAGAAATGTTCAGGGAGCAAAAATATTTCTAAGCCTTGAGCTGGGTGTTCGGTTCATGCTCAGACACAGCATGGAAGACTCTAGCTCACATCAACAGGTTCCCCTGGGGTCCCCAGCCCTTGCCTTCATGCATGCAGAGACATTTTCCTGTTGTACACTGGTATTTAATTTTATCTTCTTCAGCTTTCTACTGTGGGGACTTGCTGGTGGTGGAATGAAAAATTTTATCATTATTTCTAATTTTTCCCAATGCCTCCGTCATTGAAGGTTTTAAATCCAAGTCATTTGGGTGTCATCAAGGCATCAGGTTTAAAGAGGAAAGATGATGAATCGTGAATGTTTATGAGGGAACAGTAGCAATTATAATGATGGTAATGAAGAGTGAAGTGAAGTGATAGGCCTAGTGGGATGCTTCCCCAGAGCCTAGGATGGTGGAGGAAAGTGGTCCAGTGGGCTTGGACATTACCATTGTACCAAGATGGATGGAGCTTCTTATCCAAGAGCCTTTCCAGATACATTATTATTATTTTTTAGAATATGCCTCTTGGAACCAGGTTTGCAAGTTTTACATTGAGTGAACAGCTATTTCTTATGTTAAGTTATTTCAGCTGAAGAATAGAGAATTGTTGAAATAAATGGCTGGAGAATTCGAATTGCATTCATTTTTGACATTGGAACTGACAAATAGCTTCATTCCCCACTGAAATGGAAACCTTATTATTCTGAGACACAGGCAAGTTCGAGGAGAGGGGGCTGTCTGCATTTTATTTTACTGTAACTGGTCTAGATGTGATGACAAAGTAAAATAAAATGCTTTTTTTGAAATCCTACTGGGATCTATCCTTTGGCCTATTCTCCACATTTGACTGGAAATAAAGTCAATTAAGACAGATTCATTTATAGCCAGTATTAAACTTGCTCCAACAGCTGGAGCTCTCAGGTGGAGCAGGGCCGGTAGGCTGTGGAGGTGATGAGAGAACAAGCCATCCTGATGAGTTGAGTTGGAACACCTGCCGCCAGCCTGATCCCCACCCACTGGGGGCCTCGCATCACCAAGAAGGAATGCTCTGTACTGGGGTTAGACTTAGTGGATGTGGAGAAGGCATTTTCCAGGGTCTGGAAAAGTGTTCCTATAAAAATTAGATACGCAACAGCCTTGGATGTCTGTCATTGTTTTCTACGAAAATCATTGTGAGGGGGGATGAGCTGAATGTCAGTTCCAGTAGAAGCTAAGAACAGAGCAAGCTGCAGGCTATGGGGCTGGCTGGTTAGATTTGCCTGGACACTCATGTTGCAGAAGCTTGATCTTTCTAACAATGTCCTCATGGGCACAGCTGCTCATCTTCTACCCACTATCCTTTCTTGCTCATTTGTTTTTCTTTGTGTCTTATTGGGGCTTTAACGCAAGGCCTGGTTGTCATCTCTTAGCTTTTACACTCAAATCTGGTGCTCTACCACTTGAGTCTACTTCTGACCTTTTCCTAGGTCCTTGGAGATAAGAGATTCATGGATGTTCCTTTCTTTGAAGAGCAAAGAAAGGATAAAAGGGCAAGAGAGAAGATCCAAGTCTAAGGATTGACTGGATTTGTTCCAGTCATTTGTCTATGGTATATAGTTCTGTAGTGTGGTCTAGAGAAGAAAGACACTGCTTTAGGGCACCAAGGAAGATGATCTCATGATTTCCAACTCAGGCATACACATCAGAAAGGAACAAAAAGGACAGAAATTAGTTTTCAAGGCAGAAGCAATTATTGCCCCCAAAGGGTAGTTTGAATGTAATTTTTCTTGAAGACCTCAGTGTTTTTTTTTTGAATTAGATGTTAACTGTTGACTATAGAGTGATACTGTATTAATGAGCTAATCACTGCTTTGCCTTCTGGCTAATGTCAAGTGTGGAATCAATGAGCTGAATCTCCCAAGTCCATTCAGGCTGCCATGACAAAGTATTTTAAATGGGTGACTTACAAACATTATAAATGTATTTCTTACAGTTCTGGAGACTGGGAAGTATGAGATCAAAGCATCAGTAGATTTGGTGAGGCCTCAATTTCTGGCTCATGGATGACCATACTCTTACCATGTCCTCACACAGCAGCAGGGTAAGGGAGCTCTCACTGATCTCCCTTGTGAGAGTTGCACCCTTGGATTTCATCATATGAATGAGGAAAGACACAAGCATTCAGACCACAGCTCTAGGATATCAGGCTCCCATCCCCGCTGATAATAATAGCAGTTACTATTATTTGAGCTCTGACTAGGTGGCCACCATTATACCAAACACTTAACTATTTAATTTAATCCAGCTGTTGCCTCCTTTACATTCAGCAAGTGGGCCAGATTAACTTCTTCAGAGATAACTTTGGTTTTTCTTGGCATGACAAGTCAAGAGTTGTTGGCTTTTACTTCCAGCTTAAAGGTCACTGAGAACCTAGCCCTCACAACATTTCAAAAAGAGAAAAGAGATTTGAGTTCTATCAGCTTGTCAATAATATTGAAGAAGGCATCTAAGTTTTCTAAAATTGTGGAAGGAGTTGTAAACTAGCACCCTTTCTCTGCTGAGACCTGCTGGACTAGATGCACATAGCAGTCTGTATTAATTATTTGTGCTGTTTTTATTACCAGTGAGTGGTGAGCTTGCTGGGAGAGATCCTCTGGGAAATTAGATTGTATACATTTCCAGGGCACAGTGGACTGGCTAGAGGAGAAAAGATGAAGCACAGATTCTTTACCATGATGGACAAATCTAGATGAACCCTAAGTAAATGCTCTACTCCAACTTGGCGGTTCTGCTTCTGATGCTGGGGTATGTCTTTATATGTTGTTTCTTTCTAATATTAATTTTTGGTATATTCTCTAGTTCTGAATGATCTTAATCTTCATGTATAACTTTTTTTTATTTCTAGTCTTAGCTTTTAAATCCTTCCTAATCTGTGAAGTCTTTCAACCTCTGCTCAGCCTTCCAACCTCCCTCCCTCCCTCCTCTCTCTTTGATTTTTGTCTGCACTATTAAAAATTTTGTCATCATTTTGCTAGAGGCAGTTCAGTATAGAGATGAAGCATGAAAGCATGAGGCTTTCAATTCTAGCATGAAAGCATCTGGAATTACAACTCATATACTAGTCTTCGACCATAGGAAAGCCCCTTAGCTTCTTTGTGCCTCAATTCCCTCATCTGTAACTAGGACTGATAATCAGCACAGGGTTGATGATAACTTTGAGTAAATTATCATAAAGAAAGAACTCATAATTTGGCTTAGCTTATAATAAGATTTCAATAAATGTTAAGTATTATCATAATGCTACTAATATATTTTTATGTTTATGCTGAGACTCATTTAGGTTACTGTAGGAAAAACAATTGATTGCAAAGATGCAAAGAGAAGTTGGGTGCTGGTGGCTCAAGCATGTAATCCTGGCTACTCAGAAGGCTGAGAACTGAGGATTAAAGCCAGTTTAGGCAGACAAATCCCCAAGACTCTTATTTCTAGTTAACCAGCAAAGACTTGGTAGTAGAGGTGTGGCTCAAGAGATAGAGTACCATCCTTGAGAAAAAATGACAAGCTAGAATGTGAGGTCTTGTGTTCCAGCCTCAGTACTGGTAAACACACACACACACACACACACACACACACACACACACACACACACTCACGCACACACATGCACGCACATGCACATACACACATGATGCAAGAAGATGGGCATTTGAGAAGACATTGAGATAGAGAGGAGCTTCTCGACCACTGGGCTTCATCATCCTTTGGTCAAAATGCATTTTTATGTTTGAGATACAAGCTTGTTAACTAAAGTTTTTTTTTTTTTTTGTCGGGCATGGGGCTTGAACTCTGGGTCTGGGTGCTGTCCCTCAGCTCTTTAGCTCAAGGCTAGCGCTCTACCACTTGAACCACAGCACCACTACCTAAAGTGTTTCATATTCTCTGGCGCAAGTTTTAGCAAAAGACAGCTTCATTGGTTTGCCTAGTTGAAATCAGTGCTTCTGAGTAGAGCTCTTTATTCGGACCACCTTGAGATCAGGTGACATGCATGATGAAGACATACACATTTCAGAGGCCCAAGGGAATCTTTGTAGTCCGTCCCAAGGCAGTGATGAATCTGTTGTGGCAAATGATGAGGCACCAATTGTTGCAAGCTTCTATGTAAAGTTCCCTTAAAACGTTGCTGAGTTTCAGAGGTTATGAAGCAGTTTCCTTTGAAGCAGTTTTCATTTCCCAGGTGGGAATCATCTCTCAAGTTTCTCTGATTTAGCTAAAAACAGCCCTGTTCTTCATTTTAATGATTCACACCATGACATTACACATACCTGAGAACTCTGGTAATCATGAGCTGATAGACCAATGTGGGTATTCGAAAAAATAATCTCTGCTTTTAAAATATGTAGGACGTGAGACTTTAATGCAAATACTGCAACGTGTGTCACGTGCAGGTACAATTTGTTTCTAGCTAGCTGTATGGAATTATAAAGTGATTATATGTCAATTATAGCAATATATTTCCAATAGGCTCTAGACTAAAATTAGCACTGGACATAGAGATATTCTCATGAAAATTCTTATGATTTGATATAAGAACTGAACTTAGATCTAGAACTCTAATAGGAAAATCCTACTGGATTTTGAATGTCCATATTGCTAAGGGTTATGCTAGAACACAGTTCTAAGGCCAGAATCTTGGCTCTGGGACTGTTACAGCCTTAAAAAAGTTAAGTTTGCTTGTTACACAGTTTCCATAATGTTCAAGAAGGAATGAACTTTCACCTTTGTGCTCCCCTTTGCTGTCAACCTTCAGTAAACAAATTTGGAGGTGCACTTTCCTTGTTTTTGTTTCAAAATATATTAACTTTCAGCAGAAATCTAGTTTAAAATTCATAGGTGCTTGAGATTGTACGTAGGAAGTATCTTTTCAAAAGAAGCCAAGCCATAAGCATTGCAAGGAAGCTAATATTCAAATGTCCAAAGGTAAACTTCAACCAGTGTTTTGAGATTTCTGGTGTCTGACGGGAATGGTGGTGGTGGTGGAGTGGTAAGGCTTGTTGATCAATGTGAGCGGAACCCTCTCTCAAAGAGGCACCCATAACAAGGGTCTGCTGAGGCCTTGCAATGAATGTCTTCATCCATTTGAAGAGTTGAAAAGGAGATTGAATGACAACTCTAGATGGCTGCTTGGCAAAGATGTTCTAAGGATAAAGAGAAGAAGAAGTCAGGACAGGAGTTACAAATCTTATTTGCTCAGTGAAGATGGAAAAACCTAGACAACTTAGGGAAATGAAATTGTTACGAGTGATAGAATTAGTTTGGAGGAAATTTTATACATGTTAGATTTTTCCTTGGCACTGGGGAATTTTTGTTAGAGATTGAAGTCAAAGGGATCTCAGGAAGAAAAAAAATGTGGAAAATAAAGAATGAGAGATTAAATCAGTTTTTTTCCTGTGAATTTCACAAGTTCCCTGTAATTAGTAAGGTATTTAATTGTATTAAAAGTTAAGTTTAGCCAGGTGCTGTCTGTAATCCTAGCTACTTAGGAGGCTGAAATCTAAGGATTAAGGTTGAAAGTCAGCCCAGGCAGGAAAGTTCTTGAGACTCTTATCTCCAAATGACCACCAAAAGCCAGAAGTGGAGCAAGTTGTAGAGTTCTAGCCTTAAACAAAAACAAAATAAGGAACAATGCTGTGATTCTGAGTTCAAGACCCAGTGCTGGTGTGAGCATGTGTGGGTACACACACAAACACAAATTGCAACTGATAGTACTGATATTTGAATCAGATTTTTATAATAAATAGACTAGTAGATGTTGAAAGTATAAGAAAGAAATATACAGCTCTAGCTGAAGAATCTGCATTCCTGACCCTCCTTTGGTGGAAATAGAGACATATGCAATGTCTCACCAGAGTAGATTCCCTGCTGCCTGCTACTTCTCCATGCCCTTGGATGTTTTGAGGTAAGCCTGGTGTCCCAGGGGGATTTGTATGTCCTTATTAATTTCATCAGGACCTTGGGAGAATGCATTTGGAGACTATGCTCACTTGTTCTCTTTCCTACATACCCAAAGATCCATTTTCATTCTGTCAGGATTCTAGCCTCACCTTCAATAACCTGGGCCTCAGTGCTTAGAAAAAGATCCTCCACCAAAGCCTTTTAAGGTTATGTGTTCTTTTCAATAGAATTAAGGACTTGATAAAAGCACAACTACAGAGAGAAAACTGATTGAAAAAAAACACTCAAAATTCAGCACTGCGCATTTATTCACAGAGGGGCTTTAACTGAGATATAGAGATTTAGCTGAACTGAAGAAATCATTCAACTCTGGTCTACAGGGAAAACCAGAGGTAGATTAAGCAATGATTGATAAATTAAGTGGGCAATTATTCCTGTTTCTAAAAAATTTTTCTTTAATTGCATTTTTCTTTAAGCAGCCATGCTAGAAGTCTTACGAGGAGTTCAGATGAGTCATTTGATGTTTTGCAAACTAATAAAATCTCGCAAAGTCTAGCATGGAGCACTGGTTGGGTGCTCTCCTCCAAGTGAAGGAGGCCTGTCCCACCAGCTTGACCTGTTACTGAAAGACGGGAGAATGATACTTGGCTCCTTGTGGATCTGTCTTTTGGGTATATTAGCCCAGTTGCTCTCCCTCTCCCCCCCCCCCCCCCCCCCCCCCGCCCAGTTCTTGGTCTGACTTCTTGGAAGACAATGTATGTGCAAAAGTAAAACAGAGCCATCTCCTTATGCCTCTTTCACAGTGTGAGTACTAGCCATGCTCAGTTCTTTTGAATACTAGCCATTCTACTCTGAACGGAACTGGAGCATTTCTAGCTATATAATATTGAACCACTTTGTAGCACTACTATTGTTTTTTTCTTTAAAGTTTTATTAGAACATGGCTGACATCTAATTAACTGTACATTTCAATCTGAGAATACTATATCCACAAACTTACCACCACAATAAAAATAATGGACATATCTATCATCCCTAAACTTTCCTTGTATCCTACCTGCCCTCCCTTCTTCAGGCAACCATTAATCTATTTTGTCCAATTATAGGTAAGTTTATAGTTTCTAGAAGCATACACATTTTATTCTTTTCCTGAACATTCTTCATCTGGAATAACTAAGATTTATGTATGTCATATGTCAAAAATATACTCCTTTTAACTGTAGAGTAATATTCCATTGTATGGATATACCACAATTTATTTATATAATCATGCTGATGAGCATCTGGATTATTTGTTGATTGTCTCTATCACAAATAACCCTCATGGATTATTTGTTGATTGTCTCTATCACAAATAACCCTCATGGAAGTCCTTATGTTTGGTACACAGTCTGAGCATTCATGTCTTTGTAGGTTTATATGTTTTAGTGTCTTTTGTCTATATAACTATGAGTAGAATGTTGGAGTGTAAGACAGGTCTATTTAACTTTTTAAAAACCATCAGTATGTTTCATAAAGCAATTCTAATTTCCCTATTTCCTTCGGCTGTACATGAGGGTTGCATTTGCTCAATTTCTTCGCCAGCACTTGGTTTGCTCAGTCATTTCCATTTGAGACATTTTCATAAGTATGCAGCAATATCTTGTGGTTTGAAAGTTCTCCTGGTTGCTAATTCTGTGAACATTCTTTCCGGTGCTTTTTTACCATCCAAATACCAATTTTGGTCAAGTGCCTGTTAAATTGTTCTGTTTTAAATTGTTTTTAAAAATATTTTTTCTAATTTTTAAAATTGTGTTTTAAGGGCTTATATATTCTAAGTACATATTCATTATTAGGATTGTAATTTTTAATTATTTCCTTTAAGTCAATAGCTTTCCTTCTCTTTCATTCTCTTAGGGTTTCTTTCTTTCTTTTTGATGTGTGTGTGTGTGTGTGTGTGTGTGTGTGTGTGTGTGTTTGTGGTTCTGGGGCTTGAACTTGGGCCCTTGGAATTGTCCTTGAGCTCTCTCTCTCCCTCCCTCCCTCTCCCTCTCTCCCTCTCTCCCTTCTTCCCTTCCTTCCTTCCTTCTTCCCTCCCTCCCTTCCTTCCTTCCTTCCTTCCTTTCTTTCTTTCCTTCTTTTGACATATTCTTTACATCATTCCTAATTTTGCAAAATTTTTTGCTACATTCAATAACTACTGGTTCAACAAGCAAATCAGCCACCTTTATTCAATTTGATTTTAATTCTGGTTAAGCAGTCTGATGAACTGCTACGTTTTTCTCCTTCTTGTTTATTTTTTAAAACATAATTAAGTGGAAATAAAACTACATTGTCTTTGTTTTAGTACACCTACAGGGAGGCTTGCTGTGGAGATTGAAACAGTTTAACTAAGGCTCCAGTGTCCACCTGGTGGCAGCTTAACTTAATGGAGGTTAAATTATCTCAGAGGCAGTTAACAGCTTTCCAGGACAGCTGAAGTACAGAGAAGCTCTGGTGTGTTTACATGTCCATGGAGCTCTTGGCTCTGGAGACGAGAAAAGCTCCATATTACAAGAGCTCTGGAGAGGAGAAAAGCTCCATATTAAGCCGTAGGGAGACATCCCTAGGGTTGTGAATAAGCTATTCTGCAGGAAGAGAGATACCCAGCTGAGAGAAGGCCAAAGTTCTGCCGACAATATCACAGCCCTGTTACTTACGCCAAATTTCTGGTTGTTTTCCTTCCTAAATTACAATAGAAATTAGCAAGATCCAGCATTACTGCCTCATTGCAAAGGTTGGTAGGATGAAGATGGGGAGCATGCAGGTGGTGGGAACAGTGAGTATGGATAAGGACTCAAGTGCCCCCAGGAGCTTGTGTCACAGGGGACAGTCAGGGCCCAGTGCAGTGTAGATTATTCCAGAGCACAGGGTGAACGCTGACTCTGAGAAGAGTGGACAAAATTGACAAGGAGGAGCAGGGAGGGCCAGTGGTTTGGATAAGGAGCAGTCACCCTGGCAATGCAGGCAGACGAAGTAGTTTGTAAAATGGTCAGATGGAGAGCCACAGGATACCTCTTGCTTGAAATGTGCTTTAAACAGAAAGCACATGCCAGCGTTTGTTGCCTGGTTTGGGCATCACCTGGCCTCTCACCCCCAGGCTGTCTTGGCTTCTGATCACACAGTGAGTGCCAGATGGGAAAGGCTAGACTCCATCTTGGTATAGGATTTGATGCATCTATTAGAACAAAGCAAACAACAGATAACCGTGTCATTATTTGGCCATTAGCGTTCTTGGCTATCAGGGCATGAAACAGAAAACTATCCCCAAATCTTAAGTAGAAAGGCACTTAATACGGAAAGTTAGGTGCTTCAAAATGATCAGAATTGCTGCAGGATTGGAGTCAAAGGTTGGAATTGTGAAGTTCAGGATTATAATGCCAGAGCTACAATCTAGGAAGAAGAAAGTCATTGTCCTTACTCTAATGACTCCTGACACAAAAGAAGCTGGGAAGCAGACCCTGGAAATGCAACATCTAGTCCTGATTCACACATCTTTTTACATCTTGACCTGTTTGCAGGAACAACTTTCTGTTCACCTCCATCTTCTGTGTCATTCAAGGGTACACAATTGGCCAAAGCTAGACTGCAGACAGAATTGAGAAATGTGGTGTTCTGGTTTTGCTTTTTTTTTTTCTTCTGGTTTTGCATTTCATTCTCTTTAGATGGGCTAACATTAGGGATAGGCAAAAGAGGCACCCAGGGCATAAGATTCTCAGAGATAATTGGTCTTAGGGCCAGTGAAGGGCAGGTGTTCACTTCATAAGAAAAAAACCTGTTATACAGTTTATTGTACATTAAACTGTACATTAATATACAGTAAGTAGCCAATAATTGCTAGTTTGAAAGTTGTTAGATGCTGGGAAAAAACCCAAATGATATGTTTTCTGATTCTTATGAATTCTGTTCAATTAATCTAGTTCATTTTTCATTTTTTCTTTTTCTTTTTGCCAGTCCCAGGGCTTGAACTCAGGGCCTGGGCTCTATCCCTGAGCTGCTGTTGCTGCTGCTGCCTCTTCTTCTTCTCCTCCTCTTCCCCCTCCTCCTCCTTCATTTTCTTTTTTATCTTTATTAAAAAGGAGATGTATAGAGGGGTATGTAAGTCAGGTAATGAGTACATTTCTTTTTCTCACTCCTCTCTCCCAGGTTTTCTCTTCCATCCCAACCCACAAGTTATATAGTTCATTTTCAACATAGTGTCCAGTGAGTATCATAGCTGCATTTCTGGAGTTATTTTTTGCTCAAAGCTAGTGCACTACTACTTGAGCCACAGCACCACTTCTGGGTTTTTATGAGTAGTTTATTGGAGATAAAAATCTCACAGACTTACCTACCTGGGCTGGCTTCAAACCACAATCCTCAGCCTCCTGAGTAGCTAGGATTACAGGTATGAGCCACCGGTGCCTGGCATAAATCTATTTCATAAACCAACCTTTGGTCCTAGCCTCTATAAAGTTTGCAAGTTATTGAAAACATGAAAATATAAGTGTTTTATTCTCCTCTCATTTTTTAGTCACTCAGTAGCACATTTTATTTCTGGTAACCACAACATTATTCCCCAGAGTAATAAATTCTGCAATCCTGTAAGATCAGAATGCATGGACCATCATAACCTTTATCTTAAGCTTTGAGGCTTCAACAACAAAGAAACAACAAAAACCCTTACTAGAATATCGCACCTAACTACTTTCACACATTTCACCAGCCTTTTAAATTCAGACATTATCATGTTTTAATTAGCTATTATGTGAAATATAGTTACCCATGGGATTGATAGTGGCCATAAAGACTGTTAACGTATTTAAAAATTACCACTAATTAGTTGTAAAAGGGGTTTCAATTCAACAAATGACCATTAATATCTCATATAAATACAGAAAATACTACATGGAAAAGAAGCAAGTAGAAAATTAAGACACAGCTCCTGAGGAAGAGAGGAAAGAGTTGAGAAGAGATTTAAAAGGAGAAATGGATCAAAGGCAACAGGTGTGATGGTCAGAGGTACATGACTCTAGAAAAATCCATTTCATTCTTTTTTGTTGTTGTTGGTTGTGGGACCTGAACTCTGGGTGTGGTCACTGTCCCTCAGCTCTTCAGCTCAAGGCTAGCACTCTACTACTTGAGCCACAGCGCCACTTCCGACATTTTCTGTTTATTTGGTGCTGAGGAATTGAACCCAGGGCCTCATGCATGCAAGGCAAACACTCTACCACTGAGCCACCTTCCTAGTCCCAAGCATTTCATTCTTTAGTTTCGATTTCTACCAAAAAAGTGTAACCAAACATTTATTAAGTTCTGGGAAAAATTTCCTATTTTGTGTGTAGAAGGCAATGGCAGATAAAGAGGAAGAATTAGAGGAGGGAGAAGAATTAGAATTAGAAGAAGGAGGAGGAGGAAGGGAAACAGAGGAGGAGGAGGAGCAGAAGAAAAAGAAGAAGGAGGAGGAGAAGAAGGAGGAGGAGGAGGGGGGAAGGAGGAGGAAGGTGGTGATGGTGATTAGGCTGATGCTGATGGGGAAGTTCTTGGGCTCCTTTCTGAGGTGGGGTGGGGATACTTGCAGCTGTGGAATAAGTAAATTCCCATTTTGTGCCCTTATTCATTCATATCCACTATATAGATGGTAAGGAGATGGACAGGAGTGGGAATGTCTTTGTCAACTTCCCAATATTCAAAATGTAAAATAAAATGGGTTCTCTATGCAGGCTGGTGGCATACCTCAATTAGTAGAGTGCTTGCCAAACTTACAGATGGTCAGGGGTTCAAATTTAAATACAGCAACGAGGAAGTAACTGGTGCCCAAATGTGACACAAATGATCATGACTCCTTGAGTCATTCCTGGTTTCTGTAACACTGAAGCTTGTCTCTATGTGTAGTTTTTTTTTTTGTCTCCCACCCCTTGATCTTTGGATTACTTCATTGTTTATTAACCTATAAGAAATAGAATTCCTCTAAGCTCTGTTGAATTCAACTCCTTATCTCAATCTAGACACTCTCTGCTTTAATGACTCAATTTTTTCTTATGGTTTTAGGATTGTATGTGTATGTGTGAACACATGTGCATATGCCTGTACACATATGCAAGTACTAAGTCCAATAATGTCTTCTGAGCATCCAAAGGAAGTGAACTGCCAAAGGAATATGAGCTCACAAAAATATTCATTAAAAGTGTCTGAATTGTACAATAACTAATAAGACAGCTGTGCACTATCCTACTTATTCTGGAGGGACAATTAACGGAGAGAGCAAGGCCAATATTAAAATAGGCAGAAGAGATATTTTCAAAACAGAGGCATTTTCAAAGAAATAAAGAAGTCATTGGAGATATAAAGTAGAAACAAACAGTTATGAAAACCACAGTGATGTCAGTAGAAATGGAGAAAGAATAACATTTACCCAAATAAAAGCGAGGGGAAAATTGGAAAAAATGGTCAGAATGAGCTTTATATGAAGTGTAGAAATTAACCAAAGCCTTGCAGAAAGATAGCAGAATTTCAGAGAAGATACTGAGCTCGGTGGTATTTTAACCTACCGTAGGTCTATCCCATGTTCTTCCACTCAGTGATAGCCTTGGAAATAATACCTTTAATTTCCAATAGCAGATGAGGAAGGGAAAAACTGGGTATTTCCAAAACACTTTGATTATTCTTTGATGTGTCTGGTGGTTCCTTGGAAGACTATACTTTAAATATTTCTGTTTATCAAACTTCACTGGAAGTTGCCCAGGACTTCAAGTTTCTCCCACAGGGGTGTTTGTTGGAGGTATAATAGCCTCCCTGAGGAGAAATATGGCAATAGTGACAAACAATAGAGTACAATATAAAAGGAAAATCAGAGGCCTAAGATACCCATAGAAACTGAAAGATGGTTATATAGTTAGGTGATCTTAAAGATTGCTTACATACCCAAGGCTGTGTTTACGATCCAGAAAGAACTGAGAAACAACTTTAGCTCTTACCTTTGACCTGGGCACTCAGAGTAAGCAGGAAGCAAAGGCTAAGGGAGATTTCCAAATGACCAAGTGTTGAAGATGTGTCTCCACATCAGCATCAATCCCCTTCTTTCCAGATCCTGGCTGATGGAGAGGCTCTGGCACCTGGGTTCTGTGGTTGGCTGTACACAGAATATTAGGCGCTGGACGGCTGAAATTGATGGCAGTTTATTATCATATCCTCCCAGCCTGAGAGAGAACACTGTGCAGGATGTAGAGCCTCATAAGGACTACAACTGGGAGCAGAGTGAATAACAAGAGCTGAAGCAATAGTGTAGTAACAAGGGCATAGAGTAGTCGCTGGCTCTGGGAGTATGTGATTGGCTTTTTCAATAATTCAGTGGCCTGATAGGGAATTGAATTCTACTTTATTGTGGTAAGCAGACGTTGTGCCTCGTCTCCTGTTGATAAAGAAGATTGTCTAGGGGAAGGAACACAATTTATGTCCTTATTTTATGTTAGCACAATGTGGTGGGGGGGGGAAGCTTGTCATTAGGTCATGTGAGACCCTCTTGGTTTCTACCAGATGTCAAAAAATGCATATTAGGTTTTAATTTTAGGCTCTCTGCCACTGTGGGTAAAAAATGTAGATTTACTAGTTCCAGGCATTTAAAGAACTCTCTGTCCAACTATTAGCTTATCATTAAGCATGGACTGTATTAGCTGTGCATGACAGATGCAGACTTTAAAGAATTTATTCAGAAAACTTCCAAGTAATCAGCAATAACTACAAGCACCAAGAAAACATAAAGCTTGGCATAGTGAGAAGTTACTATAAGATGTCGTTTGGAATTTCCATCTTATTTTCAGCAAAATAGTAAGAAATGAAAAGAAAAGGGAAATGTGATTTATATTCATCTCCAGATTTCAGTCAATGGCACCTGATGGTAATAGCAGATTTAGGTGGGGGTTGGGAGAGAGGCATTGGAGAGAGAGAAGTATGAATTGAATGTTAACATGCTCCTTGTTTGTTTGTTTTGAATAGAAGATACTTTTGTTGGTGTACATTACAAGTTTCTAACCAAAGCATAGATAAAGATGAGTGCTAATCACAGAGGAAACCAGCACAGTATAAATAGTCTATTTATAATATCAATCAGTAAAGAAAATTTATCCGATGGGATATGGAAAAGAACATAGTAAGAGGGAAGGAAAAAATAGGGCAGAGGATGTGAAATGATACCACCGAAATATGTTCTACTGTAGTAGTAATTATGATAAATGTAAAAGTACTACACTCACTGAAAAAAAAACAGATTCTTGGCCTACTGTATAATAATGAAATCAAGTAACATATTTTTTCCTATAAAACAAAATCCAAGTAATAATATGGAATAGAAAAGTATAGAGATGGAAAAAATATAGCCATTTGAAAATGCATGGAATGAAAGCCAGGCTGGTAATTATAAAATGTGAAACAATAAAGTACAGTAAATAAAAACACCCTCTAAACATAAAAGGATACTGACAAGAGGATGCGGTAATTATAAACATCTATGTATATAATATAATTTCAAAAGGCAAAGATACATTAGATGATAGAGATTTAACATTATAAAGTATAAAGTCTCTACATAATATTCAAATTTCATGTGAAATACATTTTCATTTGTTAAATAAATTTCTGAAACTTTCTAGATTTAACCACAGATATCTAAGCCATGTTTTTAAAAGAAAAAAAAAACCATTGAGCAGATGCTATTAAGTAGCATAAAAGTGATACATTGGAGAAAGTGTAGTACTATGAATAAAGCAATAAGCCATGAGGAAGTACAGGGAATTTCAGAAAAATCCATGCACAAGATTAAGATGGCCTTATGGGCCAGATGGGAAGATGGATAGGTAAGTCATGGGATGTGGGACACTGGTTTATGATACAAAGAAAAAAGATGTACTCCTTATTGGCCTTAAAACCAAACGATTTTGAGAATAAAGCATATTTGATGTTTTACCTAACTGAACTGAGAACTCTGAACTCATCAAGCAATTACCTTGTTACCTACTCAATGTCCAATCTGCCTTCTTCTGATGGAGTTGATGTAATTTAGGGTGTTACTGTATCACTTACATCTACATGTATCCTGGGATGTCAGAGTGACCACATGATAGTCAGCATTTGGCCCAGGAATCAGTAATAGGGATTTTACTTTTTTTCCCAGGAAAAAAGTGTAGCTCTTTCTCCATTCTCTCCCTTCTCTCATGAATGTGATCTTGACACTCAAATATAAATAGCCATTTCCTCACTATGAAACTAAGAAGCCACAAGGAAAGGCTAAAGATTCACAAGGGTGCTGGCTTGAAACCATGAAGCCCTCAGTCTCCTAAAGCCATCACACACCTTTGTCTAATTCTACCAGCTTCGTGTACTTATGCAAGAATAAGATAGTTAAATGAGGTCCCCATAGTTGCTGTGCTGTCTTTCAGGGTCTGCTACTATTCTCATGTTCTTGAGCTGAGTGTGGAGCTCTGAAGGGTCGTGCCTCTGTGGAAGACTGAGTTGAGGTGTGTGATTATTTGACCTTAAATGTCTTCCGTGACTCATTTAAAGGCATGGTCCCCTTCTTGGCACAATTGAGAGATAATAGAAATAGTAGTAAGGTGAAGGCTAGTGGGAGGTATTTAGGTCATTGAGGGTGTGCCTACAAATGAGACCATAGGGCTATAGCCTCTCTTCTTCTCTCCTTTGCTTCCCTGATATGGAGCACATGGTTTTCTCCATTGTGTGCTTCTGTTATGATCTTCTGACTCATCCAAAGTAATGATATCAATTGATTATGTACTGAAACCTCCAAAATGTTGGGCCAAAATAATCCTTTTATCTTCTTTAAGTTGATTTATCACAGGGATTTTTTATAGCGGTGGAAAACTGACTGATGCAAGGTGAAAGAAATGTCTTTTAGCATGTCACATTAGGGTGCAAAACTAGAGCTGAGCTATTTTCTTCTACTCTCACTAACAAATGAAACGGAGTATAGGGAAGAAGATCCTATTGAGACTAAAGACAGCCACTTATTTAAGGATAAGAGATTAAATAATGCTATTTCGTGTGTGTGTGTGTGTGTGTGTGTGTGTGTGTGTGTGTGTGTGTGTGTGTGTGTGTGTGTGTGGTGTGTATTCTGATATTGGAGCTTGAACTCAGGGCCTTTTCTCTTGATGCTTGTGCTCTAACAGAGTGACAAACACAAAGAGGGCAAGAAAGAGTATCTTGGTTTGGACCAAACCCTGTGACTAGTCGCAGGGGTAATATTTGCACTTGGCAGTATATTCCCTGAATGAGCTTGAGATTTTAGTAAGTGGATGAGATTCTAGAAATCTCTGGACTGTGCTAAAATTCAAACAGGAATACAATGATAAGAAAATTGAAATTTGTGCCCTAGGCATATTGAATGTTCAAGGCTGAGAAGAACAGTACAAGCAATTTTGAGATGAAAGCATATTTGATGTTCTACCTAGCTGACCTGAGGACTATGAACTCATCAAGCAATTACTTTCTTCACTGGGATTAGAGATACAACGATGTGTAATTTTGGCAAAAAAAATCTCTTGTCACATAGAACCTTCCTTTCTATGGCTCACAACTCAGTTACTGAGGTTATATACTGGGGAATGCCCAAAGCACACAGACCCTGTCTCACCCTCCTGTATGGTTCTGCCTAGTAAGACTATCCACAGAAATAGACATGGCTCTGGGTCTGTTCTGCCAACACTCACATGTAGGTGGTATGACTGAGGAACTGAATTTTACATTTCACTTAACTCCTTCAAATTGAACAACTGCTTGTTTGGTGACTGCTATATTGGACATGGTAGAACTTGGTTTTAATGAAAATGCACAATCAACATTGTGTGTGTGTGTGTGTGTGCCAGTACTGGGGCTTGAACTCTGGGCCTCAGGCTTTGCTTGGCATATTCTTCTCAAAGTTGCTGCTCTACTATTTGAGGTACACCTCCACTTTCAAGTTTTTGGTTCATTACTGGTTCATTGGAGATAAGCGTCTATGGACTTTCCTGTCTGGACTGGCTTTGAACCAGTATCCTCAAATTTCCTGCATAGCTAAAATGACAGGCATAAGCCACCGATGCCCAGCCACAATCACTTTTATTTAACTTCGCAGGACTCAGAAACCAGCTACATGATGGTCTATGGATACTTAACCAAACAAAGTGTATTATCAGTTTTCAGAATAGAGTTTGATAAACATTAAATACCTTGTCTTTATGCTGTTTATGATATTAGAATTGCTACTGATTATTTACAACCTCATAGCCTGTTTTAAGCTGAGAGAAGTGAGCTGAAGCTTTTTCCACTTCTGGTCTTCTGAGGACATCTCAGCTTCCAGAATCCAGTAACTTTGTTCTCAGTTGGATTCCACCTGTCCTCTACTTGATGCTTTTTGGAAACAAGGGTTATAAGAAAATATCTTATTTAGCATTTTTACAGTTAATATGTGAAATATGAAGGAATGAGATGTTTTCTTTTAGCTTCTTACAAACGATCACATGGCTTTGAGAGTTCAAAGGCTTTCTAGCTTCAATGGAGAATATAGGATCAGAAAGCAGAAGTGGTTCCTTGAAGATAAAACCATAGCAGCTAACCAGACTTCATGAATATATTTTGATTTTCATAAATACACAGGCGAGCTTGATGTAGAATTAGAAATATCACTTGATAGAGTTATTTGATGTCATGTTGGTATCTGGCTAGCATCTCTACCAATCTTTTTCCCTTCTCCTCATACTTGTTAGTTCATGGTTGAAAATAGCTACTGATGATCCAGACATCATCTCTACTTTCAAAGAAGGAATTTATGAGAAAGGGTGGAAAGACTTAGTTAGGTGTGTCCCTTTCTTTTCCAAGAATGTGCCATCTTCTCAGAAATGTCTTATATGTGTCATAAATCATAATGTATATGCCATGTGGATAGTCTGAACTTCCAGGAAGGGCGGTAAGCAAGTATTTAGCCTGACAAGTGACACAAGGCAAAATCAAAGTTAGCTCTGCTAAGAGAAGGGGGAAATTGATATTGGATAAGTGACTACCCATGTTTAACACAGTAGAATACAATTTAGTGTTCTTAAGATAGTGAGTCTGTTTTCCCAGAAGAGAAAATGTAATTATTGAATTTACATACCAATCTTTAAATCACAGATCTTTCAGTCCATGGACTTGGAAGGAGACTAATGCTAGTGACAGAACTAGCTATCCTCAGAATTGTTTTTGTTTTAAATGAACAATGTTAATGGATCGAATTCATCTCAGTACTTGTGTTCTTCCTACCCTAATAGGAGTATTCTCTCAGGATTTCCCACAGATACTTATGCAAATGCGTTTCTGTCAAACCCTAACAGCAGTTTGGCATACACATTTCCACATGGCTGAATGCCTGTGGATATTTTTTAGTTGAGGACAGAATGGCAGTAGATGAATGTGGGAAAGAGTCAGACGATTCAATAATATTGCCCCTCCTCCTAATTCTTTCTCATGCTTGTTTGATGGAGAGGTTGGTGGAGAGATTAGGAGAAGCTGTGTAAAGGAGAACCGTGTAAATCAATGGTAAGGATGAAGATGTAAGCACAGGTAAAAGAAGCTAAAGAAATGCTGGGCTTACAAATTTATCACTGCAATCATTGATAAAAGTCACTGGTATATCCAGATATTTTCAGTTGTTAAAGTATCAGTTGCAATGTGTTTAATTTATTACTTTTATCGACATCCAATTCATACATTTAAGGAAAAAGATACCACTCTGTGTGTCAGCGAAGGCCTCCAATAGACTTCTCTTTATTGCAACTGCACCAAATTTCAGACTTCTCAGCCTTTGCATGAACTCCACTTCCTCTTCTCAACTCCTACAATTTCAGGTAGACTTTCATTTAGATCTGTGCTCTCCAAATACCTCAAACCTGTCAGATCTGCTAAAGAAACCATCAGAGATTCTGTGGATGGACTTCTAAAAGAAAATAGTTGACTTTTGTATAGGGAATGAGATGAAGGGACAAGCGGATGAGAAAAATGAGGAGCCAGGAGTGTAGGTGAGAGAACATGGCTGTTGGTGTAAATTGGTGCTAATGGTCAAAAAGAGCTGTGCATAATTTAAAATGTATTTTGAAGGTAAAATAAAATTTAGAAGTGATTTAGGTGAAGAGAAAGAATAATCAAAAATATTTTCCACAGCTGTAAGTAAAGAAAGAGTGGCAGGTGAATGACTGCATATTAGTGATTATTATTATTGTTGTTGTTGTTGTTGTTGTTGTTATTAAGTACTGATTATTGAACCCAGAGTCTTACATATTCTGGGAAAGTACTCTACCACTTGCATTATGTCTCCAAGCCCTTTTTGCTCGTCCTTTGCTTTTGAAATACTGTTTGGCTGGTTTCAAACTCAAAATCCTCCTAACTCTGCCTCCCAAATATCTTGTGCACCATGCTTGGCTTAGGGATGCTTGTTGAATGAATGTGGAAAAAAGGTGCATCAGTTACATCATATATCACAGTGTAGTATTCAAACATTTAGACCACACATCTTGTGATACTGGTAGAGTTGTTATTTTGTCTTCTTTACAGATATGGAAGATGATTGGGTAGGCTGGTCAGAGAGAAACACATGACATAAAAATGAGGAGATGAGAACCAAAAGAAGCTAAATTTTCCTAAGGAAGGGGGGGCGGTCAGCAGAAAGGTAGGAAAGCCATATGTGGTTGGTGGAAGAGAGATAGAGATCTTAGAATGTAGTTCACCATGGAGGAGGAGCACTGGGCTTTGAGCAGTGTGGCCACCAGTGGTAAATTAGATCTCTTTTGATGTACTGTAAGCGATATGTAGAAAAGATTGGGACTTCTTGCAGCAAAAAGAAAGTACATTTTAAAAATTATTTTTAAGTAGTTGCACAAGGAGTTGTCATTTAACAAAAATTTATGAACACAATGCATCTTGATCAGTGTCACCCCTTTCAACATTCTCACCCACCCTTCCGACCTGCCCCTTCTCTTACTTTTGTAGACTGTACATTGAATTATAGACTGCATTCTCCTCTACTTCTCTTCATTCACCTACCTCTCTCCTTGTGGAACCATCCCCTATCTTGCAAGTACCTGTTTCCTGGTGCTTATTTTGTTGGGTTTTGCCTTTGCCTTTCTGTACAGCAACAGACATAGCCAATAAGCTACAAAGAAAGCCTACCGAATGGGAGAAGCGCTTTGCCATCTATACATCAAACCAGGGCTTATTCAGAATATACATAGAGCTTAAAAATTAAATTCTCAAAGAACCAACAACCTAATTCATAAATGGGCTAATGACTTGAAGAGACATTTCTCAGAAGAAGAAGGGAAAATGGCCAATAGATACATGAAGAAATGCTTCACATCTCTGGCCAAAAAGGAGATGCAAATCAAAACAACACTGAGATTCTACCTCACAATTAGAATGGCTATTACCAAAGAAACAAGCAATAGCAGGTGCTGCTAAAGATGCAGCCACAAGGGAACTCTAATACACTGTTGGTGGGAACATAGAATTTTTCAACTACTCTGGAGAGCAGTATGGAGGTTCCTCAAAAATCTAAACAGAACTACCCATGACCCAACAATTCTACTCCTGTGCATTTATAAAAAAAAAAATCACAAATTGGTTTACAGTAAAGCAACAGCCCAACCATGTTCATCACAACAGTATTCACCATGGCCAAGATGAGTCAGCCCAGATGCCCCTCAATGTGAATCAAGAAAACGAGGCATATATACACAATGGATTTTACTCATCCACTAGAAAGAATGATCTTGTACCATTTGTAAACAAATGGAAAGACTTGGAAAAATGTTGTTGTAAGTGAAGTAAGTCAGGCCTGGGGAGACAAAGATTTTATTGTGTCCCTCATAACTAGAATTAGCCTATAAACTTACAAGTAAATACATTGCAAGTGGTTACAAATGTATTAACTGAAATATGGGAATTACTTTAATAATTGGAATATTCATGCTTTTATATGTTTCCTGGAAGAAGTTAAAGATCTCAACTTTAAGGTTCTTAAATGGGTTTTGTTACCTTGAGCAAATATAAGGCATGAAACTTGAACAAAGGCTCATTTGGAAATAAGAAGCATATGATTTGGAAATACCAAGAAAATGGATTTGACCAGTCTTAGGTTGAACTTTGGGGAAAAGGTTAGACAGGTTCATACAGGTTACAGAAGCCTGGAAAACCATGTGAATAGCAATTCATTCTAGGCCAGGTTTAGTTTTGCAACTTATTTCTTTCTACCACTGGCAGGAATTTTAGATAATTTAGAAAATTATTACCCTGATAAAAACCATTCAGAGTTCCAGTTTTAATATGCTAATATTTTTGTAGCATCATGTACGGGTGCATGTATAGTTGCGTGTATAAACTTTATAACTAATGATCAAAAGAATGCTTGCTGTGCAAACCATTTTATGATCTGTTTAAAGTGGACTGTGAGCACTTTTATACTGAATATTCTTTGCAAAATAATTTTTGACAGCAACACAGCAATACATCATGCTATGTACTAAGGTTGTTTAACCATTTCCTTTTAGGCTTGAATTTAATTATTCTTCAGTTCCCTTAATGGACTTTATTATATGCAACTCCTTTTTGCCATAATAAATTCATTGCCATTAATATTCATGTTCTAAATCTGTTACCAAGAAATTTAATTTTAGAAATTAGAATTACTGATCAAAAGCAATGGACTCTTTTAGAGTACTAGATATTGCCAAATGGCCTTCGGGTTTGGGGCTCTTGTTAGCAGAGTTGGATTTCCTATTTCACTGCCCTCCCCTTACATTGGGGAATTAACTTTGCAAACATGAAAAAAAGATATCTTACAGCTTTCATTTGCATGCCTTTGGTTGCTAGTAAGTTTCCACGATTCTCACGTTGGCTATTTTTCTCTTAATAATTAAATTCATGTATTCAGTTCATCTTTCTACTCTGACATTTAAGATAATTTGAGCCCCATACAAAGAGATAACTAAATAAATTCTGCACAATTGACTGAAAATCTATATGCACTTCCATCCAGGCACCTATTATATACAGTTTGCTACTCCTCTTCTATGAATGGCCCCAGATTTAACAATTCTTCCCATGAAATGCAGTAGTATTCAGAGAAAATGTGTATCTTCCTACTTCTTGTAGTCCCAAGAGATATTCTGTCAGTGGAAACTTTTCATTATTGCTCTTCTCATACATCATTAGTAGAAGCTTTTGAACTACAAGAGGACAATATATAGACTTGCATATTTATTGAGCTCTAATTGTGCATCTAAATGAGTGCATCCACCATACAACTACAAATGTAACTCTTCAAAATAATAATTTGCATGATTAGCTGACAGGAAGGCCCGCACTGTTATTTAAGTTCACATATAACATTGTATCTCCAAGTGTTAATTTATACTCTGTTCTTTTCAGAATGATTGAGCTGTTTGGTAGTTTTATTTATGTCTCATGCTTAGATTCATTTTGCTGGGCTGATAATGTTGAGATAATGGGAATTTATAGTGAGCTCTGACAAGAGGCCATAAAACAAACGACTGGATGTTTTCTCTATTGCCAGAGGCTCAATTTGTAACATAAAGTACTTAATAATTGTTATTAATGAACCCGCTGTGGTTGGTATATAGACACAGCTGGAAATCACATCTGTTGTCAGGCAGCCTGGGTTGAATAAAGCACAAACTCTACAGGGAACTAATAGCTACAAAAGGAAATGACATCACAGAGACATAGGAAGTAGCCAGGAATGTTTGTGGCATAAAGACAGAGAAGACATTAGACAAAAATGAAGCCAGGGCTTCAGAATTAATTCATGTATTAAATGTATTTTAGATAGAAAGAAAGAATGGCTCTTCCTGTTGAAGCATTCCTTTGCTCCCTTGAAATCAATGTATTTGTTTTTCCTTTTAGACATGTGTTCCAGCCCACGTGATTTTTCCCTAGGTTGCTTCAAAAAGGCAACAAGTACTCACTTTTAGTACCCTTTCCAGCTTTCATACTTTTCATGCACCATTGGCAAACCTTCTAATAATTTGTTATGAATACTTTGTTTATGTGTAGTCCTTTAAAATACGTTTGCTTTTATGTGTCTATGGAAATACTCTGTAACTTCGAAATCTTGTTTTCTTTCATTGATTTAGCACTGAAGTACTAGTCATGGTATGCCATGAATGCCTAGTGATGGGCAGTTCTGGAGAAGGTTGGGATCATTTTTCTCCTAAAGGAGGCTTCCTTTATCCTCACAGCCTCCCAGTGGGTGGGTAAATGGATGAGTGATTCAAATTTACAAGGATAGGATATTATTTCATTATTATTTTTATTTGCCTCTATGGTTACTTCTGAGTTCAAATGTCTCTCAGTTTGCTTGTTTGATCTTGGGCTCTGTGCTATTTTAATTGCTTATTTATACTTTTGTCCATTTTTCCCTCTTGTTTTATCTGTCTCTTGTTGACTTACAAAGAGTTTCTTGTGAATTTATGAATTGCCAGTTTTAGATACTTTGAATATTTTCTTACAGTTTGTCATCACTCTATCAACATTTTATATTTTCTATATTAGGCAAAAATAGTTCATTTTGATGTCATCATGTTTGGCACAATTTTGGTTAAGGATTTATTCTACTCAACACTTTAAAATATTTCTTTTTTATCTCTGAGTCACAAGCATGCATTCTGACATTTTCTCCTATTGATTTTCTATTTATCTTTCATTAATCTCTCTAGATTCTACTTTTTACAAATGATGCAGGTCAGGGATAAAAGAATTTATTTTCTTCCTTACCTGATAAAGAAAATAACCTATTTTTTCACCTTTGAATTTTGGTGCTATCTTTCTATATTTATCATAAATTCAATTCTCACTTCAGTGGCTGTGTTTATTGGACTTGAAAACCAAGTCTTACATTAGCATAGAAGACCACATTTCTTCCTATTATTTCCCTGCATTATTTCTTGGTCCTCCTCCTCTTTGGGCCTGAAACAAGATGGTCATAATCCTGCATTGTGATTGTTTTATAGCTATGTTTTCATGGACTTTAAAGGTTTTCCCTTGAATAGCTAGATGGGTCATTTCCATACTGCCTTTCTGCATTTGGGTTGACATCTCTTCCTCCCTGAGCCTACTTCAAATTACTCTCCTGGCTCTCTGTGATTCTATTTTGAACCTTCTTTAAAGCTTCTCCTTTGTGTTTTATCATTGTCTCATGTGCTATATAATTTGCATATTTGACTGGTTGATTTTCTGTTTTCTTTCAAGAATACAATACCTTTCGATATATACACGATTTGTTTACTATGGAAAGTTATGCTCAAGTCATCTCTGAGCAATCGGCTGGAATCACATAGACTAATTTATTCTCAATGATTCATTTAGAAAAACATCAAAGGCTGATCTATGTTGGTCTCCACTTGTCCAAAGTGGTCTGTCACTTGCCTCAGAAGCAAGGTCATTGTGTCCTTCTTACAGAAAGACGACTCTGTGTTCCATGCAACTGATGGTGACCCCAAACTACAGATGTTCTCTGTTCCTCTATTCTATTATCCTAGTCTTTATGTTGTACAAGTGAGCTCTGGACCCAGTGTCAGTGTGTGCTGTGCTATGACCTGAAGAGATGAAACATTATGTGGAACCATCATTGGGTCAGGTGAGAGCTCAAGCCTTTGCCATAAGCTTTAATATGTGTAAAAAAGGAAGAATTAAAAATCCTCCTATTATACTAATGATTTATGATAATAAATTCCATTGTCTGATAAAATATTAAGAAGAAAAGAAAGGTCACACTGAAATATCAGCCATTAACATTTCAGTAACCACCCTACATGCGCTTCTTTTCATAATGTATACTGCACTCATTTAAAACAAGTGGTGTCATGTTGGTGTTTGTATTGTGGGTACATTTGCAATGCCCTTTACCCCCTCACGTTCTCTCCCTCTCCCTGGCTCACACTTTCAGAGAATAACAATGTGAGGCTTTTGCCTCTCTTCCTAGCCTTCTTCCTATTTACTTAGTTATGAACAAACATAAGGTTGGGACCATTCTTGATTTTCTTCATATGTACCATTCTTGGGCATTTTGGGGGGCTATTTTGGGTTTAGTTAAAAATTATTTATAGTATTTGTTGGTCATTATTTCTATTATGAACTTTAGATTTATTAAATATTTTCACACTGTAGTCTCATGTTTAGATGGTAAGTTCTTTAGAATTATTCAGTGCTGTGCAAAATGTCAAATTATCTTAGGAGAAAGATTATAATCCTGTTGAAGTTACTACTCATCACATTATATAAAATATGAAAAATTAAAGAAATATAATAGAACTTTTATCCTTATTTCTATAATATTGCCAAATAGTTTTGTTTTTTGCAATATTGTGGGATGCACAGTGTTTACATATAAAACTACATGTGCTTTTTTTTTATTATAAAGGTGATGTACAGCGAGATTACAGTTTCATAAGTCAGGGAATGAGTACATTTCTTTGTGGACAATGTTGGACATTAGTTTTTATTATGTTTTTATTTCTTTAGCATCTCTTTATTTTTTCTGTCTCTTTCCATGTACACGTATGATAACCTTGTGTTTTCTCACAGGTAATTTAACCATTTAATTTAATTCTTTCTATTCAGATTCAAAATTTAATCCTTTGTTTTTAACTGATACTTTGTTCTGTAGTCTTTAGTCCTTTCAGTAATTTATTATTATTTCTTTTTTTGGATACTATGTTTTTCAGTTCTATAGTTTCTCAATTTCTGTGATGTATTTCCTTATCTGTTTATTCATGATATTTATCTTCTTCCTTAAATTCTTAAAGTCCTTATTTGCTATTCTTGACATCTCATCTTGTAGTCTATTTCTATTTATTTCTTTTCCTTGTAACATTGGGTCTTATTTTCTGTTTAGTTCTATGTCTAATGATATTTTGCCATTATGTTTGTCAACTGTGCATGTTATGTTGTAAACACTCTAGATTATGTTATGTTCCTCTGGAAAGTGATTACTTTGTTCCAGTAGGCTGTTAAATTGGTGGCTAAACACCTTGAACTCTGGGAGGCTGGATTTTTACCATTGGTACTAAGGGTTTATTAAAAAATGAAGTAATTTCAATGGAAACTTGGGGGGTGTTTATGATTGTTCTGATTTAGTGTGGTTCAAACTTTAAATGATTTTAAATAACCTTAATTTTATGTAACTATTAATATTCATCATAGAGAGTAGCTTTGAAACTGTTTTTGCTTCCAGCTGTTGCTTATCTGTAGGATTTGTGATACCCCATGATACAGGTGATCTTCACTGAATCTGATAGTAATTTATGCACAGAATTTTAGGATACATAACATGTAGCTTTAGTGCCTATGGATGAAAAGCCATTCATAATGGTTAGTTTTATATGTTAACTTGGAAAGACTATTACAGAGAGTTGACTATAGGTAAAAGGAAATGCCTTTTGTGAAGAAAGGAGGTTTCATTTAGTTAAAAAGCCATAGGAATAAAACAGGTGTCTTCAAGAAAGAAATTCTTAATAGCATTGGCTTTTACTTTATAGTTTTCTGTTTGCTACCTCAGATGTTAGACTTGCCAATTTCCACAGTCTTGTAAACCACCTCTTTGAACTATGTCTATATAAATGTTACTTTTATGTGTGGAGTTATTTGTAGATAACATAGACAATGATACAATCACCAATGTGTGTTCACATACAGATATGTTTGTGCATCTCATGTGTGTGTGTGTGTGTGTGTGTGTGTGTGTGTGTGTGTGTGTGTGTGTGTGGATGTGTGCCTTCTCCTACAGGCTCTACTTCTCTTGAGAACTCTGGCTGATATTCCATGTAGATTTGTGTTTCTGAAAACATTTTTCTTTTCTGAAAAATTCAATTCCTTCTGTTTCTGCTCTGTTTGGTCTATCTTTATGACTTTAGTTTTTATAGTTATAATTATACACAGTAATATTTTATCTACATAAAGACTACCCTGATACAAGCTTTTTCTAATATTTGAAATTTTGGAATTTTCTCAATAACATTGGGTTAACCTTATATTCCTGAACTAAGTCTAATTTGGACTTTACTATAATATTATTTATTTTTTTCTGATTTACTAATACTTGCCTTAGGATTTTTTACACTGAGGTTCAAAAATAAAATGTATTCATAATCTTCTTACTTATGAGGTTTTAGAATAAAATATATATCAATCATCTAAAATAGGTTGATGTATTAACTGCCTTTATTTATTTATTTTTATTGTGAAAATACCGTACAGAGAGGTTACAATTACATGGGCAAGATAATGAGTACATTTCTTATCAAGCATTGTTGCCTCCTCCTTTGTTTCCTCTTCCCATCCCTTCCCATCTCTCCCCCCAACCTCCCAGTCAAAGTTGTAAAGTTCGTGTTTTGATATTACAACTGTACATTTCATTGTTGCAATGGGTCCACCTGTATCCCTATTTAAACAATTTGTTTTTTCCCTTCCCCTCCACAAATTATACCAACATCAAATACAGTGAAAACAGGGGTTATACTGTGGGGGAGGGACATACAAAACAACAAATAAATCATCTTATAAATATGTTAGAAACAATCGTATGAAAGAAAAAAAAACATTTGAATACTTATCTTGGGGTTCATTTCACCTAACATCAACTTATCTGACCTTTTCTGCTTGTCTCAGACATATACTAGAATAAGGTTTGACAGTACAAAATCTCTGTAAATAACAAATTCAATAAAAAGTAAGAATATGGAAAATAATTTAGAAATGTTTGTTTGAAATTGAAGTTTTCCTATTTCTGGAATTTGCCTGTAATTATGTCTGAGCCTGCCTTTTCATTAACAAAAAATTGACAACTTTTCAATTTAAAAAATAGTTACAGACCATTTGTATTTCTGTTCCTGTTTCAGTATAGTAATCTGCATTTTCTTTTATTTGTTTGTTTTCTTATTGTTGAAATGCTGTACAGAAGGGTTACAGTTACATGAGCAAGGTAATTAGTATATTTCCTATTTAGCATTTTTGCTTCCTTTGTTTTCCCCCTACCATCCTTTCCCTCCCACCTCCACAACTACACCCCTTGTCCCCCAATGAGGTTGTAAAGTTCATTTTCAACATAGTGTTCTGTATTTTCTTAGAATGAATTTCTTTATGTTTCAAAGTTAGTAGCTTGAAGTTTTTTCCTTTTTCTTTTCTTTTTCTTTCTTTCCTTTTTTGGTCAGTTATGGGGCTTGAACTCTAGGCCTGGGCACTGTCCCTGAGCTATTCAGCTCAAGGCGAGTGCTCTACCACTTGAACCACAGTGACACTTCCAGTATTTTGGTGGTTATTTGGAGATAAGAGTCTCATGGACTTTCCTGCTCAGGCTGTCTTTGAATCACGATCTTCAGATCTTAGCCTCCTGAATAGCTAGGATTACAGGTATGAGCCACCAGTGCCCAGCTTGGAGTTTTTTGTAATACTTTCTCAATAGTTATTTTAATGTTAGTCATATATCTAAGTACTTAAAATTTATATACCAAATATTTCTTATTTTTTATTTTATTGTATTTGATGGTAGATGTCAGTTTTCTCTCTCTTTCATCCTGCTATAAGTTTGTGAAATTTATTAGCCTTTTCCTAGATTTGCTTTTTTGGCTTTTGTTTCCTATTTGATTAGTTTTGGTCATTGTTTTTAAGTTTATTATGTCCTTCCTTCAACGTTAGTCATATTTACTCTGATATTTTCTCTTAGCTTGTTAAGATGGTGCCTTTTCATTTTTCTAGTCTTCACTCATTTGTGACATGAGGGCTTAAAGCCACAAATTTATTCTACATGTAATTTTTTTATTGTAAAAATGTACAGAGGGTTAACAGTTAGGGTAATGAGTACATTTCATGAGTAGGGTAATGAGTATATTTCATAGCGAACATTGTTACCTCCTCCTTTATTTTCTCCCTACCATCACTTCCTTCCCCACCTCCCCAACTTGTCCTGTCCTCCCCCCACCCCAACATGGTAACATTCTTTTTCAATACAGTGTCCTGTCATCACAATGAGCCAGCCAGCATCCCCATTTAAGTGTTCTGCAATATCCCTTCCCCTCCCCAAACTACAAAAATGTATATACAAGATACAGGACACAGGCATCAAATCCAGTGAAAACAGGGATTATACCATAGGGGAAGAACTTATAATAGAAACAAAAGAATCACATAGTGCATTGTAAATACATTAAAAACATTAGCAAGAAATAAAAAGAAAAACAAAATTAAAAACCTTTTGTGTCCCTGTTGGGGTACATTTTGCTTAACATTATCTCATGTGGTTGTATGTACATGACCTTTGACCGTCTCTGATTGTCCTAGACGTGTACCAGTCACTGCAAACAAGGGACACCATGGGACCTATGTTTCTTTGGGCCTGGCTTACTTCACTCAATTTTTTCTAAGTCTTGCCATTTCCAAACAAAAGAGAACCAGCCAGCTGTGATGGCATACACCTGTAATCCCAGCTACCCCTAGTTAGAACTAAGATGATTGTGGTCCAAGGCTGGCCTGTGTTGTTTAGTTTCCAAATGTTTGGGAGTTTTCTTGTTATCTTTCTACTTTTGATTTCTACTTCTATTACACTAAGATGAAAGGGTACTTTCTAAGTCATTCTTTCTGACAGAGGCATAGAATTCCATTATCTATCTATCTATCTATCTATCTATCTATCTATCTATCTATCTATCTATCTATCTATCTATCTATCTATTTATCTATCTATCTATCTATCTACCACATTTTTGATCCATTCATCCACTAAGGGGCATCTGGGTTGGCTCTGTATCTTAGCTATGGTAAATAATGCTGCACAAACATCTACATGTAATTTTTCTATACTGAGTAGGCTTAACTTGAAGTATGGGTTTTTTTTATTACTTTTCATTATTAAATGTTTTCAAGCTCACATTAAAATCTCCTCTCTGTCTTTGCATTATTTAGAAATGTTTATACTTTGTAGTTTCAAAAATGAATTTCCTTAAACAATGCTTTCACTAAGTAAAATAGTAAAAGAAGCATTGATTTCTACTGCATGCCTCTATATTTAAAAATTTTAAATTAGTATTCATTAGTTATATAGGGGTGTTTGTTGTGACATTTACATACATACATACGCACATACATACATACATTCTGATTCAGTACACCTCCTTCCCTTCACCTCAATGCCTTAACTCCCTCTGCCTTTCAAAGCAATTTCAACAGATTTCATAATTCTATTTTCATCTACGCAAACAAATGACTTCGACCATATTCATCCTCATTCACACTCTGTTTGCCCTTTTCCTTCCCACTGTAACTCCTGTCTTTTACTTTTTAATTAATATGTATTAATTGTGCCAAGAGGTGTCACCATGGAATTTCAGACAGGCCTATATTACATTTTAATAAGAGCAATCCTCTCTTTCAGATTTCTGTGGCTCCTATCATGATTAATCTTGTGACATTGTTGGGCATGGTAACACACAGTGGAGGATGAGCCAAGAGGATCATTTGAGCCAGAAATTGCAGACTAGCCTGACAGACACAGTGAAATCCTGCCTCAAAGGAGGAGAAGAAAGGAACAGATAAAGGGAAGGGTAGAGAAGGGAAGAAATGGAAAGGAAACCAGAGGAAAGGCAGGTAGCAAGATGCTTTCTTGGAAAACCAGCCAGCTGTGATAGCATACACCTGTAATCCCAGCTACCCCTAGTTAGAAGTAGGATGATTGTGGTCCAAGGCTGGCTTGTGTTGTTTAGTTTCCAAATGTTTGGGAGTTTTCTTGTTATCTTTCTGCTTTTGATTTCTACTTCTATTACACTAAGATGAAAGGGTACTTTCTATGCATTTTCTTTTCTTTTCTTTTTAATTTTTGGCAATACTGGGGTTTTAACCTCAGGTCTTCAAGCTTGCCAGATAAGCACTCTACTACTTGAGCCATATACCCTTCAGATCTCTTCAGATGGAGCCTTGTGATTTTTTCTCATTTCTAGTAATCTACAAGTTAAAGAAAACCTCAAGAAAAATAAAATGAGACACTGACCTGAATAAAGATAAAAATATAATACATCAAGATATATTGTATTCATAAACTGCAACTTTTTTGTACAACTACTTAAACATAATAATAAAAATACTAAAAAAATAACATCAACAATTTGGGACACAGCTAAAGTATTATGGAGGATTTTTTTAGTGCTAAAATGTCTTAGAAATGAAAAAATCAAATAAGTAACACAAATTTTTACCTCATATATCTAACAAAAGAAGTTAAACCCATTAGCAGTGGAAAAAGAAAAATAATAAGCATAAATGTGTAGAAAAGTGAAACCAGAAAACAATAAAGAGTATCATCAAAACAAAAGTTTGGTGGATTTGACCAGATCAAAAGACACTTCCACTTAAAAAAGTTACATGCTGGGCACTGGTGGCTCATGCTTGTAATCCTAGCTACTCAGGAAGCTGAGATCTGAGGTTCAAAGCCAGCCTGGGCAGGAAAGTCTGTGGGATTCTTATCTCCAGTAAACCACTAGAAAACGAAGTGTGCTGTGGCTCAATTAGTAGAGTGCTCGCCTTGAGCTGAAGAGCTGAGGCCAAGCCCAGAGTTCAAGCCCCATGACTGACAACAAAAAAAAAGTTATAATACTGACAAAGAAATAGAAGATATCAATGATCAACATCAGGAATGAAGGATGGCATTACAGATTACCAGATACCAAATGGATGATAAGGGAAAGACACAAACCATCCACACCCACAAATCTGACAATACCAGTTTCCACAACTCACCCAGTATGAGTTGCCTTGTAACTGTGAAAGAAATTAACTTAAAGAAATTCCCATTAAGACAAATTTCCAGAGTCAGATTCTTTCACTGGAACACTTTCTCAAACAATTAAGGAAAAATAAACACTATCACATCTAATACCTCTGTAAGAACTATGCAATCTCTCAGAAAAGAAAAAGAAACATAAAATTTATTTTCTCAATCTACTATTACCTTAGTAAAAAATAGAGTTCCAAAAATTATAGATCAGTATCTTTCTTGAATATAGATGCAAATATCCTTGGTTTAAATGTTCACAAGTGAAACTCAGTATTATATATACCACGTGTTATGCTCTGTGTTCTATCAAAATGGATGTGTTGAAACCAATTATCCATGTGATATTACAAGGAAGTAGAGCTTTCATTATGGATGAATTGTACCTTTATAAAATCTGCCCCAGACATCTGCTTGCTCTTCTATCTTAGGAGAATGAGAAAGAGGTCACCATGTCTAAACTAGGAAATGAGCACTTTCCAGATCTCAAATTTGCCAGTACTTTGATCTTGGCCTTCCCAGACCCTGAAGTGGTTAGAAATAAATGTGTATTTTTTTATAAGCTACCAAGATTATTTTGTTATAAAATCTGGAACATTCCAAAGACATAATAACCAAGTGGAATTTTCCCCATAAGAACATTTTTAAATGTATAAAGTTAATTACTAAAATCCACCATATTATCAGGTTGTAAAAGAAAAGCCAGACCTTGTGAAGTGCATTTTCTGCATCTATTGAGATAATCATGTGATTCTCATCCTTGCTGTTCTTGATGTGATGAATTATATTAACTGATTTGAACCAGGTTTGCATCCTTAAATGAATCCTGTTTGATTGTGGTGTATGATTTTTTTTTTGATGAGTTGTTGAAGTTGATTGGCCAAAATTTTGTTGAGAAGTTTTTCATCAATGTTCATAAAAAAAAATGGGTCTATAGTTCTCTTTCTTTGATGAGTCCCTGCCTGGTTTTGGGATGAGGGTTATGATGGCTTCATAGAAAGAGTTTGGTGGTAAATTTTTCACTTTCAATTTCATTGAAGAGTTGGAGTAGTATTGGTGTGAGTTCTGCTTTGAAGGCCTTGTAGAATTCCACTATAAATCCATCCAGTCCTGGGCTTTTCTTGGGTGGGAAGTTTCTCAGTAGATGAATGGATCAAGAAAATGTGATATATATGTGTATATATATGTGTATATATATATATATATATATATAAATAAACTATACACACACACACAATGGAATTCTATGCCTCTATAAGAAAGAATGATATTGCTCATTTGTTAGGAAATGGAAAGACTTGGAAAAATTATATTAAGTGAAGTAAGCCAGGCCCAAAGAAACATAGTTCCCATGGTTTTCCTTGTTTTCAATAACTAGTACATGTCTAGGGCAAACAAAAAAAGGTCAAAAGGTATGTACATATGACCATCTAGGATGATGTTACATGAAATGAACCCCAAGACAGGGAACAGTAGTTTTTCTTTCTTGCTATTGTTTTTAATGTACTTATAATGCACTGTGTGATTATTTTGTTCTTTTGTATGTTCTTCTCCCATGGTATAACCCTTGTTTTCACTGTATCTGATTCCAGTGTCCTGCACCTTGTATATACATTTTTATAATTTGGGGAGGAGAAAGTATATAACAAAATGCTTAAATAGAGATATAGGTTGACCCATTTTAACAATGAGATGTACAACACACTATGTTGAAAAAGAACTTTACAGTTTCAGGCGGGGAGGGAGGAGTTGGGGAGTTGAGGAGGGAAAGGATGGTAGGGGAAAAACAAAGAAGGAGGTAACCATGCTAGATAGGAAATGTACTCATTACCCTACTCATGTAACTGCCCCTCTGTATAGTCTTTTTACAATAAATATATCTATGGGGAAAAAGAAAAGTCACATGATCATATAAAATATATTTTTTAAAAAACATTTGGAGCTGGGTGCTGGTGGTTCACGATTCTAATTCTTGTATGGAGGAGGCTGACAGCTGAGGATCATGGTTTGAAGTCAGCCTGGGTAGGAAACTCCTTGAGACTCTTCTCTCCAATAAACTACTCAAAAAATAAAAGACAAAAGTGGTGCTGGGGTTGTTTGCAAACAACAACAACACAAAAAAGAGCAACAACAAACCAAAAAAAACCCCTAAAAACAAAAAAGAAACCCCCGAACCAAAAAAATCGAAACAAAACATTTCATGAAATTTAAGATTCATTTATGATGCAATTTTGATACATGTAGGAAGACTTTCTTTATAAGGAGCACCTGCCCCCAAGCTGACAAGTGACACTGGTGTTATGGTTACTAGTGAAAGACAATCAAGAGCAAGGCAAAGATGTTTGCTCTTTCATTTTTTTCTTGTGGGTCCTGGGCACTGTCCCCGAGCTCCTTTTGCTCAAGGCTAGCATGCTACCATTTGAGTCACAGTGCCACTTCTAGCTTCTTCTGTGATTAATTAGAGACAAGAGTCTCAGACTTTCCTGTCTGAGCTGGCTTTTAACCACTAGCCTCAGATCTTACTAGCTAGGATTACAGGCGTGAGCCACCGGTGCCCAGCTTTTAAAAAAAATTATCTTAAAGTAGTTGTGCAAAGGAGTTGTCATTTAACAAAGCTGTTTATGAATACAATGCATTTTTTTGTCAGTCATGGGGCTTGAACTCTGGGCTTGGGCACTGTTCCTGTGCTCTTCAGCTCAAGGTGAGTGCTCTACTGCTTGAGCCATAGTGCCACTTCTGGTTTTCTAGTGGTTTGTTGGAGAGATAAGAGGCTCATGGACTTTCCTGCCCGGGCTGGCTTTGAACCATGATCCTCAGATCTCAGCCTCCTGAGTAGCTAAGATTACAGGAGTGAGCCACCAGTGCCTGGCTTACAATGCATCTTGATCAATGTCACCTCTTTCAGTATTCTCATCTATCTCTCCCCTCTCCACCCCTTCCCTCACTTTCTTATCCAACATACATGCAGGACATTCTAAACAATGCAATAAAGCAATATAAATAAAGAAAAAGCATGTAGATCAGAAATGAAGAAATGAAACTATTCCTATTTGTAGTCCATATATAAATGTTTACATAGAAAGTATCAATGAATAAAAAATACACAGAAATAAAACAAAAGACCATCATCAGCACCAACACACCAAACCCGAAACTGAAAAAAAAATTGTTATTTTGCTACATTAAGGAACAAACCAAATCAAGCACTACTTTTAAAAATTGTCCAAAGAAGGAGATATGTGGTTAAGTGTAAATACAACTCTCCTTCTCCGTGTGTGTGTGTGTGTGTGTGTGTGTGTGTGTGTGTGTGTATGTGTGTGTGTGATTGAATCAAATGCAAAGTTCAACACTGACAAAATCAAAGAAGATTTTAATATATGGAGAGATGCTATTTGCAAACATTAGATGGTTAAATACTGTGACAGTATCAAGTGTCTTTAATTTCCATATAGGCTTAATGCAATTCTTAAAATCTAGCAAGCTTTTGTGTCAGAGGAGACAATAGAATTCCAGAATTTAAGCACAAAGACAAAGGAGCTATAATAGCTAATAGCTAAACAATTCTGAAAAAGAAGAATGAAATTGATTGCAGTAGACACATGGACAAATATCAAAGACACTACTATTATAATTTTGGCTGTTGCTTCACATTTTATTTTTTATTTAAAAGAAAAAGTCATAAAATGATTACATAGTTGAACTTTGGTCATATAATTATTAAATATGTGATTTGTAACATCAATCTCCTAAAGGAAGGGCAGAATTTTATAAGTATAGAATTTTCCTTGGTGAAGTTCATATCAATTAAAAATAAATAGATATAACTATAAAATGTTTTATGTGAGCTCCAAGTAGACTATAAATAAAATATATAGACTATAAATAATATATGCCATATATAAACTAGCTCAACAGAAAATTTAAAATCGTAAATGTAATACCAAAAACTATCCAGGCATGATAGTGCTCACCTATAGTCCCAGCACTAGGAGGCTGAAGCAAAGGATCAGTAGTTCAAGGCCAGTCTGAAGGTCATAGCAAGACCCTGTTTCAAAGATTCAAAAATTTCAAAAATTCAAAAAACCCAAACCAACTAACTAACCCACCCACTTAAACCAACCCACCTAACTACCAAGCCAAAAAAAACCCTTTTAGAAAATATGGCTTTCTGGTGATGATATCTTGAAGGTAACACCAGCAACATAAGCCACAAAAGAAGAAAATATCTCTGATTTAATCCTTTGTGTATTAAAGGATCTAAAAGGGTAAAACGGCAACACAAATGGGAGAAAATATTCGCAAATCACGTGTGATAAAGAATTGATATCCAGAACATGCATAAATTTCTGTACCTCTAGAGCAAGAAAATAACTCAATTCAAAAATGAACCAGTATTTTAAAGAGACAGTTCTCCAAAGAAGATACAGAAAGACTCAATAAACATGAGAAGACCCTCAGTATCACATAGGATTAGGGAACTGAACATCAAACCCGAGTGAGATGCCGCTACCATTCTGTACCCATTAGGATGACTATTACTTATATTTAAAACAAACTAAGAAGGCTGGAGAGGTGACTCCGTGGTAGAGTGTTTGCCTTGCATGCATGAGGCCTTGGGTTCAATTCCTCAGTACCACATAAGCAGAAAAAGCTGGACGTGGCGCTGTGGGTAGAGTGCTAGCCTTGAGCTGAAGAGCTGAGGTGCCCAGGCCCAGAGTTCAGGCCCCACCACAGGCAAAACAAATAAGCAAACAATAAACAACAACAAAACTATGCCCAACACAAAAGACAACTATCAATGAGGAAGTGGAGAAAACAGAGCCCTGCACTGTCGTAAAAAACACCATAGTGATTCCTCAAGAATTTAAATATGTACAACCCACATGTTCCAAATGTAGATATTCATGGAAACACATTGGAAACAGTATTCAAAAATAGTTACCTATCAATTATCCCCAATAACCAAAAGGCGGACACCAAGCACAGGTTCACCAAGCACAGGTTCATCAATGCATGGAAAAATAAACAAAACAGGCATTTACATAAAATGCATGTTAGTCAACCTGAAAAGCACATGCTACAGTAGGGGTGCACCATGAGAACATTATTATAAATAAAGTAAATCAGTAAAAAGAGGACAAATACGGCTGGCTATTGGTGGCTCATATCTTTCATCCTTGCTACTCAGGAGGATGAGACCTGGAGGATCATGGTTCAACTCCAGCTTGGGAAGCAAATTCAGCAAATTAGCCAGCAAAATGCTGCATTGGAGGTATGATTCAAGTGGCATAGCATCCACCATGAGTGAACAAACAAGCCAAGCAAGTACAAGGCCCTAGGTTCAGACTCTGCAGTACTATGAATAACAAAATTCAGAGAAAGTATGAGAAGAGTGCTTGAGGAGAAGGGAACAGGAGTATTTTTGAATAGGTTCAGAATTTGTCTGGGATGACAGATAAATCCTGGAACTGGATATGCTGACGATGCAAAACACTGAGAAGATACTTAATGCCTTTCAGGCCTTCACTAGAAATAGTTAAGATGGTAACTTGCATTTCATATATAATCTTACCAAAATATAAAGGCAAAAGGTTGAGGGAAACTCACTCATACAATTTTTATATGATTTGCACTTATTTTCTTTGCTTTATGCTCTTTTGACTTGCCATTGAAGACTACCTAAGATTTTATACCACACACCCCAGTGTATGTGTGTGTGTGTGTGTGTGTGTGTGTGTGTGTGTGTGTGTGTGTGTGTGTGTGTGTGTGTACTTGAGCTCTGGGCTTGTTTGCCTGGGCTAGCTTTAAACATGGATCCTCAGGTTTCAAGCTCCTGAGTAGCTAGGATTATAGGCATTAGTATGCATATTTCAAGGAGGTAGACTTTTTTTGTCTTGTTCATCACTGTTTCCCAGGATCAGTTGCAGTTGCAGGCAAGCAGTAGGTATATTAACATTTTCTCTTGAATGAAATAACAGAATGTAGAAACAGAAATCTCAAGTTTCCTGATCTCAAGTTTCCTGGCTCTAAATGAAAAACCCTTTTATTGGGACAACATTTTCGAATGATCTCTCTCCTCCTTGTGTCATCCAAGCCAAATCTGTCTGTAGATATGGGTGGCTGTTCTGTCTTTACTGCAAACCGTTTTTGCGGTGGGCATTCTGCTTTAAGTGTGAATGGTAAATTATACAATAACCTTTTGGGCTTTCTTCTTGCATATCTGCCATTGCCTTTTTCTTGCTGTAGGATTACCCACTGAAATATTAAGGCAATTTCCTAGGGCAAAATGAAATGGAAAGATCTGCATGAATACTCCTGAATAAGTCGGAGATTTAATCATCTACTGCTATATTTTCTGGATGACTTCTCTCTTTTCTCACACAGGGTCTAATGCACAATCCTCCTGACTCTACTTCTGTGCTGGGATTACAGGTGTGTCTCATTACAGATGGTCTACAAGGTGGATTTTTTTTTTTTTTTAAACTCCTCAGACCTTCTTGAAATTCAAAGAATTCCAAGGGGCTATATACTGAATACTGTGTATTTCCATGTAACAAGAGCCACGCATATTAGTTACAAACATTTGTCTTTTGTCATTTATGGGGTTATGAAAGGAAAATACTGCTATGACACATAAAGAAGTTTGTTCCGGCCTTATATGGAAAGGAAAGATCCTGGGAAGGCAAGGGTGTGGTTCCGATGAGCCAAGAATACTGAGTTACAATGTAGCACATCTCTGGTGCGGTGTAGGGCTTTCGCCCAGCAGAGGGCGCTCTCGGTCTGTGTGAAGCTTCCTGAGTCTTCCCAGCATTCTTTGATCCTCGTGGTTTTGTATTCTTGCCATTGCTTTAAAGGCTCAGCTTTGGTGTCCAGAATCTCAGGAAAGCATCCACAGCTGAGATTTGGGTAGCGGCTTGTGGCTTATTGGGAAATACTATATTCATATAGGTGGCTTTATCCAGTTTTAACCAAAGACATGGGGACAGGGACTGACACTGAAATGAACAAGAAAGGTTTCAAAGCAAACAGCCCCATCTATCCTCCTAGACCCAGCTTCCCCTTCTCTTTGAATGCTTGGCTTTGAAATTGGACCTATTTTTCTGTAGGTTGCAAAGAAATAGGGGAGCGTGCAAGCCCTGATTGAATATGGCTCATGCTGGAGGACTCTGCTTCCCTGGCTAAATTAGCTGAGTGTGTGAGATGATGACAGCTGAGAAAGACAGGGGACTAATATATTTTTCATATGATAGCAAGCTAAGGGAGATTATTGTAGCTCACAGGAGAATCCTGGGAAATGCTGGGCAGTCAGGAATGCGAAAGCCTTTGGGATTTCTGCCAAAAGGAGGTGACTTACATGCTCCAGGCCATAACAACTTCATAGGCAATAGTGAGAGTGACAGGTTGGCTCACGCTGGAGGATTTACACTTTGTACGCTTGAAGGCACTACTTAGCCACCACCTCCCCCACTCCTACAACCGTCCTTAGGTCCAGAAAGGTTTGAAGACAACTCTTAAACTTTCAGTGATGATATTTAGCAACCTACGTGATCAGGAAGGGGAAGGCTGTGGAGAGAAAGCCTGCAGTTACCCATCATAAACAGCTGCTAGTGGTATTGAATCTTGCATTTCTTGTTCTAAAAGGTCAAGTCTCTTATTAATAATAGATTGAATGAATGGGAATTAGGCCCTGTGGCTAAGAGCTGTGGGGAGGGGGTGGAAATGAACATTTGCTAAGTCTCGGCAGTGTGTCAGGTACTTTTCCTCCTTTAACAACCTTACAGGTATGTTACATCAGGTGATTGTCTCATCTTATACTAGATGGCCAACTTCAAAGAGTTTAAGGAACCCCTATGAGATCATTGTCTGGGGGTAGAGCCAGGATTGGACTCAGACTTGTCTCTGTTAACAGATTACACTCCTTAATATTGCGACTTTGTAATCTTCCTGTGCTTGTGCCTCTGTTGCCTTCCTGGGCAAAGTATAGTCTGATTACAGGGAAAATGGCAGAGACCAAAGAGGTGCATTTGGGTCGTGGCTTTATTCTTAATGTAAAGGATGTGGTTTGGACCAAGTCCTCTTCCTTGAGGAATGCTACTTGATCAAGCCAATGTAGTCTGACAACCACATTAACCTGAGTCTGATCTTTAAAGCTATGCACCCCATAGGTAGGATTCTGAGGTTTCTAGGAAGAAAATGTTTCATTTGAAGAATCATATTGTAGCATCTTTGTAGTGCGGGGGAAGATGTAGGATGTGTCAAATCGGGGAGCATAAAATAAAATAGGAATAAAATCATTGGGTATTTAGAACTCAATATGTGTGACTTCAATATATTCAACTGACCAGCATTTTTCAGTTCAGGTTCTGAGCACATCACGATGGTGATGACAACAACAACAACAACAACAACAATGACAATGACAACGACGACGACGACAACGATGACAACGATGATGATGATGATGATGATAACGATGATGACAAAGAGCTTGGCAGATTATGTAGATTTGGACATGGTACATGTGAAACCAGGTGAGCTCCTGGAATGGAATAAAGGGGGAACTGAAAAAGTGACATGGATTGTAGCAGACTGATCCCAGAAGACAGGGGAAAGGAAGCAGTTACCTTCTGCAGGCTTAGAGTTACCCACTGTCCCTGTATCACACGCACAATTTCCTTAAAATTGCTCATTACAGGACAGAATTCTCTGATCATGGGGATAGACTTTAGTAAGGACCGGTCGTCATTGTTGTGTAGATGGACAAGGTTAATGTGTTTCCTTGGATACAGTAGAGTTAAAGAACCATGGCAACATGGAACCAGCACTCTTTTAGATCTACCTGTATTTGCTTAGCTACTTTATGCAGCTACTTCCTCTTGGAATAGTCTTCTCTGTTTTCATCACTGGCCAAGTTCTTAGTTACTGCTCAAGTCTGGCTTGCCACTTCCCTTCTCATTCTTCCTCCTGATCAAGTCCTATCACTGAGGTTACCTACTGATGAGTTGAAGCTCAGTGTTGTGGTGACTATGGTATTGAAGAACCCATATTTCCTTAGGTGTGGTAGCCTCCTGTTAATGAGTTCTTGGAGTAGGTTGAAAAGACTAAACGAAAGCCAGGAAACATTTGAGGTTGTGAAATGGGCCTGGTTTTAGTGCAGAAGCTTGAGGACTGAGAGGAACAATGTGAAGTGACCTTCAACATTCAGGCTGGGAAGAAACCATCACTTGAAGCTGCCTATTGAAGAGTTGAGTAACTTGAGATAGTGTGAAAGATGTAAGGTTTCCTAGAATAGTAATATGGAATAGTCAAAGCATGTGGTTGTGTGCTGTGTAGGATGTAAGAGATTTTGGTTCTCAGTATCCATGGATCAGCTCTAGTTGATCTTCACGGTAGATGTAGTTGTTCCCTCAAGTTCAATGATAACACTGTCCCAGTGGACTGTAAGTATGATTTTCTCTGTCTGTCCAAGTGTAAGCTCCTTGTAGGCTGTGGTGGGGTTTGCATGTGTTCAAATGCATGGCCATCAAAAGTGTTCTAGAATAAATAAGATGACTTTCCACATGTGCTTCTTATATCAGTAATGGTGTACATCACAGAGAATTCCTTGAACGCATGGTCAGTATTACTTTTCCTTTCCATTCCTTCCTCTTGTCTTACTCAGAGATGATGGAAGAAATATGGCTGATTCAGAAGAAACCAAGATGCACAAAGACTGTAAACATCACAGCCTCTTAAATCTAGCCTTTACAGGGAAGGGTGGTTACATATTTCTGAAGGAAGAAGGAGGTTAAAATCAGCATGTTGGGAAAAAAGACATGAAATGTTAACAACATGTCTTTTTTGCAATGGGGGATCAGTACCTGAGCTCAAGCCAGGTTGCCTAGCTGGCTACAGTAGTAGGGTTGCTTTATTCTCCTAGAATCCAGAGAACTCAGCATTTGAGCTTTGCCACCATAATTGCCTGGGAAGGTGACTGGCCAAACCAGTAAAGGTAACCTCATGATTGTTCCACTAGATTTTTCTACAACGATCACCAGAAAGAAAGCTCAACACCCAGAAGTTCTGCTTTCGTTGACATTTCTGCATGGAGATGACAAGTACAAAGCATCTTCCAGCAGTTTCCTATCTCTCTGAGAATCCACACAGCGGTGCGGCCTTGTGCAGTGTTTCTACTAGAACCATGAGTGAAAGGCAGAACGCAGGCAGGTGGTGGGGGAAGCTGAAGCAGGGCAGGATTGCAGCAGTTGCAGATAATAAGAATGCCAATAATGCCCTCTGATAGATTCACAGTTGCATAACAGCCTTGTCAATAAAGCTCTTTCTAGTCTCATGGAAAAAAATTAAAAGGTGATAACCAATTCACTGTTCCTATCAGTTACTTGTCTGAGTCTCTTCTGGCCGTATGGAATTCAGCTGCCCCAATGGCAGAGGTGTGTTTTAAGGATGAGGATTCCTGAGATAGAGGGGAGGGAAACAAACATAGGTGGCACTTTGGTCAAAAGAACAGTTCCGCGTGGCAGAAAATACTCACTGAACGCATAACATCAGGTGTCAGGTGAGGCTGTAAAGGTAGAGATTGCAAATACTGAGTCGTTGCTGAAAGTAACAGTGAATATTTAAATGGAATGGGTCCCTTGGCTCCCAAGGGAATATCATAAATGAAACAAAATGAAGAAAGCTTCATCTATACAACAGCATGGGTGAATCTGAAGGGAGAAAAGCATATGCAAGAAGACCACATAGCACACTGCATGTATTTTAGAAAGTTTAAAAGACAAAATGAACAATATGTTGTTAGGCATATACATATCTAGATAAATATATATTATATACATATATGTTATAAGAATATTATAACAAAGCTAGGAAATCATTCCCACATGATGTAGGATTAACAGTTGTTTCTTTGGGAGATGGAGAAAATGAACTTGCAGGTGGATCGGTATTGTATTTGTGCAAATATATTTACAAATACGTACATAAGAGTGCTGCATAGCCAAATGATGGAAATGTGTCATAAACCAGCAATCATCATTAATTTCAATTCTAGTTATCTGAGGCAAACACATACTCACACCAATAGACACTATAAACCATATAGTGAGCAAAAAAAAAATCAGATATTAAACCCTTATCATAGGCAGACAAAGGGCTATTACATGCAGCCTCTCATTTATCCTGGTGACCATTTTATAAGGTAGGTCATGTTGACTATCCCATTTGACACAATGCATTTAGTTATAGAGAGGTTATTAAGTCACTTGGCCAAAGTCATTCAGATACCAAGCAGCTGAGCCAGGAATTGAACGCAGCCCAGGAGCCAAGATCCCTTGTTCAGAATTTCTGGCCCTTTGCTCTCCTATCCTGGTTGAAAGGCCACACTTTTGTGGGTAACCATGACAGTAGAGCCAGGTATTTGATTAAGGATGCTTCCACCAATATTCTCTGCCAGTGTACTAATTGCTAAGATTTGAGGACCCAGCACATGAGTGGGTAGTCTGGATGTCCTGTTCTCCAGAGCCTTTGTCGGTAAGAACTTGATTTTCTCCCTCTTTCTCTTCCACCCCCTTTCCCCCACCAAATTGTACAGAGGGAGAAAAATGAAGGAGGGGGTAACAAGATGGACAGGAAGTGTACTCACTACCATACTTATGTAACAGTAACCCTTCTGTACGTCACCTTCACAATAAAATTAAAATTAAAAAGAAAAGAACTTAGCCTGCCCATAGAAATAGCTAAGCCAGCCAGACTTGATCTTCTAGAATTTGGATTGGGGAGCATGAAGAATTCTAGACAGTGAGTAGAGATTGGAGAAGGTATAAAGGCCTTGGGACAGGTCACTTCCAGGATGCCATTTGCACAGAGCTATAGAGCATTGTCATACTCTGTGATTTTGTAGACGTGTATAATGTGCACTTGCCTATAAAGTATCATTCATCCTAGGAACAGGGTAGAAAGCCTAAATAGGGCTAATTATGGATGACATAGAGTAAGCCCCTTTTTCTTTACAGTGTGTCCAAAAAAAGTTAGCTGTAGATGTGCCAACTTTTCTCAGATGATTTCCTTTTAGCAATCCTTTCTTAGGGCTGTCTTAGAGTCCACAGACAAGAAAAACCTTTGGAGAGCCCAGGGAAGAAATGAGCAAGAGGAATGAAATTAAGTTGAAAACCTCCTTTGACATTTAAGAAAAGTCAACAACCATCTAAGTGATGAGAGAGACCAGAAATATAACTGGCTGAATGTCAATTTTAAAACTAGAAAGATAGCTGCTACTTTATCTCACTGAGCAGGTGTTCCTAAGCAGTAAATAACTCACGGTTGGTCTATTAAACTTTAATGCTTCTGATAACAGTAAAGAGCGTGTTGCCGCCCTCCTAAAAATACATACATACATACATAGATATAAAACAAACAGCAATTTTCAACATTTATGCACTGTACCATTTTCTTTTCACAGTTGTTTTACTGCATTATCTTTTGCTATTATCTTGGCCACAAGTCCCGGCTGTATGGAGCTGATTTGCAATCGTGAGCAGAACAACCTAATGTAATTAACTATCTGGCAAGTGTACAAAGATCATTTCCACATAAAAAAATTCTCTCCTTGAATGAACACCCTCCAAATTAAGGCACTGATTTCACTGCTTATAAAGCAGAGGATAAAATTTTATTTTGGGGGGTAGGGTGGGGTAGGGGGAGGGAAGCAAGAGGGATTATAGTTGTCCCTTGCTCTTTTTCATTTAGTTAAAACCTCCTTATTTTTGTAAGACTTTTGAAAAAATTGAAATATTAATTATGACCACTTTAAAGTGACTTTAAAAAATAGTCAGAAAGGGGTGAAAAAAAGGAAGCCGTGTAATTGGAAAAAAAAAAAGAGATGAGCAATTTGAATCAGGCAGATGAGAGTTATTACCTAATAATGAGGCTTCGCGATTACGCTGGCTTTTATATCTAAGCCTTTTAAAAACCATGAGCTAAATGAAGCTTCCTGTGTCCCCTGGGATTCAGGTTGCTGTTGTTGCCATCTGATGAATGGAGAAAATAAGACCAGGTGAACTTGGCTCGTCTTCAGTTCAAACCATTTATTAATGCCATGACTTGGAATACAATGTGGATACTTCCACTTCTGGGTTCTCTTGCTTATTCACCTTCTATTCCTAGAAGGCTAAGATTGTGCACTCTTTGCCCTGTGCTCTGGGCCTCCAGGTAGAGAGTATGTGCGGCATAATGATGATCAGGCTGCATTCAAAAGCTCATCTCCAAGGAGGCTGAATGGACTTGGTAGTGGAGACTAAATCCTTCTATGGAAATGAGGACGATGGACCCAGCTGTGTGCAAGCACAAGTATTAACTATGCAGGAATCGGCCAGCAGGTTGTTAAACCTTTAGAAGCTTGAAATCAGTCCTAGTGGGAATATTTTCAACCACAGATACCAGCAATCCTTGTGAGTCAGGGCTGCCTCCCAGCCAGGTGCTTGCTAGCATCACAGCAGCATTCTAGTGTGTCCCATGAACCTTTGAAATCAGTCCTGTGTCCTGCAAACAAATGCTTGTTTTGCAGTCATAGATCAGAAGCTAACAGGGAGGTGGAGGCAGAGAGAAAATTCCTGGGAATTTAGAAATATGAAGTTCACACAGTAAAATGCCAGTTAAATCAGCAGTCTGGGGTAAAATTGTGTTCATGGGAGAACCAGTCATTGAAATAAGCAATGAGTTCTTACTCTCTCATGTGTTTGGCCTGCATTTCTGTGTCTTCTCCCAGCTTCATTCATTCCTCCAACAAGGAAGTGTTCATTCCTCCTGGAAGAGGCACTTTTAAGTGGGAAGGCTGGACAAAGGGGTCCAGGCCATAAGCTAACATTCTCATAATTTGTGCTAACACTTTCCAGTATCCTTCATAAATATTTACTTTCTTATCCCTAAAGCAACCTGTTGAGGTTCATGTGGCCATTATCTCCGTGTTATAGATAAAAAATGGTTTCAGGAAATTTAGTATAGTATTTTGTTTTTCCGGAGTATAGTATTTTGTTTTTCCGGAGGTGCCTGGATGTACTCAATTTGAGTTTAGAGACTAAACTTCACACTGGCAACACGGTGTTAACAAGGTCTTTCCAAGACTCCCTTCAGATTCTGTGGAAGAAAAAAGGCAGAACTAGAATTCGGAAGCCTTGTGTATAGGAGTGTTCTTTTCAGCATGGAGATTCTGTTTTCTTATGCAAATGCAGACAATATCTACTTTGTTTTCTTTCTACAGCTTGGTGGGGGTGGAAGAAACAACTTGGAAAAGCCTTCTAGCTAGTGGTGAATTCTTTCACACAGACACAGTCAATTCTATTTCCTTACTATTTCCTTATTCTATTTCCTTATTTATTGAATCAAGACTTACTCTCTTTTCTGTGACTGTCTCTTTATGCCCAGAATCTTCATCAATCTAAGAGATTAATTTCACCTTCTAAGGAAGTAATCTTTTTTTTTTTTTTTTAAATTTTATTTTATTTTATTTGAGTAAGGAAGTAATCTTTTAAGTCATTTCCTTAAGACTTGCAAAGATCCTTGAACTGGCAAGCCTCATGGGGTTTGTGAGAATTCTGGGTGGACAATTCGTGTCCATATTGATGCCTAATTCCTAGCAGAGGGGTCCCAGGTGCCTAGAGCGAGTGTGCACTCCTCTCTTCTGTATCTCTCCAGATAGACATCAACCCTACAGAGATGTAGTGCTTGCACTTAAATAGATAGGAGGAATTGATGGGCCAGATAAGCCATATGGCAAGTGATTTATGCATTACTGATGGCAGAACCGGGTGTCATCACCTCCTTTGTGGCTTGAGCTAACGAGAATACAAGGTCACTTGGTACAGCTCAGTTCATCTTCTGTGTCCCTTGTACCCTTCATCTTTCTCTCCATCCACACAAGACTGTTCCTGCCTTCAGAGCATCCCAGCCCTTTCATCCCATTCTTTCAATTAGCTTCTGAGTCTATCTATTCATGAGGAAGATAGCGGAAGCCATCTTTCTTTGCTGTGTGGCTCCCATTGTCCCTGGCCTATTACCAGCCCCTCCTACACTGTAAGTCAGAGGAGAGAACAACTACTAGTAGCACAAGGCATGAGATTCTACTAGGTGATAGTCTAAGTTTCGCTTTGAGTTTTAACCTTAGCTTTGCCTTTGATTTTTTTGCAACCAATGCTGGTTTGAAGCATTCAGACCCAGACTATACTCTGTTCCAACACTGGCAAAGAAGAATGGATGTGTTGATTAAATTAACATTTCCTGAACCCATGACAGATACTCTTCCAAAGCGTTATCTTATTTCTACTTCTATCCATGTTATAATTCCAACTTTTATAGGGGAAAAGCTTAAAGTTAGAGAGGATAAGAAATATGTCCAAAAGACCCTGAATAGCTAAAACGATCCTCAACGGAAAGAACAGTGCTGGAGGAATATCAATACCAAATTTCAAACTCTACTACAAAGCCATAGTATTTAAAACAGCTTGGTACTGGCACAAGAACAGACCTCAGGACCAATGGAATAGAATTGAAAACCCAGAAATGAACCTACAGACCTATAGCCATCTAATTTTCGATAAGGGAGCTAAAAAAATAGAATGGAAGAAAGACAACCTCTTCAGTAAATGGTGCTGGCAAAATTGGTTAACTACTTGCAGAAAACTAAAGCTAGATCCTTATATATCACCCTGCACCAGAATCAACTCCAAATGGATCAAAGACCTCGGAGTCAAAGCAGACACACTGAAAACATTACAGGATGGAATAGGAGAAACCCTAGGACTCCTTGGCACAGGCTGAAATTTTCTTAATAGAGACCCGGAAACACAACAAATCAAAGAAAGGTTGGACAAAAGTGATTGCATGAAATTGCAGAGCTTCTGTATGGCAAAGGACATAGCTAGCAAGATTAAAAGAAAGATCTTCACTAGCCTTACAACAGACAAGGGTCTTATATCTAAAATATACCTGGAATTCAAAAAATTAAATCCCCCAACAACAAATCTTCAAAGAAACAACTGCCCAATAAACAAGTGGGCTAAAGACTTAAAGAGAAACTTCTCTGAAGAGGAAAGAAGGATGGCCAATAGACACATGAAGAAATGCTCAACCTCCCTAGCCATAAAAGAAATGCAAATCAAAACAACATTGAGATACCACCTCACCCCAGTTAGAATGGCTATAATCAAGAACTCTAACAACAACAGATGCTGGAGGGGATGTGGACAGAAGGAAACCTTACTTCATTGTTGGTGGGAGTGTAAACTTGTTCAACCACTTTGGAAAGCAGTATGAAGGTTCCTCAAAAGACTCCACATAGAGCTCCCCCATGACCCAGCAGTCCCACTTTTGGGCATTTACCCAAATGATCACAAACAAGGCCACACTAAAGCTACCAGCACGACTATGTTTATTGCAGCATTATTTACTATAGCTAAGATATGGAACCAACCCAGATGCCCCTCAGTAGATGAATGGATCAAGAAAATGTGGTATATATACACAATGGAATTCTATGCCTCCATCAGAAAGAATGACATTGCCTCCTTTGTTAGGAAATGGAAAGACTTGGAAAAAATTATATTAAGTGAAGTAAGCCAGGCCCAAAGAAACTTAGGTCCCATGGTTTTCCTTGTTTGCAATATCTAGTATATGTCTGAGTCAAGCAGAAAAGGTCAGAAAAGTTGATGTTAGGGAAATGAACCCTAAGATATATATTCAAATGTTTTTTTTCTTTCAAGTGATTGTTTCTAACACATTGATAAGATTATTTCTTTGTTGTTTGTATGTCCCTCCCCCATGGTATAACCCCTGCTTTCACTGTATTTGAGGTTGGTATAATTTGTGGAGGGGTAGGGGAAAAACAAATCGTTTAAATAGGGTTACAGGTGGACCCATTGCAACAATGAGATGTACAAGTCGTTATGTCAAAAACGAACTTTGCAACTTTGGTGGTGGGGGGAGGAGGAGGAGTGGGTGGGGGGGGAGGGGAGGATGGGAAGAGATGGGAAGGGGAAACAAAGGAGGAGGCTACAATGCTTGATAAGAAATGTACTCATTATCTTGCCCATGTAATTGTAACCCCTCTGTACAGTATTTTCACAATAAAAAATAAAAAAATAAAAAATAAAAATATGCCTCAGATGATTCTCTGCTCAATATTGTAATTATTTCATCAACTTTTGGCTCCTTGAGCAGCCCACAACTCATGATGTCCTTGAATAGAAGCAGCCTTGGAGAAAGCTTTCAATGATGCCGTCAAAGGGTTTGGGTCTGTTTTTTTTTTTTCTTTTTTTCTTTTTGACAACATCACCAATGGCATTTTAGACCTGCTCCTATACTCAATCACAGCAATGTTTCAAATTTGTATGGATCTGTACAATGTCTAGAGGTCATACTTAAAAATCCCTAACTTTGTAACCATGAGTAGGCACCTTAGATCTCTATAAGGAAGGTCAGAAAGGTTTTAGATGCAAGAAGTATCTTCCAAATATTTCAGTGGAGAAGCAAAATAAACAAAACACATTGACAACAAGTAACCGGTATAAAGGACTTTTTTGCATTGGGTTAGCATGCCATATTCCTTGTACGACTAGATGCCAGAGTCTTTTCCCTTTAGGCCAGGCAGAATTGTCTACATGATTCAAAGGACCCCTCAATGTAAAAATGAAGAATTTTTTAGGCAGTGACAACAGATGGTTAAATTATACAAAGGACCCTTCTGAGTGTGGGAATGTAAGTGACTACAAAGGTGTACAGCTTGTCTCCTCTGAGCACAATTCACATCCATTATGAAGAATATTAGGCTTTATAGTAGTTAGTATTAGACATTCATTATTATTACTACAATAACTTTTTCTCTCCGTGCTTCTTACTTACTCACTTATTCAAAAGAGCTTTCAAGTTGATACATTTAATCTGCATTATATGTTTCCCATCTCTTCTGTCCTTATCTATATTGCAATGTTTAAGCTAAGGGAGGTCTCTTATCTTCTGATTTTATAGATAGGCAATTTAATAGCAAATGCAATCAATGCCTTGATCAAAGTCACCAGGAAAGGTAGTTACTTTATATTTACATCTTCTTCTAATAGTATCGTAAGCCTAGATTACAGAAATATTCTTGTTCAAGTCCTTTAATGTACCCACCCCTGTCCTGCCCATTGCTGCTTTCACAGTGTCATGCACGGTATTGGCGGCTTAGAAGGTGTTGATGTATGAAAGATTGGTAGGAAGAGACTTTTTGTGGATATGGACAGAAGAGACAACACTTAGATGAGATTGGCTTTTTCTGGGAAGCAATTTGTTTTACAAGGTACTTCCCTCCCTCCCTCCCTTCCTTCCTCCTTTCCTTCCTACCTCCCTCCCTTCTTCCTTCCTTCCTTTTTCCCTTTCTTCCTTTTTTCCTTCCTTCCTTCCTTCCTTTCTTTCTTTCTTTCTTTTTCTTTCTGTCCTTCTTTCTTTCTTCACTTAGGAGGCAAGATTGAAAAATTTCCTCATAAGAAGTTATGTCTGACAGTTATCTTCTGACAGCTCCCTCTGTGACAACTGTAGCTGTATGAGAGCAAATTAGGAAATTTAGATTCTGTGGTTGAAGTTCTTAGAGCTTGATCACATTTTAAGATCTCCTAGGCCTAGTTAAGCTCCATCACCTGTCTATCCTGGCAAGGGTGGGTTCAGCCTTATAAGAGCGAGGCAGGGGTGAACAAATGCAGCAGTGGTACTCACTGGACACTATGTTGAAAATAAACAATACAACTTGTGGGTGGGGATGGGAGGGAAAACTAGGAGACAGTGAGGGAAGGGGTGACATTGTCCCAAAAGAAATGTAGTCTTTACCTGACTGATGCAACTGTATCCCCTTTGTACAACACCTTTATAATAACAATTAAAATTAAAAGAAAAACAGAGCCAAGCAGTTATCGACTGTGGGCTGCCTTGCTTTTCTTTAGTATTTTCTAATTCTGCAGTGCACTTTCAGCATAGTGATGATGTTGGTGTTCTTCCTGTTTTCAGTGCTACATGGCATCTATTTGGTCTCTGCTTGTTTTGCCTATTTCCATTTTTGTTGTGATAAATCTTAGTCCAATTATGAAGCTTTAGAGCTGGGAGGATTACCAGGATAAGAACCCAAACTTTCCTTTTCCTCAAGAGGAAAAGCAAGAGGGTTTAGGTTTCAGGGTAACATTCCGAGTTAGGACACTTGTTTCCTAATTGCACATTCCCATCTCTTTTCTGAAAACAAATGGTTCTCTGAGCCATTTGTGATATAATCACCATGACCTCAGGATACTTTGCCATTTGCCCTTGGCCTTCGGATATAAATGCCATTCCTCTTCAGTTGCATTAATGGGCTTCAACCACCATTACCACCCAAATCTTTCATCTCAAGTTCATTTTCTCTTTCCTTTGTTAAGTTCAACCTTCTTTTTTTTTTTTTTTTTTAAAAAAAAAGGTAAGTAATACCCACTTGTTCTTTTGCTTGTTCCTTTTTTAAATTAAAAGTTATCTTTAAGTAGTTGTTCAAAGGAGTTGCCATTCACCAAAGCAGTTTATGAACACAATGCCTCTTGATCGATGTCACCCTTTCCATCATTCTCCCTTCCCTCCCAACCCCACTCCTTCGCTCAAATAGCTTAATTCTTTTTGTGAGTTGTGGATGGGTGGATGTGATGGCAGATGCAAACCAGTTCTTTTTTTTTTTTATTGTGAAAATACTGTGCAGAGGGGTTACAATTACATGGGCAAGATAATGAGTACATTTCTTATCAAGCATTGTAGCCTCCTCCTTTGTTTCCCCTTCCCATCCTCCCCCTGCCCCCCCAATCCATCCCACCAGGCCCCCCCACCCACCAAAGTTGTAGAGTTTGTTTTCGACATAACGACTTGTACATCTCATTGTTGCAATGGGTCCACCTGTATCCCTATTAAACGATTTGTTTTTCCCCTTCCCCTCCACAAATTATACCGACATGAAATACAGTGAAAGCAGGGGTTATACTGTGGGGGAGGGACATACAAAGCAACAAAGAAATAATCTTATAAATGTGTTAGAAACAATCGCATGAAAGAAAAAAGAACATTTGAATACATATCTTAGGGTTCATTTCCCTAACATCAACTTATCTGACCTTTTCTGCTTGACTCAGACATATATTAGATATTGCAAATAAGGGAAACCATGGGACCTATGTTTCTTTGGGCCTGGCTTACTTCACTTAATATAATTTTTTCCAAGTCTTTCCATTTCCTAACAAAGGAGGCAATGTCATTCTTTCTGATGGAGGCATAGAATTCCATTGTGTATATATACCACATTTTCTTGATCCATTCATCTACGGAGGGGCATCTGGGTTGGTTCCATATCTTAGCTATGGTAAATAATGCTGCAATAAACATAGTTGTGCTGGTAGCTTTAGTGTGCTCTTGTTTGTAAACATTTGGGTAAATGCCCAAAAGTGGGATTGCTGGGTCATAGGGGAGCTCTATGTGGAGTCTTTTGAGGAACCTCCATACTGCTTTCCAAAGTGGCAAACCAGTTCTTTTATTTATTTATTCTTTAATTTAATTTTATTGTCAAGGTGATGTACAGAGGGGTTACTGTTACATCTGTAAGGCAGTGAGTACATTTCTTGTGGAACATTGTTACCCTTCTTTGTTTTTCTCCCACTTTTTCTCCCCCCAAACTCTCTTTACCCCCACCCCCCACAAGTGGTAAAGTTTGTTTCCAACATATGTTTTGTGAGTATCACTGTTGCATTGGTTCATCCTTTGTCCTTTGTCTTACCATTTTGGCAAACCACTTCTAATGTATTCATTTCTCCCTCTGTATTTTACTTTTATTTACTTTCATTGATACGCATTACAAAAATTCTTAGATTTCTAAATAGTTAAGGCCCAGCATCCTTAGCATCACATCATAACAGCCTCCCGCTTCTGCCCCTGAATTCCTTATAACCTCTTCTGGCTAGCACTTTATGTTAACTTTCTGTTCTTGCGTGTTGATCACAGTGATGAATTTTATTGCAGAATCTGCCTTTCCTTATGGTTTACCTTAAAGGCATTCTATTTCATGGTAGGATATAAAAAACGTACAAGAGTCCAATTCACCATATAGTGCAGACAACTATTTATGTGAATTAAATTAAGTCTATAACTGTCTACATTTGTTCTCCTGTTCCCTTCAAATAGGAGTCAAGTCTTTCAAAAATGAGAAAGATGGAAGAAATAGGAAACCAACTAACTAGGGTATATTTAGTGAAGTTTTCCACAAGGTCATTACAATCTTCACCTGCAGGGAGTGTTGTTTTTTCCCCTTGTTTTCTCCCTCCTTTAGAGCTTCAGGATCCCTAGGGACTTAGCTCTATTGTTTGAACAGGCTTAAACTCCCAGATAGATCTCCTAGGTTGGATTAGTAGCCTCCTCCAATCAAAGCTGGAAATGTTTGCCAGCCAACTGGGAGGGGAATAGAACTATCCAGAACTGCTACCAAGCTGATAAGGGAAAGACTCTAGGAATCAAGAGAAAATTGAAATCAATGGCCAAGGGCCATTGTTATCATCTTAGTAACTACCAAAGGAGTGTGCATGGAGCGTATCAGTGACAATGAGACCTGGGTGTAGACGGTGCCATTTGCTGGATGGGAAAGCTATTCAGAAGTGGCTGATTGGCATTCGGACTTCAGTGGAAATTATCTCCAGACTGTGTTACCTTTAGCTTACCTACCATTTTGCATAATCTAGATACCTAACTGACTCAGCCATATATTAATTTTCTACTCCTTTTATCCCTTCTGCATGCATGACCCTTGGCCAATGAGTCAACTGAATATATCTAGTCATGTGTGTGCTGAGACTGGATTGGGTAGAATATTAATGTATCCATAGCTTTACTCTGTTTGGGCCAAACAGGCTAGAGCTAGATTCTATAGGTTTGCATATATATGATTCAGGATTGGCTGCAAGGCTTTGATAACAAATAGAATAATACTGTTTATATTCACATGGGGAAAGACTTGACTATCAGAACTGAGCTCTTCACAGCATAATTACAACTTGCTGAGCGCTGTGGCTCTGGTGAACAATGAAGATATAATCAGTGCACCTATTTGTCCTCCTGGATTCCAGCTGCTAAAGCAATTTCTTTTTCACAGAACCGACAATTCTGCTGTTCTTGTGAAAATCCACTGCTCCTCCCCCCACCCCCAAATCCTGTGAAAAGGAGCTCACCGGTAGAAGAAGGGGCTGGGAAAGCAGCCTGGTGCTTGCATCATCTCCATGAAATTAGGCAGCTCCTATTTCCAGCAACGCTCTCCTGATTGCATGTTTGTTTAAGATGACAGTTGATGTTGTGTATCTCTTTCATTAGGGAGGCTCAACGATCTTGACATTATTAACTAACTGCAGCACTTGCTGCATATAAACACTAATCCACAGAGACAGCGCGATACTACTTGAAGCAAGAGAAGGCTCTTTGAATTTGAGGAACCACACAAGGATCTCAGTCATAGACAGAATTTGACAGGTGAATTATCAGCCATTCAAGCAAGTGATTTTCAAAGAAGTCTCATCACCCAGACGCTGAGGGTGAACATTGGCATCTAGGTTCAAGCACTTAATATGGGGGCCATGTCGGGTAAAGGGGAAACTAAGGTCTGCTGGAGGAGGAAGGGAGCCCAAGGAAGACTGACTGGCATTCTTCCTTCCTTCCTTCCTTCTTCCTTCTTTCCTCCCCTCCCCCCCTCCCTCTACTCTTCCTCCCTCTATTCTTTCTTTCTCTCTTCTCTTTCTCTTTTTCTCTTCTTCCTTCCTTCCTTCTTTCCCTCCCTCCCTCCCTCCCTCCCTCACTCCTTCCTTCCTTCCTTCCTTCCTTCCTTCCTTCCTTCCTTCCTTCCTTCCACCCTCCTTCCCTCCCTACCTCCCTTCCTCCCCCTCTCCATCTCTCTACTCTCTCCCTTCCTCCCCCTCTCCCTCTCTCTACTCTCTCCCTCCCTCCCTCTACACTCTCTTTCTTTCTCTTTTCTCTTTCTTTCTCTTTTCTCTTTCTTTCTCTTTTCTCTTTCTTTCTCTCTCTTTCTCTTTCTTTCTTTCTTCCTTTCTTCCTTCCTTCCTTCCTTTCTTTCTTTCTTTCTTTCTTTCTTTCTTTCTTTCTTTCTTTCTTTCTTTCTTTCTTTCTTTCTTTCTTTCTTTCTTTCTTTCTTTCTTTCTTTCTTTCTTTCTTCCTTTCTTTCTTTCCTTATCTCCTTTCCTGGCTACATTAAACACTGAATGTAGGATAATAAAATTAGGACAGGAATCAGCCCTATATTTTTTAAGACATTTTAACTGCATATACACATGGAAGCCTCCATTCTAAATGATCAGAATTTGGTGGTTTGGAAGGGAAGACTTGCATATGATTTTAGTGTTTTCTCATCATGTTTATATGGGGTTAGTAGAAAAGCAGGGAATGGCAGCCTATACAGCTTGAAGATGGCAAGATAAGTTGCTAAACTAAAATTTGCCTGCCTGCCAACAAAATGAAGTAAGATACTACAAAGGAATGAGGAAAGTAAGAAGAATAAAATAATGAGGAAGTAAGGACTGGGCACTAAAGTTTTGGCATCATATCTTTATAGGGAACAGAAAGGAGACTCGCCCATCAGAAAGCCATCTAATTCTCTTTATTTAACCTCAGACCATGCTCTGTAATAAGACGGATGTTAGAAGGCAGCCTAAGATGCAGGCATAGGTTGAATTGCTCCCTTTCCTGTGGCATATTTATACCACATGCTCCTTTCTGTCTTGAATTATTTTTCTAATAAACTTTCCTATCATTTTTATTTATGCTCAGGTCTTGCCTGAATCCTCTTGCCAGATACAAGGACTGAGTTGCTCTAAAGTTTCTGGTAACACATTTGCTGCATTGGCTGGAAAGTTAGGGATTAAGGATGCCTTTTTCTGGCTTGGACTCAGGGAATAGCTACAAGGCATCAGACTCCCTTGAGGATGCTCAGGAATGCTGGGTGAATATTTCCCTTAAAGCACTTTCTGATGGTGGTGTCCTTTACTTCTTCATATTTGGAAGTTATCCCCTGCTGGAGTGGCCCTCTTCCTTGGTCCCCGTTTTTCCCCCTGATCCACTGAAAATCTGCTTTATGGGCTAGGAGATACTCTAGGCTCTTTTTAGTTTTGCCGTGCTCCCTTCTCACTCAACTATTTCCTAGCCTACCATTTTCACTGGGCCTCTATTAATCATCTATCAACTCATAAACACTTCCCCGAGAAGTTCAGAAGCCTATTATACCCTCAAAAATTTGATCCAACCATGAAGCCTTTGCCAATCCCATGTGGTTCACTGTATTTCTCCGCAGGTGGAAATTCTATCCACATGTTGAGAATTAAACCAACAGTAGGACCACAGTGACCCTTGTGAGAAGAAAGTGAGAAGTACAGGGGGGAAAAGGTATTTCTTTTTGAATCAGTATAAGGGAGAGTGATCTTGGGATCCTAATTTTCAGCAAAATTATTGCTTTCATTTATAGATCACCCTTTTCCTCTTCCTCACAGAAGCCATTCATTTCACTTTGTTTATTCAGAACAGAGAATGAGAGGGCAGCCTCTTCTTGCCCAAAGGAGAGCTCTCGAAAATAAATTACACCGCATGGGGGCAGCAAAGAGTTTAATATAGTAGAACTCAGGCTGGGGAGATTTAAAGATAATTATACTGGCCACCACTGAGGGCTTCAAAATATGCTTTACTGAGCTGCTTAAGACACAAAAGCCAGCATGACACAGAGAACATGCCATAGATCATCAGCTCACGATGGAGATAGGAATATTCATTTCCAAATAAGAGGGTGATTTTTTTTCTGGTTTGTCCCAATTTATATTCAAAGTCTTGGTTTAACTAGTAACATCTCCATGTATTCCAATTTTGGGAATAGATGATACTGAGCACACCCTACCAAATGATAATTATCCTAAATTTCTGCTGATCCTCGTGCTGAGAGTGGTCAGGGATAGACAATACACAACACTCAAAATATTAAGGAAAACCTTTTTTAAAAACAATTTTTTTTCTTTTGTGAGTCCTGAGGCTTGAACTCTGGGCCTGGGCTCTGTTCCTGATGTTTTGGGCTCAACGCTAGTGCCCTATCACTTGAGCCACAACTCCACTTCTGGATTTTTCTGATTAACTGCAGAGAAGAGTCTCATGGATTTTACTACCTGGCTTGGCTTCAATCTGCAATCGTTAGATCTCAGCCTCCTGAGCAGCTAGGATTGTAGGTATGAGCCAACGATGCTCGGCTGGAAAATCATTTAAAAATATTTTTATCTTTAAGTAGTTACATGAAGTTGCTGCCATTCAACAAAGTTGTTTATAAACATAGTGTCACCTCTTTCAACATTTTTACCAGGCCTCCCAACTCACCCCTTCCTTCACTTTTCTTAAATTTGTAGTATATATATTGAATTATCTTTGCTATTTAACAAAGCAGTTTATGTATCCAGTACGTCTTGATCTGTGTCACCCTTCAATATTTTCATTCCCCTTCAACCCACTCCTTCTCTTATTTTCCTAAATTTTGTAGTGTATACAATTAATTCTTGGTGCATTTTCCCTTGGTCCCATACCCCACCTTGCAAGTACCATTTCCTAGTAATTATTGTATTGGGCTTTGACTTAGTCTTTCAGAGAATTAAAATTGAGATTCCACTTTACCCCAGTTAGAATGGCCATTATCAAGCAAACAAACAATAACAGATGCTGGTGAGGAGGCAGCCAAAAGGGAACTGTAATACACTTGGTAGGGATGTAAGATTATTCAACCACTCTGGAGAACAGTATGGAGGTTCCTTATAAAACTAAACCCAGAGCTATCCTATGACCAGTAATTCCACTCCTGGACATTTATTCAATAGAGCACAAACCAGGCTACAGTAAAGCCATCAGCACTGCCATGTTCATTGCAGCCCTGTCCACCATAGACAAGATACGGAATCAGCTCAGATGTCCCTCAATGGATCAAGAAATGTGGTATTTACACAAATAGAGTAGAATTTTACTCATCTATTTGAAGGAATGGTATTGTACCATTTGCAATGAATTGGAAAGACTTTGAAAAAATTATAATAAGCGAAGTAAGCCAGAGAAACAAATGTTGCCTGGTTTTGCTCATTTGTGGAAACTAGAATATACCTATACATCTTTAAGTCAACACACTGGATGATATGCAAGTGGTTAACTGTAGTATAACAGACTATAAGGAAAATTCTTTTTTAAAGTCTAGGTGAAGATGCATTTGGAAAGAACAGGTAAGCTAACAAGGATATGTAGGTAATGCAAAACATTGGCAATGGAGAAGAAGAAAGAGAAAGGACAGAAATTAAACATGGAAAGATCCCCAGAGATCTCAAGAAGTGGAGGAAAGACACGTTCAGAGGCAGTAGCCTTTGGAAGGAAAGGGAGCTATTATAGGCAATGGGAGTTGGGCATTGCAGTATTTATTGATCAGGAAGCTTTGGTTCTTCTTTCTGGAACCTTCTCCTTCAGGCTGCTTTAAATCTGTAGAGGGCCAGAAAGAATCAACCAAGTCCCTTGCCCAAAGAGGTGAAAATATGTTTCTCTCATTTCTCAAAGTGCTCTTGTGAGACTTGTGAATTTTTTAAACTTAAGAGCTGAGCTGGTGTTTGATCAGGCAGTGGAAACCCACCATCTGCCAGGGGCCCTTTGTCTGTTTGGAAAATTACTGAACTGCGGTCTATCAAAACTATACACAAACAAAAATCAATTGCTTGAGATTCTAACTCTGACCACAAAGTCAATAAAAATGACAATGATAAATTTGTTCTTCCTCTAAATGCTGTTAGAACATAAATGGGATGAAACTCAAATATGGAGAGAGATGAGAGAGGGATAAGAAAGAGATGGGAGCATCCTAAGAGGGAAGTGTAGGCAAGGGAGGATTTGGATCACAAATATGGTTATGATAGAAATCACAAGAAAAAGAGCCATGAAATTGTCATTTTCTCTGAAAATTGTATAGACTTTTGCTGTTTTCCTGAGTTTTTCATGTACCTCAAGGGTAGACTAGGTAAAAAGCAGCAATTGCTAGTAGCTCTGCGATACTGGACTAAAGGTGGAAATGGGCAATTATCACCCTATACAAAAAGGTGCATAGACAGCTGGTTCATGCAGAGTAACAGTGATGCTAATGATGATTAAAAAAGTAGTAATTATAACTAATTATTGTTCAGCAATTGAGAGATGCCAGGCATTTTCTGAATTTTTTTTTACTAACTCATTTAATCTTATAATTGCTGCCTGGAGAAGATACCATTATTATTATTTATTGTTTCTTAAATGGGGAAGCTTGGGTTTAAGGTGGTGAACTTCATAGACCAAGTCACATATCCTAGAAAAGGCAGATTATAGATTTGGCAGATTATAGACCAAAAGGAAGTTCTTGGCAATATCCAAGATTCAGTATACAAAGTGAGCAACAACACAGCAAAAAATTTCCAGAGATGAGATGTAGGAGCGTGGGCATCTTTTTGTGTGTGTATATGTATGCCTGTACCAGAGCTTGAGCTCCGGGCTTCTAGCTCTTGCTTGGCCTTTTTTTTTTTTTTTTGCTTAAGGGTGGCACTTTAACACTTGGCCACACCTCCACTTCCAGCTCTTTGATGCTGACATGGAAGTGAGGGTCTCACGAAATTTTCTGCCCGGAATAGCTTTAAACCTAGACTGTCCTATCTCAGCCTCCTGAGTTGCTAGGATAACAGGCATGACCTAGCAGCAACAGTCAATAAAGATACCTTAAAGAGCAAAGGTCTGTTCAGGAATGGAGAACAAATTTCAAAGTTTGTGAGTGAGATAAATGGATTTGCACTTATAAGTCTTCCAGGACATATTGGTGGTTAATTCAATCTACTTCTTTAGTATACATTATATTTTTTCATAGCTGAATTTGTTACTCTATTTTTGTGGCTTTTTTGGGGGGAGGGTAAGTGTACCTGCTTGATTCTCTGGCGTGGGAACTAGGGATGTGAGGGATAGGTCAGACAGTAAGTAAAAATTTAGAAAGAATTATCTGGAGGTTGTGTGCCAAAGACAATCTCAGTGACGAGTCCCTTAAGGAGGAGAATCTATGTCATACAGAATGAAAGGTATTTGTCTAAGCTCTTGTAGGAAACCTTCAAGGTGAAATCAGAGCACTAAATTATAGGAAAAGGCATTCAAGTTAAGCCAGTCATTCATTTGATTTTTCTTTACCTTTGTTTACCGTGTACAAAGCAGTTCTCCCTCAGTGTCCCTTCCCTCAAGGATTTTATAACTTAGGTGGGAAGCTACAGCTACATAAAAGATGACATGTTAATATTCTACCATGGTAGGCTGCAAGATGCTACAAGGTCAAGGACTGTATCATTTCAATTAAAAAAAATCAGCTAAAGATGATTTGACTAGTGGGACACCAGTGGCTCACACCCATAATCCTAGCTACTCAGAAAGCTGAGATATAAGGATCATGGTTTGAAGTGAGCGCAGGCAGAAAAGTCCCCAGGAGACACTTATCTCCAATTAACCACTTAAAACCTGGATGTGGCCCTATGGCTCCAAGTGGTAGAGCACTAGACTTGAGCAAAAGTGATCAGGGACAGGGCCCAGGCTCTGAATTCAAGTCTCACAGTCAACAAAACAAAACAAAACAAATAGAATATGGTATGCCCAGAAAGACATTGTGTCCTAGGAGTTCAGAGGTATCATGTGATCACATTAATTAATGTACTAGTTCAAAATTAGCCCCAAGCTTTATGATCTACTTTTCTGATTGTCCTGGTTTTCCCCTTCCTCAAGATTGCTAGATGGTTCCTGTAGTTCCAGGAATCACAGATACTAATGATACATCTAGAAAGTAAGTATCTGTATCTTTGTTTCTAAGATGTCTCTCCACACACTAGGACTAACCAACAGGGAATGGCAGGTAGGTACATCATGCAGTCCCTTAAGCATGAATCAAGACCATGACACTCAACTGTGCCTGTGGCCTCCACCTTGTTCATGGACACTCACAGTAGAGTAAAATGCCTGTTTCATTTAAAAATGTCCTTATGCTAATTTCATTAACTCCCAGAACTTGAAGACATCTTTTTAATATTCTGCCTGACCAACTGAGCAGGGCACACAAAGCACTTCTAAAGTATGATGGTTGTCTCCAGGCAAAATACGTGTGTGATTATTTGAGTTGTAAGCTGAAAGACTCACTGGTTTTACAAAACATTATTTTTCCTTGAAAGGACAACAGACAAATAAATGATGGTTATGCCAACGTGGGCATTTGGCAGATATTTTCTTTTAAAAAATGAATGGAATGAGTCACCGCAAGGAAAACGGCTGATCTGGGCTGGCAATTTGGGTTTTCAAATGGAGACTTGAATTTTGGGAAAATCTGTATCTATGCCAACTTGACTTTTTCCAATACCTAGTGATATTTCTGATGAAATTAGTGCTGCTATTCACAAATGTGGTATATATATATACATATACATATGTATATATATATATATATATATATATACATATAAAATAAGTCAGCATTTGGAAGGTCTGTCTAAAGCAGTGAATAGTATTTTCCAAATGACCAAGGCATGCTGTCACAAAATCATGCGTGAGTAAATGGTCCATTTGAAGTGCAAGATCAATCAAAGGAAGTAAGTGGAACTGAATATGGAGAGTTCACTGGCTCAATTTAAGTTCCACATTGCAACTAAACTAAATGAACGCTTGTCAAGATTTATAATATCAAAGAAGAATATCTTGCATTACCCCCAAATGAAATATTTCTTGTTTTCTCCTTTTAAAATTACATACCTGAGTAATTAAGGGCTAGATTTTCTTCATATTCATCAAACAAAACAAACAGTAGAGCAGATTGACTGGAGTAACAGTGATGAGGATCCAGCTGTCTTCTATTAAGCCACTCATTAGAGAGATTTACAAAAGTGCAAAGTAGTGCCACTTGTCTCACCAAATTGTTTTTGAAACATGTAGCTATTTTTCATTAGAAATATTGTATTTCTGTTAACAGGCACTGGGTTCATTATTGTTCTTATGAAATGTATTTACAAATATCTTTTAACATCTCTCCATTTTTGGTTTTATCATGGTAAACATCAATAGATGTAGCCCACAGAAACAAGATATTCTTGAACTCTTATTTTGGAAGGATGTAAAGATATCTTCAGTCTAACGAGTCTGGGACTTGCTGGCTTCGTAAAACAGGATTCATCCCTAGGTCTGGGAGGTATCAATCTGCCTTAAAGCATGTGGTTGTATAAATCCTGACCTAGCTAGGAAATCTTATAGAAGAAACAGGTGGAGGTTGGTGAACGGCCACCTGTTTTTTAGAGACACCAGTATGTGAGAAATGGAGAATCACATGCCAATTCTCTTCAAGGAGAGAAGACCACAGGCCAAGCAAAGAGATGAGGTCCATAATTATGGCTCTGCTTATTCTCCCCTCCTTTTCTATCAGAAATAGTAGCCCAGACAATATGTTAGATAAGGAGAACAAGGGGCAGTGGACAGCATGGTAAACCGTTCACTAGAGGGACTTGTTCCTGGACCAACAGATATCAAAATCTGTAGATACTTAAGTCCCTCATATAAATGGCGTAGTTGCCCAACAATAAATGGGTGGATCAAGAAAGTGTGATGTATATACACATACACAAACATACACAATGGAATTCTACTCATCTATCCATCAGAAGAGCTATTTTATTATTTACAGGAAAACAGATGGACCTAGAAAATATTATTTTAAGTGAAGTCAGGCTCAGAGAGACAAGAGATATGTTTTCTCTCATATATGGAAGTTATTTCTAAATTATAAATAAATATGAAAACATATACATGCAACATATACATGTATACATACACTGAAATACAAATTTACTCAAGTATTGGATACATAGGGGAAGATTCCAATGGTATAATACCTTTGGTATAATTCCAATGATGTAATTCCTTTGAATAACCAACTTACAGTTTAACAAAATGAATACCAGGAAGCTGAAACATATTTCGTGGCAGGGGGCAGACAGACAGAGAAAGGAAGGGCAGGTTAAAATAGTTGTAATATATGTACTGTACATATATAAAAATGAAACCAGGTAATTTGAGGGGTTGGATGGGTTGGCAAAGATGGGGACACCAGCAGAAGGGGTGACATTAATAAAGATGCATTGTACTTATAAACTGACATGTTGAATTGAAACCCATTTGTACAACCACTTAAAATAATTAAAAAATTTTCAAAAAGTGCAGTACATGAGCGTAGCTTACACAGTCCTCACATGTACTTTAAATCATCTCTGAATTACCTATAATGTCTAAAGCCATGCAAATACTATGCAACTGGTTGCTATACTGTGTTGTTTCAGGAATAATGACGAGCAAAAGTCTTTGCATATTCAGTACAGGCACACTTTTTAAAATAATTTTTTTCTGCCATAGCTGGTTGCATTTGCAGGTCCAAAACCTTCAGATAGGGAGGGCTGACTATACAAGTTGGAAAGTCTGTCCAAATCATTTAGTCTCAAAATGTATTTCCTTTAACATGGAATAATTTTCCATTTTCCTGTGACTTATACCCATACAGAGATGCATAAGAATCTGGAAGTATGTGCTTATGATTTTTCTACAAGGTACTTTCCAAGGGTCCTGGAACCTTGAAAAAAAGCCAAAACCTTAAAAAAAGAATGAGTTATGCTTTGTTTTAATATTTCAAAGAGTTTAGTCTATTGAAGAAGGGCTGCTGAAAATGGGAAAGAGGAAAGGTGTGATTAAATTGTGTACTATATTCCTAAGCCAGACTAAGATCCGATTAGCAATATTAGAATTGTTTTTAGAAGTCTTGCTTGGCACTACTGGCTTAAATCTGTAATTATACCTATTCAAGAGGCTGAGGCTGAGATCTGAAAATATCAGTTTGAAAATCCCAGTCTGGGCAGGACAGACCAGGAAGACTCTTATCTCTTAATCACCAAAGAGCCAGAAGTGGCAGTGTGGCTCTTTTATTCCTATTTCCCTCAATCCAAACTGCTTTTCTTCAGCTTCTCCAGGCTCCTGGTTGTCTAGTGTCTCATCTTGCTCCTTATTCTGGTGCTTGAAGCTCTCTGTCTCTCTCTGTCTCTCTGTCTCTCTCTCTGTTTCTCTCTGTCTGTCTCTCTGTCTCTGTCTCTCTGTCTCTCTGTCTCTGTTTCTTCTCTGTCTCTGTCTCTCTGTCTCTGTCTCTCTCTGTCTCTCAGTCTCTCTCTGTCTCTCTGTCTCTGTCTCTCTCTGTCTCTGTCTCTGTCTCTCTGTCTCTGTCTCTCTGTCTCTCTGTCTCTGTTTCTTCTCTGTCTCTCTGTCTCTGTCTCTCTCTGTCTCTCTGTCTCTGTCTCTCTCTGTCTCTGTCTCTGCCTCTCTGACTCTGTCTCTCTGACTCTGTCTCTCTGACTCTCTCTGTCTCTGTCTCTTCTCTGTCTCTGTCTCTCTGTCTCTGTCTCACTGTCTCTCTCTCTCTCTCTCATTATTGCATTTGCTGTTTATGTGGAACTTTCCCTTTCTTGTTTCCCATCTGGCAAACACCTATTCATCCTTCAAGACCCGGCTCCAAGGTTTCATGGCTTGTGAAGTTTTTCCAGGTACCCCAGGAAGAATGATCTCCTTCTCTGCATACATTTGTTTTTATTTGTATCCTTACTGCAACCTTCCTTGCTGATTCTATATCTTTCCTTGCCCATACTGGGAATTTCCTGAGGCTGAGACTTTGCTCAGCATGTAGAGAAATTTGCACACAGCACAATTCCATAAATACCTAGGATCTGGAAAAATGAAAGCAGCAAAAGTTGGATCTCAGGGTTACTAAGCAAGTCTTCATTGTATCCTCTAGCTATCCTACTTACTCATTCTACCTTCTTCTCATGCTTCTTTGTCTTCAGTCAAAAGCTGAAGTCTCTCATCTGGTGTTCAAGGAGCTCATTCTCACTAAGGTCCAGCTGCTGAATAATCAATACCAATTAGAATATTCAGGTATCATCACTTAGCATAAGTTTCCATATGACAGTATTCTTTCCATGTTAAATAGTTAGTCAAGTGAGTACACTGTAAGGAGGATATTTCCCTGTAGTGAGTCAAATAACATATTAACTAGTTATATATCGAATCTATCATGCATATTTGTCACTAGCCACATGGATGGAAAGGAGGAAGAAATCAAGGAGATTTTGATGAAATTGCCATTTGTCTCTGGCAAAATTCTTTCTGAATTAAAGGAACATTTTATGTAGCTGGAGTTGCTTGGTGGCCGTGTATTAAAAACCCAGAAAGGATGAATATAATCATCTCAAGATTACAGAAGGAGAAATAATTGTGGGTGGGATTATTAGCAGGCTGAGGAACAGGACTTTTGTTGGGTCTTGAAAGAGTAATACCCAAATACTAAAGAATAGTATACCCAAATGCTGGAGAATGAAGTTAGCTGGGTGTTTGGGATAAATAGCAAGAATACAGTGGGGATTTTGTGCTGGACTCCATAGAGTAATAGATCCTAGAGTTATAGAGCCATTTATAATAAGTTAGCTAAGAATACGTTTTGGGATGCCTTTTACGATTTGGCTGATGTAGGTTTAGGACAGACCGACAATTCCACAATGTTATTTGTAGAGATTGGATTTAGGTGTAGAAATCTCTTTTGCCCAATAAGTTCTTCTCTTATGACTTGTTTATCACTCACAGATACTAATTAGCAATAAAGATATGTTTGATTTACTGTACTCATTTCTTCTAAAGAATTTGTTTTCCTATTGAAAGGCATTCATAGAGTGGGGTTGAGAATGCTCCACATTGCTGAGGTTTTGGTAGTATCTTTGGAGGCAGATTCCAGCTTTGCTTTGGGCCCTGCAAATGTGTTGTCAGCAATCTCATCTTGGTTGAAATGCCTTGGGGCTGCACTTCCCACCTAGAAAGGTCTCTGTCGTGAGCTGTTTCCTCATTAGGAATCTGGTCTGGAAGTGTGTAGCAGCTTAGATCTATATCACAGAAGTACAAGATGTCCAAGATTGCTGAAGAAAAAAAAGAATACATTTCATCTAAACAAATCTTTTTATTTCCTTTGCTTTCTTTTTTCTTTGTAATTGTAGTTGTACATTCAGCTAAATGTCTGAAAGGACACAGCTCCCACAATGACCTGTGGTAGTTATTTGAGACAGTTGGAACAAACCTGTGGATTTATTAAAAACAAGCAACTAACCAACCAGCTAATCAACCAATGAACCATAAACACCATTGCATGTCAGCAATGTCACAACCCTATTGAAAATCCTTGGTTGAACTTAAAAACTCAGGTCTAAAATGAAACATTGTCTTCCCAGTGCAATCAGATCACCAACTGATGTCATTATTGTGTGACAACCTTCTTTGAATTTCACATCACCTGTGTTTTCTCTAAGTACAATCTTAGGAAATGGTGGGATGCCACCTTTTCTCTTCACATAAGAAAGGTCTCTAAGAGTAGGGAATGAGCCCCTGGGATCCACATAGTTGAGATTTATACTGCTGGTATCTGTGTGTACCCATGCTCAGCCTTCCTTACATTTATAGAAGTCCCCAGCTTGGAAAATACAAGGCAATGCATGAAGCATGCAATCACAGGAGTGATCCTACTTAGAAGTTAGTGTTACAGCAAGGAAAGAGGGGGATGGGCAGGAGGTGAGCCTGGAGATCCAGGGAGGGTTTACCGGTGGCATGTGATGGCTGGGCCATCTGTGGACCCCATAGGTCTATGTGACAATGCCAGTTGGAAAATGTTTCCATGAAGGTCTGGGCTCAGTTCTGCTTTTGGAAAAGTTCCTAAAGAGAAAGAAACAAACAGAGAACTCAGAGAAGCTGAGCTCAAATGGAGCTTAATGAATCTCCCTTTCCTGGCCTGACAGAAAAGGCAAGTAGGTTTTATTCGCTGGTGATGCTGACCACCACAAAAAGGAATTAAAGGCAGCCAGATTCTCAGAGCTCATGTTTGGCAGGGCAGGCAACTGCCTTCTCATCCTGAGCTGAGGCTGTTTCCTGCTGAACAGAAAATGGCTGTGAAATGTCTGCTGGGGAAGGTAGTGGCCGGGCCTCCTCCATTGTAGCTCCTCCTCTTGGGGCTTAGCTGGCAGAACAATCCTGTCGGTTCTGCCAGGGATTCTTCCTGCTGTCAATAGGGTTATCATATAAATAAACCCACAATTCAAAGCCTCTACCAGCGACTCCATTTCCCAGAGAAGTTAATCTGTAAGGAGGGGGTGGGCATGAGAACGAATGAACCACATCAGAAGGAGAAACACCAGGAAAATCTCTCCTAGGAAGTTTGGGGTAGCACATATCTCTTTGGGAGATGAAAAGGCCACAAGGTAAATGAGTTAGAGACAATCCTTAGCAGATGACTGGACGGAGGAAGTGGGGTGGGGGTGGGGAAGAAGGGAAGAACAGAATCAGCTTTTTACCCTGTGTGCCTCATAAAATGAATGATCAAAAGTAAATTACAGACTTGCAAATGGGTGGTTAACGACTGAGACAATATGAATGCAGTGAGAAGCTCATCAAAACACACTGGGCAAGAGCTGCAGGGATGGGACTGAATACAAATGACTTTCTATAAAACCAGAGCATCAAAGCAAATGGCCCCCAGTGGAGGGACAGGGTCATTCTCCACACCTGTCAGGGGCAAGGAGTGCTTGCAAGCCTTCTTTCAAAGGAGGAGCAGATGAAGAGATTGTGATGGAAGGAAAGCACCGTGTGGATTTGCCGAGGAGCCCTCAGGTCCCAGGGAAGCTCATGAGAGAAGCCCTCTTTTCCCTTGACCGTGGGGTAGGACATCACTAGAATATTGGCTGACTATGGAGCTATTCTTAGCTCAGGCTGGGGTGCATGGAGAGGCTGAGGGGGAAGGGTTCATTCTTTGCAGCAATCCACAGCTTTTGGACCCTTCCCAAACACCCTGAACTGCAGAAGTCATTAAAGGAGACCAGGTTGGCACTAGGAACCCCAGAATGCCTTAGGATCTGTGTGATGATCCCCCTTAGCTGTGTCACTGAATGAGCTGCTGGTCATTCATTCCTGGTCCCGAGGCACTGGAAAACAATCACTCCAACAAGCAGTCAAATAAACACAAACTGGAGAACTATGTTTTGGGAGTGTTGTAATGGGAAGGAGCTGCTGAGGCAGAACTCTATCCCACAGCTCCGACACTGCCATGTTCCCAGGAGAAGGTCACATGGTTGTGCTGCACTCGTTTGGGGTAAAATCTTGGACCTGGCTCCAAGGAAGGAGGATTCTACTGCATACTGCAAAGGCATATGCATTTACTGGGCCACAGGTAACCATGAGTTTGGACTTCCGGTCTGGACCAGGCCCTGGGATAGGTACTGAGGCTACTCACTGGGTCACAATTGATCCTTGCATTTAAGAAATTTATAGTACAGTGGGAACGAAGGAGATTCAAATAAGTATTTACCAGTCTAATTGCATTATGGCTGAACAACACATGCAGCAATTTTCCCTGAAGGAAAGAGAACAGCTAACTTCTACTAAGCACTGAGGGAGGTGTTATTGAAGAAGTGGTATAGATTCGAGGCCAAACATGCCTTACAGAAGGTACTGGTTGTGCTTGGAGGTGGAAAATGAGCACACTGTGTTTAGAAAATGCAGGTAGCGTGATGTGAGCCTGAGAGATGGAGAGGGGTGTTGGGAACTGGAGGTGGAAATTTAGGCAGAGGGAGTTCAGGAAGGTCTCTATGTCATGCTGAGCAGTTTGGTCTTTATCCTGTAGGGTAGCTACCTGGATTTCTAAGAAGGGAAAGGGAGTGATGGATCTGTGTTTGGAAAGCTCTCTGTGCCAGCCATGTGGAGGACTCAGAGCTGCCTGGGGACAGCTGTACTACGGTCAGTGAGAACATCAGCTGTTGCCAGGTGTCTACCTGGGCATGGCAGGGATAAAGCCCAGCAGGTAGAAGCACTGGAGGAACAGAATTGGCAGGGGTTAGTAGAGGATATTAGGCTTCACTGTCCCCCACAAGGGGAGAGCCACCTGCTCCAATCAAGTTCAAGCCAAGCCACACAGTAGGCTGCTTTGCTACCTGCCCTTTAGACTTTGGTGGTCAATGCTCAATGCCAAAGACATGCAGTGCAGAGCCTGTGAGGGCTACAGGCAACTCAAATCACTAACGCTGGCATCTGCCCAGGCAGTTCTTTAAGCAGCTAGGCTATCACAAAGCTTTCCAATAGGTTTGAGTTTCTGATAAATTAACGAAGACATCCAAGATGGTCTCTTTGCTCCCTTTATCACTTAAGCCTGGCATCTGCCCTGATTTAATTGTCATGTGTTGACATTTGCAAAGGATGTTGGGAGTGGAATCTTCTTGCCCTCCCTCACCCTGTTATTTAATTGACTCTCATTGATCCTGTAGGTCATGGCACAGTGTCATTTTTTTCAGAAGAGTGGTCTCGGCACTACACACTGGCTCTTGCTCCTCTGTATTGTGTCTTTCCCATTGCTTCAGAGCAAGAGAGAGATTCCTACTTCAAAATTATGTACTCACAAGTCATATTAGATAAATGACTGCATTCATAAATAGACAAATTGAAGCTGTAATGTTAGGAGCAGACATGCCTAAGTGTGTTGTTTAAGCTGAAGAGGAGGGTTAATTGTTGCAATTACAGTCTTACAATAGAAGGGGCTACCTAATGGAATGAGAAAGAATGGACATTTTTGTCCATTCTCGGTCATCTTACACACTCCATAGTAATATGATAGAAGTCTTCAAGGGAGTCTTTTACTTCTGTTTTTGTGTTTTCTTTGTGTGTGTGTGTGTGGTGTGTGTGTGTGTGTGTGTTATATGTATGCCAGTAGTAGGCCTTGAACTCAGGGCCTGGGTATTGTGCCTTAGCTTTTTTTTTTGGGGGGGGGGGGGGAGGAGGTGTCAACACTGGCTCTCTACCACTGAGCCATAGCTCCATTTCCAGGTTTTTTGGTGGTTAATTGGAAGTAAGAGTCCCACAAGCTTTCTTGCCCAGTCTGGCTTTGAACTTCGGTTTTCAGATCTCAGCCTTCAGAGTAGCTAGAATTACAGATATGAGCCACCATCACCCAGCTAGCTCTAATATATCTATCCCTTCCTAGGCATTGGCTGGAGCATGTACTTCACCTTAATGAACAGAGCTTCTTGTGGCTAGCTCTATTTTCCATATCTTCCTTACAGACAAGAATGTGTTAAAGATGGCAAGATACCCAGCTGTAACAAATATGACTCCTAGTGTCTTTTTCACTCACAGGTGGTTTATGGCATTGCACGGATGGTAAGGTTGTTAGTATCAGTCATTGGGCAATAAATAAAACTATTTACAAGGACTAGATTTCCTTATCATGAAACTACTATGTGATAATGGGAGCTGGAGCAACAACCTTACAACCATGAAGCACAGACCAAGAAAATGTTACATAAGCTATTGTATTGTGGATTTTTCTATGGACTATGATAAAATTCAGTCCTGAAATGACCTGGGGAACACCTGTGATGTTGCCCAGAGACCTTAGTGAGTGTATCAATAATTGTTGAGTACTTGCTAAGTATGATCCTTTGTTAGGTGCTACAAGAAGACATCTCTGGCCTCAAGAGATAGGAAACATCAATAAATCAGTGCGTTTGCCTCTTGGCCCTGTAAGTCTTTGGTTAAGCTCTCTTGACTCTCTATATCTTTCTGACTCTCTCATATCATGTTTCATTTCACACCTTCTTCCTTTTCCTTGACCATAAGTTCTCATCTTACCGGTCAAGTCTGTAGAACACATCTTTTTATTTTTTGGGTGGGAGGGTTCAGCACACTTCCTGCTTGCATGTACCTGTATCCTTCTGGCCTCTTCTCCCAACTCACTACAGAACTTCTCAAGTCTTTCCTTACATTACAACTCCTTACCCCAGCCATATAACTGGAGGCAACCCTTTCTTCTTCTTGCTAGTCTTCATTTCAACTATATTCATAAATTAGAGTACTATCACAATTTAAAGCTGATAATTCAGGCTGGGAAGGTGGCTCAGTTGTAGAGTGCTTGCCTTGCATGCCTGAGGCCTGGGGTTCGATTCCTCAGCAGCACATAAGCAAAAAGAAAAAAGCCGGAAGTGGTGCTGTGGCTCAAGTTGAAGAGCTGAGGGACAGCGCCCAGGCCCAGAGTTCAGGCCCCCACGACCGGACCCCCCCCCTAAAAAAAATAAAAAAAAATGAAGCTGATAATTCTTTTTTTTTGTTGTTTTCATGGTTTGGTCAGTTTCTCCCCTTTTTACTCTATTTGAAGACTATAGTCTCTTTGAAGGCAAGCCAATTTGAGACCACCTGCAGCATCTTCAGAATTTTCAATGAAACAAAGTGCACTGGGCCAGGATCAGCCTACCCTCTTTACTGTATTTGTAGATTTGGATTTGAAACCTTACTTATTAATATGGATTTTTAATTCCCCCAAATCAGTACCCATGGTTATTCAAAGACATGGGAAGAACTGTGAGAATTCCTAGTCACCTGTGGTATACATTCTCAGCTGGAGTAGAGCAAGTCAAAGCTTTGCCTTTTTTATTCAGTTCTGAAAAAAATATCCCTTTTGCAGTCTATTTCATGCCATGTTTTTCATGAACGTGTCCTTTCTTGGTGACTTTTTTCTGTTAAAACTGATCCTCAAGCCTAATGCTGAAATACTGTGCTATGTGCAAAACGGTTGTTTGGTGCATTATGAACAAACACCAGCATATGTTACAGTGTTATTGTGCACAAGTTCAATGTTAAGAAATCAACAATAAATGAAATGAAGTTTATGTTCACTGAGCATACATTCACCAAGGTGACTGAAGGATTGTAGGAATCTAAGCCTTCTGTTTCCCCCTAGGTGCTAGACATCAGTATTCACTAGTTGGACCTTGATGGTAGCTTTATTGAACACTGCTAGCACAAATAGCAAGAACCAGACACATTTATGGATACATAGTATAATATGCAAGTTACTATGGGGCAGAGAGGAGGGAGTGGGCATCCCCAATATTCTAGTCAATACACAACCAGGCTGAGTTCACTCTGCTCTCAGCTTGGTGGTCATTGAGTTGTTTATTGTGGGTGGAAGACAGCATCTTGAATTCTCTTGGCACCATTCTGCAGAACTGCAGGAAGATGACCAAGAATCCACAAGGTGCCCTGAGGTGGTGATGTTTCTGGAAAGAGAATTAAGAGCTAGCACCTCTGTGTGCCTGCCTGTGTCAGACGATTATAGAGAAGAAGAATGACAAGAGAAAATGAAAAGGAAATGGGCTGACAGCCTGCAGAGTGGTTTTTCAACTCCAACACAAAACATTCAGTAGTAATTATAGAATAACCTTCATTTAAATGCAAATAAGCCTGTAATTAAGATAAGGGTCCTACCATTTGCCAGCATATTTGTTGTTTCTTTTTTATTTTTTAAATTTTGGTGTGGGGTGCTAGGGGGTGATGGTGGTGACAATTACAGTTTCTCAGACATTCCTCTGTTTTATTGATGAGGAGTCATTATGTTTATGGATTGTGTTGTGACTGCAATATTTGGATAACTGTAGAATAGAAATTAGTGTCACTTGCTTTCAGCTGCCCCTAGCAAAATGAAAAAGAAATGTGTACAGTGTATAATGTTGACATAAGCAAAAGTTCCTAAGTGGCAGGGCCCTGGATGACATCAGATAATGCTCTGGTCCAAGTCTTTGGGTGCCTGAAACAAATGCATGGAGTCTAGAATTGCAGGAGGAAACAGTCGCTTTCTTGATGACTTCTAGCAGAGCTGCAGAGCCCTTGTGAAGCATTGCTGTCATACCAAGTGCTTCCACTCAGAGGAAAGTGGGCAGAATCAAGGATATACTGTTTAAATATTTTCTCAAGAGGAACTCCAAAGCGGGAAGATGATTTGTTAGCTTCATGTTCATTTGTGACACCAGGCAAATGTCCTGACCTCTTTGGCCTGGTTAATATGATTCACCTCACTATTACCTGCTTTTGACTCTAGTTGGCTTGTACTTAAGGTTAGGGAATGCACTGAGTGCCGATGGCTCACACCTGTAACCCTAGCTACTCAAGAGGTTGAGATTTGAGGATCAAAGCCAGCGTAGGTTCATAAATCCTTGAGACTTTTATGTCCAATTAACTACCAAAAAGTCAGGAGGCAAGGTATGGCTCAAGTGGTAGAGCATCAGCTTTGAGTGAAAAAACAGTCCTGACTCCAAACCCCAGTACATACACACACACACACACACACACACACACACACACACATACAGACACACAGACACACAGACACAAACACAGGCACAGATACACACATGACACACACACACATGACACTACAATTAGAGAAAGGCAGACCTTCCCCCCCCCCCAACAAGATTAAGAAAAGGGAGAAACTCAAGAAAGACTACAAGAAAATAAGTTTATTGTATTTGCCAGGCAAGAATTCATTCATTCATTCAGCAAAGACATTTTCAGATACATATGCATAATATATGCACGTATATTTACATTTCTCAATCCATGTATACATGATACATACATTTGTATAGATATGTGTGCCTGTGTGTGTATATCTACTTTTACTTGTGCATGTGTCACTTTTCTTCTCAATGCAGGGAGATACACCAGTGAACAAACAGGTATAAATGTAAAACAAGCCATCCATCCCAAACACACTGTGGACCATGTCTGTAGGAACACCTGGCTACTAGTATTTCAGAAGTCCTCCCCCACCCCACCCCTCCATAGAAGACATCCCTAATCTGGCACAGCTTGGGATTTCCATCCCTTCTTTTTGGACAAAAAGCATTTCATAAGAGCTGAAAGGTCCAGCAAGTTCAATTTATTCTTTTAATTAGTAAAGGGGTTGCTTTAATAGTTCATTAGCTATCTCTTAATTAAAGGAAACTTCCTTACCCATAAAATCCACAGAACTGGGAAACTTCCCAAGCCATTGTTGTTGCAGGGACATGTCAGGTCATCTGGGTGCTACCCAATGTCCTTCAGGAAGTAACTGGGTAACTGCTCCTTGGTTGTTCAGCTGGTTTGTTTAATTATGCTTTGTATGGCTTAACTCTTTTGCTAATCTGGCTAGTCCAGGACACTTCTCAGGGGGAAGTGAGGGACTATACCTTCACAAGTGACAACTTTAACAAGCATCACACTATGCACATGGGCTTAAGATGGTTCTTCTGACTTTTCCTCTGCCACCTTCCTGCCCAACCCTAAGAGGAACCTAGAAACACCATGTGTTTAAACGAACACACCTTGCCTGAGAAATCTCTCTTGGTTTCTATTAAGTGTTATCTGTTTGTCTGGCTATAGATGTTTCCTGGGGAGCCTCAGATGCCCTTGATAGAGTGTATACACTGCTACCTAAGACTGAAATGTGTTTGATGGATTAACTGGGGGAACTTACAAACTTCAATGTCTTTTATTTTTAAGTGTCTAACTTTGTATCCTCTAGGGTGATTGTTAACTTCAAAAGCCATTTCAAGGTTCAATAAAACTAATGGAGGTGAGATGGGCCTAGCAGAGCGTCCTGATTCCTGTTCTCATCATTCTTTATCATCTGCAGGACAAGCTGGCAAGCAGTTCTATGATCTCCACAAGAATGTAAAATCATCCCTCATTTTAATTCCAATGACACCTCTTCTATGGAGCCTTGTCTAATCTTACCTAAGAAACAAGTAGGTGTTTCTTCTTCTAGGTTTCTTGTTTTTTGTTTACATTGTGCTGGTACTAGGGCTTGAACTCAGGGCCTCTTACTCTCCTTTAGATTTTTTTATTGTTCAAGGCTGACATTCTACCACTTGAGCCACACTTCTGCTTCTAGCTTTTTGGTGGTTAAGTGGAGACAAGAGTTTCACAGGCTTTTCTGCTCATGCTGACTTCTATCCTTGATCCTTAGATCTCAGCCTCCAGAATATCTAAGACTACAGATGGGAGCCACTGATACCCAGCTCTTCCAAGTTCTTTGTTATGGAAGTGCCTTCTTCTTCAAATGCTAAACTTGATGACCGATGGGTAATGATTGGCAATGACTGCATTCTAAAGTGGAGGCCCACACAATTGTCTGTGAAGACTCCTTTATGGGAAGGTAGTCATCCATTTGAATGTTGTATTCCTGTAGCTTTAAAGTAGACATCTCCTACCTTTCTTAAGAAGTCTTAGCCTGGTTCCTGTAGTCCTAGCTACTCAGGAAGCTGAGCTCTGAGATCACTGTTTGAAGCCATCCCAGGCAGGAAAGTCTGTGAGACTTTTTATCTCCAATAAACTTCTCAGAAAAAATCAGAAGTGGCACCGTAACTCAAGTGGTAGAGTGCTAGCCTTGAGTACAAAGTGGCTCAGGGACAGTTCTCAGGCCCTAAGCACTCAGGCCCTGAGCTCAAGCCCCAGGACCAGCAAAAACAAAAAACAAGCAAAAAACAAAACAAAAAATCAAAGTCTTCAACTGAAAGAAAATGCCTAAGTCAGATATATCTGACTTAGATATTGGTTATTCCACTCAGTAGTGAAAGCTATCTGCATATGTGTTTTTGGAGAGATGATCATGGAGTGAGTAGATTTTGATTCCTTTGGTTGGAACCAGAGAGTTGCAATGAGTGACCTGAACTTGAGGAAAGATGGATAGGTAGAATGGGCTTCTCTGCTGAGTGGTCATCGAGCCCTGATCATATGGCAAAAAGTGAGAAAAGAAAGGATCATTTAAGATCCTCTACAGAGCCATTGGCCAATGGATTCTGGGAGAGTTATCTATTGTGATCCAATTCCAGTTCTCCTTTTTACCTCTTGTAGCTAGCTTCTTTTCCCTAAAACTTCAAGGATATCTTAATAATATTGTAGTTCTGTGTTAGCTAGGCTCAGAGCCACTACTGGAAGGCCTCATGTTCACCCTATAGGAAAAAGAGTATGGAGAGGCAGGTCTGAGAAATCTGATGTAACCATCAGACAAACTTGAAGCAATGACTTGGTGAACAAGCTGATACACAGTAATTTTGTGTAGCTTCAGTTCTCCTACTGGGGAAAAGACTAGATATTGTGTCATTAAATAGATGGAAGCCCCGTGCAATAATTGCATTCTATAATTTGATACCTAAATGAATGCAAATCCTACCTGTCCTTGGAGATTCGGAGAGAGGATTTACTTATTCCTCTTGTTCTCTGGCTTCTAACCAGTTAAGATTGGATCCAAGGATCTATAGGAGGGGTCAAAATGCCACATTTGCTGAAATCTTGGAAACTGTTCAGTCTTGCCAGGTCTATCACATTTTCAGCAGGATGAAAACAGAGAGAGGAACATAAAAACCATTTTACCTACAATAGCTACTGATTCTATTTTTGTGGCTGTTGCATACATTTACATGACTCAAGATTGCTCAATTTCAGTTAGAGTCATGGTGGTGATTGTGTGTACGTTTGTGTGCACACACATGTGCACACAAATGTACACACTTGAGTACATGAGTATCTGTCTTGTGAGATCATGGAGCCCCTTGGTTTTATCTATGGGCTCCATGGAGGTTTGTAGACCCCAGATTAACAAGCTTTTTCCCTAGGAGTAAACATATGAGGGAGCATTATTTTAGGAAGTACGGAGAATGTAAAGCCACATATGCCTCCACTTCCCCTTCTGCTTTATATACCTAGAGGAGATAGTTAACTAAACAGGAGGAAAATCTCTCCCTGGCTTGGGCATCCTGCTCTATACCTTGTTTTGCTGTGGATGTCCTGATGTGGGTTTTTTGCTTTCTGCATGAGCTCACCTCCGCCTTCATGGCCTCCCGTGGCTTGCTCCATTCTGAATTTCACATCACTCCTAAGTGAGAAAAGCTCATTGAGTTTCCTTTCACTCTCCCCTGAACTGAAGGCAAAACAAACACACAGAAAATGACGGCTATCTTTCTTGACACAGACGAATTCATCTCTTCCCGGGACATTTTATTCTCACTTTTGACAGCAGTCATAAGACTTGGTCAGCACTCCCCCAAGGATGGTTCATTAGGACTGGGGGGAAGGAGGATTTGTGACAGCCACCGTCCGAACTCATCGTGCACTGCTGTGAAAACCACAGGCAAGAAACACAGCCAGAAAAGCACATAATTGTTAGTGTGCACTTTCTATTGACCTTCTTGACAAACACAGTGGGAAGAAAGGACCCCCTTTGTGACTTTGTTGTTATCTTTGTCAAATTAGCAGCAGTTAGACAGGTCAAAGACTATGAATGCCTATCAGTAGCCATTTAGCTGAGCACCTACTGTGTGCATGGTACTGTACAGAACGTCATGTTGCCGCAAAGATAAATTCAGTTATGAAGAAGAGCCACTTAGTAGGCATTTCAACGGAGCAGTTTGGAGCCGAAGAATCATGATGGTTAGGTACCAACTTGATTGGTCATGGTGTTCAGATATGAAGTCACTATTCTTGACTGTACTGTGAAGGTGTTTTCAGATAATACTTAAATTGCTAAGCATTGGATAGAGTAGACTATATTCCACAATGTACATGAGTTGCATCCAATAATTTGAAGCCTCAGTGCATCAAAAAGCTGAAATCTCTTGAGCAAGAAAGGATTCGGAAGGCAGATAGCCTTTGGACTTACATAGTTGTATGGATTCCTCCTTAGGCTTCCAGGCTCTTGTCTTATCTGGAAGATTTTGGGCTTTCTTGTCTCCACACTTTTGTGTGCCCATTCCTTAAGATAAATTGTATTTAGAGATTATGTACCATAAAACATGAACATATTTACAGTAGTTCTTGTTTTCTGGGGAACCCTGGGTAATACAGATGTCTTACATCTTTCTCTTCTATCTGGTTACTTTCAGAATAGTTTTCCTCTGGGAAGTCATCTATGACTAGGTTCTCTCACAAAACATTGTTCTCTGTTTCGTTAGGGACTTACTGAAGAAACCCACCTATATGTTTAACAACTGCCATGTGTTTCTGCAAAGAAGAACTTGCAGGAATAACCTTCAAATCAAGCAACAAGAAAATGATGATAGAATGTAGGAGTCCCCTCTTGTCTGTGGTTCTGTTTTCTGGGATTTCCATTATTGATGGTCAAAAATGGTCTGAAAATATTACATGGAAACTTCCAGAAATGATGAATACATTTAAAATTATGTATGGCTACTCTGACTAGCATCATCAAGTCTCAGGGTGTCCTGTTTTATCTTGCTCAGATGTGAATCATCCCATGTGTCCAGGTATCCATATTGTACATGCTGTTCGCCTGCTAGTTTCTTAGTAGCCATCTTGGTTATTATATCACAGTGGCCATATTCACTTTATCCCTTATTTTGCTTCATCATGGCCCAGAAGCACAAGAGTAATGATGCCAACAATTCAGCTGTGCCTATGGGAAGCCATGAAGTGTCTTTTGTAAAGCAAGAAGGAAAGAGTTCCAGACTTAATAAGAAAAGAAAAAAATGTTTGCTGAGGTCTTGAAAATCATCAGGAAGAACAAATGCAAGTCTATATATGTAGGGTTTGGTACTCTGAAAAATCAGGCATTTACTATGGGTTGGAATGGTTCTCCTATGGATAAAGGATACAAATGTACCCTTCATTTCTTTCCCTCCCCACATATTTTGGATAAAGAGTGATTGTCTCACTGGTTACCTGTGGCTCACACCTGTAATCCCAGCAACTCAGTAGGCTGAGATCTGAGAATCTTGAGCAGATGCCAGCCAGGAAGGAAGTCTATGAGACTCTCATCTCCAACAAACTACCAAAAAGCCAGATATGAAGCTGTGTTTTAAGAGCAAACAAAGCTTAGGGACAGCACCCAGGCCCTGAGTTCAAGCCCCAAGACTTGCAAAAAAGTAAATAAATAAGATTTTTCTCCTATGACAGTGAACTTGGTATAATCCATGACTACAGAGAATGAATGAAATTTCTCACATCTTGTTCAGGGCTTGGAATGAATGAAGAGCTACTGGTGAACAGATTTTCCTCCTGTTAGTTTCTTGTTTTCTTTACTGTATATAGTCTCCTATGGCACACATTCTAGTCCATGACTTCATACTCAATGGCTTGATGATGACTTCTATCGCTTGGTCATCCCTGAGTTTCAGACACCTACGTCCAGTGTCTTACTATCTCCTGTTCATTGTCTCATGGGTTTATAATCTTAACATATTTAAATCTAAGCACCTCATCTTTTCTTTCTAATTTCCATCTCCTTCTTGTTTTCTCTGACTCAGTGAATGTGTCATTGTCTTCCCACTTATCTAAGCCAGAAACCCGGGCTCATTATTCTAGCTCAAATTTCCCTCTTGTGCTTCGTTCATTTTCCATTGCCTGAGTGTAGTTTTTCATCTGCTCAGGACTGGATTATTATATTAGCCTTTTGTTTTTGTCCTTTTATCCTCCCACTGCTAATTCAAAGGCCTTTCCTATGGGCAAATGATTGTCTACCCATTCACATCTTACAATGGCTTTCTATCAATTTCAGGATTATGTTCAAACTTCTTAGCATGGTCTATTAGCTACCAATTTCTGCGTAACAAACAACTCCAACATTTGGCAGCTTAAAGCACAAATAGGGTTTCAGAGCACTGGGGATGCGCAAATGGCTTGACTAGAGGGTTCTGACTCAAAATTTCTTATAAAGTTTCAACCACACTTTGGCTGTCATGAGGTTGTAGTCATAACCCCAGTCTCTTAGTGCTTGAGTAGGCCTGAGGACACACATGCAAGCTCAGTCATGTGTCTTGGAGACTTGTTTCTTATTGGAGTAGTGGCTGTATTTGAATGTGCTTGCTCCACAGGCAGTAATCCAGAAAGTCAGGAAGAGGAGGAAGGGTGAGAGAGAGAAAAAAAAAAAGAGAGAGGGAGGGAGAGAGAGAGAGAGTCAGACAAACAGACAGACACAGAAAGAGACAGAGACAGAGAGAGAGCATACACAAACACTCAAGTACTAAAGATGGAAACCATAGTCATTTTATTTATTTAATTTTAATTTAATTTTATTGTAAAAGTGATATACAGAGGGGTTACAGTTAGATAAGTCTATAAGCCAAGTAACTAGTATATTTCCTGTTGAACAGTGTTGCTCTCCTCCCTTGCTTTCTTCCACTTTCCCTCCCCCCCCCAACTCCCTTCCCTCTCAAGTTGTAAAGATAGTGTCTTGTGAGCTTTGCTGCTACATTGGTTCCCCCTTTGTCCTTTGTCTCACCATTTCTGAAGCCACAGTCTTTTATGATCTAATCTTGGATGCAAAACATTGGGACTTCCGCCCTGTGCTAATGGTAGTCCAGATCAATCTTGGTAAAATGCAGGAGAAGACCACACAGATGTCTGTGTACCACAGACAGGGTTCATTTGAAAATGGAATATCATTTAACCACTCTTCAAGATGTTGCTACAGCTTATGTTACTGGCCTTGTTTCCTAAGGTACTGACTGTATCGATTTCCAGGACAGCAATGAACTATTTCCTTGTGCTCTGCATTGAGTTGTATGAAACACCCAATGCATTGTGGGTTTCAGTACTCTTTGACACCACCTGTTGTTTCCTTCTCCTGGAAAAGCTCTTACTACCCTCTTTATTTTGGCCTGGATAACTCTGTGTTGCCTTAGTATCAAGACTCCTCATGGTCAAAGGATCTTTCCCTTCAACATCATGGTTTTCTCTGTGCTTTTATAGCATGCTAAACTCACCTCTATCATGCTGCTTTCACTATTAGTATAATTATTGGTTTATGAGTCTCCTGCATGCTATTATGGTATTCCTGGGTTCAGAGATAGAGAATTATTTCTCACACCCTGTATTTCCAATGTCAAGATTCTGGAACAAAATAGGAGTTTAATACATGTATGATAAAGGAGCAAGTGGATGTAAGGGTTACTGCAGAATGTGAACTTGGGGGAGGGAAGAACATAAGGTTTTCCATCCAATTTTATCTCATCCTGCAATTGGGTGGGTTACGAGTATGAGAAGGAATATGCCCGATCTTCTTCACAGCTCTTTTGCTCCAGGTGGGATTCAGCTAGCATATAAACTTGTCTGGAAGGTTAAAAGTGACTATTAACTACACTAACATGTTTACGGTCAGTAAGAGATGAGTTGGAGTGCCTGTATGGGTGTTTACCAGAATTGGGGCTTCTTAAAGACCACTACAGGCAACCAGATATAATATTTCAAGAAATCGTGGCAGAAACTTCAAAACTTCTCTTTAGCCTACACTCGAAAGCATCACTCATGTGACCTTTGTTGGTTCAAGTGGGTCACAGAGTCACCTCATATCCAGAGAGGACACTGTAAGGTCCCAAATAACACGTAGTACAACTCATCAGGGTGCTGACTTTGAAGCTGAGCTTCCATAACTACTATCAACTGCAATCAGTTTTTTATTCTTTTTGCCTATGCTGTTTCTTTAATATTCTCAACATGTGGTTTTAAAACATTTTTATCTTGGTTTTATGAAGGAGAAATGTGGATCTACTGTGGATGAACAGTATATGAAAATCACCTTCAGAGAACATTTGTGTTCTGAGGCTGTGGGGGAAAGGATGCTAAAACCTATCTCCTTCTCCCAGTCATGGCCCTAGGAGACACCTAGAACTCCCATGGCCTCCTTATTACCCCTATGCTTCCTCCTCTTTGGGGTTATCAGGGGTCAGTTTGCAGTTAGGATTCCCTCCTAGGAGCAGAAAATCTCCTTGTCAATTCCAGCCAGACTGAAGCACCTGTGTGGTAGAACCCCTTTGAGTCCTTAGCCTGACCTTTGCACAACAAATTCCTGCATAAGGCTTCATAAATATGTATTGTATCTCATACATACACTTAAAGCCATGGGATGGCAGCCTTGTACATGTGCAAAACCCTTCTCAAATCTGCCAGATCATGATTCCTCATTTTCCTGAGATGAGCCCACTGTCATTACCATAAACTTTGCCCATACTCCAAATCCTAGAAAGCAGAGATCTCCTTCGCCACCTGTTTACTTTTGAGCCATCTAGCTAGTGGGAGCTCACTGTTTCCCTTAATGTTTTTCTCTCTCTCTCTCCCTCCCTCCTTCCCTTCTTCCCTCCCTCCCTCCCTCCCTCCCTCTCTCCCTCTCTCCCTCCCTCCCTCCTTCCCTCCCTCCCCCCCCTCTCTCCCCATGTTTTGCCACTTTACATTTGTGTGCATCTTCATTCAGTTCTTTGTTGGAGAAGCCAAGACTCTGGGATCTTCACCTCTACCCACTTGTAACAATACCTACAGGTCAACCTTGAAGAAGGTCTACGCTGGCATGGCAGATGGCTCTGTTCTCTACAATGTATCACTGAGCAATTTGATTAGGATTCTCAACTGATTGCAATAGTTTTTTTTTTTTTTTAGAACAGGGCTCTTTTTGATTGTTACAATGATAATCATATGTTATCACTAATATTTGAATGTACCCCACAATCTGTGGATGCAATACATTACAAAGAGAGCCATACAACAAAGAATTTTCCTGTCCAAAATTTCATTAGCAGACCTCTTGAGAAATACTACATACATACAGATAGGCCTTTCGTATTTGCAAATGTCACAACCTAATGTGATTATAATAGGAGGGAACTGGCTCAATAGCAGATTATATGTAAAAAAAAAAGATATTTTAATTTGCTGCAAGCCCAACAAGAGCCAACATCACAATGTGCCTGCCAAAAATTACTGTTAACTGAAAGTTATATTAATAGAAATTTCAACTTAAAACATATAGTAAGCTATTTGAAGAAATCTGTTTATTATGTTCTTTGCAGAATGTTCTTGAAGTTTGTTGGACATTTCTAGGCATCTTGATTGACGTGGCATAAAATGGCCACTGGAAGGACAGGAGGAAGACAGTGTCTAGAAGTCATGTGATGTGATTAGAAACATAAAAAGCATCTTCAAATGTACAAAAGGTTTGCGTTTTATGCATTCTATGTACTTCATGAAATAAAAATTAGGCATAGCCTTTGAGATTCTGGAAAGCTGAATTTAGATAAATGAGGGAAGAGTTCTCTAACAAAAATAGTTTATGAAAAAATAGAGTGCTTTGTCTCATGTGATAATTAATCCCCTTAGACGTGTCCTTGGAAAGCATGGGAGCCATGGGCTGTGCGTAATTTTAAGTAAATTAAATATTAAGAAGAGCCTCCTATTTGGAGAGATGCCTTTAATTTATCTATCATTTTCATAAGTGTTATTTGCATGATTCCTGGATTCAAAGACATATTTATGTGCATCATCTCTGCAAAAATGCCTTGGCATTTAATACCTTTCTAGAGCTTTGCAATCCAAAGAAGTCCCTTGAGCTACCTAAAACTTTGTTTCTTCAATAACAAAATAAAAAAAAAAATCAGAGTGTCTGACATTTACTTAACAGAATATCGATGTTAATCCAATTACATACTAGTTTTAAGCTGCAAAGTATGTGCAAATATGAGAAATTGTTTATTTTTGTTTTTCACAAAAGCGGTAGGCAGTCAATACACATTCCAGTGGCTGTCTGATGTCGAAGAGAAATGTTCCGAGGTTCTTTTTAAAGGCGTTCTAATGCCTTGTAATTGTTTTCTGGCTTTCTGATAAGGTGTGAAGGTCTCTAATGGCCTTCCACCAAGTGTCATGTAGAGTGATTTAATTAGCGCTTTTTGTTGTTATTGGTTAGCCTTTGTTTGGTCCGATATAGGGTCCAACTTTGGAACCCAAGGGAGGAGACAAGAAAAGGTGAAGGAGAGATATGTTAGATCAGCTTTTATTTAAATGGGGTTTATTTGGGGTGGGGGAAATGTCACCATCATTATCTTCAGAAACCCAGAGTACTAAATGGGGTTGGCTTTTCCCCTCTTACATAGCATTGGCCCCAGCTTTTGAATAGTCCAAATCCTATGGCCTATTATGAGAATTTATTAAAAGGAAAATGAGCACATGTCAAGTGAAACTGACTTTGGTTATTTATAAGCGATTCAGGGTAGGCTAGTCAGCCTCAATCAGCTCTTATAAATTCCAAGAGGAGAAACCACATTATTGTTCATTTAATGTTTAATTAAATATGTGATAGCTAGTCTGCTCATTTTAGGTGGAATTTATAATACACTAATGTTAGAGTTTTATGCATTCTCTGTATATTTTATAGCACATTGGGGTCTCTTGTATAATCAACATGTACAAAACTCTTATGCCCATTTTATGTGGATTGGAGCACAATTTTACTATTTTAACTGATTATAGAAGTTTATAGTTCTATTTCCCTCCATATATCATATTGATGGTGATGGCTATGATTTATTTGAAGCCAAGTTCTTGATGTGAAACACGATTCCCAATTATAGCAATCTTACTACAGGGAAAATGATATTTGGTTTATAACAAGCCACTTTTGTAAGAGATTTCCTGGAATTCAGTTGCAAAAAGAGGTAATGGTATGCATTTTCATTAAACACATTTTTTCCCCCATATGCTAGTATTAGATCTTGAACTCATGGCTTTGTGCCCTGGCTTGGCTTTCTCATTCAAGGCTGGCACTTAAGCACTTGAGCCACAGCTCCACTTCCAGCTTTTTGCTTCTTAGTTGGAGAAAAGAGTCTCATTGGCTTTTCTGTCTGGGCTGGCTTTGAACTATGATCCTCGGATCCCAATCCTCTGAGTAGCTAAGATTACAGGCAGGAGCCAGGACACAGCCATTTTCTTTCTTTCTCTCTTTCCTCCCTCCCTCCCTCCCTCCCTCCTCTCCTTCCCTCCTCTCCTCCCTCCCTCCCTTCCTTCCTCCCTCCCTCCCTCCCTCCCTCCCTCCCTCCCTCCCTCCCTTCCTTCCTTCCTTCCTTCCTTCCTTCCTTCCTTCCTTCCTTCCTTCCTTCCTTCCTTCCTTCCTTCTTTCCTTCCTTCCTGACTAAAGATAAAGATGAAAGTACTTACAATGGACTTACACATAAGCTATTTCCATACCTGTCTCCAGTGGCCTCCCCCCTAAATTCAATCCTACTTTTCTTTTCTTTATTTTGGTCAGTCATGGGGCTTGAACTCTGGGCTTGGGCGCTGTCCCTGCACTCTTCAGCTCAAGGCGAGTGCTCTACCGCTTGAGCCACAGCGCCACTTCTACCTTTTCTTTTTTTTTTAAATTTTTTATTGTGAAAATACCATACAGAAGGGTTACAATTACATGGGCAAGGTAATGAGTACATTTCTTATCAAGCATTGTTGCCTCCTCCTTTGTTTCCCCTTTCCATCCTTTCCCATCCCTTCCCATCTCTGTCCTCCCACCCTGCACTGCCCCACCCCACCCAGCCAAAGTTGTAAAGTTCATTTTTCAACATTACAACTTGTACATCTGATTGTTGCAATGGGTCCACCTGTATCCATATTTAAACGGTTTGTTTTTGCTTTTTCTTAAAGTGTTCCCAACTCAAAGTAAGCCAGGTGCAGACAGACAAAGATTGCATGCTTTCTCTCATATGTGGAAGCTATAATTAGTGTATAAAATGAATAAGTATGTATGTTGGGTGGTATATGAATGTATACAAATCTATGAACTGAAATATTGTAGATTCAAGGGAGAACTCAATGTAATTCTTTAGAAAGGCAAAGTCAAAGTTCAACAAAATAGATACTAGATGACCAGTACTTGAAAGTGGTGGGGTGGGGTCAACAGGAGAGGGGTAGACAAATGAAGAGAAGGGAAGGAGAATGCATTCAAGCATTCAATGTATATCCTGCAAAAGTAAGAAACCTGTGGGAAGGAGTGGGTAGGGGAAGGATGGTTGACATCTCAAAAGGGGTGACATTGATCAAGATGTGTAGTATTCATAAACTGCTTCGCTAAATGGCAAGTTCTTTGTATGACTACCTAAGGAAATTAAAAATACATTAAAAAAACAGAACAAAACAAAACAATTACAGCCAGGTGGCTCAAATCTGTAATCCTAGCTAGTCAGGAGAATTGACATCTGAGGATACAGGTTCAAAGCTAGCGCTGGGCAGGAAAGGCCACATGACTATTGTCACTAATTAACCACCAGAAAACTGGAGGTGGCACTGTGGCTCAAAGTGGTAGAGTGCTAGCCTTGAGCAAAAACTCTCAGGGACAGTGCCCATGCCCTGAGTTTAAGCCTGATCCCTCCCCCCCTCCACCAACAAAATACAAAAAATAATAGAGAGGGAGGAAATTTCAGGAACAGCTTGTCCAAGATGAACCACAGACATAAAGAAAAGACCACTCGGATCAGAGTGATCCCCAGGTCTGTCGCATTGCTGTAGGCTGTACAGTTTGGAAAAATGGAAGCCAGGGCAGAATTCAGATCTAAATTCCAGGATGCACATTCACTATTCACATTTCTCCTTACTCTTGGTGCTGAGGTAAGGAGGACACTTTTAATTATGGGATGCCAAGTTCCAGCTCTAGAATGGTGCTCCATTTCTCCAGTCTCATTTTTCAAGTATTCATTTGTAATCAATAGTCTTCCAATCATATCAGATAAACTCTGAGAACTTCTAAACCTCTACTTTAAAAAGGACTGTGCCATTGGAAGTGCCAGAGGAAAGTAAATGTGACCAATTCCCTGCCCTCTAAGATGTACCCCTGGTAGTGATTTACCCCCTTATTCTTTTTGACCCCTCTGGGCCCAAGGCTTCCCATACCTAGATTAACCAGTGACTATATACTTATTTATGTTCCGTCAGCCAATATCCTTCAGCAGTAGAGGCAGCAACCTTGATTTGTTTTCTCCTTTTAAAGCTATGTTGCTGGCAGAGGTAGATGGAACATTTAATTTGGCATTAAATTCTATTCTGGGGCATCGTCCCCTGTGGCAAAGGTGATGTGGATGGTTTTGCATTTATGATTTTTCTCAGTTCAACTCATTTTTATGCCCAGGGAAAGTTTCTGCTCAAGCTTTTCTTGCTTCTCTTGCAGTTTTATTTCTGATTTCACATGGAGCATTTCATAGAGTGAAACAGCCTGCTTTCCCTTTGTATTCAGACTACCATTTTTTCCATTAGAAATGTTGGCAACAGCCTTGTTTCTGCATAGACCTGCAAAAGAGATAAAGCATTTGAATTTTGAGCACAGTTCTATTCTGGAGGGATGTGGTCTGTGTCAGAGACAGACATGATGAAGATCCTTGGCATCTGTGAGTTTTCGCCATTCAACCTGCCTGCCAGGAAAAGAGATTCGTTTCGGCTCTTTCTTTCTTTCTTTTGCCTTTTCACCTCTGATTTTATAGTAGATGTTACAGCTGTTACTTTCTCCCATCTCTTTATTCCAGAGTCACCTTCAGCAGGGCCCACACCCAACGTTCTATGCAATTGTATGTTGGAGTCCCCCAAATGTCATACCTTGTGACAATCTCCCTCTGGAAGGTTTTACAGAGCCTGGCAGTGGAAGAGCTGATGCCCCACCCACCCCATGTACCAATAATCCTCACCTTCTCAAACTTTAGTCATTGAGAAAAGCATTTACAAACAATAGAGAATTCACTTTTGATTCCCTCCTTAGGCACAAGCGCTGACCGTACACTTAGCCTGACATCTTTATTCTCTCTTGTCTTTCATACTGTGCCCTTGTCTATAAGCAACATGTGTGTGTATGTGTGTGTGTGCATGTGTGCATGTGCATGCCTATGTGTGTTGTGTATATATAAGCTAATATTACTAGCACAAAAAGCAAGGAAGAGGTAATGGGAAGAGCCTGAAGAGGCAAGGGATGCTTCTGGAAAGATTTTGGACTTTACTCCCTTTCTTTTACCCTTCCAATATTTCCTGATCACTGGTTTTCTCCTAAGCTGTTGGTACTTGCATGGGGGTGAGGTGCCTAATAGAATTCAGATCACTTTGTTTTCAAAGAGGTTTTTGTTCTTCCTGTTCAGGAGAGGAAAGGAATAGAAAAGGAGAGAAAAACCACAATTAAAGTGGGAGCCTAACCTAGAGCCTGAGGCTGTGGAAGACAAAAAGGACCTTACAAATTAAATTGCAGAAAGAAAAATGAAAAACCCATATTTGTTCTCTGTGCCTGGTCTGTTTCTATAATTCCACTGATAATGATATTTGAACTTTTTCTACCAGAATCTCGGAACATGATTATGCAGGAATCATCCCTCTATCTAAACACAGAGCTTTTCCTGCTCTGTTGGTTATCCCTCAAATCTACAGGATGACACTACAAGTGCTTCCAGTATAGATCACTAGATGGCGCCCATGCTATGCCTAAATCCAGCCCCAAGAGCACTGGGGCTGGAGGGCAGCATTTTTAAAGAGTAGTACTTGGTTAAAAGATTTTATTTCCCTTCCAGTTAGGCCAGAAGCCTAGCTACTACTACAGTTGCTCAAAAATTCTCAGTATGTGCATTTCTAATTTCTTTACACACACACACACACACACACACACACACACACACACACACACACACACACACTTTTTTAAATCAAATATTTATCTGGCTTTATCCACTGGCAGCATTAGTTCCAGTAGGCCTCTCTATAATTTCTGGAAACCCCACATTTTGGGCAAGACTCTTGTTTCATGCACAGGCAGCCTCAGTATAATTAGCTGTGTAATTGCTCGCCCACACCAAACCCATGTGTGTGTTACTAATTATGATTTATTTTAAAACCCTCTGTTTTCAAGTCTTTGTTCTCCATTTCCTCTCTTGATGAGCCAGGGGAGTGCTTTGACCTGGAAGCTGTTCTGAATGGTAGGTTGTACTCTCCTCTTCCTTAGCCAAACTTCTCCATCCAGTTTTCAAATCCAAGAAGCTTCTGTAGATGACGCTCCTCCCAACACCAAAAGGTAGAAGACAAGATGTGGCTGCAGCATCCGGAAATTTCTAATCAAGTTATATTATAATCAAGTGCACACATGCTTACGGCATATTTATACCTAATTATATATAGGCAGTTCCAACTCAGAACCCCAAACTAGCCCCAAACCTGATCTCCGTCTGTATCTCATCCTACTTAGGTCAGAAAACCAACATTCTGCAAATGCTCCCTTTCCCTCACTGCCTATTTCTGCCATCAAGCTTGGTGAATTTTCTGCCTCTTTCCTCTTTATGTAGCATGCCTTTTCTGTTCTACTGCTGCTATTTAAACCAAATGCTGCTATTCTAGTATTATGGTAGAATCCTTTCTTCATCCAATCTTTTCATTTTCTTCCTTCCTTCCTTCCTTCCTTCCTTCCTTCCTTCCTTCCTTCCTTCCTTCCTTCCTTCCTTCCTTCCTTCCTTCCTTCCTTCCTTCCTTCCTTCCTTTCTTTCTTCCTCAGACAGATCAGCTTCATTGAAAAATGAAAGGAAGTAGAGAGACTGTTTAGAGAGGGACTCCAAAGATGAGTCCAATGCTGTCTTCTCAGAGGGTACAATGGTGTCTTCTTAGAGGATAGTTATTTTTTCTTTGGTTGGTCATGGGGCCTGAATTCTGGGTCTGGGCGCTGTCCCTCAGCTCTTCAGTTCAAGGCTAGCACTCTACCACTTGAGCCACAGTGACATTTCCAGCTTTTTCTGCTTATGTGGGCTGAGGAATTGAATCCAGGGCCTCATGCATGCAAGGCAAGCACTCTATCACTGAGCCACCTTCCTAGCACCAGAGGGTAGTTTTTATAGATAGGGCTTCTCTCTTTTCTCTTTCTCTGGGCTTTGTGCTGATTTCCTGTTGTCTTGTAAATACACCACACCAGCTCTTTTCACTGGTTGAGTGCATTATGGGATAAAGCATTTCAGCGGAATCCTGAGGCACTATGGGAACAAGAAAACCTTGATGGGCTCCATTTACCTGTTGTGTGTTATGCCCACCACTTTTTATCTCTGTCTACCTAATAGCTCCCCTTTCTTTCCTTCATTTCCTCTTCTTGGATGGGCACTTTAGCTGCCATTACAGAACAGGGGCAATGACTTTTCAGGCTACTTCCTGTGGAGAGGGCCTCTGCCCCACCTTAAGACTCTGTTCCATCTGAACCACACGTTCATGTCCCTCACTTGCTTAAAGGCCTTCAGAGATGCCAGCATGCCTGCTCACATCTGGGGCACTCTGCTTCCCGTTCTCCTAGGATCCTCATTTCTTGCATTGTTCAGTTCTGAAGATTCCCAAGGCCAAGCTGCCACGTGTCACACCCCTGCAGAAATGTCACTTTTCCTCGCCTGAACAAGCCACATTTTTTTCTACTCTCCTACTTAAGCCTTCTCTGATCTCCATGTAATGGCTCCTTCTTTATGCTACCAAAGTCCTGGGCATATTTCTACCATAGCTTTTCTCACTACCTTTCCTTGTACCAATAAACTCTCCTGGGTGCCTCTCCTAGAGATAGCAAGCTCTACAAAATGAGGGCTGAGCGGTTAGCACCTGTGCCTCATACGACACCCTAGTAATAGGTCTTCAGTTAGCATCTGTGCTTCATACGGCACCCTAATAGTAGGTCTACCAATAGTGACTGAGCAAAAGCCACACATTGTGCTAATCAAATGTCAGCTGGAGAGACGTGTGTGTGTGTGTGTGTGTGTGTGTGTGTGTAAGAGAGAGGACGTGACTAATTCTGGGGCTCACAGCAAGTCTGCTTTCTCTTTCTTTTGGTTAATTATCATCTAAAGGAAGACCTTCAGGGCACATGGCATTTTGCTTGCAGCCTGGGGGAGGCTACCTACAAAGTGAACTGTTCATAAAGTATACACATGTCATACACAACAAATACATGCCCTGAAGGTGAGGAGAGCATTTGACAAAGAGCCTGGAGAAAGTGTAGGGCTGCTAATGAGCAAACAGTTGAATGAAGAGCCCTGGATCCCAGGCAGACCTTAACCCATTGCCCTCCTATGAATTCCTGTCAATGATGGACAGAGGAGTCAAAGACGCTGGGGAAGGTCTCAAGGTCTTGTTCAGCTCTGAAGTTGTCCATGTTAAGACTGGAATGATATCACTGTGCCTTCACAGTTTCAGAGTGATATTGTGTTTCTAGACCTCAGGCCCAGGGGCCAGGAGACCCAATATGTCAGGTCCAGCCAATTGCTTCTATATGTCAAATAAAAAGACCTAGAAAAGAGATTTAGCACAGGGCAGCCACGGGACATCTTCACAGCACTTTGGGACATCTTCAGCTATGTTCAGTGGTATATGCATTGGCCTTAGGTTAAGTAGGGAGAGCTGGGAGCTGGTATGCATGGTGATTACATATTCTTAGTCACAGTGGTGGCTCTGTGGACCATCGTCTCAGTGAATTCTGAGGTTGTGAATTCTGGGGTTGTGACCCATTCATCACTTGAGGGGAGCAGGAACAAGTCAGTCACTGCTGCCTGTCCTGTACTCTGTAACATTTGGCTGCTTTTCCTTTGGAGCAGCATTACCTTTTGCAACAGGATGATAAGAAGTTATTGCCTATCTGAAGGGCAGTTGATGTTTGTCATAAGATGTTTATAGGTAAGTCATGTCCTTCCTGCACCTCGGGGTGATTGCAAAGGGACTGCGGAAGGGCATGGCTCAGATCAAAGATACAGATGAAAAATAGGGGATTTGGCCTAGTCTTTATTCTGCTCTTAGTTAATTCACATGCCCAGCAAAAGAAGTGTGTGTGTGTGTGTGTGTGTGTGTGTGTGTGTGTGCGTGTGCAGGTCTTGGGACTTAAACTCAAGATCTGGGTGCTGTCCCTGAGCTTTTTCTCTGAAGGCTTGTGCTCTACCATTTGTGCCATAACTCCACTTCCATATTTTTGGGTGCTTAATTGGATAGAACAGTCTCATAAAGTTTCCTGCCTGGGCTGGCTTCAAACTACAGTCCTCAAATCTCAGCCTCCTGAGTAGCTAGAATTAGAGGCATGAGTCACAAGTGCCCAGCAAAAGCAGTTTCTAAGCTATCCCTTAGAGTAAGAATGAGTGGGGGGGGAGGGGTGCGGCTTATATCTCTAGCCAGGAATTGTACCTTTGACCTTCAACCTCCAGCTCTCAGACCCTTCAGTATCCACCCCATCTTCAGAAGTCTGGCTCCGTGCTGCCATGTAGTGCTCAGAACATCCTGCATCTGTTGACCCAGCCAGGTGGATGGACAATGTCTGCTCCTTAATCACGATTAAGGCATTATTGGGCAAGGTCAGGCCAACGCTTCCTGTGGGGTGGCTGAGGTGTTATTAGTGTGCATCATTATCCTTCCTTTCTTCTCCTCCCTCAGCCCTTCTTTCCCTATCTTCTCACAAGTATCCATCACTGGCTGTACACCCAGACTTTGTGAGTTTGTTTTAGAAATCCCATCCTCTGGTGGTACTAACCCATGATAGGACTAGGATATGGCTTGGCTTAGGTGGAGGTCATAATCACTGCAGAAAGTCCCTGGCACAAAGTGGGGGTGGCCAGTGGCCAACACTCACTGATAGAGCCCTGGCAGGAGGGAAAGAACTAGTAGGCATAGTGTATCAGGTGTTTGAAAGGTACAGAGGAAATATTAGCTGTGAGGATAATGGATTGGATGGCTGTTGCTATGGGTTATTGATGCTCTAGAGAAATGAAACAAATAGCTGAGAGTAATAGGCATTGAAGCCAGGTGTGAAAACCAGAGGGCATCTTTGATTGCAGACACAGAAACTCAAGCAGAAGGGCTGAGAGGCTGAGGACTATGCCCTAGGACATACTGGGCTGGATGGAACTTCCGTGACTTGGCTAACTACCCAATGTAGGTTTGGCTAAGGACAGGAGCCCAGTTAGGACTGCCTGGAGTCCTGGGCTTGCCTAGAGGGGCATGTTGGGTTTGGGGTATCAGAATGGGCACATGGAAGATGCCATTTATAAAGATCTCTGTGGCCCATGTTGCTGTCCACACAGGATCAGCCCCCAGGGAAGAGGTTCCCTAAACAACATGAAGAGAAAATGAGCCAGCAAGCTGACTTTAACTAAGGACATGGGGATGAAGAGACCAGGGTGATGAGGTAATGTGTGGGTCCAGCCACAGCCTCACACTCACCAAGGCTGGCATTGGCTGGGATTGGCTGCAGCTGAGATTTCAAGTTGCCTTGAGTCATAAAGGACTGATGACAAAATGGCCGACCTGATGACCCGCTTTAGGCCCTCTCCATCATGTTTAGAGGAATGTCCATCTATTTTAGGCCTAGGATTGATTTTTCTGAGTCTCTGGTCTCAGCCAGCCCAACTATCAGAAAGCATTCACAAGGCTTTGATCCACTTACTCTGAATTCCATGTTTCATTGTGTCAGGTTAGGGAGCTTGTTTGATTTTTATTTTTGTTTTTTGTTTTTTGCCTGTCATGGGGCCTGGACACTGTCTCTGAGCTGCTTTTACTCACAGCTAGTGCTCTACCATTTGAGCCACAGTGCCACTTCGGGCTTTTTCTGTTTATGTGGTACTGAGGAATCGAACCCAGGGCATCAAGTTTGCTAGGCAAGCACTCTACCACTGAGCCACATTCCCAGCCCTAGCAAGCCCATTTTATAGAAAAGGGGAGATGAAAGTGGCCTCTGTTCATGGGAGCCCCTGAGATCTCACAGTCAGATTCACTGAATTCCTTCTGCACACCTGGGGACTTACAAAAGCCCTGGGTAGAGCATCAGGTTGAAGACAATATTACACAAAGGTGGGCTGCCACCCTCAAAGATGCTGTGTGCTCTCTGAGTCAAGCCTCTTCACCTGATGCCATGTCCTCCACAGAAAATGAGCATGCGCAAGAGCCACAGTGGGAACAGCACAGACTCTCTACTACAGTGCCTCTCAGGCTGCTAGGCAAGTCTGTGCATCCTGGGGCTTGGCAAGTTTGGATTGCCTGGTTCTTTGAAAGATGGTTGTGGCCCTGGTACTTAGGGTATTGTGTGTTCATAGATGTGTGCACAAGAAAAAGAGCCTCTTGGCTTGGCCCAAGTAACTCATGACCGTCAGAATGAGGGAACCATTGAAGGCAATATGCAAGGTATTTTTTGGTACTGCTGCCTTGTCTAAATGTGACTGAGAATAGACAAACTCAGCAACCCAGCCACCAAAGCAACATGGTGACCAGAAGCTCAGGACCCTACACATAAGCTACTGTGACCAGAAGAGAGAAGCTAGACTTAGAGATTTATAATTACATGTAGATTTGTAATTCGTAATTTGTAGCTACCACACCTGAGGGAAACCCGCAACCTTTGTTTCTCTGGCGCTGATTTCACTTCATATAATTTTTTTCCTAAGGCTTTCCATTTTCTTACAGATAGTACAATATTTTTTTTCCTAATGGATGAGTAAAATTCCATTGTCTAGATATACCATATTTTGACACAATCTGTTTGGTGACTGAGCAAAAAAGGGATATCCGGGAGTCATGTTAGCGTTTTGTGAGCAACATTAGGAATCTTGATCTTCAGTGCTCTTGCCTGCTTGGCTGAGGCTTTCTCCAGTCCTCTTTGCAGTTTCCCTTCTTTCTCAGTTTTATTCTGCCTCTTTGCCTTTGGATCACAATGGTGGTCTATGATGGAGGTTGTATATTCCAAATGAGAGAGTTTGGAATGCCTGTGGCAATGCCTTTCTGCTTCTAGCTTGGAGGTTTCTGTGGTCTTTTCTGAGACTCTGGCATTGAAGGTAGCCTGAATTCTCTTTGGTAAGCCTCCTCTCTAGCTCCAGCTCAGTTCTGACACATAAAGTATAGAAAGCCTGGGCAGGAAATACTCTATGTTTAGTTTCAAAGTGAAACACTCCCCTTAATCTTGACCACACATCTGGGTCTTTGCCACAAATCCATTTCTTCTCATAGATTCACTGTGGTCTTTTCAGGGAATTGAAATTCAATTCAGCGAAGGGAACTTTAATCTAGTGTTCCTGTGATTGGAGCAGAAAATAGGAGCGAAACTTCTGTTCAAGACCAGCTAGATAATAACCTTGCAGTTTGGTTGGCAAAAAAAGGTGAATCGGGATCAATGTGCCTGTTTGAAAATAACGGTTTGAGGAGAGTGGTGATAGTAACTAGCAGGTCAAGTTGACAACTGAGACCCATTAGACCATGTGTCCTCATGTTCTCCAGTGTTCCTTGGAGCCTTAGGTGCTTCCCTGAGGAAACTTCTGGGCCTGAGACTAAGTTGACACACGGAGGTTTTGACTCCCCAGGGTGATGGGAGGGACAGCTTTGTTACAGAGAGAAGTGCCTATGACCCCCCAAAGAAGGCAGGTGCAAAAGATAAGAGAGATGAATTGTTCAGTCTTTTCCTTTCTAATGGGTGAAGTAGTTGTGTGTAGTGTCTTTGCACAGGATTAACTGAAATGAAGAACTAGAAATACCTTCTTTTCTTTTCTTCTATTTTACTTTGGGGCTAGTCCTGGGGCTTGAACTCTGGGCCTGGGCCCTGTCCCTGAGTTTCCTTCTTTCCTTCCTTCCTTCTTTCCACCCTCCCTCTCTCCCTCCCTTCCTCCTTCCTCCTCTTTTTTCTTTTCTTTCTTTCTTTATTCCTTTCTTTCTTTGTTCCTTCCATCCTTCCTTCCTTTCTTTCCTTCCTTCCTTTCTCTCTTTCTTCTTCTTTCTTTCTTTCTTTCTTTCTTTCTTTCTTTCTTTCTTTCTTTCTTTCTTTCTTTCTTTCTTTCTTTCTTTCTTTCTTTCTTTCTTCCTTCCTTCCTTCCTTCCTTCCTTCCTCTCTCTTTCTTTCTTTCTTCTTTCTTTCTTTTTCTCTCTCTCTCCTTCCTTCCTTCTTCCTTTCTTCCTTTCTCCCTTTCTCCTTCTTCCCCCCATCTCTCTAGCATTCTATCACTTGAGCCACAGCTCCAATTCTTTTGTGTGTGTGTGTACACGCACACGCGTGCACATACACACACATACACTTAACTGGAAAATTGGAGAGAAGGGTCCCACAGATTTTTCCTGCCTAGGCTGGCTTTGAACTGTGATCCTCAGATCTCAACTTTCTGTGTAGCTAGTGTTACAGTTGGGGGCCATCTGTACCTGGCTCAGCAGTGTTTTCTTTGTAAAGCTGTGACATCTTTTTTTTCTTCTCAAGCTTGGAAAATTCTGTTTTTTTTTGTTTTTTTTTTTTTGTTGTTGTTGTTGTTTCCCTTCCTTTCCTCTCTTCAGCCATGTGTCTATCCCTTTCCATTTTTACTTTTCAGGTAGGATCTTGTGATTTTATTTGCCTAGGCTTATCTAGACTTTAATCTTTCTGTTTACCCCTTCTATGTAGCTGGGCATGCCCAACTTGTTTGTTGAGATGGTGTCTGGCTAACTTTTTGCCCAGAATGATGATAAACTGTGACCCTTTAGTTTCTTCCTTCAGAGAAGCTGGAATAAGCTCCTTTCCTACTCATTCTTATTTCCTGGCATTTTACTTGCCCCTTTCTTCCTCTTTAGGGTCATACTATGATTGCTGCCTTAGTTTGCCAGGAAACCTAAGCTACAGCTACAGATCACAAAGTTTTTGCCAAGTTCCAGGCGTTATTGTCAGTGCTGGATAGGTATTGAGTCATTTCTTGTCCATTATGACCACATGAAGTAGGCACTGCTATAATTCCATCTCTACTTTACAGGTGAAAAATGAAACACAGAGAACTTAGGTGACTTGTCCCAAGTCACCATGCTACTGAGTATTAGAGCTAAAAGTTCCAGACATTCAGGATTCTGTATCTGGATTCCTGCCCCATGAAGAATGGCTGCTTGTCAGAGCGTAGACACAGATTTCCATGTTTCAAATACCACATGGGCTGTTGGCTTCAGAAAGTCTTTACTGAAGCTCATAGGGAGGTGTAGCTTCTTTCTGAGATGAAACTCCTTATAACACCTTCTGCCTTAAAAATGAGCCATTTATTGAACATCCGTTTTTGCAGCAAGACTGGTCTGAACACAAATCTATTCATAGATTTCTTCCCCTCTTTTCTGTCTTCTTTGTTTGATTCTGATTTGTAGTTCTGCTTCTCTATGAAGGCTCTCAGAGAGCAGGGGCCTTTCTGTCCTGGCTTCAATGTACAACTTTATGGTGGGTGTTGGTAATCTCTACTGTACTGGCAGGTTGTAAGGTAAAACATCAAAATGGCATTTGGGGGATGGGTGTGTGGCTTTGAGAGGAAACAGACAGCCTCTGAGAAATGCAGGCTTCTTTATATGGCTCTATGAACCCTAATGTCCTGTTTCCTCTGGGATCCCTGACACATTTCAAGCCCATGAATTGCTTTAAATCTATACAACTTTTGTAAGCCAGTGTCTATTTTTCTCTCACTTTTTTCCCTTTCTCTCTTTTGGAGGGGAGATGTCAGAGGAGGCATATATATATATATATATATATGTATATATATATATATATATAATTATCAGATTATCAAAATCGTTATGATTATTGCAGTGCTCGAAGTTACAGTCAGGTCCCTTGAATGGCTAAGTGAATGCTTTACCATCTAAGTCATGCCTCCACCCCCTCCCTTTGTATTGGTTGTGGGACTTGAACTCAAGGCCTGAGCACTAGCATAGCCTGAGCTTTTTTTAACTCAAAACTAGAGCCACAACTCTACTTCCAGGTTTCTGGTGGTTAATTGGAGATAAGAATCTCATGGACTTTTCTTGCCCAGGCTGGCTTTGAACCATGATCTTTAGATCTCAGCCTCCGAGTAGCTAATATTACAGCTATGAGCTATTAGTGGCCAGCATCCCCCACATCCCCTTTTGTGCTGAAACAGGGAGTTAAACTCAGCTCTTCATGTTCTTGCTTGGTATTTTGGCTCAAAGCTGATACTCAACCACATATCCACTTCTGGCTTTTTGCTGGTTATTTGGAGATAAGAGTCTCATGGGCTTTCTTGCCTGGACTGGCTTCAAAGAAGTCCTTAAATCTCAGCCTCCTGAGTAGCACAGGTCACCAAAACTTGGCAGAGGGTTCTTTTTTTCTTTTTTCTTTTTATTAAGACTTTATGGTCTGACACTTTGGCCCATAGGGTGGTGCTTTACCATATGAGCCACACCTCCAGCCCCTCTTTTTTTTGTCAGTTGTGGGGCCTGAACTCTGGGCCTGGATGTTGTCCCTCAGCTCTTCAGCTCAAAGTTAGCACTCTACCACTTGGACCACAGTGCCACTTTGGGCTTTTTTATGCTTATATGGTGCTGAGGAATTGAACCTAGGGCCTCATGCATGTAAGGCAAGCGCTCTACCACTGAGCCACCTTCCAGCCACCCCCCCCAGCCCCTCTTTTGTTTTTATTTTATGATATAGAATTGCACTAATTTGCCCGAGACAACCTGGAATTAGCAATCCTGCCTCTACATTCAGAGTAGCTGGCATTACAGGTGTGCTTACCACACCTGGCAGTGAAACAATTGAAAGCCTCAGTCTGACATCATTCTTTTTTGTATGGCTTTGTGTAAATCATTTAGCCTCAATTTCCTCTCAAGTACACAAAGAAATGCAGAAGAACTTTTAGGAAATGCTTACAGGAAGTAATTACCGAAGTACACAAGTATTTTCTATGAGATGACAAATGTCTGTAGAGGAATGTGGTCATCGCTAAGCATGTTACCTACGGGCAACACATAGTCCTTGTCTGTTTTCATTGGAATCTGAGACTATGGGGGAGCAAGGGGAGGGACTCTTATGGTGACTGAATATGTCTTTAGCTTGGTTCATCCGGCAGTTGATCCTGAGTTGAGTGTCAGTGGTCCACCTGGGATGTGATGTCCTGTTGAGAAAGAATTGAAAGAGACACAGAAGAAAGGGTGGTCCTCAGTATCTAGGAATGTGCAGGTGGCTTTTGGGCAACTAGAACTGGGGATCATTGTGAATGCCATTTCGGGGTGTTGCCTGAGGACCTCTCATGCTCCTGCAGCTGGCAAAGGTTCCCAGACAGAGACACCTGCAGGGAGTGAGGACCAAGGGAAGCTGTAGGTGGGGTGTCTGGAGCCGTCAGTGTCAGCCACGGCAAATGGTATGCCAGTCACAAGTATTATCTGTGTTAAATTCTAAGTCATTCTGATGTCTCTTAAACATAGTTTCTCACTGGAATTACCTGGGAAATATTAAAAAAAAAAAGGATCAGACCTCTGGGACCCATATTTAAATTTTTAATGTAGTATGTCTGGGGCAAGGTCTTAGAGTTGACATTTTTCAAAGGTTTTTGAAGTAATTCTGATGATCAGTCATTTTGGGAAACGTAGCACTTAGACTCCATTCAATATAGGTATTGTAATGAAACAGATGGGTGTGTTAAGTATTTTATACAATATTGTGTCTAGATTGTGTGGGAAGATGGATTCTATTTGGATCTCCCTTTGCCCCACACCCCTGTCTCTGTCTGCTTCTCTCTCTCTGTCTGCCTCTGTCTTTCTGTCTCTATCCTTTAATCTCTTATCTCTCTGTTAGTCTGTGACTTTCCCTGTCTCCCTCTTTCTCTCCTTTTCTGTCTCTTTAGAGGTTTGAACTTAGTCTCATTCTTGCTTGGTTTGCTTGGTTGGTGCTCTACCAATGAGCCACACCTCCAGGCCAGCTTTTTAAATTTATTTTTTAGTTTTTTCTTTATTGATATCATGAAGGTAATGTACGAAGTGGTAACAGTTACGTACGTCAGGTAAAGAACACATTTGTTTTTGGACAATGTCACTCCCTTCCCTTGCTCTTTCCTAGTTCTTCCCTTTCATCCCCACTCACTAGTTGTAGAGTTCATTCTCAACATAGTGTCCAGTGAGTACCATTGCTGCATTTCTTTACCCTTTGTCCCTCCACTTCTGTGCCTCCTCTTACACTCCCAAAACATACAAATGAACAAACAGAACAAAAAGAAAACAAAAACAGCAAAAAAGAAGAACCCTCATTTTCATTTCCTAGAGTTCATTTTGATAAAAATCTTATTAAAAAAAACTGTTCTGTTTTCATGAAGACTTTCAGATGTCCTCCTATCCTCCATAATTGAAGTAAGCCAGGCCCAAAGAAACACAGGTCCCATGGTTTCCTTTATTTGCAATAACTAGTATATGTCTGAGTCAAGAAGAAAAGGACAGATAAGTTGATGTTAGGGGAATGAACCCCAAGATAAGTATTCAAATGTTTTTTTGTTTTTTTTTCCTTTCATGCAATTGTTTCTATCATATTTATAAGATGATTTCTATGTTGCTTTGTATGTCCCTCCCCCACAGTGTAACCCATACTTTCACTGTTTTTGATGTTGGTATAATTTGTGGAGGGTGGAAAAAACAAGTCGTTTAACTAGGGATACAGGTGGACCCATTGCAACAATGAGATGTACAAGTCGTTATGTCAAAAAACGAACTTAACCACTTTGGTGGGGGTCAGGGAAGGATTGGGTGGGGGGAGGGGGGAGTATGGGAAGGGATGGGAAGGGGAAACAACGAGGAGGCAACAATGCTTGATAAGAAATGTACTCATTATTTTGCCCATGTAATTGTAACTCCTCTGTACGGTATTCTCATAATAAAAAATAAAAAATTTAAAAAAATTAAAAAATTCCTTTACATATCCATTTCCTCTAGCATTTCTGATTTTTATCCGAGTCACGGCACCATTTATGTTGGTTTTTTAAAAAGAGGTAACCGGGTAAGAACAGCACCACACACGTGGCATTCAGGTAAGGGGTAGGTTTATTCATCATTCCAGCTGGCATCAGGCCATCTTGGTCCTCCACGTGGTGGGGAAAGGCCTGGGAAAGAGAGCTGGGAGAGCTGGGAAAGAGAGAGAGCTGGGAAAGAGAGGAGAGTTGGGAAAGAGAAGAGAAGGAAAGAGCTGAGAAAGAGCTAGAAAAGAGCAGAGAGAGAGAGAGAGCAGAGAGAGAGCAGAGAGAACAGCATTTCTGATTTTTAAATTAATTAAATTATGTTGCTGCTAGGGTTTGAACTCAGAGCCTTGTGCTCTCACTTGGCTTTTTCACTCATAACTAGAGTTCTACCACTTGAACCATGCCTCCATCAGCATTTTTGTTGGTTAATTGGAGTTAAGAATCTTATACCTTTTTTTCCCCCTGGCCTGGCTTTCAACTATGATCCTCAAAGCTCAGTCTCCTGAGTAGCTAGAATTATAGTTGTGAGCAATAATCACATTGAATTATAATTACTTATTTCACATCTATATCTTCTGTTTGATCATGATTTCTTCAAGGGAAAGTACATAGTGTTATCTTTCTTTCCAGCAGTTCTTTAAGTGTGATACAGTAGATCATATGTATGATTTATTGTAACAGATCGAATGTAATAGTTGTAATAGTTCATATGGCAATAGATCATAAGCATGAATAAGAAATGGGGCAGGCACAGACTGATTGGCTTCAGAACACTAGGCCTAAAGGAGGCCACAGGCTGTGGACAAGGTGGTAGGACTTGCCCATTTTTTTCTAAGCTGTTGCAAAACATAAAAACAAAAAAAAATAACATTATTTCTTTTACTGATCACAGGGTTTGAACTCAGGGGCTGAGTACAATCCCTGAGCTCTTTAGCTCAAGGCTAGTGTTCTACCACTTTGACCTATAGCTCCACATTTTCTGGTGGTTAATTGGAGACAAGAGTCTCACAGACTTCTCTGCCCAGCTAGCTTTGAACTCTCAGATCTCAGCCTCCTGAGTAGCTAGGATTATGGGCATGAGCCACCGGAGTCCAGCTTGCAATGTTGTTTTTAGGACTGTTTTTGGAATTTAAGAATACCTATCAGTTATACCATATCCATATTCCTTTGACCAAAAGAAAGTTCACTTCTCTGTTTTCTTCCCCTTTACTTCCCTTCTTATTTCTGCAGGACCTTCACCGTGTTCTCTAGCATTTAGTTCTTGCTGACATGATAAGTAACATTGGTTAGAGGTTCCAGAGCATTTTTATATATGATTTTTATTGTACAGATACTGTAAAGAGGAGTTACAGTTACATGCGTGAAGTAATGAATACATTTCCTACAGAACATTGTTATCACCTCCTTTGTTTTTCCCCTACCATTCCTTCCCTTCCCCCTCTCAAGTTGTAAAGTTTGTTTTCAACATACTGTCTTGTACATCTCATTGTCACAATGGGTCAAACTGTATCTTTATTTCAGCATTTTGTTATTTCCCTTCCTCTCCCCAAATTAGATAAATTTATATGCAAGATGCAGGGCACCACAATCAAAAACAGTGAAAACAGGGGTTATACCATAGGGGAAGAACTACAAGAGAAAAAAAATCACATAGTATATTTTAAATATGTTAAAAACAATAACAAGAAAGAAAAAAACACATGCCCCTATCTTGGGGTTCATTTCACTTAACATCATCTTATATGGTCATATGTACATAGCTTTTGACCTTTTCTTCTTATCCTAGCAAATAAGAGATACCATGGGAACTATGTTTCTTTTGGCCTGGCTTACTTCACTCAATATGATTTTTTCCAATCTTTCCATTTCCTAACAAATGGGGCAATGTCATTCTTTCTGATGGAGGCATAGAATTCCATTGTGTATATATACCACATTTTCTTGATCCATTCATCTACTGAGGGGCATCTGGGGTGGTTCCATATCTTAGCTATGGTAAATAATGCTGCAATAAACATAGTTGTGCTGGTAACTTTAGTATGGCCTTGTTTGTGATCATTAGGGTAAATGCCCAAAAGTGGGATTGCTGGGTCTTAGGGGAGCTCTATGTGGAGTCTTTTGAGGAACCTCCATACTGCTTTCCAAGGTGGTTGAACAAGTTTACACTCCCCAACAATGCAGTAGGGTTCCCTTCTGTCCACATCCCCTCCAGCATCTGTTGTTATTAGATATCTTGATTATAGCCATTCTAACTGGGGTGAGGTAGACTCTCAATATTGTTTTGATTTGCAATTCTTTTATGGCTTAGAGAAGTTGAGCATTTCTTCACGAGTCTATTGGCCATTCTTGTTATCTCTTCAGAAAAGTTTCTTGTTAAGTCTTTGGCCCACTTATTTATTGGGCAGTTGTTTCTTTGAGGATTTGTTGTGGGGGGGATTTAACTTTTTGAGTTCCAAGTATATTTTAGATATGAGACCCTTGTCCGTTGTGAAGATCTTCTCCCAATCTGTGGGCTTTTGTTATTGATCTTGTTAGCTATGTTCTTTGCCATGCAGAAGCTCTGCAGTTTCATGCAATCCCATTAGTCCCATTAGATTTGTTGTGTTTCTGGGTCTTTATTAAGAAAATTTTGGCCTGTGCCAAGGAGCCCTACGGTTTTTCCTATTCCGTCCTGTAATGTTTTCAGGGTGTCTGCTTTGACTCCAAGGTCTTTGATCCATTTGGAGTTGATTATGGTGTCCAGAGCATCTTTATTTTAATGGAAATTCCCCAAGACGGAATGTCTTCTAAAGTCGAAAGTCTATACTATTAATGATAGACCTTAAGACATTATTTACAAGAATTATTATTTTGAGAAATATTCCTATTCATACTTGTATTCCTAAAAACTAATTGAAATTCAGATCTGCAAATGCTTATCCAGCATTAGTATATTCTAAGCATTCTATTAGGCACTTCTGCATTCATTGTATCATCAGATTTAATATGTATGGCAAGTCTGAGGTAGACATTATTATCTCATATTTATATCTCAGGAAATGAGGGATCAGAGGGATCAAGGACTCGTTGGTAAGCAATAGTGCTAGAATTTGAATTCAGTTCTATTGATTCATTCCCATTTCTCCTTTCTCATGAGTCCTGGTTTCAGGTAGCTTCATCTCCAAAGTAGACTTGATCTCCCACCTGGTCTGAGATTTTGAGGTCATCTGGATAAAAGGGAATTCTGGGTTGGTGTGCAGGAATTGACCCCACATAGCAGCAAAGACCAGGTTCTCTTCTTTTTCCACAAAGCGAAGGTATTTAGGTATATATTTTCCCCAAATGTTGGCCCAGGTGATATATAAATCCCCTACTCTGATGTAGTCTGGGAGCCCAGATGCTTTTTCCCTGGGTCACTTGATTTTCCTGACCCTAGCTTGTTTCCATTGTAAAATTAAAGGCTAGGGTGCTGTGATATTCAAGTCTGCGTTTGGTCCTAAAATCACATAAACACACCTTGTTTTGGAAGTTAAGTTTCTTTGTCCTTCAAGATGAAGGCCTTTTGTCCTTCATTGTCAATGCCTGTGATGAGTCTTTGTGAATTCTCAGAAGATGAAGACATATCAGAAACCTTGGGAGACTTGAATATCAGATTGAAAAATCAGAATGATTATGAATGAAGATAGCATAAGGAAGTTCACTGAAATCTATCAAATAGTAGATGGGTATGTGGGACTAGGAAAGAGAGCAATGGAGGGGGGGGGGTAATCTGATTAACTTGTACTGTATACATTGTGAAATACCATAATTAACCTGTTTTGTACCATTAATATACATTAGAAATTGTATAAATGAGTGGGAGAAAAGTAAAACAGGCTCTATGGAGGGGCAGGTGACAGTGGTTGGGGAGAGGACATACAGGGAAAATATAGTCATAGTACTTTTTAAGCATACATGCAAAATTGAAGGGAGATGAGGGAGAGTAGTGGAGAGGGTAGGTTTAATCTGGGTATTATATTTGGATAGTATGTGTGTGTGTGTGTGTGTGTGTGTGTGTGTGTTTTGGTACCAGGTCTTGAACTTGGTGGAGGCCTGGATGCCATTCTTTAGTTTTTTGCTCAAGGCTGGCACTCTACCACTTGAGTCACATTTCCATCTCTGGCTTTTTGGTGGTTAATTGGAGATAACAATCTTGAGGACTTTCTTGCCTGGGGTTGGCTTCAAACCTCATTGTTCAGCTTTCAGCATTCAGATCATGAGTCACCAGTGCTGGCCAAGGTCCAATACTTTGTATGTTTGAAACTGCCACAGTGAAGTCTCCTTTCTATAACTAATCTATGCTAATAAAAATATATATTTTAAATAAAAATATAATATATATTATATTATATACAATATATAATATATACATTATAATATATTATATAATAAACATATTTTTAAATAAAAATCACCTTTTCTTAAATAGGAGCCTAACCTGCAAAAGTGGTCAATTAGTAGGTGTCAGTGCTTACCCTAGGCATTGTCCCCAACAATTTTCATAGTGTTGGCCAGCCTATGGACAACAAATTTATATAATTAACCCCATCAGCCTCCACTCGCCATTTGGAACCTGACTTGAGTTGCTGTGGTTAAATGCTAAATAATTCATCACACTCTCTTTCCCTGCTATTGTTGCCTTAAACAGCTCTTTACTCTGCCCTTTGCTGCCGCTCCCTGGAGTTGCTGTGAATTATGGCTTGGGGAGGAAGACGTACGAGGCTCAGAGGATGCTGGTCCCCAGGGAATGCAAACAAACTACAGTCCTGGTTTCTATGGCACCCCCAAGACCCCAAACTGCTGAGTCTTCCACATCTCTTATCGAAACATGAAGAGCCACCTTGTAGTTCACCCGAGGACATGTTTCAGGGAATTCATAGAATATTTATCAACCTTATTACATTTTCTCCAACACCTTTCATCCCAGAGGGTCCCAAATATGCTTTGCTAACAAAATGTCCAGGGAGATTGTAGCCATTTCTAAAAATCAAGCCACTGGTTCTTACTGTGCCTCTTATCATGCCCCTTCTATTTGTCTGACCTCAATGGATGTGTGTTTGAATAGTTACAACTTCGATGCTTAACCCACACTACTAAAGGATCCAAACTTAGCAATACCTGTAACATATTACCACAAATGTGGTGTCTTAAAAGAGCCCAATCCTGGAGATCAGAAAGTATGTTTGATTTCACCTAGGCTAAAACCAGGGCATTGGCAGGACCAAGTTCCTTTCAGCAGCTCTAGGGGACAATTCATGCCCTTGCTTTTCCATGCTGCTAATGCTGTACTCCAGCATTCCTTAGCCCATGTCATCAGGGCCAGCAGGTGAGCATCTTTAAAAAAAATTATTTGGGGGAGGGGGGAGGCTGGGAAGGGAGGTGAAGGATAAACAAAGGAGGAGGCTGCAATGCTTGGTAAGAAATGTACGCATTATCCTGCCCATGTAATTGTAACCCCTCTGTACAGTATGTTCATAAATAAAATAAAATTAAATTTAAAAAAAAAGAAAAAAAAACTTCAGATAATTTATGAGGACAAAAAATTATTTATTTTTATTTATTTATGTATTTATTTTTAGTGCTTGTTAGGCTTGAACTGAGGGCCTGGGCGCTGTCCCTGAAATTTTTTGCTCAGGGCTAGTGCCCAGCCACTTTGAGCCACAGTACCACTTCTGTTTTTTTTTTTGGTGGTTAATTGCAGATGAGCCTCATGGACTTTCTTGTTTAGGCTGGCTCTGAACTGCGATCCTCAGATTTCAGCCTCCTGAATAGGATTACAGGTGTGAGCCATCAATGCCTGGCTGTGTCTTTCACTTTTTTGTTTTGTTTTGTATTGTCTTCACCTGTCTTCTCCACCATTATCACACATCTACTTTATCCTTTTTATCCAGCAGTATTGTATCTTGAATCAGGGCCTTTCTACTATTTGAGCCATATCTTTAGCCCCTTTTGCTCTTAGTTGTTGTTGTTTTTAATTGAGTCTCATATTTTTGCCTGGGCCTGACCTCTGGCTGAGATCTTCTTACCTTTGCCTCAAGACTTGTTGGGACTATAGGTATGCATCACCACTCCTGTTTTGTTTTGTTTCCTGAGACAGTCTCACTGTCTTTCTGCCCAGAATGCCCACAGCCTCTGAACTACGATCCTACTGTCTCTGCTTCATGATTCTACTGTCTTTTACTCCTGAATAACTTGGATCTTCCTCCTCCTCCTCCTTCTCCTCTTCCTCTTTTTCTTCTTCCTCTTTTTCTTCTTCCTCTTCCTCCTCCTCCTCTTCCTCCTCCTCTTCTTCCTCCTCTTCCTCTTCCTCCTCCTCCTCTTCCTCTTCCTTCTTCCCCTCCTTTTTCTTCTCCTTCTTTCTGGTATTGGGTCTTGAACTCAAGGCCTTCCTTAAACTCCCACTGAGCTTGCTTAGTTATCCATTTCTCTACTACTTGAACCACATCTCTAGCCTGGACTTTTGCTCATTAATTGGAGATGGAGTCTTGTGACTTTTCTGCCTAGGTTGGCTTTGTACCCCAGCCTTTCAGGTCTGAGCCTTTGGAATAGCTAGGATTATAGATGTGAGCTATCAGTGCCCAGTGTACTCATTCCTTCTTATAAGGATATTTGTGCTTGCATTTAGGATACATCTGCAGAATCCTGGTCTTATCTCACCTGGGAATAAGCTTTGTAAAGTAACATCCCTAGATTCTAGAAATCAGTACATGGGTTTCATTTGGAGCCATTATTGAGTCTGCCATACCTGCCAAGGAAAGTCTTATCACCGGATCAAGGTCAACATTTAATTTCCTATCACTCCCAGCTGAGCTGGGATACTACTGTTCCAAAGTTTTGCAGGTTCCTGTATCTCTGTCTTTGCTTGGGATCTGCCTTCTCTGGACCAGAAACGCTTCATTCCCTCTGCTGCTCTCTACGTTCACTGTAGCCTTCCTGCAGTTTGCAAGTCCCAAAGCATGGAGGTTGCCCATTTTCCCTGGGCTGAGTGATCTGCTCCCAGGACTCCACCCACTTGAATATTTAGGAACTGCCACATAAATTATTTCCACAGGCAAGATAAGACTGGGGAGGTTTTTTGGGTTGTTTCCACAATCAATGCTTTTGACATCCAACCAATATTTATTACTCATTTAAAATATTAACTCACAGTGATAAAGAGATGGATCCTTGCCCTTAAGAACTTAAGACCCAGAAGACACTTTGGGGACCAAACAAGCCATTGAATGTGGCCTCTGCTCAGTACCTGACAAACTCAATGCACAAGACCCTACAGGGAGGTGGGGTAGATTGGTTTTCACCATGGGTACTGATAGAAATTAATTCAGCAGTTAAACACTCTGTAGAAAGGACATATAATATGATTATTCATACCAAGACCCACCTTCCAGTTACATAGTGTTTCTTATGAGGCATGATTATAATGAAATAGAATGCTTTTTAAACAAACATAACCAATTATATTACAGAGAATCTCAGAGTTGGAAAGAACTTGAAAGATCATATTGTTTAGCTCTCTTTTTGATAGTGCTTTTCTCTGCAGTGCTCTCAATGAGTGCTTGCCTGGACAATAAGCATTGATTTTCGGAAACATCACCTTGAAATCTATGTGTATGTTAAGAGAATATGGAAGAAGAGGATACTCTATGCTTATGATCTATCTATGTGTATGCATAATATATATGTGAAATTTGTCTTTCTTTATAGTTTGTTCCCAGGTTTTTGTGTATGAGCATGTAGGTGCCTTGTGTGCAATTATTTGTGCATGTGCATATGTATATGTGTATAGTGTGTGTGTGTGTTTGTGTGTGTGTATGTGTGTGTGTGTAAAGCAACTGTGCTGCAATTCTGCAATTTTCCGGAAATACTTTGGAAAATAATATTATTATTGGCATTTATTGGGCTGTATGTGTACCCTGCCAAAGTGATGAACTTGATTAGGATAATATACATGCTTAAAAAGTTTTAGAAATATTTAAGATGTTTTTTAATTAAGGGTATTTGTGTGTGTTGGTATTGAGGCTTGAACTCAGGGCCTGGGCATTGTACCTTAACCATGTTGTTCAAGGCTGTTGTACAACCACTTGAGCTAAACCTCTACCTTTAGTTTTTTGATAGTTAATTGGAGATAAGAATCTCTTGACACTGTCTTCCCAGGCTGGTTTCAAACCACAATACTCATATCTGAGCCCTTTGAGTAATTAGGATTACAGGATTGAAGCATTGGCCCAGCTTAAATTATCTATCTATCTATCTATCTATCTATCTATCTATCTATCTATCTATCTACCTATCTATTCCAATCCTAGGGCTTGAACTCAGGGCCTGGGCACTGTCCCTGAACATTTTAATTTTTTTCTCAAGGCTAGTGTTCTACCACTTGAACCGCTGCTCTACTTGTGGTATTTTTTGATGATTACTTAGAGATAAGAGTTTCGCAGACTTGCTTGCCTAGGCAGGCTTTGAACTATGAGTCCCAAATCTCAACCTCCTGAGTAGCTAGGATTGCAGATATGAGCCACTGGTGCCTGGCCTAAAATTTATATTTAATGACAGGGTTTTTTTTTCATTGTATTTGTTTTTAATTTCTAAAGCATATGTCTACTCTCCAAAGGAGGGCGGTGTTGTGGTAAGCCCATGATTCTTAGCCAGACATAAGATTAAATCATGGCTGGCTTACATAGATGCTGAATGGCCTTAATTGAGTCATTTAGCTTCTGAGTCTTGAGTTCATCTGTAAAATAAGACTAATAACATTTTCCTTGTAGGGTAACTACAAAGAATAAACGTGTTTAGCACAAAGCAGAAACTCAAGTAATTTTCTGTTGCTTTATGAAGTAGTTGATATGGGTCTTATATCTGCTTTTATGATAAATAAAATAAAAAATAAGAAGGTAAGATTGTTTCCCTGAAGTCCCATAATTTTCTAAGTTTTCTAAACACAAAGACAGGGACAGTGGTTTGTTGATATACTATTCTTTCTTTGCCCAATAAGTACATTATTTTTCTTCTTTTCTAATGAAGAAGTACAAGTGTATATCGATCTGCACATATACTTTAATCATTTCCCTACATATTGATTGGTCTTTCATCTATCTATCTATCTATCTATCTTTCTTTATACATAAATACAAACATACATATATACACATATATATGTTTTCCTCAAAGACCTTAGTTGATTTTTGTATCAGATGACTTCAGAGAAAATCTTATGTGACAGGATTGTATCTTACGATTCTGAGAATGCTTTGATGATAGGTGAAAGATCAAATCAAATTGATAGCTGTTGAAAAAAACTTAGAAAACAATTAACATCTTTGTGGAATTCACTTTAAGATATGTGACAGTAACTGGACCCAATGGCTCACACTTTTAGTCTGAGTATTTGTAAGGTGAAGACATGTGGACTGAAAGTTTATGGTCATCACAAGCTACATATTCTCACAAATCAATCCCCTGAAATATTGAACATTTCAATTATTTCTCTATTATAACCATTTCAGCTTGTATTATATTGAATGCAATAAATTTCATTTACTTATCTTTTCCCTTATTTCTGTTTTTCCTCACTACAATGGAAAAGGTTATTAGCTTAAGACAGGTGCTTTACCACCCACACCACATCTCCACTTTCAGCTTTTGGCTGGTTAATTATAGATAAGATTCTCATGGCTATTTCTACTGAGGCTGGCTTTGAAATTCAATCCTCAGATATCAGTCTCCTGAGTAGCTAGTATATATAAGCATGAGCTACCAGCACCTGGCTAGGATATATATGTATCTATATCTATCTATCTATCTATCTATCTATCTATCTATCTATCTATCTATCTATCTATCTATCTATCTATCTATCTATCTATCTATATTTGCCAGTCCTGGGGCCTAGAACTTTGGGTCTGGGTGCTGTCCTGGGGTTTGAACTCTGGGCCTGGGCACTGTATCTAAGTTCCTTTTGCTCATAGCTATCACTCTACCACTTGAGCTGCAGCACCGCTTTTGGCTTTTTTTCTGTAATTCATTGGAGTTTCACAGACTATTTTGAACAGGCTAGCTTTGAACTGCAATCCTCAGATCTCAGACTCCTGAGTTGTTAGGATTATAGGTGTGAGCCACCAGTGCCAGGCTAGGATGCATTTCTTTTTTTTTAAATTGTGAAAATACCATACAATTACATGAGTAAGGTAATGAGTACATTTCTTATCAAGCATTGTTGCCTCCTCTTTTGTTTCTCCTTCTCATCCCTTCCCATCTTCCCCCTGCCTCACCACCGCCCACCCCCACAGCCCCAAGCCAAAGTTGCAGAGTTTGTTTTTTGACATAACGTCTTGTACATCTCATCTTTGCAATGGGTCCACCTGTATCCCTACTTGAAGAATTTGTTTTTTCCCTTCCTCTCCACAAATTTATACCAACATCAAATACAGTGAAAACAGGGGTTATACCGTGGAGGAGGGACATAAAAAGCAACAAAGAAATCATCTTATAGATATGTTAGAAACAATAGCAAGCAAGAAAAACCATTTGAGTCCTTATCTTGGGGCTCATTTCACTTAACATCAACTTATCTGACCATTTCTGCTTGTCTTTACACATGTATCTTATCATTTATTGCTAGATTTAGAATCCTTGAAAGCAGAGCTTTACCCATCTTTAAAATTTGTTTGCCTGTGGAAAGTGCTCAATTAACAAGTATTGATTTAATAAATGAATGCCTCTGAGCATAAAAGTTGAAATAGTGCTTAAATACTTCACAGTGGGACAAGAAGCCAAGTGTCTGCTTCTAGAGAGAATGGAGCTGCGCTTGACTTAGTAAAGATACCCTCAGGCTGTGGCCAGCAGCCACTAAATTCCCTTTGGTGCCTTCTATAGAAGCAAAGACACTGTTTCCAGACAGAATTGTTACACTCTGGGCCTATGGGTTGCAAGTTAGGATTTCACAATCTTTTCTTGGCTGTGTTCTACTGTCTTTGCACAGTGTGACCTTGGAGAATCACAGCCTCTTTGTGTTACTTCGTCCCTATGGAAATGAGAAAAGCAGAAGAGAAGAGCTTTTCTCCCCCTTCCCACATAAGTGTTTGTTTTTAGCCTCATGAATTTGCCAGAGTGCTTAGATACCAAGGTGACAGACGTCAGAGTAAATGTGACAGCAAAATAACTTGTTAAGAAGATATATAGAAGTGGAGTGGATTCCTGAAGGCATGTGGAGCATGGAATCTGGAATAATTTAGTGGAAAATGGAGGATCCTTTAATGAGTTAATTGGATAGTCATTTTAGTCTTGGTTCAGGTAGGATCTTGGCAGTTAGTCAGGGAATGAAGTATTTCTAGTGGGTATTGATGAGACTTACTCCTAGGGTCTTAGACAGTACCTGAATGGCAGAAGCTCAAACCAGAAAAAATTAGAGCTGAATGACACCTGTCTTCCTCTCACCATTTGCCTGCTGTGTTGACTGTTCTTCCCAAACTGAGAAGCTGCTTCCAAAGGCACCACACATCACAGGATTCAACTCTAACTCATATATTCTACAGGCTCATTTTTCTTGGTTCTAGTAGTAAATGATACTACTGTGGACAACCAAAGAGACCTACCCTCTTATTTTCTTAGTTTTGTTACCAGTGTGTGAGATTGGGGCTGGCAGAGAGGTGATCACAAGGATGCAGACTAGGGGAGAAGAAAACCTGTTTTCATTGCTCTCCTATCTTCATTTGCAGCCACATCACGAGAGGTACTGAGAGCAATACAGAGTTGCCATAACAACTAATAAACTGTAATTAGTCAAAGAAGGAGGAATGGAGTCAAGAGTAGCAAAAAATAAAATCCCCAAACAAAAACAATACACAAGGAAAAGAGAGGAAGGAGAATGAAAGGAGCAAGAGAAAGAGAGACTTAAGGAGGAATAGAATGAGTTTTCAATGTACTGGGTATGGATATAAAAGTGTGTTTTTAGAGAGTTTTAGTGGGGGCATATGATAATGAATTAATACATGGGAGGGGGAATGTAGGTAATGACAACCTTTCATGTAAAAGCATATTTTTAAAAATGGAAGTTCTAAAAATGAGTTGATTTGAGCTAGCAACCTAGAGTTCTCTGTCTTTTTTTCTCTTTCCTGTGCACATACACACACACACATTCACACACACACACACACACACACACACACACACACACACACACACACACACACACACACACACACACACTCCATGAGAGAAAGAGCTTAGAATCGATGACCCAATGATTTCAGTCAAGATTTCTAAGGGTGTTTTTCCGTGTGGGTGTAGTAGCATTGTGCCTCCATGGTTCAATGCTTTTCACACTCTTTTCTAACACTTCACAGACTACAAATTTACACCACAGTCTCTTGTCCTTCCAACAGCTGCAACCGCAAAAGGTACCAAGGAATGATTCTAGAAAGGTGGATGAGAAGAAGCCAGCATATCTGAGAGCTTTCCTTAAAGGCTAGGCTGTTGGCTTCGGAAAAGTGAGTTGAGCTATTCAGTGGATAATCTTTTGAGTGGCAAAAGGTGCTGGAGAATGGTTAGTGTTACAGGGAAATTGAATTTGTATTTGTAACTGAAAATAAAATCTAAGGGTCTGAGTAAGGAAGTTAACTCCTTGTCTATATTCTAATCCCAAATTCTAACTGGATGTCAGGCTTCCATGATGGCTTCCCAGACTGGGAGAATGGAGGAGGCGGCTGAAGAATATTCATCAGAAACAAAAGTAACAGGCATGTTGCACACAGAAAAAGATGTTTGAAATGTAGGGGATTAAAATTCCTAGTGATTAAAACATCTGCTTCTTTCACCTTAGATGAGAAACACACATTATTTTTTTCTGTCGACTTTTTAACCAATTTCTTCCCCATCGGGGCAGGAGGCTCTTGGTTCCCCTCATGGGCTTGACAACTGTGCCTTAGAGCAGAATAAGACTGATGAAGTATGGCTGTGTCTGTTTTCAGTTAGAAACATTAGCAAACTCAACTACAAAAGGCCACCTCGCAGAACAAAGAATGTGCGATGTGCAGAGTACAATGGAAATCTCCCAGCTGCAAACAGAAGTGTCTTTGGCTGCCAAGACAGAGGGACCTTGCAGAAGATAGAGCATGAAAGGGATTCTGCACTAAACAAAAGTCAGAACACAATGGTATATATTTCAGGCACATGAAAGGCTATGTGACAGCAATACTAAAGAGACATGATTTTCCTACAGAATGGGGGCAGAAACCCAATCAGCCAATACAATTGTGGCAGAGAAACAGATCTGGCCCTGCACAGAGAGAGGGGGAAGAAAGCTTATTTTTTATGAATTAATCTCTAGTTGGTTTTCATAAGTTGTTCAGAAACAAGAGAGCACATGAATAATACATACAGTACATGGGGCCCAAAAAACACAGCACTATCTCTACTTGAGATTGAGAAAATGAAGGCATTTTGAGAAAGATAATTGAGTACAGGGACTAGAAAAAAAAGGCATTTTAAAGTAGAGGTGTAAGCAACAGCAGGGAGTGGATATCTCCAGGGAAAATATGTGGTTTTAATTTACCCCATTAGGCTGCAAATTCCTGGAGAATTCCTGAAATAATTCCTTTTGTCTTTTTCAGAATTACATACTCCCAGGTTCTATAATACTTTAGTATAGCCAATGTTCAAAAAGAGTAGATAAATTAAATCAGTAGTGAAGTGGTGACGGATGGATGAATTTAATTGGTAGGCTGCTAATGACTGTTTCATTGGTACAGAAAAAGACAAGAAGAAATCTACACTCGCAGGATCAACATTAGTAGAGGTGCAGCAGCACCCTTTAGCTCTCTAGCTGGATAAAGAAATCAGGGATGGTGCATCTCCAGTATTGTTTTATATGGTGGTTCAATTCATTGATTAGCCAATCAACCTCCAAGTAGTACATGTGCTTTATCTAAAGACTGTAATAGTGAGCTAAAGCTAGAGGTCCTGATAGTGTTTCCATACAACAGCGGTCCCACAAGAAGCTCAGTGGAGAAAGAATTCTGTGGTCAATTAAGCTTGGGAAATGGCACTTTCTATATTCCTCTCATTATCATTTAAAAGACACAGAGAAACCTACAGTAAATTGCCCTGTTGAACTTGGCTAATTCAATGCATTCCAAACTGAGTTAGCCATGGAAGACTATTTTTTCATTATATATATTTTAAAAAAACAACAACCATCTATTAGTATTTTTTTAGAACTAGTTTTCAATGTAGTGAAATGTGAATGATAGCTTTGTATGTCAGCTCCACTGGACTTAGGGCTGCCCGGATCATTGGTAAAAATCTTGTTTCTGGTTGTACCTGTGGGGATGGTACTAGAAGAGATCAACATTTTAATCAGCAGATTTGTTAAGGGAGATCTGCCTTTACTAACATGGGCTGGCAGCATCCAGTCCATTGTGAGTCTGAATAGAACTAAAAGGTTGATGAGTGAATTGTCTCTCTTCTTGAACATCAGACATCCTAATTCTCTGGCTTTATACTCTGTCTTTGCTCCACATTGCCTTCTCTTGCTATTCACAAGACCTGCACTCAGGATGAATGAAACCATCCACTTCTCTTCCTTTTCACCTTGTAAATAGCATTTCATAGGATTTCTTGGGCTGAATAACATCAAAAACAATTCCCCTAATAAATATCATTTCATGTATTTATCTCTATGTACCCATTCATCCTTCATTTGGAGGATACCCAGGGATACAATCCCTGATATCATTGTTAGGAGCTAACTAAGCTTTTACCAAGTCCCTTCCATGTTCTAGGAATAGGAAAGAGGCTGTAAAGGGATAATGCACATGGGCTTCTTCTTCAAGAGAGGTAGTGACCTAGTAGAGGAGAAAGATCAATAACCATGCACAACCAAACCCAGCAACTTTGATCCTAATAATAAGTTCTGTCCTTTCAAAGTAGACTCAAGATGGCACCCAACAGATCTCACTCTACCCATCACAACCTTCTAGTATGTCTGGGCCATGAATTCTATTTCTAAACCAATTACCTCTGGACCCCAATCATAGCCACTATGTGAAATGGAAGTTATGCAGTCTGCCTCTCTTCTGCAACTGCCTCCTCCTATAAGGTAGTATTCTTTGGTAGTCTCAAAACAGCCTTCATTATTATTCACAGATTTCTCAGTTTGGCCCACATCACAGCTCCTTCGGAGAATGGCACCAAGTACCTGTAATCTACTTAAAAGGGAGGATAGAAGGGGTTGCTCTGGGGGCTCTGGCTGCTGCTGCTCTTTGTAAATATGCTGTTAAGGAACTATTGGCACAGAAATGCCTCACAGGGATCTGAGACCTGGACCTGTGAGTCTTTACCAGCACCCTGAGTTATGTTAGAAGAAACAGTTCTCATTTTCCAAATGTTTAGGTATCCTCTTTAGCCTCAATAATAGAGGACTAAGCCTATTTGAAGTATTTATGATGATCTGATGATCAGCTATGCAGATGATTCTAGTATCTCACTATTCCTAGTTCTTGGCAATGTGGTCTTGATGGTTACTCAGAGCTTGCTTCCTCATAAAACAAAACCCATGTATCTATATAGATGATTGTTCTGGTTCTCCTTTCAGAGGGGTGTGTGTGTGTGTGTGTGTGTGTGTGTGTGTGTGTGTGTGATGAATGGATGTGAGTTTGCTTCCTTTATTAAAAGTAGTTGAATTCCTTGCTAGTTTTTCATTAACTCCCATTGCACTCTAAATGCACGTGTTGAACACATCTACCTTAACTCTTTTTGATTTCAGATCAACATTCAGATCAGACTTTCAAGATCAGATAGTTCAAAATTCATAGGCTTTGGCCCCAGGATTGATGGCTGTTTCCTTGAGTCTCTAATTTTTCTTCTGGTAAGTGAAGATGTTATCACTCTGGAACTGATTATCAGAAAATTTACTCAACCACTGAAGTGATAATAACTAATGTAGACCACTAAAGTAATAATTATTAGTGTCCTTATGCTTCTCAGTTTCCCACTAGATTAGTGATGGTAAATAGAATTTTCTGCAGCAATGGAGATATTCTATGTCTCTGCTGACTGTTATAAAACTACTAGCCCCATTAACTAAGTAGTACTTGAAATATGGCTGAAATGAAAATTTAATTAATTTAACTTTTCTTCCTTCCTTTCTTCCTTCCTTCCTAGCTTCTCTCTCTCTCTCTCTCTTTCTCCCTCTCTCTCTTTCTCTGCTGGTGATGGGACTTGGAATTCAGGACTAAAGTGCTCTACCTTAATTTTTGGACTCTACCACTTGAACCTCATTTCCACTTACAGTTGTTTCTTTCTTTTTCTTTTTTTTTTTTTTGTCAGTTGTAGGGCCTGAACTCTGCTTGGGTGCTGTCCCTCAGCTCTTCAGCTCCAGGCTAGCACTCTGCCACCTGAGACACAGCACCACTTCTGTTTTTTTGTTTTTTTTTCTTTCTGCTTATGTGGTGCTGAAGAATCAAACCCAGGGCCTCATACATGCAAGGCAAGCACTCTACGACTGAGCCACCTTCCCAGCCCCACTTCCAGTTCTTTGATGATTAATTGGTGATAAAAATCTCATGGACTTTACAGCTTAAGCTGGCTTTGAACCTCAGTCCTCAGATCTCAGCCTCCTGAGTTCTGGATGGAATTTCAAATATACCTGAGGTTGAAGCCCAACAGATTCCATCTTCCTCTATTGCATACTTAATTTCCATAATTTCTTTAGACATAAAAGAATGATACTTGCTAAGAAGATTTTAGAAACTTGTCAACCACCTAACCCCATATATGAAGTCACTTATTCTCTTAGATATAAGCTAAATTTATAAATGTCAAGGTCTTAAAAATGTTAAAACCATCAGAAAAAGAGAGTTGAAAATTGATGGGGGAAGTATGGAGATGTAAATTTGGTGAAAAATTAGAATAGCATGGAATATTTATTTTTGTAGTGTCATTTACATATCTAAAATCATTTTGCTAGGAAGAAACATAAAATGTATTATGTATAACTTGATTTGCTTATAAAATTATCATTTAGGTAAAATTAGAGATGTGAAGAACAAAATGGAAAAAATAGGAAAGAACAGACTTTTTACTGATTCATTTCTTTATATATTTATTTTACAAAAACATCCTGGGGAGGAGAAAGTTCCTTCTGCTATCTTTCTCTCTCTTGTTTCACCCTCTTATTTCAACCACTTCCTTTCCTTTTCCTTTTTGATTATTTTTGTGCTCACTCCTGGGACTTGAACTCAGGGCCTGGGTACTCTCTTTGATACTTTTTCTTCAAAGCTAACTTCCACCAGTCAAACTGCAGTTCCACTTCCCTCTATTTTGGTAATTAATTGGAGATAGGAGTCTCATCAACTTTCCTACCTGGACAAGCTTTGAACCATTATTTTCAGATCTCTGCCTCCAAGCAGTTAGGATTTCAGGCATGAGCCACTGGTGCCCAGTTTTCTTGATTATTTTATCATTTTAATTTAAAAAATTATCTATTTGTACAAAAGAGGCTTCAATGCAGCATGCCAGTTTATAAGTAAGATGCATATTGACCAATATCACCCCTTTTGTCGTTCTTGGCCATTTTTTCCAACCCCACACAGCCCCTTCAGTGACCTGATTACATCTTTACATATGCACATTGAATAATATTACTGTATTCTCTCACTTTTTCTCCTCTATTTGTCTGTCTTCCATCCCTCCTTGACCTCTTTCTCTGACAAAACATGTTTCAACTTCCTGGTTCTCATTTTGTGAAACTGGTATGCTACTTGTTCAAAAGAGATATACCATTGCAATTTTCATATTCTGTATATATCATATTTTACTGAATGCATGTGTGTCTATATGCATATGGCCATTAATATGTTTTTATATATGTTTAGAATTTAGATTTAAATTCCACTTCTTGTTATTTACATGAGAGCATCCCAAGTTCTACTCCACATTGGTTTGTTCAATTCTTTCTGGCCTGCACTCCAGCCCAAGGTTCCAGACAAAAGCTGGAGTTGCCAGTGTCTGTTTCATTCAGGCTGCCATGTGGGTCCGTGGACCTGTTGTTGGTTGGAAGATAGGCCCTCACTGGTTTGTGGGTAGAACAATGCTTTGGTGGTTCCCTTCATCATTTCAATTTAAAGAGGAAAAGAGTGAGTTATGTAGAGGGGGAAAAAACTTCAATTATAATGACACATCTTTCAACTGCTTATCAAGTACCAAACCCTGTGCTGAGCACTTTATATTCATTTATCTATCTAATCTTCCTCAAATACTAAAAGGACAATGTTATAATTATTCCATATTCTAGACAAAGTATGTCTTAGGGAAGGTTATGTAGCTAGGCTGAGATTGTGTAGATGGTAAATTACTGAGCCTGGCTGCTCTCTGCCTCTGAGCCTAGATTCAAACCCAGTTTGTGGAACTCTGATATCTGGCTAAATAGCTACTCTCAAATGATGCTTTAGGAATAGTAAAGATCTAGGCTAGAGAAGTCGCTTAATGCTGGGCGCTGGTGGCTCACGCCTGTAATTCTAGCTAATCAGGAGGCTGAGATCTGAGGATCGCGGTTTAAAGCCAGCCCGGGCAGGAGAGACTGTGAGACTCCTATTGCCAATAAACCACTAGAAAACCGGAAGTGGCGCTGTAGCTCAAGTGGTAGAGTGCTCGCCTTGAGCTGAGGAGCTGAGGGACAGCGCCCAGGCCCAGAGTTCAAGCCCCATGACCGACAAAAAAAAAAAAAAAAGAAGTCGCTTAATGATGGAATGCTTGTCTAGCACGTACAAACCTTGTAATTAATCCCCTGAACTACAAATTTATTTTTTTAAAAAAGTAAAAATAAAATAGAACATCTAGACTGGGTATAATGGCACGTTCCTTTAATCCCAGATACTTGGGAGGTGGAGGTAAGAGAATCTTGGTTCAAGGATGGTGGGGGCAAAACTGTGAGGCCCTACTTGAAAAACAAACTGAAAGCAAATGGCTTGGTGGAGGACCTGCCTAGCAACAAGAGGTCCTAAATTTAGTCCCTCATACTACCAAATAATAATAAATGATAGTAATAATAATAATAATCTTACTTACACAGGAATTTATAGTATATCTTTTTTCACAAGTATTAGCTTGTGTGATATTTCAGTTGAAAAGGCTTTCCTAGAGTGTGTCTCCCCGCTTCTAGGTATGTGCAGGCTGTTCAGAGAGGTTAAAGTCTCTGCTGAAAGTCACACAGTGCCTGGTGTTGCTGGCGTTCATGCCACAGCTTTCTCTCTCCACAAGCCAGTTGACAGGAACAAAGAAAAATGTCTTTGTAACTAATGTGTGCCCATGCACACATGCACACCTTTTGGATCTAAGGTCAATGAGTCAGAGGTGGGTGGAGGGAGGAAGGTCGCCCAGCCAAGGATTTGATGTCACAGTCCTGACAAGAAGTTTATTACTAGGATTGAGAAGTGCCAGGGGAAAAGTCTGCTAGCCTTTCTCACTGTTTTTGTTTATTTCTTTTTAAAAATTTCTTTTTTTTATGAGCCTGCCATAAAAACACTCATTAGGCGGTGTTGATTTTCATTAATGTTGATTCTCCAGGAGCTTAATCAATCTTCTGCGACCAATGACCTTATTCCCACGGGAGAAGGAAGCTGTTTAACAAATTAGCTTTACAGATTGTAGGTAAGGCATACAGATGTGAGGTAGCCAAAGCAGGACGTGGATTAGTGGTTTAATATGCACAAACACAGCGGCATCAAACTGTCTCCTTGCTGTTTCCAGACTGCATCATTAGGAAGCAGCTGTCCTCCTCCTCTCCCCGCCCCTCATTGCACCCCTGGTCCTCCTCGCTCCCCTTCCTTGTGTTCATGTTCACTCCCGGTGAAATCTGAGCTGTGGAAGTACCTAGAGGCAAGGAAGCAGCTGCAATGGGAAGAAGGGAACAGAATTCACAGATGCACAGGAAGTGGGAGGGGCCTCGGCCTTCTTGCCTGTGGTGACCAGCCACCACCTAAGAAACCATTCTACTCAACGTTGATGGAAGAAAGCTTGGTACTGAATGGTTCCCCACTCAGATATTTCCCTACAGACATTCCATTGTTACAGAGTAGAGGATATTTGTTCACTGTAGGTAGTTTTTCCAAAAGCAGGTAGCTCAGTCACTGAGAGGAGCCCTAAAGACTGGGTGAAAGGATATCACAGACTAGTGGAGAAAGCCAGGCACAGACCACCTTTCCCTATGTCCCCGGTTTCACATGTTGGATCAGTATGGAAGTTTCAGCTTTTCACATGAGCTATGGACCTTGCACTCTTGTGCTGGCCACTGGCTCTGGCTCTTCTGTGCAGCTGGAAGAGTTCATGGATCCTTTGTCCAGGGAACTCCAGTGGCTGGCACCCTAGCAGGGCCTGGTACCAGCTGCACAGTGGCACAGAGTTCCATCACAGCTGCTACTCTGTTTCACTTTCTTAGCATTTTTCTGGGGGACAAAGAGGGGCAGAGTTATTGATCTTGGGAGTGGAAGAAGGAAGGGGGGGCATGTCAGATACGTGCTAATCTGATCATGGCTGCACAGTGGCAGAGCCATGTGCCTGGAAGACAATGTCTTCTGAGAGGAAGAAGAAGGAGAAGCTCTTTTCAGGAGGTTGGCTAGTGGGTAGGTGACAGATCTGTTGGCAAAAACCCTTTCCTGCTTTCTGCTTTATTGCTCTGGCTGTGTTAGCTTCAGGTGCTGAGCTAGTTGCCCAGCTGGCTCAGCCATGTAAGTGGTATCTCTGTCCATGTATAGACTTCTCAGAATAGGACACATGCCTGTCCCAGCCTCCACCAGAGATTGGACTTTAATATATTCCAGGCTTCCAGGTGCCAGGGTAACAGAAACTGGCAGAGGTATCTGGAGTTAGGCACAGCCCAAGACAACCTTCCTTCCTTGGGCCATGTCCCCAGATGGCCTGGCTTATACAATTATGAGCCTTCTCCATCATGCCTCCTGCTCAGACGGCTGCAACGCAGTCACATGCCCCAAATCAGGCCACTGTTGTCAGCTCAGTTCTGCAGCAATGGAGCGTCAGCCCTGAGCTTGCTGCAGAATCCTACAGAATGGGCTTCAGCCACTGGGTAAAAGGACTTGCAATTGTAGTCTCTGGAGCTAATTGGCTATGCAGGATGAAGGGCAAGGCCTCAGATTTTCTGCTTTTCATTCTTTTTTACTTGGTTAATTGGATCAACTATACCTTGAGTGCAAACTATATATAAAGCCTTTTGATGGGCCTGCAGAGGAGGGAAGACAACCATGAGTAAGACAGTCCCAGACTTCAGTGAGCTTCCTTCTGTGTGGAGTGCCCTTCTGTCTGCAGTTTTAATGGGTGCATGACTCTTTGTATTTCTTGAACCATTGTCCTCTAACCTATACTAGTCATTCTTCATTCTCAGCACACAACGATTTAAGTAGTATAGAGTGTGCATCCTACATCTGAAAAGCTATCATCTGAAATGTCCCCAAATCTGAAACTTTGAATGCTGACACGATGCCACTGTGGAAAATTCCACACCTGACCTCATGTCTCTGTCAAAATGTAGGCATACTAAAAATATTGTAGGAAATAACCTGGGGGTCAATGGCTCATGCCGGCAATCCTAGCTACTCAGAAGGCTGAGACTTGGATTAAAGGATTAAAGGAAGTCTATGCAGAAAAATCCATGAGACATCATCTCCAATTAACCAGCAAAAAGATTGACTAGAGGATGGCTAAAGTGGTAATGAGCAGCTGTAAGTAAAAAAGCTGAGAGTGTGAGATTCTGAGTTCAAGTCTCAGGAAAATATTGTATGAAATCATCTTCAAGCTGTGCATATAAGGTGTATGTGAAACATCAATACATTTCATGTTTACACTCGGTCCCATATCCATGATACCTCATTGCATACATGAAAATATTCTGAAATCTAAAAAAATTGGTCCCAAACAATTTTGCATAAGAAATCCTCTGCCTGTATCCATCACCATGTCCATTGCTAAGTTGGTCCTCAGTAAAAGGAGTACCAAGACTTCTTGGATAAATGCATAAATGTACCTTTCCTGGTCCCCAAAGAAGATCCCCAGTACTCATTTGCTGTAATTTAATGAACACCTACTGTGCACAATGGTTTCGAAACATTACCTCTAACATTTTACTATGTGGTGTGTGTTTGCAGATAAGGAAAGAAACATGCACAAACATATAGCCAGAAGTCAATCCAGGATTCAAACCCATATTATCTATCTGAAGATCCATAGTCTTTTCCTAATTCTTTAAGTCCAGGTTGAACAATATTATCATGAGGTCAGAATTTCTACCCCTTACTTGTTATATAAGAAAACTCAACAGTGGAGGTTAAAAAAAAATTACAGCCCAACTGTTCACTGTAATAGTGGCGTCATGATGTTATTTCAGGTCACTTCTAAGAAAGTTCCATTACTCATAGGCCAAATGAGGACTCTTATCTGCCCAGGCTAGCCCTAATCCAAGTTCTCATGTTATGTTCTAGGGGGATCATGGTAGCCAAACAGTATAGAAAATGGGCTTGCAACTTCTCTTCTTGGGACTGGAGACAGACTTAAGTTGAAATTCAGATTCAACTATTTCCCAAAGATCTTGGAACTGGCTCCCAAGAACAATGACTTTCAGCTGCAGCCATCCCTTGAGCTGGAAGTGACCTCAAGGTGAAAGTCTACATATCCCATTACCAATCCAATTACCTGGCACTTGCAGGTTAGATGAGAACTACTGGACTGGAACCCAACAATGGATCATTTAGTTCTGTGTCTTGTCTCTGACAGTAGTCAGGGCCGAGTGTCTCACTCAGATGCTTCTTATTGGCAGTCTGCAGACACGCCAGCATGCTTTCTTTTAAATGAAGGAATAGAACTGGTCATGGGGAACGGTGGGCAGCACAGAAACTCACTGTCTTACCTTAGCTCTCACCCAGACCCAGCTCATTGCCTGAATTCATTAATTCATTGAATAGGTATTTATTGAGCAGATACTATATATTAAACAAATACTAGGCACTGAGAATACCATGCTGAGTGACATTTCTGCTCTCCTGGCCTTTCATTGTACAGAGAGTTTACAGGCAATTAAACAGATGAACAGGTAGCATGACAGTTTCTATACACGGTGTAGGAGAAACAAGGCATGCAAGAATGTATGGATAGTAATAAGGGGTTTGTACTCTATATGACAAAATCTCTAGGACAAAGTGAGTGACATTTCAGCAGAGATTTGAAGGAACTGTAGGAGCAAGACATGGTGATCTGAAGGCAGACAAGCAGGGGAGATCTGGCTTTTGTCATCTATGATGGGGGTTGGGAGAGCTGTTGTGTTAGAGTACATGAAGAAGGCAGACATAGCAAGATGGCCAGTGTGGCTGGAAGAAATGAGTGAAGGGAGAGGTGAAATGATTTCAGAGAAAGATCAGAATACAGATTTTTGGCTTTTACGCTGAGGGACTCAGAGAGCCATTTAGAAGGTTTTGAGCAGTATGGGTGACATAGTAACTAAGCATTTATTAAACATGTCTTTAGATAAATATTTGTGGAATGCATACATGAAATACTTGTTGGGTGATTGAAAGAACAAATATCACGGAATCACATGCATAAGTACACAGTCTCTAGAATGAAGTGCATCCATATTTGCTCAGAGAAGAGCACAAATGTCTTTCCACTGAAAGAATGATTAGCTACCAGCTTGGCGGTTATCATCCAAATGGAGTTGGGGATCTTGGTGGTAGAGGCAGAGAAGTGTGAGTGTATGGAGCCAGTAATGGCAGGCATACATCTCAGTGTCCTTTTAACAATGGGAAATGGAGGATGGGTTGTCACTGTGGCTGTGGTCAAGCAGGGACATCTCAGCCTCCTTGGGTGTGGCCGTTCAGCAGATGTAGACAACAGCTCTTCCCATGGTTCAGTTTGAATGACTCTAGAGGTCACCCTGACCTAAATACTTACATGTCACTCACATCATAAGCCCATACTTGATCCTTTATAATTTCATTCTGTCTGTGTGTGTGCTTTAGTATAATCTTTTATTTTTTTAGATTTTTACTTTGTTTTATTTTTTAAATTTTGTTTTCTTTATGTAGTTGTAGAAAGGAGTCCACATTCAACAGAGCAGTTTGTGAATACAGTGCCTCTTGATCAATGCCCTTTTAACATTTTCACACACCCCTCCTACACCACCCCTTCCATCACTTTCCTTAATTTTAGGTTACATATTGAGGTTTTTAGCCATTTAACAGAACAATTTATGTATACAATGCATCTATAATATCATTCTTAAAGATTCTCCTCTCAAATAGAAAAGGAGCATAGGATTCCTTAAATTGTCATTCCCTCCTCACATCAACACTCTTGGCAAATGCCACTTTTCCTTTCTTTCTTTCTTTCTTTCTTTCTTTCTTTCTTTCTTTCTTTCTTTCTTTTTTTCTTTCTTTCTTTCTTTCTTTCTTTCTTTCTTTCTTTCTTTCTGTCTTTCTTTCTTTCTTTCTGTCTTTCTTTCTTTCTTTCTTTCTTTCTTTCTTTCTTTCTTTCTTTCTTTCTTTCTTTCTTTCTTTCTTTCTGTCTTTCTGTCTTTCTTTCTTTCTCTCTCTCTCTCTTTCTTTCTGTCTTTCTTTCTTTTCTTTTTGGTGCCCGTACTAGGGCTTGAACTCAGGTATTGGGTGCTTTCATTTAGCTTTTGTATTCAAGGCAAGCACTCTACCACTTGAGCCATACCTCTACTTCTAGCTGTTTTGGTGGTTAATTAGAGATTAGAGTTTAACAGTTTTCTTTTTTTTAAATTTTTTATTATGAAAATACCATACAGAGGAGTTACAATTACATGGACAAGATAATTAGTACATTTCTTATTAAGCATTGTTGTTTCCTCCTTTGTTTCCCCTTCCTATCCCTTCCATATACAGCCCCCCATATTCCTCCCCCCACCCGTCCAAAGTTGTAAAGTTCGTTTTTCAATATAGCGACTTGTACATCTCATTGTTGTAATGACTCCACCTGTATCCCTATTTAAGTGATTTGTTTTTGCCCTTCCCCTCCACAAATTATACCAACATCAAATACAGTGAAATCAGGGGTTATATCATGGGGGAGGGACAAACAAAGCAACAAAGAAATCATCTTATAAAAATGTTAGAAACAATCATATGAAAGAAAAAACATTTGGATACTTATCTTGGGGTTCATTTCACCTAACATCAACTTATCTGACCTTTTCTGCTTGCCTCAGACATATACTAGTTATTACAAATAAGGGAAACCATGGTTTAACAGAGTTTTCTGCCTGGGCTGGCTTGGAAATTTGATCTGCAAATCCCAGACTCCTAAGTAGCCAAGAATACAGGTATGGACCATCAGCATTTGGCTGAAAATGCCATCTTTTAAAAGGTTCCTTTCTTTACTCTTTTTCCTGGCTTCCTTTCTTGTAGGATCAAGAGATTTCCATTCCCTCCATCCATACCTTTAAAAGGTATGGGAGCCGTGGATTGCATTTTTCTTTCCCTTCCAGGCTACAAATCTCTTGACACCCTGTATCCTATGATAGTCTCTTTGTCCTCAGCACCCAGCACAGTGCCTACATAGTATATTTTTGTCTTTCTCTTCCATATTCCCACCCCTTTTCTTCTTTTCTTGCTTTTGTTTTTAATTAACCAAGGTGAATGTTGCCAACAGAGCATGATGTTTTCAATCTCAGGAACAGTCAGGAGGGGACACTGCATACAATGGCAGAAGAATGGAGCCTGATTAAAGACTCAGAATTACCCTTCCCTGCTTCATTAATAGGAGACCCTCAATGTTGTGTTCCCTGGTCTGTTAGGGGAAATCAAACAGGTGAGTATTGAAGCTGTTTTGCACATTATAAAAGAGCAATGAAAACTTTTACATACTTACTGCTGACCAAAAAAGTAGCTATGAAAAAGATAGTGCAGATTTATAAGGTTGTGTTAAATATTCACTGTTGCCTTGGAAGAGTCCAAGGGCAAAGACAGAGAGCTTCCAGGGCTACGGGAAAGGGTAGAGAGGTTCCAAGTCACCCACAATGCCATTTAGCAAGGAAGTTTGGTATGGGCAAATCCTTGAGCTAATCAGATACATTCAGGTAGCTACTGAACCATAAGCCACTTGCATATTGGATTTTTAGAAGGTTTTTATTTTCACTTATTACAATTGCAAGCTTGGTTATAAAAGCAAACACCAGCCATAATTTGGTAGTTACGATTCAGAACTCTTTTTCTAAAGTGAGGGCCTTCCAGAGGCCTCACTTTCTGAGCAACTTACAGAAATAAAGGAAGGGGCTAAGCTGAAGGTAAGGTAGATTCAGAGGATATGTGCTCAGGAAAAGGCAGGCAAAGGTGGCACTGGTATGGCTGCCAACAGAAGGGCTCAGATTCTGCCTTCTATTGCCTTCTCTTGCCAGCTCTTAGGGGCCCACCTTGTCCATTGAGCTGTGGGATGGAGTTCCAGGTACCAGCTCCCAAATGGCATTCTAATAAGTCATGCACTCTTAAACTGTCCATTGCCTCCTCTCTACCTGCATGTCATTTCTCTTCCAAGACTTTCTGGTGCCTTCTTCATAGGCCCTATGTGATCTCAGCATCTAGATTACACAGCTGACATTCCTTGGTCTCACAATACAAGTATCTATCTTCACCAGAGACTTCAAAGGCTGGGCTAATTTACCCACCTCAATGTTTCTATTTAATTGACTGAACCTATGAAAAACAAACCTGTGCTGATCAATAGAGAAATAATTTTGCAAATTGTGGGCATCAATCTTTAGAGATCTGTGTGCACTGCTATTTGTTAAAATGTTGCAAAGGTAAATCAATTTTCTTTATTAAAACACGATTGCTTCATTTATTGCTAGTTTAGGTGGAGGCCAGGAGGCAGAGTGTGGAGAGGAATAAGGGAGGAGGATTTGGGATGCTCTTTTGGCTCTTCATTTAGGGGGGTCACTTGTTAGTCTATAAAAGGTCAAGTATTAGGGAGGAGATGAGAGCTTTTCAACTGACAAATGTCTTCACATTAGAAAGGCAGTCATGGGAAAGAATAATGTATGGGAATGATTAGGCTTGAGACTATGGAAGAGGTTGTTTCACTTTGGGTCTGAAATGTTCCCCAAAGGCTTATATATTAAAGACTGGATTTCTGGCTTAGTATTATTGGGAGGTACAAGCTTTCAGAGGAGGGGCCTAGTGGGTAGTCTCAGGCTATTGGGGTCCTCAAGGGCTTTTGAAGTGGACTGGGGGACCTGATCTCGTTCTTTCTCTTTCTTTCTTTGCACATAGTTGCCGTGAGCACATGTGCTCTGCTACATGTCTTGCCCCTCCACAGGCCCGCAAGCAACAGGGAAATCAATCATGAATGGCAACCCCCAAATCTCTGAGCCAAAATAAACCTTTTCTCTTTATAAGTTGATTATTTCAGGATCTTGCCACACTGACGGAAAGCCTACCTAACATGGAAGCATTGAGGATAAAAGAAGGAATTTCTTATCTTTATCATTTCAGAATGTATCAGCCAGGATAAGTTAGATTGATGCTGTGGTAACTGACTTGAAACCTCAAGGCTTCGAATCACATGGTTTTATTTCTTGCTTATACTACGTAGACAATTGTTTGTCAGTGAGGGCCCAGGCTGATGGAAGAGCTACCATCTCAAACTTGGCTGCTCAAGGTAACCAAAATGAAGACAGAAAGAGATGATACCTTGGCTCCTAATGCTTTGACTTGGAAAAAATATTGGTCCCTTCTGCACTCATTTCATGGGCTAAGGAAAAAGGGTGGAAAAGCATAGTCCTGTTCTATGCCCCATAGGTAGAGAGGCAGGGATGTTTGTGGACAACCACCAGACACACCAGATGGCATCTCTATTTTGTGACATCCAATACTGTGTGGTGATGGAATGTTTGTGAGCAGAGGGTAGACATTATTTCTATTCATTTTAACCTATAGTAGGAACTAAAAATACCTGTGCTTTACAAGTGGAATTAATTCATTGCATGTAACCAAGAAAGGAAGTATTGGTGTCATCAGACTGATAACACTGAGCCAATTGTGCAGTAATATCACTGAGCATCTTATCCTTATCTGGCAGGGGTGAAATTGGTCTTCCAGGATTTTAATGTGGCCAGCTTTGGATTAAAGTGTTCTGATGAATGGTCTTATTTAATTATTTCAATAGCCATCTGGTTTTTCTTGTTTCAAATTGGGTAGCTCTTTTTGTTCTTCAATAAACAGGTAGATTTATTTTTAATTAGTTTGGTACATGATACAGATTGGTTTGCAGCTTTTAATGAACTAAAATAGAAATTCCTAAGTACAGCAGTATCTGCCTGTGCAACAAGTATCTATTAGATAAAATACGGTAGTTGATAGAACCACATTTGCATTAACAAATCAGATGAAAAATCTGAAAACATTTCTATATACTTTCCACAGTGAAGATCATCATGGATTAGACAAGGAAGATCCCTTTCAAAGTCTGTAACATTATGATGAGACATGAAGAGACCACACTACTGGTTGTCTTGGGAAAGTTTCTAACCTTTTCTCAGCCTTGGTTTCCTCAATAATTAAAGCAATTGGACAAATTGCCTTCTAAGACCTTTTTCCATTCCCTTGATGTACTATACAGAGTTTTATAAGAGCCTACCTCTGACGGCTTCCTGGGTTTACTAGGGAACTGCCTGAAGGCTTCCTGGTATCTGCACATACAGCAAGTTATCTGTATGTCACACTTGAAAAACTAAAATCAGAAGAAGCCAAGTTTTAAGTCCACAATGCTGTCAGCTCTCATATTGCTCAGCTAAAGGCTTTCCATTGCTAACCAACTATTACGGATTTCAGCAGGTGATGTAATATGTATCGCCAATGTTATGGAGGGTTTACTCAGAAATTATCTTAGAGAAGAATTCAGACACAAAATGTCAGGTTGTGGCTCCTAAACTTCCCAGATATAGGTCATATCTGGACTGTTTAACCTTTTTCTCACCTCTTTAAGAATCTCAAAAATAAAGAAATGAATTGGAACCCTGGGTACCTGATTCTTGCTGCTCTACTTGGAACAGAGACTAAGACAAATGTTAAAAGTAACCTTCATGAGACTAAGAAGGCTGGGGTCTTAGGCAATGTCTTCTTTGAATTAACATGACAGAATGACAGGACCAAGGCTTTCATGGGTAGAGGGGGTGAAGAAATCCAGTGCGTTGTGCTGGACCTGGACACAGGAAAATGTGCAAGTTCATCCATTTAAAAGTCCCAGCTTAGAAAAACCAAAGATGCTCATAATTACTGGATATTCACTGTATGCCAGAAACAGTTCTCAGCACTCTACAGGCATTATTTTAGTCCAATCTCTTAATACTGTCAGAATGCTTTGCAGAAGAGGAAACAGGTCCAGAGAGTTCCAGCAACTTGCAAAGTATACACAGACAATAAATGAAGAGAGACAATTTACAGCATTGAGGTGAATACATGCTTTCAAAATGAGTGTTTTCTAAATCTCAGTGGGTCCAGACCACTTAAAAAATTAGCTGCAGCTAGATACCAGTGGCTCATACCTGTGATCCTCCCTACTCAGGAGGCTAAGGTCACAGTTTGAAGCCAGTGAGGGCAAGAAAAATCTGTGAGAAAAATCTGTCTCCAACTTACCACCAAAAAGCAGGAAGTGAAGCTATAATTCAAATGGAAGAGCATGAGTCTTGAGCAAAATAAAAAAACAAAACAAAACAAGACAGGACAACACAACAACAACATAACTAGCTCAAGGACAGCACCTGGACCTTGAGTTTAAGCCCCAGAACTGGGGCACACACATATACTAAAAAATCAGCTGTGTTAGGGCTGGGAAGGTGGCTCAGTGGTAGAGCGCTTGCCTTGCATGCATGAGGCCCTAGGTTCGATTCCTCAGCCCTACATAAAGCAAAAAGCCAGAAGTGGCTCTGTGGCTCAAGTGGTAGAGCGCTAGCCTTGAGCTGAAGAGCTGAGGGACAGTGCCCAGGCCCAGAGTTCAGGCCCCACTACCAGACCCCCCCAAAAACAATCATCTGTGTTAATCAGCTTTTTGTTACTGGGACATGATACTTGGGAATTGAACAGGTGACAGTACTGGGGATTCAACTCAGGGCCTCACACGAGGCAGATGTTCTATCGCTTGATTAGTCCCTTTGTAATTTTGTAAGCTTTATACTCAGATCAGCCTGGACTACATTCCTCCTACTTGTGCTTTCCTGTGTTGCTAGAGATGACAAGTGTAAGCTACCATGTCCATCCATTGGTTGAGATGGTATCGCAACATTTTCTTTTTTGCTCTAGTTGTCCTCAAACTGCAACCTAGTCTTCTGATCTCTACCTCATATGTAGCTAGGATTATAGGCTTGAGCCACCACATCCAGCCCATAGAGTTCATAGAGGTTTCAGATCAATGGTCACTTGGCCTTGTTGCCTTTTGACCTATGGTGAGGCAGAACACATAGGCAATGTATAGTAAAGGAAACTTCTCATTTCAAGGTGTCTAGGAAGCAAAAAGAAAAGTGGAAAATGGGCCTGTATCCTAATAGTTTCTCAATAACCTTGAGTTCCATCTCCTCTTAATAATGCCACAAATCAGAAACTAAGCATTTACCATATGGGTCCAAGCTATAACCCATGGGATCATTGGTTGCCCAATCAGGAACATCTTCATATCACATAGACTATAGGCAGATAATGGCAGCCCCCAGGTCCCGGATCTCCTATTGTGGCCATGTCTTGGCATTTCTCTTTCCCAAGTTTCCAGCAAAAAAGAGCTGGGTTTCCATCACTTTAGTTTCCTGCAACCTTAAAGGCATCTGATATATAGCATGTAACCATTAGCTGATTATGACTAAGACTATGGCTAAAGTAGGCTCTATATCTTAGAAAGGGTGTGTAAATTCTGATTGGCTCAGTCATTGGTCAATATCCAGAAAGGTGAATGAAAGCCTAAGTAGATGAGGGGGGTGTGGATGAAATATAGTCTAATTGCTTTAATTAGACTAAAAAAGGAAGACTGGGCGAATGGATTGTACCTTTAGAAAGTTTTAGTTTGGGACCCATTTAACAGATATTCCTTAAGTCCCTACCAGCTGGCAGATACTGCTCGATGCCCAAGGATAGATGTAGTCATCCAAAGTGGCTGAATCTCCATGCTATCTCCAGCTGCATCTGTTTTGTCCTTGGCCTTACCAACACTATGGGGATTCAAGCATTTTTCTGGTCCTGGGATGCATGGGCCTGGGGCAAAGCTCCTCAGGATCTTTAGAAACTGAAGTCTACTTGGTGTCAAGGCCCTGACAGACTCAGGTCTGCATCAATAGTTTTTTTTCTATTACACTTTCAGTGGTTTTCAGTGGAATCCTAAAGTTCTGCGGGGTTGCTTTGGAGACTGCCTTGAGCCTGAGGCTTGAGGAGTTATAGAAAGGAAGACCCTAAAGAGAAGTCTGAGGTTCCTTTCTGGACTTCATTTACTTTGTTCTATGAATCCACTCAACAGGTAGTACCTTTTTTTAAAAAAAGACTGAAAAGGAGCCAGGCACCAATGGCTCAGTAGAAACCCTACTACTCAGGAGGCTACTATCCTACCTAGTAATCCTAACTACTCAGGAGGCTGAGACATGTAGGATCATGGTTTGAAACCAGCTCAAGCAGAAAAATCTGTGAAACTCCATTTCAAAAAAATCAGCAAAAAGCTAAGCTGGAGGTGTGGGTTAATGGTAGAACACCAGCTGTGAGCAAGCAAGCTGAACAAGAGCACAAAGTCTTTTGTTAAAAGAAACAACAAAATAGAATCAACAAACAGATGGGCAGACTAAAAGACACAGAATTGTTCTTGTAAAAGCACCATGGTAGAGTGTTGCCGAGGATTTATTAGATTCTAGGTTCTATCCCCAGCCTCACAAAAACAAGCAAGAAACAAAATCCCAGAAAAGTACCATGGGTTATGGTTTTTGTCTTGGGTTTTGGCAGTGGTTTAAATTTTTTGAACTGTGTTATTCTTTCTCTTAAAAGCATTTAGGAGAGCTATCAAGGAAAGGACACTTGTCCTCTGAGATGACAGAACGGGAGCTGGAAGAGAAATGGGCAGCTGTGTTGACTTTCTGAAACAAAACATTGACTTATGCAACTGTGTGGGGGAATATGGAGATCTTGGGTTCTTCTGGCAATGAACTAGGACCACAGTAGACATAGGCTTTAAGAAGAAGGAGAATAAGCGTTTTGTGAAGACAGCAGTTCTGGAATAAATAGAAGAGTCCAGAGAAGTACTATGGACCTGTGCTGGCTGCCTGGGGTAGAAAGAGGTTAGCTGAACCACTGTTCAGTTCACTCATGCTGCTTTTACAAAATACCATGGACTGGGTAGCTAATAAAAAAGCAATAGACATTTATTTTGGATTCAGTGTGAACTGGGGGCTGGCTTCCTGGTTCACAGACACTGTTTTCTTTCTGTAATCTGGTAACCAACCAAAAGAACAAAGAAGTCTTTCCTGGTCATCTTTCATAAGTGCAGTCATTACTGCCCATTCATGATGGCTCCATATTCATAATCTAATCACTTCCAAAAGTACCACCTTTTCAAATCACATATTAGGGGCTAGGATTTCACCATATGAATTTTGAGAGAGCCACAACAATTCAGACCATAGCAGAGTCCATTTGTCTCTTTAGACTAATGAAGAGACCAAGGAATGAGGTAGGAGATAGAAGGCCTAAGGCAGAGAAGTCTGGGTTCAAATACTAGCTCCTCTAATGGCCAAGCAGATGCTTCTCTATTTTCATCTGGATACTAACTTAAAACCTAAGTAAAAGTATCTCCACAGACCCAGAACTTTCTACTGAAACCATTTTAAAACAAACACAAGCAAACTCTTATCTGGAAAGTCATTACTACGGGGCCACACTCTCTGCAGAAGCATCTTTGCTCATGGGAAGACATTAGACAGGACATGGGAACTAGTGTGCAGAGTGGACTGAGGAGGTGGGCACAATACCTAGAAGAGCTTCTCAAGAGAAAGGGCATTTTCCGAAGATACACATGATTGATGAGGGAGTTATTAAGGTATGGAGTCAGGTGGGAGAGGGTCCAGCTTTACTGGAATAGAGGGCTTGGTACCAGGCCTCAGGGAAAACTCTCTCTCCATCTCTTAGACTGTTACCCTCACCTGTGGGAAGGTAAGCTTACACTCTGAGTGGGCAAGTTCTGATGTGGCCATAAGTGATGAGTCTAGGGTCTCTCAGCTTATTCTGGGGATGGCAAGGGTAAGGTAGTAGAAAGCTCTTGAAGAGACTGTGGCTCCAGCTGACAGGTCATGGATCAGTGAATTAAAAAATTTGTAAAGAAAAGCTGGCACAGTTGCCTCGTGCCTGTTAGTTACTTCTGAGGCTGATATCCAGAAGATCTCTGTTTGAATTTAACCCAGGCAGAAAAGTCTGCAAAATGTCATTTCCAAAATAACCAGCCCAAAGCTAGGTTGGAGACCAAACCAAGCAAGTGTGTGGCCCTAAGTTTAAATAGTGGTACTGGCAGAAACATCCACTTTTCATAGGAAGTGGAAAAATATACTGTTCATTCTTGTTATAGATGACTTTGATCTCCTTTGGCTTTTTCTCCTTTTCTCTCTTAATTTCACTGAAAGTGATACTTGGTATTTTCCTTCCCACTTTACCCACTTTACTCGACTTCCTGATCTTTCCTGGCCTTCCTGTAGCCTATTTTCGGTCCATTCCATGGATGGGTACAATTCCAGTTCAGAACAGCTCAGTTACAATCTGAAGGAAACCCTTCCCAGCAAGCCCTACCTTTGTCTCTGATGAGCTTATTCCAAAATGCATCTATTATGTATGCAAGCCATCTCACACTCTCTTATTTTTTCCCTTGTGCTTATCTTCTTTTTTGTTTCTTCTGTAAGTGCTTTAATTCAGCTTCTACTGTAGCAGTGTTTGCATTTTCAATATTTGTTTCACATGTCATGTACATATGAATTATTATCTATATCATACTGACAAGAAACCTAAGATTCAGAAAATGTAGTTGGATTAGAGTCAGCCTGCAAGAGAAAACTCCTTCCCCTTAAACAACTATTATTTAGAGTTGATTTTTCTTTTCTTTTCAATTTTTTTTGTGCCAGTACTGAAACTTGAACTCAGAGCCTAGTGCTATTGTTTAGCTTTTTTGTTCAAGGCTGGTGCTCTTACTGTTTGAGCCACACTTCTTTTACTGTTTTTTTTTTTTTTTTGGTGGTTAATTGGAGGTAAGAGTCTCTTGGATTTATCTGTTTTGTCTGGCATTATACCTCATTTCTCATATCTCAGCCTGGTGACCAGCTTGGGTTACAGATGTGAACCACTGGTGCTTGGCTTTCTCTTGTTTCCAGTAAAGGCTGGAAGCTCTTGGTCTATGGACAATGCAATGACTGTATGACATTTTTGGGTGTCCATAGCTCCACCATTTTTACATGAGTACTCAAACCAAATAGCCCATGCTGGCAGGTAGATCCAGCTCCAGCCATCATACATGTATTATAGGCAGCAGAACGGAGTAACTTATCAAGAAGAGTTAAATTTTCATACAATTACTGTTTTGAGAGTTGTGTTTTTAGTTGAAACTTGGTCATGTATGTACAAGCTTCAAATGAAACTAGAAAATACTATCATTACAAGTGGTCATGCTCCAGGTAAAAATGAGGGTTTTATTGATAAGGAAGCCAGGGGTGACAGATATTGGGGTGAATTTACATGTGTTTTGCCCTGGATTACAGACTAGCTGGATTTAAGATCCAGCACTCTGTCTAGAACATGTAGGAATCCCAATATCTGGGGAAAAGACATGCCTGGCAAGGCAGCACTCTAACTAAAAGATCAGAGATGCTGTCTGCCCTAAGGGATTGTTCAACCTTTGAGAAACCTAAGTACAAAATAGGTAATAAATAGCAAACCATTTGAGTGAGTGCCAGAAAAAGAAACCCCTGTAGCAGTTGCATCAAAAAATCAAAACAAAGAATTTCCACATCATCTGGAGTAGCCAAGAAGGCTCCATGTAACAGAGTATGAGGCCATCATGGAGGAATATCTCACTTATTTGTGGACACAGGTGTCTTTAGGTACCAGTGGAAGACACTGGTGTCTTGTTTCTGCAGAACAATGTAATTCTTGTGTGGGAATGCTATTTAACTGATATTTGACCTAAAATAAAATGAAACAAAATAGCCCTTTTATTTCTTCACACATATCCTCAGCCAGCTCTTAAGGACAATAGCAACACCTACGTGTAACCCGTCCTGTAGCAGGTAGCTACTGACATTTAATGAACACTTAAGCCTCCTGTCTGCACTACCCACTATCCCTCCAATAGCCTAGTCTTCCGATGCCACCATTCTGCAGTAGCAGAGCAATGTTAAGTAACTTACCCAGGATTGTGAATTTGATCAGCATGAAAGTTAATGTTTGAATCTAAGCACTCTTTTATAGAATCATTGTGAGGCTATGCAGCAGCCCTTGTCTTTGGGAGCATATTCCTTTAAAGCTGCAGATTGAGAACGATTCATGCTGTAAGAGAAATAGCTCTAGGGAATAGAGGGAATAGCATTTTATGGGGCTCAGAGTATGACCAGCTTCATCAATAGCCTGGCCATGAGAGTTCCTTTGTCATTTGTTTTTATTATGGACAAGATTATTGAATTCAGCTTTGTTTGTTTGTTTGGTGATGGGTTTAGAACTCAGGGCCTGGGCAGTTTCCCTGGGGTTACTGAAAGCTCTACACTTTGAGGCACAGTTTCACTTTGGGTTTTGGTGATTAATTGGAGATAAGTCTCACAGACTTTGCTGCACAGACTTGCTTCAAATTACAATCCTCAGCTCTCAGCCTTCTGAATAGTTAGGATTACAAGCATGAGCTACCAATGCCCAGCTTGTATTCAAGCTTTTAATCTAACTCTTCTGATTCTATAAGCAATAAGATATTGACCTCAAGATAGTGGCTGGTGGCTCATGCCTATACTCCTAGTTACTCAAGAGGCAGAGATCTGAGAATCCTGACTCTAAGTCAGCCTGGGAAGACAAATGTTCAAGATTCTTATTTCCAATTTCCAATCAAAAAGCTAGAAGAAGGTGTGACTCAAATGATAGAGTGCCAGCCTTGAAAAAGCCCAGCAGGAGGGAAAAGCCTAGAGTTCAAGCTGTAGTACCAGGTCAACCCCAAACAAATCCAAACAAAGCAAAACTAAAACCCCAGTCATATTGACTCCAGACAGTTCTATCAGGGCAGAGACTCCTTTTTCAAGATCCATAAATTGCCTTCAGTGGATTTGCATTGAGCCTAAACTACATGAGATATATTTACTTCTGCCAAAGAGCTCCTACTTTTCCCTAGGCGGAAAAAAAAATCATACTTTCTTCAAATTCGTCCAAGAATTTGTCTTCCAGAAAAAATATTAAAAATCATTGATGATGTGATGAAGTCAAGAATCCAAACCTATTAGATCAGAATTTCTACAGGAGGGACAGGACAGAGAGATGGACTGGGAGTGTAGCTCCGGTGGGAAAGTACTTGTCTTGCAGGTGGAAAGGTTAGATTCCCTGAATTGCAAACAAACAAACACGAAGAGGAACAATATAGTGGAATACTTTGTCACTAGGGATTGAGGTGGATCAAGGCTCCCTTATCAGCTGGTGTCATGAATGAATAGGAAACAGAAAACGAAGCCAACACAGCTAACATGCAAGAGAACACGCACACATCTGGATTTTCATGGTGCTAATACAAGCTATAGGGAATTGGGAGGCGGATCTTTGGGGTAGAGGACTTTTTTTTTTAGCAGTTGTGGGGCTTGAACTCTGGGCCTGAGCGCTGTCCCTCAGCTCTTCAGCTCAAGGCGAGCGCTCTACCACTTGAGCTACAGCAACACTTCAGGTTTTCTGATGGTTTATTGAAGATGAGAGTTTCATGGAGTTTCCTGCCTGAGCTGGCTTTGAACCATGATCCTCAGATCTCAGTCTGCTGAGTAGCTAGTATTACAGTGCCCGTCTGGGTAGAGGATTTTTGAGCCAGTGCCTAGGACTTCCTAAAGGGGCAAGGAAGGTGACTATCAGTAGTGCTGGCAGTTGAGAATGGGCAGAGGAGAGAATCCCTGATACAAACCAAATGCTGAGCAGCAGGAATTTGACCTTAGGAGTCAGGCTGTCTGAGCCTCTCAGAAGGTCAACTTCACTTTTGGGTTTTTTTTTTTTTCTTCCTGAAAACTGGGCTTTCTATTTGATAAATAAATCATGTAATCTTCCCTTCACACTCTTTCCCAAATAAAAACATTCACGTTACCATCACTTCACAACTGGCCACTGTGGGCCTCTGACAATCAATTACCCACCGGAGATGAAATTATTGTTTAATGGCTCCTGGAATGGGCTCCCACTCTGACATTCATCACAATCAATAATGCATCAGCAGGGACAAAAGAAATTACCTGCCTCCTGCTAAGTGAAAGAGTCCATCTATATGCAGCACAGCCCCTTCACGCCTTCTGAGCAGGCCACCACAGGTGGGTTACCACGCCACAGAGCTTCTCACTTGAAGATGGTATACAGGTCTCAAGGAAAGAGCTGTGTGCTGCTGCTCGCTCACGCATGCTTGGCTGAGTCAGGCAGTCCTTGTGGGTGGGCAGGAGATGGGGACGGTGACAGACAACAATGATTGAACAAATTTACAGTAAACTCATTGCCACTCTCATTTCCTATACAGTTTCATCGGATGCTTTTCTCTCTCTGATTTTCTCCAGAGAAGGCTAGAAAAAAATTTCCTTATAAAAATTTAGTGGACCACTGGTGAGTCCTGGTTTTAATACTTTTCGGTAGGATGGCCTTTGGTGGAATTTTTCACGTGGTAGATCTGAGATTGTTTTTAAATTCATAAATGGGCTTACAAATACCTTAGAGGATGATTCTGACATGAAAGCAAAGATCACACACAGAACACATATTAGGAATCCTTTCTTTTCCCTGTAATATTTGGGAAGATCTCCTATACATAGTATGATTCAATCTGCTGTTGCTGATAGGCAAGATTAATTTAAATAAAGACAATTTCACAGAGGAATTATATTTAAATTTCAACCACAAATTTCACAGAACTTTCATGCTGCTTCAGTTCTTCACAAATAGCAGAGAGATATGGACATCAAACCAGACATCAAATCTATAAAGTTTTTCTTCCTCTTTTCCTCCATCTATACAACCCATCCATCCATTTAGTGGATTTTTATTGGTTAACAACTATTGACCAGTAGGTGTATATGTATACACACATAAATCTAAACAATATGGTTTCTGTATCTATATAGATATGCGTGATAAAATCTCCATCTTTCTGTATCTCTCTTAGAATTTACACCTATCATAAAGTATCCAGCCATAGAGTAATCAGAGCCATGTATACCAAATCCCTTTGGGCAGGCATGGCTGTGTAAGGCTTCATGGAGGAGGTGGTGTATGAGCTTAACCCCCGACAGGGAGGCGATTGTCAGTGCACAAGGCATCCAAGGCTTCTAGGTAGTGGGATGTGCTTTATTGCTATTTGATCACCATTTCCCTAGTCAGTTTTATATTCATCTCCTGACAATCCTAGCCTTTAGGGCTATGGTCAATTTCCTGATGGGTAAACTAGTCAAGAGGATCTACATGATTGGTTTGAACAGGGAGATTGGTACAGGGTTGCAACTGGAGTTTCACCTGCTCTGATGCCCAGACTTGGGCTTTTGAAGTTCTGTTTGTGTTTCTGTTTTCCTTAGAACCTATTTGTGGAGTTACTATTATATTGCATGGAGATTTTTTTTACTACACTACAACTGACAAAAAATTATCTATATATACACACACATTTTTCAAAGTATACAATGTGAGTGAATACATTGTATAATAGTTGCCACAATCAAATCAATAAATACACACTGTGTTACAGGTGTGTGTGTGTGTGTGTGTGTGTGTGTGGTGTGTGTGTGTGTGTGTGTGTGTGTGTGTGTGTGTGCTTTCCTGTAGTGAGGACAGGTGAGATTTGCACTCTTGGGGGATTTTTATTAAATGCTGCGGTACTGTTAAGTATAGTCAACATGCTTTGCTCTAGATCCCCAGAAAATGCTTATAACTTAAAAGTTTCCAGTATTTTACCAAAACCTCCTCATTTCCTCCATATCTAAGTCCCTGGAAAATACTATTTTGCTTTCTGTTCTGAATTTGGTATTTATCATTTCCAAATAGAAGTATAATTTTTTTCAGTATCTTTTCTTTCTGTTTCTGGATTATGTTATCTTGTATAATATCTTTCAGATCACTTATTTGACTTTTAATGGCAGGATTTCCCCATTTTATGGTTGAAAAATATTTCACTATCAATTCCATACATCAATTTCATATCAATTCCATATATTTCATTATCAATTCCACATATCAATTTCATATCAGTTCCATATATTTCACTATCAATTCCATATATCCATGTATATTATATTTTCTTAACCTGTTCACCTGTCAATGGGACATTTGATTCCATACTGGACTAATATAAATAATGATACAGTAATGTAGTAATTTGGGAGTACAGATATCTCTTTAACATACTGATTTTATTTCTAGTCAAGGGCTCTTTTATTTTTTGCCAGTCCTGGTATTTGAATTCTGGGCCTCGGCGCTGTCCCTGGGCTCCTTTTGCCCAAGGTTAGTGCTCCACCACTTGAGCCACAGCACCATTTCTGGCTTTTTCTGTGATTAACTAGAGACAGGATTCTCATGGTCTTTCCTGTAGTGGCCATCTTGAACCACAATCCTCAGGTCTCAGCCTCTGGAGTGGTTAGGATTCCGGGCGTGAGCCACAAGTACCGGGCTCAGCCACGGGCTCTACAACCTTTTCTATATCTATATAGTACCTTAGGTTGAAAGATTAGGTTCATTCAATGGTATTGACTTACATAGGATGCTCCCCTGCTGATGCAGCTTGAGAAAGGGTCTGATTCATTGATAAAAGAGATATCAAGGTGACACATGTGAGTGACTAATAACCATGCCACATAATAAATGTATGGATGGTATGACAAAGTGCTAAAAATGTATTTTGAGGGTGAGTGAAAACTTCACAGAGAAGATGAAATTTGAAGAGTTAATAGTAGCTATCTTTGCTGGAATCTGCTTAGCTCAGCTCAACCTTGCCTTGAAGTAACAGTGAATTTTAAAACTATCCAATTTCAACATTGCCCTTATTTGTTACCCAGCTGTCCCCAACTTCTTGACATATGAAATGTCAGGAAAGCTGACATTTTAACTACAGTTTAACCCCTTCTCTGTTCATAGGTCTCTTTTGAGCCTAAGTACGAAAACCTGGCAATAGTGAAGTAGTTAGATGTGTATAAGTGCAGGACTCTATAGCAAAAGAGTATTTCACTGTGATTTCAACATATTATTGTTTAAAGCACCGATTTCTGTTGTTAATTATGCACTGAAGTTCATCAGTTCTGTGTTCTGAAGAGGGCACAGAATTGTCACAATACTCCATTGCTGGCCTCTTTCTTTATAATCTTGGCTGGCATTTCAGTCTCTCTTAAATGTTAATGGATAAGTCCACAATGAGGTGGTGGCAAGTCCATACATTCAGATATGTTTCACCAATGGGTTCCTGCTTTCTTGCAAAGGTGAGCAAAGGGGTGATCAAATGAGCCATCTGCAGATGCCTCCATTTGGGAATGAAGAGTGTGAAATCTGAGAACCTGCTGAAGGGAGAGACCTATACATGGACAGAAGCAGCCATGTGCCACCCATCAAGGCAGAGATTTGAGGTCTTCAGTCAGCTTTTCTGTTTCCTCTGACTTCATTTTGGTTTATTTCCTCATTAGTTAAACATCCTGGAATCCCATTGCTGACAATGATCCCTTTGGGTTAACAGGATCTTGCTAGCTTTCCGTGTTCCTTCTCCACACAAACAAAGAGGATCATGCAACTGGGTAGTTTTACAAAATAGAAATCAAGTAGGCACTTTTCTCTGTAATTTGTTTTTCTCTTCACAATATATCAGAGATCCCTATGGGTCAATAGCTATGGATTGAGCAAGAACACATTCTTTTTATTAGTTGAAGAATATTTTATAGTACGAGTGTTCTTCTGGGTATTTCAACACTCCCCTATGGAGGACCATTGTAGAGTCTGCTTGTAGTCACTATGAACTATCCTGCAAAGAACATCCTTGTACATAATCTACTGCTGTTTTCATTTGGATGGTAAGGTTCTCATAAATAGGAGTAGGAGGATGGAGTATGCATTTTGAATTAAAATAGATCTTACCAGACTACTGTAGCGACTCACTTTCCCACCAATAATGTTTGAGACTGCTTTACCCCACTTTCTTATCACATTCTCTTTTAATTATTAATGTATGGTTTATTGTTTATTCATATACCCTGGAAGAATTAACCCACCAGTAGAAAGGGAGTATATCATACAAAGGCTAAAATAATTGTTATAGTTTCTTTTTCTTATAGAAACCATAGTTTCTTTTTTAAAATTATCTTTAAGGAGATGTACTACAACTCTCCCCTTTACCCATCCCACTGCTTTCAAGTACCTATCTTCTAGTGTTTATTTTGTTGGACTTTGTCATTGACCTGCTAAGGAATTACACTGTTTGAATTATATCTTAAATCTACCATATTTCAGTTAATTCATTTGTGTTCACTTGCATACCACCCAATGTATTTACTTATAATTTTATAAGCTAATCCTTAATTTCAAAAAATATTAGAGGAGTTTGGTCTGATGACTTGTGCCTGTTCACCTAGCTATTCAGGAGACTGAGATCTGGAGGATCATGGCTCAAGATAGCTTAAGTAGGAAAGTTTCTAAGACTTCATCTCTAAATGACCATCAAAAAATAAGTCAGGCTAGAGGCTCAAGTGGTAGAGCATTGGCACAGTAAGTATGAGGCATTGAGTTCAAACATCTTTTAAAGTGCTAATATTTCTAGAAAGTCACTGAAGTAGCAGTCAAATATCAATGCTTACAATTTATGAAATAATTTTGCAGTTGACAAAGTGCATTTTACCACTCACATTATCTTATCTAAAACCAGTCACAATGCCTTTGGGTAGGTTTCATAAAAGTAGAATCTCACACCTAGAGTGCAGAGATTTTCCCAAAGCCAGAAGATGAGCTGATATCAAATCCAGAGCTGGCAAGTCCCGGGTGCTTTCCCATGACTTAGTCCCATCTTCTATTTGTGTAAATCACTTGCTGTCAAGGGACAGTGAAGAATCCTACCAATGGCCTGGGCCTGCTACTAATAACCTAGCTGGCTGAGGGCAAGCTACTTCTTTTCCTGAACCTTCATGTGCCCATTTGTAAAATGAAGTTTCGAGAAGTTTCCTGCTCTAACAGCAATGGCCAAACAAGGCTATAGGGGCCAACAGACGCATGTAAGTTAGGGAAAGGAGGATTCTTAAGGCAGTAAAGAGTATCAGGGAAGCCAGGCTCCATGGCTCATACCTATAACCCTAGCTACTCAGGAAACTGAGTTTTGAGACCACAGTTCAAAGCCAGCCTGGGAAGAAAAGTCCATGAGACTCTCCTCTCCAATTAACCACCAGAAAAATACAAGTGGGTCTTTGGCTCAAAGTGGTAGAGGGCTAGCCTTGAGCACAAAAGCTCAGGGACAGTGCCCAGGCCCTGGGTTCAAGCCCCATGACTGACAAAACAACAGCAAAAAGTATCAGGGAGCCAGAAAGAAAGGAATTCTTTAAAAGCATAGAACATTTTACAAACCACATGTTTTCTTTTGTTTTGCCTAGCAATGGGCATTAGCATAACAAAGTTTAAAGCGTGGCTAGCCTACTGTCTGGCACACAGCTCCTGAATTTTTAAATGCTCACCACAGAGGTACTTGATTCTGGGCATTGTCAGCAGAATAGATGAAGAGAGGGAGCATCTGGGGTAGGTTTGCTCTCTTTCAGCCAGGGATCATTTGGGAAAAACCCCAAATGATCTAAGAATGTGTGGTCATGAATTTCTTATAAATTCTGGTTTTCAAAGATTGCCAGGAGTGCTAGTGGCTGTTACATCCTCTGACATCAGACCTGGAGGATGGTCCTAATCTTTTTGAGAGTTTTTTAGGTAACTTATTAAAGTCAAATAGCATTGCCTGTGCTGAAGTTGGATTTGCTGAAACTTCTTGGTTGTCCTCATACGACTTTTCAATCCAGTTTTACCTGTCCCACTGATTCAGACTTTTTTTTCTGATTACAAAAGTACTACAAACTTACTAGAAACTGGTAATTCATGTCTGTAAGTCTAGCCATTCAGATGGCTGAGATTTCAGAACTGTGGTTTGAAGCTGGCCTGGACAGGAAAGTCTATGAGACTCTTACCTTCAATTAACCACCAAAAAGCCAGAAATGGAAGTGTGGCTCCAGTGGGAAAATGACAGCCCTGAGTGAAAAAGTTGCCTAGGCCGTGAGTTCAAGCCTTAGTACTGGAACACAAACAAACAAAAACGTATTGCGAAATTATTGAGAAGGGTTAATATGAAACATGAGAGTAAATAGGCTCTTCATCCTTAAAAGGGTTCCATGTGTTTGTAAAATCTTTAGTCCGGCCCTTAACATGATAAAATCAGCATGATGGACTCTTGTTTGCCCACCAGCTACAGGTGATGATGTTGGAAATAGCTAATACTTCTACAGGTATACCTTGTCTTTCAAATCAAGTTCAAATCAAGTTCACCCATCTCTTCCCCAGATGATGTCACCTTTGAGGCAGAGAGGCAGAAGCTTCTCTCTTGACCACATTTCCCTAATTGTCTTGGGGTCTGTGCTGAAACAGCCTATGGTGCCCAGACATCATGAGTTTCTCTATTTCTTTAAGAAAGGGTTCAGCATGTGAGTTGACTGGGTTAAAGGTGCTTATTTTAAGTTTCTGCCTGCTTGTGTAATGTAACTTGGGAACTCAATGTACCTGGCTATGCTTTGAAAGTGTCAAGTGACTTTCTAATGACATTAAATCCATTGCAGCTATCATATTTAACTTGATTGTTGGGACACCTCTTTTTGCAGTCTGTATTTTAAATACTTAAATACTGTGACTGTTGATTATACCATATCTCCATCAGTAATATAAATATGATAATTAATACCTTCCTTATTAGTTTTCTCTGAGTGTCAAATGAAACAATGCAGATAAAATTGTTTTATAAGCTGTCAAGTAAGAATCAGTTAATAAGAGTATCATTTATTATTATATTAGCCATCTTTCTATGACTCCATTATCTGAAACTTTTAAACCAAGATTCTCATTTCTTCATTAGCGATGTTTCTGGGAGCATCCAGGGTACTCTGCTTAAAAGTGTTCTTCCTCCTCCCCCTCCTCCTCTTCTTCTTCCTCCTTCTTCTTCTGCTTCCTCTTCTACTTCCTCCTGCTCCTCTTGCTACTCCTCCTCCTCTCCCTCTTCCTCCTCCTCTTCCTCCTCCTCTTTCCCTTCTTCCTCCTTCACTTTCTCCACTTCCACTTCTCTGTATAGAGAGGGGCCCCAGGCATAGGAACATAAATGAAGTCCTCTCAAAGAAGGGTTGTTATTATAGTATGGGGGGGCTCCTTCCATACCTCCTCCTCTTGAACTGATTACTTGATGGCTTGTAATGCCCAGATCTTTCTATTTGTTGAGTGGGACATTGGGGCATTATGGGAAGAAGCAGCACCATGATGGCCTCCACATGTCCTCTGTGGTGTGTTACATATTTCATTTTTATCTCTATCTACTTGATTAAGGAGCCTAACTCTCTCTCAAAGCTTTAAGGCTTTAATGACAGTCAGTTCTGTTTTCTAACACATAAAGGTATTTTTTAAGTTACCTTTGATAATGATATGCGTCAGCAAATGCAGATTCCCAGGTATTACAGTGTGGGACTCCATTTTCTGTTTTTGCTGTGTTTTGTTCTTTAACTCTAAATAGCAGGCTAGGCATCTGAAACTATGGAATTTGTGAGGAAATCGAGGCAAGAAGCTGAGCTGTTGGTGTGGCTTTGTTCTGTGTTCTTTCTGGGAAGGCGTTGCTGGAGTCTCACCTCCTGGCTTTCAGGAAGCTGGCCCTGAGCTTGGAATTTCGCCTCACAGTATCCTCTGCTTGGTTATCGTACAAAGGTAGATACACACTCAGGGGCTGCCCGAGGGCTCCGGGCCTCTCCAGGCAGCGCATTCTGTTAAATTTGTGGGAAGGAAGTTGCCTCTGAGGTCAGGTTTCTTATAGACAGGATGTAGAGCCCAGGGGAATTGAAGCAGCTTTCTGAGCATCACAGGCAAATGAAGCTGAGGCTGTCGGGGTGGAGTTGAGCAAGTGTCAAGGTTAAACCGGGAAAGGAGGAGAAAGAAAAGGAGGCAAATAGAAATCACAAGGAGCCCGTGTAGCTGTAATCTAACATGACTTTCCCCTCTGTCGGCAAAGGGGGGCACCTGATGTTAACATTCATTATCATGTCATATTCGATTGACTGCCAGAATTTATTATACTTTCAGCTGTTACACAAGGAATACTGACAAAACCCATTCCCTTGCCCAAGAAAGGTCTCTGCTTTCTAATCTTCACAGAATAACAGGGAGGTGGAAGGCCATCAATACCAGTGTAATGAGTGTCAGAGTGAGGCCAGGCCTGCAGTACCTTAATTCCAGAAACAGCAGGAAGAGGAGGGAAGAGGAGGCGAAAGAGGTGTGTGTGTGCCAGCCTCAGGATAATGAAGCATGAGATGGGCTGGGCGTCTAGTCTAGCTGGGTGTAGAGGGTGCCGCTGGCATCATCCTTCACCAGGGATCAGGCTTATCGTAGTAAGCTGTGTGGCTTCAGAAGCCACTGAGTATATCTACTGAGTACTCAGGGAGTAGAAGCCACGCCCATGATTAAAGAAGCCAGTTTAGAGAAGAGGATGCTTGTTATCGACTTTAACTGATTAATGTTTACATTACTTTCTGAGCACTTCCTATGGACGCCGCACTGTGTTAAACGGACACCAGGAGTCTTCAGAATGGAACACTGGAGTGGGGGAAATCTAACATACCATGATACTACCATGACTATGGGACAAGATATTAAGTTATCTAATGGAGCTTCATTTAGTCACATCCAGATTAGTATGATTTGTTTAAGACATTGAGGTAGATGCTGCAAATATGAAGATAAATAGAACAGCATCATTGTTCTGGGCATCCCAGAGAATGCTTGGGAAACTCAGAGCAGAATTCTGATCTGAAAGGGAGATGTGAAGAACACTGGAGCAGGTTCATGGAGGGTAGCTAATGTTAGATGTGGAGAAGAGAAGGTTCATGAAGAGGGACTAGCATGGAAGCAGCCTCAGAATGAGACAGAAAATGTTTGCTGAGGATCTGAGGCACGGTCTGAATGTGTTAGAACCCAGGACTCTGTTAAGGGAAGGGCAGGGCTGTACCATTTCCTTATTCTGTCTGTGAGGGGAAGTCATTGTTCTAGGCAGCCTTTGCCTTGTAGCCTGTGCATTTTCCCTATTAAGTTTTTCTCTCTTAATCTCTCCCTACCCCCCCGCCCCCCCCCCCCCCCGTACCTAGTCTCCCTGAGCAGTTCTACAAGCATTTTATCTGAATTAAGTACAAGATAATTATAGCTGAGAAGCTCCTGGAGATTTAGATTTTAATGGGGACTCCTAAAGCTTGGATGGACTTGATTTCAAATCCCAGAAAACTGAGTGGTAACACCATGAACCATTAGATTTTTTTTTTCCCCTCAAAATTCTCAAATTAAGTTATCTGCTCAAAATGCTCACTGTTTGTAAGAGGACAGAACAGAGAAAGTGAATTCTCAAGGCTCTGAGTTCAGGAAGAATGTGAGATTATAGAAATTAGACAGCTAAAGGCCAGAGCTATGTCCTGGCCTGAATCCCCAAGGATAGAACTAAAAAAAACCAGATTCTCTTAGTTTGCTATATTTGGAGAGAAAATTCCAGGGAGAGGTTTTGCTTTTTACATTTCTCTCATCCCCGAGGAACATCATGAGAAATCTAAAATATCCTTGATGGGAGGTGGGGGGGGGGGGAGACTCAGTGTTTTAAATTCTGAAAGACTCTCATATGGAAAGCTGAGGTTTTATTTATATTACCATGCTGCAATTTGCCAGATCCCTGAGGATCGGTCATCTGAGGTAAAGTTATCTTACCAGTTTCCTGCAAACCCGTGAGCTCATTTACATCTTTGTTTGTATAATTTAAAACAATCATTTACATATATATCTGCATACTGTACCAACTGTGTACATACGATTAAATTAATTAGTAGCTCTGGTACCTAAGTTGTGTATACCAAATACCAACACAGTTGCATTGTGGAAAGGATTTAGGCTTTGAAGTCTTTGAAGTAGACTTAGGTCCAGATCTTTGTGTGTGTGTGTGTGTGTGTGTGTGTGTGTGTGTGTGTGTGTGTGTGTGTGTGTGTGCGTGCATTTGTGTTGGTCCTGGGGCTCAAACTCAGGACATGGGCACTGTCCCTGAGCTTCTTGTGCCCAAGGCTAGTGCTCAGCACTTGAGCCACAGCTCCACTTCAGATTTTTTTGGTGTTTAATTGGAAGTAAGAGTTTCTTGGACTTTTCTGCCCGGGTTGGCTTTGCACTACAATCCTCTGATCTCAGCCTCCTGAGTAGTTAGGATGACAGATGTGAGCCACCAGTGCCTGACTAGGCCTAAATCTTGTGTCCACCGTTTGTTAACTCTATAAGTTCTTTCTTTTAAAAATTTTTTTTTATTATTTTTGTAAAGGTAACATACAGAGAAGTTACAGTTACATAAGTCAGGTAAAGAATACATTTCTTTTTAAACAATGTCACCACTTCCCTCACTCTCTCCCAGTTTTCCCCTCCCATCCCCATTCACAAGTAGTGTAGTTCATTTTCAACATAGTGTCTAGTGAGTACCACTGTTGGACTTGTTCACACTTTCACCATTTCTGTGCCTCCTACTATCTCCTCCAAAGACAGATAAGCTAACAAACAAGACAATAAGAAAAGAAAACAAAAGCATCAACAAAGTAAAGGAACGCTATTTCCTGGGGTTCACTTAGATAAGTATTATTTTATATGATCAGATGCACATAGCTATTGCACTTTTGTGATCCTCTTCTAAGAATATCCTCCTTTGGTCTCACTCTGTGTGCATACCTAGAGACCTATATAATTTATCATGTCCCAGTGTATTTTTTTTTCTTTTACAATCCAGTATGTTTACTTGTAGATTTGGTCTGAGACTGGGACTCAAACTTGGTACCTGATGCTTTTGCTCATTGATTAGAGCTCTAAAAATGGAGACATGCTTCCAACCCTCATGATTTCTCTTTCAATGTCATTGTGCTAACATATACAAATAGCTACAACAGGACTACCCTCAACCATCTCTTATTTAATCCTCAGGTACGTGAGATAGATAGTATGTGGAGCAAAATGTTCAACACGAGGAAGGGATACTGAGCAAAGTGAGAGGATCATGAAGAGCAATCCTTAGGAGAGGCCTCTGTTGTCCCTAATTTAGTCTCTGGACAGAATTAATGAGCACTAGAAAGTGGTGAAATAAAAATCAGCTGCGTAATTTTGTGAGCTGATAACTTGCAACTTTTGAGGGCCTATCACCTGGTTCTGGATCTTATTACTCTTCTTAATCAGCACAGTTACATACTCACAGTCAAACCTTCATAGATTGAGAGCATTCCATTCCTGTGCTCCATCCAGCTGGTCAAAGTCCAGCTCTCTGATCACCTCATGGGAAGCATTTTTGGAACAAGTACAGATGGCTAAATAAAGAAGACTCATGACTGTGTAAAAGTAGTTGGAGTTGTTAGAAGGTAGAAATGAAAATGGAGTTCAAAGTGAGTTTGTGGAAAAGCCATCTGAAGCATAAAGTTGAAGAAGGCATAGTCATCAAATAAATCTTTCAAAATGCAAGGCTAGAAGGGCACAGGTGGCTCATGCCTATAATTCTAGCTGCTCTTCGGGCTAGGATCTGAAAGCAGCCAGGCAGAAAAGTCCTTGAGATTCTTATCTCCAATTACCCAGGAAAAATCCAGAGACAGAGCTGTAACTCAAGTGGTAAAGCACCAGCCTTGACTGGATAAAGCTAAAGGATAGTGCACAGTTCCTGAGTTCAAAGCCCCAGTAGTGGCCCAAAAAGATAAATAATGTGAAATAGTAGAGAGCCTTATTTGATGCTGCAATTTTGAGAAAGTTTTGGCCTACTCAACAAGGCTGCCCAAGGCACAATCCTGTGTTGGGACTTCCTTCTATGCTCAGTTGTATATTAGATGTTGCCAAGAAGAACATGGTCTTGGCGTTGGTGTGTAAATTCTGAGAGCAATGCAAAGGGAGACTGGCAGCCAGCTTTCTTATCCAACTGATCACAACTTCTTTCTTAAAGGGGATCTCCTTGGCTGCTAACCATGACAACGGGGCTGCCTTCATATCGAAATGGGAAATTTTGTATGGGCCTTCAATGTCTGGACATTCCTAGAACATTCCCTTATTTCCCTCTCAGTCCTCAGATGATTTGCTTCATGTCTTCTCACACCAAAGGTCTCCTTTCCCAACTCTTTCTGCTCTCTACTGAGTCTCACAGTGTATTTTACGGACATAATAGAAACACCAACGCTCACCCTGCTGTCATTCCTGCATCTGTTCTCACACACTCGCCCACTGGCCTCAACAGTGATGATCTGTGAATATTCCCATTGCAGCCAAACCCTGCCCTGTGGACTGGATACTCCACTCAGTTTCTTAACGACCTTTGCCCTTTCCTCCCTTCATTACATCAGCAGAGACAGGTCTAATGGTCGCTCCATTTGCTTATCATCCTAGTTCTCCATGCCTCTTGTTGTTCTAGACCATGGGATGAATTTTTATACTCTTCATTTTATTTCTGTTCGCTTCTAGTTTTTTTCTCAATCTCATTCTAATGGAGACACAGGTTCTACCATATTAGGTAGGTTCTACCACATTTTTTCTCAAGGTCACCCCAACTTCCATAATATTCAATTGCTTAGCTCCAGTTTGTAGGTTTAAAGGTTTATTGTTCCTTCTTGAAACCCTTCCTTCCTTCTTTCCTTTTTATCTGTGTGCCAGTCCTGGGCTTGAACTCAGGGCCTGGGTGATGACTCTGAGCACCACTTCTAGATTTTTGGTCGTTAATTGGAGATAAGAGTCTCAAGGACTTTTCTGCCTAGACTGGATTTGAACCATGATCCTTATATACCTTATATATCAGCCTTCTGAGTAGCTAGGATTACAGATGTGAATCATCAGTATCTAGCTTGAAACATTTTCTTGACTTGGTTTCTGATATTCTGCTCTTCACTTTCTTCCTTTTCATAGATTAATCTCAAGCTTATTCAGATTGCTATAAAAATACCTGGCTATATTTTTAACTATGTAGTTATAAATAACAGAAATATGTTAGTCATTGTTCTGAAGGCTGGGAGACTGAGATCAAGACATTGGCAGACTTGATGTCTATTAAGAGCCCATTTTCTGTTTCACAAATGTTGTCTTCCCACTGTATCCTCTCATGGTGCAAGACAGATCCCCATGGCGCAAGACAGATCCCCATGGCCTCTTTCATCAGGAGACTAAACACATTCATGAGGGATTTACTCTCAGGACCTAATCGCCTCTGTGAGACTTCATCTCCTAATAGGATTGCCTTTGCCATTAGATTTCAATGTATGGATTTTCACAACACAAATGTACAGTCCAAAGAAGTGTTCTTTCTTAATCTCTGTACTCTTAAAAGGAAGTACTTCATGTATATCTATCTCATGTATCCCATCCACACTGCAACTTATCTCTTTTACCCTGTATCTTAATATAGCCTCTATTCATTACCATCTTCCAATCTAGCCCTAATCTCTCCATTTAGCTAAAGACTAGCGTGATCAGTATCTTCACTTATATATCCAATAAGAAATAATTGAAAGTCGAAACTACTTAAAATAGAGTTCCTGATTCCTTCTCTTCCCCTAAACTCTCATTTGTCTCTGTACTTATATCAAAACTCTTAGAGTCATCCTCTACTCCTATTCTATAGCCCACATCCAAATTGTCAGCAAATGATCCAGGCAACTTGGCATTTGAAATATATCTAGGATGAGATTACCTTTCATTTCTTTCTTCACCGTACATCAAGACAACAGTACCACTCATTGAACTACTGTGGTGGCCTCTGGAACTCATCTCCCTAGCATCAGTTGTGAACCTCTAATTTCTGTTCTTCACTCAGCCTCTGCTAGAAAGCCTATGATATCAATCATCATACTTAGACCTCCACTTATGAGCTATTGTTAATCTTGGTGGCTTAAAGCAGTAACCATTTTTATTGTATCTATGTCATGATTTTGTGAGGCTAGGTGAGGTCATTCTGTGCAACCACAACTGTAAGCACTATATGGGGGTCAGTGTGTGACTGGGTTGAACTAGAGGGTTCAAAATAGCTTCACTCTCATATCTGGAAGTCTGGCAAGTCTCTAAAAGAGAACTTACCTTTGGAACTGCTAGTTTTTACTGGCCCTTAGCTAGAATGCCTGGGCCCTCTCCATTCCTATACACAAGACAACTGTTCTTCATCATCCTAGTGATCATCTGACCTTCTGTGATCTGTGATTTGCTTATCCTTATCTATACTGTGTTGCTTATCACTAAACCATCACAGAGAAGCCCCTCAGAAATGCTTGTTAAACATGGAGGAAATGAAGTAATTCTCTGTTCAGGGAGCTTAGTAGTTGTGCAGAGAACAAGTAGTGAGGAAGTTCCTCTTGTGCTCCCAGGCAACTCATTAGAAATGGTTTAACTTGACTTGTATTTATTTCCTATAATTGCCTTTGGGAATCAAGGGAAAGAAAGTCCCAAATGTAATGATGGCGAGAGGCTTTGGAGGACTTCATCCAGTCAGTAACACTGGCAACCCCAGTGCTCTCCGTTCAGCTCAGTACATCAATACAGTCATCCCTACATATGCAGAGGATGAGAGTTTGGGGTTTACAAATGTTCTGGCTGGCACTGGGGGGATGTGGGTTGGGGGGGTGACAGGTTCTCTCAACATGAACACATCCTACTGAGAACTACTGTATGGGATGAAATGAGTTTAAATACCATAGATCTGCCAGAAGTTTGTTCTATTTTTCATAAAATTCCTAGCACATAGCCTACTGCCTGTCATATATTAGGCACTCAATAAATATTAGTAAAGTAATGAAGTCTATCGGGATTGCAAATGTGACTCTTGTTGAATTCAATCAGATTCAATGCTGTTGAAGAGAATTCCAGCTATCTCTAAGTACCACTGGCAGTGCTAGAAGACAAAGTGTCAAGGGACACCCTTGAGAAGTCTCAAGGTATCTCCTGTCTCACTATGTTAGATAGTTAAGATTTTCTTGTGATTAGTAAAATTCCATTGCACGTATAGGAATAATATTATACTATTTTCAGGGAAATGAATAGACCTGGAAGAAATTAGGGAAGTCAGTCAGGCTCAAAGAGACAAGGGGCACATGTTTTCTCTCATATGTGAAAGTTAGATCTAAATTATACATATACAAAAACATATGTGTAATGAGTAACACATATGGGTAATATGTGTATTTACATGGGAGGATAGTGATAGTAAAACTACTTCAAACTAACTTATAGTTTAACAAAATAAATAGCAGGCAGCCAAAACATTTATTGTCCCGGGGGAGGGGTCATGGAAAGGGAGATGAAAGAGTAAGGATTGGAAAATACAGTGAGAATACTCAAAGTACACATGTGAACCTGGAAAAATAGCTTTGCAGTATGGGTGGAGTTTGGAGAGATGGGAGAGCATGATGGAAAGATGATTTTGATTAAGATGTGTTATACTTATAAATTGCTATGTTGATTGAAACACCTTTTTAAATGATTTAAAGATGATAAAAATAAACATTTAAAAACAGATTACCTTGTTAGTGGACAAAGAAAAATGTCCCCTTGAAGGAAGTTCTTTGGGGTTTCTGACAGCAGACATGAGAGTTAGAAAGGCCAGGAGTCTAGCCAGCTCCTGCGGAGGGGTACCTTGTGCTTAGGGTGCTGACTAGACTTTTCTCTACCCTACACCATCTTTTTCCTACTGGATGTCAGTTTTCTACATGTGGTAGAAAAATTTGAATGTCCTTGATGAGTCACAGCTTTGATGAAAAGAAGAGAGGGTCATGTAAGTCTCAGAGCTTCAAATTCATAGGTAGAGGAGAAAGGAATTATTGTTTCAGCTGGTTATAGTTATCACACCCTAAATTGATCCATTGGTCAAAGGATCCTGTTAAAACATAAGAACCATTATGGCTCTTTGTGTGTTGGAGAAAAGATGTTTCTTGAAGGGCAAGGTACCTGAGAAGACAATCTGACTCAGGGTGAAGCCAATCTATGAGTATCCCTTCTAAGGACCATATCTGTGTTCCTCTTCATTTGGCCATACGTTTGGTCTACAGATGATGACATATTTATCCAAAGACCAACACTTTCCTATACTTCATAATGTAGGGATTACTCCAAGGGGAAAGTTTAGGCCAGATCAGATTATATTCTAGGAAGTTTGGAGTTGTTACTGCTGGAGATTGAAAGACTTAAAAGTGGGGTAGAAGATAGAAGGGTGTTATTAGAGATGATGCAAGGAGGATTCAGATTCAACAGCTCAAACCACAGGCAAACAACTCAAAGTTAGAAAGAAGTTCCCATAGCAGGCAAAAGAAGATGCTCAGTAGTATACACTGAATGATCTTGCCTTTGGGCAAAATCAAAGTTGAGGAGGATAGAGGAGACCTGTGATCCCCAAGAGAGGGTCTCCAGGTAATCCCTGACATTCTTGGATCTCTTATTGGAGTCCCAGATTTAGTCTTGGTCAATCTGCAGTCTTAAGGCAAATTCCTTTATATGAGTAAGCATGGGTAGGTTTCCTTATAACAAAGCAAGGTGAAGAACAAATTTGTCCCATTGCTTGTGGTTCCTACATCCCTGGTTATATGCTGTGTTTTACTGAAGATGATGTTTTTTTTTTTTTTTTTTTTTTTTTTTTTTTACAAAACCAATGTATCTTCCTGGTGAAAGGGAAGGGACATTGTTTCCCATTTTACAAATGAGGAAACTGATAGTGATATATTTAGACATCTGAATGATTGGAGATCAGATGGAGGTGGTGGTAAAGATTCCAAGCCAGGTCCTTGTACTCCAATGGTAGAGACTTTCACTTCCTCACAAAACCCATACCTCTTATACCTCTGGATATCTATGCCAAAGCTAACAGGGTACCAGGATTCTAGTAGATCAGATAGAATAAGAGTTTTAAAAAGCATGCCACAGACAGTGTACACTTTTATTTAGGCATTGGAAAAACTAATACTGTACTTTAGGCATTTTTTTCTTTTGTGCTGGTACTGGGACTTGAACTCAGGGCTTTTAGCTCTGGCTGGTGCTCTACCATTTGAGGCACACTTCCAGTTTGGGCTCTTTGCTGGATTATTAAAGATAAGAGTCTCCTAGACTTTCCTGCCTGGCTTTGAATTGTGATTCTTGCATATCAACCTATTGAGCACCTAGGATTATATGAGTGAGCCATTGGTCTGGCCAGCCACTAAGCGCCTGGCCTTTTATGAAGTTTTCATTTGCTAGTTATGTGTGACATATGCACAGTCACCCCGCCCACACAGCTGAGGAAGAGAAGAATTACAAAATTTCACATTAAATCATTAAGCTCTTTGGAAAATGTGTTTCCATTGTGTTAAACTTTTCCACAGTGATTGAAACAGTTTAATTAATGTTATCAAGAATATGATTTTTAAATATTATCATATTAACTGGATTTTACCATTTAATTTAAATTTACCAATTACTGCTTAATCACTCCCTGAGTCTGTTGAATAGTGGCCTCCAAAAATGATAGCCATGCTGGATTCTCAGATCTATGAATATGATCTTATTTTCGAAAAAGAGATGTCATGTTTTAAAACACCTCGCAGCTGTAATGGAGGTAAGGATCTTGAATGTATCCTGATTTTCTAGGTGTTATCTAAACCCAATGGCAAATGTCCTTATAAAGAGATAGGAATGGAAATAGATGCAGAATGCTCACTTGATGATGGAGTCCAGATAAGAGACAACCTTAAGCCAAGGCATACCTGGAGACACCAGAGGCTAAAAGAAGTAGTAATTCTCTTCTAATGCCTCTATAGAGTTTCAGATTTGTCAACATCTTGATAGAGAAAGAGAGAATTCTCTCTCTCTCTCTACCCTCCCCCTCTAGAGTTTGGATTGAAGGTCTTATGCTTTTTGGTGGTTATTGTGGAGATAGTCTTCAGGACTTCTCTGCCTGAGCTAGCCTCAAATCACAATCCTCTGGAAGAGCTAAGTTATAGGTATAAACCACTGGTGTCTGGCATTGATGGAGGGACTTCTGACCTCCAGAACTGTATGGTGAAGGTATCCATACAAAGCCAATGTAAAAGTCTTCCTTTTCTTTTAAGAAAATCTTCACATTGTTTGCTTTCATTCTTTCACGGTATTTTACGATATTTGCCATGTATCTTCTTGGGTTCTACAGGATTAACTTTATTACAACTTTGTGGGCATATAACATGCTTATTTTTATGTGCAATTAGTTAGAAACATGACAGTTTTTTACCCATCATAAAGCTGGAAAATGGATTGATTGTGATTTTTAACCTGGGGCATCTGAACCCAAGTCCACAGACTCCTTCTGTTTTGGAATGGAAAGTTCCACTATACCTATCTTAGAGATGTAGTCACTTCATAAACCAAGTTTATCTCTTTGGTTAGTTATTGGTTTGCTTGACGAGTCTCTAAGGCATGTTGCATTTAATCTATCCCTTGTGTCTAGATACCTCGCATGCCCCAAAGGACCATCTTCCTGTATACATTTCCCCCAAGTATTACAGCATCTGCTCAGTTCACACCTGAATCCCAGTTCCTTCCTCCAACCTGAAATGACATGAGAGAAAAACATGGAGGTGGCTCTTGTGTAAACACTCTCCTTCCTTTTCTATCTTCCTCTCTCCTTTCCTTCCTATACTTTCTCCCTCCCTCCTTTCCTTCATTCCTTCGTTCCTTTGTTCCTTCCTTCATTCATTCATTCGTTCCTTCCTTCCTCCCTCCCTCCCCCTCTCTCTCTATTTTCTCCACTTTCAAGGTTCATTTTTTTTAAATTCAGCCCTCCATTAGCTTTTTTGTTCAAGGCTGGAGCTCTACCACTTGAGTCATAGCTCTACTTCCAGATTTTTATTAGTTATTTAGAGATAAGAGTCTCAGATTTGTCTACCGGGACTGGTTTCAAACCATGATTCTAGTAGCTAGGATTACATGAATGATATACCAGTGCCCAGCTCTTAATATATTTCTCTAGCTATACTGAGGTTGTGCTCTTGATAGATGCCAGTCTCCTTATCTGTCTATTAAATCCTCCTCTAAATCCATTACTATTATTATCATTGAATGTGTAAAACATGAGGATGATCTAGATATTTTAGTAAATTATTATTAAAGGGTTAGGGTTAAGCTTGCGCTTTGTTTTCCCTATATCTTTGGAACTTTGAAAACGGAACTTGCATAAAGAAAAGCATTTGTCAAACTTCACACTGTTTTCTTATTACAGACCTGACTGGGGAGAATTAGTCCTTGATTAATTGTTCTCTTTGCATAAGCAGTTACTTCTTGGTCTATGGTAATAGGAAACTAAACAGAGCAATTAAACTTTACTGTCCCTTCCTTATGATCAGATTGGTGGGTATATTTGTGCTAGGGGCCTTGGTCTATCTTTGTCATTAGTTCTTTTCTGGGAATCCCTTTATAAGAAATATTAGGGGTATTTGAAGACTATCTAATCATCTCTTAAAACACTGAAACAAAAGAGAAAAAGGCATCATAGCTAATGTTAGCTTTAAATTAAAAACACCATTTCTAACACACACACACACCACACAATTTTTTGTATAGTGCCATCTACTCAGGATTATTTATGTAAATGCTTTAAAGAATGAGCCTAAAGTTATTTTTCTTCTCAGCAGCTTTTGAGCAGTCTCTATCTTTTTCATCTGTTTTCATCTAAGCTCCACTTTAATGTCCTTTAACTGTATAGTTTTATGTGTCACTGCTGATGGTAGTCACCAGATAAATACAGCGGAGTGCTGGCATACATCTTCTTTATGGGGAATATATATACAAAGTTGCTTCTGCATTTGGACACGTGCTTCATATATTTGAAACCTGAAGCTGACAGCAGAAATAATAAACCAACTTGGTAAAGTAACAGATTCCCAATAGTTTAAGGCATTGAAGAAATCTTGACAACCCTTTTTATGATGATGTATAGACAGCATTCATTCAGCAGCAAACATTGATTTTTGTCACTGGCAAGTTCTAGGCACTGGGTTAGGCATTGAGGGATATTCTCATGTCTGAAATATAAGCTATGCTTGAGACTTTTAAGGGTTTGAGTGGCAGGTTCTGATATAAATGAGCTGAAACTAAACAATGCAATAATTCAAATAGAGTGTTACAGGAACACAAGAATGTATAGGACAAGGTCAGCACAGGCTTCAGAGCACAACTGAATTTACCTGTATCCTGAGCAATGAAGAGTTAACCAAAGGAAATACAGAGTTGCTAAAAAACACTTACTTTGCCTCAATAAAATAAGGCTGTGAGTGACAAATTTTTCTATGCTCGTTGCTTCCTTAAGAAGGAGAAATATTACAAGCCACCATGAAGAATCTTTTTTGCTTGCTGAGGTCTGCCCCTAGCTCATCCAGGAGAAGAAAATCATAAAGGTAGTGGTGATAGCTGCTTTTGAATATTTGAGGTGCTGTCATGTGGCAAAAGAGTAACCATGGCTCAGAGGTCCGCTGGAGGGTGCGAAGCTGACACTCACAAGAATACACAATTAGCTTAGTGTGAGAAAGAGCTGGCTCAGGGTAAATAGCTACTGTGTGGATGCTAAGTTCCCTAATACCAGGAGGATTCAAGCTGATATACATGACCATGGTGGGGGAACAAACACGTTCATATTTCTTCTGACCAATGGCTCTACATTGCCCATGGGCTGGATTTGGAAGGGGAAGGAGATTTTTGGCAAAAAGCAGGAGGCAGTAGCATACAGAGGTAGTGGTCAAGACAAAACGATTCTCCTTACTGCCTGGTGATCCGCAAGCAGAATAATTTTATTCTATTATCCACCCCAGCTTGTTGAAGCCTTTGAAAGGGAAAGAGGTATGGGTATAATTATTCCAATCCCATAAAAGAGGCTATCTTTTAAGCACAGCAAGGATATTGTCTATCTTCCCATCAAGGTAGGAGCCCAAGCCTTATTGTAGTAGGAGATGGTAGGGGCTTGCAGATTCTCAGAAGAAAGGGAGGCAGAAGGGCAAAGTAGTGTTTATTTATAAAGCCAGATTTTACATACAGTACCCACTAAGGATTTAGTGCTGTGCTTCAAATGAATAAATCCCTCCAGTGTCAGAGACATAAGACGTTGTCAAGCTGCCTGTGAGACAATGTGATCATAAACTCTTAGAACCGAAATACCTCCAGTCACCTTGGTAAGAAAATAATCCTCTCTCAAGTGATGCTTTGAAGTTTAATGGAGTTGCTCCCTATCCAGTAAATGAAATCTGGTGTTGTGCTCAGATAGTGGTGTGTTGCTGCAGGAGGAGACAGTGGAGGCTTCTTTTTCTCACACTGAGGCCTCCCCAGGCTGACCCCAATCTGCTTTTATAGCCCTATTTCCCATAACTGTCCTCCACAAAACATATGCCTTAGCCGAATCCTCTACTCAGCCTGCCCAGGATGGCTGTGGAAGAGAGTACATGCTTCTGAGGACCTGCCAGGGAGGGGTAGGGACTACCCTTCTTGCTTGAACTTGGGCTTCTGAATAGGCGAGGTAAATGAAGGCCAGGGTAGCTGCAAATAGATAGCCAGGTTTGGGACCAATGATCAAGTATGGATCTGGCCATGTGAGCAAGAGTAGAAACGTCTAAGACAAGGTTCTGGTGAAGTTGTCGTTGATTCAATGTGGGTAAAGACAGTAGTCAGATGCAGAGAGCACAGATTCCAGTCAGGAGAGGCTTCCTGGAGGGTAGAATTGGAGCTTAAATCAGTCTTGGATCCATGGAAGAACCGTGACGAGGAGGGATTAACCTGTATGGTGCTATGTCTGATGAAGAAGAAAACCTTTGTGTGTGGAGGAGAAGGCTTTCTTGGTGTTGTTGAGTTTCCTCAACACAGGGCCTTGTGAAGATGAGAAGATGTAAGTATGCTGCCACTTACAAAACATAACAAGAACTCTGCACAGTGCACAGTTCATTTTCCAATTCAGGACAGGGAAGGAAATGCAGTAGAATATTTTTTTCTGGTCCTGGGGCTTCAACTCTGGGCCCAGGTGCTGTCCCTGAGTTTCTTTTGCTCAAGGCAAGCTTTTTACCAGTTGAGCCACAATGCCACCTCTTGATTTTTTGAGTAGTTTATCAGAGATAAGACTCTCATGTAGTAAGCCAGGCCCAAAGAAACATAGGTCTCATCGTTTCTCTTATTTGTAATAACTAGTACATGTGTAGGACAAGTAGAAAAGGTCAAAAGCTATGTACGTATAACCATATAAGATGACACAATATTTTTTCTTTCTTGACATTGTTTCTAACGTATTTATAATGTACCATGTGATTTTTTTTGTTTCTTTGTATGTTCCTCCCCCATGGTATAACCCCTGTTTTCACTCTATTTGATTTTAGTGCCCTGCATCTTGTATCTACCTACAATTCTCTAATTCAGGGAGGGGAAGGGAAAAAACAAAATGTTTAAATAGGGATACAGGTTGACCTATTGTAACAATGAGATGTACAAGACACTATGTTAAAACAAACTCTACAACTTTGGCAGGGAGGTGGGGTAGGGGTGTAGTAGTGGAGGAGGGATGGAACGGATGGTAGGGGAAAAACAAAGGAGGAGGCAACAATGCTTGATAGGAAATGTACTCATTACCTTGTTCGAGTAACTGTAACCCTTCTGCACAGTATTTTTACAATAAAAAACGTATTATAAAAGAGTCTCATGTAATTTCCTGCCCGGGCTGACTTTGAACTGTCAATCCTCAGATCTTAGCCTTCTTGTAACTAAGGTTACAGGCATGAGTCACTGGCAGAAGACTTAGCAGTGAAGTTTTGAGATTGTTCCTTTCACTTAGGAATTGGTGATCAGTCTCACTGAGGTTCAACCCATTTGGTTCTGAGATAGTTTAGATCCCTCTTGTGTGTTCCCATGTTGCCCTTAACTCAAAATATCAGTGCTAGTTTAAATATGCTTTGCTGAAGGGACTTATCTGCCAACATACTTTTCCCAAAGGAAAAATTGTAATGCCTGAGTCATTAATTGCTAAGTGCAATAGAAAGCTATACTTTCTCTTAATGTATTCCTGAAATGGCTGCTTGGGATTTGCTATGACTGTTGTCTTTGAAGTGACTCGTGATGCTTTCTTGAGACAGATGAAGCAAGGAGGCAGATGAGAAAGAGTCTATGGGGCCAAGTTCATTGCCCCAGTTTTTAAAGTGGAGACGAATGAGCAGAGTAGAGAAGTCAGGAAGCAGGGTGTTTAGGAAGAGAAACAAAATCCCCCAAACCTATGAACGTGTTATCTGATTCATCTCTCTTGAGACTCAAGCCATTTCACCCTCCAGTGGGCAGATCATCTCGCAGGTGAAGTGGGAAACTGGTTGTGGCATGCCAGTTGCTTCCATGGTACATCTGCATAAAGAGAACATTCTCAAATACCTGATTTTGGAGATGCACAATAGAAATTAGCAAACTTATACTGTGGGTGTGTAGGAGTGCTCCATGATGGGAAACGAATCAGTCTTAATTTGGGAAGAACAAAACACAACATTATGTAGAGAATCAAATTTTGCAAGAGGTGCTTTATTTTCTTGGCAAGAGATGCTTTCTGACTTGAATCCAATGTAGTGCTTTGGGCTTCTGGAGCCTGTGAAATTTCACGTGTCCAAAAAGAGTTTGTGAATGGTTGGCCCAGTGGTGAGTGGTGAAGGAGGCAAGTTAAATGCAAAAGTTATTTTTCTGGTTCTGTGGAGACTCAGGAAACCTTTTACTGAGGAGATGAACTTAGAATTTTTGAGGAAATTCATACTTTCTTCTTGACTGTCAGCAGGAAGCAGGGAAGAGAAAGGGGTAATGAAGATACAGAGTAAAGACAACCTTTCATCACACCTGAGAAACAGGTGAGTCTCAGTGGGCCAGGCCTGTAATCTGAACTACTCAGAAGGCTGAGATTTGAGGGTTTGGTTTGAACCCAACCTGGACAGAAAATTCTGTGAGACTTTTTAACTTCAATTAAAGTAAAAAGCCAGAAAGTGGAGGGGGTTAGCTTTAAGTGACAGAGTGCCAGCCTTGAATGAAAAAGCCAAGTGAGAGTGTGAGGGCACTGAATTCAAGACTCAGGACTGTCACAAAACAAATCTAGAGAACATATGGGATCCCATGGAAGGGCAGGTTAAGGAGGAAAGTTGCTAGGATACACAGGTATAGTCTTTCGGTCAGAAGTAATTAAACACAGGGCTTCCCTATGACCCAGCAATTCTACTCCTAGGTATGTAGAACATAATTAAGGACACCCTGAAGCTACCAGCACCACGATGATCATTGTAGCATTGTTTACTGTAGCCAAAATATGGAATCAACCCAGATGCCCCTCAGTGGAAGAATGGATAAAGAAAATGTACACAATGGAATTCTACTCACCCAGAAAGATGATATTGTACCATTTGTCAAGAAATGGAAAAACTTGGAAAAAATTGTAGTAAGTGAAGTAAGCCAGACCTAAGGAAACATGGGTTGCATGTTTTCCCTCATTTGTGGTAGGTACAATCTGCTATAAATCTACAAGTAAACACGCTGGATGGTTAAAAAAAGTACACTGGGACCCAACAAATTATACAGGATTCTAACCCTTCACACAGAGTGAGACCAAAGGAGGATATACTTAGCAGAGGATCACAAAGACTCAATAACTATATGCATCTGATTATATAGCATAATATTTATTGAAGTGAACTTCAGGAAATGGCAACAATAATTTTTTTTACTCCCTTTGTTGAGGTTTTTATTTTTTTTCCTTTTGTCTTTTTCGTTCATTTATCTGTCTTTGAGAGAATAAGGGGTTCAGAATGGTTGAACAAAGGGTGAACAAATGTAGCAGTGATACTAGACACTATATTGAAAATGAACTATATAACTTGTGGGTGGGGATGGGAGGGAAACACTGGGAGAGAGCGAGGGAAGGGGCGACACTATTAAAAAAGAAATGTATTCTTTCTGTGATTTGCATAACTGTAACTCTTCTATATATCACCTTAGTAATAGTAGTTAAAAAAAAGAAGTGGGGAGAGCCTGGTGATTACTATAAAATCAATATCATCACCCCTTGTCTTAATCAGTTTTTGTTGCCATATTTGAATTTATTCCTTACTTTTCTAGGTGCTAGATGTCCAAAAGCCTGCTACTAGCAACTTGTTGTGTCACAGTGTAGTGGCCAGCATCACAGAGTAAGACAGAGCAGCTGCTAACTTGAGATTCTTCTTCTTGGAAGCTTCTAATCTCATACTCAGTATGACACTGAATCCGAGTGATTTCCTGAAGTATCCACTTCCAGACATCATTAAAATGACTTGGAGGGTTAAGTTTTCAACACAGGATTTGCATGTGTATGTGTATATATTTGTGTGTGTGTGTATGTGTGTGTGGTGTGTGTGTGTGTGTGTGTGTGTGTGAAAGCTTTAAACCAAAGCACCTCTACTATAGTGGCTGTAGGTGATTAAAAACAATTAGGGAGTGGACTCAGTTGGGTTTGGTCAAGGTGAATAATTTTTAGATTTGCTTATTTCTCTTTAGACACAAAAAAACTCCTCACAGATATATAGTCACTTTGATAAAAGATCACCAAATTTCTGTCACGAAATATAGAGAGAAGGTTGGAACTATAGGTTGGGTTTCTGAGTTGATTCTAGGATATTCTTGAAAGAGTACATCATGTCCAAAAGCCAAAGAGCAAAAATAACTGCATTGCTTTTAGCTCATTGAGGTTGGTTTATTGTGACATGTTCATGGAAGAAAGATAAGAACACAGGTTTATGAAATAACTAAGACAATGAATGAAGACCTTTAATGAGTTTTATTTTATTATTGTTCTTAACTAGTTTACAAAGTGGTTTCGACTCAGTATCATGTCCATTTATGAGTACAATGCTTCTTGACCGTAAGGACAGTGCCATGCCCTACTTTGGAATTCAGGCCACTGCTAATAGGGGAAGGTTTGAGTTAGAAACACCTGGTAAGCACCTAGGGAATGATACAGATGGGAACTGACACATACCTGAGTTACAGAGTGCTGCGGACGTGGAGAAGATGAGAAGGGATTTTGTAAAATACAATTGGCATGATTTGGTGATGTATGTGTTGTGAGCCTTTGGTGGGAGGAAAGAGACAAAGATGGCAGCTGCATTTCTGGTTTAGATGGTGGGCCTGGCGAGGTGGATGGATTTGGAACAATGCAATGTGATTAGAAAATCAGGCAAAAGAAGTTGATGGGAAAGAAGGCTGACCACTTACAGATACGTTGAGGAGGAAATATTGCAAGACAAGCAAGAAAAAGATCATCTGAAGTTTTAGAAAGTTGGATTTAGGAGACGTCAACTCGTGGATGGCAATGAAGATAATGAAAGTGGATGTGATGGCTAAGGCAAAGCCTTAAGTTCAGCATATCTGACACACACATAATCATCAGGCGCTCAGGGAGTTGGCGATTCCTCTCCTCTCCAACTGGGCAGCTCAGCAATCTGCCAGCTCAGCAGCTCTGAGTTAGCTCAGTGGAACTGGCTACTACCAGCAGCTGAACTCTGATTCCTTCTTTTTGACCAATGCCATTTCATTGACAGAGAGGCTCCCTGTCCCCTTTGGAACGCTTCTGTGCAAATATAGAATAATGCATTGATACAGTCCCACCAATAAGACCCCCATTTAAAATCTTTCTGTGATGTGTCAGACCATGTTGCACCTGGACATGTTTGTGGCTGAGGCTTGAGACTGTGTTTACACTGTTATTTCCTTCTTTTAGATTTTCTTCCAGAACTCTTCTTTATATTTTTAATGCATAACCTTGGCAGTGTGTGGTAGGTGGTGTGTGTGTGGGGGGGGGGGGGGTATGTGTGTCTGTGTCTGTGTGTCTGTCTATGCATATGCCTCCTTGTAGGACATCTATCTTCACTTGACTTAAAGAAAGTGATTTGAACTAATTAATGACCTGAAAGTCCAAGTCCTGGCTAATATGCCAAAGAAACTCACTGGATGTTAGCTTAAAAGATTAGGAGCATGGAGTTTATTCTACTCGGAAATGATTGCAAGATTTTATGCAAGAATGATATGGTTTTCAAATTTCTTCCAGAGCATTAGCATTAAATTCTGCAATAAGAATAAAAACCAGATGCCTCAAAACCACCTTTGAAAGGAGGATCTCACAGTAGGGAAGGGTTCCTCTGATATTTTGGATCTGGGTTATCCCCAACAGTTTCATGTGTTGAAAGGTTGGTTCCTAGGGACATGCTATTGGAAAGTGATGGAATCTTTGAGCAGTAGAACCTGTGGGAAGCTATGTTCTTGCAGAGGATTTTAGCACCATGTCTCTTCCTCTTTCTCTTCCTCTATCACTTTGCTCTTGGCCATGAAAAAAATGTTTCCGCTCTGTTATTCATTCCCCAAACCTGTACCATCTTACCAAAAAGAAAGATGGGCTAAAATCCCAAAAGCAACTGGGCTAAGCGAACAGATTAAAACCTCCTAAACTGTGAGCTAAGATAACATTTCTTCTTTATACATTGGTTATCTCAGGTATTTGTTATAGCAATCAAAACTGACTAATATAGCTCCTGGAACTTAGGACTCAAAATCTTGCTCTAAATATACCTTTTTGTAAGTTTATGAGTTCTGTGTCTTGACCAAGTCAATTTTTCTCCTTTAAGACTCTTTCCTTTATACTCCTGTGGTATTGATCATTTCAAAATCATACAAACAGTAACTCAAGTCTTTATTAAAATTTGTTTTTTTAGTGATAATTATTTTTATAGTAAAAAATATTCGAGTGCATATCCCATGTTGAGAATTACCTTGAATACATTACATGCAGTAACTTATTCAATGTTTACAAAAACCCTGTAAGGCAAGTACTTTGCTTCTTCTTTATAAGAAATGACAGAAACCAGGGCAAATACATAAATTAACCAGCTAATTTTAATGATTGAGTCAGGATGGAAGTAAAGCATCTTACTTTTAGGATCCTCACTCAACTGTTCTAACATCCAACCCCCTAGTAATAAGCAGAATAATATACAAGTATAGAACCTTGAGGTCTATGGTTAACAAGGCCCTCTCTACATACAACCAGTGATACTTAGGGCTTAATTTCTACCTATTTGTGTTTAAACCTGTTCCTTGTTCTGGATATCAGTTGAGTATCCCTCACTTGGTCTCCTCATTCTGGAGTACTGCCTGTGGCATCTGCTGTGTCTGGTAGGTTGTCAAAAGGAATTACGTCGTTTTCTGTGTTGAGCCTACCTCCATGAGGGAGCAGGTCCAAGCCTGCATTTCCATGAACAGAGCAAACCCAGAATACACACAGGAGTCGCCCACTTCTTCCACCCAAGTGTAGGTGGCTATAAGGAGTGGTTGGTGATTTTCTGTTTTGTCTGGTAGAATTCCATTCTGTCTTTTGTCTGCACTGTCGGAAGGAATCATGACAGTGCTTTGTTCTCCTCTCTAGTATCAGTCCTCATTTGCACATAGTAGGTTCGTGAGAAATGTGTATTAGAAGATAAATGTGTAGTAGAAGATAAATTAGTAGAGAGCAATTTCAATGTAGTTCAATCCTAATTTTTAGCACCTGGCTTCCTGCCTTCCCATTCCTCCAAAACCTTCTTAAAATTTTAATCCACTGAACACTTTTTAAAACAGGTCACACAATTTGGTGGTAACTTAATATATTCTCCTAGAATTCTCTATTAATTAACTTAGTGATTTAATAATACTGGGTTTTATTGTCATTTTATAGGGCTTTGCTAATACTTCATTTTTATTCTCATCCCCACTCCTTAATCTGAAATAATTTTTACTATCGTCTAGCAAGCACTTTTTTATTCCTCATAATCAATATTAATTTCATTCTAAGATCCTATTTTGAGATGGAGCTGTTTGCTTGGTTGAAGTCTGGAGATCAAGAAGTAGTTTGTAGACTCTATGTTTTCAAAGAAAATTTCTTATTAAGATAATTATCTGCCTGGCTGGCAGAATAATTTCAATCACATTGTTGCAGAGCTCACACACCGATGTAGTTCTGTCTCAAGGTGACATGGTCATACTCAGAGAGATTGCCACAGCTTGAGGGAAAACGGCATTGAGGCTGGAAGTAAAAGGGGTCCAAGGCCAGGTGGTGATTACCCGTTGCCCTGGATTCCTGTACAGTTGGCATGACCAGGTTTGGCATTGGGAGACAGAAGCCCATCTCTCCAAACTCTCAGAAGCATTTGACATGCTATGTGGAATGAAGGCTCCAGGAACAAAGCCATCCATAGGAAGGAGCCAAGAAATGAAAGAGAGAGAGGTGGCTAGGACCCAAAGGGAATGTTCAGGAGATTTGGAATGTTCAGGAGATTTGCAGTGTTCTGAAAACTCTCCTCTGGGTATTAATAGGAAGGTTTTGCTCTATATTCCAAGTATTTTGTGAAGTTGAGAAAGTCACCCCAATTGTCATAAAACTAAAAGGGGTTTCAGTAGAAATTTTTATTAAGATGAATAATGGAATTAATTTATTCATCATTTCAAAAGTGAAGATTTTACTGTATAATTGCCTAGCAGGAAAAAATAAGAAATTATTTCTGAATTTTCTGCAATCAACATTTCTGAAAATTCAGAAATTTTTATTGTTAAGAGAATGTTACCAGTTTAATAGGGTGATATTTTCCTCTCCGTTCTCTTCTTTCTTTCTTTCCCTCCCTCCCCCCTCCCTCTCTCCTTCCTTCCTTCCTTCCTTCTTCTTTCATTCCCTCCTTTCTCCCTCCCCTCTCTCGTTCTCCCAGTTTGTTTTGGTGCCAGAACTGGTCTTTGAACTCAGGGTTTGGGCACTGTTTCTTAGCTTTTTTACTTAAGGCCAGTGCTTTACCACTTGAGCCACAGCTTTATTTCTGGATTTGTGGTGGTTAACTGAAAGTTAGAGTTTCACAGATTTTCCTAACTGGGTTGGCTTTAAACCACAGTCCTCACATCTCAGCCTCCCGAGAAGCAATTGTGTAGATTTGTATAGGGAAAATGCAGCAATTTGGAACAATTCTTTTAAAAGGGAAATAAATAGCCTCATAATAAAGTGACCCCTGGTTCACAAATACATCCATAAGTTGACAGAGCTGGAGGCAGCAGCAGCAAGAGGACTGGAATGAACCTGCATCTATTTTCTCTATGTTTGTACATTAATCCTTTTCCACACTCTCATTTTCTGGCTTATGAAAATCGTCTAGCATCCTTTTCCCTCCCTCCTTTTCCTTTGATTGTCTCCCTTTTCCCAGATTTCCTTTTGTTTCTTCAATTTCTCTCTTAGATATTTTTCAATAGCCACGCTGATTTTTAAAGTTACAGTAATTTCTTTGAACCGCATTTCTTTTAGGTGGGCTCATGTATTAGAACACTCAAACTTCAGGGTAATAGTTATACCGTTAAATATATTTTAATTACTTCAATAATCTTTTAGGTCCTATTAGGGTGCATTTTGTATTTTCATTTCCCTTTTTTATCTTGCCCTTCAATAGCCACTTAGGAATGAGGTATGAAGAATCTTCTCCAGTTGTGCATATGTGCATATGTGCTCAGGTTACCTTGCCTGGATAGGGGAAGACTTGTGAACTCCAGTCACGTTTTCCAGTTCCAAGTCTGCTGCTCTTTCCAGTCTGTCCCCACCCCCGATCACGAAAGTCTCTTGTCTCACACTTCCAGTCTCACACTCTGCAATCTGCTCTCTAAGTAGATGCCCAACTGGCCTTTTTAAAATGCAGGTCTGTTGTTGCCTTAAGATGACATAAAAGGTTTCTCACTGCTCATGTGATAAAGCTCTACATATTTCATCTGCTCACAGGTCCATAAGACATGGCCCTGCCCCGTTTCCCCTCTTCCTTTCCACACCAAACACACCACCAGCCTTTGAGCTTTCACTTTGCTTTGCTCTGCCTCTCTCCAACCCCACGAGGCTCCCTTTGTTCGGTTTGTCATGGTCTTCTTTGTCCCTTCTACCTTCAGATATTGGCTCAAGTACTGATTCTTTGGATATCTTTCTCTTCACTCCTAGATCAGCAACTTTCTTCTCTGATATCTGGGCATAGTGTTACCTTCAATGACATGAACTATTTGATACACTTTTACAAATATTTGACCAGTATTTATCTTCTTCAATGAACTTTAAGCTCCATGAGGCTAGCAGCTTTGTCTTTATTTGCTCACGATTATATCCCAAAGGTACTCACAAAGGATTTCTTAAATGATGTTAAAGATAATGAAATCTAATTATCTAGGGGTCAAGAAAATATAATTTTACCACATTACCTAGCATGGAAGGATATGGCTTTGAGGATTGATTTGACCATTTATTTTCATTTTTATATACCCCCCTCTCATTCTCTGTGCCTGTGCATATGTTTGTGAGTACTTGAGGCTTGAACTCAGGGTCTTGAGAGATTTTGTTCATGGTTCATAATCTATCACTTGAGCCACAGCTTCACTTTTGACTTTTTGCTAATTAATTGAAGATAAGAGCCTATAGGATTTTTCTACCCTGGCTGTTTTTGATCCATGATCCTTGGATCTATCTGGCCTGTAGCTAGGATTATTGGTGTGAACCACTGACATCAGGGCAATTTGACAATTTCTTAGGTATTGTGTGCAACACAGTACGAAAATTGAAATGATCTGAATTAAGATGATCTGAATTAAGATGATCTCAAAAGCTAAGATAAACCATTTATAAAGTAACTGGTCACACCAGTTGACAAGAACAACCTCATATGCTTTGTCTGTAGTGAATTTTTTTCTGATCACTAAAGCCAAGGTGAATATTCCTCTTACTACTTTGCAAAGTCCTAAGCTCTTTTTTTGGGGGGTCCGGTCGTGGGGCCTGAACTCTGGGCCTGGGTGCTGTCCCTCAGCTCTTCAGCTCAAGGCTAGCACTCTACCACTTGAGACACAGTGCCACTTCTGGCTTTTTTTCTTTTTGCTTATATGGTGCTGAGGAATTGAGGAATCAAACCCAGGGCTTCAGAAATGCAGGGCAAGCACTCTACCACTGAGCCACTTTCCCAGCCCGTCCTAAGCTCTTTAAATTCCCCTCCTCCCAATTCAACTCTGACCCTTGTTTCTCAGGGCAAGAAACATATCTTGCTTCTCTTTGCCTGTTCACATTCTCATGCAATTTCTAATACTGCAGAGACTTGAATACAAGGCCTTGAATTCTTGCATGGCTGTTTTGCTCAAGATTTGCATTCTACCACTTGAACTACAACTCTTCTTCCAGCTTTTTGGTAGTTAGTTGGTGATGAGTCTCATGGACTTTTCTACATGGTCTGGCTTTGAACTATGGTACTCAGATCTCAGGAGTCTAGGTATGAGCCACTGGCACCCAGCATTAACTTGCATTTGTTGAATGAATCTATTTGTTCCATTAAGGAATGCAAACCATTTAGACATCAATCAGGAAGAACTAACTTAGCAAGTGTTGTATAGTAGTTGAAAGGATGTTTGTGGGTCACAAGCCAATTGAGCTGCAATGTTCTCTGGCTATAGTGTTCCACCTATAATACACTTGTTTCATGGAAAGGTAATGAGAAATAGGTCCAGGTAACTTTATTGCTTGTATTGTTATCATCTCAGATTCATTTTACCTCTTCCATTGGAGACTGTGGTTTGGTGGGGAAAATGGTGGGCTTATTATTTTATCTCTAATTTCTGTCATTCCTTAGATCTCTGACCTCTGACAATTCTCATGGATCTCTGACTTCTCACATGGAATAGAAACAATGGTATCTTCTTCTTGAACTTGTCGCTGTAGCTTGTGAGACAGGTGCAAATTTCGTTACCATGTGAGTGTTCCCACTCCTTCCTTTCCTTATCCCGCCAGCTTCAACCCACTGAAGAAAATTTTGTCTTTGTCTGCAGCATGCTCAGCTTTCTTCTTCCTTCATCCTAATGAGAATTCTGTCTTTGACAGGGAGTGCTGCGGGTTTTGTGATGTAGAATCAAGGGAATAAGCAAAGAGAGATGTGACTGGAGAGGTGGGAGGTAGCGGGGAGAGGAACAAAAGACCACAGCCTCATGGCAGGGGCTCCAGGAGGAGTCTGGGAGAGCAAGGCTGGTGAGGGAAGAGCTTTAAGTCAGCTGCAGGGCAGAGGAGGAGCTGGAGTTGAGAGTCAAGGTTTATTTGTCTTGTTTATTTTATTTTGGAAATGTTGTTTTGCCTGATGAACTGGATTCTCCCTGCTGTTAATTAAAGGACTACACACTACAAGTTCTTTAATATCTACTTAGGGCATTTGGACTAAGATTCTTTATGGCACTGGGCATTGAACCTAGGGCCTTATACTTGAAGATGATTCTAAGCAAAATGAACCCCAAGATGTGGAAACAAGAGGTTTTTCTTTATTGCTGTTGTTTTTAATGTACTATGTGATTTCTTGTTTCTTTTGTATTTTCCCCTATGGTTTATCCCCTGTTGTCACTATATTTGATTTTGCTACTCTGGGTATATACATTTATCTGAATTAGGGAAGGGAAGGGGAAGAACAAAATGGTGAACCAAAGGACTAAAGGGGAACAAACACAACAGTGATACTCACAAGAAAATATGGTGGAAATGATCTGTATAACTGGGGGGAGTTGAGGGAAGGGAAAGAGGGAGAAAAATGAGGGAAGGGATGACAAGTTTGACAAGAAATGTACTTATTACCTTACTTATGTAACTGTAACCCCTCTGTACATCATCTTGTTGATAAAAATTTAAAAAATAAATTAAAAAGGTATTTTTTTCTTTTTATATTTCACTATTTTTTCTTTTAAAATAATTTTTATTGCAAAAATATTGTACAGAGGGGTTACAGTTACCTGAGAAAGGTAATGAGTGCATTTCCTATCGAGCATTGTTACCTCCTCCTCCCTTTCCTCCTACCTCCACAACTCCCCCCCTCCTCCCAGCCAAAGTTGTAAAGTTCGTTTTCAACATAGGGTCTTGTACATATGTGGCTCAACCTGTATCCTTATTTAAGCATTTTGTTGTTTTTCTTCCCTTCCCCAAATTAGATAAATGTACATACAAGATGCAGGGCATTGGAATCAAATACAGTGAAAACAGGGGTTATACCATGGGGGAAAAACATGACAAAGCAACAAAAAAATCACATAGTACATTTTAAATATGTTAGAAACAATAGCAAGAAAGAAAAAAACCACTTGGGTACCCATCTTGGGGTTCATTTCACTTAGCATCATCTTACATGGTCATATGTACATAGCTTTTGACCCTTTCTGCTTGTCCTGGACATATGCTAGTTACTGCAAATAAGGGAAACCATGGGAACTATGTTTCTTTGGGCCTGGCTTACTTCACTTAAGATGATTTTTTTCCAAGTCTTTCCATTTCCTAACAAATAGGATAATGCCATTCTTTCTGATGGAGGCATAGAATTCCATTGTATATTTATACCACATTTTCTTGATCCATTCATCTACTGAGGGGCAACTGGGTTGGTTCCATATCTTATCTATGGTAAATAATGCTGTGATAAACACATTGTTGTGCTGGTAGCTTTAGTATATCCTTGTTTGTGATCGTTTGGGTAAATGCCCAAAAGTGGGATTGCTGAGTCATAGGGGACCTCTATGTGTAGTCTTTTGAGGAACCTCCATACTGCTTTCCAAAGGTGGAACAAGTTTATATTCCCACCAACAAAAAGGGTTATCTTTTTGCCACATCCCTTCTAGCATCTCTTGTTACTAGATTTCTTGATTATAGCCATTCTAACTGAGGTGAGGTAGATTCTCAATGTTGTTGGTTTTTTTGTGTGCTTTTATTTTTGTTTTTTTGTTTTTGTCAGTCATGTGGCCCGAACTCTGGGACTGGGCGCTGTCCCTGAGCTCTTCAGCTCAAGGCTAGCACGCTACCACTAGTGCTACAGTGCCACTTCAGGCTTTTTCTGCATATGTGGTGCTGAGGAATCAAACCCAAGGCCTCATTCATTCTTGGCAAGCACTCTACCACTGAGCCACCTTCCCAGCCCTCAATGTTGTTTTGATTTGCATTTCTTTTATGGCTTAGAGAAGTTGAGCATTTCTTTGTGTGTCTATTGTCCCTTTTTATTTCTTCTTCTGAGAAGTTTCTCTTGTAGTCTTTAGCCCATTTATTAATGGGGCAGTTGTTTCTTTGAGGATTTGTTGGGGGATTTAATTTTTTGAGTTCTAAGTATATTTTAGATATGAGACCCTTGTCCATTGTGAAGATATTCTCCCAATCTGTGGGCTTTCTATTGGTCTTGCTAGCTATGTCCTTTGTCATGCAGAAGCTCTGCAGTTTCATGCAATCCCATTTGTCCAACTGAAAAAGTTGTTATTTTTGAGATAGGGTCTTATTTCAGATGGATTCCAAATCCTCCTGACTTTGCTTTTCACATATTAGATATTAAAGATTCATACGCCCGTAACCAGCCTGGACTGTAAGTCATTAACTCAATCACTATTCTCAGATTCAACAGAGGAAAGTTCAGGTTTCAGGGGGTGACTATAATCACATGCCTCCTAATGGTGGTCCCATAAGATTATAATGGAACCAAAATATTCTTATTACCTTATTACCTAGTGACATTACAGCTATGGTAATGTAATGTTTTGATACAACACTTGGTCACATGCCTTCAGTGAGATCAGTAAATGGATCTACCACATTGTCAGTATCATAAAAGTATAGCACATTTAATTATGTACAGTAATAAGACTTGATAATAATGATAGGTGATTATGCTTCTAGTTTATGTATTTATTATACTTTTAATCTTTATTTTAGAGTGCATTATAAAAAATAGTGTACTGAAAATGGAATGTCCTATGGAACCGGCAGCAGCCTCCAGCATCCCATGTTTATACCTTTCCTGATTGCATCAAGAGGCAACATAGAGTGATTGACCTATACTTGGCTAGTTTTGAGTAAGTGCTCACTATGAGGTTCTCTCAATAAGGAAATTGTGTAGTGATGCATTTGTCAGATATATCCTTGTTGCTAAGCAAAACATGACTGTACTTAAATGCAGTAATGTATGCAGAGCCCCTGAGCACATATCAGACACTTGATAAATTACTGCCATTGTCTGTATACCAAATGGCCCTACGGACACCATCCTGGGTTAGGTACAGAAAATGAAGTAGCAGATGAAGGAAGTTATTGATGTAGATCACCCTGAAAGCCCTCTTGGCGTCAATTATTTGAGTGTTTCTAGGGGAAACGGAGTTTGGGGCTTGAATTATTTAGACAATTGATCTGAATCTCTGCTTTCCTTTCCCCAAAAAGTCAGAAGGCACTGAGGGCTTGTTGCAGAGTTGACTTCTGTTGGTTGCTTTTCTTTCCCAGATTACTTATTGACAGTAGTGAAGAAGGGCTTCGGTTCTCCAGTCAGCTGTCACTCATGAGTGGGATTGTTGATTCCTATTGGGTAGATTTGTGCTGATGGGGCATGTCAGCCTCTGGAGTGGTGGTAGGGGGAAGGAGCTACATGATGATTCAAACTGCCCAAGCTGGGTTGACCTTCGCGATTGACACTGGCAGGTTGAGGACTCTGTGGAAAGGATAGCAGCTGTGGATAGCAGTTAAAAAAAAGATCTTTAAAAAAAAGCAAATAAATAAATAAAACACAAAAAGAAAAAGGGAAATTTTAACATCAAAGGGAAGAGATGCTAGGAAAGATAAAGAGAAGTTTCTGATGACTTAGTTCTCACGGGTGGCTTTCTTCGCTTCTCCCTTTTGACACACTTGTCTGTGTTCTGGGGGAAAACAGAGGGAAACATTCTCACTGGTTTTTGTCAAGTGAAAGATGTTTAGTATGGTAATCAGCCCCTTCTGAGGAAGATGTGGGTAGAAACTCAGTCCCAGCAGCAATGATTATACAGTCCTTAATTGTCTCTGGTGTGAGCTCAGACCAAACAAAAGATAATGACAAGAGGGGGCGCTAACAAAAGAGGAATTTTCAAATCATGTACGATGGATGGTCTGGACTTCTGGAATCATGAGGCAGTATCACTCATGATGAGGGAGTTGGACAAATCCTACTTTCTACCTCAGCACTTGTGACAGCCAATGTTTTGATCTTTGCTTTTGTTTTTAATTTCCAGAGCTTGATTCCCCAGAAGGAATTGAGTATCACTTGCTCAGGAACCTGGGCTGAATCCTAATCAGCTGGCATCCTCCTATACCCAATGAAGCTTTACCTGAAATGGCATGAGCGACAACTTTCAGACAGGAGTGGCCCAGAAGCTTGCCTTAGCTGACACGGGCAGCTGCTGTTGTCTCTTCTTGGTGAATAAAAATAAGCCTGTACTCTCCAGTGGAATTTGGACGGACACCTTTAATAGCAGGCATTGCCATTCACTTGCCGCTCATCCATTCAGCTCTCTACCTAAAGGCAAGACCACTTGGGGGAATCATGTGAGCTTTGCAGCCAAATGACTTGCTCAGTCGTCTGCAAGCTGTGAGACTGTTGGAAGGGAGACAGGGAGACAGTGGTGGAGCACCTGTGACTCATGCCTATAATCCTAGCTACTCAGGAGGCTGAGATCTGAGGATCACAGTTTGAAGCCAGCTAGAATAGAAAAATTAACAAAACTTGTCTACAATTAACCACCAGAAATCCAGAAGTGAGGTGAGTCAAGCTATAGCTCAAGTGGTAGAGTGCCAGCCTTAAGTAAAAAATAGCCAAGAATAGCCAAGTAAGCACATGAGGTTTTGAGTTCAAACCCCAATACTGGCACAAAAAGGAAGAAAGGAAGGGAGGGAGAGAGAGAAGAAGGGAAGGAAGGAAGGAAGGAAGGAAGGAAGGAAGGAAGGAAGGAAGGAAGGAAGGAAGGAAGGAAGGATGGATGGGTGACATAGGAACACTCAGAAATCTTATTAAAATGATGATTGTGATACAGCTGGTTCTGGACAGAGACCTACAGTTTGCTGGCACTACTGATCTCTGGGCCACACTTTGACTAAAGAGACAGTGGACATGGTATTTCAGGAACTATCTCCACATCTGCAATGGTTCCTCAACTTGTTTCTCTGATGGCCTTTTGTACCCAACTAGTCCTGTTTCAGTGGCATTACCCTTGGTTCATCTATAATTTTGTTTTGTGCTGGGACTGGGGCTTGAACTCAGGACCAGGGTGTTATCCCTCAACTTTTTCGTTAAAGGCTGTCACTCTACCACGTGAGCCACAGCAACATTTCTGGCTTTTAACTGGTTAGTTAGTTAGACTCTTTCCTGTTTCTGGTAGCTTTGAACTTCAGTCCTCAGATCTCAGCCTCCTGAGTAGCTGGGATTACAGTAGCTGGTGCTACTGGCACCCAGCAATCCACAATTTTTTTAAATTTTGGGTTACAGTTACGTAAGTGAGGTAACAAGAACATTTCTTGTCGAGCATTGTTATCCTCTTCTCTGTTTTTCTCTCACTACCCTCCCTTACCTCCCTCACTCTCCCCCGCTCCAAGTTGTAAAGTTCATTTCCAATATAGTGTCTTGTGGGTATCATTGTTGCAATGGGTCATGCAATGGGTCATGTCCTTGTTTAAGTGTTTTGTTATTCCCCTTCCCCTCCCCAAATTAGGCAAATGTAGATAGAAGATGCAGGGTACAGTGACAACAGCGGGAAGAACATACAAAGGAAACAAAAAAATCATGTAGCACATTCAAAACAACAACAAAGAAAGACCTCTTGTGTCCATATCTTTGGGTTCATTTTACTTAACATCATCTTATATGGTCATATATATACAGCTTTTGAGCTTTTCTGGTCATCTAATAAAATTGTCCTAGATGTATACTAATTATTGCAAATGAGGGAAACCATGGGGCCTATATTTCTTTGGATCTGGCTTACTTCACTTAATATGATTTTCTCCAAGTTTTTCCATTTTCTAACAAATGGGGCGATGTCATTCTTTCTGATGGAGGCATAGAATTCCATTACACACACACACACACACACACACACACACACACACACACACACACACACACACACACAAACACACATTACATTTTCTTGATCCATTCATCTACTGAGGGGCATCTGGATTGGTTCCATATCTTAGCTATGGTGAATAATGCTGTGATAAACATAGTTGTGCTGGCAGATTAATATGGTCTTGTTTGTGATCATTTGGGTAATGCCCAGAAGTGGGATTGCTGGGTCATAAGGGAACTAGCTCTATGTGTAGTCTTTTGACTACTACTCCATACTATTTTCCAGAGTGGTTGAACAAGTTTACACTCCCACCAACAGTGCAGTAGGGTTCACTTTTGGCCACATCCCCTCCAGCATCTGTTGTTATTAGAGTTCTTCATTATAGCCATTCTAACTGGGGTGAGGTGGAATCTCAATGTTGTTTTGATTTGCATTTCCTTCATGGCCAGAGAAGTTAAGCATTTCTTCTTGTGTCTAATGGCCATTCTTATTTCTTCTTCAGAGAACTCCCTCTTTAAGTCTTTGGCCCACTTATTAATGGGGCGGTTGTTTCTTGAGGATTTGTTTTTGGAGGATTTATTTTTTTTTGAGTTCTAAGTATATTTTAGATATGAGGCCCTTGTCTGTTGTATAGTTAGTGAAGATCTCCTCCCAGCCTGAGGGTTTTCTATTAAGAAAGACAAGGGAGCAAGCTTCTTGGGGCTTGCATTCACAGCCTAGCGATTGTGTGACGTCCCTCTATTTAACTAGCAGGACAAGAATTCTCTCTCTGTGGCTTCAGCTCATCCCACGTTTTGCCCAACAATGATGAAAGGCCCTTGTGTTTGCAGCTACCTTTTGCGGATTGGTTGGTAGGTTTGAAAGCACCTGCTTCTCCAGAGGTCAGCAAACACCTGGGAAATAATTTTTCGTGCTGACAAGGACTACATGAATTGCCCTGCATCTGGAACAAATCGTTGCATGGCTGCCTGAGCTGTTAGTGAAGGTTGCGATGAGGAAAATGAACTGGGCCACTGGACTTGAGGGCAAGAGAAGAGCAGCTACAGGATCATGGGATGCTGTGACCTCACACGTCAGCTGTGAAGCAACCTGCGTGGGTTGAGAGGAGGAGAGGATGAAAATTGACTCAGCAACCCAGGCAATCCAGTGGACAATGAGGAGAGGCGAGAGATGAGAAAGGAAAGGGGAGGACAGAGGAGGGAAAGGAAAGAGGGAATGTGAGAGGGAGAGGGAAAAGGGAGCAGGAGGGGGGTGGTGAGAGATCGTGGTGGACTTCGAAGTACCATCATGTGTGCTTGATGTCCGGAATGTGTCCCATGAAATGTGCCTTTAGATAATTCTTCCTCAATCCAGTGTCATAGATGTCATCTGAATAAACCTAGAAACACTATCCACCTATACACTAAGGCTCTGTGAACAATCTAATGGGATCATTACCAGCTATGTGGCCTATCATTGCTGAAGTATTGCTATGGGGTGCAAAACTGTATATGAGTCCTTGATGCAAATACTACATGCTAAAACCTGTCATCCATCAAGAGCCCCTCTGTGCCAGTGGCTGTGTCCTCCTACCTATTTGTACTGTTCCATTCATGCCCAGAACCAATCATTGAAGTAGGTAAGGTGTGTTTTGGGGATTGGCTCATGTTGTTGGTGAAGAAACTAGAGGCTTAGGAAGGTGGAGTGAGTCACCCGAGGGTATGGCAGTAAATGGTTTCCCTAATTACTGGGGAAGCAGTGTCCTGTGGAAGCAACTCCAAAATGAAAAGGATGTATAGGAGTGGCACAGCCACTTTCTCCCCTTTGGCTTGGCCTTCTTTCCAGCATGCCAACTTCCATTTCACAAGCACCTTGTGATTTCTTCAGGCTTCCCTTTGAAGTTCTTCCTGCTCCCAACTTTGTTCTACCCTTCTAGCTGCTTCCTGCCTTCCATCCTTTCCCCTTGAAAATATCCTTTCTCATTCAGAATCAACATGCCCCATGTTCATTGCCTTTTGTAGGTGTCTTCTGCAATCACAAACGTGGTACCTGAAGGTGGGTTACTTCTTCCGGGACACTACATTACGGGCAATAGTTTTCTCACTGAGTTCTCTTCCCTGGCAACATGCCAGGGGCTGCAGACCAACTAGTCCTGAGTTAATACAATTCAGCCCTATGCCAGGTTAACAGTCAGGTGGAAATGGCACATTGAAACTCAACACTGCCTATCAGCAGTTGGCTACTTCGCCTGACATTTTCTAACTCTTTAGAATGTTACTCTGACATTTCATCTCTTCTCATTTCTTTAACAATTCCTTTCCTTTGATTTCTTCTCCAAGTATACTGCTCTCCCTGTGGTGCGTTGAAAGAATAGCCTCCCAAAGATATATTCACTGTCCTAATCCCCAGAACCTGTGACTATCTCTTTATACAGCAAATGATGTGATTAAGTGAAATTTTTGAAAGGAAGAGCTTGTCCTGGATTATCAAAGTAGGTCCTAAATCCAATCATAAGTGACCTTTGAGAGAAAAGTGTGGGGAGTCTGGGGACTGACACAGGAAAGGGAGAGCCATGACACCCGAGTTATGCAGCCACAGGCACAGAAAGCCACAGCCACCAGAAGCAGGAGGAAGCAGGACCAGATTTTTCCTTATAGCAATGAAGGGATTATGGCCCAGACTTGGCTTTGGTTTTGAACTTTAGCCTAAGGCCCTGGAAGAACACATTTCCATTGCATAAGGTCACCAAATCTATGGAAATTTGTCACAGTGAGGCTAGGAAATGCATATCCCATCGCATGATGTCATCCTCCAGAAACATCGCCTTCTCTATAGCAGTACTTTCTTCCAATCTTTACTTTCTCAGTTTAAGAGTCTCTGATCTATTTCTTCTCCCTCACCATCTTCCAGTCAAGTTGGCTTTGCACATACTGGGCCATAGCTACCTCTTATGGTCTCCTGTCCAAGCCAGCCTGTTGCTGTCCATCAGAGCAATGTTCTCCTTATCTAGCATCGCATGGAATTTGGCCCATCTTTTCTGGATGGGTGCCTCTTCTTCTGCAGATCTTTGAAAGGCTAGCTGTGTTAGGGTTCCATCCTGTCCCCCACCCCTCCAAGCTTTCTATCCACGCCCCTTGCTCTTAAGCTTAGTCAAGAGGCCCATGGTTTCCTTGGGGTGGGGTGGGGACTCTGTTGGAGTCTTGCTACAAAGCACAGTCACTACTCAGTTGGCTTTTCACTTCCACAAATCAAGTTGACTCTTCTTCCTTTGAGTTTGTTAGACTCAAAAGAGGCAATCACACATGGCCATTAAATGCAGAAGTGCATTAAATTTATCAGTAGAGGCTGCTGACCTGGTGGGACTCCGACATATGGTCTTTAATCAAGGCACCTGTTTTTAGCTGTCCTGGTTTTTCCAACATCTTTTGTGCCACATGGTAGAGGTACAATCACAGAGAGGACCAGGAATGGGTACTCAGAGGAGGGTTTCAGATTAGCCTTTTGACAAGGTTTATCCAACCATTGCTTGAGGTGATAGGAGACTCTCACTGGACTTGAGCCCAGCCTCTTTACCCTGGTTCATCTGGACATGCAGCACATTTATTATTTGCTCTGCCAGTGGTACCAATCCAGAAGTGATCAGTAAGAGAACTCTATCTGAGAAGAATCAGTCAGGGGTCAGCCTGGGAATGAAATGTTGCTGTTGCTGCTAACTGCACAGCTGTAGTTACCTTCTATCAAGTCTGAGAGCAGTGGATCAGAACCATTTCTGTGATTACACTTACATAGGCCAAGGGTAGAATGGAGTCGTGTTCAGCACTGAAGTGGGACCCTCTGGTGGGGACAGCTTCAGCCTGCGTGGATGTGGCACAGGTCTTCACCTCTGACCAAGGCTCCTACCTAAGCTTTGGCTGACAGTTATCACTACATGGATTGTGCCACAGTCTCTTCAGGTTCAGGCTGCAAGCTACACTCTCTCCCTAGGCTTCAAACTTGTCCCCTAAATCATACATTGTTGTGGCAGTACTAGGGGTTTTGCTCAGGGCCTTGTGCTTGCGAGGTGGATGGCTGTGTTGCTTGAGCCACCTTCCACCTTTCTTGCTGTAGTTAATTTTTTCACATAGGGTTTTGTGTTTTGCTCAGAACCAGCCTCTGATCTTAAGGGTCATCCATCTACCGATGCTTCCCTCATAGATGGAATTACAGATGAGAATACTGCCCAGTGTGTTAGCCGAGATAAGGTATCAATAATTTTTTTTGCCTTGAAATATAGTCACCTAGCCTCACTTCTGGCTGGATATTCTACCTTACAAGACTCATCACTGAGCAGCCGAGGGCCATTCACGTCTGCATCTCACAACTTCTTGACCTGGGAGAAGTGTTTCTTCTGCCCCTCAGGACCTCAAGTGTTCCTCTGAGGGACAGGCAGCCCAAGTGAAAGGTCTTAATCTCCCACCACCTCTAGCAGGGGTTACATCCACTTCCCTTCCAACTAGGCCTGTAGGGTCCCCCTCCATGGCCCCCTCACTATCCCAGGCCCTATACTATCCCAGGGATTCAATCTTTGCCTCTCAGTTTATAGCATCATACTACCTGGTCCCTGTCACTTTAACTGACCTTTAATGGCATACATGAAGTTTGTTCAGAGCAACTGTTTCCTCACTGCAGAGATCCTAGAGAAACTTCTGCAGTGTAATCTACACAAATGGAAGCTTCTGGAGTCGGGCAATGCCCAGCCTGCATGACTGACCGTGACAACCCTATTTTCTCACTTTCCCCAGTTCACTGAAGTTTCAAATCAACAACTTCTACAAACCCATTCAGATAAGTCCTAGTCTTAGACAGAAGAGACAAGCGGAACAACTATTTTTAGAAAGTTAGTGTTTTGTGTGTCACACACTATGGGTACAAAGAACCAAAAAGGTGTAGCAGAGGCCAATGCCTAATAACATATGCAGTTGGCTGAGCTCTGTGATGTGGGAATGAGTTGGGAAAACTCAGTCAAGTCTGTAAAAGTGGTAAGGGAGAGACACTAGGAGCCTTGTACCAAAGACATGAAGTGAAGCTGGAGTGGGCACTAAGAAAACAAGGGCATGAACCCATTGCCTGCCTGTACCCTCATACCTCCCCAGTGAATAAGTGATCAACTAAGAGTTTAAATAGATAGACTATAAAATGAGTCAGAAATTGCTACTTGTATCACAGAAGTGTTCACTGCCTTGTTAAGAAACCTCATTTGGAGCCAGGCACTAGTGCCTCATGCTTATCATCCTAACTACTCAGGAGGCAAAGATGTGAGGGTCACAGTTCAAAGCCAGCCCGGGCAAAGAAGTCTGTGAGACTCTTATCTCCAATGAACCACCAGAAAACTGGAAGTGGCACTCGCCTTGAGCTGAAGAGTTCTAGGACAGCTCCCAGGCCCAGAGTTCATTACCCAAGACTGACAAAAAAAAAAAAAAAAAAAAGAAAAAAGAAAAAGAAAAAAGAAATCCCATATGGGCTTAAGATGCCGCTAAGTGGTAGAGCGTTTGCCTAGAGTGTGCAAGGTTCTATTCCTTGCATCATACCACCATCACCACCATCACCACCATCATCACCATTACCACCATCACTACCACCACCACCACCACCAAAACACCACCATCTTTTTTTCTTTATTAAGATTAAATGATTCCATAAATTTCACCAATTTCACAGTATTGTGGGATAGTGATACTTAGCTAAAGTCACAAATGCATTTTAACCGTCACAAGACAAATTATAATTTTCATGTTCTATAAAGCTTATGAACTCCACGAACTTTGATACTACAACTATTTTTTCCAAATTGGGTGATATGTACATTTTTCCCCTTTGCTTAGTGTAATCTGTTCCCGCTTTCTTACTCCCTTCCTCCCATCGCTGCCCTTGAGTTGCTTAGCTCACTTTCATCAATGTCCAGTGCAGCTGATGGGCCCCTCTGCTGTATTTTTTCACCTGTTTCCCTCTGCCTCTGTGCCCTCCTCCTTGCTTCCCTCAGATGTGTGCATGTATACACCATATAACAGCACCATCTTCTTCTAAAGTAAGTTTCCTGTGAGTCCATAGCACCCATTGATGACTTCATTCTCCATTTTCCTCCAGGCTAGGATGGGGTGTGATGCATTCTTTGTTTATATGATTTCCTGCGAAGATTCCATTCTCCTCCATGTGTGATAGCTGTCCGAGGGCTGAATATCGTTTATTTATTTTTTTTTTATTAAAGCCTTACCATCTTGGTGGGCTAAGTGGCAGAGTAGCTGTCTGCTCTTTTTGCTCGTTCTTTATCCTTTCCTGGCTTGGCTGCCCTAGATGACAAATACTCTAGAAAAGCTCTCTTTGCCTCCTATACATGGGAAGGGCAAGAATTTATCACTGTGTTTTCTAAAAAAAATCTCATTAAGGCAAATTAAGGCAGCAAAGCTGGCAACAGAGGGTTTTTGAGGGAAAAATAGTGTTCATGAAATATTTATTAAAACAGCCATTGTAATAAATATTTGAAAACCAGTTATTAACGTTAAATCATATCAGTGTCAAGCATACGTTATACACCGTCTGTTCTGCTAATTGAGTGTCAGGGTCAGATGCTCCGTCTCCTGACAGGTCAGCTGCAGCAGCCAGTCTATGAGCTGTGTTCATTCACCCAAAGTACTTTCATACTGTTCCACAACATGGGAGCCCAGGAGCCCCAGATCTCATGGCTTCCTGGTGCGGGCAGGATGGGAATTGCAGTATCCCTCAAGACAGGAGAAAACTCTCTGTCCATAGCTGAGATTTCTTTAGAAGTGTGGTTGGTAGGTCATAGAATGATGGAATTACTCATATCCACACAGAAGATACTTCTGTACCCAGCTCAGTGGTTTTCACTATACCACAATTACTTATGTTTCTACTTAGTTTACTTTTCCTTTGTGCTAAATGTAATGTGTCCCTTAGCAAACCACAGCAATCTGCCCCAGCATGGGTGCTGGACATTCACAGATTATGGACATGAGCCTACCTTACCTGCCACAGTGTTGACTTCTTCCTAGCCTAAACCCATTATGTCCTGTCTTACCTTTACTAGCCACTGTCTTGGATGCATATTTTCTAAATTTCCATTTTTTCCTCCTGGTTTCTGTGCATTGTTTTTAAATTTTCATGGTGGCAGTTGTGTTTAAACTCAGAGCTTTGCACTGGCTGATCAGGCCATCTGCCACTCAACCCATACCTTCAGCCCCTTTGGCTTTGGTTTGTTTTTCAGATCAGGTCTTGCGCTTTTGCCTGGCCCAGCCTGGAACTGCAGGTCTGTTACCTCTACCTCTGAGTACCTGGGATTACAGGCACACACCACCTTGCAACGCCCTTGTTTTATCTTTGATAGAAAGAAATTATGAAGATGAAAATAAAATGCCTCATAAATCCATCAATGAGCACAAGTTTTGCCCTTCTACCATCATGGCTCTTGTCTGTGCTTTAGTCTCTAGAATATGTGCTACCTTGGTGAGGATAGTGCCTTTTCTTGAGCAGCTTATATTGTGTATGTATGCATGTGTGTGTGTGTGTAAACAATCTGTGCACACATACTTGTACCATGGCTTATGCTCAGTGCCTTATGCTCTGACTCTACTTGCTTGCAGGCACTCTCGCGCTTGAACCATACCTCTAGTTCAGCATTTTTCTAGAGTTTTGAAGACTTTTCTCTCTGAGCTGACTTCAAACTGCAATCCTCCAAGTCTCAGCCTCCAGCATAGGTAAACAACTGATTCCCAGACATGTTGTGCTTTTTGAGCTTCTTTCAGGCATGGGTTGTTGCATATGCTATTCCTCAGCCTGCTCTTTCTTCCCCAGCTCTTCAGCTCAGGTGACATCACTCAGGTTTATACCTATTTAAGGCCATTCATGCCTTGCAGGTCACAGAAAAGCTGCTGTCTCACATTTGTTTGTGGAGAGATTAGACCAAGGTTTATTCATTCCAACTAACTATTAGAGCTATGTGGAAAAGTTAGCATTTGTTTTATCCACTCCTGGAGCTGTAGTACCTAGCACAGAGCCTGACCCCTAGAGGATGCTTAGTATGTATTTGTTGTGTGAATGAATGGATGGATGCATGGTGGGTCCCTGGCAACAATGAGGCTTCTAGAAACTTCGCCTCAGTTCTGATCTGATGTTAGGGTATTGTATGACACACCTTTCTGTTAGTAGTGGGGCTGAAACTTGGCTGTCCCCTTTCTACCATGGTGCTTTACCTCTTGAGTGAAACTCCTTGTCTTTGTTGCTTTAGTTTTCAGGTACGGTCTTCTGTTTGTGCCTACGATCAGCCTTAAACCATGATCCCCCTACTTATGACCTCCCATGTGCTGGAAATAGCAGGTAGCAACTATCACCCTTCGTTTGTTCTTTGAGATGAGGACTCACTCATGTTTTGCTTGGGCTGGCCCTGAACCACAGTCTTCTCAATCTCTGCCTCCCAAATATCTAGGCTCATCCCCCACGTAAGGACACATCTAAACTCAGTTTTAGCAGGTACCTTTCCATTTGTGAATACCTATCCATAGTTTCTTTCATTTAACACACAAATCCAAACAATGTAATATATCATGTGTTATTATGCCTACTAATCCAGATTCTGAGGCTCAAGTATAGGTTGTTCTTTGAGGGTCATACAACTAGTAAAGGGTAAATCAGAAACTCATTGGCTTTAGATTTTATCTCTTCCAGATTCCTCTGAAGTTAGACTTGGGAGACTTTCCACTGCATGAATCATAGTGAATTCGGAAACACAATTGTCTCCCTTTATTCCCAGGATAGAGTCTGGGATTCCCAGTGGATGCCTGAAACTGCAGATATCACTGAACCCTATTTGTGCTGTGGTTTTTCCCTTTGCATATATACCAGCAATAGAGTTGAAGGTATAAAATAGGCCTCAATAACTAATTTTATCAAATACATCAATTATGACAACACATTTGTAATCAGTTCATAGTGGCCCTAAGTAATGCTGGGGCCCAGGTGAAATGAAATAAGCCTGACTCTAACACAAATACTGTGGTACTGTATTTGTGGTGGTACAGCTTCTAAGTGACTAATGGGGGGGTAGTATGTATCATGCGGAGACGGTAGACAGAGGGAGAGTAAGATAAAGTGGTATAGCAAGAAATTTCATCATGCTATTCAATTTAAAATGAATACATTATTTCTTGCTGGAGTTTGTTATATGTTTTTAGACTACAGTTGGCTGTGGGTGACTGAAAGTGTAGGAAAAAAAACTATAGTTAAAAGGACGTTACAGTATGAGAGATGAACTTTCTGGGTGGCTATTGTTTTCCTTAGTCACTCCTTTGTTTAATTTCTTTCTTTTGTTTTCTCCTCTCCTCTCCCCACCCCCCCCTTTTTTTTTGCCAATTCTGGGGCTTGAACTCATAGCCTGGGCTCTGCCCCTGAGCCTCTCTGTGCTCAAGGCTAGCAGCTAGAGCTCTACTCTTGAACCAAGGTGCCACTTCTGGCTTTTTTGAATAGTTTATTGGAGATGAGTCTCTTGGGGACTTTTCTGCCCTGGCTGGCTTTGAACCATGATCCTCAGATCTCATCCTCCTGAGACACTAGGATTATAGGCATGAGCCACTAACACCTGGCTTCCTTTTCTTTTTATTCTTCCAGTCCCAGGGCTTAAACTGAGGGGCTTCTTCCTCATGAGGTTTCCTGGATGATGGTCTACCAGCCCAGATTTTTGCTGGTTCATTGGATATGGAGTCTCACAGACTTTTCTGCCTTTGACTGTCTTTGGACCCTTATCCCCCAGGCAGGTCTCAGCTTTCTGAGTGGCTAGTAATTACAGGTGTCAGCCACCTTGACCTAATACTTATTCATTTCTTATGCAGATACCTTATACCTGGAGCTAGAATAAGTTTTTAGCATCTATAGGTATATAACAAATGGTGATGGTGGAAATTGGGTCTGAGAAGTGTGTCGTCAGGGTACTTTTTCCTCAGCCAGGAGTTCCAAGAAGGCTACGAATGGTGATCTTATTTACTGGAATCAGGGCTCTGAGTTCCTCACTGTTCTGAACCTGCAAAGATGCTATCACAATATACCACCCACATAATAGTAATAAAGCTGTTCAAACTCGACGAGAGGGGGCAAACCCAATGATTATTTTTCAATAGAACATAAGCTGAATGATTTGCCAATGGGGCAAGATAATTATCCCAGGAGCCTTTCCTGAAAGAATAGAATAAATGTTCCTTCCATAAACTACACTCTTGTGTAGAGCAAAGTAAGAAAATTAATCTTCATGTCAGGATTGTAACAGATACAGTAAAATCAATATTGATTATTTGGAGAAAAAAGGCAGTAAAAATGTTAAGTTCTAAAGCTAAAATTACACTAAAAAGCTAGAGTTTAAACACAGAGTATGGCTCAAGAATGCATATAAAGCATTTCCTGAGTGCCGATGTGGATATTTTATTTCCAGTGTCAACTACAGTGCTTCGTAGGAAGGGATGGCTGCATTTAGAGGCTTTCATAGCAGAAGAGACCAATAATCCCCATGGCTTCAATTAATTGGGATCCCATGGGGTATAAATCTCTTACCTTTGTTTTGGGCCCCATCATATTGCCTTGTGGATGTGGAAACAAGGCTAGAGATCAATGTGTCCTTTGCATTTATTTAAAAGGAAAGAGGTGGAGGGGTGGGAAATCCAGGTGCCAGTGGCTCACATCTGCAATCCCAGCTACTCAGGAGGCTAAGATCTGTAGATCACAGTTCAAAGCCAGCCCAGGCAGGAAAGTATGTAAGACTCTTATCACCAATTAACTAGCAAAAAGAAAGAAAGGAAGAAAGAAAGGAAGAAAGAAAGAAAGGAAGAAAGGAAGAAAGAAAGAAAAAAAGAAAGAAAGAAAGAAAGAGAAAGAAAGAGAGGAAGGAAGAGAGGAAGGAAGGGAGGAAGGGAGGAAGGAAGGGAGGAAGAAAGAAAGAAACACAGAAAGAAACACAGAAAAAGTTGGAAGGGGGTGGCTCAGGAGATAGAGTGCTAATCTTGAGCAAAAAAGCTCAGAGGTGGCAATCAGGCCCTGAGTTCAAGCTGAAGGGCTGGAACAAAAATTAGTAAAATAAGCAAAAACAAAGAGCAGAAAGGGCCAGAAAAGGAGTTAATTTAGCTAATCCATATCAATATATGGTGATATAAAAGCCCAGGCAGGATTTCTCCATCACTCAGCTTCTTCTTCTTCCTCCTCCTCCTGCTCCTCCTCCTCCTCCTGCTCCTCCTCCTCCTCCTCCTCCTACTCATTTTTTTGTGTTGGTAGTGGAGCTTGAACTCAGGACCTAGGTACTATTCCTTAGTTTTTCTATACAAGGTTGGTGTTCTACCACTTGAGTCACTGCTCTACTTCTGCCTCTATGCTGGTTAATTAGAAATAGGTGACTCACAGACTTTTCTGCTTGGCTGTCTTCAAACCACAATCCTCACATCTCATCCTCCTGAGTAGCTAGGATTCTAGGCATGAGACACCAGCCTGTGGCTCTCAGACTTCTTGCTGAGAGATGGATGTATCTTTGTTGCTAGGACACTGAGCATTGCCTGCCCACAGAAGAAGGAAATAAAGACTGCATAGAAGTGAAATTCAAGATAAATCTGTTAATTCTGAAGGGAAATTGCTGAAACAAATGAACACATTTATATTCACAAGGAGACAGCATGCGCTTTTCAGCAGACAGATATGTTTCTTAAGATGGGCATTTTGTGAATGCTGGCGGGGATGTGGGAAAAAAAAACCCCTACTGCACTGCTGTTGGGAATGTAAACTAGTACAACCACTCTGGAAAGCAGTGTGGAGGTTGCTCAAATAACTAAATATAGACCTTCCCTACAACCCAGCCATACCACTCCTTGGCATCATGAACCAGGAAATGAAAAGGACACTTGCACATCCATGTTCGCTGCTGAATTATTCACAACAGCCAAGAGATGGAAATGCCCCACAATGAATGGATCCAAAAAATGTGATACCCATATACAATGGAATTTTATACAGCCACTAGAAAGAATAAAATAACTTTACCATTTAGGCCGGGGGGTATAGTTGAGGAGGTGGAAGGGAAGGGATGGTGGAGGAAAAACAAAGGAGGAAGCAACAATGCTTGATAAAAAATGTACTCATTACCTTGCTCATGTAACTGTAACCTCTCTGTACGGTATTTTCAAATATAAACTTATTAAAAAAATAATAAAATAATGTCATTTGCAGGGAAATGGATGGAACTAAAACAAAGCATGTTAAGTGAAGTAAGCCAAGATAAGAGAGACAAATGGTACATGTTCTCCCTGATATGTAGAAGTAGGATCAAAACGCTCTGGTATATGACGAATTACACGGGATTCTAGATGTTCACATATGGTGAAACTAAAAGAGGATAGTTTTAGGAGAGAATCACACAAGTGTGATACCCAAGCGCCTCCTCATATGTATATAAAGTAATATGCATACTGAAATGAACTCCAAAGATGGGGAAACAAAGGATGGACTTTTTCTCATTTTTTTTTTTTATTTTTTTCTAATGATTCTGTATTCTTTACCTTATATATGGTGTACTCACGTACACATCTGTGGGAGAGTGAGGGGAAAGGACAGAATCTGAGGGAAAAGGGTGAAAACATGCAGCAGTAGAGCTCACTAGATGTAGGTGAGCTATACTACTTGTGGGTGGAGATGGGAGGGAGGGAAATGGAGACAATGAGGGAAAAAAATGACACTGTCCAGAAGGAAACAAAGGTAACCCCTATGTATATCACATCTATAATAACAATATAGTAAATTAGGAAAAAATGATGGGTGTTTTGTACTTTCTTTCTAGAAGCTGAGGGGATGTGACCAAAAGGGAATGCTACTGTACTGCTGGTTGGGAGTGTAAACATGTTTACCTACTCTGGAAAGCAGTATGGAGGTTCCACAGAAGACCACACATAGAGCTCCCCTATGACCCAGCAATCCCACTTCTGGGCATTTACACAAATGACCACAAGCATACTAAAGCAACAGCACAACTATCTTTATCACAGCATTATTCACCATAGCTAAGATATGGAAACAACCTAGATGCCCCTCAGTAGATGAATGGATCAAGAAAATTTTATATATATATATATAATTATATATAATTAAATATATATGATGGGATTCCATGCTTCCATCAGAAAGAATGACACCACCCCATTCATTAGGAAATGGAAAGACTTGGAAAAAAATCATTTTAAGTGAAGTAAGCCAGGCCCAAAGAAACATAGGTCCCATGATTTCCCTTATTTGCAATAATTAGTATAGGTCAAGGATAATTCTAGCAGATGAGCGGAATAGCTCAATAGCTATGTACATATAACCATATAAAATGACACTAAGTGAAATGAACTCCAAGACATGGACACAAGAGGTTTTTCTTTGTTTTTTGTTGTTTTTAATGTACTGTGTTTCCTTGTTTCTTTTGTGTGTCATTCCCCCTATGTTTTATCCCCTGTTGTCACTGTATTTGATTTTAGTATCCTGGCATTGTATATACATTTATCTGAATTAGGGAGGGGAAGGGGAACAACAGAATGGTGAGACAAAGGACAAGTAGGAACCAATGCAATAGCGATACTCATAAGACAATATGTTGGGAATGATCCGTACAACTTGGGGTGGTTTGTGGGTGAGGGAAAGTAGGAGAAAAATGAGGGAGGGAGTGAACTGTACCTCCTCTGTATGTCACCTTGACAATAAAAAAGAGATTTTTTTTTTAAAAAAGAAAAGGCTAGGTAAAGGACTCTGACAGGGAAAGGACAAAGATCAGTTAGAAGAAGGGAAAGGGAGCTGGATAAGCAAGGAGAGGTCCTGGGAGATGTATATGGTATTCACTGGCTCCAGCACTGATACTTTGCTTTTCCAAATTATTTTGCTCCATTTCATTTGGCAAATAAGAATTGTACATATTTATGGGATATAATGTGAAATGTGATATTTCGATATATGCATTCATCCTGCAGTGATTCAATCAAGGTAATTCACATATCCATCACCTTTACCTACGTCTGTTTGTGTGGTAAAAACATTTAGCATCTACTTAGCAATTTGGAAATAAACATCGTTGTAGAAAAATCATGTGATGGATAACTAGAACTTATGTAGGCTAACTGAATTTTATTCTTTGAACATCTCTCGCGTCTCCATCTCCAGCCTCTGGCCACCATTCTCCTCACCCCTTCTATCAGTTTGACTGTTTTAGGTCCCACAACCAAGTGAGATAATTTCACTTACCATAACATTCTTAGGTTTATATGTGTTGCTGAAAATTGATCAAGGCTGCGTAGTACTCCATTGGGCAATGTATCATCTGTTAACTCAGTTGCTCTGGACCCTAAGGTTCTGTTCTCTGAGATAATAAGTAGATAGTCATGAGATGTCATGATCCCAATGTCCTGTGATCTATAATGCTCTCAAACCATGAATTCTTCCTCATTTGAACACTGGAGCTCAGCGACTTTTCCTGTTACCAAATTCACCTCTATAGTTTTAAGTTCTACTTTGATCAAGACCCCATATGCACATGATAATCAATCATACAATATGCATCATTTGGCCATCAACAGGTCAGAGACATCTCTGGTTCCATCCTCCTCATATTTTATTTCCAAGTAGTTATGATTCTTTTCAGTAATGATTTTGGTTCCCTGTATATTCCAATGACTTGGAGAGTTAAAACAAAAAACAACCACCCAGGGCTGGGAAGGTGGCTCAGTGGTAGAGTGCTTGCCTTGCATGCATGAGGCCCTGGGTTCGATTCCTCAGCACCACATAAGCAAAAAGAAAAAAGCCTGAAGTGGCACTGTGGCTCAAGTGGTAGAGCGCTAGCCTTGAGCTGAAGAGCTGAGGGACAGTGCCCAGGTCCAGAGTACAGGCCCTACGACCGGACCCAAAAAAACAAAACAAAAACAACAACAACAAAAAAAAAAACAACCACTCACAATCACTACCACCAACAACAACGAAACTGTTTGGGGCTCAGCTCATAAGAATTAGAATTGCTAAGGAGGGTGGGGTGAAGAAATCAGATTTGTTAATAACAACAAGCAACCAAAATAATACATGTGATTGTAACAGACAGCCATCATTTCAAAGATTTTTGTTTAGTTATCACTTTTAGTTGATCTTATTTCCTTTTAATGTTCATGGTAACAATTTAGGGTATTAGTGCTTCTCAAGTATACACATATATATTACATGCTTCTAACCACATATATTCTCTCAATATATGAAAGTTAATTTGAAAGTTTTATAATTGTTTTGTAGTAATCTAATTTGGTAACAAAACCTACATGTAGTTAAAGATTCTGAAGTCCTTATTCTGAAAGCATGAATTGTTAAAAGTATCTGTTATTCTTGAGTTAAGACAGCATTAATGCCTTAACTCTTTCTTCTTCATTCCTTCTCTTTCTACAGTAAGCCCTTTTTCTACCTCACCTTGTCAAAGCTGATAAATGATACACTTTCTGATGTGAAACCAGAAACAAAGCTTCTGTCCTCTCTCCACAGACCTTCTTTCAGTGTTGAAAACCAACAAATAGCATTCACATTATTATAGCCATGAAAGATTTTACTCATTCTCTGGCCAAGTGGAAGGCGAATTCTCATTTCCTTTTCTGTGGGAATCTCCTCCTCCAGAAGACTCAGGATCCCAAGCCAAGTAGAATTCTCTCACCCATCATTTGCTTAGAAGCATGCTTCATTTTATACTCCTCCCTTTTAGAACATGGATTTCTTAGGCACATTAGCTAATACATCTTCTGTTGTACCATTGCGTTTGTTACACCATTAAATTTTCAGTTGCACCTTTAGTTCTCTGTTTACTGGATATTGGAGCTCTGTCTTCCTCCTTTGGTTTTTCTAGGTCAGGTTTTCTCTCCCCTCTGGGCAGTGGTGGTAGAATGACTCTGCTCCTCTACTAGGAAGAAGTCTTTCTTCAATCACATGTTTCCTGATCTGAGATTATCTCCATGATGGAATCCATCCCAAATAGTTTCCCAAAAGGTGCTTGATAAATAAGGTTTCTAGTCCTTATATTCTAAAACTGACTTTATTCTACCTTTAGGCTTGTTTGATTGTCTGGGCTACCAGAGAATTTGGGATTAACATCATATTCATTCCAAACTTTGAGAATACTACTTTGCTGCTTACCTATATGCAAACCACTAATTAATGAAATGGTCACATGTGCATTTTCATTCTTTTGTGGATGGTGTGGAGGGGGCATGGGTACTAGAGTTTGAATTCAGATCTTCAAGCTTGCTAGATAATCACTCTACCACTAGATTTATGCTTCCAGCACGTTTTGCTTTTAGTTATTTTTCAGATGAGGACTCTGGCTTTTTCCCAGGCCAACATAGAGTGACAAGCTTCCTAACTATGTCTCTTATGTAGCTAGAATTACAAATGCACACATTATACCTACCTTGTTCTTTGAGAGAAGGTCGTGCTCATTTTATTTCTAACTGGCTGAAACTGTGATCCTCCTATCTCTACCTTGTAAGGAACTGGGATTACAGGTGAGTCATATTATGGATAGGTCAACTGGTTTTCTTTTTCTTTTTTTGTCAGTTGGGTCATGGGGCTTGAACTCTGGGCCAGGGTACTATCCCTCACCTCTTCAGCTCAAGGCAAGCACTCTACCATTTAAGCCACAGTGCCACTTCTGGTTTTCTGGGTGCTTAATTGGAGAAAAGAGCCTTTCAGACTTTCTTGCCCAGGCTGGCTTTGAATCATGATCCTCAGATGGCTGCCTCCTGAGTAGCTAGGATTACAGGCGTGAGTCACCTCACCCAGCAGTTACCTGGTTTTCTTTCTCTGGAAGTATTTCTCAGTGTGTGATGGTGTGTGCATTTTTCTTTGGGTTATTCTGGGTGTTCTGTAAGCTCATTTAATGTCAAATCTCATGTCCTTCAGCACTGGAAATTTTAATCTTTTTTTCCTTTGATAGTTCTTTCCATTCATTCTTTGGCTTTGGCTCTCTATACGATTTACATTAGTTGGATGTTAGATCTTTTGAATAAGCTTCTCTTGAGCTGTCAGTTTTCCTCACAATTTCTTTCTCTTTGGCTCATTGCTTTATATTCTGGGAGCTTCTCTTAATTTTATTTTCTAGTCATAGCATTTACAAAATGTCAGTTGTATTTTTAATATTTATGAGCTCATTCTTATGCTCCTGTTACTTACTTGTTCATAATAGCTAAAGTATCTTCCTAAATCTCTCCGAGAAGATGATGATGATGATGATGATGATGATGATGATGATGATGATGATGATGATGATGATAATGATGGTGATGATGGTTGTGATGATTATGATGATGATGCTGGCAATTATGATGGTGAATGTTCTCTTCTGTTTTCTAAATCATATCTTTTCTTCTAGAGTCTTTTATTTATTTTTAGACTTTTCTGGTTGTAAATCAAAGCTTTTCTCTTTTCTGCTTCTACTTTTCTGCATTTACCAGGTGATCTTCATTCAGTTTTGTAGACACAATAATTGGGAATTTTGACATCGAGTTCTAGAATGTATGGGAAAGGAGCAAAATGACTGAGAGCATCCACAGGCTTCAATTAAAACCTTTACTTTCCACCTTTGCCTCTTTTGTTCTCAGTTTGATGTTCATCTTGTCCCACTGTCATGCCTGCTCCTTACTGGACAGCCTTGTCCATCTCTGTGGGGCAGCCTGGACCAGTACCTGCAGGCTTCATTAGTCAACTTGGCTTCCTGCTCCAAGAAATGAACTAACTTTCCTTGTTTGTGGGTGACACCCACATAGCCAAGTCCCTCCTTTCTTCTTGTTACTTTGTTTACTTTGATTTTGGTTATCCTTAGAATGAACCAATGTGTATATGCCTACTCCCCATGTTGAATTATTGCTAGATAAAATTTCCCCAGCTAGAATTGAGCCTTATTTTTTCTAAATTTCTCTCCTGGATAGGTCACTTTTCCACAAAAAGACAGTATATTCCTGGCTCGGTTGTGAGAGACCCAAGCAATGCTACTTTAGGCCCAATGAGACCCACTTGAGGAGTGACTAGAGGTAGCAGCGGGAACATTACCAGTTATAAACTTTAGCACTTTCAGAGAAGTCAATGGACCCTCTCACATTGCCCGGCGAGAGACGTTTATTTTACAAACAAGAAAATTGAAGCTCTTAGAAATGAAATGACCTGCCCAAGCCACACAGCCAGCTCCTCTCCATGGTTTTTCTTCCATACCAGCCTTAATGTCATTAAACTGATGTTGAATGAAATACAATTCTATTCGTTTAACTGCTAGTGACATGCCTGGTTTTGAATAGCCACAGCTCAGGACATATGAAACCCATTCTCTTAACAGCAACTTTAAAATAAGATAGCCAGGATTGTAGGCATAGAGTAGGTTGTGAGCCTAGTTACTCAGGAGGATGAGATATGGGGGATCATGGTTTGAAGCCAGCCTGAACATAAAAGTCATTGATATTCAATCTTCAAAATAACCCTGACAAGTAGGACTAGAGGCAGAGTTCAAATGGTAGAGTGCCATCCAAGCAAGCAAACAAGCAGAGTGAGACTCTGAGTTCAAGCATGAGGCTCTGAGTACAAACCCTGGTCCCAGAACAGAAATATGAAATAAGAAAAATTGACTTGGGATATAACAGTGTTAACTTTCTTATCAACATGGCACTTGGGGAACCTGCTCCTTCAGAATCAGAGTCTGCATGTCTGCCGTGTTTCACACAAGCAAAGCAGAGAAGGGCGGAGATCCTGCCCTGTCAGGGAAAAGCACCGAGCCTGGAAAAAGGCTCAAAAAAGGCACTTCCACGAGCCAATGACCCCACCATCACACTTGACAGGACATCAGAAGCCCAAGCTTTCTGAGAGATTTCTCTAAAAGAAAGTGAATTCGGGTTATTTACAAAGCAAAGCTGGAGACTACTTATTATTTTTTTTAGTTAAAAAAAAAAAGAAAAGATAATGAAGCCCAGCCCAGGCCTGGTTCACATAAAAGCTGATGTAAAACAGATTTACAGCAGAGCACCGCGGTGCTTTTATGTGAAACTGAGCTCGGAGGGGGCCCATCCATCTCGGAGGAAGCCGAAGGGAGCGAGATTTAAAAGGCGGCCTTTCTTTGTTCCATAATAGGTTGGACACTTCAGAGTAAAAAGAATCAAAAGGTGTTAAGGATGATATTTATAACAGCAACATCACACACCTATTTTGGTAATAGGCTTTAAGTACTTAAGACATGGGATCATCTTCTATTTCATGAGCTTGGCTGTGTATCTCCCTTTGTAAATGGGTCCCACAGCAATGGATGACAATACAGCCTACAAATAAGTGGTTGTTCAACCAGAGTTGATGTCCAGCTCCTAAGTTAGCTCCTGTTTCCAAGATAGCTCAAAAAGCACACAACTGGATGGCTTCACAGGAGAGAGGAGCTTATCCGCAGAATGCATAACTCCTACATAAGAATGACAACACTTATTTAGCTTTCCAGAAGTGGGACCTATATAACATGAACTATTCTGAAAAAAACGGAAGTGTCTCCAAAGTCTTGTTTATGCTGTTTTAAGTGCACAGACAGACTTAAAAATATTTTCAATAGTTTTTGCAAGATGTTAGCTTTCTCCATGGAGTTAGGATCTTTCAAGGTCTTCACAAAGTCCTATGGGAGCTCTGGACACTAGTTTCCTTCTATGTAGCTCAGAGAGGAAGGAAGGATGAAGTAGAGGGTGATAAAGTCACTCACATCATAGAAGAATGTGAATCTTCTTCAGAGTACCTCCCCCTTCCTTTACCTTGAAAGAGTTGCTGCAGCAGCTTGTTCTGGAAGAGGTGAACATGGGTTTCAGAGTCAGATGAGGGCACCTGAGCTTGGTAGAGAAAGTTGAAATGGGAACACTGTCTGTCCAGGTCAAGTGCATAACAACGAGGTTGAAACAAAAGGGAAGAGAGAAGAAGATATGCAGAAAGGAAAAGTTGATGCGTTTTCTTAATTCTGGTGTGAAAAGTTCATCAACTGAGCAGCCCAGAGTGCATGAGTAACTCAGGAATAATGCACGTCTCTGTCAGCACTACTCCTTTAATTCATTCCTCCCCCTCCTACCCCTTGCTGCTGTCTTAGGTTTGTGATATGAATGTACATTTTTAAGTATCTCTGTGAGTCCCAAGGTTTCCTTATGAACTCCTTGCAAGGGTCATTGGCAAGGGATGGCGATTCATTCATTATTTGAAAAAGGAATCAAAAGAGTTTAGAGAACCAGACTTTTCTATGCTGTCTTATTGACCCTCACAGACCATCTAAGGCTGGGCTCATGGCTGTAAACCTAGCTACTCAGGAGGCTGAGGTCTCAGAACCATAGTTAAAAGTTTATCTAGGCAGACAAATCCAAGAGACATTTATCTCCAATAGATAAGCAAAAGTCCAGAAGTAGAGGTATGGGTTAAGTGGGAGCCGTCCTTAATCAGATAAAGCTAAGCAAGGGTATGAAACCTTGAGTTCAAGCCCCAGTATTGGAGCAAAGTAATAAACAAATAAATACATAATAAATAAAGGCATTAAAATAATGTTGAAGTTCTAAGTAAAAGTCTTTGAACTCTGAGAGAGAAAATGAGTTAATTTTTTCCTTTGGCTGTGTTTTCTTGGTTTTCCTATGCACCCAGTTTTCCATAGAGCCACACATGCGTATTTTAATAAATACATGGATAGCTCACAATTTGTGAATGTTTCATAGCATCTTCTTTCCTTGTCAGTCATGCATCTAATAATAGCAGCAGTGAGGATATGAACAACATATGCATTCACACAAAGTCACATCCGCTTTTACGAGTAGACCAGAGAGCTATTAACCTACCAATTTATGTGTATTTCTCTCCAGAGTGAACGGTGAACAGATGTTCATGACACCAAATGAAGTACACATTTGGCAATTATCTGGTGAATTCTGTCCTGTGGGGATAGCCCTGACTCTGAAGAACGTGAGCTGCTTTGATCGAGTTTTGTCTAGCTTTGGTTTAAATATCTCACCTGAGATTTCCCCCGTCCCCATGCTGTCCACAGAGCTCACTCTCCTCCACTCCTCTCCACTGGTGGCTCAGCTCCATTCCATTCTCTACTACATAGATGGCCACCTGTTTTGGGCTCTGATCCTCCTGGTCTCTCACAGTCTTCCACAAAAGTCTGCAGTGTAAATGACAGGGACAATTTCATTAGAGTGATAGAATTTAATTATCCATTTTTAGAACTGAGCAAGGACAGGAGGCTAACAGCTCAATGCTCGCCAGCAGAGTTTGGGGAGCATCTTTCTCTGAAGAGCCGTGGACTCAATGTGTTCAGAGCCCTGTTTTTGTGTGTGTGTGTGTTTTTTTTCTTTTTTGGTTTCCTCTGCAAACCCACAGAGAATCAGCTTCTTTCCCCCCTGGCCAAAATCATTTCAAACCCTGCTGGGTACAGAGCCCAAATCCCAGGCAGAGAATCCCAATCATTAGATCTCACAAAAGCTTTTTTGATTTTGCTCATGCTTTCATTTATCTTGTTTTTGTCACCTACCCTTTGATTCCCCATCCTGTAGCTGACCAGGTCACAGTATTACCATCTTCAACAACCAGGCTCGATTTCTCTTTGAGTTATGTTTGAAGGTCAGCTTCACTAGTTTCAGGGGGAAATAGAATCATTTTGGTTTTGTCCCTATTTGAACTTCACTCTGTGCCTATACACCTCCTATGGAGGCAGGAAGGATGTGTGGCTGTTGGCATTCTGAACGCCCTTGTATGGATAGAGAGCTGCTCTTGACACCAGGCTGATGGTGTCGCCCTTGAAAGCCTTTTGCTCTCAACTTTCTAGGTGACATTTATGGCCCCACATGGACCAAATGACATAGAAAAGCACAAAACTTGTTCAAAGGTTTTCTTGGTTTTCCTCATTTCTCTCCCTCCCTCTCTCGCTCCATACCCCCTCCTTTGATATCCCATGTGATTTATTGATCATGCAACCTTGGTGAAATTTTAGAAGACAGGAAGAAGTTTGAAATATGCAGCATCCTTTGTAACAGTGTCTTCCTCCCTTCTCGGAGTGGGGATGGTACTTGACTTTATAGCACAAAGCACTTGACTCTGCCCATCTGTTGATCTAAGTTTCTAGTTGGCACATCCATGTGGCCACAAAACAGACTTCTTAAAAGTTAGTGCTTCCCAAGGTCTGAATCTTGATTTTTCCATCCACTTTCTCCTTCTCCATCCTTTTTAATTTTAATAATGGGATCACCATTGCAAAATTATGTTTAATCACTTAAGAAGGAATGCTTTCTTTGTTTTCATAACGGCATCCTTATGAACATAAAAAAATCTAACAGTAAGTCTTGACAACTCTACGTCAAAACTATAGTGAAAATTCATCTTTTCTTAATTTATTTGTTGGCAGTGACTGGGTTTGACCTCAGGGCCTCACATTTGCTAAGCAGAGCTCTGCCTCTTTTTTTTTTTTTTTGTCGGTCATGGGGCTTGAACCTTGGACCTGGGCACTGTCCCTGTGCTCTTCAGCTCAAGGTTAGCGCTCTACCACTTGAGCCACAGTGTCACTTCTTGTTTTCTAGTGGTTTATTAGAGATAAGAGTCTCATGGAGTTTCTTGCTGGGGCTGGCTTTGAACCATGATCCTCAGATCTCAGCCTCCTGAGTAGCTAGGATTACAGGCATGAGCCACCAGCACCTGGCTAAGGACTCTACCTCTTGAGCCATACCCCAAACTCTTTCTTGTGTTAATTGTTTTCTGGATGGGGGCATTCTACTTTATGCCTCTCATGTAGTTGGCATAATGTTTGTGCTAACACACCAAGCTTGTTTGTTGACACAAGATCTTATTAAATTTTTACCTGAATTTTTCTCTTTCAAACATATATGTCTTATTGCTCATTGTATACTGCATGCTGTGATTTGAAGATGTAACTGCCACTCCCCATCTCTACCTTCAGAGTTGCTGGGATTATAGGCATGCTACCATGCTCTAGTTCCAGGTGCTATAAACTTTGACTTGGATTTCTGTAAAAATCTTCCCTCTCTTTTTAAATTCTACATCTATGTATCTATGTATCTATGTATCTATCTATCTATCTATCTATCTATCTCTCTCTCTACCTACCTATCTATGTATCTATCATCAATCTATAATTTAAAATAGTCTATAACATCTTATTAATAAATAATAACATTAATAAAGCATGAAATACCATATGGCAAGAAGTATACCTTATAGTATTGTACTCCATTATCTTTAACAAATAAATATAAAAACAACAATTGTTAAGCCTCTTTGCCCTCAAAACTGACAATCTAGGGCCAGATGTGACATTTCATGCCTGCAATAGCAGCTACCTCAAAGGCAGAGATGTGGCAGACAATGATTTGAGGAAAAGTTAGCAAGACTCCATCTCAACAAACAAGCCAGACAGTGGAGGCACACATCTATAAGCCCAGCCAGACTTGAGGCATAGGTAGGAGGACATTGGTTTGAGGCTGGCCCAGGCAAAACATAGCAAGACCCTTTGTGAAAAATAGCAAAAATTAAAAAGCCTGGGGGAATGGTTTATACTTTCCAAGATAGTTGATCACATGTATACATACCCATATTTAAAATATGAATTTCAAAGGAAAGTAATATATACAAGATATATTCCTGCAGAACCATGTTTATTCTATCTCTGTTCACAACAGCCAAATCCACCAAATGCTATTCAAAAAAGCAAAGAGGAGGAGGAATGGGATTGTGTTGCAAGGAGTGAATTTATTCAAAGGACACTCTCTGTGTGTATGGAAATATCACAATAAGATGACCTCCTATGACAATGTATGTTAACAAACTGTGTCCTTGCTTTTTGTCACAAAAAGAACAGCATGCTTACTATGTACTAATATATGTTGGAGCCATTTTGTTCACAGAAATTAGATATTTTTAAACAAGTAATGAGCAGACTATTATATTGTTTTGTTGGTATCAACTTCTCTCATATTTGGCCATTGCAGGGGCTGCGGTGAATAACCTTGTGCATACATTGCTTTATAAGCATGAGCTCTCATCTATATCCTTCTGTCAGTCTTCTTCCAACCTAGCCTCTAACATCCCAGGTGATCTTTGTAAAACATGATTCAAATCGTACAATTTTCCTACTTCAAATCTTCTAATGACTTCACATTAAAAATTAACCACCCTGTCTCATTCCAGGTCCACAGCTTCTTGCTAAACCCCTCCACACATTGTGCCTCTCTTCCTTACATCCCTGCACTCAAGCCTTTGTGTCCTTAACCTGCCTACCTTCGTCTACATTGTAAGACACTGTACCAGCTACTTGGGATATTCTGCGTTTTCCTGTCATTCAGGATTGGTTTAAATGCAGTGATGTACTGGAAAATGTTTAGCAGCTGGCTCTCTGGGCAAAGGAAATCATGCCTTGTAGCATTTGCCTCCTCGAGTAAATACAATGCCGTGGGCTGTTTAAAGTCACCCACGTGATGTCACTCAGCTCACCAACTTGAGCAAATTTTAACAATCTGTTCTTTGAAGCTGTATTTGGCTCCAATACAACAGTGCTTTAGATGTTACTTTCTCTAAATAACCAATCTAAAAGTAAGCCCCAATCACTGTGAATCTGGTTCTTTTCTTCTCCACTGTATCACCGGCAATCCAATCTTCTCTTGTTCACTTATTCGACTATTGAATTGCTCCTGACCCCTCCCATCTGACACACACTCACATAAGAATCTCTGTGACAGCAGGAACCTTACTTAGTTTCTTTAACCTTTCCTTTTACAATGCTTCTGTTTTCTGGCTTTAGAACGGTGCCTGAAATCTGGTACATACTTACAAAATGTTCATAGAAACAGTACACAAATATATTTCAATCAATGATTAATTTCCCAGTCTAATTCTGACCACAACCCCTTAAATATTGCTCTTAATAGTATGGAACCAAGTGCCTTCCAAAAATTCTGATGGAACTCATAAATAGAATGCGGACACTGTTGCTTTGATTGCTTAAATAACCATCCTCTCTGTAGTAGGATTCCATGCATTTTGCCCAGCTTTATTCTCTGTTTCAAAGTATAGAAATTTTCCCAGCCTGCCAGCTCTGCTCAGTTACTGCCTGATACTTAAGGACATATGGACACACATTTTGTGTGTGATTGTGTATTTATTCACCTACTTCTCTTGGACATTTCTTCTTTTATCCCTTTGTGCTATCAGTTCTTCATAATCCAATTCAAAACCCAGTTCTCATTAAGGACTTCTTTCTATTCATAGAGATTATTTCTTCTCTAAGCTTCTGTTGGTGAGGCATAAAATCATGGCAATGATAGTGGGTGACAGAGGAAATTATTCAACTCTTAGAAGCAGAGAGAAGAGGGGACTAAGGACAAAGTAAGCCCTTCGAGGACATGACTCAGTGACCCACTTCCTACAGCGAGGCCCCATTTCCTGGTTTTCACCACCTCCCAATAATGCTATCAAATTATTAATCTCAAAGGATTATTCTGCTGATCAAATCAGTGCTCTCATTATTCAATCACTTCCCCAAAGCCCCAGGTCAAAACATTGCATTGGGGACCAATCCTTCAACACATGCATGACTTTAGGTAGAACAGACTACAACATTTGCCTAGAAGTAGGACTTAGACCTATTTGAGAAAAGCTCAACCTTTGGCCTTGAAAAGAAGGTGCAGGTGGCTCACGCCTGTCATCCTAGCTACTCAGGAAGCTGAGATCTGAAGACCGTGGTTCAAAGCCAGCCTGGGCAGGAAAGTCTGTGAGACTCAAATTAACCACCAGAAAACTGGAAGTGGCATTGTGTCTCAAAGTGGTAGAAGGTAGTCTTGAGCAAAAAAGGGATAGTGCCTACGCCCTGAGTTTAAGGCCCATGATCAGAAAAAAAAGTACATTTTGGATATTGACTGTATTCTCTGATGAGTAATTATGATACTTATGTATTAAAAGAATATCTGTATTCTTAGATAACATGCAGAGGTATTGAGAAACAAAGTATTGTGACATCTACGACTTACTTATGAATTGAATTTTTATGTAGGCAAGAAAATGAGAGAGGAAAACAGGCCAAATATTAACAACTGGTATAACTATGTGTAGAGTACATAAGTGGTAACCACTGCAATATTCTTTGATTATTTCTATGTTTTTTTAAATTTCAGAATAAAAAGTTTAGAGATAAAACTGGTTGGTGCATTAAAAATATTTATTAGGTTTTTTTCTTGTTGTTTTTTGTTGTTTGTTTTTTGTTTTTTGGTTGTGGGGCTTGAACTCTAGGCCTGGGCTCTATCCCTCCTGAGCTCTTCAGCTCAAGGCAAGGGCTCTACCACTTGAACCACAGCACCACTTCTGGTTTTCTGGTAGTTACTTGGAGATAAGAGTCTCACGGACTTTCTTGCCCAGGCTGGCTTTGAACCTCGATCCTCAGATCACAGCCTCCTGAGTAGCTAGGATTACAGGCAAGAGCCATTGGTACCCGGCAAATTTTTCAAGTATACAAGTGTTTCATTCCCCAGCCCTATAGATTTATAGACACTACTATGTCTATGTTTTCAAATACCTGGATCTGAGTACTTTTTATAAAACCTATACAGATGGTTCTAGTGAGCAGATTCAGCTCAGTATAAAACATTGTACTTCCTAGGGGACAGCTCTTAGGAGAATAGGGGTAAGAGAAATAGAATAAAGCATGGAGAAAAACTATGCACAGATGTGGCCCTAGCTTCAGACTGGCTTTAGGCTGAGACTGAGGGAAAATTCTGGAGCAAAGACTCACTGAAGACTTGGTCCCATTTCTAAGCAAGTATTATAGTCTGGATATGAAATGCCCTGTCCCTCCCAAACTCCTGTGTTGAAAGACTGGTCCTCGATGCAGTGTTCAAAGCTGGGATTTATATTAAGTGATTGAATCATGAGGGCACTGGCCTGATCAATAGATTAATCCACTGATGGATTCATAATTTGATAGCATGATTGGGAGGTGATAGACATGAAGCAATGGACTTCATTTGGAGGAAGTAGGTCATCTGGAGAGCTTACCGTGTCCTTGGTCCCTTTCTTTTTCTGCTTTCTTGAGGTGAGCAGTCCCCTCTGTGAACAGTTCCTACTGTGGTGGTATTTTCCTACCTCACCAAAGGTCCAGAGCTGCCTATGGACTGAAACCTCTGAACTGTGAATCAAAATGAATGCTTCTTCCTCACAACCATTTCTCTCAGGTATTCTGTCACAGTGACAAAAACTGACTAACACAGCAAAGGACTGTTTTTTTGTTTCCCCTGACAAGTCAGTTATTGTCCTGGTCTGTCTGGAAGGAAAGAAGTGGGGTGGGTGGTGTTGGTGCAGTGTGAAGCATCCACCAGGTTTTGCCAAGAGTGATTCTCTAGAGAGACAGTAATAAGTTGTCCACTTACATCTCAGAGGAAAGAGTCCCACCCAGCAAAAGAAATCGAGGAGCGACACCAGCAGGCTTCATGATATGTGGCCAAGTGTTGAAAATCATCACTCTGACAAAATGATGTGAGTTAGAGATCCATTACTCTTTACTTTGCATGCCCTATCTCTCTGACTTGAAAGCAGGGACCATGCCTTAACCTGGAAATATTCCCTACACAGGCTAGGCCAATACTGGACAGGCACACTATAAGCAACTGAGAAATTTTCCCTGGCTCAGTGACTTGGCCTATTTCCCATCCATTCGACAGATTTACCCAGGCCATAAAAGGATCCTCTGGTGCAGGCACTGTAGTGAGACGGTATACTAATGTTGCAGAGGGCCTGGTGATACGGGCTTCTTTTTTTATTTTTGTCCATCATGGGGCTTGAACTCTGGGCCTGGGCACTGTCCCCAAGCTCTTCAGCTCAAGGCAAGCACTCTACCACTTAAGCCACAGCACCACTTCCAGTTTTCTGGTGGTTAATTGGAGATAAGAGTCTCACAGACTTTCCTGCATGGGCTGGCTTTGAACCACAATCCTCAGTTCTCAGCCTCCTGAGTAACTAAGATTACAGGTGTGAGCCACTGGTGCCTGGCTAAGAATTCTTTTTTTTTTTTTTTTAAACACCTAGTCTGTTTATTAGAAACTTGCAGTCGCTTTCTGTTTTTCAAAAATTTTTATTGTAAAGAAGGGTTACAGTTACGTGAGTAAGGTAATGAGTACATTTCCTATCGAGCATTGTTACCCCCTCCTTTGTTTTTCCCCTACCATCCCTTCCCCACCTACCTAACTCCTCCTTCCCCCTCCCCACGCTGTAAAGTTCGTTTTCAACATAGTGTCTTGTATATAGCATTGTTACAATGGGTCAAACTGTATCGTTATTTCAGCATTTTGTTATTTCCCTTCCCTTCCCCAAATTAGAAAAATGTATATACAAGATGCAGGGCACCAGAATCACAGTGACAGCAGGGGTTATACGGTGGGGGAAGAATATACAAAATAAAACAAAAAAATCACATAGTACATTAAAAACAATAACGACAAAGAAAAAAACTTTTTGTGTCCCTATCTTGGGGTTCATTTCACTTAGCATCATCTTATATGGTCATATGCACATAGCTTTTGATCTTTTCTGCTTGTCCTAGACATATACTAGTTATTGCAAATAAGGGAAACCATGGGACCTATGCTTACTTCACTTAATATAATTTTTTCCAAGTCTTTATGATAGCTATCAACATCTTTTCTTCATGATTTTCTCTGTGTTAAAACTGTGTTTAGAGAAATACATATTGACTTAAACTAGGTCTCCTCATTAGCAACCTGAAAGAAAACACCAAATGCTGTGTTTTTGTTTTCTGTTTGGGGGAGAGTGTGGGGGGGGGTTGGGGGGAGAATGATTCAGTAGTGCTAAGAGGCAGCATGTGTCATACTTCTATCTTATTTTATCTGTATAAACCCCCAAAGAGAGTGGTAGTATCCAGCTCAAGTGAGTAAGGGCTAGCCAAGAAGCACAGCAGCTTCCAAGGGGTAGATATTTAGCAGCTAGCAAAGCAGAATTTGATCTTTCACATGCCCTGTCCTCCAAAACCTGTGCTCTTACTTTCACTTGAAGTGGTTCCTAGGCAGAAGCTGGCACCAATGAGACAATGAGATGTAGCTGGCAATGGCCACAGTGTCTACTCCTGGATTCATGGATAGTCTAGGCAAGAGTGCAAGGGAAAGAAAACCCCGTAGAGTCAGGAAATTGGAAGTGGACTCGGAGGCAGTATATGCCCTACTAGGTTGCAAGAATCAATGTGTCTAGAGAGTCTTAGAATATCTGTGTTTTTCTGGTCATGGTTCTAGATTGCATGGGCTGGTGACTATCTCCTAGGCCTCTGTGCCCATGTCAAACCATTCATTCATATCAGTCTATAGCTTACCAGCTGTCTGCCAAAGCCCTGATGTCCTCTTTCGCAGGATTTTCAGCTTCATTGTGCTAACTAAAGGGGCCTGCTATTTATAAACACAAAAAACGAGACCTAAATGGGAGGGCTGGAGAGGACAATCTTTCGCTATTGAAGGGGTAGTTTTTTAAATTGTTGTTGTTTTTGTTTTTTGTTTTGTTTTGGTCGGTTGTGGGGCCTGAACTCTGGGCCTGGGCGCTGTCCCTCAGATCTTCAGCTCAAGGCTAGCGCTCTACAACTTGAGCCACAGTGCCACTTCTGGCTTTTTTTTTTTCTGCTTATGTGGTGCTGAGGAATCGAAACCAGGGCCTCATGTATGCAAGGCAAGCGTTCTACCACTGAGGCACCTTCCCAGCCCACTTCTGGCCTTTTCTGCTTATGTGGTGCTCAAGAATCAAACCCAGGGCCTCATGCATGCAAGGCAAGTACTCTACCACTGAGCCACCTTCCCAGCCACTGAAGGGGTAATTTTTTTTTGCCAATATTTGGGCTTGAATTCATGGCCTTGCACTCTGGCTTTCTTTTTTCATTCAAGGACTGTCTTCTACCTCTTGAACCACACCTACAATTGCAGCTTTCTTTCTGGTTCATTGGATATAAGAGTCTCATAGATTTGTCTGCCGAGGCTGGCTTTGAACCAGGATCATCAGCTCTTGAGTAGCTAGAATTATAGGGTGAGCAACTAGCTACTGGCTGTTGCAGGGGTTTCTGTGTTCAGAGTTGATGAGACTCATAAGTACTCCTGGGGTCTTTAGGTTGGTTTTTGCTGGCTTTACTTGGCTTCCAGGTTGAATATCATTCATATGACATGGTGTTCACCAAATTGTGTACTTTCTGTGTTCACTTTATCAGCTAGATGCACAGTGTTTCATTGGAACTAGAGACAGAATGAATAGAATCATTGTTGTTGGTGATGGTCATGGGGAACTCAAAGCGTGGGACTTGTCCCAGAGGGTTTTGTTTTTGCTCAAGGCTAGCATTCTACCACTGTGAGCCACAGCTCCACTTCCAGTTTTTAGGTAGTTAATTGGAGATAAGAGTCTCAAGGACTTTCCTGCTTGAGATTGCTTCGAACAGAAATCCTCAGATTTCAGCCTCTTGAGTAGCTAGGATGATAGGCATGAGCCACCAGTGTCCAGCATGAAGATAGAATCTTAAGAAAGTAATACATATCTACGTTGCCAAGAATGCCAAGAATGAAGAATGCCTCTTGGAAAGCTGTAATCTCAAGAAAGCTTTAACTTCACTTAATATAATTTTTTCCAAGTCTTTCCATTTCCTAACAAATGGGGGCAATGTCATTCTTTCTGATGGAGGCATAGAATACCATTGTGTATATATACCACATTTTCTTGATCCATTCATCTACTGAGGGGCATCTGGGTTGGTTCCATATCTTAACTATGGTAAATAATGTTGCAATAAACATAACTGTGCTGGTAGCTTTAGTATGGTCTTGTTTGTGATCATTTGGGTAAATGCCCAAAAATGGGATTGCTGGGTCATAGGGGAGCTCTATGTGGAGTCTTTTGAGGAACTTCCATTGGAAAAAATTGTATTAAGTGAAGTAAACCAGGCCCAAAGGAACATAGGTCCCATGGTTTCCCTTATTTGCAATAACTAGTATATGTCTGAAACAAGCAGAAATGGTCAGATAAGATGATGTTAAGCGAAATGAACCCCAAGATAAGAACTCAAATGGTTTTTCTTTCTTGCTATTGTTTCTAACATATTTATAAGATGATTTCTTTGTTGTTTTGTATGCCCTCCCCCATGATATAACTCCTGTTTTCACTGTATTTGATGTTGGTATAATTTGGGGAGGGGAAAGGAAAAAATAAATTGTTTAAACAGGGATACAGGTGGACCCATTGCAACAATGAGATGTACAAGACATTATGTCGAAAAGTGAACTTTACAACTTTGGTGTGCCAGTGGGAGGGGGGGCAGATGGGAATGAATGGTAAGGGGAAACAAAGGAGGAGGCAACAATGCTTGATAAGGAATGTACTCATTACCTTGCTTATGTAATTATAACACCTCTGTATGGTATTTTTACAATAGAAAAGAGAAAGTTTTAATAATAGCTTGGAGGTTGAGCCTAGACACCCTAGCCAAACAAGATGGAAGTAGAAAGTTTGATTAAAGTTTTGCTATATTTCTTTCCTAACTCTAACATTGGTCAATTCTCTGTCAGGATGTACAATATGTTTGAACTCTGCCTGTAAGACAAATTTCAGAAAGCATATATATATATATGTGTATGTGTGTGTGTGTGTGTGTATGTATATATATATATATATATATATATATATATATATATATATATAGACACATATGTGAGTGTAAATTATCTACCCATTATTTTGATATTTAAATTTGGTAATGTTATTTACATTATTAATTATTATCATTATTATATTGTATATTTCTATATATTATCATTATTAATGTTATTTACACGATTAAAGTCACATATACATATACAGATTCTCAAAGGATGACATTGGGTGTAAATAGACATGTTAACTTTTTTTTCTATGTTTTTTGTGCATAGCCTGGTATCTTCCTTAAGTATAAGCATTCTAGTCTGGATAATATTTCTGTAGATATAATTTTTACATTTTCCTACCCTACTTACTGTAGGAAATAAGCCAAAATAAAGTTATATATAGGCAGTTTGCATACAGCCATTTGGAGTACAGGTACTCTGGAGCCAAAGGGACTTATGTTTAAATTTTGGTTCCATTAAGTTTTAGCCCCTTGGCTTTTCACTGGTTATTTTACTTAATAAGCCCCAGACTTTCTTCACCTGTAAAACAGATCTAATTATAATCATAGTTTCCACCTTACAAGATTGTAGACACAATGAATATCAGGCTTGTAAAATGCTTCATATTATGCCTGGCACATAATAAGGATACAATAGATGGCAACTACCACTGAAAATTAATATATGCCTTCCCTGTCATCTGTCATATTACCCACCGCACAGGATTAATTGTTGTTCTAGTGCAAAGATCCCAGCCTCTCTGTGTGCTTGAAAGCTCACTGTGTGCAACTGGCTGTGCGGGAGTGCAGGCCCCTGCCATTTCCTCCTGAAGGCCTCTGACCATTGAAAAACACCTGTAGAATTTGGTTCTATGACGATCCTGGACAAAGGCCTGATTGCTTTCAGGTGTGACCTCATCCTGCCTGGAACCATCATCATGGGACTCAACAATTTAGACAAGAAGAAGGAAGTTCTCCCATCATAAGAGACGGGATCAGTAACTAGGAAGAGAGCAAAAAAAGTACTCCTTCCAGGTGCCGGTGGTTCATGTCTGTAATTCTAGCTACTCAGCAGGCTGAGAGCTGAGGAATGAGGTTTTGGAGCCAGCCTAGACAGGGAAGGCTGTGAGACTCTTATTCAATTCACCATTAAAAGGCTGAAAATCGTGCTGTAGCTCAAGTAGTAGACTGCTAACATTGAGCAACAATGATGTGAGAGGCTCTGAGTTCAAGCTCCAGTACCAGTGCACACATGTGTGTGCACATGTATGCAAATGTGCACATGTACACATACACACACACATACACACACACACAGTGGTCCTGACAGAGCAGTCCTCTTCAATACCCTCACTCACACTCTTTGTTCTTGAAGAGTGAAGTTTCCTCCCTTCATTATTTTGTCTTCTCTTTTGGAATATAATACATCACAATTTTCCCCCAAATACCATTTTTACCTGGCCAACATTAAACACTAAAAGTCAAATTTACCATGCTTTGCTTGTATAGTGTGTGCATGGGATTATAAATTTTAGTATTATTGTATCTATCTACAATCTGAGGATACGATTAGAGATATAAAAACAGATGATGGAATAAAATGTGCCTTGGTATACATTTCCATACATAACCAAGGGATTATTTTTGGTTCTTCCTCTGAAGGGAAATGGTATGATAAAAATGTGAACAACAAAGCAAAAAATGGTTTTGGTAGTCTATATCTGTGTGGATCCTACAATTTAGGAGGAGACAAGCATACATGATGAGTGCTAGAGTCTAAGAAAGAGAGAGAAGAAGAGAGGAAGGAAAAGAGAAACACACAGACAGATGGACATACAGAGACAGACACACAGCAAGTGACCCAGAGAGACAGAGAGAGATAGTCAGAGACAGAGAAAAAACACAATTCTCAGTATAATTTAAGGAAATGGACATAGGAATTAGAGGGTAGCAAAATGAAAGGTGAGGAATGAAACTCTTAATTCTGATCTATTGAACCATCTAAAAAGGACATTTATTTGAACTCCTGTACAAGCAGCAATTACCTAGAAAATAAATGTAATAAGAATCTCCTACGTTGGCAGTAGAATTAGCATGGCTGAATTTTAATTAATTGTCCAGCTTGGAAGAAATAGGCTTCTCTCTTTGATGGAAAGAATGGCCTCTGCTATGCAGCAAGCTTCTCGGAGTTAGGGTTTTCAGCAGATGCCTTTTCCCCATAGCTTCTGGAGAGTTTTGCACCTTCGCCGTTATCAAGGAAGCTGTGAAGATAAACCTATTCTAGCAGTCCATCTGAAGAAATGATACTCATGACTAGCTTTCTCCATGGGTGTTGTCTCCTCATTTGTGAGAGGTTGGAGAGGGTGTTGTGGGTGGGGAAGACTTGAATTCAGAACCTCTTGGATTTGTTTGCGATTAAATACACTTGGCTTTTTTTGGGGTGGGGGGTCCAGTCGTGGGGACTGAACTCCGGGCCTGGGCGCTGTCCCTCAGCTCTTCAGCTCAAGGCTAGCGCTCTACCACTTGAGCCACAGCGCCACTTCTGGCTTTTTTCTTTTTGCTTATGTGGTGCTGAGGAATCGAATCCAGGGCCTTATGCATGCAAGGCAAGTGCTCCACCACTGAGCCACCTTCCCAGCCCATACACTTTGCATTTTGATTTACCTACATTCTTTCCAGGTTTCTCTGTTCTCTGGGTTAAATTATATCATATTAAAAAGAATGTGGATGGATAGGGAGCAGAGGTTGTTAAGGACAATTCTAGGATGTGCCAGACATGGGGAAAGGAGCTCTATAAACATTATTAATTGTGGTTGTCATGACATTTCTTGGAGAGAGTTTCTGTTTGTATACCCAGGAAGACCTTGCTCAAGGCCATGCATCTGGACACCAAATGGTCACTGTGGTATTGGGATGATAAAAATTAAGTGATCAAGCTAGGAGTCAGTGGCTCATGCCTGTAATCCTAGCTACTCAGGAGACCAAAATCTGAGGATTGTGGTTTGAAGCCAGCTTGGGCAGAAAAGTTGCCATGAGACCCTTATCTCCAATTTACCACTCAAAAACTGGATGTGGTTTTGTGTCCCAAAGTGGTAGAATGCTAGCCTTTAGCACAAAGAATTCAGGGAAGGCACCCAGGAACTGAGTTCAAGCCCCACAACCTGACTACAAAACAGACAAACAAACAAAAAATTAAGTGATGAAGTCTCACAAGATGGAGAACTTCCAAGAGAACTTTCTGTCAGAGATTCCCTGTCCCTCCCAATTCTACTAAGCAGGGAATCATTTCTTATTCTAGCATTTTGGCCATTTTTATATCACATTGGTTATCTCTTCTTCATTTTTATATAGACATTCATCAAATTCCATTCTTTCATTACTTAATTAATGTGGGGCTAATGTGTCAGAATACTGCCTGAGAAACTTAACCAATAATAGTTCCTTAATTACATAGTGTTTTAGAGGTCTTCAAGAGCATCCATGTGTATTATTTTTACTTAATCCTTACAATGAATGATCCATATTTTATGGATGAAGAGATAGCAACTTAGAAGGGGTCAAAATCAGACAATTGGGAGGAGAAAATGGAATTGATTCATATTTTCTCTTGAGTTTAAATTTGCATGTCTTGGTTCATTTCTGGTTATAACAGAAGACCTGAGGCTGAGTGATTTATAATGGAAAGATTCTTTCTTCATAGATGTGGATGTTGGAAATCTAAAATCAGGGCACTGAATCTGATCATGTAGAGAAAGCAGAAGGGTGGGTCGATGTGTAGAAAAGAGACAAACACAGGGGTCAGGCTCCCTTTATAACATGTCCTGGCCAAACCAAACCCACTCCTGTCAAAAGCCCTACCTGCCAACACAATGGTGACTTAATTTCAGCATGAATTTTGGAGGGGACAAATGATATTTAAACAATACCACCCAATGTTCCAAACAACATGGACTTCTTCCGTGTCTCCTGTATCTGCCTTCCTTTTAAAACAGCCTAATGGTTGGTGTCTGCCTCTCTACTGCCATCCAGACTTAAGCTCCAATTCCTTGTTTTAAAAATGATTATCTTGGATCTACGTTTTATTTCTCTCTAAATTTTACTAGATTTCCCATAACCTATGAATGCACATATGTAAGCACACACATATCCTGTGGCTCTCCCTTATGCTTCTCAAATATACTAAGCCACGTACTATGATTGTTTGTATTTACATGTGGTCCCCAGACTAGTACATTTTTGGATTCCCAGAACCATGATATGCACATGCTAAACAGTTGGCTCCTTGGACAAATTTTAACGATCTGCATTTTGTTTTTACTAAATACCTCACTTTGTGTGCATGCTGGGGCTTGAACTCAGGGCGTAGGCACTTTGCTTTTACACTCAACATTGATGCTCTACCACTTGAGCCACAGCTCCACATCCAGCTTTTTCATGGTAAATTATAGATAAAAGTCTGGTTTTGAACCATAGTCCACAAATCCTGAGTAGCTAGGATTATAGACAGGCATCATTGGTGCCTATCTTTGTGCTCCTCTCTCTCTCTCTCTTTCTCTCTCTCTCTCTCTCTCCTCTCTCTCTTTCTCTCCCTCCCTCTCTGTCTCTGTCTCTCTCTGCCTCTCTCTGTCTCTGTCTCTCTGTCTCCCTCTCTCTCTCTCTCTGTATTTTTCTGCTGATACTCTGGACCTAGGCATTATCATTTGGCCTTTTCACTAGAGTCTGATGCTCTACCACTTGAGTCTGGTGCTCTACCACTTGAACTGCAGCTCCACTTCCTATCACCTCACATCTTAAAGTTCCAACTGCATCACTCTGCAATAATCATGTTTGGTTTATTACTCATTGTTTCTAGTTTTGCTCTTCGAAGTCTGAGCAACAAAGATAAGTGTAAGATGAGCATCATGTGAAAACTTCTATGAAATACAAATTTTGAGATCTGGACTTAATCCAGATCTTCAAATTAACAAAGCTCTAGGTGATTAGTAAGCAAATTAAAGTCTCAGAATGATTGGGTAGAAGATTCCAGTCATATCATGGACCAGGTAGAGGGATTAGTATATTATTGCCTGGACTTGAATTACATCTGTGGCTTAATGGTTATATGATCTTGAATAAACTTAAAAGTCTTCAGGTCACTGTTTCTCTATATATCAGATGTAGAAAATAGTAGCTTACCAACCATGAGTCAGTCACTCTGTCTGCACTTATTACTGGTGATCAAAACCACGCTTCCTTAGAGATGAGCAGACTGAGACAGTGTACCACTGTCCAGGTTGCACAATGCAGGTGCCAACACAGTTACATTTGTGATACATGCTATTACATCTTCATGTTTCCATTCTCTACATTACATTGTAGAGATTTTGCTAAATTATTGTGAAGATCAAATGAGATTCATGTTGGTCTGTGCTTTTTCCAAGAAAAGCTATATACAAACATTGTTAGTTAACTAATGATATCTCTAGCTTGAATTGTTCTCTAACTGCTTTAGATATTTTATTTTGATGCTTCATAGTTAATAGTATCCTTTCTGATTACCAAGATGTTCAAAGATTTTTGAATACTGTTTCTTATTGCAAACAAGAAATATAAACTATACACGAAATGTACATGTGGATTCTTGCACGAGCTGATTAATGATGAGCCAGAGATGGAATGTGAGGAGACAGAAACTGGGAAGAAGAAGATAAATTGGTATTCGGTTTATCTTGGAGATAGGAAGTTGTGAAAGACAATTGATTAGAAGTAGGACTATCAAAGTAAAAAAAAAAAAAAGATGGACCTGGAGTGTTTAAGATTATTCAGGGAGGAAGTTCAACTACATGAGATTCATTTAGGTTGAAAAAGTTATGGAAGGAATTGGCCACTGGGTTTTAGGTCTGGATTTCACGAAGGATTGGAATGAGTAGTTTTTTTTTTTCAGAAGATTGGGATTTGTCATATTATGCTGTTTGTCCTTTGTAAAAATAAATGCATTATTTGTCCTTTACTGCTACTGTGGGAATTTAAAAATGTGAAGAATAATAAGGTGATCAAAGTTCAGATCTTAGAAGCTTCTAGAAATCAGAGAGTGGCCATTAGTCCTGAGAGAACTAGACTAATTTAAAATATCACCAAATGCTTCCAACACTATTCTGGTCCATCTCTGGTGAACAGAACGATCACCACTGTGATGGGAAATGGAGTCTTCAAAAGGGGGTGACTTATACATTCTTCCCCATCCATCCCTCTGGTGGGCTGTTCTCAGTCAGAGAGAGGAACAGAGGTAGAATTCCCAATTCCTAATAATGGAGAACGATACAGAATTTGGTATGGAAGAAGATGTTAAATAGCTTAAGATGCCTGGGATTATTTTAAAATATTAGTTTCCATCCAAAGATCGTGTATAGAAAACTGTCAAGAATAAATAACTTAAAACATGGAGGCTAGGAGAGTCTATCTGAGTAGATGGCTGAAGTTTCTATAGAACTAAGGGGTTTAGCTTTTGTCCTAAGCTGTGTCAAACTATACCATCACCTACGTTTGTGCCTATAATTTGCAGTGTATTCTTAGGATCTTCACCCTGTCACAAACTGGTTGAAAAACATCTGATGACCAAGGAGAAGTTCTGAACTTCCAATGCCCAGTTAAGGAGACAAGGTCAGCAGCCTACCTACACTTTGGTTTGGACAAAAACTTTGTATTTCATTCCACCTCTCAGTAGAATAATAATCTGCTTGGGGGTAAAAGGTCAGAACAACTAGAATATAATTAGAAGCATACTGATCTGAGACAGAACATAGTCTTGTTCAAGCTCAGCACTTTACTATTTAATTGCAGTATGCTCTGCGCTTGTACTTAACCTTCATGTGTAAAATAGAATAATAATATAGCTCATGGTTGTTCAGGTTAAATATAATAATATCTTAGAAAATGTTTGTATCTGCTGGTTTGACTGTTTTTTTTGTATTTGAAACTCTGTGTTGGATATAGAAACTTTAAAATTTAGTGATAATAATTTACTGGGTACTTACTGTCTATTACTGCTTTAAAGATTTTTGTATTCAGTATCTAATCATTGGAATAATTTAAATACAAATTTTACATACATACATTAATATGTTATTTTTTGAGACGGGATCTAGCTATGTAACCCAAGTTGTTCTCAAATTATAAATCCTTCAGCCTGGGCTTACCAAGGTATGGTAAGGTATGGCTACCAAGTTCTGGGATTAAAGGCATGAATCACCATGCCCTGTTTACTATAGATAATATTTTTGTCTGAGTACATGGGTAAATTACAGCTTAAAGACAATTAGGAACTGGCCTAAGAAAACATATCTGTTAGATGATGAAGATAGAACTTGAACTTGAACTTGAGTTTCCAACCAGCTGGTTGGGGCAAGAAAACTTGTTTCTGCCAAAGACCATGGAGATATTTGTAAGATCATTTGCAGACCATATAAAATTATCAATATAAGCAGATTACTGTGGGAAGCCACCAAGAAGGTTATAAGAACCATACATATCTGTTCTGTCATGTAACAAATGACTCCATAGGCTTTATGTGGCCTTCCAGCTGGATGGTCACCACTTTTGCAAAGTGGTGCCATTATGTCCTTCAACTTTAACATCACAGTAGTCATTCTTAAGAAGCTGTGGTTGGATTTATTATAACCTGAGGGAGAAGCAGAACTGTTGAATGATCAGAGGCATTTTGTTAAAATATTTCCCATAAACAATGAATGGATTTTAGAGTAAGAATAATCTATGTGGCTCTTGGAATATGTTGATATTAAGAGTTATTTGTTCTAGTTTTAGCCACTAAACCTGGCAAATCTAACAGGAGGAATCAGCTTCAAGATGAGTTTGAGGGTATCAGAACTTATACCTGAGATTCTATCTCAGGACTTGGCTAGAATGTGAGCAATGCTACTGGAATGGAGTTGGGAGGGGGGGGGGGGCTAAAGGCATAGATCTAGCTCTTTCATTCTTTGCATTGGTTGCCATACTTCCCTGCCTGCTGGTGATGTAGTATATTGGGTCTCCATGAGTTCTGCATCCATGCATCCTTGTAACCAGGTATTGGAGCAGAATGTACTAAAGTCAGTGCAACATAGAAGTGGGTCATCTCCAGGGAGTAAAGTTTTGCCAGAGAGATGGCTGAGAAACAGGGATCTGTCCTATCACTCTTTGTAGGAGAGAAGGTGTGCAGAGAATTTGCATGTGCAAACTGAAAAACAATTCATACAGAGCCAATTTCAGCTCAGACCAGGGGAAAAAATTGTTGTTTAAATTGATATTTCCATTGCCAAGTTTATTGACACAAATGAAATAAAAAAGCTTCTCTGATGACTTTGTTGTCAATTACCAATAAAGGAATAAAGAAAATGGGGGAACAAAGAGTGAGCAAATGCAGCAGTGGTACTCCGTAGACACTGTTGAAAATGAACTATAGAACTTGTGGGTGGGGACAGGAGGGAAAAACTGGGAGAGAACAAAGGAAGGTGTGACATTGCAAAAAAAGAAATGTACCCATTACTTAACTTATGAGACAGTCACCCCTCTGTACATACTTTGGACAAGTCTTTTTTCTTTGGAAAGGGTGAAAATATTCATACCACTCTCTATGAAGAACAAACATAGGTCTGTGTCTTTAGACAGGATCTTTCATTTGTACATGTATCAGGAGCCCTGTCTTTATCTCAAAACTAGGCAAAGCTGAGCCAGAGGAGGAAAGTGATTTTTTCCCAGATCTCAGTCTGGTAAAAGTGGCAGTTTTGGGTAGTGCAAACCCAAAATCCTCTACATGTCCTAAAACTGTATGCTCCCCTCTACCTGTTACGCCTCCTCACTCACCTTCTATGGGGAAGCCTAGGTGCAGAGACTTCAGTGAAGGCACTCAACACTTCTTGTCTTTGTTGTCAAGTTAACAATCATTTCTGGCCTGTTCTTGCTGGTGGCTCTACCATTCCCAGCTCTCTCACTGATATGCTACCCTTCTCACTTCCCTCAGCCTGAAATACATAGGGATCACAACTTGCAAGGTCTCTCTCTCTCATCCAAGCAAGTATCAGCCCTTCTGTAATTGTCACTAACATGCACATACAGGAGCAAATGAATAGCAATTCATATGTCGCTGCATGACAGAACAAAAAACTCTACTGAGGAATTAAAGCCATAAATATCCTGCAGGGCTCCTATCTGAGAGCCAGTTCCTGACATCTGTAATGGCAGCTCATTGGAGCCACTCCTCTGTCAGCATGCTACTTGCAATGCAGGCTGCAAAGAAGCTGCTAGAACTGAAAGGACAGGAAGGGAAAGGGGAGGGGGAAGAAGAAAGGAGGAGTCTGCTGTTGTCCCAATGGGAACTTGGGGATGAAAAGCTCCTTTCCCTTACAGTGACCACAGTGACCAAGAGCCCTGGCCTACTGGCTCCTGCTCTGAGACTGTCAGAAAGCCTGCTTATGACAAAAGCTGTGTCCTTGCAGCTTTGTGGCTCATCTCCCATCTGCTTGTCAGGAATGTGACAGCTCAGAGTTTCCTCTACTGGAGGGGAAAGTGCTGAGGGCCAAGATGAGGAGAGAAGGGGCAGCTTGGCACTGCCCACAGAACTGTGACTGGGCCTGCTCCAACAGGCTGCAGAGATGTGGGAAACCTGCAGAAAGCTCGGAAGAAATCCAATCGGCGATCCATAGAAGCGTGCGATGTTACTAATGGGCCCTTTTTTTGGCAGGTGTTTACTATTTCTGGAGGTGGGAGAGATGTTGCTGGCAATGGATCACATCCTGTGCTAGAAGCAGCTGGTGAAATGTGATTCTCCCATTGTGGCGGGAATTCCCAGGCCTGATGCTTTTTGCTGAGACCAACAGTGTTGGCTACATGAAATGGGGCTGCAGATATTCAGGACAATTTGCACAGTGCTTTTTAGAGGTCCAAGCTGAGCACAGCTGGCAAACACTTCGCCTTTACTTCCCCTGGTCAGCTCTGCACACGGCTCAGCATGTGTGCTTATATGGCAGAGTTGCTGGATGCAAAGCAACTGTACTGAGCCAGTTTTCTGCATGTTGGGCCTTAATTGTCATTGGAAGGTCTTTCTTACGTCCTTTGTGTCTTCACTTTCTTAGTTGAAAAATAGGAAGAAGCTGGACTCCAGTAACTCATGCCTATAACCTTACTATTCATGAGGCTGAGATCTGAGGATTGCCATTCAAAGCCAGGCTGTATGGGAAAGTCCAAGAGACTTTTATCTCCTATTAACCATCAAAAAGCCAGAAGTGGAGCTGTTGCTCAAGTGGTAGAATGCCACCCTTGAGTGAAAAAGCTAAGGGACATATTGCTTTGGCCCTGAATTCAAGCCCTAATCCTGGCTCGATTTTTTTTAAGGTAGGTGGTGGAGAAGAAAACTACAAGCTTACATAGTCAATTTGGGCTGTTGGAGAAAAGTATTTTAGAGTACATGGTTTATCCACAATAGAAATTCATTTATCAAAGTCCTGGAAGCAATGAAGTCCAAGGTCAAAGTGTTGGGAAGATCAATATCTGGATATCCTGATTCCTAGGTTGTCAGACTTTCAACCTATGACTTTTGGAAAAACAGCTGCTTGGCCCCCTTACTTAGTTGTATACCTTCACTGACTACTGAAGGGAGTATCTGAAGCTGAAATGGGAAGTCCAAAGATCTGTCTTCATTCTGCAGTTTTCCCAGATGAAGCCTGTGCCACTCTGGTCCTCTTGCTCCAGTGTGAAACAGAAAATGATGACAATGTGGAAAAGAAAAAAAGCTTTTCTCTATCCCAGTGTTGTCTATGGACACCATTGCAAATGCAATGTATAAACAAATTTTGAAAATTTTCTAGTGGGGAGCAATATTGGGGTCTTAACTTTGAGTCCTGAATTGGCTAGGTTGCTAGGCAGATACTCTACCACTGAGTCATGCCTTGAGCTCCTTCTGTATACTGGTTATTTCAAGATGGGGTTTTGCATTTTACCCAGTCTCTTGCTTTAAAACATGATTCGACTATTTTATGCTTCCTGCCATACCTGGGATGACAGATGTACACTACCACGTTCAACTGCTAAGCTTCTTCCATTGAGATGGAGTCTCTTAGACTTTTCTGACCAGGATGGTCCTCCTACTATGAGTCTTCCACTTAGCCAGGATGATAGCCACACACCACCATTCCCAGTTATTGGTTAAGAGGGATTTCCTGGGTATGCAAAGGCTGCCTTAAATCTCAGTCCTCTTGATCTCAGCCTCAAAGTAGCTCAGATTATAGGAAAGAGCTCTGGAATCCATATTGAGATCTTTATAAAATGGAGACTTTTAGGTTCAAAAAAGCATGGAGATTAGACAAAGAGATGGCTTCACATCAGCACAGGTTTATTGGGGGAGAAAACATGCTGAGGAGACCCTCTAGTCAAAGACAGAGATTCCAGCCAAAGCTAGAGCCTCATTCCTTGAATATAGTTTGAAGTATTTGTATTGAGTCCAAGGAAATGCTGGTTTTCTGGTGAGGATTGGTAAGAGAGTAGCTACTGGTGAGACATAAAAAATGTGCAAAATGGATCTCAGCTGGAGAAAGGGAGAGAGTAAAGCAGAGGATCAGTTCAAAGCCCTGCTCTGCTGCTAGCCAAATAGATTATAGTTGGTCGAGGACAGAGAGTAAGTTGGGAATGATCTATTCTGGGGCCTCAAGACTAGGATACCTGGTTATTCAGACCTCACAGACAACTCAAAATTCAAGCTATTTTATTCTAGGGGAAAGGGAGCTGTCCAAGGTGTCACCCCATTCTTGGCTGTCATGTATCTTCCAAAGAGATTAGTTAATGTGAGTGAAGATATTGTACTGGTTTTCCAAAATAATGGTACAAATTTGCATTGTCATCAGAAGTGTTCAGGGAACCCCTTTTGCCCCATATCCTTGTGTGTACTATTTCTCTTTTTTCTTTCTTTTTCTTTTTCTTTTTTCTTTTCCTTTTTTGTTAGTTGTAGGGCTTGAACTCTGGGTCTGGGCACTGTCCCTCATCTCTTCAGCTCAAAGCTAGCTCTCTAACACTTGAGCCACAGCGCCACTTCTGGTTTTTCTACTAGTTCATTGGAGAGAAGAGTCTCATGGACCTTCCTGCCTGGGCTGGCTTTGAACTGCTATCCTCAGATCTCAGCCTCCTAAGTAGCTAGGATTACAGATGTGAGCCACTGGCACCCAGCTTTGTACTTGCTATTTCTTGATGTTCACTACTTTTGTAGGGCAGTCTTAGTAAGGAGGGAAGAACATGGATTTAGAAAACATTGTAACGATTGGTTGGGAGGGAGGGGGGAGGCCGGGAAGGGAGGTGAAGGGTAAACAAAGGAGGAGGCTGCAATGCTTGGTAAGAAATGTATGCATTATCCTGCCCATGTAATTGTAACCCCTCTGTACAGTATGTTCTCAAATAAAATAAAATAAAATTTAAAAAAAAAAAAAAAAAGAAAACATTGTAACACCAGATCAGACTTTCTTTTTTATTTTTTTCAGGTTTTTAAAAATAACCTTTTATTTAACATGTACATTACAGAAAATGTATTTAAGCAAAGAACAAAGTATTACTTCTACAAGCAGTTCAGTGGGACATGACTGTGTAGATCTGAAGAGCCATGCGACTAAGTAAACTTTCTTCTCTGAGACTTGCTGTCTTACATGAGAGTTAGAACCATAATCCCCACTGTTCAGAATCACAACAAGCATAAGGTAACACTTCTATGTCAGCACATGCCCTTTGCTGAATTGATTGTTTCCTGGGTTCCCTTAATGGTAACCAACACATTCTGTTTGTCAGTGCAAGCAACATGGCTGCTTTGAGCCATCGCCTTTGAGTTGCAACCTAAGATAGGATATTTGCTAAAAACAAAGACAAAAACAAAGAAAAACAAAGAGAGATTTGTCCTTCTAGGTGTCTGGGAAATGTAAGAATGAAATATTCCAGAAAAGAATCTCTGAATATGAATTGATATCTGGTCCTTAGGATGCAATGACTATGATAAATAAGAAGAAAGTGATTTTTAATATTTAAGATACTTGAAAATTCCTAACAAAGACACTAGAGGAGAAAAATCATAATTGAGCAAATTGAGCAAATATGGAAAATATGGAAGGAGCAAAAACTTATACAGAATAGGCTATTTCTAGGATGATTTGAGAAAATCAATGGTGAGGTAAAACTAGGAAAAGAAAATTGGTGGTATGGATCAGGAAACAGAAGAAATGATTTCACAGGTTGTCTTTGTTTCTTTTGGATTTTGAACTATGTGGATGTATTGATTAGCTATTCACAGAGAGAACAAATAAAATTAAAAATTAAAAAATAGAGATTGTGTCTAGTGAAAATCAATGCTGTTTCTGCTCATTTTTGAGAAGTTACTTAAATATTTGTAAAACTACACCACCGCAAAAAATATGCTGTCCATTGTAGTTAATACCCACAGAACAATCCTCTTATCTTATAGCCTGTACTATGCTTGTCTCATCAAACATTTGACTCCTGGAAATAGTGGTATTAGCTATGTGAATTCTGTGTGTGTATGTGGGTGGTAATTCACCTGGCTTGGACTCAGCTCTAATGTGGTTGAGGTCTGGGAGTTGACCTGCAGATGACTTGCAATTGACTTGCCATCTGCAGGTCAATTCTGTTTGGGACACAGAATATGTCTCCTACCCTGATTAGTGACTTAGGAATGTAGCCCTCGGCCTGTGATGGCAACCTGGTGAAATTCTGATGAGATCTGCAGGAGTTCATCTCTCAGTAGAGAGACAAATGAGAGGTCAGGGAGTCCTCTTGTAATGGTGGAGGTAAATTAGGAAGGATATTAGGAAATGTGTCAAAGATGAGAAGGATGTAAGAAATACACAAGACCCTTGTAAGCAAGTTCTCTTCCCCCCACTTCACTCAGGAGATTGGTTGGTGGACCATCGAAGCAGGGTTTTTCAATAATCAACCACTGTCTCATTTCATTCCCTGCAGATAGCTTTCTTCTAGTTACGTCCTTGAACTCATAGTAAAAGGATATCACGGGGATAGAGGTGTAGCTAAAATGCCTAAGAAGCTCGTTGGAAGTTTAAACTAAATATCTGAATATACTTTGGGCATCTTCAGTCATGACATTGATCCCTCCCCTGCCTTCTTAGGATTAGAACTTGTGATATTTTATGCAGCAGGAAGTTTTCCAAAAGTGTCATACAGTAAGTTATTCAATGTGTATGATTGTGTATGTGTGATTGTTTGTGGTGATTGTATATTGGTGGTGTGCACATGTGATTTGTGTGTGATTCTGTGCAAGATTTGCATGTCTGTATGTCTGTATGATTTTGGGTTTGGGTGTGCACAATTGTGTGCTTGGGAAGACACAGAATGCAAAGGCTTTCCCTGTCTTCTTAGTAAACTGAAGGTTATCTAAGGTCCTACTGAGGTTGGGAGTAGCTTAAGGGATTTGTATAGTTCTTACCTAACAATATCTGTCCCTCCTACAGTTCCCCATACAAGATTATCAGGCATGCATAGTGCCAACCAGATTGGAAAAATAATTTTAATAACATCCATTAGTGAAACTTTGTGTATTTCTAACCCTGATCCCATATTAATATATAATATTTCAAATTTTATTGTAAAGGTGATATACAGAAAGGTTACAGCTACATGTGTCAGGTAAGGAGTACATTTCCCTTTGAGCAGTGTCATCCACTCCCTTGTCCTCTCCCAGTTTTTCCCAGCCTGTCTCCCTTCCCCCCAAATTGTATAGTTCATTTCCAACATAGTGTCTAGTGAATATCACTGCTGATTGGCTCACCCTTTGTCCCATTGTTTCTGTGCTTCCTTTTTCCCTCCCCAAATCAGCTAGACCAATTGTTTTATTCACTAGCCAGAAAAAGCCTTCAAAGGAAGCTTATCTCCATTTTACACATAAAGAAACTTGGCCCCAATTGTCTCTGTTAACATCCTGTATTGAGAGTCTTACTGTTTCTCTTATCCATGAATAAGATGTTTTAGAATGTGTGTAATGTCTATGCTACAAGATCTGACTTGCTGTTGGTAGGGAGCTGGCTCACAAATTGAATGGCATTCCTCGAAGAAAGTTCCCACTGAAGCCTAGATTTAAGCCAAAGTTGGGGACAGTTCTCATTGCACCTGAAGTTTGTCCTAATAGCTACCTGTTAGTTTCATTGGTGCTTACCTAGCAGGAAGTTATTGGCAAATACCATGTGTTTACCCAGTAATTACACACCCATGCAGATTACTCACTAATTATGCTCAGCAGGTGCAAAAGTCATTAGCACAACACATCCCTGGCACAGGGAATGAAGTGGGGGGTATATCGCTATGCATTGATCTGTATTAATTCTGCATTACTTGATAATTGCACATTGTTCACCAAATCTAGGGTTATTTCACCTTTGAACAACAGCAATGAAAAGTAATGCTCACTTATGGAAACCCATTTGCTGCTGCAAGGCAAGGGCAGCACTGAGCATATGGTAGGGTGACTCAGACCCTTATGTTCCCTGCCTGAACTGTGGGAATAGCCACATTAGGAGAGATCCTCCATGTCTCAGTCTAGACACAGCACTAAGCCACTGCTAGGTTTTAATAGTTGACTTTCTATTACCCATGAGTGTTTGAACTAAGCAAATTTAAAATCCTAGGCCAAGCCTCCTCAAGGCCCAGCATGTTCCCGAGCTGCTATGTGCTGGGGGAATTAAAACTAATTTCAATATTAGCCTTAAGCAAAGCATAATTAGAGAGATAAATCTTCTGCAACTTCTCTTCTACCCAGGCCTCTCCATTGCCACCTCCCGCCCCCGTTCCACCTTCTTGCCGTAACCCATTATGAAGCCAAATATAAATGTCCTGGAGATTGTCTGTAACAACACTAAACACATTTATTCAGCTAATTTAAAGTTGGTTCTGATGTCAAGTAGGCCACAGTAGGGTGGCAATTGTAAGATTTTGATAGCATCTGCCTGTAAAAGCTAAGAGGTGGGGAAAACTCCATGTGGACCAGCCCTGTTCATTCCTGATAGACAGAGTAGCATAGATTTGATAGTGGCATATCCTTGATTCCTGGAGCAGTCGCATGCTTATTGTGACCACAAGAATCCACAAAGCCAATGGAGATAGTTTTTGCACTGAGCAATGCTCCCTTAGACTTTAAGTACCTGTCTTCATTTCCAGAAATAATAGTTCATTTTTCATAGCTTATTATTGCTGCTAGCTTTGTTTCCCCATGAAAAGACAACAGGTAGACAAGCATCTTAGAGACAGGGGGCAGGAGAGGATATGAAGGAAGTAGAGTGGGCTTTGCGTTCCCTTTACCCCATGTTCCAGAAAACATGGAGTGCAAGAGGAATCAAGTCAGGAAATAGGATTTGCCAACACACTTAGGGGCAAAGGAGGAGCTAAGCTCTGAGAAGACATGGGGAAAATCGCAGGTTTATGAATTATCAAGAGAGAAGATAGTCTGAGATGTAGGAGGAACTCAGTCTATGAGTTAGATAACTTAAAATGTTCTGCTTCTCTGTGGAAAATGGGCTCAGTCACTGGTAGTCAGCCATCTTGTTTCAGAGCAAACTTTTTTTTCCTAGTTCTTATTTATCTGTCTTCCAGGAATCACTAAACAAGCAGCCCGGTGTTGACTTCTAACTCCTGTGGCTCAATGATCACTCTGAGCTTTTAAGGAATGCTTTTCCCTTTGCAAAAAGTGCTAAGTACTTTGTTGTCGGCATCAACCTCACTGTCTATAAAGTTAATGTTGCAGGGAGACGTGAAGAAGGCAAAGCTGGGACAAACAGCAGACAGGTCCTAGGCTTCAAGATACATCATGACAGCCGGGGACAGCCACTCTCCCCAGGCACAAAAGAACATGTCAAAACTTGCCGGAAACTCCGAGTCAGTCCCACGTCTTTGGGCCTCTGTACTTCTGGTCCTCCAGCCTCATGCCTAGCTATTATGACTCCTTGTTGAGTTCCTGACAGCAGAGCAGAATCCTGAGCCTTCTGTTCCTCACTTATTTCCCACACCTTTTTTTACCCTACAACTGTCATCTTTCATTTTCCTATGAAATTTCTTTATTTTACAAGGTGTTAAAAATGGAGAGATGGAGGTGGGTGGATCTCAGTTCAATTAGGGAGTGAGGGAGTAGGTTTGCTCTTTCCCTTGGCATCACCCATTCCAACTCTGCCCCAAATTCAAACTCTGAACCTGGGGAGTCCCATTAACCCACACACTAGCATCTGCTTGATGTATAGCCCCAGGCCACTTCTAGAAAAAATATCTTCCAAGTCTTTCCACTTCCTAACAAATGGGGCAATGTCATTCTTTCTGATGGGGGCATAGAATTCCACTGTGTGTGTGTGTGTGTGTGTGTGTGTGTGCATCACATTTTCTTGAGCCATGCATCCACTGAGGGGCATCTATCTGGGTTGGTTCCATATCTTAGCTTTGGTAAATAATGCTGCGATAAACATAGTTATATTAAGTGAAGTAAGCCAGGCCCAAAGAAACATAGGTCCCATGGTTTCCCTTATTTGCAATAACTAGTACATGTGTAGAAAAGGTCAAAAGCTATGTACATATGACCATATAAAATGATGTTAAGCAAAATGAACCCCAAGATAGGGACACAAATATTTTTTCTTTCTTGCTATTGTTTCTAACGTATTTATAACGTATCATGTGATTTTTTTTGTTTCTTTGTGTGTTCCTCCCCCAGGTTATAATCTCTGTTTTCACTGTATTTCATGTTGCTGCCCTGCATCTTCTATATACACTTCTCTAATTCAGGGAGGGGAAGCGAAAAAACAAAATGCTTAAATAAGGATACAGGTTGACCCATTGTAACAATGAGATGTACAAAACACTATGTTGAAAATGAACTTGACAACTTTGGCGGGGGCAGGGGGCGGGAGGAGTGGCATGGGGGAAGGGGGCCCTGCAGGGGGTGTAGTTGTTGAGGTGGGAGGGAAAGGATGGTAGGGGAAAAACAAAGGAGGAGGCAACAATGCTCGATAGGAAATATACTCATTACCTTGCTCATGTAACTGTAACCCTGCTGTACAGTATTTTTACAATAAAAAATGTACAAAAAAAGAAAAAAATCTCTGATTTCCCAATTTGTGTTTAACCATTCATGTGCTGTGGTCTCATAGTACCTGGGTCTTTGGTTTGTAGTCCAGGAAACTCTGAGAAGAGCATGAAGCATGAGGCAGAAGAATGATGCAGATCCACAACTTCACCTCTGCTTGTTCAAGTTTACATGCTTCTAAGGCATTTTCAAATATATCATCTATGTGCATTCATTTTTCATTGTCTTTCTTGTGCTCTTTCCCCTGCTTGGGATATCATTTTGTATTTATTTTCACAGGGAGATCCACTGGGTGCTCAGATCCTTATTTGTAGCTCAACTCAACTGTTCATCCGTTTTGTTCTGTGCTTGTTTCTTAGAGGCACTAGAGTTTGAACTCAGGGATTCATACTTGTTATGCAAGTACTCTATCAATGAGGTGATGCTTCTCACCCTTTTGCTTGTAGTTTGCTTTTCAGATATGTTCTTGGATTGTGATCATCCTACCTCTGCCTCCTGAGTAGCTGGGATTAACTTTATACACCGTGATACTTATCCTTTCCACTGCTCAACCATTTGTGCATTCTTTACCCAATGACCACATGGCACACTTAGTTCCTGCTTCTTCTGATTCTTTTCTGCCTTTAGTTCAGACAAAGTAACCACACAGGATATTATACACTAATTTCCAGGCTTCTTTGGAGACCTAGAACTCATTGTTCTTGACACTTTTGGTGTCAAGAACAATGACAATGACACCATTGTTCTTGGTAGTAACCAAGACAAGAAAAAAAATCTCTGTTGCAGCCAAAGTATGTCTGATTTCCAAAGTAAGCCATTGCTGTCACTAATTAGATCCAACTAGTCCATTGCAAATGGTAGGGGCCCATGGAAAGGCACTGCTTGTCAGTGCCCATTGTGTGTGGGACATATTGCTCCATTTAATTTCCAGAATAAATAAATTCACATTTCCCCCTTTTGTTCCTAAAAAATCACACCTATAGCCTTGAGTGTTTTAAGTATGCTTTACTGCTGAACTACAACTTCAGTCCCATATTAGGTGTTTTTCTTAATATCTTCTAAAAGAGGAAGGAAGACTTAAACAAGTTAAGATTGCTTTGCTAATAAACTGCAGATTTCCTATGCAAACCTATGTTTCTCTGGCTGTAAAGCACATATATTTTCCTAGCTTTGTGCTACTATTTCAGGAAGCTGAGCAGGGAAAGGGGGCATCTCTTATTTACCAATCACAGCCTCCTCTGAGCTCTCTGCTTCTTTCTTGCCTTGTGCAGATTCACCTATCTCCTTTGCAGAGGTCATCTGACCTTGCATAAGGAGACCAAGTATGCTCATTCTCTTTGTGTGTTATCTCTTTAAAGTCTCTGATTTAACCAAACCATTTCTGACTGAATTTCAGCCTCTCTATTATGTACCACCTCTTATTTTCTAGCAGTCCCTGCAATTTGTTACACAGGATAACTTTGCCTGGCTTGTGTGACACCATGAATTCACTTTGAATGTGAGAGATTTTACAATAGCTGCTTGAAAACAGTTTAGTTTTGCAGATATACTCCCTCTGTGCTGGCCCACCCTCCTCTGTCTGTTGAAAATGCCACTTACTTGGCTCTGCTACCATACAAAGTTTTTTAATGATCCTTTATGGGATACTGTGATGATTATTGTTTATTTATTTTCATTATCTTTAATGAGTGGTACAAAGGAGTTGCCATTTAACAAAGCAGTTCATGAATAGAATGTATTTTGATCAACGTCACCCCTTTCAACATTCTCTCCATTTCCTTCCCTATCCATTTCTTGCCTCACTGTTTTGTAGGATATCCATTGAATTCCTGACTACATTCTCCCTCTCTTCTCCTCCTCATTCATCTACTTCTTTCCCCTTGACCCCACTCCATCCTTTCCAAGTACCTTCTTTCTGGTCTTTACTTTGTTGACCTTTGACTTTGCCTTTCTACAAATTTACATTATTTGAGATCTCCTTTGAACTTACCACATTTCAGTTAATACATTTGTATGTTTTAATGTATATATAATATGTATATAAATACACATTGTAGTGTGGTTTGCAAATCATCCAACATATTTCATATAAGCTTATAAGCTAAATCTCTATATAAGGGAAAACATACATCCTTTTTCTCTCTGGGCCTGGCTTAGTTCACTTAATACAGTTTCCAGGTCTTTCCATTTCTTCACAAACGGTAATGTATAATTTTTCTAATGGATGAGTAATAATCCATTGTATGTATATTACACATTTTACTTATCCAGATTTCTATTGAGGTGCATCTGGGCTTATTTCATACCTTGCTTAGGGTGAATCGTGTTGCAATGAACATGGTTGTGCTAGTGGTTTACTGTACTGCGGTTTGTAAACTTTTTTAACTTATATTTTATTGTAAAGACACTGTACAGAGGGGTTACTGTTACATGAGTAAGGTAATGAATCAATTTCCTGTTAAGCATTGTTACCCCCTCCTTTGTTTTTCCCCTACCATCTCTTCCCTTGTAAAGTGTTTTGATAAATGCCCAAGAATGGGGTTGTTGGATCATAGAATAGTTCTATGTTTAATTTTTTGAGGAACCTTCATACTGCTTTCCAGAGTAGTTGAAGAAGTTTACATTCTACTAAGAGTGTATTAGGATTTTTTTGGGCTGCATCCTCACCAGAATCTGTTATTATTTGTTTTCTTGATAATGGCCATTCTAACTGGGTGAGGCGAAATCTCAATGTTGTTTTGATTTGCAGACTCTTATTTATTTATTATGATTTTATTTGAATTGCCATAGAGAGCCAATAGTGACTTGGAAAAGGCCATAGAAAGGCATCATGGCAGTATTGTTATCCAGGATCCCTCAAGTCTGGATTATAAAATGGAAGCTGGGGAGCAACAGAAGGGAAGGGACAGTACTCTTGGGCATCATGGCTTGTGTGTGATTGGTGAGTCTGCCCTGGTGGCTTAGTCTGATCTCTGTTTAGAGTAAATGCTCCTGGAGGGAGTTGCATAGCACTCCATTGGATAGACTTAAGGAAAAATAAGCGGCATTTTCTCCACCAAAATAGTACCAACCTTGCTCTGAGTGGGTGTTCTAGCAAAAACACTGTCAGTACTGTGATCTAATTATACAACCATTAGGTCTGATCCTCACAATGATCATGGCCAGGGACCTGGGGAAAGGAGATATTCTACATAGGTACAGTACAGGGATATCATGGCTTTCCCCTGGACCATCTCACACATCTCACACTCTAAATGGCTCCCAACACACAAGATTCATGCGTATTAGAACTTAATACTCTTAGGAAGGCCCTTGCTGCAGGCCAGGGAAGCTGAATTATCATAGCTCATCCATTTACTAATGATTTATTAAGCTTTGAAGATAGGAAAGTCCTGTGCTGGAAACTTGGCTTCCCCCAGTCCCCCAGTGATTGGATCTAAAAGGTTATTGACAGTAGTTGCAAGGAATTGTAGGATCCAGTTGCTGTTTTTATGGAGTTCAGAATCTGGTTGGGGGAGACAGAGTCATAAACCATCACCTTGTAAGCATTCAAAGTTTGACTGTTCCTTCCTCTACATTCTGATAACTTTTTTGTCATTAACAAATAGTCTATGCTAATGTCCTGAGATACAGAAACAAACTGTCAACACATTTCCTGCTGCTGGAATCATGCATTTGTTATCAGGAAAGGTAAACTGACAATCCGCTGTTTGAGGAAGCAATCACTCCACTCACTCACTGTTTCTGTGGTTGTTCATCTCTCTTCAGTCAGAGAAACCAACCTGGTTCTTAGGAACCTTGAGTTTTTGATAGAACTAATACTACAGAAAAGGATGGACCTGCCACAATTGGATACAAATATCACTGACAGAGAGGAGAGTGAGGAGGGAAGAGCAGCAGGTACTGGATGGCCAATCAGCAGCGCTGGAGAAGAGAACAGCTTCAGGGGAACACAGCTAGGGACTGAACAGAGGACTGGAGTGATGGGTATAAGGGAGAAGTAAGAGCATGATCCAATACGCTCCACCGAGGAAGGGAGGAAGCTGGTCTTCTGTGTGCAGAATGGCCAAGAGCCAGGCAGGCACGGGGGATCTTCAAGGGGATAAATACTCAGAGATTTCCAACCCTTTTGGGATATATGCCAGGGAAAGAGGCCAAGATTCCAGGGAACACAGCCAGGACAGGGTTATTATAATCCCTAGGAGGATTCATTTGCCAGCTACTAAAGCAAAAGCAAGCAGCACCCTGAAATGGAGACTTGATATTTCAGAGCAATTAGCCATTGGTGCCTGCTGCTATCTTTGGAGAAATTCCAGAAGCCAGCAGGGTAGAGAAGAGGGCAGAAGACCTGGTTTGCTACTAAGGAGAAGACTCCATCCTCTTCTCACCAGACATCTCACTACTGATACAATAGCAAACCTCAGGTTCCAGGGCTTCTGATTCTACCTCCCTCAAGATGATATTGGTAACACCATACCCCAGAAGCTACAGCTGTATAAGAACATATATCTAGTACTGGACACAACAGAATTTTCTGTTTTTAGTCCAAGCTTTATAGGTGCTTTAGGGCATTAGTCATTGGGACATAGAAAATCACCAACTCAGTGTAGAGTAAATGTTTCTGAATGGATGCAGCTAAGAATCTTCCAGAGTATTGCAGAACACTTCCCAGGATTGACTAAAAGAAAATACTTTGTACTTCCTCCACCAGAATAGCACCATTCTCTTTCCTTGTATGTTTCCAGCATTGAGAATGTTGGCCATACTGACATCTAGCTATATACTTACTCAGCCTGATCTTCACAGTGATCATGGCCAAAAACCTGGAATGAGATGTCCCACATGGGCCCTGTGGCTCTCCACTGAGTCACTGTATTATCTAGATGGGCCCATAATAGACAAGGTTCGGTATCCTAAAATTCACTGCTCTATAGGAAAGGGCTTTGCTGGGAAGAACTTTCAACTCATCATCAGGATTGCAAAGGCTCTGACATTGGTTTATGCTACTTTGACCCATTCTTAATCAAATAGAGAAAAAGCAAAGAGGTCCTGGTTCCTCTCATGATCTCATTAATGCTGTCTAGTTTAGCTTATTAATATGGCCTCTTTGAGAAGAGAGCCAACAGCTTTGGCTATGTTGAGGGTATAGGGAAGACAGAAGGAGCGATGTGAACTTCAAATCATTAAGTAACTATTCCATAAAGCAGTAGCCACTGTCTTTCCTTCTCTTCACTGGCTATCCTGAAAATGTTTCAGGGTCTGGTCTTACAGACTTTTGCAGCTGCATGTTTCTTCCTGGCTTCCTGGAATGTGGAGCCTCCCTCAAGTCACAGTTTAGCTCATTTGCTAATTTGCATTTGGGGTGATACATGAACCTGGGTTATGTCTAGGGCAAATCTTTCTATGGGCCATGACCTTCCTCCTGGAAACAGTTCCACTGGATAAGAAAAACTAATCACATTTGAACAAATCCAACTTTATGAGTCAAAAGAAACTGCAGTTTGGATCTGGAATCACTTCGAATACTGAAGTGTTAAAGGGTCAGTCTGAAACTTTTGGGTGTACTAATGAGAGGTGGTGGATCTTTTAAGAATTGAAGTCTATTTGGAAGTCTTCCAGGCATAAGTGGGCATGTCTTAATAGAAATTATTGAGACTTTGGCCCTTCTTCTTTCTTGATTGTCAGAAAGTGAAGAGCTTTGCTCCTCCACATATACCTGGTATGTTATTGGGCTATGTGACCAAGGGCTGGAATCTTGGCCAAAGTCACGAGCATAAGTAAACTTTTCTCATTATAAGTTGGTCTTGTTAGGCATCTTGCTACAGTGATTGAAAACTAATGGTATATATTTTATGTTTTTGTTTTTCCATAGCATTGAACACAGGAAGAATGAATGCATTAGTAAGTATTTTACTTCCTAGGTAAGTTGAAATCCAGGGGTGGAGGGGAAATGCTATGCATAAGACATGCAGATGAGCTGCAATAGCAGTGCTAAAAATGTTTCTAGAAGTAAAAAGGTGTCTCCAATAAATCTCTTTTGTGTATTGCAAAATGACTCTGTGACTCTTATGTGAACTCACCTTTCTAGAGTCATTTCCCATACCAGTGCACCATCAACAATGTCCCCAAAATAGAAGTATTGTTTAGACACTTCCCACAGCTAGGGCTGGCACTACTATACCCTTGCTCCAAGCAAAGAAAGAGATGCATTTTACCTTCCACTTTCCCAGGAATTGCACTTATTAGCCTAAGGGTATAATTGAACTTTCCTTGAAGAATCATACCTCCATAAGCATCTTTTAGAACTACATAGAGGTGGGGCTGGGAAGTTGGCTCAGTGGTAAAGCGCTTGCCTTGCATGCCTGAGGCCCTGGGTTCGATTCCTCAGCACCACATAAGCAAAAAGAAAAAAGCTGGAAGTGGTACTGTGGCTCAAGTGGTAGAGCGCTAGCCTTGAGCTGAAGAGCTGAGGGACAGCGCCCAGGCCCAGAGTTCAGGCCCCGCGACCGGACCCCCCCCCCCAAAAAAAAAAAAAAAAGAACTACATAGAGGTAATCAGGAAGAAAAGACTATGATACTAGCCATAGTCTTAGGAATCAGTTCTAGCAAGATTTGCAGTGGATACTTACTGAAAGGAACTGGAAGAGGAGACAATGGAATATCAGAAAAGTTTGGGTTATTTATTCCTGCAGGGTTTTACTATGGGATACCCCCACTCCAGTTGAAATAGAGAGATTGGGTCTGGCCAGCGCCATCTTGGCCACATGGTAGATGGTAGGGTTTGGTATCTCGTCTTCATGGTGGGGCAATATAAAGCCCCCATTGGTGATGGGTGTGCCTGAATCCCTGGAGTCTGATAGGTTACTAAACTTGTCAGTCCAGTGCCTGGGACTGATAGTGTCCCTGCCCCCTGACCTGACCTTATTAATGCCCAGACCAGCTGAGGTGCTGTGGGGTCTTCATCCATCCCACGAAAGATGGACAGGGTCCGAGGAAAGGTAAGTGCGGCTGCTCACCGTTCCCCAGCCTCCCTTAGCCCAGGAGACAATCAGATGCAGCGGAGAGTCAAGTCAAGCAGGAACTCATTTATTAACACAGAATATGCCCTTTTTGAAGCAAAAGACTGCATAGGGGGAGGAAATAGAACCAACCAATCACTGTAAAGGCCACACCTTATCATGCACCTAAGCTTCCCTGAGTTGTTTACCCACTGAATGTAAACAAATCCGGCTCCGCCCACTCAACTTCCTCTCAGGACCATCTTTGCTGCCTGTGTTCCCCACAGGTGCCATTATGCCATGACATGAGTCTCTGTGTTCCTGTCCTGTCTCCTGTCTCCTGGCCCTTCTCTGGTCACCATGGTGTCCAATTTCAGCTCTCTATTGGAGCTGAATTCTTTTGTTGGAAATATTTTTGTTCTTTCTTTGATCTCGGCCTTCATGGCTCAGTTTCCTAACTGTGTTAAGTGTATGTGCTGGCTGCTGGTCTTTGAGACAGGAATTCACCATGTACTTGCCAGACTTTAATAAAGACCCCAAGATTTGAACTCTCAAAATGTGGCTTCTATATGAGTACAGAATAAAATATTTTGGAGCTGGGAAAAAAAAAATGTGGCTTCTTTGTCTTCTTACCTTACAACACAATGACAAAAAAAAAAAGTGGCAGACCTCCCTTTGGTCCTTGTCTTTGTAGGACAGATAGGCTGGGGGTCAGGAGAAAGCCAAAATCTATCTTGTATGGATCCTGGGTGTTTCTGTGTATTATGGAATCTCTTTAATAAGGAAGGGAAAGGAAGAATGGCTTTTTCTTTGTGCTTTCATTTCTTCAGCCACCATTTGGGTGGCCCCATTGCCTAGCCTCAGGTAAGTATGTGTTTCTTTACTTTCCCCATTTTGTCCCCCAAGGACTCCATTAAGATGATGTTATTTTGGAAGCCCCTACTTATTGGGAGGCAACTCCAGAGAGAAGCAATTTGGGTTTCAACTTGCTTCTTTGAAGAGATAAGACATCGATTTGAGATGTTCCTACCTGGTGGACATAATCATCTACTACTATTCCCAGACACAAGCTACCTGTCTCACTACTCTTTGAGTAAGAATTGAACGCAGGTACTCTCCATCTATTCTACCACTGAGCTATACTCCCAGCCCTGTCCCTCTGCTGTGCGTGTGTGTGTGTGTGTTTGTATAAGAGAAAGAGAGAAAGAAAGGGAGAGAGAGAGGGAGAGAGCATTCTTGTTCTATCCTAGGCATACGGGACTTGTCTTGTGTGCTTTTCCTGGGATTAACAGGCTAGGTAGCACCAGGGTAAGGCAAGCAATTCTTTAGTGTTTTCCTCTCTCCCGAAGACATCTTGTATTAGCATAGAGGTCAACAAGATGGTGATATAGTATACAGATAGAGTGTGCAGAAGACAACAGGAGCCATGTTGTCTCTGTATTCTTCTTGAATATAAATGATCTATCAGTCTCTACGGTTTAGGTAGCATCAGGGTTGGCTGAAGATGAAGACATGCTTTCTTCTTTCCTTGAGTCATTGCCAAGTCACTTGTGGTACATTGTCTGCCAGATTCCGAATCAGAATGAGGCTCTAGGCTCAAACCATGTCTAAAATGTTTCTTCATCTCCGATGCTGTCAAAGTTCTTCTATCCATCTTAGGCATGAGAGGTCCAGTCAGAGGAAGAGACTGAGCTACTCAGCCCAAGGCCAGAGATGCTCAGGAACCAAGGAGGGAAGTGGGGCTCCCTGCCTGCGCTGCATCCACCGACCAGCAGGGGGCCTCGGCTAACGAGAGGAGCCCAGTTGGCAGGCTCAGCGGAGCCAAGCTCCCAGGGCCAAGCGTTGACAGCACGCAGGACCAGAGCCAGAGAAGAAGGACTGGGAGAATTCAGAGGTTGGCGCGCCACAAAGAGACCTGCGAGGCTGACAGGAAGTTGGTAGCCAGCACCCGGCACAATCTGCTGCCCTGGCTTGGGAGGTGGAGGGGCTGGCTTACTTACTGGTGCTTCCCCTCACCATGTGAACATCTTGATTCGCTGCTAATTGAGCAGCCTGACACCAGCAGAGCCACGTGACCCGCATGCAGCTGAGACTAGAGATTTCCCTTGGGGAGCCAGGAGGACCAACTGCAAGCTGGTGGGTGCCAGGGAGAACTGTCTGAGCTGGGCCTCCAGTGAGTAGAAATCCAAAGAGCCTTGGCCACAGGCCCTGAGCAAGGTCTGGCTCTCCCCTCACCCCCATTTGCTACTATAACCCTCCAGCTGGCAGATGCCATCTTCTAAGGCAGGATACTGATCAATGTAGCAGCCTCTGAGTAGTGCTTAATCCGGGCAGATTCATAGATTATCTCGGCTAATATCTCAGAGGTAATAGTTAGCAAGTAGTTAAGTTTAGGTTGTGACTTAAGCAATACTTGGCTGTCTGTGGAGTTTGTGCTTGACAGCTTTAGAGAGAGTATTGACTAAAAAAGGGAAAAAAATGATTTGCCCTTCTGTGCTTGGCTTCTTTGCTTTAGCCTAAAGCCATCAGTTGTTCAGCCATGTTCTTACAGATGGCAGGATTTTCTTCTCTTGAAGGCTGGGAAAAAAATATTCCATTGTACGTAGGCACTGTATTTTCTTTATCCATTCATCTATCCAAGACATTTAGGTTGTTTCTATGTCTTGGCTTTTGTGAATGGTGCTTCTCTGAACACCACCAGAATGCAGATGTCTCTACCAGATCCTGATCTCAACTCTTGGAGAAACAATCAGAAAGTAGGCTTCCTGGATCATGTGGTGTTTCTATGATTCCATTTAAAGAAGCACCTAAAATCATTCATTATATGCAAAGAGGTAACAGAATCATGGCTGGAGGCACTGGGAACAGGTACAAGATTTCAGGTACACAAGATCTGCCACACAGCATTGTGCCCACAGTGCAAGGTGATGTGTTCTACACTTGAAAATCTGTTCAAATGATAGATTCCATCTTAAATATTTAAGAAAATGATATATTTTTTGCTGCAATATATGTATTGCAGCAAATCAAATTTTACAAAAAGAAAAGATGGAAGGAAGAGATGCAGGATGACCCTATCCATTATCAGTTTTATTATTTATGAATTTCACCTTCCTTCCCTCCTTCTTGCCTTCCCTCCTTCTTTCCTTCCCTCCCTCCCTCCCTCCCTCCCTCCTTCCTTCCTTCCTTCCTTCCTTCCTTCTTTCCTTCCTTCCTTCCTTCCTTCCTTCCTTCCTTCTTTCTTTCTCTCATTTGTCTCTTTCTTTCTCTTTCCTTCTCTCTTTTCTACATCTCTTCTTTCTTTCTTTCCTTCCTTCCTTCCTTCTTTCTCTTTCTCTCTTTCTTTTCCCCCTTCTTTCTTGTGCCAGTACTAGCCTTGAATTTAGGGCCTTAAGCTTTCACTTGGCTTATTTCACTCAAGGCTGTGGCTATACCACTTGAGCCACACCTTCACTTCTAGCTTTTCCATAGTTAATTAGAGATAACAATCTCACAAAATTTTCTTCCTAGTTGACTTCCAACTTTGATTCTCATATCTCAGCCTCCTGAGTATCAAGGGTCATTAGGTATGACTCTACACTCATGAATTTCTTTAAAGCCTTTTGATTCTACACATAGCAAAAGAAGATTTGGGATGATGGAGTCCTATTTATCTCATAGTCACTAGAATCTCTGCAATCTCAAACATGCTTTAAAAACAATGATATCTGATCTTTATAACCACTTCTTCCAGGTAGGTCTGTCTAGATTTTTTCATCAGGAAGTTAATTTGCATGAACAGGGTAGATCCAGAGACTCCCCTGATAAAATGGCCAGTACTTGAGTTTGAACATAGCCCAAGTGTTTTCCTTCAGCAAAGGGTGTTATCAGAAGGTACCCCCAGGGCCAGGCTCTTATCTAATCCTTGGTCTTTGCTTGCCCAATTTCAATTTGGAAAATGTTATTCTAGTCTGTTCTAGTCACAATGATCATTCTGCGGTGTTGTCCTCCAAATGTATTTATTCCAGTATCTGATTAATCCAGGGGATTAAGTCACTGAGGCTTTGATGTAGCAGGAGTGTTTAGATGCCTCCCTCTTCTCTTTCTTTCTGTTTCTCCCTCCTGGTGCTGAGTAAGGAATGGCAGGACACACAGGTGACAGAGAGCATGTGTTCTTGCAGAGGAGAAAGGCACAGAAATGAAGGGAAAGGTCTGGAGTTTCACATTTTTTAACTGAAAGTTTAAAAAAAAATCAATCTATGACCTTAAAGGAGTTTATGAATTCCTAGCTTAGGAATCAATGCACATTGATTTTGTGCTTTGGCCTGGGTTGCACATGTACACTATCAAGTGATGAAAGCTGTGTTTTGTTGGTCTTGGAATGGGGATAAGCAGGTGCCATTTCTATTAGACTGCCAAGGATAAAAATGCAAAAATAAAAATAGTTCATCCTGAGATGGTGCTAGTTCAGAGCCTGAGGCCTCTGGCAACCACTGCTTGGCTCTGAACAGCAACTGCACATCACTCTTTCCTGGGAGACATACTCTAGTGCTGTTCCTTGAACCCTCTTCTTTCGCTGTCCTAAGTATTTTGCACATACAGTCCTTTCTTGAAATAGTTTTGTGAAACTTAGACCTACAAGTGAAAATTGCTAAGAGGGATTCTGGAAGGGAGTGAGAGCACTTTAATAACCTGCAGTACAATGGTATGCCATTCTTCCTTACATTATGTTTTGGATCACTATCACATACCAGGGAGTTGGTCAGCTTATGGTTCATTGTCTTCACTTACAAATAAAGGGACAGATATTAAGAAAACTTACTACTTGCACAGAGTGATAGGCAGGTATCAGATATACCAGTGTTTAAGCCCTGCTCTTCTGCCCTTAGTCTCCCATGCTGGGGTAACTAATCCTCTGTCCAAAAGACAAACTGCCCTGTTGAGATTATACCTATACGATAAAAGCAAGGAACAGTCTTCACATATAGGAAAATACGCAGGCATGTCCACAAAAACACATTTAAAGAAGACAACACAATTAGAAGAACACACCCAAGGGTTTAGGGGACATGGAGGTAGACAGAGTAAGAGATGACCTGGACATGTTGTTGTTATACTGCTGGGTCTAAGAATTGAAGCTCCCAAGGAGCAGAATTGTCAGCACTGAACACAGAGAAAACTGAAGAGGCAGCTGGAGAGCAAGGAAACCATCTGCACAGATGATGAACCCTAGGCCCTTTCAGTTCTCTGTCCCCAGTTGATCTCTTCATCCCCATACTTCACATTCTTCCCCATACTGGAATTTCTAGCTGTGGTAGTTCCAGGATTCACTATGGGGACTGAGAAGTTCTATAAAGGTTCAGTGGAGCTAGGCAGAGTAGGTCCAGCCTGAGACCACAGCTAGACTTGCTGGAAGAGTCAATTGTCTCTTGTCTTATCCCCAAATCCAGGGTCCCTCTCTCTTTTCCCCTCCACCTTCTCATCAGTCAACAGCCAGCCCTTGTTTTATTTCTTCCTGACAACTTCATTAAAAATGATTAATCCCTTCATTTTGTATTAAGAATGACTTGTCCCACAGCTAATCTCCTCAATAGTTATACTTGAAATATTTCTTCTTAAAAAAAGTTTTTTGAATTTTTTGTTGTGGTTAAAAAAATGAAATCTATTTCTACAGCTACTCTCCTCCATCGTTGTACTTGAAATAGTCCTTTTTTAATTTTCGAAGTTTGTACTGTAGTTAAAAAGCATGAAATCTATTCCCTTAACAAGTGTTTAGATGGATAGTATGTTATTGTCCACACCGTTGCACTGTGCCTTAACTTCATTAAGTATAGTGCTGTGGTACAGCAAATCTCTAGTCATTTTTCCTTCTGAATAACATATACTTTGTGCTCACTGAACAACAGTGCCCTTTGGCCCCTTTCATTGGCCTTTGACAACAATTATACACTCTGATTCTATAATTTGACTACTTTAGATAAATGATTACATCAGAGCACTCAGTATTTGTCCTTCTGCATCTACTTATTTTACTTAGCACCGTTTCCTCCAGCTTCATTGTTGTTGGCCCATATTGCAGAGTTTCCTACTTTTTGGAGACTGAACATTTTCCATTTAGTGTTTGCAATGTATTTTCTTGACCCATTCATCTGTCTATTGTCATTTAGATTGATTCCATATTTTGGACATCATGAATTATTCTGCAATAAACATGGACTGTACAAGATACCTTGTTGAGATTCTGCTTTCAATTCTTTTAGATAGATACCCAGGTTACTGTATCATGTGGTAGTTCGATTTTTAATAATAACATTTAATAATAAACATTTTTCTTGAATCTCAAATCAAGTTCCTTCTCTTGTTCTTATATATCTCCTCCTTTCTTCTATAAAGTATTGGTGGTATTTCTTCTTAGGTGTTCATATTTGATGTTTAAAATTAGTCCATTCTAAAGCTAGATTTAAAGTACTAGGACATAACAAATTATACAGGTCTCTGGGCATTCACACACAGTGAGGCCAAAGGAGGATATTCTTAGGAAAGGCATAGAAAGGCAAAATGTGTATGTGCATCTGACCATACAAAGTAATAGTTATTGGAATGAACTATAGGAAATGAACAGAAGAGGTATTTTTCTTTTTTCTTTTTTACCATTTTAGTTTTCTTCTTTTTTGTTCTGTTTGTTCATTTATATGTCTTTGGGAGTGTAAGAGGAGGCACAGAAATGGAGGGACAAATGATGAATAAATGCAACAAAGGTACTCACTGGACACTATGTTGAAAATGGACTCTACAACTTAAGGGTAGGGGGTGGGAAGGAAAAACTGAAGGAGAGTTAGGGAAAGGGTGACATTATCCCAAAAGAAATGTACTCTTTACCTGCCTTACATAACTATAACTTACCCTTTGTATATCACCTTTATAATAACAATAAAAAATTAAAAATGTAGTCCATTCTAGTGTAGCCAGACATTTTGGGAATTAATTAGAATTCCAACTTTTGCTTTTCTAATTATTTTCTTCCATGAACAGATAAGTCACAAGTACAGACTAGAACCACTCATGGAGAAGTGGATTTTGTGAGCCTAGTCCTCCTGCCTGGCACATTCTTTGTGATCCATCTCACGGTACCTCAGAGATTTGTAACAACTTGACCAGAATGGAGGCTTGAAAGAGCCCTTGATGGGAGTTATGAAACAATGCGTATATTGCACATCTAAATTGGTGGAGTGCAACTTCCAGATACTAGCCTGATGTATTGCCAGTAAATCTCAGAGACATTTAAATTTCATGTTGAAACAGAGCAATGTTTCATTCCCCTTCCTTTGGCCCTCTCCACCCACAAAGGCCAGAGTAGTCTCCTGGGATATGTTTCTGATTATTTTCTTCCCAAAATAAACATCCTCACAGGCTCTACATGCCTGGTGTAAGGCTAGGCCTCCAGTGGGGTCTTTGGTGGTCTGGAACATACCAGCTACCTCTCCAGTTCCCTTCCTCAGAACAGTGGCAGTTACATTTCCACCTTTTTGTTCTTGGTGGTGGCCATGGGGCTTGAACTCAGGGCCCGGCCACTGTCCCTGAGCTTTTGCACTCAAGGCTAGTGCTCTACAACTGAGAGCCGTAGCACCACTTCTGGTTTTCTGGTGGTTAATTTGAGATTAGAGTCTCATGGCCTTTCCTGCTAGGCTGGCTCTGAGCTGCAATCCTCAGATCTTAGCCTCTGGAGTAGCTAGGATTACAGGAAAGAGTGACCAGCACCTGACTTACATTTCCATTTTCTGAGTACTAATAAACCTCCGTGTGCCACCCCTTGCCCTCCTGAGACCTCTTGCCTCTACCAGACAGACAGTTCTCTTTGGAGTTCCTTGGATGATTTCTTTTCGACTTTAAAACTCTTCTTTTTGGACATTGGCTTTTTCATAAAGCCTGGCCCGTGTTCCCTAGCTGGATCCCATCTACCTGGTTCTGTAGCACTTTTGTGGATTTCCTCTCTGTGAGTTTGACATGTGGTATGGCCAGGCCTTTGAGCTGGGGCTCTGGCACGCTTGGGTGAGGCCAGTGACAGATGGGATGATCTTTGAAGAGAAATCTTTTAGAGTTGAATTGAATCTCTTGAAGGGTGGCTTTCTTTAGGACTGACAAATAAATGGAGATGACCCTCCATAAGTTTCCTACTCATGAGCTCAACTAACTGTGGATTGGAAACAGTTGAAAGTAATTACATAGGTATGAAACACATAACATACTTATTTTTTTCATAATCCCCTTGACAGTACAGTAGAGCCGCTATTTACACAGAATGTTCCTTATACTAGGTGTAATAAGGAATTCAGAGATGATTTAGAGCACATAGTGGGATGTGTGTAGGTTATATGCAAATACTGTGCCATTTTAGATGAGGGATTTGAGGATCATGGATCTTGGCATCTACAGGGGGTCCTAGAAATTATCTTCCATGGATGCTGATGGATGGCTGTAGTAGATAGCTTTCTGGAAAGAAAAGCCAGTTTCTTCTTTTTCTTTGAGCCTGGGTCCTTCTTTTTTAAACAAGGCTAATTAAATTAGCCTCCCTGCAGGCAAGCCCTAAAAACTGAGAGAAAGATATAAAAGTCCCACGTCTCTCTGGCCTCAAAACGGTAACAAGAGAGAGGAATAAGCCAGTCATCTGTCTGTGATTGTCATTTTCCCTGCCCATTATTCTCCCCCTAAAACTCTTCTGAATTTTCAGTTGATTCAGTCAGCACTCGTACATGGGCGTAGAAGCTGCAAAACTAGAAAATCTTGAGCTGAGAATAATCAGGGGCCCTGATCAGTGTCTTCATCATGTTAGCTTGATTTGGAGGTCACATTAGGAAGGTGAAGAGCTGCACAGCAGTCTGTACTGGAGAGCTGTGCTAGGGCATCAATGGGCAGCTGCCCTGGAGGGAAGAGAAATGAGCTTTGTGTGCTCCAGGCCTCCTCCTGCAGGCAGAACACAGCCAATAATCAGCCCTTGGGGAGGCCCTGCAGCCAGAAGCCAGACAATCTTTGGTGCAGGCTAGTCCTGGTTCTCAGCATTCTGCTTGATTTTTCTCTTGTGCCTGCCTGGATCTTTGTGACTGTCTCTGAGCATAATGTGTGAAGTACTGTGTCCATAACCCTGTCCATCTATGTAAGTATATGAAAGATAAAGAAGAGAGGAGCTGATTGTTTCCTTTCTTCTTCCTCAAATGTTTGCAATTGTTTTGTCTGGAAGGAAGCAGCAATTGGAGAATGACTGGCTCAGAACTGACTAGAGCTTTCTGGTGCCAATTTGCATACATAGAGAATAGAGGACAGGGAGGGGCTCAGACCCATTTTGCAATGCTGACTCTTGCATCCTGTTACACAAGCTGGTTTATAAATATGTAAAGCCTCCCTCATGGTCCCTGAGAATACATGCTGAGAGCACACACCTGCTCTGTGGTCAGTAAATAGTCATTTTTGGATGTAAGGAGAAGGGACAGTAAAAGAGGAAAAAAGGGGAAATGATAAAGACGGTGGATGAGGGTGGACACAAAAGCAGAGTGAGGAGAAGAGAGGAGCTCACCTACTTGTCAAGGCCTCTCGCCTTATTTTATGGAAAATGAAATTCACTCAAAAAGATAGCAAACAGGAAAATAAGCAGCTTGGAATCAGAATGAACCAGCTCCTTACAAAACAGTTTCCCTCCGGATGCTGGGAAAGGCAGCTGGAAGAGTTATCAGGGTAGATATCTCTATCCAGCTGCCAGCGGCTCTCCTGTGATGTGGAAATCTGTTAGGAATATTGTCTTTAATTTGAACTGGGGGCAAAGGGAGTGGTTATGGGATAGTGAGAGTGAGGAGCTAAAAGAATAATCTATTTAGCCAGACAGAAGTTTCTCAAGTTCAATATTTTTGAAATTTTGGTCTGGTTAATCTCTTTGGTGAACTACTTTGTGATACATCTTAGTTATTCAGCAATATTCCAGCTTTCTATCCAGTAGATACCAGGGAAATATCTTCATTGTGACAACCCCACAAGGTCTCAGAAATCACCAAGTGGATGGGAACAGAAAGCAGTATTGACTGAAGACTCCAAACTAGACTCTGTTGCGGGCACTTCCCATGTTGTATTACCTCTTCATTCCCACCAAAGGACAAAGCTTTCTTATTCCTGTGACAGAAAACCAACCAGGTGAGGGCTAAGTCCCAGCTTTTTCAAATTGCCCTACAGCACATTCACACTAACCTATTTCATGTTCCCTGACCAGTCTGTCTATCCTCCGGGAGAGAGTCACGGCATGGGGTATGCAATCATGAGGTCTGACACCAAAACCCTTCTGCAAAACAATTTAACTGTTGATATTACTTCAGAAAATTCTGCAAGACTTCTTTCCCCTTTCCCTTCTTTCTAACTACCATTTCACTGGACATCCCCTAACTAGAGATTCTTCCATTTAAGTTAAAACTTGGTCTGTTTGGCAGAAGGATGGGGGAGAGAAGAACATGGAAAGAATGATCCTTTAAGCTGATTTAAATCTCAATGTAAGTTCACCAGATTCAAACTGGCTCCTTGTTCAATCCAACTAAGCCTGACATAGTAGGCTTTGCATGCAAAGGCATGTTGGAACATTCTGACTTCTTGATGTCTTAGATGTGAGGAAAAAAAATCATGCATTAGTTTAGGTTTCCAGATGAGTTCACTATTGAATGTTTGGAGAAATAGTGTTATTGTGGTAAAATTAGCACCTCTAGCAATATTCTGTGTGGCTCATTTTCAATTAAAGGAAATCATGCATCAGAAACTAAATATTTCTAAATAGTCATTGCTGGTATGTATTGCTAATTATCAGATGAGGGTCTTATCTACTCTTGCCTGAACATTTTGAATAACATTTTCCTAAATATGTCTTCCTGGCTCCAGTTCTTCTCTTTTCATTTTCCAGTCTTTACCTACAATGTATTGTAACTCCATACACCCCTCTCCCTTTTAATTTCCAAAGGCTCCCTTTTGAATCTTAAGATAAATTTCGAATTTCTCAGCATCAATTCAAAAACTTTTCTTAGTAAACACTGGACCTGTTCTTTTCACTTCCACATCAAGCTGATATGTCAATCATGTAGAACTATTGGTAATTCTTCAAAGGATCTTGGTTCCCTTATTTCTCTACAACACTGTACTTGTTGTGTACTGTGTTGGTAGTAACTTCATTATTCTTTTCTCCAGTGGCTATTTCCTTATTGTCCCTGAATACTTAGCCCAAGGATCTCTTCCTTAAAGAGCTAATCCTTTCTTCCATTATCTATTCCATTTGCCTTCTGAACATCCTGCGTGGATGTTCATTTGTCCTACCACGACAAATGATCCTCTCACCAGTTTTGAGCCAATCAAAAGAAGCAAATGGTGGCTCAGTGGTAGAGTGCTTGCCTTGTATGCACAAGGCCCTGGGTTTGATTCCCCAGTACTACATAGGCAGAAAAAGCTGCAAGTGGTGCTGTGGCTCAAGTGGTAGAATGCTAGCCTTGAGCTGAAGAGCTCAGGGACAGAGCCCAGGCCCAGAGTTCAGGCTCCAGGATGGAGAGGAAAAAAAAAAAGAAGCAAATGGATCTTAATCATAATTTTACCCAGTCTTTAGCCCAGTATCTGACATAGAGAGATGGAAGAGATACTCAATATGTATTTGCCAAATGGTTAACTTCACTCATTATTCATACCATGATTTAGAGCTATTAACTACTTTCTTTTTTATTTTTACATCCATAGACAGTTCAAACTTTATTTTCTCTCAGATTCAGAGAGAGAATAATGAGACCTCTTTGATTGCTTGCTTATTTATTTATTTATTTATGCTCAGTCTGAGGCTTGAACTCAGGGCCTGGGCACTATTCCATAGCTTTTTAATTTAAAGCTGGCATTCTATCACTTGAGCCACAACTCCACTAACAGGTTTTTTATATTTAATTGGATTGAGAATCTTACAGATTTTGCTGTCCTGGCTGGCTTCAACCTTCTGAGTAGCTAGGATTAGAGCTTATCTGACTGATAATCTCATTCCCCAACTAAATCTTCAGAAATTAGTCAACTCTTTGGGGGAGGTTGTTAGAACCCAAGAGGTGCGGAAAGTAGGCAGGAAGATGGGTCAAAGCCACCTCAGATGTATTTGGAGGAAAAGTATGAGGAGGCGGCCAAGAGGAAAGAACTAAAGCCCACAGCTGCTTATAGACTGAAGAGTTGTTTTGGTTTGTTTTTGTTGGTGGTGGGGCTTGAACTCTAGGCCTGGGTGCTGTCCCTGAGCTCTTCAGCTCAAGACAAGTGCTCTACTGCACTGCCACTTCTGTTGATGGTTAATTGGAGATAAGAGTCTCACAGCCTTTCCTGGCCAGGCTGGCTTTGAACCACAATCCTCAGATCTCAGCCTCCTGAGTAGCTAGGGTTATAGTCATGAGCCACCAGTACCTGGCAGACTGAAAAGTTTTATAGGCGTAGGAAAGTAGGTTATGAAAAAGGGAGGGGTCTAGCTGCCCATGGGTACTGGGAGGTAGGGAAGGAAAGTTCTGAGTTGCCATGGGGGCAACTAAGAATGTACTGCAGGGTTCCTTGAACATGGGATGTTCCTTATGATCATTCAGGGTGCAAGGTGTTAAGTTGACCAAGTAATTCCTAGGGAAATAAGAGAAGGGGCATTTTTCTGTTTTAAATTGATAGTCAGCAAAATATCTTGAGGCAAGGGCTTTAAGATGGAAGTACCTTGGCTAAGAAGGCCATATAGAGATCATGTACTTTGTATTTACTCCTCTTTAGAAGATGGATTAAATAATCTAGTTCTCAATATTCAACATCTTTTCCCATTTCAAATGCTCAAAGCCAGAGGGAATGAAGTAGGAAAACACATTCAGCCACAATATAAACTGATGGGATTTCCTCCAGTTTTCTGGATTGAAGGATGCTAGTGTTTGAATTGTTGCCACTGGGTGTCAACCATACTAGAAGGTCTTCCTCTTCCCAGTTACCAACATCAGGATGGTTCTTTGCCTGCCAGATGATATGCTCTATAACTGTGAGTCTGTTGCCTGACTGACATGTTCTGCATGAGAGCAGAGGAGCAAAAAGGAACCTTAGGCTGCCTTCTTCTGGGAGGGGTCATGGTAAGATGTCAAGCTGAGCATTCTACATGGAAACTCGTTATTTATTAAATTTATTTTATCTGCCCACCTCCCTTCCTTCACAGCTACAAATGTCTTTTGATAACAATGGTGGATTGTGAAAGGCGTTAGAAATGTGTTAGGAACAGAAGGCTTGACATACTGTTCAGCTGTTAATAACCTGCGAGAGGTACTGGGGACCCAACAGTTGTGAGCCAGAGCTGAGCTGGGAAAGGATATAGGCACTGCCTCTGGCCCTGGACTCCGACAGCCCTGCTTCAGTGGGGGTGATCATGGCACTTCCAGCCACGAAGGAGAAGTTAGCTGTGTGCTGGGAGAAATCTTGGGACTGATGTCTGAACCAGGAAAAACATTACTTTGTGTTTAGCTGTAGATTTATCTTTCAGTCAACTGTATGACCAAATGATGAGGATGTGAAGGGAATAGATGAAACTCTGTAGGTGTCCAAATGAATCTAACACAGAAACTGTATGTAATGGTTTTAATTCATTTAAAAACTGTAATTAAGTTTAATGTCTTCTTTTGCTACTTAATTTCAGGAAGGAAGTGCAGAATTCTGTGTGTAAGGCTTTGCTAAAGAAGCAAAGTTGGGTGACCTCTGAAGAGGAAGGGATAAATGGTATGCTTGCATTGAGGAAGTAGAAGCTGTCAGTTCAGAGATGAAGCTGAGGCTTTGTTAGAGGCTTTGTAAGTGGAGAGACATGTTCTGCAACATGTTTCAGGTGAGAAAGTTTATTCTATAGAGTAGACTGCAGTGACAAATACACACAGGCATCTCCAAGTAGAATACCCACGAGGTTAGTGGAAGTTACAAGGAACAGTATTGTTTACAGATGGCTGCAGCAATATGAAAAATAAAATTGATGAAAAGAGAGAGCAGAGGAGAGACAAAGGGGAAAAGATAAAAATGAAATTGAAAGAAAGAAAAATCAGGGAAGACAGAGAGGTAAAGGGATATTGTAGCTATACTCAAATCTGATGTCTAATCATAGAATTCTCTTTGTGCCAGTGAGGAAAAAGCTGGATGTTGTGGTCAAGCACAATGACTCTAGAGTCAAGATGAGGTTGTTTCTATCTTTACAGCTGAAGAGCAGAAGGATTTCAATAAAGTCCCTTAGCTCTGTTCTTATCTATACCTCTATGTGGACAGTATAATTCTCCATAATGCTTAACTCCTAGTCCTATCAGAGTTCAAGTGTGATGAAACTTGCATTTTAACAGAGAACAAAATATTTTTACCTGAATCCTAATTAGAAAAGAAAAAAGAGAGGCATTTTTATCAGCAAGGAAATATTTTCTATTCTGTCAAATAATGAAGTATTAACTAATGAAAGGTGTTAAGTAATAAAATCAGAGCAAAGAGTAGAGCCTGAGGTAGGGGTTGTTGCTATTATTATTATTGGTATTGGTAAGGCAGGCAAGAAAGGCCACTCCCAGAATGTGACCTTTGAGAAGAGATTGCTAGTTTGTGTGTGTGATTGCTAGTTTGTGTGTGTGTGTGTGTGTGTGTGTGTGTGTGTGTGAAATAAATTTTCTGCACAGTTACTTTCAGACATGAGCTGAAGGCCCTATAACTGTTTCTACTCTGTTGTTCAGATATACAGAATGTGACTCAGCTCAAGGGCCCTGTTTAAGAGTACAGGAAATGGTGTCAAGGGTTTTCTTATTTCATAGTCTCCAAGGATCTGGCATGAATATAAAAGTATAATTTTTTACCTTGGAAAAAGCTTTAGCTATCCAGACACACTACTGTTGAAAGATTTGGCACTCAAATGTGAGGAATGAGATGTAAAATAGGCAAAAGGATATACACAGGATGGATAAGAGGGAAATACACAAAAGTGTGTGTCATATGTGAATGTGTATATGTGTGAGTGAGTAAGAGACAGAGATGAAGAGAAAGAGACAGAGACGGGAAGAAGGGAAGATAACAAGGAAAATAAAATGAGATGGGACATTGAAATAAAGGGCTCCTTTAAAAAAATTTTAAATAAAAGCTGTATTCTGAATGAATGGGCTTTTGGATTCTCGGTGGGAGTTCGAGCCCTCAGTTCCTCACAGTACGTTGGCTGGGATGTATAAGGAATTGGCTTCCAGAAAGATATAGTCATTTGTTCTCAGTTCTGTATGCTACCCAACCTCCTACTGCTCTGATGTCAACTTTTGACATTTTCCATCAGGCAATTTCTACACTATCCCCGGCCAGCCTTCCCATAGTACTTGTGTTTGTTTGATCTCATACAAACTCCCCTCTCCGATCTGTTGATGAAATAATAAATCTGGGGACCTTTGAAGACAGAGCACGCTAGGAGAGCATAAATGAAAATCTCCTTTTGGTACTTAAGCATTCTGAATGCTGAATGCCTGGTGTTGATGTGGTCTACATTGTGCACTTCCTTCAGGCACATTTAGACAAATCCATCAAGCAGAAGTCCTTAAAAGCCTGTAATTTTCCAGGCAATATAGGACATACCACATTGGTAATGGAAGATTCTTGTAAAGCAGCATGATCCTGAACAAAGCTATCTATTTATTTGATTTAAATTGTTTTAAGCACTTTTGAATTCCTAGTGTGATAGCAGGAACCTCATATAATTTAACTCGAAGACATCAACCCGACCTTGAAAGATCCTAAAGTCCAAAATAACACACTTATTTAGAATATTAATACTCCTAAATCACTTTGTGGGCATCTCATAGCTTTGGTTGAAACCTTTAGAGACTTAATTGGTTGCTGAATGCATGTTAAGCTCCTGAGCCTAGAATTCAAGGTTTTTCCCAGCTTGAGGACAGAGACCTTCCAGACTGTCCTTCATACCTCTACAATAAAAATCTGTTCTGAATCCACTCGCTGAGTTGTAGCTGCTTAACACCTGAAAACAGCCCGACATAGCTATTCTTATACAATCCATTTTTTGAAAATTTAACTTCAAATTCCACTTCTATAATTCTGCTCTCATTCTGTGTCAATCCATTTGAAATACACTAATTCTACAGGACAGTATTAGTTTCATAGTAAAACTCCAAAAAAGCTAGAGACATTCCATGACTCCAGGCTTGCATAGTTCTGTACTCATTATTAACATTTCCACCAGAGTGGTATATTTCCTTTTTTTTTAACGCATAAGGAACATTTTTATTTTGAACAGGAAAAGTTCCAAAGTGGAAAAATCGTATGTGATTGTTATGGGCAGAATTATATAATCTCTCCTAAAGTTACATATTGAAGTCCTAAACCCCAGAATAACTGTGTTTGGAGACAGAGTCTGTAAGGAGCTAATCTTAAGTCATTAAATGAGGTCATGAGACTAGGTTGTATTCAAGAAGGACTGCTGTCCATAGGTAAAGAGACACAAGGTATGTGTACACAGAGCAATGAATAAGTGAAGACACAATGGGAAGTTGGTTGTCTGCCCTTGTAAAGCCTCTGAAGAAACCATCCTTGCCAACACCTAGGTCTTGGACTTCCAGCATTCAGAATCAGAAAGAATTTTGTTGAAGTATTTTCTTTTTGTATAGGCTTTTTATTGTAAAAATACTGTACAGAGGGGTTATAATTACATGAATAAGGTAATGAATACATTTTTTATCGAGCATTGTTGCCTCCTCCTTTGTTTTTCACCACCATCCCTTCCTTCCCCACCTCCCCAACTACTACCTACCCCACCCCCCACCGAAGTTGTAAAGTTCTTTTTCAACATAGTGTCTTGTACATCTCTTTGTTACAATCAGTCAACCTGTATCCTTATTTAAGCATTTTGTTTTTTCCCTTCCCCTCCCCAAATTAGAAAAATGTATATACAAGATGCAGGGCACTGTAGGTTATACCATGGAAGAGGAACATACCAAAAAAAAAATCACAGAGTATATTATAAATCCACTAAAATCAATAGCAAGAAGGAAAAGAAAACACTTGTGTCCCTATCTTGGAGTTCATTTTGCTTAACATCATCTTATATGGTCATATAACTTTTCTGCTTGTCCTAAACTTATACTAGTTATTGCAAATAAGGGAAACGATGGGGCCTATATTTCTTTGGGCCTGGCTTACTTCATTTAATTTCTTTTCCCTCTCTTTATTTTGTCCAACATTACACCAAATGAACTTCTTACATTTCTAATCCCAGTTTGGCAGATGATTCTCAAAGGATCCACACTAACATAAATGTTGACTGAATGTTCTGCAAGAAACATGCAAATTGTCTCTGTCTTAGTATGTTGTGGAATATTGTCCATTTGTTACTAATCTGCAAGGAGTGTTACATTTCTTGCAGCTGATAGACATACACTGATGCATCATTATCACCCCAGGCCCTACTTTTCATTCAGTGTGTTGTGTATCCTGTGGGTTTGGACCTGTTATGATGATAACATGTAACTACCATTATAGAATCATACATAGTAGGTCCACTGCCTTGAAAAAATCTCATGTGCTGCCTGTCCCTTATCCCTCCTAATTCTTGGTAACCACTTATCTTTTCATTAACAATAGTTTTGCCTTCTTCAGAATAGAACAGGATGTAGCCTTTTCAGACTGGACTCTTTCACTTAGTAATATGCATTTCAGGTTCATCCGTGTCTTTTCATGTCTTGATAGCTCATTTCTTTTTTGCACTGGATAATACTCCTTTGTCTGGTTGTGCCATACCTCACTGCTCTTTTCAATAACTAGTAGTTTCTAATGTCCAGAATCTGCTCTGTCCAAGCAGCAGTCACCAGGCATGTCCAGCTATTTGCATATAGAGTTATTGAAATTAAGGTCAATTAAGAACTCAGGTCCTCAGTTACACTAGTCCTATTTAAATTGCTAAATAGCCTATGTGACTAGTGATTGCTGTACTAGACAATCCACTTATGGAATTTTTGCAATTGGATGAGGCTGCTCTAACTGTGAGTTTGGTTGTTAGATGTTCAAATTCATTGAGGTTCTGCTATAGCCATATATCTTGCCAAATCAATATATATTAACTCATTGATTCTATGAATATTACTATGAAGCTGATGATAATACTCTTTCTATGCAAACTCCAAGACTAGGCTCTAACATGATTCACTATCCCACCGTTCATATCTTTGGCTTAGACTTTATTTTACTTCTAGTCATACATTGTTTGGGCTGAAAAGGGCCTGCAGATCATCTATCCCCAAACTGTCATTTTACACTAAAAAAAAATGGTCTGGATGCTGATGGATCACACTATGTAGGAGGCTAAGATCTGATGATTGTGGCTTGAAGGCAGCCTGAGCAGAAGTATGTGAGACACTTATCTTCAGTTAAGTAGCAAAAAGCTCAAGTGGGAGAGCACTAGCCTCAAGTGGAAAAAGCCAAGCAAGAGCACAAGGTCTTGAGTTAATGGCACACACACACACACACACACACACACACACAAACATACAGACACACAATTGAGATTTCATAACATAGAGCTTATGTTTAGCATCACAGAGGTAAAATTATTGACTGGGTTGAGTAAGCATTTCAGCCCCCTAAGAGCCAGTTTGGATGGGCTTTGTCTGGTCATATTTTCTAGAAGGCAGAGTTTGATTGAGAAGGTATTTATATATGTATTTATATACATAATATATATATATACATATAGATATATGCAAATATATGTATATGATGTATGCTTCAAGTTCTGAAAGACATACATGAGTCTATACACATAAAGAATGCTAAGAACAGAAGCTATTGTCTAGTTTCCTTTCCCAGGGAGATATGAGAGGTTTGTAAGTCATGGCAATTATTTTTTTTGTTTTCCAGAAAACAAAGAAAGACCTTTTTGAGAAAGACCTGAAACAAATGTGAAGTTGCAGCTGAAGAAAGAGGTGGGTAGCCATCAGTGCAATAAACTCACTTTATTTGCTGGTTTATTACCTGCAGTTTTAACAAAGTGAGGTCAGAAAATAAATGCATGTTTTAAAGTCAAAGGAAATGTCAAGAGTCGGGAGGAAGATGGCAGAGGAGAAGTTGGGGGCTAAACAAGATCTCGCGTAGACGCCAGAGCGTCACACCAAATATGCCATCATAGTACAGAGAGTTTGGCCAGAGAGGAATAATTCAGGCAGCTTGGTTAAGGAGACAGATTTGAGTACGCACCAGTGTGGTGGTAACAGCGGCTTCTATTGCAGTCACCATATCAACAGAGAGAGCCCGGGACAAAGGCAATAGAGGCAAGGCAGTGTGATAGCAGTTTCTACTCACTGCCAGCAAGAATTGACAAGGAGTAGAAATCGTCATCCTGCTGACCACAAACAGTCACAGACCGTGGATGGCCTAGAAACCAAGGGAAAGGTATGAGCACCACACAAGCCAACCTCCTTTTCACAGAGCAGCGGGAAGGTAGCCCCTCCCCCACCACCAGAGAAGAACTCTGTCTTTGATATCAACAAAGACTGGGCTAGAGCAACTAGCTCATAACTCAGGCCTTAGAAGAATAGGAGCCATTCAACAGGTCAGAGGAACCTGACCTGCAGGACTCAGCTCCACCTCAGGGGAACGTTTTCCTTCCCAGGCAGAGGAAGCTCCACCCATGGAAGAGTGACTTTCTTCACTGGGTAAACAGAGCAAGAGGCTGCCCCACCACCAATGTAGCACATGCAGCAGACCCTGTTGAAAGAGGGTAAAAGAACGGCTCCAGGCTGGGCTGTGTGAGTGTCTCAGGAGGGTCATGGAATCCCTGGTAAGGCAGAGCTTCATTCTGCCTGATCAGATAAACTGATTTAGGAAACCAATCAGCTGGGAGCTGGTGGCTCACGCCTATAATCCTAGCTACTCAGGAGGCTGAGATCTGAGGATCGAGGTTCAAAACCAACCCAGGCAGGAAAGTCTGTGAGACTCTTATCTCCAATAAACCACTACAAAACTGGAAGTGGTGCTGTGGCTCAAGTGGTAGAGCGCTCACCTTGAGCTGAAGAGCACAGGGACAACACCCAGGCCCAGAGTTCAAGCCCCACATCCGACCAAAAAAAAAAGAAAAGAAAAGAAACCAATCAAGCCACAGGAAAACCAAGCACCACAAGCAAACCAGAGACTCCAAGAGACTGGTTACAGACACAGGGAAACACAAAATTTCCACCCCCTCCCCCCCACAAAAAAAATCAAAGATCTTTTTTCTATATAATTTTTAAATTTAAAAAATGTTTTCTATTTTTTTCAATATTTGTATGTTTGTTCTTCTCTTTTTACTCTTTTCCCTTTTGGTCCTTTTTGGTTTTCTGCTTTACTTAATTGCTGTTCTGTTTATCCCCAGATATATACCTGTCTTCGATTATTAGACCTTATTCTTCATTGTGTGCATACTTAATTCAGATATTGTTTACTTAATTCACAAACTCATAGTCTTAACTCCTTTAATTGTAGTATTATTTCTTTATAATTACATAATTTTAAGTGTTTCACTTTTTAATTTTATATTTTTCTCATTTTTCCTTTTTCTGTATCTCTATTCTCCTTTTCTTCTATCCTTTTCCTCTCTCTGAATTTAGTGCTTGGTTATATCTCCTCTCTCTCTTTCCCTCCCCACATTCCTCTAATCTTTTCTTTTGTTGTCTTATGATTTTTGAGTTTTTGCATATATTTTTATTGTAAAAATATTGTACAGAGGAGTTACAGATACATGAGTAAGGTAATGAGTACATTCTCTATTGAGACTGTTAACTTCTCCTTTGTTTTTCCCCTACTCTAATCTTATTTTTTTCCTCACAATTCTCCCTAAACCTATTAATTTCTGGTCTGCTGACTCCTACTTTGATTTTCTTAGTCCATTGATCCCGAGTTGTTTGTTGTTGAACTAGATTGTATCTGTTGAACTAGACTATACATGTACTCATTTTGAATGGGTCAAACAATCTGTGCAACTACAGAGCTATGGTTGATGCTTGCCTTAAAATAGTGTTCTAGCATGGAATTGGTTTTGCTTTCATGCCCAAATGGGCAGAACAAGCTGGAGAAACACAAGAAAAATGGCAAGTCTGGGTATCTCAACTCCTGCTCATGATAATCTGGCAACAGAGCAGTTAATGAATAATCCAGAGGAGAATTCCCAAAACTCTCTACAAACAAAACTGGTCAATATACTCAATGTAAAGACTGAAAGCCTGCAAAGGGCTCTGTGTGAGCCTAATAGGGAAATCCGTGAGTGTGATGAAACTAACCAAAGATTAATACAGGAATCTCACAATTGTGAGGAGACTAATCAAAGATTAATAGAGGAATTGTGTGAGTGGATGAGAATAAACAAAGGTTAATAGAGGCATTCATGGAATCTACAAAAGGCTGGAGGAATCCATGGAGGCCACAAAGGGAATGCTGAATGAAAGCCCAACAGAAGGAAAGGGAGTCCAATGAAACTATAATGAATCAACTCAAGGATTTGAGAATGAATACTGAAAACAAAATTAAGGAGATAAAAAGTTCATACAATAACTAAAATAAAGCACCAACAAAGAATCTGAAGCCATCAAATCTGACCAATTAGAAGGAAAGGAAATCAGAAACAAAATATGAAGTCTCAACCTTAGGTTAGACCATGCAGAATATCAAATCTCTGGGATTGAAGACAGCCTAGACATTAGAAAAGGAGTACATACAAGTATTAAAGACAAATTTAAGAAATATGATATATCTATTCAATATTTAGAAGACATCATTAGAAGGCCTAATTTAAAGCTAATGGGTGTTGGAGGGACTAGAGGCAGAAGTTAAAGGTCTAGGAAACTTACCAGAGAACTTCCCAAACATGCAAAAACATAGGCCCATTCAGACACAAGAATCCGTTAGATGGGGCTGGGAAGGTGGCTCAGTGGTAGAGCGCTTGCCTTGCATGCATGAGGCCCTGGGTTCAATTCCTCAGCACCACATAAGCAAAAAGAAAAAAGCCGGAAGTGGCACTGTGGCTCAAGTGGTAGAGCGCTAGCCTTGAGCTGAAGAGCTGAGGGACAGCACCCAGGCCCAGAGTTCAGGCCTTAGGACCGGAACCCCCCCCAAAAAAAAAGAATCCCTTAGAACCCTAAATAGACAAGACCAGAAAAGGACATCCCACTGTCACATTATAATCCGCACAGGATCAATTAAGACCAAGGAAAGGATCCTTAAAGCTGTCAGGGAGAAAAGATCTATCACCTCTAAAGGGAAACCAATCAGAATAAATTCAGATTTCTCAGCAGAGACAATGAAAGCAAGAAGAGCATGGAATGATGTATGCCATGCCCTAAAGACAAACAACTATCAACCAAGAATACTATACCCAGCTAAACTCCCCACAGTGGAAGGTCAAATAAAAACCTTCCACAACAAAGAAAAATTGAAACAGTGTATCTCTACCAAACCAGTCACACAAAAGATATTTAAAGATGGACTACAGATAGAAAACCAACAAGAGAATGATAAAGGCCAAGAAACTGCCTGCAAACAGAGAATCCAAGAATCGTAGGAAGAACCCAGTTGGCAAAGCCCCCCAGAGGGTGGATAACCTGGCAGGAACTACCAAACACCTCCCAGTCCTAACTCTCAATATTAATGGACTTAGCTCTGCAATTAAGTGACATAGACTGTCTAGTTGCATCAGAAAGCAAGATCCTCTATCTGCAGCCTTCAAGAGACACACCTTGCCCACCAAAACAAACATATTCTGAAAGTGAAAGATTGGAATAAAACCTACCAAGCAAATGGCCACCATAACAGGTGGGAGTTGCAATCCTAATATCACATAAAATAGACTTCAAATTAAAATTAGCAAGAAGAGAAAAAGAAGGTCATTACATACTAATTAAGGGATCTCTCATTTAGGAGGATATTACAATTCTAAATATCTATTCACCAAATAATGGAGCAGCCAAATTTATCCAAGAAACACTACTTTCCCAAACCTCGGATCTAAACAACTGCATAGATCAACTAGACTTAACAGACATATACCAAAAATTTTACCCAGCAGCACATGAAACATTCTCCAAAATAGACCATATTTTAGGTCACAAAGCAAATTTATCCAAATTCAGAAACATTGAAATTATACCCTGAACACACAAATTACCAGAGCCTCTGGGACATAGCAAAAGCAGTAGTCAGAGACAAGTTTATAGCTCTGAGTTCCTACATCAACAAATTTGAGAGATTTGAAACCAACAATTTAAGGGGCACCTGAAGCTCCTTGGAAAAGAACAACGACCTAAGCCCAATCCAGTAGATGGAAACAGATAATTAAAATTAAATCAGAATTAAATGAATTAGAGTCCAAAAAGCATAGAAAGATTGAACAAAACAGAGAGTTGCTCCTTCGATAAAATTTAAAAAATGACAGACCCTTAGTAAATCTTATCAGAAAAAGTATACTCCCAAATAAACGAATTCAGAGATGAGAATGGAAACATCACCATGGAAACAACCAAGATTCAAAACATTATAAGGGATACTTCTCAAACCTTTTTGCTAATAAGTTTTAGAATCTGGAAGAAATGGATGAATTTATTGCAAATATTGACATGCCCAAACTAAACCAAGATGATTTAAATCAACATAATAGACCCATATCAAGCATGGAAATAGATATAGAAAAAAGAGACCTCCCACACAAGAAAAGCCCAGGAACAGATGGATTTACAGCTGAATTCTACAAGGCCTTCAAAGCAGAACTCACACCAATACTCCTCCAACTCTTCAATGAAATTGAAAGTAAAAGTTTACTACCGAAGTCTATGAAGCCATCAAAGCCCTTATCCCCAAACCAGGCAGGGACTCATCAAAGAAAGGGAACTATAAACCCATTCCTTTGATGAACATTGATGCAAAACTTCTCAAAATTTTGGCCAATCGACTTCAGCAATTCATCAAAAAAAATCATACACCATGATCAAAGAAGATTCATTTCAGGGACGCAAAGCTGGTTCAATATACCCAAATAAATGGAATATAATTCATCACATCAACAAGAGCAAGGATAAGAACCACATGATTACCTCAAAAGATGCAGAAAAAGCAGTTGACAAGATCCAATAACCCTTTATGATGAATGCTCTGGAAAAACTAGGAATCCATGGAACATTCTTCAATATAATAAAGGCTGTGTATGACAAACCGCAAGCCATATAATACTTAATGGCAAAAAGCTAAAGCCATTTCCTTCATATTCAGGAACAAGACAAGGATGTCCACTCTCTCCACTTCTCTTCAACTTAGTATTAGAATGCCTAGCTAGAGCAATGAGACAAGATGCAGACATAAAGGGGATCCAAATAGGGAACGATGAAGTAAAACTCTCCCCCTTTGCAGATGACATGGTCTTGTATTTAAAGAACCCATTGGAGTCCACTCCCAAGTTACTCAAACTTATCTGAAACTGGCAAAGTAGTAGCAGAGTATAAAATTAACTCACAAAAATCCATGGCTTTTCTGAATGCCAATAACGAGAAGAGTGTGGCTGAAATCAGGAAAGCAACACCTTTTGTAATAGGCCGACAAAATATAACACGTAGAAGTTAACTAAAGAAGTGAAGGACCTCCATGATGAAAACTTTAAAAACTTGAAAAAGGAAATTAAAGCATAACTAAGGAGGTAGAGAAACCTCACATGCTCCTGGATTGGGAGGATTAACAGAAAATGGCGATACTCGCAAAGGCTATCTAAAAATTCAATGGGATACCTATTAATAACTCAACCTCATTCTTCAATGAAATAGAAGAAGCAGTCCAGAAATTCATATGTAACAAGAAAAGACTCCAAATATTAAAACAATCCTTAGCCAAAAGGATAGTATTGGAGGAATATCAATACCAAATTTCAAACTCTACTACAAAGCCACAGTAATCAAAACAGCTTGGTACTGGCACAAGAACAGACCTGAAGACCAATAGAATAGAACTGAAAACCCAGAAATGAACCCACAGACTATAGCCACCTAATCTTCCATAAGGGAGCTAAAACAATAGAATGGAAGAAAGACAGCCTCTTCAGTAAATGGTGCTGGAAAAATTGGTTAAACACCTGTAGAAAACCTAAGCTAGATCCTTATATATCACCCTGCACCAGAATCAATTCCAAATGGATCAAAGACCTTGAAGTCAAGGCAGACACCCTGAAACTATTACTGAAGTAATAGGAGAAACTCTAGGGCTCCTCAGCACAGGCCAAAACTTTCTTTATAAAGACCCAGAAACACAACAACTCAAAGAAAGGTTGGACAAATGGGATTGCATGAAACTGCAGAGCTTTTGCATGGCAAAGGACATAGCTAGCAAGATCAATAGAAAGCCCATGGATTGGGAAAAGATCTTCACTAGCCATACAAGGGACAAGGGTCTCATATCTAAAATATACTTGGAACTCAAAAAAATTAAATCTCCAACAACAAATCCTCAAAGAAACAATCACCTTATTAATAAGTGGGATAAAGATCTAAAGAGAGACTTCTCTGAAGAGGAAATAAGAATGTCCAATAGACACATGAAGAAATGTTCAACTTCTGTAGCCATAAATGAAATGCAAATCAAAACAACCACCTCACCCCAATTAGAATGGCTATAATCAAGAAATATGTTGTTATTAAACAACAGATGCTGGAGGAGATGTGGCCAAAAGGGAACCCTACTGCATTGCTGGTAGGAGTGTAAACTTGTTCACCCACTCTGGAAAGCAGTATGAAGGTTCCTCAAAGGACTTCACATAGAGCTCCCCTGTGACCCACCAATCCCACTTTTGGGCATTTACCCAAATGATCGCAAACAAGGCCATCCTAAAGCTGCCAGCACAACTATGTTAATTGCAGCACAATTTACCATAGCTAAGATATGGAACCAACCCAGATGTTCCTCAGTAGATGACTGGATCAAGAAAATGTGATATATATATATATATATATATATATATATATATATATATATAGAGAGAGAGAGAGAGAGAGAGAGAGAGAGAGAGAGAGATAGAGAGAGATCTCTATATATAGATATATACACATGTATTTGAATTCTATGCCTCCATCAGAAAGAATGATACCACTTCATTTGTTAGCAAATGGAAAGAGTTGGAAAAAATAATATTAGGTAAAGTAAGCTGGGCCCAAAGAAACATAGGTCCCATGGTTTCCCTTATCTGCAATAGGTAGTATATTTCTAGGACAAGCAGAACAGGTCAAAAGCTATTTACATATCACCATATAAGATGATGCTAAGCAAATGAACCCCAAGATAAGGACACAAGAAGTTTTATTTTTCTTGCTGTTGTTTTTAATGAACTTATAATGTACTGTGTGATTTCTTTGTTTCTGTTGTATGTTCTTCCCCCATTGTATAACCCCTGTTTTCACTGTATTTGATTCCGGTGTCCTACATATTGTATATACATTTTTCTAATTTGGAGAGGGAAAGGGAAATAAGAAAATGCTGAAATAATGATATAGGTTGACCCATTGTAACAATGAGATGTATAAGACACTGTTTTGAAAAAACTTTACAGCTTGGGGGTGGGGGTGATGGAGGGAGGAGTTGGGAGGTAGTGAGGGAAGGGATAGTAGAGGAAAAACCAAGGAGGGGGTAACCAATGCTCTATAGGAAATGTACTCATTACCTTACTCCTTAGTACATTATTTTTACCATAAAAATATATATTAAAAAAGAAATGTCAAAAGAACTCAGCTGATGTGGAGAAATTCTCAGTCAGTCCCACATTATTATCAGCCATGTTTACATTATTATATTATCTGATATTTTCCTGTCTTTTATTTGGGGGAAATCTGTATTTATTAAAGAAATTGGTATCCAAAAAGCAAGGTAAATGTTAATGTACTTAATTGAAGTGAAAATGGTAGATTTTCATAGAATTTGAGGTAAATGGATGAAAATAATGTAGTAGTGGAGACTAGACACTTACTATACAGCTCATGGTTGGAGATGGAAAGGAGAGACTGGGAGGGAAGACTCTATAGGAAAGGAAATGTACTCCTTACTTGTCACATATGATTGTAATCCCTGTGTACATCACCTTTATAATAACAATAAAGCAATTTTTATAAAAAGAAAAGGATACAATATATATGTTGAATGGTGACATGTCTTTAGTAGAAACTGGAGCATCCTCATGGAGAAAATGAACCAAACACCTGCAGTAGAGTCCTGAACTCTGTGTGTCCTGAGCATGCACAGTTTATTTTTCTTCAACAGCTATCTTCTTGAAAGAACCATATGCTCCCAGATATCAAGAGTCTACTTTCCCAGTAACTTATGCATATAGCCATACCCAACAGAAATTTATTATGCCTCCATTATATACCAAATGTCAAGATGAGAATTTAGAGTCCAGAGCTAAGAATGCCTGAGGTACCCAGGATAAATACAAAGCTAAAGCTAGGAAATGGAGGATGATTTTGGAGAAGAAGCCAGATAGTTAGTTAGGTAGAGGGAGGAGGTAGAGCAAGCCATCTTTTGTGAGGAAAACCCCTACAGCTGATGAATTGGCTTCCTCAGAGAATGTCTGGTAAATGCTAGAAGCAAGATCAATTTCTGACTTTTTTTTCCTGTGTAGGAGAAACTTGCTGACCTCGGTGGAGGTGCCCTTAGCTATAGAACCAACCATGGCTTTGAATTTATGACTGAAATTTACACAGGAATATACCCTCCTGACCCTCTTAGACAGCTAGAGTTCTCCTCAAGTGGACAATCTGGCACACAGTCTGATTTTCACTGCTTGCTTTTCTGGGGAAAGAAAATAGAAATGTTGGAAGCCTAGCATGATGGTGGAAGGAGGAAGTGGCTGACATTAGTTTGTGGAAAGATGATCATGGTGCAGTGAGAACAAGTGGGTGGCCAGCCTCCTCAACTGTCCCAATTCCAGCTTCACCAAGACAGCAACTATTTCCTGGAAGGTTTCTACATGCTCTGTGTAAATGCTGCCCACACGCCCAAGAGCCTCCTGTTCATAGTTCAGGGAACTCAGAAGTCACATGGAGGCAAAGGTCCCCATAGTCCTTGGCTGACTGAGAGCCAGACCAGCTTGCCCACTCTGCAGGTTGGCATATACATCGCTACAGCTCTGTGCCAACCCCCCTAAAAGAGATGGCAACTGGTTTCTGGTGTTCCCATCTTGCCTGGGATCTGCTGGGAGCTCCCTACCTCCTTTCCTGTCATCGCCCTCACTCTATACTGTGACTGTTCCTGCCCATCCCCCACCTTTACCTTTCCCAGCCACCATCCTACTTGAACCCCTCATTTTTGACAATTTGGTGCCTAGACAAGGGACAGATATCAGATCACAACACTGTGCACAAAGAGACTGTTTATTGCCTTTCAGCTCATCTCCTAGCTTTTCCCCTTCGTCCTGCTTCTGTCTATTCTCAGTACTGTGACCACAGTGACCCTTTTAAACATAAGTTGCATCATGTCACTCCTTAACTCAAAACTCTCTAATAGCTTCCATTCATTCAGAGAGTAGAAGCCAACCTCCTTTCAAAGGCCAACAAAGCTTTACAAGACCTGACCCCTGGCCTACTGCTCTCCTTCTTGCTCAGTTGGCCGCTGCTAAACTGCATTCTTGTTGTTCCTCCGACAGACCAAGTACGCTGGGTTGAGGGCTTTGCTCTTGCCATCTTTTCAAGACATACTCTTTGCTCACTGTTTTTGTCCTTCAGTGTAGATCAGCCAGGTTAGACATAGAGCTTGCTAGGAGATAAGATGGAAACTATGGTCAAAGTCACCTTGTCAGAGTAGTTGTCCCTGACCACCATTTCCCCTCTTTTCTGGAAATCTCTAGCTTTTGTTGTTTGTTGTTCTTGTTTGTGGTGGGCCTCGAACCTGTGGCCTGGACACTCTCTCTGAGCTTTCTTGTCCAAGACTAGTGCTCTACCACATTGAGCCACAGCTCCATTTCTGTTTTTTAGTGGTTAATTGGAGATAAGTATCTCATGAATTTTCCTGCCTGGGCTGGCTTGGAACCAGGTTCCTCAGATCTCAGCCTCCTGAGTAGCTAGGATTACAGGTGTGAGCCACTAGCACCTGGCTCTCTAGCATCTATATGACATTTGGTTTTTAAATTTTTCTTCTGAGCACATAACAGAAATGTCTAACGCCTGATGCTCTAACACTTTAGAAATCTCATTTCTTCCTTAACTCTTTTCTATATTTCAGTTTTATTCTTGCTTGCACAATGTTGTCAATATGACCAACAGTCCCTCTGCGCTAAGCCTCTGGTTGATATCTTCAATGCCAAAGCCATACTTCATTTGCAATGGTTCCTATAAAGATGCAAGTATGTACTCTCCCTGGACCCCTTGAAATGCAACTCCTTATGATAAGCAGAAAGTCCATTTTCCCTGGGCATACTAAGTACATATCTGTCTCTAGAAAGGAAGAGGATTGACCATCTCCTAACATTTTCTATATATTGTCTTATACTACCACTTCTTTATTCACCACAGACTTCCCCCTCCATTCTGCCAGTCTATTGCAAGAAAGATGAGAGTAGAAAACATTTTGCATATTCCACATGAACAAAAACTAAGGTCTTAGCATATAGTGGGGACCCAGAAAATCATTATTGATGGAGCCAATATCATTTTATTTTAAATCTCTGCCTTATTACAAAGATCTTGCTTTGTATACACTAAGTGTTCCAGATCGACTTTGAGCTACACTCAACACTGAGGAGAAGTCACTAAACCATCTCAAGAAAACATTTTGCATATTCCACATGAACAAAAAACTAAGGTCTTAGCATATAGTGGGGACCCAGAAAATCATTATTGATGGAGCCAATATCATTTTATTTTGAATCTCTGCCTTATTACAAAGATCTTGCTTTGTATACACTAAGTGTTCCAGATCGACTTTGAGCTACACTCAACACTGAGGAGAAGTCACTAAAACATCTCAAGGAATTAAAAATTGAAGACGTTATCACATTCTATATCCACTTTCTAGTCTCCTTCCTCACAGTAAAGGTTTCCTTGTCAGAGATTGATGCAATCTTGCAAATTGATCCTACTTGCTTCTGTTTTCCCCTGGCTTTCTCATCTGGCCTCAGGAGGTCTGGAAAATGGGCCGAATGTGGATCTTCATAAAATGTGAAGGATAATCCTTCCATGTTCTCCATTTCTGGCTCACAATGCCTCTCTCAGTTCACTGCTGTTTTTCCATGGTCTCTCAAATACTAGCTAGCATGCTTTAGTGAATATTGCTTTCGAGAAGGGGGTCTGTCTATGTTGTTTGTTCTCTGCATGACCTTCAGCAAATCCTTTCATCTCTCTGAGTCTCAGATTTTAAATTTATAAAATATGGATATAATGTGTATTCTACAATTATTATACAGATTAAATGATTAGGAAATGAACAAGGGTATACTTGTACTAGGTGCATAGTAAGCGCTCTACATTGCAAACTCTTTCTCTCTCTGAGTCTACTTTTTCATTACAGCTTTCATGTGTTGCCATCTAGTGGGCTCACAGCTGACAGCTGGGAGGGGGTGAGCAGAACAGGTGTGTAGGTGAAAATCTGGTCCTGAGGTGTTCCTGAGGCAGGGAGCTGGAGTATCTCCTCTGACTCTGAAGTAATGCCTTTGGTTTCTCTATATGTGATTCCATAGCTCCAGCCCAGATACTCTGTCATCCATCTCCAATGGCTTTCCTTTGAGCACAGAACCAAAATCCTAGACTGACCCCACTATTATCCTGGTCCTATCAACTTCAATTTGAGGCTGGTTTGATGAATTCACTTTGAATAATATCAGGCCTTTCCCGCCTCCTTTTCTGCAGTTTTTTGGATTGGCAGAATGAATGGGTATGTAGGAGAGGACAGAGCCAGTATTCCCATGGAGCAGAGTGCCGCTGAGAGAATGGGGATCAAATAAAAGCTACAGTGCATCTTTGAGACTGAAATTCTTTCACCAGGATGAACCTGAGATCCACATTTTAAAGAAATAGAAAACTGGAGGCCACAGAAGGTGAAGGGACTGGTGAACAGGGCGAAATCATGAAGGCAGCCTAGCATGTATAAGAGTGTTGCTGCAGATGTCCCTCCAACACTGATCCTGTGGACGAAGGGCTAGGGAGGAGTGCTTCACTGCATGCCCCATACCCCCAGAGCCCTGCAGTACATACTCTCAGAACAAAGTAGAGAAAGATCTCGGAAGTCCCGGAGGAAAACAATGTGTTTGACTCCAGGAATCTGAGCTTTTGCCAAATTAGATTGGTAGGATAATGCTTCTTCCTGCCAAACAACTATTAACACTCCATAGAGCGATTGCTTCTAGAACTTATTATAAACAATGTAGAGTTATAGACAGTTCCATGTGACATTCTGTGTAAAAAGATAGGAGTTCATTTATTCCAACCAAAGTATTTTCAAGTACCTGCGGTGCAATAATGTAGACTCAATGCTGATATGAATAGACCAGGCAGAATTCATGCCCTGGTGGAGCTTCTTTTCTTATAGAGACAGTCAATAAGTCAAATTTACCAAATCAGATGATGGTCAGTCTGATGGAGAATGAGAATCCCTATCTGCAATGACAGAGTGATATATCCCACCCATCTTGTGTGGTGATATACAGCCACATCACCACACAAACACATGCATACATGGATGGCAAGTGCCAAGGAAAGGTGAGATTTCATTAATAAGATGGGAATGCCCAAATAGCTCCACAGAAGCAGGTAATCCTGGACCCTGTATGCTCTTATTTAGCCAGGTAACTCTGTGGACTGCTATTTCCCACCACAATTCAAGATAGTCATGAAGATGAAGTCTATGAAGAACTGTATTTTTTTTTTTTTTTTGCCTCAAACTCCTCCACTCAACCTGCACTACTTAGAGAGATGTAAGTCAGGATTATTGTCAATTGTATTTTAGAAATAGGAAAACTATGAGAACAGACATATGAAGTCTTCCAGTAAAACAACTTTTGGAAAACCATCTATTTTCCTTTGAATATGACTCATTTCCAAAAGATAACCAAACATTCATTTTTTGCCTTTAATTGTCATAAAATTCACATGGTGTAAATTTACCATATTACTATTTTTTAAGTATATAGTTCAAAATAGTATTAAGTACACTCACATTGCTATGCTATTGATCCCTAGAAGTCTTTTTATCCTATTAATTAATACTCTATGCCAATTAAAAAACTCTCCAGTCCCCTCCCTCAGGCCCTGGAAATGACCATTCTATTTTCTGTCTTTAGGAATTTGACTCAAGTACCACATCTAAGTGGAGTTTGTCTTCTCAAGTCTGGATATCTTTTTACCTTAGCATGATGTCTTAAGATGCATTTACATTGAGCAAATATTTGAATTTCTCTTATTTTAAAGTCTGAGCATTCATCTTGTTATATGTGTATATATATATGTATATATACATATATATATATATATATATATTAAAATCACCTTTTGTTTTTCTGTTCAGCTGTAAATGGATACTTGGATTGGTTCCATCTTTGGACTTCCAAATCTATATAAAAAGATTTCTATAGGCAGAAGTGTACAGACATCTTTTGAAAACTGTTTTCCAATTATATTGGGTATATGCTCAGAAGTGGAATTATAGTAACTTTATAGTAATTCTACTTTTATTTACTTATTTTTGGAGAAACTCTCATAATGTTTTCCATAGTGACTGCACTGTTTTACATTCCACCCACAGTTCACAAGGGTTTCAGTATTTTTCTGTACATTTGTTCCAATATTTGTTTTCTTCTTTATTACACACACACACACACACACACACAAACACACACACACACACACACACGCACACACACACACACACACACACACACACACACACACACACACACACGGCATCCTAATCGGTGTTAAATAGTTTGTCTTTGTGGTTTTGACTCACATTTTCCTAATTATGAGTGGCATTGAACATCTTTTTATGTGCTTGTTGGTCACTTACATGTATTTTTTAGAGAAATGACTATTCATCTTTTCCATATATATATATAATATATAATTTTTATTATCTTTAAGTTCTCGTACAAAGGAATTACCATTCAGAAAACAGTTTATGAATACAGTGCATCTTGATCAATGTCACCCCTTTCAATTTTCTCACCTGTCTCTCCCAGCCTATCCCTTCCCTTACTTTTCTTAATGTTGTAGGATATGCATTGACTTTTTTGCAATTTAACAAAGCAGTTTATGTATACAATCCATCTTGATCTGTGTCATCCCTTCAACATTTTCAACCCCTTTGGTCCACCTCTTCCCTTATTTTTCTTAATTTTGTGGTATATACAATGAATGCTTGACTACATTCTCCCTCTCCTCCCCTTCCTTCATCTACCCCTCTTTCCTTGGCATCATCCCCTGCCCCCCTTGCAAGTACCCATTTACTGAGACTAATTTTGTTGGGTCGTGACTCAGTCTTTCTAAAGAATTATACTATTTGAGCTGTCCATAGAGTTGATTATTCTTCAGTTAATTCATTTGTAAGCACTTGCATACCACCCACAGTGTTTACTTATAGATTTATAAGCACTTTCTAGCTACAACAAATGAGGGAAAACATGAAACCTTTGTTTCTCTAAATATGACTTACTTCACTTAATATAATTTTTTTTCCAAGTCTTTCTTTCCATTTCCTTATGAATGTCTGGTTGTTACCTAGAACTAACTCTTTCTCTCTCTCTCTCTTTCACACACACAGACACACACACACACACACACACACACACATACACACACACTTGCTTTTGTGCCCATACTGAGGCATTAACTCAGGGCCTTAAACTCTTTGCTCTTTTGATTATGGATAGTGTTCTACCATTGAGCTACATCTCCAGTTCTGACCTTTTGTTTGTTAACTGGAAGTAAGAGTCTAGTGGATTTTTCCACCTGGAATGACTTTGAACTTTGATCCTCTGATTTCAACTGCTAGAATGGCAGGCATAGACAACTGGTGCCCAGCAACCTTGTCTTAACATTTTCAATAATCACCACACTAATGTAGTAAGGATAAAGAAACAGGCCCAGCTGGGCTGAGTCTTTATCTGCTCAGACTCTACAGCTCTAGCTGGCTGATGTCCTTACATATTCCTGTCATGATGGAGCTTTATGCTCAGAATCCCTGTTTACACAAGCAATGAGAAATTCCTAACATCCATGGAATGGCTCGTTGAAGATAGGCATAACTTTAGGGCCTCTTTCCTTTTCTTTTTTCTTTTCTTTCCTTTTTAATCCAGACTGAGCTAGAAGAAAATATTAGCTCATGGTTTGAAGTCCTTCTACTAGAACAACCCCAAGGATTATAACCACCTGTCTCTGGCCATCACTACTATTCCCCCAAACTTGGCTCCAGTGTTCACTGTGTACCACATGTGCACCCAAGTGCATACCACAGCTGGCATCCCCGTGGCTAGAATCAATCTGTATTCATAACCCATAGGGGAGAAATAACCAGCCATTCAACTCCTCTGATTGGCTAAATATCCTAAGTGTCTGAAAATGGGAAGAAAATATGGGTGTTTCTTTTTCTCTCTCTCTCTCTTTAAAATCTTTTTTTTTATATACCAGAGAAAAATGATGCTTCTGGCTAAGAATGTTAAGCAGCAGTCTCAGTCAGACTGGATGGTTTTCAGAGATTAACTTACCCCTTGGAGTGTTCAGCAACCAACTAGAAGGCTCTCTCAAGCCAAGCAATTTTATAATTAAGTGATAATTGTTTTTTTTGAGGATTCATCACCTCTTATAGCTTAGAGAAAGATAAACAGCTGCAGGAATCAATAAGCATCAAGGTCATAGGCTGAATTATTTACTGATTCTCTGTTATTTATCTCCAAATTTCCTCCCTACAAGGAAAAATTGTACCCAGAAGATTCAGAACATACCTGGTTTATTTTTACAATATGGTTATCATCTTTACCTCATTAGAGGTCAAGCAGTACTGCTGCTTCCCTAAGAAAGCATGGAGAATGGAAGGGTCTGATTATGGGCTCATCATGAACTAGATCAGAGTAGAGAAAGCTCAGCTGGAGCACTGAAACGCAGAAATTCCAGAGGTTGGCCTGGATGGGCAATTGAAGATGAGGGTTGTGTCATTACTCTTACAATTACCTATTGCTACATGGCTGAGAAATCTTTCTAGCAATGCTATTAACCTTGTTCTTTGGGTTCTGTGCTCTGTCATCCAAGGGATGAAACTCAGTTTTATTACTTCACTGTGAAGAAGTCTTCTGTCCTTCCTTTCTTACTGAGGAGCATGTAAATCAGTCTGCTTGCCTTTGAATTCTGAGTTCTGGGGCAACTATTTCCTCTGTACTTTTAAGTCCTCAAATCTGGTTACTTTCTACTTTCTTTTAGAAATTCCCACCATACTTCTTTGAGTACCTCAAACATGCCATCTTCTTTCCTCAGCTGTTGTTCCTGCTCATATCATGTCTCTTTACTTTCCAGGAAAAGCCCCACTTATGTAAGTTGTAATACCCTATATAAAGTTTAAGTAATAGCCACTCCCTGATTCCTCCAGGGTACATTTCAAAATTCTTATTAGCCTATGTTTCTTTGGGCCTGGCTTACTTCACTTAATATGATTTTTTCCAAGTCTTTCTATTTCCTTACAAATAGGGCAATGCCATTCTTTCTGATTGAAGCATAGAATTCCATTGTGTATATATACCACATTTTCATTCATCCACTGAGGGGCAGGTTGGTTGTACATCTTAACTATGGTAAATAATGTTGTAGTGAACATAATTGTACTTTTAGCTTTAATGTGGCCTTGTTGTGTTTGTTTGGGTAAATGTCCAGGAGTGGAATTGCTGGATCCTAGGGTAGTTCTATGTTTAGTCCTTTGAGGAACCTCCATACTGTTTTTCAGAGTGGTTGAACCACTTTACATTCCTATTAACAGTGCAGTAGAGTTCCCTTTTGGCCACATCCCTGCCAGCATCTAGTATTATTTGTTTTCTTTTTTTTTAATTGTGAAAATACTGTACAGAGGAGTTACAATTATGTGTGCAAGGTAATGAGTACATTTCTTATCAAGCATTGTTGTCTCCTCCTTTGTTTCCCCTTACCATTCCTGCCCTCCCATCCCCCGCCCCTGTGCCAAAGTTGTAAAATTCGTTTTTCGACATAACGACTTGTACATCTCATTGTTGCAATGGGTCCATCTGTATCCATATTTAAACAATTTTTTTTCCTTTCCCCTCCAAAAATTATGCCAACATCAAATACAGTGGAAACAGGGGTTATACCGTGGGGAGGGACATACAAAACATCAAAGAAATCATCTTATAAATATGTTAGAAACAATAGCAAGAAAGAAAAACCATTTGAGTCCTTATCTTGGGGTTCATTTCGCCTAACATCAACTTATCTGACCATTTCTGCTTGTCTCAGACATATACTAGTTATTGCAAATAAGGGAAACCATGGGACCTGTGTTTTTTTGGGCCTCGCTTACTTCACTTAATATAATTTTTTCCAAGTCTTTGTTTTCTTGATAATGGCCATTCTAACTGGGGTGAGGTGGAATCTCAATGTGGTTTTGATTTGAATTTCTTTTATGGCCAGAGATGTTTTACACTTCTTCATGTATCTATTGGCTGTATATCTTCTTTTCTTTCATTTTTTCCCTTGTTTTATCCCCTGTTGTCACTGTTTTTGATATTGGTACCCTGTGTCTTGTATATATGTCTATCTGATTTGGAGAAGAGAAGGAGAATAACAGAATGGTGAGACAAAGGACAAAGGGTGAACCAATGCAATAGTGATACTCACAAGACACTATGTTGGAAAAGAACTTTACATTTTTTGGAGGGAGTCAAAGGGGAGGGAAAGTGGAAGAAAAATCAGAGAGCGGGTAACACTGTTTGAAAAGAAACTGTAACCCCTCCGTAGAACCCCTTTGCAATAAGATTAAATTTTTTTAAAAAACTTACTAGCTAGAATTCCTGTTGTTTGTTTGAACAGGCATCTACTACATCATGGATTACACTTTATTGTCTAGCCACTAATTGACAGCTAAATTTTTTAACATTTATTATTATTATCTTTAAGTAGTTGTACAAAAAAGTTCCCATTTTACAAAACAGTATATGAATACAAAGTGTCTGACAATATTGGCAGTAAATATTTATGTACATTTATAAGTTGTCTGTGACTACTGAGAAGTGAGATGGTAGAATGTTTTTGTGCTACTTCTGAGCCTGTCTGAAAAGCATCCTACTTTCTTCTTATTGAGCACACTGACATGAAATGGTAGTAACAATTTGTATTTTGGTCAAGTCATGGGGCTTGAACTCTGTGCCTGGGCATTGTCCCTGAGCTCATCAGCTCAAGACAAGCACTCTATCACTTGAGTCACAGTGCCATTTCTGATTTTCTGGTGTTTAATTGGAGATAAAAGTCTTACAGACTTTCCTGCTCAGGCTGGCTTTGAACCACAAATTCTCAGATCCCAGCCTCCTGAGTAGCTAGGATTTCAGGCGTGAGCCACTGGCACCCTACTGATAGTAACAGTTTTTAAAGAAGCATTGTACAGCTGGGCATCAGTTGTTCATGCCTATAATCCTAGCTGTTTTACAGACTGAGATATGAGCATCCTAGTTCAAAGACAGCCCAGGTAGAAAAAATTGTAAGTCTTACATACGATTATCCAGCCAAAAGCTGAAGTGGAGGTGTGGATCAAGTTGTAGGGTGACAGCATAGGATAAAACAAGCCATGTGAGAGTTTCAGAATTTTTTAACATTAATAATCTATTATAAATTGTTACATATAATCAGTTTAGGAGAAAATTATAATTTCTTGAAGTATAATGATTTTATATTGAAGAATGTTGTGTATATACTGGTACATACCTGTTCTCTAAAGCAACAAAACAATTACTTAAAAATAATCACTTTTTGATGGGTCATTCTCTTTTATTAGGCCACTGGCATATTTGTTAGTAGATGCAGGAAGGTAAAAAATGTTTAGTGAAGCCGGGCGCTGGTGGCTCACACCTGTAATCCTAGCTACTCAGGAGGCTGAGATCTGAGGATTGCAGTTAAAAACCAGCCCAGGCAGGAAAGTCTGTGAAATTTTTATCTCCAATAAACCACCAGAAAACCAGAAGTGGCACTGTAGCTCAAGTGGTAGAGCACTAGCCTTGAGCTGAAGAGCTGAGGGACAGTGCTCAGGCCCAGAGTTCAAGCCCCACGACTGACAAAAAAAGTTTAGTGGTCAATTTAGTCAAGATATTCTTGACCTTTTGAGATAGAGGCACCTGTATCCAAAATAAAATTGATTTGTTTTTATTTTGTGTCCTTTTTGGGTCATTGTCAGTTTTTCTTCTTTGGAAAATAACGCTGATAAGTAACTCTGAGTTTGATGAAACACACCTGTGGGCCTAAATGGTGTGAGAGGTTTTCATAGAAAACTACTTGCTATGATAGGAACAAAATATTTGTGGATAAATGACATTTACAAAAGTTATAAAAATTTCATTTGTACTTTATGGTGCATTGTAGGTAAAAATAGAAACACCTGCAGTCACCTTCAATTATCTATGGCTTTCCCATAGGGGCTCAGGGATGTTGGTCCCTGATCTGGAGTGAGACCAGATGTCTGACCCAGTGCTCTCATGGGGCCACAAACATCCTTGAAAGGGTATCCATATTTCCTTTGAGGGTACAGATTTCAAATCTCGATAATACATTCAGTTTCCCACTTCCTTTCTCTCCCCTCAACCTCATGAACTTTTAAAAAAATTCAAAATCAATCTGTCTGATTGTTTGATGAGATTAGAGGACTTTCACTGGTCTTGCTATTACTCATAAAAAAGCAGATGTGACTCTATGTTTTGGAATCTATTTCTCCCTTTTTGCATCTTTGCTATCCATTAAACAAGGAAACCCTGGAACTAATTCCTGATAAAAACAACTTCATAGAAAGCAGAGTATTGGGATTCCACACAATCCCAGTTGTTATTCTCTAGCCAGACACCAGAACAGGGATGGCTTAATTTAAGCAAGGATACATGGTGATGCTAAGCAACCCTTTCTGAGAATCCTGGGTTTAATCTGATGTAGTATTTGTCTTGGGAGATTTCCCAGAGGTAAGATCTGGGCTTGGGCCCCATATGTTGGCTGTTGGGCAAGATTCAAATAACTTAGCAGGAATTTGATTCATCTCCATTGAGTAGTATGATTTTGATTATTGTAATGATAATATACAGAGACTGGAAGATTGTAATGATTACTGAGATAAAAAATGCATGAGAACAAAAGGAAAGTTCTAGAAATAAGTGAAGTTGGAGGTAAGAAAATGGACAGGACAAAGGAAGCTGTGTATGACACCAGACAAATGATTAAATGGTTAAGTAATTCTGTAAATAACAGAAAAATATATTTGTTCTTTCATTAGGCAAGCAAGAGAGGTAGAGAGTTGAGAATGAGGGTCTCATCTCAACCTACATATATTGACATTGAATCTATATGCTTATGTTATTTTCTTTTAATACCAAACCATACTTAATACCTTATCCTAGAAGTGCTTTAATTTTTAGAGACTAACAGTATACTTCTGTGTTTTAAAGAAATAAGTTACCTTCATCTAGATAAAGCTAGCAAGAGTAAAAGACATAACCTGCTACTTCTAGTTAAAAAAAATCATGGTTACAAAGTAATAGACATTTTCTCATTGTTGTCCTTCAATAGGGATAATACAGCGATTGCATGAGAAATCTGAGTTACTATGCCAAGTAACTCAGCTCTCTTGGGAAAACAAATTAAAGATGTACTATAATAATTAGGATTTCTTCTGAGCTCCTATTAAAAGGAAACCAACTCAATGTGGTGTTTAGATAAGAATAAAAATCTCAGAACTTTCATTACAAGGTTTTCATTACATGATCACACAGACATCCATGACTGAGAAGTCACACTAAAGCTGACTTTTGTCCCTGTAAGGAAGAGGATAAAATATGGACAGTGTGCAGGCTCTGTCAGATATAGATGGAAGATAAGAAAACATGAAAGTCAAGATAACATACCTTACAGACTGGGCTGGAATAGCAATGTGAAAGAAAAAAATACCAAGGAACTTGAGACAGGTAAATAATTAATAATAATAATAGTAATAATAATTTGAGGATCAGAGGAAGATGGCAGAGGAGAAGCTGGAGGTTAAACAAGCTCTCACATAGAAACCAGTTTTAGTGTTCCAGTGAACAGTCCTAGGCTAGAGAATCACACCAAGTGTGCCCTCACAGTACAGAGAGTTTGGCCAGAGAGGGAAAATCCAGTCAGCTTGGTTAAGGAGACAGATCTGAGCACTTGCCAATAGCTGCAATAGCTGTGGTGGTGGCGGCAGCCACCATACCAACAGAGAAAGTCCAGGACAAAGGCTCCAGATGAAGCATGTGAATGGATTCTACTCACCACCAGCAATAACTGACAAGGAGCAGAAGTCTTCATCCTGCTGATAGGGAGAACAGGGACAGCCCAGTTACCAGGAGTCTGGTGTGAGTAGAACCCTGAAATCTTCACTCCTTCTCATGGAGCAGTGGTGGAAAGGTAGCCCCTCCCCTACCACCAGAGAAGATCTCCATCTTTGATACTGACAAAGGCCAGGCAGAGCAACTAGCTCCAACCCAGGCCTTGGAAGGAAAGAATTGGAGCCATTAGCACATCACAGGAACCTGACTTGACTTGTGAGGCTCAGCTCCACCCAGGGGAAAGTCACCCCGCCTAGGCAGGGGATGCTCCATCCCTGTCCCGGAGGAGCGACTTTCTTCACTAGGTAAACAGAGCCAGAGGCTGACCCTCTCCCCTATAGCCTAGACAAAAATTGGAAACTTAGTAAACATAAACTCTGAGATGGCTCCAAGCTGGGCTCTGTGAGTGTCTCAGGAGCTAGCCCTTCAAGGAAAAGCTACTGCTTGCTGATAGGCCTCAACCTTATCCAGAACATAGTCTCATCACAGCAACTCCAAACTAGAGGAAACAGCCATCTCCCTCTTTTGTGATACTCAAAGAAGATCTCTCTCCCACTGAATTAGCCTGGGAGGAGAATCACAAAGTCCTGGGTAAGGCAGAGCTGTCTGTTTGCTCAAACAAACTGACTTAAGAAACCAATTAAGCCACAGGAAAACCAAACACCACAAGCAGACCAGAGACTCCACCAAGAGACTGGTTATGGACAGAGAGGAGATACAAGATCTTCTCCTCTCCCCCCCCCCCCAAAAAAAATCAAAGAACTATTTATTATTGTTATTTTTAAAAATTGTTTTCTATTATATTTTTTCTTTCATAATTTTTATTTTAAGAGTGTATGCATGTGTGTGTGCTTTTTAAAAAATCTCTTTTGACCTTTTGGTCCTTTTTTTTCTTTTGTGTTTCTTTGTTTTTTGCATGACTTAATTGCTGCTCTGCTCATCCCCAGATATATACACATCAGTGATTGTTAGACTTTATCCCTCATTGTGTACATACTTAATCCAGAAACTTAAGACTCAATTCACAACCTCTTTGGCTAAACTTCTTTAATAGTAGTACTATTTCTTTATACCTATATAACTTTAAATTATTCCAACTTTAAGAATTTTTATTTTAATTTTTTCATTTTTCCTATTTATCTTTCCCCTCCTCTCATCCTACCCTTTTCTTCTCTCAATATCATTTTTTATACTTACATAATTTTTTAAGTGTTGCATTTTTTTAAATTAAAATTTTTGTTTTTCCATTTTTTTAAAATCTGTCTCCTATCATTCTGTCCTATCTATTTCCCTCTCTGAGATTAAGACTTGGTTAAATTCACTCTCCTTTTACCTCTCCACATCCCTCTAATCCTATTTTTCCCTACAATTCTCCCTAAACCTAATAATTTCTGGTTTGCTGAATCACTCATTGATGAATTAGTCCATTAATTCATAGTTGTTTGATGTTGAATAGATTGTATCTTTTGAATAGATTGTATCTGCAGCCATTTTGACTGTGCAACTACAGTACTCTGGTTGAGACATGCCTTAATATAGTGTTCTGGCACAAAATTGGTGTTACTTTCATACCAAATGGGCAGAAAAAGCTGGAGGAACATGAGAAAAATGGCAAGTTCGAGTATCTCAGCTCCCACTCAGAATAATCAGATGACAGAACAGTTAATGAATAATCCAGAGGAGAGTTCCCAAAAATCTCTACAAAAACTACTGGTAAACATGGTGAATGAAAAGATTGAAAACCTGGAAAGGACTCAGTGTGAGCATGAGAGGGAGCGAGACAAGGCAAACCAAAGATTAATATAGGAACTTCACAAGCATGTTGAGGCTAACCAAAAATTACTACAGGAATCTCATGAGCATGAGGAAGCTACTCAAAGATTAATACAAGAATTGTGTGAGCAGGCTGAGAACAAAGAGAAAGACAGGAATTGCATGAGCAGGCTGAGAACAGTCAAAGAGAAAGACAGGGATTGCATGAGTGTGAGGAAGTTAATCACAGAGTAATACAGGAATTACCTGCATGGGATGAGAACAGACAAAGATCAATAGAGGCATCCACAGAATCCATAAACAGACAGCTGAAAGAATCCAGGGAGACCACAAAGGGAATGCTGAATGGAGCCAGTCAAAAGAAAAGGGAGGGGCTGGGAAGATGGCTCAGTGGTAGAGTGATTGCCTTGCATGCATGAGGCCCTGGGTTCAATTCCTCAGCACCACATAAGCAAAAAGAAAAAAGAGGGAATTGGCGCTGTGGCTCAAATGGTAGAGCGCTAGCCTTGAGCTGAAGAGCTGAGGGACAGCACCCAGGCCCAGAGTTCAGGCCCCATGATGAGACCCCCCCCCCAAAAAAAAGAAAAGGGAGTCCAAGGAAACCATAACGGATCAACAAAGTGATTTGAGAATAAACACTGAACACCAAATTAAGGAAGTAAAGAAGTTCATACGTGATCTAAAAGAAAGCTCCAACGAAGTATTTAAAGCCATCAAAGCTGACCAATTAGAAGAAAAGGAAATTAAAAAAATAACAAAATAGTAAGTCTTGACAATAGGTTAGACCATGCAGAAGATCAAATCTCGAGGATTGAAGACAGCCTAGATATTATAGAGAAAGAACATACAATTATCTAAGACAAATCCAAGAAATATGATAGATCTATTCAACATTTGGAAGACACCATCAGAAGGCCTAATCTGAGGATAATGGGTGTAGAGGAGCACCTAGAGGCAGAAGTTAACGGTCTAAGAAATTTGTTTAACAGGATCCTAGCAGAGAACTTCCCAAACATGCAAAATGATAGGCCTATTCAGATACAAGAAGCTTTTAGAACCCCAAATAGACCAGACCAGACCAGGACATCCCACTGTCACATTATAATCCACACAGGATCAATTCAGACCAAGGAAAAGATCCTTAAAGCTGTCAAGGAGAAAAGATCAATCACCTATAAAGGGAAACCAATTAGAATCACCTCAGATTTCTCAGCAGAGACAATTAAAGCAAGAAGAGCCTGGAATGATGTATGCCATGCCCTAAAGACAAACAACTATCAACCAAGAATACTGTACCCAGCTAAACTCTCCTTCATAACCGAAGGTCAAATGAAAACCTGACATAGCAAAGAAAAACTGAAACAATATATCTCCACCAAACCAAAAGATGCTTAAAGATATCCTACACAAAGATAACCAAAAAGACCACAATAAAGGCCAAAAAACAACACCCAAACTGAAAATCCAAGAATCATAGGAAGAACCCAGCTGTTGCAGCCCCCAAGAAGGTGGATAACATGACAGGAACTACCAAACACCTCTCAATCCTAACTCTCAACATTAGTGGACTAAACTCTCCAATTAAGCAACAGACTGTCTAGTTGGATTAAAAAGCAAGATCCTTCTATCTGCTGCCTTGAAGAGTCACACCTGGCCCATAAAGACAAACATATTCTGCAAGTGAAAGGCTGGAATAAAATCTACCAAGAAAACTGCCCCCATAAACAAGCTGGCGTTGTACCTATATCAAATAAAATAGACTTCAAATTAAAATTAGTAAGAAGAGATAAAGAAGGTTGCTACATACAAATTAAGGTATCTCTCCTTCAGGAAGATATTACAATTCTAAATATCTATTCACCAAACAACGGAGCAGCCAAATTTTTCCAAGAAACACTACTTTCCCTCAAATCTCACATAGATCCAAAGACATTAATTGTTGGGGACTTTAACTCACCCTGTTCCCACTAGATAGATCAACTTGGCAAAAACTCAACAGAGAAACTGCAGATCTAAACAACTGCATATATCAACTAGATTTAACAGACATCTACCGAATATTTCACCCAGCAGTATCAGAATACACACTCTTCTCCGCACACATGGAACGTTTTCCAAAATAGACCACATTTTAGGTCACAAAAAGCAAACTTGTCCATATTCAGAAATATTGAAGTTATGCCCTGCATTTTCTCAGACAACAAGGGAATAATATTAGAACTCATCACCAAAAGTCACCAAAGAAAGTCGTATAACACATGGAGACTGAAGAACACACTGTTGAATCAGCAGTAGATCATGGAAAAGATTATAAAGGAAATTCAAATATTCATGAAATTCAACAAAAATGAACACAAAATTACCAGCTCCTCTAGGACACAGCAAAGGCAGTACTCAGTGGCAAGTTTATAGCTTTAAGTCCTACATCAACAATCGGAGAGATCTGAAACCAAAAATTTAATGAGATCTCTGAACCTTCTTGAAAAAGAGCAACAAGCTAAACCCCAATCCAGTAGATGGAAAGAAATAATTAAAATTTAATCAGAATTAGAATTAGAATCCAAATTAGAAAACGAATTAGAATCCAAAAAAAAAAAATAGAATGAATCAACAAAACAAAGAGTTGCTTTTTCGAAAAAATTAACAAAATTGACAGACCCTTGGCAAATCCTATCAGAAAAAGAAGAGAACACACCCAAATAAACAAACTCAGAGATGAGAATGAAAATATTACCACAGAAACAACCAAGATTCAGAACATTATAAGGGAATACTTCTCAAACCTTTATGCTAATAAGTTTGAGAACGTGGAAAAAAATGGACGATTTCCTAGCAAATATCGACATGCTGAAACTAAGCCAAGATGAGTTAAACCAACTTAACAGGCCCATATCAAGCATTGAAATAGAGACAGCAATAACAGACCTCCCATCTAAGAAAAGCCCCAGACTGGATGGAGTTACAGCAGAGTTCTACAAGGCCTTCAAAGCAGAACTCATACCAATACTACTCCAACTCTTCAATGAAAATGAAAGAGAAAGTTCACTACCAAACTATTTCTATGATGCCATCATAACCCTCATCCCAACGCCAGGCAGGACTCATCAAAGAAAGAGAACTATAGACCCATTTCTTTGATGAACACTGATGCAAAACTTCTCAACAAAATTTTGGCCAATCAGCTTCAACAATTCATCAAAAAAAATCATACACTACGATCAAATAGGATTTGGGGTGCAAAGCTAGTTCAATATATGCAAATCAATTAGTATAATCAATCACATCAACAAGAGCAAGGATAAGAACCACATGATTATCTCAATAGATGCAGAAAAAGTTTTGACAAGTTCCAACACCCCTTTATGATGAAGGCTCTGGAAAAACTAGGAATCCATGGAACATTCCTCAATACAATAAAGGCTGTATATGACAAACCTACAGCCAGCATTACACTTAATGATGAAAAACTAAAGCCATTTCCCTCTAAACTCAGGAATGAGACAAGGATGTCTACTTTCTCCACTCTCTTCAATTTAGTATTAGAATGCCTAGCTATAGCAATAAGACAAGATGCAAACATAAAAGGGATCCAAAATGGAAAGATGAAGTAAAACTATCCCTTTTTGCAGATGACATGATCTTGTATTCCACTCCCAAATTACTCAAGCTGATTTGAAACTTTGGCAGAGTAGCAGGGTATAAAATTAACCCTCAAAAAATCACTGGCTCTTCTGTATGCCAACAATGAGAAGAGGGGGGCTGAAATCAGGAACTCCCTTTGTAATGGCCCCTCAAAAATAAAATACCTAGAAAGTAACTTAACCAAAGAAGTGAAGGACGTCTATGATGAAAAGTTTAAAAACCTGAAAAAGGAAATCAAAACAGAACTTAGAAAGTGGTAAAAACCCACTATGATCCTGGATTGGAAGGATCAACATTGTGAAAATGGCAATAATTCCCGGCTATCTATAAATTCAATGTGATAGCTATCAATATTCTAACCTCATTCTTCAATGAAACAAAAGAAGCTATCCAAAAATTCATATGGAACAATAAAAGACCCCAAATAGCAAAAACGATCCTTAACAGAAAGAACAGTGCTGGATGAATATCAATACCAAATTTCAAACTCTCCTACAAAGCTATAGTAATCAAAACAGCTTAGTACTGGCACAAGAAGAGACCTCATGACCAGTGGAATATAATTGGAAACCCAAAAATGACTATAGCTACCTAATCTTCGATAAGGGAACTAAAAAATAGAATGAAAGAAAGAAAGCCTCTTCAGTAAATGGTGCTGGCAAAACTGGTTAATCACTTGTAGAAAACTAACTCTAGAGCCTTATATATCACCCTGCACCAGAATCAATTCCAAATGGATCAAAGACCCCAGAGTCAAAGCAGACACCCTGAAAACATTACAGGACCAAATAGGAGAAACTCTAGGTCTCTTTGGCACAAGTTGAAATTGTCCTAATAGAGACCCAGAAACACAAAAAAATCAAAGAAAGTTTGGATAAATGGGGTTGCTTGAAGTTGCAGAATTTCTGCATGGCAAACGACATAGCTAGCAAGATCAATAGAAATCCCCCAGATTGGGAGAAGATCTTCACTAGCCATATAATGGACAAGGGTCTCATATCTAAAATATATTTGGAACTCAAAAAATTACATCCCCCAACAACAAATCCTTAAAGAAAGAACTGCCCAATAAATAAGGGGGCTAAAGACTTAAAGAGAAACTTCTCTGAAGAAGAAAGAAGGATGGCCAATAGACACATGAAGAAATGCTCAACCTCTACAGCCATAAAAGAAATGAAAATCAAAACAAAATTGAGATTCCACCTCACCCCAGTTAGAATGGCTATAATCAAGAAATCTAATAACAGCAGATGCTGGAGGGGATGTGACCATAAGGGAACCTTACTGAATTGTTGGTGGGAATGAAAACTTGTTCCACCACTTTGGAAAGTAGTATGGAGGTTCCTCAAAAGACTCCACATACAGTTCCCCTATGGCCCAGCAACTCAGTTTTGGGCATTTACCCAAATGATCACAAACATGACCATCCTAAAGCTACCAGCACAACTATGTTAATCACAGCATTATTTGCCATATCTAAGTTATGGAACCAACCCAGATGCCCCTCAGTAGATGAATGGATCAAGAAAATATCATACACACACACACACACACACACACACACACACACAAACACACACAATGGAATTCTATGCCTTCATCAGAAAGAATGACAATGCCCCATTTGTTAGAAAATGGAAAGACTTGGAAAAAAATTATATTAAGTGAAGTAAGCCAGGCCCAAAGAAACACAGGTCCCATGGTATCCCTTCTTTGCAATAACTAGTATATGTCTGAGACAAGCAGAAAAGGTCAGATAAGATGATGTTAAGTGAAATTAACCCCAAGATAAGGACACAAGTGTTTTTTTCTTTCTTGATATTGTTTCTAACGGATTTATAAGATACCATGTGATTTTTTGTTGCTTTGTATGTCCCTCCCCATGGTATAACCCCTGTTTTCACTATATTTGATTTTGGTATAATTTGGGGAGGGGAAAGGAAAAAACAAATTGTTTAAATAGGGATACAGGTTGACCCACTGCAACAATGAGATGTACAAGACGCTATGTCAAAAAATGAACTTTACAATTTAGGTGGGGAGCTGGTTGGGGGCAGTGGGGGGGGTGTAGTTGTGGAGATGGGAGGGAAGGGATGGTAGGGGAAACAAAGGAGGAGGCAACAATGCTTGATAAGAAATATTCTCATTACCTTGCTCATGTAATTGACCCCTCTGTACAGTATTTTCACAATAAAACTTATTTAAAATAATAATAAGTTGAAGATGTATGTGCCATAGGAAAGAAGTATGTCGTCTACTTTCTATTTCTTCAAATTTACTTCTAACCAAATTTATGTGGGGTATAAGTCTAGCCAGTTGAGATACTTAGTAGCAACATTTCTATAAATCAGTTCATCTTGATTGAATTTGAAAAATTGTAATTCTACAATATGTTCACAAATAAAATAAAATTAAAAAAAATTAGAAGCAGAAAAAAAAAGAAAAATTGTAATTCTTTTACCTGTGGATATGAAAATATCCTTGTAAATTATTTGTTCTGCTTTGGCTGATATATATGCAGTGTCTTCAGTTTCCTTATGGTACATGTTTGCATAACATGTGTTCTTTTTTTAAAAATGCCATTTGTGTCTTTATATTTAAAGATAATTTCTTGCATATAGCACATAATTGGGCCTTGCTTTTGTGTTCACTTTGACAAGTTTTGACTTTTTAAAAATATTTATTTAAAGGTGATAAACAAGGGCTTAGAGTTAGATAAGTAAGGTAATGAATACATTTCTTTTTAAACTCTATTACTTCCTCCTTTATTTTCTTCTGCTTACCTTTCCCCACACCACTCAACCAAGTTGTAAAGTTCGTTTCCAACATAGTGTCTAGTGTCTAGTGTCATTGTTGCATTAGCTCATCCTTTGTCCCACTGTTCCTGTGATTTCCTTTCCTTTCAACAGATCACATAAACTTATATACAAGAAGGTTTTAAGGGGGCTGGGAAGGTGGCTCAGTGGTACAGCGCTTGCCTTGCATGCATGAGGCCCTGGGTTCGATTCCTCAGCACCACATAAGCAAAAAGAAAAAAGCCGGAAGTGGTGCTGTGGCTCAAGTGGTAGAGCGCTAGCCTTGAGCTGAAGAGCTGAAGGACAGAGCCCAGGCCCAGAGTTCAGGACCCATGACTGGGACCCCCCCCCAAAAAAAGAGAAGGTTTTTACTTTATTTGATGTATTTAGAGCATTTATATTTAATGTAATTATTGCTATTGCTATTTTTTATTTGCCTCATGGACTGTTTGTTTTTATTTAATTATTTCTGGCTTCCTTTTGGATTACAGATTTTCTGCTAATCTACTTATGTCTACTGTTGATTTGTTACTATTGACTTATTATTTGTTATTTTTGTGGTTAACATAGGGCTTATAATATGAACTTAGCATACTCTTGAAATAATATTTTACTGTTTCTTGTATAATGTCTGAAAAACTCAACCTTCTATACTGTTTCTTTTATGAGTAGGTATATTGCTTCTACATATATATATATATATATATATATATATTACTACTATATATTGTTAAGTTTTGTTTTGAATATTCATTTTATCTTTTAAAGACACTGTGTGTGTGTGAGAGAGAGAGAGACAGAGAGAGAGAAAGAGAAAGAGAGAGCGCAATATATCTTGAACTCAGGATCTTGAGCTCTCTCGACATTTTTCACTCATGGCTGGTGCTCTATTCCTTTAGTTATTCCTCCATACCCATACTTTGCTGGTTAACTGGAGATAGAGTCCCATGGCCCTTTCTTCTCAGTCTGACTCTGAGCCACAATTTTCTGATTCAGCCTTTGATTAGTTGGGATTATATGCATAAGGTCATGAGATATTAGTGCCTAGCTTAAAGGAACTTTAAAGAAAATATTGCTCTTTAATATGTTCTATTGTCTGTGTGTGTGTCTGTCTCTCTGTGTGTGTAAATGCATATTTATGTATGTTACTTATTCTCTGGGATTGCCTCGTTTATGGAAATCTGTCTTACCACTTCCATCTGCTTCAAGAATCTTGACCTCCACTATACCTGTCCTTAATCCACCAAGACTGCTACAGTATGCTAGGGTCCTTGTCTCTGAATCAATGCATCAGACATTTCAACAAGGAATATTCCCTTTTAAAATAACCATGTTTTCCAGCTTGTCATCCAGTGTCTTACAATAGCTGATTTATACATATTATTGAGGTTTTTAGTTTTAGTGTTTTACAGACACTAGAGCAGTCTTATTACTCCATCATGGCTGGCAGCTGTAATTTTTTCAGTTCCATCACAAGGGAACTTCTTTTATGTATTTACAGGTTTTTTAATGTTATTATGGACCTCCATTTCTAAGCACTAGATAAACAATAAATGAAAGAACAGTGGTAAGTATGGTCATCTATGATTTATTTTCTGACATGATACTACCCTTGGATCAATGGTGCCTGATAGGTTCCTGGAGGAGCAGCAAATATAACATTCTGCTAAAGACCACTGGCCATTTGGGTTACATTCAGGAGTGTGGTTGAACAAAATAATTTCTTTTCTGATCACTTAAAATGAATGTAGTGGATCTGAGTTCAAGTTTGTCCTCATTTCTTTCCACATATGTATCAGTTTTGTAATGCTTATAGTGCATCTCCAGGGGAAGGGGCTACAATTATGGGGGAAAATAGGTATTTTCCTGGAAAGGCATAGTGTGTACAGGGAGGTTTTGCATTGGAGTCTAGAAAAGAAAATTTGGTGAGTCACTATAGGAATTCTGCCTTTGATTACAGCATTGAGCAACCTCAAATATCTGTTCAACATTGCCTTTCAGTTTCTCAAGGCTGGAGAAGCAATAGGACTGGAGATTGTCTGGCTATAAAGTCATTACTTATGGTTTTCATGGTAGAAGAACGAGAAGAACATTATCTGTACATTTATGTCTCTTTTTTTAACCAAGCAATCAGGCTACTTAGTGGGAAATCTATATAAGGCTGCATGAAATAAATCTTGATATAAGAGAGCTATGTTTGAGAGGCGTAAAAGCATTGTTTGAATATAATCTTAAATAGATATGCTAGGTTGGTGTGCACATGCTCATATACACATGTTCTCTCTCCCATCTTCTCTCTCTCTCACACACACTCTCTCATTATTTTCCAGATAACCAGAGTAGGAGGCTTTCTGTACCTCCAAGGATGATGATATTGGAAATTGCACTGACAACCATTAGCTGAGGCCAGAGACAAATCATTTGTTTAGGTAAGAGCAAGATACAGAGAGACGGTGGTCATTCACAGCAGGTATTGCAGGACTGCTTCTTTAGTGGGTTGTCATCGCCATTCCCAACAGATGGGAGCCCGTCAAGAATCGGGAGAGTTCAAGTTCATCTTTTCAACTTTAAGAGTCCTTTATCTAGCTGTGTCTTCTCAGAAAACTTGTTTTTTATATTTATATTCTTTTTTTCTTATCCTGGAAAAAATATGTGCTCCTGTTTTGAGTTCATGTGAGTTCAAATTTTAAAGGAAAATAGACTTGTGCTGCTCTTTTCTTTGTTACTGGAATGCAGAAATTCTCAGTGTGTTATGCCACGGGCTTTTAGTTCTGCCAGTGCAACTGGCATCGAAATTGCTTTGCCTTCATCCAAGAAATATATTGAATGAACCAATGACTCTACTGGGTAATGAAGACACAGAGACATACTCGACATACTAAGACCTTGCTTTCATAGAGTTCATAGTCTAGTGATAGAGAAAGATACTAAACAAGAATCATACACATAATTACATGTCTATAGTCTTGGAAGGGAGCCAAGAATATTCACATATTCACAGTGAACTGTAGGGATTTAATATATCTGGAAGTTGATGACTAAGAAATGTAAGATGAAAATGTAGGAGGACTGAGGTAGGGAATGTTATCTAGATGTAGGAAAGAGCTGGATAAATTTAAGGAAAGATGAAGCCAATATAAAAAGGCCAAAGTGAGTAAGAGAGATATTGACTGGCATGGGGTATTAATTGGGGTATCAATCCTGCTGGACAGTAGAAATCATTCTAAGAACTCGGATGCTTGTTTTAAGATCAATGGAAAAATGTTGAATGCTCTGAAAACATAGCAGAGTTAGATCTGAGGTTTTGAAAAAGAATGTATAGAATATAGCCTTGAGCAAAAGAAAAAAGATCAGAGACTGTGCCTAGACCCAGAGTTCAAATCCCAGGTCTCGCACACACACAAAAACAAAATGGATGGAAAAATATAAAAATACATGTAGAGAGATGTTCTAGAAGGGTGGAAATGGGCTAAGATGTTGATAATTTTCAGATGGTCTCTGCTATTATATAAGCCTTTCACATGAGCCAACCAAATTCAACAGTCTATTATTAACTGGGAGTGGAAGCCTACTTATTAGGTAAATGAACGATTTGTAAGAGAGAAATATGGTATAAATTACTTGTCCTTAAGACTACCTTTATGCCAACAATCTGACAAATTCTCTCTCAGGCACGTCATGATTGATGTTGCTCAAGCTGTCATGGTTCTATAGAGCAGGGTCTCTCCCCTTTCTTATCCTGAGGAGAGTCATGGAATGGGAGACTCTTCCCAGCTGGGATTTTATACCAATCTACAGCCCTAGTCTTCATCCAGATCATTGAAATTTCTCTCCCTCTCCTACTGTGTAGATCAAAACAAAGTTGTATCTTGACGTTTCACCCTGACACACAGGAATTAGTTCTCCAAGACTTATCTTATCCAAAATAGAGGAGGGCTGGGGGAATGATAGGATCTAACTCTTTTTTTTTTAATTTTGTGAGTAGTGGGGCTTGAAATCAGAGCCTGGGCAATATCCCTAAGCATTTTTGCTCAAAGCTACGTCTCTAAAACTCCAAGCTATAGCCCCACTTTCAGTTTTCTGGTGGTTCTTTGAAGTTAAGAGTCTCATGGACTTTCTTGCCTGAGCTGGCTCAGCTTCCTGAGTAGCTAGGATTACAGGTGTGAGCCACTGGCACCTGGTTTGATTTTTTTTTAATGTATTCTTTTTTGGATTGTGTTTGGTCAAACCATGCATGATAAATCCATGAATGAGATAAGACTAGCTAAGTATAGTCTCAGGACCTAACTCTTATCAGATATAAAAATAATAAAACATATCAAACTTTGACTAGGGCCCAATAGCTAGTAACATGTTCTTTTTAATTGTGTTGCTTAGAGTCAAACATACCAAACAGTTGAACTTCAACACTGAGATGGCCCTGCATTACGTTAGTGTTTTGCTTTTTTTTAGTTGCTGTTTTTTTCTTTGTCTCATTTCATTTGTTTTACTGACAGTGAAAAGAAGAAAACCAGTAGAGAAAACTTCCTATACAGGTACTCAAACTTCTTTGTATTGCCATTGTCCAGGGTTAAATAACCATAAAAAACAACTCTTAGGGTAATACATATTTTTAAAATATCCTGTATGGAAGGTCTTCTGTATAAGACTATTCTCCCCAAAGTATCTCCTCTGTATTTTAGTTTCTATTTCTCATCTCAGAAGGTCTCCTGAAGAGTAAAGCAATGCCACTCAGGGAGTGGTCTGTTCATTGGAGAAAGGCCATGGGACCTGTGTAATGTGCATACATACAACTAAAAATGAGTATTTAGAAGTCCCCATAATTAATGTCTCTGTGATTTTATGGCTTTTCTCTTGACTCAGATAGCAAAGAATTTGAACTAATACATTATTTTCTTTCCATTTACCTGATAGGTAGTTTAACAATATATTTGACTCACAACAGATATGGTAAACAAAAGATAAAAACAAGAAAAAACACAAAAGCTTTAATTCTCCCTTTATTATTTTATTATTAGTTTCATTATTTCATATTAATCTACAATTATTTTAAATGAAATAATTTCTAAGAAAAACCATAACTGGTCCTTCACCACATATAAAGAAGCAATGGTTTGGGATTGAATGACTTATAGATGAGAAGAACAACTTAAAAACCAATCAACAAACCCAACAACAGCAACAACAACAAAGAACCATAGTTCAGTTGTCAGTGATTGTGCCTGGGTCCATCAACATGTAGTCTTATTTTGTCATTGTCCATTGGCTATCTATTCATTATCTAATATTATAATAATGCTATGTAAAATAACAAAGAGAAAGACACAAATCCCAGTGGCATAAAACAGTGGACATTCATAAAATTCAGTGGCAAGTCTTCTAGATTAGACACATGCATGCCATCAGTCACTGGTGGTGTACCTGTGAAATGGCTAGTCTATGATGGCCTTACGTGGGACAAACTGGTTCTGTCTATGTGATCTCTTGATGTCTAGCAGATGAGCCTGTTCTCATTCCTCTAACATAGGGTTCTAAGAGGTCGCATAGTCTCCCTGGGGATCTAGTCATGAAGGAGCTGGTACCCTTTTACTCTTACAGCAAAGTCATAGCTGATCCCAGATGTGGAGAAAAGGACTCTATTCGAACACATGAAAAGTTGTTGTGTAGTCAATTCACTGTGTCCAGGCTAGGAGTTAAACTTACCCATTCTCCAGGGTATTGGTTGATCTCTGATTTCAGATGTGTAATTTTATATCTGTTATTTTGAATCCAGTATTAGCAAATTTGGACTGGTACTTTTTATGTTTCTGTTTTCTTTTCTATCTGAGTTTATGTACCTGACTTCCTGTTTTCAAGAAGTTGAAGAAATATTGCTCCTTTCCTTCCAAGTGACCAAAATAAACACCATTAACTGAATACGATACTCTTGCACTGCTTAACTTGGATGTGGGTTTAGAATCTTTCAGAAGTAGATTTATCAACTTAAACCTATCACTCAACATTGTCATTGTGGACGGGGCAGACAGCTCAAGAGCCACACAGCCCCTCAAAAAGGCAGTGGATATGCACTGTGTGGTTAGTAAGAAGTGAATCAACCACCTAAAATATTAATTTCAACCCCCCCCCCCATATCAGTGTAGAAAGGCTCATGAACACATCCACCAAGTGAATGCAGAGAAAGGGCAGGCATTTGTCAAAGAATGATGCATTCTCCTACACGGTTTAGGAAGGCTGCATGTAGGGTCCACTGAGCTTCTCTGGGCTAAATCACCATGTATTTTTCTGAGCTTAAAGATGACCAAGGATATAGATGCAGTTACAATACAGAAATCTTAAGTACAAGTACAAAAGAAGCATGGATGTGTTAGGACACATACTAGGTCTGAGTTTAGTGCATTGATGAAAAAAAATCATGTTTGGGGGCTGGAAAGGTGGCTCAGTGGTAGAGTGCTTGCCTTGCATGCGTGAGGCCCTGGGTTCGATTCCTCAGCACCACATAAGCAGAAAAAAAGCTGGAAGTGGCGCTGTGGCTTAAGTGGTAAGGTGCTAGCCTTGAGCTGAAGAGCTGAGGAACAGTGCCTGGACCCAAAGTTCAGCTCCCATGACCGACAAAAGAAATTATGTTTTGGATACTTTCCCATACTCCTTGTGAGTATGGGAAAGAATTGGAAGTCAGAGAGAACTAGAAACTGCAAGAAAGGGGAAGTGGAAGTATTATTTCCCTGGAGTGGACCCTCAGCATCATAGGACATGATGGAGCTTTAGTGGTATGCCAAAAACTGAGTAGGAACATGGGCAGAGCCCCAGATAAGGATTTCTTTCCCATGGCACTCATTGAAGTTTGCTTTGCTAATGATGACAAAGCTTCTAGAAAACAATTATTGAACTATTGAACAATTATTGACTTATTTAGAAAGGCAGAACCATTCATCTACTCTTCCTCCTCAGTGTCTGTGCTATGTACACTGAAGGAATTTCCTATCATCATGTTGGACTTTCATTACAGTCCTGGGATTGTAGTCAGGGTTAAGACAGGTGGAAATACTTTGCTCAGGCTTCCATTGGAGGGTAAGTTACAGAGCTAATGGGCATCTAACCCTCAAACACTAAAGCTTTAAACATTCTGAACATTCCATGGACAGAGGAGGGTCAGAGCTTGGCAAGGGTAAAGTGTAGCTTGGCTTGTTCTAGGGATATATGAACAACTTCCTCCAACACTGGCTTGGAGAGCTCCAGGCTCTTGGGGGATATATTCAAATCATATACAAGTCCAGTAAGGGGGGCCCTGAGTGCTTTAGTGAAGGGAAGAGAGGTGAGAACAGGTATACTGGGTGGCATCAGTTTTCTGTCTTATATTAGCAAGCCCCCATCATGGGGCAGGGACACCAGTCAGAGCTCAGGAGTGTACTATGCATGTAGCAATGATAAGGTAGAGAAAAATCAGCTTTATGAGACCAAGGCATAAGTGAAAGCTGTTTGCAACTCTTAAGTTTCCACACCCAAGGTAGAACAAGAAGAGGCCTGAGAAAAAGATCTGCATGAGGATGTTCAACAATGATCTTCAATTTCCCCCATCCAATTGAGGATTTTATTGGTCACACCTACATGCAGCCCAAATCATTGTCCATTAGCAGGGTGATAGAAATGTTCAGGCACTGATTACAGAAGGCTTGGGGCAGAGGGACAGGATATCTAGATGGTTTTTGTAACAGAAAAAGGAGAGAAATTACATCATTCTTAAGTATATTCTCTGCTTCTGTCCATTCATTTCATATGAATCTAAGATTTCACAAGCCGAGTCTGGTGGACTAAAAATTTGGTTCTTTCATGTTACAGCATTTTGAATCAGCGAATCATCACAGTCCTTTCTTGGATAGATTTAGAAACATGAAATTGTCTAGAATTGCAGGAGAGATTTGAGTTAGACATGTCAGAGGACTTCCTGACCTGAAAGGCTCTGACATGAGAGAATGAAGATATTTTGGTCAATGCCATGCTTACTCTTTTTCTCTGCCCTTTTCCTTCTCTCTTTGGAGCATTTTCACTCTCTTTTTCTGTATTCCACTCATTGATTTTAGCCAGAGCTAAAAGAGAGCTTCATTACTCTGAACTTGTTCATGGCTGGGAGGAATTGAAATGGAGATACTGTCCTCCTGTGGCTCTCAGAGCGCAGAGATGACAACCTTATGTTAAATTTATGTGTTCTCATTTTTGTTGAGTATGACTATATTTCTGTACATTTTATTTCACCCTTTAAACATTTATGTTCCTGTGTTATGATTAATTAAGTGTAGTAAAATGAAGTGTTTGCAAGTTTAAAAAAATAAAAGAAAAGCTCACTTCTCTGGAGTCTTTGTACTTCAGATTCTTTTGACTCTTGCCAGGCTTTATTTCTCCTTACACTTTCCTTCTATTTGTCACCTTTTTTATCCCCATGTCCCTCTGGGCCAGTCCTTCAGTCCCTACTCTATTAAAGAATTTGCTGATGTAGAATATCTTCAAGGCAATGGGAGCCTATTCTAATTATTGCTCTCCTCTCCTCTCCCTTCCTCCCCTCTCCTCAGCGCTCCTCTCCTCATTTCCCATCGCCTTCTTTTCTCCTCCCCTCCTTTTATCGTCTATGCATCTTCTTCCATTATTCTACCTTATCTAATACCTCCCACAGTATATTAACCAAGCTGTGGTGATGATGAGTACAGTCTACTCAAAATGTCAGAAGCCAAGGGAATCCCATGAAATGAACAGGCAGCTTTCTTGTAAGCATCCATTGAGATCATCGGAAGTATGAGTCCCAACTCAAGCAAAGTATTGTGATATCACCACCTCTCACCAATGGGCACCTAAGTGGAAACGCAAGTAGAATTGACCCCCACAAAATATTTGATGGCTCAAAGCTTCCTACTTCCCTTATCCTCATTGGTCAGAGGAAAGAGTTTTCAAGGTAATTCAATAGATGCTTTAATACCTGGCTTTTGGAAATATCTTCAAGGTAATACTGAACAGATACTACTCATGTGTGCATTTGTGATTCTCAAACTTTGAAAAATATGAAGTATACTTGATGATATATTTACAGTGCAGGCTCCTAACTACATTCCCATCTAAAGGAGAGGGATCCAGAACACCATGGTTCAGGGTGTCTGGGTACAGGCCCACAGAACGATAATTTAAGCAGTATCTCTAGGCAATTCTGAAGCAGGTGGTTCATTGACTACATGCTCAGCAAAATGCTCTTGAAATGACTAAAAGCTGCCATTATTTTTGAGATGAAGGTGAAGAGAAAAATTATGACTATTAATTATGTATCCCACAAGTATTTGTGAATATGCTATGTGCAAAGTTCTTTGAGAGGCACTGAGTGGGAGGTAAGGAAGTAGAAGCCTCAGCCCACACCAGCAGTTGTCCATATGCCAGCAATTGCTCCTCCAAGCTCTGAAACTGGCTCATTTATCTATGTCATGCTATGCTGAAGTTCTTTTTTTCGGGGGGGGTCCAGTCTTGGGGCCTGAACTCTGGGCCTGGGTGCTGTCGCTCAGCTCTTCAGCTCAGGGCTAGTGCTCTACCACTTGAGCCACAGTGCCACTTCCGGCTTTTTTCTTTTTGCTTATGTGGTACTGAGGAATCGAACCCAGGGCCTCATGCATGCAAGTGCTCTACCACTGAGCCACCTTCCCAGCCCCCAGCTATGCTGAAATTCTGACCTCTGTGTTTGCTTCCAAAGGCCTCCTGTATTAGAATATATATGTGACTATAGCATAAACACATGAATGAGTCAGGGAAATAAGATAATAAATATCTTAGCAGTAGTAGTAGTGATAGTAGCAGTAATTGTAGGAGTCGTTCAATGAAGGTCTAGGACAATGTCCAACTCAAAAACATCCCACAGTGCCTATGGAAAAGATGCTAAGCACATTTCGTATCAAGGCCTTTCTTCTAAAGTTTTTTGAAAATGGGAAAGACATCATGCTTCCCTCTTGCCTTTGATCAGAAATGGCATTTTTATGCCTGCCATACTGCGTCTAAGCACAGCTGGAGCCTCAGAAGCCATCCCGAGTTTGGGTTATGCCCCAAGGTTCTGGTATAACTCCCACTGGGAGTGTTACCTTTGGCTGCCTTACAGTTCCCAGGCAGCCATTCTGTTCACATGAGATCTTTTCTTGCCTTCTCTTCTTAATTATCGTCTACTCATCAGAGATTAGTGGAATGCCCTTGCTATGTGTCAAGACAGCATATTTTTTTTCCCTTCTCTCACCTGCCAACTGTGAACACCCAGCCTCAAGCCAGGAGCAAACAAAGCTGGTGTGATGCTTTGAAGACTCACATGCTCCTGAGAGACAGGAGGCTGCCGCAACACCAACTTTCCCCAGCTGCTTCTCTGCAGTATGCAGCTCAGGCAGAGGCAAGAAGACCTTGAGCTATGTGTGGGTATGTGAGAGAAATCTGAATGTTGGCACAGCCCCCATCCAAAGGAGAGTGATTTCCGAGGGGTTTCTTCAAATCACCTTTAACAAATTATGTGAGGAGGGAATATTCAAAGATTCTTTCTGTAAGAAGCCACTTTGAAATTGTCTACATTTAAACTGACTGACCATCCATATTCTGTTTGATATAAGCAATTTATCTTTTGTCTTTTGCGTGTGTGTGTGTGTGTGTGTGTGTGTGTGTAGTATGTGTGTGTGTGTGTGTGTGATCACAGCTCATTCACATTCTGCCCCAATTATAGATTTAATCCCCAGTTTGAAACCAGTTCAAGAAGACGAATCTGTGGAACTATCTTTAATTAACCAGCATAAAGCTGGCAATGGAGGTGTAGCTTAAGTGGTAAAGTACCAGTATTGAGGGGAAAAGTCAAATAAGAGTTTGAAGAGACCTTGAGGGTAAAGGGGGTGCAAAGATGCACCAGTGGAGCTCAATGGACATTGATGAAAGTGAACTATACCACTAACCAGTCGAGACAAGAGGGAGAGAGTGGAGGAAGGGAAGGCGGTACAAAATGAAATGTACTCATTACGTGACTCATGTAATTGTAATCTATCTGTACATCACCTTTAAAATAACAATAAAGTAAAAATTTTAAAGAGAATGTCAAGTCTTTAGTTCAAGCCCCAGTACCAGCACAAATAAAAATAAGTAAATAAATGCTGGTCTAGTTGGAGGAGAAATGTGTTTATATGTCTTGAATATTAGTGGAAAAGAAGATCCAGAAAAGGAAGCTGTCATATATGCTTATTCATTAATGTCTTTTCAAATATGTGTAATGCACATATTTTTGAGTACCACTTAGGCATATTGCATAGTACTAGGGTAGAGAAAGAAACTAATGTTTATTCACCTTTTATGGGCTGGGGATTTTACTGGGCTCATTGCTTATCATAGGGCTGTCTTGATGTATTCATTTTTGTATTCCCCATATCACAATAAGGAAATAAAAGCTCGGAAAGTTTACCCTAGCTCACACAGCTCATGCTAGTGGCACTGCCTTCATTCTAGACTTGCCTGGTAGTGAAGCCTGTGTTTCTTACACTCTGCCCCCTACCCTTCTGGCTTTGACCCACTATTGTTTGAGGTATTGTTTGAAGACTCATAGAGCTGCACACAAAATGCAGCCACAGGTACGTGATAACCTGTTCTCATGACAGCCATCTGGACTGGTGGTTGGAAGCTATGTTATATCCCCATTGCACAGACAGGAAGTGGGTAAGGGGTAGTGTCTACAGCCTCATCCTAGCTGTCATGAAGTGCATAGGAGTGCACTTCCTGCTCTGACTTTGATTGCACATTCCTGTCAGAGTTGTTTTCCCCGGGGTATCCACCACCTCCATCAAACATGGAAACTTTCTCTCCCTCAGCTACCCAAAGTCTCTCTGGCATCTCAGAGCTGGGATTCCACTCAGCTTCCTCAACTAAATGTGTTTTTCCAAGAAGGGAACACCTCTGACCATTTACCACACAACAAAACTCTTTGGAAAAATTAATTAATTAATTAATTCCTGACCAAAAAAAGAATAAAAAGAAAGAAAATCCAGCAACCCTTTCCTCCAAGTTAATTAATTTGAGCACTATTTTCAAGAAAAGTGTTTCTTAAATCCCTATCGCTAAAGGCAATTTTCTTGCCACAATCACTCAGCGTTCCTGACAGGAAGGAGTATAATCACTCCTTAACAACAGAAGGTGACTGGCAGAAGGAAGGCTGAGGAGGAAGTAGATTTCCACAGCCCTCAAAGAGGCTGCAGATACTCAGAGGACAGTCTTCCCAGGCCAGGGGGCTCTATATCTGGGCAGCATTGTTCTCTAGGTGGTACTTCATGCTATGTGTGTGTGTGTGCAGGGGTGTGTGCAGGTGAGTGTGCAGGCATATACATGGATAGATAGATAGATACATACATACATACATACACACATGCATACATACATATATACATACATACGTACATACATGCATGCATGCACACACATACACACATTGCGTTCATGTGAATGTGCATGACCATTTGAATGATATGCTGATGAATGTAAGGGGTGACAGGTTGTTTGGATCCACAGGGATCCTGGACTCAGGGCTACTGACTTCCTCTAGTCCAGCTTGTCTGGATCTACCAAGCACTGTAGGGTCACTTTTCTTAGTCCTAGATGATTTTCACTCCTATTTTCCTTTTTTCTGCTTTGGCAACTTTTCTATTCCAAGTGCCAGAGGGATGTCCTGGGTATTGAAATGACAAATAATGGGAAGCTCAGCTTAAGCTTTTTCCACACCTGAAAATAGGGATAAAATATAAGATCAGTGTAGAGGAGTATGCCGTTTTTCCTCTTGTTTGAAGACAGGCAGAGAACTTGTCTGGCACCAGTGCCCTTAGCCATTAAGAGTAATAATAGCCTCCATTAATCAAGTAATCAGGCAAAGGGGTAAGCATTTTATGTGTTTGCATATATTACTCCATAAAATCCTTTTCCAACTCCAAGGAAGTTGCTGTTTTAGTCTGGTTCACAGATGAGGAAACCAAAGCTCAGAAATTTCAGGAACCCCTCATTTCATATACAAATCAGAACGTGAGCCTGAGGCTATAACAAGATCTAATTCCTATCCTTCGCTCCTCTACTCTGATGCAGTGACTACCAGGTCCTGTGAATAGTTGGGATGAGTACTCATGCAAAATGACCCATGGTCCTAGGATGATCTAAATTTTGGGGATCCCCCAGGACAAAGAATTTCTTCTTCCCTCCAGAGTTAAATATTTCTCTGATTTTGGAAAGACAAGAATATTGTTCCTCCCCCAGCTAAAGAACATAATCCATTCCTCCCTGATGCATGAAAATATGCTGAGGAAAGAAAGCCCTGCAAGCAACAAAAAAACCACAACAACACAAGAGCCATGCGTGCACATGGAGACTTGAGGTAACATGCTGCTGGCTTTGGAGCCAGATTGTTTTTCATCAACTGTAGGTTTGCTTGCATCATCTTGAGCTTCAAATGATTCTTGAGTAAATTGAGGATAAAATACTTGCCTCCCAGGGTTTTGTGAGCATTAAATGAGAGAATATATTTAAATAGCTTAACACAGTGCTGGGCTTAAGGAAGAGCTCAGGCAAGGAGATCTATTATTATTAATCATTTCTTTAAGTCAAAAGTAGCAAACTTGCAGGGGCTCCCAAAGCACTATTGAACCAGGGAGCACCCAGGCTTGGTGCTAGACCTGTGTGTCTAACAAAATGTCCAAGATGGACTAAAGTCCAGCTTGGCTCTGTTTCTGCTGGCTAGATTCATAACATTGGGCCTACTTAATGCATATTCAAACTAGGTCTTCAGTTGCAAAATGAGTCTTAGGGATTGAGATCGGCGTAAGGAAAAGGAGAAGAGGAAAGGGCTCCATTACAGTACAGAACACTGTCATGGCACAGAGCAGGCTTGATAAACAGCTGATGTTGTCGATCTCATTATTATTATTGTGCTGCTAATGCATCACACCCAGTGGCGCTTTCCTAGGTTTCCGAGTGACGCATGCTGCACAGAGTCTTTTCCCTGACTGAAGATGAGGATAACAATATAATTCTTAGTTCATTAAAGGAAGCAGTGCACTGCTAAATGAGTCCCATAGGAGGTGAGGACACTTCTAAAATTTGTATTAAGTCGAGCTGTGGAGTATAAAGCAAGGACAGAGAACAGTCATTTCCTCAGGCCTTCTGTTATGTTCATGTTTCGGTGCTGGTGTGGGCACAGCCTCCATCTCAGGGGATGTCTTTCTTCTTTCTTTTCTGAATTGCATGGGTAACAAGCATGGCTGGAGTCCTGGCTCATCACCTCAGTAGCAGCTCCAGTACAGATGGGTTGGACTTGCCTGGGGCCATTATGGCTTTTCCATATCCCTTAGCCTTTGTCTAGCAGACCTGGCCAGATTGAAGAGTATTTGATATTTCTTATCTTCTAACTATATTCATTTAGATTTTATGCTCCTCTCTCCATTTCTAATGTATTTCTCTTCAATCCATTTTAAAATGGAGCTAGTTTACTAGCTCTTAACCTAGTTGTATATTACAATCACATATGAAAACTTTTACAAAATTCTGGTACCTGGCCTCATCTCAGTTCAGTCAAAGAAGCTGGAGGTGGGGGAACAGGGTCCTGGTCATAGGGCTTTTTGCCTTGTTTTATGCCTGAGGTAGGGCTTGGACTCAGAGCCTCATCCTCTCATTGAACTTGCTTGCTTTATAGTTAGTGCTGCCGCTTGAGCCATGCCTCTGGTCAGACATTTTGCTTGTGAATTGGAGACTGTCTCATAGACTTTTCTGTCATGCTGGCTTTGAAGCATGATCCTCTGACCCCAGCTTCCTCAGTAGCTAGGATTATAGATGTGAGCCACCAGTGCCCAGCTCTAATAAGGCTTTTTAATAAAAGCTCCCCAGCTAACTACCACACAAGTTGAGTATTAGTATCCTAATTATTACAGATCTAAAGATAAACACTACCACTAACTATGCATGTTCATAAACATGCATAACATGTCAATTATATGTTGTATAACCTGTGTACTATATAACACATATTATAGAACCTGTTTACTATATAATTAACACCCTTGCCAACATGGACATGCGTTAATATGGATAAGCTATGTGTTGACAAGGATATCAACCCTGCAAGATTAATGAGATCACTTTGCAGAAGTCCCATGTCAGTTACACAATAACACACACATCTGTGTGGCTTGCTGTCTTGGCTTTTCCTGTGTATTTTTTTTAAATGTGCACTTAATGTTTTTCCAGCCTTTTCTTTCCCTGTTCTTCCTAGACAACTCACATTGACCTGTTTTTGCCTCAGGGTGTCTCCTGAACCTGACTGACTTCCAAGGTGGTCTTGTGCTACAGATTCTCATGATAGGACAGAGTCCTCGATTTTTATGTCATTTATAAACAGATCTGACCTGCTGTTGGCTATGAGATGAAATGGTCCCTGACAGGGATGAAGGTGGCCCTCACTTCTTGTCTGATCCATCTACAACATTGCTTTGTGGAAGCAGACCTATTGGCCAAGTCTCCCTCAGGTGATTAGCCCTTGCACAGAGACTCAGCACCTCACAGCTGTGCTCCTCACATCAAACAGTGCCTGTGTCAAATTCATTGTTGCACAGTGTAACCTATCCCGATTCTATGTGTGAAATTGATTGTCACATATTAGGAGATGTTTAACACTTTGGTAGAAGGTTTTCTCTACTATTTGCATAGAGGGGCAAGAAGAATCAATACCAAGTGACTGGGAATGGGTTTAATATTGGGAGAGAGAGAAGGAAGGCCAGATGGAGCTGAGCTAAGTAAACGCAAAATGCTAGAAGGGACTTGGTTAGCGTTCCTGTGTCTGGGTTCCCAGTGACCTGGAAGGTTGAGAGAAGAGCATGTTCAGTGAGATTCTTCCATGTGATTCTGAAAATCTATGTGTAAGTTTGGGAAATAAGAATAATTACCACCTGTTTTCAGTGTGTGCTTGGCTCACTCACATTCTCCAGTCATTTGCTGGGTCCTGGTTTTAGTCATCTAATGATTATTATTTGAATGTATCTCCCTCAGAGTTCAGGGGTTGGGAACATATTCCTCAAATTCATATGCTCATGGTATTTGGAGGTGGGTCTTCTAAGAGGTAATTAACATTAGATGACTTCAGGAAGATGACCTCCATGGTGGTATTAGTGGATTCATAACAAGAGGAAGAGAGACCTGAGTTAGCACATTTGTTGTCTCTCCAGGTGATACCCTCCATCTTGTTATGATGCAAGAAGATCCTCAAATGGAAAACAGATGCTGATTTCCTGCTCTTAGACTTCCCTGCCTCTGGAAGAGTGAGTCAAATAAACCAGTATTCTTTATAAATTACCCAGTGTCAGATTTTTTTTTTTTTTACCATCATAGCCATAGAAAATGAACACTCAGCCTTGATGCAGAGAAACCCTCCCATGACACACTTCTCATCTGGGAATATCTGACACCAAACTTGATACCATAGACTTAAAATCAAACTACCTGACATGAATCCCAGCCCAACTACTTCAGTGCTGTGGGGATCTGAATGAGTCTCCCAGTATCTCTAAAACATGGGATAGGTGGCAAAAGAGCACTTACTTAAGATGAACTTTTGATTAGAAATAGAAGAGGCAATACTCAGAACATTTAGACCCGGCCCCCGCATTACTTTGGAAAACTCAATAAATAAAGTGAGTACTGATGGCAGTGCATACTTATAATCCTACTCAGGAGGCTGATATCTGGAGATCATGGTTCGAAGTCAACCCAGGCAAAGAGTTCAGAGTTTGAGCTGTGCCTCAAGTGGTAGATTTCAGTTTTGAGTGAAAAGGCTAAAGGACAGTGCCCAGGCCCTGAGTTCAACTCTCAGTACCAATACCAAAACAAACCAAAAACTTCAATAATAATGTTCTCTTTTTTCCTTCTTAAATCAGAGTCCCTTTACCTTCATGTTTGCTGAGCTCCTTCCCTAAAATATCCTATTCTGGAATCAGCTCTTTCTCTTCTTCCTTCTGTTTCACCTGTGCCAAGAGAAGAGGCTGAATGTTTTTACTTCTCAAATCCTTCCTAGCCCCCACCCTAAACGTGGCTGACAAATTCAAATAAACATATACACATGCAAACCTGTTCTCACCCCTCCCCCACCACATGGCACAAAGACAAAGAAAAACGAATGAAGTTTAATTTTTTGGCCCCTTCTCATAATGATTCATCCATAACGATTTCTAGTGGTTGTATTTTCTTCTGTGACAGAAACAATTTACTGTATTCTTGCAAAGCCCATTTTCTCAGCGTGATCTAGTTGTGTGGTGGTTTGGGAAGTAATTTACTGATAGTTTGCTTCAAAATAGCTTACAAAGACAAAGGGGTTCTGTTGACACCAAGGTGCATTCCTTACGGGCTGAAAAAAAAAACAGGATAAAACAATTTTAAAAAGTAAAAACATGGTATTATCATTACTTTGGACTTAGGTTGTAAATTGCACACCCCAAGCTGAGACTGACCTTTTCTCTTCCCTTCTGCATCTTGCTCTGGGAAGCAACTATGGGCTGTTTGTTTGCATGGGCAAATTCATGCTATGTCTTAGTGGAAGCAAGTGTTTTTTTTTTTTTTTTTGTATTCAATATAAACCCCATCCTTAAGATGACCATGTATAGTTTTCTTCCATTTGTTTTGTCTTTCATAGTATGCATTTGCAGCATCCATAATGAGCAGAATCAGAGAGCCTTGGCTTCTGTGGGTGCTGCTCCAGTAAGAGGTTGTTTTTGCCTTGGACATCTCCAGCCTGGAGTAGAAACCCCTCTCCACACATAGCCCTCTTTTATTTAAATTAGAACTGAAGAATGACTGGGTGAGTACCTGTTACTTTCTGGCTTCAGGCAGAAGCCAGGCGCTTGTCTTGTTCATCCTCACTGTCTCTGGGGAGGGAACATCCTCAGCCTCAATCCATAATCCATTCCAACCTGAGCTCTCCAAATTAGACGGGATTTGGGCTTCGTCTTGGTCTTAGGGTTGGCATACATTCGTTATTAGTTTTGCCCAAGGTTTTATACTCATTTTAAAATTAATAATGATTTTAGGATTTTATAATGGGTGAGGTTTATGATCGTCAGCCTAATCCTATAAGCTTAAATCCTAAACCAACAAGAATTATGCTCAGGAAGGCCTAAAGCAGCTGCACGGATCTTTGGTTTCCTGAGCAGTTGTCATAAACAGGGAGGAGAGAGAAGCAGTCACTGTTGGCTCTGGCTTGGCTCTCACTAACTGAAGGGAGCCTGTGGATATTTATTTCTAAAGGAGAGATACTTCCAACACTCGATTCAGAAATAAAGGTACTCTTATCCATGTGTTTATGTTGTACCTAAGACATTGGCATATGTTTTTCTCTATATTTAAGCAAACATTTGATTGCTATGCTGTTTCTGAACATTTCATCTTTAATAATTTCCTCATTCACAAGAATCAGTTAAAGACCAATGCTGTGTTAGTATACTTGAGATATTGAAAAAGACTTTTTTTTAATGGTCTCTAAGTTATAAGCTCTACTAGTTCAATGGGGGTTGCAAATGTTTTCCAGAAGTTAAGTATCCAGTATCTATTGTCTGCTCTTTTAGTTGGTTAGTTGGAACTGAAAAGTGGTTTGGTTTCCCAATTCGACTTAATATGAATAATGTTTCCATCCACATTCATTTCTGCCCCTGATATCTTGATTTTCCTTTCCTATGTCTGTTACTGCCAATGTCATATAAGGAAATACTCATTTCCTTCTAATCAGAAAACATCTAGAATTGACCATGTATCTCCCCTGCTAGGGATCAAATTTCATAAAAGGCCACGTTTCCAACAAGAAGTCCAGAACATTGCTTGTCTCATTTTTGTCTGTCTCAATTTCTGTTGCAGTCAGTATTTGCTAATTTTGTACTGCATTATTCTGCAACAATTGGGTTCCAAGGACAGAAAGGTAATTCTCTGCTCCTTAAGTCTCTAGAGCTATGCAATCACATAAAAAGTCTAGTGGGTCTTCTGATAAGATATTTAAGGTTTGAATTGTGTCACCTCTACTCATCCACTGCCCACAGTCACCGCCAGCACCAGTGTCCTTGTGTGTAGCCTGAAGGGAACAGCACGAATAAGATTCCAATTGTGACCACAGTTGTCCCTGAGTCCCTCTCCTGGGCCATTTGGCCAAATTAAAGAACTCATCTTCTTTGTCCTCCCTCTTGGCTGCTACTGAGCTCAGTGAAGGGACTCTGGAGGAAGCTGACAACCCTCTTGATCTATAGGGAAGCCTGGGAGAGACACATGTCTGGTTCATAATAGAATCAGCTACTTGACAAGGCTCCTGGAATTTTATTAGAGAGATGCTTCTAGTGGGTACTTGGAACTTAAAGAGGACAAAAAATTGCTGAATAGCATCTTTTGGTTCTGTTTGATTTGGTTTGGATTTTGACTTTGTTTGGAGCACTGGCTTTTTGAAACACTTCCCCCACCCTCATGTCTTTGACCATTTGAGGCTCTTTGAACCACCACCAGCAAGTGAAAAGTAATCAGATGGCGACTAGCCTCAACGGAGACATCACCCCATTGTCCTAGCACAGCTGGGGTTTGTCTTTATGGCCTCTTTTATACCACTGGAAGGACAGCCCTTTCAAGAGATAACCCCAAAGGATAGTTCTGCATGTTGCATGGACATCTCCACTAATTCAGGATGATCTGAGCAGTAGTAAACTGAGTTTCAAGGGCATCCTAAGAAACTTGTCAATTTCGAGCTGTCTCCCATGAGGCCAAGGGATCTTTAGTAGCTAAAGTTTGGACGTTTGTTTACCCTAGTTTATGTAATAGCTACAATCCCCCAGGTAGATTAGGTAATTTCTTCATTTGAACATCGCAAACTGTATGACATTTGAAAGATTTCCTTGACCTTGTCAAGGGCAATGCTCACTTTATTGCTTTTCCTTATTCTTTACTTAAAGACAACGGACTGAATTCTCCCTCCTGGCAACTAAAGGAGCAGAGGTGAGTAGAAATTACCACAGATGTTTTATGATGCTCAAGCCCTTGCAATTGTACTCCCCAAACTGGCTAATAGCGGCTCTTCTGTGTGTTCTTGTTCTATCTCCTGTAATTTTTCCTCTTATTTTCTTTCTGAGTCAAGATCTTTTCCCTTTTTATAAAATGTACCAATATTCAGCATTTGTGCAATGCTTTGCATTTTAAGGCTCCCTATGACCATTAATGAGAAAGTCTAAACAAAATAGTGCTCATATCCTGAACTCTCATAATTACCCCATTGCACAGACAAAAAAAATTATCAAGGTTCCAGTAGACAACTCACAACCTAAAACCAGGTATCTTGTCTCACACACCAAAACCTATGGCTTCAAACAAAAGCTTTGCCCCACACTTGATCCTAAGAGAGGAGATAAAGAGCAGAGGTGGTTTTCCCTATATTCCTTTCCTATGAAAACCCAACCAATTTCCATTTTCAACCTCATTTTTAATAATTTGTGTGTTCTGCGGAGCATTCCAGGCCTGTGCAACAAATTGAGGTCTGCTCAGTACTCTCAGTGCTCTCTGAAAACTAAGAAGCCCATCCTTACTTGCATTGCCCATATCATCAACGGCCATTGTACACACTTCAGGACTCATGAGGGATTCCTACCCACTATCTCTTCCATGTCTTTTTTCTTGATAGATTTGTGGTTGCTTATTATCATTGTTTTGAATCATCTATCTTCCACTCCAGCCTTCTATATTATATTTTTTGGTGTGTTTATAAGCATATCACATAGGGAAGAACCCACAACTTTCTGCATGGGAACTATGATACTGCTTCTACAATGCTCATCGTTTTGATAGAAGAAAATTGGTTGGATCAAACATCACATGTTTCCTTTATAGCCACATTTTATAACACCCTATGATCTTTCTCCTAAGTGATTATGTCTAGATTAGTCCTGTTAATGGTTTTCATAGGCAAATTATGCTTTTTGCTGGCTTCCAGCTTTCTGAATCATGGTCCTTCTGCTTTGTAAAAACAGACATTGCACTTATTTTATCCAATTCTTCATGAGTTTTCAAATATGGGTTTTTTTGAACTAAAATTCCATCAGTTGATCTCTAATGATGGTGTTTCCTAATTTACATGACTTTGGGTAACAGCAGCAGTGTTTCATGTATTTATTTATTTTCTAAAATTCCCCATGGTGTTGAGTACTCTGCCTTGACAGATTAACAGGTACTTAAAATCTGTGTGAAATATACCCAGCCCTGTAAGATACTGGGTCCTCTGGGAAATATGACAGAATATATTATCTTGTCTAATCTTCTAGGAATTTTCAATTTAGGTGGGTAAACAAATCTTACATCCATGAAACTTTTAGAAAATAGTAAATGACAATATGATCAACAGCCAGAACAGACAATAAAGAACATGGATATAATGCTCCAGCAAGTAACATAATTAAGAAAGGCTCTCCTGTCAGTCTGTTTGGAGTGTAAGGAGGCATTGGAGGGTGAGGCTCAGCATTAACTTAGGAGCCGATCAACTCTGCATTCAAACCTGACTCTCTTGACTAGTATCTTTGTGATTTGGACAAGTTACTCAACTTTGGTAAGCCTTGGTTTACTTATCTACCATATATGAAGGTAAATATTTCCAATAATGCATGCCTACACAGAGATGTAAGCTTGAAGAAGAGTTCGTGTTTTCTTTTTTTTTCTATGTGGGTCCAGGGGCTTGAACTCAGGACTTGGGCACTGTCCCTGAGCTTTTTTTTTTTGTTCAAGGCTTCTACTCTAACAACTTCCAGCATTGGGGTGGTTAATTGCAGATAAGAGTCTCATGGATTTTCCTGCCAGCGCTGGCTTCACGTCTCAGCCTCCTGAGTAGCTAGGATTACAGGCATAAGCCACTGGTGCCTTGCCAAATACTATTCTTTTGTTTGCTGTTTTCCTCCCTTCAGTGGTTAGACCAACAAATATTTGCTGAAATAACAAACATCATCAAATTTTCAGTAGCTTAGGTAATATATCATTTTCAAAGTAGGCATGTATGTGCTCAGCACAGCACACTTTCCATAATTATTTTTTGTTGTTATTCTAATTATTATATTTCTCATTATTATTATTATTTTATATGGTTTAAGAATATTAAAACTCCAGGCCACAAAGACACTGAGTCCTAGCTTTCTTTTAGCAATGTGTTCCTAGTCCTTCTAAGAGAATATAAAGTCTATACTGAGCTATGCACATGTCCTTGTCTATTGCATGTATCTTCTTAGCAGCCTCACCTTGCTGTGTATTATTTATTTATTTATTATGCAATGCTTAAAATCAGACCAGTTGCTGCACACATTTAGGCCAGTGACTTATCATTGAGCTGTATCCTCATCACTTACCTTGCTGTTTTAGCTTCATTTGTTAAAATATTTTTCAATTTGAGTTTCTTTGTTATTTTCTCCCAGATGTTCTGAGTCACTTATTTTAACTCTGTCTGTTTTCCTGTTTTGTCTTGATGTTGCAGGTAAAATGTTCTTATGAATTCCTATGTACAATGTGAATCTAGAAAACAATCTTCTGTCATCTCCTGGAAAACTCACATCCCATTACCTTGGAAAGAAGTGACTTCAGACTCCTGAAGACCTGCAGGGATTCCCTGGCTAAGGTGCAGCATTCTTTCTACCAAGCTAAAGTACTTGAAATTCAGGACCAGTCTATATAGGGATACTATTTTTATAAAGTATAGATTTGGGGTCCAGTACTGTCATTTGGAGACACCAAGCTCTTTCTTTTTCCATTTCTTCTTAATAAATTGTGGGTAAAATACCATATTTGGTAGGTATTTTAACCAAATAAGGCTATATTCAGTTTAAGAAAATTGAAGTGCATAAATACATATATATATATTCATACAGAATATAAAAGTATACATTATATATACATACAGAATATAAGGCATAAGTTGTAATATATGAAGTATTATGTATATATATGTATATATATATATATATTTTCCAGAGGACCCAATAACATATAGAGCCACATGTATTTCACATACACCATATATATATGTATATATTTATATAGACTGTATATATACATATATGAAATATATATAGTCTTTAATTTTATTCCTATTTTGTGTTTCCAGACACTATGTCCAATCATATTAAGCATTCTGAAAGGGAGCTCTTAGTCTTTAAGTCACTTTTTATACATAAAGACAGCAATGATCAAAGAACAAACTTTTTGCAATTCAACTTTGTGTATGGCCAGTGCATTCTGATGCTGTAGGCGTGCTGTTTGATAAAAGAATACCAAAGACCAAGATGTTTACAATCTACCTAAGAAGCCAAGGTTAACATTAATGCCTGAAGTCAGTATCACAGATAGCCTTTAGTGGGAATTAAAATAGGTATGATAAAAATCTAAGAGCTATGGTCATGGTAGGTTAGGCTTCAATGAAGATAAGTTGTAAGTGTTACTAGTCCTTAAAGGATGCAATTATATTGGAGACACAGTGAGACTTTGTTGGTAGTATATAGTAAAAACAAATAAATAAATATTTCCCCAAGATCAAGCTTACCATCTATGTTGTGATGGTTTACATGAGGTAAATTATACACTATTCCAGAAAAAGACTCTGAGAAAGATAGATGTACACCAAACAGACTTCTATTCCGTTCAAGGTCAGATACCAGGACTCATCGCCAGGCTTCTAGTTGGAGAACAAGGCTAATGGATAGCTCTATATGTGGGTCCTGGCCAACAAGGAAATTGCAGCAGGTGCCAAGGGACCAAACAGTGCATTTTATAACCCCAGAAGCACAGGATGGTAAAGGTAATGGTATCATCTAAAGCCAGCCTAAGCTGATGCCCTGAGAGGATAGTCTTTTATAGTCAATATAAACCCTGAGACATGCTATTTCTTGGAAAAGATTCCCACAAACTCCGGTGAAACATGTGATTTTCTTGATCAGCACAAAATGGGAGCTCAAAATAAAACATACAAAGTTCATTTCCAGAGCATTATACAGGATACATTTTGGTAGGATCACAACCTTTTCTACAACACGTGTACCAACACAGCAAAACAGATTGTGCTTTGATTGTAACTTGAATTTCCCTTCATTTCATTTCCAAGTAGCTTTTTGTTAAGCACATGTTCCCCAAAATGCTGAATGCCTTAAGGTTGTGTTAAAAGGTTGATGGGGGTTAGCAACCTTTAGTCTTCCTTAAGTCACTTGCTTTTTAATTTGTTTTTCTTTCCTTTCTCTTCTCCTTTTTCCCCAATTTTTATTTTCCTTCCTTTTTTCCCTCTCTCCCTCCCTCCCTCCCTCCCTCCCTCCCTCCCTTCCTCCTTCCTCCCTCCCTCCCTTCCTTCCTTTCTCCCTTCCTTCCTTTCTTCCTTCCTTCTTTCCTTCCTTCCTTTCTTCCTTTTCTTTAGCTATTGTGGGGTTGAACTCAGGGCCTAAGTGCTGCCCCTGAGCTCTAGCTCCATTTCTGGGTTTTGAGTGGTTAATTGGAGATAATAGTCTACAGAGACTTCTCTGTCCAAGCTGGCTTTGAACCTAATACTCAGAGCTAGGCACTGGCGCCTGGTTTTTTTTCCTTCTTTTAGGTTGATAAATTAAAAGGCAACAATTGAAGAAGCATGGCATTTGTCTGACTCTTATTCCTTTCTCACATATTCCCCATACGTTATTTATTGTGTCACTTTTGATTCTTGTTTTGGTCCTCATACTCTCTCTATATGCTTTATTTCTGTCCTTCAAAAAATTGTGAGATGCAATATGAGATACATTTCATATCATCAGTGTAGTAAACACACACATATATACTCATAACACACAATAAACAAAAGCATGATTAAATATATTTAATCTTACTGTGAAGGATGCACTCTGACATTCTATGATCTACTCTGTCTTTTCTATTTCGTTCTCCTCATTCAATTTCATTTAAAAAACCCATTGGGTCATAGCCCACTAGATTTATTTCCTCACTAATTAATGAACTATAATTGATAATTTGAAAACTTTCTAAAAATTAATTATTAACTCCTGTCTCTTAGTGGTCTTTTATTCCTACCTCATTCCAGCATGCTCTTGATTGGATTTTTTTCCCCTTGAAATCCAGATGATGAGAATGGCAATATGTATTAAAGAACTTGTGAATAGGCTTGAAATGATTTGGAGGGAAGCAGTCACATTAAATTGGTTTAAAAGTAAAAACTCTCACATTTTATTCAATGTTTTAAAAGTTTTATTTTTAAATTCCATTATAATCTGTCTTCACCTGGATAAAAACCCTGGCTTTTTTATTCTCTGTTAAGCAAGTGTTCATGCTAGCCAGTCAGAATGGACACTGACCATAATCAATCATCAGGCCTGTATTACGGTCCCTGGTCTAGTATCATGTTGGTCCTTAAGTAACAAATCTTCTCTTAAAAATGAAATTTAAGTTTGGAAATTAGAATATGTGCTCTAAAGATTTAATCACAATTCTGATCTTGATTTAAACTTTAAATCAACCCAGTATCAGCATGATAGTTACTTTTTCCTTTCCTCCATTTCCAGCGTGTAGACAGTTCTGATGGTGAATCACAAGAATTGGGCCACCCATTCTAACCAAGGGACAGAAAACTGCCAACTGGAAAAAGGGGGTATACTCATTTCAAAAGAACAGCATGAGAAGTTCTCAGTATGGGAATTATTTCTCTGACTTAATGGTTGGAGCCCACTTGGACAAGATTCACATTGCTGAGACTGAAGGATTGACCCCACCATGTTTTCCTAGGTGCATACAGATACCAGGCAAACTACCAAAGATAAGTGCAGACTGCTCAACTCCAGCAGAGCAATCTACCTAAGCCTGGCTGTAAACATTCTATAGTGGGCCCAACTGAAAAGCCCCCTCACTTGCCTTGACCTAGTGGCTTTTTCATTAACCTCAGCCTCCTTGCTCAGACCTTATAAAACCCACCAGCTCTGACACACAGTCTCCAAGCCTGCTATGTCCTTCTCTGCTCTATCTCAATAAACAGTCCTCACCTGTGGAAGATCTTCCTGTAGAAGATCAAGTCTGGCCTGTTTCCTTCCTTTCTCCTCTATTTTCCTAACAGGGATCATGTCTCATTCTTAGGCATGGCCCTAACATTCATAAGTCTGGCAGGATAACATATTGCCACGAAAGTGGGTATAGCTTCTCCGAACCCCTCTATCTTTAGCTCTTTCTATCTCCATCATCTCTACTCTCTCTCTGTTTCTCTCTCTTTCTCTACCTGTGTGTCTCTTTCAATCACTCCTCACCTTTTTGTGACTGATCCATCTGAAATCTCTAAAATAATCATCTACTCATAAGTATATTCACTAAAATCCTATTTTTGAATCAGTCTCTGGTCTGCTCTCCCTCACACTCACCCTACAGAAACCTAGCCTCATTGGTTTTCCTGTGAAAAGAGTACCACCCATGGGCTGGGTCTGTAAGCATAGTGACAATTCTCCTAAAGAAAAGCTCACCAAGTCATTTATGTCTTGAAAACAATGGAATTGTTGGAGCCAGGGTTTTTGCAATTCCTTTAGTGGTCTTCCTTGACTTGACAAATTATTTTGGGATTTTCCTGTCCACAGTTCTGTACCTCTGCTAAAACTTCCAATTTTTATTTCTAGTAGATTTGTTTTAAATGATATACCCTGGGTTGGTCTCAAACTTGTGATCCTTCTGGCTCATCCTCCTTGTTGATTAGCAGTATGTGCTATCACAAGCAACAGAATAGTAGCTTTCTTTGTGTGTGTTGGTACTAGATTTGAACTCAGTGCCTCAGGCTCTTGCTTAGTCTTTTTTTGCTCGAGGCTGGAGCTCTACTGCTTGAGTCATACCTCCACTTCCTATTTCTTGTATTGTACTGAAAAGATATTTAATACCACATGAGATTATAATGTAAATGTAACAGAATTATTATCATTAGTTGTATTATTACTGTTATTAAATGCCAAATCAAATAAATCCATTTCTATCTAAATAGTCAATTGCTTTGGCATGATAAAATTATGTCTTGCTTTATAATAGTTTTTTTAAAACAAAATTCATGTACACTTGCTTTTGGGATAATCCTCTTATATTTAAAATTCACTCCTAAAATAGCAGCTAAACAAAATCTGCAGTCCACTCTTTTCAGTATTCACAAATTGAGTCTTAAAGTAGATATTCCAAAAATGAGATCTTGTGGCTTTCTTCTCAATTACCACGATAAGACTTTGGAGGGTCAGAGAAATTCAAGCCAAGACTCTTATCCCCAAATAATTTCTCATACCCATTCCTGCCAAGCCAAACTATGAACGAAGCAGGAGGAAGAGGAAAGGTGTTGTCATTCCCATTTCAAGCTGTTATAACCAAACACTATATCCTGGTGATATATATATATATATATATATAGCTTTATATATATGTGTATATAAAACTAGCACTTGTTTTTCACTGTTCTAGAACCTAGAAATCCAACACATAGATTTGGTGTTCACCAAAAGCTCACTTAATCACATCCTGGTATATACATGGCAATTTCGTTGTATCCTCACATGGCAGAGGCAGAGGGTGAATGCTATGAAGTCTCTTTCATAAGGACACTAATCCAAACAATGAGAGCTCTAGTCTCATGACCTAACCGTTTCCCTAAGACCCTATTCTTTTATTTCCAGGTGATGTTTTAAGTTGTTATTATTATACAGAGGGGTTATAGTTATGTAAATCAGAAAAAGAGTACATTTCTTTTCTTTTCTTTTTCTTTCTTTTCTTTTTTTTGCCAGTCCTGGGGCTTGAACACAGGGCCTAGGCACTGTTCCTGAGCTTCTTTTGCTCAAGGCTAACATTCTACCTTTTGAGCCACCGTGTCACTTCTGCCTTTTTCTATTTATATGGTACTGAGAAATGGAACCCAGGGCTTCATGCAATCACTGTACCACTAAGCCACATTCCCATTTCTTTTTGGACAATGTTACCCCTTCCCTTGATCTCTCCTAGATTTTTCCTCTCATCCACCCACAAGTTGTATAGTTTATTTTCAACATAATGTCTAGTGAGTACCACTACGGTATTTGTTCACCCTTTGTCCCACCATTTCTAGTCCCTAAGCCTTCTTGGCCTTACTCTTCAATAGCATCACATTAGAAACTGGAATTTCAAAATATGAATTTCAAAGGAGAATAAAATACTGCATCCATGGTAAAAAACCAAGTTAAATCATAAGAAATCAGTCAAGAAGATTCTATCCAGCCGAGTTCAGGCTGGGCAAGATAGGGCTAGGATACCCAAAGGACCCTAACTCATCTACATTCATACCTCCTGTGGGTGCCATCAATCTCCTCACACTCCTCAGCCTGGCTTCAGCCTAACCCTCTTCAATAGTCGCTCTGTCTCCTTGCTCCCTCCTTCTGTCCCTTGCTCCCTCTCTAGGCCTGACAATGACAAGAAGATAATTGTCATTTGGCATCAATCCAGTATTCAGTGGCAATACTTTCCCATTTTTATTGTTTTGGTAATGCTTAAAATATTTTTCATTGTTAAACAGCCATGCCCTGAATCATGAGAAGTTATTTGGGGTATGGTTTTTGTCAGGTGGGGATTATAAGGAAGCATCTTGTGGAATAGGAAGGAGCGTGTACACCTGTAAATTGAGGAGAAAATACTATTTAAAAGAGAAATTACTTCACCCACATGTACCTCATATAAGGGAGTGTTGGCTTTATCTCAGGGAAAGATGGCTCTTTTGTTTTAAAAAAGGCCAATCAATAGCCTTTCATTTAGGCTGTCAATCTAGTCTGCAGTAGAGGACTAAAGTAAAAGAAAATACATTCCTCTGCATAATAAGGTAGAAGCATCTATGCAAGAGCCCTAGTGTGCTTCAGGTAGCCTGATGGTCTGTTCTACCACTCCAGGTTTACCTCTCTGAATCTTTGCCCATTTCTCAGAACAGCCCATGATTCCTGAGCCCTATATGCCTAAGAAGAAGTCTCTAGCTTTTCTTCTTCGAAGATCTCTTTCTTTCCTGCCAACCAACCCACCCCATGCCCTCCATCTTCCAATCTCTCCCCTGATTTCCACTCTCCTGCAGCATGTCAGACGCACAGATAGGCAGCCCCGGGGGGACCGGTCCAGTGTGTCCACCATGACTGCCACTCTAAATCTCAAAATCTCATCTGCCTTCTCTTCCAGGCCTCATGAGAAGAGGATACCTGGTGATTACAGATTGTTTTATTCCAGGTGGTATGAGGGGAAAGACAATGGGTCCTGCATAAACGAATTCTTATCCTTTCCTGAAAGTTCCTAGCAGTTAACCTGCAAAAGGGTCCAGCCCAGCAACTCAGGGAGTAAGGCTGTGTGTGGGACTTTGTGATAGAGGAGAGAAAATCCAGTTGTATAGCTTCAGGGCCATAAGCCAAGTCAGAACCAGGAAAGTCCATATTGGGGAGAAGTAGATGCCTCTGCAAGAACAGGGGTTATGACATTGAATGTGATATTATTTCCCTTGCAGCCTAACGTTTCCCTCGTAATTCTATATTGGTAAAATCCCATTAAATTCAGCAGTGGGTGTCAGTGGCTCTTGGGGAATGAAGAGAAGGAAGTTGAGATAAAGAAGGACAACAGAAGGAAAAAGGCAAAATGAGGAAGGGACAATATACAAAGCAGACAAGGACATCTCAGGGACTCTGCTCGACTTCCCAGAAGGAAAACTAGGAGACTGGGGGAGTTACATAAGAAACAAGATGATAGTCCAGGAGGAGATAATGTCCTGCCTGTGACTTAAGAGATGTGTTTTAGATTCTGATGCTAGCTCTGTACCCATCAACTCCCTGTGTGAGAAGGGGTGGTTGTTCATTATCCTCATCTCACCCCATTCACCCCAAGGCTGTCCCTTGTCTGATTTGCTCCAGTCAGCAACAAAGAATAGCATCCTCTAATGACCTGCAAAGAAATTGGGCAAGGCAGCACTTTTCCATGAGTGTAGGTATAGTCTCTCTCTTCCTTGTGACTGATCCATTTGACACCACCCCCAAGGTAATTTTTCACTCAGAAATCCAGGTTTTTCTCTAAACTCCTAATTTTTCCTCTACATGTTTAACCTTTACTTGGCTGCTTCATATAAATTACTTCCCCCTTACTTATCTCCAATCTCTCTCCTTCCTCTCCCCACCCCCCACATCAGTCTCTAGTCCTCAAACTCCTCTCAATCACTAGGGTAAAAATAAATAAATAAGTAAAAACTGACTTTAATTATGGAAGATAACTATAAGTAGTGCTAGCTGCCTACCCGAATCAAGCAAAAGGCAGGTGATAAGATTTGAAGTGCAATGAGATTGTATTAGAGAGCCAGAGCCATCAACCTGAACAGCCCTTGAGGTAACCCATAGTCTCCTTCAACTGTACCGCACAGTCTCCATTTTCCTCCCTGTTCTTCTCCAATTAGTCGTTTTCCTCAAGAATGAATGTTCATGTTTTTTTTTAAAGACATTTCATCATATTGTCCTACTGTTTGGTTTAATTATAGGTATCTCACTAGTATTGCTTTCTACAGAGTTTTCTTGTAACTATATAATACTGGAAACACATTTGGGTGAGATGAGCCTTTGCAGGCTAAGCTAAAGCATTATTTATAACATTGTTCCTATAGGAAAGCTTGTTCAGGTCCTCAAGCAACACCCTTACAAATGAACAGCTTGATTGTAACTTACAACAAACAAAACTTAAATATCGTAAAATGCTTACTCCTGAGCTTGTAAGGCTGGGTGAGTGTTAGCCCATGTGTCTTTCTTACCTATTCTCTTACCTAGTCACAACAATTACATGGTAAATGTTCCTACTCTAAAAAATTAACTAGGCTGAAATCCCAAAACACTTCTTCACAAGGCAGAAGAAGCTGGGTGCTGGTGGCTCATGTCTGTAATTATAGCTACTCAGGAGGCTGAGATCTCAGGATGGAAGTTCAACGATAGTCCAGTCAGGAAAAGTCTTATCTCCAGTTAAACAGTAAAAAGTCAAAGTGGAGCTATGGCTAATGTGGCAGAACACTACTTTGAATAAAAAAAAAGCCAATGAGAGCAGGGAGCCCTGAGTTCAAGCCCCAGTACCAACACACACACACACACACACATACACACACACACACACTACACACACACACACACTACACATACACACACACACAACACACACTCACACACACACACTCACACTCACACAAAGACAGATAGTTGACATAAGAGGCTCCTCTTCATGTGTACTGATTTAGGATCCTGTTTCTGCATATGCAAGGCAAGTTCCTGGAGATACTTGTCACAAAAACAGAAGTCAATTTTGTTCACGTCAGACCAGTGAAGGAAGTGTTTTGTGGCAGCAAATACTCAAAAATACTCTGCTTTAAACAGTCTGCTTTCTGTGGGTCACCTTGGGCTAGTCAAATTAGCTTTTCAGACCCCTTCACAGGGCTTATTATGAGATAAAAGAAGTGAAAAAAATTAAGGAAACTGTAATAAGCATCTCTCTCTCTCTCTCTCTCTCTCTCTCTCTCTCTCTCTCTCACACACACACACACACACACACACACACGTACACACTTGAGAATCCTTTGTGATTTATTGGTTGCACTCAAGATGGCCAGCGGAAGGTATTTTCCTAACATAACAGGAGTTCGCTTCATGGATTGGAGACTTTAATCTTCCAAGCGTTTACCTCCAGTGATGATCATGTGGGGAAAGAGTAGTTGCCAGGGCAATGCTGCCCCAGCCCCTTGCTGCCAGAATGAGTCCCCTGTGGAGAACGATTTCCACTTAGGAAGAAATGTGATCACCTCATGCTTACTGTGTTGTTTGGGGTGATTTGAATTGCAATGTGGTATATCCAATCCACAGGATAAAGAAAACTGAACCAATATCATTAAAGCTTGAAGAGCTGAAATAAAGTGGTCCAGGCAGGACTACCATGATGATAAGCGATTCACTGGGTAGTCCCAGAATAAAAGAAGCCCCAATCTGTAGTCTCTTAAATGGGCTGCCCAAGTTACTTCTCTGTGGAAGGATCATTTCTTTCCCTTACTGACCATCATTGCCTTTTGTCTTCTAAGATACCTGATCTGTGGGAAGGCATTCTCTTGTTAGGAGAGGATCCAGCTTGCAGCCACTCAGGGGCAGAAATATTTGCAAGTTTTTCTAAATTCTTTCTCAGCTCCTTGTATAAGATAAGGAGCAGATTTGCCTACGGCTATTGTGAGAGGGTTATGTCCACACAGCATTAGCAGCTCCTGATATACGGGCACATTTGAAGCTGCTGGCAGCCCTGCCCTTAATAACACTCTTCTTTACAAAGTGCCTGTTGTTAAATATGTATGAAGCCTTGCAAGATGGGACCTTATTCCTGCCAGGGCATATATAAACACTGAGCCCTGAAGCATCTGATAGGGCTGCTCTGCACGCGATGGGTGGGACTCAGTGCCCAGCTTCTTAGCGAAGCTGCTGAAATGGCACACCTCTGAAGTGGAGAACTCACCACCTCTATGGAGGGATGCCACAGAGGTGTTGGCTCCAGAGCCAATGCAGAGAGGACTGTGTGTGGGTGGAAAGATGCGATTTGTTCCCAAGGAAGAGCCAAGAAAGGCTCCTACCATCATAATCTTTTAAATATTAATAAGATCCAAAAATATGTTCATAAAAGTGAGCAAAACTCCAATAAAAGGAAGAGCAATAGACTGTGGGAAATGGTTGCAGTAAAGACGACAAATTAAAGACGAGTATATCTTTTCCTGGATTCTCTCAGCTCAGGTAACATACATTGTTGACAAGCAGAGCAGATCTGTTGATATTTTCTGAACCTGTTGAGAAGAGGTGCTTGCTACTCCCCAGAATATACTTAGGTACCAGCCAGGGTCTTCTCATCTGAAGCTTCCAATGGAGTAGGTCTGAGGTAAGGACTGAGATTTTGCATGGCTCCCAGCATCCCTGGGGAAGTGGATACTGCTGTTGGATGTCCATAATGACCACCTGGAGAAGCAAAGGCTAGCTGTGCAGTCCACAGAACTTTCTGTGATGATGGACACATTCCATATCTGTAACATCAAATTCACAAACCATGGTTGACCTTTGCAGAAGTAGCTGGTAGGACTGAGGAATCGATATTTTAATTGTATTCCCTTTAATATGAATGTGAGTAACTGAATGTATACAGCTGCCTGTTGGAGAGCTCAGAAAGACTTTCTGTCAGTTGTCTTCACAGTCATGTTTTACCAGTCTGGAACTTGTCCAAAGTCTAAGACTCAGTGTGAATCTATAAAACCTATCAGGTAGCATCCTTCCACTGTCCTGCCCTGGCTGAGCCTCCTGTATTGAGTACCCACTAGGATGTTCCCCATTTTCTGTTGAATGGTGTTGGCTAGGAAATGGAACCTTCTTGCTGGCATGAGATGGAGTGGGGCAGTCTACTCCTCTCCTGCACATTTCTCCACTTCAGATTACATGTCCTCCTCTGTGTCACAACATCATCTCCTTGAGTCCTGTAAGCAGACAAGGAGTTGCAGTACAGGTGTGTCCCTGTCAGCTTCCACAGACCCATGAACGTGCCTCATCTGGAAACTGCTTATTACCGGCAATGCCCGTACATGCCAGTGACTAGACTGTATGCAATAGAGGAGAAAAAGGGAGCTCCAGGTTCAGATAGATTCAAGTGCTCAGGCAATTTCTATGCCTTTTCACTTACATATTGTTAATAATTGTGCCTACCTTTCGTTTGTGTGAAGGATAGAGATGATCTTTGCATAAAGTGTCAATAAATATATCTGCTGATGGTAAAGGAGGGACAACTGTAGTTTACATTGTGACAGGACTAGGAGATGAGCCTTTGATGGGTGACTGGTCCATGAAGTCTCTCCTATAACTAGGCAAAAGGCAAATTTGGTCTTTTTCTTTTTTCTTTAATATACATTTTTATTGTAAAGATACTGTACAGAGGGGTTACTGTTACAAGAGCAAGGTAATGAGTCCGTTTCCTATTGAGCATTGTTACCCCCTCCTTTGATCGTCCCCTACAATCCCTTTCCTCCCCACCTCCACAACTCCTCCTACCCACCTCCTTCCCCCCACACAAAGTTGTAAAGTTCGTGTTCAACATAGTGTCTTGTACATCTCATTTGTCTTTTTCTTATACTCTCTTTCTTCCTATCACCTCTGGCATAATGATAATGCCAGTCTCTAAACCTTGGGTTCAAAGAAATTAGGAAATAATATTCTCTTCATTATAAATAACCCAGTCTAAGGTATTCTTTTATCACAACACCACATTGACTAAAATAAAGATAAAATAATATACATTTATGCTTCATTTCTTCAGCTTGGGCCCATTGGCTTTACCTCCCTACTTCACATTTGGTGAATCTTATCTCTGAAATCTCAAAACATGAATGCATAGAGGGAATTCCTAAGATTAATTGTCAGATTTATTTACTAAGTAGAGCCTAAGCAGCAAGAAAATACAGAAAAAGTAATAGTAAAACCTTGAAAATTGGTATAGCCCTGCTAATCACTATATACATTTAAAAAAAACACTGATCAAATTACTAAAGAGCTTGTTAGAGCAATATAATTCTTTACTGGTGGAGTTGTAAATTAGTGTAATAACTCTGGAAAGTTATGTGGCAGGAGGCATTCATCCAACAGACAAGTATTAAGAGCTCGTGGAATTACAGATGCTTTGTTAAGCTGCAGACATAGAAAAATAAAGTCTGAACACATCCCAGAACAGAAATCTACCCAATTCTTGACTCCAGAACCCTCCAAGAATTTGAAAAAATGTTTTCTTACACTGATGTATATTTCTATTTAATATATCATAGTGATATGTCAAATATATACATTTATATATAGATGCATCATATATATGTATGTATAAACTACCTAAATACCCAACAATTAAAATCATAGTAATTTATTAATATAATAAAATTTAATATTAGCTAAAAATGACAAATATGAAAACTATAAAGACATAAAATAATGTCAAGTGGAAAGGACACAGAACACTGGACAAAATCATCATGAAAATTTATAAAGGAACATCTCCAGAATCCCATCGCAGCAAGGTGAATAAAGGAGGATCTATGTTACGAATGGAGGATTAGTATGGTGGTCATCATTAGAGATGTTGATGTGCATGACGTAATACAAATACTTCATCCAAGCCGGGCGCTGGTGGCTCACGCCTGTAATCCTAGCTACTCAGGAGGCTGAGATCTGAGGATCGTGGTTCAAAGCCAGCCCGGGCAGGAGAGACCGTGAGACTCCTATCTCCAATAAACCACCAGAAAACCGGAAGTGGCGCTGTAGCTCAAGTGGTAGAGCGCTCTCCTTGAGCTGAAGAGCTGAGGGACAGCGCCCAGGCCCAGAGTTCAAGCCCCACGACCGACAAAAAAAAAAAAAAAAAAAAACCAAATACTTCATCCAATCTTCCTACTTCCTAAATGGGATGGATACGTTTGTGATCTCCTTCAAATCGGGCAGGGCTAGGAAATTTGAGTCAGCCAAAAATATATAAATGGAACAAATACATAGCCCTTCTCAGTGGGGCTTATAAGATATAGCTCTCTTTAAATGGACAACTCACCACATTGCTTTCCTCCTGTCTTAGCTGCTGACAGCACTTTAAATGCTCAAAGCTTCACTGGCCTGGATTCCAGAGGGAAGAGATGTGGAACAGGGCCCTAGACAAGCTTAAACAGGTAGTTAGCAAGGGTGAAAAATAAATCTTGGTTATTTTGAGCCTTGAAGGGTGGATTTTTAAATATGAATATCCTCATCAATAAAGCTATACCTATTATTTGTTAATATTTAAATTCAATAGAGTTTTCCATTTTAAAATGGTATTAATATGACCTAGCAGAATCATATAACAGATGAATAGAGGCCTTGACCTCTGGGAGCCCACAAATGGGACATCTGACATATTTGTCAGCACTTAAGCATTTAAATACCATCTATTATGTTATTTATTAGTTCTCAAACTTGTTGGTCTAAGTACTCCTTTAAAAACATTCAAATAATCCAAAGCCTCAGCAGCCATGATTATATATAGGTTCTAACTATCAATAATTACTGTGTTAGAAATCTAACCTGAAAAATGGATAATACTAACCAGTGTAAAAGTACCAATAATGAATGTTTTACACGTTAACAAAAATACACTCATGAAAAAATAACCATATTTTCCAAAACAAAGAGATTTGCAAATCTCTTCAATTTCTGAATTAATAGAATCCAGCTGTCATTTGTGTTCTTACTTTCAATCTGTGGTAATAAATTGTTTTGATTGAAATTTGTAAAAATCCAGCATCATATCGACATGTAGTAGAAAAAAAGGAGAAATGTTCTCATAGGCTGTTCAGATACCTATGAATATTCTTCTATAATACTATACCAAAACTTGGCAGATGGTAGAAGTTTCTTAAGCTCTAATTGCAGTGTGGAATGTTTTCTCTATCAGCAAGCTCTCACACTCTTATTAAATAGAAAAGCATGAAGCCTGTCACCAGTGGCTCATATTTGTAATCCTAGCTACTCAGCAGGCTGAGATCTGAGGATCACAGTTAAAGCCAGACTGGCAGGAAAGTCTGTGAGACTCTTATCCCCAATTAACCACTAGAAAACGAAAGTGGCACTGTGGTAGAGCACTAGCCTTGAGCTGAAGAACTCAGAGACAGCACCCAGGCTTTGAAACAAGCCAGTCTGGGCAGAAAAATCCATGAGACTCTTATTTCCAATTAATCAGAGAAAAAGCTGGAAGTGGAGCTGTGACTCAAGTGGTAGAGCTTTAACTTTCAGCAAAAGGAGCTCAGGGACAGCACCCAGGTCTAGAATTCAAGCCCTGGGACCAGCAAAAAAAAAAAAAAAAAGAAAGCACGAACTCCCTTGCATTCTCCGTGTTTCTTTTACACAGGGTGCTTTCATAACACCAGACAATGGACATTTGGAAAATACCGACTTTCTGAGTTGTTCCCATCTTCCAAAAAAGCTGAGATACTTCATTATTCAATATAAAAATATTTTAATATAATCACTGATCACATAAAAATCAGTATTTCAAGCTGTCAAGTTCCAGAGACAGACAGATACACATATTTTTAATTCTAATTTTCGTTTTTGCTCAGAAGCTCAACTTTTTATCATTGGCAACCAATATTCTCAGTTGTTTTCCTTTAAGTGACTGCTCCCTTTGCTCATTTTGGAGAAAATGCCTGCCAAATGCCCAAATCTGAATAACCATAGTTTATTTGGAATTTGTTCTTTCAAGCAAAAATTGTGTTCCAAGAAATGAAAGTGTCTAAAACAGCTCACAACTCAATCACACACAAGCTATTCTTGGAGATAAACATCATATAGGTTTAGAGCATCCCTGGATCGCCTGTTCTTCAATTTGTCATATGGAATATTAAGAAAGTTTTCACTTGAGGGCAGAGATCTGATAGAATTAATCATTTTTTTTACTATTTTATTAAGTGATATTCCTACCGGAACTGGCTTTCTTTTCCGCACTGTGAGTGTGTGGCAATCAATGGAAAGAAACACAATAGCTTCTGGCACTATTGGGTACCACTGCCTTAACTTGAATCCATATGCCAACAGCTTACCCATCATTATTTTATTTTATCTGATGATAGTGGGTCTTGAACTTATAGCTTCATGTTCTCGTTTAGAGTTTTCAACTCAAGGCTGGAGCTCTACCATTGAAACTACATCCCCACTTTCACTATTTTTACTGTTAATTGAAGATAGACTCTCTCAGATTTGTCTACCTTGTTGTCTTCAAACTATGATCCTCAGATCTCAGTCTCTTGAGTGACTTGGATTACGGGCATGAGCCACCATTACTTTTGCATCATCATATAACTGTCAGTAAAGTTAAAAATGAAATTGCGTTCTTAGCATTATTATGAAAATAATTTTGACTCCCGAAATGGTATGTAGGACCCACAGGGATTCACAAACATGTACAGATGTTCTGGTCTGTTGCATGGTAGTATTTGAAAACAGAGCGAATACAAACCTTTTTTACGCTCCTGTTCCTCAGAACCTATGTGACCTTGGGAAAACACTTTATCTATAAGCTCCAGTTTCCTTGCCTACAAAATAATGGCATTCATTTATTCATTAACTTATTTATTCAACAAATAAGTATTGGCTATTATTATGTGCAGAGCTGATGTGTGAGGCACTGGGGATAAAGCCGTAGAAAGGCAGACAAAGTCCTTGTACTCCAAAACAATATACATGGATGTGTGTGGGGGGGTATTATTTAGACTAAAGCAATATATAAATATTTAACACATAAATAAATGAGTGAAATCAGTACAGACTGTTGGATGAGCTAGAAATTGTGTTTGGTAAATGAAACCAGCTGAAGTGCTCTGATAAAGAGTGGAAGGAGGAGGAAGCACGGGGGACTTAGGATGGTCAGAAAAGCAAGCCTCTGTTCTCAGAAACTGACATCCAGCTGAGGTCCAAACATGAAAAGGTACCAGGCAGGTATTTCTTCCGACTCTAACTTTCTGTGATGTTGACAGTACTCAGTGGGGCACCCCAGAAAACACCTTTGGATTTTACAAGGCATGATGCTATGGTGTGGATGTGGTCTGAGTGTGCCTTCTAGGGACTTATGTTGAAATTTTCTGTGGATCAGCAGGTATTAATAGGCTAGAAACCTAATTTAACTGTGTTGATTTCGGGTGTCCTCTGGCAGATGATTACGATTTGGTAATGTCTTCACAGTGAAGCCTCCACCATGGAATTCTGGTACCTTTATAAAAAGAGAAAGAACGACCAGACGAAACTCACCCACATGCTCCCTGTTTCTCGCCATGTGCTGTCCTGAGCTGTCCTGGACTCTGGCAGGAAAAGGATAGCATTATACCTTAGATATCCAGACCTGTGATCAAAATAAAATTCTGTTCTTGATAAGCTTCTCCAGGCTTCTGTTACAGTAGTAGAAATCTGACAGACACTTGGTAAATTACATGTGAGAAACTATTAAATTACACTACTATTACTTAATATATTAAGCATGTATTTTCTTCTGGGTATTGTTTTAAGGACATGGGTTGTGCTAACTCATTGAGATCCTTACAATACGTCAGTGAAACAGAGTTTCATTATTCTCATTTTGTGGAAGATAAAATGGAGACCCAGAATTCACACAGCCAGGAATTACCAGAAGTGGGAAATAAACCCAGGCAGTCTGAATCAAGAAATATTAGCTCTTTCCTGAAATTCATATACAATACATAGAAATATCCTGTGACTACATCTTATACATACAATTTTCTAATTTGGGGAGGGGATAGGAAATAACAAAATGCTGTAATAATGGGGGGTGGGGAGGAAAGGAATGGTAGAGGAAAACTAAAGGAGGGTGTAATAATGCTCCATAGGAAATGGAATTATTATCTTGCTCCTGTAAATATAACCCCTCTGTATAATATCTTTACAATAAAAATATATTAAGAACAAAAAAGAATTTCTAATACTGTTATTGATGTAAATATATTTATTTTTCATTCAATTCCTTTTTTTTTCCGGAAGATACTGAAGTTTGAACTCAAGACATTGCCTCTAAGTACTCTACCACTTAAGCCACATCTCAGCCCATAAATATATTTAAAAAATACATGCATCTAAGTAATACAAATTGATTTTTAAATATACATGTCAAATTATAGAATTCATTATCTAGAGATTCAGGTAGATCTGGAAGAGTATAAGAGTAATAAGCAAAGGGATTATAAGAGCTGTATGGAAGGGATATGGCCAAGCAAAGTATGAGGGTAAATTGCTAACTTGGCCTTGCTTTGAATCTAAAAGGAAAAAGTTACATGTAGAGAATATGCAAAGTTGACTTTCTATAGCTGTTTGTGTTTAGGGGTTCATCTAGGAGCTAAATGTTGACAACTCTAAGCGGACAAACGTGTTAGGGGGGGAATGTTAAACCCTCAAAATGTCTCTTTTTCATCAATTTGTTTCAGTTGCTTCTGAGCTCTGGAAGATGATTCTGCCCCTTCTTCCTGAAACCTTTTCCACATCAAAAAAGAGCTTCTTCTCTTTCTTGAGGTGCGCGCACACGCACACGTGTGCGCACACGCACACACACACACACACACACACACACACACACACACACGAATCCTGGTCCCAGGAGAGTTGGGGAGCAAGGTTTGAGGGGCAAGATCTTCAAGAAAGTGTGCCTACGTACTTATCTGATTTTTTCAGCTGAGCATCTGGGGTGATCTGCACAAATCTGGGTTTTCACAGGAGCAGCTTCCGTTCTGCTGTGAGAGTGCGTCAGTTAAGATGCACAGGGAGGCTTGGTCTTTAATTCCTTTTCCAAGAAACAAAGGGCCTTGTTAACTGTCTTTTCTTGAGGACTGGTTTAAATTTCTTGCCTTTTTTTTGGGCTTCACGTAGAGTCTATTTTTGTGTTGTTTTGCTTTTTTATTTTAAACAGAAAACAAGGTTCTGAAGAAAGGAACGCTGAGTGTGATCTGAATGAAGAGAAACAGTGAATATGTATTTTTCAGGATTTCAGATGGTAAAATGGACATAAACAAGTTGGAGATGGAGGTTAGATTGGAATTAGCAGCGATGGGCATTTCTGAGCTGTAAATCTGGTTCATTTTGACAGGGCATCTTTTGTTTTCTGCCGGAAGAAAACAAAACTCTGATTTGTCATCTATTTCTTTTCTAGAGAGTATATTGGTGAAGTGAAAAACCATATCCGAATATATTTTAATCCTGCTCTGCTTACAGCACAACCTCAGTGGTCCAGGAAGAAGGTAGGAATCAATTACTCAGCCAACTCCCACAGAGACACAAGCAATACTGGGCATGCTCACTAAGCAAGATGAACTCCATCCTGGCCCCATAGAGCTGGCTCCAGTTCTGTGTATGGCATGCACAATCCGGCTTCTGCTGGCACACAAATGAGTGCAATCCATACTGTTAAAATAGATACAGCAAACTTGGCTGTTGAATAATAAATGCTTTATCGTCATTGCTGTTGTTCTTGTTATTATGATTGCAACTGATAGTGGATGGCAGTTGTAATTGGGAGCTTATGGGCAGGCCGAAGACTATACTGAAAGAAAATGAACACATATCCTCGGTTAGAATATAGAAAATAAAAGTTTTAGATATCAACTTATCAACTTTTTCCTTTACCCCCTACAGTCAGAAGAAACAATGTTCATGTACCTGTGACATTTTATGCCAAGATTTAGGCATCTCCACAAGCACTTCCTTTCAAAAGGGTAGACAACTATGAAAATAGAATTCCATTGTGTTATTAGATACATAATTTAGTATATAATAGAAATGGTATGCTTGGAAGGAAAATATTTTGATTTATGAGTGCTAGGTTTCTAAGAGAAGAAAAGGGCAGGGGTATCAAATGTATTTTTATAACAATAGTTATATAGAAAATATATGGTAGTGTAAATATTTGACTTTACACAGCCAGAAGTGGTGATCAGTGATTTCTGGTTGAAGTTGTTCCTAGAAAGATGCCTAAGTGACACTTAACACAACATCAAATTTGTGGGCTATAGAAGTCAGGGCCCCACACACCATCCACAGTTAATGATGACCAGATGATGGGTAAATATCCAAGGGGGCAAGTTTGAAACTTGTACATCCCTTTCCTGATGCAGGCTCACTGAAGGCCAGAGATTATCTCAGCATTGGAGTAGCCCACATTGAATGAGGTGCTGAGACCAATGGACCTGAAGGGAGATTTGCAGAATCCAGTGTGGTACTGAAAGAACTGGAATAGTTGAACCATCAGGGAGTTGGTAAAGGATTAAAAAATGCAAACAAAATGGAAGTGACCAGTAATTGGCACAAAGGGCATGAAGAACATTTATTCTTGGATCTGATAAGACATGTGGAAATGGTAGATCTCATCAGAAGATGATAGGGAAAAGCAACAAGGACCAGAAAAGGCAAATTGCATTTGAAAGGTCACTGGCAAGGGAAGAGGAGGGGACTGGACCCACAGTACTGGAAATATGGATCATGCCAGTCCTTGGACTCTCTTTGTCCTGATCAGTGTCAGGGGTGCCAGGGGTACATTGGAATGTGCAATAAACATGTACTCTGACCTGCCATGTCAACAATAGGAACCAAATCCAATTCACTTGTGCATATATTACTTCAGAAAATTGTCAAAATAACACAATAGACAGGATGTCTGGAAAGTTCACATAAGAAAGAGAATATAGTTTACATAGACGTGCAGATTTGCACAACTCATCACTGATGTGATTTCTGTTTATACTGAGGAGGGAACAAACCTCATCAGTGACCAGGCTAAATAGATGCATTTTGTGGGCGAATTGGAATCTGCAGTGAATGAGCACAAACTCACTTTGAATCATCTGTGTCAAGTCATTGAATGGCATGTGAATGCTGTTCTTGTGCCCAGATCAATATAAATATGGAAACCCTCCTATGAATTAGGCAGGAAGAATGGAGAATTTGACAACCCCGTGCTGAGACACAGCAGCTCCCATCCCACAGAAGGGCCTGAATAGTCCAGTGCAGCCCTGATAGACTACCAGAAAGAAAACAGCAACCCAGCAATTGCAGATGCTTTGCAGATGCTTTCTTGACAGAGTGAAGCCTGTTCGTCATGTGGGCTGTCATCTATCAGAGTTTTAAATAAGAGCCTTCTATAGAATGTTATATAACCTGCTGGCTCATGCTGCCCCAGTGGAATGGCAGGGCTGAGGAAAGGAGGGCTGGAAGATACAGGCTGCAGCTCTGCTAGTCTTCCACTGGATGGACTCGGGCCTCCTATATTGCCATGCTTGAGCACACAGCATGAGAATGAAGATGCCTACTATTTAAGAATTATGTCAGTCAAGTAGGAGGAAATTAATCATGGCAAAGATGGGAGCAGAGATGGACAGGGAGAGGCAGGTTCTCTGTGGGGGACTAGGGCCTTGGAATATTACCTTACGAGATACAGGGAAGGAACTGCAGTTCTGCCCCCAGTTTAGTCTATCTGAATAGCATCACTAATTCCCTATGTCTCTTATCAACTGAGAGCTGGTGGTCAAATCAGTTCTCTGTTTTTGTTTTGTTTTTTTGAAGGAATTTGATTTTAGTTCTATGAGACTATATAAGGTCAGGTAGTAACTTGCAACCACATAGAATGGTATGAATTTCACACATGTTCTCTAGACATAATGTTGCTCTATAGACTCTTACACGTCTATGTAGGACACAATCCTTTATTTAAGTCAAGTGGAAGCCATGGAAAGAATAATCAACACAGCTATACCTTGCTTTATGTAGTGTAGGTAATATCAAAAGTGAGATGGAGGCGAATGATAAAAAGGATCACAAGGATCAAGATACATTGCATTCATAAACCAACATGTTGTATTGAAACTCCTTTGTATAACTGCTTAAAGATTAAAAGAAAGGAGGCTAAACGCAAATTTAAAAAGGAAAAGAAATATGTGTGGTAATTTAATGATGAGTTGCATTTTGCTGGGTGTTTTAGAGACTCTTGATTACCCTGTGTTAAGATGAATCACTCCCTACACCCTAATTTGTCTGTTCTATAAATTTTGAATTTTGTTTTTTGAATTATATTAAGATTTTCTTTCCTTAGCTATCTTACCCACATACATTTTGAGTCATCAAAAAGCATGAAGCAGAAAGTGAGACTTTGGTTGTAAGTTTCCATACAATCAAATTTTATTTAATACAAAAAAGAGCCTTTTGCAGATCTGAGCAGAGCATACCAAAGTGTATGGAATTCATATATTTATTGAACTCACTGGGTTATGTAGGATTGGTGACATTATCAGAAATGGCAAGTTGCTGATGGAGCACATAAGCGATTGCTCAAAGTTCATATGGATTGATTGAGAATACACATAATCAAGCACACTGTGATGGCAGCCATACAAAACTCACCTACAGAAAGGCAGTGAAAATGTGCTTTAGTTAATAACCTCAAATACCAATTCTGCGGGGTTTGCTCATAGAATTTATGTTGGCCAATAAGATGATAACAAGAACAAAATCAGCAGAAGTGTAAGAATGTATTTGTGTTTTGTATTTTATCTTTTAAAACTATATAATTATTGTCTTCTAAATAGTTATATGAAGGAGTTACCATTCAACAAATCAAACTCTCTTCTGTTACTTGGGTGAACCTTGTGTTCACTACTATGAGAAACTCCAGCTTTGGAGGTGATGAGAGGCAAGTGAACAAATCACCTTTGTGGCCAGGCAGATATCACCAAAGCCTAGTAAGAAAAGTCATCCTAGAGCAGTAGGCCAGCTGAGCAAACAGATGACCACAAAGACCAACCAAACTACCCTGAAAAGACTGACTATATCTTCCCTAGCAACCCACTAATGAGTGAAAATTAATTGTTGCTGAAAGCCACAGAATTGGGTTGATTTGTTAGGATGACTGAGCTAACTGAAATACTAGTTAAGAAGGTGAGTTATAATGTTTTGTATAATGGGAGTAGGAATTGTCTGGATGACTTAGTAAAGATTGATCATCTTTGAGCAGCGAAACTAGTCAACTCACCAATAAACTTTATTCCATAAATTGCAATTTGGGAACTAAGTAATCAATTAAGCAATGGTTACATAGGATGATTGAATTATACTGAGGTTTATTAAAGAGTGAACCTAGTTTATGAATATATACATAATACATATTCCTAATCAAATATTTATGGCACAAATATGATGCTGTTTTATGAGGAGATTAGACAAAGTTTGCACCTATAGGTGACAACACACAACAGAGGGGTGCTAGGGTGACTTTTGGGTGCACATGTGTTTCTGCAGACTGGGAATCTCATGGGATAATGTCACTTGAGCTTGTTGTCTACCAGGGGTCCCACAGTATACTTATGTACTTATTTACATACTTTCTTAGGCACGATTTATATTATTTCAGGCATTTTCACTTAAAAGCTAATGCTTTTACTGGCATTCTGTTGTTATTACTATTTTTATCTTTCAGCTAGCCCTGTATCTTTGCATTTAGATATCTACACATTGCCTGACACTGTGGGTGTACGACATTTGCATCAGTCTTATTAGGAAAATTATTCTTCTTTAGCCTGCTGCACTTAAATATTGATGCAGAGCATTCATCTGTGCATCCCTCTGTGCTTCTGAGCTTCTCTAACAATGAGTTACACTCACGTGTGTGATCCATTTGTGGGCCATTTGCATTCTCTTTTGAATACCATGGCCTTGCTTCTGAACTTAAACAGTTCCCTAAACCTAGGTTGAACTTCCTGGAATTTCAAGGGACTAGTTCACTCTGGTTAAATGGCTACTCACCTCCTAGGCCATATGTTTTCTGTTCTGGTTGGTCTGGCTATATATTAGGCATACTGACTATACCAGCAACTAGCCACCCTGGGCAGTACAGAACCATATTAGCCAGCTGCTGGTGGACACTCCTCTGCCTTTAGTCTCGCTCTTACATTTTCTGATTTCTCCTGTCATTGCTCTGCATTCTTTTCTTACTACACTAGGTTAGCTGTGTTTCTTGCCCTCTTTGTTTTAAATGAAAAGGTCCATAACCCTACTGTGGTAGTTGATTCCATGTGTCAACCAAATTGAACCATAAGAAGTCCAAACATCTTACCAAATATTACTCTGGGTATGTCTGGGAGGATGTTTCTAAAGGAGCTAGGCATTTGAAACTGAACTGCATGATGCAGATTGTCCTCCTTGGGGTGGATGGTATTCATCCAATCCATTGAAGGCTTGATTGGAACAGAAAGTCTGGATAAGAGAATTCTTACTGAAAGCTTGAGATAGGATACTGTGTTTTCTCTTCCTGGCCTTTGGTCTCAGACTAAACCATGGCTTCTTTGTAATATCCACTTTTCTGACATTTAAACTGAAACTATACAATGGCTTTCTTGGGTCTCCAATTTGCAGACTTCAGATCTTAAGACATTTTAGCATCCATAATTTTGTGAGCAAATTAGTCACAAGATTCTCTCCCCCTCCTTCCTCCCTCTTTCTCCATCTCTACCACATAAAAAACACACACATGGGCTGGGAAGGTGGCTCAGTGGTAGAGTGCTTGCCTTGCATACCTGAGGCCCTGGGTTGGATTCCCCAGCACCACATAAGCAAAAAGAAAAAAGCCAGAAGTGGTGCTGTGGCTCAAGTGGTAGAGCCCTAGCCTTGAGCTGAAGAGCTGAGGGACAGTGCCCAGGCCCAGTAGTTCAGGCCCCACGACCAGACCCCTCCCCCCCCAAAAAAAAAAAAAGAAAATGCTTCCAAAAAACACACACACACACACATGCATGCATGCACATATACATACACACAATCCCTCTGCTATGAGTTCAATTTCTGACAAATAGCATTGATCAAAAACGACATGTCCCAAAGGAAACACCATGTTTGTTTCTCATATTTTTAATTTTTTATTTATTTTAGTTTTTTTTGTTTTATGTGATATTAAGGAATCAAACCCAGCTCCTCATGCATGCTAGGAAAGTACTCTACCACTAGGCCACATTTCTAGCCCCTCTGATAAAATAACCCCATTCTCTCCCTCTGTGTGTGTGTGACAGAGAGAGAGAGAGAGAGACAGAGAGAGAGAGAGAGGCTTGAACTCAGTGCCTGGCCATTTTCCTTTGCTTTTTTTCTTTGTTTAAGACTCAAATTCTACCACTTGAACCACATCTCCATTTCCAGATTGTTTGGTAGTTAATTGGAGCTAAGATTTTCATGTGTTTTACTGCCGGGACTGGCTTCAAACTGTGATCCTCGGATTTCAATCTCCTGGCTAGCAGGATTATAGACATGAGGTAGCAATGCCCAGGTTCCTCTTTTGTTATAGAGAATCACACATAACTTATCCTTCATAATATATACCATCCAATTGTCAAATGATTGCTGTTCTGGAAGGCACTGTCAAGTAGTATTTCAAAACTATTTAATGGTTTTCTGACCTAAGATAAGTGAATTTTGACCTGAGAAAAAGCCTAGAAATGGGCACTCCTTTCATGATCTGTTTGATGGAATTGTGAAGGAAAGGAAACAGAATTAATGGAATTGTAGAGAGGATTCAGGGTGTGTCAAACAAAAAAGCGATGTGAAAGAAAGTCTGGCCTCTTCTGCTAGGTGGTGGGCTGGAGGAAAATGAACTTAATTCAGAGCAATTCTCAGAGTAAGGACTTGGTGATGTCACGGAGTTGTTCCTTGAGTGACTTAAAAATAGAGAAACAATTTAACCTGAGGAGAAGAGGTGGTCTAGTGCCCTAGGCAGGATGAGCAGGGAGAAATAGCTCCAGGCTATTTAGGGTGCAGGCAAGAGGAAAATATGAAGTCCAGAGAAGATGCCCAAGGAAGATACCAGAGGAAAACTGCTCCAAACTGGCTTAAATCATAGTGATGTCCTCATTTGTATATAATCATACTACTGTTTTACTACATCAGTTTATACCTCTACTGACTGTGTTGTTATGGAAAGCATAGGCTGTGGAGAACCACATTGCAGAGTTGGGCGGAAGGCAGGCTACCTAAAGTCACCAACATGCTCTGCCTAAGAGCAGAATCCAAATGCTGCTCACCAGTGTCAGCTTTCCAAATGGTGCATGACACATCAAGGTCTGCAAAAGGAAGGCCAGGCATTGGACACATGAAGAAATGCTAGTTGTAAAAGAAATGCAAATCAAGACAACATTGAGATTTCACCTCACCCCTGTTAGAATGGCTATAATCCAGAAATCTACTAACAACAGATGCTGGAGGGGATGTACCCAAAAAGGAACACTACTGCATTGTTGGTGGGAGCGTAAACTTGTTCAACCACTTTGGAAAGTAGTATGGAGGTTCCTCAAAAGACTACACATAGAGCTCCCTTATGACCCAGCTATCCCACTTTTGGGCATTTACTCAAACGATCACAAACAAGGCCATACCAGGCTACCAACACAACCCTGTTTATCACAGCATTATTCACCACAGTTAAGATATGGAACCAACCCAGATGCCCCTCAGTAGATGAATGGATCAAGAAAATACATACAACGGAATTCTATGCCTCCATCAGAGGAAATGGAAGACTTGGAAAAAATTATACTAAGTGAAATAAGCCAGGCCCAAAGAAACATAGGTCCCATGGTTTCCCTTATTTGCAATAACTAGTTCATGTTTAGGATAAATAAAAAAGGTCAAAAGCTATGTGCATGTGACCATATAAGATAATGTTAACAGCTGGGAAGGTGGCTCAGTGGTAGAGCGCTTGCTTGCTTTGCATGCATGAGGCCCTGAGTTCAATTCCTCAGCACCACATAAGCAGAAAAAAAAAGCTGGAAGTGGTGCTGTGGCTCAAGGGGTAGAGTGCTAGCCTTGAGCTGAAGAGCTGAGGGACAGCGCCCAGGCCCAGAGTTCAGGCCCCACGACTGGACCCCCCCCCAAAAAAAAAAAGATAATGTTAAGTGAAATGAACCTCAAGACAGGGACACAAGTGGTTTTTCTTTCTTGCTATTGTTTTTAATGTACTTATAATGCACTATGTGATTCTTTTCTTTCTTTTGTATGTTCTTCCCCCAAGGTATAACCCCTGTTTTCATTGTATCTGATTCCAGTGTCCTGCATCTTGTATATACATTTTTATAACTTGGGGAAAAGAAGGGATATAACAAAATGCTTAAATAAGGATACAGTAACAGTGATATGTACAAGACACTATGTTGAAAACGAACTTTACAATTTTTGGAGGGGGGAGGACTTAGGGAGGTTGGGAGGGAAGGGATGGTAGAGGAAAAACAAAGGAGGTAATAATGCTTGATAGGAAATGTATTCATTACCCTACTCACGTAACTGTTACCCCTCTGTATATTATTTTTACAATAAAAAATATATGGAAAAAAGGAAGGCCAGGAAGGCAATGAAGTCACTCTTCTTCAACAACAGAGATTTACTGGGTATGAGAGTATCTGAGAGGAACAGGCTGCTTGGAAACAGGGCTCCCCATTCTGCATCATATTACTCTGCCAATGTGTCCACTGTTTCCCGTGTGGGCTTCCTTTAAAAAATACATGGGAAGGCACTACTGCTAGGCAACATCATGCTGGGAGATGCCTGCATCCAGGAGCTTTGCTACAATCCATCTTTTAGTTTCCACCTCCAGCAGCATCTCTGGGTTTGTGTACCAGAGGGAAGCAAAGAAGATTTCCTGGAAAAGTCCTATGAGTGTTTTAGGAAATATGAGTGGAAGGCAGCCGCTCTGAGCAGGAGGCAAGAATAGCTAACAGATCCAAGCAGAATCTCAGTGGCAACCACAAATAACCTTTGCTCAGTGTTCCTCTCTGCCATGTCGATCACACTTCTACCCTACATACAGATTTTCCTGGCCTGGTTAGAAGTGGCCTGCTGAGGGAGTTTGTCTCATTGCCATCTGCTGTGTAAGAGCAGAAGAAATGTATTCTGAAAGCAGGAAGAGAAAGAGGGAGGCAAATGCCTAGATTTCCCAAAGGTCTTCTGTTAGCAGCAGAATTTCCCAGCAGGTAGCTGTGCTGTAACTTCAGGCTGCCTTGTTTCCCAGGTCACCCAGTGCTAGTATGTTTTGGAATAAAGTAATTTCTGACATGGTGGAAACCAGCATTTGTTTCTTGATTTGTGTTTTCTTGGGACAATCACAGCTTGCAACATGTCAATAAGCATTATGTCAAGAAAAATATGTGTGTGTGCTTGGAGGAGTAGTGCTTAAATTTGTAAAAGTTAGGCTGGAAGAGTTGAATATGCTGTTTAGTGCTAGCAAAATTTAATATGCTAGTACAGAAGATGGTTTTTCAAAACATAGTTGGCCAAAACCTCCTATAAAGTACTAAAATACACACATATACATACACCCCCACACACACATACTTAGGAATTCCATGAAAAAAACACATATGTAATGACCTCTGGTATCTTTTATATTTTAATTGAATTAAACTCCTTGAAGCACAATTAATTTAATGGGCTATTAGTTGCTCCTGACTTGAAATTTGGAAAACTCTAGTTTAGTACAGAACTCTACAAAGGGGACATACTATTTGATATTCATTTGAATATTAAATCCTCTCAGATGTAGAAGGCATACTCCAGGACTGGTGTTCCTGGGGCATTATTTTGGAAATGTGGAGCTTGTCCACACTCTTCTTTTTAAGATTGAGTATATTAGAGCCAGAAAGAGTATATAATTTGCAAAAATCACAGACATCAGTATGAGAGCTGAACCCAAGTCAAAGTGTTCTGACCCCTACAGTGGCTTGTTCTTTCTGCATTCCAATACTATCTTACTTAGAAATACTATGGAAATTAAATGGCATAATTCATTGTAAAACTCATACATTAATTTTAACATAACTTACTTTACCAATAATTTCCTCTAGGTTAATGTTTTTCATGTCCTCCAAATGAAACCTGCCAGCCAGGCACCAGTGGCTCATGCCTGCAATCCTAGCTACTCAGGAAGCTGAGATTTGAGGATCACAGTTCAACACCAGTCTGGACAGAAAAGTCTGTGTGACTTTTGTGTGTGTGTGTGGAGGGGGGGGGTGAGGTCCGGTCGTGGGCCTGAACTCTGGGCCTGGGTGCTGTCCCTCAGTTCTTCAGCACCAGGCTAACGTGCTACCACTTGAGCCATAGCACCACTTCCGGCTTTTTTTATTTTCTGCTTATGTGGTGCTGAGGAATCAAACCCAGGGCCTCATGCATGCAAGGCAAGCGCTCTACCACTGAGCTACCTTCCCAGCCCTCTGTGAGACTCTTATTGCCAATTAAACAATAGAAGATCAGAAGTGGTGCTGTGGCCCAAGGGTGTAAAGCACTAGTCTTGAATGCAAAAGCTCAGGGACAGTGCTCAGGCCCTGAGTTCAAGTCCCATTGCCAACAAAACAAAAAGAAGAAAGAAACCTGCCTAAAACAAGATATGATTTTAAAAAAAACAACAACATGGGATGATATTATGTACAATGTTGAATAAAAGTGGTGATAATGAAGATCCTTGTCTTGGTCTTATCTCAGAAGACAGTTTTCAAATCCTACTCAATTTTTTTTTTTTTTTGGATCAGTCATGGGGCTTGAACTCTGGGCTTGGGCGCTGTCGCTGTGCTCTTCAGCTCAAGGCGAGCTCTCTACCACTTGAGCCACAGCCCCACTTCCGGTTTTCTAGTGGTTTTATTGGAGATAAGAGTCTCACGAACTTCCTGCCGGGGCTGGCTTTGAACCACGATCCTCAGATCTCAGCCTCCTGAGTAGCTAGAATTACAAGCGTGAGCCACCGGCGCCCGGCCAATCCTACTCAATTTTGTTGCTACTTTTTAAATATACAAACTTCTCACCAGATTACGAAAACTCTCTTGCAAGGCACTAGAGATTCATGGCTGTAATCCTAGCTACTCAGGAAGCTGAGATCTAAGAATCATGGTTGGAAGCCAGCCCAGGCAGGAAAAGTCTATGAAACTCTTATTTCCAATTAACTGGCAAAAAGTCAGAAGTGGAGCTGTGGCTCAAGTATTAGAGCATTAGCCTTGAGCACAAAAGCTCAGGGACAGCTACCAGGCCTTGAGTTTAAGGCCCAGGAGGAGGACAAAATAAAACAAAGATAACAACAATAACCAAAAAAACCCTCTTGTTTGTTTTGGCAATTGTTATGTGTTATTTTGTATCATAAATAATAATTAAATGGTATTAAATGTATTATATATAATGAAATGATGACAAATTATCTTTTGCTTAGTTTATAAATATACTGAATTATAATACTTTGTTTTAAATTTTGAAACTGATTTTTGAGAAAGATGTTATGTGAGTTTTCTCTTATTTGTGATTTGGGTCTTGCTTTGATTAGAAAATAGTTTATATTGGCCTTATAAAGTTATTAGGTCAAATCTTCTGTGAGGCCTGCCTATTGGGTTTATAATTTCAGAAATTTTCTTTCAGTTAAAGAATTTGTTTGGTAAATTTACAGAAATTGCACTCACCAATGTAATTCTCCATCTTGTCACTTATTTTTTATGAATCTATTAATGATAGTGATTATAAATGCACTTCTGAAAATCTCAACCTGTTTCAACTCTGATTCCTGCCCCACCCCCAACCACTTTTTTAAATCTTTTCTTTTTTTGGTCCTGGAGATTGAACTCAGGATGTTGCACTTGCTAGGCTAGTGTTTTGCCACTGAGCTATATATATATACCTTCAACTCTGATCCTTTTTCAGTTAGCTTTTGGTTTTGTCTTTTAATATGTTGGCTGATTTTACTTTTTTTTAACTATTTTTTTAAATAGTAAACAGTGTGCATAAAGAATTAGTGAGGCTGCCATGATGATGATATCTCTTGACAGTATAGTTTGTTTTATTCTTTGGCAGAACTGAAGCAGACCATTCAACCCAACCCAGAAAGCTAGCACATTTAGTATCTCCAACTGCAAACTTTCCTGGGTCTTTTTCACTCTGAGAGTCCAGCTTTTCAAAAGTGCTGAATCCTGGAATATAAAGCATTTTCTAAAAATGGTAAGTGGATGGATGTTAGCAATAAAAGGGGAAAGGTAACTTTGATGGACAATTCTAAAAAAGAAATCTTTTCCATATAATTAGTTGGATTCTAGGAATTGACAGATGAGCAGGGTAGAAAATGGGAAAGATTTCTAAATTGTGTGCTACTAAAGGCTATCTTTATGTTTGATTGGATAGCATTGGATGAGAGAAGTCAATGCAGATGTAGACTTATGGTAGATAGCTAAAACTGTGGGATTATGGAGGAGAGGACTAAACTGAAGAAACAAAAGCTGACACATAATATCCCAACCTGAAGATTGTAAATATAAATTTTAGAAGGTTAACTAGATTGTCAGTTTCTTAAAGGGCACTTGTAGACACAGAAAGAGAAACTTGGCTCAAATTGAATCAAGAACTAGAATTTGGAAATTCTGCCCTTTGGAAAATCCAGGTTATGACTTGGATTTCCTCCTAAATTTAAAGAGGCTTTGAATGAATAAGCAGAAGATATGTATACATTTTCATGGGGGCACAGGACCTCTACCTACTAACCTTCATCTTCTCAGATTCTCAGGACTTACTAAGATTCATAGAATGAATGTATTCCTCTTATTTGTCTTTGGTTTTGTCTTTTGGTTTTGTCTGGTGATTTTTCTTTTTTAAAAAAGATCATTTTTGAGTTTTGTTTTGTTTTTTTGTCTGTTGTGGAGCTTGAAATTAGGGCCTAGGCACTGTCCCTAAGGTCTTTTGGCTCAAGACCAGCACTCTACCACTTTGAGCCACAGCACTACTTCCAGTTTTCTGGTAGTTAATTGGAAATAAGAGTCTCATAGATTTTCCTGTCCAGGCTAGCTTTGAACCATGATCCTCATATTTCAGCCTTCTTAAGTAGCTAGGATTATAGGTGTGAGCCGCCAGCACCTAGCCAATCATATTCCTGATCATTCATTTAAATTGTTGTTGTGTTTATCCTACTGCCTATCTTTATATTGGTAAAATATATAATTCAGTACCAGATTAGGCAGTCTGACTGACTGCCAAACCCACGTCCATGGCATGGTCACCCTCTGTTGAGAATGTTAGTGAACCTCCTAAGTCTACTGAGAAATCTGTTCTTTCATTTCAGTTGGTTTATATGTTCTCAACATCACAATAGCTCAGGACTACAATGATCTCTTTCAGGGGATACTCTCTATCTGTGGTTTTAGCTGAGTTTCCAACATGAATTACAACACTATGTACCAGGAGCCCTTTCAGATCCTAGAGTCTATAATGGATGTTTCTAATTCTCATGGAAATATTGAACAAATATCAAGGAAAGATGTTTTACAACTCGATGCTAATGCAGAGGGTCATTAACATTGTTATTAAAGACAATCAAGATGATTTAGCTAAGACCTTTGACAAGGGTACACACCTGTCTGTGAATAACAGGCGCTGTTTATTACCCAAGCTATTAATTAATATGAGGATCCTCCAGAGACTCTAAGTGGGGAAAGCAAGGGCTGAGAGGGCAAGATGACTGCATTCTGGACAGGACGCTAGCCTGCCTGGCTCAGGTGGTCGGATCATAGGTTCAACAGACAGATTACTTGTTCTCTGAAACTCATTCTACTTCTCTCCAAATTCTGCTAAGAAGAAATTCAAGAAACCATTTATGCCAGTTCTATTATGGGCTGCACCCTTACCAATATTTGGGACAAGTGAGATTCCTAAAATCAATATCTTTCTTTACTCTTCTGTCACCCCTACTGAGTTATTTCTTCTTAATTGTTGGGGTAGAATACCATTAGCATGAGTTGAATTTGGCCAAAAGAATGAGTGAGAAGTTTTGGGTGGTTGCTATGCAGTGATCTTTTTTACTAAAAGGGCAAATACTACTTACTAAGAAGAATATAAAGCAACTGGTTTACCTTAATGACTTCAAATTCAAATCAATCCACACCAAAATATTTGATAAATGACCAAGGAAAGCATGCATGTGTACACACACAGAGACACACAAACACACTGACACACACAGACAGAAACACACACACACACACACAGCCCTGCATTATCTTCTTTAGCCTGTAACATGTTTGCTGCCTGTCAAGCAAGTTCCTAAAACAACTTACACACTTGGAAACATTGTAGTGAGATTCCTTTGTCCCCTGCCATACCTCTCTTTTACTTCTCATTCACAGATGGGGGTGTGTAGAATAAAACATCTTTACTCCTTTTACTTACTGATTCAACTGTGTCTCCATGGTTAAAGAACTATGGATCATTCTTAAACCTGTCTTTTAAATGTCAGTCATTATAACCTACAAACTCACTAATGCCTTTTGATTATAGTTGTAAGATGCATTTCTACATGTTGTATGCTCTAACCCTCATGTATGGATGGATAGTTAGCTCAGGGAGTTAGCCTGACTAACTGTCCCACAATATTCCATAGGCTTAGCTGGGGTTGGGGCATCCCTCTTAGAATGTCTGATCGCCCTAAGATGGTAGTAAATCCACAAACTTTGTTATATCTGCACATCTTTAATGAATTTGCTCACAGTACAGATTATGTAATGAGATTTGAATTTTTAACAAACTTAAAGGGGAGGATGATTTAAATGGATATTAGATGTTACATATATGATATTAGAGATGACTGGGCTTAAGATGGAATTCTTATTTCCTTGAACAGTGAAGATAGGAAAAAGCATGAAAGGCAGGGCCATTTACCTCACTTCCTCCAAAATCCTGAATTTTGCAAATCCCAGAAAGGAAAATCAATTCTCTCTTTTCTCCTCTCCCACACTTTCCTCTCTCTCTCTCTCTTCCCCTCTCTCTCCCTTCCTCTCTCTTTATTCCTCCCTCTGTCTCTGTCTGTCTGTCTGTCTGTCTGTCTCAGCTGTGAACAGCACCAAAGAAAGAAAGGGGTGGGGAGGGGAAGGGGAAGGGAATGCTTTCTCTATTCTAGAGGGTCTGACACTGGCTGTGTGGCTGTTTTTCAGCAAACACCACTGGACGATGAGTAGCTATTGGGGAAGTGCAGAACTTTTGATCTGCTTATAAAGCCATTCTATTGTTTGCTTCAAAAATGCCCCAAGGCTGCCAGTTTCCCCAGTGGAGGCTTTAAACACGCAATGGCCATTTATCTATTTTCAGTCCTTTCAAATTCCTTCCCTTTCCTGTGATTTGGGACAGGGGAGAGGGCAGACCTGAATGGCCACTACTCACCATTCATTATCCAATAGATCTCTATTAAGCCAAAAGATTTTTTCCCCCAATTGTTTCTTTCCTTCTAGGGATAAAGACCTTTTCTCACCCATTATGTCTCTGATCATTTCTCTGCCCTTTTCTGAAACTTCACTTTGTTGGCTCTGCTTTCTTTGAGGTAAAGATGATCAAAGACTGCTCTAAGCATACTGGCAATTTTTACAATAAATAGCATTTTCTGGGTTATTTTTCATTCCAATTTCCATGCCGCTCACTCACCTTGCTTGTTCTTTAAACTGTCCCTGTGCATTTTCTATGGCTTTATATCAAACAGGAAAGTCACTTCAGATTATATCACAGTCTTTGTCCCCATCCCCAACTCACCTGAAATTAATGTTGCGATTGAAGGAATTCAGTAAATTGAATTCTCCATAATGGTTTGCTTCGGCCTCCTCCCTTTCTTTCTCTTGTCTCTTTTTTTAAATGATTGCTGGTGTAGTATTTTTTCCTCGGTGCTGTTTTCTTTGTAGGTTGGTTTTAGATTGTTGTGAGGATAGGAGTCTGGTGTGGCGAGCAGAAGAGCTGAGTAGAATTAAGAACATAAAATTTTCAGGCTTCATCAAATCATAGCATATTCCTTGATCACACAATGGCCTCTTTACTCTCACCTTTCACCTTTTGGATCTTACCTAATACACATCAGTCACCAACAGCTGCTTCTGTCTCTGCTTTTGTAACTCCCATTTCCTTGTACCATCCCAACCATTTGTTGTGTTAAGAACCATCCCTATTAACAGTTAAAAGTTCTGGACATTTAGTATACACTAAGTTCATTTTAAGATTATACATGATACTATACTTCAATTGCTATGATTCACAGGTGCATTTTATTTATTTATTTACTTATTTATTATACTTATTTATTTTTGGTGCTGATAATGGTGCTTGAGTTCAGGGCCTTGTGCTCTTGCTTTAGCTTCTTCACCTCAAGGCTAGTGCTCTACTACTTGAGTCACACTTCTACTTGGGAGTTTTTGATTGTTAAACAGAGGTAAGAGTCTCTAACTTGGACCCTCAGCCATTAGATCTCAGTCTCCTGAGTAGCAGGGATTATAGGCATGAGCCACCAGCACTCAACCTGTAGTTTCAATTCTTATTCAATTCGTAAAGATGAGGAAACAAAGGTTCACAGTGTCCCAGTGGCTTTGCCATTGACACACAGCTGATATGTAAAGTAGACCAATTCAACCCAAGTCCTCTGCTTCCAAAGCCTTTTAAATACCTATCTCTATCTTACTAGGTTAGATATTTGGATGATGAATAAGTACTAAGTATGGGCCAGAGAGAAACACCATGTTTCAAAGCAAACTATATATCAGTATTTAAGAAATTCTTGTTAGTACAATTAAAGAAATTCTTGTTAGTACAAATAAAGCTCAGAGTATTCAGCAGGACACTGCCATGCTTGTCACACTTAGCATTGACAGCTTTACCTCTTTGAGCTTCTGAGAGCTCAGCACCTTTAAAGCAGAGACCATGCTATAGACAATTATTATTATACACAACATCTGTACTGGTCCCTGGTGGGGGCAGAAGAAGTCTTTTAGGAGTTCAGAGATTGAGTGAAAGTTGAGTAAAATCTAAAACATGGGCAAGAATGGAAATCAAGCTTTGGAATCCTGAGTGACTTTTCTTATTGTCCAGCCTCTGGAAGTTTATTCCACATATATTCTGTGTGCTTTCAGCAATCCTTCCCCTGCTTGTGCCTGATAAATACTGCAGTTTTTTTCTGGCCAGATATTGTTGGGCTTAGAAGGTGAATGACAAACTAGTTTCTACTTGTTTCTATGTAACTCTTGACTAATAGAGTTGGGGACTAAGCTCATTCCCCTTAAAACTTTTCTTCCATCCAGTATTCAATATGTGGTCACCATGAAGACTAAAATGATCTGTTTTTGTCCATCCAAGAAATCAATTCCATTGACTTTTTTTTTTTTTTTGCCTGTCCTAGGGCTGGAACTCAGGGCCTGGGCACTGTCCCTGAGCTTCGTTTGCTCAAGGTTAGCACTCTACCACTTGAGCCACAGCGCCACTTCTGGCAATTTCTGCTTATATGGTACTGAGGAATCGAACCCAGGGCTTCATGTATGCTAGGCAAGTGCTCTACCACGAGGCCACATTCCTAGTTGTTTCTTGGGACCTACTCTCTTGTCTTAGGTGAACTCCTCCTATAGAATTTATATTCTACACCTCTTTCAGGTGACCAGGAATGCATAGCCCAAACAAGCTACTCAAATTTCTGGAGGTCTAGGACTCATCAAAGTGCCTCAGTTTGCCCTGACCTGTCCCGAAATGCTGCTGGAGGTTCAGAAAGAAGGGAGCTTACTTTGTAACACTGTCAGTCAATCCGCCAGCTCAAGTGAAGTGCCAAATGCATAATCAGTACTTATTAATAGTGCTATGTTCCCTTTCCTGTTGCTTCCTTAATTGTCTCTCCCATCTTGATTTCATCTTCACACTGCACTCTGAGCTGAGAGAGTGAACAGTTTCCTGTCAATGCACAGAAACTAAGATTGAGCCAGAGAAAAAGCCTTATCTATGGCAAGAGTTCACACCATGGTAACAAATGATCTGAGGGAATAGACTGACACAGTACCTCACAGTTAGTCTCCACTGTGAATGTAATGCAACATATTATACTATAACAATATAAGTGCAATGTTAATATATAATATAAATGTAAATATAAACATACAAATGTAATAATATAAAATCATTTAAATAATGTTGGCACATGTTTAGTGGATTCAATGACTGACCATGCTGTACAAAGCACAGGTATAGATTACCTTCCAAATCACATCAGCTGAACAAGCTGATCATTTTGTTGGGGCAGTGGAAATCTTTCAGTTAAAGATTAAAAAACAAGTTTTGTGTTTTAGTATAACACATATGGTGATAGGCAGTGGCTCACAGAAAGTCTACAACTGTATTTTTTTTTTCTGCTCATGATGATAAGATGACTACAACAGTGCCAGGAATCATATTCTACATTGTACTTAGGAAACATGGCACAGTGTAGGCTGTTCTTGGGATGAACAGAGGGTAAGACCTACATGTCTAATATTCATCAATAAATTAGGAACTGAGCTCTGTTTCCTAAGATTCACATTCCTTCTTTGATTCCTAAAAGGATGTGAATTCTAACTGTTAGTGAGGAAAACTAACTTTTGGGAAGGAGGCAACAATGCTTGATAAGAAATGTACTCATTACCTTGCTCATGTAACTGTAACCCCTCTGTGCAGTATTTTCACAATAAAAAATCTATTTAAAAAAAGAAACAACAACAACAAAGAGAAAAAAAGACATTGGCCTATAAGTTTAAAATGTAAAGGAAATCAGGCCTATTTCTTCTATTGGGTTACTATAACACATTGAAAAACTCCTTTGACCTCTACTTTTACCTATAAATTAGGGATAATAATAATATATTTCTCTTGCAAGGATGGAATGAACAGATATACATGTACTGAAATGTTTTGAGTATTATAAAGTACTGGGAAAAGGCAAAATATTATATTTAGGGTATTTTTTCCACTTGGAGAATATTGGAGAAGCATAAAACTACGCGTTCCTGTGGAACTCATAACCAAGTAGGAAATTCAAGCTGCCCATATATGATATTTGAAATAATCTAAGATTTAACTAACCACTCAAGATGTTGACAAATTTGCTATGGTGGTACAAAGCAATAATGACATGTAAAGGTTAGGAATGAGACTAATAGCTAACCACACCTAAGTCAAAAATCCCAACTTTGGCACATCTTAGCTGGGAGATTATAATAGGCATTTCACATATTCTCTGGGTCTTAACTTTCTTTCATCTGTAAAACAGAAATAATTCTTCCCACATAATGCTTTTGAGATGTTAAAACACAGAAAATATGGAGAGAATACTTAGCACAGTGTCTGGCAAAGGAAAATGAACTCAACAAACATTAGTTAACAAATAACAGTTATTATGTCATTTATTAGAAATCTCTCCTCCCCCACACTCCCTCTCTCCTCTCCAGAGCCAGCTGTCCCTGCATTGCTGGGCAGTAGTTCATTTTTAACAGAGCAAACATGTCCTGAATGATCTCAGCCCTCACAAGCGCTTCTCTAAGCTCCAGACTAACCTTTTCCCAGGGTGGTTATTGACAATTTGCCCTTAGTCTTTGCTTCCCTTGGTGCATTTTAGATTTGCAATGAGGTTGTGCTTCTAGCCCAGGGGTTGCAAATGAACTCATTCTTCTCCTTACCTGAATCTTGGCCTCTTGTTCTATTGAGTGAGTAAAAATGGTCCCAGTTGGATTGTTTTGTCTAGCCTGGAGGATAGCAGGGGGCATGATGTGGTAAAATGTCAAGAGATCTATCAGATGCCAGGCACTGGTTGTTCACGTTTGTAATCCTAGGTCCTCAGAAGGCTGAGATCTCAAGATCCTGGTTTGAAGCCAGTCTTACAGAAAAATCTCTGAGTCTCTTATCTCCAATTAGCCAAGCAAAAAGTCAGAAGTGGTAGTGTGGCTCAAGTGGTTGCGTTCCAGCCTTAATCACGCTAAGCAAGAGTGTGAGGCATTGAGAAGCTCCAGTGCCAGCACATGTGTGTGTGTATGCACACACACACAAACGCACACACACGTGCACACACACACAGACAGAGTCTATTAGTAGAAGTAGAGTCCTTAGGAAGGAGACCTGCTGTCTTGTTTCCAGCTCCTGTATTGCCTACATGAATACAGTCCAGACATTCAGATGCATAATAAGGTGGCCAATGTCTAAGGATTCTTTACCATAACTCTTTCCGTATTAGAAGGCGTGTTTAACATGTGAAGACCGTTTTGGGAGATTACATTAGCTGCCACAGTTGCATGCTGTGATTTAAGTTAGATCTGTGGGAGGAAGGAAGGGCTGGACAATGGAGAAGGGGCTGTAGCCCTGAGTGAACGAAAGTAAAGGCTATAGGTGTATACATGCTTCCTCTGCTATAAATAGAGACTATCTCAGCAATGTTAGTTGCTGACTTACTCAACATCTCTTAGCTCTCTCCACTTGTTTCCTAATTCAAGGGCATCATTCTCTCCCTTCCGTAAAGCCCTACCTGGGCCAAAGTAGCAGCGGAATGCCCAGCTCAGTCCTGCCAGTTCATCCACCATAGCAACCTTGCAGAAATAGGCTTAGAATCGGCTGAAAGACTCCAAATACCTCTATAATTCCTGCACAATGCCCAATTTGGAGGGTAGATCTTCCTGTTTTCTCCTTACTTGATGCTAGTGATCTTTCCTGATCTGTGATCTTGTTTTTGCTCCTGCTCCAACCTTCTTTAGCAAAAGGAAAAATGCACCTGTGTTCCTTAGCTTGGAACTAGGTTCCTGCAAGTGGCTGTCCTCTGAACCCAGAAAAAAATGGGTGCTGAGGCCATACTGAACACACCTATTTGAACCTTCATGCTCAGATGAGACTGATGACATGCTGGCTACCAGACCAAGAATAATAAAGACATCTTCTTTCTCAGCCTCCACTCTGTCATCATCCTCTTCCCCATAAACCTCCAATACTGAAAACTATGCATGCTCCATGACCAATTGACCTGAGCAATGAGAGGTAATCCTCACCCTACAGGACACTTTTGATCTGAGCTCTCTGAGGCAGGCTAACACAACACCAAAGCTACATGTACATGCATTGGGACAGACATACCTGAGTTCAAATTCTGACTGCACATGCTGTGTGTTTTTAGACATGTCATTCACTTCTCTGAACTGCCAATTCCTCCACCGACACATGACATAACTAAGACCTCCTTCACAGGAAAGATACAGTAAGTACAGTCCCTGGCACATCAGGTGAAAAATACAGAATGTTTATAATATTATGTTGCAAGATTCAGCACTGTAAACCTCATTTTAAAATCCTGTACCTTCAAGTGGTAGTGGTGAAACTTGACTATAATTTCAGGCATAGTTTCAGATATTAGGATGAGTATTGTTGTATTGGGAGGCAGAATATGGCACTCGTATGAATCTGAAAGATAAAACAGGTGACTTCTCAAAACTTTCCTGTTTGTTGTGTGCGGCTGCAGGCTTCCCCTTGGACAGCCTAGGGGGAAAGCTCTTTTCTCTGCTTTCAAGGCATTTCAAAGACCTAGGTGATAAACAATAAAGCTTAAAGTCAGAAAGGGAAGGATAGAGAAAAATATATTTTCAGGGACTAGATCACTCTTTTAGCTATAGAAAATGATGGCACCTTTTTATCCATACTAAGTATTTATCCCAGCTTCCATCATTATCTCCATTCAATCCCCTCCACCTAATAAATGTACCCTTCCAGGTTGTCAAGAGAACACTGTGGTGGTGTAATTTGTAGGGAAACCTAGTGTTGAAGCTTGGGGAGCAGGGATCAATTTCCTAAACTCTTCATTTTCACTCTTCTCATCTGGAAAATGAAGTTGCTGATACTATCCTCTTGGAATTGTGAAATTAAGCCTAGGCCTCTACCTGTATTGTCCCATACTACCAGGCTTAAGACTGTCCCACCCTGATCCCATTTCCCCCCTCTTGACCCGGGCTACCGCAGGACAATTAGTAGCTTGGCCTGTGCTGCTTTTCTTCTTCCTTCCCCATGAGGGCACAGAGTAGCCATGATGATCTCTAGAGCAACCTTATGCTGTTCCCCTTAAGAAAGCCCTCTGGTGTTATTCTTGGAATTAAATCCACACTCCCAGTCCACTTACCCTCCCTGTTCTCCTGCAGACCACCCTGTACTCCTTGTATTCTTAAACACACCCGTGGCCTGTGCATCTGTGCCTGTCAGGCCCTGGCTACTTTGGCTCAGCTAGTCTCAAGGCTAATATGTCTGCATTCTTTAAGTTCCTAATAAAATGCCACTTGCTGCGCAAAGTCAGAAGGCAGGGAGTCCCGTGCAGAGAGGGGTGAGATATTGCTTCTAACAAGTTCTCCTCTTTTTAGTCTTCCTCTTCTGAAATCCTACCTCTGCATGGCTCCAGAGAAAGAGCAATAGAGCAAAAATGGCTCATGCTACTTAAATCTAACTCCTCCACATGATCTGAAAGATGCAGACCTGTGAATGCTTGCGGCCTTTAAGATGGATCTGTGGACTCATGTCTCTGCCCCTGCTATTGTGCACCTCATATCAACCCAGTCTGTTTATCAGCTCTAAGGGCTGTGGTTTCTGTTTATATTACCAAGGTACCTTGAGTGCCTAGCAGGCCCCTTCCTGTCTGTGAACTAACTCCTCTACCTGCTACAAGGCTCTGATAGCCTGGCACCTGCTCCAGGGAGCCAAACCTTGGTTCTGGTCCACAAGTGCTTTGTTTGTGGCCCCATCCATCTCTAGGCTCAATATGTGACTGGCCCTGCATTTAGTGTCATTGCTTGATATTTTTGTGACCTCAAAGTTTCACTAGATTATTTCTCCTGGTAACAATCTTTGGTATACACTCAGCACAGGCTGAAGGAGTAAATAAATAGATGTTTGACACAATGACAGTCCATTTCTTGCTAGTTTTTTTTTTTTAATTCAGTTTAAGTATTTGGAGCTCTCTTCTTTTCCACTGACATAACAGAATATATGTATTCCTCTGTATTGTTAGAATATTGCTTCTGTTTCAAACTCCCCACGTGTTTTATCCATGTGTGCAACTAAAGTGCACTCTATGAGTAATGACACTCAGAGCTGGCATTTATTGTGCACCAACTCTTTTCCAGGCATCATCTCTCCCCCCCACACACCATATTAAGTCATCAGTATCTATTGAAGTTTTGGTCCAGCTTATATTCAAGTCCTTTATATAAAGTAGCATAGTGTTTACACATGAATTGCAAACATCCTCCCATCTACTTGAAATCATCTCCAGATTACCTATAATTTAAAATACCCAATACAATGCAAATGTTAGGAAAGTACTTGTTACAGTGTAGTGTGCATGGGATAATGACAAGAAAAAGATAGTCTACACATTTTCAGTACAAATGCTATTTCTTTTTCTGGTGTTTTTAAGCCTGTGATTGGCTGAATCTACAGGTGCAGAATGGATAGACAAGGAGGGTAGATTCATAGCCAGCACATGACAAAACAGTTCCCTGAACTTGTGCATTCCCACCTTAGCCTCTGGCTCTAACTGTGGAACCATTCTTGCCTGCTGCTGCTGCTGCTGCTGCTGCTGCTATGGCTGCAGCACCAGCCCCTCATTGTGGCAGCCCATGAAAGCACCTGCCCACATTTTTGTGTACATAGTACCAGTCCTAAATATGCCTTCTGTTTTCTATGTCTTAGGTTTTCTTTTCAAGTCCCTTTCTTGCCTGATGCCATCTCCCGACTCCTTTGATATATAGTGTAGTGAATCAGAATCCCCTGGAGGTCTTCTTGAAAACAGGCAGTAGTATCTCCCCCTAGTCTTTCTGACTCAGTTGCTATGTGATGGAGCCCAAGAATTCACACTTCTCACAAGCTCCCAGGTGGTGCTGATACTGTAGTCTAGGGATGACATACCAAGAGTAGTAGTCTAAGACTATGTGCAAGCTGCCTCCCTCCCATCTCTCAGCACTTTTCCCATCTTCCCACATCCAAGCTCCATGTTTATTTGGTCCAGGTTCTGTTTAATTGGGAACAGACACACCCGTGTTACATGTTGGGTATATTGTTACCCCTCCTAAGTAGCTTCTTTTCATTGCTGTCAGAAATCATCATGTCCACATGGAAGGCTACCTGGATAGAGTCCTAGGGGGAGAACGAGGTGGGTACATCATTGATCTACCTACTTCCATACACAACATTATGTGGGTGGAACTTGGGCACCTCTGTCCAGGGCTGGCCTTGGCAGGGACAGTAACTGAGAATCCTCCCTGTGCCTACAATTTTGCAGAGAAACCCAGCTTCATCTGTACTTTATTCTTAACCGCATACAACCTGGGGAACCACATTAAAGCAAAGATTGAGATTTGCATACAGGCATTAGGCAGAGAATAGACTCTCTAAGTGGGGAACCACACACTCCATAATTGCTGTAGGTATCTAAGGTGTCAGGCCTCTGCTACCCAGTGAGGCTGCAAACCAGCTTTTTCATCATAAAGGAATGAGCTGCCAATGATTTTCATAGCTTGATTAACGCTCTTCAGACCGATCTCCATTGGGCGCAGGAGTGAAGTCCGAGGAAGATGGATGTTTCCTATTACTTGATGTAATGACTGTGAGGCAGGCTAATGAAACCTTTACAGCCTGAGTTTACAGGAAAAAAAAAAACCAACAAACACAGATCAATACTTGAGTTACAGTTCCAATGCATTGATAAATGGGTGACAGGCTGCAGGCCCAGTCTCACATAGGAAAAGCATGCTGGGAGGAATGGCTGGGGCGAAGGAGGGGGTTGGGAGAGAATCAGAAGACAATAGATAGACAAGGGCACAGAAACTGCTTGAAACCTGAGTGCTTGAGTGTCAAGGGAGAGAAAAAACAGACACCCTGGAGGCAGGAGTGAGTATGGGAAGAGCCCAGATCCCTTTGCTGAAGGAATCAGGACTAGGGATGAGAGTCACAATGCAGAACCATGCTCACCATGAAAGTGGACAACCAATTGCACCATGGCATGATTTTCCCTCACTAATTAGTCCCACACCCTCACTCCTGACATCCCTAGTTTACCTTCTGATTTTCTTCTGAAGAATCAGATTGCCAGTGAAAAATAACCAAGCCTGGGCTTCATCCTGGCCTCTGTTACGCTGCTGAGAAGTTATCCTCCAGCAACATGGCCTTGATTTCTAGTAGAGCCAAGCCCAGGAATTCTCAGGTTCTGACATGTGGTCCATTCATCTTATGTGTTCTTATGTATGACTGTGGCTCAGGTAGTATGCAGACTGGAAAAGTCCAGAGCTGGGACAGGATGCCCCTCACTTCCTCCAAGCCCTCAGTCCTTGATGCAGCTACTTAGGAGGCTGAGATGGGAGGATCGTGGTTCAAGGTCAGCTTAGGCAGCAAAGTCCATGAGATTCTTACCTCCAGTTAGCCTCCTGGAAACTGGAAGTAGAGGCTTTGAGTTCAAGGCCCACGAATGAAGGAAGGAAGGAAGTTAGGAAAGAAGGAAGGAAATATGAACAGAGACCACCATTCCTAATCTCCTGACTGATTCCCCTCTGATTTTCACACAGGTCCTTCACCTATTTCTTTGTGCCAGTTCTCTATCTGGTCTAATTTTTGCATGTTTGGGCCACTGCTATGTCCTTGATACTTGCATAGTCAGAAGTCAGAAGTGAGTGTTTCGATTTTTTAAAAATGCACAAATCTTGAAATCATAGTGGACCAGCTGCATGACTACTGCTCTGTCTCAGTTTCCTTATCTGAGAAACAGACGTAACAATTCCTGATTTATTTTTCAGTGCTCTTGGAACACATCTATGTAGTGTTTATCTATTCATATATTCCTGTCTGTAAAATGAAATGTGAAATCTTTCATAAATATGACAGATCTACACTATTTACATTGCACAGGACACCCCTCTCCATAAACAGAGCATGGAAGCAATTACTAGCAAAGAGACCATATTGGGAAGTGCGTGTTTCCCATTTGGTTGCTGAAATTGCTACCTACTCTGAATTACTGATTTGTGAAGATCAGCCCGATGTCTTGAGCAAAAGAAAAGTTCTATTTGGAGCTCGGCACATCTCAGACAATTGTATTACTTGTAAGCAGTATATTGTATAAGATTATAAGATGTGCATTTCAGATATGTATACATATATATGTACATATATAGAGAGAGAGGGAGAGAGGGAGAGAAAGAGAGAGAGAGAGAGAGAGAGAGAGAGGGAGAGGATGTACAGGTGGGGTTTTCAGGACCTGTGCTTTAAATATCAGGCATGAAATGTCACTAGCAGTCCAAGAACAAAGCTGGAATCTCTACAGAGCACGTTGTCTCCAGTTCTGCTGATTCAGGACAAATGGGTGAATCAACAGTAGGCAACTGAAAGCTTGATAGAGTTTGTTCTGGTTGATGAAGTGGGGTTGGACTGAGGGATCATTGAGTCTCAAACTAGGGCACACAGGAGAGGCTAGGAGCCAACAGGGAGAAGAGCTTTATACTTCCTGACCAGGAGGCTCCCATCTGGTTATTGTGTGCGTTTTGAGGCAATTTACTCAATCTTGGTTACCCAGGGTGGTCCCTTACTGTTGCTTTTCTGTCAGGGAGCCCATGTAGTCATTCTGCTTGTGAAAGATACATAGCTAGAATGTTCCATGTCTCTATATCCCCAGCGGTGTCTTGATTGTCATTAGAGAAAGCACATATATGCAGGCAGCAGAGAAACCCAACTCACTCACCTTGGCCTGTTTTCCTCATGAAACATCTAAGGTTGGTCAGGGAAGGAGCTAGGGGAGGAGTTTAAAGACAGGAGACAAGAAATGAAATCCAGCCATCATGATGGCTACCTAGCTTGGAGATAGTGCTCCACCTTCTAACCTCTATGTGGAAGTGATTTTTTTTTTAAAATCCTGCCATCTCGGGTGAAAATGGAAGGAGAACATGCAGCCAAAGCAGATAGCAGGTGCTGGGGAAGGAGTATGTGTCATTTAAACACCAAAATCTTGTGAGAGCCCCACCCCTACACATGCTAGAATCTTTGGAGCTGTTGTTTTGTTTATCTTGTAATTGCATTACCGGGGATGGAATTTAGGGTCTTGCATATGCTTACACAAGCACTCCTGAACTACATCCTATATCCTATTCCTACTCACTCTAATTTTTTTTTAATTCTTAGCATTAGGAGTAAAAGAAAACCAATATTGAATATGATTGCGTGCCTGTTTTATGTTATTGATCACTCTTTCCAACCAACCTAGGAGCTGAAGAGTTCAGCCCACTGCTGTGGGTTAATTTGTCTCCCCAAAAATGCTTGTTAGAAACTTAATCTGCAGTGAAATGGTGTTGGGAAATGGGATCTAATGGCTGATTAAACCTTGAGGGCTCTGCCCACAGGAATGGATCACTGCTGTTCTCACCACACTGGGGTCATTATCTCAGGAATGCCTTCCTTATAAAAGAACAAGTTTGATCCTCTTCTGCCCTGACCCTTTGCCCCTCCACCTCATGCTATGGGATAGCACTAACAAAAGGCCCCCACCAAATATAGCCTCATAATCTTGGAGTCCCCAGGCTCCAGTATAAACCAAATAAATTTCTGCTTATTATAAATTACCCAGTCTGTGATATTCTGTAATGGAAGCATAAAACAGACTGAGCCACTTAGGTAAATGATGAGTAAACCGAAAGAGTACAGAGTATGAACTTGCCCAAGGTTAGGGTGTTCATAGCCAGAGTTGTGGGTTCATAGTAGCTCTGACTCCAAGAGTCTTGTTTGCCTTGTCCTGAGGCTGCAGCTCAGGAGACCACAGGCTAACCAGAGTCAAGCTCTGATGCCAAGCCTAGTGGAGTTTGCTGATAGACCCCAGGCCAGTGACACATAACTTGTGAATCACATGGCACATGCAAGTTTACCCGCTGACACCACCTCCTTGCACAATAATGAGAACCACCTGCTGCAAAACAAAGCAAGGGAAGGAAAAGGCTATGCTGCGGGCTGGAAATAACTGCAATTAACAGCAGCAGTCTAACCCAGCTCACACAGAGCATGAGGCAACAACCAGACATAGTCCTCTGCAGCCAGAGCCTAGGCAGGGAGCCTGGAAGGGAGTGATCCCTAGAGACCTCCAGCATGGATGTGACTAAGAAAAACAAAAGATCTAATAGGTATTGAGCTTCTAAAATGTATTGGGCATGGTGCTAAGTACCTCCCATTTGCTATTTAAAATAGTCGTATGAGGCCTCTCATTCTACAATGAAGGAAGTAGCCTCAAGAAGGTCATGGAGATAAAGGACCAAGGAAAGGAATATAACAGAAGTACTGAAGATCAGACAAGAGGCTGGCAGAGTCCAGAGAAATGGAAGAGGGGGTCACTATTAACCATGTGATGCTAGTTCTTTTCCTTGTAAGGAACCTTGTCTTTCCCCAACCTCGCTCCACTTAAAGATTTTTCCAACTTTTGTGAGGATGGTAGATCAGCACCTGCCTATAGCCTTCTGGCTCTTCAGTTAAACCTCATAATTCTAGAAGCTGACAGAGCGCCTAGCACACCTATCTACTAACTACTCACATCACATCTTCATAGACAGAGAAGAGGGTAACTGAACAAAAGTCCAGACCAATGTTGTCAGCACAACTCTCTGAAATGACAAAGATTTACTCTGATTGGTGATGCCCAGTGCAGTGGCCACAAGCGACATGTGTCTTGGAACTAGCTGATTGGAAAACATGTGTCTACAGATTCAGAGCTGTCTCTGCTTTCATGAGCGTTGCCAAGAGCAAATTCATTTACCATGAAGATCTTGAAGGACAATCAGGTCCTGTTGATTCTCAGTGGCTAAATCCAGTATCCAGTCATGCTTTTCAGGATAAAACCAGTCCATATTCAAATGTTTTTGGGAGACTTTCTCTACTTTCATTAGCAATTGGTTCAGGAGAATCAATAGGATAGGCCATTGAAAGTGCATGTTAGAACTTGATTTTCCATGAGCCCAAATCCTTCTTGACAGTAAGGGGAGGTTTACTCAGCTCTTCACAGTGACATTGTGAGTCCATTTTTCTAGCTTGCTTAGCCCCGTGTGATGCTGACCACAGCCAGATAAAACTTGGATACTAGCAGGATGGTGGGACTTGGTGGTAGAGATTCAGTTAGAGGGAGCAGCTAAGATTGAATGCACATTCTTGGGAGCACTATATTGCTTCTAGGATTCAAATACTAGGACGTATGCTTAGCTCCAGGAACTATTGCTGTGTAGTTAGATTGACTGATCCATCCCTCTTTCCAGGCACATGAAACTTATTTGAAAATGAATAAGAAGTAGAAGGGGCTGGGAAGGTGGCTCAGTGGTAGAGTGTGTGCCTTGCATTCAGGAGGCCCTGGGTTCGATTCTTCAGCACCACATAAGCAGAAAATAAAAAATCCGGAAGTGGTGCTATGGCTCAAGTGGTAGAGCGCTAGCCTTGAGCTGAAGAGCTGAGGGACAGCACCCAGGCCCAGAGTTCAGGCCCCATGACCGGGCCCCCCCCCCCAAAAAAAAAGTAGAAGATAGCAGAAGGGATGAAGGGGGAACTTCACATTCTGTAGACAGCTTCCATCCACACCTGTAGGACCAACTCTGAAGGGGAGGTGATTTGTCTTTCTTTTTACCAGCATAGTTCAGTGAGGAGCACATGGAAAACCAAGGCCCCTGGGCAGGGAGAGGGCCCTGGTTGTAAGGGATGAGATCACTCCCTTTCCTAATTAGGCTGGGCTTCCTCATGAGGCAGCAGTTTGAGGCTCTGTTCCTATTCTGCCATGAGAGCTGTCTCTCACATGGACTGTTGAAGAATTTCTTTGGTCCATGAGGTGTAACTGGCTTTCACTCCAACTTATTGAGTTTTGGCTTCTAGGTGTTAGTGGGGAGGGGAAGGATAGAAAGCTGAGACAAGCCTGCAGGTTGCTTCAAAGCACCCCACCAAACCAACACTGATTAGTGGCCCTACAAGTTCCATCTTGTAAATGCCTTTCCTTCCACTTCCAGGTCCATCTTGTAAACGCCTTTCCTTCCACTTCCAGGCCTATTTCCTTCTGAGATGCAAAGACCATATTCTTTCCCAGTCTTTGTAGTATGGGTTCTCTAAATCAGAGTGCCAGCTCTGGGAAGGCATGCATACTGAATAATGGCCTGTGGTTGCTAAGCAAGTCTGAGCTGCCTGGCATCTGGGGGGAGTTCTCTGGATTCTCCATGGAGTAGGTAGGAATGGAACAAATTATCTGGCCCATAGTAATGGGTTTCTGTGCTATTAGTCGAGGCAGCTTTGTACAATGGGAAAAGCATTTTTACTGGTTGTCAGGAACTCTCTAGACTTGCTCTGTCACTGTCTTTGTTTAGAGCCATGACCCTTCATAATCCTGGTTTCCTAATCAAGATAGGAGGTCAGTGAATTGGATCTGAAGCTGGTTTATCTGTATTCTTCTGGGCCATCGTAGAATGTGGGCAAGTAGGACTTGGGCATCCCCACCTCTGTTTTGGCTAGACCACTGAGGCCTTTCTCCATGTAGTTGCTTTACATCTCTGCATAAGATTTGACTTGAAGAAAATACTTGATGGCTAAAAATAATACAAACTTCCTGGGACTAGATGATCTCGGAAGTGCCCTTTCAGCTGCATAATTTTAAGGTAGCACCTGCTAATTGGATCTGATCATCTACCCAGGTCAGAGACTAACAGCTGGTGTTAAGAAGTCCTGAGGGTCCATTTCAACTCATTTCGGCAATTTGCTCACTCCTTTACATTTGACATTTGGAGTTAAGTCGGTAGCTGTGTCTGTGTGTGAGCATTTTTGTTTTGAAGTAAATTCGCTGAGCTCTAGGCAAGTGTAATGAAGGAGTTTGTCTTTTGCCTCATTTTCTCTCTGGGGTAACTACAGGATGGTACTTAGGTCTCTGAAAAAGTCTTTGTATTTAACTTAGCCTGTCTTCTCTGGGACATTTCTGGTACCTCTGTCCCCACAGGGGTCAGAGTTCCCCCTCCTTAGGGAGCCCAAGGAACTTCTACTTACTGGTGACTGGAAAAGTTAGATCTTAGTATCTTTATAAAACATATATACATTTATCTGGACTAGAGAAGGGAAGGGGAACAACAAAATGGTGAGACAAAGGACAAAGAGGGAACCTATGGAGCAGCAATACTCACAAGACAATATGTTGGAAATGATCTGTACAACTTGGGAGTGGATTGAGGAGGGAGGGAACAGAGAAAATGAGGGAAGGGATAACAAATTAGATAAGAAATGTAATCACTAACTTACTTACGTAATGGTAACCCTTATGTACATCACCTTGATAAAATTAAAAGAAAATAAAGTCATTGCATAATGGTAAATACATAAACAAACAAACAAATATATAGTGGTCAACCACGAAGATAGACAGACCCAGTGACTTTTTCTTAAGTAGGCATCTTGTATTCTAGAACATTAATACAGCTTTTCACCTATTTGGGATCACAAGTATATACCACCACATCTGGCTTGTTGGTTGAAATGGGGTTTTGCTAATCCTTTTGTTCAGGTAGGTTTCAAACTGTGAGCCTCCTGATATCCTCCTCTCAAGGGGCTGAGTTTATAGGAGTATGCCACCATACCAAGCCCTTTGTTTCTTCTGAGTTTATAGGAGTATGCCACCATACCAAGCCCTTTGTTTCTTCAGATCAACTGTATTGAGGTATAATGTACATACAACAAAGTGGTCTCATTTTTGGAACTCAGATGCACAGTTCTACACATTTTGAGAAAAAATACTCCTGTTTGCATAGCACTACAATTAGGTTGCTAGAGCCTTTCCATCAGCCATCTCTTCATCATTATTTTATTTTTATGTTTTTGAGATTGCATTTATTTTTCTTTATTACTGATGGTGTTATTTTCTTTTTAAAACTATATTTTTATTATCTTTAAGTAGTTATACCAAGGAATACAGTCATAATATTCAATGTGCATCCTTTGAAATTAGAGAGATTAAAGGAATGGGTGGAATTGGGATGGAGGCAAAGGATGAAAGGATTGATATAGATTAAGATGAAACATCATTCTTAGTCATTGTACCTACCATGTCCATATGGCAGAGTCATGGAGTACTAGACTGTTTTGAATGAGTTATATGGTACACACATATCAAAACCCACACAATTAATGCTTTATATGTTTCCAATTCACAGCTAAAGGAGATTGAAATGGGGAAACAAAGTAAATTTCTCAGTGCACATTCTTGTGGGGTACTCGACCCTAATACCTGATGCAGACCATTGGAACTGCATCCTTTGAGCAGATCTCCTTACTACAGTCATAAATGGTCATGAACAGAACAGGGTGGGAACTACCAAGTTTATATTTTACATGCATCCACAGGAAACAAGCTTCTTGAAACAGGGTGGTTTAGACAGCAAATCAGTGATAAAAATTTAAGCCATGGACTTGATTTAGCATTTCCCTTTCTTTCTTATTTTTTTTGGTGGAGGGGGTTAGTCGTAGGGCTTGAACTCAGGCCCCATTCACTGCCTTTGAGAATTTTTGCTCAAGGCTAGCACTCTATCACTTGAGCCACAGCTCCACTTCCTGCTTCCTGTTTTGGGTAGTTAATTGGAGATAAAAGCAGAATTTCCTGCCTAGGCTGGCTTCAAACTGAGATCCTCAAATCTCAGCCTCCTTAAGTAGCTAAGAATACAAATATAAACCATCGATAGCAGCTTTACCTAGCATTTTCTTGATGAAATGATGGCACTGAAGATGCCTATGTCAAAACATTCATAACAAAAAGAAGTTATCTCTTCAGAACTCTCCAAACAAGAAAAGCTGGCCATGTCCAACTGTGTCCCAATGATTACTCTTATAAATTAGGAGTGCTATACTGACAAACTTCTCAGGCAGAATCTACATAGGAATCATCTTATAGACAGCTTGTTAAAGTACAGATTTAGATATGAGAAAGGCTTGAGAATCTCACATTTCTTTTTAAATATGTTTTTATTGTAAAAATACTGTACAGAGGGGTTACAGTTACATGACCAAGGTAATAAGTACATTTCCTATCAAGCATTGTTACTTCCTCCTTAGTTTTTCCCCTACCCTTCCATCCCTCCCACCTCCACAACTATATTTTCCCCCTCCCAGCCTAAATTGTAAAGTTCGTTTTTCAACATAGTGCCTTGTACATCTCATTGTTACAATGGGTCAACCTGTATCCCTATTTAAGCATTTTATTTTTTCACTTTCCCTTCCCAAGCTAGAGAAGTATATATATAAGATGCAGGGCACCAACATCAAATACAGTGAAAACAGGGGTTATACCCTGGGGGAGGAACATACAAAGAAACAAAAAATCACATGATACATTATAAATATATTAGGAACAATAGCAAGAAAGAAAAAAACTACTTGTGTCCCTATCTTGGGGTTCATTTTGCTTAACATCATCTTATCTGGTGATATGTACATAGCTTTTGACCTTTTCTGCTTGTCGCAGACATATACTAGTATTGCAAATAAGGGAAACCAAAGGACCTATGTTTCTTTGGGCCTGGCTTATTTCACGTAATATAATTTATCCAAGTCTTTCCATTTCCTAACAAATGGGGTGATCCATTCCTGATCCATTCATCTACTGAGGGGCATTTGGTTTGGTGCCATATCTTAGCTATGGTAAATAATGCTGCAATAAACCTAATTGTGCTGGTAGCTTTTATGGTCTTGTTTGTGATCATTCAGGTATATGCCTAAAAGTGGGATTGCTGGGTCATAGGGGAGCTCTATGTGAAGTCTTTTGAGGAACCTCCATACTACTTTCCAAAGTGGTTGAACAAGTTTACACTTCCACCAACAATGCAGTAGGATTCCCTTCTGGCCACATCCCCTCCAGCATCTGTTGTTATTTTTTGATTCTAGCCATTCTAACTGGGATGAGGTAGAATCTCAAAGTTGTTTTGATTTGCATTTCTTTTTTTTTAATTGTGAAAACATGGTACAGACGGTTACAATTACATAGGCAAGATAATGAATACATTTCTTATCAAGCATTGTTGCCTCCTCCTTTGTTTCCCCTTCTCATCTCTTCCCATCTCCCACCCCCCCCACCACTCCTACCCTGCGTCAAAGTTGTAAAGTTCATTTTTTTGACATAACGACTTGTACATCTCATTGTAGCAATGGGTCTACCTGTCAGATAAGTTGATGTTAGGTGAAATGAACCCCAAGATAAGTATTCAAATGTTTTTTTCTTTCTTGCGATTGTTTCTAACATATTTACAAGATGATTTCTTTGTTGCTTTGTATGTCCCTCCCCCATAGTATAACCCCTGTATTTGATGTTGGTATAATTTGGGGAGGGGAAGGGAAAAACAAATCATTTAAATAGGGATACAAGTGGACCCATTGCAACAATGATTTGCATTTCTTTTATGGCTAGAGAAGTTGAGCATTTCTTCATATGTCTATTGGCCATTCTTATTTCCTCTTCAGAGAAGTTTCTCTTTAAGTCTTTAGAACAGTTGTTTATCCAGCAGTTGTTTCTTTGAGGATTTGTTGTTGGGGGATTTAATTTTTTTAGTTCCAGCTATATTTTAGATATGAGATCCTTGTCTGTTGTATGGCTAGTGAAGATCTCCCAATCTGTGGGCTTTCTATTGATCTTGCTAGCTATGTCCTTTGCCATGCAAAAGCTCTGCAACTTCATGCAATCCCATTTGTCCAACCTGTGCCAAGGAGACCTAGGGTTTCTCCTATTCTATCCTGTAATGTTTTCAGAGTGTCTGCTCTGACTTCGAAGTCTTTGATCCATTTGGAGTTGATTCCGGTGCAGGGTGTTATATAAGGATCTAACTTTATTTTTCTACAAGTGATTAACCAATTTTTCCAGCACCATTTACTGAAGAGGCTGTCTTTCTTCCATTCTATTTTTTTAAACTCCCTTATGGAACATTAGGTGGCTATAGATCTGTGGGTTCATTTCTGGATTTTCAATTCTATTCCATTGGTCCTGAGGTCTGCTCTTGTGCCAGTACCAAGCTGTTTTGATTACTAGGGCTTTGTAGTAGAGTTTGAAATTTAGTATTGATATTCCTCTAGCACTATTCTTTCTGTTAAAGATTGTTTTTGCTATTCGGGTCTTTTATTGTTCCGTATGAATTTTTGGATTGCTTCTTCTATTTCATTGAAGAATGAGGTTGGAATATTGATAGATATTGCATAGAATTTGTAGATAGCCTTGGAAAGTTTTGCCATTTTCAAGATGTTGATCCTTCCAATCCAGGAGCATGGGAGGTTTTTCCACTTCCTTTTTCAGGTTTTTAAAGTTTTCATCATAGACATCTTTCGATTCTTTAGTTAATTCCTAGGTATTTATTTATTTATTTTGGTATTTTATTTTTTATGGGGTTATTACAAAGGGAGCTGCTTTCCTGATTTCAGCCATGCTCTTCTCATTGTTGGCATACAGAAAAGCCATTGATTTTTGAGGGTTAATTTTATACCCTGCTACTTTGCTAAAGTTTCAAAACAGCTTGAGTAATTTGGGAGTGGAGTCCATGGGATTCTTTAAATACAACATCATGTCATCTGCAAAGAGGGAGAGTTTTACTTCAGCTTTCCCTATTTGGATCCCCTTTATGTTTGCATCTTCTCTTATTGCTGTAGCTAAGCATTCTAATACTAAATTGAAGAGAAGTGGAAAGAGTGGACATCCTTGTCGCATTCCTGAGTTTAGAGGAAATGGCTTTAGTTTTTCACCATTAAGTATAATGCTGGCTATAGGTTTGTCATAAACAGCCTTAATTGAGGAATGTTCCATGGATTCCCTAGTTTTTCCAGAGCCTTCATCATAAATGAGTGTTTGGTCTTGTTAAATGCTTTTTCTGCATCTATTGAGATAACCATGTGGTTCTTATCCTTGCTCTTGTTGATGGGATGAATTATATTAATTGATTTGCATATATTGAACCAGCTTTGCATCCCTGAAATGAATCCTGTTTGATCATAGTGCATGATTTTTTTTGACAAATTGTTGAAGTCTAATGGCCAAAATTTTGTTGAGAAATTTTGCATCGATGCTCATCAAAGAAATGGGTCTATAGTTCTTTTTCTTTGATGAGTCCCTGCCTGGTTTGGGAATGAGGGTTACGATAGAAAGAGTACAGTAGTGAACCTTTACTTTCAATTTCATTGAAGAGTTGGAGGAGTATTGGTGTGAGTTCTGCTTTGAAGGCCTTGTAGAATTCCACCGTAAATCCATCCAGTCCTGGACTTTTCTTAGCTGGGAGGTCTCTTATTGCTGTTTCTATTTCAGTGCTTGATATGGGTCTTTTAAGTTGTTTTAACTCATCCTGGTTTAGTTTTGGTATGTTGATATTTGCTAGGAAATCATCCATTTCTTCCAGGTTCTCAAATTTATTAGCATAAAGTTTTGAGAAATAGAGAATCTCACATTTTCTTTTGAACAGCAGTTAAGCAAAATTAAGTATATTCTTTATAAAAAATTCCCTTGAGAGTTCTTCTTTATCTTAAGGGAAGCACACACACACACACACACACACACACACACACACACACACACGACTGCAGTTTGGTCACAGATAATCAATGAAAGCATCCTTAACTTGATCACCAAAACCTTAAAGATGAGACAGATTCCTGGACATGGATTGATTGGTCACACTCAGAAACCACAACTGAATATTTTATTGGCTTAGATTTGCCAGCTGGAATTAGATACCACAGGATTGAGTATTTTGATTGACTTTATAACTGGGTCAGTCAAAGTTTCAGGTCCCAGGGAAGGGTAATGTTGCAGTGAGAGATTTTCATTTTGTGCTGCCAGAATCACTTTTGGCTAGTGATTGATTGATAGATCCCAATCCAAATCCAATTGCTCATCTTTTCTGCCCAGGAGGATTGAGGATTTATTGATCTCCATCCAAGCTCATCTAGGGAGAACAATACCACTATAATGGAGAGAGAGCCACTTGGGGTCCTGCATTGTGCTGCTTTTGTTTTTCCTGCCAGCTTCAGACCAAGGCTTCATCTACAGAACTTTCAGCGTCTGGCAGGCATGATGCTCTGCCTTAGACAAATTGGATTCACCATTCCACTGCATGTCCTTTGATGGCAAATTCACTTAGGCACATTGCAGTCATACAAATGCAGGCTGACCCAGTTAGCTCTACATGCGTTGTGAAGCCAGTTAATTGTATATCCACTAATTGCATAATTCATTTATTAATGAACGGAATTAAAATCCAAGTGCTGCAAGTCCTCTTTAGAGCATCGGGATTAGTGAGAAGCGAAGCCTTGGAAGAATTTCACTTTTCTGATCCATGATCTCCCCCTTTCTAACACTTACTCTCAATCCTTTTTTCATTTGGGAAAAGATTAATTTTATGAAACAAGTAAGGAAGAGGCAGAAAGAACAGCTATATTACCATTGATATAAATAATCCTTTCTAACCAGCTGCATAATATTAGAGTATAAATATTGGGAAGAAATTAGGGTACAAATATTGATACATTGAATTAATGCTCCAATTCTCAAATCTGAGAATACATGTTTGAGTCTGAAAGGTGTCCAGATTTTTCTTGTATACCTCAGATACCTCCTGGAAGGACTGCCAATATTTCTGTTCTCTAAAAGTGATATACTCTGAACTTACCGCTGGAATTTCCCAAAAATCTGGGCTTGGATGCTAGCTAACTCCTTCAGAATTCAGTTGCATCTGTCCACTGTCAGAAGGGAGAAATAAAGGTTTGGTGTTGACTTCAGGAACAGTCTACCCTAGGCATCTGTTCTGTTGGCCCATTGCTGGTTTGTGGGTGTGAATCATCTCATTAATTTCTTGCTTCTTAGCCAAATACATCATTCCTAGTGTAGTGTAGGAATAGACGCTCTAGTCTTAGATTGGGCTTTTGCAGAAGATCTTGAGGTAAGAATTTGAGAGAAAATAGTTTATGTAGAAAATGTCATCAAAAAGCATTAGAAGGGTAGTAGGGACATAAGACAGAAATGAGAAGGAGATCAATAATGGATATATTCCCAAGTAAATTTATTTGAGCTAAGTCTATTTGGGACCCTTTGGAGATTTTAGAGATTTCTTAGTAGTCTCACCAGAGGTGTAGCAGCTGTTGAATTTATTTCACAATTCTCATGTACTATGGACTAGGGGCTTCCCTTAGGAAAATTAACGTCTTGATATTTGTAGGTAGTTGTTCTTCAGTGATATGAGAGAATGTTGTCAATAAGATTCTATGGACATGTTAGGGAGCAAAAAGGGTCAAGAATATATCAGTGGGGTGCTGATAGCCTAGAGTGCTAAACCAAGACTCTTTTTATCAGGTTGACTTTCTCCTTTATTTCTGATTCCCTTAAGACCTAAAGAATCTCACATCAACCCAATTTAATTGCTTTCATTCTGTCTGTATTGTGGAACCAGAATACAGTGACCTCTAGAAAAAAACTTTCTTCTAGAGGAATATTTTCCTATCCCATTCCTTATTTATACCCCTATACTTTAATACCTTAATTTTTGCTAAGGATTAAGTCTCTTTGAAGAGAAACACACGGTGCATCATAAATTATTTTTTAAAAACATACTCATATCCATAGGAGGAAGTTCTGTTCATGTCCTGAGACACAAGTTAAAAATTTATCTGCCAGGGGGACAATTTCCAATAACTGGGTTGAAAAACTCTTCAATAATAATGACAATAGTTCTTTACCTTTCTACTACTTTTTCTTTTCTTTTTTTTTGCCGGTTATGGGGCCTGAACTCTGGGCCTGGGTGCTGTCCCTCAGCTCTTCAGCTCAAGGCTAGCACTCTACCACTTGAGCTGGTTTTTCTGCTTATACGGTGCTGAGAAATCAAACCCAGGGCCTCAGGCTTGTGAGGCAAGCACTCTACCACTGAGCCACTTCCCATCCTGACCTTTCTACTGCTTTTATAATTTCCAATCTACTTATATTTTCTGAGTTGATTCTACCAACCTTCTGGGAAAGAGGCATTATTAGATATTTTCAAGAAGAAAACCAAATATTTCAAAGGATAATTCAGACCCTGAGGCAATGCAGAATAATAATAATAAACTCTCAAGACTTCAAATCAGTTGATTCAAGTCCAAGTTTTGGCTCCTTTGTATACAAGTTGTGTGCCCCAAGACAATTTGCTGGACCTCTCTAAGACTGTTTTCGAAAATGTGGTAAAACATGTTTGTGATATCAATCCACTGGATTGGAAGTATAAATGGAAATATAAAGGAGTCAAAGGCCTATGGGAAGTGCTCATGGCCTGCTATTATTACTAATAGTAGTTGTCTGTCAAATTTGCCCCAAAGTACCAAGGATTGAGGCCCTGCCCTCTGATTGTCCTTCTTACATTCCTCTCAGTCATTCAATGGTTCAGAAAAAAATCCTGCAAGTCCATAGTGCATGATGTAGGGAGGTGGATCCCAAAATAAAGTTAAAAAATTGGTGGTAGTGTATGCCTGTAATATCAGCACATGAGAGTCTAAAGCAGAAGACTTGAGAATTGAGAGTTTAATTCCAGGCTGAGCTAGAGAGACCCTGTCATAAAGAAAGAAAAGAAAAGGAAATAAAAAAAGAGAAAGAAAGATGGAAGGAAGGAGGGAAGGAAGGAAGGAAGGGAGGAAGGGAGGGAGGGAGGGAGGGAGGGAGGGAGGGAGGGAAGGAGGGAGGGAGAGAAGGGAAGGAGGAAGGAAGATTGGTCTGATGATTGATTAATAGAAATAAAAAGGATTGCTAGATTTATAGAGCTGCAGCTTCAACAAATGCCATGTACCCAGTATAAAACTATCTCTTCCAGAATAAATTTGCTTTTTTATGCTGAGAAGAAGTTGAATGAAGCTTTCAGGGTCTTGGTGTCACTGCATCATCTTTCTGTCCTTGAATGAAAAGAGAGAGAAGATTTGCCTTATTACGGGAGAAAGGGCCAAATGTGCTTGCTTTCAAGTATAGAATGAAATGCAATGCATATTCTCAATGTAGGGCTTCATTTTGATTACCATTCTATAGAAGAAGAACAGAAAGCAGTCGCCCATCCCCACCCAAGATCCCCTCCACCTTTTTTTTTATTTGTTATTGAAGCAAATGAAGCCAATTGTTGGAAACTTCTGTGCAGCCCTGAATGCCTCAATTGTGACTCTCACAGAGATTAATGCATTTAATTTACCTCTTTGGTATATTCGAGATGCTATTCATCAGCCAGTTGGGAGTTTCTTGCTCTATAGGCTGTGTGGAGAGACACACTGGTTGTCTCTGCATGGACCTGCTTTATAGGACTTTGGCTGTGCTGGGAAGGAGGCAGGAGGGCTCTGTGTCTTCTGACTCCTTCCTCCTCCTCCACAGAGGGCCATTAGGAAAAGAAAATGGGAAAGAGCTAACATATAGGGAAAGACAAGCACAAATGTTGTTGTTTACCATCTTTCTAGGTACTGCTTTTTCCCATAATGTTCTCATCAGTGAAGAAGTCACTTCCATTTAAAGTGAACTTCCCCTTCAATGGCATGCATTAAGGGGAATAAATAGTTTTCTTTATGGATCAAGCATGTTTAACTTTCCTGATTTTAAGTATTAGCACTGGTCTAATGCAGGATAAAAGATGCAACACTTCCTTTCCTTGCTTGTTTTCAGGCATATAATGAGTATCTACTTTATGCCTGCTGTAAAGGATGGAGTAGGGGCAAGACACGTGATCCTGCACTACTGGTTCCTCTAGATTGCTGAGTGAAGCGGGTCATACCTAAACAACCACCCAAGAATCTACCAAATCACAATGTTCATAAATGGAAGAAGAGAAGCATTTGGGAGATCTCTACTAACCTCCACTGAAGGGAAATTCTTCATGAGGAAATGTAAGATTTCAGGGAAATCACCGGATTTCAGGCAAGTTCTTCCTGAGGAAATGAAGTTTAACTTCTATTTTGCAGGATGAGTGAGAACCAAGATGAAAGGAACACTTAATGATTGAGGGGAGAATAGACCCCTGACCAACAGCCCATCCACACCATGTCAAACAAGATGTGACGATTCATTTGGTTATATCTTTTCACTTGAAATTGACTTAGAGACAACACCCATGAATTCCCAAAGGACACACACTCTTTCTTCTATGATACATTATTTCCTCAGTTTTCAGTGGCTTCCTTGTCCTAAAAATCTTGTAGAATGAAGCTACTTTCCTATTTATTTTCAGAATTTCCTGGGCACATATCCTTAATATGTGGCCACGGATGGTTCTTCTCACTCTTGTGTAAGGATAGAGGGATGTTATAGTAACTCCTCACCATACCCTCCAGCCCTACCATGCACATCTTTCTGTAGGAAATTACTCTATGTCTTTAGAGCTTGAGAAGTGGGGCTTTGACCAGGACTTCCTCACATGACTTTATATAAGATAAAAAAAAGCAGAGATAAATGCTTATAAGATTTCCTACTCATGCACAGATTTCCTCTTGATATTTTGAAAACATCACCAAGATGTTATCTCTAACGGTAAATTTTATCCAACTGAATAGATTAGATCTGCAGATCTTTTAGGCCAAAGCAAGGGCTCAAATTCCAGTTCTTATTTTACTATCACATAGGGACGGTTCCTCCATTGGCCAGGGCCATTGTGCATGTTTCAAATCCAAATTCCAGTACAAAGTGAACCCTCATTTGCTACATGACCCAGGAACTTATTATTCCTACTAGGGACACAATTACTCTGGCTTCCAGTATGACTGTTGCAGTCATAGCCCTGATTCCTGTATGCATGTGAGATGATACTTCGAGCAGGCCTGAGGAGGGACCTGTCTGAGACAATTTGTTATTGACTTGCATCTCCAGTTGCATGGCTTGGGCTGAGGAACAGAATGCAGAGGCCTTCCTCAAATTCTTTTAGCACCCTGACGTGTGAACTAGAGAAAACCATGGTGTCTCCCGTGACTAAAATGGGAAATTTTGTCAAGTTGGAATTGTTACAGCTGTGTGTCCCTCCCTGCTGTCCCAGACTCTGATGGCAGAGATGCTGAGCTCTCCAGAGGAGAAATGCGAGGAGTGATGTGGGACCCTCTGAAGACTTCATCATTCACTTGGGGATGTTGGCACAGAGTCAAGTTAGTTCTTATGTGACATTAAAAACCTCACTTCAGTGAGGAAAACAAACAGATAAAGAACACCCGCTAATGACTTTGGAAGGCCAGAGAGCAGCTGAAGTATTGTTTTTCTGAATGCAAAAGATTTTAAACGGCATTTCCAATAATGAATAAGTCACCCAATTATGGCACTCTCCTCATTCTGAACACCTGTCCCAGTGATTCACGATCCCCAGAGTGACTTTTATTTTTAACAATATTTATTATCACAAGTGTTATCACATTAGATGAAATCAGCTGGAGATGAAGATGGCATTCACTCACTGCTGTGCTGATGGCATCCAGGCATCCTGGATTGAAGGGTTCTTTCCTCCTCCGTTGGAGATAGCCCAGCTGCGCCTAGCTGCCATTTCTGTCGGTCCCCAGCAGACAAGGAAGATCATCTCATAACTGACTTACAGAGTTAGATCTTGTGAAAATTCCCCGTGACTGTCACCTCAAAGGCTCCCTAAGAAATTCACAGAGCACTTGCCGAAGACAAGGCTAAGAGCAGCTCCCACTTAGCATCCAAAGGCTAGTGCTTTGGGGAATGGGATATTCTGTCATGGCCACATAGCTTTTCTCATTTGTTCTTGGGGAACTAAAGGGAAACTTCAAGAAGGCAAAGGGAGAATAACACAGAAATGCCCTTTTTTCAGGTTCTTCAGATGTGTCCCAGAAATCAGCCTAAGCACTTTTATACAATTTTTACCCATGACCCTAAGAATCCACTTGTCACTTGTCCTCATATAGGATCTGGCAGGGAGCAAAAAGCTAGCCTGCAGCTGGGGTACACTTTATAAACACAATGTTCTTGGAGCCGGGGCAGTGGCTCAGCAGTAGAGCAAGGCCTTGAATTCCAAACCCACTTTCAAACACACACACACACACACACACACACACTGTTTTAGTTGTTGATTCAGTATGTGATAAAAAGCCTGCTGGGCTGGGAAGGTGGCTCAGTGGTTGAGTGCTTGCCTTGTATGCATGAGGCCCTGGGTTTGATTCTTCAGCACCACATAAGCAGAAAAAGCCAGAAGTGGCACTGCGGATCAAGTGGTAGAGTGCTAGTCTTTAGCTGAAGAGCTGAGGGTCAGTGCTCAGAGTTCAGGCCCCATGATGGACCAAAAAAAAAAAAAGTCCTACTATGCATTTTTATGTGATCTTATGCATACCGAGTTTGAAACAAGACAAAGGTCCTCTAAGTAAGGTAATTCTGGTTCTTTCTCCAACTAGGGAAAATAGCCATGGAAATCAATAGTTTAGATAGGAGTGATAATAACAGTATTTTCAGTCTTTGGTGACTATTGAGCTGTTCAATCTATAGACATTTTCTAACAAAAATGTTAAGACACAGGAGTATCTAGATCAAGATTTCATGGGCTTGTGATCCATGTGGGACTTAAAATGGGAAGGTAGTGTCCAGAGTACCAGCACATAACCACGGTGCTGGACAGCTTCCCAAGACAAGAGTAGCAATGATGAAATAAGTACCATTGATTACATGCTTCAACTGCAGGCTAACCAATGTGTTACACATTTACCATATATTATTCAATGCTTAGAACTACCCAACTCTTGGCTGTATAAAACAGATTTAAATCGAAAAGGAATTTAACATAAGCAGTTTATAAAATGAAACACCATAGACCAGTTCCTCAGATCACAGTGGTTAGAATGAGAGACATGGTCATTGTCAGGATTTTCTTTCTTTCCTCATCTTGTTTATCGTTTCTTTGTATCTTTTCCTCTTTCTACTCCCTCTCATCCCTTTTTCTCTATGTTCACATCAGCTTCATTGGTGTCTGTAGTAAACACCAGATGTTTTCACAGAGTGAAAGCAAAGAAACCCAGAATCCTGGGCTTATATACCTACTCCTTTACTGTCAGGGTCAAAGGCTTTACCTCAGCTCTAAGAAACTTCAGAGTAAGGACATGGATTGTCTTGTCTTATATCAAGTGTCTACTCTAAGTCTACATACTACAGCCAGAAAATGGCTGCCATTTTTATCCATAACACTCATTGGATCAGAAAGTATAGTAAAGGGAATGAAAAAGAGAGAAATGACCAAGAGAATCATTAGGAAATTAATAAATTAATGTGAGAAGCGGAAGTATGGATTTGTTGATGCCTTTTTTTAAGTGAGAAATTGGGATGAAGCCAAGGTAAGTAAGTTGCTTGAAATATCATCTGATGATAAGTGATCCAACTGACACATAACTGTCTAGATTCTTCCATATAGACCAAAAGCCATATTGATACATCAAAAATGCTAAGCTATTTATAAGTCCTCAGGGAAGAGATTATGCTCACCTTATTAAAGGAAAGAACAGGCTTTAGGAAGGTAGTAAGGGGATTATTCCATAGAAGGCTGACCAGAGGCCTTCTGACATCTTGGAGGTGAAAGGGGAACATAGTCTCAATGGGGTAGAATGCTTGTTGCCTGACTCTGTTCTCTGTGGATCCTTGGCACTCAGATCACAGTACTGCTCTGTGGTTGGTACAAGGGGATTTGTAGCACTTTCTTTATGGAGGCCATGCCTGTGGCTACTTGGTAAGAGCTTCCTCTGAAGAGCAGCATGATGACAACTCATCAGTATGCCATCAGAAACAAAGAAATCTATATCTATCTATCTATCTATCTATCTATCTATCTATCTATCTATCTATCTATCTCTATGTATATCTATATCTATCCATCTATCTTGGTCAGTTGTGGGGCTTGAATTCAGGGCCTGAGCACTGTCCCTGAGCTCTTTTGTTCAAGGTTAGCACTCTACCTCTTTGAGCCACAGAACCATTTCTGGTTTTCTGGTGGTTAATTGGAGATAAGAGTCTCAGTGGATTTTTCCTTCCCAGGCTGACTTTGAACCACAATCCTCATATCTCAGCCTCCAAGTAGCTAGGATTACAGGCATGAGCCATCAGTACCTGGCTGAGATATTCATAATTTTTCATCAAACCTGGACAGCAAAGTCTCAGCCTATACTCTCTTCCTTGTCTTAGGTTCACCATAGTTTGGGAATGGAAAAAGTTAGTATGAACCATGTCTAAAAGAGCCTAGGGGCTGGGAAGGTGGCTCAGTGGTAGAGCGCTTGCCTTGCATGCCTGAGGCCCTGGGTTCGATTCCTCAGCACCACATAAGCAAAAAGAAAAAAGCCAGAAGTGGCGCTGTGGCTCAAGTGGTAGAGCACTAGCCTTGAGCTGAAGAGCTGAGGGACAGCGCCCAGGCCCAGAGTTCAGGCCCCATGACCAGACCCAAAAAAAAGAAAAAAAGAAAGAGCCTAAAACAAAAGTGGACAATACATGAAGCCCTAGGGGAGCAATTCTCTGAATTGTATGGTCACGCAAACATCAACTACTTCTTCCTAGGCAGAATCTGAATTACATTCTCTAAGAAATAGCTTCAGTCTCAGTCAACTCTTTCCTTCCTTCTGTTTTAGATTTCTGATCCTCTTCACTGACTGCTATTCATACAGTCTTATTTACTAATCAGCATCTTAACCTTCCCCTCTGCTCTTCTCCCTCTAGTCATATTCCCATGTTTCCTGGCTTTACTTCCTTCTTGTATGAAGCCAAGAAGTGGACCTTCTTCCTGTTCTTTCTGCTAACTGGGCTGGAATATTAGGAATGTGTCCAGTCTCTATTGTGAATTTAACTTCAAGCGCTTCTCCAAAGAATGCTGTGAGTATCCCCTCAGGTCATCTTGCCCACTCTACTCTAGGAAAACAGTACCTTTTGCTTATTGATAAACTTGGATTTGTATCTCTGCTTTGCCATTAAAAGAGAGCACTTCGACTTTTCAATAATTCCCAGAGCTCATCATATAGTCGTGTGTGTGTGTGTGTGTGTGTGTGTGTGTGTGTGTGTGTGTGTGTTGACAGGACTACAGATTCTAAAATATGACACCTTGGCTTTTGAGAAAATAGCAGAAGCAAGATGGGCACACTTACCTCCCTCTTGACTCCACTGTTTTCTCCAAATCAGGTGATAGAACTCTCCTGTGAGAAGAGCCCTCCTTATACCTAAAGGAAGAGAATGTTTTTATTCTTTTTTTCTTTTTTCTGGTCAGTCTTGGGGCTTGAACTCTGGGCCTGGACGCTGTCCCTCAGCTCTTCAGCTCAAGGTGAGCACTCTACCACTTGAGCTACAGCGCCACTTCCTGTTTTCTAGTGGTTTATTGGAGATAGGAGTCTCATGGTCTTTCCTGCCGGGGCTGGCTTTGAACCTCGATCCTCAGATCTCAGCCTCCTGAGTAGCTAGGATTAAAGGCGTGAGCCACCGGCGCTGGGCGAGAATGTTTTTATTCTTGAAGATGCAAGTTCATAGATACAACCTGAATAAACTGGCCTTGTGAAACCTTCTCCTAATTTATCAGCATTAGGTCATTCCCTCTTTGTCCAAACATAGTCTTCTACAAACAGTCTATTCTTTGTCAACCCTAAGTATAAACATAAATTTTTCTGTTTTGGTGAGCATTTAAAAGGCTGTCAGAGAAAACCTACATTAAATAAAGGTATATATTTTTCTCTTGCCAAGGGTCAACAATGAGCTTATAATGTGAAAAGATATTTCCTAACAGTGCATATGCATACTTATGGGGCTTGTACATATATGTCTATATATGTCTATACATATGTCTATATATGGCAATATATATGGAACCTCAACCTGCAGTAGGACCATGTCCTGAGAAACTCATCACAAGTAGAAAATATGTTAAGCAGAAAGTACCTTTAATACTCATAAACTACCTCACATAACATTTAGACTATCATACTTTCAGTGTGCTCAGAACACTCATATCTGCCTGCAGTTGGTCAAACTGTCCAATGTGAAGCCTGTTTTATCAGAAACCGCTAGACACCTCACATGGTCTACTGAATAGCAGAGAGTAAAAAATAGAATGGCTGAAAGGACATGTTTTTTTTACCCTATTGTAACATTAAATCATTCTAAATCCATGTATTCATTTTTAGATATTAGGTAGATGACACAAGGAAGGTTATACAATAGAAAGAATGTTAATCTTTGCTGTCAGTTATAATTTGTGATTTGAAGAAAAACATATAATGTTTCTAATTCTTCATTCTCATCTGGAAAATGAGAATGACAATATTGGCAAAGAGTTTATTAGATGGTACAGGATCCACTATTGGTAATTGTTAAAAAGCAAAGTGAGGGCTGGGAAGGTGGCTCAGTGGTAGAGTGCTTGTCTTGAGCTGAAGAGCTGAGGGACAGCGCCCAGGCCCTGAGTTCGGGCCCCAGAACCCACAAAAAAAAATAATAAATAAAAACAAAAGCAAAGTGCCTTCACATAAAATAAAATGCAAATGAGAACAAAAGAATAGAAAGGAGAACTCTAGTTTCACTTCAAAACACTCTAGAGGCAGAGCCAGACCTAGCATAGAAGCTCCCAGAAAAATCCCCTCATAAAGGAATCTCAGGTTTTGTCTTTGCTGTTAAGACATTTGAGATGGTTTAGCCAGCTGCAGGATGCATCCGGCTTTCACTTCCCTCCAGGGGTCAGAAGTGGAGTCACACTTGACTGCCAGTTGCTGTCAATCAAGTGTGTGGAGTGGGTGGGTGGTTCTACCTGACCTCCTTGTGGTTAATGGAGCTCATGCTAGTAAACTCAGCAGCTGCACTTTATTTTTTGTCGGATGTGGGGCTTGAACTCAGAACCTGGGTGCTGTCCCTGAGCTCTTTTGCTCAAGTCTAGCACTCTACCACTTTGAGCCATAGCTCCAGTTCCAGTTTTTTGAGTGGGTAATTGGAGATAAGAATCTCACAAGCTTTTTTCTGCCTGGGCTGAATTGGAACTACAATCCTCAGACCTCAATCTCCTGAATGGCTAGAATTACAGGTGTGAGCCAACAGCGCCTGGCCAGAGCTGCTCTTTGTTCTCACATACGAACACTAGCTCCTTACAGGTGCTTTTAATAATTCTCAACCTAGAAGGCCAAAGCAAAAACAAAACAAACAAACAAGAAAAAGAGGCACAGAACTCAGCTACCCTTTTCCCCATCCAGAGTCTAGCTGCCTAGCAGGTAGAGAACAAGGCAGTCCACTGGCTCTAACTCTCCTAGGAGCTTCTGTTAGCAGGTAACAAAGAATTGGACTCTCTGGGACTCTTAAGCTATCCCCCCGGAAACCAGCTCCACTCAAAAGTTTTTAATTAAGATACTCCCACCTTCCTAAAAGTAGGGAAGAAAAAAAATCGATAAACACTAAATAGTTACAATCCGTGGATCAAAGTGATTTTAAATAAGGTTATCTTCAGCTTAGTCTCTCTCTGGCATTCTGCAACCACAAGCAAAAGAATGGCATACTAGTTTCTTTAGGAAGTGGGGAATGGTATGTCTCAAATGTACCATATAGAACACTTGCATGTGCGTTGCTTCATTTATTTCATACAGAGATCAATAGTTGGATTTATCATTAAGTAGGGACATTTCAAAATCTATATCCAAATCCTTCTTCTATTATTCCTGGTGCCAGAATCTATTTGTTAAGGTTAGAAATTTGGGATGAGGTGTGAGTGGAGAATGAATTAGCATAATTGATTCTGAAATCAAACCTCTGTCTGTTCTTACCCATGTGAGCTGGAAAATTTCTCCCCTTATCTTAGATCTGAACTCATGCCTTCTCAATACAATTTTCCTGTTTCAGAGTTTTCAGTGTTGCCCATACCAGAACACCCTCTACTCCACTGGTGTTCCTTAACACTGTAGATACTTACTGTGTTGTCTTATTTATTGTCTGTTTGCCTCTGAATGATATCAGAGGTATTAGGGCTGGAAGAATGCCTAGCATTAAGAGAGATCTCAGTCAATGTTTGTTGAAGGAGTGCCAGTTGTTAAGAGAGGTCTTTTACAGGAACCCCAAAGGTTCAAGTTACACCTCTACCACTCAGCAATGTTCAAGCCTTGGTCAATGCTTTATTCTGTCTCCATGTACCCCTGATCTGCCAAATCAATATGGGGGTGATAATATTAGTCCTAACTTCCCAGAGCTTCAATTTCAATAAAAGTGTGTAATTCGTCCAATACAGAGCTTGACCCAAGGTGTGTACTTTACAAGTGTTTGAGATGACGGTTGTTATTAATAGTGATACCCAATAATTACTAAGTACTTACTATGCACTAGGTCCCATTCATGAGGATGTAAAGTGGTTATAGTACTATTTGGCATATATTAAAGTGCATGATAAGCATTAGCTACCATTTTATCTATTTTAATGCACAAAACTGCACAGTGTTGTGGCTGCTATTATTTTTGTTTGGGTTTCAACTTGGCAAGATTACTTAACCCTCAAAGGCAGCCTTCTGGTAAGTCTTAAATCCATGGAGCCATTCCCCAGAACCACAGACAGTGGGTTGCTTATGGAATTACTGACCTCAGTCCTATACCGATGGCATGGGGAGTGATTGCAAAGGGCTGTTCTTTTCTTACCTGGCTGTTAGTGTTAGTGGCTGTAAGAGGAAATTCTGAGATTCCTTGGATCATCACCTCCCACTCAAAATTCAAATTCATCCAAGCTTATTTGCTCTTTTGTAAGGATGAGTTATGTGCAATTTATCCTATGGGTCCTGTTGATTGAAATTGTTTAAATTGGCTCAGTACACACACTGTAAATCTGGAGCAGAAAGCTTTAAGTTTGAGAACTGAGGCTGTGGCTTTCCCCTCAGGGCTTTCACTAAATATGCTGCCCTATAAAACCAAATTCCCACCTATCCCCTTCTTCATTGATTGCGATACAGAGCCATATGGAGTATCCCTGCTTAGCTGAGGCTGACAGGGCCCAAGAAGAGGCACCACATGACCACAATGGGGCAGTGAGAGGAGAGGAAGCAAACACCATCATCTTCTTAGAATGTCAAAGTCAAGATGGATTTGTAGAAGCAAAGACGGAAGAGGGAGGCAGTCAGCAGGTGAGCAGGACCATCAGGTTTGATTGGCAGCATCACCTCCAGGGATGCTCCCAAACAGAAGTCACTATGAGGTTGAGGTTTCTTTCTGCTTCATGGTCTCAAGTCCCCTCGTGCTCCAGCAAAGACAGGTCAGCATTGCAAGGAAGGCTGCTGCTGTTGAGAACACAGTGCTGAGATCTTCAGGCCCAATCCAGAGCTGATCCACAGGCTACTCAAGAAGGGCTTTGCAAGGAGATAGACGAATAATCAAGCTCTGTTCTACCTCATTATCAAACTATGCAAAATAGGAGTCATTCAAATGGGATAACTGAAGAAATCAGTTAGGGACGGTGTTGGAAGGGGAGATACAAGGGAGGGAAATCTATAATGTAACAGTGGAAGGTAAAGGCCAACATATAAGCTAATGTAGGTCTTCCAATAGTATGAGAAGAGAACAATCAACAGCATGTATGGAGATGAAAGAAAGAGAGGATGGGAAGCTGGGAGCTAATAGCTCATTTCTGTAATCCTAGCTACTCAGGAGGCTGAGACCTGAGAATCATGACTCAAAGCTAGGCCAGGCAGGAAACCTTGTGAGATTCTTACCACAAATGGACCACCAAAAAGCCCAAAGTGGCGCTGTGGTAGATTACCATCCTTGAGCAAGAAAGCTAAGAAACAGTACCCAGACCCTGAGTTCAAGTTCAATTACCTGCACACATATGCACATACAAAAAAAAAAAAAAGGATGGAAGATGCCCTGAGAGAAAAGATGAGGGGGGAAGTGAATGGGAAAGACAGAAATGGGCCTACTAACATAGATACATCCCTCTCTCCCTTGGAGGCCCAGGTATTGGTCATGGTTATCTGCCCTAGGTGATTTCATTGCTACCCCATTTGTCTGAAACAAAGCTGGAGGCTGGGAATGTGGCTTAGTGGTAGAGTGCTTGCCTAGCTTGCTGGAAGCCCCGAGTTTGATACCTTAGTACCACATAAACAGAAAAAGCTGGAAGTGGAGCTGTGGCTCATGTGATAGAGAGCTAACTTTGAGCAAAAGAAGCTCAGGGACAGTACCCAGGCTCTGAGTTCAAGCCCCAGGACTAGAAAAAAAGCTGATAGAATGCCCATCAGGACAACTTGAGCAAAGTGGGGACAGATAGCATGTGTCCTTACGAGTTCTGGAAAGGCCTTTTCTGCCACCATATAAACTCCATAGCATACTTCTTCTTCCCCTTCATTTTCAACCTAAATATCCTAGTTCAGTGTCAGTCTTCAGATGTAAATAGCAAATTGGTCTCTGCAGGGTATCTGTTTGGATAGCAAATGTTAAGAAGGATGATAAGCCTAATTGCTCCTCTTTCTCATGAGTTTATCAGTACCTGGCTTAACTGTCCCACTGGAGGAGACAAGGAGAGTGAAGGTTCTGAGACAGAAGAGGCAGCTGGTATCTAGGTCTCCAGGGGAAGTAGTAGGTACTACTGGTGTGGAGGCTGAGGGGGTGGAGCAGGCAGGAGTTTTGCTGGGCTGAGAAAGTACTAAGCAAACTGAGAAAGAAGCCCAGTAATATGAGAGACTGTGCACACTCCTCAGAAAACAAACAGGCCGGTCCCAAGTGAAACCACTGCTTGTGCTATTTCTGTTGTAGATACCAAGCCATTCTGTACACAAGAAATTTCTCTTCCACTATTTCTTTCCTATCTGTGGAAGATGGAGTCTCCAAACTCCCAAACACCTTTTCTTGTTTATTTGTTTCTAATGAGGACCAGCTATGCTGACAAGTTTCTTAGAGTGTGATAATAAAATACAGGTGAAAAGTAGATGGATTTTTTTCTCAGTCTTTCTTGCCTCAAAAATATTCCTGCCATATAATAAAACTAAAGATAAACAATACTTGATTATGCAGCACACTTGAGTTGATGTGACAATGATGCCAAAGCTGTTCCTTCTTTTTCCTTTTGTTCTTCCTGTTTCCTCTTCTTGAGTTGTACTGAAAGAAAAAAAAAAAAAGAAGTAAAGTAGAGCCAAGGGATCAGCAGTGGGGTAAAGAGAGAAGAGGAAGATGAAAGAAAGAGGGATGAAGGAAAAGGGAAGCATGGGAGGGGGTGAGTGCAGGCTGTGGTCATTGTCTGGCAACTTTTATTAGTGAATTCAAATGTTAAAAAGAAAACACCTACCAGCTACTGGTGGTTCCTGCCCATGATTCTCGCTACTCAGGGGGCTGGAATCTGAAGATCTGAATTCAAAGCCATTTCAGGCACCAAAGTCCATGAGACTCATCTCAAATTAACCAGCAAATGCCAGAAGTGGTGCTGTAGTTTAAGGGGTAGAGTGCAAGCCTGGAGCACAAAAAACAACACAAAACAAAACAAACAAAAAACCCCATAAAGCTCTGAGTTCAAGCTCCGGTACCAGTACAAAAATGTAGAAAGAACAAAAAGAGACTCCTTATCACTATTTTTAAAATTAGGAGGTCCTTTTCTTTTTTAATAGAATGAGGAGATACTGTGGAGATGACAAAGAGTGGGCCTAACTATAACTTTAGAATTACTTGTTAGATTAAGACCATTTTCTCTTTTGTGGGCAAATGAGACCCTACTTGGAGAGAAGGGAGGATGTTGGAGTAGGAGTGAGAAATTTTATGTATTCTCTAAGCAGAATAGAAAGAGAATCCCTGAATTAGAAAATATAGAATAATCAGATTGTTTAACGCCTTTCTTTCCATCCAAGGGATTACATATAAGCCACTTAAGCTGGAGTCTCAAGGGCTGAAGTTGGTCCCATTTCTGTTAAAAATTTCACCAAACAGGAGAGCAAAGCATTTTTTTAAGAGGCAAAGAGGGAAAAAAAAAACTGATGATGGCCTTAGTATAGCTCTAAATGATACTAGTTCTTCTAATCATTCAATGATGCAGTATGTTTGCCATCTAATTTCATCCAAAACACCCTAAACTGAAAATAAAGTGCTGTTTAATAGGCATGCAAAGATGTCATTTCATTTTGCTGAATGTTCCAGTAGCAACTACTAATTATTTCAATGTATTATTTTTCCTGTAATTATTTGAAACAGACTATTCAGAGCTCCCCCATTAACTTCAAAAATATTTCGGTGTCCTACAGAAATTCAACAGTATAAATTTAAATAGCTTTTTACCTCCTTTCTTCAATGGGCTGGGAATACAGCTGGATGAGGTTGAGAGGGAAATACAACTTGCACAAATGGAGACAGCTATGGAATAAGAAAGGAAGAAATCTCAGGCCCTCCCCTTACACTGCTGGGCTCCATGCTTGATGTATTCAATTTCCTTTGGGTCTTGTGAACATTATAAGAGTAATCCCCAGACATTATTTGTACTTTTTGCTGCATGGTGAAAGGCTGGGAATCCAGGAAAGGAAAGGCAGATACTGGAGCAGAATGGACCGAAGAGGATAGTGAAGACAGAGCCTATGAACTACCAAACTGATTTTAAGTAGATCTTTTCTCCTAACGTCCAAACTTGATTTGTACTGATCTCATTCAGAATGACAGACAGACCCAGATTCCTGGGGCCACCCCAGCTTCCTGAAAAGACTTTTACGAAATGGCCATCTCTAGATAATGCACACTATTCAAATATGGCTGTTAATGAAGAGCTGTAGCATCATGGTAAATATATACTCAGAGCAGAAGCCCAAATGCAGGATTGTTAGGCTTAGATAGACAGGGCTGTGTTACCTTACTTTCTATCACAATAATGAAATGCCTAACACAGGAGATTGATGAGGGAAGGAAAGATCTTTTGGGGATCATATTTCTGGAAGTAAAAATACTCTCTGAAAGAAAGGGCAAGCTAGTAGTCCATGTGCTGTAGTGGCTCAAAACCTATAATCCTAGTTGCTGAAGGAGATCTGAGGATCATGGTTCAAAGCCAGCCTAGGTAGGAAAGTCCTGACACTCTTATCTCTAATTAATTACCAGAAAACAGGAAGTGGAGCTGTGACTCAAAGTGGTAGAATGTTAGTGTTGAGCAGAAAAGCTCAGAAGCAGTGCCACGACAAACCAACCAATCAACAAACAAAACACCTTATCCTGCACTCGTTTTTGTGGGAATGACTAACAGGTCTTTTCTGTGGGAATGACTAACAGTGGTCAACAGTCTAGCTTCCTTGTCACCACATTTCTAAAGAGAAACTAATACCAGGCTCCGGTGACTCACTCTTGTTATAGTAGTTACTCAAGAGGCTGAAATCTGAGGTTTGTTGTTTGAAGCCAGCCTGGGCAAGAAAGTGTGAGACTCTTTTTTTTTTTTTTTTTTTTTTTAAATTTTATTTTATTTTATTTGAGAACATACTGTACAGAGGGGTTACAATTACATGGGCAGGATAATGCATACATTTCTTACCAAGCATTGCATCCTCCTCCTTTGTTTACCCTTCACCTCCCTTCCCAGCCTCCCCCCTCCCTCCCACCCAATCTCCAATTAAGCATCACAAAAGATGGAAGGGGAGCTGTGGCTCAAGTGGCAGAGTACTAGCTTTGAACAACAAAGCTCAGGGACAGTGCCTGGGCCCTGAGTCTAAACCCCAGGACCTGCACAAAATAAATAAATAAAAGAACTTATGAGCTAGCGCCATTGGTTCACACTTGTATTTCCAGCTATTCAGAAGTCTAAGGTTTGAGGTCAGCCAGGGCAGGAAAGTTCATGAGACTCATATCCAATTAACCACCAAAAAGCCAGTAGTGAAGCTGTGGCTCAAGTGGTAGAGCCCTAAAGCAAAAAAGCAAGACAGAAGCTGGGCGCAGGTGGCTCATGCCTGTAACCCTAGCTACTCAGGAGGCTGAGATTTGAGGATCGTGGTTCAAAGCCAGCTCGGGCAGGAAACTCCTTGAGACTCTTATCTCCAATAAACCACTAGTGCTCAAGCAGTAGAGCACTTGCCTTGAACAGCTGAAGAGCTGAGGGACAGCTCTCAAGCCCAGAGTTCAAGCCCCATGACTGACCAAAAAAAAAGCAAGACAGAGCCCAAGCCCCCTAAGTTCAAGCCCCATGACCAGTACAAAAAATAAAAATAAAAGAGAAAGAAAAGAAATAAAGTAATTTATAGTCATGAGTTTGAATCTAGACTCTAATAATCTCTTCCCTGATACTCTCCTCTTCCCTGTTCCTGCCTTTTCAGTCTCTGAATGCTTTTTTTTTTTTTTTTTTTTTTTTTTTGTCGGTCATGGGGCCTGAACTCTGGGCCTGAGCGCTGTCCCTGAGCTCTTCAGCTCAAGGCTAGTGCTCTACCACTTGAGCTACAGTGCCACTTCTGGCTTTTTCTGCTTATGTGGTGCTGAGGAATCGAACCCAGGGCCTCATGCATACAAGGCAAGCACTCTACCACTGAGCCACCTTCCCAGACCCTGAATGCTTTTTGTTTTCAAAAAACATGTCACATAAAAATGTGACATAAAAATCTAAAAACCAAACATATTTCTGTATATCCTACTATCTAAATATTTATCTCTATGACAAAGAAGTGGGAAGGAATGTAGTAGGAGATGCTGAATGAAAACATTTTATTCTATAATTAAGAGACCTCATTTTCATGTGCATGTATTTCACCACTCCATTCAATCTTTAAAATTCCTAAAAGGAAATTTCAATTAGGCCCAAGTTAATCAAATGAAATTTACTAGGAAATAAAGGAGTGAACAATTGAAGCAAGACTTTGAAGCAGAGTTAAGTTCTACCTATACCATACAGAAAGCCAATAGTCTACCATTCATCATTTGGACCTACAGTGCTGAGATCAGGACTTCTTGTAGAGTATTGTGGAGAGATTTTCCTGTGTATCTGAGGGTAGTTCCCTTCTAAAGACCAAGGTAGATTATTCCTATCACTAGGAAACTTCTAACTTTCAGTGCCATATTTTTTTCTTACCGCTGTTACATTTATTGACTAAAGGAAACAGTAAATAAAAAATGACATTCACAAATAACTTAATGGTCCAAATCTATGATTGTACGTGAATCTTCTGATCTTCTGAATATCCATTTTCCCTCATGAATGAGGAAATGAGCTTGGAGATAGAATTCAACCTAGCTAAGTGGTAAGAATCTCTTAACTGCTTTCTGTGTTCTGCAACATTTGAATAAATATCTACATTGAGCCTTAGGTATCCCATAATTAAATCACAATTCCTATGCTCATTCCCATTTTCTAAAGTTGATTCTATTTTATAAATACTGCTCCCTCAATTTCCTATAACCATTATTCAAGGCAAAAACATGGATGTCAGCTTTGATTCTTCCCTCTCCACTTAATCACACATCATTTCTTTGTTCATTTTTAGTTTATAAACTTTCTTCTCCAGTTGACTAAACATGTCTCCTACTTGCCTCATGCCTGTTATCTGCTTTATCCCATAACATTTATCATCTATATGGATATTTCTATAAATTCTACATCCTATCAGCTCAAGCTATACTCCTAGGGAGCTTGTAACTTTAAATGCCATATCTCAGTGGATACTCATGCCCTTCAACTTAATATGGTTGGGAATGTGGGGTACAGACCACTCCTTCCTTTGTCCAATGTCAGTCCTAGAATAGGGACAGGTCAGGCAGGGCCTGTTACAATGAGTCATGGACACTTGGCATGTGGGCCTATCCTTCCTGGATTCTAGGAGGGCTTCAACTGCAGGGGAGAATGGCATCAGGATACAGGACACAGGTTCCAAGTGGAAGCTGGGATGCCTTCAGTTAATTCCTGGGCCCTAGTTAGGAGTCCGTGCTCCTTAGGAAAAGCAGCTTTCCAAGTACCTGTTACAATGACATAATTAAACAATGCTCTCCACAAGAAGCAGCCAGCATGTATATGGGAGACATGAACCCAAGCCTGCATTCCTCATATTGATAAGTCATCATCTGATACCTCCTTGGATGGATGTTGCTAAGCAAAATCTGGGATGTGTTCTGTTTAGAAAGAGAGAAAGCATAGTATGTAATCCTGGCCCTCAGAGAGTCTAAATAGAAACACCTAAGTGCTATTAAATGCACTCAAATAAAAAGTGCAGTTAATATAGCTCTAAGAAGGAGGGGTTCTCGATCTATAAAACATTGACCTTAGATGGTTGTGAGGACTAAGTTAAGATGATGTATATGTAATCTGAAAAGCAGAGAGCAGTCAGATAGCATAAGTGATGTATCTATCCAAATAGGGCCAGAGAGTACTGGTGAATACCTGCCCCCCGTTGAACAGGCAGCAATTTCTTAGTTCTAAACAGAGCCTCAAAAAGTAGGTATCCACTGTCTAGCTTTTTCTTTTTTGTTTAGACATCTTTCTATTTTTTATTTTTATTTCTTTTAATTTTCCAGGTGATGTAATATGGGTTACAGTTACATAAATTAGGTAATAAGTACATGTCTTGTCAAACTTCTTTCTATTTTTAAATTTGATTTTTTTTTGGTTGCTATTTTATTATTGTTTGGGTCAAACACAACCTAACAATCTTAGAGAAGAGTTTCACCACTAGGCTTCCAATTTATAATCTGCCTTGTAAAAGGCTCCAGGAATGCTACTGTTCATTGTTAGAGTTTTCTGGAAAGAACCTTTGACCTAAGGGCACAGATGTTATGGCAGGCATCCTCCCAAGATAGCTATCAAGGTGAGCAGTGCCCAGAATGGGAAACATCACTGTGAGAAGACAGGAAGCACACATGATAGGTGAGAATCATCAAACAGGAAGAAAATTAGAAGAGTCTAAAATCAATCTTCACTTTACAGTCAAAGGACTCAATCAAGGTAGAAAACAATAAAGAGGAAACGAAAATCAATGAGTTCTGGATGGTTTGTTTTGAACCCTAGTGCTAAAAGGGTACATAAAATGTACTCATATCATTCCTAGACCCTTGGGGCTGCGCACTTCCTGAGGAAAACATCACAACACTTTCCCTTGGCTTGAGCTCTGTGAAGGATTCTCTGCTCTACAGCTTAGAATGTTTCATGACCTCCCCTACTATGTTAAAGGAGATAAAAGCTAAACCTCAAAAGTCAGCAGATAGACAGACCCAATCAGACACATTTCAAAAGTATAAAGTTGGAACATTCAAATCACAACAAAGTTCCTTTCCCCAATTCTCTTATACTCCTTGTTCCTAATGACATTTTTGCCATTCTCATTATCTAAGTCAGAAATCTACATTGCATGCCATTCACCCCACCCAGGCCAATACAGACTGTCCCTTCTCTCTCACCTGGCATCCAAAATATCAGGACGTTTTTGTTCTTTCTTTTTTTAATGCATTTTTATTGACAGGTGATATAGAGATGAGTTATAGTTAAGTAAGTCAGATAGACTACATTTCTTTTGGAACAATGTCATCCCTTCCCATACTCTGTCCTAGTTTTTCCCTCTCGTTTCTACCCACAAGTTGTAGAGTTCCTTTTCAACATAGTGTCTAGTGAGCACCACTACTGCATTTGTTCACCTTTTGTCCCTGCACTTCTGTGCCAGTTTCTGAGTGCCGTGTCACCCTTCCATCATTCTTCCCCATCTCTCCAAACCTCACTCATCCTTTAATGTTACTTGGTTCTATTTTTACCTATGTACATAGAATATTATGACTATATTCTCCTGCCCTTCTCTCCCTTTGTCTCCTTCCAAATCCCTTTCCTTCCAAGAACATGTTTCAGCTTCCTGATATTTATTTTGCTAATCTATAAGTTAGTTGTTCAAAGGAGTTTCACCATTGAAATCCCTCCTTTAGTTAAACACTACTCTAGTCGATCTGTTTGTGTATATAGGCATATTACCTTGTTTATGTTTGTGTATTTGTTTCTAATTTGCATTTAGCTTCCACAAGTGAGGGAAAACATATGCCCTTTGCTTTTTAAGCCTGACTTACTTCACTTAACATAGTGTTTCCAGGTCCATTCATTTCTCTGCAAATAACCTAATATCATCAGGAATTGTTATTGGTTCTAACTTCAAAACAGAACCAAATACTGCACTATTTCCACTGCTCATACTCTCACTCAGGCCAGTATTATCTCTCACCTGAACTATTACAGTGGACTCTGATACTTTGTTAATTCTCTTGCTTCTGTCATAGCCCTCTCTATCAGTAAGAATAGATTACATTATGCTGCAAAACCAATCTCAGTGACTTAACCCACAAAGTTTACTTCTCATTCATTCTCACTTTCATCACTGTAGTTTCCCACAGACCCAGACTGACAAAACAGTCCCTATTTATAGCCACATTGTGCAGACAAAATTGTCCCTAGGCCCTTCAAACTTCCATCTGAAAGTGAAATATATCCCTTCTGTTCATATTTTAGTGGCCACACCAGTCACATCGCCATGCCTAACTTTAAGGGGACAGGAAAATATAACCCAGCCATTGACCAGGTAGATGATTAATAATTCGTGAGTAATAATAGTGATCAGCACATCACCTAAGAATTTATTCTCAGTGTATCAATCCATCTTTTAAACACACACACACACAAAACCCAAACCACAATCTAGATGATATTACACTTCTGTTCTTGGTTTGACTCAAGGTCAAAGCCAGAGTTCCTAGATTTCTACAAGAAATGGCATTTCCTAACAAACCACCATCTCTCTAGGCCCTTATATCTCACTTTCATATATATATATATAGTTCATTCCTATTCCAGGGCAGTTCAATTCCATCCTTCCTGCTGCTGGAGCAAGCCAGGCACGTTCTCAGTTTGGGGCTTAGCAATGACTAGACACTCAATCCAGGACAAAAGCATGGCTACTTCAGTCACCGCCTTCAGGTTCTTGTCTTATTTAAAATGCATCCATACATCTCTAAGTCGGAGACGAGGTACAGCTTCCTACCTGCATTCTGTTGAGAGATTTACTCAAGGTCTCAAAACCCCAGTACCCTCCCTTTGAAGATTAGAATGGCAGTACTCATCTTGTTAGTTTACTGGGAGACTTCAACAAGAAAATAAATAGCAAATTCTATACTTTTTTCTCACTCTACATAAAGACTAGTCCTCTCATTTATTTCCATACATAACATAGCCCAATGGCTATGACATGGTGCTTGGCAGAAATCTCATAATTTCTCGAGGGTTGGATAGATTTTTTTAAGTCTAGTTTCCCCCAAAGTATCTTTATATCTTTGTTGCTGACAACAAAACAACACCAAACAAAGCAAGATAGAAACGAAATTAAAACCAAGCTCTAAAATTCTCTAGCCAGCATGTTTGGGGAAAGGTTTCTCCAATTTGTAGTCACCTGTTGGAATTCAGAAGTCACATTAGCATATTAAAAGCTCTGAAAAGTCTTGCAGTAAAGAAAACCAACCAATCAACTATATTTAACCCAGCATCCCCCAAACTTAATTGACCAAAGTATTCTCTTTGTTTAGTTTTTTTTTTCTTTTTCCTACATGTTAATGTTTATTAGCATCCTGTAGAACTAATGTTCTGTTGAATATAACTTGAGAAATGCTGATGTAATCTAAACCTCACATTTAATTGAAGACTAATTGTAGACCAGAGAAGTTAAGTACCCAGACTATTGTTAACCAGAGGCGGGGTGAGGTTGGAACTTGACAATAACAGGTTCCCCAGTTCTCATTCAGGTCATCCTAAATAAAGTCAGTAACCTTGAGAAAAGAGAATAGTCTCTTTTCCAGCTTTCCTACATTGTTAGCTTCCTTCTCTCTACTCTAATTCAAGACTCAGAGGTTTCTCAGCTGTTCATACCTTCATCCTCTTCTTACAGAAAGGGTTGTTTCTCTTTTACCCCGAGCCCCTCCACCCAGCTTGGATTTCAAGGTAGAGAAAATAAATAAATAAATAAAAACATTGAGAAGGAATGTCTAGACAGAACGGTTAGGTATTATTTATCTGTGCCTGAGTGTCTTACTACACTCTATGTCCAAATGAGGGGGAAAATTGCTCTATAAATAACAGCAATAATCACCCATGGCTTTACCATGTAGGAGAGCTCACAGACCAAATGTTGCAGATAAATGATCTGCCATTCCCTAGACCCCCTTCCTGCCCTCACGGCTTCCTGCACCATGAATGACCTGCCACAAGCTCACATACTCTTCATCATTTGCTCACATTCTGTGCAATGCCATATGATAGGTGGGCCTTTTCTGCAGATAAAAGTTTTCATATAAGCTGGACATTTGGGGGCCAGAGGTTGGATATATACTATAAGAAAACATAACTCCAGGCCCAGGAAGGCAATATTTTCTCCCCTCATGAACTCCCAATTAGAGAACATGGCCTGGGAGATATCCCTGGAATGATATCTAGACCTCTATTGTTATTTATGTGTGTGAGACTATGTGTGTTGAGAAGGTACTTTATTCTTAGACAATGTGATATTGGTTGCCAAGCTATGTCTCTGGCAGGTATAATATGTATAAAACATACCTGTTCTTCTCTGGTCTTTATGAAATCATGAATCCTATGAGCTTGTTTAAGCCTTACCATGACTCTGATAGCAAGGATGATATGACACACCTACTTGTAGATGAGTAAATTGAGACACAGAGAATATTATAGAGACAAAGCCCAGGCCCTGAGTTCAAGATCCAGGACTAGCACAAAAGAAAAAAATAAATAAAAAGTAAAATATATAATCCCTTCAATAAAAACGTTTACTGTATTAATTTTCCTGATTACAAAAGCAATACATTTGTTGCAAGCAATATATAGAGAAAAAATATATAGAAAATAATCCAAACATCACCCTGTTTCTTGATGTATCAGGTGACCAATGTCAGCATGTTGGTAAACACTCTCCAGGTGCAAAATATGCTCTTACTGTTTAGGCAATGGACAACTGGTCCCACCAGCTCTGTATTTCTGAGCTGGCAGCTTCAGTGCTACCTATAAACTAGAACACATTTAATCAGTTCTGGGAGGTGGCAATGGAAACAGAAGGAGATCCTGTCTATGTGCTCTAAAGCATGGCTTCTTAGCTTTTATGAGATCATAGATCTCTTTGAGATTTGATGAAAGCCAGAGACACTTTTCAGAGAAAAAAAGCACCTTACCCTACAAACATAGAATATTTGCATAAAACTTGAAGGAATTCATGGACCCCCTGAAATACATGTATAACTTTCTTGAAGCCTTTAAAAAGTTGAAAAGACTCCTGTTGTAATAGAAGAAAGAAGTATTCACAACACCACAACCTGTATTTATATATTTATTTGCTTGCTTATTTGATGTTCCTCTCCCCATGTTAGTTTCACAATAGCAGAAATACCTTATTTTATTCAAAGATGTATTCCCAGGGCCTTGTTGGCAATATATCTCACTTATCAGTGAAATGAATTAAGAACTGGATAAACAAATGGATGTCTGGTCATTAGTGTTCCTTCTGTCACCTGGGAGAATTTATGTATTATGCAAATAGGTAGACTGGTTATGGATGGTTGAGGAAGGAGAAGTTTGAAACTGCCTTTTGTTTTTGTTTTGTTACACAAAGAAAAGATGATCTAATGGTGATTACTGATGAGAGAAATGGCATTTATAATTGGGGAGTGGATTGGTAGAAGAGATAAGGCAGTAGTAGCCCAAGACCTTGAAATTCTTGCCCAATGATCTAGTCACAGGAGGGTCTTTTTATCTGCTTAATGAAATCATCTGACTTTGATCAATGATGGGAAGGTATTACCCTCCATTTTCCCTATTTCCCATTATATTGTTCCATATTCCCCTTTTACCCTGAACAAAAGACCAGCATGTTTATAATCTAGCATCTTTCTCCCTCATTCTCAATTACTGTGAGATCGTATCAAATTGTCCACACTCATTAAATTCAGTATCTGTTACAATTCAATGGGAAGCAATGCTCTTTTCTCCAAATCATTGGTGCTGCTCATTGCCAGATTTGCCTCTTAAATGTTCCCCGGGCTGCCTTCCCTAGACTCCCTTCTTAGAGGGTCTGAGGTTCAGGCTTGAGTAGATAATGTAGCTGAGCTTCTAAGGGCAGGAGAGGAGCACTTCATTCCCTGGAGGTATTAAGCAATGTATGGAGCCTGGGCAGCATCTCTTGGCCTTTGCTGCCTCTCATTACCTTGTTCAGTGTACTCAGCACTAATCGTACAATAAACACAAATGTGCTTGGTGAGCTGAGCAGTGCAAAGCAATAAAGTGGATGGGAAGATTAGATCACCAGCATGCTATTGGGGTGAGAGGTGCGAGGGTGGCTGGGAATGAGCAGGGTCTGGTGGAGTGGTACCAGTCCTGAGGCTGGGTGGCAAATGCTGCTCTTTGTGACAGGACTATGGGATGGCTATTGTCATTGTCCTCTGCTTTTCCCTGAAGCCACAGACCCCCAGGACTTCCCAATTTCTAATTCCCACTGTTCAAGTGAGAATGCCTGGCACCTAGTGGGTAATCAATAAACACATGCTGATTTTCACTGAGAGAATGATTTGATTCAATTATTCAAACATTTATTGAATTTTCCTTTTCCAGGTATTGTGCTAGGTTGCTAACGGATGGACTGATGGCATTTTTTTTGTCATTGTAGGTTGTAGTCCAGAGGAGAACCCTCACTTATCACCGAACAAAAAAAGGATAGTGTTATAGGAGGTGGAATCAACTTACATGGTTGCTCCATGAAAATTCCAAGAAGATTCTCTGTAATTTTAATATCAGGAGAACATCTAAGAAGTGATGTGGGTATTTATTTAATTTACATCTATTGAAAATCTACAATGTAGCCAGGACTCTGTAAAGCACTAGAAATACAATGGCACAAAATTATTTTGGTTTTAAAGATGCTAATATTTTGGAAGAAGAGACAAACATACACAAGGCATGTGCACTATGGTACATTTCAGTAGTATTTATTTATAATCACTACTGCATGACCAGTCAAACAAGGTCTTCCTAAGAAGATGATTTTTCCCCCTTCACTAATGTTAGACTTGGCTAGGGATCTTGCTCTATCTAGTTGAAAGTGAGTGTTTTCAATAAACACATGTTCTTTCAGGAACTCTATATTGTGTTAGCTTTTAAATTCAGTCTCTGTGATCTTGTACCACCCACTATAAAATGCCCTGCTACATGTCAGAGGGTTTCCCCTTAAGCTTGGGTTTTAGAAGAGAGAATATTTGAAGCAGACTTGAATCCAACCTATACATAAAGTGACAACTTATTATCTAGTACTAAATGCAAGCATGGTACTTGTTTCCAAATGTGTGTGTGTGTGTGTGTGTGTGTGTGTGTGTGTCTGTCTGTCTGTCCTGGAGCTTGAACTCACGGCCTGGGCATTGTCCCTGACCTCTTTTGCTCAAGGCTAGTTAGTGTTCTACCACTTGAGCCACAGCTCCATTTCCAGCTTTTGGTTGTTAATCAGAGATGAGTCTCACAGGTGTTCCTGCTTGGGCTGGCTTTGAACAGGATCTTCAGATGTCAGCCTCCTGAGTAGCTGGGATTTCAGGCATGGAATCTGGTACCCAGCAAATGCTATTTTTATTCTTTTGTTTTGCTATAAGCTCTCAAGACTTCAGGTTTGTTTTTTCAAAACGCTTGGTAAAACCCTGCCTAACAGAGTGATAGAGTGGAAATAAGTGGAGAATATATCATATTTCTTTATGAAGAAACACTGAAGAAACTCAGAAGCCAGACCCAATGTTTGGAAAGAAAGATACATGAAATGGAGTCCAGAAAAGGGAGAAGTTAGAAAATGGAGAACAATTCAGGAAGTGAAAACGCGCATGCAGAGGTGTGAATAGCATTGCTAGTTGGATATATTCAAGCTGTATTAATTTATGCATGTACAAGGAAGAGTGAGAAGGCACATTGGGAGCAGATTAGTAAGAGAAGAATGAAGAGGAAAGAAATACACATCTCACCAAGGACTTCCCATGTTATCTCCACAGCTGTGACTGCATTTGTGGGGAGGTTGCAGACATGGAAAGGAGAGCTTGGGTGAGCAATCTGGTATTGAAATATGCTTGTTCTGCCATATTTGGATTGGCTGAATTGAGAGGGCAAGGCTGAGACAAAGGAGTTATTTAAGAAGCTGTAGCTGTACAGTGATAAAGGCAAGGTAAGCAGAGACTGATGGACACAATCTAGAGATAGAAGTCAAGAGCAGGAAGACTTGACAAAGAGAAGAAGAGAAACAAGAAGACTTCTAGGTTAGGGAAAGATCAATAAATAAGAGGTGATGGCTTTCTACCAACGAGGGTAATGGTTCAAGGCTAAGGTTTAGGAGCAGGTGATGGGAGAAGAGGTTGAATTTGGTTTGGGACTGAGAGAGTATCTCCTTTTGAGTCATATCAATGAAGCCATTCTCTAAGCATTAAGTAGATGGCTAAAGAGTTTAGAAGGGAGCTCTGGCTAGAGATTGAGATTTGAGAGTTGTTAGAAATGTAGTTGTGGAGATGGGAGGGAAGGGATGGTAGGGGAAAAACAAAGGAGGAGGCAACAATGTTTGATTAGAAATATACTCATTACCTTGCTCATGTGATTATAATCCCTCTGTACAATATTTTCACAATAAAAAAATTATTATTAAAAAAAGAGAGATGGTAATTGAGGCCCCAGGAATAGATTACAGTAAAAGTTCATAGAATGAGAAGAAACCAGTGTTGAAAATGAAGTAGAAACATTGCAAGAACAATTTCTTGTCAGAATTATGGCAGCAACAGATGATGCAATCCAGAAATGTAAGAAACGTAAGTGATGTCCTCTAAGAATTCATATGTTGGGGGCTGGGAAGGTGGCTCAGTGGTAGAGTGCTTACCTTGCATGCACAAGGCCCTGGGTTCAATTCCTCAGCACCAAATAAGCAGAAAAAGCCGGAAGTGGCACTGTGGCTCAAATGATAGAGAGCTGGTCTTGAGCTGAAGAGCTGAGGTACAGAGCCCAGGCCCAGAGTTCAGACCCCACGACAGACAAAATAAATAAATAAATAAATAAAAATAAATTTTTGTGTTGATGTCTTAACTCAGTATCTCTAGTGTCATGATATGTGTGTGTGTGTGTGTGTGTGTGCGTATGTATGTGTAATCCAATATGACTGGTGCTTTTATGAAAAGAAAAAATGTGGACACAGAGATGAACAGAGAGTTATGCTAACATAAGCCAAGAAACTACCAGACAGTAGGAGATAGTAGACTGATCACCCATGGGTGAAAAACAGTGCCTACACACTGACTTTGGATTTCTGCTGTGTGAGCCCCACGGTTGGAGGTGCTGACTATAAGAAGTCCTAGAGAACAGGCAAGAATGAGATTTCATCATGCACTTTTTCTAAATGACATATTTAAATGGCAGTTGGAAAGGCTTGTGTAAAGAAAGAAATTGGAGCTAGAGGAGATGAGGCATCAGGTGAATGGTAGGATGACTCTAAACAGGAAGGAATCACAGTCTAGAGCATTTGGGAAATGACAGCAAAGGGTGACTGGGGCTCCAGGAGGGGATAAACAAAGGAGAAGACAACTAGGGCATTTCATTACTCCCTTGGAGTCTCTACTTAAATATCATCTAATTGATGAAGCCTTTCTTAACTACCTATTTAAGATAATGATTGTTTTCATTCTTTATTTTCTCCATGAAAACTTCATTATAGGGCATGCTCTAATACATACATGCTTATCTGTTCTTCTATTACACAGCAGTTTCCCATAGAAGAGAGATGACCACCCCTCCCCCCTTCCCCTTATACGCACACGGCGTGCATAGCATTCTCGTTAACCAGGAGTTGATTTACAGAAAGGGCTACGTAAATATTTATTGGTTGAATGAATGAGGGATAATTTCTATTTTCCTCCAGTGAAACAGAGGGCAAGATAATCTACTGAGGGAACATAAGAGATTGTGATAATGGGGAAGAAAGGTCATTAGATAAGGAAAGACATATTATCATATACAACGTTAAAGATCCAGAGGACATTGGAGACCGTGAAATCATTTTTGAGCTACGATATTCTCCAGAGGTTCTTAGTGGCATCCAGGAAGGGGAGAAGACAGTTGTGTAGCTATAGGAAAGAAGTTTTGTCCAGGTTAATATTTTGGGAAGAGAACAAGGATATTCTGGGAACTCGGCAGAAGAATAGTTGAAGTTTTAGGCTATGAAGTTTTGCCCAGATACAAGCAAGAAGGAACTCTAGGGAACAGAAGAGGCAGTCCTGACAATAGTGAGATTGAGAATTCCAGGCACAGTGCTTACCCCATTCTTATGAACAGAGCTTCGAAGGCATGTTCTCTGAGGGAAAAGGAGCTCAGTGAGATGACTCAAAAGGAGTCCCAGATGGGACAGAGCTGTATATACCATACTGAGGGATTATTACTATGGAAGAGTGTCTGCATTTGGAATCAAGACTGAATTTGAATTTGGACTTTGAAACTAACTAGTGTGTGTTGGGGGGGGGGGGTGAATATTACCCTCCCTAGGTCTCTCCAATTTCATATTGAAACTAGGGATAATAATAACATCTTTCTCATGGAACATTTATGAGGATTGAAGAAGATAAGATATGCAAATGGAACTACTATATTTAAGAAAATAAATTAGATGGCACACGACACTGCATGTTGCCTGGATAGAGTAAGTGTTCGATAAATATTGGTATTCTATTTTGTTCTTTCTTTACTCTTTTTTTCTTCTTAGGTTAGAGCTTTACCACTCAACTGGAGGTTTGAAGCAGGTACAGAGGAAATAAGAGGTATTAGATTTCCTATGAATTTTTTTTAATACTAGGGATATTTGAGTGTTTTTTTCCAATAGATCCTTAGCCTTGTTAAGAATAACTGCGGGAGGTAATGAGTTGCCTGTACATAAGTTTTTATTTACATGAATAATAGGTCTTTGCAAACACGGCTCTGATAGTTACTTGGAAAATACAGATAATGGGAGAGACTGAGGGGGTTTTGCAGAGAGGCTGTGGAACCCAGTAGCCAAGAAAATTGTTTGGCAGGAGACTTGGTGAATGAAGAGGTTCATTTGATCACTCATTAACTTTTCTGTGTCTAAGAAAATAGGTAGTAGGTAATATGGCTTAGATTCTTTTTTTTTTTTTTTTTGTCAGTCGTGGGCTTGAATTCTGGGCCTGGGTGCTGTCCTTGTACTCTTCAGCTCAAGGCAAGCACTCTACCACTTGAGCCACAGCACCACTTCTGGTTTTCTAGTAGTTTATTGGATAAGAGTCTCATGGAGTTTCCTGCCCAAGCTGGCTTTGAACCGTGATCCTTAGATCTCAACCTCCTAGGATTACAGGCATGAGCCACCGGCGCCCAGCATGACTTAGATTCTTTATGGTGTGTATTTAAAAGACTAGGCAAGATTCAAATCCTCACTCTTCCATTTATTGAGGGTATGACCTGGATATATGACATCATCTTTCAGCTTTGTTTTTCTGATATGTAAAGCAGAGAATATAAAACTTACTAAAGAGGGCTGGTATGAGCATAAATGAGATCATATATCCTAAGGGCCTTTGATGGAGGTCCCAATCAGGTACTTTGTAAGTGATTGTTGAATGGCAGTAGTTTGTTCTTTTTTTGTGTTTTTACTACCTGTTGCCATGAGTTTCTGGCGTAGGGAAATCTCCATGAATTTTAACAGATAAGTGATAATGACTCCTGTTGATAAGAAATGATATATGACTAATGTGCCATTTAGGGAAGTAACTAAAAAGGCCAAATTAACAGTGTTTTAAACAAAATAGGATGTATTCCTCTCTATCTGTCTCTCTCCCTCCCTCTCTCTATCTCTTGCTTGCTCACTCCACTCTATTTGGTATCTTTTTCTCCTTACCCCTGAAGGTATTGAGATGAGTCAGTACCCTCCTCCTGGTGAGGTCTCCAAGTCCAAGACAGGTATTCTCATTTCTTCATCTCTAAAATTTTCAGAGCTTCAGTCATTACAAGAAGAAAACAAAGAACTATTTAGGAAAAAAAAAAGAATATGATATCCCTGGGCAAGGAAATGTGAGTAAAACAATGATGGAAGGCATCTGGATGATATGGGAAGTTCTTAGCAAGGCATGATTAGTTTCCTACCTACTGAGTCAGATGTAAATTGGCACATGCAGCCGAATACAGGAGCCATAGAGATTAAGCCAAAGATCAAGAACATTGTTGCATAGAGTCTCCAAGTCATGTTGTCAGCCCAGGTTGTTCAGAATTGCCTTCCTTTGTATGAGTGAAATTTCTCACTGTAGTCAGTTCATCTGTTTTCAGGTCTCATTTGGAAAATTTCTTTTCAGGGGTGCGTTGGAGAAGTTCCAAAGAGAACTATCTTTCTTCTTTCCCTCATTACTACAATGGCAACACACATGCTCACAAACACACACACACACACACACACACACACACCTTTAACTGGGTTGAAATGCTAGGGTCTCTGTTAGGTAGCTGATAAAGAGAACATCACATGAATTAACTAACTGCTGCTCCTGGGGTGCATGTGAAAGACCACGTGGCCAAAGGGGAGGGGCTGAGGTCCCGCCTGGATTTAAGTAAGGAAGGGACAACTGAGAGAAGGTGCAGCCGGTGAGGGAAGGTGTGGAGCTGTGGAGTGTGACTGGGGACAACCCAGGATGTGACTTTGGAGGAGGAGAGGACTGCCTTCAGGTGACAGATACTGAGTGGAGACTTAGCCAAGAGGAGAGAGGAGTCTGCATTGCTTTCCCAAAGTGGACTTTACAGTCTCTATCATATGAGAAGACAGGGTCTGGAAAGAAAACACATAATCGATTCCTCTACTCTGCACTCTAATGTACTAACCACACATCCAATGCTATGTTAAGCATGCTATGTACAAGGACAAATGTACAAGGACCCTGATTTCAAAATGTGCATAGCTCATTTGAGAAGACAGACTAGTAAATGGATGATTGCAATAAAAATGTGGTAAGTGCTGACATGGAAAGAAGCCCAGGAGCTATAGAAACACACAAGGAATACAGCCAGCTCTCCATGAGAGACATACGACAAGTTTCTTGGGTATAAATGGCTCTGAGATCCTACTTGAAAGAAAGATACTAAAATGACTCAGGCAAAGGAGGTGGGAGGAAAGGTGTAGGAGGACAAAGGTTGCACAGGAAGAAGAGGAAAAGAAGGTAAGCAAAGGGAGAGACTAACTGGCTGAAGCAGAGTACAGGGTCTGGGCAGATGTCAGAACTGAGACCTATGAAGGACATGCATTGGCTGAATGACACCCATTTTCAAAAATCTCCCTAAATTGCCAACTTCCTTCTTTATCTGCACTTCTCAGCTGGGTTGAATTGGTTCCTTAGATCTGCCTGTGTATCCTAGTAAGATTCTGACAAGAGATAATGGTTCCTTTTGAAGACTCTATCTGAACATCAGTGCTTAGAAAACAGGTGAATGAAGTCTCTGGGGGTCCAGAATATTCCCCAAACTCCTGAGTCCACCGTCTTTAGCTTGGCCATCCTGAAAGCAGGTGGAGAAATACTAGTAAATGTGAGCTCTCAAATCACCAGTGAAGCTCATAGGAACCCACCAGTCTTTCCCTGAATTATTTACTGGTAGCTGGGTGATTATCCCTCAGGAGGCCAGGTTGAGCTTTTGTATGTCCCACAAAAGCTATGGAGTTAGAAGGGGTGTGTGTGTGTGTGTGTGTGTGTGTGTGTGTGTGTGTGTGTGTGTGTGTGTGTGTGTGTGTGTGTGTGTGTGTGTGTGTGTGAATAGTACTTAAGTATTGATAAAAAGAAGTTGCTAATAAAATCGCACATTGTTATATTGAGTCTAAGCAAAATCCTAGTTGATGTTTATATTAACATTTTCTACAACATTGAAATGAATGTGTTCCTCCTTCTGGGCCTGAATCTTAGCCCATCTCTTCTATCCTGATGGCTTTATTAACATGGTTAGCAAGTGCTCGTGAGAGAACAACCTGAGGTGGATTCTTGACTCTGGTCACAGTGAAGCCCCTTGGAGAAGTGTCTTCTCTATTAAGTCTCTTCTAAAAGCTTTCCTACTTTAGACTTTTGACTGAATGAGGAAGGAAGAAAAGAGTGGAGCTTTTGCATCCCAGTCAGCACGAGGGCAACACCTTTCCTGGGAGTAAAGCTCACACTGCAGGCTGAATTCTTTTATTTAGTTATTATTTACCTTCTTGTTGTTGGTATTGGAGCTTACATTCTGAGCTTTTTTACTCATGACTAAGCCATGCTTCTACTTCTGGGCTTTTTGCTGAGTTAGTTGGAAGTAAGAGTCTCTGGGATTCGTCTCTCAGGCTGACTTAAAACTGTGATTCTCAGGTCTCAGATTCCTGAGTGAAAAATGCATGAGCCACCAATGCCAGACAGAGGCTATACTGTTAACTGACTTTTCTATTCTGGTAGTAAGAAGAGGGGTGAGCCAGGCATTCGTCATAGCTACACAGGAGGCTGAGATCTAAGGATCACAGTGTGAAGCCAGCCTGGGCAGGAAAGTCCATGAAATTCTCATCTCCAATTAGCCACCTAAAAACCAGAAGTGGAGCTGTGGCTCCAAGTTGATAGGGTGCTAACTTTGAGCAAAAAAGCTCAGGGACAGTGCCCAGGCCTTGAATTCAAGACCCACAGTCAACAACATGCAACAGGAGGAGGAGAAGAAGAGGAAGGAGGAGGAGGAGGAGGAGGAGGAGGAGGAAGAGGAGGAGGAGGAGGAGGAAGGGGAGGAGGGGGAGGAGGGGGAGGAGCAGGGGGAGGAGGGGGCAGGGGGAGGAGGGAGCAGGGGGAGGAGGGGGCAGGGGGAGGAGGGGGCAGGGGGAGGAGGGGGCAGGAGGAGGGGGAGGAGGGGGCTCTTAGGGAGAACAATTATTAGCAAGATTTATGGTAGCAAACCAGCACTGAACTTCTACACCTTCCACAGGTCATGCTTCAGACACAAGATCTAGTTATGTTGGTGGAGGCAGATTGTCTATACTGGAAGGATTTCTTTCTTCCTGGTTTGGGAGCAAATGCATACTTTTGTCTCTAAGAATTATGGAGTCTTCTTTTCTCTAGAAGCAGTAAATCCCACCACATCTGCTCAGTTCCCCTGCATGGGGCATCCTCTGCTCCTCTGCTAGTAGGATCCATTGGCAGTGATGAATGCACCCTTATAATCCACACACATCTCAGTAGAGTTGGAGAGCACAAGCATGTACAGAATGATGAAGAACACATCTAGAAGGCTTTAAGAAGGCTGGAGGCGTTCCCTTGCCTGCACTTATGAAGGATTGATGGGTAGTCTTGCTGCAACTACTTCATTTAGCCAGATCCCTTGAAAAAGAGAATGCATAATTGAAAGACTATAGGAAAAGCCTCCTCAATGTGAGTAGAGAGGCCACCTGCATGCTGTCTGGTGCTTGAGTACAGATGTGTAGCCTGTGCTCTGACAGCCTCTGCCATATCTGCAGCATTGCTTTGTAGTAGTGTTTCAAATAGGGCAAAATAACCAATGTGCCTCATCTAAATAAAACGTGCTGGATGGTTTGTGTGGAATGGACATTATGCACACAATACGAACAATCTCACAGCTGGTTGATCCAGAATCTCTAGATCACTATTTTTACAGCTGTGGTTTCTATCACATAATGGGTCACAAAATCAATTTATGCAGCCATAGTCAAGATTTTAAAATAAAAATAAAAAATAATAAACTTCACTCTCCCACCAGACACTACACTAGGCTCTTCCTTGAGTGTAAATTCCTTTTAATTTCGACAAAACATGAGGCACTATATATGTTATTCTTACCCTGTTCTAGATGAGGAATCAGAAAACGCTAACTCCAGTTAGACTGTGTTTGTTTTCACAGTGCAGAAACCTCACACAAAATAGTAAGAGACTGAGATTAATCAAGTTAGAGTTGTGATGGTTCCAAAATATGATATAGGCAATAATGGTTATAGAAAAGCCATAATGGATCAATGTGAAGCCTGCAATAAAAATCTTTGAGAGAGGTGGACGGGGGGGAAAGGAAGGAAGGAAGGAAGGAAAGAAGGAAGGAAGGAAGGAAGGAAGGAAGGAAAGAAGGAAGGAAAAAAAGAAAGAAAGAAGTTCAAACCAATTTTTAAAGCACAGACTGTGTTAGCAACTGGGACATAAAAGAATTCTGAGTGTTCCTCCCTTCAGGGGCTTGGAAGAAGATGCATTTGGAATAGCTGTTGTCTATCCCTTTGGGGAGTGCAAGCCATGTCCAGCTGGCTGAAACTTTCAGGTGTAAGTGGCCCATGTAAAAAAATGTCTTTTCCACGGTTAAGAGGGTTTCCCAGATTAAAGAAGCAGCAGTTTACTGAATTACAGAGATGAGCAGAAGTGCAAGGTGCTTTTTTCAGAATAGTCAAGAAGACAAAGCTCCTCAGGCATGGGAAAAGCTTTATTCAGCAATTCTGAATCAAATCCAAAGTATATCTACAATGTCAGGGTCTGGGTTAGCATAAGATTCATATACTATGCTTTATGAGTAGAGGTAGCATGTAAATTTCTCTGAAGGCCCAATCACCTTTGGGATGTTTGATCTTGCCCCTTAATAATGTGTGTCCTATTATTTCTAGTTGACAGCTGAAAGCTAATCTGTCTCCCTAGTTGCTTACTGATCCCCATCATCCTTATTGCCAACATTTTTCCATGTCCATATCACATCTCTACCAGAGCTGCCTCCTTCATCCTGTATTTCCTTTGTCCTGGTCTCTATTCCTCTACTGGCTCATCGGGTTTTTACAAAAGCTCAGCAAAATCTCTCTTTGTCCATTTCTTCTGTGTCTCCCACTCAGGTAATTTCCAATTCATGCCTTGAAGATGCCCGGAAGGCCTCTGCTACACATGGAGAACATGCCAACTTCCTCTAACAGATGCAGTCACTTAAACTAAGCTCCTTTAGGAAGTTTGCTTCAACCGGACATCAGAAAAGCATCACCCCACCTTACAGCGACCTCGCTTCTATGAAACGCCTTTTATTTATTTATAATTAATTACTTTATTTTATTGTTTAAATAAGTTTTTTATTGTGAGAACACTACACAGAGGAGAGGTTACAGTTACATGAACAAGGTAATGAGTACATTTCTTATCAAGCAATGTTGTCTCCTCATTTGTTTTTCCCCTACAATCCCTTCCCTTCCATCTCCACAACTACACAACTACACTCTCCCCCCCACACATACCCCCTTCCTGGCTGCCCCACCTAAATTGTAAAGTTCGTTTTTCGACATAGCATCTTGTACATCTCATTGTTGCAATGGGTCAACCTGTATCCCTGTTTAAACAATTTGTTTTTTCCCTTCCCCTCCCCAAATTATACCAACATCAAATACAGTGAAAATGGGGTTATACCATGGGGGATGGACATACAAAGCAACAAAAAAAATCTTATAAATATGTTAGAAGCAATAGCAAGAAAGAAAAAAAAAAAAAAACACTTGTGTCCTTATCTTGTGGTTCATTTCGCTTAACATCTCATGTTATATGACCTTTTCTGCTTGACTTGGACATATACTAGTTATTGCAAATAAGGGAAACCATGGGACCTATGTTTCTTTGGGCCTGGTTTAATTCACTTAATATTATTTTTTTTTTATTTCTTTTAAAAGTATTTTATTACCTTTAAGCAGTTGTACCAGGGGTTAGCATTTAACAAATCAGCTTTAAAGTACAATGTGTTTTGATCAATATCACCCCTTTCCTCATTTCCACCCCCAGCTCTCCCATCACAAATCCTTCCCTCAATTTTCCTACTTCCATAGGACATGCATTGAATCTTATGACTACATTTTCCCTGCCTTTATCGATTCATTCTTCTACCACCCTTGACCTTCCTCCCATACTTTCCAAATACCATTTTCTTTTTTTTTTTTAATTTAATTTAATTTTATTTGTGAACATACTGTAAAGCTACCAGCACAACTATGTTTATTGCAGCATTATTTACCATAGCTAAGATATGGAACCAACCCAGATGCCCCTCAGTAGATGAATGGATCAAGAAGATGTGGTATATATACACAATGGAATTTTATGCCTCCATCAGAAAGAATGACATTGCCCCATTTGTTAGGAAATGGAAAAACTTGGAAAAAATTATATTAAGTGAAGTAAGCCAGGCCCAAAGAAACGTAGGTCCCATGGTTTCCCTTATTTGTAATATCTAGTATATGTATGAGTCAAGCGGAAAAGGTCAGATAATGTGATGTTAGGAAAATGAACCCTTAGATGTGTATTTTAATGTTTTTTTCTTTCATGCCTGTGTTTCTAACACATTTATAAGATTATCTCTTTGTTGCTTTGTATGTCCCTCCTCCACAGTATAACCCCTGCTTTCACTATATTTGATGTCAGTATAACTTGTGGAGGAGATGGGGAAAAACCAGTTGTTTAAGGATACAGGTGGACCTGTTGCAACAATGAGAAGTACAAGTTGTCAGGTCCAAAACGAGCTTTACAACGTTGGTGCGGGGGGGCGGGGGGGGGGGGGAAGGAGAAGGATTGGGATTAGGGGGGAGGGGGGAGGCTGGGAAGGGATGTGAAGGATAAACAAAGGAGGAGGCTGCAATGCTTGGTAAGAAATGTACACATTATCCTGCCCATGTAACTGTAACTCCTCTGTACAGTATGTTCACAAATTCACTTAATATTATTTTTTTCAAGCCTTTCCATTTCCTAACAAATGAGAGGATGACATTCTTTCTGATGGAGGCATAGCATTCCATTGTGTATATATACCACATTTTCTTGATCCATTCATCTACTGAGGAGCATCTGGGTTGGTTCCATATCTTATCTATGGTAAATAATGCTGCAATATGAAATGCCTTTTAAAATTTAATTCGGTGCAGCAGATTCACAAGATCAATAAGCATGGCAGCTACTCTCTGCCATGTGGCGTTAAAGCAGATTCCCAATAATGAACCAACCCCTTGTCACCCAATTACATGATACAATGGTACCTGGCAAGTTAGAGTGTTCAGCCAACCAAAGCAGTGCTGGGAAAGACCCATCCATTCACACACATTATCAATATTTGTGGTATGCTGGGAATGAAGGAGATTGTCCTTTGGTAGCTTGTGTTTAAGAACAGAGAGTTGCAGACATACTGATAAAGTATTTCTGACATAGGACAAAATCTTAAGTAGAAGGATGTCTATGGTTTCAACTTGCTCTCCTCAGGGGCCTTTGTCCTTTAATTCTTGTTTCTCTCAGGTACATGAGGCCCATATCTTCTAGAATGACCACTTAGCTTCTGGATTCTCTGTTTCCTCTACCCTCACAATGCATGCCTGCCTTTCACCTGCCCTGTCTTCCTCAGCAGTCAGGAAATGGCTCCCTGAGGATGAATAAAAAAAGTGGATTTCATCCTCCATGCACTGTTCTGGGACAGGCATCCTGATGAGTCAGGAGCTGGAAGCAATGCAGAGGGAATTTAAATAATACAACAACCCAGTGTCTTTTTATTAAACAACTCAAATAAAAGCAAAATGTTTTCTGCCTAATTTTTTCCTGTGAACTCTGTTCTCTGCAAATATCTTATGATCTCATTGTCAAAAGAATAAATGAATATGGAAATGCACAAAGTAAAATATGAAAGCCCCTCTTTTCCACTGTCTGCTCATTGATTCACATCTATTTCCATCTCAATCTATATGGGCATTTATATCTATCAATAAGTAAGATCCTATGTTCATTGTTCTTTGATTTTTTTTCTTGTAATAATATGACTCAGATATTCCCATGTTAGGAAACCTATCCTTTACTATGACAAACATATCCCTAGCTCATTTCTTTCAACCACTGTGTGGCTTTGTACAGAGTAGAAGAACAAACATGTACTTTAAAATTACCCTTTCAGCCTGGTGCCAGTAGTCCATGCTTGTAATCCTAGCTACTCAGAAGGGTGAGATCTGAGGATTGCAGTTCAAAATCAGCCTAGGCAGGAAAAGTCTGTGAGACTCATCTCCAATTAACTACCTCAAAACCAGAATTAGCACTGTAGCTCAAAGTGGTAGAGCACTAGCCTTGAGTGGAAAAGCTCAAGGACAGCACCCAGGCCCTAAGTTTATGCCCCATGACCAATGAAAAAAGAAAAAAAAAAGATCACCCTTCTGGGTTCATCTAGGTAGGCCTGGTTTTTATGAGTACAAACAAGGCAACAGGAAACACACTTGAAGATGACTCTGAATATTGTCCCAAAGAAGAATAATCAGAAGTAGAATCATTAACTTCAGGAAAACACTCATTTAAAATCTTGATCCATACTATCAACAGTATGTGGAAATGCTTTTCCTCCTTCCCTCTGAACTATGCTTGATAGTGTAGGTATTGTAACAAATAATGCCAATCAACAGCAAGAGAATCTCATTATTAGTTAACATGAAATATGCCTGTTTATTAATGCGTTGGAATATTTCTTAATGCTTATGTTGGTACCAGTTTGTACTTTAGTGTATTGTTTATCATGTTGCATAATTTTACGTTAGGAAGCTGAGGACGTGGCCATGCAGGGAAAGCTATCAGCCCCATCAACTATGGTTTTCACTGTTGACAACATCAGTGCCTAATGTCATGCCCATTCTAGATCAGACTGATCTGGGGTGAGATCAGTGACTAATTGGGTGACTGACAGAGATGAAGATAGGATATCTTGGCTATCTCATTGCCATGCAGGATTTTCATGAGAAATAGGTGAACTCCAGAGCTCCCAGTGGGATTCACTTGTGTTGGCTTGGCACAGTTCAACCCCTTCCTCTGGCCAAGACTGCCTCTTTCCCCTGTCATCCTGGTATTGATCTCCAATAAGCATTTTGATCCTTCAACTCCATCTCAGAGTTATCTTTCCAGGAAATGGAACTGACAAGAGAAAATCTGTCTTTAACTTCATGATCTATTTTAAAGTTCAGTAGAATCCAAGGGTGACAGTGAAACTTTCAAGTTTTCTCTAACTTAATCTGATTTCAACCCTTTCCACTAGGTGGCAGAATCTGAACCTCAGAGCTAACCATCATCACTCCTTTCCTTGGGTTGGGGCCAAGCTACTGAACTGGGTTAAGATGCAGCAGATACAGAGTCACCTTCTGTCCACTCTGGCACTTATTTCTCTGGCTCTGGTCCTCACATTAGAGGCAAGTCATCCCTTGCCCCATCCAAGGTGAGTTTATTTACTATCTCAGCACCATTATGGAATGCATTGGCATAATTTAGCCATATAGGGCATTTACAGGTATAAGATATCTGTGAGAACATATTGAGCCCATTCAAGATACACCATGCACAGTCATTTTAACTCACCTGCTTTCCCAAACACTAGCTGAGGGTAAGGATTTGGAATATTAGGGTCATGTTCTTCCCTGGGCTCTGCTCAACAAAGGGAATGCCATATGCCTTGTTTCTTGGTTTTCTGTCACTAGTATACCACCCACCCACCCACCCACACCCACACCCACACCCACACCCCCCCCCACACACACACTGCCCCCTGCAATGCCAAGCTCAGCTCTGCACCTGACAAGAAGCAAAATGCCTTTCTCAAGCTCCCTAGCAATGTCTCAGCTCTCTCTGCTTCCTTTTCAGTCTCTTCCTCAAGTCCATAAAATTTTGACTGAGAATCTAGGCAATCAGATCTTAAGACTAAGTCTGCAGACCCCTTCTCCCCATGGTTTTTCTGTGCTATATCCTAGGCTTTTGAAATTCAAAAACTGAGAAGTGACTCCTTTGTTCTCTGCATTCTGCTGTGTCATCTATCCTCAGAGGCAATGAACATAGAATACCCTTGCTGCTGGCAAATGGGGAGGGATGGCTGGTGAGGACAAGGGAGGCTAGGGGTGGGTAGAGCAGAAAGTGAGGGGGAAAATCAGTTCTTACATCAAAATATTATTCACTGCACCCGTGGATGTTTCTTTCACTTGTCTTTTAACTTTGTTTATGGAGTCTTTTGTCATGCAGACATTTATAATCCTTGTACAGCAAAACCTGTCAATCTTTTCCTTTATAAATTCTAGGTTTTGTGTCTTACTTAGGAAAGCCTCCCAATATATAAATTAAAAATATATTCTCTGATATTTTCAGCAAACATTGGAAAATTTTGTTCTTTACCATAAGCTTTTCAAGAGTTTGAGTTAAATTCTCAGTATAACATCAAAGAAAGGAGCATTCTTTCTCTCCCTCTCTCTCCCTCTCTCTCTCTCCCTTTCTTTTTTCTCCCTCTCTCTTTCCCTCTCTTCCTCTCCTTGTCCATCTCCTTCTTTCTCCCCTGCCACTTCTCAGCCTCCCTTACCCTTCTTGATAAACAGTAACTATTTTCCTAATACCATTGATATAATAGTCAATTATTTATCCACTGATTAAAAATTCCATTTTTGTATTGTAAATTGTATGCCTACAGGTGCACAAATCTTATTTTTAACACCATTCCAGAGTACAGAGGGGATCGGAGTATACATGCTTCCTGCAATTGCCTTCCATTGTGTGTATGTTTTGTGAAGATGAATGTGGTGTTAATGTTTAAAAGACAGCCTGGTCCCTCAGGTCAAACACACTACTTCATTTTTGATTCACCCAGAGTGAATCCAGTGGTCACTTTTAATTCTGGAATTTTTAAAGAAAATGACTGGATTCTTAAGGGGTTTTTAAGATGTATATGTGTATGAGGAAAATGCATTTTATTCTTTCAGTGTGCTGATAGATATATTTTGAAATGTATTTGATTACTATTCTGCTTACTTTCTGCCTATTGAGTCAATATTGACAATTCTATATTCCTAAAAAACAATATTATGCCTAAATTGTCAAAGTATCATCTTAAAGTTGTACCTATTGTTCTCACAATATTTTGAATTTAATTCATGTTTCTTCTTTATATCTAACATTGCTTAAATAATCTATTTATCATACAGGCCTGAGTTTCATCTATTTTATTGGTTTTTTCAAGTAAGTAGATTTTATTTTTATCGATCAAGTTTTCTGCTCTATTATTGTTTCTTTTAGGTCTTTCTTCCTTTATGGTTATTCATTACTTCTATTGACTTCACTATTTTTGGGTTTCCTCATAGTCAATGTTGGCCATTGGCTATAGCTCAGGCTAATGAGAATGGTTGAGGGTTCTTTGGTTAAGCATTTTCTCTACTGATGAAATGGGTTAGATAAAGGCTGGTTCATCTTTTCTTATTCCTCTTCTTCCTGCTTGGAGTATAAATGCAGTTGCTTGAGAACAGTTGCATTCATACTCTTTGGATTCCAGTTTCCAAAGAGTATGGCAAAACCCTTGACCACTGACCCAATGCCAGTAGCTGTCTATCTCTGGACTTCTATTCATTGAAGTAGAAGAATTATTTGTTCTTTTTGTTTAAGGAACAAAACTAATTTGTTGATGTTATTATTTGTAGAACTATTCCTAATAGTCTGGTATGCCTATTGAATTAATTTCTAATGCTTTTTGTTATCTAATAAGACTAAGTCTATAACTCTTTTGGAGCTATATCAAGATAATTTAATAGTTCTTTATATGGTGTGTATGGGTATATATACACAAATACATATATTTATACATATATCTGTATATACACACATATATACACACGTGTATATTTACACACACACATATATACACACATACACAGTTTTATTTGTATTTCTTCTTTACCAGTACTCTTCTCTTTGTAGATGATTTCCCCTATCTTTGTGAATTTTATATTGAAATCTATTTTTTTCTACTTTTAATAAGATACACTCATTGTATGAAGGAGTTTCATTGTGTTGTTTCCATATATGCATACAAGGTACTTAATCAAATCCATTTGTTCTTTCCCTTCCAAGGAACAGTTTTGACATATTTTATTGTTATATTTTATTACATATATGTAGAGAAGATGGAACATATTGATCCCCCAATGCTCTCTCTTTACATCCTCCTTCCTCCCATTGATAACTCACAAACAGAATATATTTTGCTTTCCTGTCATTCATTTTTAAGAACTGTATTTCACTTATGAACAAAAACATGGGATAATTGACTTTCTTAGTTTGGGTTATGTTACTTAACGTAATGATTTCTAGTTCCTTTGATTTTTTTCTACAAATGTAGTTTCATCCCTCTGTATGGCTGAATAATGCTCTATTGTTTATATTGCTTACATTGCATTTTCTTCATTGGTTAATAGTTACTTAAGTTAATTGCACATTTTGGCTATTGTAAATATGTTGCTATATCTGTTGGTATTAGAGTTCTTGATTATAGCCATTCTAACTGGGGTGAGGTGGTATCTCAATGTTGTTTTGATTTGCATTTCTTTTATGGCTAGGGAGGTTGAGCATTTCTTCATGTGTCGATTGGCTATCCTTCTTGGATGTGAACAGAAGGGAATCTTACTGCATTGTTGGTGGGAGTGTAAACTTGTTCAACCACTTTGGAAAGCAGTATGGAGGTTCCTCAAAAGACTCCACATAGAGCTCCCCTATGACCCAGCAATCCCACTTTTGGGCATTTACCCAAATGTTCACAAACAAGACCACACTAAAGCTATGAGCACAACTATGTTTTTTGAAGCATTTTTTACCATAGCTAAGATATGGAACCAACCCAGATGCCCCTCAGTAGATGAATTGATCAGGAAAATGTGGTATATATACACAATGGAATTCTATGCCTCCATCAGAAAGAATGACATTGCCCCATTTGTTAGGAAATGGAAAAACTTGGAAAAAATTATATTAAGTGAAGTAAGCCAGGCCCAAAGAAACATAGGCCCCATGGTTTCCCTTATTTGCAATAACTAGTATATGTCTGAGTCAAGCAGAAAAGGTCAGATAAGGTGATGTTAGGGAAATGAACCCTAAGATATGTATTCAAATGTTTTTTTTTCTTTCATACGATTGTTTCTAACACATTTATAAGATGATTTCTTTGTTGCCTTGTATGTCCCTCCCCCACAGCATAACCCCTGCTTTCACTGTATCTGATGTCGGTATAATTTGTGGAGGGGAAGGGAAAAAACAAATCGTTTAACTAGGGATATAGGTGGACCCATTGCAACAATGAGATGTACAAGTCGTTATGTCCAAAACGAACTTTACAACTTTGGTCTTTGGTGGGGGCGGGGGAGGGGGAGGATTCGGGGGGGGGGGGGGGGGGGAGGGAGGATGGGAAAGGATGAGAAGGGGAAACAAAGGAGGAGGCTACAATGCTTGATAAGAAATATACTCGTTATCTTGCCCATGTAATTACCCCTCTGTACAGTATTTTCACAATAAAAAAAAGAGGAAAAAGTGTTGCTATAAACATGGTATGCTGGTATTTCTGTTGTATGCTGGCTTACATTCCTTTTTCTATGTATCCAGAAGCAGTATGGCAGTGTAGTAGTTCTATCTTCAGTTTGTTCTTTGTGGTGGTGGTGGTAGGTATTGTTTTGTTAGGAATTTTTTGTTTTTAAGTTGTTAAGGACTTCCCATACTGATTTCCACAGCAGTTTACAGTCACTCTAAAAGTAATTGAGGATCCTTTTCTCTTCCGACATCCTTGCCAGCATTTCTTGTTGGTTTTCTTTATGATAGACACTATGAATGGAATGAGATGGAATCTCAGTGATGTTATGTTTGCACTCTTGAGGCTAAAGATGTTGAACACTTCATTATGTAAGTTTTAACCATATGTATTTCTATTGTAAACTGTCTGTTCCATTTGTTTGTCCATTTATTAATTGGTTTGTTATGTTGCTATTTTTGAAGGTATTTAATATTCTGGATATTAATCCATTATTGATTGAGTAATTGACTTTTTTTCTTTGGATTCAGGAGATTTTTTTTTCCTTTGACTTGCAAAGCTTTTAATTTGATGCAACCTAACATTTTAATAGTTGTTCTTATTTTCTGAACAACTGAAATTCTATTTGGAAAAGCACTGTCTATTCCTTTATCTTCAAGTGTTTTCCCTGTCTTTTTCTCTGGCAGTTTCCAAATGTCTACTCTTTTTTTTTTTGTCGGTTATGGGGCTTGACCTCTGAGCCTGGGTGCTGTCCTTGAGCTCTTCAGATCAAGGCTAGTGCTCTACACTTGAGCCACAGTGCTACTTCCAGTTTTCTGGTGGTTAATTGAAGATAAGAATCTCACAGACTTTGCTACCCAAGTTGGCTTTGAACTGTGATCCCTAGATCTCAGCCTCTTGAGTTGCTAGGATTACAGATGTGAGTCACCAGCACCCAGCTCCAAGTGTCTATTCTTACATTAAGATCTTTGATCCTTTTGGAACCAAATTTTGTATGAGAGAAGTAGGGCGTCTAGTTTCAGTTTTCTTTTTTGTGGGTTGTGGGGCTTGAACTCAGGGCCTGGGCACTGTTCCTGAGCTATTTCACTGAAGGCTAGTGCTTTACCACTCTGAGCCAAAGTGTCACTTCTGTTTTTCTGGTGGATAATTGGAGATAAGAGTATCATAGACTTTCCAGGCTGGCATCTGCAATTCTTACATCTCAGCCTCCTGTGTGTAGGATTATAGATGTGTGCCACTGTGCCTGGCTAGGTTCAGTTTTCTATAGGTAGTATTATAATGCATTATGTAACATGCTTTAACTTTAGTATGATGCTAAATGTCAGTTCACCTAATTTTACAAAGGAAAACTAAAAGATATAAATGCTCTGATAGATCCTAATACAACAATATGAGTGACTTTAACACTCCATCCTCATCAATGGATAGGCTGTTCAAATGAAAAATCCGCAAAGAAGCATCAAAACCAACTGGCTCTATAGTTCAAATGTACTTAATAGACATCTACAGAACAGTCTACTCATCAGACACAGAATGAACATTCTTTCAAGCAGCCCATGACTTTTTACATCTTATTTTAGAACATAAAGCAAGTCTTAACAAATGCAAGAAAATTGAAATAACTCCCTATGTTCTTATCAAACCACAATGGAATAGAACTAGAAATCAATAACAAGAGAAACCTCAGAAAATACTGAACACTATTGAATGACCATTGACAATTAAATAAATAAATGAGGTAACCAAACACAAAAAAGAGGGAAGGAAAAAAACCGAAAATGAGGAGGAAAACCAATAAAGGAAGGAACTAGTCACTGTATTCAGTTTGGGTTGAAAAGAGGTCTCATGTGTATGCCCAGGCTGGCCTTGAACGTCCATTCTCTAAGTTTCAGCCTTCTAAGTATCTAAGATTACAGGCATGAATCACTGACACCAGGTTTGCTATTTATGATTTTATATTTAAATTGTTTATGTTCTATTTTTTTCACTCTTCCTTTAATTCTTGTTGTACTGGTCCAAGAGGCTTGAACTCATGGCCTGGGCACTGTCCCTGAGCTTTCTGCTGGCTTTTTGGTAAGTAATTGGAAATAAGAGATCAGGAACTTTCCACCTAGGCTGGCTTCAAATCATAATCATTAGATCTCAACACCCTGACTAGCTAGGATTACAGGTGTTATAATGGGATTTTTCACTCAAGGCTAGCACTCTACCAGTTTGAGCCACAGCACCACTTTCAGTTTTCGGGTGGTTAATTGGCGATGAGTTACATGGATTATTCAGGCTGGGCTGGCTTTGAACTGTGAACCTCAGATCTCAGCCTACTGAGTAGCTAGGATTACAGGTATGAACCACCAGTACCCAGCTCCTTTAATTCTTAATAGTTTGAAAGTGATACATTATCTCTGACCTTTTTCCATATGAATCATATACCTTTAGCACAAGGGATAAAATGCATACATATATAATATTTTACTATCTTTATGTAAATGTACAATAAGTTGTCAATCACCAAAGAAATTTATGATTGATATGGCCCTTTTTAATATTCTCTCTCACCCTTCCCAGTCCACAAAAATGTACATTTTTAAAAATATATTTGGAGTTAGTCATTAAACTATTCTTTCCTTCAGAATTTTGGCCTACTTTTACTTCCTAGTTCCTTGTTCTATTGTTGTCCTTACATCAAATCTTGAGGCTTTCCAATCACAAGGATATTAATATTAGAGTTTAGATATTACATATTATTTATTTTTATAAAATGATACTAATAAGTATCTAGTTTGAACTATGAGTAGTTCTTGTTTCTTTCTGCTCTACCATTATTGATCAGCACTTACAGTATACTTCTTTGTCTCTGCCTTTTTTTTTCTTTTTCTGTTTTTTGATTGGTCATGGAGCTTGAATTTGGCGCCTGAGTGCTGTCCATAAGTTCTTTATTGTTCAAGGTTAGCCCTCTACTACTTTAAGCCACAGTGCCACTTCCTGTTTTCTTGTGGTTAATTGGACCTAAGAGTTTCACAAACTTTCCTGCCTAAGCTGGCTTTGAACAGCCATCCTCAGATCTCAGCTTCCTGAGTAGCCAGGATTCACAGGCTTAAACACTGGCATCTGGCTCTCCTTGACTTTTTTATAGTAATTGCTATGGTCAGTAATACTGCTGATATCTACCTGTGTCTAGTGGGAGATCTCCCAGCATACCCTTATTCTACTGTATCTCTAGGATCCAGGTTCTGCTTGCTGTTTGCTTGAGTCTTTGGACTTCATGGTTTCTGAAAAAAAAAAAGGAAAAAGAAAACTTTTTTGCCCTCCTGATCAATCTCATTGCCATGATATGGGACTTAACATGACATAAACAAAACCAGTGTTATTGTCTTAAACTTCTGAAGTTCTAGAGTTCTTTTATATTGATATGATTAAACTGATTGATAACTGTTGGTCAGTATTCCCCTTAAACTATTAGAATTCAAGGAGGAAAATTACTAATGGTTGTATCTATTATATTTGGGAAGTGTCTATGTCACTGCAGGAGCTAGTCAGGGATGAGAAACCTCTGGCCTATAACGGCCCCTAAAATGATTTGGTTCTTCATGAAACAGAGATGTACTCTTCTCCTTGGCTGCCCACGCCCATCTGCCTGTATTGATAATTTTGTATGGCCTGCAGTTGATGTTCTAAATATCCAAATGGCCGTTGGCAGGATAAAAACGGTTTCCACACCCCTGTTTGATGATGCCGGATTAGTGATCCAATGAGAGAATAACAGTGTCCCTCAGACAGCAAGGACATATTGTTACTGTATTGATATAAACATAGGGCCTATCAAATGCAGGAAACACAGAACATAACTGGAGCTCAACAAATACTCAGTGATAGCTTAACTTATGAATACACATCTTTAAGATCTCTGACTTCACAGCGGCATAATAAAATTTCATTTAAAGAAAGTAAAAACATTTTACATTTTTATAATGGGACCAGTGCCCTGCCAAAGAAAGGATGTCATCTGGAGTCAGTAATTATAATGTGAGGGCTCAGGGTCAGCCCTCATAAGCTGTTTCCTTGCTTGAGTACATCAAGACTCCTTTATCTTGTTTTTGGAGAGAGAGAAAGAATGAGAGAGAGAGAGAGAGGGAAAGAGAGAGAAAGAGAGAGAGAGAGAGGGAGAGTGAGTTAGTACTGGAGCTTGAACTCAGGGCCTGAGTGCTGTTCCTTAGCTTTTTTGTTCAAGGCATATGCTCTATCACTTGAGCCACAGCTCCAGTTCTCCCCGACTCCCAATCCCCCACCCCAAGTAAATTGTAGATAACAGTCTCACATACTTTCATTCCCAGGATTGGCTTTGAACTACAATACTCAAATCTGAGGATCACAGGCATGAGCCACTGGTGTCTGGCTTCTTTCAACTTTTTGAACATTTTCTCTGTCTTACAGATAGGGAAGAAAAATGGTGAGTAAAGAAGACAATAGTCACCAAAAAAGTATGGCAGTTCTGGCTAGTTTCAGTATGCTATGTGTGATTGTGATTAAACAGTTACTGTAAATTGAGAATGAATAGTTGGAAGACAAAAGTGGCACTATATGTGTGTGAGTGTGCATGCATACGTGTGTGAGACTATGGCTGACTGTACCTTTATTGAGCATCACCCCTTCTTGCCCCTTGTAAGTGCCTTACTTGTGCAGTGACATTTCTACAAGCATTTCATTTCTAATAACATCAAACATAAACATACTTGCTAAAGCCACTTTTCCCCCACAGCAGCCTTTGCAACTTTATGGTGGTATTTCTGGATTGCTGGGGAAGGCATGAGCCGTGTCTGAGCGTGTGTACAGTGCTGTTAACAGTGGTAGGATGTTGTGTGCTGAAAACCCCAGAATGTCCCCTTCTTCCATGCATAAAATTCCCTTTTGAATCGAGTAGATGAAGGGAACAACATCTCCCCTGGATTTGCTTTTCCTCCTACATTTTAGTGCCCGTGTATTTTGGTATTTCCAGAAACTCTTCGTGGATAATGTAAGATGAAGATATAGTAAAGCCCAACTCATCTATTAATTTTTTTTAAAATCACCTCTTAATTAAACCAACTAAAAATGAAAAATCAACATTAGAATCAGTAGAAATCAAAATTGTAATGTGAAAAGAAAATCAATATTTCATTTTCTTAAAAAGAAAAAAAATCCTACACATCAAATGATCGTATTTCTCTACCTGATTGAAAAAATGTTCCTTTAGCAGGTGACCTAATAAATACTCTGAGCCTGCTGAGAACTGATGGCTTTACACATGCACCACATCTAATCCTGTGAGGTTGTTTCTCCTCCCCCAGTTTGTGAGGCAGCCCAAGCTCAGGCAGTTTAAGGATGCTGTAAGTAAAAGCCATGTGCTCCTGGAGATCCGGGAGAGGCCAGCTCTGCCTCACCTTCATGGTCATACTAGCTACTCTGCCTCCAGGGTCCTAATTGATCTTGATAGACATTCCCTTTTCATAAGATACTCTTTTTATTAATATTCTTTTAAAACCCTGGTTTCCTTATCTCTGTACATTCTTTGGCTCTATAGAAGGCCAAGTAAACCAATGTGAACAGTAGGAAGAGGGCAGATAGTAGTATAGCAGGGTTACAACCCCACCCCACAACTACCTTGGCCTTTTGGATTGGTAGCTTTTGTCTTCACTGAAAATCAGACAATTGAGTCCTATTAGTCCTATTACTTGTCTGAGATAACTTCCAGCTCTACCATGCTATCATATTTTTGTACCCCAGCCACTCATTCTAAAGCAAATGATGGTACAAGCATTGCTGGACAAATATTTTATGAGATGTTAATAAAATACACAAATGTAGTTGGAAAATAGAAAGATAACTTAGGGAATACTGTACACGTGCTTATGTTATGCATTTGTCTGTAATATAGAAGATTGTGCTTGCCATAGATGCAATATTCTCTTACAGAATTTCCTACTATTTGGATTGCATAGACATGTAATCCAAAACCCATGCAGAAGGGTGAGAAACACCTGCTCAGAGGACAGTGGATCACAAGTCTTAGATGGTTCAGGAAACTCAGAAGAGATTCAGGCAACTTTCTCTTTTCTTGCTGGGCATAAATCAGAAACTTTTGCTTCCTAGGCTGCTAACTCAATACCTTTTATAGGTACTTAATTCACTCAGAAATTAAAAAGCATATATATAATAGAAATTACCATTATTCTTCAATAGGACACATGATTTGATTTTAAGCCCTTATATGTCTCTTCTGTGTCCGTCTGTGGGTTAGAATCAGTCAAATGTCTATGATGAATAGCTATTCCTGTCTAGGCTAGTCAGCTCTTATTAAAAAATCTATTGATACCTTTCTCAAAGAATTTTATGCCCCTCCGTTCATGTAGCTTCTGGTGGGGCAGCACATGAGTAAGCCAGAAAGATCTCCTGTGTCCTTTCTGAAAAACTGTTATTTGGATTGACTAAGAAGGCTAATTCGAGTAATGACTATTAGGTCTCTGCTCTTGTCTCTTCTCTTTCCCCATACTCCACATATTCTGTTCTCATTATTACCTTTTCTCTTACCATTTGTGTTTCATAAAGGACCCGAATCTCCTTCAACCTGAGCTCTCCATGAGTCTATAGCTCCCTGTCTTCAGCCCTTCTAGGTATGGTCCCATTTTATTACAGAATGAAAGTTTGGGTAAGTTAGGAAATAACAGTGGATTTCTTTTTTCTTTTCTTTCTTCTTCTTTTTTTTTGGTCGGATGTGGGGCTTGAACTCTGGGCTTGGGCGCTCTCCCTGCACTCTTCAGCTCAAGGAAAGCACTCTACCGCTTGAGCCACAACACCACTTTCAGTTTTCTAGTGGTTTATTGGAGATAAGAGTCTCACAGACTTTCCTTCCCGGGCTGGCTTTGAAACACGATCCTTAGATCTCAGCCTCCTGAGTAGCTAGGATTACAGGCGTGAGCCACCGGTGCCCGGCACAGTGGATTTCTTGAGTGGAGATGGGAAGACTTTATAGGTGTCTGTATAATAAAAGTTGGAACTAAGACACTCAGGCACATTCTAGTATAGAAGAAATAACACTGGACATGAAATGAGAGAGGTTGATTCTCGTTCCCATACTGCTGGTGTAAACATAAGCAGGTATTTGCCTTGTTCCATATACCATGTCTCAATATAAATCACAACATGGAATATTGTTATTGTTATTTAAGTCCAAGACCAGAACTTGCACTAGGTACCTGACACTTTCACTCACTGGTTGGTGCTCCACCAACTGAGCCATGCCTCCAACGGTAGAACATGGAATGTTGACAGAAGGGCTTCTAAGCCCTGCCCCTCTCATAGTCTCTCAAATTGTGTTGGTGGAGCTCAGCATACTTTTAGATAGTCTGAGTCCAAGTAATTGAGAAATACATGAGTCTATACCCAAATGAGACTGTTCCTCTCAAGGAAGTCTTCAAAGTAGATGTGTGAGTGGAAATAAATGGATATAAAAGCAAACATATGACCAACAGGCTGGCTTTTTTTTTCTGGTAGTGGAGCTTGAACTCAGGGCCTGGACTCTGTCACTGAGCATTTTCCACTCAAGGCTACAACTTTACGACTTTGAGCCATATCTCTACTTCTGGTTTTCTGGTGATTAATTGGAGATAAGAGTCGCATGGACTTTCCTGGCTTCAAAGGCTGATCCTTAGAGCGCAGCCTCCTGATTAGCTAGGATTTTAGGCAAGAGCAACTGGTATCCAGCTAGGCTGGCTTTTTATCTGACACACGATTCTCAGAGTAGATCTTCCCAAGGAATTCCAAAATCTTTCCAATTTTCTTTGAGTCTGAGATTGATTCCCTGCCTTATACTGTGTTCTGGTCAACTGCTGGAGAAGCAGTTAGGAACCTTATGTGCAGACCTCCTTGTCCTTGGGACCTGCTCAGCGCTCAAGAATTGTAGGATTGAAGTCCAGTTTCCACCATCTGCCCATTGGGACTAAGGGAGACACAGGGTGGGTAACTACCCCAACCCAGAGCTCCAGAGACTCCTTCTCTGGTGAGTGACTTGATTTACTATTCGTGTCACCTTTTGGAACTTCAGAGGCATCCATTTGTATTGATTTCATTCTTTTCCATAGCATCTACAGCAATGATGTGTTTCAAATGCAGTCCAAACCTTAGACATTCAGAGTCCTGTGTGTAGGCCCAACCTACATGAGCTCTCAGTACTCTCAGCATGTAACTTCCGATCCATCCAAATGGAATCACATTAACGCCTACTCTGCTCCGTGTTCACCTCCAATCCTTTGCCATGCCATTCCCTTCACTCTGAGTAAGTGTCGCCTTCTTTTGTGCAAAGCAAAATAAGCATGATGTCTTTCTGCCTGGGGCTGCCTTGGTCTTTTCTCTTTGAGAAATCATGACCAGTTATTACCATTACAACCATGAATGGTAGATAATCTCTTAAAGTACAGATTAAAAATAAAGTATTCACCTGCTAGGGACAGATAAGGAACACACAGAGAATGTACACATTAAATAGCAGTTAGGGGGGCAGGAGATGGGAAGGGATGGGAAGGGGAAACAAAGGAGGAGGCAAGAATGCTTGATAAGAAATGTACTCGTTACCTTGCCCATGTAATTGTAACCCCTCTGTACGGTATTTTCACAATAAAAAAAACTTATTAATAAAAAAAATAGCAGTTAGGCTGGAGTATAATCAGTCAGACCATTTGCTTGCCCTGTATAAGGCCTTGGGTTTGAAATCCAGCACAGAAGATAAAAAAGAGTAGCGTACCCATCTCATCTCAGCTTTTAGAGAATGGGGAGGAGGTAGGACATTGTGATTCTGTCAGCAACTTTATTTTTCATTTAAAAAAACGGTGTTATTATTTTCATTTCAATTTGATAACAGTACTGGTTACTTAATTTGAGTTTGGTTTTACATACAGGGCCTCAGACATCTATATCTTTACCCAGCCAAGGTAGCCTTTCTTCTGAAAGCTACGGACAACATCTGGACATTTATAAGGAATCAGGGAGCTGATGCTCACACCTTCTCTCCCCCTCCCTTCCCACCCCATGCCTCCTCCACATGAACCATTTCATCTAGACCCTTTTAGTTACAAGGAACAGAAACCCAACTCAAACCAAATTAAGCAAATAAGGGATCAAGGACTCAGGTCCCCCACACAGGTACATGTGTTTAACTCAAGCAAGACTTTGTTGTACCTACAATGATGTTCTCTCTTTTGGATTTTATTTACCTTTTGTTGATTTTGTTTTCTTGTAGACAGTCCTTACCTATTAGGAAAGATTTTCCCTTTAAGTGAGGCACCCCTTTTCCTAAAGCCCCTATAAAACTCTCAGGGAAGAAATGGATTGGTTGAGCCAAGATCCTGTGCTCACTTCTACATCGAGAACACAACATCCACAAATAGTTCCCAATATATTATAGAAGCCATGAAAGTATGTGGTAGTTACTGTACTGAGTTATTCACAATCCTCATTCAAAAGACCCCACTACTGTGAAGGTAATGACGTTCATATTATGATGTCCATTGTAAGGATGGGGGGGGAGGATTAGAGTGTTGAGCATCACAAAACTGAAGCTTACACAGAGAATCAAATCTACATCTTCACAGTTGTGATCTCAAATTGGAAGTTCTGGAACTTGATCTCAGGGCCTGGGTGCTGTTGCTGAGTTTCTTGTTCTTAAGGCTAGTGCTCTACCTCTTTGAGCCACAGCACCACTTCTGACTTTTTCTGAATAGTTTATTGGAGATACGGGTCTTATGGACTTTTCTGACCAGGTTTGTTTCAAACCACAATTCTTAAATATCAGCTTCCTGAGTAGCCTGTAATAGGCTTGAGCCACCAGCGCTCATCCTGAGATCTCAAATTTTTCTATTTTACTACTGCCTTAAAGGGTTTTGAGCCTCCAGGATGATTTATAGAAATTAAGACTAGTTGATTAACTCATTAGAAAAGTTTTCCTTTGTAGAACTAGATTTATGTCTGTGTTCTTCAGCTCTGTGTTAAGAGTTACATTTTAATACCATTTCAGGGAAACAATTAATAAATCATAAACTTGTTGTTTTGTAACGCACATATGACCTGTACCTTGACCAGTGCTATTAATGTGAAAAGTGGCCATGTGTAGGAATCTCATGCAAGGTAGCCACCCTGGCTGCCCCTGGCTAGGAAGACTCCATAGAAATGGCAGAAGTCTGCCTGATCTCTGCCATAGCTTTGCCCTCCCTGAAGTGACATTGTAAGTCTAAGCTGACCCTGGTTCAGCCCCAGATGTGTGAAGGGAAGGCCAGCTCCACACTCCCCTGGAACCAGGGCTCTTCCAAGCATCAGGGTTTGTGAGCTCACCCAAGGCACCAAGCCTCGGTAGAGGCAGGCCCCAGCAGGTGGACGGCAGAGCAGAGCCGCAGCTTTTGTTAAGTCCTGAACATGATTTCAGCGCTGCTCTTTAGATTTAAGCTCCCGCAGTTCTTTCCATAATGGCTGAGAGAAATAAAAACACTGCCTGCTCACTCCTTCCTGCCTCCCTGACATGCAACACACACACACACACACACACACACACACACACACACACACACACACACACACACACACACACACACATCCCTACCTCCTCCTCTTTGTAGTCTTCTGAATCCCATCTTCCAGCTAGCCCACCACACCAGGTGATTGTTCGTCCTTCTCCTGGGGCTGCTGTCAGGGTTCAGCTGGGATTTGGACAGCAAGCCAGTCAGGTCCCACAGTGACCTTCTTGGGCTTATTGTCTGCCACTGGGTAAGGTGACAGGTGTGCATGGGGGCAGTTTACAGAGAATCAATCCCTATTTGTCCCAGCTCATCGCACACTGGGGGAATGTTAAGCTCCCGATGATGAAAGGTTTATGAAATGCAATCCTGGCTGCCCTCTCCTCAGAAGTTAAAGACCTCATCTGCTTCCCTTTCCTCATAGTTGGCCCCCCTTCCTTCTTTATCTGCAGATAGCCAAGACATTGTCTATAGGAGAGTTCTCTCAATTTCAAGAAGTGCGGATAGCAAGAAAATGCCATTCTGCCTAGAAGGTGAGGGCCTTTCCCTGACATTAATTTTGTCTCAAGGCTATTCACTCTACTTTGCTGAATAGCTGACCCATGACGTGAGAAGGAAATGGTGCATAGCATGAATCTGACTTACGTGGGGGTGGGGGGCAACGTAAGGCAAAAGAAAAGCACTCTTGGCTCTGATTGTTGAGTAAAGAATTGAGCCTTCAGAGGATCCCTTTCCAGCAACAGCTTCCCTCAAACAGTGCTCATTATTCATGGCTCACCTCTAGAAGAACCTAACCATAGCCACCAGCTACCCCAAAGCAGAAGGACCAAGCTAAAGGCAGCAACAGAGACAGTCTTATCCTGAAGAACCTGAAGACTCACATGGAAGACAGAAATGCAGATGCTGATTTCATCAGTGTGAATCTTTTCTCTGGGTAAAGCCTGGGCCTGGAAGGGGCAAAATTCTTCAAATAGCCCCGGTTCTACTTTTTCATCTACAGTGATAACAGCATAGTGCAGTCACATGACCTCACAAGCCTATACTGGTGACACCAAGGTAATTTCAATAACAGAAAAGGTAAGACAACTCCTTCTCCAGGCAGGGCGCTGTGTGTGTGTTTGAGAAACTTGAAGGCTACTGTGGTAAATTCAAGCATGGAAGGAGATGTAGCTCTCTGGATACTGGAGCATTTAGTAGCACTCAGACCTAATTAGACGCAGCTCTGCAATCCCAGAGGGTGTGTTTTGCCTCACTTCATGCACAAAGCATCCTTCTGAAACTACTGCATCCAGAGGCTTAGTCTCCAGTCCCAGATAGCTTCTTCCACGTGACACATGAGGTATACCACATCAGTCTCAATTTGGTGAAAATTGCAAAATAAATGAAGATTAGTTGATGGCTGTGAAGCTTGATGATGGTTGAATGGCAGTGTAATTACCAGCCCCATTTCAGATGTGGAATGAGGTTAGTCCATTCAGCTTCCATAGCCTGTAGAGGACAGAGCTGAGATTTGAACCCAGGGATACACAGCCCAATCTATGTACTCATTCAGTAAGTCACAACCAGAGCCCATTGGTGTCTGACCAGTATGCAGTCCTGTATCAGCCATATATATCTGTGTGATCAAATGAGTTACTACAGATTAGGCACTGTGATAGTTTCCAATTTATTTTATTTTTATTTTATTTCAAAATGACACTTTTTTTTAAGACTGAGGATCTCAGATAGGTTTCTGAGACCTCAAATTGACCTAAGATGTCTCCAATTCTCATTCTTAATTTATAGAATCCTCTACCTGCGATGTTTCCCCCTGTGCTTATAATCCCATAGTTTCAACATCACAAGGTATATCAGAATGCCTTCCACCAAAGAGCTTTAGAAAACAATCATAGAAAATAGTCATCTAGCATAGCTGTGTCATAAAATTATATGCACCAATCATTGCAACTCAATACTAAAAATAGTACATGAGACTTCCTATATTTTCTAAATTGATACCTGTATTGTTTCACTATACTTGTTAATTTGTAATCTTAAATACCACTAAAAGTAAAAAAAATGTGGAAGCCATGTGCTGTTGTTGATGCCTGTAAACCTAGCTACTTAGGAGGCTGAGATCAAGAGGATCACAATTTAAGGGCAGCCCAGGTGAAAAGTAAATAAGATCTCATCTTAATCCTCAGACTGAATATAATGGTTCCAATGATATGGGAGACATATGTAGGATGCTTGCTGAGTGAAGATGCCCCCAAGTAAAGTCAAGAAATCCTAATTGTAGAAGTCAGGGACAGTGATTCACTTCTATAATCAGAGATTATAGAAGAAAGACAGAGATCAAGAAAAAATTTCAAGGCCAACCTAAGCAAGTTTACAAGAGTTGGTAGTTCATGCCTGTAATCCTAGACACTCAGGAGGCTGAGATATGGAGGATCAATGCCCAGACACCAAAATTCTCTAGACTCTATCTCAATGAAAGAAGCTGAGCATGCTGTCCTCTGAGATCTCCAGCTAGCCTGGAAAGTATAAAATGGTCAGATTTTAGTCCAGGTGTGTACTCAGGCAAAAAACAAGACAAAAACAAAAACAAGACCTTACCTTAAAATAACCAGTGCAAAACAGGCTGGAGGCCCAGTTCAACAGTAAAGTACCTGCCTAGAAAATGAGAAACCCATATTAAAAACCCCAGTTCTGCTCAAACACAAACAAATAAATAGCAGCAGCAACAACCTAAAGAAAACAATGACAGAAAATAAGAGGGGTTTCTGTAATGTAGTGTTTATCTGGTTTGTTTCCCACAAGGGCTGTGGATGTGGCTCCATTGGTAGAACAACCGTTGAGCAGTTGTTGAGTTCACAAACCAGTATTATTCTCCCCCCCACACACACTCACATGCATTGCAAAAAATTATATGTAAGAATGTCAGTTATCTATTTGAGTCCCTCAGGCTGTTTATCATAGAATAGAATATTTGAGGTTGATCTGAGGTAACAAATACTAAGCCTCAAACCTTGACTTCATTCTTTAAAAGTTCTTTGGAGACTGGAGGTCTGGCTCAAATGGCAGAGCATAATGAGCATAAATGACAGAGCCTAATGAGCATAAAGGAGCACAATCTGAGTTTAAACAAGGAAGGAAGGAAGAAAGGAAGGAAGGAAGGAAAGGAGGGAGAGAGGGAGGGAGAGAAGGAAGAAATTCTCTGGGTGCTAGTGCCTCATCTTAACTGCTCAGGATATGGAGATCTGAAAGACTGCAAGATTCCACCTCTAAAATAGCAAAAATCAGGGCTAGAAACATGATTCACACGGTACAGCACCAGCTGAGTAAGCAAGCTGAGTAAGTATAAGGCCTGAATTCAAACACCAGTATTGAAAAGGGGGGACATGTGGCTATGGACAAGTTGTTGTTATTTTTTGTTTGTTTGTTTTATTTTCCCCTCAGCGAAACATCTTTCCATGTTTATAACATGGGTGTGACAATGGCCATATTTCATAGCTTGTGAGGGACTGGTGAGAAAAACACATGTGAATGCCAAGTATACACTTGGAACCAAGCAAATGCTCAAAATACTACCAGCCCTGACCAGTTTCGTTCCATTTTAACACATACCACAGCATAATAAGAAGAGGTAACTATGGATTCCTTGTAGTTTGCAAGGAAGCCATCAGTGGACATTAGTGTCTCTACTTGTGACCTGGCCTTTGTCGTCATTTTGGAGAGAAGTAGAGTAGTCATTGGAAGAAATCATCCTTCTGTCCATTCTGTATTGCAGTTACTAGCTATCATAATCATTCCAAAGCGCTGAAATCACACAAATCACCATGTTGAGCACCCACCTATAAATAAGATTCTTATCCATTGGGAGCTAACAATATCAAGGTTGTACTGATGCACCTATGAACTAGAACTTAATAGCAGAAGAAAAGGGATAAAAAATAGTTAACATAAAGCACCTTTACTGTTGCAAAAGGCTTTAGAAATCACCCTGGCTATCTGATTTTGCAGAGAAGAGGCCACAGCTCACAGACCAAGGGAAACGGTTCTACCCTCAGACACTCCATTTACATAGACCTACAATAAGGAACTAGGTAGGGTCTCGGGCCTCAGGAGCTTTGTTATGGAGGTCATCATATTGAACACCACTGCAGGAGCTGGTCACATTCACAATGACCCAAGATCAACAGTGCCTCTGAATCAGTTTTAAAGTTACAATGATGCTTAAATTTCATCAGTTTGACTGTAAATATAAACAATCGGTATGCTGGGCCTATGTATATATATATATATATATATAATATATATTTATATATATAAATAAATATTGCCAGACACAGGTGGCTCATGCCTGTAATCCTAGCTACTCATGAGGCTGAGATTTGAGGACCACAGTTTGAAGCCAGCCTGGGCAGAAAAGTCCCCATGAGACCCTTATCTCCAACTAATAAATCAGAAGTGGCACTGTGGCTCAAAGTGGTAAAGCATTAGACTTGACTACAAAAAGGCTTATAGACAGCACCCAGGACCTGAGTTCAAGTCCCACAACCAACACAAACAAAATATTAAAGCATGTTATAATAGAAATATATGTAAATAATAAGTATATATTTATATTGTATATATATACATGTGTATATTGTTTATATATTATCTATTTATATACTTATACAAATATATTATTTAAATATATATTAAATTAAATATATTGTTTACATATTATTATAAATATAAATTCATATAGAAACACTATAAATACATATATGCATGATTATAAATACATGCACACATGTGCATATATGCAGACATGTATATTTTATATACACATACATTTTACATATATCTTTGCATATATACCTATATGTACACACATATATACTTGTGTGTATGTTTATACGCATATATGTGTGTACTTATACATATATATTATTTTTATAGGGATCAAAAGGAAGTATAGCAATTGGTGCTGGAGATTCATCTGGAAGCATATTTCAAAATGTGTGTGGAAGTGAGTCATGTATGGGTTTGTCAGGCCCATGGAGGGAAGGTTTTGTGAGGGGCTCAGTTCCAGCATTTGTGTTTATATCATATCACTTGTTTGCCATAGGAGGAAGTCAACAGTGAGAATTGTCCACTTCCAAATCCTGGAGTTAAGTCTCTGAAAAAATAATCATTGTATCTATGTCTATCGGTTGTCATTCTTACCTATCACCATGGAGATGAATGTCTGCAACACTCAGAACATATAATAATCACAAACCGAATCGACATCCAGAAAGTCCTTCTATCTGTCTAGCTCTGGTCAGCTTTGTTTCAGTTAGAAATACAGATACTTTGTTCTTTTTAGTGAATATCAAATGAGGCATATGGAATAAACACAGACTTGGCTGTCTTTGGGAGCTAGTTCTCTATATTGAGACTCGGGAACTTCTCAAATCGCAGAAACTCCATTCATTTTCATAGTATCGTATACCCATGGATGACTTGGATATAAATAAAGTGAATGAAAAATAAGAGTGAAGCAGGTATTCTGAAGCAGGAGTGACAGGAAGGGAAAATAGAAAGTTATTTATTATTCTCAAAGTGACTAAAGTGGAAAGGTTGATGAGAAGGAGAGAAAAAGAAAGCTGTCACTGAATGATATTACCATCTGAGAAAAAACAGGATCCAAACAAATGGAATTTGACTCATCCGTGCAAGTTTCACAGAGCACGAAAATGTCCCTTTAAGATTTTCCCCCCTTAAGCCTTTTTGCTGGTTGGGGGATTTTTCCAGAGCAAGGGAATCTAAGTTCAGGAGGCCAGGGAATGCTGGAGGGGGCGGAGGGGGGGGGGCGGGGAGGGTTTCTGATGCTTCGGGCTCTGAGCCTGTCAGTTTAAAAAATGAAAGTAATAGAAAAGGGGCAAAGTGGCATTTATCATTCTATCTCTCCAGGCTCCTGTCTCTTTAATCAGCTAGCCTGATTTGCCCAGTAAATGATTCCTGAGTGTGTGTATGTGTGTGTGTGTGTGTGTGTGTGTGTGTGTGTGTGCCCGCGCGGCATGTGTTGTAGCTCTGTCAATCCTTGGATTAGAACCAATGATTGCTGCTTGTAGGAGGGCTGTCCAGGGCCAGATTGTACAATGTGCCTCAGTGCCAGAGTATGAGTGGAGATAATTACGGAGAAGTCAGACTCTCTCACACCCTCGGCTTCCTTGTGGTGTCCTTCAGCAAACACACTGGATTAAAATCTCTTTGGATGAGCTTGAGGACAACGCAGTCTATCTAGGAAGAAAAAAAAAAAAGGAAAGAAAAAAAAGCCCGAACCTGACAAAAAAGAAGAAAAAGAAGAAGAAGAAGAAGAAAAAAAGAATCATGAAAACCATCCAGGCAAGAATGCACAATTCTCTCTCTTGGGGAATCTTCGCGGGGCTGGCTGCTCTGTTTCTCTTCCAAGGTAAGAGCTCGGTATTGATTTGCCTATGGTAGACTCGGGATTTGTAACAGGGTGCTTTAGAGACGATTCGCAGAGTCCGAGAGTGGGCTCTGCTGCTAGGTTTTGCAGGTGGAAGCGAGAGAGCATTTAAACAGCATGGCTGGGACTTCATTTTCCCGACCAGGCTGTGAGAATATTGATTGGATTCTAGCTGCTACCGGAATGAAATCGGGGAATGTATATGCATAAGTAAAATGTGTCTGCTATTCTTCTCCTCCCTAGCTATGTGCTGGCTCCCTGGCTTTCTGTCCATTTTTTCCCCCACATTTACACAGCAACAGCATATATGAATGCAGGGGCAAATTACTGATGGATGGGGAGGGTAGTGGTCTTGAAAATGCGCTGCTTATACTACTGGGGAAGAAATTGCAAGAAGAAACTTTAAATATCGGCCAGGGAACTTGCAAAGCAAGGAGCAATCAAGAGGAAAATGCAGGCTGGAAAAGAATCAGGTGCCTCTTAGAAGGTAGTGGTCAGTGATCTGGCTTCAAGGACTGAATGGATTTCCTGTGATGATGGTGGTGGGTGGTGACCAACTGGGTTAGTTTTGAATGTGCTTGGGGGTATGTTTGTGGTGGTGGTAGGGGGTCGGGCTAGGGGGTGGAAGTTGCAGATGAAAGAGAGTACAGGCGCAGCCCAGGCTCTGAAAGTCAGGAAAGCTTTTCTAAGTTGAAAAGAGAGAGGAGCAGGAAGAATCGAATGCTAATTTTCTGTCTGGGAAGCAAAGCTGGGGGTTGGGGTTCCGAGCCAGGAGCCAGCCTAACTCCTTGGCCACTGTGAGATGAGATGTTTGTAAAGCTGGGCTCAGGTGCATTGGGAATCTTCTCTACCTTGAGTCAATTTGCTGCACTATGTGGTCCACCCACCCCTGCCCTAGCCCTCCCTTTCATTCCAGCAGCAGAATTAACGCTCACCTGCTCATTCACAGCCATCCTGTATTTACAGGCTTTAGTAGTTTATCTTTTTCAAATTAAAGATGCCTGAACTCACAGGGGTTGGAACAGGCAGAAAAACTTTCCCTGTGTGGTCCTAGAGGAGTCTCCAGGAAGAGAGGATAGGCTAAAGATAGGAAGAAGGGAAAGAGAAAAAGCAAAAGAAGGGAGGGCAGGGAGGGAAGGCTGGAGTGGGGAGGAAGAGAGGCAAGGCTTAGTCCTATGCAGTTGTATTCCCTGAGGAAAGTTCTTTCTGGTAGAAAGGAATGGATGGGGGTCCCACCCACTTTCCTTTTCCCACTGCAATAGAGAGAACTCAGCATCGTGTCCTGTTCTGAACTGGAGTCCTACTGGCTCCTGTCTGAGCTCAGCCTTTAGGGACTGCCACTGTCCTCCCCAAGGTAGAGAGGGCAGTCTGGGAAGAATTGAAGGTGTGTGCACCTTGGTTGGGGGCTCAAGAAGGAAGGAATGGGGGACAGAGGAAGTCTGTGGATGACAAGGAAGTCCAGGGTGGAGGATCTCGCAGGGACACTCATGAATTGTTCCCTACTGCACTCAATCCCAAGGGGCATCAGCCTCTGGCTTTCTTGCCTCTCTCCTGGGGCCACCCGTGGTGTAGGAGTGAAAAGAGTCAACTTAGAGGCATCCTTGGTTGACTTCTCTTACATAATGTGGAGCAGGCATCAGAGTATGCATGTGCGTGTGCGTGTGTCTCTCTGTGTGTATGTCTGTGTGTACTCTAGCTTATTCCAAGTGCACAGGGATGCTTGTGGTAAGACTAGAGCCCTAACATTGGCTGTGGGGACACTGACTTCAGGACCATTAAGGCACGGAGTGAGGGGGGTCACAGGGAGGGAGAAGAAATGTCCCAACTCCTCAATAATTGCTGGATAATTGCCATCTGTCCCAGAATCCACTTCTTATAAAATCAATCTGGAGGCAATGACCAAGATTCTACCCTCCACAGCCCCTACCTGCAAGCCAGGAGCCCCAGGGCCAAACTTAATTTACATATAAATTAGCATACTCTGTGATCTTTTTTTTTTTTGTATCAGAAATTAATTCAGGGAAGCATAGTATTTGCTCACACTCTGAGTTGTTGCTGCATATAGAAGTAGAGATGTAAATTTCTGTTGTGTTCCTCTCTTAGAATGGGGGAAGGGAGAGGATCAAGGATGTCTCAGACCTGGGTCCATTCCATCAAATCTTGAATTTCCTAAGGAGAATGGTAGCTTTATTTGTGCTGGCCACATGCAGTCGGCTCTAAATGGGCTTCAATGTGTCATGATAGAATAAGGCTGCCCAATTTTAAGGCAGCTAAACCTCCCCAGAACAACCCTCTCCCCCCCACCCACCCCTGCACCCACAATACCACATGGCAGTTGGACACAGCAAAGATGATGTCTGTTTTCTCTTTCAGAGGAAGGAAGTGGAGTGTGCCAGCTATCTCTTATCAAACTTACAGAATTATTGAGGCAGCCCGGGTCTCGCCTGCGATAATCCACCCCTATTGCATTGACCCACGGGACTAGTTAGAATGCAGCACACATTCCAGTGCAATTTTTTTCTTCTCCTCTGTTTTTGTTTTAAACTGACTCTTCCTAGGGCTGCTACTTCCTGGGTTTCCTACCTCTTGGAAAGGTATGTGGTGCTAGCAGGGTGGAATAGGGGCCCCTTCCCTGCCTTGCTCTCCCCCCTCCCCACGTAACTAGCAACCATGATCCAGCTTAGAGCAGGAGGGAATTTGTGCCGGGTATCAGCGCTGATTAGTGCGGCTGCAGCTGCAGGGAGGGGGTGATTAGCTCCCTGGGGCTCTGGCCCTGAGATTCACTGGGGTTGATTAAGTAGAGACACCTCTCTCCCAGGAACAGGAGCTGTCCTTTTCAGCACACTGCCCACCATCTATCAGGAGATTCTCTGAAAGGCATGGCTGTGTATGCAGTGGCTTTTCTTCTTCTAGAAATCATGTGGACCCTCCTCCTTCCTGGGACTTATTGTTCCTTGTCACACCTCTAACACTTTCCAATTAGCTTGGTTAGATTTCTCTGGTGCCTCTTTTTTTTCCCCCATTTCTCTAGCCTCCCTTTATAGCACACACCCTACATCTACTGGTGTAGTCCCTAGAGACACAGGCCAGAGGACAAGAAAGAGGAGACTAAGTTCACATTCTCCTCATTGTGGAGGACATTCATGGGCCCTGTGCAAGTGGGCTAAGTTCCAGTTTCAAATGGTAAAAGAATGGGTAGTCATGCAGTAGCCCAAGCTGAGAGACGGTTCTGACATGGGTCATCAGCAAACTGGGGTAATAAGTTTGGGATGGTAGGATCTGGGGCCTCATGTGGGCACTGCAGGTACTTGGAAGCATGGCTAGAACACACCAGGAAAACAGTGGTACTTGACTGTCATGCTTACGGCTGCCCGTGAGGCCTATTTATGGCCAGGTGTACAGGGTATTACACATGAAGCCTGCCTCCATCCTTCCTGTCTGGGCAACACCTCGCTGGTCCTCTCAGCATTTATTCAAAGGTACAGGGCAGTGCCAGCCAAGAGCAGTGGGCTGTGTTGCATAAAGGCCATTCTTGGAATTGCAGCTTTAGCTACCAGGTGTGCAGCCTCATTCTGGTGCCATTTCTTTTTTTCTTTTTGTTGGTGCCAGGTGTTGGCACTTGTTGGCTTGCTTGCTACCACTTGAGCCATATCTCCACCTTGGATTTTTGCTGATTGCTTTTGGAGATGGAGTCTTTGTAGACTTTTCTGTCTTAACTGCTTTCAAACTGTGATCCTCTGGATCTCAGGCTCCGGCAGCTAGGATTATAGTTCTGAGTCACTGGTGGCTAGCTTCCATTCTTTCTTGGTCAGCTTTTCCTATTTTCCAGGTATTAATGAAGGCATCTTGAACAGTGTCTTTCAAATGTCTCTCTTGGGTCCCTGGAGGAGGTGCATTCTGGCATTCTCTGGGGCTCTTCTTGCCTGTACCCTGACAGAGAAGAAGCTCCATGCCCCATGCTGCTCTGGTCAAGTGTCATGGATGGGTCAGACATGCTGCTATTACTGGCTTTTGCCACGGCCTATCCCTTGGGAAGCAATGAGCCCTCACCATATTCCAAGGAGAGGCAGGAGGTATGAACCAATGCGGGTCACGTGACTCTGCATGTTAGAGAGTCATGGTAGGTACCCTCTGCCAGGATCAGAAAGCCTGGGATTTGGTTCTTCTCTGAGATTATGTGGTTTGAAGCATATAGCTCATTTCTGTCCACCAACTAGAAAACAAAACTTGCCCTCTACCGAGCCTCAGCAGAGGTCTGTATCTGTATGTATCTGAGCTCCTATTTGCTTATGTTTTCTATAGGAGGAAATCTTCCTCTCTTTGAGCTTGTCTCCCTACCTGGCCGCCAGGCCGGGGAGCGACTCCCCTGGGTGTTGTAAGGACTCATTAATGCTTGTAACACTCCAAACATGTGGTGCTAAGTGGAATTCCATGCTGAGACCAGTTGTATTTATGGCGCTTACTTCCTTTCTGCTCTATTGCCTTGTTACATGTTTACTTTATGTCTAAAGTCATTTGAAATTCAATAAAAACAAATTAAACATAAAAAAGGAAAACATGCAAACAGAAGGTAGGTGATGGCTTACAGGCTGGTCACAGTGTCATCTCAGAGGTTCATGCCAGTGGATCCTGACTCCTGGTGGTAGATGTCATTCTTTTGGAGAGCACAGAGGGGAAGAACAAGTGGAGCTTGCAGGGAGAACACTTCACAGGCCCTGACACTTTCCACCATCTCCTTCCTCTTTTTTTTGTCAGTCGTGGGGCTTGAACTCTGGGCCTGGGCGAGCTCTCTACTGCTTGAGCCTCAGTGCCACTTCTGGTTTTCTAGTAGTTTATTGGAGATAAGAGTCTCATGGACTTTCCTGCCCAGGTTGGCTTTGAAACATGATCCTCAGATCTCAGCCTCCTGAGTAGCTAGGATGATAGGCATGAGCTTCCAGCATCCGACTCCCTCATCTATTTGCAGTGGATATGACAGCACCTGCAAGAGCCATAGCTCAAAGGAGCCTTTGAGAAGCAGGGGAACAGGAGGTTGGAGTTTCAATGGGGAAGTAGAAGGTGGAAGTGGGATTAAAGAAGTTAGGGAAAAGAAATGTCCTCTGGGTCAATGCTGTTACATGGGAGGTAGAGATAAAGAGCATCACAGTTTGAAGCCAGCTGAGTCAAAAACTTAGGAAGACTATCTCCACCAACAAGCTTGATATACTGATATGTACATATGGTCCCAGCTATACAAGAAGTGGAGCTCTGAGAATCTCAGGCTGAACCTGGCCAGGGCAAAGTTGACATGAGACCTTATTTGAAAAATCAAGATTAAAAACTGAGAGTGTGGCTCAAGCGGCTGAGCACTTGCCTAGGCAATGAGTTCAATCCCTAGTGCCACCAAATAGATATTGTTTGCTTCAATTATGATATTTGTCAGAAAACTCTGAGGGCTTTTTTGTCTCTTTTCTGGATGTATTTACTTATTTATTTCCTTATGCAACCATCTGGATTAAGCCTATTCTTACTATTTCTGCCAATAAATACTGAATTTTCTCCACTCCCCAGCTTTCTCTCTCCCCGAGGCCTTCCTCTCTTCCTGCTTTCACCCCTATTCTCAGCTTTTTCCATTTCTTTTTTCCTCCCTCCTTTCCTCTTACTTTCTTCCTTGCATTTTCCCTCCTCTTCTATGGGAGAAATAATTGATCAGTTGACAGATCTAGGTCAGGCTAGCAGGGGTGGCTCAGCTCCATGAAGGCTTGCCTAGAAGGAGGGGAGAGTCTGTCTTTCCAAATCACAAGGAACCAGGCCACAGGGTAGAGTGGGAGGATGGGGGAGGGCCAGCCAGCCAAACATGGTGAGTTCAGCTATCCTCATCCAGGGTGTCTGGGATGGTATTGATTACAGCGTCTTCAGCCATTTGGTCTCTTTGACACTCTCATTTTCCATACCCGATTTATCTTTGCCTCTTTTCTGCTTTCTTCCCCACTCCGCTTTCATACTCTGCATGTTCCCATTTTTCTCCTTCTTTCTACTTGTCTTGCCTTTCCTCCTCCATCCAAAACCATGACAGGTGATCACAGGCTCTCCCACTTAAGTCATAGGAGAGAAATGGCCTTTTGTTTATTTGCAAAAGGAAAACCAGAAAGTCTGCCAGAAGAGCTCTGTAAGTCATTTGCAAACTGCAAAACAAACCAACAAAGATTCACATTTTCATTGCCCAGAACAGAGTATTTCAAGAGACACTGTCAAGCTAAGGAATCAAATATTGGAAAACACATTCTTCAGATCTGTTACTGAGGATATCTTAGGTTACTAAATTTGATTTTTTTTCCCTAAGCATCTGTGAAAGTATTGGGCTTGGCAGTCATAAAAGACTAACCAAAAGACCAGTTGATTTGGGCTGTACTTTCTTGTTCAAACTCATTCTTTTGTGGTGCTTCCTTGACTCATCTCGGAAGTACCACCAAAATCTAACCTTAATCCAAAAATCTATCTAGTTGCTTCATTGCTTCTTTATTTATTTCTTGGTTCAATCACCAGCAAATATCTATTGGGTGTCTACTATGGTCTGGGCATTACTTTACATACTAGGAATATCACAGTGAAGAAAAGCAATTAAAAGTTAAGACCGAAGACCTAGGGTAACCCCCTGTTTTGTCTTGGCTTGAGCAGCAGTACCAGAAATCAAAGTGAAGATTAAGTAACAGCTTCTTGTCTTTTGTGCAAATGAATCAGTCCTTGTGTAGGCTAGGGAGCACTTGGAGATGCGCTCTGGCTGGATCTGTGCCACAATAGAACAGAGACGCTACCTTCCATTCCTCACGTCACCCCTTTCTAAGAAGTTGCTCAGGAAGCCCAATGTGTCTTCAGTTATATGCAAGATGGTGAAAGCTGATGGGCGTCATTTGGCCTTTGCACTACTTTTCTGTGTCATTGAGTCAGCAGCAATACTTAACACCATGACCACCCAGTCTCAGGAAACTATCTCCTTTATGCCCTAATGTTTGCATAGCGTGGAGGGCCAAAGAAGATAAAGGGAAAGCATTTGAGACAAGACCAGGCAAAATTCTTCTTTAGGCAGCTAGTTGGGTGAGGTTGCTGCCAGCCATACCTAGGATGTACGGGATTCATACTTACCTCTTCTTTGAGACCCCTTTTCATTTGTGACATAGTCAACATACCCTAATATAGACTTCCTAAAATAATGCAAAGGCTGCGTTTACAGAAGGAAAGGGTAATCATTTTCTTGTGCCATCTTCTTTTAATACATCAGCTTATATTCACCAGCCAGGTGAAGTGTCTCAAAGGGCAACTTCAGTGCATTGCCAGATTCCACAGTGGTGACAACATTTATTCTTAGCAATTACCTTTTGTTTTAGTGTGTGCTTGTACTGGGGCTTGAACTCAGGGCCTAGATGCTATCTCATAGCTTACTTATGCAAAGCTGGTGCTGTACTACTTGAGCCAACAACTGGTTATTTTGGAGTTAATTGGATATATTGGATGAACTTTCCTGCCTCAGTTGGCTTTGAACTCTCATGCTCAGATTTCAGCCTTCTGAATAGCTAGGGTTACAGGAATGAGCCACTAGCGCATTGTTCAGCAATTATCTCTTCATAGGATCCATGATCCTTCCAAATCCAGCATCCTAGATCAATTCTTTTTCTCCCGATACAAACTCACAATTCAGAAGGTCTTCAGCAGGTGGGTGCTCAGAGAGGGCTTCTGTCCACATTTATTTGTGGTGCTCTCCATCTTTAAACTGGCCATTCTCAAACTTGCTATATCATAGAAACAGCTGGGCAGCTTTACAAAGATGCTCAGATCCAGACCTGTCACCAACTAATTAGGGCAGAATCTCCTTGTGATGTGGCCCTATGTCGACCTTCTAAAATATCTTCTACTGGTTCTAACCTACCATGGGGTAGAAAACGATACCTAACAGCACACCTAAAAATACTCTGTAACCTTGAGTAAAACAGATCCTGTCCATGGCCCTCCCTTTTGCACTCTAAAATAAAAAAGAAAAATTGGATGAAAGAAGTTTGGAGTTTTGTTTCAAGTTGCAATGCTGCAAGAACGTCTTTGAGGAGAGGCATTGATAGGTGGCAGGGCTAGAAGAAAATATTCAGAACATTTGTGCATGAAAGAAGCTAAGAATATAAACATAGTCACATATGGGCAAACAGTCAGATTGTTCAAGTGATATGTGTGTACATAAACAATATAAATTATATGTGATAAGTATTTATCTGTAATGCAAACTTAGGGTGCAAGGAAAGGGTTAAACAGTCACTGAATTTCATGTAGAGGGAATGAGGAATGAAAAGAACTCTTATGTATTCATTCATTCATCCAATATTTTGATGATACTAAGCATTAAACTCAGGGCTTCTTGAATGTTGAGTAAAGTGCTCTACTATTTGAGCCATGCCTACAGACATTTTGCTTTTAGTTTGTCTTTCAGATAGAAGTCACAATAACTTGGTCTACATTGGCCTTGAACTATGGTTCTCCTATTCCTGCTTCGGCTTCACTTCTGCACACTATAGGTGCATGCCTCTACTCTGTTAATAGTGACTCTGCATTGATCCAGCTCTGAGACTTCATCCAAGAGCAATTCAGGAGGCCTTTGAGTGAAGGTCAAGGATGAGTGTGTTGATGCTGAATTGGGAGATCACTAAGTGACGGTGGGCTATAGAAGAAAATGAATTTTAAGAGTCAGGATCATGTATTTCTCTTCAACTGAGATTCACTTCTTTCTGTTAGTTGGCTGTGCTGCCTCACGGCTTTTCTTTTCTTACGGGTAAGAATGAGTCACACCTAGCATCATGAATTAGGCAGAAGTGATGCTGGCTTTACTCTCCAAGCCAGGTCAGCTCCTGCAGTGCGTGTGGGAGCAAAAACTTGTTTGTTCAGGTTTTATGGAGTCAGCAGATCTGAGAGGCACATAGGGGAGCAGAGTGACGGTGCAGATTCTTGTTAAGTTTAGACACTGGACAACCCACACAGCCATTTGACTCCTCCTTAAAATTCACCCTGCTGTGTTAGACAAACAAGGGGCTTTCAAGACCAGTGATTTGAGCCCCTCTCTTGGAGCTCTGAGACTCCACAATGCACCCACAGGGGATGGCCAGCTCCTATCACTAGTAATGGACATTGTGAATCTCTCAGGAGAGCTCACTAAAGTGGACTGTTGGAATTCAGGAAGACAAAAAGATGAGAAAAAGAAAGAGATGAACTAGGAGAAGCTTCTACCTTCTTATAGATTCTTGCAATTTTCCCGGGATTTGGAGAACCCCTGTATAGAGTAAACTCACTTTATTCACAGGTTTATCACATGCGAAGTACAGTCATTAAAAAGGAATAAATAAATGATTCAAAAGAAATTAAAAAACAAAAATATTGAATTCCTGTTGGCATTCTGTATTGCTCAGTTGGTAAAGAGAATCTCTCAGTTCTGAGTTATTGCCAGTTATGTTTAAATTATTTTATGGTCGCCTGTTTCTCTGCTCTTAATTTTGTAAAAATAGGTTACTGGAAATTTTGTCTCATGAACTCAATACTAATTTATATATAACGAAAGCAGGGTTTTGAGAAAAGGAAGGAAAGTTTTATTAATTTTGCTAGGCCAAATAAAGATTTTACTTTAAAGCTACAATGCTGATTCTAAGGAATAATCTAATATTGGATCTATTTAAAACCAGCCCAGGAACTCAATTTTGGAATACATGACAACATGTTCATCCTAGGCCAATTATGGGCTTTTCTTGGCTCTTACTTCCCTGTTTATTGTTTTACTGCACCATGTCCTGAAACTATAAATGTTAGTTATCAGAAGTTTACTCATTCCAAATGCTCAAGGAAAGCTAAGGTGGAAGTGAGGGAATTGTCTAGTTTATTTGAAAATAAAACCAAAAAGCTAGCATAGAAAAAGGTATGCATAATTATCATTCTTGTCCTGGGATTCCAAGGTAGCTACAGAAGAGGATGGTTCATATCATAGATTAAAGTAGAGGCTGGGATGCCAAGCTTTTATCCTGCCTTCAGTTAATCTGTAGGTCCCACTAAGGAGTTAAGGTTTTACTATTACAAATGTTCCTCCCCAAAAGCAAAGGTAAAGGTGAATATGCTTCATTGAAATGATCAAGTGAAAACTGGAGATCAGTTGTAAAGTAACATATCTTTAAGAGAAGGTAGGTGGTATTATGGGAAAAATGAATTAAGTATCCACAATACAGTGAGTGCTGAGCTCTGTGTTTCCTGAACATTTTCACATTTTCCTCTAGAGCCTTCTACCTAGAACTATATACCCATAGATACTAAGGATTATGTGTCTGATATGCAACCCTTAGTTGCATGCTGGGGCTAGACATATGGGTACAAACTGAGCTCTGGACACTTCCTAGTTTGAGACATGTGGCAATTGATAAAACTCTATCTGACTCAGTTCTAGTCTTTAAGTGGAGATAATTATAAGACTGCTATAAAGATTAAATAAATGCAGATAAAGTTATATACCACAAGGAACATAATAAGTATCCAACAAATATTACCTCAAAACATTATTACTACCCATATTATTACCTGTACCCCTGTGTAGACAGGACAGGTAAATATTTTCTTCAATATGGCTGTATCTCAGATTTTCAAAAATTTGATACCCTTCCAAATATTTCAAAGTTTCCCTCTTATTTTCTGTGCAGCCAGCCATAGAAAGGGTATTGATTGCTCTTTTCTAGTTATTCTGGTTATCCCTTCTACTTCTTAACGTATTGCTCTCCACATGTTTCTGAGCAGCCCAATATACTACCAAAACATGGAGTCTTCTGATTCCAAATTCAAGCAGGATGAAGCCTCACTGCCTCAGAGGGCTCTGGCCTCCGTTTTTCTCTCTTTTCTGATTCTGTGCACTCCCTTCTCCCTGCACTCCTTAAGTTTTCTAAGGTTGTGTTCTTCAGACATACACTCTTCTGTCTTTTTCAAAAATTCTTTTTATAATTCCAAAATTAAGGCTCAGAACGTCTTCAAAGCCCTTCATTCTTCCAATATGATTCCCCTGCACCTGTACTTGCTTTTAGCATGTTAGTGAAATTCCTTCCCCTCCCAGACTGTGAGTTCAGGAGATCAGGGGCTAGCATATAAATTCTAATATTCCTAGCACATTTGACATGATAACTGGGTCAAAAATGATGTTCACTGTTATAGAAAGAAAAAGAGAGGGAGAAATAAAGGCAGAGCATAAAGTCTGGGATCCTGATGGGTATTCAGTGGCCATATGACTTCGAGGACTCCTGGATAGATGTTAGTTCAACCCCTTCTTATCCTATGCCTGTGTTGATTCACTATGGATGGACTAAAAAATAAAAGCCTAACTTCAAAATTTATCCTCTATAAAATGATCCTATTAGCTTCAGCTCTGTTTCCCTGACAATATTTTGAGGGACATTAAACATGTTGTCCCATAAATGAGTAATCCTTCCTGTCTATAATTATAAACTACATGTTATGGACAAATAGGTAGTCATCATTGTGGAGCTCAATGTTTCAGAATAAAGTTACTCAACGCTGGAAGTTGCTATTCCAGTGGTGACGAGATGAGGTCAGTAAGGAGGACGAAAGCCCAAACTTTAGTATTATAACTAGGTGAGTGCTGGTATCAGAAGGAGCAATGGAGACAGGGAAGACAAAACCAAAAGGCTAGAGAGAGAGAGAGAGAGAGAGGTGGCTGAAAAGGAGTATGGAGTATTTCTATCTTGCTTCTTCATATCTAGTCTCATTCTCACTTTACCCTAAAGCTTTCCACTAGGGCATCTAGCTCTCCTTCCAAACAGGTATTGTGCAACTTAACCAGACTTGTCAGAGAGTTCAAGCTTTTCCTTCAATGCATCTGACACAGGCATGAGCATCCAGAATTAGATGGACTGTTTTGCCAATGCTGAAAAGAAATAAGAATTAACTAGTAGCTTTTATGTCTCTTCTTCCTTTTCTCTGAAAACTTCTCAATAGGATTTAAATGCCTTATCACCATTTTTATTACTTTTGTCTAATGCCAAAATAATTATAAAATCTAAAGCTTTGTATCTTTCTCCTATCTCTTATTGTTGTAAGATACCTTGGGAGTTCCTTTGACCAGCATCCCTTCCAAGGCAACAGCCCTACAAATGCCCAGGTCTGACTGTTGAACAGTCTCCTTGTATGCAGCAGAGAGTCATCTTCATTTTGGAAAGAAAACAAAACAAAACAAAATGAAAAAGACATCCAGGTGCCAGTGGCTCATGCCTGTAATCTTAGCTACTTGGAGGTTGAGATCTGAGGATCACAGTTCGGAGCCAGCCCAGGCAGAAAAGTCCCCATGAGCCTCTTATCCCCAATAAATTACTCAAAAATAGCTGGAAGTGGCGCTGTGGTTCAAGTGGTGGAGCACTAGTCTTGAGCACAAAGAGGCTGAGGGATAGCACCCAGGCCCTGAATTCAAGCTCCAAGTCTGGCAAAAAAAGAAAGAATAAAAAAGAAACCAAAACAAAATCAAACCAGAGATTCTATTGTGTGAGGACAGCTGAAAATAACTGGAGCTAACACTTTTTTTCATAGTTGATGAACTATATGGGAAAACACTCGTTATTCAAGGTCTTTCGGTGCTTCTTCAATACCGATTCTATCTTTTCTCTTTACGAATGATGTTCTTCAATTATGAAAATTTAAGAGCATTGTTACTCCTTATAACACTCATCTCTAAGATTCAATTATAGATGGCTACATGAAGAGGCATATGGACTTTTCATGGTTACCATTATCTGGCTCTGGTCTTGTAATACAACTGAAGCCAAGATTACTGGGTAGGGTTTTGAGTACTGAATTCAGGTGGACTGTGCTTTCTAACTCTTATTATTGTTCTCTTTTTGCCTGGGAGGCTGGGACATTGACTGCTGGTAGGTATAGGAAACAGCATGCAAATACCACCACCAACAGCCTACATCAAGGATGACAAAGAAGGAAGCCTTCATGTCAAACCACGTGGACTTGCTGGTTTAGTGAATCAAAAATGACTGTCTATGGACAATTTCATATAGCTCAGTCTAATGGAGGGAGCTCAAGTTCAAGATGATAGTAGTTGTACCAGCTCTGGAACACATATTTCATACTTATAGTAATTTGCAAGACAAAAAAGATTAGTTAATTAGGTTTCTTTTACTTGCAGCTCAATTCAATCTTAATGCCCTCCCCCCTCTCTCTCATTCTGCTCATTAAAGCTCTCCAAACACATTATCTAAAACATGGATTCTACTGACCTCCCATGTTCCTTCTTTTTTTTTAATTTTATTTTATTGTAAAGATGCTGTACAGAGGGGTTACAGTTACATGAGTAAGGTAATGACTACATTTCTTTTAGAGTATTGTTACCCCCTCCTTTGCTTTTCTCCTACTATCCTTTCCTTCCCCCACTTCCCCCACTCCTCCTCTCCCTTACCCCCAAAGTTCCAACATAGTGTCTTGTGAGTATCATTGTTGCAATGGTTCATCCTGTGTCCTTGTTTCAGCATTTTGTTATTCCCTTCCCCTCCCCAAATTGGATCAATGTATATACAAGATGCAGGGTGCCAAAATCAAATACAGTGACAACAAGAACATACAAAAGAAACAAAAATGATGTTAGGGAAATGAACCCTAAGATATGTATTCAAATATTTTTTTCTTTCATGCGATTGTTTCTAACACATTTATAAGATTATTTCTTTGTTGCTTTGTATGTCCCTCCCCGACGGTATAACCCCTGCTTTCACTGTATTTGATGTCGGTATAATTTGTGGAGGGGAAGGGAAAAAACAAATCGTTTAAATAGGGATACAGGTGGACCCATTGCAACAATGACATGTACAAGTCGTTATGTCGAAAACGAACTTTACAACTTTGGTGGGGGGGGGGAGGATGGGAAGGGATGGGAAGGGGAAACGAAGGAGGAGGCTACAATGCTTGATAAGAAATGTACTCATTATCTTGCCCATGTAATTATAACCCCTCTGTACAGTATTTTCACAATAAAAAAATAAAAAAGAAACAAAAAATACATAGTACATTATAAACAACAACAAAGAAAAACCTTTTGTCCCATGGTTTCCCTTATTTGCAATAACTAGTATCTGTCTTGGACAAGCAGAAAAGCTCAAAAGCTATGTACATGTGACCACATAAGATGATGCTAACTGAAATGAACTCCAGGATAGGGACACAAGTGGTTTTATCCCTCTTGCTGTTGTTTTTAATGTATTTATAGCATACCATGTGATGTTTTTTGTTTCTTTCCTACATTCTTCCCCCATGATAAAACATTCTATATAAGATGATGTTAAGTGAAATGGATCCCAAGATTGGGACACAAACATCTTTTTGCTTTCTTGCTACTGTTTCTAATGTATTTATAATGTACCATGTGATTTTTTTGTTTCTTTGTATGTTCCTCCCCCACGGTATAACCCCAGTTTTCACTGTATTTGATGTTGGTGCCCTGCACCTCCTATATACACTTACTTATTCGGGGAGGGGAAAGGAAAAAACAAAATGCTTAAATAAGGATACAGGTGGACCCATTGTAACAATGAGATGTACAAAACACAATAAGAACTTTACAACTTCGTTGGAGGGAGGGTAGTTGTGGAGGTGGGAGGGAAGAGATGGTAGAGGGAAAACAAAACAGGAGGTAACAATGCTCAATAGGAAATGTACTCATTACCTTGCTCATGTAACTGTTACCCATGTTCCTTCTTGTGATCATCACAGGCATGGTCTCCAGACCTCTAATTATCCCAACCCTTAATGTTCGAAAAGGTCCTGATAAGAAAAAATCAGCCTAAAAGTTATTACCACAGCACACTCTTCCTGAAATACTATAATTGGCAGAGGACTAATACCTGGGAATATGTGGACTTTACAGTTACATCAGTCTACTAAATTCTTGTGTAGCTTCTCTTCCTTTAAAAAAAATATATATCACTATCACTAAAGTTTTCCACAGTCATCTCATCAAATGAGCTTTTTTGCAAGACTTCTCCTATCCTTCCTTACAGTTGATTTCCTTTAAAATTCTTTTTTTAATGTTTGAAGTTTTATTGCAGCTTTGGTTTGTTATTTAAATCCATCAAGATTATTTTTGGATCTTGATGAGCCATCACCATCAGCTCTGTGTCATCAGGAAGTGACAGAGATGTGCCATCTTCACATCATCTGGATTTATGGATTTAAAAGCCACATAATACATCTGAAGCTATGGCCATGTTCTTATTTAGATTTGTATTTCATCCCTTTCAAAATTATTTATTTAGACCCTATCATGTACTAGGCTAAACCACAAAGTAGACATAATTCTTATACTCAGTGAAACAGACAACTCAATATAATGTAATGTGGTAAAGTTTGGAACAAAAGCAAGTCAGGTTTTCTCTGGAAGAGTAGAGATACTTCATGTCAGAGAAGTTGGTAAAGAAGAAACATCAAAGAAGACAGATACAAGTAAGAGGAAAGATGAGTTTACAAGTAGAAGAAAGTGTACATGTCACAGTCTAGAAAAAAATTAACAGCATGGCAATTGACGATTTCCAAATAATCTGGTAAAATGGAGTGGTTTTGTGTGGTTTTGAGGAGATGGGGATAAGGGATGTGAAATGAAGGACAAGAGGTATAGGTAGAGTTGCAGGTAGAGGACAGAACCCAAATGACTTGAACTGAAGACTTTATATGAAGGGAAGAGGATATGTTGAAAGATTGCATGTTGGTTAGAAACACAATCGAATTATATATAACAGTATTTGGGGTTGTTCAGAATGTTAAGAGGGCACTCTGGTGACAATGTGAGAAATGGGTTAAAAGGGAATGACAAGGCTTGAGAAAGGCAGCTTCCAAAAAGATGTATCCAACTAGGCATGAGGGTTGTCAAGATAGAGGACAGGAGGCAGTGAAGAGTTATGGAGGAACAGATCTGAGACTTAGAGGTGCAGCAGAAGGTATCATGAATGATAAAGAGAATTAGAAGAGGCTCTCTAGTTACTGAGTGAACAACTCAAAGGTGAGTTGATGAAGGTGGTAATGAGTGTAATTTGGGTCAGGTTGGATTTCCAAGAGGCTCTCCAAGGTGAAGTTAGTCAAGTAGATCTGGAACTCTGGAGAGAGATGGAGCTTGAACAAAGGCAGTCTTCAACCCCGATACAGTTAGTTACCCAGGGAGAGAGTACCAAATTACAAGGAGGAAGGAGAGAATTACATGGACAGTAATGAGGGCAGAGCACTGGTACTTAAAGATAAAGGTTGAGAAATATCTGGTTTTAAAGAAAAGAAAAGAAAAACGAAAAAGCACAATGACAAGGGGTGGTGATAACAGGAGGAGATTCAAAACACTGTGATGTCATCAAGGTAACAGGGTGTAAATTGTGGGAAAGAATATTAGTAATCCCAATTGTTTATAAAGCAATGGGTGCCAGTGGCTCAAACCCATAATCCTAGATATTCAGGAGATTGAGGTATGATGATCTCAGTTTGAAGCCAGCCCCGACAGATAAATCTTTAAGACTCTGGCCTCCAATTAACAAGCAAAAACAAGAGGTGTGGCAATAGTGGTAGGGTGTCAGGCCTGATAAAGTTGAGCAAGAGTGCCAGACACTGAATTCAAGCCCCAACACCAACTTCTCCCTCCCCTTCTCTCTCCCTCTCTCTCTCTTTCTGTCTCTCTCTCTTTCTGTCTCTCTCTCACACACACATCTAACTGATCAAGGGAGAGCATTTTGTAGAGGAGCTGTAGAGTCAGAGATTAGAGTAGGACGAAGATGTGGAGTCAGAAATATGACAGTTATTTTAAATAAATTTTTGGAAAGGAGAAAGAAAGAAAGAAAAAAGAAAGAAAGAAGAAAGAAAGAAAGAAAGAAAGAAAGAAGGAAAGAAAGAAAGAAAGAAAGAGAAAGGAGAGAAACAGAAAGGGAGGGAAAGAGAAAGGGAGGAAAAGGGAGGGAAGGAAGGAAGGAAGGAAGGAAGGAGGGAGGGAGAGAGGGAGGGAGGGAGGGAGGGAAGAAGAAAGAATGAAAAGAAGAGAAAAAAGCAAAGAAGAAAAGTGAAGGAGAAAGAAAAACATCGAGGGAAGAAAGGGGAGGTAGTAGGAAGATAAAGGGAGACTTGGGTTTGAGAAGATACTGCTGCCTTTGTAAGATGTGTGAGGCTCTTGTCAAAGCAAGATGCTGATGGTAAGGTTCAGGGGATAAAAAGCAAGAAGAAGACTTGGGTGACCTCTGGCCAAGTGACTCCCTTGGGATATGCAAATGGTGGAAAGGGTAGATCCTGAGCACAGGTGAAGAATACAATGTGAAAGACTCAATTGCACTCTGATTTAAAGCAAGGTAGGAGAAATGTATTTGAGAATATCCATGATGATTGAATTCAGCTCTTATACAATAAAAGCAGATTGACTAAGTTATAAAGTTTTCCTTTTATTATTAAAAATAACCAGAAACCTAGGTCAGGTGCCAATGGCTCACACCTGTAAGCCTCAATACTTACTCAAAAGGTTGAAATCTGAGGATTGTGGTTCAAAGCCAGGCTGGGAAGGATGGTCTGTGGGACTCTTATCTCCAGTTAACTACCAGAAAACTGGAAGAGTCACTTTGGCTGGTGATAGAACAGTATCCTTGAATAAAAGAGCTCAGGGACAGCTACAACGGACAATAACAATACTAATAATATCATCATCATTATCATCATCGTCATCATCATCCACCTTGTCTGTTAAGCTGGTGTGTGTTTCCAGAAGCCAGAGTACTGGGCCTTTTTATCACTGAGATTTGTTGTATGTAGCTCTTACTCCTGGGTCTAATGTGGCAGCCTCTGTGAGCCACACATAGATAAAGGAAGAGATGAAGAAGGGGTAATCACAGGAGCTGTATATCCTGAAACACAGTCCTGGGGCATGATATTGGTCCCATTGCCACATCTAGATGTAAGGTAACACTTTTCTAGATGGGAAAAGCATTATCCACTTTGGATGACAAATTCAGGGTCAGCACCATGGGAAAGGAAAGATGAATACTGAGACCCTTGGGATGTTATATGAAAAGGAGAGAGGTCAGTACTGGCCTTGATAAAGATAAATGGGGCTCTTCTGCCCATAGGAAACATATGGAAAAAGCAATTTGATCTTCTTTGTATCATTTAATCATACCTTTTCAACATCCCTAGTCATGAAGGAAACAGGAAACCCACAGTGAGTTACACCTCCATAGTCATTAGGCGGGCTATTATGAACTACATGAAAATAACGTGGAGAAATTGGGATCATGTATATTGCTGGTAGGAAAGTAAGGTGGTGCTTCACTATGGAAACAGCAGGACAGTTCTCAAAAAGTTAAACTGGATTTCCATATGATCCAGCAAGTCCATTCCAGACTATATACTCTAAAGCATTGAAAACTCATATTAAAACAGATATTTGTACTCTATGGTCCACAACAATAAAATACTTGCCTAAAGGTAGAACAACCCAAGTACCCAAGTGTCCATCAAAAAATGAATAGGAAAACAAAATGTGGTATGTCTATACAGTGGAATATTATTTGACCATTAAAGAAATTCTTTTAGAAAATTTCCAGTGGATTTTTTTTTAATGAAAAGCTGTCCGATTACTCTTTCTTTACATTATTCTTTGTTCTCTGGAATTTTCAAACATGTGATCGGCCCCCATCTGTTTTCTTCATCTCTTTTCTTTTTTCTAATGCTGGTCCTACTTTGAACCCTTACCCAATTATGATCAGAGCCCGGTGCTACCTCCTTCTTTACATTACCTCTCTATAGCAAGGTATATTCTTCCCTCTAGAGTTTAGAAAACATATGTACATAAAATATGTATGTATACCCTTTACTCATCCCGGTGTTATTATTAATTCACAGTTTAAGAGTTGAGATGTTTCTCTAAGCCTTTATTTTCCTCATTTGTAAGCTGGGATATTCATACTTCACTGGGATGTAATTTTAACATTGAGTTAAATTGCATTTGTACAATGTCCTTTCAGTACATATTGGAAAGTAAAAGCCACAATACTGTACACGCATGAATGATTAGAGTAGTACTAGAGACTGCCTTTCCTATCAGTCATCCTGAGCTTCTTATTACCTGGGTTGGGAGACTGCTTGTGGATAGATTAGTCTATTTTCTGTTGCTCTATCAAAGTACCTAAAGCTAGGTACTTCAAAAGAAAAGACTCTTGTTTAGCTCATAGGTTAGAGACTGAAAGTTAAGATTAGGTGTTCCCATTGGTTGAGTCTCTGACATGGGCCCTGCTTGACTGAATTAACATCATAGTGCATGGGAAAGCATGTAAGAGTAAGAGATCATATGACAAGACAGGGCTTTAGGAGTCAGGCTCACTCTTTTATAACAACCTAATCTTATGAGAAGGAACTTGCTTTGTGAAACCACTATTAATCCCACTTGTGAGCAGCATTCCACAATAACCTAACACCTTCTAACAAGTCCCACTTCTGTAAGATTCTGCCATATTTCCACATCATCCCATTGGTGACCAGGCTTTCCAACACACGAAGCATGTGGTATAAACACAAACAAAAGTCGAAAAAATTTTGTACCCATAGGGAGGGTACAAGACAAATTGCCAAACCACCAGGACAAATAAAGCTCGGTGGTGGTATGAGATACAAATAAATGTTATATAATTAAATATGTATCCTCCCCCCGTTATGTGAAGGTTGCCAAATAAAAATAAACCGAGTGTCAATAAATTAAAATTCCACATAAACAATAATTTTTAATATGTGTAATGTATACTTAAATTATTCATTAATTTTTTACATTCAGATTTAATTGGACATCTTTGCCTACTTCATTTTTGTTTTTATCTGTCACCTTACCTTTGACCTGCAGATATTAGAAACACAGGAAAAATAGCCTGACTGGAATTGGTATCTACCAGGTAAAGATGAGTTTTAACTGCCTATATATTTACTTTTTAATGGAGATGTATACGATTTCTCAGAAAAGAAAAGGCATGACTGCTATTATTTCTGGCTTATTATATTATTGTAAATTCTTATTTTCCCTGTTGGTACTGGAGCTTAAACTCAGGACCTGGGCACTCTCCCTTAGCTTTATTTGTTCAAAGCTAGCACTGTACCACTTGAGCCATTATTCTTCTTCCAAGTTTTGCTGTTTAATTGGAGATAACAGTCTCAAGGATTATCCTGCCTGGGCTAGCGTCCAATCTTGATTCTCAGATCTCAGCCTCTTGAGTAGCTCAGGTTACAGGAATGAGCAACTGGTGCCTGGGCTTTCTTGTAAGTTCTATATTAGGAAAGAGAGAGAAAGAAGGGAGGAGACAAAAAGGATGTGAGAGTCACAGAGACTGACACCGAATGGAAAACTACAGAAAGAAAGAAGTAAGACAGTAGTTAGAAGTACCCTACATTCCAGAAAGCTCCTCTTTTCCCTTTAAATTACAGAATAGCTATTATGCACCTAGATCCAACTTCCCATTCCTCTGCACAGAAGCATGAAGAGACCCCTATGGAAATAGAGCTCCTTCTTTCCAGAGCCTGACTCCCATTTGGCCTGGCTAGATATCTACAGCCACTCATAACCTGTCCCAGGTAACAGGATGCTGTCTCAGAGGGTGTGACTATATGCTCCCATAGCAGAGGAATGAATGATACGTTCTCTAACCAGACCAGCTGTGGGAGTGCCTTGCTGACAGAAAAATTTGCTAGTGCCCCAAATATCTGCCCAGCCTCTGCAAAGCAGCAGCTCTAGCATCAGGAGAGATTTCAAGATTTATTATTTGCCTTGGTGTCTGTCAGGTATTCTGCGTGTCTTCCCACTTCCCATTGTGCTTTTCTGGACCCCTGCAGCCTTGACATGTGTCCCCATCCAAGCTTCCAGAGCCTAAGGAATGCTACGTGAAACTATTTCTTTTCTTTTCCCTTTCCTGATCCACTTGTGTTTATGTAAATGGCTGGAAAAGCAGTTTCCAGCTTATTTCAGAAGCTTAAGAGCTTCATGAGAAGCCTATTATTGAAAAATCAGAAAGTGAAAAGCAACTTCTTAGACAATGAATTAGCAGCTCAGTGGCTGTGTGTGTAATGCCGAATGTACTGTAACTGGCTGCATTACAAATAGGATCTCCCCTGGGTTTCAATAATCAAACATGTGGCAACAGGTTGTCTGTTTCAACAGAGTGAGTAATCAAAGGAGATTTGCAGTTAATCCAAATATAACAGAGAAGCATCCAAGGGAAGCCCAGGAAAAGGAAAAATCAGCTGAAGGCTCAGGAGTATGCCAGTACTCTCTGATTTGGAGTCCTCTGTGTGACTAAGAGAACTTGAGGGCCACAAACTTGATCTATCTAAAACTTGACCAAGGAGGAAGAGAAGCCCAGAAAATCATCCTCAGGATTTGCCTGTTTAGTAACTGATGAAAACTCTGGGCGGGAAATAAGTACCTTTTGGTGCTTGCTTCAAAATCTGGATGCCTCTATTGGATGGAAGTCATGAGTGGAGAAGGCTTCTTTGGACTGGGAAGTGTAATTCGAAAAGAATGGCTCAGGCTTGGAAGACAGGGGCACACAGCAGTATTTCAGGGACACACTTCCCTTTGCATGCTGTGTGCATCTTTCGTTGTCTAACTGTGGATTCTAGACAGCCCAATCAGCATCTATCTAGTTTGTGAGTCAGGGTCCAAGTCTTCCCACGGTTCTTGTGCCTCTGAAATGTAGAGGTGCTACAGTTTATACATAGTCTGGGTGTTAACATGGATGCTTACAATTCCAGCTATTCAGGATTACAATGGAGGATCAAAGTTTGAGGCTACTCTATGCAAAGTTAGTGGGAACCTCTACCTGAAAGAGAATGAGGCTCTACCTGACCGAGGATGAGGCTCAAATGGTTTAGAACCTAAGAGTTCAATCTTTAAGACTACCCAAACAAACAAAGAAACACACATACACACATAAAATAACACTTAACAATGGGAGGATTGTGGTTTGAGCTCAGCCTGGGCAGAAAAATTTGTGAGATTCCATTTTCAAATCATAGCTGGAGACAGTAACATGTACGTTCCTATCATACCAAGATATATGGGAGGCTGAGATTGGGAGAATTGTGGTGCCGGGCTAGCCCTGGCAGAAAAGTCCAGAAGACTCCATTCTCGTGAAGGGAAGCTGGACATGATAACAAGTGATCCCAGAAATAACAGGAAGATGGAAAGAAGGCATACTGTGCCTCAAGTGTGTGCAGGAGGGAAATGAGAATCTATCCTAAAAATAACCAGTGGAGAAAACAGGGCTGAATATGTGGCTCAGCAATATGATACCATCCTAGCAAACATGGGGACCTGAGTTCAAACCCTCAGTACCATTTAAAAAATTGAAAAGACCTAGGTACATGGCTCAAGAGGTAGTCTACTTAGCCAAGCAAGAGCACCATCAGCTCTGCGTCGAAAGCCCACTTTTTAGGATAGAAATGAGAGACAGACAGACAGACAGACAGAAACACAGAGAAAAAGTAGAGTCCAAGTCAAGGTGATTGTCATGTATACTCAAGTTTGAGAACCATAGGCGGATCTGAGGTTCTGAAGGTAGCAGGCATAAGTAGCAGGTAGCACTCCGGGTCCCTGCATGGACACAGCTCTTAATATGCCAGAGCATATTAATATAGATTCACCCCCATATCAATCTTGCTAACACCACGGGGCTATGAGGAAAGACATGAAGCCATGTAATATTTGTGATGCAGATGTTAGTAATATGTGCCAGGTACTGGCACATGTGATGTTTTATTTAATCTTCCCCACAGCCTTGTAAGGTAGATGTTGTAGCTATTATTTTATTGCTGAGAAATTGTGGAATAGGAAAGGTCAACTCTCTGAGGTCTGGCAATTCCTGAGCCACTATGCTTGACTATCCCAGTCAACCTCTCCGCACCTTATGCCTTCAGTGTCACCTCCTCTGTCCCCAGAATGCTTTAGGTGCCACCTCCACAAAGCAATTGGCAGCCTGACAGGGCCCCAGCTCTACTGTGGCAGCCCTCCCCCACCTCACCCAACTCCTTGCTTCATGTTAATTTCCCACCTGAGTACTGAGTACTTTATAAATAGCAAATCTAAAATGAATTTTCTACCAGCGATCATTAGCTCCCTTGACATCCATTAAACATTCTCACAAGCAGAGTCAAGTGACAAAAGGGATTGATTTTTACAGTATGCTTAATAGGGGAAAAGAAAGAAAGGTGTTGACAAGTCCTTTTTATTCTGTCCCGATATCATGAGGAATTTGAAATCAGTCAAATGACTTTTATCTGGGGGGGGGGGGGGGGCAGGGGGAAGGCCGGGACTGGGTGCCAGTGGAGAAAGTAAGAGACACACAGGAACTTCCCCAGCTCATTTCTGCTCAGCTCATTTCTGCATCCGTGACAGGTAAACATAAAGTTAGTTACCTAGTGCCAGCTACCAAGATGAATATGTCAGATTTAATGCTTCAAAATATATAGGGTCCAATCCAGAGAGGGAGTAGAGGCCCTGGAGGGGTGGGAAGAAGATGGTGTTAGAAGGGATGGAAAATAACCAATCTTCTGCTGAAACCATTGGAAACATAAATGTGTAGAAGCAATAGCTGAAGTCAGAGAGGGCTAGCATATAAGGCACCATAGCTGAAAATTTAACTTTGATTTCAATTTTCATATTTGTCAGCAATAATTAGATTCAAGAAATGTTTTGCCACTGTTCCAAAATACTAATAAGTAGAAGCCTTTGTAGTGTGGTTAATGGAGTCTTTTTTTCTCTAGTGGTGTAGGAAAATTCCATTAAAGTGAAAAGTTATACCATATTCCAGAGCTTCAGTCTACATTGACTCTGCTACCGTGGTAAGGTCAGCCTGGGTACTGGAACCCTCTGGATCTCACCACAGGACCACTGGTTGGCAAGGAGTTTGGGCTTCCTGGAGCTCTGCTACCTGTCATTTCTGACCTTCACAGACCTCCTTGCCTTGTAGGTCTGGAGAGAAAGAAGAGAAGAAAATTCAGCAGAGCATTATTTTCTGAAGAGTATGGTTTAAGCACATCATCTTTTGGAGCAGGTTGTAAAGCATGGTAAAGGTGCAAGTGACTGCTCCTTCCAGGAATTCTTCCTGTCCTTCATCAGACAGGATACTTGTCCCACCCCACAACACAGCCTTTGCTTTCTCTTCATTTTAAACCCCAGGTTACTCTGGAAGCCTAGATAGTAGACTTCTCTTGTAGATCAGGATCTAAGGAAGGGAGGCCCAAGGTATACCATTTACCTTAGAAGGTCTGTGACTCTCCAGTATCCCCAAAGGTCAACACAGGGCTCACCTTCATGAATGAAGAAGTAAATCAAGCTATTTATATGGCTAAACTCATTGTACCACATTTTCTAGAGATATGACATTGGAGAGAAGGCCTAGAGGCCCTTCCTCCCTTCTATCTACTTCCAACACAACTTCCTGCAGTCAGGAGCTAATTACTACACATTGGGACAGTTGGGGTGGGCTTGGGGTCTATCTGTGTCTCGATCATTCTCTTCTTAGGCACACTTGCTGGGAAGACAGTCACTGTCTGGTTGACTCAGGGGCTCAAGGACCCTGATGTGACACCTTCCTCACTGAAATGCTGATGGGAACTCCCAAACTGTCAGTTGTCACGTACCTATGGCAAAAAGAAAAATTAGCCAGGTAGACCTATGATTTCCCTCACATGCTCTCTCTCGTGGCCAATTGTGCTTTTTGACTATAACTTGGGAGCCATAGAAAAGCAGCTTGAAGATAGTAGATGAGAAATGATGGGAGAATGGGCAGATGTTGGAGTCAACATCTGCTCCCCAGCCCAGCTTGGATAGAGAACGACTCACAGGAGCCCCTCCTGCCTAAAGGGAGATTAGCCCCTTACTAGTGTGTGTGTGTGTGTGTGTGTGTGTGTGAGTGTGTGCACGCGCACACATGCGCGCGCTTGCTTATGTGTACTTGAACTCAGGGTCAGGGCTCTCTCCTTTAGCTGGTATCCAGCTTAGGCTCCTACTATTAATACATGCTCCTCTTGCTTCTCTCCTCTGCCTTTGCACATGGATCCTGTTCTCCTGGGCTTTTGCTCCTAGGTGGTATCCTCTGTAGCACTCTTCCCTACAGCTCTCAGAGTGGCAGAGACCAGGGGCCTGTGCTCTTTCTTAAGAACCCAGCTTTCCTGGGTTCACACCTCTTCCTGCTCCCTCCTGCCTTCGTTTTCTCCCTTTCGCCAATCATTGTCTAGCTGCCGCTTCACTTTTCCCTAGTGGCATGTGCCAGATCTTATCCCTCCGCAGTACTTCAGGATGAAAGGAGGAAGGGGATATTAAATCCACCAGTGATATGGCGTGGCAATTGGGAGAGGCTTTGTTGTGTCATTTCCTACCTCCTTCAGCCTATTAAGCAAACAAAAGTGCTTGTGGAATGAGAAATGTAAATGGCCAATGCAAGCCGATTAATCCTAGATGTACAATTCCATTAATAAGGCCGCTTTTTAATAGGCGGCTCTGGCAGCAGCAGGCAGGCAGGCCAGGAATTGATGTATTCTCTGTAATTGTATTGCAACTAATAGGATATGAAGAAAATTGTACCAGAGAAGCAGGTCTTTCAACACTATTTTCCAATCAGCTGAAATAATGACTTGCAGAGGAAAGTCTTAAAAAGAGCAACACACACACACACACACACACACACACACACACACACACACACACACACACACAACACACACGTACAACATGGTCCAGGAGTACCAGTTGTTCATTATTGTGGGTTGAAATTTCCTTCTGTCATCCCTTCTCTTCTGATCTTCCTCTCTCATGCTCCAAACTCCCTCTACATTTCTTCTCCAATACAGGCAATGGCAAGACTCAAAGAAATTTGTCACCCACATTCTCTAGAGAAGCCCCTCTCTGACCCCCCCTCCCAACTTTTACCTGGTCATAACATTTTACCCCACTTACAGGCTTAAATGACTCCGTAAAATTATCAGAAAGTTGATGGAAAAGGGCAGATGAAAGTAAGTATTGGAGAAAAGGCTAGAAGAATCCCTGAACATGATGACCCTTTAACAAATTAAGTGTGTGGGTTTGGACAGGCCCTTCACCACTCAGGATTCTCAATAAGAGGAAAGCTGATATCCTGTTGCATCTATTCACTCCTCATTCAACAAAATACTTGTATGATGTCAGTGATGCACTGGGCACTCTTCCAAGCTGTGAGGATGTCGTAGTAAATAAAATAACTACCACTAAAATCAGTCCTTGTCTGCCCTCATGGTGCATCTATTCTCTGGAGTTGACAAAGCTTTGGGGAAATCCTCATGACTACCGTGATAGGCACTGACCCTTCCTCTGAGCTCATCCAGCACTGGAACCCAGAGCATCTCCATTGTTGTTTGCTTTACCTTGGTGGCAGCAGGAACTGGGGTTCCTTCTACATGACCTACTTCCATGTGTTCCTGCCAGCCAGCACCTCTCGTCACTGGCCTCTACCTCCATGGGTCTTTCTTGCCCATTTGTATGCGGACCCTGCCCCTTGCTTGGTCACAGGCTGGAGAGTAAATATAAAAGAGAAAAGGCAAAGCACATTTCAGTTGAAATCCCCAAGGAAACTGATGTGATTGCTGTACAGAAATGGTTCCAATAAGGGCAGAGAGGAATATTGCTTTTATAGCTTTTGGGACATAAAACATTTAGAAAATGTGATTGACTGGCAGGGTCTAATTCATCATTTATCTCATTCCCTCTGCTTTCATACTGTCTTGCTCCCCACAATACACAAGCAGACATTCTCATTCCCATGCAAACTTTTCCCCCCATTTTGCCTCTCTGTCTTCTCCTCTCAGCGTCTTGGATTTATCATCATTCTCTGAAGCAGGAGAACTCCTGTGGCTATTTATAATTAATGCTCAGAAACCTGCCAATCCATTTAATGACACTAGCAGGTCATGGCCCCCTTATAGCTCTCCATTAATCATCATTAGAACAGCTCTGAGTTTTTACATTCTTTTTAAATGTTAATTCACCTCAGTAATGCTCCTTTTAGTTAAAACTGTAAGGGGGGAAGTGGCTAGTGTCTCCATGCTGCCCATTGGGGGGAATGGCTGGTGCCATTGATAAAGACTGCTGGGTTTTCTGTTCTCTTGTCCTTTGCCTCCTATCCTCATTACCAGATGTCAACCTACTTTGTTTTTTGGTTTCCTATATTTATCATTTTAAAAAATTGCCTTGTAGGAAAATGAACTTTAACTTAGATATCTTTGGAAACCCGGGGATTAAGCAATGGGCAATGAGAAATTCCCAGCTTCTAATTGGGACCCCCATACCATGAGGTGGCTTTGTAATTCCTAAACATGCTGGTGCATCCAGGCCTCCAGAGCGTACATGGAAATGGGAACACTCCATGTAGTTTTCCAACAGGAGAGCAAGCCTCAGAGGACAGGCCAAAGGGACCAGGTAAGGGATTCTCTTAGTCCTATTGGGAATGTTGGCCATGTTGGCCATGTGTCTTTTGTATTGATGGTCTGGAAACTTTGAGCAAATGACTTAACTTCCCTCATCACCTACAAAATGGGGCTTACATCTGTCTTACTAAAACCAGAGTTTTTAAGACTGTAGGCCCAAGCTCCAGGAGTTCCATCTGTTAAGGCCAGCCATTTGTTCCTACGTGACAAATAAAGGAGCTTGGCTAAGGGCAGAGAAAGGAGATTTATCATGTGACAGCTGTGGAAAGAATGCATTTTAATACATCTTCAGCCATCTTCAGAGTTATAGACATGAGTTATAGGCTTAACTAAACAGAAAACTGGGGGCAGGAGCAAGAGGTATATATGCATAGTTAAAGAAATTCTAGTCACAGGTGGGGCCTACTTGTGTTCAGAAGGGTTCTGGAGAAATTATCTCTCTCCTTTCTGATCAGTATAAACAAATTATCATTGCCTGATGAGTAGTCGGGCCTGAAAAAGCTCTATTGTTCCTTTGGGGCAGTTTTGGTCTCCATAAAGATAGTATTGATTAGTAACAAATTCTACCCTTCCCAGAATCTAAGGTGATTACAAATCACATTTAGAAAATGTGATTGACTGGCAGGGTCTAACTCATCATTTATCTCATTCCCTCTGCTTTCACACTGTCTTGCTCCCCACAATACACAAGCAGACATTCTCATTCCCATGCAAACTTTTCCCCCCATTTTGCCTCTCTGTCTTCTGCAGAGAGATGGCTTAGAGCAGAGAGACACACATACAAAATGGAGACAGGAACGCTAAGCTTTTCTCCTGCTTTCCTTTAATTTGTAGATCCAGCAAAAGCAGCTTTTAAGCATTTTTTTATACTAACTAACTAAAAAGATTAACTGCATACAAATTAAGTGTAGTTGAAAATGTACTAGACTTTTAATACTGGTCTTTTAAAAAATTAATTATAATTATACTTTTTTATTTTCCTGTGCTAGTCCTGGGGCTTGAACTTATGGCCTGGGTGCTATCTCACAACTCTATGGTGGTTAATTGATGAGTCTCATGGACTTGCCTGCCCAGGCTGGCTTGGAACTGAGATTCTCATATCTCAGCTTCCTGTGTAGCTAGAATGACTGGTGTGAACCGCAGGCACCTGGCAATGCTGGTCTATTTTCAGTGTTTCCTGTCCTTCTTGGCCACATTATGGTGGTGCACTGTTGCTAGTACCCTCTTAGGCTTCATATCCCTCGATGTGTATGGTATCAAGTTGAGAAATAATTATGCCTTATTTCTCAAAGCCAGAAAGGTATATTTTGAATCATCCAACAATATGTGGTTTAAAATTGTTAAATTAGAGCTAGGAAGGTGGCTCAGTGGTAGAGTGCTTGCCTCGCATGCATGAGGCCCTGGGTTTGATTCCTCAGTACCACATAAGCAGAAAAAGCCGGAAGTGGCACTGTGGCTCACGTGGTAGTGCGCTAGCCTTGAGCTGAAGAGCTGAGGGACAGCACCCAGGCCCAGAGTTCAGGCCCCATGATGGACCCCTCCCCTCAAAAAAACAATAAGTTAAATTAGAAACATAAGTGTAAAGACCAACTCTGTGAAACTGTATACCTTACTTCACTTCTCTGAGCTTCTTATCTCCTATTTTAGGAGTCCATATTTTTTTTTTTTTTTTTTTTATTTTATTTGAGAACATACTGTACAGAGGGGTTACAATTACATGGGCAGGATAATGCATACATTTCTTACCAAGCATTGCAGCCTCCTCCTTTGTTTACCCTTCACCTCCCTTCCCAGCCTCCCCCTTCCCTCCCACCCAATCATACCCCCCCCCCCCACCGATATTGTAATGCTGGTTTTGACATGACATTTTGTACTTCTCATTGTTGCAACAGGTCCACCTGAATCCTTAAACGACTTGTTTGTCCCCATCTCCTCCACATGTTATACTGAGGAGTCCATATTTTTAAGACCCTTTGTTATAATTTTGTTGCTTGCTTCTAAGTGTTTCCAAGGGGCCAGAATAATAAATTAGGCTTAACTAGGAAAAACTAGTTCCTTTGACTATTGGAACTCTTTAGTTTTTCTTATCAAGTAATGTGTCCTAGAGTTTAGGGCTCTAACAAAAGCAAACACAAACCAAGGGCAAGTGGAAATATATAAAAAATACTTTTCCAATTTATTTTGACTCTGAAGTTTTTTGGCAATCAAACTTTGTGCTAAACATCTGGAACCATGTTAAAAATTATGATATGATATCTTAAAATTATGATATGATATCTCAGGAGCTACTACACACCAAGTGACTCATTTATTATAACATTTGATCTTTTAAAATTTTACTGGAGTAGGATAACTCCATTTTATGAATGAATGAGTGAATGAATGGAAGCACAGAGAGGTAAAGTAGCCAGTCCAAAGTTATATAGTTTAATGTGTTGTCAGGTCAAACCTGTATCTCCTTAAATGTAGCCTATAGTTTAATATTATTTCCTCTTGTTTTGACCACTTTTGTGGCTTTGTGTAAAGAGGTAATACACTTTGGGTGAAATGAAATTATTCTTCCTTTATTAATCAGCTTCCTATTACTGTAACAAAATACCAAGAAAATCAACATTAAAAAAAGAGGAAAGACTTATTTTGGCTGTCAATTTTAGTGGTTTCAGTATTAGTATTTCCAATTGCTGTTACATCTATGTCAAGGCCAAATATCATGTCAGGAGCACAGAGTAAAGAAGTTTTTAACGCCATGACAGCCAGAAAGTGAACGAGACAAAGAGAGGAAGTGTTGTAGTCCCATAATACCTTTCAACATCAGTAACCTAACTTCCTTGTACTCAGGCCCATTTTTTTAAAGGTTCCACCACTTCCCAACAGAGTTGCATACCGGTCACTATGGCTTTTATGCATGTTATTTGGGGGATACTGATCCAAGCTATGGCACCTTAATACTTGCTCCTATTTTGATGCAAATTGTAGCAAGTAACCAGGTATAAATTATAGCAAGTCACCTATGGTTTTGTGTAAAATCTACTTTGTGGGGTTAATTCCTCATCGCAGTGATGCTTACGGTAGCATTAGGATATAGCAGTGGGCTTCCTTAGATAGGGTCTATAACTCATTCCTTTCATTTTTTTTTTTTTTTAGTTTTCTAACATGTCCTTATTCATTGCAGGGGACATATCATATCATCTTCCCCCTTTCCTGAAATGCATCTCTGAAACTCTAAGTAGACACAAGTCCCCAAGCTGGGCTTTGGCCATCTGTTCTGCCCTTCGCTTGAGAATGCAATAAAATCTGCCTGACAATCATGTCAGTACAAAGGGCAGAGAGGACTGCATGTCAAAAAGCTGTGTAAAATCTATTCTTCCAAAGGTTGCGTCAAGAATATTCTGGCTAAAAAGCTTGAACAGTGAGTGCGAATTTTATCCTTGGCTTTTTCTCTTCTGGTTCCTTTTCTTTATTAATGGTTTTGTGATAGTTCTTGTTTGGTACCAAGTTAGTAACAATAAGACTTTAGAATTCGTGCCATGTGGTCTATGTTTCAGAAAGCTTTCACAAATCTATTATATCTTTACATCTTTATGACTGTGGTTGGATTTGAGAACTACAAGCCCTTGGAACACATTGAACCCGACACTTGTAGCTGATTGTTATTGATATATTTTGTTTTAGTGTAAGTAATGTATCCTTATTAAATATAATTTGGAAACCATACAAAAGTAGCTTTAAAAAGATTGAAAGTCACTCATGCACAATTACACTTAATGTATTTCTTTCTACTTTTTTTCTTATTCGCGGCCATGGTTTTTATTGTATAGTTATAATCATATCATTTATATCACATTTTTTTCTTTTAAGAAGAGATCATAAGCAATTTTCTGTGTCGTTGCATAGTGTTAGTGATCATTATTTTAATTATTTTCATTGTGTTACATCAAGTAAATGTACTATATGTTTGAACATTTATGTTCTATTTTTGTTGTAATAAATAATGTTTACATGAGCATCTCCATTATTACAGCTTCATTGCAGTTGTATGATTATTTCCTGAGAAATAATATTACTTTTAAATCTTTTTTTACTCAGGACAAACTGAGGCACAGGGGAAAAATGTGACTCTAGGCCCTATAGTCAGAAGAGAAACACCTAAAAGTCAGCTTGTCTCTTTGATTTCCCATTTCTCCCATTATACTGTGATCCTTGGAATTTCTACATAAAGGGTTTAAAAATGCCTTGAGCTCCTACATAAAAGTAATTTTATTTTTAGTACCCAGTGATTGAGAAAAATTACCATAAAAATGACTATAAATTCTGTAGCACTTCTAAATAATGTGTATTAAATTAAACACAGTAAGCATGCATGTGTATTTAGAAGCAGTATGAGCAGTATATACACATATATGGAGAAAGATACATACCAGTTACTGGTAAATTTTGGTGTATACAACACCTCTTTTAAAACCCCTTTTCACCCCTCACCCTAAAGCTACTGTTCTGTAAGAAAGAAAGGTGGCATCCCTAGGTGAACCCCTCCCTACCCTCTCCCGTCTTGGGGCTTGAACTTAGGGCCTGGGTGCTGTCCCTTAGCTTCTCCGTGCTCAAGGCTAGTGCTCTACCACTTGAGCCACAGACAACTTCTGGCCTTTTCTGAATAGTTTATTGGAGCTGAGAGTCTCATGAACTTTGCTGCCCAGGCTGGCTTTGAACTGCAATCTTCAGATCTCAACCTCCTCAGTAGCTAGGAGAGCCACTGGCACTCAGCTTCATCCTTAGTTTTTTTACATTTTATTGTAAAGGTGATGTACAGAGGGGTAATAGTTACATAAATAAGGAAATGAGTGCATTTCTTTTTGAGCAGTGTTACCACCTCCTTCATTTTCTCCCACTTTCTCTTCCCCTGACTCCCTTCCCCTCCACAAGTTGTAAAGTTCATTTCCAACTGTGTCTTGTGAGTATTGCTGTTGAATTGATTCGCCCTTTGACCTTTGTCTCATCATTTTGTGATTCCCTTTCCATTCCCCAAATCAGATTAAGTGTATATGTGCATATATATGTGCGCATATATATATATATATGTATATATATATATATATATGTAAAACAAACAGTGATATCATGGTATAAGCCAAAAGGAAAAAATGAAAGAAAAGGAAAAAAGAAAAACCTTCACACAATGCATTAAAAACCTCTTGTTTTCATATCTTAAAGTTCATTAGCATCATTTTATATGATCATATGTACATAGCAATTACTATTGCATCATTATTTAGCGTAGCTAAGATATGGAACTAACCCAGACATCCCTCAGTAGATGAATGTATCAAGAAAATGTGGCATAGATATACAATGGAATTTTATGCTTCCATCAGAAAGAATGACATCACCCCATTTGTAAGGAAATAGAAAGACTTGGAAAAAATCATATAAAGTGAAATAAGCCAAACCCAAAGAAACATAGGCTCCATGGTTTCCCACATTTGTAATAATTAGTATATATCTAGGATAGTCCTAGCAGGGGATCACAATAGCTCAATAGCTATGTACATATAACCATATAAAATGATGCTAATCGAAATGACATCCTTGGTTTTGTTTTGTTTTTCAACCCAAGCTAGGATCTATATAATTATCTCCCCCTACCTCAGCCCACACACCTAAATCCATGAGTTAGAGTGGTAAAAAAGAGTGGTAAGACTTTTCTGAAAATAAGATTGTAGTCAGTTTCATGTTCAGACTTCAAGGCTTTCCAAGTCTCTGAGATTAAGAATAACTTCAATTTGCCAACTGCCTACTCAGTAGTGTGTCCAATCCTAATCACTGGGTATAAATTGTGTCTCTTCATTTTCATTGCATTTGCCCTGCCTTTGGAGGTGAGAGAACTGAAGATCAGTTGGAAAGTTCAGGTCACATGCAAACTAAATGAGAGCTTGGGGATTGGAATCCTAGAAGCATGTCCACAATCATACATTCTTACCTTTGGCCCACAGCCTCATTCACTCATGTCCCCAGATATTTAAGAAGTATAATGAGGCACATCATTGCTTTTGTATGATCAGCAATTTACTGTAATCCTCACCATTCATTCAGAAGTCAGTTAAGGAGAAAAGGACCCTCCTCTTCACTTTCTTATTCTCTAGACCACTGAGATGGGTCACCAAACAAGAAACTGATGAGTAACTAACCAGATAGCAAACTCTTTTGACCATGGACTGTGTACTTGGGCCTGATTAAAGTAAGAACTCTGCATTCATCATGATCATGGGATGAGGTGAGGGTATATGAAAGTGCTAATATGAAATCATTTTGAAGGAAAAACACATTATTTTCAAGGTGTTTGTCCTAAAATATGCTATATATAAAGCCTGATTGTCCTAATCAAGCTCATCATTTCTTGGTTTTATATTACAATAATGTAAGGAATATAGAAATCTACCTGTAATGTATAGCTAAAACAGCACCAGGAAGCTGCAGATGGCCCCCAAATAAAATTTATAGTATTCTAGGATGAGAACTCCATCAACAAATAAATAAAACAAATAAATAAATAAAACATCGGTTGTCTCTTCTTTTCAATGTCTCTTCATGTCCCCTCAGTTTACCAATAATCCTAAGACATTCCAAGCCAGTTTTTGGTCCTCTAGCCTTTGGTGAAGACTCAGTTAGGAAACCCTTATCTACCAATATGGAAGGCCTAACTCATTTTCTGAAACTTGGAACACTAGAGGAACTCTATCCAAGGGCAGTCTTTATTCCTGGATGGTGTCTCTAAGTACCCATGACATCAGTAAAAGAATTATAGGCTTTTTAACTATAGGGACCTTGATTTGCATCTTGTTCTACCACTTTTTGTGTGACCGTGGATAATTGTTTATTCGCCCCAGCTTCAGTTTTGCCAACAACGTTTAGATTCCGTATATGCAGATGTGCTGGTATTTTGTGATGATGGAACATCTTGTTTGTCCCCTTTCCTTTCTGAATATAATGATTGCCTGATATTTAAAAAGGGAACAAGAAGTGTCCTTCTCACAGAGAAATCCTATGTACTAGAATGTAAGTTTAAACCTGAGCTCCAACAAGTGTAGGTGTGTGTTTATGAAGACAGTAAACCATAGCATTTGAAACAAGGGATGTTTTTGAAATCAAGGCATGTGCTCTTTATTACTTAGTCTCTCTCCTCTGAGCTGTCCCCCACCATTTATCTAGCATGGGGCCTTCTAAATTTCTGATGTCTGATACCGAATATCCATAACAATTAGTTTTCTTCCCTATAGATTAATAGAAAAGAGGGGAACAAAATCAAACAAGAGTGAGAGACACAGATAGAAACTAAGAGAGAGAGAGGAAGTAGCAGTGAGAAAAGGGGAGAGAAAAGACAGAAACTTGCTCCTGAGTATTAGAGTAACCTGTAAGCTGAGAGTTAGTCATTCTAAGACACTTTTTGGATATAATACCAACTTTGAAAAGACTCCAGCAGGAGAGCTTGGTAGGGGATCTTCACCTATGAATACAGGTGGGAACACTTGGCTTCACAGAGTACACAATGGCTGCAACGCCATAGAAACTGTTAAGTTACCTCACTATAAAGATGAAATGCTGGTTCTACCCACAGCGATCATTGTGATCTCTGTTACAATCTCTTACATAGAGCATCTCTAGTACTCAGCAACTTGTTCTGAGATGTTTAGAAGACAATGATCAGTAGCCATCATTTCTTTCTTTCTTTATTTTTTTTGTTGTAAAGGTGATATACAGAGGGGTTACAGTTACATAAATCAGGTAATGAGTATATTTCCCTTTAAACAGTGTTACCCCTCCCTCATTTTGTCCCAGTTTTCCCCCTCAACCCCTTCCCCCAAGTTGTATAGCTCACTTTCAATGTACTGTTTAGTGAGTATCACTGCTGAGTTAGTTCACCCTTTATCTCACCATTTCTGTCCTTCCTCTTCCTCTCCCCAAATCAGATAAACATATATTTAATACAAAGTATACAGAAATCAAAAACAGTGACAAAATAGAAAAAAGAAAAGAAAAAAGGAGCCACAAACTGTACAATAAAAAACATTGCTTCCATTTCTTGGAGTTCATTTTAATAAACATCATTTTATGTGATCATATGCACATTGCTATTGAGCCCTTTTGATCCTTCCCTAAGAATGTCCTCCTTTGGTCTCACTATGTGAATGTTTAGAGTCCTGTTTAATAAATCATGTCTAAGTGTAATTTTTTGCCTTTTAGTATCCATTGAGTTTACTTGTAGATTTATAGGCACATTCTAATTATTACAAATGAGGGAAACCATTCAGCCAATTTTCTTTAGCTCTGGCTTACTTCTCCTAATATATTTTTTCCAAGTCTTTCCATTTCTTTATGAACGAGGCAATATGACTCTTTCTGATGGGAGCAGATAGATAGATAAATAGATAGACAGACAGACAGACAGACAGATAGATGATAGATAGATAGATAGATAGATAGACAGATAGATAGATAGATCAAGAAAAGGTGGAATATCCATTCTTCCACTGAGTGGCATTTGGATTGATTCCATATCATGGCTATGGTAAACAATGCTGCAATGGACATTGCTGTGCTGGGGGCTAAAGCAGCCTGATTTGTGATCATTTGGAAAATGCCCAGGAGTGGGATTGCTGGGTCATTGCTCCGTGTTTAGTCTTTTGAGGAACCTCTATAGTGCTTACCAGAGTGACTGGACAAGTTTACATTACATACCAAGTATGTAGTAGCTTTCCCTTTTGGCCACATTCCCACCAGCATCTGTTATTGTTAGTTTTCTTGATAATGGCCATTCAACTGGGGCCAGAGACATAACTAGGTCATAGAGAAGACAGAACTAAATCTTAGAGAATCCAAGTTGTCTGGTGGCCAAATGGAGTTTTACAGACTATAAGCTCCCTTAGAGAGGGTAAGGAAGTGAGAAAAAGTAAGAGAAAATGAGTTCATTACCACCTACAGGAGATAGGTACATTAGTGAAAGGGACAGGGAAATAACACAAACCAATAAATGGGTCAATATGATCTACATGTAAGTGTCTACCAATGTAGGAGCTTTCATGTCTTTAAAGAAGTAATTATTAAAGTCAGGTGCCAATGGTTTACACTTATAATTTTATTACTCAGAAGCTGAGATCTGCGTATCATGATTTACAGCCAACTCGAGTAGACAAATCCAAGAGACTCTTCTCTCCAATTAACCAACAAAGAGCTGGAGGTGGGATTATAGCTCAAGTGGTAGAGGACCTACTGTAAAAAAAAAAAAGGCCAAGCAAGAGTGAGAAGTTTGAATTTAAGCCTCAATATCATACACACACACACACACACACACACACACACACACACACACACACACACACACATCAATTATTTTCTTTTAAAAAGGTATTTAATTAAATATATAGGCAGGATAGACTGTCCTCTGACCATATTAGTACCATTGAACCTTATAAGACCCCATATTAAATATTTATAGCGATTTCTATAGTACCCCAAGGTGCTCAATGGAAATGACCAAAAGCCCATATCATGGGCTTTCAAAGGACTGTCACAAGGAAATAGGTTTGTTCATTGGAAGAAAGAATTTTAAGTGGTGAATAAATGAAAGTTCTCAATTAACATAAAGGATGCTCCACGTATGTGATAAACACCTGCTCTCATTAGGCCTCCAGGACTAAAAACGGTGAAACCTAACTTAATTGCAAGAGGAAAAGCTTAGGTGACATGAAAGGAAAGCCAATCAAATCCTGTACTACTTCTTTCAGGTGCTGAGATGTTTAGGCTACCTGGATAACACCACTCCTAAGATGAGACCCTGCTTTCTTTTAAGCCAGGGCTTTAATGGAAACACCTACTTCACCTGAAAGTGTCACTGTCTCTTTGCTGTGGAATACCGAGATGCTCGTGGAGGGAGCTATGGCTTATCAAGGGCACAGAGCTCACAGTGTAGCTACACCTACACCTAGCCTGTGGGTCCCACACTCTTTCCTTCTGCTACTGTTACTACACTATGCATGTGTCATACTGCAATCTTTCTGCAAACACCCTCCCCTTTCAGTTTCTCCTCCTTACTGCTGTGTTTTCCTTGTAAAATACACCTCAAGTCTGGTTCAAACACCTACACATTGATTCTGATCCTGAACTTAGAGAGCTAGAAATAGCTACAAATAAAATAGAGATGTGGCCTATTGTTATTGTGTATTTATTTGTGTGCATGTGTGTGTTTTATTTCTTTATTGAGCCCACGGCCTTTCCCTTGCTAGGTAAGCTCTATCAATTGAGCTATATTTCACATTTTGTGTTTTGAGATAGGGTCTCTAACTTTACTAAAGGCTTGTCTTGAACTCATGATTCTCCTCCTTCCTCCTCCTTCCTAGTAGTTAGGGTTACAGGTATATACAACATGCATAGTCTGATGTCATTTTAAATCTTAAAATCACACCTTGCGAATGGATATTTCCTACTGCCACAGCCTTTTGTAATGCATGTTGCAGGGGGTGTTTTTTCCTTTCCTCAGATATCTAATTTGCATCTTCTCCCACTTTCTATCACCTTCCCCAAATTTTCTTTCTCCCATTTGTTGTGAATGAGTCCTATTTCATTGAGGAACTCGAAGCAATCAGGAGCTAACTCATCTTCCAGATACTAAATTTCTCAATATACCTGCCTCTCATTGGAGTCATATACTTCACTTGTGTTATGATCTAAAAATAAAATCCTTTCTTGTTTTAGAGTTCAACTCCTCAATCTTTGCTCTGGTACCTCTCTTTTCTCCCCTCAAGGAGTCTGATCCTTTAATTGTCTTTCATTTTCTTCTGTATCATTACTTTTCCCCTCTCCACTGGGTTATTTCCATCAACATGTAAACTTTCTCTTGTTTCCCATCTTTAAAACAACAACTATACCATCAACAACCTCTTTTGACCTCACATTTTCCCTCAGCTACAGACACATTTGTCTGCTCCTCTTCCAGGAAAGCCTCTCCAAAAAATGATCTTTATTTACTATCTTCGCATTCTCTTCACATTCACCTTCACCACTCTATTAAACCTGAGCTCATTACAGTCATGGACAACATTTTTATTGGCAACCCCAGTGGTCAATTTGCAATCTACCTCTCCATTCCACTTGATGTAGCTGATCCATTCTTCCTCCTTGAAAATTTTCTTCTTGGCATCCCTGGTTTTAACTTTGCTGTTTTTACCAAACATCTTCACTTTCTTATCTTTTATTCTGCCTTCTTCTCCTATCTCTGTGGGCTGGATTGTCAATAATTTCTTCCATTAACTTACTTTTCTCATCCATTACTGTCTCCTGAAAAAAATCTTCCTATATTGGGAGCAGCCAGACTTGTGTCTCTAGACTAGCTTTTGCCCATGAATTCTGGATCTACAAAGATAGCTCAGCATTAATGTCATTTCATTTCTTCTGTGATTCACATTTTCTCATTGGTATATCTCTGCAATTTGGAGGCAATTTAGAATCAATGGCATCTTACAATCTCTGTCTGCCCCTTGGAAAGATTCAGCTGCCATGCCTACACAAACTTAGTCATATTTTCTTCCCTTCACAAAATGATATGCATTGTTGATATTACATGTGTTAGGGTTAATTGCCATTTAAGATTTCTTCAAGACATGGTTCTTTGAATCCTATGCTGACTCACCCCTGAAATAAAAGTTATTATATATACAGCAAAAATCATGGAAACAAAACAGCAGGGTGTAAATTTGATAATAGAGAAGTGCATATTTGTCTCTGGAAGAATGACCACAATTCTGTATTGTCTTGCAAAACAACAAGTACGTGCTTCATACGACGTAAGACAGAAAAAGATGGCCATGGTAACAATTTTGTTGTTGAGAAATATGCAAGGTTGTTTGGCATACTTCATTTCAAGGCAGCAGGAAAGTTGCCAAATCTCATGGAACAGAAAAAGGCTTCAGATCAAGACACTCTGGTATAACCAATTAAACATTCCTTCAGCCTTTCCTCAGTACGAATTAAGCTAACTCTGTTCTATTCTTCTACCATCTCTCACCCAACTCATAGGCTTGTCTTCCCTTACCTCCTCTCTTAACCCAGTTAATGGTGTCCTTATAGACCTATCACTCAGGCCCAGAGTCTAAGAATTATCTTAGTCCTTACCTTTTCTTTACCCTTAACATCAAATATATTCCCAATCTCCTCTCCTCTCCCCCGCCCCCATCCCCTGTGTATTGACACTGCAGCTTGAAGTTAAACTCTTGAACTCTGGTTAAGTTTGCTTGCTCGAAAGGCTGTTGCTCTACTGCCTAAGTCATGCCTCCAGTCCAGAATTTTGCTAACCAATTGGAGATGGAGTCTCAAGGATTAGAGTCTTCAAAGCTAGTTTAACCAAGATCCTCAGATTTCTGACTAGCCAGAATCACAGGCTTGAGCCACTGGCACTTAGTATATAAGCATTTTTTTTAACTATACAATATATGTCAGATGGATATTTATTTCCCCTCACTCCAATATCTTCACCTAGACATCAGTGATATCTTCCTTGTATGACTGCAGTAATTTCCTATTTGAGGTATTTGCTTCCACACTTCCTACCCATCTTTTACCCAGTGCCCCTTATAGTCCATTTTCCAAATAGCAGCCTAACTACTTCATGTGTATGTAAAATTGTGTCACTCTGTTTTTGTTTGTTTTGTTGTTGTTGTTAGCACTGGGGATTTACTTTGGTGACATGATACTGTAGGACCACACCTCCAGACCTGTTTTCACTGGTTATTTGTAGGGTAGGGTGTCCCTTTCCTGGCCTGGCAAGTTCATGAGCTATTTGCCTACTTTTTTTTTTTTTAATTGTATTGTCAAGATGATGTACAGGGATTGCAGTTACAGTAAGGTAGTACATACACTACTTGTTGAACTTGTTACTTACTCCCTCCCTTATTTTTCTCCTGCTTTGCCTACTTTTAAGCTTCTCTCATTACACAGATCACAGGCATGTACCATGTAGTACAGCTCTCCTCCCATGGAGACTGAGTCTTCTGGACTTTTCTGCCTAATCTGGTACCAGGATCTTCCCAATCTCAGCCTTCCATACAGTTGGGGTGACAAGAATGCACAACTCTGGCAAGCCTTGGATTAAAAGCTGGTTCTCCCAACTTCTGCTTGGACTGGCTTTAAAATCAGATCCCTTCCATCCTCACGCTCCCATGTTGCTAGAATTACAAGTGTGAGGCACAAATATGCATTTCTTAGTCTACTTAAACACTTCTAATACAAGAGCGATATCACCCCTCAGAACTTCTCTTCTATTGAGAAAGCAGGACAATTTGTGAAGCATCATCCTCTGATTATATACTTGCACAGGAGTCATATAGGAATCTTTGTCTCCCTGGATCATTTTAAAAATTAAATGAAGCCAGATGCTGTTAGCTTACATCTGTATTTCTAGCTACTGATAAGGCTGAGGTCCAAAGGATTCAGCTCCAGAGCCAGCCCAGAGAGAAAAGTCCAAGAGACTCAATAACCAGGAAAAGTCAGGGCTGGTGGTGTGACTCACATAGTAGAACATGAACCAGTCAGAGAGGCCCTGTGTTCAAACCCTAGTACCCAGAAATGTATGCAAATAGATTCTTGCCTGGTGGGAAACCTTATTATATGACTCTGAGAATCCCATAAAAGCTCTTCTGTGGTTCCCAGTGAGCACATGTGCTTTCAGAAAGCACATAGATGCATATGCATAGCTAATTCTGAATGAACCAGCTCCAAAAACCACAAGTAAAGAAACACTTTTCCAAGACAAACACTAGGCATTACTTGATTCACGTTGAGTCTGTTTTCAAGTTGATTAAAACAGCTTCAGAGGTGAAGATGTTCACTTTCTACAGCTAATGAGGCCCAATAGTATTTTCTGTTTTAAATATTGAAGTTCTAAGTCTGTGACTCCCATCCAGCACTGGCTTACTACCTTGGTTGCAGAGCTCAACTGTTCCTATTTACATCAGAGACCCGAAGCTTTCCTTAGAGAATACTTAAAGTTTGGAGTTGAGAAAAAAGAGGAAGGAAGGAAGGAAGGAAGGAAGGAAGGAAGGAAGGAAGGAAGGAAGGAAGGGAGGAAGGGAGGGAGGGAGGGAGGGAGGGAGGGAGGGAGGGAGGGAGGGAGGGAAGAAGGAGAAGAAGGTGGAGAAGGAGAAGGAGAAGAAGAGGAAGAAGAGGAGGGGGAGGAGGAGGAAGGGAGGGTGGGAGGGAAGGAAGGACAAAAGAGAAAGAAAGAAAGAGGGAAGGAAAGAAGGAAGAAAGAGAGGGAAGGAAGGAATGAAGGAAAGAAAGAAAGAAAGAGAAAGCAAGCAAGCAAGCAAGCAAGCAAGAAAGAAAGACAGACAGAAAGAAAGAAAGAAAGAAAGAAAGAAAGAAAGAAAGAAAGAAAGAAAGAAAGAAAGAAAAAGAAAAAAAGAAAGAAAGGAAGGAAAATCCCCAGGTGGCTCAGTGAGTTTGCTGTGAGATGCAGTGTATTTTCATCCTAAGTAGGTCTGTTAAATGGCAAGAAACAAAACAAGCAGTGTCTCACAGACAGCCCTGAGCTCTCGTGATGCCCTCTGCTCGTCTGTTTTATCCAAGAATGACACACAATGCCCTAGAAAGCCATGTCAGAGTGGAATTGTGAAATTTTTAAAAGCAGAACTCAATCTACACACTCACAAAAACCTATGATGGAGAACAGAAAGTGACATACAAAATTTACGTGGGAAACCTTTTCTAGGGTCAAGGGAGAGTGGCAGGATGGCCCACTCTAGACTTGGGGAAGGGAGTGTGGTAGTAGGCTTTGAAGTAGGTTTTAAAAGAAAGCTTGAGAATCTTCTTTGCACTTGGCTAAGCTCTGTCACACATCTAGCCTTCACTGCAATGCTATTCAGTGGTCGCCTGGTGAACTGGATTTGGAGTAGAAGGAATCCCATGGAGTTGGGGAGGAACACTTTCCCAGGTCATCATTTCCTTGGATATCCTGGCTTAGTAGCAGGGCATTGGTCAGCTCTTGGGCAAGGAAAGAAGACTCCTGATGAAACCAGACCCACCCCTTTCTCTGAGCAAACATGCCAGCAGCATTTGGGTTAATGAACTGTGCCTTTTAATAAATGGTTCTTATCTCACCAGAGTGGTGCTAAATTGTCAGGATTTTAAATTAACTTAATAGTTTTGTGGATGGTACTTATTTCACTGGTTACTCTGAAAGTACCTCGGCCTGAAGCCTGGGCTTCTTATTGAATTATGCAACAGTTAGTTATTTCATTTGGGTTTAAGGGGAAATGTTTAGGATTAATGTGCAATGGCTCAACGCCCCCCTTAATGGGCATTTCCAGGCCTACCCTAAACTAAAAGCTAGTTATTAATCATTTGGCCACTCAGTGCTCCATAGACTTCGAAGAGATGGCACACAGCAGACTGGCCAGTGAGCTCATGAAAATGCCTTTCTTTGTAGAAAGAGAAAGGCAAAATGTGTCTCTTTCCTTCCTCCCCCCCCTTTCTCCTTCTCCTCATCCACCTCTTCCTCCTCCTCCTCTTCCACCTCTTCCTCCACTCTTCTGTCTCCTCTTTCTTCTTCTGGGATCCTGGGGCTTGAACTCAGGGCACTGTTCCTGAGTTTCTCTTGTTATTGTTGTTTTATCATAGTCTAAGCTATAAATCAGGCAACACATCAACATGGAAACTCATCTGCCAGAATTTTGGCAGGGAACCCATTCTCTCTCACCACATGAATGTCTTTATTTTTGAGTAGTGGGTGAGCTAATTCTTTTAAACAGAAAAATTAACACCAGTGAGTCTGCACCATCAATCCCAAACAGATTCATCCACTATTCATCAGAAGTTAGTTTGGAAAAGGGAAAAAAAAAAACAATGGGCATGCGCTGAATGTCAATGTGGAGTGAAACAGGGCTGGAAAGGTACTGTGGCAGGCTCAGGAGTGACAGAGACATTATCTGTACCCTTCAAAGCTGTCAGGACATTTGGGGGGAGGAGCTTCATTCCTATTAACTAGAGCGAGCCATGACGGCAATCACTAATGGCAGCATGTAGCTAAAAGACAGGTGTCCAGCCAAATACTAACTTTGGAGCAACACAGAGTGAGACTGTAAAGCATTATTAGCATTCAATGCTGTTTAAGAAGAAAGCAGAAGAGGACACCATAGAAACTGAGAATGGCTACTTACTTACCTGTGTGCACTTTGCGACCTCATGGGAGCTCCCTGGAATACCTGCATCTCTCTTACAAAAGGATGTTGGTGTGGGCTTGGAGTCCACTAGGCAGAGCCCATAGGCTTCCTACCTTGGAATGGTCCATAGTCTTACAGTAGCCGACTGGGACCACCCCGCTGGGAACTTCAGGTGTTTCTGCCCTCCGGGTAAGGACTCCAGTGATTGTGGAAAAGCAGAAAACAAAACCCAGACTCTTTTTTTTTCAGCTTCTCTGCTGGTCCCTGGGAGAGGCACAGGGGGCCTGCTGAGTAGACTGACCTTGGGAAGGTCATGCAGATGTCTGAAGTCTTGCAGCTGCACTGGGGCAGGGGGAGCAGCGGGAGCCATAAAGGAAATATTGTATATAAAAGTCTGGCTTTCCTTTCTTCTGGAGCAGACACAGGCTCACAGACTTCATTTTGCATTCATAAAGACTTCCTTTGGAGGCGCCTTTAAGAAGTGCTGAGGGAAACTTGAAGGAGCATGTTGGAGGGTCAAACACACATTTCCTTGGGCTTTCTTTCATGTGCCTTAAAAACAAAAATCTCTCCTTTACTCATCATCTCCTCCTGTAAAAAAGGCTAATCTTTTGTTAGCAACTGCTTCCCAAGGCTCAGCAATTAGTACAGGAGGGTAAGAGAGGCACAGGTGTGTAGGGGGTGGGGTGGGGGTGCCTGCTGAGAAGAAGATGGGCCTGGAGTCAGAGTACAACGGGTTCAGAGAAGAAGGTGGCCTTCTGTCACAGTGGTGGGGATCAATAACTGGAGCATATGGTTTGTGGCTGCAAGGTGCTGACTAAGTCACACACCTACTCCACAGAGCACATAATAAACACCTCAATAAGCACAGAAAGGTGCTTATTGAAAAGAGTAGGGGCAGTGCCTACACCAGACATCAAGCCATCAGTTCAATGCCTGGGGGAGGTGATATGGGAGGAGCCCGGTGCTATAAAAACCACCTACTGAAAGGAATTCTTTGAGGCCTTTCTCAGTATGGAAAGTCTCACTACTTTCCTTTCATGGCTTTCTTTTCACTCTCGAATAAACCTACTCTGTTTACTGAGAGAGAAAGAGAAAAGAAAGGAAGGAAAGAAAGGAGAGAGCGAAAGGAGAAAGGAGAGAAGAGGGAAGGAAGGAAGGAAAGGAAAGAAAGAAGGAAGGAAGGAAGGAAAGAAGGAAGGAAGGAAGGAAGGAAGGAAGGAAGGAAGGAAGGAAGGAAGGAAGGAAGGGAGAGAGGGAGGGAGGGAGGGAAGGAGGGAGAGAGAGAGAGAGGGAGGGAGGGACGGAGAGAGGTGGAAAGATGCTCATTGGGTTCAAGTTTTGGATGCAAATCCATGAATGTGATCAGGAAATCCAAACTAACCATCAAAGAGAGAGGGAGGAGGTGTTTCTGTGAGTTGTAACTTTCAGCCCTCTTCTTCCTGAGACTCATTGCCTATATCAACCTATTTTTATAACTGTTTTGTTCTGTCATACAATTATTCAATTTTGTTGTAAAGAGGTTCATATTTTCCCCACATCTGATTACAGTCTTTGCTTTAAGAATATGTTATTATTTTTCTTTTCTTGCATTTGTGTCAGTACTGGGGCTTGAACTCAGGGCTTCATGCTCTTGCTAAGTTTTTTCATTCCTGGCTGGGACATTACCACATGAGCCACACCTCTAGTTCCTATATTTCACTGGTTAATGGGAGCTAAGAGTCTCTCAGATTTCCCTGTGTAGGCTGGCTTCAAATTGTGATTCTTAGATCTCAGCTTCCGGAGGAGCTTATTACAGGCATGACCTGCCATTGTTTAACAGGACAACACTTTTCTCTTTTTAAATAAAATCCAAAGCTTCAATCTTAAATTTTTTCAATGGTCCCTATTTCTCTTAGGGTAAAATTCCAAATGCTGCAACATGGTTTGGGGTTTTCATGTCCTTAATTTTAGAAACATTGTCATCATGTTCACTGTCAAATCTTTCCTTGTGCCCTGCTCTGTCCTCCTCTTGGCCTGGCCATATTCTGATTAGGACTTTAAGCAGAAGTCACTCAAACCCTGGCAGCCTTTGCTTTATCCCCCACCTGAAGAAAACCCTCTCACCCTTCAACATTGCTCAGATATCAGTCTCTCTTCGAAAGCTTCATGAGCCACTTGCAGAGCTTTTAATCATTTTTCCCATATGCTTGCATGGCAATCCATGTACACCACGAATACTGTGCTTTTGAGGCAGTCTTTTTCACAACTTGTATGCAATTTGTACCTCAACAAGATTGGCTACAGCACGGATTGTGTCTTATCCTGAATCTAGGACAATGACTGATACCTCAACACTGAGCATATATTTAAGCTAAAAGTGACAAAGGATGAAATCATCAAAAACAATAACCTATTGCCAACATGCAAAGAGTAGAATTAAGGAAGGAAAGAAGGAAAGAAGGAAGGAAAGAAGGAAGGAAGGAAGGAAGGAAGGAAGGAAGGACGGAAGGAAGGAAGGAAGGAAGGAAGGAAGGAAGGAAGGAAGGAAGGAAGGAAGGAAGGAAGGAAGGAAGGAAGGAAGGAAGAGAGGGTGGATTAGTTAGACAAAAGGATTTCTGGTGTTAAGGGATTTTATATCATCAGACCAGAATGAGGGGATGGAGAAAAGGCCAACTGGATGATTTAGGTGGGGTTGTATGGGGGAACCATGAGTGTTTTCTGTGAGTGTGTGTATGTGTTTGTTGACATTTGAAGCCTAGAGAAGCCACTGATCAGAGAGCAGACTCTAGCCTACTCTCCAGGAGCTTCTGCAATCAGCTGTGTGTGTGGGGGGGGGGCTTTTCCCCCAACCTTAGAGGATGCTGTAGTCACCCCAAGGCTCAGCTGCAGGTGGGGATACCTTTCCACCCACCATGCCATATTTTCAGCATATAGAATGAATTTTGAGCAAATCAGAGCACATGGCTGTCACTTTTTTATTTTTCTTTCCCACTTACGTGTTTGGAACAGAGCCCTGAGGAGAGTTTTATTCAGCAAAAGAAGCAGAACTATAAGCAGCATTCTTCTTACTTACAGGAATTCTGCAACAGTTGTGAAGTTCTTTGGATGGCTATATCAGAAAACACGGTTGCCCTTTCTGTTCCTCAGCCTGGAGTTCCTGGACCTAGACCTACTATGCACCCTGCCCTTTCTGGGACATGCAGCTGAAGCATCAGTGCCCCCACATATCCTACTAGGGAAAAAAATCCCTTCAGTGTAGGAGCTCTGAGAGTTACACCTGTATCAGCCCTTTCTTGTTGAGGTTGCCCCAGAAACTCTTGTCAAGAGGGATCTAAGAGCAATGCCATATTTTCTTTTTTCTTGAACCCATGGGCCTATAGATGCCCATCATGGTATCACAATAAAACTTCTCAAGCAAGCCCAAACCTGAGACTCTAGTATTTATCATGTTTGGGTTTATTTCAGCTTCATGGAAGTGATTCTGAGTAGAAAGAAGGAAGAATGGGAGAACAGAAAGAGGAAGAGAAAGAGGGAGGAAGGAAGATACTGGGAGGAAAAGGGAGCAAAGAGCAAAAGAGGAAGGAAAGAAGAGAGGGGGAGGAGGGTGGGATAAATGGAAGAAGGGAAGAAGATAAGGAGGGATGAAGGAAGAGGAAGATGGAAGGGGATGGAGGGGAGTGGAATGAAGAAGGAAAGAAAGAAAAGGAGGAAGAAAGGAAGAGAAAGAAAGAAAAAGAAAGAGAAAGAAGGAAAGAAAGAAAGAAAAAAGAAAGAGAGAGAGAAAGGGGAGGGAGGAAGGGAAGAAGAGAAGGAGAGAGGGAAAAAGAGAAAGAGGGAAGAAGGAAGAAAGGGAGGAAGAAAAGGACGGGAGGGAGAGGGAAGAGAAGGGAGGAAGGAAGAAGAAGGGAAAGGAGGAGAATGGGAAGAGGGAGGGAAGGAGGAAGAGGGGGAGAAGGAGAGAAAGAAAGAAAGAAAGAAGGAAGGAGAGAAGGGAAAAAGGAAGGGAAGCCCATAAAGAGAGAGGAAGGACTAAGGAATCGGATGGGGAAGAAAAGCAAAAGGTTACCCAATCATTCATAAGTCTAATATTCACCTCTCCAATTTCTCTCTTTTGTTTTCCAAGTAACAATCTGTAATATTCAGACAAAGCTATCCTGTCCCCTCCCTGCTCTATCAAATTACACATTTAGATACTTAGCAGGAGTGAAAGAGTTTAATTCCCAAGTAATTGATAGTAATAAATTTGTTTGCCAAGTGATGTGGCTTATTGACAGCACTTGTATGCGAGCTGCTCTCTTATAATAAGCACAGTATTTGTGCTTAACTTGTTGAGTTAATAAATTCTACAAAGCAGTTTTGACAAAAGAACATGTATCCAGATTCAATGCTCAGCAAAAGCAACTCTACTTTGTGGGGGAGTGTGTGTGTGTGTGTGTGTGTGTGTGTGTGTGTGTGTGTGCACGCACGTGCGCACACGCGCTCGTTTTTTAATCATCACTTACAAGAAAGGGAAGGCACCTGCTTCTTGCTGACTGTTTAAATGGAGAATACCTATGGAAAGAAGAGAGCATGCATTCAAACTCCAGTGGAGCTTAGGCCTGGCCCAGTTACAGAGGTCTTAGGCCACAGAACCACATTAAACATTTAAGACCTCATTAGGATTTGTGCTGAACTTGGGTGAAAGTGAAACAGACCTTCTCCAGATGGCTGGGTGAGGATGACTCAACCCTTTGGTCCCCTCCCTGCCCTTATTCTTGCTTGTATCCATTAAACAGATAATGCTGGTTTTCCAAAGAAAAGAGGAATCCTGCCAGAACAGAATCAGTGCCCCCTACAACCTCTTCAGAGAAGCCACTGCTTGCAAAAAATATTGTTATCCACGTGAGCCGAGTAATTAAAACGAACTAATCATTTCCCAAAATATTTATGTATTGAAAGCAATTCCAACTGATTGCCTTTAAATAGAATTTTATTCGGTTTCAGGCATAAATAGTGTGGCGTGTGCTCCCTTTTTCTTTCTGGGATTCCAGCCTACCTACCCAAGGTGGTAAGGACTCTGGAGTGGCATGACTGTCCGGTTCAAGTTGAAAAGAAGGGTACTGAATCTCCACATAGTCAAACCCTCTAGCCTAGAATGAAGGTATATCCCCAGGCTGGAGCTGGGTTTCCAAGGTCTCTAGAGGCAAGAGCTGGCATCCAGCTGTGATAGTAAGGTGTTCTCTTCTCCAGCCAGGAATCCAGCTCATCTCAGAACTGGTTCCTCCCTGCTTCAGTCTGCAAGACCCAGTAGTCTGATTAAATTAGAAGTCTATGAACAAACAACTGGGTTGTTAAACCTGGTGAATTTATTAAAAGTAACAATGTTTACAGCAGCATTGTCTTTTAATGGTGCAGATGAGACACATACTCCTGTAGTGCAGGCAGCATTCTCCTGGTAGCCCAGCTCCAAGGAGACAGGCAGGAAAAGTTAATAGGGATGAAAAGGCAGGACAAATTTGAGCCATCCTGGTTATGCATTGATCAGGCTGTCAAGAGGACCAGGGAGGCCTCTGGTGGTAGGAGGGTGGAGGAAAGCAGTTGAGACAGACCTTAATGAAGCAATCAAGGACCTATTTGCTTAGTCTACTTTGGCCCTAAAAGCCTATGTGACTTTGGACAAGTCCAAGTTCTCTGAATCTGTTTCCTCTGCTTCAGGTTTCAACTCTAGAATAAGAATCCAGATACAAAGGAGAAACAAGGAATTCTAGTCAAAGATGGAGGTCGCATGAAAGCTATATAATCTGGAGACACAGTTACTGGGGATCTGCCTTCTGAAATCTCAGGAGATGAAGCAAGGGAAATTATCGTGGGAGTAGGCCAATTTTCTAATTAGAGATTGGGGAGTGGAGATCTCATCCTTTATCTCCCATGATTGAGTGGCAGGTCTCTCTATACCTCTAGTCTGCCTTGCTGGCCCCTGCTAGAGGCCAAACCCACGTCACTTTCCCAGTGAGTGTTGAGGTGTGCAAAGCAAGGTAGCAGGCTTGAGCCAGCAACTTCAGCAGCATCTGCATTTCTTTGCTCTTATTGAGAAATGAACATGCATAGGTCATTCTTCATAATTATAGATCCGAACAAAGTTAAAGAAATGAAGAATGACCAATGCATGTTCATTCCTCATTTTATAACTTTGTTCAGATCTACAATTATGCCTATTAGAATGCTCTGACTTTCCACTGATGAATTTAGGATTTTCCTAATTTCTTGCAGTCCTTTGTTACCCTTCCCAGGCTTGTATTCATTGCCTTAATTGCCAATGAGGACTGTTTGCATGACGCAGCTACCCAGGCCTTTGGATAACAAGTTGTATGTCCCCAACTACAGTTTCTGACACACCACGAGAACAATTCTGATGGTTTTCATCTTCTCAAGACATATGCCAGAAACATATTCTTCATTTGACACTCATAAATCAATGGTTGGTAGGCAGTCTACAGGCAGGACTTCTGGGGAGACTCTAAGAGTTGGAAATAGAATAAGGTGATAATTCCTGTAGAAGAATATTAAATGATTTTCTAATTCAATGGATTTCAAACTTTATTATTGTTGTTGTTGTTGTTATATTATTATTTATTTTTATTCTTAAGTAATTGTACAAAGGGGTTTCAATTCAAACTGACTTTCATGCCTCTCAGAGTCCTGGCCTTGATGAGAAAGTCCTCAATATTCTTTCTCAGTGCTGGTACACTCTGCCACAGATGAGGTCATTATGAACATTGCCTATTTAACTCATTTATTTCCGTATTGCATGAGTGTAGGCAGATACAATCCTAAACATGTATCCAAAGTTGTACATCTAACAATAAGTAGAAGTGAAATCATAAATGTGAACCATCTGACTTTCAGGCCAGTACTTCTTAGTAGCATAACTATCCCTAGAATCTGTTAGAAATGCAAATTTCTGAATCTGAATCTGCCCAAGTGACCATAAAAATCTGTGTTTTCTGAAAGTCTTCAGGCAATTCAATGAGTGCTAAAGTTTAAGAATGACTGCCATTCCCTAAACCATGATTACTCTTGATTTTTTTCTACTAATCTTGAATTTCTTTAATGGTCTTTAATTTCTTTAATGGCTTAAGTTTTGGAAATTTCCCCTCTCAGTGTTTTTATGTTTATTGGTGTAGTATATGCAAGGAAAAGAGGAACAGAGTTAAACATGTACACATTATCCCCATTAATTATTTGTAGAATAAGTTTGTCATGTTAGCAAATAAAAATATATTAGTCCACTTATTATATCCCATAGTACCTTGGCTATAATGTACTATAAAGCATTTTTTATCTGAAATTCAAATGTAGGTGGGAATCCTGATGTTAAGTAGAAACTATATTTAGAACAGATCATGAATTATGAAGTTTCCCTTTTTAGTCTTTTGCTCTTACTTTTTCTATATCTAAAACCAGGAATACATTTCAACTCCCTTTCACAGTTGGTGAGAAGCAGGGAGAGATAAAGACTAGAGTCTAATAATTTTACCATTAAGCTCAGCAGTATTTTTTATTACTTCATAATATAATTTTGTTATTTTACAATTAAGCATTATACTTATATTGAATGATAGAATTAATACATTTAAGCCAGATAGGTTGTTTTTGAAATGGTTATTATAAATAGCGCCAAGAATGGAAAATAATGGATTTGGATGATTTGTTCAAAATAGATAATAGTATATATGCAATTAGTAGTGCAATTTTTCTTTTAAGTAAAACATTTTTGCAAAAATGAGCCATAAAATCTAGCAATATATATTAAAATTATTTTACAATTGTTTGTGTCATGATTAGAAATGCATCTCAAGAACTGTGTGTGTGTGTGTGTGTGTGTGTGTGTGTGTGTGTGTGTGTGTGTGTGTGTGTGTAGGTACTGGGGCTTGAACTCTGGGTGTCATGTTTTTGTTTGGCTTTTTTGTTCAAGTCTGGTGCTCTACCACTTGAGCGACACCTCCACTTTCAGGAATTAATTCTTGATATAAGTATTGGCATACCATTAAATATTTTAGAAGCATGAGATTTTTAAAATATTTTTTCATAGCCTTAACACTGAACCTAGGCCTTATTCATGCTAGACAAGTGCTTTATCACCAAACTACATCCCAACTATAGAAGCACAAGATCTTCTAATTATTAGAAAATCTTCCTCGTTAATCAGTAAGGCTCATTGTTGCTTTCATTTTAAGTTCATGTATACATTCACTTCATTACAAGAACTGCTAAATAAAAGGCAAGAAATCCTTCCTTCAGTCTCCTGTCTGACACTTCCTGCCCTCCCTTCCATCCTGAGTGAATACACAGTTTGTCAGCTCCTCTAACATTGGCTAGTAACTTCTTATCTTTCCCTGGCTTAGTCAGTAGCCTCAGCTCCGTGTACTAGCCATACCAAGTTCAAGTCTGTAGGACACAATCAGACTCAGCAAAAAGACCTGGTTTGCAGCATCCACTGCATGTGAGGATAAGGAAGAAGAAGTCTTCCAGGTGGAGGTTAAGGAGAGAACACTGACTGTTCTCTCAAAGGAACTTGAACTTACAATTGGACTTGATTTGTAAGCCAGAGGAAGAGGACCCATCATCTTTCAATATACTGTCCTTAAAGTAAAAGCAAATGAGGGAAAGAGTTGGACAACTGGGAGGACGGTTGGCAGAGATGTAAAAAGAAGACCAAAAAAAGTTTATTTTTCTCACATCCTTTACGTGAATGTTTTTTAGTGGTGGTGGTGGTGATGGAAAGAATCACTATAAGAGTAGAGTCAGCTTATTTTCTAGTCTCAACTCTATTTCATTGCTGTCATGTAACTTTGGGTTAGTTGCAAAACCTTTCATATTTTTAGTCATCTGATCTGTAAAATGTGGTATGAAGTTAGACAATCTCTTGTTCACTGGCTAAAAAGTTGTATCATTTTTCTCAGGCCTGCTAAAAATCTTTCCTAGACATTTGCTTAACTAAAGGGCTGCTTGAATACATTGCTGTCCTGGCAAACTCATGATGAGGAAGATGTTGAGTGATCAACTACCACTTGTTTTATTCATAGGCTTATACACTGAACATAAAAGAAGGAGAAAAGACATTCATCATTTTCATACTCTCTACAGCAAAATCCTTCCTAATCAACTATGGCCTCTGGAAACCACACAATAGGGTTTTGAACTATGGACTCCATATAGTCCAGGCCATGTAATTTATCTTTAAAGAGGATCACTCTCCTGGTTCCAGAAAGAGGTGTGTTTTAGCAAACATTAAAAGACTTCTGAATTGACATTAGTAAGACATGATGAGAAAGGTTCATTGGTCTAGTGGAAATTCGAAAGCAACATTAAGTCCACTGTGGATAGATGGGAAAAAAATGAACCAATGAGGGAAAAAAGGAAAATAAATCAAAACTTCCTCTTTTTCCATAGATTGCTATATTCTGATGTAGTGAAGGGTATCAAAGCAAGTATTTAATTTGTATTTTATTTTAATTTGTATTTGTATTTTAATTTTCTGGTGTGGATGGATGGACTTAAAGGGGCTGTGTGGAGATTGTGTCAGCTGCCATGCCTGGGGACTATGGCCCTGTGTAGGATGCCTCTGAAGCAATCTGCAAGGCAGGAGCAGGCACTGCACTGAGCCATAGGAATGGCTGGCTGGATTCTGGAAGATAGGTAAGCAAGGTATTTTGAAACCACAGTAATAAAAAAATGCAGTGCACACAGGATCAGGTCAACATTTCATTTGTCTAAGCATACTGGAACTTTTTTCAGTAAGAGACAGATCCAATAGTTAGTTCGGTTATTTGGAATCTCATAAATTATGCAAGGAACTTACATAAGGAAAATTAGAGTTCTAGCCCCAGGTTGAAAGTTTTGCATTCTAAAAGGGCATGCACAGCCAGGTTCCAGTGACTCATACTTGCATTCTTAGGCACTAAGGAGGATGAAATTTGAAGATCATGGTTCAAAGCCAGCCCAAGCAGGAAAATGTGTGGGACTTTTATTTCCAGTTAATCACCAAAAAAATGTGGAGCTATGGCTTAAGTGGTAGAGTGCTAGGCTTGAGCAAAAATAGCAAAGGGAAGGCACTTAGGCACTGAGTTCAAGACTCAGTACAGAACAAAGAAAAAGAAAGGAAGGAAGGAAGGTGGGAAGGTGGGAAGGAAGGTGGGAAGTTGGGAAGGAAGAAAGGAAGGAAGGAAGGGAAGGAGGGAGGGAAGGAAGGAAGCAAGGAAAGAAGGAAGGCAGGCAGGAAGGAAGGAAGGAAAGAAGGAAGGAAGGGAGGGAGGGAGGGAAGGAGGGAGAGAGGGAAGGAAGGAAGGAAGGAAGGAAGGAAGGAAGGAAGGAAGGAAGGAAGGAAGGAAGGAAGGAAGGAAGGAAGGAAGGAAGGAAAAGCATATTTATTCACTTAGGTGAGGTGTTCAGTTTGGCCGTTGGAATGGAGGGTTGAGAGTTATTAAAAAAAAAATAACACGACAGAATCAAGAAGTATAAACCCATCAAAACCACTGCTCATCCTATGGGAAGATGAAAGTGTAATCCCCAAAGAGGAGACTGGCCAATGGCTTTCCTCCTTTGATCCATAGCATACATAGTTCGAAAGCTGTATTTTATGTCTCACCTAATACTCCCCTTTGGCAGTACAAGTCTGTTGGAAAACAAACAGTCCATGGTGAAAAATGCCCTAGGCTTTTGGCAATCTCCTGACAAGTTTGGTTACAGGTTTCATTTGCTGTTTTAATGGGATTTTCTCCGAGTTATTGGCAGTCATACGGTTTCAGACAACTGGCTGAACAGGAGATATCATAGGATCATAGAATTTTAGAGCTGGAAGGAACTCTTGGACTTGCCATCCACAGAGTAGTCATTTTGTTTTAGGTTCAGTTAGGCAGTAGCAGAATAGGCTAATCTTACCCAATCCTATTTGCCACAAGACTAGACTGATGGAAAATTTTAAATGTCAACCAAGCAATTTTGAATGGAAACTTGTATCAGAGCTGTGATACTAGAAGACTCACAGGAACTAAATGCCTTGCTGCATGCCAGTATATTGAGATGGCAATTCCACATGGGCTACAGCCTGTGACGTTTTATTAGCACATCTGCTCTGGAAGTAATACAGCTGGGAAACTGAGTGCAAGTCTCCATCACAATACCAGTCAGGGTCAGACCTACCCTACAGGATGTATCTCCTACACATCAGAGATTTGGTAACCATTTTTGCAAATGCTGAGTGTTGTGTGATGGGAGAGTAGGTAGAGAAGAAACAAACACCTCTGTTCAAGCTCACCCTCCAACATGTTGATGCAGAGCAAGAAGATGGAGGTTGACATAGGCATTAAGTCAGCCATGATTAAAGCCTGTCCTACTTACAGACTAGATATTATTATGTCTCAGTGAAAAGCCCTCTGTTTGTACTCTGGCTGAAATCACTGTAGACATGAGCAGCTATATAACTGAAAAGTACAGATTTCCCTGGTTAGTCCATTGATTCTTTATTAAAATTCTAAAAAGCAAAATGAACTAGCCAAGTTCTGTTTGCTGATATTCATGTATCATATATGTTACCTATACATGGACAAAAATTGCAGAGCAAGGAGGGTCTGCACATCCCATAGACCCTCACACACTAAAAGTAGGATATGCTTCAGAAACATCAAATTTTGTACTCTCATCATCAAATGAGCAGAGTCAATACAATAACCAAGTCAATAACATACTAAATCACTCCAGAGAGATCTCACAAGTGTGAGCTGAGTGTCTCCTTTGGAATCATTGCCATCTATCCAACTACTTTTCCATCTGTCAACTCATGTATCTTCAAATTCATTCATTTATCCATCTAATGGATGGCTCAACCTTTCTTGTACCAGCCACTGAGCTAAGGAGTAAATATACATTGGTGAGGAAAATAAATTTAGGATTGATTCTTGCCATTAGCTTATAGTTTGGGAACCATTGATCCTGGAGAGAACAACTAAGTTCCTGGTGACTTCTTTATGTGTTTTACTATATATGTGTATGCAAGTCTATTGTTAAATGCAAGTAAATAAATATAAATTTGCAACTTGTGATAAGTAAAATAATGTAATAGATGAAATGAGAGAGAATAAAGCCAGTGTAGGGGAGAATTTCACAAGGACAATGATCCAGAAAAGGGCTCTTGGAAAGGGAACATCTAAGCTGAAACCTGAAGGATGAGAAGATACCAATGGAGAGAAGAGGAGGCGGGGAAACATTTCAGGCAGAGGGAAGATAATGAAAGAAGGCTGTGAGGTGGGAAATAGCTCAGCACGTTTCAAGAGACTGAAAGAGGCCACTGTGGCTGGGCTGGGCAGGTGAGAGAGAGAATTGAAAAAATGAAAGGGAAGGGGACAGAAACCAGAGCATGCAGGAGTTTGAGGCTATAACAAGAAGTTAGGTTTTATTTTAAGTGCAATGTCAAGACATTGTAGGAGGGATGGAGGTCGTATAGAGCTCTTTTAGCTACTGTGTATAGATGAAATTGGAGGAGGGCAACAGCAGGTGTGGGGAGACTCTCGCAGTAGAGGGTGGAGGCTGCCATTGGTTTGAAGTAGCATAAATCTAGGTTAGAGCTAGTGGCATATCATTGTTGGAGACGTAAGCCTGACTCTTACATCTAAAGGATTTCTGTTAGGAAAAGTCCATCAACCTCCCTTGTTCTTGAGGTTTGTGATTGCCTCTTATTTTTGTCTTTGTTTTTGGTACGGGGCATCAGACCCAAATTGTTACCCTTGCTAGGCAAGAACTTTGAAAATGAACTAAATCTCAGTTCATCCTCTGTGGTTGTAGATGAGTGATCATCTCCAGGTACTCCAACCCATTAGAATTTAGTGGGAGAAGTGGAATTTTTATGAGTGAATGTGTCAGGTTGATGAACAGTTTCTACAGATGTTTCCATTCCATTTCCAGATCATACATGCATGTAACCTCACAAGGTGAAAAGAGGCTCTATGGGAAGGATTAGGTTAAAGGAAGTGGGAAAAGTATCCTGGGTTACCCAGGCTACTCAGTGTGATTTCAAATGACCTCTTATGAGGAAAGCAAGCAAGTCAAAGTCCAACTCAAGATCCATGAAGATGGCCGTGAGTGGTTAAAGACTGGTGAATGTCCACAAACTAGGGCATGCAGGCTGCCCCCAAGAAGCGGGAAAAAAAGTAGCATGGAAGCACATCTTCCCTGAGAGCTTCCAGAAGAAGCCAGATCTACCTGTCTTTTGACCTTCACTCAGGGAAACACCCTTTGACTTCTCACCTCCAGAACTGTCAACCATAGGTTATTTCAAGCCACTAAGGTGGTAGTAATTTGTTACAGCAGAAATGAGGAGATATTAAGATAGTGATGATGAGGAACTGATGGAGAATCAAGGGCGACTTAATGTGCGATGTGGTTGGGTCTTTCTTGGCATTCTTTGCAGCCAGCCCCCCCCTCCAGTCCCATTTGAGGCCCACGGTCCTGAGGCTAGACTCTCACTGTGTCGAATCAAAGGTTTTCTCTCCATAGCAGAGCAGTCAAGTTGAGGCAATTCAGGCCTTGTGCCTCTAGAGTTGAATAAACTCAGAATACATAACCTACTAAAGCAAACAAGGAATGTATTTACTTTATTTCTTTTTCTGTTTTATCAAAGTCAATCTTAGTAAATACAGGGAACAATGGTGAGAATTACAGCTTTTGAGAACAGGTAATATGTGTGAGTAAATGCCTAGGTCTGATGCTTCTCAGTGATTTAAAGCTTTTCTCTCCTCCACCCCAGTCCACACCTTTAAGCATCCTCTGCAGGGGCTGGGAAGGTGGCTCAGTGGTAGAGCGCTTGCCTTGCATGCTCGAGGCCCTGGGTTCGATTCCTCAGTACCACATAAGCAAAAAGAAAAAAGCCGGAAGTGGCGCTGTGGCTCAAGTGGTAGAGCGCTAGCCTTGAGCTGAAGAGCTGAGGGACAGCGCCCAGGCCCAGAGTTCAGGCCCCACGACCGGACCCAAAAAAAAAAAAAAGCATCCTCTGCATTTTCTATGTTGGTTGATCTTTCTCTCTTGTGCTGGATCCCAACCAACTTCTACTCCCTCTCCATCCTGAGCCAGGGAACTGTCCGTCCTTCAGATTCTGGAGAAGAGCAAACAGACCTCTGTGAGATGTGAGAAGGGCTGACCCAAAAGGATTCCACTGGGAAGCAGGGCTATTTTAATTGAACTGCCATTGTGATTCATTATCTCTGCTTTCTTGAATCTGTTTTTCTGTTTTCTACATATACATTTGAACCTCACTTCCACCCTGATGCTCCCTATGCAGGTGGTCAGCTAACACTGAAGTCTGGGATGACTCACAAATTTCCTATCCTGGCTTACCAAATTCCCTCAGTTGATCATTTTTCTCTGTGAAGACCATTGGGTTCACCAGTGGAAGAGAGGATAAAAGCATCCAAGAAAGACCTAGAGAATGCTGCCTACTCCACATTTTGCTGGGCAGCAGCATGCGGCCCTGCTTGGAGACTAGAGAAAGGCGTTGGATGAGTGCTGGAGGTTCTGGTTGGTCCTCTGACCTTTTCCCCATGTAGTTTCTTTCTTTGAAACCAAGACTAATGATCTGGTAACCCTCCAGACAGGCCTCCCGGAACAGGGGCTTAATTAGGACTCATTTATAGGAAGTTACTGCATATGCAGTTCCAGTTGGCTTCCCTAAGGGCTCGAGGAAAAGATGACAGGGAGGTGACATGGGTCAAGATTTAGACTTTTCCTTTCTCAGAACTGTCTCCTATATCCTGCCTGGTCCAGGCTTCCCTAGCTTCCCTTTAAATTTAAACAAAGCAACTGCTGACAAACCTCCACTTCTTTATTAGGAACTATCCACCTTGGCCTCAGAGAGATGCACACTTAGCATTGTGATTATTGAGTGGTAGCTATTTTCTTCTCCTTATGAATACACATGAGGATTTTCCTTTCCTCCTAACTTTGTTATGGTGGCTGCCTCACTAATAAGGGTTATGCCTATAAATGCATTTTACTTCGATAATTACTGAAATCTAAATGCTCTCCTGAGATAGTAAGTGTTCAGATGTCCTGAGAATAGGCAATGGTCAGGCGCAGAAGTTTATAAAGCATCAGTGGATTGAATAAACCAGAGAGTTTTGGTGTTCAGAACTGAGCCCCACACTTCAGACATGATGTAGTTTATTTTTACCTATGGGTATCTTTCTTACTTTGTTGTGATGGGAAAGGATGTGTTCCATCATAGTCCAGGAGAGGAATGTAAGATTCTGATACACTGTTTTGAGAAAGAGTTGTGACATCTAAGCCACATGTGAATATTTCTAACTGAATCTTTTAGAATTTAATGTGTCTCCAATTCACTGCCTCTTTTCTGCCAGATTCTCTATCTATCCACTTTCCCCTCATGACTAGGTGTTTATTTTATCCCTGATGGGTTTTCCATCTTTGGCCCTAATCCTATCTAATCTCAGTGAGAACAGCACCACCAAATGTCCATTCCACTGGTTGAATTTACCCTTCCTCATCATCTCCTGAGTACTCCCATGGAATTTTCAGCCCTCTGGACTCACTCCAGGCTTCTGAACATGACTTTGAAGGCTTCTTCATACTCTGACCCTCCACAATGAACACTGAGGACCTGAAGCTTTATAGTCCAGGGACATACTTAAAGAAGAAGAATAAAGATGTAACCCACTAGTATCTGTCAGACATACAACAGAGTATGACAGACCATGTAGCTCAAATGTTGGAAACACTTCTCACAGTTTTCAAGCTAGAAATTCAATATCAACAGGTTTGCAAGTTATTTTATTGTTTGGTTTCATTTTGTTGCCATTCTGAGACTAAGTTTCCACTGCTCTATCATGATTCCACCTAGGTTTCTACGAAAAGTAGTCAGATTGGATCGAGATCCACCCTAATGACTTGAATCACTATTTTCAAGGCTAGATCTCCAAATACAGTCATTCATAGATATTGAGGGTTAGGGCTTCAGCATATGAATTTGGGGGGAGGGGAATTCAATCTGTTTCCCCATAACACCACACTAATGAAGCTCTTGACCATGCTCTCAATAATGCAGCAATTGTAACAATAAGAGTAATGACAACTCCTAAAATGCAATGAATGCTTTGTGGAATCCATGTACTATCCCAAGCCCTGAAAAAAACAATCTCATACAATCTTTACAGCAGTCCTCCAAGGTATCTTTGTGCCTTGTTATTACTTGAGGCACAAAGTACTTCTGTAATTTGCGATGGGCATACATGAGGTAAACACTAAATACAGGATTTATATTCTGCACATCAGGCTCTGAATCTGCTCTATTAATATTACTAATGATCACACTGATTGAGAATTATATGTGCCACTCACAATCTTAGGGTTTTTTTGGAATATTATCCTATTTAATCCCTAACATATCAGCAGCCTCCCTCCCCCTGCCACCATTAGATAGGTGTTACAAAACCATCCTTTTATAGGCAGGAAGAAAGAAATAGAAGGTTGACAAGTTAAATGAACTTGCTCAAGGTTACAGAGATAGTGGGCCTCAGAGTCAGGATTCGAATGCCAGTCCATCAGATTCTACAAAGCAAAGTATTTACAGGGTATCTAATGCTTTCTATGCCTTGATTTTCTCCTTAAGGGAATTCGAATTAAATGATCCAAACGTGAAGACAGGGATAGGTATCTTTTCTTACTTGAAAATGCTGGAGAAAGGATAGTTTATCAAGTATCATCAAGTTGTCAGTTTGCCTTGGCTTTTCAAGTTACAGGACATTACCACTAGAACTAGGTACTTGGACGTCAGCATTAGATTAAAAAATGGCTATCAAATAACCATGTCTGTAAGAAAGCCATTAGTTTTCCATCAGGCACAAATTAAGTAGAAAATCAGAAGCTGGGAGGTCCTTTTTGAAACCTACTTTGTGATAAATTTCTGGGGTAAATCTCACAATCCCCATCATGCACATCTTCCAAAGTAAATTGGCCCATACTTTCTCACCCAGGCCATATAGTGCCTGAGAGCTTCTGGGCAAATATCTGTGCAGAAAATGACATCACAACTCCCCTTTGTCTCCTGCTGTTTTCAAGAAATGTGCCTCAGTATAAATCAAGACGTCAGCAAGCAGGAAGTCATTGCAGATGGCTAATTTTACTCCTTCCTCCCACACTTTAAATCCACTTGCTTATTTGATGCATTTTACATCTGAGATTTATTTCTCCTTCTAAATTTTAAATAGTTGTTGAATATTGAAGGACTTGTCAGCTTAAGATCATGGACTCTATCTCTTATTGCCCTTGTTTCTACTTTAGAACAGTGAATGAAGTACTCAGCAAGTGGTAAATAATCAATAAGAAGATTTACATCTGAAGAGCATTTATTATGCACCAGGCAGTATTTAGTGTACTACATCTTTGTTACATAAACTGTGCTTCCAATATTATCAGCATTTTCACCCCAGGAGATGCAGGCTCTCAGGCCCTGCCTGAGACTTGAATAAGATTCAACATCTGAACAACATTCTCAGGGGACACATATGCCCCTTACAGTTTGAGATACTACTTGACATCATTCCATGTATTCTTTACAGTAACTCTGGAAGGTAGAGACTGTTACTCTCACTTCACAGATGACAAAACAGCCTCAGAAAGTTCAAGTTGCCCAAATTCTTACTAAACTAATGTCAGATCAGTGATTTAAAATACAATTTGCAGTCTCCATATTTTAATCCTTTCCTGTGTTGTGGTGGTGATTTAGCGTTTGTTTGTAGTAAATATTCAATCCCCAAATATACCTGGGTAAAGCTGTCACAATGAAAATGCCTAAGGAGTCACCTGTGGGAACTCTGATCCCATCATTCTATGTGTAGAACATAGTGTTTTTCAGCCTTTCTTTGAAACTGGCAGGATGATAGGTAGTTCCACAAGTACAAAGAAAGACTAAGGAGCTCAGTACCTGCTTAGGAAGATTGTTTTTGCCAACTAGGAGAGAGAAAGAAGCCCAAAGGCCATGCGTGCCTTTAATGTCCTCAAAGATGGAAGGCTTCCTGGAGGTCAGCCAACCCAGACTTCCTTCCAGGTAGTGAAGTATCCAGCTCTGTTTATAGTGCTATAGGAGCAATACCTTCACCTTCTATCCAGGAAGATAGGGGCAAACAGAGTTCTCTAGCCCTGCTGACATCATTCCCAAGTATGGCATTCCCATGACCATGGGACTCCTTGAGAAGAGGCTGTATGTAGTACCCACCTGGCCAGCTGGTGAGAAGGGTGGCCCTGTCATTTGACTCTCATTTCCCACAGAGAGTGAAGAATGAGCTTCAAGCTGCCATGCAAATAAACTCTAATGGCTTTCCGCCTGCATTACATTATTAGGAGTTCTTTTGACTGGTGTTAGGATGATAAATGAAAAATGCTCTGCACCATTACATCAAGCACTAATGCAGAGTGGGAAGAATTTCTGCTTTTTTTTTTAAGGAAAGTAAAGGGAAATGAGAAAATAGCAGATGGGAAAACCATTGGATCCCTGTGTCCTGCTAAGGTATTTGCATATAGGCCTGGGTAGAGGTTGTCTAGAGCAGCGGCCTCCTAGACTGCACTGGGGATTTGCACAGTCGGCAAATCTCCTCTACTTTCTCTGTCCTGCAGAAGCTTTCCTTGTTCAAAACATCAGCTTCTCAGAGTTGAAAGAGCCACTTAAACCCATATGGCAGGTGAGCAAACTGAGTTATGTACCTCTGCAGATCATTACAGACAAATAAATGCCTGACGTTTCCAATTGGCCTGTGGACCAGCATCTTCTCCTTATCAGAAGCATGCTGATAATTTCCTGTCTTAGAACCTTGTTTTTCACATGTTCATCTCAAATGTAAGTTGGATTTTTATTTTTAATATGACTGGACTCAGTGGAGAGAAGTCTGAATAATTCAACTAAAGTTCTAGTGTATTGCCTATCTTCATACTACAGGTAAGTCTCTTAAATTATCTGGGACTAAATTTTGCCATATATAAATTAGGGATAATAGGTATTTGTGTCTGGGTTTGTCTGAGCAGAGAAATGGAGGAATAATTCAAATAGAATTAAGTTATTTGGAAAATTTCTCAAAGGACATAGTTTCCAAAATGCTTCCCACAGTTCCTTGCTGAGTTATATACCATAGACCTACATAGCCTGGGTCAGTTGTCTCAATCAATAGCAATTCTCTAATGTTAAGTCCCCAAGATGTTAAAGAAAATAGTGCAAACTAACAACCCTGCATCCTGATTTATTTTAAAATCTGGGTGTGAAATGTCTGAAGAATGCCTGAAGCCAGCGTCAAATACTGGGTCTTGTCCAAAATCACTAAAACAGCCTGTTGATAAGACATAGTCAACACCACTGCAGTGGCTGCCTTAAGCACGTACTTTCCCTAGTAGTCTCAGCAGTGTCTCTGAAGGAGAAAGGCAAAGCTGGGCTACTCACTGGGATTTCCAAGCTGGTTTAAGCTGTGCCTTTCAGTGCAGGAGCTGGGGAAGGGACTGTAGAGATCACCGTGTGATCCTGTACCTGAAATCATGGTGTAATAACCATAGAATAATAGATACAGAGAATCTGGGGTAGAAATTCCTCTGATGTTTTCTATTGCTAGCTTAATGGGTCTTTTAGGAAGTCTTTGGAAGAAGCAATAAAGTTCTTTGCAATCTTTATCTTCCTGGGCAGTTGTGTTGAAGAAACAGGGGTCGTAAAGACTTGTGTGTAGAAAGTCTGAATTCTTACCAGGTAGGTCACAAGGCTGATAGTCCAGGTAGTCTCTCGAGTTGGAAACTCATAATCATAAGCATTGGCAGAATGTGTCACCTCTTGAGTGATATCACTGAAGATTTCTTATCCTGATTTGGCCACAAGATCATCTCCACTTAAACTAAGTGTGCAAGTTCTTGATTTCGCACACATAGTTCTTTGTTAAGGACAGAAATACCATGCCAGGGGTTGGTAGGAAGGATGTGTGGCTTGATAAAGATTGTGCTCCCGTAATGGTACAGTCCTGTGCTCCACAGAGTACCTTAGTAGCTCCAGCTTCTCAGTTCACAGGAACCTCCATGTGGGAAAAAAAAAGATTTTGTCTGTTGCTTGTTTCTGGGAGTTGTGTTGAGCAACTGTGAATAAAAAACAATTAAATTTGTTAAAGGTCTGCAAAATCAGATCTAATCTCTTTGGGGACTTGGGAAAAAAAAACCCAAGCAAACAAAAGAGCTCGGTTATCGATTGCTGCATTTTAGTGGCTCTTAATCTAAAATGAAATCAGCCTGGGCTGGGTCCCAAAGGCCAGAGACCCTGATATCCATTCTTCCCTTGTCCGAATGGCCACCTGTCAGAACTCAGCTCTTTGCTCAACAACTGAATTAGTAGGCAGGTGGTAGAACTGTGGTGACTAGACTTTCTTAGGGCACAAAAGACAGAGGAAGACCTGGGATATTTTCTTAAGTGTAATACAGTGGAGCAAATTGAGTTCACAGGGTCAACATTCCTCTTCACCATATCAACAGAGTACCTAATCTGGCTAGCAGTGCTCTACCTCTATTCGTCTATTTCCCGTTTATGAGGTGCTGTCACTCTATTATCTTTCCTCGACTTAGTCTTTACCCCTTTGACCTTCACAGGTACAGAGGGAGAAGGGCAACAGGTCTGATGGTTAGGGGCTTGCCAGAGAAGAGGAAGATGTTGACCTTGAATAAACTAGATTCATAGTTTTCTCTGAGTTTAGTTTGTGTCTGATACATTGGGAGATGGCAGGACTTGCATGGTGAGAGTAAAATGCCCCCAAAGCAAACAACTGAAGATCTGAGATTTATTTTAAAAAATGTGAATCATTTGGCACTTACCTTGAAAAACAGATTGAGTAGACAAGTCAGATGATCCTTTTTCGTTTCTTTTTTGTTTTATTTTTCCCCTTTTTCTTCCCAGTCCTGGGGCTTGAACTTAGGACCTGGACACTACCACTTGAGCCACAGCACCACTTCTGGCTGGTTTATATGGCACTGGGAAATCTAACCCAGAGCTTAATACATGCTAGGCAGGTACTCTAGCACTAAGCTACATTCCAAGCCCAAGTCAGATGATCTTAAAAGTTCAGGTTTTAGTTTATCTTCTCGAATCCACAGACAAAGGTAAGGAAATAGACTCTGTGTGATGCTGATGCTCAGAAATCCATGCAAGATGGACTCAGGGCAGAGGACTTCGAAAATCTTCTCATTGGTGGCACTTTGCACTTTATAGACTTGGATCTCCCCAGCATGTTCTCGGCCTTTCCTGCTTCAGCCATATCCCCATTTCACTTTGCTTCAGTTCTCAAAGATGGATCTTTCTCTAGCTCTTCAGTTCTCATGTGTTTCTCAGTCTATTGTGAATCGCTTCCCAAGGCCAACATGACATTACCATTGACTAATCTTTCCATTCTTTTTTCTTCAATATGATTTCTTTGCAGATGAGGCCTTTGTGCTGCCAGAGTGCACTCTAACCTTGAATGAAAGGTATCATGTTCTGTTCTCTTCTGCCTCTGGGACTGCACCTTTGCTCTTCTCTGACAGAGTTAATATTGATGCTCCTTGAGATTTTATCCCTGACTCTCTTTCAAAATTCTGCATACTGCCTGAGTAATCTTTCTGTATGTATAATTTGCACTCTCATTTTTACATAAATGACTCCTAAATCGACATCTTTAGTACCATCTCTTCCCAACAAACTATGGTCATATTTCTAATTCCTAATTGAACTTTTATGTGCATCTGAGTACCTCACAGATTTATCAAATTCTATATAGAATACTGTTTTACTCAAACCTCCCTCTCTTGATGTCATTATTGCAATACATGGTCTCCTTGGCCTGGTGGCTAAAGCTTGTGATAGGGCCTTTACTCTTCTTCCTGTCTATCACATTCAGGTTAAGTCCAAACATCCTAGCTTAGCTCATGAAAGTCACTGGTAAGAGTTAACATAAATTGGCCAAAGTTACATTTGTAGGCCTGTATTTATATCCAGCCTAGGCCAGATTTGTACCACAACAGACACTTCTACTGTTCTCCATCTTTGCATCCTTGCTTACTAAGTCTTGATCTTTCTACAACTATCCACTTTCCAGGCCTTTCCCCCTCTTTCTTGCCTTCAATACTTCATCCTCAAAGGCCTGCTTTGGTTGTTACCTCCTTTATGAACTGGCCACCTATTCCTAGGTTTTCCCTCAGTACATTTCTCCTCTCTATGAGTCATTCCATTCAGTGACATATCTGTCTTCAACCCCTAGTTAGAAGAAAAATCATAGAAATTAATTCTTAATCCTTGTACCTTCTAGCACGATTATTGGCACATTGTATAGCCTCAATACATATTGATTTGTATTATATTGACTAAATCAGTATTTGGATTAGGAAAAAATTATAGGGAGATAATAAAGAAAAGACATATGAAACCATAGCTGCTTTGCTTCATAAATTAGGCACAGTATGAGTTTACCAGTAGTTAATAATAAAATAGAACAAATATAATAATATACTATAATAAAAGTTAGGTGTGTGTAATGGCTCTCTTTCAAAGTGTCTTATTGTACTGTCCTCACCTTTCCTCTTGTGGTGATATGAGATGACATGTTGCCAAGGTGATAAGATAATATCAGGTGAAAGGTATAGGCATCTTGACCCAGCATCAAGTTACTTCATTGGCTGCTCAAACACAAGTCCTATCATCCTGCCACAGATGAATTGAAGCTGAGGGGTAAGTAAGTGACTCGGGTGCAAGTAACATGCAATATGGATACTCTTCATCAAAGGATCACTCACATCTGGAGTGAGGCACTGCAGAATCTCTTCATGCAACTCAGAACATCAAGCCCTTTGAAACATGAATTGTTTGTTTCCAGAATTTTCCATTTACTATTTTTGAACCATGACTGAATGAAAGGTAACTGAGATGTTTGAAATTGAAGCTGTGTATAAGGAAAGAGAACTACCAAATATGCCACCCTATAAAACCAAGAGTGAGGAATACTCTGCACTTGACCTTTAAAGGACTGAGATACCTTAATGAGGATCTATGAAAAAGAAAATACTGACGTTCGAAGACACACCGTAGAGCAATGGCCAAGGAAACAGGCAGTCTCTGGAGAAAGTGTGCAAAGAGTCCAGGAGGGATAAGCAGAGTTCCTGGGCCTACATTCTCCCAAACCACGGATTTCTCTTTGCAAATTGAGATGAGACACCTAGCCTAGAAGGCAGAAAGAGTTTAATGAATGTCCTGTGCATTTTCAGAGCCATTTGTGAGCCAAGACTTGTGTGTGTCATTGCTTTTTAGAGTAATCATCAGTGATGCTGATGACAATGATGATTATGGAAAAATATGAATAATAAAGATGCAAAGTGACAGAAAAATAATTAGCTGCATAACATTGCATGGGAATATTGAAAACAAATGAAAATATTGGTGAACACTAAAGTCATTTAGATCAACGACTCTGATGGTTCCGTACATGCTATTTGAACACATTGAACCAGGGGGTTTTCATGTAAACAAATGATTAAGAATGCATTTCCTCTGGTCTCCACATCATCAGGGTTTTCTATTTGCACAGCACTGCACTAATGTCCGCACTCAGTTGGATTTATAATGCAATTATGAATTCATGCCATAAACCTCTCCTGGTCTCTCAAAATAGCTTGCATTTCCTTCTGATGGGTCCCAAGGTGCTTGGATCTTACCTTTATTATGGCACTGACATTGCGATTGTCGATTCACTTCTCAGCCTGTCCCAAATAATTTTTGAGCTTCTAAGAACAGGGACCATATCTTGTTCACTATGTTCTTGATACCTGACTAGAGGGAAGCCCTGAGTGGTGCTTGTGTGATAGTTCCTAGACTTCATTCATTCATTAAATACATTCTGTAGTGTGCTTCTCACTGTGCCAGACACTGGGAACCCAGCAGCCTTCCTCAACACACTCATAGATACTGAGGACTGGCAGGGCCCAAGCTCATAAGGAATTATTTAATTAAAATTATGATAATTACTATAAACCACAAATATAATGTGCTAGGAGAATGTATGAGGGCCTCCAACTGTGTGTGAGGGTGTAGCAGCGAGTGCTTAGAGGAAAATGTTATTAAAATATAAAATGGGAGATGGAGGTATCCATACAAAAAGTGTGAGGAATGGAGGTGGTGAAAGGTATATGGGGTGAGCATTCAGACAAAAGTGAACAGCAGGATCCCTTAGTAGAAAGGTGCATGGACCACTGAGTGAGACACAGAGATTGAGGCAGACAAGGAAAGTGGCCTGCTGTGGGCCTCCACTCATAAGGGAATGAAGACTGGAAATCACCAGGTTTTTTTTTTCCCAAGCCACACTGCAAAGCATATAGCTGCAGTGAGGGAAATAAGAGGAAACCTTGAGCAATTTTGAGAGTGACAGTGGGCAGAGATCCAGACTGATTACACAGAAGGAAAACGGTAAGTTCAACCTGAAAGTCTCATCCTGTCCTTTGGACTAAATGGTTCTTCCTGGGCCCTTGTTGCCTGTGTTATTACCTTATCATGGTGCTCACACAGAGCTGACAGGTCTTCTGCCCCACATGGAGAACCTTGCCCATGTTCCCCTATTAGAAGGCTGCCCTGTGGCTTATAGCAGCTTGTCTGGGACACACATCCTGTACAATCTGCTACCTCAGAATGAGATATCCCAGCAGGATCCTGTAGGCCCACCTAATGGCCTGTTTTACCCACAGGCCCCTCCAAATAGTTGCTGATCCAAGTCAGTATCTTTCCACCCACTGTTCTGTCCTTGAGTGAGGCACTGCAGGTCTCTTGAGAGCTGCAGGGAGATAGACTATGGTGATTCAAATTAGCTTGATTTGCAGTTGCTCAGTGCTGAGTGTCACAGAGACCTGCCAAAATCCCTACAGTCTGATTATGTTTGTCTTTTGCTGTTTATCAGTAGTATCTGTCTGTTTTTATAACCAGCCCCCTCAGCCACGCTCCAGACTGCAGCTTTCCTGATGAGAATTATTCCCTACATGGGTGGATGTCTTTAGGCACTAGGAGGGAAGAAGAAAGCCAAAGGGATGCCTGAAGGGAACACACTTAACATTGGTAAGGCTGCTATCCTGTTAAGACAGAAGCTCTTAATGTTTCCTTTGTGGCCAAATATCACCCTCTCTAGATACTCCCTATTCTAAGACAAATGAGTGTCTAGGTAAGTGGATAAGAAGATGGGCAGGTAGGCGTAAAGGAAACCATTGAGTGTATACCTGAGGTGCTACCATAGCTAGACAGACCCTTGCCTTCATAACAGGACTGCACAGACTGGTGCTCATGGATTTTCCCAGCCCCCACAGCCACAGCTGGTCCATCCTCTCCACTCAGGAATTTAGGAACTAGGACATTGTTGAATTCCCATTTCCCAGAAGAAGTGGTGACTTTTTTTTTCTGGGTGATATTTGTGATAGAACTCAGGCCTTCTGCTTTGCACAAAAGGACTCTTATCACTTGAACAATGCTCCAAGCTCATGTTTTTACCTTAGGTATTGTGGAGGTAGAGTCTCAAGTTCATGCTCAGGTTGGCCCAGAATGTGATCTTCCTATTTAATTCCTCCAATGTGACTGGGATGCCAGATGTGTATTATCATACCCAGCTAAGAGCTAAGATGAGAGATCATGAATAGTTTGCCCTGGATCATCTGGAACCATAATTCTCCTGATTTCTGGATCCTGGAGAGCTAGGACTATAGATGTAAGCCATCATATTCAGCCCAGCAATGATTATACAGATTTTACAGAACCTGAAGCCAAATATCTTCAGATCTAATAATCATTTGGGGGTGAAAAATCTGATGAATATACTCTTTACTTTTCAGAAAATTAGTATTTTCATATTTTGTCTCCTTTCTATTTTCTGTCATTTTGCCATATTTTCTGAGAGAGTTCTCCAACATTGTTATCCTATGTTTAAAATTCGTGTTCTTTAACTTTGGTCAGCTGTTACAGTTTTAAATTTCTGAGTGTTCTTTGTTATCTTCTAGTTCTTGTTTGTTTTTCATTGAGAGGGAGCTGCTGGGAAGGGCTTTGGAAACTTCATGTGAGCTTGGTGACTGAAGGTTTTCATTTCACTGTAAGTTAATTCAGTTAGAAGCCAAATATTTTGTTGAAGAATCCTCAGATGTCAATAATTTGACATCTTCTTCTGGAGAGAAAATCCTGCAATTCTGCTCAAGTCTCATTCTATGGCTGCCCTTACTGAGCTTTATTCCCAAATATTTCATACCCTTGAACACATACCAGTGTCCCCTGAGTGACTTGGAAAAGACTCAACCTGCTATCCATCCCACCCAAGGCTTTCTGATGAGTTTGCTTCTCTAAAAGTTTCCCAGTCACAACTGGCTCTGGAACCCTATTTACAAAAATCAGTACTCTAGAGACCAGTCTCCTCTTATTTTCCTAGAATGAGATAGTCTGGTTTTCTAGCTGATGAGAAAAGTTGGCAAATAGAACTTTCCCTCATAGATATTTCCAGTCTTCTTGGGTTTTGTGTGGGCCTATCTTTGCCTCTGTGAAAACATGGAGAGACTCAAAAGTGTTAAGTCTGTTTTGAGGAGATTGTAACCTGAATCAGCTTGTTTCTTCTGTACTAGCATTGTCAGGTCAGCCTTCTGTGCCTGCTTTGCTGACATTACCATTCATTCAGTCTACATAAATCTGACAACATAGTTTATCTGATGTTTCTTTCATTTTGTCAATATTGAGTTTTTCCTCTACCGTTATTTTAGGACCATATTTTGAGGACATGGAAGTAAACACATTCTTCAGGCCACTATAATGAGTCATGTCTGGGATGATTTTGATCACAAGCCTTTCCTCCTTCCCCCAGAGTAAGCACAGCTCCCTTCAACCTTGTCATGGGAATATGCTCATGAATCGCCAGTCAGGGCCTAGAGACTATGGATGTGTCATTTCCTAATTGTTCACTTAATTCATTCTCTTTCATATTCCTGCTGAGACAAGAAGGCTTCCCAAGGTTAAAAATCTCAACCACCAACAAGAAAAGGTAGTTTGATATTTCCTTGTCTGTTAAGAAATTTTTCTAGCACAACAAGCTATTTATCCTCCACTGAGGCTCTTATTGAATTAAGGCAAGGGAGAAGAAATCAATCCACTCTCCATATGCTGCACGATGAAACCACTACTCACTAAACACTATAGAATATGTAGGGAAGGGGGGAAAATAAATCCATCAGCTAACAAGATAAGAGCCTTGTTCCTCCATCTGTTACTGCTGTGTCCTTATCTGGGACTGGAGCACAGCGGCCACGATATATTTTGTGTCAGGTATTATATTCCAAACTCATATGAATGAATTTTCATGCTAGTAGCCATCCATGATGTAGCCCAGCCACAGCTAAATTTGTCCTAAGGCACCAACTGTCTTTTGCATTTGGAAGTTTGTTGAATCCACAGGCAGGAGTAGGGCTGGCTACTGCTGCTTTCAGATGATAGTATCTGTCGCATAGCTTTTACTGTATGACTCTCTCTGCCACGCAGGCTGACTTAGTAGATTCGTTCCTGGAATAAAAAAAGTGATAATGTCCCTATAGGGTTTGTGTGGGTATATCTCCAATGGACAGAAGCATTGATTAAATGATTGATTCATTGTGGGGCTTCTTAGATCACAGGGGGATACTTCAAAATAACATCCAGTTGGAATGACATGCCATGTTCTCCAGCAGCCCCAATTATACCATGATGATTTCCTCATTCACAAACAGAGTTTATTTTGAGGACTGAGCTTTAACTGAGCATCCAGGTGCAGATGCAGAGATGATGATACGTGGCACAGGGACCTGTGGTTTTGGCATTTCTGACAGGGCTGGAAGTCTCTGAAGACTGAGAAAACATGTTTGTATCCACAATCAGGCTTGAACCTTACATTTTATCATAGAGGTTGTATAATTCATCTCTCTTAGCATCACTGTCATTATCATCATCCTCATGGATGACAGCAAATGTTACAGCATCAACCTTATAGTGGAAGGTTCATTATAAGCCCCTGTTGAGAATCTTATCTGCATCCATATCTGTCTCTGTGCTTGAAAGCATCTCACTCATGGTGGAGATGTTGCCTTAGACTAGTGTTCATGAGCTATACTTCTTGTTATATTTCAGATGAGAAACAATAAGCAATCAATGCATAAGTGGCTGTGTACTGAAAAAAGGAGGGAATGAGTTGGAAATATATAACAATGAGATTGAGATTAAGAAAGGAAAATTAATTATGTTGTAGTAGACTAAAGGAGAGTGAAAAGAAAAGATGGCTTTCTTAGTGTCTAGCAAGGACTCCTGGACATGCGTTTATACCATATCCAAAGAATAGGAGAAAATGGGTCGTATTAAAGAAGAAAGTATGATATTTGCTTTGCAATATACTGATATTGTTGTGCTTACAAATCATCTAGGTAGGACTGTCCTACAGGCAGTGTGCACATCCATCTAGAAATCAAGGGAGATTTCTAGGTATGGAGATCTTCACATAGGAACCATCAGTGAACAGATGGTATGGTAGGTGGCTTATAAAGTCCCCAGTGGTTCTCATGCATACGTAGTCCCTCCCCTAATTGTGGCTGGACATATTGACTCACTTTTTAATGAATAGACTGTAGCAGAAGCAATAGAAGCATACTTCCAAGACTGGGATTTCCATCTTGTGTCCCCTTAGTTGCTCTTAGATCACTAACCTTGGAGAAAGTCCACTAGATAGACCCACTAGGCAAGGAACAAGATCTGCAGACCTCATGGGAATTAATTTGCAAAAAGAACCCTACTTGATCCTTCAGATGAAACTCTACTTTCCCCCAACAATATGGCCATAATCTCATGAGATCTGGAGCCAGAGACATCTAATTCAGCTGCTTTCTGACTCCTGATCAAAAGGAAGTGTGGGCTAATGATAACTTTTTATTGAGCTGCTACATTTTAAAACAATCTGCCATGAAGCAATAGACAACTATATGGTGATTCACCCCTATAATCCTTGTACTTGGTGAAAACTTAGGACAGAGGACTGTGAGTCTGAATGACATAGTGAATTTCAGTCCAGCCTGGGTAACAGCCTGGGCAAGAAACTATCTCAAAATAACAAATGGATGAATGAATAACACAGGCATTTAACATTATGAGACCATTTCATCTAGGAAGTTGGTGTAGAGATATTGATCACCACTGTCTAAAAGATAAACCTTCACCCCCCCCACACACAAAAAGATAAAAAAGGAAAAACATAAGAGTGAAAAAAGAAGAATGAATGTAATTATGCATCACAAAGTCCAAGTCTAAAAAACAAATGGAAGGGAGAGCAACCATCTCAAAGGATAGGCTCCACTTACGTAAGGTTTGAAATAACCTGAGTGACCTTCCTAAGGACAATCTCAATAGGACAGGGAGGATCAAAATCCAATAGCACTGGACTAAGAAATAGAAGGTAAAGGGATTATACATTGTATGTTGAGAGAAATGGTTTGAGAAAAGGAGACGAAGGTCTGGGTGGTAAAGGGAGAACGTAGGATGAGGGTTTTTCATGAAAAGGTTCTTAAATGTGTTTATGATGCTAATAGAGCCAGAACAAAAAGGGGAAAGTTGGAAATTCAGGGTAAGTCAAGGATGATGGTGGAAGACAGGAGGAAGAGTTGGGGTTGAGGTTGCAGGAGGAAGTGGCAGCTTAAGTAGTCCTTCTTATCAGCTAAGATTGAAATGATTGTGTGAGAGAAGATGACACATAGGTCTATGTATGTTTCCTGGGAGAAGCCTAAGAAATAGTGAAATTGTACCAGACCTTGCTTTCCACATCTAAACAGGAAAGAGGGGTATATCCAACACAATGCTGCTCTAACATCTCTGAGGGAGTAGTGTCAATGTGTATCCCTTGTATTCTGAAGTCACAGCACAATGTGGTCTACCACAGGCCCAGAAATTCAAATCAATTATTAATACAGGCAATTTCTGTTACGATCCCTTATTATGGCCATGTGTTCGTTTAAATGATTTGAATTACTTATAATGTTTAACTTTCCTCCAAAATTATTCACATAAAATTTATGCATGTGAATCTGTGTTGCATTATCCAATGGCATGTTTATCTTGGCATGGTGCCCGGGAATCCTACAGGTATGTATAGAGCAGTCAGAACATCTGAGCATTGAATTATCAGTACCCTCTCACACATCTGCACGTTCAGGTTTTGAGATTCCTTCAGTTCTCAGTGGTCACCTTGGAAAGCACTGAGCACTTTCTGAGAGAGGAAATGAGAAAAGAAAACTTACTATTCATTGAGGAGATGTGGTGAGAAAGTAATGAGAGAAAGAAGATTGACATATCACGGCCCGCATTTGACAAGCCTCTTTGATATCCCAGAGGCAAAGCCATGGCCTTTTGGACATGATGGTGGAGCTGATTTCCAATATGCTGGCAGGAATGGCATATGGTAATCAGTCCCTAAGTGTGAGAGTAAGATAGAGAAATGTAGAAGTTGTTGAGAGGTACAATAATGGAGATGACAGGGACATATTCAGCTTGATTATTTTTTCCAAATGATGGACCTATTGGATATAAATTCTTGCAAGATTTATATACAATCTCTAACCCCATTTTGCTTTGGCAGAACTAAGAGAATTTATTAGGAGTGCAATTATTTATTTATTTTTCTCCTAGATTAGGGGTTGGCATACTCAAGTCAAATGTAGCCTACCACTTCTTTTAGAAACTAAAGCTCTTCTGGAACCCAACTCTGCTCATTCCTTGACATGGATGCTCCTTCCTTCCAACTCACAAGGGCCAATCTAATTGTAAAGGAAGCCATAGAGCTCTCTGGCTGTTTCTAGACATTTCCAACCTTGATTCTGAACTGGCCAATCTCACCAGCTAACAATTCCAAACAAGTTCTGCAAATCACCCTGGTTTTTCAACAATTCTCAGCTTCGTGAAAATATTCAACTTAAAAGACATCTCACTTCTCACCCCAGCTCTTCATGTCTCATACTCAGAGTGTTATTTTACACTTAAGATATCTCCTATCAAATTCCAGATTCACCCCAAATCCATCAAGTTTGGTAGAGTGAATCTATTAGAATTATAATCTGTGCTTAAATAGTTTGTATTTAAACATAATTTCCTAGACCTTGCTTGACCTTACAGCTGTTCTCTTCTGTGCAAGTTTCGCTTTTCCTCCCTTCTTGAACTTGCAAGCAGCAGCACTCAGAGCTCTGGAATCAAACTCTGCTCTTTTCTCTCTTCTTTGATTCTCAGTGCAGACACCCACGTAACTAGTCAATATGTTTTTTTTTTTAAAAAAAACCAAATTGATTCTTCATGTAAAAGTATCTTGCTGCATCTGTTCCATGGAGGCACATATTCAACTTCCTCTTCTTTGTGTTTGAAGTCTAGAGCCCTGGAGCCAAAGCGAATGCTTTGCAGACTCCCCACTGAGCTTGGACTGCCTGTGTCTACCACAGAGTCTTATTCCAGTCACAAATGCCTCTGTGTTTCAAGGGCTTGGCATCAAGTCTATTCTAAGCATTACAGGTTTACATGGCCAGTACCAAGTATGCATGGCTCACAGTGGTTATAGTTTGTTAGCTGCAATGCTCATCACTCTTTGGAACCTCCATCTTTATGGTCATTCCCAATCCCCCTAGAAAACCTATAGTAATTTGGATAGAGCCCAGTTGCTGTAGGAACCCAAGCTGACAGTCATGCTGTAGTCAAAGGGCTAATTGTATTTAAAGGCATGTGGCAAATTCCGACTTGAAAAAAAATCTCTGTGCTCCAAACCAATACAGAGTCAGCAACAGGTGCAGGTAGTCATGTGCTTTTCAGGATTTTTGAAATTTTATTTTATTTATAGCAGAGCCCCAGTGTCCATCACCACATAGACCTGATCTATAGCACCTGGCATAATGTATATCTCAAACACCTGCCTGAGACTCACTATGCAATCTAGTCTTTAGTGGGTAAGAGGGTAGAGAAAGTTGAGCAGGCAGGACTTGTTTCATGTGGATTTACCAGGCTCTCATTATATGCCTCCTAACAACCATAGAACAATTCATTTTAAGCCTCATCTACTCTTAATACAGTTACTGCTGTGACTGACTGGATCTGGGTAGCAGGAACTAGAGGGAAGGAAGTTGTAGAAGTTCCCAGTCATCTACACCTGGGAGAGTCTGTTCTCAGGTCAGTGATGGGATGGATGCCTGCATGACAACTATTGAGTTGTTACTGTGTGACAGATGGGCTTTGCTTCCGTTAGCTATGTGGCTGGGGTGGGGGCTGATGTTACTCACACCTCTCCTGACCAAAAAAGGAGTCCAGTGGGAAACTCAGCACACATCCCAGAGACATTATACACAGGCAAATGTATCAAGTAGCAGGACCTTGAGCTTTGCATAGTAGGAAATAGTAGCAAAGTATTTCATAGTAAAAGCACCAAAGGAAGTTGAGTAGACTCTGTGAGTGTGACTCTTTTGAGAGCAGACCTTTCTTACCAGGATTTGTAGGAAAGAACTGTGATATTATATGTGATAAAGCCTCTCTGTCTTCCCAACCCATTAATAAATATTCTTGTATCCATTTCCCCTGGACAGTCTATTGCTTTTGAAGGAAATAGCATGCTGTGCTTGGCCAGGGAGGGATGTGACTTTGCATGTGTGCCAGGTGTTATATCTATTGAACACCTACCCTGTGCCAAGCATTGTCCCACAGTGTCTCATGTTTTCAGAAAAGAGCTCCAAAGTGAGTAACACCAACAAAGGCAGACTCAGGGAGTTTAAGTCAATTGTCTAAAATCACACCTACCATAAGAGGTGGAGGCAGGGGCTCCAACCTAGTCTGGCCTAGCTCCCAACCTTGACCTCCACATGCTCTGTTGCTGGAACTGCCCTGGATAGGTAGCAGCCACCTCTGCACCAGACTATCAGAAACAAATGTCTTTTCCTTTTTAGCCTTATTGAATACTATGCCAGGAAGGAAAGAGAATAATCAGATATGTATATGGGTGTATAATGCACATCCAAGTAAAAAGAAATAATTAGTGTGATTTAAATATGCTATTATACAGACTTTATGAAAGCCTCCCCTTTGTAACGTGAGCATGGGGTTGCCTGCCTGTGTAGGTGGCTGCAGACGTAAGGACTCATATATAAGAATAGCACAACTTGGTTTTAAGTTGCCCAGAGGACCAGCTGGGTATCCTCTGATGAGATTTTTAGACTCCAAAAGACAAACGTTAGGGAGTTATCTCTTCCTTTGGTTTACCCCAGAGCTGATGCTTCAGGTTTTTGTTTTACCTTTTCTGAGTTCACATGCTAACCACTGAAATAAAGAGACATCCCTTCTCATTGGCTTCCCACTTGGGTCCTGATGGATTCTGGTTGTCTCTTCAGAGATTCCAAATCCCTGCTCTAATTTCAATTAGAGTCCTCTCTGTGGAGGAGCAAGAGCGGTCTGGGGCTGAAGAATCAATTCCTAATCCCCACATTAGCGCTGATTCATCCCTTTCCTGAGCTCTATCATCGGCAACTCTTGGAGGAGGGGGAGTGGGAACTGAGCAAATCTTTCAGAAGAATAAATATGGTTTGTTTGTATTTGTGTTTGCTTCCATGCTGAATCCTGATTGCATCCCTCGGCATGACACCACAATTATTATTAATTTCCTCCGTCTGCTCTTCGATTCTGGCTGCCACAAAGACGAGATGATGGATAATGTTAGATGTGGTAATTGGATGAGTTGGGGGAAGGGAAAGGAAGAGAGAGACAGATGTTTCATTATGAGATTGTACATCTCTTTGGGTCTCTGGAGCAGAGGCCTCAGATGGAGCTACGCGGCTCACCTCGGATGAGAGAGATCCCACCCGATGCTCCGCAGGCATGTCCTACTTCCACACCTTTGTGCCACTTACTCTCCTTGTACTTTTGTGTCTTGGGAAGTTGGGATTTGCACCTATTTCTAGCAAGAGCTAGAAAGCAAATATAATAGAGCCTAGTAAGTGCAAGTGTCCTGATTTCTCAGATGGAGGTATCTTCTACCCTGCTTGGCCAGTTGAGGAACCCTACCTGGCTAGATGCACATAGCCAGACCAGACAGCCTGCCCTGAAATTGTGTCACCCCTGCTTGCAGTAGTTCACTAACTGGGGTTTACACATGGGGGTGTGGCAGCCTCTGCTGAGCCCCAGATCTTCATGTTGAAGAGGCTGATCGTCCTGAGGAAGCAGCTGAGGGGACCCTTTCCATCTTGTCTCTCCCCAATCCTAGCCTCCACTGAGAAAGCAGGACCACAATCACTACTGCATCATTTTCTCCTCCTATTTGTGTACAGCCTCTGCCTCTTCAGGCCTATCCAGTGATAGTTCTGCCTCATGAGCTCATCCTTACCTGTTCACTTTCCCAAATACTAACTCTCAGCTACATGTGAGGAGGGACAGCAGAAAACATCTCCTTGAATAAACACCCGGGAAAATGCTGTACCTCTTCCAATGTCACTATGTAAGACACACCCAGAATGAACTTGTAGACTTGACAGCTAAGAAGGCAAGTTAAGTCAGTCCTCTCTGTGGATCTATGAGGCCTTACCGGGCAGACTGAATTCCTAAATGAGGCCACCAGTAGAGGCTGCCACTCTCCAGACATCTCCCTCTCTGAACAGTTTTCTGTTGGCATGAGCCATGTGGAAGACAGGGGGCTGTGGCTAGCCAGAGAGGCCCACCCTATCCTTGCCATATTCCACTGGAGTGTAGCAAGAAAGTGGCTGGAGTAGAACTCCAAGCTCTGACACTACCCAGGGCTGGGCTTCTTGTTAACTGGGCAAAGATGTTGGTAACCCACAAGATGTGACAGTATCACTGACATACTACAGACCTCAGTCTCAGCTGCACATGGCACTATCATGGATGCATGATAGCCAGAGTTATTGTGGGTGGGAGAAATGACAAGAAAAGTCCCTGATTCTACTCAGGAGAGGGCTTTTGTTCTTCTACCATGAACCCTTTAGGAAACAGTAATGAGGGCCCGCAACACCCTACAAAAAGCAGGATTGAATGTTGATTGTAAGAGCAGGAAGCATGTGGCAAACAAAGGACCCTGTAAGCTTCAAGAAGGGGGAAAAGGGAGGGGCTCTAGGGATCCTGAGCAATAAATCGGCACCATCAGATTAGGTGCTTACATTTATTTTTTTCTCATCAGCACGGCCACTGTTGCTGGTAATGGAGCTGCCGTGCAGTAACTCATGCATGAGATTAGCTACAGTGGGAGGACAGCAAGAGAGCACAGGTCAGAGGGACCTGAGGGTGGCCAGCTGGGTGTGCCTGCTCACTGGAATGGACTCCAGCAGGGCGAGGAAACCGGGCTTATGTCCTGAATTTATAGGCAGGAAAAGGTCCCTCAAAATAATTACAATCCAGCATGGTAAATTATACAGGATTCTAGACATTCGCATACAGTGAGATGAAAGGAGGAGATTCGCAGGAGAGGAGCACAAGGAGCAATCTGATCATATAGGTGCCTCTGATCATATAAAATAAGATGTATTGAAATAAACTCCAGGAAATGAAAACAAGAGGGGTTTTTGTTACTCTTTTTGTTTTCTTTTCTTTTATGTCATGTTTGTTCATTTGTCTGTCTTTGGGAGAGCAAAGGGCGGCACAGAAATGGCAGGACAAAGGGTGAACAAATGCAGATTGATACTAGACACTATGTTGAAAATGAACAATAGAACTTGCAGATGGGGACAGGAAAGAAAAACTGGGAGAAAGTGAGGGAAGAGGTGACATTGTTCAAAAAAGAAATGTACTCATTACCTGACTGATGTCATTATAATCCCTCTGCATATTACCTTTATAATAACAATAAAATACTTAAAAAATAATTACAGCCCAGCATCCTTCTGGAGCAAAAGGGATGCAGAAGCCCAGAGTGGTGAGGGGATTTGCCTGCAGGTATAGAGCAAGCTAGTAGCAGAACCTGGGCCAGCATTAGTCTCTATCTACCCATACAGTATTGGTCAGAACTCACATTGGCCAGGGACTGCATGCCTCTGGTCTGGAGCTAGGCCCATTCTCCTATAACCACCTGTCCTTTCCATTTGACTTATGGATCCCTAGTCTTCACTTTCAGATCAGTATGAGGAGGAAGAGATCATTGTATTCTGGTGTCCCCGAAAAGTCTGTGCAAAGGAGTGAGACTGTGGGCTCAGGCTGGAGGAATGGGCCCACATAGGATACAACATGGGCTGATGGAAGACTTATTTGGACAGAGGCCTTATATTTGCAGATCCTAAAACATGTAACATTACTAGAGTTAAGCCTGGCTGGAACAGAGAGCATTTTGTTTTTGTGTCTTTTTGTGTATATGTGTGTGTGGTTCATGAGGCTTGAACTCAGGGCCTGGATGTTGTTCCTGAGCTTTTATGCTCATGGCTGGTGCCTTACCACTTGAGTCTCAACTCCACTGCCAGCTTTTTTGGTGCTTAATCAGAGATAAGTCTTATAAACTTGGGCTTGCTTCCAAGTGTCAGATCTCAGCCTCCAGAATAGCCCTCATATCTCAGCCTCCTGAAGAGCTAGGACTATGGATGTGAGCCACCAGTACCCAACTGGTGTGTGTGTGTGTGTGTGTGTGTGTGTGTGTGTGTGTGTGTGTGTGTGTGTGTGTGTGTGTGTGTGCAGGTACTGGGGCTTGAACATTGGGACTTGAACTCTCACTTGGCATGTTTTGTTCAAGTCTGCTGCTTTACAACTTGAGACACACCTCCAGTCTCTGGCTTTTTATGAGTTAATTGGAGATAGTAAGTTCATAGACTTTTCTGTTTGGGCTAGCTTCAAACCTTGATCCTCAGATCGATCAGAAGATCTGAGATTACTAGGATTACAGGTGTGAGCCCTCGGCACCTGGCAACAGAGAACATTTTGGTGGAAGGAATACAAAATCTATGTGTTGGGAAGGACAAGTAAAATTGCAGAGTTCTGAATAACTAACAAAAGAGGCAAGAAAGAGGCTGAATTTGATGAGACGCTGGTGCGTGATCTGGGAATTCTATGGTGATTGCAAGTTTTAGAGCTGATTCTCGCTATGATGTGCATGTAAGATGGGCTGAAAAGAAGCTATATGCAGAGGCTTATAAGGGAGCCATTTGGATCATCTCAGCATTAAATCCTTGGACTCTGACCCATGGTGGAAGAGAAAAGAAGAATATGGTGACTGGAAACACAGAAACTTGACATATCAGAACAATTCCCCACTGATATCACCTAGGCTGTGGGTCTGCCTCCTTCTCTAGGCCCCTACCATCATTTCCTTACCTAGGAAATTGGAGCCTTTGATATGGCACCTGAGCTAACACTTCATTTACAAGAGATGGGTTGTGGTGGACTTGATGTCATTTTATCACCATCAATGTCTTATGAATGTTTGGAGTTTTCTGAATTTAATGGGCTGAGAAATGAAAAGGCAGTCAGTTGGCAGTGGAGGGGCTCTCAGTCCACTGCCTTGCTGCCTGAGTGCTGGACAGCATCTGCTGCTGTCAGAGCTGTACTACAGCACTGACTGCTTTCTTTGCTCATCCTCAGTCCGTTGGTACTCCCAAGCTTCGGGGAGTGAGAGGGACCCAGGTTGCAAGACGTCATCCTAAAATCTGGGTAAATATGTTTTCTCTTTCCTGAGCCTAGGGGCAGAGGGCTACTTATTTCAGATGTGTGCTGAAACAGAAGAGCCAGTGGGAAGCTTCCTGACCCAAATGATGTTCTCATTTGAAGAAAGAGGCTAATGATGTTACTTTGTGATCTTGTAAAGAAGTACCTATTGCACAATAAGTCGTCCATAAAGAAAACCACTGGTGACATGGACCATCATTTTCATCCCTATGAAGACTCTGAGGCCAAAGGGTTGCTTGACTTTCCCAAGCCCCCCTTTGTAATATGGAGTTTGGTATAATCCTAACTTCTTTGAGAATTCCTGAGAACTCCTTATGTCCTACTGCTGCCCAGGTAGTGCCAGGCCTAGAATGCCTGGGTGAAATTTTTATCACCTAGATGGCTGAGACTACTGTTCTACTCAATAAACCCCAGAGGAACGGGGAAATGGCCAACTTTCTGGCTGAACAACCCTTTAGAGGCTATGCAATTGTCAGTGTCCAGGGTGATAAAAGCATGAGCACTCTTTCATGGGCACTTTTTCAGCCCAGGAGCAGCTCTTCCAAGACATACTTAACTGGGGACAACTCAGTGGTCCTATCTAATGAGGAGGCAGACCTCTTTGAGAGCCATTGATGATTCAGAATTTCTGAGCCTCCCTTCCTGCCTACAAAGTCCTCTCAGGACTATAGTAGAGGGACAGAATTTAGGCACCTATGCAGAAGATTCACCGCAGAAGATTCACCTTGATTCATGTTAGTGCACCTTGTCTCAGGCTACCGAGAGGAAACAGAACGTTTATAAGACTGGAAAGTAGGAGGTGGAAAGAAAATCTTTTCATAGAAAACTCCAACTTCTACATTCTCTGAACAGGTAACTTCAAAGAGAGGATTCTTCCTGCAATGATAACCAATGATTCTGAGCAATCTGGAATTCTTTTCTGTTTTAGGACACTCACTAATTTTAGGACAGTTATTTATTGTTCTAACCATCCCACTGTGATCAAAGTGCCAATATGGTTTCCTGCATGAAGAATAGAGGTTTCTTCCAGCAGAAAAGAGGGCAGAGAGAGAGAAAGACACACAGAGAGAGAGACAGAGACAGAGACACAGACACAGAGACAGAGACAGGGAGGGAGGGAGGGAAAAAAAGAAAGAGAAACAAGGGAAAAGGAAGTTCCATTTAACAATTACAACAATGTAAGTAAACAAAAAGAAAATAAGAAAATAGAAACTCTAGGAATTAGAATACAGAAAATGGCCTGAGAAAACTCCCTCTTTCTGGTGGATTAATATAGTGTCTTTAGTATATTTAAGAGCCATAAAAAGATGATGTATACCAAGTAACTGGTAAACAGCAGAATTCACTATCTTACAATTTTGGAGGCTAGGAAGTTTAAGGAACTAGCAGATTTAGGTTCTGGTTCATGGATAGTACCTTTGAGGAGCCACTACATGACAAAAGATCTTTTATATTGATGGATTGATGATTGATTGATGGATTGAATGAGTGAGGCAGAATCTCACCAAGTTGTCCAAACTGGCATCAAACTTACCATCTTTCCCTCTGGGTCTTATGAGTAACTGGGATCCCAGGGTCTTACTGTTACATCCACTTTTGACCTCTTTGGATAACACTGATTCCATTTAGAAGGGCAGAGCCTTTGAGAATTCATCATCCCTCAGGAATCCCACTTGGTAAAAATTTTAAAGTAAATATTAGGATCCAACATGAATATGAAGTAGGGAAGACACCAAAGTTCAAGAACATTTTATATATGTGTATATAAATAGAGAGAGAGAACATTATATATATTCTAAAGCGTCACAATCTGGCTAAAGTTCATAATTCCAGATGCCACGGCCAATTATACCATTTAGAACATTTGCCAGCATTTTTTCCAAGCCTCTGCCTGAAGAGAACAGTGGACAACTCTATCATCTATCTGGCTGTCATGGGGTCACTAGTACACAAATGTATTCTTTCTACTCTGGACTCAGGGGAGGAAGGGCTGCAGGAGTCCCTTGTAGAAGTACCCTCAGTGACTCTATGCATAGTTGAGGGCTAAGCTAATCAGCCAGTCTCCTCTTCCCAGGTCTGAGCCTTCACTAAGGGCTACCAGTTATTTCCATCTGTCCTTTCTCTTTACTACATACTCCCCATATCTAGGCACATTTTATTTTCAATATTTTATAGCCAGACAGCCCTCTGCTGATTTGTGATAAGATTGTTCCCCTCTTCTGTCTTCAAAACAAAGCTTTGCCTTTCTTCTCTCATTTCCATGCTTGAATCGCCACATGAGGCCATCACAAGCATCCCCTTGTCCATCATCCTTCTATTTGGGTTTAGACAGACACATACATTTGCTTATTTTCTAAGTTAGAGCCGGTGGGGAGGCAGAGAGGCAGAGTTTATATCCATGCCAAAAAAAAAAAAAAGCACACAATTTGCAGATGCTATAAATTAGAGGAAGTTGTCTCCATGGGCAGTGGATATGCACAGAGCGGCAGGGCAGAAGGTGGGAAGTAGAAAAGAATGGAGGCTGGAGACCTAGAAATTAATGACATCCGCAGCAAGTTTCCACATTCTGATTTGGTATGAAGCTGGGACCACAGACAGAAGAAAAATCACCTGTATACTAATCCTGTATTTGGCATCGTTTAAATAATTTTAAATGAAACTGTCAGCCTAAAGCTCTGAAATGTGCCTCTAGCAAAAGACAAACTCAGAGAGAAGACGGGAGGGGGTAGGAATGGGGAAAGTGAGAGAAGGGGGAGGGCATCATAGTCTTTAATACTTTTAATCAGTCTGTCTTCCTCAAACAGGAAACCTTGTTGCAGATACCCTTGCAGACTATAAATTTTCTGATTTGGTGTGTGTGCTGTTCAATGCAAGCGTGATAGTTCCATTTCAGAGGCTCAGCAAGACTTAAAAATCTCTGCTTGGCAGCTGCTGGGCCTGTCAAAGCATCAGGTGCTGTCATTGGGTGGCTCCGTAATTGACCTGAAATTTGCAAATGTAAAGCAGCAGCTGCAGTCAGCCCCTTGGGAACACAAAGCTTGGCCATGGACTTGGAGGCAGGGAGGTATGCACATTGGTCACATAAGAAGGAGCTGATCCTGGAGGTTGTGAAGTATTGGAGCATTCTGTGATGGGACAGAGGGCAGAGCACTGAGCTAATCTTCCTCTCCCAAATGTTTTGAAAGCTTCCTTCAAAGCCTGAACACAAGAGAACAAAAACATGGATCAGGTTAGAGTTTATAATTGTTCTCATGAAGGACCTCCTTCATGTGAGAGCATTGGTCCTTTTGGTTAGGGGAAGAGGCTGAGAACAATGGAAGGGAGGATCTCAAAATGCTTGGGCAGAAGAATTTAATTGAGGGTGCTCAAGGTTGAATACAGCTTAGCTATGTTCAGGCTCAGTATGGAGGACTTATCCCAGAATAGACAGAGGAGTAACGAGGAAGAGCTAGACTTAATGAGCCTGGTTTCTACAGCAGAGCAGTTGGTGTCAGCTGTTAGTGAGAGAGATGTTACAAGGAGAGTATCTCTGAGTGATGTATCAGGCACACCTTATCCTGGCCCACTGCCCTCTCTGCTCTAGGAGCTGAGTTTGGACTTCCATTCCTCAATCTGTATTTCATATACCAAAGATAAGCATTCCACTGTAGCTCCCAAGATGGACACACCCAGAGAAAAAGCCAGACTGCTCTTTGCCCTAAAGAGCAGAAGACATGGAAAGTGGAAGCTTAGTTTAACTACAAGGGAAATGAGTCTGAGAAGGAAAGGAGACCAACAAAGGGAATCTTAATATAATATATACGATTAACCAGAGAACTCCCTTGCCTAGGAGGAAAATCTTCTGTTCATATAAGGGCTATGGGTGATGACGTTCTCAGTGGATGCAGCAGTTGATGTCTCTTCACCTTATCTCTTACTTTTGTGCCACTGGAATTAGGTTCAGGCTCTTTTTCTCAATTCAGGTAGTCCAAAGTACCAGGTGCCATGTTGGAAATGAAGGTCTAATGTTATACAAGCTGTTTTTGGTCATACTCAACCTGCATATATATTTCTATAAATCAATGAACATTTATTAAGCATTCTCAGTGCTATAAACAATCTGTGTGTGTGTGTTTGTGTGTGTGTGTGTGTGTGTGTGTGTGTGTGTGCATGCTGTTCCTGAGGCTTGAACTCAGAGCCTGGATACTGTCTTTGGGTTTTTGGTGTTTCTTTTTCCTCAATGAATGCTCTACCACTTGACCCACACCTCCAATTTTGGTTCTTGAATGCTTACTTAGAGTTATGACCCTCACAGACTTTCCTGTCTGGACTGGCTTTGAACCACAATCCTCACATCTTAGCCTCCTGAAAAACTAGGATTGCAGGAATACACCACTAGTGCCTGGCCTAGAAACAATTTTGATGCGAAGGATAGAACAAGGAACAGTTGGAGAGTTGTTCCCCTCCAGGAGCCAAGAAAAAGAAGATAGAACAAGCAAACATATAAGAGAAATGAACCAAAATGGAAGCTAAGTTAAAGCTGGGTGCTGGTGGCTCATACCTGTAATCCTAGGTATTCAGAAGGCTGAGATTTGAGGGTCAAGGTTCAAAGCTAGCCCGGACAGGAAAGCCCATGAGATTGTATTCTTCAATTAATCACAGAAAAAAAAAAACAGAAAAAAACTGAGGCTCAAGTAGTAGACCTCTTGCCTTGAGCACAAAGAGGCTCAAGAAAAGTGCCGAGGCCCTGAGTTCAAGCCTCAGGAATGGCAAAAAATAAAAAATAAAAAATGGAAGTTAAGTTAGTATGGAGTATTTCTGTTAGTCAATTTCCTGTCCTTGTCACAAAATACTTAAGATGATATTCTACATACAGGAGAAAAAGTTAAACTTGATTCATAGTTTTAAAGGTGTCTGTATATGGTTGGCTGACACTATTGCATTGGGCTAGTGGCTAGGCAGGAGGAGCCTATGAGGGAGAAAGGTGTGTTCCTCAGAAGTGAGGGGGGAGGAGAGAAGGAAAGGCAGGAAAGAAGAAGGGGAGGAAGGAAGGGGAGGAGAGAGCATCCCAAAGATCTCTTCAAGGACATGAACTTAAAGACCTAACTTCTTCCCACTAGGCTTTATCTCTTAAACATTCTAGCACTTCCCAATAGCACCATAGGCTTGGGGAAAGCCTTTTAACATGTGAGGCTTTAGGGGACATTTCGGATCCTAATTATAACAGGAATAATTCTTTAGTTAGAGTGGCCAGGGGTAGCTTCCCAGATAAAATAAGGTGACATTTGAGCAGAGACACAGAAAGTTATACAGATAACTATGAAAATTTCATGTAGATGGGACTTACCAGTACAGAGGCCTTCAGAAGAGTACAAGCTGTGGGACCAGAAGGGCTAAGGAGTACTAAATGAAGAGAAAAGTAGGGTAAATAATGTCAGAGCGAAAGGAAGGAACAGAACATTTAGGCCAGGATGAAGCATTTGCCTCTTACTTGGAATTACATAGAAAGCTACTAGCAGTGGCAAATGGAGGAGGTAGATAGTAGAGAAGTAAAAGAATTAAGAGCTCCCCTATGATCCAGCAATCCCACTTTTGGGCATTTACCCGAATGATCACAAACAAGACCATACTAAAGCCACCAGCACAACTATGTTTATTGCAGCATTATTTACCATAGTTAAGATATGGAACCAACCCAGATGCCCCTCAGTAGATGAATGGATCAAGAAAATGTGGTATATATACACAATGGAATTCTACATTTCCATCAGAAAGAATGACATTGCCCCATTTGTTAGGAAATGGAAAGACTTGGAAAAAATTATATTAAGTGAAGTAAGCCAGGCCCAAAGAAACATAGGTCCCATGGTTTCCCTTCTTTGCAATAACTAGTATATGTTTGAGACAAGCAGAAACAGTCAGATAAGTTGATGTTCAGTGAAATGAACCCCAAGATAAGGACTCAAATGTTTTTTCTTTCTTGCTATTGTTTCTAACATATATATGAGATGATTTCTTTGTTGCTTTCTATGTCCCTCTCCCATGGTGTAACCCCTGTTTTCACTGCATTTGATGTTGGTATAATTTGTGGAGGGGAAGGGAAAAAACCAATTGTTTAAATAGGGATACAGGTGGACCCATTGCAACAATGAGATGTATAAGATGCTATGTCGAAAAACGAACTTTACAACTTTGGTGCTGGTGGGGGGAGAAGGGGGTGGGGGGAAGATAGGAAGGAGCTGGAAGGGGAAACAAAGGAGGAGGCAACAATGCTTGATAAGAAATGTACTCATTACCTTGCTCATGTAATTGTAACCCCTCTGTACGGTATTTTCACAATTAAAAAAAAAAAAGAAATGGATAGACTGTGCCATTTTATAGGTCATGAAGAATTTGCTGAAGAAATATGCAGTTTGAATGGTGGAGTCAAAGATGACTCCAAGATTGTGAACACGAGTTTGGTAAGAATGTAGGTTTCTTTCCTTGAAATAAACACAATGAATTAGCAAAGTGAGGGTATTGAGTAGGTGCTAGCATGAGAATAGCGAGTCCAGGGAAAGATATTTGCAACTATCTACATGGTGGGCCCAATGTGTTGCTCCAAAATTCAAATGTCGAAATCCTATCCATGATGAGATGGTATTTAAATCTTGGTCTTTGAGAAATGATTTAGGCCATGAAGATGGAGTCCCCTTGGAAGGGGTTAGTGTTCCTACTATATTCAGCCAGGCCTGGTGAGCAACTTTCTCCATCTCAGGCTACCAAAATTCCAGCGATCACAAAACACATCTTACTTATGAATCTGCCGTCATGTACCTCTTTCTTGTCCTGTCCCAGTGAAACTAGATCAATTTATTTCTCCTTTTGCACATTGTGAAACTTCAATGACTCCTAATCTGTTACTATCCGCTACTCTTTGGACCCCTCTGCCTTGCAATTCATCTAAAGATGGGGTTTCTGTGTGTCCCCTGCCTCTATCTCTCCCCTAACTCCTCGAAGCACATGATTTTCTGCATAACCACTCCAGAAAAAAAAAATCTCACTGGAATGAATTTCAAAACTTCTCTATCTTCAGGCAATGTTTCTCAAGTTTAGCGTACAACAAATCTCCTAGAGGGCTGGTTAAAACAAGGTTGCTGGGCCCCATTTCAGAATTCCCAATTAGGTAGGTGTGGGGTGGCTTAAGAATTTGCATATCTAACAGGATCCCATTGGTACTAAGGCTGCTAGTTCAGGAATCACACTTTGTGATTTCTTTCAAGTGTGTCGGTTACTTGGCTCCCTGGGGAGGCTGGCTCGTGTTTCTCTGTGCATAGAGGCATCTGGTTTGGCTGCATGGGAGAATGCAAATGGCAGCGCTTTGTGCTGTTAAATGCCAGCATGGCACCATGCATGCGCCTTCATCATGTAACCGGGACAGACATCTGCACTGCCTTCAGAGAGCAGTCAAACAGCTGCCACCCTGGATGTGCAGAAGTCATGGGCCATGGGCCTCTTGTGTTCACCTGCAATGTGCTCAAGAGCCAGAAGCAGCTTTTTCTTTCTCCTCACCTGCTTTTCTATTGAGAGACGTCAGACTATGAAAGGGCCTGGTGGCTCCCCAAAACATTTTTAAACTATCTCATGGTGAGTTCATGGCATATCACCAAAACCTTATAATTTATAAAGTCATTGAAATTTTTTTAAATGATTCATATTTTTTTCTTAATACTTAAGAACATTGCCTGATTTATAATGCAAAATTCTAGGAAGAAAATCTAAAGGAGGAAAATATGATTACAAGCACTTGACAAGAGAATTAGTGAATTGGTGGTCACTAGCAACAAGCATCAATTCACATCTCCTATTGATATAATGTCAATTTCTTTTTATACCTAGTGGCTTTGTGCAGAAACTTGTTAAATATCATTTGTGTGTGTGTAGAGTATGAACTCGGGGCCTTGTGAATTTACTTGGTTTTTTTTTTTCTCTCAACACTGGTATACTACCACTTTGAGCCACAGTGCTCAGATCTCAGCCTCCTTAGGAGTATGACGAGTTTGGGCCACCAGCACCCAGCTTTTCCTTATATTTTATCAGCATAAAGTAGGTCACAGCTTCACCTGTTATAACCTGGATTGGGTAGTTAAGAGTTCTTTTGATGAGGTTCGAGGGATTTTTGCCAAGCTCAGAAAATGGGTCAAAATGATTTTTTAATGAAGTAATTGTTTTGAAACGAAGGAACCAAGGCTCCAAACAAAACTCAGAGAAAAAAAGTTTGGGAATTTCAGTTGCTAGAAAGCATAGCATGTTGTTAGTGCAATCTAACCTCTTTAAAAGTTGATTTATAAGAATGTGTTAATAGACCTTCAGTGTCCAGAGCAAACTACATTTGTAGCCTTGTAAGCAGTTGGGGATTTGTGGGCAAACAGAAACATGTCCTGAGTGGCCTGGTTAATGAATAGCCTGGATAATGTGCCTTATGATGACAGGCAGAGGAACTAAGAGAGTTTAGCTTTCAGCCTAAAAAGCAAACGATGGGGGATTTCAAATATTATAAAATGACCCTTGTGAATTCCATTTAGTGCAAATGGCCCCAAAGACCAAAGGAAGATTGATGGATGAAATCACAGAATTACAAATTTCTGACTTAGTAGAAAGATGAAAATGTTAGTACTCAGAATTAGCAATAGGTAAAAAATTACAATATGGACCATATGGTAATGAAGAAGAAGAAGAGGTGAAAGATACTAAAATTCATATGGTTTTATCAAGCACATCTTGCTCCAAATAATGTACTTGATTAGCCATACTTACCAAGAAAGTATGTTTGATATCATAGGGAAATTCAACTATGGGATGAACATTGATGTTATGAAAGATGCAAGTATTAGCTTCCAGGAGGCTGAACAAATGGCCTTGTGTTATGAAAGTACAGTGGTCTCCTGCTTTTTAAGGCTTGTGATAGAAAGAACTATTAGTAAAGTCTGTGTGTGTGTGTGTGTGTGTGTGTGGGTGTGGGTGTATGTTGATACTAGAGCGTGAACTCAGCACTTGGGCATTTTGTCTTAGCATTTTTTGTTCAAGGCTGGTGCTCTACCACTTGAGCAACACCTCTACTTCCAGCTTTTGTGGTGGCTATTGAAGATAAGAATCTCACAGACTTCTCTGCTTGGGCTGGCTTTGAACCTCAATCCTCAGATCTCAGCCTCCTGAGTAGCTAAGATTTCTGGTGTGAGTCACTAGCATCTGGAAAATAGAATCTATTTTCATTCCACATATACTTTAGATCTGTTGCTCAGAATGTTTTTAATTGTGAGAGGAATTGCCAAGATGAGGATATTATTTTGTAAAATATGCCTTTGTTATGTGTTGGGTATGACTGCAGGTTATCACTATAGATTTATTGATTGAAATAATTTATTGGTTATTTATTGTTACTCTTATACCACTATGACTTGAATTGGACAGTGCATTATGGTTCTGACACCTTTCCTGTGATAAGGCAGGATGTCTCCTGCTCCAGCTGTAGGTTAGATGCCATGGAGATGCACTCTTCTTGGAGAAGGATTTCAGTGTCTTACATATTCTGGTAGCATGCACACAGAGTCCTAGCATTAGGGAGGCAGGGGGAGGAGGATTGCAAGCTGAAGTTCAGCTAGAATGTTACAGAAAGGCCTTGTCTCAGAAAATCAAGGGTTGGGTATGTAGCTCAGTGAGACATCACTCACATAGGTCTTGAGTTCAATCTCAGCACCACAAAATACAGACACATGAGATAAATAGTTGCATGTGGAATCCAAAAATGTTAAAGTCATAGAAACAAAGTCAAACCAGAAGTTATCAGGGGTCAGGATCTGGGAGAAATGAGGAAATGTTGGTCAAATAATAAATTTGCAATTACAAGACAAATAACTTCTGGAGACTTGATGTACAGCAGGGTGACTACAGTGAATAATTAATATATTGTACAATTCAAATTTAACAGCTTAGATCTTAAGAATTCTTCACACACACTGTTTGAGGTGATGAATATGTTAATTAACTTGATTATGATAATTCACAATGCTTTTTTTCTGTATCAAAACACCACATTGTACACTTTGAATATACACAATTTTTATTTGGCAATTATGCTATAACAAAACTGAAACATAAAGAAAGAGAGGTGAGTGATAATTAAAAAACAGGAAAGTTTTAAGTTCAAACTTCCTAGTCCAGCAAGCTCAAGAAAACTGGAAATATTGGTTCACATGATAATTTGCCTGCAAATATCTGTAGTAGTTTTTTCCACAAATCAAAAATACAAAATCTGGAAACAACCCAAATACCTTCTATTTGGTGGATAAAAAAAAAAAAAAATAGGCACACCACACAATGGAGTTCTACTCAGTAATTTAAAAGGAAAACAACACCATGGCTGGACTTTTAATGGGGAGTCAAAAGGCTGCATGATTCCACATAAAAGATTCTAGAAAATGTCAAAGTACACTGATAAAAAGCAGGCCTGGGGTTAGGAAGGTGGCTCAGTGGTAGAGCACTTGCCTTGTATGCATGAGGCTCTGGGTTCGATTCCTCAGCACCACATAAGCAAAAAGAAAAAAGCTGGAAGTGGCGCTGTGGCTCAAGTGGTAGAGTGCTAGCCTTGAGCTGAAGAGCTGAGGGACAGCGTCCAGGCCCAGAGTTCAGGCCCCATGACCAGACCCCCCCACCCAAAAAAAAGCAGGCCTGGCTGGGTGGGGATATACCTGCTAATGGGAATAAGGAAATGTTCTCAGTGATAGATTTTGACTCTGAAGGAAGTTAATAACAATGTTTGTTCAAATACATTGAATTATGCACTAAAAATTTACAAGATGTAAATCTTATAAATCTTGACTTTTAAGTGCAGTGACAGAACAGACTATCACAAATAGACATGATACCAATTGAACTTTAAAGCTGAGAATTAGGTTAGTCAAGAGGAAATATGGGTGATTGCCTTCTAAACACTTATTTTCTGGATTCCTCCCTCCTTCCCTCCCTCCCTCCCTCCCTCCCTCTCTCCCTTCCTTCCTTCCTTCCTTCCTTCTTTCCTTCCTTCCTTCCTTCTTTTATTTTTGCTGGTCCAGGTGCTCAAACTCTGGGCTCGGAAGCTGTCCCTAGTTCCTTTTTGCTCAAGGCTAGCACTCTAACACTTGAGCCACTTCCAGCTTTCTCTGTGATTAACTAGAGGTAAGAGTCTCATGGACTTTCCTGCTCAGTCTGGCTTTGAACCATAATTCTTGGATCTCAGCCTCCTGAATAACTGAACTTACAGGCCACTGACTCCCAGCCTTAAACGACTGTTTTTCTTTATCCAGCATTCTACTTCTTTAGTTGAGAGTCCCTACTGCTTGGGTTGAAAGAATAATACTCAATTTCAAATAATGTTCATTCCTTCTACATAGAGAAGGCAAGCACCAAGCTGATCCTTTCCCAAATTGCTCCCTCTTCTGACTTCAGAGACATAAGTTCTAGTCTCAGGTTTAGACTAAGTTCAGTGACTTAATCTGTCTAATTATCAACTTTCTCTTGGAAAAATAATAATGAAAATTACAAGTTCATTTTTTTTTTGTCAGTCATAGACCTGAACTCTGGGCCTGGACACTGCCCCTAGCTCTTCAATTCAAGGCTAGTGCTCTACAACTTGAGCCACAGCACCACTTCCAGCTTTTCTGCTTATGTGGTGCTAAGGAATGGAACCTAGGGCCTCATGCATGCAAGGCAAGCACTCTACCATTGAGCCACCTTGCCAGCCCCACAAGTTCATTTTTTCAGAATAGTGTTCTATCCTGTTGTCTTCCTGTGCCTTAATGACAAAAAAAGCAGAGGTTGCTCTGTCTGAACACAAGCTTCATTCTTGATTCTCAGCTCTACAAGGTGTTGCCTTACGCTCATGACATGAGTCCTAAACAGGGGCACACAGAACATGAGGAGGCCACACACCATAGGAGAGCTACCAGCATGTGACCGGAAGCACAAGGCTTACCTAGAGCTTACACAGGTCATGATCTATGCCTCTGCAGACAAGTGGTTGCTGGGAACCAAGCACTGAAAATGAGTACATCAGCCAGGCACCTAGTAAATATTTAGTCAACAAACGCCTGCTAATGTTTCAAGTTCATATCTATGTACCCAAATGTTATTATATTTATTAGATAAATATATTTCAATAAATTGATTTAATGTGTTTATTATTGATGTTTATTAATGGGATCATTCGCTATCTTTACAAGAATCCGCCCTTGTGATGTTTTCCTTTCTCAGGCCTTCTTCCCTATGGAAATGGTCCCACACTGGGGGCCTCAGTGTGATTCTAGCCTCAGTGCAGAGGCTCCGTGAACTCTGAGTTCTGCCAGTAACAGGCTGCATACCAATAAGGCTGTGACTCCAGGAGACCCAAACCCTGGTAGGAGCTAGGCTGGAACCCTGGGGGTGGCCCTGGCGGCTTCTGCCTTGCAGAGATTGATTTATCACCAGGTTTCTGATGAATGTGTGGGAAACAGGGCTGGTGATAAAGCAGCTCAAGCCATAATTAAAATAACAGCTCGTGTGTGTGTGTGTGTGTGTGTGTGTGTGTGTGTGTATGTGTGTGTGTGTGTGTGTGTGTGTTTGTGTGTGTGTGTGTGTGTTAATGCTGTTTATGTAGTGCTTGACTTTCTAGGCAATTTCCCTGTCTCCCACTTTTGAACAAACTATTTCCTCTTTTTGGAGGTTGTTACTGCTGAAAGTGGGAAGGGACCCAGCGATTTGGGAGGAGGAAGTGCGGATGCTGCTTTGGGTCCCTTGGAAGATAATTAAAATGTCAGGGAAAAAGCAGGTCTTAGGAGACCTCTAACTTGGTTTCAAAGCTTCCTGGAAAGGTAGAGAAGACTTGCAAGTACATTGCAAAGCCTTGAAACTTCAGGAGGCCAAAGAATTAGCTGTTACATGGTCACCTTCCCTTCCCAAAATCTCCCAACAGTGGAGAAGGGAGAGAAAGCCATGTCATAAATTCATTACTGGCATCCCTCCCTAACCTGAGTGTTACTGTAAATTAGCCGAGGCCCTGCAGCAGACTTGGCTTCCCTTCTAGAATCCCCAGTCCCTCTCCATCGGCTTCTCTCTTCCCTCCTCTTTACTTGAACTCTCCCTTCCATAGTATCCTTTCTCAACCCCTTCTCCCAACTTGGCAAATGTCCTTCAGGCTCACTGTGACACCCTTAAATGAGCTCACAAATCAGAAATGTCTTTTAGCCTGTGTCCTGGGAACCAGCAGTGGCCTCTGTGGGGCCAGGATGTCCTTTTTCCATCTGGGAGCCATATTTGGTGGAAGACTCAGGCGAAAATTCATCCATCAATGTCTAACCAGTGCACTAAGAGGCCAAGGGTGGCAACAAGCAATGCTTAAAAAGTTAATCAAACAATTCAGCCATTTTCCTTAAAATCCCAACTCCCTGAATATGTCAAATTGGGCTCATACTTTTCTCCTAGACAAGGTGTCCGATTTGTACTTTACTCAATGTTTTTTGCATATTTGATTCAAGGACAGAGAATATTAAAATCTACAGAAAATTACACCCCCACACCCCCTCACACATACATGCTTACACATACACACACAGGCACACAACACATCTGAATCCAACAGTTTCCCACGTTTCCTTAACGGTAGATAAATCCCAGGAATGGGTAATCACAGAATGATTTATAATTGGCTTCCGTGTCTGTTGGACAATTATTGTGTAGTGCCATTGTTTTCCTAATTGAGCTTTGCATGGCTGATAAATGAGTTTATATTCCTTGAATACATACCAGAAGGGTGCTGAGCAGCTCAGGGTAAACTAAAAACTGATAGCCCAACAAATGGGCGGCCTGCCTGATTATCAGCTTTCTGGAACTATGTTTCCCATGCAATCCAGACTGAAAGAGGGAGCTGTACACTGAATCAGACTAAGAGCTGAGAAAAATCCATTGAGCTTTTTCCTTATGAAGGAATAACAGATCCTTTGGAGCAGGGGGCTACAACAGAGAGAGCTAACAGTCCACTAAGAAAGAGCCATGCCTGTAATTTTTGCCCAGGCTATCAGTTTACTACATCTTGTCCTACTTATAATTAAATCCTTGACATGGGTGGGACCCTTTGTCCCCAGGCCCTGAGGGCTAAGCTTCCCTGGGCCTGTATAGAAAATCTGAGGTTTCTTGGGTGCCATGATTTCACAGAACAGAGCACCAACTCTGACTGAAAGTCGATGCAGTATTGAATTCCAGCGTGAACACTGTCTCTTCCTTTTCAGAATTCCAAGGCAAGCTATCATTAGCTTAGACAGACAGGATGAGATCCTCCCCTGAATGCACCAAGCAATTCCCAAAGCATGGTTGTTCAGAGCTCTGGGGCAGGACTTGCACCTGAACTTAAAAGCCAAGGTCTGGGTTTGGTCCCATGTTATACTTGAAGCCACAAAGCCCCTCTCAGTCCACCAAACCCACAGCAGGAAGCCTTGATAATTGCTAATACCCAACAGATGGCCAATGGCCACCAGGAGGAATGGCCTTTTGAGCCACCCTTCCACGTAGGAGCTCTCACCTAGCAAGGGCTTCATGCAGAGAGACTCTGCGGGTATCTGTCAGTATTTTTTTTCATCCAAAGCCATCAGCCTTTAGCAGAGCATCAGCAGAGAGAGAGCTACATGTAAGAGTAGTTGCAGGATCTGCAGCTACTCCCAGTACTACTACCTGCTCAGTCCTTAGAGTCAAGGAGTTTTGCTCATGAAAAAAAAACTAGAAAAGACAATAATGCAGAAAAAAAAGAAGAGAACACACACACACACACACACACACACACACACACACACACACACACACGAACAAAGAAAGGAAATGAGAAACAGAGAGATATATATAAAAAGGGAGCTCAAACTGAAAAGGCACACAGAACCCATTGAATGATTTCTTTTTTGTTGTTGTTATTGGTGGTGGTGGGGCTTGAACTCTGGGCCTGGGCTCTGTCCCTGAGCTCTTCAGCTCAATGTGAGTGCTCTACTGCTTGAGCTACAACTTTCAGTTTTCTGGTGGTTAATTGGAGATTAGAGTCTCACAGACTTTGCTGTCCAGTCTGGCTTTGAATCATGATCCTCAGATCTCAGCCTCCGGAGGAGCTAGGATTACTCACATGAGCCACTGGCTTCCTGTTCCATTGAATAATTTCTAAGAGCTCAGTCTATCTTGTTTAATCCTATGGCAATCTTTTCATAGAAGGTGACTTTATTATTTCCATTTTATAGCACAAGAAATTGGCTATACAAAGTTTATCCAAACTTCCCTGAGACATGTAAGTATGAATAGGCTCAAAAAGTTTGGAAAATGTGACAAAGTAGACCTCCTCCTAGACTGCATCCTTGTCTCAGTTTCTCTTCAAATAAGAATCATTCCACTTATCTCTCCTTAGGGTGTCATGGAACACAGTTAGGGTCCTTACATTCACAACATTGCTAACTCAAATTCACACCACACTGCTAACCTCTCCATTATGATCTCTACAAATTCCCTCCAGCCCATTGGAATCAGGTGGTTGAATTGCTGCTAGAATCAAATATTCCAATATACTTACAACACCGACAGCTGTGTGAAAGCAAAATAATGAAGTGATGATTTATTTTCTTGGTTTTAAGAGATTTGCAAACTTGCTCCTCCTTCAATGCCACCTCTTACAACTCCTTCTTCAGAAAAATTGGAATCACCAGCCTGCTCTCCAACTCATTACACGCAAATATATACACATATGCATATACCTACATGCCATACACATTTATGCAGGCACATGCAAACATCACATTAGGCTCTCAACCCAATCCTCAGTTTTCTGGCCCACAAAGGAACTGTGAAGAATTGGTTCAGCAGATTGTGAATGATGAAAACTGAAATGTTTAAATGCATATTCATTATTGTCAAAGGAAACAAGAGATAGAAAGGAACGAAAGGCAAAGGGAAGGAGGCAGAGGCAAAGAAAGGGAGAAGAAGAAGGGCATGAATTATAAGATGCAGAAGCTCACAATTTTTACACACATGCGCTGATAGTCTGCATTTACTACGATGTATATATGTGTGTGTATATATATATACACAATTTATATATATACATATATATAAAATAATTTCTTTTACTCCCATTAAAAATTCATAGTAATTAGGAAGTCCAGGTTCCAGCAGCCATATTCCAAATTTCATCAACCTGCCAAACTGTTTCAAGATATTCAGTCTACACAGGCAAAAATATTGACCTGTTCTTGCCATCTATCTCATGGCTTCAGATTAACACCAACTGATTCAAAAGCCACCCCCTGCCCCCGCCAGATGTTTTGGTATTATCTCTTTAAAACAGACTTGCTTTGCAAACAAGTCTGCTTATTTTCATAGCCTTCTGATAGTTAAGTTTGGGGCTACATAAGTAATACTTAAACGGCCAGAAGAAGCCCAGTAGAGGCTATTAAATAATATGGTGGTTTCCATGTGTGATTTTCAGAATAGGAATGATTAAATTTCATATCATATAGTCATGTAATTTTATAAACATTTTATTTCTTTTTTCTTTCTCTTTTTTCTTTTTTTCTTTTTCTTTTTGTCAGTCGTGGGGCTTGAACTCTGGGCCTGGGCGCTGTCCCTCAGCTTTTCAGCTCAAGGCAAGCACTCTACCACTTGAGCCACAGCGCCACTTCCAGTTTTCTGGTGGCTAGTTGGAGATAAGACTTTCCTGTCCACTTGTTCAACCACTTTGGAAAGCAGTATGGAGGTTCCTCAAAAGACTCCACATAGAGCTCCCCTATGACCCAGCAATCCCACTTTTGGGCATTTACCCTAATGTTTACAAACAAGACCACACTAAAGCTACCAGCACAACTATGTTTATTGCAGCATTATTTACCATAGCTAAGATATGGAACCAACCCAGATGCCCCTCAGTAGATGAATGGATCAAGAAAATGTGGTATATATACACAATGGAATTCTATGCCTCCATCAGAAAGAATGACATTGCCCCATTTGTTAGGAAATGGAAAAACTTGGAAAAAATTATATTAAGTGAAGTAAGCCAGGCCCAAAGAAACGTAGGTCCCATGGTTTCCCTTATTTGTAATATCTAGTATATGTATGAGTCAAGCGGAAAAGGTCAGATAATGTGATGTCAGGAAAATGAACCCTTAGATGTGTATTTTAATGTTTTTTTCTTTCATGCATGTGTTTCTAACACATTTATAAGATTATTTCTTTGTTGCTTTGTATGTCCCTCCCCCACAGTATAACCCTTGCTTTCACTATATTTGATGTCAGTATAACTTGTGGAGGAGATGGGGAAAAACCAGTTGTTTAAGGATACTGGTGGACCTGTTGCAACAATGAGAAGTACAAGTTGTCATGTCCAAAACGAACTTTACAATGTTGGTGGGGGGGGGGGGCTGGGGGGAGGGAGGAAGGAGAAGGATTGGGATTAGGGGGGGAGGGGGGAGGCTGGGAAGGGATGTGAAGGATAAACAAAGGAGGAGGCTGCAATGCTTGGTAAGAAATGTACACATTATCCTGCCCATGTAACTGTAACTCCTCTGTACAGTATGTTCACAAATAAAATAAAATTAAATTAAAAAAAAAAAAATGCTCCACAAACAGGAAAAAAAAAAAAAAGAAAAAGAAAATGAGGGAGGGGGTGACACTGTTCAAAAGGAAATGTACTCGTAATCTGACTTACAATTGCACGTTACCTTTACAATAAAATTTTAAAAATCTAAAAAAAATAAAACATTTTAAGTCCAATAACTAGGAATAGCAACAAAATCTGAAGGCTATTGCTCCTTTACCATACATGCCAACAATTTTACTGTAGTTGTGCAGGCTAAAATTAGCAAAAATATGAAGAGCCCACTAAAGTAATCAGTCAGAATGCTCTCCAGAGACTACTAGTCTAGAGATTCTGATCACCAAAGATCCCTACTATAGCCTCAGAGGGCTATGGAGATCTCACACCTAAAATCCAACTCTGCATATCAAAATGCAAGCGACCTAGCAGACAGATAGCTATAGTCACAACAATAACAAAAAAAATGGAAACCAGCTACACATAGAGCAGTGATTGAATTGAGTACATCTAGTCAAAGGTGTTTATTTAATTCTTAAAATGAATATTACATACCTTGCTCATGTGATTGTAACCCCTCTGTACAGTATTTTCACAATAAAAACTTATTTAAAAAGAAAAAAAAAAAAAAAAAAAAAAGACTTTCCTGTCCAGGCTGGCTTTGAACCACGATCCTCAGGTCTCAGCCTTCTGAGTAGCTGGGATTACAAGCGTGAGCCAGCAGCGCCTGGCTAAACATTGTATTTCAATGGTAGGTGCATGTTTGTAATATGTGTGTGTGCGTGCATGTGTGTGTGTGCTATTGTGGTATGAAATAAATTTCTTCCCATGGCTCACAATCAAAACAGGTTGACAGTCCTGGTAACAGATGACCCAAGAATCCCTGGAGGGTCTTCTGTGATTCCTCTTTTGGTGGGATTGGACTTTGGAGAAATTCTGGCCTATTGTGGACATCCAAAATGTTAAGTGACTTATTCAAGCAGTTTAGGTGATGGTAGCTAGAAAGAGAAGTAAAACAGGTTCATACCATGCTGATCTAACAGGAAGGACAGCATAGCATTTTCCACTGTGACAGACCTCCCTCTCTGAGTGGTGCACCACCTGCTGGTCCACATTTTGCTCACCTCTCCTTCCTGTCAGTCTGCTGCAGTCATTTCTAATTGACTGGCTAACTCAGGAAACCCCTTGAGAGGTAGCACTCCATATGATGAACCCAGCACTGTGCAATGGGTTGATTGACATCCCCAGAATCCAACTGGATGTAGAGTTTCACTTGCAGATAATGTAAATGGCTAAGGAATTAAAATGTTGCTCAGTGCCTAATGAATGCAGCCTGGACTCATATTAGCACATGCCAGCTGCATCTCCGAGAATCAGGATGCAGCAACAATTTCTAAATTATTTATCAGTTTTCTTACCTCCACCCCAAAAGAGAATTAGCTTATACATTTATTTATTTCATGGACCAATATGCAGAGTAATTGCTTTGGGATTTTTGGTGTGATTTTTTTTCCTATAGATTTTCTTTTCCTGATTCAATAGCAGGGGGAAAAGAAGAAGAGAAAATATCATGTCAATGTCATTTGAATCATAATAGGTACAAATTCACTCCCCTGAATAAATAGAGAAGCTTATTTATCAAACACAGACGAGATGTCTGTCGAGTTGTTAACAGAAGGAGAGAGATTTGAGTAGGCAGAAGCAATTGCAGAAGTTTGCTTATCTTCAGAACTCCCTAGAGACAATAGGTTCATCCTTCCTTGGCTGGGAACCTTGGCTTTTGGTAGTTGATTGGCCAACCAAATTTGACCGCTGCTAGATGAAAAGGAGGAAATAGCTCAGACACAGGTACTTGCCCTGCTCAGGCAGGGCATGTCCTCCACCAGTTCTTTGTCCATTTAATGGCCAAGGAATAGATGAAATACCAAACTGAGCAAGAAAGGTGTTAGGTAGTCCTTAGCAGTATTGCTTCTCTATTCTCCTTTAAGCTTTCCATCGTCATTCTACAAGGACCAGCTGTTACAAATTCAAGCTTCTGTGTCTGTTTTATATTTTATATCCAACCCACCTGGGTCCCACAACTGTGCCACCATAAAGTCCCTGGTACTGCCATCTTCTCTCTGTAGAGCTTCCTGGGGGAAGCAGCACCTCCTGAGCAGCTACATGCAAGGGTTCCTACATTATCTAGTTTCTACAATCTCAGTTAGTTCTCACAATAAACTATGAGGTAGGTACTATTTTATTGCACAGGCTTTTTTTTTTTTTTTTTTCACTTGGTGATACCAGTGGTTGAATTCAGGTCTTTTCACTAGCTAGACAAGTGTTCTAACACTTCAGCCATGTTACCAGCCCTTTTTCTGCTTTGGTTATTTATAGAGGCTAGTGCTTTTGGTGGGGCCTGCCTTGGACTGTGACCCTCTTATCTCTACTTCCCAAGATCTTGGGATTATAGGTGTAAGCCAACATGCCTGGCTTGTTTGTAGAAATATGGGGTCTTGTTAACTTTTGGCTCAGCCTGGTCTCAAGCTGCCTAAGCCACTAATCAAATCTATCTCTGATTTCTCACATTGAACATTTTGTGTTCATCTCTATAAAACTCAGTTGCTAGGAATTCAACGTACTAAATAGAGAAATGGGACAGCACCACCTAGTCTAGACCTAGTTTGGGGAATTGTAGGAACATAAACTTGGAGAAGTTATTCAGCTGAGTTGTTTTTTTTTAATCTATAAAGCAGAGGTAATAGTAATAGTAGTTCCCTGTGGAATTATTGTAATGATTTCATAATATGTAGAATAGAGTTAGGATTTGCATAATCAACATGTAAGTTATAATAATTATTTTGTCTATCTCTCTACATTTGTCACTTACAACAATTAGTGGCAGTGATTTTTATGGTCTTCAGTGGTTTGGAAATTTTATGAAGCTGTTTAGTTTTATACAACTTTCCCTACCTTAAGGTGTTGTTCCATGAGCAGCCCAAGGTTAGAAAGTAGAACTTGGATCCACAAATTCCAACCCCAAGAGAGTTCTCAGCTATCTGCAAAACAGAAAGATTTGAGATTCTTAAACTCCAAGCAAGGAGGCGCCTTGAAAATGAGCTTTTGTTTAACTGTATTAGGCATTTTTCACTTTAAAATAAAAGACTGGGCACAGAATCCTGGCTGTGCTTTGCCAGCTCATCTTTCTCTAAACATCAAAATTTACTACTTTTTCTTTTCTTTGTTTTGACGAGAGAGCAATTAATCTTGCCTTCTCTTACAATGGTACACATTACAAATATCTTGAAAGAAGATGATTTGCTGGGAGGAGGAAAGTAAAATTGCCCAGAGTGGCAAGAAGGAAAAGAGTTTCAAAACCTGGCCAACAATAACCAGAACAAGTTGCCCCCAGAGCTTCCTTCAGTTCCCTGTGGTTGTCATCTGGCAGACAGCTCTGCACCTGCATACATAGAAGAGAGGATGTTGGTTTATGTGTGTGTGTGTTTGCATGGATAAGGTGATCTCAGGTCCTGTGAGACGAGGAAAGGCTGGAGAGACCTGTGAGCTTACCAAGGAAATTAGCCAAGGTGCTTTGGAGCCTTGTAAACCAAAAAGCAGAGAAATAGAGTTATTAACACTTACATTTTCAATGTCCCATGGCCTTTGTGATCCAGACTGTGTCTGAGTTGGGCCATATTGTCTAAGCAGGAACACCATCTCCCTCAGGAGATCATAACTTGAGATTTTATAGGAAACCTGCTGTGCACTTTTCTATCTGCTGACTTCTGATACCATATGAGACATATACTATGTATCTCAATAAATTCCTGGAAGAAAATGGAATTGACCAAACTGAATCCTGTAGACAAGTTAGTAGTACAAGTGAGCTACCAGTTCTTCATTATTGAGGCTGGGGTAGGAGGGAGCAGTCTTGACTCAGATGTCCCAAAGAAGGTGGCTAGCCTATAAGACAATTCTATTTACCATTCCTGTAGGTACAATGCACAGTTTTGCTGAGCTATTCACCTTCCCAATGTTCTTCCTTGTTCACCCATCCACGCACTCAACCAATACGTATGGTATACATGTGGTATGCTAGGCATTGTATGGTCGGTACCAGGTGAGGAAGACTTACCTAGTCATTGATCACTTAGGACTTAGCATGTGTGGGGAAGAGATAGATATTATTTCATAATCTCCAAATTGTATAGTTGTGGTAGTTAGGTGTGGAAATGAGTCTGGCAATGATTTTAAGTGTTTATGATGAGCAAACCTCCCCAAACCTATGCTGGGAGCAGGGTGATGGTAAAGATCATCTTCTCTGAGGAAATAAGAGTATAAGAAGTCTAGGAGCTGGGTGCCAGTGACTCACATCTATAATCCTAGCTACTCAGAAGGCTGAGTTCTGAAAATCTCAGTTTGAAGTTAGCCCAGGCAGGAAAGTCTGTGAGACTCATATCTAATTAACCATCAAAAAAACCATGGGTAAGTGGCTCAAAGTGGTTGAATGCTAGCCTTGAGCAAAAAGAGCTCAGAGACAACACCCAGACCCTGAGTTCAAGCCCCAGGATTGACAAAAAAGAGCTTTAGGAAATTTGGATGTAGAGGGCAGGTAAGGGCAAAAAAAAAATTGAAAGACTTTGTATTTCTTCAAAACTGTAACTATATATAGACATAATTGACATAGAATTGTGTCTGAAAGGCAAACATGGGTCAAGTGTCTTCAAGGCTACCTGTCTTCACTTGTGTTAAAAGGTAGAAGAGATGAACTTGGAGGTTCTGCCTGCTAGCCTGAAACTGTAAGAATTTATGTGGAGTGTCCATTGACAGTTTTCTCAGCTCATATATATCATGGAGTATGGAGTCAGTCTGGATATAGACTTTTCTAATCTGTGACTCAAAGGAGAAAAATAAAAATTTGTATATGTTGAGATGACCCAGTGTTGTAATCCAACCAGGTTCCTTAAACCAAAGAACTGCATTTTGCCCCTGACCATCTCCTTTCACTAGTTTCCTAGTCAGAATGTTGTATTGCAACTAACAATAAGCAGTCTCGTCCAAGACTGTAATTGAGTCTCTTCTTTGCTGACATCAGTGGAATTCCCTTGAGTGAAGGAATTAACCACTGCAGCTGTTTAATTGCCCAACACATGGGAGAAATCAGTCTGCTTTGATAAATTGCCTTGGGGATCCCCTGTAGCGTCAGGACCCAATTCTGGAAGGACTTTTGGCCATCACTGTTGCCTCAGGAAATGAGTGCAAAGATGTTAAGAGAAGACCAGGACAAATGGAAAGAGCCAGATATTTTTTTTAAAAAAGAAGAGATGGTGAATAAAAAAAGGATGATCTCACAGACCCGGGTGCCTTGCTTTATGTACTTAATTTGTCCTGCAACTAAAGTGTGTGTGTGTGTGTGTGTGTGTGTGTGTGTGTGTGTTGTGGGTGGTTGTTGATAAGAGATGAGAGTTCACTGGAAAATATAAACAATCACATACTATAAGATGATAAATCGGAGGAGGAAGGTGGAAGGTAAAGACACCTACCCAAACAACATCAGCATCACTATCTTCCTCTGCGAAAGAAATGAGATACGCATGGCCTGGGGAGGGAACTGACTTTTATTCTTAAGGTGACGGATGTTTAGCAATGCCTGTAGGTAATTGTAGCCCCTAAAATAGCCTTATGAGGTGGTATTTTCCATACCCATTTGGAAGATGAAGGCCCCAGTTTCAAGAAACAACATGTAGAAGATATTCAATTCAGATTCCCATCTGTCTGACTCAAATCCCTTATTAATTCACTGCATCCTTGGGATTCAATCGCCCCTCAATCTTATTTTTTAAGCTGCTTCTGTGCCATATCGATTAATTACTCTGTGAAATATTAATTGAGTTTCCACCGCATGCATGGAATAGATTTTTTGGTCCTGAAGGGAATATGAGAAACGGTTCTAATACTAACAAAAATAATAACATTTACATGATATATATTATTTTCTAAGTTTTGCTTGTGACATTCAGCAAATATTGAATTATTTAATGAGATACCAGCATCTAAATAATTGACTATGAAACAATACCCCTCTCTGCCCCCAACACAGTGAGACTCCCACTCTGGTAGCTCTGGGTTAGAAAGAGGCAAGAGAAGACTGTTTGCCTACCATGGAGCCCAATGCAAGCAGGAGTTCCTTATGTTTCAGTAGCTTCCCACAATAAGACACATTCTCAATGTGCTGTCTACTGCTTCAAAACTTCTTCTGAAGGGATCCAGTGAGCAGAAGGAATGGAGAAGAAAGAAGAGGGTGAGTATGCTCACATACACTCTGATTTTTTTCTCCCTTCCTTACTGGAAGCTCAGATTTCTTCCCAGCATCAAGGACTAAAAAAAAAAAAATCCCTTCAACCATTCTTTCACCCTACAGGCTGCACTGGGCCAGGCTACAACTTAGAGACTTAGAGATGAAGGCATTGTTTAAAATCTCTCAGCTGTCTGGGTTTGGGGTTTTGTTTTTTGTTTCTTTTGTCTTGTTGTTGTTGTTGTTGAGACACTCAGAAGTATAAGTTAGAGAAGAGAAAATGGAAACTGTGAGCCAGCAGTTGCTCTCATCTGCCATGGAAGTGTGGTGGGATATATGAAGGCCCTTCTCTTCCTACTTCCTTCATGGTGATTCCTAACAGAAACTCACTCCCTTCCAGCCACCATGAACAGCTACAAAGGCTCCCTGTCTCTCTTTCAGAGAAGCCGGCGTTCTTCATCTTGCCACTTCAGCCACCACCTGGGTCTTCACTAGAAGTAGGCCACAGTTTTTGTTCCAGAATCTTTTTTTAATTTCTTTTTCTCAGTCTACTTTCCCTTTTAACCTATGAAGTTTTCCTTAATAAAAATAAATAGTGTTCTGGGCACTGGTGGCTCACGTCTGTAATCCTAGCTACTCAGAAGACTGCCTCATTTTCATTCCTGCATCAAGTGTATTCTGACTGCTAGCTCTAGCATTGGATTGGAATGACTGGTTTTAAAGTCAGAAAAGACCCAGAAACACAACAAATCAAAGAGATGCTGGACAAATGGGATTGCATGAAACTGCAGAGCTTCAGCTTGGCAAAGGACATAGCTAGCAAGATCAAGAGAAAGCCCAAGGATTGGGAGATCTTCACTAGCCATACAACAGACATTGGTTTCATATCTAACCTATACTTAAAACTCAAAAAATTAAATCCCCAACAACCACCCAATTAATAAGTAGGCTAAATACTTGCAGAGACTTCTCTGAAGAAGAAATAAGAATGGTCAATAGACACATGAAGAAATGCTCAACCTCTCTAGCCATAAAAGAAATGCAAATCAAAACAACACTGAGATTCCACTTCACCCCAGTTAGAATGGCTATAATCAAGAAATCTAATAACAACAGATGCTGGAGGAGATGTGGCCAAAGGGAACACTATTGCATTGTTGGTAGGAGTGTAAACTTATTCAACCACTCTGGAAAGCAGTATGGAGGTTCCTGAAAAGACTTCACATAGAGCTCCCCTATGACCTAGCAATCCCACTTTTAGGCATTTATTTGAATGATCACAAACAAGACCATACTAAAGCTACCAGCACCAGTATGTTTATTGCAGCATTATTCACCATAGCAAAAATATGGAGCTAACCTAGATGGCCCTCAGTAGATGGATCAAGAAAACGTAATGTATATGTATATAGTATAATATATTTATATAGAGAGAGAGACAGACAGAGACAGAGAGAGTGAGGGAGAAATTCTATGCCTCCATCAGACAGAATGACACTGCCCCATTTGTTAAGAAATGGAAAGACTTGAAAAAATTATATTAAGTGAAATAAGCCAGTCCCATCATTTCCCTTATTTGCAATAACTAGTATACATCTAGGATAATCATACCAGACAAGCAGAAAAGGTCAAAAGCTATGTACATATGACCATATAAGATGATGCTAAGCGAAATGAACCCCAAGATAGTAACACAAGAGGTTTTATCTTTGTCGCTGTTTTTAATGTACTATGTGATTTTTTTTTGTTTCTTTTGTATGTTCTTTCCCCATGGTATACCCCCTATTGTCACTGTACTTGATTCCGGTGCCTTGCATCTTCTATATACATTTTTCTATTTTGGGGAGGGGAAGGGAAATAACAAAATGCTGAAACAAGGATACAGTCTGACCCATTGTAACAATGTGACATACAAGACAGTACATTGAAACTTGACAACTTTGGTGGGTGGGTGGGGGAGTTGGAGAGGGAAGGGATAGTAGGAGAAAAACAAAGGAGGGGGTAACAGTTACATCATGTCTGATATAACTGTAATCCATCTGTACAGTATCTTTACAATAAAAATATTTTTAAAAAGTCAGAAATAATGACCTCCTGTGTAATAACAACTATGAAGGACTTTGGGAAGTTCCTTAATCTTTTCCTGAACATATTCTCATCTCACATCTAAGAATAGTGGACATAGCAAACCATTCCTCAGTCCTGAAATCCTGCTTCCTTAATTTCTGAGTCCTTCCTTTGTCTTCCAGGCTCTTTAAATGGTTGGTTTCTTTGGATTCTCCCATTAGCTCATGTCTTATTCAGCATATTCTGCATGGAGATTTTTATTTGTACATCCCACTTACATGTTTGTGCTTCCTAAGTCTTTATCTCCTGCCCATGAATTCCATACTGGAATTCCTACTTCTCTACTGAGCACAATCCATAGGGTTCGTCCAGGCATCATATGTGTCAGGCTCTTCACCAGCACTGAAGTTATTAACTTTGTGCCCTGACCTGAGTTATTAAAACAGACAGCTAAAGAAGGGTAGAGCTGGATTCCAACGCCAGCTCCCCATAGGACTCCAGCTGATCTCTCCCCTGGGGCCTGTGGTAGTGACTGAAATCAGAGAAAGCTCCCTGCATGTCTAGACCACTTGGTGTGACACCATCTGTACTCACCCACAAGGGGAGATGAGGTGGAGCAGTGCTCTGGGATGGGGCAATTGGCTTTCTTTACTGATCAGACTCAGCAGGCTACAGAGCAGTAAGAGGAGAGGAAGGTTTATAACTCCTGATCAGAGGGCTTTATTTGTGTTCTGGGCCAGTTTTGTAAGACAGCTGTCCCAATAAAGGATTTATCAACATAGTAAAAGAGAGAAGAAAAAGCCAAGAGAGACTCTAGTGAAAATAGCTCTTTTATATTATGAGAGTCTAAGAGGGAATGTTTGAGCAAAAAACACACTTTGCTCTGGCCAAATTTTCTCCTATCTAATCCATCACATAGCAGGATACCCTGCAATATTCATATAAATACTACTGGCGGTTGACTTCTCTCTCTCTCCTCTCTCTTCTCTCTCTCTCTCTCTCCATCTCTCTCTCTCTCTCTCCATCTCTGTATATCAGATAGGATGGACTTTTCCTTCATTAGTTATAACTTTCTAATTTGAGATGTTTCTGGGAAAGAGAGACTTGGAGATTCTTGCCATGGCCATCATGTATATCATATGTAGATCATATGTATGGGAGGGGGTGTAATTCAGGGCCTTGAACTTTTGCTTGGCTTTTATTTTTGTCCAGTCCTGGGGTTTGAACTCAGGCCTTGGCACTGTCCCTGAGCTTCTTTTGCTCAAGGCTACCACTCTACCACTTGAGCTACAGTGCCACTTCCCGCTTTTTCTGTTTATCTGGTACTGAGGAATCAAACCCAGAGCTTCATGCATGCTAGGCAAGAACTCTACCACTAAGACACATTCCCAGCCCTTGCTTGGCTTTTTTTTTTTTTTAATTCATGGCTGATGCTATACTACTTGAGCTAGGCCTCCAGTCTGGTTTTTTGACAGTAAGTTGGAGATAGAATCTTATGAACTTTTCTATCCCAGATGGAGGATTAAAACTTCTTCTAGGCCTCAGTTTCCTGAGTAGGTGGTATGACAGTCATAAGGTACCAATATCTGACTCAGTCCTTCTTGCTTTAACACTATGATGATAGGTTTAGCTCTATAGGCTTGCTTTTGGCCTCAGGGAGGGTCTGCTTGACCCAGACAATAAGCAGATAATCCAACCAATTAGAAATATACGTCTAAGAGGATTAGTTGTGTTTATGAAAAAAAAAAGACTATTGTTGGTTTACACAATCCATGTAGTAGTATAATATAGTTGCACTGGTATGATCAAGAATGACAACATCAAAGAATCATAGTCATAATAACAGATTCACACAGAAAGAATGGAATTGAAGCAGAAAGTGATCATGTCTCAATCCATATCTATGAGAGGCATAGCAGAGACCGCCACCAAGAGGTCTCATGACTCCAAGCTCTATGCATTCTTTTCTACTCTGCTTCTGCTCTGGGTTTTATATTGACATTATCTCCAGCCAAAGTATCTAATTGGAACCAGAGCCTCTTCTAGTTAGTGCAGCTGATGGCCAGGGAAGAAGAGAGAGAACAGAGGTCCTCTGGTGAATTAGGGCAGCTCTTTGCCTTTTTCTGAAACACTCCTTTCCCTATCCTCCATTACTAGAAGTCCAATTTGGGGGTCTGTAGATCATCCTCAATTTTTATCTACCTTTATCCACAGCTTTCAGCCAGCCACCAAGTTCTGATGATTTTATTTCTTTAAGACCAAAGGAATCTGGTCTCTATTTCTATTGTCAATGCCTCTGGTAACACACAACTACTTTCCGATTTACACCACAGCAGGGAACCCTAAACCGAACTTTGGCCTCCATTCTTGGTCTCTGTCACTTACTCTCTTATTGCTTTCATAATAATTCCTTCAGAAAGCAATATGATTAGATTACATCCATCTGGGGAAAAAAAATCTAGAAAGGCTTTCCAAGCCTTTCAGAGTTAGTTTTTTGCACACATATACGTCTCTTTGATTCATTAACCATTTTCAGTTTTATACCTTTTTACATCCTATCCTCTTTACCTTTCTTGCAATTTTCTACATGAAAATTTCTTTCTTCTAGTTTTTACACTGAAAATATTACTCCTGATGCCTAGATTATTTCATGGTTTTTTTGTTTGTTTGTTTGCTTGTTTTTTACCTGGTTATTTTAAAATTAGGACTCATCCCTTCTAGGGCCCACATCAGGAATCATTTCCTGTGGGAAGTATTTCTGGATTCTTCAGGAGACCAAAATAGCTGTGAATATTTCTATCATCATGGTTATCTTGTTCTAAGTCTATATGAACTGCATTTATCTATCTCCATAAGCTTTTTGCTTTCTGCATCTTGTATTGCTAGTGTCTAATGAAGTGAGTGCCATAGTGAATGTTTAACAACACAATTGCTAGATGAATGAAAGTGTGCTACAAACAGGAATCAGCGTCAGAGCCATGTTATCCCAAGCATTGCATTGTCACATTGATCACAATGGTTATATTTATTTTTGGTTATATTATTTTAAAATAACATTTTTTTGCTAGATGCCAGTGGTTCACATCTATAATCCTAGCTACTCAGAAGGCTAAGGATTATAGTTCAAAATCAGGCTGCTTCTATGAGACTCTTATCTCCAATTATCCACCAAAATATCAGATGTGGAACTATGGTTCAAGTAGTAAAGCATTAGCCTTGAGCAAAAAAGGTTCAGGGACCGCAATGAGGCCCTGAGTTCAAGCCTTAAAACCAGCATGCAAACAACAACAACAATAAATAATGTTTTCTACTCAACAGTCTTCATTGCACAACATTTCAAAAAGAAAAAGACTCACAATTCTACTAGAAGTGGTTACATTATATAACTAGCTAGTTCTAGCCAGTGAATTTTTTTTAAAATTAAATTTGAACATTTCAACTTCATGAGTGTGGCAGAGTGCTTCTCTACTTAACCCACTACCTATATTTCCATTTACTAGGGCTCTTTACTGTGGGTCTACTTTGTTCCATGCATATGTTGGGAAGGAAGGATGGATGGGTGCATTTCAGACCACTCCAGAGCTGTGGGGTCCACTGTAAACACTCATTTGCTGAGGCTTAACTGGTTGTAAGTACCTTGCAGGCCACTTTGCAAAACCAGCAGCTAAATAAAACCTTGTTTAGAAGCATTCTGTCCATGGTGATTCAATTATCTAATTATTCTCAATTCATTTATATAACCACCAAACTTGTTTTGAGCACCTGCTATATGCCTTAAATATAGAGATGAATTAGAGAGAGTCTCTCTGCCCTTGTGAAGCATTTTAGAGTGTGGTAGAGAAGAAAAATAAATCTATCTACAGACAAGTGTAAAGCAATAGGAGTATATACTAATAGAAGTCTACAAAAAGGGCAAGTTTTTCATACAGCAAAAAGGAACTGACATTCTAATCAGGGAGAAAAATAAGTATTAAAAATAGAAAGAAAAAGAAGCAGAAGAAAAAACACAGAGCAAGGGAGGTTTAGAAATGTGTTAGAATAAGCCGGGCACTTGGAACTCATGTTTGTAATCCTAGCTCCTGAGGAGGCTGGGATCTAAGGATTGCTGTTCAAAACAAGCTCTGACAGGAAAGTCTGTGAGACTCTTATGGCTAATTAAATCACTAGAAAAAAAGCAAGAAATAGTGATGTGGCTTAAGTGAGAGAGTGCTAGATTTGAGCAAAAGCTGCTCAGGGACAGCTCCCAGGACCAGAGTTCAAGCCTCAGGACCAGCAGAAAACGTAGTAGAATAGGTATGATATGACATATGAGGACTGATGGTTTACTTGGGGAATCTGAAAGAGGAAATGTTGAGAAAGGGCATTGTAGAAGGTACTATGATTTGGGTAAGTTTTGTTCCTCAATGATTTACATATTGGAAGTTAGGTCTCTGGGATGTGATGTTAGAAAGAGATATGGAACCTTTAATTCGTAAATCTAGTAGAAAGTCCTCAAGTCTTTGGGAGATTGCCCTCAGAAGGGATTCAAGGCCCTTGAGCTCTTGCAAAGTCATTTTGTTATGAGAGCAAGTTTACTTTCTGAATGGTTTTCTGACTACCTGTTTGAAGATGTTGTTTCTTCTCCTAGATATACTCCTATTTTCCTTATTATAAAGTAATTAAAAGTGGACAGGAAATCAAAGATTTAAATTCTTAGATACTTATTAGGATGGGGCCCTAAGACTAAAAAGCCAGCAAAGTTGGATGTACAACACCAACAATGGTGTTTCTGGAAATTAGTACACAAAATAGAGAATTATTGAAATTATTCAAGGAAGAGATGGTGAGAAGACATGTTAGGGCCATGGAATCAAGTCAAGTGGGAAGGAGGTGGTGGTCCAAAGGGTAATTGGGAGGCAAAGATGAAGGATGTGATAAGTGATTTTATGTGGGAGCAGGGGAGAATGGGAGCAGCACAGGACTAATCAGGCATTCAGCTCAGTGCAGAATTGAAACTGTTATCAAAGCTCAGTCACACAGATGGAAATAATTAATGCAATATTTAAAAAATCAAAATCAATACTAAAAAACCATGATTAGTGAAATATCATAATTTTACACAGAGACAGGATCAGTGTTACTGATTTTTCCTTTTGCCTCTGGCTCCAATATGGCTTGACCTGTTACTGTACTGATCCTAGCTTTATTTAAACATTTGTGATATTATTAATCATGAAGTTTCTGCATTGATGTTTAAAAAGATTGAATTAAATTAATGTTTATTATAATTACTATTTTTCCTAAGGTTTCTTTTTTTTGGGGGGGGGTACTCTCAAATTTCACACTAAGGCCAATGCCTTACCTATATTATTACATGTATCACTCTACTCTTGGTCCTTGAACAGAGCAGTGAAAGGGAGAGGCAGATGTTTCAGGAATGATTGGAAGGGTAATGTCCAGTAGGATGCATTGGGCAATGGCCATGGTGCTTCACAGTGATTGTTCTTAAACAAACTCAGTCTCTGTTTAAAAGAGACTCAGTTCTCTGAGTCTCTTTCTTCTATAGATCAAAGGCTGCCTTCTAGTCCAGATGTTTCCAGAAAATGATGTCATGCAGACCCCACCTATTTCCTCCTTTGGAACAAATTGAGTTTGGGTCTCCCATGACGAAAGTCACATACAGCTTGTGTACAACTTGCCTAAATGCTCCAAATGCTTTGGAATAAGCTTGGAAATTGGTTTCTAAGCTCCAGCAGTTTCTAAAATAGGGGTGGTTTAAAATAAAGCAGTATGATAAAAGGAATTCCTATGGAGCAGATGTGGGAAATAGCTGTGAGCTTCCAAAATGGAAACATGGGAAAAGAGTTCTAAAGGGCATCCAGTCATTACTGAGCAAGGGTGGTATGGAGGAGAGGCATGGCCTGCCAGAAAGATCTGCTGGTCCTGTGTCCATCTCGTCAATGAGAGAGATACTCATTTTTCTTCATCCTCAGAAGCCTCTCTTCCCTTTATATCCTGTCATGCAAAAGTAATATATTCTGTCAGTGCAAAATTTGAGTTGAAAAATATGATGGGTGACCACTGGAAATGGAGGTGGGAGTTGAGCAGGGGTTTTCCAAATAATGGCAAATGGCCATGTCCAAATGGAGTACATTGGGTGTTGTGGGAGAGGGAGAAAGGGGGCTTTTCATCAGCAGGCTGGCTAAAGCAAGCTCGAGTGGAAAAATGATCAAGTGGGTAGCAATGGGCATTGGAAAAGAGAATTTGATGTGGATAGATGGAGTGGGGACAGAAATCTGAGTAGAACATATCCAACAGCCTCAGTTTTCTTAGAGAAGTTGGTAAGAAATTTGTCTTCCTAGAACACGAAGGTGAGTATTTAGCAGGACAGGAATGTTTAAGAGAAATAGAGAGACGATGGACCAGACTTAAGGAATGAATCTTGAAACATGTTTTCCAATCTTCTAAAGCTGAGCTGGTATGACTTCCTCTGCCACCATCCAGTGATGTTTATCTCTGGTTGTGCTCACCCTTCTGAGAATGGTTTAGAAAAGGTGGGTTGTAGTATTGATCTTAGGTTTGGAATATAAAAGCACCTAAAGGGTTGTAGAACAGTAGGAATGACTAATGTTGTGGCCATGGTTGGTGCAACTTGGGTAGAGAAATGAACAATGCTGATCAGTATAACTTTACAGGTTTTATGTATCATCTTCATGATACAGAAATGGCTGAGAGATCTGTGTGTTTACAGAGACCTTTCTCAGCAGATCAACCCCAGGTCAGCTCTCCTTCTTTTTGAATCTTGCCATCTTCTTCAATCATTATGAATTCTGAATCATTAGCAGCATTGCTTCTGCTCTTAAAATGTAAGCATGCAGCTTTTCCTTAGGTAAAGGAACATGGCTCATCTACCTCTTTGAAATACTAATTATTTATTTAGATTTTTTAATGCTTTTATTGTAAAAGTTGTGTACAGAGAGGTTACAGTTACATGAATAAGGTAATGAATACATTTCCTATGGAGCATTGTTACCTCCTACTTTGTTTTCCTCTACCTTCCCTTCCCTCGCCACTACCCAACTCCCTCCTCCCCCTCCTCCCAGATGTAAAGTTCATTTTCAACATAGTGTCTTGTACATTTCATTGTTACAATGGGTCAACTTGTATATTTGTTTCAGCATTTTGTTATTTCCCTTCTCCTCCCCAAATTAGAAAAATGTATATGCAAGATGCAAGGCACTAACTTCAAATACAGTGAAAACAGGGGTTATACCATGGGGAGGAACATACAAGATAAGCAAAAAAATCACATAGTACATTTTAGATACATTAAAAACAATAGCAAGAAAGAAAAAACAAGTTATGTCCCTATATTGGGATACATCATCTTATATGGTCATATATCCATAGCTTTTGACCTTTTCTGCTTGTCCTCGACTTATACTAGCTATTGCAAATAAGGGAAACCATGGGACCTATGTTTCTTTGGGCCTGGCTTACTTCACTTAATATAATTTTTTCCAACTCTTTCCATTTCCTAACAAATCTTTAGCTGGGTACTGGTGGCTCATTGCTATAATCCTAACTACTCAAAAGGCTGAGATCTGAGGATCATGGTTTGAAGCCAGCCCAGGAAGAAAAGTAAAGTCCCTATGAGACTCTCATCTCCAATAAACTACTCAGAAAAGGCTGGATGTGGTACTCTGACTCAAGTGATAGTACTGGTCTTAAGCAAAAGAAGATTAGAGACAGTACCCAGGCCCTGAATTCAAGCCCTAGGACTGGCAGAACAACAATAACAACAAAAATTATCTTTATGTAGCTGTACAAAGGAGTTTCCATTTATGAAGCAGTTTATGAATACAATATATCTTAATCAATATAATTAATTAATTAGTTAATTAATTTATTGCCAGTACTGGTGCTTATAGTCAGAGCCTTGTGTTCTTGACTGGCATTTTTTGCTCAAAGCTGATGCTCTACCATTTGAGCCACACCTAGCTTCTAGCATTTTACTGATTAGTCACAGAAAAGGGTTGGATTTATCTATTCGATTTTGCTTTGAGTTGTGATCACCAGATATCAGTTTCCTGAGTGAATAGCTAGGATTTCGGTCATGAGCCACTAGCATATGGCTGGGATACTTTTAGGAATAGGGGTATAAAATAAAATACATTTCCTTAGAGGAACTTCAAGTTCCCCCTAAACCCTTATTCAGATGAAAATGCTAAATTATGAGTCAATGGTAAAAGCATCATTGTCATGTAGATAATGAAGATGGGTAACACTAACATTTCTTACAAGCATACTGAATACATCTGTAAGGGCAGAAGGGAACCTGAGAAGGCGGTATGTAATTAACCTACTTGGAACTGGGCCGAGGAATCCAAGGTTAATGGTCTTGGGAGCAGGAGCATTAATGCTCACTAATGGTCAGGCCCCTTTTCATGTCTTACTCATTAGAGCTACCTCTTAGATTCTATGAGATCATGACCTTTAACCCTGAGACTAAGGGTAATGGAGAGTTGCCGCTCTCTCAGACAAGGTGTTACGCAATCTGACTGCTCCCCATCATAACATTCAGGTAGGGACTGCGCAGATCTCGACACATACCAGCCATCTGCTGAATGCCGCTGATGGTAGTGAAGAGATACATGATGCATATTCATGGGCATAATTGTTTCAGGTTTTCTTCCAATAGATTAACAAAAGTGCGACATCCTTTTGCTTTCACCTGTTCCTTTTTCTATACAGTCCCAGGGTGAGCGGGAATAGAATCTTTAGCCACTCTGGGATATCTCCTCAGTCATATTTGATGTATTTGATGGCAGCAACAAGGCTCACACATGTGTTCTGCCCAGACTTGATTGACAGAATGCTATTTTTGTCCACTCTGGTTCTCTTTTCCTATTATTCCCTTTATCCTCCACAAAAGAAATCTACCTTGGCCATAAGCTAATCTTCTGTGATCAGCTTATGTTATGCAGACAGAAAGCAGTGGCTACACAAAGACAGAACTGGCATTGTGAGAGGAGAGTATAAATTGCAGAAAGTAGAGAAAAGGCAGATAGAGAGCAAAGGGAAAGGGAGAAGAGTCAAATTCAGAGTGGACATATGTGGAGGGAGGAGTCAATAGCAACCAGATTGGAGAGGATAAAGCTCCAGGCAGCCATGTTGTGTGTGAAAAGAGAAATAGAGGCGAGTAGTCTTTAAGAAGTCTGACTAACAGGGGCCAATGAGATCTTTCTTAATATACTTAGCATGACACTGACACTGGCATTAGTTTTAATTACATCTAATTCTCAGAATAGGAAACCCAGCTGAAATGGAGTCATGTGAGCTTTTAGGATTTCCAAGTTTATCATTCAATTGAAAGCTTAAGTTGAAGCACTGAGAGCAGAGTTCCTCCTTAGGCTTTAGGATCAGAAACACACTTTGTAGTTCTCCCTCTTGCAATGCATTTTTTACAAAGCAGAGTCTATTAGAAATACCAAGAAACACCATGATTCCTTCAATGTTGAGTGTCCACTCAGGTCTCTCCAGATTGCACATCAGTTTCACCTACACATTCTGATTTAATCTTACATTAACTTCAGGAGTTGGTATCTCATTCCCATTTGTAAACACGTGAACTCAGGCTTAGAGCTATAAAATTGACAGATTAACTGGTTGATCATATCATGTTAATAAGAAGCAGCCACTGTAGAGTAGAAGTTTGACGTTGTCATCAAAGGGAAGCTGGAGAAAGAAGGAGAGACGTTGAAAGCAGAAATTAAGTCCTTAAGAAGATGCAGGAACTCAAGGAACACTACAGTACTGTTCTTCAGCCTTTACCTGATAGACTCCTTTGGATAATTTTCTTTATACACAATAATTTTGAGCACTTTGTGAAGAACAAGCAAAGCAATAGAAGGTCTGAGCTCCCTCTCTCTCCCCCCCCCCTCTCTCTCCCTTTCTCTCTCTCTTTCCCCCTCTCACTCTTGCTGCTGCCCTTCAATCTTAACAATAGCCTCCAATGGTTTATAATCTCCTCTTCCTTGCCTCTTTCTTTGGACCCAGCGATAGAGCAGTAGGGAACACAGAGACTGGCTTCTACCAATGGCAATGAAGAAACAGAGGGACAAGGCAAAGAGATTGATCTATGGCACTGTCAGCCTTGGCATTTTTTCCCCCCACAAGCTTGTCAGGTATTACAAGCCTTTAAAGCATTTAAAATCAGATGCAGGAATGATCACTTCCCTGTGTGAACATCTCACTGGCTGAACACATGCATCTCAATAGCTGCCATGTCCTAATTTTCTTAGTCAGAAACAACAAAACCCTGGGTAATAAGCAGGAGGAGGGACAAAGTCCCAGGGGCACACTCTCCAGGGGAGTCTCTTGGGCTTAAATACGTCTAAAGCAAATCCAAAAGAAAGCAGTGATTACAGGCTAATTTTCTGCCTGCATTATGTTAAATGTCCCAGAGTCTACACAAATGACAATTGCTTTATGCCAGAAATCTGCTTAGTGATTTGCTCTTATTGGTAAATTTTATACTGGAAAAAAAAGGAAACTAAAGGAAGGGTTTTCAATTTAAAGGTGATGTTGTCAGGATACCAGTAAAAGATATAAAACTGCTACTTATCTACAAGTTGATTGTCCTTTTTAAATGCAAATATTGGAGAAAGCAAAAGAAGCCTTTCCTGTGAATTTGTCTGGTAAAGGTCTAAAGGGTCCAAGCCTTTAGCTAGAGGAGGACAAAGCTCTCCCTTGAGCAAATAAATGAAATGATCTAGCAAGGAAGCTGATAGTGGGTTGTTGTGGGAAGTATAGGTAAGGGGCTAATGATCAACTGGTTATTCCTTGATCATCACGGGAGAGTGGAAGGATAGAAATACCTTCCTTGCATCTGCTTCTCCACTGTCACCTCAGCCCAATCCATTGACATCCTGTTCTTCTGTGTTTTCCAGTCTAGGCCTCAAGACCTAAAGACATTTATAAGATCCTCATTCATTCGCTCCATTCATTCTGTGAACATTTATGAAACATCTTCTATGTTACAGACAGTGGGCTACATACACCCTGGGAAGTGAAAAAATGCAATTGTGAGAAGAAGTTGAAGCATGCTAGCCAAACAGAAATGGAAACGGGTATTGACATCGAAGTGATCTGTGTAGAAAATCCTCCCAAACTCCTCTTGCCTTCAATTGATAACTTACAACCTTACACTTGTCAAATGGGACCGAAGAGCAGGGAGCACTGAAATCTACCCTCATGGTCTTATGGGAGGCATTAAACAATATAACCTCAAGCAACTGGCCTGGAGCCTGTTTCCAAATCAATGAGCAATAATGATGTTAGCACTCAGATGAGATCACCATTTCACCCTTCTTCTGAGTTCTCAGTTGGTAGCTGAATCTTTCTTTCTTTTCTTTTTTGTTAACCAGGAAATATATCCAGCCTATCACCATCAGCTCCCTCTGGCCAATAGGAAGAGATTCTGCTTCCTTTAAGTCGATTATCCTCTTGACCTAAGGAGTCAGAGAAGAAGGGGATAAATATCCAGTATATATATATATATATATATATGTAGGGCAGAAATTATTTGGGATCAGTTCCAAGGGAAGCCAAGAATGATGGGTGAGAGGCCTTTCATGCCAGGTAACTTGTTAGGCATTTTGTGGTGATTATTTTTAGGCATATGGCTCAGTATCAGTATGAATTCCTACTTCATCTGTTCTAACAACTGTAGTCCAATGTTCACCATGGGATTAAACAAAAAAAAAGGCAAAGCCAGATCCAAAGAAACATAGGTCCCATGGTTTCCCTTATTTGCAATAACTAGTATATATCTGAGTTAAGCAGAAAAGGTCAGATAAGTTGATGTTAGGGGAATGAACCCAAAGACAAATATTTAAATGTTTTTTTTCCTTTTATGCAATTGTTTCTAACATATTTATAAGATGATTTCTATGTTGCTTTGTATGTCCCTCCCCGATGATATAACCCATGCTTTCACTGTATTTGATGTTGGTATAATTTATGGAGGAGAAGGGAAAAAAATCGTTTAACTAGGGATATAGGTGGACCCATTGCAACAATGAGATGTACAAGTCGTTATGTCGAAAAATGAACTTTACAACTTTGGTGGGGGGGGGAGGATTGGGTGTGGGGGGAGTATGGGAAGGGATGGGAAGGGGAAACAAAGAGGAGACAACAATGATTGATAAGAAATGTACTCATTATCTTGCCCATGTAATTGTAACTCCTCTATACGGTATTCTCATAATAAAAGAAAAGAAAAAAGGCAAATGAAGGCTGGCACCAGTATCTCACAATTGTAAGCTTAGCTATTCAGAAAGTTGAGATCTAAGGAATGTGGTTCAAAGCCAGCTGGCCAGAAAGTCTGTGAGATTCTTATCTCCAAATAACAACCAAAAAAGCTGGAAGTGGAGTTATGGATCAAGTGGTTGAGCACTAGCCTTGAGCACAAAAGCTCAAGGATAGTGATCAGGCCCTGACTTCAAGCCCCAGGACGGGCACCAAAAAAAAAAAAAAAAAAAGACAAATGAGAAGCAAGGCATGTCTGTTTCTGAGGATATGTTTCAAGGTTGTTCTTTTTTTTTTTTTTTTTTGCTCAGATTTTTCTTCTTTTTTAATTGTGAGAATACCATACAGAGGAGTTACAATTACATGGGCAAGATAACGAGTACATTTCTTATCAAGCATTGTTGCCTCCTCTTTGTTTCCCCTTCCCATCCCTTCCCATACTCCTCCCTCATTCCCCCCACCCGATCCCTCCCCACCACCAAAGTTGTAAAGTTCATTTTTCGACATACTGACTTGTACATCTCATTGTTGCAATGGGTCCTTTCTTGAAAGGAATAAATATTTGTGCTGCATCTAAGTAAAAGCTGAAAAAAGAATTTGTTCATCATTTTATCCGTTGTCCCCCAAGACATAGTTTGATAGTGATCATAAGAAAGAGAGGTTTGCTTACCAGTCATCCCAAATGGGAAGCCAGGACTTAATTTTAACTTGACTCCATGTGTTGTTTGCCAATGCTAAAATGAGTGTTTTCATTTTCTTCAATATATGGACCCCAGTTCCTACTGTGGACATTTGATGGTAGAATCTTATAAATAACTCATGCCCTTCAAGGTTAAATGCTGCTTCAAGGGCTAGTTGACTTCTGTATCTCAGAAAGCCAAGCATGGGTTATAATCTACCCTTTGCTTATGATGAGCTTTGTGACCTGGGGTAAATTACTTTATTTCTCTGAGCATGTTATATTGACTGCAAAATGGGGATTATAACATCTGACAGGGTGGCTGTAAGGCTTAATTTAGATAACATAATTTAAATACCAAGCAGAGCAGCCACCATTTACTGGAGGCTCAGTTAATATTAGCTCCCTGACACAGAATGCAGAATGAAGGACACTTGGCAAAGATTTCATGTTGATGACGATGATAATGATAATGAGAACATCACTTTAAATGCTTAGAATGGAAGACAAACATGGAACTCTATTGCCTACAAAGCCTGGCAATGAGTTGAGGGTTAAGAGGGTAGATTGGGGGTGGATAGAGCTATGGTGATTGATGCTATCATAAGGGCTCTGAAGTCCTAATTCCAGGTAGAACCATCTATAGCATACAGTACAGGGGTTGCTCTCAGATATGATGTCTCTCAGCTCCCTGATCAACAGCCACCTACCTCCACCTCTGTGTTACCCCTTTGAGCCTAGAAGACATGGATTTCCCAGATGATTTCACTGGTCAGGAACTTGTTTTCATTTCCTATGTCAGTGTAATCTTTTTCTTATCATCAGATTGAACAGCCCCAATGACCCATATCAGGCCATCCCTGCCCCCTTCTTCTTCTATTCCTTTTATCCACATAGTCTTCCATCATCTTTCTCCCTTGTCCTCTCATTTACACTTGCTCAAGACTACTGTGTCAAAGTTTCCTTTTCCTGTTGCCCTGCTCAGGAAGCAGACAAATAGCAGGATGCCAGCCCTAGATGGGCCATAAATAATGCATAATGCACAGAAGCAGCCAGAGTGGCCCTCTGATTACAAAGAGAAGATCTTTTGATAACATGTTGTCCTATTTATTCTTTGTAATGCCATCCATTCTTCCTTCAGCAAGGGTATATACCTACCTGCTCAGCAACAGGAAATCCCAGCAAAGAACCTAAGTTCTTCCCTTTGCCTGACTACAGTTCTACAGCCAGGAGACCTCTTCTGATGCCTGTACCAGTCCCTGGGACACTGGAAACATGCCTTCATGATGGTAGAGCCAATTTCAGATCAATGCTTTTGTTTGTTTATTTTAACTCCTGTTATAACCTTCATGTCTTGATAACTTGATGAACTTTGGAAACGATGAAGGCGTCTTACTCAGTCTTAAACATAGTGTCTAAAAAGGTTCACGTTCAGGCCTCAGGGTCTGGTGAATACTGGATGTCCCCATGAAATAGTTTATTATTCATTCCAGTTTCAGCAGAGGACATTATGACTCAGATAAGTTAATTGATCAGTTCAAGGTTACTGAACTAGGAAATTATAAACTCATGATTAAAATCCAATGTCTATGACTTCTCATTCTATAGTCATTCCATCTGTTGCCTGAGAAGGATTCAGAATTTTATGAGGAGTGCAGGAGGATTATCAGTCAGTGTAGTAGCAGAAAACATAATTCTATTTGGTTCAAATGAAGTACAGGTAAGAAGAAGACAATTTTCAGAACGCATAGGCACAGTGAAGGAAATCCCCATGGAATGTTGTGGCACCCAACAGCAGTCACCACCTGTAGTGTAAAGGGGAAGGGGGAAAGATAGCGTATTGGATTCAAGGAGCTGGACAGAAAGGGATCACTATTACTGGTCCACAGCAATTGTACAATGCGGGAAGACATTTGCTGCCCATTCAACTTTCCTAGGGACAAATTATTTTCTCTGATCAGCTCCAAGTTCAGGGTCTGTGGGTATTCCCACTTCTATTGTCACTTTGAGCCTTGGGCTCTTGGCTACACCCTTAGATTCATTCTTCCTTTTTCATAAAAAATAGCCAACACATCTGGGTACTGGTGGCTTATGCCTGTAATCCTACCCACTCAGGAGACTGAGGCCTGAGGATCATCATTAGAAACAAGCCTATCAGGAGAGCCCATAAGACTTTAATCTCCAGTTAACCAGCAAAAATAAGCAGAAGTAGAACTGTGGCTTAAGTAGTAAAGCATCAGCCTCGAGCAAAAAATTTAAGGAACAGTGCTCAGGCTGTGAGTTCATGTCCTAGTAGCAGCATACATACATGCATGCATGCTTGCTTGTACACACACACACACACACACACACACAAATTAGCCAATGCTTCCTTGTAGCTGAATAACTTTCTCAGCCTGAATTCCTCCCATAGAAACACAAGGGGCTCACATGCCTCTTTTTACTGTGAACTTCCTTATCCTTTTATCCAACCAAGCCATTATCTGATCAGGACAATTCTCATTAAATTACTGTGTGCTATCTATCAATCTTATTGGGGCTTTCTCCATGCTCTGTGCCCTACAATAACTCTTTCTGCAACTGACTTTTCTCTACTTTGGGTGTGTACACCCGCTGTGGGTCAATGTCCTTATGATTCCTATGAGCCCTTTAGTTGAGTTCAGTGGTGCAGAGAACATTGTCTTAAATCTTCTAGACATCTTAATAAGGAGTCTTCCAGTCCCAGTCTTGATCTAATCTTTTCTCTCATACCTGTGCTTGGAGAATCTTTGGCCACCTGGAGAAACTGTCCTGGGGCTCCTATATTTCTTCTAAATTCTACTTGAAAATCGATCCATTCTTCTTTGGCTCCTCTCCCTTTGCAATAGCTTAACATACATGGCTGAAAGAAGCCAGCTGGCATCTTCAGCATTTCATCTGGTCTTAGTCAAGAGCATGATGCACCCACCCACTGTTAGGTTTTTTAAAAAAAAGGTAGCCGAGTAAGAACCACACCACGCGCATGGTATTCAGGTAAGGGGTAGGTTTATTCATCATTCCGGCTGGCACCAGGCCATCTTGGTCCTCCACGCGGTGGGGAAAGGCCTGGGAAAGAGAACTGGGAGAGCTGGGAAAGAGAGAGAGCTGGGAATGAGAGAGAGCTGGGAAAGAGAAAGAAAAGAGCTAGAAAAGAGAGGAAAGAGCTAGGAAAGAGCAGTAGGAAAGAGCTTGGAAAGAGCTGGGAAAGAGGTGGGAAAGAGAGAGCTGGGAAAGAGCTGGGAGAGATGGGAAAGAGAGAACTGGGAAAAAGAGAGAAAAGAGCTAGAAAAGAGAGGAAAGAGGGCATCTGGGCCGGGGCTAGGCCTTATCTAGGGTATGGGCAGAAAAAGGTGTGGCCACATCAAATTCAGTTGTGACCTCAGTGGATGCAAACATGACCCCTTCCAGGTGTGCCAGTTGTCTAAGTAACACAGGTACTGGGTGGAGACTTTGCTGCGAGGAGGGTGGAGTCTGCTCACCATCCAGGAGCCGACTTTACATTCCATCCTTTTAATAATCATGAAATAGAGTGCGGATTCTTTCTGGCTACTTCCTGCTGACAAGGAGCATCGACAATAGGGGTAAAAAGCTGGAATTTGGTCCCCTCCCAGAGAAGGCAGCAAGAAGCAGCTGTCCCTTGGTGGTGTTAGTCCTTAGATGAAGTCTGGAGAAGTCTCATGAGGCATTGAGGGGCTGCAAAAAAAATACTAGAGAGCAAATAAATGGCAAGAGGAAGGACTTAGGGCTGAAAATGAAGGTAGAAATGTCCCTAGCTACTTCTGACATGTGGCAACTATGTAGAGGAGAAGTCAGGTAACAAAGGCAAGAATGCAAATTCCTGTCCAGTTAATAGGAAGACAGGTATGGACATTAGATGGGCAAGCTTACTTCTATTGACCTCTTGGCTCTGGTTAATTTTGAAAGGACAGGCACAAAGTAGCTGATGTGACATCATCTCCTCTTACTCCTCTCCATGTTCCCTTGTTCCCCAGACTGGCTAAGTCTAGGTGTTCGTTGCTGGGATGGCTTGTCCCAGTTGGTATTCAAGGAGGATTGAACTCAAGGCCTGGGAACTGTCCCTGAGCACTTCTGCTCAAGGCCAGCACTGAACCACTTTGAGTTATAGTACCACTTGCAGTGTTTGCTGGTTAGAGATAAGAGTCTTGAGCCATGCTTCCAGCCTGGCTCTTTGCAGGTTAGTTGGGAGATGGAGTCTTAGGGATTTTTTGGCCTGGGCTGGCTTTGAACTGCAATCTTTGCCACAAAAGCCCTTTATTATTTCCAATTAAAGTAACAAGGAGATCAAGTAGAATAAGTAGAGTTTACCTAGTTTTTATCAAGAATTGCCAACAAATATTCTGAAATGACAAAACTCATTAGATGTGAGAATCTTAGCACAGATATGCCCAATATTTTAGAGTCATATAGTCAGTACCAGAATACACAACACAAAACAAAAAAAGGTAAAATTCAAAACTTAAAATTTTGACAATGTTTAAACATCTTTGCTAATAAAGCACATCAGATGGTTAGGCCTCAGTTACCAGGGCCTGTGAAAAGAGCAACTTGTTAGCAAGGCACCTTAGAATAGATGGAGTAGTAAGCTTGGTAGAAGGTTAAGGGTCAGATGGGGCCAAACCCTTAACCCACCATGTGGCCAAGATGGTGAACTAAAGATGGCAAATTTCTGAAAAAAAATACAAAGAAACCCTGAACAAATAGATCAAGCCTACATTGGCTAGCCTTTGAGAGGGAACCTGGGGGGGCGGGTCCCTGGGACCCAGCCTGCATCACACTCTTCAGGGCACAAGCCAAAACGTTGTAGAAAAAAAGGAGAGAAAATTGGACATGATTAGCAGAGAGAGCAAAGAGAGCCTAAAAGTAAACAGACTTCTGCCCATGTACCATTGCAGAGGCAAAAACTGTCTAAAACTGAGAATGGCATAAAAATTGACTCGCAGCACCCCATTAAATGTGTAGGAGAGTCAGTCTGGTGAGTGAAGGAGAGCTGGCCAGACAGAAGCGGTGTCCCGACTTCCTCCAGAGCCCTCTAGAGAGAAATGGCCAAGCCCCCAAGACCAAGCGTCCTCGGCTTCAGAGGTGACTGGCCTTTCAGCTAAAGGCTGTAGGAGCTCTCTGGCGTGGCACCACGTCTGGACAGAGACTGAACAACAGAGAGCCGTAGAGAGTAGATTCACTCACCAGAGTAGAGAAGTGGTGTGGATGTGGATGTGAAGGCAGCAATGGTATCGATGCGCTGTGTCTGCAGCAGACAGACGGGTTTGTAAAAGGCCGTCAGAACTGTGGGTATTCCTTAGAGCAAAAAGGGAAGAACAAACAAAAAAAAGAAAAAAGAGGAAAACCACCAGAGAGGAATCCCACTTATCCTGACTTTAAGCCCTTTATCCGAGTCACGGCACCATTTATGTTAAGTTTTTAAAACGAGGTAGGCGAGTAAGAACAGCACCACATACGTGGTATTCAGGTAAGGGGTAGGTTTATTCATCGTTCCGGCTGGCACCAGGCCATCTTGGTCCTCCACGCGGTGGGGAAAGGCCTGGGAAAGCTGGGAAAGAGAGAGAAAAGAGCTAGAAAAGAGAGGGAAGAGCTGGGAAAGAGAGGTGGGAAAGAGAGAGCTGGGAAAGAGCTGGGAAAGAGAGGTGGGAAAGAGAGAGCTGGGAAAAAGAGAGAAAAGAGCTAGAAAAGAGAGGAAAGAGGGCATCTGGGCCTGGGGTAGGCCTTATCTAGGGTATGGGCGGAGAAAGGTATGGCCACATCAAATTCAGATGTGACCTCAGCGGATGCAGATGTGACCTCTTCCAGGTGTGCCAGTTGCCTAGGTAACACAGGGACTGGGTGGAGACTTTGCTGCAAGGAGGGTGGAATCTTCTTGACATCTAGGAGCAGACCTTACACCCACTAACTCTCAAAGCTTTGCTAACTCTCTCTTTTTTGCCCCTCCTGCCAGCCACATGACTCCAAAGCCCATGTATTAAGTTTGTGCTAAGATCACATCATTTTCTGGATGAAGTTTAGTTGCTTTCTATTATTTTCATCATCTATATATAACCCAGTAACACACATTCCCCAGAACAGGCCTACAACACCATACTTGCTCATGGTTTGTACTGAGGTCAACAGAGATGACCCCACTATTCTTCTTGGCAATGACTGGGATCACACATGTAGCTTCGTTCAGCTGATTGCTCCTCTGTGGTTTGAACACCTCAGACTGCCTTGACCTAGTATGTCTTAGGACCATCTATCGTTCAGCAATAGTTAGCAAAAGAATGGATACTCATTTGTATGGGCTGCCGAAAAATATCCCTAAGAGGTACTAAAAAAAATGATCACCTAGCAAGGCATGATGGTGCATGCTTGTAATTTCAGCACTCAGAAGAATCAAGGATTCAGGCTGGCTTGAGTTACATAGTGAGTTCCAGTTCAGTCTAGCTACATAGTGAAACCCTATCCCAGATAAAGAAAAATAGAATATTAAAAAAAGAAAATAATTACCTGGTTCTATGTTATAGACTTTATCTGAGGACAATGTTTTTAAACTGCAGTCAGCCAAAACTCTTACCTTTAATCTGATACAATGTTTGTCACACTTGGAGGGGCCACTGAGTAGTCACAACCATTTTGGGAATCCACTCAGGAGGACTTTGAATTGAGGATGGACTCAGCTTTAGTTTAGTCAGAGGTACATTGCAGACTCTGTGCCACATCGATGAAATTCTTGCCAGTTGCTCTGATGTAAATATGGATTCCAGAAGATGCCTACTAGCCACGGGCCCACAACCGTCAGCTGTAATGCAAATGTGTTCCTTAGGGCCCAGGAGAGGGCACAGGCAAAGAGTAGAGAGAAAAGATATAAGGTTTCAGATGTACGGAGCAGAGAATGAGTCTGGGGAAAATTCTTCTTAATAACACAACACATAAATGAAAGAGACTCAACAGATGTTTGTCTAGAACAAAATCCTAACAATTTCCATGACATTACCAATCACGATTTGGGAAGCTGAAAGAAACTGTTCTGAGCTATCAGTTTAAAAAAAAAAATCAATCAGCCATGCTACAGCATATACTGAATCATCTTTTATGAAAATGCTAAATAAAATGTTAGCACGTGGATAATGATTTTAAAAAAGAATATAGTTAAGAATATAGGGGGAAATGTTACAGCAAGGCATGAGAAAGCTATTTAATAACATTTTTTTACTGGAATTTCTGATATATGTGGGTATTTTCAGCTTTGAGAATTTTGTCACTCGTGATTTCTCATTTGAAATCAATATTCACATTCATGCTAATCTTATTTTTATAATTTCATATTTCTTTTCCATGAAGAACATCCTGAAATTGTATAAGACTCAGACCCCCCTGCATGGGATTCTTTACGTCCAAAAACAGTGTGGAAATTTAAACTATGTAGTACTGGACTTAGTGGTTTCTCTTGAAGTATGAAAGAATCTTGCTCATTGTAAAAGGACTTATCTAGTTTGCATTTCTGGGATGGAAGAGAGCCAATGGACACAGGAAATGAAATCAGGCAAAATGAAAGGTGATAAGAGCCAAGGAGAATGTCAGCTTACCCAGTGCTGTGTTGTCAAGGCAGGGATGGGAACACTACCTTCTGACAAGGAACATACTCAGATCTGGTCAAGATTTGGGGACACAGGGAGCATAATACGAATACTGCATATAACACCAACAAGAATGACCTAACTCAGCCACTTAATCATTGTACCAGGCATTATTTGGAGCACTATATTTGTATTAACTCATCTGATCTAACAACCCTGCAGATAGCTCCTATAATCCTATTTAGCAAATAGAAAATGCAGGCATAGAGAGACAGCCACTTGTCCTATATCACTCTACCTGCCCCTTGAGAGACTGGGCTTTGCTGGTGAGTCCTGCACCTCAAGCTGCTCACTTAACTCAAGCTACTTTTGTATTTCTATAATGCTGGACGGTTTATGGAGCAATTTTATATCGAGTATCTCACTGATTAACCTTCTAGCCTGGAGAAGTTGGCAGGACAGTTGCTGTTGCTGTCATTTTTGGGGGTGATTAATTGAAATCTAAAACCACAAAGTGACTTACTCCTGATTACCCAGGTAGTATGTGGTTCTATTAGAATCAAAAGCCAACTCCTGTGTGCTTTTTATTATATCTCACTATGTGTTAATAAATTTTAGCTTCTTGTAGAATATTAACACATTCCCTTCTACAGCTCTTAGAAAAAAAGGACTATTATACCAATATTATCAAAGGGAAATGCGGCAAGTTACAAGTGAGTCCTTTTTTTTTTTACTCCAAATTCTCAAGAGGCATTCACTCTTATCCAAGCAGCTGTGTCTCCATTCTACTTGTCCAAAACTAATTACAATTGGTCCTTGGGAACAGAAGATGGACTTTGTACTCCACGAATTGGAAGTGCATGATGCAGGTTCAGAGACAGTATGTAGTGCAATGAGATTAGGACAAAGGGCACATGAATATTCAGTTGAAAAAAAAACAGGGGCTATTGAGCACTGATGGCTCAAACCCTGGGATCCTAACTACTAAGGAGCCTGAGATCTGAGGATTGCAGTTCAAAGCTGGTGTGGGCAGGAAACACTGTGAGACTCATCTTCAGTTAAACAGCCAAAAGTCAGAAGGGAAACAGTGGCTCAAGTGGTAGAGTGCTACACTTGAGGAAAAAAAGCTGTGGGACAGCATTTAGGCTTTGGCTGGCTGGATGGTGAAGCTTGAGTACCACAATGGGAACCTCATTCAGCAGGAAGTAAGCACTTAGTGAGTATGCACAGCTCTGTACTAGATAACGGGGAAAAATTTAGAAAAAAAATGTAAGAATAACAAATGTACTGAAGAGAAACCTCAAAAAAATTGAAAAATTAATCCCTTAAATGTATTTATGAAAGAGGAGGTAAATGACCTAAAACCATACTGGAGCCCACTGTGTTTTAGAATCATGCAACCATAAACAAAAGAACACCAAAATAACCATATAAAATAGCCCAGGGATCTATAGGTAATATTTTCTATCTAAAGATGACCTAAGCTGGGCATTTGTAGCTCATGCCCGAATGAATGAAAGATGCATCTAAATATGGAAGAATAATCCCAGCCAATTGCCTTCCTTCCAAGTATTTGCAAACCAAAGTTGACCTGTGTGCAGCTATATGCTACAGGGTTCTGTCCATGCAGAGCATCTGGCTTGGAGTTCATGTCCATGATATGATTTTAACAATGAAGAAAATGAAGATGTTTCCAAAAGGCAGGTAAAAACAGAGTGCTCTCTCTCCTCTCTCTCTCTCTGTCTCTCTCTCTGTTTCTCTTCCTCCCGAGCCTGTGTGCTTCTGTGCTTCACTAAAATATGTATGACAACATTTCTCCTCGTATTATTGTATTACACCATCCTTAATTGCATGATTCAACATTTTCAAGGGTATTTGGAGGAAATTTGGACGGTTCATTGACTGGTATTTGAAGGAAGCTGAGAATTAAATTAAAAAACATGAGGGAAAATTAGTATTAAAAGAGACTGATTGAAAAGCTGACATGTGCCTACCCTGAGTTTCTGAGTTCTTCCCCTCCCCCACTCCCTTTTAATCCTTCTTGGCTGTTTGGCCACAGAGCCTCAGTCCCTGATTTCAGGGGCAGTCTGGGCAGCCTGAGAGAGTCTAAAAGCAGCCTGCTGTGGGGATTATCTCACCTCCCCACGCTACCCCTCCCCTGTTGTTTTTGTTGTCTTCTTTGTGATTTTTCACATGAATTTTGCAGATTGTGTGTTTTTACCTGCTCCCTTGAATGCACAGGGCTCCTAGCTGATTGCAATCCTGCTGATTGGAAGGCAGTGGCCCTTGGGCCACATCCGTTCTGCCTCAGCCTGAGCTCAGTGGTCCCTGCGAGCTCTAGGCTCCCTTTGCTCCATAAACTTCCTTCCCCCACGAGGTTTCCTTGAACTGCTGCCCACCCATGTGGGCATGAGTAGTAGATACTTGGAAATACTTCTCCTCCTTCTCTTGGCTTAGGAACTGAGATCGGGATCTGCAGCCTGGAAAAGCATGGCGGTGGGGGCAGGGAGGTTGAAATACTTGCATGGAAATGTGGCTGGGCAAGGTTAGGGAACTCTGGGACCAGTGCTCTAGGGCTGACAGATAAATATTCAAACCCCAAACTACTGTTCCAGTTGCAGGAGCCAGCCCAGTTCTAGGTTCATCAGGTTAGAGTCAGCTTCAAACTCTTTCCCATAGCCCTGAACATGTACAAAATGCTTTACTGGTAAACACACACACACATGATAGTTGACTTCACTTCTAGAATAATTTTGCTAGCAAAAAGAAACAAAAAGAACAGGACACTGGTGGCTCACGCCTGTAATCCTAGCTACTCAGGAGGCTGAGAGCTGAGGATCATAGTTCAAAGCCAACCTAGGCAGGAAAGTCTCTGAGACTCTTATCTCCAATTAAACACCAGAAGACTAGAGGTGGAGCTGTGCCTCAAAGTGGTAGAACGTTAGTGTTTAGCACAAAACCTCAAGAACAGGGCCCAGGCTCTGGAATCAAGCCCCACAACTGATAAAAAAGAAAAATGGAAAGATTAGTGCTACAGGGCAAGGGGGGTATCAGTTGATCAAAGGCTATGGTAAGAACTTGAAAAGTGATTGCAGAAAATCTGAATTACTCAGGTCTCTCCACTGGGTCTCAATGGGCCTTTCAGTCAGTGAATTCTTTCCAGCAGGTGGGCTTGAGGTCAGAGTTCTATGCTGGACTTTACAAAGAATAGGTTCCGATTTTTGGAATTAAGTTCTACTTTATGTGATGCTCTGGTTTATCAAATGGAGCCTGGCTGAATACTGGGAAGCTGAGATTAGGAGGATCACAGTTTAAGGCCAGCCCGGATGAAAATGCCCACAAGGCTGCATCTAACAAAACAAAACAAAACAAAACAAAAAACTGAGTATGATGTGTGGCACATGCCAGATTTAAACATGAGGGTCATGGTCCACGCTATCCTGAAAAAAGTTGAGACCCTAGCTCAAAAATAAGTTATCCTCATAAATTTACGTGTTGAATTGAAAATGCTATGTGCAATTACTTGAAGATAATAATAAAACCTACAAAGACATAACCAAAGTCAACAGGAATGGAGGCATGGCTCAAGGGGTACAATGTCTACTTAGCCAGTATAAAGTCCTGAGTTCAAATGGAACCTTCATGTGTATTTTCCCCCTAACCATGTATATCACTGATTATGACTCCTAAAAGGCACTTCCTGAGATTAGGTGTCCTCAGAGATTAGGCAGCCACATTATAAAGTGCCTGTGAACAGTGGCTGCTTTGGCCAGAGGCTAGAGACATGGGCTTGCCAGTCAGACAGACCCAGATTCAAACTTAGTTCCCACTACAGACTGCTGATCTGAGTTCATACACACCCGAGCTTCAGTTTCTTCTCGTAAAATAGAACTTGAGAAGACTGGTATACAAACCTGCTTTGCCTATAGGTTCCCTGTTACTGAAATAATCCTAAATATTTGTATCATTACCATTACTTCCACTATCCTTGATTTTATTATAATGATTGTAAGTTTCTTTTTGAGTCTTGCTGCCTAGATGGCTCTTATATCTACCCAGGCCCATGGCCTTTCGTTCCTTAAAAATAAATAAATAAATAAATAAAAATAAATAAAAAAAAAATCACAGCAAGTTATTGCCCATTACATCTGCTCTTTCCTCCTGGTCTCATTTCATTAAAAATGCTAATTCTCCCAGCCTGCCTTCCGTCTTGGCATTTGCATATACATGAGCACTCATTCCTATTCTGGAGTGGTGGCTTCTGGACAGAGCAGGGCCTGAAAGGGAGCTCTGTTGGAAAAGACAGAGGGAGAAGCCAAGACCTGAGCTGCCAGGGGGGTGTGTGGCCACTTGCTGGGCTCCTCTTTTGATCTCCTTTGTGCTCTTGCCCTCCTCTGGAGGCACCTGCTGGTCAGCAGGAGGGTGCAGACTCACCACAGAGGCTTTGCCTGGTGTCCTTTTGTCTTTCCCAGGAAGGAGATGTGACCTGTGCACTCTTCAGTGGCATAAGGCTGGTGCCGGTCCTGCCACCTGGGAGTCGGCATCACTTGTCCAAGCAGCCTCATGACATCCCATTCCAGCACTTGGAGGCATGCCCTGGAGTGCAATCCAACTGAACACTAAGGCACAATGATTATTACAGCCCAGGAAGCACTGAGTGACCTTGAGACTACTAAACAGGTTTCCATAATGCAGTAGAGACCTGTCAGGGACACTGGACTTGATGCACCACACATTCTTTTTGGAGTGATTGGTATTGTCTATAAAGAAGAGCTTTTCTTGAGGTCCAAATGTGGCCAAAATACTATTTGTTATTTAGTAGGGAAGTAGTCTGGGTTCTCATCTACTCAGTCTTTGTTTCCTCATCTTTAACCCAAGTCTAGTGATGATGACCTCATGGAGTCATGAAGGTGTGGGAACAGATGTGGGCTTTCTCACCTTCCTGCAAGCATTTTACCTCCAGTCATCTCCAAGTCACTCTTCCAGGACACCTGAGCAGCCACAGCTGTGATCCCAGCTGCATCCTCCTGAAGCTCTCCCTCATAAAGACCCTCATTCTAATCTGTCAGCCACAGCACAAGATCCTTTTAAGATAGTAGAGTGGTCCATGAAGTCCTGCCTGAGTGAGGAAAAGAAGATGGATGTGTAAGTAGCTGGAAGAAGATGCTGTAGGTGGTAGAAGGGCTGGAGCATGTGCTCTTCTTATGATAAAACATGGGAGAGAGAGGAGGAACTTGCAGGACATAGTGTTCACAGAGTTTGCATTCTATTTCAGGTATTCTGGGAAGCCATGGGTGTGGGAGAGGGTTGGAGAAAAAGATGCTGTTTGTAGGTTCAAAGCTATGGCTGTTTTATAAATAGTGACCAGATTTTTGCCAGCCCAGGTAAGAGATGACAATGGAGGCTCCAATGAAAGTCAAGATAGGGAAAGGGGACAGGAACGGGGCACTAGTTGCTCACGCCTCTAATCCTAGCCACTCAGGAGGCTAAGAACTGAGGATTGCAATTCAAAGCCAGCCTGGGCAGGAAAGTCCATGAGACTCTTATCTCCAATAAACTACCAAGATGCCAAAAGTAGAGCTGTGTCCCAAATAGTAGAGTTCTAGCCTGGAGCAAAAGGAGCTCAGAGACAGTAGCCCTGAGTTCAAGCCCCTGGACTAGCATGTGCACAAAAAATGTGTAGATTCTGACCATGTTTTAGACTAAGGCCCTATTACAATAGCCTCTGCTACAGAGTTAAATGTGGAGCTGAAGATAAGAGAAAGCAACGGTAATCATTAGAGTTTCACCCTACGCAATAGTTGGATTGCACTGACAATTTGTAAAGGAGAAGGTAAGAGCAAGAATGTGGGGTGGGGGGGGGGGGTGAGAGAGAGAGAGAAAGAGAAAAGTGTCTACAAGCACATGTTTCAGTGTGAATGTGTTAACTTTGAGATGTGTTTCAGGTTTCTAGTGGAGGCATCATGGAGGTTATTGAATGTAGGAATGTGTGGTTCAAGAGTGAGGTAGAAGTTGGACATACCAGCTTCCACATAGTCAGATGGTATTAACAATCTAGACTGCCTATTCTAATGCACAGAAAATGTATAGGAAGGGTCAGGGTACTGGTGTCTGATTGTGTCTTCTGGAAATTTGCAGGTTGAAATCCTACCTTGAAATTCCTATTTGATGGTATTGGTGAGGGAACTGTTGGGAGGTGACTATATCCTGAGGGTAGAGTCCTCATGAATGAGATTGGTGTCTGTCCTTATAAAAATAAATCCCAGAATCACCTCTTATTCCTTCTACCACCGTGAGAGAATAGGGAGATGAGGCACTACCTATGAACCAGGAAAGGAATACTTGCCACATTTTGACTCTTCTAGTGACTCAAACTTCTCAGCTTCAAGAATTGTGACTTATACACCATGTGTATAAGTCACCCGGTATAAGGTATGGTGTGCTAGCCACTCAAATAGACTTGGGCAGGGTGTGACAGGGTTAAGAATAAGGAAGAAGGATGGAGGTACTGGAATCCTAGGAGTAAAGGAAGAATAGAGCCCATCAAAGGAAGTGAAAGGGAGAAAAGGCACATATGAGAGCCTGTTGCCCCAGAGGTGAATGAAAGGAATAGGAAGAGAACAAACAGCTGGACCAAATGCCTCTGCAAAGTCACTGGCCTCTAGACCTGGCTGTCCCTGACCCACTTCTTGGCTATGCTTTTCTCCTTGTCTTTCCTCAAAGTGAAGGTGTTTGCAGAGATCAGTGCAGCACTAGAACACAGGTTCCTAGAGCAGGGATTTTGCCTTATTTAGAGATGAATCCCTGCACCCAGGACAGGTCCCTGCAGAACAGAGATGTTTAACAAAATGCTTGTTGAATGTAGAGATCCAAGAGGACAGAAACTTGACCATTTAGTTAACAGGATCCAAGTCAATATTATTATGAATGAGAGAGATCTGTTTGCCTGGGAGAGACTGATGGAGATGAAACATGAACACATTCTTTCTAGGGAAAATGGGAGATGAGGGAGTGCAGAAAGAAACTGACCTTTGGTCTGGTTGATTGATGTCACTGCTTTGTGTCCAGATGGGAGATGATAAGAGATGTTGGCCAGCTATATTCAAATGCAGATAAGAACCAGTGAAAGAGATCCATTGATGATGAAGAAATGAGGGGGTGAGGAACAATTTTCTGAGTAGGGGAAATATAGAGGAATGTTTGCAAATCCCGAAGCAAACATAACCCACTGGCAAAGAAAGAGAAAAGTTAGAAAAGAAAAAAGGGGAGAGATATGATTAAGAAAGACTAAGTATTGTAGTTTCCTTCTGGTTATTTTTTTGGCTCTTCAGTCCGGTGAGAAGTAAAAGTTCATGCCTGAGGGAGAAGAGAAGGAAAAAGTAGAAGGCTTAAAATGGTCTTCTAGCTGGGCGCCAGTGGCTCGCCCCTATAATCCTAGCTATTTAGGAGGCTGAGATGTGAGGATTGTGGTGTGGAGCCAGCCAACACAGGAAAGTCCACGAGACTCTTCAATTAATCACCAGAAAACCTAGAGTGGCTCAAAGTGGCATAGCACTAGCCTTGAGTGAAAAAGCTCAGATAGTGCCCAGGCTCTGAGATCAAGCCCCATGAGTGACAAAAAAGATGGTTTTCTGTGAAGAAAATAAGGTCAAATTCTCTAGAACAGGGTCATAAACTCAAAAGACATTTGAAGACACACATTAACCTTATGTTAGATAAGGGCTAGGTTGTCCTTTCTTTCCCGTGAGCTCATTTAGCTACCCCACAAGAGAAGATTTTCACCATGATAGGGAGAAACCTGGCTCTCATCAAGAATCATACTCTATACCAATCACACATGAGTGCAGGTGGTTTATGACCTGCCCCACCCCAGCAGGTCCACGCAGGATGCCAGCCTAGTTCAATTAGACTCACATTCTTGAGGACTAATTAAAGCAAAACCATGAAGCCCCATCAGCTCATAATTCCATGGCATTCATTCATTATCTTGTCCCTCCAAATTATTGCTTGCCTGGCCTCAGCACCAGAGAGAGGTGCTAACTCCCTAACTGCCCTGCACAGTGTCATACTTAGTTGTAGCCTCTTGCCACCTGTGTCCATTTCTGACTTCAGAGTACAGATCCCAGGGGCTCAGGTTTCCGCAGGCTAACACTAACTGCCCTCTTCTCTTCTAATAAGAGAAGCCCTCTACTTTGTTCGTTCTGGATGCCTCCCCTCCCCCTCTGCCCCAGGAAGTCCTGCCTCCATCCTGCTCAGCAACCTTGGTAAACTTCTCAGAGCTTAGAGGAAATGACAGTTAACTTTCTTTGAGAGAACTCTGAGGAATGTCTCAGCATGATTGTTACTGTAAGTTCCTAGCTCCAAAAAGGCTGTGGAGTCCATTTACCATATAGCCACGTGGTTCTCTCGCTCACAGACAATATTGCCAAATCCTGTGTGCTGCTCTGTTTGTCTCTAGGCCTGTCTGCCTCGACCTAGATTGATCACTTTTCCCAGTTCTCCCTGAGCTGTATGCTCCACAGCCATCTGGGTGTTGGCGCACCCCTACATGTCTGTCAGCTGTCACACTCCCTGGATGTCTGTCTATTTATTGATCTGTAAATTTCCTGCCATTGTGCATCCGTCAGCCATCAATCCACTCTTTCTGCTCCTCCTGCTGCATACATACCCAGGAGCACCTGCGTTCTTCGTTTTTCTCCTTATGGCAATTATGTGTTAAGACCCGCATACACTGGCTGGAATCTGCTCGCATCTCCTAAACAATACCATCTCTACTCGACAGAAGAAATTAGTTCAGGATATAGCTCTATGCTACAGCACAGAGGAAAGAGGTCTGAGCAAGTGTTACTGACTCTGCTCATCTTCTTCTCCACATGTAAGCATAGGATAATCTCACATGTCCTGCAGGAATGGTTTGAGGATCTGATAACAAAGGGTTCTACATCCCTGGCTCCGTGAAAGCACAGAAGGAGTCATTAGAAACACCTGGTGGGTTATAGTCTAAAATGCAAATATATAATGTTAACAACTACCATTGATGGAACATTTTCTCCCTAGGTTAAGTAAGAATTGTGTAGGTGTTGTTGGGCTTAATTTTTCCCAATAATTATGATTTTGAGTATGGAGTAATAAGCAAAGTAGAACCCCGAAATAGCACAAGTGTCACCTGGGGATAGTTAAGGAGACTGAGTTCTAGTATCCAATCCAGTCCTGTTGCATCAAAAAAGAGAGTTTTCATCAAGATTCCCATGATACCTCGCTCTAGATAGTGTCATTCTTTACCCCCCATTTACAGATAATGGAGTCTTATACTAGATAAATAACTCACCTCAGATCACATAGCCAGCACATGACAAATCATGGGCTTTACCATTGTCATTCTTTTTTTATTTTTGGTCGGTCGTGGGGCTTGAACTCTGGGCCTGGGTGCTGCCCCTGTGCTCTTCAGCTCAAGGCAAGCGCTCTACTGCTTGAGCCACAGTGCCACTTCCGGTTTTTTAGTGGTTTATTGGAGCCACGAGTCTCACGGACTTTCCTTCCCAGGCTGGCTTTGGACCACGATCCTCAGATCTCAGTCTCCTGAGTAGCTAGGATTATAGGCATGAGCCACCGGCACCCGGCCCATTGACATTCTTGACATGTACCTCACCATCACAAGCTGGTTTGCTACAAGGAAGCTTACACATGCACCTTCACATTCACTCCTTGAAAAGAAAAGAAGTGGATAGCTTCTCACTGCACTCATAAGGCCATGATTGTGGAAATGCTCTGAGTTCCAGCTGAGGGTCCCCTCTTCTGTCAGCAGAAGTGCGATAAGCAAGAATACCAGACCAGAGATGAGGAGACCTCTATACAAGTGCTGTGTGATCGTGTGCAAATGTACATTACTTTCTGAGCCTTTCTTCATTTATAAAGTGAGATGAGTCTTCTAGATATTGCAATAATAATAATGTGTGTTATATTATGGTTTATTTGTTTTGCAGGTGATTGTGTTTTGGCAATCCTAGGTGTGAAATTCTTGTCTGTGTTTCCACTCTATGTTAACTAATGACTTGGATTAGGATGAGAAGAGAGAAAATGGTTAGATTAAACTAGTCTTCCTTAGAAGAAATCATCTTCTAGTATAGACAAAACAGAGGGTCCTAATATCAGTCACTCCTGCAGATCACCTTGGAGCCCAGTTGTGGAAATGGAGGCCCTTTCATTAATCATTCCTAAGACTTTTCTCAGGGGGTTTATGGGCTAAGGACATCTGGTGCCTGAGGCTTTATGTCTGTTGGCATGATCAGCCAAACTGGAGAAGGGCCTATAACACTTCAATGCTGGTGCCTGAATATCCTTAATTCCTTCTGAAGGGTTGGGGTTATTTCTCCATCGGGAGTACTAATGGGATTCTAATACCCTGGCAAATGGGATTTTTTACAACTGCCATTCTGCAGTTACTGAGATGGCGTGTCGCTGGGACAGCCCTATAAATCCTTCCAACTGGCTCAGAGGAGAAGGAGGAGAAGACCACAGGGAGAGATGGTTTTTTCCAGTGCTGGCTGTGTGGTGGCCCCATGGGAGACTGTTCTGGATCTAGTTCTCAGAATGAATTACTGACTCTGGGAGAGCCCAGATAAGTCATGGGAATATAGCATTCAGCCCTAGAACTAGAAACAACCAGAAAGAATCTGATGGAAATGGGGTAATAGGCCTGTAGGAAATGTGCTTTATTCTTTGCCTCCTTCCTTTTATAGTTTGGTTTTGTGAAGCTTCTATTTTAAAAAGAAGGCTTATGGGCAAAAGACCTAAAGATATTTGACAACAGCAAGCATCTCTATTCATTTAAATCCAGTAGAACAGGATCTAGCTCACTGTGGCTACTAATTAAAAGGAAAATGCAGTAAAACACATCTTGATGTTGAGGTTAAAGATGAATGGATGCCCCAGGGTAACATAATTGTCTAAACAGATAGATATTTAGATAGATATTGAATGTGCAGGTTAATGACTCTCTAAGCCTGAGTTCCATGTCCTGTATTGCTACACTGCTAAAGACACCTTTTTTTTGTTGTTGTTGGTCGTGGGGCCTGAACTCTGGGCCTGGGCACTGTCCCTCAGCTCTTCAGCTCAAGGCTAGCTCTCTACTTGAGCCACAGTGCCACTTCTGGCTTTTTCTGCCTATGTGGTGCTGAGGAATCAAACCCAGGGCCTCAGGCATGTGAGGCAAGCACTCTACCACTGAGCCATCTTCCCAGCCCCTAAAGACAACTTTTTATGTGATTCTTCCAGACAAATGGAAAGGATTATAAGAACAGGTATACTGTTTCTAAGGTAGAAATGAAAAAAATAACACTGGAAGTCAAATAACTTGTTCAAGGACATGTCAATTTTAAATTGATGAGTTAAGATTTATACCCAGATTTTTGTGATTTTGAACACAATCTGACCTCCCCTCCCCAACTCACCCCCAGCCCTGCCCTGCGTTCTACGTGCAAAACTTCCTGCAGGTGTGTCATTAGCACCAGGGTACACTTTCTCCTCAAGGTTGGGCTGGCTCAGAAGAAAAGCTTCACTAGGAAGAGATCTTAAATTAAGGTCTGGGATTGCTGCTTATGATTGGAAGTTTGCCCAGGGACCATTTAGTTTTGGTGGTACTGTTTCTGGGTTCACTCCAATTACTCAATTTTGGCTTCCCCTAACCCTGTCCTTGTGCATCTATAAATTCTCTCTGGTTTTCTGTTTCTTGTCCCAACTTTAATTCCTGCTGCCTCCTCTCACAGAAACAGAAACTGGATGAAGGATCATTCAGCAGCTTCACACTGTTTAGTGATTATGCTTTTCTGGTTATTATAGTGACAGTTTCTCCAGGGCCAGGCTTCCACAAACATCTGCTGAGTAAATAATGCTTATAAAACAAGATTCTATGTCCAACAGGAGGAAATGTAAGATCTGGTTCTAGTTTTTAAGGAATTTGCAAGTTTCCCAGGGAGACAGGCTGTATCCACATGTTAAAATCTGAGGAATATATTTTGGGTTGGCAGTTGTCAAAAAGGTTTTGTTGTTGTTGTTGTTGTTGTTGTTGGTTGTGGGGCTTGAACTCTGGGCCTGGGCACTTTCCTTCAGCTCTTTAGCTCAAGGCTAGTGCTCTACCACTTGAGCTACAGTGTCACTTCCGGTTTTCTGGTGGCTTATTGGAGATAAGAGTCTCTTGGACTTTCCTTCCAAGGCTAGCTTTGAACCATGTTGCTCAGATCTCAGCCTCCTGAGTACCTAGGATTACAGGTGTGAGCCACCAGTGTCCAGCTCTCAGAAAGTTTTTAATCCTGTTTTTCTAGTAGTAGAGAGAAGAGATCGGGATTCCTATGTTTTGTTTGTATGTTTTATTTTGTTTGTTTGTTTGTTTTTGGTGGTACTGGGGTTCGAACCCAGGCCATTCCATCCGGTAGTGAAGTATTCTAATCTCTCTTGAAAGAAAAGGAAATAGAGGCTCAAAGAGGTAAGCAGAGACTTGTCCAAACATGAAGCTTGAAAGTTGCTTAACCGAAGCTGTTTTTCTGCTTCTGTTTCAAGTAGCATGGAATACTACTTGAATAAGATGACCCAATTTTCACAACGTAAATACAAATACAAAGCATCAACACAAGAAGGAAGTCCTTGAGCAAGGAAGATTGCAAGTCTTCGATAATGAAGGTGATTAGAGTCTCAACTTTTGTAAGCTTCAAGAACTAACCTATATTTTTCCACTTAGGAAAAGCCATGTGTTATTTCAGACTTCAGTTTGGGGATGAGTGATGGCCCCATGGCTCTCCTCACTCCAGTCCCATGCCCCACACTCCTTATGACTGGCCAGCTCCAGCAGGTTCACAGCTCTTTATGCTGTTTCAATGCTTCTGTACTTCCGGCAGGTCTGGACCAAATCAAGACAATGGCTATCCTTGGCCTACCAAAGTGCCACTCCTGTCTGTGTGGCTCTCTAGGTGTTGATAGGGAGTGTACTCTTTTTCACTATTTCTAGACTGTCTAAAGAATGAGGTTTGAAGTCAGACAGAGCAAGGTTCAAACCCATCTCTGATTCTTACCAGTTATAAGATTAGCATGATTACCAAACTTCTAAATATCGAATAACTTTGATCTTAGTTTTTCAGTTTGAATAACAAGTTCTTTCTACTTGCCATTTCACTGATATTATCAATTGATGATCACTGCTTTATTTTCGTATCACTTAACCTTTGTAAAAGTCCTGGGGTCTCTGAAACTTCAAGGGCTAGTGCTCAGATTACCCCATATCCTTCCTACCTGTTTATTCACCCTCTGGCCCTATAGTCGTTTGTGCCATAATTGGAGTCTTAGGACTCTCAGGAGTGATTCTACACTTCATGGATTATACAACCCTGAGAAAAATTCTCAGGCCTATGCCTTCTGAATGTCTGGAGGAAGTCAGGAACTTCTGTGTACAAGGAGATTAATCTGTTTCACCCTAGCCTAAGTCTGGACCAAGCTAAGTATGTAGTGTCAAAAGTCACTTCACCTCTCAGCAGGATCAGTATTCTAGGTTTAAAATGTATTCTGGGGATACTAAAGTTTCCCCATGGCTATTTGTAGGATTAAGGGAGAGGATGCTTTAAAACAAACAAACAAACAAATAAACATTCTATCAAAAGTACCACTCTGATCTCCAAGCCATGGGGTCTTGTGAGTAGTATTTTAAGACAGTGCAATTTTCTATGAGATGCACAACACATGTTGATGCACCTGAAGAGGAAGCAGGTGACCGATGGACACAGGTTCCTTGGACCAGAAGTTCAGATGGAGCCAAACCATACCCTGAAGGCCTAACTAAGTCAGGCCTTGGAGCCAGCAGGTTAGACCAGGAAAGTAGCTAGTGGGAAAAGCAGAGCAGTGTGGAGCCTAGTTGAAAAAAGTGAGACAGAGGCAGCCTGGTTGCCAGTGAACCTTATCCCTAGCCTTTGTTGGTTCACAGAAAATTCATCTATTACCATGTACGTTGCAATGCAAACTCCCCTTCAGACTTCAAGCTAAAGCCCATTACCTCACAAGGAATTCTGACTTCAGAACTGGCTTAATAAGACAATGGAAACCCTGAGGTTATGCATATTGCATGACTGGGTCCAATCTCTGCTTAGGATTTGTTTTTCTCCACTCCCAATTGCAGGAAGCTAGAGAGATGGGATTATTGTCTTGGGCAATCACACTGTGGCACCTGGCAGCTGTAGCCTCTCTCTTCATCCTACTAAATCGGCAGTGTCTAGATCCATTTGATCCCCAGGATTCTATATCATGAGTGGAGGCATTTATCAAAACCATTTGTAAATAGAGGCACTTTACAAAGCCCATCTGTGTGTCAGAGGGTGACCTTTCAAAGTGTGAGTGCAGAAAAGCCTGACCCCTTTAGAGTGGCAGACATGGAGTATCACATCTTCTTAGGGCCTAGGATTCCTGATCATAGTGAAGCCAGAGCCACCTGCTGTCTAGACAGATCAACACTGATGCCAGAAGGAAAAGACTCAGCACAGAACCTTGGAAGAGGGGAAGTGACCATTCACATGAGAATCTAGACCTGATAAGATCCAAGTTGTAAAGCTCACTGGCTAATCCCAACCTGATAACCAAATCTCTAGTTGAGTTGCTGCTGGAGAGACCATAAGCCCAAAGTGGATTGAACTTCTTATTTCATTGGAGAGCTTCTGAGTGTACATACACCAAGCCATGCATCAAGTTGTTCATTTGCCCCATGTTTGTTCAGTTTCTGAATATAATTTAAATCTGTCTGTGTCCAGCTCTGGTTGTAGCCTTTTCAGTAAACTGTGTCAGCTATACTTGTTCTTTAATTCCTTGGATTCAGCTAGCCCAGAAAACCTGGGGGATAAGATTGCAGACATCTTGTCTGTCTAGATACTGGGCCTCAGCCCAACTCCTATAGCCAGACACCTACTAGAAGACCCCACTTATATATACTCTGGCCCTGAAGATGCTAATGTAAAATGTTCAGGGTTTTGCTTATACTTTCCTCGTATCTTCTCAGTGAACTATCATCTCTTGTTTCTCTCCCGCAGTAGGCTCTGGGCTTCTGAGCCCATAAAAACAGAGAAGAACAGAGCTAGCAAAGACAGACATTCATTCAGTTACTCCTGCAGACCTAGTGGGTGCTAGCTGAAATATAGCCTCCTTGCTTTGTTCTCTCTCTCTCTCTCTCTCTCTCTCTCTCTCTCTCTCTCTCTCTCTCTCTCTCTCTCTCTCTCTCTCTCCTCTCCTACTTATCTCCCAACCCAGTGAGTAGAGGGAGATACAGTTTCTAGACAACAACCTCATATCCCTACCCTCTGTCTTTTTGGGATAGGATCGCTTTCAGCAATGTTTTCCCTTCCCTTGTCCTGACCCATTGTTCAATGAAGCATTCCCTTGCTCAGCCATACATTTTGCATGCTTTGCCGACCATTATTCTCAGCCTGATCTAAAGGACAATCCTCATGCCCAGTCTCATCTTCCCAGGTATGCCTGCTCCAGCTGCATAAATTCCTGTTATAACTCACAACATTATTTCTGACTGCCATACTGTAATAACCTGGCGTTCTCTAGAAGGTTTCTCCTGGAGTTCTTTTGGCTCCTCCCTCCCAAAACATCATAATCTATTACTGTGTAAATGTATCAGTAGACTCCCTTCAACTTCTGGGGGATCTGAACTCAACTTCACAGTGAGGTTAAAGCTTTGCATCAGCAGCACCTCTTTCTAGGTTATACCTAGCATAACCTGTGTATAGCCATTGTAAAAAAAAAGCTTCCCTTCACCCATAGTTTGAAGGACACATTAGAGAAGGAATCTCAGAGTCTGAGGGCATATTCACTCTATACTCACTCTCTGAGATCTCCATGGGAGACACTGGAGACATTTATAGTCCCTAGAGATGGCCAAGTCATCCTAACCTGGAATAATAAATGAAGATCAGGAAAGGCCTTTGATTAAAGCCAAGGTCAACTCCTCATGAGCCTGTGATGTGAGGGGAAGAAACAGCAATTTCAAGATTGTGAGAGATGGGATTAAGAAATGGGAGCAGCTCCCTTCAGAAGTCTCCTTCTACTGTCAGATGTGAGAATAGATTTAAAGAACCAATATGAAAAGTACTTTGAACTTTTAGGCTCAAAGGAGCTTTAAGGATCTTAGGTATTACGGTTATCTTTTAATAGTGTGATAATATTGATTATATGGGGCAGAGTTGGGGTGTCTCTGGCCACAATACAGAGTCCTTGGAAGCTAAGAATATTGGTAGGTATTGCTGTAGAAAGGTCCCTGGCAGGATGAGGTAGAAAGAGATTTATAAAGGTGGCAGAAGGCCCAAGGTTAAGTTTTATCTTAATTATGTGTTGGGAAGTGGTTTGTGGTGGTCACAGGGCTGGAGTGATTGAAGCAAATTCCTGCATCCCTGTGGACCATATCCTTCTCATGGATTCCATTCCTTTGCACATTTCCTCTGTCTCTGCCTGTGGAATTTATTCTCCTATGTCCTGGCTTCGGTCCTCAGCAGGAGAAATCATTAATAAGGATAATAATAATGATGGTCAGTCAGCTGACAGCATCACTAATGTCTCAGGAGAGAAAGCATAAGAAAATTGCCCCTAACACAAACACTGATTTAATTTCCTAAGTTCAGATTCTGCTACAGCTGATAAAGTGCTGATAAAGCTAATGAAGGGCGAAGGTCATGGATTCAGAGTCAGGGAGAAAAGCGTGAGAATCTTTTCTCTGATATGCACAATCTACCTTTTCTTTGGCAAGTCCCTTTTCTAAGGCCCAGAGACCTATCTGTAAATATAAGCAATATTAATATCTATCTCATAATGTGAGGCAATCCTTCTGGGAAGGAACGTGTCAAACATTCAGTAGGCTATCTAGCACATAATAATCCTCACATAACATTAGCTATTAATATTGGCATTATTGACAGTCTTTGAAAATCCTCAGAGCCTTCCCTTGATGATTTTTAAATGCAGACACTGGAGCTTGCCCAAGAATGAATCAATCAGAATCTCTGGGGAAGAGTAAATCATCTATCTATAGTTTTCTTAGAGTGTCCCTTCAGATTCTGAATTTGTAGGCCCCAAGTAGAAGTAGTGGCCTTCTGCCCAGTTTTTGTTTTTGTGGGGATTCATTTAACTGATGCATGTCAGCTATCAGATCAGTACCCAGCCCATGGTAGCATCATTCTCTGATCATAATCTTGCTTGACATGGGGGAAGTGGATGAAGTACAGATTATAAGGAACAGGGCTTTCTGCCTACAGTGTTCCTGCCTCCATTTGAGTATTTAATCATCTGCTGAAACACTTCGGTCCTCCCTATCCTCCTTTGGCATGAACAAAAGCCCTTAAATGTTGGGGATAATTAAAGGCAAAACTGCAGAGCTGAATAGAGTCACCTATCCAGAGAACAGGTAACAAATGAGGTAGGAGTTGTACATAAGTTCAAGGTGAGAACTGCAAAGATCATTTTCTGCTCATGTCGGGAGCACTATTTTAGGAATGTGTGATTCTGGTCTTGGAAGCCAAGCCTGGTTCAAAACCATAATTCACACGTCATGAATTTGCAGAGTTATGGCCCTAGGATCAGAGATTTCCTTCTGCTCATTTGGCCAGTTTAGCTGCATCAGGTATTTAAACATTGGAATGAGAAATGTTTCAGTGAGATATACATATAAAGTGTCCTGTAAATGTCCAGCCTAATTTACAGTCATTTTTGCAGAATGATCATTTGTATTTCTATGGGGAGAGGCAGGTCCTGAAAAATAAAAGTCCATTTCCCATCCAGCTTCTACATGGAGATATAGTCACAAAGAAAAGACTTTCATGTGGACCTACATGAAATTTGAGTTTAGAAAACGCAAACAATTGGCTACAGTTTGTCACTTTTCCAAGGAGGTTACATTGAGCTTATCCATCCCTCTGAGAACCACGTGTATTTATGTATGCTTAAATAAATATACTAGCTGTAGAGAAAGCATCACTTGATTGAATAGATTTCCTCTAATCAATGTTTTATTTCTAGAGTGTGCTTTTAATTTCTCAAAGTGCTTTTACATACATTATCTCACTTGATTTGCACAATGGTCCTAGGTATCAGAGAAGCAGGTCCTATTTTATTTCATGTAATGGGTGCTTAGGTGGTTAATTCAGGGGCACCATGACATACATAGGGTTAGGACCTCAGTTTTATGAATTGCCTGTGTACTAAGAGGCATGCCACCTTCTGGAAAGGCAATTTGTCGTAGCTTGGCTTCAGGTACTGGGGAATTGAATGGCTATCTGTCCTCCACTCTCATCCTGAATGGTAAAAAAAAAAAGACTTGTTTTTTTTGTGGGTTATTTTTGTTGATGTTGTTGTTGTTGTTGTTTTCTTCCTCTTGGATCTTCAGAGTGATTTCCAATGATTTAGATGCAGTTTTACTGCATTGTGAGGTTGGTTTCTAGTGCAAGAATGGTAAGTTCTTCAGTGAGGCAGCTGTCTGCATTGGTGAGATGGCCTGGATACCACCTAAAAGATACACAACTGGAAATGTCCACAGGCTTGCCTTAAGCAGGATAAACAGACTGATAGACTTTCCCTATTTAGCGATAAATTCAAATCTTTTAGGTCTGATCAGAAAGCAAGTTCCTATTGTCTGTGGCAGTGGTAATGTCAGAACTGCTGATTGGCTCTCCGTTTGTAGATATCCTAATCAATCCCTCCGAAGGTATACTTGATTGTGTCTGCACCCACAGAATTGGTAGCAGATTCTGAATCAAGTGCAGAAACTGTGGGCTCTATCCGAATTACATGTCACACACTGACTCTAAGAGCACTGCACTGAGGACCACACACTCAGAAAGACTGCTTCCTCGTTCAGCCCCAACTCTGCTTCTCCTTGACTGCACAGCCTGGATATCAGCACTGAGTGCCTCTGATGGCTCAATCACGAGAGGGATTATTATGAGGCAAACAATGTGCAGACTGGCAAATGGGGTGACAAGTATGATTGAGCTCTGCATCATTCTGCTTATGTGCCAAATCCAGTGTCCTAGAAATGTCCTTTCTGAGCCAGGCACCAGGGCTCAATCCTGTAATCAATCCTAGCTACTCTGGAGGCTGAGATCTGAGAAATAGATCTCCAAGCTAGTAGGAGCAGGAATGTCCCTGAGAAAACTATGTCTAATTAAACACACACACACACACACACACACACACACATACACACACACACACACACACACACACACACACACACAGAGCCAGAAGTGGAGGTATGGCTCAAATGGTAGAACATCAACCTTGAGGGAAAACATTAAGGGACAGGGCCCAGGACCTAGTATGGTACAGCAAAACAAAACAAAACAAAAACCAAAAACAGAAAACAAAAAAAAGACAGAAACACCCTTTCTGTATTTTTAATAGGTTGTGCAAGCACCATTATTTCTGGGTGTTTTTTTTTGTTTTGTTTTGTTTTTGTGGTGCTAGGGATGAAATCCAGGACTTTAAGCATGCTAGGCAAAAAGTGCTCTACCACTGACCCTTTCCTCCCACTACCATCTTGTTTTTTACTTTGTCTTGTCTTTTCTTTTTTATTTTAGCTGAATATAGTAGAATCAGACACTATGGCCTAACTTTCTGTTCATTTGTTTCTGCTCTGACTCAGGCAGACCACACCCATGCTTTTTGTGTGGTCCCTTAGAAAGCATAACACATGCATATAGTTGAATTTACCTGCTTTCAGGCTCTGGATCTAACTCATCCATTTTCTAATCAGCACCCACTCTATTTTAACTTCTCTTCCTTTCCCATCATCTGCTCCTTTTTCCATCTCCAGCCCCTGCTGCTCTCCTAGGATGCGTGGCCCATCTGTACCACTCAGAATTCTAGATATTGGCTCAGCCATTCGAATTAGCACTAACACAAACATCCTCATTTACATGGAACGCACAGAAGGTGACATTCTGTCTGTAACAATAGGTTATAATTATCATGTCTCTCATTTGTATTCTATTTTACAGCTTCTTGAATTGTTTCCACATGTATTATCCCATTTGATTCTGCTCACAGTGCTGGGAGGTAGGCAATTAATCCTGCATTCCTGTACTCCTAAATATTTATTGAGGGACCAACCCAGCCTAGATGATTGAGACAGGCATGGTTCTTGGCCCAGTGGGGTTTACATTTGAGAAAAATATATAGTGCTATTTCTATTACACTGTCCCACTGAAGCCCAGAGAAGTTTAAAGACTCTAGCCACTCATTCTTCAGACTAGGACCTGAGTCTTCAGCTCTTTACCTATTTGCCAAAGCTCTTAGCTGTTTTTCTGAGGATACAGTGAACACATGGGCAACTTCAGAAGTCTGTTTTGAAGTTGAGTTGTTGGAATTCAGAGCACATTTTCTCAAAGCAATTATGTTATAAATGGTTACTATGTTACAAGGCCATCCAACAAAAGCCCAGTTAACCCATTTAACCCATAATGCAGTTGAAGCATGTTATTAATAGGACAAATCCCTCCACTGCCACACCATTGGAAAAGGATTTCCTGGGGCTCATTCAAAGCTGATGGGATGTGAATGAAATCTTCTTTGGGCTTTGGATTTTTTCAGTTACTCAGTGTAGGAATGACATCATCCTGATACAGCAAGGCCTCTTCCCTCCATTTGTTTATTTTTCTCATCCTTTTTGCTTTCTCTATTTAAAAAAATATGTGAAGCACGGAGCTAATGTGTATAGTTCTCAGGTTTATTATGTGTGGATTGTGTGCTTTTAAGTGAGTAAGTGCTTGTCTGGCTTAAGGACAAATATATGACTGTTTCCATAGATACAAGATCATAATAACTAATTAGGCCCACATGTTTTTTTTTTTTTTTCCCAAAGCCCATTTCAGGGCAACTCAGATGTAACATATTCCAAATGTCCTGTATTGTAGGTGTATTTTACTTTCTACTTATCTTTAGTGACATCAATAAATAACTTGTAATGCCTTTAATAGAGACTAAATGAATAGAAACTAGGAATTTTGCCTTTTGATATCATCTAGTGTTAGGTAAATAGTACTCTGTACCAGCGTCATTGAACAGTAATTATATGCAGTCTTTCCATATTGTTGTATGGTTAAAAAAATGGAAACTCCAGGAAGGTGGGGCCTGAAGACTCTAGTTGCAGCTACGTAGGAGGTAGAGAAAGGGTGATCACAGGATAAGTCTCGCCCCAGCAAAGGGTTAGTGAGATCCTGTCTCAAAGAGGAAGTTGAAGAGTGCCATCCTTCCCCTACAATTCCAGCAATTCAGGAGGATTAGGCCGGAGGATGATAGTCTGAGGCCAACCCATGAAAATATCACAAGACCTTAGACGAAAAATACTTAAAGCATAACTCAAGTATTAGAGTGCTTGCTTAGGAAGTTCAAGGCTCTGAGTTCAAAACCCCAGTACTACCAAAAATTGCCCCTTTCTTGAATTTGAAAGTCATTGGAGCCCAGAGCTTGGAACCTGTCTGGTGGTACATGGGGTTCATTATGGCTATTTTGGCCCGTCTTATAGATCTTCATAGACTTTTACATCTTTTCTTCCTTTCTGTATTAATATCTAAGAGGCAACAAATGATTTTTCTATCCATAATTTCATAGAATCACCAGATAATAAAACACCAAATTTGGAAGTGACCTAGAATTCCTCTAGTGTTGGTAAAGTAGGGAGATCCAATCGATAAATTGATAAATAGATGGATAGAAATAGATAGATAGATAGATTGATTGATTTCTTTATTTTGAAAATACTGTACAGAGGGGTTACAATTACATGAGCAAGATAATGAGTATATTTCTTATCAAGCATTGCAGCCTCCTCCTTTGTTTCCCCTTCCCATCCCATCCTTCCCCCGCCCCCCCCAACCCACCCTCCCCACCAAAGTTGTAAAGTTCATTTTCGATATAACGACTTGTACGTCTCATTGTAGATATTTTTTAAATGGTGGTTCATACCTATAATCTTTTTTTAATTAACTTTTTTATTGTGAAAATACTGTACAGAAGGGTTATAATTACATGGGCAAGATAATGAGTACATTTCTTATCAAGCATTGTAGCCTCCTCCTTTGTTTCCCCTTCCTATCCCATCCAGCCCTGGCCCCCTCACCCAACCCTCCTTCCACCCCCAAGCCGAAAATGAACTTTACCTATAATCTTTGTTCTTGGAGGGCTGCAAGCTCCAGGTTGGCTTGGGCTTCATAGTGACACTATCTCAAAAATACCACCACCACCAGGTGCCAGTGGTTCAGGCTTGTAATTCTAACTACTGAGGAAGCTGAGCTCTGAGGGCTGTAGTTTGAAGCCAGCTTGGCCAAGAAAGCCATGAGACTCTTACCTCCAATGAACCAGAAAAAAGCATGAAGTACAGCTCTGGCTGGAGGTAGAATGCTAGCCTTGAGCAAAAGAAAGCTAAGGGTCAGCATCTAGACTCTGAGTTTGAGCCCAGAATTGGCACCAAAAAACAGAACCAATAATAACATACACAAAGTCCTTGGATTTGACCCCAGAACCACAACAATGAAATTAATTAATTAATTACAATAATATAATTTAATATGTATAATATATAATTATACTAATTTTCAAGAGGCTCTGATCTTGGGAAAAAGTCTTTATTATCACATACAATGACAATTTTGACATAAACAACTAAGTTGGAAAAGTGATCCTGAAGATGATGGTAATAGAGCTAGTATCTGAAAATAGGAGTTGGTTGGCCTCTACTTGAACAAGGAGACAAGCTATGTCTTCTCTTCAGAACCTGTCTGCCACCGTTATATGGTGTCCAAGGTGGCAGTGCAGCTTAATTTATGAATGGCCCTCAATCTTGACTCTTTCATAGACGAAACTCAAGGAGCAGGCAGTGCTTTTAAAACGCCTTCCAAATACTATTTGTCTGTGATGGTTAGTTTTAATTCTATCCTTGTGTGTTATGACAGCAGCCAGTAATTATAGCCACAATATAGATTCTTATTTTATCTTAAAGATTTAAAAGCCTTCTATGTATATCATACTACCCTTCAGGGAAAAGAAAAACCCTCTGAAAATGACCACTCGACACCCCTCTTTCTAACCTTATACTGAAATGAATCTATTCATAAGAGTTTAAATATGCTTTTCTCCACATGTTATTAAGAATCCCTCATCCAGACCTCCCTACTTCTGCTCTAGCCTTTGCAATCTCTGAAGACCTTTGTGTTATGTTTCTCTTATTTCTAATATGATGATAGATCAAATTTCTCTTGGAGTTATAAGGAAATTAAAATTTAAATTGATGGGTGTTAAATGAAAGGATACCCATGCTTTTTAACACATACAATATGGCTATATATGTATATATATACGTATATATATATATACATCTATATGTATATATATACATATAGATGTATATATATATATATATATATATATGACAAATCTACAGGCTAACTGTGGAACAAGTCTAGTGTTCTATGAGACTATTAGTAACTATAATTTAATTACAGGGGGGAGAAAAGATTTAAGAAGATGGAAGTCAAGCCTTTTACAACCCCAGCTGACTCAGAAATCAGGTGATCAAATGTAGTTTAGCAGTATTTGCGAAACAATAGGAGAAAGTCCTCCTTGTGATATGTGTGGTGTTTCAATTTTAGGTAATGCAAGTCTGGAAACAAAATGAAGTGGACTGCTGAAATTTTTACGATTTATATTTTGTATCAGCCACTATGCAATTCACAGTTGAGTCAATGAGCTATCAGGGTTATGTGCTTCTGTAAAACAGAGACGTCTAACTTGGAAAAGCTTTCTCGGGGGATACAGACTTATCTAAGCAAAATCAAAACAAGATTAAAGGCTGATTAAAGTGTGCCAAATGAGGCCTATGTGGAAAGGTTGAAGGAACTGGGATTGTTCATCCTGGGACTGATACTTTGCACAGAGATTCTAATAAGTTCACATGCCCCAAACCTTCTCCTACCACTGTTTTCCTCTCTCTCTCTCTCTCTTTCTCTCTCTCTCTCTCTCTCTCTTTCTATCTCTCTCTCTCAGATGAGAAGATAAAATGAACTTAAGCTGAATTACCAGAGATTTAGCTCAGTTAATGGCTCTCAAACCCCCTGGCTGCATGTTAAAATCATTTAGTGGCTATTTAAAACATCCTAATGCCTGAGTCTTACCCTAGACTAATGCATCTCCAGAGGTGACACACAATGATTAGTGTTTCATAAAACCTCTGATGGTGATTTTAATATGTAGTCAGAGCAAGGACTGCTGAGCTGACAGGAGTTGGGGTTTGTAATTCCTGACAACACAAGTCCCAGAACTCTGAAAGTCTCTATAGATGTCTTTAAATTGGATGTGTGTCATTTTAGGGTTGGATTAATTGACTCTACCATCTATTTTCTCTTGCCTCTGTTGTTCTCAATATTGGCGATTCTGGATGCTACTAAGTAGCCTGGGAGTCTGAAGTTTCAGAGTGTACCTTAGTTTATATGTTGAATAGATGAGGGAACAAATGAACCCCAAAACAACTTAAAAGAAGGCTGCTCAGTCAGTACTGGTGGCTGATGCCAGTAATCCTAGCTACTCAGGCAGCTGAGATCTGAGGACCATGGTTCAAAGTGGGCAGTAAAGTCCTGGAGGTTCATATCTCCAATAAACTACAAAAAAATAAAATAAAACCAGGAGTGGATCTATGGCTCAAGTGGTAGAGTGCTAACCTTGAGCAAAAGAAGCACCCAGACCCAAGACCAAGGAAACAAAAATCAAGAAGTCCGCTCACAGTTAGTGATCTTGGTTGTCTATGGTGCATTTTGTGAATGGCTTCCCCAAACATAATACTTATACTTTAAGAAACTAGTACCAGTCTTTGTGATTCATAAATATCTGAAAAATTTCAAGACATTTGTCACAAAGAATGGTAGAGCTTGAAGTAGGAATTCAAAAGTTAACAAGGAAGGTGATATAGAAGTAGAAGTGGTTTATGTTGATCATTTGTGGATTTGGGAGGAAAAGAAAGAAGAGACAAGAAGATACTTCTAGAGGGGAAGGTGTTCTCTGGGAGAGTTTGAAGACAGAGGAAGAAGATGTGAGGTGTGGTGATAATGCTCAGAAGGGCAGTGAATCTAAGGGAGGAAAACTACAGAGAAGATAGAGCAGGGTTAGAGCACTTCCCAGTGAAATTCAGGTTTGGGGATTCTGATGTAGTAACCAACTATCCTACAAGGATTCTCATTTGTGAGCTGGGAATTTGGACAGGATTCAACAAAGCCCTGTGATTTCAGTTGCAGTTGTTTGTGGCATTTATCTGGTCACCCAGTCAGTTTGCAGTTTTCAAGGTGTTACTCACAGTCCTTGTTGCCATTCAAATCATGCTTATGTGTGTTCCTTGTCTTCCTCTGTAGAAGCAAGGAACCTTTGGGCACCATCTTTCTGGTGGAAGGAAAAGAGGATTGAGCTTTCCTATATCTGTGTATAGTACTGTGCAACCTTGATGGGAAATTTCAGTGCTGTCAGGCTGGGACTAGCACGGAGTACAGTCACTTCTGCTCTGTTCTATTGGTCTAGCAAAACACTAACACTAACCCAGAATAAGAAAGAGAGGACATGGAATCCACCTCTCAGAGGAAGGACTATTGAATAATATGGGGGCATCTTTAATTGCCACACTAACTGTATAAAAAACAGATGAAAGTAGAAGGTACAAGACTGAGATATAAAGGCATAAAAATCATATACAGAAGCACTGTTTACCATTTGCGCATGTTGGCAACTAAGGACTGAGACAGAAGAGGACATATGGGGGTCTTGTCTCATACTAACTTGGTTTCTAATCTCAACTATTCATTAGCCAAGCAATCTTTGAGTGTTTTCTCATCTGTGGAGTATGGTTAATAGCATGCTGGTCCTGGCTGAGTCTGAATTGGGTCTTGCAGGTGACAAAGGCTGAAACATAAATTTGGCAAATAAGTTCTTGATTGGGAAGTGCTCTTGAAATCAAGGCCCTACATGTGGTAAGGTGAACAAGGGGGCAGGATTGGACAGAGGGACAAATCAACTACCTTGCAGGTCAATGGCCACCTTCTCTGACCCCACGGCAAGATCTAGGGTGAGAATGGCTCTTCAGAGTAATTCTAAGTGGAGTGTCAGGTCTCTACTTTGTCATTGAACACACCCCCTGGGGAAGGGATGTGGCCCATTAGGAGGTCTCTCTCCAACTGACACCATTCCTGAAGTTGCTGAGGGCATGTGTCTGCCAGTGGCATGCCTGGCAGCTAAGGCAACGATCTCTCTGTGAAGAGACTCTAGCGAGGCACAGCACAGTGTCCACCATGGATGACAGTAATACTTAGCTCTGTTACAGCATCTTAGATATTATGAGCAGGTGTTTGAATGTCAACTGTTGTTTGCCAAGAGTTGTTTTGATAAAGGGTTTTGAGGCGAGATGAGAGAGGTTGCTTGGTGAATAACAATGTGGTTAAGTACCAGAAAATGGCGATTGAGGCTACATGAGGGCCACAGCACCACTTAACAGAGTCTGGGATGGTAAAGTCAAAGGTAACCTGAAGAAAGCCCAGCTAATGGACTGGGCAAATTTGGAAAATTGCTGATATGTTCACAGAGCGGTGTCAATGAGGTAACAGTTTCACTGCTATGTGAATGAAGGAGGAGGTCATTGGACCACACTGTTTCACTTTGCTGTGATTATTCAGCATCACTGGGGCAGAGGTAATAGGAAGATAATGGAAACTGAGTTCAGATCCTGGCTCTGACATTCCTTGTATGTGTGAACCTTAGCAAATTAATCTCTCGGAAATCCAACTTTCTCGTCTTCACATGGATCAAGAGAAGGGGTTACATTGTCCAAAAAGAAATGTATTCATCTTGACTTATGTAGCTGTGACCTCTCTGTACATCACCTTTAGAATAACAATAAAAACTTAAGGGTTTAAAGTAATATGAAGATCACAGAAATGAGCTTGTAGGCTTACTCAGCAGGAGTATGTGTGTGATGCACACTTGTACATATGTGCATGCACACATGTATGTAAAGAGAAATATATATATATATATATATATATATATATATATATTCCTGGAATAAATGCCTGGAATCAATGAAGTACAAGATTTTCTAGCACATAGTTTACTTGTGAACTATCTCCTTTCTCATTCAGAAATTCCCAGGGTTGGATTTCAGAGTGTTTAGATTGGACTTAACATGTAACAAGCAAGCATATCATGTATAATGCTCCAAATTTGCACTTACATATTTGCTGTTCTCACAATCATGTTATTAGGCAAGCTTTATTGATCCATTTTACAGGTAAAGAGATAGGATGCATAAATAATCTAAGGGCCTTAAGAGTTAGGTGCCACATTTCCTGGCACAGCCAGAATTTGAACCCAAGTACACTGGAGTTTGAACTCAGGTCTTTTGAAAATTTCTTCTAGGCTGGTGCTCTACAAATTGAGACACACCTCCACTACTGGCTTTTTGCTGGCTTATTGGAGATAGGAGTCTCGAGTTTGTCTGCCCAGGCTGACTTCAAACCTCAATCCTCAGATTTCAGCTTCCTGGGAAGCTTGGATTACAGGTGTGTGCCACCAGCACCTGGCTTAAACCCATGACTTTTGAGTCTAAGATCATCATTCTTTCAGCATCACAATTATATTGCCCTACTAAGCACAGACTTGGTTTTGTTTTCACCCCAGCATTTATCTGGGGCTGCAATATGGTCTGGTGGGCAAGATATCATGATTCCAGCAGTTTTCCATGCCAGCAACGGTCAGGTGTGTGATCCAGGAGAGCTAATCACCATAGGCTAGAGTCTGCATCTCCACAGCTTGGATTGTCAGCTTTCTTCAGAATAATTAAAAAGAAAGGAGAGGAGGAGGAAAATGACTAAAGAAATCATCTTTGTACATTTTAATCTGAGCCATTTCTGAGCTGTGTGATAAGATAGGTTGTAGAAATGTCAGCTTCTCCTTATCTCTAATTGACTTAAGAACAGGGAGCTCTAATCCTTGTGTGCACAGGAGCCTGGAATGGAGAGATGAGGTCAATTGATTCCTACTTTTTAATTAACAGATGAGCTGCTTAAAGACAATAGTATATTGGGGGCGGTTTGGGAGCAGGAGGGAATGTGAGGGAGGGTCATCTCCATGGCAGTGACATTTCAAGCAATATAGCCAGTATCAGCATTTGATTTGAATCAGGGACTGGAGCCGAGCAAAGAATTACATACTGTGCACAGATATGGTCACAGAGACTCACAGTCAAGGTGACAAAGCTATTCTTACTTCTTTCCATGGCCTAATAAGAAGATCCTTTTTATTAATAAATCACACCTCAAGGTGTGTGTTTGAACAACTGCTTTTCATACTTTCTTCCAGATATGTGCTTGTCCAAGGGACATCAATAACATTGGTGGTTTGAACAATGCTGGAACAGTGTAGTTTGGTCCTGAGCTCAAAAATCAAATGAGTAGCATTCCAGTAATTATGCCTGCACCATAGCTGATGCACTTGTTTGAAAGCCCCCAGGGCACACAGAGCTGACCACCTGTCTTGTCTTTGTGCTTAGTCTAAATGGAGAATGGGCTATTGTCTGAATTACTGTAAAGTATTCTAATCTCAAACCCTAGCTTGTTTGATTGATTCCCTCATTTTCTACAGAATACCTTCCATTTTCCCATTGCCCTCTCTGGGAGCTGGATTTCTTTTCTTTTTTTTTTTTTTCTATTTTTCTCTTTCTCCTACATACTCTCTCTCTCTCTCTCTCTCTCTCTCTCTCTCTCTCTCTCTCTCTCTCTCTCTCTCTCTCTGTCTCTCTCTCTCTCTCTCTCTCTCTCTCTCTCTCTCTCTCTCTCTCTCTCTAAACTTGGCCATTCCTGGGGCTTGAACTCAGTGCCTGGGTGCTGTCCCTGAGCTTCTATTGTTCAAGGCTAGCTCTCTACCACTTGTGCTACAACACCACTTCCAGCTTTTGCCAAGTAGTTTATGGGAGATAAAGAGTCTCACAAATGGGGCTGGGAAGGTGGCTCAGTGGTAGAGTGCTTGCCTTGCATGCCTGAGGCCCTGGGTTTGATTCCTCAGCACTACATAAGAAAAAAGAAAAAAGCTGGAAGTGGCACTGTGGCTCAAGTGGTAGAGCGCTAGCCTTGAGCTGAAGAGCTGAGAGACAGCACCCAGGCCCAGAGTTCAGGCCCCACGACCAGACCCCCCCCCCCAAAAAAAAAAAAAAAAGAGTCTCACAAACTTTCTTGCCTGGGCTGTCTTCAAATTGCAATCCTTAGATCTCAACCTCCTGAGTAGCTGGCATTACAAGTTGAGCTACTGGAGCCCAGCTTGGATTACTATTCTGAATTCTTCCCACTCTACTTTTGTTATAAGTCCTATGTCAACTTGGTCAAGTCCATGGTCAGATTTTTCCCTTCTTTTTTCATGATCATCACTACTACCAAGACATCCTCATTGCCATACCCATTGTCCATGTTGCTCCCTTGGCATACCTGTCTGCTTAAGCATGAAAGATGTGATTTAAGTCCTAGATGTTGATGTTTGAAGTCAATCCTGCCCAAATTGGGGGTCAAAAAGAAGAAAAAAAAACTCTCTATTGTGTTAGCCTAATTAGACTGTAGATGCCTTAGATGACTTCTTTCTTCTCTGAGTATTTTGAAGATCTTGTCATTCCTTTCTTCTGTGGGTTCACGTAATCATAGACCAGATTGCTTCTAACATCATCTTTCAGCATGTAATGATTATTCCTTTGTTTGGTTTTTCAGTTTGTCTTGCTTTGGTTTTTTGAGATACTTCCTTGTTATATACCTCAGAATGGCCTTGAACTCAAAGTCTTCCTGCCTTCAACTCCCAAATGCTGAGATTACAAGCATACATCACCACACCTGGCACATAATGGACTTTTAATTAGTGTTCTTAATATCTTAATACATGAGAGACAGGGACATGGATTAAATAGATTCTGAATGTTTACACTTCCAGGATTTAGAGATCTGACTTTTCTGCAGATTTGGGGAAGAATAAATAAAGTGGTTTATAATGATGTTCTTCTCATTTTATCCTATATCCTGCTACTTCTGTCTTTAGGCTTCTAACTTTGTGTATTTCTCTTTTGAATTTTTTTTTTGGTCAGTGGTGGGGCTGGAACTTTAGGCCTGGGCGCTGTCCCTGATCTCTTCAGCTTAAGTCCAGTCCTCTACCACTGGAGCCACAGTGACACTTCCAGTTTTCTGGTGGTTAATTGGAGATATGAGTCTCACAGACTGGGCTGGGTTTCAAGAGAGATCCTCAGATCTCAGCCTCCTGAGTAAGCTAGAATTACAGGTATAAGCCAACAATGCCCCACTCTCTTTTGCTTATTAATGACTTTTCCCAAACTGATATTAGTGAGTCATATCAATCTAGGAATATACCTTTCCTCTCCACCAGAATTAATACAGGATTCTGTGTGTGTGTGTGTGTGTGTGTGTGTGCGCGCGCGCGCGCGCGCGCAAATGTGTGTACACACGCCCATGCATGCCCATGCATGTATGCTGGTACTGGACCTTGAACTCAGGTCTTCACACTCTTGCTGGCTTTTCTCAAAGTTGATGCTTTACCACTTGGGCAACACTACCAATTCTGTCTTTTTATTGTTTTACTGGCTTCAAACTTCAATTCTCTGATCTCAGCCTCTTGAGTACTAGGATTACAGGAATAAGCCATCAGCACTTGGCTTGATAGGAGATCTTTAAGGATGGTGTCTTAGTCCTTTTGCTGTTGCTGTAACTGAATACCATAGGCTAAGCAGTTCATAAAGAATAGAGATGTTTAATTTGGGTTCTGGAAGTATGGAAATACAAGATCAAAAAAGCATTTTGGCAAGGGAGTTTGGGGAGGAGCTCACCCCATGGTGGAAGGGCAGAAAAGCAAGCAAAGTCATGCCAGAGAGGAAACAGCAGGTTCTGGTTCAATTTATAACATTGACTCTTAGAATGATAAACACATTTCTGTAATGAAATTAATTTATCCTCATGACCCAATCACTTTTTTGATAATTAAAAAAAAATTATTCTTAAGTAGTTGTTCTAAGGGATTTTAATTCAACATGTCTGTTTATGAGTACAATGCATCTTGATCCATGTCACCCCTTCATGATTCTCCCCAATCTTTCCCAACCCCACTCATCCCCGCAAATTTCCTAGTTTCATTTTCACACATTTACATGAAATATTATGACTGAATTCACTCACCATTCCTCTCTATTCATCTATTCTTTCCCTTAAAGAGCCCACTTGTTGATACCATTTACAGTGGCAATTAAACTCCAATATAAACATTAGAGAGAGAGATTCCAATAGCAGATGGGTACCATGTTTTATTCAATGAGGTTGGTTCATAATAGTAATAATAATGATAATAAAAATAATACTTGACATTTAGTAATTGCTTGCTTTATGTCTGAGATTGTACTATGCTTGCTACATGTTTACTTCACTTAATGCTCACATACATTCTATGAGAAAGTTATTGTTTTATTTGCATTTTTATAATTAAGGAAATAGCAACTGAGAAGTGATAAGGGATTTTGCAGATTTTGTACAACTACTTCAATGCCTGAGATGTCTAGTCACTGTGCAGTACAGTGTTTCTGCATCTACCTCAGTAAGTGGCAACAGTAAGTTAATAGGTTCTATTTTTTGACTGTATGATGAATTAAAACAGGCAATCTGCATATAGTCCTGGTTCTTGCTTGAACAATTTCTTCTAATCCAGCACTTGTCATACATTCCAAAACAGAGTCAGAGCTCAGTTACTATCTAATAAATAAATGGTAAATGAATGGATGATTGGACTTCCAGAAGTCTCTTCTAGCTTGAACAGTATATATTATAGTTTTTGCTAATCTCTCTTTTTCTCCAACCTGCCATTCTAAACCCTATGCGTAGACATTGGTTTTGCTCTATCTTTTGTTGGTTCTAACTGCTTAGTGTGTAAACATTCCCTCATGAGTTGTATTCTTCATAGTACCTAGTTCAGTCCTAGGATGTAAAGGGTACTCAGCAAATCCAGTCAGAATTGCATTTGAGTATTGCTTTAGCATCCTTAAGCCTCAAAGATGACTGAAATAGAAGTAGCTTCCTGTATTTCTGTTTCCATCTTTAGAGTAACTACTATGTGTTTTCTGCTAAGCAGATGTTTTTGACAGGTCAGGGAACAACATCCATGCTGCTGGCTTAAGGCACAATTTGACATACTGCCACTGTATACTTACCATTGGCCTGTAAATGCTGGTCTCTAAAGAGAAAGCGTGTTTATGTCATTCTTAGTAAATCCAAAGGGCAAGGATATAAGAGATAGACCCAAAGGCAACTGATAAAATTCTCCTAACTGAATGAATATGGTTCCCTTAGATGATTAGAAACACCAGCACACAGTCACATGCAACACTGAGACATGCACACACACACACACACACACACACACACACACACACACACACATAAGCACATATATATGCATATATATATATATACATATATATATATATATATATATATATATACATATGGAGGCACATATATGACCAACCTCAGCTCTTTTAGGTTTGTTAAGCTACTTTTATTCTAACAGAAAAAAATATCCTTGCTCCTTCCTGGATATGGGAAGAAAAACAATCTGAGCGATGAAGTAGAATAGGGAAATGCAGACAGGTTCACTGGTGCCCAAGGAAATCAAGAACAGCCACCAGTAATGTCAAGCCCCAAACTGAAACCAATGCAGATCAATACATATATTGGCTTCATAGTGTATTGATCCTTATATTTTCTAAGAAATAATTAAGACACAAGTGAAGAGGAAGATGAGGACATCGGCACCTAAAATAGTTGCGCACCTTTCCTTAGATATTCTCTGTATCCAGCTTGTTTATAACCTCATAAATGATTTATTCTTGGATGAATGAAATTTTGTACCCTATTTAGCCACTCTCCTCCCCACCTAAACATCAAAAGTTCTACATCTCCACCCACATTGAAGAGATAGACCATACGTTTTACTCCATTGGACCCAGATTGATTTGTTTTGCTTATTGCTTCTCTGTGCTAATCAGGTTTCCATCACCTCAATAAGCACCTAAGATAATTTATAATAATTTAATAATTTAGAAATGTTTTCTTTGGCTCATACTTTTGGTGGTCCTAGTCCATAACCAATTGTCCCTGGTGCTTTAGGTCTGTGGTAGCGCATCATGAGGACAATGTTGTGGAGAAGATATAAGGGTCCTACAATCTCTTTTGAAGCCATGCCCTTAATAACCTAATATCCTCCCACAAGTTCCAACTCCTCTTAAAGTTCCAACACCTCCCAATAGTTCTAGGACTGAAGCCTTTAAACAGGCAAGCATTCGAGATCTAAAGTATGAGCTTCTATACCTTGAAATTCCTCTGCCCATCAGAAATCAAGTTATCTCATAATGCTGTGCCCATTCCTTTATGACGTGGACCATGCCTATTTTCCTGGCCTTGCTCATTGCCTGTTGTGTAGGAGGTACTTAGGAAACCTAGGCTGAACATACAAGTGAAACAAAGTCTAGATGGACTCAAGACACACCTAGACTATTTTAACTACTCCTCCCCCGCCTTCCTGTCTGTAAGAAGCTTGAATGAGGATCCAAGGGCAAAAAGAAAAGAGAAAAAAATACATTTGCTGTGGAAGTTACATAGTGAAGTTTAGTGCCTTTCACAAGGAAAACTTACCAGTTATTTAATTGGGGGACTTAAAAGCTCACAAAAGAGAAAGAAGGGTGGGAAAATAAGAGGGAGAGGAAAAGCACTTTCTCCATTATAGGGAGGGCTGGGACCATGAACAAAAGCTCTGTGATTCACCAAGAATAGAAGCTTAAAGGACTCCAGCTGCATGCCAAGGCACCGGAGGGCCTGCCAGCCTCAGCTCATGTGGGGCACTTGCCCTTTGATGGAGCCAAGGCAAGGGATTTTAGCAGCAAATGCTGCCCTTAGAGCAGCTGTGTTGGAGGCCATCATGGAGCAGAACCCCTAGCTTCACACTTAGCCCAACTCCGTTCCTTCCTTACTGCTACAGGAAGGAAAGCAAAGAGTTAGTCATTGAACTAGGTTCGCCAAGATTATGTTGCTGTAGAGGTAGTTGACACAAAGAACAATACTGGGGCAATTCAGGAAGAAATCTGAGTTGCTCCTTTTTGCGGGACAAAAGAGAAGGGAGAAGGGGAGGGAGTAGAGATGGACCATGAGAAACCAAGGTAAAAGGTCTTTGTAATGCATGGAGAGGCTGCCAGGAGCTAAAGCTCCCCATGTAATTAATTAATCCACACTGTTATCATTTAATGTGCATTTGTTATTCCCAAATCACAGATGAGGAAGCTAAAATTCCAACAAAGCTAAATAAATAGCAGCACCAACGTTCCATTGCTGAGCAGGTCACTACTGGAAGCCCCCCAAGTCAGATGCCGCAGCCCTGTGCACTGAAGCAAAACATGTGGAAGGAAGAAAACACTCTTTTGCTTTCCTTGATCTTTCTCTTCCACTATTGCAATTGTAATGTCTTACCCTGAGTTGCCTGATCCCTCTGCACAGGACTCAAATCCAAACAGAACAAAATGAAAAAAAAAGTCTCTAAGACCAACTAGTCTAATTAAATATTTATAGTACTCCAACTGTGAGTTAAGAATGGTACCTTGAGCTGAGGATGCAAAACGGAGAAAAACATTATCCCTGGCATAGGGAACTCCCAGATCCCCTAAAGAAATCATTGTTAAGGTAGTGTTGAAATAAGGGAAATGGGAAGAGTAAATCTTCTGATGTGAAGAGAAATAGCCAAAACAGATATTGTTGAGGGCCAGGTATGGAAAGACATTCCAAACAGAGAAAAGCAAGCATAGAAGCACAGAGTAAGACAGGGGATGTACTTCGGAGGTTGAGACCCACCAGAATATTTGATGGAGACAGAGTAGAGGTGACAGTCAACCTTTAAGATTGTTGCCTTAAATATGTTTGTTTCTTGAGCAGTAGATATGATGAGTTTAATGTATTGTTAAAATGTATAACAAGCCAGGCATCAGTGGCTCAAACCTGCAATCCTAGCTACTCAGGAGGCTGAGATCTGAGGATCATGGTTGAAAGCCAGCCTAGGCAAGAAAGTCTGTGAGACTCTTATCTCCAATTAACGACCAGAAAACTGGAAGTGGCGCTGTGGCTCAAGTGGTAGAGCACTAGCCTTGAGCTGAAGAACTGAAGGACAGTACCCAGGCCCAGAGTTCAAGCCCTAGGACCAATTGCCATTTTAATCATTTTTTAAATGGAGAACTCAGTGCTCTTAAGCCCATTCACAGTGTTGTACATCAATCTCCAGAACTTTTTTACCATCCTCCAGTATATATTCTGTCCTCATGAAACAAACATCAACCTTACCTCCTTCTATTCCCTAGTATCTTCTATTCTACTTTCTGTTTTTATGAATGTACCAATGCTAGGTATTTCAAATAAAGTGAGATTGTACAATATTTGTTCTTTTTGAAAACTGACTTATTTAATATTTTAAGATTCATGGGATGACATATATCAGAATGTCATTCTTTTTTCATGGCTGAAAGATATCACAGTGTACGTATTAACCACATTGTTTTTATCCATTTATCTTAGACTTGGCTGAAGGTTGGGTTGTTTCTATATTTTAGATACCATGAATAATGTGGCTTTATAATTTAGGTGTGTAATTGGTCTAGGTCATGTGAACTTTTTAAGTTTTAATTTAAAAAAATTGTGTGTGTGTGTGTGTGTGTGTGTGTGTGTGTGTGTGTGTGTGTCCTAGGACTTGAACACAGGGCCTGAATTTTGTCCCTGAGTATTTTTTACTCAAGGCTAGAGCTCTGCCACTTGAGCTACAGTTTCACTTCCTACTTTTTGGTAGTTTATTGGAGGTAAGACTTTTGCAACCTTTCCTGCTTGGGCTGGCTTTGAACCACAATCCTCAGAACTCAGACTCCTGAGTAGCTAGCATTACAGGCATGAGCCACCAGTGCTCAGCCTTGTGTTCATTCCTGTTTCATTTTTCATTGAACTGTCATATCTTTTTCCACAGTCATGGTTCTATTTTATATTCTAACCAATGGCGTGCCACCATTTTAATGTTGCCACATAGTCACATTTGATGCATTTTTTTTTAAAATAAAATCTACTGGAAGTTTTTTCCTTAGCTATTCTAATGGACATGAGACAGTTAGCTTATTGTGGTACTTAATTTCTCTTTTCTTTATGTTTTGACAGTTCTGGAGACTGAACTCAGGGCCTTACACTTGCTAAGCAAGCACTCTACAACTTAAGATTGGCTCCTAAATCAAAAGCATTCCAGATCTTGATATGTCCTGACTATGCTGTTCTAAGGGGGCCTGAACATTATATTCATTGTCTTTATTTGGCTTTTTTTTGTTGTTGTAGGTACTTGGGTTTGAACTTATGGCCTTCTGCTTACTAGGCAGATACTTCACTACTTCTCTCAATTCTTATTGTGGTTCTATTTTGCATTTCTCCAGTGATCACTAATATTGGGTTAGTAGACAATTACATATTTTGGACCCTTGTCTGTTTAAGTCATCGGGTCATATTTTAGTTGTTTGGTTTTATTATTATTGTTATTTATAGATGTAAATTTTTGGTATTAAGGGCTCTGGCACTGGAGTTAAATGTCACCACTAACTGTGCAGGGCTTATTGTTTTTTAAGTTTAATAAAAATCCAGCTCTGCCTTGTTGGATGTGAGTATAGAAAAATATTTAAATAGTCTTGTCATTGTTGGTGTTGTTATGCATTTTCTTATATCTCTGGAATAAGTGGCTTTCCCATAGTCCCCTATGACCAAGGGTAATAAACTCATCGCAGACACAGAATACTAAACAAAATGAAAACCCAGAGAAACCACTGTGAAACAATCTGAGGATGTAAATCATATATTGTGAAAGCCATTGGATTAGAAACACATTATCCTTGTCTGATTCGCTAACACCCACATGTTCCAAGTAAGCTTCAAGTTTGATTTACATCCTGACATTTAAAGAAATAGGAAAGGGTGATCCAGCATCATCTTGATAAATGCTTTCCTCTATGTCTGTAATACCAGCCCAGGAGAACAATAGGGTAGGCATCGCCAATCATGTAAATGGGGTACCTGGGCCAAGGAAAGCCGGCCCTCTAGCTGGACGATTCTCTGCCTAGCCATGACTTAATCTTGTGTAAATATGTAAAGCAGAGCAGCCCCCTTGTTCTAATGGATGTAGTCCAGCACCGAGGGTTTGAATTCCTAATTTCAGTCATAGTCCTGCCATGTATTTTGGGAGACCTTGAGCTTCCCTTCTGTAAAATGGAGACGAGAGTTATACCTGTAGTTTTGTTACAGGATCTGTATGAAACAACACTGCATGCGTTGTCCATATGACAGGAAATGCTAAACAATCAGAATAAAGGGGAGGAGGCAAAGGACACACACACACACACACACACACACACACACACACACACACACAGCTTTTGTCCAGCACTAAATCAGATGTTATTTGATAGTGGGATATTAGTTTGCTTTGCTTCCTTGTAAATTTAAAGGCCTTTCTCCAATTGCATGGATCTGCAATTGAGGCCCCTAGAGGCCAGCATTTCCCTTGGTCAGAGTTTCTCCTTCCTTGGGCTTGGACCTTGTCAGGCAGCTCTGCACCATAGGCACTAATCCGTCACAGCTCTTCTCAGAGGGAGGTTCAGCTGCATTCGTGGATTCAGAATTAAATCCCTCCGATCCCCCAATCCAAGTGAACAGCTGGCAGTAGATATGATAGCAAGGAAAGAAGTCGTCACTTCGTTGGATGTTACCCTGAATAATAAGTGAACTGCTTATAACATTTCTGAGAGCTTCGGAAACTGCCATCACCCAGCCTCTGCCGCCACCTGGCCATTCAGCAGCATAGGTGAAATAGAACAGATACACCTGGATCGCTTGTATGAATGGTGACGCATTAATTAGAACACACACAGACATGCACACGTAAATACATATGCACACATACACATGCATGCACATACTGGCTTCAGAAGCAAGCTTTATTCTCTTACAACCTGAAGCAAGTTATAAAGCATCTTTGAATCATGGTCCTCTCTACAAACTGAGGATAATATTTTACCAAAGATTTCCTGTTAGGATTAAAGATGCCACCGTGGGAGAGGTCTTGGCTTATCATAGGTACCAATCACAGATAGTGCTTGAATTCCTCACTTAACAAACAGAAACGCACATTTTTCATTCTCTCCCCAAATAACAAGCCTTCGTATGATATTTGGGGGAGAAGACAGGAGTCAGTGGGGAAGAAAGAAACTTCCCCAGTGATCACACTGCTTGCTCCTCTCAAGCACAGAGCCATTACTGGAAAGCCATTTGCAGAAGTGGTTATACCAGGGCCTCTGCAGGAAGAGAGGTATGCTTGGTGGAGCCAGCCACCCCGCCTGAGTGAGTGCCCGGAGCACAAAGACCTTCTGAGCATGCTGAGCCCCGATGACTGTGGATTCAGCCCGCCCCTGGCTGCACAATCGCGCGGCACAAATCCCTGTATTTTCAATGGAAGTTGCTGCTCCAGTGGTGCTGAAGAGAGAGAAGAGGAAAGGAAAAAAAAAAAAAAAACCTTTCTTTGCAAGTAGGTTTCCTCTGCAACCACCACTGAATATGTCCTTAAAATTCACATTGGATTTGCCTCTCAGGGTCCTCAATGCTGCTCACAGAGGGAAAGTGGAGGAGCTCATTTATCTGCATGCCTCTGTGGCCCAGGGTGGTCCAGGTGATGTGTGTTAGTTATCTGGGACAGTAGAAGCATGAGGAGCCCTAGGTAGAAAAAGGAGTTCATTAATCAGGGCATTGATTGAGCTCTTACTAAGAGCCAGGCTCTAGGCTTGGCACAGTAAGGGGATAAAAAACAATGCTCAGTTTAGACTTCCAGTGTCTTAAATGCTAGCAAAGGGTCATCATGGAACACAATATGTTAAAGAGCAATATAAGAAACAAACAAAAACACAATCCAGTAATATAGGAGATGTCACACAAGACTCTGCATCATGATTAATTGCCAAATGACTGGCAAAGCATTAAGTTCTAGGGGTAGGAATCAATCAGAGTGTAGTTATTACCAGCCTCCTGCAAGCCTCTGACCACAAAACAAGCAGGGATTCTTTAGGAGCCTTTCCTTCACCACATCATCCATTCAATGTAACACAAATGGAAGAAAGGTTCCCATCACACACTCCATCCCCTTTATGCTAGGGACACAGGCTCGATGTTACCATCTCCAAAGGAAGAAAGCACGAATACAGTCTCCTCCGTAAAAGATTGAGGTGTCCTATCTTCCTGTCTATCCACCGCTCTCACGCAGCCTCGACACTGTCCGTATATGTGCCTCCTTCCTCACCCCCTCACCACCTCTCCAAACACAGGGTCTGTACTCTTTTGCTTGGAAGATTTCCCCTTTGTTGATTAGGAGGTTTGACACCCGGTAACCACTCCCAATGATGCGGTTCTGCCAATGTTTACAGAATCCTACAGATTTCTCATATTGTCATTTCCACACTTTGCTGACATCTGTGGTAGAGTTGTCAAAAAGCTAACGGAACACAGGAGTAGGTTGAGTGGTTAGGTGTTCACATTTCCCAAGAGGAAGAAGGTAATGGTGGTAACAATAGACTGCCATCTGGTCTGGATTTTGCCTGGAGTCTGGTCCATCGAGGAATTGACCTGGGAGTCAAGGATTGGCTTTGCCAAGCAGCAGAGTTGATTCAAAAGTGTAAATATACTATCAAGGCAAACAGCAGGCTTGAGCCAAATCCCTCACTAGCCCTGTGATTGAAGTTAGTTCTTCTTTTATCCTCTAGGTTTACTTGAGTTTTATTTTCGTCATTGTTTTTTGGTTTTAAGACACCCCCTATTATCTAGTAATAAAGCTAATGATCGTTTGGCAAGACTGGGCTATGTAAGGCAAGCCCCACTGCACATGTGTTCCGTGCTCATTCACAGGTTTTTTTTTTAATCAGGTGCATATGAAATTCTCATGAACTGTTAAATAGAGAAAAACACCTAAAAGCATACTAGAGGTCATGGTTGAGCAAGACCACACATGTTTTCGTGACTAGTTGGAACCAAACATCTCCCCACCATTTCTATTTTCAGGATGTAAAACAATTACAGACACTGGGGTGACAACCACAAAAGGGGGCCTCTAGGGGTGTTTCTGATCTGGGGATGATTCACTACACATCTGTCCAATGCATTCCAGCTTTCTGATCACTTCTGTCCTTTATGTCCCAGTTCCCTAGATCAATGGGAGGAGGCTGTGTTCAGTTATAACTCTCCCTTTTCCTTAGGTTGAACAGTTCACTGACATCTAGAATCTATAAAGTGTACTAGTCCCATTCAGTGTGGGGCAAAAGAGATGGGTAGTGGTCCAAGACAATTAGGTACAACACAGCCTGGTGCCCCTAAGATTTCCATAGCTTATTATGTAAGTGCTGCTTAACTCAATGACAAATCCAATAAGAGAAAACAAAGACACACAAGTGGGAAGAACCCACACTCAGCAATTACTCACTCAGCATCCACTCTATTTGTTCAACATCCACCTGGCCATTGAAGGAGACACATCTGTCAAATGCAGGGTCTAGAATATAGAAAGCACTTCATAAATGTGCTGCATAAACTGGGTGTTGGGAAAAGGCCGAGATCTGAGGATCGTGGTTCAAAGCCAGCCCAGACATAAAAGTTCATGACACGCTTATCTCCAATAAACCACTCGAAAATGCCAGAAGTAGTGCTGTGGCTCAAATGGCAGAGCACTAGCCTTGAGCACAAAGAGGCTCAGTGTTAACACCCAGGCCCTGAGTTCAAGCCCATAGGACCAGCAAAAAATAAGTGCTGAAATGCATGAATGAATACAATTATTTTCTTCATTTTATTTGAAAGTCATTGAACCTACAGAAAAATATGAAGGGATTTTACAATCAACACACATAAATGTATTACCAGTTTCTGCCACTAAATTTTTTTTTATTTTCTTTATCAGATAGTCATCTATCTATGAGCTATTCATCCATCAATCTGACATATGATTTTACCAGATATATATTCTACTTAAAAATATGATGGATGCATGTGAAACAGTTACTCAGAATTTCCTCCAAAGAGTGCTAGAGACACAGACACACAGCTGGATGGAATTGAGAAGGTGCTTGTTCATTGCAACAAATTATTTGAGACTGCTTCATGGGCAAGTGGGACCTTGAAGAGTGTGTAAGATTTGGACAGCAAGAGTAACAAAAGATAGCTTTAGATGGCAGAATCCTGCAAGTAATGTCATGAGACCACCCATCCCAGAAAAAATAAAGATGATTAGCATCATTCTGACCATTATCACACTTCCATTCCTTCCTGGATAATGCTGTACAGATGCCCATGGACTCAACCCTATTATCATCAGCATTAAGGATCAAAGCTGGATGTGACTACCTAGAAAAGCTTTAGACTCTGAGGAATACACTCATCTTTTGGAGTGACTTCTAGGGGGATTCAAAGAGATTGGTCCAGAGGGATGAGATTTTCACCTAAAATGGATGTTAAGGAGAAAGATAGTACTAGGCATGCATGGGAAGTTGAATAAATGGTTAGGAAGGCAATGGTTTTGCCACTCTTTCTTGGCAGTACCGGATAAAGACCAGAAAGCTTATCTGCTTGCCTCCTGAGGAGGAAAAGTAACACAGACTTGAGAGATTTGTTGCCTAGGGAAAAAGGGAGAAAAGGGAGCAGACAGCAGAATAGGGGAGACACAGCTGATGGAGCATGAACTGACAAGCTTGCAAAATATCATTGCTCCCACTCTTCGTGCCATCTTGGAAAGAGGCTTGTGAAGACCGGCTTTAAAATGCTCCTATTGCTTCAGGTCCTTCCTGGGACATTTGCTGGTAATGGGAGTCAGACATGTCCCCAGCTGTGTTTAACAGGCAGACAAGAGAAGGCGCAGAGCAATTACTGAGTGTGTCTGCACAATTTTGAAAAACAGTCACCTGTCCTTTGGCAGGAGAGGATTTGGCTGCCTGCAGCTGGAACATTCTGTCTTGCTTTTGTTTTTCCCTTGTTTTCTCTCTCTCAGAGCTGCCCTCCTGATTCCCCTGCATTGTGTCTATGCCCTTTGAGTCATTTCCAGAGGCCTGGACCTCATCTGTTGGGGTGCATGGTAGAAGACACATATCTTCACTTGGTGGTGGTCTCATGGTCCTGTTCTAACTGGCACAGGGGCAGGAGATCTGGTGTTCACACACAAAAAATTAAATAGACACTTGTCTTGTCAATAGTCCAGCCATGCTCAACTGGGAAGAACTCATGCAAGCCAGTGGAGGGATAAACTCATTCATTTTGTAGTACTGCCTCTCTGTACTTGTAAGATGGAGAACACTCACTATTTTCACCGGCTATTAGGATCTCCATATTTATTGCTTGTTTCCTACCACTTGGGAGAAGGGAAGAGAAGCAAACAACTTCCTCCATCTGAAATGTTAAACATGGACCTGTGAAGGTTACCCTCCCCCACCTGTCCACTGGCTGTTGCAAGAATGCATAGATATTCAATGTTAGAAACCAAGTGTTTGAGGAATTTAAGCACCCATGTCAGGGGTAGTGATAAAGGATTTTGGTCAATGCCACATGACTTGTCAATGGCTGTCGAACTAGAATTATTATCTATAGAATCTTACATTGACTTTCTTACCACTGTACCAGGTGAGCTCTACTTCTATTCAAGAATCTTATGACATCTAGGTGATCTCGATCTGTCGCAGGTTCAGTACAAGCAGTTTGCACATGGAAACCTCACAATTCCACTCTGACGTAGGATTTACCCCTATTGGTTCAGTGGCTGGCCATAACTGGGAAAGCAGAACCAAGGGAGAGGCAGCCACAGCCAGCCTTTAGGATGGCACCCTCTGGTAGAAGTATAGATACAGAATAAATTCAGTGTGGTATGAGGAACGACATAGTACATACTAGCTGTGTATGGAAGTTCAAGATGAGAATGATTTGGTCAACAGGTATGAAGTTTCGTTTAGACAGATGGAATACGTTTTTGAAATCTATTGCTTAGCAGAGTGGCTGGAGTTAATGATAATATGTACCTTGAAACTGTAGTAAATTTCAAATGTTTTTGCCATAAAAAAGTGATAAGCATGCATTTGAGGAGATAGATATATTAGCTTGATTTAATCATCTGCAGTATATCAACACACTATGTTGCACCTCATACATTTTTTAGCTGTCATTATCAATTTAGAAAGCGAGGTAAGAAAAGGGGCTGTCTGATCAAGGAACCAGGGAAAGCTTTATAAAAGTTACCTTCTAAGCTGGGTGTGGGTGGTTCATGCCTATCTATAATCCTAGCTACTCAGGAGGCTGAGAACTGAGCATTGTGGTTCAAAGCATAAAGTCCCTGTGAGACTTTCATCTCCACTTAACCACTCAAACAAATGAAAGTGGAGCTGTGGCTCAAAGTGGTTGATCACCATGAACAGAATTGCTCAAGGATAGCACCCAGGCCTTGAGTTCAAGCCCCACAACTGACAACAATAAAAAAAAATGTTACCTTCCAGAAGCATGTCAGCTGAGATTTACCTTGGGAAGGCATTTCAGCAGCAGCAAGAGCATGAAGTAGGTGGTGTGTGGAATTGGGATGGAAGCAAATATCCATGACGTAGGCATTGTGTAGGGATAATGGACAGCGAGGCTGGAAAGGGAGCAGTCGCTCATATTTGTTAGAGCATAAAATCTGTGGGGCATTCTCAGAGTTCTGAATCTGGAACAATATGGTAGACTAAGATGGGCAACACACACACACACACACACACACACAAATTAGGCCATGATGACAGTGGTAGTTGAATGCTTTATTTGATGAGACACTATTTGAATTAAGTCCTCCAAAATAAGAAGAAGCCAACTCTAGAGAACATTAAAGAATTCTCTGGGTAAAGGAAAAGCAAAGGAAAGGCTCTGAGTTCAGGATAAGGGGGGCCCTTATGGAAAGAATGTGGAGTCTAACAGCAGAGAAGAAGCTGGAGCTGCTGACCCAAGGCCAGATCATAAAGAGCCTTGAAGTTCATGGAGAAGACTGAATTGTATTCCAAGTGTTCTGAAAATCTCCTGTCTGTTCTCTGGCCTCAGCCTCTGTCTTGGACCTCATCTCCATGGGAACAACTCATCTTTGTTTGCCTGTGGATATTCAGGTTTAACACTAGAGGTACCAAATCTATTGAGCACCCTTAGTTCTTTGACTTGATCACTAAGGTACTAGCACAGTTATTTAGGGTTCCTTTGTAGGCTCCTAAATAACCAAGAACAACCAGGGGGATGCATTAGAAAACAGAGGACCATTCAAAATTTCTTAGATCAAGGCTAATGTAATAAAGCTGTTCAATATTTTAAAAGATACCAACAACTTGTAGAACCATTCAGTTTATGTAAAGATGCCTTTCTGTTGAAATTTGATGATTCATTTGGATACGGAGAGGGTCATAGGCCAAAAGGCAACACCCTCTCTTGTAGCGTTGGTTAGACCTTGTATCTTTATTCCTCATTCTTCAAGACTGGAAGATACAGATTCAGAATAGCTTTTCCTTAGATAGGTGCAAAGTCTGAATAAAGATCTTGCTCCTTTAAGACTTTTTATCAAGGTAATGGAATTCATGATCTCACAATCACATAAATCACTGCCAGCCCCCTTAAGTCAATTCATATTTCTGTAGTTCGTTAGTGGCTCGGGAGGAAATTGCATTTATTATAATTGCCTCTAATTGCACCAGATTAGTGATTACAATTATTGATGGCAGCTGATTATTCATTAGCATCAAATCAATTCCCGTGCTTCCTCATTACTCAAAACAGTAACTCTGATGAGAAGAGGTTTGAAGGAGGCCTGGTCCACTTTCTTCTCTGCATGGCAGGCCTCCTCTCGTGCTGTTTCAAAACAAACACCTGAAAACAATTTAGCACTTAAAGTGACAGAGGACCAGCTTGCTTGTTCCCCATCCAATACTAAATCCTACGACCAATACTGAATAATGAAATTACAGAATCTACTAAACATCAACAAAGGATATTTGGAGGCCCCAGAATGCTTCAGATTTGCTAGCTTTCCCAAGATACCCCTCTTGGTGATGTACTTGGAAGTTCAGAGTACCCTAGACCAACTATTTTGGAATATCATTACCTAAAGTATGTAAAGAGCTATACTGACCAGACTTCTAGTTTCCTGTTGAGTCCTTACAAGCTTTGTAAAGTCAGATTTATCCTCCCTGAGTTGAAAATTACTTATATGTATATAAACAAGCTGTGAGAACTTCTCAGCTACTTGTTCACCACTCTACGCTATCATTTGGAAGAGGTCTTCAGAAAAGAACCCAATGAATATTTAAGGAGTGAAGGCATGAGAACACTTCTAGAAGTGTGGTGAGGGCTGAATTAGATCATATATTTAAAAGAGCTAGCATACAAGAAAAGAAGTTGCTCTGTAAACATTCCTCCTTCTTTCCCCTTCTATTTAACTTCCTCTATCCACTAATATCTAATTATCTTCATTTTGTGTGTATATGTATGTGCATGCTGGTCCTGGGGCTTGAACTTAGGGCCTGGAGGTTGTCCCTATTAATCTTTGCTCAAGGCTAGCACTCTACCACCAGAGCCACAGCTCCACATCTGTCTTTTTTGGACTTTTCTCTTTGTACACTGGATCAGAGTTACTGAAAGTATGGGTCCTGTGTCTTCTTGCCAGTAAATGCTACTGCATTTTTGACAGAGCAACTTCCAAAACATGTATACTTCATTCATGCCAGACTTTGACTCTAAATTTCTAGATAGATAAGCAAATATTGACTTTGAAGAGCCCACAACCAAGTGAGTTGTCCATTCTCTTTCCATGTTTTGTTTTCATGAAAGGATGTACAGGTCTAAAAGGATGGAAACCCAGCTTGGTTTGGAGGGTGATAGAGGCAGATTTTGAAGTCATCTAAACATCTATCTCCCAGTGTAAATTTCCAACAGAGGGATTATCACAGTAAGACAGAAACAAGCCACTTTGCATCTTAACTATGAATGTCTATGTGACCGAACCATGGCAATGACAAGGGTGTGTACTGTTGACCAGATGCCCCATGGATCAAACCTCTCTGATTCAGGCCTGGGAGGTACAGACTCTCTCTTAGCAGCTGAGATCTCAGCAACATGGACTTGTCTAAGAATGTTTCTCTGGGGTCTCTATAAGATCTTCTAGTTTCTTGGATGACACAGAGTCTTACCTTGCCTTTTCCATGGTTTTCCACTTGACCAAATCTACCCTATGTTAGTGTCCTCATCTATCAGTGCTCCAAACTTTTTCATGAACCTCCCCGTCCCTTTAAGATTCAGTTTAGTGAAGCATTAATGCCTACAGGCAATAGAGGCTATTGATAATTACCTACACTGAGAGTCCCCTTCTGCCTGTACAGAAGAATGAGGGAAGTGAGATGAAGAAAAGAAGAAGGAAGAAGAGTAGGTGAAGAATGGGTAGCCATTCTTTCTCAAGAGGACTTTGTCATACATGAATTCCAAGGCTGATTTTTCTGGCTGCTTAAACTTGACCCCTGCAGTGCATCTTATCCAAACTAGCTCCTCTAGGACAGAAAATAAGCAATGTAAAATACAAGGCCTAGAAGTTAGAAAACACATTTCTGGTACCCTTCCCTTTTAGCCTTGTCCACAATTGTCAACAATACTGCAGCCATTAGGAAAGTAGAGGCATGCAGCTTCCTTGAATAGAAGGAACTTATCACCTATCTCAGGTCTCTTCAGCATTCATTCATCTGAGCCAGCAGAAGCACTGGCATTTTCTCCAAACATTAGTGTTCCTAAGTTCCTGGCCACCTAAATATACAAGAGGAAATGAATCCTCTTCTCTAGCTGACTGGTTCCTCTACCTGCCCTGTCTTCTACATGAGGATAGCTCCTATTATGAAGGATGATCTTTTAGAGAGACAAAATATACAAGCATAGTATGGCTTCCAGAGAAGAGCAGGATGCACATACTTCATCATGGATCAGAACACTGGGTAAGACCTTCTCAATAATACCTTTTCTTGACAATTGTGTATACTCCCAACTTTGTTTCCCACATTTGCTGAAGCACACTCACTCTTCTAAGGGCAACAAAACACTGGCCCCCTGGCTTGTGCTTAGTGACTTTCTGATGGCTGCCTACAGTGGCTAGAATCAGAGGAAAAGTTCTATCTGATGACTGGGCATTACCAGAGTTTAGGTTCACTGGTTTTGAAAGCCCGCTAGTTGATCCCACGGGAGTTGGGAAGAAGCCGTACTTCCATTTTCTTTAGCATAGGACCTCCTAGTTCTGAAGTTCCAGAAAAGCACAGGTCAGAGTCCCCTTCTCTTGCCCAGCCAGCTCTGTCAGCTGGCACCTGTGGCCCTGCATTTTCCTGGTAACAGTTGTTAAATGAGTCCCAATCTAGCCGCTTATGCAGGATGGCTGTGCAGTCAGAGCCTTCATCCTTATGGCAGGCACATTAATGCCAAGTTTGCTCATTCTAATTAATAACAGTCAGTAAACACCAAAGAGAGCTAATGATGATTACAGGCCGCAGCTCCTGCGTGTTAGCAAACACGCCAGGCAGGTGGCCTCTCCTCCCTTCCAGCAAAGAGGCTGGGTCTGGTTCTTACAGAGATGCCTTACCCCTCAAGGCCTCAGTGGCTCTTGAGTTATTTCTCAGTCTATGTCCTAAATGTATGTGTGTGTGTGTGTGTGTGTGTGTGTACATGTGTGGGTGTGCATGATAACATATATCATATATAACATAATATATAGTATATAATATATAAATATCATATATCAAACATATATAATCTATAGCATATTATATATTATACAATTGCCAAAAACATAATATAATTTTGGGATATGGAGTCCCTGTAGGTTGATCTCCTGGAAAGGATTGGTGTTACCTTTGGGACCAGATCACTAAGGAAAAAGAATTTTACTTCTTTAGGTTTCCTGTCCTTTCTCCCTGCGTTTGAGCAAAACAATGCTTTTACCTACTTTATATATTTTTTCAATCTCAAACTAACACAATCACTCTGAAAAGTTAAACGACTGCATGGGTTTGTTAGGAGGAAAGGCAGGAGCACCCTACTGGAAGACAGCATGGAATCCCCTTGGTTTAGCTGTCCACCTTCCTCATTGCTCCAAGATCCCTTTCTTCCAGAGGCTCCCATTGAGAATAGTCTTTTCTGTTCCTAGAACATAAATATTTTCATTCTGCTTACTATTTATTCTTGTTGTAAATCCGTCATTCTTTGACCATGTTTTTCTCCATCAACTCTCTAGACTTCTTCTCATCCAATGGAAAAAAAAAAAAAAAATATATATATATATATATATATATATATATATATATATATATATATATATATATACATATATATGGGGCTTTAACTCTGGGCCTTGGTGCTGTCCCACAGTTCTTCAGCTCAAGGCTAGTGCTCTACCACTTGAGCCTTAGCGCCACTTCTGGTTTTCTGGTGGTTAATTGGAGATAAGAGTCTCACAGACTTTCCTGCCTGGGCTGGCTTTGAACCACTATTGTCAGATCTCAGCCTCTTGAGTAGGTAGGGTTAGGCATGAGCCACTGGCACTAGGCTAGGACTATATTTTTCTAGTTCCAAGAAAGCAAATGAGGAAGAATTTTGCTCCATGGAGCCACAGAGGGTAGCCTTCTGTTGGAATACATTTTTTTCTTAAGTTTTAGGCCTTGGGATATAAATACAAATCAACATCTCATGTGCAAATTGGACTTCAGCCAGAATTTCATCCTTTCCAGTATGATCCCTGCTTCGTGGGAGATGCAGAGAGCAGATCTGCTGGCCTACGGGATCCTCCTCAGGGTGGCTGCTTAACCCAGGTCAATCCCAGAGTCTAAACATGAATTCTGGACACTCAATAAAGTAGTAGTGCAGATGTGGGCACAAGCATTCCAGGGATTGGGGTAGGCAACTGTGACATCAGAATCTTATTCACACCTTGATTCCTCCAAAGACCTCAAGCTCTTTGCCCTCTGTAATTATCTTACTAACTTCTTCCCTCTTATAAATAATTGCCCATTTACAATGTTACATTGGTAATATTTCTTGTTATTGTCACCAAAAAGTTCAAACAATGAAAATAGTATACAGAACTATGTAAAACACTATCAATTTTAGAATGATAATAAACAGTTCCATGTTAAAAACATTGAGTGTGACTAGAATGGCTTACCATGTTATTGTCTTTTTAAATACATGAAAATGTTTTCTCTCTGTTTCTTTGTCTTCTTTCTTTTTTTAAATGTGCTTAATCTTTCCTCCAGTTTTTGTATTCACCTGTTTTTCTATCTCATCTTTCTTTCTTTTCCTTTTCATCAAAGCAAGGAACTAGAGGACATCTCTACATTTGACCCACCACATTTCACCTACCCATAATACACACATGCATCCATCTAGCCATCTATACATCCTTCTATGCATCCATCTGTGCATGTATGCATGCATCCATCCGTTCTCCCCACCAACATTCTCTAAGTTTACTTTTCATCAGTCTTTGTGCTACATTCTCAGATGAGAGTATTCCCAGCTTTCAGGCAAGAGGAGAGCAAGCACAATTAACTTCACAGGGGAAGCTGTGGGGTTAAAGAAGAGGCCAGCAGATCTATGAAAGCATCTCTGGAAACTTTCATAGAACAAGTGATTGCTGGTTGGATATGAAAATATGTTGAAGGTGTCATCCAGAAGGAGTGAGAGGCATGGGTCCAGGGAGAGCACAGAATTTTAGAGAGAGGGCAAAAGTTTGGTGGCAGGAAATGACCCAGAAAAATGTGAAAACTGAAAATAATCTAACCTGGAAAGTGGCAATGAGACAATGAACGAGGGAATGGCTGCTAAATTGGATCATCAGGAGCCTGGCAAGTGGTGAAAACGGCACACAGTTTTGCATATGGGTAGTTAGCTTAGAGTGCAGGAAGGGGAACATTTACATTTTATTTCATATCCTGCTGTTGTATTTGAATTTTTATACCAAGAGCATGTTTTACTTTTATTTAAAAGAAACAGGAATGACACAGGGCTTCATGCACCTTATTACAGGATTAGATCTTTGCTTTTTGAGAGCAGAGAGGTCCGGAAGGGTTTTTAGCAGGACAATGGTGGGATGAAGATCACATCACAGAAGCCCTTACTCTGAAACAGGGTGTGTTTTGGCTATGCTTTTCTATAACAGACCAAACCAGTCTGTTTATCTTTCCTTGGTTGACTTTATCTTTTGTTTGTCTGTGACTCTCCACAGAAACAAGGTTGCCGGCAAGACTCTCCATGCTGTTCCTCATCATTGTCATTTATCCCACTCATCCAACCTAGCTGCCTTCCTTTTCACATTTTGCACACCAAGGATTTCTGTTAAAAGCTGAAAACCCACATAAAGCTACATTATGCTTTGTTATTGTTTTTGTTGTTTGCTGGTCCTGGGGCTTGAACTCAGGGCCTGGGCACTATCCCTGAGCTATTTTGCCCAAGGTTAGTGTTCATATCACCAGAGCCACAGCTCCACTTCTGACTTTTATGGTGTGCACTTAATTGGAGTTAAGAGTCTCACAGATGTTCTTGCCCAGGCTGGCTTTGAACTATGGTCCTCAGATCTCAGCCTTCTGAGTAGCTAGAATGATAGGCGTGGGCCACCAGCACCTGGCTTCCCTTACAATTTTAGACTCTGAAATGGAGTGGTGGGGAAAGTTGTAGATAGGACCATTACCACCCTGCTCTGGCTCAAGCCTGTGCATATTGCCCAGCTCTTCTCCTTCTCAGCTGATCCATCCAGTAGCACTGTTTCATGGAAGCAAAGGAGACCCAGCAGCTACTGTAGCTGCTTGGACCACTGGGGGATGTAAATGTTTTAACTATGACAAGCATCACAGCATGGCCTCTGCAAAATGCCCAGTGACCTGGGAGAGAGTGTCTAATATATCATCCTGGGATGTGTGAGGAGAACAGAAAGCCTTGGACAACCCTTTCTATTTCAATTGATTTTCATGCTCTCCCATTCATCTTCTAAACTGGACCACCAGGCTTCAAGTGTCTGAGGTCAGGTATAGGGAAAAGCCCTCTCTCTGTCTTCACCCTTTCCAGTGCCCTTGTCCTTTGAGCCTTGGTGGAGGTTCCTCCCTCCCACATGTATCCCCTGTTCCTGTGCTTCCATTCTGTGAAGGTCATTTCCTGCTCCTCTCCTAAAGAAGCCTTCCCAAATATTTTAGCTTCCAACATTCCCCTCATCCTTCAACTCTGAGAGATCTCATGACAGAATCTGACCCTATAGCCACATCTGTCATGTTCTTGGATTCTGCTCATCATACCCATTTCTTTTCTTGGAAATCTTTAAAGGGGAACCAGTATTTTTAGGTCTTTGGCATCTCTGAACCTCATATCAAAATCCAGCTGATTAGCCTTGCACCTAAGGGCACTTGAGTAAGATCACAAGCCTGTTTCCAATCACTCCATGTAAAACTAGAAGCCAGGTGCCAGTGGCTCACACTCATAATCCTACCTACATATGAAGCTAAATCTGGGAATCATGGCTGGAAGACAGCTTCGGCAAAGAAGTCTGTGAGACTTTTATCTCCACCTAACAATCAAAATGCCAGAAGTGAAGCTGCGTGTGACTCAAGTGGTAGAGCATCCGCCTTGAATGAAAAATCTAAGGGACAATGCCCATGCCTGAGTTCAAGTCCTAAAGGAAGAGGTAGATTCTTGGAAAGAAGCAGAAAGGCTTAATTCAACATATACTATACACATACTCATTAAGGTGACATTGGACAAGTTCCTAATTTAAATGTACTTCCTTTTCCATGATGTAAAATAAGGATAAATAATACTCCTCTGGGAATATTAGCAATTGTTAAATTAAATATGCAAAGCAAATAACTCAGGATTTAGACTTTACTAAGTAGCTAATAAATCTTAATTCCTTTCCTTCTTTAATCCTTGCAAGTTTTTTTTTTTTTTTTATCCCTAAGGCCACAAACACGTTTGCCTCCACCATCATTCTAAGTCCATCCCACCCAGGAGAAAAACAACCCTCAGGCAGTACATCCAGGTGTTGCCTCAAGGAATGAGTCAGGAGTTGGCAGAAAGGAATAAAATAGAAGATATCCTATCTCCCTAGAAAGGAGGAGTAATGCTTGATCATCTTATTATATATTCATAGTAAGTTTTTCCTCCCCAGAGACTCAGTGCTATGTAAATGTTCAGTTATAATAATTATGATAACATTTAGATTAAATGTGATGCTAACAAGACTTCATGAGATACAAAAGTTTGCTGATTCTCCCTGGAATGGGTTTAAGCAAGGTCAGTTTCCCCCTTCTGAACTTTCTAACCTAACCCAAAAATATTGCTTGGGAAGGGAAGATGGAAGGTTTGAGGATGACAGATGTTGCTTTATTTATATATGATAAATATCAAATACATCCATTGCCTTAAGGTTTCATAACATATCTGAATCCAGCAATTAGTACATACATCAAATGACAACACAAGCCCATAGCAAACCTTTACTATGAACTAAATATTTAAAGACAGTTACCAAGTCTTTAAGAATTTAGGACCTCAACTCCAAAAGGAACTGTAAGAAAGTAAGAAAGCTAACTGCACTCTCAGTGGGAATGTAAACTAGTTCATATATTCTGGAAAGCAGTATAGAGATTCCTCAAAAGACTATACATAGAGTTACCCTATTATCCAGCAGCCCACTTCTGGACATTTAACCAAATGGTCACAAACAAGGCAACACTAAAGCTACCAGCACAACTATGTTCATTGCAGCAATATTTACCATAGCTAAGATGTAACCAAGCCAGATGCTCTTCAGATGAGTAGACCAAGCAAATATGGTATATATTCAGAATGGAATTCTATGTTTTCATTGGAAAGAATGTCATTGCCCCATTCATAAGAAAATGGAAAGACTTGGAAAAAAACACACTAAGTGAAATAATCCAGACCCAAAGAAACATAGGCTCATCTGTAATAATTAGTATATGCTAGAATAGTCTTAGCAGAGGATCACAATAGCTCAATAGCTATGTACATATCACCATATAAAATGATGCTAATCAAAATGAACTCCAAGATATAGAAACAAGAGGGGTTTTTTAAAATTGTTTTTGGTTTTAATGTACTGTGTGAAATTATTTCAATTTTTGTTCATTTTTTCCTTTTTCCTTTGGTTTATCCCTTGTCACTGTTTTTAATTTTGGTACCCTGTGTCTTGTAGATATGTTTATCTGATTTGGGGAAGGGAAGGGGAATAACAAAATGGTAAGGCAAAGGACAAATGGTGAACCAATGCAACAGTATTACTCACAAGATGCTGGCAATGGCCTTTACAACTTGGTGGGGGGATGGGAGTTGGTGGAAAGGAAAGTGGGAGAAAATAAGGGAGGGGGTAACAGTGTTTGACAAGAAATGTACTCATCACCTTATTTATGTATCTAACTCCTCTGCACATCATCCTTACAATAAAATAAAATAAAATAAAAAATAAGAAAGCTACAATCTTATAGCCAATAACCATATTGCCCTTAAAATGGAGTCTCTGAATGTAGAATCTATATCTTTTTTTTTTTTTTGGTCTGTCATGGTGCTTGAACTCTGGGCCTGAGCACTGTCCCTTACCTCTTCAGCTCAAGGCAAGCACTCTACTACTTGAGCCACAGTGCCACTTCTAGAATCTATATCTTTATAGATACATATTTATAAATATCTGTGGTGTTTGTGCATATGCCATTGTTTAAAGAATGAATGAACCAACCAAAGCAAAACTTATTACCTCTACCATTTACTGCACTTCTTCTTGTAGTCAAGAAGTGATATCCAAAAAGTATAGTAACAGTTTAGTGGCAGACTGGAGAAAGACACCTTAACTCTTTGTGTAATATTCTCAGATCTCATTTTAGATACTATTACTGAAGAATGGAGGCCTGGAGCCTGGGACCTTTAATTAGGAAGAATTCCTATGTTTACCTATGATGACACTTTCTGAGAACTGCTCAGCATACTGTGATCTGTTGAGTCAGGAAATTTGCCTCTGGGCTCACACACTGTGAAGAGGAAACTTAACTCAAAGGAGTTCTAAACTGCTTTAGCCAGAAGGAGAAAAAGCCAAAGGGTTATCAACTGCATGTCATATGCCAAGGGCTAGGCTAAATCTTTCATATATGTAATCCCACAATGAGCCCAGGGAGGTGATTCTATCTTTGGCTTTTCAGGAAAACAAGAGGATCTGAAGTTTTCTCTCTGAGAAAGTGAAATCATCTATTGCCAATCACAAAGGCTGTGCTCCCTAGGACTACAAGCTTTTTCCCCAAATGTTCATGTGCCTTGGACAGTGAGAAAGGGTGTTTAGGCAAAGACATTCATTCTAGGGGAAGTCATTGAAAGCAATTATATGCAGCTGAAAGAGAGCAGGGAGGGGGCGGGGGGACTTCACTACGGAAGATGTAGGGAAAAATTCACATAAGGAAATTAAACTCTTCCCCAAAGATGATTAAAATCCTCATACTAACAATGAGGACCCATCTTTCAAATTACAACCCACAGTTAAGGTGACATTTTTTTTCCTAAGCATGGATGCGTATATGCTATTATAAACTGTAACAACTTGTGTTTCATACACTGCAGGACAGACTCATGTGTATATTGCTCCTGGGATGGTGTGAAGCTTGGGATTGCTGGATCCCAAAAGATCAGGGATCCATGAATATTCCCAAAGTAACAGTAATAGCATATCAATATTATTAATAATAATAACAAGAACAAAGATACTAGATAAAGTGACAAACTGCTGTATACACATTACAATGTATTCATTAACCCCCCTCCCCATCCTGTAAATAAACTCTCTGAAAAGACACTAGTCTACTTCTTTTCTAGATGTGAGAGCTGAGACCTAGAATGTGAAATAACTCATTAGTGTCCTGCAGCTGGCAGCAACACCACTGAATTCACACCCAAACTGTTGATTGTGGATTTTTTTTCTTCTTAGCACTTCATGGGGTCAAAGAGATGAGGGAAATCCAAGATGACCTTTAGAGAATATAGCTATAGCTTTAGAAAAAAGCTAATAGCTCATAAAGGAAAGATTTCTGGGGTAGCCTAGTAAGTACCTGCCAGAAATACACAAACAAAAACACCAGTTAACATTGATTATCAAGAAACCCATCTTGTGTGGAAATATTGGGAGAGATTCCTCAAGATCTCATGATTAAAATGATCAAAGAAGTGTGAGAACATGGCATCTATTATTTCCTCAGAAGTCCTGTAGTTGAGCAGTCACTTTGTTAAAACCATGGTGTCTCAAACACATGGAACCACAAGCCTATTCTTCTACCATGCTTCTTGTACATCTTCTATTATCATCCTTAGAGAAGGACAAGAATGATTTGTCAAGGACCTAATTCTGTAGGTAAATTGCTTATTTTGATCATCTTTTACCTCTCTGTTCTGCCTTTAAGAGGCCTGGCAGATGTCCTCTGGGAGCGAGGGGCACAAACAAGAAGGTATGACCAAAATAGCAAATCCTAAACCTCAGGTAAAGAAGTCAGCAGGGAGCCACAGCCACTTAGGTGATACGGCACAGAAAAAGATTTTGAAATCAAACTCTCACATCCAGACCACCACATCTAGATGTAATGTAACAGAGGGTCAGCCTCTTTGGCTACCTGTTGCAGCTACACAACTGGTAGGGAAAGTGAAGTTTTCTACTGGCTGAGACTATGAAAATATGATTTGACAACCTAGTAGATGCCAAACACAAGGGACTTACACCAGAATTGTGTAAAAAATGGACCTCATAAGCTAGTTTAGATTGTTAAGATCAGAGACAAGCCAATTAAGACAGTGAAATGAAGCCGGGCACCTGGTGGCTCACACCTGTAATCCTAGCTATTCATGAGGCCGAGATCTGAGGCTCATGGTTCAAAGCCAGCTCAGGCAGGAAAGGCTGTGAAACTCTTATCTCCAATAAATCACTAGAAAATCAAAGTGGCACTGTGACTCAAGTGGTAGAGTGCTAGTCTTGAGCTAAAGAGCTGAAGGACAGTGCTCAGGCCCTCTAGAGTTCAAGCCCCATGATTGACAAAAAAAGGAGATGCTAAGACATATGCAAAAGGAAGATAAGAAAGAAGGAAAGAAGGGAGAAGGGAAGTAGGGGTGGGGAAGAAAGGAAGAGAAAGGGAAATAATGGAGGAGAGAATAGAAAAAGAACTGAATGCTATGGAATTGTGGTAGGCCTCCCACAGAACTAAAGGGAATATAGATGGGTGCTGTCCCTTTGGAAAATAGTTTGATTTTTCTCTGTCAGAGCTTTTTTCTACATACCTTCTGATGTAGAAATTATACTCTGAGTTACAAGAAATGTATATACATATATATACCGGTGTGCTAGAATGTTCCTAGAAATAGCCTTGAGAGTGAAACAATGCAATGAGCCCATCATAGTAGAATGAAGACATGTCTTACAATATATTCATTCAATAGCATGTCAGATAACATTGAAAACTGGTCAACTCCAAGTACACACGAAGAAAGGATGACCTACATAAGGGAAATAGCCAGATATAAACATTCCAAAGCAGACAATATTATATACATGTTCAGAAATGCATACCAGAGAACAAAACACATACCTTGAAAGCCAAAGGAAACAAACAAACAAATAAAAAGAAATTGTCATGGTAATATTCCAGACACAGTTTAGTAATAACTGTTTTTGTGTAGCTATGATAAAAAAAAATACCTAACCCAAACAAGCTAAAGGGGGAAAGATTTATTTGTTCATGATTGCAGAGGTATGAGTCCATCATGGCTGGGAGGTGTGGCAGGGCAGAGAAGTTCACATCATGGCAGCCAAGAAGCAGAGAACAGAAACACAGAAAGTGCCCAAAGCAAAATATATCTTCCAAGGACCAAGTTCCAGTGACCTACTTTCTCCAGCTACATCCCAGTTTCTACCCTTTACCACTTGCCAATAATCTCAACACATTATGAATCCATCAAGAGATCAAGGCATTCGTTTTGGTCTAAGCCCCCATGACCTGGAAACTCCATCACAGACACACTCAAAAATGTGTTGACTGATCTCCTCACAATTACGGTTAGTGAGGAAGGGCAGTTTGTGATTCAAGAACTAGTTAAGGAAAACTTGAGAGTCTAGGGTGCTGGCAAGGTCCCTTTTCTGTCTGGATGGTGGTTATGTAGGTCTTCAGTTTGTAATAATTTATCAAGCTGCCCTTTTGAGTTTAATTCACTTCTTATATATTGTGTATTCAAAAAATATCTAGAAAAAGTTAAATAACATAAATGTGAATACAGACTGATTCTATTTTTCTGAGTGCTAGGCTTCATTGAGGGACACACAGATACCTTGGACTCTGAGGATTGTAACATTTCTGCCATTCAAGACCAACTCTTTCCTTTCATTTTCTAATTTTACAAATGGCCTCTGGGATTCCGGAACTCAATCTGCCTGCTCCATCTCCCAAACTGTCTGTGTCCAATAAATTCCTAAACTTAATTTATTTCTCCCCTAATACATTATGGAAATGTATGTTCGCCCTTCATACCCACTACCAAAACCTTAACACTTCATAGTTTCTAGTCTGTATCACACACTCACTTCCAGTGTTAGGCTATAAAATTCCTATTCTCTATCCGTGTAACTTTATTTGCTTCTCTGTTCGCAGGGACCCTCCTCAAGTGAAACTATTATCAAGTTATATCATAGTTAAGACTGTCACCTCGACTTCATCAGCTCTTCTTTTTATGATTTTAGCAGATCACCTTTATTGAGATTTTGTTGATTATCAGGCCCTTGTGTCATCATACTGACCTACCTGTCTCATTTTTATACTCATATAGACCCTTTCTTGGCTTAGTCATACCTATATCCACAGTTTTAGGGCAATGTTTGGCATAAAATATGCTCTCAATATATATTATTGAATGAATGAGTACATAATGGGTAACTTTATTGATGAACCTGTAATAGTTTAAAGATAAATTTGTCTTATTTTGTGGCATATCAATTTTTGTTGATGCAAATCAACATTTAGTTACATAAGACTTTTGCCAAGAAAGATCAAGATCTTCAGGGATGTACTAATTTATAACCGAGTGTTGCTACAAATATACTTCTATGATATGGAAAAGTTACAAATATACTTCTATGATGTGGAAAAGTTACTTAGAACATTTTCAGATATAAACGCACACATGTACAACACAAATGTATACATGTGCATTCATACACATAGGTGTGCATATGTGTATAGACACGTACACACGTGGATCACACACATCTACGCATGCACTCATACACACACATACAAAGGAATAACAAGAACCCGCACATCAGCTGGGCACCAGTGGCTCACACCTATAATCCTAGCTACTCAGGAGGCTGAGATCTGAGGATCGCAGTTTGAAGTCAGCCTGAGCAGAAAATTCCCCATGAGACTCTTATCTTCAATTAACCATTCAAAAACTGGAAGTGGCACGGTAGCTCAAGTGGTAGAGCTCTAGCAAGCACAAACAGGCTCAGAGTCAGCCTCCAGGCCCTGAGTTCAAGCCCCGCAACAGACTAAAAACAAACAAAAAAACCAAACCAAAAAAACTCCCACACATCTTCTAAATTATCAATATGTGTTCAACATCATCAATTCTGCAGATATCATCAAAAGAGCATAAATACAAAAAAAAATGTTCCTAATCTATAGTCAAGGTTGGTTTATACCTTGTGCCATTCTGTTTGGTTTCCTAATAGCTGATTCTTTTTTGTTTTTGTTTTTTTTGGTCTGGTCGTGGGACCTGAACTCTGGGCCTGGGCATTGTCCCTCAACTCTTCAGCTCAAGGCTAGCACTCTACCATTTGAGCCACAGTGCCACTTCCAGCTTTTTTTTCCTGCTTATGTGGTGCTGAGGAATCGAACCCAGGGCCTCATGCATGCAAGGCAAGCGCTGTACCATTGAGCCAATGTCCAAGCCCCCTAATAGCTGATTCTTAGGTGGAAGCCAGTACAAGACTGAGTAAAATCCCCTTAGTTGGTATGGCTGCCTGCCCCTCTGATTAAATCTGAGGTATAATAGGCTCTGTGGAGAGTTCGAATAGTATAACTCTTTCGAAAGACTAAGTCAAAGCCCAACAAAGTAAGTATCAGGAAGTGAGTACTTGCAAGAGGTGAATGGGGCCAAAGCGGGAGGGGTAGATGAATGAAGGGGGAAGGGGGGAGAATTCAGTCAATTCATTGTATATATCACAAAATTCATTGTATATATCACAAAATTAAGAAAAATAAGAGAAGAGATGAGTCGAAGAGGGTTGAAAATGTTGAAAGAATGACAAAGATCAAGATGCATCATACACATAAACTGCTTTGTTAAATGGCAAAAAAATTTCCAATTCATATTCTAAAAATACTAAGGAAAGTGAGAGAAGGGGTGGGTTGGGAGGGGTGGGCGAGACTGTTGAAAGGGGTGGCATTGATCGAGATGCTTCTGCATTCATACCCTGCCTTGTTGAATGGCAGTCCTTTGTATGCTACTTAAAGATAATGAAAGTATTCAAAAAATGTATTGGAAACCATCTGGTAAAGAAGCAATATCTTTGGAATCCATCAGTGGTTCTCGGGTCACTCATTGATGATGGTGATGAGACGGGTCCTACATCAAAGCCATCAGAGATGCAGGTGAACAGGAGAAGTAACTGTCAGTGCTGAATTGCCGCCTATCCCCAGTGTTTGCAGCCGTGCTGTGCCCGAGTCCAGGTAGATTAGGAGTGAGCAAAGCAGTCTGTTCTCAGGCTGCTCTTGTCTCTGTTCCCTGGCTCTTTCTTCACTTCTATCAGTTGGTCCCTGATCAATTGGCAGCTTCTATTTTCAGGTGCTCTTTGGGGAAAGGAATGTTTTTAGCTCCTGCCCAGGCAGGAAAGGCCCCTGCTCCTGCGTTCTCTTTTCTTTGTCAAAATTGTCCTCTAGGAGGCTGACAACCCCATGGGGCACAAAATACACTTTCTCTCATAGTGTCACTTCCCCAGGGTAGGAAATGACTTAATGGAAAAGAAAAAAAGTAAATGCCTAGGAATGACAGTACATGTGGAACCCCCCAGAACCAGGCCCCAGAGGGGGTGAGCTGTTGCCTTTGTGATGGCTGGAGGCTCCCAGGCCTGCCTGCGTTTGCACCCCCAGAGGAAGGCAGCAGTCTCCAAGGGAACAGAGGAGGAAGAATGTCTCTTGAATTCATCAAAAAATGTTAGCATAGTGTTTTGTGAATGGAAGCTTGTGTTCTGAGACTTCTCAGGGTGGAGAACAAATCCTGGGAACTGATTTCAAACAGAGATGGTAGTTGGGGAATAAGTAAGAACCCAATGCAAGTGGCAAGATTAGAAACTGAGTGCTTCTGGTGTCAACCTCTCATCCAATCCCAAGACACCTTGCTGTGTCAAGAACAAAGCCCTTAAAACCAGAAAGTTACCCCCAGTTTCTGCCTTCATGTCCCAGAGAGGATGATATTGTCAATCACTACACACAGGAAAAATAACCAATTCTATACAGAGTACATGAAAAGAAGAGTATTAAATTTTAAACCTTCAGATTGCGCTTTTATAGGAAATGATATTTAACAGTGGCTAAGTCAAGGTACATGAATTTAACGCCTGATTCTTCCACTTCTCCATTGTAAATTTCTCAGCAAATCACTTACACTCTGGGGGGGGAAAAGATTGTACAAGTAGCACCAACCACATGGGAAATTTTAATAGTTAAGCAAAAATGTATGTCTTAGAAAGCCGTGTTGTAGGTGTTATTTATTTTTACTTCAATATTCTGGGGATGAACCCTAACAATAAGATAATATACGGACTGTCTCAGTGTGTGCATGCTTGCATATAAATATGTGTGACTGCAACAGGAGATTCTAGGTGATTTCTAATCTGTGTTTTCATAGAAGTGGTGTTCTGTGACAGACAGAGGCAGCTCATTGCAGTGTTTGAAGGAAATATTTAGGGTAATCTCCCCAGCTAAGCCACTTACCTTAAGGAGGAAGGAAGAATCTATGCTTAAAACAGAGTAGCTGGAGTTGTTGCATATGGCTAGAAGGCTGGGATGTGCTCTATGAACAAGGAGTTGTTTCATGAATGGAGTAACTTGGCTCAAAGGAATGAAGGGGCTGGAGCTGTTTCTCAGACACTGAGTCTCTGTTAACATCAATCAATGAATGAATCAAACAACTGATTGATCAATTATTCAGCAGAGCACAATTCAGAGAACAATAGCCATGACCTCACCTTGTAAGTGACTTCCAATGCCCATGCAACTCTTTTCCTTCAAGAAGCCCTGGTTCCTTGACCTAAAATCCATTCAGGTGATTCCCAGGTTATGGTGGCTAAACTTAGCAATTTCTCAGCTTTAAGGTGAGGTGAAATACACCCACACAACCATACTGCTTTTCATTTTCAGTAGAAGATTCACTAAACAGCATGAAATATTCAACACTCTATGATGAGATAAGCTTTGTGTTAGATGACATCTATGTAGGCTGATATATGTGCTCTGAGCATATTTAAGGCTACACTCTGATATACATAGATTAGGGGTATTAAGTGCATTTTGAACTTAATGATATTTTCAATTTAACCATATCTTCCACTTTCAATAGACTTATCAGGACATAGCCTTGTCATAAATCAAAGGGCATTTGGAATAGATTTGTCTCATTTCTAATCAAGGCCCATTTTAAAATTACCTTGGTCATGTTTTATCAGCTCTGCTATGTGAAATATTGGAAACAGGCTTTGGTTTGGACCATCAGCTCTATTAGCATGGGGTACCATGTTGTTGATACACTTGTGCCTTATGCAATTGGATGCTTCTTGGGGAATTGTGATAGAGCCAACAGTGAGGTGCAGGGTCAGGTGGGAATGAGAGCCTGCATCTGTGAGACAATATGCAATGTCAGCTTAAGTCTGGAATATAGCAATAACAAAGCACCATAGGCCAGCATACCACTAGTGAGCATCAAGTAGCTGAGCTGTGATGGGTCATACAGTTGCTGCTGGCTATAGACTCTGCGGTAAGGCCATTGAAAAGGAGAAAGATAAATTTATCAAGGATTTTTAGTAGGATCGGGAGTACTCCATCCTGAATTGCCCTCCATCAATCTATTCTATGGAGTACTGGTGACAAAGAAAGCCTGCCAGTATCAGAAACTAGCTCAACCTAATATTGCCAGAACCCATTTACTTACAAGTAATTTTCGAGAAACTGTTACCTTGGGGGTAAACTGAAACTCAAAACACCTATGTTCTTCCCCAAATTAAAACCCGGAACCCAAGTATAAAAGATTGAACTCCTGGGGCTGGGAAGGTAGCTCAGCGGTAGAGTGCATGCCTTGCAAGCATGAAGCCCTGGGTTCGATTCCTCAGCACCACATAAACAGATAAAGCCGGAAGTGGCTAGCCTTGAGCTGAAGAGCTGAGGGACAGCGCCCAGGCCCAGAGTTCAAGCCTCATGGCGGGCAAAAAAAAAAAAAAGATTAAAAAAAAGCCGGGCGCTGGTGGCTCACGCCTGTAATCCTAGCTACTCAGGAGGCTGAGATCTGAGGATCGCGGTTCAAAGCCAGCCCGGGCAGGAGAGACCGTGAGACTCCTATCTCCAATAAACCACCAGAAAACCGGAAGTGGCGCTGTAGCTCAAGTGGTAGAGCACTCGCCTTGAGCTGAAGAGCTGAGGGACAGCGCCCAGGCCCAGAGTTCAAACCCCACGACCACACACACAAAAAAAGATTGAACTCCTGTTGGGTGGGGTTCAGACTTTAAAGTAGGAGCTTTTCTGAGCCTGCTGGCATAATAAATCAGAGTCCTTCAACTCTCTGAGTACCTCTTGCTTCTTCCTATAATATTTTTCACAACACTAATATGCACAAGAGAAACAACCTGAAGTATATGCTACTTCATATATGGGTCCAGCCACTTGAGACACATAACACTGAGTATGGGGATACTGAGGCCCACCTGACCTTGCTGAAACTCCAGAGACCTTGATTTCAGGTAGTACCTATGGTTACAGCCTAGAAGCACCAGCATCCCTTGTGACTCTCTCCAGTGATGGTCCTCTATTTGGTGACTCTTTATGGCCTTCTGCACATGTGGCATGCCCACTTGTGGATTAAGGAACATGGCCCTGAAAGTATCTGTACCTCTCAGCAGCTTTTGGATTATTCAGATTATTGTTGATTTAAAGAATAGTGGGACCAGCTCTCTCCTTCCTTTTATATTAAAATGCTACTGATTTGATTATTCCAAAACACCAGCTGCCTCTTCTTTTTCCTAAACCCACAAATCCATTTTGTTCTTAAACTAGTATATATGCTCATTTTTCCTCTTTTAGTATGCATGCTCAAGAGGCAAAGATCTTGGGATTGAGGTTCAAGGGCAGCACAGGAAAAAAAGTTTGAGAAATTCCAGCTTTAAAATAAGCAGCAAAATCCTGGACTAGTGGCATGGCTCAAGTAGTAAAGCACCATCCATGGGCAAGAAAAGCTAAGCAAATGTTCAAGACCCTGAGTTTAATTTCTAGTACACACACACACACATACACACACACACACACACACACACACACACACACACACACACACACACACACACACACTCTCCAAAGGGAACCCTTGGGAATTCTAGAATATCATCTCCTAATGGTATCAGCAATCTAACAATGCAAGAAGTTGATGCTTTGGCTTGAAAAGAAGAATGTTCCAGAGTTAGGCAAGTGTTTACAAGATGATGACATAATTTTTATGTCTTCAAAAGGGCAGAGTTGGTTACAAGGAGGATTGATGGTATGGTATCTCCCTCTTTATGCCTCTCTGAGACACTTCCTGTTACACTACAGAGGACTTAAACCTGTCAGGGAGAAAATGCAGTTTTCTCTGAGACTGTTCTATGTAGATCTCATTCACACTAATCTCAGAAAATGGAGAAAAAAAGAAAGATAGCAAAAAGACTGATAAGCAAATGTAGCAAATCCTGATAATCTTGAAACTGGATGATAGATATATGAGCATATTTTACACTTTTTGTGATGTTTGAACATTTTCTTTTTTGTGGAAGACATGGTTTGAGAAAAGGTCTTAATATATAGCCCAGATCAGCCTCGATCCCTTGTTTCAGCCTCTCAGAGTGATGGGATTATAGGCATCCCCATCATGCTGGGTTTGACCATTTTATTAAAGATCTAATTGAAAATAAAATTAAAGGAACCACTGTGAAATGCATGCTAGGGTATTTAATAGAAAAAAAGAAAGAATGAAGTCAGTTTTTGTTTCACCAAACCAGCATTTTCTGTGACTTACTAAGCTTTTCTTTGATAAACTAGCCCCCATATCTGCATGGGTTCAGCCATGTCCCAAACCAAAGGCCTACCCTAAAACTTTTCTTCTAATACTCTTTAGTAAAATTCGAGACTATTGCAAATAATATCCTCTTTTCTTATGACCCAAACCCCTGTCATCTTGGTGGGAGTATAGCTTATTGGTATAGTGCTTGCCTAGCTGTACACACATGGCCCTGTATTCCATGAACAAGAAGGAAATACTTGCCAATTATTGCTGATGTTTCAATCCTGTGTTTTCTTAATACTTCTCTGACAAGATGAAAAAGCTAGCTTTACATAGATAGATAGATAGATAGACAGATAGATAGATAGAAAGATAAGATAAGATATATATTCTTTTTTCTTTCCTAATCATAGTCTTAATGTCTATGAGGAAAATATTTGCTTCTTTTAATTCCTAATCAAAGTCTTAATGTTTATGAAGAAAATTTGCTAAATACACAGCCAACTCTTAAGAATTTTGTGCTTAATAGGGAGATACAATGCATCAAACATATACCTTAATTTTAAAGACCAATAAATGGGCTAAGACACTATAATATGACCTCCCCAAATGCCCAATGAGGCCTCAATCAAGATAGAAATGTAGTTGTCATTCTAGTTCATAGATAGATGAGAGAGGGTGAAGTGTCCTTTATTACCACAACTTTAAACTCTGCATCCAAAGTGCTTGCTTTAGCCCTCACCATCACATCCATGACCCTGACCAAAGGGAAGAATAAGAGAACAAAGAAGAACACATCTATTCCTTCTATACCTTGACCTGAAAGTGTGCACCTCACGTCATCTCTTAACTCATTGCTCAGAACACAGATGTGAGGTAGATCTAATTGCAAAAGTGTCGGGGAAATGCAATCTCAGTTATTAAAACAGAAAGACATTTTGGTGAAAACTAGAATTCTCTGCCACAACTAGCTGATGACAATCTGTGACATAATGATTTTGCACATGGTGTTATTTAGGGCATGCTGGAAAAAAAGCATAATTTGTCCCCAGAATTAATGAACACAATTGCTGGACCACATGTGTTGCCTTGAGGAGATCCTGCAAGTAAAAGTTTCAAACCTATCTAGAGATTTGACTGGTCTTTGCAACTGGCAGAAGGGACTAGACTTTTATGGCAGGCTGGGACTTTTTCTACATGGAAACCCCCAGTTTTTCCTCACTTAGAAATTACACAGAAGACAGCTGCAATGAACATAGATTCCCATAGTTGTAAACACAGTTGAAGAAATTTTGATTCAAAAATCCATTATACAAGGTCAAGGCCAGAATATATGTTCCAACATGCCATCAATTCTCTAGTAATCATATACTATTTTTGAAAAAAAATCAATACTGGGAGGTCAGCCTGCACTATAACACCCATGGAAGAGAACCTTTTGTGGAATTTATTTTCCATTACATTTTTGTCCAGTGCCCTAAAATTTCAGAAGAAGTTATCAGCTTCCTATATTTATGCATTCTGCAAGCTTTCCCTTCCCCCATTCCCCTCATCACAGCTTTTGAATATGAAAAAGCTATATTCAAAGCTTAATGTATTCTTCCTGAAAAACCTTTAGGGCCATCTTCATAAGCACAACCATTTCTTATTTAATAAACAATCGCTGTCTCATTAAATGTAAATTAGTCCTTTATCCTTAGCTGTATTTGTTGAATCTATTACTTACTGTGTTTACCAAATTTGTTTCCTTTGGCTCCAAAGCTTTCTGTAAACTACTCATAAATATGAAGTTGAAATGAAGGCACTTTTTCTATGTCAAAGCACCTGCAATACCAGCTTTCAACAACCCTCTTGTGAAAGTGGGCTCTGTCTTTCCTCTGTCCTAAGCAGACAAACCATATCACTCGAGATAGCCCACCAAGGAATCTGGCTATATGCAATGCTCTCCTGAGCCTTTGCCTCAGGAAGATCAGGGTTCAAATTCCTAGTTCTGTATCATAGGAGTTACAGTGAGGCTACAGGTGCAACCACACCATCTTTGAAGAGAACAAGCGTTTGCTGGGTAGAATTAAGTTCTCCTCATGGCAACATTTTTTAGTTGGATTCATTGGGTCCCAACATGTCCAAGTTTCCTGGCTTAGAAGGGCCCAATGTAAGGCCCATCTGTTCCGGCAGGCTTCCCTTGATTAGATAGGATGCTTGGCAAACATAATCCCAGATAATGGATATTTGAATATTTTTGTCATTTCCATGCTTGTGCCTAACAGCTTAGCAGTTGGCCCTATGTTTAAAGAAAATGGGTAATAATCATGAATAATGTGGCAATTTCCATTCAAAAATTTCAAATGGTGCTTAATTAAATCTTCCAATAACATTTGGAAGCAAAGGTCCCGCCTGCCCCTGCTTGTGCTTTCCATGAAAGGGAGGGAGTGACAGGAGAGCCGATAAACCCTGAAGGGATTCACTGTGCAGACCAAACCAGGCACAAATGCTGTGACCACTCACTTAATCACACACCCCACAGTGTCCCCTCCAACTCAACCCTTTAAATGAAATTGATCCTTGGCAGCCTGGCTGTGAAGCTAGTTCACAGTTGGCAGGGGCTCTAGAGCATTCTTCACTTATTTACATAGTGTTTATGAGAAGGGATCTCCTGACTGTCTGAGGGAAGATTTGGTAAAACTGTGCTAGAAGCCATTTCTCCTTCTAGGCCTTTACATACAGGTAAGTTTCTCCACTTTCTTGGTCATGGGGATGGCTGCTCATTAGAGACTTCTGCATTTATCCCTAGTACCCAAGATTGTAGCGAGACCCCTGTCAAAATCTTCCCTTAGTGGCAGGCACCAGTGGCTCATGCTTGCAATCCTAGCTACACAGGAAACTAACATCTGAGGGTCATGGTTCAAAGCCAACCTGGGCAAAAACAGCTATCATACTCTCAGAAAATTAGCCAACAAAAATATAGACATGGAGCTGTGGCTCAAGAGGTAGAGGATCAGCTAATAATAAAAAAGAAACTCTCTTTCTTTGGAGACTTGTTTGGATTTTAAAATGCTCATGATAAAAGTTTATCTTAATTCTACTTGATAACTTTCAACATTTCAAATCCCCGTTAATAATAAAAATCAAATAGCCTTAGTCTGAGGAGAGATTTAAGAAGGCATCTAAAGTAGGCCCTCACAGGTAGAGCTGAGAACCTGCATATTCTCTCCTTCCCCCCAAAGGCTAATGTGACAAAGTGCATTTCCATGGTCTTCATCTAGCTTGGCCCCAAACCAGATCTCTTCACTTCCAGTCCTGTGGGTTTTCACTTCAGCATTACAAGTAGGTATTTTTTTGTTTCCTATGTTCAAATCAGGTTGTGTTTTTATTCCCTTCAGTCCCTACTGGAGGCCAGGTGGGAGGTGTGGTGATGGCAGTGTGTGGAAACCTGATTTCTATTCATTATGTCTGTCACACAGAACCCTCCACATTGTTGGTGGTGTCCTGTCTTCTGCTCAGAAAATCGAATTACTTTGGCTTATCATTATTACCCCTTCCCTGCCCCCCACACACATACGCTCCAGTCTCATTTTCCCAACCCTCCATATGGAGCAAATAGGATTTACCCTTTGCCCTCTAGGGAAGTGTGAAGATGGATAACGTGTCAAGAGAAAGACTGAATTTATTAGAATTTTCCATGTCCCAAACACTCAGTCTGCTGAGTCAAGAAATCTAGCAACAATTCTTACATCCTTTTCCGGAGTCATTTTTCACCTTCTTATTATTTTCACTTTATTTATTTTGGTTATTATTATGATTTTTTTTGACCTCCATCAACTACAATTTCAAATCTCTTATAAAGGTCCCGACTGATTCCGCCCCCCCCCCCTCCCTAGCACCCCCCAGGAAACAGGCCATGCACTGGAGCAGGGCACAAAGAAGGAAGATGCAGAGGGTCAGACCTGAGGAACGACAGCCCTGTCACGCTGACTTATGATGGATGAGGGAAAAGTCTATTTCTCATCCACAGTGGGGGAGGTGGTGTGTAAAGAAGGATGCACCCGGAGTCTCTGGGTGATTTGTCTTGCAGCAGATAAACCCCCGACGCTGCAATGTTGTGATGGGAAGAGAAGAACGAATGGAAGAATCAAATTCATTATGTGAAGTATAATCTCACAAGGAAATATCAAAATCTATGTCAGCAGCACCCAAGATGGGAGTGGGGGAGGAGGGGAGGAATTCGCCTGTGGAATTTGTCAGCTGCTAAACCAGGCGTGGAGGGGAGAGGCCCCGTTCCACTGCCTCCTGGTAAACAGCCTTCCCCATCAAACTCCCCGGGAGGCTGACCAGAGCCCAGGGCACCTCAGGATGGATAAAATCCGGAGACAGGCCGGCACACAAGAGACCTCTTCCAAGGCCCTTCTTCCGGTCTCCACCCCCATGCCTTTGTGTTGCTTGATTGTAGCCTCTGCAGAGACCCAGCGCAGAGGTTAGGTATAAATAATCCCATGGAAAGTGGAATACCCGTGCTTCCTCTCTGGAACATTCCATAATCGAATCTTTCCTAACCACTCCCTGTTCATTTCCAGATCTTAGCAGCCACTTTGCTGAATCTCAGGCAGCCTGGACCTCACAAATGAAAATAGATAGTTTGGGGAGCCAGCCCCCTCCCTGTCATCTTCAACGTGCTTAGTGGACTGGAATTCGCTTAAACCTGAGAATGTATTAGGCCCATTAATGCCGTTCTGCACACTGCAGAGCTGGTCCCCCTGCACCCCAGAGCGGAAGATAGAGGAAGCAACTCTTTTCTGGCCATGGGTGGCAGTTTCCCTAATTTAAGTCTGTCCCATTTCTCATTCCCAGGGTGACCTTGGGCAAATCGCTTTCACCTCCTGAAGACTCAGTTTCCACATCTGGAAAGCTGAGATAATAGCTACCTGCCTCCTGGGGAGACCCACAAGGCTTAATTAATTAATGTTTGGCAAAGCTTCCGAGACCTTTGCTTGAAAGAATCCATATGAGTACAAATTATTATTATTATATCACTGGAGCCTTAACTCCAATTTTGCTTCTGAGGCTAATGATTATTTCTTTTCTGAAGAAAAAACATATTAAATTTAACTCCAAGTAATTTATTGGGTAGTGGGGGGTGGATTCATTTGTCAAGGACATCACTGTCTAAATGGAAGATCCCACAGCCCTTCTCTCAGGAAGATTTTGTGAAAAACATTCCTATGTTACTATCTGCCCTGGGCATCTTCTCTAGGTGCTCCTCCCCTCTTCCCCCTTTTCATTTTCCTTACCCCCCCCCCCCCACCAGCTTGCTCATTGGTAGCCTGAGTGAGCCAGGGCAAGACTCCCTCTCCCCTGGGATGACTGTGATTTTTATTTCCCCTGTATTGTGGTCCATACACCCCCAAACCCACCTCCCTTTTATAGCAATCCTCCAGCTCTGCACACTTCCCTTGGCTCAATAAAGGAACCAAATACCAAATATTTTTAAGAAATGAAACTTAACACAGTACTTTGGGATTAAGTTCAAATAACTAGGCTCTTTCTCTATTAAAAGGATGAGACAAATTTATTATGTTTTCCATGCAATGAAAACAGTACAAGGCATTGGCACCCCTTTGCCCCTTCTGTTTCCCTGTCCCTGGCCCTAATGAATTGCCAGCTTCTTAAACTAGCTTTCCAATGGCCCCTAAAGCAAACCTCCAGTAGGTCTCCTTTCCTGATTCTTCAAACAGCCTACAAGTGCTTATGCACCTGAATGGCTAAGCACAGACATGATCTTGGCCCTATTCCCCGTCCCTGTTTTGAGAAGGCTTGATCTTCCTTTCTCAGCACACCATCATTTCCCATCAGCTACCTAGCAGGGACAGCCATTCTGTGAGAGGCTCTTGCTGCTGTGAATTTATATCCTTTACCTTTTGCTTTAACTTTCAGAGTTAGGAACTCAGGGTCAAGACAATTTCACCAAGTAAGACACCTAACTAAAATGCAGGGTTTGGTTTGGATTTGTCCCTCTTTCTTTCCTCCTAGGGTACCAGGTTCTTAGGTCACACCTCTCTCTAAGATTATTTATTTATTTATTTACAGGTTTTTGGAGTAGCCCAGGATGACTTGGAACTCATCATCCTCATACCTGAGCCTCTTGAGTGCTAGGATTACAGATATGTACCATGTACCACCATACTCAGTTTATTTATTTATTTATTTGTTTGTTTATTTATTTAGTGCCAGTACTGGAGCTTGAGCTTAGGGCCTCTCACTCTTGCTTACCTTTTTTTGCTCAAAGCAGATGCTCTACCACTTGAACCACAATTCTATTTCTGTTCTGTTGGGTTGTTTTATTTTTTTCTTTCTAACTCTTTTACTGGTTGATTGGAGATAAGGAGTCTCCTAGATTGTTCGCTCAGGTTGATTTTGAACCTCAGTCCTCAAATCTCAGCCTCCAAAGTATCTAAGTCTACAGGCATCAGCCACTGGCTCCCTTCCTTCCTTCCCTCCTTCCTTCCTTCCTTCCTTCGTTTCTTCCTTTTTAAACATCAGTAATATTCTTTTCACATTTCTAAGGGTTGGTGATATTGGGGTGCCAGCATGATTAGTTCTGGTATGTGGGATCCTTTTAAGCTTGAAGATCACTTCTCCCTGTATCTGCATTCATGAGAGAATGTTGGGAGTAGAGAGCTCGGAAGAAAACATGCTTGCTGAGGTCTTAACATATAAAAACTGTACAAAAGTTAATGTATATTAATTTAGAGAGTTTAGGTATATCACTACCTAGATACCAACTACATCCATACTTTTAAGAGTTTCTGTGTTCCCCCTTAATCTCTTTTCCGTGTTCTTTTTTATTTAAACTTATTTTGTGGTCAGAACACTTTGCATATGAGCTACCTTCTTAACAATCTAGGCTTTCCACACATTTGTTTTTTGAGTCCTTCTGTAGTATTGGTTCCTTTTAAGAACTTCCTAAGCACTTGCACACACACACACACCCACAACCAAACTCACACACATAACGCTGACCCACACATGCTCATATACTCCCCCCCCACATTGATAGACATATATAGTCTCACACACTTCTATGTACACACACATACACACACACGCTTTTCTTCCACAATACCTAATTTCCTTCAGGTCCCCTCAAGAGTATATCCAACCCACAGCACCCTCCCCTTTGTTGGAGACTGTCACCTGTGGTATCATCACAGGGTGCGTCACTCCACACTGTATATCACCTCTCAGGTTCCGCTCCCCAGTAGTCTCTTCTTTCCTGATAGGGAGCTTGGGGAGTTGGCACTAGATTGACAATTGCTGCCTGTGCTGACAGCCCCCAGTGTCACCCCCTCTGGCAAACCAGCACTTCCACTTCCCCTAGCTGACATCTCAGCACCTCCCAGTGCCTTCTGTTTGGCCACCTCCATCCAGCCTCTGTGATGTCAGTAGTTTCCTAAATGGCTTAGGTAACATTCTTCTGTGCCTTTATAAAAGTCTGTCCCTCCCTCTGCAGGGACATTAACTACAATTTCTGTGAGCAAGAATTCACCCATGCCCAGGTTGAGCTTCTTCTTGGAGAAACTTCCAGGTCTACTTCTTACATTCCCAGGCAGGTAGAGTGGGCCATTCGTCCTCTGAACTATCACCACACCTTCCTACACCTTACCACCAGCATTCTCCCTGCTGGATTAAGCATTCTGCTTATGCATCTCCTTTGCTTTCCAGCCTTAGGCACAACCTTAAGAGAATGCTTGCCTCTTAGTTAGTACTTAGTAAATATTTGATGAATGAATGAGTGAGTAGGTTATTGCTTCTACTTCGCCCAGTTTTTAGAGCAAAAATAAACCTACATAGCATTTGGTTTGCATATGTGCTAAAAAAAATCTCTGAGAAGGATGTAAAGGACCCTGAGTTCCTAGGAGAAATGTTCCCTAAAAGTTCTAATCATGCCAAAACACAGTCTACCTTGGTGGAATTATTTAGGGTCCCTGCAACCAAATCATACTATATAGTTAGTGACTGATCTATCAATCACTATTTTCAAAGAAGACTTTATTCTTTGAACTGATCGATCCACATAATGAAAATGTTCTACCTTTGTTCTACCTGTAGTCTTATCAGCTCCCAGGTAGAAACACTGTCTTTTGGAGCAGGATAAGTAATCTGTATGTCCACATCAGGATCCAGGTGATTAGAAATGAAAATGTGATGTCGATACAAGATGATATTATTAGAAACCTGTTAAATGGGTTCCTGGTGTGTGCTTTTAACATCTCTCCCTTCGAGAACACCGCTCCACACCAGCTCTCATTTTGTGCAGTCAATACAATCCTGATAAGACCTATCACAGAGTGCACAGAGCTGGAAGAAATTAAACATTTACGGGACTCCTCCAGCGCTGCACCGATTATGCTCAAATAAAGCTACTAAATTGACAGATGCATTTGCCTGCTCTGGCAAGCCGGTCAGTCTTCTTTGCAGGATGTATTACAGATTCCTTACCAGCAAGGAGATAAAACAAATCAGGAATTCCTTTATTCTACCTTGATGCTGCTTTCTCCTGGAGGGAGTCTCAGTGTGCCCGCCTGAGCATGCGCGTGAGGACTCGGGCCAGATGCAGCAGGAGAGCCAAATTGCTGTTCAACTCATCATACACGCAGTGTGAGTCTTGAGCTTTCCAAGGCTGACCCTCTTTCCCTGGCCATTCTGTTAATTGAGCCAATCGTGCCAACTCCTGATATGCAAGGACAATCTTGTCAGCAGGGGAAGGCACCTTGCACCTCTTAGCCAAATGCGGCCCAACTTTAAACCGATTAATAAAACTCTTAAAAGGATAATATTGTTGGGCAAAGTGCTAAGGTTTTCTGCTCTTGCTCAGGCTGTATTTTTATTAAGCTGTAAGCCGTGCTCTAAAAAAGAGAGCAGGAGAAGAGGGAGCGGAGAAAGAGACAGAGACGTTTATAGCCTGCAGCCTCTTGTTTGCAGATTATTTTCTGAAGATGCTCAGTAGAATATCAATTGCCTGTGATTAGAAGTCCTGCCAGGTACTACCTTGAGCTGAAGAGGCTGTAGAAGTAAGAGCATCACTCAGAGAAGGCACACATTTCAGACTTGAAAAAAAATGGCTCAGCTGAAATTTGACTCTCAAGGTGGGCAGCTGGCAAGGGTGGGATTTAGGAGGGAAGGCCAGACTTAAGAGATCTCCTGTTCTATTCCAGCTAAGGAGCTGATCACTCTCCTACCACTGAGGAGGAAGGGATGCAAAGAGTTGAGGCATGGGACTTCAAAAAAGCCTGGAGTCAGGCTAGAGACACCAGGGAAAACTCTCATCTGGAAAGCCTTGGAAAGGTTGCCACTGGAGGACATTATGTGAAGTGAAATATACCAGGCAGAGAAAGACAAATACCACCACTTGTCACTCAAATGTGTGGAAGATGAACAAAGAGAAGAACAAGGAGAGACTGAATAGCAAACTCCAGTTAGATAGGAGTGATTTCCAATGCTCTGAAATACAACAGCGTAGCTGTAGCTTACAGCCATTAACTGTTTTATATATTTTACAAAGACCTAGAAGATAGGAATGTGACAAATGCTAATTACCCTGACTTGATCATTACACTTGCACACTTGTATCAAATGATCTCACTGTATCCCATAAAACTGTCCCATTGAAAGTGCTATCAGATCTTTCATTTCAAGAATTATACATGAACAGAATGGTTCCTGGGGGGGGGGGGGGGGGGAGGGATGATTGCATACCTAGTTGCAAACAGGATTCTGAGTTAGCTCAGTTAACACTGAAGTAACCTATGCATCTATCCAGACAAATTTCATGATGATGGCATTTAGATCCATCCATTTGTCCATCAAAATAAGAAGAGGAGCCACCCATGGTAGGGTAGATATTGAAGACAGAAAATTGCCTTGGTTCCCCAAAATCCAAATTTTTACTAGTATCTATACTAGTATCTATAGTAGCAGAAATGTTATCAAAATTCGTGGAATCTGCATACTGTCTTCCATATTGGTTATACTAATTTACATATCTATCATACTGTATTAGGATTCCCCCCCACCAAGCATCTTCATCAACATTTTTTGTGATTTGTATTCTTGATCCTGGTGATTCTCACTGGAGTGAGGTGGAATATCAGTGTTGTTTTGATTTGCATTTCCTTTAGGGCCAGATATGTTGAGCATTTCTTTGTGTGTTTATTAGCCACTATTACTTCTTCTAAGACATGTCTACCTCCTTTGTCTATTTGCTAATTGTGTTATTGAATCCTTGGTGTTTTGTTTGTTTGACCACCTTGCATATTAGATCCTTGTCAGACATAGAGCTGACAAAGATCTCCCATTCTGTAGACTATCTTTCTAGCTTAAGAACTGTATTCTTTGTCGTGGAGAAGCCTTATAGCTTGGCGCAATCCTGTTTATCAATACTGTCTCCTATTTGTTGAACCCCTAGAATTGTACTCAATAAAGTTCCTACCTAGGCCAAGAAGTTCTAGTGTTTTCCTTCATTTTCCTATAGTAATCTTAAATTGAGGTCTTTTAATTTGTATTAGTTCAATGTGAGAGACAGGAATCCAGTTTTAGCCTTGTGCATATAGAGTCCATTTTTTTTCCCCAACACCATTTGGTTAAGAGATTGCAGTTTTCTCAAAAATATATTTGGGGCTTATTTGTCAAAAACGATATCTGTAGGTAGATATGCTCATTTCTAAGTCTTCTAGTCTGTTCTATTAGTCTATCCAAGCCAAAACTGCAAGTCAGGATACAATAAAGGGACTCATACAACCATATTCATTATTGCATTATTCACCATAGCCAGGTTATGAAAATATCACAGATGTCCTACAGTAAAAAAAAAATATATATATATATATATATATATATACATACATACACACATACATATATACACATGTACATTGTTGAATTTTATTCATTTATCAGGGATAATATTATGCGATTTTCAGGAAAATGGATTGGATAGATCTGGAAAAAAATTATGTTTCTTGAAGTAAGACCAGATCATAGAGACAAATGGTCCATTTTTTTTTCTGACATTGAAACTAGATCTAAAATACAAACATTTATGGGATATATAGACATGTGTATACTGATCAAACACTAACATATATTATACACACTGGTAGGTTCCCATGGCATAATGCCTTTTAACAATTAACATGCAATTAAAAAAATGAATGCCAGGAAGGTGCAGCTGAAACATGACTTCTCTGAGGGAGGGATTTGAGGGAAGTAGGGTTAAGGAGAACGAGGGGAATGAATGGAAAGAAGAATGATTGACGTACATCATCACCATACTCAAAGTATATCCTTAAGTAAGGGGAAAAGCAGAGTTTCTTCTTTGGTCTGGGAGGGGACAGTGCAGTGGCTTCAAGCACTATACTTGATCATTTACATGTATGAGCATAAACACCAAAGGGCTTTCCAGGTAGGCCGTAGACTGTAGCTAAATTATCAAGGGGAAAAATAGATGCTTTCCAAAAGTTTTTGCGTTCCTTACCCAGGGGGATAATAAAGTGGGACATGAAACCAAGTTTCACTCAGAAGCCCACACAAACTTCTGGCATACAGCTTCAGTGAGAAGCAATCCTGGAAGAATGCTCCCTAATTATTCTGGAGAGAAACAAGGTAGTTGGGATAGCATCACCATTATGTCTCTTGGTCTCAGGGCTGGGGCACCCTTGCTGCATTCAGGGATGCCATCCTTCTCTTCTGAAGTTTACTTGTTGAAAAGAATAGTGTGAAAAAACAAAAGGGATCCCCCTTTCTGCGGTAGATCTGCCAGTACAGACTGCTGCGGTCGGAATCCTGTACTATTTAATGAAACAGCACAGGCCTTGTCTTTCCAGAAGTAGGTCGCAAATGCGCCTCAATGCCAGGGCAGCGTTTGGGTATAATCAACCCCAGGGGGCTGGGTACATAAATAAAAAGGAGCAAAAGATGTCTTCCAGAACTCCAGCTTTCTGTCTTGATAAGGCATCACAGTTTAAGCAAACAGTTTAAAAATAACCACGAGATGAGGTTGGGCCTATTTTAAATAATTTTCATCAAACCCAAGACATTTCACAGACCCACATTGCACTTTTGCAGCGGGCCCATGTACTTAGATGTTGCGTGGCATGCAGAGAGATGCGTGAGCAGGAGCAAACAGCCTTTTCTAGGAAGGATGCTTTTGGCCCTAGGATTTCCTAAGGAGGCCACACTGGCAGACAAACTCAAGGCATCCTAACCTTGAAGACATAGTAGATATGTTCCAATGTCACTTCCCAGAATCAGGCTTCCTTTTACCTATAGAAACACTGAAGACTTTTGTACTGGAGGCAGGTCATATTTATCTACATGGTTCTCCATGTTGATAAGAAGCAAACTTGATGTGACATCACTCCTATCCTGGCCCTCATTCAGTCTGCAGGTACCACATCATGATTCCAGATTCCTTTCCTCTGCCTTTCTTCTCCTAGCTGTGCTTTTTAATCTTGGGTGCGACAAATTTCAACTGCCACTAGTATTTGTGTTGAGCATGTCTCTCCTTCCTTTTGGATGACTGTGGCTAATGAAAGGCTTGGCAGTGATGGCTCCTTGAATAGAAATGCATGCCAGACAACAGAGCAAGGAGCTCTGACATCCCACCAAGACACCGGCAGTTGAAAAAGCCCACGTCGCCCGAGAAACGAGGCTATTAAGGTGTGATACGATTCTCACTTTCAGTCACAGGCTTTTCAAGCAGCAGTTGAGCCCAATCAAGAGGAGATGAAAACTTCAATGTCTCAAGATATCCGACTCTGGTGTTGATGAAAGAGAGAGAGGGGTGTGCCTGGATGTAGTTGGAATGCCAAGCAGCTTCTGCACACAGTCAGCACTCCGGCTCTCATTCCCTGACTATCACCTGTGTCTGTCTGCTTTTCATTCATCTGTACGCTTGTGAAATAAAGGAGATGGCACCTAGTAAGAACCCTCAAATGGGGCCGAGGAGTGAGAAGTAAAATGTAAGTAGGGAAGAACCTGTATCGATCTTTTCTCCATCACTATAACAAACATCTGAAAGAGTGAACTTATAAAGAAGAAAGGGAGATTTGGTTCAGCATTTTGGAGATTTCTATGCATGATTGGTTGGCACTGTTGCTTTAGGTCTACAGTAAGTGCATTTCAAGAGCAAATGGCAGAACAAACACACGTGCTTCAAAGCTTGGATTAAAGAGTAGGGAGGGAGCGAGATATCTACCTATCTAGCCTATCTATAGGCTAGAAACCTCTGGAAACAACTTTATAATCATCTTCTGGGAGTGTTAATGTCCCTCTCAGTGCAAAATCCTGCAATAAGCTATTAGTCAAGAAATTGTTTACTTTTTTCTTACCATTATGGGGATTTCAGTGCATGCTAGGTTAGTCCCATTGTTTTAGGCCTGTGGCACCACAGTATATAATATCAAGGGCACATGGAAATGTAAATCTACTTATCTCATGAGTCCAGAAACAAAGAAAAAGAGGTAAGGAGCAGGACCTCAAGATCATCCTCAATGGCTGGGAATGTGGCTTAGTGGTAGAGTGCTTGCCTAATATACATGAAGCCCTGGTTCAATTCCTCAGTACCACATAAACAGAAAAAGCCGGAAGTAGTGCTGTGGCTCAAGCTTGAACTCAGTGCTAGCCTTGAGCACAGAGAGAGATGCAAGGACAGTGCCCAGGCCCTGAGTTCAAGCTCCAGGACTGGCAAAAAAATAAAAATAAAGAGATCCTCCTTGAGGACATCTCTCCCATTACCTAACATTCTCACAACAGGCCCCAAATTAATAGCTCCTTTATGTCCCAATACCACTACTCTTGAAAGCCTTTTCACCCATGAGCTTCTGGGGGGCATTTAAAATTCAGACTACTACAGTTGGAACACGGTTTGGAAACTGTTCATGATTGTCAACCTTCTGCCTGGAATCACATCCTTTTATAATTATTTCATGATATAAAGATTTTTCTTGACCCATGAACATAGCTTTGGAACAAGGTCAACCAGGGCTTAAATTCTGCTCTGCTAATTTACCATTTTGCATTTCAGAGCCTCATTTTGTTCATTTGAGATGCCTGTTCTTGGAAACAATGGAAAGGAACCATTTTCTATCAAGGGACTTACAGTAGAAACCAATGTAAATTTGTCTATGTGTTAGTTTCCAATGTCAAGGAAGGAAGGTCAGGGACTTCCAACCAGCAGATGAAGATTCAATTCAATTGAGTGTTAACTTTAGTTTTCTTCAATTATTGAATCACTGAGCAAAAATTCTATTCTTTCTCAAAGAATCTTACCTGGTAGGCTATTAACTCTCTCAGACAAGGTATTTCTTTCAAAATGATGTCCTCCTAAAATTGCCTAACAGAAGCTGGAAAAAAATAGAGGTTATTGCAGTCAACTCAACATTAGTGCTGCAATCATTCAGGTGTCCTTCAAAGGACCATAAATCAAAGGCTTGGTCCACATAGTGGCACCATTGGGAGATAGTGCTATTGGGAGGCGGGGCCTAGCAGGAGAAATTTAAGTCAGTGAGGCTATGACCTTGAAGGAGGCAGTGTGCTCCCAATACTTCTTCTCCCCCCCACCTCTCTCTCCCCTCTTCCCTCCCCCTCTTTAATCCATGCTATGAAGCACGTGAGTTTGTTCTGCCATTTGCTCTTGAAATGCACTCACCATAGACCTAAAGCAACAGTGCCAACCAATCATGCATGGAAATCTCCAAAATGCTGAACCAAAATCTCTCTTTCTTCTTTATAAGTTCACTCTTTCAGATGTTTGTTATAATGATGGAGAAATCTCTACTTACACTTTACTTCTCCCAAATTTCACCTGACTTGAAGTGATAGCCCATAGTCTCTTCACAAGAGGGATGGAGTCCTTTTCCTTAGAAAATCAGACCCTAACTTATACTACTCCATCATCTCAGGTCTCAGTACCCCTTTGTACATTTCTTCTGGCATCTCAAGGAATCACCTGAAGACATTTGAATCCCCAGAAGTTTCTTTTCTTGTCCAAATAACATAGCTTAGCCTAAGATCCATTCCAGATGCTGAGCATCGTGGCCCACATCTGTAATTCTAATTCCTCAAGATGCTGAGATCTGAGGACCATGGTTTGAAGCCAGACCAGGCAAGGAAGCCCAAAAGACTCTTTTCTCCAATTAATCACCAAAAAGCAAAAAGCCAGAAGTGAAGCTGTGGCTTAAGTGGTGATCCAGAAAGCTAAAAATTAGTGCTAAGGACCTGAGTTCAAGCTCTAGGACTCTGACACACACTCTCTCTGTCTCTCTGTCTCTCTGTGTCTGTCTCTGTCTCTCTCTCTTTCACACACACACACACACACACACACACACACACACAATGCTAAACTAAGATGCACATCACAGTATACAACATACAGAGATGGCCAATCTTGCCCTTCCCACCAGGGCATGGACATAAAATAAATTATATAAAGTAACTTGATTTAACTGAATGCCAGTTCATGAAATGAATGTTATTGCAGAATCACACAACAAAGTGTAAACCTGTGTTTAATTCCAAGCTTGGTCCTCACACTTTAACTCCATGGTTTATCTGAAATCTTCAAGAACGAAGTTTAGTGAAAGGGGATGGGGTCCATGACAACAATTGAAGGCTTAATCTTCCTCATTTTAGAAAGTCCAAGATGCAGGTCCTATTTCACAAGTGCTTCCTGGGATCACTCCCCGTTAGCCAATATTTTCTGTGGTACCTTTATCTACTGCCACCTCCATCTCCAAGCCTGCTGTGTACTCTGGGGATTCCTGCCAAATTGTCTCAAGTGATAAATATACTCTAAAAGGAAGAGAAGTGAAATGTATCTTGCATTACCAGGGTTAAAATTTCTTTTCATTCCCTATTCCTTGTCTGATGCTACTCAGTATCTTCCTTTGAGTTCAATGGGAAATATATATATTTGTGTGTGTGTGTGCGTGAGTGTGTGTGAGTGTGAGTGTCTGTATGTGTGCATGCGCACTCACATGTGCATGTGTACAGAAAACCATCTAAAAGATGGGCTGGAAGGAGGAAGTCATTGTGATTTGTGCTCCCTTCCTTCCACTCTGCTTTTGCCAATTAGAGAAAGGAGAGAGCTTGCCCCCAGGCCATAAAGAAGACTCACACCACTGGATTCCCCCTGCCTCAGCATATCTCTGTTCACATAAAGGATGTCTTCTACAGGCTCACATCCCTTTTCACTATTCTCTTGCACAGTGGAAAGATATGAGAGCAGGATGTGGTTATGTGAAGTGTCTTTTTTCAAAAGAACCCATGATTGGTCCACAGATAAATGGGTCCCAGGTAAAGCTCACCTTGGTGTGCTACACCTCCCATTATAATGCACTGTCCTGTGCTTCTGAGAGTGGCCAGCCTCCATCACTGTTGAAGATGGACACAGTTTTTCATACTTCAAATGATTGGAGTTTACCTATTTTTCTGCTCTTTTCTTTCAAGGTTCTACTGTCAACCAAATGCATTGGAGAGAATCTAATTTGCACTAACCTTCAATGACTGCAAAAGTCTGCTAGTACTTAAATATTTTTTAAAAACCTGATTTCAGTGGTAGATTCATGTAGGAGAGCCCATGGAAACACAGAGTTTTGAAGACCATTCCAAGGAATGGATTATGGGCAACTGTCTGTGTCAAATTGAACAATAACAGAAATATTGTTATAAAGCACTACATAATTGCTACAGCAATGTCTGGGAATGGGTTTCAAAGACTTAGCTCTCTCAGTTTTTTTACTGGGTGGGCGATCCTGGAGAAACCCCTGAACTTTTTCTGTAAAACAGACATAATAAATATTATCGATAAGTTGGCTGTTGTGAGATGACATGAGATGGTCTTTGTAAATGGTTTGCCCCAGTGCCCACCCTATTACAACCACTCAAAAATACTTTTAACTCACTGATAGTAATATGATACCATGCAGAATAAAAGCAAATTTCAAGGACATTGAGGTCAATAAAACCTGTTTCGAAAGTTGGCTTTTCTGACAACTGGCTGTATAATTGCAAAAAAAAAAAAATTTAACTTCTTTTTAACATCAGTTTTTTCATTGGTAAACAGAAATAATTGCATGTCCCTCATTAGGATTGTTGTGAAGGTTGAAGAAGTCATGTGTTTGAAAATACCTTGTAGCTAGAAGGCATCAATAAATGTTTGGGGATGAGGAAACATCCTCTGAGCCAATCACTTGGAAAAAATGACAAGGATTCTTTTGGGTATTCAGATGTGTGCATTTCAATAATGGACTAGCTTAGTTGCTCTGTCCTAAGGCTTTCTATCAACTCTGATAGCACTTCTGTGAGGCACAGAACGAATGTGGATGATGGCATCTCGATTTTATTAACAAAGTGAATGTACCAAGTACCAGTCAATATCACAATCAAGTACAACTCCAGACCAGAAGGTTGCTTCTTCTTTTAAAATAGGAGTTTTCAAATCTTCTTTTGCATCACACTTTTTCAAGGAGGCCTTACGATAGGACGTTAAAATGGCTGGGAATGTGCTCCCGTTGTTTCTCCCCAACTCCTCAGGTTCTCAGTAGTGCCTCTAAGGAAACCCAAGACTCCTGGAATAGAGCTTAAAAGCAATATTTAAAAGCATGGAATTTTCTTTAGACCCTTCCAATACACAATACAGATTAGTAGTGATTTCCTACTGTCTTACATTTAGTTAGATGAAGTCATGTTAGACAGACATCATTTCTCAAATGACAGTGCTCTCTGGAGAAATGTGGGAGCAGAGTGAATAAGTATTTCAGGAATGTCATTTAATAAGGTCCTTTGTAAGGACCATTTTGGGGAGAGTAAAGAAATAGGCACTAACAGCACAGACAGATTATTAAGTGGTCCAACAATGCAACAGGTGCTGAATGACTAATTGATCCCCATCGAGAGTGGCCTGCCAGGATGCACCGGATGCTGGATGTGTCTTGTATCATTAAACATCTCCATCACCAACCGATGGAGGCATAGAGAGGACACTTATCAAATTTGTGGATGACATGAAGTTGGGAGGAAAAACAAATTTATCAGTTGATCACATCCAGATAGATCTTGTCAGGCATCAGAGTGGAAACATGGTGGAATTTCACAAGGAAAAAAAAACCACTTTGTAATATTTTATAATTAAGTCTCCAAAGCCAATTAGTCAAATACAGATTTATGTCATGTGTTCTACCAGATTCGGGCATAATCTATTTAACTGCAGAAAGTAGGGACTCACTGAAAGAGTCTTTTACATAAACCTGAGCCCCTAGTAAGATAGGAAAAGGAGGAAGTAGATCAGGGAAAATGCAGATCCTGAAGAGAATAGTTACAGGAGAGTTTGGTATATCCAATGGGGAAATCATTCCCAGCTGAGGGGGGGGCGGGGGAGAGAAACCAAATTGATAAAAGAACTCATCCTCTCTGAGTATATACACCATGAGGCCATAGATCCTCTAGACTCAGACTACTTTGAGTTAAAAACTGGTGCTTTGTTACTTTTCTAGTTGTGTAATCTTAGTCAAGTTATTTAACTTCCCTGTGACTTGATTTCTCCATCTATGTGTACTCATAGATAACTCATGGGAAATCATGAGAATTTGTTATGGTGGCTGCTTTTCGCTAGGTATATAGTCAGCTAGTCAGTTGAAGAGGAAGAATGAAGAGCAATTCTTCTTGGGAAGGAAAATTAATAAGCTCCAAATAGAAAAGCCTGTGCTGGAGATGTTCAAGGCCTAGAAGCTGAGCAAGACACTTAATGAGATGAAAGACAGGGAGCCAGGAATCAGAGCTAGATGACAGGAAGAAAACTGAATCTGGGGACTAAGATGGAATTTAAGCTAGAAGGAAGGAAGGAAAGGAAAGAAAGAAAGAAAGAAAGAAAGAAAGAAAGAAAGAAAGAAAGAAAGAAAGAAAGAAAGAAAGAAAGAAAGAAGAGAGAGAGAAAGAAGAGAGAGAAGAGAGAGAGAAAAACAGAAAAAGAAAGAGAGAAAAAAAGAGAAAGAAAAAGAAGAAAACCTTAAGGATCATTCAAGTTAACCAAATAGTTGATGGAAATCTTAAGGTGTTGTGTTGGTGCACTCTAAACCTCTTCTATTTGAGGTCAAGACTGACTGTAAAAGTCGAAAGATAAAAGCAGGAAGTATGCTCAGTGATAGTGGATGGAAGAGATAGGGAAGGTGAGAAAGTTAACTGGGCATACTGACTGAATATCTTAAAAGATATGAGTGGATCTTCTTACATTTAAACTACAAAAACAGTTTTGAATGTGGCATTATCTTGAAACAGTATGGCAGTACCTAGAATGTGTGATTGGGTGATAATGGTTACACCACATTATTAGATAGCTTGAAGTGGCCCCACTTGGCTGGGAAGGTCATTAGACAGAAGTAGATGACTTAGAAGCAAAGAACAAAAGAGCTCCTGGGTTCCTATCAGGAAACAAAGGTCATGTCCACAGGTGGAGCTGAGGCCTCTTCCCTTCCTTGAAGAGCTGTTTTGGAAAGGAATAGATACTTATCCTAGTTCATTGTGCTGTTGAGGAACAGAGAGTGGGAACTGATGGAAGGGAATTTTAAAACACTGCAATGCCAAAGATGAGTAGATCTTCCCGGGGAAATGCTGGGGAGAATTCTACCTAGGGTTATTCCAGCATAGCTTCAAGAGATTGGAGTCTTTAAACTTTTCCCCCAAAGCACAGTATTCAACATTTGTATGATAACTGCTATAAAACAGTTGAGCAAGCCCCAGGATTTTGGCTGTAGTTCTAGCTTATCAATGCCATCTTTTTAATGGCTGCCCCGGGTAACATCTTACTCTGCTGTCCTGGCTGAAAGTCCTTCTTCGGAAGCAAGCTGCAGTTCTCTTCTGAGCCAGGAGGTGGAGATGGGCCTGTAATGTACCTGGAGGGCCCCATCTGGAGGGTTGTGTGATGTAGTTGAGCAGCTAGCTATCAGTGTGGATTGGCAGCCATAAAGGAATGTGAGAGCTAATCGCCCACCATCTGTCTTCATTTTGCTAACCCCCTCTATTGGATGCCACGAGCAGCTCACTTCCTATATTTATAAACATCCCCAATCAGTCATTTCTCTGCCCGCTGTCACATATTTGTGGCATTAATGCTGGCTGCTTTATCACAGATTGGACTTCATTTCAGGCATAACTCTCCTATACTGTGGTTCTGAGATCTTTATAGCCACATTACAGTCTATGGCTGAGTTGTGATTACACATCAGGACTGCGAGGCCGCAGACGGTGATTTGGCCCACTCCTCCCCACCTGCCAAACCTGCCCTCTTCGGGCAGCTGTAGATCATGCTGTAGACAGAGAAAAATTGAGTCTGTAAGGGAGAAAGAAGTTTAGGCACACTTTCATTAGTATCCAAGGTGGGCCAGGGCTACTCTGTACACTGGGAACCTACAAGGTGAGTTCCTTTGACAGAGTGATCTGACAGATGGAGAGAGTTAATGGGAGGAGCAGAAGACTGAAATAGACGTCTGTGGTTGAACTGACACTTCTGGTTACCCCAGATGTCAAAGCTGATGATGAGTCGTGGACTTTCTTTTTCTGATGTCAGCAATTGGAAGTCTAAGTTAGTATTTTTTACCATCTATGTAATATTTGTCCCATTGGTAACATTGCACCTCTTGCAAAGATGAAGTCTCTTTTCATCTCACCAAATGTAAGTTCTTGTACTTACTATACATGAACCCAAGAACTACCTCACAAAAGACATCGTAATTCTCTGTCACGGAAGTCATGGTGGCCATCACAAAGAATGGGGCACTGATGGCCCACACCTGTGATCCTGACTTCTTAGGAGGCTAAGACTGTTGAGACTGTAGATCAGGATCAGTCCTGGCAGAAAAAAAGTCCCAAGAACTTTTCTTAATAAGGAGATAGGTGAAGTGTTCCACATCTGTTACCTAGTTACTGGGAAGCCTAATATTATTGGATCATCCTTAGGTGCCTAAAAAGGAAGCATGACCCTATCTCAAAAACAGCAAGTGCAAAATCAAGGCTGGAGGTATGGCTCAGTGTAGGGCACCAACTTAGGAACCTTAAGGTCATGAGTTCCAACTCCAATACAGAAAAAAAGGTCAGAGATAATAAGTCTATTTGGTTAGTAGGTATATAGTAGGGAGTATAGTACAATATAGAGAATATTTAAATTGTGTGCATAAAGTATATTAAAATATGGAGAATTATAGGGTTCTGAATGATGGCTAGAAAGGAAGAAGATCTGAGGTATGTCACTTACATAAACAGCTTTTAGTCTTCTTGGTCATGTTTTGTTCTCAGTATTCACCATGTTTTAAGAGGAGTTCTCAGTCCCTTGGAGACACAATCTCCTGGTCTTTCTCTATGTTTCTGAGATTCTCCACAGACCACTGGTTCTCAACCCCAGCATCTCTGGTGGTCTTCTCCCCTTATTAGGTCCTTCCACATCTAGTGTCCTCTTTATCTCCACTTGTGGGTAATGCTCTTCTGCATCCTGCAAACACAACATCCATGATGCTACTAAAGTTTGGTGGAAACTAATGAGAGCTACTTCAGGAAATAGCCCGAGGTCCAGCTCTTTCACAGATTTAGCGGAAAGAACTAGTTGATTTTTATTTGTGATTTTAGAATTGAGAAACACCTTATTCTATAAAATAGGAATGCATGTTTAGAGGAACTGAGCAGAAAGTGTTGATTGTTGGCAGGAGTAAAGAACTGAGAGAAGCAGAAACAGAGAAGAAAATGCAGGCAGGTTCTCTAAGGGTTAAAACAGAGATACTAGCCCGCTGCCGGTGGCTCACACCTGTAATCCTAGCTAATCAGGAGGCTGACATCTGAGGATCATGGTTCAAAGCCAGCCCAGGCAGGAAAGTCTGTGAGACACTTATCTCCAATAAACCACCAGAAAACCAGAAGTGGTACTGTGGCTCAAGTGGTAGAGTGCTAGATTTGAGCTAACGAGTTGAGGGACAGCACCCAGGCCCAGAGTTCAAGTCCCACAACTGACACAAGCAAACAAAAACAAAACACAGAGATACTTTGTCATTACCCTGACTCCCAGCAATACTAGAATGATGCTATGTTCTGTTCAGGACTGGTCTAGTATACAAGGGAGTCCAAAAAGAAGATCTGCCATCAACTTCCTCTCATGCTAAATATCCAGATCACACTTCTGAGGCATGGCATGAGAGCCTTCTGCCAAGATTACTTCCTCTCCTGGCACGCTGATCCATCTCTAAATTACAGGAATCAAATCCATTTCTCTCAAGGAAAACTATCTGTTTTCCTTAACCATCCTAAGTCCCCAGGGTTGCTGCTCTGCCACATACGCATACACAATAAGATGGTGTTGACATTATTTCATAGAATATTGCCATCTTGGGGATCTCAAAATCTTGCTGGGGGTTGGGATGTGGTTCAGTAGTAGAAGATTTGTCTAGCATGCACAAAAGTCTATCCTTAGCCTAGAAAACAAACAAAATACTTTTCTAAATTGAACTGTGATTCTTCACTATAAATCAAAAGATCTTACTACAGTAGTAGTTCTTATCTTTGATACATGGAACCTCTCTCGATCTCCTCAAAAGAGTCAGTAAAGGGGGCTGGGAAGGCGGCTCAGTGGTAGAATGCTTGCCTTGCATACATGAGGCTCTGGGTTCGATTCCTCAGCACCACACAAGCAGAGAAAGCTGGAAGTGGTGCCATGGCTCAAGTGGTAGAGGGTTAGCCTTGAGCTGAAGAGCTGAGGGACAGCGCCCAGGCCCAGAGTTCAGGCCCCACGACCACCACCAACAACAACAAAAAGAGCCAGTAAAGGATGGGTTCTGTTTCCCAACTCCTAGAATATAGAAAGGACCACTTACTTCCAGAGATACACCATGGGGGTTTTCTATGTGCTTTAAATGAACATTAAGAATAGTCTTTGAGTGGGAAAATATGGACCCGAATTGACACTGACTGGCACCTAGTAATGTATGAGAAACATGGTGGAAAATGTCTAACTCTTCCTGTTTTCCTACTTTTCCCAGCCTGCCTTGCCTCCTGCTTATATGTAAATGAACTCCTGTTTTTTTTTTTTTTATCTTATTTTAGATCCATGGCAGTAGCACTTCTAAATTTAAGTAACATATTGCTAAAGTTAACGTCATAGTTAAGCTGTGCTTTGTCGTTGGACTGCCTGCATTTAAAATTCAGGCTTTCATATTTATTGGGTCTTATTTTGTTTTTATTTAGTGGTTTTTATTTTTTATTTGGTTTTGCTTTTATTCTACATGAGCTTCTGCCTTCTCATATTAAAAAAAAGAATAATATTGTTAACTTAAGAACTGGTGAAAAGAGTAATCTATTAATGCCTTCAAAGCAAAGCATTAGGTTGTTTCTATGTATATAGTTATCACTCAATCAATACTACTTATAATGATGTTACAGTCACGGATGGCTACACAATGGGGCTGCATTCTGAGCAATGCTTCATTAGGTGATTTTGCATTGTGTAAACACCACACAATGTAATCATGGCTAAGACATTTTGAACTGATTCAAGATACAATCTGTGGGACCACCATCCATAAGTGTATGCTGTCATCAGTCATCATGGTTTTGCAGTACATGAATATATTGCTAATTATCAATGGCACATTCCCCATATCCATTACTTTGGTTGGGCAAGTACCAACTCTTCCCAGATTTACCTGAGTGTCTAATGCCCTAGCATAAAAACTAGGCATCTATAGGTTCCATCCTCATCAGATTTGCTTACTAGCTTTCACTATACTCTGACTTCTTTATAACAGATTTTTTTCTGCATATGTTTGTTTGGGTGTGTGTGTGTGTGTGTGTGTGTGTGTGTGTGTGTGTGTGTGTGTGTGTGTGTGTGTGTGTGTGTGTGTGTGTGTGTGTGTGTGTGTGTGTGTGTGTGTGTGTGTGTTGATACCATGGCTTGGACCCAAGGCTGCATGTTTTCAATTGGCTATTTCACTCAAGGCTGACACTCTGCCATTTGAACCATAGCTCTACTTGTGGCTTTGTAGTGGTCAATTAGAGATAAGAATCTCATGAACTTTCTTTCTAGGCTTTTTTCTTCCTTGATACTCAGGTCTCAGCATCCTAAGTAGCTAGGACTATAGACTTAAGTCACCAGCACCCAACTATGATAGAGAGTTGTATGGAAAGGTAATAGAGAGAATTTCTTTTTTTTGGTGACTCCAGATGTTTCTGGATGGGCTAACACATGTCATCTTTTCGCATGTGGATACTAGTCCCCTTCAATTACCCAAAGACATCAATAATCTGTCCCAGACTACTTTGGAAGCTGTACTGTGAGTTGGTCTTTGAGCCCTGTTTCAGTAGAACTGTTATGTTCAATGGTCTTCCAGTTGGACTCACATTCTTACACTAAATACTATCTTCTTAGCCCTAGGGAACATATTTTCTACACCTTGAACTTAACTCATGTTCAGAGAAATTTGAAGCCTAATAGCAGTGTCTCGATATCCTAACTCCTTCAACACATTATGCGTGTTTTCCATTATCTAATTCTATAATTCTTGTAGCAAATAGATATTAAAATATTAAATCTAAGGTATCTGCATTCATAAAATATTAACACTGTGCTAACACTATTTTACCATGTAATAATAAACCACAGTAATTGGGTATTTTCATATGCCTCTAGAAATATCACCCTGGTGAAAAGTACAGAGGAATAATCAGACACTGATCTTTTTCCCATTATCAGACCATTCCATGAATATTAATTAGTTATCCCACGAAATACTCTAGAAAGTGTGGATTCAAACCAGCTAAACACAGGTGGAGATTCAAGAGAAAAGGAAATAATGCAATATCTTATATCATACAACCATTTCAATGCAGAAACTTTTGCTAAATCTTTGTTACATAGACTAGAATCAAGTCGCAAAGTAGGGGTAAGGGTAATTTATCCTATGTTTCATACGGGTTGCTTCTGTTCTTTGGTTTTAGAGAACTAGATAGATGAGTTCCTGAGAACAATTTTCAGCTCTATGCTTGAATCACATTTTCCCTTGTCTGAATCTCCAACGAAGATTGTTATTGTTATTATGTAGAACTCCCCAGCCGCCTGCAATCAAACAAGCACATGAGAACTCTTTCCTGATCCTGAGACTTGAACTCAGGTCCTGGGAGCTGAGTTGTTTTTTGTTTTGTTTGATTTTTAGTTTTGGGTTGTTTTGTTTTGTTTTGGAGGGTTTTTTGTTTTGATTTTTTTTTTTTTTTGCTCAAGAATAGTACTAGCTCTCTACCATGTGAGCCAGAGCTCTATAGCTCTACTTTTTTTGGTGGTTACTTGGAAATAAGAATCTCACAGCTTTTACTGCCCAGGCTGACTTTCAACTGTGATCCTCAGATCTCAGCCTCCTGAGTAGCTAGGATTACAGGTGTGATTCACCAATACCCAGCTGGGACTCCTTGTTTATGCTACAAACAACTTATTTTCTTTACTTGCATTGTAACACAGCAACTCCCTTGTCTGCAGGGTTACATTTCAGGACACCAGTGTATGCCTGAAACTTCAGATAGTACTGAATGCTGTGTATACTCTATTTTTTTCTATACCTATATTCTATAAGAGATAATTATAAGACCTAATTCTGTTTCTCTCTGTGTTTCTAACTCCACTTCTCTCTCTCTCTTTCTCTTTCTTTCTCTCTCTCCTCCCCTTCCTCTTTCAGAGTATTTTTTTTGTCCTATACTCACCCTTTTACTTGTGATGCTGTGGTAACAAAATCTCAGAAAGCAAACCCACAGTTAAGGTAATACTGTTGTATTCTAAAAGCAAAAGGTGAAGAGGTTAAATAGTCTCAAACCTTTTTTGCAGACGCCAACCCCAAGTCATAAGTATATGTCTATAAGCAGTGCTCTGTGTTTTTCTTAAGGATTTAAGATATGTCCATCATATAACACCATTCTCGGTAATTGCAGCATGAAAAGTGAGCTGCATCCACTTTTATGGCCAGCTACTAACCCAGTCATCATTTTCTAATATGACTCTGCTTCTTCTTTCTATCCTGGGATAGCAGAGCAATTTACAAAGATTAATTAGAAGCATTTCTGAACTCTCCCCCTCAGAGGAAGCAGGGATAGAAAGGTTTGCTGGAGGGGAAGTAAATAATTCTCCATAGAGGATGGAAGTGAGGATTCCCTAGGAGGGCTTCTGTGGAAGCCAGGGCTGTCTGAAACTAAAACCCTCAGTCCCATCAGTAGTCAACAGAAAAGCAATTTGTCATCAGATATTCCAAGAGGATTCAATTGGAAGGAAATAAAGAGGCTGTGTGTGTTTATTTTTTTGTGAAAAAATCATGTAAATACTCAAATTTGTTACTATCCCACAGTTTTGGCAAGAGGCCCAAGGTATCTCTCATTTTGAGGGATTCCTGCAATGCTCCCTCCCCAGAGAAAACCACTACACTTTCTGCTCTATCTTGTTACTGAGCTTGTGGTCCCTGGATCCTACTGACAGCTGGGAGGCAGGGATAAGTTGGGGGTGGGGGGAGGTGCTGGTGCAAAAATGACCCTTGGATGTCTGAAAGATTGGAGACTGCGTCTGCTTCCCCTTTTCTCTGCTCCTGGGGGCCTGTTGCTGTGAGGATCCCATTGGCAAAGAATAGGAAATGATGGCAGAGAAAGGACTCCATCAGGCCATTGAAGAAGCCAGCTGCTGAGAGCCAGGGGGAAGGGTGGGAGCCACAGTGACGTTCTGTTTTGTTCTTGCAACCAAGGCACAAATTAAGGCAAAATTAGAGACTTTCTGTGGGCATTTGGGCAACAGGGAGGAGGAAGAAGACAGGGAAGCAGAGCTTTTAAGGACAGCAATTTGAGAACATCTGAGACAAATCGGTGCCTGACTCTTTTCTTTTTTGTGTGTGGATTAGTTAGTGACTTTCTTTTTGGATTCCGGAGGGGTTCCCTTCCCCCTCCCCTTCCCCCTCCCTTCCTTTCCCTTTTTGCATCATGCACATGTAAATGTGATTGAGAATTCATTCCTCAGATCTGCTGCCTTGGCTGCCTTCCTGCCAGCTGGCCTGGCTGGGGAACCACACTCGGGGCTGACTGCCATTGACAAGTTCTGTGGGCTTTATGGGAGGAAGTTTGTTTCTGAAGATCCTCCCCTGAGTAGGAATTAACTCCTGCAGGAAAGAAGGGCAGAGAGGCTGAGCTACCACTAATGAATCCTCTGCCCACAGGGGGTGCTCAAGCTACTGTCCCTGGCTCCATGCAGGAACTTAGGTTCACACTGAACCTTCATGATGGTCATCAAGGTATAGAATTATCACTGATGTCTAAAGTTTGGGAAGATCTGGAAATGTAGTGGAATCCATGTTCTCTTTCTCTACCTCTAATTAGAACATGTCAGAGAAACACTGAGAAATGTTTCTTTCTTTCATTGTTTTTCTCTCTTTCTCTCTTTCCAGTAAGGGGGCTTAAACTCTTAAACTCGGGTCCTCTTCCTCTCACTTGGCTTTCTCACTCAAGGTTTGTGCTCTATCACTTGAGCCACACCTTCACTTCCTGCTTTTTTGCTGGTTATTTGGAGACAAGAGTCTCATGGACTTACCTGCCTGAGCTAGTTTTGACCGTTGATCAAGCCTTAGCCTCCCAAGTAGTTGTGATTATAGGTGTGAGCCACTGGCACCAGGCAGAAATAGAAACTTTTTATCCACTCAAATTGGTTGTCTTTTGTGAAGAGTTAGACTCCTCTCTCTGTTTTAGTTCATTCTTCCTTTCTTGCCTTCTCCTTTTTCTCACTTCAGCTTCAAGATATACATATTAGCTCATGGGTTTCCTTGTTTGTTTTCTTTGTTTCTTTCATTGTATTTTCTTTCTCTTGATTAAGCAAATTCTCATGAATTTATCAGATTCTAACTCAAGGCTTATATCCTAGCTGGCTTCCTGGGAAAGAAATGAGATCATGCTTCCATGTTGAGCAAAGAACCTCACCTATAATAACCAATTTCTTTTCTTTCTTTTTTTTTTTTTTTTTTTTTGGTCGGTCATGGGGCTTGAACTCTCGGCTTGGGCACTGTCCCTGCACTCTTCAGCTCAGGGCGAGCGCTCTACTGCTTGAGCCACAGCGCCACTTCTGCTTTTCTAGTGGTTTATTGGAGATAAGAGTCTCACGGACTTTCCTTTCCAGGCTGCTTTGAACCATGATCCTCAGATCTCAGCCTCCTGAGTAGCTAGGATTACAGGCGTGAGCCACCAGCTCCTGGCTTTTCATTTTCTTTCCTTTCCTTTCCTTTTTTTCCCCCAGTCCTGGGGCTTGAATTTAGGACCTAGGCACTGTTCCTGAGCTTCTTTTGCTCATGGCTAGCACTCTATCACTTGAGCCGTAGCACCACTTCCGGCTTTTTCTGTTTATGTGTACTGAGGAATCGAACCCAGGGCTTCATGCATGCTAGGCAAGCATTCTACCACTAAGCCAAGTTCCAGCCCAATATAGTAACCAATTTCTAGACCATGTGGTGTATATATTTTTGTGAGTGCGTATATATGCATGTTTGTGAGATGTGTGTGAGAGCTTAGTATTTTGTTTGTTTACCAATATTTTATATCTCTTCTTTCTCTTAGGTACATAAGCTATCTGCACAACAGTCTCTCTAGCAATCACCTTTTGTATAGTTGGTTGATAGGCAGCTTCTAGGATGGTTCCCAAAACTCATACCCTTTCATGTGTCATCCCTTCTCCTTAAGGATGGCCTGTATTTGTTGAATGAATTCTAATACGTAGAATATGGCAGAAGTGATGGTATGTCACAGAAATTCTATCATTTCTGTGATTACGATATAAAAAGACCACAACATTCATCTTGAACAAGCCCTTCCGCTCTCTCTTGGATTGCTTACCCTGGACAAAGCCAGCTGCAAGGTTGTGAGGCAGTCCCAATGAGAAGTCCACATGGCAAAAAGTCAGTACCTGCCAAGAATGCTGTATGTGAGCATACAATAGACTGCTCCCTTCCAGGGGAGACTTCCATAAGAGCATAGTACTAGCCAACAGCATCACTGTAACCTCATGAAAGATGTTGAGCCAGAGTGACTCAAAATTGATAAAGAAGAAAGGTAAGTCCACAGAAAGACAACACATGGAAGGCTTACTATGAAGCAGGCACTATTCTAAAGACTGACATGAGTCATTACATTTGACCCCAAGACTTGATTACTATTAACCGTATTTTCCAAATCAAGAAAACAGGGGCACAGAGAGATTCTTGTTAAACTCTAGCTGAATTTGCAACTAGAAAGGCAGTTTTACTGCTCAATCGCTCATGACTGTTGGTCCCTTGCTGAGCGGACCTCTTTAGGGGGGCTGGTTCAAAACCAGGCACTGGCTTCTTCAAGAGGGAGCTGTCTGAGAGAGAGAAAGTGTGTGAGTTTGCCAAAGATGAAAGGCATGATCTAGTTGTATCTTAGTCATGGATGGATATATGACTAAGTCCCTTTGGCCTGAGTCCAAAATTCCTTCTCCTGACTACTCAATCGTCTCAACGATGTGGTTTGAGACAGTGCTATTAACCAGGTAAGGTTATGAAGCAAATTTCAACAGGGCAATAGGGAAATTTATCCTTGAGAATCTTTATAACTATTGGACCTGGGTAATATAGGAGCAAGAAAACTACAGGCTGTGATTGGCATATCGACAACCCTGATCTACCTAGAACTAGAGCAGATAATCAAAAGAAAAAGGAAAGGTCAGAAATAAATATTCAGCCCTGATAGAATTTTACCACACATCAAATATTTAACATGTCTTATAGTATCTATTATGGGCAAGGACATTAGGCTAGGTTGTGTGAGTACAGGAAAACATATAACACAAGGTCCCCATCCTGTTTAGGAAGACAATATAGATGAGTATTTAATTCAGGACAATGTGTGCTTATTTAGTTAAATGGAGTAAAAGCTTATTCTTCATTCTCTAGGTCCAAGGTAGCTATAAAATGTTGTTATGAAGAGACAGGTAACGGAATGAAAGTAGTATTCAGGGGCAATTAAAAAAGCAGAGGCACAGAGGCAGCTGAGCCATGGTTAACCTTGAAAAGTGTGTGTGTGTGTGTGTGTGTGTGTGTGTGTGTGTTCATTATATAGTTGGAAGATGCTAGACTAGAAGTCAGAAAAGATGGTTGCTAGGGAAGTTTAACCTAAACATTTCTCTTCTCTGGAACATATATTCTTTGCTGAAAAAAATGATAGGACTAGAGATGATCTCTTTGACCCTCCCTCTAGCCTTGGCATTCCACATTGCTCATACCACTCTTCTCTCAACGATTGTAGTCACCAGAAGTCAGCACCCTTGCACTCAGCAGCTCAGGGTTCTCAATGCCAGCTTCCACACTGGCGACACACTTGCACCCCCACTTTTCCTTGCACATGACCATGAGACCAGCATGCCTTGCTCTCCTCTAGGTTGTTCAATCCCAAAGCCTTATTTTCTATTATGGTTTCTTCTATGGACCAGTAAGGAAGGAAACACAGCCTACCCCTCCCTCATCCTCATCAAATGTGTTGAAGCATTTTACACACACACACACACACACACACACACACGCACACACACCACACACACACACACACACACACACACACACACACACACACATACACACGGTGCAGTGCCTAGCGGATACAATGGCATTCCTACCTTTTCTTGGTCTCACTGCTAATGAGTAAAGCCAGGATTCTGGGGTACTTATTGTCCCCTCCCCGGTCTCCTTAGTGGGAGGTGGAAGGATTAACAGCAGGAGAAAGAGAAACAGAATGACAAATCTGCTTTCCAGATAACAATACATTCTAGAAACCAGACACAAACCTCCATTTTTCAGAGAGTTCCCTGCCAGGTTGGCCATGTCCAGCTTCTTACCTGCCTTGCTCCAATTGCTCAGATCTGGCTGCCAAATCTTCTCAGGATTTTCTCTCATCTCAGAACCGGAAGATGCAGTGGAGATCCTGAAAGGGCCCAGGGGAGGGGAGGTCCCCTACCAGCTGGATCTAACAAATGATTTCCAGGGGGGACAAGCTGTGCCTAGCCCCTATTGGGAAGAAGTGCAGCTTCCCAGGGCTTGCTTGGCCTAGTCAGCCCTGACAATTGCTGACAAGCCATGGAGCTGGGCAAGCAGGTGCCAGGCATGGGGGGCCCAGCAGGTCACTCCATGGAGTTTGGGATCCAGCCCAACAAGTTCCAGCCCTACATGGAGATGAGAGAAATTCCATCCAATAGGGCTGCCTGAAAGGAATTCAAAATCATTGAAACTAGGATTTGCTCCCCAGAGAGCTGGCAGATTTAGTATAAAGTCCCCTTTCTGTTGACTTCATTGTGTTTCCTACCAGGTACACAAGTGCCATCAGGCAATGGGGGGACAGGGACCATGGATGGCTCAGCCACTGAGGGAAATACCAAAGTGGGCCTGAGCCTAAGACACTAGCCTAGAATGGGAAGAGGATATCCCATTCACAACTGAAACATGCTATCATGTATGTAACTTTAATTCCTCCTACTGCAAGTTAAGACTATTTCCCCCCTTCTGTTTTTATTGGAAAATTAGCTCCGGTGTTCTGCTCTGGGTAAAACTACCCACTTGTAAAAACAGCAGTTAGCTCAATCCAGGGCCTTTTCTACTGCATATCCAAGACACCTCCTTCTTTTCTTTTCCCAGTAGAGTATCATTTTCCCTTCACTAAATAATGATGCTTCTTGTGGCAGGTCCTTGTCTTGATTGATTGGATAAGGAGGAGAAGGGATTTTTTTTAACTGAGCATCTACTGTGCTTTCATCCTCTTTTATAATATTCAGCAAAGGGCCAGAGGAATTGTTCTGACAGCTGAAGACAGAATTGCAGAGCACATAGCACAGGCTAAGCATTGACTTTGGACCCAGAGTGGGTCATCACCATTGTCTCTAAGAATAGTTAAGCAAGTGACCTAACTTCCCTACAATTCAACTTTCACACTGCATCCTAAAAGGCAGCAGCTGCATCCTTTATTCCTAAAATCCACAGTGTCTGTGGTTCAAGACTTGAAAAAATCATAGGTGTTAATGGGTCAATTCTTGAGTGTTTGGTATAGATAATGTAAAATACATGAAAGTGCTTTACAAACCCTGGCCATAGTAGGTCTCTTCACAAAGATGATTTCTTTTATTCTGCAATCGTGTTGAGAATCAACACCATTCAACATCTGAAATACTCTTTCTTCTACTCACTCTAATAACCTACATTTACAGATCTAGGGGACACACACATGCACACACACAAACACATGCATACACCATGCATACATACATCACATACATGCACCTTGCATGCATACACACATGCATGTACCATGCGTATGCACACATGCATGCATGCACACACACAAACCTTTGTTCATAGTTGATCTTTGGATGCTTTCACCTTCTTCCTCCCACCACCATTTGCTCCCTAACTCTTGCTAGTCTCCTTGCTAGCTCTCCCTAGTTACTCCTGTGGAGCAGCCCGAAGGTGCCCTCTGCCCTGCACAGAGCAGCTGTGCCCATAGCTTGCCATGCTCTCAGCTGGTGCGCCGTCCCTGTCAATCCCAGCCATGCCTGGCAGCTGGAATTGCAATTCTCCTTGTTTACAATGCATTGTAATTGCAGACACAGGCTGGGCTGTCACTTGTAATTTTATCTTGTCCTGTTCTCCTCGCTTTCTCCCTTGCCTAAGTGTCAAGCAGTTGCCCTTGTGAGAGGTACTATTGGCAGCAAATGGGCTCCAGAATCTTGCAAAAAGCAAACTATTATTTGCGTCTCATTCTTTCTTTCTCTGCAATAGAGAGGAAATTGGTAAGGAGCAGAACTGCCTTTTATGCAGCCTCTGCACCTCCTCTCCACCCTGTACCTCCTTTTCTACCCCTGTAACTTCTCTTCACAGTGGCTACCAATTCTCCAATCATTGCTGGGGCTCCTAGTTCCATGGTTGCTTCATTAATACTGGAGGTGAGATAGGAAATCTCCAGCTCTGCTCATCTTCTCAGCTAAGCCATTTCCTTTTGGAGCTAAGTTCTCAGCAAGTGAGGGAGGTGGAAACTTCTGGAGATAGATTGCTGTCCAATAGGTCCCAATGCAGCAATCAGTTGAGACAGAGGACAGAAAAGTCCCAGAGCCTATGGACCTCAGGTATCTCCACCTGAGCTTCTAGAAGAGGTCAAAAGTAAGAATCCATTTGTCTTGTGTCATGCCCAGTTGTGTTCCAAGTCATTGACCTATTATTACCCTATTGAGTCTCCATTATAGCATTGCAAAACCATCTTATGACTAGTTGGAAGAAGAGAAAAGCATACTCATATTTTTATTTATTCTCCAGTTAGGAGAATGTGGGGAAAGCTGAAATGTACAATCATCACTCTTTCTGTCTCCCAAGCCCCAGTGTTGAGTTGGGTCTTATGGCACCACAAAGTGCATTTCATGACTGGTAAGGGGCATTTTCTATGTTTCTGGGCAAAGGCAAAACATTTGCATTGCATGAGCATATTGTTTTATCTAACAGATCATATTAGCTAATGACCTAATGGTCTACTAATAGAATATACGTATCTTGAGGACAGGGCCTATCCTACTTATTTATCTCCCCTCAGATTCAGCACAACGCCCACCTAGTGAGTCCTTCATATAAATTTGTTAAGATTGATGCATTCAGAAGCTCACTGTGTGCTTGGTTCGATTATTGCCTAGCAATTGCTGAAGTCTGACACCAGCCTTACAATGTCTGTTAGTTACTCTTGGTGTCTGTTCAATTTCTTGTCTCTCATGAACATAAGGTTGACTATTGTAGACAAAGACAGAAGGCAGAAGAATTCCAGAGTGCACATGTGGGGACAATCTGGTTCGAGGACAAGAATCCTTGCTAACAGCTCCATTTATTTGTCATTCATAATACTTTCTCATGGGGAAAGATGGAGGAGAGAATTTTGGTTTTGGAAGTTTTGCCTATGTTTTTAAGTCTATGTAAGGTTTGTCTTATAGCAAGTAAGTAACAGCATTCATGTTAGTTGGGTATATTAGAATATGCATCTTTTTTACTTTTCCCTCTGATGATCCTATGTAATGCTCCATGTTTTATATTTGCAATAAAAGTGAAATTTACTAATCTAAGAACTCTAGGTGTCTGTCCTCCCTCTGACAAAAATATTGCAGAATTAGGGAGGCGACTGACATTAAGACCTAAAGAAGGCGACCCTGAGAAGAGGAAAGTAGATCATTGCACACTGTTAAGGTCACCACGGTCGCTGTCCCTTTCCTCTTCTTCTGCCTCACCTTACATCCTGGCTCAGGCACTCGCTGGCTGTATGTCTTTGATCCCCTTACCCACCCTCTCTGTGCTTCGCTTCCTTATTCATAAGACTAAACTAATAATGCGTCTTCTGCCTCATACAGTTTTCCTCTACTTACCTCCTACTATGTAGACCAAATGTTCAATGCAATGTTCCACACACAGTGCCCTCAATTTAAGGGGGCTCTGAGAACTGTTATTGGTTTTGCTTCTTTGGGAGGAAGGAGGTGATTTAATATAGGTTGGGTAGCCACAGCTGAGTTGCGACATGAGGCTTTCAATTCTACCCAGACACAGACACTTGCCAGGCACACCCTACCATGAATCCCTAAACCCTGCTCATTGAGCCACACCTCTACCAGCTGAAGACAACCCCAAGCTTTGACGAGATCCAATTAGGAATACAGATTCCACACTAGAGGGCCATACAGCATGCACAAAGGGAAAAGACGCTGAAATTAGTGTAAATTTTCACTGGTATGTCCTCATAGACAAATAGTTAAGAAAGATGAGGTTAGGTCTTTTGACCCCTGGAGTGTTTGCTTGGACACCTTTATTATTTTGCAAATGACACTTCTGCCTCTGACAACTGTGTCCCCCTAACTCTGACACACACACACACACACACACACACACACACACACACACACACACACACAGAGGACATCAGAAAGTAGAGATGCTTTCCCATGCTGGCCTCTTCATGAGGCCTCAGAGTGGGCTCACTACAGAGGGAGGCAGGGGGAGGCTTGCTGTGGCCCTTGACCTTCTATTCAAAATTACTGAAGCTTTATCTAGAACAAGGCACTGGGGAAGAGACAGGAGAAGCCCTGAAATGCAAAGTCTAAACACTTCAAAGCACAGCCCAAGTCAGAGTCACATGGAGAATAATGTGTCTGACTGAACAAAAAGCAGAAAAGACTGGCTGGAGGTCCTACCCATCCTGGAGAATAAACCCAATAGGAAAAAAAAAACAACCCACAACACAGGAGCCTATGAATGGCTTTTTTTTTTTAACATGTTCCTTTTGGAGGTATGGTCCTAGTTGGCACACTGGTTCACATATAAAGTCCTAGTTACTTAGGAAGCACAGATTGGGAGGATAGAGGTTGAAGGATACAGAATAGAGGTTTGCCTAAGCAAAATAAGTAAATTAGGATCTCATTTCAACCAATAAACCGGGTGTGTGATAGTTTCCTATCATCCCATTTATGTAGGAAATGTAAATAGAAGAATTATAGTTCTGGCTAGTCCAGGCAAAACCCAAGAGCCTAATCAAAAAAGGATGAAAACAAAAAGGGTTGGTAATGTGGCTCAATGCTAATGCGCCTGGCCAGCAAGGGTAAGACTTGGAATTCAAACTCCAATAAATCAATAAGTGAAATAGTGATAGAAGTAAGTTCCTTTTCACCCCATCATGTAGCAGAGTGGAAGAGTACCCTGTGCCTTTAAGCTGGTCCCCAGCTTCGGTTTCCTTATGTATAACATGATGTTGATGCTTACTGGGGTCTGGGCCTACCTTATAACAGCGACAGAAGCTGCTCTGTCCAGCTCCAGGGTCAAGTTGACCTGACTTCATTCCCCTGACAGCAGGAGGTCTAAATCTAGGTGTACTCCAGGTATGCTCAGTCCTATGTGATGTCTATTGCTTTGTGCAGTCACACTGTAAATGACACTGGAAGAAAAGTGCTTGGGTCAGAAACACTTTCTACAAACATCCAGGTCACAAGTATATCATGCATCGGTGGCCATGCAATCTCTATTGTGGGTACTGGGCTCTGCCACTGTGGTCACATGGGTAAGGGATTGTCCTTCTCTGCTCAGAAAAATCTCATTCACAAAAACAAGATAGTAGAGAAATTCCACCAAGGTGCGCAGTCTGCTGACCCCAGACACTGACCCTCCTCATGTCCTTTGTACCCTTTCCTGCCTCTGTGCTGTGGCTGTAGTAGCCACAGAAGGGGAGGCTTTTATTGGAGGTCCTGGCAAATCTATGGGACTGGGAGGATGTCTGAGGACACCATGGAAAAGCTAGCCTTTCCCTGGCCCCTAGAAACTCCTCCACCTGCCTCTCTAGTATGTGATCTGCCCTGGTAGTGCTATGCTGGGCACCACTCTACCTTGACCTGTTCTCCTAGTGACTGTGATATGGACCCCAAGAAATTTAGAAACCCATTTAAGGCTATATGGGAGGTTTTGTTTATTATATTCTTCTCTGTTTCTGTCTCTATCTTTCTCTGTCTCTTTTTATCTGTTTGCCTTTCTCTCTCTCCCTCTTCCTCTCTCACCCTCTCTCTCTCTCTCTCTCTGACCCCCCCCTCAGTCGCCCCTGCCCTCTCTAGTCTCCCTTCACTTTCAAGGCTTTGTCCCTACCAGTTGTTGGTGACATCTCTCTGGAGACTGCAATTACCAGCTGGAAACAAGATCTCAGCCTCTTAACTCACCCATTCACTTTAGCTCATCCATTTCCATTCTAGGCTGAGTACTATTCTACCCACCCAACTATCTAGCCCTATTATAAATGGGATCCTTTCCCTGCTTCTGCAAGGCCTCAAGCAGGAATCCTACTAATCTTATCCAGAGCAGAGGTGGGAATTTGAATTCAATATCCAGTTCCTGAGCTCAGCGATACCTACCACAATGGTCCCAAGTTTCATGCTGCCCAGGGTTGAGGGATAAGACAAGTAAAAACCCAGAGAATATATGCCAACCAAAGATCATGTCTTATGTGGATCATATATGAGAGTGCATCAATCTCCTGGCATGAAGGGGCCACAGCACTATCTTTATTATTAGGTCTAGAGAAAGTTCATTCATAATTTAACAGGGATCATCTGGCTAAAGAAAAAAAATCTTCCTAGCCCTGAAGATAATCTTAGCAAAGGACAAGCCATGAGACATCAAATATTGCCAAGCAAAGAGAACCACATGTCTTCATCCCTTTCTAGTGATGGAGCTGGCTCCCCTCCTCCAGGAGCCCCCTGGGAAGTTCCAAGTAGGAATATAACTGGGGGGGGGGCGGAGGAGAAAGAGCTGGAGTGAGGGAGGGTGACAATGTACCCTACCTTCTGCAGGCTGCAAGGATAAAAGAGAACCAAACCCAGCTTACAAGGACAATAGCTCAACAGATTATTGAAAGCAAGAAAATTATCATAACAATTATTTTTTTCCTTTGCAGGGAATTCCTCAAGGGCATATTAAAAGTAGGTCAGATTTTCTGAGTTCTGCAAATTTACCCAGTACAGCCTTCCTTCTCTTTGAGCTCTGTTGCCAGATGGTAATACTCTGGTAGGTTCTCTTTCCCCAGTGTGGAAATGGTTGGAAATGATAAAACAGATTAGCAGCCACAAGGACAAATCCCCATCACCACAGTTCTCTTTCTGGTGATGTAGATTGTGCTAGGTAGGATTAAGTCTGGTTTAACAAAGCGAGTTTATAATTTCACCAGGAGCATGCACTTACAAGCTGGAAGTATGGACAAGCTCCTCCCTGACTCAGTCATTCAAGGACGACTGGGTGATAGAAAAACTCTCATTGAACAGCTAGAACATCTGGAATACACAACCCTTCACATCACCCTAGGAACAGAAGACAGATCTGAGGCTATCTGCTCATTTTAAACATTAATTTTGTCTGACCCCTTCTCTGCATTGGGTACCTTGATTGCTCTCACTATGCAGCCTTGCTTAACTCCAAGGGGAAGGGGAAGTAAAAACTCAGTATTATTCCTTGCCCATTTTTTGTGCTTATGTGTGTGCAAGTACTGAGGCTTAAACTCAGTACCTGGGAACTGTCCCTGGGCTTCTTTTGCTTAAGAATAGAGCCCTACCACTTAAGTCACAGCTGTATTTCCAGGTTGTTTTTTCTTTTTTTGAGTAGTTTATTAGAGATAAGAGAGTCTCATGGCCTTTCCTGCTGGAGCTAACTTCAAATCACAATTCTCAGATCTCAGCCTCCAGAGTAGCTAGGACAGGACTACAGGTGTGAGCCACCAGCTTGTCCCTTAGTTTTACCTTTGAGCCACCACTCCACTTCTGACTTTTTACTGGATCATTGGAAATAAGAGTTTCATAGACTTTCTTGTTTGAGTTGGATTCAAATCCTTATCCTCAGATCTCAGCCTCCTGAATAGCTAGTGACAGGAGTGAGACTAGCTTTTGCCTGTTTCTTTTTTGTTGTTTCTTTGAGACTGCTAACAGCTACTTTAGAAAGAAGCATGTGGTTAGCCATATTCATTCATTCATTCTAAATAATGATAAAGCAGCTACTTTCTACAAAATCATCTTTCAGTCACAGATAAGATAGATAGCTCTTACAATTCTCAACAGTGAAAATGCAGGCAATTATGCAGTATTCTGGGCCAATAGGAAAAAGGTCATGTGCTTGTCTTGGACTGTATTGGCAAAGGTTTCCCATAGAATGCTTGAAGAATGAATTGGCGTTATCCAGGCAAGAAACTATTGTAAATATACAAGGATAGCATAAAAAAGGTCCCCCCCACAAAGTTGATCCTACATCTGTAATATAAAATGCAAACCTAGGAATTCTGCTTCCCAGATAAATTATATACCTAATGGTTCTTTTGTTGAAATATATAGTTTGTGAGTAGAAAATATAGCTCTGTTGTTTTAAACTGAGCCTACTTAGCTGTTCTTTAGCTGATTATCTTTGCCTTCCCCCAGTGAGTACACAGCCCCTCTCTGAGCCAGTGCACCTCTGATGGTCAAAGTTGAGCCACGTGGAGCAATCTACTTAATCAGAATCTCCTATAGATATGAAATTATTAATAAGCCAGAATGTAGCTACCCATGTTAGGACCCTCCTCCAAGTAGCCCTCCCTCAGGGACTGGGGTGAGGGTTGTAGGGAGACACCTTGCTGTTTAATAAATAATAGAAGAGATTCATAAAGTGTCTGAGACACACATTCCTCATGCAGAAATGTTACAGAATAACACAGGATGAATAATAGAAAAGGTTATTGAAAAATTCATAATTTCCAAGTGCCAGTGAAGGGCAGCCCCTGTGCAGTCTATTTGCCTGCAGAAAAGTGATTAAAATATATATTATTGTCCTGTCTATAGAAAAATGTATTATTAAGTGGATACTAGCGTGACATTTGAAAAATCCATTTCATTCCATTTAGCAGCAACGGGGTTTGGCTTCTGCTTTTGTGTAGCAGGTTTCACAAGCATTTTAATAAGCCATTTAAAAAACAAAAAGGGATTTTAATTATGGCCCCCTGCCTCCCAGCCATGCTATTGCTTTGCATTCATAGTCCTTCTGCCAAAGAAATTTTAAAACATATAATAGGGAATGTAAATATCCTGCCTACATTTATTATACCAATTGCCAAGAAAGCAACCTGACTATTGACCAGTACTTATGGGTTGAAAGAAAAGAGGGTAGAAAATGGATTTGCTGGTCCAGACACAACAAAGCTTCCATGTAGAAGACTCACAATTCCTGCCAAACAGAAAGTGTGAACATTCTTCTAAATAGGCATTCACAATTTCTTCCTTGTGAAAACAGGAGTACTTCAGAGGTGTTATTATAAATGATTTGTATTTCTTACTAACAAGTGGAATTAGGAGCTGGGAATCATCTAATGCTTGCATCCATGTCTTGGCAGGATACTTTGCCTCTTGAGGATCACCTGTGCAGCCAGATTCAGAGCTGGGTTCTGCAGAGATTGTAGTGTGAGGCTAGGGATGAGCAGCATGTCTCTTGTCCTACTCAAAATAAATATTCTTGGCTCAAAGAAGGGTGAAGGTACAGGACAGAATCTGAGATAGATGGGCCACACTGAGCCTACATCAAATTCAACTTGGGCTAGGATAGCTATTAGGCCCCAGTGGGGTTTTTTGATGAGCCTACAACACACTACAATGGACTCCAGTGGTTAGTGTAGAAGAAACAGGGAGAAGCTGGTTTTATGACACATACCTGTGTGGCTAGATCCTCTGACCAACTAACTCTGAAAGTGTACCAGAATCGCCAGTCTTTCTGGGTCCCAGTTCTAATGACAAAGAAAACAGAACAATGTCGATCACATCAATGATAAAAGTTCTTTATTTAAACCTCCTTTTCATAATTAAGTCATTTGTCCCAATGAGATGGAAGTAGAGAGTAGATTAAATAGTTTCTCTTGGGGAATAAAAATTATGTGACCAAATCACTTCCCACCTCAAGCCCACTTTCCTTCGACTGTTTGAGGCAGACCCAGGAAGCCCAGAGCTTTGATGGTTCATGGATTCTTAGAGTACAGTGTGGTGTCAATGAGGATTTTATATAAGATAGCCTCCAGCTATGAGTTGCTCAAGTTAAATCATGGCCTGTGTCTGAGGAGTTGAAATGAGCAGGTGGCTTTTCTGCCCTCATTTTTGTGCCTACTTATTTAAAGACATCATATATTTAGCCACTTAGTCAACAAACATTTACGGAGAATTGTGCCTGGGTTGCATTTAGAATATTGAAACAAGCACCACTTGAATACAGAACACAGGAAGATACGCCATTGCTCTATTTAGTAGCAGACTTCAAAATAACTTGCTCTAGAGTTAAACAAAAGCAGGTGGGGAACAGAGTTAGATTGAATGTACAAGTGATTTTTTTTGTTGGTAAAAAGTTATATTTAAAAGAAAATAAGAATCTATTTACTTGATTTATTTTCTGATTCCAGGGTTTGAGTCTTGTGCTTGTTCAGTATACTTGCTAAGCTGGGACTCTATCACTTAAAACACATCACTAGGCTAGCATTTTACTGGCCATTGTTGAAGAAAGAGTCAAATAGGCTTTTTTGCCTGGGTAGACCTCAAACTACAATCCTTCAGGTCTCAGCTTCCTCACTAGCTAAGATTGCAAGCATAAGCCTGTAGAGCCTGACTTATGTACTTGGGGTGTGTGTGTGTGTGGTGTGTGTGTGTGTGTGTGTGGTACTGTGTGTGGGGGGGTGGTTCTGTGGGGGGGGTGGCCCTCGGGGGAGGTGGTGCTGTGTGTGTTGGGGAGGGTCCTGTGGGGTGGTTGGTCCTGTGTGTGGGGAGGGTGTGGTTCTGTGGGGTGGGTGGCCTTGTGGGGGGGGGGTGGTCCTGTGGGGAAGGGTCCTCTGTGTGTGTGTGTGTGTGTGTGTGTGTGTGTGTGTATGGTGTGGTCCTGGGGTTTGAACTCAGAGCCTGAGCTGTTTTGCCCAAAGCTAATGCTCTACCACTTGAGCCACAGCTCCACTTCTGGGTTTTTTTGGTAGCTAATTGGAGATAAAAGTCTCATAGTCTTTTCTGCCTAGGCTAGCTTCAAATCAAGATCCTCAGATCTCAGCTTCCTTTGTAACTAGTATTACAGGTATGGGCCACTGGTGTTCAAGCTTACACTTGATTTTTAAAGGCTACTTCATTAGTTCATTGCTTTTCTTATTCTCCAGGTCTCTATATCAAGGGCTGATTACTAACCAGCCAGGCTGCACCTAGGGGAGAGCCTAGTTGTAGAAATGCACTGTTCTGTTGTTTTGTTACCTGAACCCAACCGCCTGTGACTTTCCCATGGCCCACTGACACTTCCAAACTGTGGGATTTCAATTATTAAATATGTTGAAAATACACTTCTCAAAATGTCAGTTCCTGTCTATGTTTCCTAAAAGTCTAAGTTCTCAGAAGACTGGTTCTACTTAATATTCACTCCCCATAGTGTTCCCTTTTGTTTTCTTGGCTTGATACTCTGAGAAACTAATGTCCTTCATTGGCATTTCAAAACTTGCTTTGGATTCTCTCCCCTCTCCCTAGGTGACCTCATTTAAATAGCATCTTTATGTTAATGGCTCCTAAATTTATATCTCCAGCCCAAACATGTCTGAGTTCTAGATTCACACACCTACCTATCTGCTTGACATTTCCACTTGGACATGTTTCACAAAGCTTAGATAAACATTCCTTAAACGGAGCTACCTACCCTTTTATTCTGAGCTATCTACTTCTGTCTTTTCCATGGTGCCTGTGTCCCTATCCACCTAGGTATTTATGCCTAATACCCCTCCAGAAGTCCCCTCTGAATCCTTCCCTTCCTCTACCCTCCATATTTAGTCATCAGCAACTTCCATCAGTTCTACCTACACAATATATTCCCTTTGCATTTCCACCACCATTGGAATATTTCAAGGCACAACCTCCCTATCTACTGAACAACTAACTGACATTTCAATTTCTACCCTTGTTTTGCCCAACTAATATTCCATATAGTAGCAGCTATGATAATGTCACCCCTTTGCTTAATCATTTGATCCTTGGCCCCTGAAATGAAATCCAAATATCATTCCTTAGAATGTAAAGCCCTGTAACACAAGACTTTGGTTTGCCTCTGTCCACTACTCCCAGGTCATCTATTCCTCCTTCCATGAAACATGCTACATTAGACGGACTGGCATTACACCATGCTAGCTACATGCAATACTACATTTTAAATATTTAGAGACTACCAAAGCTATTTCCAAAATAGTAAAACCACTTCCCAGTCCAATTAGCAGTGTATGAGGACTCCAATTCTTGCATTCTCCCCAGTACTTGTAGCTATTTATCCTTTTTATTATAACATTTCAGATGTGAGAAGTGGTTTCCCACTGTGGTTTTGATTCTCATTTCTCTAAAGATTAGTGATGTTGAATAGCTTCATCTGCTTATTCGACATTTGTATAAATTCTCTGAGACCTATTTAAATCCTATGCTGTTTTGGAATGTTTATTTTTAATTAGATGTTGATGATGATGATGATATGATAATGGTGGTGGTAGTAGTGATAATGATACTTAGTCCTACTATGTAGCCTAGGTTAGACTCAAATTCATGATCTCTTGTCTAAGCCTCCCAAGTGTGCTCCACAACACTTGGTTTATATTCTTATCATTGATTTAAATTATTCTTAAAAATTGTATCTAAATTGCTTTATAAAGTAGTTGCCATTCAACAAAGTAGGATATACATATAATGAAACAAGAATCCTTTATATTTTATTCAAAATGTTAACATACATATATATATATATATATATAAATATATTCTATAAATATTTTTTTCCTTCTGAGAGTTCTCTTTTCATGTTCTCTTTCCTGTACTGGGGATTTAACCCAGAGCCTTGTATTGGATACGTTAGACTTTTCTTAGACTGTTTCACCTCACTATTAATCATTGTTTCTTCTTGCTCTGTGGTTTCTCTTTTATCTTACTTATTAAAAATTACAAATACGTTTTACTATGGAGTTTTTTTTTTGGTGCTGGAGATCAAAGCTAGGGTTTTGAGCAGGCTAGGCAAGCATTTTTGCCACTGAGTTACATCACTGGCCCTGTTCTTTCTTGTTCTTCATTCACTCCTTCTACATCAATCAAACACTTACCAGAACTGGTTTATCTTGCTAGATCCTCTACATCTACCATATCCTTGGTGGATAATAGATGACCAGTCAAAAAAACAGTTGTTGAATAAATGAATTAATAATTGTAGAATGTCCTAGATGGATAAGTATTTAATGATAGATAACTCATTCAACAGAAACAAGAGAAACTGAGGATCAATAATATAGCTTTAATGATAACAATAATGGGTTTTGAAAAATAGTAGTAATTTTACAAGGGAAGATTACAAATAATAGCCAAGGCAACCAATAAGCAAGTAAAGTGTATAGGAACTGACCACAGAAAGTTTTGTCAAGGTAGCACCCACTCATACCCTACCTGAAATCAAGCTATATTGTCTTCAATGGCTGTATTGTTAACAAATTCAAACCTTTTGAGTCTTTTCAGGGTAGCTAGAAAATTCTTCCCAGCAGTTTAGAATGTCAGCTGAACTAACCTTTTGGGAGGGATTTTCTTACCAAAGTCTGCTGCACAGCACAAAAAAAGAGGCTATGGCATAGATGGCCACATGGTAGTGAGCTAAATACACCTCTAAGTGTGTCTTTATCATCTGATTCATCTCATTCTTTTACCACCCTGGAGTTAAATCTGTCCATATTCCAGCCTCCTTTTCTGCGTCCCCATCACCATCATCTAAATTAAAATCTGTTATCAGCTTCTGCGTAATCCCCTTTGATACCCTGAGTGTGGCAGGATCCATCTCTCTCACACCTCACATGCCAGTTCTGATAGCTTTGCAGCAGCTAAATGACTTTGTATGACACACACACACACACACACACACACACACACACACACACACACACACACACACACGAGTCTGTGTCATTCACAATCAGCCAGGGGCTGGCAAAAAATCAACAACAACAACAAAGCAAAGCCACATCCATGGCTATGTTTTTGAAACCTTGCAAGGAAATTGCCTTTGAGAAAGGCCCGGGAGTAAGACTCTGAACTACCCCATCCACCTCCTCAAAGAGAAGAGGCCTGGTATTCTGAGTGTCCAACCCAGATGTGTGCTCCTCTAGTCCTTCCTGGAGTGTGGCCTAACTCCAGTTAGCTATGGTGGTCACTTGACGGCTAAATTATAACTATAAAGCTTCCTATGAGCAAATGGTATGTCTCCTGGGCCAATTAGTTCTAAACATGACATGACCCATAATTGCAACTTTATCATTCTCCAATTTTTCCTTTCTCCCCTCCTGACCTTTCTCTCTTGGAGGAAGTGATTGGACCCTGTGCATAGTCAAAATAGTATTGGGCGAGGATTAACAGACTTGATTTAAATTCTGCTCATAGTGATTATTAGCTATAAAATCCTAGATGAGGTATTTAAGACCTCCAAAATCCAGTATGTCACTAAAACAAGAACTCTAATACTCATGGTTCCCTTATGAAAAGAGAAAATAATGGATAACTCATTCTGCTCATGTGTCACTCTCCATGGTAAAATATAAACTAGACTGTAGCATCTAATGCAGGAAAATAATTCTATATTGTTCTCTTTGTTGTCAAAACCCAGTGTATATCTTTTGCCTAACAGACATTTCTGAATGAGGGAAGATGACTAGATAAGAAAGTATTCAGTGGTCAAGTTGACATCAAATAAATGTTTAAGAAGTCTTGAGTTATTTCTCTATGTTGAGTGTTCCTTAGATTCTTTCCTCTCTCTCTCTCTCTCTCTCTCTCTCTCTCTCTCTCTCTCTCTGTCTCTGTCTCTGTCTCTCTCTCTTTCTCTCTCTCTCTGTGTACAGGTTTTCAGGCTTAAACTTATAGCATCACACTCTCACTTGGCATTTTCATTCAATACTGTCACTCTACTACTTGAGCCAAACCTATACATCCAGATTTTTTTGGTTAATTGGAGATCAGAGTCTCATAGACTTTTCTAAACAGACTAAATTCCACCTGTGATCCTAAATCTCAGGCTCTTGGGCAACTAGAACAATAGATGTGAGCTAACAGAGCCCAGCTTCAGATTCTTTCTGATTAGATCATCTATTTGTTTAGGGGCCACAAACCTTTGGACTTTGACAGCACCACACCATTATTTGTGTGGCAGTGTTGTACCAACTTTTCTGAGCAATGGAGCTGATTCTCTAATGCCATCTGACAAGAGGAAGTTCTGCCCATTGGGTATAAGTGAAGCTACTGCCTTGGTCTTTCAACTTTGTTCTTGTATTAGCCCCAGGAAATTGCTACTCACTCTTTCACCCAGTTTCAGCCCAATAATCTTTTTCCCTCTCCCATCTTTCTTTCTCTCTTTTTCCTTTCTCTCTGCCTTTCTCTATTCAAGTACACCTTGTCAGTGAACTCACTTCTGGCCAGAAGGCTCATCTCTCAAATGATGATGCATCCTCATAGACATCCCAGACATCCTAATACTGATCTTGTATGTGATACTGCCAGTAGCTACAAATTCTAATAAAAAATAATGGTTGAGAACTTTCCCTTAAAAACCGAGGTAGCCACAAAACGAAAATATGCATGTGCACAGTAATTAATGTTAAACAAAGTGAAGTGCTGGGTTCAAGACATGGTCAGGGAACATTCTTAACCTCCTGAACTGCAGAAGGCTCACTTATGCAGGGGTCTGGGGTTCTCATGTTCTCTCTCCTTGGTCTCCTGATGTGATGGTGTTTGGTGTCTCTCGGTTGAAATCTCCTGGGACATGCAGACTCTCCATTTTTGGTTCTTGTTTTCTTGGCTTTACTGCAAGCTCAAACGTAGGTTGTTTGTCAGGGTGAATTGTTTCATGATGATTATTCCTGACTCTACAATAGATCTTACAGGTATTGTCAAATCCCTATGATTGAAGTCGTCTAGACTAAGAACAGAGCAAAAAGAAGAGAATATGCCACAAAGAACCACTTTATACCCTGAGTGAGTTAACCCTTCTCTATCTCCTATTTCAATTTCCTCAGTACCTACTTCTATCCTGCCTAGTTTCCCCACTATGGCTTAGGCTGGATTTCTATCAACAGCCTTCAACTTAATCCTGAGAGGATTGAAGACTTCTTCATGACTCTGGAAAAGTGGACTGTGGTTTGCATTTGGACTTAGTTTCTTTCTTTCTTTCCTTTCTTTCTCTCTTTCTTTTCTTTCTATTGTATGAATAACCATGTCAAGTCCTAAGCCTAATACTTAATAGATTCTTATTTACTGGTTCATAAAGAGCTACTCACCTAATTCATTCTCCATAAGAAGCAAACGGAGTCTGTCTTCAACTCTTCCTCCTAGTCCCTGGTTCACTTAATATAAATGCTAATTAGGATGTGGGTTCAAGGTCATTATTCTCTCAAGGAGAAATCATCAAAGCCAGGTTTTCCAATTCCAGAAGATGGCAAGTGGCAGAATACTCTCATCCTTCCATTCAGTCCAGGTGAACTCCTTGTCTTTGACAGCAGGAGAAATACAATTCTTTGCTACAGTCACTTGCACAATTCTGGCATTATCACCCCAGCAGCATCTCATGAAAAACAAAAATGTACACACGCAAATTACTCCAGCTTCCCACAGTGGGTAGTCCTAAATAGAACAATTGCCAATGGCACCCAAAACAATCATTAGGTAATCAAACAATGAACAGGATAACCTGAGAGAGAAAATAAACCCAGTACAAGCAAACAAAACTGGGAGGGGGAGCCGAGAAAGCCAAGGAATAGGGGGTCTCCTCTGCTCCTGGACATGTGATGGTCTTCTTAGGGACATAGAAACAAACTCTGAATTTACACTATGACAGGAAACACAGCTCTTTCCACCCGAGGCAACTGTTGAGCCAGAATAGGAAGAAAGAAATCTATTAAGAATAGCATTGTTCTTGGGGCTTCTGTTGGGGTTTTGGTCCATGGAACTCATTAGTAAATAAGTATCCAATTCTTGCTTACAGAACAATTTGCTCCCTGCTAGTGGGTAGAGAAGACATAGTCTTGTCTGCAAGAAGATGACTCTTTAAAGAGCTCTGGGCCCCAATTAAAGAGAGTTTGCTGTTAATACACATTTTGCACCAGGACAATAATGCAATTTGAATTTCAAAAGAGGAAGAGTTCAACAGGAGAGAGATCCCTTAAAGTTTGTGCTAGGTACAACAGTAGACATTAATTTGAGCAGACGGGGGTAAGACCACCCCAAGAATGAGGAAAGGCATGATATATGGATGCTCATGCAGGGTAGAAGGGAAAATGAGTAGAAATACGGGATGGAAGCTGAGGATCTTGATGGCAGGACAGAGAGTTGAGACTTTATCTTGATTTTAGCAGAGAAATCCTGGAAGGATTTTTTGTGTGTGTATATGTGTGTGGATGGGCAGGAGGATGAAATGGTGAAAGTGTTATTTAGGAAACACTGATCTAGGGAAAAGGTGCAACATTAATTGCACAGGTGGCTAGTGGAAGATTAGGGATGCCAATAAAATAATGGGGTGAGAGGTGAACAAACCTGGACTTGGTTAGAGCAAGGGAAAGGAAGCAATGGAGGAGAGAAATAGGTCAAGAGAATGTGCAGGGAGCAAAAGACTTCATGGTAACCAGAAAAGATGCCCAAGGTTTTAGCTTTTATCCTTAATGGAAGGAATAGTAGGAATATGGAAAAGAAATTTTGAGTCAGGAGGGAGACCTGGTTTTTCAGACAATGGTAATTCGTTATTACTTAAATGTGTTAAGTACGAGTAATAACAGGGTATTCAATGGGATGTAGGAAAGTCAAGAAACCTTGGATCTAAGCAGAACTAATTCCCGGCTCCTGCATGTATAATAGTATTTTATAATCATATACGCCACGCTGTGTATGTACATGAATTTGGTAATTACAGGATAAATCCTCTGGTTCTTTGCCTCTCTGACTCCTCTGTGTGGAATCATATTGCTCTGGGATGGAGCGAACAATAGATCAAAGATCAATAGAAATTATATAAGGAAAGAAGAAAGAGAGTAGAGAAGAAAGACAAAGGGTTTTTAGTTCAAAGAGACCTGAGGACCTGAGCACATACCTTAACTCTATTGCTGGTAGCAAGGTCTGAAGCTAGGAGCAGAATGGTACTAATGAGAAAACAGGCACCAGGAATGACCTCATGCTAGAACTAGAGTGCAATTTAGTGTTGAAATACTTGCAAAACCAGAGAGAAACATCAAAATATGTCAACCAAACTGGGTAAGCTTTTCTTCAGGAAGCTGTCATTACGTCCAAGTGTCTGGCTAAGAAGGTGTTTCTGAGACTGGGAAAAGTAGTTTCTAAAGCAGATATTTAAGCGGGGAGTGGACTAAGAGAAAGGGGTAGGTGAATGAAGAAAGGAAGGGGGGAAATACAGGTATAAAATTCAATGCATATTCTACAAAATAAAGAAAATTGAAGGAAGGGGTAATGTTGGGAAGGATGAAAGAGAATGCTGAAAGGGGTGACATTGATCAAGATGCTTTGCATTCATGTACTACTTTGTTGAATGACAACTCCTGTCAACTTAAAGGTAAAAGAAAGTAAAATTAAAAAAAAAAACAGGTTTTAAAGATTAATTGCTGGTTGTGAGTAGCCATCAATTGAGGATGGCCTCATATTTCTTGTTGTACTTCAGATCTTTTTATTTTTTTTAAGACCAGTCCTGAGGCTTGAACTCAGGGCTTGGATACTGTGCCTAAACTTCTTTTGTTCAAGGCTAGCACTTTACCACTTGAGCCATAGCTCCATTTCCAGCTTTTTGACTTTTTAAAATTTTATTGTAAAGGTGATGTATAGAGGGGTTACAGTTACATATGTCAGGTAATAAGTACACTTATTTTTTAGCAGTGTTACCCTCCCTCATTTTCTCCTGCTTTTCCCTGCGCACTGGGTCCCCTTACCTCCCCCAAAACTGTAAAGTTCATTTCCAATGTAATGTCTAGTGAGTTTCACTGTTGCATTGGTTTACCCTTTGTATCACTGTTTCTGTGATTCCCTTTCCATTCTTCAAATCAGATAAACTTATATACAAGATAAAGGGAGCAAAAATTAAAAAGTGATAACAGGGAATAAACAAAAGGAAAAAAACAAGAAAGAAGACTGGTAACAGTATATTAAAAAAGGAAAGAAAAACCTCTTTTTATTTCTTGGGAGTTCATTTCAATAACCATCATTTTCTGTGGTCATATGCACATAGTTATTGAGCTATTGTGATACTCTGCTAAGAATATCCTAGACATATTCTAGTTATTACAAATGAACTTCTAGCCTTTTTGTGATTAGAGATAAGAGTCTCACAGATATTTCTTCCCTGGCTGGCTTTGAACAGGGATCCTCAGATCTCAGCCTTTTGAGTAGCTAAGATTACAAGCAAGAGCCACTGGCACCTGGCTTACTTCAGAATTTGAATAGACCTTTTTCATAGATGCTCAGGGCATCAGAGACAATCATAGAACATGCCAGAAGTGATGTTTTGTGACTTCAGAGGCTAGGTCATAAAAGGCATTATTATTTTTGCCTCGTACTATTTGTTGGGTAGAAAGCTGCCTACCCTGCCCTAAGCTCACTTCAGCATCTCTAGAATGACCCTTGCCCACCGCAATAACATATACTGTCCATTGCCACACATGTATGTGAGCCACTTTCCAGTTAAACCCATAGATGACTTTAGCCTCTGCTGGCATTCAACTTGAACCAGAACTCCCTAGCCACGCTGTTGCTAGATTCCTGATGCACAGGAACTGTGAGCAATAATAAGCTATCAGTACAGTGTAAGCCACCAAGATGTGGGTTGATTTCTTCTGAGTAAAAACGAATTGGTATATTCAGTTTTACAAAACATACTAGACCTTTTTTCCTGTTATGAGACTTGAATTCCGAGCTTGGGCACCATCCTTGAGCATTTTTGCTCAAAATTAGTGCTCTACCCCTTTGAGCAAGGCAGCACTTCCAGGTTTGTTTTTGGTTTTTGGTTTTGGTTTTTGTTAATTGGTTAATGAGAGTCTCACAGACTTTCCTACCTTGTCTAGTTTTGAACCACGACCCTCAGATCTCAGCCTCCTGAATAGCTAGGATTGTAGGTGTGAGCTACCAGCACCTGGCAACTGGAACTATTTGGGAGGGCTCATTGTGATTTTTAAATTAATATAGTTTGGGATGTTTGAGACAGGGACTCTTGTAGCCCAGACTCACCTGGAACTTGCTAGCCTCCTGAATGTTGGGATTATAGGCATGCACACCACCAGGCTTGTCTCATCCCCATGTTTTATGTGATGCTGTCCTGCATCATCAGCCTCTTGAAACTGACAAATAAAAGGTTTTCAGCCAGAAGTCTATCCAAAAGTATGCAGAATTTTGTGGAGGGAAGTCAAGTACAGGAAAAGGAATGAATGCAGCCTGGATGTCACACATGCGCTTATTGAGCTAAATTGAATTGAAATTGTAGACAGTTACAGATGAAGCACTTTACATTGGCACCTCGCATGTTTATCAAATGCTGAATGACTGACAACAGTACACTCGGTGGAATGCTTCCATGGTTAAACCTAATGCAGTGGAACACGAGTTTACCCAGCCACCCCAGTCAGAAGATGTGCAACAGGGCTACATTAATAGGAAGGAATAAGCTGCCTCTCTCTGGCTCTGGCTTGGGCTGCATACATACACTGAAGAGCAGGAAGCCTGGACCTAAATCTCCACAGATCTATTCCTCAAGAACTGTTCCCTTCTCCTTCCACTGTAGCTGCAGTACCTCAGCTGCAGGACACCACAATGCAGCTCCAGCTAACGTGAAAGTGCATCAATGTGTCTGTTTGCCATTCCCAAATAGAAGACTGACACCTTGGGACCAGGCACATTTTCCAAGACAGCCTTCTATACATGTATGAGTGCCTCAGCCCTATGCCTGTCCAGGCGGCTGTCATTCTTGATGCTTTTCCTCCAATTCCACTTCCTTACAGTACTTCTTTGTATCCATGAGGCTTACTTATCTTGTTTGGAAGTATTGGAATTTGAACTTATGGACTTGAACTTGCTGGGCAGATAGATATTCTACTGCTGGAAGTCCAGCCTCCCCTCCCCCAACCTCAGTGAGTTTGGACATATGGTCTCATCTTTTTGTCCTAGTGGTTTGAACTGTGATCCTCCTATTCACCTTTTGCTCCATAGCTGAGATATCATGTATGGAGCATCATACTTGGCAACTGGTTGAAATAGGGTCCCACAAACATTTTACTGGGACTGGATTCAAACTGTGATCTTTCTTATCTCAGCATGAACAGTGTACCCTACACATGGGGCCTACTTCTTGCCAGAAAAGGCATGGTTGAGGGCTTTTCTCTGAGGAGCATTCATGAAACCACTGTCTTTGCCCTTGAAGCTCATGAATCATCCTGAAAAGCAGACCCCAATGGTTTCTCACCTATCCCAAGTGGACACAAGACAGACTTCTTGCTTTGTCTATAATCTGAATCCTTCTAACGAGGACTCTGGTTTTAATTCTTGTAGCCAACATGAGGACAAGAAGCCCTCTGTTTCTCCAGAATAATTAGGAGACCTGAATTCTAATTCCCTCTTGTCTCAGTAGTTTCTTGGTTTCATGCTTCCCCCTTAGTGTCACATTGACCCTCACACATCAGGCTGAAGAGAAATCTACCAGAGCATAAATATTTCTTTCTAACTTAATAGAAATTTAGACTGTACCAAGTCTGAGTTTAGTTATCTATAAACCTTTATTTGTTTGTTTGTTTGTTTCTTTCTTTCTTTTTGGTCAGTGATGGGGCTTGAACTCAGGGCCTGGGCTCTGTCACTGAACTCTTTTTTGCTCAAGGCTAGTGTTCTACCACTTTGAGCCACAGAGCCACTCTGATTTTCTGGTGGCTAATTGGCAATAAGAGTCTGTTGGTTTTTCCTGTCCAGGATGGATTCGAACTGTGATCCTCCAGATCTCAGCCTCCTGAGTAACTAGGATTACAGGTGTGAGTCACCAGCACCTGGTTCTAGTAGTCTACTCTTAACTATTACTAATCACAGCTTCTGCTTATGGATTGTGAGTGATGTGAGCCACAGAGACAGAGCCTTCCCCTAAGTCACAGATAAGGAAACTAGTGATCAACCTGAAGCCACATGGCCTTGTAAGTCTGAAGATCTTTTATTTCTGTTGGAGACAGCATTGCATACCAACCTTAATTTGGTAGCTGAGGATCCCAAGGTGCCTTGGGCTCTCACTTCTCAGGCTATGCCTTCGCTTAGGTCCCCTGTCTCTCCTTTTCTATGCAAGCCTCGATTGGTACCTCTCTTTCTCTCTCGCTTGGCAGAAAATCTCATGTTGGTGTTAGCAAGAGCCTTGGAGAGGCCACTCAACACTAGAGTAGCCAATGATTTAGACACACAAATGCTCACATGTTGTCAGGAAAAACTGAGGTAATGCCTGTCTGGAACCAACTGGAAAACTGAGTTGAGGACATGCCTCTCTCTTTGGGAGCTGACTTCTCATTATGCAGAGAACAAGTTTCTACAGGGGTACTGTCAGTGCACTGGGCAGTGCTCTAATTCTGGAGTTGTCTCTGCGACCACATACAGTGCAGTTTCTGTAAATGCCCTGATATCCAAAAGGGCAAGCCGAGGCCAGGAAGAATCCTGTCCCATAATCCGTGGAGACTCATTCCCAGCTCCCTTGTCTATTCTTAGAAAGTACAGATCTTCACCAGAACCCTTCTCCAAATTGGGTCAGTTCTTTTCCTCTTAATCTCTTATTCATCCCAAGAGGACAGAATCTTTGACACTCCCTTAGTAGGTAAGGGGGCTGCCTTGTAGTTGGAGGCAGATTGTTCCAATGGCTTCCCTGGGAAGCATAGCAGCCCCAGAGGAAGCCCTGGGGCAGTGGCTTGGTGAGTCCCTAGGGCCAGAACTGGCTGGGAGCTCTTCTGCACTATTTGGCCCAGATTTCTGGGGCCAACTCTGGGTGAGGTGTTTTTTTGTCTTTTTTTTCCTTCTGAGACTGTCACTGCTTTGTCAGTTCTTGTTTTAAGGTACCCTGAGTTATAGAGCTGTCTTTGTCCCAGGTTTCAGCACACATAGAGTTGTTGGAGCTGTATATTGTGCACCAAGACGGTGAAACGGAAACCCATGCTCCAGTTTGGAATGTGATTAGATGAACCTGAGATAATGGGTAGCTCTTCTGTGACATGAGCACATCGTTCGCCCTGCACCTGTCCATTTCCATTCTCCCTTTTTACCTTACACAAACTGGCTCCATCCCCCAGGCTGTCCACTTGTCCTCACATCCCCTGCCACCCAACATTTATGCTGGGTTGGAAGTAGATAGTCCTGCACCATTGTAGTTCAATAGGGGCTTTTACATTCACCCCTCCCCCACACATCCCAAAGGGCTGGTAAGAAGATATATGCTTAGCCAAAGTGGCATTATGTATTTTCTGGGACAGCACACACAGCTCAGAAACAGTGAAACTGAGAACTTGGACTCTGAGAGCCATGTTCAAATCCCTACTCCTCAGAATCTGCCTCACTCTGGGATTTGACCCAGCTACTGAGACCCTTGCTCCTCAGTTTCCTCCTGGACAATATGATAATAGTCATACATCTACATCACCAGTGCTGGTGATATTATGTATACTAAATGCATATATTAAAATATCACCCTGTACCTAACATATTAACGTATGTTAATATAATGTTTAGTATGATGTTCTGCTTACAATTAATTCTTAGTGAATGGTAGCCCCATTTGTGTTAGAGGACAGTAGGCCATAGTTCCTGTTAGCTCATAGTTCTAGAATGCAGGAATGCATTGTCTCTTGCTTCTTTTGTAAACTCTCTACACCAATACTGGGCTGACAATGCTCATACCACAGACTCATTGATAACCTGAAAAATGGTTGATGGACCAGATAAGCCACAATTGAGGCTAGTGAATATGGTATGACTTCTATTTTCCTTCCCTTCCCTTGTGAGTGGCTGAGGAATGGCCTAGAGTTCCCTCCAGGACCTGACAGCACAGACAAAAGCACACAGTATTTTCAGCACCCTTGACCTCACTCTGCCAAGGCCGGTCAGACCAGCACGATTCAGAGTATTCAGCACATGACTATGTGTCTGTGATCCGGCTTGGGCCTGCAGGAGGATCGCAGCTAGCAGAGTTCCTCACTGCTCCCAACTATTTCCTGTGTCCTGGTTCTTAAAGAGTCTATACCACCCTAGCTAGAATATCATCTTCAAGTAAGGGCTAGAGGCTCCATGCTGGAGACAGAAGCAAAGGACAGGAAACATTGGTGGTAGTGGGAGGGGACACAATGCTACCAGGAACACCTGATCTATCGTAACTCCACTCTGCTGAGCCACATTCACAATGTAGATTCCTTCATCTTCACCCCATATAGCATCTGGATAAACTGCTACACACCGATTCCCCTGCTCCGATGCAGAATAAGGTGTGGAAGAACAGAGGGACAAGACATATTTCCCAGAACTGGGGAATGATGAGAAATGACCAGAGATGAAGAGGAGGAGAGTGAGGATGCCTCGAAACAGAGAGGAGGCGAAGTGGCAAGGAGGTGAAAAGTCATTGCTATTTTCCCTGGAGCCCTAAGCTTCTCTCAAGTGCTCAGGGAGATTTGTCACTGTCCCTAGAAAATATCTGCAAGGAACAAGTAATAGTTAGGCAATAGCCTGGTGTCTCAGAATGAGATGAACAAGACAGGAAGCTGAGACCACACCGGGAGAGAGAGTGCTTCTTACCAAAGAAGGTGGTTGTTCCGACCTTACTCCTCTGGTAGCTGAGCACATCTGCTCAGAAAAGCCCAGAGATAATCAAGATGGCAAATCAGATTAGGATGGGTTTCAAAACAGATAGGGGTATGTGAGTGTGTGTGTATATGTGTGCTTGTGTATGTGTGTGTTGTTCGGTTTGGTTTTCCTACCCACCTGTTAATGAGTGTGCCTTCCTCTTCTGAGGCCCTCCTCCTCTCCTCTATCATATCTCTACTTTATGGCAAATAGGTTTTGATACTGAAGCAAATTGACCTTGAAATAAGTTCCAGGATCTGAGTTCTTATACTCCAGATGCTGGGTTTAGAATGCAGACTGCTCATTCAGCAAATAGCAGCACAGTTACCTCAGGAATCTGGAGGAGGAGCACTGAATTTTGTCAGCCTGATGGGCAAGGTGACAGTGGTGGTGCAGGGGAGGGGACAGCAGAGAAAAGGGCTGCAGGATCTTGGGTTTGCAGCAGACACCTGTGTTGCCTTGCTTTCTCCATGCACACATGGGGGCATGCATTTGTAACTGAGAATTGGACTGTGGGCAAGGGAGGGCAGGAGGCTGCAAAAACTTCACAAATCTGCTCTGCTTGCAAATCTGTCATGTGATAGAGAAACCAGATTTGTATCTGGAGAGAAATTGGTGTCATATGGGTGCATATGTACACACACACATGCCAAAATTTGTATAGTGTTTACATTGAAGTGGATTAGCTTGGTCTCAGGTTTGGCTGAGCTCTCAACCGTCTTTCCCTGGCTGATTTCCATGCATCAATAAGATATTATCAGCATTCCTCCATGGAGCTGGTGATCTAGGGATTTTGTTGTAACAGACTCAAGAGACCTCAAATATTTATTGAGTCTCCACCATGGGCCTGGGCATGGTACAATTGTCTCTCACAGTGTCACATATGAAAGCTGATGCTTTGGAGGAAATGCAAAGTTGTTCTGGGCTGGTGTCTGAGTATTGAACAGCACAGGTGTTAGCTTAATTTAAAAGCAATTTAGATGCTTTAATGTGTCTGAGTGCTCCATTGTTCCTGGATCGATCAATGGATGGAACTGGAAAAATGGTGTCCTAGACACAGAGCACAAAATGTCCTCCACCCATTTTCATTGTCCACAACAAATAGTCATGGAAGCTAAGTTTTTCCCCTAGGGTTTTGTTGTCATTGAGGTTGAAGCAGCCAAACAGCTCACTGCAAAGGCAAGCAGATGCTGGTTATGGATTATGGGTCTGAGTCTAGACCCTCTGGCAGATGGCCAAAGATGGTAAGGGTGTGGGAGGGAGCTACACAGCCATCCAATGTGACTGTGTGACAATGAACTGGACAGAGAGTGCTGTCTTAGAAGAAGCAGAGCCTAGGCAGGGACCAGGGGTGAATATTCTGTGGCCTGAGCTGAGGCCTTAAGAATGAAGCTGGGCAAATAGACAGGGAGGGAGTTGGTACCTAAAGAGCAATCCCAGAAAGGCTTGAGGCTGCTGCTCATTTGCATGCTGCTCGTATCTCTGCCAGCAAGAAAGACCTTTGGGAGTGATTTTTAGAAGAAGCAGTTAGGTATAACACTGGTTACAGCAGAAATTCAGCAGATCCAAGACTCAAATGGCCCCCAGAGGTAACTTAGTGCTGCCCCTTCCCCCCTAGTCAGGTCTGAGCCTACCACCCTTCCAGAACAATGATGTTTGGTTTGAAATATTTTCAGGAAAAATACTTCATAAACTCTCTAATGCACCTGTACCCAAAACAAAGCCTAGCAGCAAGAGAACAGAATTTTTTCTGGATTAAGGCCAAATACAATCCAGGATGTATACACATGTTGCAAAAGCAGTCAGTTAGTCAGCAAATGTGTGAATAGACCTCTTCTCTGTGCCCTCCGGTGACACACCTTCTAAATTAAATTGGCTTGATAATGCTCAGGGCACCTGTTTAACTCTGATTTATTCCGGTGGGAATAGCCTTTTCAGTTCAAAGTTAAGAGGTGGGTAGAAATTTTCCTCCTCATAATATTGGGGGGAGGGTTCTATTTTTATGACCCCTATTCTCATATGGAAACATGGAAGCTGAATTTACAAGCTCTCTATGGAATGCTGTTATAAGCATTTATTCCACAGGTAGCTTACATGCCAGTAAATTTGGGGAATAAACAAGTGTTGAAAACCAATCTGTTCTAGAAACAGAAGGTTTGGAACAATCTCTATGCATTGCTATCAAGAACTTGCTCCAAGAAGCTAGTAGTTAGACAAAGTAGTATATAATTGCATGGGTGTATGAATCACCAATTATTTGTGCTATCAACATGAGATAGTATCCCCAAAGACATGACAATGAAGAAGTAGAGGAAATCATTAACAGCATTGTTTTCAGAGCCTATTAAATAAAACAAGAATGTATAACACTTCGGGGTATGAAACTATTCTGAGAATAGAATTAGTACTAAGCTGAAAAGGTATACCTCCCACACCTCCTCCGCTATATATGTGTGTGTGTGTGTGTGTATACATACACACACACACACACACACACACACACACACACATATATTCAGAGTTTTGGACAGCACAGTAAGCTAGAGTTTCAGAGATACAGAAGCTGTCCACAGTGAGTAAACTTAAAAGAGAACATTCAAGCACACACTTGCTGTGACAAAGCAAGACCTGTTAGAGAGTGGTAGGCAATAACCTAGTATGGAAAATGCAGGTAATTAACTCCATTTTGGAATTTATCATGGGCATTTAAGACATTTTCTTTCTTCTTGGACAATAAAATAATAGAAGTATGTCAGTCAAATTTTTGCTGCTATTACAAATACTCAAGAGGAAAGAGACCTGGGGCCCACAATCCCCTCTAGGGGCATCCTCCCATGACCAGAAAACATCCCAGTGGGCATGCCCTAGCTAAGAATCTACCACTACCTGTAGCAAAGAGCTTAATGCACAAAGCCTTTAACACAGAAACGTTTGAAGAATATTCCCAAGTCCAGCTATTACAGATGACAGCCAAGATGCTTGGCTTTTTCAACTGCTCTTACTCTAGGGTTTAATAAAACACTAAACACAAACATATCTCTAATAACATTGTCTGGGACAAGAGCACACAGAGATGTCATGCTGAACCTCCCCAGCAACGGAGAGAAAACGGAAAGGAGGAAACAAGTAGATATATGTTAGCACCCCAGCCTAGGATTTTGTCTATGAAACCATAGTTCACAAGACTAAAGTGATGGGCAGTTAGCAGAAGGTGAAATGGACTTATAAAGGGAAGAAGAAGGAACACTCTTACTGACATAGTCAAGAATGTCACAGGGCAATTGTTTATGAAAAAAGAGAAAACTCCAAATGGCACAGGCTTCAGACCTTAACAGAGGGCAGCAGTTGTGATTCCAGAAGAAATGTCTTAGTTGAGGTGATCAGGAAAACAACTGGGACAAATTCAGGAAAAGGATTGCTACCTTGAGTATCATTTACTGAAGGACAGAATGTAGGTAGGAAATGAAGATAATATTAGACTTTATCCAATTCATTCAATTGTATGATTCTAAGGATGAGTTGCAGTAAATTTTTGTGACATGCATTTCCTCTGATTTTTTTTAGTCTTATCTACTATCTCAAGGATCTCTTCATGTATACTGCAAAGCTCTTTCAAAGTCATCCCCTTTTAGTAGGTCTTCTTGCTTCTACTTTTTCCTTACTCTTCTTCTTGTTTGCTATTCACGAGGTAGAGTACTCATATCCTTCCCCATTTATAATCTTCCTGTGCCTTCTCATTTCATGTAGAAATGTCTACCTTGGCTCACAGAGCCTGTTATGATCCACATGTCCAGATGTCTCATGCCAACCATGACTTCCTGGACTACTCAGTCCCATCTTCACAGCCATCTTGCTGCTGCTCAAATCACCAAGTGAATTCTTGCCCCAAAGTCTTAGCATTTACTATTCCCTCTTCCTGAAATAGTCTAGTCTTGGCTATATACGTGGGTTGTTCACCAATTTCATTTAACTCTAGTTTCATATGCCACTTTGTAATGACATGCATCTACCAACAGATCTTCTGTGTCCTTCATAATGATCTACTTAGGGCTGTCTGACTTCAAACCACATATTTGCTTAGTGCGGATTATGCATCTCTTAGATGAAGATGTAATTGCTGCAATAGCAACATTTGGCCTGTGGGTCCACTAAGATATCCTCCCTGCTCAGAGGAGTACTTGGCCCATGGTAGTGTTCAACAACTATTTAGGAAGTGAATGAACTCATGAAACATAACTAGAAATTCTGATAACCAATATAACAGCAGTAACTAGCAATAACTAGATGCTGCAAGGACCCAAGGCTCTACAATTTTGTGATATGAGAACACAGCATCTCCATGACCAATATGTGAGAGTAGGCAGAGAATGCAGAGCTAAAAGCCTTGAAACACAAATGTGTCTATTGATTTCATATGGTCACAGAACTAGGTGGACAGTAGCTTTAGTGAATGATTCATTGACTATAGTGTTGCTCTTTGTACATCAAGGTATTTACTCTCTAACCTTTAGGACTCTGGAAACAATAGATTATTAACTTCATAATAATATAGATACAGCTATATGGTATCACTGATTTTTTTGTAAGTGCAACAGTGCAGTGGATAATCAGAGATGGGAGAGATAGGAAGAGATGTCCATAGGGTGTCTTAGGGGATGTCTTGTGTGGGTACGTCTAAGGGACAGTCAAGGAAAGGCATGATCAAAGGACAGATTCAAGGGAGGGTATGCTATTTGTCTCTACATACAGACCACAGATCAATGGTCATACTGTGTAGAAGGGAACTATACACAGAAAGAGTTACTTTCAGGTTGAACTCTATGAGGCATGTTGCACATGGTAACTTAACTAGCAAAAAATAAAAACCAGTATGGAGTCATGGGACAAAACACCTTTTCAATCTCTTCTTGGAAGTGTAAGCTAGGGAAACTGCATTCCTGAGAAGGTCATCAATACATAGCTGAGGTGGGTAGTATGCTCTGGAAACGTGCAGGCAGAGGATGCCAGGAGAAGGCTAGAGGGAAAGACAAGAGAAGGTCATTCATAAGGATCCAAACCTACCTATGGGGATCATGTGTCTGGAAACTCGGTTCCTATAATTATGAAGAGATGATAATAAGCCAGTAATTTTTATCTATTAGGGATAATGTGGCCTCATGGTTGGTGAAGACTGGGAAAAGATGCATAGGAATAAAGTCAATAAACATGTGTTTTATTTATCTTGTAGTTTGCATAATCACAAGAAAACAAGCGTTGAAAGCTGAGACTCCGACCCCCAGAGCGCATCCATACTCTGCCATCACCTCTCAGCTCAGGAGCAGACTCTCATTTGTATGCTTCACATCACTTCAGTGTTCAACACCATTTGGGGGAGAGAATGAACAAATAATTTATTTCTTGCTTGAAAAGCTAATTCATTTGCATTAATATTCCATTTATTAGCTCTAAGTTGACCAGATTATTAAATTAAACCATTATTTGGTAACCAAAATATTGCTGTACAAACAGAATATGAATTGATTATATCTATTTCGTGACCACATAGTTAAGAAAGAGAGGAAATCAAATAATAAAAAGTGGCCATAAATAAACCTTAGTTCTGCTCCAGGCCTCTAACTTTCTGTCCTGTTCAGTTTCTGATAGGCTGAGGTGGTAGAGCCATGAACAATCCTTATCCATAGTACTCATGTGTGGGCCCTTGGGTGGTAAGTGACGAATCCCACGGACTCTTTGCAAAGTGTCTGTTGACATTTGTCTCCTGAAATTGTGTGTGTGAGGAGGAGGCATTTATCAGGAAGTTATTGGTACCCATATTCCCAGTGATTGCTCTTGTGGGTTGTCCTTCAAGCAGGAGTTGTCCAGGATACATAAGAGAAATGGCTTTGAAGCTCTGAACCAACAATTTATCCTTAATAATCTGCTAGTGTTTCTAAGCAAAAGCACTTTTTCATGAGGATGGTACCCCAGGAATCCTTGGGCAACTCTGCACTGGGATATTACTTTGTAAGGTCTTTCAAGAAGAGCCTACTATAGCCAGGCACCAATGGCTCGCACCTATAATTCTAGCTACTCAAGAGACTGAGATCTTAGGATTGTCCTAGCAGAAAAGCCCCGCCAGACCTCATACCTCCAATTAACCACTCAAAAACTAAAAGGTTCTGCGGCTCAAAGTGGTGGCAGAGTGCTAGCTTTGAGTGAAAGAGTTCAGGGACTACACTCAGTCTGTAAGTTCAAGCCTCATGACTGACAGACAGACACAGACAGACAGACAGACACACACACACACACACACACACACACACGTGCGCGCACACACACACACACACGAAGAAGAGCCTGCCATAAAAAGGACAGACCCTGTGAAGTGGTTATGTGGTATGGAGTTTGCAATCAGAAGATGGAGGCTCAGTTTCCATCTTGATGGCTGGGTAAACTTGGGAAAGCTACGTTCCCTCTCTGAGCCTCCTTACTTTTATAGTCAGTATGGATGGCAATCCTAACTCCCAAGACCGTTTTGAGAAACCAGTGCAAATCTATTCAAAAGGTGTTGTGTCCACCAAAGCCATTAGTGAAGACTGGGCCCCACCAAAATGAAATCTACTGGGTCGTTTGATACCTAAAAGCCCTTGGCTAATATCCAGGATAGACACCATGCTGTACACAAAATTCCATTTTACACCAAATCATGCAAGAGCAGACAAAGTATTTCCATTTTAAAATCTCATCTTCCACTGCTTGTATATTTAAATGAGAATTCATTTGGATAGCAGTATGCTTGGAGCAAGACAGCAGTAACTAAATAAACAAATAATCAGAGAGGGATTAGGTCACTATGTGGGTGGGAATGGCACTGACTGCAGACTTCCAGTGGAGCGCTCTCATCTGACACTCCTCCAGCCCCAGTATGTTTCCCTCTGAGCCAAGAATTTCTCCTTTCCTCCCTCCCTACAAAAACCACATTACCCAAGAACATCCCTGGTAGGGGAGGCAATGGCAGTGTGTGTTTATTTTTTTTACTTATCCTATTTGTGTGTGTGCATGCCTGTGTGTGTGGGGGGGGGGGGGGATGGGCAAGTACTGGGCTTGAACTTTTACACTCAAGGCTGGAACTCTACCATTTGAACCACAGCTCCAGTGGCTGTTTTGAGTGGCTTATAGGAGATAAGAGACTCCTAGACTTTCCTGCCAGGACTGATTTCAAACTAGTCTTCAGATCTCAGCCTCCTGAATAGCTAGGATTACATATGTGAGCCACCAGTGCCAGGCCAAGTTACTATAATTTTTAACCCTATTTTTTCCACTGTCAGCCAAGGATGAACCTTGTGATTGTCTTATGATTGTCTTATCTGGGCAGATAGAATAGGGAGGGCTAACCTGGGACTCCTTATCAACTGCTATTCAATAAAGTGGTTGCCTTGACAAAGGTAGCTGAAGATCTCTAACCCATCCTGTGAACAAAACCAGTAGATTATGTTAGGAACTCTCTGCTCTCTGTCCCTTCTTGGAATATACTGTTCCAGAGAGAGAGAGACTGAGTGCTTACCCTTGTGACTAAAGAAGCAAGCAATAGCAGGGCTCAGATTCTCCTTTATTGTAGCTCACGGGAACAATTCCATTACAGGTACATAGAGGAGTCTAATCTGGGCACAACCTCCACTTTCATTCCATTATTAAGGATCAACTTTCCTAATGTATCTTCCAATAGCTATATGGATGATCTTACGGCATTCACATGCCACGGACCAGCATGGTCAGACTCATAACCTGAGCATTCTCATCTATAAGAGGGACCCAGTTCACCTAAAAGATCAATCTGTACACTAAATGAGGTAATGTAGATCAAGAACCAAGATGCTGCCTCATCAATCATAGATGTCAAGGGCAGTCTTCTCTGTCCCTCCCTCCTCTAGGCTCTTTCTTGCTGGCTATCCTGCTCTACTTATGAGCTCTCTGCATTATTTTGCAGTTTTATTACTGACTGTCTTGTAGGGGAAGAATCGTGGCCACATACAGTTTTTCATCATTTTGTAGCATTTAGCTTTTACCAACACACGATGGACATTTAACAAATGATTGGTTCGTTAGTACAACTCAGCTTTGTGAACAGTGTTTAACAGTAACATGGTAAAGCCTGGAGCATCCATCCAAACTGATCATGGATGTATCTGTGGCATATTGTGAAGAGCCAGTCACTCTGCCTTTGGTTCATGCTTCAGTTTGTAGGTACACCCATTCTTCTCTCACTAAATCTGTCTCACATGCCTACTGTGAGCCAGGAAAACAGAAGGTGGTGATGTTGTGTGGGGAAGCCGGAGATTCTGTCTATGCAGAATTCACAGCTGAGTGGGCTTCATCATATTCTACTTTTTTTTGTTTCTAAAAAGGCAATTACCAATGATTCTAGGGACTTAGGGCTCAACATAAATGGAGAAGTTTGGTGGTTTGTAAATAGTACCTCGCACCTGATTATATTTACCTGCCATTGAACTTGAAACACTAAGTCTGATGCCCTGAGCTACCTATGGATTTCATTTTGTGTCTTACATAGAAACTGTGCAGAGCAAACCACCTCATTTAAAACTTGTCTATGTTCTATTTTGAGCATATTAAATGATCATGTCCATTGAAGATGGGGGTGATCTGCAAAAGTAAAAGGTTGCATCAGAGGCCAAGGTCTACGTAGGTGTTGTGGGTCACCTTGATAAAGGCCTGCCCTGGGGGACTCCAAGGATCCTGTGGTGGTGCAGGAGTCACTTTCTTGATAGAGAAAGAAACTGCTTTTTTTCAGGATGCAGAGTTGATCTAATACAGTGAAGGAATTTCATTCACTTATTGGGATCAATTGAAATTAGTCCTGTGGAGACATTTTCTACAGAAAGAGAGAAACAAAGAGACAAAGAGAGAAGAGTAGAGGAAGGGAAGGAAGAAGAAAGGTTTCAAATACATTTTACTTTTAGTTTGGAAATAACCCATAAAGACAGGTGCACAGAATTCCGACTCGGTGAGTTGTCAGAAAGTGCACATGCCAAATAGCCAGCAAGCAGAAAGGAGCATACAGAATTGCCATGGTCTTATAAGTCACCACAGTCCTCTTCCACAAGTTGACCTCCAACTGGATGCCACATACATCAGATAAATGTGTCTGCTTTTCAACTCACATGACTGGGGTCACGGAGCTTCCTCTGTGGCTTACGTTTCTGTTCAGCTCTGTGAGAGTGTGTTTTGTGTGTGTGACATGTATGTGAGGATTTCATTCTTGGTGGTGTTGTGTGCATATGCACTGTGGAATTATTATACAATATTTATGAGCTGTCTTTTCTAAGGGCCATGCACACCTAGTTTTGATTTATGAAAGAGCACTGCTATGTATATTCGTGTATAAACCTTTTAGTGGATGTATGTTCTCTTTTTTATAAGGGGTGACAAAATTCTTCAACTTCAAAAACCCAAGGTATGTTATAAATGTTGAAATTATTACAAAATAGACATTGAAGAATAAAAGAGGAAGCAAAGATACATGGAAGACAGTGTGCTATTAGATAATAGAAAAAATATCTAATCATACCAACTCACACTTTTTTCAGATATGTTTTTGTAGTACTTAGTCCTTACTGTTGCAGGAAAGATTAGTAAAGCTGCAAATGTATATGAACTATGAAGTATTGAGTCTACGAGTGGTTGGCTACTTGGCAAGGACTTCTACTTTTCAGCAAAGTGAATGAGGAACCGAGGGAACCACACAACTCTCATTGAGTCTCACCCTTGGCTGTTCTCCCAAGTGGTGACCGCTAGCCTATTTTCAATAGCAATGAAAGGATTTATTGACAGAAAATGTCTACCTTATGAATAAAATACTGGTATTGCCAATCCTATGTTTCTAGTGACAACATATATTGCAAACTAGGAGGTGACAGGCATAGAAAGCAAACAAGCATGAATTAGGGGTCCTTTTAACTCAGGAAGTGAAGATAGAATCAGATTAGCAGCAAGCCAGAGAGGGCTTCTGGACCATCAGTATTTATTGTCCATCTGTGACCAGTCACCAGCATTACACAGCCCAGCTCACCTCAAGGAAACACTTGCCATCCTCTGTTTCTTAGTTTTCTGAGGAAACAATAAATGATGGATGGATGGATGGGTGGGTGGATGGATGGATGGATGGATGGAAAAATAACCTACCCTTGTCCCCATAGTGCTTCTTCTCCTTGCCTCTGGCCAGGAAAACCATCTTGCGTATTCCAGCTGCTCGGGTGAAGCTGGGAGGATGCTCTGACCTCATCTCACCCCCTTTCCCCTTGTGATAAGATAATGAAATGCACGTCTGGGTGTGTTTGACAAGCTGGTGGCTCTAGCAGGCAAGTTGAGAGGCTCAGGGTCTAGGCTGGGAGATTAATTAATGCTAAAAGACACAGTTTGATGTGGCAATGAAATTTCGATTATAATAATCTCTAATTATCTTGTAGCACAAGTACCCTGACTCTCCCAGGTGTTTCTTCTTGGTGGGAAATTGCTGTGTGTGCAGGAAATAAAGCAGGCTGCATTTAGGGTAGGAGAGGATGCAAGTAGGACTGGGGAAAAAATAGACACTTTCCTGCCAGGGAGTGTCAGGATTAGCTCTTTGAGAAATGGTAGCATTTGAAGAAGGAAGAGATGTTGACATTATTTAATAGTAAGTGTAGCTGAGACAAGATAAAGGAAAATGTAATGAAAAAACACAGAAGGAAATAGAATTCTTATTCTTATACTATTCACGGCCAGTCAAACCCTCTTGACCAGGCTCTGCCTATCCAAGTCCTGTGATTTGGTGACTGGCCAGAGGATTTGTGACTTCCAAGAGAAAAAGAGGGGTGTCTTTCCCATCATAGGCAGTCAGTGCAGCAGGTCTCCTGAGGCATAGGGACCTGCGGAAACAGCAAGGTTTGCAAAGCGTATGTGGATTCTTGTACGTAGTAAACTTTTGATTCTGCTTCAAGTTTTCCTGAGAAATGGAGAAACAATTAAATCAGTACAGGGCTTGGCAAAAACCTGTATTTTGGAAGAACATATAGAAATTCATAGATTTCACATTCTGAAATCAGAAGAACTAATGAAAGGATCCCACTTATTTGTACACACCAGCTGAGCTCAGCCCCATTGGGTTCCGGTTCTGGGAATCCAGTGGTGGAAAGAAAAACTGTCATGTGAAACTAGCCATACAATGTGGTGCAGAATTGGGAAAATTCCTTAACGTCTACAAATCTGGCCTTGTTTGTTTTTTCTATTTATAAAATGTGAGAAAGGAAATTAATACTATAGTTCACAAATACTACCTCAATAAGGCTATGTGTTTGGCATAAGTGTTTAATAAATATGATTGCTACCACAAATGTGTGTGTGTGTATGTGTGTGCATGCACACACTGGTACTGGGGCTTGAACAGTACCTGGGTGCAGTATCACAGCTTTTACCACACAAGGATAATGCTCTACCACTTGAACCACAGCCCTGCTTCTGGCTTTTTGCTGGTTAATTGGAATAAACTCCTACAGACTTTCCTGATGAAGGTGGCTTCAAACTACAATGCTCAAATCTCTGTACCTAGGATTACAAGAGTGAGCTGCTAGCTCCCAGATTGCTAGCATAAATATTTTAAACCTTCCTAAATACTTTGCCCAATAACATTGCAATTTTAATTTTTTTTCAGCCAGTACTGGTGCTTGAACTCAGGGCCTCATACTCTCCCCTAGCTTTTTTACTCATAGGTGACACTCCATGACTTGAGTCACATGGCCATATCTGGCTTTTTGTTAAGTTAATTGGAGATAAGAGTTTCTCAAATTTGTTTGCCCTAGCTGACTTTGAGGTGTGATCTGTAGATCTCAGCCTACTGAGATCCCTATATTTCAGAGTACCCAGAATTGCAGACATGAGGTATCAGAGCCCAGCCAACAATTTTTAAAAGTAGAGCATGATGAGTTGCATGTTTGTAGGTTGTGTACATGTACTATTTATCAGGACTAAATGTCCATCAGTTTTACACTGGGTATGTCTAGTGATCATGAGGCAGTACTAATGGTGCTCACATGCCTCTCATCCTCATTCTCAATGCTAATGACCCTGTTGTCTAAGGAGATGTCTGCATTTACCTGAACCTTATTATATCACAGAACTTTTATTGGTCCAACCAAGCCAAAGGATACCCAACTCAAATGTAGGGGAAGGGCCTCTCATGATAGAGACATCAAACTATAAGGGGTGGGAGGGACTGTAGCACTGACCAAATTTAAATAAAACCAAAATGAATACCAAGAAAGCTCTAAGGACTCAGCAGAGACAGGTGGTCAGATGGAACAATGAACCACATACTCAAGATCCAAGGATGTGAGCAAAGGTAAATGGAGCTGAATGAGATGACACAGGTCCAGCAGGTAGTTGAGGGTCATCTTATATTCAGTATGTGTACAAAGAGGTTGGGAGAGCAGGGACAAAGTTAAAGAGATCAGCCATAGGTTATCTCTGCTTTTGGCAGGCGGTTTGGGAATAGAGAGATCTTGAGCAGTGCCCTTGTGAAGTCTGTGACTGAGGGTTGGTGGAATTTTTCTATCATCCCTTTAAATGAAAATGACAGAGGTCTTCCCAGGGACTTAATAACAGACTCAATGAAGAGTAAAGCTATGTGGCTGCAAATACATTACAGATTTTTTTTAAAAAATCTGTAGCACAGTACAGAATGCCAAAGTAGTTTCACACAAGACTTTCTCAGTCTGTTAATTGCTAGCTGTGAAGAAATGGACCTGGGCTTCAATCTAAGTCTAAGAAAGTTACACTGTTCCATCTTCCAGCCACTCCACTGCTAAAGGAGAATGCGATGGCCAGAGTTCAAGCCCTTGTACTGGCTTAAAAATGTCTGTGTTCTTGGGCAAAGGATTTAGCTAGTGACCCAGCTTTTGCAGTGGTTTTGCAATTAGAAAAGCCTCATGTACTTACACTAAACAGCTCCTCTCTGAACAGATCGCTGTGCCAATAGGCAGTTATAAGGTAGAGTACACAGACATAGATGTCTATACATTGAATGGCTGGCTGGCTGTGGAGAATGGGCTACCCAGTTGCCTCTTGCTTACACTTATTTCCTTCAAATTGCTTCCACTTATGGATGCTCCAGGAAGAAGACAGCTCACTTACAAGAATAACCCTGGAGGGTACACAGAGTCATGGACAGGATTTCAAAGAGAAATACTTACATTTGACTGGTTCAGCTGAATAGAAGACTTTTCCACTCATAATCTAGGAGCATGAATAAAGGTTCCAGGTTGGTCTGGTAGGCCATGCCTATATCCTAACTACTTGTGATACAGAGATTGGGAAATCAAAGTTTGAGGCTAGCATGGGCATAAATGTGAGACATTATTTAAAAAAAAAAAAAAAAAAACAGAGCTGGGTCTGATGGCTCATGCCTGGAATCCTAGCAACTCAGGAGGCTGAGATCTGATGGTCACAATTCAAAGCCAACCTGGGCAGGTAAGTCTATGAAATTCTTTTTTTTTGTGGGGGGGTTCCGGTCGTGGGGCCTGAACTCTGGGCCTGGGCACTGTCCCTCAGCTCTTCAGCTCAAGGCTAGTGCTCTACCACTTGAGCCACAGCGCCACTTTCGGTTTTTTTCATTTTGCTTATGTGGTGCTGAGGAATCGAACCCAGGGCCCCAGGCATGCAAGGCAAGCGCTCTACCACTGAGCCATCTTCCCAGCCCAAGTCTGTGAAATTCTTATCTTCAATTAAACACCAAAAATCTGGAGGTAGAATTGCAGCTCTAGCAGAGCACTAGCCATGAGCAAAAGAAGCTCAAGGAGAGAGCCCAGGCCACTCCTGAGTTCAAACCCCAGTACCAGAAAAACAAATTAAAAAAGCAAAATTACTAGGAGCAAAGATCAAGTGGTAGAATGCCTGAGTAGCAAGTGTAACAATTCCAGTATTGCCAAAAATAAAAAAAGGGAAAAAAAGAAATCAAGGTTCCAGATTGATAATTTGCTAAAAAGAAATATACAAGTTAAGACTAACTTCAGTTAATAAAAACCTGGAAAGGCTGGGAAGTTGGCTCAGTAGTAGAGTGCTTGCCTCGCATGCATGAGGCCCTGGATTTGATTCCTCAGCACCACATTAGCAGAAAAAAAAAAAGCCAGAAGTGGCGCTGTAGCTCAAGTGGTAGAGTGCTAGCCTTGAGCTGAATTGCTGAGGGACAGTGCCCAGGCCCAGAGTTCAGCCCCATGACCAACAAACAAAAAAAAAAACAACCTGGAAAATAATGGCATAAATAAATATGTATTCTCACATACAAATACTCTAGAGCAAACAAATTTTATACACAAATACTCCAGAACTGGTGCTCCTAGAGCTAGCTTTCCTCAGCACCAGCCATACCATCACCCTTGATCTCATGCTCTCACTGAAGTTCCAGCCATCCTCACTTAATTCTCCTCCTAACAGGCCAAAGGAAGGAGGAAAAGTCTGAACCAATTATGTTTTAGGAAAATCACTTATATTTCCCATATAACCCTCCTACTAGCTAGGAACTGATCACATGGCTACATATAACTGCAAAAGGGGGTCAGGCCACAAGCACCACTAAATCCTGGTAATTCTACACAGGTGAGAATGGACATTGGGATAGAGAGTTGGCAATATTGCCTGGGATAAAATTGCTCTTGTCCAAGTTCATGGACAATGTATAAAGAGCTTTTGTCTTATTAAAAATTCTGTACTTACTGTATATGTGTATGTATGTGTGTGGGCGTGATCCAGAGAAAGCCACTCAAATCACAGAAAGTATCTAAATGGAAAAAAATTTCAATCACCTTTACTTCTCAATTTGATTTGCTTCTTGGCCCATATTATTATTAGAAATTACCAAATCTATGATAGAGTTTTTAAATCATAATGCATATTGTTTTCTAAAAGTTCCCTGTAATCTTAAAAAAACAGATAAATACTATTAGGTGTGTGTGTGTGTGTGTGTGTGTGTGTGTGTTCAGTAGGGACAGAAGTCATTAACTTTGAATGGAATGAATGCCATTAAGCACCCTAGAACTTCCTCATACCTCCATATCAACTGTCATTATTTTTCCATTGCTTTTCTTTTTTGTGTATGTATGAGTGCCAGTCCTGGGGCTTGAACTTAGGACCTAAGCATTGTTTTTTTTGTTCAATGTTAGCACTCTACCACTTGAGCCACAGCTCCACTTCCAGCTTTTTCTTTTCTTACTTTTTTTTTTTTTTTTGGTGCTTAATGGGAGCTAAGAGTTTCATAGACTTTCTTGCCCAGTCTAGTTTTGAACTGCAATCTTCAGGTCTCAGCCTCCTGAGTATGCCATTTGTTTTTGCTACTACAATTTCCATAATTGTTTGTTTGGCCTTTAGTTTAGATTTTAGTGCATTACAGGTTTACTACCAAAATGAACACAGAAAAAAGAAGCCTTTTGCGTCCCCTTTCTCCTGATCTTTGTCTCTTGAGTAGCTAAAATTTAATTGGTTTATATGTTCATATATACTTAAAGGTGTCTATCCAGTGTATTTAAGACAATTACTACAATATTTCAGAGCCACATTTTACTGTCCTCAGATTCTAATAGACACTGCTTTAACATTACTCCACAAGGAATGTTAGAGAAACCTGACTTCACTTCTATGTATTTCATTTCTCCTTGGTAACCTCTTTACTTGTTCCTTAGATGCCAGGGAAATCTTTCTTTATTTTTTTTTCCATTCTGTATTGCTGAGCAAGGATACATTTCAGTACCAATCATTCCAACAATTTTCCCAAGGAAAATTGATCTTCAGATGTGGTTATTCCTTAACTTCCAGCGCATTCTCCTATATTAAACAACTGAGTGCTTTTATGTTTTGTTTTGTTTTGCTTTAATTATCTTTATGTGATCATTCAAAGGAGTTTCAGTACAACATGCCACTTTATGAGTACAATGCATTTTGATTAATGTTACCCCTTTCATCATTCTCCTATCTCTAACAACCTTTGACATGCTCTTCCATTGTAGAGCATCTGGGCTGTTTCTTTTTTTTTTTTTGTCGGTTGTGGGGCTTGAACTCTGGGCCTGGGCGCTGTCCCTCAGCTCTTCAGCTCAAGGCGAGCGCTCTACCACTTGAGCTACAGCGCCACTTCCGGTTTTTCTGGTGGTTTATTGGAGATAGGAGTCTCACGGTCTCTCCTGCCCGGGCTGGCTTTGAACTGCGATCCTCAGATCTCAGCCTCCTGAGTAGCTAGGATTACAGGCGTGAGCCACCAGCGCCCGGCCATCTGGGCTGTTTCTATAACTTACCTAGAGTGAAATAAAAGTACAGCCATGAACATGGGTGTGCAAGCCTCAAATTTTATGTATATATTTGGTTTTTCACTGTAAGGATACATTTCATTACCTTAGATTTTCTCCACATTCTTTATCATGTCTTCTTTATCCCTCAGCATTCACTAAGAGTAACTCATATCTTTCTTTTATGCCAGTGGTGGATTGTTTGTTGGAGCCCCTCTTTGATTACTGGGTCTGCATTTGTTAATCCTGATGTGATCCTCAGAGCCATATCCTCAGTTCCTCATGTAATCTGATGTTTTACAAGCTTTTCTGTAAGTTTTCTTTGGTACTGCAGCCATACTTCTTGTCACATTGTGTCAAAGAACTCATAGAGATTGTTACGATGAATTTCAACTTGGTATCCTCCCAAATCTAAAAGGAATCTTTGTAAGCAAGGTTTTTTTTTTTTTTTTTTTTTTACCTTATTTCTCATTTGTTCTTTTGTTCTGTGATGTTTGTAGAAGAGTGAAGCTCTTCTTTGTATCATGGTGGGGCTTGGGCAGCTTCATGCAGACCATGTGCATATTTGTTCTGATATTTCTCCGGCATCCAAGAGCTATGCAGAGATCTGTCTTTCCTTTCTAGTTCCTTTTTTACAGCCTGAGGGCCCAGAATGCCAGAGAGATGTACTGAGTCTGTTTGAAGTATTTCTTAATATCCTGCCTCTGATTTATCCTCTCATACATCGTTAAATGCTGCTTCCAAAGCAGTAGGCTAAATTTGAGAAGATTTCCATATTTTATCTTGGAACATTGAAGGCTTCGCTTCAGTCAGCAGAAAGACAACTTCTTTGAGGAGTTGTCCCCTTTTTCTTTTACCCATTTTACCAATCTTTCTGTACATTAAACTAAAAGTAGGAGCCTACAACAGGATTGATGCAATCTCTGAAACTTACAGTTTTCCATGAATTTAAGATTGTCCTATGTTCCAAGGGTGTAAAAACTTAAATCTTGCTGTGTTGTTGCATATCCTTCAGATGTTTCTCTCTCTCTCTTCTCTCTCTCTCAAGTATGCATATGCACACTCGAATGCATATGCATAGGAATGTGTGCATGCATCCACACACACTCACACACACACACACACACACACACACAGAACCATGTTAGTCAGAAAGAGCAAACAGCTGGACATAAAACCTGTTTAGACCTTGTTAATGAATCAATACTCACTCCAACCATGGAGAATATTCCAGCATTGCACAGGGAGGAATTCTGTTTCTCATGGCAGGTTCCATTCAGCTAATGCATATTAGCAGAGGGAGAAAATGAGATAGCTCAAAGTCATGAAACAGCCCAAGTCTATCTCTTCAAGGCTATGTGGAACCAAAACACCCTTGTGAGCTGTTTTGAGTTGCAGATCTGTTTGCAAATGAGCTTGGAGCACCCTGGGTAAACAGGGATGGTTGGTAAATTCTATTTCACTTCACCAGTGAGCTGAAAAAGCATTGGATAATATGTTATGAGTTGTAGATCTGTTTGATTGCATTGTTGCAAAGTGGGAATTGTTTTGCAACATAGATTCTTAATCACTGAGGCATCTATGATTGAATGCGTCCAAAATTGGCTGAAATTGAAAGTTAACTATACTGCAGACGGCTTATTCTGGTGTATAATTGAAAATAAATTCTAATAACTCTTCTTGAAAGAGCTGCTCAGAGGAAATTTCAAGCCCCCAGAACCAAAAAGAAAAATAAAATCTTTCTCAAAAAGACTCTTTCCCTGCATAATACAGTCATGAAAATAAAGCTCTCTTCTAAGCCTAAGCTAGTTTTTTGGATAGTTAAATGCTTTGACCAAGAAGTGTCAATATTGAACACGTGTAGACTGATTTTGTAATGTGCTTCCTGAGGCTTTATGCTGGAGAAGTCTTATCATTTCTCTTTGAAGTCACTTTAAGATTATTTTACACCAGGACTACCTAGTAAAGAAAGGTAAGCTTTCTAAACACCCTTATATTAAACACCCTTATATTAAAATTCTTGCTTCAATCTTGACTAATTATTGGCTTTCACGATGTTATTTTTCCTTGAAATTCAGTTTCTATCCCTGTAATATGGGTTTGATAATACAATCTAATTTTCCCTTTATTGTACACTTATAAATACTACCATTAATAAATTCACACATTTATATCTAGGATGTACAATGAGCTTAGACTCATTGCAAAAATTTTATATATATACACAAATGCACGTTCATGCTTATATCATTCATATATATTTATGTTGTTGTTTAAATATTTAAGCTCCTGATCCTCATGTCCACAGGCAAGAATTAAGCAAAATAATCAGCAAAGAAGAGTACCAGCTCCACGGAGGATAAGACATTTAGCATTATGGTCTTGAATGCAAAAAGACCAGAGTTCCACACTCGGCTCAGATATTAGCCTCTCTAAGCTTCATTTTCTCAAAATTAAGATGTTCATTTCTTGTATTTCACTAGGCTTGTGGATATTGTTTATCATCACACAATGAAGCTTTTTTTTTTCCTGTGACTGCTTGGCTGGGGACGCCCTGCTTCTGCTCCATTCTGGGGTACCTGCAGTGGGATGAGAACCTGCCTTTGAGTGAGCCTGAGTTCTGCCTACTTTTCTCCCTAGTGGGCTGAAGGGTCTATAGCTAAGGGGTGAGGGGGGTTATAGCTGCACTATGAGGCCTTGTTCCCAGGTGTGCAATGAAGATAATGATGTTCAGTCAAATAATGAAGAATCTAGGAAGATAGCACAGGTGGAATACCATTCTGTTTTCTCTCCTGAACTGCTGTCCAGTTCATCAAGCAAGTTGGGATAGAGTAGGTCTTAGAAGCTTCATGGACCACAGTAGGGGCTCCTTACATTTACATCTAACCAGTCCTGGTTCCTGTGGGGCAGAACTTTTTCTGGGAGGAAAAGCATAGACATAAGGATTCTTGTTGATTACATTATAGAAACATTTTGCCCTACTAATAATATTAAGGGCAATATCTTTGTATACGAGAGTCAAGAACAGACACCTAATATGTCAAAAGAAAAAGGCATTACTCTGGAATTTCTCTGGCTAGAAAAGAGTATTTTACTTCCAGTCTTACCTGTGTTCCTGGGTTGCAGGTAATTTTTCAGGACAGACTTCTCTAAACCTATATTCAAGTCCCAGCTTTTGCCAGCAAAAAGCTGGAGAATCTTGAACAGTCTTTTTTTTTTTTTAAATCAATCATATAATCTCTGTAGAAGAGACAGTTTAATTCCCCCTGAGTACCATATAAAAATATGTTGAAAAGTTAAAATTCACAATAATGATAATAATGTCAATAATTGTAGTTTAGACTCATGGCCTGTCTGCAGGCAATCTTCTAAAGACTTTGCATGAATTATCTCATTCAGGCATCACAGCAACCATGGCAGGCCAGTTAACTATTTTCATGCTAATGTGAGAGCAGAGCAGTAAGATACAGAGAGGCTGAATAACTTCTCTGAGGTTAAACGGCTGAAAGCGGCAAGCTGAGACTTAAAACTAAGCAAGTCATGCAGATTCTGATGGCTCATGCCACTTAGGAGGCTGAAATCTCAGTACTGAAGTTTAAAGCCAACCCAATATGGTCAAGAAAGTTCATGACAGGACCAATGGAATGGAAGAGAAGACCCAGAAATGAACCCACAGACCTACAGCTAATATTTGATAAGAAAGCCATAAACATGGGATGAAAGAAAGACAGCATCTTCAACAAATGGTGATGGCAGAATTGGCTATGCATATACAGAAAACTGAACTTAGATCCTTATATATCACCCTGTTCCAGAATTAATTCCAAATAGATCAAAGACCTCAATGTAAGACCAGATACCCTGAAAATATTACAGAAAGGTATACGGGAAACATTAGGGCTCCTTGGCACAGGTCAAAACTTCCTAAGATCCAGAATCACAACCAATCAGAGAAAGACTAGATAAATGACATCACACCAAACTGAAGAGTTTCTGCATAGCAAAGGACATAGCTAGCAAGATATAGAATAGAAAGCCCATAGAATGGGAAAAGATCTTAACTAGCTATACCTCCGAAAAGGACCTAATATCTCAACTATACTTAGAGCTCAAAAAATTAAACCCCCCAAAAACAAATCCTCAAAGAAACAACAGCTCAATTAATAAGACTTACAGAGAAACTGCTCTGAAGAAGAAATAAGAATGGCCAATAGAAACATGAAGAGATGTTCAACATCTCTGGCCATAAAAGAAGTGCAAATCAAAACAACATTGAGATTCCACCTCACCCCAGTTAGAATGACTATTATCAAGAAAAATAACAATAACAGATGCTGGCAGGGATGTGGCAAAAAGAGAATGTTACTACACTGTTGGTGGGAATGTAAACTTGTTCAACCACTCTAGAAAGCAGTATGGAGGTTCCTCAAAAGACTAAATATAGAGCTTCCCTATGACCCAGCAATCCTACTCCTGGTCATTTCTCCAAATGATCACAAATAAGGCCTCACCAAAGCCACCAGCACAACCATGTTCACTACAACACTGCTTACCATAGGTAATATAAGGAATCAACCCAGATGTTCCTCAGTGGACAAATGGATCAAGAAAATGTGGTATATATACACAATAGAATTCTATGCTTCCATAAGAAAGAATGGCATGGCCCTATTTGTAAGGAGCTTGAAAGACTTGGAAAAAATTATATTAAATGAAGTCAAAATAAAAGAAATATGCAGTGCATAATTTCCCTCATTTGTAATAATTAGGATGTACCTATATATCTACAAGTAAACCCAATGGATAATAGAGACAAAAAATTACATATGGATATAATTAATTAAACAGGACTCTAAACATTCACCCAGTGAGACCAAAGGAGGCTATTCTTAGGAGAGGATCACAGGGCTCAATAGCTATGTACATATGATCATATAAGTTAATGTTTATTGAAATGAACTCCAAGAAATGGAAACTAAAGGATTTTTTAATTGAACTGTTTGTGGTTCTCTTTTTTGTTTTTGTTTTTCTTTAGTTTATCCTCTTTTGTTGCTTTTTAAAAAAATCTTTGTACCTTTTGTCTTGTTTATAAGTTTATCTGATTTGTGGAGGGGAATGGAAAATACTAAAATGGTCGGACAAAGGGTGAGCTAATTCAGCAGTGATACTAGATACTGTGTCAAAAATGAACTATACAATAATAAAATGAGGTAGGTGGTGATAGTGTTCTAAAAGAAATGTACTCATTACCTGACTTTTGTAACTGTAACCCCTCTGTACATTACCTTTGCAATAAAAAAAAAGAAAGTTCATGAGAGTCTCATCACCAATTGACCACCAAAAATCTGGAAGGGGAGCTGTGAATCAAGTGGTAGAAAGTTAGCCTTGAACAAAAGAGTAAGAGACAATGACCAGGCCCTGAGTTCAAGCCCCAGTACTGGAACAAGAATAAATTAAGAAAAATAAATAAATATACTCAAAATCCGTTGATTTTATAAGGCCACACTCTTATTCCCATCTCCTCTCCATAGAATTACATGTGAAAGCAATGTAGAATTAGATGTTTGTGGGGTTGGAGGTGTGGCTCAATTGGTAGAGTGCTAGCCAATGAGTAAAAGAGGAAGGTTGCAAGTTTCAGACCTAGTCTCAGGCCCAAAGTAAACAACAACAGAAACAACACACACACAAAAAAAAAGTTTGTTATATTTGTTAGTATAGAGATCATTGCAGATACACCACTTAGCACAGGATATGACAAAGACAACATTTCCATTTTCTTTTTCCTTTCTTTATCTCTTCTTTCCTTCCTTCCTTCCCTTCCTCCCTCCCTCCCTCCTTCCCTCCTTTCTTTCTTTCTTTCTTTCTTGCTTGCTTGCTTTCTCTTTCTTTCCTTCCTTCTCTCCCCCCCTCTCTTTCTATTGGTTTAAGAATTAACAAAGAAATTATGACTAGATCTCTTCACTGGCAGCATTTTGTTTCTCTTAGAAGACTGTGTATTGTCAGACAAGGATTCTATACTGTAAGTGGAAATGTTGTCTTTGGTAAAGAAGTCTTTGAACTCTTTTTACAAAAAAGGAAAAAAAAGTCTCCACACTCTATTTCATATCATACCACAGACACCCTACTTACTATGTCAGATATGCAGTTCCAGTATAGTTGGCAACTGGGAGAATTGTTTTTCTCTTAAACTAAGAAACGGAAGTCTCTTTCTGAAGTCAATGCTTTGCCCTGCCCTGCTGTGGGTCGGCCTTGCTGGCACTCTCTTGGGAGAGGTCTGCAACCTTTCAGATACAGGTGGCCCAATTCTCCCTCTGGCCCTATTGAGCCGAGAGAACCATGGGGGCATCCTTCCCAGAAGAGGCTGGAAGCAGGAGGCTCCAATTCCATTTGGAGAGTGCCTTTTTGTTTTCTTTCTTCTGTGATCTCATGCTGCTTCCATAACCTCTTTGGCAGCTGGGAAGAATATAATCTTCAAAAGGTTTCCTTAAGCCTGAGAATAAGCAGGAGGCCAAATGGGAGGAAACTGTCTTTCTTGATGCTCCAAGGATAAACACATGCAACTTATTATTGTGACAAAAGACAAAAAAAAAATCTAAAAGAAAAAAAAAGAAGACTTAAGGAAACTTTGCATGCATCTATCTTAAAACAGATTATTAGCAAAGAATGGTACAGCATTTTCCTTCTTAGGCTCTGAGGCAAGTTCAGGGAGGAAATTCTTTTTCCCAGTACAGGATTCTCTGCAGGCTCCAATCAACCACATTTTGGTGCAGCATGAGCCATGGGGTTGACCCAGTTTGCCATATTTTGTCTTGTTAATGAGATTAACTACCCCACTGCTTGGAAACTTATATCTAGTTACCAATGGTAGTGGCATGTGACACTAGGAATCCAGAGGATGGAGCTGCATGAAGGTTACGCCACAGGTGGCTCTAGTTACATCCTGAGATAATCACCTTACACTTCTCAAAATGGAAATTACTTACAAAGGTTATGGGCAATACTCCTGTCTCAGTCACTTCAAAACCACTAAATCAGAATCTCCAGGAGGGGCCTCAGCATCAAGAGTGAATAGAATCTTCCTAAGGAATTTGATGTCCTACTTAAGTGAAGCATGGTTCTATCAAGACACTGGGTTTTCCCCTGTGGATGAGGAGAGACTATTAGTGTCTACCTTCTCTTTAATGTCCAGGCTGTGTCATAAAGTACATTCCTTGCATATTCCAGATGGGAAAATCACCACTATATATTTGTAGTGAGTACACATATCAAAGGAATCATGAGAGTTCATTATTCAAGAGACTTGTAAACAATGGATGTTCTTAGAGGGCATGGTGGTTCAAACACCTGCAATCCCAGCACTCAGTAGTCTGAGGCAGTAGGATTGCTGGTTCCAACTTCATAGCAAAACCTTTTCTTAAGAAATCAAAGAAACAAAAAAAAGGTGGAGGAGGAAAAAGAAAAAATAAGAATATATATGTATATACACTTATGTATATATATGCATATCAGATACATGTGTATAATATAATGTAATATAGATATAGATATATATTCATATTCTTAAAGCAGTCTTTCTGTGCTTTAGCTTCCACATTACAATTAATGGTGTTCACTTTTATACTACTTAAAACCTGAAAAACTTCTCTCTAAAATGCTTGGGGCCCAGAAGCATTTTAGATTTTCTTTTTTCAGATTTTAGTACAGTTGCATATTGAGATATGTATGAGATGATATCTTGACAAGACCCAAGTCTAAATACAATATTTATAGATATTTTATATACCCCTTTTACAGACTATATTTCTTTATATACTGTATGCAGATCATTTGTACTTTGACTACCGTCCATCACCTGAGTTCAGGTGTGTTGAATTTGCTCTTTGGGTTATCACATCAGAGCTCAGAAAAGATTTAGAGTTTTGCACTAGGGATGTCCAACCTGGAACTTCTTTGGTCAGACACACATTCTGTATCCAGAAGAGTATGGTGAGTGGTTACTGGTGGCTCATACCTATAATCCTTGCTACTCAAGCAGCTGAGATCTGTTAATCATGATGCGAAGACAACCAGGCACAAAAGTCTGTGAGATTCTTCTCTCTAATTAACCACCAAAAAGCTGAAAATAGATATGTGACAAAAGTGGTAGAGGACCAGCTTTGAGTAGAAAAATAAGCCAAACAAGATTACAAGGTCCTGAGTTCATGACCCAGCACCATCACCAGTATGACCAACAACAACAAAAAATAGATCAGTATGATGTTGAGGATGGTGAGGATGACTGGAGGAACATAGTGATATAACTCTGGGTAACTATGTTGTAGAGCTCTGCGAAGTGGCAGCCACTTCTGCATTTGTTCAATCTTTATCCCTCCATTTTTGTGCTCCCGTGACCCTCCCAAAGACAGATAAGCAAACAAGCAAAAAAAAAAGAAACAGAAAAGAAAGAAAACCAAAGGAAAACTCTTTTGTTTGCATTTCCTGGAGTTCATTTCAATAAAATTTAAAAGAGTGATATTGTACCATTCGTAAGGAAATGGAAAGACTTAGAAAATTTAGATTAAGCAAAATAAGTCAGACCCAGAAAATCATAGGTTGCATGGTTTACCTCATTTGTGGTAGGTAGAATGTACCTATAAATCTATAAATAAACACACTGAAGGGTTAAAAAAAATCACTGAAACATGATAAATTGTGTAGGTCTCTAGGCATTCACACACAGTGAGTCCAAAGGAGGATATTCTTAGGGGAGGAACACAAAAGCATGATACCTATGCACATGTGATCATATAAAATACTCTGGATTTTTAGGGATTCTAGACTCTTCTCTGAAGTATCACAAAAGGGCATAACTATTAAAGTTTGGGTTAATTTTAGAAGACAATCATTTGATAACATAAACTGAAGCCAGTTTGGAACAACTGGCTGGACTGAACCAATATACACACATGTGGAATAGAACCTTACGGAGGTGAAGGGATGGAAAAGAACAATAAGTAGAAGGCCCACCTCATCCAGAACAAGCCTCTTACAAGTCTTAGGACAAACTAGGATATGAAAGTAGTTTTCATTCAAGTCTGCATTTCATCCAGAAAACTGGAGAGAGATCCAGTGACTCGTCAAAAGAATGACAATTTGAGAAAGAGAGACAGCTGACTTTGAAACAGATGAAACAATATAAAACTCCAATAAACTCAGGTATCACTCTAGAATTAATGGAGGACAAATTGGATCTGCTGTTAACTTAAATACCCATCTGCTCACCTCCCTGGAGTCCATAAATTTGTGGGGCTAATTAGTTGTTGCCATCCCTAGAGCCACGGGGGGCTAACCATGTTCCCAGGAGTTTTGTGACTCACACAGCTGGGTTTCCTCTGCCTGTGCTGACACCTGGGCTGGTGACAAAGGGAGAGACATGGTGAAGCTCCATTCTGGGGACATCCAGAGAGTTACCAGGGCATCAAGACGGTCCCCATGTCCTCCTTTTAACCTTTCTGAAAGATGAAGTTGAAAAATCTCCAAACCAATTAAAAATTTCTCTCCCATCTTTTTTCTAGCACTACACAAACATTGCCTTTTCTCATCTCTCCAATTATCGTCCATCGTCTCCTTCCATCCCCTCTGCTGCCTGACTTGCCTTCTCTAACAGGAATCCTGTGCATACCAGCAACATGGAGCTTTAATCTAGGCTCTTCAGTATAATCACTTCTTAATTAAGTCAAGCTCCGGCTCGCTTTCCCAGAATCCTTTCCAGAGGGCTTAATTTTACTTCTGCTCCAAATTAATATTTTACATTTTATACTTAAAAGAAACAAAAAAAAGAGACTGAAAGGAACTGGAGAAGAGGGGAGTGAGAAAATGGTTAAAGGGGGAAAGAGAGATCATATTTCAGCTCCGATTACAGAGATGTTCAAGCCTCTGTCGTTATTTCCAGCAAGTTATACTCAATCTGTGACATTCGCTTTAGCAAAACAAAGCATGGATCAAGGTAATTAAATGGCACAGCTCAGAGTGAATTAGAGGATGATTCTATCAACACAGCCACCTGCTGATAGGAGGCTCTCCACGTGTCTACTTTGTCCTAGCTGTGCTTGCCTGGCCCAGGGGTTGTAGATGCACACAGGCTGTGAATATGTATGGGAGTGACACATCCAAGCTCTGTGTACTTCCCCTGAGGATGGATGACCCAAGAGACCAACGCTGCTGATGACATTAAGTTCCCTGTAAGGATTTGTTCTTTGTCCTAGGACCAAGCCATGCCTGGGGACTCTGCTCAGCCCCTTCCCTCTTTGCTATGCCGTGTGTAAGCAGAGTGTGGCTGTACCATAAGGTTGTAGTGAGCTTGTTCTGCTGTTAGGTGAAGAATCCTACTCTCACCCTACAACTCTGACTAGAATCTTGACAGTCATTCAAAGACTGTTCACTCACTACCTACTGTCTGGCTCCTGAAACTGTTAATATGGGTGCTGCTGGTTGGCAGACCTATGGGCTGTAAGGACATGGAATCCATTGAAATGCATAGTGTGTGTGAAGGAAAGAGGTAACAGTAAATGGGGGTCCTCTGACCTGAACATGCAGGTGTATCTTGAGTATATGCACTGCCCCAAGATGTTTGCTGATGTGATATCTGCAGATGGTCATTATCATGTGTCCACGATCATTCTAAATAGATTTTGTTGACCATCTATAAGACAACCTGTGCATTTTCTTCTGTGAGTGTATGTGTGTAAGGGTAGGTTTGCAGAGTAGGTAGGGGATCTTGTCAGAGAAAGAGAGCTGGAAATTTGATGCTATAGCTCTGGCTCAATGTGCAAGAAGTTGCATGTGATATCCCTCCATCCTTTAACTGTCTTCTTTCACTCCTTTGTGTCTCCAGCTGTGATCATTGCTATCAAGAGAGAGAGAGAGGGAGGGAGGGAGGGAGGGAGGGAGGGAGGGAGGGAAAGAAAGAAAGAAAGAAAGAAAGAAAGAAAGAAAGAAAGAAAGAAAGAAAGAAAGAAAGAAAGAAAGAAAGAAAGAGAAAGAAAGAAAGTAAAAAGAAAGAAAGAAGAAAGGAAGAAAGAGCTCAAAGATATTGAAGGTACTCAGAGGCAGTACAGTGTTTCTACCTACTCATACAAAATATGGGACTAGGTGTAACCACATCTGAATATGCAATGTGTGACATCATACCTGTACTTCTGGATCCATGGATGTAGTTGAATATGAAGAAACTTCAGTCTGTTGTCTATGGCTGACATGTTCCTAGGCATTTTCAGCTTCCTTCATTTGATGATTAGCCAGCTGTGCCCAGTCTCAGCTTCATGGCTAACGGTTGCTGTGCGAACAAAGATTAAGGGATCCTTTTATATGTCGACTTTCCCTCAAATATAACTTTTAGAACCATATTTATAAGGGTCTTAGTGTATAGGTTTTCTCTTCTTCTTGTTTTAAATATCTTATCAGCAAGATGGATTTATCTTAAGAAGATTAAAAGGTACATTTTCATTAGGTCACTTTGGGTACAAAGAAAACAATTTTCCCTTCCTTCCTTCCTTCCTTCCTTCCTTCCTTCCTTCCTTCCTTCCTTCCTTCCTTCCTTCCTTCCTTCCTTTCTTCTTTTCTTTCTTTCTTTCTTTCTTTCTTCCTTCTTTCCTTCATTCCTTCCTTCTTTCCTTCCTTCCCTCCTTCCTTCTCTCCTTCATCCCCCCTTTCTTCCTTCTTCCCCTCTCCCTCCCTCCTGCTCTCTTTCTGCATCTCTGCTTCTCTCTGTCTTTCTCCCTCTCCTTCCCTTCCCACCTCACCTGGAAAGAAAAGGATTTAGAATGGCAATATGCTCATGTATGCTTAAGTGTCTTATAATTGGAACTAGAACTTCCTCATTTGTCTCATTTTGTTATACATAGTGCCTCTAGAATACCAGGTGCTTTTTAAAGAGGATAAGTTTTCAGGATCATTTCATATGTGCTCTTTTAACTTCATGGGGTCCAGGTTTGGACACTCTGTACTCAGGATCCATACAACAAGTTCTCATAGACTGAATGAGACTATGCTTCATACCCTATTCTGAGTGTATTTCTTACAGGAAATCAACTGGGAAATAATCTTATAAGGTTGACACCATTATTACCTGTGCCACTGACAGGAAAATTGAGGCACAGAGAAGTGAAGTTGGATGCGATAGAGGAGTGGCATGGTTTTGTTTCAATGACAACGTCATATCCTTCATAACAGTGCAATGCTGTGGAGTGGGTAGACTCTCCCTCCACAGGGGCCTCTTTTCTCCTGTCGATGTTTCCTACTCAACCCACCATCCTTCCCAGCCAGGCACCTGTGACCAGAGTATGGACAAAGGCAACCAGCATCCTGGAGAAAAGAGCAAAAAAGCTGTATACTTTCAGACCTAGAGGAAAATAGCATAAGAATTTTAGTATTGAACCAAACCGTGTCAAATCTGCCCTTATTCTTTTTACAGAGTTCCACATTTAGGATTCCTGTCTGCCAATTACAAATTTTGTTATTTTGCTCGTTCTTGTACATGTAGGTTTGTATAGCTAGTTGTGCAGGTGCACTTAAGTTTTCTTTTACAAAGTTGTTTAGTATTTGTTTAGCGTAGTCCTTTCCCATTTTTGAGGGGTATGCTCAACGATCCTCATTGAGAAGGTGAAGTATGTGTCCAGTGAAGAAGACACACATGTTGTGGGGAGGGGGCTGGGTCAAGCATCCTCCAGGAAAGAGCAGGGCGGGGCCTGGGACAAGATGCAGCTATCCTGGGCTCATCTTGAGTGACCAACTTCTTTCAACTAGGTTCTACTACCTAGTTACCCCACCTCCCAGAAATGGCATCAGATCATGAGTCCATCAGTAGGTTAATCTTCTGATCCAATCACTACCCAAGTGTCTGTCCACTGGCATCCAAGCCTGTAACCTAAGTCTTTAGGGGATATTTCAGATTCAAACTATACCACTGTCACAGTTGGAATAGTACAGTTAGAGACACCCGATGTAGGAATTAGCTAGCCTTCTCTTTTGCTTCTATTTTTGATGCGTACAATATTCTTTTAAGTTCACATGTTTAAAAAAATCCCTAAAAAGTTCTTTCTCTCCCAGACATTAACCCTTTCCTCTCTCATAGACAACTTTTACCTAAAGCAACCTGTACAACAAATGATGAGAACTTCTCTTTCAGTATATGGATTATTTCTACAGAATACTCACATTTGGAGATTTCAGATAAAGTTATAGACTTCTGATTGTATTATACCTTTCCTGATTTCATTCATGCATACAGGGTCTTAGCTTTACTTACACATGGTCTTATACTAAGAATCCCTTTTCCAAATCCTATATTATGACCAGGAAATTCTGGAGAGACACAATAACCACAAGACAGTTCTTGACATCTCTAAACAGAAATGTATAGTGGGAAATTGAAAAGAAATGAACTCTAGAAGGGGATTTCAATCTTAGCTTTTTCAACATTTAGAGTTTTGTTTCAATTTTAACCTACAATTCCCAGTAAGATATATTTCTTGGTTTTCAGTATTGATTTTTATATTATAAAAGAAATATGAGGTTGTACTCTGTGGTTCTGGGCCACAAATACACTACAACAATATGTTTTCCAAGGAATTTGCATAGCCTTAAGTCCAGAATGACACGAGGCCAGAATATACATAAAGTGAAATGGAACTGATAATCAGGCTCTGTTTAGAAAATTTGTCATTTAGAGTACTAGCAGAACTGCTTGATAACTTTGGGTTAATGCATCTTAAATCTTGTACACTTTATCAGTGGGATTATGCCCCCCTCCAACTTTCCTTAACTAAAGGTCAAGTGGATCATGGAAAAGATTCCAGAAATAGTAAGGCAGGTCCTTGAAATCTCAAAGCATTTGATCCAGGGAAAATCTGACCTGTTGGCAAAGAAAGAAAATCAGAACCTACTTCAAATTTGAGAATCTCACCTTTAAAGATTTTCCTAAGTTCGTGGATGGACATCAATAGTCTATTAAAGAATGCTGGGGATGGTTCAGTGTGCCTCTAACTTTTGTGAATGGCTTCACACACTGTCTGCTGGCTACAATGTAAAATATCATTGTGAAGAGATCTTTTGGAGGAGCATCCAACTTCCAATAAAAGGAAGAGTAAGCTATGAATAACAATATAAAGGTTGAGCCATCAGACATAAAAGCCACGAAGTCTGGTTGAGTTATTAATACTTGATATATTTGATTCTTGCCAGATTTCTGAATTCTATAAATCATGTCTATTTAATAACGAATAAAAGTAAGCCTGGGAAGAATTAATCAAGTTTTTTCAAATTCATATAGCTTGTAAATGATAGAACTGAGATATAAATTCATTTGTGATTTTTTTCACTACACTGTCCTGAGTAAAAGATAATATTACCTCAATTTATTTTTCCCACACCTGGAGGAAAAAAGTAAGTTAACCTAGGAGTACCTAATAAATAAATAAAAAAAATTTAATCCAATAGAAATGATGTTTTTAAAAACTGACTTTAGGTCATTTCATTTAGGCATGTATTATATCCTAAGTATGTCTTTGGATCTTGTTTCTCTGGTAGCTTATATTCTCAGGAGACTCTTACAACTCTCTGTGATGTTATCATCCTTTAATGACCCATATTATGGAAAGGAGGGAGAAAGGTGGGTGGAAAATGGAAAACCACCACACTTACTCCTTCACTACACTTATTAAATTGATGTGAAATAAAAGTCTACATACAAGGCCTGGGGAGGTGGCTTAGTGGTAGAGTGCTTGCCTAGCATTCATGAAGCCCTGGGTTTGATTCTTCAGTACTACATAAACAGAAAAAGCTGGAAATTGAGCTGTGGCTCAAGTGGTAGAATGCTAACCTTGAGCAAAAGAAGCTTAAGGACAGTGTACAGGCCCTGAGTTCAATCCCAGAACTGGCCAAATAAAAAAGAGAGAGAGAGAGAGAGAAGAGTCTACATACATTGCACATCTCTCTTGGACAACTTCTTACAGAATAGGCATCATCTACATTTTTGTGTTTGTTGGTAATGTTTGGGATGGACCTCACATCTTCTAGGAAATTGCTCTATGATGGAGCCCTTCATGATCTACTTTTTTGTGGCACATCCAGAAAGAGACTATCAAAGAATAAAAATCACCCTAGATCACAAGTATTGGAATGTAAAGTGCAAGATTCTGTCAAGTAATAAAGCATGAGCCAGAGAGAAATATGGGCCCATGCCATTTGCTATGGTGTGCCCAATATTATGTACAAGAGCCCCTGTGTGAGAATGGTAGGCCATGCTATGATGTGTTCAGATAAGAACTTGCCGTGGCAAGATGCCTAGTCACATGGAGTTATGATAATGATGTTGATTAAAATGCTGCATAATTGGCTTTACTGTATCCTAGTTTGTAATATTTTGGGTAAATGCCTAGTGGGTCAAAGGGTCATTCTAAGTTTAAGTGTTTGAGGAACCTCTACACTGCTTTACAGTATAGTTGAACATATTTACATTCTTATCAACAGTCTATTAGGATTCTTTTTGGGCAACATCAATAACAGAAGGAAGTGTTATTTTTTATTTTTTGATTATGGCCATTCTAACTGAGGTATAGTCTCAACATTGTTCTGATTTGCATTCCCTTTATGGCTGTAGATGTTGCGTATTTCTTCATGTGTCTCGACTATTTTTACTTCTTCTTCTGAGAAGACTCTCTTTAGCTCATTAACCCATTTGTTGACTGGGTTGTAGTTTTTTAAGAGTTTAATTCTTTCTTTGGCCAATCATGGGGCTTGAACTCAAGGCCTGACATTGTCTTTGAGGTCTTTTTCTTAAGGATAGTGCTCTACCACTTTGAGCCAGAGATCCATTTTTGGTTTTCTGGTAGTTAATTAGAGATGAGTCTCTCAGGGCTGGGAAGGTGGCTCAGTGTTTGCCTTGCATACATGAGGCCCTGGGTTTGATTCCTCAGCACTACATAAGCAGAAAAAGCAGGAAGTGGTACTGTGACTCAAGTGGTAGATTGCTAGCCTTGAGCTGAAGAGCTGAGGGACAGTGCCCAGGCCCAGAGTTCAGGCCCCACAACTGACAAACAAACAAACAAACAAACAGAAGTCTCTCAGACTTTCCTGGCCAGGCTGACTTTCAACCACAATCCTCAGATCTCAGCCTCCTGAATAGCTAGGATTACAAGGATGAGCCACCAGCACCCAAGGAAGGTTTAATTTTTAAGTTTTCTGTATATTCTGGATATTAGGCCATTGTCTGATATGTAGCTTGCAAAAAATCTTCTCCTATTGTGTAGGTTGTCTTTTTAGATTGTTGGTTATATCCTTTGTCATAAAGAAACTTTTCAGCTTGATACAGTTCCATTTATCAAGTTTTTCTTTGATTTGCTGTGCTTCTGGATCTTTACTCAGGAAGTTTCCACATGTGCCCAAGAGCCAAAGTACAGTAAAGCCACTAGCACAACTATGTTCATTGCAGCACTACTTACCATAGCCAAGGTATGGAATCAGCCCAGATGCCACTCAATGAATGAATGCATCAAGAAAATGTGGTTTATATACACAATGGAATTTCATTCATCTATTCTAATGTGTGTGTGTGTGTGTGTGTGTGTGTGTATAAGTACCATTTGTAAGGAAATGGAAAGACTTGGAAAAATTTATGCTAAGTGATATGTCAGACCAAATGTGACAAAGGATCTGTTTTCCCTCACATCTGGAAGCAAGATTTAGCTTACAAACTTATAAGTAAATGTGTTATATATGAAAATGTATTAACTGAAATACGGTAGATTCAAGGGAGTTCTTAAATAGTATAATTCCTTAGGAAACCAAAAATCAAAGTTTGGCAAGATAAAATTCAGGAAATAGATACTGGGAATGGGTGGGGTGGGGTTAAGAAGAAAGAGGTAGGTGAATGAAGAGGACAAAAGAAGGAAAATACAGACAAAAGAAGGAAAATACAGACAACAATCCAATATGCATCCTACAAATTTAAAAAAGATGGGGAGGGGAGAGAAAGGTGAAAATGTTAAAAGAAGTGACATTGATCAATATATTGCATTCATAAACTGTTTCATTAAAGGTCAATTCATTTGTACAACTACTTAATAATATACAAAATCACTGTGTATGGCAGCAATAAATCCTAAATAGGAGATTTAATTAAAAAAATTAAATCTCAAAGTCATTGCTTTGGAAACCATATCCAAGTAAAGGGCAGAAGAGGCATACAAAGGCATCAGGAAACAAGATATTGTCTATTTAGCTACATTGGAATGGGCATGTACTGAATAGGATCAGAACATTCCCAAGATCTTTCAGAGTACCTGGAGAGTGCTTTGTCAGTCATAATCCTGAAAGGCACAGACTGATAATTGCCTTAATCACTAGAGAAACATGACTGGAATGTACTGAAATAAGCCATAAAACTTATTACAAGATAAAAAAGATTCTATCTAGTCTCTGAGGTCACACTAGAGCTTCATAAGGTCAAAGAGTTAATCACCTCGCTCTGTACAAGCACCATAGATAAGAGACTATATGTCTGTGCATGTGGTTTAAATCTCCCAAGATTCCAAACTCACAGTGCTGATAGTTAGGTGGGTAAAAGGAAGTAGATGATAATCTATAAATATCTAACCATTCTGTGCTTTCCCTGTTTAAACATCTGTAATGAAAGCTTCTGTGGTATTGGTAATTGTTAATCAGCCTTGCTTAAAAAAAGTCAGCATTCCCCAGACAGACTCTGTCCCTACCTTAGATGTTTTAGATGCCAGAAACTTTAAAAATTGTTCAACCAAGGTAGGGTTCTGTGGCTCTGAGGTCTGAGCAAACAACCTTCTTTCTCTTGGCTTGATGAAATCAACCAAGGACATGGTACCCAAGAAGGAATCTTAGGCATCACCACTCTCAGGGCCCTGAGATGAGGAAAATGGTCCAAGGAGGTCTATCTCTGTCCAATGTCCCATATGTTGTTCATGATGCAGTAACAGCTATGGATAGTTCAGATTGTCATTTCCCTAGAACACTAGATTCTCTGATAGAGAAAGCCATAAGCAAATGTCCTTTTTTGAAAATGGAATCTCCAGATTCCTGAGTGATGCTAAATGCATGCTTTCTTTACTTCCTTTTTTTTTGGTCCTGGGGCTTGAACTCAGGGCCTGGGCATTGTCCCTGAGCTGTTTTTGCTCAGGGCTAGCACACTACCACTTCAAGCCAGAGAGCCACTTCCCGTTTTCTGGTGGCTAACTGGAAATAAAAGTATCATCAACTTTCCTCCCTTGACTGGCTTTAACCTCGATCCTCAAATCTCAGCCTCCTGAGTAACTAGGATTACAGGAATGAGCCTCTGGAATGTCTTCTTATATTTGGCAAGGGAGAGGAGATATCCTCACAACAGCTTTAAAGGTATATTGGTTAAACCAGCCCAAGGGATTTTGGGACATTCTAATCTTGGTCCTCATTTGATGCTGGTAGTGTTTGTTCATCTCTCCAGAAGTGCATTCCAATACTGCTTATTCCTGTCTTCCATAGCTCTGAGAGTCCAACTTTGATTCTGATCAAGGCTGCCCTGAATTCTCAGTAGAGAATTGGGAAGCTAAGCAGGACATTGTTTGGACTCAGGGATTGAAGGCCAGCTTGGACAATATAGTAAGATCCAGCCTTAAAAGAGACAACCCGGCAAAACACTGAACAACAACAAAAATAGCAAAACCCTGATAAAGAATGTTTATGAGCATCACATGAGATTATGTGTCAGGCTCATAGAAAGTTCTCAGTAATAGTCACGATGATGATCATCATCACCATCATCACCAGGGTAAGAGCGTTAAGTGCTGATGGTTCAAAAGGAAAAAGTAATGGACTATTTTCTGTCATTACTATAGTTTCACTGGAGGAGATGAGTTTCAAGTGCATGAAAAAAATGTCCAGTTTTCCAAAAACCTAAAAATGACTGGAAAATTCTGTTATTTAATTCTAAGGAAATATCAAGAAACCACTCTGCCTCCTCCTGCTCAGGATGATAAATGAGTTATTGTTGGGAGAAGGGATGACTCCATTGCCAGTTCCAAATGTTTGCAGGCTTTTAAATGCTATTAATCATCAATAAAATGCATGCAAATTGAATCTATTCAGAGCTTTTTTGTTTGCTTCTTGTTTCTTGGTGCATATGATTTTCAGATCTGTGATGAGAAGGATCAAGAATGTATCATTTTTTTTAGTCAACTGAACAAGAAATCCTAATTCCTTCTTTTGCAATGGCCAACTCTTGTAGAAAAGATTTTCTTCAAGTTTGCTTTGTAAAAACTATTTAAATTAATCTTCCCACATATGCATTTATGGAGGATTTACTTTGATAGATATTGTGTAGGTGGTTATTGCAAATTAATCCTCAATAAATATGTTTCTCATAATCATTTGGGTTTCATTTAACACACAGCAACCAGCATGTTAATTCTATTCATGCAGCTAGTTGAAAAACAAGTTGAATAAATACCAACCAGTTATTAAAAACACTTATTTAGAGTTAACTATCTGTTACTATCTTCACTCAAATCTATTGCACATAGTCAACAGTGAATTTTAAGTGAGATTCCCTGGCAGGGGCTGTGGAATAAAGCTTATTTACTGACTTAGGTGGAATTCTTGGATATATATATATATATATATATATATATATATGTATGTATATATTCAGCATGGGACTGGTAAACTTCCATTTTTGCTTCCTTGGCTGGGATAAATAAAGAGAACATAGAAGGCAGAGTGAATTCTCAGGATGGGGTGCTTATGTCAGCTTATCATCTAGTCCAAGAAGGTTGATGAGGGTTTAGATTCAATAGCAGGAGTGACTATTAGTGGGGCTTGACCTTTGACCTAGAACCTGATGCTCTCAGGATCATTAGGAGCCTGTGTACAAGGCCTGGAGGTGCCCTTGAATTCTAGATCTATGTCAACTTTTGACAGTGGACCAATGACAATCTTGCTAGTATAGTCATCCTCCTTTTGTAAAATGGGAATATGAAGGAACATGGATACTGAGTTTTCTGATATAAAAAGAGTAGGTAGGAACAACACACAGGTAGAACTGTTCTTATTGCGGTGATCTTTCCCTGGGAAAGAGCTTGAGAGCGTATCCTGCAGTCCCTGATGAGGCCTCCATGGCAGCCAAGGGAATGTCAGAAATTCTGATGTCTAGCTTGATCTTTAGACATCTGGTACTGCAAGCTCAGCAGTGTTGTCATGCTTGGATTAGTGCCAAGATAACAGCGAGCCCACCTTAATCTGGAAAGGGTCCTCTTCTCTAGGCCTGGAAGCTCCTTTTGCTTCCTCATGGGGAAGATGTAGAGTCCAAATTCTGATGTTAGGAGCTCTGCTCAGGTGTGCAACTTGTTCCAGAATAATCTCCCCTGGCTGCTGGCTTACCTGAAGGGAGGAAGCAGGATCTGACCTGCTTCCTCCATTAAAACAAATACAATAACACGGGCAAGTGAATAGGAACACTGTGTATTTATTCCTCCCTGCACTGGGCAAGAATCTGAATCTTTGGAAAGGCTCCAAATCCTCTGATCATGGAGCACGTCTTGGCACATGAGGCAGCTGGTGGTGGTCACTTGCCTTTTAGACAGCCACTTAGAATGCTATCTGCACTGTAGCTAAGAGCCTTCATCTTTTACTGCCCTGCCAGACTGTTTACTGGAGCCACCTTATTACCAACCTCCTAAAAATCCTCATAAAACCCATAGATCATAGACTACAGCTCTGCTGTCACCAGCCTACACAATGAGCCACCGCAGTCACTCCCCAGGCATTGGAGTATGCAGGCCTCAATCCCTCTTGTTGCAGTCTGTAGGGACTATAGAACCAGTTCCAAAGTAAGAAGAAGGGAGCAAACTGGAGATGCCTGCCTAGCCTGCCTTTTCCAGTCTTTGCCTTTCTGTGGATTATTTTCTGAAAATGTCTCTCTTGTTTATCCCTCTCTTTGTTCTTTTGGTCTCGTATGTCTCTCTCCCACCTACTGTCTACCTTTGCCTCAAGAAACAGATGTGGGATGTTAGAAAGGCAACTTTATAGTTGTTTCTGCTCCCACTGGGGGACTGTTCTCAGCCTGCAGGCTCTGGGGAAGGACTCTGGCCTGGTGGACTACAGCTGTGGGAGAAGTCTCTGATGAATTTCAAAACCTGACTTTGCTTTGGCTGTGATCAACAGTCACAGCAGGCCTTCTGTGTTTTACTGTATGAACAAGCTCAGAGGGAGGGAGAAAATGCAGTCCTCTCTCTCTCCTCCTCTCCCCTGAGTGGAAGATACACAGAAACATATTCACCTCCATGCTTGGGCATGGGCTGTCCACACAGAACAGTCCTACAGAAGGCAGCAAAAGATGCTTTGTAAAGCCATGCCATCAGCACACCGCTGGCTTCAGCTTCCTCCAATGCTCACCTGTGTCAGGACAAAGCCTGCCTTCCTCCCTTTCTCCCTTCCTTCCTTCCTTCCTTCCTTCCTTCCTTCCTTCCTTCCTTCCTTCCTTCCTTCCTTCCTCCCTCCCTCCTTCCCTCCCTCCTTTCCTTCCTTCCTTCCTTCCTTCCTTCCTTCCTTCCTTCCTTCCTTCCTTCCTTCCTTCCTTCCTTCCTTCCTTCCTCCCTCCCTCCTTCCCTCCCTCCTTTCCTCCTTCATTCCTTCCTTCATTCCTTCCTTCCTTCCTTTTCTCTTTTCTTTTCTTTCTTTCTTTTTGGTGCCAGTTCTGGGGCTTGAGCTCAGGGCCTGGAAATTGTCCCTGAGATTCTTTATCTCAAATGCTAGCACTCTACCACTTGAGCCCCAGTGCCACTTCTGGCTTTTTCTGAATAGTTTATTGGAAATGACAGTGTCACAGACTTTCTGCCCAGGCTGACTTCAAACTGTGATCCTCAGATCTCAATATCCTGCATAGTTAGAATTGCAGGCATGACCCACGAGTATCTGACTAGATAAAAGTCTTGAATATATGAATGGATAGGACCAACCATCCCAGGACTATCCTGGGATGATTGTCCAGGGTATCCACAGATGTAGAATCCTGCAGGAGCTTCAGGAGGAGAATGTAGACAGACACTCCACCGCTGACCTCTGGGAAGGCTTGGCCTCCCCCATCCTCTTTGGGAACTCAGAGAGTGGTTCCTAGGATGAATGAGAGGCTTGTAGACAACATGTGGCTAAAAAGAGTCTATGAATTACAAAACGCTATGCAAGTCAAAACCTTGAATGTCTCCCATTATCATAACAGCCAGCCTTACAGAATGGGTAGATATTTGTTAAATAATTGTCAAATATAGGCTGCCTTCACCACTATGGGAAACAACGTGACATCCTCATGACTTCTCTGGCTGTCAAATGGGCAATTCATTCATGGATCAATTCAGTAAACAGGTAGCACTTGCAGCTTAATACTGTCCTTGGTGGTGGTTAAGAAAAGATGGCCTCTGTCCTCTATTTAGGTAGAAGTTTAAGATCAAGGGATTCTGTTTTATCTTCTGACCAACAGAAGAGGTAGGAAAATAGGATGTCGCCTTCCTTTCCTTTAGGCTACAGTACTCCCTTTTACAATCTCTTAAAATAAACTTCCTGATAAGGAATTGTCCTGGGATGCCAGGGGAAAGACAGGTGTACCTCCTTTTCCCCTGTCAGAGTTGATGCTCACCTACTTGTCTTGGGTAAGCCTGGTAGGAGGTAAGAGAAACTCATTACCATAGAACTTCAGGCCTAACAAGGAATCACACCGCTAGCCTGGACTGTTTTTCTTCCTAAGGACCTCAGGAACTGTCTCATGCAGGTTTCTCAAATTCTGGTCCTAACCAGGAACAAAGCAAAACCCAGCAGCTCAGAAATGCAAAATACCTGTCTACACTACAAACCTACTCTATGAGAAATGCTGATCCTGACCAGGTGTGGTATCTCATGCTTGTAACCTTGGTTACACGGGAGACAGAGGTAGGAACATCACATATGGAGAACAGCCTGGGCAAAGGTAGCATAAGATACTACTAGAAGGGGGCTGGGAAGGTGGCTCAGTGGTAGAGCGCTTGCCTTGCATGCCTGAGGCCCTGAGTTCGATTCCTCAGCACCACCTAGGCAAAAAGAAAAAAAAGCCGGAAGTGGCACTGTGGCTCAAGTGATAGAGCACTAGCTTTGAGCTGAAGAGCTGAGGGACAGCGCCTAGGCTGAATTCAGGTCCCACAACTGGATCCCCCCCCCTCCTCAGAGACTGAGCTCTGAGGATTGCAGTTCAAAGCCAGCCCTGGCAGGAACGTCCGAGAAACTCTTATCTCCAGTAAACCACTCAGAAAACTGCAAGTGGCACTCTGGCTCAAGTGGTAGAGTACTAGCCTTGTGCTGAAGAGCTCAGGGACAACACCCAGGCCAAGAGTTCAAGACCCAGGACTGACCACAAAAAAAAAGATACTACTAGAAAAAATAAACTAAAAGCAAAAGAAATGGCTCAAGAGATAGAATGCTTATTTATGAAGCTCAAAGCACTGAGCAATCTCCAAGCTCAAAGCACTGAATAACCAAAATGCATGCGTGAGCACACACATACACACACACACACACACGCACACACTCTCTTCTGGTCCTCCAGTTGAGCATCTGATTTAAACCAGGCTCTAGTGGTTGGCTTACACACTATGCACAGTCGACCACATTGACTCACAAATCTGGCCACTTACTAGAACGGCCTATAGAGGTTTCAGAATTACAGATACCTGGCTCCCACTCCCCTAGATTCCGATTGGATTGGATTGGGGCATAGCTTGTACATGGAGACTTTTTAACAACTTCTTTAACAACATCCAGCCCAAGTTGGTTAGTAGTTTAATAATCAACTATTGAGAAAAGGAGCCTCTAGCTCTTACTGTACCCTAGGATTTTGGCAAGCACTCCGTTTGTTTCCTGGAGTTTCTAGCAATTTCCAAGTCATTAGGGAGTAAATACTAATTAGTAGACTCTAAACTGGCACCTGGCACCTACCTTTAAGGCACCTTACAGAAAACCAGAGCACAAGAAATAAAGCAATGGCAAGGTCAGCAGCACATTCTGGGGTTTTCAGAAGCCCAGGGAAGTCACTGCCTTTGTGCTTTTGGTGCAGATAGCTGCTTTCCATACTCTTGACTGTCAGAGACACAAGAGGATGGGCTATAGGTTGAAAGCAGCTGGTGGGCTTGGAAAGACCCCTGCTCAACTCAGACTCCCTCAGCTCTCACTGAGGGGCAAAGGAGAAGAAAAGAGGACAAAAGAGACTCTGTAGATGTTTAACAGATTGTTTTGCTTCTATTACAATTATCACTAAATAGATTTGCTGAAAAGAAACTAAAGATCTCTACCGAGTCTTGTGTGCAGCAATGGAAGGAAAGAGAAATTCTGGCCTTCAGTGGGAGAGTCAGAGCCACTGAGCAGCTCTCTTCTGGTCAGCACGGATCTAGCCACAGCCCCTCTTAACCTCTTCCCCACCCCACCGTCCCACATGTGTTCTCAGTTCTCTTCCCTCACCCTAAGAAAGAAGATGGAGGCAGACTAGGAACACCAGAGCACCTCTTCTTGGCATCTATAGTCTGTCACTTCTCAGGGCCTCAGTTTCCTGAGTTACTTGACTGTGTCAGGCTTTTACCAGAGCATGGAGACGATGTGGGTGGGAAAGGTGGAAGGCTGTCTTTCCACTGTGTTCTACGTAAGGAAAGAGACCACAGAGCAAATGTGAGAGTCCACCCTTCTATTACCTTCATCTCACTGAGAGGACGGCTAGGGATGAGATCATAACACCGACCCAGTGTTTGAAATACTGTAAACCATTGGTGCAGCCTTAGTTATCCACCCAAATACAGCCAGAACAACGGTTATCTCCTTTTGTTTCTCCAGCACTCCAGCAGGCTGGCCATAGTTCCACTTCTGAATTAAATGACTGACTGAGTATGCATACTGAGGAACCACTGTCACAACTGGATGGGGTGGTCATGGACGTTGACATTGGGCCTTTCTCGTTATGAAGCCAGGGGGGTGGAGACTAGGGCATCATCACCGATGTCACTGAAGTGCTGTTGCCAACCCCACAGCATCCCTCTGAGGTGTTTGATGGTAGGATCTCAAAGTCTGAGCTTGGACAGAAGAAAGATGTATTAGAGAAAGGGGTGAGGAGCAAGTGACATTGTTTAGTCCAGGGCTTGAGCCCCAAGCAATTTCTTTTCATCCTCTTCACTGTGGTTCATGTGAATGGGTATCTATCCATAACCCTCAAAGGCTGAGGAGCACCTCCAGTTGTGGGACAGGACAGATAACCAGTGTCCCCTGAAATTCAATACGAACATGACTAAGGTAAAACGAGAGAAGTTGGTTTTCAACAGTTAGGCCCCGTCCACTTGTGGTTTCACGGTGACCTTATAAAGAAAAGCCAAAAAGTCATTGACATGGGTCAGGTTGGTAATGCCTTGAGTGGAGAATGAAGGTCAAGTTGGCACATAGCCCACCTGCTGAGTTAGCTCTTATTTGGCGCACCGAATGTGCCAGCCAACAGGGCATCTGAGGCCAGCCTTAGATATGGGGACAGGTCAGTGGGGAACTGCACTGCAGAAACATCGCAGTGCAAAGAGGATAAGAAAGCCAGCTCCCTTTTTGCTGTTCAGGGCTGAGGAGAGATGGTGGTCAGCAGATTGTTTTTAATGCAGTAGTACAGCAGGGAGCTGTACACAAAGGGCCAGCCTTTTCTTTGAAGTGTTCCCTGAGGACCAACACTGAGTCCCAATATTTTTAATTCATGTTGTTCAGGGTACCCAAAAGGACGCTACCTGTCCTGTGTCCTCTCCTAGCCCTGTGTCTTGTCAGTAGGATGCTATATTTTAATTCAGTGTCTCCTCACAGGTTTCTTCTCCTAGAGTATAAAAAGGCAGGAATCCCATCTTTCATCTCTGTAGCCCCAGTCCCATCACCGTATGTCACACTGTGTATAGATCCATAATCCCTTATCTGCAATTCCAATTCCACAAATGTCTGGAAATCTAAAGCTTTCTTGTAACTCATTTTTTTTTTCTTTTTGCAGCAAAACCTGGACTAGGTGTTGTCAAGGTTGCCCAAAGTCAAAATGTAGTAGCAGAGTAAAATAGGTAACCGTAATAGGTAGCAAAGTGGAAGCAGAGCTAATATGAAAATGCCAGCAGTAAGCTTGGTGATGGGTACCATGTTTGTCAACCTAGTATCACTTTAGTAGACTACCCCATACAGGCGTCTGGGAAAGAAAAGAGAAACTTACTTGGGCTCAGTTCTGGAAGTTCAAGTCCAAGTGTGGCAGCCCCCATTAGTTTGGTCTCTGGTAAGGCTGTCACATCATCGTGGGAGTACATGCTGGAATGAGTGTTCATGACCACAGCCAGGAAGAAGAGGGAGGCGGGGAGCCTGGGGACATGCATTCCCCATTGAGATGACATCCCTAGGGACGCCTTCCAGGCACCACCTCTTAAAGGTTTATAATATCATCAAATAGCACCATCCTAAGGAACAAACCTTCAACAGAAGGGCTTTTAGGGGCCATTCTACAACCACACTCCAACACTGAAGCTGGGTTCAAATGACAGATAATACCCCTAAAGCAACCAGGCGCTGGTGGCTCACACCTGTAAATCCTTGTTACTCAGGGGGCTGAGATCTGAGGATCATGGTTCAAAGCCAGCCCAGGCAGGAAATGCTAAGACTCTTATCTCCAATCAGCCACTATAAAGCCAGAAGTGGAACTGTGGCTCAAGTGGTAATGCACTACTAGCCTTGAGCAAAAGAACTCAGGGACAGACCCAGGCCCTGAATTTAATCCCCAGGACTGGCAAAAAATAAGGGGGAACTGGAGAAAACAACAACAAAATACTGGCAAAACACAAGACTACATTTATGGCTGAGTATTTCTTCCAACTTTTGATTTTTCCCCACATTGGCATCAGTTAGTTGTAGAAGAGGGGTTTGGTTTTTATATGCCTATATATGCATGCAATATGCATCAACCAAGCCCACCCATCCATCGACTCTCTCTTATTCCCCTCTTCACTCTCAGACCGATCTCAACAAACTTCATTATTCCACTTTCACACATGTACATATATTATTAGACATAGTATTCTCTTCAAAAAAAAGTCTTTAGGGCTAAGGATGTGGTTTAGCAGTACAGCACAGGCTGAGCAAAGAAGAGACCCGCAGATCAAGCCCCAGTACCACCAAAAAAGTCTGCAAGTTCTCCCAAGGCTGTGATTAGGGGTCCATTTTAGGAAATATTCACCTTCTAAAAATCCCCACTTTGTAAGAAATAATTCGGAGATTTACAAACCGATTCTTATTTAAAATGTTTTTGAATAAGTGAACACCTAGAGGATGGTGAATTTATAAATGAATCAACTATTTTTAAAAGTAGCTTTTAGGTGCTTGCAATTCAAAGGAGGAAATACAGACTGCTGTCTTCCCACCTACTGCGTTCCCCGAGATGAACACCCTGCAACAGAGAGGTGTCTCTCTTACAGTTGATAAACCTGCATTGACAGGTCATTATGATCAGGCTTGTATGTCCTTGCACCATCTCCAAGAGTGATAATAGAAACACAACAGTGTGCTCCTCTTCTCTCTTTTCTGCCTCCCATTGGAGGCCCTTAGTTTACTGAAAAAGCTGCCCACTGCAAAGCTGCAGAGCAAAGTTGGAACAGGATCACAGACATTCAAAGGGTAAAACATGGCAAAGCCAGAGAGCTCTCTGCGGGGTGACAGACAGAAACTCATGAGCAAATGTATTAAAAATAGAAAATGACCTATGAGATCAGGTCCTCCCTCAATGTGGGGGAAATAACCTGGGCACAGGGGATCTTGACTTCATGTTGGCCAGAGGAACACAACCATATATGTTCCCCCGACCAATTCCTGGGGGCAGAGGAAGCCAAGGACTCTCTCGATCACATGGTCTTGGTGTGATCAGCCCTAAGGACTGCAGTACTTGGTCATACCAAGCTCTTCAAACTATTTGTACTTTACACGTCACCATGAACATCCAGAGGATCACAGTGTTCCTCAGGAGGGGAGATGTAAAATCTCCCTCCTTAAGAGAAAGCTGTTGCAGAGAGTTTGGTTGTGACTTTTCATACTGGGGAAAACATGCAGGCCACCTAGGTTCTGGGTTCTGAGTTTTCTGCTCAAGCTTCCTTCAGAGTATTTAGGGAGAGCCATCAATAAAACCAAATCCATGTTTTAATTTAGTGTCCATAACATGATCAACAACAACAACAAATAGCTATCCTTCTGAAGTGAATTTATGTGTAGGAAAAAAAATCTTTTCTGTAGCCAAGGAAAAGTATAAACCCTCTCTAAGTCATTGATACATGAATGTGGTCATAACTCTGCTGGGGGAGCAGGGAGATGGTATTTCCCAAACACCTCTGATGGCAAGTGTATTTTGGGCCTAGTGGGATGAGTAGAATACTCTGGGGAGGCAGCACCAACCTGGTTGAGGGGGCATGTCGCTACTTATCAGCTCAGTACTCTAGGCTGCCCTCTACAGAGGGTGTCTAAGGAACTTGGTGATGGAGGGTAGGAGGCTAGAATCTCTAAGAAGCTAAAAAGAACCAAGTTATTCAGGCAGAAGAACAAGATCCTGGCAGACCACTGAAATCTATTTTCAAATAGGAGATATGTTAAGGGTTTAGTACATTGCACAGGGTGTTAAAGGGGGAGGCTCTTCTTGAAAGGAGAAGGCGTATGGGGGAAACCAAGTCAGCTGGCAATGGGGAGCTTGTTTTGTAGAGAGGGGGATCTTTGGAGACCAGGAGACATGTTCTGGGAATTGGATAGCCCAGGTTGAATCCGGCTGTGAGACAATATGGTCTGTGCAGGTTGTGCACTGGCTATAGGGCTCTGTAATAATGACTTGGTTGGTTCCAAGCAGCCTGACTAGTGGGTATAATGGATGCTACCTCACAGACAGGAGGAACTGAGACCTTGCTTTGGTGGGTTCATTCAAGGCTGAGCCAGGAATGGCAGGATGAGGGTGAAGGAGAAAGAGAGAGATGAGAAAAGCCCAGAGTCAAATCGCTTAAGAAAGTCCCACAGTCAGTGGCTAGGAGGTCACCCTGCATGTGGTAAGCTGACTTGTCCCCTCTTTCCAAGTAGCTAGGCCAGCCCTGATCCTGGGTCCCTGCCACTTCCAACCCCTGTGACAAAGAGGTGTTCCTCGGCCACAGTGCCCACATCCATCCTAGGCTCCCACTTGATCTCTGCGGTCTGTGAGTCTCCCCCTGGTTCTCTCTTGACCTTTCTCCATGAAGAGAGAGGGGCAGGCAGGTGGAAAGGAAGGCCACAAGCAGTCAGGAAACAAAAGGAAAATTGTGAAGGGAGGGCAGGCCCTGAGGATGGGCTTCTTGCAAAATCCGGAGTGTCATTAAATATAGAAAGGTAGGATGAAAAAATAATATTCACTCATTGTTACAGTTTCAAAGTCAGACGCTGGCCTTGATTTCAAAGAATGTGTGTGTAATGTGATGCATGGCTTTTCTTCTGTCTCTCTCTCTCTCTCTCTTTTTTATAGGTAAGTGACATTTCATTCTGCTCATCCCCAAGGCAAAGTTGGATGTTGTTGTTTTGTTTTGTTTTTTTTAAAGTGGAAAAAAATGAATGGCAAAAGCAACGGGGAAGGTGGGAAGAGGTGAAAGTCGAGGGTCATCATCACAGGTACGTGTGCTCTCCATTTTTTTAAATTTTATTTTTTCTTTGCACATCCTGTAGTAGCCTTTCCCTTTGAATCAGTGGCAAATTATATTTCTCCTGGACTGGATGTTCAGGTGGTGGTTGCGATGCTTGAGATAGCTTTGTCTCTGCTGTTTGAAAAGGGTTGGTCCTATAGCATACTGGCTGGACTGGGCTAGTTGTTTTCTGGTGGATACGGGCAGCTGTGTGCCCCATGGCTAAGGATCAGCTACTCTGCTGTTGCCATGTGCTAGAAGATGGATGGGTAATCTGGTAATCTGCTTGTGTCTGGACATTAGAACATTTCAAGGATGAAAATTGAGAATGTGGAAGACTGACGTTCCTGTTGTAAAAAAGATTACAAATGGTCTGGAAATTTCTGGGCAAAAAAGGAAAGGTGTGGGGAAACTGAGACCTAGTAAAATAGATCTTCAAAAAATTAAGTTCTATTGCATTACTATCAGTATTCTTTTTTCATTCCTGCTTGGTTAGAAATAAGCTGAAATATGTTATTTTCTGTTTAGCATGTAACAGAAAAAAAATATCTAGAGGCCAACATGTCGCTCCAATCTCAATGGGTGCTGTGGGTCACTTGGGGGCTGTGTTTGGAATTTCCAGGCCAGTTCAATCCTCTTGTCACTTTGGAATCCAGTTGCTTTCCCCTAAGACTGGGGTGTATGAGTTCCTTTGTGTGCCCTTCTAAGCTGCCCAAGATTAACTGGGAGAAGTGGCTGGTGGCGCTGAGCTGTTCAGAGTTGTTCTTTTTCTTTGAAAGAAAAAATGTAAAACATTTTATATAACAGTCTATAAATCTACAGTGAGGACATCAAACTCAATTCAATAAAAAAGATCTAAAATGTGCAGAGCTAGCTGATGTCCAATTAAGGAAGATTACTAAGTACAAAGTGGAGGATGGGTTGATAAAAAAGCAGAGAGAGAGAGAGGAGACAGAGACAGAGAGACAGAGAGATACAGAGACAGACAGACAGACAGAGACAGAGGCAGAAAGAGAGAGAAAACCAGAGAAACAACTTCAATATATGTCAAAGACTTCAGAGAAACAATCTCATACACACAAGAGACTAGTCTGTAGATAGACCTTAGAAGATTTTAAAAGAGGAAAAATATGAAAATTTTGTTATTTATGGTGTAGCTTGAACCCAAGGTCTCATGCATTACTAGGCAAGTGTTCTTCAGCCAAAGAAATTAGGTATGTGTAATTCCATTTTCTAAAATTAAAATATGCAGATATTCTTAAATCTTATCTTTGTTGATAACAAAAAGAAAAAATATCAAACAAGTTTAAAACCCAATTCTCTCCTCTAAAGTGAAAATTGGGGGCGGGGGGAAGTGCCATTGCCTATGGAAAATTCCACAACATGTCTTTTCGTGATGCTATAATCCCAATCACCTATGATCTTTTATTATATTATCTCCAAAGACACTGTGATTTCTGTCACATTTTCCTGGCTATGGACCCACCTGAAAGTAGCTCCTGGTATTTGCACTGCATAATGGAGAAATGTAAGCTGCCATCTCTGTAGCATAGTCCATGCTGGGGCTCCCACAGCTCTGCTTGGGAAATGAAGATCCAGCCTTGTGCTTGATAGAGAGATTCAAAGATGGGAGCTATCTGTAGCTTCGTGGCCATAATCAAGGTTGACTGAGCCATTGACTTTGTAGGAAAATCCAAAGTTAAAATGATTTATCCATAGAATAAGGGACGAGGTGTAATTCCTTACTCAATTCCTGCCACATCTGCATTGGGTGAGAGTTGGCTGGCTGGTGAAGATCATCCTGCTGGGTGAAGATCACCCAGGCTTTTCCTTTGGATACCATAACTTGTCTTGTCAGCTCAAGACAGCAGACATTGAGAGTCTCAGCTTATTATGATGAATGAAGTCAATGTCTCAGGATTTCCTAGTAATAAAGAGGTAATAGAGTACATGTTGATTTTACAAGAAAAATGTTTACAGAGCCTATAAGTAGATGGGATGTATTTGACTTGTTTTAATGCACTACAATCCTCAGAACCATGAGAATAGGACTCCATTTGCACCTCGCTAATAAACAACACATTCCTTGATGCTTCTGTGCCCTTGCGGAGTAAAAGGACGGAGGTCAGAGTTCACATACACATATCCCCCCAGATGCACAAACACCTGCACATGCTCTCACACACACGTGATTATTTTTAGATGCATATTCACAGAACTGTGATATTGTCTTTGGAAGGTGACAGGGAGCCAGGTCATTTTGCAGAATCAGACTTGTCCTCTCTGTTCCCTGGATACACGTGATCCATTTCCTCTGCCCCATTGCTCACAGAACACCTTGCCCATTCACTGTATTTCAGCTGTCAGTGGGGTTGTTTAATGCATCAGGCTCTACCACTTCCTTGGAGTCCATTGATTTGATCATCCTAGATCATTCTTTCTCCACTTTCCCCTCCACCTTGAGTCCTGTGGTCATCCTTGATCCACCGTCTGTGTGCCCAGGCCATCTGATGGAGCTCAGGCTTCTTAGGTTCTGTCATCCTTGGGTTTCAGAAAGCAGTAGTGGGCTTTGGAGGGGCTGGGAGGAGGGTCTTCTGACATAGATGGAACTAAGAAAACACATGGAATTCTACAAAAAGCCAACTTTGGGCCAGCACTTGAAAATCCTGCTTTACAACTAGAATGCCACTATGAGCTAGGATGATTTGAACATACTTGTTTATTTTTATTTTCTTATTTACTTTTTTCATTCATTCATTCATTTTTGTGCCAGTCCTAGGACTTGAACTCAGAGCCTAGTTGCTGTCCCTGAGCTTTTGTACACAAGGCTAGTACTCTACCACTTAAACCATAGTTCCACTTCTGGCCTTTTGGGGGTGTTAATTGAAGGGTCTTACAGACTTTCCTGCCCAGGTTGGCTTTAAACTGCAGTCCTCAGATTTCAGCTTCCTGAGTAGCTAGGATTTCAGACATGAGCCATCAGAGCACAGCTGAACATATTATTTGATTTTATTTATTTTATTTCTTATTTTTTAATTCTTTGTGCCAGTCCTAGGGTTTGAACTCAGGGACTGGGTGCTGTTCCTGAGCCTTCTTGCCCAAGACTAGCACTCTACAACTTGAGCCACAGCTCCATTCCCTGAACACATTTCTTTAAGCTAATCCTCACTGGTTTTCTGATATTTTGCTACCAACACACACACACACACACACACACACACACACACACACACACACGATATGTTGTTTTATTTTCAACACAAATCTATGACATCTGTCTTATTGTCTAGTTCTTGCAAGCAAGAAAATCGAAGCTTAACGAGATAAGTTATGCAAGGTCACTTGACCTTAGTGCTTGAATTTGAACCTGTGGCTATTTGATTATAATACTTAAGCTCTTAATTGCTTAGATACTATCTCCAGAAAGGGAGAGAGTCTTCATTTTAGATTTGCTATTTTCAGGTTTGCAGATCACATAAACACTCTTGATCACATAGACACTTTATGGACAAGGCTCTGGATGATCCAACCCAGCCTGGAAGGATAAAAGGTAACTGCTTAGGACAGGTGCTGGTGGCTCACACCTGTAATTCTAAACTACTCAGAAGGCTTGATATAAGGATCATAGTTCAAAGCCATCTTGGGCAGGAATGTCAATCAGCCACCCCCAAATGCTAGAAATGAAGTTGTGGCTCAAGTGGTAGAGCAAAATAGCCTCAAGCACAAAAGTTTGGGGATAATTCCAAGGCCCTGAGCTCAAGCCCCAGCATGAGCACAAAAAATAACTGCTCATAACTTGGCTTATAGAATGGTGTCCTTTTTGTACAACTATATAATAATAATAATAATAAATTAAAAAGATAACAACCTACACTTGGATGCCTTTTTCTTATGAATTCACTGTATCCTTGGGCAATTTAATAATCGAAGTCTCTTCTATGATGACAAAAGCGTATCATAGATAATATTTCACAAACTTCATCAGGGGCCAAATAAGAAAATATCTCTCAAAAAATGCTCAATGATATGTAATCATTATCGCTACCTGGAAAATTCCTTTTCACTTCAGCCTTCCAAATCCCTTTAAATGGAGTTCTTGATTTTTTCCTGATGAAGTCTAGAATTTTTGCCAAAGCGAGGAACTGTTCTTGGCAGCTTTCTGAATCTTCACTTCCTCTCAATACCAGGCCTAGTGGAGAGCAAAATTAGCCTGCCAATCACTCAGAAACGTGTGGGCCCCAGGAAATTAAATTCCCCCTCTCTCCAGCTGTCTTCCCCCAAGTGCCAGGTACCAAATGAATACACTTGCTACACATTTCTGTTCCCATCTCTTCTTCCTATACATTAATTTGATAATTTTAGCAAAACAAACCCAGTAGATTTGAGATTCAGTTCATTATCCCCTAAGTCAAAAGGTTACAGAATGCAGTTTGTAAGAAAACTATCTATTGCTTTCTTTCATCATTCTGTTGGATTTTCGCATTTCATTTTACCAGCCACATTTCAAAGCCACTCTGGTCTATGTGTGAGCATCTTTTAATGGCAGAGTGGAAGAAAAGAAGGCGGTGGCTCAGAGCAATTAATAAAAGGGACCAGGACCACTCAGCATATCCTGGTGTGTGGCCGACTTGGAACCCCTGGAATGGATTTGCTTTGTCTATGTATTCATCTGTGTGGCAGATTCCACATAGCTACATTCTGCAGATCATAAGGAGAGTGGGGATATACACATATTGCAATAAAATCACCCTCTAAATACTCCTGTGTCTGTCAGTGGCATTCACCCCTTCCCTCCTGTCCCTCAGGGAAATTAAGAAGGGATCTTGGCTGAAGCTTGACAGCTCGAACAGCTGCCTTGTCTTACCTATTCTTTCCATACCTCCTCTCCGGAGTGTGTTCTAAATCCTGACATTTGCCCAACCGTTTAGAAAGAAAAATCTTCCTGTATGGCAAGGTAAAAAACGTATTGGGGGATGCATGGTAACTTCAGTAATGTGAAAGGCCAAATAGAGATTTCATGGCAAGTAAAGACATTTATCCAGACGTACCTGGCCACTGTTAAGGGCCATCGTTTATATGTTGAAGCCCTAATCACCAAGATTTTGGAATGTGGTTGGAAATGGAGAAAGGGCCCACACGGAGGTCATGAAAGGAAGCAGAGATACTCCAGCCTGGCCCTGAGCCAATGGCTGGTGTTCTTAGAGGAGGGGGGTGGGACATGGAGAGGAAAGGCCATGGGAGGAGGCGTAGAGAAGGGCTCTATATGCACAAGCTCTATGCACACTAGAGTGAATAGTCTCAACAGAAGCTGATCTCAGCAGGTGGCTTATGTCTCTAATCCTAGTTACTCCTGAGGCAGGGATTTGAAAGTTCTGGTTCTGAGGCAGCCTTTGGCAGAACATCCTTGAAACTGTCATCTCCAGTTAACCACCAAAAAAGCTGAAGGTGGAGCTGCGGCTCAAGTAGTAGAGAGCTGGCCTTAAGTGGATAAGGCCAAATAAGAGGGAGAGGCCTTGAATTCAGCTCTTACTACTGACACAAAAGGAAAGGAAGACAAGAAAGAAGAGGAAAGAAACTAACATTGATGATATCTTGGAATTCTAATCACCAGGGTTATGAAGAAATGCATGACTGTTATGGAAGCTACTCAGTCTGTGGTATTATTGTGGCAGTTCAAGAAAACATAAGATTTGTTTATCAAGAATTATTCTTAGTATCTGGAAGCAGGCAGACACCCACTCCCAGCCCCTGGACCCTACAAAGAAGGCTCCCTTGCCAGCCAAATCCTGGTTCTGCCATCTTTTGCTTGATCTTCAGCAATTTACCAGTTTAATCCTCAGTCTCCTTATCTGTATAGTGAGCATAATGTATTTCTCACTAATGATTTAAAAATGAAGTGAGATAATCAGTCATACATTTTTTGTGCCAGACTTGGGGTGAATTCAGGGCCTAAGCACTGTCTCTGAGCTTTTTGGCTCAAGGCTAGTGCTCCGTCACTTGAGCCACAGCTACACCTCTGGGCTTTTGCTGCTCAACTGACTATATGAGTCTCATGGACTTTTCTGCTCAGGCTGGCTTTGACCTACAGTCCTCAGATCTCAGCCTACTGAGTAGCAAGGATTAGAGGTATGAGGCACCAGTGCTCAGCAATGAATCATAAATATCTTAAGATGCATCATGCTCGATATTGTGTTCTCTCACACTTGCTATTTCTTTAGAATCTATAGAGTGAATACCAGTAGTAAATGTTATATGGAAATACTCTAATTTGTAATAGACACCAGATGTAGGACTGTTCTGGATTTTGAGGCAAGCCATGAACCTTACGAGATGTTTCCCATCCTGCCCCTGGCCCTGCCTCCTACCCTGCCTTCCTCAGAGTGCTCCATGATTACCTGGAAATTACGAGTTATAGGAAATGGCAGCCCAACTCCAAAGATAAACTTGCAATCACTCCTTTCATGGAAGGTAAGATTGTTGGCCATGAACATACATATACTCTTCTATAAACATGTAAGATATTGAAAGGGTGGGCCCAACACCTTGGCCTTCTCTGACATGGGGCCCTGGCTATGTGCAACCCTTTTGAATGACAGATTCCAGAATGAAGAAATGCCCTCAGCAAACACATCCAGTACTGAAACTCCAAGGTGAAAGTTGTCTGTGACTCCTGGCAGAAGCTGATTGAAAGCACAGAAATCTGGTGACAGTCCCATTACGTCCTCATAAGCAGATGCAGTTCTCCTTTTTCTATCAGTTCTTTTCTTTTTTTGCCAGTATGGGTATTTGAACTCAGGACTGTTTGTTTCTTTTATGCTTTTAAGTATGTAGAGCCCTTTATTTTTACAACTTCTTTTTAAAATATATTTTTTTATTGTAATAATACTGTACAGAGGGGTTGCAGTTATATGAGTAAGGCAATGAGTCCATTTCCTATGGAGCATTGTTACCCCCTCCTTTGTTTTTCCCTTGCCATCCCTTTCCTCCCCACCTCCCCAACTCCTTCCCTCACCCCCTCATCCTGCCCCCTCCCCTGGCAAAATTGTAAAGTTCATGTTCAACATACTGTCTTGTACATCTCATTGTTACAATAGGTCATCCTGTATCCTTATTTCAGCATTTTGTTATTTCCCTTCCCCTCCCCAAATTAGAAAAAATGTATATACAAGATGCAGGACACCAGAATCAAATACAGTGACAACAGGGGTTGTACCATGGGGGAACAACATACAAAGAAAAAAAATCACATAGTATAAGTACATTAAAAACAACAACAGCAAAGATAAAATCTCTTGTGCTCCTATCTTGGGATTCATTTCGCTTAGCGTCAGGTTATATGGTCATATGTACATAGCTTTTGACCTCTTCTGCTTGTCCTAAATATATACTAGTTATTTCAGATAAGGGAAACCATGGAACTTATGTTTCTTTGAGTCTGGCTTACTTCACTTAATATAATTTTTTTTTCCAAGTCTTTCCATTTCCTAACAAGTAGGGCGGTGTCATACTTTCTGATAAAGGTATAGAATTCATATATATATCACATTTTCCTGATCCATTTATCTACTGAGGGGCATCTGAGTTGGATCCATATCTTAGCTATGGTAAATAATGTTGCAATAAACATAGTTGTGCTGGTAGCTTAAAAAGAGACTTCTCTGAAGAGGAAATAAGAATAACCAATAGACACACAAAGAAATGCTCAATTTCTGTAGCCATAAAAGAAATGCAAATCAAAACAACATTGAGTCCCACCTCACCCCAGTTAGAATGGCTATAGTCAAGAACTCTAATAACAACAGATGCTGAAGGGGATGTGGCCAAAAAGGAGCCCTACTGCATTGTTGGTGGGAATGTAAACTTGTTTAACCACTTTGGAAAGCAGTATGGAGGCTCCTCAAAAGACTATACATATAGTTCCCCTATGACCCAGCAATCCCACTTTTAGGCATTTACCCAAATGTTCACAAACAAGGCCGTTTGTTTCTTTGCTTCATGAGCTTGCTTGCTTGGCTGGCCCTCTGTCACCTGAAGCACACTTTCGTCTGGCTTTTTGCCAGTCATCTTAGAGACAGGGTCTAACTTTTCTGCCTAGGCTGGGTGTGAAATCTGATCCTCTGGATCTCAGAATACTGAGTTGCTAGGAGTGAAGGCCTAAGCCACCCATGCCTGGTAATCAGTTTCTTGATACCTTTGAAGAAAAGTTGTTACCTGATATTTGGTTTCTGAACACTGTTGAGAATTCAGCTCCATCCTTTGGAATCTGGAGCCACCATAATTTTCCATAAGGGCCTGGAAGCCTTCTGAGAGATGGACTGATCCCTAGCTTTACACCTTGGCCTTGGCCCTCAGACCCTCAGGAAGTGAATGAGCTTCAAGATTGCATAATCCATCTCACTATCCATAGCTTTGCCTTAATTAAAATTCCTCAACTTAAGATTTTAAGTAAAGCAAAGTCATGGAGTCTATGAAGTCCTTCAGGAGCTAGCAGCCTTGTTGTCAGCTCTTCTCTTCCCTGTGCTATATCTTCAATCTCCCTGCATAGAAACCACTAATACTTACTCTACTCTTGGGCCACCCAGTGTACCCTTTATGATAACCCAGGAGCCCTTGGGGTTGGAAGCCTTCCTAGTTCCCTGGCTGGATCCTCACCCTCAAAGCAGCTGTTTTCTGATTGGCTTTTTGCTTCAGCATTCTCACATTGACTGACTAGGTGGCTCCAGCTCCCGATCACATTAGTTTCCCCACAAGAAACTCTGGCTCTTGCACATTTCCAGATCCTGGAACAAGTGTATATGGATCCTGATTGTGAAAGAACCCAAGGAAAGATTCCTTCCTCCACAGAAGAGAATGAAAACTCAGTGTCCCCCTCCTGAGAACAGGATTGGCCCAAGGGTCAAATGGCTCTGTATATGTTTTCCTGGGGTGGCAGCCTGACAGAAGGGACAAGACTGTTTTCTCTGCAACTGATGAAGACTCAGGAGCTCACTGCAAACCTCAAGGCCTTCCCTGGTTGTCAAAGCTGACCTCACCTGGAACCACTAAGGCAGCTTTCAAACACATGCCGGGCATGCTCAGGAATTCTAACTCAAACCCTCTACATGGTCCAGTGCATCCAGGCATGTGTACATGCCACCAGGGTTAGAGACCCCTTGAGTGATGACACCCTTCTTCCCACTGTACAGATTTTGATGAACTTAAGTCCCAGGGCCCCTTTCTTCAATGTTGTTTACAGTCTTGTTGACATACAGCATAGGATGCAGATGACTGCCATGGCCTCCTGTATCTTGATCTACATGATGAGGAGAGGGATGGATGAGAACTGAAGCCCCAGGGGGTCAAGTGTGCTGTGCCCAGTCATGGGATGACACATGGGAAGAGGCTGGACTGGAACTCATGGAGACACTAACCCTAGGGCCTGCCTAAGTTGGTAGATACTGTGTAGGTCGCCTAAGAGCTGGTGCCAGGATCTTGAGAACACATAGCAACATGGATATACACTGCATGTGTCTACAATCATATGTATATGAATATTTTATGGGGTCACATTCATCCTTTACATCAATCTGTGTGTGTGTCTGTGTGTGTCTGTGTGTGCGTGTGTGTACACACACCCTTGCATGTATTTTTTTTTTTTAAATTTTATTTTATTTTATTTGAGAACATACTGTACAGAGGGGTTACAATTACATGGGCAGGAAAATGCATACATTTCTTACCAAGCATTGCAGCCTCCTCCTTTGTTTACCCTTCACCTCCCTTCCCAGCCTCCCCCCTCCCCCCACCCAATCATACCCCCCCCCCCCACCGACATTGTAAAGCTGGTTTTGACATGACGTTTTGTACTTCTCATTGTTGCAACAGGTCCACCTGAATCCTTAAATGACTTGTTTGTCCCCGTCTCCTCCACATGTTATACTGACATCAAATATAGTGAAAGTGGGGGTTACACTGTGGGGGAGGGACATACAAAGCAACAAAGAAATAATCTTATAAATGCGTTAGAAACACATGCATGAAAGAAACAAAAACATTAAAATACATATTTGAGGGTTCGTTTTCCTAACATCACATTCTCTGACTTTTTCCACTTGACTCATACCTATACTAGATATCCTTGCATGTATTTACTGAGGCTTGAACTCAGGGTCTCATTTTTCTCTCTCTTCTCCTCTTCTTTTTCCATGCCCTCCTCCTCCTCTTTTCTTTCTCCTCCTTTTCTCCTCCTCCTTCTCCTCCTCTTCCTTTTCCCCTCTTCCTCCTCCTCCTCCTCCTTCTTAAGTAGTTGTACAAAGAGGTTACCATTCCATAATACAGATCTAATGTTCGTGCTTAGCTTTTTCCCTCAAGGCTGATGCTCTATTACTTGAGCCACACCTCCACTTCTGTTTTGTTTGCTACTTAGTGGAAGATAAAGAGTTTTTCAGATTTGTCTGCCAGGACTGGCTTTGAACCTGCAATCCTACAGGCCTGAGACACCAGAACTTGGCTTTGTCACAACTTCTAAAATCTCCTTTCCACCACCCCAGCAATAAGGAAATGAATCCATTTGTGGTGGCTGAGCCAGTCATTCTGAGCTCGTTGCTGCTTGCAGGTTTAGCCTCCTGATGCCATTGAACTGGGGATTCTATTTCAACACAGCAATTTGAGGAGACATATTCACCCCATAGCCTACTATCAAGCGAGAGTTGAGGATAAAGTAAATTAAAACGTCTATTATATGTTACATGTCCCCAAGTCCCTGGGCTATGTTCCTTCTCCCGCCACTTACAGCTCTGAGTTGAGAAAGGGCAGTACCCACATGACTCCTCCACCAGCTCTCTTCACCCTTTTCTTGTTCAACAGGGTTGAGGTGGAAGGTATAATGAGGCTGAAACCAAGACTTAAGATGACTCATTTTTACCCCTTCTAATCCCCGATTTCGGACAAACACTGGGCCCCAGAAGTGAGTGAGAGAATTAAATTAACGAACACAATTTCTCCCTGTCATTGAACTCTGACTAATGAGTCTATTTCTGGGTAATAAGAAGGAGCAGGAAGAGACAAGGCAGTGTAATGAATTAGTGGCCCAGAACCTCGTTAGTCAGAATAATCTTTCCACGAAAGATAAATGATGCAAACATTAATTATAAAGCCAGGGTGGAAATGCATCCCATTATTTGGCTTCCTAAGAAATCTATTCCAGTTATTATGAGACATCTCAGACAACAACAATAATCATAAAATAATGATAATAAAAAAGAAGGCCCCGTGAGAACTCTAGTCCCTGGGTGCATCCCCATCATGGTGGCTAGTGGTTTGAGCACTGGGGAACAGCTCTGCTTTTGAAAAAGGGCTGAGTCTCAGACCCCGCTAGCTGTGGCCCTTGGGTTTAAGGTAGGAAGGCTGAGACTACTCTCTCCCTCCAGGGTATCTGTCTCACTTGGTAGGCAACTCAGAGCCATTCACTCTGGGCCATTAAATCTAGGTGAGGTGAAAGGTCCAATAAGAATCTTTTCCCCCTTAAATAAAGGATACAGTTGAGTTGTATGTAAGTGACTCGGAGATCAAAACTGTAGAGGAGATAGAAGTTACAAGATCAGCTGTAGAGCCGATCTCATCTGAGCCTCACTCTGTCTCTGTCTCTGCTCTCTGTCTCTCTGTGTGTCTCTGTTTCTTTCTTGCCCTCTTGCACATGCTCGCTCGCTCTGGCTCATTTGCTCACTTGCTCACCAATACTAGGGTTTGAACTTAGGGCTGGAAGCTATCTCTTAGCTTTTTGGCTCAAAGCTAACACTCTACCAATTGAGCTACAGTTCCACTTCTCTCCTAGCAGCAAAAGCATGAGGCCAATAGAGTTGTTGATCAGAATTAAATGGGATCAGATATGGGAGATAACTTGGCACTGATCAAGTGTTCGATCTGTGAATATCATCCGTATTTTCTCATTTTGCAATGTCGCATTCAGGATTGAGAACTGGAAGGCATGTGGGAAGTATTAAAGGCAATTTCTGGGAGTGAAGATGTTGAAGTGGTGACACCAATCTAGAGGCATTTTATACAAAAACCGCTTTGTTATAATCAATAAATAACCTAAAATTAAGATGAGCAAGGGAAGAGTGCGTTGGGAAGGGTCGGGGAGAGTGATGGAAGAGATGTCATTGATCCAGATGCACTGTATCATAAACTGCATCCAGCGAATGTCAACTCCTTTGTACAACTACTTAAAGACAATAGAAGTTTTTTTTGTTTGTTTTATAAAAAAAAGGTAGCTCCTGAATTGCACAGATGAGCAAGGAGTATAAATGAGAGAGAAGCACAACACTAGTGAATAATATCACACAGCTCTTCCTCAGCATAGTCCCGCAAGCTCCTTGGTCTCCTGAGCCTGCTGGATCCTGATCCAAGCTCATGCTGTTATTATTAATTAATTAATTGTTACTTGGAATTTTAGTCTCCACCAGAAAACAAGAAGGAACAAAAGGGAAGGGAGGTGGCGGGGGTGGAGGGGTGCGGGGAGGTGGGGGGGGGGGGAGGACGTGACCCGGAAGGACTTGCAGGGAAGGCGACATCTGTGATAAGAAATATGGTTACTGAGATGGCAAATAAACTGGAATTAAAAGCTATAAAAACGTCGTCTGCAGAGATGAGCTAATAAACTCATCCGTGACTTCGCGGTTTAGAGGAGTCTTACTTCGGAAGATTCTAGCTGTCTCTTGCACATGGACGGAGGGTTGGGAAGTCACCTGGTGGAGGGACAGAGGTTCGAGGGAAGCCTGTTTCAGATCTCCCTAACCTTTCTAAGTGGCGCTGGGTTGGCTTGGCGCAGGGGCTGCGAGCTGCTTTTGTTTCCAAGGCCTCATTGCCATCCGACTAATAACTTGGTAATGAGAGACGAAGAAAACAATTAATTGGGAATGCATTTTAATCGTCTTTGACTTCTCATTTGTAGGCCATTAAGATGAGTTTCCCATTAAGCTCACTCGCTCATGGGGTTGCCTATCTGTCAGACAGAAGCTGACACCCCAAAAGTAAGCAACCCTCCACCAAGTTCTTTCCTCTACTCCATTCTTGCCCCTTTGGGCATACTCTAGGCCTTTAGATTTCAAGTCGAATAAAAGAAATGGATTTTAAAATATAGATTTTAAAATACCTTGCTGTCAAACTAATATTGTTATTATCTTTTTCTCAGAAACAAATGCCCACATGAAGTTTTTATTTGCTTTTGTGGGCGTTTTGCTAATGCCATGCTGGAGTATGGCTAGAGTATGAATGTCTCTCCTTGCTGGTACACTGTCTTGCTGGATTTGATGCTGCAGGTGGAGCTGGGTGTGGCCAACAAGAAATACCTGGAAAAGAGGAACGCAGCTTGAGAAAGGAGGACAAGCCAGTGGTCCCTTTTCCTCTCCATCCCTTCCACTCCAGTGGGCCAGGGGTTGGGCCACTGGCTTCTGGGAGATGGCAGAAGTGGGCTGAGACCACTCTGGCATTCTCCATCGAGCGAGCTGAGCTGTGTGGTTCTAGCTGGGTTTCACCTCCATCCTTCAATGCCGTGAGCTCTAACTTAGTAGTCTGCTAATAACCTAGGCCCTGGAAGCAGCAAAGAAAACTAGGAATCTGACCTCCAGCCTTTTCTCCCCTCCTTTTGCATCCTAGCCTTCCCCTTTCTGTCCTGCCTCTGCTCATGGTCCTTTGGACCCTTTCTCCTTATTTCTAGCCTTTTCTAGGAGAAAGTTCCAGAAATTTCACAGCTCAGTTCAACAATTTGGTGGTTGGTTCTTGGCCTTCTGCCAAGTTTCCTCTCAGCAGTTTCATACTGGCAAGAAAAAAGTGGGGTGGGGAAGGGCTGGGAAGGTGGCTCAGTGGTAGAGAACTTGCCTTGCATGCCTGAGGCCCTGGGTTCGATTCCTCAGCAAACATAAGCAGAAAAAGGCAGAAGTGGCGCTGTGGCTCAAGCGGTAGAGTGCTAGCCTTGAGCTGAAGAGCTGAGCCACAGCGCTCAGGTCCAGAATGTAGGCTCCGTGACCGGCAAAAAGAAAAAAAGAAAGAAAAAAAGGGGGAGGGTTCATTTCTCACTGGGCACCCATGCTCACACCTGTAATCCTAGCTACTCAGGGGGCTGAGGTCTGAGGATGGAGGTTCAAAGCAGGGAAGTTTGTGAGACGCTTATCTCCAATTAATCATTCCAAACCGGAAAGTGGAGCTGTGGCTCAAAGTGGTAGAGCCCTAGCTTTGAGCAAAAAATCTCAGAGACAGCACCCAGACCCTAAGTTCAAGCCCCACAACCAACAAATCTAAAGGAGGGGCCGGTAGAAGGCATTTCCATCTCCTTCCAGCAGAGTTAAGTAATCAGCCTAAAAGCCTGGCTCCACCCCTCAGCTCCCTGGGGTGCGATCTGGTTTCTATCTGCCACACACACACCCCATGTATGGTGAGCAATTTATTTATGGAACTCCAGGTATCTTTTTCCATGTAAATTACCTGCAAATTCCAAGGATCATCATCTGATAAACGATGCTAACTTTTGGAGGACCTTGGGGGAACCCCACCCTCCTCCCAACTCACTGAAGAGCTGAGCACCTGGCTCAGAGCGCTGTAAGCACAGCCATGAACCAGCAGTGTGAGAAGCTGAGGCCTTGGGGAAATCTGTAGGTCACCAGAGATCTGGACAAAGTGCCAGTTAACAAGAGATGATGCATAGACAGCAAGCATGTCCCGCTGAGAGGTGGTGCCAGCCATGACACAGCACAGGGGGCGGGAAGCTGAGGTTCTTTGGAAGGTCAAACAGAGGTTCTGGGACTTCAGATTTTGGTCCCCTTGGCGGTTCAACTTAGGGACACAGGCAACAGTCTTTTTGGCTGAACCTCCTGGGCTTCATGGCTATAGATGGCCAGGACCCTATCATCCTGTCTCTAATACTCTTCTTGGCTACCCTTTCTCTTTCACTTCTCTTCTTCCTCTTTGTCCATCTTTGCCCTTTTCCTTCCTCCCTGCCCCTCTTCCTCCTCCTTCTCCTTCTCCCTTCTTCTACTTTTCCAACCCCTTGTCTGGAGAGCAGACTGGACTTTCCACCTAGTGACTCCTGGATGATAGGCTTCTAGACAAACACACGGAGCATGGTAGATAGACACAAGTGTGCGAACCCCTCGGTCCCTATCGGCACTCCAAGAGCAGCAGCAGGATGGGCGCACACAGCCCTGAATAAGACAGGGGGACAGGGATGGAGGGGCTGAGTGCCCTCTGAAGCCCCCCACATTCCCTGCAAACCCTGAGCCTACATAACCAGCGTGTGCATGAACAAGGTCGGGCTGCGCATGTTTGGGTGTGGCTTTAAAGCCCCATGAACCCCTAACAGGATGCCCAGAGAGCAGGCATATCCCCTTATCGATTCAGTCTTCCTCAATGTCCCCTTCTTTCTTTCTGGCCTGTCACTTCATGCTTGTAATTTCCCCTTATGATTGCCTCAGGGCAATGATGGCGGCAGGGCCAGTAGACACGGGTACCGATGTAGCCGAGGAGGCTGCTTAGGCTCATAGCGTTCCTGCACATAGTATGGCTGCATCCTAGTCTAGGGACCAGGACTGGGAAGGGTGGGTGGGTCAGAGGCCTGATTTGGAGGGTGGGGAGGGGTAGTCCTGAGGGCAGAAGTAGCTCCACAGATCCGAGGTGGCTCCTGCTATCCTGCTGGACTCTTTGGAGCTGGCCATGGTTACTCCTGCACGGCTGGATGGGGCTTGCAGCTCACCTGGACCCCCACTAACCTGATCCACACCCAATTTGGCGCATCTAGAGCAGTCAATGGTCTTCTCTGAGCTGACAGCATGGCCTTTCTGAACTGGATGCTTTTTGCCAGGCTGCAGGTATGTAGTGTGTGAGAATCACTAGTTATTTCTGTGTGTGTGTGTGTGTGTGTGTGAACACGAGTGTCCTCTTTATCCCCTCAGCATCCTCAGTACCCAGATGACTTTGCTCACATGGACACCTCTTCCATTGTCATGAAAGACAGTGCAGTTTGTCACTCTATTGCTTCCCTTTGGAGATCTGTCCAGAAACTCTCTTCATCCTTCAGCACACGCAGTGTTGGGCAAAGGGTGCTGGAGAGACTTGTGCTAAAGCACAAGTTCTCAGGTGACAACTGAGTCCCTCCCCATCCTCCCCATATTCGGGGGGGGGGGGGGCTATACCCCTTTCTCTGCCTCTCCTCAGAGCAGGAGAGTAGATGTCCTACATCTGGAGACTGCTTATTAAAGAAGAATGTCAGAACAAGGATTTGACATCCCAGCCAGAGGAAAAAAAGAAAAAGGAGGGTCTTTTGCGCTCCCCTGTCTCCATTTACCCAGCCTGTGGGTGTCAGACACAGACTCTGATGGGTTGAAACAGAGAGCTGAGGAGGGGGAGGGGAGAACGGCATCTCAGGGAGATAATTGACTCGGAAATGCTATGTCTGAGATGGAGGAAGAAAACAAGTGAAAATATGTTATTTTACAACCTTGATACTCCTGACCTCATTGAAAATAAATATACACACACTGTAAGGGGCTGCAGGTAGACAGAGCAGAGCCTACTGTGGGGTACTGCCGCCATCTGCTGGCCAGAAGAAATAGTACCTCGTCTGCATGTCAAGGCAAGCTTGGGCAGTTCCCAATGTGCCCAGAGTTAGTTGAGAAGGAAAGAGGTTCATAAAATCCTCTCTCCTCTACCCAGGGCACTTGTGTCCTCCCTACAGATGGCACTCTAGAAGAGAGAGAACAGGGTAAGAACTCAGTCCTAGAGCTCAATTTGGTCTTTGTCTATGATGTGCCCAGGAGAAATCTTCTGTGGATCTTGAATTCATCAACTATGAAATGACAAACGACTTGATGATGATCCCACTTCTTCCCAGCTAGGATGGTTTGTTCTTGGGGAATGTTGAAGCACAGGAGAGATGACAACACATTGTTAGGGGCCTGGTAAGGAGACCCTAAATATATGGCTTCATTTTATTGGGGTTCCTTCGTGTCTTATTGTTGGAATCTTCCTCTATCTCTGCTGAAGGTGGTGTTAGCTCACTGTAAAGGAATAATCTGCTCTTTTGTTCTACACAGTTACAAGAACATTGTCATTGTTATTTGCCAGCCTGATTTTCCTGTCTGGTTACCAGTAAAGTTCTTTGAAGGAAACAAAATGTTTCCCTGGGGAGGTAAGCCACCAGATACCTAAAGACACTATATCTTTGGGATTCGAACCCACACAGAGTCTGTAAGCAGATGTCACCCTGAGCTCTGGATTAGGAATCAAAAAGTAGGTCTCACAGCTAGTGTTCTTTAGTCTGGTTTTTTTCTCTCTGTCTCTTACATCTAGATCTTTTACACAATCCACTCACTACTAGAAAAGACAGCCCTCTAGGATTCCAGGCATGTCCCAAAGTACCATTTTCGTCAGTAATCTCTCTGCGTGGGGCATCTCTTGTCTTTTCTAATGCTTAGCCAGCCCGCTGCAGACACCTCAGCCTTTCAACCCTTGAGCCTGGCTGGACTTTTCATCCCCAGCACAGTCATTGCATTAGTCCCTTTACAGCATGGAAAGAGTCATCGATCTTTCCCGCTGAAACCCTGGGGATATGTCTGTTTCCCAAGACAGCAATTTCAGGCAGCTCCACTGTTTTATTAAGTGTATTAAACAGCCAAGAAGCTCATCTGTTGGCTACAATGTGCCGACTGGTTATCTTGGCTTGAGCCCAATATATCATGGGTTTGTTTTCCCAACACATTTTAAAAGTCTTATTACTGGCTGTCATAGGATTCCACTAATGTTATTATAATTCATGTGTATCTTACACAGACTGGAATATAGACTAACTCTTTGCCAAATGCATCACTGGGACCTTTTGGAAGGCTGGCTATATAAATAAATAATTATTTCTTGCTGAGAGTGTGTGCTGTGGACAGAGAGGCTGTGGTTTTCTCATGGCTGGCCTGGAGCAAGGCAGGGTGGCAGTATCTTTACTGGAACAGATAAAGACCTTACGTTTCACAGAGGATGAGAAGTTCCCACAGGTTACCACAGCTACCACATCTCAGAGGAGACAAACCGTGCCCACACGTGACTCCAAAGCTGTGCATTTCTCACACTGGCCTTCCCCCACTAGTGACCTCAGAGGAACTGGAGTGGAGCCTTGGCTCCGAAGAGTCACTGGCCAGTGGGTTTTTGTGTCCTCTCAAATTTGTGAGTCCTCCTAGCCCAGTATGGTGATGCATACCTGTAATCCCAGCTATGCAATAGACTGAAATAAGAGGATTACAGTCCAAGGCTGGCCTGGGCAAAAGTATGAGATTGTATCTTTGAAAAAGAAAAGGAAAAGGATTGGGCACATGGCTCAAGTGGTTGAAAGCTTATCTAGTAACCTCCCAGTCTTGAGTACAACCGCCAGCACTATCCAAGAGAACCTGTGCGCCTTCTCAAACAGAATGGACCTCTCTTGAGAAGAGAGGAGCAACTCTGCCCCTGGCCTTAAGGTTTCCCGTGTAGAAGCCTTGGGTCTTGGTATACCACCTGCCAGGTGCTTTCCCACTTCATAGCTAGTGCTGAGGATTTGGTGGGCAGACCACCTAGAGCAGAGCTTTGACTCTTGGGAGCTTAACTGGGCAGATCTGTTCTGAGTGAATGGACACCTCGCTGAAGTTTAAAGTAACAACCTTGAACCTGAACCCTTGGTTTTCTGCTCAGAGCATTTGACATTTTATAAGGGATTTGGGAAGACAAAGAGATCTATTTTGCCTCTAACACATGTGAAGCTATGGAAGAAGAATCACTTCTGAAGCATGTAAATGCTCTTTATTGGAAAAAAAAAAAAGCTTTCAAAATACAGCAAAACCAAGACCAATGGGCAGAAGTTATTTAGCAAGCGAGTTCAATAGGAAATCCATGTTACAGATCTAAAGTATCTTAGCAAGTAATGGCTGCTGCGCAGCAGTTTTTTTTCAGCACTGGAAGAGCGTATGTGTATGTGTGTGTACAGATGTGTGTTTACACGTGTGCATGGGTGTGCATGCAGTATGGGCACCAGGGTGCAGGTCCACGTGTGTGTGCATTCATGCACACACATGAATGCATATGGATTGTGTGATTATGTATGTACAGTTTGTGTATAGTGCTGTGCAGGTTTCTATGTGTGTGGTCCCTATATGTGTACATACCTGTGTGTGCTGGTGCACAAGTTCATGTGTGTGCAAGTATATATGTCCATGTATGAGTGTGAACCTGCATGTCATGTTATGCACATATGAAGAAACTCAACAGAAGACAGAGTTTGACCAACTAAACAAATGATTGCATATCATCCAGACATGTGTAATTCAGGTTTTAATTTTGTTTGGGTGTTTTTGTTTTTGTTTTAAGATCAGCCTTCAAAGCACCACAACCAGTTGATGGAGAGGTGTGTTTGCCTACCAAGTCTGTCTTACTGTACTTTTGTTCTTGTTTTGTTTGTTTTTTGAGCGACAGGGTGGCTGACAAAGTAGCCCTGGTCTAGAACTTATGATCCTCTTGCCTCTGCCTCTTGAGTGCTGGGATTACAGGTGCACATACTCATTGGTTGAAACATTTCAATCCTTTGCAAACTAAAAATAACCCCATCATAAGCCAGGCTCCAGTGGCTCATGCCTGTAATCAGTCAGGCCCTGGTGGCTCATGCCTGTGATCCTAGCTGCTCAGGAGGCTGAAATCTGAGGACTGAAGTTCTAAGCCAACTGGGGAAAGTCCATGAGAGTCTTATCTCCAATTAACCATCAAAAGCTGGTAGGGAAAGGTGGCTTAAGTGATAGGGTGCCAGCCTTGAGCACAAAAGCTAAAGAATAGCATCCAGGCCCTGAGTTCAAACCCCCATCAGCAGCGGCCTCCCTTGCTAGCCAAGTGCCTTCTGAGAACCAGGAAACCATGCAGATAACCTTAACAAAATGGTAGAATTGGGGATCCCTAGTGTTGATCTCCAGCCCTTATCTCGTCTGCCATCTGAATTCAGGCTCACCCAGTTGTCCCAATAATGTCCTATGCTACATTAGCCCTTGACCACTGGCCTGCCCTCTCAGTGGAATTTGACCTTCACGTCCCTTCGGACTTCTTTAGGGCAGGACAGTGCTGCAGCCCTTGTCTTTGCTGACATTGACAGGCAATGACAGGCAGACTGGTAGTCAGGAGCCCTTTTCAAATGTTGCTCACATCCCCAGCAGACAGCTTGAGTCTGGCACGTAGCGAACATTGAATACATAGAGAGGTAAAATGAAAGCCAGCCAGGCACTGGTAGCTCATGCCTATAATCCTAGATACTCAGGAGGCTGAGATTTGAGGATCATGGTTCAAAGGCAGCCGGGGCAGGCAAGTCCATAAGACTCTTATTTCCAAGAAACCATCAGAAAACCAGAAGTAGTGTTGTAGCTTAAAGTGGTAGAACACTAGCCTTGAGCTAAAGAGCTCAGGGACAGTACCAGGCCCTGAGTTCAAGCCCCATGATCGACCAGAGAAAGAGAGAGAGAGAGAGAAAGAGAGAGAGAGAGAGAGAGAGAGATCTAGGTATGGCTTAAATGCATGAGTTAATGGAGGTGGGCAGCAGGTGCCAAGTTTGGGATACCCCCTTATTTGGAATCTGTTCTGTCACGTAGGGCCACAGTAGTTTCCTCAGTTCACCCACATCCTGTGTGGACCATTTCCTCATTGCTGCAGTGCCCTCTTGTGGCAGCACTGAGAATTAGCAAGCTCCTCTTCTCATCCAATGAGTTACTATTTGTCATTTATATGCCAGTGAGACAGGACAGAGCTAGAACAGGACAGTGAGATTAAACAGGCGTTACATAACAGGTGTAGAACAGCCAGGCACTAGTTGCTCACACCTGTAATCCCAACTACTCCAGAGACTGAGATAAGAGAGTCACAGCACAAAGCCAGCCTTGCAGGAAAGTCCTTGCGTGACTCTTACCTCAAACAAATGACACACACACACACACAAAGCAAGCTGCAGGTAGAGCTGTCTCAAGTGGCAGACCTCTAGCTTTGAGCAAAAGAAGGTTCATGGAAAGCACCCAGGCCTTGAGTTGAAGCCACAAGATGTATGCGCACGCGCATGCACTTGCATGCACTCAAGCTGGATTGCTCAGTGTTTCCAGGTGTGTAGCCTGCACAAGGTGTCTTCTGTGGTCCTGCTCTCCTGTACCACAGTGAATTTGAAGCTGTGAATGATCAACTCTATTAGGCAGGCTCTTATTTCTTCATTGATATGCAGATGCTTGCTACTAAACTCTAGTTCCATGCTTCAGTTGATGACCTTCTCAGTTTTAATTGTTTATTAACTTGGTAAAATGGGGGGAGGGGGCTGGAGAACTCTCAAAGGAATTAGCAAGCATCAGAACCTTCTAGAGCCCCTGCTGACAAGCTCCCTGTCTCCAAGGTCCTGCCTGGGAGCTAGCCAAGGCCTAGAAGAGGCAGAGCACCCAGATGCCTTCATCTTGGGGTGGCTAAGGGCCTGGGCACCGTTCTGGGGTACACACTCACCTTTTGTCCCTTTCTGGCTTCATTGGACGAGACAGGCCTTCTTCCTGGGGTGCTGGCTGGGCCTTCTGGTGGGGGCATCACTCACTGGCACTGCCCATGTGTGAACAGCAGACATGATTGCCTAGAAGGTTCCACTTTACAGACAAGATCATCCATGGCTGGTTTGTCTCTGGTAGGACAGAGAAAGAAGCCATTGGAAAGAACTTCTCTTTCTCTCTGCACCCTGAACCCCACTAGCAAGATTCCGGCTTACAGAGTTCTGCCATTATATTGTTGCGTATCCCTTTCCCCTTCCTTTGTCTTGGTCACATGTTTCTCTTCTTGGACAGGATCCATTGACTCATCCGTTTCTTTTCCAGTGTGTGGGAGCGGGTAGTGGACAATGTCCACTTTCTGTTAGTGACCATTCATTTCTGGACTTGTGATTTGCCCTGTAAGGCAGCAGCGTCTCCAGCAGAGGGGTGGCCCGGGGGGAGGGACAGTCCCGGGTGTCTGGGCAGCAGGCCTGAAGAGCCCTGTGTGGGGAAAGATCACCCCAGGCCATGGCCCCCTCCCAGCCACCCTGGCCTCCACTTCCTCTGAATTGTCTCCTCACACTTGTTACAACTACTGTGCTACCCAATTGCTCTTTAAACATTTATTTTTGATTTATTTATTGTGATTGTAAAGGTGATGTACAGAAGAGTAGTCAGATAGAGTACATTTCTTTTTGGATAATGTCTCTCCTTCCCTCGCTCTCTCCCAGTGTTTCCCTCCCACCCCACTCCCAAGTTGTATAGTTCATTCTCAACAGTGTCTAGTGAGTATCACTGCAGCATTTGTTCACCCTTTGCCCCTCCATTTCTGTACCTCCTCTTAGCCTCCCAAAGACAGATAAACAAAGAAGACAAAAGGAGATGAAAACAAAAAAGCAACAAAGAAGGAAAAACCTCTCCCATTTCCTTGAGTTCGTTTCGATAAATACTATTTAATATGGTCAGATGCACATAGTTGTTGGGCATTTGTGATCTTCTCCTAAGATTACCCTCCTTTGGTCTCACTGTGTGAATGTTTAGGGACCTGAATAGTTTATCATGTTCCAGTGTATTCTTTCTTTCCTTTGGTCAATCATGGGGCTTGAACTCTGTGCCTGGGCGCTGTCCCTGAGCTCTTCAGCTAAAGGCAAGCACTCTACCACTTGAGCCACAGCACCACTTCTGATTTTCTGGTGGTTAACTGGAGTAAGAGCCTCAAGGACTGTCTTGCCCGGGCTGGCTTTGAACCTCAGTCCTCAGATCCCAGCCACCAGTGCCTGGCTACAGTATATATTTTTTTAACCATGCAATGTGTTTACTTGTAGATTTATAGGCACATTCTAGTTATCACACATGAGGGAAACTGTGTAACCTAATTGCTTTTAGAAATAGAAACTATTGCTGGGTATGATGGTATACACATGTGATTTCAGTTTCTTTCTCTTTCCTTCCTTCCCTCCTTCCCTCCTTCCCTCCCTCCCTCCCTCCCTCCCTTCCTTCCTTCCTTCCTTCCTTCCTTCCTTCCTTCCTTCCTTCCTTTCTCTCTCTCTTTCTTTCTTTTTTTCTTTCTTTCTTTCTTCCTTTCTTCTTTTCTCTCTGTCCTTTTTGGTCAGTTGTGAGGCTTGAGCTTTGGGCCTGGGCACCGTCCCTCAGCTCTTCAGCTCAAGGCAAGCGCTCTACCACTTGAGCCACAGCTCCACTACCAGTTTTCTGGTGGTTAATTGGAGATAAGAGTCTCACAGATTTTCCTGCTTGAGCTGGCTTTGAATAATGATCCTCAGATCTCAGCCTCCTGAGTAGCTAGGATTCTAGGTGTAAGCCAACAGCACTCTGCTTAATTTCAGTTTCTCAAGAGGCAGAAGGAGGGGATCTGTTTGAGGTCAGCCTTGGTTAAGTAAGTCTAGATTACAACTGAAAAGAAAAATAAACCCCCCAAACCAGAAGGACTCATCCGACATGGCTCAAATGGTAGCCCTCTTGCTTAAGTAAGCACAAAATCCTCAGTTCCTCCACTTCCCCATTTGGAAACTAGTTCATGCTTGGAAAGGGTGAAAATAAAAGTGTCTAGGATCCCCTGGATCACAGCTGGTCTCCTCCATGATCTTCTCAGAAGTGAGAGTTAGCCAGCCAGAGCCTCTCCCTTCAAGTTCAAGCACCTGTTCCATCTGAAATCAGGACACATTCCATTCCCTGCCGGCCCTGCACTGCATTCCCAGTGTGTTCTGGGTCCACACTGCTCAGAGGAAAAACTTTTGTGTATAAAGGGAAAAAGAATATGGAAAATAAACAGAACCAAACTTTATCTAGGCCAAATACTAAAGCAGCCGGATAGCAGTGGCTCTGACTGTCATTCCAGCTACTCAGGAAGCTGAGATCTGGAGGATGAAAGTTCAAAGCCGACCTAAACAAAAAGGTCTGCAAAACCTCATCTCCAATGAACCCGCAAAATGCTGGACTCAAAGCATGACTCAAGTGGCAGAACACCATACCAGGTGTGAGCAAGAAAACTGAGCAAAAGTGTCAAGCCCTGAGTTCTGGCCCTGGTACTAGCACACACACACATGCACACACATGTGTGCACATGCATATACACACAAATAATGAAGGGTTTTTCAACTTGCCAGCCAATTTGAATCACTGAGATTGGCTTCTTGGGAAATAATTGAGAAGGTTGAGTAGCGCCCTGGACAGATGGGCCATGCTTACACAGCACAGAGAAGAACGGCCCTGGATTTTTGCCATCCCAGCGTCCCATGGTTCTTCTACCAGGAATTGTTCTGATTTTGCTCGTTTGGGCCATTTCTTTTATTTTAACAAAGTCACGGGAAGGTGACTCTACCCGCTTAGGATGCTTTGGGCGAAGCAGCTAGAGAAAGACCTATATTTTATAGCAATATTCAGCGGCAGATTTTATCGAGCCTCAGTAAATCCCTCCTGGACAGCGGAGAATGAAGCTCTCTGGGTGATTGCGTGACGTGAACCCAGACGGAGTCGGCCCCTGGGAGCAGCGACCCTCCATCCCTCTCCAGTATTTACGCTCCTGTCTGCTACCACATTGCAGCCCTCCCTCTCCCTGGGTGGCCGGCTGATAAAACGACTACTTTGGATTCCAATTAAAATGAACTAGAGATGATCCCAGATTTGGGCTTTTACAGGGAACTAGAAATATCTATAGACACGAACTCTTGTGTGGGCATATGTGTGCCTGTCAGTGTGTGTGTGTGTGTGTGTGTGTGTGCCTGTCAGTGTGTGTGCGTGTGTGTGTGTGTGTGTTCCCAGCCCAGATAAAATGATAAATGATGTGACAATGTGAGCCTTGACCACCCTTCCTCTACACCCCAGTGGAGCTCTCTGGAAAGCTTTGAGTCTGGAGACAAAAATCTATGCATAGACATGTCTGTCTGCCTGTCTGTCTGTCTGCCTGTCTGTCTGTCTGTCTGTCTGTCTGCTCCTAGGCCTGTGTCTCTGTGGCATCTGTCCAGTACAAAGAAGGCTGGGGCCAGGTGGTCCCCGGTTTCCCGTAGTGTCCCCATCTCAGTCCCTCTGGTCAGCTACTGACAGCAGCATCGCAGCTGGCTGCATAGCAGGTGAACACCTGTCTCCAAAGGGCTTTAAGGACTGATCTAAGAACCCTGGACAGACGTTAGCAACTACAGGACAAGGCCCCTAGGGCCGTTCTGCAAATTATAAAAGGCCAAGTTCCCCCTCTCCTTCTAGGTCTTTCTCTCTGCTTTTGTCACTCTGCAGCAGGGAGCCCTTGCAGGCCTGGGGTGGCTCTGCCCTCTGTCTTTGGGAGATAACAGCAGCTCTCTCCTCCACCTGCCACCCCACCCCAGCGGGGGCCGTGCCCCATGGTGGGGACTGGGGGCCCTGCAGGCCTGTCAGTGATCAGCACAGAGCCAGCTCCAATCTGTCAGCTCCAATCTGCTCAGCAGCGGCTAGTGAAAAGGATTCTCATCCTACAAGACCTGATCAACACATCTGAACCTCTGGTCTCTGATCCTTTTGGTTCCCAGAAACTGAAACAAGTACAGATCCAGCCTGCCTTGGTCGGTATGACAACAGAGTCCTCAGCTGGCCATGAGCTACCTCTCAGCCTGCGAGCGGTATGGGGTGTAACATCCAATGAGCTTTAGAAGGACACAAATGGTATATGTACCCCAATGCCATCTCCCCTCCCCATCCTCCTTATCTCTCTCACAGGACCTGAGCCCATAGAATGTTCTAGAGACGCTGCAATTCTGCAGTACTATCCCTACTCTCCTGGACAAAGTTCTTATTCCTTGCCTGCAACTCAGCTTTTCCTCTGAAAGCATGCACAGCTTTCTTCCCTTACTGTCAGCTCCGGGCTGCATGTTTTAGTTCTAAGCAGAAGGGGCATGCTCACGTGTTCCATGTAGCACCCCAAAATTTTATACACCCTCCCCCATCTTTGCTTCTCTGAAGGCCCAGTGGAGAGTGACTATTTGTCCTAGTTTATGGATAGTCTATGAGTCGCTTATGCAGAATAGCACAGCTGGGCACCGAGGGGCAGAGCAGGAGGGGACTTGGGCCTGCCCTGAGCACTGATTTCTTCCCAGGAAATCAAGCCTGAGAAAAACCAGCTCCAGAAGCCTCTGGGCACAGATTGGGGTGACTGGTACAGCTGTGGTGGGGTGAGCGGCAGTGGAACGTTCCAGAAAGCCCCATTTCTTGATGCGGAATAGAGCCCAGACCTGTTGTCCTGTCAGCTGCTCACTGTAAAGCCGGCCTGGGGCTGGCTGGGGGCCAGATGGACAAATCCTGACTCAGAGATGATAGGGTATGAGTGTAGAGGGTCTGAGCCCATGCCAGCCCTGATGCTCACGGATAAAGGAATCAGAACACCAAAGAACAGACAGGCTCCCCTGGGAAGGATGACTGGGTTCTCCTAGATGGAAAAATCAACGGCTTTCCAGGCTGACTTCTCCCCGAGGTGTTCCCTGTCCAACCCTCATAGCTGTTTAGAATGACAGGAACCAGTGCTGGTGGCTCACGCCTGTAATCCAAGCTACTCAGGAGGCTGAGATGTGAACATCATCGTTCAAAGGCAGCCTGGGCAGAAAGTCCATTAAACTCTTATCTCCAACTAACCGTCAAAGAGCCAGAGCTGTGGTTCAAGTGGTAGAGCACTAGCCTTGAGCACAAAAGTACAGAGCAGGTACCCAGACCCTGAGTTCAAACCCCAGGATTGGAACAACAACAATAATAACAAAAAGCAAAAAACAAAAGAATGATAGGGCACACACTGGAAGGGTGATGTGCTCATAGCTTAAGGAATATCTCCTGACGTCTGACCTCCCAAGACTTGACAACGGGAATATTTGTCCCTCCCCTGGTTACTGTGTCTCTAATCCTGTCTCTTGGCACATTCCCCTACCACTCTGCCCAAATCACATTGACTTCCATCCTCCCCGCCCCTCTTGCGCATCAAACACACCTACCTCAGGACATTTGCACTTGCTGCTTTTTGGTGTGTAATGTTCCACTCCCTTATAGCAAGCTTCTCTCAACCCTGTCATCAAATGCTGACTCACCGGAAACATGTCCCCATCTCCCTGCCTAGCAGGGACTATAGCATGGCGGGCCATCACCTTGCCTCGGTTTGCTGCTTCTCTTGGCTATTTTCAACTCTTGACACAGCCTCCTTTCACCTATCGACTATGTCGATAACCCCACGTCATGAGGGACATGTTTTGTGTTCTTCAGGCACAGTGGTCAGCATATTAGCACCACGTGGTGAGCTCCAGAGAGGGACGTGTTTGGAGTCTCGTTCTGGTTACTAGCAGGCCATTTCCAGCCCTGGGATCCTGTGGTGTCGCTTCATGGATGGAGAACTATTGTGGACACAGGGTGACCCTGGCCCCCAAAATGCACCTTTTGCAGAAGGAGGAGAGGATCACACTGAAGTCCTCCATCAGCAGGGATGGATAAGGGAACCCGGGGCGGGTGGGAGACAGACATGGTCTGGATGGAGGGCAGACACTGAATCACACCACACAGTGTCAGGCCTGGGGCCTCGCTCTCTGTCCCGCCAGGGAATTGTGCGACTCTGAGGGTCCTCTGTTTATCTCTAAGGACTAGACCCTCCCTCACCCCCCAACACTCCAGGGAGGCTGGCAGCGAAGGGTAGATGTGAATGAGGTAAATTGCTCTTGATTCTCTTTGATGTTTTCAAAGGTAGAAAATAAATGTCTGGCCTCTTCGGAGAAGCACTTAGCTGAGGGATGGAGGTTGGGGAAGGTTCCATCTGCTGGAGATGCTAATTAGAAACAATTACGGCTCAGACTTGACCTGCTGGGGCGCAGCAGTGAGGTGGGCTGCATGGCCAGGCTGGGTCAGAGAGCCGCGGGACACAGGGGCAGGGGAAGCTATGTGTGCAGGGCCAATACTGACAGCAGCAAGTATGGGTTTGGACAGGAGAAACTCTGCTGGCTGAACTCTGCGGGCGGATGTGGACTCCCTGCGTTATTATTATTATTATTATTATTTGTTTAAACTGAGTAGCCAGGCTTCAGTGTCCCATGTCTGTAGTCCTAGCTTCTCAGGAGGCTGAGATTTGAAAAGCAGCTTGGGGAGAAAAATCTCAGAGACTCTTACCTCTAAATAACCAGCCAGAACAAGATGGACTGGAGGCATGGCTCAAAGGGTAGAACACCAGCTATGAGCAACAAGCCAAGTTCCAGCCCGCGTACTCGGCCCTCCTCTCCTCCCTGCAAAAAGGAGAAAAAAAACAAAACAATGCCGGGAATGTGTGAGGCCCTGGGTTCAATTCACAGTACCAAAAAAGGGAAGAAATCATTCATGCTCCATGGGGAAATAGAACTTGTAAGCGTGCTAACAAACCATGACGGAAGGCTGGGAAGCCAGCTAGGTAAACCTGCTCAGACCCACTGGGAAAAGGTCGGGAAGGGTCTGCCTTCCACCCTCAGCCCTTCAACCTGGGGTCTGGAGGTGAGTAAAAGGAGCGAACTCGAGCCCCTCGGGGACCCTAATGAACTATACATACGGGAACCCAGGCTTGCCTCCTGCAGTGTGACCTCCATACCGTCACCTGCTGTCTGTCTGTCTGTCTGTCTGTTTTTCCTGTCTCCTGAGTGTGGCTGCAAAGCAACCTACCACCACGCATTTGATTTCATACTGCACGCCCACCCCCGATGGTCCAGGCAGGGGGTAGGGGCTGTAGAAGGACCCTGAAAACTGAGATGAACTACTAAGGACCACCCCCCCCTTCCCTGGGGGGCAAAAGGACTCAAGCTTAGTGTGAGCGGGAGAGAGGCTCCAAGGGCCTCAGGGAGAAGAGGGACCACCAAGGCTGGGCTGGCACCCGTTCCCCAGCTCCCCCCGAGTGTCATCCAGCCCTTCACAGACAGCCCCTAGGTGCCAAATGTACTCTAGCAGAGCAGTCAAGTGAACGTGTATTTTTAAAAGAAAACTCATTTACCGAGCAGGCCTCTGGAGTCCTGGATGGAATCGCCCTCCTCTGGATGGAAATAGTGGTGTAATGGCCTCCCCGGGGCTATTATTGTACTGACATTACAGCAGGCTAATAAACCCCAGAGGGGCGCGATGCAGGCGTCTGGGCCTTTTAAGCATCTGCAGATACGGCCTGTGGTCCTCGCCTGCAGCTCCAGAGGATGGCCACCAGAGGGCACCCGCACTCCCTGTGCGGAGACGGGTCTCAAATCTGATGGAACATAGCATGTTTCTTTTGGAAATGTTTGAACGCTGAGCTTGAAAACTCTGAAGGATTGCTGGGTGTGGTGGTGCAGGAATATATATAATCCAGCACTTAGGCTGAGTCAGGAAGACTGTGATTTGAAGACCAATCTGGCCTGTCACAAGACCCTGTCTTAAGATAAAATTTTGTGTGTGTGTGTGTGTGTGTGTGTGTGTGCGTGTGTGTGATTTTTAAGTTGGGAATGATAGATCATGTTTGTATTCAGCTACTCAGGAGATAGAGGTAAAAGGGGTAGGAGGAACATATTTTGAAGTTTGATGCCAGCCTGGGAAAACAGTTAGCAAGAGCTCATCTGAACCAATGATTCAGACAAGATGGTACAAATCTATGATCTCAGCTATGTGGAAGGCCACAGGTAGGAGGCCTGCAATCTGAGGCTGCCCCAGGCAAGAACATCAGCCTGCCCCATCCAAAAAATAACTAAAGCAAAGCCGGGCGCCAGTGGCTCAAGCCTGTAAATCTAGCTACTCTGGAGGCTGAGATCTGAGAATCACGGTTCAAATCCAGCCCCTGCAGGAAAGTCCGTGAGACTCTTATCTCCAATTAACCACCAGAAAACTGGAAGTGGTGCCGTGGCTCAAAGTTGTAGAGTACTAGCCTTGAGCTAAGAGCGCAGCGACAGCGCCCAAGTCCAGAGTTCAAGCTCCATGACTGACAAATAAAAAAAAAACAAAAACAAAAAAGAAACCTAAAACAACTATAGCAAGCTACAGGGCCGGAGTCCAAACCTCAGATACAGCTAAAAGAAATTAATTTTATTTAATTAAAAAATAATTCTAAGGGTCCATTTCCTTCCAATGCTTTTCTCAAGCACCCATTACTTAGCTACACCGGCCTGCCCACCTCCTTCTCTTGAGTGGCAATCCTGCTGTCCAATCAAATGACTCCATTATGTCTAGAGAAGCATGCTTTTGGTATCACAAAGCAATGCTCTCTTGAAGCTCAAAGGCCTGTGAACCCCACTGTACTTAGAGCTGCAAGATATGCTTTTTTTTTTCTTTTGTTGTTGGGTTTTTGTTGTTGTTGTTCTGATTGGAGGGAGGGGAGGACATGGGAGATTACACCCAAGGCCTTGGGCTTGCTTGGTAAGTGTTCTACTACCTGCACCATACTCTTAGTCCTTTTGTTTTTAGTTTGTTTTTCAGATCACATCTAAGTATTTTTCCCAGGCTAGCCTGAACAACGATCCTCTGCTTCCTAAGAAGCCAAGATTATAGAATATGCACCGCGCACCAGCCAGTCAGTTAGCTTCTTAAATTGAATTCAGTTGGTTTTAATTTTACACGTGCACACCCATGTGCCAGCCAACTCACTGGGTATTTGCTATGGGGAATCAAGGCAGCCCCCTGGGTCTGCTGAGGAAAGTGCGGAAGGAACCTTCCAGGGAGGTCTCTATATACCCCCCTCCTCCAAAGTGCTCGCATGCTACTTGGGAGAAGTAAGTCTTTTCTCTTGTGAGTCTAAGCTGGAGCTCAGAGTGGAGAGATGGGCCAGGCAGGGAGTGCCATTCTGGGTGGAGAGGGAAGACTGAGGAGGCCTGGGGTGCTGGATCAGGAGAAGCGGGCATTTCATCCTGGCTCAGGATGATCAACTCTGTTCCCTAACTCTCAGAGTCTTAATTTAAAGGTTAGTCCAAGTCCTCAGGGGAGACTTGGAAGATTTATAGTGTGGAATTCAATTGTCCATGAATGTTTAGCCCCCTCCTCTCCGTTCCTCTAGAGACCTTTCAAAGGCATGTGGAGGCGGTTCTGTGGAGGAGAGGCTGGAGCCGGTGGAGGATGCCCAGGGTGGATACTGAGGCAAGGCTGTGGGCAGGGCCACAGGGGTCTTATCAAAGGGAGGTGGCAGTATCTTGTTTCATCCTCCAGCCACAGGCTCCCCAAGAATCCTTGGTGCCCGGCTTGAGCCCCATCCTGAAGGTATCTCTTCTTTAGACATGGAGTTCACCCTCTCTCTCTCCCTCCCGGATTCTTGCACCTCACCTTATGACAGAGGTGCTCTCACCTCCTGCAGGTATGATGGAGGAGGAGAAACACAGATATTCTGAGAGTGCCCAGGACCTCATCTTCTGAGTTTTTCCCTTCAGATTGCAAAATCTAACACAGAACAACAACCACTAAAAATAGCTCTCGGGTTCGGAAAGCTGGCTCTGTGTAGACAGGGTGCTGTGAACTTGACATTTGTTTCTTCCTCCAAAGAAGGAAACAACACTCTTGCTCTGGTTTTGCAGATGAGAAAATTAGTGAGGGAGAATGGACGCGTTAGCTCAGGTCACGCATTCCAGCTGCGCCGGGTCTCACCTGTCGCCCGTGCCAGGCTACCTTGTAAACTGGGTAAATTGACGGTAATGGTTAGCATTGCCCAGTAAGGGCTGGTGATTACCTGGTACCCTATAATCTTTCTATTATGTCCCCCTAAGCCTTTGAGAGAGGACACGCCCTCTACTGCTTCCCGAGGGCCCCAGTGATGAAGGGGATGAGAAATAATGATGCTGGCACAATCTGGACAAGGGGAGGCCAGGGGTGCCATGACTTCTGAGCTGTGTGGGAGGGACAGCCTTCACCTGCCTGAGCCCCTCCCATCCCAGCATGCCCTGCTGCACCCTGCTTCCCAGAAGCCTTCCTTCCTCCAGGCCTTGTTTTCTAGGCTCCTCCCATTTCTTTGGTTCTTGGTTCTTTCACATCCTTGAAGTTAAATTCTCCCCAAGTTGGGGACAAAGTAAAAGCCACACAACACAGAATTCAGGTTCCAGAGTCTCCTGAGGGTACAATGGCCACATTGGCTCACTCCCAGCTCTCTACTCGATCGATCCTTTTGTTTTGTTTTGTTTTAAATCTTTATTTGGATGAAATTAAGGCACCTCAATGTGGAGGGGGGGAGAGTGATCTACCACCCCCCTCCCTACTGAACTCTCCTCCACATTTCCTTAGCATCTTATTACTCAGAATCGAAGGAAAGATAGCAAAGGAAGATAGCATTAACTGTTACAAGAAATTGAAGATGGAGCGGTAGCCAGAGCCCTCGTGGTGGAATTGAAGATGGCTTTGTACACGTAGGGCATCCCAGAGCCTCTAAGTGAACACAAGTGAAGCGTGTCACAAAGAAAGAAGAAAATTTGAGAAAAGGAGGCCGGCCAGTTTCAGGCTTATACTTCTGCATGGCCTCTACCACCTTCTAGCCTTCCAAACTGGGGCCAAGATCTGCCTCCAGGAGAACTTGTCCATAAGCAGCGAGGCCCCTAATGCAGACTTGTGAGCAAAAAGCATAGCTTGCTATGTGTGTGTCTGTGGGAGGGAGGGAGAGAGAGAGTGCTGGTTCTGGGCTTGAACTCAGAGCCTCACATTCTACTGCTTGAGCCACAGCTCCACTTCCAGCTTCTTTTTTGCTGGTTAATTGGTGATAAGAGTCTCATGAACTTTCCTGTCCTGGCTGGATTTGAACTGAAACCCTCAACTCTCAGCCTTCTGAGTAGCTGGGATTACAGATGTGAGCAACAATTTCCCAACTAATAGCTTTGAAAAGAAACAGGGTAAAAGGGAAAGAGAGAAAGAGAAAGACAAAGAGGAGAAGGATGAAGAGGAGGAGACAGAATAAGGACTAGAGAGGAAGCTTGAGAGTGGAGAGAAAGTTTGCCTTCTGTTATCTGGGCCAAGAAATGGAGGCTGCAGTAATGGCTGGGGCAGGAGCCGCCTTTGCAAGCTTCTTCCAGGCTTTTGTCTAAGTGTTGGACGGTGGGATACTTCTGTGTTGTCCCTGAGGGTAAAGGTATCGGAAAAGAAGGGGTTCACAGAGCACAGGGGTTCTAGGAAGGACTTAAAGGGACAGTGTTGCTGAGCAGCCAACCAATCACATGGCAGGTGATTCAGTGAATTTAGTTGGGATTTGGTTTGCACCCAGTGGTGGTTAATAAATTTATGTGAGTATTCATCATGAGAATGGCCAGGCCAAATCAGTATAAAAATTGGAGCCATCAGATCTGTGTCTGGGATGGGGAGCAGTATTGAGATAACAGAGAGTCCGTTCTGAGCTTGGATGTTCCCTGAAAAGGAGGATCTCAGAGCACAGGGGTGTCTGTCCCAGGTCAGAAGGACTGTGGGCAGACACTAATTCAGGGGATTGCTTTCCCAGTTTTGAATCGTTCTGTCTGCGTGAGGGATGGGGAAGAAATCTCCAGCTGAAAAATGTCACCTTCAGCTCGACACTGGAGCCCGAGCATTTACAAATCTGCCTGTCACCATGACAGTCTGACAGATAGCAACCAGAGCCCGGACTGAGTTAAATCGCCACTATAAGTCTTGCCAGGAAAAAAAAAGTTGGGGCTCTTAAGATTTTTATCATTGAGACAGGTTAAGGAATGAGGAGCCCCATTCTCAACAGGAAGGAGAATAGGGTTCTGTCTGGGGCTATAGGCCCAGGATAGGAAGGAGAATAGGGTTCTGTCTGGGGCTATAGGCCCAGGAACTCCAGCACCACAGGAATATGCGTGACTGAGGGGCGGTGTCAGGAGGAAATTACCCAACCCCAGCCCAGCTGTTCCTGAGCTCCGTCTATTTCACCCTCGCTGCTTCATTCGGTTTGCCATTTTTCCTTTGTCTCTCTGTGTCCTCTCCCCTCTGAATCTGCACACGAGCATCCTCAGCTGGACGCTGGAGTGTCAGAACAAAGCCTTACACCCCCTTCCTGCTCTCTCTTCTTTCCACTTTCCACTGTCATTTCCTTTATAACTGATTAGGAACTGGAAGCAAGAGAAACAGAGACAGAGAGAGAAACAGAGAGAGAGACAGACAGAGGGAGGGAGAGAGAGAGAGAGAGAGAGAGAGAGAGAGAGAGAGGGAAGCAGCAATGATGATTGTTTGCACAGCCCGGCTCTGCAGGTAGAACAGATTTCTGTGTTTGGCTGTGTCTCTGGGGACCCGCCTCTGTCAGCAAGAGGTGGTAGAGTATTAATAAAAGATACCTGACTGTCACCGGGAGAGAGATGGCAGAAAGCAGGCTCAAGCCTCTCTTGGAACTCCTGTTGTCTGTGGATACTGGGTCATCAATGCCTTTCCAGCTTCCATTTGCTCATCTGGAATACAGATCAACCACCTGCTCCCCCCTACCTGCCAAGGTTGTAAAATTAAATGAGATAGTATTGCAGGAGCTCATTGAATAATGCAGGGGTATATTAAATGGGAGGGAGTGCGTTTAAAGCTCATGATGGTCCTTTATACGTCGTAACTGTTCAGTAAGGATAGTGACTATTAGCATGTGAATATAAGTATGATTTGCTTTTATCCATGCAATATCTGCCATTTTCTGGGGTGGGGTCTAATGATCAATGTGGTTTCCATTCTATGTTTATTGAGCTCATTCCATGTGCCAGCCTCATATTCTATCTTAGGCTGTGGGGATTTTTTAAAATGCCATTTCCGGGTCTGGAAGCATACTATCCGCCTGGGACAGAGTAACAAATAAGGTATCTAGTCCTGTACTTAGCTTGGAATGGGGGATTAAAGCGAGTTCTGATTGGGGCAGTAATATCAGATGGGATGGTGAAGGGGTTAGCTTGTTGAGATGAGGTGAAGAAAAGGCTTTCAAGACTCTAGCAGAACATGTACTCCATAGCCTCTGGCAGGACTCCTGGGGGAGCCACAGGGGTGTGGGGTCCCCCAAGATCTGCTCCCTAGAGCTAGGCTGGACAAAGCAGACAAAGCAGACATCCCAGAAGGAGCATTTTTTATTGTCTGCCAAGGTCTACCAGCTTCTGGAAGGGCTTTTGAAGGAGATTGATAGGATGAAACTTGCATAGAAGATCATGCAGGGTTGGCTGGAACAGAGACAGATAGGCATGATCAGCGGACAAGATGGGAACCTGGAATCCTGAAAGGGGCTGCCAGTCCTTGGAGAGCATCAGAAAACAATCCCCTAATCCAGTCACCCCTCAGCCTCCACAGGGTGAGGCTCCAAACCCAGGACCCTGTGAATACACCAATACAAAGATGCTCTGCTGCCTTATAGAAAAGAAGTATATTTGGACTAAGTGCTGAGGGCTCAAGCCTGGAATCCTATCCACTCAGGAGGCTGAGATCCGAGGATCGTGATTCCATGCCAGCTTGGGTAGAAAAACCCATGAGATTCTTATCTCCAATTAACCACCCCCAAAAAAGCTAGAAGTGGAGCTATGGATCAAGTGGTAGAGGGCCAGTCTTGAAAAAGAAATGTGAAGTGATAGTGCATAGGTCCTGAGTTCTAGCCCTAGTACTGGCAAAAAATAATACAAATAAAAATAGAAATGCTTTATACAATGTAAACGCTAAGTAAAGAATTGTTATACTGTTTTGTTCTGTGCACAATGACAAAGAAAATAGTCTCTCCATGTTCACTACGCATGCCTTGTTTTTCAAATATTTTCGGCGCACAGTTGGTTGAATCCACAGATGTGGAACCCCCGGGGAGATGCTGGGAAGGAACCAAGCTCATCCCAGGGCATCTTCCAACAAGAGCCATGATTTTGCAAGCTGCTGCCACCAGAGGGCGATGATAAGAAGCCTGAGATGCGGGCTCTGCCTCTGCCAGGCCTAGCCACCAGCATGGGGGAGGGCGGGGCTCAGAGCTACTTCCTAAAGGAAACGCAGAATGAATTTTCCAGGTTGTTCTCCCCTCAGAACGTTCCAGGCCATGGCATGCACAAGGGCTTTAGTAGTCTCTCCTGAAAGCAGCCCAACGAGCACTAGATTAACACTGTAAATGCATGGAAGCTACATGCTTTGCCAGGACATGACATGGGGTCAGGTTTTGCCCAAGTTTCTATTATATCCCAACAAATTAAGTCGTTTCAATCCCATTGAGGCAGGGTGTGTATTTGACTGACTGTGGGGTTGGAGCAGCAGGTCAGAGGATTCCAGGAGGAGCTTCCGGTCCTGGTGGAATCCTTAAGACAGGTACAGGGGCAGGAACGTCAGTATGCTTTCAAATAAGGAAACAAGCTCAGAGAGGTTGCCTTTCCAGAGGCAACTCAGATGGGGAGGCCTGTGTGGCCTCTGCTTGGCCCTTCCCAGAAGGATGGCAACAACTGAGGGGGAGAAATTCATGGGAAATGCTCAACTGTGGCTCAGCAAATTGCTCTCCAAATTACTATTCCAATACAGGGGCTTCCCAACAGAAAGTTCCTGCTCATGAAAGAGACCCAGAATAATCCAAAGCCAAGGAGATCGGTTAATTCTATTTGGGACATCATCATCATCATCATCATCTAATTAATAACAATAGAGCTATTCACCTCAGAGTGAACACCCAACAAACTCTTCCTTGATAGTAAGGAATTCTGGGGCATCGTCATCACAGTGAAGACTGGCGAGAGATGAAGGACACAAAAACGGTTTCCAGCTAGGGTCAAACTGTGGGACTATTAGGAGGTAGATGGGGATGGCAGCCCACAAATACAGCATTGCTGATGCGTTGGGAACAGATTAAGTGGTTTTGAAGAGAGCGCTAAGGTTTTTTGCGCTGTAGTTGCCTAGGAGATAGGAGCAGACTTATTTGCTGGGATTTAGGAGGCGAGCCTACTCAATGTTACGGACCTTACATTTTCCCCATAAGCCTGGATCAGGCCACACATCATTGAGCTTCTGTTCTCCATGTGGATTCTGGGTTCTTCCCATCATGCCCTTCTTCCTCTGTCCATCATCCTTGTCTTTCCTGTACCCTAGAAATTTGGCTAAATGAACTAGCTCTAGCCTCCTTCTCTGAAAGTGATATACAACGCTACTCTCCTTATTTGAATTGGAGGAACAGGCATTAATGAGAACAATTAGCTCAGGCCACGGCACACGTTAAAGCCAAACAAATGTTGGTTTTGTTTTCCACCCCTTGCTTCACCTATATGTTACGAATGGGTACACACATAGGGCGAATCACAAACCTTGCCAATAAATCCATGCTAAATCAGAGTTAACTTAGAAAATCAACACAGTGCAGAGGCATTTAGAGAACTGACATTCCTCAGGTTATGGGAAACAATAATCATAAATCTTAAGAAATGTCACCTTGCCCCTGGCACCGAAGACAAGAAGTAGAAAACGTTAGCAGAATAGCCTTGAGTATGTGAAGGAAAGCAGCCCAGACAGGCGCCCCCCCCCCCCCAAGCAGGGAGGGGGTGATTGTATTTAGACAGCGAGACTGGGGGTACAATGGACTCTGTTTAGCTGAATTGTCAGGCTTGATGATTGTTAATTTCTCAGATTTCCTTGCAGGATAAAGCTGCAAGGTAAGATGCCAGTGAATGTAAGAGACACAGAAATCACAATCATTGAAATTCTAGGATGAACTAGAAAAGGATGGGTATTCAATCTAGAGCCAGACAGACAGCGCTGCTCAGACAGAGTCTTCCAGACACGTCGGGGCTTATAGCAGTTGCTGTGCGTGAGGTGTTCATTTTGAGATTTTTTTTTTAATCTACTCCTGTGACTTCATTCACTTTGGTTGTTTCACATATTTGGCTGTTTTTTTTTTTTTAATGCTTATGTCTTAGTAATTTTAGAAAGTGACTAGTCATATATTATCTTTTGAATCTTACTTCTTGCTCTCTTTCTGCAGTTCCTGTTGAAATCTGTGTTGGGTCTTCTCCCCCCCTTTAACAATTATTTTACATTTTCCACTTCTGTGTTGTCCCCCAGATTTACCTTCCATCTCAGTGGGTCTGTCTTTAGTGAGAATGTTTAACTATTCATTGCCATTTTTAAAATTTCATGGCTTTATTGTTTATGTCCTAAAGCTGTGGGTTTAAATGCTCCATGCTTTTCAATATCTTTAGATTTCAGAAGTAGTTTGATTCCTACTTTTTGAAGTAGTTCAAGGCAGTTTTTTTTCCTACCGTCTTTGTTGTAGACTGGATTTGAAGTGTCCTCTCAAAAGGACATTATTTTGGTACGGGTTATAGAAACTTCATGGGGTAGGGCCTAGCAGGAGGGAGTAGATCACTGAGGAGCAACTCTTCTTTCCCTTTTCCCTCCTCTCCCTTCCCCTCCCCTCCCCTCTTTTCTCTCCTTCTCCTCTACCTCCTCTTCTTCCTCTTCCTCTTCCTCCTTCTAATCCTCTTATTTTTCTCTTCTTCATTTGCTCGCTTTCTCTCTCTCCTTCCTGGCCACCATGAAGTGGTCAAATTCACTCCTCAATATGTTTGAGGCTGTGATCCAAAAACATGACACCAGCTGCCTATGGGTTGAAGCTTCTGAATCCATGAGCCAAAATAAACATTATTCTTGTTTTATTTTGTTTTGTGTCTATTCTGGATTTGAACTCCAGGTCAGGGCATTGTCCCTTAGCTTTTTTACTCAAGGCTGGCACTATAACTCTTAAGCCACAACTCCATTTCTGGCTTTTGGGGTAATTGGAGATAAGAGTACTCATGGATTTTGTGCCCTAGGCACATCTCAGCCAGATGAAAAGCTGGGATTACAGGACTGAGCCACCAGAACCAGGCAAAGTTGCTGCTCCTTTCGAGTTTTTCTACTTGATATTTTGTGTCAGTGATGGAAACATGAGCAACACAGTCACAATTGGAATGCACAGGGACCTGAGAAGACATTGTTCGCGACTCTTCCCTAGGTTCAGCTATTTCTTAGTGTGTTTGACAGTCTAGACTATGAGCACGTGTGCAATAGAAAATGCATGAATCTGAACTTTTGTGTGTCCTGCAGGAGGCTGCAAGCTCCCAGAATACTTCTAGGTTTGCTTCTGTCTGGGGCTTACTGGGGCATTCTAATTAGCACAGGAATGATCAATTCCTATGAATTAGATAGGAAGTATAACTCCTAAGCTCAAATCCATCTATATCCAGGCCTACCATTTCCTGGAGATCTAGCTGCTCCATTCAGAACTCAAGTCAAGAGTTTCTTTGGATCCCTATGCTAATTTTGCAATATTTGAACCAATCCAACGTCTAGAGGCTATGGAGGGTTCTAATCCTACACATAAATATGATAAATTCCTTGCCTCAGTTGTCTGAAAATCCCTGTTAAAAGATGCCTCCCTGGATTGTAGCACCAGAGGTTGAGCTCTGCCCTCTCCCTTCCCCTTCAAGTCCCCCTCCCCGCACACTTTGCAGTGGGTCTTTGGAGGAGTCCCTTTGTTTCCCTCCAAATTTCATTGCAGTTAGCAAGTTCATCATTATGCTAGCATTTACTGAGCATTGCACAATGTGAAAGCTCTGCCCTACTGTGTCCACCTTCCCACAAATGTCTTCATTTCACTCTTATCCCAACACTACAAGGCAGACAGGTGCTCCTGGTTTTACAAACAAGGAAATTATGATTTCCTCTACTACTTGAGCCACAGTGCCACTTCCAATTTTTTCTGTGATTAATTGGAGATAAGCGTAGGATTTGCAAAAGCAAAATGATGTTCGTACAGCAAGTTCCCATCTAAGTCAGAAGCAGTAGCCGGTGTTCTTACTGCCAGCCCAGTGCCAGGTTCCCTTGTTAAAAGATTTCCTTTTATGAAGTTTAACTTGCCTTCCGTTATAGGTAAGATTTGATTTGCTGAGAGAAAGAGAAAGAGCAAGGCGTCCTTTCTGAAAGTACCTTGACCACTTCTTTCAGATGTCCCTGTTGCTGCTCATCTTTCTAGCCTACCTTGATACTGGGAAGATATCAAAGGGAGTAGTATCCACTGAACACAAAATTGAGCTAAAGACTGCCACATTGTCCAGCAAGGTGGGTGTTTCCTCCAAACCTAGACAAAGAAAGTATCTCTAGGAGCAGTGCTAAGATTTTTTTCACTTCATAGGAGTTACCTGGAAAAAAATACTAATAATCTAAGCCAAAGGAGTACAAGAACCAACTGAACAGCATGTCTATTGTATTTTTAAATCCCACTGCTGTGTTAATTGTAGTTGAGACCAGTTTTCGGCAGAAAACTGGTACATACTTGTTATCCTAACTATAACAGGAAGCTGAACATAGGTAGATATAGACCAGGTCCATGCCTGGGCAGTAGGTAAGACTTTATCTAAAAAATAACCACCAGACCACTGAACAACTTCTTAATTTGATTCCTATCTGTATATAACAATTGCATGTATGCAGTTATGAATATATTATATATAAAATATATATTTATAAATATAAATGCATATATATGTGAATGCATATATACATATTTATATGTATATATATATATATATATATATGCCAAAACCAGAAGTGGAGGTGGAGGTGTGTTGAGTGGTAGAGTGACAGTTTAGCAAGTATAGGGCCCTGAGTTCAAATCTCAGTACTACCACAAATTATTTATTATCAAGGTGATGTATAGAAGGGTTAAATTTACATAAATAAGGTAATAAGTACATTTCTTGTCAAGCTTGTTACCCCTTCCTGAATTTTCTCCTACTTTCCCTCCGTACCCCCCCCCCCCCCCCCCCCCCCCCCGCCGCGGCTCCCCTCTGCAAATTGCATTGGTTCCTTCTTTGTCCTTTGTCTCACCATTCTATTATTCCCCTTCTCTTCCCTAATTCAAATAAACATATATACAATAACAGGGTATCAAAGCCAATTACAGTGATAACAGGGGATATGCCGTAGGGGGAAGAACATAAGAAACAACAAAAAAGTCACCTTATTTGCAATAATCAGTATATGTTTAGGGTAATCTGATCAGATGAACAAATTAAAAAAAACATTGTGGATGCTCAGGATTTCTGTTTCTGCTGCCTTCTAATCCTTGTTTCTTCATGCTTCCTTTATTTGATTGAGGATGGCTGGATGTCAAAGTCCTGCTATCTATAACATCATATGAAAAGTTGGAAAGTCAAGGAAGAGCAGAAGGGGATCTGAATCAGGCAGCCTCTGTGCTAAGATTCCATGGGGTCTGGGGTCTGGTGGTGGTCACACTGTTCTACAATTGTAGACTACAATTGTCATATGATTGACCGCTCTGCTCACCCTGTGTGGATTTTAATGTCGGCACCGTGTACCACAGCAGTGTCGACTGAAAAAGTAAGGACAAAATCAATAAATGTCTTTGCTGAACAAGGAGAGTCCTTGGTCACCAAATCTCCACCAGTTCTCTGAGTCCAATCCAAGAAGAGAATTGGGATCAGAGTACACTGAAAATGCTGAAACCTAAAACAAATGTAGTTTCTCGGAATAAATTAAAAATTGAATCACTGAGAACTTACAAGAGTCAGGCATTGTGCCAGCCCCCAAGGCTATGACTAAAACTACCTGTGATATTAGTTTATAGTCTACTAGAGAAGATTTTTAAAAAATAAAAGTAGAAAGCTTAAATTCAGCAGGCAAAGTGCTATGTTCAGTAGCAGCAACAGTGTGGCACTGAAGAGAATCATCACTCATACGTGGATGGCACTGAAATCTCCTTTAGGAAGTCTGAATGAAACCTCAGGGATCAGGAGCAATCCATCAGCATCTGTAGCCAAAGCCAACAATCCAAAGATGGCTTGGGGCGTAGATCAGTGGTAGTGCATTTGCCTCATATGTACAACATTTTGGATTCAATACTCAATAATGGCATTTTATATATATATAATTATGTAATCTATATTATATATTGATTCTTACATATATTTACATACAATACACAATATATATAATTATATTATATTATGTATATTATATCATATAAAATCATAATATGTAATATATAAATATATACTATAATATATAATTATATATTATATGCATATATACTATATACTATATGATATATAGTGCACAATAATTATTATATAATATACAATGCAGATACTATATATGACATAATAATATACTATATAGGCTATATATGTGTATATATATATATACAATTTATATAGGATATGTGTGTATATATAATTTTTGACTTCTCTCTTTTTATATATGTGAGAAAAAATAAGACAAGTGAGAAAGGATCAGACTCAAAGTGCTCTGCTATCCTTAGGATATGGAAGCTTGTAAGAGGCAGGATGAGTTCTGAAATGTATAAAAATTGTAAGTCTAAGGAGCCAAAGGGTCCATGTTACGATGCTGATCTTAAAAGTAGAAAACTGCACACAACTTCAAAATTCTATTGACTCTTCCATTTAATGCATGATTTCTAATGCTGATGCATCTTACCTCAACAATGTCCACAAGAAAATGCATATGTGTATATAAACTGAGGGGTGTGTTGTGTGTTCAGTATTTTGAACTATACCACAATTCTTAAAACACACACACACAGAGCTGTTCTCCACAGAGACACTTGGGTACCACATCTGAGTCGGATGCTCACTGAGGAGGTGAGAATTTGTCAGGGGATGCCCAGCACAGACTCTGATGTTCACCAGGTTCAGACTCTAAAGTGACAATTTGGGGTATATATATATATATATATATATATATATATATATATATATATATATATATATATATATGGTCTTTTCTTTAGGAGTTTATTGTAATTTCATTTTGTTCTTATCTGATTATAGTGGATACCCTCCAAAGAGTTGTGTTTCCTTGTCAGAGTCGGTATTTTTTATCTGAATACAGAGGAAATTGCCACTTTTGCTGAAACTTCAAGAAAAATTTTAATATATACCTTCATTGAACAACTCAGGAACAATTTGTGCATCTTTCCTGAAGCTTGTTTCATAGGGCTTTCTTCTTTTATCCACGCTTCCCTTCTATTGCATCTTTTCCCTCTAAGACAGTTCTTTCCTCCTATAGCTTCAGTTACCTGTAACTTGACCACTCTGGATTTTTCTTTATATAATCTCTAGCCAAGATCTCTCTTTTCTTAACTCTATTTGACCCAATTGCTTACTGGGTCATAATAATCTCCTTAGCTTCACAATGACCTAGTTGTTTACTGGGTCATGATAATAGCAAACACATACATAGCACTTACCCTGTGCCAAGCACCGCCCTAAGCACCTTGTATGTATTAATTCATTTAATCCCTACAGCAATGCTTTAAGCCATGTGCTGTGAAGGAACAGCATCTTCTTGAATGCTATTGAGGCCCTGTATGTCCAGCTCCCCCTTGTATGCTACACATTCCAAAAGTAATGCCATCTTGCAATCAGATCCTAAAAGAAGAAACTTAGACATCATACCTGATCTTTTCCATATTCTTTCAATCACCAAGACCTTCTCCCCATTGTATGCTCAGTATTTTGAACTAGACTACAATTCTTCAAAAAATAACAGATCTCTTCTCCACATAGGAACTTGGGTACCATGTTTGAGTCAGATGCTAACTGAGGAGCTGAGAAATTGCTTCTGTCAGAGAATGCTGAGCACATGGATTATCTGTGAACAACACCTCTTTTCCCATAGGATAATACCAAATTATGACACAAAGGATGGAATCAACATTTGAATCTTATTTTTGTTAAATAGTAGTCATGAATAGTAGTCACAGTTCATGAGTCCTGCTTTATTGTCCGAATTAAATGTGTTAAAACATAGGTGATGTCTAGAGTTGTGGTGCTATAGAAAAAAAAGTAATGAAATATTTCTTCATTTTTCTCTGTTGGCATTGGCAGATGATGGACAAGAGGTTAACCACCCCCACCCCCATAAAAAAGAGCTGAAAGAATCCATAGCAAAGCTTTTGTGAGAGGATAAAGCAATGGGTGGCTAACATACTTGGGATCATGTTCTTTCCTTGTTACATAATATGTGGGTGACTTGAACAAGTGAATTAATTCACTGAACTTGCTGTCTTTATCCACCAACTGAAGATAATCCTATCTACCCTCAAGGCCATTGTGAGGCATAAAGGAGAAGCTACGGAAAGCCCCAAGTACAATTTTTGGTCTAGGAAGAGCAATATTCCTCTTCTCTCCTAGCCACTGTCCTTGTATTCCTTCTGTCTCTTCTAAGAAGAAAATAATCCACTGCTCCAGAAGCAGCTAGGCGAGGTGGATGGGAAGGAAAGAGACAGCAAGTTAGCTGCTTATGAACTACGAAGTCCAGGATCATGGGCAGGAATTGTATTCTGACAGCTCTAAAGAATATCTCCTGCTTTCTCATCTCCTTTACATAATTGCATTTTAAGCTTGTCAGTGTTACATATCTTTTTATTTCTTCATTGAATGGTGTGTCATTGGCCCTGAGGAACAAGGATCTATACAAACATAGTGCTGTGCCTCAGGTGGAAGGACCAGGCAAAAACCAAGGGGGAATGATGATGCAGAGTGTAACATTGGCAAGGCTCAATACGAACTGAAAATGCATGGGGGCCTTTGTTCAAAAATCATTAAGGATGTCAGGGTAGTCATAGTTGAGTATGGGACCAAAATGGAGCCTTTCTCCATTAGCATGTGCAACACACCCTTCAAGTTGGCCCCCAGTGGGAAGGACTTGGCATTCTTTTTTCCAGTCTCTCTGCTTCCTTCCCTTGGGTGCTGTCATAAATAACTGAACTTTCTTCCTCAGACATGGATTAGTATTTTTCTTTCTACCCAATCCAGACATCAGGAGATTTTTTTGGGGGGGGGGCGTGGTGATGATCCTAGGATTTGAACTCAAGGTCTGGGTACTGTTCCTTAACTTTTTAACTCAAGATTTATGCTCTACCGCTTAAGCCATAGCTCTACTTCTGGCTTTTTGGAATGGCTAATTCGAGTTGAGTCTCATGGACTTTCCTACCTGGTTTGGATTCAAACAGGGATCCTCAGATCTCAGCCTCCTGAGTATCTAGGATTACATGTGTGAGTCAAAGGCACCCACCTACAGAATTTTCTTAAGAAGGAGAATCTGACATGACCTCCTGCTTCCCCTTTTCCTGCATTTCCAGTGCCATTCCCTGCCTCTCAATGAAAAGCAAAGAGACTGAGGAAAAAAATTGCCCAGTCTTAGAAATCATCATGAGTGTTTATGCAGTTCTGCACAAAAGTGTATCTGTTTTTTGTCTAGTTTGTTCCTTTATTTTATTTGTTTTTGGGATGGCAAGTGGAGCACACATGGAGGGACAAAATGTGAACAAATGCAGCAGTGGTGCTCACTAGACACTATGCTGTAAATGAACTATACAACTTGTGGGTGAGGATCAGAAGGAAAAACTGGAAGAGAGCTAAGGAAGGGATGATATTGTCCAATAAGAAATGTATTCATTACCTGATTTATGTAACTGTAACCCTACTGTACAGTACCTTAATAGTGACAGTTTTTAAGAGCAACTCAAACAAAAAGTGTTCTGGGTAATTTTGTATTTACTCTTTATAACATGCTATCAGAACCACTGTTACACCTCCATTTTACAGATGTGTTCACAGACTTAGAAAGGTTAAGTTCAAGGCTATATGGGAACATGTAGAGTTTGGATTTTAACTTGCTCCAGTCCAGAAACAAGAAAGATTACTTGCAGAATTTGGGGAGATGTAGGATAAGAACACATGGAGGAGCCAGGCATGGTGGCTCATGCCTATTATCCTAGCTACTCAGGAGGCAGAAATGTGAGGATTTCAACATTAGAAGTCAGCTCACACATATAAATCCAGGATACTCTTATCTCTAGTTAACCAGCAAAAAGCGGTAAGTGGAGATATAGGACAAGTGGTAGAATGCCAGGTGTGAATAAAATGGCTAAGCAAATGTGTGAGGCCCTGGGTTTAATGCATGTGCAAGTTCATACACAAATGCACACACACACACACACACACACACACACACACACAAAGACTCACACAAACATACAGACACATATGCACAAAAACATATTGAGGGAGATAAGCAATAACAACAAAAAATGAAAACAAAACACAGTATATATATATATATATATATATACATATATATATATATATATACACACACATACATTTTTTTTCCTACATATGGGGCATGAAGTCATTTAAGAAAAGATCTGAGGGGCTGGGAAGGTGGCTCAGTGGTAGAGTGCTTGCCTTGCATGCATGATGCCCTGGGTTCGATTCCTCAGCACCACATAAGCAGAAAAAGCCAGAAGTGGAACTGTGGCTCAAGTGATAGAGCACTCGCCTTGAGCTGAAGAGCTGAGGGACAGCGCCCAAGCCCCACAACCAACAAAATAATAATAATAATAATAAATAAATAAATAAAAATTTAAAAATTAGACAAGATCTGAGCCAGGCATTGGTGGTTCATGACTGTAATCCTAACTACGCAGAAGGCTGAGAACTGAGGATGGCAGTTCAAAGCCAGCCCAGGCAAGGAAAGCCCATGAAACTTTTATCTCCAATTAATCACCAGAAAACTGGAAGTGGCACTGTGGTTCAAGTGCTAGAGTACTCGCCTTGAGCTGAAGAGTTCTAGGACAGTGCCTAGGCCCAGAGTTTAAGCCCCACAATCAACAAAAATAAGAAAATATCTGAATTTATTAATATTTAATTTTCCTGTCTTTATATAGGTACATATATATTCTAAATTACCTCATTGTTTAAAGGCAATTGGATTCAAAATAATACTGAGGTTCGCAGGTTGATTTAGTTTTCCATTCAAGTAATTTTAAGTTTTTAACAAGAAAACTTCAAGAGAGTGGTGAAAACTGCAAGAGAGCGTTAAAAACTGTCCTGATTAATGTAAAACATTCAACAAAGCTACAATGAGTCAAACTGAGCTTCAGTCAAAAAAAAATCAACAGACTGGCAAATGAACAGAATACATTGGCCAGAAACAAAGGATAAAATATAAGATGACATCAACCAATCAGCTTAGAACCAAAGGTATATTTCTAAGTGTTGCCCTAAAGCTTGATTAATGTTGAACACAATTTTATAGAGAGCTCAATTTTTGGATTATATTTGGATTACAGAGAAGCAAGTGAAATCCCGAACCATTCAAACTTTAGAAGTAAATATTTAAAAATAAAAATTTGCACAGGGATTCTGGGTGGAAAAGGCTGATTTGTGCCCTAAAGCAATGACATAAATAATAGAGGCATGTCTGATCAACCTGGCAAATTACTATCAAATTCTTTTGTATGTCAAACACCATAAAATTTACGAGGTTCGAGCAGCCAGATGGCAGAATAGGAGTTCCCCGCACTTGCCTCCTCCTAGACATACTAATTTGAGGAAACAATCCAGGCATGAAAATAACTTCACAGGAGCCCAGGGATCCAGATGAGAGCATCAACATCTGGGAGACGCACAGCACTAAGGAAGGATGCATGGAGAGAACAGAAAAAGGCAAGGGCACATCACCCAGCTCCCCAAGCATGTGCACTGAAGCAAGAGGACCTAGGACACTGCTTAGGAGAAAGACAGTGATGTGGATATGCAGCATCTCCACAGGCCCAGCATCAGGCCAGCTCCAACAAACCCCAGTGTCAGCTCAGCAACAAGTCCCTAAAATCCGCTTTGGCTGGGAAAGTATAAACCTCTGTCAACTTAGACCTACAGCTCTGCAAATGTGGTGCCAGTTAACCGACAGATACTAACACGTGGCCTGGGACATGCATTTCATCACATATCCCAAAACTAAGCTCCTGAGTGCTCCTTTAAATATCAGACATTATTTCTCAGAAGTGAAGTTGTGGCTTTGAGGCAATAGCCTGAACAGTCCTCATTTTTCCCCAGGCAAAATGAATAAATCCTTAACTTCCTTTTCTTCACAGCTCCGCTCTTGTTATTTGTAAATTGCATGGACTTCAGCGGACCACAAATTTTGGATCTACTTCTGTAGATCGAGGATCCAGGTTGACACCTGTGGCCTCCAGATAGAGACCTACCACCATGGCCCCAGGCTCCTGACCTACCTCAGTATCAAGCCAGCTTTGGTGACTCCAAATACCAAGCTGACCTTGACGGCCTCAGACATCAGTTTGGCCCCCACAAACCCAGGCCTCAAGGTCATGGTCCAGGTCTACTGAAGCCCAGAGTAGCCCCTCTGGTCCCAAACTCTGCCCTGATCCTTGCAAGAGCAAGGGCTAGGCATATTTTCACAGGCCCAGAAACTTTGTCTAGGCTGATGGAAGGATTCTAGCAAATGGAGCTAATTTATAAAAAGTAGAGGAGAAGAAGCTATTGGAATCATCACTAATCAAGCGAACATCATGTGACCAAAGGAACAAAACAAAGCACGAGTAACTACTAGCAGGTGAAAACTTCATAGTCATGTGCAGAAGTATGCTTTACTAATGTTCTAGATATTTCTGAATCCAACCAAGTTGGCAATCAAAACTAGCTATGAAAGATTCCAAGATTGCTTCCATATCTTGGTGCATCAGTGAAACTAGAAGTCCAGCTCTCTCTTCACAATGCTGCTGGGTCCCAGGGTAATCCATTCTTTAGTTTAAGGACATTTTAGGATGTTTTTCCTTATGGTTGTACTATTGTGCATTCCTTAAACAGTATGCCAGGGTTCTTTCACTCCAACCCTTTGCTAACAGTTGCTATCTTCTGTCTTCTTCATAAAGGCCACTCTAACAGGTGAGAGCATTTGAATTTGACAAAGTTCAGTATCTTTTCATGGTAAAACTTCTCAAGTATTAGGCACAAAAGAAATGTACCTCAAAGTGTAAAAGGTCATACATGACAATACTACAACTAATATCACACACAATAGTGGAAAGCTGAAAGATTTTCCTCCAAGTTAAATAAGACTAAGATGCTTACTGTCATGATTTCTACTCAGTATACTGGAAGTCCTAGACAGAGGAACTAGGAAATACGGAGGAATAAAAGATAGCTAACTTGATGCAGAAGAAATAAAATTTCCTACTTGTGTTGATATCAACTTATAGGTAGGAGACCTAAAAATGTAAAAAAGAAAACCATTCAGACTAATAAACTCACTAACATTTCAGGATACAAAAATCAACATCCCAAAACATCAGTATACAATATTCACTTACAGTTCTAAACATTAACAATGAAGTATCTGAAAAAGCAATAAAAAAATAATATAGGTAAACATATCAGCATACAAGAAGTAATGCAATATCTTTAATACATCAGAAATTCCCTTTCAAGGCCAGTGGCTGTAACTACTTGGGGAGGCTGAGAGCAGGAAGGTTGTGGTTCAAAGCCAACTTTGGGTAGAGAAGTTTGCAAGGTTCTTTCTCAACCCATACCTGCGTACAGTGGCAGAGGCCTGTCTTCTCAAGCTACAGGAGTGTAGATTGGGCAGCTCCTAGTTTCAGGACAACTCAGGCAGTAAAATATCTGAGACTGCATTTGGACATAGTAGCTGTCATCCCATCAACAAAAGGTGAATCTTGGTTCAGGCCCATATTTGGGTCAAAAATGAGACCCTATCTCAAAACTAGCCAGCCCAAAGCAGAGCTGGAGGCATAGTTTACTGGTAAGCTATGCTGAAGGAAAGCACTGAGGGCAAACCTTAGTACCTCAAATAAAATATTCTAAAAGTCAAAATGAGAAACGTGAATACTACAGCAATAAAACCAAAAAAATTGAAACTAGTTAAGAATGCACGATCAAGGAAAGCAAAAATCTTTAGATTATGTTTCATCTAAGAATTCATGTGAAGTTGATAGTGAGTCTCTTTGCTTCCAAAGTAGGCAAAGTTAGAAAAATTTTAATTCCACATCAGGGTAGTAGGTAATTTCATACATGGTTGTAGGAGATGTAAGCTTAAAAGCAATTTGGCTGAATGCAACAAAGCAGTAAGGTACGAACAATTTTTACCATGTTGTTCCCATTTATAAGATTATCTCCTAGGGTGGTTAAAAATAACTAAGTAAAAACATTTTGTAAAAGGCTATTCATTGCAATGTTTTATAAAACAGCCAATTGGTAGAAATAACCTAAATATCCAACTAAGTGAAATACCTAGCTATAAGAGAGAGAATGGTTGTACCTTTGGCCTCAGTCCATGGGCTTCCCATCCACAGAATGAACCAACTGTGAATCAGAAATACTTGGTGAAAAAAAAACACTTACATACTGAATATGTACAGAAGTATAAAATTACTCCTATGCTGAATATATGCCCCTTTGTCCTTCTTTAAACAATACAACATAGCAATGCTTTACATATTTATATCATATTAAGTAATTATAAGGAATATGAAGGTGACAATGTATATAGGAAGATGATGGGTTATAGGTGCATACTCCATCCTTTGTACAAAGGACTTGAGCATCCACCAGTTCTTGCATCTCTGAGGGCCTCCTTATATACTGAGGGACAACTTTATGTAGTAAATACGACGCACATTACAAGGCAACTTAAATTTATATATTTTAACTATTCATTAAAAAGGTATTGAAGCAAGGCACTGATGGCTCACACCTGTAATCCTAGCTACTCAGGAATCTGAAACACACAGAATCAAAGTTCAAAGCCAGCCTGATGACAAAAATCTGAGAGACTCTATCTCCAATTAACCAGCAAAATGTCAGACTGGAGACATGGTGCCAGTGGTGGAGTACCAGCTGTGAGCAAGAAAGCTGAGTGAAAGCTTAATTAAGGCCTTGACAGTAAGCTTCTGACTTCCAGCTCTGGTACCAGAATGCACACATGCACATACATGCGCACACATGTGTGAGGACCCTCTATATGTTAACAGTGATTGTTACCTTGATCATCTAAATGAGAAAATCTTTGCTTCTTTTGGGGGGGGGAACCTTACATAATTTTGTTGAAGAAAAATAGATAATAAGTATAACATACAAATGATAAGAAATATTGCAAGATGCTAAGTGAGAAAAAGAAAACTATATCTGGGCAGATGACAGGGGTGAGGTTAGAGGGTAGCAATTTTAAGGAGGATTGTCCTAAGCAGGAGGGTAACATTTCAACAAGTGCACAGAGCTAGGGATGGAGTAATCTTCAGGAAGTGGCTCAGATTGGGGAAGGGGTGGTGGTGGAGAAAATATATTGCTTGGAGAAACAGAGGTGTGGAAGTCCATCTTTAGTATGTTCCAGAACATCAGGAAGGCTAATAAGGCTGGCAAAGAATGAGCAGAGGGAGTGTGCAAATAAGGAGGTGGAGAAGGAGGGGAAGATGGGAAAGGACGCTCCCCTCAGTACAGAACAGGCACCATGGCTTCTCCTCTACTCCAATGCATAGAACGCCACTGGCCATTTGAGAGCACAGGAGCATCATGAAATGACTTAAGCTTTCAAAGGTTCATGGTGGCTGCACTGTTGGTTTTTAACTCAAGGATAAGTAGAGGGTCCTTGGGAGATAGAGATAGCCCTGGAAGCAATGAAGTGGATATGATTGGGTTAGTTTAAAGTCAGAGGCAGGAAGATTTCCTAATTGCTGATTTTTAAAACTGGCTAGAATTCAAGGTCCTAGCCCCTGGAAGGGTAGAGTTGCCTAAAAGAGACTAAGTAACTTTGGTGAGAGAAGGCCAGGAGTCGTTCTTAAACATGTTCACCTTGAGGTATCTTCTAATCACTTATCTAAACATGTTGAGAAGGTAGATGGACAGTTTAGGACAGAGGTCTTGCAGGATTGACACCTCCAAGTAATCTCAAGCAAACTGCATTTAAAGCCGCAAACCACAAATGAGAACACAGAGAGAAATCAGGTTAGATACAAAACGAAACATTTCCTCCAAGGTGTAAGACCTGGGCACACAAATGTGGAGGTGCAGGGAGATGAGCAATCAGCGAAGGAGGTAGAGACCCAACTGTCCTTGTGATGGGAACTCAAAGGAAACCTAAGAAGACATTGTGGCACCCAGGAGGCTGAGGGTGAAAGGCATGTTCTCAAAAGGAGATACGCAGCACTAGATGTGATGCTGGTAGCATTCATGTGCCTAGGACAGAATGAAACCACCACCCATTGGATTGGCAATGTGGTCATTGCTTATGATGACACAATCAGCAGGAACTCAGGGTTGAGGCAGAGAGAGGGATGGAGAGGAGGGGAGTCTGTTCACAGATGCATTCTCCTTCCTCTGACCCCCAGACAGCCCTGGATTCTTTCCATACCCTTCTTCTTTTCCTTACTTGGGTTCACTGCCCTCAGCATACAATATTTTACAATTCTACAATCCAATATCTAATATTCTACAATCTCCCTTATTTGTTTTCCAAGACTATTCAAAGTTATAAGAATTCTCCTGGCATGTGTTAAATGAAATACATAACAACAAAAACAATCTACTCAAGACAATGCCACCCTCCACCCAACAAAAGCCAGTCCAACCCGTTCAGGTCCATATGACTCAAGAGAGAAAGGAAAGAGAAAAAGATGATGCTATTTTTCTTGGTGCTGCTTTTGATCCACTGCAGTGCTGCATTCCTGTATTTATGATTCTGCTAATTGTTATAATCTCTTATGTGTCCCAATATCTATCCTAGCATTAGATTCATTCACCTTTCCTTTGTTTACTCATCAACTGGCTTTCAAAGTATGACACCCAGACCAGACCCATCCACAGCAGCTGAGAAGTAATGAGAGACATAGATTCTCTAGCTCCATATGGATTCAGAGAACAGAAACTTTGGGGATGGAGTCTAGCAGTGTGTAGTTGCAGCTTTAATTCACCCTTTCTGAACCTTTAATAGTTCAAGAGTCTGCGTTTAGCAAATATCTTGGTGAATATACCTAGGACTTATCTACATGGATCAAGCATCATGATACCCTACTAACAAATGACTAATATACATTTCTCTATTGTTTTTTTGTCAGTCATGGGGTTAGAACTCTGGACCTGCGCACTGTCCCTCACTGAGCTCTTTAGCTCACAGTGAGTGCTCTACCACTGGAGCCACAGCGCCACTTAGGGCTTTACCTGCTTATGTGGTGCTGAGGAATCGAACTCAGGGCCTCATGCATGCGAGGCAAGCGCTCTACCACTGATCCACCTTCCCAGCCCACATTTCTCTATTTATAGAAAAAAAATTCTCCCATATCTAGCCTCATCAAGGAGTTTTTTGGGCAGATTCCTGTCTTTCTCCTCTCCACAGCCCCCTTCCTTCTCCCCTTCTTCCTTGTCTCCCTCTCAGGATTAGGAACAATGCCAGCAAGTGCCCTTTTCAGAGCACTTAATCTGTTCTCACTCATATTTGTGTCCTCAGGACATCTTCCTAAATAAAGACAAACAGTCTTCCTTCAGAGGAGGAAGCCTGCTGTCAACTGGTAGCATGAATATCTTTTCACACACATATGTGTGTATTTGTAGTTGAATACAAAAATGTATATGTAAACACACACAATTTAGACAGAAATTCAGATGTAGCAATAAACAAAATGGGAGTAATTACACATAATTGAGGAGATCACAAATACTTTTTGTTGTCTTCTTCCTCCTCCTCCTTCTTTTCTTCTTTTTTCTTTGCAATGACTATGTTTCATTAATATGATAGATACAAGATAAAACATAGAAAAACTAAAGCAAGAATAGAACAGAAATAATTGGAAAAGGGAGGGTGGGAAGGGAAGAATGAAGGAAAGAAGGAAGGCAGGGAGAAAGGGAGCCAGGAAGGAAAAGGGGAGAGATGGTAGAAGGGAAAGAGGGATGGAAGGAAGAGAAAGAGGAAAGGAGGAAGGGAGAAGAGAAGACACTAGTTTTTCTGGTAAACTGTGGGCATGGTGACTAGGGAAATGTTCATCTTCACTGGGTGGAGGTAAGGTCATGATCATGATTGGAAGGCCTGAAGGTATATTTACTCCTGAGTATTCCATCTTTTGCTGTTGCCAACTCTAGGACAGGGATTTAATGTCACTCTGTATGTCATGTTACACACGGGGTGTGCAATTATAAAGAAGTGAGCATTTTAGAGCTACAAAATAGAAAGTGGTTAAGTACAATTCTAAACCCAAACTACATAGCACCATATACATAAGTAGCAGAAAGTGTAAGAAAAGATAACAATCCTGTACCTACAAAAGGGTACTGTTGGCATTTCACTGTGCTAAAGTTCTGTTTCTAGCCATTTACTTCATTGTCCTCTTCCTATCTACATGATTCAGCCCAGTCAGTCTCAACTTATTCTCAGCTATTAAGCAAAGTCCAAATGTTAAATGCCTCATTAACACTTCCTGCCACCAGAAGCAATTGTGTCTCCAGTGATTTTCTTAACTTCCTTGGCCCATTTCATTTTTTAAAATTGGAGAAATAGTTTCTGAAATACCTTCCTCTCTTTCTTGTTTTGCATATATTTTTCTTTTCTCTTTCCTCTTCACAATTTCATGTTTTATCTCTGAGGCCTCTCTCTTTGGCGTACACAAGAGTTCCTTCTCACTTTGTCTTCACACAATCTACCTTTCTTGAAAGCAAATTTCAATGGGGTTTTTAGTATGTCCAAATTGCCTTTTCTAATAAGGACAATAGTTACATTGGATTAGGACATGTTCAAATGCCTAATTTCAACTAATTACTCCTAAGAGATCTTAAGACAATTATAGAATCCAATGTTTTAAAATTTTCTTTTATTTTCAATTTGAATTTTTTTTTTTTGCGGAAGGGTGGGGGGTGCGTAGTGGTACTGAGATTTGAGCCTGGTGCTCTGGATTTCAGCCCCTTGCATTGTTAGGATTACAGGTGTAGACCACAGGTTCATGGCTGACTTGTGAGTTTGGACTTAAGTGTACAATTGTGGCATCATTATCACAACTGAGCTATCAAAAGTTTCCTTATACATTTTTATAATCCTTCTCTCCTGGTAGTACCCTATCCTCTTCTTCTGTCTAACCTAAGAGAAACAATGATATACTTTTTACCATCATAAATGAGTTTACCTTTTTTTAGAGTTTCTTATATTTGGAATCAGGCAGCACATGCTCACATTAGTCCTACTTCTTTTACCCTGCACAATTACTCTGAGAGATCTGCCCATGTTGTTGCATGTATTAGTGATCAGTAGTCCCTTTGCATTGTCAAATAATAGCCTGTGGTATGTATGTGTGGATACATGCATATATAATGGAATACTATATATTGTACCTATATATATGTATATATTACAATGTGTTTACTCACAAATTAATAAACATGTGTTTTAGTGATTTGGATCTGGAATGTCCCTCAAATTCTTACATATTGAAAGTTCCATCCCCAAGGAACCACTAAAGTGAAGTAGTAGATTGTTTAAGAAGGGAGCCTATTGAGAGGAACGTGAGGTTGTACTCTCAAAGGGGATAGCACATACCTCAGTTACTTCCTCTCCCTTTGTTTTTGTTTGTTTGTTTGCTGTGCTGCCACAGGCCCAAAGCAATATGGCCAAAGCATCATGGACTGAAACCACCAAAAGTGTGAGCCAGAATAACCTTTTTTGAAAAAGTGGACTATCTTAGATATTTGTTACAGGGTCAGGGAAACAACCTGACTACTATGGGTTGTTTTCAGTTTGGGATTATTAGCAAGAAAGCTGCTATCAGCATACACAAACAGTTTTTGTATAGTATTTTACGTAGTCCATTTGAACAACTGTAACATAATTGCATAAGCTGAGAAGTTTATAAACAACAGGGACTTATTCCTCATGGTTCTACAGACTTGGATATCCAAGGTCAATGTTGCAATAGGTTTAGTGTCTCATGAGGACATGATTTCTTGTTGGTACACAATGCCCTCTTGCTGTCTCACTTGATATAAAGAACAAATAAGTCCTTTAAGCTGATTTTATGTCTACTCATTCCAGTTATGTGGGTTCAGCTCTTATTAGCTAGTCACTTCCCATATGGTTCATGTCCTAAGTTCATCATTTTGGGTCATAAGACCCAGCATATGAATAGAGAAGAATGCAAATACTCATCTTATGTTATATGGTCAGTTGATTTTATTATCTTGGGTAAATACATGTAAGTTAAATGACCAGATTATATAATAAATACATGTTTCACTTTTTTAAGCAATTGCCAAACTACTTTCAAAAATAGGTGGTACCATTTTTATATTCTTATCAATAGTATATGCAAGTTTCTATAACCTTGCCAACTCTTACAATTTTAATTATAGGAATTCTGAAAGGTGTGTAGTGGCATTGCATGGTGGCATTAATTTGCATTTCCCTGATGACTAATAATGTTTTTTCATGTGCTTATTTTCCAACTGTATATCTTTTTGAAATATTTAAAGTGAAGTGCCTGTTCAAATATTTGCATGATTTTACCTATTTTTTAAAATTTCCTGATCACTGATAATGGATATTTCTTTGTATGTTGTAGCAGATGTAGGATTTCAAATATCTTTCCTAGTCTTTGAACAGGACCTTTAAAAGAGAATAAATTTGAACTTTATTGAAGCTCAATATACACTATTAAAAATGTGGTTTTAGTTTTGTAACCAAGAAGTAATAGCCTTACCTAAAATTGCATGGGTTTTTCTCCTGCTTTTATCTAGATATTTTCACACGTAAGTCTTTGATCCATTTGGACTGACTGATGTACATGCTTTAAAACATGAACAGATACCCTTCAAATATGGATAGCCTGTTGCTCCAGCTATATTTATAGAACAGAGTTATCTTACTCTATTGAAGTGTATTACTACCTTTGTGAAAAATCAGGTGTCCTTGTAAGTGTGGGTCAATTGCTATACTCTGTTCCAGTGATGTATTTTTTTTATTTTCTGCCAATTCTACATTATTGATTAATGTAGCTTTAAGTCGTATCTTCAAATTAGGTGGTATTAAGCCTCCGATTTTATTCCTCTGTATGAAAATTGTTTTGATTTTTCTGTGGCTATTGCATTTCCACATGGACTTCAAAATCAGCCAACTTCTACTAAGGAAATCATGTATTTTTTTGGTATCTGGATTGTATTAAATCTATAGATTAACTGGGAAAAATGGAATTTTAACAATATCAAGCATCATGCTTGATTATATATCAGTGTCTTTATCTTTTATTTGAGTAATACCTTGCAGTTTTAATGCACAGCCCTTGATATTCTTTGTTATATTTCTCTCTAGGTTAATTTTTTAATGTCTTTTGTGAATGGTGTTGCATCTCACTCATATCAGTTTTGGATTGTTCAATATATGTTCATTATTTTTAATATGTATCATTACAATTTATTTTTGCATACAGTTTTTAACATTGTGACAGTACTGTGGGGCTTAATTTTAGTAGGTTATTTTTATAGGTTTCTTTAGTAGCAATTGAGTCATCTACAAATGACAGTTTTTATTTGTTCTTCTTTCCTTCTGGAATTAGCTAGAACCTTCAGTATAGTGTGAGAGCATCATGCTACATGACCTTATGCATTTCCTTGTCTATTTCTGCTTTTATTTGGCAAGCTGTTAGTTCTTTGCATTTATCTTTTTATCTGTGGGTTTCTCATAAATGTTCTTCCTTTAATCAGATGGACGAAATTATCTTAATTTGCTGAGATAATTTTTTAATTGGTAATACATGTCAAAATTCACAATATTTTTCTTTATCCATTGAGATAATCAAAGGCTCTTTTTTGTTTGTACATATTTTGAATCACATTATCATTATTTTAAAATTATTTTTAAGTAGTTATACAAATGGAGTTTCAATTCAGCATGTCCAATTATGTGTACGATGAATCTTGTTCAATGTCACCCTTTCCATAATAGGTTATTTTGAATGTTAAACAAACCTGAGTTCAAAATTACGTAGAATGTATTCTCTACAGTTTTATCTAATTAGTAAATTTTAGTAAAAATTATCTTTAGAATTTTTGCATCTACCTGAGGTTTTGGGGTTTTTTGTTTTTTGTTTTTTTGGGTCCGGTCATGGGGCCTGAACTCTGGGCCTGGGCACTGTCCCTCAGCTCTTCAGCTCAAGGCTAGCGCTCTACCACTTGAGCCACAGCGCCACTACCGGCTTTTTTTTCTTTTTGCTTATGTGGTGCTGAGGAATCGAACCCAGGGCCTCTGGCATGCAAGGCATGTGCTCTACCACTGAGCCACGTTCCCAGCCCCCTGGGTTCTTGTTTTTTTCTTGGTGATCTGTCTTTCTAATTTTGTTGTCAACAGGGTAACACTGACCTAAGAGACTAAGTTGGGAAGTATTTTCTCTTTTTCTGTTTTCTGGAAAAAAGTACAATCTTATTCTTATGTCTTCCTTATAATTTTATTTCTTCCTTAAATATTTGGCAGAATTCACAACTAAGCCATTTGAGCCTGTGTGTTTTCTAATGGTAAGGTTTTTACCTCTAAATGAAATTCCTTTTGGACATTGCTTTTAGGAGCTATTAGATGGGATGAGAATAACATTTAGTGTCAGGCCTCACTACTAACACATTACTCACCAGTGTCCTAACGAATGCCTCATGAGTTTGGAGGTTCTCCAGTGTATCTGGTCAGACCAGCAGTGTTTGTGGCTTGTGAGAGGCCAGGCTCTGTGCCCTCCAGTCCTTTGGGAAGGTTCTTGCCCAGCCCTTGGACATTCCTTCACACGTTCAGATCAAGGCTCTAAAAAATACTCAAGCAGGCCCTCTCCAGATTTCTGGAATTCTCTCTCTCTGGGCAAGTTTCTTTTTGTTGATATTCTATTCTGAGAACTCTAATTGTCTTGATCTCCCTGGATTCTCAGATGCTTAATTCAGGGAGTCACGTGGGCTCTGGTTGATTATACCACCTGCAAGGTGCCTGGAACTCTCTCCAGGAGGTTAGCTGGGACAATTCAGGACTCAGCTCATCATTTCTTAGGAATTTCATATTATATATCATAGCCAGATCTCTCTCTCTCCCCCCCTCCTCTCCTCCCCTCTCTCTCTGTCTCTCTGTCTGTCTCTCTCTTTCTGTTCTTCCTGTCCTTGTTTGAGGTACAAAGGTAATATGTAAAAAGCTCTATTACTCTGAGTTGACCAGAAGTGGAAGTCCACCATTTGGTTTCCAGTACCGGGGAAGTCATGCATAAATCCTCCTTAGGAGGCAACTGCTTGGCAGTGACACTTTTACGTGTCAAAAAGGAGACACAGGCTAAGAAAAGAGGGAAGACAGAGATCCTAATAACCCATAGCACTGAGTGCTGGGGAAATATGCAACGGAGGCGCTCATAATGAGAGCAGGGAGCCCTGGTGCCTCACAGGCTTGATGTAGTGGGGGCACGATGCCTCTGGAGGCCTTGTTGGAGCAATGGTGGGATTCAGCATGGCCTTCTGGGTGCTGTAGGATCTCGACAACAAGCCGTTCAGGCTTGTGATTCCAGGCTAACCGTGCTACTTATTTGCTAAATGCAGAGGCATTTATGAAGGCCAAGGGGACCCTGTTTATTTTAAGCGTCCTGTTGTGCTCCATCAATGCTAATGGGGGTTGAGAAGCCAAATCATCACGCATTACATCCACTGGGAAATTCACTCTCCAGGATCTAAGTGGAAAAGTAACAACAGCTTCAACTTTAGGCGAAACTCACAAGGGTGCAAGTTGAATATAATTGGAAATTACTTTGGTCTGGCTGTGTGCAGATGGCGGACTTCCTTTGTTGCAAGGTGTCCTTCTCTCACTGGGTTTGTCCTCGCCATTCACACTTTCCCCCCCTGTAATCTGCCTTAAAAACCTTTGTGGGAGGAAATAAGAGGCCTACTCCCCTGGTGTGTCACTCAGTGTTTCCTTAGAGCAAAGAAACATACAGGATGTAGAGGAAAAGTTGACAGAGGCTCCAGATAGTACTATTTTAGTTGAACTTTTCTACAAAGGTCATTAGAAATTAACAATTATTGTGTAATTATATTGTGCCTGGTGTTTGACGGACAGTATGGGCAGTATACCTTTCTTCTTTTTTTTTTTTTTTTGCCAGTCCTGGGCCTTGAACTCAGGGAATGGGTACTATCCCTAAGCTTCTCTTGCTCAAGGCTAGCGCTCTACTGTTTTAGACACAGCACCACTTCCAGGTTTTTCTGAATAGTTTGTTGGAGATAAGAGTTTCATGGACTTTTCTACCCAGGCTAACTTCAAGTTGTGATCCTCAGATCTCCACCTCCTAAGTAGCTAGGGTCCTAAGCATGAGCCACCAACACCTGTTTTGTTTGTTTATTTCATTTTTTTAATACTAGTACTTGAATTCAGGGCCTCACACTCATTGGGCTATGGTTGGTTCTTTACTATTTGAGTAACACATCCAACCCTGCTTTGGCTAATTATTTTGAAACTAGAAACTCATGGGCTTTTTGTTGTTGTTGTTAAACTGCTGTCCTCCAGTTCTCAGTCTCCTAAGAAGCTAAGATTACAGGCATGCGCCACCTAGCCACAGTGGTACTTTGAATCATCACATGATTTTACAGACATGGGGAAGTAAATGTAGATTCAGAGACACAGCATACCTCATTTGATAAGGTGCATCTATCATCAAATCTCAGGATCTTTGATTAGGCCTCCTGAAGACACCTTTGAACAGGCCTGAACTTAATTTATTCTTTGAGGTGAACCTTTCTGGAAAGTTTAAAGCTCTCAGGTTTTGGAATCACACACAATTTAGAAAACTGGCTCCAACTTCAAAATTAATCTATGCATTCATTCAACAGATAGGTAGTGTAGGGGTGAAGCGGATGAGATTCTTATTTCATAAAGCTGTCAATGGAATGATGGGAAAATACTGAGGCTCCAAACCAACTTTTCCTACCATAGAGGCATAAATTCATTTCATGGAATTATTGTTGAACACCCAATACAATTTAGGTCATGATGATGCTCATAGTTTAGTGAATTATATTGACCCAGTGCCACATATGAGAGTGGCCAAAATTATGGAGCATTAAATAGCTACATTATAGCTATGCCACACCTATTGATGAGATCTTTGGTAAGTTACTTAACCTCTCTTTACTTCACTTGTCTTACTGATTTAAAAAATGGGTATTTACAGTAAGTACCTGCCTTATAAAGGGATTTTATGAGGCTTAAGAAGTAGAAACCTTATGTGGATGTCCTGTCCATGGTAAGTAACAAAATTATGATGATGATGAATATGATATTTTTCTCCTTGTCTATATCTAGGAACATTTTCTTATTTTGACTTAATGGAAACTTTTTACTTTCTTTTGGGAAATTGTTGCTCATTTGATTAATGAGAACATCTTCTTAAAATTAATTTGTCTTTAAAAATATTTAATTGGTTGCCCTTCCAAAATAACTTCAGCAGCTGAAAATTACGGTTAGTGACCCCAGGAATTTGGTATGATTGCTGAGTTTTTATTCAGAATTATTTAAGGTTGTATATCCTTGATCTGAAATGCTTGGGACCAGAGAACTTTCCAATTTATTTTTTAATTTAGCAATATTGCTATAAGCTTCATCAACTGAGCATTTCTAACTCGAAATCCATAATACAAAATTGTTTGTAATCCAAAATTTTTGGTTTAGGAATTGAAAAGGTGTTTGCACTAACAACTTGATCCCCTAGATGGCGCTACTTGGAGGTAGTGAAAGATTCAGTGGAAGGTCTTTAGGTCTTTGGGGTTTTCCCTGATGCTAGATAGGAAATGGACTCATTACCTTGCTCATGTAACTGTAATCCCTCTGTACAGCATGTTTACAATAAAAAATATATATATTAAAAAAAAGAAAAAGAAAAGCTTCCTTTGCTCTTTTACATCCTGGCCACAAATTAACTGGCCTTAGTAAGGGTTAGGTTGGTCACATGCTCCACCACGACATGTTGCTTACCATGAACCCAAAGCAAACAGGACAATTGATCATGGAATGGCAACTCCCAAACTCCAAAAATATGAAACAAGAAAAACCTTTTTGCTTTACAGTTGGATATCTCAGGTATCTGTTTATAGGAACATGAAGCTGATTAATAGAAACATGATGTTCTGAATTTCAGATCATTTCAGATTTCAGATTTTCAGATTGGAAATGCTCAGACTGTTTAGGAAATCCAGAGTCTAGATGAGTTTTCTTTCTTATTACTTTCAAATTAACATGGATTTTGTGTCAAGAAGCCAATGGGACAAGATTGCTGAATTGGACAAGATTGCTGAAAGAACTTTTCAGAGGTTAGAAGTGGTACATGCCTATAATCTCAGCTATCTCAGACGCAGAGATTGTGATGATAATGGTTTAAGGTCAGCCTGGGAAAAATATTAGAAGAATCACATCTCGATGAACTAATCAGACATGCTGGTCTGACACTATGATCCCACAGGCATAGAAGCTGTAGGGAATAAGACTTTGAGCTGTGAGACAGGCCAGGCAAAAAATATAAGACACAATCAGAAAATAAACTAATGTTAAACAAAAGGGCTTAGTAAATGTAGCTCAAGAAGTGGAGTACTGGCATAGGAGGTGTAAGATATAGTTCAAATCCTCATATCACCAAAGCAAGAACTGAATTTTCCGAACTGAATTTTCTCACCTATAACATGGACATAGAAATGCCTCCCTGATTAGGATTTTATAGTCACACAGTGAGGTGACATTTATCACAGACAATGTATTACCTGGTATCACAAATGCTTAACAAATATTTAATATGCATACTGGCAGAGGAAACTGGGTTCAGAGCCAATATGCCTGAGTTTGGGTCCATTTACCAAAAGGGTGTTGGATATTGCTCCAATTGCTTAGTTTCTATAAGCCTCATCTCCTTTTCTTATTTAATTCTTAAGTAAGAATCACATTACTTATCTCCTACTAATGATGCTTATGAAGCACAATGTCCAGTATACACTGTTCAATAAACAGAGATACAAGTAAAGTTACCATTACTCTCATAATTACTCTTCCATTCATCTGGTCAGTAGTATTTATACCTAAATTCATCATCCAAGGTTCTAGTCATCCATACCAACTCACTATGCTTCAGTGGGTGAATATTCTGTTTTTCTAGCCTGAACTGTTACAATGCAAAATGAACTGCTCAGGATCTTGGCTGATCTCTGCAGAGAGCCAAGGAGAAAGACAAGGAATGACCTACTGATGCAAGTAATGTGCTGATGCTGGTGGTTTACCTCCTGCTGTCCAATAGAACTCCTGATGAAGAGGACCGCAGTGAAAGCCACAGCAAGATGCCTGACTCATCTGGATTAGCTCCAAAACACTGGGAAGGAGCTTCAGGGCCCAACACATAGGACAGAGTAAACAGACTGAAAATAAGACTGCTCAAAGCAAGCACAGCTATTCCTTCTCTCCGACTGTGATGTTTTGGTCACCAATCAACTCTACACTCTATTTCTGGCAGCACACAAACACAAGATGTGTAATATATATCCTTAATCTCTAATTTTCCCAGTGAAGAAATAGCGACTCAGAAAGGTTAAGGGACTCATCTAAAGTCTTAGAGTTAATGGAGAGCTGGGACCTAATTCCAACTCTTCAGCCACAGTGTATCATAATAGTTTCTTAGAATCTCAACCCAGTGCATGTATTGCTACTTCTTAATTTTTTTTTCGCAAGAGGATCTGCTCCTCCAGAGAGGTTAAGTGGCATGTATCCAGGGTCACATGGTCTGATCTGAGACTGACAGCTAGTCCTTTTGACCCTCATTTTGCTGTTCTTCCTCTCTACATAATGGCAACACTACAATCCCCTCCTCAGAGTCTAGCCATTGAAAGTTACGAAGCATTATCTTCTGCCAGTCACATCATCCAGTGGTGGTTTAAGCTTGTTTGCCATGGCAACCATCAACTCACTAAGCCTTTCAAAGCAGAGTTGGAAAGGCAACTGCATCTTTGCTATTGTTCCTGGCTATGGAGAGGAAAGTGCAGAGCCAAGGACCAGTTCCCACAGATCCTCTGCACTTGGTGATGGAGACTGCACAGCAGCTGGACCAGAATCCAGCCTTCTCCAAGATGGTTTCTTATTAAACAGAGCAAATTCACACCAAATAAATTGGTAGGTTATAGATCCTCCCTGGCTTCCATTTCATGTATTACTCTGCTACCTCCCATCCTTCTTTTCTTTACTACCACCTTCTAGGGTGGGTTATAGAGTTCTCAAATCCACAACAAGTATATTTCAGCCAAGCAGATATATGTGACTCATCATACCTCATACCTCAAGTCACTAAGAGACCAAAACTGGACTTAATAAAAAGGTGTAACAAGTAAATACAGATACTTTGCTTCTTATCTCCCTGCTCTTTCATTTTCTTTTCCCTGCCTTGTTTGCTATCTTCAGCTCAGAGATGTGTGTGTGTGTGTGTGTGTGAGAGAGAGAGAGAGAGAGAGAGAGAGACAGAGAGAGACAGAGAGAGAGACAGATAGACAGACAGAGACAGAGACAGAGACAGAGACCGAGGCAGAGAGACAGAGAGACACAGAAAATGAGAAAGTTGGAAATACTGAGACTATTGCTGTAGACACATGGTGCTGCAGATTGACCCAGAAGGGCAGAGCTCAGCAGGAGAAAGGGGTGGTAGCTGGCTGATAGTATCTAGCGGGGAGAAGGCTGAAGGGCCAGTGGAGCCAAATAAAGAATTCATAGTCATGTGATGTTTCAAAATGATCTCCCAGTTTGACATTACTTATCAGGCAGTGCATCTTTTAAAAGAGGTCATTTAGTACAAGTCAGAGAAGGAAGGGACTATGCTTTTTATAGTGTGGATTATAAATGGAGCTTGTAATTAGTGCTAAGTGGACAAGTGTGTTGGGGGAGGGGGCGCAGGTGTCTGGGCTGTGGCTTTGTTCTCCTATCCAGATGTTATGCCAGCTGCAGGCTGATGAGGGAGCCTGTGGTCCTCACCTTCTCTACTTGTCTGGTACATAGCTGGAGGCTTCTCTCGTTGCCTGCCCATCTGGCTCCTGGCACCAGGACGTAAAATTATTATTATTTTTTCCAAATGAAAGGCTTTGAATCACAGCTGTTAATTACCAGATGATTATTAAAAACACATATTGCCTACCGAGGTTTGAGAAGACCACTCATGCATGCTGTCTGGCCCCACTCTCAGGGCTTTTCAGCTTCAAATCTTGTGTATGTTTCTTCAAAGAACCAAGTGTGGCACTAGTCATACAGACAAAGGCAAATAGATAGAGATTCCAGGACAGTATTAGAAATAAGAAAAACATATTCTCTGTGTGCAGCATGCTCCAGAATCTCAAATTGCTTATCTAGCCCAAGGCTGGTCTCAGGTCCACCACCTGAATTCCTTTCACACACCTGCTGCCTCTCCAATGGAGCTGACCAAGCTCTTTGCACTACAATGCCCCAGAAAAGGAGGAAGGAAGGAAGGAAGGAGGGAAGGAAGGAAGGAAGGAAGGAAGGAAGGAAGGAAGGAAGGAAGGAAGGAAGGAAGGAAGGAAGGGAGGGAGGGAGGGAAAGGAAGGAAGGGAGAGAAAGGAAGGAAGGAAGGGAGGGAGGGAGGGAGGGAGGGAAGAAAGGAAGGAAAGAAAGGAAGGAAAAGAAAGGAAGGAAGAGAAAGGAAGGAAGAGAAAGGGAGAAAGGAAGGAAGGAAGGAAGGAAGGAAGGAAGGAAGGAAGGAAGGAAGGAAGGAAGGAAGGAAGGAAGGAAGGAAGGAAGGAAGGAAAAGAAAGAAAGATGCTAATAAATTATATATTTCAGCAGCTGCATGCTGCTTGTTGGAACTTGGGCAAGGGACAGATGGAGGCTGTCTGAGCAGGTCTAGCCTGGGGGCAGTAAAAGCAGTCAGGGAAATGTAGATTCTTTGCACACCATAGGGGAAATGACTGTAAATTATGGATAGACAAGGAAAAAGAAGTAAGCTAGGAGCTTGAACACTGTGTTGGAAGAGATGAGGAGGGAGCTCCTGATGCTCAGGGAACATGATGTAGGCTTTCTTTGAAATCCTATGTCTAGGCTATAGCATGGCCCATTCTATAACTAAGGAATGTCTCATGTCTTGTCCCTTTCTGGTGCTAGGCATGGAAGGGAAGACAAACATTGAAAATGAGGTATGTCTTTCCATGGAGTTTATAATTTAATTGGTGGTAAAGGCTACAGTGGATATATTTGTTAATGAACAAAGAGGAACAAAAAAACCTGTTAAGTGTACACAATCTGCAATTATTAATTAGACACAGCATAGCATGAAAATACTCTAGCAAAGAATGACATAGGAAAACAAAATCTTTGTTCTTGTTGAACATAGGTTCTAGCAGAGGGATCCAGATAATATGTAACCAAAGCATTTCAAATATGCAGGAAATGTACAAATAAATGGAGAACAAGAAGGCAGAAATCAGCTAAGACAGTCTTGATCAGGAAAAGCCATGATAAGGGAAAGCTTTGGAGATAGATCAGGCAAGGGAATGAACCTTGCAGACTTCCTGGAAGTGTGGAGGCAACCTGAGACAAAGCAGAAGCAAGCCTTGCACATTCTAGACACACAACAGAACTACAGAGAGTGAAAGAGACATTGAAGGGCCAGGGAGCACATGATCAGTGAGAAGAGGAAAGCCAATGGCTACGAAGGGCCTGAAGGTAATTAGAAATACTTCGTTGGGCTTTGATTAGGAGAGAGGTGAGAATCCATTAGGTGATGCTGAGGTTGAAGAAAGATAGGAGTGTGTATTCTAACATAATAAAAGTCTCTGGGTTCTGCAAAGATGTTCTCAGACTCAGTGTGGATCAAAAATCACTCACTGAGTGCTGTTGGGACCCATATTGATACCCTGTGGGAATCTGGAGTCCTTTTTTCCCACCAATCTAAAAAATAATGAGGCAGAAAAAGTGGAGTAGAAGCAAAGTCTATTTGAAAGTGAGAGTAAGGCACCAGGGAAAGTGGGTTTGTCCTGTTGACTGGGAAAGCTGCCTTACGGTGTACGAAACTGGTCCATCTGAGGGGAAAGGGGAGGGGGAGCAGAGCGGGAGCAAGAGCATGAAGACTTCCAGTATAAGGGAGTAAGAAGGAGGCCCAGAAATCATAGCCAATATAGGCCTGCAGAGTCTACCATTTATATCCCTTTGGGGATATTCTGGTGTCTGTTCCGGTCACTGCTCATCTCATCGCAAGGGGAAAGGATTTTGTCCTCTGCAAGGGTCTATTCCAGGTTCATCAGGAGACATTACTTCCATCAGATCTTACCTTGCTTTCCCAAGATCCTGAGGAATAAGCAAAGGTGTCAACTCTATCAGCCTATCTCAGAATCCCAGAGTCTCCAGAGTTATTTTCTCCACTGGGTCATCATCTCTTCCCATGTGCCCAAACCCCTTCTGCCTCTTCTTCAATATTGTTGATCTCTTCTCCTAGACTTCTGGGTCTGAGGTAGGTCCACAGAATCTGCATAGTTACAAGTCTGGGTTTAGCTGCTGCTATTTGCTTTGAGGAGCACACCAAGAAATGCATTGAAGAACTACAAGTGTGCACAGCACTAAGAGGTGGAGTCAATCCAGCGGTGCATACGTGGTCGGGTAGGTGTAGAAAAAGAAGTGCTTATAAACACAACAGGGTCTTGTCATCCATCAAAATAAGATGACATTTTTCAAAAACATGGTAAGAAACAGAGAATATTATGCTGATTGGAATGAATTGGGCACAGAATCACAGCTCCTACATATTCACGTATATGTGGAAGCTAACATGTTGATCTCAAGGAAGAAGGGAAATAGACAAGTGGTTACCAGGGCCAAGAGACAGTACTGGGGAGGAAAGTATGGAGAGAGGATAGAACACGGGTACAGGGGAGAAAGTGGATAAGAGGAATAACTTCTAATGTGTTATATAGCATAGTAGGATCACTATGATTGGCCGTAATTAAAGTGCTAGAACCCTGTTGGTTGATGGGAGACTTTGAACGTTCCCCCCAAAATGATCTCTGTGTGAGCTTATCAGATATACTAACTATACACATGTGGGTATCAAACTTTGTATATGTGTATTGAAATATATCCTATAAATATGCTCAATTACTGTGAGTTAAAAATGTAAACGTGTGTGTGTATGTGTGTTGGGGATTGGACTCAGGGCCTCTTACTTGGCTTTTTCTTTCAAAGGGTGCTCTACCACTTGAGCAACATTCTATTTTCAGCTTTTTTTGCTAGTTAATTGAAGGGTCTCACAGATTCATCTGTCCGGGCTGGCTTCAAATTGTGATCCTCAAATTTCAGCCTCCTGAGTAGCTAGGATTACAGGGGTGAGCCACCAGTACCCAGCAAAAATAAAAAAATATCTTTTTAAAACAATTGCTTGGAGAGAAATAATAGAAAATGTCAAGGAATGAGGTGTCAGAGACTCCTTCTTGAAGGAGGAAGGATTATTTTAGGTTCTAAAGAACAGAGAGATTTTGACAGGAAAAGTTCGAGCCATTAAAGAGGAATTGCAAGAGCAAAAGCAGACTGGTAGGGATTTTTCTCCCTCTTTCTCTCTCCAATTCTACCTGCTGCTGAAAAGAATGTGTGGTGGTTTCAGAAAAAAATGTACAGAGCTGTATAAAACATTTATCTACACAATTACCTGCTGAGAGCTCTCTCTAGAGACCCTGCATTTGTTGTGGTAAGTTCTACCTCCTAGTGTGCCTTTCCAAGTTTCACTCGTTCATATTATGTCTAAAGAAAGAGGGCCTCCACACAAATCGATGTCCATCTTGCTTTATCCTGCTGTCTGCCTGCTTACTCTGTCTCGTCAAGCCTCACCGTTTTGGAGCCGGGTAGAAGTAAGCCTAGTTATAAGTAATATGACCAGGGAAAGTTTTGGAAAGTAAATTTTCTTGAAGAAGGCAAAGGAACAGGCCACACTGACCTCCTGGGAAGAGCACCTCAGGCAGGGGAAGCAGTCTTGGATGAAGCTGTGGAGGCAGAAATAAGTCTTGCACATTCTAGAAACATCCAAGACGTCAGCCTGGCCTCATCAACCTTAGTCAAGGGCATAGTGAGGGATAGCATTTTACCGCAGCCTTGTTGGGTATGGATAGTGAGGGGGAGTGGGGGAGTGGGCATAAAACAACTTAAAGTTTTTTACTAAGCAATACCACCTTAAAACATTTTCTGCTATTACTGTATCTGGAACTATCTCCTTGGCTATTTTCCCCCAGCCTCAGTCCCTTGCCTTGTGGTTACAAGGTACATTTCTTACCCTGAGAATCTATCCCCCATGCTCCTGAAGCGGCTCTCTTTTCCTCCTGTTTGTTAAGCCATTTCCTAAGTCCCACTCATATTATTAGGCCGGGCAAGCTTCGTGTTGTGTTATCTCTTTACTCTTAGGTCCTATCTGTACCCTGACATTTCACCACCCCCAAGAGTTTTTCCTTAAGGAAAAGTAGCACTCCCTTCAGGAGACAAATTCTGTGTTCCTCCCGGGGCACCTGTTTTTCCAAGCAACCAATTTAAACAGGAGCAATTTTCTCCCTTTTCTTACTGCACGTAATATACTAGGAGAAAATTTATTTTCAATGTGTCTTTGAAAGGGTGGAGGTTAGAGGAAAAGTAAGAACATAAGGTGAAGTCAGCATAGAAATTTGGCTTTCCGTAGACTTTATAGGGAGAGGGTAGCAAAGTACAGGGGCTATTTGTGAGCTAGTAAGATTACTTTGCCGCAGCAGGCAGGATTGCTAGCTAGATGAGCTACAGGTGCAATTTACAAATTTTCCAAACCTTCCAGGGAGAGGAGTTTAGACAAAATACCAGCCAGATTTGGTGGTGCAGGCCTGTACCCAGGAGGTGACAATGGAGTATCATGAATGCCAGCCCAAGCAAAGTAAGACCCTAGGTTCAATCTCACGTATGACAAAGGAAGAAAAGAAGATGAAACAGGCTCCTATGTAAGGGTTTAATTCAAAGGAAGACAGCTTTTAAGCAACATGTAAGGGTAATCATTACCAGAATATCTCCTAAATAAATTTCAGAATAAGGAGTCTGGAACCAGGAAGAACAAAGAGGACTTGAAGCTCATACAAAATTGAGGAGAGAGCTGACATTCACCTTACTTGTCTATTTTACAATCTAACTTGCTGACCTAGAACTCATATACCAAACCTGACAACCATGCAAATATTTCCACTGTGTTTTGGATAGACTAAAATACATGTGATCAAAGTTTGCTCTTCTATAGTACATAGGCAAGGTCATTATTCTTCAGCATTATAGGCATTTGTGTATATATTTAGAAAATAAGCTTATTGAAGGTAGAGGCTAGCTCTTGGACTTCTGTCTAATGTACAGTAGAGAATAGAGTGGCATTCTCTTTGGGTTTACACCAGTATTGTGAAATGTGATGAGATTTTTTTTTGTAGGATAGTGTATTTCAGGGCTTGGTAGTAGTGTGTAATGTATAAGATGCATCAGACTATTGGTTATCTGCAATGTGTCAACACTAATAGTGGTATAATACAATTTCTTTATGTGGAGGATTTTTGTTTGTCAGTCTAGACAAGAGGTTGTTAATGAAAATTAAATAATTTAGTACATGTAGAATATGTCAAATTGTTACTGTCCAAAGATAGTAGAAATGAGACTAGACTCAGAGAGGTATAGGTGAAGCTTTTATTTGGACATCTGCATTTAGTCAGATGAGAAACAAAGTACTGACCAAGGAAAAGTCAGGCAATGCCTTTCTGAGCAAGCAAAAGGTAAGAGATACAGGAAGAATTCCCACCAAAAACCTGCATCCAATTTCTTTATTTAACTAAGAGATTTAAAGCTAGCACTGATGCTCATGCCTCTAACCTAGCTCAGGAGGCTAAGGTGTGGGGATCAAAGTTTGAATCTAGCCTAGGCAGATAAATCCAAAAGACTCTTAGTTGTAATCAATAAGCAAAAAGTTGGAAGTGGAGATGTGGCTCACGTGGAAGAGTACCAGCCTTGAGCAAGAAAGCAAAGCAAAGAGCAAGAGGCCCTAACTTCAAGACATATTACTAACACACACACACACACACACACACACACACACACACACACACACACACACACACTAAGAGATTCAAATTTACTGAGAGTATCTACTCCTGACTGGTCAATGTCATTCAAAGAAGACTGGAATTTGCAAAGTGTTCAGCCCTGATTAATCAATATCTCAGGGCGGTGGTAGACTGTTCATTGGTCAGCTTTTGCTACCAGGATAAGGTGAGATTTTCAAGGGCTGATCCTTGCTTGCCTCTGTATTTGTAGGGGATGTATTTTTAATTCCAAGGTTCCATGGGCGACCCGTGGCTCCCCATTAGCATCTTTGCTTGGCTTTGCTTGTGATCTCACAAGACAGGTAGGATGCTTGCAGGGGTCCCATTTTAGTATCTGTCATCTGCCTCAAAATACCAGTTGAAATGTCCTGAATGTCCATGAATAAAGCCATGGTAAATGATGTACGTTGAAGACGTACCGGCACCTTAGGTGATAGCATGTTGCTACAATGACAGAATATTGAAAACAGAGTTCTTTTGTTAAAAAAGCTAAATTTTATAATATTTATGTTTGTTTTCAATTAGCAAAAAGTTCCTACAATACAACAATTATGCTTTTGAAGTGTACACTGCTTTTTATTTAAATCACTAGTTGGGCAATCACCATTACTAATTCTAGCACAGTATTTTTACGTCCAGTTAAAAAAAGAATGTTTCCACTTGCAATCACCTCCCTTTCTTCCCAGTTCCTGAATAACATGAATTCACTTTCTCTATGGATTTGTCTAGTCAGTATTTCATATACAGGGAGTTATTCTAATATGGTATTTTGAGCCTGTTTTTGTTTAAAAAAATGGTATGATGCTTTAAGATTGATCCAAGTGGTGGCATAATTCAGTGACATGTTTTATTTTATGGCTAAATAATATTCCATTGTATAGATAAACCATTATTTATTTATCCATTTATCAAATAGTAGAAATTTGTGGTATTTCTACTTTTCATTTGTCATTAAGAATGCTGCTACAGTCACTTATAGACAGAGGTTTCTTTAACATAGATTTTGCTTTTCTTGAATAGATACAGAAGAGTGGAATTGCTGGGCTGTATGATAATTTTATGTTCAATATTTTGAAGAATTTCTGACTGTTTTCCAAAGTTTTCCACTCATCTTCCCATTGACAATGTGGGAGAGTCTCCATATTCTTGCCTACCCTTCCTATCATTTTAATTACATCCTTCACCTCATAGTTGGTATGAAGTGGTCCCTGGTTGTGGTTTTGTTTCTATTTCCCTAATGATTAATGATGTTGAATATCTTATAATGGGCTTATTGACTATTTGTGTGTCCTCAGCCCTTCAGTTTTTAACATGCTATATTTGAGATTAGAATAGCAGTCTAAATAGTGTCCCAAGGTAACACATGACCTGTCAAGATATGGATATATGTGTGAGAAAATAAGGCCAGGATTGGGAATTTTGGGCTAATAAATGTGTAGGCAGGTGATAAAAGTTCCTTATAAAGTTCAAAAGTTGCTTATAAAGAGGAATAAGTACTAGTTGACAGAGAAGAGCCAGGAATTCTTGGACTATACTTAGAGACACAGTGAAAAGGAAGAAAGAAAAAAGTGAAAAAGAAGCCAAAAAACTGCAACAAATCAGAAATGGATTAAGGAATACCAGAACCTGAATTCAGATCTCAGGAATTTTATTGGAATCATCAACCTGTCCAAAGTCAGTGCTCACAGGAAACCACTGACAACCCAGATGTAAACAGCCCTCCCAGGTTCTGCTACTAAAACTATTTCAGAGATCTTTTACCCAATATAAAAACAGACTACAAGTCTATTTTCTTTCTTGGTCTCTACATCTATGAAATACTTTATTGCTTAGGAAAATAGAATTATTTTCTTTCATAATTTGAACTTATTATAAAAACCCACATAACTCTATGGAACACATATGACTGCTGCTTCTAAAATTTGTCAGACTCATACCCCCGCTTCCACTGAGTGCTAGCCTTGTGCTCCTTCAAGTCCAAACTCTTGGCCCTAATTTTTCTCTACTTAAAGAACTCAAAATGAAAATCATAAGCATTATGAATCTTTCCCATTTTTATATTTACCTGGCTTCTTTAGATCTAAGATATTTAGATCAACTAGTTCTCCCTTTCATGTTGCTTAAAATAACTCAATTGGTCTCATTGGACAGGTCAACACTTAGATTTGATGCTAATATTCCATCTGTGAGCAAGATCAAAGCATTTCCTTGTATATGATGTTATTTAACCAACTCCAAATTCCTCTGGAAAAGGCTCTTACCTTTTTCTGTTTATCCCTCTTACTCCGGTTCATTTTGTACAGCTTCAAACACAACTAACCCTCATCCAGCTCCATTAATGGAAAATGAAGGTCATGGCTGGGGGGGCCAATCATCACCTTTTTAGATTTCCAGGAAGCCCGTGCATGTATGTGTATGCCAATCTTTTCAATTTCCTCCTTGATTTAGTGGAAGCAATCTGAGAAAAATGAACCCTCAATATTGGCCACAAAGGTATCTTGAAGCAACTCTCCAACTGCTCGGCTGCCTAGACCCTATGCATCAGTTTACCAAAACTTATTTACAGAGGAAAGTGCCTACTCAACTCCACAATGCCTCTTGGACTAGGGGTGCTGGTTAATGTTGCCATCTGTTCTGTGCTTTGGCAATGCTTTGGCAGACTTTGGCCAAGTCCTCGATTCTGTCCATGTGTACTCATCTCATGATCTACTGGGCTCCATACAGCACAACAGACAGGAACAAGCCTCTGATTTCTATTTATCTGTGCCACTTCTAAACTGGATGATCTTTAGGGTATTTTACTAAAACTCTCTGAGCCTCTGTTTATTCATCTGCAAAGTGAAGATAATTAAAGAACCCTTTTCATAGGGCTGTCATGAGAATTAATGAGATGGGATGTAAGTTCCTAGAAACAATAGGGGAACAAAGCACATCTTGCACTGTGTGTTCTTTAACCTAATTTTGTTATTTTTCCATTCAACTGTCCAAAGTGGAACTTCCTGAGAATGGTAAATATCCACATCTCTATTCATTCTCACTCTTGGTGGCTCATTGGGCTTAAAAAAACTGGGTGTTGTATCATGGGAAATATGTAGGATCGATCTATTCTCCATGGCATTGGTCAATTCACTATTCAGGTCTGGATGATCTGCCTCTCACTCTCCACTCCTATGGCCTTTCTCAGATTTTTCTGAGTTACTTTTGAAATACAAACTTGTTCACACAGAACTGAACAACTGATTTTCTGATGAATAAAAGTTAAGGTAAATCTCCAACTGCCATGCCAATAAGAGGCCCTCATACTTTGTGTCTTCAGGGATTTTTTTTGTTGTTCGCAGAAAATCTCTGCATTTCATGTCCAGTGCTATGCCACTCCTGCCTGTTTACATGGTTGGTTATAGTAATCCTAGGTGATTCTTACTTTTGTTCTTCCCAGGACTATTTGTGTTTCCATTTCTTTTAAGGATCAATATCAGGATATTTGACCAAGGCTTAGAGATATCAGATGTATTTTCCATGTTGCATTTATACTTGTTATATGTTTGAAAAACGGTTCCCAATTTTGTTTCTGTTTATTTCCATTATCTTTAAGTAGTTATACACAGGGGTTATTAACCTGCCAGTTAATAAGTATTAAGTATCTTGACCAATACCACTCCTTCTATTATTTTCCTCACCTCACCCTATCAATTTCTTTTTTTTTTAATATTTTATTTTATTTGTGAACATACTGTACAGAGGGGTTACAATTACATAGGCAGGATAATGCGTACATTTCTTACCAAGTATTGCAGCTTCCTCCTTTGTTTACCCTTCACATCCCTTCCCAGCCTCCCCACTCCCCCCCCCCCAGTCCCAATCCTCCCCCCCCCCCCCCCCCCCCCCCGCCCCGCACCTACCCGCACCTACGTTGTAAAGCTCGTTTTGGACATGACAACTTGTACTTCTCATTGTTGCAACAGGTCCACCTGTATCCTTAAACGACTTGTTTTTCCCCATCTCCTCTACAAGTTATACCGACATCAAATATAGTGAAAGCAGGGGTTATACTGTGGGGGAGGGACATACAAAGTTACAAAGCAACAAAGAAATAATCTTATAAATGCGTTAGAAACAAATGCATGAAAGAAAAAAAAGCATTAAAATACATATCTAAGGGTTCATTTTCCTAACATCACATTATCTGACCTTTTCCGCTTGACTCATACATATACTAGATATTGCAAATAAGGGAAACCATGGGGCCTATGTTTCTTTGAGCCTGGCTTACTTCGCTTAATATAATTTTTTTCAAGTCTTTCCATTTCCTAACAAATGGGGCAATGTCATTCTTTCTGATGGAGGCATAGAATTCCATTGTGTATATATACCACATTTTCTTGATCCATTCATCTACTGAGGGGCATCTGGGGTGGTTCCATATCTTAGCTATGGTAAATAATGCTGCAATAAACATAGTTGTGCTGGTAGCTTTAGTGTGGTCTTGTTTGTAAACATTTGGGTAAATGCCCAAAAGTGGGATTGCTGGGTCATAGGGGAGTTCTATGTGGAGTCTTTTTTTTTTTTTTTTTAAATTTTATTTTATTTTATTTGAGAACATACTGTACAGAGGGGTTACAATTACATGGGCAGGATAATGCATACATTTCTTACCAAGCATTGCATCCTCCTCCTTTGTTTACCCTTCACCTCCCTTCCCAGCCTCCCCCCTCCCTCCCATCCAATCATACCCCCCCTCCCCCCCCCCACCGACATTGTAAAGCTGGTTTTGACATGACATTTTGTACTTCTCATTGTTGCAACAGGTCCACCTGAATCCTTAAACGACTTGTTTGTCCCCGTCTCCTCCACATGTTATACTGACATCAAATATAGTGAAAGCAGGGGTTACACTGTGGGGGAGGGACATACAAAGCAACAAAGAAATAATCTTATAAATGCATTAGAAACACATGCATGAAAGAAACAAAAACATTAAAATACATATTTGAGGTTTTGTTTTCCTAACATCACATATCTGACTTTTTCTGCTTGACTCATACCTATACTAGATATTGCAAATAAGGGAAACCATGGGACCTATGTTTCTTTGGGCCTGGCTTACTTCACTTAATATAATTTTTTCCAAGCCTTTCCATTTCCTAACAAATGGGGAAATGTCATTCTTTCTGATGGAGGCATAGAATTCCATTGTGTATATATACCACATCTTCTTGATCCATTCATCTACTGAGGGGCATCTGGGTTGGTTCCATGTCTTAGCTATGGTAAATAATGCTGCAATAAACATAGTTGTGCTGGTAGCTTTAGTGTGGCCTTGTTTGTGATCATTTGGGTAAATGCCCAAAAGTGGGATTGCTGGGTCGTTGGGGAGCTCTATGTGGAGTCTTTTGAGGAACCTCCATACTGCTTTCCAAAGTGGTTGAACAAGTTTACATTCCCACCAACAATGAAGTAAGGTTCCTTTCTGTCCACATCCCCTCCAGCATCTGTTGTTGTTAGAGTTCTTGATTTTTGCTGTTCTAACTGGAGTGAGGTGATATCTCAATGTTGTTTTGATTTGCATTTCTTTTATGGCTAGGGATGTTGAACATTTCTTCATGTGTCTATTGGCCATCCTTCTTTCTTCTTCAGAGAAGTTTCTCTTTAAGTCTTTCGCCCACTTGTTTATTGGGCAGTTGTTTCTTTGAGGATTTGTTGTTGGAGGATTTAATTTTTTGAGTTCCAAGTATATTTTAGATATGAGACCCTTGTCCGTTGTATGGCTAGTAAAGATCTTCTCCCAATCCGTGGGTTTTCTATTCACCCTATCAATTTCAACCCCACCCATCCCCTCACATTACCAAATTCCATTTGTGTATATGGGGGGAGGGTGTCCTGGGGCTTGAACTCAGTGCCTGGGTACTGTCCCTGAGGTTTTATTTTCCTTTTGCTCAAGGCTAGCTCTGTATCACTTGAACCACAGCTCTAATTCTGACATTTTTGCTAGTTCATTGGAGTCTCATTGTCTTTTCTGCCCAGGCTGACTTTGAAAGGTGATCCTCAGATTTCAGTTCTCAGCCATAAGCATGAACAATATGAGGATGTTAAATAAATTACCATATATCCATATAATGGATTGTTACACTGCTTTAAAATAACATTCTAGAATAATCTTTAATAGCACAGAAAACATTGCAATGCTAAATATGATGCATATTGACTATGAGGACTATATTCACCAACTTATGCTCTTTCCATTCCTCTGACCCCCCCCCTCCTCTACAGTCCTACCCTACCTGACAAAACTTCTACATTTTCAGTTTATTATTTGACTGATTCTGGTTGATATGATATTTACATCATCATTATTGCAGTAATGATCATTTATTAATTTGTAGCATTAGCATGATGATTATAATTACTAACCAAATATTTAAGCCTTTCTTTAATACAAAAATTCCAATCAGCAGCCTGCTATGCTGCCCTTTATGTAGAAATACAGCATTCCCTTGGGTGATGCTGATCAAGATACATTGTACACATAAATAGACGTGTTAAATTGAAGCCCCTTTTACAACCATTTGAAGATCATAATAAACACACATGCATGCATACACACACACACACACACACACACACACACACACACACACACACACAAATAACATGATGTGTCCTTCTTTCCTTGAATTAAATCCAAATCCCCACCATGGGTTCAAAAGTATTTCAATACCCCAGCCCAGCTGTCTCTTTCATTGTTGTATTAACAAGGAGCCCGTTCTCTTTTTACCTTCTTCTTGGCTTTTCTCCCTATTTAGCATTGCAACATTTTCTCTGCTATTAAAAACTATTCTAGAATGTCATTTTAATAGCTGTGTAACAATCCATCATATGGATATATGGCAATTTATTTAACATCCCTGAATTGTTGATCATTAAGATAATATTCAATTATCTGGTATTATGAATGATGCTATAAAGAACAGTGCTGTTTATATTTTTTGCTTGCATCAATAAGTAGTGGGTTGCTTTAAAAAATAGCTTTTTGACAACCTCAAAGCGTGTTTGAAATAAAACTGACAGTCGATTCCCTCAGGCATGTATCTGGCAGCATAGCCACCATGTAGTAGGTAAACAAAAGAAATCTGGAGCCAGTCTGTTAGTCAAAGATTTCCAGTCGTGATTCTCTACCTCTTCTCCCATTACTGTTAACTGAGGCCTGTTCCCTGCCCCGCCCCACCTATTTCTGTTATACTAACAGGGCTTGAATTCAGGGCCTCATGTACTTGCTTAGCTTTTTTACTCAAGGCTGGCACTATACCATTTGAATCATACCTCCACTTCCACCTTTTCTGCTGGCTAATAGGAGATAAAAGTATCAATTCTATTCCATTGGTCCTGAGGTCTGTTCCAGTTTGTGCCAGTACCAAGCTGTTTTGATTACTATGGCTTTGTAGTAAAGTTTGAAATTTGGTATTGGTATTCCTCCAGCACTGTTCTTTCTGTTGAGGATCATTTTTTGCTGTTCTGGGTCTTTTATTGTTCCATGTGAATTTTTGGATTGCCTCTTCTATTTCCTTGAAGAATGAGGTTGGAATATTGATAGGTATCACATTGAATTTGTAGATAGCCTTGGGAAGTATTGCCATTTTCACAATGTTGATCTTTCCAATCCAGGAGCATGGGAGTTTTTGCCACTTTCTAAGTTCTGTTTTGATTTCCTTTAAGTTTTTAAAGTTTTCATCATAGAGGACCTTTACTTCTTTGGTTAAGTTAATTCCTAGGTATTTTATTTTTTGTGGGGCTATTACAAATGGAGTTGCTTTCCTAATTTCAGCCACACTTTTCTCATTGTTGGCATACAGAAAAGCCATTGATTTTTGGGGGTTAATTTTATACCCTGCTACTTTGCCAAAGTTTTGAATCAGCTTGAGTAATTTGGGAGTGGAGTCTGTGGGATTCTTTAAATACAAGATCATGTCATCTGCAAAGAGGGAGAGTTTTACTTCTTGTTTCCCTATTTGGATCCCCTTTATGTTTGCATCTTGTCTTATTGCTGTAGGTAGGCATTCTAATACTAGATTGAAGAGAAGTGGAGAGAGTGGACATCCTTGTCTCGTTCCTGAGTTAAGAGGAAATAAGTACAATGCTGGCTGTAGGTTTGAACCTTACTGCATTGTTGGTGGGAGTGTAAACTTGTTCAACCACTTTGGAAAGCAATATGGAGGTTCCTCAAAAGACTCCACATAGAACTCCCCTGTGATCCAACAATCCCACTTTTGGGTATTTACCCAAATGATCACAAACAAGGCCACACTAAAGCTACCAGCACGACTATGTTTATTGCAGCATTATTGCAGAGCTAAGACATGAAACCAACCCAGATGCTCCTCAGTAGATGAATGGATCAAGAAAATGTGGTATATATGCACAATGGAATTCTATGCCTCCATCAGAAAGAATGACATTGCCCCATTTGTTAGGAAATGGAAAGACTTGGAAAAATTATATTAAGTGAAGTAAGCCAGGCCCAAATAAACTTAGGTCCCATGGCTTCCCTTATTTGCAATGTCTAGTATATGTCTGAGTCAAGCAGAAAAGGTCAGATAATTTGATGTTAGAGAAATGAACCCTAATATATGTATTCAAATGTTTTTTTTTTCTTTCAGGTGATTGTTTTAACACATTTAAAAGATTATTTCTTTGTTGCTTTGTATGTCCCTCCTCCATGGTATAACCCCTGCTTTCACTCTATTTGAGGTTGGTATAATTTGTGGAGGGGAAGGGGAAAAAATCATTTAAATAGGGATACAGGTGGACCCATTGCAACAATGAGATGTCCAAGTCGTTATGTCAAAAACAAACTTTACAACTTTGGTGGGGGGGAAGGATTGGATGGGGGGGAAGGGAGAGGATGGGAAGGGATGGGAAGGGGAAACAAAGGAGGAGGCTACAATGCTTGATAAGAAATGTGCTCATTATCTTGCCATGTACAGTATTTTCACAATAAAAAAAAATCTCAGAAGTGTTTTCAGGACTGGCTTCACATTATAGTCCTCAAATCAGCCACCAGAGTAGCTTGGATTACAGGCACAAGTCAAATAGCAGCTAGCAAGGCCTACCCTCTTAATGGTCATTAAAGGCCACTCTGAATGGCCTTTACTAAAGTAGAAGCTTTGATAAGAGGTCCAGCACATGGATTCTATCCTTTCTGCTTTGACTAAAATTTTCTACTTTAGTTCCTTCTTCATCCTCTTCTCCCTCCCTGCATCTTCTCTCATTCTCTCTTTCTCCCTCCTTTCATTCCTTTTTTCCATACCACTCTTCCTCTGTCTTCTTCTCCCATCAGCCCTTCCTTCCTTTCTTACTCTTTTATTTCTTTCCTGTCTTCCACCTCCTATCATTTAAACAAGCATATGCTGTAAACCAAACGCAGTGTGTTAGGTTGAGGAACCAGATATGAAGAAGACACAGAACAGCCTCTAGAAAATGCTTCCCTGTTTGAAGAGTGAAGTGTCAATTTTTTTTACCCATGTCCCTAATCCTATTCTTCATTCAATATGACTCCTTGGTATTCTTTGTCCTTGTGTTTCCCATATTTTCGATATTATCACTACACAAAGTCCTCTCCTGTTCATAACTCCAAGATGTGTGAGAGGACACAGGGAGATAGTTCCCTAAAATACTCTGAGATTTTAGGAAATGAGCCACTCTTATTATTATCACTGTCAGTAATCACATTCTAATCTAAACAATATCAGCATTACCCACAGCAAATATTCATTCCATGCCACCATTCATATCTCTTCTTCTTGTTTCTTGTCTATCAACTAGAAGCCATTCTGATCATTATAATCTAACAATAAGAACAAACAATAATTAAAATACCACCAAGAATAATAGTCATAAGATGGCAAATACTGAAAATGCTAAGAAAACCTAACCAAAGGGCTAACTTCACAGTGACAGGTGTTAATAAGATCAACTAGGAATACATGAAAAAAAAATCCTTTCTGAAAACTTGAAAATTCTCTCCTTCTTTCTCAATGGCCTTTTTTGCCACAGAGGTCTCAAGAGGTGCTAGATTGTATCACACTTATTTAGCTGATCCTGCCAAAAATGTGTTACAAAGGGGAAAAATATGAATAAAAGAAAAGAAAAGAAAACTCTTTCATTAGGAAAGCTATACTGAAGAGTATTTCTCCTCTAGCTAGGTGCTGGCAGAGCTCCCAGGAGCTCACTACAGATGCTCAGACTCTGTCAGAGCATTGTGGAGCTTAAGGCAGATTTATATTTCATTTTCCTCTCTCTTATATGCCTTTTTACAGGCTTTGGCACTCAGTTTCTCCATCTGAAAAATGGATAATTCAGATGCAAAGTGTATGGGAAAAGCCAGGTATAATGCTTGTTATATACAAATAGATATATAATAGTCATTTTGATAGAGCATATGAGTGTTAAATCAGGGCACATGTGGGGTTTTTTTCTTTCTAAAGCAAAAAATCAGTTGTCAAAAAAGAAACAATTGGAATAGGCTAGTTGTATTTCATACATGCCCTGAGCAGGTGAATTGGACATTGAATTCAGAACTTTGATTGGCTGGGCATGCATGGCTCATACCTGTAATCTTATCTATTGTAGAGGCTGAGATCTGATTATCAAGGTTTGAAATCAGCCTACACAGGAAAGTCTGCAAGGCTCTTATCTCCAATTAACCTGCAAAAAGCTAAAAATGGAGTTGGGGTTCAAGTGGCAGAGTATTAGACTTCAGGGAGAAAACCTAGGCCCTGAGTTCATGCCCCAATAGTTGCATGAAAGAAAAAAAGAAAGGAAGAAAAGAAGAAAGAAAGAAGGAAAGAAAGAAAGAGACAGAGAGAGAGACAAAGTGAGAGAGAGAAAGAGAGAAGGAAAGAAGGAAGGAAAGAATGAAAGAAAATAAAGAAAGGAAAGAAGGATGGAAGGAAAGAAGGAAGAGAAAAGGGAATAAAGGAAGAATGAAAGAAAGGAAGGAAGAAAGGGAGGAAAAGAAAAGGGAAGAAAGAACAAAGGAAAGAAAGAAAGCAAAAGAAAGAAAGAAAACATGACTGAACCTTGTCTTGGATCGATGCTCAAATTTGCCTTTGTTTACAAGGTGCTCTGAAATTTTTCTGGGATTCCTTAATACTGGCTTAACTCAGTAGATCTTGTTGCAAAGATCAGTGTTGCTAGACTTTTCAGTTATGTGTCAGATGAACACAAGAACAGGAGCTAGAGGCTGATGCTGCTTGTCCCTTAAGCGATCCACAAAGGAGAATATTGTAGATGTTTTGTCCTCAGTGTGATACTTCTGGGAGATGGGGTCTAATGGTAGGGTCAGTCTGGCTCCTCTCTTTCATATTTCTTTCTATTTCACTTCTTGGACATAAGGATTGTGTCCATATTTGCTTGCTCTAGATATTTCATCCAGGCACAAAACAAGTGGATATTTTGAAGAAACCACCAATAACAAAAAATGTCGAGCAAACGATGTGCTTATATATACAACAGAAAGCTATCATGGACTGAAACTGTGAGCAAAATAAACAAACAAGCAATAAATATTTCTCCTTGTTAGTGATCATCTCAAACATTTGGAAAATTGACAGACACAGAGACCTTGGCAGCACCTGAGATATTTCAAGCAAGGAATCAATATCTTGGAATGTTCTTTAGCCACCACTATGCAAATACTCAAAACAGCAAGACCTTCCACAAACCATTCCTCTTTGTGTCTCAGCTTTCTCATATCCACAAGAAGCCTGGCATTAAATGAGAGGAGATATGGGTTCCCACTCACAGAGGAGAACTACATCTCATAAAAGGTGACTGATCCAGTCCAGCATAGGCATTGGTGCTCATATCTGTAATTCTAACTGCTCAGGAGGCTGAGATCTGAGGATTACCGTTCAAAGTCAGCTCAGGCAGCAGCATTTGAGATACTCTTATCTCCTAAATATTAAAAACAAAAATAAAGCTGTAGCTCAAGTGGAAAAGTGCTAGCCTTGACCAAACAAAACAAAACAACTCAGCGAACAGCACCTAGTCCTTAAGTTCAAGTCCAGGATCAGCACACACACACACACACACACACACACACACACACACACACACACACAATGTAACAGGTCCAAAGTCATAGTTTTCAATAGATGCTGCACTCTGGTGTCATTTCCAAGTCACCAAGCTACTTTGCATCCAATATGTCATGAAAAAAATGTTAACAGACTCATGCACACCTTTACCTGTCTTTCAAATGTGCTCCCAGCCTGTTCTACCAGCCCATGGGTTCACACATATTTGGCAAGTGCAACATATTAGATGACTCTGAAAATTGCAGCATCTCTCTGAGACACAAACTGTCCTCCATTCCCAGAGCTTGGAGCAGCTAGTGGCAGTAGCAGGCCAGCCCCACCCCCACCGCCTGGATCCATCAACCCTGTGTCACAGCTTCCTCAAATGGATTTCACTTTCTGTTCCATCTCATTTGACACTTTATCAGCTGGAAATGGCTCTGAGGTGGTGTACTGTCAGCTCCATACCTGCCAAAGCCTCTTTCTCACACCTTTGCAAAGAAGCTGAGGACGTAAGAAGAAAGAGAACAAGAGGAATAATGATCAGTTTAATCAACTTTTTTTAAAATATGGAGAAATCCCTCCTCTTTCCTAAGGGTATCCCAAGGGAAGAGGATGGCAGCAGGAAGACAAAGATGAATGAGGAGAAGAGCAGGTTTGTCCATCTGAGTTGAGAATTCAGCATCAATCCATCACATTGTCATGGTCTTGTGGCAGGTGTTTACTTTGAGAGATGCATGCTGGGAGCAGAAACATTGCAACATTCCTACCCAGGGTGGCTGTCAGCAGGAAGTGTGAAGTCATACTTGTTCAGTCCTAGGCATGATGTTGCTATATGCTTCCTTATTTTATTTCCTGATGTCAAACTGCCAGGCCAGTGGTATCAAGGTCAGGGAATATAAACACAGGATTTTGATACATCCGGCAATTTGCTAAAGACATCCCACATCAGAGGACTCATTTATACCTGAGACTTGCTCCTGTAAGATGAGCTAGGGCAAGAAAAGGTTAAGAAAGGAACTGATGTAGTTGGAAGATTCCAGTGAATTAAAAGAGATGAAGCAGAGTAGGAAGAACGAATCATACCTCTTCATGAAAGACCCAAGCTTAACTTGGACCATTAACATGAGAGATCTAGAGGAACTGTGACAGTAAAGTTCCCTTATTCGATTCATTCTATTTCATGTCTCAGTAGAAGAAAAACTAAACATACCATTTGTTTTTGCCATACAACTATTTTTATCTGTTCTCAACTGAGTTGGCTTTTCAGCATTTTCTCTCACGTTATTTCATTTGCCCTCCAGAGCACAGAAAGGAGCATCAGACATCATCTCACTATGCTTTCCAGATCCTGGAGAAAGGATAGTAGGTCTGTGATATAGGATCCCTGGGATCTTCTTCCTCTCCCCTTTCTTTACATTTTCTTTGAACCTCCTGCTTCTCTCCTGCCTTTGCCTCTGCAAAGATCTTTCACTTGGAAGATTTCTGCCCTAGAATGAGTAGGACACAAAACATCCCCACTCTCCTCCAACTCTATCGATAATATTAATGCCCAGTCCATGGTTGAAACCCAGGCCTCACGTTGCCATTCCTGGCATTTTCTTCCCTTTGTCTTATTTGGTTACAGAAGTTAAATGGTTTCTTTTTTTAGATAGGAAAATTAATTTCTGGACAAAAAGAAATATGCCTGCACCGGGGCCAAATTTGTGTTGTCTCCCAGCACTGCTGTAATTACACTGTAGATCAAACTGACGCCTTCGTTTTCAGTAGCTTCCCTCCCCCCCATCTCCACCATGTCCCTGAAGCTGCCCGGATTGCCGGCAGCAGCAGTTTTCATTAGCAGCAATGTGAGGGGCTGGGGATGAATGGGCTGGGGTAGCCATCATTCCTAGATCTCTCCCTCAAATTCTTTTCCTGGACAGACATGTACAATCCAGACAGGATGCAGGATTCAGGATAGCAGTTCTCTTCCCACTCTATGGGAACCACTATGAGGAACCTCCTGGTCCTATTACCTGACTTCCTGTGGACCAGACACCACTGTAATTGCATTCAGGTGTCAGCATAAAGAAACAGTTTGATGACTTTCCTAAGGTCTCGTTGCATTTCCCATTATCATCCTTCCTAACACACATCAGTGCTCACCTGTTAGCCATGGTCACTGTGAATTAGTGCCAGGGCATGAACTTGTGAAACAGGACAGAGCAATATACCAAATTTCCAGACGAGAATGAAGTGGCTTCTATACTGCCATATTCAATATTGTGAATTCTAGAGAAATATCCAGGAAAGCTGTGCCTCCCCACTCCCCAACCTGCCCTCATCACATCCCCACTCCCACAGCTGATTCTAAATTGCTTCTCAGCTCTGCTTTGTTTGTTTGGCATAATTAGACACCAAGATCTACAGCCCTCAGGTGGACACCTACTCTTTGCCAATCAGCCATGTATTATTCTCCAAAGCAGCTTATTTGATTTTGACATCTACACAGTGAATGCAAACTACTCACAAATGTAATGGGCATTTCTTCGATTTTCTCATACTACATTGGATCTCAATGACTTGTGTGTGGAGAGTGGAAAGTTTGCTGATACTTCATATATTACAACATGAACCTGGGTTGTGGGGACAACTTACATCAAATGAGCCAAAGCCCTGAATGGTATTATATGGCCTCTCAGATTGAACTGGGGACCCAGGGATGTGGACTTCCATCTCTGCAGTCTTACCACTGGCCCAGACTGGTTCTTCATCTAATTTTCCATCTCCCAAGTGAAGTACCAATCCCTCTTCTGCCAAGATCACCATAGCAATGTAAAAATGACTTAGGTAAGCTTGAAAGGAAAAGGGCTGCCATTTAAATTCTTTCACACCCTCACTCACTCTCCAACTCTTTGGGGGAAAAAAAAAACCAATCCATATTCATGGTATTACCTCTCTTAGAACTCCCATTTTCCCACTCTTGCAAGTGGGAATGAGGGAGATGTGTCGAAATACTGTAGGAATAATTCCCTTCTATTATTCTACCAGGGGAAATGCCAATATTGACAGGAAGGTTTTTGTTTTTTGCTGCTATCTAACCTATGACAAACCCTCCGTCACCACCCACTTGGTACAGTTTGCTGCCTCGGTCTCTTCTGCTGTGATTCTGTGATGTCTGTGAAGAGCTTTGAATGTCAAGGCCATGCGGGACTTGCCAAGCCTCAGAGCAGCCAATCTCCTTGCTTCCAGAGGATGGTGATGACACTGATGTGTCACATCCGGATTCCTTCCCAGGCACAGTGGCAGAGAGTGCCAGCAGGAGAGAAGGGATCTTAGAGTGAGCCACAAAGTTCCAGGTCACAACGTACAGTTGACCAAGGCTTCCTCAACTTCTATTTTCTCTTCATTCTTCAAAGACATAGCTACAGCAGTGAGTTGAAGGTGCAGACCCTGTAAAAATCATGAGGTGGTAGGTATCAAGAAGACAGGGAATTCCTAATAATCACGGAGCTACTTATATTCTCTTAGGCCCAGCAGTGATTATTTGACATTTTGGTGGAAGGGAAAAATCAGTGGTTTAGGAGTCATGTATAGCTTCAAATCCTTACTGATAGAATGCTGAGGTCGTTTTTTTTTTCTTTTTCACCATCAATTGTAACTTTTTATTTGCCGTAGCAGGTTGCCTCCTCATAGGGCTAATAAAAGAGACCGTAACATTTTTGTTTAAAAAATCAACTACAGGGAAAAGTAATTGGATTTCTAGCCTCATCGGGTACCACTTCGGGGTCTGTGGGAAAATGGGGGACAATCAATGTACCTCAGTTTCCACAGTTGAGAAATGAGGAAATAAGTTTTGCTTGTCTCTGGAAGTGTGCCGAGACTTAGACATGAAACACAGGAGAAGCCTAAGGCCTACCTAGAGAATAATCATAATGAATCCCCAACAAATATATCCCCTTTTCCCTAACAAATGGTTACTGGGAACATTATTATTGTATTGACTTTAGCTTATTAGCCACAAAAATAGATAATCCTTATCAACTAATTGGATAAGAACAGGACAGTAGTTAAACTGTGTGTGTGTTTTAATGACATATTAAAATCCATAGAATGTGCTCATTATTTTCAGGGTTTTTTTTTGACTCATGTCTTTTTTCTTTTAATCCATGACTCTCTCACTCTCTCTTTTTCTCTCTCCACCCCTTCCCCTGCAGTAAAAGAGAGCTGCAGGCAGTCAATTTCGAGTCAGTGGGCTGTGAAAAGCGGTTAGAATAATAGTTTATTGACCCTGAATGTGGCAGCTGGAAGTGAAGGCAGCTGGGCTCGGGTGGAGCATAATTGTCACATAGTGTTTTGATCCTCTTTGATCATTTCCATGACCTTTAAGAAACAAGGTGTTGGGGAGGAGTTTGTCAAGTAAGTCCCTATAGAAAGCTGAGTCTAGGGAAGATGGACCAACCCCAGAAGAAGCTAGGCTGGCTGGACAGCCAAGACAGTGAGGACTTGTATTCTTCATCCACCTGTGGGAGTGGACTCTTCATGGTCAGGAGATCCGCAGTCTAAGCTCTGAGAAGCATCTGAGTTTTACTAGTAATTAGCAGTTCGTTTCAAATATGTCGGAGGCACAGAAAATATTACAGCATTTTTTTAGATCATCTTGACAAAATTGGGGCTTTGGGTCTAAACCCTGACTTGCCTTCTCCTATATTCAAGAGTCTGTGGACATTTTGATGGAACTATAATGTGTTATAAAAGTGCTTATCTCTCACCAATCTAACATTGCAATAGTGGACACAATTTCTTTTCTTTTCTTTTTTGGGGGGGGTCCGGTCGTGGGGCCTGAACTCTGGGCCTGGGCACTGTCCCTCAGCTCTTCAGCTCAAGGCTAGTGCTCTACCACTTGAACCACAGTGCCACTTCCGGCTTTTTTTCTTTTTGCTTATGTGGTGCTGAGGAATCGAACCCAGGGCCTCTGGCATGCAAGGAAAGCGCTCTACCACTGAGCCAACTTCCCAGCCCCTGGACACAATTTCTTTACCAAAGGAGTTGCAAACTAAAACAGTTGAAAGCACCAAAGGAGGAGAAAAAGACTTGAAGAGAAACAAAAAATGAATGATAAATGAACGAATGGATGAATGATGGCCTGCAGTTTGCATAATTTGTAAATAAAATACTGATAAATAAAATAGAAAATTTTAGAGTCATAAAATACTATCAATCTAATCTACAAACCCAACAGAGGTAAGCTCTGGGCGAATGTGGTTGTAGCTTTTGAAAAATATTTCCAAATAATAAATTGTAACTTCATTCCATAATTCACAAATTTAATTCATTGCTCATGCTTGGATGTATTAGTTTTGTGATCCTTTAGTTCAACTTATTTATACTGTGAAATAGACTGTGGAAAGAAAATTGTTATTTTAAAACACAGCACTAATACATCGAAGACCCTGAGAATATCTTTTGGTATTTCTGATCTCAATTATGATGTACTTTTTTCTCTTGGGCTGCACAAGTAACCTATATGAATTATATAGTCTGATTTTTAGGCAAAGCATCTTTGGTATTAGATAAAAGGTCACTTATGTTAGTTGAAAGGTGTTGTGGACTCTGTAACAAACATTTGGAGCAGGGCATTAATCTTTTTTTTTCATTACTTTTTTTTCTATTTAAAGTAGGGGAAGTCAAATTAGTTAAAAGCGGAAATATTCTTTATTGAATAACCAATGTAAATAGAATTAAGAGCCCTGGAGAAATAGAAAGAATGGACCATTTAATTAATTAAGTAGAATAGAATCTAGGTGAAGGATAAGAATAAAATAGTATTTTCTCTTGCAGAGCAACGGCATGGTAAGTGCACAAATTAAATTTGCATGAATTTAAGTAGTGTGAAGTAAAGAGGGTTTTCTCATATTTGACACTAGAACTACATAGGTTATGTGTCTTTGTTTTCCAGCTGTTTGTGCTTTACATGAGCTATATGAAGTCTTTGCCTTACTTGATTGTCCAATCACTGCAGGAAGGGATTTCATGAAAAATCATCCTTATTGATTTGTATTTCTCTGGTATTCTATATGCCATTATCTTTACAACATTTGAGATCTCATAAGAACCTCCTTTTCCAGGTCATGCATTTCACAAAAATTTACAATGTTTCTTTATTAGAAACCCTTTGACTTTGTTTCACATTGATATTTTCCCCTAAAATTTAAAAACAATGCATCTTGGTTAGATTATATCCTTTCCAGTACTTGATAACCATAAGCAAATAATTTGATAGAGGTAAAATGGAAAGCAGAATAAAGTGAAAAAGCTATATCTTCAGGTTTATGTTTATAAAATGTCTCTTAAAATCTCCATAGTTGAGGCTGGGAAGGTGGCTTAGTGGTAGAGTGCTTGCCTTGTATGCACGAGGCCCTGGGTTCGATTCCTCAGCGCCACATAAGCAGAAAAAGCTGGAAGTGGCACTGTGGCTCAAGTGGTAGAGCGCTTGCCTTGAGCTGAAGAGCTGAGGGATAGCGCCCAGACCCAGAGTTCAGACCACAACTGACAAAAAAATTAAAAAATTAAAAATTCTCTATAGTCTACTCTTTTCCAAAAGACAGGAGTGGCAAGTTTTTGCAGAAATCATGAAACACAATGAAAGCAAATAAATTATACCACGTGAACTTTCATAGTACTTTCCCTAAAGGAAATCCTTTGTTAAGTGAATTTTAAATCACCAACTCAAATAAATTGAGTTACCATGTGTGGAGTTCCTATTCAAGTACATGGCCAGAGGAGACATAGAATGGAGTCTTTCCTTGTTCTCCAAACACATTGGCAGACCTCTCTATACCTTGCATATTTCTCTTCTCCAACTCAAGAGTAGGTGAAAAAAAGGGTTGGGGGATCGTGTTACAGGTGGGCACTGGTGTCTCACACCTGTAATCCTGGCTATTCAGAAGGCTGAGATTTGAGGATGGCAGTTTGAAGCCAGCCCAGGGAGGAGAAAGTCCATGAGGCTCTTATCTCCAATTAACCACTAGAAAACCGGGAGTGGAGTAATGGTAGTAGAGTGCTAGCCTTGAGCAGAAGAACTCAGGGACAGCACCCAGGCCTTCAGTTCAAGTCCCATGACTGATGACAAATAACTAACTAAATACATAAATACAGGAAATGGTCCCCTGTCTCTCTAGAATTGAGTATACTCCAGACAAACAAGGTTCTTAGATGTTTTCTCTGCTTAGGGCAGAGCTTCTGTATCCCAGTTTGACTCTCCAAGAGGTAGAGTATTCTATCATCAAGTCTATTCATTCCGCTGCTCAGACCACATATGGCCCTGTGGTCGTTTGCGTTTTCCTGTGGCTTATACTGACTCACTCTAATAATCTACCAGCATCTAATTGGCTCTTAAAATGAAACCTCAGTGACTGCTTACCCCAGAAGCTCTTGACGTTCCAAAATTAGCCCATAGTTGAAGAACAGGCAGTGTTCTGCTTGCTGCCTTTGGAGACAGACTTTCCCTGCAACCGGAAGCATGTCTCTTAACCTTTCCTGATTTCCCCATCTGTGAATCAGAGTTAATTATTTCTAACATTAAGGGGCTATGGAGAGGATTAATTTGTTAGTGTTTGTAAAGTACTTTAGATTTGTAAAGTGCTAAGCATTACTACATTTCATACAAATAAATTGCAATTTGGAATCTAAAGGGACCCAATAATTGACTTCAGCAAATCTACGAAAAAGTGTTTTTATCCATCTAATATTTATACAGAGATTATTACTTGTATCACAGTACATGAAAATCAAACCCTCCTTCCTACTCAAATTAATAAAAATATAAAAGAAATGACTGTCATTAGAAGCAAACTACCCTAGGGGAAAGCGTTTCACACACCTTCAAACATTGCTGGCAGTGTTTTTCTTCAAGCAGTCTACAGCAAACCTGTCAAAGAAGGTGAGAGAAAGAGAATAATCTATTAAGAAACAGTATATTCAGTAGATGATTAGTGTTTCAAAACAAGAGAGAGATTTTCTGATTGTGCTTTTCCTAGACTTGGAAACAATTTTGGGAAAGAGATGTCTAAGTATCTACTGCAATTATTTAAGGGTAGACTACAAACACACTACTTTGGGACATAGGGAAATAAAAGACTGGACTTTCTTTAGCCCAAAGATGCTCTGATTCTGGTCTTCAGTGGTCTCTTTCCCACAGTCCTATCATGCCAATATGTCAACACCAGCATTTGAATCCTGTTTGCATCACAAGTATTAGACAGCAATGTGCAGCTAGCTGCACTTGTGTTCATCTTCTAAGAAAATGCAAGGTTTTAACTAGTGAGGAGCTGAAGGATAGACAAGTCCATGATTTAGCCCAAGTCACTTCTGGTCTCTAAAGGGTTGATATTCCTTAAACAAAGTCTGACCAAAAAAAATTTTTTTTTAAAAAAGGCAGGGACATCCCCTGGGATTGTGATGACGAGTTCTCTGATTGATGGGACTACCAGAAACCACTTTGTGGAGTTATAGCCTTGGGGGACAATGATCATGGTATGCAGTATTGCAGCTGTATTTCCTCCAGAGCTCTCTGCGGGACTCACCAGCATTTCTAAAGAGAACAGGATGTCTGTGTCTTTCAATGAGGTGCTAGCCCAGGAGCCGAGGCCAAGTTGCGTTAATGGCTCTGTGCTGTCTCTTTACCTCTCACCTGAAAAGAACTCTAAACACTGATCACCTGTCTTCACAGATGAGGTCAAAAGGATATGGTAACTGGGAAAGAATGGTAGTTTTAAAATCCCATGGAAATATCATGGCATGAGAATCCTTTTTTTATTTTCTGTGATCAGATTTTCTGCTGGGTTAATTAGTGCTTCACACCTCTCTGCTGTACTCTCATCTGCCTAAATTCCCAACTCATCATAACAAGGAACCACAGACATAAAAGGAAAAAAAGTCAGAATAGAGTTGGGTTCCAGACTTCTCCCTGATCGATTTATTGCAGTAGCCTATCCCAAGTTACTCAATCAGTTTTTGCTGTCTGTAAAATTCTTCAGCAATGTTGTGGTGAAGAAAACAAAAGGAGACACTTATTTAAAGTATAGTATACATATGGGAGAATTATGATAAGCCTTTTCTATGAAACATATCTAGCTCCTAGGAAAACTACACTTCTCACAGTGAACAAGGGAAGTTGGAGCCCTGAAGTGCATCCTTCCTCTGCTTTATTTTAATTCCACAAAGGAGACATTTCATGGAAGCATGCGTTAGCTGGATGCCACAGGCTCATGCCTGTAATCCTAGCTATAAAGGAGGCTGAGGTCTGAATATCACAGTTCGAAGCCAACTTTGGGCAAGAAAGTCCATGAAACTACTATATCTTGTTAACCAGCCAAAAGCTGGAAATGCTCAAGTGTTAGGCGGGGAAAAACAAGCTAAGGAAAACTGCCAAGCCCCAAGTTCAAGTCCCAATACCCCACCCCCTATCCACACCACGCTCATCTAATCCGAGCCCTTCTTTCTGTGCCCTATAGCTAGGGCTTGTGGGAGGCTTAAAGAAAAACTGAGCATATGAAGGGGGTCCGTGGGCATTCTAACGCACTCACTCTGCTTCATTCTCCATCAGGAGTTTACCTGCGGCCTCACGGGGGATCTCCAGGCCTTCCTAGCCCTATGGATAAGTGGAAGGACAAGGTAGGTAGATAAGGTGGAGAACAGAAAAAAGAAAAATCATCCCTAAGAAGGTGACTTTCAGGGCTGGTGAGATTTAATTTATTTCTCTGTGGCAGCCATCAGGGACAGACATCTTTCACCGAGCTGGTTGGTACGTTTCCTGCATGCTGGCAGGACGTGGACACACGCTGCTCTTTTTCAACCCTGAAAAAGTGAAACGTGACCAATGGTGCACACTCCATTGACCAGAAGCTAGGGATATGATTTAGTCCAATGGGTGCAGTGGAGGAGTTACAGACAGGGAAAGGAGGAAGCAGCAAAGAACAAGAGGACAGATGCTCATGAGCGCACCTTCATTATGTACCAGGCCCTGAGCTTACCTTTCTTCATCCGTATGGCATAATTTTGCAGATCAAGATAAGCATGAAGCACATTGTCTCCATCCTCCTGTACAATTCATAGTTTCAGGTTGTGCTCAGATGGATAGAACTGTAAGTATGCAGCTATTAATAAGCCTATGCATTTCAATAACCTTTATCTTCCAAGGAGCTTGGCGTTTTACAGATGATGGGATATTGCTCTCCCCCACCCCTCCCTTCAAACACTAGCCTTTCTTTCTTTCTTTCTTTCTTTCTTTCTTTCTTTCTTTCTTTCTTTCTTTCTTTCTTTCTTTCTTTCTTTCTTTCTTTCTTTCTTTCTTTCTTTTTTTGTCGGGCATGGGGCTTGAACTCTGGGCTTGGGCACTATCCCTGTGCTTTGCAACTCAAGGCAAGCACTCTACCACTTGAGCCACAGTGCCACTTTCCGGGTTTCTAGTGGTTTATTGGGAGATAAGAGTTTCACGGACTTTCCTGCCCAGGCTGCCTTTGAACCATGATCCTCAGATCTCAGCCTCTTGAGTAGCTAGGATTACAGTCATGAGCCACCTGCGCCCAGCAACACTTGCTGTTTTTATAACACCTAATATTCCAGTATGGTGTACTGCCGGAAAAATTCATCAATGGCAACAATATCATTGGATTGTTGCAACTAATAATTAATGACACATCAGAAAGAATCAGGTTTAGAGGTGAGATCTCAATTCAGTCTTACTGAGCTGTAGTGTTTTTAGCCAATAAGTCATTTAGAAACTCTAAATTCAGATTAAAATATTAACCTATAAGGTTGTGGTGAAGAATAAAAGGACACCTATTTATTATAAAGCATTATACAAATATGATAGGACTGTTACAAATATTTCTTAAAAGCCTCTGCATCTTTTAATCCCTCAGAGGTGATTTACTTTTTTATATTAATATGCCAGGGGGAAACTAAGGCACAGATGGAAAATGCACTTTTTCCTACTGCAATCTATAAACTAACAACTCTCAAAACTACCCATGCAGTCAGAAGTCTCCTGTGAGCTTAAAACTCACTCACTGAGCTGCTGGCAGAATAATAAGCACCCGAGCTTAGCATCTCTTAAGAATTTTCCCTGTGGATCTATCCCTTCTCCTGAGTATTTCCTGCAGAAACTGCCTTGTCTTCCAGTAGCTGGTATACATATCTGTGGCTTTGAACAGTGCCTCTTAAATCTTTCTCTTGTTGTGCTTCTCTGTGTTATTCAGACTAGTGACATCATAATGAAGTCCTTCTTGGGCCTCTACTAAATGCAATTGCTTTGTAGCTGGACTCTTGTCTTCATCTTCTCATTCTGTATGCCTAGAGTCATCATCTCTTCAGAGTGATGGGCATAAAATTCAAAACAAACTATGTCACTCTAAACTTAGAGTGGGTCCACATGGCCCATAGAATAATCTGAAGCTTTGTATCAGCTGACCTCTCAAACATCAGCTCATCACCAGTCCTGACTCATTGGAACTCAGAGTGGCCCCTTGGGATTTTCCTGAAAACCTCATATAATTTCCCATGTCCCTGTCATTAACATTCTGTCCTATTTGCACAGAATCTCTTTCCCGTGTTCTTTTACCTGGCAAACTTCCCCTTATCCAGTAAAGTTTTGCCTGCCACTATTTGTCAACAAATCCAACGTGTGCAGCTATGATTAATGATGAGTCTTTCCACTGTGCTCACAGTGAAGCTCCTGGCACCTGCCACCTCCCATGGTGACTTCAGTCTAACCTAATACATCCTTTCTTAGCAGAATACATTGATTGAGTTGAAGAATTTTTGCTATTACTGAGCATGAAACACTAAAGGTGCTGGAGACTATATTCATCCAATTCTGCATTAAAGCTGAGTATCTTTGTTCCTGCAGGAACTCGACAAGATCTATTATGGAGTTTACTAAGGTCCAAGAGTTGTAGTAGGTTCCAAGCAACACAGGAGTGAAAGGTTATTCATTAGCTATCCTGGATGTGGTCCACATTCTAATTCTAGGTGTGGGCTTGCTACACAGTCACCACATAATGGACACTGCAAATAGAGCAAAAGGAGCTGCAGAGGAGAATTCTGACCAGGAGGGGGCAGTGCAGCTAAGCAGACACCCAAGCACAGTCCACCTGCATGCATCAGAAGCTCTGTCTTGAATTAATATCATTCTAAACATTTTCTATTTATATGTGAAAATTCACATGCCTTTGCCTTTTGGGACCAGATCTATTCATCTTCTTTTAATGGCTTCGTAAATTCTGTGCCTGCCATGACCTGCTCCCTTCCTCCCTGAGCCTGTCTCCATCTTACTCTATGAAATGATTTTTTTATTTTGATGGTATTCATTTCCTATAAGGAGAGAGACTCTGAGTAAATCGTACATAGGTTCAAATGACCTCAGTGTTGAGGAGATTCTCGTGGGGCTAGGTGCAATTCTTTTAATTTATTTAACTGGTTGTGCTTTTTCAGAAGAGCTCTCTTTTGCAGCTCTGGAAGACTCCAGGTCCACCTCCTTCTTTCTCATTCACCTGGAGGGCTGAGATGGTGGTGGGGGAAGTCCATGACACTGTGAAGAAGTGCTTTCCCAGTGCACAGGGTTGTTGCCATGAAAGAGACTTCTCTGGGCTATTCTACTCAGAGGAGTCTCTGCGTCTTGCCACCCTGTTCTTTTCAGACTGAGAAAGGACACAGAGTTCATACTTTCTCCGGAGCAAGACCCCATGACCCTTGCTCCTACATAATAAGCAGTCTTTGGACACCATGATAGATCAGTTATCAAAACAGGAGGGGGCCTGGAAAGGTAGCTTGGTGGTAATATGCTTGCCTAGCGTGTATGAGACCCTGGGTTCGATTCCTCAGCACCACATAAGCAGAAAAAGCTGGAAGTGGTGCTGTGGCTCAAGTGGTAGAGTGGTAGCCTTGAGCTGAAGAACTGAGAGACAGTGCTCAGGCCCAGAGTTCAGGCCCCACGATGAACAAAAGACAAAAAATGGAAAGCAAAACAGGAGTGGGCACTGGAAGAGAAGACAGAGTAGAAAAAACAACTTAATTATTGATGGATTTGAATAAACTCACCATCAAGAATCTTAATGTAATAAAAAACCTTGGCCTAAGGTCACATCTGAGAATATACCTTTGGGCAAACTATCATGTGTATGCTACATCAATAATAAAAGACAATAATACCCAGCCATACCACTCCTGGGCATCTACCTAGAACATCTTAAGCCAGGATACTATAAAGACACTCACACATTCATATTCATTGCTATACTAGTCACAATAGCCATGTTATGGAAACAGCTCAGATGCCCTGCAATTGATGAGTGGATCCAAACATATGTGGAATTTTATACATCCATTAGACAGAATAATATATCATTTACATGGCAACGGATGGCCTTCCAACAAATCATGTTAAGTGAGGTAAGCCAACCCCAGAGAGACAAAGGATGCATGTTTTCTCTCATATGCAGAAGATCTAAAATATACTGGGGCATGATATTTTATACAAGCCTCTAGACATTCACCACTGAGACCAAAGCAGGACTTTTTGAGGAGAGGAACAGAAAGGCATGATGCTTATGTATCTCTAATTATATAAAATAATGTTTATCAATATAAGCTTCAAGAAATGGAAATGAGGTTTTTAAAAAATCATTATTACAAAAAGAAAGTAAAGATAATAAAAGAAGATAATTATCTCCACTTCCCATGGTTACTGCTATGAGGACTGGATGGTGTAAAGCTTGTGAAGTAGTCAGAGGTAGGTCTAGGAGTGAGCATTCATAAATTGTGAGGGAGAATGATGAATTTCTACACTTAAGAGTAGCAGAGAGCCATTATTTTCCTTTGTATACTAGCAGAGATTTGACTTGTTAGATTGACAATTTTTACTCTGACCTCTTTTTCCCCTGGGAAAGATTCTATTCTTGACTCAGGTCTCTATACTGTCACTTGGCATTGATGGCCAGGAGACTGTTTCCTGGCAGTTTGATAGGGCAAGTATTGGCTCTTCCCGATTCTAAGGCTTTGCATGTTTAGCACAATCCATGGACACCACATGAGCCCACCACACAGTCCAGGGACCACGATGATTGGCCTTGGGTGACAGCTGATGGAAATCTTGCTGAAATTGACAAAGAAAAACCAATGGTCACCAAATATTTCAATTTCTCTTTACTCTCTCTCTCTCTCTCTCTCTCTCTCTCTCTCTCTCTCTCTCTCTCTCTCTCTCTCTCTCTCCCTCCCTCCCTCTGTGTACACTGGTACTGGGGCTTGAACTCAGTACTTGTCAGTCAAGGCTATTCCTCTACCAATTGAGCCAAAATTTCCACTTCCGGCTTTTTATCCCCCTGGTGAATTGGAGATATGAGTCTCACAGACTTTGCTCCCTGGATGAAATAGCAATCCTTAGATCTCAACCTTCTGAGTAGATAGGGTTTCTGGCCTAAGCCACTGCCTTCTGGAGCCCATTTCTCTTTAATTTTATTTTTTTCAAACACCTACCTTAGTATGTTTACATCAGTTTTATCATGATGTCCACACTTGTCTCAAAACTCAGTCTTTTTGCCTCAGCCTCCTGTGCTCTGGGATTACAAATGTGTACCATGACATTCAGTTTCTTACTTTATTTTTTACTATGCCTTTTTTTTTTTTGATAATTGCCTTTGAATTTAAGGCCTCACTTGTTCAACTGGCACTCTAGCACATGAGCCATGCCTCCATCCAGGCATTTTGCTAGTCATTTTAGAAATGGATTCTCATGGACTTGTCTGCCCAGGCTGGCTTTGAACTCTGATCCTCTTGTCCTCAGCACCCTAAGCAGCTAAAATTACAGGAATTAACCTCAAATACCTGTCTGTCTTTTTCTTTTATTCATAAGACTATATGTTATCATTTTTTTTCAGAGCTGCTGCAAAGAAATGTTCAAACTGGACACTGCACCTTTCTGTGGTGACTATGAATTATCCTTAGTGTCTAGAAAGACGACCTTGAAATCTTTCATTAAGTCAAATACATATTGTCACATACCCATGTATTTTTACTGTCAGGAAAAATGTTACTCTGGCAACGGGTTTACCACTTTCTTCCCTGCAGCTCGTGATTCAAGCCTGCAATAAAAACCATTATAACCATCACTAGGTTCCTGATTCTTCTCCCAGTATACTACCTATCTCTCATCTGTACCTCTCCCAGGCTAACTGCTAAATCTAGGGGACTAGCATCTTCTCAATAGTCACTGAAATCACGTACCTATAATCCTACCTACTCAGGAGGCTGAGATCTGAAGATCACTCTTTTGCAGTGGTATGGACAAACAAATCCTGAAGACTTCTTTTAATTTAAATTTTGTTGTAAAGATGATATATAGAGAGGTTACAGTTACATAAGTCAGTTAGTTGGCATATTTATTTTTGAACAGTGTTACCCCCTCCCTAATTTTCTCCCAGATTTACCCTCCAGATGACCCTCCCCCCTGAAGTTGTATAGTTCATTTCCAACATATTGTCTACTTAGTATCACTGCTGAATTGGTTCACCCTTAGTCTCACATTTCTGTTGTTCCCCTCCCCCTCCCCAAATCAGATAAACTTATATACAAGAAATCAAAAACTGTGACAAAAAATAAACTGAAGGAAAAAAATAAAGAAAAAAATTAACTGCAAACAGTACAATAAAAAATTCACTTTTAAATAGGGATACAGGTGGACTCGTTGCAGCAATGAGATGTACAAGACGTTATGTTGAAAAATGAACTTTACAACTTTGGCGGAGAGGGAGGGAGGGAGATGGGAAGGGATGGGAAGGGGAAACAAAGGAGGAGGCAACAATGCTTGATAAGAAATGTACTCATTACCTTGCTCATGTAATTGTAACCCCTCTGTACAGTATTTTCACAATTAAAAAATCATGTTTCCATTTCTTGGAATTCATTTCAATTACCTTCATTTTATATGATCATATGCATATAACTATTGAGCTCTTGTGATCCTCTCGTGAGAATATCCTCCTTTGTTCTCACTGTGTGAATCTTTTTTGTATATGTTTTTATTGTAAAAATATGATACAGAGGGGTTACAATTAGTAAGGTAATGAGTACATTTCCTATCAAGCATTGTTACTTCTTCTTTGTTTTTCCCTTACCATCCCTTCCCTCCTTACCTCCCCAACTCCTTCCTTCCCCCAGTTGTAATATTCATTTACAACATAGTATCTTGTACATCTCATTGTTACAATGGGTCAACCTGTATCTTTATTTCAACTTTTTGTTATTTCCCTTCCCCTCCCCAAATTTTATATATATATATATATATATATATATATATATATATATATATATATATGATGCAGGGCACTGGAATCAAATACAGTGACAACAGGGGTTATACCATAGGGGGAGAACATACAAAAGAAACAAAAAAATTACATGGTATATTATAAATACATTAAAAACAATAGCACGGAAGATAAACCACTTGTGTCCCTATCTATCTTGGGGTTCACTTCACTTAGCATCATCTTATATGGTCATATGTACATAGCTATTGACATTTTCTGCTTGTCCTAGACATATACTAGTTATTGCAAATAAGTGAAACCATGGGACCTATGTTTCTTTGGGCCTGGCATACTTCACCTTCACAATATAATGTTTTGAATCTTTTAGAGTGTTGTTTAGTTAATGATGTCCAAGTATAGTTATTTGTCTTTTACTATACATTGGATTTACTTGAAGATTTATAGATATATTCTAGTTATATTGAGGGAAAAGTGAGAGAAACTATGCAGCCTATGTTTCTTTGGGTCTGGCTTTACTTGGCTTAATATAGTTTTTTCAGACTATCATTTCTTTATGAATAGGGGAATGGCATTCATTCTGATGGAAGCAAAGAATTTCATTGTGTGTGTGTGTGTGTGTGTGTGTGTGTGTGTGTGTCTGTGTGTGTGTATACCAATGAGGGGCATCTTGGTTGATTCCATATCATAGCTATGGTAAACAATGCTATAACAAACATGGCTGTGTTGGTGGCTTTCATGCAGCCTGGTTTGTGGTCATTGGGTAAATGCCCAGGAGTGGGATTGCTGGGTCATAGGGAAGCTCTGTTTAGTCTTTTATTTTTTTTGACTATAAAGGCTCACACTAGCTTTCTTGGTAATGAATGCTATAAACTGAGTCGGGTAATAGCTATACTTACTATAAATAGATATACTTCTTTATCAGAACCCTTTGAACCACATTGATAAATGATTACATTTAATGTATATGATTATCAATAAAGTGTATAAATTATCAATGAAGTTAGTTTTATGAAACTCAATCATGAATAGCAGGGCTTTTAATGCACATCTAGTTATATAATATTAGTTATATCATATTAACTCAGCCTCTGAAGAGCCACAATGACCCTCAGGGTAAAGAGAACATTGCATTTTTCTTGACATCATTTTCAGTCTGTCCCAGTAAAGAGAGCCCAGAGGCTCCAGGCAGTAAGATGCAGATAAACTGTACTTAGAGCTGCCAGGAAAATATGGTGGATAATCAGCTAGATTCCAATTTCTGATCAACAGCAACTAATTTTAGTCTGATTTTTGTCCCATGTACTATATGGAGCACATTTATATTAAAATATATTTGTGCATCTGAAATTCAAATTTAACTGGGCATCCTGTATTTTTATTTGCTAAGCCTGGTGACTTTTCCAGCATGCCATATTATCACTCATATGTGGAAAGATTTTCTTTTGAACATGTTTTGCATTTTATGATGCCATTCTCATGGAAAATTGGAAGCTATATTATATACTGAAAATAATGTAGATTGTTGGAGTGAATCAGACCTTGATTTTAAACCCAAATTTGCTTCCACACTCTGAAAGTTTGGCCAAATTAACTAAACATCTTTGAAAAAGGAAGATACTGATGTCTAACTTAAGTGTTAGAAAAGAAGTGGCAAGAGAATATTGGGCATTTCTCAGTATAATTCACTGTTTCTTTACCCACTGCAACCCTCCTATGATGAGTGGGATCTGTATTTCAACTGTCAGAAATTATCTAATGTTGGCACTTGGAAAGGGGGCAAAGCAGCTCCTGGTCAGCATTAACTCTGGTTCTAAAAGGGAGATGGGGCCTTTCTCATAATTATCCACACTCTTGATTTTGGTGAAGAAGCAGGTGTTGTAAGCATGGTAGAAAGAAATGGAAATGTCATTTCTTCTGTCTCCACTCCCCAGATCATCTTCTGATGAGAGCAAATAGCCTTTCTTAAGAACAAGAAGGGAAGGCCAAGATTCTAATCCAATATAGGCTTCTTTATTCTATTCCATATTGTCCTAATTGGTCACCCAAAGTGAGTTTCATTTCAATATATGTAAAAGATAATACTCTTCTTTTCCTTTCTGACTTTCTTTAACCCATCGTCTGCTTTCTTTGCTTCCTATTTGTGGCTGGTGCTGAGATCATGTTGGATTGTAATCTAGGCATACTCATTTCTGAATAACTGCAGGAAATTGAAAGTTATTTACATTTGAAAAAGTAGGCTGTATAAAGGACTTTGACCATTTTCACCCTTATTCATTATTTCTGTTGACCTTCCTCCCTCCCCCTGATTAAAAAAAAATCACAACAAAATACTCCCTTGAACAACTAATATATGGTAATAAAAAAGCATTAGAAAGTAAATAATAGATCATACTGGACATTTACAATCAAATAAAAAGAACTCTCCAGAGAAGAGGAGAAGAGGGAGACATTGAGACATACAAAGAACAAAATTAAAAATTAAAGATTCTAAATTCTTTCTTCCTTTCTTTCCTTCTTTCTTCCTTTCTTTCTCTTTTCTTTCATTCTTTGGGCTTGAACTCAGGGCCTAGGCTCTGTCCCTAAGCTTTTTCACTCAAAGCTAGAGTTCTATCACTGTGAGCCATTGTTCTACTTGCAGTTTTCTGGTGGTTAATTGGAGAGTAGAGTCTCACTGTCATATTTATATGTCCTCTAAACACTGCTTGAGGCATTATAGGAAATGAGAAAATTACTCCATCTTCATGGATCCAAACAAAGTTTTGCTGGGACTATAAAACAATATGACATGGGCTAAGATGGCCTGGCATTCTGGAACCTTAGTGCAAACAGAAGATAATTTGCAATTTACACAGCTTTTTGGATGCTATTTAGACAAGCTTTGGGACTTGGTCAGTTTTCATTAGCTTACTGACTTTTCTCCTATCTCTCCCTTTCTCTAGCTATTTTAGTCTTCCTCCTCTTTTCTAACTCACTTGATTGAAGAGCACACAATTATCACAATTCTATTTTTCTCTTAATAACAAACTGCTAACCATCTAAAACAAATTTTAGAGAGGCTAGAAACACTTCTTTTCTAGGAAGCCAATGGTCTGGATGTATACCAGATCTTTTTATGATTTCACTCCTTGGCTTATTAGGGTTAAATGCCCCATCAGTTCCCAAATTTGAAGGAGAGAATGTGCTTCAACAGGTCACTCATTGATCTTCCTGAAGTGGACAAGACAGGAGGCAAGAATCCACTGAAACGTTGATCCCAGATGGATTTCTTTCTGCAGGAAGGGATCCAAGTTTTTATTTTTAGTGTTGCTTAAGGTACTCAGAGAGGGAGAGGGAGGGGCGGGGAGAGAGAGAGAGAGAGAGAGAGAGAGAGAGAGAGAGAGAGAGAGAGAGAGAGAGAGAGAGAGAGAGAGAGAGAGAAAGAGAGAGAGACAGACACTCAGACAGACAGACAGAGACAGAGACAGAGAGACAGAGAGAGACGGAGACAGAAACAGAGACAGAGAGACACACACACACACACACAGAGGTGAGTATTAATGAAAAAACTAAATAACTCTCTGAACATGAACCCATCATCTGAAAAACAGAAGCTAATTTTGAATTATTAAGGGAGGCTGGATCACAACTTACCACTGAGAAATAGAGGAAGGGAAAAATGGTGTTTGGGAAGTCCAATTATTTCTGAACCAGAGACAGTCTTATTAAGTTGGGCAGAAAATTAATTAGGCTAATTAGAAAACCTCATTGGAATTCAGCAAGGAGTTATGAGAGGAAACATGACAATACTGGATGTACTGGGAGAGGGAGAAGGTTCTGGAGAAAGTGAAATGAGTTTTTCAGCCACCAATTGGAGGGTGGTTCGTCTACATTGTGGTTGATCATGGGGGTTGCTTCTGAAGGAAGAGGGCTAATTTTTATGGACTTTCTGTTTCCACTGTGGGTCATCAGTGGGTAGTAAAATGTCTAATGTATGTTATAAAGAGGGGGGGAGAAAGAAAAACCCTAAGATTTATTCTGAGGCTTCAGTGGGATTTTATATTTATTTTTGGTATTTCCGATATGCTGGTTCATCAGCACAGTGCATTGTTAAAAAGTGCTGGGTGGGTGTTTTTTTCCCATCTTCACGGATTTATGGAGTCTTTAAAACATCTGTTCCGTTCTGATTCCCCTGCTTAGTACAAAGACGTCATCAGGGGAAGCGCCCCTCAGCCCTGGGTTTAGAGCAGTAATAAAGACCCCGTGCTGAGGCAGGCTGTGGGCTTTACAAGCTAGGACACACGGTGAGTTTCTGTCCTTGGGAAGAGACTTGTGGTTTCTGGGCCCTGCAGCACAAATGACATTGGAGAGTGTTCAGAGAGGTTCCAAAACCTCATTGTGGGGTTCACAGGTTTTCAACAATAGGCTCAGGATCACTGACACCAGGGAGACAGATGCATTCACAGTATAAAATGGGTTGCTATGGCCTCTGTCCAGGGTGATGGAAAAATTATCACTCCTCTTGTACGTCCCTAATGAAGTGACCAGTTTCATCCAAGAACTCCCAGGAGAGGAGCCTTCCTCACTGCCAGGGGATGGATTGATTATTTTTGTGGCTTGTATAGGTCTCTGGAAAATAAGGGCAAATCCATCAGGATAAAGAGAATCTTTAAACAAACATTTTTCCATGTCACTTGGAACTGATGGTGGAGTAAATCAGAGACCCCTTTGAAAGGGCCAGGAAGGAAGATCTACAATCAAGAGGTCAGCACCTAGTATGTGGTGAGACTTTTTTCCACATACCCACTGTCCTCAGCGGTCACAGCAGTCTGGTGCAGGGAGGAATGGTTCCATCCTTCAGGTGACCTGACAGAGTCAGTGAAACTCACACTTAACCAAAAGAGGAAGTGGAAATTTGAACTGAAGTACTAGGAATTGAATTTCCACATATACATTTATCTGATGTAGCCCTAATTCTCAATGTAATGGCTTATGAAGAACTACTGGGAGTTCATTAGGATTAAATGTAGACATGAGAGTGGGGCTTTCATGATGAAATAGGAAAGGAAAGGAGAGATATCCCTTGTCAAGATGCTGAAAAGATTACTGTCTCAAGCCAGGAAGACAGGCCCTAACCATGATGGCTCATGCCGCCATCTTGAACTTGTATCCTTCCTAAGTATGAATAGATAATACGTTTACCCATCCATCCTTCTATCCTACTGTTCAAGCCATCCGGTCTGGGAAATTTAGTTTTGTTCTGGCTCCCTGTACTGACTACCAAGTCATTTTTTTTGAAGTCCCAGGAAGTTAACTTCACCATACTCAGACCTCAGGTGATGCCACAAGGAATTAGGAGCACGCAATTCTTTGCCTAAGTTCTTTTCTAGGTCAATTTAGAATGATCTAGGTTCTTGTGTGGGTCAATATATCAACCTTGAAGGGAACCCTTAGAAAACTTCCTGTGCTTCTAAGAATATATTGATTTTCCTGTTTTCCTAGACCAAGGTCTGATTTTCAAGTACCCTTGGGGGAAGAATTAAAAGCTCTTGCTCACAGGACATGTAGGTGAGCTATTAGGGAACAGGAACAAAAGTATGTCAAGAGTTCAGAATTCTAAGTGTCCTTCATCACTTTGGCAGTGTAGGACACAGCCAGATGGCTTCACAGACTCCCTGTGGAACAGGGGAATGTTAGAGATACATGTTAGAAAATTGTGACCCAACCTTGTGGGGCTGACACTGGGCAGTCTGCTCAGCCTCTCCAAGGCCCAGCAGGTAAGGTGGCCTCCTGGCTCTTCCTTGACATGGGTCTCTTCCGTGGCCATCCTTTTCCAATCATTAGGTTTGCCTGTCAAGCTGAGCCAAATAACGAGACAGGAGTCAATTAGTTCTCCCCAATAGACTGTTCCCCTGTCTATTCCTAGCCTCCCAGGTGACCCCATTATGATAATAGCTCAGCCTGGCTGCTCTCAGAACAGGCCTGATGGAGGAGTGAGAGCTTCCTTCAAATGTGAATTACAGAGAGATTGGCAGACTATGGCTCTGTTCCCTGCTGGCTCTGGACAGGAGCCTTCTGCCTCCCCATTGTCACCACTGAGCGATGCCATGTGCTTATTCATACCGCATGCTGCTGGCATCCTGGGAACATCCCATCATGCCATTCATTCCAACAATGGGCTTAGGACTGCTGACACCAGGGAGACAGGTGGATTCAGAGGACAAAATGTGCTGCTATTACTCTGGCTTCCTCGCTCTGAGCTCAGTGTTTAGAGCAGATGCCCATTTTATGTCCTCAGGTAGATGATGATGTTCATCACCCCAGACTTTGATAAGGATAACTTTATATAAAATCTAGGCAGCTTGACTGCAAAACTATGGGACTGAAGGATTATTAACATGTCATTCATCAGGATATTTAATTCAGTACTTTAGTCTTTGCAAAACTTTGGTCATGTTAGTACCCAACACAACCTCAAAAAAAGTTTTAGTGTCGTAATTGATGAGAGTCTCAATATTTTTCAAAGACAGCATCATCCTCAAACTCTAATGAATATTTTTCTTCTCGTGTTCATCCACTATTCATTGAATCAGGGTGAGTAGTTGAAAAGTCGTTAGTTATATAATATTTTAAGTCAAGACTACAGCAAAATTTTGAGATAATTTGAAACGCAGAGATTAAATTCCTATCACCTGTGATAAGCTATTCAGTTAAGAGGATTATATTATCCAAGTGATTTATAGCCTTGGACAAATTACTTTGTGTTCTGGGATTGATAAAATCCACATACATCTGAATCTGGAATGGGAAGCTGGAAAGCTCTCAGTCTCTCTCATTTTAGGGCTCACATTACTCTGCTTTCAATTCATACGCAAATCTTTTTGATTTTTTTTTTGTCAGGGCTTAATGGCTTCCTTTTCTTCTCCATTCTGTAAGCTGCTTTATATAGTGGATGTCTCTGTAGTTCTGGGATAATTTATTATTTAATTATGTAACCATTACATAACTCTTCAGTGTTAGCCTTCACTGTTTGCGCTGTTTTTAATGTAACTGCTACGGAGGCCCGTAAGTTTTATTTATTGTTTCCATTGTGGAGCAATAATTATGTAAGTCTGCAATTCTGCAACTATTATTTCTATTTGTTTAATTACATAACTATCACAATATTAAGCCTCTAAAACATTTGGTGATAGATTTATTGGGAAGATGCTAGGCGACAGCAATAATAATGATGTATCAGGGTAATAATAAAACTAAATAATAGTATTAATATTAATATTAATGGCAATAATGGTAATAAGCAGCAGCATTACCACTTGCTCTGCCTTCGTGCTGTATTTGGTCTCTTTAATGGGTTCTTTCCCAAGTCTCTGTGGTTCATTAGCTACGTAACATTTGGTACTCAGCAGTGAGTACAACCTCATTTCCAGACTTTACCTGGCAAAAGTATGCTTAGTAGACTGCCAGATGGAATGGGTCTGTTTTGTCTTTATATATAAGATGTGGGATAAGGCTTCTTTTTTCTCCGTGTCACCTGGATGGAGTACTCTATGTTGAGAGACACAGATGCTGTAGAATCTCAAGCCCCTGATATGTGTTTGGGGTACAGGTGTTGTATGGTCTATTGGCTGTTATGGTGGGAAGAGCATGGGGCTTGAACACTCAGATCTGGATTAAATTATGCCTCTTCCACTTGGTGGGTGATCTTGAGCAAGTAACCTAACCTCTCTGGGCTATAATTTTCTCCTGCTTCAATTGGGGATAGCATTACAACACAATCATAGTTACACTGCAAGGCTATTGTTAGAATCAAATACCATAATGGGTACATCGAGTGATTTGCTGTGCAATTGTGCCTGTTGGTAACTATTGTTTTGGAAGGATGAAAAAGAAGAGCCTGACTTGAAGTTTCACCTTTCTGTGAAATACTTTGCTTTAACATCAACTCCTGACCAAAAGCTTCCTCTTGCAAACCCCAAAAATAACTTTGACAGTAAAAGAACTAATGTTTTACAGTCAGTGATCATGGTGTGGGAGATATTAGTTATATTTCCTGATTTAATCAGGATAGCCATTCTAAAAGAGAGCAAAGAATACAATTACCAAGGGGAGGAAATTGAGGCACAGAATGATGAAGGAGCTTGTCATAATCTTCAGAACTCATAGGTATCTGTTTCCACCCATTTGGCCTCAAACTATACTATACATTCTTCCCAAATCTGTATACCAGCAGCTTAAAGTAGCCATGTGTTACATGCAATGTACATTATATAAAAAAGTGAATATTGTAGCTTTAGGGTAGGGATGGGAAGGGGAAAATGGAGGATAACAAAGGAAGGAGTGACATTGACCAAGCATTGTACTTACAACCTGACTTAGGGAATTGTAACTCTTTTGTACAACTATATAATAATAATGATGATGATGACAATGATGACGATGACGTCGACAACGATGATGATAAAGCTATATGAATGTTGCCCCCAACGTGAAAAAATCAACTTCTTCCTTCCCCTTCTGTCTCTCTGCAAACCATTCTCCAGAGAGTAACCAGTCTGAGCACCTGAAACTACAAACCAGAAGATGCAAAGATGGCTTATATCTGCAATTCTAGCTCTCCGGGAAACTGAAGAGATTTGTAAGGTTGCAAAAGAAACAGCCTGGAGAGAAAATGGTAGACCCTACCCCAATATAACCAGAGCCAAACAGCTGAAGCTGTGGTTCAAGAGGCCAGTCACACTTTGAGCAAGTGTGAGGCTCTGAGTTCAAACCCCAGTATCCCCCAAACAAAATACAAATCAGGTACATTGTTGTTCTTTTAAACCTTTCCAATTCAATTCTACTGTTTTTAAAATAAAGACTACTTGCCTGGTGCCAGTGGCTCACACTTGTAATTCTAGCTACTTGAGAAGCTAAATGGCCAGGCCCTGAGTTCAAGCCTCAGGACTCGCACAACAAATAAATGACTAAATAAATAAATAAATAAAGCCCAATTAATATGTGCCAATGGAAAGTAAAGTCAATTTACTGTCTAGCCTAAATCAAGATATATTTGTGATCTGACCCTTGCTCATGATTCCAAATTTTTCTTGTATTCATACACTGCCAAATTCATTCCTTGGCCATGCAGAGATCTACTTCATCTCTCCTAGGACTTTGCATTCATTTCCTCTTCCTGGAATTATTTCTACTTTCTCATCTTATATGCCTCAGTTTATGCATAAAACCATCTGAGAATTTCTCTGAAAGTTCTACTTTAATGAATCCCAGCCACATGTTGTCATTCATTAGTAAATGTTCAGTTTGTTTCATGTATTACCTGTATTATCTACGTAGTTGCTTTTCTTCTTTTCTAGTCACTGGTGTGTGTGTGTGTGTGTGTGTGTGTGTGTGTGTGTGTGTGTGTGTGTGTGTGTGTATGTGTGTGTGTGTGTGTGTGTGTGGTAGGATATAATCCTCAGCATGTCAGGACATGTATCTTGATTCTTCACAATCCCACCCTTATACATGGCCCAGACTAGACATTCAGGAAATGCTTTTTTGAAGAAACAATGTCCACATGCTTTTGTGTGATCCTACATGTCCTTAGGGATCAAATAGTTCATGTGCAATGAACAGAAAAAGAAGGATACATTTTCTCATGAGATATCACTGATAAGTATCCATGAATAGTGTAACACCCATCTTCAAAAACAGATCTGGCTGGGTGCTGGTGGCTCATGTTTGTAACCCTAGTTTTTGGAGAAGCTGAGATCTGAGGATGGTTTGAAGCCAGCCTGGACTGGAAAGTCCACAAGACCCTTATCTCCAATTAAACACCAAAAAGCTGGAAGTGGAGATATGGCTCAAGTGGTAAAGTGTTAGCCTTAAGCAAAATAAGTTCAAGGATAATGCCCAGGCCCTGAGTTCAAGCCCCAAGACTTGTGTGTGCGCGCACACACACACACACACACACACACACACACACACAAGCCTAGTTCTAGAGGAGGGTATCTGGGTTGTTGCAGATGAGAAGTAATGAGAAAACAGGTTTGTGATGTGGTCGGATGAGGTAAAGTGTGTTAGGTAAATTAATAGATTGCCAAGGAATGAGAACACTATGCGGTATTCAGGCAGGGAGAAAGGTTTATTTTCCAAACTGCTGGCTGGCCTCTGTTCAAGTTCAAAGCCCAGGCAGCAGGGGAAACCACCCTGTGCCAGGACTTACCAAGGCCAGGGGCAGGAAGAAGGTGTGTCCGCACTGGATGAAGACGTGACGTGGGGGGGGGAGGGGAAGGGGGAAGTGACTGCCTCCAGGTGTGCCCTGACAGTTGGTACTGGGCGGAGACTTAGCCAAGAGGAGGGAGGCGTCTAGCTCTACTTTCCCAGGGTAAAAGTTACCAAGAGGGCATGGGAAAAAGGATGGCTATACTACCTGCCCCTGAGACACTGAGGCAGAGGCAGCCCTCATCACTGAAAAGACACGAGAGGTCAGGGCTGAGGTTCCCACCTGACATTTGACTGAGAACTCTGGGACTCAAAACAATCACCTTTCCACCAGCTAGACAGCAGGCATCAATTCTGCCAAGAATAGCTTTCCTTTGTACAATTATCAACCAAAGAAATCAGACAGACTAGCCTCCATTTACTGCAGTTATTATTTAATTGAAGCATTTTCCTTCTTAGGATATATATATATATATATATATATATATATATATATATATATATACACACACATATGTTTATATGTATGCATGTACGTATATATCTGATTTCAAAATATTACTGACATTATTTATACAATTGTGTTCTCCTTACACTATTTTTCATCCGGTTGGACTTTCCTCATTCTCCCACACCCCATTTTAGTCTCTGCCACACAAATAACATGGCATGTAAATATTCAGATCTAGCACTCTTTGTGCTCCTTCTTTCTTTTTCCTGTTTCTTTTTTTGTTTCTTTTTTATGGTAAAGGTGATGACCATTGAGTTTACAGCTACATAAGTAAAGTAATGAGTACATTTCTTTTTGAACACTGTTACCCTCTCCTGCATTTTCTCCTGTTTTTCCCTCACTCTCCCCTCCCAAGTTGTAAAGCTCAGTTCCAACATAGTTTCTAGTGAGTGTCATTGCTGCGTTAGTTTATACTTTGTCCTGCTGTTTATGTGATTCCCTTTCCCTTCCATGGATCAGATAAACTCATATACAAGACAAAGGATACAGAAAACTAAAACTGACAACAACAAAAATTAGAAATAACTGCAAACAGAACATAATAAGAACTTCCTGCTTCCCATTCTTAGAGTTCATCTTATATACTTCATTATATATGGTCATATGTACTTAGTGATTGGGCTATTATGATCCCCTGTAAGAATATCATAGACATTTTCTAGTTAATATAAATGAGGGAAATCATGCAACCTACATTTTGGGGGCTTGGCTTGTTTCATTTAATATAATTTTTTCCAAGTCTTTCCATTTCCTTATGAATGGGGCAATATCATTCTTTCTGATGGAAGCATACAACTCCATTGGGTATGTATAACACAATTTTTTACATTTTATTGTAAAGATGCTGTATAAAGGGGTTACAGTTACATGAGTAAGATAATGAGTACATTTCTTGTTGAGCATTGTTACCCCCTCCTTTGCTGTTCTCCCATTATCCATCCCCCCTTACGCCTCCCCCAACTGAAGTTGTAAAGTTCATTTCCAATATACTGTCTTGTGGGTATCATAGTTGCAATGGGTCACCCTGTGTCCTTGTTTCAGCATTTTGTTATTCCCCTTCCTCTCTACAAATTAGACAAATGTATTTAGAAGGTGCAGGGTACCAAAATCAAATACAGTGCCAACAAGGGATATACCATAGTGGGGAGAACATACAAAGGAAACAAAAATAGATCACATAGTACATTAAAAACAACGATGACAAAGGAAGATCTCTTGTTCATCTGCTGAGGGGCATCTGGGTTGGTTCCATATCTTAGCTATGGTAGATAATGCTGCAGCGAACATGGTTGTACTGATAGGGTTGGTGTGGGCTTATTTGTGGTTATTTGGGTATATGCCCAGGTATGAGATTGCTGGGTCATAGGGAAGTTCTATGTTTAGTCTTTTGAGACACCTTCATCCTGCTTTCCAGAGTGGCTGAACAAGTTTACACTCCCACCAACAGTGTAGTATAGGGTTCCCTTCTGGCCACATGCCCTTCAGCATCGATTGTTACTAGATTTCTTGATAATGGCCATTCTAACTTGTGAGAGGTAGAATCACAATGTCACAATGTGGTTTTGACTTGCATTTATTTTAAGAGGTAGAATCACAATGTCACAATGTGGTTTTGACTTGCATTTATTTTATGGCTGAGATATTAAACGTTTCTTCATGTGTCTATTGGCCATTCTTATTTTCTCTTCAGAGAAGTTTCTATTTAAGCCTTTAGCTCACTTATTAATCAGGTGGTTGTTTCTTTGAAGATTTGTTTTGGGGAGATTTAATTTTTTGAGCTCTAAATATATTTTAGATATGTGACCCTGGTCTATGGGCTTTCTATTTATCTTGCTAGCTATGTCCCTTGCCATGCAGTTTAATGCAATCCCATTTATCCAGACTTTCTTTGATTTGTTGTGTTTCTGGGTCTTTATTAAGAAAGTTTCGACCTGTGCCAAGGAGCCCTAGTGTTTCCCCTATTCTTTCCTGTATTATTTTCAGGGTATCTGCTTTTACCTCGAGGTCTTTGATCCATTTGGAATTGATTCTGGTTCAAGTTGATATATAAGGATCTAATCTTTGTCCCCTTTCTAATTCCCATTTTTCTTTTCCTTCCCCTTGGCAAGGCTATTCTTTTGCTTTTTTCTTAGTAACTTTGTTACCATAACTCTTACCTTCCTTAACAGTCTTTGTTGTCATGTGATTTTTCACTTTTTCACTAAAATGATCAAGTGGAAATCAATTAACTATTCAAGCCATCTTTCTGCATGTGTTTTCTTTTGTATCCACAGCCATGAGAAAGGCAGTCAGTACCATGTAAAAGTTAATAGGTTCCAGGTCTGAAGATTCTGTTTCCAATTTGTGACCTACTAATTGCCCAAGGCAACTTATTTAAGATGCTTCCTTCATCTCCAAAGAGAGTTGGATCTCCTTACCTCATAAAATGTTCGCAGCAATGCTTGCGTGGGGTCCAGCTAGCTGGTGTCCAGCTATATCTTTCTCTCCAGTTCAGTGTCAGCAGCTTAAAGGAGTTGTTTGAGTACTACCCACATCCCAAAAGATCAACCCCATTTTTCTCCTTGTCCCTTATTCCAAGCTATTCTCCACAGAGCAGCCAGCCTAAACACTTGAAAATACAAATCCGGTGCCATTACAGTTCCTTTAAACCCATTAGCTATACATTATGGACACAACTAAAATCCTCCTCACAACATTCCTGTTGAAATACTAATCCATAATGAGATGACCTTAGCAGATGGGACCTTGGGAAGGTGATCAGGTATAGGTAAGGTCCCTGGCATGGAAGTCCTATCATGGGATGGTATTTTTATGATAACAGACTAGAATCATGGGAGAAAATATTTGCCAGCTATTCATTTGACATGGAATTAATATCTAGAGTATATAAAGGATCCCAAACATTAAATATCAGAAAAAATAATCCAATAAATAAATGAGCAAATGCATGGGAAAAAGTTTAAAAGAAAAACTACTTAATCAATAAATAATAAATAAATTTGTCTTAAGCCATAAAAGAAATACAAATCAAAACAACAATGAAGGGCTGGAGAGAAGGCTCAGGTGGTACAGCACCAACCAGTCTAGCCAGCTGGAGGCATGGAATTCAAGCCCCAGAACTACACACTCACACCCACACCACCCACCCCCTTACACCTAAAGCAGATTCCATCTCACTACACACTCACACCCACACCACCCACCCCCTTACACCTAAAGGAGATTCCATCTCAAAACAGTCAGAATGGCTGTCATCAAAAACAAACAAACAATAAACGCTAGTCAGGATGTGGGTGTTCAAAAGGGCCCTATACATTTCTCTTGGAGACATAAGTTAACACATTTTAGAAATGTTTCACAAACAACTGAAAATAAACTGCCATGTGATCTAACTGTATCACTCCTGGGTTTATCCCCAAAGGAATAAAATTGGGCATACAGCAGAAATGATGGCACACCCTTGTTTACTGCAGCACTGTTTACAATATCCAAGCCATTGAATCAGCCTAGGTCCCTATCAACAGGTGGCTAGACAAAGAAAACCATAGATAGATAGATAGATGAGTATAGATAAAGGATATAGAGATAGATAATATAGAGACAGAGGTCATAGAGTTAAAGATAGGGATGATAGAGTTTTATTCAGCCATAAAGAAGACTGGTATGTCATTTACTGGGAAATAGATAGAAATTAAGACCATCATGTTACATGAAAAATGACAGATTCCAAAAGATAAATATTAGATTCTCTAATATATTTGTGTGTGTGTGTGTAAGTGTGATTTTTGTTACAAGGACATAAGAGAAAAAGATACACTCTTCGGTTGTAAAGGAGAGAAGATATAAAGAACAGTCATGGAGATAAATACGATCAAAATGTATTCTATGTATGTATAAAAATGTCAAAATGAAACCTTTCCTCTGTATAATTAATATACACTAATAAAATTGAATTGGCAATGGAAAAAAAGAAAATTCTGCCTTTTAAACCCCCATTTATAATGTCTAATGTTGTAACAGTCTGTCCTGACTAAAGCACCATGTGAAATGCTTGGTAATTTCTCAATACATTTGAACTGATTATTATTATTAGAAGTAGTGATAATGACTGGCATTTCTAATACTAATAGCACCATAAGAGAGCAAGTCATGGTCCCCAATCTATGGGCTCAGGCCCCAGCATAGTATTGTCTAGATAAATAACATGCCGTAGATATTTTGATGTAACCTGAAAATTTTCACTTGCCTTTATGTATCATGCTATAAAATGATTTAAGCAATCTTTTTTTTTCCATTGAAGAAGAGTAAAAATTCTAGAGGTGGTAGGTGGTCTTGATACCCAAAATAGTTGGTAAGCATTAAAAGAAGTTTTCAGATACAAAGCCAGACATGTACCTTGTGTTCTGACAGCCAGCTGAGCGGCTGGCGGTGAGGGTAGAATGGCTTCCTTTCTGATGCAGGTGTGCTGATCTTTCTGGGTTCTCTTTCAAGGTCTTCCTAGCTTCTGCATGTCACTCCCAGCTCAGAATCCCCTCTGTAATTTTCCTTCCTATCAGTTCTTATTTTATTCTCCAGTGATTTGATATTTTTAGTTTCTTTAAGGCTAAAAAGTCTCCTACGGAAAGTACTCTTTCAATTAGGGAGAAAAGCACTCGAAACCCTCTCAAGGCTTTATGCTTCTGAAAATGTGAGCAGAGAAATGGCAACGTGACAACAAGATGGGAAGGGAGACAAGGCAGAAGGGAAGACAAAGAAATTAAAGAACAAAAAACAAAAATAGGCAATCAGCAGTAAGTAATTCTCTCGCTATTTACAAAGCATCTTCTGTTTTCTTGTTCTTTTTCTCTAAAAGATCAAGGTATGTTGAGTTCATTAATTTCAGACATTTGGATAATGCTGTTGAAAATGAGCTGCATACAAGCCTGCCTGTGGAACTTATGCCATTCACTCTCTATCATAAATGAGGTAGCAGAGATATTCAAAGCACTGGTGAAGTACTCAAGGTGACAAAAGCATAAGGTACACACACTGTCTGTCCTCTTTCCTCTCAATCCCCCAGGGTGGCTCAGAGAAAGAGTTCCACCTTTGTCACTGACAATTCATAGCATCCCTAACAAACTGGCCAGTGGGGCCACCTCAGGCCCCCAGGCCTTTGTAGATTGCTCACTGCAGGTGGAGGGGAAAGCCTACATTTAAACTGAATGGCTCACAGCTCAGCCACAGCCTTGGCCAGGACAGACAGACCCCTTACACTCAGGGGAAAGATCTGGAGAGATTGTGGTGGCCTGAGTGTGCTTGACACTTGTCCTTCTTCAGGGAAATAAGAGTACTGGGCAACAAGTTCCTTCCAAATGGCCAACATTACTATGTTGTATATTCACTTTTGTTGTTGTTGTTGTTAGTATTGTTGTTGTTGTGTCAGTACTGGGCTTGAACTCAGAGCCTTGGCAGTGTTGTTGCTTAGCTGTTTTTGTTGTTTGTTTGCTCATGGCTGGTCTCTATGGTTTGAGCAGCATCTCTACTTCTGGCTTTGTGGTGGTTAATTGGGGATAAGAGTCTCATAGGCTTTCCTGCTTGGGCTGATTTGGAACTGTAATGTTCAGATCTCAGCCTCCTGAGTAGCAAAGATTACAGGTGTGAGCCACTGGTGTCCAGCTATTCATCTCTTTGTAATTGAATCATTTTTCTAGTTAACCATGCAGCAGGGACTACATCCCCAGTCACCTGATTTTCCTTTTACAAGAAACCAGATGGCCATGCAGGGAGCCCTCCCCTTGGCACAGAAGGTAGAAATGGCAGGGTGTTAGGGTCAAAGGGAAGTTAGGGGCATGTAGTTTCAGCTTCAGTCTAGACCCAGAGGACTCACACAGCCAATCCAGTTAACCCTCTCTCCCTTCCATCTATCAGCTGCCAAAACACTCCAGTTGCAAATAATGAAACACAAGCTTCTGGCTTCCAAGGTCAGTCAACACAGCTTTTCTCGCCCGAGTTCTTCAGTTCGTGTGAGGGGAATTAAGTATTTAGTGTTCATGCCCCAGGGTTATGACCACTTCTGAGACTTGCCTTCCTTGAGTTATAAGTTTTTTCCCTAATAAGAAAAAAATGTACTAAATTAACTCCATAGCCTGTGGGTATCAATGATAGCTTCCACACCCACAAATCCCCAGATTCCGACCCGTGTGAAATCCAATGTGAGCTTCCTGGTGTCTCCTCCTGGTTGTTTTTCTCCTGGTACCTTATCTTGGGTTCCTGGACTGAGTAAGGATGTGGTACTCTGCAGCTTGGCTGTTTAGCTAACAGTCATCAACAACAACATTACGAGTCTCCTAATTCTCTGTAGCCACTGTTTCAACTGTCAAGATCAGATCCATTATATACACAAACATTAACCCAAGCACAGAATATGCAGGGGGAGAATTCCAATGGTGTAACTCCTTAAAACAACTAACTTGCAGTCTAACAAAATGAATACCAAGAAACTGGAATGTGGAGTGTCATGGGGGATGTTACGGGAAATGAATACCAAGAAACTGGAATGTGGAGTGTCATGGGGGATGTTACGGGAAGGAGGTCAAGGGGAGGAAGTAGATGAATAAAAAGAGGAAGATAGGAGAAGGCAGTCATACTATGAATGTACACATGTCAAAATGGAGCTAGGAAAACTGAGGGGATGGGTGGAGCTGGGAGAGAAGGAGGAAATTAATGGAGGAAATAACATTGATCAAGACATGATACTCAAACTGACATGTTGAATTGAAACCCCTTTGGATAACTACTTAAAGACAATAAAATAATATTTTTTATATGAAAGCTTTATCAGAAATCACACACACACACACACACACACACACACACACACACACACACACACACACACAATCAGACACAAAAGGTCTATCGTTTAAGAGACCTGGTCCACGTCTCCTCCTAAATCCAATCCAAAGCATCAGATTCCTTTTATGGTTTTGTCTTTTTTTTTTGTCAGTCATGGGGCTTGAACTCACATCCTGGGCACTCTCCCTGAGCTCTTTCACTCAAGGCTAGCTAGCACTCCACTACTTTGAGCCACAGCACTATTTCTGGTTTTGCGGTAGTTAATTGGAGATAAGAATCTCACAGATTTTCTGCCCTGGCAGGCTTTGAACTGCAATCCTCAGATCTCAGCCTCCTCAGTAGCTAGGATTATAGACAGGCCTGAGCCACCAGCACCAGGCCCAAAGCATCAGTTTTTGTCAGGACACTTTTTTCTTGTTGCTGTTCTATACACTAGACATTCAGCCTCTGAATGATGTCCCCTGACTATTTATCTCATTACCTGGGACTTCCATGAAGCAGTAGGTTCTCTACCCAGGTGCCTAGCAAAATCAAGATGCACTTCCTTGAAGGAACTGTAAAATTAATTTAGAAGCAGCTGTAAAAGTTCTAACACCTATGCCTGGCAATAAAAAAAATGTAGTCTCTTGATACAAGACAGACATCATGGAAAATCTCAAAACCAGGCATCTTTCTCCCTTTATAGCTTTTTATCAATTATGTTACTCTTCTTTGTGACTGCAGTAAAATGTAGTTTGGTATTTATAGGCTTCATTGAGTCAACTGATGTGGACATGGAGTTTTTAGAATCTGGGCTTTGAAGTGAGTCCATTGCAGTGATACAGGTTGGAAATGAAGATGCTAGGGTACCAGGCATGATTGCTTCTAAGTATGAGGAGGGAGATGCCACATCCTTCCTTGGGATATCTCCCGGTGATTGGATCAGCATGCTCTGGGCCTCTAATTCTTTCACTGTCTATTAAATCAGGTAGTAGTTTAATGTATAAGTTACCCTTTGGGGTCATAATTTCTTCATACTTTAGTCAGAGGCACAGATATTTTTGAGATGAGTGATTCTGTTATTGACTGGCAGATAATGAGGCCTTACTTCTAGAGTCATCTCTACTCTGCAGAAGCACCTTAAAACTCTGGGACTAGAGAATATGATTGAGCCCTATATTTCTGATATAGACATGTGATTTTTTTTTGTTAAAACTGATGTACATTATACGTCCAGAAGAGTTTCATAGTGATCATTTCATAGACGCATACAGTATACTGGATCAAGTTCATTACCTCAGATAAGCTCCTTTAAAGATAAGCTCCTTTGGAGCTGCTTCTCTTTGATTTAAAAATATTGGAACAAATTCGTAGATTATTTGGAGAAAGGAGTTATGAACTCCGAGCATGGTGTTTCCTAGGCATTTGCTCTCTCACTTGAGCCATACTTCCAGCCTTTTTCTTGCTCTTCAACCAAAGATTGGGTATTATATTCTTGTCCAGGGCCAGCCTTGAGCAGCCGCAGTCTTGCTACCTAAGATTTCTTTGTAGTTGAGATCACAAATAGACACCACCATGGTTTGTTGGCTGAGATGAGGTCAGGCTCTTTTTTTGTCACAGCTAGTCTATAATCATGATCACTTTATCTCTGCCTCTGGGATTACAGGTGTAGGCCACTGTGCCTAGCAAAATTTAGTAGTGCTATTGAAAGGGGCATAAAATAGTATTTGATTTCTTAAGAATTTAGGAATTAAATATGGCCTGAAGACATGTCTCATACTCCAAAATATTCTATTTTCCACTACTTCCTTCAAAAACAAATTCAAACGTTGTTGTTGGTTGGTTGTCTATCACTGATGAATCTGGTGACCTGAAATATTGAATATCTTATATGCTTTTGGTATCATAATAATTTCTCATGAAAAATAATTGTAATAAAATGAGCTCCACTGTGAGGGGCCTATGGTCTGACAAGACTGGGCAAGTATATGTGTTTTCCAGCCAGGGCATACATGACTATGATGCCATGTGCTGACATTTCAAGTGTGCACTTAAGCAGAATACTAAGATGACTCCTAGTTCTTTCTTGGCTCTCAGATCACAAAGCATCTGAGAACCTCTATGATACAATAACTGAGGTGAATAGATTATAGATCAAAAAGATATTCCTCACAGTTCTGCAGTCTGGGACATCCAAGACTGAGGTGCTCGCAAGTCAGGTCAGGTGAGAGTGTGGTCTCTGTCCCCCAAATGGCATTTTATGGTCACATTTTCCAAACAGAGCACTGTTCCCACATGACAGAATGGATGGAAATACTAAAAATGGTAGCTCTCTGAACTCTTTCTTACTATCTTAGTTTAATTTTAACTTTTTATTGTTATTATAAAGGTGAATTCTCTTTTATAAGAGTGTTAATTTTATCCACAGGTGTATAGTCCTTCTGGCTGAATTAACTTCTAAAAGCTCCTCTTTCCATTACCATCACATTAGTTACTAGTATCCAACAGATAGTATGGCAGAAGAGGAAGATCTATGCTTGTTTCTCTTTTCTTAATATAGCCACATCACATTTACATTTACAAACTTCTCCAAGAGGAAACAGGAAATTGTTATCTTCTGATTTGTCAAACCATTGGACTGCATGCATATATGCTTTGGCTCAGCATCTTCTCAACATTAGCTTCATCCTGTGTGTGTGTGTGGGGGGGGGTAATGTATGAGTGTGCACTGGAACTGGGGTTTGAACTCACAGCCCCAAGCTCTCTCCTGAGCCACATTTCCATCTCTCTCTTTTTGTTTTTTGCTGGTTAACTGGAGATTAGACTTTCACAGAGTAGTCTGCCAACTGGCTTTCAACTGTGGTCTCCAGATCTCAGCCTGTAGAGTAGCTAAGGCCCCGATTCACATTCAAATCAGAAATACATTATTTTTTTTGAGGGGGGGGTCCGGTCGTGGGGCCTGGGCGCTGTCCCTCAGCTCTTCAGCTCAAGGCTAGCGCTCTACCACTTGAGCCACAGCGCCACTTCCAGCTTTTTTTCTTTTTGCTTATGTGGTGCTGAGGAATCGAACCCAGGGCTTCAGGCATGCAAGGCAAGCGCTCTCCCACTGAGCCACCTTCCCAGCCCCCAGAAATACATTATTAATACACACAGGCAACATTGAAAAAGACATCTTTTCCTTGCCTCATCATGTTTTCTCTTTTCACTATCTGTCCATATTCTCTCATGGCTAATAATCTTAGCTATTCAGCATCACACATTTTCTCATCAAATACACGCTACTTACATCCAAAAGTGGTAGGTGACCTGAGTAGATTCGGACTTCAGTTTGTCTGTGTTTCCACTTAGAGTGACTAAGCAGTGAATAATCCTCCTGCCTTTATTACATGGTCTTGGTTCTTGTGCATCACCTTGTCAGCTACGACTGTTGGACAGACCGTACAATTCCCACAAGTGTGCTAAAGCTTGAATTCAATAGTGCTAAGGACTCCCAATTCCTGACATCTTCTGCCATTCCACTTTTAAACAAAATACTCAATAGCTTTGATGCCATTGACTTTGCCTTCTTTCGTTTCTCCAAAATTGCTCTAAAACCAAGCTTAGAGTGCTTAATCGTTCATAAATGTCAGAGGAAACCCCATCTGTTCCAAGAGCCTTCCTTTATCTCAATAGCCTTTATTAAACTTCCCACCCCTCAGGCATTGATTTTTGCCCCCTACAACCTCAATTTCTTTTTCCATAGCCACATCTCAAGGAGAAAGCGGATGTGCTTCTTTATGTTTTTTTCTTTGTTTCCATTTCGGTCTTCCCCTTGAGGAAGTCCGTTCTTATCACTCACACTGACCCTTTACTTTCACAAGACCAACACTTTCTTAGGGAGCCAGAGACATCATTTTCAAAAGTCACTCTACCATAATTCACTTTGGCGGGGTAATAGATATTTTGCCACCTTCTGCTTGCTAGACGAATTCTCCACTTTATATCCTTCCGCCTAAGCCAATAGAGGATCTATTTGCCACATAAGTATTCATGGCTTGCAGAATAAATGAAGATGTCCGATTTCTTGGGTCCAAATATAAATTTTACTTCTGTGTTAAGGTAAAATGGATGATGGCAAAGAACCTTATCTAGAGCTCTTTTTCTACAAGTTGCTGTTAAGGGAGACTTCTCAGAACCCTTTGCTTTGTGGTTCCTAAGGAAGTATTAAACTTAAAGTGAAGATAATTTGCCTCCGCATTCACTGTGACTGTGTCATTAATGAACTGAGTGCCACTGTGGGTTACTTCCTCACTAGTTACTTGTGGTTTTAAAACACACTCACACTCAGATTTCAAGAGAGCTGAGAAAGTCAATTTGATGGAGAAGTCCTGTAGAGGTTTCATGAGAAAATAAGGACACGTCCCCTGCCCCTTTCTCTTCCTCTCCTTCACTGCAACATGTTCTTGGGGCCCAGCAAATAAATCTTTCTCTTGCTGCTTTGTTTCTATGAGATTCGGAAACAATCATTCCAAAGGCAAATGCCTGCCCGGTTGACAGGTGGATCCAGACCCACAAATGGCATCCATTTGTATGTCCTTGGATTATAATTTAGCATCAGCTTCCTTGAGGTGGCTGCTGCTCTACAGCTAATTTATAATTCACAAAGTACAACCAAATGAGTCCTAGAAGCAAATGCAAAATGCCTGCTCTGAAACTTCATGCATCTACTGTGGTTAATTCACTTAGTTTTGTTAATTCACTTAGTTTGTGGTTTGATATCAGGTCACTTTTTGCTGTGTATAACATCATTTTTGTAGGGAAGAGGATAAGGTGCTTTTTCTCTGGAGGCAGACTCTTCTTCTGAGTAAAAACACACAAAAAAAATGAAGTTCTGGTGATTTTTCAGAAAGTAGAATTCAACATAAATATGAAGGGGATAGCTGGTCATATTAGATATTCTTGCTTAATAAAGCCCCAAAAGATAAGACTTGCTCCCACACCTCCATCTCCCGGGAGAAGAATGCCACCTGCAGGAATTCATCATGGAAGCTCTCTTATGCAATCCAGCCTCCGTTATCTCTTTCATCCCCAAAGAGCAGATGTTTAGCATTTTTGGCTATCTGGTATATATTCTAGTTTTGACTTGTGTAGGAGTGGCATGAAAAGAATTCATATTTGTTCCATTTTAGCTAGGAACTTTTTATTCAAGATACATGGGTTTATAAAGTTCTCAGTTAATACAATGCCTGTAGCCAAGTTCAGGGTCTCCTTGCCAATTGACCCTGAGACTCCATGATAGAACTTACATATATTACATGTCTCCTTGGGATGACATTTCATTAGAACAAAGGAAATGCTTTGACAAATATTGGTTTTGCAGCCCTTCTATGAGGCAGAAATCACACCAGAAATTCTTTCTAGAATACTGGTGTTTCATTACTCTGCTTAAGACTTACAGCCCTCACACCAATCTGTGAAGTCAATGATGAGTGGCTTGAGGGTTATTTGGAATAATAGTCTTAAGTGGAAGTTCCAGCGTTAGTCTGGTCCAAGCTACAGGGCTGTGTCACTTTGTTTAATTGAGAATTTTTAATGTGCTTTTTTGTAGCTGAAAGGCTTTTACAGTCTTACTTCACATTGTTTGTCCTCTAGGAGCAGTTTCAGACTTGTGTGACTACATTTCTGGTACTTTCATTCTGTTTCTTTTTGTGTGCAAACCAGCTAATTCCATCTTGAACTCATCTTTCTTAAAATACCTTGCCAAACACAGCAAGGGAAGATCAACATATGCTAGCATTCTGCCTCTTTCCAATCATTTCCCCGAGATGCACAGCTCAGTAGGCACTTGGTCTGTCTTCCATGTTAACAAGGGTGACAGTTTTACCAAATGTTTCACTACAGCAGAGCAGGGATTTCCAGCTTGCTAGGTCTGTTTCCTCACTGTCTACCACTAAACTGCTAAGCTGGTGTTAGATATTTTAGTCTTTTTTAAATGACAGCATCTACGTCAGGGCCCTGACTTCTGCATTCGTTGGGGGTAATGTTAGCTGTTGCAACAAAATGTTTCCACATTTTAATGTCATAAACAAAGTGGGTTTATTATTTCCTACACATAAGCTTCTGTGCAAGTGTTCCTAAAAATATGGAAAGTTAGCTTTCTTTCACATTGTGACACATGGATCCCCGGTCCTTCTATCCTGGGACTCTAGTCTGTCTTACAATCTCTCCAAGTTATCTAGCAGCACAAGGAAAGGGGAAAGCATTTGTTGGTGTCCTTGAGAGGGGTACAGATCACCTCTGGTTAGATTCTGATTCACTGGGACTTGGGAAATGTTCCACCATCAAAGGGAACTGGTTAAAGTATTTCTGTTCATATAGTCTCTTCTCAACGACAATAATGTCTAGATAAGGGTGAATCACAACCTTCTGGTGGCAGAAAGCTCACCTTCCATGAGTGGAAAATAATGCCTAGGAAGAAATTGCAGAGCTTTTGCATGGCAATGGACATAGTTAGCAAGATCAATAGAAAGCCCACAGATTGGGAGAAGATTTTCATTAGCCATACCATGGACAAATGCCTCATATTTAAAATACACTTGGAACTCAAAAAATTAAATCTCCCCAAAAGAAATCCTCAAAGAAACAACCACCCCATTAATAAGTGAGCTAGACTTAAAGAGATACTTCTCTGAAGAGGAAATAAGAATGGCCAATAGACACATGAAGAAATGCTCAATTTCTCTGGCCATAAAAGAAATGCAAATCAAAACAACATTGAGATTCCACCTCACCCCAGTTAGAATGGCTATAATCAAGAAATCTAATAACAACAGATTCTGGAGGACATGAGGCTAAAAGGGAATGCTACTGCACTGTTAGTAGGAGTGTAAACTTGTTCAACCACTTTGGAAAGTAGTATAGAGGTTCCTCAAAAGACTCCACATTGAGCTACCCTATGACCCAGCAATCCCACTTTTGGGCATTTACCCAAACGATCACAAACAAGACCATACTAAAGCTACCAGCAAAACTATGTTTATTGTAGCATTATTCACCATAATTAGTATATGCAACCAACCCAGATGCCCCTCAGTAGATGAATGGATCAAGAAAATGTGATATATATGTATATATGTGTATATACATACAATGGAATTCTATGCCTCCATCAGAAAGAATGGCATTGCCCCATTTGTTAGGAAATGGAAAGACTTGGAAAAAATATATATATATTTTTTTAATTTTATTTTATTTTATTTGAAAACATACTGTACAGAGGGGTTACAATTACATGGGCAGGAAAATGCATACATTTCTTACCAAGCATTGCAGCCTCCTCCTTTGTTTACCCTTTACCTCCCTTCCCAGCCTCCCCCCTCCCCCCTTGGAAAAAATATATTAAGTGAAGTAAGCCAGACTCCAAAAAACATGAGTCCCATGGATTCCCTTATTTGCAATAATTAGTATACTTCTAGGATAATCTTACCAGACAAGCAGAAAAGGTCAAAAGCTATGTACATATGATCATATACAATGATGCTAAGCAAAATGAACTCCAAGACATGGAAACAAGAAGTTTTTCTTTATTGTTGTTTCTAATGTAATATGTGATTTCTTGTTTCTTTTGTGTGTTCTGCCTTGGATTCTGGCATTGTCAGAGATGAGATGGAGGACAAATCCCACCTCCAAATACTGGGAGATAACTATCTTTAGGAATCTCAACTATAACATTTTCATTAATGTCTATTTACTTTGCTTGTAGGGGGGTCCTTTCTTTTGAGAGTCTGAGTTCAGAAATTTCATTTTGGCTTGGGCTTGGTACTAAGGAGAAACACAAGTCTCAATGAGAAAAACACATGCATTTTTTTGTACAAGCACATGCAACACACCCCTTAAGATCTTTTCTTATGGACAGTAAGATTCCAGTTATATTAATCCTTATTATACTTGAATGTTTTTATGTTATGAGAGATATATAGGTTAATTATTTTCGTACTCAACTTTTATGAGTAAGCTTTTGTAACTGAACACAATCCTGTACAGAAGCATGTACCACAGGGTTTTCTGCAATGTTAAAATTCTGCCTAGTGCACTTATTCTCTGATCCCGCTTCAAAATATGGTACTAACAATACCAAAAGTATCCTTTTTTTTGCAAAAATGAGTTCCAATGGTAATGTTGTTAATAAAACTGCTAGTCAGAGTGGTAGTTCACTCTAATTTCCTGGCAAATTGACACACTCAGCTATTTTAGCTGCTACCAAACTCCTGGTTGTTTCAGGAATTTTTACATTATATTAGTGTAATGATGGAGTTTATCTACAGAATGTGATTGTGAATATTGCAGCACATGTTTCCATTAATAGAACACTAAGATTTTTACATTAATCATAAAGGGAATTGATAATTGCCTTTGGGAGTTTTTACCTATGAGCAAAAAATGTTTGACCTAATTATGCTTGCATGGGGAGAGATGAATATATTGAATTATGATACACAGATCATTCATTGGTGGATTTCAGGGGAGAGAAAAGGAGCTTTCCCAAGAGAATAAGCCATGAGTGAGCAAGTGTTAACATTTTGAAAACTGATAATGCTGTCATTTCATCACCTGTCACAGCTCAGAAGCTTAATCCCATTCAATGCGAGGGGATGAAAAGGTAAACCTGGCATGTTCAGTAACATTAAGCACCTGTCATTCAAATCCAGGATCTGGATGGATTTGTGAAGAAGAAACAAGCAGCTCTGCAAGGATCCCAGTCCAGTCATGGTGGTTGGTGACTGGCTTTCTAAAAGGTCAAACAAGCTAATGCTATTGGATTCTCTACCCTTAATGCTTTACCAAAAGATAGCTGCTAATCTTACTGCCAACACTATCAACTATATTCTCTGTATTATCTCCAATGTTAAGATCCTATTTGGAGCTGATAATGTTGAATGAACAATTTAAGAATAACTAATCCCACTTAACTCAAACACCAAATCCTTTTCCATCTATTTACTCCAAGGTGGTTCTTTGCTCTCTGTTTCTCATGAGTTGGAGTAGAAGTCAAATATAGTCAGGAAAAAAAGATCTTTTTGTGGTAATCAAGAATTCTGCTTTAATCACAAATTATAAAGTTCCACTATTTTTATGTTTATTTGTAGAAGAAGTATTTAAACATAAAAATAGCTCTGGTATATAATGATCATAAAATTCAAATCCTGAGTATGTGTACTTAAGTCTTATTCTATCTTCCACCTCAATATTGACTCTCTTTCTCTCTCATCTTCCTAAAGCTTATGATGAACACCTCAATTTTCAAGTCAATTATTCAAGTAGAGAGTGTTCTAAGATAGTTCCCAGTATCTCTGGTATATTGACATGTCTGGCATTCTATTCTATCTCAGTGAGAGGGCAGAACTTAGGATGAGCCTCTCTGCTCCTGGGCTAGCTTATGCTACATGGCAAGTGTTGATTGCATAGTCTCTCCTGTGACCATGTGGAATTATATAAACTTTCATCAAAGTAGAATGAATAATAAGAAGTCAGTGAAACAAGTTCCTGCTGAACTGAAAGAAAGTGGACAGCACTACCATGGATTGCCTATAAGGCTAGTAGGAATATCACCAGCCTCTTGGAGCTGTAGATGATCTATGATGCTCAAGGGCAAGGAATATGGCCAGCCTCTGTGAATGGTGGATGGTCTATCCAATACCTTACAGGAACTCAATTTTTCCAACCATGGGAATGAATTCTTTCCACAAACAATAAGCATATAAGAAAGGCTGTGAGTCTCAAGTGAGAATCACAGCCATGACTGACATCTTCATTTTAGCTCAGACAGGGTTTGAATGGAGGATTTATTACTCATAAAAACTATGAGATAATAAATGTTTGTTATTCTGAACTCCCTAGTCAGTGATAATTTGTTATGTGGCAATAGAAAAGTAATGTAACTATACCCAAATTCCCAATTAATGTTCAAATCATTTCTGCATTTGATTTTATATTTATTCTTTCTTTCAAAGGTATTATTGAAGTACATATAATGCGGCAGATGGTATGTTAAAGGACACAGGCTCTGCCTTTTTAAGTTTTATAGACTAGTGAGGGATACAGGTATATAAACAAAATTGCTCTTAAAATATCACAAATGGTTTAAAAGGAACAAACTGACACAGCCATTGTAGAAAGAAAGAAAATAAGTCCTCTTTGTGATAAGGGGAGAAACAAGTAAAATTATATTGACTGGGTTCTAATGTAATACATGTTTACTTGGATTAAAGATTAAGTGTGATGATCTTCTTTAGGTGAATGGAAGATGGAAACACCTTATGAACAGAGAGCTTTGCACTAAGTACACAGAGATGATTCTCTAAGATGTATATGTAGCTAAAAACGTGGAAAGGATACTTAGGTAGTGGAGGGGTGGAGAAAAACAATAAGTCTAAATATACATTACTCTGGATACCAATGGCTCACTTCTGTAATCCTAATTATTCAGAGGGCTGAGATCTGAGAATTATGGCTTGAAGCCAGCCCAGGTGGGAAAGTCTGTCAGATTCTTATCTCCAATTAATTTCCAAAGAGCCAGAAGTGGAGCTATATAGTTTAAGCAGTAGAGTGCTAGCTCTGAGCAAAGTGTCTCAGGGAGAGCACCCAGATCCTAAGTTTAAGCCCCAGGAATGGCACATACACATACACACACACACACACACACACACACACACACACACACACACACACACACACACACAGAGTACATTGGAATAAGATGTCTTAGAGATGTGCCACCCAAAGTATGATCCAAGGGATTACAGGGTAGGCATTACCTGAAAAGATATTAGATATGTATCATTCATATGCTAGGCCTTGTCCCACAACTAAGAATGATATTCTATATACTCACATTCTTTAGGGAGTCACAGGCACGCTAATGTGTTACAAAGACTTAAGGCTTGCCTCTGAGAAAGGATAGTGAAATAACTTACGTTGAATATTAACATAATCAAATTTCTTTAAGCAAATCACAATAAAAGACTTGGAAAGGCTGATCACAATGATGTTAGAACATGACTTTTGTAGTTCAGACAAGCAAGTGAAGTGGGTTCAGGAAGGAAAACAAAACATTCTGAAAAAGAGGCAGAATATCTAAAAGTTAGGGTCTGTTCTCATTCAGTTTTCTTGTCCATAGTTGCTCACTTGACCTGTGCCTTCAGCCTGGCTTTTGCTGATTATTTTGGAGGCAGAATCTCAGAAATTTTTCTGGTGTGGCTGGCCTCAAACTTTGATTCTCCAGATCTCAGCCTCTTAAGTAGGTAAGATGTTACACAGGAGCTACCAGCACCCAGCTGACTAGAATTTGAACAACAAACTAGAGCTTCCTAAAGGAATCTGAGTTGTTCAAAAGGAGTCTAGATGAGACTGAGATAGAGTGGTACTTTTTAAATGTAGAAAACATAAAAGAAACTATGAATTCCATTCTGGACATGTTAGTAATATTTAAGAAGTGGATGAATGGGTCTAACGCCACCAGGGCAGTCTGGATCATTAATTCAATTGTCGGACACTTTCAGAGAATATCAGATGCCCGGAGAGTGAGTTGGTAGGTGCTTTTAAGCCGGTAATTTCCATTGAATGTTTGCCTTTAAGATACTTGAAATTTTCAGTAGTACTCAAGATTTCTACTTGTCATCTCTTCCATCTTATTGAAAGGACACTTATGAAAACATGTAAATATGTCCAATATTAAAAAGGCTGAAATGGGCTAAGCCCATCAAACCTTGTAGATTGTGATGTGAGAGGACTGGTGGCTACTGGGTAGGATATGACGCTGGAATGGAGGAAAATCTGCTAACTCACCAATTTTCACCTGGTTTTTTCTTCATGAATAAACATAAGGGATGAGCTAAGAGCTATAAGAAGCTTTGGTAGGGTGTCAAATGTGCTTAGAAGATGAATAACCATCACATGAAAGCTCTAAATGGAGAAAACACACAGGTTTAAAAAAATCATACTACAGAATCCAGAAGGCAACTTTAGTTAGCATCTTATATATGATTCATAAAGACAAAAAAATCACTAATTTTGTATAAGGAAGAAGACAGAAGTTGATGTAACAGCAAACTGAGAAAAAAGAGAGTCTCATTATATCAAGAAATATTTATGGAAACTAAAAATGCAAGAGAAGAAGTATAGGACAGAAATAGCAATGTAAAATTTAATCAGTGATGCAGAGAACACATTTCAAAGTGTTCCATTTAAAAATATTTTTAAGAACAAAGAACTGGATGAATTAAAGCATAAAGTATGACAGTTCTGACTTAAAGAGTCTTTGTATCTTATGAGAATGAATAGTACCAAATGGGAACAATATTCAAACAATGCATAATCATTCCCTCAGTTGAATAAACATTCTAATTTATAGGTAGAAAATATTGAGTAAACACCAGGTGAAACAAATGAAAAAAAAAAACAGTGATGTTGGAAGACAATGTAAATACATTATATTTTGCACTCAATTGTTATTTTTAAATGTTTGCCACCGTAGCAAATGCTGAGTAAGATTCTGCTGAATTAATTAATATAAGAAAGCAGAAAACAAACATCAGGAAGCTAATACGAAGACTTTACAAATTTTGCTTGTGGTTGTGAAAGATTAATTGGTACCAGCAATCCCTCCTGCTGTAAACAACTAAAAATGGCACAAAATATATGAGTCAGTATTTTCTAGACATTGGACAGCAGTCAGTGCGGACTGTGATCTCTGAGAAAATGAAAACAGATGAGGTGAACACTGTGGCCCACTTCTAGGCTTTCTGCCTAGAAGCAGTTTCTGGAAGCCAATCAGTCTTGTCGAGTAGAATAGCTAGAAATCAGTGTTCACTGAGAACGAGGAGATTGGAGAGAAGGCCACCATAGAGAGCTATGGGCATAAACACAGGGTCATGCAGGTTCTACTGGGAAAGACTAAAGTGCTACACTTATAGAGAGTATTACATAGTTTGTGATTTCTACATTGGATCATTTCTCAAGAAAGGCTATGAGATCCTTAATTTCTGGCCATCTTATTGTAAAGAGATCTTGTTGGACAGATGGGCATACTAAGAAGACAACAAAAAGATCATACCAAGAGTCTGATCTCATAAATGGATGTCTCAACAAAGCTGTTTAATAAATTAGTGAGGAGACAACTACAGCTTCTGTAGACTTTAAAAGGATAATTTGAAGTTATAATAGGAGCCATATACTAATTCATTTAGCAACTGACATGTAGTGGGAAAAATTCTTTCAAAGAGAACATTTCCAACATTGTCAGAAGGATAAATAGCAGATCTGAAAATAATTAGTATGAAATGATCCCACAAAGAAAACTCCAGGCTCACGTGACTTTACTGGTTATTTATATCAAGTAGCTAAGGAAGAAACAATACTAAATCTATTGAAACAATTTCAGGAAATATAGAAGTTAGAAATGATTTTCAATTACATTTTCGATATCAAGACAAAAATAGACAGAAAAATGAACTATGAACCAAAATTTTATACAAACGGCAATCTGTGATAATATATTAGAAAACGGAATCTTGGCTATAAATGAACAGGATAATTCATTGTGACAAGTGGATTTTATTCTAAGAATACAAGGTTCATTTCATATTTGAAAAGCAATCCATATAACTTCCTATACTAACAAAATAAATGAGATAAAACTCAATAGAAGCAGAAAATACATTTTAAAAAAACAAAATTATTCACAGTAAAAACTTTCAGTAAACTAATGCAAGAAACTTACTTTCTTAATCTAACAGTACGTGTGTACAGAAATCCCTGAGCTATCCCATCTGTGGAAAAAGTATTTTCTGCTTAAGATTCAGTAGAAATAAAGAATGTCTGTTCTGTTACTTTTCTTGATCAGTGAGATAGAGGTTCTAACTAGTGCAATAATGTAAGAAAGTAATAATATAAAGGTTAGAAGGTGTCCATTAGCTACATTAGTTACATGAAATGATATTATATACATAGGAAATCTGAAGGAGACTACAAAGAACTAATGAATTTAGAAATGTTGAATGATACAAAGCCAACAGATAGAAATGACATTTATTTCTGGAATTAATCAGAAAGTTAGATTTCAAAAATCCTACTTACAGCAGCAAGGAGAAACAAAAAAGTATTCAGGAATGACTTGTTCATTCAGAGTTATAAAGAACTGCTGGCCTTTTAATATGTCATATATATGAGTTGAAAGATAATATTCTTAACATGCCAACTCTTCCCAAATTATACACTGGCTCAGCAAAATTGTAATCAGAATCTCCATGTGTTGTGGCAGAAGTTGGCAAGTTCACATATTATTTCTGCACATATGTTTAACTGGTTTTCTACAAAGGGAGGATGGTAATAAAGTTGGGGGAAGACACTTTAACATAAGTACTCACAAAACATACTATATCTATATCTATATCTATATCTATCTATCTATCTATCTATCTATCTATCTATATACTCATCTTCACCTCATACAAACCTCAACTTATAATGGACGAATGATCTTTAGAAAAAAATTGGAGAAAGTCTGTGTAGCCTTTGATAGGTAAATATTCTTAAGGTTCAACATGAAATGCACAAAACAAGTGAAAATATAAATTGAAACCTGTTTATTGGTTAACTTTTAGTGTGTGATACTAGGTCTAGTTTTTCAGTTTGATTAAATTCAAAATTGCCTATGAAATTAATCAAGTATTGTGAGGGCATTTCTGGACATAAGCAGAGAATGCGGGCTCTGATTAATACATGGCTCAGCCCACTGATGAATTCAAAATGTGAATGACTATCGAGAAGTGGCAGAATTGGAGAAGTGAGATCTAGTAGGAGGAAGCAGGTTACTTGGAGTGTGTCCTTGAGAACCATCTTGTCCTGGTTCCTACCTGCTACTGCTCTGCTTCCTGTCTAATAAAAAGGGAGATGCTCTGCTCCACCCCATGCCCCTTACCATGATGGGAGGCAATCCCTAAAACACTCTTTCCTCCATCTAAACTGCTCACACTCTGCATTTGGAAACCGCAAGAGAAAGCTAACATCACCTATTAAGATTCCAACCTTTCAAGCTCTGGGGACACATGCTTAACATGTCAGTATTTTCCAGGCTAAGGCTACAAAATGGCACATTTGAGGTCATTCTGAAGTATATAATGAAAACTTGTCTCAAAGAAAGAAACAGTGTTTCAGAAACATTGCAAGGCAGTTACAAAACGAATAAAGCATTCTTTTTTGTTCTGTCTGCCTCTTTGTCTCTATCTCTGTCTCCTTCTCTGTCTCCCTTTCCCACCCCCTCTCTCCATGCACTGATGTTTGAATTCAGAGCTTTGTGCTTGCTAAGCAGGAGTTCTACCACTTGGGTCACACTTCCAGCCTTTTGGATTTTTGGTTATTTTTCAAATAGGATCTTCCCTTTCATGGCTGGAGCTGGTGGGAGGGGGGTAAGGGAGGGCTGAATCTAGCTTCAGACATGGTTTGTAGCAGAAATTACACATGTGAACAGTTATGCCTAACTTGTTTTGATTGAAATGGGAATCTCACTGACTTTTTGCCCAGGCTGGCCTTAAACAATAATCTTATTGACCTCCACGTCCCAAGTAAATCTGATTATAGGCATGTCTGTACAGGAAGAAAATATTTTATGGCATAGGAATTTTTATTCATAATCTATGAAACCTAACAAATCAATGGTAAGAAACAATAATTTTGAACAGAAAAATATTTTTAAATACTTCTAATAAACATCAATATGAAAAATCAATGATCATAGGAAAAATTTTCAACAACAAGAAATTTTTCAAGGATATGTAAAAAGAAACAAGGATAAATATATTTTCCCATCTCTTAGAAGAGGGAAAATGTAAAAGACTACAAGGAAATTTTTAATGAAGGTATAAGAAAGCAAAAGGGAACTTATATTGTTAGTAGGAATGGTAAAATTAAGTTACTACCTTTGAAAATAATTAACTAGATCTTTTCTTTTCTTTCTTTTCGTTTCTTTCTTTTTTTCCTTCTTCCTTTCTTCCTACCTCCCTCCCCCCTTCTCTCTCTTTCTTTCTTTCTTTCCTTCTTTCTTTGTATATGTGCTAGTCCTGGGGCTTGAACACAGAGCCTGGAGGCTGTTCCCAAGCCTTTACTTTTGCTCAAGGCTAGCGCTTTACCACTTGAGCCACAGCCCTACTTCTAGCTTTTTGGTGGTTAATTGGAGATTTGGACATAAAGACTCCCATAGACTTTCCTGCCCAGATTGACCGTTAACTGTAACCTTCAGATCTAGCCTCCTGAGTAGTTAGAAGGAAAGTCCTGAGCCACAGATGTCCCATCAAGATAGTTTCTTATAAAACTAAGTACACCTTAATGTATGGCCTACTTATCCTTGGATATTTATCTTAGACAAATGAAAACATGCCCACACAAAGACATGTGCATAAATATTTATAGCAGCTTCCTCCATAATGTTAAAAAACAGCAATAATTCAAATGTCCATCAAGCAAGTAATTAAATAAAAAAATTATATCCATGTAGTGGAATACTATTGAGCAATGAAAAAATTGATGCATAAAACAAAATGAAATCTATTTACACTGATTCAAAAAATTGGACACAAGGCAAACATACTACATATTTCCTCATCTTATGATGTGTTTATGTCTCCATAATCCCATCATAAGTTTGAAAATGCTTAAAGTGTTATATGCAGATGTAGAAATACCACAATGAAAACTTCTCCATGTCCAATTAATATGCACACATGAAAACATAACAAGAGAAAATATCTGAAGTAGAAAATGCATTAAATACAGCCAACATACTGATCGTCATAGCTTAGTCTAGCATAAATTAAGCATGTGCAACACATTTAAACTAGGTCACAGTTGAGCAAAATACCCTAACACAACGTTTTCTTAGAGAGTTGTAATGTATTATAATGTGTGATGTGTATTTAATGAATTGAATAGAGCATACTCATAGAGATTTTATTGGGTTCCCTCATGATTTGTAGCTGGCTGGGAGCTGTGTCTTTCATCAAAAAAGAGAATTAGGCTGTGCATTGCTGGCCTGGGAGAAAATCAAAATTCAAAAACTAAAGTATGGTTTCTACTGAATCCAGACTGCTGTCTCACCATTGAAAATTCAGAACCTCTTAAGTTGAGTCATAGTACATTGGAGAACATTTGTGTATGACTCCGTTGCATAAAATTCTAGGAGATGTTGATTAAATGGGTGGGGAATGGACATGAGGTCATTTGGAGGATATTAAAAATGTTTTATAGTGGCGGCTTCGAAGAGAGATTTGTAACATCAAAGCTCGTTGAACCATACACTAAATGGTTGTGCTTTATCCTACATAAAATGTACCTTAAACCTGGGCTCCTACTGGAGCCTACTCAAGCCTAGCTGCCATGCATTCCTAGCTTCTCAAGAAGCGAGATCTGAGGATTGCAATTTGAAGTCAGCCTGGAAGCTTTGCCTGGAAGTGGTAGGAGCTCTAGATTTGAGCAAAAGGAGCTCAGAGACAGTGGCCAGGCCCCAGGACTAGCACTATATGTGTGTGTGTGTGTGTGTGTGTGTGTGTGTGTGTGTGTGTATGTATCTGTATATATGTGCATATATATGCACATATACATATGAATACATATGTGCACATATATATATGCATGCACACATATACACCTTAATAAAAATTTATGAGTGGGTTTGTATATGCTTTTAAATTTTTCATTTTGTTCTTTCAGCATTCTCTAAATTCTCTCTCCAGATTCATGTACTAATTATTTTATTAGCAATGAAGTAAATATTATTTGATTTATTTCTTCCTATGGGTCATGCACTAAACACACTGCAAGCACTTTTTGTAAGCAACTTAGTCAATGTACTCGATAAAAAGTATCATCTCCAAAGAGTAGTCTTTAAAACCTTATTATACATATTGTTGTCTGTTGTTATTCACTGATGATGGTTCCAAGACTGCCACAGATCCAAACACCCTCTGTTGCTCAAATCCTTTAGGTAAACTAAAGATATCATCCTCTAAAGTTTAATTATGTCTTAGTGACTCATAAAAACTATTCTAACTATAATGTAAAGAGTTGTAATTATCACTTAGGAAATATTAGCAAAAAATTCTGTATACTTTCAATACAGACTTTTTCTCAAGCATTTTCTTTCTGTAGTTGATTGAATTCATAGATGCAGAGCTTGCAAAAATGGAGTGCACAGTGTATATATTTTCAGGTTTTCTTTTACTGAAGGCATAGTGGATTTATCATTTTAAAAGAAAAAAGAAAATCACAGTAGGGGACGAACAGCCTTTGTATTTGCAATTTTCCCTGACAGTTTTTGAAGCTGACCTGTTCCATATCTTGTTCTGTAACATAAGGGCGCAGGCATTGGCAGGCAGGGGTCCAGCAGCTGACCATTCACAGACAAACACCTGAGTTGTGTCAAGGCCACAGCTAGCTCAGAATCCAAAATCAAGATGATATGAAATTGAACAAGTTCAATATGGTGTAAAATGAGACAGAGATAAAAATAGATCAGAACTATTCTCAAAAATAAAAGTTGATTCTCCCAAATACCTGGGAAGGAAAATTCTGCATTGGACCTTTGGCAGTTAAACCCAGTAAAGAAATGGTTTGCAAATACTTGTTGATCTCTTTCCACTGGGGCGGGGTGGGGTAGAGAGATCAAGACCTCTCAAGTATATTACTACCATTTACAAGGTAAATGGTAACCACCAGTGAATTTTATTTTATGTTTTCCCGGTACTGGTGCTTGAATTCAAGGCCTAGGGTTCTCGCTTGGTTTTTCTGCTCAAGGCTGGCATTCTACTACTTGAGATACACCTCCATTTCTGGCATTTTTTTGCAAGTTCATTGGACATAAGAGTCACATATAGTTTACTGTTCTGGGGCTTTGAGCCTAGATTCTTAGATCTCAGCCTCCTGACTAGCTAGGTGACCCACCATCCCTGGGACCAAGTGAATTTTAAAAATAACAAAAGCACTTCTTTCAAACAAAGCAGAGATGACATTAAGAAGGAGCTGTCCTGTGGTCAATTTGAGACCCAAAAGTTATGGCATTTTATTTTGTGATTATTCAATTTAATATAGTGTTCATAGGATAGCAGAGACTAAAAGAAAAGCAATTGTTGACAGACCTATTAGGGTCTTTCTCAAATATCAGATACGTGATGAGAGCCTTCGGCTGGTGCTGGGACTCAGACAATTTATGACTGAGTTCTCTAACAGGTACCTGTAGTGCAGGCCTTGAGAGTTGCTGTGATGACCATATGCTTGAGGCACTGGATGGGAGGGGCGATGTCGTTCCACTGTGAAAGCGAAGGAGTCAGACAGAAGGCTAGCTCACTGAAGAACAGGTGGGGACAGCAGGGTTTCCTTCAGGTTGAGCCAGCATTTTCTTCGGGAAGAGCTTTCTAAAGTATTTAAGCATTTGTTTGCTTAAGACCACGGAATTCTACAAAAACTGGGGGGAGGGAGTGGCCTCAACTTGAACAATTATGGGAGAAGCCTAACAGCTTGCTACCTTGTCCATCAAAGGAAGTTCAGTGTGAACACTGCAGACTCTCTACGGTTTGGACAAACTGTAGCTTGGTGTGTTTGCCAAGATGAAGAAGCTACTAAGGGGACTGAAACTTCAGCTGTGATTTGGGAGTTATTGCTGTCATTTGGATCTGGAATACCCTCCCCCCAAATTCCACATGTGTAAGGCCTCAGCCCCAGAGTAGCACATCTGGGTGATGCTGGAATAGTTTTAAGATGTAGGACCTTGAGCTGAGCAACAGCTTGTAATGCTGGCTTCTTGGGGGCTAAGATCTGAGGACTGCAGTTCAAAGACAGCCAAGAAAGTCCATGAGATTCTTGTCTCCAATTAACTTGATCTGTGGCTCAAGTAGTAGAGCACCAGCCTTGAGTAAAAAAGCTAAAGGATAGAGTGCCCAGGCCCTGAGTTCAACCGCTCCCCACATAGGTAGACACACACACACACACACACACACACACATACAGATATACCACAGTATTTAGATAGTATATAGTACATGTATAGCATATTAAGTATATTTTTCTGCTTTAAATATATGTACTTAAGTATTGTATTGTATAGTATATAATATTATATAGTAACAAAATGTTAACATATATATGTATATGCCCTTAGGTCCCTGGGGGCTTTCTCCCATAAGGGATTGTAAGAATTCAGTTCCTTCTTCTCTCCTTCTTTCTTGGATCACCAACTAAAAAGAAACCAAGTCTGTTCCTCCTTGCGCTTCTGCCTGTCACCATGTTCTGCCTGCAGTGAGCACAAGCCCAAAGCATTGGGAACAGCCATGGACTGAAATGTGTCCTCTTTGTTTGTTGACTTTTCCTGGGCATTTGTTATAGTAATGGGAAGCTAGCACAATTATGTATGTTTTCGCCATCATCCTGTTCATGCATCCTTTTCAAATTCAGTGTTCACTGTTTGGATAAAAATCGTGCCTAGATGTGAAAGTCTACATTCTTCCTGAGAGTAAAAACATGACTGGAGACAAGAGAGGCTTGAGAGCAGCAACTTAGTGTTATTTAATGACCCAGATGATTCCTGAGCACCCTGACCCCCAAGATAATACAGCTGTAAAGCAGAGCTTGTGTAGGGTGTCAAAAAAAAGTAAAGCACTCTCAAAGAAATTGAAATGTTTAGACAGAATTTATCTTTTAAATATATTACACTACTTAAATTTAAAAAGAGAACTAGAAAATATGTTGAAGTCTAGCTCTACCTGATAACAATTTAGAGACTGCATCCACAAGATGCTCTTTCCATCAAAAACACAGTTTGCAGAAGAGTTTATATAGGGCCTATGGGTTGCAGAGTCTTTTGATTTATTGAACAAAAGGTCTGTTTAATGAACATTGGACACTCTTAACTTTGCATGTCCTTTATTTTAATGGGAGGAAATTATATAAATGGAATTCTCTAAATTTGGCCTTTCTGTAGACATCCATGTAAATGCCAGTCATTGAGCATTAAGATACTAAATCTTTACTTGCTCTTATTGTCTTTGATAACCAAGACCAGATCTTTGATTACAGAAACTAGACTCATTAAAGATTTCTTTTTTCAGGATCCTGAGCTGAAATAGCTTTCAACTTATTTTAATTTCCAATGATTGTTTGATTCCATTGCAGTTTTGCCTACAATTCTTCCACCCATGGTATGAAACAAGTTTATTATATCATAATATTTCTTTAGTTAATTGCTTGATGCTGTTACTAATAGAATTACTAATGAGATATTCATGTCTAGACAGAAGAGTGAACCAATTTTAGTATTTCTGCTAAGCTGCCTATTAATGTAATACTAAATTTATAAAACAAATTTGATTTTTTTTCTTTTTTCCACCCTCTATGGCATAGAATAGTTCAAATATCATTGGGTTTTTCTTTACAAATAAGTAGTTCCTAAAGAGCATAAAAGAGTTAGTGATGGAAAATATTTTAACTCTATTGTACTTCTTTTTACTTGCTACATTATTTCATATTACTGTTATTTTTACTTATATGGCACATTTTTGGATGGAGAAACAGTTTAATGTATAGCCATCATAATCATTTTACTAGACTATCCTATTCTGGCTATATCTGGTGCTAGTAACTTATTGGTATTTTTCTAGAATTTACAGTGCAGATGAGCTAATGAGCTTGTGTGAAAAAACAAAATAGTTGAAATTAACTTTTCATGTTAATGGAGTTTAAAGGTTAGTTGAACTTCAGCTGTGAAACCTTCTGGTTCTAGGGCCTATTAAAATTAGCATGTGCTCAAACAGATCTTTGCAGGCCTTCACATCATAATTAAATATTGGTAATTTTTATTTCAGTAGGATATCATCCTTTTTATGTGTTGCTTTACTGTTTCATGTAATATTTTCTTAAAATATTGAACTGTCTGAAGTCAATGGTTTGTTGAATTGTTTCTTCTTTCTCTTTTTTTAATTTCAAATATGTTTATTTATTTTCATAAGTCAGAATTTTTATGAAGGGCTCCTTAATAAACCTAATAAATTAGGTTTTCCCTCTTTTTTTTTTTTTTCTGGTCGTGGGGCCTAAATTCTGGGCCTGGGAGCTGTCCCTCAGCTCTTCAGCTCAAGGCTAGCGCTCTACCGCTTGAGCCACAGCGCCACTTCCAGCTTTTTTCATTTTGCATATATGGTGCTGCGGAATCGAACCCAGGGCCTCATGCATGCAAGGCAAGTGCTCTACCACTGAGCCACCTTCCCAGCCCCTCCCTCTTGTTTTTAATTAGCAATTATAACAATACTGTTTCTCAATATTTCCATGAAATTTCCCTAGTTTCTTTAAATGAGTACTTTATTCACCTATTGTCTTCTTTATTATTAAAATTAAAGCAAGTTAGGATATCAGTTTTTAACAGTATCATATACAATTAATTTTAGAGAAGATTAAACAACATATGAGAATGTGAAAACACTATTTGGTAAGATATCATCCCTAACAGAAATACATCTCCCGGTTATAGAAAATGAACTCAAAGTCAACTGGAATGGTACATTTCCCCAAATTTTTTCTGTATCATTTGTCAAACAGTCCTAGTTTTCTTGGTTATAGAATGTCTGTCAATATCCAGCACCAAATATGCATAATGTGTTTAGTTCTAATTTTAAAAAGTTTGCTTTTTCTTATGACTGTTTATGCTTTCTATATCCAAGAAGAAAAATTTATAAACCAACAATACAAATATTTTAGAGACACATTTTTACTCAGTTTCCAAAAATTAAGTATGAGATATTTTTTATTCCATTTGCGTCTTTAGCAACTTTCAACTCTCTCGAATGATTAAAAGGTCATCTAGAATGATTTTTATTTCCTAGTAAAATTTTTCCATCATAATTCTGTTATGTCTGATATATAGACTTTTTAATCCCAAAAGCTTACCTGAAAAAAATTAGATCTTTAGCTTTTCTTTTGAGTTTCTTTGTAGTTTGAATATGATTCCATGTAAGATGTAAGATTGCATCTAAGGTCAGTTGTATTAGTTATGTTCTTTTATTAATTATATTATTCACATTTCTCTCTTCTTCCCACATTTTGTCTACTAAAGGCACCAAATTACTTTTTAAACTTGCATTATGGTTCTTCCATTATAACTTTTTTTATCAAGTTCTTCTTGCATTATGGATAATTTTCTTTTATGTAATTGACTACATATTGTACTGCATATTGAGATTTACGACTATTACAAGTTAATTGCTGTTCATTCTATAGATTTCTTATTTTAGAAGTTCAATTTCACATTATTTAATAGTTTTACTCCTTCTTCTGGCACAACCAGACATATATTTTCTCTCTATTATTTAAAAGCAACATAAAATGTAATACCTCCACTTAAACCGCCTATTCCCCTTCAAAATATTCTGCAGTCTTTTCATTTTTCCTCCTCTCCTCACCCCTGGACATTTTTTATGTCCTTTATGGAGCTTTTCCCTCTTAATTTTCTTCCAACCTCAAGTCCTAGGCTTTAAAGCAGTGTTTGAGATAATTTTTGGAGTTTCTTCTTGAGCATATGCCTTTCCTCTGGAGGCTGGATTTCAGCACAGATTTCTGCAACATCTCCTGATCCAGTTTTGAAGGAAGTCATGGATGTACTCATTTCTTTCCTCTCAACCTGCCTGTGTTTTGGTTTATCTTTTCAGCTTATGATTGCCTATCTGGATTGTTTTTTGAGTGTTTGCTTCATGTGAAGAACATGCCTAACATCCATATTTTCCTTTTGTCCTCACTAGCAGTTGGTATGTTAATTGAGCAGAGTATTCAAATATTGCAGGCATTTTTCTATCAGTCACTAATGGATGTTATACCATTGTCTTCTAGCTTCTAGCTTCATTGAGTCTAATACCAGTCTAGTTGTTTAGTTTTGATTGTTTCTTTGTAAGCAACTGGTTCTTTCCATGTAAGTAAGAGTTTTAAGGTTTCTATTTATACAAACCTTGAGAATGTCATTGAAGTACATGCATTTCTCCTCTTTAGTCCAGGATGAATAGAGGGAACTCATTCAACTCAGACTTAGGTCTAGATCTCCCATAATTTCTTCTATTTTTCCTTTACCTCCTTATTTCTTTTCCTCCATGCACACAATTTTCATTTCATTTCATTAAAGTTTTATCCTCATGATATTCATCTTTTTTGTGGGGGGCCGGAGGGGCTATTTTTGAAGCTTGAAATCAGGGCTATGTCTGCTTTTCACTCAAGGCTAATGCTCTGCTACTTAAGACACAACTCCACTTTTGGCTTTTTGGTGGTAAATCACAGACAAAATCTCATGGTCTTTTTTGCCTAGATTGACTTTGAAGTTTGATTCTCAGATCTCAGCCTGTTAGTAACATTAACCACTGGCACCAGACATAATGCTCATTTTTTTAAATTTCTAATCAGTTTTATTTCTTTTTTTTCATTTTATTTTATTTTTTTGTGAACATACTGTACAGGGGGGTTACAATTACATGGGCAGGATAATGCGTACATTTCTTACCAATCATTGCAGCCTCCTCCTTTGTTTACCCTTCACACCCCTCCCAACCCCCCCCCCAATCCTCCCTCCCTCCCCCCACCCACCAATGACATGACAACTTGTACGTCTCATTGTTGCAACAGGTCCACCTGTATCTTTAAACGACTTGTTTTTCCCCATCTCCTCCACAAGTTATACAGACATCAAATATAGTGAAAGCAGGGGTTATACTGTGGGGGAGGGACATACAAAGCAACAAAGAAATAATCTTATAAATGCGTTAGAAACAAATGCATGAAAGAAAAAAAAGCATTAAAATACATATCTAAGGGTTCATTTTCCTAACATCACATTATCTGACCTTTTCCGCTTGACTCATACATATACTAGATATTACAAATAAGGGAAACCATGGGACCTATGTTTCTTTGGGCCTGGCTTACTTCACTTAATATAATTTTTTCCAAGTCTTTCCACTTCCTAACAAATGGGGCAATGTCATTCTTTCTGATGGAGGCATAGAATTCCATTGTGTATATATACCACATTTTCTTGATACATTCATCTACTGAGGGGCATCTGGGTTGGTTCCATATCTTAGCTATGGTAAATAATGCTGCAATAAACATAGTTGTGCTGGTAGCTTTAGTGTGGTCTTGTTTGTAAACATTAGGGTAAATGCCCAAAAGTGGGATTGCTGGGTCATAGGGGAGCTCTATGTGAAGTCTTTTGAGGAACCTCCATTCTGCTTTCCAAAGTGGTTGAACAAGTTTACATTCCCACCAACAATGAAGTAAGTTTCCCTTCTGTCCACATCCCCTCCAGCATCTGTTGTTGTTAGAGTTCTTGATTTTTGTCATTCTAACTAGAGTGAGGTGGTATCTCAATGTTGTTTTGATTTGCATTTCTTTTATGGCTAGGGAGGTTGAGCATTTCTTCATGTGTCTATTGGCCATCCTTTTTTCTTCTTCAGAGAAGCTTCTCTTTAAGTCTTTAGCCCAGTTATTTATTGGTTATTGGGCAGTTCTTTTTTTTTTTTTTTTAATTTAATTTAATTTTATTTGTGAACATACTGTACAGAGGAGTTACAGTTACATGGGCAGGATAATGTGTACATTTCTTACCAAGCATTGCAGCCTCCTCCTTTGTTTACCCTTCACATCCTTTCCCAGCCTCCCCCCTCCCCCCCTAATCCCAATCCTTCTCCTTCCTCCCCCCCCAGCCCCCCCCCCCACCAACGTTGTAAAGTTCGTTTTGGACATGACAACTTGTACTTCTCATTGTTGCAACAGGTCCACCTGTATCCTTAAACAACTGGTTTTTCCCCATCTCCTCCACAAGTTATACTGACATCAAATATAGTGAAAGCAAGAGTTATACTGTGGGGGAGGGACATACAAAGCAACAAAGAGATAATCTTATAAATGTGTTAGAAACACATGCATGAAAGAAAAAAACATTAAAATACACATCTAAGGGTTCATTTTCCTGACATCACATTATCTGACCTTTTCCGCTTGACTCATACATATACTAGATATTACAAATAAGGGAAACCATGGGACCTACGTTTCTTTGGGCCTGGCTTACTTCACTTAATATAATTTTTTCCAAGTCTTTCCACTTCCTAACAAATGGGGCAATGTCATTCTTTCTGATGGAGGCATAGAATTCCATTGTGTATATATACCACATTTTCTTGATCCATTCATCTACTGAGGGGCATCTGGGTTGGTTCCATATCTTAGCTATGGTAAATAATGCTGCAATAAACATAGTTGTGCTGGTAGCTTTAGTGTGGTCTTGTTTGTAAACATTAGGGTAAATGCCCAAAAGTGGGATTGCTGGGTCATAGGGGAGCTCTATGTGAAGTCTTTTGAGGAACCTCCATACTGCTTTCCAAAGTGGTTGAACAAGTTTACATTCCCACCAACAATGAAGTAAGTTTCCCTTCTGTCCACATCCCCTCCAGCATCTGTTGTTGTTAGAGTTCTTGATTTTTGTCATTCTAACTAGAGTGAGGTGGTATCTCAATGTTGTTTTGATTTGCATTTCTTTTATGGCTAGGGAGGTTGAGCATTTCTTCATGTGTCTATTGGCCATCCTTTTTTCTTCTTCAGAGAAGCTTCTCTTTAAGTCTTTAGCCCAGTTATTTATTGGGCAGTTCTTTTTAGGATTTGTTGTTAGGGGATTTAATTTTTTGAGTTCCAAGTATATTTTAGATATGAGACCCTTGTCTGTTGTATGGCTAGTGAAGATCTTTTCCCAGTCCGTGGGCTTTCTATTGATCTTGCTAGCTATGTCCTTTGCCATGCAGAAACTCTGCAACTTCATGCAATACCATTTGTCCAACCTTTCTTTGATTTGTTGTGTTCCCGGGTCTCTATTCAGAAAATTTTGGCCTGAGACAAGGAGACCTAGGGTTTCTCCTATACCATCCTGTAATGTTTTCAGAGTGTCTGCTTTGACTTCGAGGTCTTTGATCCATTTGGAGTTGATTCTGGTGCAGGGTGATATATAAGGATCTAGTTTTAGTTTTCTACAAGTAGTTAACCAATTTTGCCAGCACCATTTACTGAAGAGGCTGTCTTTGTTCCATTCTATTGTTTTAGCTCCCTTATTGAAGGCTATAGGTCAGTAGGTTCATTTCTGGGTTTTCAATTCTATTCCATTGGTCCTGAGGTCTGTTCTTATACCAATACCAAGCTGTTTTGATTACTATGGCTTTATAGTAGAGTTTGAAATTTGGTATTGATATTCCTCCATCAGTGTTCTTTCTGTTGAGCGTTTTTGCTATTCGGGGTCTTTTATTGTTCCATATGAATTTTTGGATTGCCTCTTCTATTTCCTTGAAGAATGAGGTTGGAATTTTGATAGGTATCGCGTTGAATTTGTAGATAGCCTTGGGAAGTATTGTCATTTTCACGATGTTAATCTTTCCAATCCAGGAGCATGGGAGGTTTTGCCATTTTCTAAGTTCTGTTTTGATTTCCTTTATCAAGATTTTAAAGTTTTCATCATAGAGGTCCTTCACTTCTTTGATTAAGTTAATTCCTAGGTATTTTATTTTTTGTGGGGCTATAACAAATGGAGTTGCTTTCCTAATTTCAGCCAAACTTTTCTCATTGTTGGCATACAGAAAAGCCATTGATTTTTGAGGGTTAATTTTATACCCTGCTACTTTGCCAAAGTTTTAAATCAGCTTGAGTAATTTGGGAGTGGAGTCTATGGGATTCTTTAAATACAAGATAATGTCATCTGCAAAGAGAGAGAGTTTTATTTCTTCTTTCCCTATTTGGATCCCCTTTATATCTGCATCTTGTCTTATTGCTGTAGCTAGGCATTCTAATACTAGATTGAAGAGAAGTGGAGAGAGTGGACATCTTTGTCTTGTTCCTGAGTTAAGAGGAAATGGCTTTAGTTTTTCACATTAAGTATAATGCTGGCTGTAGGTTTGTCATATACAGCCTTTATTGTATTGAGGAATGTTCCATGGATTCCTAATTTTTTCAAAACCTTCATCATAAAGGGGTGTTGGATCTTGTCGAATGCTTTTTCTGCATCTATTGAGATAACCATGTGGTTCTCATTCTTGTTACTGTTGATGTGATGAATAATATTAATTGATTTGCATATATTGAACCAGCTTTGCATCCCTGAAATGAATCCTGTTTGATCGTGGTGTATGATTTTTTGGATGAATTGTTGAAGTCAATTGGCCAAAATTTTGTTGAGAAGTTTTGCATCAATGATCATCAAAGATATGGGTCTATAGTTCTCTTTCTTTGATGAGTCCCTGCCTGGTTTTGGGATGAGGGTTATGATGGCTTTATAGAATGTGTTTGGTAGTGAACTTTCTTTTTCAATTTCATTGAAGAGTTGGAGGAGTATTGGTGTGAGCTCTGCTTTGAAGGCCTTGTAAAATTCCGCTGTAAAACCATCTGGTCCTGGACTTTTCTTATCTGGGAGGTCTCTTATTGCTGTTTCTATTTCAGTGCTTGATATGGGCCTGTTAAGATGATTTAACTAATCTTGGTTTAGTTTTGGCATATCAATATTTGCAAGGAAAAGGTCCATTTCTGTCAAGTTCTCAAACTTATTAGCATAAAGTTTTGAGAAGTATTCCCTTATAATGTCTGAATCTTGGTTGTTTCTGTGGTAATGCTCATTTTTTTTATCTGATTGATCTGTGCATTGAAATTTTCGAATGATATTCTTGACATTTCATTTTCCCATTAAACTACAGATTTTTTCAAGAATTGAGAAAACAATGGTTTTTGCCCTGTAGAAGTTCTTCGTTTCTGTACTTGAATCTCTGTTTTAACTCACAAAACTCCAGTAAGTCCATTATGTTGCCTATGTATTCTAGGTTTTGATATTTCCATTTTCTAACTTCTGTGTTCTTCAAATGGTTAATTTTCATTTTCAGTACATTAGGATTCAGACCATGTTGTGGAATTAATAAACAAGTGGACGAAAGTCCTCCTCCTTGTATAAGTGGTACAGTATAGTGATTTAAACACAGACCACCCCCCCACACACAAACACACACATATCCTTTTACCCTCCTAGCCTCAGGAACAGGAAGATCTTATCCCACGTGTTCAAAAGTTTCATACTTCCCAGTTACCTGAGACATTCCAGCAGATATTAAGAGGTAGATCTTCCCTTAGAATTCTTCAAGTTGGGGCTGGGAATGTGGCTTAGTGGTAGAGTGCTTGCCTGGTATGCATGAAGCGCGGGGTTTGATTCTTCAGTACCAAGCAAACAGAAAAAGACAGAAGCTATGCTATGTTTCATATGGTAGAGCGCTAGCCTTGAGCAAAAACAACTCAGGTACAGTGCCCAGGACCTGAGTTCAAGCCCCAGGACTGGGGGAAAAAGAATTTTTCAGGTTGTTGTGGTACAGGCTTACTCTAAGATATTCCCCTTTCTGATCCTGTTTCTAGTTCTTTTCCAGCTCACAAGAGAGGAAGTTCTTCCAAAATTGTCTTCACAGCAATTCCTGAAGAGTTGCTAGCCTCAGAGTACCCCTTTGCCCAGACTTATGGCTCAAGGGAGACAAAATTAAAGCTGAAAATAAGGAGGGAAATAATGAAGCAGTATTTGGGTCACCACTGCATCAAATTTGTTTTCATTTTTCAGAAATATTTCAGAAATACCTCTGGCAAAATCAGCACAGTAGTAAGGACCACAATGACTATCAATTAATATCAGTGATTTCAGGTTTAGAAAACACATTTGATCTTTGAAATCATCTCATGATATGAGTGTTACAGGTTTGAAGTCATTTAGTGCAAGGTTGCATTTACAACTGGCAAAAAGAACAGAACCTGGGCTTTTCTCACCAAGTGTAGTGATTTCTGCCCAATTACTTAAATGAGCAAGAGGTTATTGTCTAATTCCAGAGTAACAATTTTAAAGTAACTATCTAATAAAAGTACTTTAAAAACAGTCATAAGGTGCATGTAAAGCAACTTCCAATATCAATATGAACAGAAGATTTTCAGATATTCTGGCCACACAAGTTATTTTCTTTAGTTATTACACTGATATGTTTCTTTTGTAAAAGTATTTTATTATAAACATACTGTACAGAGGGGTTACAGTGACATGAATAAAGTAATGAGTACATTTCCTATCGAACATTGTTACCCCCTCCTTTTTCCCCCCTACTATGCTTGCCCTTCCTCACTCTCCCCTTCCCCCTCCCTGAAGTTGTAAAATTTGTTTTCAACATAATGTCTTGTCTCCTTGTTACAATGGGTCAACCTATATGTTTCTAAAGACAGCGTCTCTTTTGCCCATTTATTTGTGTGTGTGTGTGTGTGTGTGTGTGTGTGTGTGCGCGCGCATGTACACGTGCATGCAAGGGATTTAACTAAGGGCCTCATATTCATCCTTAGCTCTTTTTTGCTCAAGGCTGGTGTTCTTACACTTGAACCATACCTCCACTATTGGCTTCTTGCTGGTTAAATAGAATAATAGTTTCTCAGATTTGGCTGGGTGGGCTGGATTCAAATCATGATTCTCAGATTTCAGCCTCCAGAGTAGGTAGAAAGAATTACAGGTGTGGACAACTGGTGTCTTTGTGTGTACAGCAGTTGGAGTTAAAAGCTTTATTCATGTTAGGCAAGTGGACTACCACTTGAGCAATGCAGCCACCTCTTTTATAAAATTGTATTTGCATAGGATCTTGTGCTTTCGCAGGAAGAGAGCTTGAAACTGCAACACTCGTATCCAATCTAGCTATATGATAGTCCTGCACTAGCATGTCTGCCTTTTTATTTGGGATTAAGTCTCGATAGCTTTTTGCCCAGCCTGGTCTTGAACCACAATCTTTCCATCTCCATTTTCCAAGTAGCTAGGATATCAGTTGTGTGTCACTGTGCATGACCCTGGCATCGACACTTCCAATTAAGTGTAATTTGTGAGTATATGTGAATATATGTATAGCTGTATACATACAGAACATACCACATGACATACATTTTCCAGACTGAAAATTCAATTTTCCAAACTGTACCTACCACTCAACACAATAGCATTTTCAATATCTGAGAAGCCCCTTCCTGCCCCTTCTCAATCATTGCTCACCTTCCAAGGGGAGCCATGGTCCCAAACCCTCACAGCCTCAATGACTCTTACAAGGGCAATGGGGCCTCCAATTCTCCATCAGGTATTCGATGCAGAATATTTGCTATGTTTGACCAAGTACAAGTGAATAAATATGGACATCTATGAATAACTGAATGGGTTGACGATCTGGTAGAAGGGGAAATATGGGGCCACATTGGCAGAGAAGACACACATTCATTGTTTAATTTGAGGGAAGTTATTAAATCTCACTGAGTCTCAGGTTACTTCACTGCAAATAGATATGTCCATACCTATCTTATACAGTTGTCATGAGCTATAAAGTTAATGCATGTGGGGCCAATGCCTGGTACCTTGAAAGCTAGGCTACTATGTGCATGTAATGGCTGTTGTTGACTCTAGATTTAGGCATAATCCCCTTTGTTCAATCATTTTTAGTTTAAGTACCTTCAAAATCTCTAAAAATGAGAGAATTTGGGGGGGGCAGAGGGCTGTCCTGGGGCTTGGACTCAGTGCTTGGGTGCTGTCCCTGAGCATCTTTGTGCTCAAGGTTAGGGCTCTACCACTTAAGCTACAGTACCATTTTTTGCTTTTTCTGAGTAATTTATTAGAGATAAGAGTCTCATGGACTTTTCTGCCCAGGCTGGCTTTGTACTGTGATCCTCAGATTTCAACCTCCTGAATAGCTAGGATTGCAGACATGAGCCACCAGCACTTGACAAAACTTTTTAAATACAGAGAAATAGTTTATGCATGCTTAATAGCATAAGCACATACACACACACACACACACACACACACACACACACACACACACACACACACACACACACACAGTGTGAATGTCTTAAGGGACCTAGTTTATATTTTAAGGTAAATTTAGGTCAAAATCTGGATTTCTTTGCTTGTCATTTCTTTGCTTGGATGTAAGAGTTTCTTATGGATTTTCAGCCCTCCAGATGTTGCATTATTCCTAGTGATGACTCACCTGCCACCCTAGTAAGGTTAAAGCCAAGTTCAAGTCCAAGTTCAAATCTACTCCTCAATTGTTTAAGTGCCACAATAACCTACGTACACATGACTTCCACCATTGCTGTAGCTTACCTTCTTAGCCTCTTTTCATTGTTGCTAAAAACCTCTATAAAAAATTCTGACTTGCTCAATATCATCCCAGATATTTCTTTCTTCTTGTGATCTTTTTGCTTGTTTGTTTCTGTTGTTGGCTTTTTACTGGTTGTTTTTTGTTTTTTGTTTTTGTTTTGCTAGTCCTGGGGCTTGAACTCAAGGCCTGGGTGCTGTACCTGAGCTTCTTTTGCTTAAGGCTAACACTCTACCACTTGAGCCCCACTTCTGGATTTTCTGTTTATGTGTTACTGAGGAGTCAAATCCAGGGCTTTCTGCATGCTAGACAAGCACTCTATCACTAAGCTAAGCCCATGGCCTTTTATTTTGTTGTTATTGTTTGTTCGTTATTTTGTAGTACTGGGGTACTACAAGGCCTCAAGTTTGGCAGTCTGGTACTCAGCTTCTTAAACAATACTGCCAACATCTATCTTCTCAATTTCTTCATGCCAGTGACATAAAGGATGTCTATAACAAATGACCATCCCATCTTCTTCATGTAAAGCCTCCACAGGTGACACAGGAAGTTCTTACCTTTTGTATTGGTATTGGTGTTATTTAGATTGCAAACCAAGAGTATACAGGCAGTTGGTTTTATATGCAAGGAGAAAAGTTAGGTTTTAACACATTTTTAAGGTCTAGTCAAATAGATCAGAAGATAAATACTTGTGGAGTGTGTTGTGTTTATCTTACATAAGTAGTTTAATTTCAACTACTACTATGTACCTTCATTATAAATTGTCTGGATTGGACACCTCAGAGTATAGTTAGAGAAATATACATGTGGCTATTGAATGGGTACAGTTCCATTAAGATGAAGCCCCTGACCTTACCTTAGTGAAAATTGCCAACTGGCTTAGAAAGTTATTTTAGTATTCCCATTATCCATTTCCATCCAAAAAATTCCTACATGGAAAGATTCTTCTCAATACAGTCTGAGAAGTTAATAGGGAGCTTGCCATGTTTGCTGAGCAATTTCCATATTAGCAATGATGGTAATAATGCACTATTAATTGGCTATTATATCTTTAATTACAATTATTAATGATAGCAAAATTAATAACAATAATTTCTTAAGTACCTTTTGAACTTTATGAGTTGAACAAATGTCTTTTTTGTTACCTTACTCTAGTAATAAGTATCTGGTACTAACCAGGTACCTAATGTCACTGCATGAAGGAATACAGGTAAAACGATGCTGTGCACAATATTGTGCATTCTAATATTCTCTTTTTATGGAGGAAAACATCAAATAGCAGAGATATTGAACAAATGATCAGAGCTGTAGAACCAAGAGCTGGCATCCCAGGTTGGTCTGATTTTAGAGACCACTGTTCAATACTATTATATCTCTACAGAGCAGTTGAAAATTCCTTCATTATGCAAAACTTATCCCACCATATTTCCCACCTCACAGCCTCTTCTTTTCAAAAACAGGAATAGGAAAAGTTAGTGAAAGATCTGCCAGAAGATTCCCAAAAGGCAGATGGAAAGTTCTGTCCCTCTGTATGGGTTTGAGCAGCAGAATATGGAACTGAGGTCCAGTTCCACTTTCCAGCCTCAGTGCTGGGCTCTGCTCCCAGCCATCTCTGAAACAGAGAGAGGGAGCCTGATTGGAAGATCCTCACCCATAGAGAAATAGAAATTATTAGAAGGCTGGAGGGCTTGACTGGGAAGATAAGATTAAAAGACTTTATTCTTTATCATTTGTCTCAGCTGTGACTGAGAGGCAGAAAAGATAATAGTTGGGTGTGATGCCCAGGGCTAGAGAACCCCCAGATGACTTTGCAGATGAGGAGATGCAGCTCGTCAGAAACCTTAGAGGGGGCTGAGAGATATGGAATATGACTTTGTGTGCAGGTCATACCTGCTATACTGGGTAATGAAGATTTCTTTCCCACTTCTGGGTGGGATGGTTAGCTCTCTGTGTCTCTCTCCATGTCTCTGTCACCTCTGTTTCTGTCTGTCTGTCTGTCTGTCTCTCTCTCTCTCTCTCTATTTCTCTGGCAATGAGAATGGTGATATTTTGGATACAAGCTGATCTTTATCATAAGGTAAACATTTTGTTATGGTCTAACATAATATAACAGAGGAAACACAATGATACTTTAACTTAGTAATTCTCAGAGTTGTATCATGCAGGTGACAAATTCCACCCAAAACTCCCCTCACACCTCCTGCTTCATAATTCCTGTATAAATGAATACTCTCATGTACCTCATTAATTGCTTACTGTGTTGATCTTTGGGACCACAGAAACTCACTCCTTGTTACCTTTTACAAGTTTGTATGCTGAATTTTGCAAGAGCTTGAGTGAATCACAGTAATAGACGGATATAAGTACTCAAAGATTGTTGTTGAAGCAAGGGATGAGTGAATAAGTAGTATGTAAATACTCCTACTAATCCAAACTATACCCTTTAGGGGTCATTTTTGCAACAGTGTCCTGGAATGTATGACACCTAAACCAGAGATATGTTTTACATAGCCTTTAGAAAAAGAAGTTATGGCATATGGAAAGTATTCATAATCTTTGGAAGTCCCTTTCTCGATTGGACTGCCATCAGAAAGAAGAAAAAAATAACCAAAACCCATCTCAGTATGTTGCAACAAGTGTCTTCATCTATAGTACAGTGCAGGCACACTCATCACTGCAGTGCATCTTGGATAGTTTACATCTTGAAGTTAGGAGAGCCTAAATTTATGTTCCCTGCTCTTTTTCTTGCTGGATGTATAACCCTGGACCAGGAACAGAGTGGTGAGCAGTGATGAATTCTTGGACTCTGGGGACGAAGGATAGAAAGCACCACTGACATGACCTTATTTTAGTTTATTTTATGTTTTTGCATTTTGTGTATTGTTATTATTCCCAGTAATTGTAATTGTTCAAAATAATTCATAAGCCCAGCAGTGGTGGCTCATGCCTATAATCGTAGCTACTCAGAAGGCTGAAATATGGGGATCACAGTTTAAAGCATGCCAGGGAAGAAAGGTTTGTGAGACTCTTATCTCCAACTAACAAGCAAAAAGCCAGAGGTGGAGCTACCAGCCTTGTGTGGAAAAACTCAGGGATAGCACCCAGGCCTAGGGTTCCTTTCCTATTATTGGTATAAACACACACACACACACACACACACACACACACACACACACACACACACACACACACACACACACACACACCAAAATACAAAGTGTAAGAATAAGTTTGCCCCTCAATTATTGAGGGTCTTTTTTTCCCAATTGTTTTGTGTTTTGTTCCATAGGTGATGGCCTTATGCATCTTAGCCTAACCTTAGCTCCTTTGTCATCTCTTTTATATCATGTGCTAAGAAGAATAATGATTTCTCCCTTAGAATGGTGATGCAGGATTTTATGAGATAAAACAGTGCTTAGTGTTTTACACATAGTTAAGTGGTGAATATTATTCTTATTAGAATCTGTTTTATTTTTTTTGGCATCACTTAAGAGAGGAGCTGCGCTGTTTCATGGCTATCTTTAAGTTCACTGAGGTATAAGGTCAAATACTTGAGATTTTACTTAAGAACATAATGCTGGCTGGTATCTCCATTGCCTTTTTTTATATGCTGTCTTATAGTAAACACAGTTCTGTGAGGACATAGCAAAGCCATTTCCATCCTGCGATTCCTCAGGATAACCTAATTCACCAGTGAAGGGTCATGGGATGTACTTACGTGAACTTAATTCCCATTTAGCCTTGTACAATGTCAGTACACATGAGTTCAGGCCAAATAGCAGATATGTACATTGTCTCTTCTGTGTGCTGAGCATGATCATGACACAGATAAGGATACTGCCTTGGAAAACAGCTGACAGGTGACACAAGACCACAGAGCTCTTAGAGCAAGAATGATTGTTGCAGTAGCAAGAATATGCTCACTAGAGAGGAAGGCTACCTGGAGGAGTGTGGAAAGATAAAATTCTTGGAGTAACGGATGCCTGAGGTGCATAATGGAAGTAGGTCAGACATTCAAGATGGAGAGAGGAGGAAAAAGTATTTCAGATAAAAAGAAAGTTGTGAGCAGAGGTAGATAGAGAAAGCCTGCACTTATGTGTAGAGGTGTAACAAGTGAAATTGTCTTTCAGGAAAACAGAATCTATCAAAGAGCATCTAATTTGGAGACTGAGTCACAGGGTATTATTGTACTGAAAGGGCAGCTCTGGAATATCTGGGAAAACCAAGAGAGGAATATCAGAAACTAGAATGAGGAGGTAACCTAAGACCTAGCTCTCCTAAAGAGATGGTACTTGCCCACTCAGGTAGGAGATTCACAGACCTGGAGAGTGAGGACCTAGAGAGGAGAACACACAGTCAACCATGAGCTAGGCGGCAGATTGTGGTGAGAAGGTGGGAGGGCAGCTATCTAGCCGCTGCATCTGGGTGAAGCAACACTGCCTAATAAAGTAAATCAACAGGAAGGGACGGAGTCCTTATGCCTTCTCTTAACTTTCATCCTTTATTATTGTTCATTATCATCTTCATGTAGTTGTTCAATTTAACATGTCAGTGAATGAGTACAAGGCAGCTTCCATCATTCTCCCCAACCATCTATCCTAACACTAACCTTCTCAAGTTACCTGGTACCATTACCACGTGCATACATTGAACATTATGACTGCCCATTTTTCCCCTCTCTTCATCTACCCTGACTCCCCATCCACTTAACCACTAGCAAAGAACTGAACAGGATCCTAGCTAGCCAAGAAGTCATGCTGTTTGAAGAATTTCAGCCTCAGCACCACAGGCAGAGTGTATAGGATATATGAGTTGCTAAGTGGCACAGGGGCTTTAAAGGGGTCTTGGTGGCTTTGGCATCAGCATCAAATGAGAGGAAAGATTGGAGATGCAGTGAAGTAGGGCTTAGAGGATAAATAATTTGGTCCTATCCCAGTCTTCTATAACAAATGGCTCAATGACAATAATGCTGTGTCCACCTAGAAGATAGATTTGTGTCCCTTCCTCCTGGAGAGGTATACCACGCCAGCTTAAGAGGAGTTGTATCCATCACACTTACAAATAGTTGGATGTGATCTTTAGTAATTCACCCAAAATATTCAGCAAATGAAGAAACAGAGACACATCTTCCTTTTGTTTTCTCTTAGTAAAGCACTTCATTGTTTAATGAATAATGAAAGGAAATACTTAGCAGCCTCTGATCATGTAATTCTCATTAAATGCTTTTTAACATAGAAAAGACCCTGCATAATGTGTTTAGTAAGTAATGACATTCCTGAGTAATATTTACACCAACTCAAAAGCTTGAGATCATTTATTAGAAGCTAGTGAAATTTTTTGTTTGTTTGTTTTTCCCCTTGTGGTTTCCAACAGGGCCCAAAATGACATCAGCCAAAGAGGGAAAGGTATTTTGTACCAATTGATGACCGCCTCTGGTCCACATCTGCATCCACATGTCATTTTTACAGAACATTTACCAAAGATGTGATTCTGTAAGTAAAGGTGGAATTTGCAAGCTTGAAAAAGACCTGGTTCCAGCCTTCTAGAAATTTAGAATGCAAATCAAGAAACCAAGTGCAGCAAGAATGGCATGTGTGTATGCCTATGTTTAGATATGTATTTATTCCAGACAGAAACAGAGACACATGGGGCCTGTTCTAAGAGGTACCTTTGCTCCTGCCTGATAGACCACACTGGATGGTCATTTCTATTCTTTTGCTGAGAAAAGCAAGAATCCCTCAAATATTGAGAAGTAGTAACACAAACAGGATAATGTGTATAAATCAATAATGCATTTTCGAACAATTACGAATATAAGTCCCAGGTGCCTTTCCTCATAGATGGATTTTTATAGTCACTAGAAAATAACAATCACTTTACTATGTATCACTAATTAAAAAGTGTTGAATAATTTCCCAACAAATATGAAGTAATTATTGGTAATTCTATGTCAGCACCGTAAATAATTATCTCACCTTGTATCACATAATTAAAACCACAAGGTACCCCCAAACAAATATTAAACAGTCATAAATAATTCCAATTGTGCGCAAGTAGCAATCACACAGTCTGACTTGGTTGTGTTTATAATTTAAAATGACATTTTTCATTTGACTGCTGATTTATGAAATTTTTTAAAAATCAATTTGCCTTTCTTAATGGACTAGTGCCCTTTGGGGATCCACCAGATGTTCTGCCGCCCAAGGTTGGCAGCTGGGCAAAAGAAAATTAGCCAAGCATATTGATGTAAGACCTAAACAAGCAAAGGGTAGTATTAATGGGTGTCTGGGTAAAATAAATTAACAGAAAATCTGCTTTAAGTGGCAATTGTAATTCTCACCTTGAGGACACATGCAGTGGGATGTAGTCTGTGAGTTCTACTTGGCATCTAGCTCCTTCCTTCCTTCCTTCCTTCCTTCCTTCCTTCCTTCCTTCCTTCCTTCCTTCCTTCCTTCCTTCCTTCCTTCCTTCTTCCCTTCCACCCTCCCTTCCTCTTTTCTTTTTCCTTCCTTCCTTCCCTTCCTTCCCTTTCCTTCCTTCCTTCCTTCCTTCCTTCCTTCCTTCCTTCCTTCCTTCCTTCCTTCCTTCCTTCCTTCCTTCCTTTCTTCCTTCCTTCCTTCCTTCCTTTCTTTTTCCTTCCTTCATTCCTTCTTTCTTTCAAACCATTACTGGGGGTTGAACTCAGGGCTTCACACTCTGGTTTAGCTTTTCCACTTAAGGCTGGCAATCTAACACTTGGCCCACAGTTTCCACTTCTGGCTTTTTGCTGATCAATTTGGGATGAGTCTCAGAATTGTCTTCCAAGTCTGGCTTCGAATAGTCATCCTCAGACCTCAGCCTCCTGAGTAGATAGGATTACAGACACGAGCCACTAGTGCCCAGCTTAGCCAGCTTCTAGCTGTCATTGTCACCGCAGATCGATTAGATGACTGGCCCGGCCATACAACTACCTCTCCTTCTTCTGCTAAGGAATCATGTCTATGAAGTGGAAGAAATGGAGACTCCTCTAAAGCTTCATTGCTCCTGGGCTCCCATCACCTCGCTTTCCCCAGAAGGACACTGAAGTAGGGGACCAAGACTAAGGAATCCAAATCCCAGTTACTGTAGAGCACATTGCATCTCTCAGTGTTAGCAAACACGTATTGAACACTTATTGTGAACTAGGTGCTGTGGTTGGTGTTGAATTTAAGGCTTCTTCTCTTTTAAAAAGAAAAGCATATATACCACATTTTTTAGATCCACTTATCCATTGAGGGCATCTGGGTTTAAGAAAATGTGGTATATACGCACAATGGAATTGTACTATTCCGTTACAATGAATTATATGGTACCTATTTGTAAGAAAATGGAAAGACTTGTAAAAAATTATATTAAGTGAAGTAAGTCAGGCCCAGAAAGATAAAGATGGCATGATTTTCCTCATATGTGGTAGCTACAATTTGCTTATAAACTAATAAGTAAACATGTTGGGTGGTATGCAAGTAGTTACAAATGTATTTTCTGAAATACATTTGAGTTCTATGGACAACCCAAATAGTGTAACTCCTTAGAAAGACAAAGTCAAAGCCCCCAAATTAAGTACCAGGAAAGGTTACTTACAAGAACAGGGGGTGGGAGAGTAGGACCAAGGGTAGAATGGTAGAAGAATGAGTAGAAGCAGGGGAAAATGCAATCAATAAATCAATGCATATTCTACAAAATTAAGAACCAAAAAGGAAGGGGGTGAGAAAGGGGTGACACTGATCAAGATGTATGGTATCCGTCAACTGCTTTGTTAAATGGCAGCCCCTTTGTATAATTCCTAAAGAGAACTTTAAAGAAGCAATAACTTTGTTCATTCCTTCACTTCAAAAGATGTAAAGCCTGTTGACTTATATCATAAAACAACATGTGGTCGGTGTCCATTTCTGCTAAGGCAGGAGAACAGGATCTGATGTAGACTGATTGTCTCTGGCTGTGGATTGTAAGAAGTTGTTATGGGTCATTTAAAGTCTCTGCCCTTCCTTCCCTGTGGGCAGATAATGACCATCTGCAGGTACACCTGCCTTAGGTTACTTAGGTGCATTCTGGAAACAGATGGAAAACCCAGTGAGCTTCTAACTGCTTAGCCAATGAATCTCCCCTTGATGGTTAAGTTTTCCGTGAGCAGAGTCCATGTCTGTATTAAGCAACAGTGCTTTCATAGCAGCTAATCCAGGGTAAATGTTTATTCAATTAATTGTCGATTAAAATCCTGAAACAACAGAATGTACAGAGTGCAAAGAACTCTTTTGCTAGAACCTTTTGCTGTTTATTTTTAATATGTTTTTATTGTAAAAATACTGTACAGAGGGGTGACAGTTACATGAGCAAGGTCATGAGTACATTTCCTATCAAGCATTGTTACCTCCTCCTTTGTTTTCCCCCTACCATCCCTTCCCTCCCTCCTCCACAACTACACCCCCCTTCTCCCCTTCCCCTTCTTCCCGCCTAAATCGTAAAGTTCGTTTTTCAACCTAGTGTCTTGTACATCTCATTATTACAATGGGTCAACCTGTATCCCTATTTAAACATTTTGTTTTTTCCTTTTGCTGTTTAATTGTTACTTAATTTGTTTAATAAATAAATTTCTTATCCTAACAAAATAGCTTCCACCCTTTATAATCCCTAATCCTAACCAATTAAGAGTATCCATATTGGCTAAGTTTGGTGATCCCTGTAATGTGGGAGGTCCAGCTAGGAAGGTCTTAGTTGGAGCCTGATTCTGGGCAAAAAGTATCAGACATTATCCAAAAATATAACTAAAGCGTGAAATGGCTGAAGCTGTGATTCTAATGGTCCCGTAGGCGTAAGGCCTTGTGCTTGCAAACCACCACTGTGTTTGCAAAGTATGCCTTTTGATATGGTTGCTAAAGAATTAGAAAGGTACTGCTGAAATATACTTTGCAGAGGGAGATAGGAGAGTGATTACTCAGGAGTCTGAGACATCCTAGAAATTTCAGTTATGGTTGGAGTAGATTCTATTAAATATTCTGATGGCTATAAAATTATATGGTGACAACGTTACAGGATAAAACATTTCACTTTTGTAGTAAGTACATATATATGAGTTGGACTTGAATTCTCAAATATCCCTGCTTTAGGTGATCACCATGGCTCACTTAAAACCTAGTGACAAGCTTGGCACTGCTTGTAATTGTAGCTACTCAAGAGGCTGAGGACTAAAGAATCACAGCTTAAAGCCAGAGTGGCAAGAATAGTCTATGAGAGTATCTGCAAAATAAACAGCGGAAAGCTATGCTAGAGGCATGGTTCAGGTAGTAGAATTCCATCCAGGCAAGCAGGTTGGGACAACAGGTGGCCCTGATTTCAAAGCCCAGTATATGCAAAATACAAGCAAACAAAAACTAGTAACATGTTCAAGCAGATATTTAATGAATTTCTACATTTGTTGGATTCCCAAAGGACACCGAGTATTCTTCAAGTAGCAGAAAGATATATGGAGCCTAACTTCTATTAGAGTTGTTTTCCCATCTTTCCCAGAGTTTCTAAACAGTTTCAGCCTTCTGTTAATACCTTACAAAAGGTTGAATTCCAGTAAATTGAATAGTTTATTATTTTCATCCACTCAGGTTTCACTCTCTCTGTCCTTCTAGCTTCCAAGACTCTCAGTTATTAGATGCAGTTTAATTCTTGATGGAGGTATCTGTTCTCTCCCATCTGAGACTCTTTAATGCCTTAGAATCAACCACTACAGTCCTATAAGATGGCATGAATTCCTGTGTGGTGGCAGAGTTTGCATCCAGATCCACCTGTTGTTACCTACCTTCTTTTCCTCCTCCTTCTCTTCTTTGTCCTCCTTCTTCAATTTCTCCTCTTGCTTCTCCTCCTCCTCCTGTTTCTCCTCCTCCTCTTCATGCTTTTCCTCCTCCTTCACTTCCTTCTCCTCCTCCTCTTTCTTCTCCTTCAACTCCTCCTATTACTCCTCATCCCTCCTACTCCATTTCCTTCTTTATCTTACTACTTCTCTTCCTCTTCCCACTCCTCTTTCTCCTCCTCTTCCTCATTCTCCTTCACCTCCTTACCCTTCTCTTCCTCCTCCTTCTACTCATCTTCCTCCTCCTTATCCAGTTCCTCCTCCTGCTTCTTTGCTTCCTCTTCATCCTTTTACTCCTTCTCCTCCTCTTTATCCTTTTACTTTTTCTCCTCCTCCTTCATCTTCTTTTCTTCCTCTCCTTTCTCCCTCAAACCCTCCTCTTTCTCCTCCTCTTTTCCTCCTCCTTCTTTTCTCCCTTTATATCCTCCTCCTCCCTCTCTCCTGCTCATTTTCCTCCTCCTCCTCCTCATCTTCCTTTTCCTACTTATGTCCCTCCTTCTTCTCTTACTTATGTGACTCATTACCCTTATTTGGACATGAGAAAGTAGTAGCCACCTCTGAGATTATTGGAGGATTTAATGAGATGATACACACAAAGCACTCAGTATGGTTCTTGGCACATTTTACTTAGTTATTTACAAAATTTGGATCAAGGCCTTGAAGAATGGACCATGGTGAAGAAATCAGTGTTCCTTTAAGTATTTGCCCTTAAAAATGCAGAGTAAATATAAGATAATGCTAAGTGAAATGAGCCCCATGATATGGACACAAGAGGTCTGTCTTTGTTGTTATTGTTTTAAATTACTATGTGATTTCTTTTTTGTTTTTTTTTTTCTTTCTATGTTCTTCCCCCTATGGCATATTCCCTGTTGTCACTGTACTTGATTTTGGTATTCTGCATCTTGTATATACATTTGTCTAATCTGGGGAGCGGAAGGGGAATAACAAAATGCTGAAACAAGGACACAGGATGACCCACTGCAACAAGGATACTCACAAGACAGCATATTGGAAATGAACTTTACAACTTTGGAGTGGGGGAAGGGGGGAGTGTGGGAGGTGAGGGAGGGAAGGGATAGTGGGATAACAACAAGGGAATGGGTAACAGTGATCAACAAGTAATGTGCTCATCGCCTTCCTCATGTAACTGTAACCCCTCTGTACATCATCTTTACATTAAAATAAAAGTTTTAAAAAGGCAGTCAGATTTACCAAAATAAAGGATTCATGATTTTTGAATTCCTAGTTATGGAAGACAAAAGGATTCATGATTTTTCCATTCACACTATGGGGTATAAAGAAGTAATTATAGTCTTCCTTGTCTCAGATGGTGTTGATGACCTAAAGAAATAAAAGTTTCCTATTTTACTAAAGACCAACCAGACAGATAAAAGGTTTCACTGTTATCTAGCATATCATTCTCTGTGTGCAACTGGGGAATATGCTTTAAATCTGTGAGCTTCAACTTCTGTCCTGCCCTGCATTTAAAGGAAGCTACATAGCTTTCCTTCTCCCTGCACAAGGTTCATATGGGCCAACAAAAATCAAAATGGACATATTTCGCTTTGTTTAAATAACACTTGGTTTTGCTGCTTTTAATCAAAGGCTCCCCTGAGCATGGCATGCTTTCCCCACCACACACTGACTGCATACCTAACAGATAATTTGAATACAACAGCTTGACTCCCCTGCTGCTTGGATGATAGCAATTGGCTAGGTGTTCCTTCCTCTTCCTTCTCCCCCTCCATGGTTGCAAGGAGATTTCAAGTGCAATTTGGCCTTGTACATCAAACAGCAATTTTCCTGTAGAAATCACAACCTCCAAAAACTCTACCCTAATCAAATCTATCAAGCCCAATTTAGGGGGGGAGCTTGTGTCTGTTTATCAAAGAAATGGAGTTGAAATTGCCCCCTTTAATGGAATCACAGCTGCCCACCGTAATCTTTCACATAGATGCTTGAATTAATGGCAGGACTTGGCCCATGCTCTCTACAGCCTTGGAATTTGATTCTGGTTACAGGAAATTGCTATAATTTCTGTTCTGAGATTTTCAGGGATGTTGAGGTTTGGGGGACTAAAGTTAGAATTAATGTGTCAGAGAAATTAAAGAATGCAGAAATGTTTTGGGGGGAAGATTAGCACTTTTACACAACACTCAATGAGTCACCTCTACATCAAATCAAACCCATTGTGAGTCACATAAACTATTTTTACCAAGTCACGAAGAAAAAGCAGAGGAATGGCCTTTTTTTCCTCTGAAGTTCGGATTTTAAATCAGAACACAACAGATATGTGTAGAATGCATTTGTCCTGCTGAAGTACAGTGTATCTCTCTTAGATCAATTGCACATTTAGAATTGCTGCACTGGATAACTACATAGCCCAGTTCAGATATTCAATTCTCCTTGAGCCAAGGAAGAAGGCAATGGCTGTAGCCTTGCTCACACCTGTAATGCCTTCTCGACATTTTATTTTCCCCATGGAAAATAAGTTAAACCTTTAGGGATTTTTGTCTCATTCAGCACCTGTAGGCAGACCCCATAGCAGTTTTCCCATGGTGTAATTACTTCCCTTAAAAAGTCCTCATTAAAGGGAGGTGAAGGAAGATATATAAATGCAGTCATGGTATTCAGTATACACTATGTGGAAAATGAACTATGCAGGTAGGAATGGAAAGGGGAAACTGGGGGAAAACAAAGGGGTGACATTGTCTAAATAGAAATGTACTCATTACCTGACTTATTAAATAGTAACCCCTCTGTACAACACCCTAAAATAAGAATAAAATTATATTATATAAAAGATCCTCATTTTGCCAGATTTCATGTCTCTGTCATCATTAGGAGGCTGAGATCTGAGGATCACAGTTCAAAGCCACTGGGTAGAACAGTTGCAAGACTTACCTCAAAGTAAACAGCAAAAAAGCTAAAAGTAGGATTGTGGCTCAAATGTAGAGCACTAACCTTGAGCTAAAAAAGCTAAGGACCAACACCAAGGTCCTGACAGGACAGGACAGGTGCATGCACGCACATACACACACACACACACACACACACACACACACACACACACACACACACACACACACGTCCTCATAAGGAGATTTCCTATGCTTATTTTTTAAATGTGTTAGTTTCTTACATGTATATTAAAACATTCTAATAATTTTTCTTGCATGTTTTCATATCTTTATCTTTCTCATAATAAAGAAGGGAAGTAACCTATTTATAATGCAGTGAAATAGAGAGACTGAAAATAAGGGACCCATCCAATTATTGGCAATACTAGAACAAGGCCACTTGGCTACATACATTCCACAGTTTCCGTATAGATGTATGTACATATCCATATATACCTATGTGTATTTATATACATATATGTATATATTTATGCATAGAATATATATATATGAAGTTACTCACTAGAAAAAAATGTAGCCTTGCTCTAAAGAGCTGTACCTCTTTAAATTAGCATGTAAGTTTATAGCATTTTAATAGATAAGATACAGACATAGATACCTATATGTGTGTGTGTGTGTGTGTGTGTGTATACAGAGAGAGAGAGAGAGAGAGAGAGAGAGAGAGAGAGGGGAAAGGAGAGAGAGAGAGAGAAAGGGAGGGAGTGCCAATACTTGAATCTCGGACCTTGACACTCTCTCTTGGCATTTTTGCTCAAGGTTAACACTCTACTCCTTGAGCCATACCTCCACCTCCAGCTTTTTAGTGGTTTGTTGGAATCTCACAAACTTTAGCACTTGGGCTGGCTTCAAACTGTGATCCTCAGATCTCAGCCTCCTGAGCAGCTAGTATCACAGGCATGAGCCACCTGTATCTGGCTTCTTCCATTGTGTTTTTATGACTTAAAACTCTCTCCCATTTTCCTTTGTTTGTATGTTAGCTGGTGTGTTTCCTGGTACTGTGCCAACCAGTCCAGCCCTCTAAATGTCCACACCAGCCACCCACAAAGCCTCTCCTCCCCTCACAGAAGTCCTCCTCTAGAATGGATTCTGAGCATTACACTATATGCATAGGAGAGAGCCTCTTTTCTTGAACTATACCTGAAGTTTTTCATCTTTCAATTGAAAGTGAAAGACTCCTGAATTAGAGAATCATGGAAATTGAATAAATGTGAGGAGAAAGCCTATTCATTTTCTTCAAGAGTGGCTAATGCCTCTTAGAAAATGCTCCAATTTTAGACCTAATTCAGGTTTTCTCTTATATCTCTTTCTTTTTCCTTTTTTTCCTGCCAGGCCCTGCCTCTTTTCATTTTCCCTTAGGGCCATTTGCATAAAAACAGCATTTCAACTGTATGGAATTTTATCTGCTGCCATTAATTCTCTTTCGAATTCATAAGCCTATGATATCATCTCCATCTCTATACACACCAGATTCAGGGACACCTTCAGGCTGAAGGGTGCCTCTTGCCGTTGGTATCCATTAGTTGCATCTCTGGGAGACCCTGAAGGTCTAACTGTCCCTGGATTGTCCTGGCAGAGCTAGCCCTAGGTTGCTGGGGCAGTCATGGGTGAGAGACAGGTCCATAACCATGAGCTGCTGAGGGTGTGGCATATCTGGAGTCCATCAGTGGATTGATCGGTGATCTACATGGCAATGCTGATAGCAGTGACTGGTATCCTGTGGCCAAAATTTAATGGACTGGCCTTCCTTCCTACATGGCAAATGGTTAACTCACTAGCCCAGAGACTACAAAAGCAAGCATCAAGCAATTGAAGAAGAAGAACAACAACAGTGCTATTACCCCATCCCCTTTATAAAATTGTACCTTGGATTATTTTATCCTGGTCCTCTGTGCCTAAGTGCTGTCCCCGATCTTTTTCACTCAAAGCTAGTGATCTACCACTTTGAGCCATAGCACCACTTCCAGCCATTTCAGAGGACTTTCCTGCCTAGGCTGACTTCGAACCACGATCTTCAGAACTCAGCCTCCTGCGTAGCTCAGATTACCAGCATGACCTCCCGCTCTGGCTCCTGACTTGTATTTTTTTCTCTTTTCTTTTTTGGTGATGGGGATCAAACCCAAGATTCTGCACTTGGTAGACAAGCGCTTTGCCACTGAGCTACTTCCCAGCCCAACTGGATTTTTTCATTAATTTATTTTTTAAAATTATCTTTGAGTAGTTGTACCAAGGGGTTTCAGTTCAATCTATCAACTTAGCTCATTCGATGATAGATTAGCCATTTTGTGCTGTCATAGCCTTGGCTGCAGTTGAGATGGGGAGAGAATGCCTTGTACTTGAGTGAGATGCCAATGGGTTAGACCTCACTCTGGACTGTTCAGAGCAGTGTCATGGACCATGGACCATGCAAAGAATTCTAACATATTAGTTGCAGGGCATTCTGGGTTTCCAAAACTGAGCTGCAAAGTAACAAGGCAATTTTAAATAATTTTTTTTCTTCTATGGCAGAAAGATAAGCTTCATTTGCTGGGGCATTTTCTTACCTTCTACTGACAGGATTAAGAGAACATTCTGAACTTAGCTTCCAGTTGCTTCTTTGGTAACTCTACCACCTGTTTTCTGCCTTCACACTTTCCCAACTACTCTCATGACGTTTGTCACTGACTTATTAATTATAAAATAAATTGGCTAAATCTCAAGTCAACCTACTCCCTTCTGCAATTCCCTAGGAGGGAAGAATTGTTCCATTTTCTACTGTTCCATGTGATGGAATCCATTTTCCTTATCCTCTAGATATCTCCCTTCTGCCCTTCTCCTACCTCTTTAGCTCTTTGCTCTTTGACCTTTGCCTGGCAGCTCACTCAGTATGCCCAAGTTAAAAATACCTTTGGGAATTTGTCTCTGGCCCTTTTATTTTCACATATTCTCCTTCTTCCTGTTTCCATTACCTCCCACTGTCCAATTATCACCTCTGTGGGAATGATGCTGAAGTCTGTATCAGCCTGGACTTCTAACCTGAAACCTAATCCTGTATCTATAATTGCTTGTTGAATATTACTAGTGGTCTCTTTCTTGCCCTGCATGAAATCTTTTCTCTTAGCTCCATTGATGTGTGCTGTGTGATTCTCCACTGCTCCTTCCCATCTCCCCCATCCACAGCCTTCTTCAGCATCATTCAGCTCAACTATCAGCCAATTAGTTCATCTCTGTCCCTCTGTCTCTTGCCCTTCATAGCTCTGCTAGATTAATCTCCTTCAAAGTGCTGCTCTGACTCTGGCATTTCCTAATCAGAGACATCCTCTTTGCCAGGAAAGTTAATCCACTTATTTTTTTCAGGCACGTGTGAGTGGAGTCAGATCAGACTCTTAAGCTTGATATTGAATATTGCTTATGCTTACTCTGGTCTGCCCTCCAGCCCTCAGGCCTTATCCTTACATATATGCTACACTAGATGTTTAACATGGGTCCAGAACTTGCTACAGTCCATAATGCTTCTAATTTGGAACATGCTGATTGCCTTGCCTGGGTTACCATTTTCTCCCTCATCCTTCCCTATCTCACTCCATCTCCTTACTAACGTTCTTCTCCTCTCCTCTCTTCTCTTTTCTTATTCTTCCTCCTCCTTCTCCTTCTTCTCCCATCTCACTCTTTTTTAATTGTGCTTCCACTATGACTTGAGCTCAGGAACTGGATGCTGTCCCTTCATTTTTTGCTCAAGGCTAGCTCTCTACTATTTGAACCACAGCTCCACTTCCAGCTATTTTGCTGATAAATTAGAAGTAAGCATTTAATGGACCTTTCCTACTCAGGCTGGCCTAGAACCATGTTCCTCACATGTCAGCCTCCTGAGTAGCTAGGATTACAGGTGAGAACTGTCTAGCTCTTCTTTTTTTCAATTCTTCTGCTTTTTTACTTTGTTATTTATTAACATCTATTAGTTTTATAAGGTTTCATTTTGATGTATCCATATTTGATTCAATAAGATTCACTAATTCCGTGGTTCTCCCAGTTTTCTTCCTCCCCTGGTCCTTTAAACATTATTAGCAGGTTTCATTGTTATATTTTTATACACAGATATACTTCATGTATATTTACTCTCTTCATTTTCCATCCTTCCTCATATTAGTATTCCTATACCCATAGAGGACCTGTCTTCTATTCTTGTCATTCTTTTTTGTGTGTGTGTATTGATTATTTAAAGGAGTTTTGCCATGGTATTTTGCAATGCACTGTTCATTAATCATATTTAAGTTTGGATTATTCTTTCTTTACTTTTCCCTTTGTCCATTCTAGTTTTCATTCAGCTTCATTATGCCATCTTGCTACATATAAACAATGTATAACAATAGTGTTCAACTTATAATGATCTCATTTCCTCTCCCAGCCCTCAAATAGTTCTACAATAACAAACATGTTCTCCCTACTGCCTTTATCTCCTAGGTGTGAGGATTATTTTCTCTGCAAAGTCTTCCCTTATCCAAACTGTAGCATTATACTTTTCTTTCACTTTAATCCCAGCATGCCTCGTGGCTCTCTACACTAAAGTGTGTATCCTCCCCAAATGGATATGTTGGCATTTACTCTCCACAGTAGCATTGTTGGGGGTGTGCTTTGTGAAGTGATTAGGTCATGAAGACTGAAGATCCAACCCTATGAATGGGTTAGTGAATTGCTAAAGGCTCAGAGGGAAGTAGCTCAGGAACATGCGAGGTCGCAAGCATGCGAGGTGAGACCAACAAGGCACCATCTGTAAGTGAAGACAAGGCTTGCATCAGACATCATACTTGCTAGAGCCTCAATCTCAAACTAAGTCCCCATAACTACAGGAAGTAAGTTTCTGTTCTTAATATCACACTATCCAGTCTCAAGTGTTTTATTGCAGCAATACAAATAGACCAAGGTATCTATGTGATCTACTTTAACAAAACAGAGACTACCCTGACTAATTTATTCAACAGTTTCTTTGCTATTACCTTTTATTCTGCTCTTTCCTTCAAGCTGGAATTCCTCTTCTATTGCTATTACCTTTTATTCTGCTCTTTCCTTCAAGCTGGAATCCCTCTTCTATCAATTCACCAGCTAATTACTCAGTGGAAATAATTTTAATCACAAGAAATCGTTGATCTCTTTTTACCAAATATGTGGGCTTGTGGGTGCATGTTTGTGTAAGCTCTCACATATGGGAATAGATTACTGTATTACTATTAGACATATTAAAATATGAGGCCACAGAAGCAAACTTTTATTCCTTAATTTTGGAAAGGTAATAGCATTCTGACATTATAGCTTACCTTACAAGGTTGGTGCTATTTGGGAAAGATCCTGTGACAGCACCTAGACTATTACAAGTAATTTTTAAATGTTAAGATGTGAAGCCTTTATCATTTTATGCTTTTAGGACATTATTTTTCTTATTGCCACTAATAAAACAAAATTCCTAATGGCTGAACAGTAGCTTAGTCAAATTTCTCTTCCCAGAAGTGACTATCACAAATCCTAATATAGTTTTGTTGCTTATAACATTTGTTGAACTTTGTGGAGAAAACTGATTTAGAATGCTTTACGCTTTAAAATAAAGACTATGGTTTTATTTCAAAAAAGACTATGGTTTTATTATTTGCACAAAATTAAAGAAGATGTGTATGGTTATACTTATAAAATGGATATTGAACTTGTAGTAAGGAATCTAGCCCACATGGTAGCACATTGTCTATGGGAAAATCAGATTAGACATCCATTATTTCCACTTGAGTCTTGGCAGAAATGGTTACTCATTTTCTATAAATTTTCCTTCAGGCATGAAACAAATGAAGCGTCATTGACTAGGCAACATTAAAAGATGGTCACTAGGGAAAATTAAATTACCTGTTAAATTTTGTGTATTCATTACGATTTTTCTATATATCTAAGTGCAAATTATTTTAAGTATTGTTTTGATTTAGCATACATTACTCATCTAAGGAAGAGGGGGAATTTCATTGTTATATTTCCACACATGCTTACAGTATATTCCAATCAATTTCATCTCCTCTATTATTCTCCCTGCTTCCTTCCTCTTTTTCTAAAAACATTAAACAGCTCTCATTTGTCTAATTTTATAGTTGTAAATAATTTGTTTTAACAGTATTCAACCTCCTTGAGAAGTTTGTTCTTAACTACAGGGTAAATTACCAATGATTGTTTATAGGCATTAAACTACTGTAACTAGCATATTAGAAATTTGAAGCACTATGAATTTGAAGACTTTTTTTCCTTTTGGAAAAGAAAGTGATGTTTATAATAATTACTTAGCTGAAATCACAAAATTAATAGGAGAACATCATGTGAGCTTCTCAATGCCAACTTGTTTATTTTTTCTCTCTTTTATACACATTTCTGAAACCTAAGAGAATACCTGGAAAAGAACAATGCTCCATAAATCTTGATTGAAGGTTTGAAGAATATAAAGAGATTGTTGATGATTGTAAAGTGATGCATCATAGAACTTTTATTATCTAGTACCACCCTCTAATTTTGAATGAGATAATGAGGTTGAGAAGACAAGGAATTTATCCAATAACAAAGCTAGTTGCTTAGCAAGAAGCATACTGCAGACCTCATGCTTCCTGGCCTAATATTCTTCATGTGCATCATACATTATCAGTGTTCCCAGATGAAATACACTCGGCAATATTAGAAAGAACCAATTTAATTTGATTAATGTGGATGGAACTCTTCATATGTTCCAGCTATGATGCTGAACACTACAGGGACTGGAAGTTGAATTCTACAGTTTCTGTTTTTAAATTCATAAACTTACAAGGAGGAGAGGAACACATGCCACTAATCAACAGTAACTAGGAAATAAATATCCTAACAGGGTTATTGAGAAAATGCCGAAGCCTGCCAGTAAAGGGAGTTACTGAGTCAAACTGCAGTCTGAGCAGTGTTGAAGGCTGCCAGGAGGTGTTCAGGGGGAAATGGCATTTAAGTTGATGTTTGAAAAAACAAGAAAACCCTGATGAAGAGATGAGGAGAGTCTGGGCATAGAGCACAAAAGAGGACAGCCCTGGCTTTCTAAGGCTATGACTTGCTGTAATCATGGTAGAAAGTAAAGAATGAAGCGTAGAGATATAACTGTATCCAGATCTTAGAGAACTATGAGCCATGTTTGGAAACTGGGGCTTTCTCTGATATGGTGACTTTTAGGTATTTAAAACTGCACATTCTCCATTTCAGAAAAGTATTCTGGCCCAAGGAGGATTAAGGTTCTGAGATTGGAACTAAGGGGTGCAGTAACAAGGCTATCTTAAAATCCAGAAAGTTGTCTCCAAACAGAAAATACAAAGTGTAAAAATAGGAAAAAATAGGAAACACAACATGGAGAGTTATCAGCTAAAGGTTCTCGATTCATAACGGTAGTCTGTTTTGTGGCCTTATTCAAGTTAGTTCTCTGTGCCCAGTCGAAGCATCATGCTCACTTAGATTATGGCTATTATAAAGTAACAAAAACCACCTCTAAGTATTTTATAAGAAATAAATACTGTTGGCTTTACTATTTCTGCCAATGCCTTCTTTGTACTTTCTCCTTTGAAACCTTTCAGATATGATTGCTTGCAAAGTTCTTTGCATGGGGATTCTAAATGGAGTCTTCAAAAAGTCTGCAGTGATATAAGGATGACTGTTAATGAAACCACAATCTTTTCTAAAACTGATAATCATTTACAAAGTACTCAATAAAGAGCTTAGAGAAATAGTATTTTTCAAGTGGAAATGAGCCCTCTGGAGGCTTTATGCCTGGAACTTGATTTAGAAGATCACTGAGCCAAAGTTCAGCTTTAATAATTCTAAGTCTCTGGTTGGGATGCTGGTTTGACCCCATGGGTCAGAAGAGCTCCATGCTATTCCTAGGACTTTGTTTATTGATCTTTGAAGTGAGGCACAGGAGCTGACCCAGGAAAATATCTGTACTTATGAGTGAACACATTTTGTTGGCTTAATGACAGTGAAGACATTGGTAGAGCTCATTTATAAATCAAAATTTAAAAAAATGGCAGTCCAGCTAAATCAGTAGGGACTGGAACCCTTTTTGTACTTCTGTTGTTAAATGCACTCTGTTTGCTCAATCAGAAATGTTTTTTTCCCTTCTTTCAAACACTATTAGTAAAAACTATCTTCCCAGTCACTCTCAGCAAAGTACCTACAATGGACCACACATGGTGTTGAGTATGATTAAAGTGCAGGAACATTAAGAAGTCGTGTCTATAATAAAACCTTAAGTCCAGCAAGGAGGAAAGTGCTCTAAAAGAGATCTCCACAAGTACAAAATAAAGAATCATCCCTGTTCAGTTTAGTAGATGTTGCCAGGGCAACATCACAGAGGAGGGTCACAAACTGTGTTTCCAAGGTGAGTTGGATCACATGGAGGTCAGGGAAGAGTGGGATGGGGAGATAGCAAGTGCCAAGCTTCTCCATGGTCCTCACTATGAGTTTCTCCCTATATAGAGGAGATATTGAGAACTTGGGGGGGGAATGTCAGGAGGCTGAGATTCACAGGATTAGAGTTCAAAGCTAGCCCTGGAACAAAAGTCTGTGCGACTCCATATCCAAAATAACCTGCAGGTAGTTGAACTGGAGGCAGGGCTCAAGTGATAGAGCATGCACCAGCCATAAGCTTGAGCAAGCAAGCTGAGTGAGCATGAGGCCCGTGAATTCAAGCCCCAGTACTAACAATAATGAAATCTAAGTTGTAAAAGGAGGCAGGAGTTAGATGCAAGGAAGTATGCACATGTACACATCCAGAAGCAGACGGGGCAAGGCAGCCAGTGAGGTCAGAGAGATCTACACTGCTGCAATCTAAGCTATTTTTTTGCCAGTCCTGGAGTTTGAATTCAGGGCCTGGGGACTGTCCCTGAGTCGCTCTATACTCAAGGCTAGCACCCTACCATGAGCCACAGAGCCACTTCCAGCTTTTTCTGTTTATGTGGTACTGAGGAATCGAACGCAGGGCATGCTAGACAAGTACTCTGCCACTAAGCCACATTCCCAGCCTGCAATCTAAGCGTTTTGATCCTTTGGAATCTCACGTTTCCTACCAGTGATATACTATAGATATATCAACTTAGTATTCCTAAGGCAAACAGAGATATCTCACATTTTTATGTACTAGAATGTAGGGAAATTAATGTATACATATATGATACATGGATATATTCGCATATGTGTTTATATAAGTATGTATAAAATTGTACTTACAAAAACATGTACAAATATAAATTAATTCAATCCATCTTTGGTATGCATGGAGGACTGGTTCCCTTTGTGGCTAACAAAATCTGTGGGTACTCAAATGTTATAGGAATCACACATAAATAATTTACATACTCTTGAATACTTCATTATTTATTGAAGTTGTTGAGACAAGGTCCTTCTATGTAGCTTAGCCTGTCTTTGAACTTTTGTGATCTTCCTACTACAATCTTCCAAGTACTAGGACTGTAAGGGTGTGCCACCATGCCTGGACTCTTATGTATATATTAAACCATCTCTAGTTCAATGCAAATGCTATCCTAAATAGTTACTGTTTTGTATTGTTTTAGTGCAAAAAAAAAATAAGAAAGACCTAAATCTGGGCATATTCAACAGAGATGCAATTTTTTTTCAAAAAATAACTTTTGATCTATGGTTGGTTGGTAGAATGCATGTTTGTAAAACATGGGATACAGAGGGAAGATTTGTATGAGATGTCTGCAGATTGAGATACTGATGGATGGATTTGGTGATGGCTACTGATTAACTCCTTCTCAGAAGTCTGTAAGTATTTAAAAGGAGAATGCATTCATAAAGGTCATCAAGGAATGGTACCAATTGGTTAGAAAGTATTTATCCCTCTTTCTCATGCTACTAGAGTTAGTTTTTTGTGTATGGGGTGGCAGTTGATTAATACTGCTAGTGTCTGATCAACTTTCTGAAGTCACAGTGCCTCCATCTTGCAGCCACAGACCCCTATCCCAAGGCATTTACAGACATCAGTCATGGTCACGTCTACTGTGTCAGTCACTCCCTGCTATTTTCACCTGAGGCCATCAGTGTAAGTTTGGGGCTCCACAGACTATGAAGGAAACAACAGAGTGGTTTCAGAGTTACTCAGCAGGTCAAATTGTGTTTAAACACAGGTTTCAGAACTTCCTAAATAGGTTCCCTCCTTTCTCTCCCCTGTTTTGTCAGCTGCTCTCTCAGTTTTGTTGCTGTGAAGTCTCCTTTTTCTCTTTTGGAGAACTCTTCCAGATTTGGATCTGAGACAGCTGTCGCCTGGTGACAACCAGCAATTCCTGTTAATGGCACCAAGATAAATCCTCAGCTTTCCCCTCAGTTCTTGTCAAAGACACGTGCCAGGGTGCCAAGTGAGACAGCCGCTTCCCTGGCGGTGTCCCATGGAAGGTGAGCTATGGGGCTCCTGTGGCTGTCCTTCGAAATCACCTATGAGATTTGTTTCCAAACTCCTGCCTTGACGTCAATGTGTGTTTTGATAGAAGGTTAATGCATACGTGAATACACAACTTTTTTGATTTATTGTCATTGTGAGTTCATCACTCTTCCCTTTAAATTAAAACTCCCTCCAGATGGGAATCTGTGACACAGATTTATTGATCTGCAATAAAACCTCACTCATAATCTCTACAGCTGCCCATTCATCTTTTCTGGAAAGAGGCTTCATTACTCTGAATGCCCCAAGAATGAAAGCAAGAAACTAGCTTTCTCCTTTTGTTCCCTTCCTGCCCCTCCTCTGTTTTCTGCTTCTCTCCTCCCTGCCTTTCTCTGTCCACCTCCTCTTTTGACTTTATGCAATCAAATGAATTCCCTTAGAAGATTGCCTCCCTTTCTCCATCTCAGTCATGTTCCCTTGTATTTCTCTTCACTCTCTGCCACCGCCCCAAAGATATGTTACTTGCCATGGACATCCAGACAGACATTGAATATGCTCTGTGGCTGTGTATCAACAGCACATCCTTCCACTCTGTTCCTTCCAGATGGTTTGTACTCTCTTGTCTCTACAAACCACTGTGGACTCTGGTAGATGAATGAGATCATTACAAAAAGAAGACCTGGGCAGCCAGACTGATAGAAATCGGAACAGGCGGCAGGTGGGCAGGTCCTAGGTCTGTGTCTGAGTGGGGTAGCTATGGATAAAGAATGCTTACTAGTTCATGTTTTGTTGGGTCCAAAGAGCCTTCTGATTTATTGCCTAGGAGACATTCCGGAGTGCACACATGATAGAGGCTGCTACCACTGGTCAGCAGATGGCTTGGTCCTTGTGCCAGAAAACTAGAGAAGTATTTGCTGTCTCAGACCCAACAGAAGGAAGGGCAAAAGGACTTTTGGAGTGATCAGATGGATTGCCTAGTCAGTTCAGTGGAGTAGCTCATCATGTTGCTAAAATTCTCTTGGATTTCTCTGTTGGAAAACAGCACTAGGATTATACAGTCTAGTGAATATCAAGTGCATTCTATTGATACACTGCATATTGTGATTAGCTGTATGTTGGGATACTATACCCCAGAATGCCATAACTAATGCATTCTTTATCACAATAAAATGGTAAGTTTGCAAATGAAATGCTTCAAAGTATCAAATAGAGTATATTTCAGTTGGATTTAAATTCAGTTGCATATAAATTCTGATATACTATGTTGAGTAGGTCCAGGGAGGTAGGTAGAACTGACCTGCCAGAAAATGTCTATTATATTTAGGAGTCTGATGAGCATGCAGCTAGTTTTCATCACTGGAAGTTGAGAAAGGTTCTCCTGCCCCAGCTCTCTCATAGAGAGCAGAACTGTCTTCAGAAGAACTGTAAGTACAATACTCATTTCTTGTGTCTTGCAATTTCCCAACCCTATTTTAAAACAGCCAAGTCAAAGAATGTACTTATAAATCTATAAGTAAACACACTGGCTGGTACACAAGTGTTTACAAATGAATTAACTGAAGCATAATAGACACTATGGAAAGCGCAAATAGTAGAATCGTTTAGAAAGACTAGATCTAAGCCCAACAAAATCAATACCAGGAAATGGGTACATCCAAGGGTAGGGACAAGGGAGAGGAGGAGACAACTGGAAGGAAGAAGGGGAGGGAGAAGAACGCAGTCAAGAATTCATTGTATATACCACAAAACTAAGAAAGGTAAGGGAAAGGGTGGGTCAAACGGCATGAGAACGTTGAAAGGGTCACACTGATAAAGATGCCTTGCATTCATAAATGTCTTTGTTATATGACACCTCCTTTGTTCAACTACTTACAGATAATTTAGAAGATAAATAATCATTAGAAAAATAAAATAGTCAAGTCATAAACTTGGAGCCAAGCAGTCAGTTAAATCCAAGTGCACAAATAAACATTTCATGGTGTACTTTCCACTGACCACTAGAGCCTCCAGTAGGGGGCCCAGACAGAGGCAAGAGACACAGGCAAGGAACAGAGAGGGGAAGAGTGAATCAGAAATGAATCACCATTTATCACTGTAATCAGGAAGCTACCCCAAGCAGGTGTAATCTCCCCATGCAGGGAGGGATGCAGAGCAAGTTTATGGTTTACAGTGAGCAGGCTGACACTGCTGATTGATGTCAAATATGTCATGATGTATATTGTAAAGCAGGGAGATTTAATGGTGTAACTCTATGGCAGGCTCAAAAGTGAGTTGCTGCAGAGTAAGGAGTGATGGATGGGCTCATTTACATGTAAAATTGCCAATGGCATTGACAGCGCTGGTATGCTAGGGGAAGATAAGAGGCACATAGCAAGATTCACTCTTGTTCTAGTATTGGAATATTAAAATACAGCTGTGCCAGCATCTGGAATTTGCCATAGTCTTTTAAAGATATAATTATTTTTCACCTTTTACCCCTGAGATAATCTACATCTTTTATGAGGTTTTCTAAAAGTTGTCACACCATCTCTGGATCAAGCATTTTGCAGTAGATGATGCTGGAATGAAATTCGTAAGGGGAGGTTGTCAGCAACCAACACACGCCGTGGTGTTTCACCTATTCCCAGCCTACTAACAACCCCACAATGAAAGAAGAGTGATACTAAACAGATTGGAGCTGTGGCTGTAAAACTCCATTCTGCTGCCTCCCTTCAACTCAGGAGTGCTCCTTGTTTTCTCTGCCTCTTCTAGGGAAAAGAATCTCTCTCTCTCTCTCTCTCTCTCTCTCTCTCTCTCTCTCTCTCTCTCTCTCTCTCTCTCTCTCCCCCCCTCTCTTTCCCGTCTCTCTCTGTCTCCTCTCTTCTCCTCCTCCTCCCTCTCCCTCTTCTTGTTCCTTCCTCTCTCCCTTTTTATCTCTATCCCTTTCGATCTCTGTCTTTGTGTCTGTTTCTGTCCCCATCTGATTCTCTGTCAATCTGCCTCTGTCTCTATTTCTCCTTTCTTCCTTTCCTTATTTTTCTCCTCCTCTAATAAGGCTGTCATTATCATGTGTGGGCTGATATCTACCACATGTGAGAGTAGAGAGAACTGATGTATCCTCTCAACCACTAATGATGTTTGGATTAGCTCCAGTTCAACATTCAGGCATAAGGATTTACTCTTGGATCTAAATTGTTTGGCTAAAGAGCACTTCATATTCATCAACCTACATTAGAGAAAACATAGCATTAGAGTCTGCCTGCCTACATTTCCTCCCTCTCTCTGATCCTCTTCGTTTCCTTTCCCAGCTGCCTCCTCCATATGATATTCATCAAGCATTGTGCTAACTGGGACCTGCAGCCAATGAGAGAGTAGGTCAGGGCATAGGACACGGGAAAATGAAAAAAAAATACTTAACTTTGAGAATAGCTTCTATAAATGTCCGGGAGGTAGCAAGAGAATGCCCAAGAATGTTCCCAGGGGACAAAGGAATTTGGGAGTATAAGATAAATGGGGGGTGAGGGGGGAGAAACTTCTCAGGGGAATTTACCTCTGAGCCAAGGCTAAAAGTGTGTAGAAGTTAGCACAGCAAAGAAAGGCATTCACACGGAGTGAGACCAAAGGAAGATATTCTTAGGGAAGGAACACAAAGGCACAATAGCTATGTGCATGTGGTCATATAAAATAGTATTCATTTAAATGAACTCCAGGAGATGGAAACAAGAGGTTATTTTTTTTCCTCTGTTGCTGTTTTTGTTTTCTTTTCCTTTTGTCTTGTTTGTTCATTTTTCTGTCTTTGGGAGGGAAGGGGGCACAAAAATGGTGAGACAAATACAGCAGTGATACTCACTGAGTTGAAAATGAACTATACAACTTGTAGGTGGAGATAGAAGGGGAAAACTGTGAGAGAGCAAGGGGAGGGGTGACATTCTTCAAAAAGAAATGTGCTCTTTATCTGAGTTGTGTAATTTTAACCCCTCTGCAAATCACCTTATATAACAATTGTAGAAAAAGGAAAGAGAGAGAGAGACAGAGACAGAGACAGAGAGGGAATATGGGGAGGTGAGATCATACCAATAAAAATATGGTTCACATCTCTACAACCAGACGGACTTTAGCAAATCTGAAAATCTGCTGCCATCATGTAGCAAGAGAAAAGAAGCATATGATAAGGGGTAGACAGAAGATGAGACAAAAGGATCATCACTATCCTTAGTAGTCTTTACTCATCCATTTAAAAGGTATGGGCTCTGTACAGCAGAAGGTTTTGTGTTTTTTTTGATGCATATGATGATGTATTAGATTTGCTTTATATATCTTATCTACACATTTTCTTTTAATAATCTGGATCCTATTTTTCCACACTCTTGTCAATTATATGGTAAAGAAGCTATGCTGGCAATAATTAAATTTATCAAAAAAACCCAACTCTGCCCTTGTGGGTGTTCACTGTGTGTGATTAAGCACCTTGTACTTGGAACTGGATCTCTATCTGACACAATCATCAATTCAGGGTGTGGATTTGATGTACTTTTTTAGGAACAAGATGATTGCTACCATAGCACCAAGTTATTATGCATAAGTGAAGAGTAACCATAGCACACCAGCCAATATCATTTCCTTTCCTCAAAATGTTTATTGATGCTTATTGAAAATTCACTAAGTTCAAGATGTGACATATTTAGGTAGACAGCAGTGAATAATGTAAGATTCCTTCTCATAAGCTAATGAGGAGGACATCTGTGTAGATCGAGTTCTACACATGAACTTTACTTTTGTAATGGATGGAATGCGTAGGGAATGAACTTACAGCCTTTGCCTGAGGGGAGTCGGGAATGCTCCAGAGAAGAAATAGTCGAGCTTTATTCTCAGGGGTGATTAAGCACTTTCCAAAGGTTGTTAAGAGAGGGGAAGCTAGAAATTGTTGATGCCAGTAAGTCACCCACACAGAGTTTCTTTGAGTTTCCTTTACAAAATCATCATTAGGGTCATTCAATTCTACCAGTCATATTTTCTTGTTTATAAGAATGTTGTTGTATCATTACTTCTGCCATGCTACTGGCAGTGTAGAATCATAGCTAGTCCTAGAGCCTCTGAAATCAGAGATCTGGGTTGTCATTTAGTTATGGAAAAACTGTCATACCTGGATCAGGTTCTTAGTCTCTATGGTCTCAGAGAATGGGTCCACAGACACAGAAGAAGAAGTAAAACAGAAAAGAAAAAGAGAAGCAGAATTCCTGTTAGACAGGAAGTATCCAAAGGAAGACACCACCTGTGGCACATTGTGAGGGGTTAATAAAAATTCTCTGAAAGAGAGCTATGTGACTGTCAAGATTATTGGACAGCCCATGGACCATATCAGTCTCTAAGCCCACTCAGTTTCCATGTAGCTCTCCATGTATCTTTTAGCCCCTCTGAACAGGTACATTTCCAAGTACACACCTCTGCAGTCTCATCTTCCGGGGTCAGTCGGCTATGATGTGATGTCCAGGTGCCTGAATGCAGGGCTGCTCAAGGCATGGAGGTGTCTACCTGCATTCAAACTTCTCAAAGTCTTGCTGAGGGAAATCCAGCCTCTGGTGGGTGGGTGGGGGCTGTGCCCTGATTACCTTGCCAGGCTCATTTTCTCCTGTCAGTTTCATCTCTTCCACTTGAATAGGGAGACATTGGGTGTGTCATTATAACCCTCTGACCTTCATCTCCTCATATGTGATAATACCTACTTCATGGAATTATAGAGTGCAAAAATAGGTGAAGTACGTAGCTCATTGTTAAGTTCACAGGAAGAACTAAGTAAATGTTAGCCATATATGATTAATATTATTACTCCAATATGTCATTTGACACCTAATGGAGCATTGGATGAATCACAGCCTGGTAACTTTATAGGGCTAATGTGCCTCCTAGAAACATGACTAGAGAGTGCTCTTCTCAACACTCTTCAGAAAGAACGTGATCCCCTTGTAATAAATCACTAATTCAAAAGTGGGAACACTCAGTCCCTATTCTCTGATGCCACTCGGGTTTTACTCCAATTATTTTGCTCTTCTCCTGGGTGTTTCCTGTTTCGGCCAGTCAGCTGAAAACTTCATGAATGTGCAGTTTACTTCCTCTTCCAGATCATTAACAAAGCTGCTATGAAAGTCGGCACCTGGCTCTCCTCCCCGGCTTCCCTCTCCGTACCTCCCCCAGCTGGTTCTCTGCTAAGCCAGACTGTAAATCCAAATAGATTCTTATCACAGGAAGCTTTGCCATTGTGAAAACAAAGTTCTGCGACCTGGTTATACAGTTTCAGATGGTGATCTATTTTCCCTCAACTCCATCGTCTGCTTTCAAAAGTTAAAGGAAATTATTCATGGAACCTAAAAAGACCCCTAAATGTGTTTCCAATGAGTCACAAGAATTAAAATTCAGCAATTAGGAAACAGAACTAAGACATAACCTCTGTTAAAACCACAACAGACTGGGCACTGGTGGCTCATTCTTATAATCCTCCTCAGCAGGCGGAAATCCAAGGATCACAGTTCAAAGCCAGCCCAGGCAGGAAAGCCCATGAGGTTTTTTTTTTTTTTTTTAATCTCAAATTAGCCACCATAAATCCAACAGTGGAGCAGTAGCTCAAGTGATAGAGTATCAGCCTTGAATAAAAAAGCTCAGGGATACATGCGCGCGCGTACACACACACACACACACACACACACACACACACACACCAGGTTTTGATACTTGTTTTGCATTTTTCCTTCATATCCAAATTCACTCTACCCATTGCCTCTCCACCTGCCCTTCTTTCCACACTGATACACAAAGCCTAGTATCCAGGCTAGAAACCTGGTTTGAATCTGGATGCTCTCCTTTTCCTTGGCACCACATTCTGCCTCTTATTTCTCCAAGGCAATCATGTCTCAGCACCACTGCCATATCCCATACCAGCAAGCTGCAGCAGTAGATTTTGATCTACTAGTCTATTCTCAATTCAGCAATCATATTTTTCAAAATGCACACGTGATCCAACTGCTGTCCAAATAAAAAATAAACAAGCAAACCAAAACTAAACAGAAACCTTGTATGGCTTTTTGATACTTTCAGGATCAAACTTGAATTTGGCTTAGAATGATCTAGCCTTCATGATCTTTTTATCACAGGACCTTGGTCCCACATTCTCCCATCCTGCTTTTCTGCTTGCACTGGCTAACTGTATTTTGTCTGTCAGATAAGAGCTTATGTGTCCCTGCATTCTGGACATGCTCACTGTTCAAAACAACCTCCCGGCATATTTCTGGAACACAGTAGATGGCTTAATACGTATTGGGATTGTTGGGGAATCCCTTTGAAATAGAAATTCAAGTCTACAAAGACCAACTTGTGTAGGGAGTGAGAAGGAGATCCCCTTTCTGATACAGTCTAAAGGGTTCAGGGTTTCGTTTTGTTTTGTTTCTTCTCTGATTAAAGAATAAGAGGGCAAAGCACGTTTATATGAAAATCAAAGAAACCACAAGGCAGACTCCTTGTGCAGGCCAGGGAATTGTGAGGTGGGTGGGGCATGTGTCCAGAATAAACTGTCCACAGTCTCCATCTCTCAGGACCCTCCAGATAATGGTCCCCTTGCATCCTCCCACTAATGGTCTCGCTCAGTCTGATTGGCTGACTGGTTGGACATGTGTTGTGAGGGGTTGTGATTGGTTCTTTTGGTTGGGAGCATAAGCAGGGAGGGCGCCCTATGATGGAGCTCTTGACGAAATGGAGGTTAGGAGGAACACACAGTTTGCCATGGCAATCTGTCTTGAGGACACATGGGTCTGGAACCCAGATCCTGCAGAAAGGATGGATATTTCTTGTTTCATTATTTCTCCCTGCCCTGCGGGAGCCTGTCTTCTATTATTGCCTACCTAGCCACATCTCCACCAATGAAGTGAACGGCTTGGTACTTCCCCCCATCTGCACTCCTGGCACCTCCTGATCCAGATCCAGTTTCTCATTCTCTCAACTTGACAGTCAGCTGAAGGGCCTAAATTGGGATATTTTCTGCAGGCAGGTTGAGTAAGCAGTGGCTGAGCTGACCCTGATAGAAACGCTTAAGAAGCTTTGCGGAAGGATTAAGCAGCTGCCTTTAATCTCGCTGCCTTGTGGGTGGCAGTGTGGGAGCTGATTTCCAGCGCATGGACAGGGCTGGCTGGCTTAGCTCCTCTCCAGAGCTGGGGAAGCCTGCAGCTGGGAATAGGCACAGGGATCTATCTGCACGCCAAAGTTAACAGTTGTTTCCATTTCGTTGTGGGGAGGGTGGGGATGTTTACTGGTCCTGAACTTGAACTCAAAGCCTGGGTGCTGTGCCTGAATTTTTTTGCTTAAGGTTAGTCTTCTATCACTTGAGCCAGAGTTCCATTTCTGGCTTTTTTTGGCTCTTAATTGGAGATAAGAGGCTCCCGGACTAGCTAAAAAAATAGAATGGAAGGAAGAAAGCCTCTTCAGTAAATGGTGCTGGCAAAATTGGTTAATTACTTGTAGAAAACTAAAGCTAGATCCTTTTATATCACACAGCACCAGAATCAACTCCAAATGGATCAAAGACCTCAGAGTCAAAGCAGACACTCTGAAAACATTACAGGACAGAATAGGAGAAACTCTAGGTCTCCTTGGCACAGGCCGAAATTTTCTTAATAGAGACCCAGTAACACAACAAATCAAAGAAAGGTTGGACAAATGGGATTTCATGAAGTTGCAGAGCTTCTGCATGGGAAAGGACATAGCTAGCAAGATCAATAGAAAGGCCACGATTGGGAGAAGATCATCACTAGCCGTACAACGGACAAGGTCGCATATCTAAAATATACCTGAAACTCAAAAAATTAAATCCCCAACAACAAATCCTCAGAGAAACAATAAATAAGTAGGCTAAAGACTTACAGAGAAACTTCTTTGAAGAGGAAATGAGAATGGCCAATAAACACATGAAGAAATGCTCAACCTCCCTAGCAATAAAAGAAATGCAAATCAAAACAACATTGAGATACCACCTCACCCCAGTTAGAATGGCTATAATCAAGAACTCTAATAACAACAGATGCTGGAGGGGCTGTGACCAAAAGGGAACCTTACTTCATTGTTGGTGGGAGTGTAAATTTGTTCAACCATTTTGGAAAGCAATATGGAGGTTCCTCAAAAGACTCCACATAGAGCTCCCCTATGACCCAGCAATCCCACTTTTGGGCATTTACCCAAATGTTTACAAACAAGACCACACTAAAGCTACCAGCACAACTATGTTTATTGCAGCATTATTTACCATAGCTAAGATATGAAACCAAATCAGATGCCCCTCAGTAGATGAATGTATCAAGAAAATGTGGTATATATACACAATGGAATTCTATGCCTCCATCAAAAAGAATGACATTGCCCCATTTGATAGGAAATGGAAAGACTTGGAGAAAATTATATTAAGTGAAGTAAGCCAGGCCCAAAGAAACATAGGTCCCATGGTTTCCCTTTTTTGCAATAACTAGTATATGTCTGAGATAGGCAGAAAAGGTCAGCTAAGATAATGTTAATCGAAATGAACCCCAAGATAGGGACACAAGTGCTTTTTTCTTTCTTGCTATTGTTCCTAATGTATTTATAAGATACCATGTGATTTTTTTGTTGCTTTATATGTCCTTCCTCCACAGTATAATCCCTGTTTTCACTGTATTTGATGATGGGATAATTTGGGGAGCAGAAGAAAAAAACAAATTGTTTAAATAGGGATACAGGTTGACCCATTGCAACAATGAGGTGTACAAGACACTATGTTGAAAAACTAACTTTACAATGTAGGGAAGGGAGGGGGAGGAGTGTAGTCATGGAGATGGGAGGGTAGGGATGGTAGAGGAAGACAAAGGAGGAGGCAACAATGCTTGATAAGAAATGTACTCATTACCTTGCTCATGTGATTATAACCCCTCTTACAGTATTTTCACAATAAAAAACTTAATTAAAAAAAAGAGTCTCCCAGACTTTGCTACCTCGGCTGGCTTTGAACAATGATCTTCAGATCATAAGTATCTAGAATTACAATTGTGAGCCATCAACACCCAGCAGATAGTATTTTTAAAAATAAAATTTGTCACCATATCATTTTGTGGAGACCTTTTATTTTTGTAAATAATTGAAATAATTTTTTCACAAAACAAGAACCCAAACAATTAATCTGACTTGAAAAATAGGCAAAGGCCTCATTCAAAATGTACAAATGGAAAATACACCTTAAAAAATGCTCAAAGCTACTAATCGTCAGCACAATAAAAGTAAAGACCACAATCAGATACATCTTACTCTAATAAGAATGGCTATTATCAGAAAAGAAAAAAAGTGTATCAATGGATGTGGAGAAAAGAAAGCCCCTCATATAGTGTGGGTGAGAAGGTAAATGAACTCATCCATTGTAGAAAACAGTATAGATATTCCTCAAACACTAAAAAATACTAAAATTAGAACTAGCATATGTATGATCAAGAATCCTCATTATTAGGCATATATATCCCAAAGAAATTTAAATTCATTGAATAAATATCCTGTATTCCTGTGTCTATTGGGTACTGTTCATGATTGTCAAGATATGGAATCAACCTAAATGATCATCAGAAGGCAAACATGTTTTAATTGTGATATACATATGTAATAAGTATCTATTACATGTATATACAACATGGAATACTACTCAGGCATAAAAATGATGAAATTCTTTCATTTGTGATATTATGGATAAGCCTGTATGATATTACATCAAGTAGGATAAGCTAGATATAAAAAGACAAATGTCACATGATCTCACTAGGAACCCCCACTTTTTTTCTTCTTCTTTTTTTATTGTGAAAATACTGTACAGAGGGGTTACAATTACATGGGCAAGATAGTGAATACATTTCTTATCAAGCATTGTAGCCTCCTCCTTTGTTTACCCTTCTCAACCCTTCCCATCCTCCCTCCCCCCCCCACCTAATCCTCCCCCCAAGTTGTAAAGTTCGTTTTTGACATGACAACTTGTACTTCTCATTGTTGCAACAGGTCTACCTGTATCCTTATTTAAACGACTTGTTTTTCCCCTTCCCCTCCACAAATTATACCGACATCAAATACAGTGAAAGCAGGGATTATACTGTGGGGGAGGGACATACAAAGCAACAAAGAAATAATCTTATAATTGCGTTAGAAACAAATGCATGAAAGAAAAAAAACATTTAAAATACATATCTTAGGGGAACCCCCACTTTTTAATAAAGATTAAAGACAAAAGTAAGATAAGCTCCTATGGAGCATGCCTATAATCCTAGTTATTCAGAAATCCAAGATTTGAAGCATTACCATTCAAAACCAACCTGGGTAAAAATAAAAAAAGTCCATGAGACTTAATCCCCAAAATATCTAGCAAAAATCAGTGCTGGAGGAGTGGCTGAAGTGGTAGAGCAGACGCCAAGCAAACTTATCAAGTGGCCAAAAAAGTTCATTAGATAACAAAGTTAGGAAAGGGATGTAAAGATTATTTAACTCAAGTCACCATTGGCAAGTAAGAACTTGAGTCTTGGTTGGAGATTTGCTATCATACCACACAACTCTAAAAACCAAAATGAGGACTTAACCAAGCTTACTCTTTGCCATACCGAACTGAAGATTTGAGAAGTTAGGGGTTTTATAAGTCTGTGACTTTGACTGGAATCCCGTGCAGAGCTAAGTTTCACCTGGCATCATTGAGCCTCCTTTCAGCTTGAGGGCCTAGAGATGACATTTTTCAGTGATTCTTAGCATTGCTTAAAACGTAAGAAGCATCAAAACCATTTTAATGATACCACTGGTAAAATTAATGCTATCCAGGTTGCATGGACTCTTGGATGTCTAGGACTTCTAAACATTTTATCTAATTCTCCCTGATTTTTTTCAGTATCTTATTTTTTTCTAAATATTTATGTCTAGATATTTTTGACTCAGGCTTATAAGCTATGTGGGAATTTGGAACCCAGGGCACTTGTGCTCTATATCCTAATTTTGGTTCAGCAGGGTCTGTTGTTTTCTATTTTAATTTCAGTAAGTTGAATCTGTCTCTGAATGACCCAGTCTTTTTTTTTTTTTTTTGCATGCACATCCAAGCTATTCTGAGTTCTGGCATTCCTGAAACATTCAGGTGTATCATTGCACTTACATATTAATAATGTATTTGATTCATTACTACTCTTTTCCAAGCAATATGACCACAGGGCTTATCCATGACATTTAAACTAAAGATTATTTTCCATAGAACAGATTGACCTGAAAAATAAAATGTTCTTCAGGGAGTATCGGAGAGTGAGAATTTAATGGGTGGGACTGATTTTGTAAAACAAACACTTGACCCTAAAAGTCTTTCTTTCACTCTTTTTGTGCCTCAGCCTGACCTTGAGGTAGCATTTGTGTTCACTGGGCATCCCAGTGGCAGCTCCCAGCAGAGGTACCACCTTCAAACTTGCTGCTGCATTGTCATCTGTCAGCTCTTGTTCACATTTATTGGCAAGGACAACCTATCTGAATATCCCAGGACACTCAATATCTAAGTACAGCAGGCAGCTGGGTCTTCATAGGCATGGTTCTATAGAGGGATGTTGAGCTTCTGTGCAGATTGGGGCATTCTGCACAGGATTCTTTACCTCCCCTCCTCTGGCTTTTGCCTTTTTGATTGAACACATTGTCCAGTGCTGAGATTTTAGGCACCCCATTCCAATTATCAGTAATTACCTGCCCTTGCTTGCATAGATTTGAGGCTTTTGGCTGCTCTGTGTGTCACTGGTTTATACTGAATGACTTCTCAATATTTCCCTAACCTCACAGGAGATGGGAAGGCCTTGGGGCTGGTGCCAGCTGTTATTGCTGGGTCTAAACTGTACCACTTGCTGTCTTTGTAAATAAGGGCGAATCTCCTGACTGCGCTTTCTTCCAACAGATTTCTCACCACCAACAACAGTAAAGATGATTGGCGTGAGGAGTGGGTGTTCACAATGTACACTCTGGTCACATTAGCAGCTTTTAGCACCCAGCAGTAATCCACTGACAAAGGCTGGGATGGAAAGTGACCTGAAATCAAACGCCTTGCTCCAGAACCCACCTTCATGCTGCACTGCATCTCTTTCAATGACTTTCAGGAAATTAATTTAAAATTGCTTTCTTCCATCCTGTTGATATCTTTTTACAGGGCTCCACTACCCCAGACCTGTCTAATCTCAGCCCAGACTCTCACCTACTGACTTCAGTAAATGGATAAAACACACTTACACAAGGTAAAACCGGGTGTTTAAAGGAGCTATAAAGATCTCAACCTAATGTATAGGCTTAAAATATCCCTACAGTCCTTCCACCATATCCCTCTTGTCTGTAAAGCCATAAACGTGCATACTGATAGAATCTAAGCACTTGTGTAGTTGGATGTGTGTATTAGCAATCATTAAGCACAGTTCAATGCAGCAAAACTACTTCCTCTTGGAATGGCATTCATTCATTCATTCCATCATGCAGTAACTGGAAATAAAGGATGGAAACAATATGTCAAAGACTGTCACTATAACACAGTCGCTACCACTTGTATATACTTACCATAGTAATGTGCAAATGCCTCCATCCAACATCTATTTAGAGAATAACAAGAATCACAAGGTCCAGGCTCTGTCTCCTGTTGAATGCACATCTTCAATCTCCCCACACTCAAGCACTCAGAAAATATTTATACAGGCTATTATACATCAGTTCTGGGTTGTGAGGTTTCAAGGTCAGAGAACTGTCAAACCCAAAGGGAACATGAACTTACCTAGTCGTCACCTCTCTTCCTCTTCTAAACTACTGACAATACTGCAGTGTGGAACTTCAATTATTTGCAAAGGCCTGAGTGCCTGTGGCTCACGCCTGTCATCCTAGCCACTCAGGAGCCTGAGATCTGAGGATCCTGGTTCAGAACCAACTCCATCCTGAAACATCTGCGAGAATCTCATCTCCAACTAACCAGCAAAATGTGGGAAGTGGAGCTGTGGCTAAAGTGCAAGTGTGCCAGCTTTGAGCAAAATAGCTCAAGATCCATCTCCAGGCACAGACACAAAAATATTGTTTGTCAAAAATCATAAAGCTAATTATTGGCAGAAGTGAGATAAAGACCTTCACTTGTTCTCATCACCTTCTGGCTGCTTTTTCTCCTGTTAGTTTATGACAAAAACTTCTAGTCACAGATAAGTAAGACCAAGAAGAATCCATCATATCCAAAGCTTCTCAGCTCCAGTCATCCATTTGGAATTCCCCCAGGGGGTCATGCAATAGTACTGAGTTTGTCTTTCAGGAATGATCATTTACTCTATCTAGGGCCATGTTTGGATATCTGAGCTGCTTCTACCAGATGCTCTCGATGGCTCTTTATTGATTTGAGGAAAACCTGAACAGACTAACTCACCCAACTATCTCACCATCATAGTCACCGATTGACCCATTATTTCATTTAAAATATTTCCTTAAATATTTCCTTAAAATATTTCGCAAGGGCGATGCACACATAAATTCTCCAGTGTCCTTTACATCCTGTGTCAGGAAGATTCTGCTCGGCTCTGGGCACACGGCAGGCATTTTACAAATACCTCACCCAGTTATATAACATCACTAGCAATCAAGATTCTCCAGCATGCCCTCCAGAGCTCCCCACTCCCCATTTTCCTAGCTTGTCCCATGCAGGAGCCTAGGAGAACCCTGCTAACTTCCGATGAAACCACATCCGTGTTTAGGGCTGTGATGACAGAAGGCCACCAGGGACTCATTTCCCTTTATTTACTTTTAATTATAATTTTCCTGCATGGATCTGCCCTCCCATGAGAGCCCAGCACCCCGTTAATGGAATTATGTGGTCTAGATGCCTCTGTGCACATGTACGCTGCTCTTCATGCTTCCAAATTTCACCCAGATAATTGATTTTGGTCTGTTCCCTGACACTTGCCTTCACAGCACAGGGTGTTATTAGGGCCTTTGTTCCATTTTTGAGTGACAAAGCCTTTACAAGCCAGCCAAGCAAAGGCAATTGTTGCATCTCTCACTTTTCTTATTAACTAACAGAGAATTGCAGGCAGCTGGCAACCTGCTGAGAGAAATAATAGCATAAGCGACTGCTTGGGAGCAAAGTGGGTCCTTTCAACCACAACAGCCTGGTGAGATTAACAAGGGCCCCTCCCTCTCTCAGCACCCAGATCCTTAGCTCTCATATTCCACCTCCCATCTTCCACACCCCTTATTCTTTCCTGCTTCACACCTGTGTGATTCCAGATACACTCCCATGGGAGACCAGTAGAGCAATTAGGAGTCTGCTGAGAAGACGGGTCCTGTGGGTTCCTGGTGGTGACAGGATGTGGTCAGGGGTCTGCTCTCCCTGTCATCTTTCTGGGAATTGACACTATCACCCATCCCAATGATGTCAAACGTTGATGTTTCTTTTAGCATTAATTTCTATTAAAATCATTTACTTTGAAATATTTTAGATCTGCAAAAAAAAAGAAATTTTTTTAAAAGAACAGTAGTGCATCTACCACTCAGATTAATGAAAAAAATGTGTGAGCAATTCAGAAGAAGACTCCTGAGGGCCTTTCTCTGGTCGGTATATCCATACCTTGTCTTTTCCGACATCTTCAACTCCAGTTCTTAACACCAAGATGATTTTCTTCTCAGAATTTAAGATGATGAAAAAATGTAGGAATTTGTAATCCCATTTTACATGTGAGGATGTGAAATACTTTTTTGAAATGCCTTAGTCTGTCCAAGAAGACAAGAGAAATTGTCTCCATCATTGGTCTCCCACCTACCATGCTGAAAGTTTGCTGACTTAGCTGAAAGATTACATCTCCATCTTGGAACAGAACTGGTAACACATCCCAAACCCCAATCTTTATTAGTGAGTTTGTCTTCATCTGTGAGCCATTGATGCTATTATTCATCACAGCCCTGTTGGCTCCTGGGTCCCCAGTAGGATGGTTTCTGGCCTGTGTAGGATGCTCTGATTAAGTTCCAAGAAAATCAGGCTGATTGATCCTCACTCCTCTGTTTCTGTGTGTGCTCAGCATGTCAGATGGTCACACTAGCAAACACCTGGGCTCTGTAGTAAGGTCTATCTTGAATTTAGGTTCTCACAGTTACTAATTTGGTGATCACAATCAAATATATGACTTCCCAGATGTTATTTCCACATCAACAAAATGGGAGTGTAAATACATAGTAGGAAATTTATGAGGATTCAAAATCAAAACAAAATGTAACACTCGGCCATCATTCTGTAATAGGAAGAGGGGCTTTAACATCATGCTATATTCTCCATGCTTGGTGTTAGTGGCCAGAATTCCCCACTGAAAGACAGTCTTCTAAGGGAAGGTGCTGTTCACATACTTACTTTCCCTCTGTTTGTACTTAAATATTATGGTTGACAGTGGCTGGGCATTCTTGCATCACCAAGTGATCCAAGAGACTTTAAGGGGCTTCAGAGAGATTTCGTAGAGAAACTAGTAGAAGTTTATTCAGTCCTCAGAATCCCTGGGAAACTGGTTCCTTAACTCCCAGAATACCAAAATCTGTAGATGTTCAAGTCCCTTCTACAAAATCGTATAGGATTTACAGAGAACCTATGTACATCCTTCTGTATACTTTTCTTTGAAGGCATCTTCACCCTACGTCTCAGAGTTATGCTTCTTGTTTCTGACTTCTGGGTACTAGAATTACTGGTGGCCCTATGACACTAAGCTACTCACAGATTTTGAATTATCTCTAGATACTTATAACACTGAACACAATATAAATGATGAGTTGTTCTATTCTATTGTTTAGGGAATACTGACAAGAAAACAAATCTGTATACTTCTAGTGCAGACACAAATTTTTATGCTGTATCGCTAAGCTACACATCTGCCCACCTTTTATTTATAATAATGTATACTTTTGATCCATGGTTGGTTGAGTCTATGGATTTACCAGGCCGGAAGTGGTTTCTTGGTACAAAAAAATGTATAAAGTATTTATGTCTTGGCCAACTACTGCATCTTCATGTAATTTTACGTGTAGGAGGAAGAGTAGCAGTTCTTTCCTTCAAAATGAAAATGCAAGAATATCAGTATATCCTTATACAACCCTTCAAGGAGGATTTCAAGGAAATCTGGGGTTGACATTCATTGTTTCCCATCAAGTATAAGGAAATATTATGTTTATAGCAATTCTTTTTCTTCCATTTCTCATTGTTTACTCACACTCTTGTCACTGTAGGTAATTATCCCTTCTGCTGTTGATTTTATCTCTGTCTCCTACCCTGAATTTTTCCTTCTCACTCTTTGCTCATTCTCATGGCCTCCTGGCACTTCTACAATTCATCTCTCTGTCTCCAAAGACTCTCTTGCAGCTCTCTAGAATGAATGATTACTAGAAAGAATAGAATTGTTAAAAAACATAACAATGATTTTCATGCACCAATGTGCAAAGTGTATAATAATAAAGTAGAATAGCGCTAAATGAATTATGGTTAAAAGAAAAGCAAATTACCAACCTGTCAAATGCTATTAATGCTGGGATCAATAGGAAGAATAGAAATGTGTGTACAGAGGGAGTTTTTCTTCTTCTGTAAAGCAACTATCAGCACATCCTAACAGCTGGCTTCAGTGTCTTCAATGAGTAATTCATAAAGGTGAGCAAAGTCTCCAATGCATTATTTTTCATGATAGTAGTGTGCTGCTTTGGTGTGGATTTCAAATGCATTATAATATTTGAGTAAATGGCTCACTGCTTTCTACTGCTTCATGATTTTCAAAGGTTTAGAGTATATAAGAAAGGGGAATTTGTGAACATGAAAGTAAGAATGGGTAGGTTTTCAATGATCAAGGACTGATCTGCATTCCAAATAAAGGCAGGACTAAAGGGAAAGTCACTAACATAAGGAGATACTCTATCCAAGTAGACTAATGGACACTTGGATAGAGAACAGTTGCTTCATCCATAGTCCCTCTCTACTTCCTTTCTTCCCACCTTCTCTTTGTTCCTCCTTCTCTCATCTCTCCCTCCCTTCTCCCTTTTCCTTATTTTCCTTTCTTCCTTCCTGCCTTTCTTCCTCTGTTTCTCTCTTTCTTTCTCTGTGTGTGTGTGTGTGTGTGTGTGTGTGTGTGTGTGTGTGTGTGTTATGTGTTTTGTGCCTGTCTTAGGGCCTAAACTAAGGACCTGGGTACTGTACCCAAGCTTTTTTGCTCAAGGCTAGCACTTTATCACTTGAGTCCTAGCTCCAATTCTAGCTTTTGGGTGGTTACTTGGCGATGAGAATCTCAATAATCTTTCCTGCTTAGGCTTGCTTCTAGCTACAATTCTCAGATCTCAACCTCCTGATTAGCTAGGATTATACGTTTGAGTCACCAATGTGTGGATCTTTCTTTCTTGCTTGCTTTCTCTCTCTTTCTTTCTTTCTCTCTTTCTTTCTTTCTAGCTTTCTATTTTTCTTCATTTCATTGTAAAGATGCTGTATTGAGGGGTTACAGTTATATAAGTAAGGTAACGCGTACATCTCTCTTTAAATGGTGTCACCCCCTCCCTCATGTGGTTCTTTCGTTCTTTTTTGATGCTAAGGCACAGCAGATAAATGTGCTGCTTCATTTATCCAATTGGGTTCTTCTTAATAGAAACATTTCAGAATTACTGTTCTGAATATAGATGAGCACTATCTTAGGAAGGAAGGAAGTAGATACACCAATGATGATTCTCACAGAGCATGAAAGATCATGGAAATATCTCATCAGCTCTTAGAGTTATTTTCATCCCCACTGTTGGGCAAAGAATAGCTATCTCCTGGAAGCAGAACAAATTCCAAATAGGTTCTCACCTTTCAGCTAGGTAGCTTCCTTGGATCTATCTAGGTCTTGGTCTATCTTGGTCTTGTCCTCCCCAGGGAGATTAAGTGAACAAAGCATTAGACGCATATAAAATCTCACATGGGCCAGGCTTAGTGGCTCACAACTGTGATCCTAGTTACTCAGGAGGCTGAGATCTGAGGATCACAATTCAAAGCCAACCCAGGCAAGAATGTCCATGAGACTCTTATCTCCAATAAACCACTAGAAAACCAGAAGTGGTGCTTGGCTCAAGTGGTAGAGCGCTCATGTTGAGCTGAAGAGCTGAGGGACAGTGCCCAGGCCCAGAGTTCAAGCCCTATAACTGACCAAAAAAAAAATCTGACATGGGAAAAACTATGCGATAAACAGATTTATCTCACTTAGGCCTCCCCCTTGCCAAAGATGCACATTATATCTTTGTTGAGTGAAAAAAAATATGCTACAAACTATCTGATGACCTTACTTAACAAATATCTAGCTTTAAATCTCTGTTAACTGTAGCTAATACTTTTTCCTTGGCCTTTATATAATAAAATGCTACTTTTGACTGAGACTTGGAAACTTTACATAAAAATATGGAATCATATTATTAATGTTAACATTCTTTACCGAAAAAATAATTTTTGTTGCATATTTACATGATTTTAAGATTTCTAAGTCTTCTTCTAAACATCTCAATATGCATTGCTTTTTTTAAATAAAGATCTTTGCCTTAGAGAAATCATTATGATTATATCAATTCACCTGTCACTAAATGAATTTCAGAAGTTAATCCCACTGTAAAATGGTGTTCCCTTGGCCTGCGCTTGTACTTAATGTGTCCAAATACATGAATTTACATCAGGAAGACACATAAGACTTTCCACTTTCTGTTTATTCTTTGTGCAATTCAACACTGGGTATGATTACAGTGTTAGTTGCATTTAAGTGCTTTGTTTTCCCCTGGGTTACAAACATCTAAGGGAGAAGGGAGGATAGGCGATAAAGAGAATTGAAAAGAATTCTCAAAAGGCATTGTGAAGCACATCAGCTGAGCAGGGAGTTATAAATGAATCTGAGGGAGAGACATTTAATTTCCTTCCACATAAGCTTGAGGCTGAACAGAAGAACTTACTGGGCATAACTATACTTACCAGGAGCAGCAAATTTTAACAACTCCTTTGTGCAAGGGGAAAACAATCTTAACCATTTGGTAGTAATTATCCCTTCCATTGGTGCAACATATTGCAGTCCCTTATCTTCTGCAATTGCAGCACAATTCAGTTTCACAAATATTTGTTGAGAACCCACTAGGTTCACAGCATGGTACAAGGTTTGGAACATAAGACTCAAAGAAGTCACAGCCCTTACTCTCAAGGAGACCGCAGTAAGTGAGAAGGACACACAGAGAAATGAATCAAAAACAGTATGACAAATTTTGTGATAGAGGAAAACATAAACCACTAGGAGAAGAGGGAAGACTGGGCAATTAATTCTATTTGGGCCTGCAATGTGAATCAATGCAAAATTTGTGTTTTCATAAGCATTCATTCATTTATACATTCATTCGACAGCAAATGTAGTAGGCTTGACTATATGCTGACAAATGTTATGCTCATCCAAGTCTGATTGAATAATACACAATTATAGACTAAAATATCTGGGTATCAGATGTAATCCTGGCTACTTAGAAGGCTTAGGTCTAAAGATCATGGTTCAAAGCCAGCCTGAGTAGGAATGTCCATGAGACTCTTATCTTCAATTAATTACTCAAAAGCCACAAGTGAAGGTTTGGCTCAAGTGGTAGAATTCTATCCTTAAGTGAATAAACTGGTGGATAATGCTCAGGCCCTAAGTTCAGGCCCCAGTAGAAGAAAAGAAAGAGTAAAGTGTAAGTTGAAAGGAAATGGAGCTTACTTAAACTTTGGCTTTCCTCTGGCTATATAACTGGGGATTTAGTAGCATGTAGTGAGATTAAAAGCCAGCTCAGCTGTTTCTTCTACAGACCAGAAGAGCACGAGTAGTGCATCCCTTTACTAGGGCTGTCATAATAAAGGACCACAAACTGGACATCAAAGCAGAGAAGAAACTTCTGACAATGCTGGAGACCAAAAGTCTGAGATAACAGTGGTGGCAGAGTTGCTTCTTCTTCGATTTTGGTGGGAGAATCCATTCCAGACCTTTTGTCCAGCTTCTGATGGTTTTCCCTGGTCATAGAAGCATTAGTCTGGGTTCTGTCTTCATCCTCTCAAGCCCTAACCTCTGTTCATGTCTGTCCAAATCTCATCTTCATAAGTACAATCATATCGGATAGGATCCCAGCTTACTCCAATATGAATGCACATTCATTTGACTAATTATATCAGCAACAACCCTTTTCAGTGCTCACATGTAAGATGCAGGAGATAAGACTTGAACTTACACATTTTTAAAGTGGACACTCTTCAACAGCTGTTGAGGATGGGGCTAGAAGTAAGACTGGAAGTTTATGACTTTCACTTCTTGGAGGACTGCAGGTCAAGATGGAAACTTGCTTATTCTCTGTTCTAGGACTTTGCACAAGAGACATAGTGGCCAAACTTATGCTTCAAAATGGTATTGCTATCTCTATATTGTAGGGTTCGTTATGGGTAGGTTCATTATGGTAAATTGGAGACTATTGCAGTCCTCTGAGGTAGCAATATTGGGGGAAGGGTGTTCCAGGAAGGAGAAGGTAGAAATGAAGAGAAAGTGGGAAGATATTCAAAAGATTAAAATATAAAGATGATCTGTGGGTAGATTTGGGTTCTAAGAAGATCATAAGACCCAGGGGAAAACTCGATAGAAAGGAATATGATTCACTGTGAAGGTTCTAGGGTTGATAAAAACACCTTGAAATTGGCCTTTGCTGTGCTGACCTTGTAGTACCTTCCCGCATACTGTGGGTGAGATGTCGTGCAGATCACTGGAATTCATGGGAGCTCAGGAAAAGGGCTGGACTGGCGATAAACACTTGGGACTATTTCTCTGTGTGTGCATTTGTAAGTTAAAGTTATATACACAGAAATAAATGACCTAGGGGGAGGACATTATAAAGTAAAGGGTTGTCAGAGATGCTGTTTGACAAACTCAGAAGCCAAAAAAGTGATGCCTGCAGGACTATGAGAAGAGAATTGGCCAGAGAGATAAAAGAAAACAGCTACACGCATCAAAGGATGAAAATATGTCAAAAATAGGAATGTTTACTGTACAAATGTGGAGATGAACAGAAAGGGTAACTATTGGATGAAGGTGTCCTTCTCAGCATGGTGACATGTGTGATAGATATGTAGTAGGATGGAGATGCATGAGAAGAGAGGAAATGGATAAAATAGATTTTTTTGAGATGTTTAATGTTAAAGCAATAAAATAAATGGGGTTACAAAAAGAAATATGGAGGCAAAGGTATTATTCTGAGGATGGAGAGGTTGAGCATCATTACCTTTATTTGGGAAACAGCTACTTATACAGAAAATGAAGGGAAATAAATACTATGAGATACAGACTCAAGTGAATCTGTGAAAGAGGTTCTAGAGTGGAGGATCAACAACTCCTATATATGGAGGAGATAGATTCAGAGAGATGTTTAATACCTCCTGCCAGCTCTTTAGAATCTTCTTTTCACTATAGTCAAAAGGGAATCTCTGCATGTGTGTTTGTGTGTCTCTGTGTGTATTTTTACCTCCTCCCCTTCTCTCCCACTGTCTGTCTCTGTCTCTCTGTCCTCTCTCTCTCTTCTATAGTGCTGAGGTTTGAAGTCAGACCTTCGTGTTTGCCCAGCATATGCTTTTTTAATTTTTATCTTTTTTATTGTCAAGGTGCTATACAGAGGGGTTACAGTTACTTAAGTAAGGGAATAAGTGCATTTCTTGTCAAACTTTTACCCTTTCCTGAATGTTTCTCCTACATTCCCATTCCCTCCCCCCAATTCTCCTGCCTAAAGTTGTACAGATCATTTCCAACATATTGTCTTGTGAATATCGCTGTTGTGTTGGTTCTCCCTTGTCCTTTGTCTCACGATTCTGTTGTTTCTCTTCCCTTCCCTAATTCAGATAAATCTTATATACAATACCAGGGTACCAAAATCAAATACAGTGACAACAAGAAATACACTCATGTCAAGCCATGCTTCCAGCCCTTGTATCCACTAGTTATTTTTGAGATAGAGTCTCGTTGTCTGTCCAAACATGCATCTGAGCTGCAAGCCACCTATTTTATATTTCCTGTCATAAGTAGGATGACAGGTGTTCCAACATACCTAATGCTCCATTGAGAAGTCTCACAGATTTTTCTCCTCTGCTGTCCTTAAACCACAATACTCCTGATTAGATTCCCAAAGAGCTAGAATTGTAGGCACAAAATACCAGCTCCCGGTTTTTAGTATCTGTTCAATTCTGTAATTTTACAATCAGTTTTTTAGAGTTGAAAGATTTAGTTTAATATCTTAACTTTGGATTTCATTGAGTCCTCTTCCCCACAAAAACTCAGGGTTTGGTTAATGGCTTGTAGTACAAACATGGCTGTGGACATGACCACCCACTCTTTAAGATGTTCTACCTTCCTTGGATGGATAATGTTTGGACAAAGATGAAAAGAGATAGAAAAAGATACTTTCTGACCAAGAATAGAAAGGAGAATGTGTAATCCAGCGTATTATACGCAACTTTGGTGGTGTTGAGTGGGGAGGGGTGCAGAGGCTCTAGTAGCTCAGCTAGTGGTTCCTCGAGCTTGGAGTTAATATTAGTTCCTTAAGAACAAGGGCTCAATTGCTTCTTCCTGTTGACCAGTTGACTCTCAGCTGATCACAACTCACCATTTTGTTTTGTGGACATTCTGCCTGAATGTGCTGACACTCACAGTGAACTTCAGTCCCACAATCCTGCACTCACACTTCTTTGTGTTACGTATGCCACATTGGACAGATCTTGTGTGTGTGAGTGTTCAGGCCCACATGGAACCCAAAGGGACTCTATGGGTTCTCCTTCTGTAGCCACACTCCGTTCCATTTTAGCAAAGTGACAACTATAAGACTCCCTTTATTATTACAGACAGCCACCAATTTCCTGAGCAATATTTGCAAAGACTCTTCCACTTCAGAAAAGTGCTTTTTTTCTTTTAAAGCATTTGTATTTCACTTACTCAGAAGGGCTGATTGGACTACCACAGCCATTTCTCTGAGTGAGGAAAGGTGGGGTAGAGAGGTTGATAAATCTGTAAAAGGCGGAGAAGATTTACTTATCACTGTACTCAAGTGTATTACCTGTGTATAATAATGGGAAATTAAAGATGGAAGAGAGTGATAAGTGGGAATACAGGCAGAATAGTCCTCAAAGGTGAATTTTTCATTTTAATGAGGGTTTACTAGATGTCACTAATAATAAATTAGGTATCAAATTAGCCTACTGTCTGAGGTTTGGGAGGTATACCTACCTACTTAGAATCAAGCCTTTAGTAAGGTATATGTTTGTATTTCTACCCAGTTCAGGTATTTCAGAGAGAAGAGTCAGATAGTTTGAGAGAGCAGCAAGATTATAATTGGCTAGAAGGACCATAGGGTCCAATATTTCAAGTAAAGAAATATGGAAATGATGGATGCTGTGTGTGTGTGTGTGTAAAGAAGGAGTTCCAGAGGATTTGAAGAAAGCCTGGCATAGAAGTTGTTGGAAAAGAAACAGAGAGTGAAGATATTATGACAAGAAACAAGAAATTTGAGTCAGTAATTTTGGAAACAGATCAATCATAGTTTATGTAAAAAGTAGTGGTATCTGAGGAAGAGATCCTGGAGATGGACTGGTGGAAAGGGTCATCCAACATACCTGTGCCAAGATTTGATAAATAGGGAAATGGCACTGAGGAGTGTTGGCTTCCAACAAGCAGAGATGGAGTTGGAAGTGACAGGTAGCATGAGCCACAAAGAAGCAATTTTAACCAGAGAGTAAATGGATGTGAAAAAACTGGAAATAATAGGAAAAGACAATCCATACCTCCAGACTCTGAAGCAGGTCACACAAGGAGAGACTATATAGCTCAGGCTGCAGGAGGCAGTGTTCTTTGCATCTCTACAGGTTTAGACACTTCCTTAAGTCAAGGAATTGGTCACAATATTGCCAACAATTTATGGAGAAAGGCATGATAGATAAGAGAAGAATAGGAGATAAAAGAACAGGAGCCAGAAGGAAGGGATAGCAGGGGATCGAGCTTTGAATTTTAATATTGACAGAAAAATAAAATAGTCAAATCTAGGTGGATAGCGGTTGAGTCACTAGCCTTAAAAATATAGGAACAGCCAAACACTGTCCCCTCATGTCTGCAGTCCCAGCCATGAAGGAGGCTGAGATCAGAGGATTAACAGTTTGCCATCAGCCTAAGAAGGCAAATCTGTAAAATATTTATTTCCAATTAACTACCAAAATTCCAGATGTAGAGTTATGGCCAGAAGTAGAGCATTGCCCTTGAGTGAGAAAACTTAAGGAACAACACCCAGGCCCTGAGTCCAAGCCCTAGTACTGGCACATGCATGTGTGCATGCGTGCAAACAGACACACATGCATGCACACACAAAAGAATATAGGAAGAATGTAGGAAATTGTGCATCTGCACCCAAATAACCAATGCTGGCTTTTTATAGCTTCTGCGTGGCAAGCTCACATAGGTGCAGTTGCCAGCAGAGGTGTACAATTTCCTTGCTCACATAATTCAGGCCAATGCCATTTCAGTTATTCTGTGTGCAAATGAAGTCTGAGAATCTTTGGCACTCTAGTTCATGCCTGAAAATTACAGTGTTCCCAGTGAATGCATTTATTCATTCTTTAATGCATACGCCAATTATTTCTTTATTCATTCAAGAACATTATTTTTTGTCAGACATGGGGCTTGAACTCTAGGCCTGGGCTCTGTCCCTCAGCACTTCAGCTCAAGGTTAGCACTCTACTACTTGAGCCACAGTGTCACTTCCGGTTTTCTGAGTGGTTTATTGGTGATAAGAATCTCACGGACTTTCCTGCCCAGGCTGGCTTTGAACCACAGTCCTCAGATCTCAGCCTCCTGAGTAGCTAGGATCACAGGTGTGAGCCACTAGGGCCAGGTTCATTCAAGAACATTTTTGAATACAGACTTTGTATCAAACTCCTGTTATGTGCTTGCGAATAAAAGATAATATTTCCTAAATTCTACTTGAGAACAAAAATAAATAGCAAACAAATACAACAAACATGTAAAACAATTATTATGCATTAGAAAAGTAATATAAAGATAAAAATGTAAGGTGTCATGGTAGAAAATTAAGGGAGAGACATACTTTGTGCCTTAAAACCTGGACTTTGTACAAATCAGATGGATGTGGCTATGTTAGGAGACGGGAACTGAGCAATATTGGGAAAGGTCAAAAAGGGCAATGGAGAGCCATCATATGGATACACATGGAGGCTTAAAGAGTGTGAATTTTGTATTGTAGAGAAAGGATTATAGATGGGGGAAAGATAGAGGTCATTCATGGACTCAAGATTCATATCTATCAATTTCTGTGTATTCTATTATAATTTTTTTTGTTGGTCATGGGGCTTGAATGCTGGGCCTGAGCACTGTCGCTCAGCTCTCCAGCTCAAGGCTAGTGCTCTACCACGTGAGCCACAGTGACACTTCTGCCTTTTTCTGCTTATGTGGTGCTGAGGAATCAAACCCAGGGCCTCAGGGCATTCAAGGCAAGCACTCTACCACTGGCCACCTTCCTAGCCCTCTATTGTAATTTGAAACAATAGTCATTCTGTCCTTTGGAGATCTGTTTCAATGGCCAGGCTTTCTCCAAGTTCTGAAACCTTGGGGCCATAACAATTTCCCTTTATCTTTCTCCTCCTCAATAATTACTCAGTATAACCTGAGACCAAGAAATCAGCTAGGTGTGAAATAAAAATCTATTCTCACATTAAGTGGTTATCTTGAGCTCAAGTTGCATACAGGTAGGTGAGTTACAGACACTTAGCATCATTATTCAAAATTTAGCATGTCACATCCTAACAAAATGATCAAATTTTATGGATAGTTACCTCTCTAATTTCTAAGTCGTCCTTTCTCTATTCTTAAGGCTATGCTCCTCTGTACTTTAAGCAGTCCCTCGCCATCATTAGATAATAATGTTCCCCAGGTCTCTCTCCCTAGGTATTGGCACACAACCTCATTTCCTAGTGGAATAAATCACTGTGGTTGAGCCTTCCTTTCTTGCATTTTTTTGGCAGCATTGCAAAAATGGTAGGGTTGTGACTCTAGAGCCAAATTACCTGCATTTAAACCTCTAGCTGAACACCTTACTATGTGACCTTGCACAGCTATTCTGTTCTCCATAACTCATTTTCTTTATCTGTGAGATGAGAATTTTTTGAAAAGCTACCAAATGTGGTATCTAGAGGTCTATGGGAGATGATTTAGATAAAACACTTATCACAGCTTTGGCCATGACAAGGGTTCAGTAATTTGAACTGCTATTATTTGTCCTGTTATTATTACTATCACCATTACCACCATGATCACCACCAATACTGTCACGATCACCATCATCACAACGACCATCATTAGCTCACCACCACCTTCTCTACCACCATCCTCACTACCATCACCTTTAAAGCCACTGTCATCACCAATACTGTTAGCATCACCAACACCATCCTCACCAATACTAGCATTGTCACTGTCAGCACAATCAGTACCATCCCCACTACCAACATTATTACCACCAACCTATCGCTAATCACCACCACCTCCACCATCACCACCACCTTTCTTACCACCACCATCAACAAAACTGTCACTCTCACCACCACCACTTCCAATTCAGCATTCTTACTATCAGTACAACTGCCATCACTACCACCACTACTAGCAGCACTACCACCATCTCCACCAACACTGTCAGTACCACACCATCACTAACACTGTCATCACCACCAACATCATTACCACCAACATCATCACCATCCCCCCTGCCTCAATCACTATTGCTACCACTACCTGTATCACTACTATCACAACCAACAAGAGAATCACAACCACCATCAGTATTGTCACCATCACCACTGTCATCATTGCCATTACTAGCATATTCCCACCATCCCCATTACCCATACTTCCACCAAGATCACTACCAACACATCTATGACCATGATTACCACCACCACTCTGACTACCACCATCATTACTATCATCACCACACCATCATTACCATAGCAATGAGCAACACTACCATCATCAATACCATCATTACCACTATGACTATCACCACCACCAACAGCAACAATATACTACTATTTGACAATTATCATTTATCTTTGCTTTATACATGTGTCACAACTCCTTGATGCACCAAATCAATAAATATAACTTTTATTCCCTTGATTCTCAGTAAATCATCTCTTGCATTTTAGAGTATCAGAATCTGTAGCCTTATTTTATAGTTGCACCTCTTGGCTTAATGTATTTGATCATAAGGAATTTAAAGCTAACAAAAATGCCTTTTGGTCTCCTTACTATCTTCTATCTTCTCCATTTGTCTCCTTTTCACACACATGTTCACATAAATCCACAAACACACATTTATTCTTTCCACATTTTCAAGCAGAGTTCAAGGTCTCCTAGTCTTGTTGCCTTCTTAATCTTAATTAGTAAAATCTAGATCTAGTGATTAAAAATTTCTAGAACTTTCATCCTCTTTATCACAGAGAAAACTTTTTCATGTTTGAGACTTTCTTTTTAAATTAAAAAATGGCTTCCAATACATTGGATGCCTACTTCTTATATCAATATCTAAAAACATCTATAAGCAACTATATCATAAGGGTGGATTTGGTCTCCTATATCATAAGGGTGGATTTGGTCTTCTTTAAATCCCAGCATGGCCCTGTAAGAGCACTTGTGTCCCATTTTATTAATCAGCAATCTCCATCAAGAGAGACATGAAATCCCCAAACCCATGTCTTTATGTTAATTTTGAAAATGGCCATACTGACTCCCATACTGTGCCTTCCATGTATCCTACACCTGGATGAACCATGTGTGAATGCTCAGAGAATGTTGCCTTTGTTTGGATCCCTGGTCAAGCTTCCTGATAGGACTCCATGCTGTCTGCACAGGGTCTTGACCACTATTAAAAAGCTCCCCAATTCCAAATTTGTACATCTGAAACGACTCAAAGAATTCGGGGGGAAGGGGCATAGGAAAAGTTCTTTGCTACTAGTTTTCCCTTAGGAAAGCCCTTCTTTGCGTTTACATGGAGAACATTCTGGAATCGCCTCCATGCTCATGGATTTTAGGTAAATATTAGGAACCAAGTATACTGGCTCTAGAATCTTATGAAAGAGATTAAATTTTACCTCACTACTCTCAGACAACCCAGGGTTCAGACTGACTCAAGGATGATAGGAATTGTTTACCTATTCATAAAGGCATAAAGAATCCTAGGATTGCTCTACATGCAGAAGGTACAGCGAGAGACCTGGTTTTCTAGGCCACATGTATATGTGTGAAAAGCAAATTCACTTACAGTGAAAAATTTTCCTTTGTACAGGTGGGTGAACAAAGGGAATGCACTTTGTTCCACAACCTGCTCCAACTCCCAAACCACCTATCCAAACAAGCCACACACACTCATCCATCCATAAGCACAAACGCAAAGGTCATATTCTAGATGTTAGAGGAAGTAAAACATCAGAGGTCATATGTATGCATGATGCTTCGTCTTTTCACTCCTGGTTCAGAGTGTAATTTTTCACTTGCTAACTCAATGTCAGAGTCTAAGAGACAGAATTCAGACTCACCAGCCAGGGGACTGAGCGTGTGTGTTTGGCAAAGCAATCATTACAAAGGAACCTCACTTGTAAGGAGAGAAAAAAAAAACCAAAACCAAAAAAAAAAAACCACTGTGAATGCCCTGAGGAGGTTTTGACCTGTATATTTGTTCTTTGATGGTATAAAGGAGTCGTGATTCTATAGACTCACTAGCAGTAAAGAACTTAACACAAGCTTTATTTTTAATCCCAATACAGGATAGATTTAAACCCCATTGGCCTTTGAAAATTAATCTTGACTCTACCCTCTGCTTAGATATAAGGTAGCTCAGTGCAGAGGAGCCCAGGATGGAACTTGGTTTTGCAAATCTGCATCAGACACTTATTAAATCCAACTGAGTTGCTAAGACTTCCTAAACGTTGGCTTCCCTGGTCCTAAAATGAAAAAAATTAGTGATAACTCCTTCACAAGGATATTTTATGCCTTTAATGAAAGTTGTGTGCATGTATCTGCATGTGTATGTTCTATACGTGTATGAACATATGTAGGTAAATACACGTGAACTTTCAAATGCATAGTACAATCAAACACTCTGAAAACTAAGTTCTATCTAGATGATTTAAAATTTAATTTAGGCTATTCTGTTGTAAGGTATTCTTTCTAATGAGATTTTTTTCCTTTAGTAATTACAGACTAATTTGCTATTTCTCACAAGGTGAACAACATATTTATAAGATGACAGGACTCGAAGTGTAGTTAATACTCATTAAATAAAGTTTTTTCTCTGTGATAGCAACCTATCTGAGAAAGCAATAAGCCCACAAAATTGATCTTATTGACTATATCTTCAGCCAGAGTTCATACTAGTACTTCCTACCTATACTGGTAGGATTATCTATATGCTGAAGGTAAACAGATCACATCACATCTCTTTACCTGGCTTCCTCATATCTGTCTAATTTTTGGGGGGGTGGGGGTAGAGGTCGGTTGCGGGGCTTGAACTCTTGGCCTGGGCACTGTTCCTGGGCTCTTCTGCTCATTATTGTTCTCTACCACTTGAGCCACAGTACCACTTCAGTTTTCTGGAGATAATAGTCTCACAGACTTTGCTGCCCTGGTTGGCTTTGAACTGCAATCCTCAGATCTCAGCCTCCTGAGTAGCTAGGATTACAGGCATGAGCCACCAGCACCCAGCCTGTTTTAAATTTTGTAGAGTTATGAAACAGCAAAAGAACATAGATGAATTTCCCATCCCAGAGGCCAGGGTTTGACCCTGCACACTGGATGTGTTAGTGTAACTAATTCTCTGTCTATTCCTATGAGTTCTCTTAAGCCCTAACATTTGGTGGACCCTCCACAAGCTCCAGGAAATGTGCTAAATGCTACACACACACACACACACACACACACACACACACACACACACAATCTCATTTAATCCTCAGTATATCTCTCAAAGTAGATGCCAATTTTATCCCCATATTATATAGAAAGAAACTAAACCATAGTTATTTACTTCTGAGTCACAGGTAATATCGAGGCTAAAGAAGATATTCATCATGGCTGGAGGTCTTTTGAAATAGTAATCTTTTCCGGGTGCTAGTGACTCATACTTTTAATCCTACCTACTCAGGAGGCTGAGACTGAGATCTGAGGATTGTAGTTGAAAGGCAGCCTGGGCAGGAAGTCTGTGAGACTCTGGTCTCTACTAAAATACCAAAAAAAGCCAGAAGTAAAGCTGTAGCTCAAGTGGTAGATTACTAGCCTTGAGCAGAAAAAGCTCAGGGACAGTGTCCAGACCCAGATTTCAAGCCCCAAGACCATCATTTTAAAAAATAAAAGAAATGGGGATACAGGTTGACCCATTTAACAATGAGATATACAAGACACTATGTTGAAAAGGAACTTTAGAACTTCAGGTGGCAGGGGAGGGAGGGAGATGGGGAGGGAAGGGATAGTAGGGGAAAAACAAAGGAGGAGTAACAATGCTCAATAGGAAATGTACTCATTACCTTGCTCATGTAACTGTAACCCCTCTGTACAGTATCTTTACAATAAAAATATATATTAAAAATAAAAAAGCAACATGGACACTGATTTTATTCTTAGATGAGTTTCTCTTCCACATTGTTTTCTTTTCCATTCACCCTGTATCTGAAATAGAGTCTCTTCCTGTTTTCTTTGGAGAAGGTAGTAGGGCCATTTGTGTTCAAGAGGAGATGGGACATTCCAGGACACAGATGATCATACAAAACAAGTACTATTTTCTTCCTATAACAACTCAATTTTTGTTTCAAGACTCCTTTTTGTCCAATGACAAAATAATCATTCAGTCATTTTCAGGAAATTTTCTCATAAGTATTATGAATCCCAATGTTTTTACATAATCTCAGTTTTTTTCCTTGTAGCCTTTGTCTTGTCTTTGCTTATGATTTTCTAGTCCATATTGGCCTCTGTTTAATTTTACCATACACCTTGCTTTTGTACAGCTCAGAGTAAGGAGCTCAGACACCACTGTCCTCTATTCCTTTAGCAAGCATTTCAAGGTTAAAAGTTATATATGTAAGTATATATGCCAGTACTAAGGTTGAACTGAGGGCTGGGAACTCTCACCCACCTTTTGTGCTCATGAATAGCACCCTATCACTTTAACCATACTTCCAGGCTGGAATTTTACTGGTGAATTGGTGATGGAGTCTCTCAAAATTTTCTGCCACAATCCTCTAGGTCTCAGCATCTTGAGTACCTAGGATTACAGACCTGATCAACTGGCACATGTTGTGGGTTGAAATATTTAGGGTCTTCTCTCTTTATTTGGCAACCATAGGGTTTGAACTCAGGTCCTCACTTGCTACACAAGTGCTTTACTTCTTGAGCCAAGCATTAAGCCTTTTTGGCTCTGTTATTTTTCAGATAGAGATGGAGTTTTTCCCCCAGCCAGATTTTCTATCCTCCTCCTATCTTAGCATCATCCATAACTGGGATTATAGACATGAACCAATAATCCTGTGTTACTTTTAGATGTTGTCTCAGTAATTAATATTTTTTACCTGGACTAACCTCAAACCTTGATTTTCTCCCAAACTTTACCTCTGAATAACTGGGATTGCAGATGTGGTCCATAACACCCAGCCTTTCTTTTTGCTTCTTGCTCTGAATTTTCTCAATAGAAACACTCTCCAAGGCCTATGTCTTTGCTTGAGGCATCACCATGGTGTCTACATGTACTTTCTGGTTCACTTCCTATTCAGTTAACAACTGTGTGTGGAGTCATTTCTGTATAGCAGGCACTGTGTTTGGAATTGTAGCTTTGAATCATCAAAACAAGGTCTGACATGGAGCTTCCCATCCTGACCCCCAGCATCATCAACATTTTTGCTACTTATTAGCCTTTTACTGTGTCCCAAAACCATCCTTAAAATAGTTTGCATACATTCTTTTTTTTTTTTTTGTCAGTCATGGGGCTTGAACTCTGGGCCTGAGCGCTGTCCCTCAGCTCTTTAGCTCAACATGAGTGCTCTACTACTTGAGCTACAGCACCACTTCTGGTTTTTCTGGTGGTTTATTGGAGATAAGAGTCTCATGAAGTTGCCTGCCTGGGCTGGCTTTGAACCGCGATCTTCAGATCTCAGACTCCTGAATAGCTACGATTACAGGCGTGAGCCACCAGCACACGGCACATTCATTTCTTTCATGATCATGGCAATGTAATGAGATATGAAATATTACTGTCTATATATTATGTTTGAGAGGCTATATCACTCATCACAACCCACATAGTTACTCAGTGACCAAGCCATGATCCAAGCATGGATAATATTTTTCTATATAACTCATGATTTAAATAACTTCACTGTAAAGCCTCCCATGGGACATAAATGACCAAATGTATTTGATTCATTATTATTTAACAAATAGAGAGGAGCTGTTGTTCATTATTGGTGGATGTGAGGCAGCTAATGCTTTGGAGATAGGTCACTGCCTCCATGATCCTAGTCATTGCTTCCGCCAGCACACATCTTTCATGGTCATACTACATACTCAATATTATTTTCCACTCTGGGGAATGAACAGCAAACAAGAAGCCTGCAGTCCCTGACTTCCACAGTCTGAAGATTAAATAAATTTTCAGTAGAAAAGGAGGTTTTAGGGGACAGTTGATTTTTTGTCACTTAGATCCTCTTAAAACTGGAGACAAGGGCTGGGAAGGTGGCTCAGTGATAGAGCGCTTGCCTTGCATGCTTGAGGCCCTGGGTTCGATTCCTCAGCACCACATAAGCAAAAAGAAAAAATAAGCCGAGGTGGCTCTGTGGCTCAAGTGGTAGAGTGCTAGCCTTGAGCTGAAGAGCTGAGGGATAGCGCCCAGGCCCAGAGTTCAGGCCCACGACTAGACCTCCCCCCCAAAAAAAACTGGAGACAATTCTCTAATTTTTAAGGTGATGCTGCAAAATTTAATATCCCCACTTGAATCATTCAAAATGGCAAATGAGCTGGATGCAGGTGGCTCACACATGGAATCCTAGCCACATAGGAGGCTGAGATCTAAGGATTGCAGTTTCAATGCAGCTTGGGTAGGAAAGTGTGTAAGAATCTTGTTTCATAATATATATGTTTTATTGTAAAGATAGTGTACAGAGGGGTTACAGTTACATGAGTAAGGTAATGAATACATTTCCTATCAAGCATTGTTACCCCCTTCTATATTTTTCCCTTACCATTCCTTCCCTCTCTCCCTCCCCAACTCCTTCTTCCCCTCCTACACCTCCCCCCAGAAGTAACGCAATACCTATCAAAATTCCACCCTCATTCTTCAAGGAAATAGAAGAGGCAATCCAAAAATTCATATGGAACAATAAAAGACCCCGAATAGCAAAAACACTCCTCAACGGAAAGAACACTGCTGGAGGAATATCAATACCAAATTTCAAACTCTACTATAAAGCCATAGTAATCAAAACAGCTTGGTATTGGCATAAGAACAGACCTCAGGACCAATGGAATAGAATTGAAAACCCAGAAATGAACCTACAGACCTATAGCCATCTAATCTTCGATAAGGGAGGTAAAACAATAGAATGGAAGACAGACAGCCTCTTCAGTAAATGGTGCTGGCAAAACTGGTTAACTACATGTAGAAAACTAAAGCTAGATCCTTATATATCACCCTGCACCAGAATCAACTCCAAATGGATCAAAGACCTTGAACTCAAAGCAGACACTCTGAAAACATTACAGGATGGAATAGGAGAAACCCTGGGTCTCCTTGGCTCAGGCCGAAATTTTCTGAATAGAGACCCGGAAACACAACAAATCAAAGAAAGGCTGGACAAATGGGATTGTATAAGGTTGCAGAGCTTCTGCAGGGCAAATGACATAGCTAGCAAGATCAATAGAAAGCCCAGGGACTGGGAGAAGATCTTTACTAGCCATACAACGGACAAGGGTCTCATATCTAAAATATACTTGGAACTCAAAAAATTAAACCACCCAACAACAAATCCTCAAAGAAACAACTGCCCAATAAGTAAGTGGGCGAAAGACTTAAAGAGAAGCTTCTCTGAAGAAGAAAGAAGGATGGCCAATAGACACATGAAGAAATGTTCAACATCCCTAGCCATAAAAGAAATGCAAATCAAAACAACATTGAGATATCACCTCACTCCAGTTAGAACAGCAAAAATCAAGAACTCTAACAACAACAGATGCTGGAGGGGATGTGGACAGAAAGGAACCTTACTTCATTGTTGGTGGGAATGTAAACTTGTTCAACCACTTTGGAAAGCAGTATGGAGGTTCCTCAAAAGACTTCACATAGAACTCCCCTATGACCCAGCAATCCCACTTTTGGGCATTTACCCTAATGTTTACAAAAAAGACCACACTAAAGCTACCAGCACAACTATGTTTATTGCAGCATTATTTACCATAGCTAAGATATGGAACCAACCCAGATGCCCCTCAATAGATGAATGGATCAAGAAAATGTGGTATATATACACAATGGAATTCTATGCCTCCATCAGAAAGAATGACATTGCCCCATTTGTTAGGAAATGGAAAGGCTTGGAAAAAATTATATTAAGTGAAGTAAGCCAGGCCCAAAGAAACATAGGTCCCATGGTTTCCCTTATTTGCAATATCTAGTATAGGTATGAGTCAAGCGGAAAAAGTCAGAGAATGTGATGTTAGGAAAACGAACCCTCAAATATGTATTTTAATGTTTTTGTTTCTTTCATGCATGTGTTTCTAACGCATTTATAAGATTATTTCTTGGTTGCTTTGTATGTCCCTCCCCCACAGTGTAACCCCTGCTTTCACTATATTTGATGTCAGTATAACATGTGGAGGAGATGGGGACAAACAAGTCGTTTAAGGATTCAGGTGGACCTGTTGCAACAATGAGAAGTACAAAATGTCATGTCAAAACCAGCTTTACAATGTCGGGGGGGGGGGTATGATTGGGTGGGGGGGGAGGGGGGAGGCTGGGAAGGGAGGTGAAGGGTAAACAAAGGAGGAGGCTGCAATGCTTGGTAAGAAATGTATGCATTATCTTGACCATGTAATTGTAACCCCTCTGTACAGTATGTTCTCAAATAAAATAAAATAAAATTAAAAAAAAAAAGAAGTTGTAAAGTTCATTTTCAACATAGGATCTCGTACATCTCATTGCTACAATGGGTCAACCTGTATCCTTATTTCAGCATTTGTTATTTCCGTTCCCCTCCCTAAATTAGAAAAATGTATATACAAGATGCAAGGCACCAGAATCAAATACAGTGAAAACGGGTTATACTATGGGGAAAGAACATACAAAAGAAACAAAAAATATCACATACTACATTACAAGTACATTAAAAACAAAAGCAAGAAAGCTTAAAACCTCTTGTGTCCCTATCTTGGAGTTCATTTAACTTAGCATCATCTTATATGGTCGTATGTACAAAGCTTTTGACCTTTTCTGCTTGTCCTAGACATATGCTAGTTATTGCAAGTAAGAGAAACCATGGTACCTATGTTTCTTTGGGCCTGGCTTACTTTATTTAATATAACTTTTTCCAGGTCTTTCCATTTCCTAACAAATGAGGTAGTGTCATTCCTTCTCATATAGGCATAGAATTTCATTGTGTATATATACCATATTTTCTTGATCCATTCATCTACTGAGGGACATCTGGGTTGGTTCCATATCTTAGCTATGGTGAATTATGCTGCAATAAACATGGTTGTGCTGGTAGCTTTGGTATGATACTGTTTGTGATTGTTTGGGTAAATGCCCAAAAGTGGGATTGCTGGGTCATAAGGGAGCTCCAAGTATAGTCTTTTGAGGAAACTCCATACTGCTATCCAAAGTGATTGAATACATTTACACTCCCACCAACAATGCAATAGGGTTCCCTTTTGATCCCTCCAGCATCTGTTGTTATTAGATTTCTTGATTATAGTCACTCTAACTGGAGTGAGGTGGAATCTCAATGTTATTTTGATTTACATTTATGTCTATAAAAGTTGAGCATTTCTTCATATGTCTATTAGCCATTTTTTCCTGTTTAGAGAAATCTCTTGTTAAGTCTTCAGCCCACTTATTAATGGGATGGTTGTTTCTTTGAGGATTTGTTTTTGGAGGATTTAATTTTTTGAGTTCTAAGTATATTTTAGATATGAGCCCCTTGTCTGTTGTATGGCTAGTGACGATCTTCTCCAAATCCGTGGGCTTTCTATTGATGTTACTAGCTATGTTCTTTGCCATGCAGAAGCTCTGCAGTTTCATGCAACCTCATTTGTCCAAACTTTTTTTGATTTGTTGTGTTTCTGGGTTTTTATTAAGAAAATTTTAGCCTGTGCCAAGGAGCCCTAGAGTTTCTCCCATTCGTTTTCAAAGTGTCTGCTTTTACTTCTAGGTCTTTGATTCCTTTGGAGATGATTCTGATATAGGATGATAAATAAGGATCTAGCTTTAGTTTTCTACAGATGTTTAATCAATTTTTCCAACACTATTTACTTAAGAAGCTGTCTTTCTTCCATTCTATTTTTTAGCTCCTTTATCAAGATTAGGTGGCTATAGGTCTGTGGGTTCATTTCTTGGTCTTAAATTCTATACCATTGGTCTCAGGTCTGTTCTTGTGCCATAACTAAGCTGTTTTGATTACCATGGCTTTGTAGTAGAGTTTAAAATTTGGTAGTGATATTCCTCCAGCAATGTTCTTTCTGCTCAGGAGTGTTTTTGCTATTCAGGGTCTTTTATTGTTCCATATGAATTTTTGGGCTGCGTCATCTATTTCATTGAAGAATGAGGTTGGGATGCTGAATTTGTAGAATGCCATTGGCAGTATTGCCATTTTCACCATGTTAATCCTCCCAATCCAGGAGCATGGAAGGTTTTTCCACTTCCTTAGTTATCCTTTAATTTCCTTTTTCAAATTTTTAAAGTTTTCATCATAAAGGTCATTCACTTCTTTAGTTAACTCAAAGGTACTTTATTTTTTGTGGGGCTATTACAAAAGGAGTTGCTTTTCTGATTTCACCTCACTCTTCTCATTATTGGCATTCAGAAAAGCCATTGATTTTTGAGGGTTAATTTTATACCCTGTTACTTTGCTCAAGTTTTAAATCAACTTGAATAACTTGGGAGTGGAGTAATAGGAGTTCTTTAATTACAAGAACATGTCATCTGCAAGGAAGGAGAGTTTTACTTCAGCTTTCCCTATTTGGATCCCCTTTATGTTTACATCATGTCATTGCTCTAGGTGGGCATTGAAGAGAAGTGGAGAGAGTGGATATCCTTGTCTCATTCCTGAGTTTAGAGGAAATGGCTTTAGCTTTTTGCCATTAAGTATAATGCTGGCTGTAGGTTTCTCATACACAGCCTTTGTTATATTGAGGAATGTTCCATGGATTCCTAGTTTTTCCAGAGCTTTCATCATAAAGGAGTGTTAGATCTTGTCAAGTGCTTTTTCTGCATCTATTGAGATAATCATGTGGTTCTTATCATTGTTCTTGTTGATGTGATGAATTATATTAATTGATTTGCATATATTGAACCAGCTTTGCATCCCTGAAATTAATCCTGTTTGATCATGGTGTATGATTTTTTTTGATACGTTCTTGAATTTGATTGGCCAAAATTTTGTTGAGAAGTTTTGCATCGATGTTCACCAAAGAAATGGGTCTATAGTTCTCTTTCTTTGATGAGTCTCTGCCTGGTTTTGGGATGAGGGTTAAGATGGCTTCATAGAAAGTGTTTAGTAGTGAACTTTCATTTTCAACTTCATTGAAGAGTTGGAGGAGTATTGGTGTGAGTTCTGCTTTGAAGGCTTTGTAGAATTCAACTCTAAATCTATCTGGTCCTGGTCTTTTCTTAGGTGGGAGGTCTCTTATTGTTGTTTCTATTACTATGCTTAATATGAGTCTGTTAATTTGGTTTAAATCATCTTGGTTTAGTCTGAGCATGTCAATATTTGCTAGAAATTCTTCCATTGCCTCCAGATTCTCCAACTTATTACCATAAAGGTTTGAGAAGGATTCCCTTATAGTGTTCTGAATCTTGGTTGTTTCTGTAGTGATGTTTCCATTCTCATCTCTGACTTTGTTTATTTGGGTGTGTTATCTTCTTTTTCTGATAAGATTTGCAAAGGTTCTGTCAATTTTGTTAATTTTTTTCAAAGATCCAACTCTTCGCTTTGTTGATTCTTTCTATGGTTTTTTTTAGACTCTGCTTCATTTAACTTTGATTTAATTTTAATTATTTGTTTCCATCTACTGTATTGAGGTTTAGCTTTTTGCTCTTTTTCAAGGAGCTTCAGGTGCCTTGTTAAATTGTTGGTTTCAGGTCTCTCCAATTTGTTGATATAGGAACTCAGAGCTATAAAGTTGCCTCTGAGTTCTACCTAAGCTATGTCCCAGAGGAGCTGGTAATTTGTGTGTTCATTTTTGTCAAATACAATGAAGATTTGAATTTATTTTTTAATCTCTTCCATGACCTACTGGTGGTTCAACAGTGTGTTGTTCAACTTCTGTGCTTTACGGTGTTTTCTTTGGGGTCTTTTGGTGTTCAATCCTAATTTTATTCCCTTGTGGTCTGAGAGAATACAGGGCATAATTTCAATGTTTCTGAATTTGAACGAATTTGCTTTGTGACCTAAAATGTGATCTGTTTTAGAGAATGTTCCATGTGCTGCTGAGAAGAATGGGTATTCCGATACTTCTGGGTGAAAAATCCAGTAGATGTCTTTAAGTCTAGTTGATCTATACAATTGCTTAGATACGAGTTTTTGCCGGGTTGATTTATCCAGTGGGGATAGTGGTGTGTTAAAGTCCCCAACAATTAATGTCTTTGGGTCTATGTGAGATTTGAGGGAAAGTAGTGTTTCTTGGATATATTTGGATGCTCTGTTATTTGGTGAATAGATATTTAGAATTGTAATATCCTCCTGAAGGAGAGATCCCTTAATTAGTATGTAATGACTTTATTTTTCTCTTCTCGCTAATTTTAATTTTATTTTATCTGATATTAGGATTGTAACTCCTGCCTGTTTATGGGGGTTGTTTGCTTGGTAGATTTTATTCCAGCCTTTCACTTTCAGAATATGTTTGTTTTTGTGGACAAGGTGTGTCTCTTGAAGGCAGAAGATAGAAGGCTCTTGCTTTTTGATCCAACTACACAATCTATTTTTCTTAATTGGAGAATTGAGTCCATTAATATTGAGAGTTAGGACTGAGAGGTTTTTGGTAGTGCCTGCCATGTTATACAACTTCTTGGTGGCTGTGCCAACTGGGTTCTCTCTATGATTCGTGGATTCTCTGTTTGAAGGATGATTCTTGGGCTTTATCATGATCTTGTTCATTTTCTATGTGCAGTGCATCTTTAAGTATTTTTGTAGGGCTGATTTGGTGGAGATATACTGTTTCATTTTTTCCTTGTTGTGGGAGATTTTTTATTTGTCCCTCATTTATGAAGGAGAGTTTAGCTGGTTACAGTATTCTTAGTTGATAGTTGTTTGATTTTAGGGCATGGCATACATCATTCCAGGCTCTTCTTGCTTTCATTGTCTCTGCTGAGAACTCTAAAGTTATTCTGATTGGTTTCCCTTTATTGGTTATTGATCTTTTCTCCCTGACAGCTTTAAGGTTCCTTTCCTTTGTCTCAATCCTGTGTGTCTTACAATGTGACAGTGGGATGTCCTGTTTTTGTCTGTTCTATTTGGAGTTCTAAATGCTTCTTGTATCTGAATGGGCCTATCTTTTTGCATGTTTGGAAGTTCTCTGCTAGGATCCTGTTTAACTTCTGTCTCTAGGCCCTGCTCTACACACATTAGCCTTAAATTAGGCCTTTTAATGGTGTCTCCTAAATGTTGAATAGCTCTATCATATTTCTTGGATTTGTCTTGAATATTTCTCTGTTCTTTCTCTAAAATGTATAGGCTGTCTTCAATCCCAGAGATTTGATCTTCTTCATTGTCTAACCTACTCATTGTCTAACCTACTCTTAAGACTTTCTACTTTGTTTTTTATTTCCTTTCCTTCTAATTGGTTGGATTTGATGGCTTCAAATTCTTCGTTGGAGCTTTGTTTTAATCTTGTATGGATTTTTTAACCTCCTTAATTTGGTTTTCAGGGTTCATTCTCCAATTCTTTAGTTGATTGGTTATAGTTTCATTGGACTCCCTTTTCTTCTTTTAAGCTTCATTTAGCATTTCCTTTGTGGTCTCCATGGATTAATCCAGCTTTATATTTGTGGATTCCATGTATGCCTCAATTAATCTTTGTTTATTCTCATCCCACTCACTCAATTCCTCAATTAATCTTTGATTAATTAATGCTTTAATGATTAATGCTCACATTCCTATATTAATTTATGGTTAGCCTCATCATGCTCACACATTTCTCTATCATGCTCAAATAGAGTCCTTTGCAGGCTTTCAATCTTTTCATTCAGCATGTTTACCAGTAGTGTTTGTAGAGCATTTTTGGAAATCTCCTCTGGATTATTCATTAACTGCTCTTTTGGCTGATTATCATGAGTGAGAGTTGAGATACCTGGACTTACTATTTTTCTTGTGTCTCTCCAGCTTTTTCTGCCCATTGGGGTATGAAAGCAAAGCCAATTCTGTGCTAGAACACTATTTTAAGGCAAGCATCAACTAGAGCCCTGTAGTTGCAGATTGTTTGATGCAGTCAAAATGAGTACAGATACAATCTAGTTCAATAACAAACAACTAGGAATCAAGGGGCTAAGAAAATCAAAGAAGTCAACATAGATTTATGGAGAATTGTGAGGAGAAAATAAGATTGGAGGAATGTGGGGAGGTAAAGGGAGAGAGGGAATATAACCAACCTAAAGGCAGAGAGAGCAAAAGGATAGAAGAGATAAAGAAAAAGGAAAAATGAAAAATAAAAAATTTAAATATGAGATACTTAAAAATTATATAAGTATAAAGAAATAATACTACAATTAAAGGAGTTAAGGCTGAGAGTTTGTGAATTGAGTAGTCAATATCTGAATAAAGTATGCATACAATAAAGGATAGGGTCTAATAATCGAAAACAGGTATATACCTGGGGATGAAGAGAACAGCAATTAAGTAAAGCAAAAAAAGTAAACATGACCAAAAAAAGAAAAGAATAAAAGGAGAATTAAAAGAAAACCCTAAAATAAAAATGATGAAAAAAATAGAAAATGATTTTGGGTAGGGGAGCAGAATCTTGTGTCTCCCCTGTGTCTATACCAATCTCATGGTGGAGTCTCCGATTTGCTTGTGGTGTTTGGTTTTCCTGTGGCTTGACGGTTCTTAAACCAGGTTTTTTGAGCAAGCAGAATGAAGCTGCTTTACCAGGAACTTTATGACCCTCCTCCCAGGCTAGTTCAGTGGAAGGGCCATCTGCTTTGAGTATGACAAAAGAGGGAGATGGTGTTTCCTCTACCTAGGAGTTTCTGTGATCGGGCTAGGTTGTAGGTAGGGTTGAATCCTGTCAGCAATCAGTAGCTTTTCCCTGAGGGGCTACCTCTTGAGACACTCACACAGCCCAGCCTGGAGCCATTCTCAGGATTTATGTAAATTGAATTTCCAATTGTTTTTCTTTTACCCTCCAAGTCTGCTGTCTGTGCTGCAGTGAGGTGGGCAGCCTCTGGCTCTCTTTGCCCAGTGATGAGAGTCATTCCTTTATGGGTGGAGCTATCTCTGCCTGGGAAGGGCAACTTTCCCTTGGGTGGACCTGAGACCCGCAGATCAGGTTCCTTTGACCTGTTGAATGGCTCATATTGTCTTCTTCCAAAGCCTGAGTTACTTCTAGCTGCTCTGGCACAGTCTTCATCAGTATCAAAGATGGAGTTCTTCTCTGGTGGTGGTGGAGGGGCTACCTTCCCACTGCTGCTCCTTGAAAAGGAGTGAGGATGTCTGGTGAGGTACTCACTCCTTTCCCTTGGTTTCTGGGCCGTCCAAGGTCTAAGGCCATCTGTGGTCAGTAAGATGAAGATTTTTGCTCTTGTCAGTTCTTGCTGGTAGTGAGTAAAATCTGCTCATATGCGACGGACCAGCTCGGCTGAAGCACTGGAACTGACGGGACAGGGATCTCAGGATAGGTGGGCAAGGAGTCGGCGAAGTGACAAACAGACACAGACTCAAAAGAGTTGCATCTGAGTATATCTTTATTGAGGAGAATTAACATTTTTATACAGTGTGTGATTGTGACATAGATTCTTTGTTTATTTAAGCACATAATCAATTTTTTAAAGGCAAAGCATTGATGAATTACATGAAAATTGATGACTATCCTACCAACTGTTTGAGCTAAGATGCGAAACAAGTCTAGCATATTGTTTAATAGAATGCGTCATCTATTCAGCCTTTTTATGTTCAATAATTAAACCTAAGATAAGGCTGTACTTATATTGTACTCTTTTTATTTTTTTCATATATTTTCAAGTCCCTTTGAAACCATCCTAAAAACCACTTTCAGGTTAAGTCAGGCATTCTTTATTTTCTATTATTTTAATCCCAATTATTTGTACATATAACTTTCTAATTGTTGTTTTAAACTATCTTATTGTTGTTTAAATAATAAACACCATAATAATCTAGATCTACCTAATCTTTGTACAAAATCTAATGAGATTCAAAATACTCCTTTTCCTTTTACGTTTATCCAACTATTTTCATCTTTATAAGCTCCTGTATAAGGAAATGGTTCATTGGTTGGTTCAGGAAATATGATGTTACTAACTTTATATTTTGTGTGAAACCACCATCTATTCCCTATAACGTTAAGTTGGACTAAACTTAATTATAACTGTTGGGGGAATCTTTCTTTTTCTTTTATAATCAGAGGTCCTCTTTTTTTTTTTAGAACTTTCTGAACTACTGGGATAACACTTTCCAACTTAGTTTAATTCATTGATTCTGTCTGTTGTGACATATCTGGAAATTTTAAGTTTCTATATTTACTATGCGTGAGCCACAAAACTGCTTGTGAAGATGTAGGAGTTTCTGGAGGCAGCGTCCCATCAAATGATAGATTGATTGGGGCATTACCCACATTTAATCTTTGGTCCTAGTCTTTATTATTTAGAGAAGCCGTCTCTATTGGACTGGAAAGATACAACATGCTCTGTTCGAGGATCAATAGAAAAATAGCCAAAACGAGAATAAAGGCAACGAATGTACAGCCAAGAAGAATATGGTAAAAATAAAGGTAGAGGCTATAAAGGTGCAGACAAGTGTATGGGAAGCCTTGAACCAACACCCCCTTCCTGCAGGCATGCTTCCTTGAAGCTCTTTGTCTAACGCCATCTCTCATGCAGACTCCGCACGAGGTGGCTGTGGCACTCATACATGGCCTCTGGCACCTTGATCCTAGGCTCTCTTTTGATATGGTGGCTGTGGCAGCAGCCAACACCACTGAGGACATCAGTAAATGCTCAAATATGTCTCCTTAACCAAGCTGCCTGAATTTTTCCTCTCTGGCCAAACTCCCTTTATTATGATGGCACACTTGGTGTGGATCTCTAGCCTTGGGCTTTTCACTGGAACACTAAAACTGGTTTCTACTCGAGAGCTTGTTTAGCCCCCAGCTTCTCCTCCACCATCTTCCCCTGGACTCTGTGAGAATCTTATCACTAATCCAGAAAACAAGAAACTGAATGTGGCTCAAACTGGTAGAGCACTAAATTTGTGCACAAAAGCTCAGGAACATCACCTAGGCCCTAAGTTCAAGCCCCTTGACCAGCAACAACAACAACAAATAGGCAAATGAAAATCTCCAGAGGTTTCTTATAGAAGACATGTCCCCTGGAGTGTAGTTGGCTAAGATTTTAGACTTTGTGGTCTGAGCACTTTGAATACTCACAATAAAAGCAATAAAAAATTAAAAATGGAAACAGATTTGCAATTGAAAAACTTCTGCAATTCAAAATTTAACAGTTAAGCACCCAGTGGAAATGAACAAAATATTTAAACAAGATACCTCTTAAAGTGGCTAAAAAATCTATAAAAGGACTCAAACTTGCTAATTATTAGCTAAATGTACACTAAAACCACTTACTGTAATATTATGAACCCAAACACCAGAACCAACCTGAAAAGAGCTGAGCCACTGGAAGCTTTGTGAATTTGCTTCTGGAAGTTCATATTGATGCATTCACATTGGAAAATGGTTGAGAATTACTAATTGCAGAATTCAGATAATGCCACCCACCATAGGTCCTCCAAGAATATATTGGTAGCACATTATTTTATTAAAAAGTTCGGCATTGCAGAATTTGTTTTATACCCATATAGGAAGCAACACAAATCTGAATTCGGACCTACTTATCCAACCACATATCATAAAATAGTATACAGTTTGGCAAATATCATATTGACCAAAATGACCAGACACAGAATAATTTATAACACGTGTGTCTGTTCATGTACAATGTAAACACGAGATAGACTAGCCTACATACAGGAGTCAGGACAGAATAGCTTTGGAGTGAGTATATAGAGAGAGCACGAGTGATGTTTTCTGCAACTGGTAACTTTTCTCCAACTGGTGGTAAGTACTACAATGACACTGACCATGTGAGTCAAGCTTATTCACTTGGGATAAGTTTTGGGTTTTGGTACATGCATTGTATTTCAATACTACTTTTCTTATAAGTACTGCACGCTAACCGATTGCACCACTGGAGCTCTCAATACTACTTTTCTTAAAAGTAAGATAGATAGCCATCACCTTCCATTTTTAAAAAAATTATTTCTCTATTTTCCAAGGTTTCTCATTGAATTGTCTTTCTGTGAAATTATTTTGAGACCTGCTAAAGACAAAAGTCATATTTTTTTTCATCTAAACTTTCTTTACACCGTTTTGGATATAACTAGGGGATAAATTAAGTGAATGCTAAGAAAATAGCATAGGAAATGCTAAGAAAATAGGCATTGCCCTGACTATGCCTAGAACATTATGTAGATAATTGAATGCTTGATGTATGGATAAAGGGATGAATTAATGTTTCTAAGTCACATGAAGGAGTTTGTTTAACATATGCATTTAATCTGAGCCTGAAAATTCCAATGCACTTAAGTTTTCCTATTCATGTGGTTTCTATGAAATGCTCTCTAGGTATTGAATGAAATGACCATACTGAGTAGGTGTAGAACTCCATTAATCACCAGGAGAACTCTGTTCACTTTAAATTTGTAAAAAGTGACTTCATTCCTGGGGGTGGGTATTAATTGCTAATTTACTAATTACCCTGGAGCTATTTTTAAGAAAAAAATCTAGGCAGCTTTACAAACCAATTCTTATGCAAGTGAGTAATTAATTGGATCAAAATAGTTGACAAAATTATTCAATAGACATTATTTAGGTGTTGACTTAATTTTTCTACTGGTGGTGAATGACAAATTTATTGCATGATTAATAACAAAGCTGTCACTCTTGAAGGGACCCTTTTGAAAACAAAAGATGTGAACCCCATATTCCCTGAGGTCAGGAACTATTTTGTTTTGTCTTTATTTTAATTTTTAAAAATTTTATTGTAAAGGTGATGTACAGAAGTGTTAGTTACATAAATAAGGTAATGAACAGTGTTACCTCCTCCTTCATTTCTCCCACTCTTCCCCAAACTCCTATCCCTCCAAGTTGTACAGTTCATTTCCAACATAGTGACTAGTAAAATGGCGCTAATTGAAATGAACTAAAAAAATGGAAGCAAGAAGGTTTTCTTGTACTGTTTGAAGTTATTTCTTGTTTCTTTCTTTTTCTCCCTTTGGTTTATTCCTTGAGTTTTGTCTTTCAACTTCAGATTATTGACAAAACTCATACCAAGCATTATAATAGAGAAGAGAATCTGTGTGTATCATAAGAAATATATCTGGTAGAAGGATCCATGTTATCAAGACTGAGTTATGAAGAGCCATCTCATTCTTATGTTCACTCAGGCCTCTCCTAAGGTGACCATGTTCTGAAGGTCAAGTCAAAACAGTATATGCTTTGCCATGCTTTCTCTAACCCTCACTGCCTCAATTAAGAAGTTAGTGACTCTTTATGCTGGGTTTCTCCAAAATATTCCTTTGATTCTAACCTAGGTTTGCATTGATAGACTGTGACCTGCTTGAGTGGTTGTCTCTGTCATATAAGTGTCATGTAAGTAAGTCTCTGTACTGAATGGTAAATGAACAAAGCAGGAATGAGTTAATATTTAGGATATTCACATCCATCTGCTATCAGTCTTTTTTTCAGTGTTGTGATCAATATACTTTTTTCCATTGATGAAACAGATAATCCTGAAGGTATGTTTATTCTGTCACCATATTTCCCCCAGATGGTTACTAATCATCAGTGTGAAGGCCATTCTAGAACAAGTCTAGGTAAAGATTTCTAACCTTGGTCCCAACTACTGATGGGAAATAGTGAGGATATACCCAAGGGCTAGGTGTACTGCTGTCTGAGGCCTATTGTCATTAACTGCCATGATGGAAGGTCCCACATGGAAGAGTAATTGATCACTTTGACACAGAAAGATAGGACTCTAGGTGGCAGCGCTCCTGACATTGGGACACATGTTCTAACTGGAGATGACTTTAACTGCCTGAACTCGGAAGAGGTTGTGTATAATACCAGGTTTTATATTAAACAAAAATAAATTTTCTCTAACGTGAGTTTTCAGACAGGTTGTCCTAATATATTAACTTCTGTCTGTGTTTTGAATAGTCAATTTCACGGTGAAATGAGTTCTTAATAATATATTTACCACCTGGGAGAAATCTCCCAGCCATCTGGAAAGGAGAGGGGATTTAGTGCCTCCAAACAGAGATTGGATTTTTTTGCACAGTTATTTATTTATTTTTACATCAGGTAAAAAGTGGGAAGGATGACTTTGTTCCTGCATAGATGCTACAGTGGGCGGGTGGACTGCACAGGTCTGTGAGCATGCAACCTCTCCAGGAAGTCTGGCTTGTCATCTCCTGTCAGGCATCTAGCCATTTAGCATGCCAATGATCCTGGAGGAATGCCCTTATTTTATATTAATTACTGGTGGGAAATGCAAGAATAATAAGGCTGGGGGTCTGGCTTTGCTTATGCTTTGCATTCTATGGGAATAGCAAAAGGGAAAGATCAGGGCTATAGCTTTGGGAAAATATTGGATTCAAATACTAATTTTTTTCACAAACTAGTTACGTTACAATTACTAAATCCCTCTGAGCATCATTTTCTGCTTTACATTTTTTCTTTTGTTTTGTTTTATTGGCCAGTACCAAGTTTTTAACTCAGGGTCTTGAGCTTGCTCAGCTTGATTACTTGGCTGGTACTCTATTACTTGACCTGTGACACCTGTTCAGCTTTTGGCTGGTTAATTTGGAGATAGAGTCTCTTGGACTCTTCTGACTGTGCTGGCTTTGAACTGTGATCGTCTAGATCTCAGCCTTCTGTAGGTAGGAGACACTGTAGGTGGGAGACACTGGTTCTTAGCCTTCATTTTAAAACATGAAAATGATTAGGGCTACCTTTCAGTACAGTTGTAAAGTTGCTATGGTAAAGTTGTTAGATCAGGCAACTCCCAATGGGGAGTTTTGCAGAGAAGAGCCATAGGTGTCAACCAACATTTCAGGCAAACCATGACTTCTTTGGATGCCAAGTATTGATTAGATTGGACTGGGCGTGGCCACTGTGGATGGAGATGAGCTGATGTTGGCACAAAGCTAATGATGACCCAGGCAAAGTTGGTGGCAATGAAACATTAAAAGGAGTTGATTCCTGGTTATGTCTTCAAGGTCAAAGTATATGGTTTCCTGATAGACTAAATTTGGAGAATGAGAGAAAGGGAAGGGGGGCAAGGATGACTATAGGGCATCTAACCTGATACTAGAAGAACAAATTTGCCATCAGTTGAGAGGGAGAAGGCTGTGGTCAGAGGATGTTGTGAAGTGTGTCAATTAGACTTAGGTAGAGACAAAGAGCAAGCAATTCCATGCATGTTCCGGTCACTCATCTGAGTCCCACATGGCTACATTTGCAAGTGATGACACATAGATATTGCTTAAAATCACATAACTAAATGCAATTTCCAAGAAGAAAACAAAACTTGAGAACTGAAAACAGAGAGCTCAGAAACAGAGATCAACAGCCACACCTAGGACATGTTTAAATGTGTAATGAGAAGAAAAGCCTGGGTGAAGGGAATTTAAGGAAGAATCTGACTCTAAAGCAAATAGGAAATGAGGGAGGAGACAACACTTTTGAAGAGACTTTTGTTTTCTTCTTCTTACAAACAGGAGCAAGGAAATGGCAGACATAAAGCTCTAAGAAACATTATTTTCACAGAATAGACAGGAATATGTTTATATGTTAATGTGAAGATCCTGAGGGAAAGGAAAATGGCACAGAGGAGAGAATATAAGCACAGATGAAGCCATGTCTTCCATTTGCAAGAGACAGCAGGATTTGGCATTAGCTGCAGGAAGGAGTAGGGGCTGATGCTCACAGCCAGAGCCAGGTTGAGTAATCCAAGGAAGTGTCTTCTGCATGCCTCTAATTTCCTCAGCGAAGGAGGAAGTGAAATAAAGGCATCACACAACTCTAAGGACAAAGGAGGATGAGTCTGAGGTAGAAAAAGACTTTAAATGGCCAATTGGAGGATAGGGTTGAGAATGAACCAATAGAGAAGTAGAATTGTCCAACAACACAAGGCCCACGTGAGGATTGTACGATGCATTTAAACTGAGATCACTCGGTTTATGGTCAGTTAAATAAATTAAGTACATGGGTTTTGAAACATTTTATAGGCTGTGTACTCTTCTTGGCTGTGGAGATGTGAAGATGAATAGAATGTAGTTATTGCCATCAGTGAACTCACTCTCCTGGAGTGAGAGTCTGAAATAGGAAACCAATAACGATAATAAATTGTAATCATTCTCTAATTGAGTTATCCTTATTGTTTGGGGAAGCAATGCCAAGCGCTGTGGCCAAATATAGTGCTGCAGCATGCCGGCATGTATTTCATACCAGTACAGGATTGTGGCTCTGTACAGTGACCCGATGCTGCTCCATAAGCACTTGATTAGTGTCCAACACGGGCTAGGCTTTAGTGCTACAGCCACAGGCTCATTCCTGCTCTGAGTGCTCTGCCCAAGGTGGTGATTTCCCAATTTCCCTATTATCACTTGAGTCCTTTAAAAGATCAAAACACCCAGTATTCCTCATGCCAATAAGAAGTTTTTATATTATTGTTTTCAAGGTACAGTCATTGAAGAGATTTGCTGATCTAGGGGGACAGACAGATAAAAAAAACTACGTGTGGAGCCAGATATTGGTGGCTCATGCCTATGACCTAGCTACCCAGAGGATCACAGTTCAAAGCCAGCCGGTGCAGAAAAGTCTTATCTCTTATCTTAAACTCTTATCTCCAATTAACCACTAGAAAACTGGAAGTGGTGCTATGGCACAAAGTGCTAGAGCACTGGCCTTAAAAAAGCTCAGAGACAGAGCCCAAGCCCTGAGTCTTGGGTTCAAGCCCCACACCCAACCAAAAGAAAAAAATCTGAGCATAGAAATATGTGGGTGATAAGTTCTATAAAATATAGAAACATGAGATATTAAGGTAATTTGGAGTTTGAAGGAAACTCAGAGGAAAATAGAAACTGTGGGAAGAGGAGGAAGGAGGATAGTAGTACATTGATGAATAAACAAAGATCCAGGATAAAAGAATATGTCCCATTCAAAAACCTGCAATTGGTTCTTCAAAGCCAGAACTGGGGTCCAAGTAGGATAAAAGCTGCAAGAGCTTCTTAGCAACCATTAGCTCAGAGCTACATGGGAACAGGCCAGTTCCCTATCTATTCCCTGACTCTCAATGGATCCTCACTAAAGAAGATTGAAGACAGCCAGACTGGCGGTGGTTCATACTTATAATCCTAGCTACTTGAGAGGTTGAAACTTAAAGGATTGAGGTTGAAACTTAGAGGATTGAGGCTCAAAGTTAGCTCAGGAAGAAAAGTCTTTGAGACTCCATCTTTAAAATGCTTGGCTGAATGATCCGCCAATGAACACCCTAGATAAAAGCTCATTAAGACCCACTCTCAACCCATAGCTGAGCTCAGTGGTATGTAACTGTCATCCCACGCTACATGGGAGACTGAGATGGAGAGGATCATGGTGGTGAGTAGGCCTGGGCAGAAAAATCTGCCAGATTCCACCACCATAGAAAGGAAGCTAGATATAGTGGAACATACCTGAGATTCCTGCAGGGAGGAAAAGCCTGAAAGTAGGCCCATCAATGCTCAGGGATCCCTGAGAGCAGCAGGAGTGAGACTCTATACTAAAAATAACCAGAGAAAAGCAAGGAGAGAAGCATGGCCCAGCAGTCCTAGCCTAGAAAACACAAGACCCCAGAATTCAAAACCCTAATACTGTGAAAGAAAGAAAGGAGGAAGTGGTGCTATGGCTTAAGTGGTAGAGCGCTCGCCTTGAGCTGAAGAGTGCAGGGACAGCCCCCAAGCCCAGAGTTCAAGCTCCATGACTGACCAAAAAGAGAGAAAGAAAGAAAGAAAGAAAGAAAGAAAGGAAGGAAGGAAGGAAGGAAGGAAGGAAGGAAGGAAGGAAGGAAGGAAGGAAGGAAGGAAGGAAGGAAGGAAGGAAGGAAGGAAAGAAGGGAAGGAAACAAATTAAAACGAAAATACTTGATCATTAAAAAAAAATGCTGAGCATAAGCACTTAAGCAGTACCTGGAGAGTGTTTTAGCTAGACCAGATAGCAGAAAAGATCTAGATCTTTCTAGCAGTCTGGCAGCTGTGGTGAGCAAAAGAGTGGTTGTAGAGTCCAAGTTAGCGAGTAGGGATTGGGCAGAGATTGTTCCTATGTTAGCTAAGTTGCTGCAATGGTTGTCTTTTCTTTGGAACATGTGCCATGAGAAGCTACTCTCATTTTATTATGGAACATAAGGACCTGAATAAGTTGGTACTAAAATATTCTGAGTTTCAATTGTTTTGTGTGCCATTGTTAGGTAGGATTTATCTGTTTTGTGAGCTTACCACAATTCTGCAAATGTCTCAGCCTGATTTCTCATTACTTGTTGTACTAATAGTATAAAGGGAGAGTATGGTAGCTCACACATATAACAACAACAACAGTTGGGCATCAGTGGCTCATGCTTGTAATCGTAACTACTCAGGAGGTTGAGATTTGAAGATCCTGGTTCGAAGCCAGCTTGCACAAAGAAGTCCATGAGACTCTTATCTCCAATTAACTATGAAAAACGCCAGAAGTAGAGGTTTGGTTCAAGTGGTAGAGAACTAGCCTGGAGTAAAAAATCTCAGTGATAGTGTCCAGGCCCTAAGTTCAAGGCCCAAGACAAGTAATACTACTACTACTACTACAACTACTACTAATATTACTACTACTAATAATAATAATAACTAGTAGAATGATAGTTTAAGGCCACCCTAGGCAATAAAAGCAAAACACCTCATCTGAAATATAATTGAAGAAAAAAAGATGGAGGCATATGTTAAGAGGAGAGTCATTGTCCAGAAAGTGTGAGGTATGAGTTCAAACTCCAGTATTGCAAAAGAGGAAACAAAACACAACATCTGCAACCTACTGACACCTAAAGATGACCCAGAGATGCACAGCTGGAAGAGCATGCTCAGTCCCACAGGAGAACCTTCAGAGACCTGATCTTTTTTTTTTTTTTTCAGTAATGGGGCTTGAAGTCTGGGCCTGGGCACTGTCCCTCAGCTCTTCAGCTCAAGGCAAATGCTCTACCATTTGAGCCACAGAGCCACTTCCAGTCTTCTGGTGGTTAATTGGCAATGAGTGTCATGGAGTTTCCTGCCAGGGCTGGCTTTGAACCTGATCTTTGAAAAGACATTGTAACAAGCCAGGCACCAGTGGCTCACAACTATTATAGTAGCTACCAGGGAGGCTGAGACCTGGAGGATCAAGATTCCACAACAACCCGGGCAGAAAAGTCCACAAGACTCAATGTTCATTTAACTAGCAGAAAAGCTAGGCTAGTGGCATGGCTCAAATGGTATAACACCATCTATGAGAAAAATATTCTTGAGCAAGAGCTGGAGGCCCTGATTTCAAGTCATAATATCAGCATAGGCATACACACAAAAAGACACTTTACATATATTTTAGGTACCTACTGTTAAACTATCAATGTGTATTCTATAAACATCCTATATATATGAGAGCATAGTAAATAATAAAACCCCCGCCCCCCAAAAAAAAATTGTACTGGTGACTTGTTTTCTCACATCGTAACATTTTGGTCAAATTTAAACCTGACCTCATTATTAGAAAAATAAATTATAGATCAACAGAATCCTTCTATTTATTTGTCCTCAATCCATTTTATTTCTTTCTTCCCTTCCCCAAATATTCCCTTCCCCATGAATATTAATGTATTGTGTTCTTTCTTTCCTAATAAATTTATACATAGGTAAAAAAATATCGTACTTTGCATCATGATCTTGAATGATCAAAAATAATCAGTCTGAATATATCCCTCAGTTACTTGCTCTCTTTATGCAGTTTCATGTGTCTGAGTTTGATTGGTTCCTGCTTTTTTGCTTATTTATGTTTGTTTTCTTTCTGTGTTTTGAGACAGGCTCTAACTATATAGCTCAGGCTGGCCTCAGAACTAAAATTCTACTACCTCAACTTCCCATGTGCTGGTATTACAGCACCTTAAAAATTTCTTTCTCACAAGGCTGCATGACTAGAAGCAATCTGTGAAACATATAATGATATCTTACTATTCTTTTAATTTGTATTTCTCTGGTTACTAGTTTGACTGGGCATCTTTCATACACTTATTGCTGCTTGTTTTTCCCCATAGTAAACCGCCCATTTCCATCACAAGATTTTGTTTCTCTTTTTCTTTTCCTTATTTTTTCCTTTTCCTTTTTTTTCACTTTTTATACTTTGATCCTAATTCTTTGTTAGTAATATGCATTGCAATTGCAAATTTCTTTTTCCAGCAAATGACTCATATTTTCAATTTATGCATTTTTTAGGATAGATGCTTTTTCCCCTTTAAATGAATCAAAATTGCTTTTTCCTTTATGAGTATGTGCATATATGCCTTTGCACAAAATAATTTCCCACATGAAGAATATAAAATACGTATATTTGTCCTCTAAATATGGCAAAGGGTTTCTCTGGGGTGTGTGTGTGTGTGTGTGTGTGTGTGTGTGTGTGTGTGTGTGTGTGTGTGTGTGTGTGTGTGTGTGTCCTGGTCCTAGGGTTTGAATTCAAGGTATGGTCACTGTCCGAGTTTTTGTGCTCGAGTAGCACTCCACCACTTAAGCCACAGCTCTATTTCTGGCTTTTTTTTCTGGTGGTTAATTGGAGATAAGAGTTTCACAGACTTTCCTGACAGCTGGCTTTGAACGATGAACCTCAGATCTCAGCCTCCTGAGAAGCTAAGATTACAGATGTAAGCCACTGGAATTTGACTCATCTCTCCATTTAAAAATACATATATATATATATATATATATATATATATATATCAAATACATACATATATGTATGTATGTATGTATTTGATTTGAGGTATATGATGCAGGACAAAGGTCCCAGGATTCCCTCCAAAATTGGCAATCCTGTTTTCTCTCTGAAATCCAGCTTCCATGTAGAATGGTTCTGTTTGGGGTTTGCATCCTGCTCTGCTACCCTACTAAGAGTCTATTCATCTGTTCTTGGGCATCTACCACACTGTCCTAATTAATATGACTTTGAAATGTTTCTTACTCTCTGGTAAAAATAAGTCTTCCTATCTTGCTCTTCAAATTCATCTTGGTTACTGTAAGGTCCGCTCCTGGATGGCAAGCAGACTCCACCCTCCTCAAAGTAAAGTCTCCACCCAGTACCTGTGTTACCTAGGCAACTGGCACACCTGGAAGAGATGCACATCTGCATCCGCTGAGATCACATCTGGATTCGATGTGGCCACACCTTTCCCAGCCCCCAACCTAGATCAGGCCTAGCCCAGGGCCAGACGCTCTCTTTCCCAGGCCTTTCTCAGCTGTGTGGAGAACCAGCCTGGTGCCAGCCAGAATGATGAATAAACCTACCCCTTACCTGAATACCATGTGCATGGTGTGATTCCTACTTGGCCAACTCTTCTTTAAAACCTAACAGTTACTTATAATATTTTGTTCTTGTTTCTCAAATTAATATCTAGTGGCAAGCAAAACTTCCCTTGGGATTTTCACTAGAGCTACAGTAAATAAAGTTTATAGAATAATTTCATATGAATTGACATGTTTATGATGTTCAGTTTTTCCACCCATGAGCATGTTATATGCTCCAATTTATTTAGGTCTCATTTTGGGGTTTTCAATAAAGTTTTATAATTTTAGCTATAAATCTCTTACACATGTTTTGTAGTTTCTCCCCACAAACTCAATATTAGTTATCATTGTAGATAATATCCTTTAATTATTTTTTGTGGGAAGTCTATTTTTCAAAATTTAATTGATACTTCTGTATTGATCTTACATTCAGCAACTTTCCTAAACACCCTTATTAATTCTAATTAATCTTTGACTCACTTGGATGGCCTAGATAGATAATCATATCATTAAGCGATTCATTGTTTTCTTTTCTAATCTTCTTTATCTTTATTTCTTCATCTTGTCTCACTCACAGTGCTCATGTGACTGCCAACAAATCCTTCTACCAAAGCAATAATAATGCCATCCTTGCTCTGTCTTAACTATTAATTATCATGTCTATCCTATAACACCTCTCAGAAGTTAAGAAAAAACCCTTACACTCATATATTTCATAGTTTCCATCATAAATGTATCACAGTTTGTTAAATCATTCTTCAGCTTTTATTTTTTCTAATTAAAAATTTTGGAGTCAGGCACTTGTAGCTCATACCTGGAATCCTAGCTACTCAGAAGACTGAGATCTGAGGACTGCATTTCAAACCGAACCCAAGCTGGAAAATCTGTGAGACTCTTAATTCCAACCACCAACCACATAACCAGAAGTGGAGCTGTAGTACCAAGTAGTAGAATGTTAGCCTTGAGCACAAAAAAATGCCTATCCCTGAGTTCAAGCCCTATGACAAAGCAACAACAACAACGTAAAACCTGATGGGTAGAAATGCATTTCTATTCTAGAACAAGGCTACAGAGGGGCCCATTCAATCCCAGTTCTCTGTCACTGCTTCTCAAAGAGGAGTGGAGCAACCCAAACCATCAGCACCCCGGGGATCCTGGTACACATGCAGGATCTCAGACTCAACCCTTCTAAATCAGAACCTGCATTTATGTATGTCTCTGGGTACATTACACTCACATTGGAGTTTGAGAGGCCCAACTATACATCATTGTTCAAATACCAGGAGCAAATTCACTGATAAGATATGGTATATTCAATACATTTTCTAAAATTAACCCAACTTTGTACCTTTAGGATTATAATTTGATCATTAAAAAAAATAAAAGATATGTCTGAATATTGTGTTGGGTTTTTTAAAAATACACTTTTGAATTTAGTTCACAAATGTTCACTTAGAATTTTTCCCATCTCTGTAGGTGAGAATGACCTATAATTTTCCCCTTCTGGTTTTGAAATCAAGACAATTCTAGCTCAGTAAGGGATCTGAGGAACATTTCCTATATTTATTCTGTCTTAAACATTGCATTTAACTTTTAAGTTATGTATAGCTTATAGTATTTTTAGAACTTATTTGTATGTTCTTCTGTGCCTAATAGGGATTATTAGATCTTTAAACTTCTATAATATTGAAAATCACCTGTAAAAATTTATTTTTTGGCTTTTTATCAGTTTTTTGTTTCCAAATTGAACAACTGTCATTCATGTGAAAGGTTACTGAAGTTATTACAAAGGAAACTGGCAATCATACTTATGTCTTACTTATGTCTCTTTTTTAAAAAATTTAACCTAGGTTAACAAAAACTTTGAAGTTCTATTGTTCTATTTAGAAAACTATTTCCTAACATCGTTAATCTTGTTATCTCTTTTCTACTTTTGTAGTTCCTCCTCTTGGTGTTTATTTTATCAGTTTCTTAATTTTATATATAGTTTGGGTTTCCTCTATTCTCTAACAATATTGGTGAATGATTAACGCTCTGATTTTTGACAATGCTGGAGGTGAAGACCAAGACCTTGTGCATACCACTGAATCAGGTCCTCAGCTCAATTGATTGATTTTCAATTTTTGTTAAGAAATAGTCTAAATAATGTATTGTTTTAACTTTATTTTACATATTCTGACATGTAATATTTCACTAATATTTGTTACCAAACATTAAAAAATAATTGTATTTCATATAAGTGCCATCTGAGTATGAATAACACTTGTGAGTTTTGTATTTATAGATCGCTGTTTTGGTTAGGTTTTATTTACTTACTTTATTAAAATTCGTATTACTTTTGAGTTGCTATACAAAGGGGTTTCAATTCTGCTGGTCAAGTTGTGAGTACAATGCATTTTGATCCAGGACAACTCTCCTACTATTGTTCTCCACCACCTCTCCCAACCCCACTTCTTTCCTTAAGTTGCCAGTTCCATTTTCCACATATGTTTTCTGAATATTTCAACTGTAGGGTATGAATAACATTTAAAATACAGATGCTACCCAACTTCCATTGAGGTTACATCCTGATGCATCTTTCATAAGTTGCACGTGTCCTGAATGCACTCAACCTAACACACAACCACAACTCAGTTTAGAGGGAGCCAGCACATTTCCTCATGACTGTGAGGCCAGCAGAGAGCCATGGCTCTGCTTCTGCCTGCTCTTATGAGCGAGGCTCAGACAGCACATTTCTTTTTTTTTTATTTATTTTTATTGTGAAAATACTGTACAGAGGGGTTACACTTACATGGGCAAGATAATGAGTACATTTCTTATCAAGCATTGTAGCCTCCTCCTTTGTTTCCCCTTCCCATCCTCCCCGCACCCCCCCCCCCCCACCTAATCCTCCTCCCCACCCCCACCAAAGTTGTAAAGTTCCTTTTTCCATATTACGACTTGTACATCTCATTGTTGCAATGGGTCCCCCTGTATCCCTATTTAAACGATTTGTTTCTTTCCCTTCCCCTCCACAAGTTATACCAACCTCAAATACAGTGAAAGCAGGGGTTATACCATGGGGGAGGGACATACAACGCAACAAAGAAATAATCTTATAAATGTGTGAAAACAATCGCCTTAAAGAAAAAAAACATTTGAATACATATCTTAAGGTTCATTTCCCTAAATTCAACTTATCTGACCTTGACTCAGACATATACTAGTTATTGCAAATAAGGGAAACCATGGGACCTAAGTTTCTTTGGGCCTGGCTTACTTCACTTAATATAATTTGTTCCAAGTCTTTCCATTTCCTAACAAATGGGGCAATGTCATTCTTTCTGATGGAGGCATAGAATTCCATTGTGTATATATGCCACATTTTCTTGATCCATTCATCTACAGAGGGGCATCTGGGTTGGTTCCATATCTTAGCTATGGTAAATAATGCTGCAATAAACATAGTCGTGCTGGTAGCTTTAGTGTGGCCTTGTTTGTGGTCATTTGGGTAAATGACCAAAAGTGGGATTGTTGGATCATAGGGGAGCTTTATGTGGAGTCTTTTGAGGAACCCCCATACTACTTTCCAAAGTGGCTGAACAAGTTTACACTCCCACCAACAATGCAGTAAGGTTCCCTTCTATCCACATCCCCCCCAGCATCTGTTGTTATTAGAGTTCTTGATTATAGCCATTCTAACTGGGGTGAGGTGATATCTCAATGTTGTTTTGATTTGCATTTCTTTTATAGCTAGGGAGGTTGAGCATTTCTTCATGTGACTATTGGCCATCCTTCTTTCCTCTTCAGAGAAGTTTCTCTTTAAGTCTTTAGCCCACTTATTTATTGGGCAGTTGTTTCTTTGAGGATTTGTTGTTGGGTGGTTTAATTTTTTGAGTTTCAAGTATATTTTAGATATGAGACCCTTGTCCGTTGTATGGCTAGTAAAGATCTTCTCCCAATCCGTGGGCTTTCTATTGATCTTGCTAGCTATGTCCTTTGCCATGCAGAAGCTCTGCAATTTCATGCAATCCCATTTGTCCAACCTTTCTTTGATTTGTTGTGTTTCTGGGTCTCTATTAAGAAAATTTTGGCCTGTGCCAAGGTGTTCTAGGGTTTCTCCTATTCCATCCTGTAATGTTTTCAGGGTGTCTGCTTTGACTCTGAGGTCTTTGATCCATTTGGAGTTGATTCTGGTGCAGGGTGATATATAAGGATCTAGCTTTAGTTTTCTTCAAGTAGTTAACCAATTTTGCCAGTACCATTTACTGAAGAGGCTTCAGACAGCACATTTCTAGCCTGAGAAAAATCAAAGTTATAAGTATAGTTTCTACTTAATGCAAGCCACTTTTGCAGATCATAAAGTAGAAAAATTGTAAGTTGAATCATCCTTAGTCAGAAACTATCTGTTTAAGTATACACACACACACACACACACACACACACACACACACACTCACACACACACACACACACACACACACACACACACACACACACACACCACTACTACACCACACATTATGACCCATTCTATGGCCTAAATAGTAATCTATGGTAAATATGCCACATATACTTTAAATATGCATATTCTGACATTTGTTAAGTACAGTTCTCTATGGAATAAATGAGATTACAAGAACTGGAACCTGGCTGAGGAGGCAGAAAGGATTGGCAGTGTGCTTCTTAGGCGGAAAGGTGGCTGTGATCATTACTTTGGAATTAATTGATAGAAAATTAGTTATCTGGGTGAGAAACAACTATAATAAAGTGGAAAATGGAGAAATGAAAGCAAAGCACAGTACAAAAATTGGAGCATCCAAGAATGGGACAATGTTACATGACTTGCATGGGGAAGGGATTCAGGTCTCAGCATTGTATCTATGCCATTAGAGCAATTAAAAAAAAAGAACTTGATCATGAGGCAATGGCTACAGCTTCTGGTTCTGTGATTGTAAGATTAATTTTAAGCCTGCTTCTTTTATTTGATGGTCATGGGAGTCCATATTTTTCTTTCCAATAAAATAGAGCTAGTAAGAATATTCAACATATTAAGTTATTATAAAAATCATAAAGTGTTCAGTCTGGTCTACAAAATGTAGTTATTATTCATGAGCAAACTCAATGAATTAGCTATTATGGAATCTTTAAAATAATTTAATTATACTAATTTAGAATAAAATACCTGTACTTGTTTAAAAAAATACTAAGAAAGGCAAAATCAGATGAAAGTAAGCTCAGAAAGAGAAGTCTGAACACTTATTCCTAGCAAGGAAAAAGCCTGCTTCCAGAACCCAGCCCAAGTCTAGATCTACAGGAGGGGATTGGTATTGTGGTGAAGGTGTAGGAATTACAAAGTACCTTCCTGAGTAAAATAACTTCTCTTTGCTTTCCATGTACTTAAAACCCAACAATATTTCTCTCTTTTTATCCCCACTTTCCGTGGCATTACCATCAGGTCAGAAATCATTCCAGAATTGCCAGAATTGATTAACTATTTCTCAGCTCTACAGTTAATCCCTGAGTCATGCTCCAGAACCCATTACCAGGGAAATATTTGAGACTGAAATCCAAAATTGTGGGTGTGTAGAGAGCTGTATTTGTGATCTATGATGGTAGAGAAAAGCATGCATATAAGGAAATTCCATAACTTCACCTTCAGCCCTCTGTAACAACCTTCAAATATCAGAGGCAAATGCATGCAGGTTTCTGCTCTAACTGAATCTCAGCCAGCTGATGACATTTAACTTATTTTGGACAATTTGAACAATACTATTATCTATCTGTCTGTCAACCATGTTTCTCTCTCTCTCTCTCTCTCTCTCTCTCTCTCTCTCTCTCTCTCTCTCTCTCTATCATGTATCTATCTGTCATTATCTGAGGCAGTCAATTATATTGGGAAGTCAATGTGTTCAAGATATCCTTGTTCATAAAAGTTCCCCATATAAAAGCCATAGAAATACAATAATGACAACCTTATCATCCAACTAAGAGAGAATGACGGAGTAAAAATCCCCAACTATCTTCCCGTGGCCCAACAGAAAATCTGTTATATAAATAGCTTTCCGAGGGCAGAATGGACCACCTCATCTCAAAATCCCTTAGTTGCCTCTCACACAGTGCAGTTTATTGTCACTGCTTTGTAAAATAATCCCAAACTGACCATTATACACAGTGAGCTTTAGGATCCATTTGATGCTTTTGCTTGGGATTGTAGTTAATATCCCATAATACTTGCTTTGTTAAGCACTGTGATAGTGGAATAAAATGCAGATCCATCCTCAAGGAGTCTAGAGCTTAAGCACTGAAATGATAAGTGCACATAAAACTGTGATAAATGTAGCACATATCTGGACATCAGACAGTCAGTGATCATCACCACTCAGAGGACTGATGTGTAACTCAAGCTATGAAAGTAATGAAGTAGTGCCCCATCAGGGATCTGATGGATGCATAGGTTTTATTTCTAGAAATGAAGAAGTTAAGAAACAGGTAAGTCAAAGCAAGGTAAACAGTTGGTTTGGAGCAAAGACATAAACATTTTTATTTTTTTTAAAAAAAGTCCTGGTATGAATTCAAAATGAAGTGTTTTGTGGCTTTTTGACACGAGGTATATTACTCAAGGTATATAAACTATTAAAAGTAAGAGAGTATTACCACTAAAAAATTAAATAAATACCTGATGTGTATGGGACTATGGGTAATTTGATGTTGCTAGAGCATAAAGTATGACTGTAGTGCTGAAAATAACGTGGAGGAAGGTAGGAATCTGGCATGGCTGAATTGACATCACTTTTTAAAAGTTTTTTAACATGCCTTTATTTTTAGTAGGGGGAAATAGAGAAGAAAGAGAAGCACTTCCTATTCCCAATACAGGAAATAGGAGTTAAAGACTCCAACATCATTTTAATGAGTTTGAACTTTACCCTGAGAATAAAAGAAAGCCATGGTATATTCTGAGCAAATAGGCAATGGCACTCTGTGTGTTCTAAAAGCATTACCATGATTTTAGTACAGAACATCAGTGAAGAATAAAAACTAGAATTCTTAAGAGCCTGTACAATTTTGCTGAGCACTCAGTGTCATGCCTGGCAGATGCTGTTCTAGTTACCTGTTTTGCAAAAAAAAGAAGCACTTCATTTGCAAAAACTTAAGGTAGGAACTGTTTATTTTCTCTTAATCTCTCTGGATCAAGAGTGTGGGCACAACTTAATGGGCTCCTCTGTCTCTGGTTCTAATCATAACATCAAAGTCAAGGCACCTTCACTGCTCTAGCTAAATTAAGCCTCGTAGGGTGGTTAGATCTACCCTCAAGCTCATCCATGTGGTTGGGGACAGGATTCAGCTCTTCCTGAGTAGTGGCCAGAAGTTGTCCTCATGGACCTTGGCATAGAGTAGCTTTAACGCATCAGCTCCTTCCATCAAAATGAGCAATAAAGTCAGTGAGAGATGATGAGCAAAATGAAAGGTATGATCTCTTTTATTTTAGTCAAGTCTTTTTGGTTTTGATCTAATAAAATTTTTTTGTTCTAATAAAAATCCCTAGGGCCAGTCTGCATTTAAGTTGGAGATTATATACAAGGCTATAAATACAAAGACGTAGGAATGCTCCATTTGAAATGGCCTCATTTTGGAGGTGATGGTGGCTAGCCTCCAAAATGAGGAGGCTGAGGTCAGCCACTACAATGAACATATCTACTATATAGTTAGTACACCATATAAGGAGTGAGAACACAGTTTTTGTATTGCTTATATTATTGTTTTACAATGGAGTGCAGTAATATAGATGTATTATATCATTGAGTGAAATTTTGTTAAGCATTTCTGAACTTCATTGTAAAAAGGTATACAAGTTAGAGACATCCTAATACATGTATTTTTTAAGCTTTCATCTTAATTACCTTCCCTTTATGAGAGTCTACTTCCATATTTCTTCCTTGGATTATACCTATGCAATTTTTAATTTATATATTATTATTGTAAAGGTAATACACAGAGAGGTTACAGTTACAGTTATATTAATCAAATAAAGAATACATTTCTTTTGAATGTCACCTCTTCCCTTCCTCTCTCCCAATTTTTCCCTCCTGACCCCCATTCCCCACAAGTTGTTTTTTTTTTTTTTTTTTTGGTCAGGTCGTGGGGCCTGAACTCTGGGCCTGGGTGCTGTCCCTCAGCTCTTCAGCTCAAGGCTAGCGCTCTACCACTTGAGCCATAGCGCCACTTCCGGCTTTTTTCTTTTTGCTTATGTGGTGCTGAGGAATCGAACCCAGGGCCTCAGGCATGCAAGGCAAGCGCTCTACCACTGAGCCACCTTCCCAGCCCCCCCACAAGTTTTATATTTAATTTTCAACATAGAATCTAGTGTCACTGCTGCATTTATTCACCCTTTTTCCTACCATTTCTGTGCTAACTCCCTTACCTTACCCTCCCAAAGACAGATAAATGAACAAATAAGACCAAAGAAAATTTGACAGTTTAATAGTTATAGGTGAATATATGGAATCCCAACATAGCCCTAATTCCCCTGTTGGAGTTTTCTTGGTTATTCTTTTTTTTTAATTTATTTTTTATTGTGAAACTACTGTACAGAAGGGTTACAATTACATGGGCAAGATAATGAGTACATTTCTTATCAAGCATTGTAGCCTCCTCCTTTGTTTCCCCTTCCCATCCCTTCCCAGCCTCCCCCTGCCCCCCACCAAAGTTGTAAAGTTCGTTTTCGACATGACAACTTGTACTTCTTTCTTGGTTATTCTTATCCAATGGTTGATCCCTCTTTTCTTCTCACATGATAAGTGGAAACTTTGACTATTTGGAGTCCATTTCACTGACACGAAAGATTTGCTTGGAGCTGTGGAGGTTACAAAAGATATCATTACAAGGAAGATAGACTTCCCACAAAGTATTTCTACGTTGATGCTCCTCAAAGAGATTCACGTTCCTCTGACCTTTTCTAATAATATTGATGTACATGCTCATTTCCAAAAGACCATGAACAATTGACATGTAGTCTTTCCATGTTAGAGAGGTTTCACATCCATCATTACCCCTACTTCTCATTCTAGACCTGACATGCTGATGTCAGACTGGCCTCAAGTCACACACCTAGGAAAGATCAGAGCCAGAATCTAAGTCCAAATCTTCTCCCTCTGAATCTCTTGCTTACTTAATGGCATCAGAGTGCGTGGTGGAGTTTTAACACTGTCTTCTCTTTTTTCGTGAATTAAGGAATGCTACTGGATCTACTCCCTTATTTTATTACCTTGTTATATTTCCAAGAAAGGATGCCTTAAATAATTACTGGCTAAGTGGATGGAACTTCTTATATGAGCTATTTTGCTATTTGCAACATTCAAAGTTGCTCATCTACAGAATAGATCTAACATCTTTCCATATAATCATTGTGACCTAAGGCTAAATGAGATCATTATAGTCCAGATTTTAGTTTTTTATTTATGTTTATTATTGACATGTTTCAAGCTACCTCAGTACTAGACAAATTAAGAATTTAGAGGAAATAGTGGTATATATTTTGTCCCCAGGGAAAAAACATAATTTACATCAGTTGTTCCTAATATGCTTGGGGTCAAAATATAACTTTGTAGATCTTTAGCCCTTCTTTGAAAAATCCAATCTGATAAAAATTACTGCATGGAGTTTCAGTGGCATTTATAAATGAACACTCATTTTTTCTCAAAGTGATGTACAAAGGGTTTTCTCCTACTTTCCCTCCCCGCCCTGGCCCTCCCCATCCCCAAGTTATACTGATCATTTCCAACATATTATCTTGTGATAAACATTCATTTTTGAATACAAACTAAGAACTCAGATCTGGAGACTCATGACTTACTCAGGATTCTAACTGCAAGTTACAGTGACCATGGGTTAAATCCTAAAATTAGCTTTAATGGCTTACTAATATTAATGTAAATACAAGTGCTTAAAGTCACTCAATAGTTAAAATGTACTTCATACAAAATTAAGAATATAAATGGAAGGAGTGAGTAGGGAAGGGTTGGTGGGAAGGGATGAGTGAGAATGTTGAAACCAAGATATATTGTATTCATAAGCTGCTTTGTTAAGTGACAACTCCTTTGTACAACTTCTTAATGACAATAACAAAAAATTTAATTGAAAAAGATAAATTATAAGAAAAATAGAGTGCAACCTAGACATTCTCAGCAGCAACATTGTATATTTGGTTTAGTGCTCAACTGTTTGAAGTAAAAGAGTCTACACAAATAATAAGAGACATTGAATAGACAGTCATTTGGCCTATTTCACTTGTTAAGTTTGCATCCGAGCATATTGTTGAGCTTCAGCCACCATAAACAAAACAAGGCTGGCATTATCCATTTGCCTTCTGTGTGGCTCTCAGTTCCCCAGCTCTCAACATTCCAAGGAAGTCTCAGTTTTCTCTTGGTACCTGACTTCACTGACTCAAGCCTATGCATCTCTGCTGGGAGCACATTGAGTGGAGGCTCCGAGGAGATTGAGTGTTTTGATGTTGTTGCTTTTCTGTACCCAGAAGTTTGTCTTGTCCTTCCAACTACAAGGTCACTGCCCTTGATTCACTTCAACAAAACCAAGAAATAAACAACAGTAACAAAAAAAAAAAAGGCAAGGAGTGTGGGGGATTAGTTGAAATTCCTCTGGGCAGGTAGTGGCTGCTACAGAGAACAGTCTAATGAGGTGAGTAGCAGCAATCAATGTTCAAATAGAAGGGGTGGCAAGGTCAGCAGGTCGGATAGTGTCATTGGATTTGGCTGGGATGGTTCAGTCGATAAATGACCTGCCAGGAAATTACTGAAAACAAGCTGCACCATCTTTAATTCAGGTGAGGGTTTCAGGGAGGGTACTGACCCACAAGATTTCTTGATTAGAAGAATACGCAATGGGGTTATTTCTCCAGATTTTGATCAATGGACATATCTGCCAAGTGGTGCTCTATCTACAGAGATGTCTTGCTCCAGCTTGGTAGACTTGTACTGGATGACCAGCTGTCCACATCTAAGTTGAGTTGATACTTGCTTTAATTCCTGGAGAAATCAAATTGAAATTGACTTCTTTGCCAAGTCCAAATGAGAATTTTATTGGCATATATTTTATTGGCATATATTTTATTGGCATCACATGGACCTAGAAAATTTGTTATGTTAAAGTAAGGAGAAAAAAACTATAGTAGATATACCAATGTTCAAAATCTTCGGTATATGAAACAGGAGCATTTTTAGAATTATAGATCTGTCAGCTATTGAACAAGGAAGTAGCCATGGAGCAGTACTTCATTTCATAGAGATAAGCCAGTCTTCATTTTAACAGAAAGCATGTTTTTACTATTTTTGTTGTTTGATTATTATTTCCATTCAATATTGCTTTTCCCCTTAATAAACCTAAGGACTGGCATTTCCAGTTTCATAAAGGACATACACCTCTTGCATCTGGTGCCTAATTGAGAATGGACTTAAAGAAAGCCCTTTTCTCTCTGAGTCTTCTCCTTGCTCTGCCCATCAGGGCCTGGAATCCTTCTTTGTTATGGCTTATCCTCATGTCTTCTCTTCTAGAATCTGGGCATTGTGTCCTACCTCACAGGGAACTGCTTCCTTGCCAGTGCTAAACACCCATAAATGCAAAATGAAAATAAATACCAAAGGATGGACCTAAAAATAACTCACATGTTATTCAAGACTTTGGTAAATATCAAAGAAAGAAAATAATGAAGGCAGATAGGGAAAGGAAAAAGAAGAAAAGAGCAGGAAAATGTTGTCATTTTGGTCAGAGTTCTGAAGAAGGATTTCGATCACTTTTCATTTCATCTCATAAATCAATTTGCCTGCCTGGATCTGGGGTCTGGAATACATACCATGTTGGGGATGAGCTGCTATATTACCAGCTGCTGGACTCGCTGATAGAATTGTCCTTGATGTTCAAGAATAGAGAAAAAGGCAGAGACTGACAGAGAGGGAGTACAAGGAAGGCTCCTGCAGGGACAGTGCTATAACCTGCCGAGGTGGCTCCCCACGGAGCCATGAGCTGTGTGCTAATGGCAGTCAGTGTGTGCTTTGAAGCCTCCAGCCTTGGGAACTTCAAACAAGGAGAGGACAGACAGATGATCTATGGGAAATTAATATCTAACAGTTTTTAAAACTGCTCTTCCTGTCACCTTAATCTCCTACCTGCGCACTGACACTATTTACTTTCTGAACATGCTGAACGTTTAATACAACAGAGGCTCCCACATTCTTAATTTTTTCTAATACAGAAAGACTTCCATTTCAATACCATCCATTTTTAACGCTTTTCTTCACTTCACTTTGATCTGTTCCTTTCTCTGGGTTTTGGAAAGTTCCCTAGGGAGCAAAGGAGTGAGTAAGGTTTGAGGAAGAGCTGCTCTTGGCAATTCTACTACCCTGGCGTGCTGCACAGGAGGCTCCTGCAATCCTTTTGTGAGATAGGGCCTGCTGGGTCAGGATCATGATTTCTGCCTCCTACCTGGATAGAAACCCACATACCCTAGGATACTGACAGTTGATTTGATTGCTGGAGTAGATAGACAAGTTCACCTTGGAGTATATTAGGAAGGAGATTATTTATATCCATGTATCCATTCATTCAGCTGCTGTACTATCCATTCATCATCCATCCATCCCTCCATTTACCAACCTACCCTTCATTCATCTACCATCTTTTTGTCTTTCCTCTTTCTGTCTTTCCTTCTTTCCTTTCTTTTTTATCTCAGTGTAGCTACCCACTCATCCATCTATTCATCTTTTCACTCATTCGTTCATTCATACAATCAGGAAAACTCAACCTATTAACACTTTGTTAGAGCACCTACTATTTACCCAGAACTATGTCACATGCTGGCAATAAAATATATTGTCCTGCCTTTAGTAGTGATTTTTACACAGGGAGTTCCATAAATAGACTTATTTATTTTCTAATTTTAGCACTTAAAATCTTCTTATTTAATCTTGGGAAAACCAGAACGGCTGATGTTCTAATTACTGCCATCTCACATTTTAAACCAGCAGTTCTCTGCTCATATCCAGCTTCACCCTCAACCATCCAGTAAAGTTCAGCATCACCAAAGAACTTTTCGATAATAAACATTTTAGGATTCTATACCTGGCCCATTGGATGAGAGTATCCAAGTAGTCTGACTGGGTTGGAGCAGAGTCTCAAAGTAGTCTGATTTGTTTCTGACTTCTGACCTGTCAGCATCTTGATGTCATTGATCAAGATGTATTATACCCATGAAGTGTTTTGTTACATAACAACTCCTTTTTTACAGCTACTTGAAGATAACTTTTTAAAAACAAATATGTTCTCAGGAAATGGAGCTATGGTTCAAGTGGTAGAGCACTCGCCTTGAGCTGAAGAGTTCAGGGACAGCACCCAGGCCCAGAGTTCAAGCCCCACAACCAATGACAAAAAAACAAAAGAAAAATTCATGTAAAAATATGTTCTCAGCAACTTTTTAGGTAAATGATTTGATTAGCTGGACATTGATTAGCTAAGTATATAAATATCAGTAAGGAGAGGATAGCAATGATAGTATATTCACTGAAGCAATAGCAATGTATATAAAAGTCAGAACATAAACAAATAAATTCAAAATGGGGGTAGATGTCATTAGACAGCCATAGGGAGGTGGGTTATACCAGACCTGTCAGGTAACATTGGGACATTCATTTTCTCTAAAAGGGCAGGCTGCCCAGAAACCAAACCAACATCAATCCCGCTGAAACTGTCTGGCCAGGTGCCTCCATTTCCAAAGAATATTTCCACAGAGCTCTACAATGATTCTGTACAGGGTCCCCATGGTACTTGTCCTGCTATATTTGGAGCAAATATTTGGAGAACTTCCTTCATCGCCTATATGTAAAACCAATTCCACAGACCAGGCTATGAGTCTGAGAACCAGGCTGGCCTCTCAATTTTGGTACTAACTGGTCATGAGTCAGTAGTTGAACCATTCAGAATTTTACTTCTTTCACACACACACACACACACACACACACACACACACACACACACACACATATGTATGTATGTATGTATGTATATGTATTCAGAATAACAATTTGTCCCTTCTCCAAAGGTCATTTCTGAAGTTAGTTCCTTGTAAGACTCTGTCATCCTCAACTACAGTTTCTTTCTCAATGAGTTACACACTCTTGCTCACAAGAAATGATATATTTATTGTTGCCAGAATTATGTTGAAAGCTAGTGATGTGAATTATACAATAGAAGGGTATGGAACAAATATATACCACATCTGTAGGAGGTTTTAAAGCTATTGTGGACATTTTGTGATAATGCATAGATTCTTTTATCCCCTCAGTCTCGCAGTTGAAATCATTTTGGGGGATTCTAAATGTGTTTGGGGGTGTTTCCATAAGCAAAGACTGGGAGACTCCTAATTCCAGCCACCCAGAAGCTTTCTGACCTGCCTTTATGGTAATTGTGAGTCTGATAAAGGATGCAGAAATTAATAAGAAAGGCAGACAAGGTCCTTCCTTTAGGGAGCTACCATTTGAACAAGAAGGGAGCAATAACTAACAACAAGTTTTTTTTAAGAAAAAGAGAGAGGAAGGAATGAAGGAAGGAACAAAGAGAAAGGAAGGCAGGAAAGAACAAAGAGAAAGAAAGTACTTGTGTTTCTCATGAGTACTTAGAAAAGGGAAATGAAAGTCTGTGTGATTGCTAGGGGCTAACTTTGCAATAAAAAGGCTTTCTGAGAATGTGACATTTGAGCTCAGATTTGAAGGAAAAGAGGGAACCAGTGCTGAAAAAAACAGAAGGAACTGTTTTCTATGCAGAGGAAATGGCATGCACTCTGTGTGTTGGGAGAATAGGAAAAGTAAGTGTGGTCAGATCCCAGAGGCTGAGGGAGAGGGCAAAAAGTTGGGGATTGACAAGGAAAAGATGAGAACATTATAAGGAGTCTGGCTTTAAAGAGCCACCAGAAGCTGGCATGATGATCCAAGGCTGTGTACCCAGCCACACAGAAGACAAAGACTGAGAGGATCATAGCTCAAATCCAGGCCATTCGAAACATGAGTGAAACCCCACTGTACAAAACAAGCCAGGCATGGTGCTACTCAGTTGTCATTTCAGCTACTTGGGAAGTGTGGATCCGAAGATGATGGTCTAACACAAGCCCTGGGTGAAAATACAAAAGTCTACTTTAATTAAAAAAAAAAAAAGTAGCTGGGTGCTGATGGCTCACACCTGTAATCCTAGCTACTCAGGAGACTGAGCTCTGAGGATTACAGTTCAAAGCCAGCCTGGGCAGGAAAGTCCATAAAACTTATCTCCAATTTACCACCAGAAAACCAGAAGAGGTGCTGTGGCTCAAGTGGTAGAGCACTAGCCTTGAGCTTAAGAGCTTAGGGACAGCACCCAGGCCCAGAGTTCAAGCTCCACAGCTGACATAAAAAAATAAAGGAAGGAAGGAAGGAAGGAAGGAAGGATGGAAGGAAGGAAGGAAAGAAAGTAAAAGTGCCTCAAGTCATAGAGCACCTGCTAACAAACACAAGGTTCTCAGTTGAAATCCTAGTATTACAGCAACAACAACAAAGCTCAATGGGAAGACAATGGAGGTGTTTAAGTTGAGTGACTATTTAATTTATTACCCAAGTAGGAATGCTTATGAAGGTGCAAGCACATTCTTAATCATTAAACCTGGACATCGGGTATAAACAGAGTGTCACAGGAAAATTGGGCCATATGTTTTCCCGAGCTTTGAAGATGATCGTGACATGATTTCTACCTCACCGAGGTTGCTCCAGCTGCTGTGCAGTGTATGTATAGAAGGGGAATGAGAGTAGGAACATGGCAGAGTAAATCAGTGTGATACACATGGTCAGGGAGGGAGGCCAAAAGATAGCATTGCCTAGGCCCCACACTGGGCAGAGCATCTGGGTAATGCCCTGGTAAGGGATGAAGTACAGCCACACCTGGCAGGGAACACAAGTGACTTGGCAATTCTCGATTATCAGAGGGAGGAGGCACAACTTGTAGCTTAGAAATGCCAAATTTAGAACAATTAAAATGAAGTGTTTCTTTCCCCGGCAGGCAGTAAGTACATGAGACTTGTTACTCTGGGATATGGTACAAGCTGACAGTCTAAAGGGGTTGAAGAGCAAGTGAATGAAAAGAGTTGCTAAGGGAAACGAAGTTATTTTAGATACATCCATAATGTTTTGATATTAATTAGAAAGAAAGTGACCACAATCTGTCCATAACCAATTCCAGAAGCGAAAGAGGACTAAATATCTATCTGTATATATAACTCCAGCTGGCAGTTTTCATATCTTAAGTTCTCAGCTCTTTGTGTGTGTGTGTGTGAACTCTGGGCCTGGGTGCTGCCCCTCAGCTCTTCAGCTCAAGGCAAGTGCTCTACCACTTAAGCCACAGCACCACTTTCAGTTTTCTGGTGGTTTATTGAAGATAAGAGTCTCACAGACTTTCCTGCTTGGGCTGGCTTTGAACCACGATTCTCAGATCTCAGCCTCCTGAGTAGCTAGATTACAGGCGTGAGCCACTGGTACCTGGCTAAGTTCTCAACTCTTTATGAGCAAGCTCAGATCCTTTTCCTCTTAACACTAAACAAAAAGCAAACCTTTCTTTGGACTCTGCCTTTCCTCAAACTACCAGACCTATTTCTTGTTCTTTCTCCTGTGATGCTGAATCCTGTCAATAGCTCCATATACTTGTTAGCCATCATTTTCTAGCCCTCTGCTGTTCCTCAAATTCATGCCTCTGACTTCCATGCTAACAACACTATTGAAATGTCCCTGTCAAGATGAACCAAGAAGTCCCTCACTCTAAATTCAATGGAGTCATTCTTCTGATATTGTCTGTTTTGTTTGCTATACTAGGAAATTTTTTAATGTCCATACAGTTGGAGACACCCCACCCCTGTCATACATGTGACTTCCCTGGAAATAGAGACCTTCCATTCTCAGTAGCTATCTTACTGTCAGACATAAGAGATGTTTTATTAGATTGTATTTAAGTTCCTTTATCCCATGCCTGCAGATAGTGGCAACTAATCATGTTTGTTGAAGGACTAGAAGAAAAAATTGTCAAACTGACCCAACAATCAAAGTCTACTTATTGATTCCCTCTAGGGGTCATATCCATTAGGGGCACCGGGGCTGACCAAGGAGGATTAAGTCTGTCAGTGGGGTGGGGGGGGGGGGGTAGTGTCAGTAGTATTCTATTCTCCTCATCTATTCATTCTCCAGCAGCTTCTATCTCTACATCTCTCTGATGTTGAGAAAATTTCCATCTCTGAGAGTATAACTAGGTTCTTAGAAATACAATGTTCAATGACTATTTAGGCTGTAAGAAATTGATATATATTTCATAATTTATATATAATATGTCTATATATACACACACAGAAATAACCTATTCTGATGACCTCCAATTGCTCAACCAATAATACACTGCTATCACCACAGCATCATTTTTAAGAATGTCTCCCCAGATGTGTATTCATATTCAGAAATGACTCATCTTGTCCTTCAAATAAAGGCATATATATATATATATATATATATGTGCATATATATATATATATATATATACACACACACACATGTATATATAATCATACTGTGGACACATTTATCCATGAAAAGAACAAATGTTTATAGAGCAAATGTGTTCCCAATCCTGTGCTAGATTCCAGATATTAAAAGATGAACAAAACACAGACTGTTGCTGGGCATGGTGGTACATGCTTCCAGCTCCAGCTATGTGAGAGGTGGAGGTGGAAGAATAAAAGTTTGAGACTTGCCAGAGCAAAAGTGAAAGAGACCCTACCTCATAAAACAAGTGAGCATGGTGGTTCAATACCTATAATCCCCCATGGACGTAAAAAGATTCCGGTTTATACTATGCCTCACGACAAAAATCATAAGCCCTGACCTGAAAATAAGCTATAAAGGAAAAAGTCAAAAAGGACAGGAAGTAGTAGAACACTAGCCTAAGATGATCCTAAGTGCAAACCCCATTATAGCAAGCAAAACAAATCCAAATCAAACAAAAACAAATAAGCAAAAACATAAAAAAAAAGTATTTTTTAACTCATCAAGTTTATTACCTAGTACAGCACATAAACAGCAAATATCATATCAAAGCATTTCCCATCTGGTTTGATGCAAAACCAGAAAAAAATAAAAGAAATTAGAACCAGATGTCCTTTGTAAATAACTAGGTACTGATATATATATATTTTTTCTTTTTTCTTTTGTCAGTTGTGGCGCTTGAAGTCAGGGCTTGGGCACTGTCCCTTAAACTCTTTTGCTCAAGGCTAATACTCTATCACTATTGAGCCACGGCTCCACTTCCTGTTTTCCGGTGGTTAATTGTAGGTAAGAGTCTCCAGACTTTCCTTACTAGACTGGCTTTGAACTGAGATCCTCAGATCTCGGACTCCTGAGTAACTGGGGTTACAGGAATGATCCAGCAGCACCCAGCTGTATGATCAACTTTGGAGACTCTAATTTATCAAGGGAATATCCAGGTTTTATAATCTCCACTGGTCTAATAGCACATTTCGGGGATAAGGATATAAAGCCCACCTTTATTTTTTTAATGGCTTACTAATATTCACTCATCTAAATAACAACAAAAATGTCACTGAAACCCAGATAGGTACTTCCCATTTGGGGTTTTTCTCCTTCTCTTTCTCCTTTAATTGCTCTGTAACCTTTGGTCCTCTTTATTTTTCTTCATTGTATATCATATCTAAGAGTTCATTAGTCATGAAACTGTTTGACTCAGGTACACCCAGCTTTTTTTCAAATGTGATTTAGCCACAATCCTCTCATTTTATGAAGCAGTTATCAATATCTCCTGGGTCCTGGACTTCTCCAGGGGTCCCCATTCTAGCCAACCACCTTGTCCCAGCCCAGTGGCCTCCAATGAGTCTGGATGGAAGGAATCCTGTCTCCACTCCTCTCTCTCTCTCTCAGTCCTTCCAATCTGCACTTTACATTCTGTAGTGAAAATGCATTACACTTTGATGTGAATTATCTTCGTCTGCTCCCACATCCTTTCCTGCGGACAGGAAACGTATAACACCCATAGGGCAGGCAGGCAGTAAAACAGAGAAACCTGAACACCTGTCAGGATTTCTCTTTCTTCCTCACCCTCACTAAATGACATCTCCAATTTGTATGCCTTTCTCTATTCCCAATACTGAAGACTTAATCCTGGCCCATTATTTCTCATCTAATCTGTGTTATTGACTATTAGCTTGTCTCCTTATCTGCTGGTTCACCCACTTCCCCTCCTGCTAACTGACCTTTTCAAACCAGAAATCTCAACTTCCTCCAATATTATCCCATCATCTGCAGAAAAGAACCCCAACTCTTTCATGTAGCATGAAAGGCCCTTCATTGTCTGGCTTGACATCTCTTATCTCTCTTCATTCTCAGTACCTCAACAATCTTCCCCAGCCTATGTTTCCTCATACTGAATCCTTCAGCTTCTGGAAGACGCAGTTGTTTTATGATTCTTTAAATTTATTTTTCCTTTTGTTCTTGTGTGTGCACTCATGCTTACATGCCAGCCCTGGGGCTTGAACTCATGGCCTCAGTCTAACCTTAACATTTTCTGCTTTAGGCTGCCACTCTACTACTTGAGCTATGTCTCTACTTCAGGCTTTTTTACTAGTTAATTAGAGATTTGAAACTTGTGAATTTGCCTACCCAGGCTGACATCTCAGCCTCCTGAATAGCTAAGATTACAGGCTTGAGCCACTGGCCTGTAATTTTTGTTTTGTTGTTGTTGTTGGTAGTGGTGGTGGTCATGGGGGCTTGAACTTGGTGAACTTAGATGCTGTGCTGTTCCTTGAGCTTTTTTGCTCAAAGGTAATGCTCTACCACTTTGAGCCACAGTGCCAATTCCAGTTTTCTGGTGGTTAATTGGAGTTGAGAATCTCACAGGCTTTCCTGTCCAGGAACTATAATCCTCAGATCTCAGCCTCTTGAGTAGCTAGGATTACAGGTTTGAGCTATCAGCACCTGGCTTGTTTTGTAATTTTTTTCATGCTATTGTGTTTATCATTCATTCATTCATTCTAAATTTCTCTTTGCTGAACAAGACTCTGCCAGGTATTAGGCTGATTTTTTGAAGCTGGCCAGGATGAGCAGATCTCTTCCTTGCAACCTACACTTCCTTTCCTTTCATTCTGCCCTCATCTCGACATAGTTTCATTTACAGAGTTTTGGAATAGTTGAATTGTTTTCCCCTGTTGAGTGAAAAGTGAGTAGGACTGCTGGCTGCCTATCTTTGTATCTCTAAGAAAGAACCTGGCCTGTGTTCAGTGTTTGTAGAATGAATGTAAATAGAAATGGTCACTATTCATGCAACCTAGTTGGTTTCCTGAACTTGAGTGCTAAGCTGCATGGACGATATACAAGACACAGAGGTAGATGAGGGAAGGAGGTAGGAGGGAACTGTATTGCAAGGGTTCAGTTCTTACCTAAGATATCATTTTAGCACTTTGCTTAAGCACAATTTGGGAATAATGAGAGAGTGAAACACTTGGAAATAATCTGTGAGGATTCATCTTTCTTAGAAAATCCCAAATTTTGTGAACTTGGCAATAATCTAGACAGCTTCATCCTCTGGCTTACTGTCTTTCCTTCCCTTCTCTGTGGGACTACTTCAGTACTTCTGGGTCAAAGGTGACGGAAGAGCTGAGAACATTTTTATTCCTCTAACTTTATTCCGTCTCAGCCCAGAAAACTAGAAACACAGAGATCACATCAACTATTCAGGGGGTCTGCCACAGTTCAGCTTCTAGAAAATAATTTCAATTCCTCAAGGTCTACTTCCTCCTTCAACATTCATCCATTCACTCACCATCCATCCATCCATCAGCCATCCATCCGTGCATCCATCCATTCATCCATCCACCCAACAGACACATTAAGTGCTTGCCTTGTGTAAGTTTCTGAGAATATAAAGTTATGTTTATATCCTTCAAGATGTGGTAAATATTTTGTGTCATCTTTAAGAGTGCTCTAAGAGGGCTGGGAAGGTGGCTCAGTGGTAGCGTGCTTGTCTTGCATGCATGAAGCCCTGGGTTTGATTCCTCAGCACCACATAAGCAGAAAAAGCCAGCAGTGGCACTGTGGCTCAAGTGGTAGAGTGCTATCATTGAGTGGCACCCAGGCCCAGAGTTCAGGCCCCACAACTGGCAAAGAAAAAACAGAGTGCTCTAAGAATCCTGACCAGCCAGTGTCTCATACTTGTAATTCTAGTTGCTCAGAAGGCTAAGATCTGAGATTGTGTTTCCAATTAACTTCTAAAAATACCAGAAGTGAAGCTGTGGCTCAAGTGGTAGAGCACTAGACTTGAGCAAAAAAACCTCAGGGACAGTGCCAGGGTCCTGAGTTCCAAGTCCAAGGACAGACACCAAAAAGGAAAGAAAGAGAGAAAGAAAGAGAGGAAGAAAGGGAGGAAGGAAGGGAGGAAGAGAGGAAGAAAGAGAGGAAGAAAGAGGGAGAGAGAGAAAGAAAGAAGAAGGAAGGAAGGAAGGAAGGAAAGAAGGGAGGGAAGGAGGGAGGGAGGGAGGGAGGGAGGGAGGGAAAGAGAAGGGAGGGAAGGAAGCTGACCAGTAGATATAGACCAGTAGATACAGTATTGAAATTTAAGCTTTTCAGAAAGCTCTCATTTCTCCAAACCTATACAGAGAACTGGAAATTGTGACTAGTAGAGTCATTAATATGGGTGACTTTCTTCATCTGTGTTTCCGATAATCCAGTTGTGTTAAAGCCAATTAGAAATTGGAATGCCTCTTTACTGTTTCAAACAGTCCCTTGTGGGCTCTCTCCTTCACTTTTAAAACATACTTCACAAGTCCGACAATATGGGATACAAGGATAAAACTATCTGACATTGCTCTTGTCTTCCTGAAGAACATGTCTAAATGGGGTTTTCATTTCCTCAATTACGAGTTCTATGGCTTGGGCAAATTATGAATTCTCTCTGTCTCTTAGTTTCCTTATTTAAAAAGCAGAGATACCATTGTTAATAATAACAATAATAATAATAATAACTGTTATATACCATATCCCATTGCGAATGTTAGCTGAAATCACTGTAGGTAAAACCCTAAACTCCTAACTGTAAAGACACAACAAACAAAGGAAGAAGAAGAGGAGGAGGAGGAAGAGGAATAGGGTGAAGGTGTTTAAAAATAGACTCTGAAACATTGTAGATTTGCATTTTAGAAGTCCCCTTTCTTTTTCATATTTTCCACCTTTTTTTCTTTTTGAGACTAATATTAATGGTTGTTCTCATTATTAAATGCAGATTTTCTCCTTTCTCCCTTTCTCCCCACTCCTCTATCTTCTTGTGGGGGGGGGGAGGTGACCATGTTATATATGAGTTATATATGAGTAACTCCAATATCTATTAGAGTCTCTGAATGCTAGGAAAGCTTAGTCACTGCTGGGGGATGATACATCTGTATTAGGCCATGACACGTCTATAGCCTCCATCAGTTTCAAAAAGAAAATCTCAAAAGCACACATGCAGTTCAGGATTGAGGGTAGGACAAGAAACCAGCTGGTCAGTTTTCCTTGGGAAATAATATGTCTGGGGTTTCCAAGACCACCTCACGTTTGGAGATTTTCTTCAAGTACCCACAGGACTCAGCACAGAGTTGTACTAATTTCTAAGACTTATTACAGCTTTGTGATAAGTACCTACAGCTGGATCATAAGGGATAAAGACACAGGCCAAGTCTGGAAGTATCCATGTGTACCTTTCTGTGTGCCATCTGCCTCCCACGATGGAGCACACAATTTTCTCCCTTCCCCCAGCAACAAATACACACAAGTATAAGTAACATATTTCTACATCAGGAAGACCAGCAGGGACTCAGTGCCCAAGAAAATCACTGGGAGCTGATCATGCATACACACCTGGGCCTGGCATATACTGAAATTCTAGATTGCCTGGAGGAAAATGGATATTCAACACAAAGTACATTATTTGCATAAATAATCTAACCACAGGAGCTCTTGTGATCACCCTCCTGAAATCCAAATTACCCAACAGCAATCAAAGGCTGAGCCTTACAAACACCTTCTCCAAGACAGAAAGTCCAGGTAATATACCTTGACCATCTCCTAGGTTCTTATTTGCTCTTCCTCTGTTCATGTGATGATGTGGTTGTACCTTCTCCCCTGGATTTCTACAAAATTCACTGTCACGTGGTGTCTACCAATCAATATTACCCACTGCATGCTTATGAGTACCCACTGCATGCTTATGAGAAAGGTCTGGCTATCACAGGCCAAAATGAATGCCAGTGAATCTCATGTCTACCATTGGGCATCGCTGAATGTATTGTGCAATCCCCCTGCGATTTGATAGTCTCTAGAGCGTAATCTTGCCAGGAGCTTTTGGAACCAGCTCATTGATTGCCTCCTCCTTTCTCCTTCAGGATGAACTTTGCATCCCCCTCTTGGGTTTTCAACTTTCAAATGAGTATTTTAGTACTAAGGGTCCCCGAGTGGCTTTTAGTTAGGGAGCCCATGGAAACAGAAGTCAGATCTGTGTCAGATGCCAGAAGAAGACATCATTCACCACGAGGCTCTTTTCTGTAGACCTGGAAGAGGCCTAAATACCACCACCAAAATATTAATAAACTGAGGGTGGTACTGTCCTATTCTCAAGTGTTCAAAAGACTCCAGGCCAAAGTGACCTGCAGCTTAATTGCATATTTCCAAGCAGCCTTGTTAAATTAAAATGTAATCCCCTAGCAATAAGGTGCTAACGCTGCCCCTGCCCATCACCTGGCATTTGATTTTCCTCTTCTCTTCCCATTGTATGCCTGCTTTAAGTTTCTTCTCTCTATCCTTCTGTCTGTTTACCCTTCTATGTCCTCTATCTATCTTTTCCTTTCTTGATGAAAATTAAGAAAAAAACAACTTGATAGATTTTCCGATAACCTTCTAGAAAGTCTCACCGGGTTACATTTTGCTTTAATAGCATTTAAGCCAATCTGGCCGCTGTTGCTGTAAAGGTCAATTAAATTCACCCTAAAAATTTCACTCCTGGCTCATTATACAATTGGAAAATGAATTAGAAGCACATGCTGCCCCTGAGCTTTCTGATATTTCACTAATGAATATGTCTTAGAATGCAAAAAAAAGGTGTTACAGGACACACAGCTGCTTGCAGTGTTAGTTGCTGGCAGAGATCACTGGCATAGGTCGTAGGTTTGAGACCCACGAGTGCTAGTTAGTTGATCCTGTCTCTACTACCCATCAGGAGATGTTCACGCTTCCTAAGTGCTTGAGAGTACCGTCAGGTCAGTTTATCATCATCCACTCTGTAGACACAGAACAAATCTTAAATCCCAGGTGAGGCATTGGGATAACCTTTCAACCCATTGATTGCCCTTCATGGTCTCATGGGCCACCAGTTCAGCTTCATATCAACCTAAATAAAATGGAATCTTAAAGGTACATCTACAATGAGCTTTCATGGCAGAATACCCATTATAAAGCCTGTTCTTCATCGAGCTTCTCAAACTCTGATCTCATCAGAGTTGTCAAATCTTGAGCAGACATATATTGAGCAGAACATGGTTTCCTAGGCCACTTTTGAAGGCCTTACTAGCGCCCATGATACAAGAAACACAAAGTAAAATTCAAGCCCAGTTTAAAGACGCAAAATTTTTAACTGGCCTTCTCCTCATGTCACAAGAAAAATTACTAAAGTCTTTGACCACAAGGCCCAAAGAGGATCCTCAGAGAGGGTCAGCCCTGGGACCATTGTCGGGCCAAAGAGTTTATGTCTCAGGTAGAAGGCTCATTCATTCACTTAGCCGGCCATTCAGCATATTTATTGTTGTGTCTTAGGACTATTCTGAGGAACGTTATGTACAGCTACACTCTGAATGAGCATATAACCAAACTAGCGTGTATAACTTTAGTATTTTTAATGGGTTTGGGTTATTTTAAGAAGAATTTCCATAATTTAGTTTACAGTTCTAACACCTGTCCCATATTCTGGTAGAAACATGAATTTTGTAAGATTTTCACATTGGTAGCAAGACTATGCATAACTTCTATGCTTCTTGGCTTCCTCATCTAAAAATAGAGAGAGACAATGACTACTAATACTACTACTGTTATTAACAATAATAACTGCTACATACCATCCCTCATTGTGAATGTTAGCTGAAATTAATGTAGACAGTGCTGTGCTCATCCCTGGTTTATTTATAAGTACTCAACAAACAGAGGAGGAGAAGGAGGAGGAGGAGGAAGAGGCTAAAAATAGATTGCTTGTATGAAAATGCAAATATTCATTCAGGAAAAAACTAACTACAAACCTCAAGGTATGATTTATCTATCTTTGGCCTTAAGGCTAGACCCAGCTGAATTAACTAAAATGCACAGAGAAAATCTCTCAGGCATTTCAGAGAGGACAAAGGAGACCTGTGACTTTCAACCTCCATAGCTCACAAAAATTTTTGTGAGATTTTAGAATTGTAGAGCTTAAGGTATACCAAGGTTATAACATCAAAAGTTCTCTCTTTGAAAATGAAGAAACCAAGGAAACTTCCCTCACATACCTAGTACATGAATCAGATAATCTTTACCCAGAGTTCTCTGTACTTCAGAGCACCTCCTTCCTTCCTTCCCTCCTTCCCTCCTTCCCTCCTTCCCTCCTTCCCTCCTTCCCTACTTCCTTCCTTCCTTCCTTCCTTCCTTCCTTCCTTCCGTCCTTCCTTCCTTCCTTCCTTCTTTCCTTCCTTTCTTCCTTCCTTCTTTCTTTCCTTTCTTCTTCCCTTCCTCTCTTTCTTTCTTCCCTTTTACCTTCTTTCTTTTGTTTTATTCTGTTTTGGTTGTTGATGGTACTGAGGATGGCATTCAGATCCTTGTACATGCTAGCTAAGGTCTCTTCTACTGGGCTACTCTTAGCCCATAGCTACTTTTTGTACCATCTTGATTTTTGCTATTTATAAAATTATACTTCTCATGTACATAGTTTTCTGGACAATAGAAATACAATTTCTAAGAAGAGTTAGCTATCTAAGCCACCATAATGTGCTTTATTTTTTTAATTTAATTTTATTGTCAAGGTGATATACAAGAGGTTACGGTTACATACATAAAGTAATGAGCACATTTCTTGTGGAACATTGTACCCCTCCCTCATTGTTCTTCCACTTTCCCTCCTCCGAAACTAGCAGATCAAATAGTAAGAAAAAGAGGTTGTGGAGAGTTCCAGAGATTTCCTGCAGGGAGGCCCAGCTAGCACTGGTTGTGGCTCAGGTGTGAGTTTAGGGTATGCCCTAAAGATTCACCTGTTGGAAGCTTTTCCCCAATGTGGCAATGTTGAGAGGTGATAGAACTTTTGAGAGGCAGCTTCCTATGTGAGGTCGTTAGGTCAGAAAGGGTTGTTATCTGGAGATGAGCTCTCTCTGACCTTCTCCCTTCCTGTGAAGCCATCTGCCATGAAGTTCTTATTAGAGCAAAGCTGATGCTTGTGTTATGCCCTTGAACACCCACAACTGTGAACTGAATAAACTTGCTTCTTTATAAATACCTAGCCTTGGGTATTTCATTATAGCAATGAAAAATGGACTAATATGGTGTGTCTCTTTGCTGTACCTCTGCTCCTCAGAGCCTGTCTCCAGGAAAGATTTCATTGATGCGCTATTGATGTTTCTGTTTTCATTTCCTGGTGCCTCCACATCCTTGTCTTTTATTTCCAACCTGAGGTTAGCAGATGCTCTCAGAATCCTTTTCACTTTATGGTGCAGGAAACTAAGGCGATTCAGTGCCTCAAAAAGCACAGTGACCTGAGTCTAGAAAGTGATTATTGAAGTCACTCAAACATACCGTAGGATCACCAACACGAGGCATTCTATTCTTGGACCAGCAGAAATACAAACGTGTTTGAAAACCCAGGGCTGGAGAGGTTCTCTTTACCTTAACTTTTTCAAGTCTGAGAGCCTCACTTCCTGGTTTCCCCAAGGGCAGAATATTGGGAAGTATGAGTACAGATTCATATCCACGCCCCCCCCCCCCCCGCCTCACTCCTCCCCACCCGGCCCTCATCTACTTTTATTTCCCTAAAAACATTGCCCAGTTTCAAGATGTCCTGTTGCCCATTAAACAAGAATCCGGGCTGCCACTGGGAGCTGGCCATGTTGTTTATAAGCATGCCTAAACTCATTTTAAGTCACTCCTATTTTCAAAAAAAGCAGCTAGCTCAGTGGTACTCTCTAGCCACTATATTGAAAACGAACTATACAATTTGTGGGTGCGGACAGGAGGGAAAAACTGGGAGAGAACGAAGTTTGTGGTGACATTGTTCACAAAGGAATGTATTCATTACAAGATTTATGGAACTGTAGTCTTCTGTACATCACCTTTATAAGAAGAAGAAATTTAAACACACACACACACACACACACACACACACACATATATACACACAGGTGCTCATACCTATAATCTTAACTACCCAGGCTGATATCTGAGGATCAAGGTTTGAAGTCAGCCTTGGGCAAGAAAGTTGGTGGGATTCTTATCTACAATAAAACTATGCAGAAAAAGCCAAAATTGGCACTGTGGCTCAAGTAGTAGGGTGCTAGTTTTGAGCAAAAAGAAGCTCAGGGACAGTGCCCAACCCCAGAGGCAAAAAAAAATGATTTTAATAACATACTGTGTAACTTAACAGAGTCAAATTTCAGATAAACTCGTGGATGGGAGAGCAAACTTGATAGAAAAGGAATGAGGATAGCATAGTTAGGAATGAAACACCTTGAAGGCCTCAATATGTGATGTACCCAGCCTAGAAATTCAACGGGGCTGAAGGAGGAAATTAGTAGGGATGGTATGACAAAGGAGAAATGTCAGTGAGGTAGATCAATGAGGCAAAAAGTTAACCTGAAAACAAGATGCAAAGACTGGCAAATGTAGGATGTTATATATCTGTGTCAAAGAGTCAAAGAATTAGAGAAGAAAAGGAACAGGGAGAAACCCGAGCCAATGAAAAAGAGCACAAATTAACAGGGGTGGCACCTTTAGGAAGGAAATGACCCAGTGCAGGGCTTGTGGCCAGTCGCTGGACTTGGTTACATCAGGGCAGCCTCCTCCTGATGCTGGAGAGTATAAAGGAACAGGACTGACCCAGTAGACACTCCCACTGGACTAACCAGTTTCAATTAAGACTATCACAAGAGCTAATTATCATGTTAAACTTGACTTTCATTTTCATTGTCCCTTCTCACTCTGATGGATTGCTCAGCAGCCCCAATGCAAGGCTCTGAAACACTGGAGGTTTCCTATTATTTCTTTGCCTCCAGCAGAGAGACCAAGGACTTCTAGAGTATTACGTTTCATAGGAAAACAGGAGTGGTAATGCTCTTTGCCTCTCAGAGAAACAAAGACCGTTAGCATGGCAAGAGCAATTTGATATAGTCTAACCTTTCTACTGCATGAAAGAGGGTCCCCACATGCTGCCTCTGACCAGGAGTACCTGGAGCTGTTTGAACACTACTGGGGGAAAGGAGCTTGTTACTTGCAGGTTGTTTCTGGGCAGCTGTCAGTGCCAGGATGTGTCTTCTACTGTTGAGCTGACATTCTGCCTCTTACTAATTTCCACACTTTGGTCTCAGTTCTGCCTTGTATTCAAAGGTTCTGGGCCTAGACAACCCATGGCCGACTGATCCTGGCAGTACTTGCACCTGAGGAGGGGAAAAAACTATCCATCAATCATCTCTTCATTCTGCTTCCACACAGGCCCGTGGATCTGCTACCTTGAACACCATGCTGTGTGGTAGTACTAAGTTCTTTCGCCCATCATCCAGCCTATGCTGATGAACAGAGAGATGGGTCACATAATTCTTTTATTGTACTGTGTGATGTTCTTAGCCACGAGACCATCTGGGTATCCTGAAAGCAGGAATTTGAACCCCCTTTTCCAAAAAGAATGCTGGGGCTTAAAAAGGTCCAAGTACCTTATTCAAGAACACAACTACCAAATGGCAAAAGGCAATTCTCAAGCCTATGACTCTTAGGCCCCAAATTGTGTTCTGCTCTGTCATACAAAACATAAATATACACAATTTACTGGGCAAGAAATGCTTGTAAGTACAATGTAAATCAGTGTTTGAATTTAGGTAGGTCTAAACAAACCCTGAACCTGTGTTTATGTGGACTCTGTGACTGGTTACCACCAAAGCTGCTCACTCTACTTTGCTTACTCATCTCAAGACCCTCCTGCTCTGAACTTGAGAGGAGAGTTAAAAAGTAAAACCACAAATTAGCAAATGTGACAATACTACCAGAATCTTGGGATTGACAAATATATTTGTTTGGCTACATATCTCACACACAAACTCACACTACACACATACACTACACATGTACACTGTATCCATATATTCCACATACACTGCACACACACACACACACACACACACACACACCATGCACTCACATAAACTGTGAACATACAAGACACATGCCACCACACACACATACCATAACACCCATTCATATAAACAACACTTCCAAGCCACACCTATGCACTACACCCATACACACAACACTACACCCATGCAAACTGCACACATGTATATATACAACATACACCTGCACCTATACATACATGACATATACCTTTTTTTAGGTAATATTTTTTATTGTGAAAATACTGTACAGAGGGGTTACAATTACATGGGCAAGATAATGAGTACATTTCTTATCAAGCATTGTAGCCTCCTCCTTTGTTTCCCCTTCCCATCCCTTCCCATCCTCCCCCCGCCCCCCCATGACATATACCCTTATAAATACATACACTAGACACATATGCATAAACCAACACACATATGTACTACTCACAAATGTGTATACAGTACAGCACAGATACATTACACCCAATCACATCATATATGCATATATACTGCATACAATACATATATCATGCAATACACAGTTTATACAACATATATACACTACACCCTTACATACCATCCATTTGAGTGTGTGCAACACTCAAACATCACATGTACACAAATGTATACACAATGCAACACCTGTGTTGCATCCATACAAACCATACATGTACATCCATACCACACACTATGGCTATACATACTAGACACATATACACACCACAACACAAACACTGCACTGCATATAAACATACATTATACTCACTTACCCCACACACTCATACACAACACAAACATACCCTGTACCCAAAGGATAAATACACATACAGATACACAACACACATATAAGCATATATATATATATGTATATATATATATATATATCCACAACACAGATATACTATATCTTGCATATGATGAGGAGTGTGTGCTATTCCATACCCTCCACAGGCACTCCTGCTTTTGTTCTTTGTTTCATTCTCTAGGACAAGATCAAATAGTAAAAGCATGGAAAGGCAGATGTCTCTGGGTGTGTGTGCACATGTATGTGACTGTGAGTGTGTACGGGCATCCTATACATGTGTTGTATTCTTCTGGAACTGAGAGGCTGATCAGTTGTCAAAAGAAGACGCTTCTCAGCTGAGGCCCCTAGGGCCTAGAGGCTGGGGATAAACACTCCCCCCAATCCCTGAACCCCGACCCTACCATGCACTCTCACCCCCATCCCACCCTATAGGGCTTAGGCACCCCCGGATATGAACAGATTTGTTGGCAGCATCAGACAGCCAACTCCCTCAGAGTCCCAAATCCCAGAGAAATGAATATTCAGAATATTCAGAACACACCTCACATAATTCAGTATGTGCAAGTGTGTCCCTGTGCGAATCTGTGTGGACTAAAAATACCTGCATCACTGCATGGCGCCAGAGATTGCTGACAAAGGCATTGGCGTTTGCAGTCAGACACACCTCGGGTTACTCTTAAAGTAACCTCCCCTACATTTTAAACAGGTTGGTAGATTCATCATTTAGGTTGCTGCCAGAAGGTAGCTATTAAGAGATGTGGTTATGAATGGTGTCTTTCTTTAAAGGGTTTGGGGGGGGGGTAGTTATTTTCATCACAGTGTCATCCTTTCTCTGGTTGAAAAATACAATGACTTTGAGCTTAAAAATCCTTGGATAAACTAGTATCTTCAGGGAAAGGAGATATTGGAAGATACCTGTCTTCCCAGTATTTGTGAATTCCCATGGGAAGCTGTGAGCTAAGGCCAAGATGGAGAATGGGAGCAGGTGGAAGGGAAGAGGGATGGCTCTCTTTCCTTCCCATCTCTTGTCTTTTGAACTCAGAAGGAGAGGGCAAGATGGAATCACAAGATCAATTAGTGGCACAAAAGTAAATTACCCAGCAAATTAGCTTTTCAGATGTCCAACTGTGTGTCCTCAAAACACTGCAGACGTGGCAGTCTGCTGTTTGTACTGCATGGGGCTAAGGGGGAAATGTGGCTCAACTTAACGGAGAGTAGGCTCAGGGCCCTGAAAGCAGAGGGGAGAAGGATCAGGAGACCTCTGGGTTAGAGCCAATAGGCTGTGATGTGCAGTGCAGCTTTCTCTTCACAGTCAAATAGCACTGTGTGTGTGTGTGTGTGTGTGTGTGTGTGTGTGTGTGTGTGTGCTTGCAGGTTTTTATGAATCTGTATGTGTGGTGAGTGGAAGAGGTGTCTATGTGTGTACCTGTGTGGCAATTTGACTAGCTGGGGCAGTGATTGTCCATGTGTCTGCCTCTGTGTGTGTGTGTGTGTGTGTGTGTGTGTGTGTATGCATACTTGCTTGTCTCTGTATGCATATTTGTGTGTATGTCTGTGTGTATCTTTGTATGTATTTGTTTGGGGTCTGTTTTATGCTATCTGTTTGCTTCTCTGTATGATATTAGTTTCTATGTATGTCTCTTTGTTTATTATGTACACCTGGATGTGTGTATTAATCTAGATGTGTGTATACCTGTGTGTGCAAGATTCTGTGTATATATGTGTGTCTGTGGGTATGGATGTGGAACATGAGGTTTTTGCAGAGAGGGTGTTGAAGGTACAGATGAACACTTGGCTTGCACAGAACCACAGGCTGAGATTCCACTGCCAGCAGATGGGGCTGGAGGTACAAGTTTGGAGGCCCTGCTGACTACAGCTGTACTGGTCTGGCAGGAATGCTCAGAGGAAAAGATGGTGTTGAATGGGAGAATGAAGGCAAGTCCACACCCCATCAGCCCACAGCAGCCTAATCAGACTGCAGAGTTGTGCTTCTCCACTTAGAAGTGGTAGAATCGCATCCTTCTTTTCAGTTCAATCCTCCACTATAGGTTAGCTGGTTCTCCTGCCCCATCTACAACGAGAATACAACAATCTGAATGAAACCTAGTGTTCAAAACAACCCCTTTGTTTTACATACGAGAAATAAAACTTAATTCTCCAATGCTTTCTTCTACCTCACTCTATCTAACACTTCTTCTCTTTTTATCCAGGTTTAATCAAAGCATCTTTCACTCCATCTCTCACTGCTTCCCCTCCTCCATTACTTTATACCTGAACTCATTTTAGTCTGGGGCCTGCAGTCTCTTCCCACTCCAATCCATTTTACACTCTGCCAGGGGTTAATCCTTCCCAGACAGCTCCAATCTTAACCATATTCTGTCCAGACACTCCAGCATATTCTATCCACCACAGCCTGAGCCGAGTCCAAAGGCTATAATATCTCCCCAGACATTTCATCTGTAACCTCTGTGCTGTGATTTGCCCCTTTCATATGAGACTGTGTTCTATCTATCTGTCTGTCTGTCTGTCTGTCTGCCTATGTCTGTCTGTCTGCCTGCCTGCCTGCCTGTCTATTTATCTATCTGTTTGATTCCTCTACCTTGTACATGACTTATGCATGTGTGGGGTGCGTTTGTGTGTTTGTGTGTGTGTGTGTATGTGTGTGTGTATTAGTCCTGGGGCTTGAACCCAGGGTTTATGTGTTATTCCTGAGCTTTTTTGTAGCAGGCTAGTGCTCTACCCCTTGAGTCACAGCTCTGCTTCTAGCTTTTGGGGGGTTAATTGCAGACAAGAGTCTTATAGGGGCTTATCTACCTAGGCTGGCTTTGAACTTAGATTTCAGCCTCCTAAGTAGCTTGGATTATAGGTGTGAGTCACCAGTACCCAGCCATGGGGTTGATATGTCTTCCATTGACTGGCTATAAGACTGTGAACATTCAGTCTCTCTTCCTGGCTTTTGTTTCCTTAATGCTCATTGGAAGGCACTAGTGGTGATGAGTAGATTGCACCACAGTGGCCAGAAGTTTGCCTTCTCAGATCTCTCCCCTCAGAGGCTACTGAGAAAGGAAAGGTGCATGTCAGTCCCTAATTCAACCTTCCTGCCACCTATTTTCTCCTGCCCTGTTCTGGATAGCATCCTGCCCGGCTCTGTCAGTCTCTGTGTAATTTTAAAATTACTTTCTTCCTCTGTATTTTGGCGATTTTCACCTTTTCCTTCAGGGTGCATGCAGAAGCAAAACAGAGAAAGATGTTCTGCCACCTCTGACATCTGGCTTCCTGAGAAATTGGCCTGTCCTTTTCCTGCTCATCTTTTGTCCCGAATAAAATTTAAAATGACTTCAGATGGGCTTAGTTGGTGCCAGTTCTAAGCCTTCCAAATGCTATTTCTAAAACTTTATGCGCTCATTTTATTTTATTCTTAGTAAGATTATAGAGTTTTAGAAACAGAAGGAAACTCAAGTGAGAATTTGGAAGACAGTTTAATTGTGAGTCTCGTCAGCTGCGGCTGTCTCATTCCTTCTGTCTTGCCATTGTCCTCCCTCATCCAGACAGCTCCTAGATTCCCACTGGGATGGGAAGGGTGACCATTAGCTCTGAGCTGTTACCACTCTGGCCTCAAGAAGCTTTATGGCTGCTACAGATTTAGGTCGGAAAAGTAGCACTAAGTGCTACTCCACAAGTCATTTCATTTAATTCACACCATAACACTACCGGCCAGTTACAAATTTATATGATAACAGGAAGAATTTTTAAGCAACTTAAATAATTCCCCTGGCCTTCAAGGGGTGATATTAAGTTATGAACCTGGATATCCTGGACTATTGCTCAATGCTTTTTCTTCCCCAAAGAATCTTCTGTATTCCTTTCCCTAGGTGATTCAGAGTCCTTGAGATGGAGACTTAGCTATGTCTTTTAACTGTCCCTGTCTCAGAGCCTCTGTGCTAGGTGTAACCAGACAAGACCTATTTAAGGACCTAGCCAAGTCTAAATATGGAATCTACAAGCTGTCTCACAGAAGGGGCAAAGTACAAAAATCCAACTAAATGAATATTTATTGTGGTGGGGGGAGGCGCATGCATGCGCACTTTCGCACATGTGCTAATACTGAGGATTGAACTCAGGGCACAATCCCCTAGCTTTTTTGCTCAAGGCTAGCCCTCTATCACTCAAACCACAATACCACTTTAAGCTTTTGGGTGGTTAACTGGAGATAAGAGTCACATGTACATTCCTCCCTGAGCTGGCTTTGAACCACAATCCTTAGATCTTAGCATCCTGAAGAGCTAGGATTGCACATATTAGCCATCACCTGCTCCTCACTATAATTATTTTTTGTTTGTTTGTTTGTTGCCAGTTCTGGTAACTGAATTCTGAGCCTGGGTGCTGTCCCTAAGCAACTTTGGCTCAAGGCTAAAACTCTACCACCTGAGCTACAGCACTGCTTTTGGCTTTTTCTGTGATTAATTGGAGATAAGAGTCTCATGGACTTTCCTGCCTGGGCTGACTTCGAACTGAACCATGATCCTCAGATCTCAGACTCCTCAGTAGCTGGAATTATAAGCATGAGCCACTGAAGCCCAGCTTATAATGATCATTTTAAAATAAAACTAGATGATGTCATTGTAAGTTTATTATCTATTGTTGTATATGTTTAACACGCCCAAGAAAGAGTTAGTGTGACCTTGTCACCTAGAACTTTTGTGCTTCTACCACAGAGGAGATAAAGAGCAACATGCATTATCCTACATATTCTTGGCACTTTGGTGTTACCTAGGGTGCTCAGGGATGATTTCCCTACCCAAGCTGACTAACCAACATGTATCTTTTAAGTTGGTTTATGTCCCTACCTTCTTTTGTCACTATTCAGCTTTATATATATTTATTAACATCACAAGTCTGTCTGAGATCGTTCTAAGTAGCTGCAGTATAAATCACGAATAAATAAATGAAGCCACTGAGGCAGTAAGTGACTTCTGGGAAAGTGGAGGTATCATAGACAGGCCGACACAGCGGGGCTGAATATTAGTGTAATGTGTTGTTCTACTTTGATGAAAAAAATGATAGCTATTAGCTATGAAATATTGTTTATATTATCAATATGAATGCATTGCCTGTGTGGGGCTTGTTTTTCTCCCTATTAATCCAAGGAAAAGCATGGTGACAGTCCTGCACGCTCCCTCCCATCCCTACCTAGCCCTTCTCTGGAGACACAATGCCTCTGCTCTTCCCTCTGCTGCCCTGGGCTTTCCCAGAGAAGCCTTTCTCCCTTTTCTCTCTGCGTGTGAAACTACTGGTCCCCTAAGTCTTTCCTTTCTCATCATGTACCTTGTCTTCTCCTTCTTGTTTCCCTGCAGCTTCTTGCAGTTTCTCCCAATTAAGACTGAAGAGCTTCAGCCAATTTCAGTCCTAAAACATAAAGAAACTGTCAGTGCCTTCAAGGGATTTCAGAGCTCATCATGAAGACAGGCTGTGTACACACACAGAACTCCCTTGGCTCATTCCCCTGGCTTCATTCATTTTTTCCATACTACTGGATTGTGTTTTAGTGCACCTAGGACATCTTATTACCAAGTCATTCTCTATTGGGTATGATTCAACCAAATCCCAAATGTCTTCCAGCAAGAAGAGTGTAGGTCCAGGCAGCTCTGGCACAGATAATTCACTAACAGGTGAAAAAGCAGAGCTCAGGAGCTCGGGCCAGCCCTTCATCAACCTTGGGGAAGTCCTTCCTTACATTTTCCTGTGGCTCAGCAGCATCTGGCTTTGAATGGGAAGTTTCAGAATGATTATGCCCAGGGAGAAATAGATATTGACATACTCCTGGATGCCCAGATTTGTCAATTTCTTAGTGTCCTCTGCCTTGCTGTTTCATTTGTCTTGATTCCCCAAAAGGGCCAATGGCTACCTCATATATTGGCTGGTTCAACCAAGATCTATGTCCATCAGGTTTCCTTTGCAAGCATTCATTCTGTTCATATACCAGTCAGTTATTTTTCTAGCACTCTGGATCAAATTTCGGTACAGTTGGCAAAAGCCAAATCGAGTTGTTGTATCTATATGTAATTGTGTACCTGAAGTTGGAGAAATGGCAGTGTTGCATTCAATGAGTATAAAATGCACCTAATTTTGTGGCTTATATTTTTCCCATCAGTTGATAACGGCTATATCGAAAGCTGTTGCTATTAAGATTTTATGAAAGAATTATACTGTCATACTATTGAGTATTAGACCAGATTTAGAGAAAACAATGTTGATACTTAAAACCAAGATCAGAATATTTTGTACAGAGACTCAGTGCTTAAACGTGAAAACAGAAGTAAAGAGTATCCTGTTCTCACCTAAGATCCCAAAGTTCAAGGCCGGGGAATATTGATTCAAGGCTCTTCAATATTGTGTAGATTGTGACCTGTCAACATCTTCTGCCCCAATGAAATCTGTCTAGTCACTTTGACTAAACTTCCAGCAAGACCTACAATGTGAAGATAGTACTTGTGACCAGGTTTTTCATCTTAATTTTAAGTACGTTTTTCAAGATGCACTTTTATCATGGTATTATATATTTCTAAATGTTGCTTTTTTAAAACGGCATCAGAAGCAGACTAACAATAAGATGCTGCCCATTAAAAATATCGATATGCATCCCATGAAACACATTTTTAACCTAAAGTTCCATATATTTCAATGGGTCAAGTTTCTTATAACATTTATATCTTACAAGCCCTTAGCTAAATCTGGACGATTTTATGCTTTGATATATATTTGCAGCCAAAGTCCAACAATTAATTTAATGCAAAGTTTGTCTTGGATAAATCATCCATTCCTGCTAAGAGTGCCTAAATTGTGTCCATTAATATTTCAGTGGAGCTGAGGATTGGCTACTCTTATTCTATCAAATGATTAATCAAAGGCATCATTGTTTTCAAAGATCTTCTGATCTAAGGGAAATATCACAAAATCAATTATCAGTACAATTTGGAGTTTCTATGTCTGATACTGTCTGAAAACATGAGAAACCAATTTGTGAATTATAATTGAAGAGAACTTTGGTATGAACTGCCTAAACACAGATTAAACTCAGGAAAGCGATGGTGGAGACCCTTTCCCAGAGCTTGCTGTGTATAAGACCCTTTAGAAGACCAGTGTGCAAATGGTAAATATTCAGTAAATTACTCACAATTCCGTGAACCTACTTATCCTTCCTGAGCCTATTTCCTCACATATAAAATAGATAAATAATTTCTCTTTCATCTCTCTTTGTCTTCCACTCTTGCCCGTTCATACACTGGGGATCCTAGAAACATTTTATGTAAACAAACTCCTTACACTTAAAAAGAAAAAAAAGTTTGGACATCACTTCTCATAGTGTAGTCTTGTGTGAGCTCCATGATGGCAAATTCTGAATTTTCTATTATTCTATGTTTACAGTCCAGTTGAGGCTGGACTGATGATCTTTTCAGCATTTTGGTGGTTCATTAGAGGTAAAAACCAGTGGCTCATGTCTGTAATCCTAACTACTCATGAAACTGAGAACTGAGGATTGAAGTTCGAAGCCAGCCCAGGGCAGAAAGTTTATCTCCAATAAACAATTCAGAAAAAAACAGAAGTAGCACTGTGGCTCAAGTGGTAGAGCACTATCCTTGAGTACAAAGAGAATTAGGGACAAACACCCTAGGCCCTGAGTTCAAACCCCTGAACCAGCAAAAACAATCAATCAATCAATCAACCAATAAATGAAAGAGAATCCCTTAGATTTGTGCCCAGACTGGCTCTAAACTGTGATCCCCATATCTCAGTCTCCATAGAAAATAGACTTCTAGGCATGAGCCATGGGCACCTACCAAAGCTATCATATTGAAGGAAGGAAGGATGGAAAGAATGTATATTAATGCAGAAAATTACATTTGCAACATCCTTTAGGTAAGCACTATTAGGGCTGTTATGATGGAGATAAACTAGAAATATATGTATATTTATATGTAGATAGATAGATACATAGATAGATAGATAGATATAGATATAGATTAAGTAGGTCTACCTGACTAATTCAAGGCAACTTTTCACAGAATTGTGAAATGTCATGGATTTTAAGTTACAGGAAAGCCAAAATATTCTTACATAGTTCTGTACTCACAGTGACCTGTGCATAGCCTTGCCGAGTTAGTCATTTAATAAGGGTGTTTGATAATGATGGTATTTAAAATGATGACAGGCTCCCCTTCTGTAGTCTCTTGTGGTCTTTGTCCTGGAGTGGGAAGTGGCCAGCTGGCAAAGAAAAATCTCTTCCCGGCTCTTTGCTGTGTCCTTTGTTATGCTCTATTATTCCCTCTTGTGAAAGGCTTTCCAAGGGCTATTTTTCAGTCCCACTTCCTTTGGAGGACAGTGAAGAGGCCTCCCAGGGGCCAGCAATGGCAGAGGCAGCCAGGCAGCTCACAGGCCAGAGAAGAGGAGCCACATGCACACAAGAGTCAGGCCAAGGGAGTGACACTTGACAATTTTGTTTTGAACTTCTCTGTAATTTCCAGTAAAGCAATTTCCTTGACATTTTCTTGTGGCATTTGAAGGTGGGGAGGTGGGAAGCAAAGGCTTTTTTCTCCCTTCATCATCTTTTTCCCCCCTTTCTCCCTCTCTGAAGTGATTTGTCTTGTCTTTCTTCAAAAGTCAACACTCTTTAGTGTCTAACAAACCTAACAAATGTTGTGCATGTGGTAGCTAGAAATACTGGGTGGCCACTTGTGTGTACATCTATGTGTCTATGTGTGTAGATATGTGCTTCTCAGCCTGAATGGCCACCTATGCACATGCATATGTGTGCATGTAACACATGGGCAAACTCTTTCAGCATTCGTCCCTCGCCTTCCCCGTTCTCAGACATCCAGCGCATGGATTATCCACAGCCAATCTTTAATCCCTAGTCAGTTCTCAGGTGCCTGGCCCTATTACTCTCCTGATGTCTGATCATGAAAAGACCAATTAATTTTAATCTTAGCCAAGGCAAAACATAATTAAACAAATCTGCTAGAAGAATATCATATGAGGCAGTCCAGAGCCAAAAAGCAGGTCAAATCCTGCCTTAGTGAAGACCAGAGACTATGTTTTCATGTTCTCTTTGTATGTTAAAACCACCTTAAAGAGCTATTACTTGAGGAAGTATCAGTCAGGGCTGGGAAAGATCATGTTATGTGAGTGAAACATGTTCCTTGTCTCTGACTATGGAATGAGAATAACAATGGCTGTACAACTTAGGGAAATGAGATGTGTAAACTGTAAAACCCTATATGAACTTTTTTTTGTTTTTGGTCCGTTGTGGATCTTGAACTCTGGGCCTGGGTGCTGTCCCGAGCTCTTTAGTTCAAGTTCACTTGAGCCACAATGCCACTTCTGGTTTTCTGCTGGTTTATTGAAGATAAGGGTCTCACAGACTTTCTTGCCCAGGCTGACTTTTAACCATGATCCTCAGATCTCAGCCTCCTGAGTAGTTAGGATTTCAGGCATGAGCCACCAGCACCCAGCTTGGAAATTGGATTTTGTGATGATGGAAGCTATTTTCTTGTCAAGTCTTTGCATTATAAGTCTGGTATCTTTGAGAGAAGAGCCTCCTATCGTTGAGCATGAAGACTGTATCCTAACCAACAAAAAGAAATGTCCTTTGAGAAAGAGATAGAAGCCAGTAGCTGAAGATGAGGAAAGAAAAGAAGCTCAGGAGGGAATAAAAGGAAATAGACCAAATGAAGTTGGCATACTTGCTCATTTTGCTTGTTAGGAAAGTCTGTCCTGTTAAGCTTCTGTTCATTTTTTCTGGATCCAGATTGTCTCAGAAAAAAAGAGAAGGATTGGGAAATCATTGCCTGATATGAAGCCTCATCATCCGTAAAGAGGCTAGCATTTGCCTTTCCCAAATAAGAATTGTTTCTTCCCTAAAAAGAAATTACCATCTTAACCATTCCCAACAAAGTAATCAATACCAATGTCAACCCAACAAAGCAATCCAAGATACCCACTCAAATTTTGCCAGACTCTCTCACAGTGAATCTCTTTCCTTTCTGGTTTATGCTCTTTTGCAGGAATGTATATTAAGTTTAGCTGTCATAATGCCTAGTCCCCTGTAGTTTGGAATGGTAATGTGGTTTTCTGTTACTTACGATCCTGTCAGACTTCAGGTGCATCCACACTGCACCGTCCAGAAAATGACCCTAGTCTTGCGCATCTGATGTTTTCTGATATCCAGTCCTTGGTGGTCCATTTTTCCAGGAATATCACAGAGATGATGCTGAATGTAAATGCATAGGGAGCATTATGCCTACCTGTCCCAAACTGACAATGTTAGACTATTCTTGATCAAATTAGCACTTACCTACAACTTCTTTTCTGGAAACAACATGAAAGATCAACATGAGGAATTATGGTTGGGCTGGTGGTGTTAGTGTAGCCTGGTTTGTGGCTAAATGCCCAGGAGTGGAATTGCTGGGTCATAGGGAAGCTCTATGTTTAAGGGACCTCTATACTACTTTCCAGAGTGGTTGAACATGTTTACATTCCCACCAGATACTATTCGGAAAATAAACCGGTTATCTTATGCGTAGTGATGGGAGGGAAAGAATAGGGGACAGCGACAGAGGGGAGACATGGTTCAAAAAGAATTGTACCCATTACTCATTACCTGATCCACATAAGTGCATATCATATCTATATATGACATATATATCTATATATCTGTATATCATATCTATATATGATATCTGTATATCATATCTATAATAACAATCAAAAATGTGGAATCATCATGGTGCCATAGCCCCACTTCTAAATACCAATTCTTTAATGTTCTTGCTCTTACATGGAAGTAACTTTGTTGCAGTTAACTCAAAATACAGGGCAAAGAAAAGAGGTGTCCAGAAGGAGACAGGAAAATGTTTAGTTCCTCTCTTATTAGCATTGATATGTCATGTAAGTGACATGATTGATCTCAAATTCAAACTACATATAATTCTGTTCACTGAAAATAATACTTACTTCAAACCTTTTCGTTTTATTTTATTTTTCACTTCTGAATCATAGAGAAAGATGAACATTGGCACTTGATGTCTTCCAGACAAATTTCCCAAAAGATCCTTGGCTCAAACTATAGCTCTTCTCTTGCAGTCTTTTAAATAGTTGTCCTGAATTCCTTTCTTCTCTCTGGATTCCATATATAGTCTTCTTTATGTTTCAGTGGCCTGTGTCCTTGGAATCTTGAAAAGCTGAAAAAAATGGCCTGTGTCACAAAGACAAGTTTTGAGACTTTTGTGTTTGTATATGTAATGTCTTATAGTGAATATATATTGTTTGTTTTGCTTTTTTTATTTTTTCACCTTTATGAATTGCAACACAGATTTGAGTAAGCCATAATTGTTCAGGGAAAGAGAGATAGGGGAGGGACATGGAAAACTAGCTTCCCTCTTTCTGCTCTACTTACACACACACACACACACACACACACACACACACACACACACACATGCACATGCACATAGCCATCTGGTCAAACCTCTAAATCTCTCCCAATCCTAGCCGACATCTCATAATATTCTCAGGAAGCGAGAACCAAGAAGATCAGCTCTGAACATAATATTTTCTCCCCTGTTTTGGACCATGGTGAAGGCTTTAAAAGAAGGCTGCAGCTACTGCAGGCATTTATTCTGAGAACAGAATTCCTGGGCATGCTCCATTCCACAGTAAATAGTTCTGGGTCTAATGCGAAATTATGGTCTAGAGAAGGAGAGGACTCGGGGACAGATGATCACAGACTATAAATACCTTGAAGGTAACAATGCAAATGAGGGAAGGGAATACTCATTTGCTCAGCAGGTGCTAGGACAAGGAGCTCAAGCCTAGAGTTAAAGAAGAGAAAAATCTAAGCTGGGGATTAGCAGAAAAGCTCCTCAAATAGAGTTTCCTGCCCAGGGCTCTAGACTTTGGAGTTCAGTGCTAGGTACTAGTGACAGACACAAGGTAATGAGCATCAAGAAAAATCCTGCCAAATTCCAGGGTCACAGGAATAACCCACAGCTTTCTGGTTATTCTGTATTCCTACAATTACATCCACCAAAAACCCTTTGCCTTAAGCATTTAATTGCTCAGGAATTTTGCTGTTCAGGAAATAAATTCCTCCAATTCAATTCCTTACAACATCTGTAAAGACAAATTCAAAATCTTATTATTTTCTTTCTGCCTCTAAAGCAAGGGCTCTTTGTGGACAAGCCACGAACTATGCCAAACCCTGAGGAGCACTAGCTAACTCCATATGCAAAGATATTAGGGTTCCTGAGTCACGTGTGGTGGGTTGAGAAGTGATAAAAATATACAACCATTATTTTTCAATTAGAAATGTAGAATAAAAGATGCTAAAAATACATTAAGAACAGCAGAAAGAACATTCCAGTAATCATGATTCCTGTTAAAATTATTATTTGACTGCTTTTCGAATGTGTCTCCATGGAACTTGTCAGGAATCTTCCTACTGAAAGGAATTGGTGTGTTCCCATCTGATCTGAGTTCCTACATAGATGTGTGGTATTTTCCAGCTCTGATCTGATTATTTCTTCTGATTGTCTGCAAAGGTCCTTGCTCAGTTGTACAATCAGATGTAGTACCCTTGTTTGTTTGTTTATGTAAGTGTTTTTTGGCTTATTTTCCTTTCATCCCATTGTCCTAGTAACATAGGCTGGGTACTGACTATGACACACTAAGACAATAGGGACCTAGGCAACCATCACTTTTTGTCAACCTCAATTTCAGTGGTCTGAGAAGAGACTAGGGTAATGGAAATTGAAAGTATTTGGAATCAGACACACCAACCCATACCATGTAGATCACATATGATCCCGGGTAATTTACTTGGTCCTCATAAATCATAGACTACCTTAGAGACAAGAGTGAAGTTCCAGTTACATACATTCATGGTCTCATACACATACAATCTCTGACATTGAGAAGTGGTCAATTTGTAGTAAGCCCCTAGAATTAAAAACACATGGAAGCTGAGCTCAAGGCTGCAGAGTTTGATGCTAATCCAGGCCAAAACACCATAGACTCCATTTCTAAACTAACCAACCAAAAGCAGGGCTAGAAGCATGACTCAAATAGTAAAACACCAGCTGAGCACCAAGGCCCAGAGTTCAAACCTCAGTAGAGTTAACATATACAACATGTACACACAAACACACACACACACACACACACACACACACACACACACACACGTTTGAGAGCTAAGAATAGTGACATGTGCCTATAATTCCAGCAGTTTTGGAAACTGAGGATTAAGAGATCTAGCCCAAGCTACATAGCAAAAATCCCACCCTCCACCCCTTCACAATATTGGATCATGCTTACTACAAGGAAGTCTGACTGCATTCAACTCTCCCATTTGAAAAAGTTGCAAAGTACACTAAGAAAGTTTAGAAGATGGAACAGCGACCTTCGATATTCATTTAACGGGACTCAAGAAGTCTTTAGGATTGCCATGCTTTCAATTCAAAGCTGAGTACTTCTCTGTGTGCTACTGCTCGCCAGTAGGAAGAGGAGATGGAAGATGTGGTGTATGACAGAAAGAAGCCTAGAAGAAATAGGGCTGTAAAATAGGAAGTGCTAGCCAAAGTACTAGCATTGCACTACTACGCATGACAAAGGGCTGCAGGGAACAAGCACATGGTGTATTACTGCACCCATCTACATGACAAATAGGGAATAAGGTCACAGCTTTCTTCCCCTTGCTTAACATAAATTAGTTGTGATTTAGGAAACTGATTGACATCCAGGAAAAACTTCACAGATGATGGATATATCCAAACAAGTTAGAGTGTGCCTTGCCATTAAGGAAAGCTGAACATTATATTTGTGTGTGTGTGTGTGTGTGTGTGTGTGTGTGTGTGTGTGTCCTAGGTGTGTATTAGGGCTTGAATTCAGGGCCTTGTGTTCTTGTTTGGCTTTCTCTGCTCAAAGCTGACACTCTACCACTTGCACCACACCTCTATTTCTGGCTTTCTGCCAGAATTGGCGATAAGGGTTTTACTGACTTTCCTGCATGGTCTAGCTTTGAACTCTGATCCTTAGATCTTGGCCTCCTTAATAGTTGGCATTACAGGCATGAGCCACTAACAGCAAGCTAATACTATTCATGTGTGTTAAGGTTCTTCAAAGAAATAGAAGAAACAGTATGTGTGTGTGTGCATGTATGAATGCATGTGTGTGTGTATATGTGTGTGTAGAAGGAAGGAATATAGGAAGGAAGGAAGGAAGGAAGGAAGGAAGAAAGAAAGAAAGAAAGAAAGAAAGAAAGAAAGAAAGAAAGAAAGAAAGAAAGAAAGAAAGAAAGAAAGAAAGAAAGAAAGAAAGGAAGGAAGGAAGAAGGAAGGATACTAAAAAATTGGCTCATGCAATTGTGCCTGGCAACTTGGATATCTGCAGGGTAGGTCAGCAAGCTGAGACCCAGGGAAGAACTGATGTCCCAGATCAGATCCAAAGGTGGTCTGCTGCAGCCTGCTTCTTATCCAGGGGAATGAGACTTTTTCTATTAAAACCTTCAAGTGATTGGATGAGATCTGCCCACGTGATGGAGGATAATCTACTTTATTCAAAATCTACTGGTTTCAGCGTTAATCACATCTAAAAATACTTTCATAGCAACAGCTAGATTGTTTGTTCCAAGATCTGGATATTATTTCCCAACCCAGTGGGCCAGTAACACATAGTTACTTTGAAAAAAAAGGTAACTATTTAAAAATGATAGGGCAGTTACTTTATCACATTCTTGTTGAAAACTGCTCACTTTAATCATAGAGTATCTCACAGAAAGAATTTAGAATGAACCTCCTATGATAGGAAAAATGAGGACAAAGTCCATTCACAATCCAAAGTAGGCAGTATATATTTGACAAAATAGAAAAGGAAATGGGTAGGTCAGAATTCCCTTGCTAATTTGTGATGGGTTTGAAAGCTGGAAGGTCCTAGCCTAATTTTAGAGTCTTGGATGTCATGTTAGATTGATGCAAGAGGCAACCGGTTTAAGTCAGGAATTTCCACTTCATTTTATGCTTCACTGTTTTGTTTTCCTTTTTTTTTCCCCCTGAGAAAATAGAAAATTAGCCAAAACAAGTTCAGCAAAGTCACAATGACTGGGTAGGATAACAAAGTTGTACTAAAACACTCACTATGCCAGACTCCCCAGGACATCAAACTTGTGTCCTTGTATACATTCTCAGCGGGCATGGAAAAGATTACAACTAGACTAAGAAAGGACGTTTCATCTGGGTTCTGGTGGTTCAAGTCTCTAATCCTAGCTACTCAGGAGATTGAGATGATCTGAGGATCATGGTTCGAAGCAAGGCCAGGCAGAAAAGCCAGTGAAACTCTTCTCTCTAATTAATCACATAAAAGCAAGGGAAGGAAGGAAAGGAAAGAAGGAAGGAAGGAAGGAAGGAAGGAAGGAAGGAAGGAAGGAAGGAAGTACTCTGCCCACTAACCTCATAACCATAAAGTATCCCAAGGAATTCCCACCAAAGAGAAAATCAGAGCTTTTGCTTTACCTGTTTGCTGTTTGTCAAGACCAACACATCAGCGCATAACCTTTTCATGCCAATTATAGTGCATCTCAAGTAATTAAAAAGGAAAAGTCAAAACATTCATAGTCCATATTCAAAGGTCATAACATCTCCAGTTTCATTTCCAAAGCTGGGAAAAGAATAATTGTGGGGTTTTCTATCAGAATGGAATAAAGTCCAAACAGAAATCAAAGCTATGTATGCCCCTTCTGTTTCAGGATCTTAAGAATCTTATCTTGTCCAGATTATGGTGAAATTCTCAGAGACCTTGAAGTTATTATCATACTCAGAAAGTCTCTAAGTTGCAAGAGAAAATGAAAAATCAGAATATACTCTCAATATCATTGTTCAGATGAGGAAACAGAAGTGATTTTTCTGTTATAGAACTGATTGATGGCAGAATTAATACCGAGACTCTGTTTTTGTGAGTTCCATTCAAGCACATGTTCTCCTTGGCTGAAGTTCAATGTCTGAAACATTAGAGTAAAAGGTGGTAGGGAGAAGATGACAAACCAGTGCCCAAAAGAGGACCCTGCCCCAACAAAATAAATAAGAGGAAAAGCAAAAGAAGAACATATCTTTGCCCCAGTGAATGATCTGATATTCTGAACCAGATGATAAAGAATGAGAGGAAGCCTAAAACTGTAACTAAATGGCTGTTCCTGTGGATTAGGAATAATAGCAAGATAGAGAACATCCATAGACACTTACTTGATACAAAGCAAGAGCTATTCCAAGCACTCTCCCCTCCCCTCCCCTCCCCTCCCCACCACTCCCCTCCCCTCCCCTCCCCTCCCCTCCCCTCCTCTCCTCTCCTCTCCTCTCCACTCCTCTTCTCTTCTCCTTCATCTCCTTCCCACCCTCTCTCCCTCTTAATCTCTCTCTGGTGTGTCTTTGTCTGTGTATTAGTACTGGAGCTTGAACTCAGGACCCACTGCTCTCTTAGCTTTTTTACTCAGGGCTGGTGCTCTACCACTTAAGCTGTTGCCTCTATGTCCAGCTTTTTGCTGTTTAATTGGTGATAAGAATCTCACTGACTTATCTGCCTCTGCTGGATTTGAATCATGATCTTCAGATCTCAGCCTCCTGAGTAATTAGGAGCACTGATACAACCTTCTAAGCTCTTCATGGCAATAAATTAATCTTTACAGTAATCCTATGTACTGGATACTATCAGTGTCCCTGTTTTACAAATAGGGAAATGTTAGACATTTTTAGTACTACCAAAAAAAATCAGAGCTAAGATTTGTGCTCTGGGCAGGGCACTAAGCTCCCATTCAACGGGGTCTTTCTGAGACCCCATTTGCTCTCTTGAGAAAAACTAGAACAATTTCAACTTTGTCACTATTTGAGGGCAAGCCAGAAACAAGCAAAGATTCATGAAGCCAGAGTATGATTTAACTCTGTTGAATTCACTCTACTGTGATTACCTGCTTCTTTTCCCCCAGTTTGTAGAAGAATCTATTACCTTTGTATCTACTGCAGGCAAAACTTGAGGAACATTTGAAATACCAGGGATCCAAGACAAAGAAACAATTAAGGGAAATCTTGGCAAGGTAGATATGAGGAAAAGTGCTTTTTTCCAGTCTTGATTTGGAGATATTTTTCTGCATTTGAGAGTTAGATTGGCAAATCTTGGAGGAACTATATTTGTTCTATACTCTTGGGATAAAAACACTGTGTTTTATTTAAGAACTTAGTAATGGCTGATAATTAACTAAGGGCCATCCTTAGCCTTAACATTGTTCATTCTAGTCAACTTCCACAACAAACCATGAGGCAAAATTACTGCTAACATCTCTATTGCAAGAGAAAGAGAAGAACAGAGGTTCAGAACAGATTTACAGAGGAAAGACAGCAAAGTTAACTTCATGTGGAGACTCTTAGAGCTGGATCAAGCTATGTGATAATCTTTTCTTTTGTTGTTCATCATGGGTCTTCAACTCAGAGCCTGGGCCCTGTGCTTTTTGCTCACAGCTAGCACTCTTCCGCTTTGAGCAACAGCTGTGCTTCTGGTTTTCTGATGATTAATTGGAGATAAGAATCTCACAGACTTTCGTGCTCGGGCTAGCTTAGAATCGAGATCCTCAGATCTCAGTCTCCTGAGCAGGTAGGATTATAGGCATGAGTCACCAGCACCTGGCTGGTGAGATGATAACCTATAGTTAAGGTAAAGACTGGTTCTCAAAGATACAGCAAGTTCGATCGAGTCTCAGCTTTGGCATGTAAACAGATCTACAAAGACTGGGCAGCATATTTAATCTGGGTAGCAAGGAGGAGGTTCAGGTGTGCATGCAAGCTGAGCATCTTCCATGTTCCTGGTAAGGTATACAACAATGAACAGGCAAGAAAATCCCACCTTCATAAACATCCATCATTGAGAAAGAGAGAGAGCAGGGATTGGGGGAGAGATCTTATGTGTCCATTCTAGCCTGATAGAGCCATTCCCTTGAGCTAGCTTATTTTATGCTTTTCCAGGCAGGTGGGGGCCCCAAAGAGAGCTGGCTGACACGTAAAAATGGCCTTCTGCATTTTTGCTGACATGTCATCTGTATCTGACGGAGTAACATCTTCATTATGAAATTAGATGAAATTCCTGATGCACAGACTAATAGAGAACATCCCACGCTCTTCCTCGGGAGCCAAGTGACAGACACAGCGAAGAGCAAGGAGCAGAGCCAGAGACTGCCCCCTCCCCATCCGATTCCATTTTCATACCCACCTGTCATCTCCCCACAAATGTCATTAGCTCGCCGAGGGGACGGAGACTCATTGCATTATCAACCACCATAACAAAAGAGCATTTTGTACTCAGGCTGCAGTTAAATGATCGAAAATGAGATAGATGTCAAACAAGACGTTCCCTAGTGGGATGGTGCTCCCTATGGACTTAGGATCCGGATTTCTTGCACAAAAGTAAAAAAGCTGTCTATTAAGAAATCGGTATAAGAAGGTCTTGAAGATCTGAGAGATGGAGTTGATATAAAAGTGATGTACCATGCCTTGACCTCTGAGCTCTCATACACCCAGCTGGCAATGGGGAGAGAATTTCCACATAGGCAGGAGAGCCTGCAAGATCACCAGGGATGTCCCTAATTCCTACATTTCACTGCTGAATAGAAACCCAAGTCTACGGTAACACCTCAAAGCATGAAACCCAACCATAGGCATTGGCATTTCCAGAATGTTTTCTCTTTCCTCTCTGCAGTCATGAGTGTCAGATTCTGGTCTCCATGAGATTGAAGTGTGGGAGATACTCCTGTACCCTCACTTTGATTTGCAGGGGAAAAAAAGGAAGAACATGATATTCAAATAGAGGAAAAGGGTGAGTTTGGAAAACTTCTAAGATATTTGTACTTTGAGATTGCTAGTCAGGTTCCCATTATGGTGAAGTTCAGCTACCTGAGTTGCTGGGAATGGCAGCAGGGCTTTGCATGGGCCCATTAGAGCCTTAAGCCAACTCAAAGACATTTGAGTAGGGAAGACAGGAATGATGTGATGCATAGTATGCAGCAGTGCCTGCCATTTTCAAATACCTTCTGATAGGTGAGATTTAACTGTCAGTTTCTATGGTGCCCTCAAAGCTACCATGTCTGTTACAATGATCTCTCAGCAAGACTCCTTGTAATAAAGGCTTCCAATCATCCATTGCTGTTCATGGCCATAGTGTTGTTCTACTATGCTGCGGATCCTGTCTCTGTTTTTCTTTAAAAGTTGCAATAAAATGAAGAGGTGTTGGTGAAGGACACATACAGTTACAAGACAAATAAGTTCTAGAGACCTCATATTCAGCATGGTGATTATAGTTAACTATAACACATTGTATTTTTAAAACTGCTAAGAGAACAATTTAAGTATTCTTACCACATGCACATGCACAAAGGGTAACTATGTGATGCAATCAATATGTTAATTATCTTGATTGTGGCAACCATTTTGCAATGCATACATGCATCTAAAACATCATGTTGGGGCTTGGGCTCTGTAGTTTACTACTAGAGCACCTGCCTAGCATACACAAAGCCCTGGGTCCAGCACCACACATAAAAACACATGTTATACATCTTGAGTAAATGCAATTTTATTTCTGAGTTATATCTTAAGAACGTTGAAAATGAGAGATTTGATGATCTGGGGGAAAAAAAGAAAAATAGAGCTCTCATAAATTTGTTTCCTACAAAATGAAGCTTGAACTCTCTAGCAAGCTTTTTAGGGCACTTCTTTCTGATTTCATCTCCCATTTCTCCAGCACAATTAATTTCTCACTGCCAAGTACTGAACAGTCTATGATCTCTTAAGCTTCCATACGTTTGTTCTTTCTATTTTGTTTATTCTATTTCAGGTCTAGAAACATGCGGATCCCTCTTTTCCAATTAGTACCTTACTAGCTCTTCTTCAAAATCTACAAACTCATCTCTTTTGCTAAATTTTCCCAATGCTTTTGACCCTTCAATGGCTTCACCTCTGAAATTTTAAACTTGCTAGGTATCAAGGTCTTACCTCTAATCACACAGATGATAATTTGTGTGCCTTTCTGTCTCTTCTGTTAAGTCATGAGCCACCAAAATAGAAGCAGGGGTCTGACATGCCATTGTAGCTCTTGTATTTATCACAATGTTCTGCTATAATCACTTTGTTAGATGATTACAATTACACAGTTCTAGGCATTTTATGCGAAAGAGTTACTATTACTGATATCCCCCTTTTACATTTGAGAAAACCACTGCAAAATGAGAGCAACTCATCACTTTTATACCTGTAGCAAAGAGCCCTGGTTGGAAACTTAGCTTCTGGGTCTATTGCCAGTAATTTAAGTTGTCACCCAACACCTCTTCTGGGGAAGCGATTTGCTTAAAGAATGTAAGTGGCTGTGGGAATAGCCCAGAGGGTTTGGGGGAAGGCATCCTGTACCACAGAGAAACATGCCATCCATTCCTCTCCAGCTTATGACTCATCTTCGACCAATCTGCCAGCCCAGCATTCCCACCTTATGTGCAGTGAGCCTGGCACAGGTGGGGCTTGCCCTACTTTGGTTTGGCCCCCAACTTCAGTTCCTCCAGGTCAAAAGGTCATTTGTAGCATCCTGCCATGGCCATGGCTCTTCCTTTGTGCCTTCTTTCTCCCAACCTCCCCCCCCCTCTCCCTTCTCTCAGTCCTTTCCTCTCTCCTGCTCCATCTCTATCATCCTCCTCCCTCTCCCTCTCTCTCTCTCTTTCCCTCCCCCCTCCACACACCCACCTTCCACTTCCCAGTGACAGATGTAAAATCCCTGCAACCATTTCCGAAGCTAACCACAGGCATTCAGGAACAGTCTTGCTCCAAATCCTGCCTCCTATTTTCATATTTCCTGTGGCGTTTTATAGAAATAGCAGAACAATTGCTCATCCACAGGGGGTAAAGGGAGCAGGATTTTATATAATTAAATTTTAAAGTGACAAAGTTTTCCAGCCTGTGGGGAGGCAGAAGGAAGGGGGTGACGAGATGAGGACCCTTGGGGTGATGGGGGAGACAGGGCTTTGCATCCGGTGCCACAGAATCCAGCTCTTATTTAATTTTACATTTGATCCGCGATAAGGACGGTGGACATAATCCGTGCCTTCCGTTCTCCCTTCTCTTTTGTGTAGCTGTACAGAGCCGTAAATGATTCCCCTGTCATAGGCTGCTTAGAGTCACCTGAATCCAACAGGAATGTCTGGATTTTAGGAAACGCTGGGTAATTTATTGCTTTTCTACACTGGTAGGAAAGGAGAAACCATAGCTCATCTCCCTGAGGCACATTTTTAAGACAATGAGGGACAGAGATGAGCAACATCTGCCTGGAACCAGCATGCCTAGAGTTCCCCAGAAGCACAGGTTTCCATGAAAACCAAACAAAGGAACCTAAGAGAAGGACCAGGCAGACTCCAATTCAGCTCCTAGATATAAACGAGTCTCACCGCCACTTTTCTTTTAAGGTCAGTGATCTGTGGGTAAGCTAGGTCCCAGTGGCGACCCCTCACCCCTATCCACAGGCCAGGCTGCACTCCCACAAGCACATGCACACTGCTATTCAGCCGCTCGTTCCTTTGATCTGTGCTAAGTAACACATAATTACTCAGTTTGTCACATTGCATGTGACTTTGATGGCCCAGTGTGTGGGCTTTATTTCTTTTCTTTTATATTAGAAGATCGTCAAGGGAAGGTGTCTTCTTCCTTTGGGTTTGTCTGGGAGCTTCTACATGGTTTTTCAGCCACAAGCTTGCAGGCCCTGGTTTCTCTGTGCACTGTAGTTCACCTATTTTGTGTGACTGTTTCCCAAACCAAGGAGAGATGTCTTTACAGGAGCCCTCTCTCAGGACCCAGGCAGACATCCTACTTCAACATGAATTGAGCATCCTTTCAAATTCCCTGCCTTTGGTCTCATTCCTCTTGCTCACAGGCTCCTCCTCCTCAGCACACCCAAAGCCCATCTCTCCAGCCTGCTCTCCTCTCTGACCCAGTTCTCTGCTCCAAAGGCAAGCCCCTAACTCTGCTACTTAGTGCACGTGCATGCGCAAGCAGTCACAGGCACCAGAACTTTGACCCTCAGAGACCTGACCTCTGTGCAGAGATACACAGCACACCTCCTGGAGACAGCACTTGCTCAGCACACTTTGAATCTACAAATGCTGCTAGAGATCAGACTGAGATTTTCCTTCAATATGAATGAAGCCTGTTCATTACTGCAATTAGTTGGCATTGCCTGGCTAATGGTAAGGAGATGGGCTTGTAATAACCACCAGCAGCCTGCTGAGTGCAGGGAGAGGCAGCATTGGGAGCTGAGCACTCTGGGTTTACAGCTGGGACCAGGAAATCCATGAGTATTCTCCTTTTCTGTAGCGCATGGGGGCCTGAGTGGGTTTATATTGGCAACTTTCAATCATCTTTTATTAGTGCTAGATTGATTTTCTGTTCATTTTTATGCATAAAAGCAGAATTATCAGAAGAAACTTTCAGACTCAGCCAGTTGAATGAAAACACCACCACCCCAGCTGCTTGTCAAAAAACTCAGAATGAGCTTTGGATGGGAACAGATACTGCATGTTGCTGATGTTATCATCCCAGACTCGTGCTGAATGAGATGCTTATCTCTAAAATGAGGTTATTTGAGGATTGTGTGTCAATTATATATGTCTCTAGCCTGACCACTCTTAGTCATCAGATGGCAGGCCTCAAAGATTTGTCAGAATTCTTCATTCCTTCACCCTTCTGTCCTGATCTCAATGTAGATGAGCATTTCCCTGAACCCACAGTGCAAATGGTTTCCAGTTCTGCCCCAGCCTAGTCCTGTGAACTTGCCTAACTGTGTAAACTCTGCAGCCCTCCATTCTTCATTTATAAAATAGGAGCATTGACCTACATGGCTTGGTGGTGCTTTCCACTGGAAAGCATCTTGATCTAATTAAAAAGACAAAGGCCTTAGTAACAATAAAGACAAATGACTATAAAGTCTCCACCCAGCTGTAAAAAGGTAGCCTGGGAGTATTACAAAAGATGCAAAAAGCTGGGCACTGGTAGCTCAAGCCTGTAACCCTAGCTACTTAGGAGGCTGAGATCTAAGGGTTCACTAACTCTTATCTCTAATTAATTACAAATAAAAAGCTAGAAGTGGAGATGTGGCTGGAAGGGGTAGAATACTAACCTTCAGCAGAAGAAGTTTAGGGACACTGTGCAGGCCCTGAGTTCAAGCTCAGAGGCAGAAAAAAAGTCAGAAAGAAAGAAAGAAAAAGAAAAATACTATACAAGTGTGGAAGAGAGACCCTTTTCCTCATTTGCATGACAGAGAGGATTATGGAGAAGACAGGGTCATTTGGAATCTGTCTTGGCATGGTTTGACTGACCAAGAGGGAATGGAGTTTGGTATACCACTGGCAGCCTCCAGGCAAGTTGGGAAAAGCACTTGAGGAGAATAAGGAATCTAAATTAGTCATTTGAATACCTAAGGAAGAAGCCTCACTGCCACTTTTTTTTTTTAGAATGCAGAGCATATTTTGTGTGTGGCCCCATGCTGTCATGAGATCAAGGAGACTAACATCACAAGGAGAGCCCCTGCTTGACAGCAGGTCTGGTCTTCCTCCGGTTGGGCCACCCAGGAAGATACCCCATGGTGCTCTTTACTCTGGAAACTGTACCTGGCTTCTTCAGCCTCTCTGGTCAATAAATCCTGCCTATTGTTCAGTGGACAACAAATGCTTGCTTTTCCCCAATTGACAGGCTGTGATATGAATGGCGGGCTTGTTACACTGCTCAGACATCTGGGCCTTTCTTCCTTTTTCTTCTCTGTGTCAGATTTTTTTCCCCCCCTAGGCTTGCTTTTTGACATTTGGAGTGTTTTTTTGTTTGTTTGTTTGTTAGATTTTCTCAGAGATACTGGGGTTTAAACTCAGGGGTTTGAACTCAGGGCTTTAAGCTTACCACGCAAATATTCTATCACTGGAGCCACATACAACCAGCCCTTTTTTGCTTTAGTTATTTTTCAGATAAAGATCTGGTGTCAGAAGAGAAATGGGAGATTTGAAACATGACCATTAAAGGGATGAGACTTCGATGCATTGCAAGGGAAAGATGAAGTACCTGCCAACTTCCTACACAGACTGAAAAATCAAAGGAGAAGTTAAATACTTAGAAGAACAATATTAGCAAGAAACAAAACTTAGAAAAATGACATTAGCAAGAAACAAAACATTATCAAGAACACAGCTAAGCCCTTTCCATAAGAACTGTAAATCCTTGCTCACTGAACATACACAAAACTTAACATTTTTGCTGATGCATATGTAGTTACATCACAGTTGGCTTTCATTCCAGACAGTAAATTAATGTGATTGTTTCAAAAACCTAAACATTCAAATCTCCCATTTCTCTTCTGTTGCCTGGATCATTAGTACTCCAGTGGGAGTAGTTGAGAACTTCCTGCCTGTGGGTGGAACCCCAGGACCCATGCTGCTGTCCTCATTTTAGTTCTCTCTTTCCCAGACAATAAGATTCCCAAGATGGACATGCATTCAGCCCAGGTAGAGATTTGTGGGCCTGTTCCATGATCCCATGTGGTTCTTCAAGAGAGGGTTTGAATTCTTTCTTAAAATGTCGGATTATCTTGCTAGTCAGTGGGGTGTCATCAAAAACAGTTTCCCCCTCCAGTTGGGACCTCTCCAAGTGAGTAAAGGGCCTGTGATTGCATTCTGGTTAATGAGGGAAAGGAGAGCTTCTGGATGCCCTTTTGACATAGTGGCAGCTCTTTTTGGAGCTTGAAAAAAAACTGCAAACTGGAGGTGGGGATGAACGTGATGGGAGAGTTATCTGGGAGTTCAGGAAGGGGTTAAGATTGAGCCTTTGGAAGCTTCTGGCCAGACTGCCCATCTGGTCTTGGGATTCTGCCTGGAAATACTCAGACTCAGGATTATAAAGAGAAGGTGAACAGGAAAGGGAATCCATTTTGGAGGTTAGGTCTGACCAGAACAGCACCTTCCCCCCCTCCCCGTTTTGTGCAGGGAAGCACGTAGCCTTACCAGAAATCATCTGCCAAAACCCGTAATCACCAGCAACTGTCAATCACCTGACTGTGAGCAGCAAAAGGACCCAGGCTCTGAAGTCACTTCCACATCTGCTGTGGCCACACCTCCTCCTCACCTTTCCTATATTGTATAATCTGCCATTAGTTCCCTCTCTGCACATCTATATCTGGTGCAGGCCTGGTTCATTCAATTTCTTCCTGACTTCCTGGAACCTTGTCCTTAACATATGTAAGCAATTGGCAGACCCAGTCCTCTTATGACCCAAAATTTGGTCACAAGATAGCTGGCTGATTAAGAGGTCTTTGGGTCCAGATGAAGCAGCAATATTTGATCATTTCCTACATCTTTGTCCCTGTAGTTTGAGGATTATCAAACTAGTATTTTAGCATCCATCCTAATGGACTTTTTTCTAGCTTCTTCTTCCTCAGAGCTCTTTGCACTTACAATGTTCCCCGTCTCACTTTACTAGGCTAGCTCTGTAGATGCTACACTTCTCAAATCTGCAGATGTCTCACAAACTACCCCTTGTGCTTTGTTAGTCTCCAATGGATTCCCTTGCAGGGTGCTATCAAATTGAAGGTGCTCCTTAGCAATACAAACTCCTGCTAGGTCCCCATGAACCACTGGAAAGCTGAATATAGACACCTGAATACTTGTAGAACTGAGGATCAGAACTCCACACGTGTCTCAAACACATTTCATTCCAATATAAGAGCACGTACTCCAAAAACCAAAGAATATCAATCAGTGGTGTTTCCTGCCCTGGTTTGTGCATGCCTGAAATTGCTTGGCCCTGTGTTGCTGAGGTAATTCAGGCCCAAGGTGGTTTTCTAATACAAGAGCACTAGTCAACCAACAACCTAGGTTCTCTGAAACAATGATGAGGGATTTGTTTCCCTCAGGAAACAAATTTGTTTCCCAGAGTACCCCTCCTGGATGAAAAGATCCCAGATGATTCCCCATATTTGATTTTATATACATCTATCTATCTATCTATCTATCATGTGTGTGTATGTGTGTGTGTGTGTGTGTGTTGTGTGTTCTCCAAGAACCCCTCAAGTCACAAGTGAAGACAAAAACAAAGGATCCTGGCAAAGCAAAATTTACATCTGAGCAGAAGAGAGTGCAATCAACCAAAATCCTGTTTTCAAGTACATAGAACAGCTGGGCTGCTTGCCTTTTATCCTTAAACAGCAGGCCCTGCCCCTCTGCTTAGATTGGCCAAGTTCAAGTTCACAATCTGCTTGTGATTGGTTAGTTTGAAAAAGATAAAAACAAAATTGTTTTTAACAGGATGTGGCTTCATTAACAGAAATAAGATGTCTTAATTAACAAGACCATGTGAGCCTGTTAACCGGATGTCTTAATTAAAGTATAACAAGAATAGAATGTAACTAAAATTTAATGAGCTTGTTAACAGAATGTCTTAAAGTATATCTGGAAGAGAATGTAAGTAAAATTCCATCAAGCAGGGTCAAGCCACCTGATTCCATCAAGCAAGGTCAAGCCACCTGTCTAAAACAGGAACTTTCACAAGAAAGAAGGAAGTCACCCACTTTCGTGAAAAAGATGGCTTTTCTCAGTGTAGGGATTCTGACTGTGATGATCCCCCCCAAAAAAGAATACAAACTGTGAAATTAGAAACAGAACAAAATCATTGATTATTAAGAATAGGGCCAAACTTGAAAGGCAGGATCTTCCTGTAGAAAACAAAACCTCATTAAAAGTAGAAATTCCAAAGATTCCAAAAATTCCAAAGACTTGAAGTGAATTAGTGAGTTAAACACCAGGTTACTGGAATTCATTAAGAAGTAGTAAAATGATCAGTGTCCGACATGAGGACTCTCTAGGCCAGGGGTGATGCAGAAGGCACAGTGACCTGAATAACCAGAGTGAAGCCTGACCTCTGCAGAATCCAAGAAATGGGTGAGAAGGAAGCCAAGCATAACTGCCAAATTCCTACTGTGTACTTCTCCCTTCTGTACCCCCAGCTTGCTTGCTCTGGCCTATTGCAAAAATGCCACCTGCATGTGGCTTGTGTTGTTAAGCACCCAGCAGATCTGCAAATCAGGGCTGCATTCCTAAGCTCTGCAAGCTGGATGCAGAGGCCACATGGCAATAAAGACTGCTAACCTAGTTGACCCAGTGTTGGGGATGTCTTGTTGGGAAACCAGGGTACTACATGTCAATGCTAAAGGCAACCAATAAAATATTAGTAATTAAAAATTTTAACTTTCAAAGTTATAGAAGGAAACAAGTGAAAATTCCAAGCAATATCTAAACTGACAAAACAAAATTAATAAACCAAAAAAATGACAAGAAAAGGAAAAAGGGACAAATCTGTGGAATTAGTAGTACAAAAATCCAAATAGATCTGTATGCTTGTGTGTGCGTGTGTGTTTGTGTGTGAGACCTAATACTTAGGTATTTGCAATAATCACCAATAATTATCAATGTTTTGCTAAAAATTTACTGTCTGGAATGAAAGCCAAGTATGATGCAACTACACATACATCAGCCAAACTGTTAAGTTTTGTATATGTTTAGGGAGCCAGGATTTGCAGGTCTTATGGAAAGGTCTCAGTTGTGTTCTTGATAATGTCTGTGTCTTGCCAATGTTATTTTTCTGAGTATGTAACTTATATTGTTGTTTTTTGTTTTGTTTTGTTTTGTTTTGTTTGACCAAGTATCTTGGGTACTAACATCTAGCTCCAATTAGGATAGTGTCCCTACTACATCTAAAATATAATTTCTTCGTTGGGCTATGTAATAGAATCTATTTGTTCTTATATAGACAGTCAACATAATTTGTATCCAAAATTTAGAGAATAGATACACTATGGCACAAGAGAATCAATAAGGAACCCATTAGAGGAGGCATTAAACAATATGAAAGTTTCAATACTTTATGTAAATCAGAAACCTTTGGCGCCTTGTTATGTAAATTTTAGACTGTTTTAGCTATATTTGGGCAAAGTACTCTGAGTTTTTGTATGATTATTGCATTTCTTAATTTAAATTGGGAGACTATAAAATATAATTGATTGAGTTAAAAGACAAAAAAAAAACAAAAAAAAAACAAAAAAAAAAAAAAAAAAAAAAAAAGATCTGGTGTCAGGACTAGCCGCTCTTACTTTTGCCCCACTATGTTGCTGAGATTACAAAGCATGAACTACCATATCAGGCCTTAATGATAGTGTGGATTCTCTCCCATATGGTCCTAAATTGAAGTCTTTCTCTGATCTTTTCAGATCATGTCTTCTTCCTCCTCTCAAATGAGCCACAGCAGAGAGAGTATTCCCCAAAGAGAGGGCTAAGAGTCTCACGTCTCTTAAATTGCCACTAAGTAAAAATAAGTCTTACCGTTGAGGTTAGAAGACTCCATGACAGACTAAAATCTTGTACATTTTTAGGGTGGAAACTTAACTTTCTTTATGAATATAAGGCTTGATTTACTTATTTTTCAGATGGGGATATGGTTTTGCTGGACATGCTGGCTGAAGGAAAACTGGGTTACATAATTATTTATGCAGACTTCACATTTTGATATCTGTTGTGTTTATTATAAATGTGCAAGGAGGGGTCATATTTCTCCTTTTCAACAGTTTATGAAACATTTTATAAGCAAAGTAATGAATGAGAATTAAAATTATGTATGTTGCAGCTTCTTTCAACTGCTGTGTAGTGTATTTTATTATAAAGATGCCAGTGGCTCATGCCTGTAATCCTAGCTACTGAAGCTGAGACTTGAGGATCACCGTTCAAAGCCAACCCTGGGAAGGAAAGTCTTTGAGACTCTTACCTCCAATTAACTACCACTGGAATTGTGAATTGAGTGGTAGAGGGCTAGCCTAGAGCTAAAAATGTCAGGAACAGCATCCAGGCCCTGAGTTCAAGCCACAGGATTGTACTCCCCCCCCCCCCCCCAAAAAAAAGCGTTGGCTAGTTTCTAACATAGGCTATTTAGTACTTTGTCATCTACATTGTTCAATGCACAGTTCCCTTGGATGGTAGATGACTGTCGTGCCTCTAGTGGACATTTTGTGGCATAGGCATTACAAGGACAAATCTTGCACCCACAAGAATGGACCTAGAGTGGGAGTTAACAGAAGGATCCTGTGTTGTCTAAGCCAGCAGCTTGTTCTCCTCCCAGGAAACAAATGGACTCACAGGCAAGTGTAGTAGAGAAAGCTTAGCCTGCAAGCTTGCCCTGAAATGCCAATGGTGCCAGACCAGCCTGTACGCCCTAGCGCCAGGAGCATGTTTCCCCTGACAGGACTTCACCTTGATGCTTTGCAGGTGACCCACTGCAGGGGCTGAGCAGCTCTTCTGCTTCCAGACAGGAAGCTTTCCTCTGCTTGCCTGCTGATTTTCCCTGGGAACATCCTTTACATATTCTTTTTCTCCTCTAGGGCAGAGCCTTTAGTGTTATTTGCAACACTTAGAAGTTACTTTGGACCTTTGAGCTCTCCGTGGGGGTTTTCACCTTGTAAAAGGATACCCTACCCAGAGGCTAAGTAAGCTGAGAAGGATAGCAGGGTAGCTCATTTGACCCTAATAGAGCAGTGCGGCCTTAGTTATTTGTAGGGAGTCATATTAGGGCTAGAGGTTTAAAATAATCTGCTTATATATATGTATTACTTTGTGGCTCAATTATTCAGGGGAAGGTCCTTTGGAAAAAATAAAACCTCATCATAGCTAGACTAAAATATATTTGAAAGTGAGAATGTAGGAGGAGGAGAGGGGGAGCCAGAGACCCACTCATGCAAATAAGGGAGTATAAATGACTCAGTTTCCTTCTTCATAAAAAAATGATGGTGTGGAGTTGCTTTGCTGGCAGGTTAGCTAATGAGTGGGTGTTGTGCTAATTAACGTTGCAAAGAATTGGGAAAGTATAAAAACTTTACAAGTACTCTGGTGTCCCATGATTCTTGGGTGTACCAGTATTTATAAGCATGAAGGAATAAGAGAAAGCTGACGGAAGACAGGCAGACACTCACTAGCAGCAGCCAGAGCTGAATCCCAGGATCTGAGAACACGGTCTTCCAAGTTAACACATGATTTGCCCCAGGGAAATGGGACTAAGGTACATTGGGTGGTATTAGCAGCATGTAATCAAACTCCTAACAAGCAGAGGATTATCAGTAAGGATATCAAAGAAGCCTGGAGGCAAAATGTCCAAACCCTCAACTCTGACCCTTGAACAAGAACCCCAGAGTTAGCTCCATCTGTTAGAAACTGCATCATGTGTTCATGAATGGAAGACTGCTACTTTTCTCCCTATTTCCCCCATCAGAAGACCATGATCAAAGACGAAATGATAGAGGACTGGACAAGAGCCTCATGCTTCTTTTTTATTGGGAAGGAATATCCAGTCCTTCTCCTGTATGATGTGGCCATTCATAGCTGTGAACGACACAGAGAAGGAGAAGAAAATATCTGGCTATTTCAGCCTCTGTGGTAGTAATGAGCATCACCTGTAAAGAAAGAAGAAGAGCAAAGGTTTCATGTGGGCTAAAGATTCCATATTGTTGGGAAATCAGTCTGTGAGCATTTGGGACATAATTGTGTCCTTTCTAACTACCAGCTATATGTTTCATTTTTCTGCAGACCTGATCTCTTTGTGTGTGCAGACAGATCTATAATGCTTTAACTTTATGATACCTTCTCCTTTTTGTAGATCGCCCTCATTAACAGATCCTCCCACAGGGGCCCATGCCCAAAATGTGCACACAGGCCTGCCTGGCAGAAGGTTTCCTCCATTGAGCCCTTTCACACAGGAGAGAATGGGGTCTCACAGGAAGTTCCATCTTCCTGTGAGGTTTGCAGACACTGGGGAATTGGATCTGGTAAAATATAGATATTACAGCCCTGTAAAATCAGCCCTAAGTCCCTACTTGAGGGGCCTGAAGGAAATGGAGACCGAAACCAGGCAGGAGGCCTAACAGAAACTTGGTCAGATGTTTAGTGACATGTCTAACCCACAGGCTTCCATCTGCTTGCACCCTTCTCTTCCAAATGGGGGGAGGTTGATTTTGTTCAATGATACATTGGCCATGGGTCCCCTCACCTTCTTCCAACTTGCAAACCAGTGGCGGTAGCAGTAGGGCTTGTGCACGGCCCAGAGCACCACAGAGGTTACTCATTCTCCTCCCTCTATCCTGATGCATTTTTCATCATTAAAGGGAAAATGTCATCTTGGTGACGGATATTAGTGTGATTGGTGTCAGGAATGAATCTTCCTTTCTCTGTCAGCCTTGCTTCACACATTCTGAAGACAATGTTCTGTTAAAAGGCCACTTCCATTCCAACTCTAGCAGCGTGTAAGAAGGGCAGGCTTCAATGGTGATGGATGGGTCAGTGTCAGGCTGGCACTGTGCCAAGGTATTCTCTGGAGATAGACCTTTCTCCCATTGGTTAAGAGGGGCGCCATTGAACTTCCATCCAACTCCATGTCTTATTTCTAGTCAAATTCTGATAGAACTTCATCTTAACACAAAGGAAACTGCAGCTTTATTTAGTGATCAGGTTTTGAGAAGTGGAAGGTTTCTCACCAGTGATGACACATAAAATCATATTTATACCCACCTCTCTATTAGAAAGGTGATCTAGAAATAAAGGTATGAATAATGGTATGATTCCTTTTTTTCCCCCTCAGTGAAAATATAGGCCAACCTCTGTAGTTCTTTCCTAGGTGCAGATCTGGACTGGCAGTGATATCTTCCACTTCTACTGTGTGTCTCATCTGATGCTGTGCATAAAATAACCTTTCAGAACTCATTTAGAGCTCAATTTCCTCATGCACGAAATAAAGATAATAGTGCTTAGACTATCTCAACTACAGAAAGGCCAATTCCATTCAATGAATATTTATTGAACTTATGCTCTGGGTCACATACACATTTGCTGAGTATTGGGAAGGTACAAAAATGAATCTGAAATGATGGTACCTCCCTTCAAAGAGCTTCTAGCCTATGGTAGGCAAGATCAGACAAATATACAGTCAACTAGAATGCAAAGAAACATGTGTGCATTGTGCAAGTCCTACAGGGTGATGTGAGTATGTGTATGTGTGTGTGTGTGTGTGTGTGTGTGTGTGTGTAATACCAAGTTCTGTATTGTGAGATGTGTATCTAGGTAATACACTGTGATATGTGTATGTAACAGGCTCTATATTGTGACATATGTATATAATGAGTTCCATATTATGATAAATGTGTAGTAAGCTTTAGATTGTGAGATGTATGTTCAAATTCTATGTTGTGATACACATGTGGTATGTTGTATGTTGCTATGCATGTGTAGTAAGTTCTTTATTGTGATATGTATATGGGTGGTCTTATATTGTGATGGGAGTGTGTGTTTGTGTCTCTCAGTTTTAATCAGCAAATACATGTACACACAAATACACTAACAAAGGGTTAATTTCTACCAGTGCAGAGAAAGGCATAGGAGATGTTGGTTACAAAAGTGCTTCAGGGAGTAAATGAAATTTGAACTGCTTCTATGTGAGTGGAAGTTAGGAAGCTGAGTTTGGAAGAAGGCATCTGGAGAGAAAAGCTCTAAGCACATACCTACTTTGTATTTTGCAGTGCAACTTGTCAAGCAGCATGACCAGTGTTGGTTGACTGGGTCTGGAGTATTAGGGGAGGGTTGAGGTGTAGCCATAGCAAAGATGAGTACTGTTTAGTTAGCTTAGGATTGCTTTGCACTGGAAAACCTGGGAGTTTAGATTACATATCAAAGCAGGAGAATCATTGAAATTCCCTGAATTGGTCAACAGCTTGATTTCATGAAAATAAAGCTGATTTTTTATGTTATTGTTTATAATACCTACTACTTTTGAAACTTAAAATAACTTATAAGCCCTTCATTACTATGAAAAATGTAAATTCTTAGGTAATATACCAATCACATTTTAAAACTGACCTATGCAATGTCCTAACTGGATTTGAAAATAAAAAAGAAATAGAAAACAATTGGTAACAGTGAATCTTTAGGCACAGAACACCATAAGAGGCACTGAACCTGAAGTATAGCTGTGTCTATCTGTAGACCAACCAGGAATGCAACTGAGCTACATGGTGATAGACACTGGCCTGTAGAACTCAGGACTCACACACTGACAAGAAGCATCCCTTGTGATTATGTGATTTTTCCAAAGTACTGATACTACTTAATAAAGATATGGGGAAATTCATCTTTCATTCCTGGAGAGTTAGTAAACATTAAAACCTTGGAAGAATACATGTGTTTATTTGGCAAATAGAGTACATTTGAAAGCTTAAAGAAAGGAAAGGTTCCACTCATTTACATGTCTGGCAGGTACCTGACATCCAAGAGTAAACATTGAGCACATCCCTAAGCTTTTAACCTCCCTGAACTTTGTACTGGATGTCAGCCATACTCCTCCAGTTAAGATGAACATCAGAATTCACCCAGATTTTATACTCATCCTAACCACCTGTGCTATTCCTCAAAGAAACAGTCCTTCCCATTAAGAAAGCACTGACTTAGGCAGAGCCAGGGTTCAAAGCAGATGGACGAGTTTAGATTTAGTAAAAATCATAAACAGAGCAAAAAAAATGGCAAAGGAGAGTGAGTCTGGACACGAGGTAGAAAAATATGCACAATACTTGCACCCCAGTGAAATAAGGGATAGATATGAACTGGGTAAAGTTTATAGCACTATGCAAATACTATGGCTGTTGGTCCTAAATGTCATCACACTCACTCTACAGAAATGAAAACTGACACATGGCAATGGTGTATAGAATCTTCCGAGGACACAAAACAGTTCAGGAATCGCATTAGATACTGGGCATCTAATGTCTTAGCCCTATGTTTCTGCCGTCATTACTAATGCAAAGGTGCTTCCACTGAGCACCGAAACTATGAGCATAGAAGCTGAGCAAATAGCAAGACAAAGAATGTTTGGCAATAGCCAAATTCCAAGTACTCGACTTCTTACCAATTGTCTTATGGGACACCTGGGAAACTTTAAGATTCCAAGATTCTATGGTCCACCTACTCTATTGTTTGCTTATGTCTCTACATATTCATCAGTAACATTTAAAACAAAGGAAAGAGATAATTACAAGGGGAGAGGTTTTTTTTTAAAGATATTAAAGGTTAACAGAATTCTTGGCATTTGTGTCCTGTCAATTTCCATGTCATTATGCTCAATTCCCAGAATTCACAGTCAGTTATGCTTGTTAATGCTTAAAGATGATATCCTTGGAAAATAATTTATAAGATCATTTCTCAGTTTTTTTCAGATTCAAACCGAACACCCTGGCTAATAGTCTGATTAATATTAATGTTATTCTTGGATGGAGGTGCTGTGGGGGGGGGGGGGCGTGCATCAGAGTTGGATATTGGGATTAAAGTGGATTTGTTATGAGAATGTAGTTAGCTATCTCTCCCAAGAGCACAGTGACTGTCCTGGAAATATTTATATAACCTGATTTAGAAACCTTTCCTATTTCGGATGAATAAGAACAACCTGAAAAGGCTGTCCTTCTTAGAACCGCACTGCCTCTCTTAAGAAAAGAAAGAATCGCAGCACTGGTGTCTGCCTGTGGAGAGGTACAAGCAGCTGGCCTCAGAGAAAAGCTTGAAACATATGTTTCTAGAATTAGTTTTTACATTTTTATTCTTATTTCTTCTTCTGGTGCTCATTAATCATTGAATATAGTTTACTTTTCTATGCTGAAACAAGAGTGATGGGGGACAAGATACCATCTCCCCCTTTCCTCTTTCCCCTCTTGTAATTGAACACTTCCCTTTGTAAGCTGGTTTTACTTGGGATCTGTTGTCCATTTGTGCAATTATTTCTAGCATGTGTCTTTTCCTGCAGCCTGAAGCCATATACACCAATCCCAATTGTATAGAGTTTCAAGGTGTCACCTATTGGGGTAGATACCAGTTGAGTAAATAAATGCAAGACAGGAATCTCATCCCAGCTGGGCAATCAAAAAGAATCTTTCCAAACTTACTTCAAGTTTAATTAGGTGAAAGTTTTCTGGTCTGATCTTGGGCTTGTCACTTCTTTGCATCTCTGGGACATTGTCTATGTCATTCTACTGTGTCTACAGGAAATAAGAGTAAAAGCTCGTTTCCTAAATGAGGTTGTAGTTAAGCCTTCTCACATAGCAAGTCCATGAGGCATTTATAGCTGAGAACTCAGCCCTGTGCATTATCCAGTGGTTTTTATTTTGGCTATCATAATTCTCTTCCATCAAAGGGAAAAACGAAGGATTCTTTGGACAGCCAATTGCTTTACATCATGCTCTAGAAAGTAGGTGGGCACAGGAGAAAGCAATGAGGCAGACCAGGAGCATAAGACCAAGAGCTTCAAGATGTGTATCAGAAAGCATCTCCTTCTGTTAGAAAGTGATCCTCTGGAAGGAAGGAGGCAAGCAAGGCAGGGGGTAAACCTGATGGCATACCCCAGAAATTTAGTGAAACATGCAGACATGCTCTGTATCCATCAGTAAGCAAGGATGTCGTGGGTCAGATATGGAGTAAATCTCCTAGGAGGTGAAGATGAAAAATGTAATACCTAGTTCTGCTTAGAGCTGGATTCTACCTTCCTGAGGATTTCATGCAAATCACATGAATGTTTACATACTGTATTTTTTAAAAAAAATTCCCTTACCAAGTATGCCCAGATATTGTAGAATAGGTTGCATAGAGGATATGTAAGGGAGAAGAGGAACATAATTCACTTATCCCTATCCATATAGAGAATTGAATTACTGGGCAGATGGGAACCTGACATTAGAAAGGTCACATTGGATTACATCAATTCAGATGTCCCACTTACTTGTTTTGGACAGTGACAATTCTGCATGGGAGTCTTATTTCAAAGGTTAGAGATATACATCAGACACCCTAACCTAATAAACTAGTGTGGGACTGTCACCCATTCATTCATCCAAACCTCCCTTATCCTATTTAGCTATTTAGTTTTGCCTGTACAATCTTTCCTACAGACATGATTGTTGTTTATCCTTTAAACAACTATCTTGACTTCTAAAGATTTTTTTGAAAATTACTTCTAGTTACAGTTTTATCATTAAATATGTGTCATCATATTTGGATTATATGGATATTCATGAATATCCATTACCTTTAATTATTAATATTAGTATTATTATTTGTGTGCTGATCATGGGGTTTGAATGCAGGGTCTGGGTGCTAAATTGTTTTATTTTCTGTTTTTTGGTTTTATTTTTGCTCAGAGCTATCACTCTACCATTTGAGGTACAAGTCCACTTCTAGCTTTTCGGTGGCTAATTGGAGGTAAGAGTCTCACAGACTTTCCTGCCCATGTTGGTTTTGAGCCATGATCCTCAGATTTCAGCCTCCTGAGTAGCTAAGATTAAACATATAAGCCACCAGTACCTGGCTTGCCTTTAAAAAAAATTCAGTTTAGGGGCTGGGAAGGTGGCTCAGTGGTAGAATGCTTGCCTCACATGCATGAGGGATTACTCAGCACCACATAAGCAGAAAAAGTCCGAAGTGGTGCTGTGGCTCAAGTGGTAGAGCACTAGCCTTGACTGAAGAGCTGAGGCTCAGCACCCAGTCCCAGAGTTCAATATGGAAGCCCTTCCCAGAAATTTATTGTATCTCATTTTATTTAATTTATTGGTCATGGGGCTTGAAATCAGGGCCTGGGTGCTATCCCTGATCTTCTTTGCTGAAGATCAGTATGCTATCACTTTGAGCCACAGCTCCACTTCTGGTTTCCTGGTACTTAATTAAAGTTAAGAGTCTCATGGACATTCCTGGATAGGCTGGCTTTGAACCATGATCTTCAGTTCTCAGCCTCCTACATAGCTAGGACTGTAGTGATGAGCCACCAGCACCCAGCTAGAATTTGTTATTGCTCCCCAAGTTGTGCTAGTTGCTTAACTTCAACCACTAGGCATCGAGACCTATTGTGTGCCAGGCACGGTTAATCTTTAAGATTATAACAAAGAAGAAGACAAATGAACCATGACAAGTATTGCGAACTTTATGAGAAATATCGATGTAGGAGACAGATCCTGCAGTTGATGACATAACTCCCCTTTATGAGTAAATTAGACCTGAAAAGGTAGAAAGAACTTAGCAAGAAAAACAGGCAGGGCTGCAGCCAGTAGTACTGCCCATTGCTAGAAAGTAAAACCTTTGAGAATTTAAATGAGATAGGATCTTGACTAGTTAGCTGACTCTGGAAAGGCAGCCCTGGAGATAAAGCAGAAAACATACAGAGGCTGCATGTTATGGGCTCAGAAGCTACATACAGATTGCAGACTTTATTGAAATGGCAGTGAGAAGCCTCTAATAGATTAACCAGATTTTAGATCTTTCTTTCCGTATGAAAAATGATGACCCATATTTGACAAAAGCTGATAGAGCACATCTACAAGAAGAAATCTAAATAATACAGATAAGAAACTAAAGGACCCATGGTGGCTTAGGTCAGAGAAAGGTAGCAGAGGTTGAGAATGGTAAATAAATGTGAAATACAATTTAGAGGAAGAATGAGAAGGGAGAGGGAGAGATGGAGAGATGGAGATGCAGAGACAAGGACTGCGAGATCAAATTCTTAGAGGTAGTTGTTAAAGGTAGAGAAATTACAAGTGACTTTTGAACCAGGATGTGATGGCCCACCTATAATTCCGCCATTCAGAGAAATGAGACGGAAGAATCTGGAGCTTGAGGCCAACCTGGGCTGCATAACAAGAATCTGCCTCAAAAGAGCAAAAAAACCTGGTGCCTATGGCTCTTCCCTGTAACCCTAGCTACTCAGGAGGCAGAGATCTGAAGATCACAGCTGGAAGCCAGCCTACCAAGAAAGTCCTTGAGACTCCTATGTCCAATTAACTACCAAAGAAGCTGAACATGGAGCAGTAGTAGAGCACTAGCATTGAGCAAAAATAAGTTCAGGGACAGTGCTCAGGCCTGAGTTTAAGCTCCAGGACAGGAATCTCTCTCTCTCTCTCTCTCTCTCTCTCTCTCTCTCTCTCTCTCTCTCTCCCCCTCTCTCTCTCTCTCCCTCTCTCTTTCTCTCCCCCCTCTCTCTCTCTGTCACTCTGTCTCTCTGTCTCTGTCTCTCTCTCTTACACACACACACATACACACACACACCCAAAACAAACAAAAGTACATTTTGACACCCAACTTCCTTTATAATTTATGAGCAACAATGGTTAACAATTATGAACAATATAATTTACACATAAAATTCTGAACAAAGTAATTATTTCTTCCCTTATTTCTATTTATCTAATATTCGCCTAATGATTTTTACAGAAATGCTTGGCCTACCACTTCTTTTGCAGCAAAAGAAAAGCCTGATAACTGCAGACAATAATTTATAATATCTTACTCTAAAAATGACCACCACTCTAGCACAATCAAGCAGTGACTGATTGCAAAGTTCTTGCATGGATTGTAAAAGAAAAAGAAATTATCAGTACATGTTTGAGTGAAAACTACATGCCAGGTAAATCAATAGGCACTTTATACATGTTAGCTCGTTTAACCCTCACAGCAAATATTATTGATAGGTAATATTACTCTTTAATAGAGGAGAAAATTGACACACGAAGAGGTGAGAAAACGTTCCAAGGTCAAACTAGTGATTTCTGAAGCCTAGATTTAAGTAAAGACTACTGACTCCTTGTTCATGTCCACTTTACTGCCTCTCCTCCCATTCCCTTGAGTCCAATGTCTTATAAGCCCATTATAGATTGTTTTTCCTGAAACATGTTACACTCTGTCCACTTTTCAGTGTATGCACATAACTTTCTGGATTACTTGAAGCTCATTATATCAGCCTAAGACTTAATTACTTAAGGGAACTTAATGTCTTCTGCAAACTTGTGAGAGTTCTCGATGAATTTCCTGGTATAGATATTAAATTTGATTTGTCCTAGCAACAGTCCTTTGGGGAATGTGGTATTAATACTTTTCCACAGAGAAACGTGTCAATCTACCCTTGATTTGCCTCTTAGCTTTAAGCTAATTCTTTACCTTGGGGAGAAAGACAGATACTCTTCTCATCTACTTTTTTTTTTTTAAGACATCTTTGATCCTGACACCTTGTCAAAACTGTTGTGAAAGCTGAGGTAAATTATTTTCTTCTGTTGTGCCTCATTCACATGCAAATTCACAACATATTCCCTGTTCTCTTTACACCCAAAGTCCAAAGCCAACTGCTACCAGAACAGTCCACTCTCTCTAGCCATTCACAAGCTGCCCTTTCTCACTTGCTGCCAGAAAGAGAAAGCATATAGCAGATTGAGGTAAAATAATTCCTTTCTGAGGAGAGCAGATTGGGAAGAATATCCATGATCAGGTTGCTTCAAACCCACCCATGATTCTTCATTGCAAAAGTCTCTGAGGATAAGGTAAAGATGAGCAGATGTGTGAAAGTCAGGATGATGCAAACACACACAAATTCGTTGCTTTTTTCCAATTTCCAGTTATGCTTTGAAAAGGTTTTTCTTATTAATGAACACATTGTAAGGGTTTTGAAGTATCTTTAGTCTAACTTGACAGTGATTGAAGAAAAGGAGAAAAAAGGTAATGGATTGAAAAAAAAGATTCCTTGATTTCTGCAATAGGATAGTTGCTTATCCTTATCAAAGGAGCAGGCTGCCTTGCCTGCTCCCTGTCTTCTTTTCCTTGTCCCTTCTTGACTTCCTCACATCCACGCCCAGTCTCTAAGCCATCCCGCTCCACCTCAAACCCTTCCACTGCAAGGCAAACACTGAACACTACAAACCTAAGCCAGTGAACTAAAGCTTCGGCAGCTTTGGAGTGAATCAGTCCCATCACATCCAGCTCTCATTTTCCTGAAGAAAGTCCAGATTCTGTTCAGCCTTGATGCCTTGGTTTGAAGTTTATCCAGCTTGAATGCTAACCAATCTGACCAGGTTTGTCTGAATTCCACATGTCTCTTTAGTCCACTGATGTGATGATGATGATGATGTGTGTGTGTGTGTGTGTGTGTCTGTGTGACAAATGTATTTGCGTTACAATCATAACAAAGTAACATCACAAAAGATCAGCTAGGATCACATTTATAACAAAAACGTTTGATTTCAGGGATAGCAAAGATCAGGTCTACCCAATTACACTCTGACTGCCCTTTCTAAAGCAGCATGACTTGGGGATTGGTTCATAGCTCTTAGTCTTTTAAATATACAACTACCATTTTAAAGCATTCTTATGACACATAAAATGGTATGTGTATGCCACACACCCAAGGCTCATGCCTATAATTCTAGCTACTTAGGAAACTGAGATCTGAGGGTAGCAGAAGCCAGTCCAGGTAGATACGAATCCAGGAGACACTTATCTCGAATTAACAGCCAAAACTCAAAAGAGGAACTGTTGCTCAAGTTGTTGATCGCTAGCCTTGAGCAAAAAAAGGCCCAGGAACAATATCCAGGCCCTGAGTTCAAGCCCCAGGACCACCATCAAAAACAAAAAAGTGTGTATATGTACATGTGTGCATGTGTGTGCATGCATCGTGCACATTTCTGTTTGTCTGTCTGTATTCCAGTTTGAGGACTTAAACTCAGGTCCTAGGTGTTGTCCTTTTGCATTTCTGCTCAAGGCTGGTGCCCTATCACTTGAGCCACACCACCACTCCCAGCTTTTTTGGTGGTTATTTGGGGATAAGAATCTCTCAGTTTTTGCTTCCTGGAGTTGGTTTTCAACCTCAATTCCCAGATCTCAGCCTCCTGAGTCATTTGGATTGTAGTAAGCCTCTGGTACTCTGCCATCCCTAACTTTTTACCCAGTTTATCCTTGAACTGCTGTCCTCTTATATCTACCTTCTGAGTGGCTGGGATTATAGGTGTGAGACACAACACCCCACTAGCTGTAATTTACCTGTAATAGCTCCTCGGATCCTACTACCCTAACAGTCTTGTTTTAGGACTGTTGAAATATTTTCCCATGGCTGGATGCCTACTATAGAGTATGATCTAGACAGTCTTGTCCCAGCGAAGCTTTAGGGGAAGATTCCCAAATGGGCAATTAATTTGGATTTAATAGGACAGTTACTGTAAGTTTAAATAAATGCCAGTTAAATATTAACAGCATATTTATTGAAGATTAACATTGCTGGTTGCATTGTGGGACTTGCTTTTCCTTAAAGAAACTCTTTATCGGAAGACTTTTAATCATCTTGACTCTTCCATCGGCTTGCCTTAGATCCAGGGCAGCTCATTAATTACTTTGTGCGAATGTACAAAGTACTGAAGTGGGTACCTTGGTAAATGGGGAGAGTTGAAGGGCAGAGAAGAAGAGGCTCTGTCTGCACAGGAGGAACAGATAAGTGAATCTGAAGGGTAAACTGCTTCTGAGAAGAGGGTAGAGAAGCATTATAATCACCGACGATTAGAGTTGGGACGTTTTTCAGAAGCCATCTAATCCAAGCTCCTCATTTAGAAGGCAAGAAGCAGAGACCTGGGCACTTCCACAGAACCAGTGAGTGGCAATCTGAGGATTGGGATTCTTTATGCTTGACCTCTAGTCTCCCCTCTGATTTGTTGTCTTAGTGTGGAATCATTCTGGTAATATCAGAAGTACCTCAGTCACTGGATGGAATTAGCTAGATCTTGACAATTACTACAGTGTAGGAAGATGATCTTGGTACTTTTGACAAGTGAAGAGGCAATTTAAAAAAAAAAAGAGGTAACTAGAATGATAAAATGATGGTGTGAGTTAAATCCAGCATCTAGGTCTTCTGGTTTATTTACAAGAACCTTCCATCACCAATAAAAAAAAAAAAGGTATGATTGAACCCATTTGTTATGGAATAAATTCTCCTGTCATTTAAGTTTTCTTTTCCTACTGCTTTTAGTTGGAAAAATGAGGGTTAAGACTTCCAAAGAAAATGAGGCTAAAGAGAGACACAAGTAAAGAGGAACTTCCTAAGGAGAAAAGGGACAGAAGTACACCAGGCTTGTCTGTAGATATTTGGGATTATAAACTTCAGATTTGAGGCCAGTCAGACTTTTCTGGCCACAGTGCCATTTCCAGCTTTTTCATGTGATACTGAGGAATCAAACCCTGGTCAACAGGCATCCTAGGCAAGCACTCTACCATTAAGCCACATTTGCAGCCCTGTCTTGACCCCTCTGCCCCCCCCCCAACCCCACCCCCGGCCCTGTCTCTGGCTCTTTTACTAGGTGAGTATACATGGGAAAACAAGAGACCAAAGTTCCCAGGCTGCTACAGCAGGAGGAAACCCAATCCTCTTTCTTAAAGTGCAGGCTGTTTTCCCATAGGCATCCATTCTGTGTGCAGACTACAGCCATCTTGATGCCTGCACATTGGAAAATGGGGAAGTGGGGTGAAAAATGAGTCACTATTCTTCCTGCTGTGGGTGGCTGAAGGGCTGAATGACTACTTCTTTCTGACCCCATCCCAGCATGAGATTCCTTTTCTGTCTCTGGAATGAAGTGCTCCCAGGCCAGTCCTGCAGGCTGCAACTGGGGTCTCTGCTGAACTTCCTGTGTGGGTCAACTAGCAATGGAGGAAGCAAGTCCAAAGTCAAATCTTTCCCGTCTGATCTCAGCGTGGGAAACACAGGGGTGGCCAAAGAAGGATATTCTCATTTTAGCTTTATACCAGTCCCTGGTGGCTGGCATCAGGAATGCTACTAGTTTAAAAATGAGGTTGAGTTGTATCCCCAAGGTCTCACAATAGTAATAGAGAGGATGAAGACTTGATTTGTGCCCTATCTGGTTTCTAAACCCATGGTTATTTTTAGTGAGTCATATATACAGAATGTATGTATGAATGAATGAATGTATACCCAAGGGTTGAAGAACACAGAATTCCACTGTCTTTAGCTTAAATGAACACACTCTGAGGTGATAAACAATAGCAGCTTCTACAGATCCTCGTTCTGGTCTTTGGTCAGGTAGAGTCTGTGCCATCTGCCTGGAATCAAGGTCCTGCCGGCACCCACTGCCTTTCATGCCACCCCATGAGGATCAGCTTAGCATCATGTCCTTATTGAGATGTTTCCCAATGTTCTAGACTCAAGGAGGACCTACAGTCACATGCATTCTTCCACTTCTTCTTTGTGGAACTTATCACAATTGTGTCTATTATTTTGTGAAATATTTTGCTTGCTGTTTATCTCTTTTCTTGGTTAGACACTGTGCATTTTTTAGGCAGAGTATGAACTACATAGATGACTACTGTGTGATCTCTTCTTACATTTGGACATCCTCAAGAAGATTCCTTTTTCTCTTATGGTTTCTTTGAATCAAGCTGGAAGATACCCAGGTTGTTGCCTGGGAATCTGGACAATTGTCATGGGATGTTCTCTTCTCAAAAGGCAGGCAGAGGCCTGCATAGTTTTTCGGAGTTTCTTTGGGAGGACAGGTTAGAATTCATTATAACTTCAATAGTGGTGAATCTTTCCTACTTTTTTATTCTGGTGCTAGTCTTGGGGCTTCAACTCAGGGTCTCACACTCTTGTTTAGCTTTTGTGCTCAAGGCTGATGCTCAACCACTTGTGTCACGTCTCCATTTCCAGCTTTTTGCTGATTAATTGGAAACAAGGGTCTCAAACTTTCCTGCCTGGACTGGCTTCAAACTATGACCATCGGATCTCAGGCTCCTGAGTAGCTAGGATTATAGGCATGACCCACTAGTGCCCAATAACACTTGCGAATCTTAACACAAATGAAATCACTAACAAGCCCAAAAATGTGAGATGATAGGCAACTTTGTCCCTCTAGATTTCAGCATTTCAGCACAATCCCTTGTTCACATGAGGAATTTAACATCTTCTTGCTGGTTTAGTGAATATATTGAATTCGAGTAACTAATTGGACACCCAGAGCTATCTTGAGAGTGATAATATCCTCTCCTTTGTGATTCTCTCCTTGGCTTACAGATGAAGCATACAAGCAGGCAGTTTATTATTTAGCCTGTAAGCTGCATGGTGGTAAACAAAACAAAAACACACAAAAAAAAACACTGGATTGGAATTAGAAGCCTGACTTCTTGTCCTGCGTTGCCTGTTTCTAACTTTATGCCCCAACCCCCTTTTTGGGCTCAGAATTTCTCTTATACAGAAAGTTACACCAAATACCTTCCAGAGTCTTTCCAGAACACATTTTCCCGTGATTCCATGAATCTAAGGTTTTACTATGATCTAAAAATGATATACAAGAAGATCTGTCCAAAGCCCCTGACTCTTGAGCCCTCTGGGACCCTAACTTTGTTACGACTTTTTCATCTTGCTCCCCCATTACCTTTCTGTCCATCTCCACTGGTTCTTCTCACCAGGTCTCTGCTATATGCACCTCTTAAAAGTAGAATGGATTTCTACATCCTTGGGCACAGCTATACCTCTGCCTTATCTTCCTGCCCTCCTTTTCAGTTCTCTCTACTTCTGGCCTCTTTTCCTCTCTCTTCTTCAATTTGCCCTTTTGCCTTCCCGCAGAAATCCAAACATGCTGGACTGAAGCTCAGATGAGCAGCCATTTTATTTTGATCCTATATTCATCGAGAAGCAAAAAAATATAGCATGAGATTTTCCCCCCCAAAGCCTAGCCCTTTCCTACACCCCCAGAGGCATCTCTTTATCCAGATTTACACTGCTCTTTCTGATTAAATCTCTCAATATCTATTTGATGTCAAGCCACTCTCTAACTGCCTTGCATTTCTCATCTTGCCAGAGCTTCTATTTGAAATCTCCACCAGGAGAGGGGGGCCTTTCGCCTTTGTAGAGAAGAACTGGCATTTCTTAAGCCGGTGTTCTTTTGGTGTCTAGTGCAGTGGAATAGTCAGACCTCGTAGCTTTCTCCAGCTTGCGGTAGGGAACAGAGTAAACAAAACAAAACAAAACAACAGCAACAGAACAGATGATGTTTCCTTTCCCAGAGAGTTCTGCCATTCCAAACCTGTGTCAGTGTATAGGTGCCCAAACTGCCAGAAGTCTCTTCAGATTCCTTCCTGCCAGCACACCAGAGTCTGCTTGGCAAACTCCCCCAGCCTCCCTCACAGCTTTAAGATTATGAAAGGGCCTCTGATGGTTTTGTTTTGCAGTGTGTATGTGCGTGCATCTGTGTGTGTGTGTGTGTGTGTGTGTGTGTGTGTGTGTGTGTGTGTGCATGTGCGTGTCTGTGAGCTTGAAAGGCATTGTCCTGTGGATATTTTTATAACCTGAAGCAATTACAGCTGTCAGCCCAGAGACAAGCTGTGACAAGTTGATTTATGTGTACAGTATATGTGTATGCACGGAAGGAAGGGAGGAAGGAGAGGGAGATGGGAAAAGAAGGTGGAGGTGGTGCTCGTTAGGAATCTGCTTTCCAGGAGGCATAGAGGAAGTTGTTTCTATAAAGAACACAAATAATGAAATTGCTCTGGCTGTCATCCCCTTTTCATTAACTCAGATATGCTGGGGGAAGAAAAAAATAAAATAAATCCAGCAGTTTTTGTTATGAACAAGAGACAGGCTATAAGATAAGCCACTAAGTATTGGTTATATTTAGGGATTAGGGATAGGAAAGCTATTGACAGCTGATTTGATCTCCATCTTTTTCAAACCACTTCAATAGCAGGCTGGAATAAAAACCATTCTGTCTTGTTTAATTGCACAGGCAGCTCTGACCTTTCACCACTTTCTTAACTGCCATTTATGAATAAAGTTTGGGTTCCTGGGCCTACCAATGAGATCGGAGGTCATAAGTAGCTGTTCTTTGCTCACCCTGAGAGTTTCCTGAGGCCTGTTGGGTTTTCTGCTGGCAACTATTGGGGTGCTGTAGGTCCACACTCTTCCTCACTGCCGGGGAGAAAGATACGGCAGCACGAAGATACAGATCAAGTGCATACAGACCTGTGTTAGCTGCTTATAAGAATTATCTTTCCACCTAGCCATAACAAAGAAGCAGTGGCAGATAGATATGTAGTAATAAAGCATCTTCTATCATAAATGGATTTCTAAGTATTTTCCTGTGGAATTAATCATGTATGTGGGCCCCTTGGGAGGGCCCGTTGGTGTCATTATCCACATTCCTAGATGCAAAATCTATGCTCATTTGTCCCTACATGGGAATTAGATGCAAGGCACAGAATCAGAATAGATCATCAAAGGAATCACCCTGGCCATTCTCAGGTCTGTAGGGAAAGGATGCCAAAGCCCAGAATGAGCCTCTCTCTTTTCCCATGACTAGGATTTGTTACCATTTGAATGTGCTGAAGAACAGAGGTTGTGTTGGGAAAGAAGTAAAAATGATTGAGGCATTTGTAAAGGTACCAGGTAGATAGTCCCAGAGGTCCAAGGTAATACATGGCTTTTCCTGAGAATTTAATACCACTGAAAATCACCAGAAGAGATGGGGGAAATAGGTGTACTGACAACTTAAGGCAAAAGCTTTTGGAACCTTCAGTGTTAAGTTGCTCAACTTTGCATGCTTGAGTACTACATGATCAACTATTAAGGAAGAGATACAGCCAGGCACTTGTGGCTCATACCTATAATCCTAGCTATTCAGGAAAATCCTTGAGGATCCTGCCAATGTGGGCAGACTGTGAGACTCTATTTCCAATTAACTGCAAAGTGCTGGACTGGAGGATTGGCTCAAGTAGTAGAGTGCCAGCCGTGAGCTTGCAAACTGAGTGAGCATAAGATCTTGAGTTGAAACCTTGGAACCAGCAAAATAAATAGTCATTCATAAATTAAAAGGCAAAATGTCGCAGCCTCCTTTTGTGATCTCTCCAGAGATGAGTATTGTCTTGTTGGCCATAGTAGTCAGTGTGAGGGTGATATGGTGGGTGGAGCTTGCTTGCATCCTCCTTAGCATGTTAATGATATGCAAATTATTGACATTACTTAATGGTGGCAAGTTCTATTACTTGTAGCACCAGAGTCTAGGCAGGCAGTTACAGTAGTTTATTTATAACGATTCCATCTCTGGTGCTGGATGGTTTTGGGGAAGAATATCTTACTGACCTTTTTATTAATGTAATGGCATCATGATTGAATTTAACAGAAGGTACAGGGTGGAGGGTGGAGGGAACTCCAAAGCCATAGTAGCCTCCATTGGCCCCAGGAAGAATTCAGATCAGTGCTACCAGGTAAATTTGAGAATCCCTGAGGAGGAAGCCTATTAGTTACCTCTGCTGGGGCAGCTAGTCTGTGAGTCACAAGGGTGCACAGGCCTGAGTCTTAGAAGAGGAAGACTGCATTCCAACAGAGCTGAAACTAACTAGAAACCATAGTGCAGGCACAGAAGGCCAAGCAGCAGCCAGAGGGAAGAAGAAACAGGCACAGAGGCACCTCCAGCCTTTTTCTGAATAAAAAGCCACACCTCTTATTGATGAAATTAGCTGCCAGCATGTGAAAACCAAAACACCTGCAAATCTGCTATACACACTTCCGCATCTATCCCAATGTACTTATAGTTGGCTGGATTTATCTTATTGTATTTTTAATCTTCAAATGGCTGTACACGAGGGTTACAATTTAATGTGTTCCTGTATGTCCGGTGCATTTTGATTAGTGTTATCCTCTCATTAGCGTTGTTCCCAGCCTCACCCCCACACCTTTCCCACCCTCCAAAGTCTTACCACATTTCACACCTCCTTTTTGACTCAGGTACCTGGAGTAGTTCGAATGAATCTCTTGTTCCCTTTGCCAATCATCCACCCCCTTCTGCCAACCACTCCCTTTTCAAACTCTGTTCCAGCTTCCTAATATTCATTTAATGACCACAAATCATGAAATGTAAGAAAGTCACTGTTGAACGTGTCCTACATTTTCTTGGTTTTTGCCAGGTTCACGTACTAAGAGCATTCTGTGATTTATTTTTTTTTTAAATTTTGTATATGGAGAACATCTAGAACGCTAGTGTTGGGTCTGTAGGATTTTAAGCATCTTCTTTGTGGGGGGGGGATGGGAGGGCTGAAAAAGGGAGGCGTACTGTGGAATAAAAATGAGATTATATTAAAACATCATCCCGACATTCTAAATTTACTCTACATGCTAATAGAATTAATGCGATCATTTAAAGGCGCACGTATGGATGCTGCAGGGTCTTCCTTTTCCTAGTTAATTACTTTGTGACCCTATTAAGACGTCTCAGGCTTATTAAGACGGCATGCTAACTTTGCCTTCTCTTTTAAATTTGGAAGTGTCGGCTCTTCAAGGGTTGGGGGCAATAGTGAACACTCCCGGTCAGGGCCGGTACACCTCCTCTGCCCGGCGCGGCGGGGGTTAAGGTGGGCGCCAGCGCCCCGCGCCCCGCACCCGCCGGGATGAGCGCGCCGTCCTCACCGCCCGCCCGCCCGCTCGCGCTCGCTCGGAATCTGCACCGGGAGAAAGTGGCGGTCAGGGATGGAGCTGCTGCCATGACAACCCCGGCGGTCGGGGCCCGCGCGCGTCGGGGCTGCTCCCGGGAGGAAGGCGGCGCGGAGGCCGGGGGCGGCCGCTGAGCGGGGCGGCCGCTGAGCGGGGCGTCCGCGCGGCTCCGGTGCAGGCTGCGCTTCGCCTTCCCCAGCGAGCGAAGGAACCAGCGAAGGAGGGGCCGCCGCGGCCCACTCCTGCCCGGCCGCTGCTGCCCCGGTCGCCCTGCCCGCCCTGCCGACACCGCTGGGATCGCGGAGGCTGCAGCGTTGCTCGGGGCTCCGGCGAAGTTGACCGAGCCGCTGCGGCACGATCCCGCCTCTGGATTGCGCGAAGCGGGCCGAGCCTTCTCCTCCTTGCCCAACCCTGGCCGCCTCCTGCCAGCGCTACTTCCCCATCGGGCTATTGTTAACTGATCGTTTCTGGTGGCGAGCCTTCCTCGAAACTTAAAAAGAAAAAAGAAAGAAAGAAAAACAGAAAAAAAAAAAGACAGAAAAGTGCTGGATTTCGTTTCCCCACCCACCCCCTGGCTGGAGCTGAGGAATCGCAGCGCACGTCTGGATAGCCGGGTGAAGCCCGCCCTCATCCCCTTCCGACACCAAAGTGCTGCTTACTCCTCTCCAAAGTGCCATGTCTGAACTGTGAATGGGAAGAAGCGGCCCCTGAAACGTGCACCTGTGCGCCCGCCCGGCGCTGCCCATCCCGGCCACCTTTCTCTGGCCCCAGCAGCGAGCAGAAGCAAGTCCCCCGCCACCACCACCATCCCATCCCACATTTGGATGTCTTCCGTGGAAACTGCTTCTCCGAGGCTGGATTTGGGGGAGGAATACTAGACTTGGAGGAGTCTGCGCGCTCCTCGCTTCCCCGCGCCTCGCGGTCGCCGCTAGTTCACCGCGCAGTCCCCGAGCTCGCTCCCCACCCCACCCACTTCCTGTGCTCGCCCGGGGGGCGTGTGCGCCAGGCGGCCCGAGTTCTGGGAAGTTGTGGCCGTCGAGGATGGGGGTCTGTGGGTACCTGTTCCTGCCCTGGAAGTGCCTCGTGGTCGTGTCTCTCAGGCTGCTGTTCCTTGTACCCACAGGAGTGCCCGTGCGCAGCGGAGATGCCACCTTCCCCAAAGCGATGGACAACGTGACGGTCCGGCAGGGGGAGAGCGCCACCCTCAGGTAGGGAACTGCCATTTTACGAATTGGTGAATTGTGTGGGCTGGGGGTGAGGGGAAAGGGGGTGCGGGAGTGTGCGCCTGAGCACGCTGGGGCTAGCAGAGAGGTCGCTGGTTCCCTGGGTTGCGCGGTTCGTGGATAATGCTGGGTGCTCGGCCTGGGATGTAATATGGCAGGCATAGGGAGACGCTCTGAGGTGCGCAGTTTTCCTCAAACTGGCCTTTCTGAGTGAGGGATTTGGTCAGGGTGAGGGGTGGCTGGGTCCAGCGGTGGTGGTGATGGTGGTTGTGGTTCTGAGACTAAGTGCCAGTGGTCCTGGTGCTGTCTGTGCCTGAGCCTGGTGGCCGTGGTGACTGGAGGCCTGGCTGAGACTCAGCATGAACGTTGTTCTCTGAAGTTAATGAGTCCCAAAGGAGCTGTCTGGCTGGGTGTGAACCCAGGCCATGGGGATTTGCCAGCCAGGACTCCTGAGATCTGCAGAGTCTCTGTGTCTGGGCCTGTACTGTACTAGGGCTTTCCTAGCTGCTATGGTGCCATGAGCTGGTGGACAGAGAAAGATGCGTTCTCCTTCTCAAAGGAGGCTTTCTGAAGCCAAAGTCAGGGAGTCTGATTTGACCATGCAAAATGTCATTTAGTCTGGTGAATCCGTGTTCTTTCCATTCCTGCTGTTCACCAAAGCAGTACATATGCAAAACTCACCAGGGAACAGAAACTAGGCTTCAGTGTTATGTGGGTCTGGATTGGTTTCTGGAGCAAAGGCTTGCAGATTCTGGGGAAGGAGGAGGAGAAGAATAATCTTGGCTATGCACTTGTAAAGGAGGATGATTCTATCTTCCTGATTACCTCTCTATATGGAAACCCTTCACTCCATTTCCTGTGTGGAAGAACACAGGAGTGACTGTAATGGTAAATCTTCCTCTCTGGAAATGTTTAAGGGAGTAAGCATTGGGCGGAAAGGGGAGGGGGGGGAAAATGTTTAAGGGAGTAAGCATTGGGTGGAAAGGAGAGGGGAAGAAGTTTTAAAGCTTCATTTTACTGCTTTTCTTTTGACTTAATATGTTAGTTCTTTTCCATAAAGTTTTCAAAACTGGGCAATGGAATAGGCCACAGAGCACATGACAATATTCTCATTCTTTGAATATGAAGATTCTTCGGATGACAAGATTGTAGTTGGTATCTATGGTTTTTGTCCTCTGGTTACTGTTCTTGTCAGCTGACATTGGATGAGTTTGTGACCTGTATACTTGAGTCCTATAGGAAACAAAATTAGAAAGGGAGCATTGGAGAGACAGAGTTGGACTATGAGGACACTGCATCCCCAAAGTGTGACTTAACTGAGCTACATGATGTTGCAAGTATCCCAAGATCCTTTATATTTGAGTGTCAACCCTCAGGGCCTTGCTGAACTAGTCACTGGTCCAGGAAGTTCACCTTTTCAACTTAGCTCTTTAAAGACTAATTTAGGCTAAGGTAAAACATCTAATTGTCCCTTCTTCAGAATGACTATGCATCTGCTTTTATACAGGGATCTCATGGGAGCTGCAAGTATGCAGCGATTTCAGACTACTTACACAGAAAAACAGAAACGAACCTCTAAAGTAATATGGTCAAAGAAATTGAATGTTCTCTGGATGCCTCCTTTGTCCCTAACCCTTGACTACAGGAAGCCCACCAAGGACAATGTAGAGGCTTTCTCAAGTGGAGAATATTTTAGACAAGAATAGATTTTTCCACCCAAGGAGAAGTAGAAGTTGGTTATCTCTGCAGAGATTTGAGATAAATAAATAGTAAATGGAACTTGACAGGGACTCTCGCATTATAGGGAAAATATGAGGAAAGATTAGCTACTATCTGGTCTCCAAAAGAAAGCACCCCCCCCCCCCGCCAGGCTCATGAGAAACTGGACATTTCTGGATGAGTTCAGCAGATTCTGAGCCATGGGACAGGCCTGGACTTGGAGCAGCTTCTTTTTCAGAACTTATTATTGTGTACTAGCTAGCTTCTCTTCCTTTATCCTTCCTTCCATGCTTCCTATTTTTCCCTCACTCTGGGGTTCCTTTCCATGACTTTTGGACAATGTTTGTATATATTTTCATGTGTGTGTTTCATACAGCAGTTTTGTTAGAGTAGAGATGGAGGAATGAGATTTTGTTGGGCTTCTGTTCTAGACTCTAGAATTGACCTCAGTCCAGCCATGCATAGAAACACCCTCCCAAGACACCTCCTGACATTTGGTGTCAGCAGCCTAAGGGTTTGAATGTCTTCCTTATATGCAGAAGAAGACCATCTCAGTGGAGAAAGCCCTATAGGACATTCTAATTGACACCAGCTGTTGTCCAAAGCCTGATTTAGGATGTGAAGAGCTCCAGGTATAACAGGCAACCTGTGTATAAGGCATTCATGCCTGTGGGGTAGTCTCCTTGTTCTTCTTAGACTGTTATAGAACAAGGAAAGGATGCACTGGTTGGGGTCCACTTTGGTGAAGTGGAGGCCTTAAACTAAAATTAAAAGTGGTACATAATGTATGTGCAGGCAGGCCAATTAGAATTTCAGCATGCATTTTGTGTGCATAAAAATCACTGGAATTTGCACATCACATGATGCTACATTGCAACAATCCAGTCTTTATGCCTCTGGGCTATCTTATTTTTTTTCTTATTGTGTGTGGAAGGCAGGTTTTTCATCCTCCTCCTTCCTAACTTCTCTCCTCCCCCCTCCTTCCTAACTTCCTCCTCCCTCTCTTTGTTGCCTAATGATGTATGCATAACCAATATAAGAAACTATAACTTGTAAAAGCCTGAGCACCTCTGCTTTGGCCTAGATGACCCTAAATCACCATGCCGTGAGGTTGTAGTTTTCTTAGTAACCAGCAGAGGCCCTTTTGCTCTAGCTTCATTTATTCTGCTTTGTTCTTACCAGTTTCATTTCTTTGAGGATCTTTTTTAGGCCCCAAAGAATAAATGACTTGGTAGCTGACTCTAAATTAAGGGAACTTTTAAAGAATGCCTTATTTTATCCAGGTTGCTCATATATATATATATATATGATCTTTGTTGGAGATACAAGGGAATCTTTCACCTAACATAGCTTTCACAATCAGAAAAGAAATGCAAATATTTTGCAACCTTCCACCATTTCTCCCCTCTTGCGGTTATTCTATGACTATATATGTATATGCACATATATACACACATATATACATATATACAGACATTTTTGTGCACATACGCATACATATGCACACATATGCACACATATGCATATAGAATATGTATATATATATACACTAGGGTTTTGAACGAACTAGGGTTTTGGACTTTGTGCTAACTTATCTGTCTTGCTTATCTGGCACATTACTATTTGAGCTATGCTTCCAACCCTGCCTTTTGCTGTTTTTCTGGAGATGGTGTCTTAGTGAACTTTTCTGATTAGGCTGGCTTTGAACTATGATTTTCTAGATTGTAGCTTCCTGAGTGGATAGGATTACTGATATATACCTCTGGCACCTGGCTCTATATGCATATTTTCAAGAAACAAAATATGAAAACAGTTAAGAATTATTTAGGGCTCATTATGTGTTAGGGAGTATTATATCTGGACTATGTAAGGATTCATGAATGTATAAGTTATTTATATAAGATTTTGTATATGATTTATAATGATCCACATATAGTATCCTACTCATCACTAATCACATAGTATTATCATTTAACTCTAATACTATGTTACAGTTGGTATTAATAGCCCCATTTTAGAGAGGAGTCAATGGAGGCATAATGAATTCATATCACCTCATTGAAGTAGCACAAATAAAGCAGCTTTGAAGCTAGATTAAATGCTAATAATAATGTTAACAAGATGAAAGTTTCTATTTTTATGGGCATATTATTATTTAACATTTTATATACATAGTAACTTTTAAGTCCCCAACTTTCTGAAATAAGCTTAATTATTACTCATTTTTTAGATGAAGTAGCTGAGGTCTAGAGAGGAAAATTTAGACAAGTGCAATTGGCAAGGCTAGAGTTCCAGTTCCCTCTGCTTGATTTTGCACTCCAAGATAACTCAGAACCCACTGTTCTGTGTTCCCCTAATTCCTCAGTGGTACTCAAATTGAAATATTTAACTCTGCCTTTCTTGGTGTGGCCTGGGAGAAGATCTTACAGAGTGAAGATCATCCCTTGCCCTGTCATGAGCCCTGTATACTGGCAGGTGTTTACTGAACAGGTGACTGAAAACAAATTAAAAGTCTCCCCCACTGTATGTTCAGTTGAACTCCTTACCACATTTCTCTGTCTCTTTATTTTGCAATTCAACTGTGGTCACCCAATGACAATGAATGGAGTGGTTCTTTCAGAAAGGGCACTGGGCTGGGGGTTGTGGCATGGCAAGGCAGGGGGTATGGAATTGTGCCCACCTCTAAAAGCTAGGCTGTGGACAGGAAGATAATCAAGATGGTGAGGCCAAGTGTGTTCATTAATGCATGGGTGGTCTACAGTTACTATGCATGGCCTGAGCACTCTTGGTGGTCGAGTTTCTGTGGGCAGGAATTTGTCCTTGTTGGAAGGAAAGGATAAGCTACTGTAAGCTACTGTGTGTGAGAGACTAAGGTAGAGACCTTCATTAAGTGTTGGCCCCATTAGTCAGTAATTCTGCTTAATACATTTCATGTCTCTGAGATTCCCTAAATAAGAAAGGGGATTATTTCCTGTATGCTACATGAATCGAGAGCTGAACTCTTCCTTCTGCCATGTGTCTAGACAGTAGGCTCTGCTACCGAACTGAATTTTTCTAAGATGAGTTAAAAATAAAAGAAGTCTTGAAATACATGTGAGATGAAGGCTGAGCCTTGATCTAGCACCCATGGAATAGCAGAGAATTTGATGGTCTTAGACTTGTATGTACCCACAGAGACTTCTTCAGATTTAGGAAGTTGTGTGTCTACACATAAAGGACTTTCTTTCAATTTTTAATTTTTGTTGGTCATGGGGATTGAACTCAGGGCCCGAGTACTGTTCTTGAGCTTTTTTCCTCAAGCCTACAGTGCCATTTTGAGCTACACTGCCACTTCTGGTTTTCCGATGGTTAACTGGAAATAAGTGTCTCATAGATTTTCCTGCTGGATCTGGCTTTGAACCATGATTCTCAGATCTCAACCTCTTGAGTAGCTAGGATTACAGTTGTAAGCAACCAGCACCTGGCAGCATTCATTTTCTCTGCAAAGGAATTGCTAGTTGTGCAGTGCTCCAAGGCCTCTGGAGAGTAGCGTTATGCTTGCTTTACATTTACACTCCAATACTGAACATACGAATTGAGCCAGGCTATTTGCCAATAGAATCTGACTGGCCATCTCCCACCTTTCATTTCCCTTTGCTCTGCTTCAGACCTTCTGGTCTTCTTTCTGTTACATAACCTAGTAAACTTATTTCAGCTACAGTCTTTTATCTCATCATTCCTACTGCTAGAAATCCCCTTACCCCAAATGATCCCATAGAGTTATATCTTGTTTGGCTCAAACTCAAATGGAACCTCCCCACTGAGGCCTTTTCTGACACCCAACTCAAAATAACCAACTAACACTTCCTTTATAATACACCAAATGCACATAATCTATTGAATTCGTGTCTTTGTATTCAGTAGGCAGATGGGTCATATTGGCTATCCATGACTTCATATCTGTACCATGATACATGCCAGGTCACTTCCCTATTGAGTCCTTTAGCATCTGAGGCTATTTTACACCCTGCTGATATGTTCAGCCTCCTGTAGACCTTAGGGAAATTAGCTTCTTCAACATGAGGAAGGGCATAGAAAAGCATCTCTCTGCCTATCCTTCTTTCTTTATATTTTTAGAATCCCTTGGCAGCTGTTGCCTCATGATGGAACTATTGATCTGTTGTTTACTGGTTCACTCCTTCCGAATAATAATGCTATTTAGGACTTATGAGCAGGTCTGGCTTCCTGGGCCCCTCCCGGAGTTGTCCACGGTGCCCTCACCTAGGGGCATTGCCAAGTCTCCAGCTGGTGGCCTGTGGCTCTAAGGAGCATTGGCAGATGGGTCTAGGGAGGGAGGCTTCTGGGAGCACACTGAGCCTGTTGAGGAGCCAAAAGCTAAAATGGGAAAACTAAAAACTCAACCAACCATGGGGAAGAAGGAACAGGAGTATTCCAGTTGTCATTGGAACCCGGAGTTGGGTATAGAGGGGCAGCTCAGGTCTTAGCTTTCCTATTATATTATATTATGCTATATTATAGGTGCTTTGTGGACATGTGTCATCTTTCTTCCTCCTTTAAGAGCAACACATTTTGGAGTTTGAAAGGATTGTAGGGAGTAGGAAATCTGACTATCTAGCTTTGAATTTAGTGAGGGTAGTCATCATCATCTGTCTTGCACAAAGGTACATTTTGGGAAGGTGAGAGAGGTTGACATCTAGAAGACAATCCATCATCTGGCTGTGAGTTGTCAGTGAATTTGGAGATGCACGTTTTTGAATGAAGGCTAGCATTTCCCCTACTAAGTGTAAAGATCCTGCTGGTAGATGTGGTGTTGCCCATGGAATGATCTGGAAAGGATGACCATGTTCTCTCCTCACTGTTGCTTTAATCCAAGGCAGAGCCTGCATTCTTTCACTACAGCTCTGACTGCGTAGGGGACAATCATGTCTACTGAATGCCAGACCTGTGCGGAGCTCTTTTACTGGCAGAATCTCATTTACTCCTTGTAGATACTCCCTGAGGGGTAGCTGTCAGGAACCAAAGTGAGACTTTCTTTTGGATTTCAGACTTTGATGGTGGTGGAGCCTGGGATACAGAATCACTCATGTCTGATTTTTTATTTCCTTGTCCCAGGGCTTGCACTCATGCCTGGGCATTTTCCCTGAGCTTTTTTGCTCAAGGCTAATGCTCTTCAACTTGAGCCACAGCACTATTTCTGCCTGTTTTTTGGTTAGTTGAGATAAGAGTCTCACTGAGCTGGCTTTGAATCAAGATCCTCAGATCTCAGCCTCCTGAGTAGCTATGGTTAATCATCTTCCATTACTAACAGAACGTGGTTCATGTCCTGATTTTTAAGCCCTTTATACCAGAGAACTAGTCTCTCTCTCTCTCTCTCTCTCTCTCTCATCAATCTTCCTGCATTGGCTCATTTCTTTCCTTATGAGGACCTAGTGAATGTGGTCTTTCTCCTATGATCCTGCACAAGAAGTTCAATTCTTGAAGTGTTTTAGGGAGGGGAAAGGAGGATAGAGGGAACGTTTTATATAGTTGGTAGTTTCTGTAGAGACAGACAGAGAGACCCAGAGATCCAGCTTACCTCTCCAGGCTCCTTTTCAAGGCCTCCCAGGACCACCCTGTTTTTGTTTTTATTTTCAGAGGAAGACAAACTCCTGTTCTTCTGTCAGCTTTTGGCTTCAAGTATCAGCAATTTCGAACATTTTCTCTGATGAAGGATTGAACAAATATGGGTGGAAACAATTCTATTAGAATTCCACAGCAATGTGTCTCTATGACATTACCATGGGGCAGAATGAGTTTGGGGTCTGGACCTATTTGTTTTCTTCTTTATCTTTTTGTTATTAGCTATATTTGACATTTATATCTCTTCTGAGGTATATTTAAAACAATGTCCATAGCATATATGTTATTTGGGGTTAAAATCTACATAAAGATCATTTTATTTCCTTATGCACAGGTTGATGGATATTCACTGTATAATATATAACCAACAAAACAGTATCATCAACGCATCAGAAATGGTTAAATAATACCAATTTTAGGAAACTTTGGTTTACTGGGTTTAGAGTGCAATTTCAAACTGCATATATAAGTCAAAGGGAGTGAAATTGAGATGTTTAAGGGGAGTACAATGAGAGGAGGCAGAGGTCTTTGAGCAGTGAGGCTTTATTGACTTGTATTGCAGCAGGAATTTGTGGGAAGACAGCGGGTACGCATGGTGGAATATGAACTGGAAGCTAGGAACTCAGTAACGCTGGCTTAAGCATATTCTCTTTGTATGATAGCAAGCGAAAAATGTTAATCTTGCTGGAAGAAGTACAGAGTTATTATATCCCTTGAAGTGTTGCTTTGGGTTAAAGTGAAGCAGTAGACACAGCCTAATGCACAGCTATAGTCACATCCCCCCCCCCATATATAAGTGAAATGAACATTCATATATCCATGCATATACACATGCACTTGTACATATATGTATATATGTGATATACATATGTACATACACGTACAAATATACACATATCCATGTTGCCACAGTTTGAGAGATATACTTTGCTTCTGAAGGAGACCTATAAAGAGAGAAATCCCTCTAAGTTCACCTGTTATTGCTTGTTTTTTGGGGGGTATTTTTTTCCCCAATCATGGGGCTCGAACTCAGGGCCTGGGTGTTATATGTTCACTTTTGTGCTCAAGGCCAATGCTTTACCACAGCTACACTTCCAGTATTTTGGTGGTTGATTGGAGAGGAGAGCCTCATGGATTTTCATGCCCTGGCTGGATTTGAATCATAATCCTCACATCTCAGCCTCCTGAGTAGCTAGGATTATAGGTGTGATCCATCAGAGCTCAGTTTCTTGTATGTAGTTCTTTGTGCACGCATGTGCATACACACACACATGAGCTTGCATCGATGTAGCTAATTAGATTGTAAGAATCATCTTCAGTTCAAACAATTGCTTGATATATTTTATTTTTGAGAGAGAGTGAGAAAAAATATTTTTCCTAATATGATTGTTGCATAGAAAGTTGTGAGAGTTCACAGCTCAAGATGAATTCCCAACAGAAAAAGCCATACAGAGCATTCTGTGCTGCAGGTTTTCTAGAATCCATGTGTTGATTTTGTTAGGAGGCAGGCCCAGAGCTTGCATGGTAATAGCAAAGAAGGGCAAAGGCCTCCTGCATTTGGCATTTCCTTTTGGGGAAGTCTATCCCTCTGGCATTAGAAACTTACCTCAGAGTTCACCAAAGGGACCAGAGTAAGTTCTTTCTACATTTTTTGGGGTGCAGATCCTGGGGCTTGAACTCAGGGTCTTCATGCTGTCCCTGAGTTTCTTTTATTGGGGGGGGGGTCCAGTCGTGGGGCCTGAACTCTGGGCCTGGGCGCTGTCCCTCAGCTCTTCAGCTCAAGGCTAGCGCTCTACCGCTTGAGCCACAGCGCCACTTCCGGCTTTTTTTTTCTTTTTGCTTATGTGGTGCTGAGGAATCGAACCCAGGGCCTCAGGCATGCAAGGCAAGTGCTCTACCACTGAGCCACCTTCCCAGCCCCGTCCCTGAGTTTCTTTTGCTCAAAGATAGCACTCTACCACTTGAGACACAGTGCCACTTCCAGATTTTTCTGAGTAGTTTATTGGAGATAAGAGTCTCAAGGACTTCTCTCCCTGGGCTGGCTTTGCCTCAGATCTGAGTAGCTAGGATTCCAGGCATGAGCCACCAGCATCTGGAAAAGTTCTTTCTACTTTAACCCAATACAAATGATTTCAATTAGCTTAAATATAGTGAACTATTATATCTACCAATGTGAATGTTTCATGATCTGTGTTTCCCAAATCATTCACTCATATGGTTATTTGAGTGTATTTGGGAGTGCCTGGTCAATGTGCTTTCTTGTCAGAATGAAATATTTTGGCTTAGAAAGCTTTTGGGGGCTGAATTACGTTTCATAAAATGAACATGTGAATTAATACTACAACAATCTTGCTGATGGATTTAAAACAGAAACTAATAGAATTTTTAATGAAAACAGAATCAACCAACAGACAGATGGAAAATCACAAAACTGAAATCAGCTTAAGAAAAAGCATTATTGGCCCTGTGGATACAAAGGAAGGTGTGGTTGTATGGAAATAATTGCTTGATCTCCCCTGGTTTTGAGACAGGCTGTAATATAGTACATGAATGGAACAATTCTCTCTCACTCAGAATAATCATCTTTTGACAAATTTGCTCATCAGAAACACTCAGTCTAAAATAATTCTAACCCATCAGAACCCGTGCATGAGAAAGAGAATGTATGCAAATTATTTATTTTTTAATTCATTGCACTTATTAAGAATACTCTGGGGTGGTGGATTGGCATGTACCCTTTCTCTTCAACAAAAGAGCTAACTAAACAAATAAGAGAGGTGCTGAAGTCCTAACTTCTTGTACCACATATTGTGACCCTATATGGGAATAGGATCATTGCAGATATACAGTTTGAATATCCCTATTTTAAAATGCCTGACACTCAAGTTTCAGATTTTGGATTAAAAAATTGGAATACTGGCAGGTAGGTAATAAGGTATTTTAGATATGGGAGACAATTTTAAACATGGAACTCATTTATCTTGTGTATGCAACTTACACATGTAACCTGAAAGTAATTTCATATGTTAGTAATTATTTGTCAGAAACAAAGTTCCATGCTGTGGAATTTTCCACTTGTGCTGTCATGTTGTATCATGTTGGCATTCACAAAGTTGGATTTAAGAGTTTTACAGACTTAGGTCTTTTGAGACAGAGTCATAATAAAACATAGTTACTCCCTGATCTGTGTGAAACCTGTTTCCTTATGAAAAGGTGGTGGTGTGGAGGTGTTGAGGAGGAGAATTGCATGTGAAAATGGAGGCAGAGGTTGAAGTGATGTGCCTAAAGGCTAAGGGACACTAAAGGTTACTAGCAAACAACCAGAAGTTAGGAAAAGATCAGGGAGAAACCTTCTACAGGTTTCAGAAAGTATTTGGATTTGCCAACACATTGATTTCAAATGTCATTTTCCAGAACTGTGAAGTTAGAATTTCTGTTGTTCAAAGCTATCCAGTATTGCTACTCTGTTATAACCACCCTAGGAAATTGATTCATTTGAGTATTTTAAGGAGAGACCATCTATCTATCTATCTATCTATCTATCTATCTATCTATCTATCTATCTATCTGTCTGTCTGTCTGTCTGTCTGTCTGTCTGTCTGTCTGTCTGTCTGTCTGTCTGCTCTCTGTCTCTCTCTCTGTCTGTCTACCTATCTATCCTCTGTCTGTCCATTCGTCCAATTACTCAGTCCCCAAACCTAGAAAGTATTTTATTTTTATCCTCTATACTGCATCTAATCCATATTTAAACTCCATTTATCTTTACTTTTAAGATATATCCTGAATCAGACCACTTTCACCATCTTGAACATATGCTCCCTCCCGACCCTCATTTAAAATTGCCATCCTCTTTACTGATCTATTCTGGCATTCTTTTATCTGATCTTTCTGTTTCCATTCCTGCTTTCCCAGAGTCTATTTTCCATCCAGTCACTCTAGTTATCATTTAAGAACATTAAATCAGACTTCATGACTGTCTGGTCAAATCCCTACAGTGGCTTGCGGTTATATTCAGAATGAAATGCAAACACATCAGCCATGTGAAGAGGCTTTTTAATAACTTGGTGTCTATCTACCCTTCCTGTCCTGGTTGTCCCCCAGTTTGGATGCAGTTCACAGAACTTTCACGTTGTTCCTGGAACTCGCTAAGTCCATCCTGCTGTTACAATAACCTGTGGCTAGACTCTTCATGGAAACCATGCGTCTGTCCCAATGTCCATTTTTTCCCCTCAAAAAATGCTCCCCAGGCTAAGCTGTCCACTGCAGCCATGTCTAGCCCAGCACCATTCAATTTCTTCACCTAGCTATAATTGCCTTCATAGCCCTTAAGACTTAGAAAAGTCTGTTATTTATTTATCTGTTACTTATTTATTACTTCTTCTCCTAAAATACAAGATCCACCAGGCCATTGAGTTTATTGCTCTCATTTATAGAGAATAAATTACTGCTGGAAGCATGGGATATATGAAGGGATATTTGTTGAGTGAATGAAACATTTATTAGGAATAATCATAGGCTATTAATAGTGAAAATTGTTTATCTTTTACTAGAAACAGGGAAGTCTGTACTAGCACAGGCTTGAGTTTTATTAAAGTACACAAATGGGAGAGGAGTTGGTGGTGGGTAAGAGCTGGTGTTGGGTTTGTCTGCTAGGTCATAGTGGAGGAAATTGCGGGGGCAGCATAACACACTTCATAAAGTTGGCACGTGTGGAATCTAAAGGCCCTTTAAATATCCACTTTCACAAGAGGTTTTATAGAAAATCTAATAAACACTAGAATATAAGGATTAGTTTTTAGCTCAAGGCCTACAAACTCGGGCTGGGGAAGAGAAGGAAATGACAGAACACTGACTGTGAGCCTGAAATTTCACAATTTTTTCATTGTCTGTTATTTGATTTTTAAAACTTTTCTTTCTTAAGGAAATCTTACCTTAGGGCAGTAAAGATAATAGCTAAGTGCAGAGCTGTCCAGGTTCACAGCTTCTTGGTGAGTGAACGTGGGCACGTTGGCTCACCTCACTGTGCCAGAATTTATCACCATTTACAGGGGTCTTGTAATAAGAGAACCGAGTCATCAGTGGAGTGTCTGGAATTTATTCATGCCCAATGTTACTGATAGGACTGAGGGAGGTGTCCAGTCTGAACTGAGCCTGGAAGTCCCTTGCATGTGGGGATAGTGAGATCCTTACACATAACCATAGTTCACGATATGGGAACTGGCCCAGGATGTATAGTGCTAGGGTTGGGTCTGATGTTGGTGCATTCTGTAGCTACATGGACATTGTGGTGGTCGGATAGCTTTAGAAACATCTCAGCAAGGTTTCTAGGAGCCTTGATCTAGGTGTGGAATGTGATGGAGGTCAAGGTCTAGGAACCAACTCTCCTGGGTTTTGGTCCCAGCTGTCTCACAACTCACCATGAAAGACTGCTAAGAAAATGGATGAGCCTAAGCCTCAGTTTTCTCTTCTCTCTGGGATGAAACAAGACCCTGTCCTATCTGAGTTCATTGGTTCATTGCTGTAATGAGTGTGTGTGTGTGTGTGTGTGTGTGTGTGTGTGTGTGTGTGTGTATGTTCAGGTTGTAGTGCTTGAAGTCAGAACTTGAGTGCTGTTGAGCTCTTGTGCTCAAGGCTAGTGCTTTACCACTTGAGCCACAGTTCTACTTCTTGCTTTTTTTGGTAGTTCATTGGAGATAAGGGTCTTGTGGACTTTCCTGCCTGGATTGGCAGGAAATACAATCCTCTGATCTCAGCCCCCTGAGTAGCTAGGACAGGTTCTGGCTATAGAAGCATTTTATTTCCCAAATTTAAACACTTATTAAAATTTCTTGGCAAGACTTTTAGTGATTTTTGCATGTGTCTGAAAGTGAGAATCTTGGCCTTTTCAAACTGAAGTCTCAAATGTTTGATTTTTTCTATTGCTTGACTCTTTACATCTCTGGACAAGTAAAACGTCTGCTTTACTACACAAGTCTGTGAAAACCAGTGACAAAGAAAAGTTTTACCTTGAAGCAAATTAGCACATCTCCATAATGGCTATGACTGAGACATACTGTAATTAGTGAGAATATCTCTTAGATGACAAATGGCTCGTTAATGACTGAAAGTTTCTTATTTAGTGTAACCTTTTTTTGTTGGAGATATTCTAACACTCATTGTTCACACTGACACTTAGGAGAGACAGAAGGGATGGTTTATAGGCTTGTTCTCAAAAAGGTTGATAGCAGATTGTGGAAGAGCAATCATGTATTGGGAAGAGTCAGTCACATGTGAGGCTGAATGAGAAAGGGTATGGAAAAGAGGGGGTGAGGAAAGTTACAGTACTTGGAAAGTCTGCAGGGAAAGGAAGCAGTGTTGAGGGTTGTTGAGATGAATGATAGAAGATTCTAGCATTTCCCAATTCAGGGTCAAGGGTTTTGTCTTCATTTCCTGCTTTCTCAATGTGTTGTGTAGAACGCATTACATACTTGATGAGGAAATCAGTGAAAAGTCATAGATTGCTTTAGTGCTCTTATTAAATGTGCCCAATTCCTCTCTCATAGAGCAAATTTTCTTTCTTCCTCTTCCTTCCTTCCTTCCTTCACTCTTCCCTTACCTTCTCTTTCTTTCCTTCCTTCCTTCCTTCTTTCCTTCATTCCTTCCTTCCTTTCTTCCTCCTCTCTTTCTTTCTGTGCTGGTACTGGGTTTTGAATTCTTGCTTAGCTTTTACACTCATGGCTGGTGCTCTGTCACTTGAATCACACCTTTACTTCTGGAATTTTGCTGGTTAATTGGAGATAAGAGTCTCTCAGACATATCTGTTCAAGGTAGCTTCAAACTGAGATATTTAGATGTCAGACTTCTGAGTAGCTAGGATTAGAAACATCAGTTACTGTGGCCAGACAATAAAGCTATATTATTTTATTTTTAATTTTTTTTAAGTAAGGAGAAACCAGAGTTACACTCATTCATATGAGAAACAAGTATCTTCTCCGGGTGTGAAAAGTGTACAGAACATTTTAGACGGGAGACCTTTCTTTCCTCCAGGCCCTTAAACTGGTTTATGCCAGCACTTGTTTGGATAAAGAGTGTACATGAATTGTGGTAATCCAGTGTCTCAGTGATCTTGAGTGCTATACACCATGTACAATTATACTTAGTAGGGACCAGATGGGAGAAAATGAGTAAGTAAACAAACGGAGCATCATGTGATGGAAAGACTCGATAGAAAGTAGAATACAGTAAGGGACAGAGTCTGCCATATAGGGAAGGGTAGGGGCTTGTGGGTTGGCCAGCATTATTATTTTTCAAATAATTTTTTTTATTGAGGTTAAGTGATTACATAAATTTCACAGTATTGTGGGATAGTGATACTTAGTTAAAGTCACAAACACATTTTAATCTTCACCAGGCAAATTGTCATTATCTTGGTCTATAACGTTTGTGAATTCTATCGACTTTGACAATACAACTATTTTTTCCAAATCAGGTGATATGTATATTTCTTTCCTTTTGCTTAGTGTAGGCTTTTCTCTCCTTCCCTCTCATTCCCTCCCTCCCATCACTGCCCTTGAGTTGCTTAATTCATTCATCAATGTCCAGTGCAGTTGATGGGTCCCTCTGTTGTATTTTTACCCTGTATCGCCCTGATTCTGGGCCCTTCCTCCTAGCTTCCCTCAGATTTGGCCAGAATTATTAACAATTGAGGAGAGCTATTGAAGCCATGTATTATGCAGAATGCTTTCCAAATATGAAGAGCTAGTTGGAGGAGAGGCAAGAGAGAGGAAATAATGAAAGGATGGAGCAAGTAGTCAGCAGAGAAACAGCAGTCTGGTTGGAACAAGAAGTTCTGGGGTTCTATTATGCAGTAGGGGAACTGTAGAAAACAACTAGCTACTATATATTTCAGAATGTTATGGGAAAAGATTTTGAATGTGTTTACTATTAAGAAATGGAAAATGAGTATGTAGATATGTTTAGCTGACTTTAACATTACACAGTGTATACATATACCAAAATATCATATGGCTCCCTACTGAGGCATGTAATTCATATGGTTTTATGAATCAGTTAAAATAAATTTAATTAAGCCAGGCACTGGTGGCTCAGGCCTATAATACTAGCTATTCAGGGCACTGAGATATGAAAGTCAGGGTTTTAAGACAGCCTAGGCAAGAAAGACCATGAGACTCTTATCTCCAATTAAATACCAAAAAGCCAAAAGTAGAGATGTGGCTTAAGTGGCAATATAAGCTCTGAATGAAAAAGCTAAGGAACAGTACCCAGACCTTGATTTCAAACCTCAGTACTAGGACAAATAAAAATAAATACATTTAATGGACAAAAGAGAGATTTTGGGAGTCTTGAGCATCTCGGAAAATGATTATAATGTAGAAGGTAAAGAGTGGGTGCCATTGGAGCATAGGGGAATTAATGACAATCCCAAATAAACACATCACCTTCTCACGTCCATATCAATTTAATCCTTTCTATGTAGATGTCTGAAAGTGACCTGGTAGATACGGTATTGTCTGTCCTGGTTTTGTGGTTTGGGAAAGTCCATATCTTATGCCTTGACCCTCCTAAAGCCACCAGTGTTTACATTTCTGTTGCCTCTCTCTCTCCTTCCTCCTCTTCTCCCTCTCCACCTCCTTCTTTCTTTACCTCCCTCTCCTCTCATGACTCAGGTAGGATCTCCTATGGAATTTTGCCAATGGGATAGCTTCAGACTTGAATCTTCTACCTACAGCCTCCTGTGTAGTTGGGACCTCCATAATTGGCTTGGCAGTTGAGATGGGGAGCTCACTGAGTTTTTCCTGGAGCTAGCCTTGAACTGTGCTTCTCATGATCTCTGCCACCTGAGTAGCTCAGATTACCGGCTGCACTACCTTGCCTGAGTCTTTCTCTAACCGACCAGTCTTCTTTCCCTTTTTATTGTCGTTTTCATGTGCCTTGTTTGAACATTGCAAACACTTAAAGGATGCATTATATTCAATTTGATCTTTTACCTGTTGCCATTGCAGGATATTACATTGTGAAATAAGCCAGCATTTTATGAGCCTGTGTGAATGTCCATGTAGGTACAAGCAGACACCTATTGGGAATTAATGGACTCATAGAAATCAGAGATGGATTAGACCTAATGAGGTGTTCTGAAGAATTATTTAGCACATATTTCATATCTCTTTTCAGTAATCAAATCTGTGCACCGTGTTTGCTATAGAAGTGAAGTTTTTTACTTTTATCATGCATACGATCATCTTTGTTTATGTCTGGAAATTTTACACTGCATTCCTAAACAATTTTTCAGAGATTTATTAAGAATTCAGTCTGACATTTCCTTGCCCCTGGGGTTACCTTTGGTTCTGAAAAGGTAGTTCCTTTGCTGGTCACCATAAATATAGAATTAGTAGATGTAGATCAGGCTCGAAGGACCACACAAGATGCAGAACTACCCAGAGAGTGTGTGCTGGAGTCATCAGACACAAAATCCTACCCTTTCTCATTTCATTCCAGACTTTGAGAAACAGGCCTGATACTGAGTTTTCTTTATTTTCTGCGTAACCTGTAATCTGCCTATATTAGACGTCTTGTCATAGCTGGGTGACAGGTGTGTACCACTACATCCAGCTTTGTTTGTGGAGACAGAGCTCCATGAACTTTTCTGCCCAGGATAGCCTAGACCTTTGATCCTCCTGATCTCAGCCTCCTGTATAGGTAGGATTACAGGTGTGAGCCCCTGGCCCTAGCTACACTTTATTGTATTACCTGTGAATGGAACTAAACCATACCATAGGCCTGCCTTACCTGTGTTTGCAACTTCTTCAGTATGATACCTTGAAAATATTTAGGTGGAAAATCCACAAATAAGGCCATTATACATGTTAACTGGCATGTCATTATGAACTTTGTGATGAAATCTTTCCTTGACCTACTCCACTCCACTCCAGAGGTGAATCATCCCTTTGTCCAATGCAGCCATAGGGTATATGCCCTGTCGATATACCTGCCCATCAATTTCTTAGTACCTATTTTGATTATTAGATAGACTGTCCTAACATCATGGTGCTTGTGCTGAAGTAACCCTTAATTCTCTTGACATTAGCCTCAAAGCACAAGAGCAGTGATGTTGGGAATTTGGATATGGCAAAGACAAGATCTGAGGTGCTTTCTTAGAGAATCACTGTGCATCTTCAAAGAGAGTAGGGTGTGGACAGCAAAGTAAGATGTTTTGAGAGAGACACATTCACATAACATTATAACATAGTATATTGTTACAAATGTTATATTTTATTTTAAACTATTGTTATTAATCTCCTACTTGCCTAATTTGTAAATAAGACTATAATTGGCATTTATATGTAGGAAAAAGACATAACGTATATAGTATAACTATATATCGTCTATCTCTTTGCCTCTATCCATTTATTTTTCCATCCATCCAAATAAACCCTCCCCCCTACACACACACACCACTAGCTGTCATTTTGGATATCCAGTTGTGGTCCTGGAATAGATTTCCTAGGGATAAGGGAAATTAATGCATTCTCACACTTACCTGGCAGAATTGTAAAGTGTTGTTGATGATGATAATAATGGCAACAAAAACAAAATCAGCAGCAGCAGCATTTAATGAGAAGCTATCATTACATGGTAAATACTTTCATGGGTCATCTTATTTAATAATCATAATTATTTATAATAATTATATAAAATAACATGTAAACTCTCAAAAGAGTTGCCTGACATCTATTAGTATTAAACATGTCATTTTATATCATAAATCAAGTAAATTATCAAAAGCAGAAGCTAAAACTACTCACTGTCAATGGAAGACGAGGAAAGATGGTTTTCCCTTCATGTGTCTGTAATCTGGCTCTTGGAGAAGTTCCAGGCACAAGGCCTCTTCTGTCACTTTGGTCTTGTTCCACTGCAAGCATGCCCTTCCAGTATGAAAATACCCCTGCCCCTCCTCAGCTTGCTTAGCCTAGGTATTTCCCACAGCCTTCTCCACACTCCTCTTTTTTTTCTTCCCACTGAAACCCAGGTGCATGGAAATCTTGCAGGCAGCATCAACCTCACCCTTCTTTGAACTTTCAGTAGGTACACTCCTCTTACTCTCTCCCGCTCCCTCTCTGTTGTTTCTTAACCATTCAATTATGTATTCAGGAGAGATTTGACTGACATCTGCTAGGTGGAAAACACTGTTCCAACCCCAAAATAGGAAACCAACAAGCATCCATATAATATCAAATCAGGTAGTGAAGGCTACACTCAAGAGGAAAGCAATCCTGTGAGGTAGGGGGAAATGAGGAAGTACTCTGGTTTGAAAAGCATTGGTTAGGATGCTTGCCTGCTTTCCTTCCTTCCTTCCTTCTCTTCCAGCCTTTCCTTTTTTCTCTCTCTATTCCCTTCCCTTTGTTCCTCCATCTCTATTTTCCTTTTTCTTTCTTCCCTTCATCTCCCTTCCTTCCTCTATCTTCCTCTCTCTTCCTCCCTCTTTTCCTTTGTTAATTCCTTCCTTCCTTCCTACCTTCCTTCCTTCCTTCTTCCCTTCCTTCCTTCCTCCCTCCCTTCCTTCCTTTTCTCCCTCTCCCTCTCTCCCTCCTTCCCTTTTCTTTTTTCTTTTTTTTTGTCGGTCGTGGGGCTTGAACTCTGGGCCTGGGCGCTGTCCCTCAGCTCTTCAGCTCAAGGAGAGCGCTCTACCACTTGAGCTACAGCGCCACTTCCGGTTTTCTGGTGGTTTATTGGAAATAGGAGTCTCACGGTCTCTCCTGCCCGGGCTGGCTTTGAACCGTGATCCTGAGATCTCAGCCTCCTGAGTAGCTAGGATTACAGGCGTGAACCACCAGCGCCCGGCTTTTTTTCCTTTTTTTGTTGGTATTACTGGAGTTTGACCTCAGTAATTTGTGTCTGCTCGACAAGTGCTCTATGACTTGAACCATGCTTCTATTTTTCTTAGGTTCTTTTATTAATCTGTCTATTTGTTCATTTCTGTTTATTATTAACCATATATATATACATACATACATATATATATATAGTTGGTCATGGGGTTTGAACTCTGGGCTTGGGTGTTGTCCGTGCGCTCTTCAGCTCAAGGCGAGTGCTCTACCACTTGAGCCCCAGTGCACTTCCAGTTTTCTAGTGGTTTACTGGAGATAAGAGTCTCATGGACTTTCCTTCCCAGGCTGGATTTGAACCGTGATCCTTAGATCTCAGCTTCCTGAGTAGCTAAGATTACAGGTGTGAGCCACCGGAGCTCAGCTACCATTCATATTTTTATATGTTTACTTATTTTTTGAGTCTCAGACTAAAGCCCAGGACAGACTATAACTATGATCCTGTCAATTTCAGCCTCCCGTGTAGCTGGATTGGGAGACGCATATTACTGTACACAGTTATTCATTGAGATGGGACTTTGAAAATTTTTTTTTCTCAGGCCAGCCTTGAACCTCAATCCTCCCTTTCTCTACTTCATGAGCCACTTTGAGACTTTTCATGTGATCTGCTTTGAGCCTGTGTTATTTTCTAGAGGGGGATGGTTTAGGAAATATACGTAGCAAAAGGTGCCAAGGTGGGATCTCCCTTGGCTTGGGGAGAATGGAGGATGTTGAAGCAGAGCCCAGGACAGGATGTGCAGCTGTGTTGACTACTTGTGATTCTGTGTTCAGTATTATGGAAAGCACTTCAACAATTTGGTCATTTTGGATGCTGTATATTAAAACTCTTTTTCATTGTTTTTGTAACTGATTTTTATTCTCATGCCTAAGCTTTACTAAAAGTTGAAACTCCGTAAAGCAAACCTCATGTTATATTGTATGGTTTCACAGGCCCCTCCCCAGGATCCTGCAGGCACCTGTGCCTCCATCTCATTTGTCTTGTCATATGGGACAGGCTCCTTTTGGGAGTCTCATAAAGGATGGAGCTGGCCCATTGACTGGTCATCTGACTGGTCCATTGTGACCCTGCCCTTGATGATTCATGGAATTGCATAGAAGCACCAGTCCTTGTGCTTTCTTGGATGAATCAGCACTCATTTGGTCTCTAGACTGTTATTGTCGTTTATGATCAAAGGTTCAGCCACATTGCCAGGTGTCGACTGCTTATGGGCTTGCGATGATTGAAATTGATGAAATGTCCAAAAGAAATAGTGTGTGATGAATGCTGCAGCAGAGAGGCCCTAAACTGTGCTTTTGGATTTGGGGTTTAATTTTATAAACCTTTTCATTGTTTTAAAAATAATTATTGTTTTTATTAGCTTTTTATTTTTAATTGTTACATAGTAATTGCATATATTTATTGGTATGTAATGTGATATTTTGATACATTTATATTCTGTCATTAGCAAATCAAGGTAACTACAGTGGGTATTTTATCAAAATCCTCCCACTAGGGAGGATGTGTGGAAAAGGGAACCTTGGATACTGTTGGTGGGAAGGTCAGTCAGTATAGCTTTTCTGGAAAATAGTTCTTAGAAAAACTAAAATTAAAACCATCATATGATCCAAGATATTTATCCAAAGGAAGTGAAATCAGTACATCCAAGAGATATCAGCATCCACCTCCATGTTCAGTGCTTCTACTAACTTTGTCATCAACTCAGAAAATGTGGTGTATAAAATACATAGAATATAATCTAGCCACGAAAAGGATGTATCTGATCAGTTAAATAATAGTAATACAGAGAAAGGCAAATACTACACAATCTCATTCTAGAATCTAAAACAAGGAAGTTAACTTCATAGAAATAGAGAGTTGAATAGTAGTTATCAAAAGTAGACAGAAATGTATACAGAGCACTGGAATCAAATACAGTGAAAACAGGGGTTATACCATGGGGGAAGAACAAACAAAAGAAACAAAAAATCACATACAACATTATAAGTAAATTAGAAACAACAGCAAGAAAGATAAAACCTTTTGTGTCCGTATCTTGGGGTTCATTTTGCTTAGCATCATCTTATACGGTCATATGTACATAGCTTTTGACCTTTTCTGCTTGTCCTAGACATATACTAGTTATTACAAATAAGGGAAACCATGAGACCTATGTTTCTTTGGGCCTGACTTACTTCCCTTAAAATGATTCTTTGCAAGTTTTTCCATTTCCTAACAAATGGGGCAGTGTCATTCTTTCTGATAGAGGCATAGAATTCCATTGTGTGTGTGTGTGTGTGCGTGTGTGTGTGTGTGTGTGTGTGTGTGTGTGTTTCACATTTTTTTGATCCATTCATCTACTGAGAGGCATCTGGGATGTTTCCATATCTTAGCTATGGTGAATAATACTGCAATAAACATAGTTGTGCTGGTAGCTTTAGAATGGCCTTGTTTGTGATTGTTTGGGTAAATGCCTAAAAGTGGGATTGCTGGGTCATAGGGGAGAGACTTCCATACTGCTTTCCAAAATGGTTAAACAAGTTTGTACTCCCACCAACAATGCAGTAGGGTTCCCTTTTGGCTACATCTCCTCCAACATCTGTTGTTATTAGATTTCTTGATTATAGCCATTCTAACTGGGGTGAGGTGGAATCTCAACTAACAAAATGCTGAAATAAAAATACAGGTTGATCTGTTGTAACAATCAGATGTAAAAGACACTATGTTGAAAATGAACATTACAACTTGGGGGAGGGGAGGAGTTGGGGAGGTGGGATGGGGAATGGATAGTAGGGGAAAAATAAAGGAGAGGGTAACTGCTCAATAGGAAATATACTAATTACCTTACTCATGTAACTGTAACTTCTGTACAGTATCTTTTTTTATTTTTGTCAGTAGTGGGACTTGAACTCTGGGCTTAGGTGCTGTCCCTGAATTCCTCAGCTCAAGGCGGGTGCTCTACCACTTGAACCAAAGCTCCACTTCTGGTTTTCTAGTGGTTTATTGGAGATAAGAGTCTCATGGACTTTCCTGCCTGGGCTGGCTTTGAATCACAATCCTCAGATCTCAGCCTCCTGAGTAGCTAGGATAGCAGGCATGAGCCACCGGTGCCTGGCTTGTACAATATCTTTACAATAAAAAAAATAGACATATATATTAAAGAATAAAATACAGACTATAAAGTAAAAAACAATTAAAAAATAAAATAAATAATAATATAATGTATAAATAAAGATAGAATAAAAATTTAAAAATAATAAAAAGGTAGACAGGATGGGGGAGAAGTTTGTCAATGGATACAAAGTTAACAATTAAACCTAGGTGTGGTAGTGCTGTAATCTGATCACCTGGGAGGCTTTGACAGGCAGATTAACAATGTGAAGTCAGCTTTGGCTAATAGTGAGATTCTTACATCTGAGGAAGAGGAAGGGGAGGCAGATAGAAGTTGAGGTGGAGGTAGAGAGGAGAAGAAAGAAGGGAGGGGAAGGGAAGAAGTTTGAGGGGAGGAAGATCATATTATGATCTTGAAGAACACAGTACGGTGACAGATCAACAGTGGTATGTATTTCTAAATCGCTAAAAGGAGGATTTTTAAAAATTTTTATTGTGAAAATACCTTACAGAGGGGTTACAATTATGTGTGCAAGGTAATGAGTACATTTCTTATCAAGCATTGTTGCCTCCTTCTTTGTTTCCCCTTATCTTCCCTGCCCTCCCATTCCCTCCCCCACCTTGCCAAAGTTGTAAAGTTTGTTTTTTGACATAACGTCTTGTACATCTCATTGTTGCAATGGGTCCACCTGTATCCCTATTAATTTGTGGAGGGGAAGGGAAAAAACAAAAGGAGGATTTTTGAATGTTCTGGTCACAAATCCATGTTAAATGTGTAAGTTGAGAGTTGTATTCTTTTAGTTTTGGTGTTATTGCTGTAGAGGGTACTAGGTTGTTAACTATAAATTATACAACAGTGGTCTCTGTTCTCCAATAATTACATTAAATTGCAGATAAAATATGAATTAAACAGACTCTTATTTTGAAGATAATGTAAATATGTAGTTCTCAACAGTACTGCATTTTGAAACTCTTTGCTAATATTTTATGTACTTACTTTATGTATTTATGTATTTGTTTACTCATTATATGTATTTATTTACTCATTTATTCATTTGCATAATGGCCATTGCACCCAAGGTCTCAACATTCTAGACATTTACTACTGAAATAAGCTATAGCCCTATTTTTCTTTTTACCAGTTTATGTCATTTATGTCATACTAAGCAGTGAGAATGGATGAGACAGGTAATAAGACTATGTCGAAACAGGTAGGTATTGAGAAATGGTCCTTCTTCTTCCCTGCTCATTTGAATCATCAGCATCTCACACTGGGTGTGACTTAAACCGGCATTAGCAAATGTTAGATGAAATACTTAAGGAACACAGATTTTCTATATACAGGGAGCCAAGGATGCATTATTTTTCTTCCATTATGAAATACTTCTATATTTCATATGGATTGTGCTCATGCTTTTACATTTCTTATCATATGTATAACACATCTACATATAAAGACATTAAATCCACCACCCATGTTCTTTCTGCCCAGTCTTAGAAATACAGTCTCCCATTCTTTGTGACACTCTATGTTCATACTTATTTGACTACATTTGTTCTTTGGGAAGCTGACCACTGTCTTGAACTTTCCAACTCATTACTTCTGCCTTCTCTTTAGAGATTTCCCAGATATATAACTTTTTTTGTGAAATGATTTCCTGGGCACTGGTGTCTCATGTCTGAAAACCTAATTACACATGCTGAGATCTGAGGATTACTGTTTGAAGTCAACGCAGTCAGGAAAGTCCATGAGAGACTTATCTTTAGTTAACAACCAAAAAGTTGGAAGTGGTGCTGTTGCTCTGGTGGTTCAGTACCAGCCTTGAGTGAAAAAGATAAAGGGCAGTACCCAGGGCCTGAGTTTTAGCCCCAGTACCAAGACATACACACACACACACACACACACACACACACACACACACCCCACACAGGATATTACTGAGTATTGTCTGCTGTTTTGTCTTTATATGCAAATAAATTGTGTATATTATCCTGCAAATATTGTTTCATTTAAGATTATGTATGTTCTCAGAGTTTTAAATGAATATTGTCCTGAATATGAACAAAGGCAGAGATTGTGCTGCATCATTTCAGGTAATTAATTGGTCCACACACCATCAGTCAAAGATGGTTTAATGCTCTATGAATGCAAATGTGTGAGCACATGCAAATGCCTGCTTACAATAAAAAATAAAGCAGAAAGAATTTCTGGGTAATGGAGTTATGAGTCATGTGATCTTGTGTTCCTTATAATTATTAGATTTTAAAAAGTGTTGCTTTTTTTCAAAATCGGTTTGGTTAGGGTTAGACAATGAAATAGTGTAACTTTATAATAGGTGACTTTGGAGATCCCATGGCTGTGTGTTGCTCATGGGAGTTTCTGCATCCCTGTGTCATGTGTAGAATATTATACCGAGAGGTTCCCACGCTCAGCTAGACTGGTGGACAGTGGTATTCAGCAGTACCTCAGAAAGAGACTAAGAAGTCAGTGTTGGTCTATAAGGCCACCGTGTCTTCTGCAATGTGGAGGTTGTGCTCGAGACTCACAGAGACAGTACAGGAGGGAGAGAGGTAGAGATGACAGCAGGAAATGGTCTGAATCTGCCAGGATGAAGGTGGTTTGTGCTGTAAAAACCACCATAGACCAGTGAACTGCTCACTCACAAATGTTGACCCACTCTGCAACTTGGAGAGGGCCAAAGAACTCTGGGTTATTGGGCTCTCTCCCCTGTGATCACACCTTAGTCCATTCCCAGGTAAGCCCAGAACAGCCTAGACCCATCAGAAAAGGGAGATTGCAAAGCTGATGATCCAGATGGTTTTGGATGTGTTCTATTTTACCTAAGGAAACACAGTCAACTGCTGACCACATTCCAGGGACTGTGCTCTGGGGGGAAAAAATCCCTCTTCTTAGAGCAAACAGCAAAACAAAAGAGAATGCAAAATCCAGAAAACACTATGGGGATGACATAAACTAGAACAGCATGAAGAGTGTGGAGACAGGGAAGGAACTTCATGCCTCCAATTCCACACAGGATGTCTAGAGAAGGATGAATTAGTTATTCGTCGCTTATCGGTCTATTGTAAATTGTCAACAAAAACACACATTATTTTGACATAGGATGAAACATCAGAAAAAAATGTTGACGGCAGTTTAAGGCAACTATATGCTTTTCTCAATTAAGTGATAGTACGAGCTGTATCCAAACTATGTCTCAGAGTCGTAAATTCTGCAGAGCCACACTGCTGTTATTCATTTTCCCTTTTGCTATCTTAATTGCCTCTGTCACTAAAAATCAAAACCGGAAGCACTCTGTCTGTTCTGTGGTGGAAACCTGTTTCTTATCCACAGCAGAGGCATCTGGAAGTGTCCTGATTGGATGATTATACATATCTGAGTGCTTTTGCCTGTAGGCAGTACAAAGGATGGGCTTGGCTTGGACCCAGGGCCTTCTCCCTGCCCTCAGGGATATCCTGTGTGCACCCCGTGCTGGGTCTGTGTTGCATAAGGCATTGGGAACAGCCCTCTCAAAGGGAAGGTTTTGGCCCTAGACCCTTTGAAAGAACCAAACTGCAATTTTCCTGGAGCAGTTGAATCACATGAGACACCTTGAACCTCTTAAAAGCAGTGGTCAGTCCATAAGCCAGAAGTCACAAGTAGATAAACTAACAAGCAAATAATAAAATTAATAAATAGATAAAGGAGCAGAGCCAGGGCTGGGAGCTGAGCATGGCTAGATCAAGAAGTGTCAGTTTTTCTCTCGGCTTTTTCTCCACAGCGCCAACTGTCAGTAATTTAACTAACATTTTGTAAATAAATGTGGCACTCGGACAGCTGTCAGTGCGCCTGCTGTAAACACTCTTTTTGTCACTGAACACTGCCAGTGTTGCTATAGTTCTGCTGCAAGTGTGGTAGCATTGCCAGTTGGCTTCTGAGCCTGGGCCTGTTGGGAATGCCTGGGGCCCTGGGGCAGGGAGTATATGGTACATCCTGCCCCATGCACCTAGGGACTATGCATCTACTCAGCCCTGAACTTGGGTCCATTCTTCTGGGTCTCAGATACTCGGTCCATTTGTGAAATGCTTCCTTTGTGATTGGGAGTCCCATCTCCCTGTCCCTTTAAACTTAGTTTCCTTCTCTAGCTTTTTGCGAGATGCTTAGTTAGAGTTCTGCAGTCCCAATCTCCTCATGTTTTTCATTCCTCCTATAGCTAAGATGAATAGATCCAGACAGTGCATTAATTCTCCTAAGTTTAATCCTTAATCTATATTAAGATAGAGGGTCAGTACCCTTTCTTCCTAGAAAATCCGTATTCTCCCTGACTCCCTCCCTCCTTCTGATCTTTCTTCTCTTCCTTTTCTCTCCCTTTTCTTCCCTGTCTTCCTTTCTCTATTATACTTGAACAGAAGCATAGGGAATAGAAGAATCTGTCTTAATGCCAAAGTCCCATGGGCATTAACTCTGGATTATATTAGGTATAGATATATAGATAGATAGATAGATATAGCTAAAGATAGATAGATACATATATTATAGCTCAGGAAGGAAAAGGATATACTAGAAAATTATGTAGTCAGACGTACATTTATGAATAATTAACATTCACCAAACTATTTTGGGGAAAGTGGCATTTGCTCTGGAAAGCACCTTACATATTATTACATTATAACTAGCTCATGGCTGAATGGGATTTGATCCAAGTGAGCTTGATTACAGGGTCTTATTCTGAACAATAGTGCTGGTCTTCCCTATTTATAGTTTATCCTGTGCACTGGGTATGGAATTAGCCATTTTAAAAAAAGGTTCACTAAAAGGTGAATACACAAAACTAAAGAAACCATTGGATTTTTTCCTTTAAAAGATGTAAAAAATGTGTGTGTGTGTGTGTGTGTGTGTGTGTGTGTGTGTGTGTGTGTGTGTGTGGTGTCTGTGTCTGTGTCTGTGTCTGTGTGTGTGCAGGTCCTGGAGCATGAACTTAGGGCCTGAGCATTGGCTCTGAGTTTTTTTGCTCAAAGCAACTGTTTTATCACTTATGCCACAGCTCTACTTTTGGCTTTTCAGTGGTTAATTGGAGATAAGCAACTCACAGATTTCTTTGGCTAGGTTGGCTTTGAACTACATCCTCAGATCTCAGCCTCTTGAGGAGCTAGGATTCCAGGTATGAGCCACCAGTGTCCTGATGTAAAGGCTTTTTATAGTCCTGTGCCAGACCATTAGGACATTATTCCATGTTGCATTGTGTAATGCATATGCTGAGAATAGAGTAAGGTGATTAAGAGAATGGACTTTGTAGTCCTCTGGGAAATTTACTTAGTCTCATTGGCAAAACAACAACAGAAATTAATAAACTACCTCATGGTGATGTTTTGAGGATTAAATAAAATAATCCACATAGAGCATTTAGTAGTGCCTGGTTTGTAGTAAGTATTCATTTACTTATTTCCTGAAACATGTATTCAGTGCATACAATGTGCCATGGATTTGCAGTGGGCCATCTATGGAGATGGGCAAAGGGCGAGGACATCAGAAAAAATGAAATGCTCTGATCAACGCCACTTGGGTGGATGTGGGCTTAATAAAAGTCTGTCTGAGAGGCCACGACATTGGGAGGTAGATCTAAATGGAGAGGAAACACTGAGGGGACAGGGAGCAAGCTTCCTGTGCTAGAGGAGGAGAGAAGAAAACACTGAGCATAGAACAGAATCGACAATGTGTGGGTGTTGGGAGCAGTCAGATCTGCAGGTTTCTGGAAGCCAGGAAGTAGCTTGGGCTTCATGTCATGGTGGCCAGAGTCATCAGACCCTTATAAGTAGGTCAGTGACACCATTTCACTTACCTGGTCACAAAAAGAGGCTGGGACCCCAAAGTAGATAGGGTGACTACTGCTACAGAGCATGTAAGATGGAGGTAAGATACAGTGGTAGATCTGACCAGAGTCAAAGCAGAAACCACTGAGAAATGTTTACAGATCCTTGGAACGGTAAAGCAAGCTCAGCTGATAGAGTTACTATGTTAATATATGGAGTGTTGGTGCTAGCACTATGTATGCCCTAGACTACTTTAAAATAAGCAAATAGTCACGTTTTGTTGTATTACCATGCTTGTGGCATTTACATAATGAGTTATTTTCATCTTGAGATGCACTCAGAGAATTATTTGCTACAATACTTCTTTGAATCAAACATGGATGCTCTGGCTTAGAAAGCATATCTACCCACTTCCTCCACTTGAGGCCCATTTAGGACGCCCACTCTTTCTTTCAACTTCCCTTTTCTACTTCACTTATGAGACAGAGATGTATTACTTATGGTTAGTGGTCATAAGTAGTCTTCCCCCTCCCCCGAAACAGTATGTGTTCAGGCACTTGACCAAAGGTCCCAGTTTGTGTTATTTTCTAAGGAAGTGGTACCTGCACCTGCACATCCATGAATGCTGACCACAGACAAGAGGAAAAGAAGGTGTGATGGGAGCATAGGTAGAGAGCAAAGCTTGTAGAGGGACCCTCCCCTGTGCCAAGGGTTGCCCTCTGCTATGATCTCACTTTAATCAAGGTCCAGATAGATTCTTCGTGGTCCTGATTTCTTAGTCCATACATTTCACTTTAATCGGGACTGCCTTTTCTAGTTTTTCTCCTTGTAGAGTTGGAAACTGGCATGACAGAAGAAACTTAGTCCTGGATTCAAGCCATATCTTTTGTAGAGCAAAGAGCAGGAACAGGCACATGAAGATGAAGGTGATCTATCTCACTTTTTTTTTTCTTTTTGGTGCCAGTCCTGGGTGAACCCATGTCCTGAATGCTGTCCTTCAGGTTTTTCTTTTTTATTGTTGCTGTTGTTCAAGGCTGGTGCTCTACCACTTGAGCCACAGCTCTACTTATGACTTTTTGGTAGTTACTTGGAAATACGAGTCGCATAGACTTCCCTGCACTGGCTGGCTCTGTTTTTGTTTTTTTGTTTTTTGTTTTTGTTGGTCATGGAGCTTGAACTCTGGGCCTGAGCACTGTCCCTGAGCTCTTCAGCTCAAGGCGAGCACTCTAGCACTTGAACCACAAAGCCATTTCCGGTTTACTGGTAGTTAATAACAGTCTCACGGACTTTCCTGCCCAGGCTGGCTTTGGACTGTGATTCTCAAATCTCAGCATCTTGAGTAGCTAGGATTTCAGGCGTGAACCACTGGCACCCGGCACTGCCTGGCACTGAGCCACAATTCTCACATATCAACCTCCTGAGTAACTACAATTACCCACTTGAGCCACCAACCCAACCCCTGGCCGCAATCTCAATTCGAAGTAAATGACTGACATTTGCCATCATTAATCCTGACAATTTGAATTTATGCTAAATCATTGTTAAAATATCAGCATTGTGAGTTTGCTTAGGTATAGCCATGACTAGGAATGATCTAGAGAGAGGAATCAAGAAAAATCATATGTGTATGTTTGTGTGCGTATGCATATTCAGAACAGGTTTGTAAATATCTAATTACCTTCTAAGAGTATCAATATAAAAATTGGTGTTCAAAGTGATGAACCAGAGACATCAGCATTTTAAGATATATTAAATTATATCTCAGAATCCTCAGTCTCTTAAGATATTCAATTGAGTCATATATTTTAAGCAATTTGTCATCAAAGTTGGTTAAAATTAAAATGATAATTTCAGAGCATAGAGGATTAAATGTCAATTTATCATGTAATTGATTTATCTGCTGCTTTACATTCCTATGTAGAATATCGGAAAGTGGAGACATCACTGTAAAGTCTGGTTTGTAATCTGTCTTAAAGTTTGAATCTTCAAAGAAGTTCTTTTTTCCTAGGTGCCTTTAGACAAAGATTTGGAGCCAAAGAGCACATAGAAATTACAGAGGAAGACAGTCAGAGTTTTAGAATGTGTTCCAAGTGCTGAAGTGCATTTCATCACCACCTCGTGAGGTAGATTCTCTTATGATCTCCACTTTACAGGTGATAAAACAGAATAGCAAAATAACAAGTCTAGTCACAGAGCAAAGGCTCTCTTTCCACAGAGGAATCCTTATCTTACTTCCAAAGGAAAAAGTCCACCCTGCCTAATAGGTCTAGTTTCTAGAAATGAACACTTGAAGAAGTCGGAGAGGTCTATGCGCCATTCTGAGATTGTACCCAGGCTGTCTAGCTCTATTATTCCTGCCAAAGCAGAAGCTCTGAAATTTTTCACTCAGCAGTAGGGTCAGCAATTTGTGTGTATGTATGTATGTATGTATGTTTTAATACCCGCTTAGCAATTAATTATTCCTTTTAATAAACGCAATGAAAAAGAATCAGTTTTGGACTCGTAGTTTAATTGAATTAATAATTTATTCTGGCTATTAATGTTTTTTTAATATTCTGTGTATTATTTCTTGTTCTATTAGACAGATATGACAGGGAGATAAAAAGGGAGGCTTTCTGGGGACTGTGTGGATGTGAATTGAGCAGGTACAGGTAGAAAGAAGAGGCCATCATCCTGATGATACCTTCTAACCAATGCAACAGCAATGAAGGTCCTTTGTTCCCCAGTTTTTCTGGCAGAGGTGAAAGGAATACGAAAGCCAACTCTTAAAGAGTTTTCATCAGAAAGTGACTTCAGGAGTCAACAAGTCTATTCTCATTTTCTAGTGACAGTCTGATCTAGTCATGGGGTCCCCCTCATGCTTATGGCAATTTGGGCATAGCTCTGACAGTAGATTATTCAGTTTTTATTTGCACTAGAAATTTACATAGTATTCCATTTAGAGAAGCACCTATGTTAGAGTTCTATTGTAGTATGACTGAAGGTATTTTGAAAGAGATGTTCAACAAAGGGAAGATAAAAAAGATGAGACTCTTGTAGGCTGTATATGGCATATCCTTTATATTTGACTGCTTTTTTGTAAAGATCCTCCTCAAATAACATGTTTTATGTGAGGATGCTATCAGGCATGCTTTGTATTGAATTTACTGGTATGCATTTTTCATTTAGCTATTGTCATCTAACATGTGTACTACCTTATTAGGCATCATTCGAAGTGGTCAGGGCACACAGGCAAGCAAGATAAAGTCCTCTCTCTCTTGCATGGAAACTCACATTTAATTGCAAACATAGGCAATAAGTGTATGCTTAAACAAAGAAATTTGGGATGCCAGGGCTGTGAAGCAAAAGAGCTGATAATGCAGTGGAGAGTACCTGGAGTGGGGGATAGGGAATGGACCATTGGAATGGGTGGGATTGGGAATGGATTTATGGAGAGAGGAGAGTGGAGCTGAGCCTTGTAGGATGGGTAGGAGCCAGCTCTGTGAGAGGCTGGAAGAGCAGAATGCTAATGAGAGAGAAAACAAGTAGGAAGCTTGTGTGGCTGCAACTGTCTTGACATGTTTGGGAAACAAAAAGGAAGATGTTGTGTCTCAGAACAGTGCCAAGTGTAAAAGTGCAACAAGATGAGGTCGGGTAGGTTAGGCAGAGAGCAGTGTGTGCCTGGCCTGGCTGGACAGGGGGACAGGTTTGCACTTTGTCTGAGTGCCATGGAAAGGATTAGAAGCTTCCAGTAATAGAATGGCTGGCTGGTGATAGAGCTGCAAAAAGCCCTGACTGCTACAAGTGTGAAGTAATGGGGTGAGGGTAACAGTAAGACTGTTCTGAGGGTCTCTGTGGCCCCACCCATGAGAAGGGTATGGAAATGAGTAGACGGAGATAGAAAGAACATTGGGCTTGTATATTTTTGAGGAAAATTATAGGACATGATTCTGGACTTTGTGATGCGAGAGTAGAAGGAATCAAAAATGACTTCCTTGATTTGATGTGATGGATTCTGATTGCTTTAACCAATATGGAGAGATGGAAGGGAGGGGAGAGGGGGGGAAGCAGAGGAGGAAACCAGGGGACCGACTTAAAAATACCAAGTTGAAGATGTTCATTTAGAATCAAGAGCAGTTATCAGATAGCGAAACTCAGAAAGGAATGAGAATTGGGAGAGATAAGCTTCTATTTGTCATTAAAATCTTGGAATGGTTTAAATTCATCAAGATTAGGAGAGAGAGTGTGTTACTCAGAGTATGTATGGTCAAGGATTGGAATCTGGATGCCTTGAAATATTTGGAGATTAGAAGGGAGGAAGGGCACCAACAAAGACTGCAGAGAATCAGTAACACAGGAGACAGGAAGGGAAACTAGGAAACCCTGGTGCCAGAAAATACTAGGAAGAAGGGATCGTTTGGGTGAGAGGTTGTCACAAGCCTTATTTGCAGAAAATGAGAAGAGAGAAAAAGATTGGACAAGATGATGAGCCTTAAAGATCCTGGCAATAAAGATTTCAGGATAGTAGTAGATAAAGGAAGGGAAAAAAATTACATTTGCTGGTAATTAAAGTGGCAAACCAAGTTCAGTTCATGGGGGTGTGTATCTGTGTGTGTGTGTGTGTGTGTGTGTGTGTGTGTGTGTGTGTGTGTGTGAGTGTTCAGACACCCACACTAACTAGAACATTTCATACAGATGAGAAAGATGTAGTGATATGGCTAATGATGGTGAGAGGGTGGAGGTGAGAGATGGAGTCTAATCGTGGCTGCCTTTGCAAGAAGCAGAAGCAACTTGGTGGTATGAAGATGCTTATGACTCTTGTTTCCTGTTAATTTCTCTTAAAAACAAAACACCTCTGAATGATTGTAACTCCCCAGCAGGAAGAATCTGCACATTCTTCTGAGTTTTCCAACAGGACAGTTGAGAGTATGGTCATATTAGCCCAGAAATGAAGGGATTTTCAATATTTCTCTTTTGCCATTTGCATAAAATGATGTCCCATGGACAGGTGTGATTTTAAGGTAGGAATTGAGATGTGCATTAGATTTGAGTGGGAGAGAGTGATGTGTGCTGTTGTGGCCATCAGTAGGTATGTAAGGGTGAGATAAAGTTTCATTAAACAGACCTTGAAATGGTCCATTATTGTCATTTGTGCATCCTCTTTTGTATAAATAGCTTTGTTGGAGAGATCCAAGCTGAACCAGGAGGCGAATAATATAGAAGAAATCTATTTTAAACTCTAGGTGGAAAGTTCATCTTTAGAGAACTTCCCTTATTAGTTTTAGTCTCATTGTAAGAGATCCCAAGATAAGATGGACAGTGCCTCAGAGATCTGGGTCAATTCTAACCAAATCTCCAGCCTGAGAATATTATTGAATACTGCCCCTAGTTGGGATTCTTCATCCTTGCTCCTGACCTTATGCAAAGCCCCGGAACTGCATAATATAATAAATGGATGATGGAGAAATCTATAATATCTTCAGGATCAAGGAATGATAATGGACATGCTGCTGAAGATCAAATACGTGAAAATACTAATGGGTGTAAATCAAGGGTGTAAATATTTTAAAGCTTACTGGAGGGGATCTATATTTACTTGTGTGTCCTCAGTGTTTTACAAATAATACAAAGTATACATACACAAGTTTATATGCTCAATGTACATATGACAGCCTGCCGTGCTATTGGCAAAGGATTCTTTATACACATAGTCCTGGTACCTGAGCCACAGTGTGTGACACTTATTGTAGATGACTGTCCCAAAGTTTTCAGGAAGACTTCCTTATTGTACCATCTAGTAATATTTGTCATTTTTCAAGTGAAAACATCCTTTTTGTGAATAAGGTCCAAGAAGAGTGGAGTATGTGACTATCTGGCTCCTGTTGTGTATCTGCTGCTTGTGTACTCAGAGAAGAGCAAGCATAGAAGGATGATTAGCTGACCCTTGTACATTATTCTGATGTTCCTCCAACTTGATGATTATTTAAGTCAACTATTAAGTAAGTGCTTTGATAGCATTATATGTTAATAACATCTCTCTTTCTCTCTGCATGTGTAAGAGAGAGAAAGTGTGCACACGTGCACATGCACATGCATGCTATTACTGGGGCTTGAACTCAAAGCCTGGGGGTGGTTGAACTTTGTTTAACAGATCTTAGCCTAGGATAAAGGCATGAACCAGTAATGCCTGGGTTTCAATGTTCTTTTTTTTTTTTTAATTTTATTTGAGAACATACTGTACAGAGGGGTTACAATTACATGGGCAGGATAATGCATACATTTCTTACCAAGCATTGCAGCCTCCTCCTTTGTTTACCCTTCACCTCCCTTCCCAGCCTCCCCCCTCCCCCCCACCCAATCATACCCCCCTCCCCCCCCCACACCGACATTGTAAAGCTGGTTTTGACATGACATTTTGTACTTCTCATTGTTGCAACAGGTCCACCTGAATCCTTAAACGACTTGTTTGTCCCCATCTCCTCCACATGTTATACTGACATCAAATATAGTGAAAGCGGGGGTTACACTGTGGGGGAGGGACATACAAAGCAACAAAGAAATAATCTTATAAATGCATTAGAAACACATGCATGAAAGAAACGAAAACATTAAAATACATATTTAAGGGTTCGTTTTCCTAACATCACATTATCTGACCTTTTCTGCTTGACTCATACCTATACTAGATCTTGCAAATAAGGGAAACCATGGGACCTATGTTTCTTTGGGCCTGGCTTACTCAATGTTCTTTTAAATATGGTTATAAACTATTACAATAGTTTTCCCCAGAGACCTTGTTTTCCAAAATATACCTATAGATTCCTCCCAGCTGCCTCCATTGACTGAAAGTCAAGCCCACGAGACAATATCAATAGCGCACGTGGAAAAGTTCCAGGAGATGCCATGAATATCCTGTAGTGTAAGGACAGACATATGGCACATTTTTTGCACATTTGATTTGTGTACACATTATTTTAAGTAAATGGGCAGTAACTCATAAATCTGTTGATATGGTGACACTCACTAGCTGTCTTTTTGTATTTGTGAAACTGTAATTCCTAAATGCAGTACAGTAGAAACCTTCTGGTCTGGGGATGATATCCAGGATCACTCTTCTGTCCTTCCTCTGCCATTCAGCCTCCAGACTCCTTGTCATCTGGGGAAATCAGAGTAGCACATGGCAAAGCGTCAATGATGCATTAATTCAAATCCTGTATCTCACAGTCAGTGCTGCATGCAGACACGGTGAGCTACTTGTTCCTTAGTTCCTTACATATGTATTATGCTTTTCCTTTGATGAGGCCTTCTTTCTCCACTTTTCTCTCACAACTGATTTGTGAGCTCATAGAGGGCAGAGTGTGTATATCTATGATTTAAGTTTTCCCTGTGACTGAGAATGGCTTCTGGCCATAACACATATCAGCCTTATGGAGCCAAAACAGGCTAAGTGAATGATAGAATTTTATGTAACTTTTACCACGACTCTGTGGGGGTGTTTGGAGGATGAGGAGAGCTCTTGTGAAGGACTTCACACAGACTGATCAATACTGGTCCATTTTATTATTGGGAATCAGATATTCATTTAGAGTGATCAAAACAAAGACCAGAAAAGCAAACACGATAAGCCAAATCATAGATTTGAACTCTCCACCCAGTTTTCTGCTTCCATTTCAGATGAAGCATAGATGCATTTGAGTGGCCAGATGTTCACTGCGTACTAATCCATGTTCAAGAGCACCCTGGGGGTTATGGTTTCTCATCTGAAGATATATAACTGCATTTTTCTTTCTTCATTTTTCCCTTTGTTTTCTTGCCTTCTGCAGACACTTATTGATGACCCATTTTATACCTGAGTTTTGTTAGATGCTGGGGTTGTTAAGAAGTAAAGTAAAAGAAAAAACTATACTTTCCAGGAAAAATGAGTTTTCAACCACCTGAAATGTAAATGGAATGAAGTGTGGGGGAGACAGGTATAAAATTCTCTGCAAAAGCAGAGAGAATGGATTAGTGTGTTAATTATTGACAGCTGCTGTAATAAACCCCTAAATCCTCCACAACTAGCAGGATACACTTTAATGTTTGCTCATGCAATGTCTCTACAGACAGCATAGTTTTCCAGAGTAACTTAGCCACCTGGGGCCTTTTTTCCAATGTGGACCCTTCTTTCAATGTAGACACACAGGAAAAGTGAGAGAATGTTGCAGTGTTTTGAGCCTTTGGGGAAGGAATGGAGCCTTGGATGGTCATGTGTCTCTAACTAACTATAGAGAAGCTAAGGGAAAGCATCCTTATTCTGCGTCTTGGTGGACACATAACATTGTTTATAAGATGGTGCAGCTGTTTCTTTGGAGGAGTCCAAAGCATTTTCTCCATATAGATTACCACGTAGCTCATCTGTTAAAGTATGCATAGGGAATAACCCTGTGAGGATATTTCCGGGCATTCTCAGAGCACTCTAAAATGAAGCAGACATGCAATTTTAGATCTTTGTAGGAACTAGAGTCACCAGGTAAAAGCGGCATCTTGAGTACAGTTTCATATTAAATCACTCTCCTGTATCCTGCCCACCCTTTCCCCCAACATCCTACCTTGTACCAGTTTGGATACTTGGCATAGAGAATGCTTTTCATTCAGAGGTCCCATTTCCACTATAGAAGCCTCCTATCTACGTTACTTTCCTAACATCCAGATGTGGGCATATGATCAAAGCTCAGACAAATCAAAGGTGCATATAGGACATCAGTTCTGGGCAAGGGACAATATGGAAGTGGTGGCTTGGAGCCAGCTTTAATGTCCAGACACTCTACAGGGAGGAGGTGTGGTCATCAGGTAATTTGTGCCTTAGCCAGCTCTCTAGTTGGTGCAGATGGACACTGCGGTTGAGAATCACCACGCCAATCTGTTAAACCTGTTAGCTCCACTCTCATACTTCTGATTTTGTTGATGTAGATTCTAGATGCTTGAGGAATTGCATTCTTGTCGAGTTGAGGTAGTACAGAATTGAGTGTATGCTATCTAAAATGTGTGGGGCCATCACTATTTCAGATTTTGGAATATTTGTATATGCATCACGAAATACCACACAGAAAAGATCCAGTTCTAAGTGTTCATCTATACACTTAACCTGGAGGTAATTAGCAAGAGTATTTTTTTTAGTGCGCTTGCATGTTGTCTGTAGTCTATCATAAGAATGTCAAAGGTAGAATTTTCCACTATGTCATCATATGTTGAAAATCCTTCAGATTTGGGTGTAGTTTGGATTTTGGATTAAGGATGCTCAGCTTGTACAGTTGGTGCTGATTCAGAGGCCAAACTTGGAAGACCATTGCGAAAATTACCTAAAAAATATGAATGGTATGGAAGAGATGGCACCTGGACATAGATGGACAGGGTTTCAGAGCTAGAATGAAAGAGACTCCTGAGAATTGACTTCAGAACCTATCTTTTCCAGCTCCTTCTCTCCTTTCCTGCTCTCATTTTATACCCATCATTTCCTAAAACTTGTTCTACTTCCTGTGGGCAAGAATTTTAGAATATAACTTTCATTCCCACCCCCTTCCCCCAGTGCCACTTTGGTCACTAGAGATTTCTTACCAAATTAGATCACAAATAAGATATTAATATCTTCAAAATGCCAAACATCCAATACCTAGCTTTACAGAATGAGCTTTCCCTCACACTTCCATGGTGATAGCTAGAGCTGGTCTCTTTAGGTCCTGGTAGACATTCTAATTCTGCCTCCCATTTTCCTAAAAGGGGAAAAATTACCCACTAGCATGATATTCCTTGAAGAAAATTCTTTGTCAGAGGAATTTTATAAAAGTCATATTTGGGCATATTTTCATGTGAACATTGTGTTCTTCCTGTTCATGAACTTTTCTGCAGTACTTTCTTTTTTCCTTTTCTTTTTTTTTCTTCTTTGTTTTCTTTTCTGGTGAGAGCTTAGAAAAGGGTTGGTGACTTTAAAACAGCTATGTGACAATGATGTCCTTTTGGTAGCAGATAAATGCTACTGGCTTGTATGAAGAAAATTTGCTGAGAAAAAATATTAAGTGCTTCAAATCTAGTATTTCTAAGCACAGAGCAAAATTATCCAATGGCTAAAACAGTATCACCTAATGGGTGCTGGTGGCTCATGCCTCTAATCCTACCCAATCAGAAGGCTGAGGTCTGAGGATCATGGATCAAAGCCAACATAGGCAGGGATGTTAGTGAGACTCTTATCTCCAAGAGACTCCCCCACCCCCAACAAAAACAGTAGTAGAGCTATGGCTTAAATGGTAGAGCACTAGCCTTGAGCAAAAGACGCTAAAAAGGGAAGTGGTGCTTAGATCAAGTGGTAAAGCGCTCGCCTTGAGCTGAAGAGTTGAGGGATAGCACCCAGGCCCAGAGTTCAAGCCCCATGACCGACAAAAGAGAGAAAAAAAGAATCTTACAAAAGAAGCTCAAGGACAGTGCCTTGGCTTTTAGTTCAAGTCCCAGGATACACATGCACATTCTCTCTTTCTCTCTGTCACACACACACACACACACACACACACACACACACACACACACACACACACCCCTCTCTCTCACACACACACACACTTAAATGCACAGGTGGGTGCGCGCGCGCACACACACACACATACAAATCATCAGACTTGCATCAGTTTGCAGTTGTTATTAACACTTCTACCTCATATTACATTAGACACAGAAGGTAGGATTTTCTGGCCAGAAGTGAATTTATTTTTTGTTTTTATTTTTGCTTTTTGGAGACAACATCTTGTTGTGTAGCCGAGGCTGGTCTCAATCTAACTCTTCCTACCTCAGCTTCCTCATTATTAAGATTAATTACAGGCATGCACCCCACATCTGTTCAGTGGTGAGTTCTCAGTGCATCTTGTGTGTGCTGTTGTGCTGCAGGAGGGAGCCTGGAAAGTCCTTAGGTCCATGCCCAAGACATGGAGAAGAGGCGGCAGTTTGAATGTATATACCTTTGCCTCAGGTCTGCTTCCTTATGAGGACCAATGATATCAGTACTTAATCTCAGCATTTTGCCTTCGAAATAAAATTCTGCCTGCTGTGTTGATATCTGGTAGCAAACCTTCACTAATTCAAAATAGGTCCCTGAGGATTGGCATCCCCTCCATCTGAATTGCAGCATGCACTTCATCTCCTCCTGTTCAAAACGAGGATGAGCATGCGTCGAGTGTTTAAGAGTTGGAAGCTGCTTCAGGGATAGGTATTTGTACTTTCATGAATTATTTATTTAAGCAAATGTATACAGAGCATTTATGTGTTGGAGTATATGCCTGATCACACTTGAAGGGGTGTTGTGGAAATGTATCATGCCACAGCATCACCATTTTGACATATGTAGTGCAGAGAACCAAAACACTGCTCCTGGGATAGAACAGGATTAGTTCAGTTTGGAATCATTTGGCTCTCATGATGCAAGACTAAGTAAATGCATTTTATCATCTTCCCTGTTGTGGAAGGATAAAGCCCAGCCTGGATCTATTTGGGCTTCATGCCTGGAGTTTTGAACTAAGCACAGTCCCATTGGTGTGTCGTTGGATTTCATTGTTTTGGTTTTGGTTTTGTTTCCTTCTTCTATTGAGCACAAATCCAGGGAAACAGCAGTATGTACATTAAAGGTTTACAGTGTTTTCCTTATAGGGAAATTCAGAAAATAGCATAAATCAAGCCCATTTTAAAAAACTATTTGTATAAAGCAGAGTCTCTCTTTCCCTTCTGCATCTTTCCCTTAGCATCTCCTATCACGCATGTGTATCCACACACAGCCCAAGGTTTGCTGTAGTGTTAATGATGCATCCAGTTGGTTCATTTGAAGTAGTCTAAGAGTGAGATACCTGAGCACTGTAAGTCTCTCTCTCTTTTCTGAGCCTTGCATATACTTACACTTTGTGTGGGATAGAGTTGGACCTGGGTATTAGAGCACTTTGCCTAGCATGCACAAGGCCCTGGGTTCAATCCTCAGAACTGGAAAAAAAAATAATTAAAGTAAAATTCTTTTATTGTACTAGGTGTACCTAAGAGCTGCTTCCTGACACCCACGTGGTGTTAACCCCCCATTTTTACTCCAACTGAGGTTAAAGATTGAAAGGAAGGAATCTAAAATGGCCCCCAAATGTAAGTATTTAACTAGCTCTTTACAAGTTCATACCGTGAATTATTTTCAGTTCTTCTTCTCTGCCAAACAGGCAGGAACATTTTGATGTAGATGTAAGTATGTCTGAAAGCAATGTGTAATCTGAAAATATTAAGAATAATACCCAAAATAAAAGGCTAACCAGGTATTGAAGTTTTCACCTAAACTGTCAATATTTTCACAATCATTTAAGCAAGTAACCCCAAAGGTAGTCATCAACCAGCTGGTGTTTGTTAAGAAGAAAGGGCAAATCACATTCATTACTTGTTAATTTCCCATGTGGTATACTCTGACTATTGTAAAGTGACCTCTCTCTGGCCTTCTCAGACCTTTCCTGATGCACCCCAAACTCCCACTTGGAATACTAGGTGTAATTGCTCACAGTGATGCATCCATTTGGAAATCTCCAGGAGATGCAAGTATTAAAATAAATAGATGATGTCTAGCAAATCTCTTCTACCAGTGATAAGCAATCTTGCCTATTAAATGTCTCCCAGTGCAACCAGATAGTGTATTCCACACACAGTGACCAGTGGATGGCTGATGGATTGAATGTATCTGTGCTTTGTATACAGCTGATCAAGTGGGCATAGTTACATAAGAGGAAGATAGATAGAACCTACAAGTTTATAGCCAGATTCAGGACAGACGGGAAAGGAGAAAGCAACCCAGGAAACAGGGGTATCAGGGATATAACTCAGGTAGTGACATTATTAAAAGGTCTGGGTAGCTGGAGCATGCAGGCTGTGTGAGCTACTCACAGAAGAAAGCAGTAAGAAGAAAATGGACCACTGATGAATGTTTTAGCTCTGTTTTCATCCTAGCACACTTGGGTTAGGCAGTCACACACGCGCTCTTTAAACAAGACTCTTCCTTCCAAATCCTACAAGCATCCATCTGAGGAAACCACTGTCCTTATTCTAGAAAGGAAATGACACCCTAGTACACTAAATTGCCTCAAAGGTCAAATAGGTGATTTCTAGATCTGTACTTCTCTTGAAAAGAAAAAGAAAATGAAAAGTAAAATGTTACTGTTTAAGGACATAAAAGAAAAAGAACAAAATGAACCATACTCATTGGCAGTATTTCAAGACCAGTGTTTCAAATATAAAGGAAATTTCCTCAAAGAGACTGATTTCTTCCTCCTTTGGAGAAGTCCACAGTTTGGCAGGTATGGCAATGTTCTTTCCTGACCATATGCAATGTGCACAATATGAATCTTCCATGAATGAAATGTGTCCTGCATATCAATCTGTGCTATCTTTTATTTATAAACAGGGTACTGGCAATATGTTCTTATATCAGAATGTATAAATTAAACTTACTTGCTTGACCTAGATGAATAATATTCTGTGTTCTAGAATACACTTCACTAGTTCCTTATGAGTTCATGCACTGAGTTATTTTCATTTCTTCCTCTCTGCCAAAGCGGCAACCAAGAGCATCTTGATGTAGATAAAAGTATCTTTGAAATCAAATTCTTGGCTTTGGAGTTATGAAGACTAATGGTGTACACATTAAAAGTATCCAAGATGCATAGTAGTTATAATTTAATATGGTGAATTGAATCCCCTTTGTGCAACTATTTAAAGATAATAAAACAATAAATTAGAAAAGCATGCAAGATTTAATAAATTTAAATAGATTCAATACAAATTTGAATGTGTAATCCAAAGAATTTACATTGAATTTTCAAGTAAACTTAGCCAGTAGTGTGTGCATCCAAATTTTTGACATTTTCCAGATTGGAACATAGGAAATACTTAATTTATATACCTTTAATTAGGAAGTTTAGCATTTTGACATATTTACTGGGCATTTTGAATTTATTTCTGAATATATCTTGCATATACTATCTGTTTTTCTTTCCAAACCATCTTTTACTCATTGATTTGCAAGAGTATGTCATATGTTAAAGTAATTTATTTTCATAGTTCCTATAAATCATTTTCTTGCTTGTTTACAGTCCTATTTTGTTCAATCATAACATTTTTCTACATAAATTACTTTGCTTTTATAGTGTCTGTGCTCAAGCTTAAAATGACCTTTCCCATCCCAGGATTTTTCAGCAATATGAATTATTTTTCTTTCCCCTCTGTCTCATCCCCTCCCATCGTCTCCCCTGTATTTTCCTCCCTTTCTCTCTCCTCTCCTAGTGTTACTCCCTCCTTCCCACCTCCCCTCCTTCTCTCTCTTCCTCTCTTCTACCCCCTTTCTTTTTTAGCCCTATGGATTGACCTACATTGTCCAATATGCTAGGAATATGCTATACCACGGAGCCCAATTCTAGCCCCATAGTCTGTTTCCTCCTGTTACCACAGACTACCATACTCTCAGTGTTTGATAATCAATAGAAGTTTATTTGACTCACGGTTCTGGAAACTGTGAACTTCAACTGTGCGTCCAACAATTATTGTCCCATATTGTGCCAGAAAGGCAAGCAGGTCTTGGGGTCTGAAAAACCAACACCTTTTTTTTTTTTTTTTTCAATCAGGAACCACTTCCAAGGTAACATTAGTCCATTCACCAGGATGGAGCCCTCTTAACCTTACTACTTCTTATGAGTCCCACCTCTTAATAATGTTACAATGGCTATTACATTTGACCATGAACTTTGGAGGTTATTTAAACTGTCCTGTGCTCAGAGGGCTGAGCTCTCTTTTGTGGCTTCTTTGTAGCTTGCAGGCTTCATACAACTGGACTGATCTAGCTGGGGTGGATTATGGTGGTCTTGACTTGGTCTTTATACAGAGAATCCTCCATGCCCATCTCTCCTATCTGGCATTGATACAGTGGAATTTTTTTCAACATGTTTTCATTGTCCATTCTCACATTTTAAATGTGAGATCACATCTGGATCTCTGAGTAACACACACTGTTGTGGCGGTGAGTTTATACTTCTACCAGCCTGGAATCTCCCACTGTGTCTTCCTGTCCCCATTGAGTCTAGCAGTTACAGAGCTCTAGGTGCACAGAGGTGCTTTACTCCTCCTGCTGCATATACAGAGTCATGGCCTCAGCATCATTTATTAAGGAACCTACCTAGTACTGATGATGTTGGTGAAGGGGGAAGCAAAGGAAAGGAGGGGGGGCCAGGGATGATGCAAGGATGTATTAAGCTTGGGAAGAAATAAACAGGACAGCTGTGACATACCAAGTCGCTTGAAGTCTGCATTTGTTCCTGATTTGGTCAATTTATTTTAGTGCTTTATCCCTCTAGCAACTTGTTTTCTTACACATGGCTACTAGTTGGATACTTGGGGAGAAGGAGAGGTAATTAATGTATTGATTAACAGGAATGATTGTGGCATCAACTCAACATGAATATGAATATTGGTGAAACCACCTATTCACTTTGTGAAATTTCCTCCTCAGATTGGCAATGAGGTTTAAATGAGATGATATATTGGGAGTGCTTAGGCAGAACTTGATATCCAGTAAGTATTCAAGAAACATTAGCTCCCACTAATATGTATTGCTACTTTTATTATCATTGTCTTTACTGTTAGAAAGGAGAAAGAGCTACTCAGAAGCATGACTTGCTTTGCTTGCAGGTAGAATGATGTTTTGCTTTAGCTACAAAACCTTGGTACTTGCTGAGCCCTCTGCATAGACTGATCTTCCTCAGTTGTCCTACTGGCTTGCTTCTTCCTTCTCAGGAGACAGAAACACATTAGGGAGGTTTTTCCTGACCACCCATATAAAATAACACTATCGCTCCAATTTTGCAACTCTGCTCCATTTACTATCACCAGACATGTTGGTATATGCTCTGTTTTTTAAATACATTTTGTTTAATTGTATTCAGAACACCAAATAGGAGATCTGCTCTCTTAAAGCATTTGTAAGTGTTCATTGAGTAGTTTTACTGATAGGTACAGAGTTGTGCTACAGAATACTTATAATGTATTCATTTTGGCATAATTGAAACTTCATTCCTATTGGTTAACAGATCTTAATTTCTTTCTCCTCCTAACCCCTGAGGACTTTCTACCATTCTAGTCTAACATTCTATAAGTTTTATTATCCTTTTTTTCTTTTTTTGATGGTACTGGGGCTGGAACTCAGGGTCTCACACTCTGGATTGGCTTTTCGCTCAAAGTTGGTGCTTTTGACTCAATCCTGGACTTCTAGTTTTTTGTTGGCTAGCTAAAGATAAGAGTCTCCAGAATTTGTCTGCCTGAGCTTGATCCTCAGATCTCAACTTCCTGAGTAGCTAGAGCTACAGCCATGTGCCACCAGCACCCAGGGGAGTTTTATCATCTTTCATGTTACATTTCATGGTATTGTGTAGTATTAGTCCTTCTGTGATTGGCTTATTTTACAAGGAGTAATGTCTTCAGTCTTCATTCACTCTGCCACATGTGGCAGGAGTTCCCTCTTCCTAAAGTCTGACTATTGCTATGTATGTATAAACTGCATTTTCTTTTTTTTCTTTTTTTTGCTTCTTTTTTGGGGGTCCGGTCGTGGGGCCTGAACTCTGGGCTTGGGTGCTGTCCCTCAGCTCTTCAGCTCAAGGCTAGTGCTCTACCACTTGAGCCACAGTGCCACTTCCGGCTTTTTTCTTTTTGCTTATGTGGTGCTGAGGAATCGAACCCAGAGCCTCAGGCATGCAAGGCAAGCGCTCTACCACTGAGCCACCTTCCGAGACCCTAGACTGCATTTTCTTTAATTGCTCATCCATCAATAGACATTCAGCTTGTTTCCATGTCCTAGCTATTATGAAGAGTGCTGCTGTGAACATTAGACTATATTGTGCATATTTATTGCTTTTCTGTTTATTGCCCATTGTTCCCACTAGAGCATGAGACAGAAGCTGTGTAGTATTCACTGCTGCAACCTCAGGGTCCAGAACAACACACTGTCCTAGACCCAAACCCCAGCACATTTCTTTGTCCTTAATTGCTTACTAAGCTGGAGAACAATCTCTGGGGTTAGAAACTGTACTCAAAAAGAATTGTCCAGCATGATTGGAGACATTATCAGCTTAGACACCCATGGAGATGCACAGACATGGGTCCTTCCCTAGTGAAGAAAACACTAATGGGATAATTGTGACCTGTCCTTCGGAATCAGGTAAACTGTGCTGAATCAGCCCAAGCTCACCCATAAACCTCTTTATACTTGAAAGTCTAGGTCTAAGAAAGGCTCTCACATAATCAGCCTGGAAGGTCACTTTAGGTCTTGAGATAGCAGAAAGTCTGTGCCGAGGTCTGATTGTTACTGACTACTCCTAGAGCTCCAGATCCCTGCCCTTCCATCCTGCTGAGTCTGTTTTAGTAATCAGCATTTCTTTCTTCCAGTATTTAGGATGCTCACTGTGTCTACCATTTGCAATTGTTCCATTACTGCTTTTCTCACTAAAAGGAAAGATACTTCCTTGTTTGTCCTATGTCTCCATTCTTACTATCCATCACTACCTAGCATAGTTCTCAGTCATGATCAGAGACTATTTATTGGTGGATCCACATTGTTTCATTCCCCCCGCCCCACCAACTACACCACATCCAATAGTGCCCACCCCATTAAATCTGTCTTCAGAGCCACCTGGCTAGGTTGTTGTAGTGGGCTTCTATGCAATGATTCTTCTCCAGATTGTTCAGTCTGCAATGTGCCCTCTGCAGCTGGGGTCTCAGAGGACATTCTGCAGTACCTTCCACCTCTTCTCACTGTACTCAAAACATTGCCTACTAAGTAGCATTCAAATTCTTTGGCTTGATTTTTCTGAGCATGCAGTAAAATGGCTTCAACTTTCCATCTTGGCTCTTCTGACTCTTTTCTCATTCTTCAGATGAGCCAGACAGCTTCCCTTCATATGCCCCCGGATTTCTCTCACACACCTTGTTCATATTGTAACCTCTGTCTGAAAAGTTCACTTAGCCCCCTTCCATATAGCTGGGTTACTTGATTAAACGTAAAGAGAACACAGGGTTTGGTGGAATCTTGGCCAATGGATGGCCCTTCTTCAAGTCTGTGTTCACTAATATGTCAAGGAGCAGTGACAGCATGCTCTGATAGGATATTTATGATAGTTAAATTAGATGCTTTGTTCAAATTGACTAGCAGGGAGTAAATGTCCCATATGACTAAGTTATTATTTCTATTCAGAAGCCAAGCTTGAACCCACTTGTATACAATTTTCCCAAGCATGCTTTTATTCTTCCATAGAGATCCCTTGGGATTTGGGACATGGATGACTATGAATTAAATATCTTCACGCCCACCTTCTGTCTTTCCTTCTCTTCAAGACAGGAAACACCTTGGTGTCTGGAATCTTCCCTGTTCTCCATAGTAACCTGAACATTGCTCCTGTCCTGTAATTACTTTTTGAAATGGACTGTATCATTTTGCTGTCACAGAGGCTGCTTTCTGGTACAATATCCTGCAGCTTAGGTAAGAAGAGGCCATTTCCACCTTGGTAATGGCCCAGCAACTAGGCCTGGATTTTGAGCTCTTAGTATGGCACCATGAAAGTCACTAGCGTTGAAAGAAATAAGATCAGAGAGGGAATAAAAAGGCATTTGATGAGGCTCTTAGTGTAACAGTATGTCTCTCTCATCTTTTTTTTCCTTCGCCTTTGAATAGACAATGGCCTGGAGCCTTCTCGGCAGATGGACCATGTTTGTGCCTCAGCCACTTAACAGCCATTAGCCTAATTCCATACACTGCAGCCAAATTAAATAATAAGTAAGAGCCTATGAAAAGCTGGTTTGGAGACACTGTTAGTGCCTTTCACTTGACAGCCTTCTCAGAAGCAGATGCTGCCTCTCCACCCTATTAACCTGGTCCAGTGAGTGAGGGGCCTTCCTCACAGAAGAAGAGGGAAGCTCAGAGCAGAGTCATCTGAGTGCCAGAGACGGGTGGGAGGATTGGGATTGTAAATATAAATGTTCAGCTTTTAGTATACTTCCTTCCTTTTTGCCACCTACCAAGAAGACAAGAGTTGCTAACCAAAGACATTATGAGTGTTCTTCTGTGATTGTAAAGTTGCTGTTTATATTAGCTACTACATAACATACACAATTAGTTACATAACCCATAATGTTCTCAAGAAGAAAAGAATACCTTGGTCAGATTCCTAACCAGTCTGATAATTCTTCCTCCTTTATCTCCCTTGTTTTCTTGCATCTGTGTTGTTGTTGATAGATCCTTCCAGTAGAAATCCTCCCTTCTGCCTCAATCCTGAGCAGCATTCAAAAGCAGCCTAAATGTCCCTCCCTTCCTATCCCTGTAAAGTGCCTTTGATCCTCAGTCTCATCCCCTGAGTCAAGTGGTCACCTCCTCCTCTAAGTGCCCCCCACACTGAATCTGAGTATAACTTTTTTTTGTCAGTCATGGGGCTTGAACTCTGGGTCTAGGTGCTGTCCCTCAGCTTTTCAACTCAAGGCTAGTGCTCTACCGCTTGAGCCACAGCACCACTTCTGTCCTTTTGTATATATGTGATGCTCAGGAATCAAACCCAGGGCCTCATACATGCAAGGCAAGCACTATACCACTGAGCCACCTTCCAACTCCTGAGCATACTTTTTAAATAGTATTTGCACTTTTCAAACTCATACCATGAAGGCTTGTATATATGCCTCAAACCATAGTCTGAGTTCATGCAAAGAAGGGATGCTAGAATGTTCATTTCCTTACAAGTATAACCTTGTTTGAGGTGGGTCTGGGTGTGCATAGATTAGCACACATGTAAGTCAGCATGCATGACCATGCGCATGCACATGAGCATACATGTACATACACACACACACACACACACACACACACACACACACACACACACACAAACACATGAAGTAGTTTTTCATCACTACAGACAAATGTGAGGCAGTTTCACTTTGTGATTACCCCCTTTCTCCTAACATCCCTTAGGCCCTCCAAAAAGATCCTTTTTTTTGTATATCATCGGGTGGGTTTTTGTATATGTAAAATATCTTTTTGAGCTGCATTCTTCTTCTTAAAGATAATCAGAAAATAAAAGTAGCAAACTAAATTAATTATCACCCATAGGAGGACATTTATTACTCGTATATAAAGATGCTTATTGTAATAATTACACTTTGTAAGTAGGCAAACAGCTGTAGGATGGCGGTTCTGTAATCCCAGAACTCAGAAGACTGAGATGGGAGGGTCTAGAGTTCAAAGCTATTCTGGGCTGCATAATAAGACCTTGTCTCATAAAGAAAAGGCAGTTAATAAAAAATAAATAAACAAATCTGGACTTTCATTGTGATGGCTCTGACACTGATGCATGCATTTCTGTCTTCCTACCAGTGCTACAGATTCTACCACATTCAGACTTCAGTCTCTTGCGAGTACAGACAAGGGAATCAATTTAGAATTATTTTGCTGTTGTTATTCTGATCACGTAGCCCTTAGCCATGAAAACATTTACCAGCTTCTTTATAGGGGTCAAGTTTTTATCAATTTTGAAAAATCAGTAGGTAGCCACTCATCATGGTCCCTGTATAGAAGTTCAAGTTCCTTCCTCCTCTAACAAGGAAGAGCAAAGGGTAAAGAAGTCCGGCATTGCATGGTTGTCACGCACCAGAAAAGCAGTGGATGGCCTGTTGTCTTGGCAACATTTTTTGATTTTGTGAAAAGCATGGAAAAATAAGTGCTAAATATTCCAAAATTAGAGTCAGACTGTATATATATGTATATAAATATATATATATATTTCAAGATATTTTCACAATACATTTTAGAACTATCATTGAGATCCATCTTCCTGGTTACAGGGTGAATATGATACCCAAGACTGTTGAGTGACAGAAAGCAGCTTTGTGTGGCATGTGTACATGTACTTCTAAGTACACAGTTATTATTGAGAATGAGCCTTTCTAGACCATCACCTATATCTATGTCTAGGGATCATGGAATAAAGTGAAAACTAGTACTAAAATTATGTTAACATCTTTGGGGGAAATAAACAATTTATACCACTTAGCCCAAAGGACAACACTTTCTCTACACAAGTAATTTCTCTGAATTGGTGACTTTATGTGGTTGGTGTTCTTGAGCATTACTTCCCTGGGCAACATTACATCTGGTTGAGGCTTAACATTAGGTAAGACACAAAATGATAATAAGCACCCAACCTTCTGAAGTATATAATTTAAAAAAAAAAATTGTGCTGGTACTGGCTTTTGAGCTCAAGGACTTGCTTCTATGTTTAGCTTTTTTATTCAAGGCTGGCATCTTACAACTTGATCCACTCTGCATCTGGCTTTTTGCTGGTTAATTGGAGGTGTGTCTTTTGGATTTGTCTGCTTTGACTGTCTTTGAACTATGATCTTCAGGTCTCAGCCGCCTGGTAGCTAGGATTACAGGTTTGAGCCAGCGGTGCCTGGCTTAAGTTGCTTTCTAATGACAAAGGGAGAAGAGAATATAGGAGGAAAAAAAGAAAGTTGTAGGTGAAAACAGTATAATAAACCAAGAGAAGAAAATATAAGGAGATCAAAGTAGTGGGACATAAACTATGTTCCATAAAGGGACCATAGATCCACAAAGTGAGTCTAAAGAGCAGAGCCACTGTGGAAAGATGGAGAAAGCCAGCCCAGTCCTTGATTGCCTGAGCAGCCACAATCTGTTATGATAAAATTTAGATATAGGTCAGGCAAGGTAAAGTCCACTTATTTGATGGCTTACAATTGAATATGTCAAATTAGAGGAATGTGGTAACATCTTCAAACATTATCCCTCAGGGACAGATGCCAACAGAGTTGTAATTTAAGATAAAATCCCTTTTCCTTTAAAATTGCCACAAGATAGAATGCTTCTGGTACTAATATCATCTTGGAATTAAAGGTCAGAGGCTTGGGGAACTAAACACAGACATTGTGAATAGCAGAGGATGCTTGCTCAACAGATAAGGCAGGGGTCGCTCTTCTCCCTGCAGGAATTGAGGAGAGGCAGGGCCAGCTAATAGCTCTGATCCAGGTGCTAGAAGGCCATGGTTTACTTAGCTTCCCCCACTTCCCAGCACGGAGGCCACAGATTAATCTCTTATCTGGGCATGTTCTGAAGCTCTAGTTCTTGGAAAGGAGACTATGATGACCTTTTTTCTTATATACCTCACAGCTCCACATTGGGCAAACAAGTGGGTTTCTCACCACCTTTGATGTTACAACTGGGTCACATACATTGTTTCCCCTTCTCCCCCCAGGAGCCTGTACATTTGATTGCGGTAATTTTGCCCCACAGTGTCTTGCATTCCTAGGATACATGACCTTGCTTTTATAAATGAATACATCATGTGTTGTGGAATGTTTTAGGATGCAGTGCTAAGCAAAAACAAAACAGACCCTTTATAACCATCTTTAATTCACCATGCACAATTAATCATTGTTGACATTTTCCGTCATTATTTTCTACAGTTGCATACTTACAGTTTTCATTTATCAAAATCAATATGTTGAGCTATCTTTTGCTACCTATTCATCTAGATCACAGGTGCATAATGCCATCTTTTCATTATCATTAAATGTTGTGCAAGTGGGTTTCCATTGCTCAAAACATTCTATTTTATACATGGACCATCACTTATTTAAGTAATGATCTTCAGTGCTTGGCAACATAGGTCATTTCCAATTGTGTTGCTGTTGTAAATACCACTGGAATGAAGATCCTCATGGTGATGTCTCTATTCCCAGCCATAATTCTTTCCTTATGATAAATTCTTCTCCTGGAATTATGGCTGAGGATATGCAAATCGCCTGTGTTTTTTCGGCACCTGCTGTCAAATTGCCCTTCCAATACCTACTCTCTGCTCATTTCTTTACGCGGTCACTCCCTCATCAGTGCTGACTATTTTAATTTTGTTGAGGTTTGCTGGTTTGATCAGTGGAAATGCCGTGTCATTGTTTTAAATTGCATTTCTTTGAATAGTAATGAGTTTGAAATTTTCCACATATGTTGATGGGCTACTTGGTATTTTTCTCCCAATTACTTTCACACATGGCTCCTAACTGCTTTTTGGAAAGTAAAAGTATGGCAACTTGAAGACCTTCTCTCTCCTTGGAGAGGCATTGGGGAGAAAATACACTTCTTCAAATGTATTCAAAAAGGATTTTAAAATATAAGTGGGAGAATATAGATGACCAGAGTGACAACGCACTAACCCAGGGCAATTATAATAAAAATAAGGTACATAAATTATAAAAGAACTCAATGTCCTAGGAAAACAACAGATGCGATAGAACTCTAGACTGATTGTATTTATTAAAAATAATCTAGGAGAAAAATGACAACCTCTGCTCCTGTCACTCTCCCCATGGCACCCACTTTCACATGCCCCACAATGACTTAAAATACGGTGAGATTGTGGCCGGAGGAAGGAAGCGGAAGGGGAAGGTTTCCTCACCGTGGACAAATCATACCATAGCTCACTGAAACAAAAACAACAACAACAACAAAAATCCTTTCTTCTGAATATAAAGCCTGTGTTTTGGGCTTTAAAAATAACAGCAGAAAATGACCAGAGGGCCACACGGGTGATGTCTAAGAATCCTGGAGCAAGGAAACCCCTGAAGCCTGTTCTTAAGATAGCTCGCCCTTGTCTTCCTGAATTATTTACAAAACCTGTGGGGCACAGGCTGAGTGAATGTGCTTTCTTACTGAACAAGCTCAAGAACTCTCCGGCCAGGCGGGGAAGCCAGTGTCTCTGGACGTCTGATACCTGGTGTCAGGGAGTCTGCCATCGATTTTCTTTAGAACAAACCTCTCTGCAAATGCCACAGACCTCCATTAGCCAGCACCGTAGAGTTCTCATCCAAGCCAGCCAGAGAGAGTAGGGGATGCTGTGGACTGATTTCACTTCAGCTGTGGACTGATGTGTTTTTCCTCTTCCACATCAGAGAGGCAGGAGAAGACAGGTGCCTCCCCAGAACAGTGACCTCTAGCATTTCAGAGGCTTAGTTATTAAACATACAATTAGAGCCATCCACATTAAAAAGGCATCTGGGAATGCGGGAAATGGAGACAGACCAAGGAGCTTGATGTTGGATTGATTTCTTCTCAGCAGAAGTAATTTTAGCAGGGTTTCCCAAGCAATTTGTGATGCTTTATCACTGCTTTGGGCTCTGAAGAGAGGTTTTAGTTGTGTTAAGCAGGGAGAAGCTGAGGATTGTGGAAACCTAGGGACATGTTCCAGGCTTCCGGCTCCTTCTAAACATAGTACCCTTTCTCAGTGTCTGCAGGTAGGTTGGGCCAACAGTGCAGAGGGCCTGTCCATGGTGACCCAGGCTTCCAACTCAGGGGCATTGTGTTCTGGCTCACTTTTATTAGTTTCCTTTCTATTCCCTTAAAGCTTGTATTTCCCTTCTAGTTAAGTGATATGCCAAGAATTGGTTGAAACTGGACAAACGTGAAGGATCTCAAGGTTGGAGATTTAGCTCAGTGGAAGAGCAGTTTCGTGGCCAGTGCAAACTCTTGAGTTCAGTCCTCTGCTCTGAAAAATAAAAGAAGCTAAAAAAGACTCAAAACAAAAACAAAACAAGGCAACTAGAAAATGACCTCTCCCTTCTTTGCAAGTCCAACCTCTACCCATAAGAAAAGCTAGACAAGCTGGGCACTGGTGGCACATGCCTGTAATCCTCAGGAGGCTGAGATCTGAGGATCACAGTCTGGGCAGGAAAGTCTGGGAGACTCTTATCTCCAAGAAAAACACCAGAAAACTGGAAGTAGCACTGTGGCTCAAGTGGTAAAGCACTAGCCTTGAGCTGAAGAGCTGAGGGACAACTAACAAAAAAAAAAAAAAAAAAAAAAGAGGAGAAGAAAAGAAAAGCTAGACAGCGCTGAGTTCTATAATACAAATTGTATGAAGATCAGAGTTAAATGACATTGAATTTAAGTCCCTGCCATTGACTGAATGGTTGGTTAATTGATTCCCTTCTTCATAGGAAAGGCTGAGTGGCCTAGGAGTTTTCTCATTTAATCATGTTTGTGTTAGTCAGATTACTGTCATTGTAACAAAATACACAAAAAAAATGTGAAAGGAGAACAAGTCTATATTGGCTCATGGTTTTAGAGCTTTCAGCCTATGGCTGGCTATGTTGGTGGGCAGAACATAATGATGGGGAACACGCTAAACACAATCACCTCATGGGGACCAGGAAGCAAAACCCCTAACTTCCTGCTAGCAAGCTCCATCTCCTAAAGGTTCTGCCCCCTTCCAGCAGTACTATCAGCTGGACTTCAATCTTTTTAACCCATGAGATTTAGGAAACATCTAATATTTAAAACATAACATGTATTAGAGTATACTATCCAGGATTTACATCTATGTTAACAGGTTTTTAGAGATGTTAGGACATATAAGCTACCAGGAAACCAGTATAGGCTTTAAACACCAGTATTTATTGGCATTTAAATAGTATATTTTGCTTCTTTTTTCTTTCACCAAGATACTATAGTTACTTCATGGGGTTGTTTTGAGGATCAGATAATTGTAATGTATATGATATAAGAAAGTCTTTTTAGTGTTAGTATTGCTTCTATATTTTAGAATACACTTGTCTGTTATTAATAGACAAATTTGCAAAGACACTGGCTTTGAAGGAAGTAACCCAATTGCAGGAAAATGGGCTAGTGGGACAGTTTATTTGCATCCTAGGAAACCAGCTTCAAGCCCTCCAGTCTTCTTCCATCAGGCTCATTTATCAACTGCATATCCAACCTTAGCCAGCTTGGATCACACTGCTCAGAACTGGAGGGCAGGATGCTGCTGATGGAGCTCACTGCCCTGTCTTCTTCTGTTCATCCATGCTGAGATCATTCTGAAATATCTTCCTGCATGGTCACAGGACTAGTGCATTCTTAAACATCGAAGCTCCATTGTTACATGTGACTTATATTGTTTTCATTCATTCCCCTAACCAATCCAAATGAAAGCAATAAGTGTAAAATAATTTTAGTTGCTCTTTTATTAGTTTCAAATGTCCAGTTTTTATCTGCCCCTCCCCAACTCTGGAACAATTTGGTATAGGGAAGAAAAATTCTTTTATCAACTTGTTCTAGTTTTTTTAATCTCAAATTATCAGATGGACCATTTTAATATTAACATGGACTTTTTAATTTTTATTAATTTTAAGTAGTTGTAGAAAGGAGTTGCATTTCTACATGTCAGTTTATGAGTACAATACATCTAGATCAATGCCACTCTGTTCATCCTTCTCTCCCCAGTCTTACCGGTCCTCTCAAGTTACCTGATTTAATATGAACTTTTGAAAATCATAGAATTTTTCTAAAAGATGGATGGATAGGTAGCGGTATGGTGATACGTATGTATATAGGACTCAGCCCTTACTGTAGATATACAATGATATTAATATTAATAGGGAAGTTTCCCTTTTGGCCTCACACAGAATGCTTAAAGATACTAGAAATTGTGCTCTAGGAATAGAAGTAGAAAAAGCCACAGGCTTCACGGTTGATTGCTTTTCTGATTGGTGCCATAAAAAAAATGCATTAGAGAGAGAATGTTTGATTTAAAGAGCGCCTAGATGCCGACACCACCTCTGTTTGTTTTCCTTCCTTTAGCAGAAACCTTGTAAAATTTTTATGAAGCATTAATGGATCTGAGATTTTCTCAAGCAAATTTTATGAGGTGAGCATAATCCCACACATCCAACCTAATTTAGCAGTCTTTAGAGACATGGATCATAAAAGTACTGGGAACCTGCCCTGGGTGTCTCCAAGCCATGGGAAAAACAGCACCGGGCAGGGTATGGAATCCTTTGAGATGAGTTTCATAGTCTCATGAGTGGTAAATGGATGAGGTGAAGAAGAGATGCCCTGGCTGCACAGAATACCACCATGGGTAAGTCAAAAGTTCAGGTATTAATTCTGAGCTCATAATTTAGCACTGACTTCCAGAACTTTTCTCCCACAGTACTCTAGTCTTCAATGAGAAAAAAAAATCACATTTAGGAAAACCAAATCTTACTTGTATCCACAGTTCCCAGGATGTCAACTTGAAATCAATGACTTTAATCAAAGGGAAGTGTACACACCCACTCCTCCGTTTCTGCTCTTCAATCTGTTTCCTATAACTGTAATAAAATAACTTTGGAGAAGATAAATTAAATTGTGGTGTATGTCTGTGCACTTGATAATATGATGCTTGGCATCCTGCAAACCAAGAAGCTTACTTTGTCTCCTCACAACAAGGACAAATGGATGTTTAGAGGAGCCTGTCCTTTAACCTATGGGTGCTGAGTTATTCCCCATTGTAGACACCCATGTGGACAGATTTTATGTGTGTGTGTGTGTGTGTGTGTGTGTGTGTGTGTGTGTGTGTGTGTGTGTGTGCCCATGTATGTGTGCATGCAAATATGTGCATGTGCTGGTACTAAGGTTTGAACACAGTGCCTTGTGCTCTTGCTTGGCTATATTGCTCTAGGCTGGCACTCTACAACTTGAGCCACATTCCTTTTTCAGTTTTTTTGCTGGTTAATTGGAGATAAGAGTCTCCTGGATTTTTCTTGGGCTAGCTTTAGGTCTTGATTCTCAAATTTCAGTCTCATAGCCAGGATTACAGGTGTGAGCCACTGGTACCTGACTTGTGGAAATGATGTCTTTTGGAAGAAAAACAAGAACCTTCACTTTCTACATCTCAGTGACCAAGTAAAAATATACCAGAATTTTTAAAACCATTTTTTGGCTGTGCTAGTCATCTTTATGGCAGTATAATACTAAAACAAACTTTAGATGATTAATTAATAATGAGGAAAGGTATACCCTATATTGGAAGTTCAGTCTGTGATCAATTGGTCCCATTGCTTTGGGGTTGTGACAAGACAGTATATGATAGCTGGTAGTGCATGGTAGAAGGAAATCACTTACCTCATAGCCATGGAACTAAAGATAGAAAGTGGCCATAGGTCCATAATTCTCTTTAAAACTGTGGCCACAATGACCTAAATATCTCCCTCTAAGCAGCTCCTCCTAAGAGTCCCACCACTTTCCAGCTGTACCATCCCAAGAACTAAGCTTTTAAACATATGAGCATTCAGAAGATATTCACTGAAAACCATTGCACAGGCTACGGGTTAACAGATACTATTTCCGGAGGTCTGGCAAAAGACATGAGACTCCAGGGCCAGTTAGAAAACTTGTAACAGCAGGAGCCACATGTCCAGTCTGTTCAAGTCCAAGCATGTAATGTATATGGCCCAGATTGATGCTTTCTGTTCAGTTGTTTTGCGTTACAGCTGAGTAACACCAAGTTCAGCAAACTCACGTGCTTTTTTTTTTTTAAGGGACTCCTAATAAACTTGCTAAATATTTGGAATAGAGAGTACTCTCTGAGTCATACTGGTTATAAAAATCTGCTCTGGGCAGTATACAACAAGACCATTTCTATCTTAGGGTTTTTTCCTATAGAAAACCTTTGAAAACATAATCTAAGCTTTTGCTTTGCAGGGATACTGAAGTATAAGAAATTCATAGAGATTAATACCTGATAGTACTTACCTCTTGTCTCTCTGATGGTGGATTTTCCCCTGACTATACCATTTCCTCAATCACTCTCATTATGTCAACCAACACAGGTTTATAACACATCCATTCAGTTGATCTCAGACAAAATTTAATTAAGATCACTATCAGTAGGACTGTAAGCTGCAGCATGAGGATATTTTACAGTACTGACCCTACCTTTGTTCCCTAGGGTCTTAGACCTGACTGAATGAACAGAAGTTGTAAATAATTAGGGTACATCTAAGAAAGCAAGAGACATGTTTGCCTTGAACTCCTTCCTTCCTTCCTTCCTTCCTTCCTTCCTTCCTTTCTTTCTTTCTTTCTTTCTTTCTTTCTTTCTTTCTTGCTTGCTTGCTTGCTTGCTTGCTTGCTTTCTTTCTTGCTTGCTTTCTTGCTTTCTTTCTTTCTTGCTTTCTTTCTTTCTTGCTTTCTTTCTTTCTTTCTTTCTTTCTTGCTTTCTTTCTTTCTTGCTTTCTTTCTTTCTTTCTTTCTTTCTTTCTTTCTTTCTTTCTTTCTTTCTTTCTTTCTTTCTTTCTTTCTTTCTTTCTTTCTTTCTTTCTTTCTTTCTTTCTTTCTTTCTTTCTTTCTTTCTTTCTTTCTTTCCATCATGGGGCCTGAGCTCTGGACCTGAGCTCTGTCCCTCAGCTCTTCAGTTCAAGGCAAGCACTCTACCACTTCAGCCACAGTACTACTTCCAGTTTTCTGGTGGTTTATTGGAGATAAGAGCCTCACGGACTTTCCTGTCTGAGCTGGCTTTGAACCATGATCCTTAGATCTCAGCCTCCTGAGATTACAGGCGTGAGCCACTGGCATCCGGCTTGCCTTGAATTTCTATATTGACCTTTCCACTTATCTAAGATGTAAATACAGGCATTGTGATATGTGTTGGAGATCATACATAACCTATGTTGGTATATAAGAGGCAGTCTAGGGTAATTCTATCATCCATTCTAGTCAATGGATCAAAGCTAACATGAACTTCTTCTAGTATATAGGTGGCTCTCCTTTAAATACTTTAAGGTGCTTTTTTTTTCTAGCAAAGAACAGTCTATAAAGCAGAAAGTTAGGTCTTGAATTCCTCTCAAGGAGTATAATCTCAAGGTCCCATGTGTTGCTACTGGATTGAAATGATTTACCGAATTGTTGGGTCTACATGTTATATCTCCATCATCCTTGATCTCAGGTTGACTTTGCCTCCAGTGTGGTATCCTGGATAATTGTTAGGACTTAGACTTTCTTGATGAGTTAGAATAGTTTTATGTATTCCCTCTTTTTACATAGCCAGTAAGTCCTTTATCCATATGTTGCAAATTGAGGATTCAACCAACCACACAACAAAAATATTTGAAAAGAAATTGAACATATACAGACTCTTCCCTCTCATTATTCCCTAATACAGTATTAAAGACTATTTCTATTATATATGAGTAGTAACATAGCATTTATATTGTATTAAGCATCATTAAGCACTAAGCATCTAGAACTGAAGTGTTTGGGAGAATTTTGCCTTCGTTAAATACAGATGCATGCTTGTCATTTCCTATCAAGACCTACCCTGGGTGATCTGAGATTACTGTTAGGGAAAGAAAGGATCTTTCAGGACTTGCGAGGGAAGGGATTCTGAATTTTCAGAAAGAGTTTTTATACCATTGACCATTTAATGTTGTACTTTTACTTAACTACAAAATGGCTGAGAGGTGATTCCTTTCATAGAATGATCATATTCAGGGACAAAGTGCTTAGTTGAGATGTGTGGACTGAGAAGATGTAAGAGAAATAGAGTCAAAATTCATTTTGTTTCTGTTTTTCCAAGACTGTTTCAATACTCAGTGACACCAAATGCCTGACAATCCATGAGGATAGAAGCCCCTTAAATACTTTGAATATTGTGTAGCCCTCTGTTGAATAATTTCTCAGATGTGAGGCACAGTGTTGCTGGACTGCTAATGTTCTAGAAGAACTAATACATGGCCCAGTTTAGTAATAAGATGCTTAATAATGAGGTTATGTTTTTGTGTCTGTGCAGGTATTGGGGCTTTAACATGGCGCCCATGCACTCTCCCTTAGCTTCTTCACTCATAGCCACATCTTTACTTCCAGCATCTGAGTGCTGACATGGAGATAAGAATCTCCCAGACTTTCCTGCCTAGGCTGGTTTTGAATAATGATTCTCAGATCTCAGCTTCCTGAGTAGCTAGGATTGTAGATGTGAGCCACTGATGCTAAGTTTGATGGTATAATAATGTGATTTTAATAATCATATCACTCTACAACAATAACCCTGAGAAAAAATGTCCACAGATGGGAGAAAGCACAAAGAGCCTCAACTATGTAAAAAATCAGATGAAGTTAATCTTCTGGCAGTGGGTTAGACTCACTGCCTCATGCAGTATTCCCCAATGAGATGAGAAAATCAGCTACTGGTAAACATCACCAAGTCTGAAATACCATGGTAGCTCCTGCATTAAGTTTACTTTGTCCTCAGCCGAGGACATTGGTCATGTTTGTTCATTTGGTAGGATGATGAATCCAGGCATCAACAGAGTTAATCGGGTGGTGTAGGCTCCATCAGCAATTTGATTCCAGGGAGTATCGTGACAGAATAGGACCTTGATGTGGCATCAAGCAGTTTGATTAGCAGCTGCGATTTGTTTCCATGATTCATAGCCCCATGGAGGGGTGTCTAATCTTCCAGCCTGTAGTTTTCTAGCTGGCTGCTAAAATAGCTAGGCTATGGACAAGAATCTACAAATCATGAAACATAGGAAGTCTCCTCAAGGGGAATATTTGCTAGAATTGTGTGAATGGCCTTAAGTTCGGGCCACAGAGCAGAATGGTTTTGATTCTGTTCTGTTAGAGCTAAAGCTGGCAACATTAGTAGCCTACAGGATACTGTTGGAAGAGGGGAGGGGACATTCGGGATGACCTCTGTGAATAGGGGATCCCCCATTCCCAGGTCATCAGCTTTATTTACTGCAATGGAATGTAAGTTAAGGTTTTCCCCAAGGAATAGGTGACCCTTTGGAAACAAGCTTGAGATACCACAAAGCTAGGCAATTAGCATTCTGGTATGCAACATTTCTATTCGATAACCAAGGAAGGACAATGGGCTCTTTCATCTTTACATTCATTGGGTCTCACATGAGCAATATAAAAATGTGAATATAGGCCAGAAACTTTCAAAATCTCTGAAAGTCAGGTGTTCATTTTCAATAAGATTCCAGTAGAAAATAAAGAGCTGCTTTCCAAAAGAGATGTGTCTAGTATCATGCCAAGCTGGCAGAGTCTAAACCCCAGGGTTATTTCTGGGTGGAAGCTGACTCTGCCAGTGGTTTCAATCAGAAAAATCATCAGTTATAGATATTTGTAGCTCAGAGGGTTTATGAGGTTTGTGGAGGCCTCAGAGGTCACCAACATGCCACAAGTGGCTGGACAGCTTCTAACACATGCACAGCATGCTGATTTGAGAATTAGCTGATTTAGGAGAAAGATTGAATACAAAATAAGAAACCTTCTACTTTCATCATCCACAAAGTCCACTTAAGATTCCAGGCCTTCTCCTTGTTGGTGAGAAGCTAGAGAGAAAGCAGCTTGTTGACTGTCATAGAAATTGTATACTAGCTGGACACTGGTAGGTCATGCAAGAATTATTAGCTACTTAGGAGGCTGAGATCTGAGGATTGCAGTTTGAAGCCAACAGGAGCAGGAAAATGTATGGTTCTTATCTCCAAACAAAATCCAGAAGTAGAGTTTGGTTCAAGTGGTAAATTGCTAGCCTTGAGGGTAAAAAAAGCTGAAGAACAGCACCCAGGCCCTGAGATCAAGCCTCAGGAACACCACTACCCCTACTCCCCTTCCAAAAAACAAAGAAGGAAATTGGATACTGGAATGCTATCTTTATGATAACTTCACTTGGTCTGCAGGCTATGGTTATTTATAAGATTTATCAGGCAGTTTCCCTCGCTGGAGGACATGTGATGATATTATGTGCAGGTTCTCAAAGCCAATACTTTCAACCCACCAACTAATCTTCTAAGAGTAGATGTTTGGGGCTTCAGAGGGTAGAGGCGATCATGCTAATTCCTGACTTCCTGATGGCACATATCTGGAGCTGCTCCACCAGCATTTTTCTACCTGTAGCTTTTCTTAATCAAGAGGATGCCCTTAATCACTTACGAGGTGTGACAGTACAAACATATAACACATCGGTTCAACTAACTGGTCTAGGAGCAACATCACATTGAATTGGCTTAACGGGCCCAACCCACAAAGACACATCATTTTCCTTTCCTCATTGTGGACCCAGCTTAAACTACTGACTAAATCTGGATGCCTTCATAATGGAAAAATGTGGGATGGTGACTTTGGCAACTGTACTGAACAGATTCATAGTGTTTACAGTGCTTTCTTTTCTCAAGGCATCCTAGCCTATGCATGTGTCCTTCGGTCATGTGGGTACCAGGAGATGTCAACTCCACACCCATCCTAGTCAATTTGTCCCTGAGGTAGCTGAGACCAGTGAGGGACCAGTGACAAAAAGGTTCAATGGGTGAGTAGGCAGAGAGCAGCTGCATGTCAATAAGTAGGCCATACTCCCTTAAATAGAGTTCTAACTCTTATGGACTGGGTGTTTGTGTCTTCCTCAAATTCATATATTGAAAACTTAATCTCCAGAGATAGTATTTGGACTTGGAGCCTCTGACAGGCAACTAGGTCAGAAAGATGGCCCTACGCAATGGGATTCGTGCCCTTATTGCAAGAGACTCAGGAAAGATCGCTCTTACTTTGCTGTCTATCAGATGAAGAACAAGCCGGAAAATGATCCTCTGTAAATCAATACACAGGCCCTCAGTGAAACTAACTAGCTAAGATACTGATGTTCTCAACCCATTGAAAGTTATGTCTACTTATGCTTAGACTATATATTTCAACTCTAGGGATCTTGGGCTCATCCATAACTATATGCCTTAAGGTTGATTCCTGAAGGGTCATGATAACATTCCTTCCTCTTTCCACCCTGAATGATGTAAGCATATCACCCTCTGGGCTTTTTCAGTCCTATTTACCTCAGTAGGTTGGGCAGTGGGAAACCTGACTCACTGCCAATGCAACTGTAAGCATGTTTGCTTAAGAGTCTTTCATGTCCCTTAGTATTTGAAGACCACATTCTCTTTCTTTCTTACAGCAAGATTTATCTCTGTCAGCTTCATATTCTCATCACTAAAATATGTCAAGAAATGTGGAAGGATTGAGAATTTACTCTACTTTCCAGCTAGTGAAATAACCTGCCATTGTTTCATGATGTTGGCAGAAGTCACAGGACTCCTGGGTCAGAGACAAAAGACTCTGTTATTGTGGCATGAGCTGTAGCATGAGCTTCAAGTTCATATCAGTTCCAGCATACTCCTCAAACTCAGAGTTGTGACACAAAACAGCTCAGAAAGGCTTGAATTGAATTTGCATGAAAACAGAGTCATTCTATCTTTTGGGATCCTGAATCTTTTTTTTTTTTTTTTTTTTTTTTTGCCGGTTGTGGGGCCTGAAATCTTGGCCTGGGCACTGTTCCTCAGCTCTTCAGCTCAAGGCTAGCACTCTACCACTTAAGCCACAGTGAACCCAGGGCCTCATGCATGCAAGGCGAGCACTCTACCATTGAGCCACCCTCCCTGCCCCAGATCCTGAATCTTTCATAGTAGAGTCCACTCTAAATGCACATTTGTTATCATGAGAATAACGACAACATAGCCTGTGTACTGGAGAGAAGCACTATGTCTGTCTTCAACAGATCACTCTGCAGATATCAACGCATAGGTTCTGCTTGCACTGAGTTTAGAAATGTGAAACACCAATGGAGAACTTCTATGATTTTTTTTTTTTGGTCAGTTGTGGGGCTTGAACTCTGAGCCTGAGCACTCTACCATTTGAATATCAAAGCAAACCAGAATATAGCAGAGGCGACAAGTGAAATCCACCATTATCAGAGTTTGCTTTGCTTTCTATGGAACTCAGATGCAACTAGAAAAATTAAGGTAAGCTACACATAGGCATCTATGAATTAATAAATAAAACCAAACAAGGCCTAGAAGACTTTTGCACTTCTGATTTTCTGAGTGGTTTGTTGGAGATAAGAGTCTCACAGACTTTCCTGCCTGGGCTAGCTTTGAACTGTGATCCTCAGATCTCAGCTTCCTGAGTAGCTAGGATTACAGGTGTGAGCCAGTGATGACTGGCTCTCTTATGACTTTGATAGAATTTTGTCCAGATGCCCTGAACAGTAGTTGATTGCTAGAGATGTGTTCCTGCCTTCACTACATCTCTATATATATATGTATATATAATCTCCCCATTTTAACAACTATTTAGTATGATGTGCCCAGAGGCACATTATGTATTATTTGTTGCTTGACAGGGTTTATACATACAAACTATAGATATATTGTATACAGATAGCTATAATGGAACAAGCCTTTTCAAAGGGATAGATTTGCATGTGCTTGCTTGTTTTGTGATCAACATGCACATTGGGTAGATACTGTTGATTTGATTCCCATGTTGATATACCAAGAAACTGAAAAAGAGGAAAAGAGGGCCATGGAGTCAGAATTCAAACTCAAGTGATTACTTCATTTTGTTTATTTAACTACTGAGTCATATTTTGTTTCTAGTGAAAACGCTAACCAGTACCATCAATTTGGTAATTTTATAATAAAGAAGAATGGGAAATCTAGAGCCCGTCTGAAGGGTTGTCAAGAGGAAGAGTGATCGAAGAAGAAGTCTAAGATGAGTGAGTCTAAGCTAGGGAAAGATAAGGAAGTATTTCCAGCACAGAAACTGCATGTATAATGGGAAGGGGAAACAAAGGAGGAGGCTACAATGCTTGATAAGAAATGTACTCATTATCTTGCCCATGTAATTGTAACCCCTCTGTACAGTATTTTCACAATAAAAAAATAAAAATGATAAAACAAAGAAACTGCATGTATAAAGGCCCAGAGGAGTTGGAGCCCACAATTACTTGGATGGGTGATTTACTCTAAAGTCACCTATTTCTTTTGGAATAAGAATTTTGCAAACTTTTCACTAGGTTTCTTATTCACAATTATTTTATATTTTTAAAGAAATAGAGAGTTTAACTGTAGTAAAGAGTTTAAATACTCAACATATTTATATATATATATACATAATATAATATATATTTGAGTATCAAAGCAAACCAGAATATAGCAGAGGTGACAAGTGAAATCCACCATTATCTGAGTTTGCTTAGACTTCAGATGCTAGTAGAAAAATTAAGGTAAGCTACATATAGGAATGTATAGGAATTAATTAATAGGAATTAAGAAATAAAACCATACAAGGCCTAGAAGACTTTTGCATGTTACGGCTTCTCTGATGTTCCCTGTTTTCATGAGATTCTATTAGTCCTTGTTTTTCCTGTGACCAATGGCTTGTCTTGCTCTGTCAGTCTCCAGCAGCATACCAAGGATCTCTGGGTTTGCAGAATTTGCCTAGGTCCAGTGGTCTCCCAGTCTAAACTTCTGCGCTATCATCCCACATTTTCCTACTCGGTATTACCAGATTGAGTATGCCCATGGCATGACAGCTCTGAATAATTAATGCTCCTCCTACTAAAGGAGAATTAGGTTTTGTGGTTCAGCAGAATGCTTTACTCTTGTTGACCTTAACCTTCAGAGGCACTCGGGCATTACCAAGAGATCAATAAAACTTCCCCTGCCTAGTCTGTGAGGACAGGGGGTTGACAGAGAGTGATGATCTGCAGGCGAGGAAAGGACGATCGGGCTGTAACCTGGGCAAGGAGAAGGTGATGGGTGTGTAACTGGGGTGGGGTTGCTGGGGAGTGAAAGATTTAAGAAGATAAGATGCCAGGCAAAGTGTGAAAAACAAGGGGGTTTGCCAGAGAAGTAAGAGTGTCAGAGGCTCATAGAAAGGAACAAAGAGGACAAGTAAGGGTCATACAGGAAAGGAGAAATGATCAGTTACTGACTTGTACTCATTCTATGGGTATGAACCATACACTATGAGGTTCCCAAGGGCTTCATGGGAAACACTCTACTAAACAACTTCTGCAGAGACACAGAATAAAATGAGGGTAGTAATGAAGAATGTGGTCATCTCTGGCACTAGAGATAAGTGAAAGAAATGTTAATGTTTGGTGCCAACTACATGCCCAGAGGGCATCTGTGTGGTACTTAATTTATTTGTTGTTAATTAGTCTATATATTATTATATGCAATTACTAATTAAGTATTGTTTGTATTATCAATGATACCATAAGGTCATAAATAATATTCTTGTGCTAATATGAGTGATTCTTAAGACTATAATCCTGTGTCATTTTCATTGCTACCCAGAAAGGAAAAATTTGGAGAGATTTAGCCATTTATTTATTGAGATGCACTGGAGAAAATCTCAATGGAATATCAGCTAATCAAAGGTGGGGGCTGTGTGGGTTATTTCAAATCTGCCATTGCTAGCATGGTAAATACTGTATAGAAGATGTTAAAATGTCTGTGAAAATAAGGAAGAGATAGAGCTTAGAAGGGGAAGCAGCAAATCTGGGTGGAGGAAGGGAGGAAAGAAAGGAGGAACAGTATCTGAGATGAATCTAGAAGGAAAAAAATTACATATGTCTGGGGGTGGCTGTAGGAGGAAAAACACTTGAAGCAGAGTTATTGGCATAATCAAAAGTGGAGTCCATGTTTGTGGGATAAAGAATGACAAATAATTCACTGTGGCTAGACACCAGATAGAAGAAAACAGTGGGAGATAAAGTCACAAAGGCAGAATAGATCCCCCACTCATTCATTCATTTGTTCAAGGAGCATTTATTGAGTGTCTGCTGTGGATAGGCACTGCTCAAACTGCTGAGGGTAATACAATGAATGATCTGATAAATTCAGTCACCCTCACAGAATTTACATCCCAGTGAAAAGTGACAGTCAACATATAGAATATATAAATGAATTGTATACTATACAAAAGGGGGCTCTTGCTTTGGAGTAGAAATAGTAGAATAGAGGAGTGAGTTCTAGACAGAGTATTTTGTGTAAATCTTCAGAAAGGTGCCATTTGAACAATGTTTTAAAAGACCAGAGGGATCTGTGGATGCCTTTTTTCCTCCTGGGAATTAATTACAGACAGAGAATATAGGGCATGGAGAGACTGCAAGATAAAGGTTTAGGAATGGGACAGCCAGGGACAGGGTTGGCTGGGGTAGGGTTGCTAGTTGGAAAGGACTTGACCATGCCAAATCTAGGGACTATTGTACCATGAGAGAGAGAGAGAGAGAGAGACAGAGACAGAGACAGAGACAGAGAGACAGAGACAGAGAGACAGATACAGAGAGAGACAGACAGACAGACAGAGACAGAGAGAGACAGAGAGAGGTGGAGGCAGGGGAGACTAGATGCCTTTAAAGAACTGGTAGTTGCATGCACTATTATCTGAAAGGGTTGCCTTGAGTGCTATTTGGAGGCTTATATGGAAGCAAGTGATTCATGACAAAGCTGAAGCTGCTGTTGCTTCTGCTGCATCTACCATTTAGTCTCTGATGAAGAAGATGGCTATAGAGTTTATGCTTCCCAGGGCCAGATTCTGGATAGATAGAAATGTGAGACAATGAGATTTGTGGATGGAGGGGGAGAGAAATGAAATAAAGGAGCCATGGATTACTTTCAGATTTCTTATCTCAGTTGCTCATATCTGAGATGAGGTATATTGTGGGTGAAACAAGTTTGGAGACCACCAGGAATTAGTTTGTGCATATTAAGATGCGATGACCACTAGATGTTGTAAAAGTGGAAATGCTAAGTGATTTCAAAAGAGGCTTATGGAAATTTTCTGTGCAGAAGAATTGGAGACGTTATTGGGACATGGATAATATTTAAAACTGTCAGGGTACAAGACCAAAAACCCACCAGATAAAGAAGAGGGGAGGTCAGAGTATCACAGTTACAACTGCCATATCTATGCTTATTCTTGTTGCAATGCTGGGGTTTGAACTCAGAGCCTGCTATGCAGGCATCTATCCTGGAGTGAAATCTCCAGGCCCAAATCTATATATTTTGATCTATGAATTTCTTTTTCTTTCTTTCTTTCTTTTCTTTCTTTCTTTCTTTCTTTCTTTCTTTCTTTCTTTCTTTCTTTCTTTCTTTCTTTCTTTCTTTCTTTCTTTCTTTCTTTCTTTCTTTCTTTCTCTCTTTCTTCCCTCCCTCTCTGCCTCCCTCCCTCCCTCCCTCCCTCCCTCCGTTCCTTCCTTCCTTCCTTCCTTCCTTCCTTCCTTCCTTCCTTCCTTCCTTCCTTCCTTCCTTTTTCTTTCTGTCTATCTTAACATCTTTATGTGAAGCAGTATCATAGTTTCTCCTGGGTTTGCTTTTGTTTATTTAACATAGACAGATGCTTCTCTGAAAGTCGTGTAGAGGGTGCATGGTCCAGGGCATACCAGGTAAGAAGGATGCTGGTGCCTTGAACCATTTGAAGGCAGAATGAGGATCAACCTGGAACAGGGGAATTGGGAAGGAAGAGGAACAGGAAGGGGTACAGACACTGGGAAGAAAGGAGAAGTCAACAAAACAAATTTTTCTTTCACTTAGTTCAAAACAAGAATCACCAATCACCAGATCAATAGAAAGAAAACATAATTCACGTCTGGAAAATAGGTCTTTGTGCGTTTCTCTCCCTCCTCCCCCTCTCTGTTTACTGCTTGAGGCATGGTTATGGTTCATAATGCTTCGCTTCCTGGGGGCATAGCTGACAGCTGTAGTGAAGGAAAATAGAGATAGAGTTTTCAGTATTTCAGGAAACCAGTTTCTATCCTCCTCTTCTCATTAGTTGCTTAGCATCTTTACATTCTGGGAGAGAATTTTTGAGACAAAGAGATCTGAATGTATTCTGATAGAAAGATGAAAGTGTGTGTTACCACTCCCCAGTGTGCCTTGGCTTTCTAATTGATTGTAATTGTATCCCCTCCTGTAGAAATAGATTTGAGATAGCATTATAAAGTGCTCAGCCATGTGGCTAGCACACGGTAGCCAGTATTTTACCAACAAAAATGGTACTGTTTAAAATCACTTTTATATATTTTGTCACAATGCATGTTTAAATGATCTTGCGAATTAAATAAGGGCTTCTCCCATTTTAGCGGGAACAAAGACTCTAAAGCCAAACAGTCTCATATCACAAAGAAACTGAACCAAGAATCAAAGCAATTTGTATCTGAGATCTGCTTTTCTGTAATGTGGGTGGTCTGGGAACATAGGCACCATGACACTAAATATACTGGTGTATGCTGAATATACAGAATACATTAGATTCTGGTTTCTAGAACATTCTAAGCCACATTATGTGCTGTCGAAGAGATCATGATGCTCCAGATTCCATGACATCCTAGCAACTGTTTCTTGGTAATATCAATGTTAAAAAGAAAGAGGTGACTTCCACTATCCTGTCATATTTACTTAGCCAAAGTGGGTTCCAGGGCTCACAAAGGGGAACAAATTGAGCCAGGAGCTGTCAGGTATTTAAAGAGGCTGCCAAGTAAGAACAACACCACGCATGTGGTATTCAGGTAAGGGATAGGTTTATTCAGCAGACCACCTGGCACCAGGCCAGGTTGGTACTCCACGCGGCTGGATAAAAAAGTGTCTGGCCCCGAGCCATGGCCTTATCTAGGGGCACGAGAAGGTATGGCCAGGTAAAGGGAGGTGGGACCAAGTAAGAGGAAGTGGGACCAGGTGGGAGAAAGGTGTGGCCTCAGCGGATCCAGGTGTGAACTTAGCGGATGCAGATGTGACTCCTCCAGATGTACCAGTTGCCTAGGTAACGCAGGTACTGGGCCAAGAGTTGGCAGCGAGGAGGGCGGAGTCTTCTTGCCATCCAGGAGCGGACCTTACAGGAACCACTGGTAACTCACACCTCTAATACTAATTTCTCAGGAGAGTTTTGGTTCAAAGCCAGACTCCTCACCAATTAATCAGCAGAAAGCCACAAGGGGAGGTGTGGCTTAAGTGATAGAGTGCCATCCTTGAATGAAAATGCCAAGACAGAGCCCCTGGCCCTGAGTTCAAACTCCAGTATCAGACAATAAAAGAAGGCAGGAATAAAATGACTTCCCATGTCCAGGTCTTATCCATACCATCTTATTCATACCATCTTTCTGCTCAGAATGTATCTACCTGAGTGTGCTGTGCTTTGGGATCGTTTTGGACTGTGTTTATGCATTGGGGTAAGAATGCAGTAGGCTTTAAGCTTTGGAGTTGCTGATGAGATATTGTATACGTCTGTCTAGTGTTATAATGAGATACCAGAGATAAGAGGACTTTCACAGAAAGGGGTTGGAGAGATAGGGGAGAATGGTGAAAAGGGTGACATTGATCAAGATGCATTTTGCTTATACACGGATGAATTGTTAAAACATCATAACATTGTTTTAAAAAAGAAGAGAGGTTGATTTACCTCTCAGTTTTAAAGGCTGAACATTTAAATATAGTGCTAGCTCTGGTGAGGGTCCCTCAGACTGTATTCCAGCATGACACATGACCTCCCGACAGGAGCACAAGTGAGAAGAGATCACATGACAAGACAGGAGAAAGATGCCCGAGCCTGACTGCACTCTTTAAAGAACTCACCAGTGTTAGTTCTGGAAAAGGTAGACCATCTTCAACTACCTTTCTATTGCAGAATTTACCCTAAGCTTAACAGGAATGAATAAACATTGTCAATTCCTTAAACTGTATCAATTGCTTCCAAGGAGAGGGCTTTCAGTGCTCTGAGAATTTCTCCCTTGGTTAGGAAAAACTTCCATGTCAACTAAGACCCACACCAAGCTCCCAACACACAGACCCTCTGGTGACATACTCAAACCATGTTTAAAGCATGGTAAATATATTTTTTTATTATTGAGTCCAGAAGTGGTAATTTTTTTTTCATTCTTATGAGTCCCACAAATCCTCCCCCAAAAGCACTTTAAAGAGTGCTTTTTGGTGACTGAACAAAAAACAGCTTTCCACCCACTTAATTGTCCTATGCTTATTTCCACTATTTCCCCATGAACTGTTTTTCTCACTGCACTTTGCACAGACTGAAGACCAATGGTGTTTAAGAACTACCTGATGGATTCATTTGTCAGCAGGCAAGGGGACGCTATTGCCATACCTGAAACATCTATAATCAAACACAGTTAATTACAGGGAAAATACAATACAGCAGCAGGGCTTTTAAAAATCAATTAGCATGCAATTCAAGATTAAAACCAGAAGAGGACTAATTCTATGTTTCATTTGGGTAGTAGGCTGTTCAAGGAATAGGAGAACAAAGGCCAGTGTCTTTACAGGTATATTTAATTAGAAATACAGAAAGTTTACTCAGGTGTCTTTGTTAACCATAATTCATGAAAAGTCCATGAGACAGAGGTAGTTGAAGATAGACCATGAGCTCATGAGACATTTCGTGCTGCTTTGTCTTCCTGTTCTCAAATGTACACCATTCATTTATCAATTCTCAGTATGAGTTCTGTAGAAATTTTTCTGGATTTTTCTGTCATTACCCAAAGCCACGCTTTCTTGACATATACTGTTTATCTGTTGGTTTGGACAGAATATTGGAAATAAATTTTGGGATCTGGGATATCATTACAGAATGAGACTCAAAATTCAGAAATTACTCACCAAGGCAAGTTTTACTTCTGCCGAATGGTACACAATAGACAAGAGTCAGGTTGACAAGCACTTTTGGCTTACAGTCCATTTAGATTTTATTCCTAATATGTTACTGTCCCTTATTTCAACAGATCAGAATTTAGGCTCACAGTCTTATCTGGTAGGCTAGTTTAAAATGGTATCAAGACTTTATCCAGGAGAGTAGAATGCCTGACCAAAGCAGAAAAGGGTTCGAAAAATAACCCTTTGTTTATAAAAGGTTGTGGCTCAACTGAAATATATTTGAAGTGGGTTTTTTGATAATTGTTTTTTTGATTATTTGAATATCAGGGCTTGAACTTAGGGCTTTATCTGTTTTTACTCAAGGCTGGAGCTCTACCACATGAATTTTTGTTGGTTAATTGGAGATAGGAGTCACATGGACTTTCCTGCCTGGGCTGATTTCAAACTAGATTTCAGCCTCCTAAGTAGCCATGATTAAAGAGCTGAGCTGCCAGCAATGGCTAGTAAGACATACTATTGTACAATAGGCATCACTGCTCATGCCTGTAATCCTAGGTAGTCAAAGAACTGAGATTTTGTTTGTTGCAGGAAAGTTTGTGAAAATTGTATCTCCAATTAAACACCCCCCAAAAGCAGGCCATAGAGCTGTGTTTTAAGCGGTAGAGCACTGGCCTTGAGCACAAAAGCTCAGGGACAGCACCCAGGCGTGCGCGCGCACACACACACACACACACACACACACACACACACACACACACACACAAATATTGTTCTAACCCCTAAGTATTTTGCTCTCCTTTCTCCCTTTTCTGTCTTCATCTTAAATGAGAAAAAGAGATAATTCACACATAAAGAGAATGAAAATAATACAGGTAGAAATTTCTGCTATATTTTATCATAACTAAGTCATAGTTGGCTTGACAACATTCAGTCAAAAACAGCAATGTTCAAAGCCACCTATCATGGCTCTGGTTTCTCTGTATTTACTTATGTCAGCTGTGGTGTTGGTCCTGATGTTTAGTGTGTTTCCAATCTCGCTTCCATTGTTTTTTCCAGTCAGTGAGCAAAGAGTGAAGCTAATTTTTCCTAGGCTTCTTACCACTTCTACAGTTAAATTCCAAATATATCCTCAGGGTTGGTAGCCCGAGTGATTAGTCATTTGTCAAGCCAATGTCACCAATTTAAGCTCTATCATCCTTGCCTAGCTGGGCTACTCGGCTCCTACCTGAAGGTTAACATCTGTTCACACTAAGGACTGAAAAACTGGCATAGAAAAAGTTTCAACTGTTGTCATCCTTTCTGCTGGGAGGGAGTTAGAAATACTTTAGCCCTTGATGTGTTTAACCCTGATTGATATTCCAGTTCTTTGTATTATTATTGTTGTTATTGTACAGGTGATGTACAGAGGGGTAGAATTACATAAGTCAAGTAATGAGTGCATTTCTTTTTGAATAGTGTTAGCTCTTCCTTTGTTTTCTCCCAGTTTTACCCTCTCAGCTTCCCCCACCTACCAAGTTGTGTAGTCAAGTGAGTATCACTGCTGCATTTGTTCACCGGACATTCCAGTTCTCAGACTCTTATCTGATCTTCCAGATGCAATCCCACTCATTAGTCTTCATTATTTTCACTACACATTCCACTGTGGCTGAGCTTTGAGTTACTCACATCCCTCATTGCACAGCAAACCATCCTCACTGACAAGGGGTCATTGATCCCAGGGAAGTTCTTTCTCTTTATTTTCAACTCCATTTCTGTTTACCTTCTTCTATTGTTCTTTGAACAGAGGCATTTCATGAAACCCATTAAATGTGAGTGTGTCTTTATAAAATGTATCAGTGTATTGTATGCATATGCCACTGTTCTAGCCATTGCTGAGACTCATCAGGACGTTCCCACTTCCCTCCATTTCAAGGGATTGCATGAAAATCATTTTATAAATGTATGTGAAAGTTCCCTAGGAAAGATGGCTAGTAGATTCACATGTGATGGGACGCCACATGCTTCATTGTATTAGTAATGGCCATATTGCTTTTTAGTTTGTCTTTGTAAGTCTGCACTTCCCAGTGGACTCAATGGTCTCCATCTGCACACATCTTCAGAACCTCTTAGCGTCATCTCGTGCCTCATTACTGTTTTGTAAAAACACACCATGAGGTAAAGTGATTCATCACAAACTCATTTTATTGTTTATCATTTAGTATTTTTAGTGTTAGTTGCATTTTTCTGCTTGTTGGCATGAACTTTTATGAATTTGTAAATAGTTTTGCTTACAAAATGTTTTCTTCTATATATTGTTAATCTTTGGCATTTATTTATTTATTTATTTATTTATTGTGCTAGCACTGGGTCTTGAAATCAGTCTGGGAGCTGTCCTTTCAAATATTTGTCCAAAGCTAGCACTGTACCATTTGAACATACCTGTTTTCATCTTTTTGGTGGTTAATTGGAGCCCCCAGTGGCTCACACCTGTAATCCTAACTACTCAGGAGGCTGAGATCCGAGGAACGCAGTTTGAAGCCAGCCAGGACAGAAAAGTCCCCATGAGACTCTTATCTCCAATTAATACTCAAAACCAGAGGTGGCACTGTGGCTCAAAGTGGTAGAGTGCTAGCCTTGAGCAAAAAGAGCTCAGGGACAGACCCCAGGCCCTGAGTTCAAGCCTCATTACCAACAAAAAAAAGTCTCCTAGGATTCTTTCCCCCTGGGTTGTTTTCAAACCACGACCTTCAGATCTCAGCTTCCTGAGTCTTGAGCCACTGGTTCCTGACAAACTTGTCTTTTTCCCCTTCCTTCCTTCCTTCTTGATTAAGTTGCTTGTCTTTTTTTTATAGACTTAAAGGAAGTTATGACATATTTTCCATTTCAATTTCTTACCAGTTTTATTGTTTTAAAAACATGCATATGTGGTTTGTTAAAAAAACTATATATGTAATTATTCTTTCACCTGTTGCCTTTGCAAATGTGTTTATTTTAAAAAATCTTAGTCATATATATATATATATATGTATATATATATATATATATATATATCCTGTTTTCTGGTAGTTAATTGGAGATAAGAGTCTCACAGTCTGCACAGGCTCGTTTTGAATTGAGATCCTCAGATCTTAGCCTCTTGAGTAGCTAGGTGTACAGGCATGAGCCAGGAGCACACAGCTTAATCATATATGTTAAATATAACTGCACTACCTCTAAAATGTCAAGTGAGAACCAGGTCCCAATGCATAAATGCTTTAGGGACATATTCAACCCATATTAAAACCATAGCAGATAATTTTTCTCTAGTAGGTAGTAGGATAACTACTTGGGTTCAAATTCTGGCTCTACCACTGAGCTAGGCAGCCTTAGAGATGGTGCTCAATATTATGTCTAGTAATGGACACATGAATACTGCTTTCTTCGTATCAATTTTACTGGGATTAGAGGAGCCTGGACTAGCCTCAGACCAGAATCATCTTACAGGAAAGTGGAACTACAGGTATACACCCCCATACTTATTTCTTGAGATTGAGTTTAACTATTTTTTCCCATTTTCCATGAATCTGAGACTACAGAGGTGTCTTACAACACTTGGCCCCCCAAAAGATGTTTTGAATGATTTAACACACACATACCACACACACACACACACACACACAGAGGAACACATGAATACCTAAATGTACTTACAATCTCATGTATAATTCTAAGTGAAAGGAAGTTTGATGATTTTTTTGACCTGTTGAGTAAATTGTGAGTCAACTTCCCCATTGTGAACTCATCTCCTTTGGGGAGGTATAATCACTGTGTATTGTCCAATGAAACGGAAAACATTGAAGCCAACAATGAATCAGACGGATAAATAAATAAGTGAGCAAACTAACAACACCAAAATCCATAGTATGTGCTGAGGAGTTTACATAAGGAAAGGCAAAGTTCATTCTCTAGGAGGTAGTATGAACTCTAAGTTTATTAGAACTGACTCCATGTTCTTTTTTAAAGTACTTCCTCAGAGGCAAAGGGAGACAAAAAGCCAGATTTCATATCTGCTGTAATTGTCTTAGTCCATCCATTCCTTACAACAGGGCACAGAGGGCAATGCTGAGCTCAAAATCCTACTGCAGCAACTCAGAACCTTTGGGAATTCCAAGTCTTGGATTCTAAATGTGTGGCCTCCACTTAGGTCTCACTCAGTGGTATGTGGAGCAGATTTGCTTCTCAGCATCTGAAATAAGACGGCTGACCTATCTCTCAACTATCCCGTGAGTCCTCCCCTATCCCCTCCCATCCACAGGCTACCCCTATGGGCCTTGTTCTTTTACATCTTTCATTGTTCAAAGAAGCAAGCAGCACAGAATAGACATCTACAGTATAGTCAAGTGGGTGATTATATGGATGGTAACTGAACAGTGATTATGCATGTGATAGCTTACTATTTATCCCAAATACATGAAAACTAGCACTTTTAAAGGTAGATCTATTTTTCATTTTTGCTAAAAGACCCAGGATGTTTGCGCTTGAACAATGATCAGCACTGAATTTGTGATTTAAATATGAACTATTCCTGTACTCTTGTAACCTCGCATTACTTAGTTATTCCCTAACATCTGAGAGGTGCACATAACTACATGCACTATGAAAAGAGACTAAGGGAGGTGAACATACTCTTGGAAATCACTATTTGGGTTCAAACTTTGACCTTGTCATTTACGAAGAAAATGCCTTGGATAAAACACTAAAATGTTTTGCAGCTCAGTCTTTTTTTTTTTAATCTAATTTTTTTTTTATCAGGATGCATTGTACTTTTAAACTGACTTGTTGAATGGTAATCCCTTTGTACAACTACATGAAGATAGTACAATTATAAAAAAGCGATTAAAAGCGTCAGGGACAACAATCAAAACAAAACAAACAAAAACCCCATTTTTTTCCCCACACATGGTTATTGTGGAATTTCAGTAAGATAACACATATGCAAAGCCTGGCAGATTCTTAATATTCTTTGAGTTCTAGGTACCAATTTTCTTTTACTTCTAGTATGTGAAGGTTTAAAGTTCATATGGTGAATTAACACATAGTAAGAAACAAACGTTGAGAGGCTGAAGCACATCACAAATGTTCTCTGTATGCCTTTATGCCCGCACTACATTCAGCTCCAGTTCCTTTAGTTTGTAAAATCCTACAGTGTAGAACTTCCTACTTTGCCATGCACACATACATTCTGCTTCCATTCTGTGCTTCTCAGGCACAATCTGGTCAGCTTATTTATTTTTTATTTTTCTGTGTGTTCCCGAGCTTGAATGCAGGGCCTGGGCACTATTGTTGGGCTTTTTTGCTCAAGTTTAGCACTGTATTATTTTAGCCTCAGCTTCACTTCTGGAGTTTTGGGTGGTTCATTGGAGATGAGAGTCTCATGAATTTTCCTTCCAGGGCTGGTTTTCAACTATGATCCTGACATCTCAGCCTCCTGAGTATCTAAGATTACAGGTATGTAACTGGTGTGAGACTTACAATCTGAATTATCTTATGCTTTGTGAAACATCCAGATAATATAACTTTTTGCCCTCCCTCTTTGTTTTCCACTTGCTTCTTTTCATTTTCTGTGTGCTTGGGTAAATAAGTGAGATTAAAATTAACATCTTACCTTAGGGTAAGTGTCTAGTTGTCTAGAATTATAAGCCATAGAGGAGTTAGGAAAGAAAAATAAAAATAAAACAACGCCTGTAATCCTAGCTACTCAGGAGGCTGAGATCTGAGGATCGCAGTTCAAAGCCAGCCCAGACAGGAAACTCCGTGAGACTCTTATCTCCAATAAACCACTAGAAAACTGGAAGTGGCGCTGTGGCTCAAGTGGTAGAGCACTCGCCTTGAGCTGAAGAGCACAGGGACAGCGCCTAAGCCCAGAGTTCAACCTCCATGACTGACAAAAAAAAAAGCATGTTAATTTAGTTAGTCCTCTCTGTGAGTAATTTTGTCAAGAGTGTTTAGGCCGATCACTTCTTTGAATTCTGTGTTTGCTGTGTGTGGTTCAGCCTGAGCCAGAACAACTGCCCTGTCTTAACAGCTTCTTTGTTGTGAGAGAATGTGGAATTGGGTCTCAAGGGTCCTCAGTTTGATGCTTTTCCACTTGACCAGAAGAGGGTCATGAGGGGAGTGGATTTCTGAAGAGGAAATTGCAAGTCTCTATGTTCATTGGGGAAAGGAGAAAAGTTCTGCCTAGAAGTTCCTGTTGTTTATTTTGGAGAGGTGTGTGATAGGCTCTGAGCAGGATCAGAGATGCCAGGAACTGGCTCTGCAGACTTCAGACCTCATCAGAGAGCCCAGTACCTCTAGCAACTGAGGAGTAGTGAGACTGAACCAGGTTCCATGGGAGATCTGTTGCCCTTCACTTAAAAGCTAAATGGTCTTTGAATATGCAATTTATACATGTGATTGGTGCATCACTGTTGGCCTTCTTTTCTTTGTAATTGGGAAATTCTTGAATGTGATTTAGCTCAGTGTCCTGTGCATTTAACGTGATAAAGTAGAAAGGGTAAGAAATGGGACCAAGGAAAGCTTAGTACAGGAATTGGAGCTCTTTTTTTCCTTTTAAAGAAGCAAGCATTTTATCAGCATGTATTAAATCGTACATAGTAAGGAGTTTCATCGTGACATTTCCATACATGTGCATGATGAAATTTGAATGAGCTATGTTCTGATTGCACATTTTTGTTCTGTTTTGTTGGGGCCCAGATTTGGCCAATAGGGACAGTCTGGTCCACTGATGCTGTCACACAGCTCTTGATTCTTAGTTTCCTTTTACATCTTGTGAGATTTTAAAGTTCTCTTCATATTTTTGTGAACAAATAGTCTCACAGGTGGATGTGATTTATTTTTTCATCTGTCCCTTTGGACTATCCTTTTCCCTCTCTGGTTAGCATACAGACACCTTAGATGAATATTTCAGGTCTTCCTCCCCCTCCTCTTTATTCACCCTACTCTCACTATAGTCTTAACCACGTTCACGAATGAATGGATCCAATTAATTGTATAAATAGTGAAGTCCAATATACTCTTTGCAATTCTAAGATCCACAGGGAGAGGGCGTACTCCCAGAATAGAGAGTGTTCTCCTGCCCGTTTCCAATTTGCAGAGGAAACAAGCTGGTTTGTGCATGGAAAATAATGGAAAATAATCCCAGAGAAAGTCCCTGGTGATAACGCAGCACACATTTCCATAATTCTGTTCCCTCTGGAGCACTGGGACATTTAATTTCTCACAACTGTTACCTAGATGAAGAACAGCATGAGGAATACACAGAGAATGAAAAATATCCACATGTGTGGGTACTACATGGCCACTAATCTTTCCTGACATTTACTTTCACTCATGAGCACAGGGGTGACCAACCCCACCAGTCCGAGGTACTGAAGATAAATGTCAGCCTATCCATTGGAAGCTTTCTCTGCATAAATGCATATTGGAAATCAAATATATTTGGCTTATCACACACTGAGCCCCAAGAACCCCTTCCTTCAGAAGTATATGGATTGCTCTCATCCCACTCACCACTACCATTTGTTTGAGGTTGGGAGTGGTATAATGGTTTGCTGCATTTTAAAGGCAATGAAAATAACCCCCCCTAACAACAGCCATTACATTTAACTGTTTCATACCATATTCTTTCAGTGCTGGTCTTTGTTTCTCCACACATTGAACTGCCAAATTTCCCAAGAGCATCTGCTCTTCCTATCGTGAGAACAATGAGCTGCTTTTGTGATACACAAGGACTATCTTACCCATGCCAAATAGTTTTATCCTCAGGCGGGGCTCTACCAAGCACTCAGGTGTGCACATCTCCTCCACAGCCGTGGGCCACTGAAGTTACAGCATCTGTGAGCAACTGCTTCCTTCCCATAAAGGAAACCAGGGATTTGACTTTAAGGTCTTGCCAGCTCATTGACTAATTTATACCTAACTTTTAATGCATAAAACCACGTGAACATTGTATTTGTAGGATGTGGTTAACAGCTCATGTACACAAACTGGGTAAGAGCTAGGATTGTCAAAGTCAGGATGAAGAGATTTGTTTTTACTGGATATTAGAAAAAAATCAATGAAGATCAGAAGCAGGAATTTTTGTAATCCAATACAATGAGAATTACTTTGAGGAAAAAGAAAAGAGGGAAACATGTCTCTAATCTCAATGATCATTATGAGTTTAATATTGTGACTCTGTATGTAACCTTTGATATGTAACAACAGCCCCAAATAATTTATGGAGAAAATAAACCATGAGCTAAAAAGAACAAGTTGCCCAGATGAATTACAAAGTCAGGTAGGGCAATCAGAGTCTTGTCCCAGAGTAAGGCCCTTCTTTAAAGACCTTTATGGTGGAAAGGAGAGAGAGGAGACAGAAAGGAGCCAGGTGAAGTCTTTTAAGCTTAGATTTAACTTCTGGACTGTTAGGGGTGAGGACACATTATTTATTTGATGCTGTAAAGAGGCTGCATAGAAACAAAGGCATATTTAGTCCTGGTAATATGAGGTGTGAATGGAAAACGTGGATCAAAACTGTCAGAAATTGAATAGAGAGAACTCAAGGAAGTTAAGAATGTTAATATTTTATCCACATTTCTACAAAAGGAAAGCCTTTCAAACGAGGAGGTTTTAGAACATGCAGTACAATTGGTTTTCAGATTACTCTAGTCAGAGAAATTAAAGCAAACAAATGAAATCAGAGGGAGGAAACTTGCGGCCCTTCTCTGGCTAATGAGCTGATGACATTTGGGTGTTTCCCTCTCTGTCCCTGAGCCGACTACAGCAGAACACTAGGGCTCTGTGAAATAGAATTGGAATCCAATTTTTCCCAGTATTAGTTTCCAAACTGGGACTATGCGGGCTTTATGACATTGCATGTCTTGAGTTTAATGTGTTGAATGCAGCTTTTATAACCAGAGCTTGAACAGTTTCATATTAACACAATGTAGGCTGTAGCCAGTCCTTGAGTTTCCAAATCTACATATATGTTTGACATGATTTTTCACCTGCATACTTGAGTGTGCCAGGTCTGAACACCCTTTTCTCAGAAACTCCTATTAACATCCTGCAGCAAAGGCTTTGTTTGAGAACTCAGATCTCCAGCTTCTAGTCTTAATTCCCTCAATTTTTGAGTGAGGGTATAAAAAGAAGAAAGCCAGTGAGTAAGTAATATTACAGGTCACTTAGTTGGGAGTAGATTTAGAAAATAGTTATAGGACTCTACATTTCTTTAAGAAATGTTTCTATAAAGGTGATGGACATAAATCAGGTAAAGAGTACATTTCTTCTTGTACATTGTCAACCCTTCCCTTACTCGTTCTGTTTTTCCAACATCCCACCCATAAGTTGTATAGTTGATTTTCAACATAGTGTCTAGTGAGTAGCAAGGCTGCATTTGTTTACCGTTTGTCCTACCATTTCTGTGCCCCCCTTACCCTCCAAAAGACAGATTAATGAACAAATGAGACAAAAAGAAAAAAAATCCCAACCACAACAAAGAAAAAGCTTTGTTTTCATTCCTGGAAAGGCACTGCACCTTTGTGTTCTTCCCCTAAGAGTATCCTTCTTTGGTCTCACTGTGTGTGAATGCCTAGTGTTTTGAATCCATGAAGCTGAGGGTCTCCTCAGATATATCCTCTTAAAGAATCCACTTTCTTATTAGTTAGAGCAGCCATGCTTTTTCTAGTTGATGATAGATACACAGAAACAAAGAAAGTCAGAATTATCCAAAGTAGTGTTTAATTCTCCCTATCATGTCCTGGTCTGCTTCCTGGGTGCTAAGTTTCACTTTAATCTTAATTATCTCTGATGAATGAAAGTTTAGATCCATTTGCTAGATACATTAGATTTGATTATTAGAGCTTAGAAACTAAAAGAAATATATGATGACATCAGTAGTAATTGGCACAACAATTTCTTAGCTTAAAGGAAAGAGATTACATTCAGACCCTTTGAAATATTTTGATATGCTGGTACTGAGAATTGGGCAAACTTTTGGCTGAGGTGAGCCCAGCCCATATAAACTGTGAAGATCCAATTAAAAAGAGTTCCAGAGTCCTGTCAACTTGCTAGTACTTAATTAAGATAGGTTCCATTTCTTTGTGACCATCAGTTCATCATGTAGTAATCCAATAAGGGGTTATTGTGCACAGCTGTTTTGGAACTACTTGCTTAATTATTACCTCAAAATCACCCAGAAGGCAGCATTAAAATGTCATTCCCCCTGCCCAAAAAAGGACATGACATTGAAAGACATGTGACTTCCACATTTGACAGCGCTTTAAAACTACACATCATGGCTTAAGCATTCCCAAGTCTACAAATATAATAATGGAGCTGGTAACATCTAATTACTCAATGGCAATTAATGATAATAGCCCTTTGTGGATTTATACCATTTTCTACCAAGAAATCTTCACTCTTGACACATATTAATTAATATAGACAGGCAGGGTTGACAGAAAGGTAGATTATGGCATTATTGCTGATGGGTAAACTGAGCCTTCTTTAAATTTCTCCTTTCAGACACACGATTTCTTGCTGACTAGAAATCACATAGATTGCATTTTTTTAAATAATGGAAAGATAAGAATTTGGGGAAATGGATGTCAAAAATATCCAAATACTACTAAATATTTGATATTTTAGTTAATTTCTATTTAGACATTTCCAAACAGAAATTGGTCAATTTTCCTGAATTCACAGCTGGACTTGAAAATGTAGGTAAGCCTTCAACAAATTCACATATACTATACCCAGAATGATTTATTATCTCCCTGTAGAGCCGGAAAGATGTTGAATTTTATTGACAAGTAAACTCACTCTAGATGTTATTATTGCAGTGGTCCTGGTAGAACTAAGCAATGTCTATTTTCCTAACACTGACTAGAGATAAAAAACATTTCAAGAAAGGAAAGTAAATTGAATTCTCTCTAGTGAATTTTTAAAACTTCCTCAAATTGTTTTGTGATGAATTACTTACAGAATTTTCTTTAAAAACAGAATTTTAAAACCAAATGGATAATTACTTGCATTTTATAATGTTCTCTGTGGAAATGGCTGAGTTTTCACTACATTTTCAAAAATAATTGGAAACTACCCTATTAATTCATATAATCTTTGATCTGAATGCATTTACTAACCACCTAGAGTGTGCTAGCCTTCTGCTGAAACATTGAAGGCTTTGATGGGGGCTTCAAGATAGTGTTCTAGGGAGAAAGGAAGGTAGACAAATAAAAACAGTCCAGAGTCATCAGTTCTGATGTAAGAGCAAATCATGGAGCATCTGAATGAAGGCAAAGAGGAAAACGAGATGATGAATAGACCTGTATGTGTTTATAGGCCAAGGATCAAAGCACATTCTCCACCACTTATGCTAAGTATGCTATTATGTATCCTACCTTCCAGGCATCATGGCAGGTTGGTGTAATAGTTCTTCAGCTTAGTCTGTGGTGTGTGTGTGTGTGTGTGTGTGTGTGTGTGTGTGTGTGTGTGTGTGTGTGTGTGTGTGCATACACATGTGCATGTTGTAATAAACTTAAATAACATGAACCCTTTATAATGACACTAAGGCTTTTACAACTTCACTAATGGACCAGAGGGAATGAGGTGACATTTGGCACACAGTAGGTGTTCAGCAAGTGTGACTTGTGTCTTAATAGAAAGAGGAATAGATCGTGAACAGTTTGGGAAAGTTAGTAAGGCTCTGTATTATTTTTGCACTCTGGGTTCTACAAGGCTGCATTATGAGGCTTGGGAAGAAAGAATTAGAGATAGGATACTGTGTTCAGGTTACTAGGTTTTTAAGTAGGCATTAGTTTCCCACCTGAGAATCTCCAACATTGCTCTGTGTGGACCCATAGCTGTCTGGTTAGCAGTGTGGCCAACAGCAGTCCCCCCCCCCTCTCTTCTTCTCTCCCTTTATTTCTCTCTCTCCTCCATCTCCCTCTCTCTCTCTCTTCCTTTCTCTCTCCCTATCCCCTCTCTCTCATCATGAACCAGTGGAGTCTTAGTACTCTCTACAGGCCCTTCTTCCTTAAGTGAGTGATGATTCATTGGTAGGAAGCTGTTCTACCATTAAAATAAAATATTTTTATTATGATCTCTTTCTTGTGTACCCAGGCACCTCTGCTGTGTGTATGTGGCAAAAAAAAAAAGACCAGAGGGGACACACATCATTTTCTATTTCTCTCCTTAGTTGGAACATCTCCAAAGTTACCCTCCTAGAATAGGATCTGAAAAATTGTGCTACTTCAATTCAAATCATTCATCATGTACTCCAGGGCCCAGAAAAGGAGAGAGAAAAATAAAAACACAAATAAAAAAAAGACTCATGAAAACTGGGGTTTTCGTTGTGCCTGCCCATGTGCCTAAGGCTAAAGAAGTCTTCTGAGGTGGTGGGAACTTTGAGGCAGTCTACAGGGTGCCTATGCCAGGGAAGGCGTCTTTCTGTTTGTCTGCACAGCGGAACCTCCCCTGACTGGAGAAAGATTCCACAGTCCTCAGTATGGTGTTTCCTTGTTAAACGGAGAGTGAGAGGGTACAAAGAGAAGGAAGGGACATCCCAAAGATGACAGGAGCTGGAGAAGACAGAGGGATTACAATTGCAGGGCTAGAGGGACAGAAGGGAAAATGATGGGTAACTGACAGATATACTCCAATTTCAAGAACAGCTGGGGCCAGAGGGACTTCCAACCGGAGCCATCTTCTGTAAAAACCAGAGTTTCTATATTTTCAACCCCATGCCCTTTAGAACAACATTGGGAACATAGGAAATGAAAGTCAGAGAGGATGGAATATAGGGGAATTATTATAATTCTTAGATAGATGCTTTTTAAAAGCAGTGATTTAGATTCTTTTATTCATTATGTATCATAAAGGACCCAGGCTGTGTTGCCTGTGGCTTTAAAATCTAGGACCTTATTAAAACCTTTTCTTGTTAGTAACTCGGTGCTTTGGAAACTCACTAAGAAAAAGAGCCAATTTAATCAAGGCAAGATTTAACACAAAGAAAGGACCTGATCTTGCCTTTCTGCAGAAAAGCTCTCAGGATCAAATGGCTTATGATTTTCATTTACCTAAAGGATCCCTTAAGAATCAGCAGTTGGGGAAAAAGGGGGTGTCTTTATTAGCTTGCAGGGTGTACTCAAATTTGCTTTCTTTACTTTGAATTCTGACTGCTGCTTTAGTAATTTGAAGAAAATATTTTTTCAGTCAAGCTACATGGCAATAAACCCCTGTGCCCAATACCTGAGTAGAAAAAGGTTAGAAAATGGGTCTCAAGGAGATCTGCTATTCTGACTAACACCATGTCTACATTTCTATTAGTGTGCCACACTGAAAGAAAACACTTGAATGGGGGAGACAAGGGGGAGACATAGGGCGGAGCCCAACCACACACACTTGTAAGATCTCTAGAGTATGTAAAGTTGGTCCTCCAAAAGATTTCTTTTTGGTATCAGTGAAAGGGAAAATGTGATATTGTGTTTAGTATTTCAAAAGGAAAATTTTCTGGGGTAAGTTGACAGATACTGAAGTCTTGTTCAACCAACAGTCAAAAATGAATGTTTGTGGTAGATTGTTTGCCTAGCAAGAGGAAAGCCCACAGTTCAATCCCCACTATCACACTCTGCACACACACACACACACACACACACACACACACACACACCTGCAGCAAATAAAATTGAAAGAATAGGATAGAATAGAATAGAATGAATATTGGCATAAAGAGAGGCGTCCCCTCCACCCCGTCACTCAGAGATCCAGGCAGAGAAAGGCTCTGCCACCTTACTGAATGAGATATTAGGTTCTCTGCGCATTAACTTCCAGCCAGAGGAAAAGAGTATAGAGAACATACCAGGCTAATTTTTGAGGGCAGTAATAGCACATAGTACGTTTCTCATTCTTCTGGTTAATATACAACCATTCTGTCTAACAGAGTCCAGCTTTCTGGATTTCCTGTCTGCTGTCTTTACTTGAAAGCTGAAACTTTTTGCCCTCTCTCCCTACTCCCCAGCCTGCCGAGAGATCATCTCTTCCATATTGTCATTGGTGTGAAGCAGAAGCTGAGAAAAGGAATCTAGCCTAATGCCAAGAAAAAAAAATAGGCATTGGATTTTGGTGTGCATCCAGCAACTGTCACCTGTCACTATCATATGCATTTGCACACTTCTTTCTGGTTTAACTTCAGGTCAAACTAAAAATTTCCAGTCTAACTATTGCATTTGGCTGTAACTCCAAAACCATCAGATACTATTTTGTTCCTATTCCTGGTGACTAGCTATGACTTTTCTTAGACAAGTGACCTACAGATTAAAGATGGCCATTGTTATTTCTACATCTGTTTAACTGTAGTCATGAGGTGTAGTTATCCCAATAAAACATCTAATTTGGAAGAGAGCTGGATTCATAAAATAGGTACTAGTTTATGATTGTGTTTTTATTCTTGTTGTTTTGTTTTGGTGGTGCGGGGATTAAACTCAGTGTTTCTCTCTTGCTAGGCAGTCTACTGCTTGAGCTAAACATCAGAGTTTTGTGCATTACTTCATTCTTCAGATCAGGTCTGCTCCCCACATAGCTAGAATGGTAAGCATGAATCACTGTATCCATCTTTTCTTTTTTTGGTGTCAGTCGTGGAGCTTGAATTCTTGGCTGGGGCTGTGTCCCTGAGCTTTTCAGCTCAAGGAGAGTGCTCTACTACTTGAGCCACAGCACCACTTCTGGTTTTCTGGTGGTTAATTGGAGATAAGAATCTCACATACATTCCTGCCCAGGCTGGCTTTGAACCACGATCCTCAGATCTCAACCTCGTGAGTAGCTAGGATCACAGGCGTGAGCCACTTGCCCTTGGCTGTGCCCATCTTTTTTTATTGGTTGAGATGGAGTCTTATGCACTTTTTGCTCTAGCTTTGGCCTCCTTAGTATCTAGGATTACATGCACGTGCCACTATGCCTAGCTGATTGGGGTCAAACTTTTATCCTGCCAGTTAGAAGAGATCCTTACTGATTCTTTGATTCTGTTTTCCAGGAAGTGATTTCTGATACTTGTACCCAATGGCCACCTGGTTTGATAGTTCCTACTCAGCAAATTTCCTGGACACATCTGATGTAGTCATTGTTCAGTTTCCTCCTTCGGAAATGAATGGCTTATGTGAATAGCCATTGTTCACTCAGGCAGTTTAGGATGCTTTGCAGGTGTTTAACTCAGGCTCTTTAGTAGTCCATTCATAGCTATTTTGATGGGAACTCCTTCTAAAGTGACATAAGGTTTTTCGCTGTGTGTTTTCAGGCAGATTCATCTGCCATGTGCAAAATATCAAAGACATCCTAAACATAACTCTTACATCTATACTACTTCCTGCTCTCATGACTCTTTTCATAGGGTTCCACAGGCTATTGGGAAGAAAAAGCTTGTTAAGGAAGGTAGACCCAAGGGTGATCCTTTTATCCAACACAAAGTATTAATAGGCCTTTGGTTTCTAGAAATGTTTTCTTTTTTCCAATGTTTGGAATATAGACCCAGTTAGCTTTTCCTAAACTGGGCGCTTAGACTTCTTCCTTCTCCTCTTCCTTTCACTTCTTCCTCCTGTTCTCTCTTCTCTACCACCTATCTTCATTTTCTTGCAGTTCAAACATTTTTACTCTTGAGGGCATCTCTTTCTCTCTGGTCTTTGCTTGTGTAAGTGTAGAGGAGTAATTAGCACAGAGACCCCTGTGTATGAATTACATCCAGAGGTACTGGTTTAGTAGACATGCGGTTTAATTTAGAAGTTTTCACAAGTAATACTTTCACCAATGTTTTGCAATTTCAAAGCAAATACTTTCAGCTTTCTAGACATTCTATCTGATTCATTCATATTCATTGCCCAAGAACAAACTATTAACACATTTTTGTCTTAATTATGCCACACCTCCACTCTCGGTACCAATTTAAGTATTAAATTAATAGTTTCCAGTTTTCACAACAAATCACCATTTTTGTAGTTGGCTATCTATATTCATCTCTCATTCGTGCAATACTTCTATGATGCTCTGGTTACTACTTTACCAGGCTCTAAATCATGAGACAGCCCAGGGATAGCACAAGCAGGATGATTTTCTACCTTCAGTATGCAGATTCCAAGGTTACCATGAGCAACATCTTCCTGGGGGAACCAGAGTATATCAAGAACCACAGGAGGAGTCTTTAAAAGGCCAGAGTTAGGAGGTTGTATGTGTTACTAGTAATCTCATTCTACTGAGTAAGAATCCAGTCACAGAGTCACATGTAATTCCAAGAGAATTTGGAAAATGGCTTCCAAGAAGGTGTCTAAGAAGATCAAGGAAGTGTTGCTAAACGATGAGTAATCTGTTTTATAAATGACTCCTCCTATGGTTGTTATGAGAACTGAGATGGGGTTGCAAAGTAGCCTTTATGATAACAGTACATGCAATTAGTCCCCTGTGAATGATCACTCCAATTGCTACTTTATAGTTCTATACAGGTTCACCCTATAGCCATTCTTTTTTGTACTTTTAAGTACTGTACCAGGTTCATTAAAGGGGTTCACCACCACTTTATTATATAATAGGCGTTGTGTTAAATGATTTTGCCCAGCAGTAAGCTACTGTAATATTCTGAATACTTAATGGAGCCTAGGCAAGGTATCATGTTTGGTAGGTTAGATATATTAAATGCATCTTCAAATTAGGATATTTTAAACTTAAGATGGGTTTATTGGGACTTAGCTCCATATAAATCAAGGAGCATATGTACTTGGTAAGTGTTCATTTTTGTCACCAACCTCCACTCTAGATAGCCCCCAAAGTACCCAATAAGCACTTAGTAAACACAGAATAAATGAGCCAGCACTCACAGTCATTTCTCCTCTTAATTGGAGACCTTTAAAATCTGACCCTGTTTTGGACTGAGCTACACTGGATCTCTATGGGCCCTGCTTTTTCTTTGAATTAGAAACATCTCTCTGGAACCTGAGACTATTTTCCAAAGAACTCCATCTGGTCTATTGGAAACAGTTTCAAAGTTGAAACATCAACCCTGACAGGTCCTTTGGCCAGTAAAGATGTAGCCCTGAGGGACATGCCCATGCTGGCAATTAACATGAAATGGCATAGCAGAGATTGGATAAGAACCATCGCGTCTTCTGGGGTTTACATTCTCTTTCAACATACATGCTTCCACTAAAAGTTTGCATTTCCAGTCTCCATATTTGTTTTAAATTTTTAAATTATTTTACAGACTCTAGAACAAAACTGAAAAGGACCCCTTTAAATTATCTTTATGTAGTTATACAAAGTGGTTTCAATTCAAAATATCAATTTGTAAGTATGATGCATGTTCGTCAATGACACCAAAGTCCATCATTCTCCCCCATCTCTTCTAACCCTGCCCATTCCCTCAAGTTACCTGGTTCCATTTTCACTTACGAAGATAGAATATAATCATTGTATTTGCTCACCTTTCTGTTCTCCAATAGTCTGCCCTTTAATCTTCCCTACCCCCTACAAAAATGTTGCAGGTTTTCATTTTCATTGTTTTCATTTTATTAAATACTGTATTAATTGCTCAGAGGAGTTATAGCATTCAAATCCTCCCCTGTGCATGCCATGCTTTAATCAATTTTTACATATGACCCTGTATATATTTTGATATACATTTGTAATTTACATCTAACTTCCATATATGGGAAAAAATATGTACCCTTTGTCTCTCTGAGCCTGACTTACTTCACTTAGCATAAGTTATTCTGGTACATCTATTTCCCTGCAAATGAGGTATATTATTATTCTTTCTGATAGTTAATTTATATATTTATATATGAAATGATATATATATATACACACCACATATTTTATATGTATACACATATATTTTAATGCACTTAAATATGTATGTTTATATATGTATATGTTTATATATATGCATATATAGTATATATATATATATATATATATACACACACACATACTCATACCTATACCTATACCTAAACCTATACCTATACATATACATGCATATATAGAGAAATCCTACGCTCTTAACTGCTTTCCATATTGGTTTATATTCCCACCAGCAGTGAAATAGGGTTCAAAAAGGAACCAACTTTGTTCCATTTCATTTCAAATCTTGTTATAATGTTTGCTTGTTTTGCCCTCTATTCATTTTATCCTTCAGCTAATTAATTAAATGTTTATATTGTGGAATGTGTGGGAGCACATTTATATATGAATTAATCAGAATGAGAACTTCTCTAAATAAGAATTTCTCTATTTGAATTGCAGTTCTCTTCTTCCAGAACTTTCTGTCTACATCCCTATTCTATACTGTCCCTAAATGCTTCAGCTACTGGCACATGGCTCATTTGTTTTGTATTTGTGTTCCTCATCTGGAATTCAAGCTCCACATGGGCCAAGATTAGCTCTTGTTTGTTCTTAGATTCATCTCCACTGCCTGGAGCAATGCCTGCTTATAAGAGATTCAGGGATTAATCACTGAATGAATAACAGATTGTATTTCTTGAAATTAGGAATCTAATTAGTAGTAAGGCAAATATGTCACACACCAATGTAATTATAATTCAAAGAAGAGTTTTAAATTTTGCTATGATGTTTTCGTGTTAACCCAGTAGATTGAAAAACAAGAGAGAGAACTTTTAATCTCAGATAAACTTTGTTAACATTATTTGATTTATCTTAACCCATATGATAATTCTGAAAAATAAAAGGTAGGTTTTTCATGTTATAGATGAGGAATCTGCTGGTGTAAAAGGCGGGACATGTCCAGAGTTACATGACTAGCTAAAGTGGCAGAAATCAATGTCTATCAGATATGCGTGGCTTGTTTATCTATATCAATGATTTGCAAACATTTTGTATCTACTCATATAAATAGGCATCTTTTGATTGTAACACTGTACAGGCAAGCATATATCCATACACACATACACATCTGTGCTTCCTACCACCTGTACATATGGGCGGAAGTGTTTACTTTGCTCTATGCAAAACATATGAATTCATCCTACCTACTCTATCTCATCCAGTCCTATATTTTAATTAGACTTTCACACACCAAACTGTTTGGCAACAAAACGAGTGAGTTACAGAACAGACTTCGAAAATCTATGCTCTTTATCATGTTGCCTGGGGGTGAAAAGATCTGGAGACCTAGACCACCTTCGGAGACCAGGAAATACTTGATGAACTACGAAATGAGGTAGGCTTGCCATAATGGCTTAAGAAAAAGGAAAAATCTTACAATTAATGACAATTTCACTCTTTCAAGCAACAGTACTCATAATTTTGGCTTGTGTCAAGTAATCCAGATGCTTGGTGGTTATGCTGAAGACAAATCATTCTACTCAAATATGTCGCTTTATTCATTTGGACAGTCACTCTGTCAATATGAGTCACTTGCTCCTGCAGTAAGAGTTGAACACTTATCAGGGGTAAGGAAGGTATTGGAAATACAGAAGTGACTCAAGCACATTACCTGCTCTTGAGAAAGCCTATTCGTTGTCCAAATCACCCCAAACTGTGCTCACAAATAGGCTATATGGTTAATAAACAACAAACAGTTACTTGTCACAAACTGGAGGGTGGGAATCTAAAACCAAAGGAGGTCTGCTTGTTTCTTGGAGGGTTTTGTTTCCTTCTTGAGTCCTCACATGGTGGAAAGATGATGCAACACTCTAGATTATTTCTTATGTGGCTACTAATATGTTGAGGCTGGTTCTGCCTTTTGCTCTAACCAAACCTTCAAGGTCTTCTGATTAGTGATACTTGGGTGATTAGGATTCACTGTCTGGCTCTGAGGGACACACAAAAACATTCAAGCCACAAGAGTTCTATTATACTGAAAGGTTGTTATCTTATAAGATAATGTTAAAAAAGATGGCACAGAATAAATTGATTCCGATCTGGCCATTATTCACTTAACATTCTGTGAGCTGACTTGGCAACTAACCCTTTTCACAGTGGCATCCAGCTCTAAGCACTGTCCCTGAGGAGCTAGTATCCTTTGTACTTGGACATCCTGGGTATACTGCATTGTGATCGCTCCTTTCTTCCATCTTGAAATGGGACTCATGAGTCAGACTGTATCTGTTCCTTGTGGCCTGGTGAGACTTTGATTGGCAGTGGTAGATTTTCTTTGTGTGGCAGCCACTGTGAGTGATGATTGTAGACATGATGAGGTAGGTTTATGGGTCTTGTCATCACCTCTTTGGCCTGAGATTAGGTTTTTTCCCCCAGCCAGAGAAATGGGCATTGCCACATTCAGTTAAGTCAGGGTTTCTCTAGAGAAATTGATATGTGTGGCTCTATCCATGGGCAGTGCCTTCATGTTGACAGTTTTCTGGGTTGGATGAATTGATTGCTGGCAGAGCCAGTTAGGCAGCTGACAAGAAGGCATGTAACAAGAAGCTCTGACTTACGTAGCTTTATATGAATAAAACACATACTCTAAACATGACTGTTTCCTTATTTTAAGCTTATAAGAATGAGTCTGTTATTTTGTAATAAGTAAATAGGTAAACTAAAATACATATACACTTAATAAAACAGAGAGACATCATCTTCTCTTTCCTGTAAGTACAGCTGTCAGGAGACTAGAAACCTCTGCACCCTTTGTTGGATTGATTTATTTATTTATGTTTATTTTATTGTAAAGATGCTATACAGAGGGTTTACAGTTACATGAGTAAGGTAATAAGCACATTTCTTGTCGAGGATTATTAGCCCCTCCTTTGTTTCTCTCCTACTATCCCTTCCCTCCCCATCTTTCCCCACTTCCCCCCTCCTTCCCAAAGTTATAAAGTTCATTTGCAACATAGTATCTTGTGAGTCTCATTGTTGCAATGGCTTATCCTGTGTCCTTATGTCAGCATTTGTTATTCCTCTTCCCCTTCCCAAATTAGATAAACGTATATGCAAGATGCAAGGTACCAATATCAAATAAAGCTCAAAAGCTATGTACGTATGACCATATAAAATGATGCTAAGTGAAATGAACCCCAAGATATGGACACAAGAGGTTTTTCTTTGTTTTTGATGTATTATGTGATTTTCTTTTGTTTCTTTTCTATGTCCTTCCCCCTATGGTATGTCTCCTGTTGTCACTATATTTGATTTTGTTGGACTTTTTTCTAATTGATACAGGAGAGTGTTCTGGTCCTCTACTCATTCCTAGGATAGGTCATTGAATACAGTGCTGCTTGTTCTTTTTAAAATCTTTTGGAAGCCGGGTGCCAGTGGCTCACGCCTGTAATCCTAGCTACTCAGGAGGCTGAGATATGAGGATAGCGATTCAAAGCCAGCCCAGGCAGGAAAGTCCAAGAAACTCTTACCTGAACCACCAGAAAACCAGAAGTGGCACTGTGGCTCAAGTGGTAGATACTTGAGCTGAAGAGTTGAGGGACAGTATCCAGGCTTAGAGTTCAAGCCCCACGACCGACAAAAAAAAAAAAAGATACTGTACAGAAGAGTTACACTTACTTGAGTAAGGTTAAAAAATAATCTGGACTAAATGTCCTCTGAGGGCATTTTGTGATTTATATCTTATTCTATCCTAAGCAATTCATCTTAGTAAAAAGCAATACTCAAAAATATACTAATCTGACACATTAGTTAATAGAAATACTAATGTGTCAAATAAAATACCTTTAGTTTATGGAACACTTTTCATATGACATCATTAAAACAAGAACAGAACAAGAATTTATTTAGTAGTCTTTAATATATTTGATGTGTTCATCATAGTTATCTAGGTCGCAAAATCAATTGATTCTTGGTAATTCTTCTCTTATGAAGTAAGGTATGTGTTAATATACTAAGAATATTATGGGTTTTGGTGTGTTTTTAATGAGGAAAGAGCATCAGTTAAGCTTGTGTGGTATTTCAATGAAGCTTGATTGAGAGTTTTAAATCTATACCAGTCAGTTTCAACTAAGTTCTGTAGCAATAACAACCACTCCCAATTTCTTGGTGACTTGTAATAACTAAAGTGAGTTACAGCACACATGCATATTCATACCCATACAGACATCTGTTTATTTAATTTCTAGACTGAACTTTGAAAGAACAAATTTCATTTAGGACGGGTTGTCTTTTATTCCAGAAGGCAAAGAATGGTAGAACCTCACAAATGCCCTAGAAGCTTCCATTTCATAGTAACGCAGGATTGCTGTTCCTTTATATTGACCAAAGCAAGTCAAATGGCTAAGGCAGAAGTCATTGGAATAAAAGTGTAATCCTCTCATGGAGAGAAGCTGCAAATATTTGAAACAATAAAACAATACACCCCATACTGTTATTATGTGTAGCTTGAATGTTGAGATCTGGGGTAGAGGAATCAATCTTATTGATTTTGATCTCAGAAGCAACCAGTAAGTTTAGCAGAATGGATTTTATTCACTACATTTTTAAGGACAAGGAAACCTAAGGCTAAGAAACATTTTTAAACCATTTTCAAGTCTCATAGCTGATAAATGGAAAATTCTAGATTTGAACTGAATTGTAACTCTTCTTAACCTGAGCCTGAATCCAATACTCCTCTTAATGTGGGCATGCTGCATTAGAATCTACAAGATACCAGAAACTATCCTGAAGAATGAAAATCCTTCAGGTGTAAGATGCTGGAGAAATTGTTTTAATATACTCTTATATGTTTTACATTTTTAAGGTGATTGATATTGACCATTCCAGGAAATCCTTGCTGTCCACACATATATTCTGGTTCTTAGCATTAAGACTCCCATTGTAGTAAGGGTGAGCATGTGAACATGTGCATGTGTGTAAAGTCAGTTTCCTTCATTCAGTCTTCCTTTCTTTCAAGTTGTTACAGATGCTGCTAAAACTGCTGTGTTTCACATCAGAAATTAGTTCTGATGCTGTTGCTGTAAACCTGAACAGAGAGGAGAAACATAATCCACCTTCCTGCATTATTAAGATTTCAGATACACAGTTTTGATAAAAGCTTGCAAGTACAAAATTTGCTATCAAGCGTAATGTAGCATGGAGGATTTTGTCTGAGCCAGCAAAGGATCACATTTTCATCTCCTGGGAGGCAGGGATTGAGCTTATAAACTATTTTCCACATTCTTGCTCTACTGAAAAAAAAAAGAAAGGGAGCGTGAGTGAGAATGAAAGAATATTTCATTTTGAACCTTAGTCTGGTTTTGTAGTGATGGACTGTGAATCCAGTTACTTGATAAATCACATTCTGTGTATGTGATATACAAACTCTAGAATCTCAACAAGAGATTTCAGGTACAAGGAAAATCAATATTGCACACCACGTGGTCACTATGACCAATACAGTTCATTTCGTGTTTGCTATACATTTAACACTGTGGTATGGACTGCAAAGAAACTACAACACCCTTCCAGCTGCTCAGGAGCTCTTATTGAGGAGAGATATTTGGCAATCTTGGGTAGATTCCCTGGGAGCTCTTCCCTTCTGACCTAAGCTCTTCTGTTTTCAATGGGAGGAGAGAGGAAGGGAGAGAGAGAGATGGACTATGAGGAAGAAAGAAAGATAAAGAGAGAGAGGCATCCATTTGCCATATTGTGGAACTGACAAAATCATTTCCCTTACAAGATAGAAAACAGAGATCGAATGGTTATGGGCTGTAGAAGGTCACTTTTCTGTGCTTTCCCTCCTTTGACACCTTCTTCAGATTAATTAGGAGATGATTAATTAATTAAATGATTAGTATAGGCCTTAGCACTGTGCTAAATGATAATCAAAGTTATAAACGGATCCTCCCTTACCCTTCATATCTTTTTTTCCCTTTGTTCCAGTACTGGGGCTTAAACTCAGGGCCTGGATGCTGTCCTTGAGTGTTTTCTTTTCCCTTGCTCAAGGCTAGCCCTTACCACTTGAGCCACAGTTCCACGTACAGCTTTTTGATAGTTTATTGGTGATGAGAGTCTCACAGACTTTATTCCTGTTTGGGGCTGGTTTTGGATGGAGATCCTCAGCTCTTGGCTTCCTGAGTAGCTAGGATTACAGGTGTGAGAAACCTGGGCACCCAGCTGCCCTTTCCCTTCCTCTTAAAGACCCATGATGGGGAGAGAGAGAATAGCCAACAATTCTAATACCATATGACCAAAGCCATGCCATGCATAAATACAAGCTGTTTTAGGACCCAGGGGAGGAATAAATTGAAGAGCCCTGAGGGTCCTTAAAGAAGGGCTGAAAACAAATCTTTTTGGACAAGAATGCTTATTACCAGGACAAAGAAAGGTGCAATGGTGTCTAGATGTGTTATACGTGCCACGGCATGCACAAGGATGGCAGGCAAGGATCAGCAGGTACAAGTTGTCATGACAAGCTGTGAAATGTGTGCAAGGGTGGGCCATTTAGGAGGAGGAGAAAATAGGCAAGATTAAAGACAAATTCCTGAATTGCTTATGAACATGTTTATTAACCTTCATGATCTGGTATTCATATATGGAAGCGGACTCTAACTTAGTCAAGAGCAACGACTTGTTTAAAACTATATTATGATTTCTTGGAGTGCAAACGCAGGGCTATAGCTTGGCTTCTGCAATACACACACACACACACACACACACACACACATATGGACAGGAATAGTGTCAGATATCAGTTCTGTTCTTTCCCTAGGTTCTTTGTTCATTTCATTGTGCCCAGGTGCTTGCTCTTTTTCCAATCCATGTAAGAGAGTAAATGAGGTAAGAATGTTGAAGGCTAGGAGTGAAGTACTCCACCACCTGGAAAGACTGAGTTCTTCTCTGTTCTGTTTACAAATTCCTTTTGAGAATACAACTGCTGAAGAAGCGTGGGTGTGATGCCTATGTCTATACTGCTCTGACTGTGGCCAAGCTTATACATTGTACTGTGAGCTTTGCTTCTTTGACTTGGAGAACAGAGATCAGAGGTTGCCTGGGAATATTCCCAGAGGAAGAGACTGGGAATTTTACAAGATACACACCATGTAGGTAAGAAGGGACACAACTCTTGGAATTTTCAAAACATACCTCATGTATTTTTGGAGTTTACTCACTAAATATTTTGTCCAGTCAATATAGGATAAGGCCTGGAAATCTGATTTTAAAAAATCAATAAGTTATTTTAATACCTACGTAAGTGAGAAGCCGGGGCTGGGAAGGTGGCTCAGTGATAGAGCGCTTGCCTTGCATGCCTGAGGCCCTGGGTTCGATTCCTCAGCACCACCTAAGCAAAAAGAAAAAAGCCGGAAGTGGCGCTGTGGCTCAAGTGGTAGAGCACTAGCCTTTAGCTGAAGTGCTGAGGGACAGTGCCCAGGCCCAGAGTTCACAACCGGAACCCCCCCCCAAAAAAGTGAGAAGCCATTGTGTGGAATTTAGAATCTATTGCCAAGAAGAAAGAAGACCTCCAGTAGAGAGGAAGGAAATAGCACAGGGGAGATTTGCATATGGTACACCTACTCTGGCAGATAGTTTAAAAAGGTAACCTTTGAGTGAGTTTAGTTAGCTTCATCCCAGAAGGACAAATGGAGTCCTCTTGAGGCAGGGATCATACAGACAGAGGGAAGGGATATTTAGAAGGTGGGGCACACCATTTGTTGTTGTCATGGCTGTTTCTTGGGGACAAGGAACACATCTGGAATGGTTTCCATGTTTCTGGCATGGATAATGAGGTAATTAACTGATAGAGGAGGAGAAATGTGGTTTGTGGTAGAAGATGATGAGCTGAGTTGTGACATCTTGTGTTTGAAATGACTCCAGGGGCTCCAGTTGTGCACTCAGAAGCTCTTGAATATATGGGAGTTCTGAGCTAAAGATAAAGCTTTTGTAATCATTGTTTGCAAATGAGAGATGCAGATATATGTGTGCAGATTTTCTAAAGTAGATATAATTAAAGACAAAGTCTATGAATATTGGAGACAGAAAAAGATTAAAGGGGAGTGAAAGATTAAGGAAGAGCAACTCATAAGGAAGATACATTTTTTAAAAAGACAAGACTAGTGTCTCCCTTACCAGAGAAAGAAGCTAAAAAACAGCAGTAGCACTGAGTGTGTTGACACATCTTAGCTACTTGGGAAACATCTGGTGAATCTCCATTGGAGATTAGCCCAGGAAAAAGCTAGCAAGAACTCACACCTTAACCAATCACCTGGGCACATACTGCTTGTCTTAGCTACAAGGAAGTTTATGGTGTGAAGCTGAACCCAGGCAAAAAAATGCATGCATGACACTATCCAAAAAATAACTAACACTAATAGCAAGTGAGCGTGGTTCAGGTAGTATAGCATTTGCCATGTAAGTGCAAGGCCCTGAGATCAAACCTTGTACTGCAACCAGTAAGTAAATAAATAGATAAGCCTGGTTGGCCAATAGTATGAAACATCACCATGAAAACACACGCAGTAAATCTGGCTAGTACTGAGTCAACAGTGACCTTCATGAGTGCAGTTTTATTCTTAGTTATCATTTGCATATATCTTTCCTGCTCACCTTAGCAGTCAAGTTCATTCTATATTCAGTGACTAAACATTTCTTGCTTGGAGCTGGGAGTTCTGAAATACATAATTTTTAGGAGCTTAAAATTTAAGAGGAAGACAAGGACATACAACAATGCATACTGTTGTCATTTTCCTATTCCATTGTCAGTTGTTGTCATTAATCTCTTCCTGTGCTAAATTTGCAAGTTGAAGTTCACTGTGGCATGTATGCACCCGTACAGTGCAGTGTATATATAAAGATATGACTATGTGTAGTTTCAGGCACCACTGCAGCTCAGAACTTACTTCCTTTAGATAGTGGAGGGGGATTTCATGTGAAAAGATAATTGAAGAAAATGCTCGACTTTGGTGGAAAGATAATGTGGGTAGTGGAGGCCCACAGGAGTGATAACTCACTGTTTAGCCAAGTAAGTTGTCAGTTAATGTTTATTAATACAATGCAGAATGCATGTTGGTGCAAAAATGGAGTGTTTTCATCAGGTATTACAGTGACTGGACCATCTTATGTGTGCTAGGTGCTGACAGAGTTTGCTGAGGAGGGCAGCTCTTTGTCTATGTTTTTCAGATGTTCCTGTTTGTTAAGGGTTTATCACCGATCTCCTCTGGATCCTATAGATACCCAGCATCATCTCTCTCTATTTCGGTAATCAGTCTTTGGACCTTTTATTCCTCACTTTATGTGCTTGGCTTTTCTGAGTAACAAATGTACTTGGATAATTACAATATTGGATAATTCTTACTGCAAGCTCACTTATATACCTGGTTACCAGACATTTCATGTCACCTAGACTTTCTATTTCCTCTTGTCTTTTGTGTTTATCTTTATATATACATATATAATAAATAAATATTTTATATATATAAGAACCGGGGTTTAAATTCAGGGCCTTGAATTTGCCATCCAGGCAAATTAAAAATTTGCCATTTAGGCCATGCTCCTAGCTTCTTTTTCTTTTTCTTTTTGAAGGTCATGGGGCTTGAACTCTGGGCCTGAGCACTGTCCCTGAGCTCTTCTGCTCAAGGCTAGTACTTTGAACCACCACAGTACTTCCGGTTTTCAGTGATTAATTGAAAATAAGAATTTCATGGACTTTCCTGCCTGGGCTGGCTTTGAACTGTGATCCTCAGATCTCAGCCTTCTGAATAGCTAGGGTTACAGGTGTGAACCACCAGTGCCAACTCCCAGCCTTAGTTTTGTTTTTTGTTTTTTTTTTGTATAGAGTCTTGTACTCTTTTTTTGGGGGGGGGGTGCCAGCCTTGGGCCAGGATTTTCTTATCTGTGTTTCCCAAGGAGCTGAGATTATAGCCATGAGCCATGTTGGTTGACTTGGAGTCTAACTTCTTGTCCAGGATGTTCTTAAATTGACATCCTCCCAATCTCTGCTTCTGATATAGCTGGGCTTATAGGTGTGAGCCACTGGGCCCAGACTTGAGTTTACTTTTTGAAGATTTTCACCTATCATTGGCATTATGCGGACACGGTGGTGATAGTTCAGTACCTTTCTACTTCTTGCATTATTGATATCAACCAGGCTCCCACTTTCAGATTCCCACCACTTGCTAAAGTACCACTGTAGCCTATTCATATGGGTTCTTTTACCTCTTTTAAGCCAGCAACTGCCTTAGTTCTTGCTAGCTCCATATTAGACTATAAAGGTGACCATCTGAATACTTAACAGGTCTAACAATGTCTATCCAAACTTATTTCTCAAACTTTATTCTTTTCATACCATCTTCCAGACAAGGGCTAAGTAAGGCAACATAGGCTTCTGCTCTCCTGGGCCTTGAATTGTAGTGTGGATGACAGAAATGGAATGGCAACTTGAGAATCAAGCAGGTGTTTGAAAGACTTGGTAGAGTCTTCTGCAAGCAATCAGGGTTTCAGCTGAGGCCTGACAGATGCGGAGGAGTCAATGGGGTAAAGTTGGAAAGAGAACAGCCCCTACCAAGATCCTCAGTGAGAAATGTGGCTAGGGAATGGTGAGCTAAGGGAGGGAAAATGCGAGCCTGTGTTCAGCAGGTAGCTGCTCACACACACCTCTGGGGGGTGGGTCTTCTTTTGTTGGGTGGTAGGAGGTGCCTGGAGTTTTAAGGCAGTGATATCATCAATTTGTGTGTTAAGAGAGGACTGTGGATGCTATGAGAAGAATGGACTGGTTGAGGCCAGAAGACAAGGCAAGAAAAGTAGCCACCCTAACTGTCCCCTGGGGTGATTGCACTGCACCTGCTACACTCATCAAGTGAGTGAATTAATATTCAAGAATCCTCCTGTGGAAAAATGGGAGCCCTCACACACTGTTGGTGAAAATGCAAATTAGCGTAGTCATGATGGGAAACTGTATGGAGGTTCCTCAAGACCCTAAAAATAGAATCACCAGAGGATGCGCAATCCTACTTCTAGATCTTTCCACAAAAGCTTAAAAGTCAGCATGCTGGAGAGATGGATGCATGCCCATGTTCAGTGCGGCACTATTCATAATAGCTAAGTTATGGAATTAACATAAGCATTCATCTACACCTAGGATGAATAGATAAAGAAACTGTGATAAACACACACACACTCTTTCTCTCTCTCTCTCTCACACACACACACACAGTGGAATACTATTTGGCTTCAATTGAGTCCTTCCACTTGCCACAGCATGAGTGAAAATGGAGGGCCATGGTAAAACAGAAACAAGGGAAAACACCTACTAGGTGATCTGACTCCTAGGTAAAGCTACTTCATGAAAACGAAACAAATGGACTGATGGCTACCAGCTTGGGGTTAGAAAGGATGAGAGAATGATGAAGTGTTCAGAGTCTATGCTAGACAGAGGCATGGTTTGATTTATAAGAGATGCACTAACTAGTATGGTGTCTATAGCTTGGAGTGAGAACTGCGCCCTTCATTGTTGCTGGGAGGGTATCTAGAAAGTTCTGATCCCAAATGTCAGTCAGATGTTTGAGGTAAACCTAGAAATTGGTTGGCTTGATTTAGTCATTCTACATTGCATTAAAAATCATAAAATCCTTTGATACTCCATAAATATGTACAGCTAGAATTTGTCAGTATGTAGTTTTTCAAATGTAAACATTCCTTACAAGGGACTGACACACCAGGTATAGCAGATGTCTGAGTGTATCCCAAATATGGCTCTGGTTTTCCAACTACTATCACCACAATTTCTTCTACTTGTAATTTCAGCCCTCCCCGTGGGCATTGGCCAACCCCTGTTCATCCCTTAAGATGTAGCTCAAATCTCACCTTACAGCACCTTATGTTCCTTCACCTTTAAGTTGGTCTTGTAAAGTAGATGTTTAATTCCACTTTACAGTTGAGGGAAAAAAGCTTGCAAAGATTAAGGACTTGCCCTACATTACATACTGGTGTCCTGAGATTTATAGCTGACTCTTGACATTTTCATACCTGTACTTCCCACCCCTCAAGGTTCCTAGGAACATTCATGATGAAATAAGGAATAATAGATGATGAGGAGTTACAGATGGCTCTATGCCATTGCTACAGCCCCAAGGGAGAAACTTGTGACTTTCTTAGGGTGTGGTGTATTCTGCTGGGACTATGTATAGCTGATGTTCTGCTAAGGCAATCTCCTCCCTCTCCACACTCTACCATACCCCTTCCCCTCTAGATGAAGGGAATCAGGCTAGTGAAAATGAATCTACACAACAGTAACTCATTTATACTTATCATTTGCTTTCCTGTCTGTCTTCATCACCCCAACCTCTATGACCCTTGTCCTGCACAATCAATCATGCTTTATGAACATAGACATCTTCATCATATGGCCTGGGTGCTCTGCTGACACACAGCTGCAGCCAGACTCCACTGTGGCAACTTAACATAGCACCATTCACTGTTGGTGATATGCTGTGAGGTCTGAAGTCAGCTTCCATCACTTCCGCCTGCTTAGATTCTATAGAGAGGCAGGGCAGAGTAGTCTTGCTTGGGAGTTCCACTTCCTCTGCTCCCCCCCACCCCCAGTCCCTCATCCTGCCCAGACAGCAATTGGACCCTCTGTATACTAACCTTGGGAACCACCATCCGGAATCATTCCAGTCTCTCACCTCTGACTTTATAAAAGAACAACCGTGGCTTATCACAGGACTATGTTGAACACAGCCTGACTAACAAGTTTGGCTCATTGTTGAATTGCGATTAAGGTACAAAACCAGCTTGTGTTAATCTCAATGACTTAAAAAAGGCATGGATGGCTCCAGGCTAGCAGTTCCTGACTAGGTACAGAAGGCAGACCCAGGACCCTCTGAGGCTGGGGAGGGTGTTGTTACCCTAAGGGACACACATTGAACTGTACACAATTACAGTGATCTGACCTGTGTTTTTGGCCCCAAAGCTTTCCGTTTTGCCTCCCTTCCTATCTTGACTTTTCCTTCCTATAATCCAGATGTCATAATAATGGGAATGCCCTTGGAATAGTGTTCTGTGATTCCTTGGCAGCTTCTTCTTCTTTTTTTAAATCCTTTCAATGGAGGTACCTTCTAGTCCTCCTCTGTTCCCATCAGTCACCATTGTGTGGGAACAGCAAGAGGATTTCAACAACTTGGTGCTGATGACATGCAGAAAAATCAAATGCCATGGTCATAACCCCAATGCACCTATCACCCCCACCTGCTTCTCCTCACTCTCCATCCTTCTACCCCACAACTGGCACCCTTATGCCCTGCTACTCTTCCCCCTCTTTCCTGGAGGCCTTGTAAATGTACAGACCATTTAGACTTTAAGACAGTAGGGCCACTTTTCATCTCAGGCCAGGCTGCTGCCTGGTTTTACGGGGTCATAAAAGTCCTGACAGGAGTCATAAAAGCCTCCAATTGCACTGCAGAAACCCTTGGAGTATATTTTAAGGGCCCCTGAGTTTTCATTTTGCTGCTTTTATGGGGACTCGTAAAAGCTACGTGGAGCAAGCCCACTGATTGGCCGCTCAGCACGGAGGTAGTTAAAATTACAGCTTTAGACAAATTGTTCCAGTCCCAATAAATCAGCATCCAGCATGTGGCAGGGGAAGGCTTCCAGCTCCGCCGCATCCCCGTGGCCGCTAAGTCCCACCACATGGGCAAGGTTGGGGTTAGGCCACCCCGGCAAGCCTTTCCGCCATCTTTCCCGGAAGCCATTCTTTCCAACAGGAATCCACCAACAGCTTTGATGCATTTTACTGAGGAATGGTTGGCCTTTTATTTCTATAAACCTTATGAAACAAAAACCTTACTTATTTTTAAAATCAGGTCGTGTTCAACACAGCCTCAGACTCCACCTGGCTGCAGTACGTCTATACAGTACAAGACCCACTCTTGCCATGCCTGTCTTGCTTTTTCCCTCTGTTCTTATACTTACCATGGAATATCCATTATACTGGAATGATTGGGGGGGGGTGGCCAAGATGATCAGTGGGAGTGGCATTCTGTGGACTCATTCCAATTATACTTTGACAGAACCAAACCAGCATAGAGAGCACAGGAAGCTGCTTTGTATTGTATCATTGTCAAATTTTGGTTAGTTTTTGGTTCAGTTTTATCCTGAATCTTCTAAGAATTCCCAAGATTTTGGAGAACCAGGCAGGTTTTCCTTCCTTCCTCTTCTTTCCAGACTCCACCAGTCTCAGCCAACAATCTGAGCATCAATCAGACTCTTCAACTGTCAGTTGGACGTTTAAAAGGAAAGGTCTCACCCTTCCCTATTTTGGATTCTCTTCTTGTTCAGGGAAGAATTCTGTTAAGTGAGGCTCTGGTGATGTGGAAGCAAGGAGGAGCCCCTGCTCACACCCCACTTGGGAGAAATATGTGTCTCCAGTTTGTGTCCGCCACTGTTCCCATGGCAACCATCTCTCCTCTGCTATTTCTATAGAGCACGTGCTTGTGGGAGTATCATTCTAAAAAAAAATGATGTTTACTCCTCCTTTTCTGGAGATTAGCCAAATCAATACCTCTAGCAGTACAAGGTACCTTATTACTTGGGAAATGCCCAACTAACTGCAGATTGGTGCAAGACAAGCTAAAGTACTGAGAAAGGTTTGGGGTAGGAAAGGAAAGGCAGGGACTGATTTCAGGCTGCTGATTAAGAAGCTATTTTAGCCCGAGAAAGAATGGCAAGATGCATGTAAGGAAAACTCTGCCACCATTAATTCACTTTTGTTTTGGGCGAGGGTTCTGGGGCTGGAACTCAAGGCATAGGTGCTGTCACTTAGTTTTTCACTCAAGGCTTGGGCTCTACCAGTTGACCACAACTCCGCTTCTGGCTTTTTAATGGTTAATTGTCTCATGGACTTTCCTGCCTAGGCTGGCTTTGAACCTGGATTCTCAGCCTCTTGCATTGCTAGGATTCCAGGTGCAAACTACTGGTGCCCCGGTCATTAGCTCACTTTCAAAGTCATGGCTGGCAGAACATCTCTTACAGAGCAGGAAAGAAAAGGCATGCAGGATTTGCTGCAAATTTCCTGCATAAGTCAGAGAAGAAAACAAGTTCTCTCTTGACATATGCCTCTGTTTGGAAGGGCTTGTTTCTTTTCTTAAATAAATGAACCAATCACAAAGGTTACAAGCTACGTGAGAGAAAAAAACCACATCTTATTTCTGTCTTGCTGTAGTTTTATATAATTATTATATCAACTGTGGCTGATCAAAGCATTCATTAAAGAGAAACTATCTCTCCCATGCTTTTGTTACAGTTTGGAGAGATTTGACAGGCTTTATATGTGTCTGGCTATATTTTCCTTTTCTTTTTCACGGTTGATTTCGCTCTTCTTCCTCTCCTCCTCCCCTTTCTGCGTACTGGTGATTTCTAACACATTTCTTTTTTTGTTTTTTCTCTCTCTCTTTCTACCTGGCTTAATCAAATCTCTCTAAAAGCATCAAGGAAATCATAAGCCAAGGCAGCCCTGGAAGTTATGCTATGTGTCCAGTAAATGATGGCTGTGGCTGATCCAGATTGAGAGAATCCATCAGCTTCCTCCCCACCAGAGGGAGGGGATCTTACTCTGGGTATGTCTGTACCAATTCCTCCCTGTCCTATTATGTCTTTTTCAAATCACGTTTCTTGGTTAAGCCCACTACCCCATCTTCAAAGCCCTCTCCAAAGATTCCCCTATTGTCAACTTTGAGGGAAAGGAAGGGTATCCCACACCTGCAAATGATTTCCTAACCTCAACTCCCTGTCTTTTTGTCAACTCTCACTTTCCAACATGGTTTTTGCTGTTTCTTGTTTCCTTATTCCAGACCATCCTTCCTGTGGAGCTAGCTTCAGTTTATTTACCATAAACCATGTTTCCCAGTGGATTTCAGCACTGCAAACGAATTGCAGAGGATATGACTTAAATGTGCAAAGCATTCGGGGAAAATGTGTACAAGTTCATTTTTCATATCAACATGCCTCTGTATCCCATTGTGTGGCATAATTTTATCTCATTCTCCACAGGGCTAATGATAGACTCCTTCACAAATTTCTAAAAGTCTGCTTTGGTCTTTTCATCTCGATTTCATTATTCATTCGTTTATTCACTTACTCAATGTACAAAATATAGACTCTGTGCTGGATACTGTGCTGGTGCCTAGGGACATGGAGATAAATAAGAAAGCATCTCTTTCCTCTTGGAATTCATAAACAAATAGGGCAGGACAAAAAATAAAATCAACCACTTACTAAATATTGTAGAAAAATGTAATGAAATATCAAGAAAACGTAGGGTTCTAAATAACTCTGTGGGGGAGTTAGGGGAAAAAAATAAATAAATAACTCTGTGAAGATGTTTAATCTTACCTGGGTTTTCCTCAAGAATAAGCTAATGTTTTTTCATGTAGAGGAAATAATGTAGGAACCTTGCAGGAACAAATGACAGCTTGGTAAGGGTGTGGCATTGTTAGTTATCTGCAGAAGCATAGATGGGAGAGGTCTTTAACAGAGGAGGATTAAGAGACCTCAAGACTCAGATATAGAGGTTTGTGTTGCAGGATAAAAACATCTATTTTAGATTAATGAAGAAGCAAAGCAACAATACATATTTCTGCCTATGTATATCAATTCCATTCAGCCTAGCAGTACTCACTGAGTACGTTGCCTACTGTATACAAAATAATAAAACAATCAAGCAAAAAGGCTATAGGAAGGTCTTGGAGTCTGGCTGGGTGGAAAAATCTGAATCAGGTGCAACGACAGAAGAATCCAAAGAACAAATAGAAGACAATGAATGGGCTGAGATTATAGGGCTTAATAAGAGCTGATGGGTGTCCATCTTAGCTGGGAATGACAATATGGTACCTACAGTTGGTGGTTGGTCTTTAAATGTTAAATTAAGGGCATTAAACTTTTGCCCCTTAGTACTAGGGAATCAAAACTTTGTGGCAGTTTTATTATGCAAAAGCTATCACATTTAATTTTTTTTTTAGTTATTGGGAGCATTACTGTAGCAGGGTGCTGTATCTTTTAATAGGAATTCAGGAAAGGGAAGTGCTGAGAAGCAAGTGAATCAGGACAACATCAGAAGGGAACTTTGTGGTTGAAGAGGATAAGAAGGAAGCTTTGAGTGGCAATGATCCAAGACTAACCCTTTAGTATCAGGTTATTCTAAAGTAATACAATTGATACCCTGAAAACATTATGTAGAAAATTGAAATTATGCCTTTGTGTTTGTCCCCTGAACAGGAGATTTTTTGGCCTTTCTCCAATTACCAACCACAAATTTATATTTTGTTTTGATTTGTTTTTACTTTTTTCTCTTACTATCCGTGTTGCTAAATCATTCCTCTCCCCAGGAATCTTAGGCAATCTATTAAAATATTCTGTTACTGGATTGCCTGGGTTTAAATCCAGGTTCTGTCATTTCCTTGTTCTGCAGTCTTGGATGCAGTTGTTAAATTATCTGCCTCAAAAAAAAAAATACTAGTACTTTTTTGTATGCAACTGACTTTTCTAGTTAACTTGCTCCATTTCTTCCTTCTCCCTATTTGTAACCTATTTTGAACCTCATTTCTCTACCTATGGGATGCATCAATGTGCATCCCATTACGGAGTCTCACATCCTACAGGTTTGATTCAATGGCCCTGTGCTGGGACCACATAGTATGCGCTTTCAACCATTTCTCAGGTACATCTGATGCTTCTGGCCTAAGGACTATTCTCTGAGAATCTCTGTATTAATTTCTATTGGAACAGCAGGATTTTTCTGGATGTGTTTTTGGATCAATCTTTTCATAGGGTCTAAAACTTACCTCAGTTGTGTTAGATTATATATTTTTTAATTAGCCTATATTACACTGTACATAGTAAGGAGCTTCATTGTAATATTTCTATACATACATATAATATACTTTGATTATATTTACCCCCTTCTGTTATTCTTATTCTTCCCTATTTTCTTCTCCTTTTTCCTTCTCCTTCTACCTACATAGTACTCTTCCTTTTACCTTTAAGGCATTAGTTTGTTTTGCTACCTCCTACACCCTCCTGTTTTACAAATGAGAAAAAAGGAAGTGATCTTTGTCTTTGCTTGATTGGCTCATCACTTAACATGATGACCTGTGGTTCCATCCATTTGTCAGCAAATGACTTAACTTCAAATTCTACACAAAGAAATCCCTTATGCCTTCAAGGTGGGACAAATACAGTAATTGGGGAGTTCAACACTGAGGCATGCATTCTCCCTTTTGATGAGATGAGCAGATGGGATACAGGCAGCAAGTGGCCACTCTGATCAGGCCCTTCCTTCCACCTTCAACCGTTGAACCTTTGTAACATTTATTTTTAACCAGTTATGTGATTTCAGCTGTACTTTCCCCTCATCTACTACCATACAATCCTTATTCAGCTTGTGACCACATAGTCTTGTGACTCTCTGGAAGGGGTCAAATGTTTTGTATGAAGGGAAGAATAAGTGGAAAATACAGATGAGAATCCAATGCATATCCTGCAAAAATAAGAAGAGTGAGGGAAGGGGTAGAGAGGGGAGGAATGGGTGAGGTTAAAAGAGGCAACACTGAGCAATCTATGTGGTACTATTAAACTACTTTGTTAAATGGAAGTTCCTTTGTGCAACTGCTTAAAGATAAAAATAATAAATATAAAAAAAAAAGAAATCCCTTAGCTGAGGTTTCTTTTTCTGGGACTTAACACTTCTAGAACTCATTTCTCTGAGATTGTTATTTGTTGGTTTGTTTATAATTTGTTTTTCAACCACCCAGTTTCTCTACCAACTCTAAGTTATTATGTAATCTTTTTTTTTCTTTAGCATCTGCTAGCCCATGATGGCTCAAAGCTTATGGGTATCCTCAATTTTCAGGTTTCCTTAATAAAATATTAGCATAATGTATTAGCATATCTATAGCACAATTATATTTTGATTACTCTAGCTCCAGCCAAACTAAAGGATGCCTTCAATCTAGACATAAATAATTTAGAATGTTGACACCAAGGAAAATTACTGGGGAGGGAAGGGAAGAAAGGAATGAGAATGTGAATGGTGGGTACTAAAAGCCACTGGGAGGGGTTGATTGATTGGCATAGGAAGTGGATGGAGAAAGATACCTTGAGTTGTCCCTTTACATTACAAGTCTTCTGAGGTCTAATTCCATAAGAAGGTGGGTATAGATGTGTAAATTCAAAATACAGATATAATTTTGAATTGTTTCAAATCTTCTGTTCGTAATATCATTAGGTCTGACATAACATATCTCATTAAGTAAAGAGCTAGAGGTAGGTTCTATTTTAGCTTTTATTTCTCCCTTGTTGTTGGAACCATGTTTGAATGCACACTCCTATAATTTATCTTTGTTTTTTTAATTATATTTTTATTATCCTTAAGCAGTACAAAAATATTACCAGTCAACAAATCACTTTATAAACACCATGTATCCTGATTGATATCTCCCCTTTCATCATTTTCATCTTTAGAAGCTCTCTTCCCTTATCTGGTTAATTTCCTCACTGGATCATTGATAGCACACTTCTGTATGATGAGTTCCTGACAACTTAGAAGCCTGTTTTTCCTTGATTAGTGTCCTCTGTGCAGGCTAACAAAGATGTTATAATTTGGTTCTGGAGAAGTTACGCGCACGCGCGCACACACACACAAACACACACACACACACACACTGCATTGTGTATGCAGTAGGAAGCTCAGAATACCTTGAGGTTATATTCTGCTTTCAAGTTCCTGTGAATAGTAAGATTAAAAGAACTGTTCTCCTTGGGATTGTTACGTCATGACATTGTGGTTGTCCTTTGCCAAGTAGCATAGAGAGATGTGAAGGGTCTGAAATTCAGAAACATAGGGACAAAATTTCCTAGTTCTCACCTGGAATGACATAAAGAGGCTAGAGAAAAGCAGACTTTAATAGTATTTTACATTTCATGCAAAAGTATTACCACTGATGAGACCTGACTGGTGTGGGGATGTTAAGGGGCCCAGAGTGACAAAAAGCAATGACAGCATTGCTGTGGCTATAAATCAGATTTCCAGGTCCCAAGCGTGTGGATTCTGATTCTGCACTTGTGGGGATGAATTCCATCAACCAGCTCTGACAGCTGTCTAGATATGACTAATTTGGGTTTAGATAGTGTCAGAAAGACCTAAGCATGAATCCTCTCTTGGACAATTAATATCTATAAAACGTTCAACACGATACTTTATTCTCTGGGTTCCAGTTTTTGTTTTTCTTTCTGTGGTCACTGTCTTGCCAACCCAGCTCCTTACTAGGTGTCAAAAAGCTTTAAGGCAGACAACAGCAACCTTATTTGTTTGGAACTAAGGAGTGAATGAGTGAAAGAATGTGAGTTATTTAACTTTGGAACTAATAGTGAATGAAAGACACATATACACTTCATTTATCATCTATCTATCTGTCTGTCTATAATCATCATCATCATAATCTATACTTATAGTATGCATACTCAGCAAATCTAATATATATATGCTATACACACTACATATAATATATGTGTATATATATATATACTCATGTATAATACCTCTGATATGTAATAAGAACTTCAAACATTTTCATATCCCTTTTTCATTTCATATTCATATCCTCATATTGATTGTAGTGTGGTTCCTTTTGTTTTCCCTTTGCCTCACTTATTGTTTGTGAATGAGGAAACACTTCAAGTAGTTGTACCAAGGGCACTCAACCAACACCTCGTTTGTATCCTTCCTATATTCCGCTTCTTCTCTCTATCCATAGCAGACCTCTTAATGTATAGTTGTAGCTCACCTAGATTTAAAGACTGTCTTTCTGACTATCATCCTTTTGTGGCCCTAAAGAGTATGTTTCTTTTTTTTCTGACTTACTTGAAAATAATATTAAAGTACATTGTAAAGAAATGTAAAAGCAAAATTTATGTTCATTTGTTTATCTTTTTTCTGATCCTGGGGCTTGAACTCAAGGTCCAGGGGCTGTCCCTGAGCAATGTTTTGCTTAAAGCAGATGATCTACCATTTAAGCCATAGCTCTACTTCCTGCTTTTTTTGCTGGTTAATCAAAGATAAGAATCTCATGAACTTTCCTGCCCAGGCAGGCTTCCAGTCATTATCCTTATATCTCAGCCTTCTGAGTAGCAAGGATTACAGGTGTGAGCCACAGGCACCATAAAAAAAGCACCATTTTAAACACACTTGTGTATTTCAATTGTTAATGTTCTCACTATGTTCCCATTAATGGAGATAAATGAACTTCATTGCATTATTATAATATCAGGAGTAAGCCTGTCTTTTCTCCCTCATCTGATTAGTCATTTTGTCTCCTAGAAGCATCATCCCACTTGGCTGATGCATGTCAACACCTACTTTAATAAGATGTATAGTGTTAACATTCAAGGATATGTAAGGGTTGACAGAAATCCACTTTGCAATCTTCCAGGGGCTTGACAATAAGGCACTCCCCCCAGGGAGACCTGGGAGACCTAGTACTTGTGTCTCTCCATCCAAAATGGAGAGAAAGCTTGCAGGGAGGGGGATGGTCAGTGACTTAACACCTACCGTTTGGCTAGTTTGTGTTTTGTTTCTGCTTCTCTGTGAAAAAGCTAGCAGTGGGTGGAGAAATGTTTCAAACTACCCAAAACAGAGTAAAAATCATACAAGGAAAGCCAAGTGAGTATGAAGAGGCAGTATCCCTTTGAAATAGATTAAAGGCTTTATTGCAAGAACTTCATAGGACAAAGGCATCTCTGTGGGACTGGAATGTTCAACACCTGACATCCAATTTTCAAACCTGAAGACAGCCCTGGAGGAAACATACTGTATAGTAAGTGTGAGCAGACACCAAGTCTGGAGCCAGACGAGCATCATAGTCCTTTTCTTCAGGGACAAGACTAAGGAGGCTATTGTAATCAAGCATGCAAATATGAATCTCTAACCTCCAATGAACTAATACGCACCATGTCAACAAGAATTGCAGAAATGGCAATCTAGCTCTCAGTTGTGGTTTTTTTCCCTTTCTTTTTAAAGATGAGCCTGCAGAGGAGTTTGGGGAAATGACAACAAAGAGATGATGGGAATTTACTGCAGGACCATTTGGGAGCATACATAAAACTGGAATACAGGACAGGGTGACTAGGAGAATCAGAAGAGCATAACTCCTGCTCAACATTGTAAAGCACAACCACCTCACAAATGTAAGTCCTGGTGGCTACAACAAAGGACTAACTGAATAGACACAAAATGTAGCTCTGTTTTCCAAGCTGATATTTCTGGTGTCCCCTTTTGTTGCTGTCTGCTTTGCTTTATTTATGCAGAAAAAAAAGCATATATCCCCAGGGGGAAAATCCAGTCATATCATAAATGCAACCAAGAAGCTTACTATTTAAGGAAATCTATGGTGAGTCTGTTTGCAAGGGAATAATCATGTACCTGATTTGCATTTGCTTTGTAAGCTTTGTTTGCTGTGCATCAGATTTTTTCAAATTTGGGGCACATCATAATACATCACATCAAACCCAGAGTCCTGAGAACTAATGTTTTATCCTAGGTGAGCTAAAACATATAGTTTGGCATTGAAATCAGAGGCTGAGAAAGGGGACCAACTGAGTATGAAAATTTATCGACACATCTTTGCAATTTGACAATTTGAGGCACAATGTGGATGGCATAGCAATTGTGACTGTGATTCATTTGATAGAAAAGAGGTCAATAATGAGAAGCAAGATGGGGAGAATAATTGGAACTGACCAGGTTAGATTTCAGAATAGGCTCAGTATTGAAATGAAGAATCCAAGTAAACACTCACAGCCCTCTGATGAGGCCCTCTATGAAGCAAGGCAGAGAAGAGCCAAATATCTCAGTGCACTGGACATGACTGAATAAGAAACTGGGGTTAAAGTTGCCTGTGGCCTACCATGCAGGGTCTTGAAATAGCGGTGGACACAGGGGCTGTGGTTTAAGCTTGGTTGGGGATTCCATGTGGCCCTTCCAATTTGCCCTTTGCGAGATCTACCATATTGGGCAAGTTTGCTTCCATTGAAGTTTACTGGCATTATTTTAGTTTTTCTGAGACATAATTTTCAATCCATGGCTTGGAGATCATGACTCCTTCTTGCAGGACTGGTATGAGAATTCAGAGCCTGTGATTGTCAAGGACTTAATATTATCGCTGACCTCAGGTAGCATGCAGGAAATTAAAACAATCAATATTGTGGACTTTGTTTTTACTTCTTTGTTTACTTTTTTATTTATTTGGTCATATAGGATTTGAACTTAGGCTTTGCCCTTGCTAGGCAAGTATGTTACTCCCTGGGTCATGCCGCTAGCCCTTTTTGCTTTTAGAGTTTTATTTTTATTCCAGATAGGGTCTCACTTTTGCCTAGGGCTGGTCTCAAAATATGATCCTTCTGTCAATACTTTTCCCCATAGAGCTGAGACTGCAGATATACTCCATGATGACTACCTTGCTTTTTTTTTTTTTTTCGGGGGCGCGGGTACTGGTCTTGGGCCTGAACTCTGGGCCTGGGCGCTGCCCCTCAGCTCTTCAGCTCAAGGCTAGCACTCTACCACTTGAGCCACAGCGCCACTTCCAGCTTTTTTTTTTCTTTTTGCTTATGTGGTGCTGAAGAATCGAACCCAGGACCTCATGCATGCAAGGCAAGCGCTCTACCACTGAGCCACCTTCCCAGCTCAGACTATCTTGCTTTTTGAGATAGCGTCTCCATAAATTCTTGTGTGGGCTCTACTTCCTGTGTTGCTGGGATTACATATACTTGTAATTGCACCTGGCTTGATTGTTTTTCTTCCTTCTTTAAATGTTAACGTGTTAATTACAATGTTGATTTCAGGATGGGATGAGTTTGAAGGAATGGGCCATCTTGTAGCCTAAGAGTATGGGCGATGCCAGGGCAGATGTCCTACTGAAGGTTATCATGTCTCTCTGAGAATCAATTCCCTTTTCTTTCCCAGCATTACAAATGTCTCCTCCCCATTTTCCTCTGAAAACATATCGTTTTCACAGAATCCACATTGCTCACAAAGCGTAAAAGCGTTTTCAGGTATCCGGAGTTATTTTTTTAATCCTTTCTACCTTGTTATATCAAGCTCTCAAACCATTTGATTCCAGCAGTTCTCCCTTCTCTTTCCTTCTCTTTTCTTCCATTCCTTATTTTTCCCCCGTTGTCAGAGCTCTAGGAATTTCCTTTTCCTTTTTAATTAAAAGCGAATGAAGGTAACAAAATGTTTTATAACTGGAGAGAATTCACCAGCAGGGCACCAAGGCAGAAATCCACATCCTGAAAGAAAGGCTCACAGACACGAAATCAGCTCGGTGGGGAACATGTCCTACAAGCACTAGGCATCCTGCTGATTTCTTGCCTAGCCCTCCCTCTGCCAGTCAGCTAGGTAGCTCTACCTCTGATGGAAGTCTCCTATCTTTTGTTGGGAAAAGCTACAATTGGAGGCTTGCTTTTGTTAAGCATTTTTTAAACACACACACACACACACACACACACACACACACACACACACACACACACACACACACACACACACACAGTGTGCTCTCCTGAAGCAGCTTGTGCCTGAATAAGTCCTGGAAGTTAATTTTTGCCACCCAGGGAAGTGTCCCAATTTTCTCCCCGACTTTCACTGACCTACTCTTTATTGTGTACCTGAGCTGCCTTCAAACACAGGTACAGTATAGGATTGCAAGAGCAAATCCTGTGGAGCTCTGTCAGATACATAATATGCATGTGCTGATGGAAAGCAAGTTTGAGTCTAGGAGAAAGAGTGTAAGCAGCAAGAGACATAATTAAATGCCTTTGCAGAGGGCCATAGGCTTAGAGATGCCCTTTGTGACACAAATGCTGAGTCCGTTCTTCTGGGTTCTGCTTTCCTGGGATTCTGGTGTCTTCTGGTGATGAGAGGATGCAGCACAACACTGATTGAAGTTTCTGGTGGTGGCCCGAATAGGACTCATTGCTTTCCTGAACTCAGCTTAGCACACAACACATGCCCTTGGAAGATGGCATTATGATATTCTTCTTTAGAAAGCATGCTTTCATTAAGCTCCTGGACCAAATTGTCTCCCTGTTGCCCTCTTTCTTTTTCATGAGACATGATGGGATATTACATTTGTGATTAAAAACATCCGTCATTGGGAAGTTTTGTTTTTCAATTTTGTTGGAAGGTGATCGTGATGACACTTCTCAGAGGAACAAAAGAATGGGAAATGGAGAGGGTATTGTGATGTTTAAGGAACCTTTTTTCTTTCTGAGCTCATTCCTGACCCTGTGGCTTAAATGGTTACAAAAGGTCACTGAGCTCACTGGTTCTCCCCAGCGGGAGTGGAAAAAAGTGGACGGACTTATGGCTTATGCTTGTGACTAGACTCTAAAGGTCAATGCAGATACTTCTGGAAGTTTCAGACTCATCTTCACCACAGCTAGGCTATACCATCTAATTAGCTTTTTGCTTTCTATTCACTTCATACCTACAGTCTCAATTTGGATCTAAATGATTTTTTCCCCTATAAATATGAAAAATACTAAACAGACCCCTGGAAACTCTGTACAAGGATCATATAGATTTCAAGAATTCTGTTTCTGGTGAGACCAGCTCGGTCAGGATCTTCTAGATACTAAGTTTCAGGAATGACTGATACTCTTTCAAGAGCAGTTTTCTTCAGCATCCCTTGCCACTCTCTCAGTTCCATCCTGGCTTACAACTTGCATGACTTCCTAAAAAGTTCTTCATTTTCTGAAGTCTGCTACACTTTGTGATTTAGAACAATGCCTTGAGTACGTCTATTCTGTCCTTGAACAAACTTCCCATGGCCATTTCTACCTTATCCTGGCATCTCAGGGTCTTTATTAAGCAATCTCCTTCCCCCTGCCTTTTTTTTTCTGTCTTCTCTTCCACTAGGAATAGCCATGGCCATGGAATGGTTTGAACTGCTACTATGGGAGATTATCTTACATGTTTTTCCTAGGTGTGAGAAGTAAGAATATTGTTATATCTTTATGTAAACGTTTTCTATGCCTCATCTTTTAGTCTGTCAAAACTTGTACAGCTGGCTGGGAATGTGATTCAGTGGTAGAATGTTTGCCTAGCATGCATGGATCTCTGGGTTTGATTCCTCAGTCCAATATAAGCAGAAAAAGCTGAAGTGGCTCTATGACTCACATGGTAGAGTGATAGCCTTGAGAAAAATAAGCTCATGGTCAGTGCCCAGGCCTTGAGTTCAAGCCCCAAGACTGGGGCAATAAAAACTTCCCAAACCCACACAACTTGTATAGCTATGTCATTACGTTGCTCTTTTGAAATCACTGATGGAGAAGTGGCCCTATCCCAGACTTGTACTACTTCAGCCACTTAGCTGAATCTCTACCTCTATAATCTTGCTTATCATTGTGGACAGAATATCTGTAAGCCTGAAGTCTCTCTTCATATGCTCTCATCAGGACTAGTTGGATCTACTAGGGCTTTTAGAGTAACCACCAGTCATCCTGTAACTTCTTTATAATTGCATCTGCTTGTTAAAAGATGTCCTTGCATGTCTGTTGCCCAGCCAGGAAAATAGAAGAAATCATAAAAGGAAAGCAAAGGGGGGGAGGAACTTACTAGTAGGAAGGAGAGTGATGGAATCTTCACCCAATCCTCTTCTCATTAGCTTGTTTCTCCTGCTCATTTCCTTTATTCTGTGTATCACAGTAGCCACCAAGTTGTGATGAAGTTAATTTTTCTTACTCTATTCTTGGCCAAGTGCAGAAGTCTTTACTGTTCTACCAGTGCTAGGACTTGTTATTGAATTTACAGTTCTGAGAAGGAAAATATGTGAAATTGATCTGGGAGATATATATATATATATATATATATATATATATATATATATATATGATATATATTTCTTTGTTGACATATGACTTAGGTTGTATTTTCAGTTCTTAGGATGCTCAAAATCTTTTTGGTCTTTGTCACTTGTATGTATGCATATAATCACTAAGAACACTAAGTTTCTCTGTATTGATTCTTTAATAGGAAACAACCTGATACTTATATGTAAATCTCATATGGGTGTTACCACAGTTCCTACTGTATACATCATTAATTATAAGCCTCAGCTAGCCTGGAACCATTTCTTATATTATTGATTTGTAAAAATTTTCTGTAAATATGGAGTAAATATGGAGTTGACGATCTGAATGAAACCATGGTCTAGTTAAGACTGTATTTTTAATGATACTATCATTTGAAAAATATAATTGACATAGGAGCTAGATTATACTGCTTGTTACATTTAACTTGAAGTACAAATAGATACAGTTTAGTACATTGGCCTCTCTTGGAAGTCATCTGAATGCTTGTGGGTGCTTTGCTGTTAAAGAATGCAAAACAGATGATAGCAGAGAAGCCAATTAAGTCAGAGCTTTTCCTGAACTGGATGAGTGCTTGCTAAATATTTGTTGTCTAGTTTCTTCAGCAAGGGTGTTGGTGTTTATGTCTAACATGTCTTTTCATCTTGAGACAAAAGGACATTTGCTCTTGTGATTTACATTTTTATTACCTACTATGTGCCTGACCTTTACAAGCATTATGCCAGTTAATTCTCATAACAATTCTATGACCTAGATATTATAATACACATATTAAAGTTGAAAAAAGCTAAGAGTATAATTAAGTTGGCCAAGGTCATGCAGCCATTGAGTAGAGAGAAAGTATTCCAACCTAGGGTCTCTGATTACCTTCTAGAGAACATAAAGGAAGTTTCTCGGTGTATCTTGTGCTTCCTTGCTTCTGTGACTTTGGGCATATTTTTTTCTGAGCCTTTCCATATCTCTAGATGTGTCCTTGTCTTTCTTTGTCTTCAACAAGTGTTCTCTGCTAGCTTGGAAGTGGTAACAGCTTTCCTATGAATTCTCATACAATCTTAGATTGTAATCCCAAACTCATTAATGCAATTAATTGCTTTCACCCATGTCACATAGTTCCTGGAGGGCAGAGCTGAAGCCATTTGCTTCATTTTGTATCCTTCAAGAGTGACTGGAGCAGTTGATGCATAGTATATGTATTCTATACACAATGTGAAGATGGAATAGGGAAGAATGGAGAGGGCGAGAAAGGAAGAAAGGAATTAAGGAACAATAGAAGACAATATATAATTAAGTGCTGAATTGTGTGGTTCAGACTAATTATAAAGCCTTTTAAAAGAAATGCAATTTTATTACTTTCGAGAACATAAAGTTAAGTTAATTAATGGCTAACAATATGTTGTCAAGTAGCTGTCTTGTCATTCCCAGTGTAATTAATCAACACGTTTTTACATAAATGCATAAAAGTGGACTTAAGCCCAGCCCATCTTCAGATTCCTGAAGATTTTTAATTAGTAGAACCTGAAATAATAAAAGTATTACTTTTTGCAGGGTTAAAAGTAAATCTAAAGATGAAAGCATACATTGATAAGGAAGGCACAGGACATTTCTAAACATTTTATTTTTTATAACAAATACTAACAAGGGCCTCCATAATTGTTGATGCAAGTATAGAGCCTTATTTGCCAAACTTACATCACATTTGCTGAGAAAAGTAATTATTCCCCTTACTTCTTCCTTTCATCAGTTAAATTTTTTTTTTTTAATGCTGAACTGATACACAGGTAATGATGAGGAAGAAGGAATGGAAGGGAGGAAACTGAGGGTTTGGAAATAATAGGCAAAGATTGTCTGTGGTTGGAGGGGTAACTGGACAGACCAGCCTTCCAGATTTCTCACTTAGGTCACTCTTTAGAAAGAAACAGAGAACAGAGGAAGAGAAATGCCATTTATGAAGATGACTATGCATTTTTAATTTGGGGATTACTATGCTTGGCGTGCTTATGATTTATCTAATTAGAGGTGTTCAGAAAGCAGCTGACATATGGAATGGAAGCTCAGGAGTCACTGGGGACATTGGCAAATGTGATAAAGGAAGCTTTTTACAAAGGAGATACCAGGATAGGATAGGACCAGGAAGAGTACCACAAAGGTAAGGTAAGATTCAGCAAAGTGTATCCAAAAAATAGATGTGGATAAGCAGTACCCAGAGGAACACTCAAGGAGCCTAAAAAGAAAAGTTTGTAGAAAGCACTATGAAATGAGAACTGAGGAATTTGCATATTGGCTGTCACTGATAAAGGCAGACTCCAGGCCATCATGTAAATGGAAGTCCTGAGTTAGTTGGGGAATAAGAAATGAGGAATTGGCAAAGTCTATCAATACAGTATCCTTCAAAGTTTAGTTCAAGAAAGAGAGAAGTTGAAAAGAGCAGGAATCCTATTAAGGACTAAATAGGTCCCGGAAAGACAATGACATGAAACTTCCTTTTTAAAATTATATTTATATTATCTTTAGTTGTACAGAGGGGCTACCATTCAACATCACAATTTATAAGTCCAATGCATCTTTTTAATTTTTTTTATTGTAAAGATACTGTCTAGAGGGTTACAGTTACATGAGTAAGGTAATGAGTACATTTCCTATTGAGCATTGTTACCCCTCCTTTGTTTTTCCCCTTCTATCCCTTCCCTCCCCACCTCCCCAACTCCCCCCTTCCCACCCCCCAAGCCCTGTTATCACTGTATTTGATTCTGGTGCCCTGCATCTTGTATATATATTTTTCTGATTTGAGGAGGGGAAGGAAAATAACAAAATGCTGAAACAATGATACAGGTTGACCCATTGTAACAATGAGATGTATAAGACACTATGTTGAAAGTGCAATGCATCTTGATCCATATCAGCAATATCATCAGTCTACCCCATCTTTCCCAACCCAACCATTCCCATCAGTTTTCCTAGTTTCATATGATTTGCATTGAATATTATGACTCCAAGAGAGATGGTGTCCTTTCTCAGTTGAGAGAAATAGATGTGAATCAAGATAGCACCCACAAAGAATTCAGCTTACTGTGTTTTTTGTGTTTTGTGTGTGTGTGTGTGTGTGTGTGTGTGTGTGTGTGTGTGTGTGTGCAAGCGCGCACGTGTGCATGTGTGCGCAGGTAAGTACCAGGGCTTGAACTCAGGACTTCACATGCTTGCTTGGCTTTTTCACTCAAGGCTGGTACTCTACCACTAAAGTTATATTTCTACTTCTGGCTTTTTGCTAATTAACTGAATCTACAAATGTCTCAAATTTGTCTGCCCAGATTGACTTGAAGTGTCATCCTCAGATCTTACTTAGCCTCCTGTGTAACTACTATCTCATTTTTGATGGTTGTGTTAAGGCATAATTTACAAAACCATAAAGTTAATCCACTTCAGTAGTACAATTATCTGTGTGTGGTTGGGGGGGGGGGTGGTGAAAGTATGCATGGTAAAGGAAGTTTGTAGAGTTATGTAAGGATCAGCCTGACCCACTACTGGAACATCTGCATCAATCCATAAAGTTCCCCACTCTGAAGCCTATTTGTAGTTAGTTAATCCTCTTCTCCCAAATAGGCAATCCTTGATATGCTTTCTGTATCCAAACATTTATCTTTTCTGGACATTTGATAATTGGAATTCTACACTGTGCATCTGGCTTTCTTCACATTTTCTTTTTGAGATCCATCCTTCTTGTCTTAGCATATATTATTATTGTTTAGCACGTACTCAATTATTTTTCATTGCATTGTAATAGTGTTACTAGCAAAGTTGTAACACATTTTGTCAATTTAATCACTAATTGTTAGAACTACAGGTTGTTCCAAATGTAGGCCATTTTAACAGTCCTGCTATGTAACCTTATATTTTCATGTGTTTTGATGAGATTGTCAAGTAGGGTCCCTTATTTATTTGTTTAGTTTGTTCATAAGTTTGATAAAACTTGCTCATGGTTTTCCAAAGTGGCTATAACCTATTTTTCCACCAGAAACTAAGGAATTCTGTTTTGTTTGTCCTTACCAACACTTGCTGTGATTTCTTCTTTTGACTTCAGCCTTTCCAGTGGGTGAACAAAGGTCTCCTGTGACTTTAACCAGAAGTTTGTCAATGATAATTATACTGGGTATCTTTGAACATGCTTTGTATAATTTCTACATCTTCTACATTGAAGGGTCTCTTCAAAATTTCATGACTGACTTAATGTCTTATGATGCAATAAGTATTATTTACATATTCTAGAAAAGGACTTCATTAGATATGTGACTTGTAAGTATTGTTTTCAGTTTTTGGCCTATCTTCTTATTTCTTTAATGGTGATTTTTTTTGGATCAAAACTTTCTTTTAACTTTGAAGTATAATTTATCATTTTTTCTTAAGATTGTATCTTAAGATCGTTTCTTCAGTCAAGTGTAATGAAGATTTTTTTTTTCTACTGGAAGTATCATAGTCTTAGCTCCTACGTTTACATCTGTGGTTTATTTTGATTTAATTTTAGTGCTTAAAATGTGATAAAGACCTGTGGTCATTTTTATTAATGTGGACATTCAACTGTGTAGACCTAGGTGCTAAAAATAGGCTTTGTTTTCATTGAATTGTCTTAGGGCATTTGCCAAAATTCAATGCACCATAAATCAAACTTGTAACTCTTTCTTTCTTCCTGTGAGTGGGACTTATTTCCAGAATACTAATTCTGCTTCAAAATGTCCTTATACTCATGTCCCAAATTTTTAAAGAAAAAGTTTTTCAGAAGAATGAAATGTGTATGTATTCAAATGTTTTTTTTTTCTTTCATGAGATTGTTTCTAACACATTTATAAGATTATTTCTTTGCGGCTTTTTATGTCCCTCCTCCACAGTATAACCCCTGCTTTCACTGTATTTGATGTCGGTATAATTTGTGGAGGGGAAGGGGAAAAACAAATTGTTTAAATGGGGATACAGGTGGACCCATTGCAACAATGAGATGTACAAGTTGTTAGTTGAAAACAAACTTTACAACTTTGGTGCGGGAGGGGGGGTGGTGGGGGGGGAGCGGGGAGGAATGAGTGGGGGGGCAGGGGGAGGATGGGAAGGAATGGGAAGGGGAAACAAAGGAGGAGGCTACAATGCTTGATAAGAAATGTACTCATTATCTTGCCCATGTAATTGTAACCCCTCTGTACAGTATTTTCACAATAAAAAAAAAAGAATGAAATGTGGAAAATTGGGCCAACACAGTCATAATATTCTCTGTCTCTGTCTCTGTCTCTGTCTCTCTCTCTCTCTCTCTCTCTCTCTCTCTCTCTCTCTATATATATATATATATATATATATATATATATATACATGAATGTGGAACACGGCTACTTGAAGAAATGGGTAGGGTTGGGAGACATGGGAGGAGGATGGAAGCAGAGGACATGGATCAAGATAAATTTTACTCACAAACTGACAGGTTGAAATGAAACTCCCTTGTACGGCTACTTAAAGATAATAAAAAAATACTTTTGGATTTTTCACTGAAACAAAATAGATTCCAATAGACTAAGATACCCAAGTGGATGTTTAAATCGTTCATTTGAAATTAGCTCTAAAACCTAGTAAAGCATCCAGCTTTGTAGCACCTATTCATTTGTTCATACTTTTTTCTTCCTTTCTTTAAAATTTTTTTAATGTTTTGCAATTGTAATGGTTTTCATCATGATATTTTCATGCATGTGTATAATATACTTTGATCATATCCACTCCACATTGCTGTTTTCTTCTAACTGCTAGCTTACTTCCTCTTATTTTTTCCATTTTTTTTTGCAAAGGAAATAATTTTATTCTTTGTGTAACTTAATTATATATATATATATATATATATATATATATATATCACAGTTTCTTTATCTACTTTTCAGAGGCATATAGGCTGATTTGATAACATGGCTATTATAAATCGTAATACAATAAGATGTGTGTGCAGGTATCACTCTTGTTGACTGACTTAGACTCCTTTGAGTATGTAGAGAATACACTGTATACTCTTAACTGCTGTGACATTGTAGTACGTTTGAAAATCAGGTAGCATGCATTCTTCAACTTTAATATTTTTCAAAATTGTTTTGAGAGTTCTACCTCCTTTGCATTTGCATGCCTAGTTTAGCAACAGATTGTCAATTTATACCACCCTGCTGAGATTTTAATAGAGATTTCATTTTAATTTATAGATCAATTTGGGGAGAATTGCCATCCTGACAATATTGAGGTCTCAAATCCATGAACATGGAATGCTTTGCCATTTGTTTAAATCTGTTTTCATTTTACTCCTTAGTGTTATGTATATTTCACTGTAGACATTTATTACTAAGTACTTAATTATTCTTGATGCTATTGTGAATGGAATTGTTGCCATAATTTCACGTTTGTCTTGTTTGTTGTTAGTTTATAGAAATATAATTGGTTTTTGTATACTGGTAGTGTTTCCTGCAACCTTGCTAAGTTGTGTATTCATTTATTTCCTCACCCTTTTCTCTTTGTCCTTCTCTCTGCCTGCCCTCCTTCACTCATTCCCATCCTTTTCTTGATCCAAGGCAGAACAGATTTGCTTTTTTAATTATTAGTTTGTTTTAGTTTTATTATTACTGTATGTTGTTTAGCATGAATTTTTCATGCCTAATTTCTATCAAGTTGTGACTGTTTTCATTTGAATCTTCTGGATAGGGAGTTCTTATTAGGAATGGGTTTTGAATTTTATCAAACATTCTCCCTCATCTATTGAGATGTCTACATGGCTTTGTTTTTATTCTATTTATATTTAATTAATTTTCATATACCAGGTCAGGCTCTCATTTCTGTGATGGGTCCACAGAATATTGGTGTATAATCCTCCTTATATATTACTGCATCCCATTTATTAACATTTTATTAAGTCCTTTTGTATCTGTGTTCCTGAAAGATATTGATTGGTAGCTGTTTTTCTAAATAATTCCTTTGTCTGAGTTTATTAACAGGTAATATTTGACTTAGAGTAAGTTGAGAAGTGTGGCATTTTTCTCAAGAAAGAATTTGTAAAGGATTGATTTTCTTTTTGTCTTTACATACTTGATAGAATTCTTCTTCAAAACCATGTGGATTTAGCTTTATTTTGTAGATGATTGATTACTATAATAAGTGCTTGATTTAGTATTGTACAGGTTTTGTGATTTTTACTGAGTCATTCTGATAATTTATAACTTTTAAGAAATTTGTTCCTATTATCTGAATCATCTAATTCATTAGTATAAAGTTTGTAATATTTCCTTCTATGTATCATCTGAAAATGTTGGACAATTATCATGTCCCTGCTTCTATTCAATTCTGATAACTGTTTTATCTTTTTGTCTTGGTTACTCTGGCTAAATATTTGTCACCTTTGTTTTCTCAACTATCTTTAATGTTTTCCTTTCTTTTGCATCCTTTTCTTCCAATCTGTATTATGTCCATTTTCCTATTTGATTATGGTTTTGTCTTCTCTCCTTTTCCAATTTCTTAAGTCAGAAAATTAAACTATCGATTGAGTGACCTTTTATCATTTCTAACTTAGCTGTTTATAGCTATAAATGTCCCTTGGGCACAGCTTCAACTGCATGCCATAAAATTTGATATGCTATGTTTTTATTTCTATTCAGCTCAGCATATTGTGTTACTATCTCTTTTTGTCTGTATATTATTTATAGTTGTATTGTTTAATTTACAAGAATATTATGAGTTCCTGGATTTTTGATTTTTATTTAATTAGGTCAGTCCTAGGAACACAACATCTGTCACTTCAAATGCATTGAGACCTGTTTTGGCTGACCATACACCATCCCTAGGGGGTGTGCTTTGTAAATGCTCTAGGTAAGCTCTGTTTCATGCAGATGTTTGCCACATCCATGTAGCAATGAAGTTAGGTTAAGTTGGTAGACAATATGGCTTCTGGTTCTTTATTTACTGAGAGTGGGTATTTCAAAGACCCAACTTTCAATGATGAGTAGTCTATTTCTTATCTTAAACTTTGTCAGATTTTCCTTTCTGTATTTTGATGTTTGTGATTTTAGACGTCCATACATTTAAAAATATCTTCCTGTTTGTTTGTAAGTATCTTCCTTATATGTGAAACCATTCATCATTCTGAAATTCTCTTTTTATCTTTGAACTATGTCTACTCCTAAAACTTATTTTACCTGATATTTGAATTCTCCCTTTCGAATCTAGAAGTCTTCATTCTTATGGTTATGACTTGCTGGGTATATTTGTATAATCTTGCATTTTTAAACTACTTACAGCTCTGAATCTAAGGTATAGATATTTTAGATATTTGCATATTTAGGGCACTGGGAATGTGGTTCAGTAATAGAATGCTTGCCTGGCATGCATGAATCCCTGGGCATCATCCCTAGTACTGAAAAAACAAAAGTAAGCAAGCAAACAAAAATTGTTTCTATGATGTAGATCAGGTTAAAATAAATGATGATAGAATTGTTAATATCTAGTCTGACAATCTGTGACTTTTTATTGGGTTACTTAAAGTATTAATACTTACATAAAATTCTTTTTATGATTGAGCTTATATTTTACATTTTGATGTTTATTTTCTGTGTGATTCCTGCCTTTTAAGTTCCTATGTTTCCATTTTAAACCAAATAAATATTAGCTATGTACCATTTCAATTCCTCTTATTGATAGTCAACCTACACATTTATATGTTTAGTGTTTGCAGTGGTGATTGTACTCTTCATTTTAGCTTCTCATAATATTTTGCTTAATATTATCTTAAATTCTCATAAAATGGACCTATCCTCTTTCATTATTATTTTCAGATTTATTGTATCTCTGTATATTATAAACTCAACACTACCATATTATAATTTTACCAAAGTAAATTTTCCTTTAAGATCTTACGAGAAGAAATGAGAAACACATCTATTGAGAGTTTTCTCTGTGTGTGAATTCACATATTTCCATTTCTTGTGCCTTTGGTTTCTTCCTTTTAATTCAAGTCACCGTCTAGTTGTATCTTTTCATTTAGAGAGACTTTCTTTAGTATTATTTATAAGAGAGGTCAACTAGCAACAAATTGAGGAATATATGCATTCTACCTTCTGCATTTGTAGAAGAGTTCTGGTGGACTTGGTATTTTTGGTTAACAGTTCCTTTTCCGCTCTCAATACTCTGAATATGTCACCCAGTGCCTTGGCCCCTGTTATTTTAGATAAAAAGCCACCCATCAAACCACATCACAGCTCCTCTATAATTTTTCTTTTACTGCTGTCAAGGGTTTCTATTTCTCTTTGGTTTTAAAAGTGTGATTATTAGTTGTCAAGGTGTGGATATCTTTGAGTTATTCTACTTTGGATTTGTAGAACTTCTTAGGTATGTAGGTCAGTGCTTTTCGTCAAATATGAGAAGTTTCCACCATTATTTCTTTGAGTATGTTTTTGACTTCTTTCGCTGTACTTCTCGGTTCATGGAAATCTCATTATTTTATAAGGTGGGACTGAAATGCTCTATTTATTTTACTTCTCTCTCTCCCCTTTTTAAAATCAGATTAGATAATGTCACATGATTTGTAAGTTCATAGATTCCTTCATCTCTTATCTTGAATCTACTGTTGATTTCTCCAGTGAAAATTTCTTTTTTTTACCATTGTACTTTTCATGCCCAGTATCTGCATTTAGGTTTTCTTTATAATTTCCATTTCTTTGCTAAGAATTTCTATGTATGGATTTATTGTTGCCTTATGTGTCATTCTTCTTAAAAATCTTGTTTCCTTTTAGTTCATTAAACATATTTGTAAAGACAGAATGCTCAATACCACATCTGGAGACCATCAGAGAATTCTTACTTCCTAATTTGTTTTGCAAGTACAGGTCACCATTTTTCAGTGTATTTGCAATATTTTGAGTAGATATTTGCTATAATGTATGGTAGAAAATCTGGATCTTGATTTCTAGCTTCCTTCTCTTCCTATAAAATAGCTTATTTAAATTTGTTCTCTTTCCTTATTTAGTAAACAGACTAGGCTGCTCTGAAATTTTTCTTTTTCCATTGTGAAGAACACGCTAATGTTCAGCTTGATTATTTTGTCTTTTTGTACTCTGTGTGTGTGTGTGTGTGTGTGTGTGTGTGTGTGTGTGTGTGTGTGTGTGTATGTGTGTGTTTATGTGCACACATGCCAGCCAGTCCTGGAACTTGAGTTCTGGGCCTGAGCACTCTACATAAACTTTTGTGCTCAAGGATGGTGCTCTGCCTCTTGAGCCAAGGCTACACTTTGGCTTTTTTGGTGGTTAGAGATGAATCTCACATATTTTCTGGCCAGGGCCATCTTTGAAACACAATCCTCAGATCTCATATTTCTGAGTAGCTAGGATTAAAAGAATGAGCCACCAGCACCCAGCTTCTTTCTCTTTTAAAGCCTGACTTCTTCTGAGTCTCTGTAGATAATTTGTTAACTAAGGATTCAACACAGGTTGTTCTCCAAGCCATGAGACACTTGGTTCTCTTCTGATAGATTTGTGTTTAAGTAGGAGACCCACTGTAACTTTAAGTCACTTTAGGATCCCTTTGGGTTTGCTTTTTCCCCTCCCCCGTCACATGTTTTATTAGTATCAATTATACAAGTTACCTATAAATTCACACAATGCATCTTGATCAGACTCCTCCCTACATCATTCTCCCTCATCTTCCCTCCCTACCCACACTAATCCCATCAAGATTTATTGCTGTATTTTTACATGTGTGCTTAAATGTGCACATATTCACCTTCACTCACCCTCAGGAGTAGCCTTCCCCCCTCTGATTCTTACTGATTTATTTATTTAGGTATAAGCTAATGGCTTTCCTTGCTTACTCTTATACTTTCTCCATCCACACTACCTTTTGTTATTCAGCAGCTTTCAGTGAGTTTTATTTTGACTTCTCAATTCATAACTGCAATGCATTCAGAACTGTTTACCTTCACATCTTAGACTTCTATGAGCAAGTTTGATCCCCTTCCTGGCTATGCTGTACAAGCATTTAGATTTATACTTGTTCTGGGGCTGGGGAGGTGGCTCAGTGGTAGAGTGCTTGCTTTGCATGCATGAGGCCCTGGGTTCGATTCCCCAGCACCACATAAGCAAAAAGAAAAAAGCTGGAAGTGGCGCTGTGGCTCAAGTGGTAGAGCGCTAGCCTTGAGCTGAAAGAGCTGAGGGACAACGCCCAGGCCCAGACTTCAGGCCCCATGATCGGAACCCCCCCCCAAAAAAAAAGAATTATACTTGTTCTAATCTGACCAGAATCTCTAGAAATCATTGGCCCTACCTTGTGGCCATCACTTCCATAAACAACACCCTGGATATAGTCATTGAGTCACGTGGGCCCCTAAACCAGGGGCTGGGATGCTGATGGTCCTTGGGAATGATTCTCCCTTGGAAGATCCTGTGCACTAACTAGGCGGAGGTTGGGGGGAGAGGGGGTGGGGGTGGGGGTGGAATCAGATCCACAGAGTCGTGGTTATTAAGGTGAAATCAGAAGTTCTACAGGAGTACATATTTCTCAGCTTTGCTCAATTATTATTCTCACAGTGGTTGTCTCTGTCAATCTTGATCAACTCTACACTCTATTTTTGTGTGGAATATAAATATATTCTGCTATCCCCATTGGAATAGCAGAACCCAATAGGATTCATTTAGCATTTCCATCCATCGTTTATATTTGTAACTTTGGGTGAGGCTTCCTCAAAGTCACATGATATTTATAAGTAAATTTGCAAGTAAAATTTGTAAGTAAGATTTTAGTCTTATGTGGCTTTGCAAAAGATACAACCCCGCTTTGGAGTTAGTATAAGTTATTGACCACACTGAGATTTAAAACAACAACAACAACAACTCACCTCTAACCTAAATTCTATGATTGTTGGGTGGTCAGATGTCATCCTGAACCCAAGCTTGTCTCAAACTCACTGGTTAAACTCAGGTCAAGCCTTCTACGGGCAGTTTCAGGCAGCAGCTGCCCATGGACTCAATGCCTCAGGCTGCCTGGGATAAGGTGCAGCAGAAAGAATCGAAGAAAATGTGTATAGCGGTCCTTTTAAGATTGGAAAGCTGCAATCCAAGGGCTGTTAAGACCTTCAGCTGGTGATAATTGGATTTGTAAGACAGTGCAACATGTGATAAAAACGCTCCTGTTGGATGGGATCCCAGTTTTCTTCTATCCTTCCTATTAATGTGATAAATGTTGCTGTCTCAGCTGATAGGACCACGTTGGATAATCAGATTGGAATCAAGTTTGAGCTCCTCAGGCTGGCCCCATGTGAAGCTCGTGGGAAGACTTTAAAATAAAGTACTATAGAGAATAAAAGAGGGACTTGGGCTTATGGAGGGAAGATTTTGCTTTCATTATGAGGCTCTATGGTGCAGAGATGTCTTATTAACCATGAGTCCTTGTCCCGTGCTGCTCCTCTATGGTCTACAACCCATGGGAGACAGTTAGGCATTATCTCCAGCCTATACTATAAGTCAGAGTGGAGCCTGAGTGAAAACAATATATTGGAATGACAGTTGGGGGCAGGGAGGAGGTAAAATAACCTCTTTTAAAGAAGGCTGAGGACAAGTTTACATTCCTACCAACAATGCAGTAGGCTTCCCTTTTGGCCGCATCCCCTCCCACATCAGTTGTTATTAGAGTTCTTGATTATAGCCATTCTAACTGGGGTGAGGTGGAATCTCAATGCTGTTTTGATTTGCATTTCTTTTATGGCTAGAGAAATAGAGCATTTTTTCATGTGTCTATTGGCCATTCTTTTTTTCCTCTTCAGAAAAATCTCTCTTTAAGTCTTTAGCCCACTTAATAATGGGGAGGTTGTTTCTCTGAGGATTTGTTGTTGGGGGATTTAATTTTTTGAGTTCTAGGTATATTTAAATATGAGACCCTTGTCCGTTGTATGGCTAGTGAAGATTTTCTCCCAATCTCTGAGCTTTTTAGGCAATGGACTCATTACCTTGCTTATGTAACTGTAACCCCTCTGTACAGTATCTTTACAATAAAAAAATTAAATAAAAATTTAAAAATAAATGAAAAAACTGCATTAACATTAAATTGGAATTAAAAATTAGAATAATAAGATTCTTTCTGTATATATAATACTACAGTAATTGGAAAGTAACTCATAAAATTATAAAGAATATCTTTTTAAAAAAAGAAAGCTGAAGAGAAACAAATGTAAGTTAAATGGCAGTACAACTGGGTGATACTCTTAAGCAATTTGAGGCTGAATTGCTATGAAATTGGGTCCTCTGGTCACAGATGGGCCTGTACAAAGGACAGAAGTCTAGGCAATATGCTTCTCTGGGTAGAACACTTGGCAAGGAGGGCCAGGCAGAGGGTGGTTGGCTGTCTGGATTGAGAAATAGTAGTGTGAGTTAGTATGTCGAGGAATCGTTGGGTTTCTACATTCCTATAGTCTGCTTACCAAGGGCATCCCATAGCCTTGAATCAGACTCTTCTTGATGGGAACAGATGCTCAAAGTTAAGGAGAGAGACATGGGGAGGGGAGGAGAGAGGATGAGGGTTTTTTTGTATGCTTAGAATAATGTTTTATGTAGACATTTCTCAAAAAATTCAGGATGTGCCTTTCACAGTCAGTATGGTACTATGGTTAGTGCCAGCCACTGAGACCATTGGGTCTTGAAAACCTTGTGTAGTACACCTGCGGGGCTCTTCCTGCCTTTTGTATTACACCTCAGGGAAGTTCAATGCAGTTTCATTGGACTCCTCCCAATGTGGGTATATTTAGGCTTTCCTGTAGCTGTCACCTCCTCAGTCACATTCTTCAGCAATGAGGCACATGGCCATCACTTTCCTTTCAAGATTTGTCTCAAGCTTCTTTTTCACTTGCTTGTCAAATTCAGTTAATCTTTCCAAAAGGTTAAGAAACACATCCAACAAGGTCGATGGAGTATCCTACAGTGTTCTGTGGAAAGAAATAAACCCAGAGATCCTGGCAGACTAATGCAATGAATTAATGAATCACTCCTTACTACCTGGTGTGGGTTGCACAGAAATCCCGAGTGATAACTAGCTGTATCTCTAGATCAGAGATATTTCTCTGTATAGCATATAATCTTGGAGTTACAGCATCTAGACACAGGTGAGAGGGGAAACATTGGGCAGCTGAGCTGAAGGATAGTGTGGAGTATTGAGCCAGGCACAAGAGAGGGCTCTTTTTCCATTTCCTGTTGTCATGTAGTCTTTCACACACTCTCAGCCTCACCTTAGAGAAGCTGGAGACTGAACTCTTCCTTTGGGGTCAGGGCATGCTAGGCAGTGACCCAGTCACTTACTGAAAACCTAGCCATCTAAGGCTCTTGAGAAGCAAGTTAGTGATTCTTTTATCTACATATGAAATACTCTGGATCCCAGACACAATACTGCAGGCCATTAATTTCAGAATATGGTAGGGTGAGATAGGAGACTTGTGACTTCAGATAAAGGAAAGGGTGGCCATTGACCAAAAAGCATTATAGTTATAACCTGCCTCATGGAATTATTACCTCATTGTACAACAACTTAATAAGAACAATAAAAGTGAAAATATATAAATAAAATAAAATGCCTTAATTCTGTGGTCCTGGTACCAACCATGACCATTGCTTGGAAACTCATTAAGATTCTTATTTTAAGGCCCCTTCAAGAGATTGTGGGAAGATGTTAGAGTGGCTCCAAGCCATCAGTGCTTTAAGAAGCCCTTTTGCCAGAATGGGGGAGGGGGTGTCATGCCTAGAATCCTAGCTACTGAGGGCCTGTGATCTAAGAATCATGGGTGTGAAGCTAGCTCAGGTAGACATGCATTGGAGACTCTTATCTCCAATGACCCAGCAAACAGCTGGAAGTGGATGTATGGGCATTGGTAGAGCGCCAGTCAGAGTGTAAGTAGAGGGATTTGTTAACCTCCAGTACAGGCAAGAAGAGACTGGTACTTTTTTTTTGGTCGGTTGTGGGGCTTGAACTCTGGGCCTGGGTGCTCTTCCTCAGCTCTTCAGCTCAAGGCTAGTGCTCTACCACTTGAGCCACAGCGCCACTTCCAGCTTTTTCTGCCTTATGTGGTGCTGAGGAATCAAACCCAGGGCCTCATGCATGCAAGGCAAGCACTCTACCACTGAGCCACCTTCCCAGCCCGATCCGTTACTTCTTAAAGACAGAGAGCTACTGTCCTAGATAAGCACATTCACTTTAGTAGGGCTCTCCATTTCACTGCCCATGGATAAGGCTTAACAAGTGCTGATAGCTGGTTTGCACTCAGCAGATTCCAATTGAATGGTGGAAGGTGGGAGGAGGAGGGGGAGGGGGCGGGAGGGGGCAGCTGAGCCAATGATGTGAACCTTGAATTGCCCTATAATGGCTTTAGAGAAAAACCTTTCACCCCTGAAGTTCTCTATGAAAATCAATGTGGCTTCAGTGGCACTTGATAACTACTCAGAGGCTACCACAGGAGTGAGTGATATCATGTCTTGAGTGTTTCTCTTTCAGTTAGAAGCAGCCACCCACCTTTGTATACTGTGCAGACAGAATCCAGCTCAGGAAATTTGGAAATAGAATCTTCTGCTGACTTGCCATGCGCCTGGACGAGCCAATTGGGTTCCCCGTGTCTTGTGTCTGTAGGAAGAAAGCAGCAGCCCTTGCCTACAGATGTTGGGAGTGATATCTAATTAATGAGAAGAGAGTGTTTGGGAAATACAAAGTACTGTACAAATGCTAATCATTATGATGAATGCCTCGCATTTTGCAGACACAAAAGTGCTGTGTATGTGCTCATAATTATTATAATTACTGCTAATGTCAATAATATTGCTACTTCTAACATTTCCCTTGCAGTGAGAGCTTAGAGTGTCCTTTGGGTTTAACATCTTACCCCATACTCTCAGGGAGCCTTAAAAAGCAGCCTAGCAGAATCCATTGCTTTTCACTTTCCAGGAGAGCAAATTGTCCTGTATGCAGACCATTAGGAGAGCCTCTTAAATGAGACAAACTCCTTCTGTTAGGCCACACCAAAGGGAGAAAAAAATCATTTCACAGAAGCTTTCTTTCTTTTTTTTTAAAGAAGAAGGGAATACTCAAATACAGAAACCATCAGTTCTTGTATTTTCATCAGCAGAGACTTGTTTTAGTTCTCTTGATCTTTTTTATATACAAGAGTTTTGTCATCTGCTTTCATTTGGTGTTAAATGTGCTGAAGAAAGTTTCCACATGTGTTAGGGAGTGTTACTAGGTTCCAGTACTGACAATTCACAGGTGGGATCAGCAGAAATGGGTGTTGAGAATAGCAATTGTTTTTGCTGTGGCTTTTGGTTGTCCATGTGTTGCTTGTATTTTGATTAAGGGGATGGGGCATCTCAAGGGAAAGCCAACAGTGTCTGCCTTTTCATTTCTCAAGAAGGGAATTGAGTGAGATTATTTTGCACAGAGTAGAATAGTCCGAGTAAATAGAGGGGTTTCAGATGTAGAGGGCATTTTGAAGACCACTGTCTCGGAATTCATGTTTTTGCTGACTCTTCATTTCCCAGTCAGATAGCAAGATCATTGAATTGAGTAGATACTGTTAATTTTTCTGCTTTCTGTTTCATCCATTGCACACTGAAAATAAAATTTACAAATGAAATCCAACCTGAAGACTTTTCCAATTTCATCCAAGATCTTCTGATCAATGACTAAAATGAGCTGATTATCCCTTCCCTAGACCACTGCTGACTTAGAGCCCTTATGATTACTTAGGATGCCCTGAGGTCCTCCAACCCTCAGCCCTCCTGCAGAATAGCCACACATGCTAACCAAAATGTCCTATTTTTAGCTCTTGGCTTGGATTAGATGGTTTGGATGCATTAGTACTAATTGTCTTTTGCTGATTGAAATCTCTGATGGAGAGAGTTGTTTCTAATAAATGCAACAGTGAAAATGAAATACTTATCTTTGTGTACTTTCTTACTTGAATTACCATACTTTTCTGTAATGATTTCTGCAACACGTCTTGCAAGACAGGTCTACTGGCAAGACATTCTTTGGATTTTTGCTTGCCTTATAAAGTCCTTATTACTTTGAACAATAATTTTTCTGCATACAAAATTTAAGGTCTGTGGTTGTTTTGTTTTCACACAAAGTATCTCAGTCCATCCTCCTCCTCCTTCTTCCTTGCGGCAGCTGTTAATGAAATCTGAACTCAGGGCTTTGAGCTTATTTCGATGGTGTCCTACCATTTGATCCATCCCTCCAGCCTTGCTTTTTGTTGGTTATTTTGGAGATGGAGTCTCATAGACTTTTTTTTTTTTGTCCCCAGACTGGCTTACCCCTGCATGTCAAAAGTCCAATGCTGTTCTTATAGTTGCTCCTCCTCAAGGACAATGCCTCTTTCTCAGCTTCTTTCAAGTGCTGTATTATATGATTTGCAGTTTGAATATGTTATGCCTAGCTTTAGACTATTTTTTGCTATTCATTCTGCTTGGTGTTCTCTGAACTTCCTCTGAGCAAATGTAGTAACTGTCATTAATGTAAGGAAATCCTTTATCACTATTACTTTCAACAATCCTTTTATTCTTTTGCTTTTTTTGTTTTCCCCCTATGTATGGGTTACACCTTTTGTAGTTTGCCTACCACTCTGGAATATTTCTCTTCTTATTGCACTTCTTTGCATTTTTGTTTGGAAAGCATCTATTGATACATTTTTCGAGTTTACACATGTGTCCTTGGCTATATTGTCTATTCATAAATGGCATTCTTTATTTCTGTCATGATGATTTTGATCTCTACAATTTAATTTTGATTATCAATTGCAATTTCAATTTTCTGCTTACATTTCCTAGCCCTAGTCTACTTTTTCCATTAAGACTCTTGGCATGTTAATCATAATTGTTTTTAAATCCCAGCCTGACAATATCTCTGGCACATATTAATTTGATTCTGTGCTTGCTTTGTTCCTTCAAATGGGTTTTGTTTGGAGATTTTTGCCTTGTACCTTTAGGCATAAAGTGAAGTGTGATATATTACATAAAAACACTGTAGTAAGTGGATTTTCAGGTTAAGGGCATTCTATGTCTTTGGCTAGGGTACTTGTTTGCTGTGACTGTAGCGCCAGATGCTAAAATAATCTCTGGTGTTCTTGCTTTTGTTTTTGCCTTGTACCCTTTTCTTAAATAGTATTGGCCACAGGATTCTCCCATTTGCACCCCACTGTTATTATATGGATCCTGATGGAAGGGAAGGTGGGAAGAAAGGGGAAGGAAAGTGTTTTGTAGCTCTGTAATCCGGTCACAGTGTTTGATGAGTTTGCACCCTTGGTCACAATGATTTTTCACTTTGATTTTTTTTTGCCTCCTCTGGAAGGAGAGAAATGCTAGAAGGGGATGGAGTTGGATATCTCCAAGCATGTTTCAAATCTACTATCTTTCTTCTCTTCCTGCGAGAAATATGAGGGATCTTTTCTGCTTTTACTGTGGGATTCTAGAAAGGCTCCTAGAGGTGAAACTTACTAACATGTGAGCTCTCCTATAGCTGGGCCCCTCTGGAGTTGATTCTTCCCAGACCTGTGTGTATACTGAGCCTTCTGTGATTTGACAATTACTTTTGAGTTTTCCTACCCAGAAACTGATTATCCCAGTTATGAGGCAATGCTGTGTCCGGCAATGGCTCCAAGGACTCTCAGAAGGACTGTTGGTGCCATTTACCCTGGCTTTTCTTCCATGTAAAGGGAGTAAAGACTTCTGAGCGCCATAGATGCCACACTGAAATCTGTCAGTTGTTTGCTCCAAAAGTTATCACTTAATAAATCCAGCCTATGTGGACCCATCAGGTCGAAAACTGATCATATGGACTTTGATTTTAACTTTTTTTGGTAGTAAGGATATTATACTTCAAGCTTTCTAGATAGGCACTCTGTTTTGTATCTGATAGGGTCCTCTTTTCTGCCAGGAGCTGAGCTGGACCATGGCCTTCCTACCACCACCTCCCAAGTAGCTAGGATGACAAACACTCAGCAATGTACCCAAATATTGGTTGTCCAAGCTAGTCTCAAACCAGGATTCCCCGTTTCCACCTTGTGAGTAGCTTAGCTTATAGGAGTGCACTATTGCACCTAACCTCACATAGACTAGTAGAATAATTTTTATTTTATTTTATTTCATTTTATTTGTAGGTCATGGGGCTTGAACTCTGGGCTTAGGTGCTATCCCTGCACTCTTCAGCTCAAGGCAAGCACTCTACCGCTTGAGCCACAGCGCCACTTCTGGTTTTCTAGTGGTTTATTGGAGATAAGAGTCTCACGGACTTTTCTGCTGGCTCGCTTTGAACCATGGATCCTCAGATCTCAGCCTCCTGAGTAGCTAGGATAAGAATAAATTTTAACTGATAGCTAGTCCAGACTTTTGTGTGGAAAACAAATACAATAAAAGCTTTCAAAGGAGAGAGGAAATGGCCAGAGAAAAGGAGTGGGTATGAAATCAATTCTGCATATTATTCATGGGGGAGGAGAATAATCAGCAAATTCATTACAAACCCTGTGTTTGTACAGGAAAGTCTTATTTATGCAGCAATGGCAACATTCCACATGAGTGATTTTGTCATATAACTGAGCCATCATCCTTTAAATTGAACTTAAAACATTACAGTCCTTTTTGATAGAGTTCTTTCTCTAAAATATATTATTGCTCTGTCTTATTGAGCAAAGCATAGAGAATACCATTTATCTTATTTTGTTACTCAGGTCATTATTGTAAGCATCAGTCACAGAGCAGCTTTGTCATCATGCAGAACTGTTCTCAAGGGCTCTAGAGGTGACAGGGACCATTGGAACCACCTGCCTAACTTCCCATTGTTTATGATTCCTACTCTCAAACATCAGCTCTCAAAACCCCCACCCAGACTACCTACTTCACCCAAAATAAAGTCATTTCCTTTATATCGAAGTTAGTGCACATAACTCCTAAAATTGTCTAGCATACTACTCATACAATTAGAAAAAAACATGACTGTGTAGGGAAAATGAACCTAACAATGGCTTGTTGAAATACTAAATAGACTTTATGCACAAAGTAGTGTTCTGGCATAAAAAGAGATTAGTGTATATCATGTATCTAGAATGGGGAAAATAAACCAAGGAGTAAAAATGGGTTTCGTAGTACAAGTGGTTATGGAACGCCTCCACATTCAATGATATTGAAGATTGAAGATTGAAGATGAAAAAAATTAGATATTGTGAAGTAGCAAGAGACACTGCATATGCAAAGGACTTAGGGCAAAAGCATGCTTGAGTTCAGGAAAAATAACACACAGATGTGTCTTGGGTACCATAAGGGAAGAAGGAAACAAAGGATGTGAGGGCTGAGAGATAGAGATAGAGGGAAATCAAATCACTGAACGAATCAGCTACTGGACATAATAATGCTGAACCATACTCACCACCACCAACAACAACATTCTTATGGATCTACAAAATAGACCCCCCCACCCCCAAAGTTGGAAATGCCAAGTAAGCAGTTATACAGGTCTATCAATACTCAGCAAAGATGAGAGGGCTGCAGGTAGGCTATAAAAGGTGTGATAGATTCAGATCTGTATGTATCTTTTTAAAATGTTTTTTATTGTGAAAATACTGTACAGAGGGGGTACAGTTACATGAGCAAGGTAATGAGTACATTTCTTATCAAGCATTGTTGCCTCCTCCTTTGTTTTTCCCCTACCATCCCTTCCTTTCCACCTCCACAACTATACTCCCCCCTCCTCACCAAAATTGTGAAGTTTCTCTACATAGCATCTCATTGTTGCAATGGGTCAACCTGTATTCCTATTTTCTTTAACATTGGAGAGTGGGGCTGGGAAGGTGCTCAGTGGTAGAGTACTTACCTTGCATGCATGAAGCCCTGGGTTCAATTCCTTAGCACCACATAAGCACAAAAAAAGCCGGAAGTGGTACTATGGCTCAAGTGGTAGAGCACTAGCCTTGAGCTGAAGGGCTGAGGGACAGTGCCCAGGCCCAGAGTTCACCCCCATGACTGACCAGAAAACAAAAACAAAAAAAATTGGACAGAATATTTTACATAGAATTTGTTGTATTAACATCTCATATGTGACTTTCTAAATCCTCTTATTTTTTAACTAGGGTACCCTTCTAAAACATAGCATGCACCCAGACCCTCCTCCTTTGAACCTTTCTCTTTCGTTATATGTCTTTCCATCTTAATTGACAACTTTGAGGACTGCCTCATGTCTTCCTTGCTCTCCATCCTTTCATCCACTGCAACCTTCATTCTGACAGCTGCACTCTGTTAGAACCACTGTGACCAAAGTTCTCAAGTGCTGCCAATTTCACTGCTTGCATTCATCTTGTTCACCTTGGTCTTGAACCCCTGTTCTGTTATGGCTCTCAAAATGTGACTTCCTTGCCTCCTTTTCTTTCGCTGTTCCACAGTGATCTAACCTCTTCTTAGAAATGCTTTCTCTTTCATGTCTTCCATTTCTGTCCTTACACATGTTGGCACTATCCTTGGTACCAGCAGGTCCCTAATAATCTGTGGGAGGACTCACTCCCCTGGTGTCTAGAGAGATAGAGGCCAGCATCTGTCCTATATGCTTGTATGCATGAGATCTCCTTATAGCTATGTATTCAAGGAGTTCCCACTCCAATTCCAGTGCACTTCCAAGGTGATGTTTCATAGTTGGATACCCCCACACGTGTTTGTTATCCCCATAATTTACCTGATTCAAATAGTGCCACCTCAAGAAAGCTCCAGAATGTGCCACCATCATAGTCACATGTGTCATGACGATGTATGCGTTGCATTGTTGGTGTGTGTATGTCTGTGTGTGTGCGTGTGCATGTGTTGATGCTGGATCTCTGGGCCTCATGCCTCATGCTCTTACTTGACTTTTTGACTCACACACTAGTGCTCTACCACTTGAGCCACAGCATCACTTTTGGCTTTTTACTGGCTAATTTGAGTTAATATTCTCACAGACGTTAGTGCCTCAGCTGGTTTCAGATCTCAGCTTCTTGAATAGTTAGGGCCACATAAGTCTTTATTGATCGACCTTATCAAATAAAACAACTTCACAAAAGATCTATATATTCATTAGAGCATCCCAAATACCTACATGGGTACTTGTCACTTAGTAAGACCTCAGTAAACATAATAGAGTATTACATAAATGACCTGACGTGCAATGCATCCAAAAAAAATTAAGCCTGGCCCAGATACAGCTAAAGACACATTGTCTTGTTGGCCTCATAGCTTCACCTCTGAGATTCATGATAACTTTGATCCATTCAAAAGCATTTTCTTCCTCTCCACTCCACAAGATAATGAGAGAGCCCTGTTTAGAGCTACAAGCAACTTGAGCTGGATGATTTCTATGAGTTCTGACATCTCCTCAGAAACAGAAAGTAGCATAATCATCCTGGCTAGATGATGAGTATGTCTTATGTTATTTCCAGGCAACGTAAGGTTTTATTTTTGTCATGCACCAAATGGACTTGGTGTCAAGCAGTCAAATATCTGGCAATCTGCCTTGCTGGAGAGATAAAGTGAGTGGCGAACAGAACATTATTGTGTGATAATGATTTCTAGCAGCTATTGAAGATAAATTCCAATGCAAAGTAGAAGACTTTATTTCCAGCCAGATCAATTTTGCAGCCTGTGTAAATAAAAGTTGTGAAGCTAGAAAGGTTTCCAGTGTTATACTATTACAATCCAACTTCCAGAATGGTAGCAGAAAGCACTGTCTTCTAGTGTCAAATCAAGACCCACTCATTAGGACCATGTTGAAGTTTCTTGTGTTATTTCCTACATTCTTAGAGAAATGTACCCTGTGATTCCAGTGTAGCACAGATAAGGCCTACCATGGAACAAGTCCAAGTGCAATTCCTAATGGTGTGGTCAAACCAAGACCTCTGTAAATCAGCCTTAATTGTCTACAGTGCATTCCTAGGATCATGCTTGGTTCTTTAGGCTATATCTCTATCTATCTATCTATCTATCTATCTATCTATCTATCTATCTATCTATCTATCTATCTATCTATCTATCTATCTATCTATCTACCTACCTACCTACCTACCTACCTACCTACCTACCTACCTACCTACCTACCTACCTACCTATCTATCTATCTATCTATCTATCTATCTATCTATCTATCTATCTATCTATCTTATCTATCTATCTATCTATCTATCTATCTATCTATCTATCTATCTATCTACTATCTATCTATCTCTATCTAGATATAGGTATAGATATAGACATAGACAGATAGATATAGGTATATTCAGAAATGCATCACCATCATGAATTACTGAATTTGCTCCATAGATTTATTGGTTAGTTAAAAGAGGAGTTTCTTACTCTTTATTTACAAGTTGAGATTGAGGATGTGATTAGTCTTCATTAGCTTTGGAAGAGTCGGTCATTACAGCATATCTGGTTTATAGAATATTCAGTCTGGGAAACACCTTAAGGATCTTCTTGTGTAATCCTTTTATTTTTTTTTTTCAGAGTGCAAATGATGATGCAGAGATAAATAACACAAGCAAGGTCCCTTGTTAACATGAATAGCTTTTCTAGGCATTATCAAAATGCATGACTCTTTTTAACCTTACCTGAGTTCTGGTGATTGTATTCATGCAAAAAAATGCTTTCTTTGGCATTGTGCTAATTTATTTTAGAAGAAGAAAAATCTTCACTGAGACTTTGCACATGTTTTAGGGTCCCAGGGGAGGTAACTCCCTCATGTTTCAGGGGCTAAGGAAGATCTATTTATAGCCCTTCCATGAATAAATGAAGATCACAATGATACTCTCAAGTTCCCTCTCCTCACCCAGAGAGCAAGCAATAGTTCTGGTTTCCTGTGGACTGTAACACTGAGGTTCACTTTCCAACCATGTCTCCTCAGGTTCCTGAATTTCAGCATGATTAACTTCAAGGTCTCTACCAAGCAGATATTGTGCACAGGTACATGGAATATTGGTGAGACACTGGAGATCTGTGGCTGGAAAACTAGCTTGTCAGAAGCTAGATCAAACGGCCATGGAATGATGGGAAGCAGGTTTCTCTCACATCCACAAAAGACCCCAGAGGCCATCTTGGTTAACCCCTAGCAATAGCTGTGCCGTAACAATAACCTCTGGTTACTCCCTTGACACCTACTTTTAAGCAGCATCGAGATTTAAAGGGGAAAGGAATCTAGAGAGAAGAACAAATTCTTCTCTTTCCTCTCTGAGAGAAATGACCCTACCCTTCTTGAATGGACCATTCTCCACTTAACCACATCATGACTGAATGTTTTAATGAGAGTTTCTTATTTCTTGCATTGATGATTGCAGTTTTCCAGATTTGGGCTTACTTATTAAATCCTTGTGTTAATTAGCAAATGTATACACAACTGTGGACAGATTATCTGTATATCCACTGCAGGTACAAGTACTGTGTCTCTAAAATTATTGCCATTATAACACCTCTCTGGGCTTCCAGCAACTTGGCTGTAGGCAGTTTTAAACTTATTTATGCTCATATTTCTGATGCTCTTCTTTCCAGTTTCTAGTTTTCATTAAGAAAAATAAAGTCATTTGTTTTGTGATTGTTGTTTGCTTTGGGAAATCTGAGAGAACTGTTGACTAAGAGAAGTTTGAAATGTCCATTTCTAATACAGCTCAAATGAGGCTATATTTAGGCTTTCATCAAAGCTCATGCAAATCTATGAGACTATGTACTAAAGTGAGCTCTCCCTTTTGCTTACTTCTGTAATACTCATTGCTTGTGCCAGTCATTTGGCAGCTCATTATATACTGTCATGTGGCATTGTAATTCAGCATTTACGTATTTATATTATGTATGTAAGTGGACTCAGATTCTTGAGGGAGAGAACTGAGTGCTGAGCTTCTTTGTCTTCTCTAACACTGAGGAGAATGCTGTATGCACAGTCGGCTGTCAAACAATATTTGCTGAATGATCTACCACCTAGTATTTCTTAATGCTTCTGCATAATGGTCCCAGAGAGAGTGTTGCATAGAAATAGACAATATTCTTCCCAGTATTAAAGTATTCAGTGAAATGCCTGAAAAGTGATGTTCCAAAGGTTTGCAAATTAAATGCTTCAGGAAGTGTAAATTGGCTATTGGTGTGAGTGTGTGTGTGTGTGTGTGTGTGTGTGTGGGTGTGTGTGGGTGTGTGCACGTGAGCCTAAATATGAGCACTTGCACATCCACAGGCCCGTGTATCATTGTGTGTGTGTGTGTGTGTGTGTGTGTGTGTGTGTGTGTGTGTGTGTGTGTGTGTGTTTGTGTGTGTGTGTCCCGAGGCCTATTTTTTCATCTCTAATTTTTAGGACCTCAATCAGTGCCTTAAAATGGCTGGATAATACATGTCTTGCTATGGCTGGTGAGGCAGTAATTCCTTGACTAGAAGATCATTAAATCCCAGATTTCAGCCTGTCTCTCTGCCACCTATCATCAGCAGCAAATCTGCTTGAACCGCCAAGAATTCCCTTATCTCTCAGTGGCTGTGGACCGTGTGCTGCTGTTCTCTGTAGATGGGAGATAGAACTACACCATTACCCAGGGCTGACAAGGATGTATAATTTACAGGCTCAATCAGTTCTAGTTACCATGTAATTACAGAGTTATTACATGGTCATTTGTTCCTGATGGACACGGCTATCTCTTATCCTGTTCCACTGTGGTCTGTTTCTTGTCTTAGACTGCTAAGGATGTTTAGTCTTTTCTGCACAGAGTGCTAAATGGTGGAGTGGGGAGGAGGACTGAGCAATTTGGGAAAAGTTGTTGATTATGCTGCGATGCTATTTGTTCTCCTCAATTGGCCTGATGATAATAACACTATCTCGTAGCTTTTCTCCCTTAGGCTCCAAGTTCACATTTTCTCCATTAAAAAAAAAAAAGGATGAAGACAATATTGTCTTTGGTAGCATGGGGGAAATTGGGTGTAAGAATATTCTGGCCCATCCCTCCCAGTGACTGGATGGCAGCCTCTACCCCAATATTATGTTACTGCCTATTGTAATCTGAAGCTGATGTTAACCCAGTGCATATTGAAAGAAGAAAAAAATTCTTTTTATAATGAAAAAGGAGAGAAAAGCATCTAAGTATGTAATTCAGTATCATGGAGAGATCATGAGAAGGTTCAGTAGCCTGGCTAATGTCACCAAGCGGGCAATGTGTAAGTCAAATGACACAGATAAGCCCTTCAGGCCTAACACATTTAAATGTATTGCCAACATTAGGAGGCCATGCAGACAAGTCTTTTGTTACTTCACAACCATGTGAAGAACTCTGAATATCACTACATGTTTACTTGAATGACTTCAGACAAGCTTCATCACTGATTTTAAGTTATGAGTTGATTATGAAGTATGGCTTTGATTTATTTTCTGAAGATGTCTCATATGTGGGAATGACTAGTCTTTGAAAAACTGAATGGAATTGGGCATTTCACGTGCTTTAAAAAATGTGACTGCTTGCTGGGTGCTGGTGGCACATGCCTGTGTTCCTAGCTACTCGGGAGACTGAGATGTGAGGATCACTCTTTGAAGCCAGCCTGGGCAGACAAACTTGTGATCCTCTCACCTCAATTGACCAGCAAAAAGCCAGAAGTTGAAGTGTGGCTCAGGTGGTAGAGCACTAACCCTGAGTTCAAGCCCCAGAACGGACACAAGTATGCACACATGGCACACGCATGTCTGCACGTGTATGCCTATGACAGGCATGTAGTAATGTGAGTGGGTTTTAGTAGTGAACCAGGAAATGTGGATCCTGACCTTGATTTCCCCCTTAAACTCTGAATCAAAGCCTGTTGTGTGTCTACTTAGGCCTCAGCTGCCTATTCTGGACAATGATCCAAGGGACTAGATCATTTCTCTGGTCCTTTCTGGTGCTGATTGTCACCTTTCTCTCCAGGAGTGTCAGAAAGCTGAGGAGAGTCAGAAAGCAGCATGATGTCTTGAAGGCACAGAAACACAAGGCATGGGGGATGATGATATTCAGTGTTATCAGAAAAGCTTCCCCTACATGGGAGCCGGAGAGGTGCTGGCTACACGTCACACACACCAGTTAATAGAATGCCGGGAATCACTTATCACATGCTCCCATCAAAACACCTTCCTGATTAAATTAAAATACCTTTTTTCTGTTTTGAATGACTTAAAAAATGGCACTAATTATAATGTAAGTGCTAGGTAACTAATATGTACAGGTAATATTGTGATTATGTATAGACAGCCATATGCTCCTATGAAGTCTCTCTTGCTGCTGTTTAACTGCTCAGGCGAATAACTCCATGTCCATGCACGAAGTAATTGCACCAAACTAATTTGTGTTTGCAAACAGATCCCAAATTAACTATGTAAATAGGCAGGTCTGCAAGCAAAATATCATAATGTGCATGTGTGCACACGCATAGAGCTTCCTATCTACCTGAGTAATGCAGAGAAGAGCTGAAGCTTGTACGTGGCCTATGATGCCTTTCTTGGCTTTTTGGTCTCCCTGAATTCTTATCTAGTATGAGTCATTCCAAATCACTGGCTCAAACACAGATGACTGAAAGCAATGGAATTTGTATTTACTAGGCATAGGGGTTTCTTTTTTGTTTATTCATCTTTGTTGTTTTAAATTTGTACACCTTTCTTGACCACCTCACTGGCTAATCTAATGCATTTCATGTCCATTAATACCTCCAAGATGGTGGACTCTGGTATCTGTTGGACGTACTATGAACATTCTCTCATGGTGAAGAGGTTAACAAGTGGAGGAGATTTAACAAGTGAGGAGAGCTGGGTTCTCTTGACTTTACAACCATTATTTCCAAAGACGGTAGGGTGACTTAAAACCTTGCTAAACTCCTCAGCTCCAAGGTGGGAGTGATACTGGACTTCCCTCTTGGGGTTGTGTAGAGCTTTCAGTAAGTGGGACTTTGTGTGCCTTTTCCAGGCAGAACTTCAATGGCTCAATCAGCACATGTGCTACCATTGCTGGACTCTGGGTCTATTGAGGCTCCAATGATCCTGGTGGGCTCAATTCATCTTTTTTAAGTTTTTATCTCCTCTTAGGGTTGTTTTCACCCTCTAAAATTTGTATGTGTTGTTTGCTTCAACTCTTCCCAATTGGCTGTAAGCTTCTTGAAAGTAGCATCTTTACTGATGAAGCTTGGTTGAAAATCCCAGTGCATGACATACCAGAAAGGTCACTTGTGGACTGTAATCACAGATTACCTTCTGGATTTCTCCACTTGGCCTTTCAGAAGATGCAAGAATGAAGAAAGACATTAGAACCAGGATCTGTCACAGAGATCTTTGCACAAACCATTAGAAGAAATGATAAAAGTTTAGGGACCTCAGATTCTTCCTGTTCCTGTAGAGGTCTGAATCTATTTTGAAACTGTCTGGATATTATAATTTGGTTACAAAAGCTGACTTAGCATACATCAGATAATAGGTGTCAGCTGAATGTTAGCTTTGTCCTGTTCATCCAAAGAAACTACATGAAGTCTGCTACATCCAGCAATTAGAAAGAAATTATCTCCAGCTACTTTTAGATTGAAGCCTTTGTTAGTGTGAGTACGCACAGCATTCAGGATGTCCTTGTTTTGTCATTTTCAAAAACTGCATGTATATATGACAGAGGAAAAAAAAGAGGTGGTTTGTTTGGGGAAAATAGTTTTCTATTTCATATTTTAAAAATTTGTGAGGGGAAGAAAATCACAGGACAAAAAGAAGAGTAGAGTATGGAAATACATGAAGGGGAAATTTGCTCTGAAGTATGAAGATAAAAGGATTTTTTGCTTACCAAATACTTTCAGATGTATTCAGAATAACCTTAAGTGTATTTAGACACACGTACATTTTTATCTCTTAGTATTAAGGTAGTGGGATTATTAATCTATAATTCCATAATACCTATTATCTTCTGTGAGGATGAGCACGTAAGTGCTGGCAAAACAAAGATACTGAGTTTTGATTTTCCATGACTAATGGGGAACAGAAGGAGGATGGGTGGTGTTGGGGTTGATAGTGGGATTTAGACCCAAAAGACTATAAAGGTACAGTCTGGCTCCTCCATTTTATTACCAGTGTGACTGTGGACAAGTCAATGAACAACTCTGTGGTTCAAGTTCTTTGTCCATAGAATGGGGACAATATCTGTCATGTGGTAAAACAAAGTACTACCAGATCACAAGGACTAGCAGATTCATGAACTGTAAAACATTACCACTAGGTTATTTAGTTGTTTGTTGTCTTGAATTATTATGCAGATTTCTCTTTCAGGGGAGTAATTTCCAGGATGATACCTAGTTATTATGAAGCCTGCCTTTTTGTAAACCCTACTTAGTTGATAGTAGTGTGATAGTAAAACAACTTGCTCACACTGTGATTTCGCTCTTACCTCTGACAGATACACATCCATACAATTATCTTTAGGTTCAAATGAAGAACTCAGCTGCGAGGTCTTGAATTCAAACCTTAACAACAGCACGTATGTGTGAATGTGTGTTGTGCGCGCACGTGTGTGCATGTGTGTGTGTGTGCGTGCGCGCGTGTGCACACACACACACAATTCAAATAGTGTTTCATTAGGCTGTTTCATTAGGATGCCACAGACCATGCTCCCCTTCCCTGTTCTGTAGGAGAATCGTGCCCACTGTCTAGAGCAAACATAGGTGCTTATCACTGGGATAACACATGAGAAGTTTATACTCCCTGATGGCCAATCACATCTCTGCTGCACTTAGATCTGCTGTGTGTTGTCTGCTACTTAAGAGGAGCAATTTGATCAACAAAAGAAAAAAAAGAGCTAATGTTCACACCAGCCTTTTTATTGCCCCAAGTGCTGGGTTTCCCTAGAGCCTCATTTTCATTCAGGGGTTACTTCTAATGCATTGACACTTTCAGAAAAAAAGACCATCACCTCCAGGTCTGGTGCTTCTACTATCTACATCAAATAGAAGAAAGGATTTTTCTCTTAAAGAGCATTTGAGCTTAGACATGGAACACAAAATCACAAAGTAGGTGGATTCTGCTATCAGATTTGGCTGGCATCCTGGTAGGAAATATCCACTTCCTAGTATCATGACCCATTTTCTACAGTAAAAAGGCAGGATGGAGTCCTCATCATAGGGTATATCACCATTCCACAGACTGCCTGCTGAAGTATTTAGACAAAATCATGTGGGCAGGAAGGAGAGTGGCTGGTTTTCTTCTAGGAATGATTATTTGCAATGGGTATTGACAAAGGAATAGGATCCTGAAGGATCCTGAAGACGAGTCAGGGCTTCCTGCCACATATTCTGTAGCACTCTGTATTCATTCAGCTCATCAGTTATCTACCTCAAATCATCCTTGACATTGAATATAATGTTCATTGTCTTGTGATATCACATCTCCAAAGGGAGAGGATTCAGGTACCCCTGGTACCCCTCGTATCTAAGACTATCCATGGCATATAGTTGATGCTCAGAATAAAGAGGTCTTGAGTTATATTTGACTCATTGACCTTATTCATATGCCATTCATTTATGCTGCTGTTATGAAAGTAGAACTATGAAGAGACCAAGATAAAGTGGAGGTGTTTTAGTGGCAGGGGAAGCTCTTAGGATGCTATACTATGAATGCGTAATTTGAGATTCAGTTTACAGTATCAGAAGGTGGTTGAAAGGGATTCTTTCCAAAGTAGCTGAGCAACCTTGTGCTCAGTTTCGTTTTTGTTACTGCTTTGCTTTAGTTTGTATATACCCAGACACCAACATGACCACTAAGAACCTGAGCTTGGTTTTAAGATTTGACTGAATTCTTCCTCCTCCAGCCCATGTGGATTCTGATTAACTGCTTTGCCCAAAGCTAAAAGAACAGTCTTAACCACCTGTTCCTTAACAAAGGCAAGTTTGAGATAAAAAAAAAAAAAAAACCATGTGTGTTCCAGCTTAGATGGGGGAATGTGCTTTTGGAAATCTGCCAAGACCCCGCCAAGCCCCTTCCTGCACCCTCGATCATTGAACATTTATTGGAGTTCAACAGGAAGCGAGGCAAGGGACTGGGGGTATGTGGGGCCCTACATGGAGTGGAGCCACAGGCCTGATCAGGCAATTTTTACACTTTGTTGATTTGGAATCATTTATAGATTCTGCAAGATTGGAAAGTGATCACCATTATGTCCCTTGGCCACTACTTCTGGGTCAATTCAAGCATGTAATGATTCATTTATTTCCCTCCTAGCTGAGTGGTGGGGGAAAATCAGTTTCTACATCAGACATTGGGTGGCGGGGGAAAGTCTGGGATTCCTGTTTGCCATGCTAGAATCAAGTATCCCTGTCTTTAGAACTTCTCCACTTTTAATCTCTGTTTCTTCTTATTCCCATTTTCATAGCAGAAGCTTAAATGGACAGTATATGAAAATAGTGCTAAAAAATGTTTCTCCTGCACCATCAACCTCATGTCACGCTTATTTCTACAGGAGAGAGGACTTCGAGTGAAATTTCTAATCTACTGAAATGTATGCCACTTGTCTAAAGCAACTTTGTCTCCAAAGACATTGATTAGAGGAGACCCAGTATTATTGGGATAAATGGTGATACTCCTATGGTTGAAGTTTAAAGTGGCAGACATACCTGTATACATGTATGTGTAAAATAGAGACAGAGACAGAGAGACAGAAATAGAAACAGACAGAGAGACAGACATAGAGAACATATGCACATGAAAATAGGCTGCAGAACAACTTAGTATGAGACTGAGCTAGAGCTTATGATCACTCAGTGTTACCGTGTGAGACCATGATATGGTTCAAGTGTTAGCACTTGAAAATATAATGTCATTTGCCTGTTGTGGTATACATTACTACTGAAGTACATGGGAATTGAGACAGATAGGAGACTGTTTTGGGACTGATGAATCCTACACCACAAGATACCCCTCGGTTGGTCTGTCATTTCAAGACATGGGATGCCTCCCTTGAATCCTGTGACTCCACGGTATCTCAAAAGTATCATCCCCTATCATCTCATGGCCAACATTTCATTCCTCAATTATGTATTTCTGAGGTGGCCCACAACCATAAAAACATGAAGATATAGGGTACCAGAGATGGGAAATAAGGAGGGGGAGAGGGAGGGAGCATTCATTGCTATCCTTGACTCAACCACTATGACAGGACTCTACCGACTCCTCTAGTGACACTGTTTTCCAGGAGTGTGGTTCAGTGGAATACTGCTAGGGAAATAAGCTTAAAACGAGGTGAGGGAAAAGTGGTTCCTATTGCTCAGCCACAGTATGAGAATTTCTAGTCAGGCTGATGGCTGCATTCTGCTTGTTGTTGGCCTGCCTTGTTCCTGTGATTGGCAGATGCACACGTATATACTTACTGAAAGGTTAAAAGATGGCATGTCTGTGAGCTTCTTTGAAGTCTAAAGAACTGGGATAAATTATAGTGGTGTTGGGAAGGAAGAAAACAGTATAAAAAAAAACAGAGGGAGTCAAAGAATAAAGAAGAGGACGTGGAGGAAGGCTCTAATGGAGTTTGCCCTTACAAGTATATTGGCTATTAGACTATACTGTTTAAATATTAATAACATTTTCATTTCTTCATATATAATTGTATATCCAGAGATAACTGGTTATTATTTTCATGTATTACTTTACATTTAGCTTCTTTTACAGGCATAGCATTATGATCTTCTATGTAAGTGCCCTAGACACATGCTATCAGTGGTATTTAATACTCTACATTTGGATTCTCCATCATTTCTCCAGGGAGAAGTCATCAGGAATCAAGAGTAGGTAGTCAAGGACAAGGGTTTCCCGGAAGCCCATTTCTCAGTTTTGATCAATACTGGTAGGCTTGGGGTTTTCCTTTCCGTTCATCTCTTCTCCCATGACACAGTGTGGAACACCTCAATCTTCCTCACTTTTCAGCTCTTTTCAAGGCCCAGGAACTGGTGATTTTTTTAAGAGCTCTTCTTGCTCTTCTATGGAAATGCATCAGATTTGTAGACAAGGAAATAAAAGCTGTGCAAATACTATTGTCTTGGTTCTGTATAGGTTGTGTATAGAAATACAGCTACTTGTATAAAGTTAAGAATCTAAAATGGAATTTTTATCTATGTCTCTGTCTTTTTCACAAGACTTTGCTCATCCTAACTGAGTTGACCTTGGGTGAGTTACTCAACAAATTCAAGGCTCAATTTTTACCAAACTGGGATAATAACTGCGTACTTCATAGAGTAGTGATGAGGATTCAATAAGACAAATAAGATAAAGTACATGAAGTACTTACCATGGAGACTGGCATCATGTATGGGCTCAGTAAATGTTGAGGATTCTTGTTACTTTTTATCATTATCCCATCGCTTGAGCTTTTCCATACTGTATTTGTTTTTTGACAAAGGCATACAATAAATGTTTGTTAAATTGGACTAAGTATCCTAAACAAATAAAAGCACACAAAAAAGGAAGATGTCTATTCCTTTATAGAGTAACCCTGGCACTTCTATTAGTGGAGAATCACTGTCCCTACAGCTGTGAGTTCTTGCACTCTCTGAATAAACATAAGCCTTTCATATGACCTAATGATTAATGACTTATGCAAAGAAATCTTAATACCATTAATAAAATATTAAGCAACAAGCTTCCCCCACTTTTCTGACAGTGTCAGGCTTTCACCTGTTCTCCTGGGTAACACAGGTTTCCGGGAACTTGCTGAGTGGGTATAATAGATAGTTCCCATAGGGCTCCCTGTGTTCTCTTTGTCTCCCTGGCCCTATGTGGGATGGATGCAAGGCACTCTTCAGAGACAGGAGAGGGCTGCTGAGCACTTGCTCTGTTTATGTACCCATCATCTGCTTATCAGTTGCCAATGATTTCAGTCCTACAGAGTACTTAGGCTGTTGGAACTAATGCTAAAATCTTTCATGTTTAGTGCTTACAGTAACCATATGAGGTTCACAGGATTATCTCAATTTTACCTATGGGATTCCCCAGACCTAGAGATTGTTTCCTATTCATGGTTATGTGCTGAATAAATAATAGATCTGGAACTGGAACCAAAGTCTGCTTGTTTTTTTCAAGGTTTGGTTTCAGCTTCCTTTGCCAAGTGGAGTCTTTTGTGTTCCTATGGGCTGGGAGCTTATGTGACACCAAGCATTCTGGGAAGAAAGAGTAGGACGCTAAAGTTTAATACATGGGAAAGGAGCTTCATCCCATTAACTAAATCGTTTTTCAAGCTGATGGTCAAATTTTATGGAAGATCTTCAGGCCGGCCTAGTTCTGGCTTCTGAAAATGATGGGTCCTTTTATAGACTTTGTCTCTCAACTATTTTAGCTCAGTAGTGATTCCTTCTTAGGCATTGTGTTCTTTTAAAGCCTTGGTCTCAACCTTCATTATTTGTTTAGAAGAAAAAAAATCCCCAAAATTTCCAAAGTTGAATTCTTAGTGTGCAAATGAGAGAGAGCACTGGGATCCATTCTTGCTGTCACTCCTCAAGAACACATATTTCTTGACTAGGAAGAACAATATGCAAGCTCCTCTAAAGATTCAAGTCTTCCACAAGCTTTCTTTCTGTGGACTCACTGATGCCTACAGGATCATTTGGAGGGTAAAGAAGAGACTTTCCCACTGAACCCCAATTCCTCAATGTAGCCCCAAGACTATGTAGGCCCCTTGACCCGTATAATACCTCCCACTGATGTACAGTTGGGGAAGGCCACACTATGATGTTTCAGATGTGGAACTGAATTGATCATATATGCCCACATGTTCTCATTGTAGTCTGTCATTCATACATTTTATAGCTCTGGATATATCTTTCTCTATAGCTGTGCATATAGAAAAAGATATATCTAGATATATATATATATATATATATATAGAGAGAGAGAGAGAGAGAGAGAGAGAGAGAGATGCAGAGGTAGATAGACTGAGAGATAAATATCTCTATAGATGGGCATAAAAGTCTCAAATATAATATATATGATTAATATATGTGATTCCACTTCTACCAAAGCATATATTGCCCTTCCCTTCTCTTCCTTTCCCTTCCCTTCCCTTCCCTTCCCTTCCCTTCCCTCTCTCTCCTTTTTTTTTTTCTTGTTTGAGTCAAGTTCTGCTATTTAGCCCAGACTGGCTTCAAACTTGTGAGTTTTCTGCCTTCGTCTTCTAAGTGCTAGGATTACAGGCATGTACCACCACACTGCCTTGCTGCAGACATACTTTGTTGATCAACAATACACTCAATGTAGTCACACTTTAGCCTCTTGCCTTTCCTCTCACTGCAAAGCAAAGGCCGAGGGCCTCCTACAAAGTGAGAGCAGGTCATCTGTCTCTTGTGTGGGGATTTTGGGCCATTCCTTAGTTCCAAGAACAGCAGGGGTGGGTGATGTTGTTTCTGGGAGATGAGTAAAGAGTCCTCGAATCTATTCTGGTTCACCGATGGAGGCAGAAAATGAAAAAACCCTTTTTTCCCCATTAGAGTGCAAAGCATTCTGCATGTCTTGCCATGGTTCCTGCATTGCTCTGAAGCTTTGTGTAAGAAAGCGGGAGGATCATGGTTGGCAACTGTACATGGGCAAGGCCAGGCGTCAACCCCAATGGTCAGAAGCCCAAGAGCCAAGGAATTGTACAAGTCATTTTGTGGTTAAGGTTAACCTTCTGACAACCTCAAAACCAGCAAAGCAACCAAACTAAATATAACCTCTACCAGCACAACGAGCAACACCAACAAAATCTGTAGAGCCAAAACTAAAAAAGCGGTTTCTTCTTTAAGCAGAAGCTTGAAAACATGGCAGGATTCTCAGTGAAAACTCTGTTCTCACAGTGTTGGTCGGAAGGCCCTTGAAGCATGAACCAGTCTTGTGTGAGAGTCAAGGTGGACACAACCAACGGAAGAATTCTGCATTGACCATCAGGACTGTTTTTTTTTTTTATTTTGTCAGTCAATACAAGCTTTGGTCTTTCTCATAGGAGGAAATGTAATTGAAGGATAATGTAATTGGAAGGAGATACAACCTTCTTACTTTAAGGTTGTATTTCATAGATACCTTCCAAGAAGAAGCAAAAGGAACTTCTCAGACACAAGCCACGGAACTCAGCATAAAAGTATGTCTGGAGCTTGGTGCCAGTGGCTCATACCTGTAATCCTAGTTACTCAAGAGGCTGAGATCTGAGAATGGTGGTTCAAAGCCAGTCCAGTCAGGAAAGTCCATGAGACTCTTATCTCCAATTCACCACCAGAAAACCAGAAGCGGTGCTGTGGCTCAAGTAGTAGAGCACTCATCTTGAGTTGAAGATCTCAGGGACAGTGCCCAAGCCCAAAGTTCAAGCCCCACCCCCCCAAAAAAAAAGTAGGTCTGGAAATAATGATGACAGGTTCCTGCTGGAATATGGAAAAAGTCTTCATTAGATGACTCTGGCATGGAGACTGTAGGACTCGGCATCTGCAAGGCTTGTTTCCAAAACGAAGGCAGGAAAATGATTTTTCCTTTCTCCACTGATTATACCTGAGGAGTTTAGGAGAGTCTTTCTTTTCAGTCCAGGCTGGGACAGTTCTGGAGATGGAACTGAAGTGGGAGGCAGGAAGCCACAGAGCCAGCCAAATGAGGATCAGCTTCCCTCTACAGATATCATTCCTGATGCCTCTAGAGTCTGTGGCAGTGGCAATTAGTTTGAGGAGCATGTCCTGGGCTGTGACCCGGTCATTAAAGGTGCTGGTGGGAGATGTGTGTTGTACCTCCCCCAACCCAGCCCAGGCCTAGCTTTCACTTAGATCCAGGTAGTATAGCTGGTGGGAAGTGATCTGTCAGAATGAAGTGAGGGCAAACTAGAGTGCAGGAAGAGGGAAACTAAGGAAAGTCATGCAAGTCAGGTTAGCTGTAAGGGGCACAGCCTCTGAGCCCTTCAGCCTCATCTCCAGGGCATTTTGAAAGATACAGCATCTCTCTCTCTCTCTCTCTCTCTCTCTCTCTCTCTCTCTCTCTCTCTCTCTCTCTCTCTCTCTCTCTCTCTCTCTCTCTCTCTCTCTCAGAATTTCCACTGACCTTTACTGCATTTCTGACTTGGGCTGTCACAAGAGGCAATGGGAAATCAGTGCAGTGGCATTTATCTAATGGTGGAGGCCACTGGTTACAGGACATAGTCTGTAACTTTAGTTTTTAAAGAGAAAATACATGTATGGGAACAGGTAAGAGGGGGTAGGGGGCGGTGCTCATGCCAAGCTACTTGGCTATCACCAGCCAAGATGAGTTGTGGACAACTATTGCCGAAATCTGAGAAGAGAGGGCATCTCTGTATCTGAAGGTGGCAAGGCTTGGAAAGGAGCCTGTGATCCACAGCCACTGCCATCCTGGAGAACAGGAACTTCCATAGTGTACAGCCCTCGCAGTCCAGCCCACATTGCAGGGATTTGCTTGCTCTTAGGAATCCCAAAGTTGGTTGAGAGCAGAAAGAGATGTAAGGAAAGGTTCTGGTAGGCCTATCTCTGGGGGGAGATGCATTCAGTGGTGGGTTATTTCTGTGCAGGCCTTGTGCTCTCTGATGATGCAGGAGAACATCTGCACCTGTCTTCATGGGCCTGAGTATTAAATGATGGACAGACATAACTATGCAGTTGCATAGGAAATTTGCTTAGACGCAATACCCACACATTAGGGAAGAAGCATGTGGTATGAGACAATGTTTGCAGACAAATCCGGGATGATGGTGGCATGGAGAACAGGAAGGATCTGATGCTCTAAGAGTCAGTGCCATTGTAGCTGAGGGGGAAGAGGAGTGATTGGGTAAAGGGGACAGTGTGGAACTGCTCATGCTGAGCATATAGACACTGCTATGTGGCAGGAATACGACACCCTTGGAAGAGATGCTGGCAGAGCTGTCAAGAGTGGCTCTTCCCATTTGGCTGTATTTGCTTGCTTCTATTGTTTTTCTTCTCATATTTAGATGTGTGGCCTCCTCCTGGGAGATTATAAGCAGCCTGCCTTCTTTGTCCCTCTTTTGCATAACCATGCTATAGCCTTGTAGCAGAAACTCCATAAATAGGACTTGATGGCGTCTGAGCCTTGCTGGGTGTTAGAGGGTGGGAAGATTGTCTTGGTGCCAGCTGGCTGGTTGGCCTTGATCAAGAGAGATCCTTGCTTTGTGGTTAAGGGTTTTCCCTCTGGAGTCAGATATACTTCACTTTGAATCCTTTGCTCTGTGACTTTGGCCAAGTTACATAATCTATCAAAATTCCAGTCACACTGGTAGAAAAATGGAACTGATAACAGTCTTGATTTCATTTGCAGAACATCATAATGTTGATGGTGGTGACACTTTCATGTCAGATTGTGTTCTAAGTGTTTCACAGCTGCTAGCACTTGCAACCATAGGCAGCATCATTGGGGGAAACTGAGGCCTAAGAACTTGTTTCATAGCAAATGGCATCTAGGAGTTTTACATTGCACCTGCCTTATTGCCCACTGTGTTTTCCTTGTCTTTCCAGTTCTGGAGTTGCTGGATTCTCCATAATAATCAGAAAAGAATGAGAAAAAGGGCTTATGGCTAGAGTGAGCGGATCCTCCCTTCTCCTCCCTCTTTTTATATCATTTCACACGTCACTGTGGTGTTGGTCTTCTTGTATTAAGCCTCCAGGGTGAGATAAGATGAATACACGCATGCACAGCAGTCAATTCCTGATGGTAGCTTAGTTGACATGCTGCCAGAAGACAGGCACAAGGAACCAGGAGTTGCAATTAAGACCAACTCCTGCACGCTGTGTACCCAGCCACCTTAATCTCCAGCTTCTGATCTGGAAGGTGAAGTACAGAGCCATGCATTGAGCTTCACTAAGGGCTGAGTCACAAATGACTGGGTAGGATAACCTCATTGTTGCTGGTTGCTTATTACACCATGATCCTTGAAGATTGGATTCAGGACTAAGGAAGCTGGCAGAATGATGGGCCTGACCTGACCAGTAGGTTTACTGGCTGATTATACCAGCTGGCCCAGTGCTCATCTCCCAGGCCAGATACAGGTTGGAACCAAAGGAATGATTAAATTGCTCTTGGGCTTTTCACTTTAATTTTTAAGAAAGCTTTTCTTTTTAATAGAGAAGTTAATTACAAAGGGAAAATAAAAATAATCACCTTTTAAGAAAATATCCTAATGATTTAGGCAAATGTCTTAAATCCCCAATAGATGCATATACATCATGAATATACATATCTTGTAGCTATATTTGTTGTTATTTCTTAATCCACAAAGCTCTGAACCCACTGTTTTACCAGGGAGAATTGACATGAATGCTAATTGGAACTAGCCCTATTTTTCCTCCAATTTTCCTTTTATCCTTTCTACTTTCTATTGTTAAGAATAATTTAGGAAGGGTGGGTGAATATAGGCATAATATTCACGATACATTTGTGAAAATGCAACCAGGTAAATTGAGGAGCTCTGTGAAGTTGGGGGAGAGAGGGGAGAATCATGAAAGGGGTGGCATTGATTATGCACTATTCTTACACTGCATAATTATACTGATTTGTTGAGTTGAAACCCCTTTGGACAACTACTTAAAACTAATTTTTTTAAAAGAGATTCACTGTACTCCTAAACTGAGATATAAAATTGAAACCCTTGTCTGCAACTTAACGATTTAAAGAAGTAGCAAATTAGATACCATCATTCTCCCTAAGTTTGGTAGCACTGGCCTTTTTCTCTTACTAAGTTTGAACAACACATCCTACCCCTGTCTTTGCTGTTCATAGGGTACATGCACTTTATCAGTTGCGAATGTGATTCTTGTCAACAGCTGTAGCTCTGCCACGCTTATGGGGGCAAGGAAGAGAGCAAGTGAAATGCACAGAGATGTACCTACTCCCATTCATTCCAGAAGAGTGATAGCTAATAACATTTCTAGAAAAACAGCAGGAGATCTGATGGACAGGAATTAAGGCACCAAATGGAAAAGTCAATCGCTAATGCACTCCAAGTTTCATATTTGAAGGAAATGCTATTTGATTTGGAGACTTCATCTTTCCCTCTCCTTCTATGGGGCAGGCAGATGAGCAGACTTAACTCTTTTCCTTTGCAATCATATTTTCTAGGCTTTCTCTCTCTGTGTCTCTTTCTCTGTCTCCCTATGTCTCTGCCCCATCTGTCTGTTTGTCTCTCTCTGTGACTGAAAGTCTTCATTTAAATGTTTCACAAATGTCTATTCTCGATTGTTAGGAATTTCAAAGCTCATAAGCACACAGGAAGAACCTCTTATAATTTATTTTCTCACTTCTAAAATGAGCATAAAAGAAGAACCCAAACCCTGGGCATATGCAATAAAGGCTTACCATAGCCTTATGAAAAAGCAGTTGCCATTGTCTTTTTTTTTTTTTTTTGCTGATGGAGACTCGAAGGCTTAAAGATTCCCTACCTGAAAAAGAGAGAGACTAGCTTGATTGATCTAAGACATTCCTGATGACAGGGCCAGACATATATATATATATATATATTTTTTTTTTTTTTTTTTTTGATCAGTTATGGGGCCTGAACTCTGGGCCTGGGCACTGTCCCTCAGCTCTTCAGCTCAAGGCTAGCGCTCAACCACTTGAGCCACAGTGACACTTCCAGTTTTTTCTGCTTAGGTAGTGCTGAGGAATCAAACCCAAGGCCTCATGCATTCAAGGCAAGCACTCTACCACTGAGCCAGTTTTCCAGCCCAGGGCCAGACCTTTTAAATGATCACTCTTCAGGAATGAAATGAGGCAAAGGACTTATCAGATACCAAAGAGATGAAGGAAAATCCAGGCCTGGGATTCTCATCAATTCTTAGAGCTATTCTTACATTGCCAAAACCAAGGGGAAATAACACCTAGTTACCAAAAAACACATTCCTGTAGGGATCCTCTAGTTTCTACATCTGTGAAATAAATACTGACTATGGAGCTGTCACTCAAGTCAACAGATGTCCTCTTGGGAGTGATGCATGTGTAGGAGGTAAATAAAGATGGAGGCTGACCTTATCAGGGCACTCTGGAAGGTAAAGGTGAGCTACCCTTTACATTCCACCACACAACCTCTCAATTTCAATTGTTGCAAAATTAACTAAGTGTGTGCTTCAAAAGCTTAGACGGAGGACTCTTATTCTCTAAAGCCAACTGCCACTCAGGTGTTTACTAAAACAGAAGGCACTTAATATGTGTTCTTTCTCTTCCTTGTGCTGATTACCCTAATTGGTGGATTTCCTTCCAGTACCAGCTGCCAATTCCTCACCAGAGGAGCTGTGCTGAATCTAAGGGTCTATTTACAATAGCAAATGGAGTGGTTACCCAACAAGAAATCAGACAAAAACTAAAATACAAAACAAGATAAAATATTGGTTTCCCCCGGGCTGTGTCTGCCTCCTGCTGCACAGAAGTCTGAGTTTTGACATGTAGCTGGGAGCTCTTCATGGAACACTCAGACTCAGGATAAGCACCTTAGAGTCTCAGCTGTTTTCCCCCATCCCCCTTTCAGCAAAGCTAGATTGAGTTTCAAAGCCATTTGTCTACACTTTCTACTGGATGGACACAGATGATTTGATTTAGAGTCATATTCACTGAAAATAGACAAATAATTTTCAATACACTTTGATATGAAACCCTCTCTCTGAAGCACTCTGAGCAACTTAGCGTTTAAGCTGTCATTTCTACTAAAAAGATTCCTTTAAGATGGGAGGGTGACAGTGATAATTTCCACTTTAGGGAGAAGCAAATGGATGGAGGCACCGTTAGTTTGCAATGAGTTAGAGGAATGTCAGCATCTCCTTGATTATACTGGTGGCACGGAAACAGAACAAATAGAGAATATTCCACTTAGGCCCTCTGAAGAAGGTGGGGCAGGCGGTGAGGAGGAGTGGGTACACTGACTTTTGAACTTGATATCTAAAGTATTATCATTTTCTCTTGAATGGAAAAAGAAAATGAACCTCTTGAGAGAATACCAGTGGCCTCCCCAAAAGCTAAGTATTTGTGTAGTTTATACCAAATCAGGGCAGATAATTCTTACCTTCTGGCATTGAGGTGAGTAAGGTGGACAATGACTAGGTACCCTTCCTGGGAGCTGAGGATTAATCCTGGCCAGATGAGGACTTGAGGCAGTCTCAGGGTGCCAGGATGGGTGCATAAGAAAATCTGCATGAGTTCAGATTTGTTTGGGTTGGATCTTTCTTCAGTCTGTTGAAAGGTCATGCCAAGGCCTTTGCATGCTCAGTGATGAATATAACGATATTTATAAAATAACTAGGATAAGTGCAGTAGTGTTGTGTTAATGGCCTTGCCTGAGTTACCTCATTCTATATTCACAACATGTTTTTATAACCCATTTTATAGATAAGAAAGTGAAGGGTCTTAAAGGTTCAGTAACTAATTCAAGGTCTCAAAGCAAAACATAGCCCAGTGTACTCATCAGGCCTGGGAGAATGGAAAGAGGGGAAGGACTGAGTACACTAACTTAGGAACTTGAAACTTAAAGCATTACCACGAATCTCCTGAGATACTACTAAGTGGCCTTCAAAGAGCTAACCTAAGTATTTGTGTAGTTTATAGCAAATCTGAGCAAATAATTTATTAATTTGTTTAGGAGGGAATTAAAAATTCCCTGTCAACAACTCTGTGTCTAAGCACATGTCCCAAACAAGACCTCCTCTGGTCAGTGACTTGTGTCCTTCGATGCTTATTGTCATGCCTTCAAATTCCTGACAGCAGTCATTCATTAGCTGTGTAACTCCCGTTAGGCAATGAACAGCACTGTGAGCCTCGGATTCCTCATCTGTAAAGGGGGTCTGATAATATGTGCCACATAGGGTTTATATGAAGGGTGAAGGAATTAGTATTTGTAAACCACTTAAAATATTGTAGGAAACCCTGTGGAAGAATGTGGTGAACCCAAACTAGTGACAGCAGTAAATCAGAAGGTCTAGATCCCTTCCTGAACCCTATTGCAAAGGGTGGTGCTGGCACTGAGGCCACTCCAAAGTGGCTGCTTCTTTGACTGTCAATCTTCATTCTCCAGTCTTCTCACTTGAACACCTTTTATTGGCTCTACATTTGTTTTAGGATAATGGAAGCAGCTGTTCCATTTATGTTCCTCACCTCCGTGCCTCTGCTCTCCAGGCTACAACCACCATATCAGGACTCACTCTGAGCACAGTGGCAATAAAGCCCATGTGCCTGGGGCTGTGGCTAACATAGAGACAGGCCCGCAAGTGATGGAGGGGTTGACACACTTTCTGGGCTTACTCAAGTAGCAGGAGCCCCTCAGATAAACAAACACAGCAATTCACAAATGAATAGAAACATGTTTATTAGAGTGGAGGAAAAACAGCTTTTTGGCATCTACCACCATGGCATCCGGCAAAACAGCTGTAGCCTGTAACAACAAGCTTGGAAGATAGGAAAGTAAACATGGGTTTTCAGAATGCCGTGTGTGTGTGTGTGTGTGTGTGTGTGTGTGTGTGTGTGTGTGTGTGTGTGTGTGTGTGTGTGTGTGTGTAAATAGGAAGAAGGAGGGAGAGAGAAGAAACAATGGTGAGGAAGAGGAAAGGAGAGAGAGAGAGAAGACTAAGAGATTTAGACAAACAGAAAATGACCAAGGCAAAGATGTAGTAGGCCTTTGGAAATGAGATCCAGTGATTATGGATTTTAGTTCCCTCTCTTCCAAGAAGTGGGTGACCTTGGCCCCTTACTTAATTACTCTAAGTCATTTCTCCTCTCTTTTTATAATCCCGTTGTACTCCATCACTGGTTTGAACAGATGGTGCCCAATTTATGACAGTCGGAGTTATCATTTAAACAATTTCCAATCAACTATTTCCATGTTTTACTTTAAAAGTATTGTAAACATTATTTTTATTATATTTAGTGGTATGAAGATATTTCAGTTCAATCTATCCATTTATGAATATAATGCGACTTGATCAATGTCATCTCTTCTGCCATCCTCCCCCCTCATTTACCCAGTTCCACCCATCCCTTCAAGTTACTTGGATCCATTTTCACATATGTACACTGAATAATACAGGGTGGATGGTAGTCACCCACTGTCCTCTCTCTATTCATCTGCCTCCACACCCCTGCCTTCAAACCTACCACCTTCTGACAAGACATTTTTCAGCTTCCTGGTATTCATTTTGTTAAACAGTACTTTAATAGTTCAAAGGAGTTGTACCCTTGGAATCCTCCCTTACATATACAGTGCTTTATTCAATTAGAATATATGGCCTTGTATGTTGTCATATATGTTTATAATTTAGATCTAACTTCCATATATGAGAGAAACATGTGCCTTTTGTCTTTCCAAGACTGACTTCATATTCCTGTAGATGAATAAATATATGTGTATTATATATATAAATCAAGAAAATATGATATATATGATCAGTAGGTACATATATACATGTATGCATGCATATATAATATCACATGCATATACAACTATACATATGTGTAAATATGTGCATAAAACACATACATCATACATGTGCAGATAAAACAAATATACATGCATGTGTGTAGATGTGTAGATATACCCAATATATACATATATGTAGATACCTCACATTTTCTTGATTCATTCATCCATTTGTAGAGCATCTGGGCTGTTTCCACAACTTTTATATGGTGAATAGTGCAGCAGTGAACATAGAAGTGTAATTATCTTTATTATTTCCTGACTTATAATCTCAAATTCTTCCAATTTTGATCTTCTTCCAGCCTAGTGAGCGATATTCAGTGAGACACTTACTCTCCATGCTGGGCAGCCTGTGTCAGCCAGTACACAGAAGCTTTAAGTCAGCCTCATCATCATGAGAGAATAAACAGATACACAGTAGTAGGCCATGTTGCCAGCAGTTATTGTATTCTCACATCCTGTCATTTCGACAAAATGTTCATCCACATGTACATTCAACACTTTGCTATAACACCGGATTTCTGTTGGCTGATTTTTGCCTAGCTATAGGATGATATGAATGATCTGGACACATTTAAGGCAGGGGAAATCTAAGCCAAGATGTCCAATAGGCTACCTGTATCAAAGGCATTTTCAATTATGATATTTTCAGCCTGGAAGGTGTAGATCAAGATGTAACTCTATTGGTAAGATGGGACACATTTGCATATGCAGATCAAATGATGAGGCTTATTTTAACATCTGGCTCAGGATTTAACACTCAGAAGTTGCTCAACAAATGCTAGTCCATGTTGCATTTCTGTGGAGGAATATTTCTGAAAGGCCAGTCGATCTTTCATGATTCTGGAGTCTAATAGCAGCTGAATTGTCAGGAAGAAAGGTAAACATGTAACAGTGAGTATAGAAATAAGAAATGACAAACTCCTCCACTTGTAAAATTATGATTTAGAAATATTTACACAACTAATACCAAAATATACCCTTATCTCAAACTCTGAAATTTTTAAAGGGAGAGAAACGAGTAAGGTTTAAGGGGCAAGAGAGAATGAAGAACCAAGAGAATCAACCCTAAACTACAATTTTGGGTTTCAACCCAAAATCCTCAAAAAATTAATTTAGTTTTTATAAATGGATGACCTTTCAATGTAGAAGCTCATTGACAGCAAGCAGTCTACTAAATAGAAAACAAATTTGGTAAGTGCTGACTATATCATCTGTTGAACTATTGGAGGTCTGTTCATCCCTAATAATGTGGGTTGCATGATGACACGTAGTAAGTAATCTCTATTGCAGAGGGTGAGTGAAAACACAGATGCATATTTGATTGAGAGAATATAGACTGGCAAGAGAGAAGAGGGGTAAGAGAAGAGTTAGATTCTCTTAGACCTAGGAAATGTTTAAATGATTGCTCATCTTGCTTAAGCCCTTATTGCTCAATCCCTGTCCACAACCCAACTATTATTTCGGTCAGTCTCTATTAGTCATGCTCCTAATTTCACCATCAGTCAAGGTCCTACACTTACACTGGTAATCTTCAATGTTTGATATTAGCCCCGCACACACTACAGCTTCCACAAGATAGTGCAATGTGGACACTGTACTGGTGCTTAGTGTGGACCTGTATGGGCCCCTCTGATGACTGAGTGTAAGGAATCACCAGTGCTTCCAACCTCCCAGACACTTGGTATGAGAGTAAGTTAGACTTTGCCAGAAAACCACGCAGACATCCATGTTCATTGCCAGGGAAGGAGCTGGTGAGACCCCTTCTCACAAGGGAGAAGTGAGGTTTAGGAGGGGCTAGAAGGAGTTAGGAGGCAGAAATCTTGGTGTGGACATGTGGGCCAGAGGCTTCATCATGGCAGACTAGGATTTATGGCTGCTGTCCAGATAGTAAATAAGGGGTCCTGCAGCTGCCCAGACCTGAAGGTCACTGTAAGGGGCCTTTGTTGCCTTATATGGTGGTAGCTGCCCCAGAGAAGTGCCATCCCAAGGTAGAGGGTGTTGGAAGCTGATTATTTACTGCCTTTGCTAAGTGGGCCTAGTGTTGCCTAGGAAGGGAGCATGCTAAGCTGTGGAATGGGGAAGGAGTGTGCTAAGCTGTGGGAAGGGAGCTCATTGGGCTAACACTTGGTCCCCAGGAGCTATACCTATCTAGTTACTAGAGTAGTGTTAGTATAATGATTGGAATAGTTTGTTGCATTCTGCCTGCACAGTAGAATGAAAATGCTGATACCAGTGATAAGAAGCAGAGCTTTCATAAACTTAACACAATTGAGGCAAAGATGGAAACTACCAGACATGCAGCAAAGGGCAAATGCTTGGACTGAATTGGTGCTTATCAACTTGAGTGATCTGACTGTGTGTTCAGTTTGCAGAAGAAAGGGGGAAAAGTAGAGTAACTACACAGACACAACGCAGTAAATATTGTCAAAAATGAAGTCTAAAATATATGGGCTATTCTGGAGCTCAGTGTGCTTTTCTGGCTTTCTAAGAATGGAGATATAAATCCAGTTTTGTTTTACTCTCAGACACATTATTTAGCAATGTCACACAGTAATACAGGAATCTCTTACTTGCTCTCCACGTCCTACTTTGTCAAACAGAAGAAACTACATGTTTACATTTTCAAGAATTTCAGTAACATCCTCTATATTGTTGAGTGTATAGGAACATATTCTGGGAATAAATGCTCATTGTTCTTTGACATCTCCTGATAGAAAACCTTCAGTCTGCGCCAAGCTTTGCCCAGATATATAGTTCATGCACCATAATACTTCTCCTTTTCCTCCCTCTTTGTAAGTCCTTAGACTTTATATTTCTCTCTAAACCTGCCTTCTGCTGAATTGTTTCTGAGAAGTTGCTTATTATGTACAGGGAAACTATGCCTACATAGTAGATCATAGATAGACATTTCAGTTGAATATTAAACTGGACCTATAAACCCAGCATTTTTCCTTTGCCTCTTATTCCAAGTACCCGTAGCCACAATCTCCTCTCACTGTTGGTGTGTTCTTTTATTTATTTCACTTTATCTTCCTTTCCTACTCTTGCGATCACTTTGTAAATAATCTAGGAAATGAATACCTTGCAGCTTCTCATTTCCAGGATCTTTAATTGTGTCCGTTTCCACCTTCCTCTGTGATTGCCTCATAACTCTTGCTCTTGTTTATGGATGTAATGTTTCCATTTCTTTGTGTAGATAGCAGGCTCACTTAGGAAGTCTTGTTTTCATTGGTCTTTTGGCTCTGGTCTCTCTGTTTTGAATTTTTCTCTGCTGAGCTGCTTTCATGTTGTTTCTTCAGTTGATTTTCATGGAGTTGATGATTACAAAATGTTTGATGACTCTTGCTTGCATACATCTTTGCAACAGTGAACAACTCCGGCAACTGTTTGTTTTCTTGTCTTTGTGTGTATGGTGATAGAGGAAGCAGGACCTACAGCTAATGGAGTGTGTGCTGTTTGGGGATGATAACAGGGAAACAGTGGAATGTTCTAGAAGGCATTGTGGTATCCCACAATGTCCATATCCCTTAGAAGCTCTTTGCTTCAGGTCCCACACAATCTTTCTTTTCTGGCCTTCAATCAAACAGTCTGTATCTTGTTGCTTAGTGTAGAGATTTAGCCTTTTGGGGTACCTGCCGTGGTGAGATATCTAATGCTGTGTTGTACCTGACTTTGCTTAGACCTTGAGCCACCTTGTAACATCTATACTTGATATGGCTGTTCCTCTCTGCTTTACATCAGTCACAGTTTATTTAAATTCCTATGACTAGCATGTTCACTTCTCTCATTTTTGTAGGTTTACAGGGGTGGGGGTTCATCAAGGAGGAAAGATTACAAGCTGTGTTGAACTTGGGAGCTGTCAGCTTTCCTGTGTCTGACACCCACTGGCATCCACAGTGCCACCCAACCAAGTATCACATGATGGGGCCCAAATCACCTCTTAGGGATGGTGTCATTAATGCAGTCTCTGCATTTCACATGGTGAAAGCAGGGGTCCACCCGAGGATACTTAATTGAAATTAAGCTCCCTATAATTACTCCCTGTAATTCATGATAGATGTTGTGAAAATGTGAAATTGAAAAAGATTGAGGGGCAGAATTAAGTTTCCTGAGTGTTATTAAGAGAGAAATTCACTGGGTGGTTGGTGGAACATGTCTGCTGTCCCAACAACTCAGCAGGTAAAAGCAAGAGGATCATGAGTTCAAGGCAGCCCAGGCAAAGTTAGGGAGATTCTCTCTCTAAACTAAAACACATCAGGAAACGATAAGCTGGGGGTATGGCTCCAGTGACCGAGAACCTTGGGTTCAATTTTTCTCTGCTGAGCTGCTTTCATGTTGTTTCTTCAGTTGATTTTCATGGAGTTGATGATTACAAAATGTTTGATGACTCTTGCTTGCATACATCTTTGCAGCAGTGAACAACTCCGGCAACTGTTTGTTTTCTTGTCTTTGTGTGTATGGTGATAGAGGAAGCAGGACCTACAGCTAATGGAGTGTGTGCTGTTTGGGGGTGATAACAGGGAAACAGTGGAATGTTCTAGAAGGCATTGTGTGCTGACCGAGGCCTTGGGTTCAATTTCCAGTACCCCAAACAACAACAACAAAGAAGAATTTTTAAAAGCAGACAAAATAACAACAACAAAAACTCTTGCCAGGCACCAGTGACTCATACAGGTAATCCTAGCTATTCAGGAGGCTGAGAACTGAGGCTCCAGGTTTGAAGCCATCCTGGGCAGGTATAAGTCTATGAAATTACTATTTTTTTTATTAGAAAGATCTTGCTGTCCATTTTATTTCAGCTTATTCTTTTCATCAAATGGTTTACATGTTCATCCTATTTCAGCATTTTAAAAAAATGATAAAGTTTTTTTTTTCCTTTAGAAATTGAGTCCTAGCTTGGTGCGCGTGGCTCATGCCTATAATCCTAGCTACTCAGGGCACTGAGATCTGAGGATCGCAGTTCAAAGCCAGCCTGGGCAGGAAAGTCCATGAGACTCTTATCTCCAATAAAACACTAGAAAAGCGGAAGTGGCAATGTGGCTCAAGCAGTAGAGCACTCACCTTGAGCTGAAGAGCACAGGGACAGCGCTCAAACCCAGAGTTCAAGCCCCATGACCCACCAAAAAAAGAAAAAAAAGAAAGAAATTGAGTCCTGCCAGGCACTGGTATCTCATGCTTATAATCATAGCTATTCAGAGGCTAAAATATCAGGGTCATGGTTCGAAGCCAGGCCAGGCTGGAAAGCATGTCAGAATTTATCTCCAATAAATTCAAAAGCAAGCCAGAAGTGGATCTGTAGCTCAATAAGTTTATGATATTCTTATCTCCAGTTAATCACAGAAAAAAAGCTGGAAGTGGAATTGTGGTTCAAGGTGAGATCTCTAGCCTTGAGCAAAAGGAGCTCAGGGAACAGTGTCCAGGCCCAGAGTTCAAGCCCTGGGACCTGTAAAAAAGAAAACCCTCTATTTGCTACAGTTTAAAAAAATTACCCTTTCTATTCAACACACACAAATAGCCTCCCACTCCTACTCTGGTGTTATATACCAACTTCCATTCCTCCCTCTGTTTCTTACTCCTCCCTTTTCAGAATCAATGCTTCCCTTCTGATTCTTCACTGTACCCTTGTACAGTTCTTGGATCTTTGTAGGCATGATATGGTTTAACATATTTAGATCATGGGCTAAATAATCAGTATGCTCAACAGTGTGGTAACCCTTGACCCTCTGGAGGGCTCTGGAGAGGTTGGCCTCCATAAAAAGAGGTTAAACCTTGAAATCCCGTGGTAGCTCCAAAGCTTTAGGATTTCAGGCTCTTGCCTTTCTTTACATCATAAAACAGCTTGGACAGTGCTAGGGAAAGTTTTAAAGGTCATAGGTAGAGGGGTCTGACATACTTATTCTTTTTGTTGATGTTGTTGTTGGTTGAGGGGCTTGAACTCAGGACCTGGGTGCAGTCCCTAAGCTCTTTTTTCGCTCAAGGCTAGCGCTCTACCACTTTGAGCCACAGCTCCACTTCCGGTTTTTGAGTGGTTAATTGGAGATAAGAGTCTCACAAGGACTTTCCTGCCCAGGCTGGCTTTGAACTGTGATCCTCAGATCTAAGTCTCTTGAGTAACTGGGAATATAGGCAGGAGTCACCAGTGCTTGGCTATGCACACTTATTCTTGAAATGGAGTAACTGAAACCAGGCTCATCAAATGACTTGCCTAGCAACTTGATGACTCTAATCAGAGTAGACTTTAGATCTTTCTGAACCATTTTCCAAGATAGGTTTCTGTCCCTAGAAAGCAAGTTTCCAGATATTCTCACAGCTGGTGCTTTGTGACCAGTTTGCCCAGGACTGCATCTATGAGCCTCCAAATCCTCTTGACAACTTTCCCTCAGCCTCAACATCTTGGTAACCTTTTTGTTTTTGTATTCACGTCAATGATTCCTAGTTCCATTCTGCAGCCAGACTTATGGGCTCCCTTCCTGTCTTGGACCCACAGCATTGTGTAGTGACTTCAGGCTTACCAGGGCAGGGTAGCTTGTCTTTCAGACACCTGTAGTCGTCTAAGATCTCAATCGGAACCTCACTGCATCTTCCAAGTTTCTTCCACAAAGGTTCACATAACCTGCAGTATGGACTTCCAAGGGGCTGTTCCCTGTTCCTCACTGTGCCATAGAGTTCTTACCACAGGCCAACACCCATGTCTGCTACCATTCATGGAAACCATTCTTTAATGATACACATCATTCTATAGCAACTAGACCTGTTTGTTTTGATTTGTTTTCTGTGCTTGAGAGTGTTTTATTACAAATGTCTTCCTTGGCAGTACAACTGTGAGGACTTGGTTTACCTGGTGCATTCAGAAAGGATAACTTAAGAAAGCACACAGAAATTTCACCTTGTGCTCAAAAATCCCTGTGCTTTTTGTTTATTTGTTTGTTTGTTTTAGACAAGTCTGCCTGTCAGGAAGGGTTTTCTAAGTTTCAAATGCTACTGAGTGAATGATGGAGTTTGTACCCACATTTAAGAGAATGTAGGCGATGAGAAGAAATAAAAGATCTGGTGTGCAGTTTTCACTGATGTAAGGTGAATAGAGACAGCTTTTTTTGCTACCTATAAACAAGTGAATCTAGAAATTCAGAGCAAAGCACAAAACATTTCAGTCTGTCACGTTATTGTTAGAAACTGTTCGTAGGAAACCAGACCCAGAAATAATGTACTACATTTCATTTCTCAGGGACTATACAATCTTTGTGCAATTGCAGGCTGCTGGTGTTTTGTTTCTATGAGGGTCTAGACCTGAGGTTGCAGAATAATTTAGAAATCAGTGTATCAACCGCTTCATACGGTGTGATTAATCTCTTTGGATTTTACATGTCTCCAAATGGTGTTAGTGGTCATAACTGTAAACCATTGCTATTTTTATTGGTCTGAATGAGAATGTTTGTGTTGAGCATCTGCAAAAGCAAACACTTTTGCTCTGTTGGAAAAATAATGAAGATATAAGTGACTTTAAGATGGCATTTTGTGAATGTACACTGAGATGCTGTGATATTTTTGTTGTACTGTTAGTGTTCCGTTGGAGATATGGTCAGGCTGAAGTACAATTGCTTCCCCTGTCTCTCCTTTTCCTTTGACTTTCAAAAATACCCATTCCAGTTTTGATTTTAGTTCAAAAGACCAAGATAGCCAAGCATGAAGAGTAGTTCATAAAATATGCAGCAAATAAATATAAAAGTAAAAAGTCTCATAGCTCTATCAGCTATTTCCTGTCATACATAAATAATACTATTCTCAGCCATGGCAAACTTTCTGTGTACACTTTAATAGAATGGCCAATATATCAAAGTCATCTAAATGTCCTTATCAGCACCTTACGTGTTACACCCACTGATGTTTAACATTCCTCATATTGCAATTATCGAGGTCCCTCAAACCCCAGCTGATAAATTATTTGGGGTTTCTTGTGGGGAAGGGTTGTGCTTAACTAATTTTCATGCCAGGCTATACCTAATAGAATATGTGGCTAATGAATGTGTTGAATTAAATTGAATTAGATGGAATCCAATTGAATTGAACAGAAATAAATTGAATCGTATTGGATTATAAACCAGAAAGTGAAAATGCATGGCAATCTAATAGTATCTGATAATAACCCAGTGTTGAATTCATATGCCTAACTTAGGAAACATTCGATACCTTATGGGTGGGAAAATTGTCCTCTTCTATTCTTGAGAAGCCTTGCCAAGTACAGCTAAATGCCCCATGAGACCCCAGACAATTACGTGGCTAAAGCATCTTCTGTATTTGTGTGGTGGTAGATTTTGCCAAGAATGGGTTGCAAGCCTCTGTCATTATTTCGTATGTCATCAAGCAGGAACTATGTGTTTCAAAGAGTTTTTTCCCCCCATTTTCCTTTTGTTTAGCAGCAGCTGGTTCTGTGCAGGCACTTAGGATGAAGTGATGTGATGTGAGTGTGTGTGTATCAGAGAGGAGGTATCATTTGCTAGTTTTAATTGGTAGATTCAACATCTTCTGCTCACAGTGCAGAAGCCACTGGCTGAGACGTTACCATGGTAAATCAAACCCTGGTGTTTGATTGGTAGACCTGTGAAACAGGTACAGTCATTTTAATCAACTCCAAGAAAGTTGAGGCCATCTGGTTTGGCCTCACCTGGAAGTAATTTACCACCCAGGTGCAAAAAAATTATCCTGAGGTCAGTAATGGTGAACCTGCCTCAAGATGCTCTAGCCAAGGATGAAAGAGGAGCAGTGTCACATAGTAATTTCTATCTGTTTGTTTTTATAGTTTGGAGGTTGGGAGAGTGATGCGCTAATCATGCAAACCAGAGTCAAGAATAGATTTGGCAGGTGCTAACCCAGCTAGTTCCAAACAGCAAAGTGAAAATCTCCCAAACTGATTCTACACCAACTGCTTTAATAGTCTAGTTCTAAATAGCTACCTAATTTGGTGTGTGTGTGTGAGAGAGAGAGAGAGAGAGAGAGAGAGAGAGGGAGAGAGAGAGAGACAGAGACAGAGACAGAGAGACAGAGACAGAGACAGAGAGACAGAGATAGAGACAGAGTATGTGTGTGTCCTGGGTCTTCAACTCAGGGCCTGAGTGCTGTCCCTCAGCTTTTGTGCTAGCGCTCTATCACTTGAGCCACATTACACTTCTGGCATTTTGGTGGTTAATTGGAAATAATAGTTTCATGGGTTTTCTGACTTGGGCTAACTTTGGACCATGATCCTCAGATCTCAGCCTCCTGTGTACCTAGGATTACAGGCATGTTCCACTGGTGCTTGGCCTAATTTGGATTTTTAACTGACTTTTCCAAGCAATCCAAGTGCTTGAGAATATGGCTGATGAGCCTGGGATGTTTTAGGAATAAAGAGTGAGATAGGTGAACAATACAATCTGCAGGGAGGAGAATCTTTGAAAAAGAAACTGGAGCAGGGTGCGGGGGTGGGGACGGTGATGGGAGAGCAGGGATGGGAAGGGGAAACAAAGGAGGAGGCAACAATGCTTGAAAAGAAATGTACTCATTACCTTGTTCATGTAATTGTAACCCCTCTGTATGATATTTTCACAATAAAAAAACTTATTAATTAAAACAAAAGAAAAAAAAGAAACTGGATTTGGGGCTTATGCACTTTGCAAGGCAACTTAGATCACATAAGACACAACCAACCATCCCTAACCAAAATATAGACAGTAAGAGAGTTAAAGAATCATTAGCTCTTTGGAGAAGTTAGAAGGATTTATTTGGTCTGTGTGACATTGATTTGTTTTGGCTGTATTTGAAGTGTGTGGTCTTTGCAAGTCAATAGAAATGAAGTCCTTTATTGAATAGAGAAAACTCCATGGAGTGAATTATACGAAGACACAGAAGGCCAAGGCTTTCAGTCACTTCTGTGTTGGTGGAAGTGGATGCCACTCAGGATGGATTGGGCCTTGGAAAGACAAACCCTCACGTTTGGGAAAAAGGAGAAGGGTATATTTAAACAGCAATACTTACTTCTCGCATTTCTGTAGACTTTAAATTCCAAGATCTAAGTGTGAGCATATTCCATGGTTTAGGAGTGCTTCCTTCCTGGTCTCAGATGTTGACCTCTCTGTGTCCTCACATTATGGAAGGAGCCTGTATCCTTTCAAGAAGGCATCTAAGTAATCTCTGCCCCTTTTATGAGGAAATGATCTATTCATCCTCCAAATATTTGCTGTACACTTGAGTTTCTACATGTGCACTTGGGATAAACCTAAGCATTCAATCCAAAAAATCTCCTTAAGGATAATCATGTTTGGAAAATGGCAGAATGAAATCTGTGGTCCAGGAGGACCAGAGTTCCTCAGTATATGTCTTAAAGGCTTTGGTTCTACTAGACGTAGCCTAATCCCAAAGGGATGGGAATGGAGTAGTCCTGGAAAATCACTTCTTGGAGATCCTTTATCCTATCACCAGAGGGCAGAAATCCAAAAGGGGCTAAAGTAAGAAGCAGACAAGGAATAATCAAAGCAGTAATGGAATTTTATTAGTATCCAGTTGAGAGACATATGGATCCATCACAGCCTGATAATCTGTTGGAGGCCATTGTGTCCCCACACCAGCCATGACCAAATTATCTAGTTACTCAAAGATGGACTTCAGTCATTTGGCATGATTTTTTTTTTTTTTTTGGTGTGTGTATGCACGATGTTACTGGGGCTTTGAAATCAGGGCCTCATGTTTTCCCTTGGATTTTTCACTCAAGACTGGTACTCTACCACTTGAGTCATAATCCACTTCTATCTTTTTGCTTGTTAATTGATGATTAAAGTCTCATGGACTTTTCTGCTCTGTCTGGCTTCGAACTGTGAGCCTCAGATCTTAGCCTCTTTAGTAGCTAGGATTACAGGCATGAGCCACCAGTGACCAACTGCTTTTATTATGGCAGGATTGAGCTAGAATTCCTTTTTGTCCAGTTTCTCTTTGATCATTGGCTCAGTTCAGTATAGACCGGAGGAGATGAAAAATTGAAGTACCCTGCTTTCTCCTGTCTCCCTGGGCTTTCCTGGAAAGGGAACATACTTATACATCCTTTCAGGTGAGTCACACTACCACTTCAGCTCCTGCATAAAAGGAGGACAAACAGAACACTCCAGTTAACCTATCTTCTCTCATCTCCTTCCTCCTCTCTAAACTTCATGTCCTGTCTCCAAATAGACAGAGCCTGTTACAAATTACTCAACCTGAAATTTAAAAAAAGCATTGCATGTTTAAGGAACAGAATGATGTTTCCTGGAGCCATGATAAGAACCATGGGAAGCATTTTATTTTATATTTTTATTGTTATTTATTTGTCAGTCATGGTGCTTGCACCCTGGGCCTGAACACTGTCCCTCAGCTCTTCAGCTCAAAGCTAGCGCTCTACCACTTGGGCCACTGCATTGTTTCCAGTTTTCTGAGTGGTTTATTGGAGATAAGAGTCTCATGGACTTTCCTGCCCAGGCTGGCTTTGAACCGAGATTCTCAGATCTCAGCCTCCTAGGATTACAGGCGTGAGCCACTAGCGCCCAGGTTTTAAATTGTTATTTTCAAGGACAATTTCATAAGTCAGTTTATGAGTACAATGTCACCCCTTCTTTTCCTTTCTTTCATGTTTCCCCTCCCATCCCTACCCACAAGTTACATAGTTCACTTTTTACGTGAGGCATATTGAATACAATGATTGCATTTGCTCGCTCTTCTTTCCTCCATTCTTGTGTCCCCCTTCCTTTCCCTACTAACCCCCCAAAAGATAAACAAAACATGTTGCCATTTCTTGGAATTTGTTTTGATCAATAATTATGCCTTTAGATTCCTCCCCTACGTATACTCTCCTTTGGTTGTATGTAAATGTATAGAGCCCTGTATAACGTATCATGTTTAATTGCATGACCATCATTTAAAAGACCGACTAAAATATGAGCCTTATTGAAGGGGGGAAGTGATATTGGGAAAGCAGTGTGGGAAAGAGAGGAAAGGGTGAAAGGGTGGGAGAGACTGCCATAAGAGAGAAAAAAAAGGATGAAGAGAGAAAGGGAAAAGGATTATTTTATTGTGTACAAAAAAGCCAGGTAGTATTTTGTCAGAGGTGTTCTTTAAGAGTACTATATTTTTTTTATTTTCAGACTTTCTTTTTTTGGCAGTCCTAGGGTTTGAACTCAGAGCCTGGGCTCTGTCTCTGAGCCTCTCTATGCTCAAGGTTATCACTCTACCACTTGAGCCACAGGGCCACTACCTGCTTTTTCTGGGGAGTTTATTGGAGATAAGAGTCTCATGGACTTTCCTGCCCCAGCTGATTTAAAACTGTGATCCTCAGATCTCAGCCTCCTGAGAAGCTAGGATTGCAGACGTGAGCCAGCACTCTTGAAGATTCTGAAGAAAGGTGATCTTTTAGCAGAAAACAAAATGCATATGAACAAAATTCATATGCATTGCATATAATATAGGCTTCCAGAGCCCATGCGTAGGCTTTGGGTTGCAATGAGTAGATACAGATATTGATATGCATATACATACCTATATACATCTATGATACACACATACATAATACTAATATATATGTTTTCAGATATATGCTTATATGTATATGTGTGTATGTACCTTAAGCCTCAATCTAGAAAAGTTCTGAGTTATGTGTAATATTTCTAAATTGCAGTTAAGTTAGGCACAAGTTATACATGTGGGAAATACTACATAGATTATATGGAATCATTTATTATCTACAAAAGTACAAGAGTGAATAAGGAGAAGATACTGAGCAAAGACTAATTCAAGGTGACTGCCAAGAATGAAGAGTTAATGACGAGGCCTCCTGCAATGTAGCAACTTCTTTAAAGGAAAGGATTTGAAGCCCTGGATTTCTGGATGATTTAAAATGAGCTTCACTAAAGCCCTGGATCACATAGTGCCAGAAACAAATCTGAAAATAGCTAAACCAGCAGGAGAGAAGGTTAACAGATCTGTACTCTTGAATGCCATGGTTCCCTTCCATTTAATTTGTCTTCAGGCTAACAACAGTATTTTCTATATTGAAGAGAGTATAAATGACCACCTCCCTGAGTTAGTCAGATCATCATGCCTAAATGACATTTGATGAAATTATGTCATTTCATAGCCTATCCAAAATACGGTTCGTTGCGTGGTTTTTTTGTGTGTTTCAGCTTAATTGTGAAGCCCAATGCAATTTTACAGATTCACTGTCACACTCAGAAGGATGTATGCAGATAATAAAATTTTTGCTCACAGGTAGAAGCAGGGGAAATGCATATTCCACTAATCTGTCTGTGAACAAGAGTGCAGAGGTTATGACTCTTGGAAAAACCCTCTGCTGTTGGCTATTAGGATCATTAGGAATCCTGCAAGGAAGGCTTGGTAAATATTCCCAGTCATTGAACACTGTGACATTTCCTAACCAGCCCCCCTGAAAATGAATGAGGGATGCTAAGCTGAGATGTCTTTTCTGAAATAGCCCTGCAAAATTAAGTTGCACACAGCTCTTAACTGTATGCATGCAACAGTTCCCGGCCATTGAGTAATCATATGTGCCTGGTTCCTTCTCTGCCTCCTCAAACCTAAGCTCTAACCAGGAAGGCATAATAACGGGAAAGTATTCAATGCCACCCCTTAAGTGAGGCTGTAGCATCAGATTCCAAAGTAGTTCCCCTCTCACTTACCTTTAACTTCTCATACCTTGCCACCTGTGATCTCCAGGACACAAAGATATACTGGCTTGTATTTTGTAATTATTCTATGGATTTCAATTCGCAAATTTTAGAATGCTTAGAATGTCATTCAAGAGCACAACCTCCTGTCTGGAACCTAATTTTCCTAGATACCTAGTGGAAGAATCAAAGATGAGAAATGCCACTTAATAGTTCTGACTTCCCACTGGCTTTTTTGACATTCCCTCAAAAGTCATCCACATTCTAAACCCTGAAATACAGATATTAGCTTTTATGAGACAGGAAGTCTTTACAGAGGTAATTTATAATGGATCTTGAGATGATGATAATATTTAAGATTTTCCAGGTGAGTCCTAATCACAATCACATCCATTCTTATAATCACATACATATATTTACATATACAGAAAGAGACATGAGAATGCTGGCCTTGAAAATGGTAGTGCCCACAAGCCAAGAACACTGGATGCCAGTGTAAACCCTGGAAACTGCAATTGTCAGGAACTACTGAAGGGAATATGGATGGCTCTGCTTACACTTTAGCTTTAGGTATTAAAATGAACTTTGGGCTACTAGACTCTACAAAAGTGAGAGAATAGTCATCTGTTATTTGGAGCCATCGAATTTATGACAGTTTGTTACAGTAGCTACTACAAAACAATACAGATCCCATGAAAGCTAGGATGAAAAAGTCATGGTTCTCCTTCATTAAAAAAGTTTTGAATCAGATGAGTATTCGAGCTAACGCTCATACAGGGATGTCAACAATACAGACATGAAAATCCAAAGGCCTTGAAGCCATTCTTTGGGAAGCGAAAACAGAAAGGATGTTCAGGGAGAACTTATGGAAGAATTAGAGGTGTGAAATGGCCAGAATGTGCTAGAAAAAAAGAGGGTTTGAATGGAGGAATTATGAGAATCATGGAGCTGAAAATGGTAAAGGGGATCAATAATGACCAAGAGATAAAATGAGTGTACAAGTAGGCATCCTTCAAGAGGGATAATAGTGATTTTCAAATTGTACTTTATGTGACACATTGAGAACTAAAGAAGACTGAATTACTAGAGTCTAGTCAATCCTCCCCATTATTTCACTTCACATTGAAAAAATATGTATGCACATAAACTTAGGAAAAAAAGGAAGAGGCAACAAAGGGCAGGATTATCACTATATAAAACATGAATATTGGCATCTGTTGGATTTGGGTTCAAATGAGTTGACTCTGTTTGCCCTCTGAAAGGTTCTTGACCCTCCCCTCCAATCCCCCCTTCCTCTTCTTCCTTCTTCTCCCTCCCCTCCTCTTCTTTCCCTTCCCTTTTCTCTTCCTTGTCCTCCCCTCCTGTTCCTTCCCCTTCCTTGCCCTCCCCTCTCCTTCCTTGCTTTCATGCTTTCTTTCTGTGCCAGCACTGGACTTGAACTTGGGATTTGCATGCTCATTTGACTTTTGCTCAAGGCTGGTGTTTTGAGTCATGGCTCTGTTTCCACTTTGCTTTATTGGAAAAAAGAGTCTCCTGGACTTTTCCCTCTGGAAAACTTTGGAAAGTCATTCTCAGATCTCAGCCTCATGTGTAGCTAAAATTTATAGGTATGAGCCCCAGTGCCTGGCCTCTGAATCTTTCTTTGTATAAGAACACCAACCCTTCCCAGTTGTGACATTTAGTGTTCGTCACACCTATATTGTTGATATACCATTCTCAGCAACCTTGCCCCATGAGCATGTCATAGGAATGGGTACTATTGAACAAGCCCTTCCCCAAATTTCTAACTCTGTGACTCACAAACCTGATCTCCTCAGCACCAGCACAAGCTTGTTCAACCAAACACACAGCTTTCTTTCCTGAGCACATTTTTTGCTAACAGTGTACATTTTAATTTCCTAATTTTAGCATCTTCTGTAATTTAAATGGAGTGGGAAGTTTTCAGATCATCAAAGGTTAGAGAATTTCTCTTTTCTCACACATTTTACTATAAGCAGAAAGAAGAACCCAGGCTGTACTTTTAACATTTTGCTTGGAAATCTCAGCTAAGTATCATGTTTTCCACCAACGGTAGAGCACAGCCTAGCTAAGTTGTCTGCCACTCTATCACAAGAAATGACTTTAAGTCTCTAGTTACCATGTGTCTAAGTCCTTTCTGAGACCTGTTGGAACTGTTTCTATGAATATTTCTATCGTACACTTAAAAATACTTCCTCACTTCTATCTCTATTACTTAATTCCAAAGCCAAGCACACTTTTTCAAGGTTTTTTCTTTCAGCAGTATCCTAGTCCCTCTACAAAATCCACATTAGAAATGATTCAGTGGGGAAACAGAACTAGAAGGACACATTTAAAAGAATTTATTGTGGGGAGATAGCTTCCAGGATAGTGAGGACTGAGTAGGCAAGTTGAAATCCATAAATCAGGTCATCAGAAAGGAGAGCTGGAACCCTCTGGCACAGGTGGAAGCTGAAGTCCAGAGTTAGACTTTCATCTTCCTAGAATTCAATTCTGCTTTTAAGACTTTTCAGTTGATTGGCTGAGGCCAGTTCAGGTCATTTAGGCCAGCCTCCTTTACTTAAATCCAGTTGGAGTTTGAATGTTAATCACATCTATAAAACATCTTCACAACAACACTTGGATCTGTATTGGAATGAGTAAATGGGCATTACAGCCCAGGCAAGTTAATGCATTAGACTGATAGGCTCTAACCCACGGCTTGTCCATAATAACTTCTCAATTCATGTGTATAGATTAAAATTAAACACTGTGATGGCGAACCGATACTTTTATATTCAGTGAGGAAACCGTATGATTGAAGAACAAGAAAATCAAAGAGTCATTAAAATCCATTAGATATGGTTATAATGGGAATATGGGGAAAGACGTGCTAAATATTTAAAAGTTAAACTTGTAATAAAGTGAAATCTCCTACCTGAGGCTGCTGGATCAATATGAGCTTTGCAATATCCATGAACCTCCTAGAGGTGTGTGTGTGTGTGTGTGTGTGTGTGTGTGTGTGTGTGTGTGTGTGTGTGTGTGTGTGTGTGATAAAGAAGGAGAAGGAGAAGGGGGAGGAGAAGAGAGATGGAGGTGAAGAAGAAAGAGGAGAGAGGAGGGCAAGAAGAAATCACAAACATTTATGTATTTTCTGGGATTAGAATCCATAGTTTTATCAAACCCACAAAAGGTTTACTGTTCTGACATCAATGCACAGTGTTGACATTTAATAAGACCACGGTAGGGTAGCCAGTGCTCTATCAGCAGCAACAGGCCTATATTCCGAGTCCTGGATTGTGAATCTAGTAAAATTAAAGGTGATTTTCCAGACTCCAGGCCCCAGATCTAGGAGTCTCTTGTTAGATCTGGCCACTTGCCTCCATTTACCAAATAAAGGGACATGGTGCAAGATAGAGGAAGGAGATTTGTTACATGGCAGCCATAGGAAGACAGCATGTCTGAACATCTTCAGACATCAACTGGGTTCCAGAAATTGGCTTCAGGTTATACAGAAAGAATTGGGAGAGGCTGGGAAGGTGGCTGAGTGGTAGAGCACTTGCCTTGCATGAATGAGGCCCTGGGTTCGATTCCTCAGCACCACATAAGCAAAAAGAAAAAAGCCAGAAGTGGTGCTGTGGCTCAAGTGGTTGAGCTCTAGCCTTGAGCTGAAGAGCTGAAGGACAGTGCCCAGGCCCAGAGTTCAGGCCCCACGACCGGACCCCCCCCCAAAAAAAAAAAAAAGAATTGGGAGCAGGGAGTAAGAAAGGTATGAGAAATTAAAATAAGTCTTTGTCAAGGCCTGCCTAACCCTTAGCTCAGTCTTTGTCTCTGGAGAAACTGAAGAGAAATTGTTATTACTTTACCATTGGAATGGGACAAGGACAAGTTGTCTAATGGGTGAGCCTTCCTGAGCTTTTGGATGTTTTCTTTAAGATGTTATGAAGATGGCGTTGCCTATTTGATGGGTCACTTTGCCTTCTGTCTCTTGATGTTCATTGGTGAACCTTGTTCTACCTGGAAGAATACTCACCTTCAAAGTGATTGTAAAGTGACAGCAGCAGAGAGTAGCTCAGATCAAAGGGCACAGATGAGGCTTGGGTGGGGGGCAAGTGTCCAGCTTTTATTTAATTCACAGAACACAGCAAAAGCGTCTTTTAGATAGTCTCTTCCAAAAGAGACTATAATTCACACCTACCTAGATATCTTACATGAACATTTTGAATAATGTGGAGAATTGGGAACTAATTCTGATCATGATTTTTATAAGGGATTGGCTGGGGGTAGAATCAGGAAATGCTATTGCAACAAAACTTACCCATAGCATATTTCTTATAAATAAACAGAAACCTCCTAAACCCAAACCAAGGATGGAGGAGAAGCATGGCAGGCAGCCTTAGCAGGATGAGTGAGCCAGCCCCAGCCCTTTCCCTGACTTAGCAGAGGGGTTAACCACACAGATGGCTGCAAGCCCCCCAAGCAGTCAGCATACTGTAAAACAATATTAACATCACTGCCTTTTGAATACCATGTCTTGTAAACCCCAGGATATGACAAGCCTCTTTAGAATCTTCTTTGATTGTGTTACTCAGTCTCCTGCAGGGAAGTAGGGAGGGGTAAGGGGGTAGATAGCAGAGGAAACATATAATTAGGAGTCTCTTAGAACAATAAGGGTTCTCAAACACATATGCACAATGCTGATTGTTGCTTTTGGTATTTCTGTATTTCTATTGGTGAGTAATTAAACCAAGTGTTGAGGGAGGGCCTGCTGGCTTGGGCAGTCCTATTCTTATGAACCATAGGGGAAAGTATCTTTTCCCTTTAGCTATATTTTTGGAGAAGTGCTTAAGTGAAGATGTGAATGAAAAGGAAGAACAGACTTTCTGGAGAGATGCCATTCTGGTAATGTCAGAACTTCCTTGAAGACACAGATAAATCTTTCTTGTTATCATCCTTATTTTTAGTTTTACGGAAGACAGGAGGCCTGTTTCAATGAAAGACTTCTATGTGCACAGACATCTCCCCGCCCCCCGCCCCTCTCCCCCCCCCCTCCCCGGACTGCTCCCCAGGAGAGAGCCACAGCCCTCTCTACAGCTCTCTAATTCTTTCTTTTACTATTTCTGCAATTCCTCATCATCGCAGAAGGCCTGTGCTCAGTGCCTCGTGGAGGCGGGGTAGGGGGGATTATTTTACTGCTGAGGAGAATAGAAGCCTTCTCTGGGGAACTCTTCTGAGAGAACAAGTTTCCAACAAACACTTTCTGAAAGTCACTCTATGGCCAGAGCCTGAACGGATCCAAAGACAGTGTCATTTCTGAAAAATGAGGCTGGTGTACAAGTAGCCTTCCTACATGGTCTCTGAGTCCCTTAGCTCAGAAACTTCCTGTCTCTGCATCTCCTGCAGACCGCTGGGGTTTTGTGTCATTGGCACCAGAAAACAGAACTTGGCAGTACTCTTAGCGAAGGCTTTCCAAATTAAATATCTTTCTGTATTCAAAATAAGGAGCCATGATGAATATTTTTTGATTTATGAAGGAAGTCTAGTGGAAAAAAAGTTTCAAATAATTTTAGAGACCTGTGTTATGGGAATTATCTCAGTTTATCCAACTAGGAAAATGGGAGCCTGGCTGCTTACTTATCCTACAGAATAAGATGCTTACAGACTGATTTGACAGTACCCATGGTCCCAACCCTGCACTACATTAATGGTCCGTCAGTATGCAAAGTACCTGGCTCTTCTGATAAAAATGAGCTTTGGAAATGGCAAGCTGTGAATATTGTAAAAAGGAGAAATGACTTCACCTTTTCGGCAGAAAGATAATTGAGGATTGTAGGGCCACTTAAATAACATGGGAACCGATTCAATGTGTCCTGACCTGAAACAATTCTTTAAAACATGCAGGCCAAAACTATATGATGAAATTCACCAAGCTAACCATTAAGGTCAATTCCATTTTGAAATAAAGCATCATTAATTCATCCATCCAGGAGTCCAGTCTTTTGTGTGGCCCAAGGTTTCATTTGGAGACCAAAACAAAGAAATGCTGTGGCTAAGGCATTTCCCACTCTTGCTACTCCCATGGAAAGCTTTCTTACATTAGCAGTTGCTCCAGGCTCTTCTTTCCTTCTCTCTCTCCCTTCTCTGTCTCTGTCTCTCTCTCCTCTTTCTTTCTTTATCTTTCTTCTCTTACATATGGCCACAAATATGCTTTGGATTTACCTGGCCATGCATTGATTGATGTGTGTGTCCCCCATCTCTCCCGTCCTTCCCCCCCCCCCCCCCCCCCCGCTCTCCCATGGGACACAGCCTACAGAGGATGCTGCATGTCTTCTAAAGGATAGGGACTTCTGGGAGGTGACAGAGTTGGAATGAGTGTTAGGAAGCCACTGTCACAGTGGCAGTTATAATTGGCTTTGGCAGAGTCTTGAAATGTCACAGAAAGATTTATCTCTCTGAGCAGATTGTCCCTCAACTAATTTGCAGTAGGCCATTGGATAATGGGTTGTTTGGGAAAGAATGCACAGTTTCAGGAGTCTTTAGGTTTTAGAATAAAGTTGTTAGATATTTTGAAGCTAGAAGGCTGCTAGGAAGGAAGGAAGTGCATGTCTGACATAAAAACCATTTGGCCATGGAGACCTCAGGCCTTGTTTGCAAGGGCATTGACTATATCTGCCTCTTTCTCTTCACTGCTCTGGTCAGGCCACCATAGACAAGTGAAAGGGGTAAACTTGCCTTGGAAGTTAGGGTTTAATAAGGAAATCCAGGCTCTTTTATATCATGAGCAAGTACTAATATCCTAGAAGCTATTTCATGACAAATAGATTTCCTTTCTCCCTTTCAGGAAAATATATTTTTTGGAGATAAAACTGCTATTGACTGTAAGGTATTTGTTGCTTTAATAATAGTTTTGTATGGTTCAAGGAGTAGAAAAGGTAAGAGCCCTGTTAAATGCACCTATACTTTATGAGACACATTTCTAACACGCAAAACATTGCAACCCTATTCACTCTGACCAAGATGTGGAAACAACTTAAATGTGTGTTGATGGATGGATGGATAGATAGATAGATAAAAATGAGCTATGTACATATTATGAAATAATATTTCAGCCTTTAAAAGGAGGAAAGTATGCAATGTGTGACTCACAGATGAACCTTGAGGACTTCATGTCAAGTGAAATATGCCAATCAGAAAAAGATAAAAATTGAATAATTCCACTAGTGCATGGTATCTAAAATAAACAGGCACTGGTAGTTCATGCTTATAATTCCAGCTACTTAGGAGGCTGAGATATGAGAATCATGGTTTGAAGCAAACCTAGGCAGGAAATTCCATGAGACTCTTTTTTTTTTTTTTGTCAGTCATGGGGCTTGAACTCTGGGCCTGGGCATTTTCCTTGCACTCTTCAGCTCAAGTTGAGCATTCTACCACTTGAGCCACAGCACCACTTGTGGATTTTTAGTGGTTTATTGGAGATAAGAGTCTCAAGGAGTTTCCTGCCCGGGCTGGCTTTGAAGTGAGATCCTCAGATCTCAGCCTCCTGAGTAGCTAGGATTACAGGTGTGAGCCACCAGTGCCCAGCTCCATGAGACTCTTATCACCAGTTAACCACCAAAAAAGCTGAAAGTGGAATTGTGGGTAAAATGGTAGAGCACAAGTCTTGAGCAAAAACATTCAGGGATGAATCCCAGGCCCTGAGTTCAATCCCCAGGAATAGCTCAAAAAAGTTAATAAAAGAGGAAATTTATGCAATCAAAGGAGAGGAAGATGGCTATCAGGAGCTAGGGGAAGAGGGAAATAAGAAGGTATAAATATATGATTTTATTCCTTAAGATAAATACATTTCAGAGATCTGGTATCCAACATTATATCTATAGTAAACATTTCTTTAGAGCTCATGTGAAGTGTTTTCACCACAATAAAAATGATTCAAAGGAAAATATTAAAATGCAGAAACACATTTGGTGAAACTGAGGCAATATTTTTGGTAGCCTAGCATTAAAAGTCCCAAATAAATTTCCTCTAGAATTTCCTTCCAAGATAGAACTCCAGCTGATTTTTGCACTTAAGACAGTTATCTTTATTGATTGTTTTACTTACAAGTTATAGCATCTAAGTAAGAAGAAAATCTCTGTTGATCTTGAGAGCCAGCAAAGCTCCTGCCATCTCCAAAAGGCTTGAGATTTTTCTGATCTATTATTAGCCTAGAGAGTATGGATAATTGCAATCTACCCAGAAATCCAAAAATAAGATATTTATTCATATTCTGCAAAGAAGGTTTTTTTTTGTTTTGTTTTTTTATTTATTTAGCACATTGCCTTTTTAGAGGAAGGTTTACAAGTGCTTAGATGAAACTATGACTCTCCACTTTCATCCCCCCACTCTCCTCTGGAAGTCTGAAGGGGAAAAATGCAGCCAAACTCTTATTAATTCATCAGTCTTAAAACTCAGGGCCTGGGCACTGTCTCTGAGCTGTTCAGCTCAAGGTGAGTGATCTACCACGTGAGCCACAGTGCCACTTCTGTCTTTTTCTGCTTATGTGGTGCTGAGGAATTGAACCCAGGGCCTCATCCATGCAAGGCAAGCACTCTACCACTGAGCCACCTTCCCAGCCCTATTTATTTATTTATTTATTGTTAGTCATGGGGCTTAAACTCCTAGCCTGGGTGCTATTCCTGAGCTCTTTCACTACAGGCTAGAGGTCTACCATTGAAAGCCACAGCACCACTTCCAGTTTTCTGATGGTTAATTGGTGTTAAGAGTCTCATGGACTTGCCTGCCCAGGTTGACTTCAAACTGTGATTCTGAGATCTCAGCCTCCCAAGTAGCTAGGATTTCAGGAGTGAGCCACTGGCTTCTGGCTCAAAAATCCAACTCTTTTTATGTGATAGGTAACCTTTACCTTGCTGGCATTTACCTGAAGTAAAGTAAATATTGATAATGTTGTTGGGTCTGAGGTATGTAATCAATGACATGCTTTCATCATTTATTTTTTTTAAACCACCAACACAACAGTATTGATTACCTCATGCATTTCATGCTAAGTAGATGCATTAATCCAACTTATTGAGTATGCGTTATTGAAACAGTTGTACCCTGTTTTTAGTAACTGTCCAATTTGCTAAATGCATCTCTTCTTCCTTTGTAACTTTCATTTGATTTTTGCAGACCAAGGTTCAACAACTTTTTTCTGTCTTTTTTTAGGCTTCGTACTATTCTGTATCAGCAATAGGATCATTCAAGAAATAGAGAAACAGCAACATATAAGTAGAATATAATAGCTTGAGTCCACTGAGCATCCGTTTACAAACACAGTGGGTATAGAATTTGGAACATGTGTTAGATTTGCTAACTACTGTTGGAAAATCCCAGGACAGAAGAAGAAACCAGATACCAGGGCCAATTCTGTAGAAGGCAATAGTGGACAAAGCTTGTCAACTTTCCTGTTTCCTGGAACTAGTGATCTCAAGGAGAATGGGAAAACAAAATACTAATATATACTATGAGGTAAAGGTGACTTGATTTGGAGGGGACATAATTTCTAGTAGGAAATTATAGTATTTGAAGTCTGAATATATTTTTTGAGTCCCACATCAACATTTTTTAAAGTAATCTCACAACTTCAGTTTCCATATTCATAAAATAGCAATACTCATCTCATGGTGTCCACTGAAGATAAAATAAGTTTTATGGAGAGTCTTCTGTAAAATAGTAAAGATCATGGCAGGTTTGTTAAATCTTAGACATATGATCTTGGTTTTATTACCCATTTCTTTATTGTTGTTCCCACTTTGCTTGAATTTTTTTTCCTCAAAACATAGCAGTTCTGCAATTCTTTGTCCTTCACATCCTCTAAAAGAGGATTTCTTTAAGTCATTGGCATGTTGTACTGTTCTCTTCCCATTTTGCTGGCCGGCAAACTCAGTGTTTCATATCTGTACTTCACCTGTTCCCTAATGAAATGTTAGTTGTTATTGTGAGCCAGTTTTTATGGACGGATCATACATGAAAACACACAGGTCCAGCCAATCAGAAAAACAATGTGAGAAACTTTCAACTTGGCCTTTTGAGAATCTATATAGACACTTAGTCATAAAGATGATGAATGAACAATTTATATTCTTCATCTTGATGATCTTCAATCCTCTCTCTGGTTTGAAACGATGATTTGAAATGCACATAATGTTTCCATTCACTTGAGAACTGGTCAACAAATTTGAAGTCCCTTCCTTCCTTCCTTCCTTCCTTCCTTCCTTCCTTCCTTCCTTCCTTCCTTCCTTCCTTCCTTCCTTCCTTCCTTCCTTCTTTCCTTCCTTCCTTCCTTCCTTCCTTCCTTCCTTCCTTCCTTCCTTCCTTCCTTCCTTCCTTCCTCCCTTCCTTCCTTCCTTCCTTCCTTCCTTTTTTCCTTTCCTTTTCTTTTTTATTTGTGGGGTCTGGGCACTGTCCCTGGAATTTTTCGCTCAGAGCTAGCACTCTGCCACTTTGAGTCCCAGCTCTGCTTCATGAAATTCTTCTTTTTTCCTTCTTATTTTCTTTCTTTTTTTTGTGTTTAAACTCAGAGCCTCCTACTCTCACTTGACATTTTTGCTACAGATATTTTTGCTCTACCATTTGAGCCATACCTCCACTTCTGGCTTTTTGTTGGTCAAAAGAAGTAAGAGACTCATAGACTTTTCTGCCAAGCCTGGCTTGGAACTACAGATCTCAGATCTGAGCCTCTTTAGCAGCCAGGGTTACTGCTAAGAGCTATCAGTACTTGCCAAGTTTGGAAATCTTTAGACAAGCTCACATCACCTAGTAGTAGTAACAGGGCAGTTGATGTCTGTTGAAATATTTCTCATAAGCCAAGAACTGTCGCTTCAACATTTTCCTAAAGCCCACGAAGCCCTACCCACAGTCTTCAGAGGTAGAAAACTCCTCATTATACAGATGGAGACTCTGAGAGACCAACTTCTTCAAGTCTATCTAGCTGATAAGTGACTGAGGTAGAACTCAAGATCTACCTTGATCCAAAGCCTATGCACACGCTATTACAAAAATTCTCGAATTTTCTTTTCCTTGCTTCCATCAACTTAAGGAAAAAAAATCTTACAGAAAAAGAGACAACAAAACCCCCCACAACTGTTGAGTACTACTCATAACATTCAAAGATTTATTGGCAATATATATTGGTATTTAATAGTACCAATTAATAATATATAATTAGCAATGAGCAAACTTTCACAAGATATACTCATGACAGAGGATGTAGTCTTACATGTGAGTGTAGGAACTCATATGTGTGTGTGTGTGTGTGTGTGTGTGTGTGTGTGTGTGTGTGTGTATACACACACATACATATATAGTTACCCATTGTGAAGGAATTACTCCTGACCTATTTCTTACAGTCTATTTTGATGCCACAACCCTACACCCCTGGCCATATAAGCTCATCAGGTATAACAATATCTTGTCTCTCCAGTAAAGCTAGTTTAATCTCTGTCTGTAATCGAGCATTAGCTTGATTTTTTTTGAGCATTCCAGATGAATCCTATATTATGTGGCAAAGCTGGCTCATGCCGTTGGGAACTGACTTAATCCTTGGTGCAAGTTTCATCCCCCCGCCTAGCAAATCGATGACACAGGGGTTAGCACATAGCCAAGCATAGGGTTTAGCTTCCTGCTGAGCTTCTCAAGCCATTGCTGCAACATGCTTACTATTGGCTATCTGGGTGAGTGCCACAGGATGACCTAAACAGTAGGCTCTGACCATTTCAGAAAATGAACTGCTTCTTCCAGCACACAAATATCTTGCTAATTAGCAATTAGCCATTAAGGGAAAAGAAACGGAGAGGAACTGGGGATCTGAAATAGTCTCCTAAGAGACAAGGGGGTGGGAGGCAGCGCTTAATGTAAGACAGATAGAAACTGGCTTCATTTGGGCACAATGTCTTGAGCTGTTGTTCTAAATGGTTTAGATTCAGCAAAGGACCCCAATGCATTGTGCCAAGTGCTTTTTCCCTTTAATTTTTAAATGCATTCAAATTTCAAGGGGAATTTAATCCGTATGTTTCTGGTTCTTTTACACTTAACTCATCAAAATGTTGTTCTTTAAGAGCTGTTTGATCTGTAAGGCTTATGAGCCTTTGTTATAAGCCTATTCAAAAACCTCTTTTCCCCCTTTTGAATCAGCAAATGGAAGTGTGCCAATTTTGAATGGGATTTGAATAAAGAAAAGTCCAACTTTAGGATTAAATTCAGAGCCTTAAGGTTATCTGCACTGGCTTTCCAGAAAGCCATACTTGACCTTGGAGGGAGAAAACGGACCACCAGCATCACAAGGTAGACTCATTGAGGAAGCACAGAGAAGAGAGTCAGTTGGGGCTCAGAGTGCACAAGTTTCTGTTAGAGAAACTTAGCATTAGGCAGCATCTAGCACCTACGTGACCTCTCTGACACATGCTAATAAGGACAATAACATCCACAACAGTAACAGTCAGCATTCATGGGCACTCCCATTGCCACCAATTTTCCCTACGCTTCATATTTATTATATCTCTTACTCCTCACCAGAAGTCAAGGGTAGTTGTGGTGGTGGTAATTGTAGTGGATATGAGCTTAGGGTATAGGAATGGACCTGGATTTGAATCTCATCACCAGCATGTATAAACTAGTACACGAGAAATGTTTATGAATGTTTCTCAACCTGTGCTTCTGTTTGATTTTGCTATGGGTGTGGTTTCTAATGAAGCTTGTTGCTCCAAAGATGAAGAAACCACTATTTTATTTTCTATTGTTTACAATAAATTGGAAAGGTAATATTTTTTTCTATTTATGTCAAAATCTCTCATAAATAATACCTCACTCTCTTCTTTAACGTGAGTTTGTCTAACTCTTCTTCAACATGACAGACCTTCCCATATTTGGAGAAAATAACGATATAACTTTTTCTCCAATATTAATAACCAGCTCCTGATAGGGACCTATTTCCTAAACTTCATTTGACTCCAATTAAATTTTTCGTGATACAATTGAACTGAGCATTATGTTCCAGACTTTTCTAGGTAACAAATTACCAATATAAAAAAAATTGCAACTGTAATGGCTTCTGCTTCTTCCTTTATGTTCCTATTATGTTCTGATTATCTATTATTATTATTGTTACTATTATTTGTACTGGTCCTGGGACTTGAACTGAAGACCTTGTTGCCTGGCCTTTGTTTTGCTCAAACAAAGATAGTTCTATACCATTTGAGCCACAGCTCTACTTCCATGGTTTTTTGTTTTTGTTTTTGTTTTTTTTGTATTTAACTGGAGATAAAAGTCCCACAGACTTTTATGCCTGGGCTGGCTTTGAAATACAAATCCTTAAATATCAGACTCTTGAGAAGCTAGGATTACGGGAGTGTCCCACTGGCACCTGGCCTTCCATTAGCTTTTTGGCAGCTATAGTACACCTTATCATTCATCTGGGTTTAATGTCAACTAATATAAGATCAATAAAAAATATAATAATATAAGATCAATATATATAAATAATATAAGATCAATAAAAATAGTTCTTACACGAAGTATTTTAAAGCAATATTCTCTATACTTCTACAGTTGATTTTTAATTTTTTAAAAAAAAATACAGAACTGTGACATGCGCCCCATTATTCATGAAAATCAGTATGAATTTAATGGAGAAATATGCACCTTACAGAGAGTATTTTGATGTTGTGAGAACATGAGTGAATTAGAAGAGTTTCCTGTATTCCTTTTCATATATTATCTAAAATCTTAGCTCCAAAATTCTAAGCCTTCAGAGCTTCATGCTGGAGATACATGGTGAAGCTCAGGTGAGTTTTATCCTGAAAGAATGCCATTGAAATCTCAGTGGTCCTGGCCCTCCCATTGGGCAAGCCAGTGAGAGCTGTGCTTCTAGCCTGCATAGGACATCTTTTAATTTGCCAAGTGACTAAATGTGCAGTCACTGCAGAAGACATCCACCAGCTGTGCCCACATGGCCTACTCAGCTGGACTGCTCTTCAAAGAGCAGACAGGCTTATCTTGGCACCAAGAACCTATGCCAAAAAGATCATCATGGGGTTTGAATATTTGCACAAAATCCCCAGCCGTCAAGGGTAGACAGCTTTGCTTGACAAAGGAAGTTCTCATCCTTCAGGGCAATGGACAACTCTGCCTACTGCTGGATACTTGGTGTTGGGCCTGCTGCTGCTGCTGCTACCATCTGGCTGCTTACCTTTCACTTGGACTTCATCTCTGTATTCCCATGGGCTCTCTGGAGCTCTTTAAGCTTCAGTGACCTATTCTGTCTGTGAGCTGGGGCAGTCTCTGTAGGATGGTGCTTAACCTGAGAGCTTTTCAAATGCATCTCCATGGAAATTTCTTCTCTTGCTAACAGTTATTACTTTGGGTTTTAATCTCAGATAACTGTGAAATGTACTTGTTTTATAGGATGTTTTGCTGAGTGGTCACATGGAGATCTAATAGTTAGGTAGCTTATAACAAGTGGGAATGTGGAGAATTGATTAGATAGGAGCACCTGCATTCTAGATAAAAACCAAGCCTAGTGTGTGCAGACGAAGAATATGAAATCTTGAGGCATAGTCCTAAGGTATGCACAGTATGAGTACTGGGGCTTGAACCCAGGGCCTCCCATTCTTCCTCTTTGTGTGTGTGTTTGTGCACGTGCATGCACACACGTGCATGCGCACATGCATGTGCATGCTCTATGCTTGTACTAGGACTTTAACCCAAAGGCTTGTGCTCTTGCCTGGCTTTTTCACTCAGGGCTGGAACTCTACTACTTACGCCTTAGCTCCTCTTCTGGCTTTGTGCTGGTTATTTGAAGATAAATGACTCACAAACTTTTCTGCCTTAACTGTGATCACTCAAAAAAGGAACAGCTCACTGTCAGACAGAACGTTTCAGTAGTCGGGATTTGGACAATTTAGCCAAGAGAGAATTAAATTAATGCAGAAACAGGTGACATCTGGGAATGACAGTGAATCTCAACTGGGAATTTGTTTCATAGATGGAAACCAAATACACACATACATGTAAATATGATACATAGAAACAGCAAGACAACAGTGTTGCTTCTTTATTTAGTGTTTTAATAATGAAACACGACATGGCTGCTGCTTCCAACAACGATGTGAATTGTTTGGCATCTTCCCGTCAGATCTTTCAGTTCCCTGTATGATGGACACTACCTCCTTCCAAAGCCAGTATCACTTTCAGAACTTCAGCATCCCTCCGCTGACACTTGTCTGGGGCTTTTGTAGCTAACATTCTGTATTATCTACTCCAATAATTGGCACAGTGCACACAAAAAACATCTCTGTTATTTATGTTTGGTGGAGTCTTCGCTGTGTGCTAGGCACTGGACCATGTGCTTTATGACTATTGTTTCCTTTAATTCTCCCAGTGCCCTTCAGGGTAGGAATCATTATCCCCATTCATAGACAGGGAAAATGGGATATGGAGAGACCATGTAACTTACTTGAGGAGAGGCAGCTAATATGTGATGGAGTAAAGCCATCAACCCGGGTATGTGAACTCCAAAAGCAGATGGACATTTAGACAATGCAATGTATATACTTAAATAATCTGAATATGCAGAGCAAGTAGCCCTTTGTAAATAACCTTTCCCACACCAGGCCCACTCTACCTTTTCCTGTGGCAAAGAGAATGTAACACCCCCTAGAAAGATTAGGCACAAAGCATTATAGTCCCCATCTCTGCTGAGATAGTCTGACTTCTGGATGAGGCTCTAACAGACCTGCGGTTCTCTCAGCCTGTTGTCTTTACCTATCTTGTGAATTCTCCCTTTCTTCCATTTTAGCCTTTAACCCCCTGGTCCTCTTGGGAGCCCTGTGATCATGACTGATGCCCTCAATTATACAGTCACTGGATCATCTACTTTATATTTTCAGTAAGTGTGCTCTGCTCTTCCAAACTTGTGCAGTCATGTCTCTTCTGTGACATCATTGGACTTAGCCTCTTCAGCACCATCTTTCTCCCTCAGTCCCTCAGCTCCATTCTCCCTCCTCTAACCTTCCTGGCCAGGCTATTTGTAGAACTCCAGGCCTTACCTACCATAGCAAAAATATCCTCACTGTCCTTCCCCGGCTCTTCTTGCACTGTGCCCTTCCAGAAAACTTCAACTCCAGAAACAAGAAATCCACATCATACATGTTTAACTAGGGGCAGCTGGAGAAAATGACAGATTTCTTTACAGTGGTACCTTTGTGAATTCATTATCTGTAATCTTGCCTAGCCCACAGCAAATTTCTGTGTTTTTTCTTTCTCTCTCTCTCTCCTATCTCTCGAGTAGGTGTTTCCAGCCTTCCTCTATTCTATTGAGCGCTTTAAATCCTGCTCCTCCTCCTACTTGTTCTGGAAGATTATGTTTTCTTTAAGTTGTCCTCCTTTTGATATTTTTTTTTAGGTTTTCTCAGAGAAATGCTTCCTGATACTTGTATTCTTTCATTGTTTCCCATATTTCCCAATTATAACAATACCTTATGTTTCACAGTTTTATTACATGTTTGATTTTTCAATTATCCATACTGTTTCACAATGTGAAGCAGTATGTCTTACAGTGCTGGCATACATACATTTTATTTAGTGATTATTAATGCTAATTGAAACAGATGAAAAAGGAATGAATGAAAGACTGAAGGAGTGAGTGAATCAACATCACAACATACCATCACAATATCCTGCCACCACAGTGGCAGTCTTTGCTTTTCCTCTTCTATCTTCCTCTGTAGGAAATATTACTGTCTGTCACTCAAAGCTAGACCCTCTAACGATGCTCTGGATCTTCTTACTCTAGCTTCATGGCAAGACTGTTTTTATAATTTTCTTCTGCTTTCTGATGCCGGTCTCCTTTGACTTTTTCCTGTTTCTCTTTGGCAATTGAATATAATCAAACCTATCTTATATTTGAAGTCTTCTCTGGATTTCTTGTTCCTCGACTGTCCCTTTCCCATCACTGCCATAAGCAAATCCTAGGCATGGTATTGCTAGAAAAGGTGTGTCTACTTTTTAGCTCCCATTTTGTTTTTCCTCACTGTGCTGGGCCTCTGGCCTAACACTCCTTTGAAACTGACCTGACTAAAAGGCTCTCACAGCTCTGGCAAACTTTCCCTGTAAGAGGCATGAAATACAGTTCAACTTTTGTCTTCAATTCATTCTGTATTTCTCCCATGGTTTGGGATGCTGCAGCTTCCTGATTCCCTGGGCCTATGTAGCTATGCTTTCTTAGTATGAGTCTGCTTCTTCTTAAAGTCACAGAAATATTGTTGATTTCCTGGGGTTTCTATCAACTTCATCTTCTTTGTTCCAGTGCCTCTTTTATGCTGATACCTCCCTAATGAATAGTTCCATCTTGGTTTTCCCTTTATTAATGAAGTCCTGCCCTCTGCTTGTTTCCATGTAGTGATCCAGGTGTACTTCTAGCTCAGCAGGTCCAATCCAAATCTATTACCATTTTATATTATCTTCTCCACCTGCCCCTTCCCTCTGAGTCTCACTTAGTGTATAATCATTTCCCACACAGAGGACAAAGCAAGAAACTTTGGTGTTACCCAAACTCATCCATGTCTAATCCCCAACTATCTACCACAAACAGATTTCTCTCCAACTTCCCTTGGCTAATTTGCCTACCTCATCTCATTGGGATTATTACAGAAGCCACTCATTCCAGGTTAGTCCTGACCAATTCATTTTCCATGCTGTCTCCAGAAAGAATCTTTGGAATGAAACTATGATACTGCCTTTCACTCTTTAGACCTCTTTACTGGTTCTCTCACCACCTTGGGATAAAGTGCTAATAATTTAATGTGGTAAGAGAGAGGCCTAAAATCCTCTGGTGAGCTGATACTCTCATGGTTTTCATCCCTGTCCTTATCACACTGTCTACTCTGTTCTCCCCACATCCTGCTCATCACCTACATTCTACCAAGGTGGTGCTGAGCTGATACCTATTCTTTTCATTTTTATTCCTCCTCCTAGATCTCTGTACATGCTGGTCCTTCAGCCTGGAAGAGCAATCATGCATTTGGAGGCCACAGAATATGGTACATGAGGAAGAGCACATGCTTTCGATTGAGCTAGACAAGTTTTGGGGGTTTTGTGTGTGTGTGTGTGTGTGTATATATATATATATATACATATATATATATATATGTATATATATATATGTATATATATATACACATATATATATGTATATTATACATATATATACATATATATGTATGTATATTATACATATATATACATACATATATATATATATATATACACACACACACACACACACACACACACATATATATATATATATTTTGGTCAGTCATGGGGGCTGAATTCTGGGCCTGGGCACTGTCCCTCAGCTCTTCAGCTGAAGGCTAGTGCCCTACCACTTGAGCCACAGCTCAAGCATAAGCTTTTTTCTGCTTATGTGGTGCTAAGGAATTGAACCCAGGGCCTCATGCATGCAAGGCAAGCACTCTACTACTGAGCCAACTTCCTAGCCCTTGTATATGTTTTTTGGTTTTGTTTTGTTTGTTTTTACTGTCTACCCATCCATCAATTCTTCTAGTAGACATTGGATCCAGCATTCTTATCCTATCTTCCTCTGAAATACATTCTACCTGACAACCTCCTTCCAGTCTTCATGCTGTATCTTAGGCATCAACTCCTCCAGAATACCTTTTTGCTAACACAAAGGCAATCTCTATGTTCTTTACATGTTGTATTGTGTCCTGAATTACTTAGAGCATAGCTGTTTCTCTCAGTCAACAAATACATATTGAGTGTCTCTTTTGTAAAGGACACTGTGCTCTACACTGACCATACTATAAATTCCTTGCTTACTTGCCTTCATTAGTAATAGATGGTATGGTTCCTGAGGGCTATGACAGTGTCCATTTCATGGTTGGCATTAGCTAACATTGGATTATGGTAGATTCTCAAAACTCTGGTAGAGCCTGGTTTTAAAAAGTTGTTTGTTGTCTGGTTGGTGGCCTGAATAGAAAGATGGCCAACTGTGGCTCTGGTTCTATGTCTTGTTGTTCTCCCTTGAACACTATGCTCTCCTGGGCTCAGAAAAGAGGCGACATCATGCTAGACTCTCTATTATCCAACCAGGAACACTAGGTGTTATCAATGAATGCAGGGCTAACTATCCCTGACCACTCTACTCATCACATTTTTTTCTGACAGAGTCTCAACTCTGAATAACCTTGTCCTTCTCTTTAGGAAATTACTCCCTGCCAAGTGGCTTTGAGTGGCATATATCTGAAAGATACAGCTCGCTTAGAAAGAGCTGAAACCCCTGATTTGAATTTACAGTCCAATCTGGATGTTGGTGACTCACATCTGTAATCCTAGCTACTCAGGAGGCTGAGATTTTAGGATTGAGGTTTGAAGCCAGCCCAAGCAGGAAAGTCTGTGAGAGGAGCAGGAAGTAGAACTGTAGTTCAGGTGGTAGAGGGTCAGCCAGTGTTGAGTAAAAATGCTAAGGGACAGTTTCTAGGCTCTGAGTTCAACCCCAGGACCTGCGTGAAAAAGAAAAAAGAAGGAAAAAAAAGAATTTAGCCATCCATCGAAGACATTGGGCTCCAGGTGTGGTAAACAGAAGCCCTTTTCAGCAGAAGAGCAGCAGGCTTTTCCTCCTCCTTTATTATGATGATTATTATTATTTTTGCGGTTCCCATGGAAACAACCAGAGCTAGAGAACAAAAAAGTCAAGGAGGTCAGAGTGATGAGACAGCCCCCATATGCTTAAGGAGATTGTGTGTGTGTGTGTGTATGTGTGTGTGTGTGTATGTGTGTGTGTGTGTGTGTGTGTTACCTGTGCATGTGCACATGCATGCATGCCTCTGTGTTTGTGTACCTGTGCATGTGCACATGCATGCATACCTCTGTGTGCATGTGTACCTGTGCATGTGCACATGCATGCATGCCTCTGTGTGTGTGTATGTATACTGGCACATGCACACTGTCCTTACTTTGTTCTCTAGCACATTGCTGGGTCAGGAGAAATTGTGATGTTTGTTCACGGCATTTGTTATAATCGGGCTCAACAAGGAGACAACTATCAGCTTTTCTCAATTAGGGAGTCTTTATAATGACAGCTCCATCAGATTAATAGCGGAGGAAGGGAAGGCAAAGACGGAGACATTAGGAATATGAGCCAGAGGAGTGTCAGGGGCAGTGGGGAGAAGATGATATAGCTTGTAACTAGAATGGATACTTCTAGCCCCTCTCATCTCATCAGAGTGGGTGCCTTTGGCTTGGTTTTGATAGGGTATGGTCCAGGAAGTAGCCTGCTAGCTTGAGAGTCCTGGAGGCGTCATTTGCTACTTTTTCTTGGGTCTCTCCCTGCCCCTTTCAATCTTTACCTCATACTGGGTTTAGAAGAAAAGACAGCCCATGGTAGTTCTCAGAGTAATTCCACAGCATGGAAGCTTCTTGAGCCCTCAAGAGAGGAGACTCATAGGAACCTTTCCAAGGACTTCTCCATTCATCATCTTCACTGTGGGATTGACAGGCTGCCTTCTCCAGGTTGATTTCAGCCCTATTGTTGAGGAAACACTAATGCCAACACTAGGTGCTTTTGTGTCTTGGTCACAAAAGAGCAAAGCCATAGACAGATCTGAAATCTGTGAGCAGGGAAGGAATTTGCTGCAATAGGGAGATGAGTAGAAAATGCAAAAGACTAGAAACAAAAAGGACATCCATGGAAAAGGCAGAGACCTTCCTACTTCGATCTATATTCTATCTTCAGTAGGGTGCTCTGGTGTCTGGAGAGCTGAGAACTTTGTTTCCAGCCTTGACCCAGATGGGCTCATGCTACTGGACTTCACCCAAACGCCAACATGTGCCACTCTCAGATTTCACACCAGCTGCGTAGTGACCCTAGAAATGCTTAGAATATCCTGCTAAGATATTAAGACGCAGCCAAGTTGAGTGTTTAAAGATGGCCCAGCTCAGAGCTCAGGGCTGGCCAGCTCTTTTCTACTGGCCAGGGACACTCACACCCAGAGACTCAGAGCTTTTATTTTATATTAAGCACTGTAACTGTTAAATTAATTGTAGCACTTACTTTTCCCTTTCATTCATGTTTTTAATTATATAAAGTGATTTCATTGTGATAAATCCATAAATGCATATATCTTTATTATCTAAGTAGTTATACAAAGGGGTTTCAATTCAACATGTCAGTGTATGAATACAATTTACTTTTTAAAACTGTATTGTCTTTAAGGAATTGTACAAAAAGGTTTCTGCTCAACATATCAGTGTCCACTCTTTGTTCCACTGTGCTCCTCCATCTCAGGTAACCTGATTCCATTTTCACACAGGTACACTGAGTATTATGACTGATTTGCTCGCTCTTCTTCTCTCCTCTCCCCATTTATCTGCCACTTCCTTTTGACTCTTCTCAAAACAACACATCTTCCAGATTCCTGGTATGTGTTTTGTTAGACTGTAAGTGACTAGGAATTACACTATTGGACTCCTCCGTTTCATATACCATAGTTTAGTCGATTTGGGGGGGCGGGTACTTGGGTATATCTGCATACAGGGTCATATGCAGCTATAATTAACTTTGATTGGATTCATCTCTTCCCATTTCTTGCCAATCATAGTACATACTACTTCTGTTACTAGTACAACAGGCAGAAAAGTAAGGTGTCTTTTCCTAACCCCCTAACCTACTACAGCTTTTTTCTCATAAAGTGATCATGCCCAAGTGACAGTCTCCCAGATGGAACAGGACTTCCTTTCCTCACTGCTGCTGTGAGTGACTTGTCCCACACTTCTTAGGCTTATTTGTCCCTTCAATGGTTCACTCCTACCTTTCTTGACCAGTGGCATTTAACTGTAAGAAGCAACTCAGTTACACATTATCAGAGTAACAGAGTGTGTTCTAATTGGCCGGGAATCGGTCTTGAAATGTCAAAGAAAGATTTATTTCCTAGTGCAGCCTCTCTAGGTGCTAATTTTGCTATAGGCTGCTGGAGAATGGTTCCCACTCACAATAGGCGAGAGTTCCTAATCAGAATCCAGGGCTGTAATTGGGTTGAAGGGATTTTAAATCATTAAAGTTGCATTTAGAAAGGGGACTAGAAATAGAACCCCAAGATTGAATGACTCACTTAGTATTTAATGAGAGAGTCATGGAGTATTACTTATAATATTCTCTTAATGACCTCACAAGCAATGTAACTCCACACTACCCCCTCCTCCTCCTGGCCTCCAGGGTCTATTCACAAGGCACAATTCTGCAGTCTCAGATCCACTGCTCTGGAGCAATTAATTACTGACCCATCAAGGAGCAATCGGGCTTTGCTCGGCCAGCAGAAGCACTGATTTCTTTTTCCTACTATCTTCTCACTCTTCATCTTCTCCTTGCCTCATGCCAGGGCCTGCCAGGAGGCAAGCGGACATTTACTAAGCCATAAATCACCATGCAGTTTTTGGAATGCCCAGCTTGTGAGAACAACAGGCTGACAAAGAGTGTTGTGGAGGGTCTAAAAGGCAGGGCATGAGAAAGTACATCTGGAGACTACAAGTGTCTACATGGTCAGTTTAGATCTTTAATAATGCATCTCTGTGTTGCTGGGCAAACACATTACAAGTCACCAGAACATTAAAGCAAATGAAGTAGAGGAAAGAATCTACCTCTGTGTCCTATATGTCAGTCCCTACCTATTTTGAGTTGTGAGACTTTGAGCATGTCAGTACCTGGCCCCTAAGTAGGTGTTAAAATGGTACTGTTAACAAGATCATGACCAAGGTGACGCAAAAAGTGATATGCAATGACAACTTTTATCCTGAAGTTCATTTCCAGGTAGGTTTGGAGAAGATGTCAATGTTTCCATAAACTGAATTATTCTGATGGGTTGTAGAGGGATTGCCTAAGGGCTTATGTTCTTGTTCAGAAACAGCCCAATGCTCTGGAGGGAGCAGGTGTGGAGTGTGTGTGTATGCTGATTATGTCTTCTCCTCCTGGGGACATACAGTTTGGAAATCTGATCTCTGTAGATCAAACTAGCTGAACCAGGACTGTAGTCCCTGGAGCCCACTGATCTGAGTCAGTTGTGCTTGGTGGTTGGCCTCACATCAAGCCAGCCTGCTGGGAACCCGTCTACCTGGTTGCATTGGTGGCCAGAATACCCGTGGGGGACAGTGCATCATATTCTAAATCATCAGGAAATGTCATATGCTCCATCCTGAGCCAGGACCTTAGAGAAATTACTTCTGTCATTTATAGTACTCAAACACACACGCACACACACACACACACACACACACACACACACACACAATATTTTTTTAATCTGAGTTATAATCCCTATTGCTTTGGCAGAACAATGAAGACACTGTAATGCATGAATGACTCTTCTATAGCCTTCCAGGTCAGGTCAATCTGGGAAAGGTCTCTATTTGAGAATGTCTGGGAATACAGAATCTGTGAAGGAAGTAGTGGCAACTTCAGAAATATCCAAGAAAAGAGTGAATAAATACATCACAAAAGTTTTTCTCTTTAAAATCTCTAGTCTTAACTGAGTGTCTGTGGCTCATCCTTGTAATTCTGGCTGAAATCGAAGGCTTCTCAAGGTAGATCTAAGGATACCTTGGTATCCAAGGTATCTATGGATACCAAGTCAGACCAACTGGACAAATCTGTGACACTTTATCTCCAGTTAATCAGAAAACATGTCAGAAATGGAGGTGTGAGTCAAGTGGTAGGGTACCAGCTTTGAGTTGAAAAGTTAAACAAAAGTACAAGATCCTGAGTTCAAGCCCCAGTACTGGCACAAAAACAAAAATGAAAGCAAAATGAAACAAAACACAAAACCTAACTAAATATAAATTCTAGTCCTATTTGCTAGGAGACTGATAAAGACCTTTCTCTGAAGGGAAAAGGGACTGGCATTTGTTGACTTTCTCCAAGAGGACAGATAATTGATAGGTCCTCCTGAAGAAATGAACTGTTCTACTAAGCCTATTTTTCAATTCTGTCAAACCACAATAGCAGCACAGGACTTGGTGTTTAACTAAAACTGTCTCTTTGCTTTTCTACATTTGCCCAATTAATGCAAATATGAATGTATGGCAAGTATTTTATTAAAATATTTGTTATTATTAATGTCTTTTAATTCCACTAGAAATGTGCCATAGCATCTTAACTATGGAAAGTTAAAAGAGTGAGAATATTCTTTAATTATGAGGTGTTGACTGATTTAAATTTAGTAACTGGGAAAACAACAGTAGTTCTCTTGGTAGTTTACCAGAAATTAAAAATGATAATGCCTGCTTCATACAAATCAAAGCCAAAACAATGTAACATTGTACATTAAAGAATATATTGTCCTTGATGCAATTAGCCTGTCCTCTCTAAACCATGATTAATTTATAATAAATCCAATAAATTCTTTAATGTATGAAGGAGGCCCATTCTTTTGAAAACTCCTACAGATAATCTTTTATGTGAAGAATCTTTTGCATTAGAGCAACTGGTTTTCTTTTTTTTTCTTTCTTTCTTTCTTTCTTTCTTTTGATTGAACCCAGGATTTCCATGTTCTAGGCAAGCTCTATCACTAGATCCATACCTCTAGTCTTTTTGTTTGTATTTTAACTCTGAAATAGGAAACTCGACCTCCAGACTTTTAATTTCATTGCCTATGCTGGCTTTAAACTCACAATCGTCCTGCATTGACTTCCCCGAGGAGCTTGCGCTCTGACCCTTCCAAGTACCTGTGGTTTTCCTTGTACTGAGGGTCACCTCTGTGCACTATGAACCAGATTATTAGAAAACCTCTTTCTGGTTACTGTGGTTACTTAGACAGATGGCACAGTTACTGAGACATCCACACATTTCAGTCGCTTCTAGATGGTAGTCCTATCCTGACTCTGCTACCATTGCTTTACTTATATCTTTTTTAGCCTTTAATTTCAATTCCAAGCATATCTGCCCACTGTCCCACTAAAAACCTATGAAGAAGTAGAAAATCAGCCCTTATAGTCTAACATGGCCTCTAAAGTACAGAGTTTGGTGAACCTAAATTACCTTTGGACAAATTCCACCAGCAATGCAGCCTTCATCCAGGGCTCATAGAGAGCATGCAAAAGACACCTTGATATTTATCCCTTTGTCTCCTCACCTAGGTTTACTTGCTCAGTGAACAACCTGTATTACTCAAACATGGCTTCCCTACTTTCCAGCAATCAGAGCTATTTTGATCATGACCATGGCACTGTCTAAGGAACCTGTTAAATATTCACATGAACATGATGTTCATGTTTAATCGGGAATGATAGTTTTGTCTTCTTTATAAAAGCAGCAAATCCCCAGAAGCTGGTCAGGAGCACCAGCTGTTTACTGCTGGAAGAAGCTGCTGCTTATCTCCTTGTAACCACCTGCCTCTCAGAGATCATGTCTTAATTAACTCAGTGTTATCAGAGCTGAAATTGTAGCAACACGGTGAAATCAAATTGTAAATGAGAGATACAAGGGAAAGAACTCTGCTGACCAGGGAATGGAGCATAGGAACTCTCCTGAGCAGCTTGAAGTTGGCTGCAGGCTGCCAGCTAGCACCTGCTGAGACTTAAAATAATACCATACACTGTTCCATTGGAAGGGAACCTAATGGTCTTCTGATCTAGTGCTGTTTTCATCTTAGAGTTCAGGAAACACAGCTTATTCTCCTAATATTACTGATATTTTCTCTTTCTTTTTTCTTTCTTTCTTTCTTTCATTTTTTGTGCATTTTTTTTATTGTAAAAATGTTGTACAGAGGAGTTACAGTTACATGAGCAAGGTAATAAGTACATTTCCTATTGAGTATTGCTATTTGCCTTATTTGTTTCATTTGAAAAAGTTTCCAGTTAATGATTACTACATGAATCACTACAAACTTACAATGTGGAGACAACAAAACATTGATTTGATCTCATTTCATTCCTCAAATTTAAAGTTAAGGATCAAAATACAAAGAGATGAGGTGACTTGCCAGAGAAATTGGCAATAGACAGTGCTCTTTGACTCCTTCTCAGGAGTTCTGAGCTCTACAATCTACAAACCCAGCTAACTCTAAGAAACAGGCCTTCTTGGGACCTTGCCACTTTTACATGTAACATGACTGAGCTCCTGTGTAGTACATGATATGTGCTTTTACATGATGGTTAGTAGTTTTCGATGGACACTGTGTGAAGTTCTGCATTTCTGTACAGAATCAGTAGGGAACGCCACACCAACTAGCAGTTCCGTACCTCACACAAGCCTTAATATCCTGTGTCCACTTCCTCCCTACTACCTCTCCATTCTTGTACCTTTGACCAATTTTGGTCCAGCTTGTTCTATTTCTTCTCAACTCTACCTCAGCTACTCTTTCTGAATCCCTGAACTTAAAATTCTAGACAAAATAATCACTACCATGGATACAATAATTACACATTTAAAAAAACAACAACTTGGGATTCCATGTCAAACATTTTAATTGTACTTGTCTATGACTTCATATTTTAAGTATATTGCAAGAAAATTTCCAAAGAAAGCCACCTGGTTAATAACTATACCCATTCTTCTCATCTGTGCCACTCTTGGAAGCAATCTATGCCCTAACCAGAGTTTGTTTAGAGCCTGGCTAAATATTGACTGGCATTGTTGGTCAAATATGTACTTGCTAGAGTGTTTCCAGGTAAAGATTGACTTAGAGGATGGTTAGCTAGCATCCACATGGACCTGGCCCTGGTAGAAAAATAATCATATTGTGGGACACAGAGGTCCACTAAGTATAGTAGATTCAGTTTGCATTATGTAAGCCACCAGAGTTGTACCCATTAATACACATTTCTGTGTATAAAATACTTGCAATTGCATGCTGTATTCTTAGGGAAAGATCTCTATTAACTTCGTTTTTTAAAAAAATATTTATTCATTTATTTCTTTTGGCATCTTGAGATAGTTGTTTGAAGTGGTTTCAATATGTCTGTCTGTGAGTATAATACTTTGTAATCAATGTCACCTCTTTCATCATTCCCTCCTATGTCTCCCAATTCTACTCAATCCTCTCCAACTACATAGTTCCATCATGGAGCGGGATTGCCATTAACTTCTTATGAACCCATTGCCTCCTTTCCTTCTTCCCTAAGCATGTGGCCACAAACTGATTGAGTGGCTATATTCAGAGAATCACAACTTCCTATAGCAAGCTGCTGTGTTGACTTGGTATAGCTGTGTTGTCTGCTGAGGGAATCCTCTCTTTTCTTTTCTTTGATTGCTACTCCCTCCACTTCCCTCACATACATATGCCGATACTGAGCTGTGTTGAGATGTGTGAGGTGAGCTATCAGCTGCGACTTAATGATGAGTATCACTGTCAGAATTTACAAAATGGAATTTCATCCGATAGCGAAGGTAGACTTCTGCATAGAAACTACAGAGGAGAGTGTGACAGCTTTTTCAATCCAGTTATCAAAGCTTTTGCAGTTCAAAGCAGATGAAACAATAATGTAATCTTAACACTGAATGCTCATTTGTATCTGAGTGCTTCGATACATAAAATGGCGGGGGAAATAAAAGCAGACCTGTTGTCTCCAATCTGCTAAATTTAATATCCAGGGTATTGACTGACAGCTTTTTATCACCATAATTAGTATGGATTGTTCCTGAGGCCATTGATCAATTTCCCTACCTCTATGGACTTGAGTTGCTGTTTTCTTCCTCTTCTGCCCCTCCACACTTTATTTTCTTATTGATCTGCTAGTTCTGGTCTACCACAGAGAGGCTGCTTGCATAGACAAAAGGAAACCCAGGGCAATGAGTGATGGCTGGGATCTACCCATGACATCATTTTTTCTCACCATGCTGACTGTATGACTTGAGTTTTGGCATAAGTGACTGTCTGTTTCCCTATCCTGTACCTTTGTCTGCTGTCACTCTCCTGGGCAGAACTGACACAGAGAGCCATGGAGCCACTGGTTTATCTAATAGATAAACACTTCTTTAATAACACCAGGCTCACTAAAGGAGTTTGAAGAGCCTCAAGGTCTCAGTGTTGTGCACATGTTTGTGTGTGCACGTAGATATGGCTTTATGTTCTGAATTACACAAGCCAGAAAACTAAGCCTTCATTTTGTATTTCTCACCTAGTCCTTCCACTTGGTATTGTCTCCCTCTCACCTTATCTCTGCCTTTATCACCAAGGATATAATTGTATTCTTCACTATCTCTTTTCTTAACAATGGCAGTGATTTATTAGCTCACCTCCCTTGCTTCTGGTCTTGCCTACCCCATTTCTAAATCCTGCCCATGATGTCAGACAGGTAGGTTTATATAAAATAAAAACTCTTATCACACTATCAGAGTGTTTCACATTTAAGCTCCTTGACATGGCATGGACCCGTATACCCTTTCCACCATCTCAACCCCAGTCCCCAACACTCCCTACTGGTATTTAACACTCCCCCAAAATGGAACTGCCTAAAGTCTCTGTCACTTACCACATGTCTCACACCTCTGTGTCTTTGCTCTTGTTAATTTTGTCTGTAATAGCTTTCTACTCTTTTTCTCCTTGACTGATCTTTCTCATCCCTCAGGAATTAGCTCTGATGGCATCTCTTTCTAGAAGCATTCTTTTAGCTTTCAGAGTACTCTGTGTCTTCCTTGTCTTACCTGAGATTTTAGGACGGTATGTTTCATTTGGGGGAATACTACATACTAGTGGGGGAACTCATTGGGGATAGGGCCTGTTTAGTTCTCTCTTTCTTATCCTCTTGTAAGACACAATGCAGGGCAAATAGATGACACCTTATACTGGAAGCAATTATCCCTGAGAATCAGTGGATCCCATCAGCTGAAGCTTCCTCTATGTCAAGCTGAATATGCTTGAGATATATACAATATGCTAGAGTGAAAAACCATATCACAAATCAAAGGTGCACAGTCTGACTTATTTGATATGCAAGTATGTGGAGAATAGATGGGAAAATGTCTCTTCTAGAGATATGGATACAGTTTGAGTGTGTCTCACAAAGGTTTATGTGTTGGAAGCTTGGTACCCAGCACAATAATGTTCAGAGATGGTAAAGTATCTAAGAGGTGGAGCCTAGTGGAAGCTGGTTAGGTCATTGGGGGTCATGCCCTTGAAAGGAATTTATGCAGGTCTCACAAAGTGAGTTAGTTCTTTCAAGAGTAAGTTATTATTTAATGAGTCCCCAAGCTAAATACTTGGCTCAGGCCTATAACCCTATCTATTCTAAAGGCTGAGATGTAAGGATCTCAGTTTGAAGCCAATCATGGCAGAACAAATCCTGGAGACTCTTATTTCCCATTAACCAACAAAAAGCCAAAAGTGGAGTTGTTCAAGTGGTAGAGAGACAGTCTTGAGTGGAAAAGCTAAGGGACAGTATCCAGGCCCTGAATTAAAGCCCCAATAGTGTCAATAAGTAAGTAAATAAATAAATAAATAAAAAGTGAGGCCACAGCACATACTTGGCAACCCTGCTGCTTTTCTTCCTTCTCCACAATCTCCCATCTTCCAGTTTCAGACTTTTAGCCTCCAAACTTGTAAGCTAAATAAACTTTCTTTTTGTTATAATTTGGTTTCCAGTGTTTTGCTTGAGCAATAGAAAGTGAACTGATACAGTTTCTTTCTCTAACTTTGAGGAATTCAGACATTATAGATTGGTTAGTATGGATGAGTGTTACAATCTATACACTAAAATAGCGTTGTCATGTTGGATAATGGACTTTAACTCTGCCTTATTTGTGGTAAGATCAGATCATCATTGTTCATTTCTTGAAGGACATTTCCTAAGCAAAGCAAGTGTCATACATTTCAGAAAGTCCTCACCCCCCCAAAGCCCCCACTGATGTGGCAGTCCCCATTCTCATGGCTGTGGGCAGCATGGAGCCTGTAATCCCACCTCCCTGGCACTACAGCTGCCTCCACACTTACAGGTTCTTGCATATATCATGCTTCGTCTCATGTCCAACCATTAAACCAAGTGCAACTCTCCTTCCAAACTGAGCACCGCAGAGCCAAATTGGCCAGTAAAGTCCACTTGTTCCTTGGGCCCCAGAGAGTCTATGGCATTGACAATGCCAATTGGCCCCATAGAAAAGCAGAAGTAATGCCAAGTTCTGCCCTCATCTCATCCCCTTTATGCCTTTTGAGGAACATCAGTGGCAGATGTTCCTAGAGGTGACCCCCAGATGCACAGACACACCAGCAACACTTCCTCCTCCCACAGCCTCTCTCTAGGCTTATATAAGACAGATTTGATAGGCTGATACCTATTGGCACATCTTCCCAACCAGATTGGCATCAGGCCCTTCTACTGTCTTTGGGGTCCACTGCAGCTTCAAGTAAAATGTACAGAAGCGATGAGATTGTGGCTGCACAGCCAATTTCTCCTTCACTTCTGTGCTGGCATTTCTAATCTTGGGCATTTTGTTGCTGTGGAACGCATCACTACAAATTGAGTCTCAAGCTTAGGAACTTTGATATTCGCAGGCATGTGAAAATGCCTTTCTGCTTTCTTACAGTAGTCTGGTTAATTTATTTGAGAGAAAAACTATTCCGTGAGCTTCAGATTGTAGTTTATTTCCTTCCTAATTCAGTTGTTTATAGCTGGTGGAGAGACTGGGAAACATGAAGGCAACGTTCAGTCTACTTGCTATCTTCTCTCCCTGAGCTTTCTGCAGTGTGTGCCTGCGTCTGGCTGTGACTTCTGTAGTCACATTTTGCCTAAGGGGTCTGTGGCTTGTCTGTACCTCTGACTGGCTGTAAATCTAGGCAAGACACCTAGTTTTTTGGAGACTTAATTTTTTTTACTTTCTTTGTGGGTCGGTGTGAGGGTTTATCGAGGTAACATAGGCAAAGCAGCCTAGCAAGGAGCAGGAGTTCACTACCTGTCCTTTACTGTTTCTTACTGTCCTGAAAATGATCTTCCTATAGGCAGACCCATATTTCACAGCATGTTTGAACTTCAAACAATCTATTCATAATGTATCTCTATGTATTGTTATAATATGCACATAGATATGTATGTTTTATAAATGTGAACATATTTGTTAAAATATTAACAGTGGACATCTGAATGAGAACATTATGGAATAATCAACTTCCATCATCCCATTTTCTTCCTTCCCTCTCTTCCTTCCTATTTATCTTTCATTCCTATTTCTTCTTCATTTTTCTTTCCTATAATGAACATTGAATAAAATACTGAAGATTAAGCAGGTATGGTGATTTGCACCCATAATTCTATTACAAGTTCAAGTACAGTCTTGTTTTACTGCCAGCCTAGCCCGTATAGGGAGCTCTTGATCTAAAAACACAAACCAAAGAATAATAATAATGAAAACCCAAAGGTTGTAAAGAAACTCAAACTTCTTTAGAAGTTATTTACTGGAAAGATAAATAAGGAGGGGAGCCTCAAAGTTCACAGGGAGAGCCCAGCTATGTCTGCTTTAACTGTGCCTCTCAACCTGTCACCATGAGTATAACTCATTCTGCCCAATCAGTTTTGCCCTAGCCAAGCTCAGTTTTGCATCAACTTCTTCTCAATGCTGACCTCCAAAGCTGTCAGGTCCTGATCTGAAATCAGAAGCCCAAACCCAGCTTAAGATGCAGCTCCATTCCCTGTAGCAGGGTCCCTTTTAATGAGGATGAACAGAGACTTTGAGCATAGAAAACTCTCATGGAAGTAAAGCACTGGTAAGTTCATGATAAATAAGTGTTCATTTTTAAATTTAAGACATAGGATCAGAACAAGAACCCATTTGTATCAAGCAGAAAAGAGAGCTATTCAAATCTATTAGGAGAAAAACAAGAAATCAAATGAGAGCAAGAACATAGGAATGAGAGGAACTGTAGGAAAAAGAGAGAATACACGGGAGGAAAGAATAAATGGAAGATTATCTGAAGGAAGGCAAAGGAGAATGGGTTCAAGGACCTCCGATATGGATTTTGTCCTGGGGAGTGATGGCAGACAGATGACTAATTGTCCTTAATTATCATGGTTGACCCTTCCAGGTTGGGGTTCCAAGCACTGCTCTGCTTGTCTGGCTAACACTACAGGTTTTTGTCATCACAGGACTTTGATGGGCAGGTCACCAAGTGCTGTGCCAGTTGCTTCATGTTAGAGATCACTGGCCTCAGGTCACTTCTACCCCACCCAGATTTCCCAGCTTTACCTGAAGATTCTTTCTAGATGATGGACTAGATTCATTCTAGAAGGCACCTCTTCATACCTCAAAGGGAGGTGGCCATAAAGCATCTTGCAGAATGCACACTACCCTGCTCGCAAACCCAGCCCTTGCTTTGCCAAGGGATCACAACATTGAGGCCATTGAAGCCTAATCTGGGATCATGTGCTCCATGGGTAAAAGGGTGAATGCTTGTCTGTAATAAGTCAGTGAAAAATGGTGAGGTTCAATTACTTACACGCTCCCTGAAGCTGAAACAATTGCCATTATCCCACATAACATTGCTTGACCTACATTTTCACTTGAAAGCCTTCAGCTAACAATTAGTTTGAATGTTGAGTTATAAATAAACACATTTATATTCCAGAAATGAAAAGGGGATAGGGAGTGATTCCTGAAACTTCTCCCCGCCCCTTCTCCTCTTCATTTTTTTTTTTTTTTTTTTGGCCTTTGGTGTGATAGTTCGTCTTAGTTTCTCTAAGGTGGTAATCACTGAAGATTCTATCTAGAGGGAATGGTTCTGTAGTAATGAGGCCACTGGGTTTTCTCTGGGAAAGGGGTAGTAACATCCGTGCCAGGGAGCTCTGAGCCATCTGGATTAGAAGGGTCAAACTATCCACTGGCAGCAATTAAGCAGCTCCATGTGGAGAAGCCACGTGACCACACCCAAAGAGCTGCCAAGAACAGGAGATTAGTAAACAAAAGTACCCACCAGAAGGTTTCCAGGTTGGCCACTTCTCTGGTCACTTGGCATTTACACAGCTTCCTCTCTCTCTGGTGTCCCATCTGTCTGCACCTACAGCTCACCTAGAAGAGCTTAAATAAACTCGAGCAGAGCTGAGTTCATTTAAAATGTTGAAAAAAAGGAAAAAGGAAGTCCAGAGCAGAGTGGACATCAAGGATAAATCTTAGGCATCCACAACATCCCACCCCGAATGCATCAGCCTCTAGGCTGCTGGTCATTTTTCAGAGATTCCTGGCACAAACCAAATGGACTGCTCTAGTGTAGTATTGATGCTTACTTCCCAGAGAGGGCCTGTGTGGTTCAGTTGGGTATACCCATAGTGCATTATGGAAGCATGTGCCTTGGTTATTTTAGTCCAGATCATCGTTCAGTTAGGATGATTTTTTTCCGAGTTCTTTTTTAAATCTAGAATCTTTTCTTTGGGAAAAATTCTGGAAAATAATGCAACACTCTTAGCTGTATGAGGCGATACATTCAGTGAGTATTTATTTGTCAGGTACTGTATCAGCTCCCATGAATGGACTATAGCCTGTTCTTTTGACCTGTGGGTGACAAGAAAGATAAACCAGATGATGGGACTGTAGATCACCTTCTACACCAAGTCATCTTCTGATTTCCAGTTGGGGTCCCTGTCATGTGGCATAAAAGCTAACTGTTCTCATGGTTCGATGGATTTATTTTTGTTTTATTTATTTATTTGTTGTTGTTTTTGTGCAGGTGCTGGGGCCCAAACTTAGAGTCTGGGTGCTGCCCTGAGCTTTTCTGCTCAAAGACAGTGCTTGACCACTTGAGGCACAACTTCTTTTCAGGCTTTTTTTGTAATTTATTAGAGATGCATCTCGGGGACATTCCTGGCCATTCTGGCTTCAAACTCCAATCCTCAGGTCTTAGCCTCCTGAGTGACAAGGATTATATGCATGAACCACTGGCATCCAGGCATTCCTGTCTCCTTTAATGAACCAATATAGACTGACAATTCAAGTAAAAGATGTGTCTCTGTATTTCTAAGCATGAATTAAAGGCAGCTTTGCTGTGCTGCAATGCATGATGGAACCATATAGGATATGTCTATTTTTCCTAGTTCTGTTAGTTTCTGTGACTGAACCTTCCTACTTTTCTTTTTCTTGTTTCTCTTAAGACCCTTGGTTCCTACATCTTGGATGTTGACATAAGAAAGATTCACACTCAAGTCTCTTTTTTTTGCCCTGTCTGTACATGCATACTTGAGGTCTCTTTTATTGACATTTTGATCTGACATACAACAGTGATTGGATGGACAGTGCTGTCCTAACATTATGGTTACATTTACTGTGCACTGAAGAGGTGACTCTAATAGGCCATTACAGATTCATGTGTAAAGTGGGATTCCTGATTTTTCTCTGAAACTCTCTCATTATGACTACTACATCTCAGCAAAGGACATCACCTTCCACACTGTTGCCCAGACCCAAATTAAAGAGTTCAAATTTTATTCATTTTTTATCTTCCCTTCCCAAATACCGTTTCCTTTCTTTTCTAATCCATCTGCAAGCTTCTAAAATATGTCCCCATCTCATATTTATTTATATCTGTACTTCTGCAACTTTTAATTCAATCAAACAGCTGCTATTACACTCTTGTCCAGATCAAAATGGAAAAGATGTTTTTTCGAAACAGAACCTATGCATAAACTTTCTTCCTGCTTGGGATCTTTCAGCCAAACTCTCCTACTTAAAGTCCAACCTTCCTTCCAACATGTCAGTGAGGCCTGTAAAATCCTGTCCCTCTTTCCTTGTGGCCCTCAGATTCCAAGATGCCCATGGTGGCACCACGTGGCCCCTTCGCACTGATTTCTGAGCAATTGGGGTACATTTCCACCACATTTCCTCTACTCTCAGAACATTGGCATTGTATTTTCTTTGCTGTTCCTAAATCTTAGTTGGCTGCCTTCTGTCTGCTACTTAGCAGTGAGGAACAATGGCCCTTAAAATGGTCTTCCTTAAAGACATGACCAACACCCCTGCTCGCTTGCTCTCTCTCTCTCTGTCTCTCTCTGTGTCTCTCTGTCTCTGTCTCTCTGTCTCTGTCTCTCTGTCTCTCTCTCTCTCACACACACACATACACACACAGCTCAGTTCTGTCATCATTTTCTAAATCTATGTGTAGTCTTTGAAGCACTTACTGCCCTTTAAAGTAAACATGTCAAAATAAACCTTTAGTTTGTGTCTTCCTTTTCTGACTAGCATACTACCTCCAGATAGGTGACCTTGTGTGTGTGTGTGTGTGTGTGTGTATGTGTGTGTGTGTGGCAAGGGCCTGGTACAAATGAGTGTAACTGAATACACATGGGATGGAAAATCACCTACTCCTTTAGTATTCCTGGCAACAACAAACCGTAAAAAAAATGTATCCTCCCTGAGATTTCCACAGGATTTGTCCCTGTCAAGGAAATAGCATCTCTGGACAGCTGGGTGGTCACATGGCTGTCATATGATCAAGTGACATTAGGCATGCATTCAATTTATCCTTATACTACTTATGCCAGGTAGTAAAGGAAAGTAATGCTTTTCCCTTTTTGTCTAAATGGCTTCTCTGCAAATGTTTTCACTCATATTCATGTTGGAAATTGTGTAACAAATCATCTCAAGAAGTATGAATGTTTAGTATTTTTATTGTTTTATTTAGAAATTAACTTTAAGACATACCATTATTTCTAGATATATTGTCAAGATTTAAATGAATAAACATGGTTACTTCTTGCACTTTTCTAGGCACATAAAATATATTCTTTTGTCATCTTCCTTAAGAATAAATCTAGGCCATGAATCATTTCTGTTGTAAGAGTGGCAAAAATGTGGTTTACAATTTAATCGTTGTTGGAAGCATGATAATTTAGTCTCCTTACAAGGCCTAGGGCGGGAAGGTACTACCCAGATCTGTGCAGGTGTTTTCGTGTGAGTACCAGGTCCAGCTTCAATTCCTGAAGACCTTTGTTGTGTAAAGCAGGGATCCTTTCAGGAGAATTGGTGTAAGTTTAATAAGCAGTCCTTCTGAAAAGAGTTGTAGATGTCTCACACATGAAGGAATACGAAGCACTGGATTTCAGATTTATTCCTCTAAATGACTTCCTATCTAATTTTTCCAGTAGGGGAAATAGAATTCATGGTTTTCAACCAGACACTGCCACCTGGGTATAGACTTTCTTCCTAACAGTGACTGGTAATAAAGATGTTTACTCTAAGTTCATGTGTTCTGGTGTGGTTATCAGTGATTTCTGCTTGAGGCAGAAGGAAACTAGTTTGTTTTCAACATAGGCATTTTGGCTAGAGAAGAGGAAAATTGTGCTTTTCCCAATGGAGAGTAGAGATGACTCAGAATATAAGTAGCTTCTCTACAACAAAAGGTCACTGGTTCCTCCTCATGTTTCCATCTCCAATTGTCCTACAAGAAGGCCAAGCTGTGTTTTTCATGCCATTATTTCTCATCAAGCAATGCAAAGCCTTCTTTATGTGGGGGCCACCCAGTCTGTGCGTGACGCAGGCTGACACACTGCTATGCAGCTTGGTGCATTTTGAACAGACCGCAGATAAAGCAGCCTGCATCATTTGCCCTATGCACTATAAAGCATTGGTTGTTAAATGAAAGGAACCAGTGTCCCTAACATTTAGCCTAGTTCAACATCTTGAAACTATGTTGTACTGGAGGGTATGGCAAACCTCTTAGGGGAACAATAGCAGAAGAAGAATGGAAAAGAAAAGAAGAAGGACATTTTCAGAAGCCATTCACTTAGTAAATAATGCTATTTCTTAGAAAAGCTCTTGTGTTTCTCTGAATTGATAGAAAATGATGCAGTCATTGTCAGGGGGATGGTAGGGAGGTCGATTGCCCTCCACTGGGAGGGCATGTGCTGCTAAAGATTACGGGCCACACAGAACCTTCCAAAATACAATGCCTCTTTCCATTACATAAGGCATCCTAGTTTTTTAATCATAACATCCTTAGACTCCCAGGGCAAGATGAGCACGTGCACGCCTGTGGTGGTCTAATGATTCCTGAGATTGTTCCCTTCTATGCCACATACAATTTATATGACAAGCGTCTCCTAGTTCAGGGGAACGGATAGCAAACAACCCATCTCTGGCCTTCAGTTCAGGCTTGCTTTGGATGAAATCAATAGCAACTTGGTTTCTTATTTTTAAAGATTACAGAGATAATCTTCTTTGGTCACAGTTGAGGGAAAAGCCCAAAAGGGGGTCTGGTTGCCTCCAGAAAAGCATTGGAAGACACTTGAGATCCTGCTGGGCCTACTGGACCATCTTTTACCATTTTAGACAGAAGGCAAGGTTACCCCGGTGAGACTTTGGCAGCAGTAAGTCACAGCCCTTCTTCCCATTCTCGTTCAGGGCTGGGCCCATTCTTGTGTGTGTGTGTGTGTGTGTCTGTGTCTGTGTCTGTGTCTGTGTCTGTGTGTCTGTGTTGGATAGTATGCAAACTGCCTCAGTGCTCTGATAAGTTCTGGATAAGAACTCTGTTTTCTGTTGTTGCTGTTGTCATGTGCTTTGTCCATGCAGCCTAGTTCTGGCACTATAAGCCACTGCACCTGGGTGGCTGGGAAGGTCTTCACCCAGTGACTTGCTTTTTTAAATAACTTTGGAATCATAACACCATGATTGTAATAAATGCCGTTGTGATTTGCATTTAAATAGTATTTTCATCCAGAGATCACAAGGGGGAGAGCTATCTTAACTCAGTATCCTGACCTAAATCCTCTTCATCTGAATTCCAGGTTGTGTACACCAAGCACATTTTTTTTTCTCCCTGGCTCATGCAGTTCTGTGTGCCCAATGGATCAAAACCTAGGTCTGCTGGCATCCCAGCATTCCAGGCCCAGCAGCTGGGGTGGGGGTGGGGGGAGTATTAACTCCCATGCCTCACACTTGTGCACTGTACATCAACTCTTGGGCCGGTGAGCTTAAATTGCAGCGTGCTGGCCCTGACTGTGATGAGAGATGTGGAATCTTGGTGAGGAACCCCACTCTCATGCTTGACACAAAGGCCATTAGCACAATCCTCTTTAGGTTGTCAGTGAATCCAGTTGGGTGTGCGCTGGCAGTGTGGACCTCTAGAGTTCTCTAAATAGTCGCATTCTAAGTATAGAGTTACCTCAGAAGAGTGCTATCCATTTTTTCAGTTCATTGTCAAAGCACAGGGAGGAATGAAGAAATTAAGAAGTGTCAGAAATCAGTGCTGTCAGACAGCACAGGAACCCAAAAAGAAAAGCAGGTCCAAAGCTAGAGCCTCGCTGAAGGCAGCTCCATCCTGATGAGTTATTTCATCTCCTGTGGCAGCCTTTTCTCACGGCCTTCAGTCTTGTTATGTTATTCTTCCAGATCTTTGTAAGGATTTAATTTCATACTGCTCAGTTGAACTTACTTCATCATCAACACATTTCTTTTGGTCCTGTGGATTCTTTAAATGGCCTTCTTTTAAAGCTGTGTTTCAGACACAAGCTTTTGTTTAAAAAAAAATAAAAGAGGTGTAAATATGGAATGTTACTGAAAAAGTCTTATCTTGCTTTCCACATGACACCTGAAAGTGTGTTTAAAATAAAGAGCAAGTGTTGTCGCAGGCCTGTGTCAAGACAGTGGGCTTCCTGTAGTGAGAGATGGAGACTGCTTTGAAAACATTTCTGTCCTACTGCCCTCACTTCCTCCTTTGTCATATGATCTACTAGGATTGGACAGAAGGTGGGCCAGGGCAGATGATTGTTTTGTTGCTTTGTTTGGTTGTCACTATCACCTTTCCTTGGAACGCCATATTCCTCAAGAAATGGCATTCCTCTCAGAAAAAGCCTGCTTGGGCTGGGGTGCAGCTCACAGGTAGAGTGCTTCCCCAGCATGCAGGAGGCCTCAGGTTCTATCTCCAGTACCACAAAAGTTAATCAACAAAAACAGCACAGCTTTCCCTTCTTCACAGCCAAGCTTTCTTTTCCATCCATTTACATATCGCTCTGCATTTTCAAGTGACACGTTCACAGTAATGTGGGACAGGGAAGAATGTGGGAAATTAATCTTTGCTCTTTAAACTCTGAAGTGGAATAATATTTGGTTTCTGGGGTAAAGGATCTTGAAGATCATCCAGTTTGGCCTCCTTTAGATTAAGAAACCTACATTCAGAAAAGTGGTTTGACTCTTCCAGTGATTAGGGGCAGTCGCCTAATTGAAAAGTAACCCATGACATGTTCTGAATGCTTTTTGCTTCATTTGTGTATTTAATAGTTATCGACTATAGCATTTGAAACCTTGAATCATTTTGCCCTGTAGTTAAAAGGCAAGGATAAGATTTTTACAAATTCAGATTTTTAAACTCTGAATACTATTATATGTATATGCCTAGCTTAAATTTTCTTTATCTACTCATCTCTTGAAGATGAGTATAAGTTGTTTCCGTCTTGCAGCTGTTGTGAGTAGAGCTCCAGTGTGCATGGGGTGCATATAGCTGTTAGAGATACTCTCTACTTGACTCTGTGCTGGGGAATAGGGTTACTGGAGTCTATGGCAGCCATTTATGACAACAGGGAGGAACCAGAAGGTATTTTGCCAAGTGAAATAAGGCAGATAGAGAAAGATAAATACTGCATGATCTCGCTTATATGCAGAAACTAAAACAGTCAAAAGCAAAGAGCAGCATATTGGTTTATAGTGGCAATGGGAACTGGAAGATGTTGGTCAAGGCTATAGAGTTTCACTCACACAATAGAGTTCTGGAGATCTAATGTGCTATCGCGTGGCTGTAATAGCTAAAGATACTGTTTTGTATTGTACAGATTTGCTGAAATTTGCTGAGAGTAGAACTTGTGTTCTTACAACAAAGGGAAAAAAAGGAAATGGTAACTAGGGGAGGTGATGGACACGTTAATTAGCTTGATTGTAGTGATCATTTCACAAGGTATACGTATATCAAAACACCATATTGTACATCTTAAGTATATATAATTTTTATTTGCCAATTATGCCTCAATAAGGCTGAAAAAAATAAAAGCTTGACATTACACAGAAAAAAAGAACCACTAAAGATAGGCATATATTTTCCTGTCAGGTAGGCATTTCTGAACAAAAAGAACAGTTCTTTTTATATGAAGAGGTACAGCCATCTGTCTGGACTCAGGGACTCTGCCATCATCATTCACTGTGTCCCACATCAACAGCCTAGAGAAACAGTGCTGGACTCAAGGTCCTTCAGAGGAGCCATGACTTGGTGTTTCTGTGACCACTTGCCCTTGTTGCTTTCTTAATTTACAAAATAATGATGAAGTCTCTTCCCTCATTGACGCACTCAATCCTTACAGGTGTCTTGAAATGCAGATATTTTCAAATGTTGCACCACAAAGCCTATTGAGCTTAGCTCTTTTGCTACCTCTAAATCAGAAAGACCCTTTCTCTATTGGGGCAGAGTACAAACAGGCGAAGCAACCCAAACAGACCTATAAACATGCTAATTAATCTTCCTCTTATCAGACTTTGGTTACTATAGCTAGTTTTTTTTGTTTTTTGTTTTTCTGTACAAGACAAAGACTATCTGACACTTTATGCTAATTGGCAGGCACCTTATCCCCTAAGCCATGCCTCCATACCCATACAGCTTGTATTAATTCCCCTTACGCCTAGGTACCTGCATCAGCCAGAAGCCACTCTTAAGCATTTCAGTAGACAGCTTTGGTTACACTTGTAATTGATAGTTAGTAAACAATGAGGAAAATGGTGATGCAAACGAGACACTAAATAGCAAACCCACTAAGATACTCTCCTAGGATGCTAGATATACCTGTGAGGTTGAAGCCATAGATAAAGAACCACAGTTTTGAGCACAGGAGCAGTTCCAGACCAGGTGGGATCAGGTAAAACAAGAATAGAGGCACAGGGAGAACAAAGTCACTGCCATAGATCATTCCCAATGAGATGTGTGTGGGTAGATAAGGTGACATCTTCACTTGATCCTCCACTAACCAAACTGATGTTAAAACTAGAGGACAAAGAATTTAGAATGTGATTCTCTGCATTCAAAGAAAGACCTAGAAGAGCCATAAATGAACAAGAATACAGTTACTTGTAAGAGTATGTAACTTTTCTGTACTCTCACAGAATTTCTTTTTCCTTCTTTCTTTCTTCTTTCTTTCTTTCTTTCTTTCTTTCTTTCTTTCTTTCTTTCTTTCTTTCTTTCTTTCTTTCTTTCTTTCTTTCTTTCTTTCTCCTGTATATGTGTGTTTGTGTGTGTGTGTGTGTGTGTATGTGTGTGTGTGTGTGTGTGTGTGTGTGTGTGTGTGTGTGTGCACGCATGCACGCTGTTCCTGGGGCTTTTGTGTAATGGTATGAAATCAGGGCTTCAGCGCTGTCCCTGAGATTCTTTTTCTCAAGGCTAGGACTTTACCACTTGAGCCACAGCATCACTTCTGGCTTAAGTAGTTTATTGGGGATAAGAGTCTCACAGACTTTCCTGCCTGGGCTGGCTTCAAACCTGGGATCCTCAGATCTCAGCCTCCTGAGTAGCTAGGCTTACAAGTGTGAGCCATCAGTACCCAGCTCTCACAAAATACTGAATTTACTGCCCTCATCATAATCCCACACTATGTCCTCAGTGTCATAAGGCAGTGGGGATCACTTGCACGTAAGGTTTAGCTCTGTACCTCCAGTATCTAACACAGTGCCTGGCACAGAAAGGGAAATAGGAAATTCTTTTCTTTAATAATATACTGATGAGTATGATCATACAATATAATGATGAATATGAGCGCTGCCTAAAACAGAAAGCAGACTTTTCTTCACATATCTTGGACAATTGGTCTTCTCTCACATGCCACCCTCATTTGTATACTTGAAAGGAGGGCACAGAATCACAACAATATGAATGAAGGAAGTATAGGTTTAGGAAAGGAGGAAATGGGTGGTAAGGAGCCCAGGCTGGAAGAGAGTAAGAGGAAAAGGGCCAATGGAGGACAGTAAAGAGTTTATGCTTGCCTAGCATGCACGAGGTCATAGGTTCAATCTCTAGTTCAGTGACAACAACAAAAAGGAAAAGCCTTAGCAGCCTCCACCAAAGTCATTGAAGGCCAATTTTTTTTTCCAATGGCTCACATTCATTTTTAATACTGCATTAGAGAATTTTTTATTAGAAACCCTGAGTGGTCTTTGGAAACGATTGTCTTTTGTTGTTTCTGTGTTGTTTGTATTGCAGCTACATTCTACCAGTCAAGTTAAGCCTCTAGCAATGCAAATGGTGTTCAGTCTTGCCACATGGGGACAAATGGCATAAGGGAAAGCTTTCCATAAGGGGAAAAACAATCTTTTGTTCTTCCTGTTGTTGGTTGAAATAGAAAATGTTAGAAAGGTATGTCAGTTTTCAGCATGTTGTTGAAATGCGGCCCCTTCTCCCAGGCTCATGTGCCTTTCTATTTGACTCATTGGCCTAGTTCACATACTTCTCCTGAGCTAAGTCTCTACTTGTGACTAGAAGGACACATCACTACTCTCAGATATGTAGAAGTATAATTTAGCAAAGGGCTTTTGAAGTACCTCCTATCAGCATACCAACATTTATATGTGAGCACTAACAAAATAGACCTACCAGGCACACTGATCCCTCTCAGGAAACAAAGATAGTGGACTCCAATCAGCTGGGTCAATGTGATATAATAATAGAAAGACCATTCCACCATTCACTCTACTGGCCCAACTACCTCTTGTCATGTCTCTATTGTTCTGCATTGTAATTACCAAAGGATTGTTTAGTTTATTTTTTTTCTTTGTATAAGTTCCATGAAGGCAGGGAATTTTCACAGATAGATAGATAGATACATACATACATAAAACAGGCATATAAAGAGAATCAATTGATAAGCATTGTACAGAGTAATAAGCATCATGAAGTTGTGTTCTACTTCGAACAAGACTTAGCTAATAGGCCAACAGTGTACACACACACATCTATCTATCTATCTATCTATCTATCTATCTATCTATCTATCTATCTATCTATCTATCTATCTATCTATCTATCTATCTATCTTTTCACCTCTCTCTACACCTCCCCATACCAACTTCAAACCAGAGCAATTTGGACTGCTTTGGATCCAACAAGTCTGGACCATCTTGAATGAAATCAATGTTGTCACTCTCATCTGCCTACTTCTGTATCATCAAAGATTAACTGCAATATACTCTAAAATATATTTATATGGTATCCTTATAATAGTTTAAGGTTTTTTGTAGTCTCATAGCAGCTTCTGCCATGAATTTCTTTAAATGCATTAACTCAGCAGACAATCTTTTTGTTGCTTAACCTCTGTGATTCTGAAACTCAGAAGACCAACTGATTGCAAAGTCTTTTGAGTATTATTAATTGCTAGTGGCTCAGATCAATGCACAAGGTTTTGAATAAAAATTATTCCCTCCTTAGGTAAATGGCTGAAAATACAATATATAGTGATCAACCATTTGAGAGTGTTGAGCCTAGCCTGAGACTGAGAAAGGCTGGAACTTGGCATTGTTTTTTGCTGGGCAGATGGTAGAGAATGAATTTGACTTTGCAAGGAACACAAAGCAAGGTGGAGGTGTTAAGATATTTTCATTGCAGCCGCCCACTACTTGAATGGCATAGAAAAAACAGAAGCCCCCGGAACTTAAGCTTCCTTACCAACTACAGCTATTGGCGCTTGTGGAGAAAGCTGATCTGTCCTTATTTCACCATGGGAAAACTTCCATCCCAGGGAGCCTCAGGGAGAGCACCAGGAATAGATGAGGGCCCACCAACGAACAGAATGATGAAGTGGCCCTTTAAATATAAATCTCTGGAGCCCCCAAACCTGGTAGATGTTCCCTTAAGTATTCAAATGAGATTGCAGCATCAGATTGGTATGCATTAGGCTGGTTTCAATGAAAATTAACATGTAATTGCTTCAAATGAAGTAAGTGAGGAGGTAATCTGTTCTTAAATTGGATTCCCAGGATTTTGTGGTACCATAATGCAGCTGTGAAATGAAATATATTTTAAGGATGATGTCCTCAAGGGGGTGAAGGAGCTGGCAGGAGGGGGGGCATAGAGATGCAGAGATAGTATATAGTAGATGCTTCTCTCTCTCCAGCCTGATGCATTCTTCTTCAGTCTCATTCTTCAACTGCTGATGCACAGAAAGACATGTTTCTTTCCATGGCTGGCTCCCATTCTCTCTCTCTCAGTCTCTCACAGTTATCAGTTGCTTTCTTCAGCTGCTTATTATATCTGGAGCTGATTTGCAGAGACTGTGGCTCTCAAGAGCCAGAGATTTGAGGCTGGATTTACAGGCAGAAGATGTTCATTCTGCATATGGTGTCTACCAAGACCATCCACTAGTGAGGGGTATACCAGACTTGGGCATGCTTTCCCAAGCACACTACACAGTGGCATAAAACCATTACTTCTTGTAATCCTTATAACTGAAAATGGGGACATGGGTGTTTGACCTCATGACCGGCCCTTTTAATATCAAAGATTGGGCACTGGAACAGCGGCTACAGCAGCCAATTTCATTACCACCATTGCTTCCAAAGCCTGGGTTCAGCCAGACCAAGGCCCCCTACTAGCAGCAATGATATGGTCTGTGAAGTCTGAAGATGAGCCTGGGAATAATTAACCTTCAAACCCTTCAATCAAGATGGGAAACAGCTAGGTGAGGAGTCAGTGCAGGTTAATGCATTAAATTGTTTGCCTTTGCCATCCTGAGTTAAAATGGGACTTTCCAGGCACACTGGAAGTGAGTTGGCAAGCTGTAGTCCAGTGCATCATCTTCTCCCCACCCCCTCCCATATACATTCATACACAAAGAGCCATCATTGATAGGCTCAGGGTTCTTGACACCAAGGTCACAGAAAGGAAGTGCTGTTAAAAAAACTGGATCACCTAGCTATCCATAGATATGTCATATGAAGTTTCAAATGGCTGATCGATGCTTCAAGTTTACATGACTCCACCCAGGAGCTAGAATCAGAATATTTGGTTGCCAGCGCATTCTCTCAGGATGTGACACAGAATTATAATCTGCTAGGATATATGCCTCCATAAAGGAGCCCCCAATCAATACTATAGAATGGAGAAATTAATGGAACAATGAGACCCTGTGTATTTGCTATTGTGCCTCTAATCAGGCCCTAAGATGAGCTCTACTTGCCTTATTCCTAGTCACAAATTTGGTTTTACTGCTCAGTGGTGGCTGACTTAAAAAAATCTCTCTTTGTTTCTCCTGTTTATGTTGCTATTTTCTTTATGTGCATGCTGAACAGCTCTGATGTTAAAAACTGATCAGAGATAATGGTGTCATCAAATGTAGGTTTGTTTGTGAAGCCCACCTCAGTACATGAGGATAAGAAGTCTTTCGGAGCAAGAACAGTGCTTTTATTCTCCCTGCTTAGGGACTTGAACATTCAAAGAAGATAAAAAGGAAGAGAGTAAACAAGAAGAAATGGCAAAACCTGGATCACCTGACCAACATTAGGTTTCCCTCAGGTCAATGGACTAAGAGTCTTAGGGTCTTGGATAGTGACTTTTAATTCTTTTTGTTGTTGTTTTCTTTTGGTCAGTCGCTGGGCTTGAACTCTGGGCCTGGACACTGACCCAGAGTTCTTCAGCTCAAGGCAAGCACTCTATCACTTGAGCCACAGCGCCACTTCTGGTTTTCTGGGGGCTAATTGGAGATAAGAGTCTCAAGGACTTTCCTGCCAGGGCTGGCTTTGAACTGAAATCCTCAGATCTCAGCCTCCTAAGTAGCTAGGATAACAGGCACGAGCCACCAGTATCTGGCCATGATTTTTAATTCTTAACATGGTTAGAGCCTCAAGGTTTTGGAGAAGCTCCTACACAGGGTCTTTTTTGGGGGAAACAAAAGAGACAAGATTACCTGCAATAATGTAATTTTTTGACCCCTCCTATGTGGTCCAGGCTTTTGTTTGATTACTTGTGAAGATATAATATCAATACAAAATGAGATAAATCATCTATGTTGGGGATTTCTGTATCTGATAGTAGGTAGAATACAGTATCTGCTTATAAGTGAGTTTTGTTCTGTAAAGATCTACAGACATTGGTGATCTGGGAGCACCAGTGAAAGTCATGTAAATAGCAGCAAAAGAGAATGTGGCATGCTTTCCTTGACCATCCCCAGATGAGGGCTCTTTCAGTTTACTTCATAACCCATCTCCCTCTGATAGAATCTAAATGGGATCTTGTAAGCTGATTTATACCAGAAGAGGCCAGAGAGAAGTCCACTGGTCGACTGTGTGTGTGTGTGTGTGTGTGTGTGTGTGTGTGTGTGTGTGTGTGTGTGTGTGTGTGTGTGTCTGTGTGTCTGTGGGGGAGGTATACATTCATTATGTCTTTTTGATGATCTGACATCTGGCATTAATCACATCAATGCTCTTCTCCATCAAATCTGCCCAACAGTCACTTTACCATGTTCGTATTTAACTCTCCAAAAGTCCACAATGTTCACGGGAGAAAACTAGAAAAGGCCAGTGACTTTAGTCCCATTTTAGGGATAGAGACAGAAGGGTCTCACTGCCTGGGCCCAAGGATGTGCAATCCATCTTAATCACTAAACTTGTCTCATGCAATGACCTCCATAAGCCCTTCTCCCCAAGACCTCATTTGCTTTGAATGTAAAATCAGGGTCAGGGTGTTAATTTCCTGCTCTTCAAATGCAAACCAACCATCAGAGTTCAAGTATACAAAGTAAAAACATAAATCAGAATGCATAAAGTTGTAGCAACAGTGGATATTAGAGTCTAACATGAAATTTAGAAGAAAAAATAGTAAGAGTCATGTTGTAAGAGGCCTAGGGTCAGCATATGCATGATGGAATGCAGGAGATGAGGAACTAAATGGAAAATGCCCCGACTCCATTTATTTAAGTAAAAGGACTGTACAGTAAGAGAAAATGTAAGTGAAAAGCTGATCCATTACAGAAACCAGTTCCCAGCTCCATTCTTGCAGACCTCCCTTTGACCTATACGATCTCTTTCTATTTCTTTCTTAAATTCTACCTTGGAGGCCTTAATTCTCATTTTATTTTTCATTCCTATGTGTAATCTCTGTCCTTATACAGAGCTATGTCCCTCAGTTCCAATCAGCAGACCACCCCTTCTGTTCATCGCCCGCCTCTGTCTCTCTAATGAGCCTAGACTGACAATTTTGCCAATAGTTTTCATACATAATAACTTAAGTGCATCACTTTGCTACAAACATGTTATCATTAGAGTTCAATTCTTCTGCTCCTAGCCTTTGTGCCTGGTAAATATATTCCTTTGACGCGTGTTTTGGAAGATGGCTTCGTTTTATGCATGTGCCATTAGTGCCAATTTCACAAAGCAGAAACACAAATTACCTGCATTCTCCAGGCATATCTAATAACCTAGATACCATTGGGCTGGCATTCAATGGAGCCTCCGCCTCTATACAGGAAACTGAAAGGGGAACACCTAAACTGCCTATTAATTTGAAATGTAGGTAAAGGGCTGTAGGCGCTGAATAGCTTATTTATGGAAGCTACGGCAGAGCATTGTGCTGTGAGCTATGCACTTGGCACATGCGCTCGCTCAGAACAGACAGCTATTGCTCATCTCTTTGGGGGAGAGGTGAGGTTTGGGAGTTTATGACCTGCCAAGGCTCCAAAGCCAGGCACACAACACATTAGTATTAAAGTTGATTCCTGCTGGAAAAAAGGACCGGAAATAAACAAAGGGAGAAGTCAAATAGGGGTACAGTCTGGTGCATGAGACACCTGGAAAGCAGATGTGGATTCTCCACTGGAGTGTTTCCATAAAGATTCTCTTCCCACTGCTTTGTTCTGGCAACTCTCTACTCAGCAAATCGGCCTCCCTTGGGGCTGTCAAGTCAAATCAACAGGGTTTTCCTAGGAACAAATAGTTATAACAAAGAGCTGAAGCTCTGCATCTCTGCCCATCTCACGAGTTTGTTGAGTCCTGTATGTGTCTTGTCTTTGGGATAAGGGGGAGGGAGAGGTGGGCTGTCTCTGTAAATGAACTGACCCTTGTGTCCTGGGAGCCGTTCCTTTGCCTCCCTCATCTCAGCTGTGGCTCAGCAGCCAGTGCAGCGTTGGAAAGGGACAACACGGAGTTGTACATGAATCCTCAACAGCTGCAGACTTTTCATACCAGCTTCATGTGGGAATACCAGGACCACCAGAACTTGGTTTTGTGGTTGTTGTTTGTTTGTTTTTAATCTTTTTTTCTGACTCAGTCTCGTGAGCTCCTGAGTTGGTGTTTCTTTAAGAATGACTTACCCTGTCCAGAATTTCTCACAGTGCTCCTTAGATGTAGATTTCTGTTCCTCCCTTGTCTTTCTTTCTCTCATATATGCATACACACACACACACACACACACACACACACACACACACAGAATAAGGACATACCGATAGGGAGCCCAAGAACCACAGAGGTGGAAAAGCCTATCTTATTTTTCCCCTTCTCCCTTTTAGGAATATTTCCTTCCCTTCTTTCCTTCCTTCCTTGCTTCCTTCCTTGCTTGCTTCCTTCCTCCATTCCTTCGTTCCTTCCTTCCTGCCTGCCTGCCTGCCTTCCTTCTTTCCTGCCTGCCTGCCTGCCTTCCCCCCTTCTTTCCTTCTCCTCTGCTTTTCTCTTTTTGTCCTCTGTATTGTCAGATCAGCCTCACTCCTTCCTGATCTCAACTCCCTGCTCTGCTGCTTTCTGTCTGTCTTTTCTCTCATTTGTAACGAGAAGGCTCCACTGCAAGAGGGTCATTGCCATATATCACGGGGGGATCGGCATGAGGGCCACAATGACAAGGAAAGCTGTCATCAAATTTTACAGCTTCATATAAAATGCGCTGTCCATGGCAAGGACAGAGAAGGTAGCAAAGGAGAGCATAGGGGCGGCTTGGAGGAAGGGGTACACTGAAGGCAGGCTATATAGGGTGGAAGGAAGGTAAATATGCATGCTTCTCACGTGACGGTGCTTACAAAGACAAATCTGCTGTCTTTTATAAACTTCCCAGCATGTCACTGGAAACTTCCTCACCAAGAGATGTAACAGTTGCTAGCAACACCAGTGATGGTGGTGGTTAGTCTGGGTGGTCTACTGAATAGACAAGGAGAAGCTGACCAAGGACAATAACATTCACTTGACCTGTAGCCATTCTTCTTATCATAGAGGAGAGGCAGGAACTGTCCTGACTCTGGTCCTGCCCATCAAAAACACTGTCTGCACATCAGGCAGTCAATCAACAGGTGCCTGCCATGACAATAGTTAACCTTATCCTCTCCTAATGGAATTGACAATCTAGGTTACCAATGAAGATCAACCTATAAGACTCAACAAAAACCCACATAATGTTAAAATCTCCCATGTATAAAATCTTCCCCACTCCCATTCTTTTCTTCAAGGTTCCTACCCAAGCCAAATCAGCAAGCAGGAGAATACTTTGATGTAGACTGAGTCACCTTGAGAAAGACCCAGTGTTGCATCAATGGTTCTGTTTTGTTCAGCAAAGCTGAGAAACTTGATTTGAATGTGGTGCATGTGTATGATGGGGTATTTGGAAAATACAGGCTCTTTTTCATGTTCTGTAAGTGTGCATGATTTGCATTTCAAGGCCAAAACCCCTAATTGTCCCAAAGATACCCTGTCTTTTGCACTGCACAGGGCATATTATGAATTTGCTATGCTGCTCCTTTTTTATCACTCCCTGTTTCTCTCTGATAAATGTGACAAATGTGGGATGAGCCTCTTGCTGGATGTAGAGATGGTCAAAAAGAAACCATGGTTTGGAAATCAAAATTTGATTTTAAAAATTTTCCCTGGAACACTGGTGGCACACAGTAGGGATGCAAAAAACCCTGTTTGGTGACTGAGCGAATAAACATGTAATGGGTATTTTCCATGATTCCAGGATGCTCAAGAGAGCCAGAGGAGATTACAGACACCAAATGAGTATAGGAAATAAAAGATTCTAGTGTGCGCTGTGCTGGTGTGTGTGTGTGTGTGTGTGTGTGTGTGTGTGTGTGTGTGTGTGTGTTTGAGTGTAGGCCACAGACTAACTAGACTGGAGGAAGCTATTGGCAAAGGAAAGACCAGATATCAGGGAAGGTGCAGCATCACTCATGAAGTACCTCGGGTCCTCATAAGCACCCCTGGGAGATGTGAGGATGTGAGAGACTGAGCGTAAGCCAGGGTCTGATTATCTGGTTATAGTGAATGCCTGAGAAGGGAGTGGGAATACAAACACCGAGATCAAACAGATTCTGAATCCATCCCTTCTTTGGGGAAGAGGAGTCTGAGGAATGAAAATGGTGGACACAAGAACAATGCACACAATAGCAGGGAGACACTGTTTCTCTCTGGCCCCAGCTGGGGAGAGTCACACCTTACTGGCAAGTTAGTGATGATAGGCTTGTAATGCTCACTTACTATGTTCATAGTGCGGAAGGTGACAACAGATCCCTGAGCTAGTTATTTACTGTGGGAAGGGAAGGTGTTTATTCCAGATTCCTTTCTTCCATCTCCCCTTTCTTCTCTCCTATAAATGGGCATTGAGCTGCTTGTTGGGTGCAGAGGGGCACCAAAGGAGGCCTTGGAAAGCAAAGCTCTCCTGTGTGGCTGGCGGAGACTTTGCAGCTACCTCCTGTGGTGGGGGCAAGAGGAGGAGGAAGAAGCAGCTGCTGTCATTTGTTTTCCTCTTTTAGGGGTTGTTTTTGGTTCTCCTTTTGCTTTTTTCCAAAGACAGGTAACTGAAGAGGGTAGCCAAGTCAGTACAAGAAAGAAAAAGGCAAGTGATAGCTGCAATGAGGAGGCCAGAAGAGAGCCCCACCGAGGGGCAGAGGGAGAGATGGAGGAAGCCAAGGGGAAGCCTCTGAAGCATACTTTGTTCTCTTCTTGCTGGCTCTGACCTTGTAGCCTGTCTCTGCCAGTTGCCACTCCTTTATGATGAGACATGCTTTCTGTGATCTCTATAGTGTGGTTTAAATTTGCAGGGTGTGTGAGAAATGACTCAAGCATGTTGGGAAACAGAGGCACCGCACAACATGGACATTCTGACTTGTCCCTTTGGGTTCCTGTTGTCAGTCATTGGTTCTGGGACTTGGAGAGAGTGGTCTCCGCCCTTCCTGTCCAGGATACAGAATGTATTTGTGCCTTTGCTTTTTCTACTCTCAGACAATTTGTGACTGCAAAAAAGGCCCCACCAGGTCCCAATGTCAGAGTCATATGGGTTGACTCTGCCCTCTGGTGGATCAAAAGGTGGCAAATGAGGTAGAAAAGGGAAACTCCTTCCAGAAAATAGACCCTGGCATGCTTCCCAGAAAAATCTTTGGTTAAAGCAACCCGAACCCTAAATGAATACAGCTCAATATGCCTGTGATGTATTAATAACTTGATAAGCTGGTCAGAATATGTTTCCAAATAGACCTATTACATAAGTAGCAATAAATACTAACCATCGCTTGCCTCTCCTGTGGTTTGTGCAGGGAGGGATCTACAGGGAGGGATTTCAGGACAAGGCAGACAGAGCCTTAGTGGTGCTGACTTTCTGACTAACGAGCAGTCTTGAGCCCCCATAACCAGTCCCCAGTGACATCTGAATCACCCAACTATGCCCTTTGCTCACCTTTTTAATGACTTTCTATTTCATTTTACAACCTGCAATCTGCTACATGTCCTGGTCAAGAGTACCTTTTCTTCCCACCTCTACTGTTGCTTGTGCCTTGGATGCTTTTATGGGCATTGATTTCCTTCACGGGTTCCCCAAAGAGATTCTTTTCTTTGAGCCAGAGCAGCATTCCAGCGGATTACAGTGTCTGCCACTCTGCACTCCAATTTATTGCCATCCTGGGTTTTAGTTTCTCCTACACTTGCAGCCAGACCCCATTCATTCCGTTTTCTGGGGCGAGCAGACTGGAAGAAGTTGCTATTAATAGGAGAAAAGATGTCATGCTGCCAGGCTTAGTGATGTCTAAGTTTATAGCAAGCAAGTCCCAGAGGCTAACTCTGGTCTTAGATCTACCCTTCTCTATCCACTGGGAGACACTGGTGTTGGTAACGATGCTCTGAAAGGCTTATACTCTATCCTTTTCTGGACAAAGGATATACTTATATGTGCACATAACTATTCATACATCCTCCATTTGGCCCTTCCCAGTGGCTACCATTTTGCATTTGGTAGAAGTCTGGCTAAGGTAGATGAAGTGGAGGGCAGAGGCATGAAGCAGAGGGGGATGGAGGAGGAGAAAACACATGGCAAGTAATACGCCAGGTTCTTTTTGTGAGGATGGTTTTCTCCTCAGGATTTTCTCCCCAGACAATCAAGTGTGTTACTCTAATTGAAGTCACTCTATGAGTTTGTGGTTTATTGTACATCGACAAACAAATTTACTAATCATTTATCACAAATTAAGTAGAAGAGCAATTTCTGAACAATGACATGCAGATAATAAATACCTTCTGAATATACATACATAAAGTTATAGCTCAGCTGCTGCTAGTCCTGACTATTCTGTCAGCTGTGGAACTGAGCAGAAATCTCAATGATTTCTGAGGACTGTGGAGAGCAGAAATCAGGTACTTCTACAAAAGAAAAAAAAATCCTCCATGCATAGATTTACATCTCTTTCACACAGTAGCAGAGGCTCCAAAGACTCTTGTAGGGGGGTAGAGTTACAAGGGCAGGAGTTCATTTAACCACCTTAACAGGCAGGAGATCAGGCAGAGAAAGAGAGCTGACAAGGTCGGAAATTACCATTGACAGTGTGGGAACTTTTCATTGGGATGGATTGGCATTATTAGGCCAAGAAGGTCATTGTTTGAAGACTTGTCTTTATAAAATGTTTCCCAGAGACTGCACTTTGCAAAAGAAGCTTTTGTGGGGTCTTTTTGGCTATCAGTTTTAGGGGAGGAATTTGGAGGTGGAGGTGTAGACTTTCATCATATAAACCTGCTTGCATTTCTAAAAGCAGCAAAGTCATATAATGTATCGAAATTTTGTTCCTTTTCAATCTCTAATGAGAAATTGAAAACATACAGATTAGGAACAATCATATTTCCGATATCTCTTACAAGTATGGATTCAGAATGTTGACTTGGTCCTTAGTGAGATAATAAAGGACCAAACAACAGATCTCTTCAGTTCTGTCGAAGCATGATTCTAACTTTGCTGTCCCCAAAGGAGCTGCCACTCTATCAGAACTGACCAAACGGCTCAGTCTTTCTGGGTTCTTACCTTCTATTTTAAAACAGAAGAAAGGCATTCTAAGTGGGTTTTCCATGCTTATTTGGAAGTTCAGATTGGGATTAATCAATTAACCAGTCTTCTTGTGTGCTGCTTTTTTTGTTTGGAGGGAAAGCCTTTCAGGAAATGAAAGTTGGATTTTGATGGTGACTATTATTACTTTTCTTTTTTTCAATATACATTCAGAATCATTGCCTCTGCCTGCCAATCATTTTGGATTGGCAGCACACATTTCAGTTTTGGAAAGTCACATCAGAAGAATGCAGCGTATCAGAGGTATGAAATGCATATGGCCTTGGTGACACTGATACCGTTGTGTATCTGTTTGCTCATTCCTTCAACTCTATCTCCTTTTACCTCACATGCCTCTCCTTTCCCAAAGTTTCAGACTCCTGCTTTTTATTGAGCACAATCTCAACTTCTACAGGTAATTGTATTACCTTTCTCTTCCACTGAATATTCTGCTGATCATTGAGTATTTTAAATAGGTTTCGATAAAGCTAAAATTGCCCAAATGCATTTTACTTTTAATGAGAAGAACCCAATTCCAGAGTCTGTCGGGATTGAAAGAGTAGGAAATAATTTTTGTACTAAATATTCACAGAAGGAGGAAAGAACCTAGCTTGCCATTCCTACAGGTGGCCAGAGCATCAGTCCCCCTTTCCTCGTGGTTCTGCTTTTCATATCAGTTACCTTCAGTCACCTGTGGCCCAAAATATCTAATGGGAAATTCCAGAAATAAACAAGTGATAGGTTTTAAACTATGTGCTTTTCTGAGTAGCAGGATAGAATCCTGCTTCTTCTTACTCCAGCATCCATAAGAGTCAGTCATCTCTTTTATTCAGGGCACAGTATACTGTCATTATCATCATCATCATCGTTACTAATATTTTACTGTGCCTAAATTGTGAACTAAATTGATCATTGGCATGTTTGGGGAAACTATGTGTGTTTATGTGTGTGTGTGTGTGTGTGTGTGTGTGTGTGTGTGTGTACATAGATAGATAGATAGATAGATAGATAGATAGATAGATAGATAGATAGATAGATAGATAGATAGACAGACAGATAGATAGATAGACACATATATGATATATATATGATACATGATTTGGGGCTATCTGTGGTTACAGGTATGCATTATTTTTTTCAGCAAGGAACCACTTCTGCACAGAAGGGTGTGCCATCAGTCAAAAATCTGGCAAGCAAGCACACAGAGCAGGCAGTCTGCTCCAATATTTATTCCTAATGCAGCAGGCCCTGCCCCTCTGCTCTGATTGGTTGAGTTCAGTTTCACAAATTGCTCCTTATTGGCTACTTTGAATTAGGTAAAATGTATTTACATACGGTGATTTTGAAATAAGATTAAGAGTAATCTCAAAATACGCCCACACTACTATTTTTTAACTATCTGGGATTTATCTTAATTCTCCATTATGGGTTTTGTCCCCTTGGCCTAATTAAGAAGCTATTAGTGAGACTGAGAAGGTGGCTCGGTGGTAAAGTGCTTGCCTTGAGCTGAAGAGCTGAGGGACAGCACCCAGGCCCATGACTAGTAAAAGAAAAGAAAAGAAACTGCTAGTGAACTAGTAAATTGTCTGTGAGTGTTTCTAGAAAAAAAATTGATTATGAGAGCCAGACCTAAGGAATGGATTGCCTTGGTGAATTCATAATATGATAGCATCATCAGGAGGTGGTGAAAGGTAGAAGGTGAAAACACAGGAAGAAATTGGTTTTCTAGGGCAAGTGCATTGCAAGCACATGCTACAATATCTTCCCCTGGCCTCATCCTATATTTTCTTTGCTTTGCTACCTGAATACGTTGACGTGGACTGCTCTGCTCTGCCACACGCTCCCTCTGTTACAGAATGACGTGTCTTGTAATGGCAAACCAAAATAAATCTTTCTTCTTTAAGGTTGTTTCTGTGAAGTATCTTTCCACATAAATAAGAAAAGTAACTAATACAGAACATATCCTCCCAGATAAGGAGAGCCCCCTATGATAGGAAATCCTTTTGAGTGCTAGAACCATTTGCATCTAGAAATCAGTTGAACAGTGGGCGGAGGAGAAACCCATTATGAGTGAGAGTAGCTAGATTTGTTAGGGATATGCTAAGCAATATCGCCCTATCAGCCATACAAAATATAAGAGGAGTGGAATATGTCTTCAAGTGGAAGGAAGGAAAAGTTAGCACATTCTCATGTCTGACTGTTTGCAGTTTCCTTTGTGACAGTGATGATAGGAGCAATCATGTTGCTAATTTTACTGCACATGCTTATATTCTACTTAATATTATTTGGTTCTATTGTGTTGTGCTGCAATGAAATAAAATGTACTCCTTTGTACTGACTCTTCTCTTTCCTCCAAGAATCTGCATAAGAAACAAAAGCATGTTTGCTTCTATGACATGGCTGTCATAACATTCTTTATTGACCTTCTAGACTTTTCTGATCACCTTGGCAAAGAGTGGAGTGTTAGGAGTTCCCAAAAGCCTTGCAATTAGAAGGCAAGCGATAAACCAGGGCAGCCAGTGCTGTCTGCATGGATCACTACAGAGTACACGCTGGGCATAGGCATGGGTCATTATTCCAGTCTGGTACCGATGAGAAACTGAGGCCTTGCAAGACCCAGGAGACTGGCTTGTTCATTATCACACACTTTGTATCCTCAGATCTAGGATTGCATATATAGTCTCTGCCCCTAGGTTTATTTTGATGATTCCATGAGATGCTAATTACTTATGAAAGGGCTTTACATTCTGTCATGCACGAGGAAAGTCTGGGCTGTTATTTTCCTGGTTAATTAACAAAAACACTGTTGCATCTTCTCATCCTGTAAGGCTTTTGTGCCTCACAAAAGCTTTGTGACTTCTAGTAACATGGCTCACATGTGTTACAGATGCAAGCATGTTAGGCTCCTGGCAGCCTGGTGTGAGTAACCATGGAGAAGCATTGGAGATAGACCAGGATTTGTGCTGAGGATGAGACCAGCTCTTGTCAGACACCTGGTTTAGGATACATGCCCGCTATAATATAGCCTTACTTGCTAGCAACCGCTATTGGTTGCTGGACTGTGGTTATGGACTTGCTACCATGGTAGGCACAATTTGTTTACTAGGAGAGTAAAAAAGACTGATGAAAATGCACTAGCCATGACTTTGCAACCTTCATATAGCAAATAACTTTACTGGATACAATGAGAGGCTCAGGGGAACCTTGTGAGGGACGGTGTATGTGGCTAAAAAGGGACAGGTTCTAGGCAGAGGGTAGCATATGAAATTCACAACAGTTGAGGATCCTATAGGAAATCCGCACACACAAAGTGAACCACTGTGTTTCACTCAGGTTTAAGGTTGGAGCAGCACCTCAGACCTCAAGTCTTGGCATGAAATTCATTCTGCATGCAATGGAAACCACTGATGGGACTGAACAGCAGAGTTGCAAATGGATTTCTTAGAAAGGTCCCCTCTAGGACTTCTAAGAGATAGAAAACTGGAGAAGGTTAAACAAATCTAGGGACGAGAGACTGGGTAGAAGCAGGTAGTAAAGATGTGCATTTATCTGGGTAACATTTGGTTCTGTGCTACCTTGTCCTATCTGCTGATCAAAGGTACATAATCTGCATGCAGTTAGGGAATGGACCTAGCTTATGTTGAAGGTTTGGGAACAGGAGAAAAATCTTTTTGTAGGAAAAGAGCTAAATTGCCTTCATGTCAACTGGAGAGAGTATGGTCAAAGATACAAGAGTTTTCGTAAAGGACTTGGATAAGTATTTGCCTAGAAATGTCTGAACAAAATTACTTTGGAAGGAATAACTGATGATGCTCTTATGCCCAAGAACTTATTCCTCTGGCTGTATTTCTGGCCTGTTCAGCCATCACCTCATCCTTCTGTCTCTGTCCCCATCCTTCCGAACCATCCTTCCCCTTTCTGCTTGGATGGAGACATCGGGCACAGGAAAGGAGCCCAGCCTCCTATTGAGAGTTTCCTGCTTCTGAGTCAGCATTGTGCCTTGGGCACTGAGAGTTAAAACAGGGCTTCTTTCTTTCCATATCCACCCAGTGTTTATCATCATCAATTGCTTATGCAGGCCTCATTTAAGTAGCTGTTCTTCTTTGTATCAGGAGCTCCTAAAATAGAGAGTAAGGAATAATTTTTGTTGTGATAAGTGAGCACTGAATCTCCACAGGCATGTATGTACAATAAATAAATGTGTAATGTTGAACATGATGATGTAGGAATATATTTGGCACTTGGGAAATAATACTGAAAAAAAGAGGACCATTGCAATTCCACACAGAACATTTGCAAACATGGATAACTCCCTGATCTTGGAGAGCTTTGATGAGCTGCCTTTAGTGAGCACACTGGCCGTAATGTTCATCCTGAAGAGCAGGATGAGCCAGTGGTTACATGTAGAAACTGAGTCATTAAAAAGATACCTGCAGTCTCAGCAGACTAAACACTGAAACAAGGGCCCAAATAACCTTGACTCTATGGAAATCAGGGCAAAACTACTGGGCTGGGATGCTTCCTCTCCCAAACATGCATATACAGGCTAAGGTGATATCAGGTAAAAACACTAAAACATGGAAACTTCCAGATGGCAGAGAGCTTGTTAAAATCTGTGCAACACATAGCACATTGCAAAGTTTGCAGGATATTCCTCATAGTCTCTCTTACAGAACACACTAGCCCTGGAAAGCACTACTGTTTTGTCTTGGGGTTAACAAATCAGAAGAAGCAAGCCTCATCCCAAATCTTTTCTGAAGTAAATAGCTAAATAGCCTTAGGTGTATGAGCAAAATAGCTGCATAGGCAAAAGCTCTTTAAGGTCTGTACTGGTCCGTATTTTCCCATGCCCTTCCATGCACCAGATGTATGTACCTTTGCAAAGTTCTCATTGTAAACACCACTTCCATGATCCCTTCACTGACCCATTAGGCTAGGCTAATTTCCCCAACTCCTGTCTATTTTCTGTGTAACACACTATATCCGGTCAAAAACAACACTGCTTTAACATAACATTCTATCTGTATGGATAGAATATGTCTGGATCTGTCTTGTTTGTCTCTGTCTGGTCTCCAAGTGCTTAGCACAATGCATGGTGAATAGTAGATGTATAGTACCTATAGGGGGAAAAGTGAATAAGTAAACTTACCATACCACTATGAGTAGAAAGTCCTGACAAATAGGTAGCAATCCTGTCAGCCACAAAGATGGTTTACACGCAGTCCCATTTGCCAATCTCCTTTAGCTCCCTCCTCTCTTCCTAAAGAATTCCTGTTTAGCTAGGTAATGATGAAATCAATGAGACTGGGAATGTTTTGGAGTGGAGAAACTCTTTCGAAAGACAATTTCTGTGTCCCACTGTGTCTAGCAGTGGTCAACTTTCCTACCTCATCATCTTCTCTCTCTTGTATATTGCTTCATCACTACCAAATATGATTTCATTTTACCATTCAGCTCCCCCAGACCTCTCAAACAGAAGCTCACTCTAGCCTAAAGCAGACGCTAAAGCATGTCACGCTAGGGCCTCTGTAAGCTGGTGTTAGCGTATCTTCTTGGATGGTCTGGCTCTATATCAACGTGCCCTTCCTGTTAATCCAGGACCCTGATCATATTCCCCATTCCCATACCCATAGGTTCAGGATCAATTTTATTTTTCGAAGGAGAACTCTCCCTTTCTGTCTGGTCTCAGTGTATTCAGGTATATTTTTCATTCAAGGTGAGCTTCCAGCTTACCCCTTCATCTGTTTTCCAGTCCATATACCCCTGATTCCTTTCAGTTGTTTCTTTTTAGTGCTAGAGATTAGATGAAGTGTTATATTCCCTTACTTCCCATGTTACAAACCCTAGAAATCAACTCAGCCCTCCTAGGTTTCTTAAATTGACCCCACAATACTGTTCAAGGCTGCAGGCTTTCTATAGTCATTGCCCTGTCTCCTGGGTGAGGAGATACCTACCCTGCCCTTGCTCCTAGCACCTGGCTGGAGAGCAGTCAGCCTGACTCTAGCACTTGCCCTCTGTAACATCTACATTTTCTCATACAACCTTTCCCTAAGGGTTTCTCTTTCTGATTGCAAAGCCTCTGAAAATTACAAGTAGGACTCTCTTTGTTCGATTTCCCCAAATGCAGGTTCTGAGTTGAGAACTATATGCAGGGCCTAAAAGAGTGTGCATGAATGATAGAGGCAGGACAGGGCAAAACTCCCGAGGTGGCTAGGGCCCTTCCTCCTCAAACGTGGGTAATGCAATGGCTCTCTGAGGCTACCAACTCCAGTTCTCTATGCCAGATGTACGAGGGATTGTAGCTGAAGGCAGGCTTCAGAAGAAAGGCACAGGAATAGGCTGTTCTAAGCAGAAGTACACGGAAACGTGGGAGGCAGCACAGAGAAGACACAAGGGGCTTGCAGGAGCTGGGCTGATCACTGAAGAGTATTATGTCTTGTGAAGGTGTTCATGGCACAGGGGATCAAAGAGAAGACACCAGAGGCTTCCTCCTTCCCTCTGGCTCCATGCTTTGCATCTCTCTGTGGACCTACATACCTCTACTCTGTGGCTCTGAGCTTCCTTAGCCTGGAGATCTCTTTCTCCCAGCATTGTCTGTTTTGAGTCAGTGATTAAGATGGAACAATAAATTTGCCCTTCTCCTTGAGTGAAAACAATTGTGGATTTCTTCTGGGCTTAAGAGGCACTTGTGAACTTTATGGACTGGTACATAGGATAGAGAAAGCATGAGCTGGCTGAGAGTGCCAGGTCATCTCTGTCTTCCTCTATCCCCGAGGTCCTTCATATAACTTCTCTGTAAGAGCAGATGTCTGGTGGAGAAATCATGAGAAATTGGAAGGCCAAAGCTAGTTCTAGTCACCATTAACAACAAACTAGTTCAAAGACCTGTGCTCCCTTCTCTGAGAGGTAGTTCTTCACACCACCAACTGCCCCAGGGCTGGTGATGAAGAAATCTAATGGAAGAGATGTGAATGAGGAGATCTTCCACTTACATGTAGAGGAAGGCTCCAGGGCTGCAGCAGGCTGAGCAATGAGATCTCCTTCCCACTGGGAACTCCAGTCGTTCTGGGGAACAAGTTCTACCTTCCCAAGAGAATTACATAACCTAAATTAACTATCTGGAGAGAGCCAATTAGCTCTTCCACATATAAGGTTTCTTACATTCTCTTGTCTTGAGGTATATTCATTTTCCACACCCCAGAGAATTCGCCCTCATTTCCTGCATAGGCCACTGGAGAAATTCGAGTCTGCGGAGGACTTTAGGAGACACGAATGGAGAAGGGCAAACCCCCAGCTGCTCAGGCTACATCTGCATGTGGCTTCCTTCCCCTGTTCTGTCTGTCTCACCCTCTTAGATGGCAGAAATGCTGCTTTGCTACTGGCCAGTTACTCTCTTGGGAGGATGCAACCCACTTACCAGCTGTCTCTCACTTCTGTCTTGGCCTCCAGCAATCATTTGCACAGTGGCACCACCAAGCGGGGAAATGATGTGTGGCCAAGGTCACAATGTGAGAGAACAAGAGTTCCCCTTTTCACTTTGGGAGTCTATATACTAATTTTCTCCAGCCTGCTCTTCCTTCTCAAGCACCGTGACTTTCAACTCAGCAGAGACTGTTCTGTACTGGGCTGTAGGCCAGATCGCTTTCCTTCTACCATTTATCCCCCAAATAAGGTCATAGGTGTATGCAGTATATGGCCATGCACCTATAAGGCCAAGGGGGAGAGGGGGTGAACACCTTGTAGAGGACTATTTGGATACTGACCGGGAGCCGCTCTTGTCACCTGCATCTAGCTTGCAGTGTGAGTTTGTAGCAATTGGACCCAGCCATGAGGTTCATCTGGGTACTATTTCTGTTTTAATATAGACAGTACTTCAGTATGATAGGAGGTGCTGGAGATAGTATCTAGGCCCGGTGAGCACAGCAAATGTGTCTCAATAAGGAGATGAGAATAGCAGTAGCCTAAGGGTAGCACATGATGGCTGATGTACAAGCACAAGGCTGCCCAGTAAGCACAGCCTACTCAGCCCCATCAGGCTCTGGAATAGGAAGAACAAACTGTGTCCAGCCCCTTTTCTAGCATAACACAATATGCTTATATAGACTATCCTATCCACTCTGCCTGAGTGAGTCCTGGCATACCAGTGTAACTGTAAAAAGTGTTCAGAAAATACTAGTGTTTTTCCTGCATACGCTGTGTCCTGCCAGGCTAGGCAGATACTAGTTTTGTACAGACCAGGTTGAGTGAACAGAATGAAAGACAGTGTAGCGATGAAAGACAGCAGAGGGATTTGTTTCCCAGAATCTTGTTTCTTCTCTCTAGCTCCTTCATTCCAGGGAGGGCTGTGTACTAGGCAGTGACCATTTGCACCTCAGTGATGCTCTCAAGGAGTCTCTGCAGCATTCTTTGTTTTTGTACTGTGGTCCCTCTTTGTCCTCAGGATGAAATGAGACAGCTGTCTCACCAAGGTGTATCTGCAATGGTCAAGACTCAGAGGAAAAAGATGGCATGGGAATTTTGGCGAGAGTTTTTATAAAATGGTTATTTACAAAGGTGCATTCAAGGCACAAGAAAACCACAAGGGACATTCGTGGTCCATAACAGAAGACGTTATAAACACTTAGAGGACTGATGGAGTAAGGGGAGATAGCATCAGGTCCCATCAGGGAGCAAGGCTACTTGGAGAAAGACAGTGGAAAGGGTTCTGTTTTCCATGGAGGATCATGGCCAGGGACACCTGCTGTCCTTTCTCCTCTAGTCTGTCTTGGGCCACTGCTGTGGAAGCCTGGGCATTAACACTCACTGATGTAATGATTCAGGTCAGATTGTTGTAGATAGAAGATGCTGTATAGAGATCACCATGCACAGACTCACTGGCTTCATTTATCCTTTCTCTCTCTCTTTCTTAAGTTTACATCTTGTTTTTATTATTTTTAAAGAAAATTATTGTAAAGGTGATGAACAGGGTGATGATAGTTACGTAATGAGGACATTTCTTTTTAAACACTGATACCTCTCCCTTATTTTGTTCTACTTACCACAACCCACTCCACTACCTGCCCCCAGTTGTAAAGTTTGTTTCCAACATAGTGTCTAGTGAGTATCATTGTTGTATTAGTTTATCCTTTGTCCTGCTGTCTCTGTGATTCCCTTTCCCTTCCACAGATCAGATAAGCTTATATACAAGGCAAAGGGTACAGAAAAGTAAAACAGAAAAGTAAAAATATAGAAATAACTGCATAGGAGTATAATAAGAACTCCAAATTCTTGGAGTTCATTTTGACACACTTCATTATATATGCATACAGACTTAGCGATTGGGCTATTGTGATCCCGTTAAGAATATCATAGACATATTCTAGTTGTTATAAATTAGGGAAAACATGAAACCTGTATTCTTTGGACCTGGCTTTTTTCGTTTAACATATTTTTTCTCAGGTCTTTCCATTTCCTTACAAATGGGGCAATGTCATTCTTTTTCATGGAAGCATAGGACTCCATTGGGTGTATATACCACATTTTCTTGATCCATTTATCTACTGAGGAGCATATGGGTTGTTTCCATATCTTAGCTATGGTAAATAATGCTACAATGAAAGGGGTTGACACAGGTCTAAACTTTCTTAATAAAGACCTAGAAATACAGCAAATCAAAGAAAGGTTGGATAAATAGGATTGAATTAAACTTTGAAGCTTCTGCATGGAAAAGGATATATAGCTTGTGAGATCAATAGAAAGCCCACAGATTAGGAGAAGATCTTCACTAGCCATACAACAGACAAGGGCCTCATATCTAAAATATACTTAGAGCTCAAAAAATTAAATCCCCCAACAACAAATCCTCAAAGAAACACTCACCCATTAATAAATGGGCTAAAGACTTAAAGAGAGAATTCTCTGAAGAGGAAATAAGGATGGCCAATAGACACATGAAGAAATGCTCAACATCTCTATCCATAAAAGAAATGTAAATCAAAACAACATTGAAATTCCACCTCATCCCAGTTAGAATGGCCATTATCAAGGAATCTAATAACAACAGATGCTGGCTGGGATATCGACAAAAGGGAATGCTACTACACTGTTGGTGGGAATATAAATTTGTTCAACTACTCTGGAAAGCAGTATGGAGGTTCCTCAAAAGACTAAACATAGAGCCCCCCTATAATCCAGAAATCCCACTCCTTGGCATTTACCCCAATGACCAGGAACAAGGCCACACTAAAGCTATCCTTTCTCTCCTAGGAAAGCTTTCTGCTCCAATCACTCCATGTACTTGTCCCAGCACCTTTTTTTCTTGTTCAACCTTCTGCCTTTTCTGTTTGGCAAACTTCTTCCATCTTCTACAAATGACTTAATATGCACGAAACACCAAACCTCTCTGAAAGTGACAGGGGCTTGTGAATGAGGATCCTTGGACTGCACAAACAAATACCACAGGCTAAGGATCTTTAATCCTCAATGTTTGGGACCAGACGTGTTTCAAATGTCTTTATTTCAGAAAATTTGCATAGAAGTAATGAGATGTCTTGAGACTAGGACCCAAATCATTCATGTTTCAAATTCGTATCCTTAAAGTAACTATATTCACTGTTTTACATACTTTTTAAAAACATGTCCCAGTATGAAATTTTCTACTGGTGACATCACGCTGGTATCCCAAAAGTTTCAGATTTTTGTAGCATTATTGACTGTATTTTCACATTAGGTATGTTCTGCTTATACTTACTTTCTCCCTCTATAGAACTCCACATACCATGCTGTTCCTAATGCCTGACTGGTAAGTATATGTGGTAAACACACTTAGGGGATAAAATTTTTTTTCGGAGAAAAGGTAGTTGGAATATTAAGTAATATTTAAACCTGGCCTTAGTGAAAAGACAGGAGATTGTTTTAAAAACAGGAATTCCAAACAAAGCACCAGGTCACTGAATTTTACATGTGAATAGTGTTCACTTGTAAATAAGAGCAAAAAATAGCAGAATACACCCAGTATAATTTACACCGAGTGTATGGAGTGCATGGGTGTGGTAGTTGGGTCTTTCCAGAGAAACAGAGGCAATAGTATCTGTTCATCTCTCTGTCTGTCTGTCACCTGTGTGGAGATTATAGGAATTGGCTGACACTTGTACTGTAAGATTTATTCCAAGTCCAAAAATCTGTAAATCAGGAAATAATTTCCAAAGGCAGGTGAAAATGAATATCTTAACCCCCCAAAAGATTCTTTTGTCCCTTTGTCCCACCCCCTCCACACCTTTTTTATTCAATTAGGATCTTCCTGGGATTAAATGATGACAGCCCACATTAGTAAGTAGGGAATCATCCTTCCTTAATTCACTGATTTTAGTTACTATTCTAGAAAAACTTGACAGACACACCCAGAAAGACTTCTTTACTAACTGGGCAACCCATAGCCCAGACAAGTTAACACATAAAATTAACTACCTGAGGTTGAGGTAAAGTTTTACAGGACTCCCTCCCTGGAGCCCAAGGTCAAATGGCAGATTGAGTTCTATCAAACTTTAACTGAATCCACAACCGATATGTATGGGCTTTCTCTCTCAAGAATGGTAGTTCTGCATCAAAGGGATGAAGAGATTTGAGTTTATATATGGAATACTTTAATATACTAGAGAGAGAAATGGAAAGCAAACCTTTCCGGTGGTCTGGGTTTAACTGTGAGATGGTGGAGGCATCCTCACATGACCAGCTCATCTGATGCTAGATGTGAAACTATTTCACTTGACATGCACAGGAAGGATTTGGATAGGTTTGCTCATGGAGAATCTTTCTGGAAGTCCATAAAACAAAAGCCTTCATGCTTTATATTCAAGATATTAACCAGCGAAAGTTAACTGCCTCCTTTGTACCTGTTCAAACAAACAGTGGCCAGGTGTAAAGGGAAGTGTGTGCATTTTTATCTCTGGATCTAGATTGTTGGTGATATATAGTATAATTATCCTGTCATCACTTTTCTGGACATAGGCTCTCTCACTATTTACGTTTTTGGTGGATATAAAAATACTTTTTTATATTAAAAATTATCATGGGGACAGATATTTAGTGTGTACTGTGGACTCTGATATTCTGTGGCAACATGAGAGACTAAGTTTGAACCTCTGGTCCTTGCCTTTCAAGAACTTACAGTGAAGTTCTGGATGTGATACACATGTATGTATAAGAAAAGGAGCAATCCATATTAGCACAGTGCATAGTAATGATATTTACCAGGCTTTTAGAATGTACAGAGGGATACCTGTCTATGTATTAGCCTAAATGGAAATCAGATGATGACGTAAATGGAACTCATTGAAATAACGTACCTCTATGAGGCCTCAGAAGCAGCAAGAACAAAGCTGGGACTTTTACTCTGGTAGCCAAACTTCAGAGCTTTTTCTCCTTCTTCTTCTGGGACCTCTGACCATAGTCATCTACTACCACTGTGGGTTCACATGGTGTTATGTGCACACCTGGGATTGTTTTTAGTTTTCTTCCTGAACTTTTTTTCTCTATCAGAAGTGTGCCCAGGTGTGGTTAGACTTGGCATTTTTTTCACAGCCAGGCAATTTCATAGCATATATCTGTTTTCTTAGGCAAAACAAAACAGCAACAAGTGGGAGATACAAAGCCAGAGTTTTTGTCTATAAGAGCCAAACTGATGGAAGTGACACTGTGGTTCAAGTGGTAAAGCGCTCACCTTGAGCTGAAGAGCTCAGGGACAGCACCCAGACCCAGAGTTCAAGCATCACAACTGAAAAAAAAAAAAAAAAGAAAAGAACCAAACTGACTTTGTAACTCTCATGTAAGTTTAAACTTCATAAAATATCCAATAAGGTCAAAAAAAGACATTTTGCTAATGATATTCTTCCTATACAGAACTGACATGTTGTTTGATACTGAATTTCATTGTGTCAACAAGGGAATATCCTGCTTTGTTTATCTCCCATTCATTTCCCCTGGAAATCATTTCTTCACAAAAACAAATGGAGAAAGTGCGCCCAGATCAGTCTTAACCCCCTTGGATTGGATAGTAGGGGAGTCTCCCAGCCATTCATGTTGTGAAATCTGAGCTGGGGTGTCAGGCACCAAGAAAGCAAATAGCGGGCCATTGGAGCTTTTCCATGTGATAAGAGGCAGTTGTAGCAGATGCTGTGAAGGATGGCAGTGCTTATTTTGCTGTGGCCTCAAGCGTGCCAACCTTCAATAGCAGTTAAAGGACCGTTTGATAGACAGAGCTGGCAGATTATACACTGCCCTGGCCCATTATTGCCCTCAGTTCTTCAGACAGGTGAGATCAAGAAAGGTCCAGGTGTGGACTTTTCTCTCCCTTCTTCAATAATCTTGTTTCTTTCAGCTTTCTTTTTATGCTTGTTTTGGGATAGTTCCAAGCAGATCATTTTACTGTTTTTTTTTTTTAAATAGTTCTCATATTCTTATCTCGATTCTGTCATCCTGAATCCAAATATACCCTGAAGCAATGAGTCCATAGTTTCATAGTTTTATTTCTAAGCACACAGCCTGGGCTTGCTTAATCATTATGTGCTATTCTTCTCTCTATAAACCCAACACATGTAATAAAACCCTTCATTAAGGACACAGAAGGCTGCAGGTTTCCTCTTTCAGCATAATGTTACACCCGTAGTAAATTACAGGTGTGGCAGCCCCACCCCCACCCCTGTGCTTGGTGCAGAGTTGAGCGTGTGATCTTGACTAGATTCTGTTTGGGCCAGTCAATTACACATGAGTAAAAACTCATCACTGAAGAGAATACATTGGCAATGGACAGATGGGGCTGCCTTGTAAAGTAGTAAAGCTTGTTTAGATAAAACAGGTCTATTCTCTATAGGAGCTAACTGCTCCAAAATGAAAAGATACAGACAGACACATAGACACTAAGAAGAGCATTTAGCTTCACCAATGAAATGGAAAATATATGTTTCCCTTGCCCCAGTACCCTTCTATCTGTTTCTATCTCTGTGTGTCCTTTTTTCATTGTGTCTTTCTCTTTATTTCTCTTTGTGTGTGTGTCTTATTCTCTGTGTGTCTTATTCTCTGTGTATTTCAGTCTCTGTGTGTCTCTCTCTGCCTCATTTCTTCTTCCTGGCAGGATGCTAGATAAGGCAGGATTTGGGCTCACCATAAGGCAACACACACAAATGACAATCTTTGGATATTGATAATTATTTTTAAGTCAGTCATGGGGCCTGAACTCTGGGCCTGGGCACTGTCCCTCAGTTCTTCAGCTCAAGGCTAGCGCTCTACCACTTGAGCCACAGCACTACTTCTGGCTTTTTCTACTCATGTGGTGCTGAGGAAACAAGCCCAGGGCCTCATGCATGCAAGGCAAGCACTCTACCACTGAACCACCTTCCCAGCCCCAACATTGGTGATTTTTTTTAAGTCATTCACAGAAACATCAAAAGCTTGAGTTGACTATAGGAATATTCACATACCATAGTATCACAGACATTGTTTGGGTCTTGTATATGAGTCTTGCTGGATGGAGAAGACATTGAAGTGTGAGATCTATATATATCAAGATTGTGAAAGAGACATTCTGTGTTAGGTCATGTGCCCTTCCCACCCTTTCCATCCATTGCCTTGCTCCCTGGCCTGAATCCCACTGACCTGGAACTGTCTCCCAGATGTCTGACAAATGGTCATCTTCAGCACTGTTGACCTGCATTAATCAGGTCGAGGTGGGTTCACAACTTCATTCAGCCCTTGTTAAGTATCTACTTAATCACCTTCAGAAGGTGAAATAGCATGCTGTGCTTGGGAGTGATTTTGTAGAACTTTGCTAAGAGTAGTATCTACAAAGAGGAAGCTTGTTGGCTTTGTTCTCATCCCTGAATTTTGACCTACTCCTCACCAACCAAGGCAGTTGCTCTGGCTGAGAGAGCAATTATGCTCATTTTTGCCTTTTTTTTTAACTTAGGAAAAAATGTCTCCTCTGCATTGTTGTGGAGGCTGGATAAATGAGACAGATAGATGGGGGCAGGTATGAGGAGGTGACAGGAGTTGGTTGCCGAGTTACCTTTGTGATCCATCTCTGCAGAAGCCAGTGTTAATTCCATGGAGACTCAGCAAGACTGTTCTCCAGCAGTGACAGTTTGGACATCTAAACATGACCTTGGATGTGCCCAAAACCGCAGCTGAAGCTATGCCAACTTTTCAGTGAAGTATATCCCGAGAGCTGCATAGCCGTGCTGGAAATTGGCTGCGTGCGCAGCCTTCATGTGGCCACAAAGGAACTCTTTGGCCTTGTAACGCAGCGAACTGTGGTGGGAGGGCTTCTGTTTCAGCTAATTCTCAGTAATTAGACACTGATCAGGAAGCCAGACTGTCCTCTGGTACCCCTCTTGAGGTTGTGAGATGCACATGCTGTGAGCACCCACAGCCATTATGCATAAAGCTGAGAGTGTTTTGGTCAGAATTCCCTGCACCATGGGCATTTAACTGGTATCTGGTCAGATTTCAACTGCTGAGAGAGAGAAAAAATAACTAGGAGTCTACTATAGCTTTCTAGACCATAATGATTACAAGAACATTCTCAACCACAAAGTAATGGGAAATGGTTTCTGAATCATTTCTTAGTGCTCATTCACTCTGTGCTCTCGTGTCACCAGTAACCAGATATCTAAATAAATGGTTCTCAAAGCCAGAGCATCAGCACCACTTGGGGGGTGAGACAGAAAGGCAGGTTTGAAAACTCCAAACTACTAAGCCAGGAGCTTGGGGACAGGGACACAGACACCTCTGTTTTATCGAAACTTCTGTTTCAAGTTGTGAACTTCTGATTTAACTGGTCTTATTTTTTTCTGTTTGTTTGAGACCTAACAAGAGAGTGAATTTGAGAAGTAACAAAAAAAAACAAAGAGAAAATTGGGGTGAATACTGGTGCTGGTCCGGTCCTACAGTTCAGTGTCACAATGATCTTAGTCTCAGTTATTTCATCTATAAAATAGCAACAGTAAGTGAGCACAGCCACATTTTTGAGCTGTGATTAGTACATGGAATGAGTTTACGCAGTTCCGAGCAGAGTGATATGTGTCCAAGAAGCATTGGCCACCAGTGTCAGTTACAGCCATTCTCTACTTGGACCCAAGCAATATCAAAGCTTTGCTATGAATGTTGACACATGTTATAAGGAAAGAAGGCTATTAGTGTTTTGTCCTTTTTGAGGGATTTCAACCAATGTGGTTCCAAAGCCAGCTTTCAGACAGCCCAGCTCAAGATGAATGTAACTGGTTCTGTATGGAACGTAAGGGAAGGAACAGGATCAGGAAGTTCCTCTGTCAGCTGTTTTCTGTCTGAGAATGCTTTGGATAGTGTCATCAAAGCCCAAAGGAAGAGTTGGAATGACTTCTTAATCTAGTCTAACTTCCATGTCAATTGAAGTTACCTGGAGATCTTGGGAAAATGCAGATTTTGCTCCATTGACTCTGATATGGGCTTTATATTTTCTGTTTATTTTTCTTTTACTATAATGGTGATGTACAGAGGGGTGACAGTTACATAAGTAAGGTAATGAATACCTTTCTTCTGAATAGTGTTACCCTCACTCTTATTTTCTCCTGCTTTCCAACCCATCCCCTGGCTCCCTTTCCCCCTAAGTTCTAAAATTCATTTCCAGCGTGGTGTCTAGTGAGTATCACTGTTACATTGGTTCACCCTTTGTCCCACCATTTCTGTGATTCTTTTTCCCTTCCCTAAATCAAATCATCTTATATGTAAGACAAAGGGTACAGAATAAACCAAAGAGGAAAAAAAAAACAAAGAAAAAGAACTGCAAACAGCACTGGGGTTTGAGATCATGGCTTCACACGTACTAGACAGGAGCTTACCACCTAGGGGATGCCTCCAGCTCCTAGGATCACTGACATTGGCATCATCGACGAGAACCTAAATTTGGGCTCTTGGTCCTGATTTCATATCTATTTATCAGCAAGACCTGCCCCTCCCAGGCAATTTGTAAGCACAGTAAAGTTTGAGATGTAGTCACAGCTGGGTCCATGGTTATTTATGTGCATAAGGAAGTACATTTTCTTAAGTGCTTTGCTGTGTCCATTTCAAAGTTCTTCCTAACTCTTTTTTTTGGGGGGTGGGTCCGATCATAGGGCCTGAACTCTGAGCCTGGACGCTGTCCCTCAGCTCTTCAGCTCAAGGCTAGCGCTCTACCACTTAAGCCACAGCGCCACTTCTGGCTTTTTTCTTTTTGCTTCTGTGGTACTGAGGAATCGAACCCAGGGCCTCATGCATGCAAAACAAGCACTCTACTACTGAGCCACCTTCCCAGCCCCTCTTCCTAACTCTTGAGCAAAGATCTCTGCCTTTTCATTTCACACCTCACAAATTATGTAGGTGGTACTAAACTGCGACACCAGTGGCTTTCCAACAAGTGTGACCCAACTGGATTCTTACCTTAACTTTGTACACACACACACACACACACACACACACACACACACACACACACACACACACGTATATGGGTTTCAAAAAAATTCAGAATCAGCAGAATAGGGGATGATAAAGGTTATGAACCTCTCTTGTGATTCTGACATAAGTGGCCCATGCTTGCTTTGAAAAGCAGTCCCCTGACCCTTTCCTAGGCAGGTCTTCCATTCTATTATATCAGAATGAGCTAGGGAGTCCTTACATTGCTCCTACATCGCTAGAAAATATTTTAAGCAATGTTAAACTTGCTGAACTCCAGTTGGGCAGTTTTCCCCCACAGAATTCTCAGCAAAGCATTCACCTACACCCAAGTGGCCTTCCAATGGTAGTGTCATTTACACTAGTAAACCAGAAACAATGCACAGTGTCAGTGGTCTCATCTTGAGAGAGACCATCTGGGGAAGCAAGAAATAGTAGTGCAGCAGTGCCCAGGAAAAGCTCCTAATTTTTTTTTCTATGGTCAGAGAGACCATTTGGAGAATTTGATAGGAAAAAAATTCCTCTCACTGAAAACTTCTCCTTTACACAGTCTGAGGCATACACAGGACCAGAAATCGGTAGAGTTGACTAGGAGATCTGATTTCAATACTTTCTGTCTCTAACGTTGGGCAAGACTAAACACTTGGAACTCTGAAGTTCTGTTCTTTAAAGCAGCAAATGGTAAAAGTATCTATACTCAGATTTGTTGCAGGAATCAAATGTGAATGTAAGAGGCCTTTGTACACTGCCAAAAGATTTATAATATGAGGCATCATTATACATACCAAGCAACATAGCTATTTCCAGCAATGGTACTCAGGATCAGGACAGCGTGTGTGTGAATTCAGCCTAAGGCCATAGAACATACTTAGTGTAGCAAGAGAGAGAAATGAATCCAGACAGAATGTTATGATGAAGAGTTGGCGAGAGTCTCTGGGAGATTTCAAAGTACAGAAAAGGGAAGGAAGCTTCTACAATTTGAGAACTCCAGATGCAAAAATAAGAAAGGATATCTATTTTTATACATGCAAACAGTTTGGGGATTTTTTGGAAAATGCCTTTAGTCTAGCAATAATTGAACATTTCTGCCCTTGGATATAATGAAGATAAATAGCAATGGTGGTGGTCCATATTTAGGTTTGACTTCAGAAGCCTTCTGTTAGAATTTGCTATTCTGAGATGAGTGCAATGATGGGTGGTAGTTAAAAGCTGGATTTCTGAGCTAGCACATATTAACTGTATGGTTTGGAAAGGAATTTAGTTTCTTTGTGCCTAAATTCCTGTTCTAGTACAGACTAACCATTGGGCTATTATAAGTACTAGACAACTTGTTACTACAGCCATAACCTGTAGTGCTAGGGAGGTCTACCCATTTGGAGTATAAGCAAGATGCATGCAGGTTGTAAGTGAGAAGTTCTTTTGGAGTGACAATTTCTTCTAGTGGTGTGAGGAGCACTGAACTTCTCAGGACCTAGAAATCAGACACATCCTATAATCCCTAAAACTATAATCCTGATAAATTTCAGCTACATTCCAGAAAGTCCCACCAATAAAAACAAAATAAAAATCAAACATGGGAAATGCATGCGTGTATCCTGGGAGTAAAAGAGGACGATAAGTCATAGTAAGAAGATGGATGTTTCCTTCCTAACCTTGCCAGAAGGGAAAGCTCTCAGTCTAATGGCTTTGGTTTTTTATTCTCTTTTGTGTGTGTGTGTGTGGGGGGGGGAGTTTCCCCTGTGTTCCTTTGACTTACCTGTCTGGTCTTTACCTTCCTTCAGGTGCACCATTGACAACCGGGTCACCCGGGTGGCCTGGCTAAACCGCAGCACAATCCTGTATGCTGGGAATGACAAGTGGTGCCTGGATCCTCGCGTGGTCCTCCTGAGCAACACCCAAACCCAGTACAGCATCGAGATTCAGAATGTGGATGTGTACGACGAGGGCCCGTACACCTGCTCAGTGCAGACAGACAACCACCCAAAGACCTCTCGGGTCCACCTCATTGTACAAGGTGAGTGGAGCTTGTCTGAGAGGCCTGGGTAGATGACTGAGAAAGCTGTTATTAAGGATTCTTACTGTGATTCCCAACAGATGAGTTTATTTGTTCTGCCCACTGAGGACACCTTTCTGGTTGTTATTTTGTGTTTAGAAGCGGAATTTTTTTTTTAGTAATTGGCCCACTGATTATAACGAGATTATTTCCCCTTTTTGTTTTTAGTCCAATAATGTATTTCCTAGAAAATTATCTTTTAATTATTGCTTTCCTTGGCTTTCTATCCCTTAAGCATGTTTGAAAATGTTCCAGCGAACTGGAAGCTTGCTTTATTTTATGACCAGCATTTGAATGGTTGTCTGATGCTACACATGTGCCCTGCCCTCAAGCCAGTCTTCAAAGAAAGCAGAGCCAGCCAGCATCCTAGGTTGCTTACAATCTTCCCACCCAACCCCACTGCTGCCCTGTGTGTTGTCTCTTCTTATCTACCAGCCTCATGTTTTCAGCCCCATGTTTTTCCTTCGGAACCAGGCTCAGATAGTCTGCCTCTTAGGGCTCCATAGCATTCCTCCCTGTCTTCCATATTCCCAACCTTATATATTTGCTTGGGGTTTTGTTGGAGCAGGGTTTTCTTTGTTTGTTTGTTTCTTTCTTTTTCAGTATATTTCTCCAAATTCTGCTCTTTGTTTCCTGAGAAACTAATCCTGGGGATACGTGTTCATTTCTTCCCACAGCCAGTACTGGCCCTGGGGCACTTAGAAAACACTTTACAAGTGAATATAATCCTAGTTAAAGAGTAAGAGTTTTAGAGATACATTGGACTGCCATTTGATGGAGAGAGGCTTTGATCAAGTTATCACTGTGCTACAGGGGTATCTTTCTGTAAAAATGAGGTCTATGTGGAAAGTTGGAATGGGGATTATATCTTACACACATAGTCCGTAGAACTTAGAAGAAAACTCATAGAAGGGCAATTTACACGTTACTTTTGTACTATCTTATGTTCTTTTCTCTTTTCAAACACGGTTGTTGTTTTTTCACTTTTAAATACCCTTTAGAGTAGATTAAATGCTCACTTTATGATCACAGATAACAGAAATGCTCTGCTGCTCTGTTGCAGGTTCTTCCTCAGCCTTGTGCCAGGCTCCTTTTCTCCAGCCACATAATGCAGGTGCAGGGTGGTGAAGACCTTCCTGCAGCTGCCCTACTTGTCAGCATGCTTGAGATGAGCAAAACGCTGGGCGTGATTTGGTTAACAGAAAACAGGGAGGGATGTGGCTTGATAAGGAAGGATCATCAGAGCTAGAAGCATCAGCAGGGATGGGAAACCATTTATCTGCCAAAATCCATTTGGATATTTATAACATTTGCTAGCCAGTCAAAATTATCAATACAGGAAGATGGCCCTAGGCAGCTGATGAGAAACACATGTGTCTGGCCCATCCAGTACCAAATGATTTAGCTTGTGAGGCATTCCTCAGTCCTGAACAGAAAGCCACTACAAAAGAGGAAAGACAGAAAACCATGGATAGTAAATCAGAATTGTGAAGAGCAACATAGGGTATGTAGTAAGGGAAGGAGGGCACAAGGAACAAAATGGACCCCCCCCCCAGTCCTGTCCTAGGGAGAGATAATGCTAGGGGAACACTGGTGGTCACACCAAGTTTTTACACATTATTTTTATGCTTTCTTCATGAAAAGAAATTTTGATGATGGCTTTCTTTCTTTTGTTTGTTCTATTAATGAGTATATTTTTCAATCTCCTATGGGCAATTCTGTGTGTGTGTGTGTGTGTGTATGTGTGTGTGCGTGTATACAAGAGTGTGCACGTGTGTGTGTGTTCAATAGCAGGATTTGAACTCAGAACCTCTCACTTGTTCAGCTCCTGACATTTCAGAAATGTCCTGGTTAATTGAAGATGGAGTCTCTTGAACTTGTCTACTCAGGCTGGCTTTACACTGAGATCTGCCAGCTTTCAGTCTCTTAAGTAGCTAGAATTATAGTCATGAGCCATCAGCTCTACGCCAAATATATTTTCAATAGAATAACTTAGAAGTTATCAGTGAATGTCCTAAGTCAGAGAGTAGGTATTGCTACATGAGATTTGGAGTTTGGGTGTGTCTTCATATTCAACAGAGACTATATTTTCATTGTAGATCAACAAAAAGTTTAACAATCGGGGCTGGGAAGGTGGCTCAGTGGTAGAGTGCTTGCCTTGCATGCATGAGGCCCTGGGTTTGATTCCTCAGCACCACATAAGCAGAAAAAGCCGGAAGTGGTGCTGTGGCTCAAGTGGTAGAGCACTAGCCTTGAGCTGAAGAACTGAGGGACAGTACCCAGGCACAGAGTTCAAGCCCCACAACTGAACAACAACAACAAACAGTTTAACAATCACCAGTCAATAGGGTTATCTGGTACATTCTCTGGGGTACTATGTACAATACATACTAAACAGAGTGGTTCAAATCCTTCCTAGGGCCAAATATCTCGTAACAGCAATGAAAAAGTAGAAATGGTGAGACATTTGCTCTTGGAAGCAGTGCCTTTATGAAACTGGAAAACAAGAGGAATGAAAAATGCTAAAACTTTCTTATAAACCAGAAACCACTTTTTAGGTCATTTTTCTCTTCTGTCACCTTTTCACATGTACCCACACGATTCTGCCCTTAACACTTAATAGAGTGGCATGTATAAATTGAATATTTAGTTCATGCTTATTGAAACAGATGGCTAGAATTATAGCACCAAGATCTTCTATGGACTCCAAGCATTCGAGACTGAGTAGTTGGTGTTGGCGGGGGGAGGTAATGGAATGGTGGGGGCTGCAATCGACATCTTTCTTCACTCACGTCCAAGCTAATGGAAAATGTCTAATCCACAGCTAGGTGTTTACACCTGTGACTTGTTAGGTGCCCTCGTAGCTTGACACACCACCTGGAGTATTGGAATCGCATCTTGGGCTAATTTTCAAATGCTGATGGGTATATCGATCTAGAAACAAGCTGGGTTAAAAAAGGCATTGGTCTTGTACACAGACTCAGCCCAAGCTAATCCGCTGTCAATATGCCTGGACTGAGTATTATTGACACTTTAATGAATACAGGACCATAGTGTTTTCAGAGCCAACTAGTCCCCCCTCTTCAAAGCAATCAGACAAACTAAATAGAGCTAGGCTTCTCTGTTTTCTATGTTGGAAGAAGATACACTAACCATTGAGGATTAAAAAAAAATATGTTTATCTTGGGATCATTTATTACACAGAACAGAGACACTAGCAGAATGTGACTATCTGGATTTAAGTTGCTTTTACAACTCTTAATCAAACACTGCTAGCATGCAAATCATTTTACCTACATATTGTTTTCAAGATTGTTTTTAAGGCCATTAAACACAATAAAAGAAATTCAGCAGTATCAACAAAAAAACTGTGATAGTCTGACTATGTGTTTATGTCTGTATAGTCAGTATCATTTATAAATAATTCCACACAGAAGTAGGTAGTGGAATTTTTACAGTATTGTACAACATATTTAAGGTCTAGAATTAATGGAAACATCCTATCTAATTGATCATTATTTTGTTCACATTGTTTTCTTATTTCCAATGGAGGAGCTTGAATTCAGGGTCTTCTTGACAACCATGATACCATTTTTATTTCAATCTGAGAAGTGGGCCCTAAGCCCTTTGTGCATAAAAATTCCTGCCTTCCTTCCTATAATCAGTGATCACTGAGAACTAACTCTGGCAACATGTACCCTAGCCAAGATAGAAGATGAATGATGGAAAAGTACTCTTGACGAGCTTGTTCACTCTGTGTGGAGAAGATGGAATTGTGTAACATTTAGCTAAACCATCCCTAAGAATTTAGTTTCTGGGAATACAGATGTCAAACCTCCTCTCCAAACACTTTTGGAAACACTGAAGTATGTGTGGTCTTCTTACTTCAATGATTTCTGATGAGACATTTAAAAGTACTCAGAAAGAATCCAGACCAAAATCAAACTGGTCCATTTATGTGGCAGGCAATGTCCATAATGCTGCTAAGTGCTACATTTTACATTAGTTCCAGGACAAGCAGCTAGGGTGTAGGGGCTGGGGGCTGAGAGGTGAGAGATGTGAAATGGGAGCTGTGATCTGAGTGCTTGCAGCTGAGAGGTGAGAGCTTGAGGCTGAGCAATGGAGTCTCAGGGGCAAAGGGCTTGCTCAGGGCTGGTGGCTAGAAGCCCAGGGCTCAGGGCTGGTGGCTAGAAGCCCAGGGCTGAGGGCTGGTGACTAGGGGCCCAGGGCTGAGGGCTGGCAGTTAGCCCAAGCCTCAGGGCTCTCCTCTTCCTTTCCTTTGCTTCAACATTAAGTACCACTTATCATCTCCTAACTCTTAGTTTTTCTTCTTCGTTCTCTGGGCTGTTTTTTGTGCTTTTTTAATAATGTCCCATATCTTTGTGGCAAAGCACAAAGTAAAATGCAGAGCCCTTTTTGTCTTTTATCAGTTTATCTCTTTACCTACTAAAACCGGACATTTTAGTATTAGAGGTTTTTGTTAATTTATTTGTTTGTTTTTTGAGAGCTGTAGGGTTGTATCAATTTCTCCATACCATTTCTGCATTCCTGTGGTACGGAGTTGAGAGTTGAAGGTAGCTCCGAATCAGGATGAAGCAAGGCCTAGGCTCCATGTAAGAGCTCTTGCTTCTTACAGACAATAGGCAGTAGAGGAAGTTGTAGGAGTGACTATGAAGTAGAGGAGAGTACCATCAAAATAAGGATATATGTCCAAGCCCATTGGTCCAAGAGTAGGAATCAAAGGAAGAATTGGAGACAAAAAGCTCAGCGCATGCAAAGGACGTGGGCTCAGCTGGAGGGAAAGGTGCTGATGGCACTTCTCAATAGCATTATGTACAGGCAGTTTTTAGGGGAGCAGCAGCTGAGAAAGGATCGGGCTGTGGGCTGGAGACACAGCCCAGACAATCACATGGGCAAGTTTCCCAAGCAAGTGCAGAATAAGAGCCAAGGAACCAGTGTGAGAGGGATGTAGGTTAAGAAAGTAGAAGGAAAAGACACAATGAAAAGAGAACCAAGCACAGCAGCTACTTGCTACAGTGATCATTAATTAAATTAAGTTGACCAAACATCAAACAAAACGCAAGACTTTTTCAGTCATGTAACCCTATTTCCTGTGCTGAAGTATTTACATGCAGTGAAATATAAAATATCTACATAAACTTCCATCACTGAGAGTTTTACTAGACAGAGCTATAAGTAGGTACCAGTAAAGACCTACCAGGATGACTAGAAGATTTTTCCCGTAGCTAGAAGGGACAGATGTGATATGGAAAAGCAAATAGAATTTTGGAGAGAGGATGAAAGAAAAAGATGATCAGCTGCGCACCAGTGGCTCACACCTGTAATTCTAGCTACCCAGGAAGCTGAGATCTGAGGGTCACGGTGTAAAGCCAGCCAGCCAGGCCTGTGAGACTCTCATCTTCCAAAAACAACTGAGAAAAAGCCAGCAGTGCCTCTGTGGCTCAAGTGGTAGAGCACTAGCCTTGAGCACAAAGAGGTCCAGGGATAGCACCCAGGCCTTGAGCTCATGCCCCAGTACTGGGGAGGAGAGGGGGGGGGAGAGAGAGAGAGAGAGAGAGAGAGAGAGAGAGAGAGAGAGAGAGAGAGAGAGAGAGAGAGAGAGAGAGAGAGAGAGGGAGAGAGAGGGAGAGAGAGAGAGAGAGAGAGAAGAGAGAGAGAGAGAGAGAGAGAGAGAGAAAGGAGGAAAGGAGGGAGGGAGGGAAAAAGAAAGGAAAGGAAAAAGAAAAAGATGGTGATCATTTAATAAAAAGCAAGAGAATCATTTTAAAAAGATGGGAGACTGGAGTTCTTTTCTTAGGTAGGACAGAGGCTATACTATCCAAAAATACGAACAGGAAGAATAACACTCAAAGATTTGCAAATCCAGTTAGACAGCCAAAGCCCAATCTTTTCAGGGCAGAGTAAGGGAGCACTAGCTAAGATTTATTAAAATTTGACTGTAATGATTTTTTACCCCTTTGGCCTTAGGGTTTCCTGCTTTATTAGTATAATTAATAAGTGGGTTCTTCTGGAATCTAATTCTAGAAGGCTTTTCATCTTCTTGATACTTTTGCCAAACCAAGCTTTGAGTATACCTGCAATGACCACAGCCCACTTCCATTGTCCCAAGAGGAACCTTGGAAAACACACAGGATAAAAGACTCAACAGGGCAGAATTGTTTGCCAAATTACAGGCAGCTTGGGAAGGTATCTCAAAAGCCCTATTTGTGTTTGTACAAACCTGGGGACACAAGTTTAGCAAATTGTGTTGTGATTGTTGGCAGAATGCTAGCAAAGGGCTTCCTTATCAGAGCATAGAAAACAGACTTCTCATCCTTGACCAAGGTACCTAAGGAACTTTAATCTCACTTAGAGAATCATTTGCATGATAGATAATAGGAGAATGCAGAGCTTATAAAAACAGAGATATTAGTATAATAATAGTAATAATAATAACAATAAAAGCAATTGGCCTCTTTATCAGTTTTCCAGGCCCTATCTAGGATTCTCTTTTGTCATTGGAGCATCTAACCACCCCCTCCCTTTTGTCTGGAGAAAATGAGTTTTCCTCTTTTCTTCAGAGGCAGAATTAATCTGAAAATCCCTGCTATTGTTTGATAGTTAATTACCTGCCTTTGGAGTCAAACAGTTCGGAAGCTCAGGTGAAAGGGGGAGGGAAACACTCATACCTACGGAATGGTGGAATGGCATGAGGAAAAGTAGCCAAGAATGTATGCTGGTATTCATTCCCTATGTTACTGAAATTCTTGGGAGAAAAGGACTGGTCTAGCAGACTACTAGCCAGCCAGGGACTTGCAAACAATAGAGTTTTGGCCACATGAGTCTTCACTTTTTTGTCTGTTTATGTTAGTACTGAAGCTTGAATTCAGAACCTGGATTCTCTCTCTGAAAGTTTTTGTTTTTGTTTTTTACCCTCAAGATTAGTGCTCTACTACTTAAGCCAGTTTTTTGTTTGTTTGTTTGTTTTTGTTTTTTGCTGGTTAATTGGAGATAAGTCGGAAGGACTTTCCTGCCCAGGCTGGCTTGAACCTCAATCCTCAGATCTCAGCCTCCTAAGTAGCTGGATTACAGGCCACTGGTACCTGGCTTAGTCTTCACTTGGTATTTATTATATCCAAGTTCCTAATTCTCTCCCATTACCTACCAGATATATACTATCACATTACTTTCCAATTTTGAATAATTTAATTGACCTTCTCAAATTGAACTCATTACTAAAATTAAGACAACAGGAACCATAACTTTAAATTTCTAGAAACTTATGCACTGTAGATGCCATTTACTCTGAACCTGAAGGGAAGAACATTTAAAACACAAAATATCAAAGGGAATGGTGGGATCGAAACCTTACTTTGATAGCAAAGATTCCTGTCTCTCTAGACATATCAAACAGAAGACATGACACCCTCTTAGAACTACCAGGCTCCTACAGAACTGAGAAGATCCTTTACCAACCATTTCTAACCCAAGCCACATCTGGATGAATTGATGGGGGAAGAAAAACATCATCCTTCAATTCCCAATAGACATCAAGTTACCTTCTGAGTGTGTCTGTGTGCTTCTATAGTGGCCTAGTCAGGGAGGCTCACTTGACCTTCCCAGTGTTCTCTCCTTTTCCTGCTTTATTCCAGAGAGACATAAAAATAGTTTGGTCTGGACATAAGAGTCCACGTCTGCACTTGCTAGAATACTGAAAAAGCAAGGAAATTCAATTCCACTATAAAATTGTACTGCTCCTCAAAGCACCCTGGGGAATGGCAAGGAAGTAGGGCATGTTACTTGCTGGTAATTTGCAAAATGTAGACAATGTGCGGGCTAGGCAACTCCTTTCTAGTGGTATGGTTTTTCTCAGTCTCCTGAAGCAGCTATGAATGTGGAGGGGAACACTTGTTAGAAAGGCTAGACCACTAGTCCCATCTGTCAACCCACAAGAATCACTCTGTCTACTAAGCTAAGCTGGGTGGAGTATGGGAGACTAAGGTGACCTCAGCAGTACGTTATGATTAAAATCCTGTGGCCAAATGAGTGCCATTTTCTATGCCTTCTGGTGTGTTCAAGAGGAGTCATCCTTCAGGTTTTCTAAGTCATCCCTCAGGTTTCTACACCTGCTTCCAGGAGCTCCCTTGTCAGAGCAGTAGAAAACCATTAGGTTCCTCTGCTCAGGCCTTGCACATACGGGATGTTTGGTCATTACAGAGTTCAAGAGATGCTGACTGCACTAACAGGAGGCTGTAGCATCCTTCCTGGTAAACAGACAGGGCTCCCTAAGGATATTCAATAAGCAACCACCAAATGTGTTTTCTTTTTTCTTTTTTTAAAAAAAATTATTGTGAAAATACCATACAGAGGAGTTACAATTACATGGGCAAGATAACCAGTACATTTCTTGTCAGGCATTGTTGCCTCCTCTTTGTTTCCCCTTCCCATCCCTTCCCATACTCCCCCCACCTCCCCCCACCCGATCCTTCCCCACCTCCACCAAAGTTGTAAAGTTCATTTTTACGACATAACAACTTGTACATCTCCTTGTTGCAATGGGTCCACCTGTATCCCTATTTAAGTGATTTTTTTCCCTTAGGTGATTTTCTCTAGGGAATTTGGGCTGACTCAAAACTATCTCAGATTTCCACACCACAGGATAGAGAAATCAGCTCTGATTTTTTTACTTTATTTTTTCTAGATCTTGATTCCTTCTGCAGCTTCTAGTGAGAAAGGTTGTCATTTTGTTTTGGGAAAAAGACAGATATCAGATCCAAAATATCAGCATTTTAAAAACACTTCCCAGTAGCCTCTCATTCCTCACATCAGAGGTGCTGATTTATTCGAACTAACTAAAGGAAGTATTCTTCATTTATTTATTTATTTTTAACATTACCAAGGATTAAAATCAGGGCAACAACACTTGATAGGCCAGTATTGTAACACTTGAGCCACATCCCTAAGCCACTTTTGCTGTAATTCATTTTTCCTATAGATTCTTGTGTTTTGCCCCAAGCCAATGTCAGACATAAATCTACCTTTCCTACTTACACTTCCTGAGAGGCTGGAATTGCAGGCTTTTGTCATTATACCTGGTCACTAAAATATTCCAAATGAATATGGCTCCACAAGCAATCAGAACAGACCTGGCTAATCCTAGAGTACATCCTTATTGTCATATCCCTAAAGATAATAGTTCAATAGTGTGTATATAATGTAGGTCACATTTACATCGTGTATACAATGACTTCACGGACAGCATCGTTGCCCACAGTACCATGACTATTTTAGGGAAACACTTAAGTACTTGAAAGATGGAGAGACTTTTGAGTCATTCTTCTTTTCTCGATGAAGTTAAAATATTTCTGAGGGCCTGTGTAGAGAAGTTGGTGTAGAACACTCTAAGGCCTCCTGTTGTTCTTTAAGGATTATCAATGGACACTTTTCTTGTGTATTCTTGTGTACCAATTCAATGGTAATTGGAAGCCAGGTACTATAAAACGCAAAGCTCCTGTTAACATTTCTGTCCTTTAAGTAATCCACCTAAACACTAACAAACAAGTGTCTTATTAAGGTATCAAGGATTGGGAAAATAATGAATTTACAGAAAGGAGGTAAGCTACAAAGTGACATTTCACAAAGATCTTCACTTAAGAGTGGAGCTCAGGATCCTTAAGGAAGAGATAGCATCTCAGACAAGAATAATGGCCATGGAAAACCCTTGAGGACCTGATCAGTGTGACATGTTGGAGGGAGAATGAAAATGTTAGCATTGTCATGGAGCAGTTTTGGGGTGAATTGGCCAGACTTACAGCCAGAAAGGTTGGTAATATCTCCGTTTTGTGTAGAGCCATGTAGATTTTCCACAAAAGACTAGATTTTCCTTGATACTTGATAAGAAGGCTACTTCTGTTCCTTAAGGAAATGTGCATTATCTTTTCTTTTTCTCAATAATGGACAAGTATGTGAAAGGGTATAAATGGACTAGAACGTGACAAACACCTGGGTTAATAAACCTTGAGGTGAAGGAGGAAGTCTATTCTTCTATGGACTTTAAGTGGTGAAGACATAAAGGGACAGCTTGCTGATGACCTGTCCAACATTGAGATAGATGTGGAAGGACTAAGTGTCTGTTTACAGTTGCTGTTGCCATGTGAGACTTTCTTCAGAGTCCATCTCAGGTGCATTTCTTTACATAGAGTGCAAAGCATTGAGTTTTGCTGTGACATTGTGCTGATTATACCAGACAGGAGGAGGCTGCTGCTAGTCATAACTGGCAGGAAGGGGACCCATAGCCTAGGTCACTGGCAGATCCCTTTCCCTCTTCCCATTTCCAATGTCTCTAGGCTGTTTAAAAACTTTAAGATGTCACCACTTGGAGTGTATCTTAAGGTTTACATTCCTGATGGATGTTGTCTGTGGTAAATTAGCATTTCACACTTGATGGAAAAAAAAAAAACAAAGCTGTGACAGTTTTTGTGTGTGGTGGGGCGGTGGGGGGGACAATATTTTTCTTTGATTTTTCATTTCATGTTATTTGAGAAAGAATTTATTGATTTAAAATTAGGACAGTTTAATTTGGTGGCATGTTTTCTTTATGTCTCAATTATATATTCATGTCTTTGTGGCAAACTCAGCTGGTGGGGGATTAAGAATTCAAAATAGAGGATTTTCACTTGGCAAGTCTTGCTTTCCACTGTGATTAATTGGGAGTCCGCACAATGAACCCGGCATTGGCTCCTTTAGGGATTTAATAGCTCCGTAGAAAGATGTGAATTTCAGGATTTAGGAGTCTTGGGTTCCAATTTGAATTTTGATAATAATTACCTGGGAAAATGACCTACTTATTTCAACTCTTCTCAATTAGACAATTCGTTGAAATGTCTGATAATCTGATTTAGAACAAGCGATGGAATAGATACTGGAGAGCAGAACAGTATTTACTCATGATAGAGCTTTTGCTTCTGTTTATTATAGTCAGCCTCCTGTACACAGATCCCATCCTTTGTACTAGTAATCCCTACCTGAGCTACTGCTGATAGATGTCTGTGTTTCCAGGAACAACCTGGACCATATCCTCTCTTCCCCTTCTTGATCCATCATCTAGAGCTACTCATTCTCAGCTTTGTCCTGCTGCTGTTCCTCAGCTCTGTCACTACCCGTGCCGTTTCTTCTCACACATTTGAGCTTGTTTTATTATGGTCTTAGAATCCTAAAATCTGTTCTTTAGAGATGAGGCACTGTGCTAATAATATGGTCCCTTACTCTGAGGGTGCTGGCTGCTCTTTCTTCTACTGTGACAAAGGAAGATCAGAAAATTGTTTTATTTACTTTTCACGCATACATAGATGAATCTCTTGCAAATACCAAGTAATGATAAATGAAGCTGGTTGGTGCCTGTGACCAGGGTGCATAATGGGCCAATATCAGCAAGTACAGGGTAAAAAAGCTGCTTCTAGCCAGACACTGGTGGTTCATTCCTGCAATACTAGCTACTTGGCTGAGATCTGAGGATCCTGGTTCAAAGCCAGTCTGGGCAGAAAAGTCCCTAGAAGACTCTTATCTCCAATTAACTACTCAAAAAACTAGAAGTGGAGCTGTGGCTCAAAACTGTACAGTGTTAGCTTTGAGTAGAAGAGCTTAGGGACAGAGCCTATGCACGGATTTCAAGTCCCACCAATGGGAAAACAGAGTTCCTTCTAGTGACTCTTATAGGACTCCAAGGTCCTAAAGACAGGGTCCTTTTGCACATTGAAGAACAAGATTCTGTTCTTCCTGAAGACCAAACCAAAAGCTTTAGAAATGGGTAGTCCAGCATTTCTCTCCAGACTGTCAGAATGCAATGCAGAGTAACTGCCCACACCCACTCTGCTTCGCTCATCCACCCTTTTTGTACTTGCAGCTAGAGTGATTTCTTTCAAGACTTCTCCATAGCTCAGGAGAGCCAATTTCTTCTCAAGGAATTGATACCAACTCAAGGGACTAGTTCCAGGAATCCTCCACATATCTGGTTCATGTCACACCTCTGTGTCACTGTTTTTATTTTAGTTTATTTCACTATTCATGTTCTTTCTGGTTGCATACCCTTTGTAAATTCTCTCCCCTTTTTCTTGTTCCAATGAACCTTATTTTTCCTACAAACATTAACTCAAATGCTAGTTCTACAGAGATCATTTTTCCAGGCCTAGCATTATCACCTGTTACTCCTACTTTCCCCAAGAGTTAAAGCTCTGTCCTTCCTAGTTCTTGCCACAGTGAGAATGTGTGTGTGTGTGTGTGTGTGTGTGTGTGTGTGTGTGTGTGTGTGTGTGTGTGTGTGTGAGAGAGAGAGAGAGAGAGAGAGAGAGAGAGAGAGAGAGAGAGAGAGAGAGAGAGAGATTACTGGGTTGTGTCTATTTTGTATTCTGTGCCCAGTGCCTGGAATTCAAAAGATATTCAAGGACAATTTGTTGGATGATGAATGGACCTATAGCGTTTCTTTATAAAAATAAACAAAAGTATTTGTCTGTGTTTTATTTATTACTTGTTGTGGAAGGCTGAAGAATGGCCAAGTAAAGATAACAGATCCTAATCCTTAGGACCCAGGAGCATACATTGAATGGTAGTGATTTTGCATGTGTAATTAAATTAAGATAACATAATCCTGGGCCCTAAATATAATCACTTGTGTTCTGTAAGAGGTAGAGTATGGGTGGTAGGGAAGAGATGGCTGGTGATATAAACTGGAAAACAATATGAAAACTTGAACAGAGATACTTGCAAACACTGGCTTTGAGTCTTACAGTGATGTGCACTTGAGCCAAGGCATGTCAGCAAGCACTTAGAAGAACTGTGGATCAGTTTTCTTCTGGGGCCTCTGGAGAAAGCACTGATGTCTTGGTTTTATCCCAGCAGTGGATGACCAGCCTCCAGAACTTAGAGTGAATAAGTTTCTGCTGCTAAAATATTTTTACATATGCATATATTACAGGTTAATGCCTTCTAATGATTTCTTATGCCTCATATATATATATATATATATATATATATATATATATATATATATACACACACACACACACACACACACATAGAGACAAGTATTTCCATATTGTTTACCCTCCATCATTTTCTTTCCCTCTCTCCCCTCCCCTAAAACCCCTAGAGTATCATCACCACAATCAAGGTCTACATATAAGTGTATATAAGTGTGTGTGTGTGTGTGTGTGTGTGTTTGTCTATAGTCTATATTCCACAAATTAGTGAAAGCCTGTAGCATTAGATTCTGAGTTTGGATTATCTCACCGATTACAACATGCTGATCCCCAGCTCCATCTACTTTCCTGATAATGACATACATTTCTTTTTTGTATGTGTAGCTATATAATCGTCTATGGCATATTTCTATCTTATACTCTTTATTCATTTATTGATTATTATGCACCTTGGGTGAATCCATCATTTGGCTATTGTGGAAAGTGCTGCAATAAACATGAGTGTGTAAGTATCTTTCTTGTATATTGATTTAGACCCTGGATATATGCCCAAAAGTCATTTAAAAAGGTGGCACTTGCAGTCAAAATTTTAAATCCCAATAGATGAAATTAAGAAAAATAAATAAACCCTGATATTCCAGATCTGCTGGAAATTTTGGTTTTTATCACTTTAAAAATATATTTTTATTACCTTTAAGGAACTATACAACGAATTACCATTCAACAAGCCAGTTTATAAATACAATGCATCTTCATGAGTATGACCCCTTCAATTATTCTGACTCATTCTTCCCAGCCCATCCCCTCAGTTTTCTTAGCTTCACAGGATATGCATTGGATAGTATGATTGCATTCTCCCTTCCTCTCTAGACTTCCCTTGTGCACCTTTCAAATGCCAGTTTCCTGGTATTTATTTTATTGAACTGTGAGTTAGTGTTTCTAAGTAAGTATACTAGTTTAATTCTCCCCTGCAAATGCCATATTTCAGTTAAAACATGTGTGTGCACTTGTATATAACCCAATATGTGATTATTTGTGCAGTTATAAATTGGTTCTATCTTCCACATATAAGAGCGAACATGTGCCCTTTGTCACTCTCAGCCTGACTCCATTTAACATCAGCTTTCCAGGTCCATCCATTTCTTTTCAAGTGATGCAGTATCATTCTTTCTAATGAATGAGAAAAATACTATATACAAGTCACACTTTCTCTGAGAGGTAAAGTAAGTCTCATGTCTGGGTCTGTTTCTTTTTGTTACAATTGAGCATCCATATCTTCAAGTCCCTGATTCTGTGTCATTATATTGGCCCTTCATATCTGCAAGCTTGGATTCACAGATTCAACCAACATTGGATTGAAATCGAGACAGGGTACTGTCCCAGCATCTCAGTGGCAAGCACTTGGCTAACATTCTTGAGGTCCTGGTTCCATTCCCAGCATCACAAAGAGGGAGAAGGCAGCTGCCACCTTGGTGTCTTGGATTGCTTTCTCTAGGATAGGGATCAGAGGTTCGGATCAGGGACAGGACAGGAAAATATTCCTATCCTAGGATCTTGGAGGGCCCAGGAACCACACCCAAATCCCAGCCTATCTTGTTAAGATCTGAAGCTAGGATTGATTTTCCTATTTTTAAAATGTTTTAAAAGAAGAAAAAAAATGTTACTAGTTTTTGACAAGGCCAATAATGCTTGAAATAGTTTCTCTCTGGCCCCTTACAGCACATATTTTCTATCTCTTGCTGGGAAGATGTTTAAATAGTCTCTCGAGGAGAAGCCAATAGGGAAGGAACTCCAAGAGCCTCTGGGAGAGAGCCAGTGGGAATTTGCAGCCTTTTCTTGTGTGTGTGTGTGTGTGTGTGTGTGTGTGTGTGTGTGTGTGTGTGTGTGTGCGCGCGCGCGCATGCCAGTACAGAGGCTTGAACTTGGAGCTTGAATGCTGTCACTTAGCTTTGTCCCTCAAGGCTGCCCTCTATGACTGAACCACATAGAGCTCCACTTCTATTTGTTTTAGTCATTAATTGGGGATAAGAGTCTCATGGACTTTCCTGACCCAGCTGGCTTCAAAACTGTGACTTCAGATCTCAGCCTCCTGAGAAGCTAGGAGCACAAGTGTGATCCACTGGCCCCTAGCTAAATTTATAGTCTTAAGGGAACAATAGTGAGAGTACAATTTCTAACCCCAGCTCAGCCCTCAGAGGCTTGTAGCCTCATCTGATGTTGGCTTGATTCCTCCTGACAGATATTGAGCTGGAACTTACCAACTAGCTCCTCCCCCACCCCCACCCTGCCACACACAATTGACTTATAGAAACTATGAGAATCAGTGAATATTTAAAGCCTCTAAATTATCTGTTTATCTTCAGGGAAAAACATGCATCTGTATGGAACATGTGTAAGCTTTTATTTTCTTGTCATTATTCCCCAAATAATAAGTATTTACATAGCATTTACATTACATTAGTTATCAGTAATCCAGAGATCATTAAAGAAAATGCAAGGCTGTGCATGGGTTATTTGCACACAGGACACCACTTTCTACAAGGGACTCAACTATCTGTGGATTTGGGCATATCCTCGGGGTCTTGAATACAACACTGGAGAATACCGAGTTGTGATTGTGTTTCTTCCAAAAGACTTCCTTTTGGAAATCCACCTTGTCATGATAAGGAACGTAGTGGATACATAGCTGTTCCATCACTCTGACATGGATCAATTCTCATCTCCCAAGGCAGCTCAGCCAGTCGTGTTTTAGAGCCACCTGTTATCAGAGTGTGTGCACATAGCAGGCAGGAGAGTGAGCATAGCAGAGGGGGTGAGGACACGGGAAGGGAGTGTGCACATAAGGGCAGGATGGCCCTGCACACAGGGAGACGGGTGCTTAGGGGAAATGTGAGCACAGAGGAAGCGGGTATGCTATCAGGGAGTTTCCGAATAGGGAGATAGTAGACACACAAATAGGCAAGGATTTTGCTCTGGTCTGATCCTGTGTTGTCTCAAGTGTCCCCAACATAGTTCTTCATTATGATGTTTGACTCTGGTACCTTGTCCTCTTTGGCTCATCTGCTTTCTGTTCAGCTATTGCTCAGAATTTCCTTCTCACCTCTGCCTTTATTTTTCCTGCTTCTGATTTTTCACTGCCATAGGCCCTACCTCATCTGTCATCACGCCTCAGTTTTACCCTCCAGAGCACAGCTCTGCAGCCTGTTTTCCCTTCTGCCCCTGCTCTGCCCTGCCCTGCCCTGCTCACAGGCTCCCATCACTGATGCACTGGGCCTTGTTTGTTTCTCTGCTCAAAGGGCTCCTTGGTTTTGCCTCCAACACTTTGAGCTCACATTGCTATTGTGAGGAGGCACCAGGGGACCAGATAACGCTTTTTGTTTATTTATTTTTTCACTTCACTTAATGAGCACAACTTGAAATTAAGCTGAGGTTTCATTCACATCATTTCCCTTAGGAAGCCTGCATCCAGTCCCAGGAAAATTCTCTTCCTGCACTGGGCAGGGAGGGAAAATGCATCGTTTCAAGTTTCTTTGCTGAGACTCAGGTTGCATCAGAGTGCATCATCTCTTTTGCTTTGTAAGTTTCTGTGTTGTGTGTGTGTGTGTGTGTTTGTGCATACGCGCATGGTCTTTATGTGTTGGAGCACTTCACATGCGGAGTGTTTGTGTATTAGGTCACTTTCCACTTGTTTGTGAGTAAGAGTTAATTTGCAGCTGGTTATATGCATAAAAGACCAAATATGAAGACCACAGAGGGAGAGGGCTTAGCCATGTGGATGGAATGGCCTTGGAACTGACACTACCATAGAAGGATTTTGATGCTCTATGTACCTCTTCACCATCCCGCATCCTGGTCATGGGCAAGGTTATGAGGAGATAGGCACTTTCTGAAGCACAGTAGCAGCCAAGGACAGAAAAAATATAGGCTGGGTCTGAGTTTGGTACCCCAGTTATACCTACAGGCCTCCTCTGCACCCAGCTTTGCCTCCCCACCATGTGGCACAGTGGTCACTTTGCTGGTCTAGTCATGAGGACTGCAAGTATAGCTCCTTATCTCATGAAATTAATAGAGACAGCTATTGGAGGCAGTATCCCACAAAGCTTCCAAATACTCCACCTAATATTTAGAGTGATAGCTATACCTTACTCTGTAGTAGCCAGGAGCTACATCAAAGTCTTTATGTGCAACATATTAATTTTCAGAAGAACCCTGTGCAGCAGAGGCTTTCTTAGCCTAACTTTGGAAACAAGAAAGCAAGCTAACCTGGGCAGTGTTACACTGATATCAGAAGGTGGCTGGCAAGAAGCTGTGCCCAGCCCAGTGGAGGCAACCTCCCCTCTGTGAGCAGAAGCTCAGGTTAATATAGCTGAGGGGGACTGTTTCCCTCTGAATAACTGATCTTGCAAGTAGGATCAGGGGCTCAGAGCAGTTCAGACATGGAAGCTACTTCAGAGGCCACCTCTCGGTGACTTGCAGTCACTTGAGCTATGTTAAACAATACCACTATTGACTTTCCCAAATATTTTGATTCAACTTATTGGAGGTAAGGCCACTGTATCATTATTTTTTAAAAGTCACTGGGTGCTTCTATTTTTTTTCATCCACACAGGAAGCTACTGTTTTGAGATTACAGATGGGAAAATATGAAAATTAGTTGCCTTTTCATCCAAGGGCACACCCCTGGCTGAAGAGAGTATTGCTAACTATTCCTGTCTTCCATCCAAAACTCATTGACTTGTCACTGATTAAATGCATTTCTTACCTTATGTATGTGAGGGAACACCAAATTCATGATGGATGAGAATTTGCACTGAGATGTGACACAAATGCGTTACAATAATAGCAGTGAGGTCTATAAAATGAGAGAAGTAAATCTTGTCTTGAGGAATTGTTGCAGGGTGTTGATATGGGATGATAAAGATGCCATATCTCGTTCAACATACAGTAATTTTCTTTCCTTTTTTCTTTCATCATTACTTATCTTTTCCCCATTCTTTTCCCTCTTCTTCTCATCCCCTCCCCTCTCCTCCTTTCCCCTCTCTTTCCCTTCCTTTCCCCCTCTCTCCCCCTTCCCTCCCCTTTTGTATGGACATTTTCATTTAAGTCCTACTAGGTATTCTTTTGAGCTCAGGTGGCAGTCATGAGTAATATCAACTTCAAAGTTTAAAAACCATAGTATAAACTGAGTGTGTTTCTTTATTAGCTTATAAACCCATTGAAAATGGCCTGGGCTGTTAAAATACCCCGAGCAATCTGACATTACCATAGGGCCTCAGCAAGCATTTTCTGGGGGCGCGACTAGCCATAGGTTGGTTGAGAGAGAGCTGTGATTTACATGGAGGCTTGCCCTGACAGGCACTAGCATTTTATCACAGGCTTAGGGACCTCATATTCTGCTTCCCAACTCCTTGTGGATCTTATCATCAAAGATGATGTAGAGATCATTATGATGCTGATGAGGGGACGAAGGTTAGCAGCAACCTTGTAAAATAACTAGGCCTTCCTCTGTGGACATTATTGCATCATTGCTTATTATTGCACTAGAAAGGGAAGTCCTTGTAGAATGGTGCTCAGGTTCTATAGATTGAGTCCTTTGGCTGGTTTCATACTACTTGTTCATCTCAGGTTTCCCTTTATCTCCCTAGATTTTTCCTATAAGGCTGCTGCATCCCCAGCTTCCTTTGGCTGATTGGCCCCTTCTCATTCACTCAGGCTCCATAACATCCAATGACCCACCCAACCCTTCGCTTTATTTACTTGGATTTCAGTAAGTATAGCTACCTCTGCCTATCCAGCTCTAGAAAGCTGTATCTTTAAGAACATGATGGAAACTGAAAGTGTTACAGTAAGTCCAGAATTGAACAAATGATCCTACTCTGCCTCCCTTACCATACAAATTCCTCTTGCTTTTGTATTAGCAATCATGAAGAATGGTCAAACTTTATATCCAATTTTCAGGAGAGAGAATTAGAAGTTCTCTCTACCTCCCCCCGTTTTTTTGTGCCAGTCCTGAGCTCGGGGACAGTATCTGAGATTTCTTTTGCTCTACTACTTGAGCCACAGTTTAGGCTTCTAGGGTAGTTGGTTGCACATAAGAGTCACATGGACTTTCCTACCCTAGCTGGTTTTGATCCTCAAGTCCTAGCCTCTTGAGTAGCTAGAATTACAGGTGTGAGCCACTGGCACCTGACTAGAGGCCGTTCCTTCATGTCTTCTAAAGGAAGTGCCTTTACGTACCAGTCTTCATGCATTCCAACTTCCCTGGCACTGCCTTGGCTCTGTCATTCACTCCATTTTACCTGATTATCGAAATACTGTCACCTGTTCTTCCCTGTACCCATTTGGTCAGTGGCCACAGTAATGAGAATAGGAAACATTGATGGAGTCTTTGCCTAAAGTAAGAGCTACTTAGGCTTAATTTACAGAATCTGATTCAAATCTCACACCAACCTTTGACATAAGTGACTTTGTAGATGAAGAAACTGAAGCTTAGAGGGGTTGCAAACTTTTCTCAAGGTCACCTAAGTAAAAGATGGTGTTTGAATCCCTTCCTGCTATGAGAAGAAGCCCAACCATCAGTCACTGAGCTCTTTAGGAGGCTGAGCATTCTCTGCTTTCTCCAAAGCATCTTCCTGCTAAGTGCTGCTTCCTGCAGAGAAGTTTTCCTTCTGTTATTTCTGTTTGGGTTGCTTGTCTCCTCGGCAATGTTGATTTCATTGCATTTTCATAATATTTCATGCTTTAATTTAATTTATTTAGTGCTATTGTACAGTGCCCTGAGCACCTCAGAAGAAGCAGGAGTTTTATAAATAAAATTATTATTACAGCTGCTCTGATAGCAGCCCCTGAGCTATTTAGTGAATATGTCAATTACTCTCAGTGTGGAAATTTTTTTTTCACCTAAAGCCTTTTATGGCCTAAGTTCTCTTTGGCTCTTCTGCTCTATCTTGCTTGCTGTAGCTCTGAAGTCTTATAGCATTTCCCATTACTACCCGCCCCCCCCCCCCCCATCGGAAATCCACACAGCACCTCAGCAGAAGTTTCATGTTCTGCATTCAGGAAAACATGACCTACTTTCTTTAACCTTTTCAATCCCAGAGGTTCTGAATCCCATTTGCTAGACCTATCATGTCAGTTCTGCAATGACCCAGGCCCTCCCTGCCTACTTCATGCTAAATAAGACCTCGTTATCTGTTGCTGTGTGACAGAAATCTCTCCCACAATATTCTAGAGCTGGATACGAATTGATCACAATATTATTTAGCTCTGAAAACCTCAATACTCTAACATGCAAGGCTTATTTAGGCCTACATTTTGGCACAGTCTCAAAAAAAAAAAAGAAGAAAACCCAAAGAAAAAGAAATAGGTAAGAGCCACAGACTCAGGTAATCCTAGCTACTCAGGAGGCTGAGATCTGAAGATCACAGTGTGAAGTCTCTGAGGATCGCAGTGTGAAGCCAACCTGGGTGGAAAAGTACCTGAGACTCTTATTTCCAATTGACTGGCAAAAAGCAGGAAGTAGAGGTGTGGCTCAGGGGCAGAACACCAACTATGAGCCAAAAAAGCCAAGGAATTTTACCCAGGCCCTGAGCTCAAGCCCTAGTATGGGCACATACAGAAAAGCCTACTTTCAAGATTCTACCTGCTACCTCACATCACTGTAAGAGATGTGAAAGTAATACTATCCTTCATATAGTTTCAGCCACATGTTTAGTGATTTATAAGACAAACCTGTGGCTGCACTAGGATTACTCCTAGGCCATGTCCAAATTTGTGCTATTAAATTTGACTTTTTTTGGGGGGGTCGATCATGGGGCTTGAACTCTGGGCATAGACTAGCACTCTACCACTTAAGCCACATACCACGTCTGGTTTTCTGAGTGGTTTATTGGAGATAAAATTCTCATAGACTTTCCTGCCAGGGCTGGCTTGAACCTCAATCCTCAGATCTCAACCTCCTGAGTAGCTAGGATTATAGTCATAAGCCATTGGCACCCAGCACTAGATTTGACCTTTTACCTCAAACTCATTCCTGTATTCTTTGTTATTGGACTTTGCTGGTTTCCAACATGCTCCCATGAGTCTTGTCTTATCCTTCTCTAGTCTCTCTCATCCATCAATTCAATGAAAACAAATTAAGCAAGTGTTATATATACTGTTATGTACAATGTTGAACAACCTGACTGTTTTTCCCTTCCTCCTTTTTAAGAGTCTGAGTTCTTCATTTCTTTGGTTCTTGTTTGTTTGTTTGTTTTGTTTTTCGATCTTGACCTGCCTCCCTTTCAAGTACCTATTCTCTTCATCACATACAGTTTCATTTAGGATTTCTGAGACTTTTCCTTATTAAACAGGAGCAATACACTGTGCTGTCTCCATTCGGTGTGATGTTTTTTAACGAAATAAATGGAAGTAACCAATCTGTCCATTATAAATGAGTTCATTCCTATTCAAGCAGTGGCTGTCACGTACCTTGCCCGAGGCTTCTTATGTTATGAGCAACATATTGGCTTCAGTTGTCTCTCCTTTTTCCCTGCTACATGGGGAGCTTTGGATAGAGGAAAGACAAAATAACTCATGAGAATATATTGTATTATACTGTGCAGCATTCCACTCTCAGGAAACACAATGACCTTCTTCAAAGTAGGTATGCACAATCTTCTCTTCCTGTCAAGTGGAGGTGGTTGAGTAAGCAACAAGTACTCTTCCTTCTAGCCAACTAAGGAAATGAACCATAACCCACAAAACTACATCAGAAATGAATAGATAGGTAGCATAAAGCCTGTTGTGTCCCCAATAGGAAAGGTAAATTCTAATGAAAAATGACTAACCAGAAATATTCAAATCGTTAGTAAAGTTCCAATTCAATGTTCCTTCAGCTAAGAAATTCCTTTACAGTCAACATTGTAATCAGAGAGAACCAAGTATTGTTCAGAGCAATCAGAGAACAAAGTCTTTTGCATTCCTGGACCAAAGCTTCTCATCAACATATATTAATCAGGCAATGAGAGTTTGCATTTCTACTGAGTGCCAACCACAGCTCAAGATGCTGCTGGTTCTATTCCAGTTCCTTATTTCATGTGGAGGTAGCCAGCACAGCTCATCAGATGTCATGTGTCTGGAATACATCTAAAGAGCTCCAATTCTCCCCCTCCCTCTTCTCCCAAGGGACTGTGGACTTTGATGGCTCTGTTGAGTAGATCAGGATTATCCTAGGCTGCTAATTGAAGACTAGCTTGGTCCATTTTGTTTTAGTCTGTTGAGTATCTCATATCACTTTCATTGTAATTCTGTGTCAGTCTTTTAATGAAAGTGGCCAGCAAGCCCATGAGATAACAGAATAGGAATCAATGGGACCTACGACTGTCTGCATGCCAGATTCTCCTGTCAGCCTGGTATCCCATCCATCCTGCCAACTCACCCTCCTCTGGGACTGAGACGTTTGAAAACAGTGCAGCAGCCTCATCTCCCGGGCAGTGTTTTTCTCCATCATTTGCTTTATTAAATATTGATTTTCTGTTGCATTATTAAACCTTAAGTCCAGAGCATAAATTCTGGGCTGATACTTTAATCTGGTTCTCTTCATTTTTTTTTTTTTTCTTTTTGGCTCATAGAACTGATTTTCAGGCCAGATCTCCTGGGGAATCTTTAAGTCAACTGAAGGCCTGAGAGAAACCTGTCTGCAGGAAAGGCAGGAGCCAAGAGTTGAGGAGTACCTGGCCTTGCCAATGCGTTACAGAAGCCACCATGCTTTGGGGAAGTAAACCCTTAATCTCTGCTTGTCCTAGATGTCACAGCCATTCCTGATGGAGATTCAGATGGTTGCACAAGGAAGGTTTCTTCTTTTTTTTTTTTTAGATTCACACCCCAGAACAATTGAGTAACCAGATGGTATGCTGAATTGATTTTAGATTGGACATCATGGAGCTCCAGACATTAGCAATCCATTATCCTCCACACTCCCTCTTTGCTTTTGGTCTCTATTCATAAGAACTGAACCAGGGATTCTAATCCCTGGAATCTTTGGCTTTATACTTCCTCTGGACATATGGCTTTTTGTAGTTCTTTTTTGTTTGTTTTTTTCGTGCCGTTCCTATGGTTGATCTCAAGACCTGGGTGCTGTCCCAGAGTGCTTTGTTTTTTGCTTTTTTCTTAAGGATAGGATGTTACCACTTGAGCCACAGTTCCACTTCTGGTTTTTTGGGGTAGTTAATTGGTGATAAGATTCTCATGGACTTTCCTGCCTGGGCTGGCTTCAAACTGTAATCCTTAAATCTCAGCCTTGTGAGTAGCTAGACTTATAGTGTGAGCCACTGGTGCTAGACACTTACTCTTACTTGTTCAAGGCTAGTGATCTACCACTTGAGTCATACCTTTTGGCTTTGTGCTGGTTAATTGGAGATAAAAGCCTCATGGACTTTTCTGCCAGGGGTGACTTTGAACTACTATCCTCAGACCTCAACCTCCTGAGTAGCTAGGATTACAGGCATAGGCCAAAAGTACCTGGCTGAATGTCATGGGAATTTCAAGTTACTATCTTTACAATTTCATCTCCAAATTGATAATTCTTTCTATACTGGGTCAGAGGGTAGGTAAATAATACCATTCAAATGACTACTCAGCAATAGGCAAGTATCTAGTTACTCATTTCTATATCCTTCAGCAGTTTTCTGTTACATATGTGCAGGTACACATACACACATACACATTCACACCCCTACATCCTTCTGATGTCTATTTCTTGTGTCTATTTCTCTAGAACCACATAGAAGAAAATGAATTCTTTGTAGTGAAATATGCTTCACTTTTTTTTTGGTGTCAGTACTGGACTTGAACTCCATGTCTGTCCTTGAGCATTTTTGCTCAGCGTTAGTGCTGTACCACTTGAGCCATAGTGCCACTTATTACTTTTTTTGTGGTTAATTGGAGATAATTATTGTTTCATGAACTTTCTTGCCCAGACTGAATCAAGATTCTTAGAACTCAACCTCCTGAGCAATTAGGATTGCCAGCATAAGCCACTGGCACATGGCAAAAACCCTTGACTTTCAATTAAGAATGATTTTTTTTCCTGCTTTTGAGCTCAGGGATTTGCATTTGCTTGGCTTTCTTGCTCAGCTGGCTTACCATTTGAATCACATGTCCAGCTTGGCTTTTTTTCTGGTTATTTTGGGGATGCAGTCACAGAATCCTTTTTTCCTCTTGTTACCTTCAAACTGCAATCCTCCAGATTTCAGTTTCCAAAGTAACTAAGATTATAGGTATGAACTACCAAGACCAGGGCCTGCCTAAGAATTTTGAATCATTCTATTTCTGTAAAGTTCTACAGGTTATAGGCAAAGGCAAATGCCAGAATACTGCATATATTGCTAATATTTAATCTCTTAGAATCCCAGTTTTTTCATTTATAATGACTTGAGTATAACCACTCATCAATTTATTGTGAAGGAAGACTCAAATTAGGTGAAATACCTAACATTTGGAAGCACTCAATATTGTGTTTTTTTTTCTTTTTTTCTGATTCAATTGAACAATTATTTGCTAAACACCTTTTATATGTCAAGTGCTATGGTAAGCATTGGAAACAGAAAAATCAGTGATAAATGGTCCCTGACCTCATGATGGGGATTACAGCATTTGAAGATGCTAATTATGTTTCTTAAGTCTTCCCTTCTTCTTGTGACTAAATAGATCAAGCATCACCCACCTCTAGCATTGTACTCACTTCATTATATCCTGAAGCATCTCTTCATTGTAAAGATGTAACTTTTTTGAATGCAAGAATCATTCACTGAGCATCACATATTTTTCTTAATAAACATTGGACTTTGAATAGACTTTCATTCTTTCTTACAACTATTTATTAAATTCTTCATGTACTTTTTCATTTCATTCTCCCATTTTAGCTGACTTTTTTCCTCCAGAACAATAAAATCCCACAGAGTTCAAAGAAACACAAACATGTTAATTTTTATCTATTCATCTCTACATGTCGTCTTGCTCATCTCATCTCCTAAGCTGCAACCACAAAATATCATGAATTGGGTAAATAAATAGACTTGCTTATCACAGTTTTGGACTATGATTCTGGAGTCTGACCAATTCAAGATGAAGGTACCAGCAGACCCAATACAAACCCAGTGTTATCTCTCTTCTCTCTCTCTCTCTCTCTCTTTTTCTTTTTTCTTTTTTTGGTCCGGTTGTGGGGCCTGAACTCTGGGCCTGGGCACTGTCCCTCAGCTCTTCAGCTCAAGGCTAGTGCTCTATCACTTGAGCCACAGCGCCACTTCCGGCTTTTTTCTTTTTGCTTATGTGGTGCTGAGGAATCAAACCCAGGGCTTCATGCATTGCAAGGCAAGTGCTCTACCACTGAGCCACCTTCCCAGCCCTCTTTTTCTTTTTTCTTATCTTCATTCTTATTTTCTTTCATTCTCCTTCTTTCTTCTTTCTTTCTTTTTCTCTCTTTCCTTCTTTTCATTCTTTCTTTTTCTTTGTTCTTTCTTTCTCTCTCCTTCCTTCCATCCTTTCTTTCTCTTTCCTCTTTCTTTGTCTCTTTTTCTATCTCCCTACCTCCTTCCTTCCTTCCTTCTCTCCCTTCCTTCCTTCCTTCCTTCCTTCCTTCCTTCCTTCCTTCCTTCCTTCCTTCCTTCCTTCCTTCCTTCCTTCCTTCCTTCCTTCTCTCCCTTCCTTCCTTCCTTCCTCCCTTCCTCCCTTATTTTTTGATACTGGATTTTGAACTCAGGTCCTCACACTCGCTTAGCAAGCACTCTACTGTTGAGCCATATCTCCAGCCCAAGAGGCCCCCCCTCCACCTTTTTAAAAAAATTCAGTGATGATTCCTTCTCATATAACCTCAGGAATTGGAAAGGATGAGGAGTTTCTCTGAAGCTTCTTCAGTAAGGGTACTAATTCATACTGGTACTGGTTCATGAGAGCTTTGCCTTCAAAGTCTACTGCCCTACCAAAGGCCTTCAAATTCTTCGCACATTTTCTATATTTGAATTTTGGAGAGTTTTAGTCCATTCTATTGCTTCCTCTTCAATATTTATAGTTTCCCTTTGGTTTCTTCATAATCTCTGCCTACCCAGAAATTACTATGGTTAAATAACCTCTTGAATTATAAAACTCACTCAAATGGTTACACTTACGAAGTTTTCTTAGAAGATTGAGGGCAGAGGGAGAGCAGATTTCATGGGAGCAAAGAGAAGAACAACTGGTCCCTGGGAGAAAGAGACCGTTTCCACAGTCCTCTGTGATTCCGTTGCTGGGTTGGGTAGACACAAATATAATCTCCCATGTGATCTTGACCTGCCTTGACAGTTGACAGGCCACCACCAACTGCCTTGGTTTTAACACTTCAACTCCAAAATCAGGCACAAAATCAGACACAATTTATCCTGTCTTCACTGAGTTAGGTGACCACCCTTGATCTAATTATGTCTTGTTTGCATAAGAATAAAAAACATATGTTGTACAATGCTGTTTATATCTATTTAGGTATCTTCTAACTTGGAAGGCTGATAAGTATTAGTAATTGGAAAATTTAATACTGAGATTTTTTTTTTAATATTCAGAACTTCAATATAATTAAGATGCTTAAACCTCTCTGCTTCCCCTTGGACTTTAGATTTACCATAGGAAAATAAAGGAAAATAAAGGAGAGCATGTGAAACTTGTCTTCAAAAGATAGGACTTGGGGAAAAATATATTCAGTGGCTAGAAATAATCCTATCTCTATAAATAATATCTCTATTATGCCTATAGAAAGAGACTATTAGGATCTACTGAAATGTCAGTAATTAAAAGCAGAAACAATTATTGGAAAGGCCAGACATGTTCCATGCCAACTCCCAATTCGCTCTGGCCTCATGAGTTACATAATTTACCATTTTACAGAGTGGATGACTGTAAGCCACACAGGAATATTGCAAATGAGTTGAGGAGTCAGGGTCTTTGGGCTATTTCTGTCTCAATTATTTTGATTTTTCCTTTTGATGCTGTCAGAAACTCAGGAACTGATCATTTGTGCTGGAGATGGCACAACTTCTGCCCTTTGTTTCGATCACTTTTGCCTTGTGTGATTGGTGAATTTGATTGCCAGCCAAAGAAAATTGCATTTGTGTCAAGAGCATTCTGAACAGATCAATGTAGGAGTAAACCAGGCAAGTAGATTGTAATACCAAAGGACTAGTATAAAGAAGTAATGCAACTGACATGTCATCCTGTAACTTTCAGTGTATAAACACCACACAGGTTCTTCACCACAAACTTCTAGGTAAGCCTTTCAGTATCCCAGGAAATCAGTTGGTATCTGATGTTAGACATCAAGAAGAGAGGGAAATAACACTATGTGGTCCCAACTCTCTATACAGAACATTTGCAAAAAATAAAAATAATAATAAGGTAAGAAAGAAAGAGAGAAGAAAGGAAAGAAGGAAGGAAGGAAGGAAGAAGGAAGGAAGGAAGGAAGAAGGAAAGAAAGAAAGAAAGGAAAAAAGAAAGGAAGGAAGAAAGAAAGAAAGAAAGAAAGGAAGAAAGAGGGAAAACATACCATGCTACACATTGTAAAATAATTGTTTTAGCCACTCCACATATTTTTCAGATGTTGTTTATAGCCTCCCCATGCATTTGTAATTTAAACATCATTACAAACATGAGAGTTAAATCTTTGTATTGTTTCCCTCACATGACTAGAAAGCTTAAAACATCTGTGCTTCCCCATAAGTTTATTTGGATCAGGTCTTTGGAATTCTGGATTACTCCAAGTGTTACAGTGTGAACTATTTCCATTAGTTACTTTTGTGTTTTTAAACTACAAAGGTCTATTCTAATGTGAATAGGCATTGAGACTGCTACCACACTCTTGTCATTTTGCTAATTCCAGTGAAGTGTAGGAAACTGGACATTCTCCTCTTTAAGCGACCCTAGGTTTCTTGGAGAACAGAGATACTGATGACTACATCTGTAGTAATCTATTTCATAAAGTAGTTTCTGTGTCTATTATCACATCAGTTTGTGAAGTTTAGAAAGTCAAGAATTACCAATTTAGTTTTCTAAGTGAAGAATTAAAGTTTATAGGATGTGATTTGTGTCCAAAGAGGAAGAGAGTAACACTTGAAGTAAGCCTCTAGTCCCTTAGCTACAGAACTATGGTTCTTTTCAATGTCTTGATCTTCTGTAAAGTCAAGCATTGCATTTAAAGAAATTGCTTTCTGGGGCTGGGAAGGTGGCTCAGTGGTAGAGTGCTTGCCTTGCATGCAAGAGGCCCTGGGTTTGACTGCTCAACACCACATAAGCAGGAAAAAGCTGGAAGTGGGGCTGTGGCTTAAGTAGTAGAGTGCTAGCCTTGAGCTGAAGAGCTGAGGGGCAGTGCCCAGGCCCAGAGTTCAGGTCCCATGACCAGCAAAATAAATAAAATAAAAATTATGATCTACATGGAATGAACATTTTTTCTTAAAATTTGGACCACGTTCACATGCCTTCATTTCCTAAAACAACAATGATAAAACAAACGAAAATCCAATTTGGAATGCTTTGGCCAGAATACTGTTGTACAATCTTCTTAGTTAGACCAATGATAATATATAAAGATGTAATCTTGTTTGTTCCTATGACAACCTGCATTATGACTGCCTTCTAGAGAGAGAAGCAGTGAAAAGATACATTAACTTACTGCTAGAAGATCAAATTGATGATTTAATGGCACTTAATGATTGAATCTTAAAAAATTCTCCATTTATTAAAGAGAAAGAGAAATGGAGGGAAAGAAGGGGGGAGGGAGGAAGAAAAGGAGAGTGGGAATGAGGGAAAGAGGGAAATGTTTATACATAGCTTCTAGACTCTATGCTGCAGATCAGCTGAGTTCTTACAGCTGAATGACCTTGGATAAGTCATTTGTCCTCAGTAGGCTCCAATTTTGACATCAGCAATATAGACATAATGATGCCCTTCCCCACTTCAAAGAATTATCAAAGCTGGGCACTGACAGCTAATGCCTGAAATCCTAGCTATTCAGGGGCTGAGATCTCATGAGGTTATTTCAAAGTCAGCATGGGCAGTCAAATCTGAGAACCATATTACCAATTGACCACTAAAAAGGTTAAAATGGAGGTGTCGCTGAAGTGGTAGAGTACCACTCTTGAGATAAAATGGCAGTAGGAGCATGAAGCCTTGAATTCAATAATGGCACACCAAAAACAAAAGGAGAAGGAAAAGGAAGAAGGAGGAGGAAGAAGAAAGGGAGGAGAAGGAGGCGGAAATTAAATCAAGATATGGACTGTTTTTTGTAAAGTAATGAGCCTCTAACTGTGGTGATATGCTAATTTAGGATTTTAGAAATGTTTACAAATACATTGATAAATTAAAGATGTACATTCTTACATGCAGCAAGGGTAACAGAAAATGGGGCTAAAAAGTGTCTCTCTTGATTCAGGTGTGTTGGATGAGGGACACATCATGTGGAAAGTTGCTATGTGCCCCTCCTTTCTCCTTTTTGTGGAGAGACAGCTGCCGTTGGCAGAATTTAGCTACTCATCTTTGCTCAGTCATCCTCCTGGAACTGAATGCTCTGAGTGGTATGATTTCTATGGTGTTTTCTTTCTTTTTCTGGCAATGACTCTCTGAAATATTATTTTTTTTCTTCCTCAATGGCTGGGCTATATAATTGATGGCCTCTCTGGGTTACTGGAGTCATGTATTTAAACCGAGATCGCCTTGACTCCAGTATCTGGGAGTTCATTACTTTTTGAAAAGCTTCACGTCTGTTTGTGTTCAGATTATTGTTGCTCTGGAAAGGGAGCTTATTGTCAGGCAGGAAGCAGAGTATGGAGGAGAATGCACAATAATCAAATCTCTTTGCTTCTTAGATGAATATTTCTGAGTAACCAGACTTCGCATTTCCCTGACAAGGTTGTTCTTATCCAGGGGACCCAGGACCTTCACTTTCCCCCTGAAGCAAGTTGGAGGGAGTTCAGTAGCACTGAGTCTTGGGATGTGCGAGGTTGCTGCTTTACAGATAAAGTTTGTAATAAATATTCTCAGCTCTGGTACTAGGGAATGATTTACCACAGTATATATGCATCTAAGATTTTTAATTAAAGATTCAGGATACACCAACTTCTCACACAGAGCATGGGCAAAGGGTAGGTGCTTTGTCTACGCGAACCTATGATCTCTCAATTCCATAGCCACTCTTTCATCATTCTGACTCATCCTCCATCAATCATGGTCCATCCACACTATTCACTCATGTAACTTTATACCTAATTCCCTGATTTATACCCTGAACCAGCTTGACTAGCAAGACCATAAAATTAAGTAGAATGCATCAGCTATATGTAAGTTTGGAGTATGTCTATAGTCTACCTGGTGGAAGAAGAATAGTTCCACAGATGGAGATTCAGAGACTGAGTTATCTTTAGTTATTGGGGTTAAAACTGAGACATTTTTAGATATCCTTTCATCCTGTGCATCTTTATTCTCAGCGTAAAAACAAAAATCTTAACTCATTTATTAAGGTTGGAATTAACTACATTTTTTAAAGCTATCCTTAGATATCTCCACGCCTGCACCATATTCTTCCTCAGAAAAGTCTCTGGGTTCACCTGGAACTTTAAAAATTCTTGGTTTGTGTTAAGATTGAAAAGTTCTTTACAACATTTGATAATTATCTATCCCTCGGCTATTCCTCTCGCATTCATTTATTCCTTTAGCATAAGAGCCAGGAATTTCACTGATTTGTTCTCATTTCAGTATGATCATCATTTAGTCTGGTCTCCACACATACGTGGACTGAAGAAAGGCTCATTGAATGAATCCATGAAAAGATTTTATTTGGTCAGAGCATATTCTTACTTCCCTCCCATTGTGCAGAAAACAGCCTATGTTGCTCATTCATTTGTCCTTGAAGCACACATTGCTCATGCTAGTAGAGAGGTATTCAAGTGCAATGCCTCAGCTACGGCTGCTTGCAAAAGGATAGAGGATAACAAAGCAGGAATTTTTAAGAAATGGGATGGGGTTATTTTGGCCAGTTACAGATATAGAACTATTTTCAAGGGGAAAAAAGACTGAAAAATGTGTTTCAGAAAGAGTTTTCATCTCTATAGGAGATGAAACACTTTTAAGTTGAAGGCAGTTTCTTTCCTTTTTTTTGAAATGAAATGAGTAGAAAATACTGCCACATCTTGTCATTGAAAGGGTGTAAAACTGGGTTACATGTGTACAAAAAGATACCAGGCATGTGCCGGGTGTTTAATAAATAATAAATATTTGAGGGGTTCATTTTTGTGAATTTCTGAACAAAACAAAAAATGAGGCTTGATATGTGGAATTGTATTTATCTGTTCTTTCTTTTGGATGCTACTTAGGTTTGAATTCAGAAACTTGACGTTGTCAAGCAGGTGCTCTATCTCTGGAGCCATAACCGTGGCTTTTTTTTCAAGTAGAGGTCTTACGTTTTTGCCTGGGACTATCTCTAGACCACACTCCTCCTCTGTGGCTCTAGCACATAGCTAGGATCACAGGTACATGCCAACATGTTTGGATTATTAGTTGAGGTACAATTTCACCAACTTTTGCCTAGGTTCAGTCTCCTAAGTAGCTGAAGTTACAGCTATGAGCCATTATGAGCAGCCCTTATCTTTCTATTCTTTAGAATGTTGATTTTGGGGAAGGATCTCAGCCCTTCTGAACCCTAGTTAAGCATACACATTTAACATTTCTCATTCTTTCTCTGTGGCTTAGCCTCCCCCATGATGCATTCCAGGAGAATGCTAGATTCTGTGGATTATGGCAGTCTAAAGCTCTGCAAAGTGGAGGTGATTATCAGCATTGTAAATGCTGTGACATTTTGCTGCCAAAAAGTAATTGATTTATTAGAGACATTACAATACATGCATGATTCAACATAAGAGATTCCTTTGAACTTGTTCAGTACCAAATCCTCTGGGAGACCATTTGCTTTCAGCACCACGGACAGAAACTCACTTTCATTCCGAATCAGTTGGCCTAACACAAGTAAATATTATAGCTCAGCAGTAACACTCCATTCCAGTGACCACAGTATGATCCAATTTAATGGCTTTAACAATTCCAACTGACAGGTACCAGAATATTAATACACTGTTTTCTACTTACAATGCTAGAAAACAGACCAGATTGGATGACTTTATATTATTATTATTGTTTCTAAAAATAAGGTTATTATTTCACAACAAATCATTTGAAATACAGAACAATTCAGAAGACATGTGAATTTTCCTTAACAAGCAACTTCTTAGCAATGCCACACTTCAAAACACTAAGCAGGAAGCCATAATTGAGTTCAGTGATTCCACACCTGAGCAGTGAACCAAACAGACTAACAAAGTGCCTAAAGCAAATGGAAATCTTGTTGTTGAATGCAAAAAAAGCCCCACTATGGCATGAAGTAGAAAAGTGGGAGTGCTGGGATATGTTCCCTGCTATACCCTGACTGGAAAACCTCTAGCTAATTTCTAGGTACTCCAGGAACCTGGTCAAAACAATTTAAAGACACTAGCTTAATCTCAGGTACTGAATGCTTCCTTTTTCTGTGTTTATTGATTATCAGTGTTCTAAAGCAAATTCATCGGCCTCAGCTGTGGCAAAAGAAATGGAAAAATATAATGGAGTAATTCAGGAGTTTTACTGGAAAACTCACATTGGACTGGATCATACAATATACATCCACATTTACAAACAAATTAGCAATTCTTATAATTCACAAAATAGAGGACTTTAATAATATCCAGTCTCACATTGTCTTCTAATAGATAGAGGGAATCTGGCTCAGGAGATTCAAGTCAGTTGTATGAGGTCCATGTTTTGGAAGTTGTTATACATATTGCCTATTTGGAAACTAAAAAGAGGAAGGATGGAATCAGCTGTCTGTGGCTCCTGCCTGTTAATCCTAGGTACTCGGCAGGCTGATATCTGAGGAACTTGGTTTGAAGCCAGCCCAGACAGGAAAGTCTGTGGGATTCTTGTCTCTAATTAACCAGCAAAAAACTAAAAAGGGAACTATGGCTCAAGTGGTAGAGTGCTAGCCTTGAGCAAAAAAGTCTAGTACAGTGCACAGGCCCCAATTCAAGAGACAGGACCAGCTCCAAGAAAAAAAAATGTGGTGAGAAAGGATATATTTTTAAAATAATTAAATTATTTTTTCTTGTGTTATGAAGAAAAACTATATATATACACATATATATAAAACTATATATAATATATATAGTTATATATATATATATAACTATATATATAAATTTATATATATATAAAAACTATATATATACACATATATATAAAACTATATATATACACATATATATAAAACCTATACATAATATATATAAATATATATATAAATTTATATATATAAACTATATATATACACATATATATATACATATATACATATATATATATTATACACATATATTACTTAATAAATAATTTTTTACTTAACAAATCATCATTTACTTAACAAAACTAAGCTCCCTTCTTTTGCTCTGCTGTCAGGAATCTCAGAAAGTCAAAACATACATCAATGTGTGTGTGTGTGTGTGTGTGTGTGTGTGTGTGTGTTTACACTTATGCTAACCATTAGAGATTTTCCTTTGTACTTGGACCTTCTTTTATGTGTTTCCCTTTTTAGTGTTTTCTTTGTAAAAGTTTTTACACTTTTTGGAGAAATGGTTAGATTTAATTACAAATGAATTGATAGACTCCTTTGTATAATTTAATCTTATATTAAATATTATCTGGAGAGTTGATGACTTGTTTTTTGTATTAAAGAGTAATAACTACTTAGATGTAGATAGAAATCATTTTAGGGGAGATGTTATTACTCATAACAGAAATGTTTCTGAGATATTAATTGAAAATATAGGTATGAAAATTTAGCATTTAATTTGTTACTTGGATTAATACATTCAAAGCAAAGAAAGACTGGGTGTTTTGTTGCCCAGTTCAAATAATTATATTAATTATTTGAGCTCATTTCTATCCATGACTTTATTTATTTTTATTCATTTATTGAGTACTTGCTACATCTTGGGCACTCTACGCTGTTTTGATATTCAGAGATAAAAGGGAATTGCTAGTCTTAAAGAGTTTTCAGAAACTTCAAACTTGTACCTCAATATGATACTCTAGAGACATAAAAACCTGACTTAAATCTGAACTGTTCACAATAAGGTGAAGTTGGGAAGGGCTTCCAGATCTGATATAGATTTAAAAGGCCAAGAAAAAGTAGTTACATAAAAATTTATAGTTCTTCAGAATAACCCAGAATGAATTCACAAGCAAAAATTTGATTGAAAACAAGGTAAGACAAAATTCTTAAACTAATGTACAGATAATGATAGCTGAATAACAGATATGAGTAGGGAAAACCTGTGCGTGTGTATGTGTGTGTGTGTGTGTGTGTGTGTGTGTGTGTGTGTGTGTGTGTGTGTGTGTGTAGAGAGAAAGAGAGAGAGAGAGAGACAGAGAGAGAGAGAGAGATGGAGAAGAGAAAGTGTATTATAATAAAACATGTTTGGATAGTTGTGACTGGGTCAGTCTGGAAGACCCTTGGCTTGGCTTAATGTACCCCCCCCTTAAGAGTTTATCCACTAGTAAAATTGATGAAAATTAATTCTTTAATATATCACAAGCAAATGAGTTTGGCATTTCTGGAATGATCATGCATGCTTACTTATTTTGATTTCATGGATGCAGCTTGACCTAAACTTAGATCACTATTCCTGGTGACAGAAAGCAATAGTTCATAGAACGAGGTGACTGATCTGGGGAGTGAGCAAGGAAAATGAGGAAGAGTGTGAAATCTCCCTGGCTGAGCTCAGCATAACATAGTCGTATTGAAAGTAGACACCGGAGCAGGGTTTGTTTTAAAAGCTGGCTGATCCAGTGTCTTCATTTGAAAATAAAACACTTATATTGGTAATGCTGTTTTACGTATACTTTTCAGAAATGTTTTGTAAAATCTGATAACCATCCTTGAACTCTTCAAAGCCCCAGGGCATCCGTGTAAGAGCTCTTGGGATATTACAAAAGGGATTGACTGGCTTTGGAAAGAAAGGTGACTTACTCAATATGGGATTTCACATTCACTTTGTATCATGTATGCACTGTCTTATAAATTATTACATAATTTGTGCAAAGATAAAAGAGAATCAGAGCATCCTTTAAAATGATGAAATAATCCAATGAAAAGATGTTAGAGGCAATTAGTGAAGGGAGACAGAAACTCACCGTCATGTTAAGTCAAACATGACTTTTAAAGAAGCTATGAAATAGTGAAAGATTATTATTAAAAGCAGAGATTAGCCAAAAAGCAGTGGGAAACTTCAAAGGAATAAGAAAAAATGCATTTAAAATATTTAAGGGAAAGGACAAGTGATAGAAATTTTATACAGCTGGACAGCTTTCCCATAAATACATAGTTTGGTTCTGGTCTTCCCAGCTTCTAAGACTTCAAGCTCACAGGCTTCCCAGACTAGAAAGGGAAATATAAAAAGACATGACACATGCCTACATGCGCAAGTATACACACATTCACACATACACACACAAACATACACACACCACAAACTCTCTCAACTGCAGATGGTTTTAGAATTGGTTTCTAACCAGTGTGTTTGAATTTCATATACATAAAGACCTGAGTCACGAAGCTCCATAAGTCTAACACATTATAGGGTGAGGGCTCCATCCCCAGCACTATTAAACGAACAAATAAATCTCTACAAAATCAAGCACACACACACACAAAAATAAAACAGATAAATCTATGCTCACCAAAGCTGGTGGTTCAGCTCCCCATCATTACTAGAAGATGAAGAGTTAAAGTCTTTTGGGGGGATCAGTCTGGGGGGAGGGTGCTGGTTCTGGAGCTTAAACTCAGGTCTCATGGCTTCTTTGACTCATAGCTAATTCTCTACAACTTGAGCCACCCCTCCAACCCCAGAGTTTTTGGTAATTTAATGGAGATGAATGTCTCACAGACTTTCCTGCCTGAGCTGGTTTTGAACTGTGATCTTCAGAGCTCAGTCTCCGGAGTAGCTAGGATTCTAGGCAAGAGTGTTGAATTCTTGTGAGGCTTTCAAATCACATTGGCTTTCCATTGTTTTCTGCTATCAGCAACTGAAGCCAACATGGGCCTCTTCCTGGAAAAAAAGCTTCAGGGAATATACAGGAAAGAAGTGGTGATTATGTAGATAAAGTCAATCATCCCATGCTGTCAGTTAAGGCCACATCCTTAACTTAAGGATTTCAGAAGCAGGTACAGAAGTGAGGGAAGCTATTATTCTAAAGAAGGCAGTAATGGCTTATGGCCAAAGCCCCAAAACATCTTCTCACTACTCTTTCTCTGAATCTGACATTCTTGCTACCATTCTCCTTTTTTAAAATCATATTTTTATCTTTAAGTAGTTGTACAAGGTACTGATTCAACAAATAAGTTTCTAAATACGATGTATCTTGATAGATGTCGTCCCTTTCTCTTTCTTGATGTTTTTTCTTTCTCAAATTCTTCCTCCTGAAGCTCTGTTCAGAAATGGCTCTTTTGCCTCACTTCCTTCTGTCCATGTAACCTTAATGCTTTTCGTAAGTCCAAATTGCTGGCCATCCTCTGAGTTCTGTCTAGGTATCTCTTCCTTCATGTGCTTATAGATCTTGCTAGTCAATCATTGGATTTGGTCTGCTTAATCCATTTTCTAAATTTTCAAATGATTACAAGTTGTTGACTAAGCATATTAACTTGCATGTCCTGTATGTAACATAAACTCAATATTGAAACATAGAAGCTCAACATATTAAACATTTAGATGTGTTGTTCATTGCATTGTACCCAACTAGCTTCTTGCTTTCAATCAACAGGGATAGATTCATGGTTATCTCCACACAAAAAGCATTGTCTCAGAGTACATTGTAGCACTGGTGGAATTGGTAGAGTGTTTATTCAAGAACTGAAAGAAGGTCAGTATATAGAAAAATATCACAATGCAGGAAGATCTATGCTGCTAGGGTGTACCAGTCACCATAGCTTAGTAGTAGCACTCTGGTTAACAGTACACAACACTGGGCACAATACCATCTCTGGACCTTTCAGTACCTTTTCAGGATGGGGAATGTCTGATCTTTGTGCCTTCTCATTTGGTACAAATGTCAGATATGTATATTTTTCTATGATTTCCACTGGCTGCCTAAGGCCATCTTCCTGTATTGGTAATTCTGGCTGGCCTACAAATGATTTTAGAAATATCTACATGCTCTTGGGAGTAAAGCTCCACAACCTTGCTAGAATTAGCCTACTTTTTACTGTGTCCATTTGAATTAATTGCCACTCCTTTGAAATCAGTTAAACTGAGATAAAAAACAGAAACAACAATAAACCACTACTATGAAAATGGCAGCATATTCTTATCTCCTGAAAGAATTGATTTCAACCATCCCTGCTTTTACACATCAGTAATGATAGAGCAAAATCTTGGATGCAAGAGCATCCAATCCAAGGAGATCAGATGATGTGTGCCTTTCAGCTGCTAGGGCTCAGGAGGGCACATCTCTGATCTTAATAGATTTCACAATGGACTTCCACTAGGAGTTTCTTAAAGACTAGAAGAGAGCTCAGACTCTCAGTAGTAACTGAAAAGCATGGACAATACCCACACCTACCACCTGAGTAAATCTCTTCTTTTCAACAGTATTTTCCTCTCATCAACTATCAGCAGCACATCACATCAACATCACCTTAGTCTCCTGCAGATCTCCCTTTTGCTTCCTGTTCCACAGCTGTTTGGATGGTCATGTTTAAGTCACTGACTCTTGCCACTCTGTATGCCAATGTACCTTTATTTGTTTTCCTTCTGTACTTTCTGTGCTTAGATTCACCATAAATCATTTCTAGTGATTGCCATTTATCCTTTCTACTGGTAACTTCTACACATAAAGCTGTGCATACTCTTTGAGGGAGTGGGCTTTAGAGTCAGACTGCCTGTGTTTTGATCTACATGGATCTGACACTAACTTGTGGCATGAACTTGAACATGGCATTCAACCTGTCTCTTTGAAATATGCCAAATACAACTGAGAGTAACAAATGCCACACTGGCTGGTTGCGATGCTGCACAGAGGTAGCAGGGATTTCTGTAGGCTCACAAACCAGGCACCTGGAAAGGTAAGATAATTCTAAAACTGAAAATCAAGCAGTGTTAAGTGAGGTGGTAAAGCCGTAATTAGCTCTAGCTTGTACTCGCTCAATTGTGCCATGTATATTGCTACCAACTCTGATTTGATTGCTTCAGTGGATCTCTATTGTCTAGGAGAGGAAGTCCAGACTCTCGTAAGGCATACAAACTTCTCCAAAATGCAACCCAAAATTGTATTTTCACCATTAAATTCAACAGCCCACATTATAGTACAAGAACACAGACCAATTCATTCTCCAGAATTTCTGAGATTTCATATTCCCTGACTTTCACCCACAATAACGTTGGTTTTTGTTTGCTCTCCTTCGCTATCGGGGAGTTTCCACATTTCCTGTAATACTCAAATTCATGGGACCTTTCTTTGCATTTTTCCTGCTGATACTATCCCTGTGTTTGGTCACACATTCTCTATGCATCTCACATAGCACCGGATGGTGGCATTTGCATGTCTTGTTGAGTTCTACACCTTCTGCCAACCCTTGAGCTGAATTCTCCTATCTTGTCCATTTTCATCTCTTTTACACAGTAGGTGCTTAAGAAACAGTTCACTACTACAATAATAAGCACATTTGAAAGGATTGTATAAGGGCTCAGAAGCCCAAAGAGTTCATTATGTTCTAGTCCCATTCATTATGTCTCCCTAGTCATATTTGGCAATGCTGTTAACTGGTCCAGGGTTTTAGGGCCTTGACTCCTGCAGCTCTGCTTTGATCATTTCCAGCTTGTGCTTGGCACCAGCACCTTGCTAGGAACTCTCACAAAGTACCGGGAAGATGCTGTGCTTTCTTTGGAAAGAATATTCATCCCAGTAGAAATCCTAGATTAGTTGGGCATCACTATTATGGGCCTCTGGAGCCAAATTTGCCATCAGCATTAAGACAAAGAGCCAAAGGGTGGTACACATCCTAGCAAAATATTCTGGAACAGAAATTACTCTCTTTAAGACTGCACGTATCCTTTGGCAATGCTTCATTTTCCATGAAATGCTTCATTTTCCTCGAAAGCTCCACAAGAAGTAAGATTTCTCCTTAAGACAAGGATATCACCCCTAAATAAAACATTACTCATAATCAGGCTACCTGCCACTGTCTTCATTGCATTTTGAAAACACAAGTACTGCTCAAGGATGAAACCAACTGGTTTCAAAAAAGTATCTCAAGCTGGACATTGGTGTCTTATGCCATTAATCCTACCTTCTCAGGAGTCTGAGATTTGAGGATTGCAGTCCAAAGCCAGATAGGCTGAGACTCTTATCTCCAGTTAATCACCAAAATCAAGGAGTAGAGCTGTGGCTTAGAAAGTAGAGTGTCAGCCTTGAGAGAAAAAGCTGAGAGAGACTGCTCTGTACTAGCATAAAATAATAATAATTAATAATAATAATAATAACTCCCACAGTGTTTAATTATTGAAAAAGACTAACTTCAGAAAATTGTGTGAACCTTCTTTCCATTTATAGCATACACTGCACTGCTCAGAAAATTCCTAGGCAATATTAAGTTCTGGAGATGTGAGCTGGGAAGACACAGGAGAAAACTGTTCCCATTTTGCCACTATATACTCATTAGAAAGCAAAGGATTTAGTGGGCACTTTGAAATTATAAGTCATGATCTGGTAAACAACTGAATATGCAACAGTTCATCCACTGGTCTGCTGGATCACACTGACTTCCCTATGGATAGAGCAAATGGCTCTCAGCTTCCCTGTAACTGTCATAGTTTAGAATCTGGTCCTGCTCCCCTTGGACCATTTGCACTGCCAGTAGTTATTATTATTTAATGGATTTTAGGATAAATTCTACCTATATACTTATTTTAGAAAATAATTTTATCTAATCTTCTTTCATGTAAATGGTTGAACTAAAATGAGAACTAGAGAGATTTTGTATTCTAACCTTTTTTTCAATTACTTTATTTTGTGTGACAGTACTGGGGTTTGAATACAGGGCTTCTCACTCTCCTTCAAAGTTTTCACTCATGACTGACATCCTACCATGGGCTACAATCTACTTTTTGCTTTTCCCTTGGTTAGTTGGACATACGAGTCTCTGTGATTTGTATGCCTGGGCTGGCTTGCAACGTGATCCTTTGACCCCAGCCTCACAAGTAGCTAGGACAACAAGCATGGGCCACCAACACTTGAATTTATTGCTTTGATTTTTAAGAGCGCTCTTGTGAAATATTGGGTATATTAGGATGTATTAGTCAGTTTTCTGTTACCATCAATCACCTGAAATTTGGTACTTCATAAAGAGGTTCACATGGCTCATTATTCTGGTGGCTGTATTATCCAAACATCATGGCACTGGTCTTTTGGCAAACACTCACTGGATGCCTCACAATATAGCAGAGAAAGAGAAAAGGAACCAGCTATGTTCAGGAGAGACAAATGCTTGAGGTGGCTGTGCTTTATAACCATCTGCTCTCAGGTTGAAAAGTAACCCATTCTCAGAGACTAGCATTAATCCCTTTGTGAGTAACCTCCCTATGAACTGACCTTCACCTTTTAAAAGGTTCTGATACCTGAATGCTGACACCCTGGGGACCACCAGCTTCCAGTACATCAACAGTTGGGACATATACTCAAACACAAATGCTACTATAACCCACAGCTTTTCTTGTCCCCTAAGCTCCATCCATCCAGAAAAGAGGGACTTTTACACAAAACATTGGTATGCTATGCTCAAATAGAGAACAAGTTTCCTCCCTTTCCTCTGTCTCTCATGCTAAGTCCCAACACATTCAGACATGACCTCTAAGACAGACTTCTTCCCCAGCCTACTGTCTTTGTGTCTTTCCTATACTTCTTGGTTTCTTGTAGGACACGTGCAAAGGCTACATCTCCCCCTGTTTAGATCCCCAGCTATGACTGCATAACTGAGCAAGTTGACTCCAGACAGAGAGCTTACTTCTTCCCACTTGACTCAGAAAGGGACTGAAGTCCTTTCCTGATAGATGCCCTCCTTTAAATCACAAAGCCTTTTCTGAAATTTCTGTCCATATCTCCCTTGTTCATACCTAGAAGGAAAGATTACAGAGGGATGAGTGTCATAAAATTTTTCAACTGCTAATTTTTTCTGGAAATAAATTTATGTGTTAGTCTCTACAAGGAACTTGGTGAAGAATTAGCTAGATAACTTGTCTGGCCAAAAGAATATTTCTTTCCATGCAGTTTACCTTCAGTGTGATTAATACAGCATTGTGTCCATCCATATACCATGATACTGTGAACCTGTGTTATAGCACCTGCAGGTCAGATTCGCAGTTTAAGAGGTAGAATTTTTATCCATCTGTAAAGTTGAGGCCCCTGCTTTTTAATCTTATCTTTTTGTTATTCTAAATTTCTCTTTATTCAGGTTATTATTATATTCTGTTTCAGCACAGCAGAGTCTTTGTCTGGGATTGTTTATGTCTATAGTGACTGATTGTTATTTTCCCATTTTTCTAAATAAAGGATCTTGTCTGCATTTGGTGCTATTGAAATGGAAAAAAACCACAAAAATGAAAAATACAATAATAAAACAAGCAAAACTCCAATTCTTCTATATTGGAAGAATGTTTGAACATGAGATTTTCTTCCTTTCTTTTTCTCTATCACTCAGCCACTGTCACTGTGTTCATGTAGATATTGACATGAGTATTTTATGTACATGAGCATGATATGCTTGTATGTACACACTGAATGTCTGTGCTCCCAGGTTTTTGTAAGAGAGAGCAAACTTTTTTGGTTTCTTGTTAACACCTTTTTCTTCTCTCCTCTCACATTTGCTTCTCACAAGGAGAAATTTTACTCTACTGGACCAGTACTCTGAAATAATCCTCACATTAATAATGTTCACAAAGACTTCTTCTAATGTTTTCCTAATGAATTGTGATGCTGAGAATTAGAACCAGTGCCTTCCAATTATTCTATCGCATATGATGTTGTTGCACCACAAATAGGTATTTTTGTTCTTCACAGTAGCTACACAAACTGTCCAGGATAACACATTTTGAAGAAAATTGTAGGCATTCTACTTTGCTGTCCAGAATTCTGAAATATTTCCACTATTTAGCAAGAAAGAGAATCTGATTACACTTAATAATGACTTTTAATATTGTCAGTAGTGGATACTTGCTCATCACAGGCATCAAAATGGTCTCTAGCTTTTTAGCAAGGCAGAAAGATGGAAGTTAGTTCCCCAAGATGACAGCTTTTGTGAAATCTGGGAGTGAGCCCAGGATGTAGTGGAAAGGAGGCTGCAGGGCTCAGGAGCATCAATTGCTTTCACTTTATTTTTGGGCTTAGATTTTCTACTGTTGACCCTGCTTTGTGCTCAGGCAAATAATGGGTCAAGGCACTTAAAAGCAGACAGCTGTGCTGGACTTGATTCATCCCAATCAAAAATAACTGCCACCCTTGCCTATTAATCTCTTTTCCACCCTAGAAACAGGAGATTAGGGGAAGAATGAAGTCAAATCTAAAGTGTTCTGCCTTCGATGGCTAAGAGGATGATTGAAATCAATAAATCCCAGGTTTTCTGGAAGCCCACTTGATTCCAAATTTACTAAAGACCAAAAGAAAGACAAAGCAGCAGGAGCTCCTGGTGACCAGAACTCAAACCACTGAACTGGCTAGGCTTCTCACTCATCACTGGGACCTCCTAGGAGGAGTTGGAATTTTACTTGACTCTCCTTCATTATGATGTTCTGCCCATGAGGATCATAAATTCTAATGAGAATGTGATGAAGCAAATTAGGAAACAGTGCAGGCAAAGTTAAAGGAGTCAGCCAATGGCAGGCACAGCCATGAACAAGCAAGCTTGTCTGTTATACCTTGGCCCAGATCTCTCTAGTGGGAATTCCAACCACTCTCAGGTTTGCTCTTCAGCTACTCCTTCTTATTTTGATGGGAAAGCCAGCCTCCTGGGGAAAGGCACCAAAATGTGTGACAGAGCAGTAAGAGGCATTATTTCCTCAGCCACATCAACACTGTGTTGGATAGTATGCCCTTATATTTGTAGCATTTGTTTATTTAACACCTGGTATATCCTGACCATAGCTATGCACCCATTCTTCATATCTTGTTTGTATTGATTTTTTTAAAAAAAAAACACATTGGTATAAATTGCCTTATTTGATTCTTCTAAAACATGATAAGACAAGGTAGCTGTGATATTTTTCATTTTATAAATGAAGCAATAAGCCCTAAGATATCAAAGTTTCTGCCCCAATATACTCCAGGTAAGGTTGGGACTTCTGTGGTCATACTCTTGGCCCAGTGCTTCCTGCTTTACTGACTGGTACTCCAGGTAAAGTATTCTATGGCTCCTGTACCACTAGAGCTTGTGAAAGCTCCCTGTGGCACTTCCAGGGGGTGCATCTGTGATGACAACAGGTCCTTGAACATTTCCTTTCCTGTGCCTAGAACATCTTACAGAGAGCATTCCAAACATCAGGATCTAATAATCCCCACTGTGTGCATGAAATAACAGGGTCAGACCATTCTGTATGTCCCTACCTTCTGGAAGCTCTTCAGTGAAATATACAACCTTTACAACCTCTTGAGAGTTTTGCCTCTTTTCCACCTTGTTCATTGCAAAGGAAGTCACTCAAATGACAGGACTTTTGTCAAAATAGAAGGAAAGGAAGAAAGGAAGAAAAAGAAAGAAAGAGAAGAGAGGGGGAGGGAGGAAGGGAGAAAGGACGGAAGGGGAAAAAAAGGAAAGAAAAACAAACAAAAACAAAAAAATCCACTATATTTTAGGCTTCAAAGTCCTGAAAAACCAAGATCCAAAGTCTACAAGTATGTCTAGGAAGACCATAGCTACTTTCTTTGACCAACCCTTCCCCCCACCTTTCCCCTTAACCCTGCCCCCTGCATATACTTGATATTTTTCTTAGCTCTTCTGTTTTAGTTAGTGCCAATATAGTGCTCCCTCCCACATATCCCTTTAGGGTGAAATGCCTGCTCAGTACGCCTCAGAAAGGCAGTATATTTTAGGCAGCCTGATAAAAGGCTCTAATAGCCCCAGATTAATGCATTCATTCCTAGCCAATTGAAGTATTCATTACAGTGCTTAGGCTGAGGTTCCTCTCTGACGAATTTGCCCTGGGTAATGAGCCATTCAGCAGCTAGCTACCCTGAATCTCTCCTGACCTGAAGAAAGGGACCATGAGAGGGAGCTGAGCGGACATGGGTGAAGTGCAATACAGGGGAAGAGCTTTGGGTCACCTCCAGATGCCGGCAGTCAGGGAGGATTGCACCATTACATCTGTCTCTGGAGCTAAGACCTAGAATAGGTGGATGTGAAAGGAAGCCTACCTGATGGGGAGAGGTTGAATACTGAAAATTAGAATGCATATGGCATCCTAGGACCATGTAAAGCTAAAGTGAGGTTTAGGACAAGACTGATCAGTGTATGTCTTGGCAATAGAAAGAGAATCCAGATTGGGCAACTAAAAAGAGAGCCATATGTAAGAGACACTTTCAAATAATTTCAATCTGTGCCTTTGATTAACATCTCCAGGCAGACACTTCCAAAGGAGAAAAATGAGACAGACATCACAGAAAGCTGAAAAATATCTAAAGCACTAGCTAGCCCGGGGGTTCTAGGGGGTGTTTTGGGTTTTTTTTTCTTTTTTTACATTCTAGGGTACATTTGCCAGAGTCTGGAGACATGCTTGGTTTCCCCAACTTGTGTGTGTGTGTGAGAGAGAGAGAGAGACAGACAGACAGACAGACAGACAGACAGAAAAAGGGACAGAGACAGAGAGAGAGGCAGAGGGAAGGAGGGAGGGAGAGAGAGAGAGTTACACACACACACACACACACACACACAAGCACAGGAAGGGATAGTGGAAGTTGATGGATAAACACTATAAGGATTCTTCAAAATATCCTACAATGAACAGCACAGGTCCCACACAACAAAGAATCAACCAGCCCAAAATATCAATAGTATTGAGATGGAGACAACCCAAGTAGCCTAAACTCCTCATTATACAGATGAGTGAGCTGAAGCTAGTGATTGGCTCAGTTGCACAGAGCAGGATGGAAGAGCAGAGAAAGACAGAAAGCCTTGTCTTATCTCTCTTGGTGCCCCCAGACCTGCCACACTTGCTTTGGAGTTATTCACCAAACAGTATTTTGAAGAGTGCTATTGTTTCTTTCTCCAAGACTTTAGACTATCCCTTTCCCAGCCTGTATCTCCAGGAGGGAAAATTCCACTGCCTACCTTAATGAACTTATGCCAGTCCCTAACCACTGTAGTCTAGGCAGATCTCTTCTGGGAGTTAGCTTATTATCTTTATTATGCATTTTGGAAGTTGATGGTACTGCTGATAAAAATAGGAATTGTCAGAGGAGTCAGGACCAGGCATTATGAGATGCTGTGTTCGCAGTGTTGTTGCAGGCAGTCCCTGTGAGGGTGAGATCAAGAACCCTGAACACACACATAACTGTATCTCACAATTATTAAATACTGATTCATTTCAGCAAGATACTGTGCCCAATTGAAAATGAAGGCAAGTGCATAAGCTTGTGCTAATCTAATGGGGACCCATGGTCGTGCTATGTTGTCTGTCCCTACTGACCCTGATTCTCAGACTGCCGGTGTAGTTGGAAGCCCACTTCTTAGCTACCATTTAACTCTAGAAAGAAGTACTCAGGAGTTTATATCACGAGTTATAGGAAACGTGGGATGTGCGCAGTAGAGCTTAATAAAATAGAAAGGAAGGCTACATGATGATGAATAGCAATTACAGGGAATTAGATTAGTATCAGTGTCTGGAGTAATCGTAAACATTTTCTGGTGCTGATGGTTGATAGCATTGGGAAGGGGTGGGGAGCGGGGGATGATAGAAAGGAAGAGAGGCCGAAGATAAGAACAAATATGCAAGTCCATGGTGTGTGCTTAATGGAACTGAGATTTATTTTGCTGTGTGTCTTTTTAAGCCTCTAGATAGATCACCAAAAAATACAGCCAGCCAGAAAAGAAATAGCCCAAATGTAATTTAAAGGACAGCTCTTTAACCAATACTTCAGCTTGGAGGCACCTGTCCTATGTTCCTTGAAGATGCCCAGCTCTGGGGAGGTGTATTAAAGTCGCTGATTTATCTTCAGTAGCACAGACCTATTTTTAATTTATTGCCCACTGACAGAGTTTTTGTTTAGCTTTTCTGTGCTACTCAACATAACCTTCTCTGAAAAAGGAGAGCAGCTTGTAGGCCATTGTTTTCTTTGATGTTCTACTGCCTCAGGAAAAAAACAAAAAACAAAAAACTGAACTTGGCCTTCCTTCCCAAAAGCAAGTTGACCCTTTTCCTAGATTCACAACAGATGGCCATTCCTCTAATGGGACATCTGGCTGACCCGGCAAATATGTGTATACATGTACACACACACACACACACACACACACACACATACACACACACACCTGTGTATCAGATGAGCTATATATGGAAACAACAATCATTTAGAATCAATAATTAAATTATGGAATTTGTATTGGAAATGTATCTTTTAACACCATAGAGCCATAACACCATAGAGCCATAGGTAAGATATTGAGGGTGAATCAAACATGTAAATCAATAGTCATTTGTGTGTACTCCTTTTTTTTTTGCCAGTCTTGGGGCTTAAACTCTGAGCCTGGGCACTAAACTTGAGCTCTTTTTCACACAAGGGCTAGCTTGAGCCACAGCTCCACTTCAGGCTTTTTCTCTGATTAATTGGAGATGAGTCTCATAGACTTTCCTGTCTGGGTTGGCTTCAAATCTTACTCCTCAGATTGCAGGCTCCTGAGTAGCTAGGGTTATAGGCATGAGCCACCAGTGCCCAGCTATGCACTAGGTTTTGTAAGTTATATTCTACTATAGGAACCTGCCTTCTCTAGCAGAAGTCAGTGATTGGGACCCATACCAACTATTATTAAGACAGATCATAAAATGCACTTCAGGGTGGCTTGAACAAAAGACTTTGAATAATAAAGAAGATAAGTGAGTTCTTGCTGGGGTGGGGGAGTTCATGTATAAAAGAGAATTTTCCAGCCCCTGCTGAGTGCTAGGCACCATTGTGGGTGGCAGTGTTAGAATGAGGACAGTGTAAGGCTTCCTTCTCTTGGAGGTTACATTCTAATGAGAAGAGAGACAATAAACTCTAAACAAATGAATGAGAGTAATGTGTGCCATGCAAATTAGCTAGAGCAGGGAACTGGGGTAGGGATGGTTATTTTTGAGAGCCTGGTCAGTAAGGGCACTGAGTTGGCAGCATTTGAAATGAGATCTAAATTTAATGAACAACTCATCATATGAAGATCTGGGGTAAGATTGTTTCAGGAAAGGAAATAGAAATCGCTATATCTTGAGGAAGAAACCAGCTTGGCACCTCCAAAGAATAGAAAGTAGATCAGGTAGCTGAGTGAAAACAATTTAAGAGTCCTAGCTATCCTTTGGGGACAGTGATGATGTATGAACTTGGAGAATGAAGGATGAATTCAGAGTTCTGTATTAAGTTCAATCAGATGTCACTGGAAGAAGCTCTTAGAAAGTGATTTTACATTTTATTTTATATTATATTATATAGAACATACTATATTATTTGTTTAGCTTATGTTATTTATTTGTTTATTGCTAGTACTAGAGCGTGAACTCAGGGCCTGAAGCTCTTATTTGGCTTATTTAATGAAGGTTTGCTCTCTATTAACTTGAGCTACACCTCAACTTCTAGCATTTTACTGTTTAATTGGAAATAAGAGTCTCATGGACTTTTCTTACTAGGCTGGTTTTAAATAGTGGTCCTAAAGTCTCGGGCTCCTGAGTAGGTAGGCTTACAAGAATGAGTCACTGGTGTCTGGCTCAGTTTACTTGTTTTGTTTTCTTTCTTTATTTTTTTTTTAATTACTCATGATATGGTTCAAAGACTGGAATATATAAATAGAAACAAGAATGACAGAAACAAAATAGCAATAGGCAAGTAGGCATGAATAGTATGGTAAGAGAATTATGTTGAGTAGAGAAGCATATCTAATCAGTGAGGGTTATTTTTGCAATACAGCCTATAAAAGATAATAATTGGCTGTGGAAAGTGAAGGAAAGACAGAAATTAAGGACAACTCTTGTTTTTGTCCTGCACGATTAGATAGGTGATAGGGTGATTAATTAGGATGGTATATACTAGGGGAGGAGGAATATAGGATTCTGGGACATAGTAAATCTTTATATGATCATTATTGTTCTAAACTCTTCATGTGCACAAACTCATTACATCTTCAGGATTGTCCTGTGGAAAAGGGTTATTATTATATCATCCTTTTTATAGAGGGAAAAAACAACTTAAGTCTTGTTTTTACATAGCTAGGAAATGTGGGATCCAATATTTGGATTTTGGGGAGTAAGGCTCTAAAGAGAGGGGAAGGCCTCGGGAGTGGTCGATATGTGTATTGTGGAAGAAAGTGTCAAGGAAAGAAGAGAACCCATGGTCCATATTGAGCATTTGAAACAGAGAAGCCATGACAAGAAGGGGACGAAGAAACAAGATAGTGTGATAGCACTAAGCCAAAACAGAAAAGAAAGGTCAAGATCAAAGGTGACTGAAATATGAAGTAATAACAAAGATAGGGAATTGACCACTAGGTTGGACAAGATATAGCACCTTGGATTTGACTACATAGAGTTTGGGGTAAGTGATTGTAGCTTGGCACAGTGAACACCTGTTTGTATGCATGTTTCTGACTTTGATTCTTTTGCATATGATAGGTACGATGTGACTGTAGCTCTCATCATAGTTACTTAAAAAGATAATTTTTAGTAGTACACATTTTTCTAGATGTTTAAAGTCAAATAAATATCTCAGAAATACGTCTCTTTATGAATGTTTTTGATACATTGACCTACACACTTAAATGTTGAGGAATGTAACATTATATGATATATATTTTATCACAAGAAAAATTGATATATATATACATACATATATATGTATGTATATATAATATATACCAGATCCAGACTAAAATTTGCCTAATTGGTGCCAGAGCCTGAGAGCTTTTATGATATTGTGAGTAATCTTTAATACAGATAAATTAATTTAGCTTGAATGAGATGAGGGATATTTGGTCAAAAATCACATGAGGGAGCAGCACAAAAGTAATTAGGATAGGCAAGGTCGTACAATGGGTCAAATGAAAGATGTTAAACTTTATTCCCTGCATGGAGGGAGCCAGCAGACTTCCACCTCTTACATCTCTATTCACTCACTCACAATCATTCATTCAGACAATGTTTATTAAAAGTTTAGTGGATGAGAAGATAAGTTCATCCATGACCTAAAGAAAAATGATGTTAGAGATGATGGAGCTGAGGAACTTGAGTCTTGTAAGATGGGAAACAGAAGAAACCTCATGAAGCAAGGCCTGAAGTGGGGAAGATGTTGGGAATGTGTATTACAGCATGGGTGAGGATGTCTGTGGGACTTCTAAGAAATCACTGAGGTCCTTGAGTGATAAAGCCAAGGTCTCTGAATTTTATTCTGCACACAACTATGACTCACAAAACACGAGAGATTACACAGAGTCAGCAGGAAAGGTGGAAGTAGAACATGTAGATCTTTTGGGAGGAGACTGCAAAACAAATAGTAGGATAGAGATTATCAATGTATACACAGGAAACTTACTCCACAGTTAAAAAAATAAATAAATAAGAGCTGGGTACTGGCAGTTCATGCCTGTAATCCTAGCTATTTAGGAGGCTGAGATCTGAGGATCATAGTTTGAAGCCAGCCCAGGAAGGAATGTGCATGAGACGCAAACCAGAATTGGCACTGTGTCTCAAAGTGGTAGAGTGCTAACCTTAAGCAAAAGAGCTCAGGAACAGCATTCAGGCCCTGAGTTCAAGCCTACAACCAAACAGCAAACAAATAAGAGTTAGTTGGACCTAATTTAGATTGAGTCACCATGCCTTTTGGTCTGCCCAGGTAAATGGTTGTTGTTCAGAAATACTCATCTTTGGCAGTTCTCCATCGTAAGGGCAGATGCTGTTAGGAAACCCACACAGCTGCATACCTTATAGCAAAGTGGTCAGATGTGCTGCCAGGCAGGAGAACTCTCTCCTTGAGTGATGCCAGGGACCAGATGGCCTTGTGTCACCAGGCATTGGCATCTTAATGGTCCTGCTTTTACCTGCCGTGAGCCGGTGAGGGAGGAAGAAGAGTTATTGTCAAATTCCCAATCTGCCCTTTTCGATATAAAGTTCACTTGTAATTTTTTTTTAACTTCGCTTGCTAATGCATTTTGTTCTCTGGAGTGTGAGAGCCCCAGCTTCCTGCGTAGCCTTTAATTAGTTTCTGGATGATGACATCTCTACCAAAAAGCAACTGGTGCGTCCCTCCAATCGCAGGGGGAGATAAAAGAATCTAATAAAGACTTTTGGTATTTCTAGGTGATGTGTTTGACATGCTTTGTATTAACAAGAAGTCACACTGAATTTTTTTTTCCCTTTCCCCAACCTCACCCCCTCTCTTTCTCCGGCACTGTGACATTTCACACGGGATTCACAGAGCTGACACTCTCGTGGCGTACATGTAGCTTCACACAGGCTGGCGTCTCTACCCATCTTGTGAAAGGCAAAGAAGCTTCATCCTGATCTGTTATCCAGACATAACCTTTATGAGGGATTTAGTGGCAATAAGGACTCTGGACAGAAAAAAAAACATAAAAGAAAAATAAAACCAGTTGTCAAGTAACTTTGGACCGCAGTGGGACCATCTCTGGGGCTCTAGGATTTGAGGTGAGATAATGAGATGTGTCTCCACTTTTCTGAGACGGTCCCACAGATCCTGGCCATACACATGGGAGTAGAACTTGTTTCATTCTGGCATAAGCAATATCAGTGCTCAAGTGCTGGCAAGAGGCATCAATACCCCTCAGGCCCAAACTCCCTTTTTCTCTGAACTCAGCCTTGCTAGTAGTTGAGCAGAAACAGAAAAAAAGAATTCTTTGAAAATGTTTGTACCCTACTACTGCAGTCAAGGGGTGAGAGAGGGGAGGGACAAGGTGATGAGCTGGTAGGGGTTTCTTCACGACCTTCCTACTGCAGTCAGCATAATTCCCACTGCATACAGCTTTATCGCTTGTACTTGAGTGCCTAACTACCAGTACTTTTAGGCAATTAAGAATTAAAGCGCCAGTGATGGCATCAAGGCAGCCGAGAATGTAAGTGAGCTTGGCACGGTTGGCAGCCAGCAGAGTGACAGGCCAGCAGTGCAGGCTTCTGCAGTGCTGAGAGGGAGAACACCTGGGAACAGAAGCTCAGGGTGGACGTGGTTAGCCCTCACAGATCTTAATGGGGCAGCCTGGCAGAGAGGAAGAATCGGTGGCTAAGCATATCTGAGAATCTGAGCAGGGAGAATCATGGCTAGGAATCCATATGTTTTTTGACTTGTGTTATATCAAGGTATAGAAGCATCAACTTCATTCTCAGATAGTGTTATGGCACAGATTGTTGTAGATAGTACTTCTCTGGGTGCTGGTAGCTCACGCCTGTAATCCTAGCTACTCAGGGGGCTGAGTTCTAAGGATCAAGATTTGAAGTCAGCTTGGGCAAGAAAAGTCCATGACATACTTAATCTCCCGAGTAATCTGCCAAAAATAAAAAATAAAAGCCAGATGTGGAGCTGTGGCTGAAGTGAAAAGAGTACCTGCCTTGAGCCTGAAAAGCTAAACAAGAGTGGGAGGCCGCCCTCAGTTCAATCCTTAGTAGTTGTACAAGTGGGAGGCCCTGCATTCAAGCCTCATCAACAGTATAAAAATCAAGAGATACTTCTTCTTGAGGACTATTTCTGAACATAAGCAAGAGCATCCAAAGGGATGATTTACCTAACATCTTTCCAAAGTTGAAGAAAAATATCCCTTGTGGAAAATGAAGTAATGAACAGGAATTGCAACATACAGTTCCTTCTTGACTGCTTCTGAACTACTGGAGATGGCCCCACAGGTTTTTCTAAGCTTTTTTTTCTAAGTTTTTTCCCTGGTTCTATCATAATCTTTTGGATCTAGGACCAAAAAAAAAATATTTTGAGGGGAGGAGCAGCTGAGGGAATCTGAGATATAACATGGGGTCTCCATTCTGTGGCCAACCTGAACTGGTCACTGGGTTTTATCAACCTCAGCTGCATGGTTACTTTGCCAGGAGAGAGCCATAGTTAGACGCTAGATTCCAAGACAGCAAAGAAACAGCTTAAAGAGTCACTGCAGTGACATTTCAAAGATGACTCCTGATGAGAATGAATTAGAAGCAGAAGGGATCAGAAATGTCTTGCCAGGTCCTATCTCTCAGATGGATGTGATAAATCCAAGCAGGTCAAAGCCATGTTGCTACGTTGCTAGGGAGTGAAGAAACTCTGGTCAGCAAATCAGGGTTGGATTTTTACAGCACATGGTTAAGTTGTTTACCACTAATTGATTGAACTCCCCATTATCTCAATCAGAATCACATTATTTTGTGGAGTGATTAGTAGTTCACTAAGTGCTTTCAATTATACCTACATATTTTATTTGATCTCCAAAACCCTGCAGGAAGAGCTAAGGTCTGACATTGGCCATGTTCTGTTTCAGTGGCTTTGAGCACATCATTAGCTATTTAGAGCTTCAGCATTCTGGATTAAACACAAAGTGTTTAGTCTTCACTCAGTGTTCAACAAATATTAGTACTCTTTCATGAGAACTAATTAGAAAGTATCATTTCCAGGTTGTTTTTTCTTAACATTTTTTGTCATCTTTCCCCTCCTAGCCCCCCTCCCCTCCAAGTTGCAAAGCTCATTTCCAACATAGAGACTGGTGAGTACAATTGCAGGATTGGTTCACCTTTTGTTCCAATGTTTCTGTGATTCCCCTTCCCTTTGCCAAATCAGATAAACATATACATGACAAAGAGTACAGAAGTCAAAAACAGTGACTAAAGGGGATAAACCAAAGGGGGGGGGAGGGGCAGGGGGCGGGGCAGGGGGCGGGGGGGGGGGGGGGGGGAGAGAAGGGCAAGGAGGGGAACAAAAGGGAAAATAACTGAGTGCAAACAGTACAAACTCTTGTTTTCATTTCTTGGAAAGTGTAATAAAATTTTGGAGGACTTCTGATGGGGATAAATGTTGGTTATAGGCTTTTAGTACCACCTGGTTACAGAATCTACACTGTGACTGGCTACTTTGGACTACTTATGTCATGTTTCCACGCTTCAGTCTCCTTCCTGCACAGAGAGGAAATGTCTGAGGGTTACTAGAAAGGAGAATTTGCAAGGAGGCAACATATGTCCAGCAAAGTGCTAGGTAAAGAAGGTGCATGGTGTTCCTCCCTTTCCCACTCTATCTCTCCTCCCTTCATGAACTGCTCTTTAAAGAGCTTCTGTGTTTGGGGCTGGTGGTGGCAGGCAAGGAAACCAGTCAATATGCACTTAACCCAAAGCCAGCACTATTGTTCTGGTGGAGGGAACACAGCCAGTTCTGTCTGGGTGGCAAGCCCATATCATGATTAGCAATGCTGCTTCTGGGGTTCTTACATGAAACAATTGATGAACAGACACTTCTTAGCAATTTCCTAGTTGGTGCCCAATATAATGGAGCGCTTATGGTTACAGGTAGGTGCTGTGAAATTCAATTTACACTAATATGCCCAGAAGCAGAGAAGCATGGAGTGATGAATGAATGGTGTTTACTTTATTTTTCTATGTCTCCATCAGGAATGGCTAAAGTGGGTCAGGGAGCAGAGCTCATAAAAACTTCCTTCCACATTGCAGTTGATCCTAGAAGTAACATATTCCAAACTTCAGAATACTTTCATGATGGAGAAAAGAGGGGGGGGGAGGGAGAGAGAGAAAGAATGAGATGTAACAAATGACAAAAGTGTTCTGGAGAAAGAAATAACAGTGTGCCTTAGGTTATATCATTAAGGAGCTTGCCCATATTTTCAAGCTCTTATTTGGGATTCTGAATATCTATTGTCTAGCCTTTCTCTCATTGATAAAGAAGGCATCAAAGGCTTTGCTGGCAGGCAAACAGATCCTGCTGCTGATGTCAGGCTGGCTCTTGTGTCTCACTTACAGATGGCAGCGAGTTCTGAAACACCAATACATTGAAATGCGGTTAGCATCTGCCAATGGGCACAGGAATGGTAGTCAAGCCAGTTTATAAACCCAAACAACTCACTGCCATGCCCAAAGTACTCATTTCTCTTTCTATTGGTCTCTAGAAATACATATTTTAGCAACACTAATAATGTTTAACATGTGGTATGTCCATTTTTATCTGATTCCTAAAATATCTACTTTGAGGAGATAAGAAAGATATTAATATAATAAATTTAAGAGATAGTCAAATGAGTTTTGTAAATTTATACAGCTAGTTAATTTGGGGGTCTAGGCTTAAAACCTAGTCTTCCGACATAAAGCTTGGAGCTCTTTCAACCAAAAATGAACTCACAGATCCCATGATATTGGAATGTACCTTGTATCTACAAGTACTTATAGGGAAGAAAATAAGGTTACAAAGGAAAGGAGAGAGGCAGGGAAAAATCTTTTGAGTGAAAATAAAACAAATACCTCAGTTAGTGGATATATTGACGGAGTAAATTGATGACTTCCGATCATTATGTAGACACAGCTTTGGTGCCAGAAGCACCAGTCATAGGGGTCCTCAGATCAAGTGCACCTGAGGTCCTCAGCTCTCTGGTTCAAGCACCCGGAAGGAAGAAGGAGAACAAGATGCTTCAGATATCCTGAGGATAGAATAAAGAGAAGGGGGAAGGATGTATGCAAATATATGCAAATCCAAAGGAAGACACCAATGAAACCTCCATCCACTCTTGTGGTAGAGAGTGACACTATTCAATAGCAATGAGGAAGGTCCTTCTTGCTAAAGCTCTTTTAGGGTTGCAGATATTCTCATGGAGGTATGAATGCAACCATACCTGCATGTGGCGAATGCATTCCACAAGCCACAAGGAATACTGGATTGGGTCTGCAAAGTCCTGGGACTGAATACACGGTTAAACAGAGTTAACCTCACTCATAACCTCAACCCTCATTGATTGCTTCTCTTAAGCAGCTCAACCAGATTCCAACTCATCTTTAATTTCTCGATTTGTCAGCAGGAATAACAATATAGTAAGGTCAAGTTCATATAAGTCTATCCAACATTGAATTCAAGCTTTCTGTAAGGTGAATAAGGCATGACCCATTTTCAACATGGGTATACATCCACAAACATGTAAGAATTTTTGAGTCTTCTTATTTATTTATTTATTGTTATTTATTCATTTCCCCTATAAGAATTTGCACAACTTGCTAGCTCAATTGGTGTTCTACCACTCAAGCCATACCTTCACCTTATTTATTTATTTGTCTATCTACTTATTTATTATTTCTGTGCCAGTACTGGAGCTTGAACTCAGGGCCTGGGCATTGTCCCTTAGCTAATTTTTCTCTATCAGTTGAACCACAGCTCCACTTTCAGCATTTTAGTAGTTAACTGGAGATAAGTCTCATGGACTTTCCTGTCAGGCCTGGCTTCTAACTTTTATCATGAGATCTCAGCCTCCTGAGTAGCTAGCATTATAGAGAGGAGACAACATCTTATTTATTTTTATGTGCACATTCATGATACCAATCAAGTCTGTTATTTCTTCACCCATATAATCCCTTTCTTAAAAAAATAAAACAACATAAAACACTACAATTTTCAGTCCTAGTCCTTGAAAACATCCCTTTGCCCCTTGGAGTATCAATAGCTCCATCTATAAAATGTGGGAAATAATTAGGGTGAAGAATGCATTCCCACCTACCTGGAGAGAAGTCCTGTGTCTGGGGAAACCCTCAATACCAAATAAATCTGGACAGTTGGTTACTTTAGTAATAATATCTCTCTGTGCTGTTGATTCAGGAGAAAATAAATAAAGGTTACATGTATTTGTGTTATGTTCTATAGCAACTACTTAATAAATAGTAATTATCATTATTATTTTATACCCTGAAAGCCCTTGAGAACTGTTTTAACACCTTGAAGAAATGCAGTCTTTTCTGTTTATTCACATTTCTATCCACACTTGCAAAAACACAGACATTCATTAAAAAATATTTGTGCAACACAACATTGTCCAGAAATGATTGTATGTACCCAATTGTTCAATGACCAGGACTATTTAGTGGAGCTTGTCTTTTAAATAGAAATGGCCAGGCTTGAAGATATAGCTCAATGATACAGCATGCTTAGTAAGCTGTAGGCACTGAGCTCCACCTTCAGAACTACAAAATAATAAGAAAAGAAGTAGGAGGATGAGCAAGAAGAAGAAGAGGAGGAGGAGTAAGGAGAAGGAGAAGAATGAAAACCATCACCAAACAAAAGAAGATGAATACCCAACAACAGTTAGTTTAACTTAGAAAAGATGGTCAAGGCAGACTAAACCATGTGAAAAGCAAGGGAAATCTGTAAGATGCCATGGATGAAGGAAGAACTTGATGTATTTTAGAGGGAAAGGCAGCTGGTAGAGTGAGAAAAAATGTAAGGTAACCAGGGTGAGTATTGGAGGGATCCATTTCATGGAAGGCCTTCAAGGCCAAGGGAGGAATTTGCTGGTGACTGACTCATATCATAGAAGAAGAAAAAAAAAAAAAACAAGAGCATTTTTCCCTAGCCTGAATCCATCCCTAGACATCCCTATCTAGAGTACCCATTCTGCATCAAGCTGGAAAATAACAGGGCTTCTCTGTGCATAAAGTTTGGGAACCAGATTTGTCTTTTCAGTTTTTCTGGACAAAGGTCCCTGGGCCTTATAGGTGATATAGCCTTAGTATGAACACTGGTTGTGAGTAGAGTTGGGCATCTCAGATCTTCACCACCAAGCAGAAGAGAAATTACACCCACCACCATGGAAGCCACTGGGGAGATATATCTGCATGAATCCTGCAGAGTTACCAGTCCAGGCAGCTTATATGCATTTGCAGCTTCACAGGACAAAGCAATGCTTAATAAAGCATCTTAATTTAGATTTAATAAGTTATCTACTGTGTGTTAAAAAAACAGCAGATTTCTATTTATTAATGCCATAATTATGAAAACTCAACACCTGGGCAGTAGAAGCTAAACCAAGAGGAGAAAACTTATTAGGAATACCGTTTTAATAATTCTTATTTAATTATTTACACATTTGAACTAATAACCAGCCATAGCCAGATTAAACCTTAACATCATGTATTAAATGTGGAATTTTATCCACAGAATAGCTCATTTGGCTTTTGTTTCCACCTTACCCCCAACTATATCATAAGTACTTCTTGGTTTATTCTGTTTCTATAACTGGTATGTTTTCTAGACTTAGACCTTAGATGCCAGAAGACACGAAATCACAGGTGTGGTAAAGAAAAAAAAAGAATGATGATCTTAGAAGATTTATTCTGTGGCTTCAGCCCTCACCAAAGTCAGCAGTTTTCTTAGCTTGGATCCTGCCCCAAATCTTTGATCACAGAACTCTTAGCTACTACCAGGGTATTTCCACACAAATGTCCCTGGTCAGCTTCCCATGATGTTTAAACCAGACTTTATCAAACTAATGTTCTCCATGAAAGTAGTTCTCTCTCCCTCATCCAGGGGTCTGTCTGACCATGTGGTGCTCTTGTCTGACTCAATGTCTTTTCTCCCCATTCCAGATCATTCTTAAGAACCCACACAGTTTCCTTGGCATTGCTCTCACATCTACCCTTCTCTTTCCACCTTTACCCAGCCAACAGTTAAAATCCAGGCTTTGAACATTGCTCACAAAGATAGATTTCTTTGACTTCCATTTCTCCCTGTTTCACTCTCTCTGACACATGGTTAACAGATTCTTCTTCTTAAAATAAATTTCAGGAAAAAAATATGGCATTTCCTTTAAAAACTTTCAAATACTTGCCATAACCTGTAGGAGAGAGTGAAAAATCAGAAACTTCACTCTTCAGTCTGTTCCACAGTCTGGTTGTACTTTACTTCATCGATCTTATATTCCATTTTCATTGATTCTCATAAAATTGATTGACTGTCTATTCTGTGATGACACTGCACATGCGCATTTGCCAACCACATACAATATTAAAACTCATCTATTGAGTAGTACACATTGCCAGGAACTGCTCTCAGTGCATTTCTAAAACTTTCTTCTTAAATCCTTACATAAACATCTTGAACTCCACAATTCTGTAAGATGCATTAACTACATTTTGCATATGAGGAAGAGAGACATAGAGGATGAAGTCAGGAGGTTAAAGATACCTAATCCTGAACCTAGTAAGGACCAGGACAGCAAGCTCTCCTTGCCATTGTCACTGAGAATATGTAGAATTTGTCTCCTTCCACCTGGTGGGTTTCCTCTTCCCCATCTGTGCCCATGGGGGGTGGTCTACATGAAAATGCTTCTCTTTTTTTTTTTTTTTTTTGTCGGTCATGGGGCTTGAACTCTGGGCCTGGGCGCTGTCCCTCAGCTCTTCAGCTCAAGGCGAGCGCTCTACCACTTGAGCTACAGCGCCACTTCCGGTTTTGTGGTGGTTTATTGGAGATAGGAGTCTCACGGTCTCTCCTGCCCGGGCTGGCTTTGAACCACGATCCTCAGATCTCAGCCTCCTGAGTAGCTAGGATTACAGGCGTGAGCCACCAGCGCCCGGCTGCTTCTCTTTTTTTATACATGGCTTTCCCTCATTTGCTGATATCCAAAATAGGTCCTTGTATGAGGTAAGGCATCACTGTCATACCCACGTACTGTGGTCTTCCCTCCTACTAGCTCATGGAGCTTCAAATTCTGATCAGTCATTTCAAATTCTATCACACACAATTTTCTGAGACATTTCTGATTTACTATTCAATTCTCTAGAATACTGCTATGAATGGTTTGCCCAAACATTAAGTTCATGGAAGGCTGTGTAAACTAGTGTATTTCTACATGTCACTCCTATACCTAGCACACAATTGTGTATACAGTATGAATTTACAAAATGTTTGTTGAGTGACATTTTACCTAGGCTCTAGATTAGGCTTCTTTCATTAATGATTGTACTTAGCTATAAAATGTCATCAATGGTACTTTCCTTCTATTTTTTGTTATAATGTCTTTTCTTCTCCCATCTGCAAATTTGATTATATTTTATTTTCCCCTAAGGCCTAATACAGTCACCATTTTTCCAAGAAAACTCCCATGACATCTATTTCCAGGCAGGCTTAGGTGTCTAACCTTTGTGTTCCTCCAACATCGAATTCATCCAACTATGTCACAGTGTATTAAAGGTTAGACTTCTGTATCTGCTTCTATATCTCTGGGCAGAGAAATCTTTAAGGGCAAGGATTGTGTATTTACTTAGTTTCTGTTAATGCTGGTACATGAAAAATGAGCTATGAATAAAAGTTTGATGTAGTTATCCTGTCTCAGCCTTCTTCCCTGTCCTTCCAAGATGTCAATTTAGTTTTAAAAACTATGATAATATTTCTAGAAATTTGCTAGAACTCCTAGGAAGTAGTACTTCCAATCCTGTAACATTTTATGCCTGATTTTGATTTAGCTCTGAGGCTTGGGATTGTCTTTCTAGCCATGCCACCTCAGATCATTACCATGAACACCTTCTCTTTCAAGTTTACCCAGGGACAGATTGCTTTCTTCAATCTCTTAAGCAGCTTCACAAAGATGGCACTTGCTACCAACATCTACTTTGTGAGTTGGGTGCTTTCCAATTGCTGGTGGGATGGGGGAGACCATTCTAGATGATTTTTCAAAGCATGAGGTGTGATCATCTCACTTAATATACTGACTGCTGACAGCGTTGGCCCAGACCTCCTTCCATCTTGCTTGGGGACTGTCCATTGTCCTCCAGTGTATGATTAGCAGATTAGCTATCATGTAAGAAGCCAGGAAAATGAACTCGCAGGAAGCCCTTCCAAAGCGAGAGTAATTCATTACCCGGACTGATTTCCACTTAAAATGTACTTTAAGCACACTTCCAACCACAAACCCTAAATCACCCTGTGCTCACAAAGTCCATCATTTTTTATTTTATTGCATGGTGTTGGCGTGACATAATCCCTTACAGAGCATCTCAGAGTGCTTTGCAGATCGATAAATTACTTACCTGTGCAGCAGAAGCAGTGTCTACAAGGCCAACCCAGGCCCTGCAGGCAAGCTTCCCTCCAAGGAAGCAAGTAAGGCTGTGTGGGATCTGCTGAGGAGCAGGAGAAAGGACCACACATATGTCTGGGTTGCGGGAAGAGTTCATGAGAAGGAAATGCTCCAGTTAAGGCTCTATGAATAAAATACATCAAAGGCTCTATTTCTGCAAGATCAGTTTAAACGATTAGAGAATTAAGAGAATTTAGAATGTGTATCTGTCAGGAAGTCAGCAAATCAAACACTTAGTCATTAACTCATCAATTACTTTTCTGTCCTGGAAGGCCTAATCTAGCTTTTAAATGATGCAACCATAAATTGTGGTGTTGTGTTTAAAAATTCCAAAGTATAGAACCGGGTGTCTTTCTCGAACCCTTGGTATATACACTGCCAGTTATTTCTAACTCATTTTGGTTTGAATGCTCAGGTGTGTGTGTGTGTGTGTGTGTGTGTGTGTGTGTGTGGGTGTGTGTGCACGCGCGCGAGTGCATACCCCTTTATCTGAAGCTCAGTGTAGGCTTCAGTCTAAAAATGATTAATTGGTGCTTGCTCTATGCACCCTGTTTAGGACAGCTGAAAGTTAAATGATGAGGAAGGCTCTTAGCATAGTTAGATAATTTATAGCACAGAAAGAAAGGCTAGAGAAATGTAACATATGCATACTTCAAACGCATAAAAGAGAAACTACAATGCTATGGGATCCCCAGGGAGGAGAGGTATCAACTTTGTGAGGGATGGGGAAAGCCATATGGAAGGAGTGGTAATTCAGGGAGGCCTTGGGCAACTGTAATAGGTATAGGCAGAGAAAATCTGAGCACTCACATTAGCAATGAAGACCTGGATAAGGAGGCAAAGAATAGCACATGCCTGTGAACTTGAGTGCTCCCATTTGGGTGTGGCGTGTGGGATAAAAAGAAAATGTTACCGAAGGAGGGACAGGGAGGAAGGCTGAAGCAGGATAAATACATCATACTTTTATTCATGGCTGGTATGATACAACACGAGGGAGTCAGTAATGGAGCAGAGCTTTTCTCCTCTAAGACAGATATTGAGATTTGAGATTTGCAGAGCAGTCTGATTATTAAGGACTCGATCACTCTGGTCATGGAACAAAGAATAAAGTCCTAGCATAGTCTCCTGAGTTTCTCTGCAAAGCAGATTGCATTTTGTACTAGAAAACACATGGGCCCTGGAATTGCATAGAGTGGTGGCCCAGGAATAGTTATTCAAGTGAAAAATGTAGCATGAAGAAACGTAAGAGTGCTGGACGGGGAAGTCATTTAATTTTCCAAGAACTTTGTCAAATCCAGTGTTGGTAGGGCTGAAATACAACATGCTAATGATCATCCCATAAGGCTGTTGGGAAGATGGAGCAGGTTGGAAAGGTAGTTCCCTTGGACAACCATTGTAATTCAATCCTGTAAACATTTGTAGAAGGTAATTTGAGGAAGCATGCTCAGGCCACCAGAAAGCTTGTGGTCTAGCAGATGAGAGAAGCAAGCAAATAGCCATAGTCTGTGGGGTAAGTGTCTACACTTGGAGTTTATGGGATCCACAAATGACATTCTCACTTTATCCACATGATATAAACCATTTGACAGATTAAACAAATGAGCAGCCACATGCAAGACCCAATATCCCATTGGCTAGTAGTAAAGGTGGTACTGCAGAGTGAACTCAGGTGTGGGACAACAATAATCTTTTATGCTGGATCCTGGTGAGAGACAGGTGTACACATACAGTCGCTCATGTGAGATTCTGTTTCTGTTTAACAAGCAGAGGATAATGCACCGCAGGCATGTCGGCTTGCAAGAGACAAGCTAAAGACCATAAATGTCCTGCCTCCAACTCCATCCATCATGAGAAGCATTTCCTTTGGACAAATAACTCAGAGTTCAACAAAATAATTATTGCTTGTGGTTCACACCTGTAATCCTAGCTACTCAGGAGGCTGAGATTTGAGGATCATGGTTTGAAGTCAGTACAGAGTCTGAGACTCTTATCTCCAATAAATCACAGAAACGCCTGGAAGTTGAACTATAGTGCAAGTAGTAGAGAGCTGGAATTGAGAAAAAAAGAGCCTAGGAACTTCCCCCAGGCTGAGAGTTCAAGCCTCAGGACCTAAAAAAATAAGAATAAAAACAAGCTGGCACATGTACTGTAGGGTGGAGGGGAATAAATTGAAGTAAAAGGTGGTGACAGACAAATGGAGAGGGTGACAGACAAATGGAGAGAGGAAGTGTGGGTGAATGCAGTCATAATATTCACTGTATAAATGTAAAAATGGAACTAGGTAAATTGACAGGATGGGTAGAGTTGAGAAAGATAGGGGGAATGATAAAAGGAGTGATTTTGATCAAGATGTTTTATACTCATATTCACATGTTGAATTGAAACATCTTTGTACAACATTTTAAGGACTTTTTTCCCCCTCCCGCCTCCACAATGCATTTTCCTTTTTGTAAAAGAGAGAAATATAGACTGAGAGATACACAATACTGAGAGAGAGAGAACAGAGACAGAGGAGATGGGGGAAGAGAGAGAGACAGGAGGGAGAGAGAGAGAGAGGGAGAGAGAGAGAGAGAGAGAGAGAGAGAGAGAGAGAGAGAGAGAGAGAGAGAGAGAGAGAGAGAGAGAGAGAGAGAGAGAGAGAGAGAGAGAGAGAGAGAGAGAGAGAATGTGAAAAAAGGCTGACAGTTTATTTTCAATTCCCTGTCATGGATCAGGTATATGTGTTCCAGAAACACAGGCAAAGAAGTAGGACTAAATTTGAGTTGTTAAAGAGGTCAAGGGTAAAGGGGTAGTAAAGTTCACCACAAAGAAAGTGACATTTGTCTTGGGCCTGAAAGAAAAACAGGGAGATTTCAGGAAGGATGTAAGCAGCAAGGCTGTAATGATCTCCATGGATGATGCTGGGAAAGTGTGTGAGCAGAGTTAGATTGCTGGAGCTGGTACTAAGAACCTAGGCTGATGCTTGATTCTGAGTAGCAGTGTGCCCTGCTCAAGAACTGCATTATATAAAGCCATCTCTGTACACAGTAAGAAGAATGACTCGTGGACAGATGTTGGTGGATGGGTGAGAGTAGAGACAGGAAGAAGGCATAGTTAGAACAATGCGTGCAGAACTACAGTAGAATGTAGTCCCGCTTAGACATTTGACTTAGGACTAAAGCCCAGTCAAGAGGAAACTAAATTCTACGTAATTTTTCATATTTAAGGTCCTTTCTCTAATGTCTCACTATTTACAGTGGTAGTCCATGCATTTCAGACTTTAGGCAATTCTATCAGGTACTTTTCTAAGACCACAAAGAAATGAGTCAGCAGTATTCATATTTTTCTTCTACCTATTTTTTTTTATCTCCACAGTATCTCCCAAAATTGTAGAGATCTCTTCAGATATCTCCATTAACGAAGGGAACAATATCAGCCTCACCTGCATAGCCACAGGTAGACCAGAGCCGACAGTTACCTGGAGACACATTTCTCCCAAAGGTAAGAAGTTTGCTGCATCGGGTCAACAGAGGCAAGGGGAGACTTGTTGTCCAGAAGGATGACACCTGACACCTCACTCCCAGGGCTTCTACATTTCTGGTGGTCTGATAATGTTATACCCGTGAGTCTACAGATAATTTTCATGTCCTCTGTAAGTCCACAACATCTTCAAAGGTTTCAGAAATCGTATCTGAGTATCTCTCCTGTGGAAATTAATTCTAGTTGTCTCTGGTGAAATGGTGGTTAAAATGTTCTGAGTGAACTTCCCTTGTCATACTTGATGGTGGAAGGAGGTGCTTTGGTGGACTGTACAGCTGGTTGTTTTTGAGGATACCAAACATAAACACACAATGATGGATAAGAGCTGTAAATGGCCATGCTCCTAAAAGGAAATTTCCTAGTCTGTGCCTCTTCAGCATTGCCAAAAACCTGGTCATTAGTTGTTTTTGTGGTCTATCTGTTGCTTCTCTCTGAGTGATCCTCGAAAACAAATATAACTTAATGGGTGGCTAAATTGCAAAATTTATTTTGTCTTAATGTTCAGATGTTATGCAGACCAGACTGAGCATTTTGCGCATTCATGGAATGAGTATTAAAACCTTCAGAATTTAAGACAAGATGTCATTTATCATTAAGCTAACTCTCATTTGGGATCAAAGTACAATAATGTTATTTCATTTGTTCTTAAATACTTATTGAATATTGCAAGAGTTCAGGCTGTTTTAGGCACTGTGGGATTTAGCAATATTCCAAAACTGACAAATTTATATTCTTAAGAATTCACATTGTCATGAGACAGATGACCAAAAAATAAAAGAATAAGTCCAGAATGTAATAGGTTGAGACACTGGAACAGTATAAATGGACAAAAGAACAAGAGGTTTGGTCAAGGAATGCCTCTGGATATGGAAAGGAAAGGAATGTAGAGAAGTCCTTAGCTCTGTTTCTTATTATTGTGTAGTTATATATGTATTTATGCATTTACATGCTTAGATGAAGGAAGGTGTATATATGGCTGGGCAAGGTAACTTTAAGGGCTCCAAAAGGTGTTGCAAGTTGGGTAGCCACAAGTGACTCAGAGAAGGCAAGTTTTGTAAATGTGATGTCATCTAGTGGTACAGATCCATTTCTCTGCCGGGTAAAGAACTAAAGAGTTAGAGACATAGTGAAATGTAGTAAAGCGGCAAGTAAAGTACAGGCCATTTTTTGAGCCACAAATCCCTTATTTCTTCCAGGAGGGCAGTTGTTACAGTTCAGGGAGCTCCTCCCCTATCTCCTCCCCTGATTGACCTGTCCTTCTCTGGAGTTGTGCTGATTGCTTGGTAGCTTGTATACTTGCTGCCAAACTCTTTTGATTGTCTCCCCAGTGTTGGGCATAATTATGGAAGTAAATCTGATTGTTCATACCCAATTGGTATGAGGTAGTATCTCGCAACTAACAGGATTTTGATCAGGAACCCAGAACAATATGGGAAAAATAAGCCCCATTTTGAGCAGGGGCCTGAGGCACTATGGCAACAAGAAGCACCATGATGAGCCACATACTGTCTGCCATGTGTTATGTCCACCATTCTCTAGCCCTTAGGACCATTCTTACATGCCTGCATCTGCAGAGATGAAGCAGTGCCTTTCTATCCATGGTCAAGCCTGTGCATTTAGGCTGTTCCCAGAAGGGCTGCGATCTTGTGCTTAGCAGGTATCTGATTTCCCATAAGGCAGTCCTACAAGGGGCTGAAACTAGGACTGTTCATCTCAGCTTGTGGTTCATTGGTGGCATAACACTTGCATTCCTGAAGGTGGCACTCATGGCCATTACACTTGAACATTTAGAAAACCTCTGTCCCACCACAATGGTCTCCACACAATGAGGTTCTTCTCTTCAAAAGTGACAGTACTGAAGGATCAATGGGTTCAACAAGACAAATCTTAGGTTGTATTTGTCTCAAATTCCAAGGGGCTTTCCTATGCCATTGTTCTTGTGCCTCTGCCAATCCCTCCATTTGAAATGACCTTGTGAGTGGACTGAGAGGAGGCCTTAGCTCTGCATGAGGTCATTAATGATGGAGGATGGACTTGGGACATCCGAATGGACAGATTTTTTTTAAAGCAATGATGCACACTGTGCATCATGGCTTAGTGTTGATGAGTTCCCAGTGCTACTGTGTGCTAGGGTGGCCTGTGCCTTTTGAATCTTTTGAATCTACAAAACATGTATCATCTGAGTACACTTTCTTCTCCTCATGCCAAGAGGCTGTCTCCAGTTTGATGTCTTTTCTCAGTCTCACCTCTGACCAGTCAGTTCTTTGTCTTCGTCTTGATATCCTTCCCATTTCTCCTCCAGGCATTGAGATTTCTTTTGTTTTATACCTATCATTTTCTGTATCTTTGTTAGTTCTTTCCTTTTCTCTCACAAGCTCCTATTTTTTTCTGCCTTAGTTTCTTTTTTTTCATCTTGTCCCTCCTTTTCTCTTTGTCTCTCTGTCTCTGTCTCTTTCCCTTATAGTAACACATAGTTATTCCCCCTCTACTGTCAAACCTCTTCTCTGCATCTTTCTGGTACTCATGCTGCTGTGTCCTGGAGGCCTTTGTTCCCCCCTTTGTGGCCATCAAGCTGACTCACTTCCAAAGGAGATTTTTACCTGAGCCCTGGCCAGATGCTGCCATTTCACTGAGGTTTTAGCTGCTATGGAAACAGAAGATAGATCAAGAGGAAAGGAGAAAGCTGATGAGAATCTACCTGTGGATTTGAGTAATTTAGATGAACAGCTTTGTCCAGATCCTGTGCCCAGATTAGCCATCCTAGATTCAAACTGATGAGACATGCCAAGACTCAGCTAATCACCCTGGGACTCACTGGGGTGCTAGGCTCCTGGTGACTGATTGTTTTTAGATCAGAGATGCCATTGGGTGGCTGCCAAATCTAAACTGAAGCTAAGATCCTTAGCAGTCAAAGTTTTCATCTGTGCTGGCTAAATGCTTCCAAGAGAGCACTTATTTTAAATAAACTAGGACTGGCTTGGAGTACCAAAGGGAGAGAGCTACTGACATTCTATTGTCCTGGTCCATGGAGGCAGGTTATGTTTTAATCCAGATAATTCTCTCTCTCTCTCTGTCTCTCTGTCTCTGTCTCTCTGTCTCTCTCTCTCTTTTTCACACACACACACACACACACACACACACACACACACACACACACACACACACAGTTCCTAAATGAATGCCTGATCAGGGCACTTTAGATGACCCTAATGATTTCATCACAATTTCTCACTCTAGGCTGATCTGTTTGTTCTGTAGTTTTCTGAAAAATCCTGGTTTCATCCATCATAAGTTACAGAGTGCTGCATGCAATAAGCGTATAACCTCTTTTGAATGAGTATTTCCAACCTTGGCCACTTTCTTGTGTGTAAAAGGGGTTCTGAAATGTTAACCATTCTTTCAGGGGGACTCATGCATTTTGATGGAGGAAATCCTGGGAATAAATGGCTAGTGGGAAAGCAGGTCAAGAGGGTTTACCAGGCCTTTGTACCAGATGAAAGAAATGTGGCTTATTCACAGGCAGGATGGAGAAGAAGGGGGGATCTCTCAAGCTGTCTTTTGGCCCCAGCCATTGATTGTTCAAAGAAGTTTTCTATATGTTATTCCTGGGATGATGTTATTTTTGTTCCTCCCATTAAATTTATCACTCTTAACATGTAAAAAGAAAGTGCACTAGCTATAAGATTCTTAACTCAGCTGGGCACCAGTGGCTCATGCATGGAATCCTAGCTATCAGGAGACAGGTCTGAAGATGACAATTGGAAGCAGGCATGGAGAGGAAAAAGTCATGAGAATCTTACCCCTGTTTCAGCACCAAAAAACTGGAAGTGGAGCTTTGGCTCAAATGGTAGCATACTAGCCTTGAGCAAAACAGTTCAGGGACAGTACCGAGGCCTTGAGTTCAAATCCCAGGACCTGCTTGTATATGTGTGTGCTCACACACACATTCTTATCTCTCCTCTGTAACACCTGCCTGGGGTATGCAGATGTTTTTCACACCTGTGTGGACCTTGGTTTTTTCAGGAGGAAAAGCACTCATCTTCCTGTTCTTAAAAGTAAGAACATTTCTGTCTATGTGAGAGTGACTGGCAATAGCCCAGGTCTCTGTAGGTGTCAGCATATGGCTCCAGGTTCATGCACATGGTGCGGCAGCCATATTTACCTCCTTCTGACAGGTCTCCCACTCTGTGCCGTATCTGCTATAGAATGTACTTTAAGCACTGCCCTAGGTTTCTCATCTGCAATATGATATCTTTAATGCTGTCTTACATAAATAGAAATATGATCTCTTTCATCATGCTCTAAGTGATACAATGCTGACATCAGTCTTCACAGGAAAAAAATGTTCTCAAAGCCATTGGTTTCTAGTTTCTATTGGAATACAAGAACTTCAGGGACCAGGCTAATGGTCCTGTGAGCCTATCATAAAGATCAGGTGAAGCAATGAGTCCAGCTACCAACTTGTGACTTTCTCTACACCTGTGGAATAAGGGATTATCAATGGATATAATAATGGAGCTCTCTTCGCCTATTCCCACTCAAAAACATACTGATAGTAATATCCTTATCTACACTACCTAAGGAATACTTCATATAAAGTCAATAGGATTCAGGAAGTCTCCGTGAGCTATTCACTGAGATGCCATGAGTTTCTGCTCATTTTCTTCCTCTATTGTTCTTTGACATCAGGTTGGTGTCTCACTTGTCCGGGAGTCTTCATCTTATAACACAGTGCTGGCACCAAGAGAGCATGCAGAGAGAATTGTTGACTCAGTGAATCAGCACTGACATTTGCCAATGCCCCAATGGGACTTTTCTTCTTTCCCAGCATTAAGATATCATCCTGATCCTCATGGACTTCTCCTTCAATTTCATGTTTGCGGTGGGGACCTGGTATGTCTCCTGCTGGAGAGATTCCAGCACATTTCCCCTGATCTTTGTGGGATCATCAGGCTGGAGCTGAAGCCCCTGGAAGGGAACTTCTTGCTATGGCAGGGTTAGACTTCTGCTTGGAGGGGAGATTTCCTCTCAGGTTTGCTTTTGCAGGACTATAGAAGGCTCCTTCACAGATGGCTTTGAAGGTGTACCTTCTGTGAGTTCCTCCTGCTGGCTCCATTATTCTCCTGATGTGAGGGACTCAGACATGAGCTTCCTGTGGACCTGCTCAGGGCACTTGATCTGCCTGTTGTCTTGCTGTCTTTTACTCCCTCACAGCTAAACCTCAGATGTTTCACAGCCTTGGCTCCCCAAGGTAATACTGTAGAGTGAAAAGTAGGAAAGGCAATTGTATTTGGTAATGTCCCACTCTTCCCGCACTAAGAAAAAGCAATACATTTGTGGATAAAAGAAAAATATTATTGGAAACTCATCCCTCCCTCTGTCCACCCTCTGGTGTATGAACAGAAGTGGGAGATGACTCAACATTTGTCTCAGGATCACATGAAACCCCAAGGGGCACAACTGAGTGGAACCAAATGACCATTGAATTCCAAATCAAGTGGTTCTAATGGAAGGGCTTCTCTTGAGAGAGTATGGAGTGGGCACTTCTATATTCCCACCCCTCCAACCAGCATGAGTAGCCAAGTCTCTGCCTTTCCTACAACCATGTCTCCTGCTGCGCTTAAAGAGGTCCAATGGGCATTTGGTTGTCCTGACCCTCATTTCTCAAAGTACTGGAAGCCAACACATTGATGGGGACAAAATGATCCTTGGACGAGGGCTCTTCTTGCCAGTACCCTGCCTCCTCCCCACTCAGCCATACACCCACCTATTTTCCTCTTTGCCAGCACTGACAAGGCCTTATCCAGCTAAGCAGGACACTGAAGCACTAATTGGCACTGGAGGTATCACAGCTTGAGTTCAACCAGAGCTGGCAGGCACCATGACTCCGGTGACAGCTCTGTGAAAAAAAATGTCAGGAGCAGAGCTCTGGCATGCCATCGGCTGAGTACAGCACCCTGGCACTAATGAGCAGCCTGTCAACACCAGCATCAGGGGCCCTGTGTGGCACAGAGATCATTAGGATGGCAGACAAGAAAAAAAAAAAGCAACTTCTCCAGCAGATAGGAGCTGGAGATGGGAGGGGAGAAGAACAAAATGGAACTAATGGTATCACCTTACCCTGACATGCCACCCACTCAGCAGAAGAGAGGGAGAGAAAAGTATGTGAAGAAGAGAGGAAGAATATCCATAGATTGATCTAGCTACACCCATTTCTGGACAAATCGCTCTTGCAGTCTATTTTTGGTTGGGTTTCTCTGTCATTAATCGATGTGTACTGTAAATCTTTTCTGCAGTGACCCATAAGAGAATTCAACAATTAAATTAACTTCTATCCCTGGCTGTGCCATAAAACTAAAAAGTAGCCCCAATAACTTGAGAGAGTATGGAAAACTTGGGATTGAGGAGTGGGAGTTGCTGCTTGTCATTACTCAGGAGATTAGCTGCTGACTCTTCTGCTGGAGTATCAGAATTAGAGGACTAATCAAAAGCAATTAGCTTTCCCTTCCCCCCCCCCCCCCCCCCCCCCCGCTCCACACTGTGTGATTTCATCCCAGAAGAAGGCATGCCTACTCTGTGTAGACTCCGGTTTCCTGAGGGTAAGTGTGAACCTCTTGTCTTGTGCATTCTTCTGCCTTGGGCCCAGCACTGAATAGTTCTGAGTTTTATGGAGTGTGTGGCCCACCTGTGGGGCTTTGATGCTACACAATGACTCCATTACTATGACAGAAGGTATAGGGCTCTCTGAAAGGCATATGCTTTGAAGATAGGCCCAGTTGGGTTTGAGACATCAGCTGCTATTCGCTGGCTTGGTCATGCTTGCACTAGTGATCATCTTCTCTGAAGATGAGCTTCTTTGTTACTTGGACTGTTACATCTTGGTGGCACCTAGAGTTTTCATGGTTATGTGGACATCTTGACATGCATCACATGCTCAGTGTCCTTACCTAGACACAGACTATTTGCTCTCCTTCCATCAGCTTCTACTGCTTTGGGTATATTTTGCTCTTGTTGCTCTTGCTTTAAACCATGTACCAGTTCAAAGGCCTTGGATAGCTTTCATCAAGGAGAGCCACCTCCTTTTTTAGTTTTGGCCCTACAGCTTTTTGCATACTTTTCCATCTATGATACTTTTTACAATTACCCACAGATGCCTGACCTTGGGGTACAGATCTTATGTTTTGTTCAATCCCCAGTGCCTGGTACAGTGGCAGGTATCTGAAGGCCTTGTAAATGATTATTGAAGGAGGCAAACTTTGGAATTAGTGAATGAGGCAATTCCTTGTACAATAGGTACAGTTCTGTTAGTCATTGAAAAATAATAAATTTTGATAATTTAACTAAAAGGTAAAATATAGGAGCCTCATCTCTTTGCATATTATTAATTTTGTTTGGTGGCACTGGCATTAGATCTCAGGTCCTCTTGTTTGTATGGCTTGAAATCTACCTTTGAGCCATGCCTCTAGCCCAGCTTTGAGATAGCTATTTGGGAAATGGAGAATCAAGGACTTTTCTGGCCACATGGACCTCAGATGGCAATCCTTCATATCTCAGCTTATTGGGTTTCTAAGGATTGCAAGCATAAGCCAATGGCATCTAGCTTGCATTATTTTTGAGTGGTGATCATCTTATTCCCTGACCAAAGGAATATCTAAGGAAAGATCCTGCCCTCGCTACTGACTTAAATTTTTTTTTAAAAGCCTCAGAATCTTACTCTAAGAAAATACAGATAATAATATACTCTCAACACAGGTATGATGAGGATTAATCAGGTTCCCCGGTGTAAAACATCTGGCTCCAACAGAATATGCATAGATGCCCATAATTTTAGCTTCCATACCTTTGTTTAGCCCCTTCCACTAGAATTCTGCTCATGAAACAAGAACAGAAGGGGAGGAGATTCCAATTCTTCTCTCTGTAAAGGTCAAATCTTTACAAATGCCCAAGTCAGTCCATTGCCAGATTGGACAGATGCCTCATCAGTACCCCCTCACCCCACCCCACTTTCTAATTAATGTAGACCTTTGATTAAAATTCCCAGGACACCCAAAGAAGCTACTCCAGGAGGAACAAGAAATTGCTACTACACAATATATTACAGTGGTCATTGTCGGTGGGAAAAGAAAATAATTGCATTGTAATGGAAAGTGGTGACCTCCTGTTCAGAGTAGTGTGGAACATACGGCTTGGGGCCTGGTGTGTACAGGGAAAGCTATTTGTTATGATAAAGACAAAACAGTGGTATAACCTCTCATTTCAGGAGCTTGTTTAACAAATGGTTAAAGCACTGATACCAAGCCAGGTGGGAAAGAGGGAAAAAAAATAGAGAGAGAGAGAGACATTTATAGATCATTCTTTAACACTATGCTTCTCTTTAACTGTAAAATTACACTGAGATAGGCACAGTTAGGCTAAAATTTGCCAGTGTCAATAAGGACTTTTGTAAGTTTAATATTTATGATTTGGTTTAAAGCAATTTTAGAGCTGTGCAACTTCCTACTTCAAAGAAAAGAGAAATCATAGAATGACTAGTGCAAAAATTAATGAGTTCAATGCGCCTGAATTGAGAACATATGAAATCAAGCCCCAGTCTAGAAACCAAGGGCGGGAGTGCACACCACAGACACTGTTTGTGGTTTTAACCAATTATTTTTAAACCCTTGAAAAATGTTGTAGAATCAAATGTCTGTCGAATTCAGACATTGCTAACAGCGTTACACGCCCCCCCCACCCCCCACGCTCTCTCTCCTGAGTCTTCAGCTGTTTATGCTGGTGCTTGGTGACCGTTACCATGCAGAACTGTTTTGATGAAACAAAAAAGGAAACAAAAGCAAGGAGATTGAATCTTCTTCCCCACAGATGCCAGTCACAACCTCGTTCAGTAAGATGCAAAATCTAGTTAAAATGGTGACACCTACAAAGCATCTCTGAACACCTTTAAAAAAAAAATAAACAGCACAATGAGGGGATATGAAGAGCTTCAGCTAGAATGCTTACTCTCCATCCCAAGCAGAGTGACCATCTCGACATCACACTGCTGCTGATCAGCCTAAGGCTTCACGAGTTCTGTGTCCGATACCCACCAAGGAGGGACAGCCACAGGCATTTCATAATATTCTTTTCACTAGGATTTTCAATGTTTAGTTCTGACTTTGTGGTCCTCCCTAATAAGTGATCTTCCTACCTTCCAGATATCCTTTTGGATACCTGAAGTCAACTGGGCTCCAGATATATTAGATGGAAGATTCCAGAAATAAACAATTGTTAATTTGTAAATTGTCTGCCTGTTCCAATTAGCATGATGAAATCCCTTGCCATCTTCCTTTGTCTTGCAAGGGACATGGCCCACCATATCCATATGCAGGCTACATATCCCTCAATCACTGGGTAGCCATCTGGGTTACAGGATCAACTACCATAGTATTAACAGTGCTTGTATTGAACTAAGGATGTCTACAATAGCTTAAGGCCATGTAACAATGTCTACATCATTTACTCATTCACTTTCCTTGTCTCCCATGACCTGGGCATTAGATTACCTTTCATCATCACTAAAAAGGTAAGTGCTATACAATAAAATCTTGAGAGAGAGAAAGAGAAAGAGAGAGATAGAGATCTGTACATAAAATGGACACTGGTTTCAGGTATCCACGGAGGTCTTGGAAGGTAGCCTCATGGTTATAAGGACTACTGTACCTCTGTACCTAGTTTTATATCCTGAATCTTGATTTCACCTCGATTGATGCATTTCCTTTGGTATTTCTGTCATTCAACAAAACAGAAGTTAGGAGTTGATAGATCCTTTAAAATGCACTAGGCATTCTTCTAAACATTTACACGTGACAATGTCTGCTTTACACAAGAGCAGTGTGAGACAGGGTTTATTCCTAGCCTATTCTACCAAAGAGATAACTTACTATGTTTCCTCATCTAAATAAGGCTGAGGGAAATGAGGCAAACTGGGTCAAGATTACACAACACCAAGTTGCAGAAGTTAAATCCAACTTCAATCAAGTCTATCTGCAGAATGCATACACAGAATGCATACTGTGTTATGTAGCACAGTGGTTATCACAGACAGCTTGGCAGAAGGACATTAATAAGTGAATACATAAAAGTCAAGTTCAGAAGGCTGGGTTTAATATACCCACTAGGTAGCCATGGTCCATGTTCAAGTTCAAGAACGAGAGCTATAGGACGTCTGCTACGTGCTGTCCTTCATTTCATAGCAATGGCACCTAATTTCTGCAGGTACCCTAATCAGTAGGCATCAGTTTTATTTCAGAGCTAAAGATATGAGTGTTTGAGGAGACAGTTTGCTCACAGATTTGAAACTGCTAAAACTCAATTCAAATCCAAGTCTTATGTATTGATTTTCAGCTTGATTTCTGGTTCCTTGCTTCCTCTAGATTCTTAGGGCATGTCTCTTCACTGGTTTCAGATTTCCTATCAGTCTGGAGCCGAGGGGGCTTTTCCACAGCACTTCCATAAAGCCATCTACACCTTCCCCACACAGTGGGTCTAGGTGGGCTTTCTGCTCAGCCTTAGCAATCTATCCTTCTCTGTGATCTTAGGCTCCTTAGATCTTGACATGAACAGCTCTGAGCAAAGGACATAGTCCCAACATGGAGCTTTGACCTCTCCTCGGCTTATTCCTCCAGCTAAGTTAGCTAGTGGTCAGCTAGTGTGTGTCTTGGGCTCTCTCCGTCTCTGCCCCCTCCACCTAGATGGTCCTGGCTCAACGACTGACTGCTATTCTCTCATTTGATTATTTTTCTCCCTCATGTTAAATGCTCAACAATGGTATTTCTTCTGCATTGACTGTTATTATTAGGTTGTTTTAGAGTTTAACAGCTTAAAGATATGAAAAAAAAATCTGCTAGGTTCTAGGACATGTTTTTAATTATCTTAACTCCATTCAGTTTCCTATGTGTCCTTGTGGTATTTGGCATCCTTCATCTTCCTAGCAGAGTGAAATGTTTTTCCTACCAGAACCAGGACAGTCATGAGGGGCTGAGTGGAATATCAATTCAGCTCCTCTGTGAGCAAGACTCCAACCTCCTCTCTTCCTATATTGTGTGGGTTCCCCAAATACCACTGCCTATTTGCCATAGACTGGGATCCTGGAGATGTAGTCCCTCATTTCCCTAGGGAAGTTAGTATGGCCCCTTACTTAACCCTACCAGTCTTGTCTGCTCACTCACCCCTCTCTTCTAAGAAACAATTTCATCTTCCATCTTGTAATGTAGAGTTAACAAGAATGACTTTGTACTTTATGGTTTCTCCATAGTAGTACTCAGGACTCCTCCTGTTTAATGACTTACAGTCCAAGAGGTGTGTATTCTTCCCAGAATTCCTTGTGTCACTACATTGTACTTCTTGCAATGGTTTGTTAGAGTCATTATGAATAAAGACATTTGGCCAGTCATCTGTATAACAGAGAAAGATAAATGGCTTTCGTCCTCAATATTTTATTTCTTATATTGCACACCATTTTCCCAGAAAAGGATTGAAACAGAGAAGGCAGTATGGGTTTTGCCTGATGGAAACACATTGATGAAATACTCTGGATTAATTGTCCTTAAGAATTTCTTACTAGGAATCTACTGTGTGCTAACCAACTTTTCTAAGTGCGAGGGACGCCTGAGTGGACAAAGCCAACCAAAAGCCTGGTCTTATTGAGCTTTTATGCTAGTGGGATTGACAGAAAATAAGTAAACTTGGATAAGTAAACTTTGTAATATATTATGTCCTATTTGCACAAAAAGACTAAGCAGCCTGGGGTGAGGGGAATGACACATGCCTGCAATTCCAGGTGCATAGAAGATGGTAGTCTGAGGCTGGCCCTGGCAAAAAGCTTAAGATCCTATGTGAAGAATTACTGAAAAAGCTAAAAGTGCTGGAATGTGGCTCAAGTGTTTGCCTAGCAAGCTGGAGGCAATGAGTTCATTCCTTAGAGCTAACAAAAAGGAAAGGAAGAAGAAAGCAAGAAGAAAGGAAGGAAGGAAGGAAATAAGGTAGGAAAAAAGGAAAGAAGGAAGGAAAGGAAAAAGAAAGAAAGAAAGAAAGAAAGAAAGAAAGAAAGAAAGAAAGGAAGAAAGAAAGAAAGAAAAGAAAGAAAGAAAACAGAAAAGAAAAAGATTATTAGGTATGATTTCTTTGGGGGAGAGAGACTGTAAAATGAGAAGGAACAAATTATTATTATTATAACTATTATTATTATTATTTGGTGCCTGTTCTGGGGCTTGAATTCAGGGCCTTGATGCTGCTATCTTAGAATTTGTTTCGTTAGAATTTTATACCTCAATAACAAAGACTAAATATCAAAATTGTGTGTAGTGATTCTGAATATGTGACAGAAGGGATATGCATATAATTTACCAGATTCAAATGTATTACTTTTCTTTTCCCAGGAACTATTTGTGAGTGCAGGGGTGGGGGATGGAAGGTGTGCATGCGTGCACCCGTGCCAGTACTGGGGCTTGAATCAGGACCTAAGTACTATCCCTGAGCTTTTGCACTCAAGATTAATGTTGTATTATATGAGCCACAGTTCCATGCCTGGCATTTTTGGTAGCTAATTGGAGATAAGAATCTCATGGACTGGTTTTGCATGGGCTGGTTTTGAACTACGATCCTCAAATCTCAGCCACCTGAATAGTTAAGATGTCAGGCATGAAACACTGGCACCAGCTAGGAACAAATTATTTAAAAAGGTACCTCTATTGAAGTGGAGGGAAGAGATCCCTAGGTGGCTTCCGTCATAGTAGTTCTGACTGTACTAACATCTAATACCAAAGGTTCTGAATGAAGTCATCCCTGCATGTTCAAGGGTTAATAAGAAAGCCATGTGGCCATAGAGGATTCGTTTAGCACCACCCATATTTTGCTGGACTGTAAGCCTCATGAGGGCCTAGAGAATGCTTATTCAGGCTTCATGCCATGTGCATCAATATTTAATTTGTTACCTCTAAAATTATAGATATCATATATATATATATATATATATATATATATATATATATATTATGAGTAAGTGGATTAAGGAAATATGGGATTACAGAGCAAAAAGGCTGAAAATACACAAGTGTGATCCTAAATCATAATCTCTTAATTGGGATATTAGGTTCCAGTGAATGACAGATTCTGGCCAATGATATGGCTGAGATAGAGGAGAAGGGCCATGGAGAAATGGAGGCCATATCCCTGACACTTTAGGTGATATAACCAAGGAATGGTATGTCAAAGCCCATGGTGAATCCTGAGGAAGCAGGCTTATAAGTCACTGGCAGCAAGAGAGATGAAAGGTGAAGACAAAGGGATGAGCTTCGAAGAAGCAAATGGTTGGTAAAAACTATGAAAGAAGAAAGGTCTCCAAGGGGTCTTGGGAGACAGCAGGACTATACTCTAATTTCTGAATGTCCAATGAATACCCAAGAAGTTTCTTGAGAAGGTGACAGAGGAGGTGCAGCCCTCAGGAAATAGTTGGGCTTCAATTGAGCAGGCAGGTTGGGATAGTAGGTAGAATATTAAACCAGACAAGCTGATGTCTGCTTTGTATCTACCTGTTGATCCTTCTGGGTTAGCTCCCTGTTTTGCAAAAGTCACATAACAACTCCAACTGATTATGTTAGGGAAGAGAGATTTATTAGGTTGAATAGAAAGAGCATAACAGAGATGTGATAAATAGGCAGGATGACTCATCTTTTATTCCAGAGACATTTATTGAGTACTTGAAGTATGCCCGTGCATACTGAAGAGCTCCATTATTGGGTGGTGAACACAGCCTTGGCCTCGAGGGGCTGCACCGTGGGAGAACAGGACATGCCAAATAAATGTATATTCAACTTGAGGTCATGGAGCGAGAGCACCAAGGGGAAAATAGAAAATAGAGATGAGTAACAAGTGCTTGGTTGTGGTGCCTCAGTGAGCAGTATCCTGAAAATCAAAGCAGAGACCTAGAGTCTCACATAAAGTGAGATGTGAGGGCTACACAACCTCTTCAATAGAAGACCACAACTCACCCTTTATCTCTCACTCTGTACCAAAGTCAGCTCAAAACAGATCAAAGACCTTACTTAATACAAGGTGAAAATACTACAGGAAGATATTGAAAAACATAAGAAGAAAAACTCCAAAATGGAGGCATTGACAACAACTTTCTAACTAGTATTTTATTTTTTTTTTTTTTTAATTTTATTTTTTTATTGTAAAGCTACTATACAGAGGGTTACAGTTACATGAGTGAGGTTATGAGTACACTTCCTCTTGAACATTGTTACCCCCTCCATTGTTTTCCCCCTACCATCCCCTCCCTCCCTCCCTTCCCCGAGGTTCTTTTTTTTTTTTTTTTTTGATTGTGATTAAATGATTACATAATTTCAAAGTCACAAGTTCATTCTAACTTCCCTGGAGCAAATTGTCTACCACAGTCTGTAATATATAACAGTGTTCACATGTTATATACCATATTTGTGATCAGCAGCATGAGGATATTTAGTAGTGGTTCAACCAGATGAGCGGGAGTTCTTTGTTTCTTAAGTCCTGTTAGTTTTGTCGTATCACTAACCTTTTGGATTTAGCATCCACTTATGAGGGAGACCATGTACCGTTTGTCTCTTCGTTCTTGGCTTACCTCGCTCAACATGATTCCTTCTAGCTCCATCCATTTCCCTGCAAATGCCATTATTTTGTCATTTCTAATGGCTGCATAATATTCCATTGTGTATAGATACCACAATTTTTGGATCCATTCATCTGTGGTGGGGCACCTAGGTTGTTTCCATATCCTAGCTATTGCGAACAGTGCTGCAATAAACATGGAGGTGCACGTGTCCTTGTATATTGGTTCCTGTTGTTCAGGGTAGATGCCTAGAAGTGGTATGACTGGGTCGTAAGGGAGGTCAATCTTTAGCTTTCTAAGGACCCTCCAGACTGCTTTCCAAAGTGGTTGTATAAGTGTACATTCCCACCAGCAGTGTAATAGGGTTCCTCTTTCTCCACATCCCCTCCAGCATTTGTCGTTGGCTGATTTGTGGATGTGGGACATTCTGACTGGGGTAAGGTGGTATCTCAGGGTTGTCTTTATTTGCATTTCCTTCACCACCAGGGATGATGAACATTTCCTCATGTGTTTCTTTGCCATTTTTATTTCTTCATTTGAGAAGTCCCTCTTTAGTTCCCTTGCCCATTTAGTAATTGGTTTGTTAGGTTTGGGAGGGATTAGTTTCTTGAGTTCCCTGTATATACAGGATGTTAACCCCTTGTCTGATATATTGCTGGTAAATATTTTTTCCCAATTAGTTGGTTGTCTTTCTAGCTTAGTTGCGATAGATTTAGCTGTGCAGAAGCTTTTTATTTTAAGGTAGTCCCATTTGTCGAGTCTCTCTCCAACTTGTTGTGACCCTGGGACTCTGTTCAGGAAGTTCCTTCCTGTGCCTATTAGTTCAAGTGTCTCTCCTACTCTGTCCTGCAGTAGTTTCAGAGATTCAGGTTTAATGTTAAGGTCTTTAATCCATTTTGAGTTGATGTTGGTGCATGGTGATAGGCTGGGGTCCACTTTTAGTTTTCTGCATGTGGCTGCCCAGTTTTCCCAGCACCAGCGGTTGAAGAGGCTGTGTTTCTTCCATTGTATGTCTTTGGCTCCTTTGTCGAATATCAGCTGGCTGTAGGCCTGTGGATTTATATCTGGATCTTCTATTCTGTTCCATTGGTCTTCGGGTCTGTTTTTGTGCCAGTACCATGCTGTCTTTGTGATTATAGCTCTGTAGTAGAGTTTGAAGTTCGGCATGGATAGCCCTCCCATATTGTCTTTATCCCCTAGAATTGTTTTGGCTATTCTAGGTCTTTTGTTGTTCCATATAAATTTTTGGACTGTTTTCTGTATTTCAGTGATGTACGTCATTGGGATTTTAATAGGAATTGCATTGAATTTGTATATTAATTTTGGAAGTATCACCATCTTTACTATATTAAGTCGGCCTATCCAGGAGCATGGGAGGTCTTTCCATTTCCTAGTGTCTTCTGCAATTTCTTTCTTTAACTTTTTATAGTTCTCATTAAATAGTTCTTTTACATCTTTGGTTAGGTTAATTCCTAAATATTTTATTTTTTGGGAGGTTATTGTGAATGGGGTTGCTCCCTTTATTTCCCTCTCTTCCTGTGCGTTATCAGTGTATAGGAAGGCAACTGATTTTTGTGGGTTTATTTTGTATCCTGCTATTTTGCCGAAGTGACTTATGATTTCTAAAAGTTTGGGGATGGAGTTTTTGGGATCGTGGAGGTATAGTATCATGTCGTCTGCAAAAAGGGATAGTTTCACTTCTTCTTTCCCTATGCGGATCCCTTTAATGTCTTTTTCTTGCCTTATTGCCCTGGCTAAGGGTTCTAGGACTATGTTGAAGAGGAGTGGAGACAGTGGACATCCTTGCCTTGTTCCTGTTTTTAGGAGGATTGGTTGTAGCTTTTCCCCATTAAGTATAATATTGGCTATTGGTCTGTCATAAATGGCTTTTATTGTTTTTAGAAATGTTCCTTCTATTCCTATTTTCTCCAGAGCTTTTAGCATGAATGAATGTTGAATTTTATCAAAGGCCTTTTCTGCATCTGTGGCGATAATCATGTGATTCTTGACCTTGGCTCTGTTGATATGCTGGATTACATTTATTGACTTACGTATGTTAAACCATCCCTGTGTCTCTGGGATGAAGCCTACCTGATCATAGTGTATTATTTTTTTTATGTGTTTCTGGATTCTGTTAGCTAGAATCTTGTTAAGGATCTTTGCATCTGTGTTCATCAAGGAGATTGGCCTGTAATTCTCCTTTTTGGTTGGGTCTTTGCCTGGTTTGGGGATGAGTGTGATATTGGCTTCGTAGAATGAGTTTGGGATAGCTCCCTCCTTCTCTGTTTCTCTGAAGAGCTTGAGGAGTATGGGTATTAGTTCTTCTTTAAAGGTCTTATAGAATTCTGCTGTGAATCCATCTGGTCCTGGGCTTTTTTTTGTTGGAAGACTTTTGATAGCTTCCTGTATCTCATTATAGGATATTGGCTTATTTAATTGGTTAACTTCTTCTTTGCTCAGTTTGGGTAACTTGTATTTCTCTAAAAATGCATCCATTTCCGCCAGATTTTCTTCCTTTAGAGAGTATAGCTTTTGAAAGTAGTCTGTTAGAATTGTTTGGATATCTTGGGTACGTGTTGTGATGTTTCCCGTGGCATCCCTAATCCTATTAATATGGGTTTCCTCTCTTCTTTTTTTAATTAATCTTGCCAACGGGCCATCAATTTTGTTTATTTTTTCAAAGAACCAGCTTTTTGTTTGGTTTATTTTGGTTATGGTTTTCTGATTTTCTAATTGGTTAATCTCTGCTCTCAATTTGGTTATCTGGCTTCGTCTAGTAGCTTTAGGTCCCATTTTTTCTTGTTTTTCTAGCTGTTTTAGTTGCAACATGAGATTATTTACTTGGTCTGTCTCCATTCTCTTGATGTGGGCACTGAGGGCAATAAATTTGCCCCTCAGGACTGCTTTTGCTGTGTCCCACAAGTTTCTTTGTGAGGTGTTTTCATTTTCATTGAGTTCTAGGAAATGCTTTATTTCTTCTCTGATCTCTTCTGTTACCCAGGCCTTGTTAAGGAGTGTGCTGTTCAATTTCCATGTATTAGAGAAATTTCTGCGGTATGCTTTTCTAACTAGTATTTTAATTGCTCAGGAGATAAGAGCAAGAATTCACAAATGACATTGCATCAAATAAAAGTGCTTCTGTAAAGCAAAGGCATGGGCTAGCAGAATGAAGATACAGCGTGTGGAATGGGAGAAAACATATCAGCTATTCATCTAACAAGAGATTGGCTTCCAGAATATATAAAGAATACAAACTCAACAGTAGAAGAACAAAGTATCCAGTTAATAAATGAGCACTACATTGAAAAGACAGTTCTCAAAACAAGTACAAATGGTGAATAATTACATCAGGACATATGTGTCATCCTCAACCGTAAGGGAAATGCAAACCAAAATGACATTGAGATTTCATTTTGCCCCAGTCAGAACAGCAAACATAGAAAACAAACAATAAATGTTAGAGAAAATGCATGGGAAAACACACATGGATATGCTTTTATTGGGAATGTAAATTAATCTAGCCACTCTGGAAATCAGTATGAAGGTTTCTCAACAAATGAAAAATAGACTACTATACTACCGAGTATGGGCCTGAAACTGCACATCCATGTTTATTAGCAACGCTGTTCACAATAGCCATAGAATGGAATCGATCCAGGTGCCATCAACAGATGAATGGATAAAGAAAATGTAGTAGATTTACACAATGGAATCCTATTCAGCCATAAAGAAGAGTAAAATTATGTTATTTACAAAATAATGGATAGAACTAGAGGTTATCCCCTTAAGTGAAATAAGCCAGACTCTGAAAGACAAATATTTTAAAAACAGTAACAAAAAAATTAACCATTATGGTAGAAGGGGGATTACTTGGGGAAGGAGTCCAGTGAAACAAGGAAGAAGGGATATAAATGTTACAGCATGTGTCTAAAATTGGAATAGTCTACAAAATAATAATGTGATAAAGAAAACCCTCTGTAACAAATGAAATTTTTAAAGAAGAATAGTATTCTGAGCCAGGGTCCTATGAATCCCATATATGTGAGTGGGGTATGTGTGGAGTATAAATCAGGAAGATCAGGAATGCAAGACAGGGACCGTGGAACCTCTTGCAGTGAGACACCAGGCAGCATCTGAAATGCCTTGAAAACCACATCGAACATTTTGGGATTCGTTCTCTTGAAGAACACCCACAAAGGGGGGTGAGGGTGTAGTTGTGGAGGTGGGAGGGAAGGGTAGTAGGGGGAAAACAAAGGAAGAGGCAACAATTCTTGATAGGAAATATACTCATTACCTTGCTCACGTAACTGTAACCCCTCTGTATAGTATTTTTACAATAAAAAATGTACAAATAAAAGAACACCAACACGAAACCACAAAGTGAAACAACTTAATAGATGTGTTTAAAGGATCACTTCAGCTGCTCAAATAGAAATATAAGAGAGGCAAGAAAGGGCAGCCATGGAGTGCCAGTTAAGAGTCCTGGTGTTCAGTGTATCCAGAGGGGAATATTTTCTTCACAATTTGATCACATATACTATAGGAGGTACTACATTATGACATTGATCCTTAAAACTTTCTACAATTGAACTTACAAAAAAAATTCAATCTGGAAAGTTGAGCTAAAATTTCCTGGACTGACCATATGGATGTTGTGAGGAAAAGGTAAAAATCTTTAGTGACTAGAGAAGACTAGTGGCCTTCACAACTGGTAACTAATGATCCATCCTTCCCTTCCTTCCACCTTTCCTTCCTTCCTTCCTTCCTTCCTTCCACCTTTCCTTCCTTCCTTCCTTCCTTCCTTCCTTCCTCCTTTCCTTCCTTCCTTCCACCTTTCCTTCCTTTCTTCCACCTTTCCTTCCTTCCTTCCTTCCTTCCACCTTTCCTTCCTTCCTTCCTTCCTTCCTTCCTTCCACCTTTCCTTCCTTCCTTCCTTCCTTCCTTCCTTCCTTCCTTCCTTCCTTCCTTCCTTCCTCCCTTCCTTCCTTCCTTCCTTCTTTCCTTTCTTGAACTCAGGATCTTGCACTTACTAGACTCTCATTTGAGCCGCTCATCCACAGCTCTTTGCTTTGCTTCAGTTGATTTTAAGATACAGTCATATACTTACATCCAGCTGACCTGGATCTATCCCATTTCCATTTTCCCTGTCAGGGGCTGCCAAACATATGCCACAATGTCTACCCTTTTATCGGTTGAGATAGGTTCCCAGGAATCTTTTCCCAGGAATGGCTTTGAACTATGGTCCTCCTAATCTCTTCCTGCAAAGTAAGTAGGTTTATTGGTATGAGCCATTACACCTGTACAAATCAGTGATCATTTCTAATTAAGATCTGTAAGAGGAGCAGCTTATAGGAGAGAATAAGGAGTTCGAAACTTTAAATATACAAGTAGAAATGTTGAATGAATAGTGGATTTTATCCAGGACTTCAAGTTAGAAAAAAAGAAATATCAGAGTCATGAGCATATTGTATTTGGAGACAATGTGACTAGCTATTACCACCTACTATTTCTGAGCTCAGCTGCTTTCAACATTTAGATGTCGGAAAGGGTGGTCCAGCAAACAAGTGTATACGCACACACACACACACACACACACACACACACACACACTCACACATGCATGGGGGTGATGACCACAGAGATGGTCTGGGAGGAAAAGAATGCTTCAGGAAGCTTCAGGAAGAGAGGTTACTAAATAACACAATGTTGCTTAGACTTCTGGACAGAAAAACTGGGAGTTGCAAAATTCCATAATGAGAGATGAGCAAAAAAATTGACAGGTAGATATGGGTTGAAGAAGCTGAGTGATGAACTTCATTCATAGTTTCACTGGAATGGATGGCAGAAGAAGGAGTTTGTCATGGAAGAGAAATGTGAGTTCAGGAAGGATGTTTTCCTCAAAGCCCAATCTGTGACCTGACTCACCCTTGGCTCTTGTTACCACTGTGGAAATCACTTTTCTTCTGGTTCTCAGCTGTCTGTCCTCCACAGGTGAAATAAATGGTAAACAAGATGGCCACTTTTAGTTTTAATTTGCAGCTCTAGTGGTTCCAAAGTTGCTTTGGCATTTTGGGTGTTCGGGGAATTTGGAGCCAAAGTTGCCTGGTTGTTAATACACCTGACAGTCTCTGACCCTAGGTGCTCTGGAGGTTAGAATACCTGATGCCACCTCCAATAAGGATGTCCCTGAATAGCTGCACTTGTATGAAACACAGCTTGGAGTGGGAAACAGTATCTGAGCAGGGGTATAGAGATGCAGGGGGACTTCTGCTTGTCACCCTCATCATCTCATAAAGATCAATTCCCAATGTGTATAACCTTCCAGCCTATAATCAAGACTGCTTAGGTGGTGATGTTTGTGAGAACAGATAATGGTCCTGGCTAGGCAATTGGGCAAAGGCTCAATACTTCCTTAGAGGTCTTAATCCCTCACATGGAGCAGTGGAGCATGGAGCAGTCCTATATACAAGCTCCTAGATATCACACCACCATGGCTTTCAGCCATGTCCCCTGGACATCACATCCTGGCCCATAGCCCCCAGAAGACTTTCATGTGAACAGTCGACTGACTGGACCTCAGAGGTGTGCACTGGAATAGGTAGCCAATAAGAGGATCTAAAGTATGCATAAGAGTTTGTGTACAGACTATGTGAAGTCTCTGATTGGGTATGGGGACTGGCATGGCCCACAGACTATCTAAGGATCTTGAGAGTTGCGTAGCTCTTTCCTAGAGAAAACTTATTATCTCCTATATGATGAACCCCAGGTGCTGCTCTCCCTATCTAGTAGGAGCTCTGCTTATCCTTTCCTTCTGTATATCTTTTTTTCTTTTATGTCGGTCATGGGGCTTGAACTCTGGGCCTGGGCACTGTCCCTCAGCTCTTCAGCTCAAGGCTAGCACTGTACCACTTGAGCTACAGTGCCACTTCCAGTTTTCTGGTGGTTTATTGGAGATAAGAGTCTCACAGTCTTTCCTGCCCTGGCTGGCTTTGAACCACGATCTTCAGATCTCAGCCTCCTGAGTAGCTAGGAATTCTGGCTTGAGCCACTAGTGCCCAGCCTCCTTCTGTATATCTTTTTGCCATTTACCTTCTGCTTCAGTGTCTCTGAATTCGTTCTTGGAACTCATAGAGACAAAGGACCTGAACCCAGGTGTTGCAGGTTTGGAACATCAGTAGGAAGGTTGCCAGCCAAAGTCAGCCTGACAAAAATACAAGGCCCTATCCTGGGGGGAGGGTCATGGCTCAAGGGAAATGCTTGCCTGAGACACTTGAACCCTAGAGTTCAATCCCCAGGACTGAAAAAAATATCACATTTAACTCTTGGTGACCAGATAGTTGGAGCAGATGGATTTATATTCCTCTTTCTTTATGAGCAGAGCAGGAAACAAACTGCCCTTGGGAACTCATCCCTTCTAACCCACAGATGATTGCCATCTCCAGAGGAAGCTCCAAAGAGAATAGAAGGGGAAGTCTGAACAATCACAAACACAGGCCAGGACCAGTTCTGGCTGGCTGGGAAGGTTGGGATGTGACCATTTTAGCTCTGCACAAGTGCATGCCCCGGGAATCCTATAAACACCCTTGTTGCTTCTGTGTGTGGATAGCATGTTGCTAGAGACAGAGAATGCTAGCCATCTTGAAATCTTGAAAGACAGTCCCTACAATTTAGCCCTCTAATCCTGACTTTCATGTAATTTTGTGGATATCCATCCAAAATGTCTCATCAGAGCCCTAACGAACCTGTTCTCCTTGGCCCCATGAGCTGATAGCTTCTTTCTTTCTTTGGGAATGGAAAACCCCTTGATCAGAAGAGTGGGTGTATTGAGTGTTATAAGGTGAATCATCCCAGAAGCCACATTTTGGAATATGAAATATTGGAGTCTTTATTATACTGTTAGCAGGCTGCAGGCAGCCTGTTGTTACAAAGGCCTGCAGCCCTAAAGTAACAGTTAGGAAACATGCTAGAGAGCAAAGAAAGAACAAAAACAATACCAACAAGCCAATTCAACTCCAATGAAGAGCTGACTTGGGACGCCATGATGACTGGAGATCAGCCAGGAGACAGGACACAGGAAAAAGATCACAGAGACATGCGGATTGGTGTAAGGGCTGCTAGACTGGTCCAAGGCCTAAATAGGGTCAGAGCAGGGGGCAGATCCACAGGAAATTCCCAGTCCCAGGCACTGGATTGACAGATTCAGTAACCTATCAGCCTGTCTCCAGGGTTCTCCTGGAGGCAGCTGATGGGTGGGTGCTTCCCTCCCCCAGCATGAAGACAAGATTCCAGACCCTATCATCCACCATATGGCCAATATGGTGCTGGCCAGACCTGACCTCCTTTCTTGATGAGTAAATGAAGATGAGAAATCTAGGAAAGTCTCAGTTGCCTGCTCTGCATTTCTATCCTGAGCTCTTGAGAATTTCAATTAATTCAGTGAGAGTCACTGTACTGTTCTCCTTAACCATGTTTTTTTTTTCCCCTTTGTTTTTGCAGCTGAGTTTCTATCCCCACAGATTCATCCCTGTTCTGTCCTTGAATGGTCACATTCGTCAGTGCTGAAATATCTTTTGCTCTTCGTGGAAGAAGTTCCCTAGGCCTTCAGATTTGGGTCATGTAGGTGTTGTCATGGCAATGGCATCCACTGTGAAGTGGTGTGGCACATGTTGTCATGGCTATAAAGACCTCCCAGTGGGAGTCCTATTTCTTTGCCATCATGCAGTCAGCAGTAAGGACCCCTTGGATCAAGCTAAGATATGACTGTGTCCATCTTCAAGGTTTTTCTACAATACAGAATTGTGCAGCTGTTTGCCTTAGAATATTCCTTTTGTGTGTGTGTGTCAGTGCTAGTTTGTGTTGGGGCTTGAACTCAGGACCTCACACTCTCACTGGCATTTTCATTTAGAACTTGTACTCGACCACTGGAACTGCATCTCCACTTCCAGCTCTTTGGTGGTTAATTGGGGATAAGTCTCTTGAATTTGTCTCCCCAGGTTGGTTTTGAACCACGAGCCTTACTCAGCATCCAGCGTAGCTAATATTACAAGTGTGAGCCCGTGGTGCCCTGATGGACTATCCTGAAGTGACTTCTTAATGTGATACCTATATTTTTTCATTCAACACCCTTTCTGTAAGGTATATTAAATAGGTAGGTTTCGTTAGGTAGCTGATGAAGCGAACACCACGTGGTATTCAGGCAGGAAAGTTTATTGAACTGCTGCCCCTGCCGTGCATGGGGGAGAGGCATGGCTGAGAAGGGGCAACCCACCCCTGGGACAGGACTTATCTAGTCCAGGGACTGGAAGAGGTGTGGCCAGGTGTGGGAAAGGTGTGGCCACACTGGATCTGGATGTGTCCTCAGAGCCTGGGACCCTCCTATGGTCAGATGGGAGAGAGGCGTGACCAGAGGTAACCCAGGATGTGACCTAGCAGGAACAGGAAGTGACAGCTTCCAGGTGTGCCAGTTACCTAGGTAACTCAGATTCTGGGCAGAAACTTAGCCAAGAGGTAGTGAGGTATCTGCACAGGGTCTGCATGGCCCGGGGTAGACCTTACTTACTCTTTCCATGAGTCTGTTTCAAGGCTCAAACCCATAGCTGCTCTTAAGATTTTCAGTGGATGTTTTAAGCTCAGCGAATGTCAATAGCAAATGTCTGTTGTCTTCTTAACACCCATTCTTTCTTTTATTGGTAAATATTCACAACTAACAGCATTTGATTTGGAAAGAAGCAAAATTCAATAAAGCTAGCAGAAAGTGACTGAAACTTAACTACAAGCCATACTTTGATCAGATTTTAGCAAACCAAACACAAATAGACACATTCTTATTTCTACTCTGAAAAGACTCTTTATCTGGGTTGCAACAGCTCAGTGCTGATTAAGATCCAGTCTTGTCATTTCTGGATAAGAAACTTTCTAGTTACATGGCAATACACATATTTGGCTGTAGGCTGGAATGCCAGTTTGTGGGATTTAAGGCCTGACAGAGAAGCTTCTCACCCCTCCACACCCCTTGCCCTCATTTTTTTTTTAAATGGTCATAGTCTACAATCTTAATGATATCAAGTTGCTGTTGTCCTGGTCTGCTTTGTAAACATCAGCTTTGTGGATATTTTCAGACCTTTTCAGAGGAAAACCCTCCTCTCTGCTTTGCTAATCCATTTTAGAAGGCTGCCTGATGCCCCACCCTTCCTGGCTGGTGGTTGAAGAGTGAGTAAAGCAAGGGGAGAGAGAACCAGGAGGTTCACAGCAGTGCCACTTTCAAGATCCAACTTAGATGCAAAAGGGAATTAAAACCTTCCTGCTGAATTGTTGTCTCTCTCCCCAAGTCTTGCCTCAGAGAGCTCTACAGCTGGAGAATGCTGAGAAGTCAGCCCTCCGGAGCTGTTACAATTCATATTGACTATAAACTTCCCACTGTGCGAATAAAAGGAGGGAGGTGCTTGCCAAGTTCTCCAGGGGGAATGTAAGTTATTTCACCATCTGATGATATACACCAAATTAGGAAACATTAGAGGGAAAAAAGAAATGGAGAAAAGAAAAGGGAAAAAAAAAGTGTCTGGGGAAACTGGCAATTGATGGTCTGGTATTGCTACTGAAACTTGGACCAGGCTATTCTGGTGGAACTAGACACATGGGCAACCCAATGTCATCTGTTTTTCTAAGGTCTACATTTGGAAAAGGAAACCTTTGACCTAACATCCTAGCTCCCTCACCATGTTCAAAGAGGGGCAAGGAAGGCAAGAAAGTGGAGAATAATTGGAAAGACTCTTTTCTTTGGCCAATTCCTAAGTGAGTGACCTTTAACAAACCAATTAACCTCACAGAACCTCGGTTACCTCATCTGTAAAATAGGATGAGAATAGGAAGATTAGCAACAATATTCCCCAGGTGCTTTGTAAACAGGATGACATTAGGCTCATTGTCCTTAGTTAGAAGTTCTACATTAATCATGCATGCTCTCAGGGGATAATGCCAAGGAAGGCAAGGAGACAGAGAGAAGAGGTGTGATCCCTGCCAGAGCAATCTTCTAAGACAAAGCTGTTTTTGTATTTTTGCAACATAAACTCAAAAGGCAAATAATGGAACCTGTGTTTATGACCATTGTTATAATAACAGCAATTATCATTTGTTCTCATTACCTTTTGTTAAGACTTACGTGTATTTATACAGTGAAATTAATTTGAAAGTTCACCTAAGCATTTCACAAATGTTACCTAGGAAGTAGTCCAAGGGATTGAGTTGAGCTGAACCTGAAACTTGTTTAAAAAGAGCAGAACAAATACTCACAACAGGGAGCCATTGAAAGGGAAATCACTGCACAATGAGGACATTTGGATTCAAGCTAGTTTTATAATCCTATCAGGAGCTTTGACTTCCAAAGGATTCAAAGCTAGTGTTGGATTTAGTTGTCTTATTTCTTGACTCTAAGGATTGGTAGTCCAAAACATGTGGGCCAAATCTGATCTGCTAACTTCTTTGAGATACCTGTGAGCTTAGAATGAAATTCATATTTTTTCAACGGTTGCACATAATTAAAGCATATTGCATGGCAGGGGAAATAATTTGAACATGATTGTTTATAAATTAAGTAATATTAGGATATAGCTATGCCCATTTATTGAAGCCTGCTTTTCTTTTACAATATCAGAGTGCAGTAATTTCAGCTAGATAACATGGCCTACAAAACCCGAGGTATTTCTCCTGTACTCCTTTGGAGATGTTTGCCTACCCTGGAATTGTAGGAAGATTAACTCCTGAAAGTTTAGAACTCTGCCCTTAAAATCCTCATTTTCATCCAGACTCCTAGTTTTTGATGCTTTCTAATCACTTTGGCAAGTAGTAATCATAGTAGTTCTCATGCACAGACTAAACAACACATGCTTCAACATCCTTCTAAAATGGCCCATGTCATTCTGAAAAACCTTCCCTCCCCGCCCCCCTCCTAAATGTATGTTGTAGCGGTAAACAGGCAGCTGTCTTACCTTGCTTTATTTACCTCACTGTGTGTGTCTGTGTACTTCGCTGTATATTTGTGATTTGTGTGTGCGTGAGAGAGAGAAAGAGAGAGAGAGAGAGAGAGAGAGAGAGAGAGAGAGAGAGACTTGCCAGAGGGATAAAGAAAATCCAATACTCATTCTGAATCCTTGATTTTGGTAGCTTACAAAGTCTTCATTGGTCTGTGAATGGTTGCTTCTCATTCTATCCGGGGGAAATGTGTTTGAATATTGACTTCGTCTATTTTCTGTTGCTATAGGAGAATACTTGAGATTGAGTAATTTATAAAGAACAAAATGTTTGACTCCTGGCTGTGGAAGCTAGCAAGTCCAGGATGAAGTGCCTGTATCTACCAGAGCCCTCATGGTGCTTCACAGCATTGGTGAAAAGTGGAAAAGATCAGTGGTTAGAGAGAAAGCAAAGGAATTCTAGGAAGTTGAACTCATTTTCAACAACCCACTCTTGCAATAAGTGTTCCCCTCTTACCTGAAAGACATTCATCCATCCTCAAGAGCTCCATTCCCATGACCCAAGTACTTGTTGCTTTGTCCCACTTCCTAACACAGCCATACAGAAATTAGGATTTCAACACATGAGCTACATGCGGGTACACATACAACCCATAGTCAATGTGGCTGGAGATTCCTGTTTGTTCTGTAGTTAGTAGCCTTCAAGGTAGACATCATTTTCCTGCAGGATCATGCTTGTGATAATGAGCACCTTCCAACCAAATATGCAATTGCAAATTCCTTTCCACTTTGTGTTTAAAACCCATGTTTCATCCTGGTGCTGGAGGCTCACACTAGTAATCCTAGCTACTAATGAGTCTGAGATCTGAGGAATATGATTCGAAGCCAGCCTGGGCAAGAAAGTCCAAGAGACCTCTTATTTATTTATGTTTTTGGTTGTGGGGCTTGAACTTGGGTTCTGGGCACTCTCCCTGAGCTCTTTTTCTCAAAGTTAGTGCTCTATCACTTTGAGCCATAGTACCACTTCTGGTTTTCTGGTGGTTAATTGGAGATAAGAGTCTCATGGATTTTCCTGCCCAGGTGATCCTCAGATCTCAGCCTCTGGAGAGTATCGAGGATTACAGTCATGAGCCATCAGCACCAGATTCAGAGAGGCTTTTCACTCCAATTAACCAGCAAAAAAGCTAGAAGTAAAAGTATGGCTCAAGTGGTAGGGAGCCAGCCATAACTAAACAAAAGCACTCAGGCTCTGAGTTCAAGCCCCAGTAGTGATACAAAAAGTAATAGTAAAATAAGACCCATGTTTCACCAGCATCAGTACCTACCACCTTTTGCCATCTTCCTCTCGGCTTCTGTCAGTAGCACTGTTTGTTTTGGAAGCTGAAGTGACTGGCCTCAAATTTATAGGAAGATCATCATTAAATGACTCTATCTAATTTAGCACATTTCAAAAATTCTTCAGAGATCTCCCAGATGAATAGTCTTTCTGAATCCCATCATTATGATTTCATAGTTTCAAAAATACTTTACACATTACCGTAATAAGAATTTGGCCCTCAAGAGAAAAATACAAGTTCTGTCATAGAGATTTCTTTTCTATGGAGATAGACTTGAAATCTTGTCACTCACTTTTAAAAATAAGTTTCAATTTTTTACATAAAGAGACTAATTGGTAGTTATTGTTAACTGTTGCAATTTCAGATGCCATGTCTATGTTTCCATGGGACTTTTCTACTTTTCAAAATCTATCATATGTTTGCAACAATCTCCTAGTCACAAAGGTAACCTTGAGATATATATTTGCAATTTTAAATTCCAATAAGATATGCATGGAAAAAACTAGGTATTGTTGAATTCAACAAAGTCTAAGCCATAGGTGAACTGTCAGCAAATATACTATATCCTTAGCTATGTCTAGCTTTAAGTCAAAACAATTATTTATTAATTAAATGTCACCTTTTCCTGTGAGTCACAGAACTCCCTATCCTCTTAAGGATCCTTTAGTGAGAGAGACAAGATGTTCCCTAGTTATGGGCAGTGGGATAATTTCTGGATGAAAGCCTAGATCCTAAAGGAAATCCACATGGACTTGGAAATCAGAAGTAGGCATTTCTGCTGCCTGTCTTCTTCAAACACCATCGGATCTTCTTCCAACAGAGTGGATCTTCACTTCCAGCAAAGTGTGTAGTCAGATACTTACCAGGCTGATTGCACACACTCAGGATGTACATGTGTGCATTTATCTATGCTTAGTTCCCATACATCTCTGGTCTCCAGATTCTTCTTCCTATTGTGGTGCAAACTGGGTTTTAAAATGGTGGCTTTTTGGAATTAGCAAATGTTTAGAATTTCATACCTTTGATAGCACTGACAGAGAACTGTCCCAATGAAGTTGTCCTTTCTCTCCCTTCTCAGTTCCCTTTCCCCTATGCATGACTAATGAACTTGTGCACCATGGAAGAGTCCTTTGGGATTGTATTTGTTAGCTAAAATCATTTATGCTGGGCCACATGGAACTCTATGACTGTACCATAGGAGGAATTAACATCTGACAAATCAAATGTATGATAAATTTTTCAAAATACTTCCACAAAATTCTCACAGGCTTGTTTACTGTCCTATGATCAGGATATTTAAAAGGTGAATCCCCTGGAGAAATTGCGAACTTGCAAATATTCAACTTGGCATGCATAGTCTATTTAAACAATATGGTGTTTTTGACAGATATCTGAACTACTGAGCTACTAATGTAGCTGTTGCAAGCAACTTTCAGATATATCTCCTGGAAATGCCTTACAGCTAGTTTTAAAAATCAACCATCAAACTTTCAACATATATATATATATATATATGTATATGTATATATATCATATCCACCTAATTCCTGACGCTTTAATCCAAATGGCTGTTTACAAAAATAAAACCTAAGCTTGGAAAGTGATTTTGTTCTCATTAAAGTTATTAAAAAGTCCCATTAGCTAACTTTTCTTGAGTATTTATTCTCTGCCAAGCTTGTTCAAAGTGCTCTACATCTACCATCATATTTAATCTTGATAATGAGGTGAGTACCATTACAATCTCCATTTTACAGATAAGAACACTGAAAATGGTAGTCACATAGTAATAATGGATGTAGCTATTTTTCAATAGCCCATATGGTATCTATAGAAATTAATTTTACTCAGAAGAAAAATAGCACATATAACTGTAGAATCAAACAGCCCTATGTTTGAATTTTAAGACTTGGACTTAACATTTGTCATCCTTGTTATTTGTAAACAGGGAGGAGTTTACATAATTTTTCTATGTCATTTATAGGGGTAAAGGAACATTTAACAAAAAGCAACCATGCTGATTTCTAGTGTTATGATAGAGAGAATTATCTACATTTGAATTAACTTTAGAGATGGTCACAGCAGTGGAAAGATTTTGAATTCAAATTGAACATTACTATAAAATGGCAGAACAGACATTGCATTAGCTGATTGGGCAGTGTTACTGTTAAAAAATGTACAAGAAGCCGTGTACTGGTAGATCACACCTCTAATCCTAGCTACTCAGGAAGCTGAAACCTGAACATCATGGTTACAAGCCAAACCAGGCAGACAAATCTGACAGATTATTATTTCCAATTAGCCAACCAAAAATAGTGAAGTGGAGGTGTGGCTCAATTAAAAGAGGTTGAGCTCTGAGGGAAAAAGCTATGTGTGAGGGTGAGGCTCTGAATTCAGACTCAACACTGGCATGCACGTGTGTGGATGCACACACACACACACACACACACACACACACACACACACAATGTGCAAGAATTTTTGAAGAGCCCCTCCTCATCAATCCCATTGCAATTCTCCTTCCTTTGACTATGGGTTGATTTTAGTGATGCTCTCCAGATTAATGGAGTGATACTGTCTGATGTCCAAAGCAGGTTACAAAAGGCCACAATGCTTCTGCTGGCTTCTGGTAGGAAAACCAATGGGAAAATAGAGGAAATCCAGTGATGCTGAGGTTTCCATATGGAGAGAACACCTGGAGAGACTAGAGGGAGAGGGAGAGGCCACAAGAGCAGATGCTCATACCCAGATGTTACAGTGGGTGTGTGGCAAAGCCTTACGGGGTGACACTGCCACAACATGATCTGACCTACAGCCTCATGCAGGACCCTGACAAATCTGCCCAGTTCCATTTAGTCAGAATTCACGTACAAAATTATACTACTGTGGGCCTCTTGGGAGGAGGAAGAAATTTCCCTCTTAGCAATAAATAACTAGATCCCAGCCCCACTGCATGAGGAAATGCCAAATGTTCACTTAGATGCATATTGTTCTTTGGTTTCTCACCTTGGGTTCCCCTCTATGTTTCCCCCCTATCTCTAAAGACCAGGGAGATCCTGATTCTCTGGGGCCTTCCTAGCACCCAAAATTCATGATTTGATCCAAAATGTCTTTCTAAATCATAATAATTTGGGAAGAGCCTAATATTTCAGTGCCTCCAGCATTGCCCAACACAGATGCTTGGTCCTTTGTCTTTGGGCCACACAACCCATAAAAGGGGAACAATTCTAATTTGGAGAAGCTCATCATACAAAGATGTCTGGACCCATATGTTAACCTTCTCACCCCCTTACAAAGCTCCAGTTGGTCTCCACATCCCCTATTGAGGATCCTTGGGGAAGATGACTGGGACTGGTGCTAGGTGCATTTCCCAGAATCTACAGGCAGCGGTGTCCAGCCACCATCCCATTTGCTCCCTTTAAGTCAGAAGTAAAGCCAGTATACCTGGTTTCTTCCATATGTGTTAGTTTGATCTCATTTATAACTGTATATGGAAACATGTCCGGGTTCATGTGCACATGTACCCAAATACATTGGCCAAAGTATGGTACACATAAGAGAGGGCTGCAGTGGTCCAACTCCTTCAAACAACTGACTGGTAGTTTAACAAAATGAGTAAGGGGAAGCAGAGACAGTGTTGTTGGGGCCAGGGGAAGTGGGAGGAGGAATGGAGGTGGACAAATGCAGTCATAATATTCAAAGTATATGTGTAAACCAGGTAACTCGAGGAGATGAATGGGGCTATGAGAAATGAGGGAGAACGATGGAAGGGGTGATTTGGATCAAAATACATTGTACTTATAAACTGACATTAAATATATATGTATATATGTATACATAGATATGCATTCACACACGCATACACATATATATATTATATGTATACATATATATATTTACAAAATGAATTTAATTTAAAAATTAGAACCAAAGGCCAGCAGAAGCTTGGGGATCATTGGCTTTCTGTCACCCAAGGAAATCAGGGAGAGACAAGTATAAGGAGATTTGGAGCCCTGGGGCAGTGGATGAAAACTTCATTGTGCTCTGTCCCACCAGTCCCAGGCCTTGACTCCAAGCAAATTAACTGAACCATTTCAACAGGCTGGAATTCTGTTGGCAGCTCAACCATCCCCTTGTTTACTGTTGAAATAATTACTACTTTGCCATAATATTAGCTCTGAGCCGTGACTCCATTACCATTATCACCGGAATATTACCCATTTATTATCTCCCAGCAACCCTGGAAGATGAATACTGGGCTTCAGAGACCAATTGTTTTACAGCAGACAGGATCTTGGTATGCATTGTTTAATGAGGTAAACTACATGATGACCAGCAGTAATTTGGCTGCAGTGAGCTCCACTAAATCTCCCCTAACCTTCAAATCTGCCATTCTTCTTGATCTGCATTTAATCAATGAGGAGTAGATCTCTTGAGGAGGAGGCTAGAGTCCAGGAGAGGAGAGAGCAAAAAAAGGAAGGAGAACAAGTCCCCACCCTTATGGATGTGTGCAGAAGAAGGGGAGAGCACAGGTCCTCTATTCCTTACATTCTGAGAAGTTACAAGGAGCGATGGGATGATTTTAGGTAACAGTGAAACTTTCCCTCTCAAATCTCAAGAGCTGTGCATTGTGAGCCCCATTGCCTGAGCCTTTTCCACTTTTCTCTTTCAGTTGGTTGGCATCCTCATATTAACCACAGCAACACCCAACAGATAGATTAAGACAAGTGGGAGAAAGTTAGATAATAATATGGTCTTTCAGCAAGAGGAGCAAGACGGCTTTCCAGAAACACTAAGTCCTCCATATCTGCAGGGCACACAGGAGCCTATATGTGGGCTCCAAGGGCGTGACCTTAGGTAAAATGTAGCCAGAAATCTTTGTGCTACACAAATAGCAGCACAGTCCCTACTTCCAAGGTAGATGAATGGCAATGTTACTTTTGTACCTTCAAATTATAGCGACTTCCATGTAGGCTCTGCAGGGAATGAGACACAGACACTTAGAAAGAATGCCTCATATACAATAGAGGTTGGCTCTATATCTGGCTGATTCTGTTCTCAGGGTGGAGAATATTGAAGTCTAGAGTTGTCCTAAGAAATGACTTTTATATCACTCATTGAGAAAAGAACCAAAAATGGCTTGAATTCAGTTTTGGATTCTTGGAGCCGAGCCCAAGAATCTCTAAAGAGAAAGGTATTTTCTTTTGTTTCTCCAAGTTCTACCTCTTCCTATCCTGTAAACTAAAGATATATATATATATACATATATATATGTGATATATATGTATATATACATATATATACATAATATGCTATAAAGCTTAAATAATTTGAAACCTAAGAAGTCAATGGATACATCCTGCCTAAGTTGTCAGGGTTGAAATGAACAAACTAGACCTGTGGAGATTATAGGCTTCCTTCTATAAAAGTTACAGTGAAGTTGTCATGATGTTCAGAGCTTGTCTTTATTTACTTTCTGCCAATCTTCTGAAACATGACCCCTACATTTTATAGAGACTATCGCAAGGTGAGGATGGGGAGGGAAGTGTTGGATAATCTTTAGGATATAATAGATACTCGTAGGAACAGACAGCATAAATTTGAAATATCTTTTACTGCACATCTTCTCTACCAAAGTTTTCATTGAATCTATCTTGGGAACTTATCTAAAAGTATGCATAGTAAATTTAATGTGTGGGCTTTATTCTTTTAGAACTAGAATAACAATGGTGATTTTCCTTTAAATTTTTCATTATAATTAAAGAAGGACATCACTAATTTAATTTCTTATGTCTATGAAACTATCCACTAGTGTTTGGTTGTAATTCTTCTGGTTTGAGAACATTCTGCCTTTCCCAGTCCATTCGTGCATGCATGGATGAACACTTAGTTAGCATCTCCTAGCTTCCAGTGAGACTAAGAAAACAAGTAGATTAGAAAAATAAAGATGAAGGAGATATGATTCTTGCCAGTGTTGATTTCAGAAATTATCAGGAGTGGAAAATATATAAATAATTTATTGGGATACCATTTTCTTCTTCCCCCAACTCTGCAAGCAATTTTCCATGTGGAGATTATCTACAATTCTTTTTCTTGAAGCATCAATGAAAGGAAGAGTAATCAAGAAGACAGTTAGAAATATCAGCACTGATAATGTTGAAATGGCAATTGCAACTATCTTCTTGGAGAGTACCTAATACTACTGTATCTCCAGCTTTTTCTTAGGGGCCTTAGTTTCCAAACACAATAATACTAGCTTTCCTATTTCATCTCTGAAACACATATTTCAGCAAAGGGCTGTCTTGTTTAAAGAGTGGGTAGAAATCTCTGCCTAGCTTGGCCAAGCAGCTGTCCACCAGAGAGTTTTTGAGGGGAAAATACCATCTTGTTGAAGATGCCTTGCCACGGGCCTTGTTTAAGCAACCCAAAGTAGAGGAGCTTTCACTCTTATGTTAAAAGGAACATGAGAGATGCTGGGTGAAGTTAGATAGATAAGACAGAACTCCTACCAGTGAGAGATATCATCAACAAAAGCAACATGACACACCAACATGGTAAACTGCAGCAGTGAATTGGGAATGTTAAGAATCAAAATCTTAAAAATGCTTCTAGGATCAAATATGGTGATGCATCATTATAATCCATTTCTTCTGGCGGTGGAGCTCGACAGACCACAGTCTGAGACCAGCCTCCCTGGAATAAACAGGAGCCTCTATCCCCAAAACAAAGTAAAAATCATGGTACACTGCTTAAATGTAAGAATACTTGAGCCCTGAGAATAAGCCCCAGTACAGCCATAACATAATGACTCTGTTAGATGTATTATGAAATTGGCCTCATAGAAACTTTAATCAATAAAATATAAATATGCAACATGTTTTTCTTTTGGCATATGAACACATGTGTGTTCGATATCAACCATATGATTAGTATTCTGATACCCAATGAAACTTTTTTTTTTGGTTGGTCATGGGGGCTGAACTCTGGGCCTGGGTGCTCTCTCTGAGCTCTTCAGCTCAAGGCTAGTGCTCTGCCACTTGAGCTACAACACCACTTCCAGCTTTTTCTGTGTATGTGGTACTGAGGAATTGAACCCAGGGTCTCATGCATGCAAGGCAAGAACTCTAGCACTGGGCCACCTTCCCAGCTCAACTGAACCATTTTTATTGAATCCTTATCATGTGTTGGATACAATCCTATGTAGTTAATTAAATATTATTTAGTCCTTATCTACCTTCTTAGCAATAAAATTCAGTCATGTTTAGTTTCATGAGCCAAATTAACTAGTGGGATGCTTTAACTGTTCACCAGGGACAAACAATGAGAGTAATATAAAGTCGTAAACCCAAATGTCACTCTTTGGGTAATTGCCTATATCTAGGGGTCTTCACCTCCTGCCTTGACCTGTTAGATATATCTCTATAAAATGAAGCTGATAATGAGTTGTTTCCTAGATGTAACATTCAAAATATCTGTGATACTGATGACAACCTTTGGAGCCTTATTTAAAAGCTACCATGAAAAATGTGACATACTTTGCATGTACTTTGCATAAGCACGCTTTCTATTAACCAGTGTCCCTAGACATCCCCCACTTCCTTCTCCCTGACTTCCAGTACATCTATCAAGCCCAGTTACCCACACCCAGTAGGATCCTCTGCAATGAAGCAGTATTTGGAAGGCAAAATGTAAACTAGCTTTTGTTGTTTGGGCATGCATGCATGCATGTGTGTGTGTGTGTGTGTGTGTGTGTGTTTGCTCACTTGCTGTGTTCTCTCTCCCTCAGAGGCAAATTGCTGTGGGTAAAACCTGTATTATGCTATCAGATGCAATCCCAGCTTTTGCTCAAGTGCACTTTGCAACAGCACGATAGATTGTTGTAGTTTGATACCATCTCCTTGGTTACTTTTATCATGTTTGTTTGTCTGTCTCTCAGCCAATCCACAGAATTCAGGCATCAGCAGGTCTCTCTGTCTCCAAATCAAGCAGTTGCCTTCACCATCCTGGGCACCCTCTGCAAGTCAAGCCTCTTTTCTTTGCGTTATTATCTTTCTTTATTCACTCTCAAGGGAAATAGCATCTTTGCAATTAAAGTACATAGAAGAAGAAAAAAAATGACTGTGGTTTCCTTTCAGCGTTTCTAGAAATAGAGGCTTGTCCTGAGTAAATTCTCCATGCTTCTCAATTTGTAAAGACAAATGTTACATTTCAAATAGGTTTTGCTTAGTGAATAAGCAGGGCAGAGAGCAAATAGGAAAAAGAAAGAAAAATAGCAATGAAATACAAGGACATCATTTGAGTATCTTGCTTGCCTTTCCTCTATCACGGTTGTGCAAAGAACCAAGAAATCCCCATCCTCTTTTTTTCTCCCTCCAATGCCAGCATACCGGCTCAGCCTGTGCTGGGTTTGATGTGGATTTCACATGGCCCACAGCCTGAATAGTCACCCCATTTGAAAGTAAAGCAAGAGCAGCCACAGAATATCTGAGATTCCTGAGATCACTCCACAAATTAAAACCTTTTATCAGCCTCTAATAGCTGTGCAAACTAATTATACTTTGGCCAAACTTTGCCAATGACTCCCTGGAGGTATTATTATAGAATTTTGAGCTTGGAAATGCGTCCCCATTCTGTCAACATCAGGTTGTTTCAGCTACAGGAATCTGGCTCCAGCTCATTTTAGCTGCCATGATTTGCTTTGCATAAGTGGTCACATTTTGCAATGGGTGGCAGGGAGAAGAGCAGAGGAGCACATTGGGAGAATATTCTCCATCAGTCTGACTTCAGACTCAGAGCCTGAGTTCAAAACCAGCTATCTAGCTCTGCTCCCAAACTTTAAGGAAAAGCTGCAGATTCTTAGCTCAGGATATGATGGTATAGATTAGGAGCCACAGGTCAAATGGAAGAGCTCTTGGTTAGCAAGTATCCCTCAGTTCAAACTCCCGTGAAAAATTAAAATGAAGTGACAATGTTCATTCGACATCCAGTTGTGCTGGCTCCTAATTTAGGGGTAGGTATCACCTCACTTCCCTTTTTTCATATACAAAGAAACAGTAATTATCAACAAGTCATTGTTCAAATTCATGATCAGATTTTAAAGTCTGATAAGAGACCCAGAGACCCAGGATTGTCACAGAGGACCTAGGTTCACAGATTACAAGAGTTTGAACCCCAAGTGATTTTAAAACATTCATTCCATTCATCAGAACGTGCGTAACCAATATTTCCTTGTTTAACAAACCAGGTTTTGTGATATCAGTCAAGGTATATAGGAGCATTCTCTGGGTTGAGTGTGCCAGGCATCTTATCTCTGCTCTTGTTCTAGTGAGTAATTTTCTTGAATGACCAGCCTGCAGAAAAGATGTGTTCCTCATGCACACAGGCCTTGACAAAATCCAGAGGAAGGGGGTCAAGGTGAGGGATTTTCCTATGCCCATTGGCCCAGGACTGTGCATACAAGAATGAGAATGGAAGTGGTGAAGTCATGCCCAACTTAGCAATGGCGTTGTTTGTGTGAACACAGTGGAAATCATTTCTACAAACCTAAATGGCGCAGGTCTATCATTTCACTAGGCCTCTTGAAGGAATACAGGGATGAGGTAAGCAAGATAGATGAAGTTGCTGCCAGCCTCCTATGGCAGATTGTTTTCAATACACTTCTCTTATAATTAGGAGTACACTCTAGGCTAGAACAGTGACTAGGAAGGACAAGATAGCTGCTAGCTACTCAGGAGACAGATCCAGGGGATGTCAGAAGCAGCCTAAGCAGAGAAGTTCACTGGACTCCATATTCAAAATAACCAGCAAAGTTCAGTAGCTCATGTGGTAGAGTGCTGGCTGAGCAAGCATGAGGCCCTGAGTTCAAACTCAAGTAGAGCTAAACTATAAATGTATAGTAAATACATAAACTAACAAGGTATTCCTTTATTATTACTTCCATGTATTATGTACCATACATAATTTGTTAGGACTATATTTTTATATGACTGGCAGGACATTCACTTTGTTTACAGAAGCTTCAGCACAAACACTTGTGTAAATTTATTGCCCTAAAATTACAGGATGGCCACATAATCACTAGGTGATAGCAATTTCTCAGTTCTGTAATAATCCTACGGGACCATTGCCCTATCTGTGTTGATTGATGTATTGATTTGCAGCCAGGCTATGTTGGCTTCCTATGGTCTGGCAGAAAGCAGCAAATGGAGTAAGACGACCTTCTAAATGTACCCCAGCCCCTTAGACAGGGTTCTGACCCTTGCCAAGATGTGACCATCTGCCCAACCTTGTGACTAATCCTGTACCACCGGTATGGGGTAGGAGGCCAGGAGGCTCATGGGTCGTTGGCTGTTGCCAGTAACCCAGTGGAGAGTTACACACTGGCAGGATGACACATTGTTGGGTAACCCACAGCCCTCCCAAGCCCCAAGCACAGAGGCAGGAGATGTTGAACCAGGAAGCTGCCAGGGTTCAGATCCTTCTTCACCGAAGGATCCCCAGGTTCATTGTTGACTCTGCCATCTGCCAGCACATCTCATGGGCTCCTGTGATGGGCTCATCAGATTCTTGAATTCTTTCCAGTTGTCACTAATTACACTGCAGATCTGTAAATCATCCCAGTCTGGGGCTGACAGAAAAGGGGAAGGGCTCCCTACCACACTGAGCTCAGGCTCCAGGCCACACCTACAGCACGTGCCCAGGAGGGCACTATCTAATCAGTGACTGGATCCAGAAGGAGAGGAAGCTCAGGCATCTAGGCCTTGGAGCCAGCTCAGATTCAGCTGCCTTTGCCCATGTATGCTAGACCTAGTCCCTGCATCTCAGACATTGTAACCCTGCTTGGAGGAAAATGGATATTATATCTTTATTCAGTTTTATTGCTGTTTGGATATTGGGCTTAGCTGGAGGGAAATGATGCCATCATCCTACCTAGAGTTTGATAAAGTTGAAAGAGTATTTCTCGAATGCAGTCAAATGATGCAATGGATTATTTATTAGCTCTGGAATAAGGTCTGGAAGTCTGCATTTTAAATGTCTAGCTCAAGTGAGTTTTGGAGTGATTCAATGTCTCACATTAGGAGCTTCTGAACAATGGATATACTTTATTGTTTTCTATTTCTGAACGAGGTAGAGACGTTTTCCTTTCAACCTTGCTATTCTAATGAGAACACCCAGTCCTTTGATTAAAACCACAGTAGCTTCCCTATGAGCTGGAGCCCTATTCAGAGCTGAGTGCACAGCCCCACTGCTGTCGCTGGGAGAAAATCAGTGCCCCTGGGAGTTGCGCAGCTGCACTCTGCTGGGCCAGGAGGGTGCCCCCAGCACTGCCCCACAACCACAGTCCCAAGTCTCCAGTCCAGCTCGCTTACCGCACAGATTGCTGGCTAATGGGGCGGAGCTAGCTGAAGTGCCTTCTATTAATGGAGCAGAATATAAACAGAATAAAGCCTTCATTTCCCAGGCTGTGGTTTCATTATTAATATACTTTACAGTTCACAGGTTGTACGTTCGCTCTCGTGTTTTCTCAGCTGGTTGTAATCTGCAGCTCCGAGTGAGAACAGTCATAAAATTTTCATTTCCAGTTGAATGTGCGTCCAATTCGCCGTGAAATGTTCTATCTGTCGTGAATATTAAGTGCACTGGAGCAATGGCTGCTGGATTAGGCAAAGAGACTTCCGGTCCCTCCCAGGCCTGGTAGACCACAGAGGTTTGTTGGAGCATGAGTGGGACATTTATTGGGAAGCTGTGTGGTCAGAAGTCACTGGTAAAGGAGAGGAACTAGGCTGTAGAAGCATCAGACATCAGGAATAAAGAAGAGCTTGCACCTAATGGGCAAGAGAAAGTAATTGGACAGGAAGTGAAAGGGAGCTAAAAGTAGAATAGTAGAAGATAAGGTAATGCTGGGACAGAGTTGAAGAGAGACTGCAGAGGAGAAAGCAGGCCTGAGTGGAGCACACAGCTGTCAGGCATAATATTAGAAAAAGCAAGAGGAATATTTTATACACAGTGCCTTTTTAGACATATCAAGGACATTGTGAGGTGAGCGCTATGTTGTGGGTCACTGATCAGCTAGGAGCAGCAGCAATTAGGAGACTTGCTGTCTGTCGAATGGCTTGTAGACCCCATGCAGGGCCAGAGTGGCATCAGCAGCTCCTGTCTCAAGAACAGATGTTGCCTGATGCAGCTGCCTGGAAGTGGTCACTGACCATTGTTTATCTCCAAACACAAACCCATCCTTTTTGGTAATGCCACTAACTTTGCTCAGCCTTGAGGCAAGATCTTCCTGCGTAATCCTTTATGTTTTCTGTCTCAGAATTTGCAGAATTCTGTCAATTTTATTGTTAGAGTCTTTTCATTCACTCTAGGGTATAGGAGCACCTCTGGGAGCCAAAGCAGCTGGAAGTGGAACACAGGAAGGTCTCCAGGGCTTTGGTTCAGGTTGTTTCATCTATTCTATCAGAATTTTTCTTTCTTGGGGATCAGGTGCCCCTGTCCTGAAAGGGTTTGATGTGACAGCCACCCCAGACTTGAAGGGAATAAGAGCCAAATGAAGAGCATGATTGTTTGTAGCTGGCTGAGCCCTGGTGAGAATCTCAGAGACAGAAGGCATTCCATATTCTTATTTGGTGCCTTGGGCATCCCTGCCTGCCCCAAACCCTGTTGCTGACATGTACCTTTCTGTGGTTTCTTTACACTGTGTGTGTGTTGTGTGTTGTGTGTGTGTGTGTGTGTGTGTGTGTGTAGTTACTGGGGCTTGATCTCTGGTCCCAGATCCTGTTCCTTAGCAATTTTAGTCAAAGCTGGCTCTCTATCACTTGAGACACAGAGCCAATTCCAACTTTTTATTGGTTAATTATAGTTAAGAGTCTCACAAGTTTTCCTGCCCCAGCTGGCTTTGACCTCAGACCACAGCTCTCAGCCTTCTGAGTAGTTAGGATTATTGACATGAGCCGCTAGCGTCCAGCTTTTTCTAGTTGTTTTGCTTTGGATAATATTCTGATAACTTTGTGTTTCTGAAGCATACATCTACTGGGAGGAGGGAAGCAGAGGAGGCAGAAAGAGGTCAAAATGGCAAAGTTGTCAAAAACACATGAGATACATGCTAAACATAAACATCCATGGATAGATTTTGTCTGTTTTGTACTTAGACTGTTTTTCCCCATACCAATTGCTGATAAATGCACTGAGAACAAAGGCCACCATTGTCCACAAGATCTGCAGAGGTCTCTTCATGTAGTCTCACTACCATGCTACATTCTAGTATGTATCTTTGCTCATACTGGCTCCAGATATTTTGTTGGATCTTGGTTGTCTCCTCTCTGGTATGTGGATAATAAATTCCTTAGATGCTTGGCTTGTACGAAATAAATAAGAGGACACCTCTAATAGAAGATTTAAAAGGGCACTTAATATAAGTACTCAGTAATGCAAATTTCCTTGTCATTCAAGAATGTTTCTTTTGCAATAATTGCCTACTGAATGAATAAATGAATGAGAAAAAATGTAATTGTATACAAAATTGTTCACACTCAGGATGATGCTGGAGGTTCTGTAGGCAAAGATGGCTGGGAACACATATGGCTGAGGTCTCTGGAACAGACTGGCCTTGGAGCCCTCCTGGCTTTACTGATTGTATTCTTTCACTCCAGATCTCACAGGTTTGCCCTCTGCCTATTTCTGATACCTTCCTGTCTTTTCTGATTTTGAGTCTCTTGTATACTCTCTTAGTTCCTCTCTTTTTCTGTTTCTGGATTCCTTTATTGGACATGAAAATTTCACTTGCACCTACTACCTCATTGAACCTAAGGGTTTTAGATCCTAGGCCAAAATTCCAACAATTTCTGATGCCAGGTCCAGCCACTAAACCCCTATATGAGATATAAAGAGACATGATGCAGGGCTGAGAAAGGAGATTTATTACATGGAAGCGAAGGGAGGATAACACTTCTGCACATCTTTACCATCTTGCCTTAGGTTTAAATAGGCAGGAAACATCAGGGCTGGGGTTAAAATAATTCATAATTAAAAACCATCCTAATTCATAGGTGTGACTGGGTTGACCATTATCTCAATCTTTGTCTCTGAAAGGGTTCTAAAGAAGTTATCACTTTACTACTGGGTGTGGGGGGAGGGGCAGGAACAAGTGAGTAACTGTTACCTGGTGGTTGGTCTGTCCTGAGCTTTTGGCTTCTCCATTTGGGGCAGTTTTCCTTTCGCCTCAAAGTAATATGGTGAGCATAAAGAAATGCCTCTCTAGCAGACCTCATCTCCACCCTCCAGGGCAGCGCCTGCGCAGTAGGTAAGGCACCTCCCATTTCCGGCCCTCCAAGATATGAGGAGGGGCCTCCAAGGAGCCGGACAGCTCCATTTTCTCCCTTTCTTCATGAGAACTTGGCCTTGCCAGTTTTGCTGACAATAAATCTTTTCCTCTCCTTGACTTCTGTCCGCATGATCTTTTGAGTTACTTTCTTCTGGGTTGCTTTCTGCCTGGGTTACATTTTTCCTTTCAATGGGCTCAGAGGCAAAGTAAGTTGCTGGGCACCCAGCTTTTATCCTGTTAATTCATGGGCTTAGCAAAAGCAGTTTTTAAATTGCCCCATATATTTCCTTAACCATGAATTTGGGGGAAAAATTAACCCTTAGGAAATAATTTTTTCTGGTGTTTACATCCTAGGATTTCCTAAGAACCTGGATTTCTCTCCACAGGCCCTAGGTAGGGTGTGAAATGGCACTAAATGGTCGCAGCTCAAAGCATCTAAACATGGGAGAAAAGGAGAAATTAAGAGAAAGTACTCTCCCCAATATGCATGCATGCTGAATCTTTAATTCTGCTCCTGGCTGCTCAGAACTCCTGCCCTTAAACTGCATTCAAAATAAATTTCACCAGTGTTTCATTCTCAGGGAGAGATGGGGGAAAAATTGTGCATCTCTCTCCTGGCTTGTCACTGTAGAGTTGAGATAATAATAGTCTTTTTGTGATCCCCTGAACTTTCCCATCTGCTTCATAAAACAATGGCAATTTTTCCCTTGCTCTGTCTTCCTCTCTCTCTCTTTTATTTTTATCCTCCTACACTATAATTTAAAACTGTAGCACTGCTATAGCCCTTGAGGTTTTTTTCCCCCTTTCTTTTCCTCTAGCTTTAATACATGACTGTTATTTAAAATGGCCTTTCATCTGAGTACCAGGAGGCTGCCTGATTTGGGGACACTGCCTTGCCTGCTTCTATTGAAGAAGGTTAGGATGGTCTGGCCCCTGTTCTAGCTCAGGACCTAGGTACCCTGAGAATTGTATTGAAAACCAGAAGTGTGGATTGCTTTTCTTCAAAGATGTTTTGAAAGGAAGGCCTAAGAAGCTTAGGGGCTTCAGACACCCTTACCTGTGCCATGGCTATCCTATGAAGCTGGTAGCCTTCATGGGTCTCCTAGATATCCAAGACCAATCAAGCAGTTTCAGCTGAATTCAGCCAATGTAGTGTGCCCATGGATGCCAGGAGGATGGTTTGCAGTTACCAAACTGCAGAGAGACTTTCAGCTGTTGCTATGCAGGCTTTCCCTCAGCTTCTTAGCTAATCATGCTATCCATGTGCATCTCTGCCTTTAGCAGATCAGCAGTGCACATGAGAGAATGATGGCCAGGGCTCCTTTCCCAGGGGAAATGTCATCTATTTCAGGGATCAGAGGGAGGGGTCTGACACTGGTGTTTTCCATACTCTCCCTGCTGCATCCCTTGCTGCAAAAGTTCAATGACTCATTGGGGGTTCTATCTAGTTCCTAGCTTGCTGGAAATTCCCCACACATTCCCTGCTTGTGTCAGAGCGGCTCTTCTTGTATACCTACACTTCTCTAAGTCTGAGCTTTTTTTAAAAAAATATTCCTTCCCAAGTTCTCTCCAGAATCTCTTTCAGCAAGCATCAGCAAGACAAGTCCACTTCATGAAGTAGACTTCATGAAGGAAGATGCCAGCAAAGTAGAATGTGGTATAGATGAGGATGAAGACTGGAAAACTATATATGTATATGGTATGGTGTGAGGGAGAAAGTGTGTCCTCAATCTCATGGATGTAATAATAACTATCTACTGTTGATGCCTTTCTGTCAGTTGATTAAGGGGTCTCTGGAAAGGCAGGGCCTGTCCATCACAACTGCCTAAAAAGGCAGTTCTACACCTGTAGAACACCAATTTATCCTGACTGCAGTTGGCTGCTCCTTTTAGCTGGGATTTCCAAAGGTACTGTTGGCATGAGGAAGGTTTTGGACACCTGGTATCTCATGTCTGGTGGGATTTTTTTTCCTTAGGGGTCATCATTCAGTCCCTTCCCTTTGGAATGGTCTCTTTGTGTGAACATTTGAAATGGTCCCTAAGACTCTAAAGAATCAAGAAGATCAGAGCACAAAAGTGGCGCTGTGGCTCAAGCCCAGGCCCAGAGTTCAAGTCCCATGACCAACCAAAAAATAAAAATTAAAAAAAAGAAACAACAACAAAAAACAAAAACAAAAAAACAAAACATAAAAAACATACCATCAAGAAGATTAGAGCAACGGAGAAGTCAAGAACAGAATTTACTACCTGAAAGAGACATCTCTCTGGGAAGTCAGCTCCAGCCAGGTAGCTGAGAATAAACTTAAGGTGTTGGTTTATATACTTCTCATTGATCACATATGCATCATGATCTTTAGTCTCATTTCTGCTCAATTGCCAACCTTCCAGCTGGAATACTTACCTTCTGCATAAAGCACTTTCAGGATTCTTCTCACGGAGCTCTGCTCTCTGATTTTTACCAGGTTTTACTTGATGAACCTGACTTACTTTGCCTTGATTCCTGAAAGATGCATTTTCCTGCATAGAAAATGGTCAGTTTGAAGTTTTCCCTTCCAGCTTAAGAAGGGCCTTTGACTACCTTTTATGTTGTTGAGAAGGCGACTGTCAGTCTGGTGTTTGTTTCCACAAACGTTGTCTGCCTTTCTCTCTAACTTCCAACAGTAAGATTTTCATATTTCCTTTGACTTTTTTTGTGAATTCACTATGGTGTGTCTAGATATAAATGTCTTTTTAAAAACTATTTTGTTTGTGGGGCTCGTAAGTCTGTAAATTGATGTTTTGATTGGTTCTGAAAAATAGTGATGATTTCTTCGATGTTCCTGTCCTGCTTCTCTTTCTCCTCTCCTTTTGGGGCTCTTTACCACATATAAGGAGCACATCTATAAGCTATGCATTGTCTTGTTTCCTTCATCAGTATTTCTTCACATGCTTAACGGTTATTTTTGTCCTCCTTACCTTCCATTGACCTAACTCTTTCTACAGCTATATCTGAACTTCCCTTACAATTTTCCACTGGTATTCATTATTTCAACTACATATATTTCTTTACATAAATATGTAGATGATGTATTTAAATATATTTTATTTAAATGATTTTATGTATTTACTTTTATGCAGCATACTATGCACACTTACTTCTAGAAGTGTTATTTTTCATTTTGTTCAGCTATACTTGTTTACTTATTTTATTTGCAGTAAAGAGGGTTTTTTTTTTTTTGCATGTTATGCTTATTTCTTTAAGAGTAGATTTCTTTCTTCTAGGTCTCACAACTTCAATAGCTGACATATTGGTGACTTATTTTCCATTGTCTATTTTATACTATTCTTATTCTTGGTATCTTGGGGGGTGTGTGTGTGTGTGTGTGTGTGTGTGTGTGTGTGTGTGTGTGTGTGTGTATGTGTGTGTGTGCATGCACATGCAAGCAATTGTTTTCTGAGATATGAAGGTCATTTGTACTTAAAAAAAAAAAGAAAGAATTTGAGCCTGAGGATGAAAATATCTTCTTTCAAATGTTACTTGTAGGAGCCAGGTACTGGTGGCTCACGCCTGTAATCCTAGCTATTCAGGAGGCTGAGATCTGAGGATCACGGTTCAGAGCCAGCCCGGGTAGGAAAGTCTGTGAGACTCTTATCTTCAATAAATCACTAGAAAACCAGAAGTGGCGTTGTAGCTCAAGGGTAGAGCGTTCGACTCAAGCTGAAGAGCTGAGGGACAGCGCCCAAGCCTAGAGTTCAAGCCCCCATGACTGACAGAAAAAAAAAAGCAAATATTATTTATGTTTGTTTCTGTAAGATGACTTGGGCACTGGCTATTTAGAACCACTTTAAACTAAATTAAGGACATCTAGTTCTCTAAGATGCCTGGGTCATTCAAACCATAATACTACTTCTTGGAAGGGATATTCAACTTGTCCTTCCCTGTTATCCTGCTATATGGCTTTCGGGTCTCCACTTACTACAAGAGGTTTACTGGTGAGACTTCCTATCAGTGTGGTCTTTGACTTTAATTCTTGTACCCTGAGCTTTGGGCTTGTCAAACAATGGTTGAAATGCTTCTGACTCAGCAAATACCCTCAGGAGAAGGGCAAACTCTCTTGCTTCTAATTTTTCCCTTAGCTTAGGGACTAGTTAATGCCGAACCAAGTGGGAAGCACTCTGATGTTTTTAAGAAAAATGTGAACTCTTATCCAGATCATCCATTTGTTTTCAAAAGGAGATTTGTCCTGAATGACCCCATCTGCCCTTTCTAGAATGACAAAGGAAACTGCCTTCACCCACACCCTACCTCACCTTTATGTGGTGATTACTGTGCTTAAGGAGAAAGAGAAGACCATGATAGGCTGTCTTTCTGGGTCTTGATTTCCTTGGATGTGAAGGGAAACTACTAACCTATATGGCACAACTCACAGGATTATTACAAAACTTAAATGCAATGATTATATGTTTTTGTTTTTGTTTTTTGGTTTGTTGTTTTTGTTGGTCACAGGGCTTGAACTCAGGGCCTGGGTACTGTCCTTATACTGTTTTGGTCAAGTCTAGCACTCTACCGCTTTGAGCCACAGCTCCATTTCCAGTTTTCTGGTGGTTAATTGGAAATAAGAGTCTTATAGACTTTCCCGCCCAGGCTAGCTTTGAACTGCAATCCCTAGATCTCAGCTTCCTGAGTAGCTAGATTATAGGCATGAGCCACCAGCACCAGGAAAAAAATGTTTGTTTTTTTACTACTTCTGTGAAAATGTTTTGGGAGTGTCAAACTTACTGGTCTTCTGGATTAGATTGTAATGAAAGCGCAGAGCCTCTTGTTGCCTCTTCTGGCCTACCCCTGAGTGGAGGCAATGTACTGTACCTGGGATTTTTTTTGTCCCGTCTTGCCCTGTGCCTGTGCTTAGAGATCAAGCGGGAATCTGGATTATCAGGAAAGCAAGCTTCTCAAATAGGACACTCCTTCCCACTGTCACCAAAGCCCCTTGGCCTCTCTTGCTTTTCTTCCTTTTCCTCTCAGCCCAGATTGTCCATGGATGTCAGTTCTACTTGCCACACCATCTTTTTTTCTGGTTGTTTTTTTTTTTTTACCTTTATTCTCTATCTTATGAAAACCTGAAATTTATCTATAATCAGCCCTGCCACTTGCCTACCTATCATCCCCTCTGATCCTTCTCATGTGTTTCTGACAGGCATCATATAGTAAATTCTTAATTGGATAAGAGAGTTACATCTAGCAAAAGAGCTAACCAAAGTCAGGGCTGTCTATGGGAAGCCACTATGTCAATCTTGACATCTCCTGATGGGAGAAAGTTCTACAAAAAGGCAAAACATGACTAACTCACACAAGAGGATTGGGCAGCATGAAAAGAAAGCTAGGACATAGAACCATAATTTTCCTTTGAGGAAGTCTAGTAGAAGGAGCTAGCTGGCTGGCTGTGAGGTCCAGGTGTTTATGGAGGAGATGTTGGGTGACAAAAGCTAGAGCAAGACTCCTTGAAGCTTTGCAGTACTCCTTGGTATTAATCAGTGAGGAACATGGATACTTAAACCTTTTTGTCAATGCCAGATAGCTAAGTAAGCAAACTCAGTACCCATGTACACCACAATTTTGGAAGTTGTGTTAAGAATGACATCGGTTATCTTGACCAGGTAAAAAGTATTTCTATGGGGAAGAAAACTTATCTTGGTACACAAGTTTAAGAAACTCGTGCGTTCTGTGCTGTGTTTGGAGATCCATGATAAATACCAATCTAGGCAAAAACACAGCATTTCATCTATTGAACCCATCGGTTTCTCAAAAATTTGTTTGACAAAGAATATTGATTATAGTGACAACTTATAGGACACTAAGTCTGGAAACACATTCATTTTACAACAAAATGTACTATTGAGGTATTTTTTATCCAACATGTTTCTAGAATGTTACCTGTGTACAGCAATTCCCTTCCTGGAATACATGCCCAGGGTCTAGCAGCTGATCATATATGCTGAACATAATTGACTCTCATTTACTAAGAGTTTCACCTGTGAAATCTCCTGGGTATTTTTCCCATGCAGTACCTCTGAAGAACACGAAGCCTAGATTCTGTGGGAATAGATAGCACTATGCCCGTTTCATCAGTTGGAAAACTAAGATTTAGTCTTACTTAAATCATATCTCCCAGACATGAGGTTAAACCAGGATTTAAGGAAAAGTCTGGCTGGTCTAATGCAATGTTTCTTTCTACCATATGGTCACAATTCTGCAAATGAGATCCATTTACAAAAATAAAACAAAACACTTTAAAAAGCAAGTAAATTCAGCAATCTGTGTAAGTTACGTAGTTATATATAAGGACCACTCCATTTATCATTTGAATGTTAGCTCCACTCAAACAGACTTACTTTTTTCATTTGCAAATATGAAAAATTGAGATCTGAGGGAAGTGAAATGACTTGTCCATCTGATTTCAAAGCCCATAAGATCAGTACCGGTTACCATGTCTGCCAGTGTAGAGCTGTTACATCTTCTCTTCCTTCTCTTTGAGAATTTATCAGGCTGAGACTCACATAAACCTTGCCCTGTAAAGATGGAGATAAAGCCCATGTTCTCCCAATACAACTCATTCTGTAATTGAGGAAGCACCAAGAAGGAAGACTTTCTTTTTTCATCTGAGCATGTGAGAACTAGCACAGTGCCTGGAAGAGAAAAGAAGGAACTAAGTTAGTTTCTATCTCATGTTTTTCCTAAAGTTTTCAGCTATGGAATCTGAAGAAAGTGGACTATCTTTGAAGGCTTATTTATGAACTCAGGCTGAAGAGGAACTGGAATATAACTCCTGCATTCTATCCAAAGCCTCATACTTATTTTGTGTCTTTTGATTTCCAGACTTCCTACCTCCACTACATGAATCTAGATTTGAGTTACTAACTAAAGCTGGCATCCAGGCATTGCTAGAGTTGAGACACAGTGACAGACTGGGTGTTGAGCTCAGCTCCAGCTCTAGACTGACTTTATCACCTGCCCCGCCCCTTCTCCACATTGAGTGTCTTTTCCACCTCCCTGCACCCTGTTATTCCTTTCTTTTTAAAAATGACTTTAAAATGACAAATTCTAATTGCATAAATTTATGGGTACAAAGTGATGTTATGATTTATGAATATAATGTAGAATAATTAAATCAAGCTAGTTAACATATCCATCAACTCATATACCTAACACTTCTTGTTGTGAGCACATTTGAAATTTACTCTTAGGAACTTTGAAATATACAAAACTCTATTATTAACTATACTCATCATACTGTATAACAGAACTTTAATTTTTAAAAAATCCAATATATACCTCTCACCTAATAGAGACTAGGTAGCCTTTTCCTACCATCTTCTCTCTCTTCCATGTCTCCCATGTTTGCAGATGCTACTACCTGTTTCTATGAGTTCAATTATTTTACATTCCATTTATAAATGAGAAAATGTTTTGTGGGCCTGGTTATACTACTTAGCAGATTGTTCTCTAGTTCTAAACATGCCAAAAGAGACAAAAATCTCTTTCTTTTCGCAGACTCACTAGGATTCCATAATTCCTTTGTGGATATGGTCCACATTTCCTTTGTCCATACCTCTGCTGATGAACACTCGAGCTAATCCCACACTAAGGCTATTTTGCATATTACTCCAACAATCATCTCATTAAATGAAGAAAAAGTATTTGACAAAATCTAACATCATTTCCTGAGAAAAGTGCTCACCAAATTAGGTATAGGAGAATATACCTGAACACAAAAAAGGTCATTTATGGAAAACCCACAACTAAAATTCTTAGCTAACAGTGAAAATTGAAAGTTTTTTCTCTAAATCTAAAAAATGGCAAAGATGTCTCTGTTGCCATTTGAGTATAACAGTTCTTGTTGGGCCAATTAGAAGTGGAAAAAATAAAGTGTCCAAATAGGGAGAAAAAAAGGAACTTGTCATTATTTACTGATAATGTGATAACATACACACACACACACACACACACACACACACACACACACACACACACGGATTCCACACAAAAAAACTTTTTGTAAAACTAAGTAACACAGTAAGATTGAAAAATACAAAATCAGCACACAAAAAATCAGTTATGATTAACTGCTTCCAGTAGGAAATAAGAGTATATTTCAATTTGTAATCACCACCATGAATAGAGTAAAATATTTAGGAAAAAATTTAACCAAGGAGGTAAGAGACCAATGTGTTGGAAATTATAAATCATCTATGAAAGAAATTAACAAAAACACAAATAAATGGAAGGAAGTCTTATATTCATGGAATAATAAAATTAGGATATTTTCCAAATATATCTGCAAAATTCAGTACAATCTCAATCAAAATCCTAATGTCATTTTTCATAGAAATGAAAAACAGAATCAACTCTTACATCCACATACAGTGAAAAACTAACCAAGGCTACCATGAGCTAAAAAAGCAAAGCACAAGTTGTCAATCTAGCTGACTTCAAACAATTCTACAAAGCGAGTAAAATAGCATAATACTAGGAAAAAAATAAACATGTCAACAAATGGAATACAATAGAGAGCCCAGAAGTGATCCTATACCAATTTAGTCAATTGATTTTGTCAAAGGTGTCAAGAATATACCATGAAAAAAGACCAATCTATTTCATAAATGGTTATTTGAAAAACTGAATTTCCATCTATGGAAGAATGACATTGGGCCCTTATCTCCCAGCAGACATGAAAATCAACTCAAAATGTATTAAAGACTCCAATATAAGACCAGAAACTATAAAGCTACTAGAAGAAAACATGGGGAAAAGAAAAAAAACCTACACTATTTTTCTGAGCAATGGAAAACAGACAAATGGGATTGCATCAAACTATAAAGCATCAGCACAGGAAAACAACCAACAGTTTTCAGAGACAAACTATAGATTGGGAGAACATATTTGGAAGTCATATGTTTGATATTGTATTAGGATCTAAAATTTATGCTGGATAGCAATATAGTATGAATAGCAATAGAAAGAAAATAGGAAGATCATTTTAAAATGGAACAAGAGCTTACTTAAACATTTCTCCAAACAAAGCAAACAAATGGCCAACAGACTGATGAAAAATGCCATCACTGTTAATCATTAGAAAAATGCAAACTAAAACCACAATGGTTTTAATGGTTATTGTTGAAAAATGTAACAGAGGTGGTGAATTTGTTCAAAGTACACTGTATGCAGCTTTGGAATGATCACAATGAATCCCCATTATACTGTTAATGTTAAAAAAATAAAATACAAAGTTTTCGACCAAATGACTGACTTGATTGAAAGGAGAATTTTGTAATGAAAAATAAAACTTTTGTAAAAGGAAGAAGAAAAGAGAGAAGGAGAGGGAAGGAAGGAAGGAAGGAAGGAAGGGTTTCAACAAGAATGACCCTTCTGCACTGTTGGTATAGCTGCAATGTAAAACAATATGGAGATTCGCCAAATAATTAAATCATTAAAAGTAGAGATAGCATATGATCTTGTAATTTCACCTCTAGGTAAAGTCAGTTTGTAGTGTCTGTTTTCCCTGTTTTAACTTGTAGTAGTATTGGCAATAACATCCTACTTAAATTCTTTCTTAATTACCTATCCTTTTGGTTGCTTTACCCATTATCTTCATAATCTCTTCTTTGTTTAGAGCTGTTGGTTTGTTTTTTTCTCACTTTCCCCATGTTTCCTAGGATACCAACCAATCTTATTTTCTCCAGATCTCAGACACCCTCACCACAAATACACCTCTCATTATCTGTCTACTAAGCACATCATATGTCCTAATACTGCTTCTTCATTTTCTACTCAAGGTATGTTTTTCCTCTGACCATTCTTCCCTCATTTTCCTCTCTGCCCCTATCATATGTCTTGTAGTACTAGAGTTTGAGCCCAAGGCTTTTCATTGTACTTTCTTATAGCTAGCACTATACCACTTGAACCACGCCTCCATTTTGGCTTTTTTTTTTTTGCAGGAGAAGAGGAGGGCAGGGTAATTGGAGAGAGTTTCACACACTTTTCTGTTTCTTCAAAACATGCTCCTGCATACAGCCTCCTGAGTAGCTAGGATTATAGGAATGTCACATTGACATGTGACTCTCTTATCTCTTTATATAATTTTCTTTCTCTAATATATTTCCCACCTCCAATTCCTCTGCCATTTCTACAGGAGTCTCTTCAACTCTCTTGACCTGCCACTGCTTTCTGTAGTACTGGAAATCAGAGCACCACCATTCTATGGAGATGAGAATGGCTGATAGGTTAAAGGAAAACAGAATGTTAATTTTCCTGAGGGGTTTTCTCTTGGACCTAGATCCTGTTGCTACTGCTTGGATTCACCAGCTTAAGATTTGTCAACCTTAGCTTTGCTGACATGTTGGAGAGAGAATCTAACTATAGGGATATGTTCCACACTGTGAGACACTTACAGTATGTTTCTTCTCTGCCCTTTAGAAGCCAATAGCACTCACTTCCCAACTGTTGATCACAAAGATTCTCCCTAAATGATGCCAAATGTGCCCTGGGTGACAATATATCCCCAACATGAGTTTCACTGTCCCAATCCACAACCTGCAATACCTCATTTTTTGAGGGGGATCTTCCTGATGTCCACTATGTAGACAGGAAAGAAAGGGTAACAAGAGGCTCTCACTTGGCTCTGATCTTTTCTACTTCCTCCATTTATTCATTTATTTATTTATTTATTTGGTTGGTTGGTTGGTTGGTTAGTTGGTTGGACTCTGGGCCTGGACACTATCCCTCAGCTCTTCAGCTCAAGGCTAGTGCTCTACCGTTTGACCCACAGCACCACTTCCAGCTTTGTCTACTTATGTGGTACTGAGGAATGGAACCTAGGGCCTCATGCCCTAGGAAGGCAAGCACTCTACCACTGAGCCACCTTCCCAGCCCCAACTTCCTCCTTTGATTATCTTTTTAATCTATACCTTCTCTTTACTCTTCCCTGATAATCCAAACTTATTTCTCTCACATGCCAGCATGCCGCTCTTGAGTCCCAGACTGCTCACAATAACTGATTAAACCCTTTATGTGATTCTTGCACCAGTGGCTCTGACTGTGTTCCATCTGTACCTTCACAAAGGTCAAGGTGTCACTCAGCTGCTTGAGGGAACTAAGCTTCTACATTCCCAGGTGGTTAATGTCTGTTTGATTAGTTGTAAAACAAAATCCGGAAATGCCAAGAGGCAAATCTCAATTCACCTTTCTGAGAAAAGCTCACTGCCCAGGCAGGGAAGGGGGCTGTGAAATCCACAGCTGTTCAGTTCGCAACAGGTAAGCCAGTAAATGGACATTGTTCCAATGTGATTTCAGTCCTCTGCCGTATCCACCCAAGTCACTGTCAGCTTCTGGTTCTTGGCTGGAAGATTTTCCTGCCTTGATTTGCTTCACTTCCTGCTCAGCTCTGCCTTCCCACTGTGTTCCCATCTCCATTGTAAATTGCCTCCTCTGTTCTTTTTCCAGTGCCATCTTGCTACTTTCCCATCCAGTTCTCTTGCCAGCTCACTTTGGCAACATAACATACAAGCTACCCCTGGAGAGGTGGTCATTTTGCTTCTCTCATAAATACATACCCAAACTAACTAGGAAACAACAGTAACAGCTAAAGAGTAAAAATCAGCCAATGGATATACCTACTAAACATTCCTGTACCTTCTCTTCTGCCCCCTTTTCATGCTCGGTCTATCATAGATGGCACACAGGCCCTCTTAGGTCTGGGCCATGTGAAAGGAAGTGCTCAGGAACTATCTCCTGGCACACGTGGTATAGTTCCAGCATGGTGGGTCTTCATTGATCAAATGCCTTTTATTTCAATTTCCAAACCCCAGTGTGACCCTCACATAGTGTGGGAACACAGACTATGAACTTCCCCCATCCCATTTTCATGCCTGTGGTATCAGGAGTGGATAATGGCCTTTGTCCGATGTCCTACTTTGCTCTGCTGATGATCACTGAGGTACAATGAAAACACAAAACAAAACAGCAAAAAGTAAAAAACAACTTATAGTAGGTAGAATCCATCCTTGGCCCAGGACCAGAGCTCACTGCCTGTAATATTAGACCTCTGTAAAATGTGCATTCCTCTAGACTGAACCAATTAACTATATTCTACTAGGGTCCTACATTACCTAATTTAGTTCATTGCCTGTTACTATCTTAAAACACACGAGGCTGGGTAATTTATAAAGAAGAGAAATTTGTTTAACTCTCAGTTTTGGAAGCTGAATGTCCAAATAGCACACCACTGGCCAATGTAAGGCTTTTACTCACTTCATGCCCTTATGGTGGATAATATTATGGCAAAAACACATGCCAGATAGATTACATGGGGCTACAAGAAGTCAGAGAGTTAAACCTGGACTAAGTGGTGTCTCATAACTGCATAAATGCTTTTGGAGAGCACACCCCAAGTGATTAAAAAGAAAATCTGCCTCGGTCCACCTCTGATTTGTCCAACCTCCTCTAACTATCACCAGTCAAGACCAAGTTGAGCTTTCTACACATGAACTCTTGGGGAGGTGGTCACACTTAAACCATATCTAAACCATGGCAATGAACTTCTTGCTCTCTTTGCCTTGTTTATCTGACCAGGCCATTTTTTTTAAACCTGATCATTCCTAAATAGGGATGTTTTCAGAATGCAGCCTGATTCCACTATGCTATGGTAGACGTTGCTTTGGTCCTGTGTGGGCAGAGAGTGTGTTGGAACAAAAGCCTGCAGATGGTTTTCGGTGACTACGGGAGAGGACATGGCCAGCTCCTCAGCCCCACCATCTCTGAAGGCACCTGTGGCTCACCAGTCCCCCTGCAGATTCCAGACCCAGGAGAAGGAGCCAAATCTCTGCAAGTCCATGTTGTCACTGGGGCCTGAGCTCCACAAACAAGATGCATGCAGTCTGTCTGGCTGCCTTTCTACAGAAGCATCTGTCACTCTCCAAAGATTCCTTTATCATTGCAGCAAATTATTTAAACACTACCCACTGAACCCCATCTGTCACTGCTCCCCATCTCTGTCAGGACCCAGCCTCCCCAGGTCTGCGAAGAAACTTGCCGGCAAAGGCTCTGTGCCAAACAACAGGGCAAATTAAATCAAAGCGTGCTCTGGCACCCAGGGGGAAAATGCACATCAGCTTTGACTTATTACATGGAGCACGCTTACAAGAGAGAAAGCAGCGGCTTTTGTCACTGCAAGGGGCCATGAAAAATGAATTAGGGCCTCTGCTGAGAGAGGGCATGGAGGAGAATCTTTCATTCTGAGACGTTGTCCTCTCTCACCTTGCAAGGAGGAAATAATAAAAGAAGAACTTGTGGTAGGTTTAAGTCTCTCCAAGGTTGAGCTCTATCTTCAAGCCCTCCTGAGAATAGAATGGATGAGGAGTTAGAAGGTTTTGAAAACCCCCTGAATTGCTAGCTACTTCAAGAGGACCAGATCTTCAGCAGGTGATGCTGTGTCAGATATACCCCACCCAGGGAGTTGTAGCAAGGCTAAGGAGATGCTTAGGACTCCAGAGGAGTTGCCCTTGACCACAGAGGAGATGATGTTAGCAAACCTGAGTCACTTCTGGACTTCTTCCCCCTCCATCTCTTTCAATCATCTGTTCTCACAAGTTAGGAATTATTTAGGTCCATTATACAAAGGCCAGCCCTCAAAAAGTTGAAAGCAATTGCTTGTGGCCATCTGATTTGCATGTGGCAGGGCCAGGCTTCAAAACCACGTTCATCTGACTTCAAAGCCCGTTGCTTCCCTTTATAAAAAAAGAACTCATTCTCCATCTCCCTGCTCCCTGGGAGACATAGCTCATTTGTTTTTCTATCACGAGGGAGGGGCCTTCGATTTCCTAATAGATTGCTCACCTGCAGAAATAATGTAGCTGGCGTTTACTGTGGATTTAGCTGTGGAGCCTTCTCCACCAGACACATTTGTACTTGGTGACAGCAGGAACACATGGACAGCTACTCAGGCATTTCTAATACAGCCTTTCTCGGGCAGAGAGCTTGGACTGCGGACAGCATGAGTCCATCTTCCAGGAGAAGGCCAGCTATGGACTATCTCTAATCAGAATGCAGGCTAGCACAGTCAGCTTTCTGTGCTCGGGGCTGGAGATGCCCAACTGGGCATTGTTTCATGAGGCAGAAAAGGCAATGGACAGAAGGACCGATTTTCTGTGTTCTGTCCTCATGCTAATTGTTAATCTTATTCTATCCCTGTAAAATGGTCTCTGGGTTATCACACTCTGGTGTCATGCATTTTTCTCCAGTTCAGAGTTGAGCATCGATACTGTATGCTGGACATTGTCTTAAATGGTTAGTCTTCTAGGGTGTGGCTGAACATGAGGGAAGAACTTGGGAAGTTCTTGGCTTGTTGATATATCTCCAATAATACAAGAGCCTCTTTTCTTAGTGTATTTTCTGCCCTGCTCCAGTTACAATAGCTTTGTACCACAACAAGATTTTCTAACCTAAGACTCTGTTTGCACATTTTCTATGAGTTTGAGCTCATATGTCTCAGATCTCTCTTAATTATGATTGGCCATAATAGGAAAAGCAAAATTGTCTAAACCTAGTATGCAGTTTAAAGCAGCTACTAATCCAAAATGATCCACCACTTGCAGTCAGCACAAGCAAACAGAGGTGGTCCAGGGGGAATAGAGTGGGGTTTAGGGCTTTGTCAAACATTTACAAGCACATGATTTCAGTGAACAACAGTAAGACAATGATGAGCAGCCTTCAGACATGTGACAGTCAAGCTGAGTGCTTTGTTAAAGTCAGTCAAAGTCGTTCAATTGTGTAAACATCCAAGAATTGTGTTTGGAAGATTTTACTATGTCTCGTACCATAAGTTTTCTACATATGGACCACCTGTGATTTAACTGAAGGACTTATTAAAATTGTCTGAAGTCTCGACCCCAGCTACTCTGGAAGCTAAGATGCAAAGGATTGAGTTTCAAGATCATCCCAGGCAAAAAAAAATCCTTGAGACTCATCTCCAAACTAACCAGTCGAAATCCAGCTGAAGATATGGCTAAAGTGGTAGACTGCTAACAGACCAAGCAAGCTAAGGTGACAAGTATGAGGCTCCAAATTCAAAGCCTAGTATTTGGGATGGGATTTAAGAAACCCATTGCATATCATAATCATACTTTTTGTTAGCAAAAAGGCACAGCATAGGCCAAGAGCATCATAAGGAAGGATTGTGCTGTTTAGCTGAAGGAGGGGACAGAGGGCATCTGTTAACAAGCATGCTTACAGTGGGCAGAGGCACAATAGGACATATACTTCTGAGTCATTGAAGGGTTATGTTTATGATTTTATAGGTGATATAGAAATTTTATAGTTGATACAGATTTTGATTTTGTTTTTTTTATATTCTAATTTGAAATTTTAGGATGTATATAGGACATTACCTTGCAATTCTGTTTTAACTAGGATGTTTAATTATATTGCTGTTCAAGCTATTTCAGAGGACACTGAAAAAGCTGTAGATAGCATAGTTTCCCGAAGTGACATCCTTTCATTTATTGCTTACATATTTTTAATATAATTTTTATTGTTGTTATTAAGGTGTTATACAGAGGGTTTTGCTTACATATTTTTGGATTGTACTTGCTGAGATTTTAGAAAAATCTAGATTCTGAGTAAAAGATAAGGAAAAATCCTGGAGCTTTTTCTCTTCCGAACTGAAGGATCTGGAAATAACCATCCTTCCCCTGCTGTGGTCTCAGGTCTACATAAAAATGCCAAGCAAAGCAGAGAAGACAAGTAATTCTGTGTTATTTGACTCAGACAACTTCTGTTTCTGTAGGGGGATTTTTATGTGTCATGGTCTCAACTTCCTTCTGCAGATTCTGCTTTCATGTTTTGTCAGTCTAAACATGTAAATGACTGAAATATTATTTGTCTACATGATGGAATATTGTAAGCCATTATTGGGGTTATGTGTAGTGTTTTCTTTGCGAATCTTACTGTGTTGTGTACATTTTTTTTATTACATCGTTGTGTAACAAAAAGAACTTTTTGGAGGCAAGGAATAAACTAGGAGTGATCCATGTGAAAAAAATTATCTGAAGTCTCTATACTTCCTGACAAACTCATATGCCTCTAGTCTCTCTGAAGGACAGCTGGTGGGAGATGACTTATAAGATCATTGTACCCATGAGCTGTCACTCCTAAATATGAGAGTTCTAGTATAATAAGTATAATAACACCATTCTTCCTTTCCTCTCTCCCTTTTTTCTGCCTTCTTTTTCTCTTTCCTTCTTTCTTTCTTTCCTTCCTTTCTTACTTCCTTTACTTTTTTCTTTCCCTCTTGTTTTCTTTCATTGCTGGTAGTAGGGCCTCAAGAACCTAACTCAGTGTACCAAATTTGCCTGGCTTGCTTGCTCATGGCTGGTGCTTTACCACTTGGGCCACACCTTCAGCCCTGCTTTTTGCTGGTTAATTGGAAATAGAGTCTCATTGAGCTTTTTCTTCTTGGACCAGATTCAAACCAGGATCCTCCAGGTCTCAGCCTCCTGAGTATCTAGAATTACAGGTGTGAGTTACCAGTGTCTAGCTGTAATCATGCCTTTAGAATACTTGTCCTCTGAAATGAGAGGGAGTATTTATATGATTAATACTGTAAAGGGACTTAACTTCTGAAATGCAGACTTAAAGGAAGGAGAAGCTCCTGGGGTAAGGTAAGTGAATGAAGGAATATAGAGAAGCTACAGGTTTGGAAGCAGCATCTCCCTGGGGCTAACTACAAAATAGGTCTTTCTTTGGGAGTCAAGAAGTGAATGAGGATGACATTGAAAGCTTTTTTTATTTTGTTGGTTGTGGGGCTTGAACTCTGGTCCTGGGCACTGTCCCTCAGCTCTTCAGCTTAAGGCTAGCTCTCTAACACTTGAGCTACAGCACCACTTCCTGTTTTTCTGGTGGTTTATTGGAGATAAGAGTCTCACGGAGTTTCCTGCCTGGGCTGGATTTGAACTGTGATCCTCAGATCTCAGCCTCTTGAGTAGCTAGGATTTCAGGTATGAGCCACCAGCGTCCGGCTCATTGAAAGCTTTAATTAGAATCTATGAGCCAAGTGGCTTGCTGGGGAAACAAAGGAGATATGCTCCAGGAAAACACGTAGAATATTTTGAGATCTACAAACTAGGGAGGGAGAAGTCCACCATATGAGGTATTTGATGAATCTCTGATTAGCATAGAATTCATCCTGCCTCTAACCTCAATTTTAAAATCAGGATAACACTAGAAATAGTTTTCTTCAGTTATCAAGGATCCACAAATAAATCAAAGGTATTTGTAAAAAAAAGAAATTCACACAAGTTAAACTTGCTTTAAGCCAGAAGACTACACATTCAGAAAAGACAAGTACTTTTCTCTAAGTCACATAGCTTACAAGAAGGAAAGAAGGTTGGAATCTAAATGATTGGATTCTAGTTGTAATACACAGACAGACAGCATCATGCTGTATTGCCACAGGAATAGAAATGTTGGTTTCTTGTTTGGCTTGCTCTAAAGAAAGTTTTAGAGACAGGCTCTCATCAAAGGTGCTTTAAACTATGGCTGAGATTACCAGAAGCTGGAGAAACCCGAAGGTGAATGAAAAATGTCTCTGGAAAGTCATTGGCGTGACACTCAGGAGCCTGAGCTAAAACCTGACATCAGAATCTTTGTCCTCAATTTGCACTTGTCTGTAGTGTGCACAACTACATTATAAAATATTTCGAAGGATGGTTTTATTCACAATCTGGCCAAATGGACTTGTTTTGGCTGAAGATCTGTACAAAAGAGGGTCACCAGATGGGAAAGCATCATCTCCAGGGCATGGCCTAAAACACAGCTGAGTTTTTAGGTGTTGGCAGTGGAACACCAGGGAACCTTCTGCTCATATATGCCCCAAAACCCATTAAGTCGTAAGCTTCAGCCTGGTTTAGAATGTGGTTTATAGGAGCTTCCTATAACCTTCCTTCTGAGCACCACTTGTGGCCACACTCTTTAGGAGAGACTGCAGAGCTCCTCCATTTGCAGCTAATATTCCCACCGTATTAGGGGATTTGGGCAGTGTGACCTGGCTCCACCCATCAGCATTGTATTCCTAGAGCCCCAGAAGAGATGGGCTGTGTGTTTCCTTTCAGGTTGTCATGGTACACAAATCTACTGTACCTCCCTTTTCTCTCTTGTGGGAGTATTTGCATAGACTCAAGATCCATTCTTTGGCTGAGAGACTACAGGGAACTTTATTTCAATGTCTCGACTTCCACAAAACTCTCAGGAGCCTTGGTTTGTCCTTATGCTTAATGACAAAGCAGTCACAATCCTCAACCTCAAAAATGAGAAGCCAAGGGCTAGAAGGTGTTCAAGTCAGATGTATGGGGTGTGGATTGGATAGCCAGGTGTCAGTACCTTTGGGATGCACAGATACTTGAACACCAGCACTTTGGTGTCTGAAAATCAGACCTCTTCCTGACTTTTGCAGTACTTATTATGCAGGGGAGAGGGGCCCAGGATCAGGGTGAAGTATCTGCATCTGAAGGAGGGCAGATCCAGGCTCTTTGTTTTGTCTGCACTGGGTAAGAAGAGAACTACTGGTTCAATGGTCCATGTTCTCAGCCCTGTTTAGACTGAAGTACCCTGTGACAAGCCTTCTAAGATTGAAGGTGGGTGCGTAGAAGGCCACTGAGCACAATAGAAGGCAGAGTGCTTGTACCTCATTGTCTAGAGAATAGATGGGTTTCAGGCTGCAGGAGAATAGGAACTGCCAGTCAAACCATTTTAATAGAACAGGAGCAGATAGATTTCAATAAAAGAAATGAGTATAAATATTGTGAGTGGCGGCAGAGAGGAAGCAGACAGATCGTGTTTGACTCGTCACAGTGGGAAACTTTTCAGAAACTTGAAACAGAAAGCTCCTGGAACTGAGGCAGGTGGCTGGGTTGGATCTGCAGCTACTGCAGCAGGTCACTCATTAGGGAGGCTCCTGTTGGATGAAGGAGACTCTAAATTGCTAGGTCTTAACCCCAAATCTAACCCCACCTCAGTCATATGCACTGAGCATTCAGATCTTTACTTCATTGGTCTTCCCCCACCCCACCTAAACCTATCAAAGTTCAAGGGGAGTCCTGCTAACAGAAGGTATACAGATGGTCCACGATTGGACCAATTCAGAACAACAATTCAGAACCCCTGCCTCTAGGTCACAGCCTCTACCACCAGAGCCCCACAGCACTGGTTGTTAGTAATCCTTGACTTGATTATAGGCAAATCTACCATGTACCCAATTCCTGGAACCCTTGTCCTCTGTCTGCCAGGTTCTAGAAAGGTGTCTGTACCCCTTGGTCTGGAGACACAGGAAAGCAGCATGTACTGAGTGTTGCATCAAGAAGCTAATTGCTTCCTGCAATCACTGACTTACCTTGGGAGTGGACATAGCTGATCCAATGCCTAGTCTCACCCCATCAGAAGGATTATAGCTCCATCTTCCTAGAACATTCCTCCTGGATCTGTGTCCTGCTCTCCCTCATTTTCCTTTGCTTCCACCTAAATGTAACTTCAAAGGGACTTCCATAAATTGCATGTATCAGCTCATTCTCTAGTCCCAGAACACTGATGCCATTTTTATGCATTTCCCTGTTAAACAGGTAGCACTATCTATATTCTGTGTTTATTTTGTCTTTCCATGTCCAAGTATAAGTTCTTTGTGGGCAAGGATTTTGTCTGAGTGTCTGTTACTGACTATGGTGCTGTCAGGAGGGACATGGAGGCAAAACCATAACACTGACTTCTCAATATTCTGGATGTTGGAAAACTGAAGCTCAATGTATTGGAAGATTCAATGACTCAGGAGGGCATTCTTCCTGGCTGCAGGTGGCTGCCTTCTGGCTGTACTCTTCCATTGCAAAGAGAGATATTCATTCTCTCTGTCTCTCTCTGTCTCTCCCTCTCTTCATGTTTTCTCTGTATGGAGGAACTGCACTATTGAAGAGGATTCCACCCCTATGATCTAAGCACCTTTCCTAACATCATCACCATAGGGATTGTCTTCAACATGAATTTCTTTGAGGAGTTCACCACATTCTGCCCCCAGACCTGCAGAATTTAATATTTCCTTGGATGCTAAAGTACACTTATTCATTCCAGCCACCTAAAGTCTGAGCTCATTCCTTTCATCCCTCATCTCATCAAGATGAGGCAAAATTGCTTTGCATTTATGACTTCTCTGGCCAAACAAGTTATGTTATTCCCATAGCACAAGTGTCGATCCTGCATGGAAGAGACTGTCCCATACCCAAAGGGTGAAAGAGGGAAGAAGGAAGAGGTGATAGACCACAAGCAAGTCCACACCACAAGACAAACTCCAAGAGACCACAGGCTTCAAGACTTATCCTTACTTTCTGAATGTTCTGTCTTCTTAGCATGGCTAGACTTGAACACCTGGTCCCAATTAGCCCTGCCTCCAGTGCTTAGCATGAGGCCACGTGGCCTTTTGAAACCTAGGGGTTCTGTTTTTTTACCATTGGGTAACCCTGCAGAGCCAGCCCTAATCTCTGGGATACCTCCAAGATCATTTTGCTCTGATTTGAAACACAATGCAATCATGGATGAATAGCTCCATGCTGTCATCCTGCAGAATCCAAGATGCAGACACACTTCCTTCATTCCATCCTTTGGTGTTCAGGATGACAGTTTTCCTGTGGGAACAGCTGCTCAGACTAGAACTGTGTGCTTGTGATTCACTCCCACACCAGTTGCCTTATCAGGTGGCTAGTCTGCCACTCACACCCATCTCGTGCACTTCCAAGCACACCCTCATGTTTTGCAACATGGATCAACAGCAATTTTTTCTACTCTAGGTTTTAACTTACTTTTTATTTTTATTTTTTGCAGGCTGGATTCCTATAGGGAAATTGCTTGGTCACAGAGCATGTTTATTCCAAATGTTTGTATTGCCCAGAAAAAATTGCCCTCCAAAAGGGCTTCATCAGTTTTCAATCTCACCAATGTATGCAGGGTCATTTTCCTACCCATTAACCAATAACAGATGCTCTTAGTAGCTCACATTACTGTCAATGTAAGAAACTCTACTAAGTCAAGCGCTGGTGGCTCATTACCTACAATTGCAACTATTCAGGAGGTTGAAATCTGAGGATTCAGGTTTGAAGCTAGCTCTGACAAATAAATCCTGGAGACTTTTATCTCCAGTTTACTAGCAAAAAGCCAGAAGTGAAGGTATAGTGTGAGCAAAAACGCTAAGAGAAGTATCGAGCCCTGAATTTAAGCCCCAGTACTGGCATGAAAGAGAGACAGAGACAGAGAGAAGGAGAAAGGAAGAGAGAGAGGGAGAGAGCGAGGGAGGGAGGGAAGAAAGAGATTGTACTATTTTAATTTGCACATTCTTGTTACTAAATAAGTTACTGGGTATCACATGCTTATGAGGTATATTTGTATGTCTTCTGTGCTCTTCACCTATTTTTCTACTGAGTTGTTTCCCATTTCTAAAATTGATTTTTGGAAGTGTATGTCTTATAGATGTTAACCCTTTGTTGTAAATGTTACAGATATTCCTCCCAGTCTCTCTTGCCTTTTAGTTTATTTTATCATATCATTTGTCATACAAGTTTCAGATTGGTCTGTACTAAAACCTGCCAGTCTTTTCTTTTATGGCTTCATCAGTTCATGTTTTGCTTAGGCCGGCTTGCGCACCTCGTGAGCACACACACACACACACACACACGCACACACACACACACACACACACACACACACACAGTATTGTGTTTTTGTAAGCCATTTCGAATTCTTTTAAAAAGTAAATTCAAGATAGAAGGAAATGAATGAATTTAAATAAGAAGAGTTCCTCCCAGGCATGTCACATGTGAAGACAGTAGTATCTTATATTTACATACCACTTTTACTTCCCAAGTGTTTTCAACTTTATTATCTCATTACTCAGGTCTTGCAATGTATCCAATAGACAGAAATGCCAAAGGCAACTAAGCAGCTGCTCGTATTTTTGCCTCCACTCCTGCTGCTGCCAGCCTCAGAGGAGAGCACGGACCTCTTTAGGATTTTCTAACTTAGGAGCCATAGCCTCATCCCCATCCCTCCCTTCCCAGCATAGCGCCCCCTAGTGGGTCATCAACACGCAGAGGGAGGTGGAGGTTGGGAGTGAGGTTTTCAGAACACCCCTCTTCAATGGATGAGTGGTCCTGGATCCTTCTTGGCCTCTCTTATCCTGTAATTTAAAATTCCTGCCTGTTTCACCTGGGAGACAGAAGGCAGTGTGGGATGGCAGGAGGCTTACAAATGTTGCCCGAAGCAGAGAGAGGACAGATGGGTCAGTGGCATTAGAAAACCGCCTCAGCCCCACTTGCGTTCAAGCGGTTGTGCACATAGCTGCTTCCATACTGGAAGTCTGAGTGATGTTATTAAAATGAAGCCTTGTGCACAAGACATGAGGAGCCAAGCTGGCTTGGTAATCTGAAGTCTGAGGTGAGATTACTAAGTCCTTCGGGTGCTCAGTAGGTAGGAAATTGTCACCTCCATCGTAGGAATTAGCTTTTCCGTACTATGACATCATATTCTTCTCTTTGTCCCTAGGTTGTGCTGTGAATTAAATAATACTTCACATCTCAAGAATTGTAAACAACATAGCTAACACTCACAGAAAGGCTAGTTTGTGTGTGTGTGTGTGTGTGTGTGTGTATACATGTCAGTGCATGTGGATGTATTTGGTGATATTGAGAATTGAACTCAAACTTGCATTTGCTAGGCAGACAACTATACTCTTGAGCTTTGTTCCAGGTTCTCTTTTGTACTGGTTATTATTGAGGTTGACTCCCAGGCCGGTCCAGGCTGTAATCTGCTTATATGTGCTTCCCTCTATCACTGAGACTGACAGGTGTGCATTACTGTGCCCAGCCATTGATTGAGATGGAGTCTCTCAAACTTCTTTTTGCCTAAGCTGGCCTCAAGGCACATTCCTACAACTCCCACCTCACACACAGCTGGGGTTACAGGCTTGAGTCACTATGCCTGGGTAAGGCTAGATACCTTTATTAGAGAAATGGAGACCTCCCTGCCCACAAAATACATGGCAAGGTTGAAAGGACATGATTCGAATGACTTCATAGGCAAATCTACACCTTAGTTCTGGCTTTTCCATTTTCCAGCTGTGTGATCTTGAGTAAATTACTTGTTTCCTGATAGGAAAATAAAGTTCTCACCTGATCTGGGAGAGATATTAAGTCTGCTCTGATGTTGTTCTGGAAACAATCAAACTTTCCATTGTATTTTGAACCCCCAGCTAGTAGCTGGCATTGTACTAGTTGAAACTTTTTGTCTGCAAAAAGCCAGCCACGCTGATTTTAACATAAACTAATGGGAATATATTGTCAGGAAGTTGAGCTGGTAGGTTGATGTAAAGCTAGACTGAAAGCAGAAAACATGACAACTGAGAATAGAAAGGAAAACAGAAATAACAGAGATGATGAAAAGGAAGATGATGACGATGACAGTGACTTTATTAGCAGTCTTAATTGTGCATCTGCTGCTATTCTAAGCATTCCAGTGTATTACCTCACTCAGTTCTAATGAAGAACAAAGTGAGGTTGAGCACTCATGGCCCCAGCCTGTAATCCTAGCTACGAAAAAGATTGAGCTATCCAGTATCAAGTTTCAAAGCCAGCAGGCAGAAAAGTTTACTAAACTCCATCTCCAAAATCACCATCCAAAATTAGCTCTGGAGGCATTACTCAAGTGGAACGCTAAAGCAGATAGCAAGTATGAGGCTTTGGTTATCGTGATGCCAAAATTAAAACCCAGACCAGAAATCTCAAACTAAATAAGCACTACTATTCTCCCAATTTTCCCTATGCAGAGTCAGAGGATTAAGTGAAAAGCCCAAAGGAACACATCTAGCCAGTGGCTGAGATAGGCTGTAGCTCTCAAACATGAGTTTTAACTAAGGATTTGTGTTTGTGTGTGTGTGTGTGTGTGTGTGTGTGTGTGGCTTGAACTCAGGATCTGGGCACTGTCCTTGAGCTTTTCTTACTCAAGGTCAGCACTCTACCACTTAGCTACGGCTCTATTTCTGGGTTTGGGGTGGTTAATTGGGCCTAGGAATCTCATGGAATTTCTTGCCTAGGCTGGCTTTGAACTATGATCTTCAGATCTCAATCTCCTGAATAACTAGGATTACAGGTGTGAGCTACCAGCACCTAGCTAAGGCCATTCGCTTTTTTTTTTTTTTTTATTGTGAGAATACCATACAGAGGAGTTACAATTACATGGGCAAGATAACGAGTACATTTCTTATCAAGCATTGTTGCCTCCTCTTTGTTTCCCCTTCCCATCCCTTCCCTCCCCTTCCCCCCCACCTGATCCTCCTCCCACCACCAAAGTTGTAAAGTTCATTTTTCGACATAACGACTTGTATATCTCGTTGTTGCAATGGGTCCACCTGTATCCCTAGTTAAACGATTTGTTTTTTAAGAAGACAGTTAGTATGTCCTTGGGAACAGAATGTTCCACTAAAATAATGGCTGCTCCCTCCTTATCAAGAGTTCCCACCCAGAAAGGAAGAAAGTGGAAATCCCTGAAACACATCAGAGAAGGGAGTATAGGGGTCAGCCTTTCTCAGGCTGTCTCCAGATTCACAATGACACAGCTAGTCGCTGGGTATCTGGGACACTCAGAGAACCATGGAATAACTACATACACTGCAGGCCATTTGGCTGTGTGAGTGGAGATCCAGCATCTCTGGGCTGTGGCTAGCTGAAGCCCACCTCAAGGGCTGTCAGCTCCACAGACATCTGGATGGATGACCCAGTCTCCTAGGTGGCCAGATCCTCTTTGGGACAAGTCCAACTAGAGTCAAGCACAGATGTCTCTGTCACTAGTATGGGCCTGGGTCCCTGGTGTGTGTGGCAATCTTAACTGAGGCCTATTCTTTATAACCCCAGCACAAGGTCAACCCTGACTAAGGCCACTGCAGCTCAGAAGCACACCAGGCCACTAGTGGAACCTCTGGGGGAGGGAAACACAGAGTCTCTCTTCCACCTGTCATAGGTACTTGACAATTGCAGTGTTCAGAATCAAATGGAAACCACAAGTAATGAAGAGAAGCCTTTAATCCCTTCCTCCAAGATAGCACATGATCTAAGTTTTACAGATAGAGAACTGGAGAGCCAGGGAGATTATATGATTTGAATAAGACTTTATACTTCTTTAGTCATGGTTCTTTAGGGGAGAATCCAGGTGTCCTAGATTATCTGAATTTGTGATTTTCACTGGTAATACAGATGGAATATGCTTCCAGCAATTTGAAATCAGGTGGAAAGAGTGACAGAGAGAGAAACTAGGGATGTGGACATAGATGGATTTTAGCTACCTGTTTTAGAATAAGCACATGTAACGGTTGACACCTTGGACCAGGGGAAGCCATTAATAGATTTTGATTGTTGATATTGCATTTGAAACATAATCAGAAAGAGTACAAATATCAGAGTTGTCGGTCCTCATCAGGGAAGGATGTATGTCAAGCTTGGAAGGAAACAAACCTGACATTCACATACCAGAGGGGAGAAATAGGAGGGGCCCTATCATTTGTCATCGTTTTTCATGTGTAAGCACCCTGTAATAAGGCCAAGCATTATCTTCTATGTGTATACTTTTCTGCTATTCCCCTGAGTAACTACATCAAAGTAAGTTTCCTTGCAAAAGCTCATTTAGTTTCCTTAGCAAAGATTCCGGAGATGAAAGACCAGAAGTGCAGTCCATGAGTGTAGAATCAATTAATATGAAAAACACAGTGTAATAAATTACAGCTAGCTACTTGGAGCTGCCACTAAAATATTGTAAAGATCATCAAAAGACACATTATCATCTACATGTGGACATTTCTCACAACTCCCTTTAAATCTATTGATATTTGCATAATCCCCCTCCCTTCCTTGGAAATCCACATCCAAACAAACTTTCACCTTAGCCCAAATGCCTGTTTTTCCTTTACTTAACTCACCGGAGCCCAGAGCTTGGTGGCTAATGCTTGTAATCCTAACCGCTCAATGGGACTGAGACACAATCGATCCAGGTTCAAGGCTAGCCAAGGCAAGAAAAGAAAAGTCCATGAGACTATCTCCAATCAAAACTGTGTGTGTGGCTTCTCCTTAGAAAACCAGCCCATAAGGCCAGTTGAACAAGAATGGAGCCCTGAATTCAAACTGTATAACTGTTTCATTCAACATAAAAGAAAAACAATACCTTATTCATGAAGCCTACTCATTGGTGCCCGAGTGTATATTTTGTTCAATGTTTAAAAAAGAAATTAATATGAAGACAGAATAATCACAGCCATTACCAAGAACATCGTGTCTTGCCATGTTGTAGCTCTTAGATATCATAGAAGTAACAGGAATTTATCCAGCATTGGCAATGTTCAACATTTGCCACCAGTATGGAGTAGTTCCTGCATAAACAAAAAAGTCACAGTCCAAATGTTTCACCTTTTATGACAGGTGAAACATGGTCTTATAAACTTTTGAAATCATCTTTTTTCCTTTGCCCCCTTTTAAACATGATATCTCGTCTATGTGTGAAATAAAATAAAATGAAATATAGACAAGGTTGTTGGAGTTTTACCCTGTAATGTCGGTCTCACCATGAATTTTCAAATGAAGAGTTAAGACTCCTAGAATTGATCACTAAATATTTAGAAGCACACATATAATCATCATACACCTTCTGCAACATGGTTTATTTTTGTTTTAGAAGTTTGGCACAAGATATTGTTTGGTGACGAAAAAGGCTGCTCCTATGTCTAGGGTTGGCTGATGACTAATTTGTCTGTGTGTGTGTGTGTGTGTGTGTGTGTGTGTGTGTGTGTGTGTGTGTGTGTGTGTGTGTGTAATGGAGAGATTAATTTAGTTTGCAGCAATTTTAAAAGTAGGGCTGGCTAACGCTAATTTTATAGTTTAAAAATACTGTCATTTTGTCACAAGGTCAGGAACATAAACAATAGTGTCCAGCAGGAAAGAAATTTGGAGTCTGCTGAGAAGTCTAAGGAAGGTCAGACAAGGACAGAGAGTTCACAAGAGGCCAGCCAGACTCACATAGGTGAGACCACCTGCATCTCCACTTTCCCTTCTGCCTTTATCCCCTGGATTCCACAGCAAAAACAGCACAGAGGAGAGGAAAAAAAATAAAATGGAAGGAAAAAGTAGGTGCTATGTGTCTAGTTTAATTAAAAACAGAAGAGGCTATATGGGAGTCAGAAGTATAGAACTCAGGAGAAGGGGAAGGGAAATGACATTGTTTTTGAAACAAGGGAGTCTAGAACTTACCAAAACAAAGAAAAAAAATGCAACAACAGAAGACCAATAAAACAAAACAAAGAAAACATTTCTGTTAACCTCATGTGCCTCAGAATTTCACTTCTACTTAGATTTATTTTCTGCTGCATATCTAGGGATCTGAGGAAAAGTTCAGACAAAGAAGTATTTTTTGAAATTAGTGGCCAAAGGTAGATAAACATTTCCTTTTCGATTTAATGAAAAAAGAAGGAGACAATCCCTTAAGAAGCAGGACTCTACGTGCCCTGGCTTAAACTGCTGTGAATACCCCACTGGAATTCACTAGAGTTTATTGACCCTCTATGTAGAATTGTATTCATAAAATAGTGTGCAGTAGTAATCCCATATAATAGGGCAGACAATTCTAGAACTCTCTACTTCAAGCTATGCAATAAGCTAGGAGAATAGATAATTTACAGGCCAGGATTTATCTCAAAATTGCAGAGTCCTCAAATGATACAGCCAGGGTTGGAATAAAGATTCCTGACTTTTAATTTAGTGTTCGCTGCATTACACATAACCTTACTGAGAATTGCAAAGGTGAGAAAGAGTAGTCATTGTGTGATTGGAGGACCCTCTTAGGCCAGCAATTTAAAAATCTTCGAGGAATCCCTATACTCAGGAGCCAGCCCAGCAAGCACTTTGGAGAGATATGTCATTTCCTTCATCAAGCCTTTATTTTTTTTTTCCCCAAATCAATTTTACTGAGCTATAATTTACATACAAAGAAATTCAGACATTTTAAGGTGGATGACTTTTGACAAATTGTGTACAGTCATGTACCACCACCTTAATCAAGATATAAAACCTCTTCATCTAGTGGGCACATCCCTCTCTGCTCCTTTAAAGGCGTTTTCTCACCTCCACACTCAATTCCAGGTAATCACAGGTATGATCTCTATAATAGAATCAGGATTTTATACACTGTACAGGAAATCACACAGTCTGCATTTCTTCAGTGTAAAGCTGCTTTCCCTAAGCGTGATATCGATGAGATTTATCTGTCTATAGAAGCACTCTGCATCACAGTTATATGCCTGATTTATTTGTGTGTATTTATTTTATTTTATTTTTGTGACACAGTTTTACTCTGTGGCTCTCACTGGCCTTAGACAGCGGATTCGCTTATCTCTGAGGAACACATTGTCCACTGAAATGCTCAAGAGTTTCCTTCGGCAGAGCTACGACTCTCATGTCCCCTCATGTTCCTGGGAGAAGGTGAACTCTATGAAACCGTTCATGTAAAAGAAGGAGTGTAAGGAAGATCTACATGGACTCCTCTAGACTCTTCCCGTTATGATTTAGATACATGTCCTTCTCATGGCCCCAATAACCCATCTTAGTTGGTTCCTATGCAAGCTGGGTCCTGTGATTCCTTGCAGCAAATCTCTAAGTTATGGGCTTGGGCTTAGGGACCCTTGACACAGAATTGAGTTATTCCAGTCCCAAATGCTATTGCTAATATATAAAAACATAATTGATTTACATATGCTGACCTTGTAGTCTGGGACATTACTCCCTTCATTCAATAGTTACAGCAGTACTTTATTGATTTTTTTTACATTTCCTACACAAGCAATCCTGTCTGAGAAAAAGTTTTACAGGTTTTTTTTTTGTTTTTTAATTTCTAACCTGTTATTCCACTTCTCCACCCAACTGCAGCCCCCTGTTCCCATTTCCCATCTCCCACTTTGTTGTGGCCCAGAAAACAGAGAAAAACTATTGCCAGTCCCAGATGCCAAGTGAAATATTAAGAGGAAATTGTTAAAGTAAGTGTGACAGGGAAAAGTTGTTGGTAAACATACACATAGCCGCATGCTGCTTCGAAAGTCCCTCTCCCATTTTTTGTTTTGGTTAATACCTGTATTTGAATGCAGAACCTCAGCTTATTGCCCAGTAGACAATCTACTACTTGAACCCCACCTGCAACCAGGCTTTCTGCTGGTTACTTTAGACATGGAGTCGAGCTGACTTTTCTGCCAATTAATTGGCAATTAACTTCTTATAGTAAGCTGTTGAGAACTATGATCCTCCGCATCTCAACCTCCTGAGTAGACCAGGAATACTGGCACTTGAAAAGCCACTGGCACCTAGGCTCCTGGAAGTTCCTTCTTAACCTTACTTTGTACTCTTTCTTCCAGCAGACGCTTAAGATGGCTTCTTTCCTGTTTCACTCTTCTTTGATATCATCCAACCTACCCAATCTTGACTATCAACAAATATTTACCTGAAATAAACCCATGACACAGATCAATGTATCACTGGCTTCTTTCCTAAGCTCAAAATTCAAACACACATTTAAAAAACCCTCCCCTACCCCTCATATCGCACAGCAACCTAGACTTTACATTATCCAAATCGAATTCATCATTACTTGCTGATGTCTTCTATATCATATTTTCCACACAACTCTTATTTTAGGATATGGCACCTACTTCCTATTATCCCAGACAGAAACTTGTATATAATCTCAAAGTCCTCCTTTTTGTTTAATCCATGTGTCATTTCAATGGCTTTCTGTCAATTAATTCTTCTGAATTTCCCATCAGTATGTCAGTTCCTTTAATGCCATGGTCTCATTGTGGCTCATCTTGTCTCTTGTGAGCATTGTTGCACTATTTACTCTTATAATTCTATTTGCCATTAGATGTTTTCTTCTCCACTTCCCTCCATCCTGCTCCCAGATGTGCTGGGCTATCACATGTACTTGTTTATATTATGCTCTTGCTCAAATATGGCCCCTAAGATCCTCAGGAGTATCCTAACATCATTTGCTGTACCTTCACACATGTGCACATTCAGTGCTCACCATAACTTCTTACCTCTGCACCTGATACCCCAGATTCAACCAATTAATTATGTGTAAACACCTCATAACACACTTTATTTTCTTTGTTCCCCTGAGCCTTTGCATGTAAGAGTCTACTTGTCCAGAGATATTTCTACTCTTAATCTAAGAATTTTACTTGTATGTGGCTTCTAAACTGTCATCCTAAGTTTTGCCTCTTCTACAGATGTAATGTCTGTTTCTACACATAATACACAAACCTACCAAGATGAACAAGCACAAGAATCCTATAAAGTTGTGGGTTAATTGTCTACATTGCTTCCTCTCTATCCTTCCACTATGAAATATAATACAGTATTCTACAAGTTGTGTTATACTCAGTTGTACCATAGGAGTTGTATAACTCTCTGCACTGCAGGCTAAGAAGAAAAGCTTCTAATGCAGAGAGCCTGTTATTTGCCTCCAGGAAGGCAGCGATTTACTTGAAGAACTCATTTTCAAGAGTCATGTAGTTCTTATTTGACAAGTGATGACTAGTAGCTCATACTATGTGGGAGTCATCATCTTTGGAGCAGGATGACATAGTTAATAGGACTTTGTTGGTGGTGGTGGTATGGGGCTTGAACTCAGGGCCTGGGCTCTATCCCTGTACTTTTTTTGCTCAAGGCTAGCACTCTACCACTTTGAGCCACAGTGCCACATCCAGCTTTATGGTGGTTAATTGGAGATAAGAGTCTCATAGATTTTCTTTCCCTAGGCTGGCTTTGAACTCTGATTCTCAGATTTCAGCCTTCTGAATAGCTAGGATTACAGGCATGAGCCACGGGTGCCAAGCTAAATAGGACTTCTTTTAGGCTTCTAAATGAAGAGGTTTTCAATGCATTTCTAATATTCAATGAAAGTAGTCAGAAGCTGTATTTAACTTTTAAATAAATTAACAATGGAGAATCATGAATTCTCAGGAAGAACAGTTATTCCCTTTATCTTTTCTGGATGTTTGGATCTCAGCTGCTACCACAGGAAAACTCTTGCAATACATTTAGGGCAGGAATGATGGTTTAAGTAAATAAATTTAAGTGTGCTAGCAAAGCTCTCTTGATGAATCTTCAAGGATGCTGACATCAGTGAACATAGCCACATACCATCATGAAAGCTGGAACTGTCTACAAACATATGCTGTGTATGTCATCTTGCTGAGCCCAGATGACAGTAGCCTGAGCACCTCCAGAAAATTCAGGGAAAGGTTCTGGACCTCCTTCTATCTTGTAAGTCTTCTTTCTGGGCTTTCTAGATTGTTTCCATGTATATATGCACCTGTGGGTTGATCCCCGATTTCAAAACAACAATAGGATTGCTTCACATAGCCCTTCCCCAAGATCCATAACTCCCCACAGCCAAGTTACAGTGACAGAGTTTTGATAGGAAAATCATTGAGGCAAATATCTTGCCTTCAACATTAGCAGCCTTTTAGCCTTTTAAATCCTCATTTTTTCTTTTTCAGCCCCTAGATATATGTGTGTGTGTGTGTGTGTGTATTTTTTTTATTGTGAAAATACCATACAGAGGGGTTACAATTACATGAGCAAGGTAATGAGTACATTTCTTATCAAGCATTGTTGCTTCCTCCTTTGTTTCTCCTTCCCAACCCTTCCCATCTTCCCCATCCCCGCCCCCAGATATATTTTATACTGGGCATAAATCTTTATGCAGTTTTATGTGGCACACACTTACTTTAAAAACTAATCTGTCAGACAGGAGCCAGTGATTTACATCTATAATCCTAGCTACTCAGGAGCCTAAGATATGAGGATCATGGTTCAAAGACAGCCCATGCAGGAAAGTTAATGAGATTTTTATCTCTAATTAACAACCAGAAAACATCTGCTGCTGTGGTTCAAGTGGTAGAGTGCTCTCCTTGAGCTGAGGAGCTCAGGGACAGCATGTAGGCCCAGAATTCAAGCCCCACAACTGACAAAAATAAATAATTAGTTAGTTAGTTAATTAATTAAATAAAACTACCCTGTCAAGCCAGGAGCCAGTGGTTTATGTTTGTAATCCTAGCAACTCAGGAGTATGAGATCTGAGGATCATGGTTCAAAGCCAGCCCGGGCAGGAAAGTCCATAAGTACCTAACTCCAACTAGCCACCAGAAAACTGGAAGTGGCCCTATGGCTCAAAGTGATAGAGCAATAGCCTTGAGCAAAAGAATAAAAAATAAAAGCTTAGGGACCATGCCCAGGCCTTCAGTTCAAGCCCGGTGACTGACAAGAGAAACAAAACAAAACAAAACAAATCAACTCTGAGCATCATTGATTTAATGACTAAACTTTCCTTGTGGCTGTAAATGATGACCTTGGGTGTGACCAGTATTCACAGCAAGGCTGCAGTTGGATTGGTGTAAATTTCTCTTGGTTCCTTTAGTCAATACACCAATTAGTGATACATAAGTCACAAAACTGAAAATTGTAGCATAGCAACATTGATATTTTGCTTAGTTTGTTATCGGGTTAAAGTAAACATCTGACAATATCTACCTGAACAATTTCTGTGCATACAAAAGCAGAATATATTTCCCAAAGGTATATACCACACACACACACACACACACACACACACACACATGCGAACACACACAAACACACGTACACACTCATTGTTTTTCATAGTTCCAATAATGACAATTACACAGAAGTTTGGTTCATCTTCAACACTTACCTTGTAATTGTGACCAAGTATTTGATGGGTTCTTTGGCATACCCACTGGGCATGCCAATTTGGTATTGTAAAAGTGGTGTACAGAGGGGTTACAGTTACATAAATCAGCACATTTCTTTTTGAACAATGTCACCCCTTCCTTCACTTTCTCCCAGTTTTTTTCCTCTTTTCCCCATGAATTGTATAGTGCATTTTCAACATAGTGTGTAGCGGTTATCACTGCTTCATTTGTCCAACCTGTGTCCTACTACTTCTGTGCTGCGCCTTACCCTCCCTCAAACAGATAAACCTACAAACAAGACAAAAGGTACAGAAAACAAAAATAGCAACAAAGGAGAAAACAAAAAAACAAAACAAGCATACTGTTTCCATTTCTTGGAGTTCATTTTGATAAGTATAATTTTGTGTGATTATATTGGGCAATGACTTTTACAAAGCCTTCTTTCATCACAAGAACACCAGATCAGACATATAGAAAGATAGAATGTGAGGTCCTCCAACCAGTTCTGGAAGTCTGGTTTGAAAGCATTAGGTGCATGACTGGACAGTAAGTTTTCACTTCATGAGTGGGTAATGTTTGGGCATATTTTTCTTTTAGGTTTAGGGTAAAGGTTAATCACATAATCTAGGAAGTGTTCAGGAATATGGCTTTATGAAATTTCAAAGTTGTGGATAATATCAAAAACTAACCTCTTGCAGGATGAAAAGAACAAGAAATCTGAGAATTCTTTCAAGTCTAAGAAACGGTATTGTGATATTAATAACTTGGACAAAATACATTTTTTATTAAGTCCTACTTCTAAGATTTCAGTGTGCTCTAAACCTACATCTTATAACTCTGCTATGTTTTATTGCCAAAAGTAACTACATATTGATATTTCAGAAATGCTGCAGGGCCTTTATGTAACTAGTTGCTATTTTACTTCAAAAAATAAATAATGCTTCCTGTTTTTACTTTTACTTATCTGGAATAAATAGCTATTGACATCTGTTGAAGCCAGTATAAAGATTTATTTACCTGAGTGCAAATATTGACCAATAGGGAGCTTCGCTCAATGTTTATATTGAAGGACAATAAATTGTGATATTGACTAGGCTACGACATCAATATTTGCATTGTTGTAAACATTTTAAAAACTCTCCATGAAATATTTCTCAGGAATTTTCCTGTCATCAGTGTAGCTGAGCTAGAGCTGTTTGGGGAATAGCTTGGGCCTAGAGGAGAGTGGGTAATTTGAAACAACTATAAATTGTTCTGGTTTCTAAGTTTACACAGAAACGCATTTTTTATGGTGATGTATAATGCTGATCATTAGGAAATTTCAGATGACATCCCCAGTCATAACCCCCAAATAGAGAAGCTGTGCCAAATGCAACTCCTTGAACAGATATATGCGCCATGATCAACTCACATCTTCAGAGAAGCCCACGGTTTTTAAAATTATTATCTTTAAGTACTTGTACAAAGGAATTGCCATTCAATAGAGTGGTATATGAATATACCCCATCCTTTGCCTACCCACACTTTTCCTCACTCTTCTCAATTTTGTAGAATATATATTGGATTCTTCCTTTCAATGTTTTTTATTGTAAAAATAGCATACAGAGGGGTTACAGTTACATGAGTTCATTTCCTATCCAGCATTGTTACCTCCTCCATTTTCCCAAGGTAGTGAGTTCATTTCCTATCCAGCATTGTTACCTCCTCCATTTTCCCCCCTACCATCTCTTCCCTCCCCACATCCCCAACTCCTCCCTCCCCCCCCAAGTTCTAAAGTTCATTTTCAACATAGTGTCTTGTACATGTCATTGTTAGAATAGGTCAACCTGTATCCTTGTTTCAGCATTGTATTTTTTCCCTTCCCCTCCCCAAATTAGAAAAAAATGTATATACAAGATGCAGGACACTGACGACAAATACAGTAAAAACAGGGGTTATACTTTGGGGGAAGAACATACAAGAGAAACAAGAAAATTACATAGCACATTTTAGATAAGTTAAAAACAATAGCAAGAAAGAAAAAAACAAGTTGTGTCCCTATCTTGGGGTTCATTTCACTTAACATCATCTTATATGGTCATATGTACATAGCTTTTGACCTTTTCTGTTTGTCCTAAACTTATACTAGATATTGCAAATAAGAGAAACCATGGTACCTATGTTCCTTTGGTCCTGGCTTACTTCACTTAATATAATTTTTTCCAGGTCTTTCCATTTCCTAACAAATGGGGCAATGCCATTATTTCTGATGGAGGCATAGAATTCCATTGTATATATATTTTCTTGATCCATTCATCTACTGAGGGACATCTGGGTTGGTTCCATATTTTAGCTATGGTAAATAATGCTGCAATAAACATAATTGTGCTGGTGGCTTTAGTGTGGTCTTGTTTGTGATCATTTGGATAAATGCCCAAAAGTGGGATCGCTGGGTCATAGGGGAGCTCTATGTGGAGTCTTTTGAGGAACCTCCATACTACTTTCCAAAGTGGTTGAACAAGTTTACATTCCCACCAACTGCAGTAGGGTTCTCTTCTGTCCACATCCCCTCCAGCATCTGTTGTTATTAGAGTTCTTGATTATACCATTCTAAGTAGGGTAAGGTGGAATCTCAATGTTGTTTTGATTTGCATTTCTTTTATGGCTAGGGAGGTTGAGCATTTCTTCATTTTCTATTGGCCATTCTTATTTCCTCTTCAGAGAAATTTCTCTTTAAGTCCTTAGCCCACTTATTTATTGGGCAGTTGTTTTTTTGAGGATTCTTTTTTTTTGGGGGGGGGGAATCCGGTCGTGAGGCCTGAACTCTGGGCTTGGGCGCTGTCCCTCAGCTCTTCAGCTCAAGGCTAGCACTCTACCACTTGAGCCACAGTGCCACTTCTGGCTTTTTTTCTTTTTGCTTATGTGGTGCTGAGGAATCGAACCCAGGGCCTCAGGCATGCAAAGCAAGTGCTCTACCACTGAGCCACCTTCCCAGCCCTTTTTTGAGGATTCTTAACTTCATTAATTCTAACTTGTCTGAATGAAAATTTGAGACATTTAAACACAATTGGAGTTTATTATTTTCTTAAGATGTTAGTGGAAAAAATTGGAGTAGGAAGCTGATCATGTTAGCACTTGCCTATAATCAAAGCACTTGGGATGTTGAGGCAGGAAGACTGAAAGTTCAAAGCTAGCTGGGGCGTGATAGCAAGATCCTGTCTCACAAATGGGGGGAAAGTGTCCAAGGGATTTGCATGTAGCTCAGTGGTACTTTCCTAAAATGTGCACAGTCCTGGATTCTGTTAAGCACCCCCAAAACTAGGATTGGCAAAATGATAAATTGAATGTTTAACACTCTTAAAACAGAATATAATCTAAATTCACACAAAATCTTTTGAGTACCTATGTGTAAGCAATGTGTTCATTTTTATTTTGTCAAGTTCAAACATCACCTAGAATGTGTTATTATAACTGAGCTTTTGAATAGGTATGAAGTTGAGGACTTTATCAGTACGTGTTTATTTAATATGATGGACTGTGAATAAATAAAAGAAAAATAAATTCTATTTTGTAGTGTAGAAAATTCTTAATGACTGCTTGTAGTGTGTATGAGGTTACTGGGGTTTGAACATAGAGCCAGGATGTTCTCTCTCCCTTAGCTTTTTTGTTCAAGGCTTGTGTTCTACTACTTCTACTTGAACCACACCTTCACTTCTAGCTTTTTGCTAGATTGATTTGCTAGGTTGATTAGTAATAGGAGTGTTACAAAATTTTCTGCCCAGAGTTGGTTTTGAACTTCAATCCTCAGATCTTAGTCTCCTGAGTAACTAAGATTATAGGTATGAGCCACTAGTACCTAATAAACTAGTGATTTAAGATACCCAAGGATGGATGCATGCATGACTCATTTTTTGAAGACACACCTTTGATCTCCGGCATCCTAATCAGAGATTTAAACGCTTGTAGAGATGAGTAAAATACATACAATGCCTATTTAATGTTTGGGTATGAATTTGGAGGGAAAACTTTACATTCAAAAACATGTGCATCGAGGTTGTCTTTCCTAAAGGATAAAGTTTTTCAAGACGTAAAGAAATGGACGGAAGGAAGGAAGAAATTCGTTCACAATTACTAAATCCCTTCTCTAGTCTCCTTTTCAAACAGCCTGTTATAAGTCAGTCTCAGCCACTGACAGTGCCTTGAGTAAAAAGATGGAAGGAGAGGCCAAGATGGGCAAAGCTAAAATAAGCTTTTCCTGTAAAGCGAGAGCCTTCTGAGAAAGTAAGAATTTTACTGCCAATAATGATGGCTGTAAATGAAATATTCAGCTCTTGCTGAGTGGCAAGCCCCCATTCTGTCATTATCCCGTGGGGCTCATTATGATCATCTCCTCCCCTTCCCCTGTTCCTGATCCCTCTGTCCTTTGACTCCTCACTGGTGCAGATACTCAGTGAAGGAATAAAAGGCTGTCTGGCTTCTCAGCCAAGTGGATCAACACTATACCCCCAAAAGACTGATTTAACCTCTGGAGGCCACTTCTGTAAAGGAAATTAAAAAAAAAAAAAAAAAAAGAATAGCAATGAAATGTCTATCACATAGTAGGTCTTCAAATGGAGATTCTCCTCTCGGCTTTTTGTGCAGAAAAGCAGATATACTAGTACATTAGTTATTATACTGTCACAATGAAGTACCATGATTATTTAATAGCTTCTTCAACAGAAGTGTATTTCTCGTTTTGGCATTTGTGGGGCTTGAATTTAGGGCTTAGCTGCTGTCCCTGAGCTCTTTTGCTCAAGGCTAACACTTTACCATTTTTAAGCCATAGTTCCCCTTCCAGTTTCTGGGGGTTAATTAGAGATAAGAGACTTTCCCGCCCAGGCTGTCTTTGAACCACAATCCTCAGATTTCAGCCTCCTAAGTAACTAGGATTACAGCAACGAGTCACCAGTACTTGGCTAGAAGCGTATTTTTATTTTATTTTATTTTAGAATTTTGGGGGATAAAATACAAGCCAAAGATGTTGGTAAGATTAATTTTTGTGATCTCTTAAACCATCCACCTATGTCTCTACATGGTCCTCCCTCTGTGTGGATCTATGCTCTATTTTCTCCTTCTTATAAGGACATTAGCCACATTGCTTAGGGGCTATCTAATGGCCTCATTTTAACAGAACAACCTCGGGAAAATATTTCTAAGTACCTCACCTTAAGACAGTAGGGCTTCAGGCCTCCACATATGAAGGGAGTGGGGATGATGAAACTCAGTCTACAGCACTTGCAATCACTATTCCTGCTCCTGCCACAACTGTACCACAACTGCCAGAGACATGAGGCTGATGTTGTGATCAGAGCATCACTGAGGACACTGTGCCCATATGTCTTCTCAGCCACAGAGTGGCCAAAGTCTAGGCATGGAGGAACTAACTGGTCCCACCTGGGAGGCAATGTGGCAAAGAAAGGGATCTGTTCTTTGTTCTGGGGCTGCTGTCTTAGGACCAAAAATAGGAGCAGAACTATGAGCACAGGGTGAACTGATTATATTAGGTCTCTTCTCCAACTCACCTGAGTCTCTGGGTCTGTTCCCCACTTTCTCCCACCTGTTCTTGCTTTCTCAAGAACCATTGCAAATCCAGAGCTGGTGGCTGACACCGTAATTCTAGCTACTCAGGAGGCTGAGATTTGAGGATTGCAGTTCAAAGCCAGCCCAGGCAGAAAAGCCCCCCTGAGACTCTTATCTCCAATTAACCACCAGAAAACTAGAAGTGGCTATGTAGTTCAAAATGGTAGAGTGCTAGCTTTGAGCAAAAGAGCTGAGGGATAGCGCCCAGGCCCTGAGTTCAAGCCCCATGACTGACAAACACACACACACACACATACACACACACGAAGATCTATTGTAGTAGTGCTCCTTGGACCATCCAACACTGACAGCCATGTCCTCATTCTTCCAGCCTTTACTGTGACACTAGGTGAGAGTCACACCACACCTCCACCAGCTTCTTTCAACAGTATACTCACAAGAATATAGGAAGCTACTGCCTTAAACTCTCTCTTCCAGCACTCTCCGTTTCTCCCTCTGCCAATTTTTTTTTGAAAGAAATTGTTGTTAGAAACAATAGCAAGAAAGAAAAAATATCTTTGGGTTCATCTCACCTAACATCAACTTATCTGACCATTTCTGCTTGTCTCAGACATATACTAGTTATTGCAAATAAGGGAAACCATGGGACCTATGATTCTTTGGGCCTGGCTTACTTCACTTAATATAATTTTTTCCAAGTCTTTCCATTTCCTAACAAATGGGGCAATGTCATTCTTTCTGATGGAGGCATAGAATTTCATTGTGTATATGTACTACATTTTCTTGATCCATTCTTTGATGCTTTGTATGCCCCTCTCCCATGGTATAACCCCTGTTTTCACTGTATTTGATGTTGGTATACTTTGTGGAAGGGAAAGGAAAAAACAAATTGTTTAAATAGGTGGGCCCATTGCAACAATGAGATGCACAAGACGTTATGTCAAAAAAAGAACTTTACAACTTTGACCAGGGGATGGGAGGGGAAGATGGGAAGGGATGGGAAGGGTAAACGAAGGAGGAGGCAACAATGCTTGATAAGAAATGTACTCATTACCTTGCTCATGTAATTGTAACCCCTCTGTATGGTATTTTCACAATTAAAAAAAAAGGAATTGTATGTATCTTTAGGAATCAAGAATAGAAGGTTCTCTGATCCTGTTTTCCTAGCTGTCCCTCTTCTTGGCCTGGATCCCACCTGATACCTCCCTCTCATCAGCAAATGTGCTGCCCAGCTCCAATGCCACTCAGCTGGCTCTGTGGTGATGCCCTGGGCTTGCCATGAGACATGGTTCCAAACCAACTCGACCTCTGCTTCTCCTTGAGCCATATTTACAGCCATTCCCCTGACATCAAATTTGCTAAATAGGTTTAGTTCTTGGCACCAAAGGACATGGAAAAGATCATTCGTTTTTTACACTGCTCCCCCTTTCTCAGGGAAGAAATGAATCTTTCCTAGTTCTCCACTGGCCCTATTTATTGTGGGTCTCCAAGCTGTCTGCCTCTGTCCGAGCTTTGACAGATGAGTCTTGCCCCATTGGGGTCTTTACAATTCAAGGCACAGTCCACCTTTTCTTGTGTAGATGGTAATCTTGTTAATGTAGCCACTCTGACTTTTAACAGCTGCTTCACAAGACAAATGGAGCTGAGGGTGTCTTCAGAGGTAGGCAGAATCACAGGCACCTACATACTGAAGGTTTCTAACTAGAAAGAGGACCCATTCAGCCGAAAACTGGCCCAGGAGACTTGGCTGCTGCTGACTGTACCTTTTGACTTTCTAATTCCTTGGAAGTAATAATTTGTAAGAACTCCACAATAGAGAATATTTGATAGAATACTTCCACTTATTGAAAATATGTAAACTGATCTATAGGCATTGTAGTGCATACTGTTTTCTTCCAATTTTTAAGGAGACAACAAGAATTTACTCAAAATAACACAACAAGAAACTAAACTATCCTGGTCAGTGATACTATGGACCATTTGAGCCAGTAATGGAAGTTAACTACTCTGAATTTAGTCTCAAGAGAAGTGTTTGCAACTATTGGTAGTTCCTTTCAAACAAGTATTGTGGTCTAGTATTTTGAGCCTTCTCTCATCTCTCCTCCACTATACAAGAGCATTTCCATGACTGCATTTGAGGAAGCTCTGTACTCAGTAGTTCACACTGGGTACTATTGCTAAGAGATATTTAAATATACGTGAGGATGCTTCTGGGTGTCAGGATGACTGGTTCACTCTCTTGGTCTCCAGTAGAATGGGAACAGAAACACTGAACATCATCAATGTGTTGTGGCTGAGTCTCACACGGGGTTGAATCTACCTAACCATCAACCCTAGACTGTCTCCACTGAAAATTCCAGCTAGAGAGATCAGTCAGATTTAGAGAGCTCTGCTCTTGCTCCTGAGGGTTTGAGAGTCCATATCATTTTTTTTAACCTTTGGTCCTCTACCTAGCAATCCTTTTTTTAAGATGCTTTCTTCATTGATGTTATATTCTTATTCTTGAAGTGACTCCACCTTAGAAATTTCTTTTTCTGATCATAAATAGGGGCCTCTTTTATTCTATTTTTTCCATAGCATATGTTTATTCTTTAAAATAGTCTCTTGACTATTTGAGATGCCCCAGGCTATCAATGACAGAGAACGGGCTATCCCCCGCTCATCCATCATCCTCCTTGTCAGGTCTGTCTGCGAAGGGAAGGGATCTGTTAGGTGCAGGGCTGCAGGTTTTCTTCATGCACAGATAATGGTGAAATAATGAGGGTGGGATTCACAATTTGTGATTCTGGTCAGTGAAGTATGCAGGGACTTTCAAATGTTTGCCTTGTATAATGTAATGAATGAACAATGGAGGGAGCATGGAGTTCATGATCCTGATGTTTTATTCGGTGCATCTCCCCCTAACAGCCCTATGGCAGCCTTCTTTCCTCTCACACTAGGCACAGGTGTCAGGCTGCATATGCATGTTGCTGAGCCAGGAACCTTGGATAGTTGATTGTGGCAAGCCGTTTGAGGTAAAAGCACTGTGAATCCTTAGCTTATATGGAAAATACAAGGCTTTGAAAAAGAATCCAGGAGACTGAACAACCCACAAGGGATAGGGCTACAGAGAGTCAAGTGCAAATGAATTGGGGCTGCGCCTCCATGAATGCTTCCCAATATAGACTATCTGGAAGTGGATTTAAACTTGCTGAGTATCAGTGGCTGTGTGTAATTCTAGCTACTCAGGAGGCTAAGATCTGAGGAGCATGGTTCAAATGCAACCTGGGAAGGAAAGTCTGTGAGTCTATTATCTCTAATTATTCAGCAAAAAAACTGGAAGTGGGGGTGTGACTCAAGTGGTAGAGTGCTACTTTTAAGCAAAAATAGTTCAAGGATAGCTCCTTGGACCAACACGTGCACACACACACACACACACACACACACACACACACACACACACACACAAACACACACAGGGGCACATGTAAACACATGGAAAAATATATAATTGTCTTATGAGTTTAAAATCTGAGATCTGTATATGTGTCCAAAGACAGTTTATAGGTATATACACAGATATACATAAACAAAAAGAAAAAAGGCATGGTGGAACATGTTGGATGTATGCACATCTACTTAGTGGTATGTTGAGAAATAAATGGAGCTATTTATTTTAAGAAAACAGTATAATATTAAAGGAGGTATATATAGAGAGATTAAGAGAGAAAGAGAGAGTGAAAATGAGAGTAAGCAAGCAAGAGAGAGAGCAGGGAAGGAAGGAGAAAGGGGGGTAGAGGGAGAGAAAGAGACCCTGGAGATTGGAATGGTTAAAAATTAAAAATTAGGTCATTATTTTGTACACAGCACCCACAGTCGGTGTATCTCTGGGGATTGAAGCAGTTAATTTTATTAGCCAGTGTAGGGGCAGACAGCCTAATATGACACAAAACCACAAAATGGAAAATAGGATTTTCCTGGAATACAAACTCCAAGAGCCACAGAATCCAAGCTGGTAGAAGCTAACCCAAACTTCCCAAGCTCTTGGAAGGAACATGGAGTTTCTTAGATTAACTTAAAGGATTAAATAGATCCAAATAAGCCAGGGGAAAAAAACGCTTGAGGAAATCCAAGATTCTGACATATAAAATACAAATTTGTGTAGCTTCTCTGGTGTTCCATCCACCATGAGCTAGTGATATTTGGGGGCATGATTCAGGGCATATTTCAATGTGTACCTGGACTTGTATGCCCATCACACCAGAGTTGAGCACTAAGCAGAATGCAGAGTAAGTTTATTACCCAAAGTGTTCCTTTGCTGCCCTATAGAGTCAAGTTTTTTTCCCCTCTCTTAACTTCTGTTTCTGGTTGGATAATTTCTGTTATCTTCCAGTTCTCTGCCTCCCTTCTATGCCATCTCTCTTCTGCCTGTCTAGTTAATAACTAAAACCCAGTTGGGATTCTTTTCTACTCACTCTTGTTTGTGGCTTTTAACTCTCTGTGTAGAGTTTTGTTTTTCTATTTGTTTCCAAACATTCACTTTTATGTAACCAGGAAATAAGTTGAACTATCTAAGTTAAAATATGATAATTTGTGACATGGAGGTCATCTCAGCGCTAGTATTTGTCATACTATTGGCATTTAATGACGATGTTGATTCTAGTCTTGCTGAAGTCCTCTGGAATACATCCCCAGGTAAGATATTTTTAGGTACCACTTCATCTTGTTAGGTTCATGCCAGAAATACAGATTCTCCTGCTGACTATGACCCTTAAGATAAGCTCCAGTTTCCAAGTTGTCACCCAATGGTCATACTGGGGTCAGGGGGTTGGTTACAGGGGAGATGTGAACAGGAGTATGCCCAAGTGTGTGCCCTGATGTTTGAATCAGTTCCATACCTGTTCAAAAGTGAACTTGGGACTTTATATGCTGCTTTAGGAAATACTTTCTTGGACTCCTTTATTTATCTCTATGATTCCTCCTGCTCCTCAGCTGACATGGGTCCATATTGCACTTCTGTTCTTGGAAAACAACCATATTAATCCTCTCACCCTAACATCTGCAATTTTGAGGATACTAATGTCTCATGATTGCCTCTAACTCTAAGAAATGTGCTCAGAAGAAAACAAGGTAGGTAGTAAATAATCTTTTACAGCTTTTGACAATAAGGATGCCTTCATGTAGAAGGACTTTCTTTTCAAGTTTTAGGCATCTCTTTGGCCTCAATTGCTGTTACCATTACTCTTTCAGGAACGTGGCTTGTGGAGGAAGTTCACTTCTGAACTAGACCAAGGAGAAAGCAAAAGCAAATACATGATGCCTCCCCAACTTTTGTCATCTTGAAAAGTTTCCCTTTTTTCTGACCTTGCGATTTGAACTCTGGGCCTGAGGACTGTCCCTCAGCTTCTTTTGCTCAAGGCTAGCACTCTGCCACTTGAGCCGGAGAGCCACTTCTGACTAGTTTTTTGGAGATAAGAGTCTTATGGACTTTCCTACCCAGGCTGTCTTTGAAGTGTGATCCTCAGATCTCAGCCTCCTGAGTAGCAAGGATTACAGGTGTGAGTCATTTGCACCCGGCCTGAAAAGTTTCCCTTCACTTATTATCAGATCAAAAAGAAAATGTATTTTGCAGTTTGGTTCTTTGGGTATTTTGATATATTGCTTCAGGATTCCGGCTACTCTGAGCCCAAGCCCAGAAAGATAAGAAGAAACTTTAGAGATAAGTAATAGCCTTATTAGTATATGATCCATTCTTCAAAACTTCATCCCCTTCTTTCTTGACCTGCCTGCTACTGTCTGCTCTTCACAACCCTTGGATAATTTCTGTGTGTATTTTACCCAGTTATAATGAATAGGAGGGTTGCAAAAGTTGTGTTTCCTCCATTGTCACTGATACTGCAAGTCCTGCAGAGAATTTTCAACAAGTACAATTAAATGAACTAAGAGTTAGGTTGTTAATTATTAATATCAATCATGATGCACATGCAATTTTGCACACTTCCAGGAAGCAGATACCTCCCATAGCCCTTCCCTTGCTAAATCACAGGTCCAGGGAAAACCAGGTCCTTGGAGTGACAGGAGAGGCCACTCTAATTCCAGATATATATATATATATATATATATATATATATATATAAATGTGAGTGTGTGTGTGTAGGGAAACTAGGACCTAGGAGTGAGAGGAGAGGCTACTCCAATTCAGATGTAGTTATTTATTTATTTATTCATATAAATATATATGTGTGTGTATTACCAAGGATTTAATAAAGACAATATTCTCTATTTAAGGGCTCTGAATATATATTTGGATATCAAATTAATTGCTTTAATTATCCTTGCCTATAAAAACATAGACAAAGAGTTAATATTGACTTAGGAAACTAAATTTATGGAGGGCAGGGAATTTATCAACTTTACTTTTATTCATTATTAATTTACTCATTTATGAACTATATCACCAATGACCATATACCACAAATGCAGAAATATGATCTGCTTTTAATGGCATTCAGTTGTGAGAGGGAGAAAGAAAGAGAGAGAGAGGAGGAGAGGGGGAGAAAAAGAAAGAGATAACCACAGCATTCCAATATAACGCAGTAAGTACTAACAGAAAAGAAAGTACAAGTAAGTAGTTTGGATGTACAGTGAGTAGGTGCTGACTATTACTCCTGGAAGCCTAGGAAAGTTACGGAGGGATCACATAAGAGTTGAAACTTAAGCTGTGCCTTGAAGGATACAGAGGACAACAAAAGATGTATCCAGGTGATAGTAGGGGCCAAACCAGGGATAAAAGATAAGACAACCTTCATCATGATTTGCAAGCTATTTCCATCAGATCAAAAAACAAAGTATGAAAAAATATGAAGGAATAATAATACAGAACACAACAATACAGAAACAATACCAGCTTAAATCATGCTGCATGGGACATTCTTGCCAATATCAACTTAATGTACGTACGGGAAAAATCCAAAGAGATATCTGTTTCCAGCAGTTCCTTAAGACTATATAAGTTTAAATGGAAAAAGTGGGTTGGGGGGGACAGATTCAAGGTCTACTTTAAAGGTATAATTCTTCATTCTTGGAAAATGGACTTGATATTACAGGTGAAGATTATTGAGAATTGTTCCTAAAACTTTTGTTTGGTCAATGGAATTGATAGGGAGGGCTAATAGTAAGTAAGAAGAAAACTAAAAGAGAGGGATGTTTGAAGAGGAATATCAGGATTTCTGTGTTGAACAAATCAAAATCAGGTTACCTGTGAAGCATCCAACTGAATACATATATCAGCCATTATATCCGTGAGTATTAGTTTAGTGGAAGAGAAATAGAGAATTACAATTTAAAGTTACTGCCATATATCTGGATTTCAAAGCCACAAAATAAATGATAATGCCTGGGAAATGATGAACATTAACAGAAGGACTATATAGGACCTAGCTCTGAAGAATCTTAATATATAGAATTTAGACAAAAGTAGGAGAATCTAGCAAAGGAGATTTTGAAGTAATAACCACAGAAGCAGATAACAATTAGGGCATTTTTGAGGTTAAAATCCAAGAGGAGATCCTTTAAGGAAATCACTTGTCAACCTTGTAAACTGCTACTGAAAAATCTGAAAACTAAAATGTATGCAATCCACTTGGCAAGTTGGCGATCATTTGTTGACCTTGATGTGGATGGGCTCAGTGGAAAGGTGTGAACAGACATTAGATTGGACTGGTTGGAGTATGAACCTGGGGTGAAGAATCTGAGATAGTATAAGTAGACAATCATTTCCAGAAGCTTGTGGTGAAAAGAAACGGTGAAATACCAGGTTGGTGTCACACAGTAGTGTTGAGACAGAACATCTGTGGAGATGATCCAGTACAGAAAACCTGGTATCCAGATAGGAAAAACATGGAGGTGACTGGTAGACTGCCATCCTTGGAAAAGTAAGAAGGCAAGAAAGGATGAAAGTGGAAGGAATGTACAGAACTGCAGAAAAAACTGTCTTTTTAACAGCAGGATGGACCACGAGTTCCTTACATAGTTAGTGTAACAGAGAAATAGAAGTGAAGGAATTGAAGGAGTTTTCTTGTTAGAGATTTCAATGATAAAAACGTCTAGGGTTTACCAAAAGAGATGGAAACCAGTACCTTACATCTATAACCCTAGCTATTCAGAAGGCTGAGATGCGAAGATCACAGTCTAATGGCAGCCCAGGCAGGAAAGTATGTAACATTCTTATCTCCAGTTGACCATCAAAAAGCCAGAAGTAGAGCTATGGCTCAAACGATAGACTGTCAGCCTGAGCAAAAAAGCTAGGGGACATCACCCAGGCCCTGAGCTCAAGCTTTAGTACTGGCGCACGTGTGCGCGCACACACACACACTCACAAACACACACACACACACACAACACAACACATGCTAAACACAGAAAACAACAACAGCAGCAACAAAACAATGTGAAGGTAAAAATATGATTTAAAAATGTTGTATCTGTGGATTTGAGGTCATGCGATGACAGTAAGTGTTTTGGAAAGACCAGGGTATCATGGTTGGAAGTGAGAGACTCAGATTCATGATTGTAGATGTAGTAGTTTCTGGCAAGGCCTGGCCATAAATGTGAAGGAAGTCACTGAAGAAAGTGGTGGGAAAAGTCATGAAGATAAGGAGATGCAGGAACCAGATGTTTGATTGATGATGTTTCCAAACAATGATTTCACTAAGAATAACAGTAAGGCAGGAACCAGGGCAATCTTAGAACTGGGCAGCCAGTTAGTAAACTACAAAAATGTGGTGAAGAGGGACCTGTTTCAAATTAGAAAGATATGGACACAACACAATAGCATTTAAAATAGATGGAGTCTACAAACAGTGAAAAATGTTGTATTATCTTTAAAAATCATGAGGGTCTGCTTAACAGGTCTTCTAGGACTTTTCTACACTCAGATCAGTTTGACAGTGTGGGTCAGGGATCTTCCAGGAATTGGAGAACATAAAGAAGCAGGAGTCAGAGAACTACAGTTCATGCCCACATTCACCTTGCTGCCCTTTTTGGTATGATCTGCAAGCTAGGCATTGTTTTTCCATTTTTGGATAGGTGACTATCAATCAGGAGAAGAGTAAAATCAACCTACAGGTTTGGCATCTCTAGATTCAACCATCTATGATGTAAAATATTTATAAAATAAAATTATCTGTACAAATCATCGTATAGACTATATTTTCTTGACATTCTCCAAATAATATAGTGCATATTATGACAATCATAAATATTTAGTGTATGAGCCCTATAATTAATCTAAAAATAATTTAAGAAGTAGGTGAATAAGGAAGAGTAATAAAGTGTATGAGTTGAATCAAAGCACAGTATATACTTGTATGGATATAAAACAATGAAAACCCTTTGTTCCACTAATGTAGCTATTCAGAAACAAAATGTACATGAGAACCTGCCTAGTCTGTATGTAAATACCATGCTATTTTTATAAGATACATGAGAATCTATTATGATTTTATCCTCAGGAGGTCCTAGAACTGAATCTTCAATGGTAATAAGGGTCTGTTGAGCCATTTCATACTAGAGTTACATGCAAATGAAATTTCACTGTACACAAAACTTTACTGAAATATAGCCACATTCTTTCTTTATTTTCTATACCTAGTTAGGTAGTATATTGAAAATATTCCGTAGTTACTATAGAGCTACATGGATCTACAAAGTCGAAAATAGTTTGCTGACTCTATTCAAAAGATTGGCTCACTTGGAGAAACACATTCAATCCAGTGCTAGAATCTTCAGAGCATTGTAAGATGCTACAGTGATGTTCAGGCATGCCTTTCTAGGTGTTAAATTCGAGAGTGATTATGGCTAATTGCCATAATTGGCTATGGCTTTTGGCTTTCATGAGCACAGTCATGGGAGCAAGCTTCTGGTTTACCTAAACAACTTGAACCTTGCATTCAGTAACCATTCAACTTTAGCCACCCCTTGACTTTTACTTTTATCTGACACAGTTTTTGAAGCTCTTCCTGATTTCTGGACTGTCATTCTCTCTTCTCGCCTCTCTTTTCTTTTCCGCTCTTGGTTAAGAGTGACTGCTTTGGCTGACTCATGTCAGCTTGAGTCCACCTCTGCCCACTTCTCCACTGCACCATAGTGAGTGCCAGTCAAGTCTTAGATGTAGCGATTAATCTCCTGTGGCCAAAAGTTAGGATAGAAATAAATAAAACAGCAACAACAACAAAATGATCAGAATTTTTTTTTAAGTTGTTTGCTCACTCCGTGGGTGCTAATCAAGCAAAATCTTCCTTAATACCATCTCTTAGACTTATGGGAAATGCAGAGAGTTACTAAGTTTGAAAAAAACTATGAGGAATGAGCATTAATGCAAATTAAATGGAACAATTAAGAATGGGGAAAATGGAGAACCAACAACATAGTTGGTGGTAGGCTCAGCTCTTGGATCCTAAGAGGGAACAAAGGACAAGAAAGTCATGGAGTACATGCCTGAAAATCTGTATTTCTTTGGTTCCTGTACATGTCGAGCAAACATATTCTGGCAAGTGTGGGAGGTTCCCAATGTAGAACTGATCTTCCAGCATCTCATTGCCTTATTTGACCCAGTTTAGTATTTTCCAATTGGAAGCAGCTCCCATTTGACCCCTGCCCCCCCGCCCAAGGCAGCTTCTATTTCTTGCACAAAGCTACATTTTGTAATATGTGTGATCTGTGCATCCATGGCTAAGGCTATCCCTTGTTCTGTACGGTTCTATTTCATGTTGACAGAAGTACTTTTGTCCCAGCCTGTCCCAGGAAGGTGAACAGCCTAATTACATTCCCCACAATCATTCCCTTACTAATTACGGATAGGCAGAGCTGAATCACCAAGATGATTCTGCTCAGAAAAACATTCAATTGGATAGAAGACTGCTGATGACATAAGAAAGCTCTCTGAGACACTTGTGATTAGGACACATTGCATCCTACTCATCCAGGGGAAGCAAGGACATTGGCCACGAGAGTTTTTAACTAAGGATATTTGTGGAGCTAGCCAAACCTGCCTTTTTCTTATTCACTTCAGTTCTAGCCTGATGAACACTTTTAAAAAAAAACACTATTGAGAAATGGGGAGTAAAATTATTTAACCTCAGGAGACTTTGAGGTGTCTTTTTTCATGTGTCCAGACCTTAATTACACATACACACACACACATGCAAAAAAAGAAATTGAGAAATCTTAAAAGGTAAATACCTGCTGTTTTCTTAAAAAGTCAACAAAGAAGGTTCTAAATACTCTATTATGGCAGTTTTATCAGCTCTCAAAATCATAGTCAGCTCATTCTTGTTCATTCATTCAGTTTGCCCCTTTATAATCATTTGATGCCATCTGTGTGCTAACCACAGGTGTAAACATTGGATACATAGGAATAAATAAAAAGATTCACTTCTGTTTCTTTTAAAAATTTTTATTTTATTTTTATTTCTTTTTCTTTTTTGCTGGTCCTGGGGTTTGAACTCTGGCCCTGGGCACTGTCCCTGAGCTTCTTTTTGCTCAAGGCTAGTGCTCTACCATTTTGAGCTACATTGCTACTTCCAGCATTTTCTGAGTAGTTTATTGGGGAAAAGAGTCTCAAGACCTTTCCTGCTGGGGCTGGCTTCGAAGCGTGATCCTCGGATCTCAGCCTCCTGCATAGCTAGGATTACAGGTTTACAAATGTGAATCACCAGCTCCTGGCTTAAAAAAAATGTTATTGTAAAGGTGATGTACAGAGGGATTACAATTACATGAGCTGTTTTTGAAGGTAGAGTGGACAGCAATTCAGTGTGACTAATAAATCATTAGAAACAAAAAAAATGTAAATGCACAAAGAGCAGTTAGGTGAGCTTGAAGATCAAGACAAGATTCCCAGTGCCAGGCCATCTCCAATCCTCAAGCTTTCACTTGGGTTTTTCCATCAAGGCTGGCACTCTAGCCCTTGAGCCATACCTCCACATCTGGCTTTTTGCTGCTTAATTGGAGATAAATGTCTCTTGGATTCGCCTATACTAGCTAGCTTCAAACCTCATTCTTCAGATGTTAGACTCCTAACTAACTAGGATTACAGGCATGAACCACCAGTGCCTGACTTCAGATAATTCTGAAGACTGCAAACGTTTTAATGGGACAATGTTGGTTTTAAATTCCAGATGAGAGAGGAAAAGTTTCAGGGATACAGATAAATAAGCATCCCAGTGTTTTAAGGATTTTGCTTGTACATATAGAGTTTATGGGAAGGATAGATTTGGTACTGAAGGACGTCTAGTCAACTTGAGAGACCAGGAGTTTTGATGCAGCATGCTACCCAAGAGTAACAGAAAGTGGAGAGAGAGTTTAAGCAATGGTGAGACTGATTTTTATATTTGGCAATTATTTGGGTAATAATAAAATAACAAAAGTAGAGAAATGGAACACAAAGAAGAGGCTATTGTAATCATCCAGAATAGATCATAAGAGCTTGAATCAAGACAGGAACAGTGGTAAGGAAGAAAAAATACAATGGGAGGCTTAAAAGAGGGGGGATGTTAAAGAACAGATTTTGCTATTTGAAGTTGAAGAGTAAGGAGTAGACAGACATCAAATGTGATGCTTCATTTCATCTTAGGAGAATGGCAGGTTGGCAGCACCACCATCAGATGTCAGCAGGAACGGTGAGGAAAAGTCAAGTTTGAGAGCAGGAGAATGAATCTGGTATGTAGCATCTAAAGACCATACATAGGAGTTGCTCCAAGCTGTTATAGACCCAGGTCAGCAGCCCTTCCTGAGATGAGACTGTGGGAAATCAAGAGTGTAGGCTACCAATTTGGAACACAGGAACAGGATTTCAAAGTATAGTAGTGGACCTCATGAGATTTCATTTTTCTCTTATTAGTTACCTTCCAAGGGCCAATCATGTGTGCAATTCCTTTTGTATAATGTGCACATTTCACAAACTGTCTTGCATAGTTCTTACACCCAGCCTATGAGTAATAGAAGTATAACAGGGTTTCACAGTGGGGGAATGGAGATGTAACAGTTCACTCAAGGGTACTTAACTTTTAAGAGAAATAGCCAAATAGCCACAATCACTGTTAGGGAAACATGGTTGTCTTGGTTTCATTGTTGTTGTTGTTGTTGTTACTGTTTTAACTATTTTCTTTGTTTTTATTTTGTTTTCATGGTTTGGTTTGGTTTGGTAGTACTAGAGTTTGAACTCAGTCTCCTGAGCTTGCTCATCTGTAAATCTACCACTTAAATCACACCTCCTTTTTGCTGATTAATTGAAGATGGAGTCTTGTAGTATTTTGTGCCTGGAATATCCTAGAACCTTAATCTTCAAGCTCTCAGTCTCCCAAGGAGCTAGGATTACAGTTGTGAGCCACCATTCCCCGTCTTGCTTGTCTTGTGTTGAATACCTTGCTTTCTGTCCATGACCCAGATGTGCACGCATCCATCTATTTAGGATTTATGTGAATAAAAAGAATTATGAGTGGAATATTAGTCATATATCTCATAAAAGTAAATCAGAGCTTCTTTTCCATAAACTCTTCCTATTCAAAAAGTAGATTTCATGTGGTTGAGAATTCTCCCTGTGTACAATGGAACTAAGAGCAGAGAGGTATGTGATTGGCAACTGGTGGTCTGGCCACGCACATGTTTGAATGGTACAATTTGGCCCCTAAGTATTATTATCATTATTATTATCTTTAAGTGGTTGTACAACCAGGTTGCCATTTATCAGAGCAGATTATGAGTAGATTATGTCTTGATCAATGTCATTTCTGTCTTTCTTTCTATATTTCTATACCCCTCCTGCTTTTCTATGTATACTCCATGTGGTTTCTCCAGTCATTCTCTCATGCACATGGGTTGGTATGTGTTGCCCTCATCCAACTGGAAATACATGGGAGGTATTTCTGTCTTTTATAGATAAGACCTTGTAGGATCTTTTTTCCCCCTCCGAATCCTATTTCATGTATCCATTTGACCTTCTTAAGTATACATTTGACCTAATCCCAGCTTTTCTCTTCCGCCTTCCCAAGAGGTTTCTATGTCATGGAGCTTCTGCTTAGAATGGTCACCAATAAATGGGATTCTTCAGTACAGCTTATGTTGTATTTACTTCTGAAAATAGAAAAAGGAGACACATTTCCCTCCTCTCTGTGTACATAAAGGGCCGTGGCTCTTCAACCTGGGGTTCCATGGGCATGGAAAGAGTCTTTTCCCCTTGAAGTGAAACCACATTCCCAGATCTACACATATAGTCATCAAAAAGATGGTTTGAAAGTTTTATTCCCACACTCCACAAAATATTCAATGAAGCACACATACGTCTGTGATTTGGCACTCCAGTTACATTCTTCTCCCTCATGTTGGTCACACTGTTGAAGAGTTTCTTCCTCTTGTAGTGGTGAGGCATGATATAGGTTTGGTATTGAACCACCACTGAGCGTGTTCTAAAGGAATATAGCAAGGCATGCATTAATCTTGTATCCTAGACTGCAGTAAGATTTCTTTTTGGTAAGCTGTAGAATAGTTCCTTAGGGAACACACACACACACACACACACACACACACACACACACTTGAAGTTGCAGTTCTACAAATATCAGATAAAGAATAGCTTCTCTATACATTTTCTTCATAATGAAGTCATGGACTTCCCTGGGATCTGGTAGTCAGGGTAGGTACTGGACGTGGACTTCATCTGAGCACGTGCACCACCTGCACAGGGTAACATTCACCTTTGAGGAACATCTTAAGTAAATTGAGCATCTTCCTTAAATTACTGTGAGCACAATATTCAATTCCACACATCTCTTGGCACTCAAAACTAGCATCTATCTCTAGAGCATCCAAAGAAGGGGAAGTAAATGCCAGGAGTTGAGGTAATGTGACTCCACCGGATTCTATATTTATCTCCTATCAATGCCTTTCAGAGCAAATTGGCTGAGTTTACAAATCAAAAGCTGATTTATTTATTTATTTTATTTTAGCAGCCATCAGCTGCACAACTGCAAATATCCGAGTTCCAGACATCAAGCTGCGAACTCCAAATATCCAGCTGTGAGCTCTCTGACTTTCAGATCATCACTCATAATAGAAGGCCTGCATGCATAACTGAGCTGATGGCCCTCCTGTGAAGGACCCCAGCAGAAGATCACCCAGCCCCCCAGACCCAAATGCCCAATGAAAACTGAGCTTTGTCAATGGAAAAGGCATTGGCCTAGGAAATGCACAGGACCTGACTCTGTGAAGTACAATATATTGTCACCTAATTACATTGTAAACTGTAGCTTTTCTTTAAGAAGCTAGTACTTATTGCCAGAATATTTCCCAATCAAAAAGATTAAGGGAGTCTTCTTTCCTTTTTTCTTGTTAGCTATAAAACCTTATATTTATATATGCATATTCATGCTTATTCAAACATAAAATGCTTATATTCACTTCCAACTACCATATAAGTTTTGCTTAATGTTCACCAAGAACTAGGCTAAATGTTTGGTATCTATACTTATACAGATATATAGATATATATCTATCATCAGTTTATATAGTTTTATTTTTATTGTCATCAGTTTATCTTTATTGATTTATAGTTCTTGCTTTATGATGGAATCATGTTGATGGATTAATTTGGGGATTATCAATTTGAATTTCTATCTTAGACATGGTTTCTAGTGAACTCTGAACCCATTTTGAAAATGTGATCCTGTGTGCATGATGAGGTAAAAACCAAGTTTTGACAGGATGGAGAAATTCATCCATCTCCAATTCTTTTATTCTTTGGAGGCAGGGTCTCACTATGTAAATCCAGGGTGGTCTTGAAATTAATCCTCATGATTCAGTGCTGGGAAAAGATGCAGCCAACAGAAAAGGGTATTGTGTAAGAAATGAGGTATAAGAAATCCAAAGGAAATAGGAATCTGAGAGTAGCATGTGGAAAATGACTCACAGACATTGCTACATGCACATTCTATTATATTACATCCTGGCTCACAGAGAACCAACACTAACCTGTTTAAGGAAGACTCCACTTGCAGAGTGGAAGCCAGCTACTTGCTACAATTCAGCCTGCCTCATTTCTCAAAGACAGCCCCTTTGATTGATGGCAAAAGTAATCATCTCTTCAGCTGATACCTCAGTTTACAATAGGTGAAAGTAGATTTTCCAGAACATTGTATATGGAAAACTTTTTTAAAATCAGGACAGGATATTCTCCTTTTCTACCAGTCCAGCAGCTATTTTTATCTAAAGTAAAAGTAAGGACACATGTGTGTATGTGTGCACACATGCACAAACACACATGCATGAATATGTGTGCATGTATGAGTATGCATGTTTAGCACATGTTTGTGACCTTTTATCCTTAATTGTGAAGTTAGAAGCATTTCTTAAGTCCTAAGCAGTTCTTACTTGGGTTACACAATTATATTTGCTTTTTTAAGAAGAAATGATCCTGAGAAATTGTATTTCTTGTAAATCAAATACCATTTTAAGGGAAAGCAGTAGAAATTTCTAATTAAAGGATATATGATGAATCCTTTGTAAAGTTTATTATTATTACATTCTTTGCTACTAGCAAAGCAGAGATCTCATTATCTTTTCAGTCTTGAGTTGAGATTTCCTTGCTCCAAAGCTTATGAATAGTGAAAAGTACTTACACTTAGATCAGACTAGTAAAACTGATGGTCATGATATCTGCCATTTCTTGAGGGGGGGGGGTCCTATGTTCTAAGGACTGTACATGTATTTGCTCATTTGATGCTCACGGCAATCGTGTGAGATGGTGTGATGTTGTCAATTCATGCAGAATCAGGCACACAGAGAAGTGAGCTGTCAGCTAGCTCACTGCATGGGGAAAAGAGATGAGGTTGAAACTCATGACAGCATCACATATAGCCAAGAGAGTGGACTTGGAGTCTCTTTCATCTTAGTCATTTTGTTCTAGCCTCATGTCAGACCTCCAACGCTGCTACATGTAGCTAATTCAGAATTAATAGGACATTGCAGAAACACATGTTAACATTGCTAATTATATTTCTATTCTTGAGTTATCTCTAAATATCTGTACAAAGATATCTGTACAAATTCAACATATCAGTTTATGAGGACAATGCATCTTAATTGTTGTCACCCCTTCCATTGTTCTCCACCATCTTTCTTAATCCCACCCATCCCCCTAAGTTACCATTTTCATGTGCATTGAGTATTATGACTCCATTTGCCCACCCTTCTCTTCATTCATCTGTCACCCTCTGGTTGCCCCTCCTCTTGCCTGACAATACCTGTTCCAGATTCCCAGTGTTATTTTATTAAACTATAAGTTATTCAAAGAGTAATACCTTTCCCTCTGCATTTTTCTGATTCCCTACTCCTGCCCTTGAATGGTGCCCCCTCTTACAACACGTTTCAGCCTCCTGATATTCCTTCTGCTAAAGATTGAATTCATTGATTGAAGGAGTCACACCGTTGCAAACCTCTCCTGAAAATGACATCCTTTAAATGATTTGGTTTTGTTTATATGTATATGACTCTATAGATGCTATGTATATGTTTGTCATTTAGATCTTACTTCCATATAGGAGGGAAAATATGAGTCCTTTCTCTCTGAGACCTACTTAGCCTTTGGACCAGAGACATTTATAGTTTTAGTCTGTTGTAGCAGCTGTTTTTCTATGGGTGATGCAGCCCACATAACCCAACCTTGTCCAGCCCAGGTATGGTCTGGACTGATCTCATATTATAGCACTGCAGTAACCCTCTTCAGTCTGGCTTCTTATCTGCACCGAGAGACGTGAATTCTGCATCCCCACAATATTCTCCATTCCTAAAGCCTGTTGTACAAATGTCTCTAGTTTCTTATGCTCATTTCTTTCTTCATTACACCATAAAGCAGTCCCTCAGACTTCTGATGATTGGTGTTCAATCATTATGCCTCTACTTGTTGTTCTGCCTCTCATATCCCAGCATCTACCTTGCTCCATTCTAAACACTGAACAACACATACTCATCAGTTCCCATCAAGGCTCAGACAGCAACCAGTGTGATCTGATCTGGAGAATTCTATGCTACCCTGCTACAAACGAAAGAAAGTCAGAGACAGACACAGAGACTGAGCTTACTCAGTGGCTTCAATGCTGGTCTAGTCATGGGCTGGTATTTCTTAACACAATAGCTGAGTTAAATAATAAAAATGAAGCCGTTTCTTTTTATTTGACTGCCCTCCTTGTTACTGTTTTATTTGGTGGGGGGACTTGAACTCTGGGCCTGGGCACTGTCCCTCAGCTCTTCAGCTCAAGATGAACACTTTACCACTTGAGCCACAGCACCACTTCCAGTTTTCTATCGTTTATTGCAAATAGGAGTCTCACAGATTTTCTTGCCCAGGCGGCTTTGAACCACAATCCTCAGATCTCAGCCTCCTGAGTAGCTAGGATTACAGGCATGAGCCACAGGTGCATTTTCTCTTGTATCTAAGTTTATCTCTTTTGGGAAGAGTAAGGGGGAGCAAAGAAACAGTGGGACAAAGGGTAAATTAATGCAGCAATGATATTCACTGGACACTATGTTGAAAATGAACTATACAACTTGTTGGGGAAAGGGATGGGAGGGAAAAAAACTGGGAGAAAATGAGGGAAGAGGTGACACTGTTCAGAAAGAAATGTACTCATTACCTCATTCATTTAACTATAACCCCTCTGAACATCACCTTTATAATAATTTTTTTTTAAAAAAAAAAGCTACTGGGTGCCAGTGGCTCACACCAGCTAACTACTCAGGAGGCTGAGATCTGAGGATCAAGGATCAGAGCCTACCTGGGCAGGAGAGTCCAAGAAAATCCATGAGAATCTAGTCTCCAATTAATTACTGAAAAGAAGCCAGAAATGGAACTATGGTTCAAGTAGTAGAGTTCTAGGCCTGAGCAATAAAAAAAGGTCACAGAGAGTAACCCAGGCCCTGAGTTCAAGTCCCAGGACCAACACACACACACACACACACACACACACACACACACACACACACACACACACAATTCTACCAACTTTCAGATTCTGGGATCTTAGATTCCATATTTTATTTTTCAATTTGTGAGGTCCATCGATTTGTATCTCAGCTAGTATATGTGCCATAAAAATATTAAGCAAAGAGACATCTGCATCCTCTCTAATAGCTACAGCTGTTCTACTGACATGTTTATTCTTGGGTATGATAAAAATGATCATTGGTGCTATTATTATTTTCAGTGATAAAAATTTTCGATGCCCAATCTATGCACTCAGAAACTTGGGTTTACTTCATCCTTTGCTCATAAACTGCTGACCTGAACACTGAGCAATAAGCAACTCCTGCAGGGTTTGGGGGCAGGTGTGATCACATGTACAGCTCATTTTACTGTTTTGCTTGTCACATTCCACTTAATGAAATAGCCTTGTGCTCCTGACAGGTTGACCGTAAAACAAATTTCCGTTAGATAAATCATATACTGATCTCTCATTGATCTATATTTTTAAATTAAAGATTCATTCCCCTGAGGACATAATTGGCCCCAAGACTAAATATAAACTATACTAAACATTCAGTAAATCTTTTTTTTTTTTTGTCGGTCGTGGGGATTGAACTCTGGGTTTGGGCGCTGTCTCACAGCTCTTCAGCTCAAGGCAAGCGCTCTACCACTTGAGCCATAGAACCACTTCCGGTTTTCTGTGGTTTATTGCAGATAAGAGTCTCACGGACTTTTCCTGCCCAGGCTGGCTTTGAACCGCGATCCTTCAATTTCAATCTCCTGAGTAGCTAGGATTACAGGCGTGAGCCACCAGCACCCAGCTCAGTAAATCTTTTTTTTTTTTTTTTTTTTTTTTTTAACACAAATTAAAAAAAAAAATCTTGCTGGGGATATAGATCAATGACAGAACACCTGCCTAGCATGCACAAGATCCTGGGTTCAATTCTTAACACAAGAAAATAAAAACATTTCCTACTAAGAAACTAATACAATGATATATTACATATATTTGCTAGGCCTGGGCTTGAACTCAGGGCCTGGGTGCTATCCCTGAACATTTTTGCCCAAAGCTAATGTGCTCTACCACATAATCCACAGCTCCACTTCAGACATTTTTGAAAGTTTATTGGAGGTAAGAGTTTTATGGACTTTCCTGTCTAGGGCTTATTTTGAGCCATAACTTTCACATCTCAGCCTCCTGAGTAGCCACCTGCCTGGCAGGAATGACTTTTTAAAGCCAGGAATTATGAATATTATGCTCAGGATAATTATCAGAAGTGACATGACCTTAAAAATGGAGCTGTAGCCAGGTGCCGGTGGCTCATGTCTTTAATCCTAGCTACTCAGGAGGCTGAGATCTGAGGATCGCGGTTCACAGCCAGCCCAGGCAGGAAAGTCCATGAGACTCTAATCTCCAATAAACCACTCAGAAAACTGGAAGTGGCACAGTGGCTCAAGTGGTAGAGCGCTAGCCTTGAGCTGAAGAGCTGAGGGACAACGTTCAGGCCCAGAGTTCAAGCCCCGTGACTGACAAAAAAAAAAAAAAATGGAGCTATATGAGAAACAGTGAGTAACACAGAGTACTTCACTTTGCAAAAGTGCATTTAACCTGTGTGGACTCAGTCTTTTAAGAGACCTTGATCGTGGTCTGACTCTCCTAAACTTTATTTCTCACATGTAACATAAGATAGTGAGCTAAATCACTAGACTCTAAACTTGACTACACATGATAATTTCCTGGTAAGATTAGAAAAATTCCTTATCACTAGAGATTCTGAGTAGATGACACATTTGTGTCATTCCTCCAGTAATCAAGACCTTAAGCAAGCAATAATGCAGTATGTTTACATACTGTGAACTCAGTATTAGAACCCTAATTGTTTCCTAATAATTATGCTCTTCAGTTTAGTACTTTTGTGATTTTTAAAGATAATATGTAGACAGGTGCCTCTGATTGTAATCTCAAATACTCTGGAGTCAGATCAGAGAACCAAGGTTCAAAGCCAGCTCAGGCAAGAAAGTCCATCAGACTCTTATCTCCCATTAACCACCAAAAAGCTAGAAGTGGAACTGTGGCTCAAGTGGAAGAGAAGCTTCCTTGAGCAAAGAACTTTAGGGACAGCATGCAAGGCCCCAAGTTCAAGCCCCAGTAATCACTCCCCCTCAAAAATAGAAAAAACAAATGAAAAAGTAGTTGCTAATTACTTGGTTAAGAAGAACGTCGCTTGGTAGGTGGTAATAATAACTTGTGAGATGGAATCATCATGATGAACAATTTGAAAACAGCAAAGCTTGATTAAGAGCGACGTCAGAATATCTGTGGCTACCATCACCACGCTTGCATTGATTAATACCTACAGAAAACCTACCACCTGCCTATCACTGTCCATCTCTTGTCAGTGACAACACAACCACAATCTCATAATATTACTCTGAGTTCTACAGGTAAAGGAATGCATGATGTGAGGAGGTAGGATAACTCAACATCCATGAAACAAGCTTGTCCGGTCTCCAACTTTGACTCTTTACAGTAGTGATCTGATGCCTTCTTCACAGCACGAATGCTAATGAACTTGGGGTGAAGCTTGGGGAGCCTTTGATGATAAGGGAATGGAGTCTGTGCTTGCCATTATTGAAAAAAAAGAAGAAGAGCTGCTTGTGGTGTCTGAAGAGGTGTGACATGAAGAAAGTGAAGGTGATATTTTAGGAAGATGAGTGTCATTTTCACCCAAGGATGTGTTTCCTTTTAAGAAGAAAAAAGTGGACTTATAAATGAGAAGCCATTGACTGTGAAGAGTTTCTTTTCATTGGGTTTTATGAAGTGGTTTACCTCTTCTCCACTGGTGTCTCTTAATAAGAATCCTGGAGCAATTTCAAAAGTATAATCAGTTCAGCTGTTTTTCCCTTTCCAATATTCTTTGTAAATTCTTCATACTGATGATAAGCTGTCGATCGGTTCATAGCAAGAGCACAAATACTGTGAAATGAAACCTGTCCTTGTTAACTCTAAAACATCATTTTTTAAGCTGGGCCCTGGTGACTCATGCCTGTATTTCTTGTAATTAAGGAGGCTGAGATGTGTGGATTGCAGTTCAAAGCCAACCAGAGAAGGAAAGTCTGTGACTCTTATCCCCAGGTAATCACCAAAAAGCCAGAAATGGAGCTGTGGCTCAAGTTTTACAGAGCCAGCCTTGAGTGAAAAAGCTGAGGGATGGTGTCCAGGACCTGAGTTCAAGCCTTAGTACCAGTGTTCACCACGCATACACACAAAGGTCCTTCAGATTTCAAATGAATGATGAATGATGTTTGCAAACATGTTTGTTTTAGGTGGCACTGAGAGGAAGTTATTTCTGAAGGTTCAAAGTTTACCTTTCTGTGTGTATACTGATTATATTTTGTAGGCTGATTATATTTATCTCTGCTTTATTCATGCTTTTAGTAGAAGAAAGCTGTGTGCCAAGAGATAGGCAGAAGTAACATTTACATCTAAAATCACAAAGCACTTTAATTTATACATATTACTCTTCCCATTCAATAACTAATTTAACCAGAATGGGATGAGCAATGAAGCCATTGTTGTTTATTTCTAATTATGTATTTGCTCTACGGTGTATGGTAGTAGGGTATATGGTAGTAGGGTGACAAGTGTAAATCATCATCTTCTTGTAGTGAAAAATCTGGTTCAACATGGAGCCATATGCCTCCCCCAACTCTTAAGTCATTGCACATCCTTCCTTGATGATCTCTTTGCAAGAATTAGATAAAATTCCATGCACATTCTTACACTGGTGTCCCTGAAAGAAACTTAGTTGAGTCCTTCGTTTGGTGTATGACTCTCACTGATATGTGCTTGAATTTTAACCTGTGACTATAGCTCCCAAGTTGTGCCTCCTTTTGAATGTCTCCATAGCAAGCTCATCACTGATGGTTCTCTAAAATTTTCTGTGTGGTCACAGAAGTGCATACTTGGAAGGTAGAATGACAAAATACATGGACTTCTATTGGAGAAGAACAACAGGCCAATAGAACCCCATGTCTTTTAGTTTCACTACTTTGGTGATATACCACACAGTCTATGGAGTCCTAAGGTCTTACCAATCACAGCTATGACACTGAAGCTCCATCCAGAAACAGCTGTCCAGAACTAATTTATTTCCTAATGCTGCAGCACTGTTAATTTATAAATTACACTAGTAATTCAAGCTATTATTAATTTCAGATGGTGTAGGGCAAGCCTAATTAAAATATGACACCAATTGCCTCACATATGTACCAAGGACTACCATTTAAAATTAATGGGAATATTAAGTGTGACACTGGTCTCTGAGATTCTTTGCACAGTAATTATACCATTCTAGCGTGGCAAGATCTGACAAATGTAGGTTTGGATTTGCAGCAAATAAACAACAGCAATATAAAAGGAATCACAAATTCTCATGTAAACCTCTGCCAACTTCTTCTACCCTTTCTTCAACCTAGAATGATATTTTGCTCAGGTAGTGCATAAGAAACCATATCCATATTAATGAAGTCTACTGAGATAGAAATTTTTTACAAGTTGGAGCTGTATATCTTGTGGGTTCCTGTTGATGCTCTTCCCCAAATTATAGATACTTTGGTCCTGTTTTCTACTTATTAGAGTATACCTTCTCCTTGTGCATTTAATCTCTTACTTGCTCGTTGTAATAGATAACTGTTTTTCTATCCTCTGGAGCCAATAGAGGAAGGAGATTTTCTACACTTATATGATATAGATTCTATATGTTGTAGAGATAGTGAAGAAATGCTCTGGTTGGCTAATTGCTGGATAATACCTACCATAAAAAGGTAGTAATGGGAAAGGGAAACAACAAGGAGGCAACAATGCTTTATAAGAAATGTACTCATTACCTTGCCCATGTAATTGTAACTCCTCTGTATGGTATTCTCACACAAAAAAAAGAATTATACAGAAAAAAAAGGTAGTAACAGAATGACAGGTAGTGACCATTCTCTATAAAACAGGGTTTTATTATTGTTATTCTTGCTATTGCTATTACTATATTATTTTACAAAAGTGATATTAACAAGGTCATGGAACTAATAGACAATCACTTATGTAGCACATATTTCATTCTTTCTGTTATATTAGTTTCTTATAGTCATCATTTTTATACTCTTGGTCAGAAGGAACATGGCATTTTGGTGGTGTTTGGTGACTTGAATGGAATTAGCCTTTGATTCTCTGTCTGGGACTGTCCATGTGAATGTAGTTTCAGTCCACCCTGACCTCCACCTTCCAGGAAAATTATAGGATGAAGAACTACATGAACAGGTGGCAATAGGTGTGATGTATTGTAAGTATTTTTGTTTGCCACTCTCAATAGTCATGTAAGGTATTGGGACTATTAATTACATTATGCCTGGGAAATATTCTCAGTTGCTAGAGACAGTCTCAGATTAAACTTGTTATCCCAGAACAATTAATGGTACCATTTTTTCCTTAACTGCATCCAAGGTTAAGATCTTATCCTAATTGTCCTTATTTAGCAAGTAAGAGAGGATAAGCCCAGAATGTAAGCCATTATTTTCATCCTCATGTTATATTATAATGCTTTGTTATATTATGTTTGCAAGGAAGTTAGGATCCAGTAGCTATGGGAGAGAAATTTGAAACCTGCCTTCCAGGCTTGAATATCTCAATTTTTCCATGACTTGTGTCCCATGGCTATACCTCAGGCATAGAATTCAGTCTATAGAAGGATCTTATGATTGATTGTCCATGCCCAATAAATTGAGTCTTGTGATTGTTAAATAATGGTATAAGATTTGTAGCCCATCTCTGACTTCCGATGCTGATGATGATGCTTCAACTGTGTTATTCCACTGTTGGTTTGTCTTTAGGATCTTGTAGCCAAGAGCATTAGCAGATCACAGTTTAGAAAATTGGTTTCTGCCTATCCAATTTTCTGTCTAATCTTAAAGCAAAGCTACATTTGTTTAGTGTTTCTAATGATATTGAGGGTGAGTGTGTGTGTGTGTATGTGTGTGTGTGTGTGTGTGTGTGTGTGTGTGTGTGTGTGTGTGTGGTCACTTCTGGTGTGGCATTTCCAACTGATTCCTGCTCAGGAATGCAGCCAGTATGAATATATATATATATATATATTTACAAGCCAGTGTAAATAGATCTTTGAAACCAGATTTAAGGGACTTACCTGAGATCCCAGACCTGTACTGCTTTGGTAAGATCAAATGCAAATGCCAAAACTATTAACCACTTATAGAAAACCAGTTCATCTTCTGAGCATTTTTCTTAGTTCAGTTAGGAGCACACACAGTGCAGCAGGTCCATGGTGACCCCAAGGAGAAGGGGGAATGGGCAAGAGAAATGGGGATGGAGAATCCGTAAAGTTCCTGAGAATGAATTTACAAGGGGCACAGTTCTCTTCAGAGATGTACATTGTATACTTTGCTTTCTGAATTTATGCCTTTGATATTCTCTTACAGCTGTTGGCTTTGTGAGTGAAGATGAATACTTGGAAATTCAGGGCATCACCCGGGAGCAGTCAGGGGACTATGAGTGCAGTGCCTCCAACGATGTGGCTGCCCCAGTGGTTCGGAGAGTAAAGGTCACCGTGAACTGTAAGTGGTCTCTCCAGCCCCCACCCTGCATGCCCCTGAGGAGCAAGCTGGTCAGCCGAGGAAGTGCTGACAAAACATAATGTAACATAATGTAACATCATTCTTTTGTACTCTGCTTTTCTTTTTTTTTGTTGTTATTTTTTGTTCCCTGTCAGTCTTGGGACTTGAATTTAGGGCCTGGGTGCTGTCCCTGAGCTTTTTCTGCCCAAGGTGATGACTCTACAACTTTGAACTCCAACTCCACTTCCAGTTTTCTGGTGTTACTTGGAGATAAGACTCTCACAGATTTTCCTGGCTTTGAACTGTGAGCCTCTGATCTCAGCCTCCTGAGTAGCTAAGATTACACACGTGAATCACAGGTGTTTAGCCTGTACTCTTCTAATCTAGGAGCAGCAAGTCTAAAGTCAAGTTTTTGATACTTTAAGGTGTCGCAGCATCACATTTTTTAAAGTATTTGAAAGCGGTGTATGTTGGTGCATGCCAACACTTGGAAGGATGAGGCAGAAGGAATCCAAGTTCATGGTCAGCTTAGATTACATAACAATATGCTAGCCTCAACCAAACAAACAAATAAACAAGTAGTTGAACACAATTTAATACCAGATGTAACTAGTGCAATATCAAAAATTTACTTAATATAATCAAAGGGTGGGATATCAATAAATGGTCTTCAATATATCACTTATGTAAATACATCATCAAATCCAAAGTTTTTCCATAATTTACTCATACAATGCATTGAGAGACTTATAATTCCAGACCAGATATCTCTATAGTGGGACAAAACCATGTGCTAGAGTGTATGAAGGAAGGACTAGAATGTTTATATATGGTATGTTCATCGCATCTCATCCTTTTGAAATTTGATACACATGGTGCATATAGGTAATTTTTATATACATACAGATAGGTAACTTACTGGTACTGCAGGGTTACTTCAAATTTTCAGTTTTACTAAGAGATATAGAAGCCCAAATGTTTGGTAGCCTCAGCCATGGTTCCTCATTTTCTTCTCCTTACCATGCAAACTCTAATACTGATCCTACTCAAATTTCCCATCTGTCTCTCACGTTGACTGAGTCTCCCCAAGCACATTCTGAAGGTTTCTTCTGCTGTTCACTTTTCAGGAATTCTTAGGATAGAACAGGACTTAAGTGTTAGGCCAGCAACCAGAAGCTTATCTTCTTTAAAATGTGGGCAAAATACGAGCTGGCAATGTATTTTACATAGCTAGAAACTTATTGCTTCGTTATTTTGGGTTCTATTCCAATTTGAACCTAATATGAAGCACGTTAAGAAGCAAGGAAATAGGTATAACAATGCTACCATATTTTTAATCTACTAAAATGTATATACCTGTCACAATTGGTAAAGGAATATAAAATTATTTACCTAAAGGGCTGGAGGTATGGATCAAGTGGTAGAGTACCTGCCTACCAAGCATGACACCCTAACTTCAAACCCTGTAACTGCCCCTGCCCCCAACAAATAAACTTTAAATGGAGCCAAGGCCGGTGGCTCACAGCTGTCATCCTAGCTATTCAGGAGGCTGAGATTTGAGGATCGAGGTTCAAAGCCAGCCCAGGGTAGGTAAGTCCGTGAGATTCTTATCTCCAATAAACCACTCAGAAAACTGGAAGTGGTGCAGCAGCTGAAGTGGTAGAGTGCTAGCTTTCACAGAAGAGCTGAGGACACTGCCTGGCCCAGAGTTCAAGCCCCACCACTGACCAAAAAAAAAAAAATGTAATGAAAGGAGTGACTCTGATTTATAACAATAATATAGAGAAAAAGGAAGCAAAGAAAATCAGTGGTAGAGCACTTGCCTTGAGCTGAAGAGCTAAGAGACAGAGCCCAGGTCCAGAGTTCAGGCCCCACGACTGGACCCTCCCCCCCCAAAAAAAAGAAAAAAAAAAGAAAATTATACTAAGGAAAGAGAGCAAGAGCTCAGGAAAATCAGCACATGAAATATATACCACCAGGATGTTGAGGTCACATCCGGAATTTGGCCTTGACTGCTGAAGCAAAGAGAGTAAATATCATTTGTTTTGAGATTTATGTTGTCCATAAAATAAAACCAAATTTAATTTTTAAGAAATATTGCTGCTCCTGGTGCTAAAATAGAAAATTATCTTTGGGGTCTCCACAAATGGAGCTTTTTGAGATGCACAGTTAAGACATTGTGGTAGGAATGCCTAAAATCAGCCAAACAGTAAGATTATTGTGGCTTTTTTTTTTTTTTTTTTTGATCATGGGGCTTGAACTCAGGGTCTAACACTCTACCACTTTGAGCCACAGCTCTACTTCTGGTTTTCTGGTAGTTAATTGGAGATGAGTTTCACAGACTTTCTTTTCCAAGCTGGCTCTGAACCTCAATCCTCAGGTCTTAGCCTCCTGAGTAGTTAGGGTTACAAAAGTGAGCCTATTGTGGCTATTTTTAAATACCTCCCAATTCACACTGTTGGAATGCCAACAGTGCTTTGGTGAAGACCTTACAAGAAACCACACCATGTAGGCTATAAGGTATATTAAACAGATAGGTTTTATTAGGTAGCCAATGAAGAGAACACCATGCCCTTCAAACAGGAAAAGAAGTTTATTTATCAAACTGCTGCCCCCACCATACATGGTGAAGAAGCATGGCTGAAAAGGAAGGAGGCGACCCACCCCTGGGCCAGGACTTATCTAGGCCAGAGAAAGGAAGAGGTGTGGCCTGATGGGGGAAAGGTGTGGCCACACTAGATCCATACAGGACCTCAGTGTCTGGGAACCTTTCTAAGGTCAGATGAGAGGCATGTGACCAGAGGTGGCCCAGGATGTGACCTAGCAGGAGGGGAAGGTGACTGCTTCCAGGTCTGCCAGTTACCTTGGTAACAGATCCTGAGTAAAATCTTAGCCAAGAGCGTCCTCGTGCAGACCTTACATAGGCCAATTTTGGTTTTGCTTGATGGAAGGGTATGTTGTATGTTTAAAATACTTAAAAGAATGATTGGTCTGTATATTCTTTAGGCATTTCCAATTAACAAAATTTCTATAACTGAGATTTTGGTTATATATTGGCATAAACCTCATGTGCAAAAACTCCACAAGGCTGATTAAAAGATTCTGTCAGACCATGGGATGTAGGCTAGATAGAATGGCATCCACTTATGTAAGTTAAAAAAATTAAACAGAGCCAGGGACTAATGGACCATGTCATCCTAGATAGTCAGGACTTTGAGATCTGAGGATCCTGGTTTGATGTCAACCCAGGCAGAAAAGTCTGTGAGACTGTTACCAATTTACCAGCAAAAATCCAGAAGTGAAAGTGTGGCTAAAGAATTAGAGTACCATGACACCTGGAGCAGAAATAGCACGTGTGTAAAGTCCTGAGTTCAAGCCCTAGTATTGGCACACCCATACCCACAGAGAGGGAGGGAGGGAGAGAGAGAGAGAGAGAGAGAGAGAGAGAAACAAAAAACCTGACATAGAAAATAAACCTGAATCGTTGGTCATTACACCTCAGTATAGAAAACAGAAGCTTCTCTTTAGAGTAACACTGAAAATGTTTTTACTCTCTAGCACAATTAGTAAAGCCATTTGACAGTGCAAGTAAACAGAAGCAGAGAGAAAGAAACAGAATCCATGAACGAGAAGACTTTTATTTTAAGACCCATATGTATCAGCCTCAGACCATCTTCTCTCTGCAGATCCACCCTACATTTCAGAAGCTAAGGGCACGGGTGTCCCTGTGGGACAGAAGGGGACACTGCAGTGTGAGGCCTCGGCTGTTCCCTCAGCAGAATTTCAGTGGTTCAAGGATGACAAAAGGTAAAGTCCTTTCTTCTCCATTGCTCTCTATACTCTACTCCAGAAGCAGAAATGTTTTCCAGGGTCTTGATTGCAGACCACAGTGTTGAAAATGGACTCCTGTCAAGTCCTCTTCTGAAGTTCAGACTGTAGGAGAAAATTATATGTAAACATATCCTTTAACAATAAACTTCATCTAGATTTCTAGCTCTCAGTGTATCTATTAGATAGATAGATAGATACATAGATAGATACATAGATAATTTTTATACTCTCAATAATTATATTAGGGGTTTAAATTCAACATGTTAGTTTATGAGTCCAATGCATCTTGATCAATGTCACAACTAGTATTGTTCTCTCCCATCTCTACTATCTTTACCCATCCTCTTAAGTTGCCTGATTCCATCTTCACATATGTTCATTGAATATTGTGACTGTATTCTTTTCCTCAGATTTGTGTGTGTGTGTGTGTGTGTGTGTGTGTGTGTGTGTGTGTGTGTGTATCACTCACATCTATCCATTATAGGGCATCTGGGCTATTTGTATCACTTGGCTATAGTGAATAGTGCATCAATGAACCTGGGTGTCCAAGTGTCTCCATTGTGTCAAAGCTCAGCTAGATTTTTAATGTTGCTATGCAGAATCATCATTCATCAACATACAAGCTTGATCAGGAACACATTTTCCAGGAAATCTAAACTCAAAATCAAGGCCCAAAGCAGCATTGTAAGATCTGTGAAGTTCGTATTTTGTTGGGGTTGTTGTTGTTTTTCTCAGCCAACAATAAAAATGTGTTCCGGCTGTAGTTTTTTTTTTAACACATTCCTAAGTGTAAGGAGTAGCTCCTATGTTAGCTGCTCCTAGCAGGTTCTCCCACTCTATTCCAAACACTATCAGTAGCTTTGTATGAGTCTCTGTGACCCCGCTGAGCCCTCTCTTTGTGCCCAGGTTGTTCTTTCTCTGTAGGAAAAAAATAAAGTCAGGACTGTCCCTTTCCTTTTCATTGTTGCAGCCATCATGGGGACATTTGTTGTGAGTCACTGAAGATGATCATGTGAAGGAGTTATCAAGTGGCATGTCAGCATAAGGGTCAGTGGCTCTGTACAGCCAGGCAACAAGGAAATTACTGTTATCAAAGAGCTATTTTAAGGTGGATGAACAACAAATAAATGTGCAGGCGCTGTCTGTGTTCAGAATATTTTCATAAAAATGGCAGTGGTATTGCTGGAGATACAAAGTGGAGAAGGAAGGAGGAGTTGAGACTGGGAAACGGAGGAGAGAATAAGACATAAAAAGTAACCTGACATGACCACTAGGGAAATTCCAGCCCGTTATGAGCAAATTGTTACCCATTCTACACGGACTGGCTTCAGTGCATTTTCCTTTTCTTCTGCTAACTGGTCACTTAAACATCAAAAGCAACTATAGGTTTGGAGTCAATGGTTAAATTTTGTTTAGAACTAAGTCACTTAGCCCTAAGTTCTGCTGTGTTCTCATAACCCTTTCCAGTGAAAAGAATTGTGCTAGTACTAGGGCTCCACTGTAGGGCCTTGAGTTTTCACTAAGATTTGCTTTTGCTCTTTTGGAGGTAAGAGTCTTGAGTCTTGCCTGGGTTGGCTTTGAAATGTGATCCTTACATGGCTAAGCTTATAGATATGAGCCACTGGCACCCGGCAGAATTTTAATTTCTAAGGACACATCTTCAGTCTCTAGCAAAGGGTGGTATATCCATCTTACCCATTGTATGGATGGAAGAGCAGAGGCAGCAAAGGAGAAAAGCAAAGGAGAAATAGAGCTGGCTTCTGTCCTTTTAACAACACAGAAATTTCTCTATTATCTCCCACCACTTTTCTTTTATACTAGACAGGGACAGAGACTTAAAGTTTCAGCAACAGAAAAACAAAAATTATGGAGCTGCAGGGATCTAGATCTAAAGGAAAATTAACCATTTGCATTCCTATTATCCTGATATATTTTATGGCAGGTGTAGGGAGTAGAAACAAACATAGGCCAAAAGCAAGAAATACTCATTACCTCATTCATGTAACTGTAACCCCTCTGTACAACATCTTTATAATAAAATAATTTTTAATAAAAAACTGAAACAGTAAACAAAAAAACATGTGGAGGAAAGTTGAGCAAAAATGCCCATTCTTGAAATAAAGGTAGAAATGTCCTCTTGGCACAGAAGCCATGGCCTTAGGAAGGGCTGTAATCTTTACCCACATTTCCCCAGGAGGGCAGAGGGGTTGGTACCCTGGCATTGGGTCTGAATCTGAATCACTTCATTTCCTCCTCTTTGATTTTTCTGTGATTGCTTCTCCCTTTCCATTGATGTTCATGTGTACTCACCAACACCGGGAGCTTGAACTCAGGGCCTGGGCAATGTCCCTTAGCGTTTTCATTTGAGGCTGATGCCACAGTTTAACCCCAGCTCCACTTCTGGCATTGTATGTATGGTGTGTATGGGAAGGTGATTAATTGGAGATGAAAGTCTGGGCTTTCCTGCCCAGGCTGGCTTCAAACCTCAATCCTCAGACCTCAGTTTTCTGAGTAGATAGTCTTACAGGCATGAGCCACTGGTGCCTGGCTTCCTTTCCATTGATATCACTCCACTTGCCATTGGCTACTCATATTGGTCCCATTCCTTTGCTCTCCATTGAATGGGATGTTCTCTTCTCCCACCTTGACAAGGACATCTCTGCCCCTCTATAGTCCTGGTCACAGCCAGTTGTATATCTACCACCTGGGTTTACCTGCCAAACTCTACTAGGTAGTTCCCAGGGGGTATAACACATCTGTGCCCGCCTAGGAATGACAGCTCTCACACCTCTCCTGCTTGTACTGAAATGAGAAGAATTCCAGGAACAGTCTTGGTGGTGGGGTCAAGAAGTTCCCTCAAAGGGTAGATAGATAGATTTGACTTTATACTAGTGCCACTCTGCTGTCTGTTCTGTGTACATTATCAGTCAAAGAGAGAGGAAGTGAAATTCTGTGTAGAGTAAGGGACACCCACCCAACAGGGACAGTAGCCACTGAAAAGTCTACAGCTTCATTAAGAAAGTGGAGCTTGGTGGCAATACAGGATGGAGGATGTGTGAATGCGTGAGAAGGGGACCATGCATCATCCCAGGAGCTGTGAAGTGTTGCAAAGTGCTGCTGGTCACCCTACACTATGTTTAGCTACAGATGTTTCAGAGCTGTCAGGCACGAACCTGCTTCAAGTAAGACGTCTCAAAAATCTAATTCACAGCTTCATTCTGATGTGAAGGCTTCCTCCCCATCCCAGGAACACTGTCCAAAGGGTAAATCAAATAGAACCCCATAACTAGATCCCAGGGGACTCTTGATGCTGACATGGTGACCTTGCCCTGTACAGCGCCCCCTAGAGTATCAGTAATCACTGGTCCACTGAAGGAGCTTCCACAATGCTTCCACAAGGGAAACACTGCAATGATGATGGTGGATGCATGCCAGTTCACTGCCCTGAGCTTTAGAGAGAAGAAAATCTGCATCATGAAAAACACATCAAGTCCCTTTAATCAACCTGCTGATTTCCTTGGAGACAAATGTTAGATGGAAACTCAAGTCAGAACCTGCCTCTCTCTTCTGTCCAAGGAGTGACTCTCAGTTTGAAAGGTGGATAACGTATTTCTATAATCTCTTGAATATAAGCATCCCAACAATGATGAAATAGCTGCCCTCTCTGCATACTATGACCCAGGACAAATAGTGAGGTTGCTGTTTTACAAGTACTGCAGGCACCCTGTCCCTTGTCCAGACACATGTACAATTACACTTCCATACAATGTCATACTAGAGTACGTAAACTTAGAGATCATGTTCATTGTCTTTAACGTATAATCATGACAGGACACAGGTGGCTTATCTCTCTAATCCTAGAAAGTCAGGAGGTTGAGATCTGAGGATCGAAGTTCAGAGCCAGCCTGAGCAGAAAAGTCCATCAACTTCTTAGCTCCAATTAATCACCAGAAGAACAGAAGTGGGATGTTTGGCTCAAATGGTGGAGCACTGGCCTTGAGTAAAACAGCTAAGTGACAGCACTCAGCCCTGAGTGCAAACTCTACTGTTCGCCCCCCACAAAAAAACAATCAAATTCCAGATCTGCCATACACACACACACACACACACACACACACACACACACACACACACACACACACACACACACACATCAGGTCCCTCTCTTCTTTGAAGATTGAAATTTTTCACTCAGTGATGATTGTCATCCTTCTCATCATCATCATCTTCATCATCATCATCATTATCATCATCATATCACCATCTTCATTATCACTCTCAGGAGCATCATAAATCAACACTTTTGAGCATCTACTGCATGGATGGTATTATTTGAAATGTCACACAACTGGAATGTAGTATTTGTTGTGATATGACTGACAGCTTTACAAAGCAGGGATAAAATGATGCACCTCCCTTCTGAGAATATAAATGTCAGTTTAGGAAGGTAAGGTATCTTTGACAGGACTGCCTCTAGATACACAGAGAGGGGGGGGGGGGGGAAGAGAGGGGAGAGAGGGTGAGAGAGAGAGGGAGAAGAGAGGGAGGGAGGTAGTGCCATGTCATCCAGTACAAATATATGGTAGCATTGAGTGAACCAGATGAGATCTGATGGATTAGCAATAAGATAATTAGTCCCACTGTCTGTGTCTTTTCAATGAGGGAAATTGACCATCTCCTTTTTTCTCTTTTTGTTTTGTTTCTTATTTGTCTCAGACTGATTGAAGGAAAGAAAGGCGTCAAAGTGGAAAACAGACCTTTCCTCTCAAAACTCATCTTTTTCAATGTCTCTGAACATGACTACGGGAACTACACTTGTGTGGCTTCCAACAAGTTGGGCCACACCAATGCCAGCATCACGCTATTTGGTGAGAATACGACTAAGCTCGGCTCCAAGAGAGACTGTGTCACAAAGAAGGGTGGCCAAAAGGGAGGGGCCCAGAGGAGAGGCTGGAAGGAGGAGTTATTATAAGTGAGTGAAGTAGTCAAGAAGAGAGAAAAAGAGAAAGATATACACAGAGACAGAAAGAAAGAGAAAATTCATGACGGTGTGAAAGCAGATATTAGGACTGGAAAAAGAAAAGTAAATATTCATTTCATTCTATAATTTAAAAAGTATCCTGACACTAGACAAGACAACTTTGGGATGATAAAAATTGACCTTTCCTCCCCCTCATTGGTGATGTCTCCTAAACTGATTTGGTAATTATAATTGGATGAAATATCAAAGAGCACCAACTATTCAATACTTTGTTCTCTGGCTTTGTGTAGCTTGTTCCTTTTCTGAAACTTCTTCCAGCCTTTGGGATATAAGAGAAATAGAATTGTATTCATAAAAGTAGCAGCTCAGAAGTGGGGGATCTTTCAAAATATTCATTTCAGTGGGAAAAAGAAACATAGTTTAGAAAACAAACATTTTCCCAATTTCCCATTTGTGTCAATGGATGTTATCTGGCTGGTTAAGACATCTGTCCATCCACACCACCATCTTGAAAGATGCCACATAGTCATTCATGGATTGCTTTCTTAAAAAAAATTATTGAGGAACTAGTATACATAAGGAATATTGTCTTCCTTTCTTTCATATATGGCAAATACACTGATGCCAGAAGCAAGCAACAAACTAGACCCCAGTGTGTGAGCCTCTCTGTCTTCAGTCAGGCAAGACTCCTTGAGTCTGGCAGCGACTTTAATCCTTAATGGACACAGATTCTCCCCACAGGCCACATGATCAATTTCTGGTTGCCTTTTGAGCAAATCCCTGCTTAGCACACCACACTCAGTGAGTCTGGAATTTTTCAGATCAGTTCACCCAATGGTAAGAAATGCTCTTAAAGGTGATGGGGAAGGAAAAGAAAGGAATTTAGCAGACAACAGATATGAACATAAATTCTTGTGATTGTAAGAGAATTCCCAGATAATCCTATAGCCTCAAGGGCTCTCTCTCCCCCTCCCCTGCCAAATACCCTTAGGTATCAGTTTATACTCCATCATTTCATCTCTCCTTCCAAACCACACCCTCCAGGCCTACAATTCAGTGCAGGAGATAAAGCCCAGCTTTATCTGAAAGGGCTGGGAAGGGGAAGCTGCCCTTGACCTTAGAGTCCACAGCGCAAAACAAGCAGGGCTATGATTAGAGTGATTGATTCTCTGGCATTTCCCACACAGGAATAGTTACAAGTACTCCTCTCATTTGTCAGGCCACTTTGGGTTTTGGCAGGTGTCTGTCTGCAAGCACAGAAGGCCAGATTTAGACAGGAATGGGCCCATCCTCCCTTACCTTGCAAATCTGAGGTGCTCCGAGACTTTCCCTTCAGCCTCAAACCATGTCCAATCTATGGCTACAGTGTGGGCCCCAGTGTTGTAAACTCTTCCTCCTGCTTTGATCTCTCTTCTCGGAGTTGGATGCATGAAATGGTTTTCCCATCAAGTTTATCACTACTGTCTAATTCCCTGGCCTCTTCTCCTTAAGTCATCTCAAAATGAGAATAGGGAGAAGCAGCCGACATTTTAAGAGTGAAATAGCTGGCATTTATGACAAAAAAAGCAGTGAAGCATGTGTCATAATATGCTCTTTTCAGCAGAACCACATGTGGCAATTACAACTGATTCCCCCTCCGTGCACCCGCTTTTATTGGTCGGAAAGCATTCACCCTGTGCATCCTTTGGGACATGCGTGCTTTCTGGAGTCCAAGGCTCTCTAAAAAGTGCATTGTAAAGTTTGGTACCTTTACAGGGGAGATTAGCAGGACCAGGTTAATGACAACATGGATGTCCTTTGGTATTGGAAGTCTCGGAGCTATAACATGATCATCTCTAGGGAGATTCAAGCTTGCAACATTTTTAAATGTTGTCAACTGGAAACCGGTTCCATTTTGTAGCCTCTGTTGTTAGAGGCCCATTACAAAAGCACTTGGATCCCTCCATGGAACCATTGGAACCCTATTAATGTTTTAAGTCCAGCATTTCCAACCCTTTAGCTAGAACTAAGTCTAGTTCTAGACATTATTGTCCTTCCTAAGCTTATTATTGAATATCACCATCCGCCTTGAGGTCTTTTGCCAAATATAAATTTACTTGGGAAATTTCATGTCATTTTTCACTAAAAGTCATCAGACAGTCTTGGGCAGGATTAACTTTATGTGAATATACATTAATAGACATTCATGATGAAGATCAGTCTCTGGTAACATTACAGAAAGATAGTTAAATCATTATTGTTTTGTCAGCTACTTGTACATGTACTTCATTGTCTTCCCATGAGGCAGTGAAAAATGAAAAATTCAGTGTAGAAAGTTCCCATGGTCAGTGGCTTAGTAGGATGGTCCTTCTAATCATAAACCAATAGGATTCTGGGATCACAGAGTTTTCCATGAACTTGAGACTTCATCTGTCATAGCCCTGAGACATGGTGGATCCAGGTGTATATTGCTCCTCTGATCATGAAATCATGTGAATCACAATCAATGATCACCATTGCCATGAAATCAGACATTCTTAAACTTAGTCTCCTGAAGTGTAACAAGGCAGATGAGGAGTTGAGGGCTAAATCTCACCTGGAAAGGGGCTTTGTTCCTTTGATACCACAACAGTGCCTCAGTTCAGCACAAATTCAACTAAGAGTGAATCCATCCACAATGGAAAACATACAGATTACTGGTTTGCTCCCTCCCTTCCCAGCCATCCTGTCTAAGTGCGTAACACAAGTCATTTCCCTGTTCCTCTCACTTCACTTTGTCCTGCCATGTTGGGTTTTTGTGTCTTCCTTTATTTATCCATGCCCCCAGAAATACTTGTAAATGGCAGTATACAAACTATATATGACAAATATATAGCAACTGTATATAATATATGTGTTTGTTCTCATTTTTCTCTCCTGTATGTCCCTCACCTGATTTAGAACTAAATGAGCCTACAAGCTCAACTTTGTTGCAAGGTCAGTATCCCTGCTTGCTTTTATGTTTTCTCTCCCCTCCCCTGGATCCCACAACTCCCTAATGTTCCCCCTCCCTTTCCCTGATGTGCATTATAGATTCAACTTGTGACTCAACTTAGGTTTCTGATCCCTTATTGTGAGCTAAAATGATGACACTAGGACAATAATAACACAAATGACTGAAGAGATGTTACAGACTAGGGTTAAGACACATCCTACGGTATAAAAGGACTTTCGGAAGTGAGTAAGCCAATTCTTACCGCTTAGTACTTTATTGTAAAAAAACAAAAAAAGGAATATTTGAAACACAGTAGTAGATTTTCAATTTTTGTCTATGTGTTTGCTTGTTTGGGTGTTGTGAGACAGTCTCACCATATATGTAGCCCAGGCCAAATTAGAGCATGACATTTTCCTATCTCAGCCTCCTGAGTGCTGTGATTACAGTCATGTAAACCTATACCCAGATCAGGTAGCGGTTTGAAACAGGCTGAGAGTTAGCTGAGGTGTGCTCATCTGATGAAAGAGTGCCATCCCACATCAAAGCTATTAACAAACTTAAGGATGAACGTAAACGAACATAGAACTGTTAGCCTGAGACAGGATAACAAGGCTGAGACAGAGCTAGGCCTACCTTACTGCCCTTTGTGTGAACTAATAACTTGGGTGGAAGGATGTCTCTGCCAACTTTCCATTCTGATCTGGATATGCCCAACCCTTTACCCTTCTATGTATAAAAAAAAGGGTCAGAGCAGAAGTTGTAGACACCTGGAAGGTTCTAGAGTTGGATGCATGCAGTCTGCAGGATAGTGGCTGGACTTGTCCATATGACTGGGATTTCTTTAGAGGAGATAGACTAAGTACCTGAACACATTTACCTTGTTCATCTATTTTTGTTTCCTTCTTACCTATGTTATATTACAGAAGAGCAGGGAGCCACCTGTTTTCCCAGGGAGTACTTCCAAATTATGCTCGTCTTTATCTCGTAAACACAAGGAAGATTCATGTGAATATGTGGCTTCCTTTACACTGACAGAGAACCTTCGACTTACAGAGAAGTTCAAAGCTATTTTCTCCCCAATATTGGGATGGAGTAGAAGGATTTCGATAAGAGCATTTTGTTCATCCTCAGCATTTTTTTTTGCCACCCTTGAAGTATTTCTCTGCTTCTCTTTTGCAAACACTACAGATTGCATGTCACCTTCCCATATTAATATTTGGAAGCACTGGACATACGCAATGATAAATAAGCACCCAGGGCTGTGTCGCCATCTCTTAAGAACCTTCCACACCGACAAGTGTGTGTATTGCCCATGCAGCCAGCTTTATAGCTCCCAAACTGCTTATTTCCCATCCAATGGTCCTTTGTCTTTTTTCCTCTATGCATTAAGTCAGGTTTGATGGTATCAGTAAGCTAGGAAAGGTTAGCTGATTAATGCCTGTGAGCTTCACAGTGACCATCAAACCAATTTATTAAAGAATGGAGAGCTAAAGTAGAATCTTGGTATCAGAGAGAAGCAACTATGGCTGAAAAGATGATCAGTTCTTTCTACAGAGGATTAAAAATAGTTAATTAGGCCAGTCATCAAGTCATCCAGAGTTAGCATTTCTATAGCAAGCATGTTTGCCAAACCATGCAAAGAAATATCCCCCTCTCTTTCTAGGAGAATAGAATAGTCATCCTGACTCGGTTCTCCTCTGCCTAGTAGAATTAAATTGCAGTCCCAGCTGACTGGATTGCATTCAGCTAGGAGTATTGTTTTTGCTTAAAAATAATGATCACTTCTTGATTCAGGAAAGACTTAACTGAGTTGAGACTTTGGATGTTGCATATGGGATTCTTTTACCCTTTTGTTTTCATTGCTTTTTATATTTTTCCCTCCCTATCCTTTCTTCCTCCCATTCACCTTCCTTTTTACCTTCTTTCCTTTCTTCCTCTCATCTTCTTTCCATCTGTCCTTCCTCCTTCCTGCCCTTTTCCCTTCATTTCTTCCTTTTTTCCTTCCTTCCTCTCTCCTTCCCTTCCCTTATTTTTCCTTCCATACATCTATCCTTCCTCCCTCCCTTCTTCCCTTCCTTCCTTCCTACTCTCCTTCCATACAAACATACATCCTTCCTCCTTCCCTGCCTTCCTCCTGCTTTCCCCCCCTTTTGTCTCTCCTCTTACTTTCTTTCTCCCTTCCCCCTTTCTTTTTATGATCCTCTCGTTAATTTTTTCTTTCTCCTGACCATCTTTTCTCTACTCTGTCTGGCTTATTGTTAATATATCACTAAGAGATCAGTTAAATTTCAGTCAAAGTCCTTCCTACTGAAGGAAAAATAGTCAAGTTTTTAAGATTTTTCTTTTCTTGTCAACCAAGATGTCACTCAAAGATTTGAGCTTCTGGCTACTACTGGCTTTGGGTGCTCACATAATGTTTGTTCTTCTGGAGGCTCTACCCAATGACAGCACGTCATCATGAGGGAGAGGATGATGTCAGGATACTCACATCTCTTTTCAATGCCAGAGCAAAGGGAAAGGATTGGCATGCAGCATGAAGGTTTAGAATGCATGGGAGGAACATCTTGCCTTCATTTGTCTGTCTTGTGTGATAAGTGAAAGCAATAAAACTCTCTGTTACTTGGAAGAGCTGAAACACTGCTACCTGGAAAAAGCCTAAGGATAAGTTTTAGCTAAAGTCATGAAAAAAGTGTCAAGTTGTTCTTTACCTTTGTGGATGCTTTCAAGTAGTTTGTTTTGGAGTCTGGGGAAAAGCTAGATAGGAACAATCAAGGTGCAGCTGTTTTCAGATTTTTGCGATATAGAAATTTCTTCTGGTACCTAGAAGCAGGAACTTGTGCCATTAACTTTTGCCTTTTTCTGAGAGTCTGAAATACAAATGGAACCCTGCTGCTGTCCTTATGAATGAACACTCTCATTGTTATAGGATCTTTCCCCCAGTAGCTTTACTTTCAGTTGCTTGTGGTTTGGGGACAAATGTTCTGAGAATGCCTCATTGCTTCAAGTCTCTCTCAAGACGTCCTTTCACTTTCCGGTTGCCTGATATGTGGGCAGAGGAAGACTCATGAATGAGCTCCTCCTTAACTTCTTGGCTGGTTCTGAGGATTCAGTTAACATTCTAAGGGACCTTGCCCACTACAACAAACTACATGGCACCATCACAACTGGCTTTTTTCTACCATCCTGGCTTTACATAATATCTTCCTTCAATGGCAAAACATCTGACCATTGATCACCTCTTATTATCTTTATATCCTTACAATGGTCTCTCCACATTGCTTGTGTCCACTCAAATCAAGAGGATATCATATTGTAAATGGCTTTAAAGAACAGATGTAGAGTTTGAATGTATAAGAATGTATGTATTCATTAGATTCTAGGTATACAGCAGAGTTGCATTTAGGATGCACTTTTATCTAAATTACCTTTCTGTAGGTGAAGAACTTACACACAGATCCCCATGATTCCACTTTAGTACAAAAAAAAAAAAAAAAAGCTTTAATGTCATTTCTCTGGTGAGCAACTGCAGAGGCCTTTGGCAAAATAGTAAAGTGCAAGGTAGATATCATCACAAACTCAAGTCAGACAAAACTCATGCCAGACAAGATATTTGCTATCTACAGAAAAGATGGAGCATCAGTGTTTTCCCCCCTAGCTCTTAAACCTATTGAAGTGGGCATTTTTCACAATCTAGTCAAAGGAAAGACTAACATATGGGCGTTTGTATTGGGTAAAAGGAAAAGGCAGAGAAAAGCTCATCAGTGTTTCTAAAATGGTAAGTCAAACTTACCATTTCAACCTGGCATATACTGGCATTCAAATGCCTGTGGTATAAATCCAGTTGTGGTAGCCAACTTAATACTTGGAGTCTTCAGACTTCAATGAATTCAAGGATAATCTGGTGACCACAGAAAGAAAGCTTTCTCTAAAAATGAGCATTTTCTTGATACTTTGTGCTCCGAAGGTCTAGGCCAACTTCTGTTAATGCTATGTAGATATTTAGCTTGGATTCAGTCTGTGGTCAACTCTATTATTCATACCCTAGCTTGGCCTCCAATTTATTGTAGCTGCCCTGGCTATTCACTATGAGTTCTACGCTTTGGTCAGGACAACCAGAGGCAGGCATGAGAGGCCTGGGGAACTCTTAGGCCAGGAGCTCATTCATTTCCTAAAATCATCTGACTGCAAAGCAAGTAATCTTGACTGCTTTCTACTTTAACAGTGGCTTGTTTTTAATTTCTTTTAGAAGTGAAAACTACAGCCATGACCCCTTGGAAAGGTTGGTATATTTATTTTTTCAGGTAGCTGCTGCCATGGTTGGGTTGGGGTGGGGTGCATAAAAGTCTTCATCTTCTTCCAAGAAGACTTCCTTTCCTAAACTATTTTTAGGAAACAACCCAGAGGGACCTTTCTCTCACCCACCTCTCTGCCTGACCTTGAACATCTCAAAGATTATTTAGATTAACCCAGCTTCTGAGGACATCACATCCTTCCTGGATAGCTTCTACTTGTGCAATGTCTAACTCATCTTTGCTAATGGCACTAATGAGCACCTGCCAGTGCCTAGAATAGCTTGGGCTCTGGGCTTCTCCTCACCAGGCCTGTCTCTCTTCTTACATACAGATGCTCTAATGCAATGATCATCTTAGACTTTGGGCTTGCATGTGCCCTTTGCTTCCCCCAACCCCCAGTCTCTTTCTCTCTCTAACTTGGAGTTGGAAGGGAAGCGATGGGTGGGAGGGGAAATGGAAGGAAGGGGGAGGTTCTTGGGTGAGTCACTTGACCAGGAATAAAATGAGTCTTATTTGAGGCTTTCATTCTTGCCAGATGTTTCCGATGGATAATTGACACTCATCACAGTTCTCTGAGACCCTAAATGTCCTGGTAATTAGTCTCTTTAAGCCTCCACAGCTCCCTAATGAGACAGAAGAAATAAAGGCATCCAATGAGGGTGAAGGACAGAGGCCTCATCTGGGTGGCTGTGTCACCAGGAAGATGGGTCACCCTGTCACTCTGGCTCTGAGAGGGACTTACTCTTGGCATACTGTGATGCATGCCTGCCTGGCCAAAGGACCCTTATCCCATAGTGTCTCCTGTATATCATTGATTGTTAGGGAGGTCAGCTGCGTGACTGTGATTGTGCCCAGATGTGGTGGGGCAAGGATGGGGGACCCTTTCCACTCTTCATAGTGATGCACGAGTTCATAAAGCAGCAGCTGTAAGCTAGAGAGAAATGTTTTGGAGAGAGAAGCCAAGGGAACCTGGGCAAGCCACTTGGGCACTTTGACATTCAGTTGCCACCCTCAGTTTCTCAGTGCCGTTGGGCTCTGTGATAGGTTCATTTCCCCAATTTCAGGCAATTCATCTGACTTCCTGGTCCTCATGGATTTGCTTCTGTGCAGATATTCACTCAGTGCCAGAAATTTCCTAACTTCTGTTGAATAGGGTTAGAGAGAGGAAGAAGGGGGTGTGGGAGAAGAAACAGGTAAAAGAGGAGGTAGGATTTTTTTTTCTGTTCTTATTTGTTTGGACGTTTTGTTCCTTCAAGGAGATTATTGAAGACCAGAACAGAAACTGGAACAGAGAATGAGAATGAGTTAGATGACAGTATGGGGGAAGGAAAGCGAATATGAGTAGAGGATGCTGGTTTGTGTGTCCTGTGCACAGAGCAAGACGCACCCAAGGATACGGGGCAGGAGGAGAACCTGAGGGATCCCAACAGCAGGCAGTTCACAAGATGTGATGCATGCTCTGCCAAGAAGGCAGGCACTTCTGTTACTGCTAGAGGGCTCTGATTCAGTGTGAAGAATTTGGAATTGTAGAAATATCACCCTGGGTTGTGCCTGACAAATAATACGCGGGGTAAGGCAACTAAGGACAACTTACCTTGTGAATGGGTAAGCTCTGTGAACGGGAAGATAAGACATCGCTGATTTATCGTCTCTGGGTGTGTATGTAGGGAAGGGGGTGGTGACTACCGCACCACTGTCTCTGCTCCTGCTTTATCTGTTCAGCTCTGCCCAGGCCAGGCTTTCTGGACATGCAGACAGATTGGGCAATGGGGAGAGGTAAGGGAGTCCGTGTGTGGGTAGAGGTGAAGACAGACTGTATTGTACCATGCACAGTGAGTACCAGCTTCCCCTGGGTCTCAGTAGGAGCAACAGAAGCTCCAGGAGCCTTTCCTAGACAGTGGTGCAAATAAGCAAGTCCATATACTCAGACAACTGTGGCTTTCTTCATGCTCTGGAAGGAGAGTTTTCTCACAGAGTGGTTAGGATCTGTGCCTACATACTCCCAGCGATACTCTCCAAACAGACCTACAAAGGCTCCTGAGGGGTATAGCGATATGACCAAGTAAGAGCCAAGAGCCACCAGGACATTGTGATATGCCACTGGGAGCCCTTTGCCAGCTCAGTTCTCCATTGCAACATGCCAAGTAGGGCCATTTGCCAACTCACAGTCACATTCTGAGCTGTAGAGTCCCAGACTGGAAACAAGGCATTCATCCCTTCTTTTTAGATAGCAATCCAGTCAACCCTTACTGGGCCATATACCTGGCTCATAGCTCTCCTTCTGGTTGGCCTTGAAAGGAGGGAATGGAGAAGAGAAAGAGGGCATATCAAATCACTCTTGGGTTTTTGGAGTTGGTTCTTCATATCTCTTAACATCAGGCCTTGTCTTGGCCGTGGCAGGAAGCTGGGGAGGAGAGGGAGATGTGAACTGGAATGGTATCAATAAAGTGTGATTCAAAGTTGAGTGTGGGCGTGCTCTGAAGAGAAGGAGCTATGGGGTGAGGGGATACAGCAAGAGAAGGATCTGTGTGTCCTCAGACCTCTGTCCTGCTAGGAACACAGGCACCACGTGTGCAGGATACATTGAGAACAGTTCTGGGCACTACACACAAGAGAGAATGGACTATGATCACTAACTTTGTGTGGGGAAGACACGGACTCAGAAATGAGTCCTGTGTCTTCAGTCTTCAACCTTAGGCACCAACAGGGTCTTGATGGGAAGACCTTGGAGCATCTCACAAGGGAAGGACTTCCTCAAAGGACAGAAGCAATCTGTCACTCTGGAGGGTGCTGGGGACTATTATGACTCCTTTGAGTTCAAGCAGAGTTTGGGGTGAGTGGAGTTCGGAGTGGTGAATTGTATAGAAACATAAAGATTAAATTGTACAAGATATAACCAATTATTGAACAATCCCAGGTGAAAAGCAGTTGAAGTGTAAATCCTCAGGACTTTCAAACATGCTCCTTTGTTACTTGTGTCTGTAAAGACTCCATCAGCTTTATGTTATGCACACAGTTCATTGTCCTGCAGGGCACAAAGCAGGACAGTATTCCCTGGGGTCTTGGGGTGGGACCAGGTGGTTTTGACCTTGAGAATCCTGTGAGACAGATACCAGGCAAACATGAGTTTGGATGGCTTATTGCAGTCAGACCTGGGGAGTGGTATTTACCCACTGCCCCAATACCAAAGATTTACCTCAAAGGGCTAAGTCCCAGGAATGGACAGGGTAATCCTATGTGGAATGAAGAAACACAGTTTGAGGTTTGATCTGATTTAACCAGAAGTGACTCCAATAATAAGCCTCCAACCAGGAAAACAGGCTCTCGCTCTGTTCCTTGTTCCCCTCCCCATGAAGACTTAAAATGTAACCACCAGCTTTAAGCACCTTCATTAAATTCAGTGCAACAGTAGCCAACAGGATAGGTTCAGTGGATAAAGTGTGCTATTGTTTTGATACCAAATCCATCTGGAAATCCAAACCTAGGTATGGTTCAGGATTCACCACTACATTTTTATAGCCATAAGGGCCGTTATAAGCTATGGCATTTAAGACCAGGGAAGCTTCTGTAATCTTGCAATTCTCCTACTTCCTGTGTTTAGCTCCATGTCAAAGAGCATCTGCAGGCTTTATGTCTTGTAGGACCATTTTTCTACCATGTCCCCTCCCCCACAGACTCACACCAAGGCAGGGTCTGCACATAGCCCATGTTTATCCCTAGATACAATCACTCTGCAGGTGGGCTCCATTTCCTTATTTAGTCTCCTGTGCACCCTATAAGGGCTGGTTTTGAGCCTTTCAAGTATATACATGAACCAGATCTGCTGTTACCTTGTCCAGATGAGGAAGAGGCCAAGTACTCCAGGTGGAACTAGCACCTGCCCTGAGATTCAGTGATTGGCAGGATGGCCTCTGTGTTTGACAGAGCAGCAGCAGCACCAGTAGCAGTTTGGAGATAGACCATAATGCCCCAACAAATCCTTCCCTGAACAACAGGCCGAGCAGTTGGAGGGTTCAGAGAATAGCCAAGGCAGACAGAGCTCAGAGGGAACAGAGGTTGAGGCAAACAACACAAGGGGCATGCTCTATTGAACTCTATTGAACTTTATTGAATAAATTCTTTCTTGAACTTGACCCTGAACCAGAGCCTGAGCATGTTAAATAATGGTCACCAGGACACTTGAACCTGAGCCTTCTGTTCTCTATTTGCAAGAGAGGTCTCTCCATGGGCCTAGCGCATATGCATGGAGCAGGAGAAAGGGCTGGAGCTGGGGCACCAGATGCTCTGCGTATGGATGTCTTGTCAGAGGCAAGTCTGATGTCACCACTCGAGGCCACTGGAGGATTCTTCAACCATTCCACAGCCAGCAGCTCACCATCCATGTGTTCTCTCCACAGGCCCTGGTGCAGTCAGCGAGGTTAGCAATGGGACATCACGGAGGGCAAGCTGTGTTTGGCTCCTCCCCCTTCTGGTCTTACACCTTCTCCTCAAATTTTGATGTGAGCGCCCCTTCCCCTTTGGGTAGAGCTGCCACCACCGCATCTCCAACACCGCAGCACGGCCACGCGACAGCAACAAGTCAGGATCAAATGAAATTTTGGAGAATCGCCGCTCATAAGAGAGAAATTTGAGGGAGGGGAACAAAGAATACTTTGGGGGAAGGAAAAAAAACCACAAAAGTTTAAAAAGGAAAAAAAAAAGGAAAATTGAAAATCGCCTTGCAGATATTTAGGTACCGCTGAGTTTTCTTTCTTTTCCCAAATGGGAAGAATGCATACCCGGCTTGGACCCACCCACAAGCTGCATTAAGTGACTTCTCTGTCACCAGGGTGGGCAAGGGCTCAGCCATTCTGCCCACTAAGTGCCCCCCACCCCGTGGACCACTCTGAAGTCACCATCCCAAATTCCATCCTTCCTAAGGATACAGACAAATGCAGAGTGAGACACGTGGTCCCAGATGCACTGCGGAGGGTCCTTTGGTAGACTGTCACCAGGGCAAATGTCATGAAATATACAAATAAAAATAAAAAAAAGAAAGAAAAAGGAAAAAAAAAGACAGCCTGACAGCCACAACAATCCCATAAACAAGAGTCACAAAAAGATATGGTTAAACTTTTCTCTTTTTTTTTTCATTTTATGACATGGACATCACAATGCTAAGGGATTCTGATTCATTATTAATTTTATTAATTATATATTCTCATATGAGTTGAGAACTTAGTGCAAAAATAAACAAGACAAAAACTAAAACAAAACACACACACACACACACAGGAGAGGGGTGAACAGACATGTTAAAACATGAAAAGAATAGTATACTTCTCAACTTGGTTTACAACTGGCGGATCATGTGCCGGGCATTAAATACCTGGTGAGGTCCTGGCAGACTCACCAACAAACAAACAAACAAAAGAAACCACTACACACCCAGTTTAGATACCACTACACCAGCGCGCCCGATTCCCCCTAATTCCGACATTTCACACAGGCAGTTCCATGCTATCCCCATACTCTTTAGAAAAGGGAAATTGATCTGCACTGTGTCTTGGGTTTGTTGGCTATGCTTCTTTTGAGGGCATATATTATACAGTATATATATATACATATATTTTTTTTGTTAGAGTTCTAGCCATTTTGTTTCTCAGCAGGGTCCTTTCTCAGACATTACTGCATGCTGTATATGGCGTTAGCTGTGTGTTGATCTTCTACAAGATGATAGAGTTTACTGGTAATTGTGTAATCAGCTCCTGCCTTTTTTATTTTCCTGGGTTCTTTACATTGTCAGAGACATTTATAAAAAGTGAAGAGAAGAAAAATAAAATAAGAACAACATCAACAATGAATAATCAGGCGCAGCATCTTTCCAGGTGTGGCTCTCTAAGGCAAAAGCCTTCTGGCTTCCCTTCTCCATCTCGCCTGGGGCATTAACAGACAGCAAGCAATCAAACCAACTAAAACCGCCAGTAACCACTTGCTTTAGCCCACTACGGGAATCCCTGATGCCTTTGTGACCACTGAAGAATTGAATCCTCTCGGTTGATTTTATTTAATTTTTCACCTTTGTGTGAGTGTGTATGAAAGAGAAGAAAAATGGAGTTTTTAGGTAAACCGGTTTTTTTTTGTCCTCCTCTCCAAGTCTGAGGAGCAGAGAGGCCTCGGGGAGGGGTCCTGGATGTATGTGATGAGGGAAAGTGGGATTGGGGTAGGGGAGGGAGGGGTTGTTCTCTGACTTGACATTAAAAAGTGTTCCATGTCCCTCTTCACCTGCTGTGTTACTCATTCTGCAGTGGGGGAGTGGTGTGGGGCGAGGGGCGGGGGGAGGGGATGACTGTCTGGGGTTTGATGATCAGAGACCAGGGAAGGGATCATAGACTTTATGGGGTGGGAAGAACTTTCTGTGGTCAGTGCTCTGAAGACACAGTCCCTGTCTTCTTCAAAGAAGCCCTGGAAGCGGATATCTGGGGGAGCTATCTGTGTATCTTCAGTGTCTCCAGAGGTCCTGGCTCCCAACACCTCATCTGTTCCTGGGGTGAAAGGTCAAACCCAGGCATGGCTTTTATATCTGGTGATTCCTGGTAGGAAGCTCAGTGTAAGTATCACTCCCCTCCCCCCCCACACAAAACGGAAGTTTCCTGATGTCTGGCATTTATTTTTTTACTCCTTTTAATTTAAATTTTATTGTAAAAGTGATGTTCAGAGGGGTTACAGTTACATGAGTATAGTAATGAGTACATTTCTCTTTGAACAGTGTTACCCTCTCCCGCATTTTCTCCTACTTCCTCCCTCCCCAGGAGTCCTCAAGTTGTAAAGTTCATTTCCAATGTAGTATCTAGTGAGTATCACTGATGACTTGATTCACTCTTTGTCCCACTGTTTCTGAAATAATCCCAAATTCCATCCACCAATATTCTGGTGACTGACTTCTAGTATGATTGTTACCTATCCCCAAATCTCACCTCTAGTCAAAAACTAAGAGGAAAGGTAGATAGCAATACAAAACAAGAGTTAAGTAATTCTAACCTGTACTGGTGCAGATTCACTTAGAGATAGAAATGAACCATTGGACTTTTGACTTTAGGAGCCAGACCCCTCTAAGATGAGGTAGAAGAATGGAGAAGAGTCTTGTCTTACCCTGGCACCACTAGCAAAACTGAGACATTCTATGCAATCTGCTGCCCCCCTGAATCTGCCTTACCACTTGGAAGGAAGGTATAGAATATCTTGCCTGGCCTCATGGATTTGGGTTGCTGTAGAATTATTCTTCCCCATGTTCTGGAAAGACTATAAAAGTGAGAACCTTTCAGTCTTTAATTCTGAAGTGTAGGATTTTTAATGTATTTATTTTTCTCTTGTGGCTGCTGCCCCTGTAGTCACTGCCTGGAGGATTCAGGTACAGATTAGAGCTCAGTGAAATAGAGTAGGAAAACCACAGGTGACTCCCATGATCCAACCTGGAGCCAGAACCCCCAATGGATACAATCCAAGACACCTATCCAAGGCATCCTCGGCCTCACTGAGACAAGAGGACATATTGTTTCAAATACACAACTACTAGATATTTACTAGTGTTTATTAGATGACCAGTAGTAGGTATCAGCATCCTCTATTACTCCTCATTGTGCTTAAAATCCCCTATAAACAGCCACTTGGAAAGGTGTGTTAGTGAGCGCCAACACTGAAAAAGTCATCAATGAGTATACAAGTATCAGCTCCACGGTCTTTGTGGCCCTTCTGCAATCTGGTGATGTAAGAACTACTCCTCCATGACTCATGAGTTCTACAGAGATTCTCTCTTCTGTTAAGACAAAAGCTTCCCTTAGCTTCTACTTAGCATGCCACAGGAGCCCCCAACAGCTAATAGCACTCTCAGGAGCCCACGATGAAGACTACTTCCTCCTGGCTCTACAACCCAATTTAGAGTTCAGTCAAGGAAGACGGGGCTTTATAGGAGGTTAAGGAGGTGATTACTAGGAACAAGGATTTATCAAGAGAGGGTTCACTGGGATAGGTAAAGAAAATCACTCAAAACAGAGCCTTTTGTTCTTGGTACTATCACAGGTGGAAGGTAATTATTGTGAGCTGTCTTGGGTTACAAGTATACCGGACTCCCTTGTGACTCAGAGGTAAGTAACTTACATATTTTAGGAACTCTACTCTTTCAATATTAAGATATGCCTGAAGGGAATGACCAATAGAATTGGCAGATTTCTACCCCGTGATAATCTCTTTGCAAAGAGGCTGGGGATGCATAGTCCCTATCCTCTCCTTACCAAACATTCCAGTAACTTCCCATTCATCTCACAGAGGAAAGCTATTCCTTTCCAGACACCAAAAGGTGCAGCACCTCTCCAGCTTCTGTAGCTAGACCTTTCCTCACTGGTGTTCTATACAATAGACCTAGATGCCAAACTTGACACTGAGAGTGTGTCCTTGCTTGTCTTCTCACCAGTGGGATATACCCAAGCTGAGGTTATGCTCAGAGCCAGCAACCCACTAATGTGGATGATGACCATGATAATGAATGACAGTTGTTGCCCTTCAAGCTGGAAGATAACTGAGCAAACAAATTGAAATCTGGTTGAGGTTTTACCCATTACATTGTATAGATCCATCTTTAGCTTATACTTCATGAACCATGAGTTTGAAGGGATTTCAGGAGCACTAATCAATCAGAAGAATCTACTGAGTAAACTTGCTTGTAAAAAATGTAAACAAGGTTGAGAATTCCAGTATCACAATAGCAAAATGTAAGCTACTTATCACTAAAGGAGAAATGGCAAAAAGGAAAGAGGTGGAAAACTAAAAGCCTCTGTCTTCTCCACTCAGAACTCAGTGTCACTCCTGGCCAAACATATCTGTGCCCACCAGTCATGTACTCTTCTTCATCAGATAAACAACTTAAATGAGATTAGTGCTATCTGAGAAAAAAGCTATTTCTTTATATATAAATAAACAAATGTAGTGTATTTATATGTATATACATATGTATATGTATGTATGTATGCATATCACACACATATACACACGTATATATGTACACATATATCACACATGTGTATACACATAATGTATATGCACACACAAACAGGTAGGTATTGGCAGATAGGTAGACAATAGGTAGATGACAGAGACAAGATTAAAAGAAAGGCAGACAGATAGATACTTACATACATACATAGATATATAGATAGATACATAGATATATAGACATATAGATCGATACATCCATAGATACATAGAAAGATTTCTAAACCAAATAGAACTAATTTTGCTCAGATCTTGCTCCTTGTGGTTTCACTATATATTAGTGTTTCTTTTGCTATCATATACTTGCCCAATCAAGTCAGTCTAAAGCATCAGTTCTTACTTACCTTTCTGTGTTCTAAACTCAAAGCACTGTTTCCCTAAGCATTCAACAGCTTCTACAAGTCAACAAATGCAAACTAACACCCTCATGATTTGTAAATAAAAATTCACAACTGCACAGGTCTGTCATAAAGTTCATGTCATGTCATCTGATCCACAGGACCATTTAGGAAAGCTTTCCTAATTCCTGAGCACAGATTAAGGTCATTTCTGCCTGTTTATGTTTGACATACTTGGTGCATTACCCTTTCTGATCTTAAACTGGTTTGCCATTAGTTTTTAATGTTGATTCAATTCCAGACTCTGTTTCCAAGTAGCTTGGATAATTTTCTTCTGGCATATAGTCAAAGGATACATTCATATTTTTTAAACCTAAATTATTTCTCTATAGTCTATTTGACTAAAAATTCTAAAGATTCTAAACACTTTGGAATTTCTGAATATTAGCACTATATTTTGGGTTTGCTAATCAGTAAAATTAGTGTCTAATCCAGATTCATTGCTAGCAGGTGGGCTTCTGGTCTTTGTCTTTCAGATGAAATTACTAATGTTCTATGTAACTTTAAAATTCAGTATTCAAAAGCCAGGTGTAGCAGTATACATCTGTAATTCCAGAAGCATAGTCAGGAAGCTGAGGCAGGATGATCACTGTGTCCTGGGCCAGCCTGAGCTACATAGCAAGACCTTGCTTCAAAGTGGTGGAAAAATCAATATTTAAGTGTTTTCAGGTATTATGATTGCTGCAAAAGAAAGGAAGATGGGAATCTGGAAAAGTCTATAACTCAAGCCTTTGATATTTAATGTTTCTGCCAAAGAAAAGATGTGGAATCACACCTGATTATACATCAGATGCATGAAGTAGCTCCTTACAGAGAAGTTATGTTATAGACTGCAGTTCTGAGAAAAGAGAAAACTGCTTACTGAGATACAGTAGCATTTTTTTTTCTGGAACAAGAAATGGCACTGGATCCAAGTTGCCCTTTGCATGACATAAGTAAGACAAGAAGAATACATTGTAAAGGTTGGAGATATAAAAAGTACTAGGATAAGGAAAATTCTAGGGGCTCCCACTGGGAGTGTGGGTGGATGCTTACTATAATTTCTTAATTGCTCAATTCTTTTTATTGTTTGTTGTATTTTTGAAAAAGAGTTTCACTGTATACCCTGAATTCACAATCCTCCTGCCTCAGCTCCCTGAATGCTAAAGTAGAGGTGTACACAACTTAATGGAAGGCTTTAATTATTTAATTCCTTAATGATATCCCCAATCTGCAGGAGAACATCCTGAGAGTTTCCTTTAGGAAACAGGAAATCGAGATGATAAAAGGGATTCTCCCCATAAGGTTTGCAGTGTTAATATTCCATCAGCCACAAAAATGTGTCCAGAAAAATGTGCACAGGTCACACTTGATATATTTATGTATTGGGGGCTCAATTCAAAGCTTCCTGAGTCCTCTTACTGTTTCATCTTACTTTAGAGTCTCTGAGCTTCATTTCAAACTCCTCTCTGGGGAGCCTGAGATGTCAGAGGCAGCAGGTGGAAAATGTGTGAGCCCAAGTACTTTCTCCCAAGTGTAGATGCTTGGACACCTTTTGGCTCTTGATTTATTTGCTTTTCCCTTAGGGTTGATCAGATGGAGCCAAGCCATGCTTTCCTAATCTGTGCAAGTCAAAGGATGACAGTATTTCCTGGAAAGAACGTATTAGCCATACAGCACACGTGGGCGAGGGGCCCTCATCTTCTCTCTCGAAAGCACCAGGAAGAAAGATAAAAAGGAAAAATATATTTTGTGTATTACTGATTCAACCTTACACAGTGTCATTCTCTCCACCCATGGTCATAGCTCTCATTCATATTCATTCACTCAGAAAGACAGAGGGGAAGTCAGACATGAAGCAGTGGTCACTGTCCATCAAATACAACACTCTTTCTCCTCGTGTTCGCCTGAAAATTTTAATAAGCAAGAGATAGGAAACTGAAATAATAAAGTAGAAAAGAAACCCAGCTACTCCAAAGTTGAGTCTGTGGTGTGAGGGGATGGCTAAGTGAACAAGAGAGAATATGAAGAAGTAAGCTTGAAGATTTATGCCTGCCCCTATACCACCTTAGGTTGTTGTGGGACTTGCAGACAGCTTTGTATCCTCTAGGCCTCAGTTTCCTGATTAATAAACTGAATGTGAGACATGTTGATCTAAAGAGGACTTCAGTGATCTGAAACCCTCTGGGCCCTCTGAATTCTTCCACTTATTTTCCTAAATAAAAGAAGGCCATGTTTGAAGTTAAAGCTACACTTTAGGTGGTGTTGGCTGTGAAGATGTATGAGAGGTGTCTCTTTACACCCAACTTGTCCTTTTGATGGCATGACATGAGGATTGAAAGGGCTCTGGCTCTCATACCTTTGGATATTAGGCTGCTCTTTGAGAATGTAAAGAAAAATAACTGCAAGCAGACAGAACAAAAAAATATCTATGACAAAAATAAATATCAACACCAGTAGAAATACATTCAACCCATGATATACTTTCTGGGAGTTCAAGCTCACCAGTGACTTTATTGCAAGAGCACTCCTGTGAAGTTTCACTCAGGGTTTTTCTCATCAGGTGCTTACACTTCTCAAACATACTCAGTAAAAATTTTGTCTAGTATACTTTAATTTTTGTGTAAATACACAGCAAGTAGGACATCCTTCACATTCATTTAGGGAGTGCCAAAGGCATGAGAATCTCAGCATTCGGAAACCAATCCTGAGAGATTCTGACTAAAATCACACACACCCAGTGTACCTCCAGCTCTTTTCCCTGCTGCCTGTCTCCTTTCAGTAAATCTTTCTATCTTTGACAATAACACCAGTTTCGATCAAGACAAACATATTTGAGTTTTATTTATAACGGTTAGTGACATTGATCCTTCTTGTCAGACAAACAGCTCATAGCTCTCATTGAGCCCAGGAAATCAAATCTCTGTTGGTTGTTTTGTTCCCCTATGTCTCATTGGCCCATGGAGGTCAGGCATTCGATTTATTATAATCTAATTTGACCTCACACTCCCACATGTTAGAATCCCAGAATGCAGGAGGGAGGCGCTTCATCCCTCACAATAGCATTGTTCTTCCTCTTGCTCTAGACATAGCTGACTGCTCCCCGCTCCAAGTGTGAAACATTTGGTCCCTATCTACTAAGCATTTCCTGGAGCCAACAGTAGCACAGAATGTATGTGAAAGGGTCAGGGAAACTATTCACCCCGTCCTAGTTCTGAACAAGGAAATCAATATTCCACAGTGTAATTCACTAGTCAGAAGTAATCACCCTCCATCACAACACTATGAAGGCAGTAAATTCATTTCAACGAGCTTGCTGCTACCCTGGCAGGCAGGACAACATTGCTGTTTTACAAACACTGCAGACTCCTTGGCCTTCCGATCATGTGTGCTTTCACTCACGTCCTTTGTCCAGCCACATATACAATCACGCTTCCATACACTGCCAAGTAGAAGCATCTATACTCCCATATCATCTTTCATTGTCTTTATATATAGCCATTGGTCAAATGAGATCCTTGGTGGTAGGCAGCCTGAGCTCTAGAACTCTGAGAAACAAATTGCATTCAGAACAGCAGAGCTGAGCCTTGAACCTGAACTACCAAGTAACATGAAGAGAGTCTGACTAAAGAATTAGGAGTGACATTGATCAAGATGTATTGCACTCACAAAGTGACATGGTGAATTGATGCCCCTGTGTATAACTTAAAGATAATAAAAATAAGAAAAAAAAGAACTCAAGAGGCTAGCTAACTCCCTTCTTGGGTAACATATTCTATCCATTTCTTTGTTTCTCTGTTCTTCAGTATTGTCTGTTTTTGCAGTAACAACCTCAGAGGCAAAATATCCAAAAAGAATACATTTTAAAAATGTATGGCTGTTTGATATCCCTTGTTCACAGTAGCAGTTGGAGAATAGTAGTATGACTTAGAAAAAAGAAAGAACTTGGTTGGATAACACAGGGAAATATATATTAGCTATACTTTGGGATAGATATACCTGGACAAGAACTAGAAATCAACTCACATATTTTGTGCATTTGCTTGGTTTTTGGTGACTGATAAACATCCCAGATTTCCTACATGAATTTAGCAGTTGAGAAATTTCTTGAGGAACTGGAAATGTGACATTACACTTACTCAGTAGCTAGTAAGTTTCTAGAAAAAGAGGTACAGATGTACACAAAATAGTTCAATACAGGTTCCCCCTCCCTCCCTCCTTCCGCCCTCGCTCTCTCTCTACACACACACACACACACACACACACACACACACACACACACACACACACACACACACACACTCCCTGCCCTGGGGTTTGAACTCCTGGCCTGGGTGTTGTCCCTGAGCTTTTGTAGTCAAGACTAGCACTCTACCACCTGTCTACCACTGGAGCCACTGCTCCACTTCTGTTTTTTTTTTTTTTTTTTTTTTTTTTGGTGTTTAAATGGAGATAAAAGTCTCATAGACTTTTCTTTCTGGGCTAGCTTCAAACTATGATCCTTAGATCTCGGCCTCCTGAATAGCTAGAATTATAGACATGACTCACCAGTGCCCAGCAAAAGTCACCTTATCAACACAAATCTCACATCAAGACTTTGAAGCATTCTTTGAAATACTGGGACTCCACCAAAAGTTTTTTTTTAAGGAATTCAATAGATTTTTTTTGTTGTTGCTGCTGACATTTGAGTCAATGTAAGGATTTTCTTCAGTCCAAATATTTTTCTGAATCATTTTTATCTTCCTTCTGTTGTATTTGTTCCTAAAGGTCACCAAAGACCATTCTAGAAACCAAAGAGGCAAGAACTGTCACCCATGAGGAGAAATTTAATTATACTTGGGGCTTGATATGAAACCACGTGCACTTATTTATTCCTCATTATTTATTAAAGACCCAATATATTCAGACACTGTTCTAAGTGCCGGGGATAAAATGGCAAATAAAATTAAAATGCTCCCTGTTCTCAATAAAGATTCTAATTTGGCAGAGGAGAAAGTCAATAGTAGAATTATATCACTCACAGAGAAGGAATAAATGAGGTATGCATGGGGAGTTGTGAATACACTAGACACAAGGGTCCATTTGGAAGGCCAGGAATGTGCCCTGATGGGCTGAGCTTTGTATTGTGCTGTGAAGGCTAAAAAGAAACCAATGGTACAGGGTAAAGAGACAATGCTAGCTGGGCACTCATGGCTCATACCTATATAATCCTAGCTACTTACAAGGTGAGATCTGAGGATCCTGGTTTGAAATCAGCCTGGGCAGAAAAGTCCCAGTAAGAGTCTTATCTCCAATTAAGCACTTAAAAGCCAAAAGTGGGGCTGTAGCTCAAAGTGGTAGAGTGCTAGTCTTGAGCAAGAGAGCTCAGGGACAGTGCCCAGACCCTGAGTTCAAGCCCCACAACTGACAGGAAAAAAAAGTGAGAGACAAACAATGGTGCAAAGACATAGTAATCATAGGCACAAAGGCCCTAAAAAGGAAAAACTAGCTAAACAACACCAACAAACCCTTCCCAAACTAAATCACCTATCTGCATTTCACCAAATTATTCCGTATTTTTCAAGTACAGGGAAACTTCAGATAAATGGTAACAAGTCAGAGTTACTGCTTTGGGATTTAGGATTTGGATCTAAGAAAACAACACAAACAGAATGCTGAACACCATGGAACAGTGAGTAGAAAGGTAGGTAGCTATTCATATGACCATCGTCACTAAGCCTTCCAATTAATTATAATTTCTATAACTAAAAGAGGTTAAGATAAAGTGACATTAGAATGACTCATGCTTTGTTTGACATTTCTTGGTAACTATTAAGTATTTATTCCCTCATGCATTTCTTCCAAAAATGCTCTTGTTAGATTTTTTTAAACCATTATACTTATTTGTCTTCTCCATCTTGCTCAGTGATTTGAACTAGATGTTCCCAGTATTCATCGCCATTGTTATTCTTCCACATGAGTCATGAATTTCTAAACACAGCACAATGTTTCCTTCTGTTAGAAGGGGAAAAATCCCTACCAGATAAGTGTGACTATTACCATGGTTTTGGTTTGCATTTTATCCATTACTTTATGCGGATGAGTTCTGGATTGGACATTTGGGGTTTGCTATATCACAATCAGTGATTGAATAATATCTTCATCTCTAGACATGTCCTAGTAATAGTATTAAGATTTTACATTCACTTATTTCCCCATACTCTACCTCATTTGATCTTAGTTAAAATTCTTCAGAGTTTAAAATTCTTCAGGGAAACACCTGGCCTTCTATTCTCCTGATCTGCTTAATTTTATGTCTTTCTGAATACTCTCTGGGCTCTGGAATAACTACTTCAGATGGGTCCAAAGTCACATATTAACCAAGGCCATACTGGCTGAAGAGTCTCAGCTAATTCTGGAAGTGCTTTTCCTTGAATGGTACGGAGTCTGTCAGTATAGATCAACGTTTGCTAACATGTTCCCTGAAAGCACCAGCCCAGAAAAACAGCACAGGAGTTTATAGTCAGCAGGGACTGACAAGGCCAATTCTCTTATGGGAGAGGAAGAAATGGCACCCTTCCTTTGTTCAGAGGCAATTTTATAGTTGGACTAGAGTTGGGAAGTATAGAAAGTCCTCTGTGTGCATAAGCAGATGAATGCTAAAGATAGCACATAGCTGAGGCTTTTCTGGTTATAACAGTTACACAGTTAGGCAGCATTCCACTGATGCGGCTGGGGGATAGGGGTAACATGTAGCTCTGGGAAATGAATTGGGAGGAACGGCCAGGGCTGAAGGCTTGTTATAGTTAGGCCTGACCAGATCAACTGGTGGTGTGGGAGGGGCTGAGGACCTGACATGGAGGGCATGACAACATGTCCCATGGCATATAAAGGCTGGTTAGAACAAATCAGCATGGCAGGGCTGGAACTTCTGAATCTCCTGAGTTTACAGGACCTGAAAGGGTGCTATACACCTGCCCATGGTCTATGTGTGTTATGATATATGAAAGATTAACTTGGGGGTAGATTGAAACTTTTATGCTGGACCTTTCAATCCATTCATGCTTCAGGGCACCTGTTACAGTGTGGCTTGTAGCAGTCATGCAACTTTGTACAAAGGCCTTGTACCTTTTTGAGAAATACATACCAGGATGCATTCGTTCATCATCCAAGTTGGAGTACTGACTGCCTCAATCCCAGAAATTTCATGCTTATTGAAAGGTCTTTAAAAAGCTTTGGAGCTTCGGAATAGTTCTAGAAACAACCACATGATCTCTACAGTACATTCAGAATAAGAATATACTGCTTGCCAGGTGTTGGTGGGCCATGCCTATAATTCTAACTATTCAGAAGGCTAAGATCTGAAGATCACAGTTCAACCATATCCCAGTCAGGAAATTCTGTGAAACTCTCATCTCCAATTGATCATCAAAATGCCAGAAGTCAGGCTGTGGTTCAAATGGTAGCCTTGAGCAAAAAGCTCAAGGACAGTGTCTAGGCCTTGTGTTCAAATCCTAGGACTAGCACCAAACAACAACAACAACAAACAACACCTGAATAAACTGCTCAACTAGCACTCTGCCTGCCTTTTGTCTCCTTGTGATTAGAAAGCCTTTTCGACAAAGAAAGATAACTTTCCAAGGCTTAATTCCTTTTGTGTTGGATCATGCTAGAACTAATGGGCATATGTTAGAACACTTCCTATTGTCAACATAGCAGTATTGAGCAGGAACAGCGCTAACGGACATCTACACAATGTAGGGACTATCTCTTTATGTCAAACAGATCAACATCCAGTTATGAAACAGAGATACAATATCAGAGGCCCTAAGACTTTCTAGGATACTGGGTGCTGGTGGCTTAGGCCTATAATCCTAGCTATTTAGGAGGTTGAGATCTGAGGATCACAGTTTGAATCCAGCCCAAGCAGGAAAGTCCATGAGATTCTTATCTCTAATAAACGACTCAGAAAAAGCCAGAATTGGCTCTGTGGCTCAAGTGGTAGATTACTAGGCTTGAGTACAGAGAGGTTCAGGGACAGAGACCAGGCCCTGAGTTTAAGACCCAGGAGCAAAAAATAAAAAAAATTAAAAATGAACCTCCAGCCTCTGGAAGCCATTTTACCTTCTATCCCATTTAAATCCAAGAGGCTTCCACCCTGCTGGCAGTTCCAGAGTTACTGCTGAGGCGTAGGGAGAGGCTGTTATGAAAAGTTGAGGCTGTTGCTAAGCAAAAGAAGTCTCTAGGAGGCAGCTGACAGAGGAAAAGCAACACCTGGTTAAACTGAAATTGACATGAGAGGTCCTCTAGGCTTTTCACTGCTATTGTCAGGGTTAGAGATCCACTGGCCTAGTAGAGAAAAGACAATAAGCACCGAGGATTGCAGTTTCCCACATTTGACATTTTCCCACCAGTGGGGGAATATACCCAACAATCTGGCAAATTACCAGAGTGAGAAAATATTGTTTGTGTCTGAGGATATGACAGTGGTCTCCATGGATCTTTAACACCCTGTACCATTTGTCCTCTTGAGGTAGGGTGAAGAAGCAGCTTCTACAACTGAAGGTCCAAAAGAACTTGCAAAGAGAAATAGCTTCTCCCTGCCAGGGAGGGTCTTCCAGTCCTGCTGGGGTTGTGGACGAGACACCTGGTATCTAATGCTTAAGTGGTTTTAAACCTGAGGAGCTCAGAAGAGCCAACCAACTACCTTGACTATTTTTGAGAGTCATACCACATACTCATGCTCTGCCAGTATGGTGAGAGATTCAGAGACTCTTGCTAGGGCCTTGTCCTCACCCTCCTATTGGTTCCATATTATACTGATGAATAAAAGAGACACCTATTTAAAAAGTTAGTGAACCAGAGAACATACTGTACAGAGGGGTTACAATTACATGGGCAGGATAATGCATACATTTCTTACCAAGCATTGCAGCCTCCTCCTTTGTTTATTCTTCACCTCCCTTCCCGTGAGACTCTTAAGTCCAATTAACCGCCCCAAATTGGTAAAAGTGGGGTGGTGGCTCAAGTGGTAGGGTGATAGCCTTGAGCAAAATGCACAAGGACAGCACCCAGCTCTGAGTTCAAGCCCTAGGACTGGCACACTCACACACACACACACACACACACACACACACACACACACGATTGTGGAGATGGGTGAAATAATGTGCGTCTATCTGTAATCCAAGCTACAGAGAACACAGAGGTAGAAGGATTGTGATCAGAGGCCAATAGGAGGAGAAAATGCACAAGACTCGATTCTAAAGCAGAAAGTGAAAGCAAAAGGCCTGGGTACAAGGTTCAGACCACTAAGGAACTTGCCACCAAAAAAAAAGAAGAAAGAAAGAAAAGGAAGGGAGGAAAGGAGAGAGGGAAGGAAGAAGAAAGGAAAGAAAGGAGAATGGAAAAAAAATTGACAGCTGAAAAGCCAATTGAATAGGACTTGAGTAGGAGCAGAGAGTTGAGTCAGATTGGACAACATGGGAACCCACACAAGGAAAGACCCAAGTAGAAATAAGCAGAGAGCAAGAGATAGCTAAAATTTTGCATTACTCAAATTTTACTCGTTTCCAACATCCATTAGCAAAGATATAGAACATTATTGGCAAATGTACCTCACTTTGGCTATAAACCCCCAGGTAGAACCCTCAGGCCTTCGGGTAGCCTGTATCTCCCGAGGTACAGTTCTTTTGAGTCCCTAATACCTAAAGACAAGAGAAGGCACTTCTGGTTTGCTTCCTTAGGGGAATTTGACTCTTTTCTTTATCACAGAGTGGTATTTCCTGAGGAAAAGAAAGCAACATATAATGGAAATTAATAGAAAGGGGAAAAGAGAGCTACAGTCTATGACCTAGTGCTTTAGCAAGAACCCAGTGCCAGAGGTTAAACAAATCCTTTACTGTAATGTGGCAGAGTATCAAACAGTCCAGGTCAGGCTCCAATCCTACCGGAACAGGCCTAGAAAATCCTGCTCTGCCAAGCATTAAATGTGTAGCATTGGATGCTTTGCTTTTGACCCTGTAAATCAATTCTCCATCCTTCTTCAATCTGCTCTGCACCCAGGAGGCTGACCCTGACTGCAAGCCTAAACCAGACCCACTTATCTAGCTCAAGGCTTGATTCTTGGTAGGGGGTCACCTATTGGAGATACGAAGGGAGAGAAAAGAGAATTGGGGCTACTCATTCCCCGGATCCCCTCCTTGCTGGACTGAAGTTATCTGCGGTGGCTATGTTTCTCTATAAAGGGCTCACCAGGTCCCATCTGTTCCCTCTTCATGCCCACAGATCTAACAACATTTATAACCCACTCCATATGCCCCTGACCTTCAGGGCCAGGCATAGTGGCAGCTTTCTACTATTGCTAGACCTAAGTTTCTCACAATTTCTGGGTGGTTTGTCTTTACCCTCCGGATACCATTGTTCTGAACTTTCCATGAGTCTCTCTAACAGCTCTTTCCTCCAGGGTGTGCTGACTACTTCTTACAAAACCCTTAAATAGAGCGTATGTGGTTGGGTTATGGAGATATCAACAGGGCACTAAGCAAGGGGTGACTAAGCCTGTCTACAAAGCATTTAAGAGACAGCCAACTCAAAAACATCTCAATGGGCTAGTAACTCCTGTAATAGCACCAGCAGTACCCACATGGATTCCCCACCTGACATGGATGGGTACTACCCCATCAGTCCTATAAATGTTAACGGCTTTTGTCCTTCTTTTACAAATGAAAACAAACTAAGGCCCAGCAAGGTCAAAGGAAACGGCCTACTACAATTTTCCTGTCTGCAAGAGTTTTTACATAACACTTTACAAATCTTTTTAGGATGCTAAAAGTCATACACTATTATAAACCATGGCATATGTGGGAAATATGTAAGAAATTCTTTTGAAAGAGTCAGAATCATGACCACATTTGTGTTCTTTACCTTTGTTTTGTTGGTCGTGGTATTTGTTTGTTGTTTATTATTTTTTTTTTCCAAACCATCACCTTAGTAGATTTAATCTTGAGGCTGCTTGGGTTTGGGTTCATTTTCTCTGCCGACTAAAAAATTTAAGGACAGGAAAGTGTTTAAAGCAGATAGAGTAAGTTTATTCAAAAGCAAGAGAAAGGAACAGCAAAAGAGACAGCAAAATAAACTCCTGTACAAGGAGCAGGTCTCAGAGGAGTTGTCCACCATCCCTTTCACAGGGCCTGCTATATAAAAGGTCCCTTCCCTTCCCTCCAATTGGTTGAGGGGTGAACATATACTGCAAGGAGTCCTATGACTGTTTCCCACATCTCTGCATGCATCTTACTGTGTTATTTCCTCCTCAAATAGGAGGTAGTCCTGGCTGCCATCTTCTACCTAGTCAGGGAAGCCTACCTTCCTCAGTTTCTCTGCTTTCTGGAACTAGCCAATATTCTAGTGGAGAACTTATCTAATGTTTTGCTTTGGTACACTATCCATCTGGTTGTTGGCATGTAATGATGTCTATTAATAGGACCCTGTCTTTCCTATCCATGGGAAGTCTTGTACTCAACATGATCACTTGGTGTTTCCTATTTAGACAAAATATGGAATCTGCTTTGATGAGCACATAATCACAGACGGACTCTGGGGACTATCTAGGAGTGGCCATTTAGATCAGGTCATTATCTCTAGTCAGCACTGGAATGGAACTGTTAACATCCAGTCATATTCTGTGTTCATCAATGTTTTGATCTCTTGGAGAGTCCTGCCTGCCTCACTTGGCCCTGAGAGAGAGAGAGAAAACACCTCCTCCTAGCTAAGATAATCCCTCTTGACAAACTACCTAGTGTATACAGGGGTCCTTTGTGTGATACATAAGAAGAAAGGAAAAACCCACCAACCCAGGGAAGCTGAATGAAGACCTCAAGTCACTCGCACAAAAGCTTGTCCACCATTGGCTTTATTTTGTTTTGTTTCAATACTAGGATTCATTGCACTCACACTTGTTAGGCAAGTGCTCTAGCAATTAAGCCATGTATCCAGACATTTTTTGCTTTAGTTAATTTTTCAGATAGGGTGTTACACTTTTGGTGCAGGGCCAACTTCAGATACTGAACCTCTCATCTCTCCCCAGTAGCTGGAATTACAGGTGTGAAACACCACACTTGTCAGCAGTATTCTCTCTTTCTCTCTCTCCCTCTCTCTCTTCCTCTCCTTCCTTCCTTCCTTCCTTCCTTCCTTCCTCCCTTCCTCCCTTCCTCCCTTCCTCCCTTCCTCCCTTCCTCCCTTCCTCCCTCGCTTTTTTGCTTTCTTCTTACTTTTTATGCAAGTACTGGGGTTTGAACTCAAGACCTCAACCTTTCACTTGCCTTTTTTGTTGTTGTTCAAAGCTGGTGCTCTACCACTTGAGCTATACTTCTTCCACTTCTGGCTTTTTGATGGCTAAATGAAAATAAAAGTCTCACAATTTTTTTTGCACTGGCTGGCTTCAAACTGTGTTCTTTAGATTTCAGGCTCCTGAACAGCTAGGATTATAGACATGAGCTACTGCAGTATTTATTCTTGCCACAACATTCATAGGGTATCCTATAGGTATGAATCTGAGGCCACTGGTTATATTTTTTGGCGATCTGATGCAGGATATGGAGGGGGGGGTGTCCCTAGTACACTACCTAGTTACATCAAGCAAATTTTGAAATGATGCACCACTTCACTCCCTCTAGCAAACCTTCCAGTGGCTCCACAGGATACACATTTACCTTCTTCTACTATCAGAAGGAAACAGACACATTGCTGGAACCACATTGTGGCTGGCATTGGTGCTTCAGAGGAACATCCTATTAGAAACCATCTATATTAGACAGCAAGCAAGACCTATACATTTTTAAAAATAAATTCTCTAATATCTGTGAAATATTTTAAACCTCTACTAAACATTACAGAAAGAAGGCCCTGGTAGGTAATGTACATGCCTGCATCTATGATCCCAAGTTTCTAGAACCACACAAGATTTTACTAGAGTTAGGAGGGGTATCTAGTCAGTGCCTTTCATCATGGCTTTGACAATTCCACGATCCAAGTGGCAAGCTGAAACATGTCAAAAGTGCCCAGCAACTTGCACTCAGCAGATAAAAACAACTCAAAACAAAACAACTTTGGTGCTAGTTCTGGGTCTTGAACTTAGGGCCTGGATGCTGTCCTTGACTATTTTTCCTCAAGGACAATGCTCTTCCACTTGAGCCATAGTTCTACTTCCATCTTTCTTTACTTCTTAATTGGAGATAAGAGTCTCATGGGTTTTCCTGCCTGGGCTGGCTTTGAAATGTGATCCTCATATCTCAGCCTCCTGAGTAGCTAGGATTACAGGAATGAGCCAGCAAGCTCTTGGGTGCAGTAGATTTATTAAGTTCAGTATCAGAGCACCAGAAATTATCTTAAATTCTGATTCACCTAAACCATTTAGATATTATAATTGACAGATCCCCAAGGCAAAGAAGGATGATAATTTTAAAGAGCCTACAAGACCCTGGGCAAAAGGTCAACTATGACCACAAAAACACTAATGTCTCAGTCCCTGTTGCCAAGGATTTAACAAGCGTTTAAACACCAGCTGTTCCTATGGAGATCCATAGGAACTTGTATGGCTTTCTTTCTTTCTTTTCTTTCTTTCTTTCTTTCTTTCTTTCTTTCTTTCTCTCTCTCTTTCCTTCCTTCCTTCCTTCCTCCTTCCCTCCTTCCCTCCCTCCCTCCCTCCTTCCTTCCTTCCTTCCTTCCTTTCTTTCTTTCTTTCTTTCTTTCTTTTCTTTCTTTTCTTTCTTTCTTTCTTTCCTTCCTTCCTTCTTCCTTCTTTTCTTTTCTTTCTTTCTTTCTTTCTTTCTTTCTTTCTTTCTTTCTTTTTTCTTTCTTTCTTTCTTTCTTTCTTTCCTTTCCTTCCTTCCTTCCTTCCTTTCTTTCTTTCTTTCTTTCTTTCTTTCTTTCTTTCTTTCTTTTCTTCTTTCTTTCTTTCTTTCTTTCTTTCTTTCTTTCTTTCTTTCTTTCTTTCTTTCTTTCTCTTTTACCATGGAACAGGGGCCAGGAAGGCTTCTGCCAGCTGTTGAGTGACAATAGACAAGCTGCTGCAGGTGGTAGGGCAGAAGGAGACACAGGATGAGTTTAGAGGGCACTGATGATGTTTGCAACTCTTTCACCTGAGGAAAGATGTGAAAAGTCTCAGAAAGAGAGGTCACACCAGGATCTGAGTGATCACGCTTAGTAGGTAAGGTAGATTCTGGATAACATAAGGGCACCTGTGATGGAGATTCCAGAGTGACAGGAAGGATCGGCACAAGCCTACATCAGCCCAAACTTAGCCTCAAGGAAGGGATTATACAAAGCATTTTATGATGTTACAGCACTCCAAGGCCAACCCATGGTGGGGAAAGCTTGTATTAGGGCAGCAAAATGACCTAAGTCCTCTGAGTACAAGAACTACCTGTGCCGAGTAGAGTATGCATTATATATATATATTCTGCTGTAACAAATTATCATGAACCACTGTCTTAAAAAAGGTACATTCATTTTATGTATATATATATATATATATTATATATATATATATATAATGATATATATATATATAGTTTTCAGAGATCAGTTATGAACAGTCTCAGTGAAATAAATAGGATATTGGCAAGCCTTCCTGAAGCCAGGACTAGATGAGGCAGGGCCAACTCAGTGGTGTAATTGAGAGTAAGAAGGTGAGCCCCAGTACTTTCTCCTACAAGGTCACTCAAGATTTTCCTGCTCCTTTATCATGGTTGGTTCTGTCCCTCAGTGAACTCCACTTCTTCACCCTCACAAGTCTCCAAAACTAATAAATGTCTAGAGCACGGTACTGATTAAATAGATATATACATGCCTCAAAGAAGCATGAGAAGCTTGTGTAGGACCTAAAGTTAAGAGCCTGGATAAGCATGACCTCAGCTCTGTGGAAAGGAAGGAGATCACCATGAAGAGAAGAAAAAGTCTACACAGAGAATACTTGATCAGATCTAGGGAATCCTGAGAAGAAGAGATCTGATATGGTCTGCCATCATGTCCAGACCCAAGTGACAAGAAACCCTGGCTGGTGTTAGGAAGGAAAGTGACTTAATGTATTTGGGGACTAGAGATCAGTCAGCTTGAAGACCAAGTATGAGGTCTCACTGCAGTGCTAATGGAATACAACTGGCAAAAAGCCTCTCTGTTGCAGTGACAAGCATGATCAGTCATAGCAGTGACAACACACACCAGTCCGCAGGCATGACAGAAGACCAGGAGGGAGCTACTGTTCTTTTTCTGCATTGGAGAGAAGGGACGGTCCCTCCCCCTCTCCCCTTTTTGGAAGGGAGCAATTTCCTCTGGTCTTGGATAATTAAGGAGGGAAGGACCTTAATAGACAAAGAGATACTTCTCTTCCTATTAATGTGGGTAGACATTATGGTTTGGGGGTAACCAGTTGTAAATATAAAACAATATGGAGGTGTATTTGCAATCAAAACTGATGGAATGTGTCATAAAAGATTACATTTAAGGGGCTGGGAAGGTGGCTCAGTGGTAGAGCGCTTGCCTTGCATGCCTGAGGCCCTGGGTTCCATTCCTCAGCACCACCTAAGCAAAAAGAAAAAAGCCAGAAGTGGCGCTGTGGCTCAAGTGGTAGAGTACTAGCCTTGAGCTGAAGAGCTGAGAGACAGCGCCCAGGCCCAGAGTTCAGGCCCCACGACCGGACCCGACCCCCCCCCCCCAAAAAAAAAATGATTACATTTGAAATCAAACACCCATTTCTATTGCATAATAGCAAGTTACTATCAACTTTGGAGCCTTTGTTTTACCTGTGTGGAAGAGAGTTCTTTATTTGATTTTTCTTTCAGTATGAAAGGGTCAAGAATGATTAGCTATGACTAAATGAAGTGGGGTAGTAGAGATAATGGTCTTCAATTTCTTCAGTGGGTGGAACACTGGCAGAACTCTCATCTGTGACCCTGGTGGTACCATCTCCTTCCCTTCCTCATGAAAACAAAAGGCACAGCTTCTGGTAATAGTTTGATTACATCAGATCATGAGTCCATCCTTCTCCATGGAATAACAGGGGCTGCTATTCTTGTTCATAAGTTGACATTAATTAATCTTACAAGAAAGACAAAGTGTTATTAGCATGCATCACTGTACACCAAACGTAAACATGAAAAATCATGGTGTTAGTCCGTTATTAACCCTCTGGAGGCAAGGCCTCCAGAAGTGTGTTTTTCCTCTGAAGAAGGGATTTAGGGAGACTCAGTTGTGTGTTTTGGGATGTAGAATGAACACTTCTGGGTCACGGCGTCTCATCCCTGCATCTCACTGGGGAAATAACGGAGACCCAATCTAAACAGTGAATCAATCACCATCAAGTAACCACTGTTTTACAACACGAGCCAGGCAAGAGGTGTTCAGACAGCAGGGTTGCTCTGCTTTTACCCGACTATCTTAGTACCATCTGAAGATGGTAACAGGAGCCCATGAAGAATCTCTACATTCTCTAAGATGTGGCTAGAGCCCAGACTTCTGGGATACAAGTTACTTCTCAACTGTCTGCTCATTAGTGGTACCCCAGTCTACGTTGAGGCATTTGCTGAGCAATTTGTAATAATTGGTAACAAAGGAGCAAATTTTGTCAATGATTTCTTTCTTTATAAATTAAATCAGTCTGCGAAGACTGAGAGATAGACAAAATGAATTTGTTTTGGGGCAGAAGAAGGACTTCCTGTAAGACTACTGTAACTACAAAAGCAAGGGAAAGTTGGATGGTCAGAAGCTAGAATTGAGAACATGATCTCTCCAGGCATACATACTGTTCTGTCAGCATGTCATACTCTGAGCCACAGTCACCAGTGCCTGGCAAGAGACAGCAACACAAATATCACACGCCACATAGTTTGTAGCAGGACATCCCGAATCTCTATTCCAAGTTCCAGGTTGAGCAATTTTCGCTGGTATGACCTCCATCATGCAGCCATTACCAAGTCAGTCAACCACAGACAAGAATGCCACAAGCCCATCTCCTCACTACTATAGATCTCATCGGCGAGGAAGCCATTGCTCTGGACCAGTCTTTCTACCTTTCACCCTTTAAATTCATGTCTGGAACTCAAAGCCTGCCAGCAGAAACCTTATTGCATCCTGAACACTTGCCTTTAGCACAGTTTGCATGTTATCCTTTCACTTTCCCTGACATAATAGCACCTCTTCTGATACCTGACCTTAGATAAATGCAGTTTTTCTTTTTCACTGATCCCTGTAGTAGCTCTGAGTCTGACAGAATGCTTTTTGCTACTGATGTCTTACCTTAAACTCATTTTTCCCCCTCTTCAAAATGCCTAAGCTACTGAGGCATTCAGCTCATGAGACAATGCATACCTCTGACCCTCTGATCAGTTCTTTTGGCTAAAGATCACTGTATTTGCTTCATTTCATTCCCTGGACCGCATCTTCCAGATCTGAGTGGACAATTCATCTAACACCTTGCTATCTCAGATGGGTGCTGAGAGGGTAGAAAAGACAGAAAGGAAAGGAATCATTTTGGTGTTACACAGCATAGTGGATGAGTATAGTAGCAATAATATACAATCCACTATTCTTTATACAGTATATTTTATACATCTAGAACAGGAGTGCCAGGGCTCCACACACAAAGAAATGATAAGAAGGAAATATTAACATGCACAAATATTACATTTAATTGAAAACAATGTTCCATTTAAGTTTCAAAAAGGAGAACTCAGCTGAGAAATGACTTACTTTTGTATTTCTGTTTCTATAGGTAATATAAGGATGGGTATGTCAGAGATGAGGAAAGTCATGTTCAAATTCATAGCAACTAGAGACAGCTTTATCCATTTAAAAAACTGCAGGTCATTTTGACAAGGCAGGAGATGGAGTCAATGAAGGAGAGAGAGACATAAAGAGATACAGAGACAGAGATAAATCGAGATATTTAATACCCTATTTTTGTCCTTTTTCTGGTTTTGCAATAGGGCTGTTGAACACTTTGGCATATGTGTGTGTCTTCTGTATGTGTCTATGCTAGTTCTAATAGAATTTGCTTCTCAGTTCTTTTCTCTGGTTGTGAATCCAAAGGGTGGAGACTGTGTATGTGTCTGCAGTCTTTACTACCTAACACAGCACACACAATCGCTGGGTGTTCACAAAATTATATCTGTAAAGAAATATATAATGAAACATGTTCAGCCTTACAGATCACAATTTATAAACTCTAGCAACTGACCTAATTCACACCCTGGAATACAGATTTTGTGAACATTTTCAAAACTTACTCTGGAGAATCTTGTGCAAGGAATTTGTGACTAGGGCTAAACTCTACACGACTTTATTGGTTTATAGGTCATAAGGTGCTTTTTGGCTACACGATTTTATTAAATCTTATGCATCAGATTGGGGAGGCATGAGAGGTTTAGATCTTATTAAGAACATGAGGCAGGGTACTACAAATAAGAAGCAGAATCTGAACTTAAACTGGGATCTGTCTTCTGAGCACAGGGCTCTTTCACTATTTTGTGTTGCCTCTCAATTTCAGTAAGGATATCTAACATTGAAAATATAAGTAACAAGTGAGGTTGTTACCTGGCACCATTTTTTCAAAATCTAAGGTAAAAATCATCTGCACTAGTAAATGCAGGATTGGCCATAAAAACTGGAAATGTTTTGATCCTTTCTCCACTTGTACTATCGGCCAGACTCTTGTATTATGTCTAGTCTAAATCTTAGTCTTTCAAGAGAGACATACAGAAATGCAAAAGGGATTCATCCTATTCTATCTGATCTAGGACAAAAATATTGTGAGCAGCGTTGTGTTCACCTTCTCCATAGAGGTCATAGCTCACAGGATATTAACACAGCGCAACATGACAAATAAAAGCTAGACCTGAGAACAAACTTGCTGACCATGAGAGCTGTTAAAGGCAAGGAATGTGTTTTCAAAGCAGGATATGAAATCTCTATCACTACAGATTTCAAGAATAGAAGAAATTCTGTTCAGAGTAACTTGAAAAGCTCTGAGGGTGAAGAGCATATAAAATTAGCTTTCCTCTCAATGGATCCAGGCTGAGTATATCAATGGCCATTGGAGCCTTAGCATGCCTTATTATTTACATTGATCTCCCCACCCACCTAATGATTTGTGTACTTTGCTACCTGTATGCTAATCTGTTTTACTTTTAATATTGTTATTTTGGACGAACATGAAGTATGTTCTTGATTTTTCCATTATCAAAGGAAATCTGATATTTGATATTCCTTTATTATGTCTCTTCATATTAAAGTAGACTGTGCTGTCTTTAGGTATGCGTAATGATTTTCAGAATGACACTTTCCAAAGTGCCTGTATTATGCTCCTGGAAGTGGGTAGCCAAATCTGGGCTCAGGCATATAGATACCAGAAAATGGAACAAAGCAAAAACCTTAAAGCATCAGTTCTCTAAGGCTCCATCCCTCTTGTTACTCTCTTCCAACCCCATGAGCATCATGTAAGAAAGCACAGACAAACTTACTGAGGAAAGAGACACCGTGTGTGGAATGAAGAAGGGTTAAGCTATCCATTTGTGCTATGTTTTAGATGTACCAATATAGCGACTTGCCTGACACTGATGGGGTCATCCAGACTCCAGCCAACTTGCTCACTGATCTCAGTCATGAACAAAAATGCATAGCTCTTTTATGTTATGCAGCTTTAGGACAACTAGTTCCACAGTTCCATGTGACAGTCTATAAACTTAGAAGCAGCATGTTTTGTTTCTAATCTCTCTCCTTACTTTGCCTTAGCAATGACTATCATAAATTTCATGAGTTTCTCCTGTCCATGATTTTGTACTTTCATTATAATAAAAACAATCTGCTACAAAATACTTAACATTCATTCATAGCTCCTTTATTGGGAATCTACCATATAACAACAGATCCTGTTAGCCATTTGAAATACACAGTATAAAAAACAGTAAGCATTTTTTCTTCATGTTCTCTCATTCTATCAAGAGATAAACACCAAATAACTAACTGACTATATTTTATGTACAGAACTGTTGAGTAGAAAAGATTTTGCTTCCTTACCTCTTGTAAGATTTAGGGCTGAGACTTCTTTAATAAAAGACAGACTAACAAGAAAAAAAAATGGATTCCCTTAATGTGAATTCCTGTGCCAAAACATAACATGGAGAATCTTCAGAAATAGGGACTCTTCAAACTGTATTTCTTTCTTTCTTTCTTTCTTTCTTTCTTTCTTTCTTTCTTTCTTTCTTTCTTTCTTTCTTTCTTTCTTTCTTTCTTTCTTTCTTTCCTTCTCTTTCCTTCTTCCTTCCTTCCTTCCTTCCTTCCTTCCTTCCTTCCTTCCTTCCTTCCTTCCTTCCTTCCTTCCTTCCTTCTTTCTTTCTTTCTTTTTGGACAATCATGGAGGAGGGTAAAAGGATATGATCTAATGATAATAAACTTTGGGGAACTTGGAAAAGCCTATTTATTTAGATGTTTCCCTATGTTCTGAGAGACATGACCTTTCTTCAGATGTAGGAGCACACCTTAGAACAATCTACATTCACAGTTTCTCAGTTAGCTAGGTTTTATGGCTTTCTTTAGGGGAGAAAGGGCAAAAGAATTTCATCCTACTTTGTATTATCTACCTTTCCAGATTTCCCAATTTCCTTCAGGTATACCAAAGTGTTTTATTTTGAATAGCATGTCTTCAGCCCTGTCAGTGTTAAAAATCCATAAATACATATATATACTAATTATATCTTAGCAATTGTGTGTGTGTGTGTGTGTGTGTGTGTGTGTGTGTGTGTCTGTTAGTGGGCTTGGAAGTAGAGTGCAGAGGGCCTGGATTGTAGTTATAACATCATCAAGGTAGCACTTAGGTGCTATTGGAGGGAAACAAAAAAAAAAAATGAAGGAGAAGAGGAGGTCTGGAAATGCCCAGGCAAGAAGTTACTTTTGCAAACTCATGGAGAAGGTTAAGAAGTGAGAACTGGCTGAATTCCAAATTCTATTGAACTAGAAGTGTGTTTTGAAAGAAATAAAAATATCAAAGCCTCCAAAGAATTTAGCACAAGCAATGGATAAATCTCCTCTCAAATGGGAAGGTAGATACTAAGAATGAGTAGGTTGAAGGGAGGTGATCAGCACATGGGAAAGCTCAGCAAGTTATGAGACATCCAGACAGAGATGTTGACGTGGTATTTCATATTCAATTTGATGTTTATAAGAAACGTCTCAGGGTGTTCAGAGATGATGGCAGAAACGTTAACAGGGCACCAGATAAGCTCTCTCCGAAGAAGCAGACTCTTAGGGACCCACCAGGCTTTCCAAGTCTATAGAATCACACCAAGTGAGCCATAATTACACAGAGATTTATACTAAAGAAGAAAATTATAAACTGCTCGCATAAGAAGACAGAATTACACACCCACCAGCGGTGGTTGAAGGGGCGGCAACAGCAAAGGCTGTCCATGTTCTCTGGGGTGAATTTAAAGGAAAGGAAGCCCAAAGCCCAGCCAGCCACACTTGGACACAGAGACAACTTGTCACATGGCAGATGTTCTAAAACACCAAGGAAAAGCGTGAGTATCCCACAAAGACATCCTTCCTCTTTTCCAGAGAACATCTTCTGGAAGGGAACCCTTCCTTCTACCCAAGAAAAGTGCCAGTTTTGAAAGTGGCAAAGAGCCTGCCAGATGGCCTGGCAGAAACACTTGCCAGAGAAGCTGGTGCCATTTTTGAAAAGGGCAAAGGAAACTGATACCCTAGCAAAACCCCTCTCTGGAGGAAAACAAAAGGCCTGCTCAGAAGGAGTCCGCCCTGCCCCTCAGCTGGGAGCTAGGACAAACCTAGCATTCCAGACATATTTCAGCCTGCTGGAAGTCAGCTGAACACCTTGCAATTGCAAATCGGAAAGACTCTAATATCTCACACAAAACAAAACAGAACTGGACAGATCACCAATGCTCTGGGTGATTTCAGGCTATGCCCAGCAGGAGTTAACCCCCTCCTGCTGTGCCAACCCCCCAAGGGAAAGCCACTGATTCTAGATAAGCTGCAGTACTGCTGACACCCAAGTGTGCTGCAGAGATTGTAAGTGGTAGATAACAGCTACCTCTTCCACATCCTCTGTGTTCTATCACACAAAGCAACTCCCCCATCCCACCAAGTTAGGCTGGGAGGAGACCTGCAAAGACTCCAAGTTTGTAAGGCAGAACTTTACTCTGGCTGTTCACAGTGATTTGAGAATTCATCTGCCCACTTTGAGTTATAAGTAAAGTTCAGACAGGCCTCAATGTGAGAATCTAGGTAACAAGCATGCCCCCATATCAAGAAGGCATCTGAATCCAACTACACCACAAGGGAAGCTGACTAAATAGGGGATGTTGAGGGGCACGAGGTCCCCCAAATGCATTGGAGAACCATATTTTCCCCCAGTTCTTCTTAGGTCTTGCTATATTTTTTTTCTTTTGCCTTGCTGTTCTGTTTAGTCTTAGATAGACAATCTACGATGATTATTAGGCCTCTTTTTGTTAGTTGTGTGCATAATTAATTCTGGCTATATTTTTGATTGCTCAATTTACTATTTTTCTATTTGTCTTAATATTTGTTTATTTTAAAATTATTTTATTTATTTATTTTTTTGTCTGTTAAAGTGCTTGTATTCTGGGTCTGGGCATTGTCCCTCATCTCTTCAACTCAAAGCTAGTACTATACCACTTGAGCCACAGCTCCACTTCTAGTTTTCTGGCAGTTTATTGGAGATAAATAAATATCACAGACTTTCCTGCATAGGCTGGCTTTGAACTTTGATCCTCAAATCTCAGCCTCCTGAGTAGCTAGGATTACAGGTGTAATCCTGGAGCCTGGCTGTATTTGTTTATTTTACTATTATTTACTTATATATAAAATTGATTTTTAAATTTTCACTTGATTTTAGGTCTTAGTTTTCTCCATTCTGTTTCTTTTTCTTTACTTCTCTATTTTTATTGGCTCCTCCCTCTATTTATATCTCTTAATATTTCTTCTTTTTTTTTTTCTTTTGGGTCTGGTCATGGGGCCTGAACTCTGGGCTTGGGCGCTGTCCCTCAGTTCTTCAGCTCAAGGCTAGCTCTCTACCACTTGAGCCACAGCACCACTTCCAGCTTTTTTCTTTTTGCTTATGTGGTGCTGAGGAATCAAACCCAGGGCCTCATGCATGCACGGCAAGCACTCTACCACTGAGCCACCTTCCCAGCCCCTTAATATTTTTTTTAATTTCAATTTAACTTGTTTTCCTTTATGTTTGGTCCTTGTCTCTGTCTTCCTTTTCTTTAGTCCATTGATCCCTAATTGTCTATAAGACTGTATATTTGTTTCCAGTTTTACTGTCTAATTTACCCATCCTATTATCCTTTCAGATCGAATTTTTTTTTCTAACAATAGATTTACTCACTGGCTACAACTCTATATAACCTCCTTTCCTAAACAACAAAACCCCTCCTCAAACAACAAAAAAAGAGAATATTTAGATTTAGATAGGAGAATAGCTATCTATGATTTTGAACCTCTAAAATCTGTGCAGTTACAGGGATTAGGGTTGTTTTTTACTTTAAATTGTGTTTTGTTCTGGTTTGTGTTTGCTTTTGCTTCCAAGTGGGCAAAATAAACCATTGAAACACAAGAAAATGGCAAGGAAAGAAACCTCAACAACCACATAAAATAACCAGAACTGTCAATAAAAGATCTAGAAGAGAGTTAAATGCTTAAAAACATTGCTGACGGATACATTGAATGAAAAGATAGAAAGTCTGCACAAGGCTATTCATGAGTCTGATGAGACTACCAAAGATTATTAGAGGAATTAATGGAAAATTTATAGTTCCAAGAACCTACATCAACAAATTAGAGAAATCTCAAATAATTTAATTATGCATCTTAAGTTCCTTTAAAAAGAGGAACAACCCAAAGCCCAAACCAGTAAATGGAAACAAATAATCTAAATTAAATGAGAAATAAATACATTAGAGATAAAAAATAGGATCAACAAAATATTTGGTTGTTTGAAAAATTAACAAAATTGAATTTTGCCAAATTTTACAAAAAAAAAAAAAGACAATACACACAAATAAATAAAATTAGAGACAAGATTAGGAACATAATGACAGGAACAAGCAGGATCCAGAGCATTATAAGGGAATTCTTTTCAAACCTTCATGCTAACAAATTAAAGACTCTGGCAGAAATCGATGAATTCCTAGAAAATATTAATATAAACAAACTAAACCCAGAAGATTTTAACTAGGCCCAAGACAAGTAATGGAACAGAAATGGCAATAAAAGACCTCCCATCCAAGAAAAGGACCAGGTGGATTCACAGCTGAACTCTATAAGGACTTCAGAGGAGAACTCACTCAAATACTCCTCAAACTTTTCAATTAAATTGAAAGTGAAAGATCACTACCAAAATCATTCTATGAACCAGCATAACCCTCATCCCAAAGCCAGATAAATACTTATCAAAGAAAGGGGATTGGAGGGTGGTGGGGGGGAAGAGGAGGGTAGATGGGAAAGGATGGTAAGGGGAAACAAAGGAGGAGGCAACAATGCTTGATAAGAAATGTACTCATTACCTTGCTCATGAAATTGTAACCCCTTTGTATGGTATATTCACAATAAATTAAAAAAGGGGGGGATTATAGAACCATCTCTTTGATGAACATTGAAGCAAAACTCAATAAAATTATGGCCAACTGAATTTAACAACTAACCCCCCAAAATCATACACTATTACCAAAGGGATTCAGTCCAGGGATGCAAAATGTGGTTATAATATTCAAGTCAATTAATGTAATTCAACACATTAACAGGAGCAAGGACAAGAACCACATGATCATCTCAATAGATGCAGAAAAAGCACTTGACAAAGTCCAACACCCTTTTATGATGAAAACTCTGAAGAATCTAGGAATCCATGGAGCATTCCTCAATATCATAAAGGCTGTATATGACAATCTACAGCTAGCATATACTTAATGGAGAAGAGTTAAAAGCATTTCTTCTAAAGTCAGACATAAGACAAGAATGCCTGATCTCTCCACTCCTCTGCAATATAGTACTGGAATTCCTAGCTAAAGCAATAGGGCAAGAGACAAACATAAAGGGAATAAATAGGGAAAGAAGAAGTAAAACTCTACCACTTGGCAGATGGCATGATCCTGTATTTAAAGAACCCCATAGACTCCTCTCCCAAGTCATGGGAGCTGATCTGTGAAGCTTTGGCAAGTAGTAGGGTACAAAATTAACCCACAAAAATCAGTAGCTTTTTTATATGCCAACAATGAGAAGTTAAGTAAGGCTGAAATCAAGAAAAGAACTCGGTTTTAAAAAGCTTTAAAAATCTAGGAATTAACCAAAGATGTGAAATACCTCTATGAAGAGAACTTTGAAATCCTGAAAAGGGAAATTAAAGCAGACTTAAGGAAGTGGACAAACCTCCCATGTTCTTGGATTGGAAGGATTAACGTCATGAAAATGGCAATACTACCAAAGCTATTTGCAAATTCAATGCAATACCCAATAAAATCCCAACAACACTCTTCAATGATATAGAAAAGGCAATTTAAAAATTCATATGGAATACTAGAAGACTCCTACTAGCAAAAACAATCCTAATCCTCAGCAGGAAGACCAGTGTTGGAGGAATATCAATCCTAGACAGTTGGTGGGAATGTAAACTTATTCAATTGCTCTGGAAAGCAGTATGTAGATTCCTCAAAAGACTAAACATAGAGCTTCCCTGTCACCCAGTAATCCTACTTCTGGACATTTATCCAATTGTCCACAAACCAGGCTATATTAAAGCCACCAGTATGACCATGTTCATTGCATCATTGTTTCATAGCCAAGATATAGAATCAATTGGACTAATGATTCAAGGAAATGTGGTATATATACACAATGGAATTCTATGCTTCCATCAGAAAGAATGACATTGACCCATTGTTAAGGAAACAGAAAGAAAAAATTGTACTAAGCGAAGACTAAGCCATACCCAAAGAAACATAGGCTCCATGGTTCCCCTCATTTATAATCATTAGAATGTGCCTATAAATCTACAAGTAAACCCGATGGATAGTAAAAGACAAATAATTACACCTGGACATGATTAATTAAACAGCAGTCTAAGCATTCACACAGTGAGAACAAAGGAGTATATCCTTAGGAGAGTATCGAAAGGGCTCAATAGCTATGCACATATGTCATATAAAATGATGCTTAATGAAATGAACTCCAAGAAACTGAAGTAAGCAGTTTTTCTTATTGTACTGTTCTTTTATATTTTCTTTTCTTTTTTCCTTTTTTCTTTGGTTTATTCCCTTCTGTGGCTATTTATGATTTTTGTGCCCTGTGTCTTGTATACAAGTTTATATGAATTGGAGAGGGGAAGGGGAAGCACAGAAACAGTGGGACAAAGGATGATCTAATTGAACCGTGAAACCTACTAGACACTATTTTGGAAATGAACTGTATAACTTTGTGGGGAGGGAAGCTGGGAGGGAAAACCTCATAGAGAATGAGGGAGGTGGTAACACTGAAAATGTACTCATTACCTGACTTATGTACATCACCTTCACAATAAAATTTAAAAATAAAAAAAGGAAAAGTCTGAATGAAGATAAAATCTATCACTGCTAAATAGACTAAAATAGTCAGGAGACCAAGTGAGATCAGGGCTCAAGTACACACTCCAAATTTTAGAGGTCATTAAGGAGAGGGAAAACAAAAGCAAGGAGGGAAAGAATCTGGTTAGGAGAGCAATGAAGAGTATGTAAGGATGAAAAAAATACATAATCAGAATTTCCAAATATGGCCTACATACAGTTCAGGACAATGGATCTGGATTTTTTTGCTGTTGATGTTACCTATAATTTTAGGAGATCATCTTCAATAGAGCAATGGTAAAACCTCTTTACAAGATCTGAAGAAAATAGAGAGAAAGCTACACACTGAATGTAAATAACTCTTGAGTTTTGTTTCAAAAGACATCCCAAATCTGAGTCTGTTATCTTTAAGGAAGGAGGAAAAAAAGAGGGACAGAGAAGGTATTATTTTTCCATGCTGATGGGCGATATCCCAATAATAATAAATAATGATATGGAAGACAAAGGGGATGTGGCCTTAGAAGCAATGTCTTCACATAAGTGAGAAAAAATGAGATTTAGATCTAGTTAATAAGGAATTTTTAAACAAGTCTTAGAAATTTCCTTCATTGCACTCTGCTAAGAACTCAGTTGAATCGAAATTGAGAGTATAAGGTTATCTTCTGACATCTACCTAGGTAATTATGGAATTCTCTTCTTTTATTAATGTGGCAAGCCCCTTGCTCATCTTATGTTGAACCTCTTTACATTTTATAGCATAAACACTCCTTAGTCATGATAGATTTTTATGTACTGTTACTTTTCACATTTTGAGAGCACCTTGTTTATGTTTATATATTAGATTAGTTCATAGTATTTTATGGTCATTGTCCAGCTTTTGGTCAATATTGTATTACTGCTTAAAATTAGTTTTGCCTTAAACTGAAATCTATACTCTAAAACAGTTTCTGTAAGGCAGAAATTATCTCCTTAGAGTGAACTTTGTGAAGCTGTGAAACTATCAAGAATTGATCTCTTTCTGTGGGAAAACTTCAGACTAATGTTTTAATTCTTTTCTGATTATTATGATAAGGTTTTATTCTGTTTTTTGGAGTCAATTATGTTTACTGCGTAATGAAATAATACACCAGGTATAACATAAAATTATATGAAATAGATGTGTATAAATGTATTTTAGTATTTTCAATGGGAACAACATTATTCATTGTCTTATCAGTTGCTGTAGTAATTGTATAACTTTCATCTTCATTGTTTTGAAAAAATGTATATTTGCATATAATGTTTTAATCATACCATCACATTCATTTTTTACAAACTCAGATATGCAAGAAGAAAGACTTTTTTAATTCTAAAAGAAACTGTAGTTATAAAAAGATCTCTAGGAACTTAATCAGTGGACAGATATCACATGTTTTATGAATAAATCCAGCTTTCTGTAACAAATACCAAATGAGTATATATAATTTTCTTAAACTGACAACAAAAGCAAACATTATCATAACCATGGCCCTAAAACTCGGGTTTAGATTCTCTGAGATAAATATGAATCATTTTGTTTAAATCCCTCAGGAAACTTTCTTCCAAATAAATTAGTAGGGAAAGCAATTTTATGACAAAATATAGGTTTAAAAATGGATATAATTTTTAAAAAATTTATGCCACCTAACTAAAAAGCCTGTGTGTCTGCAGAACTTTTTCTTATAATTTTTCATTATTTAGCATGAAAACTAGTAGGCTATAATTTCTTCTCATTTTAACCAAGACTGACTCAAAGTATTTTGGGCTTACAATTTTCCATTTCCACTTCATTTTTTTCTCCTCGAAGTTTTGCCATGATTTTCCCATCCTATTGTTCTAATTTGTAGACCCACCCTATGGATTTTCTTGAATATTTCAGATCAGTTGATCCATTCAATTGTTTCTTTTTGTCAATAAGTGTTTTTCTTTAATAGTTGTACTGTAGTTTGAACTCAGGGTATCATGCTTTCTAGCTAGGCACTTGACATTTGAGCCATGCTCCTCCCTCTATTTGCTTTAGTTATTTTTTGGATAGGGTCTAGCATCTTTACAGGCTGGACTGGACCATGATTTCCCTATTTTCTCTTCCTAGGTAGCTGGCATGACAAACATACACCATCATGATTGGCTGAATTGGGGTCTTGTTAACCTTTCCCCAAACTTATCTTAACTGTGTTCATACCTCCAGAGTAGTTGGAATTAGAGGCATAAGTGACTCCATTGGGTTCATGCTTTTTGCCTTTAATTTTAGCATTTACTTCATTCATTTGTGGTTTATTTTTGTTTATTAAAATTTGTAACTAATGCATAATTAATGAAAATCTATGTCTGATTTTCATTTCCTTTATAGTTTTGCATTTAAGGCTGTAAGTTTGCATTTAACACTATAAAATTCCCTCCAACAACTACTTAGCTTACAACCCACAATTTGGACATATTGATTTTCTTTGTTCTTTATTTCTGGATGTTTTATAAACCTCTGGAGATTTCTGCTTTACTTCATAAGTGATTTAAAAATGTGTTTTTTAAGTCACCAAGTGTTTTTTGAATCAATAACATTGCATCATGATCAAAGAAACAAGGGTGCATGAGATCTTTAGAATATGAGGTAAATGTACAAATACTAGGTATAAATCTTCATGGTAATGGTGGCTTGCTATAACATGGATTTAGCTCTAAAAGCTGAGCTATTTGATTCTGTCCTGTGCCAGCTCTTTGCTTAACAAAGGTTTAGTTTGGGAGTTGTGGAAAGGAAAGGAGGGATACAAGCCCACTGGAGGAATTCTGAGATACACAGAGTGGGAAAAATTAGGTGAAGGAAATGAAACACAACAACCATGGAACTTCTTGGGATTGTTGTGTGCATCCTAGACATCACTTCCAGTCACAACCAGTGCCGCATTTTAGTCAAAGCTGACTATTGTTTGGTGGCTCTGAAATGAAGTCTGCGCCGAGGTGAATTTAGATGTTTGCAACAGGAACCCAAAATGTCAGAGAATCTGACCTTTGTAGCTCCTTTCTTCTGTTATTGCTACTCCAATACTTGCCCATCCAATTCATGTATCCAAATGTTTTCTTAGTCATCCATGAACTCTTTCATGTTCTCATTTCCCATTTTATATCAACTCCACAGCCTATCTCAGAGATCATCCTAGTATGTAAATGACTGAGAGGTGAAAACAAGAGACTGGATGTCTAGGCTAATCTGCAAAAATAATCGACTATTCAAAATGCCACCAGAAAAATGGATACATTTGCGATTGATCATGTTTTATTTATAAAGATTCATATATGGCCAGGGACCATTGGCTACATCTGTAATCCTAGCTACTCAGGAGGCTGAGATCTGATAATTGTGGCTTGAAGCCAGCTTGAGCAAGAGTGTGAGACTCTAATTAACTAACCACCAAAAAACTTAAAGTAGAGCTGTTGCTGAAGTGGTAGAGTACTAGACTTGAGTGAGAAAAGCTCAGAATCCAGGCTCTAAATTCAAGACTCAGGTCCAACACAAACCAAAATCCAAAGAAATCCTCACTTACATATAATTATATGAATATATATTACATAGTAAATGTAATAATAGTATTAAATATACAAAATAGGAGACAGTATAAAATAGCAAAGTGTAATACATAATAAAAATAATAAAGGGTAATACAAAATATAAATTATATAACAAAATGATACATAACATAAATGATATAAAATAAATATATAATTACAAAAAAATATATACAATATAATAAAGTATTATGAATATAGATATCTATTACATGAAGTTTTAAATAATCTTTCATAATTTTAGCACTCATGTTTAGATTGTTAATCCATAATCAGATTTATTTTCAGATTTATTGTGTGTGTGTTGTGCGTGTGCGTGCACGTGTGTGCACACGTGCATGTGTGTGCGCGTGTGTGTGTGTGTGTGTGTGTGTGTGTGTGTGTGTGCAGGTGTATGTGTGGCTGTGCTAGTACTGTGTGTTGAACTGAGGGCCTTAAGCTCCTCCTTGGTTTTATCATTTTTCATTTGAGCCACCACTCCATTTCCTGCTCTTTAGTAGTTAACTGGAGATAAATATTTCACAAACTTTTCTGCTCTGGCTGGCTTTGAACTTTGGACCTTGATCCTCAAATCTTAGCCTACTAAGTAGCTATGATTACAGATGTGGGGCAACAGTGAGTAGATTTAGAGGTTGTTTTGTTTGTAAACAAGGTGTTGTTTTTTTTAAATATGATAAGGTTCTAACTTCCTTTTTTTCTCTTTAAACAACTGTACTGGAATACTTACAGAAAATCATCACAGAATATGTAAGAGCTTATTTCTGGGCTCTTTATTGTATTGCATTTGTCTGTATGTCTGTCTTTGTATCTTACAGTACATAATGAATTTTTCTTTTCTTTCTTCTTCTGTTTTTTTTTTTGTGTGTGTGTGTGTGTGTTTTGGGTGATAGTCCTAGGATTTGAACTAGGAGCTTGTGTGCTGTCCCTGACTTATTTCCCACCCCCTCTCCTCTGCCGTTCCCCACCCCCACCCCCCAAGCTAATGCTCCACCACTTAAGCCACAGCTCCACTTCTGGATTTGGGGAGTTAACTGTAGATAAGAGTCTGATGACTTTCCTGACAGGATTGATTGGCTTTAAACCTTGATCCTCAGATCTCAGTTTTGACTAGCTAGGATTCAAAGTGTGAGCCACCAGCACCGGGTGTAATAGTCACTTTCAAGGGTTTCCCTTCTTCTTCTTCCTTCTTCTTCTTCTTCTTCTTCTTTCTTCTTCTTCTCTTCTTCTTCTTCTTCTTCATCTTCTTCTTCTTCTTCTTCTTCTTCTTCTTCTTCTTCTTCTTCTTCTTTCTTCTTCTTCTTCTTTTCTCTTCTTCTTCTTCTTCTTCTTCTTCTTCTTCTTCTTCTTCTTCTTCTTCTTCTTCTTCTTCTTCTTCCTCTTCTTCTTCCTTCTTCTTCCTCTTCTTCTTTCCTCTTCTTTCTTCTCTTCCTCTTCTTCTTCCTTCTTCCTTCTTCTTCTTCCTTCTTCTTCTTCTTCTTCTTCTTCTTCTTCTTCTTCTTCTTCTTCTTCTTCTTCTTCTTCCTCCTCCTCCTCCTCCTCCTCCTCCTCCTCCTCCTCCTCCTCCTCCTCCTCCTTCTTCTTTCTTCTTCCTCCTCCTCTTCCTCCTCCTCCTCCTCCTCCTCCTCCTCCTCCTCCTCCTCCTCCTCCTCCTCCTCCTCTCCTCCTCTCCTCCTCCTCCTCCTCCTCCTCCTCCTCCCCCTCCCCCCCCCCCTCCCCCCCTCCTTCTCCTTCCCCCCTTTTTACAATTTGGCTTCACTTGAGATTCCATTATGAACTAGAAGCTGAAATTCTGAAGTTTTCTGTCTGCAAAACTTTCTTTGGAATTATATTTCATAGGTGACTCCTTAATATGAAGTCTTTCAAACCATGAACACTGGATACCCCTCCCATTCAGTGTCAAACTAATTTCTTTCAGCACCACTTTTAGTATTTGGGATACAAGTCTTTTGTTTCTTTTGTTCATTCCTGAGTATTCTCATTCTTTTTGATATTAATAAAATGGGATTATTTTCTTTTCTGATCATTTACTATTCATGTAGAGAATGTAACTGATTTCTGCATGCTGACTTTGATAACATTAATAGCTCCTTGCAGGTGTATGGGATGTCTGTGTCTGTGTGTGTGGACAGAGACAGAGGAAGAGCCAAGAGTGGAAGAGTGCAAGAGGCAAAAGTGAGAGAAAACTGTTATAATTTCACTCTCCCCTTTCCCATTTTAGTGCCCTTAATTTATTCTTCATGCTTCATTGCTCCAAGTAGGACTTCCAGGGACTATGTTGAATAGGTTGTATGTGAGCCTCCTGTTTTAGTTCTGATCTGAGAAGGTATCCTTTCAGTCGTTTATAATTGAGTTATGATGTTAACTTTATGTTTTTCACATAAAAACTTTATTTTATTAAAACAGTTTCTTTCACTTCCTAGTTGGCTGTTTTCTATGGAGAAGAGGCATTAAGTTTTCAAATACGTTTTCTGCATTACTGGAGACCATTTTTGTCTTTATTCTGTAAATGCATTTCCTTGAGTGATTTTTTTAATGTTGAATCATTCCTGTGTTCTGGGGAAGGAAAATCCACTTGATATTGTAGAAGCCTTTAATATGCTGCTGAAGTTGGTATTTTGGTGCTTAGTTAAGGACTTTTTCACCAGTATTCATAGGAATATTAGTCTGTAGTTTTCTTTGCTGTCGTGTTTTCAATCTATCTTTTACATCACAATAATAATGTCCTTATGGAGGAGTTATGGAGTTTTCTTTCTTCCTCTTAAAATTTGAATGAGTAGTAAATATTGGTGTTAATTATTCTTAAAGTATTTGATAGAGGCTAATGAAAACTAAAGGGCTTTTCTTTGATAAAAGGTTGTTAATTACTAATTCAACCTCTTTTCTAGTCACAGGCTTTTGTGAACTGTCTATTTATCCATGATCCCATCATGGTAGTTGGTGTGTTTCTTGAAAATTCTCCCACTTAACTTGGATTATCCAATTTGTGGGTTTTCACTGGTTTATAATACTGCCTTATAATCCTTTAAAAACACTGCTGAGATTGGTAATATCTCTACTTTTAGTTCTAATTTAGTTATTATATTTACATTTCTTTTTTTCTTAGTTATTTTGACTATTTTGTCAATTTTGGTGTTTTTCCAAAAGACCAACAATTTGGAGTTTCTTTGATTTTTTCTCTACAGTTTATTGCCTCTCTATTTTTGTCACTACTGTAATCTTTATATTTCCAACTATGTGCTAGCTTTCTGTTTAATTTTACTTTTATTTTCTAATTTCTACCTATCAAGGGTGGGAAATATACAGCCTATAGGATATATAAAGCCCATGAATACAATTGGTACATGACAGAAGTATGCTTCTTCGTAGCTACCAGCTGCTGTCTAACTGTATTAATAATTTGTTGGGCCACAAATGACACAGTAAATATCCAAAGGGCCCTTGGCAGAATGAAGGTTCTCCATCTTTGCTTAAAGAATTGTCAAGGTATAGATTTTAAGTGTTGATTTTTTTAATGTAAGTCATTACAGTTGTAAATACTATTTTTGAGGATACTCAGTTTATTATATTCTATACATTGGAATGTTGTGATTCCATTTTCATTTGTGTCAAGTTATTTTGTAATTTTCTTTATGAATTCCTCTGTGCATCTTGTTTAAGAGTGTGATGTTTAGTTTCCACTTTCTTATGAATTTGTGTTTTCCTTCTGCTGTAGCTTTTCTAGTTTCATTCTACTGTGGTCAGAAGAAAATCTTTGTATGATCTGAATAGGTATGCATTCATTTATTAAGGCTTGTTTTGTTGCCTGATATATGGTTTAGTTTTGATAATATATCTTGTACTTGAGAAAAATATGTATTCCATAGAATGCTTTATTTATGCTATTAAATCTAATTGATGGAGAGTATTGTTGAAGACTTCTAATAATGTTGTTTGTTTTGCTTCATTTTGTTCGAACAGGATCTTTCTTTGTAGCCTAGATTGGCCATAAATTTGTGATCCTTATGCCTTCACCTTTAAGAGATGGGATTATAGTCATGTTCCACCACACTTAGCAAGACTTCTGTTTATTGGTATTCTGTATGGTTCTTTTATACATAATTAAAAAATGCAATATTAAGTCACCTACTGCTATTTTAAAGCTGTCCTTTTCTTTATTTCTATCATTGTCTGCTTCACACATTTTGTAACTCTGAAATTTGGTACACATATGTTAATTATTATGCCCTTTTGCCCACATTTCCACATATTACTATACTTATTTCTGCATATTGTAACTATTTTATCTTTATGATTTAATTAATTCTATTTCATTTGGTTGTCCCAGGGGGTTCACTTTGACATGTCCATGCATTCATTCCATATAGCTTAAAGATTCATCCCTTCTATTACTCTCCCTTATTCCCTCTCCTGCTTTCCAAAACAGTCTTAATATGCTTCACTATTTTATTTTTATACCTATACATAAAGTATATTGAACAACATTTACCTTCCTTCAACCTTTCAATTTGCCCTCCCCCACTTTTGTAGTACTCTTTCTTAGAGGACTCATTTTACATTCTCTCTCTCTCTTTCTCTCTGTATATGTGTGTGTGTGTGTGTGTGTGTGTGTGTGAGAGAGAGAGAGAGAGAGAGAGAGAGAGAGAGAGAGAGAGAGAGAGAGAGAGAGTATTTGCAGTACTGGACTTTGAACTCAGGACCTTGTCCTTTTTAAACAAGTGTTATACCATGGATCCATTCTTCCAGCTTTCGTCCATTCTTCTTCAATCTCTACAGTTCACTAGATTCAACATGGATATTTCAGAGCAATTTCTTGGTTTCTATTGCCTTCAAACTTCTTTCTGTATATACTCTACAGATATTTTCTTAGTGATTGCCATAGGGATTAAAAGTAGCACTTAAAAGTTATAACCATCTGTTAAAAACTAATACAACTTGACTAGGATTGCATGTATAACACCTACACCTACACTCATTCTACTCTGTTACTTAGTTTAAAATTTCTATTTTCATGTATTACATGCCCATTGTAAAAATTATTTATATTTTTTCAGATTTGTTTTATTGTGCCTCTGAGAAAATTAAAAGTGTGGTTATAAACTAAGTTATAATGTATTCATTTTTACATTTTTCTTGATACCTATCCTTTCAAAGAACATTACAAATATTCCTCTCAAATGCCATTATCATGATCACTGCTTAAGGCAGGTACAGTATTATGAGTTCCCCAGGTTTACTTCTCCGAGCCACTTTTGTCTTGTTTTTAATGGCTAATTGGAAATAAAAGTACTATGGACTTTCTTGTCTGGGCTGTGATCCTCAGATCTCACCCTCTTGACTAGGATTGAAGATGTGAGCTAACACCAGCTGGCAACTTTAAAGATCCTACCCCCTCTTTTTGATGTATAGTGATGGGGTGTCAGTGTCTCATTTCAGTGTGTGAGATTTATTGTCACAGGCTTCCTGGCTTTCAGGATTTTCATGAAATACACACAGAATGTTCCCAGGCCATGGCAGCTTGCTTTTCCCTTGCTAAATGCAAGAATCTGTTTGATAGTTTTGAAAGTTTATTAGGTTATATTTCACTTTGGATATCTTTGAGATAAACTTGAACTTGGTTGAGTTTTGGGGGATTTCTGTATCTGCACCTTCCTCAAATATGAGGAAGTTTTCAGACATTATTTTTGCAAATAACCTTTCTGCCCTTTTCTTTCTCTGTCTTCTGAAAAATAACATAATATACAAGTTATCTTTGTGATGGTGCCCATGAGGCTCTTAAGCTTGGTTGACCCTTCCCCCTTTCTTTTCAGACTTAGTAATTTCAAATGACTTTTTGTGCCAGCTTGTTGTTGCGTTTTCTTCTTCCTGGTTAAATCTACTGTGAAGCTTGTCCAATACATGTTAAAATCCAGCTTTATAGTCTTGGAATTTCTATGTGGTTTCTTTTTATAATTTCTATTTCTTGGTTGGTATTATAATGCTGCTTATATATTGCAGTGATGATTTCCTTTTGTGCTCATTTGTGGCTTGTCCTGTAGATGTTATAGCATATTTAAGGCAGTTTTTAATATAATATTTCTAATCAGTACATTAAGGGCACATGTACACATTTCAGGAATCTCTTCAATTCTGACATCCAGATTTGAGTTAATGATCATGTGATAAATTTCAACACACAATTTAAGCCATGTATTATGATTTTTCTGTAGTATTGACATTATATTATAAGTACTTTGGAGCACAAGTCAAATTGCTTGAACATAAGTAACATATATAACATTATGTAAGGAATACCTTCTTATAATAAATATCAAATTACTTCTCAGTGTGCAGGCCTCTTCATTTTTTCTTCACTTTTATTTCTAGATGTTATTGCTCAAGTGATCAGTGGCTCAAAATGAAGGGAAACAAAAAGTAACCACAGCTGGCCACTCTTGTGATTGATATACACACATATACATATTTGTGTATATATGTGCATATATATATACACATTTAAAAGATAACAAAGTAGAAGGGAATACTATTCTAGGAGAGTATAAATGCTTAGAAAGCAGCATACTATGATAAAACTCTTCTTTAGAAATATGTCTTTTCTAGGCTGGGAAGGGGGCTCAGTGATAGAGTGCTTGCCTTGCATGCATGAGGCCCTGGGTTCCATTTCTCAGTACCACATAAGCAGAAAAACCTGGAAGTGGCACTGTGGCTCAAATGGTAGAGTGCTCACCTTGAGCTGAAGAGCTGAGGGACCGAGCCCAGGCCCAGAGTTTAGGTTCCATGACCAACAAAAAGAAAAAAAAAAGGATAAGAAATATGTCTTTTCTTTTCTCTCTCTTTACTTATTAACTTTTTATTATTACTGTGCTGAGCCTGGCTTGGCTTTCTTGCTTATGGCTGATACTCTACCCTTTTAACCACATCTCCAATCCAGATTTTATGCTACTTTATTGTGATTCTTTGATTTTATCATCCTGATCATGGATTATACACATAGGATTATGTGATAAAGCCTAATGCCCTGCTAAAATGTTATCATTTCTATCACTGAAAACACAGAATACATTATGTATTATGTCACCTCTAAGTCAAAATTGGGACACTAAAATGCAAAGGCATCTCAATGAATCCACTACTCAATACAAATAACTAGACAGAGCATTATTTCTCTAAAAACTACTTTTAACTTTTTTATTGTAAAGATACTGTACAGAGTGGTTACAGCTACATGAGTAAGGTAATGAGTAAGGTACATTTCCTATTGAGCATTGTTACACCCTCCATTGTTTTTCCCTTATTATACCTTCTCTCCCCACCTCCCCAACTCCTCCCTCCACCCCCCCAAGTTGTAAATTTCATTTTCAGCCTAGTGTCTTGTATGTCTCATTGTTACAATGGGTCAACCTATATCCTTTTTTCAGCATTTTGTTATTTCCTTTCCCCTCTACCAATTAGAAAAATGTATATACAAGATGTAGGACACCAGAATCATACAGTGACAACAGGGGTTAAACCATAGGGGGAAGAACATACAAAAGAAACAAATAAAAGCACATAATCCATTAAAAACAACAACTACAAAGAAGAAAGCCTCTTGTATCCTTGTCTTGGTTTCATTTCACTTAGCATCATCATATATGGTAATATGTTCATAGCTTTTGACCTTTTCTGCTTGCCTGCTAAGATAATCCTAGATGTAAACTAGTTATTGCAAATAAGGGAAACCATGGTACCTATGTTTCTTTGGGTCTGGCTTACTTCACTTAATATAGTTTTTCCCAAGTCTTTCCATTTCCTAACATGATGCAGTGTCATTCTTTCTGATGGAGGCATAGAATCCCAGTGTGTGTGTGTGTGTGTGTGTGTGTGTGTGTGTGTGTGTATTGTTGATCCATTCATCTACTGAGGGGCATCTGGGTTGGTTCCATATCTTAGCTATGGTGAATAATGCTGCAATAAACATTGTTGTGCTGGTAGCTTTAGAATGGCCTTGTTTGTGATCATTTGGGTAAATGCCCAGCAGTTGGATTGCTGGGTAATAGGGGAGCTCTATGTGTAGTGTTTTGAGGAACCTCCATACTGCTTTCCAGAGTGGTTGAACAAGTTTACACTCCCACCAACAAACTATTTTTTTCTTTTCAGATTACTACTTAAATACAGAGTTTTGATTACGTAGCTTAATAATAAAAGGTCATAAATCATAGAGGACACAAATTCTTAGTTTGAACTCAGCTGAGTCAGTTACAGATATGATATAATAGATGTCAGGGGAACATTTTAAAAGTAGTTTTTACAGGTATTAATGCTTCCTCTTGAATATGAGTCATACATATAAAAAAACAATAACTTTTATATTTGCATTAATTGCTGGTTTAACTTATATAGCATGACTACAGCCAGATATCAATGACTCACACCTGTAATCCTAGCTCAGCAGTCTGAGATCTGAGGATTGCGGTTCAAAGCCAGCAGTGGTAGGAAAGTATCCCTGAGGCTCTTATCCCCAATTAGCCACCAGAAAACTTGAAGTGGCGTTGTGGCTCAAGTGGTCGAGTGTTAGCCGTGAGCTGAAGAGCTGAGGAACCGCACCCAGGCTCAGAGTTCAAGCCCATGACTGACCAAAAAAAAAAAGGGTTCAGGGTCAGTGCCCAACCCTAAGTTGTATATGATGATTGTTGTCTTTTACACATTCACCCTTACATGTAAGACACAGCAGTAGGTTTCATTCACTGGCCCCATTAAGAGACACTATACATCACCTCTAGAACAATGTTCATCATGTTCACATGTTTCTCCATTTTAATGGCATCCATTAGTGCTTACGGATCCATTTTATTAGTCTCCTCTACTACCCATCTTTAGGGGTGATTTCTGGTCATTTATTCAGGGTGTGTGTGTGGGGGGGGAGAGAGGCTTTAGAAAATAGCTCCTCTGTACATGACCGTGCATAACTGCTCTAATTATTTTCTCAATGGACTCAGTCCAGCTTCTCCTGGGGTCTGGCATGTTTTGTTGTACTTGTCTTCCTATGATCTCCCACCAAGTTATTTGTATGTATACATTCTTCTGAAAACCTTCCTTGGTAGGACATTGCCTTCTATGGCCTGAGATGTGAGTTATGCAACCACCGTGCCTATGCCCTTCATCAGAAAGACGAACCAAATGTTTAGGTGACCCACAGACAAGTTAGCATCTAGTGAGTAATATACCCACTGTGTTCCTTTCACCTGAGGAAGAACAGGGCCATTTCCAACTGCACAGTGCCAACTAGGGCATGAGACCAGGAAAGAAAAAAAATGGTGAAATTCCTTGTCAGTTAGAATGTGTGTTTTTTCCCAATTGAGTGTTTACATTGATTCTGTAGATTTGTCTGCAGATATTGTCCAGTATCTTTCTTGTCTAATGTTAGCCTAATTTTCATTGTATTTTCTATGTTTCCATAGGGATTGAGGTGCTGTGATTTCCTAGTCATTATCAGTCACTACTTGATTTGTTTGTTTGTTTTGGCTGGTTGGCTATGGGGCTTAAACTCAGGGCCTGGGCACTGTCTCTGAGCTACTTCATTCAAGTCTAACCCTCTGCCATTTTCAGCCATAGCTCCAATTCCAGTTTTTGATGGTGAGTTGGAGATAAGAATCTCATGGACTTCCCTGTGTGAGCTGGCTTTGAACCATGATTCTTAGATCTCAGCTACTCTAGGATTACAGATGTGAGCCACCAGAACTCCCCATGTTCTTTCATTTTTATGAATGACTACTTTACATACTTTTCTCTTTTCACATTTTAACATCCTTCTAGCCCTCAGTTATAATAACAAATAGTTCACAGATGAGCACCAGTTTAATGGAGCCAGACTCAGTAAATAGTGAACTAGTTCATTCAATAGCTCTTGAAGATTCACAAGTTATGAGCAAGAAGACTTCTGTCCTTGAAGAGTTGGTATGTGCCACATTGTGTTCTTCTGATCTCCAAGGATTGAGAATAAGGATAACTTCTCTTATCACCTCCATAAACCCAGTTGCAGAATTTCTACTTTCTATTCTCCTAGGCTTTGGGCCCTGCTGGGCAACAACCCAGTTTATGGTGTCTGGGGAATTAAAGAATTCTGTCCTATTGAATAAGATGTGATTGTCACATGGTAATTTGGTGCTTCTTGTGTGAGTGGCTTGATAGGAAAAGAGAATCTAACGGAATTGACTAATATAGTTAATTGGACTTGTTTACATAAAGATCTAGAATTAGTATTACATACTGAAGATGAATGAAGTTGGTTACTGCACTGAGTCACTGCTTAGAATGCCCATACTTGATAACAACTGTTGATGAGTAATATTAAAAAAAACACAGCCCAAAAGTATAAAACAATTTAATGCATAGATCTCTAGGGGATTAAACCAAGCATCTCAGGCCAGATTAATAGTTGCCCATGAGAGAGAAGAATCTGGAAATGTTGAAAGAGAAGGGAGATGGTAGGTATCATCTGTAGGTTCAAGCCACCTGTAGTGCCGGCCACTGCTCATCATTCAACTCTTCTTCAAAGTTTTGCGAGATTGAGTTCATAGCTGTTCAAAATCTTAAAGGAGAGTCTGAAAGTTAATGGACTGGTGACCTCATTTCTTACTACCATTTTCAAAGCTACCATTTTCTCAGAAAACACGTACACCCATGTGTGTACAATAGAAGTCCTCCACTGTAGGAAAAAGGTTGAATAGAATGGGGACATGAGATTAGTTTCCTCCCTTTATTGCCATGCTGGCAAGTCCTTCTATTTGGTCATTGCTACCCAGCTTCCTCCTTTCTTCCTTCCTTCCTTCTTTCCTTCATTCTTTCCCTCCCTCCCTCCTTCCCTCCCTCCCTCCCTTCTTTCCTTCCTTCCTTTTTTCATTAAGTTAATAGATCCTGCCAATTCTTCCAAACATTGGCCACCTTCAACGTAGCTTTTAAAGGGTTACATGGTACAAGTAGGAGGCACTGTAGAGTAAATGTTAAAGAGTAGCAAACAGGAAGTAGAATGGAACTAGGAGATGAACTCTTTCTCATTCCTCTCTCTGTGGACTGCTCAGAGGAACAGGTTTGGGGTGGATATTATGGAAAAAAAGCCTACATGTGAAGTGGCACTAACTGTTCAATAATCTTCTTGTCTTCTCTTCCCCATCCTCTTTCTGGGCTCACTGTGTAACAGTAGGCAGTATGGTAAAGTGTTAGGTTGTATTGTTTGACTTTCAAGTTTGTATATCACTTTTTTCGTATCACTGCTCTTCTGAACCTGTAACTCTCAAAACAACCCACAATCCTGTTTTCTAAAGTTTCAATAAGTACATGTTTTACTTCTCCCCTTGCCTCCCAAAAAATAAATGGTTCTGACTTCTATTGGGAGGTGATGTTACCTGAGTGGCAAACACATTCTGGTTTAGCACACTTTAGTTTAATTTGTTATCTTGAAACTAATCCTGTTCTTTCCTATATTGATGTTTTCCTTCTCCACAGGAGCTTTCCCATCAAATCCAAGACTGGCAGTGATGTTTTCCATCCATAACTACTCCAGATTCTACCATTTCTCAGACATCTTTTGTAGCGATTTTTTCTCTCGAATTGTTTTCTTTTCCTGTTTACCTGTCATTTTCTTTTGCTTTGATTATTTATTTAATAAAGTCTCATTTTTTTTTTACTCTAGACAGCTTGGGTAGAAATCTTCTTACACACTGCAGAGATGACAGGTATAGGCTACCACACCTACCCTATTGTTTGAGATGGGGTTTTGCTAACTTTTTTCTCCAACTGGCCTCAAATTATGACCCTACCAATCTTTGCCTCCCAAGTAGATGAGATTATTATAGGCATGAGCCACCATATTGGCATTCATTTTTCTTTTAGAAACATTTTACTTAGCATTGCTGTGTTTAAACATGGATTTCTCGTATTAATTCAGCAGGTTCTCATTAAAATCTCTAACTTCATCTAACAGTGCATAGGGTAAAAACATGATTTTATAGAGATAGTCATGGTGAGATGGTGAAAATGTGGTTGATTATGGGGGAGTGTGGTAAGACTCTAGAGATGCAATTAGCATTGGGTAAAATGTTTAGTCGTTTGAAAAGAAGCAATAGGCGATGTATTTGTTTTTGTGGCTGCTAACACAAATGACCACAAACATGGTGATTTAAAACAACACACATTTATTCTCTTAAAACTAGGAAGCACTGAAATGCTGGTACTAGCAAGTTCTCATGCCTTCAGAGGATTCCAGGAGGAGTAGGAGTGGGGAAGCAGTTCTTACCTCTTCCAGCACCTGTTGGCTGTTGTATTCCTTGATTTGTTACCACATAACTCCAATCTTCTAGACAAGATGTTGGAATTTCTCTGTTTCATCTTCATGTTGCCTTCTATCTGGTGGTTACATTTCTCCCTGCCTCCCTTTTATAAGGTCTGAATGCCCCACCAAGACTCGTTAAATTTCATCTCCATCTTTTGTCCTTAGAGGAGACACCAGGTAGGAGTTCCAATAAAGTGAGTAGATCATGAGGAAACTACCTCATGGATACATTACTCAATCCACTGATGAACTGGTTATCTCAAAAGTGGATGGGTTGTAAAACCAGTTTGACTGTTCTGTCTATAGTATGTGCCATCTCTCCATTTCTAGGTGAGTTGCTTGCCTCTTCAGGATTTTACAGTGGGGACTCTTACCCCACACCAAGAATGACAGCAGCAGGCCTGGCCCATTGTCTCCTAGCCTACAGGACTGTAAGCTGTTATAAACTACCTTATTGAATGGATTTTACTATAGCAACTCACAACAGACTAAGACATCGAACACAGGTAATTGCACTGAGGATCCAACCTTTGTGACTTCATCTTCCCTTGCCTCTCTTCCTTTCCCCTCCTTTCCTCTCCTCTTCCATCCCACTTCCCCTCCCTTCCCCACTCTTCCTCCCTGTTTCCTTTTCTTTTGTTTGAGTGTTTGTTTGCAGGAAGGGTCTGTACAGAGTAAAGTTTACAAGATCAATTGATCAAAATATGATTTTTTTTCAGCAAAACACATGTTAGCATACCGCAAGTGATAACAATAAGTTTAAACAGAGACATGGTCCTGCCCCTCCCAGTTCCAAAGTAAATTGTAGAGGGAGACTGCAAGAATGATGGACAGCACGTGATGCAAGAGCAAGAGGAGTGATTTATACAGAGTGAGCAGAAGAAAGTAGGAACTGAGGCACACATGAACATGAGGCAAGTGAAAGTTTTGAGGTGATGCGATGTCTGGGGGTTGTAGGAGGAAGCTTCAGCACAAGGTAGATGATGGAGCTTCTTCTGAAACCCCTTCCCTCAGTCTGTCCATTCACCACCTGCAGCTTACTTGCTTCTAGACAACATCATTTATGGTGGAATTAAGACAGTCCACATTAGCTATGGAAAAAAATCTCACCATAAGACTAGACCACACTCTCCTCTTTCATTAATTCCAGAAGCATAAAAGCCCCTGGATCCTGAGGAATGGGGTTACTCAGAGATCAATACATTAATTTCAAGTTTGTTGGGGCTAACCAAAGGGCAGTGGAGGCCTTTCAAATAAATAGAAATATTTTCTTCTGGAAAGTGGATATTTCCTAAAATTGGGAGGATAGGGAGGAAGACCCGGGTCTCCTGAGCTCATATAAAGAGAAGTATGAGGTCACGGAAAGTTCAATAAACAGAAAAGTTCACAAGGCCAAGAGGAATTTATTGCAGGTTATGGTTAAGTCAGAGTTCTGACTTTATGCTGTTTTGTTCTTCTAAATTAAGCACACTAGGAGATGTTCCCCTAAGACAAAAGAAGAATTTTTCCAAAATGCACTAAAATTATATGTGATACAATATAAAGATTAAATATTTTTTAACCAGGTTCATGCATATAATCCTAGCCACTCAGGATGTAGAGATCAGAAAGATTACAGTTTGACATCATCAGAGGAAAAAAAGTTAATGAGACCCATCTCAACCAATATCTTGGCATGGTGACAGAGTTGTAATCCAAACTATGCAGGAGGCTTGAATAAGGAAGGGTTTAGTTCTAGGCCAGCTCTGGTCAAACAGTTCATGAGATTCCATCTCAATTAATGGTGGGTACAGTAGTGCATACCAGTTATCCCAGCTGAAGTGGGAAGCATCAATAGGAGATCATGTTTCAGGAAAGGCCAGGAAAAAATGAAACCCTATCTCAAAATACCCAGTCAAATAAAAAAGCCTAAATGCTTAGCAAATGTGAGTTCCTGGGTTCAAGTTTCATACTGAAGAAAAAGGAAAGAAGGGCTGGAAGGAGGGAGGGAGGGAAGGAGGGCCAGAGGGAAAGAAAAAGAGAGGAAAAAAATAAGAAAAGAGGAAGGAAAGAAAAAAAGAAGAGAAAGAAAAAGAAAGAGAAAAATAGAAGGAAAGATAGATATATTAGGTATTCTACCTTTTAAAAATGAGCTTTCAAATAATTGGCACACTTTCTTGTTTTAGAGAAAAAATGGTTGTGAGTGGCAATGTGTGGTGTGAATTCAGAGATTGTAAAAAGAAAAACCTACTTCTAAATTTGATCTTTCCCACTACTCAGTCTGATCCCTGAATACATTACTCACCTAGAATGTGTCTTCAGGGGAGTAGAAAGTTCCTTCCTTCCTTCCTTCCTTCCTTCCTTCCTTCCTTCCTTCCTTCCTTCCTTCTTTTTCCTTCTTCCTTCCTTCTTTCCACTTTCTTTCTGCTGTCTGACTCTTTCTCTTTTTCATTTGCTCGTTCCTTTTCCTTTCAATAACCCTATTTTTGTTTTTTCCTCCATTTTTGTTGGTGTATATCAGTTGTATACAATGATATCATTGTGATGATGCTAAATAGGCACTCAATGTACCTAATCAAACCCATCCCCTCTCATTTCCCTTTCCTCCTCTTGTAACAATTTCAACAGGTTTCATTGTTCTATTTTCACACACACACATACACACACACACACACACACGCACACATACATGCACACACACACATACACACATACAATACATTGATCATATTCACCTCCCAAATTCCTTCTTAATTCCAACTCCCTCATCCCCTATTCACCTCCAAATCAAACATGCTTCTTTGAATCCCTGTCATTTTTTTAAGGAATTGACTTCACGTGTGAGAGAAAATACGATTTGACTTTCTCAGGCTTGTTTCACTTAATATGATGGTCTACAGATCCATGCATTTTCCTGTAAGTGATATAATTTCACTTTTCTTTATGGCTGAGTAAAGCCCTATTGTGTACCTATACCATATTTTCCTATTCATTGTAGATAAATAGGTAGATTGTCTCCATGTTGCAGCTAGTGTGAATAGTACTGCTGTAAATATGGGTATGCAAGTATCTCAACTATATTGACTAAAATTTCTTCCAATGTATTCACAGGAATGGTATAGCAAGATCATATGGTAGTTCTATATTTAGTTTGTAGAGGAACCTTTATACTAATTTCCATAGTAGCTGCATTGATTTACATTCCCACCAACAGGGTATAAGTTTTGAAAGACCACACATACTGGTCATTTAGAGACCTTATCAAGAAGCTAATCCAGCTCCATGTTCTGTGCTCCAGTTTTCAATACTATTTTTCCCCTCTTTCTACCTCTTTGGTCTGGTTTATTGCTTCCTTCCTCTTCCTTCCTTCTTCCTTCTTGTCTTCCTTCCTTCTATTGACAGATAGTAATGGTCTACTTTTATGAAGCAGTGTTTGCTTCAGTACAGGTATACAATGTGTAATAAACAACTGAAGATGTTTAAGTTCGTACATCATCTCATTGGAACATTCAAAATCCTGTTTGATTTTGAATGATGCAGTACAACAGATCCTTAGAATGTGTGAGTCTGTGGTTCTGAGCAGACCACCACAGAGAAAAACCTCAAATCTTCTGGATACAGATTTCAGAGCCTCCGTTCATTTTCCCCCTAAGATTACCTGACTCTGCTAAAGACATGCTTCTTCTCGACAAATCTCATCTTATCATTTCAGATAAGCATATTAACTTTTACTTTGCTTTTTGGGCACTGGACTTTGTGGAAGCATGCTTCCACACAATTAGGTTAGGGAAACACTTAGCAGAGTACACCAAGATTAAACATAAGTAAAGATAGTGTGAGACTTACTAGCACTTCTCCATATTAACGGAAGTGTAGCATTCACGTTTAGGAATTTAAAAATTTTTGGAATTGATTTTGAATTATTTTACTAGTTTCTTCCTATTGATTGTGCTTACTCAAAAATACATGCAATAAATCTGCAAATAATGCAGAGTAACCATAGAATATTGTTAGCACTATCTACCCTTCTTCGCAATAGCAATCCAGAACTTATTCTTCCTAGCTGGCTCTGACTTTGTGCCCATCAATCAATCTCTGCACTCCCTGATCTCCTCTAGCTTTCCAGGCCTTTACCGACCTCTACTCTGATGGCCAATTCTGTGACTCAGCCTTTTTATCTTCCACATAGGAGTGACTTCATGTGGCATATGTCTTTCTGTGACCCAGACATGACCATCTCTGGGTCAACCCAGAACACTTCTAAGGAGGGAAAGATCTATGGAAAGATTTGAGCCAGGAGTTTTGTGGTCAATCTTAAAAAAAGAGAGAGAGAAGGAAACCAGCCAAGCTTATTCATACTGGTAATCTCAGGGGGAAGTTTTTTCTGCAGCTCTGTAGATCGTAATGCCCTAGGGAGAGAGGAACTGTCTCTCTGGCCTTTCTCAGGGATGGATTGGAGGCCATAGGATGCAGCATGGCACATGCTCCTCTTCTGCGTTTTTGTTACCTCAGATCTGGAGTTCTGAATGTGAAGACTTTGCTCAAATACATTTTCTTTGCCCTACTCCTCTGCAATAGGAGATATGCCCTGTCAGTGTTCTGGACTTTTTACCTTAGTTATATCACCTTGCATTCAAATGACTCTGTCCCAGGTTCCACACTGAGGATCTTAATGTAGAGATGTGTTTTCTTCAGTGTACCTAACTTGTGCCTAGCACAAGGATAGCTGCAAGTAAGTAGTAGGGAAATGGCAAGCTCTCTTCTGTGAAAACAGGAGAAGTAATAGTTCCAAGCATTGTCTATGTCAGCCAGCAGTTATGAAGTGCCCTGAGCTCAGGCACTAAGCCAGGCACTTGCAGGAAAATTTTGTTCATTAGTTCTCACAGAATCCTATGACAGTGCTATGCTTATTATTAATGAATGGATAAGGAGGCTGAGTTTCAGAGAGGCAAAATGGCTTGCTCAAGGTTTCACAGTGACTGAGGGTATGAGGTTCACCATATTCAGCAGTCTTCATCCACACCACTCCTACCTCTAGTTCAACATTGTTCTTCTACACCTACTAGCCTAGCTGTCCCTCTGCAGGCACAGCGTCCTGTGGGGACCAGCAGGAGAAAACATGGGCTAGCACAATGGGAGTTAAAGATAGAGAAGAGAAATACCTAGGGATGCATTAAAAAGTGCCATGCTCAATGCCAATAGAGAAAGAGTGAAGTGATAAACCAATGCACTAGGGAGCTCCAGGGACTGAGAGTGGTCCTGGGTAAGTGAGGTTAATCAGAGAAGGCCAGGTTTCTGAAAAGAGGTGACATTTGAGCCAGCGGAGCCAGCAGGTCTGCAATGCAGAACTCCCTCCCTGAAGAGCACAGCTCTGCTCACTTGGAAGTGGGTGTAATTAAGTCTTCCCAAGCAGCTGGAGAACAAGCAGGTTGCTGGGACTGCTGCTGGTGTATTGCTAGTGCCCCCCTGTGTACAAAGGAAGAACTGAGCCACTGACTGGGCAAGCGGGGTGGCACTGCTGCTCCTGTGCACGTCCCCAGAGGAAAGCCTTTCAGTTCTGATTTTTCCCCAGCCACATTTTCAAAGAGCTCCTTCAGTCTAAGGGTAAGATGTTGCCCTTCTCACCGCCCTGCTCCAGTAGCAAGCTTCTGCCTGTCCCATCCCTAGATAAGGTGGAACTAAAGCTGGAGCCTCCTTTAGGAGGACTACAAGGTTTGCACACCAGTCCAAAGGTCCATGCAACAGAGATAGCCTGAAGTCAATGAAAGAATCTCAGGCGAGGCTCCAGGAAAGAGGAGCTCTAGATGTTGGAGGTTTTAGCTAACTTCGTTTTACTGGCATTTTCTTCCATGGATTTTTTTCTTTTCTTGTGCCAGGACTAGGGCTTGAACTCAGGGCCTAGGTGCTGTCCCTTGTTGTTGTTCGGTTTTGTTTGTTTGTTCAAGGTTGGTATTCTACCACTTGTGTTACATTTCTACTCATAGCTTTGTGGTGGTTACTTGGAGATAAGAATCTCATAGACTTTCCTACCCAGGCTGGTGTGGAACCATGATCCTTGGATCTCACTCTGCTGAGTAGTTAGTGCTTACAGGAATGACCTATGGCCACCCACACCTGTATTTTTGTTTCTGCACTTGCAGAGTAAGTACTGGATCATATTGCAGTTGGCTAAAGTGTTAATTGTCCATCCTCCTCTCTTCGGTTTTTCCACAGCTTTCCAGACAGTGGTATTTGCTCACCCTTTCTCCCTCACTGCTCTTCATTGTCTCCTGCCACTTGGAATCATTTTTTAAATAGCAGGTTGGATGGTTTATTTAGATTAGCAAATGAAGAAGGAGATGTTTACTGAGCTTTCCCCTTCTGCAGTTTTAGGGTCTATGTAAGAATAATCAAGTGCCATCCTGAAGGTGAGCTCAATTTTTGTTCTTTAAATTAATGCCATTCAACATATTTTATGCCGAGATTTATATGGCAAGTGATGTACTGCCCTTCCTTCCTCACTAACCATCAAGCTGGGGAGTTTGCATGCATCTTAGTCACTGCATTTGTATCTATGTAAACATACATGGTACATGGACAAAAAGTAAAGTGACATATGGCAAATAAAAGATGTAGGACATGTACTAGGAGCCAGTGTCTCACATCTGTAATCCTAGCTACTTAGGCTGAGATCTAGAGATCTTGGTTCAGGAAGTGGAGCTGGGGCTCAAAGTGGTAGAGCACCAGCCTTGAGTGCAAAAGCTCAGGAACAGGGCTTGGGCCCTGAGTTCAAGTCCCAGAACCAATAAAAATAAAGAAAAAAATACTAGGTTCAAAGCCCTCCCAGACAGCAAAGACTATGAGACTATTATCTCCAATTAACCAGCAAAGAGCTAGAAATGGAACTGTGGCTTAAGTGGTAGAGCATCAGCCTTGAATGAAAATGCTAAGATAGCTCCAAGTTCTGACTTCAATCTTTAATACTGGCACACACACACAAAAAAAAAGAAAAAAAAGAATAATTTATGCATAGTCCTTGCCCTGGAAGGGATTACCTGGGCACAAGGAGGAAAGAGTCAAGAAAAGTTCTTAGTCAAGTAAACACCAACCCAGGAAGTGCTTTACAAATTAACAATTATGACAGCTTCTCATCTTGAAAGCACATTGTTTATATGCAATCTGTAAGAAAAAAGTGTTTTCATTCATTAATAATATTATTATTTACTTTGTATCTGTAGGGCTTATTGGGAGTAGAAATCTGCAAGAGACTGAGATAACAAAGTGGACATTTTAAATGAAAATCTGAATGGCGGTTATATATACTAGAAATCAACATTTTGGTCTAGAGATTGGAAAAGCTGGGAGAAATTAAACCAACTACCAACGTGGGAGTGAATCCTCAAGTCATTCATTTGTAAATAACATAGAGTTCCTCACCTCCATAGCTGCAGGCTAGTCCAAGTAAGGACTAGTCCCCTGGTATCATTTTCTTTTCTTCCTCCTGTAGTAGGCTATGCAATTCCCATCTCCTGCCCTAGGGCGGTGCTTACATCAATCCAGACTCTACTCAGCAGGCTAGATGCTGGTGAAGTACTTCCCTTCTCCCTACTGGCATAGGATAAAGAAGCTTGGCTAATTCTGAGTAGAAAGAGACTGGCTAAAGTAGCTGGTCATATGCAAGCTAAGAGAGTATAATGCTCTGATCTTGTTGGTGCTGCTGCATAAGGAGCGTCAGATCTCAAGACACCATGAGAAAAAAAGATCACCTGAGATGTAGAACCCCTAAGACTGGAAGCCATGTATGGACTTGCGGCCAACTGGACTGCTCTTTCCCAGGGGCTAACCATACAGGACAGATGTGGCAGATTAGGCACTGATTGTAAGAGTCATCAAACTGCTGGCCTATTAGCTTGGCTGCTTGGGTAACTATTGGCCAATACATAATTTGGTCCGTAAAAAGCAAGAGCAGAAAATTTTACCCTATTATCAACTACGACAACACGATTTGGGCTCTTTAAAAAAAAAACTGTAGATTTACGTTCATAATAAGAGAAAAAAGGGGAGAAAAATAAGCCTGGCTAGGTAATCAGGGCAAAGGTCTCCTCCTTTACTGCACCTGTATCCTTCGCCATGTCCTTGAGCAGTTGTACATGAAGACCTCTAGACATCATGCCATGGCTTATTGCACAAGTAAGACTTGCACATGAGTAGTAGGCTGATTAGATTCCAGAGGTGTGCACAAGAATGGATACCCAGGCAGAGGGGCTCATGCAGGCTGCATGGCTGCATGGAGCCTCTGATTGGGTCCTCAGGCTGTCCAATGACCTTGAGTCACTTAGCTCTCTCCTAGGGACAACTTATCAACCCCTGTACAATGCACCTCAGGTGGTGACCTTTCTTGAGTTCCCCTTTGCCTAGCAGTCTCTCCACTTATTTTTTTCTTCATTTAATCTCTCCTGGCCATTTTGCTTCTCCTTCTGTCTGTTGACACATTCTTTTGGACCACAGAGACAAAGGATCAGCTCGGGTGTTGCAGGTGTTTGGTATTAATACAAATAAAATAATTTATCTTTGTTCTCTTATCCCCAACATGCTTCATATTGACCTTAAATTCTCCTATGGCGGGGGCGGGGGGAAGAGGGGGGATAAGGTATGACTTATTTTAAAAAAACACATACACTGTGGAAAATTGATGGCTCAAACCTGTACCCTATCATTTTAGCCCTCAGGAGACCGAAGCAAGAAGATCTTAGAGACTGGCTTGGGCTGCTACATACCCAAATTTATCTCAAAAACAAGCAAACAGAACAAAACAAGAAACATTCTGGGGAGAAAAATGATTTTTTGTTTTATGTGGGCATTCTAACACAAAAAGTTCCTTTAATCTCTTTTATTCCAGTTTAGGCCAAAAGCGAGCACTCCATAAGGAAAATACGTGAGAAAGTTTGATACAGAGATTTTGATTAAAAGAAAAAAGAAATAAATTTTTTTTCTTTTAATAAATATATTGAGACTAACACCAGATAACAAAAGACTTTGTGCCCAAGAAATGACAGCACAGAATGCCCCATGTATTTCTATCCCTCCCCCCCTCCCATTTTTAAGAACAAGTAGCTCTCTCCATTAAAACAGAGCATAGGGAAAGTGGATGTGGACAACCAAGGGTTAAATGCTTTTTTCTTCTTCAACAGCTTGCTCTGGGGATGCAGAAGAACCCTGGTCAATAGACAGATATATTGACTTGTTATTATTTAAAGTTGTTTAACCAGGTAGAGATAAACGAAAGCTTTCAGCAACTGAACTATCACACAAATCACAATTAAGGTGGCATATGTGTGTGGAAGACGTAAAATCAATTCCCACGAAGATAATGTTTTAGTCTCTATTTGAACTTGAAAACAGAAGTAAATTTTCAGCAGCAACAGCTGGGCTTGTTCCATCTAGGAGGCTCTCTATTAACTGTATAAGAAGGGCTTTTATTACCTCTTTTAATGGTTTTCCTCTATGGTTTTTGTCTTCATCAAAAAAGCCAAATTGATTGCTGTGGTACTGTTTACTGATGTGGCGGAGAGAAGTCCTAGGTTGCTGGGTATACACTCAGGCTGGTATTTGGACCTCCCCTTCCCTATGGACTCTATATTGTGTAGAAGGAAGAAGAATACACCCCTGGGGGCTACCATTTCCCTAGAGGTGGGAGGGTTTTGGGGTCTTTCTGAGCCTCACTGCTCAACCTCCTGGGAACTTGAGTTTAGGAAAGGCAGGGCATTTGTGCATTTAGAATAGTCTTTGTAATTGATTCACTTACCAGTATGCCCTACCCCAGTGGGAAATGACCCGTGAAGAATGTTCTTCATCCATTTATCATTTCAATCATCTGAATGTTCCTCTTGTTGGTGTGCTTGGGGTGTGTGTGTGTGTGTGTGTGTGTGTGTGTGTGTGTGTTTGTGTGTGTGTGTGTGTGTGTTGGTTTATTGTTCTTCCCATTTTGTTACATTTTTTATACTCTTTGAGGTAGAGACCCCATTCTATCTAAGCAACTGTAGTCTTTGCTGAATTTAGTACTGTTAGATATTTTTGACAGGGGCCATAGGTCTTTGGAACCTTGGGAATCAGCAGGTCCACAGGCTGAATCTACCTCACCTCTATGCTTATTGGCTCTTTCAGTCTTTCTTCACCTTATTTCGTGGAAATAAATCCAGGTGAACATTGTGCCTGTTTTGAGTTCTCCCTATCCTTGGGTGCAAGAGGAAGTCTAAGAATTTGCTGGATAGGCATGAGGGATCAAACAGATGTTGCCCTTGGGAGTGGGGGAGACGTCAGGGGACTTAGTACTGAATAAGAGGGAAAAAATGGCAGGAAAGTAGAAGGTTGACTTTCCCAGAGTGGGGATGAGACACAGGAACTTTGCAATCATGCCATGAGAAGACTAGAACCAGATGCTAGGCCTGAACCTCCACTCTGCCTGAGATGACCTGTTGAGATGAAGGAAAGTCCTTGGCTTCTGTGTTGTCCATGCCTATCTAAAACATGAGCCTTTAGAAAGAAACATCATTACTTTTCAAGTAATCCAACAAAGAAGAACATGATTATAAGAGTCTATCTGCTCCATTCAGAACAAGTTCCTTTCAGACAAAGTAAACCAAGCTACATATGGGTGGTTCCTTCTTTGGATCCTCCACATCCTCATCACCCTTCCATCTCCCACATCAGATGTTGTTGATCAGAAACAGGAAGCACAGAGCTCCCTACCCACGCCTTCCCTTCCCTACTAGTTCTGGTTTCCTTTTTTTCATCCTGTCCAGGATTGTTTTCTACAATGCCTCTGCTCAAAGAACTTGTTTTTCTAATGTTGTTTCTTAGCTTTAAAAGCTACAGTTTTATGTTCATTAAGTAGAGAGGCCACCAGGTGATCTACTCTCTTTGAGTGTAGTGTAGAAGAGGATGACAGAGGAAAAACAATACGGGATGAACAGGATGAATAGATGATGGACAGAGGATTGAGGATAGAAAGAGAAAGAGCTGAATGATACATACCTTTGCAGAGACATTACCATTTGCTTGAACGTGGTCAAAGTGACTCATACATGGCTCACAATCTATTTTCCTAGGTTAGGATTGTATTGGCCTCTCTGGTTTTATCCAAACCACTCTTTGTCCAAAGCACTCTTTATTCCTATTCATAGAGCTCTCTGTTTTGAAAGGACCAAGAATTAACTCTTTCCTCAGTTCTTTGTAAGGCTCCCTATGATCTGAGGCTCTCAGGATCCTGCCCAGTTCAAGCTCACATGAACCAGCAACACCAGCTTATTTCTCCCTGAGACACAGACAAGGTCTGTGCAAAGGAGCACAGACATTTTCTGGCCCTGACTCTGGAAGATTGCTGCTATTTATTTCATAGAGAGGAACCCCCTGAACTCCTTTCTCGAAGCTTACAAAGAAGGTAGGATTACAAGAAACCTAAGTGACCTGCTCTTGTGTTTAGGAAAGACAGTTTAGTGTATTTGGGAACATAAAGTAAGCCCTGAGAACAAAGGGCAGGTCAGTGTTGAACTGGAAAGTGTATCTGCTTCAAATGGGATGGGCCTACCTTAGATTTCTAGCCTTGGCAATCGCGCTCTGTTGGTGGGCCTGAAGATACTTGTGTGTTTCTGAGGTTGTTTTGAATAAATATTATGTAAGCTAATACACATGAAAACCCATTATGTAAGCTAATACACATGAAGACCCATTTCATCAAATGTATAAATCTGCAGTTGACTGACTGCCCCTTGTCTTCTCTGGCTAGCAGCCTGTTGGTCCCTGATTATTTCTCTTATTTTGATTATTATATACGTGTTTTACATGGGTATGCAACTCAAGCTTTCTTGTCTTACACTCTTCCTCAGCATTTTCGAATTTCTTAAGGTGAAAATTAAGAGGAGGAATGGGGCAGACAGAAGTGTGGGGAAAGCTGCTTGGGGAACTGAGATCAATACAGGAAGAGTGACTCAGGGACACTAGGGAATTCTGAGTCTATCTCAGCAAGGGACTGACATCAAAGCGACACATTCAAATGAGCAAAGTGGCTCAGGTACTAAGTCCAACATTGCACAATATGGAAAATATGAGGCAGGGAGAAATCACAAATGTGGTACTGCCCTGAAACACCCCTGGACTTGAAGACTTAGCATCGAGAGTCTGTATCTTTGTAGCCAAGGACCTCAAATGAATATCTTTACTGTCCTAGTTGACTCAATGCTGCCGTGACTATTTCTCTAATAAGCTGATTCCATAGAGAACTTTAATGATGGAGAAACAGAAACAGAAGTGATTTGGTCTGGTAACCAGAGCAACTGTCCTTCCTTGCAAATCCATCGAATAGAGGACAGGATCATGACAAAAGAGATGAATCACCAGGAGCAGAGCCCAGATTGAGGTGGGCCTTGGTCCTCCAACATGACCAAAAGAGGAAAAAAAGCACCTACCCACATTCAGAATCTAGGCATCAGATCTCTTTCATGTATCTGTCATTGTTTTGATTGAGGTTGAATGACTGCACCAAGGCATAGAGAAAAAAGGAGATACTGGTCATTGCGCTAGGCACATGTATCATTTTGTGTGATCCTGATGTAGGATACATAGACATAAGGGCACAGAGAGGCAAACTGCATGGTGGCTAGAGGACTTTGCAATCATAATGCTCTATTACAGCAGCTGTCTTGAGAATGCTCAGACTGTAAGGGAACAAAACCTTATATATAGCCAGGACCAATGTGACAGACCAAGATGACTACTAAATGTTCTTTGTTTCATTATAATAGCATTCAATATTGTTAGTCTTATAGAATTAGTACCCATATTCATCTGGTACAATGACACATCCTAAAAACTCAGCTTGTCAAAAGAAGGGGAAATAACCCTTATTCCTGAAATTACCTGTTCTCACTTTAACCTATGACTACTTCTCCCTCCCCTTTATTAAAGTTTGTCCATAATACTTGCTGAAATTGAACTCTCTTGAAAAGCCAGCCCTTACCCCTTGAAATCTGTACTTTCACCCCACTATAAAACTTCTTCTCAATTCCTTACTTTGTCTCTTGAGTTCTTTCTCTGATGATGACAGGAACCTGGAAATAGTGGGTAGCGGTCTCTAGCTATTCTTTCCATTTCTATGGCCTCCCCAGTTTTCACCATCATCAATGATCCCTACCACAAGTCTAAGAAGAATGCACTGTTTAGTGAGCCATACCTTCTTGGACAGTGTATGTGGAGGGTATTGGTTCTTTGGAAGCGAATTGAGTATGAAATTAACTGATTGGCTGTCTATCTGGGACTAACTTATAGGCAAAGGGAGCACGGCTAGTACTTGGCAAAATCAGAATGTAACCTCAGGTGAGCTAGGTGAGTCAGACTTGACTCACCTCCCTGTCTTGCCCTTGAGCAGTGTATACATGGACACAGACTCACATGGATCTGTACTCAAATACAAGGCCACTAGATGCAGCCAGACATGATGACTTCTTGCTGAGATTCAGCTTTTCTCTAATTTTAGGATACTGCTCTGAGCTCTTTGGGAAAGAGGGAAAAAAATTATCTGAATAGAATTGAACATAAATCTACCTTCGTAAGTCATTCAAATGAAATGCATTCCTTTTCATCAGAGGTAGGCTCCCTCATAAGGTTTGAAAGCACAGAAATGGGATTTGTAAGAAGTAAGTACCGAATGATGGTAAACACAAAAAGAGGAGTTGGGTTATTGCAATGTACAGGTAACTTGTGAGAACAAATCACGCTCAACACTTCTCAGCATTTTAACTATTCCCATGCTACCCAGTGTATACTTGTTTGACCCTTGATTTGGATCCACATGGGAAGTGCTCTGATCCATCTGGGTGGCAGGACAGCTGTGCCATTCTCTCACCTCCTTTCCAGCTTCAATCATCTGTTTACTTCCTGACTACCTAATCAGAGAACTGTTTTCTTTTTCCTATCTTTCCACTGACACAAGCAGTAAAAGCAGTACCTTTTTGAGTCAAAATCAAGATACAGAGGAAATGAAGGATGAGAATGAATTGCAGATGGGTGATCCAAGGAGTTAAAAGTTCCTATGGAATTCAAGAAAGGAAATCAGGCATCCCTTGTGGATGGCACTGAACATAATTAGATGACTCAGGAAAACGCTGATGGTGCTTAAGCATCTCCACCTGAATGTACCCAAAACTGCATGGAACAGCACCCTTCTCCTAAGTTTTGTGGAACTATCTGTCTTCCACCCAGCTGGCTGAACTGGAAACATGACACACTCCCATATTTACTATCTCCATCACCCTGTGCCTTCATTCCTTGCGTCAACTCAGCCCTCTAAAAATCTTCCTGCCTTGCTTCTTATTCCTCCTTCTCCTTTCTCACCTGAGTTGTTCTGATGACCATTCACATGTTTCCTTCTTGCCATTTTGACTCAGGTCTGGTTAATGCATCCTGGTTTCTGAGCAATCTTTCTCAATTGCCAACCCAATCTGACCCCTTTATGAAATCTTTCCACGTCTCCCTTATTTCTTGTAGAGAAAATCTCAAGAGCTCAGCATTTACTGTGAACTTTTTGGTGGAGTCTAGACCTCTCACTTACCCCATTAACCTTATTGCTTGCTAAACTGCCTCTGCCCTCTCTCTTTTGGGGGAAAATCTGCCTGTGCAGTTTCTAGACTTTTTGATGATTCTTTTACCTCTATAAGTTCATTCATCATGGATAACTCAGTTACTTGCTTGCTGCTTTTCCTGACCAGTTTCTACTGCTCCTTTAAGACTCAGTTCTACATCTCCTCTTCTGGCCGTCCCTGAGCCTCTTGTCTGGATTAAGTGCCCTCTAGTTCTTGTCCCCGATGCTCATACAACATGACAGACTACAATTCTGCACTTTGCTTTTTTGGTTATTGCAATGGGATTCATGGCTCCTGAATGTCAAGCATGGGCTGTGCAACTGAGCTGTATCCTAACTCATGCTGCTCCCCTATTTTATGCTGTGGTTTAAAATCTGAGCTGGGATTTACTTGAAGGTGGACCTTCTAGCTTACATTTTGAACCCTCCATGCCTGTGATGTATGAGTTATCCATGTTTCTGAGAGTGGAAGCAATGTTATCCTATGCTTTTTTCAACATACCTGTGATGCTCTATTAAAAGCCCTTATTGCTTCCATTTTCCAAACTTGTGTCCTAGGGTGGTCTAAGACTCAAAAAGGAGGAGGAGGAAGGAGAAGGGGAGGAGAGGGAGGAGGGGGAGGAGGAAGAGGAGAAGCAGCAGCAGCAACAACAGCAGCAGCATGTATGCGTTTGCATTTCAATAGAGAAATAACATGTTTTTTTGTAAACAAGAAGATGTAGCTAAAATGATATGCTGTAGACACCCAGGAAAGTGGATACACTGAAATAATGCTAAAGAAAAATGGAGGGATAAAATAAGTGTTTATTTTGTGATGACCTGATATGTACCAGATACTATACACTAACAACCTTACCGGATTTCATCTAATAATCTAATACTTTACACAGTCAGTTTTGTGAGATGGCTACTGTGATCACCACATAGTCAACCTGACACTGAAGTTCAGTTCTAAAAGGCATAAACTGGTTTAAGGCACCATCACTGGAAACCTGTGGGGTTATAATTAAAAAAATATGCTTTCCCAAACATCATTGATGACATTACATCTGTGAAGAGAATAACTGGCATGAAGTCTCCAATTAAATTTATTTTTTTATCTATCAGAGGAGATAGCAACTAATGAGGAGATAAACCTATAAATAGTCTTCTCTTTGAAAGAGAAGACACTTTTAAATACCTAAATACAAATGAGCCAGGTATTTTGTCATGAACCACTTTTAGACACATTGGATCTTCTCTGCAAAAGCTAAGTCCAAGAAAAGCAGTGAAGAATGCCCTCCTCTCCATTCTTACATCAGTGAGTCTGATGGAATTCTGAGATGCAGAGGAAAACTGCATGTTCAGTAATCTTGTGTGGAAACTGAACTATATTCCAGCAGATTTAACTTTGTAGATGTTAGTTCTTCTCTGACACGAGGGCTTGAATCTGGATTATCACTGATTGCATAGTGTGGCTCTTTGGCCATTTATATGTTTAATTCCTTGCATGGTACTTGTTCACTTCAGTGCTTACTCATTTATCAATAAATAGTCCTGCCATAGTCCTGCTAATCATTTTGCTTTGTAATAATTTATCTGTGCACCATGTCTACTGCCTGTCTTATATTGACATCCCAGCTTTTTATCCCCAGAGCAAAATTAGAAGCTTCCTCATTATCTCCCACTATTTATTCCACTGTCTGCAGCTACTTCCTCCTATCTCTATCATGATACTTGTAATATTCAGCTGTAATTGTTTCATTTTATATAGCTCTTTTCTTATCATAAATGTGAGCTCCTTAAAGGGAGTTTCTGAGTAGATGTGGAACATGCATGATGGGTAAATTAGTATTTGGGGGAGCATAGAGAAAGGATATTCCTCATGACCAGATAAACATGCTTAGAGAATGTATCCTACTTCTGTTTGCAACATTGATCTTACACTGCAGATTCTTTCAAGTACTTTATCAAAGAAAAATCAAACTGTGATGAAAAAAGAATGAGTTTCCATGTTAGAATCTCTCCTCCTAAGATAGCTTGAGCTACATCATGAGCTCTAGGCTAGTACAGACTATGGAAATGCATACATACACACATACACATACATACATACATACCTACATATTTAGGCCTGGTATTTCATCCCTGTAATCCCAGCTAGCTACATAGGGAAAAGAGGAAGAAATATTTCATATTTCAGGCTAAGTCAAAGTTTCCAAGACATGTATCTCAAAAACCAACTAACCAAACAAACAAAAAACAAATAGAGCTGGGGCTTAAGTGTTAGAATACTTTCCTCTCATGTGAGAGGCCCAAACTTCATTTCCTAGTAGCATAAAACAAACAAAATAAGCTACATAAAAATTAAATACAAAAAAAAGCTTAAGCATCTATACCCATTTATCTGGTCTTTTCCACTCCACATCCAATCCTCCATCTTCCCCTTACTGTAATTCATCTTGGTAGAAACAGGTATACCTTCACTATCTCTCTCTCAAAGTATTTCTGTATGCATGTGTTTTTAATAAAGTGTATTTGGGACAAAGATAATGAAAATGCATTCAATCATTTAGTTGCAGTGCTTAAGAACGACTTGATAAAGCCTCCTTTGTGGAACAGAGAGATAACAGCCAAGATTTTCATTACCTTGAAGTGGGATGGGAAATAGGTATGTCTCCAAAGGCTAGGTGGAGGATACTTGGTGGCTGGATTGACAGGCTTAAATAATAGATGGGAGAGCAGTCACATTAGGGAGGTCACAATTGCATAGCTGGAGTTAGGGTTGTCTATGTGAGGAAATAATATATATGAATGCTAGATGAGTGCTCACTGGTAGAAGAATCAGCTAGACAACTGATGTTTGGTGTGAAGACTGATAAATACCTTTGCAAGCAGGAAAGCATACGTAAATGTTGTATTATGAACAGGAACAGGAGAGAGTCAGGTGTTAAAGGAAGTCAGATATTGAAAAGAAAAAAAAGGAGAGAGGAAAAGGAAGTACTGAAGAGAAGGATGAACATGGTTACAAGAACTGTAATTCCATTTCCTTTATAAGCCATGGTTTCACAATAAGCCTGAGGAAAGTGGAAGTTCAATCATTGATACCTAGTGTTTACTTGTAAGTTGGATTTTCAAAGAATACTCGCATACCTTAGTCTCTCAAGTAGTCTGTGTTCTATGCCCTGTATGACTGACTCTTGAAAGTTTCAGATTTTCCCTTGTCTACAGAGGACACCAATAAGAGAATCAACCTCACAACTTTAACTCAAGGTCTTTGCCAGAAAAGCTAGCTATTCTGAGAAACAATCTAGAGAATCTTCATCCATAAGCCATAATCATCGCAGACCATAATCCTAACCTTCACTTATGGAAAACTTTGAGAAATCCAGTGATTGAAAGAGTAGGGAAGGAAGCAGAAAGTTTTGAAGCAGAGCAATGGAATTAAGTTCACACATGGTGCAGATGAGAAAATACCCAAGCCTGTCTAGACTACACTCCTCCTAATGACAGAACAGGAAGGATCACCTCAAAGAATTGTTGATAAAAAACTGGCTCGTAACAAGGAACAGGGATTTTCCTTGAAGAGAGTGATATTATAGAAATGGTAAGCAGAGGAATTCCCCAACACTCTTTGTCCTGCCGATTTGTTCATGTGGATTCCAGCCCAGGTTTAGTCGAATAGAAGTAAATGCAATGAATGCACACCACCATCTCCACACTTTCTCTTAGTTATCTTTGTTGAGGTCTGAATAGTTTAGAGGAATGGTGGTGAAAGTGTAAGATATTCATGCTGAGGCAATATCTGGTCACTATTTTTGTAAACTTCTGATTTTAGCCTTGGTCGGTAAATAATTTTGATGTTGAAGCCGTAGTTGTGTTTTATATTTCTGGAAAATAGCATAGATATTTGTTATACATACCTAATATGGAAAACAGTGTCTCTTGTATGTGTATATGTTTGTATGTATGAGCATAAGGAAGAGATGAAAGGGGGGAGGGGAGAGAGAGAGGGAGAGAGAGAATAAGAGAGAGAGAGGGTGAGAGAGAGAAAGATTTTCTGATTGTACCTGCTCCTCAATGTCTAAAACACAAAAGCAGGATAAGTATAACCTGTTTCACCTTGTTTTGGTTCCTGGATCTCAAAGCAATCTCCTAATAAACAGCCCCCTAAGAGTTACAAATTTCTTGAAACTTTATTGATACACTGCACAATCACAACCATCTCGTATTCATCCTGAATTAGAAAAGGTTACAACTACAATGTAACATGCACAAAATTCAGGTAGTATATTCACCCTCAATACAATTATTGACAGAAATCAAGTCTTCATTGAGTTTTGAAGGAAAAAAGAAAGTAAGAAAGAAAACAAAAGGAGAAGAATTCTCAAAAGCTAACAAAGTTATATACTCTTGTATTATGTGATAAAATTTTAAAGCATTTGAACATATATTTGTTTTTAAGGATAATTGTGAAAAATGGGTACACCCATTGTCTGACACAGCTATTAACGGCACCATTGATAAGTCATATATACTTTTGTTTTTTTAAATCTAGAGGACTCTGAACTTGACAGATACGTTTTCGTACACCCACACATTCCTCACAATTGCACTTAACATGTCACAAAATTTCTGAATGATTAAAAATGCTCCCTTCCACTAACACAAGGGCAGCTATTATTACTTAGCATTGTTATTATCAATATCCTTATTAACCTGCCAAATAATGTAGGATGTAGACCCACCGGGACAGTGGAGGGTTTGTAATCGTTTCTTCTCCTCTCAGTGGTGTGGAATAAACTGTGTGCCTGAAAGGGCACCATTGAAAGAAACAGAAAGGAATCTCTTCCATAATGCTGGAAATCAGACTTAGCTGGCTACTTTCTCCAGGAGGACAATTGACTCTAATTAAGTCCACTCCACATCCTTTGGGCTCCAACTGTTCTGCACCTGAACACTAAATTGCTCTAGTTCTGCTCTATCTTTTTTTTGCCACATCTTTTAATTGCAAATCTATTTCTTTTTCCTTTCATTTACTTCTCTTCTCTTAAGTAAGAAATGAGGGAAATGAGACTGGCATTTTTATTTGTTTGCTTTCTGTGATCACTAGGAGTTCTCATCATTTTTTTTTTTCTAATGTTGCCTTCCTAGTTTCACACCTGTGAAATTTTACTGCAATGGCTCAAACTTTTCTTGTTAAGAAATAGATGACAGGGAAGCTTTTGATAATAGGAAGGGAAGGAATTAAGTAGGAGAGTTTTCAAGAACCAGGCTTGTATAAAAATCAAAACCAATAATGTTCGTTATTGGAGAAAACAAAAAAAATGCATTTTTGCAAAAAAAAAAAGAAAAGAAAGTAAAAGAGAAAAAAGAGTTATGCTGTGTCCCTAATTTAAAGGTGCTTAATATTTTTTTATGGGTAGTGGGAGGACTGGGGGGGGTGTGACTGGTTCTAGATATCACAAAGCTAGTTTTACTCTCTCTGAGGAGAACTCAGTGTCACATTTGGGAAACCATCTCAAGCCATTCCATCTCTCCTTCCATGATATAACTAAGGACAGCCATCTATAGCTATATAGAGCAAGGTCCTATTTGCATTAGAAGCTTCAACCAAAACTTGAATGCTCAATTTCCAGCCATTTCTGGTGCACTGGCTCTCTTTGGGATCAACTACCTAGCCACTTTGGCACTCCCTGCTCCTTTGGTAGTTTTTCTAATATAAGTAAAACTTTCTAATTCCTCTTTGTGGAAGGCAGGAGGACTTGGCTGAAGCAGAAAACAGATGTCAAACCCAACTGCAGCTCTAGAGCTCCCAGAGACAGAACATCCTTCCCATCACGCTTGGAGAATTGATTGCCCAACTTATGAACAGCATCCTGTAAGCAAAGGTGTGGCCTTCACAAGAAAGAAGTCCAGTCTTCCTTATGACACAAAGCTTCCCCTTTACTTCCATTCCATTGAGCATAAAGGCAGCCCACAACAGACAATCCTGAATTGAGCTCTCTACCTAAAATATGTGAATGCGCATTTTGACGCCCACTCCCCTACAGCTCCAAACTCCCTAAGCAAAATAAGAATGAGAAAAGCTAAACATGCTTGTTTAGTCTTGCAGATGACTATATCAGGCACTTGACATTAAATGACTAAAAACCAAGCTTGGCCAGGGCCCTACCACTAGCACTTCCATTGGCATTACTTTGGTGGAAGTACATATTAACTTATATTGGGAAAGGGAAGAGTTTAAGAATAACATCCTTTGCTGAATTCCTATTACCTAAACCCTTATAAATCTTATTTGGTTTTCTTTCTTCATGGAAACTCCACAATGAACTATTGGTTGCTTGAAGACTTCTTTCTTTCTTTCTTTCCTTCTCCTTCTCTTAACCTTTCCCACCCTTACCATTGCCATCCTGAACAAATCTTTCCAGTAGGTCTTCTCTATCCATGTGTAAAGTTGGAAAAGCATTTACATAAGTATGGATGTTATTTTTAGTAAACATTTACTGTATATATGCTTTAAGATGTTGGGTAAAAGCTACCATTGCAAAAGCTATTCCTCACCAAAGTAACTCAAATAACATAGAAGCTAGAGTATGGTGTGACAAAGGCATATTCATTTCTATGTCCTGGTTGTCTTGGGTTTTATATACTTGATTTTCTTTGTCCAAAAGGATTGACTGTAACATGTTTTACCCTCTGAAACATGACCAGAAGAGGTGTCTCCTAGTGTCCAGTAGAAGGGAGCAGAGCAGAGTGCCATAGTGATGCTAAGTCCAGCCTCATTAAGTTAGAAAATTTCTGATCATCTGCTTACCCAGAGAAGGAAAGACACCTCATTTATTACAAGTCTTGAAGTGAGGAACAGGCATAGCTCATCCATTTCAAGCACCATGTTATCCAAAACCAGCCACTCTCCTCTCACAGCTTCCATATTTATTTTAATCCAGTATTAGCAAGAGACTGAAATGGTATGCTTACTTCTCATGCAATGTCTAATCCTAATCCAATTCCAAGTGCTGAGTGCAGTAACAGACCTGAACGATGTTATGTCTGACCTTTAATTCTGACTTTGTGCCTGCTTATGACAGTCTCTGAAACTTGAAATCAATGGACTGCTTTTGGCATATCATGTATGATCCCTGAAGCTGGTTCTGGGCAGCTTATTAGGAAATTCACATGTCTGTTTATAGCTAGTGGGAGCAATATTCATTTTGCTCACCTCAGGTGTCCTCTTACCGCAGTACCTAACTTTTGTAAGCCAACACAACCTACAATTGCATATATATATATATTTCCCCACTCTAGTGCTCATGTGTTAACATACACAAAAAGAGCACTTATATGGGAGGAAGAGAGATCAACTAAGCATTAATATAAGTAAAACTTTCTAATTCCTCTTTGTGGAAAGCAGGAGGACTTGGCTGAAGCAGAAAACAGATGTCAAACCCAACTGCAGCTCTAGAGCTCCAGTTTTACCACTCTTCTTTTGTATTATAGACTCCCTTGTTTGTTGAATCCTTTTTGTCCTAGGAGACAATGGGGGAAAGATCAGATGTGCTTTTCCTTGTACACTAGATCTGCTTTGAACATAGAAAAGTGGGGATATTCTTCTGCTAAGCTACTAAAGAAGCAGCCTGTGTCAGAGGAAATTGTGTCTCTTACACTTTTCCCCCTTCTGTTTTCAATGTTGCATTAATCAAGTGTTTGGAAATTAAGTCAGTTGCTCAAGTACCCTCAGCTCAGAAGAGCTTCTGGAAACAAATAGCAGAGTTGTCAACACACCCGCCATGTAATTGGCCTCCATCAGCTTTTCACTGGATAGTTTTCAAACAGTTCAAGCCGGAAAGGAGACACTTGGCTATAGTTATCACACTTTGGCAAGTGGACTGCTGTCATTACATTGCAGAAAGATGTGTGTTTTCTTGCAGGTTCTTGCCGGCCATGAAGAAGGTCCTATATGTTCCCAACATGCACTTTCTTGAAAGGCTGAAAGAAGTGTGAAGGTTGGTACTTTAATCCATCAGCTGTGAAAGAAGAAATTTGGTTCTAATCAATGCTTCTCTGGGCCAATCTCTTTTCCAAGAAGGTGGTTTATGAAATAGAGTCTTCTGAGACTAGTGAGTGACTGATCTTGGTTTATCTGTTAGAAGAATTTAATTAGGGTAGATGGGTTTCTAAATTCCATCAAGCCCATGGCAAAGGATAGTGCTTTTCTATGTAGTTTACCTGTGAGCTCATTGGTTTTCATATCAGAAGCTTATAAGAAATTTTGAAGATGCCAATGTCTGCCCATGATAGAAGAGAAATTAATAAAATGGAATAGACACAACATGATTAGGGATATATGGTCATGAATTGGTAGTAAGCAGTGGAGTGAGAAATAGAAAGGACTGCTAGATAATTACACTGATAGAATGATAAATAGAGTAAATAGATTTCTAGGGAGAAAGGATGGCAGATAATTGGCTGAAGAGATGAATATCTTGTGGATATTTTGATAGATGCCTTGTTGAAACCAAAATAACCAGTCATCTATTGATAATTGTTATGAGTTTCATAGCATGTTTAGAAGTACTATCTTTAATACATTTGGCCATGTTTTGATTACTTCAGTTCTAGAATTTTAGTGGTGGAGTGAGTACATCATTCTAAGGCTGTGATTCTTAGAGCTTGTAGGGGAAATGAGTAGGGTAGAGTAATGAGAGAAGATGGCAGGATTTTACATACTTTCGCATATATACGAACATATGTATGTGTATATATATGGGTATGCCATGTACTCAACTAGATATGTGCATATGCACCTATATACTCATACATACATATACATGCATATATATGAGTACATAGGTGCATATATATGCTTATATATGAGTATAATGAGATAATAGATTAGAAAATGAAAATGTGAACCCTACTAGATAGGTAAAACAGGTAAAAAAAAGAACTAGATAATAATAAACATGGAGGAAAGGATATGTACATTATAATCAGGATAATGATTGTAAGCTTCAAAGATGAAGATAATTGAGTGAATGCAACTTTTGCTTTGTACTACATTGTGAGTCAAGTTGGGTCTTAAGGGCATTTACCATAAAGAAAGTTTCTGCACACTTTGAACTTATGGTTGTGTGTGTGTGTGCGTGTGCAAAATTTGTTGGTAATGGAAGGAAGAGAAGTACAATTAAAATAAAGTTTGTGGCCAAGATATCAGGAGCAGATTCCATTTCTAAAGACACCAATGACTGATTATCCTACACATCGTAGAACCCTTCCCACCCCTCCCCCCGAACCCCTCATTCCAACTGGAAAATAGTCAAATCATAAACTTAAAAAGAAAAATCAAGGAGGTGAAAAAATGAACAATGAAAAGAATCCCAAACTAGTTTCCCCTCTGCAGTGTAGATTAAAGTCTGTGATATGGAGAAGCAGGCGTTGCTCAGAGGACCTAGGATTTCTTATCAAAACTTGATGAAGAAGTGGGCAAAGAGGGTCCCTGAGAGCCAGAGACAAGCCAGTGCTCTAGAGGCCGAGTTTACACCATCAATGACTGCTCCAGGCCCTGTGAGGGGGGAAAGAAAACAGGTCTATTAGCATGTAACCCAAGAACACCATCCTTATTCCCCCAACAAGCAAGTGCATAGACATGCTTCTCTGTGAGCATTCCTCCAAGTTCCACCCTTCCCCTTGACCCTGCCTTGTCAGAGAACTAGAAAACATCTTTTGGGAGGATTTGGAAATCCTAAGGATAAGTGTTTGTGTTGTCTAAACCACTATGACCTGCTCTGTAAGGCTGGTTTTAAAAAAATGAATGGGACTCTCTGAGGGCAGTCATTTATTTCCACTGCTGCCAAAGTTAGACCAATATGCAAGGCTCCATAGTAAGGCACACCTTGAAGGTCTTTCATAAGTGTTGACTTTATTCTTTATCTATGGAGAGAGAATCCATCACGAACAGAGTTGAGCACAGGTAATACAAGCATAGGGGAAGAAAGGGTCCAGAAGAGTAAGAAGCAGGTGGGGAGCAGGAAGAGGAAGAAGGTATTATTGTAGCCAACTTTACATCCTCTATATGTGTGATTTAGGTATTGTGGAGCATCCTTCCAAAACTGCTGAGAAAGGAGGAATGATTATCCTTAAGACTTTTGTAGACTGTGATTGTGTCTCTTTTAGCTGTCAGTGCTGTCTTTCCACAGCAGCAAAGAAAATACAGAATCCTCAGAACAAACCACCACCTGGTGATTAATCCTGAAGGAGAATTCCTTTTTCCTCTTCTTTTTCTCTCTGACCCTTTCCCAAATCCCCAGGGAGTGATTCATATTCCATTAAGAAATATGACCACAAATACAAAACCATAAGCACTGATCCATTCTCCTCATTGGTTAGAGCCTCAGGAAGACAAATCAAATAAACTAAGCTTATCCTCACTGCATGCCTCGTGTCTAGAGCAGGTATACCCATGTTTTCTTTTGTCATAAACAAGACCTGTGGTGCTCAAGCAAAGTGTATTCCAGTGAGAGCAAAACAGAATATGGTCAAAGAATGAAAAGCCATGGAGGGACATTCCTGTAAGACCAATGACAACTGGGCAAGTCATGTAGTCAAGATGGCACGTCTCTTGTACTACCTCAAGCCAAGACTCTATCAATTCATTGAGAAGCAAATGTGCCAATTAGAAAGAAGCCAAGGAGGTACAGAGTTTCCTTGGACCAGACCCAAGTCACTTGCCTAGTCTATCAAGCTTATACATGGTCTCAGGCCTTGCCCATGAAAGAACTGATTCAGACCTTTTGCTTAGGAATAACGGGTCTCTCCATTCTGAGTGCAACAGATCCTACCTCAAGAATTTCAGCTGACTTACAATGTGTCCAGTGCTCTTCTGGACCAAAATGTTGTCCTTATTTTATGCTTGCAGTCTGGTTCCTGTGGCTCTGCACTATATTCTACTATATAATATACACAAACAAGGGCAGAGGCCAGAGCCTCTGGTCTCTGTGGAAGCTTTCCAATCATTGGTAGAAATTAAGCTGGTTCTTGGGCCTCTAGCAAGTATAATACACATCCAAAGGCATCATACTAATCAGCCTGGCCTACAAAATGTGCTAAGTTGCAAAATGCCTCAATTGAAGATATATTGTTTTTTGCAAGACAAGAATGATTGAGGGAATTTTATTTTGTCTTTTTGTTGTATGAAACTAGGTCTCCGTATGTAGCTAGGACTGATTTCAAGCTCCCAATCCTTTCAACTCAGCAGTTTTAGGGGTAGGGATGGGGCTAAGAGAAAGGGATAGATGGATGAAGAAGAAAAGAGGAGAAAAATGCAGACATGAATCCACTGCGGGGGTAGGATAAGAGTACATTAGAAGGTTGAAAGGGGTGACATTGATCAAGATATATTGTGTTTATAAACTGCTTTGTTAAATGACAACTCCTTTGTACAGCTACTTGAAGATAATAAATAAATAAATGGAAAATATATTTGTAAGAAAATGAGCAATGAAGATTTGTAAGACTCATGAGTTCTTTAAAAAATATCTCTCTCTCTATAGATCATTGTATGTACACAGTTGTGCCTCCATATTAGCACAGGTAGATACAGGGACCTTCTACAGATACCAAGTCAGCAGATGATGAAGTCTTTTATATAAATGCTGTAGTATTTGCAGAGCACCTACACACATCTTCCTGCATAGTTTAAAACATCTCTATATTATTTATGAAACCTATTGCAAGAAAATTCTATATAAATAGTTGTTGCTGTGTATAATTTAGGGAATAAAATGTTTGTTTACACGGGTACAATTCCTTCCTTCTTCCCTTCCTCGCTCCCTCCCTTTCTCTCTCCTACACTTCCTTCCTTCCATCCTTTCTTCCTTTCTTCCTTTTTCTCTCTTTGTCTCTGTCTCTGTCTTTGTCTCTGTCTCTCTTGCAATTCTGGAGGTCAAACCCAGGGCATTGCCCATCCTGAGTAAGCATTCTATCACTAAGCAACATCCTCAGACTAGGCATCATGGTATATTCAATCCGAATTCAGTTCAATCCAGGGATGCAGAACTAATGGATATGGAAGATTACATGAGCACATATGCTTTCTTTTAGAAAATCTTTCATTTTTTTGTATATGACATAGAGAAACTTCATTGCATATACATGCATATATGCATATGGTGTTGGTATTTACTGGAGAAACGACTGAATTCTATATTCTACTCTAGAGAATTAACATGATGAGTGGAGAAATCATTTTATTTCAGATTCTTCCAGTGGACGTGAGCATTTCTATGAATGTCATGCTATCAGTGCAAGTCGGGATATAGTTAAAGGTAAGAGAAAAGAGGAAGTGTACAAGGCAAATAAATCATAGGAGAGTTTAGTATGGAGAATGAAAGAGGAATCCTAAAGAGAACTGAGAGACGGTTGGTTGAAATACTTGTTGATCACTAGGTGGAGGCTTTGTAACTCTGCCAAAGAGTGGAACCCATAAGGCTGGTTTAGGAGGGAGACAGGTTTGTTGAGCTATTAACGGCATGTTCACAGAGTGTTCTCCATGTAGAATGCATGATTCTAACTTTAACTCCTTTAATATTTCAATCCTTTAATCATAAAATGCAAACTATATGAGATAGTGTCCAATGGCCACACAAGAAACAGAAACATGTCACTGTCCTCTAAGTCTGTGCTATTGATTCTTAAAACTCTAATTATTATCTATGGAAGATTGTACTTTGTGATGTTTACTGGGGAGCAGAGCATCAGGGGGTAATTGGAATAATGGATTGGGAACTTGATTTTCTGACACTGATGTTTCTCAACTGAGTGATGCCTCTTTCTGAGGACTTGGTCTTTTCATCTGCAATTTGAGAGGAAATGGGTTTTGATGGCTTGTGCGTTTCTTCTGCTGGTCACTTTCTAAGTTATTGTATAAGTGGTGACTTTACATCTAAACTGTTACTGTCTTCTTCAGCTGGTACATGGTGATTTTCATCACTACTGTATAACCATCTCATCTTGAAATGGGAGGAGGACATAACATTTCTAACCACTTATGCTTTCCTTTGTTATTTATTTTATTTATTTATTTTTGCAGGTACTGGGGCTTGAATTCAGGTCCTCCCAGTCTTTCTGGGTTTTCCTTCAGAGGTAGCATTTTACCACTTGAACCACGACTCCATTTTACTGATTTTTTGTTCATTTTTGCTGGTTAATTGGAAAAATTCTTTCAGACTTTTCTGCTTTCAATCTTTGATCCTTAGATCTCAGCCTCCTGACTAACTAGGATTGCAGGCATGAGCAATCAGGATCAAGCCACTTTCTCTTTTTTATATATACTTTATTATCTTTTGTTGTCTTTATTATCTTTGGCTTCAGGAAATTGTTTTTTGCTTTTTTTCTTTTTATTGTGAAAATACCATACAGAGGGGTTACAATTACATGAGCAAAGTAATGAATACATTTCTTATCAAGCATTGTTGCCTCCTCCTTTGTTTCCCCTTCCCATCCCTTTCCATCCCCTCCCATTACCCCCGTATGTCCTCTCCATGCCAAAGTTGTAAAGTTTGTTTTTTGACATAATGTCTTGTACATCTCATTGTTGCAATGGGTTAACCTGTATCCCTATTTAAACAATTTGTTTTTTCCCTTCCCCTCCACAAATTATACCAACATCAAATACAGTGAAAACATGGGTTATACAGTGGAGGAGGGACATACAAAGCAACAAAGAAATATCTTATAAATATGTTAGAAACAACAGCAAGAAAGAAAAAAACATTTGAGTCCTTATCTTAGGGTTCATTTTGCCTGTTTTGTTCTTCAGCAGGGATGAGGAGCATTTGCATGGCAGTATCAGTTGACAACAATATTTACTGCCAAAATGCCTTAGGTCAATCAGTCGAGGAAAAAATGATCAAGCTATAATAGCCAGAGAATTAATTTAATCCACTCTGACAGAGATTAAAACCAGCATTACTTCTCTCATACAGCCCCTGGACACATTTCAGATTTGGCTGTGGTCTACATGGCAGAGTTCAGCCTTTGTTTGGACAATGAAAACAATAACTCCCATTTGTCCTACACTCTGGGATGGAAGGAATACTGAGACAAAAGCCATCAGCAATGGCCAATGCATTTAATTGCACCTTTACACTATCTGAGGAAATGGAGAGTTGGGTGTCTCTTGATGGATTCTTTCTTGCTACAGTCACTTTCTTAATAGGCAAAAATTTAACATACAAGGAATGGTAATTTTTTTTGCACAACTAAAGATAATAACAATAATAAAAAAAGAGAATTATAAAAAGATAATAAAATTAAATAAATGAAAAAAAAGGGAAGGAGTACAGATGTTTATGTAAGTCAATATGGTCCTATGGTATCTAATACTTGGTCCCTTAGGCTGCAATCGATGTTTTCTTTGTCAGATGAGTGAAGCAGCAGGACTGCATCATGTTTCAGAGTGGGCAATGGAAGTGGAGCAACATATCACCCTGAGCTTAGCAGAGGCTGTGTAAAGGTTTGCCTTCAGAGTCAGGATGCGTAAAGTTTTCCTAAGCCATGGTGTATGCAGATAGCTGTTGCCTGGGCTTCTTCAGCTATGTGGAATCCAAGATGACATCACTATTAACGTCCACAAATATGCTTTTTTTAGTTGGTTACTGGAATAGTAATATATAATAGCAGATTTTTCAATACTGTGTTCTATTCCAGTAAACTGAAATACACTTGGATAAAGGTCAAAGGTTCCAGAAAAGGAGGATCTGGAAGATGGCTGGGGGATAGGACTCAGGGAAGAGCAGGTGGTAGGAATATTCATTAAGATTTCAGGAAAGGGTTTTAGTGCGTCCTGCTTCTTTGATCTTTCTACCTTCATCTCTCCATTTGTGAGACATAAATATTCTTTAGGGTAAAGTCATATTTTGGGGTAAAAGTGAAAGTAATTCTCCCATACAGCTTTGGAGTCAACTAAATTGAGTTTATATTGGAACGCTAATTTTACTACTGTGTGTTCTTAAATGAGGAACTTCGTGTTCTCTTGTTGCAAGTGGAAGAAAAAGTACTTAGTTTTCAGGACTGATGTGATTGCTAGCTGTCCTGTACACAATTGCTACGTGATCTGCTCTTCCTAATATTGGAACCAATATTGGTTTATTTAGAGGTTTTTCCAGAGAGAAGGAAGTAATGAAGTAAGATAGTTTAATGATAAGAGTGGTTGCAACTCTGATGGTTGGAGAATGAGAGCAGAGTCAGGGGAGAAGTAAAGAAAAACATCTGCAGCAAAGTCCAAGGGCAAGAGACCCATTCTTTAAAGGAAATAGACCCAAGCCAGCCTGGGAGAGGAGTCACGATATTCATTGGGTGTCTGAATGTGCAAGGCTCTGTTTTTAAAAAGAAAAGCCAGTCCCTACTTCAAAGAGCTTATGCTCTAGAAAAACAGCAAAATCTCTGCCCTAGTCTAAACAAATAAACAAAAAGCCAACAAAACATTTTTCAAAAAAACATTCTTACAAATCCTAGGAAGAATGCTACTTGAAACAAGTAATCTCCAATCACTTTTATCTCAGCCAACAGTCTGTCTATAGGTTAGGAGGACTAAATAGGAGATAACTGAGTTTGAATTTTGTCTCAACTATCCAGTAGCAGGAAAACTTTGAATGAGATCACCAACTTCTCTGAGTGTTTCTAGTGTACAAATGGAGAAAAGGTAGTATATCTACCGCATAGGGCTTCTCTGAGGATTTATTCATGACTAGTGACTGAAGTAGTTGCTAATGATAGATAAAAGCTTCCTACTATAAGTCACTGGTGTCTCACACCTGTAATCCTAGCTACTCAGGAGGCTGAGATCTGTAGATCATGGTATCAAGCCAGCTGGGTAGAAAAGTCCATGAAACTCTTATCTATATTTATCCAGCAAAAAAAAGTCAGAAGTAGAGGTATGACTAAAGTGGAAGAGGGCCAGCCTCAAGGAACAGAGGAAGTTAAGGGAGAGCATGAGGCCCTAGCTCTAGTACCAGCATCTATGCGCGTGTGCGTGCATGCGTGTGGGCACGCGCGCACGCGCACGCACACACATGCACACACACATACATCTTCCTAAGACTAGTTACTCTGACAAAGTATACTTTAAAAGTCCAATTCTTTCTCTGGACAAATATCATAGTTAAGTTATCCTACTTTATGGTTAGCAATGACTCAATTAAACAACAATGTCTACTACAAATATCAGGCTTCATTAAATACGTTCCTTTTTTCTGGATAAATTGACAGTGAGAACATGTAATTATGCTTCTTCCCAGGATTACAGCCCCTCCTCTTTTACCCTTTTGAATGCTAAAAATTAATTGCTTCTTCATGCCTGAAGTTGGGCATCTTTGAAAATAAAATTATAAAATGAGAATGCTAAGTCACAAAACAAACTGTGGGTGACAACAGAATACCTTGGGGACAGATGTGCAGACAAACATAAGTTACTTTATAGCATATGAAAAAAAAGATAGGGAGACAACAATGACCAAGGGACAGATTTGAGAAAGGACAAACTAGCATTACAGGTCAATAGGCACATGGCTAGAGGAGGACTGTCAACTTGAATTTCAGCCAGGTAAGACAAATAAACAAATCAAGCAACAAAGTAGTCTACTTTTGAGATGCTGCTTATTTTGGTATGTTAAATATACTAAAACTGTAAAGTTTTTTTTAATCTGTCTGTCTATGTAATGAAAGCAGTGTAACTTGAAGTCAAGGTCTTACACTCCTGCTTGTCTCTTTCTGCTCCAGGCTGGCACTGAACCATTTCCACCACATCTCTCTTTCTGGTATTTGGGTGATTAGTTGAATATAAGAGTAGTATGGACTTTCCTGCCCAAGCTAGCTTTGAACCATGGTTCTCAGATCTCAGCCTCCTGAGTAGTAGGATTATAGGCATTAGCACTTAGCTAACAGTTTAAGAAGCAAGTCAGGTTGAGGTTTTCAAATGGGATACAGCCATACTTACAAATAAGAATCAGGGGCTCAATCAAGCCTGACTACTCAGGCACGAGGTATGTGACTATGTTCAAGGATGTGTGGCTCATTTCCCTCTTGAATGACAGGTGTTGACAATCTCAGCACCCAGACTCAACACAAAACTCCCAGAAAAAAATACATAAGCTGGGCTGGGAAGGTGGCTTAGTGGTAGAGTGCTTGCCTTGCATGCATGAGGTCCTAGGTTCGATTCCTCAGTACCACATAAGCAAAAAGAAAAAAGCCGGAAGTGACGCTGTGGCTCAAGTGGTAGAGTGTTAGCCTTGAGCTGAAGAGCTAAGGGACAATGCCCAGTCCCAGAGCTCAGGCCCCACAACCGGACCCCCGCCAAATACACACATATATATATATATATATGTGTGTGTGTGTGTGTGTGTATATATATATATGTGTGTGTATATATATATATATATATATATATATATATATATATATATATGCTTCCTGATAAGATCCTGCTTTGTAAGAGATTCTGAAGCTTAAAAATGTAGTGTACTCGGTAAGTGATGAAGGTGTTGGAATGTATTATTGTTTTTCCTCTCTAGATTATAATGAAAATATAGCACTCTTCTTCAGCAACTGAAGCTGAGCTTGTTGTAATTCTATTCAAATGACAGGTGGGAGGGGGATCGCATTCAACAAGAAGAAAACCCCACAAGAAGTTGAACTTGTTGATAGCACAGTGAGATGAATGGAAGATCTGAAGTCCCTTTACAATTCCATTTTGTTCTGAAATTTGGATAGGTTTTATAAGTATGATTATGAACTACATGACCTTCCTAATGAGGAACCAAAAGGATAATGATGTTCTTGGTGATTAAAAGAGAAGCAAGGAAATCTAATTAGAGGATGTATGTGTTACACTTGTTGGTGAAACAGAAATCTATTTTCAGCAGTGTCGGCTGATGAAGGCACCTCATTTCTCTTCAAAGGGAACTTCTCCTCCATTGTCTTTAATTACAGTGGAAAAAACGTGGCACTGTATTGTTTTACAAGTGAGATTAACTAGACTTTGCAAGCACAACTAAGACGGTGGATAAAGATGCAATAAAAGGCAGCCATCTTTGTTTTGTTCTTTTAACACTCCCGCTTTGTGCTTTCCACAAAGACAAGAGCTTAGCAAGTGAATATCAGAAGTGAATTCAAATCTATAAGCTCATCACAAACCTGAGAGAGACAAGAAGACTTCTGCCTAAACTTTCAGTCTATGCTGACATCAGCACGCCCGAATGCTCAGTGTTAAATTCTAAATGCTTAGGCTAATAGCCAGATGTCAATGATTCACAGGGGGAGGGGTGGGAGTGAGCCAATGACGAGAAACCTCATCAGGAATGAAATGTGAAATGTCTGCAGTTTTTTTTTTTTTCCCTAATATGTTGACATTTTGCAGGTTGGGGAAAATACAAATGATTTTGCTGCTGTCATCAGCCAAAAGCAATGGTATTTCTCTGACTCATACCCTCCCACCTGGATTTAAATGTTGGATTTGGGAAAGAAAAAAAAATCATGTACGTTATCAGCAGGAAATGGACAAATGTGTGCAGCTTTTGATGTCTCTGCAAAGTTGTCTTCCTGAACAGTGAATTGGAATGTTTGATGGAAGTCTCCCCCACATGGAAGATCATGATGTAGGCAGTGGGGGTGGAAGGAGTACATAAATTTGAAATTAGAATTGGGTTATACCCAGGCTGGAATGCAAGGAAATGCCAGGGAAATAATAATTTGGCTTCCCTAGGGAGAAAAGGACTACCAGTCTTGGATATCTTCTTGGTCCTTGGAAGTAAAGAGTTTCAAATACGTATATAGGCTATAACTGATATCCCCATTGACTAGAAGATTTATTCATTAATTCAACAAACATTTACTGGGCAATGACCATTGCAAGATACAGTGCTACATCCTCTAAGTGCAAAACCAAATACAAACAAAATATAGCCTAAGGGAAAGCCACCACGAGAAAGCCAATGATGAGGGATTGGTTTTACAGCAGGATTTAGAAATACTCTACAGACAGGCTGCCATGGAGCATAGCTTTGGAGGAGAAGTGCTTTTATCTGCCTGTGTGACTGCTGGAATGAGTGTGAGTTAGAAGGAAGAATGGCATTAAGGGCAGAGACTAAAGCCTGGTATTGTCACTTCTTATAAGTACCGTGTGCTAACCGATTGCGCCACTGGAGCTCCATGGTATTGTCACTTCTATGGTGGAATTCCTGTGTGGGGGGAATGTTGTCTCCTCATTTAAGTTCTCTTGAGCTCTAAGCTGGTCTCATGTGAAATGCAAATAACAATGATCTGTTTCAAAAGATTCTTAGGTATCTAAGGCCATATGTAACTGCCTACTTGAGAGCTATTACTGCTTCTTCATTCCTCTAGCATGGCACTTACATTTTATTTTAATGATCAACAGATCATTATTAGCATAATAATGATCTGTCTCTCTTTGTATCTTAGTCTTTAGCATAGTTCTTAGCATAGAGTGGGCACTAAACATATATATGAGATGAATGAAGAATGGAAACAGCCATATAACAGGAATGTGGACCCAAAGGGTCTTGCCAAGTGGATACATGGAAGGGAGCAGAAGCTGAAAGGGTGTTCTGATCTGAGTGCAAACAGCTTTAATGCCATACTTTTCTGCTAGGCAGGAGTTTTCAGCCACTGAAATGACAAGATTAATTCTGAGTTTTGGAAAAATCACTTGATTCTGCAGTGGCAACCAGATTGGAGGTGGATCGCCAAAGATAAGGAAGCCCTGGAGTGAGGTATGATCACTGGTAAGATGCATGATACAGTGAAGAAGACAATAGTGGCAGACCATGGAGGAAAGGCTGAGTTGTGGTTGCTAGAATTCCTTAGCTAAGGGAAAAGTAAAAATGATGGTGAGCTTTCTAAGAAGAGTGTGCAGCTGCAAAGTAGATAGAGATGGGGGTGTTAGGGGAAAGGATGGGATTTGGGGTTCCCATGGGAGATGCAGGCAGGGAGAGTGGCTCATAGCTCAGCATTCAGCAGAAGGCTAAAGATACAGACTGGGAAGTTCGACAATTGCTTAGCAGCTACCAAAATTCCACGTGAATATGATTTCCTCAGAAAACATGCTTTAAAGTCCCATTCCCAGGTCTATTCATAAAGATTTTGACTGAGTAGTTCTGAAGTAAGGCTCACAAATCTGTATTAAAAATTTAAAAAAAAAACACTCCCCAAGTAATCCCAATATAGGCTAAGAAAGACTGCTCCTATAATGTATGAAGATGAGGCAGACTCTTCATCTTTCACGGTCATCCACCCACTGGGCTGGCTCTGGGGAGCTAGGAGCAGATTGGGATCCAAAAGTGAGAAAGAAGTCACCTCTCTTGGCTTTATTACTAGTGGTGATAGGGGTAGGCAGGGGCTGGGTGTTAGGAAGGAAAGAGATCTTGGGAGACTCAAGACAATGGGGCCTGTAGAGGTGGAGTCTGTCAGTGGGGTATGTGGGGAGCATGTTGCAAAGGGCCCCCTCTCAGATCCTTGTATCCATTCTCTACAACCCCATGGAACCCACATGGTAGGACAGCTTAACAATGGAAAGAAATTAGAAGAAAAAAGTCGAAGTGTATTCGGGGGATGATAGGTACATTGAGGTTTCTGCCTACAGCTGTATGAGTGGATTTGGAGAAGAGCTGCTTAATGCTAACTCTTGCTGAAGAAAATCCAGTTTAGAGATCCAATCAGATGTGCATAATTATTCTGAATGAACAGCCAATAACAAGAAAATGGAGATTGGGTTCATGGGTCTCTAAGAGCTGCTTAGATTGGCTGCAGGCAAAGCTGCTCTGAGGGTGCTCTAGCTCTGCCTGAGGAAAAGAACCACAGTGCCCAGATGTTGCCTGGAATCGAGAATTTGCTGTGTTCATTTGCAATGACAAGATTCTGGTGAGTTGTCCCTATGCCTGATATTTAACTCTTAATGTAGCTAATTTGTGTAGCCACAATTTCCTAGATAAAATGTGAGGAATCTGTTTTTCTTGTTGTAGCATCCCTCCTCCTTTTTGGAATTGTGTGAGTTCACTGCCCTTCTCCCCTGCCAGTTCCAATAATCCAGGAGTTTATATGCCTCATTAAGCACATCATATTCTCTGCAGTACTGGACGCAATCAGGTCCAAAAATCTTCCAAGGAGAGAGGATCAGGCCTCTTGCTCATGGCCCTGAGGAAGTAATGGGTTGGCAAGTTTTAGGAAAGTGAGTGGCCAAGCTGTGGCCAACAAGCTGAGCCCAGCCACTGGCCGCTGCTGCACAAAAACCTGGCAAGATTTCAAGGTACCAGAGCACCAGGTGGGCCTTCAAATGGCTGTGTCCGCTCAAAGCTCAAGAATACTTGGAGCAGGCTGTTTCCAATAGTGGACATTTGCTGCCATTGCCAAACTTAGAGATCACAGCTTTGGACACTTGTTTTTTTATCCTGTATTTCCCCCCATCCAGAACAGAGACTTAGGAAGCTGAAATTAAGCCAGATGTTGATGGCTCCTGCTTACTTCCCTCAGGAGGCTGAGATCTGAGGATCTTATCCAAAGCCAGCTTGGACAGAAAACTCCATGAGATTCTCATCTCCATGAAACCAGCAAAAAGCCAAAGGTAGAGATATGGCTCAAGTGATAGAGCATGAGCCTCTAGCCAAAAAGCCAAGCTAGAGTATGAAGCCCTGAGTTCAAGCCCTGGTACCTGCAAAAAGTAAAAATTAAAAACAAAATAAAAAAGAGAGAAAAGGAAATGTTTTCATTGTGAAAAAACCAAAAGACTGAAAACAAGCTGATGTTCATCTTGGTTTGTTCTTGTGTTTTACAAACACCCAAGGATCAGGTAACACTATAGTTTGTTAGAGTCAAATTGGACTCAGTTCTCTTAGCTGGCACCAATCTCGCCTCTGCATCACATTGCCTTTCTATTATCTTTAGTTGTTTGTGGCCAAAGGAAGGGGATGATGTAATGTCCTACCTGAGTTGTACTTTACCTAACTGACCATCTTGTATCTCAGCACTTGGTATAGAAGGAAGACTAATTATACTCTGATGGTTCTTGGGCTACAACCCACCCACTATATTGATTCTCACTTTTCTGGTCCATTTCGGATCAACCTACTCACCAACCCATTGTCTCTATGATCTTGCATTTTTTGGTATTCTTTTTAATTTGTTTATCTCACATTCTCTTTAATAGAATGGCTCCAAGATAAATGATTAAGGGATGGGAACATTTGGTGCAGGAGCATCCTCCAAGTAGACTGTGTGACGTGGTATTCTACCTAGAGCAATCACTGGTATCCTTAATGGCGGTTACATATTAAAAATTGGACTAACATAATATTAAAGCACTGGAATTGGAGTGCATGGACTTGAGTCACAGCTCATGTGCTTATAAAGAAATGCAGTTTCAGTTATCTGCCCAATCATTCAATTTCCTCACATGTAAAATCAGGATAAATATAGTCCTTACTTTATAGGCTCATTAAGTGAACAAAACATGGAAAACTCTTAGCCTAGTAGCCCTGCTCATAGTAAGTAGATTACAGCTATGATAAGTTGTAATTATAGGGCACTGGGGATTAGGGAGAATATGGCAGGAATGGGCACTCTCAGTTTGATCTTGTGCTGACTTGATTGCCACTCAGTCTAAGCATCAGAGAACTAGGCTCAGAAAGTCCTACAGGCCATCTTTTCATAACATACCAAGACTAAGACTGATCTTCCCAGAGCCAGGGAAGGACTCAGTTGAGACAGATCCCTCAGACCAACCCTCAGATCCTGTCAGTTCCTGGGAGTTGAAGTTTTGGCATCATAACCATGATCTTTTGATATCCATATCTACTCATCCATTCCCAATATTGTCCTGACCCACTATTGATACTGATCTCTATCTTGGGCCTTGGACATGGTTCCTTGGTTCCTAAACCTTACAGTCTAGAGGGGAAGAAAGACTAATCAAACAAGATAACTTGTCAGACACCAGTGGCTCATGCCTGTAATCCTAGCGTCTCAGAAGGCTGAGATCTGAGGAACACAGTTCAAAGCCAGCCCAAGCAGAAAACTGTGGAACTCTTATCTCCTATTAAGCACCAAAAAGCCACAAGTAAAACTGCCACTCCAGTGATAGAGTGCTAGCTTTGGGCAAAAATAAAAAGTTCAGGAACCCAAGAGTTCCTGACTTCAGGCTCCAAGATAAGATAACTTAAAAACAAAATTGCAAGTAGAAGATTAGGTCTACAGAAATGAATTGGCTACCTGTTACATTGCCGTTGTATCTTTATTAATTAGGTCAATGCCCCACACATCACAGGTACTATATGCACGTTGGCTGAAAAGGCTAATCAACACATGGCATGGAAGCAGCTGTTAGAAACAATGTGTGAGAAGTGCACAATGGGGGATTGGTCTCCCTGAGAGGTCAGCAAGGCTTCCTTCAGAAATACAAGTTGAAGCTAGGCACTGGTGACTCATGGGAAACTGAGATTAGGAGGGTCATGGTTGGAGGCCAGTCTAGACAGAAAATTTTCTGAAATCCTCTTCTTAAACCACAGCTTAGAGCACTAGTGCATTCCTCTCACTGCAAGCTTCCAGTAAGGCCAAGAATGGCAAAATTGTGATTCCAAAACAGCCTGAGCAGAAAAATCTGAGACACGCCCCGGAGGGAAGCTAGAGGTGGTGATGTGTCACTGAATGCCAGCAACAACAGGAAGGCTGAAGTAAACAGATTGCAGCCCAATGGCACACTCAGATAGGAAGTGACAGTTATCTCAAAAATAACCAGTGAAAAAAGTGGGGCTAGAGGTATGACTCAAGTGGTAGTTTTCCAGCCTAGCAAGTGTGAGGCCTTGAGTTCAAAACCCAATACAGTGCACATGCGCACGCGTGTGCGGGCGGACACACACACACCCCCCCCCCACACACAAATAGATTGTAGAAAGGTAAGTAGAGTCCAATCAGTGAAATAAACGAGGTTGAATTATAGTATAGTTAGGATGCTGTATTAGAGGACAAAGGAGACCTTATAGAAGAGGAAAATAGATGTTTTTCAGGGAAATAATTCTGGCAAGCATATGAATGAAAGCAGCGACAGGATGGCCCATGTCACTGGAGGAACTACAATTGCTGGCATGTATATAACAGATTTTATTCCGTTGTATCATCTTACTCAACATTATGCCATTAATAATTCATGATGACCTTCTTATGTCACGAGCCAGGAAAACGTCATTCCAATTTCAGCTCAGTCAACTAAGTGTCATAGTCTTTGGGTGTTGTCAAAGACACACATTTAAAACCACTTGTGAATGCCCTTGTTTATTCCTCTCACCAGACTTTTGAGGAAAGTATTAAGCTCCTCGTAATGCATGAAAAAAGGGATAGTGTAAGTGTGATTAACACATGATTGAACTGGGATGTGAAGCTATGTGCTATGAAATTATGCCCCTCTAAGATTCTTAAAGAAAACCTCTACCTACATTGCAGTTTTGTCCCTACAGGACTTTAATTATATCAGAATTGGACTATCCCATGGATTGATCTTCTTGGTGGATTCCATATTCCAGTTGATTCAGAATTATATAGGACTGGTATTTGGAGTTGGAACCTGTAAGAAGGTATGTAAAGCTAAATGGCTTCACAGAAGTGAGGCCTGGATCTTGTATAATCAAAACTGAGCTCTCTGGAGCCTGTACCTTCTATCACTAGCCTTTAGAATGATAAGAAAACAAACTATTGTCTTATAATCCACCCAATCTCTTGTGTAGCCTGAGAAGAGAAATGGAGTCTTAGGATACATTGGCTATTATTATCTTCTGTGAAACACGATTTTTTCCTTAGTTGACAGCAGAGAGGTACAGAACTGAAATTAATCCTTTCTACATCACATTCCATACTACTGGCAATCTTATTAACCCAAGGAGTAAGTTGAGGTCAAGGGACACATGACATTCTAATCCCATCCTTTGTCTTCAGTGTTATCAAGAGTCATGGACTGGAATTCCTGATCCTCACAATCTGGCAGCTATGTCTGTGATTGCCCTGGATCAAGAGTGTTAAAAGTGACAGTTGTCAATTCAAATGTTACCACTTTCCATGTGACTAAGATTGACATCCTAGATGGCAGAGCTGCGAGTCTTTCACACAAAGGTTTGGGAGAATTGAGGACCAGAGCTAAGCATCAGCTACTGCTTCTCCAGAATGTATGAGTGAAATCTATGTGTGTGACTGTGTGGCTTTCTCTTCTTATCCTCTGGGAAACCCCAGTATCCAGGGTTCAACTCTAGATCACATCCAGTACCTGTTTATTAGCTGTGAGTACTTCATTGTTACACACCTTCTTTTAATTTATCTACAAAAGGGGGGGTAATAATCTGTCCTATATAACACTGACAGGATTCCTAGAAATCAGTAAATATCTGGTAAATAATGGATATTGCCATTAGGAATAATAACTTCAACTATTTCTATTTTAAAAGACAGTTTTCAGCAGTAAGTCAGTATCCCTCTTTGCCTTGGGCTGAAGGAATAAAATATTCATACTAGGATGATTTTTCCTTAGAGATAGCTATCTAATAATCCATTTGGTCTCTGGGCTGAGTTCCTCTTGGTATTTCTGAGTTCAGAAATAGCAGAATGTTCATCCTTGTTAGAGGAAAGCAAATAGAAGTTTGTTATTTGCAGGGGGAGGTGGAGGAGGCTCTTCTCTGAGATCTGTAATGGTACTTCATAAGTGTCTGTGAAAGCCATCATATTCTATATGCTTATTGTCTAAACTGCGTAAACCCAACCCCTTGAATTTCATCCACTATGGAGAGTTCTCCAGGGAGGGGAGCAGGCAAGCCTATCTTTGAAGTAGGCTTAAATACAAAAGCATAGGCATTCAAGCAGGCAGAGGACAGAAGGAACATGCTGTACCCACCTGCCACTGCTGATGAGGGGCTTATTTCTAAGACACACACAGCACAATGCACACACAATGCAGAGAGAAAACAAAAGACATAGATCACACATTTCAGATGGTTGGTGGACAAAGTTTAGTTCATGTCAACGCTGAAAGCTTGTTCAGGGTCTGAGATGGAAATGGGAAAATGAGTCCCTCTTCATCCTACTTTTCCCACACTAAACCTTAGCAAATAAGCACATATATACACACAGACACATTCATCAATATCACAATAAGCTGGCCCTGGCCACGGCATGAAATGTTGCACAAGGATCTGGACACGGTAGTGAGGGAAGTTGGAGGGAAGAAGGGCTTTCAAAGAAGCCATTCATTCATGGGTCCTGACTGCTCTCCATCGATATGGGAGAAATTGAGTTTCAGGAAAGGTCTCACGCTGCAATTGCGAATAAAGCATGCATCTGATGAGGGCCTGGACCTCTGCTCCATTCATTTCAGTGAAAGAGAACATGCATGGGAGTCAATGTGAGAATCATGATGGCAGTTGCTAACTTGGTTTGATGCTATGAATAATAACCCCAGAATCATCGACTCTTACAACAGAAGCTATCTTAACTCACATCTCCTTTGTCCCCATAAACACTTAGAATATACTACAATCAAACTGTCCCATGGATCTACCTTCTTGGTGGATTCCACATTCAAGTTGACTCAGATTTTGGTTTACTCCTTTTGAAAGGGGTCAATCTTGCCGTTCAATAACCGGGAAAATCAAATTACCTTGTAAACAACACTGTCTCTTATGGCAGGGGAATGAAGGTGAGGAGTTTCTTATCTAAGGTTGGGTTGAGCAGTATGGACGGACACAGGCCAAACAAAGCATGCCTTTCCTCCCTCCCGAGTCCCTGGAGATCCCCAATGTGGCTGAACCAACTGCATCAGGCTTCCTGCACTCACCATACAGTGTGATGCTGGCATTGGTATTTCCAAGCTTGTTTGTAGCCACGCAGGTATAGTTCCCATAATCCTTCTCTGAGACGTTGAAGAAAGTCAGAGTGGATATACGGCCCTTGTTCTCAATCCTTACTCCGTCCAGGCCAGTGGCTAACCTGCAAAAAGAGAAAGCATTATACTGATCACTACTTATCACATGAAAGATTAGCCTAATCATAGATTTATTCCACAAGGAGATGTTCTTTCTCCAAACCTTTTCCCCTAACTAGACTGCCTTCTCCAACACAAACCTTAAGTAGTATAACCCAAAAGGAGGAAAAAGGAAAGGGCAGATGTGCTCAAAAGATAACTTTTCCTTGCTTCTAGTCATCACTCTACCACAGTGATGACTAATCTCAGATTCTGAAAAAACAAGGTCAATTTGTTTTCTTGACTTCCCAGCTTCTTTTATTTTTTACCTTCTGGCTCTGAAAAAGAGCTTTGTGACAAAGAAAGCAGTTTTGCCTTTTTCTTTCCCCTGTACTTTATCACCCTCCTCCATCCATGTGGGGAATCTGTCATCATTGAAGTACCAAAGCCACCATAATTCCTTCAGGGTACCTTGTGTCCTCTTTGAACCACTGAAATTCGGCCATGGGAACAGCAGAGGCTTCACAGCTCAAGATGCCTTTCTGGCCTACTGACACACCAGTGTTCTTGGCTTTGGAGATATAGGGAGGATCTGTGGGGAGTAATCGAGCACACAAACAAACATCACTACAGGATGATTACAGGAAGGAATGAATGACACCTCCCGTTTATTAGGTGTCTTATGAAGATATGACATTTCTTCTAGGCCTTCCCACCCATTTTACATGAGCAGCTCTCTCTGTCTGCAGAAGGCTCTGATGTCCTAGGAAGATGCCAAGGACACAAATGGCACTAGGAAACAAGGATAGGGAAAGCAGATACCCCTGAGTTGTGGTCTTCTGGTAAATGATATTAGCATCACCCAGCTTGGCACCTTAATCGCTGTCCACCTGCTCCCCCTGAAAATTCTGTGTAGTAATGAACTCACAGTTTACGGTGATTTTTACTTTCCGCACATCTGGTGCAGCGACATCGTTCAGAGCACTGCATTCGTACTCCCCCGATTGGTCACGTTTGATATCAGAGATTTCCAGATATTCATCCTCACTCACAAAGCCCTGGCCTTCTGGGAAGACAGAGAGACAATAAAAACAACAAGGAAACCGTTAAGCTAGTCTCCAAACCATATTCACATCTAGAGCTCCTAGAAGGAGCAGGGGAGCCGTTTAATAAAGGCATTGGAGCTGCAAAACAAAGGTACATGACATCATGAAGGAAGAAATTCTTGGAGTCTTGGATCAGCATTTTTTCAGGGAAGCCACTTTAACTTGTGCAGAGTACCTGGTAAGGAAGGAATATCATTGTATTTTCTTTAAAGATTATTGGGAAGAGTATTAATTATCCCAATACATGAATAAACCTTGATGTTTTAAAGAAAATTGTCATGCTCAATAGTATGGTAAAACATGTGGAGTAAATTTAGACTATGTTACGATAAATGATATCTTTTTCCTGTGTATAGAAATGCAGTTATATATGTTAAAAACATATTATAAAAACTAATTATAGGGGGGAAGGAAGCAAATGTTTTATACTTCAGGACAAATAAATTCAAATCAGTGGGTCAGTTTCAACCAAAATGGAGAACACATAGCTCAAATGAAGCATTTCATTATATATGTACGTATATATGTATATATACACATACATACTTACAGATAGATCTCTCTTCATATATATATGTGTGTGCGTGTGTTTAGAGACCATAGGACAGGCATGGTAGAGCACAGAATCCCACCTACTTAGAAGGCAGAGATAGGATGATCACAATATGAGGATAGCCCTGGAAAAAATGCAAGACTCTAAAAAACAGAATGAAGTCAAGAAGACTTGGGATATGGCCCTATGGAAGCCTTGAGGTTGCCCAATACTGCCAAAAGAAGAAAGGAAGGAAGGAAGGAAGGAAGGAAGGAAGGAAGGAAGGAAGGAAGGAAGGAAGGAAGGAAGGAAGGGAGGGAGGGAGGGAAGGAAGGAGGGAGGGAAGGAGGGGAGAAGGAGGGAGGAATGGGGGGAGGGAGGGAGGGAAGGAGGGAAAGGGAAAGAAAAAGTTTCAAATGTTTTCTACTTAAACATTAAGAAATAAACCTTCTTTGTTGCTTTGTATGTCCCTCCCCCATGGTATAACCCCTGCTTTCACTGTATTTGATGTTGGTATAATTTGTGGAGGGGAAGGGAAAAAAACAAATCGTTTAAATAGGGATACAGGTGGACCCATTGCAACAATGAGATGTACAAGACGAACTTTACAACTTTGGTGGAGGGTGGGGGGGATAGGGAGTGGGAGATGGGAAGGGGAAACAAAGGAGGAGGCAACAATAAGAAATGTACTCATTACCTTGCCCATGTAATTGTAATTGCGGGGAGCCGGGGCGAACGCAATTAGACGCCGCCCACTCCCTTGCAGCTTTGAGGTAAACAACTCCATATTAGGCAGTGTTTGGCAGGACGGTGGGTCCTGGGCTTTGCGCATGCGCGAGCCACGTAAAGTCCCCGGCCAATCCCGTGGCACTTGGTGACGGTGAAAGGCAGACGACCAATGATAGAACGACACGTGTCCCTATTCCCTATATAAGCGGCCATGTTTTTTGTGCACGCTCTCTCGCGCTCAAGCTCTCCTACAAACAAGAAGGCTCTCCAATAAAGTGTGATCTGAGAAGACTCCTGGTGTGGTGGTTGTTCTTCCTCGCTGGCCGAGAAGGCGTTTGCCGCACCTCTGTATGGTATTTTCACAATGAAAAAAATCCCCTTATAAAACAAATTGAAGATTAATTAAGTATACAGTGGTGCTGGGTGCCCAAGGCTCATACCTGTAGTCCTAACTATTCATGCAGGCTGAGATCTAAGGATCTCTCAGGCAGTTCAAGCCAGTCTGAGAAAGGAAAGTCCATGAGATTCGTTATCTCCAATAAGCTACCAAAATGCCAGAAGTGTAACTGTGTCCCAGATGTGAAGCAGGAACATGATGTGTAAGCTGAGGAAATCTTGAGGGTAGGAATTGGGATTCAGGTGTTTTGGTACTCTGAATGCTCAAGTCACTTTGTATGGATCCCTCTCTTCTCATCCTGCCATATCCTCAAACTACTTATGTCTTGGCACTTGCTTTCCCTGCCTCCATCTCCAACCCAGCATGATCATATAGGATATGTCAATATCTGGTTGCCATCCTTCAAAGATGTGATGCCCTTGGAAAACATATTTCCAGGGGCTCCCATCTACAAAATCAATTTGAGTGACCCCAAACTAGCTTCACGTGTTTCATGTTACCTTGAAAGAGAAGAAAAAAAGAAAAGAAAAAGAAAAAAGCTCAGGGAAATTGTCCATATCCTCCCTGATTTCAAGTCCCAGGAAGAAGAAGAAGAAGGAGGAGGAGGAGGAGGAGGAGGAGGAGGAGGAGGGAGGGAGGGGAGGAGGAGGGAGGAAGGTGGAGAAGGGGAGGAGGAGGAGGGGGAGGAGGAGGGAGGGACAAGGAGAAGAAGAACAAAGTATAGTGGAGTAGAGAATGAATGAGACAATTCATGTATAAAACCTTAAATAATGGCTATGTGGTGATGAGAACAGTTCACAATTTCATACCTGATCTTGTGGGGACATTCTGGAGGCCTCACATTCAAGCAGTTATGAATTTGTGACCCAAAATGTTTGCAGTTACAAAATTTGCTTTGCTTTCAGGCACCATTCTATGTTCTTGTAGCAATTTGGCTCTTTCCCTTACCCCATATCCCTCTGCCCATAGTTCAGTGGAAAGAGTGTCTCCAAACCCAAATTATTTTAGTTCTGTTTAAATGCCAGGCTTCCATGAAAACTCAACAGAAATGAAAGCCAAAGAGAAAAGCAGAGATTTTTTTTTTCTTTCTCATAGATCCACTGCTTTGTTCCTTTGTGAAAGATTAGTTTTCAGGACAATAGGAAATGGAAACAAGAGGGTTTTTTTGTTGTTGATGTTTTTGTTTTCTTGTCCTTTTGTCTTGTTTGTTCAGTTTTCTACCTTTGGGAGAGTAAGGGGAGCACAGAAATGGTAAGACAAAGGGTAAACAAATTCAACAGTGCTACTCACTAGACACTGTTGAAAATCAACTATACAACTTGTGGGTGGCGAAGGAAGGGAAAAACTGGGAGATAGCGAGGGAAAGAGGGACATTTGTAAAGAAACGTACTCTTTACCTGACTTATGTAAGTGTCACCCTTCGGTGGTATATCACCTTTACAATAGCAATAAAAATGCATTAATAAAAACAGTTCATGAGGACAATTTAAAAATTCATTTCAACTCTCCTCATCACCTAATATAGTGTGTCCTGGTGTAACAAGTGCTTACTGAAGCAAATCTGGTTCTGTCCCAGATGTGGAGCAGGATCATGTAAGCTGAGGAGAGCTTGGGGATAGGAATTGGGATTCAGGTGTTTTGTGAATGCTCAAGTCACTTCGTATGGATCCTTCTCTTCTCATCCTGCCATATCCTCAAACTATTTATGTCTTGGCACTTTCCCTGCTCCATCTCCAGCCCAGCATGATCATACAGGATTTGTCAGTGTCTGGTTGCCATCCTTCAAAGATGTGATGCCCTTGGAAAATATATTTCTAGGGGCTTCCATCTATATAATCAATTTGAGTGACCCCAAGCTAGCTTCTTTCTGATAGCTCCATCTCATAAAATTCCATGGAGAATCTCATAAAATTCCATGGAGGTCAATAGACCTACCTGTTCCCCTCCACCCAGTTGTAAAGTGCAGACTCTGGAAAATCTGTCTGGACCTGAAGGGTGGCTGACAAGTACAGGTGGAAAAGCCTACTAAAGAGGAGAAGCAAAGTCTCAGAGAGCACCCCCAGGCTCCCAGCTTACGTCTTAATGTCTATTTAACCTGACATTGCTGCCTCACTGTTCTTGGGCACCAGAGGTGAGAATAAAACAGTTTGCAGAAGATACTGTAGGGGGGCCTGGGAAGGTGGCTCAGTGGTAGAGCGCTTGCCTTGCATGCCTGAGGCCCTGGGTTCGATTCCTCAGCACCACATAAGCAAAAAGAAAAAAGCCGGAAGTGGCACTGTGGCTCAAGTGGTAGAGTGCTAGCCTTCAGCTGAAGATCTGAGAGACAGCACCCAGGCCCAGAGTTCAGGCCCCACGACCGGACCCAAAAAAAAAAAAAAAAAAAAAAAGATACTGTAGGGCCCAGAGCCTGCTTAGGTCTTGGATAAGCCTGATTTATTAAGATCTTAGGGCAATGCTGCTGCTCAAAGCCCTATATCATAATAATCATGCAGCTATCCAGATATGGATATATATATATATATATATATATATATATATATATATATATATATATCATGTCTGGATAGTCATGCAGCTATATATATATGTCTGGATAACTGAATACAAAAATACAAAAACCTTCTCATCATTTCTGAGATTTACAGAATCTTGGAGTTGAACGGGATCCTGAGAGTATTTATCTTGGAAGGTATACTAAAGATTATAGTGTTTTGTCTATTGAAACCCTATTCTCAGTATTTTCAAGGATGAAACAATAATGGAATCAAACACACCAAAATGAATTCCCAGTCTCATCTTACATTTTTCTATAATGGCATATAAATATGGCAGAATAGGAAGTCTGGCTTCCTTCTACTGAAACTCCATTATTCTTTTAAGATAGACTGGAGCAGATTTGCCATGTAATTAAGCTATGCTGCACTGAACCAACAAATGAGCTGCCTGCAGTGGGCCTGTTATGAGTCTCAGGCAGGGTCATGATTTTCTGTTCCTTAGAGAGAAAAAGAAAGACCTAGCTCAGGCTACACAGACCAGATGGTATTGAAAATCTCCCGGTGAGGCATCATTCATGCATGCCAATCAACTCAGAAGTATTGACCTGCACAGAGGAAAGGGATGTCTTCCTAGATGTTAGAGGCAATACACATTTGAAGGAGCAAGACATACCTTTCAAAGGGAATCACCAGACCACATGGCTTCTCTCTGGAATGTGGCACTTGATTTGCACTCTCTACAATGTTGTTTTATGGGATGGATATATGACAGCCAACAACAACAACAAAAAAACTGTAGGAAAAGTTCATTTCATGTAAAATGGGGATCGTTATGATAATACTACCTCATTAACTGAGAAACAGAATTTTGTCAAGTTTGTAAGATAGATACCGTGTAAAAATGCTTCTCAGACTTTAATTTGCATATAAATTCCTCAAGGACTTAAAAAAAAAAAACCACCATAGATTCTGATTCAGCATGTCTGGAGTGTGATCTAGGGTTCTGTACTGCCATCAAATGCTCTGGTGGCAGTATGCTGTTGGTATGGAGGCTACACCAAAGGGGTTTTCAGGAATCCTACAGTACTGTTCTTTTTTCAGTCCCACACTCATGATTATCTGGGTCTATTCTGTAGTTTGGATCTTAAATGCTCCTTAAAGGCCCTTGTGTCAGACAGACATTGGTGCCCAACTTGGCACTACTGCGAGTTGGTGGGAACTTTAAGAAAGAGGTACGACTTGATGGAAGATGGTTAGGTCATTAGGGGAGGGGCCTTGAAGTGGATCTTGGGACCTGGGCCTCTGTTCTTTATTTTCTCTGTTTCTTTGCTATGAGATAAATGGTTTTACTCTTCCAGGGTATGTTGTTTTCCCCCAGGTCCCAAAGTGCTGGATACAATGAATCGAGAACTTCTAAAACTATTAAGCCCAAAATTAACCCTTTCTCTTTTCATGTTGATTACTTCAGATATTTGTCATTACAACGGGAAAGTGATTGATACAGCCTATGAAGGAGTAAGCCAGTGAAAACAAATTTCTTAGTACTCCTCATATTAAGATCTGTGGACTTTGCATCTCTAAAAGACACAGTCTTAGGTTAGGTCTCAGGGGACACGAGTTGGAACTCTATTGGAGTGTTACATTTTCTATCAGCTCTATCATCTGACTTCCAAACATGCATCTCCATAAGTGCAGGCCTCTTTGCTGACAAAGGGGAAGAGGCCCACCTCAGTCCAGGTGATTTAGATCCCTTAACTACTTGAAATATGGGGTGAGATTTTTTTAAAGCCCAAGCAATCTAGGTTACTAAACGCCAGCATACCTGGGAAACTACAGAGTTGAATGCTTTCCCTGCCTTCTCCTGTCCTGGTTACAATGTAAGATTCTGATTCCATGCTGCAGAGAATGAGCAGAAGGCCATACGTGTTTTACTCCTTCCTGCTTAGTGCCAGGAAGCCACATTGCTGACTGTGTAGTTAAAGGGAGATAAATGGGGCAGGAAGCTGCATTTAAGGGAAGCATGGGACAGAGAAAGGGAGGAGAAGGAAGGATACACTGGAGTGATGGAGGAAAGGAAGATAGAGCTGGGGCATGTGAGCTTGCCTGAGCACTACAGGAAATTCTGGCAACACATTAAAAAAGGGACTTTAAGAAAAAGGCTGTAAAACCGTAATATTTTCTTTGACAAACAATATGAAAGCAGGAACTCAATGTCTGCTGAAGCATTCCTTTTATGGTGTAATGTCCTATATAAAATCAATAACCTAGAGGTATTGTGCACCTTCTCTAAGCCCGCAGGCATTCCCAAATAAGATGATCCTAAACAACCAAAAGGGGGTTATTTCTTTCCAAGGAAGGAGCACTTAAAGAAGATAAGTTCAATTCATTATACTAGCAAGATTAAGATCTGCAAGGATATAAATAGGGCCATTTATCAGAGGACCTGAGAGATCTTCCCTCTTAGATACAGAATGCAGGTTTGGAGTGAGCAAACCTCATATCGGCTCAGAGGAGGCTTCTTCTGTAGTTCTGGTCTGACATCACATAGTTACAGAGATGACACAGTCATCATGCAGTCACAGGACTCACAACAGTCACTGTTGGCATCTGTCTGTCCTAACTTAGCAATGGAGATGCAGGCAGAGAACTGGAAGAGATGGAGGAGGGTCCCTGACTGGCCGGATGTCTCTGAAGGGTCATCAGCAGTCATGCTAACTCCATCTATTGGGAACCAAGTGTGTTGGATACGTGAGGGTGGAGCCTGCAGAGATGATGGAGAGAACAAGGCCTCTCAGCTTGGGGAATCAGCATTTTCCTGATGAGTCAGAATCTGAAGCCGTTTGTAGTTTCCTATAACTTAGACTCAAGAGTTCAGTACTTTGTCATTTCTAAATCACTTGCATCAGGCATAATAGGCCAGACATATTCATTTTCATAGTTAAACTAATCTAAGCATTGGAAAATGAAGAGAGCAAACAGAAAATCCAGAGAAAATACCAGACCTGCTTCCTGACTTGCTTGTTCCCCCTCACCTCCTGTGAGGCCAGCCAGCTATATCCAGGACCAGGCTCTTACAACCAATATTCACTCCTGTGTCTTCAGCCTCGAGACATAGCCTTGGAAATATAAGTTAAATGTTTTAGCCTCTCCCTTTTTTATGATGTTGGTACTGGGGCTTGAACTCATGGCCTGGTGATCTTGCCTAGCTTGTTTTGGTCAAGGATGGCACTCGACCTCTTGATCCATACTTCCACTGTGGCCTTTTGGAGAGTTAATTGGAAGTAAGAGTTTCATGGCGTTTTCTGCTCTGGGTGGCTTCAACTGTGATTCTCAGATCCCGTCTCTTATGTATCTAGGGTTAGGGATGTGAGTCAGTGCCTAGCTTTTTTTTTTTTTTTTTTGCCAGTCCTGGGGTTTGAACTCAGGGCCTGGGCACTGTTCCTGAGTTTCTTTTGCTCAAGGCTAACACTCTACCAATTGAGCCACAGTGCCACTTCCGGCTTTTTCTGCTTATGTGGTACTGAGGAATCGAACCCAGGGCCTCATGCATGCAAGGCAAGCACTCTACCACTGAGCCACCTTCCCAGCCCCAGTGCCTAGCTTTTAACCTTTCACTTCTGGGGGTTATTTATCTTGACAGAATATTTTCTTCTTCTTTCTGAAATTCTCTGGGGACAATTTGGGAAGATGGCCTGGCCCTTTGCTAGATTGGTCTTTCACATCAGTGAAGCCATCATCCTTTTCTTGAGGAAAGTCCAGCCTGGTCCCTTCTCTGGAAATGATGAAACTTCCCCCTCCAGGGATCCTTGGCCCCCACCATCCCTCTAAATATGCCCTGTAAAACGGTGCTCTATCTATGGAAACGGCTCTGTAAGGTTAAATGCCAGCACCTGTCACAGCTTTTCCATGAGACCTGTCAGGAGGTGACTTGTAGAGGAAGATGCCCTGGGGTGAGTGGCTCAGAGGAAGGAGCAGCAGGAGATGAGAGCAAGGAGGAGGGCTGGAGGTGACAGGAGGTACAGTAGGAGGGAAAGATGCCAGGAGGAAAACTCAGAGGAAGAAGAGACAGATGAAGAAATGAAAGGTCAGAAGGGAGCTGGGGTATTGAAGAGAAGGTGAACACTGCAGTAAAAGGGAGAGGGGGGTGGTGTCTGGAAAAGACTTTCCCTGATGCCTAGCAAGGCAGGCTCTTTCAGATCAGACCATTCTTACCAATTCTTCAATCCAAAGCTGGAGTTGCACACAGTGCTGATTTGAGTACATATTTTTGGCCTGTCAGGCAATAAATAGGCTTTTTAATCCATCTTCAGGGAAGTCTCTCTTTAAGTCTTCAGCCCACTTATTAATGGGGTTGTTGTTTCTTTGCATTATTTACCATAGCTAAGATATGGAATCAACTGAGATGCCCCTCCGTAGAGGAATAGATCAAGAAAATGTGATATACCGATACACGCAATGGGATTCTAGGCTTCCATCAGAAAGAATGACAGTGCCTCATTTTGTAAGGAAATGCAAAGACTTGGGAAAAAATTATATTCGTGAAGCAAGCCATACCCAAACAAACATAAACTGCATGGTTTCCTTCACTTGTAGTAACTAGAATATGTCTAGGATATTCTTAGGAGAGGATCACAAAGACTCAATAGCTATGTGCATATGATGATATAAAATGATGCTTACAGAAATGAACGCCAAGAAATGGAAACAAGAGGTTTTTAGTATACTGTTTGCAGCTATTTTTTTCTTCTTTTTTTCCTTTGATTTATTCCCTGTTATCATTGTTTTTTAAATTTCTGTACCCTTTGTCTTGTGTATAAGTTTATCTGATTTGGAGAAGAGAGAGGGAATCACAGAAATAGTGGGACAAAGAGTCAACCAATGCAACAGTGATATCAACTACATACTAAGTTAGAAATGAACTTTACAACTTGGGAGGGACGGAAGTTGGAGGGAAAAATTGGGAGAGAATGAAGGAGGGAGGTGATGACACTGTTTAAAAAAGAGATTTACTTACTTATGTAATTGCAACCCCTCTGTACATCATCTTTAAAATACAGGTTTTTAAAAAATAAGTATATAACACTGGATCTAGATGTTGATTGAGATGGATGTCTAGTATGCATGTCCATTTTAGTCAAGAATCTTGATGTTCCTTCCTCTGTTTTCTGGGTTGATAGGATCACAGGTATGTGACACTGGCTCTAGGACATGCATTCCCTTTCAGTAGAAGTATAGAACATTGTGCCAGGGAAAGGAAGAGAGGATCTGGGCAGAGACAGTGCAAAGGAGCGGGGTGGAGAGAGAGAATGAGCATCCAGAAAGCTGGTTGCACAGACAAAAACAGCTGCAAACAGATGCTTAAGTCTGTTTGATGAGCAATATAGTCTGAGTGGGTTAAAAAAGTAGCTAGCATTTACATCCTAACAAGTATTCCAATATAAACTACATGAACATTCCAGACCCAACAAAGCAGAGAAGGAAAAAGAAACACATCATTTTTAATAGCAAGGCCTAAATAGCTAAGTTATTGACAAAATGCTTAAAGATATTCAAAAGCGTTTATTTATTTTATAGGTTTTCTTTTTATTGTTACTACTAGTTGCACTCTGAAGGAACAAAGTCATCTCAGTATTAACAAGTAAAAAAGTGAAGGGGTGCTGGCAACGGTGGCTCACACCTATAATGCTAGCTACTCAGGAAGCTGACATCTGATGGCCTAAAACTCCATGAAGTTCTTATCTCCAGCTCACCAGCCAGGAGCCGGAAGTGGAGGTATGATTAAAGTGGTAGAACACTATCCTTAAGTGAAAAAGCCATGCTGAAAACATAGTTCCCTGAGCTCAAAACCTTGCACATGTGTGTGCTCATGCACACACACACACACACACACATATACACATAACCAATGGGAGTTCTGAACAACAATAACAACAACAACAACTCAATATTTAAGAGACAACAAAACACTGAATAAGACAATGCTTCTTTTTCCACCTGTACTGGTCTTAAGAGTCATGTTGAGCAAACTAAAGCAAGTTTCAAAATCCAAATGTCATATGTTTTCAATCATACATGAAATCAAGATAACAATAATAATGGACTATGAGGGTAAGAGAGAGATTTTTATTTTGGGAAAATTAGCAGTAAGGGATAAGGGAAGGTAAAGATCGAGGATACATGTACATACTCGTATATATGTATTTGTGTAAATAGTGAAACCCATCAAACACTATTTTAAAATGGAGTGAAAAACAAGGGAATATAGTAGAGGAGGTAAACTTGTTCACACACTGTACGTGTCTAGGCAATCCTCTTGTATTTTGGATATATACTAGGAAAAATAGTAAAAAAAAAAAACAAACCAGAAATAAAACATGAAAAAGAGCAAGAGAAAATATCGCATGAATTCTCTGTCTCTTGAGGTTATATTATCTGCTATTTAGGATGCAGGAACTCTCCCACTAGTTTTTTTTCAGTAGATGAGGAACTTTCCGTACTCCAGAGCCATGGGCCAAGTCAATCCTTATTCTGTACAAAACACCCCCACTAAAAAAGACAGTTGGTTTTGACCTTGCCTGCAGCAGTGAAAGCAGGCACTACCAGTCACCCAGGCCTAGTTTCTTAAATGAAACAGTATTTTGGAGGAATGGAAATGTCTGGGTCAGTGGCTTTCCAACACCAGAATTACCTGAGGGCTCTTTGGGAAAGAGGGTTCTTGACCCCCACAGCGGATCTAGAGTCAGATGTGTCAAGGTCGGACATTGTACAAAATCTCCAATTATTTATAATAATAGAGTGACATCAGTGTAAGTGCTTTGCCCCTTCCCTTGCTTGCTTGCTTGCTTTTGAGGACATTAAAATTGTCCTTCTAACACCTACTGCATTTGACTTTTTTTTCCCCCTGAGAATTAATTTGCAGTCTGATGCCACATAAACAATATTTGGTCAACAACGGGCTATGTATATAATGGTGGCTCCATAGGATTACAAAGGGAATGAAAAATTTCTATCACCTGGTGATATCCTGGCTGGCATAATGGCATAGCACACTGCACTGTCCATATGTTTGTGATGGAGCTGTGCAAAGAAGCCTACTATGTGGCAAGTGGTATAAAAACACTGCATACACAAGTAAGCACAGTGCATAATACTGTAGTGATAATAAATACCTATGTTATTGGTTTGTGTACGTAGAGTACTATATTTTACTACTTTAGAATGTGCTCCTACGAATTATGTATACTATAAGTAGCAATCTGCCTCATCAGCCAGTATCAAGCTCATACCCTTCAGATGTACAACATCTCTTGATTGTACCAAGAGACCACATCCAGTTATTGACCACTAAGTGCACTCTACAATGTCCACATAGCAATAAAATCACCTGACACTGCATGTCTCAAAACACTTCCCTGTCATTTAGCCACATAGAAATGATTTGTATTGCTACACCTAGGAAGACTTGTTTTAACAGACTGAGTGACCATATAGTTTGGCTTGCCTGGGGCAATCCTGCACACCTATAGCTTCCCATTTTAATTATTAGCAGTCTTCTCCTCTCAAAAGTTTGCCTATTGGTGCATGCTTGTGATCTCAGCTACTTGGGAGGTAGAGACTAATCAGTCATGGTTGGAGGCCGAAGGTTAGTAAGATCCCATTTTAACCAACACCATTAGGTGTGTTGGTACATGCTGGTGATCCTAGCTATGCATGAGGCATAGGCAGGAAGGTCACAGTTTGAGGTTGGGCCTGGGTAGAAACAAGAGATTCCAGCTAAAAAGTAACTAAAAGCAAAAAGTGGGGTAAGGTAATAGAGCACAAGTGATAGAGTCTTGGCTATAAAGTAGGAGACTTTTATTTCAAACCTAGTATCACTAATAAGAGAGAAAAACAGAGAGAGAGAGAGAGAGAGAGAGAGAGAGAGGAGGGAGAGAGGAAGAAAGAGGAAGAGAGAAAGGAAGAGAAAGGAAAAGTGGGAAAAATGCAAAATGTTCTTTGGTCCAGTGGTTTTCCTGGTGAGAGCCTGTTGATAGATCTCCCATCATCCACCATGGGTCTGTGGCTGCTGCTCTTGTACCTGTCTGCACAAGCAGCTGACCCAACACTAACACTTTTCAGTCCAGGCAGAATCAGTGGCTTAGCTTCCTCATTCAGGACTCTGTTGGGCCAATGGGAATGGAAGACACTGTGTGCAATTGTTCTTTGCAAACTTATGGACCAACAGCCATGTTCTTCTTCAGGAAGGGGTTGGAGGCCCTGCAGTGTCAGTGCATGGTGGGTGCATAGGATCTAGGCAGAAGACTTGGAAGATCAGAGATTATACTCAGGGCCTCCTACTTGCCAGTTGCTCTACTACTTGAGTCATCTTCCCACCTCTCTTTTTGCTGTTAGTTATTTTTCAGAATTGCACCTTTCTGAAAAGGCTTCAATGGTCCAGAAAAGGAAGCTGCCCTATGATCTTCACAACCTTGAAGAAACAGTTTTTGGTTTCTGCAAATGAGGCCTGGATGCCATCTTACTTCTCTTGCTTCCTGGCTTTCATTCCTTGTCTTTGATTCTTCTCTTTTATCCTCCCAATACCACCGTCGTACAACAATGATGTTAATTACCAACACTCGTTAATAATTTTGAAATAGTTATGTTAGCTTCCAGGCAAAGTACCCACTAGCTCAGCCCAATTGACATGCAGGAAACAGCCCGAGTAATGCTGCACACTTGGCAGAGCAGAAAGGTCGAAGCTCTGAAGCTTCGCGGGAAGATAGCGTTGCTTGGGCACTCAGCTCAGATGCAGCAGAGAAAAAAAAAAAAGATTAGGAGCTGTGCATTCACTGTGCAGTCCTTGCTCCCGAGGGCCTGGAAGTTGGTCCATTTGGAAAGTCAAAGGCACTTCCCATCTGTACCTCAGGCTGTGTAAGCTAATCATATCTCTCCTGCATCTAACTTGAACTGTGATTAAGATGACCTCTGTGAAAGGCATCCTCCTACTTTCTGGCCTCTGTTGACTTATTCACCACGGAAATCACTTTGTATACATAATCTTCTAGGATCTTCTGCATCTCGATGGTTGGAATACTAAAGAAAACACTGCATTAGAGATCAGATGTTTTAAGATAGATTCTCAGCTTGATTAAGGTAGCTCAGTGGTAGAGTGCTTCCCTGGCTTGCAGGAGGCCCTGGGTTTAATCCCTCAGCACCACATAAGCAGAAAAAAGCTGGAAGTGGTACTGTACCCCAAGTGGTAGAGCACTAGCCTTGAGCTGAAGAGCTGAGGGACAGTGCCCAGGCCCAGAATTCAGGCCCCATGACTGACAAAAAAAAAAAAAAAAAAAAAGACAACCTCGCTAGCTTGATTATTCTAATATGCTATTATTTTTTGGTGGGGGGGGGGGCAGGCTATCATCCTAGGGCTTGAACTCAGGCCTAGGCACTCTTCCTTAGCTTTTTTGCTCAAGGCTAGCACTTTACCACTGGATACACAGCTCTACTTTCAGTTTTTTGCTGGTTAATTGGAGATAAGAGTCTCAAGGACTTTCCTGCCCGGGCTGGTTTTGAATCATGATCCTCAGATCTCAACCTCCTAAGTAACTAGTATGAAGGCATGAGCTACCAGCACCACATTATAACATGTTATGTGACTTTGGTGTGTCTAAATGGGGTGTGTGTGTGTGTGTGTGTGTGTGTGTGTGTGTGTGTGTGTGTGTGTGTGTGCCAATCCTGGGGCTCAAACTCAAGATCTGGGCACTGTCCATAAGCTCTTTCCTGTTGTTGTTGTTGTTGATCAATGTTAGTGCTCTACCACTTGAGCCACAGCTCCATTTCTGGCTTTTTGGTGGTAAATTGTAGATAAGCATCTCAGGGACTTTCCTGCCCAAGCTAGCTTCGACCACAATCTTAGATCGCAGCCTCCTTTGTGTGTAGCTAGGATTACAGATGTGAGCCACTGGTGCTAGACTGTTATGTGTCTTTTGAATAGAAATATAAGCCTTGATTTCTTTTTACTATTAAATACAAAATGATATGGAATGACTCCCAAGTCCATCATATGGACAGTGACTCCAAGGTCACTATCAGTTTCAATATTTCACCATCTTTCCTAACAGAACAATATGGTCTATGGCCAGAAATCTTAAGTAACCCCTTAAGTTCTAGAAATGTAGTGATCATGGATGGACACCCAGAGTTTCAGCACAGGATCTCGGGTTCTGTCATTGAGAAATCTTTGCTGTCAGGCATGTCTGCCACAGAACGGATCTAGGCTGACCTCACTCTGACTGGTGTCCTGACAATACAGGCATAGGAATAGAGAGACACCATGACAATGTCAGGGTAGCTTTCTGTCACTGTGCTTTTGCTGCTTGGAGATGGGGCAGAAAGAGAGCTTTTGACAATTATGAAGGACTGTGTGTATCTGAGGGTAATGTCTTGTGCTAATGGGGTAAATTAATTCTTTCCTTTCTTTCCATGACTCTCATTCTTGTAGATTTTGACAAGCAATTGTACTTTTTTCCCCCCGACTCTTCTCTCTATAGGTGGAGTGAAATGATGTCTTACAGGTACAACTAATCATCCACTTATATAATCCAAGGCCCATTTTCATAGGTATGAGAGTTCATTCCAGATGCAGAAAAATGCTGCTTCTCTGTGCTTTTCTGCCCTTTGCATTTGTTAAAGATACATCTTCATAGTTACAGAGCTCACTGTGCTAATCCTTACCAGCCAGAGAGCAAATGGCAAAAGGCAAGGAAACGGGCTTCTGAGATAGTGAAGCACACCAATGATTTCTTGACACTGATCCATGGCTACAGCAGTTCAAAACCAATGCTAAGGCAATGCCTAGGACTAGCTACTCACTAGCCAGACATCAATGTGGCTACTTCACCCCACCCATCTGCAATTTCCTTCTCTGCGAAATGAGCTAATGTAGCCAGTTCACTTCATAGATCCCTCATCCACTGCTCTGTTATTCTCTGCTTTTGATGGCCAATCAGGCCAAGATTTTTTGGCACTTATCACCACATCCTGGATCATGCCGGTATTTATAATGCTGAGCTTTTAGAGATATAGACACATGAATCCTTTCTCTGCTCTAGAAAACTCAAGCAGGCTCTGTTCCTGGAAGGTAGAGATACTAAGCTCACTGGGATGAGAAAAGCCTCAAGCAAGGGCTCAACAGGACTAGAAGCCCCATTCCTAGAAAGACATGGAAGATTGGAAGGGAGATGAGGCTCCAACACAGCAGATTTGAACTGTTGTAAGATCTTGGAATAAAAGAATTGGACTGAAGGAAACTATTGCTCACCAAACCAGGTGAAATTGATGCTGGATCCTGGTAACTAGACAGGTGTTATCTGCAAACTTTTAGAGATGCTCATACCGGAAGCTTGGAAAGAGGACCATTGTGGTGGATAAGCCTACAGACCTTTGCTATGTGGCTTTGTACATACTCTACTTATACTCAATCCCAGAAGTTTGGTTTCTATCCCTCCAATTATATTGTATCCTGACAGTAAGTTTTGGAATAAATGTAAATAGCAGCATGATATTTATTGTTCCTTGTATTTTATACATGCATATACAGACAGAACCATGTGTGGTATAAGTGCATAATTGTAGCGCAACATCCAATAGAACAAGAATGTAAAAGTCCATTTCATTTAGGAAAAGTCCATTTCATTTAGGAATTTAGGCTTGCAACACTCTCTGACCTTCTGTGTCCAACTGGTTAAGGCCTCCTATTTCTTCCTATGTAACTACAAAAAGGGTTGGGTCGAAGTATTTCTTTAAAAAAAGAAAAAGTACTATTAGTTTTGTTTTTGATAGCCGGTTGAAAAAAATGAGTATGTATTTCTTCTATTGACTTAGAATGTGTGAGTGTCTGCATACGAAGAAAATAAGAAATACACTTCACTTAGAATCTAATGAGGAAAGATAAAGAGATAAGAAAGCCCAGGAAGATTGGAGCTTAGCAAAATCAGAAGGTAATTCTTCTTGAGAAGAAAACAAGCGATATTTACATTATTAAATCACAATTACAAAGCAAATCAGCTGCAGACGAGAACAGATCATTTCCATCAATTATTACTGAACTGAACATAATTTTTCAATCACTAGCAGATTGTAAATGGGGGTTATGGCTCATCCAGGAACTCGTCTATCACAGGAGTTATTAATCAGGTATTAACTTTGCCAAATTAGCAAGGACACGGACAGAATGGCAGCGGAAGCAGGATATAAGGCAGACAGGGAGAGGCAGCCAGGTTAATTCTGAGATGGAGGCCCAGAGCACTCTAGAAGACCAAGGTCAGCCACCTATACAACTAGTAATGCTACTGTGTTGAAGGAAGCACTTAGCTCCGCTATTCTCATTCCCAAAGAGTCAGCACATGACCAGGCAGACATAAATAAGTGAAGCACAGTTTCCTGGCTTTTCAGCTGTGCCACAAAGGTATGCATTGGGCCCTGATCCCATGAATGATTCCATCTGCAGTGCAGCTGGGGTGGGATAGCACCCCTAAAAGTCTGGGTATGTCTGTCTCAGTTGGACATATTGGCCAGCTGTCTATCAGAAGCCCATTTGGGCTGGTGGCCACCTCTTGGTGTGCTTCTTGGATGTGCTGGAGTTAAAAAACATACCTCCTTAGGAATCTACTCCCTCCCTTACAAATCGAGTCCTCCCTTACAACTTTAGCTCCTCTCAGGGTTCTTTGCCCTCTCCTTTTCTCCCCACCCTCATTTTCTAACTTCCCATGATCTCACCACCTTTTTGAATTGGATCCCTGGATTTCTGAACCGTACAGAAAAGGCTCCAGTTCCTAAAGTGCTTCACTCACACGAGTGTACTGAAGAACAAATTTGTGTTTTAGAATCAGAGCTATGGAAGCCTGGAAGGAATTGGAGGTGCACACTCTTCATCTCCAACAGGTAGATCGATGCCATGACAGCAGGCTTTGTGTGTTATCATCTTTGAGCTTTAGGCCTCAGGGTTGTTAATGACTTCCATGTCATGGGGTCTAAGGCAGTTGCTAGGCACCCAGATTATTACCATCCAAGCTTTTGTTTCAAACAAACAAGAAAAACAAAGAAGCTAGGCTTGTGGGAGTACATGTGGGACAATTGCAGAGAGGATGAATGGTCTAGACACGGGGTTGTAGTAGAGGTGATCCCTCATTAACTGGCTTCACATTTGCCTCTGGACCCCAGTGAATGACAGCCCTTCAGGCTGGTTCACTTTGAGGCTTAATCTACAAACAACAGTCTACTTGCTCTCTCTCCCACTTTCTCTTTTCTCCCTCACTCCCTGCCTTTGGCTTCTTCATTGAACAAACACCTTTGGAGTTTTTAGACAATGAACCCACCTCTCTATATTGCAAGCTGCAGACCCTTTTCTAAATATTCTGTATGTTATAACAAGGAAAGACCTGCTCCCCGCCCCAAAATGTGACTTAGATTGTTCTTCCGCAAACCAGGTGGGTAGAGTCTCAACAGATCATAGAAAACACAAGGGTTAGCCCCATAGTAATTTTATAGAAATCACCGTTATTCGTGCACATCTTTAATCCTTCCTTTCCCCTTGAATACAAGCATAGCCTTCAGATCTCTATGGGGAGTTCACCATTGTTAGACAGATATTTCCTTTGTAGCCCTCCAGGTAGCTTTCTCACCCTGCTTCTTTCTGCTGTCCTCTCCTGAGCATCTGACTTCTATTGGCTAATTGACCTTTGCCTTCTGGTTGGGGTGGCCCATAGGAATCCTGCAAGTGATCAGTGGAAGGAATCAGGAGCTCAGATTTGTGTTCCCAGCAGGACTTGATTCATTCCACCAAAGTGGATAGCTCTTCTCAAGTCCACTTCTCAATGTAACTCACCCAGTTTTCTTCTAGTAAGCTTCAGCTTCAACTTCTAGCCCGGGGGGCTTAGATCAGGCCTGCTGTCACTATCTGGGAACAATGCACTATCATCTATGTGGTTTCCTTTTACTTTGCTCACACTCTGTGAGGGATACCTTCATTAAACCTGTCTAGAGTTATTCAAAGTTGAGTTTGCTAATCTTATCCATTTCCTGCTGGGCCCTGAGCAATATGGCTTCCTTGACCTTGAAGTCTTTGTTAGATGTGCCCCTCTAAGCTCCTATAGAACATGCATTTATCACCTCATTTGTCACTTTAGAGCAGTGATTATGAAACTGGTGGTTTTTGCCTCCAGGAGACAATCTCTAGAGACATTTTCTAGACAATGTCTAGAGGCATTCTGGTCACCATAAGTTGCTATAATTGGTGTCATGGAAATGTGCCATCAGACCCAGTGGTTGCGGTCAGAGATGTAAAGGGCTGACAACTACCACAGGGAGCTATCCAGCCCCAAAGGCCCCTAGAATTATGCTAGAGAGGTCTTTATGAGAGATGAATTTCTATTTTTCCCAGTAGGGGAAGGAAGCTTTGTAAAGTCAAGAACCACCTATCATGTTCCCGAGGTTTCCTGGCATTCCGCACCCACTGCAGTTCCTGACTAATGGTCTGGCCTCAGAAAAGAGCTGTTGAAAACTAAACAAGTAAATTCATTAACAAACCACATTGGTAGTTTCTATCATCTAATCATTTTCCTGGGCTAAGGAACTTTTTGTTGTTGTTGTTGTTTTTCTGAAAAGGGCCATTTAGATAAAAATGTAACATCATTCATGGGCCATACAAAATATCAATAAAGACAGATGGTGAAGGGAAAAGTATGTGTCTATCTCATCATGTGCCAAATGATTTCGAGCACTTGCTGTGGCACGTAAGCCAGAGTTTCCCATCCTTGTGATCATTCATAAATAAATATAAGTTTAGGGGGAAAAATAATTTTGTGTTTATAAAACCCTTATTAGTTTTTTAAGGAAATAGGTGCTATTTCCTTGGAGGAGAATGATAGAAAAAAAATGTCACTTACAATGTGGCATAGATAGTGTTTGAAGCAAGCCCTGGAATGTTCTGGTTTCAACAGTGACATATGTTAGGGACACTGTGTGAACAAGGCAAGGAAATGGAACCATGCTAGAAACCAAATCCTACTGTAAATCATTTCCTCACTGTCTCTGTGTTTTCTGAGGAGGACCACTCAAGATTCTAGTTTAGCAGAATTTTAGTACAATTTTTCAGAAGAAAATTCTCTCCTATTGAATGAGTCTGTGAAAATGACCATCCAGCCTGACGGCTTCTCCCATGGTTTACCTTCCCATTGTCCCATGACTACCAAAAAGACACAACTCTGCAAAGCTCATGACTAGCAACATGGCTGGGAGGAGGAGCTGATGTAAGACACTAAGACTGGCAAGTAGTGAACGTCTATTGAGTTGAATCCTTTGAAGGACGGCTTGTTCTCAGCAGACACCAAAGGATGGGGGGACCTCTTTTAGTGTCTATTTCTGTATTCACAGATCCAACTTCTTCTAGGCTATAACCTGTTCTTTGGAAATAAAGTCGAAGCTGGTTGGCATTTGTATGTAATTCCTAAAAGAGGCCAGCAGCTTTTAGGCTAATCTTCAAAGTTGAAGATGGACAGAAGCTTTGAGAGGAAGAGGACCAATGCTCATTGATCCAGAGTCTTCCCTTCTGAGGTCAAGGTCTAGTGGGTTAGTGTCTAATCAGGAGCCACCAAGCCTTCCATTACCCTGCTCTCCACTATGGAGATTTCTGATTTTTCCATACATGGCTCATAGTGATAATGCCTGTGAGGACTGGGGAGAGAAGGAAGCCAGCACCTAGGGCCATGCAGGGGAGGGGAGTTAGCAGCAGTCTCAGTGTTAGAATTGAATAGGTTTTGTGGCCTTCTATAACCTATTAAATGAGTCCTATTGCAGAGAAGGGCTGCTGCTTTCTAATGGGAAATAGGCTGGACTGACTTGTAGGAAATAGATACCAGCACATAAATCGCTTCCTGACTGTTGAGACATATCACATCAGCCAGGATGCCCACAACTTAGAAACAATGTGATTTTTTTCACTTTAAAGTGTCAAGTTATTTATTTTTTTCCTGTAGGGTTTAATAATCATGCATTGACCTTGGGCTGAATAAACATGTCTAGGGCCTTGGCAGTAACATCTGATTCACCCTTTTCTATGAGACATCTGCAGTTTTATGAACAGTGTAACTTCATCGTAATAGAGTGTACCACATAAATTTTGGATATAACAGGTCAAAACCTATCTAATAAAACATAACAGCTACATTCCTAAATAGCCTGATCTAAATCCTAAATATTGTCAGGGAGTTTCCTAAGGCTTATTCTACTTAATAGTACATTCCTTAAGGCCACATTCCTTTACTTGGTAAATTATCAGCACCAAACCATACACTTATCAGGTGGGTGTCTCAGAGATGGGGGAACTGGTTACTTAGCCTGCAATATCCTGGCAAGTCTACTGGGCTGTGATAAATTACCTGGTACAGGTGGGGATCACTTCATTCGCAGAGGAATGTTTCCATTGTTGAAGATGTGACTCTACTCTGTCCTTCTTACTTTCAGGCTAGCCCTTAAAAGGTCATCATCATTCTGAGTAGAATATAAAATGCTATAAGGGACTTGGCAGGTCAAAGGTCACAGAAGTGGCTGTATTAGCTTCTTTCTTTGTTAGATGAAAAGTATTTCTCCTATCCCAAACCCCAGCACTGTTGATAAAATATTTCAGGAAAACTCCAGAGGAAGTATTATCTATGGTAATAGTCACAGCCTTTAAGATAGCCAAAAGAAATGAGTAGAATGGTGCGGGCAATGCAAGCATTGAAGAGAAGGTTCCATGCAAGTAACCACTTCTAATAGGGCAGAGATGGTAAGATTCTGTGCTGTCAAAGGTTTCATCTTATGTCAGCCACAGACAAGAACTCTTTAGTTGCCACTCAAGAAAGTGACGGTGTATCTTATCTTACCAGAGACAGTCCGTGTGTACATCCATTGGTCTGTTGTAATTATGAATGCTACTCCTTTTTATTTCTGAGTTTCCATTTCAATAGCTGCCTTTCATTTAAATCTACCCAGACTCAAAAAAAGGTCCCCTATTTACATATTTTAAGCCAGTTTGATATTGATACAGTGCAGCTTTTCGTAACACTTTTCTTTGCCAAATTCATTCATTCACCTATTTTATATATGAATGGTTACTTACTAATATACACCAATATCTGTCACTCCTCAGTTGGGGATGAAGGCCAACAGCTTATAGATGATATGAAGAGGTTAGTGTCTACCAGACTAAAGAACTAGAATTATCTGCCTCTTTGTGTCAGTTAAATAATCCTACATTAAACAATTAATGAGGTGAGGCTTGAGGATATAGCGTAGGTAGACTTTTTCCCTAGAATGGATTTAATCATCTGCATAGCACTCATGTGCATACCCATATTCATGCACTACTGAATTGGAGATTACGGTCTTTCCCTCTCCCTTTCTCTGTTTGTCTCTCTCCATCTTTTCTTCCCTCCCTTTTCTAACTCCCAGGCAGGCACAAAGAATTAAGCATTTTTATGCACTTCAATTAGGGATAAACAGTTTCTCCATTGTTAAGGAGAACACAGTGTAATCAAGGAAACAATACATAAACATATAGAATTTTAAATAAATAATAATGGGAAATTTAAGAAGTACATCAGAACAAAAGGAAAGGTATCCAAGCCTTATAAATTAAATAGCTAATAATCCTTATAATTGCTAGAGGAATGTTAAGACGGGCAAGGTTATGGTAGGCAGGAAATTGTAAAACTTATTTTTAGTTAATCATTTTATGGTTTAGAGATTTTAATTGGAAGAAAGTTCCTGCTACCTTGTGTAAGGCCTGCATATGTGTCATGTTCATTTCCAAGTGCAGTATTGTGAGGAGCAATAGTAAGTAGCTGAAAGGACTTTGTGTCTTCTGAGTGAGCTCATAACCACATTATTCATCCATTTACTCAGCAAATGATAAATGGTTCTCCTTGTTTTCATGGGCGGGATGGTGAAAGTGGGGGCTCTACTTCCTCCCGCTGAGATGCAACATAATTCACCAAAAGCATGAAGGGTGGGAGGTATAAAAATAATGCCCATGTAAAGTGTGGTGGATTTGTCAGAGGAAAGTTAATAAATAAATGTAGTAATTTTGCTGTATTGTTCAACAAAGGACAGCCAAATTTATCTAAAGATTTAGAAAATGCTATTTATAGTTCGCCATTTTTTTCTTTTTTTTTTTTACAATTTCTTGGTTAAAGCAAAGATTATTAATCATGATCACCAATTTGACAATGTCTGTGTCAGGCAGAGGGAATACAGGAAACCATGACAGTCTCTCCTTTCAGGGAGCCTGCAGTCTCAGGGGTTCAAAGATAATGACACAAAGGATGATATTGCCCTAGCAAGAGAAAACAGAGGAGTTGTAGGAGAACCAGAGCACAGAGAACTAGGCAGGAGTCAGAGTCTGTAGGAGAAAAGAGCTTGAAGATGAGGAGGAACTAGCAAAGCCAGGACATATACAAAGGCATTTCAAGCAGAAGAGGTGTAATGTTCCCAAATGCAGACCTAGGAGGGAGTAAGCCTGGTTTGAAACACAAGGCTGGCAAAACAAGTGAGGCCAGAAATGATCTGGAACACTGTCCTAAGGAATGCCTACTTCAAAAGGAAATAAATAGGGACAGTAGCCTAAGGTGTAAAGCATGCATCCTTCTCTTTAAAATATTATGCTATTAATCATTGTTGTTTGGTAACTGTCCACCAAATGCTCATGTGTTGAAATCTTGGTCCTCAGCCTGTGGCATGACTTAGAAGGGCCTCACTGGAGGAAGTTGGGTTATGGAGAAGGTAAGGTGCTGTTAAAGGAAGTATTGAGACTCCCTGTCTCTCTCTTTTATTTTCTGGTTACTAGGGAAGAAATATTTTTCTCCACATAGGTTCTCCACAGTGTTGCACTGTGCCACCACAGTTAATGACAGTCAAGCAACAATATGCCAAAACCTCTGAAACTGTGGGGCAAAATGGACTTTTTCTCCTTAGAAATTAGTTATTTCTAGTAGTTTGTCATAGCAATGGAAAGCTAACACAGTAGAATTGTTGAATAGGGCTACCCTTTCACTTTCAACCTTATTTTTGTTGAATATCAACTATGTTCCCAGGAGAGATAACTTGCTGGCCCAGGGGAGATTAAGGACTGACAATTCTGCAGTAGATGGTGCTAAATCTAAGAGGTTATGGTGATGAGCGGAGCAGAAGCAGATACTCAAAATAAACTACTAATGTAATGTCAGACAGAAATAAGGGCTAGAAAGAAATGTCAAAATAATAATAACAGCAACTAAGATGTATTAAATGATTATTAGGTGCCAAGCACGTACCATGAATTTTCTTGCTAAACTTTTGGGTATATCACTGGTCCCACATCTGTAAACAGACACTCAATTTTCAGCCACCTGGATTACAGCCACTTGGATCCTCTCAGGAGACTTGGGCAGTGGACTACATCATAGATTACCATTCAATGCATAGTTGAGTAAATTCTTTCATTCTAGAAATCTTTACTGTATACTTTGTGCCAGGCATAATTTTGTTCATAAGGGTACAATAGTAGCCAAAGAGGGCAGAATGTCTGCCCTGGGAGAGCTTTGACTATATAGAGGAGAGCCAGTTAACTAATAATATATAGTCTATTAATAATGAGTAGTGCAGAAAAAATAAACTAAACATAGAGAGCTATGGGAATAACCATTTCTTTTAGAAGATCAGTAAATGGCCTTGTGGAAAGGTGACATTCCTGTAGAAACAAGACCTTAAGATATAATAAGAGAGAAAGTACTTAAGCAGTAAAAGTTGGGTGGTACACAATCCATGAATCGAAAACATGTGGGATGCTTGCCTAGTGCAACATCCTGGGTTCAATCCCCCAGTACCAAAAAAGAAAAGACAAAAAAAAACAAACCAAAAAGGAAAACATAACTCACAACATACTACCTCTGGACCCCATCCAAATCTGATTAATACTTATAGAATGCAGAGTTCATCTAAATCAGGTTATATTCCACCATATTCCATGACCAACTACAGCATAACACACTTCTATTCAAGACCAAGAAAAATGTGGATTTTGAACTGGATGCAATTTACTTATGCCCAGCAACATAGTAAGGCTGTTCATTCCTTTCAGCCTGCACTGACATGATGGTTGTGGTGAGGTGGTTATGTACAGACAATAGATAAAGAATGAGGATTAATTTATCATGATAATGTAACAATTGTCAAATGTGTTGGTCTCAGGATCCACTGATACTTAAAAACATTACTGAGACCCTTCAAGCCCTCAATAAATTGTATCCATGGATATTTAAAATACTAGAAATTTAACTTAAAAATCGAAGTACATACATAATGATTCATTTCTTTTTCTTTTTCTTTTCTTTTTTTATTGTGAAAATACTGTACAGAGGGGTTACAATTACATGGGCAAGATTGTGCGTACATTTCTTATCAAGCATTGTAGCTTCCTCCTTTGTTTACCCTTCCCATCTCTTCCCATCCTCCCTCCCCCCCCCCACCCAATCCTCCCCCCATAATGATTCATTTTAAAAATCACATTTTGATATTTTTCTAGGAGAAATAAATATTTTCCAAACAAACTTTGTGGGAAGAATCCACAAAATGTCAAATATCTTCAATATCTAATAGATAACAGACTCCCAGATTACTGAAATATGTAAAGAAAATGTAGCCTAGGACATAACTAGCAAGATCAATAGAAAGACCACAGATTGGGAGAAGATCTTCACTAGCCATATCTCAAATATACTTAGAACTCAAAAAATTAAATCCCCCAACAACAAAGCCTCAAAAGAAACAACTGCCCAATAAATAAGTGGGCTAAAGACTTAAAGCTAAACTTCTCTGAAGAGGAAAGAAGGACGGCCAATAGACATGAAGAAATGCTCAACCTCCCTAGCCATAAAAGAAGTACAAATCAAAACAACATTGAGATTCCACCTCACCCCAGTTAGAATGTCTATAATCAAGAACTCTAATAACAACAGATGCTGGAAGGGATGTGGCCAAAGGGAACCCAACTGCATTGTTGGTGGGAGTATAAGCTTGTTCATCTACTTTGGAAAGCAGTATGGAGGTTCCTCAAAAGACTCCACATAGAGCTCTCCCATGACTCAGGAATCCCACTTTTGGGCATTTACCCAAACAAGGCTATACTAAAACTACCAGCACAACTATGTTTGTCGCAGCATTATTTACCATAGCTAAGATATGGAACCAATCCAGATATTCCTCAGTAGATGAATGGATCAAGAAAATGTGGTATATATACACAATGGAATTTTATGCCTCCATCAGAATAAATGACATCATCACATTTGCTAGGAAAAAATAATATTAAGTGAAGTAGGCCAGGCCCAAAGAAACATAGGTCCCATGGTTTCCCTTATTTTCCCTTATTTGCAATAACTAGTATATGTCTAGGACAAGCAGAAAAGATCAAAAGCTATGTACATATGACCATATAATATGATGTTAAGTGAAATGAACCCCAAGATAGGGACACAAGTGGTTTTTTTCTTTCTTTCTATTGTTTCTAACATATTTATAATGTACCATGTGATTTTTTTTTGTTTCTTTGGTATGTTCTTCCCCCACAGTATAACCCCTGTTTTCACTGTATTTGATGTCTTGTATGTACATTTTTTTTAATTTGGGGAGGGGAAAGGAAATAACAAAATGCTTAAATAAAGATACAGGTTGACTCATTGTAACAATGAGATGTACAAGACACTATGTTGAAAACAAACATTACAACTTGGCTGGGGGGGGCAGGTTGGGAGGATTTTTGGTGAGATGGGAAGGGAAAGGATAATAAGGGAAAAACAAAGGAGGAGGTAACAGTGTACACATTACTCATGTAACTGTAACCCCTATGTACAGTATACAATAAAAAACATAAAAAAAGAAAATGTAGCCTTACCCAGACAATGTCCATATATGTGTGTCTGTATATATAAATATATATGTATATATATTTACAATATACATATAATATATAATTCATGTATACTCACATATATAATATATATAAATATACTTGTCAACACACATTACAATATATAATACATACATATAAGCACACGGGGCTTTATTTCTCCAGATAATTTTAAAGAAAAAACTCTAACTCTCTCTATATGCCATATATCATTTTGAACATTAATATTGATTATTAAGAATATCTTTATTCAGAAAAGTATATAGATCTTCCAAATGGTGACATAATTTGATACAAACATTTTAAGTATATATCTGTTAATGTCATCATCAATTGTATCTGAAACCTCTTTGGGCACTAGAAACTTGTCAAACTTAAGAAAGCAAGCATGTTTTCTCAAATTCAATCTCAGCTTAAGAACTCAAATTCCACTTTTTGGCAACAAATGCTGCCAGTTATTTTCCTTGAAGTGTCAGCTTCACCTCATTCTCATTCAAAAAAATATTTGCCAAAATCCAATTCCAAATAATCATAGTTTAGCTGGTAGTTGTTCTTTTAAAGAAATATGACCATTCTGGGATAAAAAGTGGCTACTTCAGCTGGCAACCCACACAATATAGAAAAGAACTTTTCCACAAAAAAATAAAAAATGCACATTATGCGGTCAGGAAGATTTCTATTTTATCTCTGAAGGTTGAAAAAGTCATGTTTTCAAAGGTTATGATATAATAAAACCAATTTTGACTACCTCTACAAAAGAACATTTTTAAGTTGAACTTCCATTTTTTTTCCATTGTGTATGCTATAATAAGAAAGCAGTGATCAATAGCAGGATTCCAAAATACTTGATTAGCTTAAGTCTTGCTCTTCGGATATCAGGGCAAATTAGAAAAGACAAATATTGTTTTAGTATTTTAAGAAAATAGTATTGACATCACAGAAAGCCTTCCTTAGCATCTCAGAGATCCTCAGGGATGATAAAACAAGAATGCAAAGGACAGAAGTAAACAGCAAAGAAAGACTATACCAACTAAACACTTGAGAGATTCCATCAGCAATAAATAAACAAACAAACAAATAAAGACTACTATCCTGACAGTGATAAAGAATGAAAAAAAAAAGCAAACACAGGAATTCAATGCATATTATGTTGAGGCTATCTTTTGAAAGAGCAAACAACCATGCATTTTAGGAGCTCTGGAGAGCTTCCTGGTTATTTAGCATTGTTCACAAAAATGACTTGAAATAAGTTTCCAATGTATCAAATACACCATGTTTGAGACACCAAGGAAGAGAGTAATACCTTTTACGAAGCATTCTTTGAGAAAGTTCCATAGATATAATTGAATTTCACAGTAGATATTTAACATGTGTGGACTAGCTCATTTCAGAGGATGGGTAAAGGAAGCACCTCTGTAATTAAATAAAAGCCCTTGATTTCAGGTAGGATTACTTGTACCACTTTATAGACAGGGAAGTAGGGCTGAGTGAAATTAATGAGGTCACCCAGGAAACCTAGCAAATCAAAGGAGAACAAGCCATGGCTCAGGTTGTAATAAATGGGAAGAAATAGTTAGTGGTAGTCCCATTTTGTATTTTTCTTTAAAAAAAAAATACAGCTCATCAAACCTTGGAATGGCTGGAGTGGTAATAGGGTCTTTTGTAAACTGATTAAATGACCTGTGTCTGGGGACACTAAATTGTTAAGAATGAGCTTGTGTTGTAAGGTTTGGAGATGGACTACCCCAAGATTGTGAATATACTCTTTGCTCTCTACTGCAGTATATTTTCCAATCAGAAGTGATTAAAAAACTCCCTCTATATCAATTATCTAGATTTAACACATTAAAAAATATCCACTTATCCAGATCAATGGAGCCAGAACTTTGGGAAATATGACTTCTGTTATCTGCATAATTGCCTCAACTTTTTCCTCATAATGTCTGTGTAAATGTAATTTTGTAATTTTCACTTTGAAGGTCTCATTACATCTACAACTCACATCAGTTCATTTCCTTCCCTCTCCATTTTCCCCTCTTCGCCACCATCTCCCCCCAAACATATTCAAACACTATTTTCTATCACAGAGTTAGACATAGTGTCTTGGCTCATTGTCACTCAGATGGAAGCAATCTTTTTTTTTTTTTTTCCTAATCTCATAGCCTGGAGATGGGCCCTGACAGCACTAACATAGCCTGCAAAGAATTCTGTGGTCTTGCTAATTAAACGATGGGCCCTAGACACGACGCGCTGTCTTGACTGGGGAGCTTGCTGAAACTACAGGATCGCAGGTCTCACCCCATAGCATCTGTAGTTTAAGTCCCAGGTGATCTTTAAGTGTTTTGCTCTTACAGAAGTCCTTCTCTTCTCTTCTTGCTCTGGTGGCTTACACCTGTAATCCTAGCTACTCAGGATGCTGAGATCTGAGAACTGAGTTCCAAAACCAATCTGGGCAGTAAAGTCCATGAATCTCTTCTTCTTTCTTAAAAAGAACCAAAAAGTTGGAAATAGAACTGTGGCTAAAGTGGTAGAACACTTGCCTTGAGCAAAGTCAAAGCCTAGGGACAGTGCCTAGACCCTGAGTTCAAGCTTCAGAAACAGAGAATAAAAAGGTTGAGAAAGCGTGAAGGTTGGGGGTCTGATTCAGGCCTTAGTCTGCCACCTGTGGGATTATGCATGAACCATGTGAAATCAGAGGACCTCCTGCTTTCACCTGCCAAGGATGTGGCTTGAACATTGCTGTATCATTTATGTGGATTTCTAAAAGTCCAGTTTATTGGGCCCTTGTTACTGGGGATTCTCATCCCAAAGTTCTTGAAATGCTGATAGGTTTGAGCTGTACTGGCCTAAAAGCCAGATGCTTCCCAACTTTAAAAAAACTAATGTTTCTGGATGCTGATAGCACATACCTATAATCCCAGCTACCCAGGAGGCTGATATCTGAGGATCACAGTTTTTAAAGCCAGCCCAAGCAGGTACATGAGATACATGTACATGAAGTACATGAGATATTTATCTCCAATAAACTATTCAGAAAAAGCCAGAAGTGGTGCTGTGATTCAAGTGGTAGAGTGCTAGCCTTGAACACAAAGCAGCTCAGAAACAGCACCCAGACCTTGAGTTCCAGCCCCAGGGCAAAAAATAAAGACCGATGTTCTAAACAAGTCACTGAACCCTAAAAATATAAATAATTGAGTACATAAAGTATTTCCACTAATACTCTTACTTCTGTCTTCCTTTTCCTGCTCTGTCCTTCCATCGCTGGGAGGAGTGTCCCTTCCCAGACCTCCACATTTTTCTTGCTCTGGAATATCCTTTCTCTATAAGGAAAGTCCAGCCTAAATCCTCAGGTCTCTACTCATAAATAACATCATTGGAGCCATTGCTGATTGCCACACATAGTGTCATAAATGTTCCCAGCTCCTCTCCTTGTCTGTGATGATCAGGGTCTTTGTAGCACTGGAAGTTAAGAATGTACTTCCTGATGGAGGCATAGAAAGAATGACATGGCCCCATTTATAAGGAAATAGAAAGACTTGGAAAAAATTACATTGAGCAAAGTAAGCCAGACCCAAAGAAACATAGGCTGCATGGTTCCCTCATTTGTAAAAACTAGAATATACTTATAAATCTACATTAATCCAATGGATAGTAAAAGACAAATAATTACACTTGGACATGCTTTTTAAACAATACTCTATCCATTTGCACAGTGAGAAAAAAAGGAAGATATTCTTAGGAGAGGCTCACAACAGCTCAATAGCTTTGTTCATATGACCATATAAAATGATGCTTATTGAAATAAACTCCAAGAAATGGAAACAAGAGGGTTTTTTAGTCTACTGCTTGCAGTTACTTTCTTTCTTTCTTTTTTTTCCCTTTGACTTATTCCCTTTTGTCACTGTGTTTGATTTCTGTACCCTTAGTCTTAGTATATAAGTATATAAGTTTAGTATATAAATTTATTTGATTTGCTGAGGGGAAAGGGAACCACAGAAAATGTGGGACAAAGAGTGATCCAATTCAGCAGTGGTACTCACTAGACAATGCTGGAAATTAACTTTACAATTTGGGGTGGGGAAAGGAGGTTGGGAGGTGAAAAAGTCTGAGAAAATGAGGGAGGGGTAACACTTCAAAAAGACATATACTCATTACCTAACTTTTGAAACTGTAACCCCTCTGTACATCATCTTTACAATAAAATTGAAGTAAAAGTTAAATAAAAGAATGCACTTTCTACTTGTTTAGTGTCTGACTCCAAAATGAACAAGGAATGGGGAAATTTAAGCTTCAAGAGAACAAGAACCTTGTTTTGTTCATTTCTCTAATGCTCAGAATGGGACCTGATACATCACTATTCTACAATTATTTGTTGAATGAAAGTGAGTGAATGAGCAAATGATTGAATGAATGTTAGCTGTAATGAAACACCTCTTTTTATTAAGTATTTACTTTTTTTGGTAGCCCTGGAGTAAATGAGCTCATTTTTATCTTAGAAAATAAACAAATCATCAATGCTTCCTTAGAGTTTTACAAATTCACTACAAACAAGAGTAACACTTCCACTTATTAATAGTAGTCATGTGATTAGTATCTGTGCTTTCTCTCTCTCTCTTTTTCCTTCTTAATCATTGGTAAAGATGCAAACAATGGGGAGGAATACTGTACAAAATGTGAACACTGTTCCTATTCACAACTACTCTCTTTTTTCCCTCCCTCTTCCTGAAGGAAGCAAGTTAGCACTTTGTGGTACATTCTAACAATACATTTTCTGTGCAGGTGTGGATAATGAGGTAGATATTTACATATTTATCTTTTTCTTTGACACAAATAGGATAGTACTAAACTTACTGTTTTGTACCTTGTTAAATATGAAAATTTACTTTTCCATATGTGGGTGGAGCTGTCTTGTTCTTTTTTGTAGGCTGTCCAGTGATACATTGCAACTCATTTAAATGTTTTCTTCTTAAACGAACATTTACATAGTTTTTAATTTCTCTTGATTAACATGTTGTCATGCATGTCCCTCAACAAGTGAATTTGGTCACAGTACTGGAATTTCTTTAGAGATTTTTAGAAATGCTCCATTAAAATGTGATCGATTTAACCAGATTGGTCAAGGGCTCCCTCTCAAGACTGCACCTAAGGACGGAAGCTTCCCCTAAGCTTACCAAACCCACACATTTTTTTTATTTCCCTCAATTTTGATACTCACTGCTCTCTAATAACTTCTGACTGTAAATTCTTATGAGCTGAATTCTAGTGAAATCAATACCCTTTAATCTTACCACATCCATTTGTGTCTTCTTGTTATACATTGCCTCTTTATTTACTAAATTTTTTCCTATTAGGTTGTCTTTTTTTTTTTTTGTCTATGTGCAGGAACTAGGGCTTGAACTCAGGGTCTTGAGCTTTCACTAAAGGGGCTGGCGCCCTACCACTTTAGTTGTACCTTCACTTACAAGTATGCGTTACTAGTGCCAAAGTAAAGGGGTTGTCTTTTTTAAAGGTTATTTCTTTAGATTATTTTATGATGAATATGTACATATTTTGTCTCCCCTGTTTCTGTCTCTTCCTTCCTTCCTTCCTTCTTTCCTTCCTCCCTTCCTTCCTGTCTGTCTTTCTCTTTATGCTCATCCTGGGGCTTCAACTCAAGCCTGGGTATCCCTGAGCTTTGTTGCTCAAGGCCTAGTACTCTACCACTTGAGCCACAGCTCCACTTCTGGCCTTTTGGTAGTAGAGATAAGAGTCTCATGGAATTTCCTGTCCATGGCTGGCTTTGAAACATGATCGCCAGATCTCAGCCTCCTGAGTAGCTAGGATTATAGGCATGAACCACTAGTGCTCAACTGTGTACATCTCTTTTTTTCTCCTCATAAACACTGTAGATGTTTTCTTCCAGATTGTCATACATCTTTCAATTTCATTTTTTGAATATCTTTCACAGCAATAAGTTTTTTCAACACTTCCAAATCTGTCAACCTTTTCATTTTATAACATCTGCACTTTAAGTCTTGCTGAAGAAGTTATTCCCAAACTCAAGGTTATACAATTATCTTACATCATTTTAATGCTCTTTCATTTTTATGTTTAGCTCCTTTTGGAATTCACTTTGAAATCTTCCAAGTATACTTTTTTTTAATAAATCCAAATTATTTCTCATTACTGACCTATACATGTTTCTAAAATTGAAGAAATAAAAGTGATGGGATGCTAATTTGCACATACTCATGCAAGAGGTGCTTTAAAGCTGCTTCCTCTGAGCTCACCAACGGATTAAAAGTAGGAGAGAAAACTTGGCATCACTGTTTCCATTTTGTTTGTGTCTTTGCTCTAAGCCATTCACTCTGAAGTTGTTTTGCAATCACCTTGGAATCCAGGTGGGATAGGACTGACAGATAATGCATTCACAGGATGGAACCTACCCCTAAAGAACAATCTTGCCTCCTCAGGAAAGACCACCCAATTATTTAATCGTAATCTTGACAAGTAATGACAGCAATAACAATTTTCCTGGAAACCTTCCCAAAGAACCAAAATCATGATCAACTAGGCCATTCTCAGACCAGAACTGGTTAATAATTATGCATGCTTCTTTCTTTCCTGTTCTTGTACCCTGGAGATGGTTAATTCTCTTTTCTGTATCCTTCACCATATTTCTTTATTTGGTATATAGAAGCAAGTAGCAAGATTTGACATATATAACTCCCAAGAGTTTGGACATGCAGCCTAAAACTCCAATTTCATTCAGGATAACACTGCATATTCCTGTCCTTCTCAGGCTGCTGGATTAGGCATCATCTGACATCAGATTCCACCTAGAGAAATAGACTCTTAGTCTTCTTCACTTCAGATGCATGAGAATTGCCCCTTAGATACACTACAGCAGAGGAAGGAGCTGTGTGGAAGAAAGCCCAAAAAATTCTTCACACAAAAAAATCAAAACTTTTCTCAAGCCTGGTCAACTTCCATTGGAATAAGAAGTAGCTTTTAAGTGGAATACAATAAAAGAACTAATTAGTTCTTTATACTGAATCAGCAGTCTAGAAGCAGTTGGTCTGGCAACTCAGGATCCTATTTCTTGCTTGGTGTCTCTGAGCACATACAAAAGCTGAGGTGTCTTCAAGAAAGGATCTGTGGAATTTTTTTTTCTAAATGTAAATGAATTTTCTCCCTGTTAAAAGATCATGAGCCCAAGAAGCACTCAAGGTTTCTATGAGTCTGTTTCATTAATATGCACACAGTATTTGCTTATTTGGAATCAGATATTGAACAACAACAACAACAAAAAACGGAGGCAAGTCATTTTAATTTTGCATGTTCATGTATATATTTTTATAGTTTATTGGAATACAGTGGCTTCAAGTCTGAAAACATAGGAAAGGAAAAATAGACCAACTAATACCTTTTCCGTTGTAGAGAGGGAAAGGGCTGCACCAAAAGGGAGAGATAAGACTATTCTGGGCTGAGAAGTATAAAACTAAAGGATAATAAAATCCAGCTGATGCAGTTTGAGAACTCCTTGTTACCTGGCCTGAGATATAGCACCTGTTGTTGTTAATACTGGAGATTAGTTCCCAGCCTGCTGCTGGCTGATAACAGACTTGTCCATTGGCCTGAAGTCTCATTGTTCTGCAAGCAGGGACCATACTTAAACAGGGGCAGAGTTGTCCTCATCCTCCACAGCCATGCAGCTTTGGCCTTTCCTCTACCTTCAGTGGTATTACAAAAGAAAAGCAGATTTCATATCACCTAAGAGGTGCTCTGGGAGTTTTCCAATTCTCCTCTGTTCTCCTCCTGTGACCTAATTTAGATCAGGTTAATTCTGAAAATAAAATGCTGAAGTTTTCTTTTCCTGGATAACAATGTCACATTAGTCAACTTAAAAAGACTTGCACACAGCTCAAATTGTCTGTACAACTCATTCTGCCCCTTAATTATATTCCACCTTGTTTTATTATTTAAAGGCATCATAGGAGTTAAGTGTTTATAGACATTTAAAATGTTAGTGCTGGAAGTGGATTTAGAGCTGGAGCTTAACGCTCTCGGGTAATTGGCAGCCATGGAGAGCATGCACACCAGAGAATACCAAGAGGGGAAATGAACTTTCTCCTCCTGCTCCCAATGGCAGCACTGTAAGAAAGGGGGTTTCTGGGTCAGGAGGAAAGGGGGCCAAGTGCTGCAGAGCTTGTAGAGATCAGTCTCTCCAAAATTTATTATTATTATTACTATTACTTTATTTTCTTCAAGTAATTGTACAAAGGAATTCAATCAACATGTCAGTTCATGAGTACAATGCATCTTGCTCAACCTTACCCTTCCCATCATCCTCCCACCCTCCTCTCTACCCCGTCTGTCTATCCCCTCAACTTTACCAGGTTCCATTCTCAGTATTATGACTGTATTTGCCCATAATTTCTCTCTCCATTCATCTATACCCTTCCCATTCCCTCGGCCTCCCCTTCCCACCAACAATATGTGTTCTAGCTTCCTGGTATTCATTTTGTTAAACTGTAAGTTAGTTGTTCAAAGGAATTATATTCCTGGACTCCTCCCTTACATACACCATACTGGAGTTAACATATGTGTGTATATGTGCATATGGCTCGATAGCTGTTAACATAATGTGCTATGGAACTACATCAGAATCAAGGATTCTGAGTTCAACGTTCAGACTCTTCCATCCACTCCTCAATATGTTTCTAAAAGCAAGTGGAGTGACAACTCCAAGGCCGGGGCCTTGGCATCAAGGTACATTAAAAGTGGACTAGGTAAATACAGGGCACCAAGGGACATCCTCTGCCTTCTCACTGCACTCACAACTCACAAGTGTCCCCAATCCCATATAGCTAGTCCTTTAAAGAATGTGCTCTTTCATCTGGAAAATGCCTCCCTCCATCCAGGCTCATGGTCAAGTCTTTCAACTTCTATTTGTCCATATGACTATAATCTTTATATTGCTCATTCTTTTAGGGATCTCTTACTTTGACCTATGCAGATGCTCCATAAATATTTCCTGGTCATCAGAAGCAACTCCTTTGATTCTAAATTCTCTTTTAGCCAAAACACATACTTCCCCTTCCCTCTCGAGAGTACTTCGAGTAATTCTAAAAGAATGTATATTTTCTACTACATTCCTTTCTAATAATTCCATGACTAAAACTACATTTGAAACCACTTGTAACCATTTGCATAGAACATTGGGACCAGGGGATCACATGTATAATCCTAGTTACTCAAGAGACTGAAATCTGAAAGTTCTTGCTTTGAACCCATCCAGGGAAGAAAAGCCCAAAGAGATTCTATCTTCATAATAACTAGCAAAAAGCTGGGCTAAGAGCACAGCTCAAGTGATAGAGTGCCAGCTGAACAAACAAGCTTAACATGCATAAGGCCCTGAGGTCAAATTCTGGAGCGCGCGCGTGCGCGCGCGCACATACACACACACACACACACACACACACACACACACACACACACACACACACACACACACACACACACACACACAGAGAAAATTGTTCTTCATAAAGTTGTATATATTGTGATCTTAGTATATTGCATTTTACAATGATTACTCATGTATATCTTATTGCATTGACATAAAACACTCGAAGTTGTTAGATAATAGCTATGAAAATAATTATACCAATCAGTGTTAACAAATCTTTAAACTTTTTTCAATTGATTGTATCAGACAACCTCCTAAGTATCCCTGAGTAGCATTGATTAAGGTAGCTTCAGGTTAATCTATCTGCAAAAGCATCGCTTTATTGTTTTAAATAAGTAATTAAGAGAACACTTTGGATTATGGAACATACTGTAGTAGGACTCTACAGTATATAGAGTCTCTTTATTTATAAAAAAATAACTCTATACCTGGGGAACTACTTGAGGGAGAAATGTCTCATTAAATTAGGCATGGATGTCAAAGTTGCAGGCACCATGCTCCCCCACCCCCAAAAAATACTCTGACCCATCATTATCATTATCATGCTTCATCAGGCACATCCTGACAATTTACAAGTATCCTTATTACTCTTTACCCTCAAGTATCTTGTCTTTGTCGATTTTTTGAAGGTAACATATATCTCAGCCAGTTCCTAAGAAGGAATTTTGGAAATATTCTTCAACTACTGCTTTATGTCATTTATTCATTAAACAAGTTTGGAGCCATTTCTGGTTTAGGGGTATCTCCTAAGCCCAATGCAGCTAGGTCTGTGGTTATCTGAAAGTGTGGCTGTGGTTGGAAAACTTCTTTGAATTGGCTTACTCATTTCTAAGCTGCCATGTTGCATTAGACCCAGCCTTTCAAAGCACAAACCTCTGAAACCACTGGAATCTTACATCCCAGCCTTATTCAGTGATTGCACACTAGGTGTCAGTGACTCACGCCTGTAATCCTTGCTACTCAAGAGGCTGAGATCTGAGGATCATGGTTCAAAGCCAGCTGGGGCAGGAAAGTCCATGAGATTCTTATCTCCAATAAACCACCAGAAAACTGGAAGTGGCACTGTGGCTCAAGTGGTAGAGCACTTGCCTTGAGCTAAAGAACTGAGGGACAGTGCCCAGGTCCAGAGTCCAAGCCCCATGAACTGACAAAAAAAAAATGATTACACAAGAGCACCAATCTAGGGGGATCAACAGGGGCCATCTTAGAGGCTGATTACCAGGTCTTATTGGGCAAAGTCCTGATTTTATTCAGCACAGCTAGGGACCCAGATAAAATATTTAGCAAGCCAGACTGTATTGGAACTGGGGCACTAAATGGGAATTTCAGCAGAGGATTTGAAGATTCAGCGTTGTCTTGACAGTTTCCTTCACTACTCCCTATTCCATGTCTGGAAGATAGACACAGTGGAGGAGTAGCAGCTCAAGAGGAATGCCCTCTCTATTCTGGTGAAATAGTGAAGTAGTCCATATTCAAGACTCAGCTATGAATACCTCTTCCAGAATGGCTACCTGGAATAGATAGATGATAGATAGGTAGATAGACAGATGATAGATACATGATAAATAGTTAGATGATGAGAACAGATAGATAGATAGATCTTCATATCCCCTACCAATTTTACACACATTTGCATTTGGTAAGTGCCTGTTGCAATATTTTAAAATTTGTATTCATCTGAACGGAATTCTAGCTTCCATTTCTAGATTGTAGGTTCTTTGAAGGCACAGTGTTGAATCAATGTCCATGTTTCCCAGTGCCTAACACCTTGTATATACTCCACACAAATCTGGAGAATGTGTAAGTAGTTCTACTTCATGTCTGTCTAGTTTATATAAGTAAGTAGCCAAGGGTTAACATAATCCATTCATTCCTAGTAGACTTCTCCATCCCTGTTAAAGCCCATCAAGGCCTCATTATGAAGGACAATGCTCTGTAATGAAGTCTTCTTGCATATCTTTGGCAATAGTCATCATAGAGGGAGAAAATGAGCATCTCCCTGTAATATTTATATTTCCTAGCAGCACAGACATTCTCTTCTGTAATTCTGCCTGGAAAAAAAGCAGCAAGGAAGCCGAGAATATGTGAGTTCTCCATGGTAACTAGGTCACAGCAGCAGCCGCTTGGCTGGGGCTTCTGATCAATGGAACACATGCAGGTGAACAGCCAACAGTGGAAGCCATGTGGGGCAATGGAGCCTGCAGTAGCTCTCTCTCCCCCAAGGACCCACAGCATCAGCATTGGTCCCCTGTGCACTCTCATTGTAGGGCAGTAAGAACAGTGTTCATCTATCTGTCAGGGACCTCAATGTGGTGAGTTGATATCTTAGTGCTGTCAGATCCATGGGGCACCAATCAAATCAATAGTTTGTGTATATTTTTTGAACTGCCTTTAACGCTCTGAACCATAACTCAAGAATTAGATCCCCTCTCAAACCACCCAGGGATTCTTTTCGCGTATCCTTTGGCTCTCAGATCATTTCTCACAACTGCAAGCTAGAGAGCACTCCTTTCCCCTGGTTTGGGAGAAGAAACATATTAAGCATCTGGTGAGAAGGAACAGCTGTTTAATGCATGGCAATGAAAACCTCCCATTCAAGGCAGTCAACCCTCCATCAAGGACAAGAGGTGCCAAGCAGCAGTGAGCCAAGTGAATGACCTTTGGCAAAACCATTCCCCCAGGGCAGGATTGCCAACTGATGCAAAGCTTTGTGAAAATGGGTGAAAATTAATTTGTGCATTTGAGAAAATTCATGCAATGGAGAAAAATCAATCAGAAGGTGTGGGGTGAAGCAGCTCTGGAACAGCTGCAGACACAGAAACAATCTTTAACATGTTCTTCCTTACAGGTCCGACATAACTTTACATAAGGTATCCTCCTCCTCCCCCTTTCCTCCACAGCCTGAAAAAGAGTGAACACCAGAGAAAATTCATTTGGGTAGATGATCCAGTTCCCTCCCAGTTGGTGCCACTCTGGAAGGTTTGCTTAAGTGCACTGGAATAGGGACAAAATCATGCCACTGACAGGGAGATTGCATTCTGAGTAGAGGCTCCCTTATTTTCTCTAAGTCTGAACATCTGTTGCTACTGCATTAAGGATCAGTTTGATAAGAGGCTCCAGATGCCTAGTAAAGGTGAAATCCCATCCAGTGACTTGTACTTGGACAAGTCAATAGCTACTCTGCAGCTCAATGCAGAGAGAGAGAGTCATCAAGGCACTTGGCCGGCCTCAGACATGTGGTTGAACCTTCCCAAGAACCAGTGACAAGAGGAATGGGGAGATGAAGGACTTCGGACAAGGGAAAGGCATTTGCTTTGCAACTGGAACAAACAATGGCCTATATTTCCCAGCCAGGAGATGAAGTGTACAACAGCAATCATATTTATATATACATCCCTAATCACAGAGTGAGAAACATTAGCAATGCAAAGAGCTGAGCTGGGTCAGGTGGCCTGTCTTCTAGTTTTGCAGCTTTGCTCCCTAGAGTGAATCCCTTGGCCCCATTTTTCTCCCATTTATAATATTCAGTGAGGAGGCACCAGAACTTGCTGAAATGCCTGGTCAAAAAAAGATCAGAGGGAAAGGAATTAGGTTGCTTTCAAAGGAGTGCCCAACCTCCAGGCACTTAGAGGAAGCAGCATGGTCAAACACCAGTGTCTTCAAGGCCTGCACTTTTGTTAGTCCTTACTAACCCTGTATGTGGTCAGTAGCCAAATCTTGCATCTTTTGAGTCTACCTAGCCCAGCAGAACTATACTTCATTCCTGATCTAGATTAACCATAGACATGAAATGTCAGTTCCCTCTGGTGTGAAGAATCTGAGATTCTTCTGCTTATAAAAGCAGTGTGTAGCTACTAGCTTCCCTTTCTGAACTGATTGTTTCTGTGTTTCATTCAGATGGTTGGATTCTATTACATTCATCTCCTAGCCTGAAGAGCTCCACCCTAAGCCCCCACATGATTAGAACCAGAACAGTGCTTGCCTCCAACACCATAGATTAGTCACTGTTAGGAAAAGTATTAAGTCATACTTGGCATCTTGACTTTGTGGCCACCTGGATCAAAGAATGTGCCACATGAATGCACACTAGCATCTTTCTAAGTTGGCTTACAATCTTTCTGTTTCAGCTCACAGATACAGAATCTGTTTCAGCCACCATGGCTGAAAGTCCTTCTTACTTGAGGGATTTCCTTATTTCCTCTCCAATTCTCAAGGCTCGCGTTAGAGGCACCAAGAGCTGCTGGATTTGACAGGGTTCTGTTGGGAAACTCACACGGTATCTCCACCAATCAAAATCTCCAGAGTTGTACCTAGGATCACTTCTCCTTTTCTTCAACTGTATTTTACTGAGTTAGTAAATTTGTAGAAGCAAAGGTGCTACCTGGAGGGCTGTTGAAATGTTAAATAGTAAACTAGAGAAATTCATGAATCTGTAATGGGCTGAATTGTACGTCTGCCCTTTTGTTCATATGTTAATCCTAATGCCTAGCCCATCAAAGGTGACTATGTTTGGAGGTAAGGCCTTTAAAGAGTCAATTCCAACAGAATGAGTCTGTAAAGGTCAGTCCTGGTACAATCTGACTGATACCTTTTTAAAGAAAAGTGATGGGAACCTGGCATGGGTAACTCCTGCATGTAATGCTAGCTACTCAGGAGGATGAGAAAGTTCATGATATTCTAATCTCCAACGAACTTTCAAGAAGTTGGAAGTGAAGCTGTGGCTCATGAGGAAGAGCACTGGCCTTGAGGAGAAAAGCTCAGGGGCAGCATTGCTGTAAGGTGCATTATCCCAGAAGCCACATTTTAAAATATAGAATACTGGAGTTTTTATGATACAGTTAATAGGCTGCCAGCTGCCAGTTTTTACAAAGGCCTGTAGCACACAAATACACATCACACATCTAGGAAACATGCTAAAGAGGAAAGAAATTACAAAAACAATACCAACAAGCCAATTCAGCTTCAATGAAGAGCTGAATTGAGATGCCATGAGCCAAAAGACAGAGACAGGACATGACCACAGAGACACAGGTAGCAAGGTGTCAATGGTGGCTAGGCTGAACTGAGCCTAAATAGGTTGCTGCAGGGGGCAGATCCTCAGGAAACTCCCAGTCCAGGCACTGGACTGACAGATGCAGTAACCTATCAGCCAAGTGCTCACCCCTGCCTCCAGGGATCCAGACATGCCCATTACCTGGGAGGCAGATGATAGGCAGGGGTTTTCTTCCCCCAGCTTGAAGACAAGATGCCAGACCCTACAATTTACTATATGGCCAATTTGGCGCAGGCCAGACCTGACCTCCTTACTTCAGCATCCAGGTCCCAAGTACAAGCCCTAGGACCAGAACCAAAGGGGTGGGGGTGGGGGTAGAGAGGAACACACAGGAAGAAGAATGTGGCTGCCTGAGTTCTAGGAGAGAGGCCAACAAGCAAATGACTTGATTTTGGACTTGCAGCTTCTAGAGCTGTGAAAGAGTACATTTTTGTTGCTTGTAGTACCCGAAATACGTATGTTATGTTTTAATAGCCCAAGCAGATAAATATACCTCCCTTCTTTGTGCTGAATGCACATAAACCACTCTCTTACGTACAGATACATTGTTTAAAGTAGAACAGATTATTCTCACAGAACTTTCTGTCCATATATAGCCAGACAGATCTATCTGTGTGGTTCTGACCAAATGCCTTCACCACTTTTTCATCTGTACAATGGGATGAGAAGATTATCTGCTTCTAACAGTTGATAGAAAAATGAGAAAAGCCCTTCAAAGTTTCCAGAGATAGCAACTAAATAGCCATGCACCACATAACAACATCTGGTTAATGCTTGATCCCACCTATGATTATGTTGCTTAATGATGCTATATCCTTTCCTGTGTTCTCTGTGTGTAGTGTTTAAACAATGACAAAATAGCGTAAAAACACCTTCCTTAGAACACAATCCTGTGGTTAAGTGGCTCATGATAATACAAGTCATACAAACACACATGTTCATGCTCTTACTATATGAAGGTAAATTTCATATGTCATACCTTTGAAAATAACCTTAGGAATGATATAGCTTTTCAGTCCTAAGAGTAACATTTTTACCCCCAGACATCTTTCATAAAATTATTTTGTCTACCAAACATACATTTAATTTCTCACATTAAAAAAATGAAAGTAGGCACCTTTATCATATTAAGTACTAATTACGCTGAATTAATATGATTTTGCTCCAGTGTATAAACTCACCAGTCCAGGCTTTGGTAAGCTTTTTGGTTTTGATGGTTGTATTGCTTGAACTCAAGGCCTGGGTGCTATGCCTGAGCTTTTGTGCTCAAGACTAGCATTCTATCATTTTGAGCCAAAGCACCACTTCTGGATTTCTGGTGATTAATTGGAGAGAAGAGTCTCAGGGACTTTTCTAATTGGGCTGGCTTCAAACCATGTTCCTTAGATCTCAGCCTCCTGAGTATCTAGGATTACAGGCATGAGCCACATGCATCCGACATTGGTAAACTTTTTAAACACTGTAAAAAGAATTCATGGTTCCATGATAATCCAGGTGGAGGTTTATGATTCCAGCTTCCCCAGTTTGAAGATAATTGTTGGCATCCAATCCTTTGTCTCTTAAATAAGGATGCTGAGAGCAAGAGTGATTTGCCAGAGATGGCCCTTGAAACCTAGTCCCCAGATATCTGGTTGGAGCTTCTTTACCACACACGAAACCTTAGTTCCCAACCCACTTTTTGTTCTACACCCTCCTCCTACTGACTGCCCATCAAGGCAGGAACAGTGGAAGCTTAAATTGAAGCCATGAAGAATGTTCTCTTGCAGAGAAAAAAAAGAGATGTCCCTGTTTTCCCAGACAAGTAAGACTAAGACACACTGGGGTGGAGGATTCCAGGGAGGAGTGAGAGGTGGTCAGTCTAATGGAGAGTGTTGAAGGCTGCTCTCAAGGGGGGCATGACTCTGTGCTGGAATCAAGTTTTATTCGGGAACACTTTGAAGGATCAAAATAGGGCTGAGGGAAGAAGACCAGGTCGTGCCTGTGTTACTCTCAGTACAGGTTCAAGAGAGAAGAGCTCTGTTAACCCCCCACAGGGAAAACAAAGCAGAGAATCAGGACTAAAGCAAAGTCCACAGAAACAAGTTGCTCAGATCTATTTGGAGTGTTTGTATGCTCAACTGTGGAATGTAATAGGTGGGGTGCAGAAACACAGGGACTATGTGCTGGAGTATTCATATAATTGCTTCCTTTAGAGACAAGTATTATTTTTCTATTGTTTTCCTTTTAATTGCAAACTCTCTTAGGCTACCTAAAGAGATTAACTATGAAAAAGTTTTGATTTATAGGTGAAGACTCCCTGAAAACATTTTTAATACATTTTTATTGTAAAAATACTATACAGAGGGGTTACAGTTACATGAGCAAGGTAATGAGTACATTTCCTATCAAGCATTGTTGCCTCCTCATTTGTTTTGCCCCTACCACTCCTTCCCTCCCACCTCCACAACTACTTACCCACCCCCCCCTAAATTGTAAAGTTCATTTTCAACATAGTGTCTTGTAAATCTCATTGTTACAATGGGTCAACCTCTAGCACTATTTAAGAATTTTGTTTTTTTTCCTTCCCCTCCCCAAATTAGAGAAGTGTATATACAAGATCAGGGCACGGACATCAAATACAGTGAAAACAGGGTTTATACCATGGGGGAGGAACATACAAAGAAACAAAAATTCACATGGTGCATTATAAATACGTTAGAAACAATAGCAAGAAAGAAAATAAAACAATTGGTCCCAATCTTGGGATTTATTTCACTTAACATCATCTTATCTGGTCATATGTACATAGCTTTTGATCTTTTCTGCTTGTCCCAGACATATACTGGTTATTGCAAATAAGGGAAACCATGGGACCTATGTTTCTTTGGGCCTGGCTTACTTCACTTATGATTTATTTTTTATATATTTGTTAAAGGAATGAAGACATTTAAATTTATTGGCTGAAGAAATGTTTCCTATATTTTTTAAGATATAGGAAAGATTTCTAAGTATAAAATAAAGATAATAGTAATAGCAAGTATTTAAAGCTGAAGACTGTAAGAATGTTTAAAATCCAGAAAGTGTGCAGGGTACACTGGCATATATGTTAACACATTGTCTATGGTAAATGAAGGTCAAGTATGCTACAGTGATCTAACATAGTGCATAAAAAGTGTGGCTCTGGTTCAATCATACCTACGACCAATTACCCACTCTTTTAACATAAATCCTGTGCTCTCCTGTGAGTTGCATAAAATTTCCAGCTCTGAATTTTTCAAGCTTTAAAATGGATTAAGATGACTGCTAAATTAGGAATTGATTAGACATAATAACGTAAATGAAGCCACCCAGCAAAGAATGCCTGGCATGAAGTGTGCAAAATGTGTATTCTCGAATAATAACTAAGAGAAGGAAGAAAATGAGAATGATAAGCAAGAAGAACAAGAGGCCAGACAAATGGGCAGAGAAAAGGAGGGCAAGTATAATAATTATTATGTGCATATGTGAAAACAGAACTATATAGCTTGAGGGTATGAATGGGTTGGAGAAAAATGTTGGAAGGGTGACATTGACCAAGATGCATTACATTTACAAACAGATTTGTTGAATTGAAACCCACTTGTACAACTACTTGAAAATGAGAAAAATAGTTTAGATAAGATGAAACAATAAAAATAAATTGAAAATTAAGTTAAAAAAGGAGAGGAAGAATAAAGAAGTGAGGAAAATCGCACCTTGTCTTTCTTCACATCTATTCCACAAAGGGTTGTTTTACACCAAAATCTTATTAGTCAAAGTGAAGACTATAAGGGTAACTTTGGGGTCAATGAGTTCTTAAAAATAGAAAAGCAAAATATAGAATGGTTCATCAGTCCTAACATTAGTGGGCCCTGATTGTGCTGATTTACTTAGTCTCCATTTAATGACTTAGTAAATAATCACTGATGACCATCAACCTTATCATCAGAATGATATTGATGGCGCCATTCATCTAGCTTGTCTTCATTCCTTGGTTTCTAAGTTTAGTTAATTTTGCAATTAATTCCCATCAGGTGCTTTAAGAGTCTGGATAAGAACATCAACCACTAGCCAATAAGCAAAATTCTAGGCTTCAATGAAAGGAATGTGATTTAGGCTAAATATAAGAGTCAGTAATTATCTTAATGAAAATCAAAGGACTGCTCATCAGCTGACCATGTATCAAAAATGTGTTTTCTTCTTTATAAAGACATGGAAACAACATATGTGGAATTGGCTCTTAATGCCACTCTTTAGGAATGCTGTCCAAGCTCATCTGAGAATTAGCATCCAAGGAATAACAATTTTTTGTTCCAAAAGATTATAATGAACACTGTACCCTCATCCATGACAAATGACTGACTTGGCATTTTCTGTAATTACTTCATTAACAAGTATTCACGACAACTCGTGACTGAAGACCAAGCTACCAAATCTCTCCCAGCTGTGATAGGAGGTAAAGGGTTCCAATTATTTGTATTTCTTTATCTTTATGGAGGTATAATTCATGTGCAATCAAATGCAAATTTGTCCAAGTGTTCCCTTGGGCAAAACACTTAGGGTTGTAACTACCACCTCAAAGAATTTCTTCCAGACCCTTCTGGTTACCTGCCCACCCACCTACCCATCCACCAATCTGCTCTTATCTCCTGATTCCAAGAAATAATAAGTTAATATTTTTTCCAATGAGTAAATTTTGATGTTCTTGAAGTTTCCATTAATGGGATCATATGATTTATAATCCTCCAAGTCTACCTTCTTTTCCTTAAATTATTTTTGAGACCTTTTCTGTTTTATGCTTAAAAATGGATATTGCACATTTTCCTGCTGAGTAATATTTCACTGATAAATATATTGTAGTTTTTAATATGTAATTTTATTTTTATTATTAAGGCTTTGTACAGAGGAGTTACCGCTTCACCAGTCAGATGATGAGTACACTTATTTTTGGGGCAATGTCTCTCCTTCCCCCACCTCTTCCCACTTTACCCCCATCCCCTGCATACAAGGTACATCGTTCATTCTCCACATAGTGTATATTGAATAGCATGATTGCATTTGTCCCCCCCTTCCTCCCTCCCTTCCTGCACTCCTCTTTGTTCCTCCCAAAATGAAAAACAAAAAATAGCAAAAACAAACACAACCACCACCACCAAAAATAGCAAAATATTGTCGTTTTTGTAGCTAATCACCAATAATGGATATTTAACCTATTTGAATCTATGACTATTATAAATAACATAATTTTTTGAGGGCAGATTCTCCCATTCCTCCTATCTAGCAATAGAATAGTTATATTTTATATAATCTTTTTTGTGGGCACATTCACCCATTTCTACTAAATATTTAGGAGTAGAATCGGTATGTCACAGTATAGGTAAGTGAATTACCTAAGAAACTATCAACATACTTTCCAAAGGGTTTTCTCCTGTTTTATACTCCCAGCAATTCTCAATGAGCAAGTTTTAGTTACCTGTCTTACCTGTCTTAATCACTAACACTTGCTACTCTCAGTCATGTTTATTTTAGCCATTAGGTGTGTAATACATGCTGAATATCCTGTAGGCAAAAGGCTTAGATCCAGAAATATTTCCGATTTCAGCTTCTCTTAGATTTTAGAATATTTACATGGATTTTTTTGCCTTGTTATACATCTCTAGTCTGGAGATCCAAAAGCAGAAATGATTAAAATTTAAATATTCTTCAGTATCATTTTCGCCTCTCATAAATTTTCAGATTTCAGTTTTTTTGGATTAGGATACTTTTCCTCATGAGACTAAAATACAGTCCTCATTTCTTGGTACTAAGTAAAAACAAATGAACAATAAACAAAAACAAAAAACAAAAACAAAAACATACTGTCTGGGTATCTTACAATTGCCTGAGTGGCCTAAATGCTGTGAAAGTTACTGCAAAGAGGGGCTTCTGGGCTGACTGTTGATTTTATTGTCACCTTTTAGGCAGGAGTGGGGCTCCCATTGGAGATTTCTCACTTATAATCCACAGTAGTGTCTTAATGGCAATGAGAATGAGAAGAGAGCTTGATAAGAAATGGACTCATTACCTTGCTCATGTACTGTGACCCCTCTGTACAGTATTTTCACAGTAAAAAACTTATTAAAAAAAGAATGAGAAGAGAGGACAGAAACCTAAAGATTGAAATTCCTTCCATGAAAAATAAAAACCAGAAAAACCCATTTTGGACTTTCCAAAATTGTATTTTTATAGACTTCAAGGAAATAATGAACATAAGCTCTGTGTTTCCCTCCCTTGCTGCTTAGAAGTCACATTAGCCCACTGAAACTTCAGCCAGATTCCGAAGTAATAGAACCATGGTTGTATTTACATCTTTTGTTTTCAAGTTTTATTTTTTGAGCATCCTTCTTTCCATGTGTCCCCAAATGCAACCTATCTGGGGTCATGTCGGTGTAAAGCATTCCTGCCAGCCTAATGTCAGCTTCTGTGTTTCAGTTATTTTAACAGACCACAAACAAGAACAGTCTGGGAAACGAATATATTTTGAAGAGATAAAAATTCGGGTGATAACTTTTTTTTCTCTTATTTACAACAAGCCCACTGGACAGAGGCCAAGTCTAATTCAATGGTTGTTGAATCCCATTGCATATTAATGGTACTCAGTAAACATTAATTATTAGTGGTATTTGAGTAAATGATAATGGTAATAATGATCATGATAGTGTTGCATTTTCAACTTTGCCACAAACCAAAACATCGGAAAGAAATCTTGAGGCAGCCTGTAAAACCCAAACACAGCTGGGCTCTCTCCTCTCCTCTGGGAATTTTTCACCCTGAAACAAATAACAAGTTTCTATACAGAGAAAAACAGGTTGTCTTGGGTCACTGAGAGACTGTTGCTTAGTCCATTATGTATCTAGTGACAAATCCAACTGTCAAAAATTTCTAAGTATGATTGTGAAGGTCAACATTACTGCCGTAGTATATTGCCCTCCTTTTCCTCCAGGATGGAGTCTGACTTGACCTGAGTACATTGTCTGCTACTATTGCTAACATTCCCATGAGACCATCTCTCTTTCCTCCATGAGCTGGTTCCCAGTCATTCAATAAGCATTTCTGAGAGCTGGCTGTGAGGCCTTGGTCAGTAGAGTGAAAGGCAGCTGTGAATAAATAATGTAGTTCTTGTCTTTTGTATATTGAATTAGCATTTTCACTGCTTTTCTCATAAACTTTTCCTTATCAAATGCCCTTTCCAATTTTTTCTTTTTGTTAAAATGTAGTGTACATAAATTCTACAAGACAGTTTCATCCTGGTACATCCATAGATGTATAAAATATACATTGAACCCTCCTATATTATCTACCTATAACTCCAACCTTCCCTCCATTCTTCCTTACAAAAAGAGCTTTGTGGATCTTCGTGTGTGTGTGTGTGTGTGTGTGTGTGTGTGTGTGTGTGTGTGTGTGTGTGTGTGCGTGTGTGTGTGTGTGTGTGCGTGTGTGTGTGTGTGTGTGTGTGTGTGTGTTGTGTACGTATACTTTGATCATTTTCATTCCTACCCTCATTCATACCCTCTCCTTTCTACTTCCCTGCTAAATTTCCCCATCCTAGACAGTATACTCTTCATGATTATGGACTATCATTACCACCACCACCACCACCACAGTTATCATCATCTTAGGCCTAGATTCTTCATATAAGAGAATATATAGTACACTGTGTAGCTATATCACATTTTCTGTATCCATTATTACCTTCTTCTTTGCTTTTATACATTCTACTTGTTCTTTAAGACACAGGGTCAGGTGAATTTTCACCTAGATCGTATTTACCAATGCGGTAGAGTTGCACAAATGTTTCAGAAAAGGAAAATTCCCAGAAATATTCCACTTCAATCTTGTTGCCTGGTAGCCAGATTTGGTGAACATCAGAATCTTTAAGCAATGTCACTCACATTTAGCTTTGACTCTTCCCTTAGAAAGTATGGATATTCCTATGTATTAACATAGGAATATTAACATAATTTAAGTTATAATCTCAATCTTAACATAATCTATGATATTAATATAATCATTATCTGCTATTATATATATTTTATGTTGCCTTCTCAATTAGACTACTTCTATAATATGAACAGCTCAATCCAACTAAACATGTGTATTGTACTCTTTTCTCTTCTCATGGGGTTTATGATCCAGCCTCCCAACTGTGTGTGAAAGGGTGTTATGAACTGGCACAGACCTTTTTTTCTGGTGTCAACTCCTGCTATTTAGTCTTTCATGTAATGCATGGACTTCATAGATCCTTCCTACCAGAGACCTTTGCAAATGCTGATGTTGATCTCTCTACCAGAAGAACCCGGGTTTTTCATCTGGAAATGTGTGTTGTTCCTGAGAGAGCCTGTGTTTATCTTATCTTTTTCTTTGTGTAAAATTATTATTTCTATTTGTTATTTCCTTCATTGCTTCCCTCCCTCCCTCCTTTCCTTCCTTCCTTCCTTCCTTCCTTCCTTTCTTCCTCCCTCCCTCCCTCTCTCCCTCCCTCCCTCCCTCCCTGGTAATAGTATTAGCAAGGAAGAAAGGTTTGGGCATCATCAGCATACACTTAATGATTTGAAAACATGATAAGGGATTTGTTCTTTGTCTTTTCACCTCCCTATGAAGGTAGGGGCTCTGTTTGGTGCTCTTCTGTATCTATTTTATATAATAGAATGTAGTACATTTTCTTTGCTCAATAAACATTTTGAATAAATGAATGCACCTGTAAACAACGTGTAGTATGTCATAGAGTATAAATACTTTTTGTGTAGTTTGAACTCAGGGTCTTTCATTTGCTCAGCAAACAGTCTACTACTTGAAGCGTAACATTGGCCCCTTATGTTGTAATTGTTTTTCAGATAGGATCTCATAATTTTGCCCAGGGACTGTGTTTCTCCCACCTAAAGTCTTCTGAGTAGCTAAGATTGTAGGTGTGAGTTACCATACCCAGAGTATAAGTACTTTCTCAGTATATGAAACCTAGTTACTAGAGAAGACAATACAGTATCTGATATACAGTCATTTCTCAATAAGCACTGGAGAGATGATTGGCATATTAACAATAATTCACCATGGAACCCAAATGTGCATTTTCAGGAACAGAATAGAGAACAAATAGCTATGCAACACATGCGTTTCCATCTTTAACTTTTTATTTCAAACTAGAGTAAGCCTGTACTCTCCAGATAAAACTGAGTAGACAAGAAGTTTGATTTGCTGGAAACTTCAGCTTTCTGAGGAAATCTTGGGCAGTAGAGAAAGATGCTCCAACAGTTCTTTGGCAGGAAGAATGCTGTAAGGATGGGGGAAGGGAAAGGATTCATAACAGAAATGAATTCCCACTTCCAGGCAGAGATACCTGCTGAGAAGCTCTTCTCTTTACTTACAACCAAGCAGGAAATGGGCTTGTTTTCCCAAAGGGAATGCAATCTCCACACTGATTTCCCGGGGTGCAAGATAAATATTCTAGAAGCACATCAATTACTTGTCCTCTTACTATTCCCCTCTTTCTAGTTTTCAATCCAAACTTCTTTCACCTTTGGCTTCCTGTCCAGGTCCCTTCAGAGCCTTTTGTTTCCCCATTCCTTTCCTGTGTCTGCTTGCTACTGTCTATCTACTCTCCCTTCTGAATTCCCATCTCTTTGTTAAAAAACCACTCCCTCCCCCCAAAAAAAGAGGAGATGAGGGGAAAAGATGCATATGGTATCCCACTGGGAGAGAACTGAAGGAAAAGAATTGCCAATTTTGAAGAGCCTTTCCCTTTTTTATTGCAATGTTTTGTGCCTGCCCGTATCAAATCTTTAAAAGATACACTAAACATTAATAATACATAGTTTGCTTTGTTCAATTCAATTTTACCCTGATCCAAAGGGCTTGGAATCCAAGGTGCAAGAGCTTGTTTATTCCATGCTTCACAAATAACAGGATGATTGCTCCTACCCTGTTTCTCTACGCCTCTTTTCTCCTCAGTTTTGTTTTCTGGGTGCAAAATCATTTCAGTTGGTTTGGAAGCTCTGGCAGCCTCTGTTAGGACTCATTGTGAGCCATTTCTCAGCTGTAGCCTGCTGTGAAACCCACAGGGGCCCTTCCTTTTCTGGCAGGACCTTTGGCTGTCTACCAGGACTCATAACTTGCCAATTGCCTTAGAGTATGTGTGTGTGTATGTGTGTTTTCTTTTCCTGTGTCAGTACTGGGATTTGAACTCAGGGCTTCTCACGCTCATTTGGTTTATTTTGCTCAAGGACAGCATTCTACCACTTGAGCCATATTTCCACTTATGGCATTCCTTTCCGGTGATTAATCGGAGATAACTGTTTTTGTTTGTTAGTTTTTTTGTTTTCTTCTCAGGATGGCTTCAACCTGTGATCCTCAGATCTCAGCCTCCTTAGTACTTAGGATTATAACTGTGATCTACCAGGGTCCACTGCAGATCTCCTTTAGGATGCTTGCCCTGGTCAGCTTGGATAGCAGGAAGGGTTGCTTCTGTTTCCTTCAAATCCAAGGAGCCATTCTCAGTGAACTTTCTGTAGATGCAAAAAGGGCAAGGACCCTTTTGGGTTTATTGTCCCAATAGCCCAGTGAGTTATACTTGCACTCCACTTGTTGCTACGATTTTTAAAACCACATAATTATCTCCTTAAAATAGATATCTATCTCCTATTTTCTGTGGTGTTGGTGGTGGGGGGAATTTTGCAGAAGTGTGAAATAAAATTTGTTTTGGGGTGAAGAGTGAGTTCCAGTAAAAAAGAAAGAAGAAAACCAAACTTGATCCTTCTATATTTCATTGTGGTATTTTCCCCCTCTTTGACAGCAAAAGAAAAACAGGGATTCCTCCCCTTTAACCCTTGTTCTTTCCTTTCCTGTCCCTTGCCAGGTTGATGTTGGGGAAACCCTAATAATTCGTTCAGCACCAGGAATGGCGACAAAAGCTCAACAACTGGAGTGTCTTCATTTGGCAGAAGAGAAGCAAACATGACAAAGAGTGGGCATTTTTTGGCTTGGAAGATTTCCATGCTTTGACTGACAACGCATTTAAATCCACTATGGGGGGCATGGCTGTCCTGTGGGGAGAGCCAACCACATCGCAAATGATCATTTTGTTTTTTTTTTTCTAAACAAGCACTTGATGCCCAATCTTCTCTCCACTCACCATTAGCAAAAGGTAATACACCAGTCGTATGGGATTGGAACATGGTATCCAGCACATCTTTCTTTTGGAAGAACAAGAGGAAGCTCTTGATTTGGCTTAAATTCCATTTCAAACACCTTGTGCTTTGAGATAGAAACTCACAATCGACAGGAACCAAATGTCTACCGAAAAAAGATGTTCTGTGTTAACAATTGTAGATTTCCCCCCAAGTGTGTTTTACTACAAGTTTCAGACTTTGTGGCTGACCTGATCACTTGATTTATATTTGAATTACTCCAGTCCACATTTTCCTTCAACCCTGATGCTGATATGCACACTTGCAGAGCATCTATCCATTAGGTCTCTCCTGATATCTGAGTGACAAGGCCAATAACACTGATACTGATAAAGATGTGACAAATACAACCTCAAGTAGAATATTAGTGTTTTAAAAGAGACATGTGATACTCTATGAGGAATAAGAGAAAGAAGTCAAGACTACCATGGACATAGTATGCAAGAATATTTGCTCCAAAATGCTGAAATAAGAATATAGGATAACCCATTGTAATAATGAGATGTACAAGAACTTTACACCTTTGTCATAAAAGACACAATGTTGAAACTTTACAACTTTGCTGAGGGGGGAGGGAGGAGTTGGGAGGTAGGGAGGGAAGGGATGGTAGGGGAAAAACAAAGGAGGGTGTAACAATGCTCGATAGGAAATGGACTCATTACCTTGCTCATGTAACTGTAACCCCTCTGTACAGTATCTTTATAATAAAAAACATATTAAAAAAAGAATACTTGCTCCAAAATGGCATCTGGCAATGACTTAATACCAGAGTATAGGAAGTCAAACTACATGTCCATTAATAGAGCCTCACATACTCACATCTTTCATGGAGTCATGGAGTGATGGCTGGTAGTATAGGAGCCATCTTAGGACAATGAAGTAGTGTAACATACAAGGGAAGGCATTCTGAATTACCATCTCTTTCTGGAACTAAATATTTTGGTGTGAGACAAATAAAATGTGTGTGTGTGTGTGTGTGTGTGTGTGTGTGTGTGTGTGTGTGAACAGTAGTGGTGAAACTCTGTTCCTTGAGTTTGCTAAGCAGGCACACAATGAGTCTCACTCTACCTTACCCTGTAGCTTTTCATTTTATTTTATTTTATTTTATTCTGCCTCTGGCTGCTATGGACCAGGATTGTTTTACTCATACCTCTTGCATAGCTGGGATGACAAGTATGTACCACTACATTTGGTGTATTCATTGAGATGGGGACCCGGAAGCGTTCTTTCTTTCTTTCTCTCTCTCTCTCTTTCTCTTTCTTTCTCCTTCCTTCCTTCCTTCCTTCCTTCCTTCCTTCCTTCCTTCCTTCCTTCCTTCCTTCCTTCCTTCCTTCCTTTCTTTCTCTTTCTTTCTTTCTTTCTTTCTTTCTTTCTTTCTTTCTTTCTTTCTTTCTTTCTTTCTTTCTTTCTTTCTTTCTTTCTTTCTTTCTTTTTTTCCCCCAGTTGTTCTCAAGCCATGATCCATCCAGTCTCTGCCTCACAAGTACTTGGAATTATCTTTTTCTTAGAACGCTCATTTATTTGCTGAATACTTAATAGTTATTTGATATTGTTCTAGTTGAAATAGTGTACAATAAACAAGACTAATTACTCCATAGCAATTTGTATTCTAGTGGGATTACAAAAGCAAAATAAAGAGAATTCTTTTTACTGTTTCTTTTACTTTTTTTCTTTTTACCAGACCTGGGGCTTGAACTCCAGGCCTGGGTGCTGCCCCTGAGCCTCTTTGAGTTCAAGGCATGCTCTACCACTTGAGCCATAGCACCATTTCCGGTTTTTTCTAAGTAGTTTATTGAAGACAGACTTCAAGTCTCATGGACTTTCCTGCCCAGGCTGGCTTCAATCCTCAGATCTCAGCCTCCTAAGTAGCTAGGATTACAGGCATGAACCACTAACACCTGGCTTAAAGAGAATGCTTACTGTAATGTGTGTGTGTGTGTGTGTGTGTGTGTGTGTTTGGTGGTAGCAAAAAATGCAAGGAAAGCAATAGAGCAGAGAGGAAATGAAGGGAAGGGAACTGGGAATGGAATCACAGGGTGGCAAGGTTGCTGTTTCTTGGAGGCAGATCTTGAGAAGGTTACATTGATTTAGAAGTTGTTAAACAGAGGAGAAAGAAGTATTCGAGGGCTAGGAAGGTAGCTCAGTGGTAGAGCCCTTGCCTTGGATGCATGAGGCCCTGGGTTCGATTCCTCAGCACCACATAAGCAAAAACAAAAAAGCCGGAAGTGGCACTGTGGCTCAAGTGGTAGAGCGCTAGCTTTGAGCTGAAGAGCTGAGGGACAGCGCCCAGGCCCAGAGTTCAGGTCCCCTCCCCAAAAAAAGAAGTATTTGAATAGGATTTATGCATGTTTCGAGAAATAATATTTTGAACAGAGGTTATGCCCTGAACTTCAGGAAGCATTTTTGCTATGTCTGCCAAGGACTCAGAAAAGAGCTTTCTTAGTCACTAGTGGAATTAGCAGCACAGTGAGAGAAGTCAGGTAACTAGAGCAAGTGAGACCTGAGGTTTCAGATCCCTTGTTTTTGAATCTGCAATTCACCAAAGCAACTACCAAAAAACATAAAAGAAAAATTAGGCTGCAAATGGAAGTGGGAGGCAATACCTCCTGTATTTTTCCTTTTTCCCTCCAGTGTGTGTGTGTGACAGTTCAATAGAGTTGTTTGTAGTTGGTTGTCATGAACAAATTCCACTGCAAACTTTCAAAATATGTTGACTAGGATTCTACCTCTTGAGTGGAATGGAATCAGAAAGTATGAACAGTATTTCGTGAATTTAGGAGGCATTTGTCTAAATATTGTATCTGTTTTTACAGATTTTATTTTAACCCACTACCCTAAATAAAAGGAAAATATTTTATTTCAGTAATTCCATTTCAAATCAAAAGATTGGTTGCAGGATTTAAACAATGTCTTAAAGTGACTTTCCATGGGTTATAGGTTCAAAAGAAAATAAACTTGAGCAATTTCATATGCAAGGTTAACATATAACCGAAATCCTAGATATGAAGAACAAAGACTACCAATCAGTTCATATTCTTTGGTAGGAGTCTCACAGCCCTGGTATATGTCCATGGGTGGCCACATTTCCCATTTCCTTTGAATGGAATCTAACTGGGCATTGATTATATTGAAAGAACAAACCAATCCCAACTCAAGATTTTGCCATGCAGCTTCAGATTCACTATTTATCTATTCAGGACAGAAGAATTACATAAAATTTGCCTTCAATGTACCTGACAATGATGGCTATGGATGTTAATGCTTATCCAGATTGCTTAGCCATACACCTACTCTGCAAATGCCCCAGAGAGGAAGAATGTAATGAATCTGTGCGTCAGGATATAGTGGGCTGTTTTGCTGGATACCCTGAAAAATTTGTGAAAAAAATAAACATTCACATTCCGAGTGAATTTTCTAAGGTCCAAACCTTAGAAAAGATGAAATCCAACAGAGATGGATCTATGCAACACAAATTAACATTGAAATGTGGGTATACTTCCTGTGGAGAGGCTATCTTCTCCTTCTGGAGATTCTGTGGTAAGTTACCCCAGCGGATAATAGCACACCTGACACCTAGCTCAGGGCTGGTTAGCTAAAGAGCGAGCAAGAACCCAAACTAGTGCAGGCAGTGGAGCTTTAAAGGTAAGGATGGGAGGGTCCCAGTTGCAGGGGGATGGAAAAAGCATCTCTCTTCCAGGCAGATGATAACACACGAGCAGAAGAAGAAGCACCCAGGCAGTTGCAGTTCAGATGACAATTTGAATCAACCATCACCAAGGCTAAATGTGACTGCTTTTGCCTGCCATCCTGGCTCCCTCAGAAAAGCTGAGGTTAAAGGCTTTTCATGAGTCAAATGCGTCTTACCTCAGTGCAATGTTAGGCATAACTTTGTTAGACTGGGCATAACATGATCATCCCAGGAGTGGAAGTCTATCAGTTACCAGTGGAATGGGGAACTAGCTCATTTTACAAATGAGATGTCTGAGAGGACATGGGGTAATTTCATTCTGAAAAGTCCAAACTCTAGAACCCAAAAGCTTGGGACTGAATCCTGATTCAACTCTATTTGTATGATGTTAGGTAACTAGATTATATGTCCATGTCTCAAATCTTTAACTGAAAGATAGGTATAACTAATAGTAATTATACTGTAGTTTGTTTTTAGTATGAAATGAGTTTTTTTGAAGTTTTTTTTGGTCAGTTGTGGGGCCTGAACTCTGGGCCTGGGCGCTGTCCCTCAGCTCTTCAGTTCAAGGCTAGCACTCTACCACTTGAGCCACAGAACTACTTCCAGCTTTTTCTGCTTATGTGGTGCTGAGGAATCAAACACAGGGCCTCACGCATGCAAGGCAAGCACTCTACCACTGAACCACCTTCCCAGCCCCTGAAATGAGTTTTATTCACAAAACTGCAGTAGCTACTGCAGAAGACAAGCTTAATTCATTAGTTAAGTATTGAGTGTTAGTTATGATTGCAGGAAATTATCATCAAGGGATGCTTCATCCATAGGGAATAATATTTGAAGACTAAGCCAGCATTCTTAACAATATGCTAATTTTGGGGAAGCAGAATGAAAAGCATCTGACAGGACCTTAGCCATACAGGATCGAGAAAACCAAAGGATTGGCCTATTTTTCTTGTGTGGGGCTTGAAGTCATGTTTGAAGGAGCAGTGAAGATGAAGGTAATAAGTTGTGAAATGTAGATCTAGAGTTGCTTAATTACCTCATGCATCAAATCAGGATTCCGGACATTGACGCAATAGTGAAATCTAAAAGTGGGAAAATCAAGTGGTCCTGCAGAATGTGTAGGGAAATTAAATTGCATCATTAGCCTATGCCCCAATGGTAGCATCCTATCTTGTCTTGTCATGCCTCTCCTCTTTTGACTGAAATTAGGAATTGGTATTTATCATTTTTTCCAGTTTATTGGTTAAATATTTAAAATCTTCACTCAGTTTGCTAAATGTAGATTGCTGAGTTGAAATATATACATCAACCAGAACAATTTCTACAATCAGTTAAATTTAGACAAATTTGAGAAATTCCACCCCCCAGAGAAAAGATTACTGGTAATTTAAAGATTGGTTTATGAGAGAGCTTCCCAAGGTGAAGTCCAATAGGAAACAAGAGGATTTTGAAGAGATCCACCCATAGTCCTCTGGGTATTGAGTGCTCAGCCAGATGGCTTCCTTCATCTAATCTGATACGTGGTCACTGTGCCAGAGTGCTGGGGACTATTCTATAGAACAACATCTTTGTTAGCTCTCCATCTTTAGGAGCTACCATTGGCCAGTTGTCTTTGATTTATTCAAATGTCTTAGCTCTTCCATGTTTGTTTAATGAACTAGGCCCAGACAGATGGACATTTTTTCAATTAGCACATATTAGTTGTACAAAGTAAGAAGATTATGTCCTTCGTACACGTGCATATAATGTACATTGAATGTATTAATAACCCTCCCCTCTCTTATTCTTTTTGTTCTCCAGATTGACAGCCTTGCATGCCAGGAACATGGCTGTGATGACCAACTCAAACAGAAATAATCACAATGCCACATGATTGCCCTCACTCCTAACATGTGCATGCTTTGTGTCCTGTGCCAATATTGATAGCTGTTTCTCTCAGAAGAATTCCTAGTCAATTAACTACCTTCTACTTACTATGGTCCTAGTGTTAAGGTAAGGGGCATGGTTCATATTTGACTCTGCTGGAGACACTTTGTTTTGGATTTACTGTATGGATCTGCACATGAGTTTCCCAAAGGACTTAGTTTCATTCTCCTGCCATTTGCTCTGCCGACACCAAGAGGACATCTAAGCTTCATAGCTCCTCACCTCGTTGTGGTTGATCCATTTCTTCTCCTTCCATGCTTATAATTTCTTTTTTTCTTTCTGATACACCCCTGTATTTTAGGCCCTCCCTTCTTCACCTTGCTCTCACTTTTTTTTTTTTTTTAATTTTATTTTATTTTATTTGAGAACATACTGTACAGAGGGGTTACAATTACATGGTCAGGATAATGCATACATTTCTTACCAAGCATTGCAGCCTCCTCCTTTGTTTACCCTTCACCTCCCTTCCCAGCCTTCCCCCTCCCCCCCACCCAATCATACCCCCCCCCCCTCCGACATTGTAAAGCTGGTTTTGACATGACATTTTGTACTTCTCATTGTTGCAACAGGTCCACCTGAATCCTTAAACGACTTGTTTGTCCCCATCTCCTCCACATGTTATACTGACATCAAATATAGTGAAAGCAGGGGTTACACTGTGGGGGAGGGACATACAAAGCAACCAAGAAATAATCTTATAAATGCGTTAGAAACACATGCATGAAAGAAACAAAAACATTAAAATACATATTTGAGGGTTCGTTTTCCTAACATCACCTTCTCTGACTTTTTCCGCTTGACTCATACCTATACTAGATATTGCAAATAAGGGAAACCATGGGACCTATGTTTCTTTGGGCCTGGCTTACTTCACTTAATATAATTTTTTCCAAGCCTTTCCATTTCCTAACAAATGGGGCAATGTCATTCTTTCTGATGGAGGCATAGAATTCCATTGTGTATATATACCACATTTTCTTGATCCATTCATCTATTGAGGGGCATCTGGGTTGGTTCCATATCTTAGCTATGGTAAATAATGCTGCAATAAACATAGTTGTGCTGGTAGCTTTAGTGTGGTCTTTTTTGTAAACATTAGGGTAAATGCCCAAAAGTGGGATTGCTGGGTCATAGGGGAGCTCTATGTGGAGTCTTTTGAGGAACCTCCATACTGCTTTCCAAAGTGGTTGAACAAGTTTACATTCCCACCAACAATGAAGTAAGGTTCCTTTCTGTCCACATCCCCTCCAGCATCTGTTGTTGTTAGAGTTCTTGATTTTTGCTGTTCTAACTGGAGTGAGGTGATATCTCAATGTTGTTTTGATTTGCATTTCTTTTATGGCTAGGGATGTTGAACATTTCTTCATGTGTCTATTGGCCATCCTTCTTTCTTCTTCAGAGAAGCTTCTCTTTAAGTCTTTCGCCCACTTACTTATTGGGCAGTTGTTTCTTTGAGGATTTGTTGTTGGGTGGTTTAATTTTTTGAGTTCCAAGTATATTTTAGATATGAGACCCTTGTCCGTTGTATGGCTAGTAAAGATCTTCTCCCAGTCCGTGGGCTTTCTATTGATCTTGCTAGCTATGTCATTTGCCCTGCAGAAGCTCTGCAACCTTATACAATCCCATTTGTCCAACCTTTCTTTGATTTGTTGTGTTTCCGGGTCTCTATTCAGAAAATTTTGGCCTGAGCCAAGGAGACCCAGGGTTTCTCCTATTCCATCCTGTAATGTTTTCAGAGTGTCTGCTTTGAGTTCAAGGTCTTTGATCCATTTGGAGTTGATTCTGGTGCAGGGTGATATATAAGGATCTAGCTTTAGTTTTCTACATGTAGTTAACCAGTTTTGCCAGCACCATTTACTGAAGAGGCTGTCTGTCTTCCATTCTATTGTTTTCTTGCTCTCACTTTTTAAGACCCAATAGTTTCATTCATCACTCCCAATACACCTTTCCATTTCTACAATGTCCTCATCTCCATCTGCTTTCTTTGCCACTGTCCTTGGCTCCTCTCCCCTTTGCCCCTGGCCCCTTCCTCCCTCCTTTCCACCCTCTTCTTGCTTCTCTTGAGCTCTGGTTCCTCCTGGTACCCTTCTTGGATGCCTTCCTCAGAGCACTCTGTGTGACAGAATGGGGACACTGAAAGCAGCTACAATAATGTCAGCGGCTCAGGGGAGAAAAAAACGAAAGAGAAAAAGGAGAAAAAAAAAACCACAGACGGTTTTAATTAGATATCCATGCCACCGACTCACACTTAATATGCGATTTTTAAGCTCTTTCATTGTTAAACTAAATGAGAGTTTTATTTAAATGTGGTCATGTCAGGGAGAAGAGGGAGGGTGATTAAGCAATGCCGAAATGTGAACTCGTATTTCCCAGTGTCCCGAGAGACTATGGAAGCAAACGTGTGGAATGGTGTGTACTGGCTTCACGCCACTCATGCAAGATGAGGAGGAGGAGGAGGAGGATGACTTCATTCTACATGGATGAATGGTCTCCGGTTCAAAAGTAGTTCCAGGCTGGGGGCTAGGACCTCAGCTAAGTAAATTCTAGCTACTCAGTAGGTTACAATTCAAGAATCACTGCTCAAAGCAGGCCTGGGTCAGATTGTCTTTGAGATTCTTACCACTATTTCACCAGCAAAAAGCTAAAATATGAGCTGAGACTCAAATGGCAGAGCACCAACCTAAAGCAAAAAAGCTAAGGGATAGTGCCCAGGACTTAAGTGCAAGCTCCAGTACCAGCACACAGAAAAGGAGTGTAAAAGCTTAAGTCATAGTTGATTTCCCCCCACAATATCCTAATGCTATAGAGCTGACTGGCAGTCCTCACTGTACCAATGGGAACTAGAAAACAAATAACAATAGTGTATGTGACATAAATCCAGATGCTTCTCCTGGTGAGCAGTGCAGTCACACAGGACTTTCCCTCTGTTTATCAGCTGACAGACATGCTGTCTTGGCCCTAATGAAAATGGGTTGCTCATAGAAGCAATCTGAATTTGCTCAAAGGGTGTTGTGTGCATGTATGGAACTATCACAATGAAACTCTCTCATGTTATTAATGTTTAGTATAAAAGTAATGATAAACTAATAGTGAATTTTAATGTTTTTATTAAATATGTCCTGGTTTAAAAAATCATGCAATTAAAAAGTAATTTGAAAAAATAATACCCCCTTTTATGATGGCATCTTATTACTTTGGGGTTCACTCAATGCAAAAATTTTCTTCTATGTTGTTATTAGTATTTGGACTCAGTGATAGACCTTGAAAAGTCATAAATCACAACACTCACTGAAATCATAATTACTGTAACTATGACGGCTAGGATGTACTGATAACCTATGTTTTGCAGACAGCCTGCATGTCCCCATACTGACAATTGTTTCACTTTAATTAAGTTTAAATGGTCATACAAAGGAGTTTCAATTCAGCATGTTAGTTTATGAGTACAATGCATCTTAATCAATGTCACATACTCAGGATTTCATGCATCATATCACCCATAAGAATACAATTCTATTTGCAAGTAGAATCTACAGATGCACTAAACAAACATATTGTGATTGATATTAATTCTCAAGCTGCAGAGATGTGTCAATATTATGAGTGTCAATAGTTCTAAAATCCTCAAAGTAATAAATAAAAAGTAAATAAATACCTAGGAATCATCTCTTAGTAAGTGATACATCTCTGATTAGAATCATACTTTACAGAAACAACACCAGACATAATTCTGAGAAAACTGAAGGAAAAAAGAATGCTAAGTATATTTCTAATATTCAACATTTTAAAAAATTCCTCCCAGTTCAATGAGATAGGAAAATTAATTCAATGGCAGAATAAATTAATCTTTATAATTTAAAAAGAACATACTTTTCTACCTTAATAGCCCAAGTATTTTATATATTCTACCATGATTACAAACTCGAAGCATGAGCTACGTATCTTCTAAAGTAACCTAATAGATTTAAGACACAACACTTTCTTTCATGTACCCTTGATAAGAAAGAAGAGAGATACCTACGTCAAAACAGTATCAGAATAGAACACTCTGACTCATTCTCTAGGATGTTACAAAAACTTTTCTAAGATTTTCTCTAAAAATGATGCTACTTATTATAACCTATTTATTTTGTATAATCAACTTGAATAGTACTACTTGTACAGAAGATGGATTTGATTTAAGCAACAGGGATAATATTCAAATTGTGGCACAGCTTACCATTTTGAAATAGTTTTCTGGGGAAACAGGAAGTAAAAATACATCTCTATTGTGGGAAAAGGAAGTAGGGAGGGAGAAAACTGAGAGAAATTGAAGGAAGAGGTTATACTGTTTAAAAAAAATGTAGTCATTACCTGATTTATGTAACTGCAACACCTCTGTAAATCATTTTTACAATAAAATAAAAATAAATTTAAAAAAGGATGTACCTTTATAATCCTTTCTTTATTACTTAGATAATAAGGCTTTAACCCAAAGAGAGTATTGAGCAATTATTAGTAATATTAGAACTAATTTGAACATATGAATTAGTTATCCATTGCTGAGTAACAAGTCACATCAATATTATTTCACACCATTTCTGCAGGCCAAAAAATATAGAACTGAACTGAGGCTGGGAAGGTGGCTCGGTGGTAGAGTGCTTGCCTTGCAAGCATGAGGCCCTGGGTTCAATTCCTCAGCACCACATAAGCAAAAAGAAAAAAACCGAAAGTGGTGCTGTGGCTCAAGTGGTAGAGCGCTAGCCTTGAGCTGAAGAACTGAGGGACAGCGCCCAGGCCCAGAGTTCAGGCCCCACAACCGGACGCAAAAAAAAAAAAAAAAAAAAAAAAATATATATATATATATATATATATATATATGTATATATATATATAGAACTGATTCAGTCCTAGTTTGTTTTTTACATATGGGTATGGGCACTGTATCATTTGGGACTGCAGGTATGCTTGATTACTGCCACAGAATCTCTTCACCATAGGAGTTATTCTCAAGCATGACAAGATAATGCTGTATTTTGGCTGGGCTTCGCAGTAAAAGGACATATTATGTCTTTATGTCATGGAAGCTGGTTCCTCTCAGAATAAGTTATACTAAAAAAGGGCAACAAAAAGGGCAAGGATAGATTTTCTGGTTTAGACTTGGGATATGCCTGCCGTTGCTTGCATGTGTGCTATGGTCACACAGATCAACACTGATGCAATTTGGAAGAGAACTACCCAAAGGAGTGAATATCAGAAGGTAGGACCCCAGGGGGGACTCTTTACCAGAGAAGTTATTGTCATAGTGGAACTACAAGGATTTTCAATGTCAGTGCAGCTTCAAAGAAGATCCTCAAATCAGTGTCCTGAGCACTATTGTAATTCAGATTCGTTAATCATCACAGCATATTGGACACAAATTAACATAGAAAATGGAGGGCTGGGAAGGTGGCTCAGTGGTAGAGCACTTGCCTTGCATGCTTGAGGCCCTGGGTTCAATTCCTCAGCACCACAAAAGCAAAAAAGAAAAAAGCCTGAAGTGGCGCTGTGACTCAAGTGGTAGAGCGCTAGCCTTGAGCTGAAGAGCTGAGGGACAGCGCCCAGGCCCAGCGTTCAGGCCCCATGACCGGACCCCGCCCCCCCCCCAAAAAAAAGAAAGAAAAAGAAAATTTCTGTGGAGCAGAAGCCAAAACAAGTAGAAGCCGTCTAGATCCTGGGAAATGATCCTGGAACTTTTCTTATCAACATGTGCTTGCAAAAAAAGAATTAAAAGGAATTGCACAAAGGACAGAGAATTGAGGCAAGTCAGGATCCATTTCCTATGCAGGTCACACCAGTTTTGAGAATGTATATTGAAAATGTACAGAAGGGAAACGGAAAAAAGATGGTTTGTAAATATTCAAACATGATTTCCACTGCACAACAATGTAAATGCATTTAATGTGACTGGACTACACATGGGAAAAAATGGCTAAATTGGTAGGTTTCATGAAGAAAACTTGGCTTCAGGATTCTTACAAAAATATTTACAAACGTCTTGATATCTCAAAAGAAGCAAAAGAAAAAACAGAGTCAACCTCTGTAAAAGGACATTAGGAGGTGAAAGGTAAGAAGGTAGAGGAATACACAGGATCCAAGAAGAAAAGACAAGATGAACTTACACATCTAATACGTTAGACAGAGAGCAAGCAAAGTGGCTTAAAACAAGGGAACTTAAATTATACCAAAAGTACGAAGTATTTAATAGAAAATTTCAAAACAGCAAATGAAGGCTATATGTTCCAAACATTAGAAAAAATTGTGAATACAGGAAAAGCATATAACCAGGTAGTGAGAGGTGTTGAAGGTGTACATTTCCTCAGAATCAACTATATGAAGCAAGGTATCAAGAACTTCTTGTAAGAGCTGGGCATTGGTGGCTCACCTCTGAAATCCTACCTACTCATGAGTCTGAGATCTGAGGACTGTAGTTGGAAGCCAACGCAAGCAGACAAATCTGTGAGACTTTATTTCAAATTAACCACCAAAAAGCCAGGGCTGAAGGTATGGCTCAAGTAACAGAGTGCCAGTTTTGAGAGAGCATAAAGTCTTGAGTTCAAGTCCTACTACCTGCGCAAAAATATATTTAATATATGTGTTTTTCTAATGTAGAGATGCTCATATGTGCATATTAAGAGAAATAAACTTATAAAAGCTATATTCATACCTCCAGGTAAGACTTTACAACTACAGAGAAAAAGAAAGGAATATTTCCCTGCCCTTAGGTGATAAATGAAGTGCTCAAAAATATAGAAATAAACAAATGAGGCCCATATTACTCTATTTGTAGGGAAAATATTGTGGTCTTTGAACCTCACATAGCAATGCACTTGGTGTATTTGATGGTAAGACCCAGATATTCTCCCCAGGCTTGTTATTGTATCTCAGCTCCAACCACAGCACACATCGGTGATAAGTCATCATACAAATAAGGAAATGTAAAATATTCCACACAAATATTTACCACCTGAAAGAAGAAAGCCTATCCTGTGAACCAGACAATAGAGCATTCATAAACCATTTTAGTAAAACTTATTGAAATGCATTTCCCCCAAAAGGAAATGAAAGGAGAAGCTAACTAGTGGCACCTACCAAGAACTTCTGGCATGAAAGACCCCATGGGAACTGTAGTTAAAGAGATGAGTCCAAGGAGTTATTATAAATCTAATAATGGAGCTAAATAAAAACATGAATGTCCCAATTTCTAACCTTTGATTGTAAGTTCAAAATGTGGTTTGATCAATTCCAAACAACCGAGTGTTGAGGTCAAAATGAAGATAACTGGAGACAATGGCATCTTGTCCTGAATAGGGACACATGGTAACCACATACTGAGCTTGAATAATTAGACCCATACCAGTTCAGAATGCTTCTGGGAAACAGAAAGGTAAGGACCAGCATGAATAAAAACATGGTATTTTCATTTCAAAAACTATGCAGGATAAAATCAGAGAAATGTGCTTCAAAAGAGCAAGAGATATAAAGCATGAAGGCTACTAGTCAGAACAAAACAACCGGGAAAACAAAACAAAAAAAAAGCTCAATGAAGAACAAATGCAACTATTTTAATAATACCTGCAAGTAGCTTACTTTCCCACTAAAAAGGAAGAATGGCTCAGGTGGTATATTTTTTAATTTTTTTTTTACAAAGTGAGAATCAAAGACAAAGGAAGATGTGTTTCTATTCTGTTTACAAAGGATATATTCAAAACAGGTTAATTCTAGTATTTTTAAAAAGTGTTATTAACAAAATAAAAGCAGAAAATTCAGTATTAAAGTTAGAAAAAGTTACATGCAGAACTAAAAAACAAAGTTGGATGCAAGACTAAAATCTTTAAATGTAAAAAGGATCCTTTTATATTGTTGAAAGGAATAGAAGATAATAAGAAAAATAGCTTAATTATTGTTTTTAAACTTGATTGTGAAATCTGTAAAGTAACAATGCAGAGATAAGATGGAAAGGCTAAACACTGACATCTCCCATGGTTGCTTTCAGTAGCTACAGGGACATGAACAACTCAATGTGGCTAGACTGAAAGACAGGATCAACTCTGTGGGATAGATATGTGTACTGTATAGGGAATGTGCAAAATGTTTACAATTCCTAGTGTGTGTGCCCCATTATATGTACTTTGTATGCATGTTTACATCATGTACTTTGTAAGCAGGATTAGAGTATGTACATACTATGCACATTGTCACATTCATACATTGCTGTAAATATATATAAACTTGGAAATTGGTAAAATAGTTCTCAAAACTGATCACAAACCATTTCCAAACATTACAAAAAAAGTAAAATAATTGAATTTGAAACAGTAGTAAGTTAACATATGTCAAAGAGTTACACATATACTAGAACTGAGTTAAACAATTTTACAATATATAATTTGTGTGTGTATGTGTGTGTGTGTGTGTGTGTGTGTGTGTGTGAGTGAGTCCTGAGGCTTGAACTCAGGACCTGGGCTCTGTCCCTGACCTTTGTTGCTCAAGATTAGCACTCTACCACTTGAACCATAGTTCCATTTCCAGCCTTTTGGTGGTTTCCTACCTGGGATGGCTCAATGCTCAGATTCCAGCCACTTAAATAGCTAAGATTGTAGGGATAAGTCACTAGCCTAGGCTAAAGCTGAAGTTTTATAATGCTGAAACCAAACCTAGGAGATACATTATAGATCCACTGACATCATAAACATAACAGGAGAAATTTTCTTAAGAAAATACTACTAATAATCATAGATATAATAGAAAATGGTTGAGAATGTTGACAGGGGTGACATTGATCAAGATATATTGTACTCATAAACTGCTTTGTTAAGTGACAATTCCTTTGTACAACTCTGCAAAGATAATTAAAAAATAAAGTAATAGAGGGAGTTAGTACGATAAAATATAATATACACATGGTGACAAAAGCACTATGAAATCCTTTACTTTCTACAATTAATATATTCTAACGAAAGAAAGCAATAGTAAAAAGAATAGAAAAGAAGTCAATACGGGCTGGGAAGGTGGCTCAGTGGTAAGCACTTGCCTTGCATGCATGAGGCCCTGGGTTCGATTCCTCAGTACCACATAAGCAAAAAGAAAAAAAGCCAGAAGTGGTGCTGTGGCTCAAGTGGTAGAGCACTAGCCTTGAGCTGAAGAGCTGAGGGACAGCGCCAGGCCCAGAGTTCAGGCCCCCACAACCAGACCCCTCACCCCCCCAAAAAAAGAAAAGAAAAAAAGAAAAGAAGTCAATATTAGGAAATAATAGTTTAATCAATAATAGAAAAAATATGTTAGTTACATGAAAATTGTTTCAAGAATACAAGGATAGTTTAACCTTACAAAATCACTCTGGGTAATTCAATCTATGTTGTGTTGATGTCAAACAAAACATTTAAAATGTAGGACATCAAATAGGTGCCAGTGATGCATGGCTGTAATCTGAATTACTCAGGAGAATGATATCTGAGGACTGCAGTTCAAAGCCAACCCAGGCAGGAAAGATCTCCCATTAGCCATCAGGAAAATGGAAGTTGCACTGTAGCTCAAAGTGGTAGAGTGTAAGCCTTTAACAAAAAAGCTCAGGGACAGTGTGCAGGCCCTGAGTTCAAGCCCTATTACTGACTAAATAAATAAATAAATGTACAACATCCATTTCTCTCTCTCTCTCTCTCTCTCTCTCTCTCTCTCTCTCTCTCTCTCTCTCTTTCTGTCTCACACAAACACATACACACACAATACATCAACAACTAGGCAGAGAAGTGAATGTCTTCAGTCTTATGAAGCTGATCTATAAAACACACATAAAAGAAATAGACATTTAATGAGAGATATGAAAAAACTTACTCTTTATAGAAATTAGACAAGAATGTCAACTCTCACTACCTATATTTAATATTATATTAGTGCAGTACATGACCAGAAAATAAGAAAAGAGGACACATAATCACCAAGAAGTGAAAGAGTGTCCTTGTTACAGAGGCCATAATAATTTGTGTCAGAAAAAAATCTTCAGTAGCCTAAAATTACTAAAACAAGTGAATAAATTTAGAAATGTCACACAATGAAAGGTCAATGTATAAAAGTTAATTTTATTTCTACATTTTTCAATGAGTAATTAAAATGGATATTTTAAAATAGCATTCACCATGGCGTTTTCTAACATGAAAATACTTCGAAACTATTTATTAATGGTTGAAACACTCTTGAGGATTGTTAATCAAGGTTAAATAAAAGCAGAATATATTTTAAGGACTGGAAAACTTAATACTGTTAAGAAATCAATTGTTCCAAGGTTGATCTATAATTTAAATATATTCACTCAAGAATTTGCATCTGGATTGATATGTGTTGAAAAACTGACAATAAAATTGTATGGAAATTGAAAAGACACAGATAGGGTACTATTTTGCAAAGGACAATGACTTCAGTTCATACTGTCTGATTTTAGGACATTATAACTTTACAGCCAAAACAATATGATATTGGCATGTAGATAGACTTATAGATTAATAGGAATACAGAGTATCAGCAAAAAGGTAAGTCAATGATCAATTGATTCCTGACACAGAAAAAAATGTCATATATTTGGAAAAGGATAGAGTGGTTTTGACAGATGACATTGGATTAACTGGACAAGGTGAATTTCAACCTTTACCCCATATCTGTATATATATGTATATATATACATATATATGTAATATATGTGTATACATTAATATGGGTAATGGGTATCTATTTATAGATCATCTCATACTTCAACAAAAAGTCTAAAGTTCTAAAGATTCTAGAAGAAGTTTTATTAGTCAATTTTTATAATCTTTTGTTGCTTCCTATAGTTTATATTATACATAAAATACTAGAGCTATAAAATATTGATAAAATGGATATCATCAAAATTTAAAACATTGATTCTTTTTGAAAACTGCCATTAAAAACAGTAAGAAGACAAGGCATGGGCTTTGGGAAAATATTCTCAGAATATGTATCTACCTTTAGGACATGTACCCTGAATACTGAAGGAACTATTAAAATACAGTGATCAGAAGATAAGAAGAGCCAGAACACTTCAATGAAAACTTTACAGAATACCTACAGTTGAACAATAAGCAAATCAAATATGACCATCTTCATTCATCACCAGAGGACTACAATAGCAAATGTATTTTAGAATGTATAAAATGCCTGGCAGTTGAAAGAGAATATTGGCAAGCATGTAGAACTACTCAAATGTTTACAAGGTCTGTATAAAAAAATAAAATGGTAAGACCAATTTGAAAACCAATGCAGCTGTTTGTTGTAATGTTAAATGTAGAAGCCTACTATGTGATCTTCTGATTCTAATCTTAAATATTTACCCAAGAAAAGCATGTAGGTAGGCACTGTGTCCCATTCTTATAATCCTAGCTACTCAGAAGGTTGAGAGCTGAAGATTGAGTTTGTGAAGTCAGGTGAGGGAGGAAATCCACAAGATTCTTATGTCCAATTAAAGATCAAAATGCTAGAAGTGACTCAAGTGGTATAGCACCAGCTTTGAATGAAAAAGTCAAATCAGTTTAAACCTTTTTACTAGTGCATGCACGCACACACGCACCACATACACACAAAGTAAAAAATGTAGAAGTCTACCATTGAATTCAATCCTAAATAATATTTACCCAGAGAGAAATGTAAATTTTTGTCCATAAACATTCAATGCCGAAATGTTCATAGTAGCTTCATTCGTAACAGTAAAAAATGTGAAAGGAACCAGATGTCCATTAACTGGTAAATGAGTCTCCAAATACAGGTTTATTATGTAGCATGCTAACAATAAGAATAAAGAAAAAACAATGTGTACTACAGGAGTGAAACTCAAGAGCTGAGTAAAAACATCTAGAAAGAACTACATATTCTAAGATTATACACAGGGTTAAGCATATGCATATATATACTCAGATATATTATCTAGATGTAGATCTGTTTCCTTGTAGAATTCACATATATTTTTATAAAGTGTCATTATATATGCATGTGTAGGAATGTTTATTTTAGAGAAATAAGGAAGGATAAGTTTCCTTATATGAAATTCCAGGAATAAAATTTAATCTATAGTAGAATAATACTAGTGTTTTCTTATTAATCTTTTCTCTTTAGGAAAATAAGAATAAGAAGTTTAAGGTGACTTTCTGAGCTAATGGTTAACATCTTCTATCGTGCCTAGGAAGGATTTATAGAATGCATACACGAATCACCGCTATCATACGTATATAATGACAAGGTATTTCCTATGTTTATGTTCTTACCTTGTGTTCATTGATTAGCAGTTCCTGATTCCCATTGCTGATTCTTCTTAAACTAATTTTGCTGAATTCCCTGGGGATCAAAAAATTGATAACTAACAAAGTATAACCAAAGAAGTTTTCTTAAGTGCTTAGGCATAACATTCTTCAGAATAATGGGTAGAGCTGCTGAAGGATGTTAAAAGAAGAAACCAAGTTGACTTCTGTCAGAAATCTGAGAAAATTCCTATGGAAACACAAGAGCATCTGAAGTTGGAACTGGAGATCTTAGATATCGTGGAGTTTTCAAAGACAAAAGATGGCTGTACTAAGGACTAAAATAAAGACAGTGTGGAGCATTATTCAATTCTCCTCTGCCAACATTTAATAGCAATATCTACTTACTATATTTATCTTTGGGGATTATTTTGAAGATATGGGTAAAGATTTAGATTACATTCAAGTACTTTCTTGGTAGATGTGAGCAAACTTATTTCCTTTGTAATGCAGTATCTTTATTAATTTAACAGCAAGTGAGCTCAGCTTTCACACTTTCTAAGACAGGCCCCTTTGGTATTTCCAATTATAATTTCTATGTCTTCCATTCAATTGTCTTGTCTATCTTGTTAGTTCTGTTTCTCTCATTGTTTCTTTGATGAGCTCTGTATCTGTTTCTATGTGTCATTTTACTAGTCATCTCTTTCAGGATGCCACCTGCATACCCTCATTTTCCACAGGTAGAGTGAGCAATACTCTGCTGAGATCCTATACCAAGGAACATAGGATACTGAGCTTAGGAGATGAGACCAGTTACTTAAGCATCCACTTGCCACGCTGTCCTGATAGAAATTAGAATGTTTTATTTTTATTGTCTTAATGTCAAGCAAGTATCTGGTGAGTAATGTGTCAATCACATTATTTTTTTTTCTTTTGTGTAACTAGTAAAGTGCGTGAATAAGTAAATAATTGAGAGACAGTTTTTCTTTTTGTTCCAAGTGCAATCAATTGAACCAGACAAGGCCTCCAGTTCTTCCTCTGTAAAAAGGATATAGTAGGAAATGGAGGTGTGGCTCAAGTGGAAGAGCCCTGAGAGAAAAAGCTGAGTAAGAGTGTGAGGCCCTGAATTTGGTCTCCTATTTTGGCATTAAAAAAGGAGAAAGGAGACAACATAAAAATTATACCAATCCCTTTCTTCATTTTCTTCATGTTAGCCTATTTTACTTACTTCTCTGTCTTTTGACAGAAGACTTTCGTGAAGAAGGAGTGAGGTGAAATCAATATATGTAAAAGGTAATTTGGAGAGTCCTGTCGATGACAATGGTGGTAAGCTACTGTGCTGTTTTGTCAGACTGAAAGTTTTATGTAGTAAATAATTGCCAAAACCTCAGAAGTCTGAAAAGGCTGGCAAATATGGAAATCATGGAGAGTGTCTATGGTCTGAAACAGCAATAGGGGAGTCCAGTAGAAATTTGGAAGGACAGGAATTTCTGTGGATCCCTGTGAGGTACCAGAGGACACCACTTTCAGAAATATTCAAGGTAGGGGAGGTATCTGTGGCGCCCAGGTCCTTGGCACTTGATGCAGAATGGAGGTACAAGAGTGGTTGGGACATGCTGACACTGTGACTCAAACTTCTTTGGCCTTTGCTACCATTGTATTCTTGTCCCCGAGACCGGAATTCCTTTTGAAAAGAGATTCTGAAGTGTTATAGGAATTTTTGAGCTGGGTCATGGTTACAAAGAATGAGAAAAAAGATGACAGGTATAAGGAAGAGAATGAAGTATGGACTGGGTACAGGCATGGCTCAGGACCATAAAGCTCCAAATGTCTTGCTGTCTCATGCTCCCAGCTTCGCACAGCCCCATGATTCTCTGGAGAGAGCTCGGTTCTTCATTAGGAGGGAAACTTTCACTGCAGATGTAATCACTGACTCTGATTCCAGTTGTGCAGGGACAAGTAAGCCAGGCTCACTGGAGCAGACGGGAAACCCTAGTGAGGCTGGGGGTGAAAGCATTTATGAACTACCATGGTAGGAAGGGCAGAGATAAGCTCAACAAAGTATATGGGGAGAGGAAGAGATCTGAAGAGGCAGAGAATGAGTGGTATGGTTACATCCATTACTTAAGCATTTATCTTAGGAAGCAAAATCATCTAGAGTGTCTTTATAAACTGTTTTAGCACTCCCAGGAAGTTACTCTCACCCATCAGGAGTTCTAGAGAGAGGAAACTCTTGATGGTAGGAAGAAAGAAAATAAAAGGAAGGAGAGAGAGAGAGAGAGAGAGAGAGAGAGAGAGAGAGAGAGAGAGAGAGAGAGAGAGAGAGAGAGAGATAAACCAAGGAAAGGCAGGAAAGACTACAAATTGCTTCCTCTGGCTAGTGAAGTTTCACACTTATCAGGGTACCAGACAAGACATGTGATACTGGGGTGGGGTGGAGGTGGGGGTGCTTGGTGGTTCCACTAGGTATTTTGCAAGAGATCCAATTCCCTCACCTCCTCACCCAATTCTCATTCTTGTTAGTGTGTGAGTCAATCACAGCCTCTGGCTCTGAAGCTTGGCTTCAAAGTGACCATCAACTAACTTTTGCTTAATGAGATGCATTCCCCTAGATGATCCAGTGGAGGTTTTGTCTCCCTCCAAGGCTGGAATATTTGTAAAACTAGAGAGCCTACTCCAATTAAAAGGTTCCAAGCTACTCTCTCCATTTCCTTTCCCTCCCTCCTCTGAATCCTTTATGTTGAAAGGCAGCTAATTAACCATGGCCATTGCTTTTACAGTCAGGAGGTAGGCACACCTCCCCTACTCTCACACACATTGCATTTCTGCAGTCATTTTCATCCTCTTGCATGTGGGAACAAAGGCTCAGCCCTGGTGGACACCTTGATAATATATATTCTTAGGAGGAAGACAAAAAGAAACAGCTCCAGCAAGGGACAGGAATCACAGCATCTTGGTGTCTGCCAGACAGATGCTTGCAGTAAGATGTGAAGATCATTCTCTCGATTTGTCAAAGTCAAACTTCATGTGTCAAGGCAAGTCACTTCTGCTGTGAGCATTCTTTGTAATGCTAGTTTTCTATAAAGGCTTCTGGTTTCCCTGAAAAGCTTGATTGATTAGTAATGGAACACCCAAATCTTAGGTCTCGATGCTCTAGAAACCTAGAGTAACACTTACAATTTGTTTTTCCATGTAGAAAAATGGAACAATAAAATCTACTGAGATTGATTTAAGCAGTGGGAACATGATAAGGAAGAGCATAGAGCAGGTGAGTTTGCTCTGAATATAGTCTGTGTGTGTGTGTGTGTGTGTGTGTATGGTATATGAGGGAAAGCTAGAAGTGTTGGTAAGAAGTAAGGGATAAAAATATGGTATCCCCAAGACAGAGGGGAAGGTACTGCAAAAAGACTGGTTCTTCTTCCCATCGGGCCTAGGGATTTCCTCTTGACATGTGCAATAGGTTATAGGTGGGTTTGTGACTCAAGGTGGAAGATCCATTCACCAGTTATTTCCATGCTCAAGGACAAAGCAGAGGATCTTTTAGGAGATCACTTCTGAGTTAGTGCTCAGTGGCAGAGACAACGAGGGCCCCAAGTACAGGGCCCCTCACTGACCAATCCTAGCCCTGGGTTGGAGGAGAATGAATAAAGCAAAAAGCTACTTCTCCTAAGGACTTCATTGGCCTGGGCTCTGAGGGTCCTCTCTATTAGAGAGACTGTATTCTTCTTTGGCTTTTAGTAAACATGATGCTTTACTTCACTATTCCTCTCTCTGCCGCTTAATTCTTCACCTGATTAAGAAAGGAATCTGGACTAATATGGATAGTAACAATGATGCCTCCCACCTCCCTAGCCAGAGGAAATTAAGGTATGTTAATATAAATAAATAAGTAAACAAATACATAAAGCCTCATCAGTAAGAACATCTAACATCTAGGTGTAGTTTTCTTTTTCAGGAAGGCTCAAGAATGATAGTGAAGAAGATGGAAGACACACATTTTAGACTAAAGACTGAAAGTTCTTTTAGGTTCTAACGCATAAAATATGAAGTGTTTCAATCAAGATGCATTGCTTGCATAATCTAACCTGTGGAACTGAAGCCTCTTTGGACAACTACTGAATACAGTTTTTTAAAAAATTGAAGTACTTTCCCCCAAACTGTTGTACATCAGTTGTACTTGGTTGTACATCAGAACTTGCCTTTGCCACAATGAAGATTTGCTCCTGAATTGTTCCTGGATGGGGCAGCTTGTACAGCTAGATTCCCAGTTTTCTCCTCCCTTTTGCTTTGGCATGAGATAGTATAGACTTAAGATGGTTATATGTATGTACAACCATCCAATAGAAACTCTTAGGTCATCTTTTAAATGTAAAATATCGTACCTGGGGCTATGGACCATTGCAAATGTGCAAGTTCCATGTACCACACCTGCTTGGTAATGGCATGATATAGAAAAGGAGGAGAGGGATCCCATCTGGACAAGGTGGAGTCAAACCTTTTAAGGAAATGCTAGCAATCAGGCATTAGGTCATTAAGATGAGTTAACTTTTGTAAGTTCATCTAGAGCAGTGAGTATGGGAGAGGCCACAGGCTGGACTGGCTTCAGTCTCCTAAAGAAATATCCTCCAGGCCTTGCTCATAATAAGGATGAACATTATGCACTTGACTGTTCCAGGTTGGTGATGAGAAGATGGCATGGTTGGTCCATTACTCAGAACAGAGCTGGTTATTCTGTTTCAGGGTGACTCTCTTATAAGAGAGACAGGGAGTGGTCTGCCTGGGGTTGCTGGTTAACTTATCAATTCCACTGCCGCCATCCTAGTTAAGTCAGAGCTTGTGGCTTTAATTGGCAGCTCTAAGTGGGTTACTGTAGCTCCAAATGGAGTCACCCTGAAATAGAATAACCAGCTCTGTTCTGAGTAATAGACCAACCATGCCATCTCATCACCAACCTGGAACGGTCAAGTGCATCATGTTCATGAAAGAGACCTTCTTAGAACTGGTTTGCCTCACCTGTCTGGTGGTACATTGTGGTGTTTCTATCTTTCTCCTATAATGTGTTTGCCTCAGATCCACAGCTCCCCTCTCCCCTGCTAGTGTATGCTAAACTTAATCAGAGCTACACTGGCCATTAGGCAGTGGACACTCAGTGTTGCTTATCTTAATTAAGTAAGAAAAGATGACTAATAGAACTTCAAGCCTGAAGAAAGGGTATAGACTTTTAGAAAGTAATGTAAATCCCACAAAAGAAATATCAAGGATAGTAGGTAAACAGAGTTGAATCCAAGAATCTATTAAATTGATTCCCAAGGGTGCATACCTTGGGGGAAAACCAGGAAAGAAACCTTTCTAGGGTTCCTTCAACATCTGGTCGGGCAAAGGAGCTCAGTGTCTAAATTAAAGTGCATTATCTCCAGAGGTGGCTGCATAGGTTGGTGTGGAGCCAGGCAGCTTATTATTTTCCATTGAAGCCCACAATTTGAGTTCAGCAGCAAAAGTCACTGTGGACCCACTGCTGAGGCCAATTAGATCTACAGTACTTGTAAAGCTGGTCTCAATTTTATCAGTGTCCGACTGATTTCAATAGCATAATTTGATATAGCAATCGCAGAAAGAAGGCTTTACAACAGGCAGCCAGCAGCACTAGATGCCTTTCCAATTCCAATTTTACACTTGCTATGATACATGTTAATATCCATTCTTATATTATAATCTAAAAAGTATTTGGAATAGAGACTTTCAAATTCCATTCTCCCTTTCTCCATAAAGGAGATGTATTATTACTCATTCTTTTCTGGTTTATAGGCAGTGGAATGGAGAATGGAGATAGAGCTTAAGTCAGTTGAGAAGGATTGATCAGAAATGAGAGGCTCCTAGCTAAAACTAGATGCATGAACATCCTATTTCCAAACTGTCTTGCTTGAAACATTCTATTCATCTCAGAATAAAGTGGCTTGGAATGCTTTGGGCCTGTATATTTCTACTTTGGCCATTTTCTCTCCTCCCTTGTCTATGCTCATGCAGAGTTCTTGATTTCTTAGAGAGACAACTCATTTACTCAAAACTTTGGACAGACTTGCTGTTTCTTGCCTGGAAGGTGTCTACTCAAGGAGGCCCAACACATGTGCATTTCCTAGCCTTTCTTCTAGCTGAACTCTGTTCACTTTTGAAGGTGAAAAGGGTAAGTTTCTGTTTTTCATTCTCAGTGAGGTTACCATACATGGAGATAGTCTCATAAACTGCTTAATGAATATCTCTTTCAGTAGATCATAAACACTACAAGGGCAGGAATCATGTCTGTCTTATGACTGTTTCCAAAATGGAAAGCAAATACTCTTGACGTACCCCATAAAGAAATCAAGGAATAAATAAGAAATAGAAGCTAGGTGCTAGTGGCTCATATCTGTAATCTTAGATATTTGGAAGGTCGAAAATGAGAGGATTGCACTTGGAGGCAAAAGTTCACAAGACTATCATCTCATAACTGGGAGGGGTGGTTTGTGCTATGTATGAGGTTGAGATTGGAAAGTTTATGGTGCTAGGCCAGCTAGAGCAGAAAAGTCCACAAGACTCATACTCATAGAAAGAGGCTGGAAGTAGTGGTTTATGCCTTGTCATCTCAACTTTAATTTAAAGCCCCAAAAAGGCTGATGTCCAGGTAAACCCGTGCAGAAATAGACACCATATCTGAACAAATAAGCAGCACAATAAAGGGTTGGTGGCATGGCTCCATGGTAGAACACCTGCTTTGCAAGTTATGAGACTGTGAGTTCAAATTGCAGAATTAATAAAAAAGTAACAGAATGAAATAGAGGTAGTGAGATCTTAACAACAGACAGTAGGCTGCATTTCAATTCCAATGTTACATGTGAGTAAGTTGAATTTTTCACTTGGTATGATAAGAGATATGTTAATATCCATTCTTACATTTATTCTCTGAAATGTTTTGTGAAGAATCTAAGCATCATTTCAATACAAGTTTAATTTCCAGCTGCCCCATTTCTAGCATGCATAAGAAAACTAGAGGATTTCTTATTAAGTAACATTACTAATGCTCACATTTTAAAGAATCACAATTCAACATTATGATGGTCCACTCCAAGGTGAATTATTTTACTGGAGAACTTATAAAGGGAGCCCTAGGAAACTATTGTTATTTCTTAGTGAAGGTTTTCCTCTCTGGGAGGAAGAAGGATAGCCATTACCAAGACATTGTCTGCCCACAGCTCCCAGGTGTCTATTGTTAGGATCCCTTTCTGGAGCCTCAATCCTCGGCACTGGCTACATAGTGACCCTGACTACCAGCATCTGCCAGGATAGCTCTCACTGCAATCCCCAGACTCACACAACAAAGCTTCAGTATCCCAAGGAAGAGATTCTCAGGAATTTATGACTCAATCAACTCACCCAAAAGGAGCATAAATGGGATTAGTTTTAATATTGTTAAGTTGCAAAAATACAGGCATATGTGCATGCCAAAGCGAAAATGTACGCAATCAAAAGGGGAAAACATATGGGTACCCATATGGCAAAAAGCGCATTGCTAGACCTTCCTACACTTCTCATTTACAACAAGAACCAAAGTTAGTGAACATAAATTTGCTTTGCAAAAATGTGAGAGGAACAGCTTGTTTGCCCATAACTGTTCCACTGAGCAAGATATGTATAACCTTGCTTTCTCATTTCAGACACCTCTTTCTCACACTCTGGGGATTAATTAGGCTCCAAACATGACTTCAGATTAGAAACCAGGATCCAGGCTGCCTTGTAGAGAGACAAAGGAGTGGTAGCAAGGCTGGATGACGCAGCAGGTCAACGAACAGGCAGTTTCTATTAGTGGCTGGAACTTGTACCTGGGGTAGTTTAGGAGAGAAATGAGGTTGGTAGTTCTCAGCAGGTTTGCTTTAATTAAAGCAGAGGAATAGCTGAGGCCTATGACAGACAAAGGCCCAACTGTGACTTGAAATTGGAGGCTATCCTCCTGTCAGAACAATACTGAGTTGGAGGTGGAAAATGGGTGCTGAGAAAGGAAGGAAAAAGAGAATGCATGATGCCCTTGGTTGCTGAGAACACTTAGATGCATGTTACATTATACCTGATCCAATCTTGAGCCATGGGGCCATCTTTGTATAGCCCCAAAGAGTTCCAGTTGGAAAAATCTGGGACTAGGTTCCTTTTACTGATCCACAGTGTTAGTAAGCTGTGAGTCATCTGTCATTGCTTAAACTTTCCATCTGTTTCCTTGCCCATGGCACAGGCAGAATATTTCTTCTCTGACCTATTTCAGAGAACTGACAGAAACCCACTTGAGACTAAGTTTGTAGAAATATATTAAACTACAAATTTCTACATAAGCACAGATAACAATTTATTTGCTCTACGTATCATTCCTGTTTTACTTGGAAGTACTTATTGATTTGTAAGAAATTACAAAAATAATAGTAATGTACACATGTATCCATCACCTAGTTTCTCCAGTGGTGGCATCTTATGTAAGTTAAATATGTATGTAAATATAAACACGTATGAATATGTTAAATACACATGATTAAATATACCAACACATAAACAGACTACATAGATTGATATAATGTATATGAATATGAAATATATAAATATGACAAATATATAAATATGAAAATGTATATATTCATAGTAACATACATATTATAAGTACATTATGAAACCTTCTTGGATTTTACTTGGTTTGCAAGAGCTTACTTTCCATATTTTTGAGCATCATTGAGCATATTTCGGTGACATTTCATCATGTATATAGATCTATGTAACTCCTACACCAATCAAGATATTGACTGCTGAAGGACATAAGGGTTGTTTCTAAACTTGGCTATCACAAATGAAACAACTACGTCATCCCAATTCGCAGGCAACTTGCAGAAGCATAAAGTCACTAAGTAAAATGACCCCTGTTTGTCAAGGAACAAAGAAACAAGGCAGACGTAGAATAATAATAACTACTTAGCACTTTTCTCTTGTGGCTGCAGAGCACTGCATTAAATCATACAAACTATACAACTGTACAGTACTGGGGTTGGGCCCAGTGAGCACTCTTCATAGTGCACCATCCCCATGGCCCAGGCTGAGTGTGGGCCTTCAAAGACTGCATTTAATCAATGTTTGACCCAACTGTTAAGTCAAAGGAATTGCTGTTTTCAGCAACAGTGCTCACTTCCCACCCATTCACTACTTCTTTCTTCAGTCTTTAAAATAATCCAAAGAACTTGGTTAGCTCTGTTTTTCAGACAAGGGACATGAAGTGCTTTCTTAAGTTACTCCACTGTTGACAGCTCAGTCCAGATTTCAAATTTACATCTATAAGACTTTGAAACCCATGTCCACCTGACACTACCACCATGGCACTAACATCGAAACAGGGTTGTCACCCTTATTCGGAGTAGCAAGGACATAGTGATTTGTTCAAGAATTTTCTTCTTAGGAATTTCTAGCAACAGTCAATGGCTGCGGTAGAAATGGTCATGTGTTTCCCATCTAGAACCCAGGACTGACAGAATGTGAGACAGAATTCCCCATCTAGCTGAGCATCATAGAGGATGATTTGCTAGCACTTACTCTCTAGTCCTGCAGAGTTCACTCATAAAGCCACTGCATGCATTATAACCATGCCAACTTTGTCATTTCCCTACCACCACCCCAACCTGCCTTCATCATCCAGAAAAGTTGATGCCTTATTCAGAGAGAAGTCCCCTTCTCTCCACTAGTTCTTACTTAGAACCAATGGATTTATTTAAAGGGGACAGCTAAAAGGAGTAGGAAGAATTGACTATTAGTAGTCTGACTGGTGGGAAGTAAGGAAAACAGATGAATTGGGAGATAAAAAGATAGGATAATTTATACATTGTAAGGGCTATATTCCTAGTTACCTCAGTCGCCAGGCACAAACGTAATGTGAATGTTCATGTTCCATTACAAAGATGAGGCTAAATGGCATTCACTAGACTGCAAGAAACTGAAGGGAACCACGTACAGGTTTGAAGGGCTTCCATTAAAAATGACTCAAGTCATTACATAAAGGAGTCAGCTGCAGTTACCTAGAAATTTCACTTCTGCAAAATAATTCATTCACATGTTCCCTGAGGTATTGTTGTATATGAGCAGATTGTCTGAGCAACTCACTCACAGGTGAATGGCTGTTGTCTTAAAAATCTCAGTGGAGAAGAGACAGAAGACTTTATTTTGTTCTCCACACATCTGGCCTTTCCAAATATGTCACCGGAAATGGGGACAGATGTGGAAGGTATTGGAGTAGATTACTATGGCATGAAGAAAGAAAGATAGCCCTCCTCAGAACAACAGCATCCTGCATAGATTCCCTCTACCAACCCAATCTCTAGAACTCTGCTTTCAAACTACTCATGTGTCCAGAAAAAAAACCAGACCAAATTCGCCTTTGATTCTTCAGGAAGATATCAGAAAATATGTCTTGAAACCTATCTTATTCACAATGAGCTCCAAACACACTGGATACTTGCCAACCTACTGTGCCTGCCTGTTCTGAGACCTGACTATCTTTTCCTGCAGAAATCTCTTTGAGGTTGCAGCTTGAGAGTCCATCATTATTCTGTTTCCTGAGCTGATGATCACTTGATACAGATTTCTATGCATGTGGAAACTGTGAACAAGTGCTCCATTCCCCAGCACATTCATAGGAGCGTGTATTTTTAGGATGCTATTGTCTGCTACTGAAAAAAATAAGCAGAGCTTGTTTTGGTTTGTTTGCTCATCCTGGAGCTTGAATGTAGCGTTTGGGCATTGTCCCTGGACATTTATGCTCAAGGAGGCTAGTGTTATAAAACTTGAGCTACAGCTCCTCCTCTGTCTTGTTGGTACTTAATTGGAAATAAGAGTCTCACAGAATTTCCTGCCTAGGCTGGCTTTGAACTATGATCCTCAGATCTCAGCCTCTTGAATAGCTAGATTACTGGTGTGAGCCCATTGGTGTGTGGAAAGTATGGCCTTTTAAATCCAAAGAATAGATACATAGTGAATAGCTTGGTGTTCCTTATGTCCACTGTATATCACCAAATGTTTATTTCAGGAGCACTTTTTCTAGGTGATATTCACAGCACTTTATCTGCATCCTGTGAAAAATCCAGCTTTTATCAGAAGTGAGGTACATGTCCTCTGGTATTGTCATTTCCAGCAATCTGTGCACATGTTTAACACTACAAGGAAAATAGGGGTTAGATGATTCTTAGACATTTACTCAGTCTAGAGATCAGAAATGTAGGTCCACATTTGAAATTTGGAGATTCAACACCCCCACTTAACTTTTGTAAGGAAGGTTTCTTTTGGTGTCTTTATTTTCATGAGAAATTGAAGCTGCAAGACAAAGTCATTTCAAAGGAAGCTGGCAGTGACTGGACTATTTCCATTATGGAAATGGTCAAAGGTTATCGGGCCTTCCTTCTCTTTTGTTTCCTCCCATCCCCCAACATTTTTAAACTTTTGCCAGTGCAACCCTACCCAAACCTTTCACTTTTCAAACTGTCATTTCATATTCAGATCTTATTTCTATATTTCAAGCTCTATTTTTTCTGTCTTTACAACTATCCTTTTTTTGTATTCAGATATTCCTTATCATTTCTGACCCAACAAAGCATACCAATAATAGGCTGTAGTATAACAATGGATTTATGTATTCATTTATTTTAACTTCTTATTATAATTTCTAGCAGTTGATGCAATGTGCTCAGACCTTCATTGTAAACCACAACTGTGATTATTGTTCTTCATCTTTAACCATCTTTTCATTGGCGTACTTTTTTTCTTACATGAGAATCTTGTTTATTCATTTCCTTTTACAAAGATCCCCTACATTTAAGCCATATACTTTAAATATTGCATTAGTATTCTGGGAACACAGCTGTCCAGGCAGTTAAATTCTCTCTTGTAATCCCGCTGGAATTTCCAAGGAAATGTCATTGCAGCTTTTATTTCTTATTCCTCCATCCTAAATTAACCAACATGTTTTTCTAAAAATGCTGCAAGTTTTATTGGCTATTCTTCTGAAAACCTTTAGAATGACTTCTCTAGTTCAAGAGAGATAGAAACATGATTCTAACAAAAAATACATATTTTTAAACTTACATACTCTCCAGGTTTCAAAGCCTTTCAGTGTTTGGAAACAATGCTTTGGGTTGAAATGTTTAAATGTCATGGAGAGCGCTAGAAAAAAAGACAATGTGGAAATGAAAGAAAACTGGAGTGAAGGCCAGAGATGAGGAGACAAAGGAAGTTCAGAGTATAGTACAGTCCATGGGATTTAAAGAGGAACAGGATCATTTAAATTTGGAATTCACAGGCTTTTTTTAGGCTGAATGGGAACTATTGCTTTATATCAAAGATTGGGAATATGAATGAATAAGACCTTCTTTTAAAAGGGAAAATTCACCACTGTACTATGAGAGAGAATTGCTTCAAAACACACAGAGTCAAATTCTCACATGAAATATTTCTAGGCTTAGAGAACTATGTATTTAGGATCAAATAAGTATATTCTGGGATTTCAAACATTTATAAATACATATGACTTTAGCAAATACATAAAAACTGGTCTGATGTTTAAAGGTGTTTCACATATAACATGAACCTGAATATCTCCCTGGTCTTAGGCAAAATTTTCCTGAGACTATGATTCTGGGAAAGTCAAAGTCAGGGACCATATGTAATTGCTGTGCTTATATTAAAGTTGAGCTTAGTAAAGCTCTACATATATTTTAATATTTTGTCATATATGTGTATATAGTTAAATAGATTGAGTGAGTGACTGTCTGAGTGAGTCAGAGAGAGAGAGATAGAGACAGAGACAGAGAAGGAGAAACAGCATACTGATCCTGTTATTTGAACTCAGGGTGTTGTCCCTGAACTAGTTTGCTCAAGGCTAGTGCTCTACTCTACCACTTGAGCCATAGCATTTTGGTGGTTAATTGGAGGTAAGAGTCTCACAAAATTTCCTGCTGGGATGGCTTTAAGCTGCAGTCCTCAGATCTCTACTACCTGAGTTGCTAGGATTACAGGCATGAGCCATTGACAGGCAGCTTTCAATAACATTTTATAATACTGAAATTCTGGGCTTCAATATTTAAGGTTATTTTTTAATGGTTGAGGTATTGTTCTCCTTTTGTTGATTGATTGATTGATTGATCTGATGGCATAAGAAGGCCTGGTACTTGCTTAGCAAATGTTTAAGGTCTTTCCATAAAGAGGGTTCAGAAGATTTATTTCAGCATCATCTTCCCTATAATAAGTCATGAGCAGAAATTCATGTTCTCAGTTTGTATGGGATTAAAATGAAAGGTGAGTGTTGCCCCTGTAATGAATTAAGTCTCTCTTTTTGTTCTATGGATGTAAGTGATATTCCAAGTTAGGAAACTAAATCTGAGCCACATGTCTATGCCTATATTTCAAATGTTATTGAAATTTGTGTACAGTTGTATTAGTCTTGACTAATATATTTAGATATATATCATATATATTTATTTTATATGATAGTTGTACAAGAGTTTCAATTCAACATGTTTTGACTAATATTAACACCAATGTAACCACCATTTCACTCAAAATATATAACTGTTCCAAATTCCTTGTACGTTTTTGTAGTCATTTCTCCCCTCAGGTCCTTTTTATGTGATTATTGACTTGGCTTTTGGCTTTTGTCATTAATTGTTCCTTTTTTTCATTGTTATTTGATTTGGAGGATCCAGGTCCAGTCTGGCCTTGAACCACATGACCCTCCAAATCTCAGCCTCCTCCATAGCAAGGATTATAGTCATGCATCACTAATGCCCACCATTCACTATTTCTTAATAATGGCTTTAAGTTTTGATGAAGTTGTCATGGGTTGAAATAGATTCTCCCTCAACAGAACGAATACCTTGAAGTCCTCATTCCTAGGCCCTCAGATTGTGACATGTTTTAAAATAAGGCCTTACAGAAGTGACCAAATTCACAAAGGTCATTAGCATCAACATCATGTGACTTGTGTCCCTATAAAAAGGGGGACATTCAGAAACAAATAAAGAATGTAATGGAAAATGAACACAGAGATGAGGATGATTTGTCTACAAATGAAGGAATTCCAGAGATTGCTGACAAATCACCGGAAAGCCAGAACAAATGCCTAGAATTGATTCTCCTTGCAACACCTTTATCTTGTGCTTGTAGCCTCCAGGAATTAGAAGAAATACATCTTCTGCTATTTAAGTCACACACAATTTTTGACACTTGGTTATGGCAGTCCTGCAAACTAGTGGGAATATTTCATTTTTTTTTTTTGTTTCATAGTGAGAGCATTTCATTGTTTCATAGTGAGAGCTTTTCATGTCCTGGCAGAACTTTACCTTTTTCAAGGTTACTAAGAGTTACTCCCATGCTTTCATTTAATCTACATTATTTTACCTCACTCACAGCTACACAGCTTTCTATTCACTGGGTATCAGATTTGGACTTTGTAATGCCTGAGGGAGCACTTGTTTCTTGAATGATTTCCAGAATTAATCAGAGCTTCTAGCAGTGGTGTAAATGTATCAAATGGCTCTGTTCCCATCTCCTCAAGATTAACTTGGAGCAGATTTGATTTCCAAAGAGACAAGGCCAATGCCCTTATGGCTTCCCCTCTACTAAGTTGGAGTTGATTATAACTGATGCGTATACTAATTATTGAGTGCCCAGCAGGACAGTCAAGCCCAGATATGCTTCCCCATCTGCGTTGTCCTTCTTCTACTCAGGTGAAATATTTATGCCAGGTCCAACAGGTGTGACTGTGGGTAAATGTCCTGAATGTACTGAAGCATGGAGGGCCTTCTCTCCTCCTGTCTGACAATGATGCCAAAGCTACAAAAGGACACACACACCCTATCTGAATGTCTTCACTGAAAATTATTCTCCTGTTTTTTTTTTTAAATCATTGTTATTTTTCTGCAGTATCCAACGCAAAAATCTTCTATAATCGCAACAAGAACTAAGTAGGTAATTCAGTAGATTTCTTCTATAAATTCTCCTGGTTTGTTGTTTTTTAAATTAAATTCTCAGCATCTAACAGTCGTTGCCTGTGAGATTTTACATTGACACATTTATTACACACATGCACACACACACATACATACTGATGTTTTCTCATGCCTGGGGTTCTGTTTACCAGGAGCCAAGCACTTCACAAACTCACCCTGCAAACTTCAACCAGGTCTGAAACCTTACCCTTGACTGACAGGTGTCTCCACGTCACAGTTGGCTCTGGTCTGCCAATGGCCAGACACAGCAGGGTCACGCTGCTTCCTTCATTCACTGTGATGTCTGAGGAGATATTCATGATCTGGGGAGGAACTGAAAGGAAACACAAGAGAGTAGAGTCATTGACAATGATTCTTTGCACTTCCTTGAATGATGAGGGGCTACATAAAATGCTGAATCACGGATGTTGCATGACTAATGCTGTTCTCAGAAATCAATTTAAAGGATATGGCAGCATCTATAGCTCACTTCTGCTGGCAAAGCTCACTCGCATTCTCTTGTCCCATTAAAGAAGGAGGTAGGTATCTGTGTAAAGGGCAGGGAAACAGATTGCTGAAGATGGAATTGATGGTTTGTTGACAGACATGCAACATCAAGAGGAAAATAACTACGAAAAGTTCCATGAGTTCCTCTCTAGTTACAAGCTACTTCCTTCCAGTGGAACTTTTAGCTTAATGGAAAACCATGAGGAGTCCCAACTCAGAGTCCTCTTCCCTGGATCTCACTCAAAGAGCCAAACATGTGGAATCAGTCGCTGTTTTCTGATTACACAAGACACTCCCAAATGTTATGAGCTTGCATAAATCATTCCATCCTGAAATTCTTTCCTTCTCATTTCTTCACCTGACAATTCTTAGCTAGGAGCTGGTAGCTCATGCTTGTACTCCCAGCTTTACAGGGGGCTGAGATCTGAGAGTCCCTGGCAGTAATGTCCACAAGCCTTGTATGTCCAATTAGCCAGAAAGAAAAAAACAATCGAAGTAAAAGTATGGTTCAATTGGTAGAGCATTAGCCTTGATCAATAAAACTAAGTGAGAACTTGAGGCCCTGAGTAAAAGCCCCAGTACTGGCACACAGACACACAAAAAAGGAATTTTTTACTCACCACATAAAACATATCCTCTGAAACTCAGTAGTTCTTAGCTACAGTTCTTAGCTACTCTAAGTTCTTAGCTACAGTTATTTGAGTTCTCTCTTGGCCCAATGAAAAGCATGGAAGTTACTGATAGTATTGTCAACACAATGCATTCCACGATTTAATGATAGAATTGTGTCCAGAAAGACATATTATGAATTCAAAATGTCCTGAGCTTGGCATGCATTTGGTGCATCTAACCCAACAGACATCAAGGCTTAGTACCAGTACTTTCCCTTGTGACTATGTAGCAAACTTAGAGCTGTACTGACAACTACTGTCTACCATTGTGAAGAGGAGCAAAAGCTCCAAAATCAAAATTCAAAACACAGCTTCTACTGGCTGAGAATCACTTTTGCCCTACTGCAAGAGTTGAATACTTTTAAGAAGCACTATCATACATTGGATGTCATCTGTGGCATAAACTGTATTCTAGTGATTAGAGGCTGGGCTTTCAATCCAGAGAGACCAAAGTTTGAATCCTAGCTGAACTTTTCACCTTGCTATGGGATCTTCAACAGCAAACTACCTTCACCTGTTTGAGCATTGGCATCTTCGCCTGCCAACTGTAGATTTTGCTAGTAACTGAACTCAATGTGATATGAGGTGGAAATGGCTCAGCGAAGTGCCAGACAGAAAGTAAGCTCCTAATATGACTTGGTTTCTAAGACTACAATGATGGTGATGATGATGATGATCACGATGATGACTCTTATTATGATAGCAACAGCAATGACATTTCACAGTTCTCTCTGTCCAGGACCAAGTCTATGTTTCATTGGCACTGTAGAGCCTGAAAGGAACCTACAACCTACCTGTCTTCCTTCCATACCTTATCAATCCAACTTAAAGCTCAACACAGGAGAAAAACCTAGATTTATTTTCAAGTCTTACTTTCCATCACCATACCTCTGGAAGATTCACACTGGATTCCATTTAGACCACTACAACAGTCTCCCCCTGAGATCTCTGCATGGTCTCTGAATTTGTTTTTTTCTTTGTTCCTCCAATCTACTCCTTACATGTGGCTACTGTAATCTTTGATATAATAATCTAAAGCAAATTGTTCCTCTACTGACTCCTGTAGGTGAAACACACAAAATACACTGACCAGAGCCTTCCATAGTCATAATCCTTCCATAATTCTACCTCACTGCAAGTCAAGTCCTGGTTTCCCATCCAGGGAGCCAGCTGCACACTGGGTTAGGAGCATAGGCTCTTCACAGCTGTCTTTCTCCTACTACTTTGAATCCCTTCCTGTAAGTTTGGGCTCATCTTTAAAAAAGGGTCACTCCAATGTCACTTCTCCTCAGTAGTCCTCTCTCCACTCTTCCACATCCTGGAACCACCACCCTAGCTAAGTATCATTCCAACCTGATTTGGAAAGGAGATTGAGCATGTGTCATTACCATGACTGGTTTGGTACCTGGCTCTTTCTCTAGATATCAAGATGCTTGAGGACAAGTAGGAATCACACACACACACACACACACACACACACACACACACACACACACACACACACACACACACACACCATTCTATTTGCTCCCTATCTGACTCAAAGCGTGAGAAAGATATATGGATATAACCACATGAACTATGTACTAGTGGCTCATATCTGTAATCCTAGGTAGACAGAAGTCTAAGATATAAAATCAAATTGAATCAAAGACAGTCAGCCTAGACAGCAAAATTCATGAGCATTTGTCTCCAAAGTAACCAGTGAAAAGGACTAGTGGTGTGGCTCAAATGGTAGAGTGCCAGCTGGTGAAACATGTACCTTGAGTTCAAACCCTAGGACCATCATAAAAGAAAGAAAGGATTTCTACCATCTATACATCAAACAAGGGACTCACATATAAAATATACTTAGAGCTCAAAAAATTAAACCTCTCAATAAAAAACCCTCAAAGAAACAACAACCCAATTAATAAATGGGCTAAAGACTTAAAAGACTTCTCTGACAAAGAAGAAAAAATGGCCAATAGGCACAGAAAGAAATGTTCAACATCTCTGGCCATAAAAGAAATGCAAATAGAAACAACATTAAGATTCCTCCTCACCCCAGTTAGAATATCCATTATCAAGGAAATTAACAATAGCAAATGCTGGGGGGGATGTGCCCAAAGGGAACTCTATTAGACCATTGGTGGAAATATAAACTTGTTTAACTACTTTGGAAAGCAGTATGGAGGTTCCTCAATAGACTAAATATAGAGTTTCCCTATGACCCAGCAATTCCACTCCTGGGCATTTTTCAGTAGACCACAAGGCACACTAAAGCGATCAGCACAACCATGTTCATTATAGCATTGTTTACCATAGTCAAGATATGGAATCAATCCAGATGCCTCTCAGCAGATGAATGGATCGCGAAAATGTCACACACACACACACACACACACACACAATGGAATTCTATTCTTCCATCAGAAAGAATGATATTATACTATTCATAAGGAAATGAAAAGGCTTGAAAATAATTATATTAAGTCAAGTAATCCAGACCCAGAGAAACATAGTATGCTTGGTTTCCCTTAGTTGTGGTACCTAGAATATAACTATAAATCTAAAAGTAAGCACACTGGATAATAAAAGAGAAAATATACACTTGGACATGATAAATTATACAGGATTCTAGGCATTCACATGCAGTGAGACCAAAGGAGGATAATGCATTCTTAGGAGAGGAACACACAAGCTCAATAGCTATGTGAATCTGGTCTTTTTTTTTTTTTTGTAAAAGTCAGGTTTGTTTTTATTTAATACATTCTAATCAAATAGTAACAGCAGTAAATAAACACTTGGAAAAGCATGTAGGTATTCCCCTGTATCTGGAAGGAAATTAAGTCAAACTGCTGATGTCCGTGGTTAGACAATTCAAGGACACCTTGGAAATTTCTAAAGCCATTTCCAAAATTAGTGGCAACCAGTCAGGACACAGCTACTTCAAAGGGTGAAATGCCTACCTAACTACACTGGTATTCTATTACCAGGGGTTGGGTTACAGCAGTAGAACATTGATATTTTTGTCTTTAGCCTTAAAAGAAAAAGGAAAGCCTTTTTCATGTGCACCAATTTCAAAGGATTCAGAAATAAGACTCCCTTGAAATGTATTACTACAGTACTCGCTCACAAGAGAGGTTCATACGTGTAGTAAAAAGACAAGCACAGGACTTCATGGTCCTATTTTTTTTGTTGACTTTCTTAATTGCATATAATGAAGGATAAGTACTCACAAGCATGATCTGTTTAACAAAACTCCTAAGTACATCAGAGTGTAAAATACCCTAAAACTGACTCTGATAGACAGGCATGTAAGACTAAAGCTAGGCCTGGGTCAGATGGGGAACTCTTACTTACTAAAGCAAAGGAGTTTCAGAAAAACAGGACATTCTGATCAAATGTTTACAGGGCCTTTCTTGGGATGTTTAATTGACAAGGATTGTCTGGTCTTGGTCAGCCTTAGGAAAGGAAACATTGCTCAAATGCAAATGTCTAAGGGAACTTTAAATACTTTGCTACCTCAAATGCAAATGTCTAAGGGAACTTTAAATACTTTGCTACCTCATCACACATTTACATTAATTGACTTCAGCTGTCCTTAAGGAAGAATTCTGTGCAATTATCCAGAGTAGTCACTCAAGTTTTGATTCTCTCTCTTTTTGTTATATAGCTGTATTGGAAGATAACTCAATATGAGGCATGTTTGTGACTCTGATCTTATAGAAAAATATTTATTAAAATGATCCCCATGAAATGGAAACAAGAGATTTCTTCCATTGTTGATGTTTTTGTTTTCCTTTGTCTTGTTTGCTCATTTTTTGCTGTCTTTGAGAGGATAAGGGGTGGGGAGAACACAGAACTAGTGGGACAAAGAGTGAACAAATGCAGCAGTGATACTCACTAGACATTTTGTAGAAAATGAATTCTACAACTTGTGTGTGGGAATGGAAAGGAAAAACTGGGAGAGAGCAAGGGAAGGGGTGGTATTGTTCAAAAAGAAATGTACTCTTTATCTGACTTACGTAACTGTCACCTTTCTATACATCACCTTGACAATAACAATAAAATGCATTAAAAGAAAAACAGAATCTTTAAATATAAAGAAACAGTTCAACAGAGTTTCAAAACTGAATATTATTTTTCCCAATTTTCTTTCAGATTTCCCCAAAGAAAGAAAACAGGCAGAAGTGACTGCAAGCCTTCAGTCATGTTAATTTTATTGTATGAGCGCCTCTATTATGAATCACTAATTATCAAACAAGTATTGTGATGACAGGTTCCAAAGCACCCTGAGCTGACAACAGGAGAATCATGGTGACATTGGATTCAGGGAACTGTGTAGCCTGAAATTGTCTGCAGCTCAGACCTTATGGAAAAGTCTTTCCAAGGAGGAGCCATAAGTAACAAGAACATTTGTGCACTTAGGGGAATTCATATTAGCAAATAAATAAAAAATTGCCTGGCGTATAAATCTGCCATAGTTTGGATTATTTCTGCATTAGGAATTGCTATGAAGTTTCAGTGCACATATTTTACTGAAATACACAGTGGGAAAAGTATTCACACTCTAACTGCACTGCATTCTCTTGAGAAAACCTTTCTACATGGTTTTCAGTATTTCCTAACTTGTTAAAAAAGAGTTCTGGGCATAAAATTATATATATATAATATATATATATATATATATATTATATATATATATATATATATATTATATATCTTCTATTAAGCAACAACTTCAATGCAACTTCCAAAATATTCTAAAAAATAATGTCTGCTTTGGATAGAAGGACTATTCCAACAGAAGGTCTCTTTCAGGATGAGGAGTGTGTGTGTGTGTGTGTGTGTGTGTGTGTGTGTGTGTGTGTGTGTGTGTGTGTTTGCAGCAAAGGGTCATTTGGATATTTATAATGTCATTTGTGGGTCATGTAAAATCGTCTATGCAGGAAACCAGCTGCCAGTGACATGCATATGAAATGTATATGATTGTATCCAAATGCATTCTCAGGCTGGACATTTCTAACCCTGGAAGTAAGACAGGGCTAGTGTGGGAAAGCACAGACTCATTAGTACAGGACAATTCAATGCATCACAGGCACTCAGGCTGAAGGAGAATTCCCAGCACTCTGCCCATTTCAAAGCCATCATCTCCCATAGACTATATTTTTTATCAGAAATATTGAGAGGTGCTGTGTAAAAAGACATTTGTAAGGTGCCATGGATAGGTAGAATGACCTTGTTCCCTAAGGGTGCAGCCAATGTCATCCATTAGGAAAGAGCTGCTGCTGCTTCTCCCTTCTTCTTCTTCCTTCTTCTTCTTCTTCTTCTTCTTCTTCTTCTTCTTCTTCTTCTTCTTCTTCTTCTTCTTCTTCTTCTTCTTCTTCTTCTTCTTCTTCTTCTTCTTCTTCTTCTTCTTCTTCTTCTTCTTCTTCTCCTTCTTCTTCTTCTTCTCCTTCTTCTTCTCCTCCTCCTCCTCCTCCTCCTCCTCCTCCTCCTCCTCCTCCTCCTCCTCCTCCTCCTCCTCCTCCTCCTCCTCCTCCTCCTCCTCCTCCTCCTCCTTCTCCTCCTCCTCCTCCTCCTCCTCCTCCTTCTTCCTCTTCTTCCTCTTCTTCCTTCTTCCTTCTCCTTTCTCCCTTATTTATTGTTATTATAAAGGTGATGCACAGTACATGTCAGGCCATAAACACATTTTCTTTCATACAGTGTCATCCCTTCCCTTACTTTCTCCCAGGCTCTCCCTCCTGTCTCCACCCACAAGTTGTACAGTTCACTTTCATCAGTGTCCATTGAGCTCCTTTTTCACCCTTTTCCATTGAGTCCTCTGTTCACCCACCCAAAGATATCCTGTATAATTTATCACATCCCTGCTTATTTTGGATCTAACTTCCGCATATGGAAGAAAAGATGTGTCATTGGTCTCTCTGAGATTGGCTTCCCTCACTTAACATGATTTGTTTAAGGCCTGTCCATTTCCCTGCAAAGGATGTTATATTATTGGGAAAGAGCTTCTTGCAGTGGGTCACCCAGGGGAGCGAGGTATGCCCACTGAACCAAGCAGACCTCTGTAACTCTGCAGTAGGCTCTGTGGTTGGCTCAAAGGAAGATTGAGTGGTAAGTGATAAGGTCTTTGAGGAGATGGGTAGTCCATAAGACAGGATGATTTTGGAGGACCAAAAGTCCTTTCTGTTCTCAGTTATGATACACTCAGTAACCAACATCACTAGGCTGCTGTGTCTTGGCACTGTTCTGTACATAGGTGATCTCACAGGATATTGACATTATCAGATAAATAGAATACATTTTTTTTTCTTGGAGACATGGCTCAGATGGTAGATGGCCAGACATGAGCAAGCAAAGCTGAGCATGTGGGAGACCCTGAGTTCTAGCCCCACTCCTAAGCAAATCAATCAATCAATACACAAAGAAAGAAACTGAGGCTTGGGAAGGTTTAAATGCATTGTCTAAGGTTTCAGGGTTAGGGCAGGCAGTGCTTATATTACCTCTTTGTCCAATCTCTTCTAAAAACCTCCAGGTCAATCTTTTTTTTTCAACTGATCTTTATTTATTTTTATTAATAAGGTTTTTTTTTTAATTGTGAAAATACCATACAGAGAGGTTACAATTACATGAGCAAGGTAATCAGTATATTTCTTATCAAGCATTGTTGCCTCCTCCTTTGTTTCCCTTTACCATCCCTCTCCATGCCCCCCCACTCCCCCTCCCTCCCATCCCCCCTGCCAAAGTTGTAAAGTTCATTTTTTGACATAACATCTTGTACATCTCATTGCTGCAATGGGTCCACCTGTATCCCTATTTAAATGATTTGCTTTTTCCCTTCTCCTCCACAAATCATACCAATAACAAATACAGTGAAAACGGGGGTTATACCATGGGGGAGGGACATACAAAGCAAGAAAGAAATATCTTATAAATATGTTAGAAACAATAGCAAGAAAGAAAAAAACATTTGAGTCCTTGTCTGGGGTTCCTTTCACCTAACATCAACTTATCTGACCTTTTCTGCTTGTCTCAGATATATACTAGTTATTGCAAAGAAGGGAAACCATGGGACCTATGTTTCTTTGGGCCTGGCTTACTTCACTTAACATAATTTTTTCCAAGTCTTTCCATTTCCTAACAAATGGGGCAATGTCATTCTTTCTGATGGAGGCATAAAATTCCATTGTGTATATATACCACATTTTCTTTTTGTTTTTTTTAAATTTTATTTTATTTTATTTGAGAACATACTGTACAGAGGGGTTACAATTACATGGGCAGGATAATGCATACATTTCTTACCAAGCATTGCAGCCTCCTCCTTTGTTTACCCTTCACCTCCCTTCCCAGCCTCCCCCCTCCCCCCCACCCAATCATACCCCCCCCCCCCACCGACATTGTAAAGCTGGTTTTGACATGACATTTTGTACTTCTCATTGTTGCAACAAGTCCACCTGAATCCTTAAACGACTTGTTTGTCCCCATCTCCTCCACATGTTATACTGACATCAAATATAGTGAAAGCGGGGGTTACACTGTGGGGGAGGGACATACAAAGCAACAAAGAAATAATCTTATAAATGCATTAGAAACACATGCATGAAAGAAACAAAAACATTAAAATACATATTTGAGGGTTCGTTTTCCTAACATCACATTATCTGACTTTTTCTGCTTGACACATACCTATACTAGATATTGCAAATAAGGGAAACCATGGGACCTATGTTTCTTTGGGCCTGGCTTACTTCACTTAATATAATTTTTTCCAAGCCTTTCCATTTCCTAACAAATGGGGAAATGTCATTCTTTCTGATGGAGGCATAGAATTCCATTGTGTATATATACCACATTTTCTTGATCCATTCATCTACTGAGGGGCATCTGGGTTGGTTCCATATCTTAGCTATGGTGAATAATGCTGCAATAAACATAGTTGTACTGGTAGCTTTAGTATGGTCTTGTTTGTGATCATTGGAGTAAATTTCCAAAAGTGGGATTGCTGTGAGCTCCATGTGGAGTCTTTTGAGGAACCTCATACTACTTTCCAAAGTGGCTGAACAAGTTTACACTCCCACCAACAATGCAGTAGGGTTCCCTTCTGTCCACATCCCCTCCAGCATTTGTTGTTATTAGAGTTCTTGATTTTTGCCATTCTAACTGGGGTGAGGTGGTATCTCAGTATTGTCTTGATTTGCATTTCTTTTATGGCTAGGGAGGTTGAGCATTTCTTCAAGTGTCTATTGGCCATCCTTCTTTCCTCTTCAGAGAAGTTTCTCTTTAAGTCTTTAGCCCACTTATTTATTGGGCAGTTGTTTTCTTTTTAGGATTTGTTGTTGGGGGATTTAATTTTTTGAGTTTCAAGTATATTTTAGATATGAGACACTTGTCCATTGTATGACTAGTGAAGATCTTCTCCCAATCTGTGGGCTTTCTATTGATCTTGCTAGCTATATCCTTTGCCATGCAGAAGCTCTGCAGTTTTATGCAATCCCATTTGTCCAACCTTTCTTTGATTTATTGTGTTTCTGGGTGTCTATTAAGAAAATTTTGGCCTGTGCTGAGACCTAGGGTTTCTCCTATTCCATCCTGTAATGTTTTCAGAGTGTCTGCTTTGACTCTGAGGTCTTTCATCCATTTGGAGTTGATTCTGGTGCAGGGTGATATATAAAGATCTAGCTTTAGTTTTCTACAAGTAGTTAACCAGTTTTGCCAGCACCTTTTACTGAAGAGGCTGTCTTTCTTCCATTCTATTTTTTTTAGCTCCCTTATCAAAGATTAGATGGTATAGGTCTGTAGGTTGCTTTTTGGGTTTTCAATTCTATTCCATTGGTCCTGAGGTCTGTTTTTGTGCCAGTACCAAGCTTTTTTGATTACTATGGCTTTGTAGTAGAGTTTGAAATTTGGTGTTGATATTCCTCCAGCACTGTTCTTTCTGTTAAGGATCATTTTTGCTATTCAGGGTCTTTTATTGTTCCATATGAATTTTTGGATTGCCTCTTCTATTTCCTTGAATAATGAGGTTGGAACATTGAAAGGTATCACATTGAATTTGTAGATAGCCTTCGGAAGTATTACCATTTTCACGACGTTGACTCATCCAATCCAGGAACATGGGAGGCTTTTCCAGGTCAATCTTAACCCTCCTTGTTTCTCTAGGGCCAAGAGGGGTATTATAATTTTTAAGTTTACATCTCAGTTGAATTTGGCAATATTATGGACTCTAACCTTGCATACATGCTAACTTTTGGAAAGAAAGACCATTTAGAAATGACATGAAGTGCTATCTGATATTTGGACAGGAAATCTTCCTTTCATGAAAACGAGTCTATGCAGTAAATGAGTTTATGTATCATGCTAATATTCACAATTACAGAAATATAAGATGAGATTAATAGTGATGTTATTCGAAGTCACCGGATTGCTGTAGGAAAATGCAAGAGTCTAACTTATGGAATCCAAATAGCCCAAGATGTTTTCAAATCATGTCTGAGGCTGCCCTGGCCCTCCCCTGTGTGGCTCAAGTATATGATTGTCTTGTCATAGTGGTAGTGAGTACACCAGGGTATTTTCACAAGCTGTGCAGGCTATTCAATGCACAATGACAGTAACTTTGAATGTGATTGCTTTAAATTGATGACAGACATAAATTCCCATCTCTTTCTACATCCACATATGTCCAGGCAGTCATTTAATAGATTGTAATCAGTTATCTTGGCAGATGTCCAAAAGTGTCTTAACTACAATGTATGTACTCATCCAGTCTTTATCTGGAGTAATGTCACCTGCTGTGACTCACCCTGAAGGTGCTCTAAACCCTGACCCTTCCACTTCAACCCACTGCTAATGACTTAGTTCACTAGTTCAGCTTTTTTTGCTTGGAAGAGACATCTTCTCATTCTTTACTCATCAAAATTTTCATTCTTTACTCACCACACACTAGCCAGTTACTTATAAATACCTGGCGCCTGCCTAAAACCCCAACATCTACCTCTTGCTCAGTATGTACAGTATATGCTTTGTGGCAGGATTTGTAAGTCTTATCTGCAGCCTAACTGCCAACGCCTTCTCTAACCAGTTGTACGCATGTGCACTATCCTTACTACCTGTGAAACTCACGGCCACTTCTACTCTTGCAAACCATTTGTCTTTCACTGCTTTATTCAGATCCAAGTTCTTTCCCCTTGCCCTGATTGTTCCTCTTCTCTTCCTGTGGCATTATTGTTATATCTTCATCATTCTATTCATGTTTGTAACCGAGCTGGTCTATGGATAGGATCTGCTGTCACTGTCTTTGTATTCCTTTTAGAGAACATAATACCAGATACGTCCTGATATCCTTTTTCTTCCAGTATGCAATGTATAGATTAAAAAGCTCTCAATTGAGGGTCTTATAACATGTCAAATGTTGCCCATCCTGGACAGGTAACATGTATTTTCCCCCTCTCTAACATTCTCAACACCCTACGCGGCAGGCCATGGTTGGTTTCCCTTCTGGGTTCCCTGGGGAATGTTCCCTCCTTGGGGATTTCTTAGCTAGTGACTGCAGTATTTCCCTAGCTCCTATCTAAGTCAGTGCTCTTGTTACAATCTCTCCTAAACCTTTACATCTCCCTCTCTGATGCTTCTGAAGCTTTGTGCTTTTCTGATCACAAATATTGATTTCTTTTTGTGTCTTTACCCCACGACACAATAGATGTTAGAAACCTCTGCTATCTCCCTATTTAGAAGCTGAACACATAATAAAAAAAAGTAAATGTCTACTATGATTACTGTGTTATGCACTCTATTGTGAACTTGAGAGAAAGAAAAGTTGAGTTCAAGAATTGTCTTCCTGAAGGTAAGGCATTTCTTTGTGCCAAGCTTATGGGGTTAGCCCTAGCATGTCTACACATTGGTAGGATATGGAGGACATAGCCAGGGGGTCGGACACCATAGTTCAGGCTCCGGAATCCAGAGGACCTTCGTAATCTTGGTTAACTCAATGCCACTGGGCACCTGGCTCCTCTTATGGATGATAGAGATAACCAAACTTCCCTCACTCCAGCTGTTAAAGGGACTAAGTATGCCTGTACAAAATACACTAGCACATGGTTGAAAGCAAGTACTTAGCAAATGTTGGCTCTCTATTGATAGGGGTCATAGCATTTAGAATTAGAAAATTAGCTTTATCTATGCCTAAATGCTTTAATGTTAGCCTTAGGTCAGGGCTTATGAGTGAGCCACGCTTAGATAACTGGGAAGGGGAAATTCCTTTATATTGAATTAAATACATTAAATGGTTAAGTCAATTAACTGCATTTAATATATTACATTCTATATCACATATATACATTATAATTATGTAGGAGTTCCGGGAAGATGGCGGAGGAGAAGATGGAATCTGAACAAGCTCTCGCATAGAAAGCAGTTTTAGAGTTCCAGTGAACAGTCCTAAGCCAGAGAATCACACCAAGTGTGCCATCACAGGACAGAGAGTTAGTCAAGAGAGGCGAAGCCAAGACAAGGAGACACATCTGAGCGCCTGCCAGCAGCCGCCGCGGCGGCGGCAGGGTCGCAGTGGCGACCACAGCCGCGGCCATACCTGAGCGCTCACACAGAGAGTCAGGGACGAAGGAGCCAGACGCAGCGGGCGAGAGGATTCTACTCAACACCAGCAAGAACTGACAAGGAGCGGACAACTTCATCCTGCACTTTGCAGACCAGAGACGACCCAGGATCCAAGACTCAGCGTGAGTAGAAGCCCGACTTCCTCACTCCTTCTCTGGGAGCAGAGGAGGGAAGGCCACCCCTCCCCCCCAGCACCGGTGATCTCCATCTTGGATACCGACAAAGCTCGGAGGAGCTGCTAGCTCCAACTCAGGCCTTGGAATAAAACGAGTCATTTAACAGGTCACAAGAACTTAACGGCGAAGTGACCTGCCAGACTCAGCTCCATCCAGGGAAAAGTCACCCAGCTCAGGCACCAGCCATTGGAGTGGCTTTCCTCACTGGGTATCCAGAGCCAGAGGCTGCCCCTCCCTCTAGCAGCCTCCACAATCAATTGAAAAACAGAAACCCTGAGAATGGCTCCAGGGTGGGCTCTGTGAATTTTTCACAAAATAGCCCCAGGGAAAAGCTACTGTTTGTTGAAAGGCCTCAACTCTACCAGAACCTAGCCTCATCACCCCTCTTTTGTGATTCTCAAAGCAGATCACCCTCCCATTAAACTAACCTGGGAGGGGGATCTCAAAATCTTGGGTAAAGCAGAGCATTTTTCTGCCTGTTCGAACAAACTGACTTAAGAAACCAATCAAGCCACAGGACCTCAAGCTGACCAGAGACTGCAACAAGAGGCTGGTTACAGACAAAAGGGAGATACAGGATTCTTCCCACCCCTCCCAAAAAAATAAAAAAAAAAAAAATCAAAGAACTTTTTTTTCTTCTTTTCTTTTTTCTTTTTTTTTTTTTTTTTTGGTACCTTATATATATAAAAATTTTTTTTCCTTTTCTAAAACTTTTATTAATCTTTAATTTTTGCCTTTTTTGAAAAAATAATTGTTTTCCAGTAACTTTTTTTCCCTCTTATAATTTTTATTTTAGGAATACGTGAATGTACGTTTTCCTTTCTTTTCTTGACTTCTCTCTCTTTTTCTTTCTTTCTTAATTATCTTTTTGTTTTTTGTCTAGCTCTACTGAACTTCTGATCTTTTTTTTTCTCCCTTTCTTATCCTTTTCAACTTTTCCTTTCTTTTGTTCTTCTGTATGTGACTTAACTCTTGTCCTGCACATCCTGATAAACCCATAGTTAACTAGTAGACCCTATCCCCCATTGTGTACACACTTAATCCACAAATTTATTACTCAATCCAAAACCTCTGAGACTTAAATTCCTTAATAGCAGTACTACCTCTTTATACCTATATAATATTTTAAGCATTTTTTAAGTTTTTCACATCTCCTCTAACTCCCTCCTGTTTTCTCATTATATTCACATTCCTCTCTAAATAGATGGTCTTTCAATCTCGATAACTATATTAATTTTTATGTTTCTAATTTTTTTTTCTGGTCTCTTTTCATTTCCCTTTACCTTTCTTCTTTTTCTCTCCCTCTCTACTTGCATCCTACCCAACCTATTTCCTGCATTGAGATTAGGACATAGTTAACTCTCCCTGTGCCTCCCCACACCAATCTATTCCTAATTTTTACCCACATCTCTCCCTAACCCTAAAAATTTCTGGTTTTCCAAATTCTTCTCTGCGGTTCGAAGCCCATTAACATATAGTTGTTTGATGTTGAATAGATGTATCTGTTGAACTAGATTGTATCTGTAGACTATTGACTGTATAAATGCAAACGTTGGTTGATGGTTGCCTTAAGATAGTGTTCTAGCACAAAACTGGTGCTATTTTCATCTCAAATGGGCAGAGTAAGCCGAAAAAACACAAGAAAAATGGCAAATCCGGGTATCTCAATTCCCAATCTTGATAATCAGGGGTCAGATCAGATAATGAACAATCCAGAGGAGAGTTCCCAAATAGCTCTACAAACACTGGTGGCAAATATGATAAATGAGAAGTTTGACAACTTACAAAGGACTCTGTATGAGCGTGGTAGGGAGAGAGAGGAGGCATCCCAAAAGTTTATACAGGAATATCATAAGCGTGAGGAAGCTACTCAAAAAATGATACAGGATTTGCGTGAACAACTTGAGAATACTCAAAGAGAAAGGGAGGAATGGCGTGAGCAGGCTGAGAACACTCAAAGAGAACTGCAGCAATCCCATAAACGGGAGGAAAGAGAACTGCAGGAATCCCACAAACGGGAGGAAGCTAATCAAAGAGTAATTCAGCAATTGAGAGACCAGGTAGAGAACACACAAAGATCAGTAAAGGCATTCATGGAATCCATTAACAAAGAGCTGAAGGAAGTCAGGGAGACCACAAAGGGAATGCTGAATGGAACCCAACAGAAGGAATGGGAGTCCAAAGAAACCATAACCAATCAACTAAGTGATTTGAGAACAAACACTGACCACCAAATTAAGGAAGTAAAGAAATTCATACAAGACCTAAAACAGAGCTTCAACAAAGAACTTGAAGCCATCAAAGCTGACCAATTAGAAGGAAAAGAGATAAAAAACAAAGTAGAGAGTCTTGACAGCAGGTTAGACCATGCAGAAGATCGAATCTCAGGGATTGAAGACAGCCTAGATATTATAGAGAAAGAACATACAACCATCCAAGACAAGTCCAAGAAGTATGATAGATCTATCCAACACCTAGAAGAAACCATCAGAAGGCCTAATCTAAGGATAATGGGTGTAGAGGAGCACCTAGAAACAGAAGTTAATGGTCTAGGAAATTTGTTTAACAGGATCCTAGCAGAGAACTTCCCAAACATACAAAAAGATAGGCCTATTCAGATACAAGAAGCTTTTAGAACCCCAAATAGACCAGACCAGAATAGGACATCCCACCGTCACATTATAATCCATACAGGATCAACTCAGACCAAGGAAAAGATCCTTAAAGCTGTCAAGGAGAAAAGGTTAATCACCTATAAAGGGAAACCAATTAGAATCACCTCAGATTTCTCAGCAGAGACAATCAAAGCAAGAAGAGCCTGGAATGATGTATGCTATGCCCTAAAAACAAACAACTATCAACCAAGAATACTGTACCCAGCTAAACTCTCCTTCATAACTGAAGGCCAAATAAAAACCTTCCATAGCAAAGAAAAATTGAAACAATACATCTCCACCAAACCAGCCCTACAAAACATTCTTAAAGATGTCCTACACATAGAAAACCAACAAGACCGCAACAAAGGCCAAGAAACTGCACCCAAACTGAGAATCCAAGAACCATAGGAAGAACCTAGTTTTCGCAGCCCCCAAGAAGGTGGATAACATGGCAGGAACTCCCAAATACCTCTCAGTCCTATCTCTTAATGTTAACGGACTGAACTCTCCAATTAAGCGACATAGACTGTCTAGTTGGATTAAAAAACAAGACCCTTCTATCTGCTGCCTGCAGGAGTCACATCTTGCCCGTAAAAACAAACACATTTTCAATGTTAAAGGCTGGAACAAAATCTACCAAGCAAACGGCCCCCATAAACAGGCGGGAGTTGCAATCTTAATATCAGATAAAATAGACTTCAAATTAAAATTCGTGAGAAGAGATAAAGAAGGTCGCTACATACTAATTAAAGGATCTCTCCTTCAGGAGGATATTACAATTCTAAATATCTATTCGCCAAACAATGGAGCACCCAAATTTATCAAAGAAACACTACTTTCCCTCAAATCCCATATAGATCCAAAGACATTAATTGTTGGGGATTTTAACACACCACTCTCCCCACTAGATAGATCAACTCCGCAAAAACTCAACAGAGAAACCGTAGATCTAAACAGCTGCATAGATCAACTAGACTTAACAGACATCTACCGAACATTTCACCCAGCAGCATCAGAATACACGTTTTTCTCAGCAGTACATGGAACGTTTTCTAAAATAGACCACATTTTAGGCCACAAAGCAAACTTGTCTAAATTCAGAAACATTGAAGTTATACCTTGCATTCTCTCTGACCACAAGGGAATAAAATTAGAACTCAACACCAAAAGCCACCAAAGAAAGTCCAGTATCACATGGAGGCTGAACAACACACTACTGAATCAAGAGTGGGTCATGGAAGAGATTAGAAAGGAAATTCAAATGTTCATGCTATTCAACAAAAATGAACACACAAATTACCAGCTCCTCTGGGACACAGCAAAGGCAGTACTCAGAGGCAAGTTTATAGCTCTGAGCTCCTACATCAACAAATTGGAGAAATCTGAAACTAGCAATTTAATGACACATCTAAACCTCCTTGAAAAAGAGCAGCAAGATAAACCCCAATTCAGTAGACAGAAAGAAATAATCAAAATTAAATCAGAATTAAATGAATTAGAATCCAAAAAAACTATAGAAAGAATCAACAAAACAAAGAGTTGGTTCTTCGAAAAACTTAACAAAATTGACAGACCCTGAGCAAATCTTATCAGAAAAAGAAGAGAACACACCCAAATTAATAAACTCAGAGATGAGAATGGAAACATCACCACGGAAACAACCAAGATTCAGAACATTATAAGGGAATACTTCTCAAAACTTTATGCTAATAAGTTTGAGAACTTGACAGAAATGGACCTTTTCCTAGCAAATATTGACATGCCAAAACTAAACCAAGATGAGTTAAACCAGCTTAACAGGCCCATATCAAGCATTGAAATAGAAACAGCAATAAGAGACCTCCCAGCTAAGAAAAGTCCAGGACCAGATGGTTTTACAGTGGAATTTTACAAGGCCTTCAAAGCAGAGCTCACACCAATACTCCTCCAACTCTTCAATGAAATTGAAAGAGAAAGCTCACTACCGAACACATTCTATGAAGCCATCATAACCCTCATCCCAAAACCAGGCAGGGACTCATCAAAGAAAGAGAACTATAGACCCATTTCTTTGATGAACATTGATGCAAAACTTCTCAACAAAATTTTGGCCAATCGACTTCAACAATTCATCCAAAAAATCATACACCACGATCAAACAGGATTCATTTCAGGGATGCAAAGCTGGTTCAATATACGCAAATCAATTAATATTATTCATCACATCAACAGGAGCAAGAATAAGAACCACATGGTTATCTCAATAGATGCAGAAAAAGCATTCGACAAGATCCAACACCCCTTTATGATGAAGGTTTTGGAAAAATTAGGAATCCATGGAACATTCCTCAATACGATAAAGGCTGTATATGACAAACCTACAGCCAGCATTATACTCAATGGTGAAAAACTAAAGCCATTTCCTCTTAACTCAGGAACAAGACAAGGATGCCCACTCTCTCCACTTCTCTTCAATCTAGTATTAGAATGCCTAGCTACAGCAATAAGACAAGATGCAGACATAAAGGGGATCCAAATAGGGAAAGAAGAAATAAAACTCTCCCTCTTTGCAGATGACATGATCTTGTATTTAAAGAATCCCATAGACTCCACTCCCAAATTACTCAAGCTGATTCAAAACTTTGGCAAAGTAGCAGGTTATAAAATTAACCCCCAAAAATCAATGGCTTTTCTGTATGCCAACAATGAGAAAAGTGTGGCTGAAATTAGGAAAGCAACTCCATTTGTAATAGCCCCACAAAAAATAAAATACCTAGGAATTAACTTAACTAAAGAAGTGAAGGACCTCTATGATGAAAACTTTAAAATCTTGAAAAAGGAAATCAACACAGAACTTAAAAAATGGCGAAACCTCCCATGCTCCTGGATTGGAAAGATTAACATCGCGAAAATGGCAATACTTCCCAAGGCTATCTACAAATTCAACGCAATACCTATCAAAATTCCACCCTCATTCTTCAAGGAAATAGAAGAGGCAATCCAAAAATTCATATGGAACAATAAAAGACCCCGAATAGCAAAAACGCTCCTCAACAGAAAGAACACTGCTGGAGGAATATCAATACCAAACTTCAAACTCTACTATAAAGCCATAGTAATCAAAACAGCTTGGTATTGGCATAAGAACAGACCTCAGGACCAATGGAATAGAATTGAAAACCCAGAAATGAACCCACAGACCTATAGCCATCTAATCTTCGATAAGGGAGCTAAAACAATAGAATGGAAGAAAGACAACCTCTTCAGTAAATGTTGCTGGCAAAATTGGTTAACTACATGTAGAAAACTTAAGCTAGATCCTTATATATCACCCTGCACCAGAATCAACTCCAAATGGATCAAAGACCTTGAAGTCAAAGCAGACACTCTGAAAACATTACAGGATGGAATAGGAGAAACCCTGGGTCTCCTTGGCTCAGGCCGAAATTTCCTGAATAGAGACCCGGAAACACAACAAATCAAAGAAAGGTTGGACAAATGGGATTGCATAAAGTTGCAGAGCTTCTGCAGGGCAAATGACATAGCTAGCAAGATCAATAGAAAGCCCACGGACTGGGAGAAGATCTTTACTAGCCATACAACGGACAAGGGTCTCATATCTAAAATATACTTGGAACTCAAAAAATTAAACCCCCCAACAACAAATCCTCAAAGAAACAACTGCCCAATAAATAAGTGGGCGAAAGACTTAAAGAGAAACTTCTCTGAAGAAGAAAGAAGGATGGCCAATAGACACATGAAGAAATGTTCAACATCCCTAGCCATAAAAGAAATGCAAATCAAAACAACATTGAGATATCACCTCACTCCAGTTAGAACGGCAAAAATCAAGAACTCTAACAACAACAGATGCTGGAGGGGATGTGGACAGAAAGGAACCTTACTTCATTATTGGTAGGAATGTAAACTTGTTCAACCACTTTGGAAAGCAGTATGGAGGTTCCTCAAAAGACTCCACATAGAGCTCCCCTATGACCCAGCAATCCCACCTTTGGGCATTTACCCTAATGTTTACAAACAAGACCACACTAAAGCTACCAGCACAACTATGTTTATTGCAGCATTATTTACCATAGCTAAGATATGGAACCAACCCAGATGTCCCTCAGTAGATGAATGGATCAAGAAAATGTGGTATATATACACAATGGAATTCTATGCCTCCATCAGAAAGAATGACATTGCCCCATTTGTTAGGAAATGGAAAGGCTTGGAAAAAATTATATTAAGTGAAGTAAGCCAGGCCCAAAGAAACGTAGGTCCCATGGTTTCCCTTATTTGCAATATCTAGTATATGTATGAGTCAAGCGGAAAAGGTCAGATAATGTGATGTCAGGAAAATGAACCCTTAGATGTGTATTTTAATGTTTTTTTCTTTCATGCATGTGTTTCTAACACATTTATAAGATTATCTCTTTGTTGCTTTGTATGTCCCTCCCCCACAGTATAACCCTTGCTTTCACTATATTTGATGTCAGTATAACTTGTGGAGGAGATGGGGAAAAACCAGTTGTTTAAGGATACAGGTGGACCTGTTGCAACAATGAGAAGTACAAGTTGTCATGTCCAAAACGAACTTTACAACGTTGGTGCGGGGGGGGGGGGGGCTGGGGGGGGCAGGAAGGAGAAGGATTGGGATTAGGGGGGGAAGGGGGAGGCTGGGAAGGGATGTGAAGGGTAAACAAAGGAGGAGGCTGCAATGCTTGGTAAGAAATGTACACATTATCCTGCCCATGTAACTGTAACTCCTCTGTACAGTATGTTCACAAATAAAATTAAATTAAATTTAAAAAAAAATAATTATGTAATAAGTATAACTATATCATATAAGTTATAAATATTACATATCACATGTAATTATATAGTATGCGTTTGTTTAAAATAACAAATATGAGTATAATTATATAAAGTACATTTGTGTAATATAATATGTATAAGTAATATTAACCATATTTCATAATACATGTTATATAATTATTTCTATAAACAAATTATATATAATTAAAATATTTTTATCTATAGAGTATGTTTTAGCATGTACATGCAATGCAAATAATGCCACGTTAATATAAATGTATAGCATAATATAAAATACTCTAATTACATGGATAACCTAATGTGTAATAAATCATGATTTGTGCTGCATTATTAATATGTATTAAATATAAAATATAATCCAGGAAGAGTGGTGCAGGCTTATAATTTCAGTTACTTGAGAGATGGCAATTGGGAGGATGGCTAACCACAGCACACAGTTATCAAGGACCCATCTTAGCACCAAAGGCTTAGCCTGGTTGTTGAAGTGTTTAATCCCAGCTAGCAAGAAGTGTATATATAGGAGGACCTTGGTCCAAGGTAAGCACTGAGCAAAAGTATAATACACTTTTCAAAAAGTAGCTAAAAGCAAAAAAGGGATGCAAGTATGGCTCAAGCTGTAGAGCAGATTCAAATCCCATGACCACCAAAAAGCATGGCATAATACCTAATATAAAGAATACATTATATTTAGTAATATTACCCATAATGCAACATAAATAAGTCATATACATATGTATTATGTCATATATTGTTTACATGGTTATATATAATAATATAAATTACTACTGTATATAAATTTCACTAGATACAGACATCATATTTATCCCAGTAAACTTTAATAAGTAATTGTTAGTGTCTCCCTCTGTTTTTAAAAGAAATTTCATTGTGAAAATACCATACAGAGGGGTTACATTACATGGACAAGGTAATGAGTACATTTCTTATCAAGCATTGTTGCCTTCTCCTTTGTTTCCCTTTCCCATCCCTTCCCATCTCCCCCCCCATTCCCCCTCCCCTCCCTCGCCAAAGTTGTAAAGTTCGTTTTTTGACACAACATCTTGTACATCTCATTGTTGCAATGGGTCCACCTGTATCCCTATTTAAACAATTTGTTGTTTTTTCTTCCCTTCCCCTCCACAAAGTACACCAACATCAAATACAGCGAAAGTAGGGGCTATACCATGGGGGAGGGACATACAAAGCAACATAGAAATCATCTTATAAATATGTTAGAAACAATTGCATGAAAGAAAAAAATAGTACATGTCTGAGACAAGCAGAAACAGTCAGATAAGTTGATGTTAGGTGAAATGAACCCCAAGATAAGGATTCAAATGTTTTTTCTTTCTTGCTATTGTTTCTAACATATTAATAAGATAATTTCTTTGTTGCTTTTATGTCCCTCCCCCACAGTATAACCCCTACTTTCACTATATTTGATGGTGGTATAATTTGTGGAGGGGAAGGGCAAAAAACAAATTGTATAACTAGGGATACAAGTGGACCCATTGCAACAATGAGATGTACAAGTCGTTATGTCGAAAAACGAATGTTACAACTTTGGTGGGGGAGGATCGGGTGGGGGGAAGTGGGGGGAGTATGGGAAGGGATGGGAAGGGGAAACAAAGAGGAGGCAACAATGCTTGATAAGAAATGTACTCGTTATCTTGCCCATGTAATTGTAACTCCTCTGTATGGTATTCTCACAATTAAAAAAAAAAAATAAAGGGAAACCATGGGACCTATGTTTCTTTGGGCCTGGCTTACTTCACTTAATATAACTTTTTCCAAGTCTTTCCATTTCCTAACAAATGGGGCAATGTTATTCTTTCTGATGGAGGCATAGAATTCCATTTTGTATATATACCACATTTCCTTGATCCATTCATCTGCTGAGGGGCATCTGGGTTTTTTCTATATCTTAGCTATGTAAATAATGTTGCAATAAGCATAGTTGTACTGGTAGCTTTAGTATGGTCTTGTTTGTGGTCATTTGGGTAAATTCCCAAAAGTGGGATTGCTGGGTCATAGGGGAGCTCTATGTGGAGTCTTTTTAGGAACCTCCATATTCCCTCTTAAAGTTAGCTTTGATGTTTTTGAGCCAGCTCTGGGAAAGTAAACACACCTCTGTATGAAGAAATCATGGAGGGCTTCTGTTACCTGTGTGAGTTTAGAGGGTCTATTTCTAGAAGGAACAGGGTACAGGGCCTCTACCTCCTTCCTGCCTTGGCAGCAGCTCAGGGCTCATCCTGGAGGGCACAGGTTGACAAAAGGAGGAATGCAGATGTGACTGCTGGTGCTCTGCACTTAGCCTGGCACAGGGAGGCCAGTCCTGTAGAAGCCTTAGCAAGGTAGTCAGTAATCTGAATCCACAATTAAGGGCTTTGTTTTGCTATCTAATTGGACCCCAATAAGGCATCCAAGGTGCGAGGTGTGAGTGAGGGTGTGTAAGACAGCTCACTGGCTCTTGGACTCTAGTTGCCTGAGTGTGGTGGACCCCTCGACTTCTCCATTGGCTTCTCCCATGAAATGAGAGCCAGGATGCGTATAGTACTGACATCTGGAAGCAAGACCAAAAAGAAGTGCTTGGCATGTGGTAGTTCCAACTTCACCTGCTGTGTCAGCTCTGCCTTTGCTCCCTCACCAAGAGTCCTCATGTCAGCAAGACCTGAGGGGAGATGGATCATCAATGGCAGAGAACCAGGCCTGTATAGGAAACCGGAAGCCATATGGTTTAAAAGTCTCCATGGCAAATTTGAAATGCAGTCAAGAGGTGGAATCCCTGCCACACCCCAACATTCATCCTGTACTTAGTTCTGAGTCTTCCCAGGCCCTCAGACCAGAGTGCTGCATCCAACTCAGAGTCCCCAGGACTACATACCCAAGAGATAGTGGCTGTGATCTGCTCCATAGAACATTCTGAGAACAATCCTCCACCATTACATTCCTGTGCTGCTTCTGTTCACTCAGAATTCCACGCTGAGTATTTAAGATTACCTAGTACAGGTTAACAACAAACACCTCATCCTTTGATCTAGATCCTGATAGGCTAAAGTTTGAAGAGCATTTCTTCTCACCTATTTCCGTGGTATTAAAAGGTCACATGTTTGAGCCATTAAGTTTCTGCTTTCTTGGACTGTGAAATGGGCCTAGGAATGGCAGCCTCTCAGGGATGTAGAGATTAGATTAGGGATAATGGTTTCAAAGTGCCTTAAATAGCTATTATTACTGTTTTCACTTTAATGTTATTATGCTCAGGGAATAACAAAATATTAAGAGACCTCACGAAGGCTAATAGAAATATGAAATGCTTTTCATTACAGTTTTAAACACTCAAGGCTAATTTGCAAAAAATAATACAGTAAATGCTTTTAAGGTTTTATTCTTGTGGGGTTACCTTTTTGCATTTTTAATAGGAGAGTTTATTTCCTGAACCAGAGTCAAGAACACTTGGGGAATTGTGGTTGGGGTATTCAGGCTAGACTCTCGCATATGGTATTTTGCAGTGTACAGGAATAGCAGTGGATAAAGTATTAAAAGAGGGAGAGGCAGATCTCCTTTTCCTCCTTAGCTAGGAAAACTCTGAATCATTTAGCCTGTCCAGGGTATTCTTGTGTTTTCTGTGTCTGGGATGGTATGTTTATTTGTGTTTGTTACTTTCGGAATGAAGGAAGAGGATTGTGAATTCTCAGGTCTCTTCTGGTCTCTAGCCCTTGTATAGAACAGCATTACAAAAGTCCATCTTGTAAGTGGGCCAATTCCTACTTGTGGGTGTCATTTGACAACACTACCACAAGCAACACCGGACACAGTTTAAGTTTACTTCTGGGAGCCTAGAATTCAGGCCTGCTTATGTTGCTGTTGTTGCTGTTCTTTTCCATCCTCAACACAGGCATAAGAAATGTTCCTTATTAACAAATCTAACATTAAGAATACGCATGCTGGGTGCCAGTGGCTCACCCCTATAATCCTAGCTACTTAGTAGGCTGAGATCTGAAGATTGCAGTTCAAAGACAACCTGGGCAGGAACGTCCATGAGACTCTTATCTCCAATTAACCACCAGAAATCCAGAAGTGGCACTGTGGCTCAAGTGGTAGAGCATTAGCCTTGAACTGAAGAGCTGAGGGACGGTGCCTAGGCCCAGAGATCAAGCCCCATGACCAACAAAAAAGAAGAAGAAGAAACAAAGAATGGGCATATACATTGAGAGAACAGAAAGGAGAAATCAGACAGACATATATGCATACATTTGTAATCCATTCAATTTTCAGTAAGATATACAAACTACCCAATAAGTAAAGAAGAATTTTTCCAAAATACCACGCTGAAATAACTTGATCGCCATGTGAGACACAATGAAAATAGGTTGGGCACCAGTGGCTCACTTTTGTAATGCTAGCTACTCAGGAAGCTGAAATCTGGAGGATAGTAATCCAAGGCCTGTAAGAATCTGGCTGAATTCAGGTTCCCTTTATATCCTGGTGTAATATGGGCACATTTTATGCTAGAGAGGACTAGACTTGCTCTGTTCTGATTTTATTTTCTTCTTTGGGCCATATTTTGTTGAGATGAACGATGGAGAAGGAGGGAAGTGATCGTGAATTACAGACTTGGGGCTGGGTGACATCACAAGCCATTCTTATTGCACTGAGTTCATTTTTAATGGCTGTGTCCACTGTGGTTGGTACAGCAGTTATTTATAGACCTAGACACACATTTCCTATTTTTAATTTGCACAATTTAGGCAACTTCTCCTGATCAGAGGAAGCACATGCAGTGAGTGAAGCTTGATCCTCAGCTCTGCTCTTTCTAGGGCATGCTGACGCCTGCTCCTTTTGTTCTGTCTTCCCCTGACTCTCTCTGGCTGCCCCTGAGAGATTGGACCACACACATACTTAGATCACAGGGTTTAATTTACATCATAGAACTTTCAAGTCAAAAATAGACCTTAGGGATCACCCAGCTCTACCTCCTCCTTTTGCAGATAAGGAAGCTCTTTGGTTCTAGCCCCAATTCTGTCAAGTATTTGTGGTGAGATGTCAGCTGGGACCCATGACCTCTGTGAACCCAAGCCTTTTTCTCACATCAGGGACTCTCAGTGTTCAGGTCTCCCAGATTGTTTCAGACCTCCCTTTGTCTCCCCTTCTTCCCTTTAAGACTGTCAGAGCCACCTCACATTAACACAATCTGAGCTCACTCTTTCCCTTATGCATACTTTGACCTTGTACTCAAGTTCTACCTACTTCAACCTCTTGTTTCTCAAACTGCAAAGCAGGCTGCAGATCTTAAGTCAGACGCTGATGGTGACGAACGAAGAGGAAATGATTGTAAATAGGTCTTCCCATAGTGGCTAGCATACAGAAGATTCCAGAATTATGGACTCTCTGCTACTTCAGTTTTATTTTTATTGCAAGCAGCTCTCATTTATTAAGAATTTTATAAGTGTCAAGAAATGCCACAAAGGAGTTTGCCATGCATTGGTTCCTTCCCCCACAAGGAATTCTGAAGCAATGTGAACATTGTGTGTGTGTGTGTGTGTGTATGTGTGTGTGTGTGTGTGTGTGTGTGTGTGTGGTACCCATTCTGGAGTGTGAACACAGGGCCTCATGCTTTTCCTTAGCTTTCCACAACTTGAGCTACACTTCTGCTTCTGTTTTTTCTTGTTGTTACTGTGTTATTGTTGTTTTCTTTTTTCTTCTTTTTTTTCTGGTTAATTGTAGATAAGTCTCATGAAATTTCCTTCCTGGGTTGGCTTAGAACTGTGAGGTATGAGCTAGGATTACAGGTATGAGCCACTTGTGCTCAGCTAGTACTTTGTGTTTTAAGGGTGAAGACACAGGTGCAGTGAGGGGTTAGCTAAGTTCCCTAATGTCACACAGCCTGGCAGAAGTGGAGCTGAAATTTATGCACAGATTTGACTGTCTACAAAGCCACTGCCAGGACTACAACTGGAAGGGACAAAAGTCTGTCTCCTAAGGCCAAGCTCTCCAGCCCAGCTGGAATGGCCTCTAGTAGAGGACACAGTTATAGATAGTAGGGGCTTCTTAAGGATTTGGAGAAGTTCCTTTCACCTAATGACTGGAAAAGCAGGCAATGCCCACAGTACCTGCCTCCCTGAATAGATGGCAGAACCAAAGGCTGTAACACAGGGATGTCCCAGCACCTTCTTATTCTCTGCCTGTAGGTCCCATACACCAGATTCTGCTCCCCTCCATCACAGACCATCAATGTAAACAGGAAGGTGAAGGGCTATGCTTAGTCAGCTTTCCATTACTGTTAACAAAATAGCAGAGATAGTCAGCTTACAAAGAGGGAGAGTTTGTTTTGGCCCTGATGCTTTTGCACTTGTGGTGAGGCAGTATATCACGGTAGAAGCAGATGAAAGTAAGGGCCTGGTAACCTCAGGGCACCCAACGTGAAAAGTGAACAGGTGGGTCTTTGTCCCAATATTTCCCTCAAAGGCATATCCATACTGAGCTAAGACTAAATACTAGGGCTTGTTGTTTTTGTTTTTGTTTTGTTTGTGGGGGGTGGTGGTGGGGGTGCTAATATTCTGGGATTTGAACTTAAGACTCTACTTGGGCTGAGATTTTTGTTCACATCTAGTGCTCTACCACTTGAGTCACACTTCTGGTCCAGCTCTTTATAGGGCAATTGAACATAAGAATTTCACTGATTTTTCTGCCTAGGCTAGTTTTGAATTGAGATCCTCAGATTTCAGTCTCTTGAGTTTTTAGGTTTATCATTATGAGCCATTAGTGCTTGGCTAGGCCATACGTCTTCATACTTCTTCTTCATACTTCCTAACTGTTCCAGGAATTGGAAACGAAGAAAGCCCTCAGCTCATGGTCCTTGGGAAATACTACCTCCTATAGCAAGGGACGCTTTTGCTCCAGTATCCACCAGCTTTTACACTCTAGGTTTTGGCAAGAGTCTCTGATGTGAGAGCAGCATGCACCCTCAGCCCTGTTACATGTTAAGCCTTTTGGGGCTGTAGTGGTGGTTATAGCTGGGCTAAGCATTAGGCTGTAAGGGTCCACTCCCAGAATTCCATGAGTCTTATACATACTCCACAACTCCTGACTTTCCTTTTTACTGTCTGCTTTCTGATATTTTTGGTGTCCCTCCAGTCTCCCTTATCTCAGATCTTTGGGGAAAGAGACCTTCTTTCATGCCCCTCCTTCTATTTGTGTGAGAATCCCCAATCTAGTCCCCAGCCACTCCTCCTTCTTTGAAAGTCACTTCTGTAGAGAGCAGACTTGCTTGTTTCTCGGAGCCTCTCTGCCTTACTCCAATCGGACATCTGGTGACTTAGGAGTCCTAACCACTTTCAATCTGCTTTTCACCATCTACAGTCTACCTCAGAGCTTTCCAAGGCTGAGTGGGTTGTAGGTCTTTGCTAAGCTCTGCTCACCTGAATGGCAATGTGTGGGTCTAGGTGGTATCTCATCTGTGCTTGTTATAAAGCAGCCTGATGCTCAGGCTGTCTTACTCAGTAATTCCTCTGTTTCCTTCTGGACACTTGTCTTCTCTTCCCGTCCTGTCCCTCCTCCTCCTTTCTTCTCCTCTTACCTCCTCTCCTCTCTCCTCTGCTCTGGTCTCTTTCCTCCCTCTCTCTTTCCCTACTCTTTTTTTTTTTTTTTTTTTTGAGTCCGGTCATGGGGCCTGAACTCTGGGCCTGGGCGCTGTCCCTCAGCTCTTCAGCTCAAGGCTAGTGCTCTACCACTTGAGCCACAGCGCCACTTCCAGCTTTTTTCTTTTCGCTTATGTGGTGCTGAGGAATAGAACCCAGGGCCTCGAGCATGCAAGGCAAACACTCTTACCACTGAGCCACCTTCCCAGCCCCTCTTTCCCTACTCTTTCTCCTTCCTCTTCTTTGTTCTCTCCTTTCCTTTCTTTTCCTTCTTTTATCCTCCCATCCTCTCTTCTCTCTTCTCTTACCTTCCATTCTCCTCTCCTGTTTTCTGCTCTCCCCTCCCTTCCCTTCCCCCTTCCTCTTCTCCAACTTGCTCCTTCCCAGCTCTCTCTTCTTCTGTGTTGCCAAGATCATTATATCTTATTCTCTCACATAAGTCATGTTATTTTGAGCGAAGGTCTGATGTGGGGTTGAGTAAAGAGAATTCTTGGAGTGCACAAAGGAAACTCCTCATCTGGGGAAGAGTTGGGACTGAGAGATTCTTTAGGAAATTCGTCCTGTCCATCTTCTTGTCCAAGCATCTCTACATTACTGTGGGAAGAGAGGACAGGCCTAGAGTTCAGTCTTGGTCTTCCCTTAGATCACACAACAAAATGAGTGGCATTTTGAGGTTGGAGGATGATGAGCCAGTCTAAAATTTATCTTGTTATTAATACATGAGATGACAAAATAAATACACTTGAAAGATGATAAAATGGCACCATCTTACCATACAGGATTAGTGTGTCTACTAAAGAAAATAAAGCTACATGTTGAGTTCTAAAATTTCGTTGGTTTGAATTCAATGAGTTTTGACCATGAATTTGCAGGTTGGGGATTTGGTTTGGTAGCCAGAGTGTTATGATTCATATTGTATAGAAGATGGAATATATAAGCCTTCTATGGGTGAAGTTTAACCCTGTGTACCCTCCACCATCTTCCTTCATTTTTTATTACAGAAGACAGAAGATAGACAGAAGACAGCATCTCTAATGGGAATTAACATGCTTGAATATTGACAAGTGAAGGAAATTGGCCATTTGCTCCTAAGTATGTAATAATAGACAATTTTTACATGTGTCTTTCTCTAATCTTTAAAATCTCTCTCAATCTCACCAAACCTTGGAAATTCTGGAAATAAAAACTGCATCTCCATTTTCTTACACTGGGAAAAGGTGTGTGGGGAAGAGATCTGTGATTGAACATCACTGATAAAAACATGATAACTGAGTCTCATTACAGCCAAAGACAAGTCTCATATTTTAGCATTTTTATTAAAGCTTTTTAAATTACTGAGTGGTATATTCAATACCAGCCTAAGTGATTTATATTAGTCTATCCCTAGATACTCCATCTAATAAATAACTTGGCAATCTCCTAGCCCATAAATATCCCTGGCCCCAGCAAAAAGCAATTAAAGCATGAGAGAGAGTGAGAGAGAGAGAAAGAGAGAGAGAGAGAGAGAGAGAAAGAGAGAGAGAGAGAGAGAAGGGGAAGGGAAGGGGGAGGGGGAGGAGAGAGAGGAATGGGGAGCAATGTCATCTATGCTGCCAAGGGAGTATATCACACACTTTACTGAAGAAGGGTTGGGTCCTTACTCATGTCCACCCATCAGGAGTTGATGCTTCCATTTTCTCAAAAGCATGACACATACGAATCTGGCTTGAAATGTTTAACATGACACAGGGATTTTAACATGCAAAATATTATTCCCAACAATGGTTCTGTAATATTTTAGCCAGCTTACACCTATTATGCAAAGCCCTTTTAAAAATCACTGGTGCCAAAACATCTAAAACATATCAAATATGAAGCAGATGGCTATGGCTACAAGTTGATTAAAGGCTACATTGCTAGCCCAGAAAAGAGCCAGTTTAGTAAGATCTAACCAGCCTGCCAGGTAAAGAGATACTCATACCTATGAGAGGACTTCAGCTTTGGTTCCTTGGATTGTAAAAGGTAGCCCATGTCCCAGATAAATGGTCTAAACTTCTGAATGCATACAGGTGTATGCATTCAGTTCCCACTTCTGTACATTAGTGTGTCCCACAGGGCACTCACTGGGCCAGCACCCAGGCAAAAGAGAAGAAAGACACATGCACATGGCTGGATGTACTTGGGAACACAGATGGAAATGTTAATATTGATTTAAATGGAAAAGGATCACCCAGTCTAGATTGTACAGGGTTTCCCCAAATGACAACTGCAATTAGGCCTTGGTATATATGCTCATCATGAATGCTAGCATCTTGTAGTGGCTAAATCATCTTAATTTGATTCATCTTCTAATAGCATTTTTTCAATTGTTTCATTAAACATTATCTATTTCTCTGTACTTCACTTCCCAGATAATTGTCACATAAATATTGTTGGGAAAAGAGAACAGTTGCCTTTAATTATTTCACAGGGGCCTAATAACCCACTGTGTACAAGTCCTGTAGCTCCAGGGGACATTAAAGAGGTGTACAGATGTCAGGCAGCTGTAAGGTCACTAAGCTTGAACTTTCTATAAGGTCAAAGTGGGGAGGATCAAAGAGAACACATTTTTGCTTCATCTGTTATGAGGCAGGGAGGACAAAACCTGAGTCTCACCTCTATAGCTGGAGTTACAGAGCTGGCTCATATGGTGCTGGGTTTGGTGGAGAAATAGTTGATTTATTTTTGCATAGACATAAAAATATTCTTCCTTTTTCCTATAAATAAGAGATTTACTCCAAGCAGGTGCTCATTACTTCCCAGGATGCTTCAAGATCTTGCCAGCTGCAAAGTATCTTATTTTGAAATTATTTAATTTTTTGAAACACTAACACGGTTACTATAGGATTACATCCACTTGAACAAAATGTATGTAGAAAAATTTTACTCCTATTTATACCACCTTCATTTCTCTTTTAAACCAGTTTCTATACCTTATTCATATTTTGATTATCATCAGTGTTTATATATGTACAATAAGCATAAGTATATTTTAATTCCCCCTAACTAGAGATAGAAAAGAGTATATAGACTGTTGTTTGCATATGTATAGAAATATAAATGCTCTTTGCGGAGTATCACTTCTGTAAATGTACAATAGGATAGTTTATCTAACAGGTACCCATCCATGACAATGTGAGTAAACTTCCTTTTCAATTCTTTGGTGTTACAGTGCTACACAAAGTATGTGAAATTATATGTCCGAGAGTGTCTGAGTGGTTCAAAGTGTTAATGCACATATAATTTTCTGACTTTGAGGTATTCATTTTCATCTTCTTTTTGTATTTGTTTTATTTTTGTCTTTAAGTAGTTGAACAAAGCAGCTGCCATTCAACAAACCAGCATAGGATACAATGAATCTTGATCAATGTGGCCCCTTTCACCATTCCCCCATCCCTCCAAGTCCATTCCTTCCCTCAATTTTCTTTGTTTTGTAGAATTGTATTCCCCTTTCTACTCTTCATTCAGCTACCCTCCTCCCCTTGATTCCAAATCTACTAACAATCTGAGAACACCTGTTTCCTGTTTCCCCACAAGTCTTGTCAGAAGCTTGTATTCATAAACTTTGTACATTTTTTTTTACCAAGTTGATAAATGAAAAATGATATTTCATACTGCTTTTGATGACATCACTGCCCAGGTGTGCAGATCATCTGTTCTGTTTCCCATGAACTCTCTGTTCCTCTTCCTTAGCTTGTGGGTATCTTAGTGTCCTTTTAAATAAATAATCTTTCTTCATCCATCAATTAGGGTTAATTTGCTGTGTTGTTTAGAGCTCTGCCTCTGGAGATAGAGGGCTGTGCTGCTTCCTGGCTGGGCTACTTCCTATCTAGTGATTTGGGAGAAGTTTTAAAATCTATTCATGTCTCAATTTTTTATCTACAAAAAATAAGCACAGAGTAAGCATCTTGAAAGAAGTGCGATGAAGAGGAAGGATTGAATCTGTGCATATAAAATAGTGAGAACGAGGGGAGCCATACCATGAGAGATTCCTGGTCTCACATCCTCAATGCAAAAGCTCTCTGTGCTCTTTGCTGTCCCACAGGCTGGATGCCATGTTGGTCTCTGTGCCTATCCAGAAAAGGAAAAGCTCTGGCTCTCCACCTTCCACTACCCAAGACATGTGAAACAGAATGTGGGAGGGAGTCAGAGTGGTTTGGAGTGTTAATGCTAAAAGATTCCAGTTCGTGAATATAGTCTCTGTAAACCCACACAGCTGTAAACTGGCACTTCCCAGAAACCTGGGTGCAAACACAAAGGCCACTCTCAATATATGTCACTGACGAAAATAAAGAAGGCTGACAAGACTCAGATACACCGCAGGGGAGAAAACAAGCTTGCATATAGTCAGCGCAAATAGCAGGCCTCACTTTATGTGAACTAATATTGATGAAATGCTTTCTTCCCTCTTTGAAGAGTGCAGGAGAAAAAAATACTGAACTCTAATTGGGAGAAATGTGATAATTAAAGGCAGAAAAGGGTGGGTGAACTGACAGAGGGGGCCTTGGCATACATTGATTGCTTCCCTAAATGTTCAACTCTCTGCCAGCCAAAACCAAGAGGTGAAGTGAATTCAGAGAAAATGTCCTGTGGGCATCTATGGGAAAGGGAGAAGCAGGACTCCAATGCTCAAAGAGAGAGGTTAGGGCAGGAAGGAGAAAAGATGGCTGTGACCAGAGAATTATGGAAAGGAAAGAAGAATCTGGTGAAGTGAACTGCTAACATCCCAAACTCAGCAAGAGACCATAAACCTCCATTTAAGTGCAAAGGCCAGGTCTTCACCATATTTATTCTCTAGAAAAATAGCTTATCAGCTGTCCATGTGATTGGAAGACTTTTTGATTTTTGTGTTTTTCTTGTAAGCTCTCCAAACTAGTTTTCTCCCCTTTTTTTTGGCATGAATTATCTCAAATAATGGATTTCAGTGTGACATCTTTATATATATATGAAATGTACTTTTGTCCCTGTGCCAATACTTGGGCTTGAATGCATGGCCAAGGCACCCTTACCTTTTGGGTGCAAAGCTGGCTCCCTGCCACTTGAGCTGCACCTGTACTTAACGGTTTTTTGGTGCTTAATTAGAGATGAGAATGTTCACAGACTTACCTGGATGCTTAGATCTCAGCCTTTCGAGTATCCAGAATTACAGGTGTAAGCTACATATGTAGTATGCTTTGATCATATTCCCTTCCATATTACCCTGTCTCGAACATTCCATACCCCATCCCCTTCCTGTTCCTTGGTATTATCTTCTAACTTTTGAGGCGTCTAAGTTAAAATCTGGGTGAAAGAAATGGTTGAACTCTATGATTCCTGAGGTGACACCATGTTTATTGTGACAATAGAGGGACTCTACTCCTGTGGAAGGGGTCAGGGAGATGGGCAAGAACTGTGACCGAGAGATGGGCAGGTGATGCATGATGATAATCCAAGCTATTGAGGAGGTGGGGATTGGGGATATAGGGTTTGATGTCATCCTGAAGACATGGCTCAACTGGTAAAGCACCTGCTCACCCAGCACAAAGCTCTGAGTTCAGCCATAAAGAACTATGAAATTATATTCTCTGCAGGGAAATGGATGGATGTGGAGGTTATTATATTGAGTGATGTTAGCCAGGTTCAGCATAAAGGTCATCAGTTCTCACATGTGGATGCTCGACCACATGTGTATAAACATGAACATATGTATAAACACATAGAGAATATATGTAGGTGTATATTTATATGGTAATCTGTGTTTGTGAATGTGTTTGTAATTGTGGGAAGCTTCAAGGGAATTAAAAGCAGAGGAGAGGAGCAAAAGGAAGAGAATGCTAGAGCAATCGTGAAATACATTACACTTATGAATGAAAATGGTGAAAGTGAGCTGACTGAAATCTGCTGAATAATAAGGATACATGTTGGGGAAAGCAATTGTAGGTGGGGTAGTGGGTCAAATGAGATTAAAATACTATATATACACGTGTGAAATACCATGTTGAAACCCTTGTAATGATTCACATACACTTTAAACAAAACAATTGTTAAGAGAATAAACCTGTTCTGCGTGAGGTGTGGGTACTGGTAGGAAGAGAAAGGGTGAACCAAAAGAGTAAAGGAAAGTGAATATAATCAATATAGTTTATGTCCGTATGTGAGATTAGTTTAGGACGTAGGGAAGGGAGATGAGGGAGAGTGATAGGGGGTGAGTCTGACCAAAGTACATAGTATATATAATGACAGGTCAAAATGAGACTCCCTTGTACAACTAATTGATGATAGTTTAAGGAAAAAATAACCTCAATACCACACACACACACACACACACACACACACACACACACACACACACACACACACACACGTTAAAGGGAACACAGAACGATTCAAAGTACAAAAAATGAAGTGCGTCTATATTCTGAAGAACAGGTTCTAGCTGAGAAATGAGTACGAAGTTCCTGTCTGTCCCTTTATATGCATGCATACACACACACACACACACACACACACACACACACACACACACACACACACACGTCACACAGTCACACAGTCACACAATTAGTGGAGAGTTGAATCATGACCAGGACTTTGAGGTCAGAGGCATCATTATTCTTCACATTTGCATTCACCTACTCATCTTCCCCTCAAATAAGTGGCATTGAAAAGCTTGATAAAGAAACATACAAGTATTAATAGTATGTATCTAAAAACCAACATTTAATCAAAGGCAACAGAGTAGAGCCAGGCAATGAATAAACTCTCTTCTATCCAATTCCCTTAAAAATATTAACCAACCAAGAGATTTCTAGTATCTCTTCAGATGGAAGGTTACCAGACTCCCAAATAACAAAGAGAGCTCCTTCTCAGCTGGAATCATGCTAATTAGTAGGTTGTGGCCTTATCTGTTTTTCAGCAGGACCCTGCCACACTTCACCTTTCTTCTCTTTCATTTGTCTCTCCTGCTGCTCTCCCACGTGTACGCTCTACGATTGGAATATACACATAATTTCTAAATTTGTGTAGATTGTGTTACACCCTCTTCCATGAACTTGATCAAGGACTATCAGATGTGATGGGTAAGAGACCTAAACACAAACTCATCTCATGACAAGAGCTAGCTTCCAGGTAGAAAAAGACAACAGCAACTACCCTAGGCCCTGGAATCAGTCTTTTGGATAAACCCTACATCAGTCAGAAAGGATGACTCTGGAAGCCTGGAGCAGGTCTTTGAGAAGAGGAAGGATGACTTTTCAGCTGCTAGTTTCCTGACTGTAGACTCTACCTGCCTGCTTTCCATGGGAGGTATGATATTGTGAAGTCAGTGAACAGGCCAGAATAACCAGATACCATGAAACATCTGAACAGAGCAATTATATCCCCTTCTTCTGATTGTGCCACCTTCTCATTCCATTTTAATTTATCGTTCAATCTTTGAGTCATTTATAAATCAAGTGTGTAGCGTTCCAGTTTCCAGGTTGGTTCCTGGAAGTGCCCTAATTTGTGTTTTCTCAGTACACTGCAAAATAAAACATGGCCCTTTAGAATCAAGGTCTACATCAGGAATAGAGAGTCTACCTAATGTTAAAGTCAACAAGCCAGGTGCCATTGTCTCACACCTGTAAATCTATCTACTCAGGTGGCTGAGACTAGCTACTCAGGTGGCTGAGACCTGAGGATCCAGAGGTTCAAAGCTGATGAGGGAAAGAAAGTCCATGAGATTCTTATTTCCAATAAACTACCAAAAAGCCAGAAGTGGATGTGTGGCTCAAGTGGTAGAACACTAGCATTAAGAATCTAAGAGACAATGTCCAAACCCTGATTCTAGCACAAGTTCTGGCAGAAAGAAGAAAGAAAGAAAGAAAGAAAGAAAGAAAGAAAGAAAGAAAGAAAGAAAGAAAGAAAGAAAGAAAGAAAGAAAGAAAGAAAGAAAGAAAGAAAGAAAGAAAGAGAAAGAAAGAGAGAAAGAAAGAAGAAGAGGAGGAGGAGGAGGAGGAGAGATGCTAAGAGTCACTTTCTTTAGACAAAGACAAAGCTTGCACACTGGATCCTAATAGACTTCAAATTGGAGCCTCTCATGATAAAATCTCATTTATCAGTCAAAGCTACATGTTGAGAAATCAGAATTAAAGAGATAACAGCCAAAGTGTTTAAACAGCTAGACAATTGGCATAAGAGAGATATATAATAGTTATTCCCTCTGCTTCCATCTGTACACAACCAGGTAATCTGAAATAACCAATCATTGTTTTTCTATTGCCCCATCTATCTGTCCCTACTTTAAGAAGAAAGTCCCAATGAAGTAATCCATCCACTTTTTGGATTTTGGTTCTGGGTCCTCCCTTAGCACTTTCCTGTCCTGGGGGCTCATTCCTATAGACCTCTTTAGTCAAAAGGCTAAGATACCAGGACTGTGATTTAAAGCCAGGCCAGGAAAAGTCTGTGAGATTCCAATTAACCAGCAAAAAGCCAGAAGTAAACATGTGTCTCAAGCAGTAGAGTGACAGCCTTGACAGAAAAAGCTAAAGCCAGTATCAAGGTATTGAGTTAAAGCTCAGGGTAAGTAGACAGACAGACAGACAGATAGATAATAATGACAATGTGTTCTGTTCTACTCATTCAAACATTTTAATGTATGGAATGATGCATTGCCCAATTCACAAATTAAAAACAAAGCAAATAAGCTCTTTAAACTAAACTGGTGATACTCTATCTGTGGATACAAAAAAGCGGTCTTTGTGCCCCCAACATGACTAGCCATCCAATCCATGCACACAACAATGGGACAATAGGTAGAGGGGTACAAATACCCAATTTGTGTTTCCCTTAATTTAATGTGTTATTCTGAAGCTCGAGCTCTGGTCCATATGCTCAGCAAAATCATGCTCTAGGATGAGTTACAAGTAGCGGAGGAAGAGATAATGGAGTTCCTTCCCCAGTTTCTAAACGAGAAGGTTTTACATGAAGTCAGAACATTCCCACTTGAAGAAGTTTCTAAATGAAGCTACTTCTGCTCTGAGGATCATATTTCTTTAATTATGCTTTAAAGGTAAATGAAGAACCTCTATCACCCTTGTTAAAACTGAGACAATTGGTAAGACATCACAAAGGATCATCTCTCCATTCCTGTGAGATACTTTGCCACCTTTGCAAGAAATAAGATATCAAATATTGAGAAGTTCCCCTTGTAGAGCCTATTCCTCTCTCTTTAACAATCACATATTAATAAGTAATTTGATGTTGAGCAGAAACACCTATTTCATCAATATTTTTCAAAGAATGTGATTTTTAAATACTCTAAATAAAATAAATAGTACTGTTATTCAACCCATGTGTTCAGTTCTCCATAAGATATGGACATAGAACTAAGACCTTGGGGCTCATTCCTGTAATTCTTGCCAGTCAGAAGGCTAAGATACCAGGACCATGATTTGAAGCCAGGCCAGGAAAAGTCTGTGATATTCTTATTTTCAATTAACCAGTAAAAAGCCAGAATTAAATGTGTGTATCAAGTATTAGGGTGCCAGCCTTGACAGACAAAGCTTAAGGACAGTACCTAAGTTCTGAGTTAAAGCTCCAGTACTGGGACAAAAATAAATAGCTAAGTAGAAAGAGAGACACTCTGACAGATAGATGGAGATGGCATCCCAAAGTCTTGAAATGTCCAAGTCTGTGTCTAGAGCATATTTATCTATTTTTCTTCTACTTTGAAAACTCCTATTCATCTTTTTTAGTCTTTAGGTTTCATATTATATATATATATATTATATTGTATATATTTATTATATGTAATATATAATATAATATATATTATATAATATTTCATCATACATATATATATATATATATATATATATATATATAAGGATCTCTCTTCTTTAAGTACTCTCTTCTATTTCTCTACTACCTGTTTTCTTTTACTAAAATACTTTATGCAATAAAGTCAACTTATGGCCTTTACCTATTTGACATTCCTGAGAAATGAGAAGCATCTATCTGCCTCTGTTAGTGGACATTAAACACTCAAAGGCACTTTTTACAATCCCAGTTCCAAACACAATATTCTCATTGAACAGACATCAGATCATTGTTTGTGAATCTGAACTGAATGGTAGACTTGGAATCGTGAAAACAATAAAGTGGCTGCTTTAATAGGCTATGCTGTTTGCCTTTCCCTGGAGACATCCATTTAAACTTAAGTCACTGTGGACAAAAGATTAGAAGAAAGAAAAGGAAAGAGTCCTATAAGCAGATGCACAAATAAATGGCACCCACAGCGAAGAAGGCACCAAATTCATCAGGAATTATGATGTCAAGATATAGAGCCACAGAAGAGCATAGCTTGTGCACAGTATATGTTGATGTCTCACTTCTGTAATCTTAGCTATTCAGGAAGCTGAGATCTGGGGCCTGAAGTTCAAAAACTAGCCCAGGCTGAAAACTACATGATATAATTAATCTGCAATTAACCAGCAGAAGCTGGAAGTAGAGGTGTGCTTCAAGTGGTGCACTGCTAGTTTTGAGCAAAATAAATCAAGTGAGAGCACAAAAGTATGAGATCAAGCTCCAGTACTGACACACGCACACACACAAGTGTGCGTGCGCGCGCGCGCACACACACACACACACACACACACACACACACACCCTATAGCTGGATGGGTGGCACATTTGTGAGAAAAATATCCCTAGTTCCAGATGAAAACATAATGGTAATCAACATATGATTAAATGATAATCAGGACTCTAGATAGAGATGCCTAAAACACATTTTCAACAAAATACATAAGTAGTCTCAAGTTAAAAGGAAGTTTGAGTGTTGGGAAAAATGATTTTGTTATCTAGAGGACTCACTCATGTAGAACATCTCATTATGTGATAAAATGGGATGAATAATGCATTCCTATAGGTTTCTCCCCACATTCCCCCAGATTCTCTCTGTCCAAAGTCTGTGCCACTCTTACTTCACCAATGAAAGTATCCAAGACTGAATTGGACCTTCTGGGTTTGGTTTTAAATACAAAATGAGAAGAGATGAGATACTAACTTAGAAAGTGCCTTCCCACATTTCTTTCTTTCTTCTTTTTTAAAGTTTACATCTTATTATAAAGGTGATGTACAGAGGGGTTACAGTTTGATGTCAGGTAACGAGTACATTTCTTTTTGAACAGTGCTACCCCACTCCCTCGTTTTTCTCCGACTTTCACCCCCTCCCATGTTTCTTTCTATTCTCTTTCCCATTAGTTTATCTCTATCATAGTTGCTCACATGCTACCGACTATGAAGTCAAACAAAGGATGATCTCTTCTTGAAGAGAATGTAAAGACTTTGAAGGATCATATAAAATTCGCCTTGTTTGAATAAAAGTGTAGCTAATAAGGAGAGAAATGTCACACTCTAGAAATGGACCTTATATCCCCCAACAACAAACTTCAAAGAAACAACTGCCCAATAAATAAGTGGGATAAAGACTTACAGAGAAACTTCTCTGAAGAGGAAAGAAGGATGGCCAATAGACACTTGAACAAATGCTCAGCCTCCCTAGCCATAAAAGAAATGCAAATCAAAACAACATTGAGATACCACCTCACCCCAGTTAGAATGGCTATAATCAAGAACTCTAATAACAGCAGATGCTGGAGGGGATGTGGACAGAAGGGAACCCTGCTGCATTGTTGGTGGGAGTGTAAACTTGTTCAACCACTTTGGAAAGCAGTATGGAGGTTCTTCAAAAGACTCCACGAAGAGCCTCCCCATGACCCAGCAATCCCACTTTTGGGCATTTATCCAAATGTTCACAAACAAGACCACACTAAAGCTACCAGCACAACTATGTTTATTGCAGCATTATTTACCATAGCTAAGATATAGAACCAACCCAGATGCCCTTCAGTAGATGAATGGATCAAGAAAATGTAGTATATATACACAATGGAATTCTCTGCCTCCATCAGAAAGAATGACATTGCCCCATTTGTTAGGAAATGGAAAAACTTGGAAAAAATTATATTAAGTGAAGTAAGCCAGGCCCAAAGAAACAAAGGTCCCAGGGTTTCCCTTATTTGCAATAACTGGTATATGTCTGAGTCAAGCAGAAAAGGTCAGATAAGTTGATGTTAGGGAAATGAACCCTAAGATATGTATTCAAATGTTTTTTTTTCTTTCATGTGATTGTTTCTAACACATTTATAAGATTATTTCTTTGTTGCTTTGTATGTCCCTCCTCCAAGGTATAACCCCTACTTTCACTGTATTTGATGTTGGTATAATTTGTGAAGGGGAAGGAAAAAAGCAAATAGTTTAAATAGGGATACAGGGGGACACATTGCAACAATGAGATGTACAAGTTGTTATGTCAAAAATGAACTTTACAACTTTGGTGAGGGGGGGGGGAGGAGGAGGAGTAGGTGGGAAGGAGGAGGCTGGGAAGGGATGGGAAGGGGAAACAAAGGAGGAGGCTACAATGCTTGATAAGAAATGTACTCATTATCTTGCCCATGTAATTGTAACCCCTCTGTACAGTATTTTCACAATAAAAAATAAAATTGGACCTTATAATATTTACAAGAAACATAGATCTCACTTGAGTGTTCATTCTCCTGGAATGATAGTCGCACCCACAGATCTTCAAGGGCATTGAGAACATTTTTGGCCTTGCGTTGAGTTATAGAATCATGAACTTTTTGATTGTTTTTGTAAAGGTGATGTCCAGAAGAGTTACAGTTACATAAGTCAGGTAATGAGTACATTTCTTTTTTTTAACAGTGTCACCTCTTCCCTCCTTTTCTCCCACCTTTCTCCTGACCCTCCTCCCTTACAAGTTGTATAGTTCATTTCCAACATGTCTAGTGAGTATCATTGCTAACTTTGTTCTTTGTCCCACCATTTTTATGCTACCCTTTATCCTCTCCAAAACAGATAAACTTATATACAAGCCAAAAAGTACAGAAATCAAAAACAGTGACAAAGGAGAGAAAAAGAAAGTGAGAAAACCACACTTGTTTCCATTTTTTGGAGTTCATTTCAATAAACATTATTTTATATCATCACATGCATATAAGCTATTTAGCCTTTGCTATCATCTCCTAAGAATATCTTCCTTTGGTATGAACTTTTAGAGTTGAAAGAGGCATAAGAAGTTTCCTAGTTTGTCTCAGACATATACTAGTTGTTGTAAATAAGGGAAAATATGGGACCTATGTTTCTTGGGTCACCCTAACTTCACTTAATATTTTTTTTTCTAAGTCTTTCCATTTCCTAACAAATGGGGCAATGTCATTCTTTCTGATAGAGGAAGAGAATTCCATTGTGTGTGTGTGTGTATATATATATATATATATATATATCACATTTTCTTAATCCACTCATCTACTGTATTTGATGTTGGTATAATTTGGGGAGAAGAAGGGAAAAAAACAAATTGTTTAAATCGGGATATAGGTGGACCTATTGCAACAGTGAGATGTACAAGATGTTATGTCAAAAAATGAACTTTACAACTTTGGAGAGGGCGGGGGAGTAAGGGGTGGGGTGGGAGGGTGGGGAGAGGTGAGATGGCAGGGATGGGAAGGGGAAACAAAGGAGGAGGCAACAATCTTGATAAGAAATGTACTCATTACCTTGCTCATGTAACTGTAACCCCTCTGAATGGTATTTTCATAATTAAAAAAAACTTATTAAGAGAAAAAAAAGTAGTTTCAGCACTATATTTGAAAAAAAAAAGAAGTTTCCTAGTGATAAATCCCCTCAAATCCTACAAATGAAGCAATCAGGGTCTAGAGGAAAGACACTTGTAGAGATGTACACAACCAAGAGACTGTGTGGGATCCAACTTTACTAAATAGTTTCCCACAGCAGAACAGAAACTTCCAAGCAATGCAGGAAGCAGAGATAGCTCTCCCAAGTTTCACAAAGCAAACCTACCACACACCAGCATACATATCCCACTGTCATTAAGAAGACGTTTGGGAGCTTTCTTTTCCTGCTTTCAGGAATCCCACATTCAGATGGCTGCTTTTCATTCTTAACAACGTGATTGGCAGACCCTCCAATGAATTTCAAAGCTACTCTTGGTAATTAATCTACTACCATTAAACATTACCAGAAAGAGGAGAAATTAGGTTTTCCTAGGTGAATATTGGATTCTACTTTGTTTTCAAAGTACCCTGATTCCAGGATTTCCCTAGTTAGAAGCCCACAGGAAGAACTATGACTCCTTTAAGAACACATTCTCATACTTACATGTCAAGGTTTCCTCCTGTGCTGAACATGAGTCCTGCTTTTATGTGTGATACTGATTTATGGGAAAAAGTTTAAAAAATTATGAAGCTAGTTTCTGATGGCTTATACCTGTAATCCTAGCTACTCAGGAGGCTGAGATCTGAGAATTACATTTTGAAACCAGATGGAATGGGAAAAGTCTGAGAGAATCCTACCTCCAATTAACTACAAAAACCTGGAAGTGGAGCTGTGGCTCAAGAGGTACAGTGCTAGCTTTGAACAACAATAACAACAACAACAAAATCCCTCAGGGATGATATGTAGGTCCCAAATTCAAGCCCAGATACTCTCTCTCTCTCTCTCTCTCTCTGTATCAATATATGTATACATATGTATCTATATCTATATATATCTCTGTCTCTCTGTCTCTGTCTCTGTCTGTCTGTCTGTCTCTCCCTCTCCCACACCTCCCCACACATACATAAACACACATACTTCTAGACTTCATAAGTCTAGAAGTCAAGTTCTCACTTTACTACACTTGGTATCTCTGAAAGGAGATAATAAAATAATTATGCCAACTTACCCATTATATTGAACTTAAAGCTGTTGTTATTAAGTACAATATTCATGGTATATAGCAGATTAGATCTATGGGAGCTGGAAAGCAATTTAGAGTCTACATATAGAGGCTATGTTTGGCATTGGTAGACTCCGAGGTCTTTTTTCATGGTGAGAGGTAGAGATATCACACACTTAAACCCCAGATAAACTGAACAGTCTATGATAAGCTAAGGTAAGTAGCATCAGGATTTTAGGACTCTGCATTTTCTTTCTTCCTTTATTAACTCTGGAGTCAGAAAGAGAAAGGACTCATGCTTGGTCTATGAAGTGTATTCACAGGGGTGGTCTTCAGTGTCTCCATTTCCCTACTTGTAGAAAGGCGAAGGTTGATTTGCTCTGAAGCTTCTCTTAAGTTAGGGGAAATGCCTCCAGTGACTATTGCAATCTACACTCTTTGCTTTATGCAAAACCCACTTAGAAGTTCAACCCTTCAAGAAAACTTTTCTTAGTTTACCTGTCTGGCTCATGGCATCTGTGAAGGTATATCTTTATTTACCAAACATTTGCTAGCATCCTTCTGTGTTCTAGGCACTGTGCCAGGCATTGAAGAGCTAGAGATAAAGAAGGTTTAATTCCTGTTATTTTGTGGTTTGTAGGAGGATAATGGGATGGCACCCACAGAGTGAGGAACTTGGTGGGTGTGATTCTCTCAGGGGATTGGAAAAGCTTCATAAAAGTGCTGACACTGGACCTTTTCAGAGGTCTTTTAGATAAAGAATCATTTTTCAGTCTCTGCTCTTAGGTTTCTTTGAAAACCACGATCTTTCTATTGGTGGAATGAATGCACACAAACACACATACATACCCTACTATGTGCAGAGTATGCAAAAAGAGGAGATTCAGTAAGCAGAGCCCATGTGCTGGTCTGTCTCCTGTTCCCTTAGATCCCCTCTTACTTCAATTCTCACCTTCCCCTGTACTTAAACCCTTTTCATCTTTTCATGGCTACCTTACACTTTCCCCTTTCCCTTTATGACCATTCTGGCCCACACTTAGTTCTCAAATCACTAAGTTGGTTTTTTTACAAGATACCTAGCCAGTAACAACAATTACTATAACATGAAATTGACCTCTGTGGGATATACATAGCTATGCATCTATGACCCATACCATTTGATTCTCATAATACCTCTTTTTTGTTGGTACTGTTTTAGTGTTTAGCTTTGTGCTGGTTAAATTGGAGATACAGAATCTCTCAAGTTTGTATGGCCACAATGGCTTCAAATGTTGATCCTCAGGTCTCTGACACTAAAGTAGCTAGCATTATAGCTGGGAGCCATCAGCTTTGTATTACTTCTTTTCAGACTATATATTCTCATTTTACAGATTAAAAATGAAAATGCAATTTAAGCACTGGTAGCTCAGGTCTATAATGCTAACTACTGAAGAGGATGAGATCTAGTGGGTGTCAGTTTGAAGGCAAACTGCCTGGGTAGAAAAGTCCATGAAGTTCCATCTCCAATTAACCAGCAAAAAGCTGGGCTGGAGGCCTGGTTCAAGTGGTGGAGCACTAAATGAGTAAGTTCAATGCTCTGAGTTAAAATTCTAATATAGGAAAAAAAAACTAAGTTAATGATAATAAAAACCATTGCCCAAGTCCCATAGAAGTGACTCCTCCAGAGCTAAAGTATTGTCTTTAGATTCTCTACTCTTTTACAAGATCCTGGTTGATTATGAAGCCTGATTTCTCTGTTCTACTCTTCTTCTTTTTTTGGGGGGGTCATTTGTGGGATCTGAACTCTGGGCCTGGGCACTGCCCCTCAGCTCTTCAGCTCAAGGCTAGCACTCCACCACTTGAGTCACAGTGCCACTTGCAGCTTTTTCTGCTTATGTGGTGCTGAGAGATTGAACCCAGGGCCTCATGCATGCAAGGCAAGCCCTCTACCACTGAGCCACCTTCCCAGCCCCTTTGTTCTCTTCTTTATTAATGTACATTAATTGTGCAAATATATATCATTGTGATAATTCCACACATGCATAAATGTACTTCAAATAAATTCACCAGCCTTTATTCTTTCTCCCCAATTAAGACTATTTTTATTTTTTCTATAGCAACTATAGAAATTAGAATGTTTTCCACTCTGTGTTACTCTGTCCATGTGTCCAGTTGATCACAGTAAGTGCTCAATTAACACTACTAACTCTTTGATGGAGCTTTCCATTTGAGCTCCATTGATCCAGACAATGATGATTTCTGTTTATCTTTAGCTTAAGAAGTAGGAGAGACAAAGGTGAGAACTGGAAAGGGGTAAGGAAGAAAGAGAACGAGAAAGGGTAGAGGCAAAAAGAAGTAGGGGTAAAAGAAGCAAAAAGGGGGGAGAAATGAGAGGAAAGAGAACAAAAGGTAGGGAAGAGAGAAGAGTTTTGTCTGTCTCACACTGCCAAATCCATCTCAGGCTCTGAAAAGAAGCAGGTCTGCAGAAAAACCAAGCAAGTGCTACAAGGTTATGGGTAATAATTGATGTTTTTGTGGGGCAAAAGGGAAAAGGAGGGGTTGAAGATGAAAGAAGTCAGGAGGGAGATGGAAAAGTTTTCAGGGTCACAGGATACATTTATCAGAAGCTTTTAAAGAAGTGTTTAAGAGCAGCTAAGCTGTTGCTATGGAAATAGGTAAAAGCTAATCCATTATCTACAGCCTCTGGATGCCACCAGCTTGCCGCCGGGGGGCATTTTGCTTTCTATTAGTATTTCTTTTTCTTTTCTCACTTCTATTTTTCTCTATCCAAGCCCATCACTGGAATTATGAAAACACAAATTAGTCAAAACTGAAGGAAAGAGAATTTGACTCCTTTAGAGATTGTATTAACACACGAGGGGACCTTCACCCTGGGTCTCAACTCCCAGAGAGGAGATTATTTCAAGAAGATAAGGGAAGAAGAAAACAACAAGATCTGAACACCTGGAGGCACAATGTCCCCTCCTCCAGGAGCCACTCTTGTCCTTTGCTACACAGCTGAAGTTTTGCTAAACCCACAGAAGTTAGCATCTGTTTCCTGGTGTTAAATCCAGCCTGCAACCCTTAAGAGGAGCCATTGCTTTGGCTTTAGCTCTCCAGGAAGGAACCAATAGAGTTCTCATGTCACATGAAAGCTATTACTTAGCTGTAGGCTCACTGTAATGCAAACTTACATAGAGGTGGAGTCGTTTTCCTACAAACATGCCTGCGTAAGATACAGATTTTAATCGCTGATACCATTACTGATGGGAAATGCTGAAGACATCTTTTATTGAAGGCTGTCATCAGCTTTGTTCTTCCCTTCTCAACATTTCCTAAGGAATGGAAATCATCATGCTCATGAGACAGTAGCATTGAAGCCACACAGATGACTTTCAGATTTAATTTTGCTATTTTGAACTAAGAGTCTGGATGCTGTTTCTTAGCCACATTTCCGCTCCTGCTGGAGATAAGAGTCTCATGAATTTTCCTGCCCAGGCTGGCTTAAACCAAGATCATCAGATCTCAGCCTCTTGAGAGGCTAAGATTGCAGCCATGAGCTACCAGTGCCTGACTAACTTTCAGGTCTTCATTATCTTTTTCCATTTGCCAATAAAACTACAGACCTTGCAATAAAATCAAATCTTTAATAAAATTCTAAGTGATATAAAATAATCAAAATCTAACTTTTCACCCATTCTATTTGTAACATCTATTCTCTCAAAATGAAAACCTGAAAGTCCATTAAGTCTTCTTCTGACTTCTTAAATCCAACATACAGCAGGTCTGACACCTAAGCTAAAATGACTAGTAGGTCGTTCATTCCTCTATCTCTTCTATCATGATCTTAAAGGGGTTCTTCCTATTCTTTCTTTGGCTGATTAATTGCTCCCTGTCTCAAGAAGATTTTCCTATCTAGCTTCCACATTTTTGAGAGAAATGTTGCTAAAATAGATTGACATTTTGAATAGTAGCCCCTTGTATATCTACTAAAGAAAATAAAAAATAAAGAATATAAAGAAAACATAGATATGATCATTTGGTTTTCCTTCTTAAAAACTGTCACTGAGTTCTCGTCTCCCTGGCCCTATAGGCTTTATGCTGTGGCCTCTATATGTCTGTACAAACTCTCCACCTGCTCTAATCCTACATGTCTAGGATCTAAGTTTGTCTGCCATTTCCAATAGATACAAGCTCTTTGCTGGCCAGGTCTATTTTTTTGCCAGTGCCTGGGGAAAAATATGTGGAAATGCTTTCTTTTGTAGTTAGAATACATGGACTCACTCTGCTAATGAAAGCCAACAGATAGCTCATTCTCCAACCATTTGCAAACTAGGCTTCACTGTAAAATGAATTCATGTATCACTTAATCGCTTTTGGAAATTTAAATTCTGAATCATGAGCTCACTTAAAAAGAGACATAACTGCTAAATACACCACATGCAACTCAGTGGCCAATGACAATAAGGCAAGCAGGACAGTGAGCAGACAATAAATCTACTGACACTAAACTATAAACGTATTCTATTCCATTTGCAGTAGATTTGCCATTCCAATTGAGGGAAAATGGGCTGCAGAGCTACTCATGCATAACGTTTCTAGCCGCATGTCCACAGGGCCACATTTTTGGCAGTTCTTTGACAGAAATGGACTTTCAAAGGGGCCACACATGGATTAGACAAAATTGAGGGCTTCCGGGATTAAAAGGGATTCTTGCTAAAGTTTGCAATACATTTCCCCCCCCGCCCCAAGTTATATATGTGCTAAAAGAACAGGGTGGGCAGAGTCAGAGAAGAATGTACTTGGGTTATACTATGTGTTCCTCTTTGAGCAGATGATTTGCACTTCAAAATGAGGACTTAGCAAACACAGGTTCCTCAGAATTAAAGAACTGGAGCACTGAAAATTGATGTTTTCAGGGCAAGGTCTGTAATTACTTAGAGCTTCTAGAGAAATGATAGATTCAGAAAGTAGGATCACAAAGATTTTCTGTGAAGTACTATTTGGAAATCAGGGCTCATAAAAAAATAAGACTAGTGTGGGGGAGAAATCAGAGATAGGACTCAAGGGAGTAGCATTTGCTGTTGCGGGGAGGACTACAAGGTGAGTGACTCTCGATACTTCTGTAACTAAGAGGGAATCTGTGGGATAAGTTGAAGAACTGCCCAACCTAGCAGCCTAAAACCACCCAAGCCAACCTCTGGTTAGAGCTGACAAATGGAGTTTGAATTGATGGGAGGGAAGGAAGGAAGGACTGAAGGAAGGAAGGAACAAAAGAAAGAAAGAGCAAAGGATAAGGAGAAAGAACTACATCTCACATATGTAAGTTACCCCTCATGATACTCTTCTTTGTATAATAGCTCAGTGCCCTGAGGAAACAATAAGGAAAATAAATAAGGCAAATGTGAGAAAGGAAGACCAAGACCTTCAAAGCAGAGACTTGTAGCAGAGCTCTGGCATAGGTATTCAAGCAGAAGGGAAATATTTTGGTGGGAGGCATATTTTATTGTAGGATAGTAATTTGACTCAGGCCAGGCACATTTAAACAGATCAGCTAAAAGTGAAAAAAAGAAACACGGCAATGTTTAAATGCCACCAGTGGAAGCTGAGAACAACAGAAATGTTTCATCTTTCTACACTGGTACCTAACTCAATAAGTAGAGACAAAGGTCAATAAGCTACTGCTAGGCCAGGCTAGCCCATCCACCATGTTCTAGACCTGTTTTATCTAGACTTGTTTTGCGGTAGTAAACAGCAGCTCCATCCATCCTCAGTAGCAGAGAACCCTAATTTTTTTTTTCCTTAACCTATATGTATATGTGCATTGTCACTTTAAGTCACTGTATTTCTCCTCTGGGATGCATGTGAAAGCCACTCAATAGCAGACAGGATTTGAAGCCAGGTGTTGATCAGGAACTCATCAACACTCTGTTGTACTCTAGGAAAACATGATTTCGTGTTTAGAGTGCAGAGCATCTGTGCTAACTTTGGCACTATAAGTGATAATGAGGGAGGTGCATGTGTATTTGTGTGTGTGTGTGTGTGTGAGAGAGAGAGAGACAGAGAGACAGACAGAGAGACAGAGAGGCAGACAGAGACAGAGAGAGACAAAGACAGAGAGACAGAGAGAGACACACAGAGAGAGTGTCTGTATATTTGGGAGGTGCTTTGTCCATCCGTCAGTCTTTGTGTCTTTCAAGACTCACCTTCTCTTGAGGTCAAACTGTCTAATGGTATACTATATTGTTATTTGGGCACTAGGTAAAATGGACATGACAGCACATTGAGATTTGTTCATTTCCAAGTCATTAATTATATACCTGTGTGAATTTTGCCTCAACAAATTATTTTTTTAATTCCCCTTCCTCAGAGTCCTTTTGTGATTAGATTCACTTGATTAAGGAACTTTTTTCTTTCAGTGACCGATTAGCTGTTTGGGTAGGATTCTGCCACTTTTACAGGTTTATTTTAAAGCAGTGAAATAATATTGTGGGCTTTTCAATTAGGATACAACTTCACTGATATGGCATTTTCTGCATCAGTAAAAAGTGTAGGTGGAGGAGATGTTGCAGAACTGACTTCCAAAATGCTGGTTATACCACAAACACTATTTACCAAAAGGCAATGAAATAGGTCCAAGCCACTACCAAAAGAAGAGAGCAGTGCTGGATCGTGGAGGAATGCTACCCTCTGACTCCTGTCATGGATGAGAAAAATTGAAACTTAAGGGATATGAAATAACTTGGCCAATATCATGCCAAAATATCAGAAGTGCCCCAGGTCGTGAAGGGCAGCTCTCTAGATTGATCCCTAGCCTAGTCTAGAGTTCCTTGACCCAACAATATTTGCTGTCATGGTTCTTGGGTTTTAGGCTTTCAATATTGAAAGAGCCAAGGTATTCTTTCTCTCTTCTTGAATTCTCTTAAAGATGCAGCCCTTGCCACCTTGACCCTAGAGACTGACCCAAAGACTCAAGAGATTATTGAGCTCAGCTGAAAAACTCAATCCCCACACTCCCAGAAGTTCAGAGCATGCTTCAATGTTTCTTTGCAAGAATCATTCCTGGGCAAACAAAAACAAAATCTATTGCTTCTGAATATCTCTATCATTTTTTTCCTATTGTTCGCTGACTGAACAAGGGAGCACCGCATAAACTGATTATACCAAGGAAGTAATCCTGGGTGTACCCCCTGAGGTTCTCTAATGAGTGTAACAGGCACTTAGAAATAAGCTCCTGAAATGATGTGATGTGAGGCGTTCATTTGCACTCCTCCTGAGGGAGTTTTCCTCTGTGTGAATTCATCGTGTACACCACAGTGTTCAAAAGAACTAGCAATTCCGGTCTCTGTGGTTGTGTTTGATGTACTGGGTTAAACGTGCTAGGGAAGTTCTCAATAGCTTTACCAGCCCTGGGGACTGGAAAAAGTCAATAGAGTTTGGCCACTGTACATGCAACTTAAGAGTACGCAGACTAGCAACTTGATTTCTTGATAGGATCGTGGACATGTCACATTAACTATTCTTCCCCTATATATAAAATGTGAATATTAGCAATAAATTCCACTAAAGATATGGTGAGATTCCTTCATGAAGATGTAAGTAGAAATGATTTAAGCAGTATATAAAGTTGATTTGGTAGTAAATAATCATCATACTGTCTATATAAACTGTCAGAAATACTTACTTAAAAGTCAGAAGTGAAAGGTATCAGTAAGGCATTTATTTAGCACTGAGCTTTTCTACCTCATAGGACCTTCTTGTAATAATCTTCTCTCCTATCAGATCCCACTTTGTCTCCAGATTCCCCATCTCATTCTTGGTATGATCACAATTTCCAAAACATTCATGTTCACGCTTAGCTTCTTGTCTTTGTCTCTTCTCCTAACAGGTGCCTTTAAAACTTAGGGTGACTGTAAAACAATTCATGTAAGTTGATACAATCACAGCTGTTAGCTTTCGTGTGACCCCATTAAATAAATGGGACCACAGAAACCAAGACCTTCAATGAACACTGTCTTAGCAGCATCTGGGCACAGGCCTCTTCTAGGCTCTACCATGTGTCAGGATCACATGGTGTTCTGGTCCCTGGACTGCAATATTGGTGTCTGCCCATGAGCCATGAGGGTGTCTCTGTATTTAATATTTTAAATTTGTAGAAGGCCAGAGTGACTCCTACTTTCATACTTTTGATCCTATTGTGTAGTTAGACTTATCTACTCTAGCTCCTAGCATCTTTCATTTATAGCTTTCTGATCAGCATATATCCAGCCTGCCATATTTATAAAGCATAGGAATAATAAATGGAATAAACTCATAAAGGAGAAAAACAAAGATCTCTCTCTCTATATATATATCTATTTATAGATATATCTATTTATAGATATATATCTATATATATCTATTTATAGATATATATAGAGAGAGATACTTTAAAACAATAGTTGAGAACTCTCTTTTTCTTAATTTAACAGTTGAGAAAAATTTGGATCCAAATTTAGACCACAGCTTCATTACTGTATAATAAAGGAAGCTAGAGTTATCTAACAGAGAATTGGAGCCTTGGATATGCTTATTCTTTAGAATCATAGCTTGGATAAAGATGTGCAGATATTTGTTAAAACTTCTCTTCTCTCACTCAGCATTACATTTCATAGGTGTTTTCCCCTGAATCAACTTAATAATACTTCAAGATAGATAGATAGTTCCAAAATGCTAATTATAAATAGACTAAGTCTGGGTTAAAATGTTCCAAATTATCACAGAGATTTGAGTTCTATTTACTTGGAAATGTGTGAACTATCACAAATAAGTTATATCACTTGCATCAATAATTTTGTTGTTGTTGAGGGACTATTTTGCTCCCAGCTGTAATGAGGCTAGATGAACAGATAAGGAAAGGCCACAACAAACTTATATGCTGTTGGGCTGTGCAGTTGGGGTGTTTTATGTTCTTTGTGGTGAAGCATTCCTAAAGAATAGTGGAACAAATTTCAACCCATCTTGAAGACTTAGGGGAAGATCACTTTGAAGTGGGCCATGGCTAGTGGAGATCAGAGTGCCACAGAGGTACATGGTATTGATGCAGAAGACTGGGCAAGAAGAGATGACAACAGCATTGCAGATGCAGAAACCAGCCCACATACAACCCAGAAGGGAGACAATATGGCAATACCATAGGAAAATGGCTTCTCGAAGGGAGTTAAACAAGAGAAGACTTTTTTTCTGTCAGTTGTGGGGCTTGGATTCAGGGCCTGGGTGCTGTCCCTGAGCTTTTCTGCTCAAGGTTAACATTCTACTACTTTGATCCACTTCCAGATTTCTGGTAATTAATTAGAGAGAGTCCCGCAGACTTTTCTGCACAGGCTGGCTTTGAACCAAGATCCTCAGATCTCAGCCTTCTGAGTTAGCTACAGATGTGAGCCACCAGTGCCTGGCAACAGGACTTTTAAAAATAAAGATATAGGCTAATGTTATACAACCCAAGGAAAGAATCACAGAAATGGTGAGACAAAGGACAAAACATGAACCAGTGCAACAGCAATTCTCATAAGACACTATGTTGGAAATGAACTTTACAACCTGGGGGAGGGAGAGGGAGTTGTGAGGAGAGAAAGCAGGAAAAAATAAGGGGGGGAATAAAAATATTCGACAAGAATTGTACTCATTTCCTTATTTATGTAATTGTAACCCATCTGTACATTACCCTTACAATAAAATTAAATTAAAGAAAAAAGTAATAGAGTAGCTTCCAGAATAGAATGTGAACAGGAATCTGAATACGGTAGGGAAGCAAAGCATCCTGTCCCTCAGCATCTTTGAGCATCACTAGGTCACTACATCACCTACCACTTTAGTGGTAAGAAAATTTTTTACTGTTTCCTAGGTCACGTGGTGAGTGAGATATGACCACTATAAATAGTAACCAAGGTACCATGTCATCTTTGGAAACAGCTGAAATACATTTTAACTTTGATTTCAAATTCCTGAGACAAAAGGTCATTGGCTTCATCCAGATCATTAAAATGTGATAAGGGAATAAAGTTAAAAAAATGTGGCTTGCTATTTTTTCTGCTGAATAAAATTTTGTGGGAGGCCTTGGGTTTGGAGTGAGCATTGTTGCCATACCCTACGGTGTTAACTTACATAATAGACAGTTTAATCGTGTTAATTAGATTGGAAACAGTGGTATAGATTGATTAACTCTAAGTGCTTGGGAGGCAGAGACAGGAGGTTTCACAAGCTGGAGGGCAGCCTAAGCAAAGTAGCAAGTCCCTACCTCAAAACCAAAATAAAAACACAAGGATTAAGGACAAAGCTCAAGAGGTAGAGCACTTGCTCACCAAAAATGAGGCCCTGCATTCAAGTTCCAGTACCAAAGGGGGAAAATGTCACAAGAAACGAGGTTTAGTTGGTTGTAGGTAGCCCTATTGACCATTAATTAACTAAGTAAGATGAAGCCAACTGGCTGGTTGATGGCATAAACTGTAGTGATCTAGCTTGTTTTCTATGCCTACTTCCTGTGTTTTTTTTTTTTCTATACATACTGTCTGATCACATCACTGGTGGCAATTCTCAGAATCTGCTGTGGTTCTCAGAGCTAACTTATTTGCAAATAGTGTATTGTTTTGTCCTTTGCTCAAATAAACTCCACTTGACACAATTGGCCTCAGGAACTTAACCTTTTAACATAAGCTTGTTGCAGGTGGAGAGACTGGGAACTGATGTAGGGCCTTGGTGAATTTGTTTTGAAGGTAGAAAACATCTTGAGCCAGAGACAACTGAATAGAGTCCTATTATTGGAAACTACAAGTAGTCAGATATGGTTATGACTTGTATCATCAAGCTTATTACATTGCTAGAGAGGAGGCCAGGTCCCGGAAGGCCTTGAAAAGATATGTTGTTTGAAGGACTAGGTTTCAAACTTGAAGGCAATTGTAAAAGCATCCATGGGTGGGAAAGAGGATAAGATATTTTTTTCTTATTGTGTTTATTTTAGATTCAACTGAGAGCTTGAACAGATTGTGACACATCCTTCAGAAGTCAGAGAGGAACTGGAAATACTACTTAATAGTTGGGCGAAAATGATAAAAAGGGTGATGATTGTATTCACAAATTGATGTGTTGATTTGAAACCTGTTCGTTCAGTTACTTAAGGATAATTTAAAAAAAATAATAAAAATTAAAATAAATGAGGAACAAAAAATAGCAAACAACTGTTGCCTGGTTGAGGGCTGATAATTTTAGGCACTGGCTGAGGGTGTGGGCGTGGGGTTGCTCATATCAGCACTGGTCACATAATTTCCACGTAAGTGGGAGGCACAGACAGAAGCATGGACAAATGGCAGCACAACTGGGGAGTGGGAGTGAGAGCAGCTAATGTCATGAGGGGCAGGATCTTTCTTCCTTTATTAGATTCCTGTTTCTCTATCTCTGTCCCTTTCTTAGAGTCTACCTCTCTGTCTCTGTCTTTGTCGCTATCTCTGTCATTCCTCTCCCTTCCCATTCTTCCCTCCCTTTCTTTCTAATAGCCATCATTTTGTGGTTTTGAATGGACTTGCATTGATTATTAGCAAGAATGAGCTTTTGTCATGTACCTGTTAGCCATTTGTTTGTCTTCTTTAGAGGAATGTCTATGCAAGTCTTGTTTATGGTTTGGGTTTTATCTATCCCCCCCATATGTGTTGAAGGCTTAGTCTTCAATACCTTTGTAGCACTATAAGAGGCAAGGCTTACTAGGCCACTATGTGAATGAGGATTCTGTCCTTGACAGCTGTGATGAGAACAATCCCAGAATCCCACTGGCTTCCACGTTGTCTCCCACTGGCTTCCATGTTTTCCTCGGCGAGCTGACCGACAGGTAGCAGCCACTGGAAAGAGGCTGAGTAAGTGCATTCCCTTGTCTTAGACATTCAGTCTTTAAAAATATGGGGTTTTTTTTTGTTTCGTTTTGTTTTTTCATCTTTGGTTTTTGGTTTTCATTTTGGTGCCAATCCTGAGGGCTTAAACTCAGAGCCTGGGCACTACCCCGTAATGTTTTTGTTCATGGTTAGTACTTTACCACTTGAACCACCGCTCCACTTTGGCATTTTTGGTGGTTAATTGGAGATAAGAGTCTCCCAGAATTTCCTTCCTAGGATGTTTTTTGAGCAGTGATACTCAGCTATCAGCCTTCTGAGTAGCTAGGAATTATAGACATGAGCCACCAGTGCGTGGGTCTGTATTTTTGCCTATTACTTGCTATTGTGTTTTATTTCTTACCTAAACTTTGTCAATTTTTTATTTTTAGCTAAGTTAACTTAGGCTCAGTTTTTTTCTTTCTCTAAGTCCCTGACGTATAGAGATATATTGTATATTTTAAATGTCAATCATTTTAATTATCTATGTATCTATCTCTCTCTCTCTCTCTATTACTATGATCTCCCCTATCAATACTGCTTTTCCTTCTTCCCATAGTTTGCATACTTTATAATTTACTTTCATTTTATTCTACATTTCGTTTCTACTTAAGCCATGTATCCAGTCCTTTTTGCTCCCCTCTCTAATGTTATTTATCTACATAGCTGGAATTGCAGGGATTAGCTTATTTTTATTTTTAGTTTTCCTTGTTTCACAGTCTTCTAGTTCTTCCATTATGACCAGGAAATATACTTATTATAACTCCAGTCTCTTAAATTTTGTTGAGAGTTTTTTTTGTGCTTTGTCTTAGGACCTATCAGGTGGAAAAAAATGTAAAGAGAATGTGTATTTTAGATAAAATATTCTGTGTGTTTCCAATAGATATATTTTCTATAACATTTGAATAAAGTCCCTAATTCTTTTTAAATCTTTTTTTTTTTCAAGGTTATGTACAGAGGGGTTACAGTTACAGAAGTAGGGTAATCAGTACATTTCTTGTCAAACTTATTACCCTTTCCCTCATTTTTCTCCTGCTTTCCCTCCCCCAACCCCCAAAGTTGTATAGATGGTTTCCAACATACTGTCTCATGAGTATCACTGTTGTATTGGCTTCCCTTGCGTTTTGTCCTTTGTCTCATGATTCTGCTGTCCCCTTCCCTTCCCTAATTCAGATAAATGTATATACACTACCAGGATACCCAAATCAAATACAGTGACATCAGGGGCTATGCCATAGGGGAAAGAACATACAAAAGAAACAAGAAATCATATAGCACATTAAAAACAAAACAACAAAGAAAAACCTCTTGTGTCCATGTCTTGGAGTTCATTTCACTTAGCGTCATCTTATATGGTCATATGTACATAGCTATTGAGCTATTCTGTTCATCTGCTAAGATTATCCGAGATGTATACTATTTATTGCAAATTAGGGAAACCATGGGACCTATGTTTCTTTGGGTATGTCTTACTTTACTTAATATGATTTTTTTCCAGGTCTTTTCATTTCCTTACAAATGGGATGGTATCATTCTCTCCCCTATATATATATGTGTGTGTGTGTGTATATATACACACACACACACACACATATATATGCACACACATATACACACATATATATGCAGTGGAATTCTATGCTTCTTTTTTAATCTTCTGCTTAATTAATCTGTCCAGTATGGAAAGCAGAGTAATGTTTTCTCCTATTGTTGTTGAAGGTGCTCTGGTTTTAAGTGTGTACTTATTAGGTGAATTACAATTATTATATCTTCCCAGTTGATTGTTCCTTTTGTCATTATATAATGTCTTCCTATGACAGTTTTTAAAACTGAATTCCACTTTGGATGATGTAAATTGATCTACTTCTAATACCATTGGTAAGCATGCATCAGCTTTTTCCACTCATTTAGTTTCAGCATATGCGTGTCCTAAAGTCTAAAGAAAATCTTTTTTAGGTAGCATATATCTGAGTCACGATTTCTCTCTTTTTATCCACTAAGTCACAAAATGTGCTTTGATTGGTGAATTCAATCCATTTAGATTTAAATAGAGTGTTTACTGTTGTCATTTTCATAGCTGTTTCTTTTGTATTTTCCCCTCTTGGTATTTTCATTGCTTTCTAATGAATTTATATTGATATGCCATAACTCCTTTCTGTTTTTATGTTTTTCTAAATTCTATAGATTTAACTTGCAATAACGTTGCAGCATATATAACTGGTATATACACATAAAACTCTAATTCCAGCCTGATACCAACTTATGTTCAATTAAATAAAACAATACATATTAACTGCATCTCACTTTATGTTATTAGTGTCACATTGCTTATATTGATTATCTTTTTTCTTTTTGTCAGTCTTGGGGCCTGAACTCTGGGCCTGGGCGCTGTTCCTTAGCTCTTCATCTCAAGGCTAGTGCTCTACCACTTGAGCCACAGCGCCACTTCTGTTTTTTTTTTTCTTTTTGCTTATGTGGTGCTGAGGAATCGAACCCACGGCCTCAGGCATTCAAGGCAAGCACTCTACCACTGAGCCACCTTCCCAGCCCTTGATTATCTTTAAATATGGATTTAGATACTGCTATTTGATCAGTTTTGTCTTTCACCTTTATATTCTAATCAAAGTGATTGATATACCTCCATTATAGTAATATAGTATTATGCATTTGTCTATGTATTTACCCTTACCAAAGAATTTGGTATTTTATGCATTATTTTGCTGATCATTGTTTTTTATTTCAAGTTTAAGAATTTCCTTTAGCATTTCTTTTAAGGAAGTAAATTGGCTCTTCCTTTTTGTTGCTGCCTTAAGAAGGCTTTTTTCTGTTGTGGTTTTTGGAAAGATAGTTTGGCCAGAGGTATTAATCTTGGTTGGCCATTTTTTTCTGTCTCTCCATGCTTTGAATATTGTCTCATTCTCTTATGGCTTGTAAAGTTTCTGTTGAAAATCCACTTAAGAGTCTTATCAAAGTTCACTTGTATGTGTCAAATGTTTTTCTTCTGCTTTTTCAAAACACTATTCTTAACTATTAACAATTTGGTTATAGTGTCTCTTCCCATAAATTCTGAGGCATCATTTTTCATTGGTTAACTTTGGGCTTATTATAGTTAGGTATCCATCTTCTTTCTTAGATTTAAGACTTTTATAATAGTCCCTTGAATTATGTAATTTTCTTGTCCTCTCTTTCCTTCTTTTCTTCTTTCTTTCCTTTCTTTCTCGTTCTTTCTTTCTCTTTTTTCCTTTCTTCCTCCTTCCTTCCTTCATTCCTTTCTTCCTTCCTTCCTCCTTCTCTCCCTTCCTTCCTTCCTTCCTTCCTTCCTTCTTTCTCTCGCTCTTTCTCTGTATGCTCTTAGTCATTTTTTTGGCTTGACGGGTGCTCTACCACTTGAACTATACCTCCAGTTGTTCCAATGTTTTGCTGATTTATTGGAGATATTTCTGCCAAGGCTAACTTCAAACCATATCCTCAAATGTCAGCCTCTTAAGTCCTAAGTAGCTAGGATACCTATGGTGTGAACCTCTGTTTGTACCAAATTCTCTTCTTGCTCTTGAACTCCAATAATACATATATTGGTCTACTGGATTCCTTTAAGGTTTTATTTTTACCTTCTAAATGATCTTTTTTGCTGCTCTGATTCAATCAGTCCCAGTGGCCTGTCTTCCAGTTGGCTGATTCTCTCCTCTGCTTTCTAATATTGAACTTTTTGAATGGCGTTTTCCATTCTGTTATTGTATGCTTTACCTTTCTAATTTCTGTTGACATTTAAAGAATACCTTGTATTTCTTCACTTAAATTCTCACTTGTGCATCTATTGTTCTATTGGCAATGGATGACAGCTATTTTATACATCTTTATGACAGCTAGTTTCAATTCTCTGTCTTCTCTGTCAAGTAAATTATATAACTGTATTTCCTTAGGATCGGTTGCTTAAGATTCATTTTTTTCTCTCTCTTTATTTTTTGGACATGGTTGCCTGACACTTCATTTTCTTTCATTCTTTGAACTGATGTCTATATTTCAGAGTGACTCTCTTTGTGTGAGAGAAGAGTCCCACCAATCAATGAGCCTGAGAATGTGGAAGACCCTCCCAACTCTCCCTGCTCAGGGCAAAACTGGCCACTGTGGTTTTGTGAGCTGGCACTATGGTGATCCACAGGGGAAGCCGCTGTGTTTGTTTGCCCAAGTTGCCATCCCCCTTCTCCCTTAAGGATGCAGAACTGCAATAGACTTGTCCAAGTGCCAAGATTGACAGGAGTGGTCAGGCTTTTGGAGAGACCTTTCAGGAATATTCACATGCTAGGAGAAACCAGGAGTGAGAGCATCCATTTCTGCTTGTAGTTTCCTATACCAGGGACAGGCATTCAATTGGGAAGGTGTCCTGAGTCTCTTACAGCTTTAGTGCATCTGGTTTTGCAGCAGTCTTGTTTGTAGGAGCTAGCACTCAGTCTGTGGATTTCTCACAAAGAGAATCTGTCCATGCACTGTTGCTGACTTGGCTGTGGGGGAGAAAAGAGGGACCACGCTGCCAACTCTGCTCTCTTGTTGGTCTCATTGCTTGGTTATTTATGTTAGGACAAGACTAAGTAGAGATGGGAGGACAGGGATGGTAAAGAGAAAACAAAGGAGGAAGCAACAATGCTTGATAAGAAATGTACTCATAACCTTGCTCATGTAATTGTAACTCCTCTGTATGGTATTTTCACAATAAAAAACTTATTAATAAAAAGTAAATAAAATACATGATAGAAATAAAAAGCTCAACATTGGTAATTCTAAATGTGAATATTAAAGGATTTTTTTAAAAGAAGGCTATCCTTCATATATTACAGTCTTTAAATTTTCAAACTAAAATAAAACTTTATACAGAACAGATTATTTAATAGTTTAGTTGCAGCTATATTAAATGCCTATACACTGACAAGGTTACATATAGCAGATTAGATGCATGTGTAGCAAACTTAACAGCAGTTCTTTAAGCAGCTCTACCCTATAAATCATGGGCATGCACTGATCGTGCTACCACAAGGGAGCTGAAGGCCCACAATGTTCAGTTATGACTTATTTTAGTCATTTGTGAACTGAGTGATGAGCTCAAGAAAGAGCAGTAATGAGACAATTTACTAAGCTGGGTGCCCCAGCTTAGTCATATTGAACTAGTCAATATCACCTCTGCTCTCCAGATTGTAATCACTTATGTATGTGATCATGTTAATGGCTCTGTAAACCTGTCTATAGTAAACTCACACTGTGGTGCTGCTTCTCTTTAATTATCTTTCTCAGTTTAAGATTTGACCATTTGGCCCCAGTCTTTTGGAAGGAAGCACCTTCAGCAAGTTAACAATGCTCTGGGTTACACTGAAACTAATTCATATTCTATGGTCAAACAGCAGATATAAATGATGCATTTATAGCCTGATTCTGGTAGCTCATGATTGTTATCCTAGTATTTAGGAGGATGGAATATGAGGATCATGATTTGAGGCTAGTCTTGGTAGGAAAGTCTGTGCTACTCATCTCTAATTAACCATCCAAAAGCCAGAAATGGAGCTTGTCTCAAATGGTAGCTCTCTAGTATCTAGCAAACAAAAGCCCTACTCCCTGAGTTCAAACCCCCAGGACTTCCAGATACACACTTACCACACATACACACACACACACACACACATACACATTGAAAAAACATAAACATATAATTTAGCATTGGTATTTTATCTTGTCTTATGAAAAGGGAATTTATCTAATATCTCAGTCTTATTCATACAAAAAAATGCCTCTTGAGTTTAAATTTCTGGGCTTTCAACAGTGAATTAATTACACTGGCTTCCACATACAAATGCCCAGCCCACTTAGCTTTTACTGTGATGTCTCTTGTGTTTGTTTACAAGTGCAATTAGAGAACCTTATTTTCCAAATGGAGTTTGCTGAGTTAAAAGTACAGTCTTCAACAAATGCTTTGGGTTTGCAGCTCTTATTCCAAAGGAAGAAGAAGAAGGGAAAAAAATACGTAAAACCTCATTACAGCCAAAGCTTAGCAGAAAACAAGGGCAGTAAATTCTATGTGGTACAATGGGATGTTCAGTACCCATCACTAAGCAAAAAAATGAAAAAGAAAGAAAACATAAAATATAACAATCAATGAAAGTAACTCCTAGTCCATTCTTAAATTCGAATGGTAACTGACTACATTTCTAGAGCTATGCAACAGAAAAGCTTCTGTCCACACCTTGTATTCATTTAAAGGTATGACAGTTCAAAAGGCTTAGTAATGTATAAGCCATCCTTGTTGAATGTAACATATTAAACAGCTCACTAGGCTTACAACAGTTCAGAATGTTAAAAATAAAATTGTACCAGTAGCTCTTTGCCTGTCTTTGTGCCAGAGCAATACAGATGATTTTTGAATAAAGGAAATAACTGTTCATCTGAGCTTGCTAACAACACCCAATGACACATGCTGTTGTACAATACTCCATCTCGAACACCCATTAGGGAGCATTATCATATGCTGCATTACATATTCAAGAACTGACAACAATTGATGCATGGCTGGAAAAAAGAAAACAAGATATTGAAATCGCACTTGGGTTTTACCCTCTGGAGATTACTTGGCAGGCATTGTTTGTGTGCCTCCCTGAATCAACATGCCCTCATTCCCACCCCATTACATTGGAAGAAAAAGAAGAAGCAAGAATCTAAGGACCACAACTCATCATTCATTTCTAAAAGAATAGCAGCAAACTTAAAAAATGCATCTTGACTTTATCCCTTTCAATGATGATTGCATGGGAATTTCTATTAATCAAACAAATCTGGCCACACAAAGTACTAATCTCAGCATTATGGGCACCACCAGACTGTCCATGTTGTCCATCTGCATGTATATAAGTAGATTTCTAGTCAATCACTCATATGTACTTTGCACAAGGGGACAATAACTGCTATCCACAAAACCACCAATTACAAGGTCAAATGATTTGAATGGATTTTGCCAAGGAGTAAGGAAAGTTGAACAAAGGAGAGAGGGAAGTTAAAATGTGTATATAATGTGTATATAATAAAGGATGCTGGGACGTGCAAGGGCAAACACAGGTCAAGAATGACATGCTAGTGATAAACAGTTCATGGGCAAGTGCTGGAAGTGTCTAGAACATCCTTGACAAACGCAATCTCAAGGCCAGAGGCCTATCCTGCATGGGTCTTAGGGACAAAGCATCCTCCTGTCCCCAGAGATTGCCAGAACTCAAAGAATTCATTTGCACTCATCTCACTAAGAGCTTTTGCTCAGCACAGTGGCACATAGGGACAAGCTACTCTGAGAAAGACGAGAGAGCTCTGATAGAACGAGACACACTGAAGACAGAGTTGAATCTCAGCAGTCTAATGGGCCCAGCGAGGCAGTAAATTTCACAGCAACTTGACACATTAATATAGAAGTACAGTCTGTTATATCAAAGGGAGATTGTCTTAGTCCTTAAGGGGAAGCCAGCAATCCAAAAATGAAGCATGTACACTGGTGACTTGTGAAAAATGTAGTTAACACTGAGAGCAGAAGTGCAGAGCCTTCTGCCTTGCCTGGTTTGAGATCTCATGAAGTGCAGGCTCAGGTCCTTCCAGAAAGCTCAAGACCCAGTACATTTGCATGTCTTGACCTGGCTGCTCGGGGACCCTCAGAGAGAAAGGTGGGTGGAGACAGGATTTTGATCTCGTGGGAGCAGGCAGGCTCTGTCTTACCAATGTTTTCTTTGTTTTCATGTCTTTGTCCCATCAGAGTAGTTTGGAACACATTTCTGTACCATTCCACTGGAGGGAAAAATGTAATCATTCAATAATAAGGAAAGTATTTTGGTAAATTACAGAATATGCACAAGGATAAACACCTAAGGCTGTTGAAATGATCATTACAAAAATTAAGTATAAAACATGACAACATACATATATGATTTGGTATCAATGAAAACAAAGATTCTAAGACTATTAGTATATGTTGGATACTGTTAGCTCATACCTATAATCCTAGCTACTCAGTAGGCTGAGATTTGAGAATCTTGTTTGAAGCAAGCTTGAGGAGACAAATATGAGAAACTCTTAGCTCCAATTAACCAGCAAGATGCCAGAAATGGAACTATCACTCAAGTGGTAGGGTAACAGCCTTGAGTGAAAAAGTTAAGAGAAAACTCAAGGCTGTCACTATATACACACACACACACACACACACACACACACACACAAAACATACATACATACACACACACAAAACCTACATACACACACACAGACTGTTAGTATAGAAGTAAAATCACTGATTCATTGAAGTTAGGTATAAAAAAGTCATATAAGTGGAGAATGGGTTAAGTTGGAAGAAAGACATTATGGAAGATTTTTATTTTTCAGTTTGTAAATCCATTTAGCAATGTTGTAACATTATATTCTTAAGCCAATATATTTTTTTAATAAACCAAAGGAAGTAAGAGTTAACTTAATTTATTAATGCCCTTTGCCATTCCTGCTTAGCCATTATCTAATACTAATATATCTAGTGCACACATTTAATTGCCCTCCCCCATCTGCAGTCCAAATATGACTAGAGAAAGCTTTATTCCTGTGACTATGATTAAATCCCTTTTACTTTCACTGGACTCACTTCTCAGTGGCTTAAAAATACCCTAGTCCTCTTATAAAAGTAAGTTAATTTAACCAAGTCTAGGTGCATTGGTTTGGCAGAAGAGCCAGCTCTGTAAGAGTACCTTTTCTTTCTTTCTTTTTTTTTGGGGGGGAGGGGGTCTGGTCATGGGGCCTGAACTCTGGGCCTGGGTACTGTCCCTCAGCTCTTCAGCTCAAGGCTAGCGCTCTACTACTTGAGCCACAGTGCTACTTCTGGCTTTTTTCTTTTTGCTTATGTGGTGCAGAGGAATTGAACCCAGGGCCTCAGGCATGCAAGGCAAGTGCTCTACCACTGAGCCACCTTCCCAGCCCAAGGGCACCTTTTCTATCTGCTTTATTTTGTTGTGGTTTTGTTTCCAGTAATTCTCTGAAAGATGTTTCACACTAACCTTTGATTGAATGGTACAATCTGCTTGGGATCCAGAGGACTGGAGCTCAGTCTGGGGTGTCCTTTAGCTATCTTTGAAGATGCTCTGAATGACAACTCATTGAGGGTAATAGCATTTTGAGTCTTTAACAGACAAAGCCCTTTAATGTGATACAATTAAAATAGAGAAGGGCCTCTGGGCTGATTCCATATCTTGGCTATAGTGAATAGTGCTGCAATAAACATGGTTATGCTGGTGTCTTTACTGTATCCTGGTTTGTAATTTTTTGGGTAAATTCCTCGAAGTAGGTCCCTCAATGGACGAATGGACCAAGAAAATGTGGTATATACACACAATGACATTTTTGCTCATCCATGAGAAAGAATAATATTGTACTATTTGTAAAGAAATGAAATTACCTGGAAAAGAACTATGTTAAATGAAGTCAGTCAGTCACAGAGAGACAAAGGATGCATTTTCCTTTATATATGGAATCTAGATTTAACTTATAAATACATTGAGTGATATGCAAGTGTACATAAATGTATTATGTAGATTCAAAGTAGATCTTGAATAGTGTAATTTCTTAGAAAGACAAAATTGAAGTTCAGCAAAATAAAACACCAGGGGTGGTGTGGGGCTAAGGGTAGATGAATGAAGAGGAGAAGAAGGGGAGAATGTGGTTAAGAATCCAAAGTGTATAGTACAAAATTAAGAGGAGGGAAGAGGTAAAGGAGGCAAAGAGGGTAAAGGAGGGATGGATGAAAAATGTTGAAAGAGGTGACATTGACCAACACAGATTGTATTCAGAAACTGCTTTGTTATATGACGACTCCTTTGTACAACTACTTGAAGATAATAAAAGGAATATAAGAAAAATAAATTATGAAATAAAATTGAGAGGGGAAAACTAGCTAGAACTTGACTGAATTCAGGAAAATATTCCTCACACTAAGAATTATATAATGCCTCCTACCGATCATAACAATGGTAGAATAGCACACCCTCATTACATGGTTGTGGAATTATTTTGTTACTTATGCTGGATATCCATTTATATTTTCATATCCATCATAGGCAAGCTTCAACCAAGTTTAATATGTCCCATCTCCTTTGTCTAAGTATGCTTTAGTCCAACCGACGCAGCAGAGTGAATCTGATAATAAAGATTTCAGGCTTGCCAGTCTCCTGGGCTTTGTCATTATGTATACTTGTCATTATGTAGGAAATTACACCCAGCTGGATGGCAGTCACCCAGAGGAAGAAGAACTCTATTTTACCTACTCTGTCCTCACATGAGGATCAAAAATGATTTTGAAAACTAAATTGGTTGAATGCAGTGGCACACACCTGTCATCCTAAACTGAGCAGGCAGGGGCAGGGAGATTGTAAGTTTAAGGCCAACCTGGGCTAAGTAGACAGATCATGTCTTTAAAAGAAAGAAAAAGGAAAAGTAAATGGTATTGTTACCTCTGAGGGCTAAGCAGTGAAGCAGTACACTCCATTGAGGAAGGAGTTGAGCTCCCAACCTCGTCCCTGCCTCCTTGACTCTTGAACCTGAATGTAGGTTTGACAAATTCCACAGATGTCATACGAACAATCCTAGCACTTGGAAGATATTTTTATACAGGGGCATTTTTCTTCTATTGTACTAAGATGAAAAGCAATGTCTACTGGGGGAAACTGAAGGATGGGGTTACCTCTGTAAAGGTCTAAGTTTGCTTATACCACTAGAAGTGCTCTGAACCTCTAGTGTATTACCCCAATGGCTGGGAATTCCTAGCTAAGTTCTCAAGAATTCTCAGGTAAAAGTGCAAGACCCTACCAGAAAAATAAACTAAAAGCAGGAAAACCTGGGGAATAGCTAAGGTAGTAGAGTAATATGCTTTAAGTTAAAAAAATCACTACTGCCAAAGGAAGCAATGAAGGAAGAAAAGAAGGAGGGAGGGAGGGAGGGAGGAAGGGGTCAGGGGTGTGAGGAGGGAGCCTGGATTATGCATATACATTCATGTGAGAGAAAGAGGGAGGGAGAGAAAAACTTCTTGTAACAGACCAGGCAGGAAATTCTGTGAGACTCTGATCTCCACCAAAAAAACACTGAAGTGGAGATGTGGCTCAAGGGGTAGAGTGCTAGCCTTGAGCATAAAAATACAGGGGACAGTGCCCAAGCTGGGAGTTTGTACCCCATGACAGGCACGCACACACTGTACACATGTACACACACACACACACACACACAACACAGGATCTGCTAAGCACCCATTGCTCATGCCTATAATCCTAACTACTCAGGAGGCTGAGATCTGAGCATCGCACTTCAAAGCCAGCCTGGGCAGGGAAGTCCTTGAGACTCTCATCTTCAATAAATTACCCCTAAGCTCTGGAAGTGGAGCTCTGGCTTAAGTGATACATCCTTGAACAAAAGAAGCACAAGGACAGTACTTAGGCCCTGAGTTCAAGTTCCAGCACTGGTATACACACACACACACACACACACACACACACACACACACACACCACATACACAATCCCCACAGGATCTTATGTAGAACTTTGAAAGAGTGATTTTTATATAATTTCTATTATGCAATGACCAAAAAATTAATGTTAATTAAGTAAAACAGAAGCTAGCAAAAATACATTAAAAAGAAGAACACAGAATCAAATTAACAAGCTGAAAGCTAATCAACATACTTGAAGAAAATATATGAACTTCAACAAGCTGATCATGGAAGTATACAACTGTACTCCTAGCACAGTAGGGTCTGAGGCAGGAAAATTGCAAGTTCAAGGCCAGCCTGGGCTACAAAGTCAGGCTTTATTTCAAAAACAAAACAAGAGCTATCAAGGAACGGATCACGCACTGGCTGGCTGAAATGTGAAAATGTTACCATCTCAGAAAGTTCCCAAACATTCTTGTGATGGAAACAACAACAATGACAAAATAAAAGATGAAAGTATTTAGCAAGCCACTAACATTTACAGAAGTCAGCCAATGATCCTCTGTAGTAAGGTTGATTGTACTCCGGTAATATTCAACTAAATAAATGAAATAAAAAATGACTTCACAACTAAAATACAAGAAAAGTTTCACCAAAATGAAAGGGACCAAAGCTAGAAGACATGCTGCATTCCAGGAAATTTTTATGTATAATAGTAAATATGGAAGAATGCTTTTCATCTAAATACTGAATTTCAAAAATTTTAAAAATGAATTCTTCAGGCATCTAGGCAGGAAAATAAACCACTTGCAAGAGGAAACCAAAGAAGGTACCCTTAGACATTTTCCATGGTAATTTTCAGTGCAAAATCAGTGGGACATGTCTTTAAAGTTGTACTTTTAAAAAGTATGTTTGATCCAACATTTTATACTCAACCTAATTTTTGTGGTTCACCCATAAGGTGTCATGCTAGCATTTTTAAAGAAGAAAGGAGTGAAGTGCATAAAACCTATGAATAGAACCCTACATGGTAACAACATCTATTGAATTTAAATAAAAATAGGTGGCTTGCCAACAGAGAAAACCTAATTTTAAAAAACAGATGGGGGGCTGGGAAGTTGGCTCAGAGATAGAGTGCTTGAATGAGTGCTCACATGAATGAGGCCCTGGGTTTGATTCCTCAGCATCACATAAGCAGAAAACAGCCGGAAGTGGTGCTGTGGCTCAAGTGGGCTCTAGCCTTGAGCTGAAGACCTGAGGGACAGCGCCCAGGCCCAGAGTTCAAGCTCCATGACCAACAACAACAACAAAACAAAACAAAAAACCAGATGGGTACAAAGTAGTATCATCTAAATTATTATAAGGAAGTATGGATAGGAACCATTCATATACCTTACATATAAATATATTGTAATGATCAGATACCAGTGCTGGAAAGAGGAAAACAATGGAATAAAATGTAGATTTAAAGAATGTCCCTCTTAAAAAGAGAAGACTTAGGTATAGGAAAACAAACCCCTTAATATATTCAAGAATTTATATAAAAGGAAGATATTTTAAAAACTAAATATATTTATTTGAAGGTCAATTATTCCTGTATATACACTAAAATTTCTTTTTCCAATAATTCAAAAGGTAAGGGAATTTGTATCTTCATTAAAAATAAAATGTGATTCCATTTCCACAGCATATAAAATTCTATGGCACTCACTAGATAAGCAGATTCTGTTTATGAGTAGGTACTGCTGCTATAGGCAAGAGAAACCTGTAGAAAATGCTGTTTCAGAACTTGATTCCCCAAAAGGAGTCAAGATGATCACAAGTGATAGATCATGAGTCTTGGTGTAATAACAGCACAGATAATCAGATCCACAAACAATAACTATTGGTCATGGGACTCTGCATAACAGTACAGATGATAAAAATCTAAAAACATAATAACAGACAGATGATAGGACTTTAAATAACAGCCACCTGTGATAAATAAGTCAAAAGCAAAATGGAGAGAGTTGTCACAATGTGAGATAAGATTTAAATAGCATTAGAGAGGTTCAAAGTCCCAAGTGCTATATATACTTAGATAGAAGATGGTTACTATTTGTACAATGTGAGGGAATCGAGCACAGATGATCAACAGGCTTTATAAAAAGTTCCCAGACAGGTATCAGCGTCACAAGCTTGTAATCCTAGCTACTCAAGAGGAGATCTAAGAATCTTGGTTCATAGTCGGCTTAGGCAGGAAAGTTTGTAAGATTCTTAACTCCAATAAAGCACCAAAAAACTAGAAGTAAAGCTGTGGTTCAAGCAGTAGAGCACCATCCTTTGAGTGAAAAAGCTAAGGGAAAACACACAGGCCCAGAGTTCAAGCCCTAGTACTAGCATACACACAAACATACAAAAGTTACCATTGTTTTATTTGTCAGTTTGGGGACTAGTTTTGAGTCTCAGAATACATTGGGAAATTCAAGTGAGAATTCTCAGCAACATGATGGTGTTCAATGTGTTCAACAATGATTCCTGAATAGATATGGAGTCATTAGCTCAGATATTCATATTTTTGGAAAAAGTAAAACGTTGGACTCAGAACTCCGTCGTGGCTGCTTCCTACACTGGGGATGTAGAGAGGACAAACAGCTTCCTATTCAATGCCCAGGTAAGCTTATACAAACAGTCTGCAGATCCCCAAGACAGTCATTTTAACTGCCCAACATGTAATACAAGATGGACTCCTTGTAGCTAGTGGAAGTTCTATATGATTTCTTTCCCTATTGAAAACTTCCATAACAGAGAAGGCCAAGTAGAATCTTTGTAGATAACCTTCATCCCCATCCCAACCAAAAGGAGCCAGAAAAAAAACTGGTGTCTCTCAGGTTCTCCATTTCAGAGACGTGTACAATGTAGAGTTTTTGTTGTCATATTCTTATTTACTTCAGATGTCTTTCTCCTACAAAATCCAGATGGCTCGTGGCTGATTACAGTGGACTGCTACAAATCTGGGTAGTAACTCATTCCAGATGTTTTGCCAGATGCAGTCTCTTTGTTAGAGCAGATTAAAACAGACTCTGGGACTTGGTATATGATAAGTGACCAGCAAATGCATCCTTCTGCCCACTATAAGAAAGCAGAACCTGAAGAATTTCATACTCTCATGGGATAAACCATAGTGTACATTTATGGTTTGCCAAGGGCTAGGATAACACTCCAGCCTTCTAACATTTTCTGAAGGAACACAGACTTCCTGGATAGTGTGTGTAATGTCCCATTTGACCACTATATCCATGACATGATCTCAACCCAAGAGATGAGCAAAGGGTGCAAGTATATTGGAGGCTCTAAAAAGATGTGTATACTCCATGAGGAGGCCAAAAAGCCTCAGAAGTCTACCATAGTCCCTAGTAAAAGTCTTAGAGATTCAGCAATCTGAGGCATGCTGGGGCAGCCTGCTAAAGCATGGGGTGAATGGATGTACTTAGTACCTCTCAATACTCACAAAGAAGCCAACAGCTTTGGAGACCCCTGCAGGTTCTGGGGTACATACACTGTGTTTGAATTTACTGCTCGATTCCTTTACCTGGAGATAGAGAAATGAAATGGCAGCCTTCTTTGACCTAAGTCCCAGAATGGGAAGGTAGAGGCTCACGTCAAGTCCATGTTGAAGGCAAAGTGGTACTGATAGATGGGTACCAAGAGTGACATTCTGTACAATATAGGAGCTGGCTAGCAAGTTGTGAACATTGTAGGGTAGGCTGTCAGCAAGCACATGTACAGTCACCAATTCAAAAGCTAAGGCTTTGGGAACAGTCACACCATCATCTTCATTAAAGAACTCTATTTCGTAGTGTAGGACACATTCTTTTCCATAGTACAGAGGCTTCTGTTTTCTTACATGCCACAACCATTTATTTCCCTAGCATCTGCCTTGGGCACAGTTTGGTGTCCTCTAATTCAACTCAGTTCTGACACTATCCACCTAGAGGTAGCTCAAGTATACTAGTTGAGAGCCAGTCCCTAAGACTGTCTTCAACCTTAGATGGCAACTGTAAGTCTCAGGTTGTTTGAAAGGAATGTGATTTGGTCTACAAAAAGATAAGTTATCTGCCAGTAGTATATCAAATATCAAATGATAATCAGAACTTTCCATCAGGATCTTGATTGTTCAGACCTATCAAGTCATAAGGTTGGATAGCCCAATTGCAGTCAATCACACCAAGTACAGACATAATCGGGGGACACAGGGAAGTCCAAAACCAGGTGGCAGGGTCCCAAGCTACCCATCACAGCTCCAATTTTACTGCTTCCTTGGCTCACATTGAAGATGCTGAGGAGATGAATTGCTATTGGAAGACAAAGGATTTGCTTTGCTAAGGATGTGTCTGATGTTTTGACCTACTATAAGGGCAACCAGCATCTTGAACCCATTTCATTTCATGGGAATCCTGTGTTTCTGCCACATTCTAGCACATGCCTGAAGCTCCTCATCTGATAGAATGTAATAATAGCTTCCTAAAATAACAGCTGATGCTGGGAGACAGACGATTCTAACTATCATTTGGTATCTGCTATACTTCTTGGCAAAAGCTGGAGCTCTGAGCGAAATTCCAGGGGCTCAGCAAGTCAGTCTTGATTTGCTTTGAGACTGGATGGATGTTTTGCAGCCGTTGGACAGTGAATATAACCTCGGTTACTGGTTTCATAAAGATCATTTGAAAGATACCCAGTCTAACCATTAGTATAGATATTCTAGATTAGATTCTAGTTTAGAACAAAACAGGTAAAAATTTATAGAGGCCATCATTTTACTATATAACCTACTACCAAACTTTCTCCATATTTTTCATCCCCATCCAACAGCACTATAATAAACAATGTGCTAGCATCAGCCCTCAGCTTGCCTTCAGGATGCTATAAAAATGACTAATTGAGTCTCTCTATTGTTTTGTACTCAACAAATACTTATTTACTTTTTATTTTGTAGCAAACTATACACATGGAAATGTAAGTTATTCATAGTTCCTTTCCTCATGGAGAATTAAATAAGCAAGCAAGTAAATAAATAAATAAGTAAACAAGAACACAGTAAATAAGAAGTTAGTAAGTAAGAAAGGGAGTGAATGAGAGAGACTGAGTGAGTGGGTGACTAGGTGAGGGGGTAGTGGGTAAATGGGTGGTTGAGAGATTGAATGAATGAATGCGTGACTCAGTGAATAGGGTGAGTAAATGGGTAAGAGTGAGTGAGAAGGGCACTGGGTGTTTCATGCCCATAATCCCAGCTACTCAGGAGGCTGAGATCTGAGGTTGATGGTTTGTAGCCAGCTGGGCAGGAAAGTCTGTGAGACTCATCTCCAATTAACCACCAGAAAACTGGAAGTAGTTACTGGGGTTCAAAGTGACACAGTACCAACCTTGAGGGAAAGAGCTCAGGAACAATTGCCCAGGCCCTAAGTTCAAGCCCCAAGCCTGACCAAAGAAAGAAAGAAAAAGTTGGTGAGTGGAGTAAACAAGAATAAGTTTAAGATTATAACAATGCAATGGATGAAAACTGCAGGTTGCTGTTAAAATTACCTGTTTTGCTTGGTGGTAAGAGAAGGTTGTCTTTGCCCCATTTGTTAGGAAATGGAAAGGCTTGGAAAAAATTATATTAAGTGAAGTAAGCCAGGCCCAAAGAAACATAGGTCCCATGGTTTCCCTTATTTGCAATATCTAGTATAGGTATGAGTCAAGCGGAAAAAGTCAGAGAATGTGATATTAGGAAAACGAACCCTCAAATATGTATTTTAATGTTTTTGTTTCTTTCATGCATGTGTTTCTAACGCATTTATAAGATTATTTCTTGGTTGCTTTGTATGTCCCTCCCCCACAGTGTAACCCCTGCTTTCACTATATTTGATGTCAGTATAACATGTGGAGGAGATGGGGACAAACAAGTCGTTTAAGGATTCAGGTGGACCTGTTGCAACAATGAGAAGTACAAAATGTCATGTCAAAACCAGCTTTACAATGTCGGAGGGGGGGGGAGGGGGGGTATGATTGGGTGGGGGGGAGGGGGGAGGCTGGGAAGGGAGGTGAAGGGTAAACAAAGGAGGAGGCTGCAATGCTTGGTAAGAAATGTATGCATTATCCTGCCCATGTAATTGTAACCCCTCTGTACAGTATGTTCTCAAATAAAATAAAATAAAATAAAATAAAAATAAAAAAAAAATAAAAAAATAAAAATGTGACTGAGAGGTATAGGGACAACAGGTACACACCTAAGTAACTTTAAAAATGAGTGGAAACTGTTAATACATACAATAAATAATAACTTGCCACAGCAAAAAAAAAAAAAAAGAGAAGGTTGTCTAAGGTGATGATGTTTAGGTGGAGATGCGAAGGATGACTGGATCCAGCCGGTAATAAGCTGGTTCCCTGGACCACCAGGGAAGAGATCACCTTGGAGGTATTCTCATTTGTGAGCTCAACCCAGCAGAGTGAACAGAAAGAAGCCACAGTGACTGTAGCAAAGTTCAGAAGAGGAAAACTGGGGCAAGATGAAATTGAGATAGTTTTTTTGGGAGGCTTCTTCTAGACAAGAGGTTGGCAATATTTTTCTCTAAAGACACACGAAGAAAATTGAATAGTTTTTGAAGACTATATTACATACCTTATTAGCATGGTTTTTACCTTCACTCCTTAAAAGTGTAAAGTCCAGCTGAGCTCCTGTGGCTTATGCCTAAAGTCCTACTTATTCTAGATTCTGAGATCTGAGGATGATGGTTCAAAGCCAGCGTGAGCAGGGAAGTCAGTGAGACTCTGATTTTCAATTAACTACCAAAATGTTAGAAGTGGAACTGTGGCTCAATTGGTAGAATTCTAGCTTTGAGTACAAAGCTCAGGGGCAGTGCCCAGGCTCTGAGTTCAAGCCCCAGGATCATCAAACACAATGAACGTGTAAAGCCTTTCTTGGCTCATAGGTAGTGGAATAATGTTCTCCTGATGGAATTGGTTGGCTGACCTCCACCCTAAGCTAGATAAATCTGTTATGAATAAACCAAATCTTTTAATTATTCTTTTTCCCTCTTAGCTTTGTCAGTCAGGAAGCTCATCAATGTACATAATTCATTATGTAGGCTTTATAACATTTATTTTATATATTTAAACTACACATATGAGTGTTTGATATTTCTTCATCTTAAAAGCTATGTGATTAATCCCAGTGCTGGTGGCTTCTGCCTGCAATTCTATTTAGTGAGGAGACTGAAACCTAGAACATTGAAGTTCCAAGCCAGCAAGAGCAGAAAAGTCTGAGAAACTCTATCTTTAATTAATCAGCCAAAATCTGTACTGGAGACATGGCTCAAGTAGTAGAATTTCAGCCACAAGTAAGCAAGTTGAGTAAGCATGAAGCCCCTGTGTTCAAGTCACAGGCAAACACCTAAGTAATTCTTTATCCTTCTATGACCTTCTTCAAACATTTCATGAATTAAATGAGCATGGATTAATGAATAAATGGATGGATGAATGAATGACTCACAGGCCAAGACAAAGCTGTCCCTCTCCACATAATGTCTACCCAGAATAGTGAGGGGTGGAGTTGTGAGACTAACAGATGTCTGAAGACAATTATTTAAACCACTGTAATTTAATTTTGGTGATAATTATAATAAGAACAAAAGTAATCACCACTTTTCAGGATGTTTATTTTCTGTTACCCAAGCATTTCATCAGAAGCTTGGAACCACAGATAGTATGGGTGCCTGTGTATACTGTTTTTCCTATATATAGTGAGGTTATTATTCACATATGGTATGTTCCCCATAAGCTTACAGTTAATGCTGCTTGCACTTTTGGGGAAGTTCTGGAAACTTTAAGGGATAGGCCTATTTGGAGTATGTGTCCCTGGGGCTGTGCTGTACAGAGAAAACTTGCCTATCAGGCTGGATAGAGTTAGGAGGTGGCAAAACCTCATCATACTACTAAGAATGATCCACAATTGAAAATACATTAATCATTATTTTTGCCAATCATAGGGCCTGAACTCTGGGCCTGTGAACTGTCCCTCAGCTCTTCAGCTCAAGGCTAGCGCCCTACCACTTGAGCCACAGAGCCACTTCTGGAATTTTCTGCTTATGTGGTGCTGAGGAATCGAACCCATGCATTCAAGGCAAACACTCTACCACTGAGCCATCTTCCCAGCCCTACATTAATCATTTAAGCACATAATTTTCCATTCAATCTGAATGAAGGAAAGTTGATTATAGACTGAGGAAAGTCAAACCATGGATATGGAGGAGTTATTTGTCTAGAATTTTCTAGGGCATGTGATCAATATTTTACATGTACCATCTCACTTAATCCTCAAACCCTTCATGTTGCACATGAAGAAAAAACAGCTTAGACAGTTCAAGTAACACCAGTAAAACCCTCCCTTCTGTTTTTCTATCTCTTCAGCCCCCCTCCCTATTTTCTTTTTTCTTTATTTTATTTTATTTTGTTTTGTTTCTGAGACAGGGTCTCACCACATAACCCATGCTGTCCCCAGATTTTCTATCTTCCTACCTCAGTCTCTTGAAAATGCTGGGACTGTAGGCTTGTGCTGTCATACCTGGCAAAGTACCCCCAGTTTCTTAAACACAGCTCAAATGCATTAAATAAGTAGCAGCTCTATTATGAGAATGTGCACTCACACAATAATAAATAGGCAATTGGAGAACAGGATTGTGGAATGGGCTATTGTCCCTGGAGGTGCTCTTTGCTCTGGGGCCTTCTGTAGCCACTGGTTTCCTTGACAATTTACCTGGCAGCTTGTTGAACGTGAAATACACTTTTTAAGTATGTATGTATATATATATATATATATATATATATGTGTGTGTGTGTGTGTATACATATATATATATATATAAAGATTTTCTTTTAAAGTTTCTAAGGCCAACGTAATTATCTCAGTGCTTTCCATAATTCTTTGGAAGAACCAATATCTCCCAGAAACCTTTGAAAACAACCTATTTAAAACCAATTTCCCCTTAGATCATAGATTGCCTGTATTTCTGCTCACTTTTCTCTGCTCTCCTATTCAGATTGGCACAAAGCAAGATTGTTGTTCAGAAGGAATCAGTCTCTTTTTGCCAGTTATCCCTGATCTGAGTTTATATAATCTTGTCTGTGGTGCCTTCATCATTTCCACAGCAGCTACAAGAGATGGATGGGGAAAGGCAGGATGAGAGTCACTTTGGAGAAAGGTATATTGTCAAACCAGGCAGGCATCCTTAATCCCAAAGACTGGGAGTCCAGACACGAAACAATTTTCTCCCTTTTCAGAAATATATTTCATACAGTGAGCGGTTTTGAAATTAAACACTGAAAAGTCTGTTTCATTACTTGTAGAGTAAAAAGAGGAGTTGCACTTTGTGCCTTTTATGTTTGACCTTTCATGTAGCAATCTGAGACACCTGAATCTCCAAGTTCCAAAAGGCTCAGACATGGTAGCATAGGCTGATGGTGTGCTCTCAAGAGTGAGGAGCTTCCAGTCCACCTTCAGCAAGTCAATCCATCTCTAGGGGTTTCATTCTCCTTGTCTTTAATAATGGTATCTCCTGGCGGTAGTGGTTCATACCTGAAATCCTAGCTACTTAGATGGCTGAGATCTGAGGACCTTCGTTCAAAGCCAGGCCAGGTAGAAAGGTCCATAAGACTGATCTCCAATTAACCACTAAAAAGCTTCAAGTAGAGCCATACTCAAGAGGCAGAATAAAAAGCAAAAAGACAAAGGGACAGTGCCCAGGCCGTGAATTCAAGCTCCAGTGTTGACATAAAAAATAAAATAAAATAAAATAAATAGTAATAATTGCATCTATATGCACCAAGGAGGATTAATTGCTTTAAGTATTAAAATGCTATGTACTACCTTCTGCGATAGATGATAGATAGATAGATAGATATAAAGGGAGACATTCATTGTCCGTGCATTTCTGAGAACTGTTAGCACATATTCATTTCACTGGAGACATTTATGTGTCTGTGGTGTGTATAAAGATGGGAGATAGATGGGCAAACAGATTGATACGATGTTGTGCAGAATAAAGTTGTGCCCAGCTCTGCAGCATAGCAATCAAGCACGATATACTCAGGTGGGGAGCAGGCAGAGCGAGGAGATGAACACTTGAAAGAAAATACAGATTCTGTTTCTAGGCAAGTGTCCTTAATGGTAAAAAATGAGAGTGTAGAAATACATAAAATGCATGTTATATAAACAGAGCTGTTTCCAAATAGAAAGCTATACGAGGAGCAATATCGACTCATCAAGCTAAAGTAAGACAGAAGCTTTTCTCTATGCTTTGTCTAAGTAAGGGATATTTTCAAAACCTGGCAGGAGCCATGAACTGCCTTTAATAGTGTGTGTTTCCTTTGAGTGTATCAGCATATGTTCGTGCATGTGGAGGTATCCTGAGGGGGCAGGGAGTTCTGCACATTGCTAAACCATGGGGGTTTAGGGAATGGGAAAGGAAGGAAGGGAGCTACAATATACCAATTTTAGGAGAAAGTCGATTTCCTTAGGGAATGGTCCAAATGTAGGATTAGAAAAGGAGTCTGGCTGGCACAGAGGAAGGAATGGTGAATTAAAGGCATACAATGTGCCATGCTGCATGACATACAAGTAAGTGGCTGAGGGCCACATTCTCAAAGTACTTGTCATTGTTCAGGCTTAAGCTTTGCAAAGACTTCAAGCCCCCTGATGTGCACAAAAAGAACCATGCCTCCCTGGGTGACTAAGTTCTCATGAGTGATCTACCCATAGCAAGAGTCTTACACTGCAAATTGTAGGAAGTACTAGTTGGCCCCAAGTGATGGTAAGTTTCCGTCCTGATAAATTTGTTAAGAGTTGAAACTGTTGAAAGTTGAAAATACATAGAATTCACTTCGCAGAGTGTCCTAGCTTGGCAACATAACTCTAGTATATCGGTTATTTCTCCTTGTGATTGTATGCCTACTGCCCATGATTTTGATTACTCTCCTTGTATTAGTTAACAGAAAAAGACCCCCCCCCCCCCCACACACACACATTCAAAAACTGATGTGTGGCTTCTACTGAAATGAATACCAGTTTGTAACATTGTAAAATGGAAAGAATGCACATTGTACCAGCAAAACCTGAAATGTAATTCTGCATGCTCTCTATAATCCTGTGTGTGTCTGGGAGGTGAGAGGCACAAAGAAACCGATTCATTTGCTTGCTTGCTTACTTATCTAATAGTGTTGATCATGTAGTCTGTTATACAAGTAGGGTTTAAAGCAATAAATAGAACAGTGCCTGAAGGAGATAACACATTAATGGAGCTTGCAGATAGATTAATTGCCTATGGATTCATAACATGATGGGATAGAGGGAGGAGATGGAAACTTCAGGAGATAGGACTTACTTGGAGGATATAGGTCAGGGTGAGTGTGTTTTTGGGGTGTCTTTGTCTTGTTCTCTGTTTTTGTTCTTTCACAGACATTACCAGCTTTCCTCCACTATCCCAGGATGAGCTTGCCTCATCAAAGGCCCAGGAGCAACCAGGCCTAGTAACCACAAACCAAAATGACCATTTTCTCCTTTTAAGTTGTTTAATTTAGGGATCTTATCACAGTCTATCCTTGAAAACACTCCCAAGAAATTCATAGATTAAAAGGAAATAGGCTACAAAAATTGAGACAATTAAATAATAATATCTATTTAGAAGCATAGAGATATTTGCTTTCACAATTGAAAAATTAAAATTATATTTCAATAGAAAATATTGTGTAAGGATTTCTATATGAATTTCTAGTGCAGGAAGCTATTTGTTTAGTTAAAAGTGCCACATCCATTTCACAAAAGTCTAATGAACATAAAATGTGGAAAATACACCACATAACTAGGAACAGGAAAATAGTGGATTTCCAAACAGATGGGCTGGCTTAGCTCACAACATGTTGCTGTGAGGGGTGAACGAATGTCCAGTAAGATTGCCAAATCCAGAAAAGTTGTACAATGAAACTAGTCAATGCTGGAAAGTGTAGTGCATGCCACAATCTTACTTTTGTTTTGTCGCCATGTTTTCAAGCACATCGAAGACTGGATCTAGGATTCTACCACTGCCTATATCCCATTACTACAAATTCTGTTTATCTCTTTCACACACACACACATACACACACACACACAGAAACCCTAAAAAATTTCCTAACTATGGTGCACACTAACCATTGTACGTATGGTAGTTACAATATTTTTTTGCTTTCCTTTTTTAATTTTCTTTAAGTATTTGTACAAAGGTATTGCCACTAAATAAAGCGGTTTATGAATACAATGCATCTCGCTCAAGGTCATGCTTTTCAACATTCTCACCCATCCCTCACATCTACAATTTTGTGTGTGTGTATGTGTGCTGGCTCTAGGGCTTTTGTGCTCAAGGGTAGTACCTTACCACTTGAGCCATAACCCCACTTCTGCTTTTCTTTTTCTTTTCTTTCTTTCTTTCTTTTTTTTTGGTGATTAATTGTAGATAAGTCTCATGGACTTTGCTGCCTGAGCTGGCTTTGATCCCCAGATATGAGCCTTTTGATTAGCTAGGATGACAGGCATGAGCTACTGGTTCCCAGCTAGCAATTATAATTTTTAATAAATCATTTTTTGCATCTTTTTTCCTACTGAGTCCCATCCTTGAGAACAAGCCTGTATCTTTATCCTTCATTCTGTTACTTCTCAGAAAAGTGTACAACCTTTGTAAAGCAGCTCATAGATACTTGTTAAATAAAAGAATAAATTGACTCATTGGTTTTGTCCAATAATTCACTCACTATATATCCCATGTGGCCTTAGAGAGAGCATCAAAGCAATACATGACATCCATTAACTCTCAAATTTTCCACCTCCTAGTTCATCGCAGTTGTTCTATCTGGAGGAATGGATGGATAATGTAAAATTGAATCAATTTTTTAAAAGTTCCTTGAAATTGTTTGAGTGAATATTGGAAAATATCACTATTGGTCATTTCAATTATGGTTTTGTCTAAACGGAGACTCTTTTCCTGTTGATAAGGGGGGCACTGATTTGAGATTTGTGCTGCATTATTTTTAAAGTATTGGAAGTCTTGTCTGCACCGTGATACTCTCCCTTCCCCTCCTCCCTGCTTTGCGATTGCATGAGTACTCAACCTCTGGAAACCTATTTCTGCTGCCTGTAGACAATCAACTAGACTCTAGAAAAGGTGAAGGAATTCAGAGGCCATAGGGCATGCTTTTATTTCACAGCCTCCCGAGATCTCTCCAAGCCCTGAAGAACTGGGACCTGTAAATCCAGAATAAAATAGAAATTTCCTTCCGTGACATTTAAAGGTCTTGGAGGAAATTAACACCAGCACTTAGGCTGCTAAGATTCTGGGCATCAATAAGATAGAGCAGAAGCCTCAGCCATAGAAGTTTTGAATTGGCTTACTCTCATGAGCTATGCCTTGCCTGTGTTCATATTTCTTCCTGGAATTGGTTAAAAATGGATCAGTTAAAAGTCATGGTACTGTGATTTGAATATGTCCACCCAAAACCATGTGTTGGAAATAATGCTCAGTGCAAGAGTTCTGGGAGGTGGGCGCTAAGGGGTACTGCTTGTCATGAGGACTTCTCTATCCTAAATGGGGGGACACTAACTATAAAGAGCATGTGAATGTGAGTTTGATCTCTTACTCTCTGACTCATTTGAAGACTTCTGTCATACTATTACAGCAAGAAGGCCCTCCCCAGATATGGCCCCTTGCTCTTGCTTAGTCTTCCCAGACAGTGGTACCATGAGTGAAATAAACTCCTGTTTTCTATCAGTTACACAATTGGTGGTATTCTGTGATGGCAACACAAAATGAGCAAAGACACATGAACAGCATATGCCTGAGTTTGATTTGGCTATGGGTCAAATGCAGCTTTTCCAAACAGATATTTACCCTCCATTGCATCTGGCTACAATTCCAGTGAGTAGGTGGTCCATTGTAGTTGAGAGGAGTGGCTTCTGAATCAATTCTATCTGGATATAATTGTCACAACCACCTGTTAGCTGTGTGAAAACAATCAGACAATTCAACTTCCCATAGGATAGATTTTTCAAACATACATCATCAACATTCAGTTTATGTCCATGGGAGTTTGGTACACATTGAATGATCTAATGAATGGCAAGGATTCATCACAGTGCCTGACACAGTTATATAATCCATAAAATTTGGTGGTGGTGATGATGAAGATAATGTGCTAAAGATGAAATGGTATCTAGAGAAAGTATTAATTGCAAGAATAACCAATTGTTTTTGAAAAGACTGAATATGACTCTTCCAATTTTGGTGTCTCTCCACCATTTCTTGTTTCATTTTTATGAATACTGTCATTTGGTGATCTATCTCAGAGCTTTAGAGACAAAACAAAGCAAAATCCAGGCGCTAGTGGTTTATGCCAGTAATCCTAGCAACCCAGGAGGCTGAGATCTGAGGATCGTGATTCAAAGCCAGCTTGGACAGCAAAGTCTGTGAGACTCGTCTCCAATAAACCACTAGAAAACCAGAAGTGGTGCTGTGGCTCAAGTGGTAGAGTGCTAGCCTTGAGCTGAAGACTTAGGGACAGCATCCAGGCCCAGAGTTCAGGCCTCATGACTGACAACTAAACAAACAAACAAAACAAAACAAAACAAAAAGTTATTCTATGAAGGCAAATCATTTCATCATTCGTGATGAGATCAGTAAGTAAAGCAATATAAAGAGCATAAAGGAGTCTTCCCTATTCGCCTATACATGGTCCCGAGTCAAAACTCTAAGCATCTATTCCATCAATGGATACCTCATGTTTGATTTCTAGGGAGATATTCATGTTTGAAAGACATTGTGTATATGAGGAGGGATGGAATATATTTTGTTTCTGTGATTAGCAAATATGATTCGGAATGAACAGGGCTCCCAGGCTTGAGAGTAATAATCTCCTTCCATTCTAAATCCTAAACATGTGATTGTATTTCTCAGACAATGTGAAAATGGCCTTTGTTTTAAAAAATTGAGCAAAATAGATCCATAGGAATTGGCTTCCCATCGAAACTGCTGTGCTGCAAATGGACTAGATGGTGTAAGAGGATTCTGGAGTCTGTAATCCTTCCTCCCAGGTAGCAGAGCTGATATTTTTGCTCACATGGGTGTCTACACCATACCTACTTGAGTCACTTGAAATTCCAATAGCTCTACATCTCCTTCACTACCCATGCCTCCACTTTATTACAGAATCTATGTAGACAGTGTGTAGTATTTATGAGGCACCATCCCACAGTTAAATATAGAACACAAAGCATGTCTTCTCAAAGAGTTTGATAATATATCAAATCAAAGAAGGAACCAATATGCCACTTAGTCCGTGAGGTCTACACTATTATTTTCTCTATTCTTCTAGCATCTTTCCCAGCCACACTAGCTTTAAAACAGCTTGATTTCAACTTATTATTACTATTCCCTTTCATAACATGCCATATGCAAAGTTATTAAATAATGGAGCTACATTTTCTTATTGTTGAATATGAATAAAGCAGAAATGAAAAAGGATAACATAAAGACATTTGGAAGAGACTATATTTAACCTCTTTCTAAAAGCACTTAAAATATGGCTGGCTTATACCTGTTTGCTCTATGATGACTCAGGAGACTCTACCACCCTTTTATTCTTGATTTCTTCCTGCTAACAAGCTATGGAATAGCCCTCAACTTTTTGAAAACCGAGACAAAGAGAAGGGAGGGATTTGAGCCTCTAAAAGGTTTTGTGGTAAGTGTTGAATTACTATTGAAATAAATGATTAGCAGCAAGGCCTGTAAAGCAGGAGGTTTATGTATATCTTTATGACCATAATATTGGTAAATATTGTCAGCAGAGAGAATGGGAAGCAAGATCTGACCACATTGCCCTGCAGAACTCAAGGCTATAAGGTTGTTTCATTGTCTTTCTATAGACAGCATGCACTAAATGTGTATGAAGCATTGGAAATGAAAACATAAAACATTTATATATGTGTATGTATATCTGTGAATGTGTGCATGTGTACATGTGGTATCCATATTGTGGCTATGTTGGCGTGTATATGTGTAGGTGTAGGAGTGTGTATGTGTGGATGTAGATTGGACATAGTCCATGCATGCATTTGAGTGTCACGCCATTTTATTTCACATACTTGGTCTGAGCCTTGCTCAGATCTCACTTGAATAGGCAGTTGTTTCTTTATCACTTTTGTACTTTTTTCCCTCTTCTCTGCAGACCAAGCTCAAAGGTTGTTATCCTCCATGAAGCTTGCTGTACCAACTCCCACTTCCTTAACAGCTTCCATCACTCTCTCCTTCAGCTAATGATTATTACACAGCCTCCAGGCACCAGGCACTGGGATGTGATGGTGGCTTTATGTCAACCAGCTTCCCAACCTTATAACAAAGTTCCTAAGATCATTAACTTATAAAGACAAAAGGTTTCTTTGGGCTCCTGGTTTCAGAATTTCTGATCTCTGATGGATTAGAGATTAGTCCCATTGCTTTAGTCCTGACGAAGGCAACACATTGTGGTGGAAACATATGATACACCAAATCTTCTACCTGCTGCCCAGGAAGCAAGAGAAAAAGAGGAAGCGCTCAGTGTCCTGAGCCCCAGGGGCACATCCTCCTCAGGGGCCCAAGGCTCTCACACTAGGTTCCACTTCTCACAGGCTCTCCCACCTCTCAGTGTGGCAGCAGAGAGATTAGGCCTTTACTCCAAGGGCCCATGGGGCACATTCACACCCAAGCTACAACAACCTTGATGATGCAAAAGAAAAAAAGACTCAACCCAGGCTTTACGAGCATGGACTTTGCAGTCTGATTTCCTTCTGTCCTCCTGTCATTGTGCTCCAGCCTCATTTTTAACACCTATCAAGCTTCATTGCAGGTTTTCATATGCAGGTCTATTTTACCTCCAACATTACCAATATTTGGATGTTAGACAAACCTTTAAAAAAAATCTCTGGTTTTGCCAGGCGCTGGTGGCTCATGCCTATAATCCTAGCTACTCAGGAGGCTGAGATCTGAGAATCACGGTTCAAAGCCAGCCCAGGCAGGAAAGGCCATGAGACTCTTATCTCCAATTACCACCAGAAAACCGGAAGTGGCAATGTGGCTCAAGTGGTAGAGCGCTTGCCTTGAGCTGAAGAGCTCAGGGACAGTGCCCAGGCCCAGAGTTCAAGCTCTATGACAGACAAAATATATCTCTGGTTCAGAGCTGGACTCTTGTGCATCATGCCTATAATACACCTTACCCAGGAGGCTGAAATCTGACTACTACAGTTTGGAGCCAGGCAAGGCAGAAAAGTTCATAAGACCCTATCTCCAATTAATTATCATCAAAGCTGTTTTTTGTTTTGGTTGTTGTTGTTGTTATTGTTGTTCAAGTGCTAGCCTTGAGCTAAAAGCCAAATGAGGTCCTCACTTTAATCCCCAGTACTCACACATACAAAAAATTATTTCTGACTTAAGAGTTAGAGCACTTTCCTTGGCATATGCAAGAACCTGGGTTCAATCCATAGCATCATGCATACACACAAATGATCTCTTTGTCATTGCATGCTGTCTGGAACAAAATAAACCCCAAATGTGTTATTATCAAACTAGAATAAAATTAAATAAAGGGAAAAGTGAGGTATAGAAGCCCTGCAGACAATATTTCTGACTATTAAAACAATTTCCCAGCACACTGTCCCTACAAACACAAAATTGAATGTGTAAGTAATGGTCAACACAAAAACAAGTATCAACATATTTCAGTTAAGAAAAAAATACCCTTATTAATCTCTAAGCAATGCTTAGAAAATTTCATCAACACATTGTAATATTAATCAGAAATAAGTTGGTATATAATGTTTGGTGTGCCAAAAAATACATTTGCACTATAATTTGTTTCTTAGAGAGATCATAAAGAGATGTGCGATGAGAATGATTTGCCTCTGAATTTAATACAAATAACTCACTGATTGACTGTCCCCTCTAAATTGAAATTTGAGTCATTTAATATTCTTTCTTCCATAGTTTGGTCAAGAGTTGTGTTACATTTTCAAGTTTGTGTTTTTCTTCTTTTTCCCCACTGGTATGAAATCCAACCCTTTTGAAGGTTTTTTTTAAAATCCAATGTAAATTAGCTTTTCTTTGATTTTTTTTCCCTCCAGCTCTGTCCTGAGTTGTTTTATTTTGTTTGTTTCCTGTGCTGAGGAGCGAACGCAGGGCCTTGTACTTGCCAGGCAAGTGTTCTTCCACTGAGCTAAATCTGAATCCCCATTCCTGAGTTTTAGGGAAGAGGTCTTTACGAGTTTTGTGATCCATTTTATTACTAGTTAACAAATTTATTCTTTTCTTAAAAAGACGGTGTGTAGTGTGTAGTGGTGCACACTTGTAATTCCAGCACTCAACAGGCTGAATCAGGAGAATGAGTTATTCAAGGCTGCATTAGCAAGACCCTTTCTCAATGAGAAGAAAAATAGAAAAGGGGAAAGGGGAGAAAAATTAAGAAGGAATAGAAAGGAAGGGAATGGGAAAGGAAGGAAAAGGAAAGGAAGAAAGTAGAGGGGTAGGGAAGGGAAGATGGGGAAATGGAAGGAAAAAGAAGTGAAAAGGAAACAAAGGAAGAAAAGAGACCTAACACAATTACAAACCCTAGGTGTCTGACCAACAGTAAAACCCACAGTACCAAGCTCATATTCCACTTCCATTTTCCTCATAAGCTTTGATGGGCTGCAACGGTTGTGTTCTCAAAAGGTCAACTCAGAATCTCACATTGCTTACACTTAGCTGTAATTAAAGAGCCTATTGTTTTCACTTTACTAGTGGAATCATATTTTACATATGGTTTCTTCACTAATCTTTATAAAACTTTATGTTACTACCATATGTCCCTATACAACAACATATTGGTCTAGTTTGTCTCTTCTAACTGTACAAAATAAAACTGAGCCACAACATAACCCTGCATGGAGTATGGAGTGGTTGGGATTACTGCCTGGATTAGCCATAGATAATCTCAATCAAAGGTTCATAGCTGCATGATCCTTTCTGGCTTCAAATGAAATGTATTAGAGCTCTCCAGATACAGCAGAACATATCAAGGGAGACTTGCCCTAGTGAAAGCCAGTGTACAGGAAAAGGTCTGAAGGGTTTGGAGCTCATAGGCTCAGTGCTCAGATTTACTTCTGAACTGCTCTGTTACACTGCTCCGGCAATCGCCTGAGCTTTATGGACCAAATGCAGGTGTGCTACAAGGTCTAGGAAAACTGGAAGAACTAGGAAACAAAGATGAATGATGTTCTTCATTAAGAAAGCATCTGACCCAAGGCCCCAATGACCAGAAGAGGCAATTATGGGATATACGAGAGCGGGGGATGATGTGCTTTAGCAAACGCTTTAGGGCATCCTTCCGTTTAAATGGGAAGTCTAAAGATGCTATGCAGTCCTACTAGGCAGAAAGTCTGGAGTCGTCCTCACATAAGCCTAAACATGAAAGGGTAGCTCATAAGGAAAGCCTTTGCAGCATCTCCATGTGGAGGTCTTTCCGACTCCTTGACATAAGGAGAAGCTGTTGACAATTTTGTTGGAAGTGGAGTATAGAATGATTTTTTTTCCAGCAAATTTATCTTCCAAATTATGTTTTCTTGGGCTAAAAATAAAGTGCATTTTTAATTCCCATGTACAACACAGAAGTGTCAGCAACCCTGAGATAAAATGTATAGAAACAAGAAAATAATTTTGAGACTAGAATCTATTTTTAAGTCAAAGAAAACAATTAATGTACTATTAAATTAGAAATTAGGAGAAGAGATAAATAACAAGGATATCGTTTTCTCCCCATCAGATAAATTCAAAGTATATTTTATACTTGATAAGACACAATAACTTGTATCATTGTTTTTTACTTAGTAGGTATTCAGTAAACAGCTGTTGAATCTAAGAGTTAACTTTAATTGAATTTGTTTTTTCCACTGTCAGAATATAATGCATATAAACATCAAAGCACTTAAGTCAGTTAAATCATTATTAAATTAAAGAATTTATATTTAATCTATGTTTATAAATGAAATTCATTAAGCAGTATCTTGAAAGTTGAACAGAGAGCTGATTGTGAAACAGTTTCCTGGGTTTAAATGTTTAAACAAAAGTAAAGCCAAACACCAGTAGCTCACACCATTAATCCTAGATATTCAGGAGTTGAAGTTTGAAGATCAGAGTTTGAAGACAGTCTGGGCAGGAAAGTTGGTGAGACTCTTTTTTCCAATTAATCACTACAAAGTCACAAGTGAAGCTGTGGCTCAAGTGGTAGAATTCTAGCCTTGAGCAACAAAGCTCAGTGACTGTGCCCACACCTTCTTAAGTTCCAGCTTTAGGACTGGCACAAGCCTGCACACACACACACACACACACACACACACACACACACACACACACACACACACACACACACAGCAACAACAACAGAGAAAAGAGAAATTAAGCCAGGAGCCAGTGGCTCACACTTGTAATCTTAGGTACTCAGGAGGCTGAGATCTTGGGGTCATAGTTCAAAGCCAGCCTGGGCAGGAAAGTCCATGAGACTCCAATCTCCAATAAACCACCAGAAAACTGGAAGTGGAGCTGTGGTTCAACATGGTAGTGCTAACCTTGAGTGTAGGGACAGTGCCAGAGAGAAAGGAAGAATGGAAGAAAGGAAGAAAGAAAGAAAGAAAGAAAGAAAGAAAGAAAGAAAGAAAGAAAGAAAGAAAGAAAGAAAGAAAGAAAGAAAAGAAGAAAGAAAGAAAGAAAGAAAGAAAGAAAGAAAGAAAGAAAGAAAGAAAGAAAGAAAGAAAGAAAGAAAGAAAGAAGGAAGGAAAGAAAGAAAGAAGGAAAGAAATAACAGAGAAAGACAGAGAGAAAGAGACAGAGAGACAAAGAGAGAGAAAGGAAGGAAAGAAGGAAGGAAGGAAGAAAGGAAGGAAGAAAGGGAGGGAGGGAGGGATGGAGGGAGGGAGGAAAAGGAAGCGACAATGACCATGTTTGAAAGGACCCTATGAGCAGAGTTGTGAAGTAGCTCCTTTTGATCAGAAGCGGGCTTCACTTTCTGACCTCTGCCTTCTCCAAGATAGATCCTCACCTGCCTGGGGATCTCTGCTGCCCTCACTCTGCTCTGTGTCAATATACAGGTCCCCACATTGAAGCCACCAAAACTCTCATGGGAAATCCTCTTTAGCTATGTAACTACACATTGCAGTATTTTCTAGACCTTCCAAGTTACAAAAAGTAACCAATTTTAGTTTTCTTAGAGATACATTCACTTTGGGCTCTCAGCTCTGGGGTCCCCTTTCTACAGAGAATCTGTTTTGTTGTCTTCCTTTCACTTTCAAATAAATTTGCTTGGGCTACTTTAAAAAAAAAAAAGACAAAGTAAAAGAAATATACCCACTTCTCAAAACACCTGTCTTGGTTAGAAAAGGTGATCATTGAGTCCCCATCCCCTCCCCCACTTCCTATAATAGCTCATCAAAAATCACCATCTATCCAAAAAGGAAAGAGCAACTGGTAAAAGTAAAGTTTAGGTACAGACAGACTTGCTCAATGGTGGTGGTTGTATTTTGGGGAAGAAGTTTAATGGAAAGTCTTGTTCTCTAACTTTACGTGACATGTGTTGTTGGTTCATGAACACCTTCCCAGTGGCCACCCAACTCTACCTCACCTGAGCATGGATGCAAGCAACTCAGTGGTTTTTCTTTTCCTAATTTTAAGTCTCATCAAAGGTTATGTGGGAGGAGCATTCATTGTCTGTGGGATTAACTAAATAAATACAATACAATACAATACAATACAAATAGATAAGAAGAGATCATCAGATCCACTGTATTTTGATTGTATGATATGGTAACACTGTCTTTTCCTATTGCCATTAAGTCTTATGGTGATACTTATCCATGTATTCTCTATTCTCTCCAGGCATGATGAGTCATGTCTGCTCAGAAAGACAGTGTTCTCACAGGCTGACACTTGCAGCTGGTGTGAGAGACAGACACTTGAGGTTTCTCTATGCAAGTGTTTACAGAATCCACAAACAGCAGACAGTGAGCTCCACAGAAATATGCATCCCAGCAGAGCCTCCTGCGCAGACATCAGAATCCTCTGGAGCTTCACAGATCCCACAATAGACTATTTTTAGTCCTGATAATTAATATTGGAGGAGAAAAGGAGGAGGAGGAAAATGCAACTCCAGCAGAAAGGCAATTACCATCTCTCCCATATATTCTCACCTATCAGATGTGTTGTTTTCAAAGAAATAATAAGAGAAGCTCAACTCAAACCTATAGGTTTTGCACCATACCTCCCATAAAGGAGTTGTTTAATTCTTCCCTTTGAAATTCTAGAAATAGCTTGGTGTCATGAGTTAATGTAATGCAGCAAGTGTAATACCAGACTGGACACTACAACTACAATAAAATGTGTGTAGAAAACAAGAGCTTATTTCTCTCACACCTGCTGAGTAATATTGACCAACAATTGCCACAAGACAGCTTGGCACTGCCCTCTTTCTTATTCTGTGAGGTCCCCTATATCTGATTTTTAAGCCATTCTCAAGATCCCTCCCACTTGTGTCCCTCCTAAATTAATCTGTTTCTAAAGATATTTTAAGCAACCTTGATGTTACCAGCATCTAGAAATACATTCAAAAGGATGACAAGGAAAACTATGTGGCCAGACTTTAGAGTATGGACAGGGTATGCACTTAGAATCACTCAGGTGCTAGATGCTTGTGGCTTACACTTGTAATCCTAGCTGACTAAAATCTGAGAATTGTGGTTCAAAGCCATCCTGGGCAGAAAAGTCTGTGCAACTTGTATATCGAATAAACTAGCTAAAGTGTAGATTTGGATCAAATGGTAGAGTGCCAACCTTGAATCAAGAGCACAAATCCCTGAATTCAAGCCCTAGTACTAGAAAAAAAAAACAGAAAAACAAAGAAAGAAAGGAGGAAGGAAGGAAGGAAGGAAGAAAGAAAGAAAGGAAGAAAGGAAGGAAAGTGGGAGGGAAAGAAGAAGGAAGGAAGGAGAGAAAAAGAAAGACAAAAGACTGATGTTTGGATTTCTTAATGCAGCTCATTTTAACTCATCTTTAGGATTGGTGTCCTCTCCTTGGAATTCTGTGGTCTTCTCACATCAATGCAATTTGTACAACATTGAGTCTTTTCCAATGGCTTCTCTCTTTCCTTTCTTGTTGGCTCATCCTCATTGCCCCAGAAACAAAGGGGTATGTGGACATCAATAGCCTTCCTAGGTCTATGGGTCTAACTCAGACTTCCCAATACATACACATCTGTATAGTTGCATGGTGCCATCTATGCCTTACAGAATGTTGGAAATCTCCAACTCAACCAATACAAGCTGATCCTAAGTATCCTTTCCCTTTGAGCCAATCACCTGCCGTTCTTGTTCTCGTTTGGTCTCTGTTGCTATAATCCCCTCAGTCACTTAATTCCATTGGCTCTTTGCTCTCCTCCCCACCACCTGTGAATCGCTATTTCAAGTAATTTCTGTCTCCCCAAACACTGTTTGAATCCATACACTCTTTTATATTTCCACCTGCACTTCTCTGATCCAAACCGTTATCATCCCTTGCCTGGACAACGATAGCAGCTTCCTGAGTGATCTCTCTGATTTTAGATTCTCCAATTTATCCTCCCTCTGCCACAGAAGCATTTTTCACATGTGATCTATCCTATATAAATAGCCCAGCTTAAAGCCTTCCCATGATTTTCTGATAACATCAATCCTTAGCAGGGTGTTATAATGGCCTCTGCTTTTTTTTTTTCTCTAGTCTTGTTCATGCCACAGATGTTGTATTCCAGTAATACTGAGATGCTTGAAGGTCTTCCCATATATCTCACTTTTATTATCTTTTTATTTGATCATGCCTCCCAAGTTAACACAATCGTATCTTATACCCCAGACATAGCAATGTTCTCTTATTCTGGACCTAGCTCCAAATGCTTCTGTGCTGTTCTCCTTAACAGTTTAGGAAAGTCTCTTAAAAATAAAAGAGCAGACAAGACATGGTGATGCATACTTGAAATCTTAGCTAATCAAGATGCTGAATTAGGAGGATCATAGTTCAAGATCAACTTGGAAAAGCTGGGAATCCCAATCTGAAAAACACAGGAAAGCTAACAGAAATGAGGGGTGTCGTCATGTGATTAGATGCCTACCTAGAAAACAGAAGGACCTGAGTTTAATCCTCAAACAAAAGTGAAAAATTTAACAAAGCAGTTGAAGGATCTTTAAAAAAATGTTATTATAGAGAGGGTTTAAGTTACATAAGTCAGTCCTTTTTGAACAATGTCACCCCTTCCCTTGTGCTCTCCCAGTTTTTCCCTTCTATCTCCACCCACAGTTGTGTGGCTCATTTTCAACAGTGTCCAGTGAATACCATTGCTCCATTTGTTCATCCTTTTTTGAAGAGTCTATGAGAACCAGATTATTCTATTAATTTTTGTAATTTATTTTCCTGAGAAAGTATAAGAACCAAGCTATATTTTTGTTGGTTGGTTTTCTGCTTTGAATGTGTGTGTGTGTGTGTGTGTGTGTGCGTGCACATATATGTGCATGTTTATGAGTGCCTTGAACTTAGGGCCTGGGCACTGTCCCTGAGCTTTTTTGGTCATGGTTCTGCCACGTGAGCCAAAGCTCCATTTCTGACCTTTTGGTGGGTAGTTGGAGATAAGAGTCTCACAGATTTTTCTGCCCTGGCTGGCTTCAAACCCTGATCCTCAAATCTCAGCCTCCACAGAAGCTAGGATTACTGGTGAAAACCATTGGCACCTAGCTGAAAGTTGCTTTTACTTTCAGTTTTCCTCTCATTTTCCTTCATTGATCCATTCACCGTCAACAGTACAGCCTTAGAATTCCCCTGAAGATTTAATCTAAGGGTTTCCAGTCTTTCCTTGTCCACATTCTTTTCTTGAACCATTTCTTTCATTCCGATCTGCAACTATGTCCATTCCCTTGGATTACTTCCCAGCTGTAGCTCCAGCTCTTTTCTGAACATTGGTCCATTTTTAACTGGAGGCCAGGCTGTTCTCCAAAATATTCTACCATCAGTTCAAACAAGACATCAAAACTGTCCACATTTTCCTGCTAACCACCCTTCCTCATGGCTCTGTGTTTTGTTTGATGGCTCTGACATTCTAAATCACTCAGCCTTGAAAACGCTGAATCAACGTTGTCACCTTTCTCTTCTATGCCTCCCACATTTAATCAGAAACAACAGCCTTTTTAATTAATATGGATGTGAGGAAATTAACAAAGTTTTCAGACATGACAAGTAGCTTGGTTTAATTGATGTGGAGGACATAATAAAGCACTGACATGCTGTAGGACCAAGTGCAAGCATAGAACCAGAGGCTGTGGAACTTCACATTGTGAGCTAAAGAACTTGGAATTCATTCATTCCAAAGGACACTTTGAAGGTGGTGAGGAAATATTAATCTATCCTTGGCCTGAAGAATGAATAGAATGTTGGATAGAAAGAATTTTTAAAAGCATAGCCAAGCAGTCTAAAGTAAAAATATTAAAAAATTAGAACTCAGTTACATCAGTTGTGGGTCTTTGGTAAGATAATGAGATTCTCTGAGTTTAAATATTCTTTCTAGAAAATAAGTGTAAGCTATGCATTGGTGGCTCACATCTGAGCTCTAGCTAACTCAGAAGGCTGAGATCTGAGGATCTTGGTTCAAGAACAGCCCCAGCAGGAATGTGTGTATAACTCTTTATCGCCAATTAACCAGCAAAAAATTGGAAGTGGCTTAAGTATTAGAGTGCCAACCTTGAATGAAAAAGCCAAACAAGAGTGTGAGCCCTAAATTCAAGCCCTAGTACTAACGTGAAAAAAGTACAATAATATCTCTTACAGAAATCAGAAATATTTAATGGATTAGAGGTAATGCAAACAGAATTACCTACAATCAATCATGACAGGAAACTTTAGGCTCTGTACAACTTGTAGTAATTTTAAGAAAAATTTCTACTAACCAGTGGCCTTTGTTTCTTAGCTACAACCTGGAAGGTTGAAAATTTTTTCCCTTGGACATTCAGCCTTAATTGATGCCCTTAAATGACCTTCAATCAATGCTTTGTATACTCATGTTAAGACATGAGCCCAGTGACACAGCAAAACCAGGGTTTTCTAGGGCTGCACAATTAATACCAGACACAAAGGAGGGTCTCAGTCTGTGTTGACAAAGTGGATGAATGAATAGAGGGAGAAAAGGCTACAGTTTGCAGCGAACCTCTTCTTTGCATCTCTCCTTTAGTCCCAGCTCTTTGCTCCATACTTCTCAGTTCTGGGAGCACTTCTGCATTACCCTTGGCACCTCTAAGCACATATTCGCTGGTGCTTGGATCCCTTTTCTTTTTTCCAAGTGCTCTCAAATATACTTCATAGTTGTTCAAATTGGCAGAAGGAATTCCTCTTCTATCGTCAAGAAATAAGGTAATAAGAATGCTTCAGTCCTATTTACATTAAAAGTTAATGTCTTTATTTATTCATCTACTTTTATGGATCTATTGTGCCTTCCGAAATCCATCTTCAGCTCTTTGGTTTTCTCCCTGGACAGTGGTACCCTTGCATAAGCCGGATACATACATAGAAATGGGCAATTAGCAGCCCCATAAACTGCTTACTGGGGAGACACTCTTCCTGTTCTGAGGATGGCAGCTGGCCCACACCACCCACACAGACTCGAGTTTCCTTGACCTCTACCCTGCTCTTCTTAGACCATCATTTCTGCATCTCCTGCATTTGTCTAATGTCTTTTTTCACAAGATGATTTCTGGCTCATTTTGTGTTAACTGGAAGGAAAAGATGGGGTCAAAAGCTTTTCCTGCAAGAACTGACCCCCAAAGACTGATCACTGCCACCTATACTCTCTTATGTGTCTCCATAAAACAAAGCTACCCTACAAGTATCATCGTAATCCAAGCCCTTCCCCATTTCCCCTTTCTGGCATGATGGGACGATGGCTGTTTTCAGAAGCCAATTAGGAATGTGCATCAAGTTAGTAGCTAGAGAAAAACAACCCAGAAATGATCACGAAGAACTAGATGGGGAAAACCTGCAGGAAAATTAAGAAAAAAAATCCCTTAGCTTATAATTGAGAACTGAAAAGGGCCTGTGACCCTTATTCTTTCTGTTAGTCCTTATAGTGAATTTGGAGACACAGTATGTTGAACCTGGTTCTCAAGGCTTTCTTCCATTGAGTTTTTAGTCCATAAGTGTGGCACAGCTCAAAAGAAAGTGTTTACTGCCTGGCTTGGGGGAAAAAATATTGTGTCCTCCAGCGATCTGAATTTTAATCATTTCAATTAATTAAATAAGCAACAGAAGTTGCCAGGAGTACTTGATCTGATGGATGCCCAATTAATGCTGGGCACCTACTGACTCTGCTTACCAATATTCTGGAACTACTGTGATTCTGTTATCATTAGTTTTAAGATCATAATGTAATCAGGAGTGAAATGTCTTAGAAGTCAATTAGGCTTCTCACCTTTTCTTTGTTACTGTGGAGAAGGATGTTCTACTGAGGTTGGGAAATACCCAGCCTACAAAGACTCCCTGAGAGTTTAGTTCAGATACTAGAAGTAATCCATTTTTAGATTTTAGGAACTTTATAACAAAGCAAATGAGAATCATGAAACTAAGAAGTAACAGCATATTATTGCTTATTATTGTTTTTAATCACTTTCAGCTGGGTGTCCATGGCTCATAGCTGTAATTTCAGTTACTTGGGAGGCTGAGATCTGAGGGTTGAGCTTTGAAGACAACATGGACAGAGAAATCTGACCGAATCTTAACCCTAATTAACCAGCAAAAAACCAGGAGTGGAGGTCTGGCTAAAGTAGTACAGTACCAGCCTTGGGCAAAATCTCCAAGTGAGACAATGAGGAGCTAAGTTCACACTCTAGAGGTCCACCCAAAACACAACACAATGAAACAAAAAAGCCAGGCTTGCAGAATGTGGCTTGAGTGGCAAAGGGCCAATTCAAAACCTGGAACTGGCAAACACAAAAAAGCAAATCAGAACAGACTACTTTACCTTCTCACTCTAATATGAAAGATGGCTTACTTCGGAATGAGACAGGAGGAGAGACCAGGTTTTGCCTATTTTTGTAATATTGCCTATTGCATAATTCTAGAGGAGAGCTCCTGGTGAGCTTCTGTCCCTGCATGGCTGATCTCTTCCTTGTACAAATCATAGGAGCTTGTCAATATTGTTCAGGTCATATTGAATTGCATCAGGGCCATGATCCCTGTGTCCTAATGCTCCATGTCTGCCACTCATCATGAGGACCTGAAGTCCACAGTACATACTTAAATCACATCAAGATTGGGGATCTGGCTTTCCTACACTGGGCAGTAACATACGGGGAGGGGAGTAGGGAGTGGTAAGTGGGAGAAAATGAGGGTGGGGGGGTAATGTTTCTAGAAAGAAATGTACTCATTTCCCTACTTATGTAACTATAACCCCCCTATTCATCACCTTTACAAAAAAATTTTTTTTAAAGAGGGAATGTAATTTAGAGTCAGACATCGGATTAACTTTGTCATTTGAGTTGATTAATCTCGCTAGCTTCCGTTTTCTTTTTATGTAAATTGACACTGCCGATGACACCGCCAAAGAGGTAAGATGAAGATCGAATTGAGTGTCTACGTTGTATGGTTCGGAGTGCCTGTGAGGTAATACCTGTCCATATGAATTCCACATTTGACGTCTCTAAGCCGGCATGAATCTGTTTGTGCATCCCAGTCACTAGCCAGCTCCTTGGTTGTCAAAATCTACATTCTGCTCCAAGATGTAAGACTGTATCTCTCTTTTTATAGCTATGACCAGTCCAGAGATAAAGGACTACTATTTTTTATTTCTTTGAACATCGCAGCTGTACAAGCCCTGTCATATAGCTTGTTTTCTTGATTTTAATTAAGTAAGGCTTTACAGTACTTGCTTCAATAAAGCCTATGTAATAGAGAAGAGGTTGAGTTGGTTGAACTCAGACTCCAGGGGGTTAGTCCCAGGTTTGCTGATGATGCTGGGCAATCTAGCCTGCTGTCTTGTGGTAGAGGAAAATTAATAAAAATGATTATACTGCTCTTTGCAAACATGATTTGCAGCAAAAGTAATCAATGATGATATATCAGGAATAGGGCCTCTAGAGAGTAAACTAGCCTTTACCTCTGGGCATATTCCTCAAAGTCAGCCTTCCAGGGCTTTCTAAAGTGCTGCTGGTATGCAGTAAGTATCTGGAAACTCCAAAATGAATGTGGATGATTGCTCTGGGTAGTTCCTGGGTTTATTCCTGTAGAATAATTACATCATTCCTCTTCCTCTGTTGCCCTCATAGATTTCCACGTTGTCATGAATTCTAATATGTCTGGATTCTTTATCTTTCTTGCTATCTCTACCACTGTGACCCTGATCCAAGCCTTTATTTCTTCTCTAGAATCTTGCAATAAACTTCCCAGGCTCCTGGTCTTCTGTCTCCTCCAGTGGAAGTCGTTGTTGCTGAGAGTGGTTCTTGTTGTGGTTACCCGTTCCAGGGTGAGAACTCAAGAGCATTGCACTTGTGCTGCTCACCTTCTACCACTTGTGATGCATCTCCAACCTCAGGTTTTGCTGGTTGTTTGGGAGATGGGGGTCTTTTGGACTTCTCTTCCTGGGATTTCTTCCAGGCATGATCTTCTACCTCTCGGTCTCATGAATAACTAGTATTACTGGTGTGAGCCATGGCATCCAACTGAGAGTATTTAAAGAATAAACAAAGAACTGAAGCAGTCAGGGTCCTCATTTACTCCTTTCTGCATGCAGAATGAACAATGAGTGCTTTGCACTAAAAGGAGAGAGTATCAAGGGAAGTAAATATTTAGGATTGCATGCGCATACAGTGTCAGGAAATTACCCCATGTTCCAACAAAGTATGTTACCATTTTGATGTATAGTTTAAAGAAATCGAGAACCACAAAGTTGTGGTAACTTGTCAAAATGCTAGGAGGGATTATTTATTTGTTTTTTGTTTTGTTTTGTTTATTTGTCAGTCGTAGGGCTTGAACTCTGGGCCTGAGTGCTGTCCCTCAGCTCTTCGGCTCAAGGTGAGTGAGTGCTCTACCACTTGAGCTACAGTGCCACTTCTGGTTTTCTGATGGTTTATTGGAGATAAGAGTTTCATGAACTTTCCTGTCCAGGCTGGCTTTGAACCACAATCCTCAGATCTCAGTCTCCTAAGTAGCTAGAATTACAGGCGTGAACCACCAGTGCCTGGCTAAGAGGGACTATTTGAACTCACATTGTTCAACCTCTAAGACCCAATTCTTTCTAACAGGCCTTAAATGTTCCTCCTTCACAAGCTATTCATGAACAACTCTGGTTGGCAGTGCTAGCCTTACCTGTTTCTCTAATAAACAATCCAAAATTACTCAGCAGTATGCCAATATTCGGGCCCCCACACCTTGCCTGTGGGTTTTATGCCTAATATACCATTAGTATCACCCTCTACCTCATGCTGCTCCATTGTGGCTCTGTTCCCACTTCTCTTTTAAAGGACCAGTGGAATGTCACTCTTGGAAGAAACTTCCCTTCATTCCTCAGGAATGGTTAATGGTTCATTCAACTGTGCTACCTGACAGTAGCAACCACCTTTCATCTATCCCATGCTTTCAATGTTCAACCAACCATGTATTTGTATGGGGCTTGAACTAAGGATCATACACTCTAGCTTGACTTTTTAACTCAAGGCAATCCATCTGCCACTTGAGCCACATCTCCACTTCTGGCTTTTATCTGGTTATATGGAGATAAGAGTCATTAGATTTGTCTGATTTGCCTTGCCCAACTGGCGTCAAACCAAGATGCTCAGATTTCAACCTCCTAAATAGCTAGGATTACAAATGTGAGCCACCAGCATCTGGTCTTAAGCTGATATCTCTTGAATACCTGGCAACCCTCTGACCTATAGTTGTATTTCTGGTTTGGGGCATAGTATGAGCGGCAGGGGAAGTGAGTGAGGAAAACACATGAGAAAAAGAAACACCAACCCAAAAAGTGATTTTGCTCCTCATATAGACATTTGCCTGTCTTTGTAGTCCCAAACACACAAAAAGATTTCTTTCTCTTTATGAACTCAGGTTAACATTTTTCAAATAAATTTAGCTTAGAAAATGTTAAATCAGCTCTGTGGGAACCAAAGGACCCTTTTGAGTGCATGAGAATAAATTGTTCTCAATCTCAGTATTCAACACATTTCCACTAGCACACAACTAAACTCTAAACTAGTTTAGATATGCTTATGACTGCATCTTCAATTCTCTTCTTCATAATATAACATCTATATATAAAAATCCATGAGGATTTCTTAGCTATTCATTGAGTTCAGGTAGATGGCTCAAAAAAAGCACTAAAAAGGAGCCAGGGTTCTACACTGTCCACATCTAGTTGTACATCCCTAGATAGCCATCTTTTATTTATTACTACTGTCATTAGTATTATGGTTATTATTGTTGTGTTGGGGTTTGAATTCTGGCCCTACATCTCCTGGGTAAATCTTCTAACACTGAATTCCAACCCTAATTCCCATTACCTGTTATTTTTAACTAAAATGTCCCTAAAATGAGGCAATATATAAAAACCCTATCACTTTGACTCCAACGACACAACTCTTGATTTCCATCTCCACCGTTACCATTTGCACCAAGTTTACTGTAAGGCAAGGATTGAAACATGGCAAAATAAAGATGCTGGTATAAAGTTTACATCAAGGGCTACTTGTCTTCCAGAAGTTGCTGAATAGAAATAAGTGTGGTGAAAAATACTCGCAGTTAGTGCTTCTGAAGACTGGTGTGGAAATTGTAGCAATAGGAAGGGAGAGCCTCTACTGTCTTTGGCATTGCTGACAGCCAAAGAAATCACATCATTATTTCCCAAGGAGACTCTGGTCAGACATTTCATTTGAAAACTGTCATTTTACAAATGTTTAATTACTTCTCAAATGTAAAGGATGACTGCAAATTTGTAATCTGTCTTGTAAGAAGCTATCAACCTCCACCTCCTTGAGTCACTGGAAAGAGAAAACATTTTGCGTACAAAATTAAAGTGGCTTGATCACTTGGTATGCAAAATGATTTTCATGTCTTCCCTATGGCTTTGTTCTCTGACCTGCTGTATGCCTCAAGGGACTTTTCCAAGAGAAAAGCCCCACTGTGAGAGATGGCTCCTTTCTCTTCCTGCCGCGTTCATTCCAGGTACTCGAGATTTATTTTAGTTCAAGCTGCATAGCTAAGCAATCATTTGAAAATTAGGTTCTGATTTTAATTGGAGAACTCCACAGCATTTCGCCTGCATTCTTTGAAGATCTAGCTCATTTGGTTTTCATGTAAAGTTGGAAGCTCAGATAGCTTTTAATGTGGGTGAAGTTTCTAATGATGTTGTGTGTTCTTTTTTTTTTTTTTTTTTTTTTTTGACAAATAAAGCTAGTAATTTAGATCCGGAGAGGCCAGGGAACAAGGAAGGAAAAATCCCCTTGCTTCCCCGACTTTACTAATCTCTGACATGGAAAGCCTTCTCCACTCCCCTACTCCGACCTTTTCCCTCACCCAAATCTCTTCTTCCTCTCCAGCTTCCTGCGTGTTTCCTGTATCTGTCCTCTGCCCATGAAGGATGTGATTCCCATGGCTTTTCCCCCAGAATAGTATCAGAGCCTGGGTAGTTCCGAAGTTATTGCTTTCATCTTCTCTTTCTCCCAACAAAGTTATTTGAGGTCGAGGATTTTTTGATTTAATTTTATTCTAAATTGTCTTCCAGCAAAGACATGCATATAGTAGATACTTAAAACGAGTAGTATTCATGAAAGTGTTTGTTTCCTCCAGTTATTTATATCCTGGTGGATGTGTGTAAGAGAAAGGGAAAGTGGAGAATTACCAGGTAGTGATTTTGGAATGGAAGATAAGAACTCTAACGATTCAAATGAGAGAAAGTAATAGCTCAAGTCTGGCATAACCAACTGTCCTGATTTGCCTGGGAGTGACAAAGGTTTTCCCACGATAGGACAAAGTAGGAATGTCACAAGCGTATCTTGAGGAGTTGGTCACCCAACAGGAGATATTCCATGGGCAAAGAGAGTTATGCCGAATGCCACAGAAGAGTGTCTCAGAGATTCTAGGGGGAATAAAAGAATCATTAGCATAAGTTTTATTCAAGGGTGTAGCGAATACAAGTTGAGAAAGGGCTTTCTCCAGACAGATGGGAATGTAACCCTTAATACAGCTACCAATCAGCACATGGAGTCATGGAAAACAGGAAGAGATGTTGTGTAGTGACTTTTCAGACTCTCCTATAGCCTCTTTGTGACATTTTATCTTTAACATCATGATTAATACCAACTCCTGTATGTTCTCATGCATAATTCCCTGAGAGAGAGAGATCACTCAGCGTCTGTCTGCTGTGGCAAAATGCCCTCCCCCCTTACTGTTCAATCAAACTGTGAGTCCACTTAGGACTGTCTCATGAGGAGAGATGAGAACATGAGGCTGGCATAGTACTTAGAAAGCTTGCTGAAGGAAACTTGAGGTTTCAGGGTTAACATACATTGATTGCTGTTGAACTCGCAGTTTCACTGTCTTTAACAACTGTGGGCATTTCTGTGTGTGTACTTACTGAGGAGGGGAGCTCAGTTAGCCATCATGGCTACATACAGTTTTACACTGAAGGATCTGAGAGTCAAGATAAGAAGGGACAAGAACTACTCTGAAGAGTCTCCTTTCTTGAAGCTATTAAAAGTGCTGACTGAGGTTTCTGACCTTGATATTTGATTTATATTGCAAAAATATTGTACAATCAACAAGGTTCTGGTGGTTCAAATCTGTAATCCTGGAGACTGAGATCTTAGAATCCTGGTTTGAAACCAAGCAATGCAAAGAATTCTGGGAGACTATTATCTTTAGTTAGATAGTAAAAAGCCAGAAGTGAACGCATGGTTCAAATGGTACAAGGCCAACCTTGAGCAAAAAGCCAGTGAGGGCAAAAGGCTTTGAGTCAAAACATCAGTACTTGTACACAAGGTACTGTACTCATAACCTGAGTTACGGAATTGCAACCTCTTTAAATAACTACTTAAGAAAACTTAATAAATAGATATAATATGTATATAATATTATATGAAGTGCAATATATATTCATTTATTCATATGCATATATTACATTGTGCATATGCATACATGAATAAATACATAATATGTAATATATGTGTATATACATATGTTATGCATGTTTTACAATTATATTTTTAAATTTAAATATATATTATATATGATATATATTATATACATCTATATTTTTTATATATTAAATTATTTCCTATAAATTTCTCTATGGCTATGCAAGTGTAGGCTCATAAGCTGTTTACATGTTTACTGAAAGCTAAAGAAAAACTAATTAGATTGAATTGAATTAAGATTAGAGTCCGGGAAGAATTTTTTTCCATTAAATTAGCTTGGGGAATAAAATTTTGTTTACATCCTCCAATTCTGCCTGCTCCCCTACACACACACACACACACACACACACACACACACACACACACACACACATACCCGTTTTGGAACCAGAAAGCTCCTTTCTAACAGTTCCTGCTAACTTTCTACATAACACTGTTGTACACAAGTATGTAATGCAAATAACTGATAGTAAGCATAACAATTACAGCTTTTGATATTGTGCCCAAGTGGTAAACTGAGCTAATACTGTCTCACTTTATTTTTTTTCCAACTTTACATGAATAGCTCACGCTGAGACTCATTTACCTTGAGAATAGCCTCACTGATAAATTTAGCCATCCCCTTTCATCAGAACTGGCACATTTAGGCATCCCTATTCATGAGTACTGGAGATATTTGGGAGAAGGAAGTGTAACACGCTACAAGTTGGAACTTGAGAAGAGGTAAGGGCTGAAGATGAAGGATAGCCAAATAGAACAAATGGTCCCCCTGGAGGCTCCAGAGACACAGGATGTGAAGAGGGCTTTGAATGCTGAAAGCATTTCACAGCCAGACCACCCATAGGTTTGCATAGGGTCTGTGCAGCCATGGCAGATGTGATTATCTGTGTAGGAGATTCTGCATCTGCACAGCCGAGTCCCACAAATGGCTTTACACCATCTTGGATCTCTGTAAATGGCCAATCTGAAGATGACTAGAGGAAATGCAGGACTAAGCAAGGCACTGTGATTTAAAGAGAAACTAGACATAAAGAATCAATTTTTGTGTGAGGAAACAGCATGGATGTATTTGTCCTCTTCGAGGAGGTCCCACTTTGGTTTGCACACATCTTGGATTTCTGAAGAGTCTCCTAAGACCTGCCTTTTCTGTTATTCAGAAGAAAAACAAAAAGCCAAAGCCAGTTTATATATGGGATTTGTGTGTGACCACAGAAGAGGCTCAAGTTCAAAAACCTAAATCATGAGCCAGGTGTGGTGGCGCATGTCTGAAATTCAAACCAGTTAGGTGGTCAAAGAGGGGTTGAAGTCCAAGGCCAGTCCAGCCAAAAGAACAAGACAAAAACTAACTGACACAAAAATGGACTGCATGTAGCTCAAGTGGGAGAATGCTTGCCTACCTGTTTTCAAAACTTACCAAAAAAAACCTAAATCATCATATTCTCATTGAAACTTGAATTGGTTGTAGCAGACCTGAAAGCTATATTTTCAGAATGATGGAATTGATTCTGCAGCTATACCTTCCCCTATCCCAGAACATTTCAGAAAATGTGGTATATATGAACAATGAGGTTCTATGCTTCCATCAGAAAGAATAACATCGCCCCATTTATGAGGAAATGGAAAGAACTGGAAAAAAGCATATCAAGTAAAGTAACCCAGACTCAAGGAAGCCTAAGCTCCATGGTTTCCCCTCATTTGTAATAATTAGTATATTCCTAGGATAGTTCTAGCAGAGATTCACAATAGCCCAATACATTTATAAGACCACATAACATGATATTAATCAAAATGGTCTCCATGATATGGAAACAAGAGGCTATTTTTGTGGTTGTTTTGTTTTTCCTTTTTTGTTTACTGTACTGTTTGCAGTTATTTCTTTTGTCTTTCTTTCTGTTCTTCTCTGGTTTATTCCTCTTGGTCGCTGTTTCTGATGACAGTCTTCTTTGTCTTGGATACAAGTTTATGTGGTTTGGGGAAGGGAAGGGGAATTACAGAAACAGTGGGACAAAGTGACCAAATGCAACAGTGATACTCACTAGACACTACGTTGGAAATGAACTTTACAACTTGGGGAAAGGGAAGTTGCGGGGGAGGGAAAGCTGGAGAAAAGGAGTGAGGGTTAACACTGCTCAAAAAGAAATGTACTCATTACCTTACTTATGTAACTGTCTGTACATTACCTTTATAATAAAATAAATTTAAATATATATATATAGAACTAAAAAAAAGAAAATCAAGAAGGAACTCCTTTTTTGGAGCCCCTCTTCAAATGAAGTCTCCTTATTTTCCTTTCATTGCTTTCTTTTTACTTTCCAATACTTACTCTTTTTAAAAATAAAAAAAAGAAAAGAAGAAAAGAAAAAAGAAGCCAAACTCTAGTGGCTCAAATCTGTAATCCTATCTCCTCCAATCCTGAGATCTGAGGATCATGGTTCAAAGCCAGCCAGGGCAGGAAAGTCTATGAGATAATTATCCAAGTGTTAGAGCTCTAGCCTTTGAACACAAAGCTAGGCCCTGAGTTCAAGTCTCCCAAACAACAAAAAAAATCAAGGAAATAGCAGAAACCTGGCTATTTCCTCTATTTCTTTGTCTAGCATATCTTAATAAAAGGTACAAGAGACTGACTGTTTTTCCCTCCCACAGGATAGGGAGCATCATACAACTCCTTGTATCAAATTTAGAGAAAAACGAATTGTTACTTGAAGAAAGCAGATTGTTAATGTTGTCCTGCATGCAGAATGGCTGGGAAAAGGATTGTGAGGAAGAAAAGGTAGTTTTGGAAATTGCAGGTGGCATATGGTGTCATGTGTGGACAAGTTTTCCTGTAACATAAGCGCCAGCAATGCTCTAACACCTTTCTTGGAGGCACTATGGTGCATTTCTTGAGTCATCAAATGCTTATTCTTAGAAGCAAAATATGTTTCCAAACAAAAACTTTCCATCTAGTATCCTATTAACCAGTGAATAAACTGTGTACATTTTGTTTTAATTTTAAAATAAACCTGATTTTTTAAAAAATGGAGATTGCATTCCACAACTTTGTCCAGGTAGAATGAAGCTCTCCAAAGTATGTTCTTAACCAACTTCCTCACTCCTTCCTATTTCTAACTTCAAAAGAGCTCAACCAGCCCATTGGGATGTTCCATACTCTTCTACCTGATTGATTTGCTCTGTTTGTCTTTTCCTAAAATACCTATCACCTTACTGCTTCCTCTACTCAGAGTTTTTCCATTTCCTTGATGAAATTCAGTCTTTAGCAAAGCCATGCTATCTTTGGGGCCAATATAAGTTACAGTAATGTATATCTACATACCCATCATGCAATACATTTTCACATTGAAACTCAAAGAAATTGCTACCTATTCTACTAGCAGTTAGCAGGGGTGGTATTTCTTCTCCTGACCCTCCTTGGTCTACTGCACAGTTGCATCCTCACATTACACTTGTGCCTCTGTCTCCATATCTGCTACACATGGGTCCCTAAGATAAAGTCAATCTGAAATATTGAATCTTGAAGAGCAAAAAAAAAATGCTTTTATACTTATCAGTCTGTTGATTTGGGATAGATAAAGGAAAATTATTCTCCTAAGTTCAATCTACATTAAAGAGTAAAACCTTTAGGATGACATCTAGGAGTAGGCATTTCCCACATAAACTTTTGTAAGGAAGCTGGAAGAATAGAGGCTATATATAAGAGGATTTAAGCATAGGGAAACTACTGTTCAATTTCACAAGCATTTATTGAACACTTTCATAAGTCTAATAATATAACAAGACTTACATTCTTATTACAGTTTTATTCCTGATTACTATAACAAGCCCATCCTAACATTCATTAACTATGTTGAGTGTCTGATGGTTTTTATTTTCAAGGGGTTGATTAGTTGCAACATTCAATTCAAACTAAAATATGACACATTACTTACACAAATAATGCACATATATTTTATTTAAGGACTGTCTAGATATTTATAAAGATTTAAAAATCAAATCTTGAGCTTCAAGCAACTTACATTTCAATCAAAATATTTATTGTACCTATATTTATGATGTGGGGTAGAGCAGAAAATACAGGCAAAGATAAGGATCTTTAAAGAATTCAAGAGCACTCCTGGAAAGGATCTAGAAAGTTGATGCCCTTAGTTTCTTTGTGACCCACTGAAGCACAGGAGAAATGAGCATGAATTCTAGAGGCCATCAGAACCTGCAAACATTCCTGTTGGACCATTTACTGGTGGTAGGATCCTAAGGCAATTGCTTCCTCTATGTAAGCCCTGGTTTGTTCATCCATAAATTAGGATTAAAAGATGGTTTTCTCAAAGAATTCACATGAAGATTAAATGAAGTGATGCATACAAAGTACTTAGCAAAGTACTATGTGTAGGCAAAGGCTGTGGATCAGTTGTGAGAGAAATGCATAAGGCCTGGAATATCTAATGCCTTCAAAAAAGGAGGAAGAAGGAGAAGGAAGAAGTAGAAGAGGAGGAGGAAGAGGAGGAAGAGGAGGGGGAGGAGGAGATAATTGGATTGGTAAGAGCAAAAGCCACGACTGAAAGTTGTAGAAATAAAAGCAAACTGGAGAGAATTGTCAATGAATACAGATTCCAGTTGAAGATGGGGGTCTGTGTATGGCCACCTGGTACCCCTTCCCTCCCCCCATCCCCAAAGCTATTTAGATAGAAATAAAAGGATCACTCAGGACATTGATTAGCCAAGAGTAACTCTACATATGCACAATAAAAAGGTTTTGCTACATTTCCCCTCTCATTCTGCTTCCCTCTTTGAAAGCATGGCCTGCAATGTGCTTTAAAATTGGATATGAGGTCTTTTTAACAGAAGACCTTGAGCAGCAAATGAAAACTCACCAAGTCATTATACAGGTGAGACTTTTATACTTACATACTGGCTACACTAATGCACAAATTGATAAAAATTTATGGCTTGCACTACTGGAATATATCTCTTTCATGGTATAAAGCCAGAGTACATGACTTTCCTTTTTGTCACCAGCCATAGTGATTTCTATTTTATCTAGTAAATTTAGGGGGTCTGAATGGAGGAATCACAAAATTAATACTAATATATAAATGACTGCATAATTTATATGTTCTAACCATGACTTGACTGCAGGCAGGACAGGGCATAGAGGTAATCTGTGGATCCTGGAGGAGCCTAGATTGAAATAATATGTAATCCATCCCTAGCATCTACATACTAGCAATTTCTATGAGGCTTGATCAACTTGCGTTATTTTCTTTTCCATGGGGTTACAGTATGTAACCATAACCTCTCTGTACATCACCTTTACAATAAAAAAATGACACAGACTTTCACATAGACTTTCATGTTGCTAAATCACTGAAATTGGGAGGCTCATTTTAACAACTAGTAAATATTGTCCTAACTGAATTCACCAATAATCTGCATAATTGTTGCCTTATGATTTGAAAAATTGCTTGTGACCTGCCTCCATATTGTATCACCTACTCTTTGCAAAAGTTTTGTACTGATGAAGCCATTCACATACATCACACACACAACACACGTTTTGCAGTCTTTGAACATGGTACCATCCTCATTTGCATTGCTACCAACTTAAAAAAATGGCCATTTTCTTGCTCTATCCCTGAATACATAGTTCATGACAAGCTAATGAGAGATATATTAAACATTTCTAGAAAAACTGAGCATCTTCTATTCCATACTGAATTCTGTATAGCTATTTAGCTTCTTGAAGAAAAGTGTTCTCAACTCTGTGTTATTCTGCTCAATGGCCCTTACTGAATGCTTCTTCATTTTACTATTTAGAGTCTGATGCTATTAACGTGTAAGGCTTTCTCCAACTTCAATACAATGGTAGTTGGAAGAATGGTAGCTGCTCCCCCCAAAGCAAACTTCCCACAATTCAGATCCAGATTAGAAATATTCTGAAGTGGTGAGTATCCTTTGGGATTCCATTGGTGGCAGGACATAGAAGGCCAGGTGACCTATGAATTCTGAAACAGCTTAGTTCTAAACCTAGGTCCATGATCTATGTGTGTGAATGAATTTCCACATGCCTATGTCTGTCTATTCCATGCACTGCTGGTGTCTCATACTTATTCGAGACACAAAAATCACTTAATGAATGCCTTTCAAAATACAAAGATTGAATCAGCCTAGTATTTAATCACTTTAGTATTTAAGGTAGAACTTCAGTACATATAATTCCAAGCAATGGCTTAGGATCTAGAGTGCTGGATTATAAGCATAATAACCAGAAATAAGAGAACCACAACCGAGAGGACTTCAGAAATGTTGCGTATGGGATTGACAACACAATCAATGGGCCATTGAGAGATGGAAGTTTCTACATCTTGAGCAGTCTTATCAGCAGGGCTGGTTGGATATAGACAGCGAGGGGCTGAGTTTGACTTCAGAAATGCCTTCCCTACTTTGAGAGAAATGGGTATAAAATCAGAAGGTGGACTGGTTTTAATAGCAAGGGTTCAGAAATTAGTCTCTGCTGGGATTAAACAAAAAATAATTCAGCAGAAATCGGGACAATCAAGAAAGTGATTATTGTCTGTATCTTACAGATTAAGATTCCTAAGTCAGATAGAGTCTTTGGAAGAAATCAAGTTCAAATGCAGTGGAGAAAACCTGGTTCATTTCCTAGGTTTAACAACTACAGAAAAAAGAAACATAGAGATAGGTAACATGAACCTGACCAAGTCATTTCTCTATGTACTGAAACGCTTGGCTAGTTGATGGTATGTCACTGATGGAACCAGGAATATATAAATATTCACACAAACAGCCTTTCGAGCTTATCCAGCAACTGGATTAGAATTCAGCTACATTTTTCTACCATTGCATTAGGACCTTTGAAAACTGATTCCTTCTTTGAAAAGAAAAAAAATTGCAAAATTGGATCTTTTTTTTAGTTCTTTTGAGAGGCAAGAACAATATTTATGAAGCTTATTAGTGAGCAGACAGCACTTTACCTGATAAATATAAACTATGCTGAGTTTCTTAGTGTCTCCTTTACCATCTCCCAGGGGAACAGAGCAGGGTTCTTACACATTAAAACAAATCTCTAGTGCTTTATCACCATGACTTCTGCAGGCTTGAATGCAATATCAAGAAGATTATTCAGAGATTTTTTTCCCACTCTACTTACAGCTCTGTCACCTTCCTTTGGTGAATCTTCACACTTGCTGTTTCCTTTCTGAGAGAAGCTATGGTTATATGCAAGGCAGGATGTAACAAAGAAAAAGCTCACTCTGTTGGAAATGTGGTCAGGGCAGCAATGGACTCCGTCTCTGGACCAAGAGGTATTCCAAGGGGAGGCAGGGACTGCCTCCCATGGCTTAGGTTCTGGAGGTGTAATGGCTGGATTAGCTAAATGAAGTACAGCTATATGAAACGAACAGCCTAGGCCCATTCTCCTTCCTGAAATACCAGAATCCAGCAAATCTCTGCATGGTTCAGATATTTGATTCACTCAGATAATTGCTTTAACTCTGAGTTTCCTTTTACTAACATAGGTCCATTCATGGAGAGGTTTCTAAGAGGCTTGTTTAAATCTGGATTTTTAGGAAATAGCAATTTTCCAAAGCATCATTTATCTGCAGACCATTTAGAGTAATTTTATTAAAAAAATAATAAAAGCACTTACAAAAGCCATAAAAATATAAATGTAGCAAGCAGGTAACTAGGTGCACACAACGCTCATTTGCATACACAATCAGGCATTTACAGAAGCATATGCCCAATTGTGCATGTAAAGACAGGTTTCATTTGCTTTTTATTGCATCAAACGGTGGACAGCCTGAATCCCAAGGGTCTATTTTCAACATGTCACCTTAGAATTTACCATTTCAGCTTCTTTTTTCCTTACATGTGAATGAATTTGTCCTTAAAGCTGCTTGCTCCAGTTCGAACTCCTGCTGCGTGTTTCTGTTTGGGAGACAACAAATGGTTGATGCATGGTTGTCATTATCTGACAGCCTTCCTTGAGTTTCCAAGGACAGAAAGGCAGAGTGGCTAGAAGAAATGCTGTTAAGTGCAGCTTACAGAAGGCAAAGATGATCTTGTTTAACAAAATCAATTTTCAAGATCTCACAATCAAAGATCATCTCTAAAAATTGACTTTATCAAGATAATAGATATGTGTGATTGACAGTTTGGTCAACAAAAAAGATGTGGGTCTTTTTTTGGTATTAGGTTAGATATATATATGATCAAATCTTAGCTTTTATTCTTTCACCAAAATTACACTTTAGAATAGATAACAAATCACAACAAAATATATTGGAAAGTAGGGGTGAAGCAAGATCTTTTATCCACAGACAAATTATTCAAAAGGTAAAGTGGTGGGGGGAACCATCGTCTGAGGTTGCTCCAGGCAAAGGAAGAAAACCAAGTTGGGGTTGTGTTAGAGCACTTTCCTTGCAAGTGTAACCAACCAGTAAGCTCTCCTCATACTATCTATCTGTTTATTTGTCTATCTGTCTCCATTTATTTATATATCTATTTCTCTCCATACCTGTGTACAATACAGATACTTATGAAAACAGATATGTAGAGAAAAGGCAAGTTTCCCCTTCCCAATTGTCTAAGGCTTGAACTCTGGCCTCATGTTCTTGCTTTGCTTTATTTTATTCCCAACTAGAGTTACATATCTAGCTTTGGCATTTTGCTGATTAATAAGAAATAAGAGTCTGTTGGATTTGTTTATCTAGGCTGGATCCAAATTGAGATAATCAGATCTCAGCCTCCTGAGTAGCTAGGATTACAGGCGTGAGCCACTGGTGCCCAGCATAAACCTTTTCTCTTTTTCTTTCTTTGAAGAAAGCTTTCACATAAGCTATTAGTTATTATTGGTTACTCCTAAGCATTACCAGCACTTTACCAATCTTTTTGTGTTTGTTTTTCCCCTACAAACAAAGACAGAAGGAAGGAGATTTGAAATAAATTAAATGTCCTTTAAAATTCTCAAATCTTTTCCCATCTTTAATTTGTAATAATAGAGAGCGTTTTATTTTCTTTGAAACCTGAGCAGTTTTAAATTGTGGAATTCAGATTTTCAAAGTGCTTTCAAACGTTTCCATTGAGGACAACTGCTAAATAATTGCAAGTCACTATGGCATCCAAACATCGATCTATCAGGACTAACTTCTATTGCAATACTCCCAGTAATTGTTTCTGTCTTGTAATTCAGTTGCAGGGCCAGCAGCCACGTTTACAAGACAATTTTGACAGTCTGTTGGAAATGTCTCAGAATATTGGGGTACCATATATAAATGAAGACACCAGTTTGAGAGGAACTCAGCAAGGGAAAAATTCTTCTGCCAAAGGATATGCTGCTGACTGGAAGCCAAGTATTAAAGCCCACTAAGCAGGCAGTCTACCCTGGTCTTACCCCCTAATGTATACTGCCCCTCATTTCAAGGTGTCAGAACTTAGGGTCACAATCTTCCACAACTAACTAGTTTGAAAGTGATTAAACATTTGTCTGAGCAATCAACTGAGACCAGGGCACCTAGTAAAAGCAGGAACTTGTTAGGAAAACAAGAATCACCATCTCTTGTAAAAGGCAGCTTCCTTTAAAATGGCGGTGCTGGCTGGGCACAGGTGTCTCACGCCTGTTATCCTAACTACTCAGGAGGCTGAGATCTGAGGATCATGATTCAAAGCCAGCCCAGGCAAGAAAGTCCATGAAACTCTTATGTCCAATAAACCACTTAGAAAACTGGAAGTGGCACAGTGGCTCAAGTGGTAGAGTGCTAGCCTTGAGCTGAAGAGCTGAGGGACAACATTCAGGCCCAGATTTCAAGTCCCATGACAGAGAAAAACAAGTGGAGAAAAAGGAGGAAGAGGAGGAGGAGGAGGAAGAAGGGGGGGGAGGGGGGGAGGAGGAGGAGGAGGAGGAGGAGGAGGAGGAGGAGGAGGAGGAGGAGGAGGAGGAGGAGGAGGAGGAGGAGGAGGAGGAGGAGGAGGAGGAGGAGGAGGAGGAGGAGGAGGAGGAGGAGGAGGAGGAGGAGGAGGAGGAGGAGGAGGAGGAGGAGGAGGAGGAGGAGGAGGAGGAGGAGGAGGAGGAGGAGGAGGAGGAGGAGGAGGAAGAAGAAGAAGAAGAATATGGTAGCACTTATGTCAAACAACTATTTGGAGAAAAAAAGATACTAACTCATACAAGTCTGAAATTGGTTGAAAAGGTCACTTTACATCTCATGTTCTTGTCCTCTGAGATGCTCCATGTATTCTCTCAATAAGCTGGGTAATAGGGAAAGACATGAATTCTCACTCTGGACTGGGGAGTGGGAGATTTGTGGAGATAAAGAAGCAGGGAGAAACAGTCACCAAATTCCAAGTCTACTCTCAATCCTGTCTCTGCTCAATCTCTGATTCTTCTCCTGAAGTAAGCTGCCCTTGAAGGGCTTAGATATGAAAATATTATTAATATTTCAATCTTCTTTTGCCTTATCTTATTTTAGAGAGATAATGTGAACTCTAGAATATATGAAGTTATTAGGGGATCATATCTATGGTGTTTGCCATGAAACATCATAAATATTTCACATACTTAGATGTCCTTTGAATAATTTAAAAAAATTATGGTACTAGAATTTGAATTCAGGACCTCATGCTTGCTTAGCCAGAAACTCAAATCATGCTCCTAACTCTTCTCTTATTGTTCTTTTTTCAGCTTTAGGAAAGATCCAGTTCCCAGGTGATTCTGGTTGCCCATGAAGTTAGTTACTTTTCATGAAGGCAGTTAGAGAATAAATTTGTCTTCCCAGATTTTTTCCCCTAATATGATGAAATATCATTAGCTGGGTATTCAACAGATGTGTGAAGGAGTCTGAGGTGTCATGTGTGTTTCTTTTTGGTCTCTGGTGATGAAACTCCTCTCTGCCCATCTGAAATGTTGGAATACATCAGGGTTGAGCAACAGCTAGAGAAGGGAATGATTTCTACAGAGGTGTGGAGATGGTCAAATGTGCATCGCTTGGCTAAGCGACCAATAAGAGGCAGAACTGACAGAGGAGATAGACATTTCAAATACCAGAAGGAGAGAGAGAGAGTGATTGCCCAGTTTTGGTGAAGATGGTGAATCAGAAAAAGACAGGAAGAAATGGACACATTCAGGCTGAATATCATGATGATATTCACAAAAAGACTCCTCTAAGGTGACAGGATGCGACAGGGCAGAGAAGATGATAAACGGAAAATAATATAACTGCCAGAGAGAGACAGACTTCAGTTTCACACTCAGTTCTATTTCTTTAAACAAATCTGACCTTACAAAAATCACTTTATCTTTCTGAATATCAATTTTCTCATCTTTAACATGGAGATGGTATTGCCTGCTCTTCTGATGTGGCAGCGTGGTGAAGGTCTAATGAGTTAATGAATGCAAAGGAACCTTTTAGATCATAAAATATTATAAAAATGTCAGATAATGCTTTGGTGGCAGTTCTGCAAATTTACAATGTCCTCTCTGCTATCCTTCCTCCCTTACAAAGGTGCTAGATTAAGTATGTCTGAGTATTCTTCCAGGCCTTATAGGGCACGTCCCCAATTTTTCTGTTGCATAGTTACTCTATGTGTCTTCTGGTATTTAGGCTGGTCTTCAAGTTCCTTATCCTGGGGATGTTTACAGAAGAGTCTCAGTCCTAAACTATTTAAACAGTCCAGCCCAGATTTGCATGATTGCCAAATTTTCCTTTCCAGCTATGTCCTTTGTCACCTGTTGGAAAGCCTGCATAAAACTTCTTAAGATTCAGTGACCTAACCATAGGAAGATGTTTAGAACTTGGGTGGTGCTAATAAAAGGAAACAAAAATTTTAAAACAATGATCAACTTCCTTGTGCGTTTAACAAATACTCCATAATATGTCTTCTTGTGCTGCAGTATGTATAGATCTTATGTCTTCCTCTTTCTGATATATTTCTTTGTTATTAATCTACTGAATTATTATAATATTTTTACAAATATTTTGGTCATATAGTTTTTTTAAAAAGTAAAATAAATACAAATATATTTTCCTTATGAAAATAGTTTTTAAGGTTCTTATCTTGGTTTAAAAATAATGCTTCCAGTCAGGCACTGGTGGCTTAGCTACTCATGAGGCTAAGATCTGAAGGTGGCAGTTTGAAGCCATTCTGGGTAAGAAAATCCATGAGACTCTTATGTCCAAATAACCACCAGAAAACCAGAAGTGCCACTATGGCTCAAAGTGGTAGAGTGCTAGCCTTGAGCAAAAGAGCTCAGGGACAATGCTGAGGCCCTGAATGTAAGCTCCAAGATTGACAAAATGACAACAATAATAACAACAATGACAATAATAATAACAATAATGCTTCCATTGTAGGTCATGACTATAATTCTAACTACTCAGGATTTCAGTTCCAGATCAGCCTGGGCAAAAAGTTCACAAGACACCATTTCAATCCATAAGCCAGATGTGGTGGCATGCTTCGGCCTGAACACAGCCCTTGGGTGGGGAAAAAAAAAGAGATTTACAAAAAAAAAAAAAAAAAAAAAGCTTCAAGTATGAATCAAGCAATAGAATGCCTTCCTAAGAAGTGTGGAGATTTGAGTTCAAACCTCAGTACTCCACTCACCCAAAGTTTCCTAAAAGCTATGAATGGACATATCCTAGAAATTGAATGCATTTATACACATAGGTACATAGTGTTTTGTCCTGTTAACTTGTTTAGTTCTTACGACTTTTTCCTGAGAGACTAGGGATTAAGCTGAGGGTGTTTTGTGTGTGGCAAGCACTACACCACTGTGCTATACAATCATTTCTTTTTTATTTTATTGTGAGACAGGGTCTTGCTAAGCTTCCAAGAGTCTGTGAAACTCCTGATTCCAGTTTCCCGTTTATCTAAGATTACAGGTATGCTCCACTATGCCCAGGTTATTCTTTGAAACTTCAGGCATTTAGTCATTTCTTAATTCATCTGGACTTTTCCTTGAGATAAAATTCTTATACCACAGATGTTAAAACTACTATTTGATGAGACTGGAGAAAGTTTATATAGTCAATAAACTAATATCCCACATTTTCATAAAAAGTCCTTTCATAAATTTCATCTAGTAACAGCTACCATATTTATTTTTATTACCATATGTTCATTTTGCCTAATCTTTACCTTCAATTATCTGGCTACATACAGTGCATACCTTTTGTACCTAGCTTCTTCCAATAAACACAATGTATTTTTTTAGTTATATGCAATCACAGTTCTTTTTACTTTAATTTTTTACTGATTACTCTTTCATTGATGTTCAAATAAGTCTCAGTTTTTTTTATTATTGTAATGCACAAACCTCTTATAAATACGATTTTCTTTTTTTAGCAGTACGAGATTTGTACTTGAGGACTTGGGATTGCTAGGCAGTTACTCTGTCACTTGAATCATGCCTCCAGCCCTTCCTTGATTTGGTAATTTTTCATATACCCTTAGCCAACCTGGACCACAATTCTGATTAAGCCTCCCACATAGCTTTCCAGGCCCACGCTACCACTCCCAAGTATTCCTTGGTTGAAATAGAGTCTCATCACCTGTTTTGCTCAGACTGTCCTCAAACTGTATCTTCCCAATTTCCCCACCCCTTCTCTTTGCCCTCAACTACTTACAATTATAGGCATAAGCCAATGTGCCTGACACCTATCAATATTCATGTATAGTTCTCTTTGTGGACTTAAGGTTTCATTTGGCATATGTACAAACCAAGGCATGTGATTCCTGAACTAGGGTAGAGACACATGTTGGAATTCATTTTTTATAAAATTCACAAAGTGTTTTAACAACCGTTGTGCTTTTTAAAACTCTACTTGTATAAGAGTAAGTAAGTCACTAGCTAGGTCCCAGGGGTTCATGCTTATAATCCTAGCTACTCAGTAGGCTGAAATCTGTGAATCAAAGTTCAAAGCCAGCCTGTGCATGAAAGTCTGCAAGACTCTTCATTAAAAGGAAAAGCCAGAAGTGGAGCTATGATTCAGGTGGTAGAGCCTTGAGCAAAAGCTCAAGGATACAGCCCAGGCCCCAAGTTCAAGCCATAGGAGCAGCAAAAAAAAAAAAAAAAGTAATAGAATGATTCACAGCTAGTCTGTCAACTCATCAATGCTTGCAGTTCTCGGGCTTTTTAGTTTTAGTTTTATAAATTCTACACACACATAACACAATCTTATCCTGCTCTTTAACTTACCATTGTAACATATACACTGTTTCTTACTGTCAAATGTTCACTAAAAGTACAATTTCATGACTATATGTCATTGATGATATCATCCCATTATTAATAGAATACAATTTTTAATATTTTAAACAACCATGTGATGAGCATCATATTTTGCTATCATAAAACATAAGGTGCTGGTCATCCATAGCTCACATCTGTAATCCTGGTTACTCAGGAAGCTGAGCTCCAGAGAATCATAGTTTGAAGCCAGCTCAGATAGATAAGACCAGGAAACTTTGTCTCCAAAAACACAGCAAAAAGTAAGGCTGGAGGTGTGAGTCAAGTAATAAGAGTGCCAGACCAGCCAGCAAGACACACAGTGTAAGGCCCTGAATTCAAGCTCCAGCACCAGCAAAAAAAAAGAGGAACACTTTCAAACATTGACAACTGAAATTTGGATTTTAGATATTCTTTCATAAAAATTAACAGGTGAAGAATCACTGGTAAACCTGTAAAAATGCTTTAAAGGCCTTGGATGTATGCCACAAATCACTTAAATAATTTACATAATGCCAAATGCCTAGAAGTGTCCTTTTGAACCACAAGTATCTCTAATAAATGTGCTAATTTTTTAAAATGTTGATATGGTCACTGAAAAGTGCCATTTCAACGTGCAATTTCTTCCTATTAAGTAAATTTTATTTTTTGCACCCTCTTGGGTTAATATTTCTTTATATCTCCAATATATATTCTTGTTTCTTATTTTGTAATTCTATTAGTACTTTTTGTTTTTCTTAAATCACCTACAGATAAAATATTATTAACTCTCTGCTTAACACTTGTAATTAATATTTTCCTTTCCTTCCCTTCCTTCGCTCCCTCCCTCCTTCCTTCCTTCCTTCCTTCCCTGCCTTCTTCCTTTCTTTCTTCCTTCCTTCCTTTCTTTCTTCCTTTCCTTCCTTCGCTCCCTCCCTCCCTCCTTCCCTTCCTCCCTCCCTCCCTCTCTTTTTTCTTTCTTCTTTCTTTCTTTCTTTCTTTCTTTCTTTCTTTCTTTCTTTCTTTCTTTCTTTCTTTCTTTCTTTCTTTCTTTCTTTCTTTCTTTCGTTCTTTCTCTTTCTTTCTTTCTCTCTTTCCTTCTTCCTTTCTTCCTTCCTTCCTTTTCTTTCTTTCTTTCTTTCTTTCTTTCTTTCTTTCTTTCTTTCTTTCTCTCTCTCTTTCTCTCTCTCTCTCTTTCTTTCTTTCTTTCATTCTTTCTTTCTTTCATGTGTGCTGGTATTGGAGCTTGAACTTAGACCCTGGGTGCTGACCCTTAGCTTTATCATTCAAGGCTAGCATTCTACCACTTGAGTCACAGCTCTACTTTCAGCTTTTTGTTGGTTATTTGGAGATAAGTGTTCCACAAGCTGCTTTGAATTTCAGTCCTCAGATAACAGTCTTTTGAGTAGCTAGGATTATAGGTGCAAACCACCAGTGCCAAGCTCGCAGTGTTTTTAAGGGTTTGACTTTTTTTAAGTTAACAACTTTCTGCAGAGCAAGGATGACAAAGTGTCATAAAATGAAGAATATGATGAACTCAGTGCTGCACCTGGGAAAAGACAAAATAAAGCAAAAAATCATTTTTAGGTGTTTCTGACATTTTAAAAGGATTTTATGGGTGCAATAAAAGAGAGTGGTTATGTAGTGGCATTTTGTTACTAATTTCTGAAAACATCTTTACAGTTAGCCTCTATGTTTTGCATGTTATAAGGCTATGATTAACCCAGCAGTAGTAACCACACTGAAAATTAAAAATGAGTTAGCCGTTCCTATTTAAGGTTGTTTCTATAGGATCAAAGTGGAAATAAATGTCTGTTTAAATATATAATTCTCATAGGCTCTTATCTTCTGACCAGTGAAGCTACATAAGCAAGCCAAGAGTTTTAAACTCTAAGAAATATGTGGCTTTAATCAGATACATGGATCTTGTTTTAACTTAATAAGGTAAGACATGGAGATGGAAATGATAGTTACCACACAGTCTGTGATGCTCAAAGAACTCCAGAAACAGAACAGGGTATGCTAAGCTGAGCCATCTGGGAAATCCCCCCAGCGGGGAGTGGGGGTGTGGGGGCAGGGCTGAGAGAGGACTTGAAAAGGAATCACTGTTGTAGTGTAGGAATGAAAGAGCCCAGCAGCATCAAAAACTTAGTGCTGTTGGAGTAAGCACCCAGGAATCAGGGATGCCCTAGGAGTCTTGTATCTGGAGCCTCCCTCAGTGAAGGTGGATGGTGGACCAGGTGTCAGGGTAGGTGTAGAGATGTAGGGGTTGTTGGTTGGTTTGCAGAGGGGGGCACTGGCTAATCCTTGGAGGGGCAACCCATTCCTGACAGCAACAGAAAAGAAACAACAATGACCAAATTCACATGCTTGCAGAAACCTACTTTCTTGCTCTTCTTTGTGTTTCAAGTAGAATACTATAGTTTTGAAGGCTCAAATTCTCTTCTTATTTCCTTATCCAAACAGACTTCAGTTTCAACTACTTTTCCTTTTGGAATGTACCCTATAGGCTTCTTCCTTTCTCTTCTGCTACCCCTCACACGAGGGTAGCTTTCAGGCTCTCACATGATACCTTATTGCCTTCATCTCCCCTTCTCTCAGCTCTTCTGCGTACCTGGTATAATCTCATTTTACAGCTTTTCTTTTCTCAGGCTACTCTTCAACTTGCAAATCTGCCCCTGTTTTCTTTCATGTCCAGCCAAAAATTTCTAGCCTGTATTAAAATAGCTTGTGTCAATCTCATTTTCTTATTTACCTCCCTTTCTCAAACATTAGCCTTTATTCAAGGCCAAATGTGGTATGTGAGCACTAACTTCCACTTCAAAGTATTATCTTATTCTCACCAAAACCCTCTTTGCAAAGATTTGTAACATGAGCTCTGATTGGACTTCCTCTATTTTGGCTTATTGTAAAAGCATCAGCCTTCTCTTAACTGTTTCTTCAGGGCAAAACTTTTATCTTTCATCCTCAAAGAGGCCATTCTAGTACTTTGTCACTCTGTCATTCTGCAAGCTGTTCTCTCGGCAGAGAATGTTGTCCTGAGACTTTTCTAGCTAGATATCATCTATCTGTCATTGGATGCTCAGCTCATTAAAAACCTCCATGATCAGCCAGCACGGGTAGCTCACAGGCCAGTGGCCTGTAATCTTAGCTACTCAGAAGGCTGGGCTGAGATCTGAGGATCTTGATTTGAAGCCATCCTGGCCAGGAAACTGTGAGACTCTTATCTCCAGTAAACTACTCAAACACACCTGAAGTGGGGCTATGGCTCAAGTGGTGGAGGACTCATCTTGAGCCAAAAGAAGCTCAGGGACAGCTCCCAGGCCCAGAGATCAAGCCTAGGATGGGCAAAAAACAAAAAAAAAAGACAACCACAAAAACAAAAAACCTTCATGACCATGCCAGACAGTCTCTTCTTCCTGCACAGAGCCACCATGTTTTGTCTAAATGCATTGTGTTTGGGCCTTCCATCTCAGGCATCTGCTTTTTTTAATGGTCATCTCCATCATCCTGCAGTGAGTGCAAACACCATACTTTGAATATCATCACATCCCCATGGTCTCCAAGATCCTTCTCATACCTTCTGCTTTTACCTTCATGCTTTATCTGCACTCATAAGAAGATAGATACATGATGTAGATAGATTAAATCAAAACCTATTTTGCTATGTATCAGAGGATCTCAGTGGATCTCAATGCATCTGAAGCATGAATATTCCACATCAGGAATAATAAATACAAAACATCACCCCAGATATTTTTACTTTTGGAATGGCTGCTGTAGTATCTGTTTCAAATAACTATCTTTTACATTTTACCCACAGGTTAATAAACCCAATGGATTCATTTGGAATGTGAGACCTCAATAATAATTTACTTTCAATAGATATATAGATGTTTGGCCATTATCTTTCTCTTATCTCCAGTTGATACATTTTTGAAGCAATTTAATAACTATTTCCTTCTAGTCTACAACCAAAATACTCTCCTAATTGCAATAGGTAGATAATAGGCCTGCCTATTTTTTGCTCTAGATTTATATTTCATTCCCTATTTATAGCCTTTCAGTGCTAGCAGGTGTTGTTCCATCATTTGAATATCTCATAAAAAGGTTGCTTTAAAAGGAGTTACCTATACATGCATATGTATGTATATTTAGAACTTTCTCTTAAAAAATGTTCTGTAGGCAAGAGTATTTTCAGCAAAAGAATAAAAGGAGTATATAATCTAAAACTCAAGCAGCACAAGGAACTAACTGCATTTTTAGTTCTACTTTTTTAATCTTATACCAAAGAATAATGAAGCCGTTTGTTGACTCCTAGGCTCAATTCATATGGTAGCCATTTATTTAGGCCACATGAATATGTTCCTATTGGATCACTATATCCAAGAGGAAAACCTATTCATAAAGATAAGCTGAATTTTTTACAGCTCCACCCATATCTTCTGTATGCCTTATCTACAATCATGATATATGTATATATATATACATTTAGTCACATTAATCATATTTCTCTCTCAGCTTCAAATCTTTCATGGCCTACAAATGTCTTCTCTTTGTATTTAGCTCCTCGTGGTATCTTACTCTTTCCTTTCTGTCTGACTTGATCCCTGTGCTGTGCTCCAGCTCTCTGAGCATCTCAGAGAATGGGAAGTTACCGTGGTAAGCTAAGCTGCAGTGTCTGGTCTCCTTTGTCACTTGGGCTTATTCCTAATTGTCCTTTCAGAATCTGTGCTTTGTCTACTTCTGTATAAAGTGCTTCCAGCCATCCCTAATAAGTATGACAATTTCCTTCTCTAAGTCCCACTGTGCTTTGTGAATGCATCTGTTATCATAGCAGAAGTGCTTTGTCTACTAATGGCTATTTGTTTTATTTATATCAAGTGTCCCATGTTCCTTGAAGAAAGCTATTTACACAAAGGCTTTCCTCATAGCTGAAGCTCAGTGAACATTTCCTGAAAATATAAATGGAGAGAGATAATCAAGTCTATTAAAAAAGAAGGAAAACAACAACAACAAAAGCCCCAGAACATAACACAACATAGAGATGTGGCACACCTCTCATAGTTCTTTGGGGAGCATTTAAAAATGACCAGGGCCTGTGAAGGTGCTAAGACTTATGGCATTTAGGAGAGGTGAGAGTCTACAGACAGGGACCTTTGCCCCCATATCACAAACATACAACCAGGCTGTGAAACCTTTCACCAGCGTTCTGCTTCACTGGCCACTGAGAGCATTTCTTATCCTGATAAGCAAGGTCTATCACCACTCTGTATAGTACAGACCAAGAGAAGGTAAGGCAAGAGAAACAAAACCCCCCCAACAGAACACAACAGGAAATATATAAGGGCATCCAGATAAGTTGTAACAAAGACTTACATTAAATTATTTATTCTGAATTTAACAAAAGTATTCAGACAGTTAAAATATAGTAGACTTGTACATATGACCATATAAGATAATGCTAAACGAAATGAACCCCAAGATAGGGACATAAGAGGTTTTATCTTTGTTGCTGTTGTTTTTAATGTACTCATAATGTATTGTGTGATTTTTTTTTGTTTCTTTTATACATTCTTCCCCCATGGCATAGCTCCTGTTTTCACTGTATTTGATTCCAGTGTCCTGCATCTTGTATATACATTTTTCTAATTTGGGGAGGGGAAGGGAAATAACAAAATGCTGAAATAAGGAAACAGGTTGACCTATTGTAACGACGAGATGTACAAGACACTATGTTGAAAACAAACTTTACAGCTTCAGGGGCAGGGAGGGAGGAGTTGGGGAGGTGGGGAGGGAAGGGATGGTAGGGGAAAAACAAAGGAGAGGTAATAATGCTCAATAGGAAATGTACTCATACCTTACTCATGTAATTGTAACCCCTTTATACAGTATCTTTACAATAAAAATATATAAAAAAACAACATCAGCAACAATAACAAAAAATAGTAGACTTAAACATATTGAATTTGGACTAAAAAAGGAAGGGAAAGTCTTCACATCAGCTCCCTTATTTCATACTTTGGCAATTGACTAGGGGAATTCAGCTACCGAATAAACTACGAGACAGCTACTTAAATTGGGATGTAAATGTTGAATGGAGAATATTGGTACTAAGAACTACCTTCATACTTATCTGAAATTCAAATTTAGCCATTTCCATAGTCTTTGCTACTCAACTTGACAATATGAATGGCATCATGTTTGACAATGGATAGCCGAAAAAACAGCCCAAGGATAGATAAGGTAGATGGAGAGAAATACTTGACTCCTATGTGAATTATTTGGCATCAGGGTTAAGGTCATGTGTAAATTATGTAAGTATTTTCTCTCGTATAAGTGCTTAGAAGAGTAATGGAAGCATCCAGACTGTGGAATAGTGATGGAAGAGATCAACATGGAGGAGGGTGTAGAGTGATCAGAGGTAGGTCACTATGGTTCTTGGAGAGTATGACCGTGCAAGGTTTCTAGAGGACCAGACATCACTGCAAGACAAGGAGTAGGTAGAATCTCACAAACAATGTAGGGTATGCGTATCCCCAAAACGAAAAAGGAAAAGATTCCTATGCAGGAAGAGAGGTAAACCATCCCCAAATCTATTGATGATGTGTGATACTAATGATAACCTTGGTACACAGTTTCCATCATCAGGGAATTAGAAGACAATTTCATGTGCTCTTTCTACTCCCCTGATTTTCATGAGCATTAAACCTCCTAGTGGCCAATCTCATTCGCTTACAGTTGTCTTCATCTAAATTACACCGCCATTAAAGGATAGAACACAATAATACATTTATTAATCATTATATTAAGTCCTACAAGTATATTAATACCAACAGCTGAAACTATAAATTTCCAATATCTCTTGAGTACTTGCTATGGTCTTTCCAAAACATTGGGTGCTACAGATGTTCTTGAACAATGGTGAAACAATTCCTAGAATTAAGGATCTAAATTCCAAAGTGAAAAGTTTAAAAGTTAAACTGAAAAAAAAACAACTCAGCTAGTGGCTATTCGGTGATCACGAGTGTTCATCAAATATTAAGGGTTGAGTGTATATGTAAACTGCAAATTTGTTTTGAATTTTGACAGGTCTTTCAGTGAAAGAGGAAGATAATGCTTGAATCTTATTTTATAAGATTTACGGAACCACACTAACATGATTTACTTTGACTGTCACTGTCTTTATGCATTCCAAGGAAGCACAGCTGTCCAGATTGACCCTGGATAAGGAAACCAAACCCAACTTTGCTTGCAGAAGTGGCAGTCTTGGGCTGAGCCTGCCCACCCACTCATTTTCAGAGTACATGAAATGATGTATGATACTCAGCCCTTCCAGATTTTCTCGTTAAAACAGTGTATATAATAAAATGAAAATAACGACGTTATACCTACTGTGGAACCACCTGTCAGTAAATTTATGAACAATTAGAAAATGAAAGCACTTTCCAGGGAGCAATTTGTAGAAGCAATAAAATGCTCCCTTTTTTCTTCCAGAAATATAATAGGACAACAACTTTTCACTCCCCACCCCAAACAGTTTTTGCAGTAATTAATCAGCACAGGTTTGTTGTTGCTTTTTTTAAAAATTCACTTCTTCCAAAAATGTAGTTGGAATAAGTATAGGCCCTTGAAAGAACCAGTAAAAACGAAGCTTAACACCCAAAACTGTTAGGTACTCTCATGTATCAGTAAACCTGGGTTATGAACACTGTCTTGGAGGTTTTGCCTTCCAGAAGTAAAATCCAACCTTTCTCTTCCTGGAATAATATTAATCCCAAGACATTCATTCAGAAATTACATGCTTTCCACCTCCCCTGGGGTTAGAATGACTATAATTACAAAAACAAACAACAAAATGTGCAGGCAAGGCGGCAAACAAAAGGGAATTCTAATACACTATTAGTAGGGATGTAAGCTTGTTCTAGCACTCTGGAAAGCAGTATGGAGGGTCCTTAAAAAACGAAACATAGAACTAGCCCATGACCCAGCAATTCCATCCCTGGGCACTTATCCAATACAGCACAAACTAGGTTATAGTAAAGTTACCAGCACAACCGTGTTCACTGAAGCATTTATTCATCATAGGCAAGGTATGGAAACAGCCCAGATTCCTTTCAGTGGAGGAATAGATCAAGAATATGTGATCCATATTAATATATATTTGATATCCATATATCTAGATAGCTATAGTATAATCTATAGATATAGTATTATAGACTATATATTAAAATAGGCTCTATAGAGAGCTCTAATAGTATAGTTTCTAGAAAGACTATGTCAAGACCCAACAAAATCAGCACCAGGAAATGGTACATGCAGTAGGGCAGGTAGAGCCAAGGAGAGAAGGATATATATACAGAGAGAGAGAGAGAGAGAGAGAGAGAGAGAGTCAGTCAGTCATGGGGCCTGAACTCTGGGCCTGGACGCTGTCCCTCAGCTCTTCAGCTCAAGGCTAGCACTCTACTATTTGAGCCATAGCTCCACTTCTGGCTTTTTCTGCTTATGTGGTGCTGCAAACCCAGGGCCTCATGCATGCAAGGCAAGCACTCTACCACTGAGCCACTTTCCCAGCCCATGAAGAAGGGTAGAATTAATTAAAGGGAGAAGGGAAGAATGCAGTCAAGAATTCATGTTATATACCACAAGATTAAGAAAAGTAAGGGAAGGGATGGGTTGAAGGGGGATGAGAATGTTGAAGGGGTGGCACTGATTAAGATGCATGGTATTCATAAACTGCTTTGTTTAATGACAACTCCTTTGTACAACTACGTAAAGAAGAACTTGGGCTGAGCACTGGTGGTTCATGCCTGTAATCCAAGCTACTCAGGAGGCTGAGATCTGAGGATCTCGATTCATAACAAGCCTGGGCAGGAAAGTCCATAAGACTCTTATCGCCAATCAACCACCAGAAAACCAGAGGTGATGCTGTGGCTCAAGTGGTAGAGTGCTAGTCTTGAGCTGAAGAGTTTAGGGACAGCGCTCAGACCCATGACTGACCAAAAAATAAAAAAATAAAAAGAACTTAGGTGCTTTGTCCCTTTGACTTTGACTTTGTGAGCGACTGACCTAAGGTCTCCAATATGATAAATAACAAAAGCTGATAACAATTAATAAATCTTGCATTCTACATTATGATAGATCCAAAAACCTTTCTCCTACATTAAAGTGACTACCGAGAGTAGTACTTCTGATTTAGAGTTGAAGAAGCTCAAAGAAATAAAGTAATATGCTTCAGACTACCCATAAGCAAATTGGGTAGGTATCCAACTCAGGTGTTCAACTCAAAACATTTGATTCAGCCAACTTGAAGAAGGCATTTCCCCAACAGCAGGTAAAAAGGCATTTCCCCAACAGCAGTTAAACCAGAAGAGCGTTTTCATACAGAATCCACAGAATACAGGGCATTCTACAAACCAAAACAAAATAGTTATCTTGATGGAAGAAGGAGGTCCCTGACTGCTCCTTGGTATTCCTTTCAAACCCATACACCCATCAAACACTTTCATTATGTCCTAGTCCCTGACCTCCTTGTCCCCGGGGTTTTGTGCTGAGATTTGCTGGTCTGGCAAAACCAATAAGTGGATGTCCCTGGCCTCCAGCTGCTGTGAAAATGTCCATTTTCTAGCAAAACCATGTTTTTCTTCAGAGCAATTGGTTAGTTTCTGTCCTTCTGCTATTTCACCCCTTCCTTTAATGTTTTACTTTTTATTTTTATTTTTCATCACAAGTCCGTTTTTGTACATTTTGCTTGTTCAGTGGCCTTTTTTATAGATTTCCACGCTTCTCTCTCCTCTTTTCATGTTTGGCGCTTTTGTAAGAGGCCCTCTTTCTTCAGTTGTCTTTGTTGTTTGACTCCTCTTTTTAGGTTGTCTTTCCCCTCTATTCATTGTTATTCTCCGTGAGAGTTTTCTCTTGTCACTGGATGGACTTGAATTTTGATCTTTACTGCTAGACTAAAGCTTTGTCATCATTCTCAGCTTCTTTGTGAGTAATTTTTTTCTCTCTCTCCCATCATTCTTCTTGGAGCAAAAAAGCAAATATATTTTAGTAATCTATGGAATCCATTTGTCAGCTTGTGTTTGGCCTAAACATTTGTTCTCTCTCTGAAAATAAATTATTTTAATTGTAACTGTCATGGCTCTAAGATGCAAGGAGACAATGGAAGGGTTCTTTTCTAGTAATTGGAAACTAGTCATTTTTGTGTCGTGTCTTCAGATTCCATGCAGAAAAAAATTCATTCCTTCAAAACAGGGTTTAAAGTGCAACTTTCAATACTGTGCAATTGTGGTTCCCTTACACATATATTACCATGGTAAATTTGAGATTATTTTGTAAACTCTCAAGGACGGGTTCAGTGTATGTGTGTGTGTGTGTGTGTGTGTGTGTGTGTGTGTGTGTGTGTGTGTGTGTGTAACTGAGGTATAATTTGAAAAGAGTATAGATTTTTAAATGTACTAAACCAGTACTTACATGGAAATTCACTTTTATAACCAGAATACAGGTCAAGATATACAGATATTCCATCATGGCTTTTTCCATTTAATGTGGCTCCAAAAGGTTACCATGACTATAACCCTTTTGAACCTCATACAAATGGAATCATGTAATAGATACTCTTCTGTATCTGGTGTCTTTTACTCAACTTCATATCAGTGATTTGACTTCATGTTGTTGTGTGTTTGTTTATTACAATTTTTGTTGCCATGCATCTTTCATTGTACATACCCTATAGTCTACTAAGTCATTCTACTTATCCATTACTTATGGGAATAGGCTGATTTGTACTTTGGGCTGTTTTAACTAAAGCTACTCTGAGCATTTTTATTCATGTATTCTTATAGATACACACAATTTTTTAAAGTAAAGCTCTTAGAAGTTGAATTGGAGATATCAAATATGTCTAAAAGGACTTATTTATGTGCAAGTGGATTTAGATAATGTAAGGGAATGGTAGGGTTAAGAGAGAAAAGGTAGAACAATGAAAGGGGAGCTATTGATCAAGATATATTGGACACATAACTGGCATGTTGAACTGAAACTCCATTTGTATTCCTACCTAAAAATTAATAACAATAAAGAAATTACTAAGCAGTTTTATATATAGTTGGGCCAACTCCCAGTAGCAAATTTGCCCAATTTTAACTGGCACTCCTGTCCAAGATGGTATTTTAACGATCCAGTATGTAAGAGAGAAAGTTTAGAATTTACAAGTAAATGAAATAGAGCGTGTCTTGACTGAGTGAAGTGATAACTCATAAGTAAGGTGGGTGATTGGAAAGCATAATGGTGGTCAAATAGCAATCATAGTATTCAAAGTACATATGTGAAAATGTATCTAGGAAATGACACAAGTGGAGATGGGAGAGAAGGGCTAGCAGGAAAGAATGATAGAAGGGGTAACACTGATCAAAATGCATTGTGCACACTTATAGATAGGTCAAATCAAAATCTCTTGATACAACAATTTAAAGATAATATTAAAACAAAAAGAACTACAATAGACATGTTAGTCTTCAAAAAGTGTGTGTATCATGAATATTTTAAATGGGTCTTGAAATTCCTTCGGCTTCCCTGACTCCCAAACATCTGGCTGCTTGCTCAGCATCCTCTGAATGGAGACTTGCCAGCTCTATGTATGACATGGTATTGCAGTTTACCATCAGAAGCTGACCCATCAGCTCCCAAGGTCTCTAGATCCTTGGCATTGTCTATTCAACTCTTAATCCAATACACTTATATGTAATACTTCAGAACATGGGATGTAGTTTTCCTAGTGGTTGTTGCAAGGGCCACCTGCTGCAACCCTGCATCTGAACTTTATGTTCTTGGGAACAAACACATCAAAAGAAGGTGGATTTCTTTTCCAAGTCTTTCCATTTCCTAACAATTGGAGCAGTACCATTTTTTCTGATGGAAGCAGAATAGATAGATAGATAGATAGATATAGATGTAGATATAGATATCGATATCACATTTTTCTTGATTCATTCATCTACTGAGGGGCATCTGGGTTGATTCCATAGCTTAGCTATGGTGAATAATGCTGCAATAAACATAGTTGTGCTGGTAGCTTTAGTGTGGCCTTGTTTGTGATCATTTGGGTAAATGCCCAAAAGTGGGATTGCAAGGTCAAAGGGGAGCTAGCTCTATGTGTAGTCTTTTGAGGAATCTCCATACTGCTTTCCAAAGTGGTTGAATGCGTATATACTCCCACAAACAGTGCCATAGGGTTCTCCTTTGGTCACATCCCCTTCAGCATCTGTTGCTAGGAGATTCCTTGATTATAGCCATTCTAACTGGGATCAGGTGGAATCTCGATGTTGTTTTGATTTGCATTTCTTTTATGGCCAGAGAAGTTGAGCATTTCTTCATGTGTCTATATATAGGTCTAATGGTTTCCCTTATTTATAATAGTTAGTATATGTCTAGGATAATCTTATCAGATGAGCAGAAAAGCTCAAAAGCTATGTACATATGACCATATAAGATGATGCTAAGCAAAATGAACCCCAAGATATGGACATTCCTTGTTGTTTTTAATATACTATGTGACTTTTTTTGTTTCTTTTGTATGTTCTTCCCCCTGTGGTATACCCCTTGTTGTCACTGTATTTGATTTTGGTACCATGCATCTTGTATATACATTTATCTAATTTGGGGAGGGGTAGGGGAATAACAAAATGCTGAAACAAGGATACAAGTTGACCCATTGCAACAATGATACTCAAAAGACACTATGTTGGAAATGAACTTTACAACTTTGAGTGTGGGGGAAGTGGGGGAGGTGTAGGATGAAAGGGATAGTAGGAGAAAAATAAAGGAGGGAAATGTACTCATTACCTTACTCAGGTAAGTAACCCCTCTGTACAACATCTTTACAATAAAGTAAATTTTTTTAAAAAGGTGGAATGTCATGAGGCACATACATTCTTTCTGACAATGGATAGTTTCAAGCCATACTCTCTTGACCCTATCTGAATGACAATGGATAGTTTCAAGCCATACTCTCTTGACCCTATCTGAAGACTTTTTAAGTAGCTGGGCAGAAATACTGGCCAAGCTCCCTGCTTCATCTTGTTTAACATTGCTCAATAGCATACATTGGGAAGTTGTAACCAGCATTGCTTCCCATCCTTCCTTCTCACTTCTCTGAGCATTCACTACCTCTGCTCTGGGAAGTTGTCTCAAAATTTAACATCAACATTTAATAATTTCCTCAAGATCTGACTTCTAGGAATATAGAATTAAGATAGCTTGCTTGAAACATTTCTTGAGATTTTTAAATAAGCTTGGCTTATATTAACAATCCACCCAATTTCCAGAGAGAGACAGAGAGATAAGAGGAGGAGGAGGAGGAAGGTGTAGGAGGGACTTCTTATTCTCCTCCTTTTGGAGGAAGAGGAGGAGGAGGAAGAAATGAGCCTTTTTGCTCACTTGTCTGTAGTCTAGGAAAAGAGTTGTAGAGCTTTATTTTAAAGGATGTTGACCACATGCACATGTAAGTCTCCTTTAATGCTGAGATGGAAACAAAAAGGGTTTAGGGCCCAGTACAGCTTTCAATATAGAAGGAAAGAGAAACCAGCTGGTGCTTTAAAGAGTCATTACATCAAGTGATGTGCTGAATTTACTAAAAGAGAAGCTGAGGCACCTAGGAAACCAGCGTGGTGGGAAGAAAGCTCCATTAACTTGCCAGAGGGCACACTATCAAAACCCAGAGGCAGTATCCCAGCTTTTCACCTATGTGCAAGGTGACTTGCTGGAAGGGAGAGCCAGCAAGGCAGCAGCCCAGCTGGATGACCTCCTTTATTGGAGCCATCCTTCTGACATTGGGCTCATCATTGCTGCCATAAATCATACTCTCACTCTCTTCTCTGGAAGAGCAATCATTACCTACTTGGGTTTTGTGGACCTTCATGTGGTTCCTGAATCCAAAGAAAAATCTTTTTTTAATGCAAAGAGTAGAATTGTTCTTGACAATTCTTTACATCTAAAGGTATGTTATTTGTGTAAATGTCTGTATCTGAATTCTTTTATCTTAGGTCAGAGATTAATATCTTTTATTTATTCAATAAATGTGACTTACAGGTAATATATTAAAATATATGCTATAATTTGTGGAAGCTTCAACCAATTAAAAAATAACCCAAAACAATGCAAACAATGTATGGATCTTATTTTTGACCCAATCTGCTATTCTTCTGTGATTGGAGAATTTAGTCCATTGATATTTACAGTTATTATAAGAGAAATGTGTCATGTTTCCTCTCAAGTTTCTTGATTTCCAATATCTTGCTTTAGTCATCTTCCTGTTTTTACTAAACTGATCTTCTAGTGATTTTTGTCTGATGTGTTTCTTTGATTTTGATTGTTTTCTTCAGATTGTATTCCTCCCTTTAGAATTCTTTGTAATGCTGGTTTAGTGTTTAATGTTTGTTTGTCATGGAAAAGTTTAGTTTCATTATCTACTGTAAATGATAACTTTGCTAGGTAGATCAGTTTGGGTTGGCAGTTGTTGATCTTCAGTGCTTGGATGATATGGTTCCAGATGCTCCTTGCACTGATGGCTTGTGTGGAGAGGTCTTCAGTGATTCTGATTTTATTTCCATTGTAATATAGCTCCTTTTTAATTTTCCACATTTAAAATCAGTTCCTTGCTATTCATGTCTGATATTTTTATTATGATGTGTCTAGAAATGTTTCTTCTTGGATCCAGTCTACTGATGGTTCTACATGCTTCTGTTAAGCACGTAAGATTTTCTCTTTTTTTTTTTGGGGGGGGGGTCCAGTGGTGGGGCCTGAACTCTGGGCCTGGGCGCTGTCCCTCAGCTCTTCAGCTCAAGGCTAGCACTCTACCACTTGAGCCACAGCACCACTTCCGGCTTTTTTCTTTTTGCTTATGTGGTGCTGAGGAATCAAACCCAGGGCCTCATGCATGCAAGGCAAGCGCTCTACCACTGAGCCACCTTCCCAGCCCCTAAGATTTTCTCTTTTAAGAGTGGGTAAGTTCTCAGCTATTTTACCAAGTAGGTGTTCAATACCTTTACTATTAAATTCTTCTTCCTCACTGTTCCCAGTTAAGCATAGATTTGATTTCTTAGCGGAGTCTGCCAATTTCTGGACTTCTCTTTGGTAGGTTTTGAATTTTTTTTCCTTCTTTGGACTTTTTGTGTTAACCTAGACTTCTGAAGTTCTATTTTCCAATTCACTTATGGAATTACCTATGGATTCCATTGTGGTTTGCATTGTGGACATTGAACCTTTTATAGTTCCAAGATTAGTTCCTATAGTGTCTATTTCATCTTTTAATGTGGTGTACAACATGTCTGTTTTTCTCTCCATCTGTTTTTGGAAGTCTTGGATTTTCTTTGTCATTTCTTCTTTGTGTTCTTGAGGTTGTTTTTGCATCTCCTTTTATTTTATTGACCAAATCTGTCATCATTTCTTTAATGGTCCTTTTGTCATCTATCTCTTTTTATTCTCACTGGAGTACTTTCCTGGATTATTGTTTGCTATTGGATTTAGTTTGTTGTCTTGATTGCTCATGAATCCTGTAATCTTTCATTGTGATTTAGGCATTTGAGTTCAGAGATTGTTAGGGCTGTGGCTCCAGCTTGGCCTGTTTGTGTCTGACTAGTGGCAGCCCTCAGTTGGCTCGGACTAGTTCACACTGGGTAAGCTAGCCCACACTGTGTCACAGGGCCAGCAAATGCCTGTGCATGTGCTCAGCTCCAAGCTAGTTTGAGGGAGCTATGTGAGACCTCCAGTGGTGACTGGAAATGCCATCAGGTAATTTACCATAGAAAATAGCCCTATTGCAAAAAGAAGGAGGAGGAGGAGGAGGAGGAGGAGGAGGAGGAGGAGGAGGAGGAGGAGGAGGAGGAGGAGGAGAGGAGGAGGAGGAGGAGGAGGAGGAGGAGGAGGAGGAGGAGGAGGAGGAGGAGGAGGAGGAGGAGGAGGAGGAGGAGGAGGAGGAGGAGGAGGAGGAGGAGGAGGAGGAGGAGGAGGAGGAGGAGGAGGAGGAGGAGGAGGAGGAGGAGGAGGAGGAGGAGGAGGAGGAGGAGGAGGAGGAGGAGGAGGAGGAGGAGGAGGAGGAGGAGGAGGAGGAGGAGGAGGAGGAGGAGGAGGAGGAGGAGGAGGAGGAGGAGGAGGAGGAGGAGGAGGAGGAGGAGGAGGAGGAGGAGGAGGAGGAGGAGGAGGAGGAGGAGGAGGAGGAGGAGGAGGGAGGAGGAGGAGGAGGAGGAGGAGGAGGAGGAGGAGGAGGAGGAGGAGGAGGAGGAGGAGGAGGAGGAGGAGGAGGAGGAGGAGGAGGAGGAGGAGGAGGAGGAGGAGGAGGCAAATGAAGAGAAAAAGAAGTCCCAAGAGCAGGTTCTTTCTTCCACAATAATAAAATAAATAAAAATAAATTTCCCTCTCAAAAGCTCCCATTTAGTCTTTAAATTGTTCTTTTTTTCTCTTCTTTTTCTTTTCTTTTTTATACCAACACTGGAGATTGAACTCTGAACCTGGGCTCTGATCCCTCAAGGCTGGTCCTCTACCAATCCAGCCACAGCTCCACTAATTGCTTTCTGCTGTGCTTAATTGGAGATAAAAGTCTCATGGATTTTCGTGTTCATGGTGGCTTTGAACAGTGATCCTCAGAAATCAGCCTCCACAATATCTATGATTCTGAGTGAGACACCAGCATCCAGATTGTTTTTAGTTTTCCTAGGATTTACACAGCCCATCCCATTTCATCAAGTTGTAACTTTCATTATCTTACTCCACATTTTACTCTTGCATCCATTCCTCTCTCTCTCACTGCTAATTCTACACCACCTCAGTGCATAACACTAACATGATAATAACCTTCAGAATAACTCCTGCCTCAAGATGTTTCAATCATAGTGGAAACCATGGGGAGATTATGTTCCATTTTCCTCATACCATCAAATCATGTCTAATCTATCAGGGACTCCCTGTTCTTTAAGAGTTGGATCTATGTTCCTCAGGTGAGTTGAAATGACTCTGATGATATATCCTTACTCCCCTACCCAATGATACTTCCTTTTTCAACTCACTGGAAACATAATCTCCTAATAAATCTAGGTTTATTATGTCTATTTTTTACCACCATCTTCACACCTTTTTGGTTAAAAGGACAATACAAAAATTCTCTCACAGTGGTACCAAAAAGTTTATGAAAGTTCAGAGGCTACAAAGTTGTCAAGGGACTAGAATGTCTTTTTAAAAAACCAAAAAGAGTAGAATTGTGCACAATCATCTTGTTTTCAGGCCAACTAAATGTAAATAAATGCAAATACACTGGCAAAGTTGGCCTGGCCCTCAGGCCTATCTAAGAGGCCTACCCTTCAGCAAAAACTGAGTATTGCCTATTTAGGAGGAGCTGGATTAGAAAAATGGAGAAAAAGAGAGTGCATAAGAGGGAACTTTAGAAAATAATAAAGTGGAAGAAGAGTTAAGTATAACTCTCATGTAAATAAGCAAGAGGTAAGAAGCAAATCACCATGCAGGGGGCGTGGCCATCTCATCTATGGACTATAGCTGCATCCGGGATACTATTTACTCACTCAGACAGAAAATCATTGCAAGGCAAGAGCTTTTGAGGAAAATGGAAGCGTGTTCCAAATTGTATTATACCCAGAAATGGTGTTCCCCTTCCTGAAGTCTATAATACCTCTCTTGCTACAGTCACAATTGGCAGTTTGTAGCTAATGGTTCTGCTAAAATTAAGAAACTGCGAACACTGCCCCAGTCATGTTCCACAGATCTCTATAACAGAAAAACAGAAATAGAAAGGCCCAGGGAAGAATGCACATCCTGGGGCTGGAGTGCTGAAGACATACCAAAACCTTTTGGAATAACAATAGCACAGTGTCACTTAACACAAGGCAATGACCATTGTGGTGGGACTACAAATATAGGTGGACGTCTTGGTAGAATAAAATAAGAAATTAGCAGCTCTGGAATCTGCACTCCTCCTGTGTCAAGAGATAGCTGAATCAAAATAAGGCAGACAATTATATAGTCTCACATATATTTATACTCCCAAAATGTTGATCTCATAGAAGCCAAGAGTAAGAGAATGGTTAGCAAATACATGGGAGATGCACAGTAAGGTGACTAAAAAAAATAATATTTTGTTATATACATATACCAACTAAAAAGAGAAGCTGTTGAATTCTCTCATGCCAAGAAATGATAAATTTTATGAGGTTAAGTATATGCTAGTTACCTTGATTTGATCATTATGCAATGTATATATGTATTGAAATGTACCTTGTACCCCAGAAGTATGGACAATTATTATGCATCCTTTAGAGATAGGGATTGACTCATGTCATCTGCAGACTACAGGTATTTCTCTCTCTCTCCACATATATATGTATATATGTATATATATTTATCAGTGCATATATGTATGTATGCATATATGCTCACATGTGTGTATTTTCATATATTATACATATGTAGATTTTTTTCATGCATACAGCAAAATGAATTTTGTCTCAGCTTATTTTGAGCAAATATTTTCACTCTTTTTCTCATTTAAGTATTTAATGATTCTGCATGACATACATATTTGATCATCTAAGCCAGGTTATTCTTAAATTCTACACTAGAGATAAACCTTTTCATCTGCTCAGAGGTAACAGCTTTGTCCCTGTCTTCATAATGCTTTGATAGTATTTTGGTGAGAAATCAGGAATGTATTTCAGTGGTTAGAGAATGGCATGACAGAATCATTGATAGAGAAGTTGGAACTTGGAGATCTGAGTTCAAAGTGCATTACAGGTGGATGGCCCTAACCTGGGCAAACAAAGCAGGGAGAGTTGCAAGGGGCACTGAAGTACAGAGAGAAAACAGTGATCTGTTAGGCTGGTTTTAGTCAGTATAACCTATAAGTGAGATCAGAAAAATGGGTTGTTTGGACTCACAGTTTTAGAGCTTCCAATCCACTACACTAGGTTCTTTGTTTTGGAGACTGGTAAGGCAGCAGGCCATGGAGGGAGTGAAACCTGCTTACCTCATGCCAGGAAGTGAACAAAAAAGAGAAGAAGGAGGAGGAGGAGGAGGAGGAGGAGAAGGAGGAGGAGGAGGAGGAGGAGGAGGAGGAGGAGGAGGAGGAGGAGGAGGAGGAGGAGGAGGAGGAGGAGGAGGAGGAGGAGGAGGAGGAGGAGGAGGAGGAGGAGGAGAAGGAGGAGAAGAAGAAGAAGAAGAAGAAGAAGAAGAAGAAGAAGAAGAAGAAGAAGAAGAAGAAGAAGAAGAAGAAGAAGAAGAAGAAGAAGAAGAAGAAGAAGGAAGAAGAAGAACAAGAAGAACAAGAAGAACAAGAAGAAGAAGAAGAAGAAGAAGAAGAAGAAGAAGAAGAAGAAGAAGAAGAAGAAGAAGAAGAAGAAGAAGAAGAAGAAGAAGAAGAAGAAGAAGAAGAAGAAGAAGAAGAAGAAGAAGAAGAAGAAGAAGAAGAAGAAGAAGAAGAAGAAGAAGAAGAAGAAGAGGAAGAGGAAGAGGAAGAGGAAGAAGAAGACTACTGTTACCCTCTCTTTTTTGAGGGTACACCTATAATGACCTAAAACTTCACACTAGGTCTTGCATCTTGATGTTTCTACCACCTACCAAGAATTCTGAGCTGAGGACTGAGCTCAGCACATGGACTGCGTGGGGGCCACCATGATCCAAACTCTAGCTTGGCCACCATCACTGGAAGCTCCACCTGGAGATGTCTCTGAGTAAGGTAGCATCTACCTGACACCTTCGTTGTCTCTTCTGGACCTACCAGCGTGAAGACCAGCTGCTCATTATCAGAGACAGGCAGCTCAGTCCTGTCCTTCCCATGGGACAGGTGGCTTGTGCCCTCCTCTAGGCTCTCCAGATGCTACCTCACAGTCAGCAAACAAGATCCAGATGGTCTCTACTGGCAAAACAGGGCATGGACTCAATCTCAGAGGAATCTGGGTCTACCAGTGATGTTCAAGTGACTTCCCTTTTGTCATGCCACTGCCTCTTTTACGCCTATGTTCTTAAGGACATGTTAACCAAAAACAGAGAGCTGGGACACTGCAGCTGAACTGAGGATAGAACCAAAGATTTCAGAGGTCATTCAGTTCCCACTCATGTCCCGCTTGAGAGCCTCTTCTCCCCACCTGCATCCATCATCTTTACCCTTTCTGATGACAATGAGGCTGTGAGATTTCACTTCAGGGCACTCTGAGGTGCGTCCTACCTCATGTCTGGTACTTTCTTTTTCAAAGTGAATTTCCTTTGAAAGCTGCCTGGGTACCTGCTGATTGCCCCCTGGTCTTTCTCAAAGCTATCCTTGGGCGTCTTTTTAATGGCCTGACCTTAATTGCATTTTCCTGTATGTGCCATGGCAGCCAGCATGCAGTTTAATAAAACATTTTCAAGCTGTTGGGTCCACTCTTCCATCCCTCCCCCTACATCTTATGAAGTAGAAGATTTTAAGCCCTATTTTGAAGGTGATTGATTTGGTGTGTTTTCCACTTTCTTTCCTGCTGTGGGGACATTTTGCCTCTATGTGTGATAATTTTTTTAAAGGAGCTTTGATTTTCCTGTCCCCTTACTTTCTACCCTGCTGTTGCAGAATCAAGGATTGGGAGGTTTTATTCCTTCAAGTAGCTATTTCACCTTCTTGAAGTCAGCTAATAGTTGTTGGTGCTTTGGATTTATCATGACCACGCTCAGGCTTGTCACTGAATACTTCAATCAGTGGAACAGCATTTGTGTGTGTGTGTGTGTGTGTGTGTGTGTGTGTGTGTGTGTGTGTGTGTGTGTGTGTGTGTTTGCATGCGTGTGCGCGCATGCACACACATGGCTCTGGCCTTTAATATAATTTATTGATTTGATTATATTTTGATATGTTTAGAAAACATTGCAAAGAGCATGAATTCAGTATGCAATAGTGGACCCTTAAAAATGCACTCATGGGATGATCTCTAAGTTTCTTATTTCTTAACATGATGTAGGATTCCTAAGGAACCCAAAATCTGTAATGCAGACTTGGTGGTGACTTCTTGTTTGGCTCAAACTCTTTTACTTCATCTTTTGATGAAGTCCAGACTCCCCACCCTCATCTAGTAGCACAATAGCGTGCTACTAGAAAAAGGTCTTATTTCTTTTCTTTCCTCTTTTCTTGGTCACTTTCCACTTTTCTTTGTTTCCTTTAATCTTGGTAACTCCAAGGTCCTCTATGGGTTCTACTTTCTCTTCCTGGCCTAAATCCCATCCCTCCTTTGCCTTGCATCCATCATCTCCTTAAGACCTTTCTCAAAAGAGATAGCTAGTATCAAACTTTCCCAATAATCAAGCTCAACTCTACCTGTGCTGGGAGAGCTAGGTGCTGAGAAGTGTGTGTGTGTGTGTGTGTGTGTGTGTGTGTGTGTGTGTATTGTTAATAATAAATGAACAAGTCTTGGACTCTGAATGAAAATCTTGACTTTATTTCTAAAGAGAAGCTTTTGTCCTGTAGCAACTATGTAGTTGTGCTTTGGAAATGATGCATGTTCCCCACTGTGACCAGACCCCAGGCCACGGCGGGGAGTGGGGTGGCACGAGATGAACCAGACACTTAGTTCCATTTCGATTTATCATTTGACAATTCTTGACACAGATGCCATCTCTTTTAACCAAGCCAAAAATTCATTTAAAATCTGTGCACCCCTTTCCTAAAAAGCCTAATAACTAAAAGAGTCAATAATGACTCTATAATTAATGATTATCCCCACTATATGATAGGGCTTATTCTTTTCTAGAATTGATCTCAAATTAGGTGTCATTCTGGACAGTATTTCTGCAGCTTTGTAAAACACCATTCACACTTTGCTTTTGAGTAGCAAAAAAAATCATAAAATGCTAATTCCCAAGGGATGTCCAGTTCCCTTATCCCAGGACTATAGATTACCTAAGTAGCTGGTATGTTGTTTTTGAAGGGCTAAGTTCTAACTGAACAGAAATTAAGAAGGAATTAAGAAGATTAAAAAGGAGAGAGAAGAGGAAAGTAAAAGAATTGGAACCGAGGGTAAAGATCTCTATTCCAACAATATCTTCTAAAGCTGTTTATGATAAAAAGAGGATTAGGTAGTTTGAATTCCAGCTATATTAAATTAAATCTCAGACCCCCTTTCTCAGACACTTGCAGGCTTGGGAACATCCATCCCAGCATGACAAAATAGCCCCTGGGAAAAGGAATCCTCTTGGCAGTATGCCATCCAGCTCTTTGAAACTGTTAACCATGGTAATGAACCAATCCAAGAGAAATATTAATAATGACATGAAGAGACACATTTATTGTTGATTGTTGAGATGGTGGCAGATTTATTACCAGCTTGCCAGGAGGGAGGGCTTGGCCTAGCAATGGTGCAATTAAAAACAAATTGAATACAGGGACAAAGAATCAATAATCTAACAGGGCAACTTTTAGTTTGCAAAATACAAATATAAATTAATTGACCTTAACACAGTGGCTAACTTGTCATTAATGCCTGTGAGCTGGCCAATCGGAGCACATAATCTATCCCATTAAGTTGATTGCATATAGTAGTCTGAGTTTGTGAACTTGGAGTTCTGTGTGCCAGGGCAGCCATTGGGGCATCTTGTTTGGGGATGATTGCCAACGTCACTGCGGGAAAGTGGATATATGAATAATTTTCCCCAGAAGTTCTGACTTGCGGTATCTTTCTATAAGCTTCACTCAGAATTTATTTATTCAGTAGATATATTTTCTATGCCTATAATGTACAGCGATCTATCCTCAACACAGGGCAGCAACAGGAATAAATTCAAGGTATCTATTGCCCTGGTAGTGTGATCTCCAATAATCTTCAATACCTCTTCCAATAAGTCACTCTTTGAAATGCTCATTCTTTTCATACGAACAGTGGACATTTTTCTCCAGCTTGAATAAAACGTTAATAAAACACATTTAGGATATTTTGCTATTATTATAATTAGTCCTTAAACCTTATAATTTAGGGTTCTTAAAGAGCTACTTATATGGTCATGCTATCTTGAATTAGCAACTCTAGGCTGAATAATAACGGAGGCATCTCTAGCTCTTATCTCCAGGCAACCTAGGGGGAAGAGAGTTATTAACCAATAATTGAAATATGAAAGAAAAAATAACACTCTCATAGTTAGGACAGGGAAAGCACAATTGGAATCTCAAAGAAACTTTTGGGTTATAGATTTAACAGTTCTATAAATTTGTTGTGCAATATGAGAGCCATGAGCCATATCTGGCTGTTTCAAATAAAGGTAGTTCAAATTAAATAAATTTGTTGGGCTTTGGTAGTTTATTCTTGTAACCTTAGCTACTCAGGAAGCTGAGATCTGTGGATCTTGATTTGAAGCCAGGCCGGTCAGAAAAGTCTGTGAGGCTTTTCTCTTCAATTAATGACCAAAAAGCAGGAAGTAGAGCTGTGTCTCAAGTTATAGAGCACCATCCCAAAGTGCAAAAGTAAAAGAAGAGTAGGAGACCCTGAGTTCAAGCTCTAGTACCGACACACACACACACACACACACACACACACACACACACACAATTAAATTAAATTGAACATTCAGTCCTTCAGTGGTACTAGGAACATATCACTAGACATGTGTGGGTGACAGTTTTCTTGTTGAAGAATACAGCTATGGAACATTTCTGTCAGGGAAGTAAAGTTCTACTGGGCAGTTCTATTTTGGATTTTGGTTTGGAAATTCAGAAAGAATATTCTAGAGAATTCTAGACAGATGAATTATGTGAGTAATGGTAAAAGTTTGGGGAGCTGGCGATGAGGGGGAGGTATCCAGACAAATGTATGAGTAGTGTCTATGTAAGCATGGACACATACAGCATGAAATTGAAAAGAAAGGCATAGCACCGGACCATTCAACACTCAGAGAGGTGATCTAAGATGTTTCGACAATTTTGTTATCATTAGAGGGAAATTAACAGTTAACTATGTATTTCAAGAATAGAATGGAAAGGAATTTGAGTATTCCCTCACACAAAGAAACAATCAATATCAAAAGTGATGGATATGCCAGTTATGCTAATCTGATCATCATGTGTTATTTACATGTATTGAAATGTCTCAGTGTGGCCTATGAAAGGGTACAATTACTATATGTCAATTGAAAATGAAAAAATATATTTTAAACACCCCCAGTGAGGAGAAGCAATATGGTCAGATATAGGCTTTAGTAATACTTAAGCAATATTGTTAAAAATGAATTACAAGGAGGAAGAGACTGAAGATTGAGTGTCAGTCAAGATGAAGAGCCAGTAGTGAATGGGTTTTTGCTCTGTGATGGTCCTTGTATAGAAATGAAAAGGAAGAGCATGACTTTAGTGAACACAACATCATTTTTAGCAGAGCAGCAAATGAGAGGGAAGAATGAATGCTTAAGCCAAGTTTGGGCATATGGATGGTGTTTGCATGAATAAGAATGTGAGCTAGAAGAGAAGGATTAGGTGTTGGGGTGAGGAAGGTAACTTCAATATGGAATGTGCTAAGATGGTGATGGAATACCCAAATTGAAGAGTTCAGGAGAGAATTTAAGAAACATAACAGAGGCTGGAATTAAGGGAAACATTAAGAACTGGAAATATATGTACAAAGTTTTTTCTAACCCTGAGAATGGAGTTTCACTTACTGAGATGAGAAAAGGCTTAAGGAGAACAGAAGTTGGTTGCAATGATATTAGACTGAAATATTTCACATGGAGATGACCTGATTAGGATGGCATATGCAGTGAGATAAAAGTAGAGATCAGTGGACCTACCTGCTCATTGAGTAGAACTGGAATAAAGATTAGTGCCAGCCTTAGGGCTGAGGAAGAGCTCTCACTCTAGATGATGCTGAGCCCAAGTCTCAGCCCTATACTTATCAGCTGATGGCCTAGGACAATTTCCTGGGTGATGTTTCCTCACTCAAAGGCAGGAGAATGAATAGTGTCTCCTGGAGAGAACCAGAAAATAGACTTGGATAATGTCTATCAACTGATTGACAGGCTAGTAAGTGAGGGATGGTCACAAGTTAGTACTACTAAGAAAAAGACTCCTTATGGTCCTGCTTTCCTTTTATTATTCTACAAGTTTCGACTTACAGAGAGAAATTATTAGTGAAAGAACAGCCAAAGGCTTTGATAGCTTTGTGTAAAGCCAAAACAGGAAAAAGACAATGGATAGTTACTATTGTTGAGTCACTATGTTTAAGCTTAAAACATGTTAAGTGGAACTGGGTGCTAGTGGTTCATGCCTGCCATCATAGCTGGGAGCCGAGATTTGAGGATGAAGGTTTGAAGCCAGCCAAGACAGAAAAGTCTATAAGATTTTTATCCCCAATTAACCAGCAAAAAGCTGGAAGTGAAGATGTGGCTTAAATGGCACCGTGCTTGCTTGCCTAGAGCAAAAAACTCAAAGTGAGAGAAATAAGTCTTCAGTTCACACCCTTGTTCTGTTACACACATACACTATTAACCAGGAGCTCAAAACTAGGTTAGAGAAGGATTTCAGATGTTCCAAATAGGTATGTACTTGCTACATATAGGAAAATATTATCCTGATGCTAACTAATGACTAACTAAACTTGTGGATGGCAGAGTTTGAAATACTGCTACATGAGGTCATGGTGAGCTTCACTCTAGGGTAGAACTATAGACTGTTACTGATTTACTTTTCTAAGGTGTGATTGTTTCCCTGTTCACAGCAATAGGAACATGTGTGAACAGATCTTTGTATTTACTATAGCTTCTGGCAAATTGGCTTCTTAGGAAATAAGCAGAAACTGCCCACAAATGGAGTAGAACATAGCCAGCATTTCATTTTCTCTTCCATCTCCACATCAGCAATGATTCTGAGGACAGACTTTGCTGTGGCTGCTTTGTTTATTTAAATGTATTACATGTAAGGCAGATGATAGGCCCAGACTCTGCCACATCTAGTTAAAAAATTCACTCAGTGTCAAATTTTATTCTGATCTAATTTACCTTGGAAAACATCAATTCCTCCTATTCTTATAACTATTAGTCTTTGTTACAGATGATGGAATATGTCCCCTCCCTTCTAGGTGAGTCCTAAACCTAGCAGACTCTATAAGACTGAGTATTGGTGTATGTGGGGGGTGGGGGCTCGGGGGCGGGGGAGGAGGAGATGGATGGTAAGGGGAGAAACAAAGGAGGAGGCAACAATGCTTGATAAGAAATGTACTCATTACCTTGCTCATGTAATTGTAACCCCTCTGTATGATATTTTCACAATAAAACCAATTATATTAAAAAAAGACTGAGTACCCATCTTCTACATGGTTCTAAATCTACATATTAGGTGGCAGGCGAGATAGAAGCCCAGAGACCACAGAAGAAACAGCCACAAAACCTGTGAAAATTGTGCGTCTGTGCTTGGGTGTGTGTACATGTGATGTGCGTGTGTTATATTTTAGCTGTTAAGTGGAGCAGAAAAAAGCTCCATATTTCTCCTTATAGTGGCAGAAGAGTAGTGATGAAAGAAGAAATTGTTTCTCTCTCTCTTTTTTTTAATATAAATGTGTTTGGGACTGTGGTGTCGCTAACTATACATCATAGCATGAAACGTATCACAACCTAAGAGATTAGGTGGAGGTGAACATCAATTCTCTTCTGGCTCCAGGAGGTGTCAAATTCAGATAATAGCTGAGTGAAGCAAACCGAGAGCAGAGAGAACATGGGCCTCATCCCAACACTGAGGGCTAGAGGACGCAAGGCATGCTGGGAGCCTGTATGCCCTGGGCATCCTCCTGTGAAGGAAGGTTCATGAGATGCCCTCCCATAGATCACCATACTTATTCTGAAGACAGTTGTGCCATTCTTTCTATTGTGGTTGCTCTCTTGGCAAAACCTACCTCTTTAATAAAGAATGGGTAGCTGGTGCCAGTGGCCCATGCCTGTAATCCTAGCTACTCAGGAAGCAGAGATCTGAGGATCATGGTTTGAAGCCAGCCAGGGCAGGAAAGTCTGTAAGACTCTTACCTTCAATTAACTACCAGAAAACCAGAAATGGTATTGTGGCTCAAAGTAGATGCCACTAGACTTGAGCACAAAAGTTTAGGAATAGCACCCACACCCTGAGTTCAAGCCCCAAGAAAGAAAGGAAGGAAGGAAGGAAGGAAGGAAGGAAGGAAGGAAGGAAGGAAGGAAGGAAGGAAGGAAGGAAAAGAATGGGTAGATAGGTGATAGGTAAATAGGCAGGTAAGTTCTCATAGTTAAATAAATTTATAGGTGTCAGTAGATAAATGATAGAGATAGATAAATAGATAAGTAGGTAATTATGCATAGATAAATGAATTGATCAGTAAGTCAGTTAGTAGATGATAGATAGCCAGATAAACAGTAGATATAAAGATGAATGATAATAGTCATAGAGATAGAGGATTGGTAGACACATCCAAATACACACATACATAAATAAAACAATTTGATGTCAGTTAGGGAGATTATGTCAGAGAACTAGGAAGGAGAAATTCTCCTCAACTTTCCCCAACCCAGAGGGTAAACAATTCTTAAGAGTCCCCATTAATCAGTAGTGTTAGAAAGAGGACCTCCAAATGCTAAGAACTCTCAAGAAAATATAAATGAGAAAGTGGTGAAATAGAAAAGAAACACACAAAAACCCTGGTTCACTTGTGCTATCTTCAGGAGAATAAAAAAGTCTCCCTGAGTAATCATATTTACAACTCATTCAATTAGAAAGGATTTCCGTATGATGAGTTCAGCCCTTCCAGCTCAAATTCACAGAAATGAAGCCCATAGTTCTTAGTATTATTTCATACTGTAGACCCTTTTGTTTATGAGCTTTATTTGCACACATACCTGGAATTTGCAGTTTATACACTCCTTTATAGAATTTTATTTCCAAATGTAAAAATATATATCCATACACACAAAAGATTAAACCATGCATGTGGAACATAAAGAAAATCAATTATAGTCAATACTGGTCCTCATCCCAAGGCAGAAAGCCCATGAAGAAAATGTTCTAAAAACAGGTCTAAGATGTTCAAGACTGAGCTTAGGTTGTAGAGTTTTCTCATGCCCAGACTTGTTCTTTTCCACTCCTCTACCCTGCTGTGACAAATAAGTGTGACTATAATTTAAAAGAAACTGAATAAATTAAATGTATTTCAGGTTGACTGCTTACTTTTCTTTAAGCTCATAATCACATATGTTAATTCAACTGACTGAAATATTTGGAAGAAGAGAGGAAGATAGTAAAAAAAAAAGTTCATAATAGAGAAAGAGTTAAAAATAGCAACATCACTGAAAACATTGTGCCCTGTGGTCCTGTCACACTCATCCTGCTGTAAAATTTCTATCCCAAAACCTCTTTCCCTTACGACAGAACTATCTCCTTTACATCCTCCCTTTTCTGCATCACCAGAAGTGTCCTGTCTAGTGACCTATTATCACATTTGCTTGTCCTTCTGAGTTAGCAATATAGTATACCAACACAATACTGGGGGTTGTTGAGAAAGGACATCTCACATTAAGAACTGTGTAGCCAAGCTGGGCAACACCTCTAATCCTATTTACTCACAAGGCTGAGATGTAAATATTGCAGTACAAAGCCAGCTCAGCCAGGAAAGTTTGTGAGATTCTTATCTCCAATTAACTACCAAAAAGCCAAAATTGGAGTGGTGTCTCAAATGGTAGAGCATAGTCTTGAGGGAAAAAATGTTAAGGGATAATGCCTAGGCTTTGAGTTTGAGTCCTAGTATCAGCAAATAAAAGAGAAAAGAAAAAAAAACTAGTCTAACATGTTCAAGTCACTTCCTCCTCTTTGAATCTCAATTTCTTGTCTCATATAAAGTGGTGACGGGTTCTTGTGAAGAATAATCAAAAGAGATAATGCATGTAAAGTGGCTTGTTGACGGTTTGTATTTTTTTTTAAATATAGGAAGGTAACAAAGAGTTTATTTAACAAAGAAAAAGTAAAGGGCACTCAGAAGAGTGAGCAGCAGGACTGGAAACCTGTTGTCTTGACTGCTTGTATTTTGATAGCTTTTTCTCTAGTGTCAAAAACTTAACCTAAAGGATGAGTGCACTGAAGAGAATTTAAAACACTTAGGAGCTCCATCGTCTCTTTGAACATTTTCAGTCTTTCTAAGCCTGAGTCTCTGTAAGATGTAAATGTAAATGATGTATATTTTTTAGAGCAGAAGCAAGGGGAAGCTGAGATGGGCTTTCTTTCCTTTTCTTTTTCTTTTATTTTTCTGTCAGCTGTAGGGCTTTGAATTCAGGGCATGGGCACTGTCCCTGAGGTCCTTTGCTCAAGGCTAGTACTCTATCACTTGAGCCATGGCTACACTTAAGAATTTTTGGTAGTTAATTGGAGATAAGAGACTCAGGAAATTTCCTGACAGGGCTGGCTTTGAACTATGATCCTCAGATCTCATCCTCCTGAGTAGCTAAGATTCTAGGCATAAGCTACCAGCACCCAGCCCAAGGTAAGTTTTCATTCAATGTGTCTACCACTCAGGTTGGCCAGGGCTATGTAGAACCCAGTTCTGGGCTGTATAGGAAACTGGACTCATTTATATGTTGAATAAAAGTTCAAGATAACAACCAGTTCCCCCTGAGTTAACTCCAGGCTAAGAGACCAAAATCTTTTCTGTACATAGAACTTGCATAAGCACCGGCATTGGTGGTTCATACCTGTAATTCTGGGTATTCAGGAAGCTTGAGATCTGAGGATAGCAATTCAAAGCCAGCCTGGAGAGAAAAGTTTCTGAAACTCTAATCTCCAATTAACTACCTTTTTGGTAGTTAATGGCACTGTGGCTCAAAATAATAGAGCACTAACTTTGAGCACAATTCTTGAGGACAGACCTAGCCCCGACCAGCACAAAAAGAAAAGAAAAGAGAAAAAAGAGAAGAAGAAAAGAGAATGAAGGAATGAAAGAAGGAAGGAAGGAAACAAAGAAAGAAAGAGAGAGAGAGAAAGAAAAAGAAAGAAAGAAAGAGAGAGAGAGAGAGACAGAAAGAAAAAGAAAGAAAGAAATTGCTTGCTGTGGAGACTCACTCTAAAATTTAATAAAATTCATCATTTCTAACCTTTTGCATACCTGGGCTTTGCAAAAGACATTCCCTACAAGAAAACATCTTGTGGTGAAGACATTTGTAATCAAGAGAAGAGGATGCAGATACCAACATTTAAGAAGCAAATATAACCCAGGTATTGCTGGCTTACAAATGCAATCCTACTACTCAGGAGACTGAGATCTGAGGATCATAGTTCAAAATCAGCCCCAGCAGACATATCTGAAAGACTTTTATTTCCAATTGTACAACAAAAGTCCAGAAGTAGAGGTGTGGTTCATGTGGTAGAGCACCAGCCTTGAGGAAGAAAGCTAAGCAAGAGTGCAAGCCCTAGTACCAGTGTAAACAATAAATAAATAAATAAAATTTTTACAGAAGTAAAGGTAGACCACATCTTCCTGTGTATACATCCCTAGCAACAAAACCACTAACACCAAGGGATGCATTGGGCTCTTTGTTGCTTCAGAATGCTGAAGAATTACTGTCAATTAGAACAACAGTTACATCCTAGACCCTCAGAGGGGCCAGGATTTTCAGTGCTTACATGGGATAAAGTGGTAACATTTAAAATGCACTTCCCTGGAGGAAGGAGCTACTAGAAAATTAATTACCTCCTTCTCTGCCTCTCTCTCAGCCTCTCTGTACCATTTATAGTAGATTTAAAGGCCCATACTCATGACTTTCTTTCTTTCTTGGAATTTTTTTAATGTAATGTCTGTTAATACAGTGCATTGCCAAATACAGGGAAATAAAAACAAAAACATAATTGAGTAATCTACAAAACCTTAAAATTTTCCCATTGACCTGGGGCAAAAACATAACTAGAGGTGGTTAGTTCATACAATGTGGTTAAAGAGGCATTGGAGCACACTGAAGAGATATTAATCTTGATGTCCATTAGCTGTAGGTTGAGATTCTTCTGTTCTTCATCCACTGGGGACACTGGCAGGCCACCATGACTCTTGAGAGCTGTTGGTATCCACCTTGCAAGTGATATAACATCATTCACTGATAACCCCAGGGCTTGTTGTAAGAGTCAAATGAGACAAAGATTGTAACTATGGCTACAAAGTAATAGATAAATTCATGATCATAATGTTATCTCTGTTAAAACACATCTCTTAGCTTGTCATATTCACTTCTTTCCTTTGCAGGGATCTTCTATTACTGTCCAAGCCGTTCATAGGGCCAAACTGCAACTTATTCCCTGTGTAGTGCTTGTTAGAGAGTCTTGATGACACTGTGTTCATATGCCAGTTCAGTCTGTTCTTCTGATTATCTTACAAACAATTTTCTTTTTTTTTTCTGAGTGCCTGCGGTGCCTCGTGTTTCGACTGCTTAAGACCTCAGTAAATCCAATATGGTTCATGATGTTCTATAGGAAAGGTTAAGATCAGAAACTTTCCTATTTTTCAGCTAGTAAGTTCATTCCGAATTTCAGACTTACCCTTTCTGTTTTCCCCTTTTCTTTGTCTATAGTGTCTATATAATGTGGTTGTTTTCTTTATCCTCAGACTTGTGAGTTGAAAGCTCTTTGCTTCTAAGTGGCACAGCACCTTGCATCTTCAGTCACTGTGGAGGCCACCATTACGTCTCCCAACTCAAAAAAACAAGTAGCATCATGTAAGTCTTTCTCTTTCAAGGCACTGGGATTCATGCTGTCCATTTCCTTTGGAAAGAATCTCTTAGGCACTTGTCCATTCTGCATATACATCTACAGCACATGTCTCTCTCCCTGGATGATGGAAGCAAGCTTTAGCCTCATTTCCCTACTTTCCCTTCACTCCAGCGCATCCTTGATAGAACTGCCAGTGAAATAAGGATACTGGGTCTAAGTAACAATGTCTTGTCTTCACTGCCATCCTGGTGTCTTGCTGGGTGGTGTGGGCTTTTCATCCAGCTCTGAAAAGCCTAGAGGGGAGCTGTGTAATGTGGTTTAGCCCGAGGAAAGTTCTGCTTCAGGGAATATGCAGATGTATCATGGTATTTAGCTCCAGGAAAGTTTTGCTATAGAGAATGCTTGCCCCTGATTATTCCTCTAGATGGCTTGCTTTGTTCACCCCTGATTTCCCCCCTATATGGTTTGCTTTTGTTGGGTTTGGGACCCATCCCAAAGCTTGTAAAAGCTTTGTACAAGCTACTTTCTGGGCTGCAAGTCTTTGGGACAAGAGTTCCCCAGCAGTCTCTGGCTTCCCACTTTCTAATAAAGACTCTCAATTTGACCCCTCAAAATGAGGCTTCTCCTTATCTCAGAAGCAAATCCCTGTATAACACCAGGCAGGTTTTCTTGCCCTGTTGATTCTGACCCACAGAGGCTATTCCCCCAACTTTGGTTTCCCTTAACTCCTAGTGGTATAAAGTCTAGATCACAATATCACATATGTTCACATGGCAGCTCATAATGAACTCCTAGTGACCAAGATGTGCCTTAGGGATCAGTAATTGGATTTGCATAAAGGCAGTTTCTTCTTGCAAAGAGATGGACTTGGAAATAAATCTCCTCTGACATGTGGCAAAGGCAACCTCATGAAAGAGTAAAAGATCAACATTGAGGTGATTGACAGAACATCTTTTACTTCCTGTCTTTGCAGGGGGTAAAAAACAACAACAACAACAAACCACACCAAAGCTAATAGCCTGGTGAGAATGGCCTCTTTTGAGAATGGCACCTGGTTGGCAGAAATCGTAAGACATTAACATTCTCAAATGGGCAGAAGATAAATAAACACAATTTTTTTTAATGGACAAGTTGCAGCTCGGAAATTTTTTACTTTTTCTCATTGGAAAATCAATACCCATCAGCAGTTTGAAATTAAGGGCAAGATTAGGCCTCAGTTTTATACATGCCTTATTGTATTCCAAAAGCTTTCTACTCAGTCAGATAAATCTTCTTTAAGAGGATTAGGAAACTTTCATTATCTTTATCTAACCTGAAATAACACTAAGGCTAAAAAATTAATCTATAGGCTGGACAAAAGCCGATAGTTGCTGGGAAAAAGGACTCTTGGGCTTCTTTCTCATTGAACAGTGGGGTCTCCACATCCATTCCCTCATAATTCTACTGGTTTTGGTGTTGCATTGCTAATAAAGACAAGATAGACCACAGAAACTTGAGCTTCTTCTCAATGGAAAAGTTAACCTGCCTACAGTTCTAGCAACACCTCTTTGTTCTCCTTCTCTTCCTCCTTCCACCTGATGGTTTGCATTTGGATTTCCCAGGCCATTTAGATGGGTAGCCAGAGCCATAAAGAGCAGGCTCTGAAATCTAGAGCCTGAGCAGGTAGCTTATAGGGTAGGTGAAGCTCTTGTCTCTGTCTTTCCCATCCTCAGACTTTAGTAACCAAGGTTAGAAGGCTCCCAGGAACTACAAGGCCCCAAGGAATTACCCTGGCATTCTGTGAACAACATTATCCTCAGAGCCCTCACCAAGTGCTTTATAGCCTGTAGTGACTTTGACATGCTCACACTCTCTGTCCTCTTCCTTGGGAAACATAGCCTTTCTCTGTTTCTGTCTGTTTTCTGTACAATGCCTGACAGTTATATTTTATTTCAGTGCTGTATTTCCTGAATGAGAAGACAACTTTGTTGTCAAGGCCATGGAAGTGCCACTGAAGTGTCATTTCCAATGTGGAGAATTTCTGCTCTTCTGGAGTCGAACCCAGGTGGCAGGTGGGTGGTAAGAGCTCACAGGTCCTTGTTTTCGGCATCCCCAGAAACTTTCAGCAGATGTCCCAGCCCATTGTTGATGACTGAGCTCACCCAGTGCCCCCATCATCTTCTGAGGAAAAGTGTTGGATGTGCCAGTTGCCTTTGTGTCCAGATGGCAGCCAGTCTTGTGGCCCTCGAGCTGTGATCATCAACCAGCCATACCCTGGGTGGTACACATATGGAGAATGGGAAGCAGTAGCATCTAGAGATGCCTGTCATATGGCAGGCTTCTGTAATGTCTGAAAGCATGGAGACATGAGAGGACCTCAAGGACAGATGGAAGCCAATATTCAGCAGTGCGGCTGTCTCTGGGTCTGCTGGAAGACAGAAGTTGCAGCAGACAGATCCCCAGCCCAATATGCATCGTAAATAGCCTACAGAGGAGGACCTACCAACGCACACACTCAGGAGCTGTTCTAGCCAAATGAAAGAATAGTGTTCGGAATGGTGCACGTGGCTGAGCAGAAACAGATGTGTTTCCTTAATCAGCCAACCATTTCTAGATACCAACTGAAATGAATAACACTGTCTTTTTAAAAAAAAAAAAAAAAAAAGCAGATCTGTGGAAATCTCTTAGCTAAGCATGGATACCATACACATTTCACAATCTAGAGTGCTCAAAATCTGTTGATTCCATGACAAATGAGATCAGATATAAGGAACTTGCTACAGACTAAAGGACTCAAGAAGACCCTTTCCAAGAGCTCAGTGTGTGTCCCTAAGATGTCAGCCAGACACTAGAAGAAAAGACACTCTTAGTCTCTCACTTTGTGGAGGAACACTGAGTGATGGAATTCATCTCTCAGAAGCTCATTCCCACTCTGAGACCATACGTGACAGAAAAGTTCTTTACACAACCATGGCAGTTGAATCAGTTCAAAAGCAGTTCATTTTGGACTGTTGCTTGTCAACGTAGTTCACAAATCCTTAGAACCAATGTCTGCAATTGTGTTTCCTAGTAGTTAATATTGGAGCTTATGACACTTCTATCCCATTTTTTCAGCTACAAAGTAAACTGTTGTAAAAAGCACATGTGATGCAATGTCTGAACTATAGTGATTCACATTTAACAAAAGAATTGGCAAAGATGCTAAGCTATTCTTTGATCCTTCCTTTTTAATGACAGAAGTTTATTTCCAACATTGACCTGGATACATTTGTTAGAATATTCCTCTCCACACCAGGCTCCACAGTAAGACTAAGAGCAAATGAAAGCAAAACGCATAATGGCCAGTACCCAGAGACTAGTCCACAACATGCAAGATCAGCAACTATGTGGAAACAATCAGGTTACACCATTTCATGTCAACATTAACCTTTTATTATAAAATAAGTCTCAGAATGATCATTCAAGAGCTGTCTGAATAGTACTGTATTTATCTATGCTGGAATATATCTTACCCCAGCTTTAGAAAGCTAAGTTTCTTAAGAGACTTCAAGCAACTTCCTGATCACCATAGAAGGACTAGAGACAAAACTTTTCAAAAACTATCTAGTTCTCAGTCTGGATTCAATTGAGCAACAGAACCTTTTGTATCTTCATATCTGTGTAGAGCAAAACCAAGATCCCTTTTCCTTTCCATTACTAAATGAAAGTTCAACATCTGGTCTAGTTGTGACTTACCTTGCACTATGAGATGGACCCGAGAAGTCTTGGGGTGATTGTCAGTCTGCACAGAGCAGGTATATGGACCTTCATCATACACATCCACGTTTTGGATCATGATGCTGTACTGGGTTGGTGTGTTGACCAGGATGATGACACGAGGGTCTATGGACCACTTGTCATTTCCAGCATAGAGAATTGTACTGCGGTTGAGCCAGGCCACCCTGGTAACCCGGTCATCTATGGTACACCTGTGGATGAAGTGGGGAAAGGATAGGGAAGGAGGAAGGTAGGAAGGGAGAGAGAAAGAGATGAGAGATTAAACTCCCTATTTACATGATGGCATAATCAAATTAAATAATCAGATACTGATGAAATAGCCTAATGTAAGGTAAAGGAGGCTTGAGACATCCTGAAGAACCCATGACACAAAATCATTTTGACTTGACTCCAGAGCGTATTATGTGAATATCTTTGCTGCACATTTGCTTTCCTCCTAGGCATCTATAAAAATTAGTTTATATTTCTGCAGCACATTTACCACCTTGTGGGAAAAGTGGCCCAGAGGCACAGGGGAAAGAAAAAGTAGTACTAGATTTCAAATAGGTCACAGATAATCCACAAAGCAAATATTTTATGTGTAGTTAATCAAAATGTGAACTTATTTACCTCCAGAACTCCCAGGTGTCGATAATCTCCTTGCACCCCTAAGCTGCCCAAAGCCTGCAAGCTATAATTCATAGTGTGGATTGCTAAAATTCTCCTTGGAAAGTCAACACTTCCTGAGGAAGCTGCCACCTCTGACTTCAGGGAAGGGAAGAAAGAGTTTATCTTCAGTGACCTTCCTTTATACCTTCCTCCCTCTGTCCCACAGAAAGAAAGAGATGAACCTACCTCACCCATTCTCCCCAACCTTGCAAGACTACAGATAGAAGTGGAATGTTTGCTGCAGTGAATGACCTATAGGCTGTCAACTGCAAGATAACTATTCAAGTGTCTTTTTTCTTTCTTGCTATTGTTTCTAACATATTTATAAGATGATTTCTTTGTTGCTTTGTATGTCCTTCCCCCACGGTATAACCCCTGCTTTCATTGTATTTGATGTTGGTATAATTTGTGGAAGGGAAGGGCAAAAACTAACTGTTTAAATAGGGATACAGGTGGACCCATTGCAACAATGAGATGTATAAGTCGTTATGTTGAAAAACGAACTTTACAACTTTGCGGGGCGGGGGGGGGGGAAGGGGGACAGATATGGGAAGGGATGGGAAGAGGAAACAAAGGAGGAGGCAATAATGCTTGATAAGAAATATATTCATTACCTTGCCCATGTAATTGTAACCCCTCTGTACAGTATTTTCACAATAAAAAATGTTTAAAAAAGTAAACATGCCTGCTGGTGGGGAAGAACATTTGCAGATGTGCCTTGGGAGCTGAGAACTTAAGACAAGAGAATTCTTTACCAAAGCGAATACACTCTGAGGGCCAGTGTGCTCACCCACTTCCCATCCATACAACATGGTGCATGCAATGACAGAGACACTGCATTCTGCCTAAGAGAGGACTAGATGAGAACTAGAATATGAAAGTCTGGCCCCACTAAATCTGACCTGGCACTTCACATGCTACAGAGCTCATGCCCAGCAGATGGGAGAATACCTAGGAACAGGCAATGACAGAGACCAACCTCACATGAACAAGATGGGTCCAGAGGCTTGGAATACTGAGAAGACAGACTGACCTGGAAGGAGAAAGCACCTCCATTCTAGAGAGAGCCTTTAGGAAGTTGGCAGGAGGGATGAAAATCATACTAACTTTTAGCCACTAAGGTCTTTCGTGGGCCAGTCCACCTGTCACTCAGCAGGGATGGGTAGCTGTGAAGTTGGGGTGTGCTGATAATTAGGTGCTTTCACATGGTAGTGAGGAAAGATTGTTCCTTTCAAACTTACTATTTTTCCATTTGCTATGTTCTCAAACTACACAGGTAAAATAAGAATGTTTTAACATGCTATCAGTATGAAGTGAATGACAGATGGATAATATGAAAATCATAGAGGGCAAATGAATCATTCCCGCCACATCAAGCCCTAGAACCTTGAAGTTCTTGTTTCAATAATACCCTGTTGTTTCTTCATACAAATATCAAATCACAAGTAGGAAGCAGGAGTTGATTTGTTTTTTACCGGAAGCAGAGCCTCTGCCATACCTCATGCTCCTGTGACATACTTATTTCCTTTTCACGGTGACCATGAGCATCCCTCAACACTGGTATTTATAGATGTAATTCAGTTTCATTCCCAGGTAAGTCTAATATAGGTAATATCACTGAGATTATCTTTGAGAGCCCAACTGTATTCACTGCTAGGACCTGATAATTTAGGTATTCAGGTGTGTCATTGATAGAAGGCATGCCTCCACACTCTGGGGCCCTTCATTTATTTTCTGCTTAGTGTTTTCTCCACTTGAGAGTGATTTTCCATTTTTCTTATAAAAATTAAAACCTGAATGGCCCTCTTTGTTCTTCACTTATAAGATATTCTTTCACTGCCTGTTCTAAGTGACTGATTAGGACCAATGTACAAATTTTCCTCATCATGCCTGAACTATATAAAGACAAAGTTCCAGTTGGAATAGTTCCTCTCAAAGAGTGACATTCCAACTGGATTCCAGGAGCCAGAGAGACAGAAAAGCCAGAAGTGGCTCTGTGGCTCAAAGAGTGCTAGCCTTGAACAAAAAGAGCTCAGGAACAGTGCCCAGTCCCAGAGTTCAAGCCCTAGGACCATCAGAAAAAAAATCATATAGTTCTTTGAAATATGTGCAATCTATAAATATATATTCAGTGGAAGTTATAATTCACAGTGTCTAACAGTCATGATTATCTACTTTCAAAATGTATGACCACTCTCTCTTCTGCTGCTTCTGTTTCTGCTTCTTATTTGGGGGAGGAGCTGTAGTAAAGTCTGAACTCTGGGCCTCAAGGCTGGTAGCTCTATCACTTAAACTACTTCAGATTTTCTTTATTTTTAAAAATTTTTTTATTGTAAAGATACTATACAGAGGGTTACAGTTACATGAGCAAGGTAATGAGTACACTTCCTATTGAGCATTGTTACCCCCAGATTTTTTTTTTTTTTTTTGGTCAGTCATGGGGCTTGAACTTTGGGCTTGGGTACTGTTCCTGAGCTCTTCAGCTCGAGCTCTCTACCACTTGAGCCACAATGCCACTTTTGGTTTTCCGGTGGTTATAAGAGTCTCATGGACTTTCCTGACAGAGTTGGCTTTGAATCATGATCCTCAGATCTCAGCCTCCTGAGTAGCGAGGATTATAGGCAGGAGACACCCGTGCCTAGCAGCTTCCAGCTTTTCGACCTTTAATTGTAGATAAAAATCTCATGGAATTTCCTCCCCAGGCTGGGCTTCAAACCATGTTCCTCAAATGTCATTCTCCTAGGTAGTTAGGATTTCAGGCATGAATCACAGGTTCCCTTCTTGCCTTCCTTCCCTCCCCTCCCCTCCCCTGCTTTCCTCTCTCTCTCTCTCTCTCTTTCTTTCTTTCTTTCTCTCTCTCTCTCTCTTTCCCTCCCTTCCTCCCTTCCTCCCTCCCTCTCTTCCTTCCTTCCTTCCTTCCTTCTTTCCTTCCTTCCTTTCTTTCTTTCTTTCTTTTGTCCTTTCTTTCTTTTGTCCTTTCTTCCTTTCCTTTCATCCTTTCTTCCTTATTTTTTGTCTGTGCTTGTCCTGAGGCTTGAACTCAGGCCTGGGCACTATCCCTTAGCATTTTTGCTCAAGGCTTTCTCTTTACCTCTTAAGTGACAGCTCCATTTCTGGCTTTGTTTGTTTGTTGTTTGTGTGTGATTGGAGATTAATGTCCCATAGATTTTCTTGCCTAGACTGGCTTCAAACCATGATCCTCAGATCTTGGTCACTTGAGTAGCTAAAATTACAGGCACAAGCCACTGGTTCCTAGCTCCTGCTATATTTTTAAAGTCATAAAATGTGCCAGGCATCTGTGGGTCTTGTTTGGAATCCCAGTTACTCAATAGGCTGAGACCTGGAAGATCTCCATTGGAAGTCAGCTTAAGCAGAAAAATCTTTGATTCTCCTTCTCTAGTTAACCAGCAAAATGACAACTTGAGGTGTGGCTCAACTGATACAGAACAAGCCATGAGCCAAACAAGAGGCCCTGAATTCCAACTCAATTTGACCACAAAAATAGTCATAAGAATAATCATTGTTTATTTCTTAACTTGAACTTGTATTGCCATTATATGTACTCATCAGGATATATTTTATGCTTGAAAATCATTCATTGATATTCTATCATATTTATATGCAAGAGAAATACATAGAATGAAACAAATTTATGTTATGTGTATGATCATAAAACTCTCAATAATAACATTTGCTTTCAAAATGAGTTATCATTACAAATATAAATTGATTAAACAACATAAATACATTGCATATTTGAGTAGTACTTAAAAAGTCAGCTTTTACTATATAATTCCTAGTTATATGGATATGCCATTTTTTAAATCCCATGAATAAAAATATCACTTATTGCTAGAAACTGATAGCGATTAGGATCAATTCTATTTCTATTTCTTTTTTCAGAGAAACCTTGTTCACATAAGCATGAAGAAGGAAATAAAAATATCTGTATGGCAATGAAGCTCAAGTCTTTGAATTCCTTCCACTATATATGCCAAAAATCACATAGTAATCTAGCTCCAAAAATTATCTTAATGATCTCACAGCTGACAATTGAATTAGTTCCTCTTTCGGTTTCTTTTAAGGCAATGAGTTGGAAAATACTTGACTGGCAAAGGGATTTGTAACCTAGTATTGCATTCATTCAGTTCTCCAGTATTCAGAAAGACACTGATAACATTTCACCAGGTTTTATCAAATGACTGCTAAAGATAAGTTATTCTTTCACTGGAAGCTCCGTGTTTAACCCAATGAATTCATAGAAGTTTAGAAAGTCAAAATACTATGTACTTTAGTATAATAAGCCATACTGTCCTTTGTTTAACAAAAAAGGAGAAAGGAAGGAAGGAAATAAAGAAAGAAAACTTCTTTGTATCAAAGTTTACATTCATGGTGGAGAACTCGGCTGGGTTTACCATATCTTTTGTTACCAATTCAGTAATGGAACATCGCTTCTGGTTCAATTTTCTCTTCAGAGAAAATTGTCATCTTGTTAGTGACAATCAGAAGATGAGGATGATGAAAGAAGGATAAGGGTGATGAAAGTGTTAAAGCAAAGGAAATGACGGACAATTATGAACGGGATAGGTGAGAAGGAAGAGGTAGGATTATAAGCTCCTCTTTAGTCACTTCCCTGAGCATTTGGTTTTAGGAAATGAGCAATCTTGAAATCATGTCCTAATAAACTGTCTTTGTACCACAGCAACAACGGCAGGTTGATCAAGATGCACTGTATTCACAAACTGATGTGTTGATTATATATATACTTATAGAATGCATAAAAATGTATATATAATATATTCCAAAGTTCTGTATAATATATAACAAAGTTATTATATATAAAAACTTATGTATAATTAATACAATATGTAATTATATAACAAATATATTTTATTATATATCATTAATATATTAATATATTACACATGATATATGACATATAATTATTATTGAATTAGATGTTATACAATTATATATTATATATAACTTTGGAATGTATCTGTTGATACATATTACACATTATATAATCTAATACATATGCCTTATATATGTCTGTGTGCCTGTATGTATGTGTAGCAGGTTGAGTTTACGTGAAACATGTCCATTACAGAACAATAACTTTGAAAGATATCAGTCCAGATCAACCCGGTCCGACCAAAACCCACGGAATACTCTGGCCACACAGCCCTTGCAAAACCTATATGCACCTTGGCCAAATGTATCCCAAGCTGATGCCTAGGGCCTAATTCACTTGCTCTTCTATCTGGGCCTCACTGGTGGATGTGTAGTGCAAACAGAAAGGAGTAATTGTTTAAAGAACATCTCTCTGATAGGGCAGAGCTGCTTTATAAAGTTTGTAGTTCCCAGAACCTTCATCAACAAAGAAACACAGTAGAAGGATGATGGTGGTTGAGGAGAGGTACTTTCGTCACAATGTTTCACAGCTTCTGGCTTTCTTCTCTCACCATAGGGCTCTTCCACCTGTCCTCTGAACAGCAGGACACAGAAGTTAGAGAAGGACTTTAAAAGTCTGGCTTAAGTGTTCTTCCAAGCTAAGGCTCCCTCCCTGCTGCTTGTGGCAATGTCCTGGACCCTTTTTATAACAAGAAGCATGCGGGGGAGCATTTTTGAAGTTAAATAAGAGCAAGCCAAGAGGCAAGTTGAAGAAGGTTAATGACAACTTTCTGATCTCTTGAAAACTCTCTCTGACATTTAAAATCCTTACATTCCAAGCCAATCCTACTGACTTCTCCTTGATAAAATAGAATTCATTAAAAGGTATTACAAATAACTTTTTAAAATTACATATTGCTTGAACTGCCTCAGGAATGGTTGTAAGAACTTTGCATATATTAAACCATTCACTCTACATAACTATTCTTTGAGAAATACTGTAGATGAACTGCATATTACAGAGGAGAACGATGAAGCATTCAGAGATCAGTGACTGTTGTAAAATTACATCAAGCACAGAGTTCCTGAGTTTGTTTACTTATAGTTCCAGTTTGGTTTGGTTTGGGCTCCTATGCTGGAGCTTGAACTCAAGGCTGTGCTCTATCTCATCTGTGGTTTTTTGTTTTGTTTTGTTTTGTTTTATTTTTGCTCAGGCTACCATTTGAGCCCCACCTCCACTCTTAGCGTTTTTTTTCTGGTTAATCAGAGATATGAAACGCATTGTATTCATAAACTGCTTCATTAAATGGCAACAAATTTCATACACTTCCTACAAAATTAAGAAAAGCTAAGAAAGGGGTAGGTTTTGAAGGATGGTTGAAAATGTTGAGAGAAGTAACATTGATCAAACTCATAAGCTGGCTGTTGAATGGTAACTCATTTGTACAAGTACTTAGAGATAATTTAAATATTTTTTTTAATTGGAGATATAAATCTTTCAGATTTGTCTGCTCCAGATGGTTTTGAACTGCGATTCTCAGACCTCAGTTTCCCAATCAGCTAGAATGAAAGTACCTGGCTCAGAGTTCCTGAATTTAAAATCTAAGAGAATCTAAGGAGTAAGACCAACACAATTTGTCTGGCTTTATTCCAGCAACATTTTCTCAGACTTATAATGCCTATTTCATTTTCTTAAAAAATGACAAAATAACCTAAGGTAAAAAGGGAAAACTATGTAGAAGTGACTTTGACACAACTTTAAACCATATGTGAGGACAGAAGGTGGAAATTAGAATCAAGAAGAGCGAAGAAATGCCCAGAAGATGTTGGAGGGTACAGATCTTTCTGGAATTGGTCTGACAACAATTAGATTTAAATGTCAGATGCAGGCTTGGGTCTGCAGTCACACTGGTACAGAGGGAAGGGGGGTCCTTTTGTTGTTTCAAGCTACTAAGGAAGACAGAGGTGGTTGCTGGGTAAGTGATGGACTTTACAAATGAAGGAGAAATCTCACAGAGCTCACTGTGTAGTAAGAATGGAGATGAGACAGGATAGAGCAGGATTTAGTAATCAAATAGCACACACTGATTTTTTTTTTTCTGGTCTTGGGGCTTGAAATCTGGGCTTGGGCCTGAGCCTGTCTCTGAACCTCTTTGAGCTCAAGGCTAGTACTCTACCACTTAAGCCACAGCACCTCTTCTGGCTTTTACTGATCAGTTGGAAATAAGAGTCTCATGAATTTTATGCTAACCATGATCTTCAAATCTCAGCCTTCTGAGTAGCTGGGATGATAGGCATGAACCTAGCTAGCATACACTGATTTAAAAGTACAACTTGGGCTGGATGCTGCTAGCTCAGACCTGTAATCCTAGCCATTCAGGAAGCTGAGATCTAAGTATCATGCTTTGATGTCTACCAAGATAGACAAATCTTTGAGGTTTTTATCTTCAACTGATCAGCAAAAAGCAGCAAGTGGAGAAGTGGCTCAAATTGTAGAGTGTCAGCGTTGAGCAAAAAAGCCAAGCAAAAATAGTACAAGTTTGAGCCCCAAACTGGAAAAAATTCAAGTTGGGATATAATTTTAATGAACCATCAAAGCATCATCTGTTGTAATTAATTAATTTGAACTTTAATTAGATATATGATACATACATATGTATATATACATATATATATAACATATATGTACAACTTACAACTCTAGAATTTAAGGACATATCATTGTATATGTTTAAGGTATTTATACATAGTTTTATAATTCTCTTGATGCACACACTTCTAAAAAAGTTAATTTTATCACCAGAATGGTGAAAATCTTGTCTTTCTCCCCATTGTTGGCCTCTGCCTTTAAACAGGTCATCAATGGAGTGAGTCCCCAATTTAAGAAATGCTGGTAATTATACTCAATGGTGAAAAACTAAAGCCATTTCCTCTTAACTCAGGAACAAGACAAGGATGCCCACTCTCTCCACTTCTCTTCAATCTAGTATTAGAATGCCTAGCTACAGCAATAAGACAAGATGCAGACATAAGGGGGATCCAAATAGGGAAAGAAGAAATAAAACTCTCCCTCTTTGCAGATGACATGATCTTGTATTTAAAGAATCCCATAGACTCCACTCCCAAATTACTCAAGCTGATTCAAAACTTTGGCAAAGTAGCAGGTTATAAAATTAACCCCCAAAAATCAATGGCTTTTCTGTATGCCAACAATGAGAAAAGTGTGGCTGAAATTAGGAAAGCAACTCCATTTGTAATAGCCCCACAAAAAATAAAATACCTAGGAATTAACTTAACTAAAGAAGTGAAGGACCTCTATGATGAAAACTTTAAAATCTTGAAAAAGGAAATCAACACAGAACTTAAAAAATGGCAAAACCTCCCATGCTCCTGGATTGGAAAGATTAACATCGTGAAAAGGGCAATACTTCCCAAGGCTATCGACAAATTCAACGCAATACCTATCAAAATTCCACCCTCATTCTTCAAGGAAATAGAAGACGCAATCCAAAAATTCATATGGAACAATAAAAGACCCCGAATAGCAAAAACGCTCCTCAACGGAAAGAACACTGCTGGAGGAATATCAATACCAAATTTCAAACTCTACTATAAAGCCATAGTAATCAAAACAGCTTGGTATTGGCATAAGAACAGACCTCAGGACCAATGGAATAGAATTGAAAACCCAGAAATGAACCTACAGACCTATAGCCATCTAATCTTCGATAAGGGAGCTAAAACAATAGAATGGAAGACAGACAGCCTCTTCAGTAAATGGTGCTGGCAAAACTGGTTAACTACATGTAGAAAACTAAAGCTAGATCCTTATATATCACCCTGCACCAGAATCAACTCCAAATGGATCAAAGACCTTGAACTCAAAGCAGACACTCTGAAAACATTACAGGATAGAATAGGAGAAACCCTGGGTCTCCTTGGCTCAGGCCGAAATTTTCTGAATAGAGACCCGGAAACACAACAAATCAAAGAAAGGCTGGACAAATGGGATTGTATAAGGTTGCAGAGCTTCTGCAGGGCAAATGACATAGCTAGCAAGATCAATAGAAAGCCCACGGATTGGGAGAAGATCTTTACTAGCCAAACAACGGACAAGGGTCTCATATCTAAAATATACTTGGAACTCAAAAAATTAAACCACCCAACAACAAATCCTCAAAGAAACAACTGCCCAATAAGTAAGTGGGCAAAAGACTTAAAGAGAAGCTTCTCTGAAGAAGAAAGAAGGATGGCCAATAGACACATGAAGAAATGCTCAACATCCCTAGCCATAAAAGAAATGCAAATCAAAACAACATTGAGATATCACCTCACTCCAGTTAGAACAGCAAAAATCAAGAACTCTAACAACAACAGATGCTGGAGGGGATGTGGACAGAAAGGAACCTTACTTCATTGTTGGTGGGAATGTAAACTTGTTCAACCACTTTGGAAAGCAGTATGGAGGTTCCTCAAAAGACTCCACATAGAGCTCCCCAATGACCCAGCAATCCCACTTTTAGGCATTTACCCAAATGATCACAAACAAGGCCACACTAAAGCTACCAGCACAACTATGTTTATTGCAGCATTATTTACCATAGCTAAGACATGGAACCAACCCAGATGCCCCTCAGTAGATGAATGGATCAAGAAGATGTGGTATATATACACAATGGAATTCTATGCCTCCATCAGAAAGAATGACATTTCCCCATTTGTTAGGAAATGGAAAGGCTTGGAAAAAATTATATTAAGTGAAGTAAGCCAGGCCCAAAGAAACATAGGTCCCATGGTTTCCCTTATTTGCAATATCTAGTATAGGTATGAGTCAAGCGGAAAAAGTCAGATAATGTGATGTTAGGAAAACGAAACCTCAAATATGTATTTTAATGTTTTTGTTTCTTTCATGCATGTGTTTCTAACGCATTTATAAGATTATTTCTTTGTTGCTTTGTATGTCCCTCCCCCACAGTGTAACCCCCGCTTTCACTATATTTGATGTCAGTATAACATGTGGAGGAGATGGGGACAAACAAGTCGTTTAAGGATTCAGGTGGACCTGTTGCAACAATGAGAAGTACAAAATGTCATGTCAAAACCAGCTTTACAATGTCGGTGGGGGGGGGGGGTATGATTGGGTGGGAGGGAGGGGGGAGGCTGGGAAGGGAGGTGAAGGGTAAACGAAGGAGGAGGCTGCAATGCTTGGTAAGAAATGTATGCATTATCCTGCCCATGTAATTGTAACCCCTCTGTACAGTATGTTCTCAAATAAAATAAAATAAAATTTAAAAAAAAAAAAAAAAAAGAAATGTTGGTAAAATTGTGTGCTAGTGGTCTCATCTATGATCCTATCTACTCGGAGACTGAGACCTGGAAGACCATGATTCAAAACCAACCCAGTCAGAAAAATCTGTGTGACTCCATCAACACTGGACCAGCAAAAAGTAGTACTGGAGGCATGGGTCAAATGCCAGCTATGAGCAAGCAAGCCAAATTCAGTAAGCCCCTGAGTTCAAACCCAGCATGGGCAAAACAAAAAAAAAAATGAAAAAGGAAGAATTGCTAATAAAGATGATGGGTTAAATATTAAAGCTCTTAATGCACTCCTCTGAATGTCTTTTGTTAATATACCTTCCAACATCAGCTTCTCCTCCCTTTGGTTTGTCTTGCGATTTTCTTTTTTCATAAATTGAGAGCTAAGTGAATTTTGGTTAAGAAAAACCTTAATACATCAAACCTTACTATATTTCTTGATATAAATATATCAAAATATGTTAATAATGCAGCTCAAAAAATGGGAAGAAGATCTTGCTTTAGAAACTCATAGAGCAATAATAAATTAATTTTTTAGATGCAAGGAGAACAGGGAAGCCAAAATGAAATATTTTTAGATCAAGTCCCAAGGCATTCTAAATTGCAAAGCTGTTCCCTTGGGAGGCTTTAACTCCTCGGTTATTTCCTGAGTTACAAATAGAGCCAACTTGAGAGCATCAACAAGACCCTAAATTATGAAAAGGAAAACTTTATGATTCAGATAGTAGGAAATTCAACCACAGTCATAACTCTGCTAAAGCTAATATTTGCTGATAAGATATTGGTAGGGAATATATCTGAGAGCTTCTGCAGATGGCTAGCAAGGGGGAAGAGCGGCTTTGAGAAGGTGCAGCTCAGGAATATTCCAATAAGGCTAAGGCAGGATGTTGACTTTCAAGCTTGGCTTCTGTGTGCTATCTGTAGCTCATTTTGTGCTATATTAGTACACAGAGGATGCATGCTTGTTTGTGTTGAAAGAATGGGATATATTCAAAAGAAGTAGACACAGATTTATGCAGGGTGAGGGGTCTGAAAAGAAGAGAATAGCTGACACTCAACAAGGAAGTGAATTCAGTGCCAACTGAGTCACAAATTCATTTACCCAGTGATGATCTATGTTGTCTATCATGCCCCAATTCGGGCCAGGAGAATTTCTCAATCCCACAAGCACAAGGGGCCTTGATGAGAATGAAAGGGACATCTCCACACTCAGCACAGCCCTGTGAGGTGTAGGAAGAAGGCAGTTCAGATCATGGGAGACAGTGAAAGAAACTAAAGGGACTGGTACAGGAAGATATCTCCACCAAGAGGTAGATGTCACTTTTATAAAAGGGAGGTTAACATGCCTGACTGTGGCAGGAAAGAGGAAATTTAATTATTGCCTGCTCGCAAAGGTAAAGCACAGGGTAGCCAATCATAATTATGCAAAGAAAATCTAGGCAGGTAGGCAGGGAAATATTGCTGAAAAAAACCACACAAAATAAATGAACTAGTTTATTTTCAATCTTCAAGCCATTCTGTAAATCTAAGGAATGTCTGAGAAGAACATTTTGCTAGTTTTCTACAGGGGCAGAATCAAGTCGAAAACAAAAATAGCAATGAAAACCATCAGAAGATTCAAGGCCATACTTCAAGGTTCTTATGGTTCTTATGTTATTAGACAAACAACAGAAGGACAGACAAATAAAAGACATCACATTCATAGATAGAATAAGTATAAATCTACAGTCTCCATTTAACAAGCAGTTACTAAGCACCTACTAAGAGCCAGATACTCTGTGGGCTTCAGGGATAAGATGTTGAACAGATAGACACTGTACCTCTACCTTTGGCCTGATAGGAACAACCATACATTAAGCAAAGTGACACATCACTGATATTTGATGAGAAATTGATCATAGATGGCTGCCATACTGGCTTGTACAGATGGCTAAGGCCAGCCTACTCAAACGCAGTCTAGTAATAGGCACTTCTAGAGAAGTAGAAACCTACAGCTAACAAGTAAGAAAGAATTGAGGGACATACTGTGAGTACAGAGAGAAGTTGGGAATGCATGAAAGACAATTGTGCAGGCTCTGGGATACAGATTGGCTTTTACTATGAAGAGCATAGTGAAAGCCAGCCTAGCCTAATCAAGGTGAATGATGGCACAGGTAAGCCCTATAATGCAGTGACAGACATATGTCATTAAGAAGTTGGCCTTTTCCCCCAGATGTAATGAAGGAATCCTTAGAATAGATTTAAGTAGAGGCATGCTCTGATCTTGCTTATACTTTTGAGGAACAGTGTAAACTGGATTTTCTTTGGAGAATGGACTGCAGCAGCATCAGAGCCAGGATAGAGTGGTGAGCAGATTATTGTGTCCTTCAGCCCTAAGAGGGCTGTCATATATCAAAAAAGACTCCGAGAGTGTGCCGTGGTGGAAGGGTAACCACTGAGAGGGGAATGAGGCATTAATGACAGTTTCAAAGCTGACATTTTCAACAATTTTGGCAACTAAACGGGGGAAAAAATGAGGTACCTTTTTTGTTGTTGATGTTGGATTATTTTTTGATGTTCTTTGTTTTATAGCAGAAAGACTCACTAATAATATATTTGCATATATTTAATGATATCCATTGGATGCTATGATATTTCACATTTTTATTTTTATAATTTTTTATATCTTTATTGTAAAGGTGCTAAATGGGAGGGGCACAGTTACATAAGTAATGTAATAAGTACATTTCTTTTAAATACTCCCTCATTTTCTCCCTCTTAACCCGCCCTACTCTCTGCCCTCCCAAGTTGTAAAGTTCATTTCCAACATAGTGTCTAGTGAGTATCATTGTTGCATTGGCTCATCTGTTGTCCTGCTGTTTCTGAGATTCCCTTTCCCTTCCACAGATCAGATAAGCTTATATACAAGATAAAGGACACAGAAAACTAATACAGAAAAAAAATAGTAATAACTGCATTCAGCATATAATAAAAACCTTTTGGAGTTCAATTTTATACACTTCATTATATATGGTCCTATGTACTTAACAATTGGGCTACTGTGATCCACTGTTAAGACTATCATAGACATATGATAGTAATTACAAATAAGGGAAAACATGAAACCTATGTTTCATTGGGACTGGCTTGCTTCACTTAATATACTTTTTTCCAAGTCTTTCCATTTCCTTATGAATGAGGCTATGTCATTATTTCTGATAGAAGAATAGAACTTGAATATATATGCATAGAAAACTTAAGTTAGATCCTTATATATCATCCTGCACCAGAATCAATTCCAAATAGATTGAAGACCTTGAGGTAAAAGCAGAAAACCTGAAAATATTGCAGGAATGGATTGGGCAAATACTAGAGCTCCTTGGCTCAAGTCAAAATTTCTTGATAAACAAATCAAAGAAAGGTTGGGCAAATGGGATTGCAATAAACTGCAGAGCTTCTGCAGCTAGCAAGATAAATAGAAAGCCCACAGGTTGGGAGAAGATCTTCACTAGCCATACAACAGACAAGGGCCTCATTTCTAAAATATACATAGAGTTCAAAAAACTAAATCCCCCCAAAACAAATCCCCAAAGAAACAACCACCCCATTAACAAGTGGGTTAAAGTGGGTTAGAGATTTCTCTAAAGAGGAAATAAAAATGGCCAATAGATATATGAAGAAATGCTCAACATCTTTGGCCATGAAAGAAATGTAAATCAAAACAGCATTGAGAGTCCACCTCACCCCAGTTGGAATGGCCATTATGAAGAAATATAATAACAACAGATGCTGGCATGTATGTGGCCAAAAGTAATGCTACTACACTGTTGGTGGGAGTGTAAACTTGTTTAGCCACTCTGGAAAGGAGTATGGAGGTTCCTCAAAAGACTAAACATAGAGCTCCCCTATGACCCAGTAATCCCACTCCTGGGCATTTACTTAAATAACTACAAACAAGGCCATACTAAAGCTACCAGTACAATCATGTTCATTATAGTATTATTTACCATAGCTAAGATAACGAACCAACCCAGATGCCCCTCAGTAGATGAATGGATCAAGAAGATATGGGGGTGAGGGGAGATCGGAAGATGGAAGGAAGAAGGAGGCGTTAACAAGTTCAACAAGAAATGTACTCACTACCTTATTTATGTAATTGTACACCTCGGTATATCACCTTGACAATATTTTTAAAAGAAGATATATTTTATATATACAAATTTTTATGAGCCCACAATTAACATCTGTATTTTGATAATTTCATAATTCACCAAGTCTGGTAATGACCAAATGTCTGCATTTCTGGAAAGCTCTGCAATAATGCTAATGTGCTGAGGATGTAACATACTTTGAATAACCTAACTTTAGGCACTAAAGCTGTGGCTGTCTGAGACAAGTATCCAATCTTCCCACATCCCACTATGTGAGCAAATGTACTGATGAGAATGATCTCAGGGATGGGAGCCAGCAATAATGCAGGAGAGAGTAAAGGAAAATGACAAAATAAAGGCAGAAGCACTGGATCTGACACACATGAGAAAGGGTGCTTAATCTTCACACTGTATATAAATGAGAAAAACAATGTAGAAGTATGGTTGGCCTTGTATAGCTATGGGAAAGAGACCAGTGAGGTTATCTATTTTCTCCAGAGTAGATGGCCAAGTTGTCAGTCAGAATGCAAATGGAAGACTAGGAAGGAATGGGCAGGGGAATGCAAGAAAAGAAAATGAAATGACTATTGCAGAAGAGAGCAAAATGGCCAGAGATCTATATCAGGGTTCACAGTCTGTGTTGAGGCCCCTTTGTGGTTGGTGGTCAGCTATGAGAAGGGCTTCCAGGTGCACTCAGTGGCAGGCATTGAGAAGGTGGGTGATTGGGTTCATCCAGTGTTGGGTAAATCACTGAGCAAGATAGAAGAAGCCTAGGATTAAGGGAATCAAAAGTTGTTGAGTAAGAAAAATGAAGATAACAGGTAGGTAGGTAGAGAGCACATGGTAGACATAGAGCACAGGAATTCCATGAGAAAGTGAGCTTGAGTGAAAGAGATTATCCATAACCCAAGTAGAAATGTATATTGACTGTATTATAGGTGCCATTTCAATCATCTGAGAAGCCAGACAGATCATCTAGAGGAATCATTTATGTGTGTGTACATGCAATTGGGTGAGTGTGTGCTCACATGTGTACCACTATTGGAGCATGAACTCAGCACATCACACTGACTCTTGGCTTTTTCACTTAAAGCTGGTCTCTACCACTTGATCAACACTTCCATTTCTAGCTTTATTTGCTGCTTAGAGATAACAATCTCACAGACTTTTCTACTCTTGTTGCCTTCCAACTGTTATCCTCAGCTCTCAAAGACCTGAGTAGCTAGGATCACAGATATGAGCCACCAGTGGCACTCAAGTCATCTGGTGGGATTTTAACAATATTGGGAATATGTTGGCTATGATATGAGCTTCTAGATATAAAATATTGAAGCAGGAAGTATACTGTGCCTGGAAATAAGCAGAGTAAGTGGCTCTGTTACCACTGTGACAGAACACCAATTCCGCACTTGTTTCTGTGCTCCGGGAATACATTCCAGTTTAACCCAGTGATACCGAACCATTTTCTGAGAACTTGTGAAGTCTTATTCTATATTTTTAGATCCATAGAGAATGGATTTTGACCTAGCATTTTGGAGCCTAGTTTTAGAATGTATTCTTTCTGCTGACTAACAAAACAAATATGAGATTGACATAGTATTTTCAAGCCTGCTATAGAGTCTTGTCTATTTCCAATGACATTGTCTTTTCAGAAATACTCCTCTCTTCCATTCATTATTCAAACTATAGGCAGCTCTGTGGTATGATTTTATTTCCATCTCAGGTTTACTTTTTCAGTTAAAGCCTGTGAGACAACTTTAATTTTGTATTTTTATCAGGCCTCTTCTACCAGTGTTTGACATGGTAGTTGATGGGCTGGCTTCTAGATTGATAGCCAGTGGTTTGTACAATGTTGTATTCCTAAAAAATACATAATTGGAAGATCAATCAATACAATTGTGTGCACCAGAAAAAAGAATCCAGTGGGCTCAATTGCTTGTCTAGTGGTGTCATTGTCTCAGACACTTTTGTTGTATGAACAGAACAACCCAGCAGGGGTGGGAATACTTGTTCTGAAAACCATATAAGCTCTTCAAAATCATATGATCTTGTCCTGCCAAAGCAACCACAAGAGGAACTTAAAATTCAGTAAGTCTAGGAAGTTTTTTTCCTTAGCAAACTGCACATTAATACCAGCAAACACCACAAGCCAATTGGCCCTAGGTAGAAAAAAGAGTTCTCCACCTCTCTCAGAGAGACTATTCTTAGGCAAATTAAAAAAGTGTGTTGAAATCAGAAGGAATGTAACATCTCTGATAGTTGAGGAGAATAGATTTATTTAAGAGACATTTGCTGCCCAGAGCTGCAGTGAACCACAGAAAAGTGAATATTATTCTATGGAGCCCTCCCAACCCAAGAAAATGCCACAAGCTGATTGCATCTTTGAACACTTGAAGGGCAAGCACAGATTTCTACAAGGGGTTTCTCTACCAAAGACTCACTAGGCAAATGTGTACAATGGCATCTTTCCTTTTAGTCATAATCTGGCTTTGGGCACCTCCTTTTGTACACCCTCAGAAAGCCTGGAATGCAAGTGCCCCACTATGAAGCAAAACCATTTCAGGACCAAGCTTCCAGTGGCTCGCACCTGTAATACTAGGAGCTTAGGAGGTTAAGATCTGAGGATCACAGTGTGAAGCTAGTACATACAGGAAAGTCTGTGAGACTATTATCTCCAATTAATCAACCAAAATAGCCAGAAGTGAAGGTATTGCTCAAGTGGTAGAGCATCTTGAATGAAAAATCCGAACAACAGTGTGAGGACTTGAGTTCAATCCCCAATATTGGTGCTTGTAGGCAACACACACACACACACACACACACACACACACACACACACACACACACACACACAGGGCCATTTTAGAAGCAATTAGCCCTGAGGTAAATAAGATAAAAGAATCTTTTAGATAAGAGTGATCAAAGTCAGTCCTTTCCAGGAATCAACTGCATTCTCCTTGGCCTTTGCTTCTGTCTAGGGTATTTAATGCCACTGGAAGGGGTGGTGGTAGGCAGGTAAGTATTTGCCTCTCCCTTGCCTAATTGTCTTCTTACAGCTGCTTTTGGCTTATGAGACAACCTTAAGAAACCACCTAGAATAACTCATTCGCAGTGTTTATTTGCCACCTGACTCCTTCCCTCCTCCAACACTGAACGGTTTTATAATGCAGCTTCTTGATTTCTTCCTTACACATGGCAAAGAAGTGAGCAAGATGAAATTAAAACTGTTTCAAAGAACACACCATTTTAATCTCATTCAATAGATTATCCTGACATATTTACTCTCAACCATTTCTGTCTTTGAATCATCCATAGAAAAGTATAAATTAAAATTGTAAATTAAAAGCAGAGGGTCTGGGGAGCTCCATATCTTTTTGAAGAATGGTGTAAGTCAGCCACAGGCTCCCCAAGTGAGCATCAGGGGAGCAAAGGCTCCAGTACTGCAGAAATTACAGCCCATGGATTTCCCTCCAAACACCTTCCCACATATAATGTATGGGAACCCAGAATCTCAGAGACTGGATAAACCTCAAAGGTCATTCCTCTTTCTCCATCACTGTGCATAAAAAACCCCTCTCTCCTTTTCAGCTCAGGCAAAACTTATCCAGAACTTCTAAAGGGCTGATGTATTTACGAAACCAGCCAGCATACTGAAATTGATTAGCTTGTAGTCTATCTGCAGGGATTTTGTGCAACACACAGGTTAAGAGAATAAGTATTTTATAAGTATATGAGTTCTACTACCCTATATGACCAAGCCATACCATTCTTAGGCATTTATTCAAAAGACTGCAAGGATACAATGAAGACACTTGCACACCCATGTGCCTTGCTGCACTATTCACCATAGTTAAATTATGGCAACTACACAGTGCCCTACAAAGGATAAGTGATCTGAAAAATTTGGGACACACACACACACACACACACACACACACACACAGTGGAATTTTACTCATCTTTCAGAAAGAAAAATACTGTGGTACTCATAGGGAAATGGATAACCCTGGAAAAATTATTCAGAGAAACAAAGGATGCATGTTTTCTCTCATAAATGGAAGTTCAATCTAAATTATAAAAATATATGAAAATATAAAAAGGGTCCATATGCATACATACATAAGCAAAGTGGCTGGGGTGTGGCAAATGCAGAAGGAGGTAAGGCAGAGGAAGCTAAATGAATAGAGCTATCATGTGTAAAAACTAAGGGGGAACAATGATGCAAAGGTTGACATTGATTAAGATGAATTAAACTCATAAACTGATATGTTGAATTAGAACCTTTTTGGGTAACTAGTATAGTAACATTTTTTAATGTAGTATATGAATTCCAGCCACTTGTCTGTAATTTACTAACATTCTCGATTTTTCTGAGCCTTCAGCTTTCTCACTTCTAAGATGGAAAATAATTATTTCCAAAGATCACAGACTCTGGTGAATATTTAGATACATCACCCTTTTAAATATTATTGTCAGAGTTGTGGATCACAAATATTTACTATTACATTTCTGTATTGATTCAAAACTAAAAGTGATACCCCAAATAGTATGATGACTTTTTTTTAATTTCTCCTGATGCTCATTTTCTAGCCTACACATAGGCATTTACAAAGTTGAAAAATCAAGTTGGACACCCATTATTTGAATCCTGGCCCACTGACAAGGCTGTCTTAAGTTTAGAAGAGACACCGTATGGGCTCCAGTCACTAAGCCTTAGTGTTCCACAAAGGGGCCATTCACTCATCCTGTGCCCTCCTGAATAGATCCCACAGCTGAAGAATGCCATATTTGAGTTTTAAAGGTAAATTTCTCATTAAAAAGACAGATGGGCTGGGACAGATTGGGGAGGGAGGCTGCGGATGAAGTCTTCACCATTTATTCAAGCACTTCTCCTGTAGACTGTCAACTTGCTGCCTGTTTAAAAATATATGTTATGTATTTTTAATAAGCCAATCATCTTTGCCGGAATGGTGGCTTATTTTATATAGATTATGCAAAAATATCTCCCCTTAAAAAAATAAAATAGAAGGCAGCCAGCAAACCTCATTCCTTGTGCCACAAAAGGACCAGGGAGAATTGTTCCCTAAGGGCAGTAAAGTCACAGGGTTAACTTTCGCAGATGTTTCCCACTCAGGCCTGGGAATTGCTGTAATTTAAGTCACCTCGATTTCTGAACCTCGCTGGCTAACTTGGGGGAGGAAGAGTATCTACTCAGCTCTTGACTTCCCAGGGTTGCTGAGAATTGTCTGAACCAGAAGAACTGGAAGCAAGATCTCAGGCTGGATTTCTCCAACCTGCTCATGCCAGTCACATGTTGAGAGAGGAGGGTGTGGGGCCACTGTAAAACGTATGTGCCAAATGCCAAGAAGGGCTGAACTTGGGCAGAGCTCTTGCAGGAGGCCCTTTCCAGAGATACTTGATCACCTGAGGCTTTGAGAAACAAAGGCAGAAAACCATTTTTTTTCTCCCCTAAGATAAGCTGAATTTTCTTATCATGGATTAAAATAAATAAATGAATTGAAAAAAGAAGAAGGAAAAGAGGGACAAAGGACAGAAAGAAGGAATTAGGGAGGGGGAGGAAGAGAAGGAAGGAAGAAGAAAGAAAGTAAGTAAGAAAGAAAGAAAGAAAGAAAGAAAGAAAGAAAGAAAGAAAGAAAGAAAGAAAGAAAGAAGGAAAGAAAGAGAAAGAAAGAAAGGAGGGAGAGAAAGAAAGAGAGAGAAAGACAGAGAGAGAAAAACAGAGAGAGAAAGAAAGAAAGACAGAGAGAGAAAGAAAGAAAGACAGAGAGAGAAAGAAAGAAAGAAGGAAGGAAGGAAGAAAGGAAGGGAGGGAGGAAAGTGGGTAGGTTGTAAAAGAGGGAAGCAGAAAAGAGAGTGGCTACCAAGAAAGAAGAGGAGGAAAAAAAATGTTTAAATGGACTGAAAATACAGAATTTACACTTCACAGCTGATGCACCATCCTAATTATGTTCTACTCAGGTGAATATTGAGAATAATTATGCACAATCCGAGCACACAGTGACTACAGATTCCTGCTCTTTCTGGAAAATTCTTGTGTAGCACTTCTGTACTTAGCACCCCAAAGGTGGACTGTTCTGAGACCCTGACCTCACTGGCTCTTCCACTGGTCCATCTGTGCCTTCCTCACTCACACCTCACATAGCATGAGTCCTAGCGAGGCCATATATCCCAAGAGAAGAGTCTCCCTCTATTCAAATTAACCACTGTGGGAAAGCAAAGCAGAGTCTGGTTAAGTTAAGCCCTAGGGGATTCCAGCCGAGTGGAGAATTACTCCTGTCTCAGTTCATTATAATGAATAATAAAGAGATACTTCCACGTGCTTTGCAGTAAATTATTCATCCTGTGCACTGAAGAATCAGAGCAGTAATACATAAGGGAGACAACCTTCATGTCTGGGTTCAGATAAATACCCAGGCAGAAGCATTGCCAAATACCCTCTCTTCCTCTCATTAAGGGACAAAGGTCAGGAACTCTAGAAAGAAGAAGCTTACAGTAGACAGATCTTCCTTCTCCTTCCTTACTCTCTGTGTGCCAGCCTTCTGCGATGTTGAGGCTGTTTGTAAGGTATTTGACATCTTAGTGTCGCTCCAAAGTCACTTGGAGCAACCTGAGGTTCTCAGTGGGACCTTTGTTTGTTTTCTTTGGCCATATGAGGGGGTAATTAGGAAGGAAAGTCTCTCCCATGACTTTCCACCATTCCTTCCTACCTTAGCTCTATGGATTCCTAAAGGACACACATTTGTATCTTGGTTCTCTTCTGCTGCCTCTTAACTGATTCTACTGTCATTCTTAATTTATTTACACTGACAATAAGAGATTTGGAAAAACCCTTACTGAAACTTTTATCATCCCTTCCTTTCAGGGGTGAATGGATATGGGGAATGAGGTATTTGGGAATCATAAACCTTATCCCCCTATGAGGTAAAAGACTTCATTCTTCCTAGGCCTTCAAGAATATGTCTTGATTGCCATTTGTCTGAGGAGTTCTCTAAATCACTGATGGATATTATAAATAAGGGTAGTGTTATGAGGCTTAAATGGTATAGTTTGCCTAAAATGCTTGACTCAAATGGTGCTTAGTCATCATTTGGCACTACTCCCTGGAAGCTGAGGTCTTCCTTGTTGACACTGTGGATGTCTGGTTGTTCAGTTCTCATTTTATTCTGGCCTTGAGGGATATGGGCAATGCTTAGAAAAGATGAGCAAAACCAAACAAATAAGAAAAGCGTGATGACGGTGGTGATGACAAAACAGTGGAGCATGTGACAAAAAACAGGTCAAGGAGAGGTCAATGTCCACAGTGCACTGGGTAACACATATAAGCTAATATCTCTCTTAGTATATTTAACACCCAGGAAAGAAACCAAGAATTCGACCAAGAGTTCTAGATGCAATCCTAGATGATCAAAAGGTAGGTACTGAGCTCATTAGTTAAATGTGGGATGATTAGCTGCATCTACCCTCCCACTGATGTTAGTAGGGAAAGGAGAAGAGGAACCGGATTTCAAGAGGGAAAGAACTTCCGAGAGTTTCAGGTAGAAGCACACTCCTCTTTAGTCTTTGGGATTAGAAAGTAGACTTCTGACAAGACATCAGTAACCATTTAGGCCTACACATCACCTTATGATGACTTGTCAAAATAGCAGTATGCTTTTAGAGGCAGAGTTGAGGACAGGACAAGAATTGACCAGCTAACTAGCTCCATGAGTTGAATGGATAGTAGTTTCTGTAGCTCTGGACTCTATCTAATCTCTTCGCTCCTTTCCCTTTTTTCCTCCCTGTTTTCCAATTAGCAGTTTACCTTGAAGCTTCCTTTGTCTGTGCTGCCCACAACTCCACACCTTTCCAATTGACCAGTATTATGAAAACCTACCTTGTGAGCTTATAGCCAGTTTATGAGCAAAGAGACTTCTTCAGTGTTTAGATAAAGCAGGCAACCTCTGACTAAACTACACAATAAGTTAGGCCAGGAGGTTTTCCCTTGAAGGAATCTAATTAAGAACAAAGCAAATGTGCATTAACATTCCCCTCCAGGCATCTCATTTACCTCTGAAGATATTTTATTGTTGTAAATCCAAAACAGAAACCTTAGTGTTAGGGCAGAAAGGAGAACAGAAAGTGCAGAGGATGTGATTTTGCTGTGTGTAGAAGGGCAATGTAAGGAATGGAAATTCAAACCCCTCTGAAACAAGAAGCATTTGAAGTTTCTGTTAGCCAGGCAAGGTGAACAGATGGTATGGGAGGGATCCTGGCCTCACCATTCAAGTTGGACATTTTGGCGGAGTGAATGGCCCCAATGAATAATCAAATATATTTTGTTCTATTTTTTTTTATTAAAAAATAGGTCAGTTTTACTTTCTGATCTCTTCACAAAGAGGGAATGTTATACACAGTTCAACTATACACTCCAGAGGCCCCAAACGGGGTAGCTCTTCTCTTCTGAATTGAATTTTAAATACTCCTTTGGTTACTTCAAAGAGCGACAATGGTTGCTTTTCCACAAAGATTTATTAAATTGTTAAGATCATAATATGTAGGTGATTCAATGACTTATTGAAAGCAGTGGATTAAAGTGACAAGGAATTCATTCTAGTATGGAATAGAGTTGTTGGATTTTTTTCCTTCCTTTTTTTATTTAAAGAACTCCTTACACTAACATAACTTCCATCTTTATTGCCCACCTGTTCCTAGCTCTAACCTCAATACATATTAAGTCCAGTGCTTCATCCACTACCATTCATTTAAGAAGCAGAAAACTTTTAAGTTATCATTTTGAGGTTAAACATTTCTACTATCACTGTTTTTAAACAAGTTATGATAACATTTTCTTCTTCAATTAAGACAGTCCTTATCTGCAGTGAAAAAGTGTCTCCTATAGGATGGAAAGCCAGCCTTAAAAGGTAAAACACATGAGGAAGCAAGTAGAAGTTATAATGTAGTAGTTTACTGTTGACCATGCTTATAATTGCAAGCACATATAAGTGTTTATTTCAATACTCTGCATATAGGAGAGAGTTCATCTCAACAATTTACCCCAAAAAAACCCAAACCAAAACAAAACAAAAAGAAAAGCTTAGAAGTACATAGATATACTCATATACTCTCATATAAAATAGCTCTAATTAGACCTTTATCTCTCCCAACATGAATCTCAGTTGTATATTAAGTCCATAACTGAGTAAAGACACATAAACATTTGCACTCAACATTATATTGCTGGTTGCAGCCGGGGCAATTAGGCAGAAAATCTAGTTTAGAAAGAAGGAATTAAAACTATCTCTCTGAAGAAGTAACTTATACATAAGAAATTTCAAGGAATCTGCTAAAGGGGTGGGGGGAGGAACCTATGTGAATAAGAAAGCAAGTCCATTAAGTTTGTGGAACAAAGGATTTGCACATAAATAAAAATTACAGCTGGGAACTGGAGGTTCATACCTCTAATCCAGGCTACTCAGGAAGCTGAGATCTGAGGATAACAGCTGGAAGTCAGCTCAGACAAGAAGTCCGTGAGACTTGTATCTCCAATTAACTACCAAAAGAGCCAGAAGTGGAACTGTGGCTCAAATGAGCCAACAAGCTCAGAGCTAGTGTTCAAGCCCCAGGACAAGAATGGAAACAAAAACACCAAAAAGAAAAAAATTAACCAACAAACAACAACTAAACCAAACAAGCATTTCTATACATTAAACAATTGTGCTTCCATAAAAATCTGAAAATAAAATTAGGAAAACATTTCTATTTATAATAGTATTAATGAATAAAATGGTTTAAAGTAAATATTGAAAAAGAGGGTAAAACTTACTCTGTAAAGGTAAATTTATTTAATGACATGAACTAAAAATGCCTATGTAGATAGATATTCAATGTTCAAGAATAAGAAAATTAAGCCAGATTCAGGCCTACAATATTAGATACTCAGGATACAGAGATCAGCAAGACTATATAAAGAGGCCAGCTTGGACTATATGTTAATAAGACCCTATCTCATTAGATAAAGCTTGACATTGTGATGTTTGCCCATCCCCTCAACTATAGTGGAAAGCTAGAATAGGAAGACTGCAATCAGGATCTGCCTAGGCAAAAAAACAAGACCCTTTATCAAAAATAATCAGAGCAAAAGGGGCTGGAGACATGTCCCAAGTGGTAGAGTTCCAGTGGAGTAAATGTAAAGTTCTCAGTACAAATCTAGGACTCCCAAAAACAAAACCAAAAACTAAGTAACACAAAATGATAGTACTTGTTAACTGATCTACAGATTCAGTAAAATCCCCATCAAAAGTTCAACCAATTTCTTTGCAAAAGGTAATAAGCTGATCCTGAAATTCATATAGAAATTCAAAAGAATAAAAATAACCACACAAACTTAGAAAAGGAAAAGAGATGGAAGACTCACATTATTCAATTCAAAACAGTATTGAAGGTGGCAGATATTTACAAAATGTTTAATGTATATATAGATAAATGGCATTAAATTGAGAGTTCAGCAATTATGTTTAGGCTGAACTGATTTTTTCAAATAATAGTACCAATGCAAGGAAATGGGGAAGAATATTTGAAATTGGGGGAAAAAAACTGAAACAGAAGAAAGAAAATAATGACATGATCATTTACAAAGAAAATCTGAAGGATGTGATGAGAAAAATTCTTAGAACTAGTATGCAAATACAGCAAGGCTGCAGGATACCTAGTTAATGAACAAAAAGTAAATCACTTTCTCACGTGCTCCCAGGAGCAAATACAAATTTAAATTATGCTACCATTTATATTAGAGCCACCAACTGAAGTGCTTATCTATGATAACGAAATGCATACATGACTGATAGGATGACTGCAGCATGGATGAAAGACGTTCCAGGATAGCTAAACAGATCAACTACTTTCTATGTGGCCATGAAAAGACTCGATATTGCCAAAACATTTCAGCTCTTCCCACCTTGATCCAAAGAGTCAATGTAATCCCAACCAAAATCTCAGAAAGTAGTTTTGTAGGTAACAAACCAATTCTGAAATTCTATGAAGAGAGAGCCATGAAAAAGTGAAGTGAGGGCACCAGGCCCTGAGTTCAAGCCCCAAATACACACACACACACACACACACACACACACACAATGAGAATGCAATACACAAAAAATGGTCTTCTTTTTTTTTTTAAAGTTGCTTGGAAGGGTGAGAATTTCCCATGTCAAAAACAAAGAATTCACTAGTGCACTTTGAGACACAAAAACACACACACAGATATATCCTATCACAAATATTAACTAGAAATGGATCACAGGTCAAAAGACAGTTCAAATTTCTGAAACTTCTAGAAACAAAAAAGAAAAATAGAGATGGACTTGAGTTTGGTGATCACTTTTTCTATAAAATACCCAAACCATGAAATAAATGTGATTAAAATATTAAAAATCTGTTCTATGAAATAGATTGTAGGCTGCACAGAAAAACCATGGACTGAGAGAAATTGTTTGAAAAGAACTACCTGATGAAAAGATTATGATTAAAGTATGCAGGAAACTCTATAGTCAACAATAAGAAAGCAAATGATAAATTCACAAAAGTGGGCCAATGATTTTAAATGGGGCATCTCACCAAAGATGGCATGCAGATCCCAAGTAAGCATTTAAGTAGATGTTCCAAGTCACAGAAGACCAGAGAGATACAAAATGCAACAGCAATGAGATATCACCACATGTTTCACATGAGCAAAATCCAGGAAACTAACATGAAATTCTAACAAGGATGAGGGGAAATAGAAACTCTTGTTCCTTGCTGGTGGAAATGGAAAATGTATATTCATTCCTCTTTTCCTGGAAGGTCCACTTCAGCCATTTCAGTTATCTGTGCTCAAACACAGTTTAAATTATGAGTAGCTCAAGAAAATGTATATGTATATATATATATATGTGTATGTCTGTGTAATATAAAAATTAATAAGTATGTTTTATGTGCATAATATATAAATATAAAAGTAATAAAAGCTATATATGTATGTGTAAGTATATGATACATATTATGAAATTTTATTCTTCCATCATGAAGAATATTATTATGTCATTTGCAAGGAAATGGATAGACCTGGAAAAAGTATGTTAAGTGGAGTAAGTCAGGCCCAGAGACACAAATGGTGCATGGAAATTAGAACTACATTATAAATATATAAACATATATACAGGACCATATGGCTATATACATAGACGTGACCAAAGGTGTCACTTCTTTGACAAAGTGAATACAAGGAAGTTAGAACATAGGTTGGGGTGGGGGTGGGGGGGGGGGGTCAAGGGAGGACAGGCAAAGGAATAGAGAGAGTAATGGTTAGTGCATACAGTGTTAATATTCAATGTACATATATAAAAATGGAGCTAGGTAACTTGAGGGGATGGGTAGGGTTGGGATAGGTGGGGAGAGGGAGAATGATAGAAGGAGTGATATTGATCAGGATACATGGTGATCATAAATTGACATGTTGAAATGGGTTGGGCACTGGTGGCTTGTGGCTTACCTGAAATCCTAGCTACTCAGGAGGCTGGGATCTGAGCATCCCAGTGAAATGCTGGTCCCTTGCACTTTATCCTGGCCAGGATTCAATCATCAGAGAATTTACACCTTGTGCATACACCACCTGCCACTAATCACTTGGTAGCTGTTTCCATTATCAGATCAACTTCCCCGGCATCCTAGTGCTTCTCATGCAGTGGCCAAATGTTCTATTACTATGCCCACATCATTCACCTCACTGCCATCATACTGTAATCAAAACAAGAAGGTAAGTAGAATACGATGAAATATTCTGGGAGACAACCTGTACAGAACTTTTATTGTAATGTCTTATCCTTTATTAGTTGTGACTCTTGTAATACCTTACCATGCCTAAATGATCAATTAAACTTTATAGTATATTTGGACTGGGAGTAGAGCTTAGTGGTAAAGTGTTTGCCTAGCATGCATGAAGCCCTAGGTTTGAATCCTCAGTACCATATAAACAAAAACTGCTGGAAATGCCACTATGGCTCAAATGGTAGAGTGCTAGCCTTAAGTAAAAGAAGCTCAAGGACAGTGCTCAGGCCCTGAGTTCAAGCCTCAGGACTGGTACCTGCCCCCCAAAATAATAATAACATATATTTAGAGAAAAAGTCACTGTATACATAAGGTTCAATACTACCCATGATTTCAGGCATCTGCTAAGTAGAGATTTTAGAATATATCCCCAGAAGATAAGGACAGACCACTATGCAGTCAAATAATTTGGCAATTTCTTAGAAAAAAAAACACTTATTTTGTATAATCTTCTATTTGGTCTCTACTATTTTCCCCAAAGGGTTGTCATGTCATACAAAACCTGTATGCAAATTTCCAAGATGGCTTCAATTGGCTTATGTGCCAAAGCGCATGGGCAAAAAGATGTCTTTGAGTAGTTGAATGAGAATAATCCATGGTTCATTCAGACTGTAGAAAGTCACTCAAAAAGAAATCTTCCAAGATGAGTGCTGATGGCTCACATCTGTAATCCTAGCGACTCAGAAGGCTAAGATCTGACGATTGCAGTGCAAAGCCAGCCCAGGCAGGAAAGACTTTGAGAGAGATTCTTATCTCCAATTAATCACCAAAAAGCCAGAAATGGGGTTGTGGCTCAAGTGGCAAAGTATTAGCCTTCAGCAAAAAAGCTCAAGGAGAGTATCCAGGCCTTGAATTCAAGCCCCAGAACCAGCACCCCCGCTGAAAAAAAGCAAACCACAGGGTTAACTTAAGTGCTTATTAGCAAGTGTACATTAGTAAGTACGGTTGCTATTCAAAGACTAAATAGTATGTTCATTTAAAACCTGATTTCTCAGCAAAAATTTTAGTGATTGCCAGAGTGTTGTAAGCAGAAAGGATGACCAGGCAGGGAGAGAACAGAAGATGTCCAGAAGATGTCTAGAAGATGTCTATAGGATTCAATCATGGCAGACATATGTCATTACCTATGTGTCCAAACTCACGCATTGTACAAACCAACCCTAATGAAGACTATAGATGCTAAAATTTCATTCTCAGTTCCTCAGGTTTCACAAGTTACATGGGGTCACTGCAAACCAAAGAAAACTATTATACAGTGACCTGGTCTACCTTGGAACTTGAAAAAAAACCCTCCAGCAAGAAGGACTTCACCAGATGTGGACTATGAATACTTTGATTAAAAATACTATAATTGCTGGATGCCCGTGGCTCACACCTATAATCCTAGCTACTCAGGAGGCTGAGACCTGAGGATCATGGTTCAAAGCCAGCCGGAGCAGGAAAGTCCCCGGGACTCTTTATTTTGTATATATATTTTTATTGTAAAAATTCTGTACAGAGGGGTTACAGTTATGTGAGTAAGGTAATGAGTATTGAGAGTTTGTTTTTCCCACACCATCCCTTCCCTTGCACCTCCCCAACTCCTCCCTCCCCCCACCAGAAGTTGTAAAGTTGGTTTTCAACATAGTGTCTTGTACATCTCATCATTACAATGGGTTAACCTATATCCTTATTTCATTTTGTTATTTCCCTTCCCCTCCTCAAATTAAAAAAAATGTATATACAAGATTCAGGACACTGGAATCAAATACAGTGAAAACAGGGGTTATACCATGGGGGAAGAACATACAAAACAAAAATATCACATGGCACATTATAAAGTACATTAAAAACAACAGCAAGAAAGATTAAACCACTTGTGTCTCTATCTTGGGGTTCATTCCAGTTAATCACCAGAAAACCAGAAGTGCTGTGGCTGAAGTGGTAGAGTGCTCCCCTTGAGCTGAAGCACTCAGGGACAGCACCCAGGCCCAGAGTTCAAGCCCCATAACAGACAAAAAAATACTATAACTGAAGCCAGCTACTGGTGGATCAAGCCTGTAATCCTAGTCACTCAGGAGGCTGAGATCTGAGGATCACTGTTCAAAACCAGCTAGGACAAGAAAGTCTGTGAGACTCTTTTCTCCAATTAATCACCAGAAAACAGAAGTAGGGCTATGGCTCAAAGTGGTAGAGCACTAGTCTTGAGCAAAAAAGCTCAGGAACAGCACCCAGGCCCTGAGTTCAACCCCATGATCACACAACCCCCCACCCCAAACAAAACAAAACAAACAACAAAAACACCACTGTTATTTTTTTAAAAAAGGAAGAAAGATGCTTACACCAAGACTGACATTGTTACTGAAAACAGTACCATTCTTGTTCATGTAATGTCCAGGTGATTAAAAATCACTGCTATGATTTGACCTGAGTCTTATGTGATGCTTGTCCTCAGGAACTCTTTGGGAAGATGGAAGCTGCTGGAAGCTTATGTGCATCCTCAAAGAAAGGCCTCTCGGTAGATATGAGGTAGAGATGATTTTATCTTAATTTCTTCCTCTTCTAAACTTTTCTTTTCCTGTGTGGCTACAAAGTGCTTTATGTACTTCAGAAGGCAATTGGACCTACAGGCTGCAATTTCCCCTGGAGCTGAGATAATTTAAGTGCTGAGAATTACTCTGGCAGATCCCTGTAGCTGACCAGCTATGGTTTAAGCCATTGTGCAGTGTGTGCGCCTCTTACCCTTCCCTTCCTCTCAGGACTTTTTAAGTTCCTGTCCAGATGTTCCTCTTATGATCTCCAATCAGGCTAGTGATCACTACTTTTCATTATCCACATCCAATCACACAACCTGCATATTTTAGTAACTGTCTTTTCTGGCCAATTACCTAGTTAGTATTAAGGCATGATACAAATGGGCCGCATTTGCTCCCACCCGGGAGGACTCTCTCATTAGCCAGGTGCTAGAAGATAACTCTCTGAGGTAGGCAGCTGTTTCTTTGTCCACACAAGGAGAGCCTTGTTGCACCTCCCTCAGGCTAAGGAATAAAAATTACAGGATCAGAACCTTTGAGAGCAAAGGGCTCTGACTGTAAGTGCAGTCAAGTGAGAAGACACATGGAAGCCAGTTCAGGTCAGCAGGCGGCCACACACCTCTGCTGTAATTGTAGCCACTCTTCACTGGTAAATGCTAATTTGGAAGTTTCCCACAGAATCATTCCACTTAGTGTCAACAATACCGGCAATGCCATTGACAAGCTCCTTATATTACAATAGAGAAACTGGCCAGTGCCCAATCTGGAGGCTGATGGAATCACCAGCAGGTGCATACCTGGCTTCCCTAGCCATCATGACAGGAAGGATTTAGCAGTTGCAGCAACTTGTGCCCTCAGATGAACTCTGCTTTCTGCCTAGAGTGTCCTGTATTCTCACAGGTAACCACTGGTGACCTTGGTTCAGTAATGGTTTAGGCTGCAAAGTGACCTCCAAGGCACCAGCCTCCTTTCAGCCTAGAATAGCTGTCAGGTGACCACTGTTGTCCTAAACATGAAGGACAAAGCAACAACAGGGGCATGATTGTCCCTCATGCCTTAACATTACAGGACTGTCATCCGGTCTCATTTATGGATGTTATTTCTAAACTCACTGGCACAGTCATGAATAAAAAGGACAGCACTGAAGACCAAAGCATTCATGTTACACAGATGAAAAAAACTTGTAGAAATCACATTCATAGTTTGTAACAGTTCAGCCTTCCTAAAACACTTTCTTCTTCCACTTTCTTCTCCCTCTCTGTCTCTCTCTGTCTCTGTCTCTCTGTCTCTCTCTCTCTCTCTCTCTTTAGATGTTAAAAAAAGAGAAGAAAGGACCAGCCTCGTTAAAACTTGCTGAAAGGAATAGTGCCTGAGTATCTAAATTAACAGAGAACTATCAACTTAATTAAGCACCTGCAGACAGAGCTCAGGGTAGCAAACCCAGAGCAGACTGTGCAATAGAAAGGGCTGAAGGAGGAAATGAACCTCCTCCAGTAGCCATCAGGAAGAGATGGACACCTTAAAGGACCAAAAATGAGATCTTTCTTCCATCACACCCGTAGAGGCAAAATCATGTGTTTAGGCGACTTGGAAGAAGAAAGCCTCAGACTCATTTGTTCTGATTCTAGACATGATATTTTAAGAGCCTGACACATAACTTAGACCTAAGGTGTCCGAGTTTTTATATCTAATATGCTTTGCTATAATAGAGATGTCATGATTTATAATAAAAAGTAAATGTTGATAGAGATTCTACACAGGAACAAAAAAATCCTAGGAGTGTGTGTGTGTGTGTGTGTGTGTGTGTGTGTGTGTGTGCATGCGTGTGTGTGTGTGTGTGTGTGTGTGTGTGTGTGTGTGTTTAGCCAGTTGTAGTCACAAAAATCTGTTATTGAGTTCAACTCCTCCAACCCAGATATATAACTCTGCATAACTTAATTCCTTAACCTCAATTTCCTCACTCTAAAATTTGTGATTACTCCATCTTAGATTGCAGTGAGAACAATTATTTTTCTTTTGTTTCTAATCCTGCGGCTTGAAGTCAGGGCCTGGGCACTGTTCCTGAGCTTTTGTGCTCAAGGCTAGTGTGCTCTATGACTTGAATCCAGTTCCACTTCTGGCTTTTTTGGTGATTTAATGAAATAATAATCTCATGGCTTTCCTGCATGGCTGGCTTTGAACCTTGATTCTTGAATAGCTAGGATTACAGGTGTGAGTCACCAGTACCCAGCTAAAATAAAGAACCTTTAAGGGTTTACAAATGGGAACTTTTAAGTCCAATTTGCTTGTCACTAATATTTGCTTATTGCTAATATTATCCTAATATCACTGTGCTGCCTCTAATAAGGGACCTGGTGTAGGTTTAAGAGCCAGGTTTCCAAGCTCTCTCTGCAAAAATACAAAGAGGATCTCTGAGGGGCCTTTGAAAAATGACCTCAAGTGCACGATTCTGACTGGAGCTCCCTGTCTCTGGAGTGGGAGGATTATATTATGTCAGATCTAAGATTCCATTCAGTTTGACAATTCTATGATTCTATTTATAAATTGTTAACAATTTTGTCTCTCTATATTTTCTCTTTCTGAATCTTTCTCCAATTTTGTACTACTATTACCCTTAATAGCATCCATTGTATTACCAGATTTTAAATATGAAATGTAGCAATGCTTAAAAAAAATCACCTTGGCCATACACCAGTGTCTCATGCTGAAATCCTAGCTACTTAGAAGGCTGAGATCTGAGGATCTCAGTTCAAAGCCAGCCCAGGCAGGAAAGTCCATGAGACTCTTAATCCCAATTAATCACAAAAATCCATAAATGGATCTGTAGCTCAAGTGGTAGGCATTAGTCTTGAGTACAAAACCTCAGGGTAAAAGTCCAGGCCCAGAGTTCAAGCCCCAGGACTGGCAAAAAAAAAAAAAAATCACCTTGGTAAATAAATGTGTTAAGTTGTCCTAGACTATAGGACAATGATTTATAAATGGAGAGATTAAATTTTTTTTAAAAAAACCCTGCCATACTTGTTTTTAAGGCATTGGAAACAATATAACCTATTTAACATTCAGAATAAGTTAGCTAATAACATTGTTAATTAATTTACGATTCTCTCAACATCTATCAGATACTTGATCTTATAGATTAGTAATTTGAGTCTCAGGCAGGTCAGGTTTGTTCCTCCAAATCCTGTACTTAGAAAACGGTAGCATTTGTTTGACCATAATACTCATGCTTTTATCCTAATTCATATTGTATTCAATGACTCCAATATATTAATTGACTCACACAAATATTAAGCCATGACATAGGGGATGCAAATAGCAAATCTAAATTAAATTCCTTAGTGGGCTTATGGAGACTTTATTTCATATTTTTCTACCACAGGTGGAAACAAGATCCCTAATTCTTTTATGAAAATAAAGGTTATGATTATAAAATCAATGGATTTATTAATTCTACAACTGCATATTGAATACCTCCCATGTGACAATCCCGATTTGTCCTGACAGTGAAAAACACAGACAAAAATTTGTCCTTGTGAAAATGATATGTAGTTGCTCAAAAACCAACCGACAGACAAATAAATAGTTTTGTAGTTTTTCTTCTAAGAGGAACGTCTTTCTTGTTTGATTTTCTTTATCTGAATTTTCTATTTGTCTTACACATATTATTTAAAAGTGAACAAACAAAAGCAAAAGAACAGTTTGTGTTCCAAGACTAGTACAAGTATTATACAGGAGTCTGTAATACTAATTGCTTTCTTATTTATTTATCAATTTATATTCACTTATGTAATAAATTATTCTCAGAGTAGTTGGCTTTACATAAGGATTTTTTGTAATCTGATCTGGTTGAATTACCTATCCACCATGGAGGATTTTGTTTTGTTTTTGTTTTTGTGGATTATGGGGCTTAAACTCAGGGCCTGGGTGCTGACCCTGAGCTCTTTTGCTCAAGGCTACAGCTCTTTTTGAGCCATAGTACCACTTCCAGTTTTCTAACTTTACAGCTTCATCTGGGGTGGGAGATTGTGGGAGTGGGGTGTTGGGGAGGTTGGGAGGGAAGGAATGGGGGGGATGGTAGGGAAAAAACAAAGGAGGAGGTAAAAATGCTCAATAGGAAATGTACTCATTACCTTACTCATGTAACTGTAACCTCTCTGTACAGTATTTTAACAATAAAAACACATATATACATACATATATACATACAAACATATACATACATGGAGTTTTTTTGTTTCTTTTGTATGTTCTTCCCCCATCGTTTTTAACCCATGTCTTCACTTTATTTGATTCTGGTGTCCTGATTCTTGTATATGCATTTTTCTAGTTTGGGAAGGGGAAGGGAAATAACAAAATGCTGAAATAAGGATATAGGTTGACTCATTGTAACAATGAGATGTACAAGACACTAATGTTGAAAACCAACTTTACAACTTAGGGAGAGGGGAGGGAGGAGTTGGGGAGGTGAGGCGGGAAGGGATGGTAGGGGAAAAACAAAGGAGGACGTAACAATGCTCGATAGGAAATGTATTCATTACCTTACTCATGTAACTGTAACCCCCTCTGTACAGTATTTTTACAATAAAAATATATACAAAAAACAGTTAAAGCATATACTTACATTTAAATCTCTATTCTTTAAGAGCATCCCTTACTTAGGACTTAATAAAGATGGAGTCATTAAAAAAAAGAGAAACAGAATCTCCTGGACTTTCCTGTCTTTGAATTGTGCTTCTCAGATCTCAGCCTTCTGAGTAGCTAGGATTACAGGCATGAGCCACCAGTGCCTGGACACAATGAGGTTTTTAATTGAGTAATTAAAAAAAATTAGACTTGCATCTCATACCTTCTTACTTCACACTTTCAAGTCTATTACAAGATATAAGATTTTCCCTTACAGTTTCTGTTGAAATGGTTCTTAAATATGTCTAATGGTCCCTGTCTTGAACTCAGAAGACCACATGCCATCAGGTACTGGTGGCTCACACCTATAATCCTAGCTACTTAGGAAGGTGAGATCTGAGGATCATGGGTTGAAGCCACCCTGAGCAGAAAAAAAAAATCTGAGACTCCTATCTCCAAATTACCACCAAAGAGCCAGAAATGATGTAGTCAAGTGGTAGAGTGATAACCTTGAGCAGAAAAAAGCCAAGTGAGAGTCTCAGGCCCTGAGTTCAAGCTGTAGTACCTGCATAAATAAAAAAGGAAAAGAAAAGAAAAGAAAATAGAAGTACAGGTTTCTAGGAAACACTGGTTTCCTTGACAGACCTTTAAAATCAGTCTCCTTTGAGACATCTGCTTTGTTTTCCCCAGTTCTCTGAATATGTATCGAAAAAAAAGCTCCTTTGTCATATTTTAAAGTCAAAACTTCAATTCTCTCTAACCTACATCTTCCCGAGTTCTATCATTTTGCATCATTCACCCAGCGTTGATATCTTGGTTTGGAGTCCTTGCACCCTGTGGTGCAGGTTTCTCTTAGACAAGCTGCAAGAAACTACAAAGAAGAAGACAAATGTTTTAAAATGAAATGTGGCAGACATCCTCTTTGGGAAGAAAACATTAATTACATTTTTGAAGGAGTTATAATTGGATTTTACTTCTCCTTCTTTTGATAGTTATTCAAGCTATGGCATTAACACACTCCCAGCGTCTTTTATTCAGTCACTTTGAGAAAAGGAAGAAAGATTTATTTGTAATTATCAGAAATAAACACAGTTCTCATGAAGTAAACACAAAGGAACAGAACCTGGCGTGGATCCCACCTCGTTAAAGATGCAAATTAGGAACAGGCCATCAAAATGGGCGGTTTCACTAATCCTTTCTCAACAATGTAAATCATTAAATTAGCCCCTGGTTCAACAGCATCTGCAGTGTGTAACTTCATATTTAATACAAGGGATCTCAAAGGAACAGAGACTTCCTCTGGCCACCAGAGGAAGTCCTAGTTGGTGCATTATTTTGAGTCATGGGACACGAGGTACTTCTACCTAATGTCCATCTCTGCCTGCAGTTGTTTTACTGTCTATCTATCCTGTAGAGTGCCCAATGCTTCCCTCTTGTCCATCTGTGATCTCTCCACACCTTCTGGTCTATTTCCAGTTGATCAGCATCAGCCTGTCCTTCAGGTGCTGGCCCCAGGGTCCCTGAAGCAGATGTGTGTAGATCATCAATTCTAACTCAGACTGTGCAACTTGCCTTTAGGGGGACATGACAATTCAAAACACAACAGCATTGAAAATGAAGAACGAAACAACTAGTCTTGGTAAATGGAATTTAAGCAACATTCTTCTAGGTTTTTTCCCAGACAATTAGCTAGATCAATGAACTTCTGATCAGTTTTCTCTGAAAGGACTCCTGGGAGAGTTAAGAGAGGTCATTGCAGATGATACCAAGTTGTGAATGATGGACTCTGATCAATTTTGACGAATGAATGCTTTCCCATAGCTCAGACTTTTATTCTAGATAAGAGCTTGTCCAGAAACATCAAACCTCATACAGTGCCAATTTATGAATTCTCTGGAATAGAAGTACATACTACCACTTACCATTCTAATTTCTTCCCTCCTCCTCTTCCTTCTCCTCCTCCTCCTTTTGTGCTTCCTTCCTCCGCCCATTTCGTTGCCAGTATTGGGCTTTGAACTTATGACCTAAAGCTCTCATTTGGCAATTTCTCAAGGTTGGCCCTCTACCACTTGAGTCATGCCTCTGTTTTCAGTTCCTTTGCTTCTATAAGCAGTTTTGCGGGAGCATTTCCCATCTTTATTCCCTTGTTTTCTGAGGTTTGTTATCCCTCCCTTTCCTGGTCTATGAGGTGCATTGGTTTGGTTCAGTCTGTGTTCTAGTCTACTGTTTTGATGCTTAGTATACTCTCGTCCATACACATCACCACAGGTCTACAGGCAATGTTTTTCTTCCTTCCAAACTCTATTTGCAGAGGGAAATTCTCTTCATTAAAGGATATCAGAATCAAAGACAGTAGCACAGAAAACTAAAAATTTGCGAATTTGCCGGATATTGAGCCCCCAAATAAGCAACCATTCTGGACATCAAAGGTATATTTTTTATGCTACTCAGCTGGCCTCCCTCAGCATATTTCTAGCTAGCCGAAGCCTTGATTTTATTACAGGGTCATTCTGAATAGGAACCACTTTAAAAGTTATAGATAATAAGCACTGAATTATAATTTTACAAAAAATCATCTCCTTTAGGAAATCATTTTGTTGGCATATGTTATCAATGTTAGGGATTTTTACCTTAGTTGCGAGACCAAAACCTTGCTCAATTTAGTTTCATCCTCCTAAGGATAGTTTCTATACAAAACATTGTCCTGATTTGAACTGTCTGCTCCAGGCATGCATGTCTATTGCATTAACTATATGGTTCTCTAAAGTGCTCTGACTTAAACTACATATGTAGCAAGAAGAACCATCACATTGATTTTTGATTTGAGATTCCTGACACAAATCCTATGTTGTTCTCCAGAACTTATTATACAATCCTTCCTCAGAAATAAAAACTTGTTTTTTTTATTTCTCTACTAGTCTTTTCTCTTTAATCCTTCAAATACTCAGGGAATTAAAATTGGAACCCATTTAAATCTGCTTCTTCTCTCTTAATCTCATCATTTTATGACACATGATAGTGTTTTCCATCCGAATGTACCTTCCTATTTGTCACAAAAATCTGCTTCAAAATTGAAATACCAAGTATCAAGTATTTAGAAAGTGATTTGGTCTTGGTCATATCTCTAGTTTAATTTACATCCGTTAACTTATTACTCTCTTCTGTATGCAACCAAAAAGCAGAGGGCTAGATGTTTTATTTTTCCAGTTAAATGTTTGAAATAAAACAGATATTCTGCTAATTTGCTCTGCAAATTGAGTTCTTTGTGTTTTACTATATAATGTACTCCACCAGACTTTAAAGATCTAAGGATAATATTCTGTGCCAATAACACTAAGTCACTCACCCATTCTAGTCTCCCTCTTTGTAGGGGGGAAGAGGCTATTGCACTCTCTTTAGTAGACGGCATGTTCATGGAGGTTCCATAAAAATGTTTGCAAATACATCCTGTGTAGATATATAATGCCTACACTTATTCTTGCTTTTGTGTTTAGAAATTATATGATTGTTTAACAATTTTTGACAAAAATTAATACATATTCTGTTGAGGAGTCTAGACACAGGGAATACTTTTTTTTTTCATCTTGATTTTTCAAAAAGTAAACCTAACCCAAACTGGAGAAACTCATACTCTGGATTGGGAAGTAAAAGGAAAGAAAGCACTGAATTGACATAACCGCATCCTCACAAAACCAACTGAGAGCTTGGATCTAACCAAAAAGCTCCTCGGGGCTTAGCTGCCCAATCTTAAATACAAAGAACTGAATGACACCTGTCCAATTAGAGGTTATAATTTAGAATTCATCGTGTCTAACTTCTTTCAACTTGAAAAAAGAATGGTAAAATTGTGTTTTGAAGGGTGTGTGTGTGTGTTTGTGTGTGTGTGTATGTGTGTTTGTGTGTGTGTGTGTGTGTTTGTGTGTGTGTATGTGTGTGTGTGTGTGCGTGTGTATGTGTGTGTGTGTGCGTGTGTGTGTGTGTGTGTGTGCGCATGTTGGGGCTTATACTCTGGGTCTGTATACTATCTCTCAGTTGGCACTCTACCCTGAGTCACATCTCTGCTTCTAGCTTTTGGGTAGTTCATTAGAAGAGTCTCATGGACTTTTCTCCCCTGGCTGGTTTCAAACCATAGTCTTCAGATATCAGCCTTCTGAGTCATTAGTGCTTGTGTTTTTGATGGAACTGGCGATGGATAACCTGAGTCTGTGTAGGAATAACACCACATTGTCAGCAAAAAGACAATATTGTCTAACACATTCCAACTATTCAATAAGAAATCAGTGCCATTTTGTGTATTTGAGAGACAAATGAGTATTCTTTGAGCTCCTGAGCTATTTCTGGATTATGTAGAATTTGTAACAAATCCTGAGACTGTTCCTTTTTTAGTCAATAAGACAAGACCCACAATAATTTTGTGTATGTATGTGTGTAGGCATGAGGGCATGAATTTAGGGCCTTACGCTCTTACTTGGGATTTTGATCATAGCTCTCACCCTACCACTTGGGCCACACCTCCACTTCTTGCAGGCTAATTGGAGATAAGAGTCTCCCAGATTTGTTTGCCTAGGCTGACATCTCTGATTCTCAGATCCTGTCCTACTGAGTAACTACGATTATGTACAAAATTGTATGTCAGGCCCACAATAATCTGTAATACAGTTCTAGGCTTATGTTTATTCCAACTTACAAAGAAAACACTGAATAATGTCATTTAATTTGAGAAAGCCAGTTTGATTGCCTGTCAGACTTGCCCTGGATTATAGGGTAAAGTTTATTTCCTTGGAAAAAGCCCCCACTTTGTTTTCTTGTTGACTTGCAATGACAAGTTTATGGAGAGTAAAGAGCTTTTGGATGACTGGCAGTGCAAATTTTGCACTTAACGAACAATGAGTTTGTACTGGGGACAAGGCTAAGACTGTGTATTGGTAAAATTGTGAGTCTAGAATTCCAGCCAGTCCTACTTCTAGCAAGGGATATTGGAAGAGAAAAGTGCCTGCAACCTCATTGGTGAGGTAAAATTAGACTCTGTGTCTGAGGTAGCTCAGAAGAAAAATTGCTTATCTTTATTTTTGATGGGAAATGGTTCAATTTCAGAAACTGGCATTTAACATCTCTAGGGGGACAGACAGCAGGTATCATGAGATGTGATGACCAGGATGCAGAACGCAAGCACACAGTGAGCACACCTGCCCTCCAGCTCTGCCGGCCATTTCCCCACCTTTGAACTCTTGTATAAAAAGCTGAATTTTCAGAAAAGCTTTAGCTCGTGAGATAAAGCTCTGGAAAATGTACCAACCTGGGCACATTCATTTTGTGACACTATGTATATTTTATAACTTCTTTATAATGAAGCTAACAGAAGATTAAAATTTGCCTAATATCTTAAGTAAACATTTAGTGGAAGATAATTATGGAAGTGCTCATATCTAATGTTGAGAGAAAATGACTTCTCTTGCTACAGAAGCAGCCTTTAAAGCCAGCTTTTCCCGTCTATGCTGTGGAAATTCATTGCACCGTACTGACTCAATATTCAGAATATTGACCAAAAGGTAAGTTCAGCTTTCACTTAGGAGAGGTTCTTATACTTCATTGTGAATCAGTATCATCTGTATACCACTACAAGATTCGTCCATCTCGTTTCTATAGATTTCTGTAAAATTAGAGAGGAGCAGAGGACTTATGTCTCTAACAGGCTTTTGGAGAGTGCTGATAAACTGGTGCACTGACATCATGTTGAAAACCACACGTGTAGGTGATGCATTGAAAACTCCCAGTGACTATCAGTATAATAAATTACTACTGCACTGGCTTAAAAGAAAGCTCAGTGACAGCTCACTGCATGAAGTGTATGGCCTATTCATTCCTCTCTGAGAACCTGAGACATAGAAAGAGAAATTTACCATGCCATTCTTTTTTGAACCTTCCCTGGTTTCTACATCCATCCAGTCAACCAGCCACTCAAATATTGCATGTGTATGGCATGCTTAATTGTGTGCAGAATTTACATGTGTGTGTGTGTTATGTCCGTGTGCACATGTGTGTGCATGTTTGTGTACCAGACACAGTGCTATATTCTCAGTCAGAACCCAAGAAAAGATAGTTCAAGCCATGATATGGGTTGAGTGTATCCTGGCCTCTACTTTACCACCTAGGAGAGAGAACACTGGAATATACTCCAAGCCTTAGCTAGAAAGTAACTATTCATTTAAAAAGAATCATCTTAAGAAACAATGAGAGCTCGGTTTTAAAAAGTGCATTAATATAAAGATAGCATGCTTCGCATTCATGCACAGAAGCCATCAGGCTGATTAACTCTTTTATTGGTGTTTTAAAGAGATCAAGCTTTGATATAAGGCTCACTAGGTAGAAGATGATATTGCACACATAGAAACTTAACCCCATATCCATTCTAAGAGTTAAGTGCTCTCCTGAGCCCCATTGAGCTATGAGAAACCTAAGGTGCAACTGTGTTTTCTTTATTGTTAAAAATCATTTTAGACATTTTGCAATATAGGCCTGAGAAAAAAATCATTTGCATGTGTGAATTATGAACAAATGAATGAATGGGCATGCAGTCAGTGGTGGAAAGATGTCATGCAACACACATACCCCTTGCTCTACTTTCTGGCTGTTCCAAGGCACAATTGCTAGTGAGATATTTTGAGATCTCTGGACCAATGTGAGAATCTGTGAGATTCTTTGTGGAAAAGAAATGATCTACTGGAAATCACTGGATTATCCAAGTCCTGTCACATTTCTCTTAGCAACTGACTCCATTTCCTTCCCAGTAGGACAACCTCTAATGTGTGGCAGAGCTCATTTTAAAGAATGCAGGATAATAGTTATTGAGTGGTAGCTACATGGTCAATACTGGACCAAGCCATCCAGTCATGGCAACTGTGTGTGTACTCCTACAGGGAGATTCAAGCATTCTGTGTCAACAACTCCATTTCTCTTTTCATCTTGTAGAAAACTGCATGTAGAATGCAAACTTCATGCCCATCCAGTGCCATTACCAAGTCTGATTAATATCTGATTATTTTCATAACTTAAATGTTCATCTATTCAGTGCAAGAAGATATCCTTTGGAACTGAGGCCCTTCTTTTTCCCTAAATCTATATTTTTCACCCACGACCAGCTGAGGGTATAATTTTCCAGAATGGCCTGAGGAACCCAGGTTCCAGGCTGATAGCAATGACAGATTTGGCAGAGTTGATTAAGGTACACGATATGCCAAAATACCTCCCTGGTTGCAATTCAGTGTTTGCAGAATCATAAACTTGCAGAACACGTGCGTCAATCAGCTGGCTGTGTAAGAATTCAATCAGCATTAATCTAACACAATGCAGCACCTGCTCCCCAACTGATTTCTAGTGTTCTTCAATCAAAAGCAGCAGAAGAAAAGCATCATTTATTGAAAGCAATGTTAGCAGACCTGAAAATTCAAGAACCTATAGTTCAATAAGAAGATCACATTGGCCTTTTGCTCTTCTTCCTTTCCTTAGGGATGCTCCAGACAGAAATGAGATTTCCTTCACAAAGAAAGTGGGAGAAGGTGGGATATGGCCTGCACTAAGTTTACTCCACATAAAATGAGCTCTGTAATTAGACACTAGTAATTAATACTTACTACCATGCAACTCATGCATCTATAGAACCAGGCCTCTCTGGGGGCATGGCAGCTTCTCTCTAAGTTATCATATGGAGCAGATAACACTACTAGGAAACATTAAAGGAAACCTGACCATGTTGTTTCCTTTTTAGTCTTACACTCAGACCCAGTTGGAAAATTTGGTGGTGAATTAATGAATCAATCATTTGGAAGCAAATTAATAAATCACCCAAGGGAGGTATTTGCACTGCTTTAAAATAAAACTACAGAAATAGAATATTTTCTCAGCCAGGCTTGGTGACTCATTCTTGTAATTCTAGGTGTTGAAGAAGTGAGATCAACAAGGTTATTCTTTGAGACTGGCCTGGACAAAAAGTTCACTAGACCCCCCCCTCCATCTCAAGTAATAAAAAGCTATAAATAGTAGCATATACCTGTCCTCTAAGCTATGAAGAAAACATATACAGAAGGATCTTGGTTCAGGTTGACATGGGCAAAAAGTGTCTCCACACTATTTGGAAAATAACTACAGCAAAAAAGATTTGAGTTTGACTCAAGTGGTAAAATGAGTGCCTAACACGTGTGAGGTCCTGAGTTCAAAACCTCAGAATTCATTACCATTAAAAAAGAAGTAGCCTTCTTCCTCCATGTTGCTCACTTCTCTTCTAGAAGCAGGAAATACTAAGGTGTTTTTTTCCCCTCACAATTTTGTTCCACATGCTTAGTAAGGTGTGTGACTCAAAATAGATGAATATTTTCTGAGTGAATAATTAAGCCAAGTACCCACTATCAAAATAGATGTGCAAAATGTTTCATGACGGTCAAATACACATTCGATGAAACAGATACATGAAATACCCACGGACCACTTTTTCCCATTTACTATTTACCATTGACATTTTTTTATTTTCCCAAATGGAAATAATATAATTTTCCTCAAGCGGAAATGTGTTAAGTATGCAAATCATGCCATGTAATTCAAACTCTTAACTTGATTGTAGAATGCACAGTATTTGACTTGAGATAGAAAATCTGTGACTTACAAGTAATGGAGAACTTAGTATCATTGGAGAATATGTCCTCAGTTTTGGCTTTCTGCCCAGAAGGATTATTTTATAGCAGGTTGAATTCTTTACTAATTATCTTCAAAACAGCTGGACTACTGGATAAACTCTATCTTAATGCACAGTACAAGAGCAAATAGGGATAATTAAACTTTGATTTCAGTCTAGACTGACAAGTGAAGTAAGTGGAAAGACTGTGTGAATAGATAGAAGTTAGAGGAAACAGTAAGGAGTTGTCTCATAAAATCCTTCATTAAGAGAGAAAAGTAAAACTTATTAGCCAGGCAATGGTGGCTCATATCTGTGACCCTAGATACTCAGGAGGCTGAAATCTAAGCATCAAGGTTCAAAGCCAGTACAGGTGGTAAACTTTGAAACACTTATATCCAATCATCCAGCAAAAAGACAGAAGTGGAGGTATTGCTCAAGTGGTAGAGCAGCAGCTGTGAATGAAAAACTAAGAGAGAATTCCCAGGCCCTGAGTTCAAGATAAGTACTGGTACTGCCACATTTTTTAACGTGTAATTTGTTGTTACTACAGTAAGTTTGCTAAGTTTCTCCCTTAGCCTGATTATTTAGTTTGCTTTGGGGAACACCTAATCAATTCCACTGGGATTGCTAAATGATCTTAAACAAATTATATAAAAAAATAACTACTTGATTTCATCAGAAATATGCAACTACCAGAAATAGCATTTAAACATCCTGTGGGCAAAATGTAATAACACCCTCCAAATGCAAATGCAAAATATGTGCAAAGAGGAAAATTCGGCTGAGGGATGTGAAATCTTATTCCATGGAAGTGTTAGGAAGCATTCTTGCCAAATGAGAAATCTGTAAATTACCTGGGTATGCAATCAGCTCCAGATTATAATTGCCAATTTGAGAAAATTTTACCAACAATTAAGCAAAATCAAATAACCCATTTGAGGAAGTGGAGTGGTGACAGGTCATCACCTTCCTCTCCTTGTTAAGGTTTACTATAATTTGTTTTTATTTTCCCTTAGAAATTGAAATTCCATTCTGTTTTATTGGGCTACAAATAATCAAGAGCTACCATGGAGAGAGCCAGACACATCTGAACAGTCATCTCTGAGTGATTTAGTTTCAGATTGAAAGAAGGGTTATATAAGACTGGCTAGAAATTGTTATGAGCCAGTAATAAGAATCTTAAACTCAAACTACAAAGGCGCACACATTTCATTATTCCAGCTTATCATATCAGATTAGTTCCAGAAATTAGAATACAAACTAACCTCCTTGCAGGATGGTGGATGGAGACTCAGATTTGATTTTCCTCTTAGGATTTCCCACAGTTTGGTTCTATTTGCTATGGACCTTGGTGATCTCATTTAAGCATTTCGAGCCAAACTTTATTCTCCTAAAGAAGGAAGCTTTTTTTTCCCCCACTATGTCTGGAACCAATGTCCGTCTCTACAAATATTTAGTGCGTGTTTATTAAATGCCGAACTTGTGTTTTATAAAGAAAAGACTGTTGCAATTGCTAACATTTTCCTGATATCACCCCTTCTCTCCTTACTGACAGAAATCCAGTACTATTCAAGTGGTGATTTGCTCAGTAAAAGAACATGTGTTCTGGCTGGATGCAGGTGGCTCACACCTGTTATCCTAGCTCAGGAGACTGAGATCTGAGGATCACAGTTCAAAGCCAGCCTGGCCAGAAAGTCTATGAGATTATCTCTAATTAACCTTCAGAGAACTGGAAGTGGCATTGTGGTTCAAGTTGTAGAGTGCTGGCTTTGAGCAAAGAGCTCAGGGACAGCTTCCAGGCCCTTAGTTCAAGCCCCATGACTGGTGGTAGTAGTAGTAGTAGTAGTAGTAGTAGTAGTAGTGGTAGTAGTAGTAGTGGTAGTAGTAGTAGTAGTAGTAATCAAAGAACCTGTGTTTTAAGACAGTGTTGTAGCTAGAAGTGTCACGTGACTTGTGTCTGTCCAATGATAGCTAGATAAGAGGAATTCTGGTAGTTTTACTTTCCAAAAACTGATGTTATCACTCCCTTCCTTTCTTGGTTTAGTTCTGGTCTAGAGTAAAGAAGTAAGGCTGTAATTGTAGCAAAGGAATAACAAGTGTTAGATTAAAAGATTTTAGGTGGTGCACAGAAAGGAAGGACAATGTTTTATAATATTCATGGTATGAATAGGTCTGTGCTCAACTCAACAGTGTCAATCTTCAGATATCTTTTCTTTAGAAACATGAACTCTGATTTGATTCTGGTACAGCATTTGAGTTTTTGTCACTCACAGTCAAATACAACCTTAAGTGATACCATGTTTTTGTGGGACACTTTAGGGATCATAGGTGCATACACACACTAATTATAATAAAATGCAGTTCAAGTTATAAAAGATACAGAAGGAGGGGGAAGGAGAAAAGGGAGAGGTCAACCATTAGAAAAGTATTTTATGCTTAGGGACCTCTGCTTGTTCTCTTTTGGGTAGAGTAGTCAAGAAGCTCTCTCAAGTGGGCTTGTTGACTTTTCTTATGTTTGGCTATGGAATGATAAATATTCCCTTAAACAACTGTGTGGCCGAAATAAATGTCTTTCAAGTTTTATTTTTAATTGTAAGGGTTATGTACAGAGGGGTTACAGTTACCTAAGTCAGGTAATGAGTACATTTCCTTTTGAATAGTGCCACCCCCTCCCTCATTCTCTACCAGTTTTTGCTCTTGCAACTCCACTTCACCCAAGTTGTATAGTTCATTTAATAAATAGTGTCTAGTAGGTTTCTCGGCTGACTCAGTTCACCCTTGATTATGTTTAATCCTTATACAAATGAATGCTGCTGGGTGAACAAATGCAACAGTAGTACTCACTTGACGCTATGTTGAACATAAACTGTACAACTTGTAGGTGAGTGAGGACAGAAGGGAAAAAAGTGGGCGAGAATATGGGAAGGGGTGACATTGTCTAAAAAGTAATGTACTTTTTACCTGTAACCCATCAAACTTTAACCTTTATACTAACAATATTTTTTGCATTTGTCATTGTTTTTATTTTCTATTTTTGTTATTATTATTTTAAAATTTTATTTTATTGTAAAGATTCTGTACAGAGGGGTTACATTTACATGAGTAAGGTAATGGGTACATTTCTTGTCGAGTATTGTTACCTGTTCCTTTGTTTTGCAATTGGTCTGGAGAAGAAGTAAAGATGTTCATCCTTTTCCTATTGCTAAAACAGAACACAAAAGGACTTGATAATTTATAAAGAAACGAGGCTTCTTTTGGGTCATAGTGAGAGAAATTCAAGAGCATGATAGCAGCATCTGTGTGGCTCATGATAAGGGACCTGAGGGGTGGTAAACAGAAGTGTAGACAAGAAATCACATAGTGAAAGGCAAGTCCCAGACTAATATAACAACGAGCCATCCCAGTAACTGGTCAACTCTTACAGGAACAACATTAATCTATTCTTGAGTATGAAGTCCATGTGAAGAAAGGGTTCATCTCCTGTTAAAATCATTACACTGGCAATTAGTGCAGTGTGAATAGGAAATGAGTTGGAATTGGACAGTGGACTGGGGAGTGAGGGGCACTGACACAGAGTGTACACTGACAAATAGTTAGCCAAGCACTGGTGGCGTATGCCTATAATCCTAGTTACTCAGGACGCTGACACCTGAAACTCACAACTGGAAGCCAGCCTAAGCAGACAAATCCAAGAGACTCCTGTCTCCAATATCCAGAAGAAAAGCTAGAAGTAAAGATGTGGCTCAGGTGGTAAAGCCCCAGCAAAAGAGTTGGAGGTCCTGAGTTCAAGCTGTGGTGCATGCAAAAACAAAAACAAACCCAAAAAATTGTATCTGTATTTTAAAAGGGATAACAGTGTGAGCTAGGCCTAGCTGCCACATAGAAAAGGCCTATTTCTCAGACAAGCCCAGGGAAGCTAAAATAAGACAGCTCACAAAGCTTTTATATGAGCCCTTCCTTCTTCCATATACCCATGAGAACCATAGTAAAGATGGGAGAGACATAACACTGAGGAGCATTACAAAGATCATCTGCAGACCAGGACTTTCAATATAATATGGAAGTACAGGCAAAGACAGGTAGAAGCAGCCTCGCCTCTGGAGAATGCTCGAACAGAAATGTGATCTTGCCAAAGAGAATTTTAGAGCTGTCTGAAACGGAAGGCAGAGATATGGAGGGAAAGGGGTGGGAAATGGAGCTAAAAACAGAGGAAGTAACAAGCCAATTATTTCCCAAGCCTTTCCTTTACTTCATTTGTAGGGAGCCCAGTATTAACCCATAGATAGGACAATTTTTCCTTCTTTTTCTTCCTTCTTTTCTTTCTTCTTTCTTACCTTCCTTCCTTCCTTCCTTCCTTCCTTCCTTCCTTCCTTCCTTCCTTCCTTCCTTCCTTCCTTCCTTCCTTCCTTCCTTCCTCCCTCCCTTCCTTCCTTCCTCCCTCCCTTCCTTCCTCCCTTCCTCCCTCTTTCTTTCCTTCATACTCTCATTTGGCTTTTTCACTGAAGACTGGCATTCTCCTATCTGAGCCACACCTCCAGTTCAGCTTTTTGCTGATTAATTGGTGATAAGAATCTTTTGTATTTATCAGTTCTTATGGGCTTCAAAACTTGACCCTCAAATCTAAGCCTCTTGAGTATCTAGGATTACAGGTGTAAACCACTGGTGCTTGGCAAATGATTTCTGTTAAAAATATAAAATAAAATTAGAGAAGCTGCAGGGATTCACCCTGTTGTTCCATTTGAGACTATGAAACTCTAAAATTGAGTTCTATATATGTAGTAATCAATGTGCAATCTGCCAGTAAGTGAGCTTCATCACGTACAGTGGCTGCATGCAATGCTTTTCCAGGGAGACACACATTAGGAAAAGGGATCTACATTTACAGTAGCAGAGAAAACTCGTATTAGCTACAGCAAAATTTCAGTGCAGTTCCTTAATACCTATCTATGACATTTCAGAAAAAAAAACACAGTAATTACATTTTAAAAGCCAAGATAAACAAAGAGATTTGGTCTCAGGAGAAATAAGATAAGAGAATGCATTTCCTTTTAAGTATCTAATCTGCATTCTCAGGGATTCTAGACGATATAGTACCAATAAAAATTAAAATAAGATACTATGAAAAATGATAATCAGTAAAGAAGAATAATACGGTAGTAGAATTAAAAATACTATGATTGTGTTAAAGTAACAAGTCACAAGAGAAAACAGTAGAAATCCCCCAGAACCACAGCACAGGAAGCAAAGATATATAGCGCATATGGGACATAGCTCATTGTTGCAACCAAATTAACTCTGCTAGATTATTGGCCATCACTTCCTAGCTTACTTTTTATTTTATGTGTCTTAATTTTCTTACCTTTGAAATTATGCTAAACCATCTCATAGGATTGCTATAAAGATAAATGAATCAATGTAAGTGGTGGAATTGAAACAGTTCCTCATCATATTAGAAGTCATATCTACAGATACACTCATCCTACTAATTCCAACCTTGACTCATCAATGTCACTGTCAGAATGGAATCAGTAAAGAAAGATATTGAAGAAGTGATATAAGAAAACATTCCGAAACAAGCTTATCAGCTGAGTGCCAACCAGGATGAAAGGAAGAGGATTCATATATCCATACATTATTATGAAAATTCCAAACAAAAAGTAGGAAGCAATAGCCTAAAACTTTTCTAAGAGAATAAGCATTTTATTCATGCTCACATGTATACATCCTCAAAACCCAAAAAATTATAAGGGCTGAGAGCAGGGAAGTTTTATTATTATTATTATTATTACTGCTACAACAACAACTATTACTACTACTACTACTACTACTACTACTACTACTACTACTACTATTATTTGGATTCAGGATGAAGGAATATAAATCTATTACATACAATGACTGTTTTCCTACCTCAGCTTTATCACAATATAATTAACAAATAAAAATATATACATTTAAAATGTACAACATTCCAAAAGCTGGTGACTCATGCCTTTTATCCTAGCTACTCAGGATGCTGAGATCTTAGTATCACAGTTCAAAGTCAGACTAGGCAGGAAAGTCTGTGAGACTCTTATCTCCAATTAACCACCAGAAAACCAGAAGTGGTGCTGTAGCTCAAAGTGGTAGAGCACTAGCCTTGAGCAACAAGCTCAGGGGTAGCACCCATGCCCCACAACTGCCAAAAATAAAGTACATGATACATACCTATTATATGTATATATAGACATGACTACCATCATCAAGCTAATTAGCATATTCATGCATTCACACAATTACCTTTCAGTATGATTGGAATGCTTAAGAGATACTCTTCTAGAAAATTCCAATTGTGTGGTCTTATGTCCATAGTTTTGAAATTGGTTTTTTGTCCGTCATGGGTCTTGAACTCTGGACCTGGATGCTGTCCCTGAGCTCTTCAGCTTAAGGCTAGTGCTCTCCCACTGTAGCCACAATACCACTTCCTTAAATCCATTTTGAGTAGATTTGTGTATATTTGAAGTTAGTGCTCAAGTTCATTTTTCTGTATGTGGATATTTAATTTTCTCAATACCATTCATTGAAGTAATTATCCTTTTCCTGAAGTTCAGTTGGTCATATTGGTGATGGGTTACTTGTAGGATTTCTATTTTTTTAATACTGGTCTCTGTGCCTCTTTTTATGACAATGGTATAATTTTTATTGGTATAGTTATGTTAATACTTTGAGATCAAATACTCTGGAATTCTTCAGTTTTGTTCTAGTTCAACATTGCTTTGGATATTCAAGATTATACATGGTTCCACACGAGTCCTACAATTGTTTTATGTATTTGTTTATTTCTTTCATGAGTATTGCCATTGGAATTTTGATTGATTGCATTTACTTTCTAGAACACTTTGAGGATAGTGTCCTTTAGGAAATATTAACTCTTCATTCCCAAGAGTGTACCTTCATTTATTTGTGCCTTGTTTTCTCATTGTACATATCTTTCCTCCCTAGGTTATAGTGATTTCTCCAAATTTTAATGCTATTTCAAATGATATTGTTTCCTCAATTTTGCTTTAGAATCTTAGCTATTAACACAGACTTGCCTTTAATTTTTTATCCTGTACTCTTGCTTTATAAGACACGATAAAGTAGACTCCTCTTCCAGTGTTTATAAACTATTGTTAATTAGCAGAAGCCTTTCATCAGCCTTCCTGAAGGGAGATTCTGGTAGTCTGGCTATAACCTCTTCAGATCGGTACACTGCTGGAGTTTTCAGCTGGCATGGTATGGTTTCTTTGCCTGTAAGTAAGTGGGGCTACCATTTGGCTCTATAGAGACCAATCTGAAACTCAGAGCGTCTGATAGAATCCAAGAGAATGTGTTCACTGAGATGAACCTGGGGACCACTCACAGGGGCAAACCTTGTACTAAGTTTAGCCTACCCAGAGTCCATGAGTCCAGCCTAAAGATGAGGATGACTCGGCACCCAGATCCACAGAAATGAGCCTGGTTCCAAGTCTGTGGGATAGAGCCAAGGACTGATGTTCGTGGAAGTGGATGCAGTGTCAGGGACTAAGAGGCAGGTGTGAGTCTTCAGGGATGAGTCTGTGTCCTGGGTCCCTGAAAGCTGTACTGGGGCCTGGGTCTTCAGGAGCTTAGTGTAGGAATTGTGCTAAGACAGAACTGGGTCTACTGGTGCCATTGTGGATTGCAACTGAACTAAAAATAAATCCCATATTAACAAAATGGCCACAATGAAAATACAAACACTAAATATATATTAAAAGGCTCAGAAATGATAGCTACTTCATATGAATTCAAGGCAAGTTAATTGAGGATGCACTAAAGCCAAATTAGGGTTAAAAGAAAGAAAGTCTGCCTAAGATTAAATAAGAGAGAAAACCAAAAAAGAGAAAGAAAGGATGTTAAAATAAAAATAATAGAAATAAGCCTAAACAAAGGGAAGCACAGAAAGACTAGAAAGCAAGTAGTTCAGAGCAGAACCAGAAGCCATATCATTCCCCAAATAAATTCCATTAATAATTTAATGCCAACATTGACATAGAAGATATAAGTAGAAGACATGGGTGCATTGAAGATGTATATCTTTAATTGTATAGCAAAAATGAAGGTTGTTTAGAAATGGTAAGCAAGCAAAATGAAAAAAGCTAAGGTCAGACTGATGGCATAAACTGAAATATGGATTAAATTTCAGCAATTAATAGAAGAGGGGGGAAATCCACTGGATTATGTTGGTAATACATTTCAATTCAAATAGATGAAGGACAGTTGCAGTGGAGTTACTGAGATGTAAAGTCATTCTATAGAGACCATCGTTTATAAAACTCTAATGTAAATGTTCTTTATTAACTTCAAACCTTTAGAACTGATGGAGAGGTGAAGCAGTAATGTGAAATATGGTTACAGACAAAAGGTTAACTCAATGGAAGCTCATGGTCAGCCAGCAGAGAAGGGAAATGGAGAGAGTGAGTATAAAGGAGCTGGTCTTGTGCTCAACGCTCCATTATAGAAGTGATAATTTAAAAAAAAAAAGATCTGGCTAAAAGTTAACTTTACAGGTTGTCTCTTTGTTTTACCCTATTGCACATGTTGCTTGGATAAAAAGTAAAAACAAAATATTGAATGCATTGTACACAGCCTGTTAGAGCCAATCACTTCAATACCTGTCCAGACTTTACATCCATCTGCTGTCCATGGCAAAAATGGATTGAAATCTGAGAGATGAAAGTAGTAACTAAGTTCTATGACATATATTCCCTTTTTCCCTAACAGGCACAACTATGCCACCCTATGAATATGTGTGTGTGTGTATGTAAACATATACATATATATATATATATATATAATGTATAATACACATATATTCCATGTCACTTCCTTGATATTTTTCCAGATGCTGAAAAAGCTGCTGTTGATAGAGAAGACCTATGTTGAGAGGAAGTTCTGATCAGTAGGTAAAAGATCTAAGTCTACTTGGGTATGTTTGCACAGTGTAGTAACATTGCGTTATTCAAGCCTCTTTCCTAGTCCCTATACCACACCACACCCCTGGAAGACCCCATTGCACCTCCAAATAATTTACCAATTTTCCTCCCTCACAGAGGCCTGAGAAAGTACATAGATTTAGGGATGTCTGACCCTGATAAACTGGCCGTGTTTCTAGGTAACTGGCTGAGTTCATTTAATCAGGGGTTTATTTGTTTTGAGTTGTACATGAATATACCAAATCACGTTATCAGATCATAGTCCTGTTTCTGATTTATTCCTTCTTTGTTCTTCAAGGCTTCGTACATCTAAGCAATTAACCTCACAAAGAGCTGGAGAACACATAATTATCCTCATTTGTCTAAACGTCGCCAAGATGGCCGCCTTTCAATTAACCTTCTGGGAATGGAAGAAAGTTGGAGTGATATAGTGATCATTTTTAACCTTACTGTATGCTTTTTTTTAATGTAATTTAATTGAAATAGCCAGATGATAAAATAGTCAGATACAGTTTTCACAGGTAAAAGGATTAAGGGGGTTTCAAGAAAGAAATGACTAGCAAGTTGACAGTTCAAATGGAGTAGATGATATATTGTAGGAGAGAAAACTTTAGACACTCAATACATGGAACTGTATCAATGAGCTTCACAGCCAAGGCCCAATGGAATGCCAGAACCAAATAGCAGTAACACATATACCATAGCCTTTCATTATCTCCACAAGACTGTGAAAGATCAAGGAATAAATGATATTATTGTTCTAAGCAGAAACATGAACAAGAAACAAATTAATTGTTAATGACTGCCTCATACCTGCCAGCATTCTGCGGGGCACTTCAGGTCTAGGGTATCATGCCACATACTTTAATTATATATAAACATGGAAATGCCAAATAGAATCTCCCAGTGTCTCCAAATTGACAAGGAGAATAAAAATATAACACACAGATGAAGATTTCTTGTGTACCACAATAGTATATAACCCAGGTCTCTAGCTGAGAGATGGTTAAAAAGGTATTGTATTGTTTTGAACAATATGCACAAAAAAGATTTCACACAAAAAAGACCAGTGACTGTAATATAGCCACCAAATATAACTCAAATATAGACATAAAGCATGTCATTAAGGGCTTTTCTCTAAATGTGCTTCCTGTGTATGTCAAGCTTTTATACAAACCTGTTGCATACTGACTGATAAAGATGCAAACTATTTTCAGTTCTGGGAAGCTTCCTTTAAGAGGTAATAAATGGGTATATTTTTTCTAGTAACCATGTAGTGAACCAATACATTGAAGAACTCTATAGTGCCTGAGGCACATGACTTCAGACAGATACAATCATTATCTTCCATCAGATAAAGGACTGTCCTATAGAAGAAAGAGATGTATTCAAAGAAAAGTAAATTCACTAGGTAGACTTTGCAAATTTGCATTTCTCCAGAAATCAACCGCTGAGATGTGTCTGGAAGGAAGTTCATATTTGAAGGCATTATTAGTATGTAGTTGCTGCTCTGGTGAATATTTCAATGGTTTAAGTGGGCATTTGGGCAAGAAATATTGAGAAATAATTCTTATGTGCCTAGTTACAATAAAAAAAAATCTAGCTCTTTCTGACATTTAAGTTCTAATCTATAGTCTTCACAATCACAGAACAACTTATTTTAACTAAGGAAATTAGCATGTCCTCCCCCTAACCCCCACACTCAATGCTTTTTCTTATTACCCTCTCTAATTCCTGAAATGTAAAGGAGTACCCTTTCTGCATACTAGTATCACATATAATAAAAAAGAACACTCAAATGTCCATTCTGCTTCCTTATGTGCAGATTCTCCCAGGATGTAATTTGTGGTGAGGAAACTCTTTGCTCAGCTCAGATCAAATGGCTTATAAATTCACTGAAAAACTAGAAATCAGCCAGAGTTGGTATAGAGGTAAAACTCAACTAGATCCTCCTTATTCTGCTAGTGTTACTGGAGAATTAGGGATTTACTGAGACTCTGGCCAGGGAAGAAGTCAGAGAAAATGAATATGTATTTTTGCTTCCCTAGAAGCATTGAATATCCATTAATTGGAGAAACCAGGGTAGGAAATTTCTCAGTGAATCAGAACAAGGCAGTTGCAAGCAATTCTAAGCATTAGATAAAAACAGTAATACTTTTTCTTTCCACCTGCCTATAGTCACCAGCATCACCGGATATAAAAAGGGACTGGAAAAGCTTAATGCTTTCACAAAATAATTTACTTTTAAAGAAGCTTCATTTCTTTTTCCACATTTAAATAGCATGAGCCATTGGTTGGCAACTCAAGTTGCTTATTTTTAGATGTATGGGTCATGTTGGTGGACTATTGTTTTTTTTCATAAAAGAAAAGACAGATATTTAATAAACTTGTAAAGACTCTCGCCAGTTGTCTCTTCTCTCTCTGGAGTTCTCTAAGCTCCTGCAGTGATATTCATCAATAATGCACAGCAGATGATCCAGTGTCTCTATCTACATGTGTGCACCTTTACTTGCCAACTGAAGGGAGGTCAGCATACAGCACAGTTTGTGATAAAAGGCAAAGGCCTGTCAAGCAGGCTAGGTCATGTTCTTTTTTTATCAGCTTATCATTTTGAAGAAGTATTTTTAGGTTCATAGAAGGATTGAAAAAATAACATAGAGCAATCATTTATATTCTTTGTATAATGTCATAGCACTTGTATGTGTGTATGTGTGTGTGTGTGTGTGTGTGTGTGTGTGTTTGTGTGTGTGTGTGTGTGTGTGTGTGTGTGTGTGTGTAGGCCAGTCCTAGGACTTGAACTCAGGGACTAGGGCACTGTCCCTAAGCTTATTTTGCTCAAGGCTAGTGCTCTATCTCTTGAGCCACAGCTCTACTTTGGGCTTTTGTTGTTGTTGCTGGTGGTGGTGGTGGTGGTGAATTGGAGATAAGAGTGTCATGGGCTTTCCTGCCCTGGTTGTCTTTGAACTGTGATCCTCAGCTCTCACCCTCTGAATAGTTAGGATTACAGTCATGAGCCACTGGTACCTGTTACATCTGCTACACAGCCTAACCTTACATCTTTTAAAATTCTGGCATAATAATAAAAGAGATATGTTAATGAAACTATTCTCCCTACCTTCCCATTGATCTCCAGGACCCCATCCAGTCCTTCAATACACATTTGTTGAATCTGTGTGTCCCAAGTGTCTTCTAATTGGTAATTGAATCTTGGCCTTTCAAAACTTTGAAGAGTAACAGGTATTCTGTAAAAATCCCCAAATGTTTGTTTGTCAGCTATTTTCTCAGGATTAGACTCAGGACACATATGGGAGAGCTTTAATCATTATAACTGTACATACAATTCACCTGACATCATCAATGTGATGTCAGTGGTGGTCACTTGGCCAACATGGTGTCTGCCGGGTTTCTTAATTGTAAAGTTATAATATTTCTCTTTCCATGCTCCATTCAATTGGAGACAGTCACTCAATCCAGTCTATAATCTAAAGGAGAGGGATTAAGCTCTGAGATACACAAGGTTTTATGATTTGTTCAGATCAACACAATGGGCAGAAGTTACATGACCGAAAATGTGCTTAGTATGCACAAGCTCTGGGTTCAATCCATAGAATTCAAAAGAAGAAAATGATTAACAGACATTCAGTAAAGATACTAAGTCTGCTTCCCTTAAAGTTCCACCTACCAATCTGAGCATTCATCAGATGGATCTTTCCTCGACCTGCAGTATTCTTTATGCATGTTTACTTTAAAAATATATGTGGATACATTTAAATAAATTACTATATTATATTATATTAACTAAGAAACAAATGCTCAGTGTTTACTGAATACCTGTAATATATCCAGTAACCTCATATACATGCCTCATTGATAATGTAAAGATACAACTGTTGCTGGTGGGTCTCAACTTTGAAGTATACTATAGACTATGTATAGTTTCCTGTCACAGAATAGACCTGACCACAAGCATGTGTTAAAACTGAAGTATATCTTGACTCAGACATATACTAGATATTGCAAATAAGGGAAACCATGGGACCTATGTTTCTTTGGGCCTGGCTTATTTCACTTAATATAATTTTTTCCAAGCTTTTCCATTTCCTAACAAATAGGGCAATGTCATTCTTTCTGATGGAGGCATAGAATTCCATTGTGTATATATACCACATTTTCTTGATCCATTCATCTACTGAGGGGCATCTGGATTGGTTCCATATCTTAGCTATAGTAAATAGTGCTGCAATAAATAGTCGTGCTGGTAGCTTTAGTGTGGTCTTGTTTGTATACTTTTGGGTAAATGCCCAAAAATGGGATTGCTGGGTCATAGGGGAGCTCAATGTGGAGTCTTTTGAGGAACCTCCATACTACTTAGATAAGGTGATCTTAGGGAAATGAACCCTAAGATATGTATTCAAATGTTTTTTTTTCTTTCATGCGATTGTTTCTAACACATTTATATGATTATTTCTTTGTTGTTTTGTATGTCCCTCCCCCACAGTATAACCCCTGCTTTCACTGTATTTGATGTCGTATAATTTGTGGAGGGGAAGGGGAAAAACAAATCATTTAAATAGGGATACAGGTGGACCCATTGCAACAATAAGATGTACAAGTCGTTATGTAGAAAGCGAACTTTACAACTTTGGGCGGGGGGGGGGGGCGGGGGAAGCGGGGAGGATTGGGGGGATGGGGGGAGGATGGGAAGGGATGGGAAGGGGAAACAAAGGAGGAGGCTACAATGCTTGATAAGAAATGTACTCATTATCTTACCCATGTAATTGTAACTCCTCTGTACAGTATTTTCACACAAAAAAAACCCAAAATTGAAGTATATCAAATGGAGTGAGAAATTTTTGCCTATTAGGAAATTTCTATTCAGTGAAAAAAAAATCAATAGAAGCGATCTTGTGTATACAGTCATATGTCACTTGTCAATGGAGACATGTGCCATGAGGTGATCTCACTACCATGCAAACAGAAAAGTATGCTCAGACAACCCTAGATGGTGCAGCTTACTACACAAGTGACAGGAAAGCCATTGCTGTAACTCGATTCACCTTTGTAAGAAACATGCTAAAGTGGATGTGGTTCATGATGGTAATTAAGGATTTATAGAATTTTTGTGGATACATATTTCCTGAAGGTAAGGGTGTCAAATGGTTAACAAATCAATCAGTAAAATTCCCATATTATGGTCTGCATGGTGGCACACATTATAAAGGATATACAATAACATGCAAGACTAGGGCTATGGATTCTGTCCAACAGTTCTCCTATGTCTAGCTGGCAGGATAAAGCAATTAGCAAGAGCCATTTCTGAGTTGACAAAGGTTGGTACTGGCACTAACACTAAAAAATAAAAAATCAAGAAAGGAGAGGTGAGAGGAATCAGGAAGGGCCTTGTGAAACAAGTATGATTAAAGTTGGACTTTTTATGGCAGAAGGCTGGAGGAGTCACAAGTGGAGGAGTAGGGCAATGCTGAGTCAGAGGCTTAAAGCTGGTCATATGTGATCAAAGCCAGGAACAGAAGGGTGGGTGACTGAATGAGTTCTGTTCAGGACACTGAAAGCTTAGAAACACAATTTGAATTTGGTATGAATGAAACAAGGGGTCATCAAAGGACATGGAGAAAATCAACACAGCCCATCTCTTACTAGCTTTATCTCTTTACCAGATCCTCAGGTGACTCCAGAGATGAGGATGATTACTTAGTATGGATGATGAACTGATATGAAGACCTTAAATGATCTCAGCAAATGGAAAAGATGGAAAGACCCCAAAAGAGTCACATTCAACAGGACCAACAGAAGCAGGCACTGTTAAACACAAAACAAAACAAAAAAAACAGTCAGTTGCCCCAAACCTGTCAAAATAGGGATTGATCCTGTAGGAGAGACAATGTTTTCTAGAACTTGATGAAAATTTGTAAAGCAAATAAATTGCTTGATTTTGATTCTCACCATTGTAACTTGTGTGCTTTTTGTGTTCACCTACCTTTGAAGAAATTTAGCTGGCCAGAACAACACAGCTAATGCCTGGGAGCCATTGTTTCAAGTGTGTGCATCCTCATTAAACCATGCTGCCCAATTGTGTGTGTTTATACGTGTGTGTATGTGCGTGCATGGATATATGTAATACAGATACATACAGAGAGACATATATGTTTAAATGATGTATATATCTCAGTGGTGCATATCAGACAATTGTGGGTACACATATATCATATATATATATATATATATATATATATATATATATATATATATACTACATGTGTAATCATAAGCAAGGATATTCTCCTCTCTCTTTTCAACCCATTTTGTCACATTTTTTCCATAAAATAATACAATAGCTATCTATATACATCATATAAATCTATCTCCTAGATGTATATCTATTAGACAGACAGACAGATAGATAGATAGATAAATAGATAGATAGATAGATAGATAGATAGATAGATAGATAGATAGATAGATAGATAGATAGAATAGTAGTATATACTAGGAGTATCTTAGGGAGCAAACATTCATCCAAACACCAACAATCCTCTATAGAGGATTATCCTGGTTCTCAATATTGACAGGGTTTATTGAAAAAAATTGGAAGTGTTACATTGTTTCAATGGTTTCTACTCTTCATGTTCCCTCATTCTCTAAAATCTTTGTTTCATGGGGTGTGTGTGTGTGTGTGTGTGTGTGTGTGTGTGTGGTATGGTATGGCAGGAAGCCATTCCTGGAGAGGAGGAAAGGTTGGGTGTATAGCTATATCTTGCAGAAATCACCGAAGAAAATGAGATTGGTTGTTGTTTGCAATTGATTTTGTAGAGGCGAATGAGAGGAGGAATATAATTAGCAGAGCTGCAGGATACTCAGATCTACAGACTAGTTTCCTCAAAAGCCATAAAATGCTCCACAGGTAACCCCCCCCCCAACCACCCTCAACAAGTGGTCAGCTGGAATGTACCCCATCTCCATGGAGAGAAGGAAGGTCACTACTTAATTCAACTCCCCCTCCAAGGAAGAGCTGTCACAGTGAAATGGTCTGTATTTATTTTTAATAAAAGAAAGGTTTGGTTGTGATGGCGTCCAACACTGGGCACATTCTCCTCTCTCTTTCTCTCTCTCTCTCTTTCAAGCTGTATGGTCTAATAAATATGTATCGTTTCTAGCAAAAAGTACCGGGTCAAACTCCCACCCCAAGAACATGGGATTAAGAAGACGCTGTGCCAGCTGCTATTGCCAGCTTCGCCACTGCATGTCAATAAAACTCGGAGGTTCATCACATTTCATTCGCTGACAAGCGTGGCCTTCCAATTCATCTCCGAGCTGCCGCTTCCTGCTCAGCATGAAATCGGACCCACCAAAAAGCAATTTCAGCTCCTGCTTCTTAGAGGGTTTCCAGTTTTTTGCTCTGGCCCTGGACAGCCTGGCGGTCAGGGAAAGAGAGGAGAAATGACAAATTCCCTTCTCCCCTCCTCCAACCCCCAGAAAAGTTCTAAAATGAATTTTAAAATCCTGCTAGCCCAAATCAGCTTAACACAGATTTTTTTTCCCCTCTTTCTTTCTGTCAATGAAAAAGATACCATCACCTTGTGAAACAAAGTTTATTCTCACCCCTAGGGGCAGGATCTAGAGGTGCTAGCCACATTTTCAATATGTTCTCATTTTTAAGAAATGAATTAAAAGTATGTATTTCCCTTTTCTCCCGCCCTCCTTCTTTCTACCCTTTGTCTTCTGTCTTCTACCTGAAAGACCATGGGAGTTTGTCTAAGGTTTTGAGGGGAACTCGTTACTGTCTCTCTCTGAGATGTAATGTCACCCAGGGAAAGATGCTTTATCATAAAATTATAATGATATGGTGCTTCATAATTCATCATGGGCTTTATTTGCCGACTCATTAATTAATCCATCCAAGATTCCGGGATAATGGCCTTTAATTCTACAGGTACAATAGTTTGCCGTAATTACTCTACATTGCAATTTCCCTTTTGCAGTTTCCAGGAAGGATTTGGTGAGAAATCATTCCATTTATCAACAAGGTGAATATCTTTATCAATATGAAATAGGAATAAAGAACTTTACAGGATAAAGATTCTTTGTCATTATAAATAGAAATTACTTTTCTCTGACTGGAAGTATGACATTTTTTTTCCAATAATTTAAGATGGTAAGGATGATTTTTTTTTTTTTGTCAGTCGTGGGGCTTGAACTCTGGGCTTGGGCTCTATCCCTGCACTCTTCAGCTCAAGGCGAGTGCTCTACCTCTTGAGCCACAGGGCCACTGGTAAAGATGATCTTATAGAATATTTAAAACCAATTCATGACCTTGAATGTCTTTGGTTTTCCATCCTTACATCTAAGATGGGCTCAGCCAGAACCTTGGAACTGACCAGAGAGCCAGTATTTGATTCCATTTCTTATTGCCCTCAGGTTTAACTTCAGGTAAGTCCATTTCTTAAAAACATAGATATTAGAGAAAGAAAGTTATCCAAGCCCTCTCTCCCTTCTCTCTGTACTCTCTGTATGTGTGTGTGTGTGTGTGTGTGTGTGTGTGTGTGTGTGTGTGTGTGTGTGCATTCTTCCCATAGAAAGCTATCTACAGAAGCTATCAAGATTCTAAACTCTTCACAGCTATTTTTCCACATTAGGGAGATTTTCCTATGACAATAATCTATTTTCTCATTTGGACTGAAAATGTGTTAAAGAAAAAGCTATCATTAGCCAGGTATGGTGGCTCCAGCTTATAATACTAGCCTCTATGGTGGCAGAGATACAGGGATCTCAGTTCAAGGCCAACCCGGGCAAAAAGAAGTTTGTGAGACTTCATCTAAATCTATGGTTGGGTCTAGTTGTATGTACCTGACTTTCCATCTAAAGAGAACAACATGATGGCTGTGTCATACACACCTGTCATTCCAAGCAACACAAGGAAACACAGATAGAAGGATTACAGCCCAAAAGCCCAGGCATAACACAAGAATCTAACTCAATAATAGACATTGCCAAAAGGAGCTGAAGATGTAGTTCAAGTAGTACAGCCCCTGCCTTCCAAGTATAAGGTCTTGAGTTCAAACCTCAATACCACCCCGCCAAAAAAAAAAGTCATCATTGAACTATTCATTGCAATGGAAACAGCCTAAGCAAACAGTGATAGAAAACGAATGAAATGACTTACATTATATTCCAGGGCATGACGTTTTATAGACATTTAGCACAATGTTTATAGAAAGGTTCACAAAATTAGGATTTTTACCCAAATATTTAAACTGTAGCACAAAAAGAATAAATGTGTTATAATTTAGTCCTCATAAAAATACAATAACACGAGACTGAAAGAATGTCTAGTACTAGGTTATTTGCCTCTCTAGCTTTGGGGCTGCTGAGAAGGTCTCTTTTTATATGCTTACTCGTGTACTTCTCTTAAGACACGTGACATTTTTGTTTCCCCCCCAACCCCGAGACTAGGTCTTGCTACATAGTCTAGTGTGGCCCCTTCTTTCACTGCCCTAACACACACTGCTGCTTCCGCCTCCAGGGTGCTGGAATTACAGGCATCAACCAGGATACCCAGCTAAAGAGGACAGCATTATGGCCAGGGTGGAGCAGTGGACATTGCTGATTTGAAGAAATCTGAATAATGTGAAGCATCACAGGCTATCCATCATGTTGGATAAGCCTCACAGCCATGACTGTGCCATCTGCCTGGAAAGGTTACCTCCCTGTAGGCAAAATCAATCTCAGAGTTGGTCCAAGTGGACTGTCCCACTGAACATTGGGTGGGTTCTTACTCCACATCCTCCTCTACATTCCCTTCAAGTTCAGGAATGAAAAACCTACGTGAAGCTAAAAAAGGAAAGAAAAAAACTGTGGCCACGCTCACAGCGTGGTAACGTAATGCAAGTATAGACGTTAAAGTCAAAATACCAATTGATAAATCTTGACTTAGGCCTCTGAAGCTTGACAGGAAACCTATAGTCGGTGCTGTTGGTGCTGGAGTGGAAACAGGCCGAGAGCACCAGCTTCCCTAAGACTCTTTTTAATGTTTTATTTGAGTAATGGGCCTTGCAAATTAGCACCCCTGCGGCCTGAAATACATATCTTTTCAAGGACACACCGGTTTTCAATTCGACAGGTGATACGGGAGAAAAACTCCCCAAGGGGAGCTTTGATTTCTGTACTTTTCAGACACAGTTATATTTTATTCCAGCTAGGATGATGTGCAAGATAACAGAGAGCTCTGAGGGTGATCTGAGGGCTTGGAGAGTAAATGGAGCAGAAAACAGCTCATGGTGCAAAGGAAGGAAGACTCAGGGGAGGGAAGGAGCAAGGCAGAGGCTTCGGTCCTGGCTGGTTAGAGTCTTCGTAACACCTAATGGGGGTCCTGGCATTTTCCCTACTCCTGGGAGAGGAGGGTGGAAAGCAAAATCAAGCAGGGCCTCACCCCCACTAGAAATGGCCTCTCCTACCATTTCCTGCACTGACTGGGCCTTCTCCTGTCCCTCTGCCCATTACTGTTTATCAAAAAGAAAGCAGAGACTAGTTTGGTTCTGGCTTTTCAGAACAGGTATTTGAATTTCCCCTCCTTCTTCACTAATCTATTGAGTATCCACTACTTGGTGTTGGTCATCTCCATAAATGCTTCAAAGTTGCATGCTGGTGGTTTACCTTTCATTTTAGCTACTCAGGAGGCTGAGCCCTGAGGATAGAGGTTCTAGCCCCTCCCAGGCAGGTTGAAAAGGTTATCCACCTACGTCCCGGAGACTCTTATCTTCAATTAACCAGCAAAAGGCCTGAAAAAAGGGGTGTGGCCTAAGTGTTTTCCTTGAGTGAAATATCTTTTTGTTTGTTTGTTTGTTTTGGCCGGTCATGGGGCCTGAACTCTGGGCCTGGGCACTGTCCCTCAGCTGTTTAGCTCAAGGCTAGTGCTCTAGCACTCGAGTCATAGCGCCATTTCTGGCTTTTTCTGCTTATGTGGTGCTGAGGAATTGAACCCAGGGCCTCATGCATGCAAGCACTCTACCACTGAGCCACCTTCCCAGCCCCCTTGAGTGAAGTATCTAAACAAGGGCAAAAGGCCGTGAGTTCAAGCCCGGATGTTACTACACACATACAAAAACTAAGTAGTAAATCAGGTAGGTGATGACTAATACTTCATTTCTGACTAGCACTGGTAATACAATGTCAATGTACCACGGGGTAAAATTTGAAAAAGAATTTACAAGGGGGTAGATTTGAGATTTTTATTACTAGCTTTCCTACTTGGTGACTTTGAATAACATTGGTTAAGCTTCTGTAAGGGAGAAGACATCTATGCCCTTCTGAAATGAATGGTCTGAAATGCTACCCACCCCATGGAGGTGATGTCAGGAGGTGAATTTGGGGAGGCGATTAGGTCACAAGAGTGATGTCCTCATGGGGGATGTGAGCTTTTATTGAACAGACAAGAGGGCTTGTTTTTCATTCTGCTTTCTTCCAGGTGAGGATCCAAAGAGAAGTGGGTCATTTGGAAACTAGAAGAGGATTTCCACTGGAACTCAACTATGCTGAATCCTTGACCTTGCATGTCCAGCCCCGACAACTGTGAACAATCAACTTGGATGGTCCACAGCAGTTCATTCCAGCTGTCAGAACTGCTAGAGACCCATCCATCCCCTCATCCATTAGACTGAGATAACAAAGCCTACCGAACAATTAGAGGGAGAAGTAGAAGAATACATACACATGTAAAGTGGACGATTTACGTTAGCTACTGGATGGAAGGGAATTTTTAAATGACAGACCCATTGACTTCCCAAAGGATTTGATGTTTCTTAGAAGAAAAACCACTATCAATTATTTTTCAGATAGCTATTGGCTAGCTGATTGATTAAGCAATGGAAAAAACATAGCATTATGTGGTTTAGTTCCATGAGTTTAATATTTTTTTCAAATAGTTCTAAAATGAGCTGGTAAGTTATTAAGTACCAGGTATAACTAAGCCTTTTAAATGCTGTTTATGTAAGGGACTTATATAAAGAGTCCCTTATATAAACAGCATTTAAAATTCTCCTAAGAGAACAAAATGAAAAATGAAAAAAATGAAAGTGGTGGAATTAAGATGCATTTTACTGAGCAGGGCTCTGGTGGCTCACACCTGTGATCCTAGCTTGTCAGGAGGCTGAGATCTGAGGATCAGCATTCAAAGCCAGCCTGGGCATGAAAGTCTGTGAGAACCATATACAATTAACCTCTAGAAAACCAGAAGTGGATCTGTGGCTCAAAGTAGCAGAGTGCTATCCTTGAGCAAAAGAGCTGAGGGACAGCACCTTGCTCCCATGACCAAAAATAATAATAAAAAAATTAAAAATGCATTGTACTCACAAACTGATATGTAGAATTTGAATCTCTTTATGCAACTAACAAAATAATAAAAATGACATAATAATATTTTAAAATGACAAAAACAAGAAAAAAGTAGGTAAAATATCCCCAAGGAATAAGGTAAGAAGTTCTATTTTATAAATAGTTTGTATGTATGTGCCCATCCTGGGGCTTGAACTCAGGGCCTGGGCACTGTCATTGGGGTCTTTGGTTCTGTGTTCTATGAGCCACAGCTCTACTTCCAGCTTTTTGCTGCTTTATTGGAGATAAGATTCACACGGACTTTCCTGCCTCAGTTGGTTTCAAGGCACCGTGTTCATATCTCAGCTTCCTGAGTAACCAGGCTAGGATTATAGGCATGAGGAACTGGCACCCAGCATAAATAATTTGTTTAATATAAAGGACACAGGGCATGATGAAAATGTCACAGAATTTAGTTAGTAAGCATCTGACATAATGTCAACCTTCTTTATTCATGAGGTAAAAATGGAAATATTTTACACCACGTTAACATGGAGATGTTTAGAATACACATTGCAATAGCAAGTAGTGATGAATAGGTAATAAACATTAAAAAAAAGAATACTAATACAGTACATAGTCAGACGGGGTTGTAGAATTGACACCAGTAATCTTGGACACTTGGGTAATGAGTATATGTTAAACCTAACTAGATTCTTTTTACCCAATGTTTACTTTTAGAATTTGTCAAAACTCAATAATTAGAAGGGAAATATAGGCTAATGAGCAAAGATGGTATGAGAATATAGTTTTACTAGTCAAAACAAAAGCATTCCAATCTTCACTAGTACACATGACCTGAAGGATTATGTTACTGTTTTGAGAGCTAGGCAGCCATTTCAATTATTGTTAAGTGATATTTGATAACTTGAGGATTGTCCATAGAATTGAGTAAAATAAGATACAAAATAGTATGAGAATAACAATGGCTTTATGCAAAAGAAATCAACATGTATAAAGCAAGAGTGACAGGAAGCCCATCAAAATTTGAGTTGTTGTTTTTTGAGTGGCAGATTATTAGAAATACTGGTTTCTTCTCCCCGATTTTATATATTCTCAAATTTTCTAAAAGTGGCATGTATTCTATTACAATAAAAAGATCAATTTATTGAAATCCTTTCTTATCCAAGAATTTGGAAATTTAAAAAACGAAAATAATTAAAAAGACCCCTTAGCTATTGTAACAACTGTATTTGAAAGACAAAAAAAAAACGTTTCATCAAGTAAGTTCTTACCTAAAAATATTTTGCTTTTGTGTATGAGGAAAACATAGCTTTGATTTCAAAGCTTAAGGGATTTTTGGTTAGTTTCATTTTATTGTGGCAGTACCAGGAATCAGTGCCTTTTGCTTATCAGGCAAGCAATCTGGCATCCATTTGTTCTGGAGCTAGGGTCTCACTACCTTTTACTCAGGCTGACCTCAAACTGTGATCTTCTGTCTCTGAATTTTCAGGAGCTATGATTAGATTCATGAGCTACCATGTCCAGAAGTATGTAATTTTTTGTTGTTATTTGTTTCTTTAAGATAAAAACCAAAGTCTCATGAGCCATGTCGTATTAGAAGGCAAGGGCACTATGAGCTAGAAAACTTCGATGTCAAGTAGATTCTTACCTCCAAATTTTTATTTGTGTGTATGAGGCAAATATAGTTTGAATTTAGAAGTTTCAGGGTTCATTTTGTTTTGTTTCATTTTATTTCGGCAGTACTAGGAATCAAACGCAGGGCTTCTTATTTGGCAGACGCGCACTTTGCTGCTTGTGCCATGCTCTTTCATTTTTCCTTTTGTCTGTTGTGAGAACTTGAACTCAGGAGGCTAAGATCTGAGGATTGCAGTCTGAAACCAGCCCAAGCAGAAAAGTCCCCGCGAGACTCTTATTTCCAACGAAAACTAGTAAGCACAAAAAGCAAGGAAGCCCTGTGACCAGCAAGGAGTAATAAGGTAATTTTCTTTGCATTCTGAAGTAGAGAAAACCTTCTCTTTTCTAGTTGGCACAAGGTAGAGTGAATGCAAAACTCATCCCCCAGCCTAACGACAGAGGCAGACAAATGAGACGCAGAGAACATTTCAAATCATCAGAGGATGTGGTTTCTGAGAACTGGGTGACTCCCCCGCAATTTGCTATGCATTTTCACCTGCTTCCTTTCCAGCCTCTGGAAGTGGTTTGTTCCTTGGTGTCTCTGACATTTTGGAGGAGATTATCCTTTACCACAGGAAGCAGAACAGGCATGATTATATTTCTTATAATCTCTAGCACGGCAGGTGGACTTAGGTGTGTTATAATACCTGCAGCTTTGAAAATTGAAGGAGGGTGGTCTTTTAAGGGGAAATAAAAAGAACAAATTGTGGGTGCTAAATTAAGTACAAACTGAGTGTTTAGAATAGTAAAATAAATCACAACAGCAATACTCACAAGACAATATGTTGGAAATGAACTTTACAACTGGGGGGGGGCATGGAGGGAAGGGAAAGTGAGGGAAAGGGTAACATTGTTCAACAAGAAATGTACTCACTTCCTTATATATATACCTATAACCCCTCTGTACATCACCTTGACGAGAAAATGAAATCTTTTAACAAAATAGATTTTAAACATTATATGTGTGTGTGTGTGTGTCTGTCTGTGTGTATGTCTGTGTCTGTCTGTGTTATTTTGACAAGAGAGTTTTCCAGTAAGAACTGAACCTTTGAAAGTTTGCCAATCTCCTGACAAGTCATTCTCTTCTACCCTCACAACTCCCTCACAGGGCCCTGGTGATGACCAGTTTATCTGGCTATGACCCTATTCCTCTGATGCTAGATGAGCCAGCCCAGGAACTGAACCAGCTGGGCACACTGAGATCATTTCTTCCCAGGATAGCAATGACCTCATCATGCAAGGAGTGAGGGGGAGCACATAGACAAAGTTCACGGTACCTCACTCGCTTTTCCCCTGATTTGGTTCCCACTGTTGCACCACTTGACATTGAAGGAGAGTGTGAAGAATACAGAGCCTAAATAGAAAGGGAGAGAATCTTTTGTTGTGAGATGTTCCCTACAGATGACCATCTGGGCACATGGCTGGACCTCCTCTCAGGGCCTTGGAAGGAAGTGAGGGATCTAAGCCCTTCCTGAGACACAGAATAGTGAGTCATATAATCTTTTAGCATCTGCCTCTCAAATGTGACGCTAAAGAAAGGAAGGAAGGACTTCCAGAACAGAGCCCCAGCAAGCAGAGCCAGGGCCTCTTACTGCTGGCTTCCTGGCAAGCTGGTGTATGTATGCTGTCCCAGAGGATGGATAAGCCTAATAAGGCTGATCTTCTGTGCAGTACAAGGGAGCAGCATTTTTCTGAGTTTCTTTATGTTTTGATTTTGTATTTGTTCTTGGTAGACAGAGAATTCAGTCATGTCGTCTTTGTCCAAAAAGTTCTATCTGTTGGTAGATGGTCACCTTGTATGTTTGTTTTGGTTAGTGCTGGGAATGGTGCAAGAAACATCTTCCTGCTTTGATTTCTTTAACTAACTGAAGGAATGGTAGAATGGCAAGAGGTCATGTGTCAACTCTACTCCTGCAGGTCTTTTGATCATAGCTTCTCAGATGATTGAAAATAGTAATGTAGTCAACAGTCAGGCCCATGGCAGGGCCACAAGCAGATGGCATGTCTATGTGCTCTGGTCATGTGCAAGAAGCTCCAGTAAGGCTCATTTCCACACTTGTATTTGATCTTACAATTTCAGCAAATAAATGAAGAGTACCTTCCACCCAGAGACAAAGTCAGGATGGACAGTAGGGGAAACGGAGAGGAACAGTCATGCTCAGCAATGCTTTTCCATTGAAATAAAATGCAAGGGAAATAGTGTCTTCTACCAAAGCCAGCATGAGACCATCACCAAATGTCACCAGATGAAACAGAAGGAACTGGGCCCACATACGCTTAGCTGGTATATAAATAAATTCTCCTTTGCAGGAGCTCTTGTACAGAAGGGTCCACTCTCCTGCCTACATTTCTAAAATGCCTTGAGGTAACCTCACACAGATGTCTTATAACCCTGGAGAACCAGATTGTTATTCTCTCCTGCTATCCTTGAACTTACATGGCCCAAGCACAGCCCAAAGGGAAGGCCAGAGACAGCCCAAATCCATGTCTCTGCTAGTGTGCCAGTAGAGGCCTGGCACCAGAAAGGGAAATACCCCATAATAAATCAATAAATAAGCCCATTGATTTATATGTGTGTCTCTTGTGAATTTAGCTCATATGAGAGAGAGTGAGTGCATCTGGATACATTCTTAAAGTCAGACTATGGCTGGGTAGGGTGGAAGATCGAACAATAAGCCACATATATTGTAAAAGGGTAGAGTGGAAGATCGAACAATAAGCCACATCTATTGTAAAAATAATGGCTTTTTGCAACCCCAGCCAGCAACCAGCCCTGCCCTAGACACATTCTCCCCCAAAAGGAGTTGCTGACGACAGTCTCCAAATACGCATTGTCTCTTCTTCACCATCCACTCTAAATTTCAAGCTTCTCCAAATATTTGTCCAACAGTCCCTAGAAGAAGCCACCTGAAGTTAAAAACTAGATTTCCCAAAATGAGACTGTCATTTCAAATTTCCTGATGAATCTAGGCATTTAAAACTCCCCACCAGTTCACTGGTGTAGCTTTCATAACCTCACCAGCACACATGTATTTCTCTAATTGGCTCACTATTTACCCAAGAATTTATTCCAGATGGAGTTGTGGAGTGAGTTTCTACATGTCCATTTTATTGTCAACTCTTCTTCTATGCTAAAGACTGACCCAGGATCCAATTATGAGATAACTGGCAGGAACATGAGCTGAAGATCCCGCAGAGTCGATGCTGACCTATTTACAAGATTCTTTGCAAAATGTCACACAATAATGTTATTATCATATGTACACAGTCTACTTTATCACTCAACTCAACACATGCCTGTCATTTCTCTCCTAACTGCCTCCCATACAGCTTTTTCAATTAAAACAAAAGTAAACTTTATAATTCTGGATAAATTAATTAAAATAATCTTCGTAGATAATTTAGCAAAAAAGAATTTAAAATTAAATTCCAATTTTAAATCTCTCATGCACACACTCTATTTCTTCTCATAATATTATTCCATGTGGATTAGCATTTTCAGAGCTAATATACAGTTTTAGAAGCCAATATATACTTTGATTCCTCATTCACTCATTCCCTCCAGGAAGCCACAGCTAATTGATATCTCTGGGTTTGTAAGACACACGGTGATGTAATGCACATTATAATATTCACAGTATACCTGTAATTCCTGGTATGTGTGGGAACGCAAACTATAGATGGACTGGCTGATGCTTCAGATGAATTCTAAAGTTAGACTCAACTTGGAGGACAAGGAGATCAGTAGCCAGAGCAATGCCTGACAGTGTGCAAAGGGACAGCCCGCTAAAGGGATTACAGCTGTGAAGGGACAGAGTGGTCAGAGAGGGCATGTGCAATAGAAGGTCCAGCAGGAAGGGCAAAGCCCTCAGCATCATGGGCAAATATATGTCAGAGAGATGGGTGCTCAGGTAGAACTTTGAGCAGAGAGGGGTTGTGGTCCTTTTAGCATTCTAGAAAGATTTTTCTGCTAGTCGGAAAAACAGATGGCTACACAGGAAAGAGCGAGGGACAGAATGGGTATGCCCATGTCAGCAGTGATAACAAGTCCTTAGCAAGCCTGTGGTGTCAGTGCAGTGGTAGGACAGAAACCAGATTGCCTTCCAGGAAGACGGAGGGAGAAAATTCAAGTAGAGGCCGGAGATATAGCCTGGGTTCTGAAGACATTTGGAGATGGGACAGGGAGAGAGAGGGAGAGACATCAGTGACTGTAAGGGAAATTGAAGCTATTTGTGTTTTTTGCTTTTTCTTTTTAAATTAGAGTTGTTTATGAGTGAAAGCAAAGAGAATGCATATTCTCTTTCATCTTTCTTTCTAACAAGCATCGAAACTCCCATCACATCCATTTCATAAAGTTGCATTTTAGAGGGTATGCATGCTGGTAAAAATACTCCCTGCATTTTTAGAGAAAAAAAATATAATCATCTAAAATGGTTCATCTTGTATTAAAAAGGAGAAAGTAGAAAAGGGAAAGCTGAACAGATATAAGCAAAAGGTATTCTAGACCTCTATGTATATGAAATGTAAGGAGAGTCACAGCTTTATCCCCCTAGCTGGATAGTAGTGAAGAGTAAAATGGGTCTGTTTCAAACTCCAGAAAATCAGTTTTCTGGGAGGAGTTCTCTTGTTTAATGAAGTATCAACTTATCATCTGTAGTTGCTACACTTGCCTTTTATGATATCCATCAATCCACCCATTATCTACCTGTCTTTCATCATTTATCTGTCATATCCTTTCTTATTTATCAATCAGAGAGAAATTTGCAAGTCGCCTGTCAGCTTTCCCTGGGGTTTGGAGCAAAGCAGAGATCTCGAAGGCCTCATGCTTTCAGACAAAGGTGAAGAACTGAGTGCAACCTCACTTTCTTTGTTCTTCACTTTTCATGCACCTATACTACAATCCAAGAACATGGTTACAAGGGAACCATCAGAAGTGAAACTTGGTTGGAACCTAGGGATAGAGTTGTGGACACAAAAGTCACAGGGAATGGGCCATTCCAGACCAAAGAGAGATCCTAAACATTCACCTTGTCACAATGAATCTGCCACAGAATGTCTCTTGAAGTCTATAAAAAGATTGGTAATTCAATAATGGTTACTTGGGTTTAAAAACCTTCACCACAATGTGCCGTTGTACGGGGAATGGCCATAGTTAAGTTAAAATACGTCGTTGCTTATCAAAATCATATATGAATGCTAAGCTTCTCAATAAAATCATGAGAACATTTATCTGATTTCTTCTTGCACAAATGCACACACAGGGAGGGAGGCCTGAGAGCTGAGTGCTACTGAGTGTGGGCTTTTAGCCAAGGGTGAGGTGGGTCCAAATTCTGCCACTTACTACTGTATAATATAAGCAAGTTAATTACTCCTTCCAAACCCCTCAATAACATGCCTGCCTCTTAGGGCGATTGTGAAAAACAGAAGAGCCAATTATGAGCAAAACGCTTAGCACAGACTGTTATGTAGTAAACATTCAATCATTTTAGTGGTGTTTTTATTATGAAAGGCGTGGCAGGATAGTGTTTTTGGAGTATTTACCTCTAATTCTAATCCAGCTACTTTACATCTCCTTCTCTCCTTCCTGTTTCTCTCTCCTCACCCCTTTCCTGAGGCAGTAAAGGCATCCCAGGATTCCTGCCTTCCAGGCATGGTTGTTAACAGCAGAAATGCCAAAATAAAGCACATCCCTTGATCCATGGCCTTAGAATTTCTAAGGTAGACTTTCTGCATAAAATATTTGTAAGCCTCCTAGTAGAATTAGGACTGTTCTTCGGCCTCTTCCTCTAGTTCCAGAGGAAATAGAAATTACCTTGACTGCAAGGTGTGGGTGGAAAAGCCACCCAGCACTGAAATCGTCTCTCCTCAAGCCACAGCATGCACATTAGAGATGATGACCCCAGAGCCATGGTATTATTCTAGAAAAGCATCTGAATTATTCTAGAAGAGCCTCTGTATTATTGTAGAAGATCCTCTGTATTATTCTGGCATAAAAGTACGCATAAAGACAGGTCTACAGAATTGCCTTGGGTGTCTGCAGGACATGATGGTTCAAAGACTTAGCATCACACTGGCACAATGACTGCTAGGTCAGAGGCTACCAAGGCACAGAACTTTCCTCCTACCTTCCCTTACTGACTTCCTTACACAAGCAGTAATTTCTCTCTTAAAAAGAAACCTTAGAAGAGTTGGAGTGGGGGAGGGGAAGCTTACCTGACCTACTTTATTCTATGGCTAAGAAAAAGTTCCATCCCCTCAGGGCATGAATGAAATCTTGAGACAAATGTCCAGTTTGGTTTAAAATCAATACGACACGATTATAATTTTGCAGCCTTTGTCATGGTTGTGGCCTGTAAGATTCTACTTGTAGAAGGAATTTGGAATGTATTCCTTCATTGACACTAATGAAGCAATTAGGCAGGTGTGTGTGGTCCTGGCAGGTTGGTGGCTAGGATATCTGATGGCTGCAACTGGAGGTGGAATGATGGCAGAATAAGCAGATATAAATTTTTTCTGTGACTTCCCAAAACAACAAGAACAACAAAAGAAGTTGTCTTTGTCCTGTTTCCACTCTTTTAAATAACACCTCATTCAACGGTCTTAAAGGACATGGCTACATTTTAACCCTCTAGTTTATCTCTTCCTTCCTTTTTCCTTTCTCAGAATAAAAGAATCCTATACTTAGACTCAGCTTTCATGTGCCCTATAGGCAGACCTCTAAGGGCCCTAGCAGAGGCCTGCTGGTATTCATGCTCCTGTACTTCTGAGTCACGTGGTACCCACCCCACATTTATCATGGCACATCACCACGCTGATCACCTGCATTTACCAGGGACTTACTTTGAACCAGGCACTGTCAGGATGACTACACATGCACATCCATCAACAAATTGCCTCATCCTTTTGTGGTGCTAAGGAGAGCTCCATTTCACAAGGAAAGAAATAAGCAGAGTGGCAGGATTGCTCTGCTGAGGTCCTGAGGTTAGTTAGACCATTAGACTGCAAACTTGGGGATTGGGTGAAGAGCCCTGCTGTTCACCACCAGGAAACTACCTTTTGCGTGGGCTTGGGGCTTTATGGAAACAGAGCTTCCGAGTCCTGTCTCTTCCAACAACATGAGCACCTCCATGGATCTAAATGGCCATTCAGCAAATAGAACCTGAGGCCTCATCTATGGAAGCCGCTGTTCTCCATGGGAACTCATGGCCCATGTATCCGGCCTTCATTGCCATGGGCATTTAGGCCACTCTATACATAGGGAGCCCCAGTGCTTCTTCTGCAGAATGCAGCTGGGAAAAGCTCATGAAATAAAAGGTCCTGTTGCTGTGCTAGTTATTTCCTGAGGAGGATTTGCTCTTTGTCCTATAAAATCGCACCTTTTATAAAGAAAAATGAGTGGAATATTAAAACTGAGGAGGGTCCAGGCACAGGGCAGGATGAGAGTGTAAATCAGTTCTGGGTAGCAACCTGGAGCATCCACATGTGCAGGCAGCTTCCCAGACCTTCCTGACCAAATAAGACCAGAGAGGGAGGATAGTGGCTGCTGTTTGTCCTTCAGAGCTGGCTAACAAAGATGGGAAGAAGGAAGGAAACAATTCTTGGGCATAGCTCACAAATACCTTTCAAGAGTAACAGAGGCAATTTACAAGGGAAGCGTGTAGGGCCAATATATGAGACTCATTCAAGCAACCCAGCTTTCCTGGCAATGTCTGATGACTACAGTCAATCCTGGCAGGCTGGTGCTTGTGTTCAACCTTCCCCACCCCAACTCCTTCCACCCTAGGCAGAAAGTAAGTTGTGAATTGCTTGAGAATATGCTGAACATGTCCTGCCTGGCGACAGGAGTCTCATAAATCATTCCTTCCCTGTACTTGATCTCTCTTTCAAGCGGAGTCACGTCAACTCACTGGAGACCTCGATGCCCTGGAATCAATCAGAAGGTGTGGTTCAGGCATGACTTGCTGCAAGAAGGAGCAAAAGACTGAGCGATGGAGAGCAGAGAAGATCAGCAGAAGACAACAGAAAGCAACACCGATAATAATAATAGGCTGACTATGACTGATTGCTCTTCTTCCTAGCATTCTCCAACATCTGTCTGATTTGTCTGAGTTTTAACTTTTTTTCTCCCGTTGAACATGCTCACGTGGGTATAACTTGTGTCCACTACAGCCTAAATGTCTAGAGGCATAACAGGCATTGAATAGGTGGCTACTAAATATTTGCTGGATTTATTAAATGAAATAAGATTCCTGTGCTACACAGTCCTTAGTAACTTGAAGTAAATCTTCATGATAACACTGATAGGCAGACATTACGAATACCAAATTATTGAATTGCCTCATTAGGAATTCCCCATTCCATTTTTCTGCCATCAAACCTATGCTTTTTTTGCCATTCAAATGCAGCGTTCCCATAAAATACAAAAGGCTGAAAAAGGTGGAATAAGGAGGAGAAGGAAAAGGAGAAGAATGAGGGGTAAAAAGAAGAGGAAGGAGAGAGAGAAAGAAAAGGAAGAAAAGGGAAGATGAGCAGGAGGAGAAGAAAAGGTGAAGAAGAAGAAAAGAAGGGAAAAAGAAAAAGTAGAAGGGGAGGAGGAAGAGGAAGAAAAAGACAAGAGCAAGGGGAAGATGGACAACTTGAAATGTGAAAGGGAACAAAGCAAGTAGTAAGCTACATAACTAGTAAATGTTATAAAAATACTGCTTTATTCAAATACCTCTGGCGGAACAACCAGGAAACATGGTACACACTGATAAACTTTCTTCAAACATACTTGGAGTTTCTTTTTTCACATTGTGCTCCTAAAAGAGAGCTCAGATGAACATAGCCACACTTCATGCATACACAGGCACTTCTTACAAAGTCCTGCAATATGGACATCAGACAAACCTCCAAGTGGACTTCCTGTTGCATATCTCATTAGATCCTGGAGCTATAGTAAACCCACATAGCAGATTAGAAACATACATGCATGCACACTCACAAAAATACACCCGAGGAGGAGCAGAGGTTAAATGACCGAATCAAACAGAAATCTTGGCTAGGTCAGGACAGAGTGCCAAAGGACATTTATTGCTATTCTAGGGGCTCTGTGTTCTGCTTTCACAGGCAAATGCTCTATTTCCTTTGTTCTAAAGTTAATCAGCCTCAGTCAAATCACATTTTCTTATTTAGGGAAAAGTTTGAAGCCATTATATCCACTCAGTTAAGAGAAGTCTATGTTAAGAGAGAGTTGAGGCTGGTGTTGTGTTTCTAGAGATAAAATTATTAGTCCAAGTGGTTTGCATCCAAATGCTTTTGGAAAGATAGCCATGATTGGTCAGAAGGCACAGAAAACTTTTGCTGGTCTATTAGGACAGCTCTCGGGCCCTGAGAACTCTCAGGCCCCAAGGTGTGATCTCTACAAAAGGAATAAGGAAACAAATGGTTATTTGTCTATTGAAGGCAAGAAGACATTTTTGCAGGAAAGGTTGTTCTGAATTGTGTGTACCAACAACTACAAATTGGGACTTTATTGAAGAAATAGTTTATATTCTACTTGCCATTGTGTCATCAGTGTGGCTTAACTGGTCATACAGCAGATGATAATTACTGTTGGCCAGTAAAATTACATGTTAATAAACAATACAAATTTACCCTTGTATGAGACGTAATTTAAAATTCTGGCTGAGAAACAGTGGCTCATACCTGTATTCTTAGCAACTCAACAGAATGAGATACAAGGATCTTGGTTCAAAACCAGCCAAGGCAGACAAACCTTAGAGACACTTATCTTTAGAAGTGGAGATATGGCCAAGTGGTAGAGTATCAGCCTTGAGCCAAAAAGCTAAGCAAGAGTGACACCCTGAGTTGAAGCTCCAGTTCTGGCAAAGAGAAAAGGATTGTGTTATAGCATTAATTACCTCAAGTGGAATGCAAGCAAAAACAAAGTAAGACTCAAATTTCTCTTAATAAAAAGGCCTGTGTTGGCAAAATGCTCTAAAAGTGAGTAGAGAATTGCAGCTATGGGAAAATGGCTCTGATCCCCTGGTAGGCATTATGTCAATTATTTTCTTCTCTCTAAAATGTAATTTTGATAGTATAAAAATGTGGCAGTGGAATTCAGGTGCTCCCTGGAGAAGCACCTGCATGATGAATTGCCATGGAGACAATTCTCTGTAGAAGAGAGCAGATCTGGTACCTGAACCAGGAAAGTAGAATATCTATGGGGCTCAAGATCAGATGTTGTATCTATTTCACAAGTAAGCTGGAGGATTGAGTGTCCCTCACTCAAAGTATGTACACAAAGTGGCAGGATACTACCTGACCAGAAGAGGAGAGTGCAAAAAAGTTCCCTCCTAGACTTGGCCTTCCTACTAAGAAGTTTGAAACCTAAAATTAGCCAGCACCATCACAGGAAAACCATATCTGAATGTAGTTAACTAAATGTGCCAAGGGTTTGGAAGGATCAGACCAAGAGAGTCCATATGCCAAGGGAAGAGCCTTTGGTGTAAAACAAAGGTGTGTTTTCCTTTGGTTGATTTGCTTTTTTTGATGCTGACCTTGATGTTGTTTGAATCCAGAGCACTGTTGTCTAGAACTTTCCATGATGATGAAGTGATCCACATCTATGATGTCCAAAGAGATGACTGGAAATATGTGTGGCTATAAAGAATTGAATTTCTAATTTTAAATCATTTAAATTTATTTATTTTTATATAATCTTTATTATCTTTAAGTGGTTGTATGATGGTTTCAATTCAACATGTCAGGTAATAATACATCTTGATCCACTCTACCAATTTGAGCCACAGTGCCACTTCAAGTTTTCTGGTGGTTAACAGGAGATAAGAGTTTCACTGACTTCCTTGCCTGGGCTGGCTTCAAACTGCTATCCTTAGATCCCAGCCTCCTGAATAGCTAGGATTATAGGCATGAGCCACTAGCACCTGATTCAAAAGCATGATACATGAAGACACATAGGCAGCTAAGGCATCAGAGATACAAAATAGGATTTCTAGAATATGGACCCAGTCTAAACAATTGCAAAGGAATGAAAAGTCATCAAGTCCTTGTAAGAATTGTCAAGAGCTAGGTTTATCAGGTTTATCAAGCAGGTATAGCAGTAGCAAGATGTGAAAGAGGAATTAGAGGAATAATCAAAGGAATGGATCACACTGTGCCACATACACCAAGAAGATATATTCTAACTTGCCAGAAATGTGAAAAGCTATTCATGCTTTATTCATCCTTATTTTGAAAAGGATCACTGTGAAGACAGTTATCACATCTGTGTTTGTGGCAAAAGTTGATAATGTATGATGGGGCAAGGGAAGAGAAGAATGAGGGATAATGAAAATCTGAGTGGAGGAATACTTATGGGCAGATATACTAGCTATTAATGGCTTTTTAAAAAGTGTGTACACAAAGTAATGAAGGGTTACATGAAGCCATGAGTACAGAGGCTAAATAAGTACATGATTCACAAAAAATTATTTTATAAAGATGACACAGAAGCAGAAGAGCATCTTACGGGAAGAGGAAAGGAATGTGGGAGAGCAGCAGAGGATAACATGTGTCTCAGTGTGTGTGTGTGTGTGTGTGTGTGTGTGCGTATGCGCGCGCGCATGTGTGTGTGTGTGCATGTGTGTGTGCGCGCGTGCACGTGTGTGTGTGCGCGCACGTGTGTGTGTGCACGTGTGTGTGCACGCGCGCACGTGTGTGTGTGTGTGCACGTGTGTGAATATGATCAAAGTATATTGTATGCATGTATGAAATCATCACAATAAAACTCATTGCTTCAGTTAAGGATACATGATAAAAATTCAAAATAATATTAAGAGCTAAGTTAACTGCTTTTGATGATGACTTAGAAGCAGGGATACATCAACAAATCCACTTCTGACAGAAGTGTCTGCGATTGTGATGTCATGAAAAGAGAAATGATGCCAGGATCTGGTGGCTCACCCCTGTACTCCTAGCTTTTCAGAAAGCTGAGTTCACTGGGCGCTGGTGGCTCATGCCTATAGTCCTAGCTACTCAGGAAGCTGAGAAATGAGGATCCTGGTTCAAAGCCAGCCCGGGCAAGAAAGTCCGTGAAACGCTTATCTCCAATAAACCACCAGAAAACCGGAAGTGACACTATAGCTCAAGTGGTAGAGCACTAACCTTGAGCTGAAGAGCAGAGGGACAGCACTCAGGCCCAGAGTTCAAGCCTCATGACCAAAAAAAAAAAAAAAAGCTGAATTCTAAATTGTTCATGGTTTAAAGCAAACCCTGACAGAAGAGTTTTTGAGACTCTATCTCCAATTAACCAGCAAAGAAGTTGAATTGGAGACCTTGCTCCAGTGGTAGAGCACCAGCTATGAACAAGAATATGAGGCCCTGAGTTCAGTTCCCAGTACTGGCACCAAAGAGAGGGGGGGGGAGAGAGAGAGAGAGAGAGACAGACAGACAGACAGAGACAGAGACAGAGACAGAGACAGAGACAGAGGAAGGAAAAGGGAAAAGGAGGAAGACAGAGAATGAGAGAAAGAGATATTTATACATAAAGTAGCTCAAAGGGAGAGATATGATGAATGTATTTTTTTTTTAATGCTTTTTTGTACGACTTAAGAGGCCACACTATTTTTTATATATTTATTTTTTGGGTCGGGTCGTGGGGCCTGAACTCTGGGCCTGGGCGCTGTCCTTCAGCTCTTCAGCTCAAGGCTAGCGCTCTACCACTTGAGCCACAGCACCACTTCCGGCTTTTTTCTTATGTGGTGCTGAGGAATCGAACCCAGGGCCTCGAGCATGCAAGGCATGCGCTCTTCCACTGAGCCACCTTCCCAGCCCCTGATGAATGTATTTTGAATGCAGTGTTTGAAGCACCTGTAGATACAACTTCATACACAAATCCCAGGAGAAAAGTCTGTCCTGGGAGGTGGGTATGGAAGTCAACAACACAGAATTCAATGGTGTTTAATACAGAGCTAATGGTGATGAATTCTTAGGGAGAGTGGGTGGGAGTAGTTACAGCTGAAGGTACCGCCTTGTGGAACCCCTGTTTGTAAGGGGTAGCTGCAATGGGACATGGGCCCCTGAAGGAGATATGAAAGAAATCTCTTCAATGGAAAGGAATTCCATTTAAGAGTTGTCAGGATGTCATACTTAGGGAAAATCCAAGTAAGCCTCCAGCGACACGAGCTTTCTGGTAGTCCTCACTGGTTTGGTGAAGAAGACACCCTTGATTGATGGAAGACACCCAATGAGGGTAAATACTGTTTTCTAACAAATATTATTGCCCCAGTTGTAAGGGGAAAGCTCTGTTTTGCTATGTTCCCCTATTCTCCAGGAAAATCAAAAGAAAAGATGCCTTTTGGGGTGATGTCATTCTTTCTGAAGGAGGCATAGAATTCCATTGTATGTATGTGTGTGTGCATTCCATTGTATGTATGTGTGTGTGCATATATATATATATATATATATATATATATATATCTTGATTTTTTGATCGATTTTCTTGATCCATTCATCTACTGAGGGGCATCTGAGTTGGCTCCATATCTTAACTATCATAAATAATGTTGCGATAAACATAGTTGTGCTGGTAGCTTTAGTATATCCTTGTTTGTGATCATTTGGGTAAATGCCCAAAAGTGGGATTGCTGGGTCATAGGGGAGCTCTATGTGGAGTATTTTGAAGAAGCTCCATACTGCTTTCCAAAGTGGTTGAACAAGTTTACACTCCCACCAACAATGCAGTAGGGTTCCCTTTTGGCCACATACCCTCCAGCATAATGAACCCCCAAACAGGGACGCAAGTGTTTTTTTCTTTCTTGTTATGGTTTTTAATATACTTATAATTTACTATGTGATTTTTTTTGTTTCTTTTGTATGTTCTTCCCCCATGGTATAACCCCTGTTTTCACTGTATTTGATTCCAGTGCCCTGCATCTTGTATATATATTTTTCTAATTTGGGGAGGGAAAGGGAAAAACAAAAGGCTTAAATAGGGCTACTGTTTGACCCATTGTAACAATGAGATGTTCAAGACACTATGTTGAAAACGAACTTTACAACTTGTTGGGGGGAGGGAGGAGTTGGAAAGGTGGGGAGGGAAAGGATGGTAGAGGAAAAACAAAGGGGAAGGTAACAATGCTCAGTAGAAGAAGTTCTCATTACCTTATTCATGTAACTGTAATCCCTCTGTACATTATTTTTACAATAAAAAACATATTTAAAAAAAGAAAAGATGCCTTCTGTGTCATAATTAACTGAGACTAAGAAGATTTTCTAACCAGTAACTTTTGTGTGGAATCATAAAGCCTGGAATATTCCCTGGTCTACAACAGCTGCTGCATCAGAAAAGCAGATCACCTGATATTCTAACTAACCTAGCACTCATCTATCTGATATGACACTCTAGCATTTGCATTTCTTAGGCAAGGTAGTCTTTACAGGTGGAACCTCCACCTTCTTTATTTTGCTAGCTCTCTACACAAATTTTGTTTCTGCCGAACAACTCATTCTTTAATCACCGATTTTTTTTCAAGAGGGAAACAATGACAGTAAGCTCACAGATATAAAAGCTGGAGCAACGGAAGAAGTAGACTAACGGTAGACATCTCACAAGGTAAAGGCAGAGATACATCAACTGGTTCCAGTGTTTAGAAGATAATGGTAACTTTTGAAGAAGTAGGATCTACATTGGGAATAGAAATGAAAGAACAAGAGGTCAAGGAGAATGTAGGAGCAGTAAAATTACTGAGGGTAGTGAGGCAGGAAGGAGACACACTCAATTTTGAAAGCACTGTGGACCATGAGATGATATAGTACAAACATAGTGGGTAGAAGCCATTCATTACATTTCATTGTCTTTCAGCTGTTCTTAAAAATATGTTTTGCTTTTCAATTAACAATCTGTAAAAGGAAAATAAAAATCAGCATGAAGGTAACATGGTTCTGAGATAAAGTATTTAGTACAGATGGAGTATTAAGAAAAATAGAGCTGAGCATAATAGTTCATGCCTACAACCCTAGCTATTTAGGAGCCGAATTTCTGAAGATCATGGTTTGATGTTAGTTCTGCTAGGAAAGTCTGTGAGACTCAATGCCAGTTAACAAGCAAAAGCCTGGAAATGGAGCTATGGCTCAAGTGGTAGAATAGTGTCCTTGGGCAAAAACATTAAGAGACAGCACCCATGCCCTGAGTTCAAGGTCCAGTATTCACTTACACACACAAAGAGAAAGAAAGAGAAAGAAGAGTCAGAGAGATAGAGACAGAGACAGAGATAGAGATAGCCGAAGAGGAGTAAAAAAAGAAAGATAAATGAGTATTTAGCTATTTTCTTATACACAGGTGCTACCTAACACAGGTAAATGGGAGGGTAGACAGTAAGCTGATAATTAATAAATAACAGGGAATTAATGAGGACACAAAGATGATATAGAAGAGTTGATCTTTTTTTAAAAATTTATTTTATTTAGTTGTAAAGTGTTGTACAGAGGAGTTACATAAGTTACAGTTACATAAGTAAGGTAATTTCCTGTCCAGTGCTGAAACAAGGACAAAGGGTAACCCAATGCAACAGTGACACTCACAAGACACTGTGTTGAAAATGAACTTTACAACTTCAGGGTTGTGGGGAGGAGTGAGGAGGGAGGAACAGTAAGAGCAAAAGAAGAGTTGATCTTGCAAGATAAAATTTGCAAAACTTTCATAGACTGGAGAAAAGAAGGTGGAGATAGGGAAACATCTTGGTTTATTCATGTGGTAGAGAGCAATGAAATCACACCATTTGCTGAGATTGAGTAGTATGAAATAAGGTATTTGAGAAAAGAAGTGGAATGGTGATTCAAATTAAAAGATAAGAGAAAGAATTCTTTTCAGCCCTAAGGGCTCTAAGGCTGAGGCAAGAGGCACAAAATCCTGAGTATGTGTGATATTTTTTCAGTTCTAGTAAATGAAGTATGGGACTTCAGCCAGTAAGATTCTGAGAATCTTAATGTCTTAGTCCTCAGTGGAAGCCTGAAGTAGACAAAGGTTTATGTGGAAGACATTTTGCAATTATTCTCCTGATAGATTAAATCCAATAATATTTACTTGATACTTATGCTTTATTAATGGAATTATCTTGGAAAGAACCATGCCAGGTAGAGTTGAAAAAGACAGAGTCTGTACAAAATAAGGCTGAAATTTTGATGCTCAATCAACCAGACATACAAACCAGACTAAAAGGATAAACAAACAAAATAATGCTCAGGTGCCACAGCTAACTGCCTTGAATGGAAAAGTAATAATGATGACTCAAAAGTTAGTTGAGAAAGAAGAACTTTAGAGAATGATTCCTAGGTCTTAGGTCTGAAAAGGAAATATTTCCTGGGTTTCTAAATTACTGTGTATATCCAATTTTGCTCTTTTGTTGAATGGAACAGTTGGTAGTGATTATGCTACCTTGTCCTGCTGTTGCACGTTGAGTGTGTGTACAAGTCTGTGAATGTGCGTATGTATGCCTTTTGCACATGTGCATTTATGTGTGTGTGTGTGCGTGTGTGTGTGCGCACATGCAGAAAGAGAAGAGTGTATAACAATTGTCTCTTTACTTACAGGTTTTCAGAGAGAGAGAACTAAATTCAAGAGGCAATATGTAAAGAAACATACCAGAGGAGCATCTTCATCCTCATTATATGAACTGAATGCTGCAGCTGAGATTCTGAATTTCAAGTGCTTAACGTAATGGGGTGAAACTTTGATTGCTTTGGGAAGAGGAAAGATAATTTTGCATTTTTGTGGTGTATGGACCAGTAAGGGGAAATGAAACTGTAACATTTCTAATACAAACCAACCAACCTTGCCTTCTGATCCCATGCAGAGCCCTCTGTGAAAGGAGTGACATTGTATAACTCTTGACACTATTTCATAAAATAGGATCAAGTTTCTACCATGCTGTCTCTGTTGGATCAATGTATTAGGATACATTGATCCAGTGTTGAACTGTATAGAGATCCAAATGGTAAAGAATAGTCAACAGAGTTTGTCAATGCAGGAGTGACTAGACCCTGCAGTCTTAGTGGAATCATTATGACTGCTGTCCAGGCAGTACACTGACTTTTACTTCTTAAGAGCCTCTGAGCCACAGCCACATGGCTAAGGCACTCTTTAGTCCTGACCCACAAAACTGACCATTGCTATTACAAGATGCCAATCTTCAGAGTAAGATATATGGCAACATGTGATTATTACCATTTCCAGATGATGAAATTGGAAGTTTGTGGCTATGGAATATGAAGGGAGGAAATCAGTTGGATTTCTCCCTTGGAATAGAAGAGAACACATCAAAACTAAGGTGTTGAGTTATCTCTAGCGAATCACTGATATCTCCTTTGTCATATTAAGACCTGGAACAGACATGTACACTTGTGTGATTCCCAAATTCCTCCATGAATGTAGATTGGTGAGTTACAACTTGAGTCATTTTGAAAAAAAAGAAGATAGAAGCTTAGTCGAATAAGTTAAGCAATCAATGAACTTTACTTCTTTTTCATTTTTATAAGAGTAACTGATTAATATCTGGAATCAATTTTAAGTACCATTGTACTCAGAGTACTTAATTTCTGAACCTTGTTTTACAAATATAATAGCAACCATAAAGATAATGAAGAAATGTTATATAATCCCATCATTTTAGCAGATAGTCTATAGTCCTTTACATCTTTATATATGTTAATATTTGTGGATATGTGAAAGAGAATAATCATACACCAGAATATAAGCAAATTTTATAATTTCCCTTTTTACTGATTACTCCCCTACAATCATTTACAGCACTATGTAAATGATTGTTCTTCATACCTTTTTATTTAAAGTAACTCCTTGAACAAATATAGAATAATTTGCTTAGCCATTTCCATATTGCTGGCTTTTACTTTTTAGTCAATTAAAATTCATGAAAAAAAAAAAAAAACCTTCTGTAGTGAAATTACTGGGTTAAAAAAAGCCATTGGCCATTTTTAACAACATTTACAATCTATTGCATAAAGAGGATCATAGTTTGAGGCTGTCCTAGGCAAAAAGCAAATAAGTAAAACATGATTTCCTATCCAAATAACTAAAGCAAAAAAGGGATGGGTATATGGCTCAAGTGGCTGAGCATATGCCTAGTAAGCATGGAGTTTAAACACTAGTGCTGCCAGGTCCCAGTGGCTCACAACTGAAATCTTAGCTACTAAGGAGGCTGAGAGCTGAGAGTCAAGGTTCAAAAGCAGCCTTGGTAGGACTCATTGGACTCATCTCAATTAACCAGCAAAAAGCCAGAAGTGGAGCTATGGCTCAAGTAGTAGAGTATTAGCCTTGACATAAAAAGGAAAATCGCAAAAACTATAACAACCACAAAAAAACCCACTAGTGCCATGAAATAAACAAACAATAAAAACCACTACTGTCATCAAACAAATAAACAAAAGCAAGGGATGTAGCTCAATGGTAGAACACTTGCCAAGCAAGCCTCTGCACACACACAATAAATATACATATTCAATTACTCTATATTTGTTGACAGATTTGGTATTAAATAAAATCACTTAGATATGAATAAAAAAGGCAGCCCCAGGTGTTACAATTTTCTGCCCCGAGTCATTCTTCACTGTTTTTGCAGACTATTTCTGTGCCAAGTGCACCAGTAGGGAAGAAAGGCCAAGAGGCACTGTGAGTATAATTTATTATATTTGGGTAGCACCTATCACCTTGTGACTGTATCTAGGTCAGTGATTCCCAGGGTTTGTTTCATAATATTGCAGCATATATCCATGGGGCCATAACTGCTTAAAATAGTCTAAAAATAAACCTAATTTCATTTGACTTAATTTAACCAAAAATAAATACGATCCATGTAATGGTGGCATTACCAATATAGGAGCCCAATTCTGAACTTCTACATTTCCAGGGACCTTGATCATCAGATACTTGTGTTTATTCCAAATAGTCTTTGACTTATTGGTTCATTTATTTCCGATAAACATTGTTGTTTATTTTGTGTGGAATGTGACACAAATTCCTAGGGATACAGTGATATGTGGCCGTCATTTCTTGTTTAATAGTTGCTCACTTAAAAGGAAGTATGGCATTCTGGTCAGGGCAGTACACATCTGTAATTGCACTCAAGAGGCTGAGGTATGAGAATTAAGAATTAAAGCCAAGAAGTTGAACAAGATTAGAATATAGGATTACAGGATCAGCATGTATGGAGATATAACAATGAAATTTCCTTTTGTAAAACTGATGTTAGCCAATAAATAAAAAAATCCAAGGTCAGCTTGGGTTATAAAGGAAGATACTGTGTCATAAAAAAGGAAAAAATAACTGGTTTGAGGTGGTAGCACACAGGCCTAACATACACAAAGGTCCTGGGTTTGAATCCAAGCACAGGAAAAAGTCAGTGTATGACAGAAACATTAAAACACAAATCCTGGTGAAGACTCAAGCCTAAAATGCTTTGGTACTTAGGAGGCTGAGGAATAGGAGTAGTGATTTGGAGTCATGCAGGGCAGACAAATTTGTGAGACTCTTACCACTAAATAAGCAACAAGCTGGAAATATATATGTGGCTCAAGTGATAGAGCATCAGCCTTGAGGCATGATGCCAAGTGAGGGTTCAAGGCCCTCAATTCAAGTCCTAGTACCAGCACAAATATGTTAAAAAAATAGTAATGATTAAAACAAACACAAAGCCCAAGTATTCCTTGTTGGGTACCCACCACGGTAAACAAGTACATTATCCTATGCATCTTTCCTTTCCGTTGCATCTAGTTCCTTCATAATTAGCACCAATAATTATTATTTGTCCCATAATTAGGCTAAGGGAGCATCTACTGCCAGAAATCCAATACACTCTGAGCCTTATGCTGTTTTGTGCATTCACTTCACTTCAAAGACTCGGAAACTGAGGTGACCATATTCACCTCAGAACAAAGTTAAACATCCTCATCAGAAAACCAATTTCTTCACCCAATACTAGCTTTCTTCTAAGCATACCTAGGTTAAGAACTAGAAGCTTTAGAATATCAGAAGGAGCATGATCCTTGGAGTCATAAAGATATAAGCTCAAATCCCAGCTCCATCTCTTGTGTACCCAAAGAGCTACTAGATATTTTCTCCCATAAAAGAATGGTAGCTCTAAGCTCTTAGGATTTTTACATGAATTAAATGAGAAATATACAAGGCATCTAAAAACAGTGCCCCAAACAAACAAGTTATCCAATGGACATTGCTTCTCCATTTATAAAATAAAATAAATCATTAAAGCATTATAACTTTTTAACTCTCATCACTTAAAGGTATCAAAACAGTGACATTGATCTAAATATACTTGAAGATGATCATTCATTTAAAAATCATGTTAGTATAATAATTATAAAATGACTTATTTTATGAAAGACAATGGTGTGATTTTCTAGGTTGTGAATGTCTGTTCAGTGATAATACAGTGCCACCTGCAAAGAACATACAACCAATAGTTACTGCAGACATGTCAGAGTTCTTACTAGTTGTTACAGAATGCATGTGGTACCCTCTCCCAGTTCATATGCTCAAACACAAGTCCCCAATTAAATCTGATTACAAGATGAATTTTGTGGAAGTAATTGGTTCCCACAGGGTTTATGGAGATGGTAGTCCCCTTGGTGGGATTAGAAGAAGAGACTAGACAAAAGGTTACAGAAATCAAAAACCATGGCAAAGGTAGGGAGAAAAGAAGCGAAATAACATTCTGTACCTTTTGTCTTGTATGTAAGTTTATTTGTTTGGGGGAGGGTAAGGAGGAGCACAGAAATGGTGGGAAAAGGGGTGAACAAATTCAGCAGTGTGATACTCACTAGTCACTATGTTGAAAATGAACTGTGCAACTTGGGGTAAAGGAGGGAAAAACTGGGAGAAAATGAGGAAAGAGGTGACAGTGTTTAAAAAGAAATGTACCAATTACCTGAGTTTTGTAACCTTATCCCCTCTGTACATCCCCTTTACAATAACAATTTTTTAAAAGACAATAAGAAAAAAGAAACAAAAGGTGAGATTAGAGTACATTCCTTCCATCATGTAAGTACACTGGCATCTCATAGCCAGAAGGCTGCTATCTATAATTGAGAAACCAGGTCTCTACCACACTACTGATTTTCTGGAACTCAAGAACTACCTGGGTGCTAGTGGCTCACACCTGTAATCCTAGTGACTCAGGAGGCTAAGACCTAAGGATTAATGTTGGAAGCCAGCCCGGGCAGAGAAATCCTTGAGATTCTTACTTCCAAGTAACCATTCAAAAGCTGGAAGTGGAGCTGTGGCTCCAGTAGTAGAGTGCCAGCTTTAGGTGAAAATCCAAGGTGAAAGTATGAGGTCTTGAGTTCAAGACCCAGGACTGGCATACACACACAAAAATACAACTCCCAAACTAACAATCTGTGGTACTTTTGTTTATAGCAACCAAGAAAGACAGCAATGTGGAAGTTGCCATGATTCACAGTGATATATTCTATACAAGTATATATTCTACATAAATATATATACAGACATGTATGTAATATATACATACATATAAACATCAATTCCCTAGATATGTTGTTACAAACTTATGCAAAAATATTCTCTAATAAACACTTTTTTCCATCATTAATCTAAATCAGGTGAGGCTAGAATTCTAGTTAAATCATAATATGTACAATAAACATTCTTCCTACATTTGTCTCTGCCTTCTCCTCCTCCCTATGTACTACCAAGACAAATGGGATTATCAATACAGTTGATAAATGTCTTGTGTATTAAAATGTCATTCTCTGGAATGGACCTTCTTTCTGCCACTTTATGTTTAGAAATTGTTAAGTTGAGCCAAAGCCCTATACTTAGACTCCTTTCTCTCTGCTTGATAATACTACTTATTATTTCCTGTTACAGGACCATATGGTGAATGGCACAGACTTAAGATTTAGGTTCAAAAGGAGGTAGGAAGCCCCATTAGAGATATGCACACCTCACTTCCACTCCACTAGATTTGTACATTTGGATGTGCTAGGAACTGTAACATTCAGTAATAATGCAATACTCTTCACCACCACCCCCAATCAATACACTATTAATCTTGCCAACTCCCTCAGAAACTTTCCAAAAAAAGAATAGATTATGAAAAGGGTACCACATAAAACCAATAACAGATCGTTACACTGAAAACATTTTTTAGAAAATACACAGAAGTAATCAGCAAGACTATGGAATTTTCCTTCTTAAGAATAGATTTCTTTCAAAAGAAATGATCCTGCTGAACACGTTTGGCTCACATCTATCATCCTAGCTGTTTAGGAGGCTGAGATCTGAATATCTTGTTTCAAAGCCAGCCCCAACAAAAAGACTGGGCAACTCTTATCTCCAATGAATTACCAAAAATCCAGAAGTAAAGTTGAGGCTCAAATAATAGAGCTGTGACTCAAGTGATAGAGCTGTATCCTTTAACAACAACAAAAAAAAGGCTAAGGGACAATACCAAATCCTGAGTTTGAGCCCCAGGACCAGCATATGTGCATACATACACACAGAAAGAGAAAAGAAAAGAAAGAAATGATCCTTCATATCTTTTTGATCTGCTTGACAGAAAATAAATACTTCCCTCTCTGGTATCTAAAGGAAATCTCAAAACTCTGAGTTAGAATCCACAAGAAGATACGAGTTGAGCAAGCTTGCTAGCTGAACATTCCACTCCACCTGCTTCAGTTCATGGAACACCTTGTTGAGGTTTAAGTTGTAACTGCTTTCACCTGAGTCTTCTTCCATTTTCACATTAAAAGCATCCTTAAGTGTCCCACAATAGCACTGAGTATTCATATGGCAAAGAGGAAGGAACATCTCTACTTATTTCTATTTTAAAACACATTCATCTCATACTGAGGAGATGGTGGAATAAGAGACCCTCCTCCCAGGCAGAAAGCATCCACAACACAGCGTAACAGGTGCATAGTGAACCGCTTTGAGTTATGCATGCCTGCACTTGTCTTCTCATACTAAGCGATCCTTGGAGTTTGAAATCTGTCCTATTCTGACTAGCATAACCTCATTTGCCTTCTCTGTCTATAGTTTAGCACTCAGTATACCTTTTAAAATGTGTCATGGTTTAGGCAACGCAAGTAAAGCATAAACAAAAGGTCTGATGACAGAAAAGATATCTCTATGTGTAACTCCTCTATGAATTTTGGGAAAACCATTAAATCTGTTCGTGCCTGTTCAGAAAACTCCTGCACCATCTTTTATGCACTTTCTTGTCCATAAGACAGTCCATCAATCATACCTTCACTATGGATCTACCTTCATCATTTTTGTTTTGTTGATTTGTTCCTTTGTTTTTGTGCTGTCACTAGGGCTTGAACTCAGGCCCTTGTGCTCTTGTTTATCTTTATCTGCTCAAGGCTAGTACTCTGCCACTTGACCACACCCCCACTTCAGGATTTTTTATGGTTAATTGGGGATAAGAATCTCATGGATTTATCTGCCTGGGCTGGCTTTGAAGCATGATCCTGGTAACTTCCTGATTGACAGTTGTGAGCCAACTTCTTACCTTCTTTTACTTCTTACCTTCCTTTACTTTTCTGTCCATGTTTTTGTATCTATGTTTCTACCTTTCAGGGTAGCATTGTGATGTCTACCTCGAATTTCTTAACTTGGCTGTTCCTTACTATGTATACTCAGCCCTTTCATGAGAATGAGGTCTTGGCTAGACTTAAATGTTGTCTGATCCTCTAGGGATGGCTGATGGCCTGCTAGCCTGCCATGAGTGTTGGTGCAAAGAGCTCAGTGTAAGGCTCCAAGACTAACCATCAAGCCAATTCATTTTCACCTATTACTGAGAAAATAGTAAGCAGGAGGGCATGTGTGAGGTGCATATCACGTAGTGGCTGCTGTTCTTGGTCAAAAGTTAAGCTGCATGGAACACAGCAGAGGCAGGTAGCATGTAAGACTCCAGTTGGAAATCTACACAGGTTTACCAAGCAAGACAATAAATAAACATGGGCAAATGAATACAGTACAAACTGAGCAAATCAATGCTGAGAGGACACCGAAAATATAAAGTGGGACAATTCTCCCGAGAGCTGGAGTTATAAATACTCACTGGAGGCTACAGGGGAGAAACTAAGTTTGCTCAGAGATTCATGATCATGTTGTCTGAAGTGAATGGACTTGGCAAATATTCAGCCTAGGGGAGAGCAGACAGTTTGTTGAAGAAGCACACCCTACCATGAGAAATATTTGTGGGCACGCCTACAGGTGCAGTGCACACACATTTTTCTCCCATTGATAGTTTTCACACTCTGACCTTCACAGCAACCACATGCATCTCACACATACAGGAGCCTCCTTGCCATCTGACTTTATTTTAGAGCTGGCAGACTGACAGGAAGAGTGGACTGAAGGCACTGCCTACAGAAGCAAACTCCTTTATATCAAGGCCTCTGGACCTGAGGTTCAGCCTTCCAGATGCTTCATTCTGAGTCTCCAATAGGAGTTCACTTAGAAGGCCATGCTCCATAAAACCCATCAGTACAAGTCTTTGATGGAGATGAATTAGAGTTTACAAATGATTAAAATATTGCTAATGATGATATCAAGGTACTTGAGGCACTAAAAGGGGAACTTTGAAAATGAGACTTTCCCAGAACCTCTGAAGTCTTAAGCACTTGTCAGTTCATGATTTTTTAAAAAGCACATTAGTTCTATCCAGTATCCATATAACCTTTCTCCTCTCCCTTGCTTTGTTTCCCTGGCAACCATTTAAAAGTGCTGCAAAAGGCCTCACTGTCTGAAAGAAAGAACAGAAAAGAAAAGGACAATAGTCTTAAGCTCTCTCTTTCTTGAGGATGTTTCCTCCATCTTCCTGGACACTTCCCTGGCTCTTGGATGTTTCTGAGTCTCCAGTACCCTGTCACCTTGAATGTGTGACTGTGGGGTAATTACAGAGGTGGGTGACAGGCCCAGTGGAAATAGCTTCTTTGAGATTATGGTTAGACAGCCAGAGCCAGTAAGGAGGTCTTAAGACTGGGGTAGAACACACTGAGTGCAGAAATGCATGTAGAGAAGCTTTTAGCCAGGTTTCTCCTGCTTTCTACCTGGGATCTAAGAGGAGAAGGGGAGGAAGGGAGGAACACTGTCAGGACACTGTCAGACACTGCCACTCCAAGGGAATCAGCAGAGGGGTGGCAAATGAGCACACTCCAGCTCAGGGGAAGAGCAGCACAGACAAGATCACACATACATGATCCTCAATATGGTTACATATATGCTTAGCTCTTAGATTTGGTATTCAGGTATTAGGAAAGCCATGTGATATTTGTCTCTCTGAATCTGGCTTACTTAAGTATGACCATCTCCAGATCCATCTATTTCCTGTACCTAACATAATTTCATTCTTCTTTATGGTGGAATAATGTTCCATTGTGTATGTATATCACATTTTCTTGATCTCTACTCACAAGGTGTAGGACATCTAGGATATTTCCATGTCAAGGCTATTGCTGTAATGAACATGGATGGGTAAATTTTTCTATTGTACCTTGACTTTCATCGTTTCAGATATATGTAGTGTTGTTGGATCATATGGTAGCTCCATTTTCAGTTTTTTGAGGAACCTCCATACTGATTTCTAGAGCCACTGGCACTAATTTGCATTGCTAATAATATGATACACAGGCTCATCATTCTCAAGTCATTGGCTAAAGAAACTCTTTGTGAAAAACCAAGGGCATTATGGAGTGCCACCACCCGTGTTAAAAGATTTACATGGTGATCTCATAATCTCCCAACACCTATGACTAGATCCTTTCTCATTAGCACTGTGATCTTCCTCCCCCAGCCTCCGCATAGAACCTTCTACATCTCAGAGGCTATTGTTTGTCCTGGGTCCCACAGTCATCAGAGCTGGATTCAAACCTGGAAGTAGTTACTATTTTAAAGGTCATTCTATTTTCTGCATAATGAAATAATGCTTCCCTCCCGCATCATTTACAAGGGCTAAACAGAGAGTGTCAGGGGCTTAGGATTCAGACTTTCATGCCAAGTATATCTGGTTAAGCCTTTGGTTACTCATTAATATGGAAGCTAACACAGAATGTCTTGGTAACTCTGTTTCTGAGGAAATCTCACTCTGTCACAGCTTTATAGCCAAGGGGAGCCACTGGAAAATGGTAGTGTTTTATATACAAAGGCAACCAGAGTAGCCTCTTGCATCCTCATTCTTTTTATGTGTCATCATCATGTCTTTTATTTACTCAGTGACTCAAGTGAATGACAGAAATCCAATAGCTGGGCACTGGTGGCTCATGCTACCAACTACTCAGAATACTGAGAATTAAGGATCGAGGTTTGAAGGCAGCCTGGACAGACCACAAGAGATACTCCTACCTCCAAATAACCAGCAGAAAGTTGAAAGCTGAGGTGTGGTTCAGACTAGAAATGAATGAAGAACAACAAATCCAAGCACTAGGCACTGAATTCAAGCCCCACTACTAGTACACACAATAAAAAGAAGACAAAATTCCCAAGCCATATATATAGAGAGAGGGGTTATAAAAAGATCAAAAGATAACTAGACCATAATGGCTGAGCTAGAGCTAGAGGTATGAACTCTGTCGAGAAGAATTCATTCTCTGAAGTAGATTCCAAACAGGTTAATGGAGGGTACAACTTGCTGTCTTGATGACTTAAGGATATTTTAATAGGTTTAGCAAGCTGGCACTTACAAGAAATTGTTCATCCTACACCAAACCCTTATCTTGCTACAGCGATTCTTCTATTTTATCTAGCCTATAATATATTCTATAGTCTTCCAACTGCCCATGTTGAAAAAAAAAGTTTGAAAACAAGACTGAACTTGAGGTTACCCAACACTGAATCTTCCGCATAGTTATCATAACAGAATGGTTTCTGTATGGTTGTGATATCCTGGGGATTCAGGTCAACACTGACTAAAAGGAAACTATAGAATCTAGTTGATTTCACATAGTCATGTCTACCCTGCTTCATGCTGGCTCTATGGAATCGTCTGATTCACCAAATCTTCCTCTCTTCTTCACTCCACTCATTCACAAATATTTACTAGACGTTTGCTAGTAAGGTACTCTTCTAGGTTGGAGATATAGCAAAACCTTTATCAAAGCATCCAGTTTTGTGAAAAATACCTTGAACTTAGGAAATTTGGCTTAAAAGTATAAATAAAGGCTGGGTGCCTGTGGCTCATGTCTGTAATCCTAGCTACTCAGGAGGGTGAGGTCTGAGGATTGTGATTCAATGCCAGCCCAGACAGGAAAGTCCACTCTTATCTCCCAATAAACCTGCTGGAAGTAGAGCTGTGGATCAAGTGGTAGAGCATTAGCTTTGAGCAAAAGAAGCTCAGGGACAGCTCCAGGCCTTGAATTTAAGCCCCAGGACCAGCACACACACACACACACACACACACACACACACACACACAAAAGAAAGAGAGAGAGAAAGAAAGAAAAAGGAAAAATAAAATAGGTACATCCTAGAGGCATGTTTCAGTGAATGTCTGTGTAGCAGTGTGTGGCAGTGGATGTGAGTCTGTGTGTCAGTGCATACATGTTTGTCAGAGCACTTTAGAATGGTTATATCAGTGTGTGAATGTGTGCGTGTGTGTTTGTCAGTATGTGAGTGTCATTGGGGGGGTGGGTAAAAAAGCCCAGGAACCCTTTTATGGGATTGTATTCTGACAAAAATGGAAAGCCACAGTAGGATTCTAAACAGAGAACTGTGAACAGTTCTTTCTCACAGAGGCTGCCTCCATTTATAGAGGTGGAATTGATAGATCTCATTGGTAGACTAGAGATTGAATGGTGTATAGACAGAATATGCCCTGCCCCACAGCTTGTACATTGAATTACTAAACCACAGTGTGATGGTGTTAGGATCAGAGGCCTTTGGGAGGTGATCAAGGCCTGAGGGCTCCACTCTCATGCATAAGTCAGTGCCTTTATAAAACGGACCCCAGAGCTCTCTCACTTCTTTTCTGCCTTTGGTAGATACAAAGAAAACAGAGGAATTTCATCTCAGATCCTGGCCTCAAGAAGCATGGCGAAATCAAATTCAATTGTTTATAAACCACCCATTTTATAGTACTTTTCCTTTGTATAACTGCCTGGATAAAGGATAGTCAAAGATAGGACTAAGCCATGGCTTAGTCATGGCTAAGCCATGACAATGGAATTGTCATCCAAAGAGATGGGTGGGGTTGGGAGAAGGAGGAGGAGCAGGCTGGCAGGGTGCTTCAGTGAGAGATAGAGAAGGCAATTTAGATACCCAAGAGGTTAGTGTTTGACAAGTTCAGTTTGGAAAACCTGATACACCCAAACAGAAACTTTCATAAAGAGAGTTAAACACACAAGTCTGGATTTTAGGAGACAGTTCAGGGCTGAACATGTAAATGCAGATGTCATCACCACAAACATAACATTAAAAGTCATGAAAGCAGATGAGGTTAGCTAAGGAGTCACAAGAGAGAGACACTAAGAGAATGAGAGCTCAGCACCGAGAAGCCCAGAGCTTAAGAATGGGGAAATTAGGATTCAGTGAAGGAAACCATTAGGTGGAAAAGCAAGAGGATTTAGCAGTGATGCTCCAGGGGCCAGAGAAGAGAGAGAGAGAGATTTAAAAAGTAGCCAGGAAGCACCACAGTCAGCCGGTCCTTTTACACATAAGACCTCCAGATTCCAGAACTTTTGAGAAGTAAGTGTATGGGGAAATCAAACATAAGAAATATAAACTGGTAAATGCAGAAAATTCCCCTTGGGGATTTTGTAGTAATGCACAAGTGATAGACAACTGGAAAGGTTTTAAAAGTAGGAAATTGCTGGACGCCGGTGGCTCATGCCTGTAATCCTAGCTACTAAGGAGGCTGAGATCTGAGGATTGCAGTTCAAAGCCAGTCCAGGCAGGAAAGTCCCTGAGACTCTCATCTCCAATAAATGCCCAGAAAACTGAAGTGATGCTGTAGCTCAAGTAGTAGAGTGCTAACCTTGAGCTCAAGTGCTCAGGGACAGTGTCCAGGCCCAAAGTTCAAGCCCCACGACTGACCAAAAAAATAAAATAAAATAAAAGTAGGAAATTGTAGCACATACATATTTCTTAGTTGTGAAATACCACAGAGAAAGTAAATTGTTAATGTGGGAAGAAGACAACTGCAGGAGACAAATGAAAGATCCAGACAATGTACGGAAACAGCCTGGGACAGACACTGAGACCACATTCCCAGCAAGGCAAGTGCCTGTTTTGGCAGTCCTGGTATCAAGTGGCAAGTGTGATAGTGACCACGCAAGCAGCCAAGAATGAAGACTGAAAAGAAAGATGGGAGATTAAAAAAAAAATTGATTTCATTTCACTTATGCTTGGACATACCTTACCTTTTCCCTAGCAATTGAACATTTGCACCAATCTGTATACATATTTTGATTTTTTTTAAAAAGGAAATCAGAGATGTTAATCTACCTTCAAGTGTGCTCACTCTGGCCTCATGGTACATGCTGGTACTCCTAGCACTTGAGAGATTGAGGCAGAAGGTTTGAGAGTTTGAGGACCTCGGAAACCCAGTCCTGTTGAAACCTGTTGAAACCCAGTCCTCAACAAGCAAATCCTTACTTAATAACAATGTAGAACATTCTTGATAAGCAAGAGTTTATCCTTGTCCACCTACCAAGGTACACAGGCCCTACTTACATGGGACCTACTCTCTTCTTCAGAATGGATAATCCATGTGAATTTGGGGTACAAAAATCATCAACCCAGCAGTCTTAAAAACTCATTCCTTCTTCAGAGGACAGAGCCCAAGATACTCTCTGTTGGCAAGGGGTATTGTACACAGGGCAAGAATAAAACTTGTTTGTGACGATGTCTAGTTTGTTTAAAACTTCAACTTGCATCTAGCCTTCCTTGAACCAAACACAGCATTTCTTCCTTCTGTCATTCTGCTTATTTATTGTATTCTTTGTGGCCTCTGGCTGTGTTCACTTTCTGCTTGTGCTTGGAATCCATTCACAGAGTAGTGACCTACCACGCTGTTCCTGAGATACTCACTGGGCTCCCAAAATTCCCTGACCTCTGGATGATGCAGATAGAGAGAACTGTGGGAGAGAGACCACACGGGATCCAGAGCACAGATCTGTGGAGGAGGCTTTGCCCTATGATGAAACCCAACGCAGCCATTGTTAGCTCCGCCAAGGAAAAATGGCCCCTTCCCCTTTGTTTTCCCTCTGTGCACACGTGGCCCTCTCTAGAAGTCCTGCCCAGCACCTGTAACCCAGCTAACTGGCACACCTGGGGACAGTGGGTGGTCCCCGAGGCTCTGAGGTCACTTCTGCATCTGCTGTAGCCACACTTCCTCCCAGCCCTCTCCCTATATAACCTGGATCTCCACCATAGTTTGCCTCTATGCACACCTACCTTTCCTGAGAGCCAGCTGTTTGGTTCTGCTAATAAACACTCTTCTGCCTGAACTACTACCACATGTTTCTCCAACCCTTACAGCCACCATAGCTAAGGAGAGAAAGGATAATCCTTGGTTTTAAGTACTCAGAGATCATTGGCTACAGAAAAAATCTACCTCTTAAATATCAGACACCAAGGATGCACATAGACTAAAAGACTCCATTTACTTGACCTCATTTTCCTCCCTTCTATTCTTCTTTTTCTTTGGATCCAAGAAAGCACTTCTAAAACATGATCTCATTTAATCCCCACTCCAAGTTCAAGAAATAGGAATTATCCATCCCACGTTCCAAATGAGGAAACTGAAACTCAGAGTCTTGATGCAACTTGGCTAAGGTTAGGCAGTTATTAAGTAGTAGAGCTGGAATTCATCCACGTTTGGTCTCCAACCCAAGCCCCATGCTCTTAATCACAGCTTCTTTTTTGAGCCTGTGAGCCCTCCATTGAACTGTTTCTTCTAGCTTCGCATGTCAAAAGAAAAGTGCCAGTCAATACTTGAGCTGCTGGGGGTGAAAGTCCGCCATTCTTATTCCAAGGTATTCACACTACCACTGTTGACAAGCTGAAGCCTGACTTCCTAGAGCAAAGCTAGTAGCACTATCTCTGCCTTTCAGTGGGTGGATTGGGAATTAGACTTACAGTCTCCTGAGTGTGCTCTCTCTCTCTCTCTCTCTCTCTCTCTCTCACACACACACACACACACACACACACACACACACACACACATACACACACATACAAACACATACACACAGTATTTAAAAGGCACAGGATAGCACAGAACAATATTCCTTCAGAGACGGATCTTGGCAATGAGCAAGAGGCTAAATAGCTGAATCAAAGGCCCCACAGACACCAAAGCAGACTGGGTGAGGATAGACATGGGGTGTGAACAGGCATGTATACAGGGAGGAGTGTTTTTGTGCCATCTAGGTGACTGGTTGTGTTCATTAATTGTGCATTTTGAAGGTTGTTAGCACTTCACACTAAAGATCTCCTTATAGACAGAGTGTGAGAGAGAGGCATACAAAACAAAAAACCTAATCTAATATTCCACAAACATACTGCACCCAAACAGCACATCTTTGTCTGAAACCCTAGTTCCAAGAACCACTTACAGGCTTTCATCAACACATTATAATATTAATCAAGACTCATAATGCAAGTGATTTGCATGCCAACAAATATATTTACACTGTAAATTGTTTGTTGAGGAGCCTTGGAGAGAAATGCAATTCACTGGCATACAACTGAATAGTAAGGAAAGAAAAAAATTCCCCCACGAAAATCTGGAGAAAATAAAGCATCTGTAGATGTTGCTCTCCAGAGTAAGAGATTCGTTAGCATTCCTTCCAACTTTCCTTACAAAGAACTCTCCAAGCTTCAAAGTATCAGTTTCACTGTAAGTTTGGGTAAGTTCTTTTTCTCCTACAGACAAAATTGTACCACAATACAATCCTAGGATTTAGAGAAATAGATGGATAAATAACAAACGGAGAAACCACCTTCTTGAGCTACTCCTAAGCAGCTGTTAAGTATCCCAATTGAGTCTGCCTTCTGAGGCCTTCTAGAGAAGAAACTTGTTTTCATCTCTCTCTCTTTTTTTTTTTTTTTTTGCTTTTTGTTGTTGTTGTTATTGTTGATCGTGGGGCTTGAGCTCATTTGCTCAAGCACTCTACCACTTTCAACCACAGCCCTACTTCTGGTTTTCTGGTGGTTAATTGTAGGTAGAGTCTCACAGACTTTCCTGCCTGGGCTGGCTTTGAACCATGATCCTCAAATCTCAGCCTCCAGAGTAGCTAGGATTACAGGCATAATCTATCAGGGCTTGTCTGGGACTGATTTTTCACTACCTATTAAAGAAGTAAAAGGCAGGAAAATGTTTAAGGTAAACACAGTAAGCTTAATTAAAAGTGAAAGTCACGAAAGAAAGGAGCTCTCCATCTGGAGAGGGGCCCAAGGCAGAGTTCAGTGGAGTCTTCTGAGTGAATGAGTCTGTAGTATGGGTTCCTTCTATATCTTCTCCTCTAAGCTTTGTGTGGATTGCTTGATGGCTTGTGCATGGGCTGCCTTGTCTCTTTTGATTGGTTGAGTAGGTACCCAAGACATAATAGGAAGAAGAATTTGGTCCTGAAACCATAGCATCATGGAAAGAAACATCTGAGCTGGAGCCTGAGGCCCTATGGGAATAAGAAGAAATGACCTGATGGGGCACATGCTACCTGCCACCTGTCGTATCTGCCACTTTTTATCCCTATCTACTTCACAGTTCACCCTTTGGGGCTCTCACTTCTGAAGCATCTCTGTTGTACCTCTTCTCTCTATTCCCACTAGGCATCACTGCTGTAAGCCTAGCTACTAGTCCACTGTTTGAGGGAAGTTGTAATGGCAGCAGCTGGCTCCCGGCACCCACTCTTCACTGCCATGCCAATGAAAGAAGTTAGTGTTCAACGTGGATTTGGAGATTTTCTCTCCACTCACCTCTCACCCCGCTTCCCAGGCTGTACCACTTCCCCCCTCTCTCCTCTCCCCTCTCTCTGTCTCTCTGTCTCTCTGTCTCTCTGTCTCTCTGTCTCTCTCTCTCTCTCTCTCTCTCTCTCTCTCTCTCTCTCTCTTTCTCTTTCTTCCAACAGCTTTCTTCATAAAGGCCACACTCTTGTCCTGGCCCCCAGCTTGTATCACGGACCAAACTAATACATTCCCAACACTCTACAGTTCTATTTCAAAGCACTTTTCATGGTGAGCAATTAAATAATCATTTTTAATTCATTTAATTTAAAGTCTATCTTCCTCATTCAGATTCATTTTCATAATGTATTCCTGAATTATGGGAGATGCAAAGTCCAAGAACAATACACTAAGAGAATACTGTAGGAAATATAATAATTGTCTTTATTCATTTCCTCAATGGGCCAATACAAATTTAGTGTCTACTTTCTGTAAGTACTATTTAGCTAGCTAGAGGAGTGCATATCTATCTATCCATTTATTGTCTATTATCTATACCCATAACTGTGTAGACAGCTAAGGAGAGAAAGAGAGAGAGAGAGCGAGAGAGAGAGAGAGAGAGAGAGAGAGAGAGAGAGAGAGAGAGAAGGAGAGACAGAGATAGAGCTAATCTTTCTAGCTCCTTGTGAGTAATGGTGGCTACACACAAGCACTATGAGTCTCAGAGGAGTTAAAAACCAATGGGGAGAGATGATTATTGAAAATTACCAGTGGAAGAAGTGCCACAGGAAGGCGAATTTTAAAAAAATCTTTTGCTTCATCTGCAATCCCTGAAAGATTGCTCCATGGTACTAAAATATATCATAAGTATAATGGGGGAAAATAATAACATTTTAATTCCTAGGTGCTTTTAATTTTATACTTACAGCTATCATTCCAGGTTCTGCTATCACTGGGTTTCATCGATTCTAATTTCATTTCTTAGCAAGCCAAGAAAAGAGCCATGTTATATGGTGGTAAGTAGAAAGAAGACCACTTGGAGTAAAAACCCAACTTTCGCATATTTGTTAAGCAAGTCAGTTCCCTGAGGGACAGTTAGCTCCAGTTGCTAGCTGTGGTGTAGTTACTGCAGGGCACACAGCAGGTGGAAATTTACTCTTTTAAACTTCAGGTCCAGGCAATAAGGAATGCTTTCTGGATGATAGGAAGATAGCTCAGGTGCTGCTCGTAAGTCCTTGGAAGGACTTAACTGATTAGAGAGAGGCAGCCTAAAGTTATAAATGCAATGATGCCTAGGGATACTGGGGCAAAGAAGGAGGAAGGGAAGAAGATGCTAAGGAAGAGACAGTCTTAGAAATGGCTTCATAGTTCATGTAACCAGGAACTGAATTGGGAATGTAATAGCTTTGAGTGGTGGGTAAAAAGTATGATGTGTTGGGTAAAAGAGGGATCTCATTCAAAAACAGGAAATGTCATGGTTAGATGCTTATTTGCAAGCATGAGGAAGTTCCACTGTAGTTTGGTCCACAGTGTTCTGGGAGCGTATAGGTGAGAGGAAAAGAGGTATGCATACCATGCGAGAGTATCTAGAAGATTTCCTATGGACAAACAGATCCCTTTAAAAAATAAATTAAATAAAATAAAATACAAATCTAGGTATTGGTGTTTCATGCCTATCATCCTAGTAACCCAAAAGGCTGAGATACGAGGATCACCTTTGGAAGCCAGTCCAGGCAAGCAAATCCTGGAAATTCTTATCTCCAATTAACCAGCAAAAAGTGGAAAATGGAGGTATGGCCACAGCCTTGAGAGAAAAAGCCAAGCCAGAATACGAGTTCCTGAGTTCAAACCTCAGTAAGATGACCAAGAAAAAAAATAAAAGAAGAACCCCACCAACAAATAGACAATTAGAAACTAATATAAGCTCAAACCACAGGAATTTGCTATTTGTAACTTAGCAATGGTCACATTAGTGATTTCTTACAGTCCCTAAATTCCCCAAATATAATGAACATCTGTATGTTATTGTGTATATTTGGTCATTGCTAGTATTTTTCCATTTTAAATTTGCCTTTGTTTCTGGGTTATCTTACAACAAATTATTACCACTTTGACATTTTGTCCATAAATGGTTAGCATCCACCTTTAAAAATGGGATTTGTCTATAGAATTACAATATGATTAAATGCTTAGCATCATCAGCATTGCTCTTTCCTGTCACCGAATAATCAGTCAATATACAATTTTACAATTTTTTTCTAGTTTTCACAAATATGCATCTTGTACCTTCATTCTGCACTCTTGGGTCCTGTCAAGAACTATATATCATGCTGGGCACTGGTGGCTAAAATTTGTGATTCTAGTCTAAGTTCTGAGGATCATGGTTTGAAGTCATCCAGAATAGAAAAGTCTGTGAGACTCTTCAAGTTACCAGGAAAAATACAGAAATGAAGGTCTGGCTCAAGTGGCATAGAACCATCTACAAGTGAAAAGCAAAAGTGCCAAGTGAGATTGCAAGGCCCTTAGTTCAACCACCTGTACGAGCATCAAAATTAATAATAATAATAACATGCATTATTCTTATAAACGGACATGTTGGACTGAAACTTCTTTGTAAAACTACTTAAAAATAACAAAACAACATACTAAAAATGAAAATAATAACATTTAACAATTAAACAGAATAATTCTATTTTCACCTTATTTGTTATAGTCCTTAAGTAAAAGGAGCCTTTAAGAGTCGTCAGGCCCAAAGAAACATAGGTCCCATGGTTTCCCTTATTTGCAATAACTAGTATAAGTTTAGGACAAGCAGAAACTGTCAAAAGCTATGTACATATGACCATATAAGATGATGTTATGCGAAATGAACCCCAAGATAGGGACACAAATGGTTTTATCTTTCTTGCTGTTGTTTCTAATGTTCTTATAATGTACTATGTAATTTTTTTTGTTCCTTTGTGTGTTCTTCCCCCATGGTATAACCCCTGTTTTCACTTTATTTGATTCTGGTGCCCTGCATCTTGTATATACATTTTTCTTATTTGGGGAGGAGAAGGGAAAAAACAAAATGCTTAAATAGGGATACAGGTTGACCCATTGCAACAATGAGATGTACAAGGCACTATGCTGAAAATGAGCTTTACAGCTTTGGGGGGAAAGGAGGTGGTGGTAGCTGGGGAGGTGGGAAAAGAAGACATGGTAGAGGAAAAACAAAGGATGAGGCAACAATGCTAGATAAAAAAAATTGTACTCATTACCTTACGCATGTAACTGTAACCCCTCTGTACAGTATTTTTACAATAAAAAATAAATTAAAAAAACACAAAAAAGTTGTTCAGAACAAAGCTTTTGAAGTTGGCAGATTTCAAATGATTTATTCATAAAACAAGCACATTAATATATTGTTCTAAAGGACTGATTTATGTATCTCCCAGACTCACTCCTGAAATAGAAATCACACATAGTCTTAAGGGTCTCATGAACTTTCCTTCTCAATCTGGTTTTGAACTGTAACCCTCAGATCTCAGTCACCTGAGTAGCTAGGATTACAGGCATGGGCCACTGGCACCTGGTTAAATCTACTCTTTCGCATTTAAGTAAACTGAGACATTGAACAGTGTTTCATTTGTCCTATACCATATACAGTTGACCACTAATGTCAGTATTTTTTGTAATTAAATATATATCCAACAACAAAACAGTAAAATAGATACAAGGTATTTTCAAGTCACAGTCTTACATCTCTAGAGAAAAAGTTGGTGGGGAATGCCCCACTCCAATTCAGTGAAGTGGCCACACTTCAGGTGGCTGAGAACATGTAACACAAATGTAAGAAGCACTGTGCCTCTCTTCCAACTGGCTAGGAAACCAATTATCTGTCCTCAAGATTGTGAAAATGTGCTATAAGAAATCCTCTTGGTGGGCTGGGAAGGTGGCTCAGTAGTAGAGTGCTTGCCTTGCATGCTTGAGGCCCTGGGTTCGATTCCTCAGCACCACATAAGCAGAAAAAAAAGCTGGAAGTGGCACTGTGGCTCAAGTGTAGAGAGCTAGCATTGAGCTGAAGAGCTGAAGGACAGTGCCCAAGCCCAGAATTCAGGGCCCACGACCAGCCCCCCAAAAAGAAAAAATCCTCTTGGGGAAGATTTCAGTTGCAGTTGGCATTGGTGTTCCAAATGAGCTTTGAAACCTGTCCCCATAACTAGGATGCTGCATCAGTTGCATGTATGGATAGAATGACTGTAGTATGCTAATAGTTATAACTGTTTGTAGAGTGATTCTCTTTTATCCATATATGTTTCAAGATCCTAATAGTTCCTGAATCCACAGACTCTACTGAAACCTATACATACATTCTAGGGTTTTTATAGTAGAATGGTACCATAGCTTGAACTCAGGGTCCTGCATTCTCAAGTGACTTGATTACTCATGGTTGGCACTTTACCACTTGAGACACAACTCCAGCATGACATTGTGTTGGTTTATTGGAGATGAAAGTTAACATACTGTGCTGACAGAACTGTCTTCAAATTGTGTATCTCTGATTTCAGTCTCCTGAGTAGCTAGGATTATCAGTGTGAGCCACTGGCACCTGTTTAGATTTAATTCTATACATAAAGGTATAAGATAAAATATATTTCAATTTTAAAATGTTTACTTTATAAGTTAAGCACACTAGTAGGCTAGAAACAACTAGTAATAAAATCAACTAAGTATAACAATACAGTGTAAAACATTGCCAGAATCTCTATTCCTGCACTTTAAGTGTTACTTGGACACGAGCACTGTAATACTCTGGTAACTCTTAAAGGACCGACGGAGAAGTAGCATATACAGCATGGAGAAGCTGAACCAAGGAAAGACTTATGCCCCAAGTATGAAATAGCAGGACAACCCAAGGTTCATCATACTTCTGGGAATAGCATGCAATTTTATCATTTATGATTATTTCTAGAATTTCTCATTTAATACTTTCATGCCAAAGTTGACTGCAGGTAATTGAAACCACCAAAAGCAAAGTCACAGTTAGAGTCCTACTGAATGAATTATGTATGACTTGATTGACCTTCCTATTTAGTTCTTAAGATAACCTGATGTTACTGATACTGCCAATACTAAAACACTCTGAGTTGGATCATTACCATAATGTTACAAAAGGATAAGCCATTAGAAGGTGAGAAATAACTGAGGAAGTTGAAATGATTTGTTAGTATTTTTTCTTTTTTTGTTGGTCGTGGGGCTTGAACTCTGGGTCTGGGTGCTGTCCCTGAGCTCTTCATCTCAAGGGGAGCCCTCTACCAATTGAGCCAGATTGCCAAGTTTGGTTTTCTGGTGATTAATTGGAGATGAAAGTCTCACAGACTTTCCTGCCCTGGCTGGCTTTGAACTGCGATCCTCAGATCTCAGCCTCCTGAGTAGCTAGGATTACAGGTATGAGCCACCAGTGCCCCGCTATGAATTAGTATTTTTGAGCACTCAGTTAACTTGGCTTCTTGGCAGCTAAGACAGAAAGAAGTTCACAATGGACATAAAAACTCTCAAGCCTGCCGGGTGCCGGTGGCTCACGCCTGTAATCCTAGCTACTGAAGAGGCTGAGATCTGAGGATCACCGTTCAAAGCCAGCCTGGGCAGGAAAGTCCTGGAGACTCTTATCTCCAATAAGCCACTAGAAAACCGGAAGTGGTGCTGTGGCTCAAGCGATAGCATGCTTGCCTTGAACTCAAGAGCTGAGAGATAGCGCCCAGGCTCAGAGTTCAAGCCCCATGACCGACAAAAAAAAAAAAAAAAAAAAACTCTCAAGCCTAAATTTTTTCATAAAAATAATATCAATATCATGCTCATCTCCATAATCATTGTCATCATCATTATCCATCATCATTATCATCACCACATTACCTCCATAGTGCAATTATGCTTAATATCAATAGCAAGAAGTGTACCTACAAGGTTAACACACTTGGCAAGGCACTAGTATAGTAGCTCATGCCTGGAATCCTAGCTAGTTAGGAGGCTAAGATGTGAGGATCAAGGTTCAAAGCCAGCTCATGAAACTCTTAAATTCAATTAACCACTTAATGTCAGAAGTGAAGATGTATGGCTTAAGTGGTAGAACACCAACCTTGAGAGGAAATGCCAAGTGAGAGCTTGAGTCCCTGAGTTCAAGCCCAAGTTATGGCAAAAGCAAAAGCCAAGAGCCAAACAAAACAACAACAACAACAAAAACTACAATCTTTACCACTAACACAATATCCTCACTTTAACAACCTGTGTTCACTCTGTTTCATGATTATAGACATGTATCTTACAGCATAAGAAATAAAATCAGGAATCAATGAATAATGGATAATGGATAATGAATCAATGGATAATGTGTGAATCAAAACCCCACTTCCAAAACAAAATTCCTTGGTGGTTGGCAAAATAAATTTCCCCAGTAATTACAATACAGAGTACTTTCCAAAGAACCAGAATCTGTTCAAGATCTAGTCCTTCATTCAATCTACTTGACACTACTGAAAAGCAAATGCTAACCTTTCTGTGTGAAGGTGGAATTTCAGACCCAGAGCACCTGGAACAATTTCCTCAGGAACTGGAGGCGGGGTGACTATGCCCTTCTTGGCCTAACTTGAAAAGTGATGCTTTTTCTTCTATACTCTGAAGCTTCTTGTGAGCAACATGTTCTTTGTTAAGTGAGAAGTCTGAGAGGAGTGAGATATAGATCTGTCTAGGGAGATACTATTAGTGATGCACATAATGACCACATCCAATTGTCATGATCTACAAACGCCTGAAAGGCTTTATTACACAATAAGGGAGGGAAGGGGGAAGAAAGCAGACAGATACGAGGCTGCTAGAATTCCTCTGATTTTTGTGTGGCAGAGCCTTGCTGCATGGCATTGAATGAACTGACATCTCACTTCCTACCTAAGTTAAGAGGCTGTCATTGCTAACAATATGGCAACCTAAGATGGTGACTCTTGGTCCCTGCTTAGCCAGCTTTCCCTCTTTCATTTTTATCCACAAAGACAAAGCATTTTGCTCACCAACACACAAAAAAAAATCCAATGTTAATAAAATCAACAAAAGAGCATAAGCTAATAACCTTCTAGCCTCTGCAGACTTGCTTTGGTGGGTGATTGTCAGAGCTCCAAAGCTGTTGGATTCAAAAGGATGATGACAAGTCACTGTTAAAAGGAAATTAAAATGAGGTGGATTTTTTTTTTCAGATGTTCTTTGAGCGGCTGGGTGGCTGATTAGTGAGAGGCATAGATCTCCCGGCAGAGATGCTCTAAAGAGGGAAAATAAACAGAAAATAAAAGGAATCCCTCTTCTCAGCTTCTCCTTGGTTTTTATCAGCTCATAATGAGTAGTCCTTTCTAATATGCCAATGGCTCAGGACCAGCTGGAAAGTGGAAGCAGAGAATGGGTGGCATTCTGTGTTACTACTGCCTGTCTTTTCTCCCCAGTCTAGCATGCACAGACTCAGACCACCATTTTTTTTTGGGGGGGGGGGGGGTCAGTCACTGGGCCTGAACACTGGGACTCAGTGCTGTCCCTCAGCAATTCAGCTCAAGGCTAGCTCTCTACCACTTGAGCCACAGCACCACTTCTGGCTTTTTCTGCTTATGTGGTGCTGAGGAATCAAACCCAGGGCCTCATGCATGCAAGGTAAGCGCTCTACCACTAAGCCAGCTTCCCAGCCCTCACCTCCCTTTCTTAATGTACCTTACTTGCTAGGAAGTAGTCTAAGACTATCACTTAGAACTTTTGATATCAGAGAGTAAGCATCTATCATTGCAGACAGAAGACCTAGGGATAGGCTTTACTCTCCGTGGATGAGCTCCAGGGTTAGTCTCTTTGTCTGTAAAATGGAACTATGAATATCTGCTTTAAAATATCACTAGCAGAATTAAACAAGACAGTGCATAAGAAGCCCTTATTGTTAGCTCTGGAAATTTGCAATTGTTTAGGAGAAATTCATAGTCTTATTCCAGCTTGTTTTGCTTTATTTTTTTTGTAATATCCTCCCACAGGGAGAATTTTTTAAAATTAATTTATTTTTTTTTATTGTGAGAATACCGTACAGAGGAGTTACAATTACATGGGCAAGATAACGAATACACTTCTTATCAAGCATTGTTGCCTCTTCTTTGTTTCCCCTTCCCATCCCTTCCTATGCTCTTCCCCTCCCCTCACTTGATCCTCCCCCCCACACCAAAGTTCATTTTTCAACATAACGACATGTACATCTCATTGTTGCAATGGGTCCACCTGTATCCCTAGTTAAACAATTTGTTTTTTCTCTTCCCCTCCACAAATTATACCAACATCAAATACAGTGAAAGTATGGGTTATATCGTGGGGGAGGGACATACAAACCACATAGAAATCATCTTGTAAATATGTTAGAAACAATTGCATGAAAGGAAAAAAGCATTTGAATACTTATCTTGGGGTTCATTCCCCTAACATCAACTTATCTGACCTTTTCTGCTTGATTCAGACATATACTCGTTATTGCAAATAAGGGAAACCATCGGACCTATGTTTCTTTGGGCCTGGCTTACTTCACTTAATATAATTTTTTCCAAGTCTTTCCATTTCCTAACAAATGTGGCAATGTCATTCTTTCTGATGGAGGCATAGAATTCCATTGTGTATATATACCACATTTTCTTGATCCATTCATCTACTGAGGTGCATCTGGGTTGGTTCCATATCTTAGCTATGGTAAAAAATGTTGCAATAAACATAGTTGTGCTGGTAGCTTTAGTATGGTCTTGCCATAGTAATCAAAACAGCTTGGTACTAGCACAAGAACAGACCCCGGGACCAACAGAATAGAATTGAAAACTCAGAAATGAACCTAAAGACCTATAGCCATCTAATCTTTGATAAGGGAGCTAAAAAAAATAGAATGGAAGAAAGACAGCCTCTTCAGTAAATGGTGCTGGCAAAATTGGTTAACTACTTGTAGAAAACTAAAGCTAGATCCTTATATATCACCCTGCATCAGAATCAACTCCAAATGGATCAAAGACCTCGGAGTCAAAGCAGACACTCTGAAAACATTACAGGATGGAATAGGAGAAACCCTAGGTCTCCTTAGCACAGGCCAAAATTTTCTTAATAGAGACCCAGAAACACAACAAATCAAAGAAAGGTTGGACAAATGGGATTGCATGAAATTGCAGAGCTTCTGCATGGCAAAGGACATAGTTAGCAAGATCAATAGAAAGCCTACGGATTGGGAGAAGATCTTCACTAGCCATACAATGGACAAGGGTCTCATATCTAAAATATACTTGGAACTCAAAAAATTAAATCCCCCAAAAACAAATCTTCAAAGAAACAACTGCCCAATAAATAAGTGGGCTTAAGACTTAAAGAGAAACTTCTCTGAAGAAGAAAGAAGGATGGCTAATAGACACATGAAGAAATGCTCAATCTCCCTAGCTATAAAAGAAATGGAAATCAAAACAACATTGAGATACCACCTCACCCCAGTTAGAATGGCTATAATCAAGAACTTTAATAACAACAGATGGAGGAAAGGATGTGGACAGAAGGGAACCTTACTGCATTGTTGGTGGGAGTATAAACTTGTTCAACCACTTTGGAAAGCAGTATGGAGGTTCCTCAAAAGACTCCACATAGAGCTCCCCTATGACCCAGCAATCTCACTTTTGGGCATTTACCCAAATGATCACAAACAAGGCCATACTAAAGCTACCAGCTTGTGTTTACATAGAGGACTTAGGTTCCATTTAATTAAAGAAAGCAAAATTGGACACGCACATCTGTTGGTTCTTTGCAACCTCTCACTTCCCTCTAAAGGAGGAGGAGTGACGTCAAGGGTTTGTGAGGCTCTTGCCTTTGGCTATACTGAGGGCAATTAAGTCTAAATGTGGCCTAGAGTTCTCCCCTGGCTCTGGTAGGTCCACAGCACATCTGGATGTGTGCCGTGTCTTCTGCCCTAGCAGGGCTTCTGCAGGGTCAGACAACTGGTGTGGGCTGCATTTCCCTCCTCAGCCTGGTCTGAGCTTCTGCAACTGGAAAGTCTTACTCATGCATCCTATACTTGATGGGGGTCTAGCATTTGAGTCAGATAGTGCATAGGGTACCCAGTGTTTCCATTTCTGATCTGGAGGATCTAAAATAGGATGGCTATGGCAGGAGGCAAAAGGTATACCTCCCAAGAATGATGCTGGAAGAGAGACGGGTTTCAGAGGAGCAAAGCTGGTACTATACTTTGCTCCTCATCCCCACTTTGTTTCTGTTCTGAATTCCCCAGTGGACTCCTGGAGATGCAAGTAGAAAGTTAAGCAAGAAGAAACTTGTAAGAAAAACTGCAATATGACTACAAGTATTAATATAGAATGACACCCCCCATAGACTCCCACCACACACACACACACACACACACACACACACACACACACACCATCTCTTTATCAAAAACAGTCACTAAGGGAGGCAAACTCCCAGGAGCTTTTGATTTTATTATGAGCTTCCTAAGTTTATGACAACATAGACTGTAGATAGGGCATGACAATTGGTAATGGTTAAAAATAACCCTGACAAAGCTGTATTCTTTCCTCCTCATATTCCCTGACATGGGCAACTACTTACTCTATTACCTCCTGAATTTAGTCCTGAAGACAAATATTACTTTTTAGCTATAGCAGAATCAAATAATAAGAGTGGATTACCTTCTAGACTTGGAAAACAGCAGAGAGCAAATTTATAACCATCTTTCTCATCAGTGAGAGAGAATATGAGTAAAGTGGTAGAAAAAAAGAAGACAAAGATTCAAAATTCAAGGTTTTTAAAGAACATCTTCTATCTGTCCACTTTTTGCCTTTCTAGAGACAGCAAAGCCCTTGTAGCCTGGAACCCACCTGATACCCTGCCCTTGGTATCTAAATGCCATACCCTATTCACACCCCGAGGGGCTCTTAGAGACATGCTGGACCTTGAGATTGTTGAAGAGAAAACAGCAGAAAAAGAAGAAAACATATCCTGTTCCAGGAAGAAAAGAAGTATTTGTAGTACAGGGAAGAAATACAGTCTAATAAGCCAAATCTAGAACAAACAACATCTTAATAAAAAAAAACTCAAGCTGACTATAAACCATTGGATGCAACTGAGTTTTATGATCCCATATGAATTAACTAAGAAACAAGCAAGCAAGGAAAGTTATGTTTAAAAGGGAAGCTCTTTCTTACAGAAACACACCAACTATTGATGTATAAGAGATGATGGTGTTAGAACACAAATACTGCTGTAATAATAACTACACCAGTAACAACTTAGGCAGAAATCATCAATGGATATTAAAACCATTAGGTACAACTCTGATGAAGGAAAATTATTTACACAGTCTCAAGACACTTTGCCAGAAAAATGACCTATTTATTCCAACAGGAAAAGTAGGAAGATAACAGTACATAATCCTGACAGATAGTACCTTAAACCAAATAATGAGAAGAACCAAGACGTGCCTCTTGATAAGGTGTACCCAGAACGACACATCACACAAGTGGTATTCCTGCCTCCAAATGCATACCTGAATTCAGGCCAGAGGACAAAGCCGGAAGATTTTTCCTGTAACCTAGCATAGTGCAAGGGATTGGCATATCTCTCTAGTCTCTTTAATAAGGGTCTATCATGAAAGTTTCGTTCTCATGGCTTAACAATTACCCAAAGGCCCCAACCCATAATAGCCCCATCCTCATTTTAATATAGGAATGTGGTTGACATCCAAATTAACTTTACAGGGTCAATACTAGGTGCATTCTACAAAATTGTCAATATCTTAAATAAAAAGGCTAGGAGACAAGAGATACAAATAACGAGATGAATTGAGCAATCTTGTACTAGATTTGGGATGGAAAAAAGTGAGAAGCAGATTTCTGGAAAATTGGAAAATATAATAATTACTGTGCATCAAATAATATGATGTGTCTTGATTTTGGTAATTATAAGAGGAGATCTTATTCTTAGAATAAATGCACACACTGTAATGTTAAGGGACAGGGTACTTCATCATCAACTAACTGAAAAATATGAGTGGAAAAACATTTATTTGAACACATATGCACATTATCTCTACCTACCTACTTACATCTATCTATCTATGTATCTATGTATCTATGTATCTATGTATGTATGTATGTATGTATGTATCTATCTATCTATCTATCTATCTATCAACTATCCATCTATGCATTCAAAAAAAGGATGTTAAAACAAATGTGAAAAATATTAATGATGTAGCGTATTATTACAATTTTTCAAAAAATTGCACATTATTCCAACACAAAACATTCACAAGAAACATTTTTGTAGATTGTTGCTACCAGTGCAACTGTATGTATGTTTATTTGACCTTTTTGAAAGGGCTCAGGGACATTTGTGAGTATGAGCTCATACAGGTTGGTTAAAAACTTCTTCACATGACAAAGGTCAATAGCTAACATCATGAACTCAGAAAGCCTAAGTACAAGTGAAGCATGTACTAAAAGTCTCCACTAATTTCTCCTTAACTTTCACTTGACTGAAAGGATGAGCTAGTTGGCATTCTCCTGTCTCTGTTTTTCTTGGTGTCTGTGGCCCACAACATTCTGAATTCCTGCCCTGCCTTATCCCTTCCTCTGGTTTATCCAGACACCAGTCTTTTACTACTTGATCCATAGGCTTACCAATAATCATTTCATATTTCTCCAAACCTATTCCTCTGTGTGTGTGTGTGTGTGTGTGTGTGTGTGTGTGTGTGTGTGTGAGCGCACATGCATGTGTTCACTCATGCACATGCGAGCATCTGTGTTCCATACTGGAATTTGAACTCAGGCCCTAATGTTCTCACTTAGCTTTTCTGCTCAAGGCTTGCACTCAACCTCTTGAGACACACTTCCACTTCTGGCTTTTAAGTGGTTAATAGGATCTGTGTCTCTTAGATGAGTCTGCTCAGACTTAATCTCGATCTCAGCCTCCTGAGTAAGTAGGTTTACTGGTGCAAGCCAACTGTACCTAGCTCCCAAATCTGTTCTGAGGAGGTGTAACTTTTCATTTAGTCATGTAATTTATCCTTCATAAACTGATTCAATGCAAGTATAAAAAGAGAATTTCTGTTTCTATGAAAATTAAGCTGAATAGTCTGGAAAGATTCAATACAATAAGCTTAGGGGAAAAAAAACCTAAAATTGAATTTTAGTTATGACAAAGGGAGAGAAAAATTCTTTAATTTTAAAAGTATTTTGTTCTTGATTTGATTCACAATAGAACCTTCAGTCTTATGCCCTACTTTAAAGAATTTCAAATTTGGCATTGTGAGTGATATCTTGTGAGTCCTCTCTTACATAAGGCCCCAAACCCCAGTGAGCAGAATCATTCTCAAAGAATGAACAAGTGAGCTGGGTACCAGTGGCTCACTCCTATAATCCTAGCTACTTGGGGAGTCTGTGATCTGAGGATTACAGTTTGAAGCCAGGCCAGGTAGGAAAGTCTTTGTGAATGCTAGCTCCAATGAGCTACCAAAAAGCTGGAAGTGGAGCTGTGGCTCAAGTAGTCGAGTGCTAGCATTAAGCACAAAACCTCAGGGACAGCACCCAGGTCTTGAACTGAAGTCCCAGGACTTCCACACAAAAAAAGAATAAGTAAATGAAGATTTATGTACACGTGCTGGTTTGTTTGCAATGTCTCTCCTTCATCACCAAGGTATGTAGCTTTTTCTTAAAACAAGCTAACTGTTCCATTTAAAACTATAAAGAACTGCTTTTGTGCTTATTTTAGACTATTCCCTCTCTTCCGTGAAATTCCAGTCTCCTTGATCTGGGTTACATAATAGTCGTAACAATAACCTATGACTCAGAACTGGGGAAGAACGAAACCCCAAAGTCTATTTATGCGTACATAATGCTATCAGCTTATCTTGTAGTACATTGTGGTCCTTCTGTCTCCAGCCCATGCAAACATTTCTTCTCTAGAATTTGATTACAGCTAGACAGGTGGGAAGCATTAAGATTTCTACAGCATGGAGGCCCACATTCAAATAGTTTAACTGCACAAATCTATATTGAATCCTCTCATACTTTGACCTGGGAAAGGATTGTTTACTGCTCTCATTTATTAGTTATTTGGAAGCTTGGAATGCTTATAATAGATGTATTCTAATTTTCATTCTAACCTAGCAACCTAAGAAAATGCCAAATAGATGCTGATGAATTTCAAGAAGGAAAAAAAAAAAAAACTAAACCACTAGCACCATTATCTTCCTTCTCATTAATCGTCATGCAAATAAGAGAGGAAAAACAGAGCACAGGCCTTCTTCTTTGGACACCAATCTGCACATACCAAAAAGCCACAGATTTCTGGGAGATGGCCACTAGGTTTTGCATCCTGCACCTTGCAGAGCCCAGGGGTAGGTGGGAACAGCCATTGAAAGGGGTAGGAAGAGGACGTGGGACTTGGTGAAAGCGGCACTTTATTTGATAAAATTGTAAAGAGCAGTTTGTACTGTGGAGAAAGAATCTCCAAGTAATAAATGTCAGGTTTATGAACAATTGGGCCTCTCTTTTCCTGACTGAAATTACTCTTGAAGGTCAGCAGTATAAGCACTCCCTCGAGTGATGAGAAAGGTTCTGCGGAGTAGTGTGTGGCCACGGCTGGAGCACTGGGATGGGGAATGGTGGGGTGCTGGCTCTGTCCGTTGGGCCACCGGAGTCTGCAATGGTAAAAGTGATCAATATGCCCAGTGGTTTTATTAAAAGGAACTATCCAGGCATTCACACAAACAAACATTTTGTGAGCTGGCTGTAATTCTAACTACTCAGGAAGCTGAGATCTGAGTATCATGGCTCAAAGCCAAACCAGACAGGCAAAGTGGAAAGACTCTTAGGTCCAATCAACCAGAAGAAAGCCAGTGGCAAAGGTGTGGCTCAACTGCCAGAATACTAGTCTTGAGTGACAAAGACAAGTGTGATCACCAGGCCCTGGTGATCACAAACCCCAGTACCTACAAAAACACACACATGCATATGTATGTATGCGCACGTGTGCGCATGCACACACACACACAGCATTTGTGCCTAGAGGTAAAATATATGCGGATTTAATATCAGAAGCATCTTCCTCTGCAAGAGAAAATGGTAGCACCAGACGTCTTCCGACTGAGGTCTACCTAGCCAGTGCTATAAACAAAAACAAAGAGATGAAATCCTCACTTCAGTATCTTGCCCCTGCATTCTAAACAAATGTGTCCATTGGGAGTTAAGGTTGAGGAATATGGGGGAGAATGAAAGGACAGGACGGTTGAACTGAAAAGTAATTATAACTGAAGCTCTTTATATGCATGCATGGAAGAAAAATAATGAATCCTGTTACATTATATTAAAAAGCAGAAGGTACAATAGAGAGTAACAGAGGCTGTGAATTTGGCCATAGTACACTATATATATGCATAATACATCACAATAAAAATCCTTTGGTAAAATTAAGCTACACTATTATTTAGTTTTTCAAAATGAAATTAAGGGGTATGACCAAGGGGTACATATAAATCCCCCAGGTGTAACCAGGGGGGTGGTGAGGTTAAATGAAAGTAAGCACACATGCACATGCAAAATGGAACGCATAAGCAACAGAATGTTTTTCAGTATCTAAAGGCAAAAATGCTGAATCCCTATTCTCTGACCTGTATGTCAAGGACATACACAACTTTCGTCTTGTTTCCTCATATTTTACAGAGGAAAAAAATAAGACATTAAATGTGGCTTATGGAATATGGTAAAATTTCAGCCTGTGGAAGCCCTGCCTACTGGAATGCGAGGGGCTCCACTCACTAGCTAATCAGACAAGACTAGGACCAGGGGTCTACGCAGGATACAGGCAGTGTTGAGTGTGACCTTGGGGAAAGTAAGGAAAAGATGGAAGCTTCAGGTCATCCTTAATCAAGATGTTTCCAGCTACATTGTGGAAGGATGAGTGCTCATATTAGAGATAGGAACAAAAAAATCCAGAATTTCTGCATTTGTTTTCAGCTACTATGCAGTCCTTGAAATGTGAACAAATGCTAGTTGAACATTTACTTCTTCATTCCCTAGTGGAGCTTGCTGTTATTATACCTTCACCCTAAAGGAAAGCAAGCATTTGAAGACAGCCAGCTTTGTGCTGAATGATACACCCTCCAGAATAAGGGGAAAAGCAGCTCAGAGAGCCCTCCAAGGAACTAACCATAGAACTACCCTGTGATTCAGTGATACCACTCTTAGCCATTGATTCACAAGATTCCAAGGCAGAATACAGTAAAGGCACTTGCACACCCATGTTCTTTGCTGCAGTATTCAGTATAGCCAAGATAGGGAAGCAGCCTAGTGTGAGATCCACACGCACGAGTGTGTGCGCACATACGCACATACACACACAGTGTCATTTTATCCATCCATCAGGAAGAATAATATAATGTCATTTGCAAGGAAATGAAGTAAGTCAGGCTCAGGGAGACAAAAGGCACATATATTCTCTCATATGTGGAAGTTACATATAAATTGTAAATATACACAGGGTAATATGCATATATATCCAAACATATTGGCTATAGTATGTCTTATTCAGCGGAGGATTGTTGTAATACCTTTGAACAACTAACTTACAGATTAACCAAATGAATAACAAGAAGGTGAAACATGGTAGGGGAGAGAGAGCTTGAGGAGAGAGGATAGACACATGGAGAAAGAAATGGTGGTCAAATACAATCATAACCTGCAATGTACATATGTGAAAATGAAGTCAGGTAACTTGATCAGGGTATGGATGGGTTGGGCGAGAATGGTAAAATGATGAAAGATGGGACATTGATCAGAATGCAATGTACTCATAAAATGACATGTTGAATTAAAGCCCTCTTTTACAGCTACTTAAAGATAATTTTAAAATAAATGAATATGGGGAAATGAATAAAGATATGGAGTGGCAGACAGAAAAGAGAGAAAGAGAGGAGGAAAGAGGGAGAGCAATCAGGCAGACAAGTAATAAACAATGAAATATGCCTCTACTCCATCGTGTGCTATCTCTGCCTGCTACATAGTGAGACCCAGGTTTGCCTGCTTGCAAAATATCTTTCATGGTAAACCAATTTCACACCTGATTTTCCTGCCAGGGTAGCTGAGTCACAGGTGTCTAAGTCATCTGCTTTAAGGTTAAGTGACAGAAGACACCTCGGCTTTGAAAGCCAAGCAGCCTTGGGCTTCCTCATTATACCACGTGTCCATTTTGAAACAAGTTTCCAAGGAGCTTGCTAGAAGCCATGGCAGCTAGAATCAAACCAGCTACTGCAGAAAGGAGCCTGTGGGCAAAATTAGGATTGGACGCGGGAGAAGGAGGGACTAGAGGGGTTCAGTGACTGACAGAGGGAACAAGAAACGATGAGCTGCCCTGGGAGCTGACTTGTATTTCCTAGGGTTATTGCAGCAGGGTCTTGATAGCCCATATGTTTTGGCCTTGACCCCTGAATCTCAGCATGCCCTCACAGCAGCAGCCCTCACTGTGGCTGGCTCTCACTTCTTGTTATTCTTGGCACTAGGAGTCCTGATCATAGGGTGGTTTGGTATCATGATCCAAAGAATTAGATAGAAACCATCTGGAAGAGCAACCAAGTTTAACCTTGAGGGCTACTTGAAAATAACCTTCATCTAACGAGCCCTGTGTTCACATGAATAAAAGAGGTTACTTTACAACACATTTCAAAGATCCTCATGGTTTTGGGAGCCATCCACCTCAGAAGAGACCAGCACTTAAACAACCAAGCTTTGATATCTATAGAATGCTTATTTCCCCCATCTGCTTAGTCTTAATTGCCAGTTATGTGCTCAATGGTGATACAATCAACAGGGCCAAGAAGGCAACAAAACTCACTGCAGGATGCTAAGGAAGAGAAAGCAGAAAGGCCACTCCTGTAATAAATCAATTAACTGATTGTTCAGTATTATTATGCAGCTATTATTATTATTGTCTCTGAAGGCAGAACAAACAAAAATTGGTGAGAAATAGAAAGAAAATAATTTCTCCTCCTCCTCCTCCTCCTCCTCCTCCTCCTCCTCCTCCTCCTCCTCCTCCTCCTCCTCCTCCCTAAAGCTCATTGGTTCCCCCACTGAATATGCTAACAGCTGTAAATGTTAGTAAGCATCCTTTTGTTGTTATTCCAGTACTGGGGCTTGAACTCAAGGCCTAGGTGCTTTCCTTAGCATTGTTGCTCAAGACTGGCACTCTACCACTTGAGCCATAGCTTCACTTCCAGCCTTTTTTTGTGGTTAATTGGAGATCAGAGACCCACAGACTTTCCTAACCAGTCTGGACTCACATCTCAATCCTCAGATCTCAGCCTCCTGAGTATCTAGGATTACAGGTGTGAACTACCAGTGCCTGACTTTGTACAGCATCTTTAATACATACTACACTCTCTACTTACGTCCTAGTTATCCATAAATTTTGAAAATTCACCAGTTAACAATAACAAGTTAGAAATATAATTCTCCAAAAGCCATAGAGGAAATCAATGAAAAATGCACAGAATATAAACCCTGAATTCTGTTTTATGGTTCCCTGGCTTAACTGTGCAGACCAGAATTCTTCACACACAAACACACACACAAAATCTCTAGTCAAGGTGACTCTTCTGTAAGAAGTCTATGCTGCAAGAGAAAAGAAAAGTTTGCATCTCACCTCTATTTGACACCCCATGAGGTAGGTGCCAGCTCTACCTCTTCCTTTAAATGGAGCAAAACTGGGCTCAGCTGGGTAGGATTTTGAAGCAACACCTTAAAGAGCCAGGCATAGCAACTCTGTTCTTTGGCTACCAGCCATTCATCCCAAAGTCCAGACTTCTACCTAGGGCACCAGGTAAAGGCATGGCAAATGTTACTTTCTATGACACTGATTCATGAATTGAAAATGCTTCCAACTAATTACATCAGGAAGGGAAATTCAGAAGAAGGTAAAATACTGGGACCCATGCCAAGACTCAACTATCTGATACAACAGAAAGAGGAGTGAGTTATTAGCAACTACTGATATTTTGTTGTTGTTATTGGTCATGGGGCTTGGACTCAGGGTCTGGGTATGGTCCCTGAGCTCTTTTTGCTCACGGCTAGCATTGTACCACTTTGAACCACAGTGCCACTTCCAGTTGTTTCTAGTAGTTAATTGAAGATGCGTCTCATGGATTTTCCTGCCTGAGCTGGTTTCAAACTACAGTCTCAGTCTCCTGAGTAATTCAGATTACAGGCATGAGCCACCAGCACCTTGCACAACTATTGTTTTTCCAAAGTTCCTCTTTAGAAGTTTAGTTTAGTTTAGTAAGAACCTCATTATCAAAGATCAGAGATCTAAAATTTCATCACAATTGTGACCAGCACAAAAAGAACATGTAAAATTAAACATACCACAAAATGAAACAGGGCATTTCATGGTGGTTCACAATCCCGTAGTACTAGGAAAAAGAACTGAGACATCCCATCTTTAACCATAGGATTTCACAGTCCTAGTGCAGTGTGCAGTGCTTGTGGTTTGATCTGTAAATCTTAGCTACTCAAGAATTGAGATCTAAGGATGGAGGATATAAAACAGCCCAGGAGGACAAGACTGAGGGGCTCTTATCTCCAATTAAGTAGCAAAACAGCCAGAAGTGGATGTATGGCTCAAATGGTAAAGCACTAACCTTGAGCAAATAATACTCAGCAAGAGCCATGAGGCCTTGAGCATGAATCCCACTCCTAGCACACAGAAACGAAGGAGTCCTGGTAGACACAGCTTGGTTTGTGGAAATGTACCCAGCTTCTGCTAGCCCACAGGCACGTCTGGATGGCTTTTTTTACAGCCTCCTTTTTTAGAAGCTTCTGCTTATTCATCATAGCCAAGGTATGTAATCAGCCAGGATGTCCCTCAATGGATGACCATTCATCCATTCAAGAAAATGTGGTATATATACACAAAGGAATGTTATTTATCTATTAGAAAGAATGATATTGTACCATTCATATAGAAATAGAAAGACTCAGGAAAAAAATATATATATATTAAGTGAAGTAATCTAGACCCAGAAAAACAAAGGTTGCATCATTTTCCCTCATGTGTGTAGCTGTCATATGCCTATAAATCTATCAGTAAACACACTGGGATGGAATGCAAGTGGCTATAAATGAATAAACTGAACAATTATAGACTCTGTGGAGAGCTCAAATAGTATATTCTTTTAGAAAGACTAGGTCAAAGCCCAACAAAATCAATACCAGGAAATGGGTGCATTCAATTGGGGAGCAGTGGGGGGGGGGTGGGAGCAATGGGAGAGGGGTAGATTAATGAAAGGGGGAAGGGGAGAGAATGCAGTCAAGAATTCACACTGCGGGGCTGGGAAGGTGGCTCAGTGGTAGAGTGCTTGCCTTGCATGTCTGAGGCCCTGGGTTCGATTCTTCAGCACCACATAAGCAAAAAGAAAAAAGCCGGAATTGGCACTGTGGCTCAAGTGGTAGAGCGCTAGCCTTGAGCTGAAGAGCTGAGGGACAGCGCCCAGGCCCAGAGTTCAGGCCCCATGACTGGACCCCCCCCCCCACCAAAAAAAAAAAAAAAGAATTCACATTGCAAATACCACAAAATTAAGACAAGCAAGGGAAGGGGTGGGTGGAAGGGGGTGGGAATGTTGAACTGGTGACACAGGTCAAGGTGCACTGTATTCATAAACTGCACCTCCTTCGTACAATACATAAAGATAATTTTTAAGTTACACATAAGCCCAATAATTATGCTCAGGTTAAATGGTCAAAATAAATGAATGAATAGAAAAAGAAAGAAAAAGAGGATGAAAGAAAAAAGATGGGGGGAGGGAGGCAGAGAGGGAGGGAGAGAGAGACAGTGGTTGCTCTACATTTCAAAATGATCCTCAAGGGATATTTCCCATGGCATTAACTAACTGTGCAAAAGACATCTGCGTAACCTGCAACAAGGCTTTGGACTTAAAGCTTGAGTGTGATCAAAGCCCAGCTTAGTTCCCCTGTCACCACTTAATTTCCATCTTAAAAGTCTGACCTGACATGCACTGGAGAAGGAAAAGAGATGCCTTTGGGGGCTATGGTATCAGAGTTGTTGTTGTCTTGCTCTTTGAGGAGATAAAGAATTTAGGGCACAGACTCAAACCACAGGAGGGCATGGGGCAAGGAGAATGATTGGCAGGGAGGGGCTGAGACTTACAGAGAGACAAAACAACATAACAGCCAGTGACAGAGTCACCCTGAGAGGTGACGTAGGATGACATCCTCCTTCCTCAGTCTACAGCTGGAAGCCAGCATAAATGCCTTCCACTCAGCAGTGCTCAGATAGACCTGACAGAAAACAAAGGGGGCTTATGCTTGTATTGCCAGTGCCCCTCCGCCACTCTGCTGATACTTGCTTTCCAAGTGTGATTTTTGAGGAGCACTGTGCCAGGAACTGAAACACCAACTTCAACCTCCCCCTTCCTCCCCACCAACATTTCGTTTTGTTTCTCTCAAGCCGCGTTTCTGATTGCCTCACTCTGGAGGGTTGGCAGCGGTACATTAACCTGCCGGATCGCAGTGAGCGACGTGGGCTGCCAATGTGGCTATCAAAGGTCTCTTCTGGATTTGTAGGCTCCTGGAGATGCTGACAAAAAGCAGCAATAGAAGAAAAAAGAAAAAAAAACCCAAACCTCAGTCTCACAGTGGCATTTTCTTGACTCATAATTAACCTTCGCATTGGTAAACACGCAGTGAGCTTTACATCTGAACTCTTGTACCCCCTGCTTCTAGAGGTCTCTTTGCTATTGAAGATAGGCATGTTCACAGTTCTCATCCTCTCCTTCTCCTCCTCTTCGTCCCCCTCCTCCTCTTCCTCTTCTGTATCCTCTTTCTTCAGCCCCCTCCCACTGATTAAGATTTGTGTGCTTTCTTTCTCCAGTCTTCCTGTGCCACAATGGGTTAAGTGGTTCCACTGAGCCTAAACACACTTGGAAATAACTCTATCAATCACCACAGGAGCTTTGAAAAGGGAGATTATTGCTCATGCACATTTTAATTGAGTTTTGTAAAGTGGGGAGGAGAATAGGCTCTGTACTTAGCACTCACTCTTCTGTAGGCATAGTAGAAGAGTAAGGATTTGACTTTCAAAGATTCCTGGTTCAAAATTTTGTCCTACAACAGAGCCTGTCTGAATAGAAGTTACATCACACTGTCACATGTTATCTGCAATTTGGCTCATTTTGAACAGACTCTACATGTCTTGTCTCACCAAGGCCCATTCTAAATGAGACACCTCCTAGACGGTTTCTGACACATACAAATTCAGTGCTGATAAGTTTAAAATATGCAGCCTCCTATTCCTTCCAGCTGCTCTGATCCACACCTGGAAATGACTCACACTTTCCCAACTTCATTATCTTTTTTTTTCTCTAATGCACTAAATGACCTTCTAATGCCTTAAGAGCATTAAATTACTTCCTCAGGTACAGTGATGTGTAGGATTGTCTATTCATCAGACAGGCTCTGACCAATTGGGATGCAGAGCATTACAAATAGATGATGAGGTACGACATGGAGTTGGATCTCCAATAGGCTGGCTACCTCTTCAGCTCTTCTCTTACTATAGATCTCCATATCTAAGCTTTCTTGATTCTCATGCCACCTGCCTTGGTTACAGAGAGGAGTTAAGATTCACTTTCTATAACCCAAAAGGGTTGGGAGATGATAAATGCAAATTTGTTGTGTAGGTAAGTTGTATAAAATTTCATAAGAGGTCTATTTCTATGATACCAATTTATTTTCCTTTAGTCTATTTTATTCCATTCTACTATAATTCATTCTATTTTGTTTCTATCTATTTATTTTATATAGGACAGGGTCTCACCATGTAGGCTAGGCTGGTTTGGAATTTATATTCCTCCTGCCTCAGTTTCCTGAGTGCTAGGATTACAGGTATGGACCACCATGGTGGCTAGGATGCAGAATTCATTGCTTCTCCTTTTCCTTAACCACCATCCTATAATGTAATAAAGTCTTCATGGCCTCACTGTGTTCTGTGTTGCTTACTTTTCCACTCACCCATGTGTCCCTATACATAGAATTACCATGTTCTATGCCTCAGAACTATCTATACCACTGTGGTTGACCCAGTGATGTTGACCCATTGATGTTTAGTAAATTGTGTCTGATTAACACAGATAACATCACGTGGACCATACTGTATTTTCAGTCACTGTTTGCATACCACTTTGGAGAACAAGGATCATTTGCATTATTTCTCACATTTCCCTCAATCAAACCACACAAGTATGGTGGTTTCAGCACAGTGAACACCCAGAAGAGATTATCATCCAAAAGAACAGGTAAAAGTTGACTAAGTTGATATTCTTGACACTGTTGAGAATATTGCTAAATGGTGAGTCAGCTAACTTGGTAAGTCTTAGAGCAGCATTTTTCAGATGCTAAATTTTCCAGCAAGGGTTCGAGAGGGCACATCAGTGCTATAGAGGTTAGGACATAAAAGTTAAAGAGCTGATTTAAGGCTATCAGAGCTACTTGTGGTTGCAGTTTGCTTGATGACATTGAAGGGTTGCTTGCTTATTGGGCCTGGTTATTTGCATTGCGTGATTATGAGGTATATGACTCCCAGAATTGATTTGCTATGTTGTGATTGCAACAACTTTTTATTATGTGACCTGATAACTGATTGGTGCAAGTGAAGTTCTCTACAGAATTATCTATTCCTCTTCCTCCCATAACTATACAATGCACATGTGTATGTACACACACATACACACACACAAACACACACTCACTAAGAGAAACAATAGGAAATTGCACACATGTCAGACCCATCCTACAAACCTTCCTACACCCTGAGACAAGATTACTACTCCCCAGAGAGAACCAGCAGCTAAGTGCCCCTACAGTCTTTTCTCAATGGGAGGCAGCATTCACCACTTCAGTTTTATTCCTGTGAGGGTGATGGCTTCTTGGTCAGCATGGGAAACAAGACACTTGATACTCTACAGAAACTCAAATAATATAATAGGATACCTCGTTAATGAAGAAACAAAGACCGGAGAGTAATGGTGTGAGGTTTGCCAGAGCAAAACTTTAAGCAAGATTCTTTATCAAAATAAATAAATAAAAAGCCGAGTATAGAGGCACATAATCCCAGCTATTCTTGAGGCAGTAGTAGGAGAATCTCACTCAGAGGCCAGTCAAGAGAAAAGGTCACGTGCGATGCTAAGACATGTATATCCTACAAAATTAAGAAAAGCCACTGAAACCAGGTGCTGGTGGCTCATGCCTGTAATTCTAGCTACTCAGGAGGCTGAGAGCTGAGGATCACCGTTCAAAGTCAGCCTGGGAGGAAAGACCGTGAGACTCTTATCTCCAATAAACCACTCAGAAAACCAGAAGTGGTGCTGTGGCTCAAGTAGTAGAGCACTCGCCTTGAGCTGAAGAGCTAAGGGATAGCACCCAGGCCAGAGTTCAAGCCCCACGACTGACAAAAGAGAGAGAGACAGACAGACAGAGAGAGAAGCCAGTGAAGGGGTGGGGTGAGAGGCATGGATCAAACTGTTGGAAGGGGTAAAGTGAATCATAAACTGCTTTGTTAAATGGCAACTCTTTTGTACAACTACTTAAAGGTAATTTAAAAATTTTAAAGAAATCAAAGATTAACAAAAAATGTAAAAGCAAAAGTGCCAGTGGGAGAGTGCAAGTGTGAGGTACTGAGTGTTTACTAGGTATGAATACACACACACACACACACACACACATATGTGTATATGTGTATCTCTATATGGTTCCTTGGTCTCAATCAAGGAATATGATTTCATGGAGAGATCCAACATGCAAGGTAAGAAGAACAGTGAGAAGAGCAAGGACTGGCTGCCACATTAAACCACAGGACGCTATCCTGCTAGGTACACAAACTTTACACAGATTAGGAACAAGAGTAAAACCCAAGAACAAATGTAAGAGAGTAAAGGTAGTTCTTTTATCTCCATGTATCCTTTCTCTTGCTTTGTTTGTTTTATTTTTCTGGGACATATGTGATGTATTAACATTTTATGGCTTGGTTGTTAACATCACGTAAAGACTCTGTGTATAATCCCTATAACAAACCCTGGTGGTGAGAGCCTTCCACGCCACAAACAACAATGCCATGTCTTACAAAGATGGGCAATTTGTCTAAGACCAAGTAACTATAGAGCCACCACTGCATGCTAGGCTCATGGGGGCATCTGTTACTCACTCCTGGGTTTCGCTACATCCTGAAGAATTTAACTCTTCCAAAGACCAGTGGGAGAGGTCCTCTTGTGAGTCACCCCAATACCTAGTCAGCAAACTAACAAGATAGACCAACAATCAGCTGCCCAATCAGGAAGACTTCTCCCATGGAACTTTGCTTCCCCAGCTAAACACCAAGTTCCTAAAGACCAGACCTCACTTTATCCGTTCTGTGGCACTGTGGGAGCACTAGCAGAACACTGTGAAGGTCCACACCAGTCAACAATGATTGTTTATATTCAAAGTAAAAGAGAGAGCTCCAGTCCATCAAGAGCTTGGGCCTAAAGATTATCCCCTCTCCTCCTTCCTCAGTCCTAACCATCACCGCCAGTAACTTTGTCTGGAGTTGTCTACTACAGGAGGCTAACACACAGAGAGATCCAGTGAGAGCCAGTTAGAACCACAAAGGGACACTTTTTAAAACATCACTTCAATGTACATAGGTGCGCTGGTAGCTTTAGTGTGCCTTGTTGTGATCATTTGGGTAAATACCTAGGAGTAGGATTACTGGATCATAGGGGAACCAGCATTATTTATTTACCATAGCTAATTTATGGAACCAACCCATATGCCCCTCAGTAGATGAATGGATCAAGAAAATGTGTCATATATACACAATGGAATCTTATGCCTCCATTAGAAAGAATGGCTTTACCCCATCCACAAAGAAATGGAAAGAAACTTCACATTAAGTGAAGTTAAGCCAAATCCAAAGAAAGACAGGCTTCCATGGTTTCCCTCATTTGTAATAATTAGTATATGTCTAGGATAGTCCTAACAGAGGATCATAATAGTTCAGTAGCTATGTACATATGAATATGTATGTATGTACATATAAAATGATGCTAATTGAAATGAACTCCAAGATTTGGAAACAAGAGTTGTTTTTTTATTTTTATGTACTGTGTGAAATTCTTTCTCCCCCGCCCCCGTCCCTCTCCACCCTGACCCCCTTTGGTTTATCCCCTTTTGTCACTGTTTTTAATTTTGATATTCTGTGTTTTGTATATACATTTATCTATTTTGAGGAAGAGAAGGGAATCACAAAATGATGAAACAAAGGTCAAAGGGTGAACCAATGCCACAGCAATATCACAAGACACTATGTTGGAAATCAACTTCACAACTTGGGAGGGAGAAGAGTCAGGGGTAGGGAAAGCAGAGAAAACAAAGGAGGGGTAACACTGTTCAACAAGAAATGTATTTATTACCCTACTTATGAAACTGTAACCCCTCCGTTCATCACCTTTACAATTAAATTAAATTGAAATAAAACATCACTTCTTGACGTCCAGCAAGAGGATGCTCTAAATAAGAGTGAAGTAAAGCCACAGGTCTTCTGAGAGGAAGAGCCTGCAACTCCCCAGGACCCAGTCATCTGGGGACGTGTGCTAGACATCCAGCTAAGTTATTAATATATGAACTTTGCCACTGCTCGCCCACACTGCTGGCTGATTTTTATACTATGTTGCATAATTAATCTGTCAACATTCTGTGACAGGGTATAAATATTAATAATACGATCACACAGATAGCTGTTCCCTTTAAAATTCAGCGCTGAGCAGATAAATCGGCCACTTAATCTTGCTAGATCCCAAGAAGGGAGGAGAAGGTGTTGGGGGATGTGGAGATAGGAAGCAGATGAAGTGGGGTTGTGGGGAGGGGTTGCCAATTAATTGGGAACAGGAGCTTTCTTATTTGAATCTCTCTCATTCTTGTACTTTCCAAGGGATGTTTAAAAGAAGGCACTTTGAAGTTCGCTTAGTTCTTTTATTCCCAGTTAATGAGATAAACCTTTCCTCTTTTTTTTTTCTCTCTCTATACTGAAGAGACAGAAAGCTCTGGTTATTCCATGTGGCATTTCTCATTTCAGGATCAGCATGAACAGTCGTAAATTCCAGGAGAGATTCCAGCCAAGCATCTGTTTTGTTGCCTGAAAGAACAGAGGTTTATATTCTCCTGGAAGGCTGACCAATAATAGTTTAGGACACACAGACAGGAAAGCTGTGGCCTTGAAATGCAGATGTGATTAGATAAACCAAGGAAGGAATGCTTGTGCCATTATAAGTTTATTTAAAGTTTCCTTCTCCATTCCCTTGCCAAGTAGCCAAATAACTCCTGAAAACTGAGATTTCCAAGATTCACTGCTGCGTGGGCTCAGTGGCTGTGTTGGCCCCAGGTTACCATCCTGGCTGAAGCCTCCACTCACCCACACTTCATTTGCCCCTTTACATAACCGTTTATTCAAGAATATTTCTTGGTCAACATTTAGCAGTGGGGACTCTACCCTCTACCAAGAGACAAGGGACACTGAAAAAAATAATAAAATAATAAAAAGAATCAAAAGCAAATCATGACTTTAAGGAACATACAGGTTAATGCAAAGGTAAAATATGAGTAACAGCAACTATTATATAGTTAGGACAATCACTTAAATAGAAAGGAAAATTCGTAAGCATTATACATCATATTTCTCTATGGAATTTTACACTCTCACTCTGATAATTATTATCTTGCTGTACTTTTAAACTTATTTGTCCATTTTGTTGTCACTGTTTCTCTCTGTCTCTGTCTCTCTCTCTGGTGCCACCAGCAAACAAATAAGTACAAATGAAAATCTCATGGATGGCCCTTCAAGGTTGTCTAGTCGTATGAAATCTCTTCACAGATGAGCAAAATAAGGTCTAAGAGAAATAAAATGACTTGTCCATAGTCTGAGGTGCAGTTCCTACAAGAGATTAGACACATTTCAAGCCTTGTTTTGCATGCCTGTATGCTTTTGGACATTAAAAAATAAGTACAAATGAGTCAGGCATTGGTGGTTCATGCCTGTAATCCTAATTTCTCAGGAGGCTGAGATCTGAGGATCATGGTTTGAAGCCAGCCAGGGCAGGAAACTTCATGAAAGTCTTATTTCCAATTAACCACCCACCAAAAATAGAAGTGGTGCTGGGGCTTAAGTGGTAAAATGATAACATTGAGCACAAAAGCTCAGAGACAGCACCCAGGCCCTAAACTCAAGCTCCAGGATCAGTATACGTACACTCAAAAATAAAGATACAAACGAGAGAATTTTAATTAAATCTTTTCAATTCTTCTGATATGAAGTTCATGACATTGTGAACTGCAGTTAAGTTTCATCCTGAAATTCAAGGACACTAGGACATGGGTTCCATTGACAAGGTCCGCATATTCTTGCTCTTTAATATTCTTATTCATATTATTAAGGATGACATTGATTTTTTTCCCTGTTCTTAGTTTCCAAGTCTACATGTGAGTTTCTGGGTCACTGTATTCTAAAAAATTATGCTTATATCTATATGACATGCCTTAGGCATTGTTATGGGGGAAATATTTGTGGATGTTTACCAGAGATTTTATTATATTCCCCAAGTTATGACTGACAATATGTAGAGAGAGAGAGAGAGAGAGAGAGAGAGAGAGAGAGAGAGAGAGAGAGAGAGAATCTGGTGGCATCTTATATCTAACTAACCTGAGAAACAATGAGCTACTCACAGTGACTACTGGAGCTAAAATGCAGCCTGCATGTGTGGTCACTGAGTGTAATGGAATGCTAATGAGGTAGGAACTCTAGTCAGTAACACAAACAAGAAGCAATAGCAGACCCTGCCACAAGCTCTCTCCATCATTTTGTTTTACAGGCTACAGGAATGAAAGAGATACTTTAGATTAAAAGATTTGTTTAATGGTCTGATTAATTCATTCCAAACAGACCAAAACTGTCCTATGATTCTTTTTGCTCTCAGTCTTTCTGGCTTGTTTCCATGAATGCCAATTTTCCTTTCTTAGGCTCCTCCTCCTCCTCCTCCTCCTCCTCCTCCTCCTCCTCCTCCCCCTCCTCCTCCTCCTCCTCCTCGTTCTCCTTCTTTTGTAGTATAATTAATTATTCACTAACTGCTTCTCTGATCTTGGTGTCAATTATGACTCTCTGTGCAAGTATGTGTGTGTGTGTGTGTGTGTGTGTGTGTGTGTGGTTTTCCACCAGTGCAGTCCAAATGCTTGTAAAATATAAACTTGACATCATAACACTCATCAAAATACATTATTGGTCTTTAAACAATCACTGCAGAACTCAGTAAACACTAAAAGGTTAAGACACCATCCTGACCTTCTGTACCATGGACATGAGTTCACTTACTTTCTGCAGTTTATAACATTAATTAGTGGTGTAGATCTCTGACCTACATTATATATGAGATATGGCTGGGGATTTCTGGCCCTCCTGAATAGGACTGTAATTAGGATCAGCAGTGCCCACAGTGGGGAGGCACATGGATAGAGGCTTTGGGATGGGCCATCCAAGATGTTGCACCATAGCATTCTAACAGTGTGATCCTTTTCTCCTTGGAAGATGTTTTGTTGAACCAGGCATTCAACTAGTGGCTCACAACTAGCTACTTAGGACGCTGAGATCTGAGGACTCATATTGGAAGCCAGCCCAGGCAGACAAATCCAGGAGAGTCCTGTTTTATAAAGGTGATGTACGTAAGTTACATAAGTCAGATAAAGAGTACATTTCTTTTTGGACAATGTCACCCTGCTCTTGCTCTCTCTCAGGTTTTCTTTCCTGTCCCCGCCCACAAGTCGTATATTTCATTTTAAACATAGTGTCTAGTGAATACCACTGCTGCATTTGTTCCCCCTTTGTACCTCCATTTCTGTGTGCCAATAAATGAAAAAACAAGACAAAAGGAAGAGAAACACAAACAACAACAAAGGAAAAACCTCTTGTTCCCATTTCCTGGAGAATATTGTGATAAATATTACTTTATACGATCAAAGGCATATAGACATTGTGCCTTTGTGCTCCTCCCCTAAGATCATCCTCTTTTGGTCTCACTGAGAGAATGTAAAGTTTTCAAGGGAGAAAAAATGGAAAAATAGGGATTTAAAATTTTTAATTCTCTCCTACAAATTATTAGCACACAGAGTTAAGTAGAAACAGAAGGTAGGCATTGGTGGCTCACACTTGTAATCCTAGTTGCTCAGGAGGCCAACCTAGGCAGAAAGGAATTTTTGGATTCTACCACCAAAATAAGCAGCAAAAAGCTGGGCTGGAAATATGGTTTAAGTGGTAGAGGGCCCACAAGTTGAATAAGCATGAGGTGCTGACTTAAACTCTGGTACTTCCAAAAACTAATAAATTAAAAATAAAAGAAACAGGGAGGTTGTTTTCTCTTTTGTTTTTAAATAAAGTGATAAGGAACTGATGTCTAAGGGTAAGATAAGTTTGTGGGAGTAAATAAATGTATGTCTTGTACCATTTCAGATATTGTCATACTTTACCAAATGTGGGAAGGGCTAGAATATTTCATTTATTATTATTAAAAGCTCTTCATTGAAAATTAATTGTAAAATGCTTTGTTCTGGCAAGGAAAACTATACCTAGTTTATATATTTTTATAATTCATAACTATAGAGGCTCCTAAATAAGATCACAGGGCAAATTCTCTATATTACAAAAGCTCTAAAGATGATTGTGAATAGTAAAAACTTTTCCTATCTCTATTTTGTATATTTCTACTTGTTTGTTCCTCTGCAGAAAAGATCTGAAGCAGCTTTTCAAGTGCTATCCTGTAAGTAAAGGTTATTTTTTTCAATTGACCAAGAGACTTAAACAAAATTTTATTAACATGTAGGAGTTGTGGGGCTCATTGTCATAATTCCATACACAGATACAATGCACCCGGATCAAGCCTTACCCACTTTATCACTCTCCTTCACCCCCACTCCCTGTTTGTAAAACAATTTCAACAGGTTTCATTGTTCTGTTTCATACATGCTTTAAGAGTACTTTGACTTCATTCATCCTCAGGCCCATTCTGAGTCTATGCTCCCACTGGACCCTTGCCCCTAAGGAGAGGAGGCTGTACTTTCCTATAATTCATTGTTTTTGTGTTTGTGTTTGGGTATATATTCATTTAAATGTGTTTTCTTTGTTCTCTGGGATTTCATTACAGTGCTTCAGAAATAAAGGCAATTTTCAAAAGGAATGATCAGAATAATGTTCAGAAAAGAAAGGCAATGACACTATGCAGGGCAATTTCATATGTCAACCTGAATGGGCCAGGCAACATGCAGACAAACACTAAGAGGTGTGTTCCTGAGGGTGTTTGAAAATGGAATCAGTAAATGAAGTAAATCGGTAGATGGACTGAGATAGGCCACATCAAGAAAAACTGAAGGCCCCACAGAGTAGAATGAAGTTGCTGGGAATTCATATCTGATTCTTTGAGCTGGACAGTAATCTTTATCTATTTTTACCCCAATTTTTATGCTTTTTATTGTAAAAATACTGTACAGAAGGGTTACAGTTAAACGAGTAAGGTAATGAGTACTTTTCCTATAGAGCATTGTTACCTCCTCCTTTGTTTTTCTCCTACTATCCCTTCCCTCCCCAACTCCCCAATTCTTACCTCCCCCCACCCCAAGTTGTAAAGTTCATGTTCGACATATATCTTGTATATCTCATTGTTACAATGGGTCAACCTGTATCCTTATTTCAGCATTTTGTTATTTCCCTTCCCCTCTCCAAATTAGAAAAATGTATATACAAGATGCAGAGCACCGGAATCAAATACAGTGAAAACAGGGATTATACCATTTTACCCCAAGTTTTTGAAATAGCCACTGCCTAGGTCTTAACCTGTCAACAATCCCGAGTCTCCCCTTTGCCAACCATGGACTTTGAGACATCTCAGCATTTACAGCTGCGTGACTCAATTCACTATAACATACTATGTCATAATATATGTTATTATATCTCTATTATATGTGTGTGCATATTGCCCTGTTGGATCTGGATCCCTGAAGACTTTGACGAATAGAGTCACCATGGGTGTTTGCTTTCATATTAACATTATATAATATAGGAAGCCAATAGGGAGGAGAAAGCATGTGAACATTTTTTGAAACTAGAACAAAAATAATTTTTAGGTTCAATAAATCTCTAAGCCAACCTCACTAGGTATTTAACCTCCTCAGAGGGCACAGACATACAACTAAAGCATCAGATAGTGCCTTAAGTGACGGCAATAGTCAAAATAGCTTACTGCTTGGACACACACAGAGAAACAAGCAGAGGGAGATGGAGAGGGTTAGAGAGAAAGGACAGGGAGAGAGAGAGAAGGAGCAGTCAGGATAATTAAGTCCTTCCACTCAGAATGGGCTGCCACAGATTGAGTTTTATCTGTAGTACCTCGATACTACTCTGAATCTCTGCAAACTTTTGAGAAGTTTTATTTTTCCCTCAGATCAGAACCTCGGGCTGCTGTCTGAGAGTCAGTGGTGACACATCAACTCATTTAATAAATAAGATGTGAATGAAGTGAGGCGCAGGAAGTAAAGCTTAGAGGCTCCAGAGCTGCAGGTGTATCTATTCAGGCAGCCCTCACTCACAGATGCAGACTGGGTTTCTATGGATACAGCTGAGCACACAGGCACCCTGGCCAGCCCATCAGCCCCTGGCATGGCATCTGCACATCTACCAATAGAAATCGAATATGCAAATGAGGCTAACTTTTCTGCTGTTCTGATAGGCTCCATTTTCTACTTTGCTGTAAAATAGAGGTTTCTTACAGTGAATTCTCAGCAGTCAGAATAGCCTTAGCTCTGGAAATGTTAATTGTGGAAAATCATTTATTTAGGCTAAGATACTAAGTCACTTATTCATGAGATCATTGTTCTGGCTTTTCCACTTCTTACTTTCTTTTTGGAAACTCATGAGACTTGAGAGATATAAAGTATAAATGACTTGACAATTCCTAACTCTAATTTCACAGAGGAACAAAAAGCTTCTTAGTGAGGATTCCTCCCATTAAGAATAGAGAAAATGCTCTTTTTTTTCCTTAACAGTAGGTGAGCTGAAGTGAAGTCAAAGGAAGGATTTCATTGTTTAATACACACATATACATATTCACTCACATCACAGATTTGTGAAAATACAACTGGAGTATGTATTATGTGATATGTATATATATATATATATATATACATATATATATATATATATATGTATGTATGTATGTATGTATTTTTTCCACTTTCAGAGAAACACAGCAACTTCTCAGGATACAGTAGGTATCTAATTTCTGCCTCTGAGTCGGCTTTGATCTCACTGATTGAACCACTTTATTCATCTTTAACTTGAGAATTTTAAAAGAGTTTATCCCTGTAAATTCTTAAGTTTCTAAAAGTTTTGAGGTCCTTACCATCTTGCTTATTTGTTTGTTTGGTTTCTTTTTGTGTGTTTAAGTACTGGGGCTTGAAATCAGGGCCTTGAGCTCTTTTTCAGCTTTTTGCTCACAGCTATTGCTGTACCAACAGTATGGCTGTATGCTGGTTAGCTGGAGATGGAGTCTCACTCATTTTTCTCTCTGGGCTGGCTTGAAATCAGATTTCAGTCATCTGAGTATCTAGGATTACAGGTGTGAGTTGCTAGCGCCAAGCTTCTACTTTCTTATGCAATATCAATTAGAACAAAAGAATGAAGTAGGGGGATTCAGAGCTTAGAAGATAGAAAATGAACACCAATTACTAAACCTAGTCTTATTTGTCTTTGTGGCAGCAGAGTAATAAATTTTCCAGGTAATTTCAAGTAAGGTTTTTTTTTTTCTCCTTCAGTATATCAAAGATTCTGCTTTAGTGGAGTTAATTCACTTGTGGAACTGAAAAACATCCCTATGGCAAGATTTAATGCTACATCATCGCAGTTCAAGAGTAGACTATTACAACAATTAATTCTTTGTTTTTCCATATGATTTGTCCCTTGCCAAATTTACTTCTAAATAAGTTAATCTCCATCAATTAATACATTTTGGAATTCTCTTTCTACCTAACATAAAATTATCCTTGGCAAAATGTATAAATACAGTCCTCTCTAAGAATCTATGGAGGATTACCTCCAAGATGAACAGCAAATATAAAAATCCACAGATTCTCAAATCCCTTATATAACAAACATGGCATATCATGTGCATGTAAACCTATGCATTCTTTGATATATTTTCAATCATCTAGATTACTAGTAAGACCTAATATGATGTCAATAGTTGTCACACTATATACTTAGTGAGCAATGACATGAAAAAGTCTGCCCATACAGTATAAGAAGGAATCTTTCAATGAATTGTTTGGAGGTCCAGTCATGGGTCCTGAACTCTGGGCCTGGGTGCTGTACCTCAGCTCTTCAGCTCAAGGCTAGCACTCTACCACTTGAGCCACAGCGCCACTTCCGGCTTTTTTCTTTTTGCTTATGTGGTGCTGAAGAATCAAACCCAGGGCCTTATGCATGCAAGGCAAGCGCTCTACCACTGAGCCACCTTACCAGCCCTCAGTGAATATTTTTTAAATCTACTGTTGTTTGAATCTGTGAGGATGGAACCCATAGATACAGAGGCCCAAGTATGCATTCTAAGGGAGAAAAATCCGAGAAGAAAAACTGAGATGTGATACTCCCCAAAGGCGTTAGTAAATCATCTCCTAATAATGTGTCATATTGAGTGATCTAATTTATCTTCCTACCCCCACTTTCACAGCACAGTATTATGAATTAAGCTTATTAAAAAGTCTTAGTGAATAGATATAAAACCAGTAGGAAGGGGAAAGCACTATCCATGAAAAAATGAAGTCAGAAGGTGATTCAATCTGAAATATTTATTTGTTTAGCAAATACTTTGAGAGTACTTTTTAGTGGATGCAACATTATTACTATTAGGAAGATGGCTTAAATTTACAGATATTTATTTATTCATTTATTTACAAATTATGCCTCACTATGATGCCTAGGCTAGCCTTGAAATTCTGATCCTCCTGCCTCAGATTCTCAAGTAGCTGGGATTACAAATATGCACTACCAAGCTCAGTTTAACTAATGGAATTTGTAAATACAGATTTTGGCTAGTCTGATTTAATGATCAAAGAGATCCGTTTGCTAAAATCCTTGGCTGCTAACAACTAATACAATAACTAAATATGCAAACTGACAGTAGGTATACTATGTATAAATATAAAACTGACTTACAAACAGCAGTAATCTTTCCACAAATCTGCTCCATTTTCTACAGCAAGCCCCACGAGGTCAGAGTGCTCTCTACCACTTGGAGTGGATGTTATTTCTAGCACCAATCCTGAAAAAAAACCCATACTACCATGGTTAAAAGCAGCCCAATGTGTCCAGGCCTTGATTTATAACTGATAGCTCTCCAACATTTATAGCTACTTAGGCATTAACCAGAGAAAGCCAAACACACACCCCTAAACAAACCACATACAATGTTTTCCTGGGGCTTCTGCCTCCAATCAGGACACAACTGAAGCTTTTTCTTTTTCCATGAGGAAGTCTTCCAACATCTCTGCTGCCTTGGTATGCTTAGCCAAACCTGTGTTCCATCAAGATCTAAATAGTCATCACTTGCTCTCCTTTGGTTTTGGTCTGTGTTATTTCCATAAGGGCACATCTCTTTAAGTTCTTCTACATAACCTGCAAACCATTCTTGATGTCACATACATGTAATATAGTTGATTCAGAAATGTCTCACATTACACTGGAAGAAGTTGTGGTTGTGACTCCACTGTGGGCTGACAAAAACAATGAGGATGCTGATGTCATCATGTTGAGCAGCTCAAGGACCCACCATGACACTTGTAGAAACTGTATAGGACAGTGCTGTGAAACAAGGGGTGTTATTGGTGCTATGTAACAAAGGAAAGATCCCAGTAGCCACATACAGTCACAGCCTTGCAAATAGTTCAGTGCCTACATGCTTTTTACCCATAAGCATATGGAACAAATTAGAGAGGCATTGTGTGTGTGTGTGTGTGTGTGTGTGTGTGTGTGTGTGTGTGTGTTGGTACTGGGGCTTGAACTCAGGGTCTAGATGTTGAGCCTTAGCTTTGTTTACTCAAAGCTAGTGCTCTACCATTTGTGCCATGGCTCTACTTCAAGACTTTTTGGTGGTTAATTGGATATAAGAGTCTTAAAGACTGTCCTGATCAGGCTGGCTCAAACTGAAATTCTCAGATCTCATACTCCTGAGTGGCTATGATTATAGATGTGAGCCACTAGTGGTCAGCAGAGGAGGCATAATTTAAATTAAGAGGAGATACTTGGTGAAAGAGACCTCACAGTTATGCATAAAATAGCAGCAACTAAACCTTTTCCTCATTTGAATACAGGGACAATGTAATGTTTGCTTTTAATCATATTATACTAACCAAATTATCTACAGAATATAATGTGTATGTGTGAGTGTGTAAGTGTGTTTTTGATGGTACCTGAATTTTCAGTTGGGACCTCACATTTGCTAGACATTCTACCACTTGAGACACACTCTCATCTTTGTTATTGGCTTTATTTTACAGATAGATCTTCACTTTCTCTTTTATCTTTTCTTTCTTTCCCCAAACAGCGATTCTTCTGCCAGTATCCCCTGTGTGAGCTGGATTACAGGTTACAGTTCACACTGCCACATGAGGCTTATTGGTTGACATAGTGTATCTCTAACTTTTTGCTTGGGTTGGTTTCAAAACATGGTCCTCCTGATCTCTGCAATTACAGTCATGAGTCACTTTGTTAAGACCACAAAATTTTGTTTAATTAGCTAAAAGGCTTTACAGATCGTCTAGTATCCCTTCCTGTGACTGAAGCAGAATTAGGTGAGAATTTTGTAGGAAGGTACATGTTTAACTGTTGTCCCAGATTCCTAGGATTTCCTAGGAGGCTAGGACAGGCAAGTAACTCTTATACAAAAGTTCCAATCATTATCTTGTTGTAAAAGACAAACAAACCTCCCAAGATGCAGATGTTACCGCCTATGCTATGAAAAGCTAGGATCTATATTTTCCAAGTAGACAGGTGTTTCAATAAGTGAAATGGGGAGGTGATCCACATACATGTAAACAATATATCATCCAAGGAGTTTAGAGTTTGATCAGACACAGGATCCTGGCTTGAATTTCCATGCCTGATAGGGCTTAGTTTAATTTAGGGTGGCAATTTCTGTACTTGGAGACCATCAGGGAGGATGCAAACACCAGAAGCAGCACTCCAGGTTTCTATACCTGCCACCCATTCTTCTTTTTGATCCCATGAGCATCCTGTTCCCCCTCCAGCTGCTCTGCTTTCAGACCAGTAGGGATTGTAGATTTTGCCTTTCGTTGTTTTTTTTTTCCCCTTAGCTTTGAAAGCATTCACTGTGTAGTTTTCGTGAAAGGGAAGAGTAGTGAAAACTGTCATTAATGAGAGTAAATACTGCTCATTACTTCAGCTACAACTCATCTAAAAGCCAACACGACTTTGTAATTAAAATGCCAACCAAAATTAGGCATTAGAGTATAATAATTAATTTCAAATTGCACACAATAGTGCAAATCTAAAGTAATAACTAAAATGAAAAGAAATAGAGAAATGATATTAACATTGCAGATATCTTTGGGATACCTCAAATAAAGTAAGCAATTTCACTGTCACTAGGGAAAATGACTAGCTTTGGCTCTGACATCTGGCATTTCCCAGTGGACATGTCTTTTCTTTTCCCCACCTTCCTGGCAGGTAAAGATAATAACATTTACCTTTTGTGTTCTCAGGAATATTAATATTTTAGAAGGACTTTGAGATCACTATGAGAAAGACACAGTAGGGACCAGACCATTATTACAAAAAAAATGGATTTAGGCTGCTATAGTTTCTGAACTTGCTCCTTATAAATCTTTGTTTAACACAGTCACCAGACTTGTTCTTGGTAGTCACTCAGGAAATGTCTGCTGCTGCATCATCTATAGAAATATGCCAATTTATCATCAAAATTAATTTCCAGCCACTTAGAGATACATAGAAAAACTACAGATTTTTAATTCCTGTGTTCTAAGCTAGGCAACCTGTGGCTCTGCCTACAAACCTAGCTACTCCCAAGGCTATGTGAGGATCATAGTTTGCAGCTAGCCTGGGCAAGGAAATCTGAGATTCTTATTTCCAATCAACCAGGGAAGAGCCAGAAGTGAAGTTGTAGCTTAATTGGTAGAGTACCACCCACAAACGCAAAAGCCAAGTGGGAGAATGGGGACCCTGAGTTCAAGCCCTACCAGCACAAAAGCTAAACAAACAAAGAAATAAATACATTTGTGCTCTACAGAGGGTGCATGGGACTGGGTTTAGTGGTAAGAAGCAGAAGTACACACTAGAAAGTTCAGTTTAGTCTAGACTCTATGCTCAAGAAATAACTGCATCGTTTAGTAGGCAAACATAGACCTGGTCGCATGGCACAGAAATCTGCATAGCTCACACATTTTTCAGTGATGCTCATTGTGCCAATGTGAAGCTAAGACTTTAAGAACCAGTGATCTACCTCGAAATAAACCTCCATGGTAACAAAAGAAGTAACAGAGTCCCTTGCTTTGGGAATGTTTTCTTTTCACTTCCTCTCCCTTTGCTCAGCATCTTATGTTAACTGCTCCATAGCATTTCGTTAGACTGAAACAGCCCAGAAAATATGATGCCTAACTCTCTAATGCCATCAGAATGCAGAAAATCCCTCTTTATTCTTTAAGCCTACAGTTCCTTAACAAATATATTAAATGCCATAATGTTTAATTTGTAGAGAAGTAATATGTCCATCTGAAGATACAAATGAGTCACAGGGGTTCATGATCCAATGTGATGTTACAGCCAGGGAAGAAGGAAAAAAAAGGAGCCCTATGCCTAGATAAGGGAGGTCTACTCATCATTTGACCTTCCTCCACACTACCTTGTCTTTCCTAAAGAAGCCCCTTGTGCTCCTAAATGCTCTAACATAAAGCTCTGTGGACAGCAGCCTTTCCACCTTCTCAGGGCCAGCCATTGAAGAAAACTGAATCCCTTCCCACCATCTCTGTCTCCTGAGTGTTGGCTTTTGAGTAGAGATTGGTTGGACCTGAGTCTGGTAATAAGGATATGTACTCTAGCAACCTACTATGTTATACACAAATCATACTCCAAACTCAACATACATATTAACAATATAAATTCTAATTTTCTGGCTTGTTGCACTACTATGGGCAATGTATCTGAGCCTACATGTCTTTGTTCACCTAGTTAATACACACAAATAACTTGACCTTCTGTTTATGCCCTTAAGGAATCTGCTCAAGCCAATCTCAAGTCTCACAGGTAATAAATGCATTTGTCTGGACCAGAACTCTTGTTGTTGTTGTTGTGTGTGTGTGTTTCCTGAGCTGCATGTCCAACAAGCTCTTCAAACTTAATTTTCTCTAAAACTTGAACTTCTTCTTTACTATTCTAACTCTATCCAGTTAATCTTGCCAGAAAGTTGATCATCCAGGACAGCTGGATGTCTTTTTTTTTGTAACTTGAAGCCAGTGCAATAGATGTCTGTGACTAAAAGCATATACAATACAACTGTACCTAAATTTTCCTAAGTGTAGCATATTTATTTGTAGTTAAAGTGTACAAGCTTAAGCTGAGGTTTGTAAGCGACTTGCTCCACAGGTAGGGATGGGCAGAGCTGAGTTCTAATATCTAGCTCTTTCTCTTGTGTCCTTGAAACCCTCAGAGGCAGGATTCGAATAGAGTGGTAAAGAATGAATAGAGAAGCAACAGAGATTTGACATGGGGTATGCAGCTAGGCATGGTGCAGGCACTATTCCTGATTTATTGACAGGAGTCAATCTTTAGAGGTGCTCATGAAGAAAATGCTGGAAAGGTAGAACAGAGTCATCTGCTCATTCATACACCTACCAAATACTTTCTTTTTTCTTTAAGTGCAAGTCTTAATACCACATCCAGTCTATCATCCAATCTATCGATTGCTTCCCAAATATATTTCTCATATATTCACTTCTTGTTTTAATATATAGTTATTATTATCTTTAAGTAGCTGTACAGAGGGGTTTCAATTCAACTTATCAGTGTATGAGTATAGTACATCATGATCAATGTTTTTCCTCCATCATTCTATCTCTCCCAAATCCACCAATACCTTCAAGTTATCTGGCTCCATTTTCACATACGCACATTGAATATGTAATCATCAATTCATTTCTCCTTACTCCTGGGTCTAGGATAACACCATTTCCTGGGCTAGGAAAACACTTGCTAGGAAAACACTGGTCTAGGAAAAACTCATTTCTCCTCTCCCCTCCATATACCTGTTCTGGCAGTCTTACCTCCAGACAGCAGGTTCTGGACTTTTTTTTTGAAAGTTCATTGAACCACCATCACCACTATCACTACCACCATCATTACCAATAGTCTTGTAATCAGGTTCTCAGTATAAAATACTTTCTATAATGCTAGCACTTTACCCAGGACTTCGTATCCAATAAACCATATTATGGAAGTGTTGTCATCTCAGTTTTGTTGTTGATTTTTTTTTAGAAGAACTGAAACACAGAGATTTTGAGTAAGTCATCCAAGGCTATTTGGTTTATAAGTGGTGGAGCTGCTTTGTACACTCAAGCAGGGCAGTCTGACAGAATCCAATCATGCTCAATTCTCTTGCTTCTCTTATGCCCCCACACAGATCTGTCTGGATTATAAACCCCATCAGGATAACTCCCATTTTTTACTAAGAATCTTGGGGTTTTGAACAGCCTGGCATTGGCTTTTTTTTGCTATCTCCACCTTCCCACACTCTCTGACATCTGCCATTGGCTAACCATGCCTGTTCTATTCATTTATGTGAAGGTATGGAATGCTCTGTTCTTTGGGGATACTTGAACATGTGCTCTGCAGTCTTGATGAGAGCCTGGATCTTTTCACTTGCACGAGGCTTCCTCTGACTGTACAAACCTAAAGTTAGGCTTTCATCTTGTTGTGCTTATTACATGCTGTCTTTTCTTTGATAGCATTCAACCTAACCCTTACATATGTATTTCTGCAACTGTTTAGTTCTTATCTGGCTCCAGGAGGGCAGAGACTAAGTTTGCCTTGCTCTCCACCGTCTCAGCAATCTCTGACAAGTGCAATATGAATAAGAATATTGTAAAAGGAAACAATAAATATGAAGACAGAATGCAGAAACATAGGCTGGGGATATCCTGGGGATAAAAACCAATGGGAAGCCAATAGATGCTAATATAAAGAGTTGAAAATGACCAGAAGTAGAATATACAAATCAGTCATGTTGGATTAGACAGAAGATGAAGAAGACAGACTCTGAGGCTGACCACAGCTGGGGCCTAAGAAAAGAGATCACATCAACTATTTCTAAACAAACAGACTGAGAAGAATGTAGCAGTCCCACAGTGCAGTCTGTATCTGAATCTAGAGATCTTTCTTGGATAATCAAATGAAAAGAGCAATACTTCCCATAGGGAGGAAAACCAGAGAGAGAGCACAAAACTGCTAGATGAGAATGGGGTGAGACTAATACACACAGAGGAAAAGCTAACTTCATTTTTTCCGATTTGTTTCAGACAGGGTCTTGTTATGTAGCCCCTGATGGCTTCGAACTCAAAATATTCTTGCCTCACCTTCTAAGTGCTGAGATTATAGGCATGAGCCACCATACTAGCTGTAAACTCACTTTCTATACTGTTTGATTTGATGCTGTAGGCTACAATCACCTTCTTAGTATCCAGTATTACATCAGCCCCTCATCTGGCTGAATGCGTCTGTGCCTGGAGGTAGTGTCCAGAGGAAGGATGGAATTCCCGTGGCTCCCACGTATATATATGACTCTCTATTGGACCCAGCAGCTTTGTTCCAGGGCATTTCCACTCAGATACTTCAGAAGATGTTATGGTTTGTGTGTGGTCTGATTGACCCCTTTCATCCAAGTCCTGGTCCTCTGAATACTTTTGCAAGTGAGGTCCTTGGGTCTTACTAGTGTGTTCTCAGGACACAGTTCTCTCAACAGGGTTATTAGAAAAGCCTGAGTTCAGCCTCAGTGTGTTCCCTCTCTGTGTGGTTTGTGATATAATCTTTACTACTACATATGTTTCCATCTTAACTTGCCAACATCTATTAACCACACCAGTAAAGAGGTGATGTGGGCATGCACCATGACATCTTTGTAGCAGAGCCCCAAGCCTCCACAACTCTGAACTAGTGAATTCTATTTTTTTTTGCTTTCTGTAAGTAGTTGCATGAAGGGGTTTCTGTGCAACATGTCTGTTTGTGAGTAAAATGCACCTTGATCAGTGTTGCCCTTCTCATTTTCCCTCACCTCTTCCAATCCCACACAGCCCCTCAATTTATCAAGTTCCATTTTCACATATATACCTAAATACATCTTGTCTCTTTAAAAGTCACTTGCCGCACACATTTTGTTGTAGAAACTTCTATACAAGAATCATCAGGAGGCTGTATATGACAAACCTACAGCCAGCATTATACTCAATGGTGAAAAACTAAAGCCATTTCCTCTTAACTCAGGAACAAGACAAGGATGCCCACTCTCTCCACTTCTCTTCAATCTAGTATTAGAATGCATAGCTACAGCAATAAGACAAGATGCAGACATAAAGGGGATCCAAATAGGGAAAGAAGAAATAAAACTCTCCCTCTTTGCAGATGACATGATCTTGTATTTAAAGAATCCCATAGACTCCACTCCCAAATTACTCAAGCTGATTCAAAACTTTGGCAAAGTAGCAGGTTATAAAATTAACCCCCAAAAATCAATGGCTTTTCTGTATGCCAACAATGAGAAAAGTGTGGCTGAAATTAGGAAAGCAACTCCATTTGTAATAGCCCCACAAAAAATAAAATACCTAGGACTTAACTTAACTAAAGAAGTGAAGGACCTCTATGATGAAAACTTTAAAATCTTGAAAAAGGAAATCAACACAGAACTTAAAAAATGACAAAACCTCCCATGCTCCTGGATTGGAAAGATTAACATTGTGAAAATGGCAATACTTCCCAAGGCTATCTACAAATTCAACGCAATACCTATCAAAATTCCACCCTCATTCTTCAAGGAAATAGAAGAGGCAATCCAAAAATTCATATGGAACAATAAAAGACCCTGAATAGCAAAAACGCTCCTCAATGGAAAGAACACTGCTGGAGGAATATCAATACCAAATTTCAAACTCTACTATAAAGCCCTAGTAATCAAAACAGCTTGGTATTGGCATAAGAACAGACCTCAGGACCAATGGAATAGAATTGAAAACCCAGAAATGAACCTACAGACCTATAGCCATCTAATCTTCGATAAGGGAGCTAAAACAATACAATAGAAGAAAGACAGCCTCTTCAGTAAATGGTGCTGGCAAAATTGGTTAACTACATGTAGAAAACTAAAGCTAGATCCTTATATATCACCCTGCACCAGAATCAACTCCAAATGGATCAAAGACCTTGAACTCAAAGCAGACACTCTGAAAACATTACAGGATGGAATAGGAGAAACCCTAGGTCTCCTTGGCTCAGGCCGAAATTTTCTGAATAGAGACCCGGAAACACAGCAATCAAAGAAAGATTGGACAAATGGGATTGCATAAGGTTGCAGAGCTTCTGCAGGGCAAATGACATAGCTAACAAGATCAATAGAAAGCCCACGGATTGGGAGATCTTTACTAGCCATACAACGGACAAGGGTCTCATATCTAAAATATACTTGGAACTCAACAAGTTAAACCCCCCAACAACAAATCCTCAAAGAAACAACTGCCCAATAAATAAGTGGGCGAAAGACTTAAAGAGAAGCTTCTCTGAAGAAGAAAGAAGGATGGCCAATAGACACATGAAGAAATGTTCAACATCCCTAGCCATAAAAGAAATGCAAATCAAAACAACATTGAGATATCACCTCACTCCAGTTAGAACAGCAAAAATCAAGAACTCTAACAACAACAGATGCTGGAGGGGATGTGGACAGAAAGGAACCTTACTTCATTGTTGGTGGGAATGTAAACTTGTTCAACCACTTTGGAAAGCAGTATGGAGGTTCCTCAAAAGACTTCACATTGAACTCCCCTATGACCCAGCAATCCCACTTTTGGGCATTTACCCTAATGTTTATAAAAAAGACCACACTAAAGCTACCAGCACAACTATGTTTATTGCAGCATTATTTACCATAGCTAAGATATGGAACCAACCCAGATGCCCCTCAGTAGATGAATGGATCAAGAAAATGTGGTATATATACACAATGGAATTCTATGCCTCCATCAGAAAGAATGACATTTCCCCATTTGTTAGGAAATGGAAAGGCTTGGAAAAAATTATATTAAGTGAAGTAAGCCAGGCCCAAAGAAACATAGGTCCCATGGTTTCCCTTATTTGCAATATCTAGTATAGGTATGAGTCAAGCGGAAAAGGTCAGATAATGTGATGTTTGGAAAACGAACCCTTAAATATGTATTTTAATGTTTTTGTTTCTTTCATGCATGTGTTTCTAACGCATTTATAAGATTATTTCTTCGTTGCTTTGTATGTCCCTCCCCCACAGTGTAACCCCTGCTTTCACTATATTTGATGTCAGTATAACATGTGGAGGAGATGGGGACAAACAAGTCGTTTAAGGATTCAGGTGGACCTGTTGCAACAATGAGAAGTACAAAATGTCATGTCAAAACCAGCTTTACAATGTCGGTGTGGGGGGTGGGGAGGGGGGTGGCTGGGAAGGGAGGTGAAGGGTAAACAAAGGAGGAGGCTGCAATGCTTGGTAAGAAATGTATGTATTATCCTGCCCATGTAATTGTAACCCTTCTGTACAGTATGTTCTCAAATAAAATAAAATAAAATTAAAAAAAAAAAAAGAATCATCAGGAATTAGCCAGGCACTAAGGGCTCATGCCTGTAATCCTAGCTATTCAGGAGGCTGAGATCCTGAGCAGTGCATTTTGAAGCCACCCTAGGCAAAAAAAAAGTATGCAAAGCTGCAATTTCTAAAATTACCAGCACAGAGCTGAGCTGGAGGCATGGTTCAAGTGGTAGAGTGTCAGGTGAGCAAGCAAACTGAATGACAATGTAAAGCAGTCCCTTCAAGTCATGTTACTGGCTCACAAAAGGAAGGAAGAAGGGGAGGAAGAGGAAAGGGAGAAGAGAAAAGTTGCAAGAGGAGGAGAAGAAGGTTGAGAAGGAAGAGCAACCTTACTAGGAATTAAGACCACAAAATTCAAATTTCCACAATAAATACTGGGTCAGGAAAAAGTCAGTCAAAATAAGACATATTTTCCCATCAGCTGAGTTCCTCCTGGTTCCTCTACAATTTTCTATACCTATGTGCTATTCAGATGAGGGCAACTTAATCATTCTCCGGAACAATTGCTTTCCAACATTTTCTCATCTGGCAGGAGTGAGAAGAATATCAACCCTCTCCAAAGTCACACGGAAAACAGGATTTGAGGGAAATGGTTGAGATGCGGTCTCTGCTGTGAGAACATTATGAAAGCCCTGTGATCTTTGTTCTGGAGCAGTGGTTTTTGTAAACAGAAGCAGCAGTGGCAGTCTAAGATCACGAGTCTCTCCTTATGCTTACCTGGCACTGCACAGTCTTCTCAAGCTATCTTTTCACTGCACTGGCTGTGAGGCCGAAGAAAACTCTGGTCCATGCACCATCTGTACAACAGTAGTGCTATTTTTGAGCCAGGAAGGGCAAGATGCAGCTCCAGGGACTTGTCCAAGATCACACGCCATGCTACAAGGAAGGCTAATGCTATGCCTTCTTTTGGGCAGCTCACCGGAGTCTAACGACCACTTCCCCTTAGTCCTGTTGCTTGCCACTGGTGCTGCAGTTTCCTACTGGGAGAGAGTACACTATTAGGTGTGCTCTCTCCTGTTTAAAGGAAGGCTATAGGGGTTCTCCTAGACACTAGATACTTGTGGTTAGTCCTAACATAAGGAAAATCTATTCTTGCAAAAAAAATTAAAAAAGCAGTCAGCAAATGACCCCCACAAAAGAGGTAGAGTTTCCGACTCCATGACTCCATGTCCAAATGTCCCCACATAGGATATCATTTTCTCCCTTGCAACGTTGTATTTGCTTATAAGAGCCAGTGAGTTGGAAGCCCTTTTTTATTCTATTTTTTAAATAGTTTGATTTTTTATAAGTGTGTTTGTCCTACCTTTTCATTATGAAAAAATCGGGGCATTACCTTATAGGGAAAAAAGAAATTAATGTTATCTGTTATGTGTGCTACAACTATTTATTTCAACTCCTTTGTTTTAGTTGCCAGAAAAATAGATAGTGGATGGACGGATGGATGGATGGATGGATGGACAGATGGGTAGATGGGATGGGTGGATGTGCAGAACAATAGATGGGTAGATGAATGAATAAATGAATTGCTGTTAGTGAGGGATATGGAATGCAGAGAATCGAAACAAACTTTGATCCACATACTGCAAACACACAAACACTTCATTATATTGAGAATGGAGCCACCTCATCCAAAGTCTACTTCATTTGAAGAAAAGCAATCACTTTAAAGATTGAAGTCATACAGCTTTCAGGCTGGCTTTTCTAAGCTGGTTCATTTACATGATACAGAATTTTGGCCTCTGTTCAAATTTTTCTTGCTTTTGTTCTGCTATTTTCCCAAGTTCCTTTAAGGTAGTTTGAGTCTGAAGAAAAAAAAAAAAGCAGGCAGGTAGTGGGTTAACCACAGCATGCAGAAGGGGAGAAAGGAGGTGATTTGCACCATGCCAGCCCCCCAGGAGCAAGACTCAGACCCTGTGAGTGAGGTGGAAAGAGACCCTCCTGGGCCCTGTGTGTCACACTGAGCAGAGTGAAAGGCTGGCTCCAACAGCCCAGGCCTGTCAATTGTGTTTGTCTCCAGTCCATGGAATTTTCATTATTCATTATTCGCTGGGCTTGGGCCGTGAAGTAGCAACAGCTTCTGTCTAATCCCCACCTGATAATGTATTTCTGATAAGCATGACGGAGCCAGTGCTCCTGACAGGATGCACATTTCCAGCCGGCTGAAGTGCCATCTATATGAAGCAGGCACTGTGAATTCAGATCAAGGTGATAAAGGCTGGCAGGGACTCAGGGCCTCGCTGCTCTAGGGACCTTTGATTGTTGGCTTAGGGTGTCTGTGGCTCTATCACTCCCCGCCAAGGACCCTTCCCCAAGGAAGACACCTGGCTGGTACATAAAGGGAATGATAGTAACTCAATTGCCTCTGAGCCCTGTCTGTCTCAACTGAGCACCTTTCACCTGGGATGGATCATAGGACAGTGATGGCAATTTAGTTCAAAGACTCTTAATTGGTTTTATTTGTTATTCTAATATCTGACAACACTTCCTTCCATAAAATAAGTGTTCTGATTAGCTGAGCCAAGGAGGCTGGTTCTATAGATAGAGAACTATGGAAAGTGGGAACAAAGGATAGTAAAAGAGATGAGTTAAATATTATTTTCTTGAACAGTAGGGACAGGGAGATAGGATAATAGAAAATGAACTGATTGACAAATACCAGGTAAACCTCAAGTCACTTTCTATAAGGATTAAAAAATAAGAGAAAGAACATCCCTGGCCTACATGGCTATTCTCTCTCTCTCTCTCTCTCTCTCCACACACACACACACACCCATGTATGTGTGTGTGTGTGTGTGTGTGTGTGTGTCCTCAGCTATTAGAAGATCAGATAACAACTTTAACAACTTTCTTACAAACAACTCAGACTTCAAACATTGGCATGAGAAACTCCAGTTTGATTTTTCATCTGATCTGCTAAAGCTCAGCATTAGTCTAGTCTACAACCAAGGACTGATAGGAATATATACTTAAATCTTCATAGGCAGAAACAGCCCCACTGGCAGTGGACCACAGGGGTTCTTCATCCCAGGGAAGTAGGAGACTATCATTGTGCCTTTCCCAAGCTCAACAATCCACCATGGAAATCATAAATCCTTTACTCCCAATTACTCATCCTGTAAATGTAAGAGAATATTTTCTCACTTCCTTACTAAATATTAAAGAATGCCCTAAGGCAGGAACCTTTGAAAGTCTCTGATTCTGTCCCTGTATATGTTGAAGCATCTGATTTATTCAATGTTATCTGTAAAAGGGCAGGGTCAGCACCAGCCAAGGAGACCCAGTCAATTCAGATTATCTAAGGGTATTGAATCCTCATTGGTGTTCAGGCCAATTCTATTTTTCTAACTTAGACCTAGTCTGAAAGTGATTACGTCTGTGTCCAATTGTCAGTACAACAATGGAACCATACACTCATGACATCAGTATCCTAAACAAACCTGGTTCATGTCTTTTATCTCTCTAACCAGACTTGTGCTCTAGTTCAGCTCTTTGTCGTTTCTTGTCTTGTTCACATTAATACAGTTATCAGCTGCTTAACATGGGATGTGTAGTGAGAACTTCGTCATTGTCGATTTTATCATGGCCAGCAACACAGAAGGTGCCAACACAAACATAGATGGCAGAGGTCAATCATTCTATGTGGCCTCCTGATATAATCAAGTTACACAGTAAACACCAGAGGTCTGAGACTGCTGATGGCAGAACGTGGAAGACTGTTGTCAGCAGACACTTTTTTATAGGCAGGAATCTGCTCTAAACGAATGCTTAAAAATGAAGTAAGATGTCGGGTGCTGGTGGCTCATGCCTATAATCTTAGTTACTCAAGAGGCTGAGATCTAAGGATCACAGTTCAAAGTCAGCCCATGCAGATAAGTCTGTGAGACTCTTCTCTCCAATTAACCACCAGAAAATCAGAAGGGGAGCTGTGTCTTAAAGTGGTAAAGTACTAGCCTTGAGTGAAAAAGCTCAGAGACAGTGCCCAATCTCTGAGTTCAAGTCACCAAAAAAAAAAAAAAAAAAAAAGTGAAGTAAGTATACATATAAACCAGTCACACAGCTGTTTATTATCAAAAACTGTACTGTGCATAGCTGTGGATGCTACATTTTTATACGACTGGCCGCACAGTAGGTATTCTCACAAAAACACAAACATATCATGATGGCACTGCAATGTTAATATAGCTATAGTGTCATGAGAGCCAATAGGAATTCCTATAGGTGACAGGAATTTTCCACTCATTTGAATCTTATAAAACTACTGTCCTTGTGTGTAGTGGTTATTGAACCGAGCACGGGTGTATGGCACATGACTGTAGTTTCCTATTTAAATCTTCTTGCTTCCAGTAGAGCCCTTCAAACTGTTCCTTTTGTCACCTCCGTACCACCCAAGTAGCAGGGGGACTTGGCTACAACTGGGGCTGCTTCACACTCTGCAGTGGCTTCCGATGCTCTCATATAATGACTTTAACTAAACCACACCACTCAAGCTCCCACTGAAGCCTCGCCTCCTATTTCAGGTTAATGCCCGCCACCCCTCTCACCACCCCACCGCACACACACACACACAAAACACAACACAATACGAAGTATCACTCCATTTGAAATCCCCTCATATCCACTGTGCTGGTTCCAACCTCAAGTTGTTTTGTTTTCTGTGCTTCCTCACACATCCCATGTTTCCAGGAAAACTTGTCCATAATCTGAGAGCTACAGCGGAATGCGTGTCCCATCACTGTGTTCCCATAATGCACTGTGAGCTACAGTTGAATGTGTGTTCTAACCTTGCATTCTCATAATGCACTGTGAGCTACAGCTGCATGTATGTTCTATACTTATATTCCTATAGTGCACTGGGAGCTACAGCTGAATGAATAACTGTCCTTGTCCCATCCCTGCATTCTCATAATGCACTAGGAGCTACAGCTGAATGCATGTTTCATCCTTATGTTCCATAAAGCATCAGTACAATCCAGCAGAGCCTAATGTTCTCTTCAGGGATTTGCCTCATGTTATAAGAGCCCAGGGCAAGAGTTCAAATGGCCCCCAAAAATTAGAATCAAAACAGTAACCATTCATTAAGATGCACTTTCTACTCCTGTGTTGATAAATATTCCATCATTAGAAACTTGTAAGACCGGGCTGGGAAGGTGGCTCAGTGGTAGAGCGCTTGCCTTGCATGCCTGAGGCCCTGGGTTTGATTTGTCAGCACCCCATAAGCAAAAAGAAAAAAGCTGGAAGTGGCGCTGTGGCTCAAGTGGTAGAGTGCTAGCCTTGAGCTGAAGAGCTGAGGGACAGCGCCCAGGCCCAGAGTTCAGGCCCCATGACCGACCCCCCGCCCCCAAAAAAAGAAACTTGTAAGACCAAGTTTAGATTCAGAGCCCTGGTGTTTTCCAGGAATCTTCACTAGAACTGTCTTTAAATCATGATTCCTTCCATCTTTAATTTGGTTACTTATTCTACCATTTTTGAGCTCCTCTTGGTTGCTAGAAACTGTCTTGGTTCCAGGCTCTCATTTCATCTCTCTTCATCTCTGGATCCATCCTCTGTGTGCAGGACCTGTGTACATGAGTGGTCTGCCCACCTCCCCTGAAAACACCTCTTGAGCCAACGGATCACACAGGTGACCTTGGATTGAGAGTCCTGGGAAAAGGCAGAGCCAGTTAGGAAAGGAGGATGGGAATGATCTTGACCTAGAATTTAGTGATCTCAGTTTATAAAGAGGGGCCCATAGGCTCCAGGTGGTCATCTTCCTTAGATCTCCAGTATGCCAGTGTGTGGGCTCTAGGGTGGTATTCCTTTACCCAGACTAATGCAATACTGTATTCAATTCTCTCCTGTCAGCTTCTAGCAACCAAGAGGAATTCAAAAATGGCAGAATAAGTAACCAAATTAAAGATGGAAGGAATCATGATTTAAAGCATGTATGAACTTGTAAAATCATGGATGCAAACCAGTAAAGAAAATTCTAACTATTCCACTTAAAAACAATAAGGATGACTAACCCCCATCTCTTAGAGGTTGAAGTAGGAGGACTGAGAATTCAAGGCCAGTGTGCTCTCTATAGTAGGACTCTATCCCCCAAATATACACACATACATACACATACACACATACATACATGCATATGTACATCTAACAGGATGGAATATGTATTGAATTGGGAGAAGCACATGTATATTAGCATTACTACATGCCTCACCTGTCCAGACAGAACATGAAATACTTTGCTCAGAGAATAATAGTTCATTCTGATTTGTGGAGACAAAGATGGCAGAAGAAAATGAACTCTGGAATGAAGCTTAGTTTTCATAGGTTTTGGTTTTCCTATCTATTTGGTGGGAATGATACTACTACTATACGTTGAAAATATAAGCAGTGCAGGTTGTGCCGGGTTTGGCAGGTAATTACGGTTTAACTTTTCTCATTCGTTTAACCCATTGTTAGAGTAGAACTATCCGAGCAGCCACTAGTTGACTAGTGGCTACAGGTCAAATGTTAAAATAATGATCAAAGAACTATGGCTTAGCAGCAGAACACAACCAGCTGATGTAGACTTAGGTCCTCTGTCTAGAAACACATATAAACACCGGAAGAATGATTTTTTGAAGTATGATTAAAAATAACTATCTATTTGGTTACAATGATAAAAATGATTAAGTGTCATAGGCTAAGAAATTCATCAGTCTATTGAGCAGACACTGGTAAGGTAGGTAGTCATTAGACCTGGTTATGGAGTCTTGGGCTGGATTTTGATTTCCTAGCAGTCTTTATCATAGGGACTGGATTTTGTCAATTTTATATCAATAACTTAATAATATAAACTAATAGCAGAATGGGTTTTACTAATTGAATTTTTCATACTGGTATAGTGGCTTGAACCCAGAATCAGCCTTTTCATTCAAGGCTGGTGCTTTGCTTTACTACTTCAGCTATACCTCCATTTCTGGCTTTTCTGGTTAATTGAAAATAAGAATCTCATGGATTTTTCTGTTGGGGATAATTTCAAACAAAGATCCTTACATCTCAGGCACCTGCACAGCTAAGATTACAGCTACAAACCCAGTACCCAATATATACTAATACATTTTAAGATGTTAAACAATGCTTGCATTATTGAAACAAGTCTTATTTGGTTCTGATGCATATAACGATCCTCTTTATATTCACTGTACTTAGTTTGTTTATATTATTTGATAATTTTAGCCCTATATTCATAAGATGTATTGTTTCATAGTTTTCTTTAATGAGATGGCTTTGTTTAGTTTTTATATCAAAGTAACAATGATGTAATAGAGTAGGGTGGAATATATTCCAACTTTCCTTTTGGTTTTTAATTCCATGAAAATTTTATGAAGAACTGGTGTTATTTTATTTTTGGTGATCAGTAAAACTCATCAGGCCTTGGCTTTGGTTGGAGAATATTTTTGCCATAAGAGTAATTTTCTCTTTACTTTTCATAAGTCTATTAAGTTTTTATTTTCTTATTGAATCAGTTTTAGCTGTATTTGTTGTTTCCTGTTTATTCTCTGTAGTCTTACATTTGTTCCTTGTATTCACATGCAGTTCTTTTTTTATTTCTGCAAGAGATTAGTATGGTACCCTCTTTGATTTCTGGCTAGAATAATCCTTTTTTTTTCTTTCATCTTCCTATATGTACACCAGTTTTGTTGTTCTTTGCATAGAATTAGCAATTTTGTTTTATGAATGCTTTTAGTTTTAACAGAGATTGATATATTACTATTTATTCATCAAAAAATGCACTGCTATTAGTTTTACCTTCATAAAGGTGCTCAGTGTCAGAAAATACTATTCTAAACATTAGATTAAGACATGAAAATTTGCTTCATTAGTGTTATGATTTTATATAATTCACTAGATCTTAAAATTGCATTATTTAAAGGCAAGTAATTTTCTCAGTCTCATGACAGACTTTCATTTCATCATTTTAAACCCAAGAGATCTAATACTCTAAGAGTTGGAGAGAATATTAGAACTTCTGGCACAGGCACACCAGTTCTCTCTCAAACCCACTATGTAATAGCACAATAACTCAAAGACAAACACTCATTAACTTGTTTATGTCTTCCTATAATTCTCAGAAACTTCCCAATCCAAAAGAAAAAAAAACAGTATTCAGAGTTATCGACTGAAAAATCTCTTACTTGTCATTTGCATTTTGTAGAATAGAAACAATCAGACTTTAACTTGTCTTGTATTTTGTTATTCTTATAGTTAGTATAGTTGGGGTAGAATCTGCATTCTGTTGGTTCTTTAGTTTAAGTATCGGCCTGTTCTCTGAGCATTAGTCTTATGAAGACAAGGAATATTTATTGAGTCCTATTATGTCCCATGAAATATTCTCTGCTTCCTTGAAGGGCTTATGATATCCCTGTCCTCAAAGCAATTACATTTAGAATCAAATAAAATTTCTAAGTTTGCACATAACACTTAAGAGAGATGTTTCTAAGATATTTCAAAACCAATAACTTCCAAGTCCTACTCTTGATTTGTCTCCCTACAAATCTATCATCTACTCAGTTCTCCTAACTACCAGCTTCAAGATAAAGTTTTTCTTGATTTTTTTCATCCTCATGATTACCAGAAGATTAATGACACTTATATTGGAAACAAGTATCTTCTCTCCACATTCACCAGTCCAAGTGATCCCCATTTGTTTCCATTCAACTCTTTCTCCTCCTTTATTTTTTACCATAATCCATTCATTCATTACACACAATCTATAATGATATTTGCTGAAAGTGAATGAAATCATGCTATCCTTCCCCTACTCCCAAACTAATTTCCATGGTTTCCTAGGGCACTTAAAATTAAGTCTGCAGTCTGGAAGTCATGGACTTGAGTATGTACCTTTGGTTTGTCTCTCCAGCTTCATGGTGACTTCCAGCAACTTTTTATGATCCAAACATAGTATCTTAGCTGCCTTTCCATTAGACTTTCTGAACTATAAATTCTGAACACAACAAAAACCAACAGCAGATAATTAAGGCAAGTTTAGTAGATAGCATAGAAATCTCATTGCATTTTTCTAAACACCAGAAGCTGTAGATCTAATGATGGCTCTGAAAATCTAGCCTAAACACTAGAACCATTTTAAGTCAAAAGCATTTCAGACTTTGCCCTGGTTCCAGAAACAGGAGAGCAAAACTCCCTTAGTTTCTTCTACAAATAAATGTGATTTCCATAGGTAGACAGGGAAAGGAACAAAAGGGTCTTTGAAATGATTTATTGTGCCATTTCCCACCTACTATTGAAAGTTAAAAGCATTTTTTTTCTTCCTAGCACTTAGGTTTAAGTCGGAATTAAGGGTGGAGAAATAAGAACTATAACCGCTTTCTTCAAATGATCATAACTGCTTGATGGAAGGTCTTTAACAAGTTCCCACTCTAACAAGTGGCTGTTGTTTTCATGTTTTGGAATGGCTTAATCCTGTACATGATAACAACCTGTGAAAGCAAGTGCATTAAGCTCTGACAGCTTTCCACTGACCTAAGCAATTGCATTAGGAAAACACCATTAGCTGTTCCCTCTCTTCATCTGTTCTCTCCTTCCTCCCCACCAGTAAAAGCCATACTCAATACTACTATTAAATTACTCTTAGAAACACGCTCCTCACAAAAATCAATACACATGTGTTTTAGCACTTGTCACAGATAGATCAAACGGCCAATCTAGTAGATATTACTCCGCTCAAAGATTTACATTTTAAACAAGCTTCTTCTCTTGGCATATTTTAGGAGCTTACATCCAAACTCAGCAAAAAATAAAAAAAGACAGTGGGTAAGAATGCAGAAGAAAAAGAGAATGAACTTCACTATTCTGAGTGGTTTTTTTTTTCCCTGTAAGGATTTGCAATACTTAATGATAAATGTAGGATGGCCTAATAGGAGAGGTAAAAATGAGGTTGTATGGTAATAGGGAATCAGAGCCTGCAGGTTCCAACTTGCTGTGGTTCACCTTTTGATGTCATCCCTTTACAGTGAGTTTGAATGCACTTCCTGTTTCCATCGCCTCCCTTTGTTCAGTCATTACTTACTCTCCACCAGAAATTAAGGAATAGGAGCTGTGAGTGACTTCATAATGTAAACATACTAACTCAGGCAGATCGGGTGAATCTCCCCGTGTGTCAGTTTCCTACTAGAAAAATTGAGATGAGTGGGTTGGAACGGAGGAGCATGATGGGAGGGGTGGTACTGATCAATAGACACTGCTCTCATGAGTTGATAAATTGACTGAAAATACTTTTGTATTCATTTGTACATGAATTTAGCCAGGCACTAGTGGCTCATGCCTATAATCCTCAGGATGCTGAGATGTGATGACCATGGTTCCAAGCCAGCCAGGATAGGAAAATCCCTGAAACACTTATTTACAATTAAGACTCCTTCCCCAAAGCCAGAAATAGATCTGTGGCTCAAGTGGTGGAGGCAGGGGAAAAAGCTAAGCAATATGCTTAGTCCCTGAGTTCAAGTCCTCCCCTTCCACCCCCCTCCCCCAACAAGTACTGGTGTTAATTTAAAAAATAAGTAGGGAGCCGGGAGCTGGTGGCTCACACCTGTAATCCTAGCTACTCAGGAGGCTGAGATCTGAGGATCGCAGTTCAAGGCCAGCCTGGACAGAAAAGTCCATGAGACTCTTATCTCCAATAAACAACTAGAAAACCCGAAGTGGCGCTGTAGCTCAAGCGGTAGAGCACTCGCCTTGGCTGAAGAGCTAAGGGATAGCGCTCAAGCTCAGAGTTCAAGCCCCACAACCGACCAAAAAAAAAAAAAAAAGAAAGTAGGGAATATACAAAGCTCTATACTGATCATGAACTATGAATTATCTAGTGGGGTTTCTATAAAGAAAACTGTTATTCTAGGCAAGGATACTCAATGCAGATCGTATATACCATGTCCAGGTCCAGTCATATGGAGTACCTATTCTAGACTTGCCTTACAGCCAAAAGTATCCACAAAATCCCTGACACAATTCTTTCCAGGCAACAAAGAGCCAGCACAAGACAGAAATGACTGAGCGAAAACTGTTATTCTAGGCAAGGATACTCAATGCAGATCGTATATACCATGTCCAGGTCCAGTCATATGGAGTACCTATTCTAGACTTGCCTTACAGCCAAAAGTATCCACAAAATCCCTGATACAATTCTTTCCAGGCAACAAAGAGCCAGCACAAGACAGAAATGACTGAGCGAAGATGGGGTCCAGGCTTGTCCAGGTTTCCTCTGAAAGCAATTTTTAACCACAATGCAGAAATCTGTTTTCAGTCTGAGCACAGTGCTGTGTTCCTGCTAGGCTTAAGTGGCTGAGATCATAGAGCAAAGCTGCTGGAGATGCTGGAATTCGAAGGTGGCAAACTGGAGAGGAGGAACTAGTGAACAAAGGAAGTCTCTCTGGGAGTCCCTGCAAGCCTGTGGTTGATGGAGTCCCCGTGGGGAGAGACACTTGCAGTTTACCACATGACGGCTGCTGTTGAATTAAGAACAGAACACAGCCACTGCAGGCTCTGCTGGGAAGCAACAGTGGCTAGAGCGTTTGGAGTTTGTGCTCTGCTGGATGATTAGATCTACAAACTGAGCTCTAGCTCAACCTCCAAACAGGTGGTCCTTACCCTTCAGCCCCACGCAGAGAGCAAGACCCCGGCTGTGCCTTCTCTTGCTAAGTTTAAAATGAAACCCTGACTTGACCCAAAACTAATGCAGAATTGGAGGCAAGTCAATGTCACCAGCTGGTGATTGAGCTGTGTACAAAAACCAAACATGGGTAGTTTTCACAAGATATCCACAATGGCAATGTTCAACAACATGGTGACCTTCAACTTAAGAGTAAAAGTAGTAGATAGAAACTGAGCCCAGGATAACAGATGTTAGAATTAGCAATGCTTACTGAAATAAGCTTGCATAAATATGTCCATGAAATTAAATAAAAATGTGCTCACAAAAAAATTACAGGAAGATAAAAAACAAGCAGAGGTAGTCTCAACACAGAAGAGGAAAACTATAAAAGAACCAAATGGAAATCTAGAAATCAAAAGTATACTATATGTACATGTTTCTGGGATTGGAGAGTGGTGGAAAGGGTGATATTGACCAAACTATATTGCACTTATAAACTGATATGTTGAATTGAAAACCCTTTATACAACTACTTAAGGATAATTTTTTTAATTAAAAAGAAAAATTCACTCTGTGGACTCATTAGTACATTCAAAATGACATTGAAAAAGTCAATGAATAAGCAGGAAAGTCCAAGTGACTCTTATCTCCAATTAACCACAAAAAAAAAGCCAGAAGTGAAGCTATGGCTCAAGTGGCAGCCTTGAGCAAACAAGTTGAGGGACAGCATGCAGTCAGGCCCTGAGTTCACATACCAGGACCAGTATATGCACACTCACCCACACCCCCTCTCTCTCCCCACACACAGGTGAATTTAAATTCGGATAAATAGAAATTATCCAATTTTAAGAAAAATGTTACATAAATTAAATGTCTCAAGCATATTCAGAACACTGCCAGCTAAGCTAATTTGTGGCTAAAAGTTCCAAGAATAAGAAGAAAATGATATTAGGCAAATAATGAAGGTACAATGCCAAAATTAGTTCCAATTTTTATATTGAAAAAAATCAGCACTCTACTGATCTGTGAAGTTCAAAAAGCATCAAACAGGGTAAATAAAAAGGGATTCATAAGTAGGCACATCATAATCAAAGTGTTCAAAACCAAATCAAAAGAACACATTGAAAAGAAGTAACAACACCAACAGTACTTTGACTTTTCCTCACAATTTAGAGTGTATGAATAATGGAAGCCTTTCTAAATAGTTAAAAAAGGAAGGAGGTAAAAGTCAAGTCAGAAATTCTATAGCTAGCACAAATTTCACAAACAAGTAAAATAAATATTTTCTCCCATAAATAAAAGAAAATTTATTGTCAAGAGAAATGTATTATATTTTACATTTTCAGTTCAAAGAAAAATGATGTCAGGTAGAAACTCATACTGACAGGTAGAAATGGTAAGTAAATGGGTAGATAAAATGGGCAAATAAATAGGACTGTTTATTTCTTATAATTGGCAATTTAAAATTGTGACTATTTTAGGCTAAGAGAACAACAATATGAGTCCAAAATAAGTACACAGAACATAGGCACAAGTAAATGAAATGAAAATAGGAAGGGGGAATCAAATGTCAGGCAAACCGTGTAAAAAGTTAAGGAAATACATAGTTAATCACAAAGAAATCACTAAAAATGCAATGTACTTGTAGCTAAGAGGTTAACGAAAGAAATAAATCAGCAGGCTAAAAATACTGAATGAACATGAAAGAAGTCTAGGAAAGAAAAATATAAAAGAACAAAATGAAAAATACAGATAAAACACAAATAGCAATGTGGTAGACTTACACCAAAATAAGAATGGCCTTAAATGTAAATGAATTTAAGATCCTGGTAAAAGGAAAGAGTCATTACCTTGGATAGGAAAATAAACCCCAAATATTAATGGTCTATTTATGACACATTTTAACTATACAGAATGGCACAAACTGAGAATAAAAATGCTGGGAGAAGATAAACTACACACAGCATGGCCACAGTTGTATCAAACCAAGTAGATGGCAGGAAAATATTTATCACAAGAGAAATGAAATATACCACATGAGAAAAAGAAGGATTTTCCTGACAGCACATTAATCTTAAATGTGTATCTACACAATAACAGCATCAAAATCCACAAGGCAAACACAGAAAAATGATGAGAAAAAGATGCAAGCCACACCTACAGCTACATATTTCAATTCTACTCAGTGTTTTTAAGAAAAAAAGTAGACCAAAAAGGAGGAAGAATTGGAAGATCTAAATAAACATCATCAACCAACTGGATCGAATTATTATTTACAGAACACTAAATCCAATAGTGCCTCAATACTTATTCTTTTCAATGTGTATGGATTTATTATATCCCTGGCCACAATAAAAGTCTGAATAAATGTCTAAGCTTAAGATAGGAAATAAAAAAATGCCACTGGGTCTGGGAAGGTGGCTCAGTGGTAGAGCTCTTGCCTTGCATGCATGAGGTCCTGGGTTTGATTCCTCAGCACCACATAAGCAGAAAAAGCTGGAAGTGGTGCTGTGGCTCAAGTGGTAGAGCACTAGCCTTGAGCTGAAGAGCTAAGGGACAGCGTCCAGGCCCAGAGTTCAGGCCCTATGACCAACAAAAAAGAAAGAAAGAAAGAAAGAAAGAAAGAAAGAAAGAAAGAAAGAAAGAAAGAAAGAAAGAAAGAAAGAAAGAAAGAAAGAAAGAAAGAAAGAAAGAAAGAAAGAAAGAAAGAAAGAAAGAAAGAAAGAAAGAAAGAAAGAAAGAAAGAAAGAAAGAAAAAGAGCCACCAAAGCCATAGCTGGCTGAAAATCCAACCTATGGGTCAGAATACAGATCACAGGTAGATTACAAATATTAGCAACAGAATGATGAACTATAACAGCAAAGTTTGAGCAATGTACCTCGATATCTGCAGCTTTGAAAACTGCACTATCAAGATTTGTATTTCTACTTTAAGAAGGTATAGAGAGAAGAGTATTCTTAAACCTAAGTACATAGGCATCGAGAAAAAATAAATGAAAGAACAAACAGTAATGAACTAAGAAACAGAGAAAACTGAGTAACTCAATCTTTGATTATCACAGACAAAAATCTCTAAAAAAAGAAATAGCCATGAAGAAAGGAGAAGCCACACAAGCAATATCAGGAATGAAATTTGGTTTATCCCTAGAAAATCCCCAGATACTGAATGGATAACACAGAAATGGCATGAATACTTTTCTTTCATGAATTTGACACTTATATGAAAATTTAATTTTTCTTTTAATATACTTAATATAGAATCTTAAATCCTCATGTAAATTAAGGTGATAGAATTAATCAGTTTATGGTAAATTCTAACACCATTTGTATACAAGCTGTTTTAGAAAATAAACTCACTTCTGTTGTTTGTTTATTTGATGTAGAAGTTTGAATTCAAAAACTCATGCCTACTACAAACATTATCCATTTTTGAGATAGGGTCTCATTTGTGTGTGTGTGTGTGTGTGTGTGTGTGTGTGTGTGTGTGTGTGTGTGTGTGTGTGTGTGCCAGTTCTGGGGCTTGAACTAGAGACCTGGATGTTTTTCTCATGACTTTTTGACTCAAGGCTAGCACTTGACCCACAGCTTCACCTTCAGCTTTTTGGTGATTCATAGGAGATAAGAGTTGCACAGCCGGGCACCGGTGGCTCACGCCTGTAATCCTAGCTACTCAGGAGGCTGAGATCTGAGGATCGCAGTTCAAAGCCAGCCCAGGCAGGAAAGTCCGTGAAACTCTTATTTCCAATAAACCACCAGAAAACCAGAAGTGGCGCTATAGCTCAAGTGGTAGAGCACTATCCTTGAGCTGAAGAGCTGAGGGACAGTGCTCTGGCCCAGAGTTCAAGCCCCATGACCGACAAAAAAACAAAAACTAAAACAAAAACAAAAACAAAAAAAGAGTTGCACAGACTTTCCTGCTCATGCTGGCTTCAAACTGAGATTCTCAGATCTTAACTTCCTGAGTCACTAAGATTTCAGGTATAACCCATTGGCCCCTGACTAGGGTCTCACTTTTTGCCCATGTGTATACTTGAACTGTGATCCACCTATTGTGGCAGTATGATAGATGTACACCAACACGTCCAGCTTCTCTTCTGCTGGGGTAGAAGCTTACCTATTTTTCTGTCCAAGTTGGCCTGTAATCACGATCTTCCTGGTCTCACCTTTCCACATAGCTGGGGTTACAGGTGCATGACACTGAACACAGCTATTGGTAGCCTTGAATTGCACACCTCCCAATTATATAGTCTCACAAGTAGCTAATATTTCAGGCATGAGCCACTGGCACCTGGTCCCAGTTTATTTTTGAGAAAACAAATCAAAGCAATGATAACAAAAACAGAACAACATAAAACCTGTGATTCTTAATCCTGAAAAAACATGACATTAAATTGTATACATGACAATATATTCCAAAAGGGGAGGTAGATCATTCATTCAGAAGACATAGCTTTAGTAATGCTTTAGTCAGAAATTCATTAGATAGAACCATATGAAATTGCTGTCTCACGTGGGTATACGTTAAAAATAAAACAGTCAGAAAGGTGGATGTGGTGGTAGAACATTTCCCTAATATATGTGACCCTCAAAATAAATGAAAATAATTTAATTAAATTTCAAATAACAGTAATTGCACTTGATTCAATTTTTACACTAGGAGATGCAAACCAAATGTATTTGTCTGCCCAAGAACATTCACAATGTCTTCTGGATAGTGACAAGAAAACATGCTAAACTAGGCCCTTCTCCATCTCTACATGCTGTATAACAAAGCAAGAAAAGGAATTTGAGAAGTGAACAGAATGCACAGATGCACATGGCTATAAGAAAGCACAGCTGGTCCCGGATATGCATAGTACTTGCTTACCTTCATGCATTTTTTTCCAGCATTGCTAACAGAACCTAGTGGCTAGATCACTGCATGTCTGGTGAGGACCAGAAGCTGTATCATGAATGGAAATATTATCCTGTACCCAAAGAAATGGAATGTTTGCTTAGGGTTCAAAAACTTTTAGATTTATACATGACCCAAGGAGTGTGCTATTCACTTCAGTAGTTAGAAAAGTGAATCCGGACTGTGAGTATGTATGAGTGTTTTCTCTCCTTGTGTGATTTTGCTCTTCCACTTATCTGTTAATGACTAATTATTGCATCAGTAATAAAGTAACTTGGGATTGCAGTGAACTCGCAAAGTATCTGGTGCTTCAAAATAGAAAGGAACTCATCTAAAAAGCACTAACATGTCATTGATTATCCTACTAATATGGTGTTGATTGTATGTTGAGAGGTCTCTCCGGCCAAACCTCAGCACTGAATATGACCAAAGCATTCACATTCAGATACCAATATAACTCATAAACCAATTTTTGTTATTCTAGAAAACCAAGTAGAAACATTTTCCTCTTTTTTTTACTGAGGGGTGGAAGTGGTTGCTCTGTGTGTGTGTGTGTGTGTGTGTGTGTGTGTGTGTGTGTGTGTGTGTGTGTGTGATTTTATTGACAACCTCGGAAGACTACTCCCCAGAATGTAGCTATGCCTAAGACTTAAAAGGAAAATCAGAAGCAATAGCAAAAATTAGTGCTAAAATAATTTTAGTCAGTAATGTGAGCCATCTTCCTATGGGAGCATCCACTGGTGAAAATAAAGCAATACAAATAGCTAATTAAACATTCGTGTCCCTTGTCCACTGTGATCATGGTGGTGCAAAGTAGTACAATTGCCAAATGAGATGGGCAGACAGCAGGAAATCAAATCCTCAGTGTGAGATGTTCAGGGAGCCCAGGCACTGGACTCTGGCTCCACCTTGGCTTCACAGACCCAGGCTGACATAGGAAACCATCGGGCCTCAACCATAATTAACATGACCCACTCCATGCTAGCCATTCTGCTAAGTGCCTGCCCACAATCATTTCATTTAAGTCCATGTGGGCATGCAGAGTTTATTTTTAGTGCTTCTTATTCTGTATAGACTGTAAATCTTAACATTTAAAAAATATTGTATATCTAAATGTTTCCTAGGCTTAATAAGAGACAATGTCTAGTAAGCATACGATGTGGATAGGCTATTTAAAATGTCATCTTAAAAAAGTTTAATTAAAAAAGTGCCATCTCTGAATATTTATTTTATGATTTATAGCTAAGTTTTATATGTGAGCCAGTCTCTGAATGGAGCACTCTCACTTTACTCGTACTGATTCTGAATGGACTGGCTCACATGGCAAGCAACAAGTCACTGAGTTCTTTATCCTAATGTAACAGGTACCCAGGCTCCTCTCCCTTCACCTTCTCAAATAGACGTCCAGTGGCAATTCTTTTCATGGGCTGCCAGAGTTGAATAGCTGAACCCAAATCAAGGAGAGGCCAGAAAGTCATACTGCCAACTGAATTCTGTACTTGAAATCATTTATGTTTCATGTTCAGAACGTTTTTTCTCAGCAAACCATGCCTAGTGAGCTAGAGAGAGGGAAAGGAGATGGACAGGAGGGGTAGAGAATTCTGAGCAGTAATCCATCTAGGCTTGGAGTGGAAGAAAGTACCAATGAGCACCATTGAAAATGGAATTAGTGACTGTGCCTTCAAATCGTAGCACCAGAGCGTGAAGGAAGATAGTGCTATCCATAATAAAGACTGAGTCTTTATGAAAGCCAAGTCTTTCCTCCAATCAGCTCCTGGACCTTGGTTTACTAGGCTTCTTTTTGGTTTATGCATGTTTTGGGAGTAAACGAGAGGGTTGAAATCGGGGATTCTTGAGCATTCATTGCAGTTCTTGCCAGTCTTCAGACTGCTTCTGAAACCCGTCCTTGAATGCTGACACCCTTAGAGAACTTTATGTGCAGCATCTTGTAAGCTGTCCTTACTACCAAAAATTGTGCACTACCCAGCCACCACTTCCTTGCACACAACTCAGTGTCTTATAAGGACATCCCAAACTATTAATTAACCAATCACAAACCAATCAAAATGTTCCCAGCTCCAATTTAAACTCATTTCTTCTCAAGGTTGGGAAATCAAGAATGTGGTCATTATTCTTTCTATTAAAATCCTGACCAGCCATAAAGATTACTATAAAATCTCTTTCTTCTCTTTTTTGACACCAAGAGACTCTTATTCCTTTTGCCTTTCCTTAGAGTTGCTATTCATAGACTTGAAAGTTCAGAAGGGACTTAACAATATGACCCAATCAATAATTATTTTCAGGGCTGATCTAGACCCTCCTAGGTTTTCTCCCACACTGTGCCACCCCATCCTAATATAGTTTTCTAGAGGAGCCTGATTAGATCCCAGGGGAGTATGTGAAAGAAAAGCTGGGGTGCAGGGGATTGACTGGTTTAAAGATCTGCCCTGGACGCATCAACACTTCTTTCCTTCAGTAATAGCTCTGTGCATGTGTTTTCTTATATGTGTGAATTTTCAGATCCATTCTGTAACAGAGTAAGGATCGCCAGATCCTTTGCTGGCTAATTAGAGCCCCACATGTTAATGATACCCCACCACTCTGCTGCTTGAGAGTGCCAGCAACCCCCCAGGAAACTAATAAGGGCTTTAATCACTTGGAGACTAAAAAGGTCAGAGCCCACTAAGGGTTCAAATGCAGAGACAGCAGGGAAATCATACCTATTTGAAAAGCGTAACAACAACCCTTGGGTATTAAAGGATAACTCCATCAACAGGAGGATGGATCGAAGTGTGAACTTGATCCTAACTTTGAAGGCACAAAGTCACACACACAAAATCAAAACCCAAAAATCAGGTGCTGGGCTGACGATACATATGTAGTATATATATATATATATATATATATATATATATATATATATATATATATATATATATATATATATATGTATATATATCCATATATATGCATATAGTATAGCTATATATGTATCTAGTACATATACATGTATAGTATATAAATAATATAATTATACTATATGGTATATATTATATACTAAATATACTATATATACCATATATGATATATACCATATGTTGTTTATTATATATAAATGCTATACATAACAATATATATTTATATATAGTATATACACTATATATATAGAGAGAGAATGAGCAATACATATATAGCAATGTTGCCATCTCCCTTCCTAGATTGTTTCTCCAATTTAAAGGTAATGGCTTACATCATAAGGCACCTAAACTAGATGGATACTCTTGCCACTTGTTAGTTTTAACCTAGCTTTTCTCATCACTACCTGTTAAGCAGATTTACCAGCGACCCCTTCCAATGAGTTTATGGAGAAACAGATGGTAAAGAAAGTAGGTCCAAGCCAGGTGTCAGTGGCTCATGCCTATTATCCTAGATTCTCAGAGACTGAGATTCAGAGGATTGCAATTTCAGAACAGCCTAGGCAGAAAAGTCTGTGGGATTCCATCTCCAATTAACCAGCAAAATGCTCAGTCTGCAGTCAAGGCTCAGCTGGTAGAGCACCAACTGCAAGTAAGAAAGCCAAGCAAGAGCGTGAGTCTATAATTTTACACCCTAGTAATAGTATTAGCAAGGGAGGAAGGAAGAAAGGAAGGGAGGAAGTCTCACAGACATCTCCACTGCAAACTATAGCTTAGTGTCCTTAGTTTTACCACCTGAATCTAAAAAGATAAACCTGAACAACAGGAGGCAAGAAGAGGCAGGAAATTGGCATAATAATATTCCTGGTCCATACTATGGAAATAAGAAAATCCTACTAAAGAAATAACTTTGAGCTGGGTACTGGTGGCTCATGCCTATAATCCTAGTTATTCACAAGGCTGAGGTCTTAGGATAATGGTTCAAAGCCTACCCAGGCAGGAAAACCAAAATGCTGGGATTGGGACAAGTGATAGAGCTTGAACTTGGGGTCTGGGAGGTTTTTTTTCTTTTCTTAAGGTGATTGCTCTGAGACCAGTTAAGAAAAAGAAAGGAAGAAAGACAGAAAGACAGACAGACAGATAAGAAAGACAGACAGACAGATAAGAAAGAAAGAAAGAAAGAAAGAAAGAAAGAAAGAAAGAAAGAAAGAAAGAAAGAAAGAAAGAAAGAAAGAAAGAAAGAAAAGAAAGAAAGAAAGAAAGAAAGAAAGAAAGGAAGAAAGGAAGGCAGGCAGGCAGGCAGGCAGGCAAAAAGAAAGAAAGGAAGGAAGGAAAGAAAGAAAGAAAGAAAGGAAGGAAGGAAGGAAGAAAGAAAGGAAGGAAGGAAGGAAGGAAGGAAGGAAGGAAGGAAGGCAAGCAGGCAGGAGGCAGGCAGGCAGGAGGCAGGCAGGCAAAAAGAAAGAAAGGAAGGAAGGAAAGAAAGAAAGAAAGAAAGAAAGAAAGAAAGAAAGAAAGAAAGAAAGAAAGAAAGAAAGAAAGAAAGAAAGAAAGAAAGCTTTGACCCTCAGAAAATTAATAATACGGAAACCCCAGTGAGAGTAAGTTGGCTCATTTTGTTTTGCTTTTTGCTACTGGAATTTGAAATTCAGGGCCTTGGACTACTTTCTAGGCAGAAGCACTACCACTTGAGTCACAGCCCCAGTCTGTTTTATTTTACTTATGCCCACACCTGGACAGTAGTCCTCCTAGTCACACTGTCCATGTAGCTGGATGATACCACACAGAACTATTGAATGAGATGATGGAATCTCACTTTTTTTCTTCCAAACTTGGTCTTGAATTACAATCCTCCAAGTATCTGGGATTAGAGCTGTGAGCCATCTCATCTACTGAGAATAAATTGTAAAGTCAACTACTGCAAGAGGATAAAAACTGGGAGCTGACGAGACTATTTAGAGGTAGCAATTAGAAAGTTATTGGAAATGTTTTGAGTTGGCTCTCCATAGCAATGATGGAGTAGAAAACCAGATGGCCTTCTCTTTGCTTTTAAAAGTAGATCTTCTCTTTTCTATTAAAAGTAGACCTAAGATTTAGAAGGCAGCTAATATTCCAATCCCAACTAAAATTAATTGCTTGTTCCTTAGAATCACAAGGATCTTGATTTTCTTATTACTACTTCTGTCTCTTGTTCTCTTTTATTAGGGTGGTTGGGTTGTTAGCTATTTTTTTGTACATTTTCTTCACTAATTTGAATTCTCTATGAGGGCAGGAGTGTACATCCACCAGGACTTTCCTGCATTTCTCTAGCAGTTAATACCATGCTAGCATTCACTCTATGTATACAGAAATTATTTTTATTGAAAGCGAGATGGATTGGATCTTCACAGAATTCCTTTAATGAGAGGCTTGCCCATACACGATTTAGTAAATGATACTACATTAAAGATATGAAAGATACACAATTTCAATGTAATTAATTTAGTGCAAGGTTTTCAATGAAATCTGTAAAGTGTGCCCTTTTGATTCAAACTGATACTCCATAATGAAATTTTTTCACTTTAGACTTTACCTACTGTTAATTTTGTAATCTTTACTTTTGACAATCCAAAGGCTGACAAAATAACCCCTGTGTATTTCTTTTTATGTCATTATCTTTAAGGGGTTATACAAAGGAGTTGCCATGCAACAAAGCAGTTTATGAATGCGGATGTGTCTTGATCAATGTCACCTCTTTCAACATTTTCACCCATCCCTCCCACTCCTCCCCTTCCCTCACTTTTCTTAATTTTGTAGGACATACATTAAACTGTTGACTGCCTTGTACCCTCCTTCTCTTCATTTGCCTCTATTCCTGGTGTTTATTTTGTTGAACTTTGCTTTAGACTTCTTAAGGAAGTTTGAATTCTCCCCTGAAGCTACTGTATTTCAGACAATACATTTGTGCACATTTTGCCTACCACCCAAAGTATTTACTTATATATTTATAAACCAATTCTAGCTTCTGTATTTCAGAGAAAATATTCTGGGCCTGACTTACTTTACGTAATATGATTATGCCAGGTCCCTCCTGAATATGTCCTAAACAAAACCTTACCTGGAGATAACATCTAAATTATCTACACATACCATTTCTGAAGTCTATATTTTAGATGGCAGTTAGAACTCTGATCATGTTTTCCCACTGGGAAAAGAAAATGAGGACAAAGTCTGATGAAAGCGTCTGTGGATGCTTCTTTACTGCTAAGGCATCACAAGTGCAGAGACAGAAACTCTCATGCTAGTGGACAACAGTATCCCACCACAGAGGAGCCATTGCCAGCACTACCTCCTGTAACAGACTTCTCTTCTCCTCCATATCATGAGCTGTACCCATCTCAGACTCATCTTCACTAGAGAGATCCTCTTTGAAGATTCACCACTGTCTGCTCTCATCAGATCCAAACTGCCTGTGTTCAAAACACTTGAGAAGATGATCTGGTCCAGTAGCTCTACTTCTCAGCACTGCCCTTCACGTTCTTCCTTACAGCAGTCTTAGGCTGTTTCAGTGTGTAAAATTCTCTTCCTTCCCCCCCATCTGTGCAGCTTCCCTTCTTGTCTCATTCTTCCCCATCCAACTTTCACCTGGATAATTACTATTTGTATTTATCTCCTACGTAAGTGAAATCTAACTCTAGGTTCTAGAAGCCAACCAACCCACATGCCTCTCCTTTGGCAAAGATAGGTATTATGCTTTTGGTAATAGTCACCACAAAAGTCCTTGTGTTCAAAGCTTGGCCCCAGCCCATGGTGCTATTGAGACATGATGGAACCTTTAGATGTCTTCTGATATTGGAATGTGAGCCCCATCACATTCTTCCACTAAAAAGGTGGTGGCTTCTTCTATCATGCCCTGCCCAAAGCAACAAGCCAGCGGATCATAGACTGAAACTGTCAAAACTGTAAGTCAAGTTAAACCTTTCTTCTTTGTAAGTTTATTGCCTCACATGTTTTATCATCACTAACATGAACAGTATTTGTCTTTTTTTTGGGGGGGGGGGGATCCGGTTTGGGGTCTGAACTCTGGGCCTGGGCGCTGTCCCTCAGCTCTTCAGCTCAAGGCTAGCGCTCTGCCACTTGAGCCACAGCGCCACTTCTGGCTTTTTTCTTTTTGCTTATGTGGTGCTGAACAATCGAACCCAGGGCCTCATGCATGCAAGGCAAGCACTCTACCACTGAGCCACCTTCCCAGCCCCCAGTATTTGTCTTATATGAACCCATACCACCTTTTCCAAGAATGTGTCTACTCTATTTAACTACCCTCACTGATGGTCTCTTGTACATATTAATCTGTATGCTTCCTAAAGATAGCAAACCTGACTTTTTCACATTCAAATGCCAGTGTCTAAGACAGTTCTGCTTACAAAGTATGTGTTTAATAAATTCTAGATGAAATGGGGTACTAGCAGCTCATGCTTGTAAGCTAGCTACTCAGGAGGCTGAGGTCTGAGGATTACACTTCAAAGCCAGCCCAGGCAGGGAAGTCTATGAGACTCTTATGTCCAATTAAATCACTGAAAAAGCCAGAAGTGGTGCTGTGGCTCAAGTGGCAGATTGCTAGCTTTGAGCAAAAGGAGCTCCAGGAGTGCACCTAGGCCCAAATTTCAAGCCTGAGGACCTGCAAACAACAACAACAAAAACAACAACCACACACACAAAAAAAAACAATAAATTGTAGATGAAATCCAAACAGATACTGCCAAGTTCACAGGTTGCTTTCATCAGTCATTCATTCATTCAAAATACTATTGAATCCTAGTATGCACAAAGTGATACATAAATACTAGAACAAGAGTATGTTTAATCAAGGCTCCAGAGAAACAAAACCAGGACAAGATTAGATAAAGATACAGATAGTCTTTTAGACACAAAAGGAAAGGATAAAGATATAAAGGAGTTAGCTTAGACCAACACAAAGGCTGAGAAATTCCATTGCAGATTTAGTCAGTGAAATCTATTCCTCATTCAATTACAAAGCTGTGTGGTTCAGTCTCTGGCCAAAGGCCTGAGGACCAGGTGAGCTGAGAGTCTGAGCACAAGAGGGATGAAATGGAATTTCCTAAATTAAACATAACAGCAAAAGGGGAAGAGAGCAGATTGTTCTACCACCTACCTTTTGTTCTATCTCTGCCCCTGGATGGAATTGAGGGTTCCCAATGGACTTCACTGAGCCTATCAATTCAAGCACTAATATCCCACTTTCACAGAGATAATGTCCAAGTGAGATACAGCATGGCTTCACTGATTTGACATGTGCCTCAATGGAGTTTTATGTAATAGGAATTCACATGGAAAACTAGAGTGATTTGCTAAAGGAAAATTAGGATTTTTGTACCTCAGAATCAAATGACATAGAAGATGTTTGTGAAGGCAAAGATTCTTGCTGGATGAGTTAGATTCTAAATATACTAACTCCAATCATATGCAGTTATTCATAATGTTCTGAAACAAATGGAGTGTGACTCTGTTAGAAGGGAAAAGGTTATATTTAATCACTGTGGAGCCTTTATTGTGATCTTAAAAACGTTCTGTCCCCCAAAGAGCTCAGTTTCATTTCTTAGCTGGTTTTAGTGACCCCAATAAAACTCTTTGTCAGAAAGCTGAAACCTTCATCTACCTGAACTGTTTTACCAATTCCCTAATTCCTCTCTACCTCCAGATTCACTCAATTAAATCCATTCCTCATTCTTTCTTGAGTCATCTTAAAACATCTATTGGATTATGTCCTTTTCCAGCTGAAAATATGCCAGGATTTTCAAGTCTTATCACAAGAATGCAAGGTTCAGTATCTTGACCCATATGCTCACCAAGGTTTTCAGGATCTTTGGCAAGGACTTTCTTGATACATGAGAAGATGAAGGAACTACATAGATATATAATACATCATAGAAAAGAACTGAGAGGAAAAGAAGGTTGAAAATATTGCCATGATTGCCCTTCACTCTTGGGATCAAGTTCAAAGTGTTTAGCAGTGGAATTTAAGGAACTCTGGGGCCAGACTCTGATCTCTTAGATTCTACCACTCACACCAAACAAACAAGCAAACAAACAGAAGTGTGTTCTCATACATCTCTAAGACTTGTAGGGGTTGCTGAATAATAACTGGCAAAGAAGAGTGATTACAAAGTGTGGAGTAGGGTAGGTATGACAATGAGAGAACTCCAGCTAAAAGAAGTCCTGGCCATTCTTATTTCCTCTTCAGAGAAGTCTCTCTTTAAGTTTTTAGCCCATTTGTTAGTGGGGTGGTTGTTTCTTTGAGGGTTTGTGTTTTTGAGTTCTAAGTATATTTTAGATATGAGACCCTTGTCTGCTCTATGGCTAGTGAAGATCTTCTCCCAATCCATGGGCTTTCTATTGATCTTGCTTGCCGTGTCCTTTGCCAGGCAGAAGCTCTGCAGTTTCATGCAATCCCATGTGTCCAACCTTTCTTTGATTTGTTGTGTTTCTGGGTCTCTATTAAGAAAATTTTGACCAGTGCCAAGGAGCCCTAGAGTTTCTTCTATCCCTTCGTGTAATGTTTTCAGAGTATCTGCTTTGACTTTGAGGTTTTTGATCATTTGAAATTGATTTTGGTGCAGGGTGATATTTAAGGATCTAACTTTAGTTTTCTACAAATGTTTAACCAATTCTACCAGCGCCATTTGTTGAAGGGGCTGTCTTTCTTCCATCCTATTTTTTTGGCTCCCTTATCGAAGTTTGGTTGTCCATAAGTCTGTGGGTTCATTTCTGGGTCTTTGGTTCTATTCCATTGGTCCTGAGGTGTGTTCTTGTGCCAGTACCAAGCAGTTTTTATTACTATAGCTTTATAATAAGAGTTTGAAATTGGTATTGATATTCCTCCAGCACTGTTGTTTCTGCTAAGGATTGTTTTTGCTATTTGGGGTTTTTTTTATTATTTCATGTGAATTTTTAGATTGCTTCCTCTATTTCATTAAAGAATGATGTTGGGATATTGATAGGTATTGCAATGAATCTGTAGATAGTATTGCCATTTTAAAGATATTAATCCTCCGAATCCAGGAGAATGAAGGTTTTTCCACTTCTTTAGTTCTGTTTTAATTTCCTTTTTCAGATTTCTAAAGGTTTTCATCATAGAGGTCCTTCACTTCTTTGGTTATATTGAAAAAAAAATAAATTCTTTTTCAGTAAAAATTTTCTTGAAAATTGTACTTATATGGTTTGGTCAAAAATAATGGTCAAGTTTGAAGATCTGGAAGAAGAAAATGGTCCTTGATGGAATGACATACTAGAAGAGAAAGAGATAGGCTTAACTGGGAGAATGTGACTTATATGCTAAGATGGAATGTTGCAGAGGAGGCAAAATGGGTTTTGGATGTAGGAGTAAGAGAACTTGTATGAAGAATTTAATATATAATGGTCTAATTTTATTCTGGATGAGACAACACGAACAGAGGAGCAAGAGAAGGTTGTAACCTTTAGGAATTGAGAAGGTTCAAGAGAGTTGCATAGCAAAGGATTGGCCTAAAGATTCAGAGGGTTTGGAATATGCACTGGAGGTCCTATAGGGAGCTGTTGGTTCCAGTTTCCATGGTGGTGTGATATGATGAGATATAAAAAGATACTTATAGGCTAATTTTTCATTAGAACAGAACTTGCAAACTATTATTATGCAGGGTATATAACTCTGTTGCAAATATATCAATTTTGCCATTTAAAAACAGTCAGAGACAAGCCTGGAGCCAACAGCTCACACTTGTATCCTAGCTACACAGTAGGCTGAGATCAGAAGATTGTGGTTAGATTTGGAGCCATCCTGGGCAGGAAAGCCTGTGCGATGCTTATCTTCAATTAATCACTGAAAAGGCAGAAGTGAAGCTATGGCTCAAGTGGAAGGGTGCTATCCTTGAGCTCAAGGACAGTTAGAGTTTCTATGCAACCTAACCAGAGGGGGAGGGGGGAATACTCATAGATGATATGTAAATGGAGTGAGTGTGATTGTATACAGCATACCAATAATCTCTTATTTATAGACACTGAAAATGTAATTTTAGATTAATTTGAACTGTTTTCTTTTGGTTGTTTTTGAACTATTTAGAATGTTTAAAAAATCATTTTTTAACCTCACAGATCATTCAAACACAGGAAGAGATTTGGTTTCTTAGGCATCACACATTGCTCTTCCTCTAGAATATCACAAATGCTTTTCTTGCTTTTTTAGGTACTTGTACCTTCACACTGTTTAATAACTATGCATCCTATTTATTTCTCAGTTAGAGACTACTTTGTTTTTGTAACAAAAGATACATGCCTCAAACTTAATTGTTCAAAGCAAGATAGGATAGCTGCTACCTGGATGCTAGAAAACAAGGCAACTACTCACTTAAGGCCTAGAAAACAGAATCACAAAGCAAGTTCAAGAGCCCTGAATAGTTGGTTTATTGTGGGCCTGTGTTATAACATCTCTAGGACCCAGATATAACACAAATGCACAGCCTACATATTCTTTCTTTCATGTTAGACTACAGATTCCAATCTCTTCTCTCCACAACTAAATTCTCTTTCAAAACCATTGATACAATGGGTAAGGGTTGTGGTGAGATGAGAAATAAATGAGGAGAACTTCAGTTCTTATTGATATCATAAAATCAGAGGTGTGTTGGGAGCTAGCATTAAGAGATTCCTGGATGGAAAGCAATCAGTTCCCCTTATAAAAGCATTTCTGTGCTCCTGTCTTCTCCTAGTTGAAAAAATAAAGGTCTTTTAGCTGACTGGCCAACTCACAAGCCACAAAGGCAGCTGGCTCAGGTGGTGTTAGATTTGGACAGCACTTGTAAAGAAGATGTATGTTGCCAAATGGTAATTTTCTCTGTATGGTGGCTATGATTGATCTGTGGCTTGATGTAATGGTTGAGGCTTTCATATTCAGTCTTAAAAACAACATGTCATCTTATCATGGGAGTTTCTTATTACTGGGAGGGGTTTGAAGAGGGGCTGGGATGCTGCCTTATTTTTGAAGATGATATACTGTGAAAATAGAACATTTCTCTAAAACTCAAATCTACCAAACTAGTGAAAGCCAGCATATCTAATAATATTAATGTAGAATTCTGAAGATATTTGCTTTATGACCCTGCAGGGCCAGGTAAGAAATAGAGGAACTCAGAGTCAGGGCCACAGGTGGTATCTTTGTTGCTACTTTTCTTTTTTCTTGACTTTGGGGGGGAGGGAAGGTCTGTGAAACAGACAGCTGGCTCAGAAGATGATGCTGAAGAAAATCAGGTTTGCTATTCTGGAAATATGCCTAGGCTATCAGAGGTAATCTTATTATAGGGCAGAGAACATCTAAAAATTCCCTGAAACAGAAAAAAGGAAGTTGGTAGGAGATAACTCAGCTTCGCCAGAAGGCATCTGAATTTAAATTTTAGGGACAAGAGTGAGAGAGGGAAATTAGATAAGCTCATATTTTGAACAGGTAATTAGTACAATGTAATGTTAAAAAAGAGTATAATGTGGATAAGGCATGGAATAATTATCAGGAGAAAATACTTACTGGCTACAGAAGTCAATAAATATATACAAGGATTTGTACAAAATATAAACTTTAAGCTTTACTGTAAAAGTTTCAATGAAATTATGGATGTATCAGCAAGACCATACTATGGCAACACATAGCCTGAGACTCACTCTAAAGCAATACCCAAGAGGAGAAGAAGTAGAGCGGTGTATTTTATATTAGGACCTGAGCTAAATCTGGTAAAACTAACTGTTCAGGCCTCATTAAGAGTACTGGGATGTGTTGGGTACTAAAGAAGAGAGCTTCCTTTATATATAATTTGAGATTAAACATTATCTCAAATAGATGTCAAGACGGCTATGATCGTTGATCAAGGCCACATAGTGTCCAGATATTTGATCAAATATATTTGGGATGCTGTTTTGAGTTTGGGTGGCTACTATTTGAATTGGTGGAATTTGAGTCCAGCAGACTGCCTTCTACCATGTGGAAAAGTCTGATCTAATCAGTTGGTGGTCTATGTAAACCAAAGGCTGATCTCTCTGAGCATAATGAAATTCTGTCACCAGACAAAACCACAACACCAGTTTCTCTCAGGCTCTCCAGACAGTTGGCTTAAGCAGCAGATATTGGACTTGTCAATCTCTATAAACACGTGATTAAATTTCCCAATATAAATCAATCCCGTCTCCTTCCTTTCCTCCTCTTCTTTCCTCTCGTTCTTTCCTTCTTTCTGTTTTCTTTCTTTCCTTCCTTCTTTCTTTCCTTCTTTTTCTTTCTTTCTCTTCAATTCCTCCTTTTTCTCCTTTCTTCTCCTCCTCCTCCTTCTCTCTCCTCTTCATTCTTTTTCTTCTTTCCCTCCTTTCCTCTCTCCTCTCTCTTCTATTCCCACATCCTTTCCTAGTTGAAAAAATAAAGATCTACCCTTTCTCTCATTCTTTCCCTCTCTCTCCTTCTTTCTACCTCTCTCTAATATACAACTTATGTTACACGTATGTATAAAAATTTTTTCATGTCCTTCTATTTCCCTGGAGGATGTTGGATGCCATGCAAATTAATCATAGGTATGTTAAAGTATGTGAGCACCAAACAATACAGGGATCCTATGTGGGACAACCTTGAATATCTTTGTATAATTATTAATTATATTGCATTGTTTTTTCATACATCTAGTATTTTATGGTATGTTTTATTAAAAAGGAATAGAAAGGCTTTCTCTTTTTTTTTTTCTGCTTATGTGGTGCTGAGGAATCAAACCCAGGGCCTTGTGCATGTGAGGCAAGCACTCTACCAATGAGCCAACTTCCCAGCCCCATAGAAAGGCTTTCTGGAGGAAAATAATATTCTTTTCTATGCACTATGAGTATGTGATACAAGGCCACTAGAGAGAAGGAACTATAGCTAATAAAGGAGGGGGAAGATATATAAGCAGATATACAGGTGACACCTATGAAATGGTGGATGGAAACTGAATAATTATGATTATTTTGGCAAAAAAAATTGAAGACATAAATGAATTAAAATAGAAGAGTAGAAAAATAGGTAATGGAATCATGGAACGAAGGTACAGAAAAATGGAAAATTATAGTAGAGTATTTCAATCTATTAAAAAAGAATTACATGGAAATTCCAAAGTTAAAAGGTATACTATCTTACAAAAATGAGCTAGATTTAATAGTGTTTGGATACTGAATTGCTGCAAGATGTTCAAAAGAACATAACTAGATTGAAGAATGGGCAGGAAATAATATTGTAGCAATGTCCTATAGGATATCTTCATACATTTCCCCCATTTTCATAAAGACACAATGCATGTATGTCCCTACATATGTTGTAAGATTTATACGATAATTTGTAAGATGAATGATTTCTATATTTCTGCTTTTAACTATATTTTTCTCAAGAAATATAATAGAGTCCCTTATCAATAAGATATTTTAAATATTCCAAAGAACCAACCAAGCGACTCATTAGGCAAATTATGTTTGTAACTGGGCTTCTATGCTGTCTGAAATGGGCAGGCTAAGATTTCCTTTAATGAGGTGTGAATGTGTGTTGGTTTACAATTTTCATAGCAGGAAGTCATCTGAATGCAAATCTTTCCTCTGTCCTTTTTATGCTTGCCATCAGTATTTTCCTTCTGGAAGAAGAAGAGGGTCTTACAAATAACCTGAACATAGTATAATGAGAACAAGTGAATAACTACATGAATGAAACAAGAGATGAAATGAAGAGCATGAAGTATAGGGTAAGAATTTCCTCCCTGTGATCTTGAGCTCATACAGGCTAGTGATAGGGCAGGGTCATTAATCTCTAGTTAATGAGGGCCCTGATTTCACTGCAGGTCTTCAGATCCTATTACCAGAAGGTCTTAGGACCTAACTTGTCACCATGTGGCAACCAAAGTGGGAAATGAAGAAAATATATTTCTTATTTTTCATGTAGGTATATACATGTAGGTATATTATATACACGTTGGTATATTATATATAATATAATTTTCCTGACATGTGCTTTGAAAATACCCAGAAGGACATTCAATAAAGCTCTGACTTCAAGGAAGCCTTATTATATTGTTTGTGTGTGCGTGTGTGTGTGTGTGTGTGTGTGTGTGTGTGTGTGTGTGTATTTGATCTACTTTTGCAAAAATCTTACTCAATAATGTAAGCTCCTTGACCTTACATTGTTTTACTACCAATATGGGATGCCATTGAAGACCAGGGGATTTGATGAAGTATGGTGGTGATAGAGGGAATCAAAGTGAGGCCTCCCAAAGACTTGCTGAATTCAGTGGAATACTATTTTAAAACACTAGTGCAAGAGCCGCATTTAATAAACTTAGTCATCTCTCAGGCAGTTTTGTGACAGGTAGTAAAACTATGAAAGTTTCCTATATGTTGTAAACTAAAAGACCATTTTGCAACAGTGTTTGCCCTATCAGGACACATATATAGAGCTTCTGTTATCTTTCCCTTCAGCTCTCCCTTCAACCCTGACCTTTTGAGGTACTTATATTAAGACTTCTAGAATATGTATTAAACCCAACACTCACAGGGATTTAGATCATGCAGTCTCAAACATTGAACAAAAAGAATGTTAAATGGCTAGGCATTGGTAATCTTAGCTACTCAGGAGGTTGAAATCTGAGGATCACAGTTCAAAGCCAGCCCAGGAAGAAAATTCAGTAGACTCTTTTTCTGGGATTTAACTTTTCTCTTTTTTTCCTTTTGTAAAAACTATATTTTATTGTTATTGTAAAAATACTGTACAGAGGGGTTACAGGTACATGAGTAAGGCAATGAGTACATTTCTTTTTTTTCCTTCTTTTTTATTGTGAAAATAGTGTACAGAGGAGTTATAATTACATGGACAAGGTAATGAGTACATTTCTTATCCAGCATTGTGGCATCCTCATTTGTTTCCTTTGCATCCCTTCCCATTTTCCCCCTTACTCCTTTCCCCCCACCTTCCCCCCAGCCAAAGTTGTGAAGTTCGTTTTTTCACATAACATCTTGTACATCTCATTGTTGCAATGGATCCACCTATATCCCTGTTTAAACAATTTGTTTTTCCCTTCCCCTCCAAAAGTATACCAACATCAAATACAGTGAAAACAGGGGTTATATCGTAGGGGAGGGACATAAAAAACAACAAAGAAATCATCTTATAAATCAAAGAAAGGTTGGACAAATGGTATTGCATGAAATTGCAGAGCTTCTGCATGGCAAAGGAAATAGCTAGCTAGATAAAAAGAAAGCCCACAGATTGGGAGAAGATCTTCACTAGCCATACAATGGACAAGGGTCTCATATCTAAAATACACCTGGAACTCAAAAAATTAAATCTCCCAAGAACAGATTCTCAAAGTAACAACTGCCCAATAAATAAGTGGGCTAAAGAGTTAAAGAGAAACTTCTCTGAAGAGGAAAGAAAGATGGCCAATAGACACATGAAATGCTCAACCTCCCTAGCCACAAAAGAAATGCAAATAAATACAACATTGAGATACCACCTCACCCCAGTTAGAATGGCTATAATCAAGAACTCTAATAACAACAGATGCTGGAGGGGATGTGGACAGAAGGGAACCTTACTGCATTGTTGGTGGGAGTGTAAACTTGTTCAACCACTTTGGAAAGTAGTATAGAGGTTCCTCAAAAGACTCCACATAGAGCTTCTCTATGACCCAGCAATCCCACTTTTGGGCATTTACCCAAATGATCACAAACAAGACCATACTAAAGCAACCAGCACAACTGTGTTTGTCGCAGCATTATTTACCATAGCTAAGATCTGGAACCAACCCAGATGCCCCTCAGTAGATGAATGGATCAAGAAAATGTGGTATATATACACAATGGAATTCTATGTCTCCATCAGACAGAATGACATTGCCCCATTTGTTAGGAAATGGAAAGACTTGGAAAAAATTATATTAAGTGAAGTAAGCCAGGCCCAAAGAAACATAGGTCCCATGGTTTCTCTTATTTGCAATTACTAATAAATGTCTGAGACAAGCAGAAATGATCAGATAAGTTGATGTTAGGTGAAATGAACCGCAAGATAAGGATTCAAATGTTTTTTTTTTCTTTCTTGTTGTTTCTAACATATTTATGAGTACACTTCTTATGGGGCATTGTTATCTCTTCATTTGTTTTTCCCCTACCATCCCTTCCCTCCCTACCTCCGCAATGCCTTCCTCCCCCTTTCACTCATCTCTAAGTAAGCACTAACAAAGCCATGAATGGAGCTGTTGCTCCAGTGGTAGAGCACTGGCCTTGAGCAAAAAAGTGAAGGGACAACACTCAGGCCCTGAATACAAGTCACAGGATGACACAAAAACCAAACAAGAATAGCAAGATAATAATAACAACACTGTAATTGTTCCATCCATCAAATTGTCCATGAGTTAGATGTATCTTGGATTCTAGGGCCATGAGGATAGCTTTCCTTGACTTGATTGGAAGGTCAGAGCAATAAGCAGAGCAGGTTCGATGGCCCTGTTGGCATAAGAATGCATCAAAGACAGGTAAGAGCTTCCTATTTGATTTTAGTGGTATTTGGACCATTAAGTGCCACAGAGGCATGATGAAGCTGAGTTTCTCCAGCTGGCATGGATCAGGTGAATATACCTGGATTCTACTTCCCATCATTTATAGAAAGGAAATGTATATATCCCTTAGACGAAGGCAAGACACCATGGAGGCTCCTTGAGACACCAGTGATAGCTCTTCTGGGCTGCCAGAGCTTTGCCTTCCCAAGCTGCCTTGGAAAGAGGAATAGAAGAGTAGAGAACAGAGCCACTCATTCTGGAAGACAATTTGCTCTTCCATGACAGACAAAGCAAGATCTTTGGGTAGCTACAGGGAAGAACAGCCCATTTAATGTGCTCTGATTCCCTCTTGGAAAGACTGGGAAATTATCTGCTTGCCTCAAATATCTTCATTAAAAATGCATTTAAGCTGTGAAGCTCTACAAAAGAGAGACCTGTAATACATGAAAGATTAGCCCCAGATTGCTGATTGGACTATTTTATATCATTATGGTAATTAAGCTAGCAGGGCTGTTGTGCTGACTTCAACACTTTCCTGTATTTGCCTTTGTCTCCAATTCAAGGTATTTTTTCTCTCTCTCTTTCCATTTTTCAGACATCCTTTCCTCCCTTTCTTGCCCCTACCCCTCCAAACATTTCCTAAGAGCCTTGGCTGGTCTTGCATCATGCATATGCATTGTGCTCCAGTCTGATTCAATCTCCCATGGCTTCTCTGCCAACCTTGTCCTGACTGTGCAGAGCAAAGGGAAGAAATTAATGCTAATTACAAGGTGCGAGTGGATATTACAGCTCTCTATCTGATTGCCAGTGAAGCCAAATAAAAATGGAACTTAATCAGCCAATTATTAAAACACAGAGTAAACAAATGGAGACTCATCTCTTATTTGCCTTCTCTTGCTTGCTTTCTATCCTCAGCCAACCTGGCTCCAGGGTGGTGATTAGAGACCCCCTCGATATTATTTTGCATAACTCTCTGGGACTCCACTAGAGATAGTACTACCCACATGATATCTAGAGAACCTGTTCAAAAGCACTCCATGATCTTATCAGCTCTTGCTGCCTTACCTTCTTCCTGGTATGAGTCAGAACAAAGCAATGATGTGAGATCTGGAGGAACATGGGTCAGTGCTAACTCTATATCCCTTGCCTCCACTTGAGTTATTAATACTCTCAACTCTCACAGGAAGAAATACCTCTCTATTTCTCTCTCTCATGTGTAAATACATGGCCAACAACTGGCCATGGATGCAGTATTTTGCATGTAGGAACAGAGACCAAACCTGTGAGGACCCCCAGAGGAATCAGAAAGGGGATGAATGGATTGCAAGTAAAAAATATAAGAGCAAGGCTTTTCATCTATGATGGATGACATGAGGATGATTGTATGTCCTTGTACTGTGTTAGACACAATTCTTCCCCAAAAGATGATCCTGCCTGCTTCCTGTACTTTCTTGGTAGCCCCAAGACGACGGATGGCAGGAAGAAACAGACAAAACACCAAAGTGGGGCTTTCTTTTTCCCAAATGTTACTCGTGGGATGCAGTCGAGATTTTCCATGATATGAAAGGACCATAGGTCCATGTTCATACCTCAAACTTGGCTGAATTCTAATCAGGAAGCCCGAGGGTGTGAAGTTACAGTCCTAGTCATTAAATAAGCTGGGTTGTTCCCTTCCTGACTAATTTACTAGCTGTGGAGCCCTTCTGCAGCTTACTTCGTTTCTCCACATCTCAACTACCTCATTTGTAAATGAAGACTGTAATAGTATCTACCATGTGAAGTTGTAAGATTAAATGAAATAAGGCATGCAAAGAGCACATAATGAATATACATGATTATCATACTGTAGTTTCCATGCCAGTAGTAAGTCAGTTTAAAATCCCTGAATATTTCTTTATAGAGCATATTTTACAACAACTATATCAGGAGAATACTTTACCTTGTTTTTAAGACTTCAGTGTATGCCTGACTCTGTCCTGTCATCAAATAGACATTGCTAACATGTCTAGGAACTCGTAGTATCTTCCTACCTCCACATTCCTGCCCCCAAGAGAACCTTTAGAGAGTTCCAGAGAGTACAGAATTACAGCAAGAACAACCTCTCCTTCCTGCCAACAGGGTTATTTGATAGTTTCTATCAATCAACACCTCTTCTCTCACTTGTTAAAAGGATGACATCTCTCGGCCATTTTCAATGGCCAATACCTCCCTGTGTGCCTTTTCACCCACCTTCTCAGGCTTGTACCACCATGATGGCCACTGTCAGCTCTGTCTCTCTGCCTCTCTCTGTCTCTCTGATTCTCTGTCTCTGTCTCTCTGTCTGTCTGTCTTTGTCTCTGGCTCTCTGGCTCTCTGTCTGTCTCTGGCTCTGGCTCTCTGTCTGTCTGTCTCTCTATCTGTCTCTGTCTCTCTCTCTCTCTGAGAGAAGCCTGATCAGCACTTGAACATCACCTAAACTAGTTTGCCTTATGACGATTGCAACACGCAAGCAAAAGCTCGCCTTTTAAACTCACAATTTCCTCCAAATACCACCTCATTTCTTTGTTCCGTCTCACAGCAGGCCAACGTGAAAGAATTTTATCCACTCTTTATCTCCACTTAGGCTCAATCCATTTTCCCTTGATCACACCAAGGGCAGCCCTACATTCTCTCTGCCTCACCACTGAGATGGCTCCCTCCTCTTCGCCACCAACTGGCTTCCTGGCATGGAGTCTGCACATACAGGGATCTCTGAGGGCAGTATCCCTCACAAATGGCAATGCCCTGCCACCTGAAAAACTCACTTGTGTTTCTTGTGGTATACAGCCTCTTGATTTGCCTGAAACCTTGCCAGCTATTCCTACTCTGTCCTCTTTTAATGGAAATCTATCTAATTATTGAAGTGCAGTATCCTAAATCCTAAAAATCTTCCGTGCCTATGTCTATCTGTTTCTCATCCATCTCATTCAGTACAATTAGCAAAATGGGGTCACCCTCACTTAAATTCCATCCCTGAATGCTTACTAATAATGCTTTGGCTTTTTTTTTTTTTTTGGTGCCGGTCCTAGGGCTTGAACTCAGGGTCTGAGCACTATCCCTGTGCTTTTTAGCTCAAGATTTATGATCTATCACTTGGGCTACAGCTCTATTTCTGGTTTTGTGGGTGGTTGATTGGAGATAAGAACCTTAACAGCTTTCCTACTTGAGTTGGTTTCATACTGCAGTCCTCAAGATTTCAGCTTCCTGAGTAGCTAGGATTACAAGCGTGGGCCAGAGGTATGGACAAAAATATTGCTTCTTGAGCCATGTCATAAATCCTCAAAAAATAAATTCCAGATCTACTTCTTTGGCTTTCATGGCTCACCCAAGTCAACTATGATTCACTTCACTATCTGGTCTCAATTTTATCATTGCCCTTGATTTTCCTCTTTCCTTTGGTCCCTCACTTCCAATCTGCCAGTTTTCTCTGTTTTCTTCAGCAGCATTGTATATCTACAATGGTCTCATTTCTCCCATCCCTCAATTCCCCTGCTTTTGCAAACTATCTCTCAAGTCACTTAGGCCCTATACTAGAAGATCTGGTCACATAGTTCATTCCCACACACAGCAGTGGTCTTTCTTATCTTATCAACACAGAGTATGTCCTTCAAAAATGTCTTCCAGCACAATTAAAGTTTAGTTAAACAGAAAACAGTAAAAAGCAGATACTTTCCCATGATTCCCATTCCTCCATCTCTGGTTTCATCTCCTTTCACTTGGTGCTGCTTCCCCATGGTACTTGTGTAATGCCTTTGCCATCTCTTATCCTTATGTCCTGGGGACTCTTCCTGTATGTCTTTGAATGGGAGAATGTTCTGTCCCTGTGGTCTCAGCCCAGTTTGGGATGCTCTGTACATAATCAAAAGGTAGCCCTGCTCTACTCCATTACTGTCTACCCTATTATTGCTTTTCTCACCCTTCCAGTCCTTTGTCTCATTTGGTATTACTTTTCAAGTGATTTACCGTAACTTTCCCTTTTCTATGATTGTGCTTTCATCGATTCCAGTAACTGGCGATTAACCACAGTCTGAACATATGAAGTTGAAAATTCCAAAAATACTGTAAATACTCTATAACATTGAAATTGTGTGCCACTGGTGGTAGGGGCAAACCTAACATTCCACTCTCTCCCAGAACATGAGCTGACCCTTTGATGACCATATATGCTACCGGTTCATTGGTCATCTAGTAGCCCTCACAGTTATCAAAGAAACTCTCACAGTAGCACATAAAATAATCCTTATTTTCAAATAATCTTTATTTTACTCCCCAATGGACTAAAAGGGAAAAAGTTGAAATTAAAAGAAGAAATTTTAAGATAACCATATTTGAATAACTTGATATTTTATTATAATTATTCTGGCTTTGTTCATCATTTTTGATACTCTTTACTCTGACTAGTATATAAATTACATTCTATCACAGGTATGTAATGATGGAAAAAATATACACTAGCGCTTGGTACTATCTGATGTTTTGGGAATATGCTTGGGGTCTTATCTCACACTGTGGATAAGGGATAATTTTCTATTCTTGGTTATTATCACTCTTCTTCCATTATTAGATCATGAATCCCATGTCATTTGCCTTGTGTGGTCCATCAAATCTCTATCAGTTTGAGCACTATCTAGTGAATAGTATAATTGTGTGTGTGTGTGTGTGTGTGTGTGTGTGTGTGTGTATGTGTGATATTTGTACTGGTACTAGGATTTGAACTCAAGGCCTGTGCTTTTGCTTGCTTTTTTTGCTCAAAGCTGGGATTCTACCATCTGAGTCATAACCATATGAGCTGGTTATTAGCTTATCTCCAATTATCCAGCTTAAGCCACAGCTCCACTTTTGGCTTTTTGAGTGGTTAACTGAAGATAAGAATCTCATGGGCTTTCCTACCTGGGCTGGCTTTGCACTGAGATCCTTAGAATTTAGCCTCTTGAGAAGCAAGGATTACAGGCATGAGCCACCAACACCCTGCTGAATGTCCTAATTTAAACGTAGGGAATTACTAAATGAATGAATGAAATAGAGTCTTGCTTCTTGACTATTTTGAGCCTCTAGATAAACAGTAATGAAAAGACTTTAGAGCCCAGAAGGAAAGACCTCTAGGACTGCTAGGAATGACAATCCCTCTCTCCATAAAGGTACCCACTTCATCTGGACATACCTGAATTTAAATCCTACTTCCTCTATCTGGCAGGATGGTATCAGGCAAGTTCTCAAACCCTTCTACGCCTCCCACTAGTGAAGGTTAATGAGAAAAAGGTTATAATGTTACTAGGTCTGGCACCTGGTAGGATTTAGATAAATGGCAGCTCCCCCTCTTCTGTCCTTAGCGTAGATGATTTAAGCTTTTGCAAGAGGAAAAAAGACTCCAATTAAACAAATTTATACCAATGTGCACATGACTCTTACCCTTTCCAGAGGAAACTTATTAAACTAAATTCATCACTAATTGGTAGGATTTGTTTGTTTACCAAGGGAGGAGAGACATGCAGAAATGACAGGGCTTGTACCTTTTGGGTAGGAATCCTGAGGATCTTTGGAAGGCATGTGTACACATACTCATAAAGTCCCCTTTCAGAGAATCCCACTTCCTATTCTTGTTAGTTTCCTTGTACTTTACTCTTTATTTTCTTTTATTCTTTGGCCATATCTGAACCATGACTTCCCTGAGAACCAAAGATTTGCGGTTGTTGTTTTCAGTGCTGGGGATTAAACTCAGGGCCTCATGCATTTTAGGGAAGTCCTCTAACCCTGAGTAATATCCAAGCCCAGGAATAAAGTTTTGTAATTTTTTCCCCCAGCTTCTCTCAGGACATTTCCCATAAGGGTTTAGGACCCAAAGATGTGGCTGGTGTTTATCTATATGTAGCAGTTGCATGGAATGTATATCTTCTATGTATCTGTGAAGACACTGTGCAGCTCTACTCTTCAGGTAGGTAATTATTATATGGACAGGTATGCTTTCAAGTGTGCATGGACACATTAAGCATTCCTGCCATCTGTCACACAGTTAGCCAACCATCTGAAATTTTAATACAAGACAAGCTCCTGTTGGCCTAGAAACTATGAAAAATGCATTTGAGGGAGCAAGATTTTTATGACAATTGTCATTAACAACTTTATTTTCAAACACATTTCACGGTGCATTTCATGCCAGGAAGAGTTTCTCATCTTCTGAACTTACAGGCTGCCAGGCTGAGCAGAATGGCGACAGCTTCCTTTGAACACAGGTAGTGAAAGAGCCCTGGTGAAGGGCAACCTCAAAGAGAAAATGCAAAGTGGAGTGGAAGAATGCAAAAGCGTCCTTGTTTGCTTTGCTAGGCACAGCCGCTAGCCAAGAAATTCCTTCTTTTCCCTTCCTGTCTGTCCTAAGACTATTCCATGGGGCAGAAAAGCCTATTGTATACAACATGACCAGAGTACTTCCCAAAATACCTCAACTGTTTTAATGATTGGCTGCCTCATTTTCTGATGAGAATATCATTTGCTTAATTTATTGTTTACTGCATTATTCACACAGGATTTTTAGTCAGTCCAAAGTTTTCTGAGACTTGGTTTTGTAGCCATAGAGACCATGCTATGTGTTGTTATTCCAATAAGAAGTAGGTAGAGTCAGAAAAAAGACTTTGTTTGAATAGACACACAAAGGACTGATCTGAATTCTCACCAGAAATCTGCAGTCTTAGAGGCCAAGGTATATATAGGGACACACTTGTGGCTTTGCCTCTGTCTCTGTCTCTGTCTCTGTCTGTCTGTCTGCCTCTCTCTCTCTTTCTCTCTGTCTGTCTGTCTGTCTATCTGTCTGTCTGTCTGTCTGTCTCTCTCTCTCTCTCTCTCTCTCTCTCTCTCTCTCTCGTGTGTGTGTGTGTGTGTGTGTGTGTGTGTGTGTGTGTGTGTGTGTGTACGGGGGAAGGGTGGATTATAGGTCAGTAGTTCTTCAGATACCCATGCTTTTAGCTCCAAATCCTCTTTAATGTTTTGTAACTTAATCTGAGGTCACAAGGTTCTACTTTGATTTTTTGTTTTGTCCCAATGTTGTCTTTTTGTGAGAACAGAAAAAAAATATATATACACATATATACAAATAGATATATATTTATTTTAGAATGAGAGGGCTTGGGAAAAAGAACAGAGGAAAAAATTACAAAAGATAGATCCAATAAACAGTAACTTTGAAAAATACCCTAAAAATAACAAATTAAGCTGGGTGCTGGTGGCTCACACCTGTAATCCTAGCTACTCAGAAGGTTGAGATCTGAGGATCACAGTTGAAGCCAGTCTAGGCAGGAAAGGCAATGAAACTCTTATCTCCAATTAACCACCAGAAAACTGGAAGTGGTGCCTTGAGCTGAAGAGCCCAGGCCCAGAGTTCAAGCCCCTTGACAGACAAAAATAAATAAATAAATAAATATTAAGAAACAAATGACCCAATTGAAAAAAATGGGCAACCCCCCCCCCCCGAGACATCTCAAGGACTATGCTATATAGATGTCAAATAAGCATATGAGAAATGCTCAGCATAATACCTCATTAGAGAATGGAAAATCAAAATAAAAAGGAGTAAGAGAAATGTTAGACTTAATGAGCATAGGCAGGAACTGCCTGAGTAGAATTCCATGGGCTCAGCAAATAGGAACAAGCATTGACAAATACAATTGCATGAAGCTAAAAAGTTTCTTCACAGCAAAGGATATAGTTACTAAACTAAAAAGACAAAAGAATGGAAATCTTTGCCAACTGTACATATGACAGGGAAGGGCCCAATATCCAGAATATACAAGGAGATGAAGAAACTAAGCCCCTAATGACACAACAACCCAAGTCATAGTGGGAAAAAAAGCTAGTGTTTCAGGAAAATGAATAAATATGGCCAATACACACATGCACAACATCTCTAGCTATAAAGGAAATGCAAAAAAAGACACTGAAGTTTCATCTTACCCTAGTACAAATGGCCATCTTAAAAAATACAAGCAACAACAGATGCTAGCAGTAACATATGGAAAAAGAACCCTATTGTATCATCAGTGGGGATGTAAACTAGTCCAACCATTTTGGAAGGCAGTTAGGATTTATTCAAAAGATTACAAGAGTTAGGATACACTTGCACACCCATGTGCCTTGTTCCACTATTCACTATAGCCATTATGGAAACAGTACAGATACCGCTGTACTTTTTCTGTGCTTCAAGAAAATGTGGCTGAGTTAAACAGACAGACAGATAGATAGATGGATGGATGGATAGATCTACCTATCTGATAGATAAGGAGCTATATAATGATATATGTGGTGTATATCTATATATGAATTTTATATAGGGATATGAATTTAAATGAATTTCATTCATTCATCATGAAAACTAATATTATGTCATTTGTGAGGAACTGAATGGACCTGGACAAAGCAATATTAAGTGGAGAAAGTCAGAGTCTGAGACACAAAGGTTATCATTTTTCTCTTACATGTGGAAGTCAGATCTGAATGTTAAAAATATACAAAAACATATGAAGGGTCATAAGCATGCATATCCAAAGAAACTGACTAAAGTATGGTATATACCAGGGGAAGGGTGGATTCCAATGGTGTTAACTATTCTGAACAACTAACCTACAGTTTATACAGTTTAATCAAATGAATACCAAGAAGCTAAACTATGTTTTGTCTGGGGTAGGGGAGTCACAAGAAAAGGGGAGCAAGCAAATATAGAGAAGAAGGGGGGAGAATATCATAACATTCAGTGTACATATGTGAAAAAGGAAGCAGGTAAGTCGAAGGGCTGTAAGCTGAAGGTCTGGGTGGGGTTGGGAGAGATGGAAGAGAATGATGTCAGGGGTAGCATTGATCAAGGCGCACTGTACTCATAAACTGACATGTTGAATTGAAACCCCTTTGTACAACTACTTAACAGTAGTAATAAAAGTGAAAGCAACTACTACACACCAGTTATCCTTGTTGCTGCAGCTTATGATTACATGCTGTCAAGCACACCTCAGTGGTCAACAGCTCTGCAGCCCGTATGTATTATATAACAATGGTCCCAGGAATTATAATGGAGCTGAAGAATTCCTGTTGCCTAGTGACAATGTGGCTGTTATAGTGTGGCAACCTAACACACTGCTCGCACACTTGTCCTGATACTGGTGTGCACAGCTTTGCAGCTGTGCAGGCTCATGAGAGGATAGCATCAGTAATGCTGCACGGTAGGGAGGCTCTGAAGATGATAAGAAATGACTGCTACCCTACTGGCTTATGTCTATCTTTAAAAATTATAACAATGTTGAAAATGTAATGATACTTTTTAATCATTATTTAAAGTGTTCTCCTTTAACACAATAAAATAAATAAATGTGTTATAACACAGCCTTAGAGAGGCTCTGTGGGAGGTTTTCCCAGAAGGCATTGCTAACCTAGGAGGTGATAGCATGCCTATCACTGATCCTGCGGGCATTCAATGGGGCAGGACATGGAGGAAGAAGATGACGATGGTGGTGGTCTTGGTTCTGTGAGGTTTCTCCTAAGGGTTATGTTGGTGTCTTGAACTCAGGGTGTCAATACTGTCTCTGAACTTTTTCACTTAAGGCTAGTGCTCTTCCATTGAGCCACAACTATGCTTCTCAGTTTTTTGCTGTTTAATTAGATATAGTTTCAAGGGCTTTCCTGACCGGGCTGGCTTTGAACCATCCTGATTTCAGCCTCCTGAGTAGCTAGGATTATAGGCATGAGCCGCCACTAGCACCTGGCTTGTGTCTTAGCAAAGAATTTAACCTGTGAAAAAAAATAAATTTTACAAAGCAAAAAGATCATACAGAATAAGGATGAGAAAAGAAAGTATTGATGTACATCTGAATGATACGTGTGAAGTTTGGGTGGTTGTTTTTCTTTTCGGTAGACAGAGGCTCACTTTGTAAGGCCAGGCTGGCTACATGAATGTACTGACTTATGAATCCTCTTGCCTTAGCATCATGGGTGCCGCTATTACAAGAGTACACAACTCAACTGTGTGTTTTAAATGCTATTACAAAGAGAGTCAAACGCTATTTTCTTTTAAGTTGTACAAAATAAAAAGTTACAGTGAGCCAAGGCTATTTTGTTTTTGGAAAAAGAAAATTGCTTTTATAGATTTAGTGTAGCCAATGTTCAGTATTTGTGAAGTCTATATCAGTTTGCAGCCAGGTTCTTGGCCTTGACCAACCCCCACACTCAGTGACTCATCCAAGGCAATTTCTAATCCACCAATCTCCACTCGTGGTAAATGCATGTTTTATTTTTATACTGCAGCTTTATTGCAATTGTCCTACATTTAGATATGTCTAGATACACACTTTGTCTAGTGTTACAACTGCTTACAATACTCCATGCAATAACAAGCTGTTTAGTTTTGTAGCCTAGGAGCAACAGCTGTACCCTGTATCTCTCCTAAGTGTATTGAGGGCTATGCCTTCTAGGCTTGTATGTTCTATGATGTTTGAACAACAACATAGCTGCCTGAAGCATTTCTCAGAATGTATTCTTGTCAGCAAGTAACGCATGACTGTAGAAACCACTCCAGACTCCTCTAAAATACTGTTACAGGCCAGACACTGGTGACTTATGCTTGTAATTCTAATTACTCAGGAGGCTGAGATCTGAGGATCATGGTTCCAAACCAGCCCAGGCAGGAAAGTCTGTGGTACTCTTATCTCCAATGAACCACCAAAAAAGCTTGAAGTGGAGCTTTGGCTCAAGGGGTACAGTAGTAGTGACCTTGAGCACAGAAGTTCAGGGACAGCATGCAGGCCCAGAGTTCAAGACCCAGGACAAGCACAAGAAAAAAACAAAACAAAAATTACAACTAGTACCCAAATTCAGCAAAATTGCAGGATAAAATATCAACATACAAAAACAACAGTATTCCCATACCCTGAATGAACTATCTGAAAAAGAAATCAACAACTATACTTATAATAGAAACAAAAAATAAATAAACCATAAACTCAGGAATAAATTTAACCAAGGCAGTGAATGATTTCTACTTGAAAACTACTTACAGAATGATAAAACAAAATGAAGAAGACACAAATAAATGAAGAGATATTACACGTACATGGATTGGAAGAATTATTCCTGTTGAGATGTCCAGACTAGTCAAGATGATCTATAGATTCAATGTAATCCCTATCAATGCAAAGATGACATTCTTCACAGAGACACAAATATATCCTAACATTTGTATAGTACAAAGGGCCCCAGTATTGAAAGTAATCTTAAGAAACAAAAAGAAAAAAAAAAAAAGGAAGGGACACTGAATTACTTCATATCAAACTATGCTATAGAATACGTAAACAGAAGTGTCCGTGCACTTGAAGCCACTAATTTTCTAAATATTTGTTTATTTACTTATTTTCTATGGAAGTGCCTCCTAGGAAGTCACACTGGAGAAGGGATAAATTTCTCAGTAAGTGGTTCTGGGAAAGCTTGGTATCTAAGTGTAGAAAGAGGAAGCTAATTATCCATCAGCACATACGGAAATCAACTCAAATGGATGAAAGATTTAAAGGTAAGGTCCTCAAGCATTTGTTGAATATTTGGAAAGGCTCCATAATCTTAGTCTGAACAAGGGCTCTTGTTGTTTTTGTTTTAAATAAGACATCAAAACACAGGCATAAATGAAAACCAGGACTGAGATGTGGCCGTCTTGGTAGAGTGCAAGACTTACAAGTTCAAGGCCTTGAGTTCAAATCCCTATACCATGCTGTCAAACTAATGAAAGAATGATGCCATCAAGTGAATGAATGGAATGTTAACCATTTTTAAAAAGCAAAAGTAAACATGTGAGAGTGCATCAAATGAAAAAAAAAATAATAGAATGAAGTGTAAGTGTCAACAATCTTTGCAAACTCTTCATTTGACTAGGGGTCACTATCTAGACTACACAAGGAACTGAAATAAGTCAATAGCAAAAACCCAAGATCCTGCAAATAATCCAATTTACTCAAGGAATCAAAGAGCTTAAATGATTTTTCCAAATAGTGTAATAAATTTGGGAAACTGACATTGAAAATCCAGATTGCTTTCATTCAAAAATGCACCTGCTTTCATCATGTTTGAATGAGTTATTTTGTATTCTAAGGTGGGAAGATGGAGAGAGTGTTATCTTGTATCTCTAACAGGGTTATGTTAACCCAACATGGCATTCATATTATGATAACAGGAATTGAAATTGAACTTTAGAAGAATAGCAACTAGAGTCTACTGGGTGCTTATCATTGGCTAATTGCTCTATGTGAATTAATTCATTTAGTACACATTTTAACCTTCAGAAATAGAGACAATTGAAATCTCTGTTTAACAAATGACAGAAAATAGAAGCAAAATAAAAAGAATAGTGAAATTTTTCATTTGTTTTAATTATCTAGAAGTAGTTGGACAAAAGGATTTCAATTCAACATGTCAGTTTATGACATCTTGATCAATGACACCCTTCCTGATCATTCCTGATCCTCTTCATATTACCTGGTTCCATTTTTGCATAAGTGCATTCACTATTATCACCACATTCAACCACCCTTCCCCCCCCTCCCTCCCTCCCTCTCTCTGCCTCTCCCCTTGTCCACTCCAATCAAAATAACATATTTAATTGTGCATCTAGTTAGGGTTAGAAATAAATGCCTGAAATACAATGAACAGGATGACTTCATAGGGTCTTCATTATTACGAATAAATAGGTGAGTGACTAAATGAGCCAGTCTACCAGTGATGCAAACGCAGGGCAAGACAGTCAGCACAAGTCTAGAACCTTACATACAAAATCATCAGACTCTGCAGATAGTATTTGGAAAGGGTTCTGGCTTTCCTAAGGGGAAACAAAAAGAGAGCAATGGTCTATGGGCAAGAACTCATGTTTCCAAACCTTCTGTCTAATCTTGACCTCACCCATTTTCGTAGCTCACCTATGCAATGCTCTTCATCCCTGACTTGCTTCATCAAGCAAAGATTTCAGTGATTTTCTTTGAATGTTAGCAACAGTTTGTAGGTAAGACTATCACCCTGTTCTAGGATTAAAGATCATAAATTAGATATTTTTTCCTGCTTGACTTTTAGTGATATGCATCCCTGTCTAAACCTGCTTTTATTTACTGTGACATATATATATATACATATGTGCATCTATATGTGATATATCTCATATATCACACATATGTATATATCTATACACACATATGAACATACACATATACCACAAGTATATCACATCACATATGCATATGTATAGATTATGTGTAGATATGTATACATATATGTAGAGATTTATACACATATATAACATTTGTGTGTATATCTATGTACATATATGTAGAGATGCATACATACAAATATATGTATATACACATATATAATATTTGTATGTGTGTTAGTCATAGGCATAAATTCCAGGCCTGGGCACAGTCATTGAGCTTTTGTACTCAATGCTCGTGCTAAACCACTTGATTCACAGCTCTACTTCCAGATTCTTGGTGTTTAATTGGAGCTGAGAGTCTCAGAGACTTTCCTGCCCAACCTGGCTTTGAACTGAAATCCTGGGAACTCAGCCTCTTGAGTAGGTAGGATTACAGACATGAGCCAGTGGCACCTAGCTTCTGACAATATAATTTTAATGCTAACTTTGCCTTCTATATTAACCATGAATTGGTAATTCAGACTTCCGCTCAGGTACAAAAAGACCAAGAAAGCACATAGCCCAGGTAAACATGCATGATAGCACATGGACTCTGGAGATATCAAGGTGCATGGATCTGAGTTTTTCAATGTCAGAACAGAATCCCTACAGAAAGATACTTCTCTCCAATGATGTTGTCATATACACCTGTTATACTTATCCTTCTTTCTATACTCCTCCTCCTCTCTCTTTATCAATTTAGCTTGGATCACATTTTGTAATCACCTGCCTGCAAGGTTCTGAACATCTGGTGTTTCTTCCAGTTACGATAGGAGTCAACATGGACTATGCCAACTTCTCTGAGCTTTTAGATGTTCCCATATGGTAAGGACATAAGTCATCGTTTTATCTCAGCATATACCTATTGGGGCCTCTACCTTTTAGTTAAATAGAATCACTCCTGCCTTGATATGTAAGCATAAAACTAGCAGAGGATATGAAATACCAAATAGGTGCCTTGATTTGATTCAGCAGCTCACAGCTTGGACGCTGCCTTGCACTGAAAGCCTGTAAACCAGTGGTTCACCAGGATCCATTCTGCAGTTCTCACTTGTCATCCATTCCTTTATGTTCATTTCTTCCGCCAGTAATATCAGAATCCAAAATCATTATGTCCAATTACACACACCACCAGGAGATTCTGGCTCATGATAGAACCCAGAGAGATTTCCAGGGAGATTCATTTGCAGAACATAACCCATGGGAAGCAGAGGGTATGGGTGGGGGGAGGGTGCTTTCCTCTGATGAATTCTGCCTTCCTGTCATGTCATTTAAATTGTACATGTGTCTTACCTTTCTAAGGACAAGAAACACAGTTGGATGTTTCCTTCAAACTGAGAAATGGAAATATGTTTTAATTTAAACCTACAAGGCAATGCATCTCTTCACATTGAGCAATCTTGATATTCAGCAATATTGTTGAAAGAAAATGCAGAGGAAGCATAAATGGATTCAATAGTTTTGATGCAGTGGTATATATTTAGAATACGTCAGTGTAAGGCAAGGTCTCTTTAAGTTCAGAAATTTCACCCACCTGCATTTTTTTTCTCTTCTTCTAACTGAGCTCCAGTCATAGACTCAGATAATAAAGGCTTAATTTTGCTCACTGACTCGTACATCCCAGTATTATAAACCTGTCTCACTACATGTACATGAAAGCAATTGGGCAAATCACAGCAATTACACCTGGCATTAAAAAAAAAAAAAGATCCACACAAAAATACCAGAGGAAATTTCAAAAGCATAAGGTCAATATACCTTATGATCACCCAAATGAACAGAGGTCCAAACTCCAAACAACAAATTGGTATTTAAATGCTCGTTTAGCAGACAATGGAAGGCAATGATTCAACACCCTTGGAAGAAACCAGGTAGAAATGATTTTCAGTCAAAGGGGAATAATCTACATTCATAAACCCACAGGTGGCGAAGCCCTCTCTACCACAGCTCCATCGCTGGCAACGAGCACTGCTATTTTCAGCCACATTAATGCAGCTGTGTCAGTTTGTAGGTGAATCAGTCTTGCTTCATCAGACACATCAACAGCCAGAATCGGCACTGCCATTTTCCTTCTACTTAGACATATTTCCTTAATTACCGTCTTTAAATAGATACTCTTGCTCCTGCCTCTCCAAACCTATCCATCATAACTAGTAACAAGGCCAGAGATGACCACTGGAGTCATTTTTTCTTGGCGTTCTCTCCTGACCCCCCCCCCCCCCCCACCTGCTCAACATCTTCCACACAACTTGCTCCTTGTCTCCCTTCCACTTTGCTTCAAAGTCAGGCTGTCAACTTTCTATTAGCTCAAAATGCCCCATACAAACCTTGTGGAAGCATAGATCTTTATGGCCATTTATTTCAGGTATTGTTTTTCGTCTTTGTCTTCTTCTCTTCCTCTTCTTCTCTCTTTTTTTTTTGCACTCTCCTACAAAATATAGTCATTAAACCAAGTGCTTTGTCTTTCCTAGTGCATTGTGTCCGGCATTTCCACGTTCCTTTCTCTCTAAGGCTATTTCATGCATCTTCAGCAATGCCTCACTCTCCCTTCAAGGAGAGTTGTGGATGTCTCAGGGCCTTCCCAATGCTTACCTCTCTTGGAGACCTTTGGAGCATGACAACACTGGCTCAAAGATAGCAGGGGCTCCAATGGGTCCTGCTGAACCCAGTCTTCCACTGCAAGGCATTTAGGAGCTAAAGAACATCTGCTGCATGTTTCCCACCATGTGCCAAAATCTACAACCCTCAGCCTCTTCCAAAGGCAATTAAGCATCTACCTGTACGTTCATGCTGCCTCTAAATCGATTTCTCTCTCTCTCTTTCATCTCATTCTTTCACTCTTTGTCTCTCTCCATGAAGGGAAAAAAAAACATGGGTATCTCAACTAAAACTTCAAGAGTGAATTGTCTAAAACAAAGAAAAAGGAGATCATTGATGTCATTTAGCTCTAATAGCCTAAACTTCAAACCCTAACTGGAAAAGCTCTAGCCTATGGCCTATATGGAATCTTAATGTAGGATTTTTCTCTTACTTCTTTGTTCCAACCAAAGGATATATTCCTTCTATTTATGGACAGTTGTTAAACTCATACGTACCATGGACAAGTTTCTGAAACAATGTCCAATTTACACAAAACACATACAGGCCTACATATTCACATATACACACAGAGTTCAGTAGACACTTTATTAGAAAAGCTAATACTTTTCTAATAAAAAAAACTACAACAGGCAAAAAACTGAGGATGAATGAAAAATGCTTATTTCGATCATGTCCATTTTGAACAACTTGAACATATTGAACAATAGCAAGAATTTTCAATTTTTTTTTTTTGTCGGTCACGGGGCCTGAACTCTGGGACTAGACACTGTCCCTCAGATCTTCAGTTCAAGGCTAGCGCTCTACCACTGAGCCACCTCCCCAGCCCCAATTTTCAAGTTTTAAAAGATAGTCCTGCCAGGTGCCAGTGGCTCATGCCTGTAATCCTAGCTACTCAGGAGGCTGAGATGTGAGGATTGTGGTTCAAAGACAGTCCAGGCAGGAAAGTCCATGAGACTCTTATCTCCAATAAACCACTAGAAAACCGGAAGTGGCGCTGTGGCTCAAGCGGTAGAGTGCTAGCCTTGAGCTGAAGAGTGCAAGGACAGCGCCCAAGCCCAGAGTTCAAGCCCCAGGACTGGCAAAAAAAAAAAAAAAGAGAGCCCTGGATTGGGACAGTGGCTTAGTGGTAGAGTGCTGGCATAGCATACATGAAGCCCTGGGTTTGATTCCTCAGCACCACATAAACAGAAAATGCTGAAGTGGTGCTGTGGCTCAAGTGGTAGAGTGCAAGCCTTGCGAAAAGAGCTCAGTGGTAGTGACCAGGCCCTGAGTTCAAGCCCCAGGACTGGCAAAAAACAAAAACAAAAACAGACAACTCTGTAAGTGTATTTAGGGTTGAACTATTGTTTGTGGATGAATAGTCTAATCAGAAAACTAAATGAAGTATGTGAAGGCAGAAATGCCTCATCTCTGGCAAAAAAGAAGCAGTTTAGAGCAAAAGGGAGCTGTTAACTCTTAACATATTGGTGCCTGACTTCTAGACAGTTTTTAATACATTTTATGAGATTTAATGAATTGTTATGTTGCATTTGTAGGTCATCGAATCATGGCTTCCTTCCTCTGAGAAGGTCTGATATTTTCTTACTGTTCACTTAACAAATAATATGCACACAAATGAAATGGATATCACTAAAACTCAGAGGAGTTAGACTCCAAATTCTAGGTGTGGGGGGTGGGGGGGATCCAGTTTTAATTCCCTCTTTCCCCACCCAGAGAAAATAAGTACAAGAGAAAACTCATGGAGCCCTAAGCCCAATACGGAAGCTAACCACTAGCTTTTGTATTAGCATCCTGTGGCTTCTGTAACAAAGTTCCATAAAGCAAGTACGTTGATATAACAGAAATGTATTGTCTTGCACTACTTGAGGTCAGAAACTCTGTATCAAGATGCCCATTCTCTCCTGCCTTGTTAGCTCCACAGGGAAGAACCTTCCCTCCCCTTCCAGCTGCAGGAGGCCCTATGCATTATTTAGCATGTGTTACAGTGGAACTCTGATCTCCTATCTTCACATGGCTTCCTTCCCTGTTGTCTGTCTTCACATATTACTCTCTTCTTTCCATGCAAGTGTCTGGACTCTTTTTTTCAAATGGACATTAATCTCACTGGATCAGGATGATCCTAATAACTACATCTTAATTGGCTCACAATATCATTTCCAAAGAAGATCACACCCAGGGGTTGGGAGGTTAGGGCCTCACATCCACAGATCTTTTGAGGAAATGTAACTCAACACTGTTGTCGCCTGACATTTTCTTCATGCAGTGGCATTGGTAACAAACAGACACATTGCTGGCTGACTCTATGTGGAGTGAAACTTGCAATTAGGAGGAGAGGTCAATTAGCCATTTCAGGAAGAGTCCCTGGAGTGGAGTTTTATCAGAGGACCAGAAGGGAGTGGTTTCCCAGGGCCTCCATTCTGTTAGGATCAGAAAATCAATTTCATCAGTTCAACAAAGGTGACCAGGCTGTGGAGAACTGATTCACGCAGACCTGACTGACAGAAAACAGATTTATAAATCAGCATGGTGTGTCTATTCATTACCAGTGAGGTATCTCCTTGGACTGAGAAATGGAGGTTCAGTCCCCAAATCCACTTGCCAGAACCAATTGCAGATCAGTAGACTACAAGTTAAGTGTGGGGTTAGTACAAAAACAGCCAAAAATGCCCTAAAAGAATACAACAGAAGCCAGGTACCAGTGGCTCACGCCCATAATCCTAGCTAGTCAGTAGACTCAGATCTGAGGATCTCAGTTCAAAGCCAGCCTGGGCAGAAAAGTGCCTGTGAGACTCTTATCTCCAATTAATCACTCAAAAATGAGAAATGGAGTTGTGGCTCAAAGTGGTAGAGTGCTAGCTTTGAGCAAAAGAACTCAGGGACAGTGCTCAGGCCCTAAGTTCAAGCCCCATGACTGAGAAAAAAAAAGAATAGAACAGAGCTTATAAGTAGTTAAGAATATTAGATGTAGATAGCTAGGACATTGGGTAGTGTGTAAACAGCAAGCATTTTAGTAATGCCCACTGAGTTAATGGAAAGAGACTAGTGGGGAAATGTGGAAGAAATTTGTTTTCTAATGTGTCACTTTATCATGCTCACAAGGGCGCTGGTGTGCTGACTGTAAAACCAGGATGATTGGTAAGAGGTGTATTTAAAAAATAAAATAAAAGCTAAGCAATGTGTCCTGCCTACATTTTTGACATGAAACTTAAGCAGACACATCTAAAAGGCTTAATACCTGTAACCATGGTGTCTAATCCACAGATAAATATTATCTTGGCCTTTCCCAAATAGTGAAAAATACACAAAGGAAAACACTGTATAGACTATCATCAGTGTTGGAACAACTAACACCTTGCGTGCTCCGTATTATCTATTAGGTTAGATTGAGTGCTCTGCTGAGAGTTATTTGTACAGTCGGAGCTGGCTCCAGAAACATCGTGTGACTTCTGTCCCCTTAGGAGTCTCTGAGAAATAACATATCTAGTTTAAGACTCTGAAGTTCAAGATGTAGATGACGTGTGCATATGAGATTGTAATGGTCGTAATTAAAATATTATAACTTTGAGGGGGGAATTGCTGGTGCTGTTTCATCTATTTGAGGATAAATTTAGCCTCGTTGGATTGTGACAGCTCAGATCAAGAGTTTTATGAATATTACACTAGCATGAGTCCTTTTTTCATCCTTTGGCCACCAATACATTATCTGCTAATATTTGTTCTATATTAATACAGACATCAAAGGGGAGATAAATTCAACCACTGAGAGCTGGAAGCAGAAATGTGTCACTTGTGACTGAATAAGACTTGGAATTTATTTAAGCCAGAGAAAAATCTAGGGTAAAGGGAATCTATGCTTGGGTAAAGAACAAAGGTTGGGGGGCTGGGAAGGTGGCTCAATGGTAGAGCACTTGCCTTGCATGCATGAGGCCCTGGGTTCGATTCCTCAGTACCACATAAGCAGAAAAAGCCAGAAGTGGCACTGTGGCTCAAGTGGTAGAGCACTAGCCTTAACCTGAAGAGCTGAGGGACAGTGCCCAGGCCTAGAGTTCAGGCTCCACAACGGACCAAAAAAAAAACAAACAAAAAACAAGAGGTTGGTACTGGATGAGTTGGGGATAGGTGGGGACACTGGGATAGTAGAAAGCAGAAGTGGATTCTGGGTAATATTTTTTAATTCACCAGATGATGACAATCACCCGATGATGGGCCAGCAAGCTTACACATAAGTGCAAATGTAGTGACAAGAAAACCAAGCTAATAGTTAAGGGTGAAAAGTTTTGTGGGATAGCAGACGTGGAGAGTTTTAAAACAGGAATCATGAAATAACAAGAAAGAAAGAGTTTTCCAGTGGTCTTTCATTCATATGCTGTTACATGCACCAACTTAGTCACCCCTTACTGAGAAACCGTTGTTGGTGGACATCACAGCATCTGTGCACAAGAACCATCGGCCAGCAAGAGACCAAGATAAATGCATGAATAGATGGAAGAACGATGATGATTAGGTTCCAGATATAAAGGCAAGTGAATGCAAGGGACGGTATATATAGTCAGTGCTCCCTGGAGAGAGGAAACAGGAAAACTACAGAAGAAAGTGCCCTGAGCTAATGTTGGAGGACAAACAGACATGTATGAAAATGACCAGGGGCAAGTGAGCTGCTGGCAGAGAGGATGATTATAGGCAAAGGACCTGACTTCAGACTTTGAAGTGCTGTGGAGTGTCTGGGCCAACATGTACCTTTCTGCTCTTCCTATTCCATCTTCTGGAAAGGCTCTACCTTCTCTATCTGGCCTCTGTGGTGTGGAGATCCTTTAGATGAGATGTCACTATTACAGTAGCTTAGCTGAATTCTCTCCCTAGGGTTTCTATCTCAGAGCACTTTCTGGGTAATTTCTTGTTTATATGTCCACAGGTTGCACGTTGTACATTTTCCTTTGTCAACCTGTATACTTGCGGAGAGAAGGGACCTTTTCTAGACTGGCCACTCCTATATTTTCTTGCCTAAACTATGCTGTCTCTAGCAAACACTTTTCACAAAACACTTACCACTGTGTGTGTGCCCGCGTGTGCATACACACACACACACACACACACACACACACACTGTGGGTTGAATCCAGGGCTCTGCATGTTCTAGGCCAATACCCAGCCACACTCAGCCCCAAATATATATTAATTAAAGCCCATTACAACCAGGGACTTATTTAGGGATTGGGGATATGGGTCCTACCCTTGACGCATTAATATTGAAACAAAAAAAAGCTGGTAGTTAAACAATAAATATGATTAACTTCAATAGCAATAAATTCAATGAAGAAAAAAATAATCTATTGAGGTACAAGGGTAAAGCATGGTAGAAATTACTAAATTACATAGATTAGTTAAGAAAGTAGCTCCACTATCATGCTGATAATTTGGTCTGAAGGATGACATTTCCTACTTTTAGATAACACATGACACCGCAGACAAACCTACTGACTGGCCACCTCTAAGGCAGAGCTAGCAGATCTGAGAATTGAGTAACACCTTCATTCTATTGTAACCTTAGGGTGCAGCACCTGTGGCTCACATCTTGCGATCTTAGCTACTCAGGAGGTTAAGATCTGAGGATTATTTACCATCACTAAGATATGGAACCAACCCAGTTGCCACTCAGTAGATGAATGGATCAAGAAAATGTGGTATGTATACATAATGGAATTCCATCAGAAAGGATGACATTGCCCCATTTGTTAGGAAATGGAAAGACTTGGAAAAAAATTATATTAAGTGAAGTAAGCCAGGCCCAAAGAAACATAGGTCCCATGGTTTCCCTTATTTGCAATAACTAGTATATGTCTGAGACAAGCAGAAACGGTCAGATAAATTGATGTTAGGTGAAATGAACCCCAAGATAAGGATTCAAATATTTTTTCCTTCTTGCGATTGTTTCTAACATATTTATAAGATGATTTCTTTGTTGCTTTGTATGTCCCTCCCCCATGGTATAACCCTTATTTTCACTGCATTTGATGTTTGTATAATTTGTGGAGGGGAAGGGAAAAAACAAATAGTTTAAATAGGGATACAGGTAGACCCATTGCAACAATGAGATGTACAAGATGTTACCTCGACAAACAAACTTTACAATTTTGGCATGGGGGGGAGGGGAAGGGAGTGGGGTAAGAGAGAGTCAAGGGGGGAGATGGGAAGAGATGGGAAGGGGAAACGAAGGAGGAGGCAACAGTGCTTGATAAGAAATGTACTCATTACCTTGCCCATGTAATTGTAACCCCTCTGTATGCTCTTTTCACAATTAAAACAAAAAAAAAAAGATCTGAGGATCACCATTCAAAGACAGCCTAGGCAAGAAAGCCGGTTAATTGGAGAGTTACCTCCAATTAACAATCAAAAGAAAAAAGAGCAGGAAGTGGCGCTATGGGCTCAAGTGGTAGAGCAATAACCTTGAGCAGAAAAGGTCAGGGACAGCACCCAAGCTCTGAGCGTAAGTCCCAGGACCAGCAAAAAATACAAAGTAAAAACATACCTCAGAAAGTATTGCTTGCATAATTGTATTTTTGATCTGTGCATAACAAGAAAATCACGATCAGCTATACTCAATTTATTTACAGAAAGCAGACCTTTGAAATGTATTCCAGTATTATTCCTTTAAAGCATTCCTGTTGCAAGAGGCCATGGAGAACATAATGTAAAAGAGTGGCAATTTAGACAAGACATAGAATAATTAAATGCCGGGGTGTGGTTCAGCATGGCCCTGCAAAAACAACAAAACACACACGCACACACACACACACACACACACACACACACACACACAATATGATTTGTGTGAATCTGAGAGGGAGGGGCCAACCTGTGAGGAGAATCTACAGTGCTAACTCAGCACAAGGCTCCAGCAGCCTCAAAGAAAAATAGAATGAGTCAGGTGTGTGGTTGTTAATTTGTGGCAGTGAGAGGGATAACAAGTGATCCAGACTAGGAAGGTAGGGGAGGAAAATGTCTGCTGGGACAATTGTGAACATGGCAGGGAATAGGATACAGCATTATCTTTCTTGTTCCCAGTGAACCTGTGCAGGTTCCAAGACTTTGACACATGCTTTATTTATTTATTTACTTACTTACTTGCTTTGAACTCAGGGCCTAGCTGCTGTCTCTGAGCTTTTTTTTTTTTTTTTTAATTTTTTGCTCAAGGCAGGTGCTGTAACACTTTCAGCCACAGTCATACTTCCAGTTTACTGGTGATTGATTAATTGGAGATAAGAGTCACAGGGATTTCCCTGTTCAGGCTAGCTTTGAACCTCCATTTTCAGATCTCAGTTTTCTGAGTCACTGGGATTGTAGATTTGAACCACTTGTGCATAATTTGACATATGCCTTTTACAAAAAGCAAGGCACAAGGTGGAACGCAAGTCTGCCCACTTCTGCCCAGAAACTCCCAGGTATGTGTGAGTGATGGAGGGGGACAATCAGAAGGAAACTTCAGGCAGGTTCCCAGGCAAAAGGGATCTAATCAGAAAGGCCTAGGGTGGCTGAGGTAAAGCCACAGTTAAATTAATCAAACTGGAACTGTACTCTCTCAAGAGGGAGGCAAATGGGGGATGGAATATCTTGCACAGTATGTTCACACTAATTTTTCTTTGTTTCCTTTCACTTATGTGTGTGTGTGTGTTTGTGTGTGTATACACATGCATTTGCACAGCAGTTGTGGGGCATGAACTCAGGGCTTGGGAGCTGTTCCTGAGGAATTTTGCTCAGGGTGAGGGCTCTAACAGTAAGCCACAATTCTACTTCCCTTCTAGGTGGTTAACTGGAGATAAGAGTCTCACAGACTTTCCTGCCTGGGCTGGCTTCTAAACATAATCCTCAGACCTCAGCCTCCAGAGTAGCTAGGATTACAGATGTGAATAACCCCCTCCTCCTTTCACTTTTCAATAAAATTATTCTGTTGACTTCAAATGGTTTCCTGCTTTTCTGTTCTTTAGTTGACATAGAAAAATGAACTCCACCTTCACCCTAGATACAGTATTACCATCAGAAAGGAGGTCCTTAAGAATTTGTTCAAAGTCATGACCAACCTCAGACCAACAGGGGAAAATGGTGCTGGCCGATGCTGTCTGCAATGGGCAGGAAAACTGGTCTCTGAAGGGAAGCAGGGGAGCAAGAAAGAGTTCCTTAGCCTCTCAAACACCACATTTTCCGCAAGAGAAAATTCACTGAGCCATCCATTGTAAAATTGTGACTAGCATCTTGAACAGGACTTGAGAAAGCAGGTGGTGTCTGACACAGGTTAGAGAACCCCCACTTGTGATTTGTGTGACTTTTTTTTTCTGCAGAGATTGCAGGAGAGGGTGCCACTGACCGGAATCATGAAGATGGAACCAGAATCCTTCATACTGGTTTCTAGCACCCAACCACAAACTTCCAGTTCCTTTCTATGCTGTCCTTTCCCATGACATGCTTCAAGGGCTGCTTTTTCCTAAAATATCCCACATGTTGAAATGAGGGTTTCTAGAGCTTTATAATAAAGTTGTTAGGCTCTAATTAAATGCTTCTTGCTACCTGTCACATTCAAGGTCTGCATTTCTCAAGAGCAAAGCGACTGGGGGCTGCCCCTACGGTCTTCCACACTGACCTGCCACAGGCTTATATTAACACTGATTACTTAATCTGAAATCCTTCCCCCAGCCAGTGTCCCTCCTCCTTCTCACCCTCTGCATAAAAAATGGATCAGATGCTGCAAAAATTGCTATTCTTAGGAGCAACAGATGCAAATAGGGTTGCTGTTTCAATTATTCGGCAACCCATCCAATGGTTCCAAGACAGAAGATAATTAAAATCTAATTGAAATAAAAATCATTTCCAATTCTATTTCCCTCCATGGCCTGCCTGAGTGGAGAGTTATCTTTGCTTTGTGGACAGAGCATCTTCAGTCCCATTGCTTTTCCTTCATATCAGCAGAAGCATCCTGGCTTGGTAGGAGGAGGTACAAGCAGAGAGGAAGAAGTCCCTGGAAAAACTTGTGGGGTGGATGTTTACAGTGAACTTAGTGGACAGAAAGGAAAGCTCAAAAACAGGACATGAAGCAGAAATCAGAAGGGGGTCACAGTGGAATCAGATGACTAGAAGGACAAGGGACAAGAATGGAGGAAGTCACAGGGTGTGGGGTAGAACTGGTGGCAAACGGCCGTGAGAGAGCCTGCAGCTTGCTCATGTTCTGAGTTGGCCTCCCTGCAGTGCACTTCAGATATGTCAAGTAGTAAATGACATTTAAAGATCAGGACTCTTTATTTCAATATGCAGATTTCTGGCTTCACTTGAAATATTAGGAAAAAAAATATTGGCAGCCCCGTTTCTTCATTCCCACATGGCAATAACCTACTAAGGCTCACAGCAGTTGTACCTTGTTAAGGATGAAGAGGAGAATCTGTGCCTTGTCCAGTACCCATTGCACCCCTTGAACTCTTTCCCCTCCCACATGTTGATCCCATGGGAATATGAATTTGAAGCTTTGGTGATAAGAGGAAAGCCTGGTAGAATAAAAAGGGAAGAGTTGGAGCAGGGTGCAGGTGGCTCATGTCTGTAATCCTAGCTACTCAGGAGGCTCAGATCTGGAGGATCATGTTTGGAGGTTAACCTGGGCAGAACAATTGCAAAGAGCAATGGTTAAAGGCCTAGCAACAACTGGCATAAAGACAGCCCACTTGAGTACTACCAATAAAAGTTGGATCATTTTGAATTCGGCCTCAGATTGTTGGGTAAGAGGATAGTTTAAGCCACAATACTAACCTGGCTTGAAACACTCAGTAAGTTGTAAAAGGTTAGTAGTGTTCGGGTAATTTTATCCTATTTGTGATTAATTTTGGCAATTATTTTTAAGAAGGACAGCAGAATACCCAAGGAACAGCAGTAGGGACTGAAAAGGTTGTTTGGTGAAATGCTAAAGGAGGGTGGTAGAAAAACACAGTCACTGAGGAAAGAGCACAAGCAGGTGGGAATGGCTGGTGAATGTTCTGGATGCGCTCACATAAGCAGCAGGTCTCCAATCCTTCGAATTCTTCACAAAAGGGAAAAATAGTGCCATAAGGAATCATAAGGTAGAAAATGCCTATACTGTACCTGGCCCAAATAATGGTTCCATGACCATTAGTCATTAATAAATGAAATACTGCACGCAATGATCTAAGCTGCCATGTTATATTGAAGAAGACTCCTTCCACTCCCCTTTACTCTCCTCCCCTCCCCTGCTTTCCTTTTCCTCTCCCCTTCCTTCTCCATTCCTTTTCTCTCTTCACTCCCTCCTACCAATTCCCACTCCCTTTCTCCCATTCTCCTTCTCCCTCTCTTATTTTTCTCTCTCTCATAAAAATTCCACATACTTTCATGGCATGGTGGGCCACAGCTCTAATCTCAGCTACCTGAGAGCTGTAGGTAGGAGGGCCGAGATTCGAGAACACCCATTTGGCCAAAGATCCTATATAAAATAACTACATCAAAACATGCCAGGGGTGTTGCTCAAGAATCAAAGTTCCTGCCTAACAAATGTGAGGCCCTGACTTCAAATCCCAACACTCATACTTTTCCTTTTCAAAATATAACATATAGGTTTAGAATTAACTTATCTAACACATACTGACCCCCAGACGCCCCTTCCCAAGTGGTACTATCTAATTCTTATTATTAATAAAAGGAGAAGCAGACAGATAGACACACACACAGAGGGAGGGGGAGGGAGAGAGAGAGAGAGAGAGAGAGAGAGAGAGAGAGAGAGAGAGAGAGAGAGAGAGAGAGAGAGAGAATCCATTGGAGAACAAGAATGTAAATTCCAAGTTGAACTTTAATGATCCAAGCCCAGAGAGACTGGCTAGACAGATCACTCTTGTTGTAGTTTGTGTGAGGGGCTTGCCTGATCAGAGGGGTTTTAAATTAAATGCCTATAAACATTCAGAAAACTACTGGGTATTATACTCTAAGTGGGTAAACTAGATGGCATATGAATCACATCTCAATAAAAGCTATCTTAAACAAAACAAAAAATCAAAAAATAAAGTTTTCTGCTAATTGAAAACTTCCAAAAATTTCCCCAAGCTGGGAGAGGGAGTCAAGTATAGTAGGTAAAGTGCTTCTTCAAAATGCAATGTGTCGAAATGAGGAGACAAAATCTCCATATTAACTGAATTTATATTATCTCCCTTTTATATGACAGGTTTAACGAAGACCAGACAGTTTTAATTAGACCCAGGTCAATCTGTCTGCTTTCTATGGAAAGAGAACACTTTTTGAATTTCGTGAACATCAGGAAAATGTTCAAGGCACTCTCCCAACACCGGAAGAGGACAGGCTAGAAACTACAAGAATTAAAGCAAGTAGCAAATGAATAGGTTGCTTCATGTTTCAGGGTATGGAAGTATTTCTGATATTGTGAAGTAGGCTTTATTCAGCTCACCACATTCCCCAGGAAGATGTGGTTTTCTGTTTCCTTCTATCCCTTCTCTATCCCTAGTATTCCTATGTAGTCATCTAGTTCTCTCATGAGCAGCCCTCATCAGCCAGCATTTCCTTCAAGTGAATTATTGCCTTTATTAATCTTCTAAGAGGTCACTAAGGATCACACAGATAAAATGATAGCTGTATTAACCGGAAATCAGGGAAGCTGTCAATGCACTGTGCAGCTCCAGCCTTGGCTAGGTCCTCTTTGTAGCAATGTGCACAGTAGCTTAAAGGCTAAGCAGACTTGATTTGAAGACCAGAGGAGAAAAGCATTTACCTCTGCTGCTGTTATTCACCACCAGATTTGGGAAGGCAAGATTCTCTTGTGGAAAATCCTACTGAAAATGGTGGGCATTTGGGCATTTTTGTAATTATTTTAGATGAGTAGATGACCTACAGACTGCATTAGATTACTAAAAAGGACCTGAGAATGAACATTTAAAATTCTGTGGACGTATGATTTCTGCTGCAAACACTTAATTCTTGCCGATTGTAGCAATAAAGAAACTATAGAGAATATGTAAAGGTTTGGACAATCTTGTGTCCCTACTAAACCATGTGCAAAATAGGCAAGAAACCTGATGCTTATATTGATAGCTCATGTTTTGTCAACTCTGGTCTAGATTAAGGACTCCTTCAGAGGCATTATATACTATATTAACCACAAATGCACCTATGTAGATGATTAATTGCTATTTATAATAAAAGATGGAAGAAAAGTGTGAAAATTAAAGAAGTAACATTTACAAAAAATCTCTGTAGCTTTGAAAAGAGATCAAAGACTTGTACCTGAAGAGACAACAAATATGTTATTCACTCTCATAGTTCCTCCTTTTGGTGGCACTGGACCAAGCACCACCTTGGTGGATATGGAAAAGACCCACCACGATCATTACTGAGAAGCCAGGACTTAGGTAATTGTGGCTTGGCTCTAGCGTCCTTACTTGGCCTGATTCCTGGTCTCCTTTTGAATTATCAAGGCCTCACACTCATACTACATTTATTTGCGATTATTTTTCTCCTAATAAAATTAGCATGGCAGTTTTTGCAGATTGAAAAGCCTGCCTCCATTGCCATTTGCATTGTGCTTAGGCCTTCCCAGAGAAAGTCCTTCTAACAACAGCTTAAGTGTAATGATTAGGGAAGAGAAATGGCAAAGAATCACATTCCAACTCACACACCTGGGTGGTCCCTGAAATCTCTCACTCTGTCATGACTCCCAGATTTCTATTCACACTCAATAAATCATTCCCCAAACATCTTAGGTTCAAGTCCATAAAGATTCCCCTGTCTTATTTTGTCACTAGTAAGACATTGAAAGTTCACTTGTTCCTGCTCTTTCCCTACCTTCTTCTCTTTCCCTCCCCTTGTTCTTCAGACTCCTTCCTCTCTTCTCCCTCTCCTCTCCCACTTTCTCTGTTCTATTTGTTTTCCAAGATCTACTAGTTATTGCAAGCTCATTTATCTCTTTCCTAGACCTGCCTCCTGGGCAATAGAAGCTTAGCCTGAAGACTAGCTCAGATATAAAGTAAAACAACTGGATCCAGCTGAAGTATTTGAGCCCAACATGAGTATTTACCTTCTAGCTCTTCCATATCACATTTCAGCATGCTGAGAGCAATATACCATGTACATTAATTAATGTACACGAAGTAGTTAATTGGTAGCAATTAATAAATAGCAATTAATCAACTATGTGAAAAGTTTACTAACTGGTTACTGAAATGGAAAGTTAATCAAAGAGTAAGAAAGAGAGTACTTTTTCAGTGAGCATCATAACAGGGAGAAATTCACTTATGGTATCTAGAGGTACTAAGCTTTGGGTTAATTTCCAGGATGTCAATGCACTTTGGGAAATACTGAAGAGAACATGTCTCCCAGTGTCAGGTTTCACTGTCACTGTGAACTGATGAGTGGCCGTGTGGGACTGAGCCTGCATCGAAGATGTATACTGCTCTTCCCGGTCTTTCTCACAGCAGCCTAAAAGCACTAATATTTAAGTGACTCTCGGGTTGACTGAGCAGTTTATCTGAGAGCTAGAAATAAAGCCACAAGTAGTTGGGATCAATGGATTTTGTTTTGTTTTGTTTTGAAAGATGGCTTGTATGAAACTTTTTTTACCTCTTTCTCTTCAATACTTTATTGCTAATAAACCGTAGAAGGAAAAATAATGCTGAATGTTCTCCTCAGTAGTTAAAAATAAAAATAAGGCCTAACAGGTAACTTTCTCATTCCTTCAAGAGTTCATTCATATTGGAGAGAGGACAACATTGCAGACTATCTTTAGCATTGGTCTAGTCTAATACTTTATCTTCTTCTCACAACTTGCAACACAGTAAACAGATGGTCAGAGATTGTGTTCCAGGTACAGGGCATAATGCTGGGGTTCGAAGAGCAAGAAGTCCTACTCTGTGTTGTCAACTTCTAGTGATGGGGAGTTTCCCATGTATGTGACTCCAACTCAGGGATAAGTCTCCATGTCCAAATTCTTCTTTTGTGTGTGTGCTTAAGGCTAAAATGCTGCCAGTTGAGCCATAGTGCCACTTCTGGCTTTTTTCTGAGTGGTTTATTGGATGTAACAGTGCCACCTACTTCCTTGCCAGGGCTGGCTTTGAACTGTGATCCTCAGATCTCAGCCTCCTGAGTAACTGGAATTATAGCCATGCCTAGATTCTAAAGTTTTATTTAAGCAAATGACTTAATTTGTACCTACTGATCCAAGCTCTACCTCTTCAGATCCACAGGGTATAGTTTTTCTATTAGTAATATGAAGTATGGTTTATAGACTCTTTCCTCTTCCTGACCAACTTCTGGGCAGTGAAGGCAGAATATAGAAAGGTATTTCCCATGTCCAGGAAAATCACAAGGCTGAATTCTTCCTAATGGGTCTGAATGACAACACAACTGACTTGGAGAACTTGGTTATTCCTCAATATTATAAGCACAGAGGGTAAGATCAGGTTTCTTGAAGCCTACTGGGTTTGCTGAGTCAAGCACAGGATAAAGAAAATAAAAACACCACCAGAACCATAAATATCTGACCTCTCCTTATTTTATGACTATTTCTTTTAAATTAGAATACTTCACTCTCTTCTTAGGCAGACATACACTCACTAGACTGAGTAAAGGTACGTAAGATATCAGGATCATACTAATTTGTTACTCATTAGAATTAAAAATAGCGAGAAGGACTCCACATTTGAAGAGGAACCCAATAGACTACAGAAACCCATTTTCCTTAGAATATAAGAAATATTAGTGTTTGTGATTTCAATACCTACATTTTCTTCCTATGCCACTGCTGTTCCAGAAAAGTGTTTGCCCTGACCTCTTGAGGAAGAAGAAACAGTAGAGGCAGGGTCTTCACAATGGCTTTTTCATTCTCTTTCAAGAATCCAGATAGCACTAAAAATGCTATCTTTTGGTCAGATATTTGAGCCTGAAATTAAACGTGTGAAATATAGTCTTCAGAGGATTCTCTGTTTCTTCTTTTCTTCCCTTTTTAGTATTGATTTTTTTCTCTTTTCATTTGTTGATGCTGCTTCTTTTCATGTTGCTGGGGATTTGTTCAAGCCACATCGTACATGATTTCTTATTTATGTTTGTTTTTGTACATAAGCACCAGCTGCTTCAACTTCCAACTCCTCAATCAGTCCAAAGCATCCTGGAGTAGGCAGAGGGCTATTGCTCAGACAAGGAGAGGCACAACCCATCCGAACAGAGTCTGCTGTAGAAACATCAGCTATAGGGATGTCCAGGCACCTATTGTATTGAGAAGTTAAGGTTAAGGCATCCAGCACTGAGAACGGGGATCTGCAGACATCAGGAGAAATATTCTATGACTCATAATTAGGAAGCCATATATATACATACACACACGCACACACATATTCCTATTCAAAATTATGTTTCCCAAGAGAAAGGACCCATCTCAGGTGTCCCATGAGAGCTTGTCTTCATTTCTATAACAAATTAAACTGCTGTTTTACACATGGGGTGTCACCTTTAAGGAATGCTTCCTCTGTTGTGAATGCAGTTTATGTAGTTCTGAGAAGTTGATGGATGATGGTTCCCCTTGCCTCATTTTAGATATTCATATATGCCTTTCAAATCACTTTGGAACGCAGCAAAGTCATAGCCTAAAACAACCCAGGCAAGCTCAGCGCCCGGGGTTCTCTGATTTGTGCTCAAGCATAAGGTATCTGGCATTTCCTTCAAGCATGGTGACCCCTGTGTACTTGTGCTCCAACCATATCCACAAGGAGATGGGTCAGAATCAAAAGCATCCTCCAAGCTACCTATAATTTTTATTTAAGAGAAGCAGTTCGGCACATTAAAATACCTGAGGTAAGACCTTCCTGATTCAAGGCAATGAAATATCGAGATAGGCTTTGTCCAAACTCTTGTTCTAAGTCTGTCTCTCTTAAGTGGTCTGAACCAGGGTAAATCACTTTACTCCTGTTTTCCATTTCCAGGAAAATGTTACAATGAAAATTCTTTTTATTTTCAATAGCATTACTGTGAAAGTCAAATTATGTGAGGACAACATACCGGCTTTGGACACTTAACCTTAGCCAAAAGGCCAAGAAGGCATAGAAAAACACTTCAACAAATGAAAAGCAGAACAATTGCTCAGCAAAATCAGTGAGCCTGCACACCAACTGCACTTGCTCTGTTCTTGGCAACCTCACCTCAGTAAGCAAAGCAATACCAGTCACAGGACTCTGAAGGGAAGATGCGGGGGTTGACGGGGGGGGGGGGGGGGGGGGGGGGAGGGGGGGGAGGAAGAGGTCAACTTTTCAGGCTTTGGCTCTGTTCAAATAAGATACTTCACATAGTGCTAAATAGTTTTCAACATTCCTTTTTTTTTTTCCTCTGTCGGTCATGGGGCTTGAACTCTGGGCCTGGGCGCTGTCCCTCAGCTCTTCAGCTCAAGGCTAGCACTCTACCACTTGAGCCACAGCGCCACTTCTGGTTTTCTGAGATAAGAGTCTCATGGACTTTCCTGCCCAGGCTGGCTTTGAACTGTGATCCTCAGATCTCAGCATCCTGAGTAGCTAGGATTACAGGTGTGAGCCACCAGCACCTGCTGTAATATTCTTTTATTTCCACTAGTATGTTTTCTCAATTTCAAGGCATATAGTTGCATGCTATGGGAGAGACTGCCTAATTTGATCAATTACATTGGGGTTCGTAGAATAATCTAGAAGTTTGAGGGTAAGATTTACTGTGTTCTACAAAAATCATATCAACATACCAACTGTATGTCCAATTCACTTCTTCAATACGTGTTACTGAACAGCAACTATAGTTCAAGACATTTTTTAAGGCACTGAAGAAATAGCAATGACTAAAACAGGCAATGTTTTCGCATTCAGAAAGTTAATTTGCTGAACGTGGTAGCTGCTAATCATCACTAAATAAACCTGGGATGGTGGAATACGCCTGGAATAGACCATTTCCATGAAGAGAAAGGCAAGGAGGGAGACCAGGATGGGGGAAAGATGATACTCTTCCCTTTCTTTGGTATTTTGAGACATGGCTTATTGTATATACCAGGCAGGCTTCAAATTCCCCATCCTGCTGCCTCAGCTTCCTGAGCACTAGGACCCTGTGGGAAATGCTATTATGTGTACTAAGACTCCTATGTGAACAGATCACTTGGCTTCAGAAACTTGAATAAAACCAGGCAGTTAACTTGCACATAGTTGAAAACACAGGGTCTACAGCAGAGAGAGAAACAAGTAGAATGCAAGTGCAAAACTCTTTACTTGGAAGAAGGCAGGTGGTTTACTAGCAAGGAAGGCAGGTGGTTACAGTTAGATGAGCTGACCAAGCAAGGGAAAGCATATACAAAGACCGAGGCCACACAGAATGAAGGAGTGGATGGCTGGTCTTGTTGGTCACAGTGCTGACAGGGTTTCTTCTAAATCACAGTGAAAGCATCTCATGGATCCCTATCAACCCTCTCCCACTCTAATAACTTGAACCTGTGAATATCAGACACTTCCTTGAATAATTTTTACCAGCCCCAGGATGAACATAGAAGAAGAAACTTGCTATCACAACTAGAAAGTTCAAAGCAAAGTATACAGGTTCCATCTAAAATCATGTATTTATCCTTCCTTCTAAATGAAATAATCCTGCAAGGAGGCACCCTCATGACTAAACAAAGTCTAAAATTCCTGCAGGAACCTCCCTTGTCCATCGGGATTTGCATCTCATGAAGAAATATCATCTCTGCTAACCCCTGGTGGTTATGGGTGACTGGCCCTTCTCACACCAGCCCACCAATCAGGTGCTCCTTAGCATATTCCCCAGCCATCTTGAGAAATTACAATAGTCCCCTTTGCCTATTAAAAGGCTCGTAAACAGTTGCAGCACCAAATTAGTGCTGGTAGATTTCTCCAACTTGGAACATGTTAAAATGCACAGTTGGGTAAGAAGAATCAATTAGGGCTAGACAGGGTGTTAAAATTTAAACCATTTGTTTATCTTAAGATTCTTCTCCACTATGGGAGAGAGGGGGCGGAGGATCTTGCATGCATGTGTTTACATTTCAGTTCAGATTTAAAATCAGTCATGTGTACAGTCTGTATAATTCAATCCATGATTGGAGTGGAAACTACCCATGGAGCGAGAGGTTATTGTTTGAAGAGTCAGAAAAGGGCTTGGGTTTGTAAATTTGTAAATTGTAATTAAGCTTATTGCAGCTTTCCCACCTCCTAAACCTCTGTCAACTGTGCTTAAATTTAGACAGGAAAGTAGCAATTATTAAGTACACAGACTATGCAACCAATAATGATAACTCAAGTATCAGCGGCAGCCTTAGCCAGTTGCCTCTTCTCCCCAAGTCATCAGAGGATGGAGAATTCTCTAATATCTTTCACCATCATTCATACGATTTCTAAAAACACATCCCCCCATCCAATGCTAAGTCAGAGAGTACAGAGTACAGGTTATTAACATGAGATCCATGCCCTGAACAAGGTCTGGGGATAGAATTCAGGAAGGTCTATCAAATTCAATTGGGAGCAAATCTGAATCTGTATTCTCACTATTCTCTAACTGAAACGTATCAGATCCCTTATTTAGGACATGAGGGAACTATCTGAACCTAAATTCTGACTAACCTGAAAGAGGGGTAATAGTGTGTTAGGCATAGAAAACGTATTAATATGGTAGGATTTGTGTTGGCATATATCTTTCTGCAGAAGTAAACTTTGCCTTGCCCAATTCCTTTCAAATTTGTCTTTTTATTCCTATATAGCACCCCAATATCCAGAAACTTTTCCAAGCTTTGATCCATCCTTTACATTCAACATTTCTTCAAATTTGTTAGTTATTTAACTCACTGCTGGATTTAATGTGTTAACCCTAAGCACATGTACACTTCAAAGGGGTCTAAAGCTCAGAAAAAATGAAAAGCCTCAGGTTGAGAGGAACCTGGTGCTGTCATTCTAAGAGGCTCACCTGCCATCCAAGGTAGCTCGAAGGGCTCCTCTAGGGTCCTGGCCTAAACACTCTTTTGCAGTATCCAGGGTAGATCCAAGCTCGTCCTCTAGACTTTTCCTCATACAGTGCCTGAAAGTCTACTGATAGGTTCTTCTTTGAGTATGCTATTTCTCCCCTGCATGTAATTAACAGCACACAAGAAATTAATTCACAACATAAAAAGGAAAGAAGGGCATAATTGGCCATGAAGTCATTATATTCTGAGCACTCTGCTAAGTGCTTTACTTAAAACTTCATTTAGTCTTTAAATCCTGTTAGTAACTAGTATCATTTTCCCCATGTTGCTGAGGACATCACTGAGATTCAAAAGGTTAAGGGCCTGTGGGATCATTACCTCAGCTATATCCTTTCTGAGTTCTTAACTCTTCCACTCAGGAGACTACCATGAGAAATTATGAGGAATGGCATCCAGACTAAGAAGGATTTCTATCCCAAGTATGCATCTTGGTATATTGGTTATTCTGAGCAACAAAAAAATGGAAAAAAAAAAAAAACAGAATTTTCCAAGAGAGTCTGACCTCCCCTTTCTGTCTTGAAAGCAAAAGGTCCAGAGGAAAGAAAGATGCTTTCCCTTTACCCAGAGAAGGAACATTCTCATCATCAAAGGGGATGCTGAAGTTAGTCATCCATACAAACACTTAGTTAAATGCCTCTTGGCTTCCATCTGTCTCCACATGTTTCCTTTCTCTTCATGACTGCCAATCTTGCTCAAGCTTCAAACCTGTAGACCTAGTTGTTCCTTTGGTCTACATGTTTTCTTTAAGGAACTTCTTAGGTGCATGTACATGTAGAATTTACTAAGCAAAAATTGTATGCTTTCCTCCTGTTCCTCTATGTCAGTCCCCTGGGAAATCGAGGTGGACTGCTGTTTATACCAGCAGTTTTCAACATCTAAACTCCATAGACTCTGGCCTTGAGACTTTTTCAGAAGGTTGGTGAGACCGGAAGTTCCCTTACAATAATTCTAAGTCATTGTTTCCCTTTTCATCATGTCAATGTTTGCACCCAAAAAACCAAAGCTCCACCAAAGGCCCCTGAGCACAAATCAAAGCAATGTCACTAAACTAAACTGATAGTCACTATTATACTTCATCCCCAGACAGTGCCTGCTATATAGCAACAAGAAAAAAAGGAAGGGAAGGAAACAGATGCCCAATGGAGTCAGTAATGCCTTCAATGAAGTGATGCAAGTGAATAATTTCAGTACATCTTCTCTTGATTACGCATTTTAAAATACTCTATGTGCTAGGCACTGGTGGCTCACACCAGTGTAATCCTAGCTCTTCAGAAGGATGAGATCTGAGGATGGGAGCTTGTAGCCAGCTGGGGCAGAAAACTCTGTGAGACTCTGATCTCCAGCTAATCACAGAAAAAGCCAGAAGTCGCACTGTGGCTCAAGTGGTACAGCACTAGCTTTGAGCTAAAAGGAGCTCAGGGACAGTGACTAGGCTCAGAATTTAAGCACCAGTTCTGGCAAAAAGAAAAAAAAAATCTGTGTGAAAACAAAGGAAGTAGCTGAGCACAGTAGCTCATGCCTATAATCCCAGGAACTTGGAATGGGAAAAGCAGAAGAATCCTATTTCAAGCCTAGCCTAGATAAAAGTCCGTAAGGATCCATCCCAAAGTCAAGTGTAGTCATTTCATATGTTATATCCTAGCCATAAGAGGGGCAAAGGTAAGAAGATCCAGTTGGCCAGCCAGGTCAAAGACATGAAATGACTAAAGTACAAAGGTGCTAGAGACTTGGTTCAAGTGGTAGAGTTCCTGTTTAATAAATGAAAAGACCTGAGTTCAAACCTCAGTACTAACCCCAGGAGGCAGGAGAGAGGGAGACACAAAAAACATGGACTCATACAAACAGCACTTCTATATATAAAAGTGTGAATTCTAGAACTAAGGATAGGCAAATTATGGCTTGGGTTAAGTCAGCATGCAATCTAATTTTGTGTGGCCCTCATATTAAGGATATTTGTTTTTACATCTTAAAGAATGGTTCAAAAAATAGTACATATGATAGAAAGCTTAGGTAGGCCACAAACTAAAATATTTACTCACTGACCTTTACAAAAAGAAAAAAATAAACTGAAATTGCCAGAAAGAGAAACGCTAACTCTGGAATAGAAATATATGTATTTGTCACACAATAATATCTCTTCCTGAGTCGACCACAAACCAGTCATTCAGAATTGCTATCTCAAAGACATTTTCTCAAAAAAATGAAGTGTCACTTCAAGAAAAACAACTAGTAGTATTTATTGACAGTGATAAAAACTCAAGTTTTCATGGGGAAAATAAGAATTTCCAAAAACTTGAATCCATAATCATGAGCTTGAGAGTTACTCGTTACTTAATGACTTTTCAAATGAGATTGGTAAGGTTATTATTTATTTGGTTATTTTGTTTACATACATGTTGATTGATTGATTGATTCTGCCGGGCTTGGTGCTTGAACTCGGGGCCCTGAGCTTTTTTTGTTTTCCCCTCAAGGATAGAACTCTAAAACTTGAACTAACACCTGTATATCTGACCATGACATAATCTAGCTTAGAAATGCAAGAATTTCTCCATAGTATTGTTAATATTACTGACATAGAAAGTTGGAAATCAGAAAGAGCATTCTACATCCTCTTTGTTTGATATGGATACATTTATATATTGAGTATTTCTGTTTTTTCTTCCCCTAATGGATTGAATTTTTCTTTGAAATATGAACATTTGTGTTTTCCATTTAATTTTAGAATTTTCTTGGAACCACAGTCCAAAAACACATTGAATAAAACAGCTGGAATCTTTGTGACTTAAAGTAACAGTGATAACGATGATGATGATAAATGAAAGCCCCTTTTGTGGCAGGGGAATGGCAGACTTAGAGCTGGAGAGGGAAGAGGATAAAACCCCACTATAGCCACAAAGCAGCAAGCACATCTCATCTGCTGCGCTGAATTTCATGCTGCTAGGACAAGCAGTAAGAACCACAGGTGACAGGCATTCCAAGGTGAGAGTTCTCCAGGGAGACTTCAGGTTACCAGGCCTTAAAGGCAGGCAACTATATTGGCATAAAAACTTCAGCTTCTTTCAACTGCCTGGACAGTGCCCAGGAAGAGAATCAATTTCTAAGCTAACTGGGTCCCAGACCATATACAGCTCTATAGATTAGATTAGATATCCTGCAATGCATTCCTCAGTAATGAGGGAACTGGTGTGGACTTTAGAAATGAGGGAAATCTTTTCTGCCCAACCAAGCTCCCAGCGCAGCAGCTCCATCTTGCAGAAGAGACAGATCAGGAAGATGAATCATCGTTTGGTCATCCCAATAACTCCAGGTTTTGTCAGAGAAAAAGAACAAGAATTTCTAATGTCAAAAGTCAGCAATAGGCTAACTTTTTATAAGAATCGACCAGGAGGGCAAGTAACAAAAACACTTTCACCGACTTCATTACACTTAAGTTTCAGAGATAATTTTCACCTTTCTATTTTATTTCTAACATCACAATTATTTGCTATTGCTAACATGTGCATTCAATTTTATCTTTTTCTCATGATACTAGGAGCTCAGGATGGTAGGCTCCAAACACTAACATCATTAACTCATTTTCTGTTTTCCATTCATAAAAGAAAAGAAAAATGAGAAGGAGAAATACATTAAGTCACTCTCATAATTAAATGCACAAGCACTGCTCTACAAAGATCCATGCATGGCTGAAACTACACTGCTGGCTCACAGACAACACTCTGTAAGATCCCTGAAAGGTTAATTAATCAACTGTAGCAAGGAGTGCTAAACTGAGCAATGACAGCAATTTGAAAGAGTCAAGACATAATTATATAAGTAAATACGTTTTTAAAACTGAATGTATAGAAGTCAAGATGCCTTGTCAGGATTGTCTATATCAATGTCATCCTATTTTAGAGACTTTAATAACATCCACACAGCACCAAGATCCCTCTTGTTCCAGGTCTTGATGCCAAACAAAAGCCTGAAGAGCCAGTTTGTATCTCTAAGCCTGAGTCTACTACTATGTACCTACATATTGTTCCACCTGCTTTATTCAGTAACCGATTTTTAAATGGAACAACACTGGGCAGCAGTTTGTTCTTAAGTCTCTATGTAGAGGGAAAATATGATAACCTTATTAAATTACCTGCCCTTGTAGACTGGGTAATGTAACAGGCCTGTCCCCTGAAGGCCTGCATTGAGACATGATGTATGGTGAAAAGCACTGCAATCTATTGTCCCCAGCTTCAAGGTGAGTGTGACGGGAAGGAAATGTTCCCTTCAAAGCCCTGGAGGAGAGCTGAGTTGAACTGGGAAGATGGAGACAAGTAGGAAAGACAGAGTTGCGAGACATTTTTAGTTTCCCAGAGTTAATTGTAACAAAGAAAGTCTTTGAAGCCATGGGAGCAGTTAAGGACTTGGGATTCATATACTGTACTTCATGGTTAACTCTTACCATCCCAACCAAGAGGTTTATAATTGTTACTTCCATCGATGCTCATATGTGATGCCAAAGTTTATTAAATAACAGAAGGTCCTCAATAAATATTTGCTTATTTCTGTGAGGTAGTAGAAAGGTCCTCTTTTTTCTTTCTTTCTTTGTGTGCCAATATTGGGATTTGAAGTAAGGGCCAGAAACACTCATCTTTAGCTTTGTTTTTGCTCAAGTCCTAGTATTCTACCATTTTGAGCCACAGATCCACTTCTGGATTTGCTGTCTAATTCCAGATAACAGCCTCATGGACTTTGCTATTCTGGTTGGCTTTTTGAGAATATTTTTATTGTAAAGATACTGTACAGAGGGGTTACAGTTATATGAGTAAGGTTAGCAGTTACCTCCTGCTTTGTTTTTCCCCTACCATCCGTTCCTTCCCACCTTCCCAACTCCTCCCTCCTCACCCTGAAGTTGAAAAGTTCATCTTCAACAGTGTCTTGTACATCTCATTGTTACAATGGGTCAACCTGTATCCTTATTTCAGCATTTTGTTATTTTCCTTCCCCCCCTTAAACTTCAGTCCTCATATATCTCAGCCTCCTGAATATCTAGGGTTACAGGCATAAGCCTGGTGCCTGGCTTACATTTCTACTAATAAGAGAAAAAAATACTCTAAGTCCAAAGAGAGTTGGAGAAAACATAATAAATACACTCTACAGTACTAACATATTGTGCAGGCTAGAGCTCTTTCAGGAATTTCCGTAGACAGGATTGTGTGTTATGTATCTCAATCATGGCAATGGTCTGTGAGGTCAATATTCACACTTGCCTTTTCATAAATAGAGTAAAGCTAAATAATGTTAAGTCATTGGCCTATTTTATTTACGTTAAAATTAACACTTTATAAACCAGGCCTCTCAAGAAGTTTTCACCCTAGTGCCCCTCTTTGAGAAATGGGCTATAATGTAAAAATAAGGGCAATGTCTAAGGTTGCAAATCTGGGCTTTATTGACTTGCTAAGGGGTATTGGGTGAGTTGCTTGTGAATCTCATGTTCCTTGACTGAAAAATTGGAAAATAAGGACTTGTGTTAAGACAACATTGGGTATTCAAGAATAGCTAAATATTTATAAGAATGCATGTGCACATAGCTACAAATATAAGTGTAACTTGCACACATAACCATATATGTTTGTGTGCACACATACTACAGTGTCTGCCACACTAATAAAAGCTGTTTTATTAGTTTTATACTCTCCATAAGAAAGCTAAATTGGTTTGAAAAATGGGTTTGCCATAGTCCTTCCTTATCCCAGAAAGACACATTGCAAGACCCCCAGTGGATGATTTAAACTGAGCCAACACTATAAATAGGAAGTCTAATACATATTATTCATACATATTCAGGATAAAGTTCAATTTACAAATTAGACACAATGAGAGATTAACAACAATAATTAGTAACAAAACACAAAATTTACAATAATATACTGTCATAAGTGATTATATGAGTTGGGCACCCATACCTTTCACGTGTAATTTTAACAACTCATCAGGCTAAGTTTTGAAGATCATGGTTTGAAGCCAGCCTAGACAGGAAAGTCTGTGAGACTCTTATCTCCAATTAATCACCAAAGAGCCAAAAATAGAGATGTGAATCAAGTGGTAGAGCAACAGCCTTAAGCAAAAAAGCAAGTGAGACTGTGAGGCCCTGAATTCAAGCCCCAGTACCAGGGTACACACACACACACACACACACACACTCACACATACACACACACACACACACATGAGTAACTACCAAGCTCCTACTAGATGCTGCCCATTGCTTAGCCATTTATATCCTTTAAATTATTTCCTCAATTTAAATCATGTTAATGGATATATTCTTACCTGGATTAGCAGTCATTTCTGGTTCATACATTCGCCAACTTCCTATTAAGACTAATAATGCCTTTGGGGGGGGGAGTTGTTTTGCTTTATTTATTTATTTTTATCTTTAAATAATTGAACAAAGAGGCTTCAGTTCAACATGTCAGGTTATAAGTACAATTTATCTCTTTCAATGTTATCCTATCTATAACTCTTCCCCATGTGTCCCAGCCCCACTCAGCTCCTCAAGTTACTTGGTCCCACTTTCACATATGAAGTCAAAGGCATTATAGAAACCAGAATGATCTTGTTTTTTAATAGCTGGCAAGGGAATGCTGGGGTCTAGCCATGCATTTCAGAGATACCTTTCCCTGTGAATTATTGCTTTTTTTGTAATTTGTATTTTTTTCAAGCCCTCAATGATTTTTTTAATCATTCGCCCATGCAAGCTGTTTGTTTCTATTTTCACCCCAGATGTAAATCAAGCTTTGAATAATCTGGGCTTATCGGCTGTTTCTAGTGTGGTTTTGTTTTGAAATACCCCAACTGTTTGAAGGATAATAGGCTACAAAAAAAATTCTTATAGATTCACACAGGGCAAAGCTGGAGAGGATTTTAAAAACTATCGCATTTGTCTAACTTATAACAAAAAGATAGAATAAGAAAGATACAGTGACTTCAGCTGGTCAAAGAGCTGGTTGGCGTTATTTAGGACTAAACAAGTATCAAGTTCCAGGCTCTTTCCCTCAGGCGTCTATCTGAATATTCTGAATATTCTAGGTTAGGACAATGACATCTGGGGAGAACGTTTTGGTCATGGGGACACCATAACTTCAAAGCATGTTAATAAGATTGCAATGGGGACCATCCCTTAAGCTCTGCAAACCTCCTCTTGTCTCATCCTTGAGAGTAACCGGGGCTGAGGTGGGGAGGGAAGGGCTGGGGGTGGGGGGGGAGGGGGAGCTCCTGGCAGCTAAACTCTTCCCTAAAGCTTTTCTTTTGGGATTAGAAATATTTCAAATCCTTAGACACCACTGTGGCCTAAAGTTTCCAGGCTATTCTTTCATGAAAGAAGATTATAAATCATAAAGCTAACCCCTTATGCAAAAACCTTACTGTGCACGGTTACACCAAGATATTTCTTTGAGGTTACGAAAATATTTTCCCTACAGAAAACATTCCTGTTACTACTTTAAAGATGGCTCTCAGCATACAGTGTGTGCACTGCTGTTGTTAGACTGCAGTTGGAAATAAGATCAATATCTATACCGCAAAACAGTCACCACAAGTCAGAGCACTACCACATGTAGACCTGGACCATTACTTGCCTAGGTTGGGCTTGCAGTCGAGAATCCTGAATCCATACAGCTCAGTCTTTAGTGGTAGCCATCACTATAGTTGGATGAATTAACAGGAGGAATAGAAAGAAACATGAAACACAAAAACAAATGAACATATTTAACAGAAAATAGGGATGGGTATTAATGAGAAATATGTCATGGTGTATTCCTACTTTTCATGTGTTTCCACATTTCCTGGTACCATAGTTCTGAGTCAGGGGGACAGGATAAGCAATATATGAGTCATGTAAGGAAAATCATATGATATTCTAGCATGAGCCATGGAGTCTGGAACCTGCAAGGTACAATGCAATATGAGGTCTTTCCCATCTGTCCTAATTTTGCCCAGAGAAAAACCCAGAATGGGATTGTTGCTCTGAGATTCTGATAAACTACTAGCAGAGAATGATGGTGGCTGCAGGTGCAGTGTACTGACAGAAGAAACTAGCAGCTGGTGAGTTAATGAGATGATCCAGCAAGAAAAATGGGCTTCAGCTTGTTCCAAAGCTCATGTGCTGCGATCTTGGGCTGTCTCTCTGGAGTCTGTATGATCATGTGGTTTCATCGAGAGGGCTCCAATAGTACATATCCACCAGTCCTGCAGACTGGTGCTTCTTAAAGAAAGTAACCAATGGAATTAACACTTCTTGTTTTGTTCTAAACAACAATAAGAACTAGCAGAATGTTGGCTAATGAACAGGCCTATGCTGTTGCCCCCTTTCAAGCACTATTAATCTCTTGATCACAACTTGCTTGTTGTGCAGATCCTGTTCTAGAAATATTATTCTATACTTGAGCACAAAGCAGAGGAGTGAACTCTAACCCATCTACTCCACAGATCTTCTCTATGTCTTCTCTGTGTCTCAAATGTCCTATGTTACCATCAGGTCCCTTTGAAGAGTTCCTCTTATGTCTCTTCACCATCTCTCACTTCCTTCCACATATCACCATATTCCCCTCAGTCCTCTCACTTGCCCCTCAGCTCCCGATCCTATGTCTCCATGTCCCTTATGTCCCCTCCCCAATATTGTCCTTCCTTGTCCAAATACCATCTCTTCCTGTCTTTGCCACACCCATTCATGTTCCTCATTACCAGATCATATCTCATCCTGTGCCACCATATCTCCCTTAAATCCTATCACTTTCCTTCATGTCCCAATCATGTCTCTCCTATCCTAATCAGCTCACCTCTCATGTCCTTGTTACAGTTCCATCAGTATGAAGTCCAGTTTTCACAGTCAGCCCGTTCATTCGAGTGCTAATCAACCCTTGTAAGTCCATTTCCCTCTCCTGAAGCACAGATGATCCCTGTGTCTTTCTGTTTTTCCTTTCCTTGGTCCATTCCACACCCTAGCCATTTCAGTTTAGCATTCAGCATTCCTAGGTTTTTATGGCTTATAGGTGTAAGTTTCCTGGTTGTTACAGGCATTCCTAATGTCTGACTGTATATCCTAACACAGAGAAGCAAGAGTTGAGTAGGTATTCAGTAATATTTTGAACTGTTGGGCTTACTGAAAGCTTTAGTCACCTGTGTCGACTTTGTAATTCAGAGTGGCCAAGATGGCAGACACCATGAAGCAGTTAATTTCTCTGCCAGTCTGAAGCTTGCTGGGCTTACAGCTCAGTCAGAAACACTGAAAAATCCATCAAAGAATGCAAAACTGTCTTGCAGCTGTAGAGATATCACAGAAACAGTGCTGGATTTGGAGATAAATTATGTTCAGGTACAAATCTGTCACCAACTCACTGTGAAATTCAATCAAACCACTTAACATTTCTGAACCTTGACTTCCCTATCTATAAAATAAAGATAATAATATGCATTCTTGGACTGAGGGGTATTTCAGATTGTGAAAATAAAAGCATTGTTTCTATAGAGTAGCATGTAAAGATTCAGTCTGAAAAATCCTTAGCCATCAGTCTTCTAAAAATCATAAGGAATAATAGACATTTGAGTAGTTGTCTAATACATTTTAATGAAATTACAACCACAATACTAGGAAATAACTTTTTTTTAAGGCATACAAGCAAGGATCTCGTTTGATGATGATTCTTTCTTCATTAAAAACATTTTTAGAAGCTGGGTGCCAGTGGCTCACACCTGTAATGCTCACTATTCAGGTGGCTAAGATTTGAGGATTGCAGTTTAAAACCAGCCAGGGCAAGAAATTCCATGAGACTCTTAACTCCACGTAACCACCAAAGAGCCAGAAGTGGAGTTGTGGCTTAAGTGGTAGAGTGCTAGCCTTGAGCACAAAAAGCTTTGGGCCTTGGGGCTGGGAAGGTGGCTCAGTGGTAGAGCGCTTGCCTTGAGCTGAAGAGCTAAGGGACAGTGCCCAGGCCCAGAGTCCAGGCCCCACAACCTGACCTCCCCCCCCCAAAAAAGCTTTGGGCCTGAGTTCAAGCTTCAAACACATATTTCTTAGGGCTGTGGATGTAGTTAAATGATACAATATATGTCTATCATTGTGAGGCCCTGAGTTCCATCTCTAGCATATACTCCAAAAGGTTTGTTTGCTTGTTTTCTCCAGTATGGGGATAAGATTCTTTCCTAGAGTGTTTAAAGAAAAGAAGAAACATCCTAAGAATTCACTGCTGTGAGGGACAATTATTCGCCACGTCCTGGGAGCCAGAACCAACATGGTGGACGGCAAAAAGCTGAGTTTCTGAAGCCACAGGTAAGGCAAGAGCAGAAAAACCAGGCTTGACTGGGCCGTGTTGAGGCGGGCAGCAGGAATCTGGACAGTCGGGAGCCTGGTCAAGTGCCTTTGTTTCCTAAGTCTGTATCCTGGGTTTTTAGTTACTGAAATAGTCACAGTGATGCTTTTTAATGATTTTTTTAAAAATGTTATTTGTACTTCTGGGAAAAGCATTTGGGAGATGGGTGGGTAAGGAAAGGAAAAAGATTCAATTCTAAACAGTGGTTTGTTTTTTTTTAATCCTGCAAGTAAATCTATAGTCTGCCCTCAACGCTTAGTTAAAAAGAAAGACACACACACACACACACACACACACACACACACACACACAATCAAGTGTGTAGGTACAATGCATTCTAATGAATATGTCATGGGGTGATTTCATCACTGTGGGAAAAACCACAGAGTGGCTTATACAAATCTTGTTGGTGTTGGTCAGTCAGCTGATATGTCCTCTTGATACAATCAAAACACTGGAAACACAATGTGAGCCTGCTACCAGTATGAGCGCATAAATGTGTTCTAAAACATGATGAAAAATACAATAGGCTCATGCTTGTTCTCCTAGCTACCCAGGAGGCTGAAATCTGAGGATCCCCATGGGAAGCTAGGTTGGGCAGATAAATCAAAAAGACTTTTTAATCTTCAATGAACCAGCAAAATGCCAGACATGGAGGTGGGATTTGAATGGATAGAGCCCCATCCTTGAGAGAAAAAGTGAAATGAGGTCTTGAGACTCTGAATCCAATTTGTAGTAACACACACACACACACACACACACACACACACACATTTCATAGGGTAAATTAAACAAATTAAAAACACAATGCTCAAGTAGTCAGTTCTTTCCTGAATTGCATGTATGATATTTTTATGTAACTAGCGGGGAAATAGGTTTATTTACATCAGTCTTACGACAAACAGGTTAGTGATGTGTGCCTTATAGCATCATTATGACATCACTTGCTCAATTATAACCTCAGCATGTTGATGATGTCACTTGCTTAATTATAGTCTTGGGAATAATAAACATGCGTGTGGTCTGTCACTTACCAAAATGACATCATGCAGGCATGTGATGATGATGTCACACACATACATACACAGACTTGGACATACAATTTTTTCCTTAGAGACTGAATTTAATAACAAGTAAATAACACATTTGTAACTTAAATATGGCTTGTTCATCATTCTTCCAAAAGTGTTTTTTTGAATATATATATATATATATATATATATATATATGTTGAAAACCGTACAAAGAGGAGAGTGTATTTTTTCTATTTCTGCTTAGAAGGCATTTTTGCAAACACTGTAAAAAGTCTGTGAAAAATGTTTGCTATGATTGAATAAGTGGGAAAAACTGAATCATAGGCCCAACATATCAGAGGAAGTACAGGCCCTGGCTGGCTACCATCCATCCTAGACCTCAGCATTAGCATTTAAACAGCAGCACACTTTCATGGTATTTCTGAAGCTACCTGAATTCAGCTTTCAGTTTAAAAAGCAGCGACATTGTCAAATGCAGGTAACACCAGCGTACATGCTAATGGAGCCCTCTGTAGATTTGGATCTAGCTGTCAGCAGATTGGAGGAGCCTAAAGACCGTGGCCAAATGGAGAGTGATTATCTCAGAACACGGGCAGCGGTAATTACGATGCAGCATCAAACCTATACAAGAGTGATTATAGCTCAGTAGCCAATTTCAGTGGTTTTATTATTATTAGAAAAAGCTCATAGATAATGTAGAAGGAAATGACAGGTCATCTGGCCCCCTGAGAGGGAGGACTTTATCCAGTTGAGCAGTAAATGTTTCCACCGCTTCCTGAGAGAGGCAATTCCATGCTCTAATAATGGCTATTGCCAGGAATCTGTTTATTCCTGGTGGTCAGCTGACATTATTTTCATATTTCACTTCATCCTGTTACTCTTAGAAATTCTGTCTCCTTGGAGTATTCCGAATTTCAGGGGGAGTCATTCTTTCCTCTGGTCCCCGAAGAAAAAAGAGCCTAAAAATGACAACTCATGAAAACCGTGAATCTACCGTAATGAGACCTTAAATTAGACAGTTTGCACATCCTGTCAGCTAGGATCATTTTTGATTCTTTACTACATCGTCAAGGTATGAAATGGCATAAATGGCTTTATTTGTGAGAAAACTGAGGCAGAAACACATCATTTGTCCATTTACATTGATCATGAAGCTACAGGTTCTGCAAACGAATTAGAGACCTGATGCAGTTCACTTCTGTATTTTGGGGGGGGGGGTCCGCTCGTGGGGCCTGAACTCTGGGCATGGGCGCTGTCCCTCAGCTCTTCAGCTCAAGGCTAGCGCTCTGCCACTTGAGCCACAGCACCATTTCTGGCTTATTTTTCTTTTTGCTTATGTGGTGCTGAGGAATCGAACCCAGGGCCTCACTGAGCCACCTTCCCAGCCCCACTTCTGTATTGTTAAATGCTATTTCTGGTTACATGACATCATTGGTACATCTCTCTCTGTTGCCCAAAGAGCACTTTCTTATGATTTCAGGTATGTCTTCCAAAGCATGGTGCCAGGTAAGGATCTCAACTGGCCATCTCTAGGCCTTACTGCTGTTCTTACCAAGTGTTTTTTTTTTTTTTTTTTTTTTTTTAACTTTTCCCTTTGAATTGTATGAGGAGAGGAGAGTTGTCTTAATAGACAAGGAACAGTTATGTATTATAGTATGCTCATTTTATATGTTGGATGTACTATATTTGTGTTTGCACTGTAGCTTTTCCTCTGTAATAAAGTTTAGTTTTGACTAATGAAACAAATAAATGGTGAATATTTGCAGAATATTTTAGAATATGCAAAGGACTCTGATGTTGTCTTCTAGTCTGCTGTTTCTACACTGGGAGTTACATAGAGTCACCAAGTTCATAATTCTCAATTCAGAAATGACTACGTGGAACAAGGCTTGGGGACTTTAAACAAGTATCTTCAGGTCACATCGCTCTGAACCTGGCTCTGGGTCTTTTGATTTCAAGTCTTTTGTCCTTCCCACTATATTATACTACTACTTCTTTTGTATTTGCTGATCATTTTCTAAAGGTGACTGGCACCTAAAAGTAGGTGCAGAGAGAAATGAGACCAGGTTTGTGTTTGTGCTTAACACAATGCCTGTCACATCTCCTCTACTTCCACTAGTGGAGATCATGTGTAGTTTAAAAGCTCTATTGTAGTTGTTGATAATTTCAAATCAAGGGGATGGTAATCTCGAAAGGGTAGGAAAAAACAAACTGATCTCTTCAGCCACCTAATTCAATAACGATCAGAATCGCCTGCTCACAATGCTATCTAACAACTCGTTTTATTTTACTTCTGACATCTTGATGGCAGTGAAAGACTGCTGTGGGGAAGTTTGGTGCCCGAGTAGAACTCCATTCATTAAAATGACAAAAACGATGCTTCCTCTGTCATAGACTCAGAGTCTCCGGCACTAAGATGCAATAGTCAGAAAGTACTGAGAACAAAGGCGATCCAACTGGCGACTGTAGATTAGCAAGAATGGGAACCTCACCAAGATAAATAGAAGTTGCTTTCACTGAGGATGAAATGAAATGGTTGTTTTGTTTGGGGGGCTGTGGAAGATGATATAAAGTTAAACCTTCTGCCAGCAGACTGTTGGGCAAAACTGTCAGACACATTTAATTGATTTCTTTATGGAAGGTGCTGAAAATAGTGCATACCAGAGAATACACTTCCGTTTTCTCACATTTAAGGAAGGGGAGGATAAGAAGACTCACATTGCTGAGGGTTTTTTTCCTTCCTGTGACAGGAATGGAAACCCAGTTACTGGTGCTGGCTCAGCAAGGCTGAATAAAATCTCATCCCCACCCTCCCCACTACTCTGATCTCTGATCTTTCTGACACTTCACCTCTATGTAAAGATGCTTGACTTAATGGTGTTAGCAAGTCATTTTGAGTTCCTTAGATGAAAGGCAGTAGAAGAGTCCAAAATAGTGGTGTTATCTAGGTTAACGAGCAGGTTGTTGGCCTGAAACTTGAAGAGGGTTGTGGAAAATGGCACCCAACTTGCACGCAGAGAAGTGACAAAGAGGTTCTCTTGGGAGTAAGATGTTAGGGCCATGCTTCTTTATTAATAATAAATGCAGTAATACTTTGATGTTTTTAGTGAGATGCATCCTAAGAGTGCAAAGTGCTTTGCCAGTGCTAAATTATTAAGCCTTCCCTCCTGCTGTGGGAAAGGTGGTGGTGTGGTTATCATGAGTTTCACAAATGGAGAAATGGAGGCATCCAAGGGCTGATGTGATTTCCTGAAATTAAGCAATGAGGCCAAGCAATAATTCCATGTTGGGGAGAGGGAGGAAGGACATTTTTAGTCGATGAAATCATATTGGTTTCTATTATTTTCTACAGCTGCTTTGGCTTAAACAATAGTAATAAATTTTAAAAATGCTATATATAATTGGAGACACTATGCATTAACGTCTGTGAAAAGCATGCAAATCACAAGCCGATTTGAAACCAAAACTGTGTCAGTGATGGAAGCATCCTTGGTTTAAATAAGTTACTCCAGTTTTCCATGTAATGTTATACACACCTGCAAAGCAGTGGGAATAATTGTGATTTCCTCCCTTCATGTGTCTCTGATAGGAATGAAAGAGGAGCCCTAGTGAACTGCAAAGCCCAATCTAAGGATTTTCTCGGAGGTTTTTGCTCTATGATGAGTCTCTGTGAAAGAATACCCTTTGAAAGGCCAACGTGTTGCTCAGACTCTATGACTGTCACTTGGAAACTCAAAGAGGAGGGAGGAGAAGCTGTAGCTAGTCCTTGGGTAGAGCCTGGGTAGAGCCAACTGATCAGATACTAGTGCCGGGTAAGGGCAGGTCTCTGATGTCATAATGCATTGAGATACCTGTATAATTGTTCATGTTCCAATGTACTTTTTTAAAAAAATTGAGTATGTTTAATTATAAATTTATAGTCATATTCTATGTGATCACAAATGAGGGAAACCATGCAACCTAGTTTCTTTGGGTCTGACTTACTTCTCTTAATGTAACTTTTTCTAAGACTTTCCATTTCCTTACAAATGGGGCAATGTCATTCTTTCTGATGGAAGAGTAGAATTTCACTGTGTATATATACCATATTTTCTTGATCCATTTGTCCACTGAGAGGCATCTGTGCTGATTCCATATCTCGGCTATGGTAAACAATGCGACAGTGGACACAGTTTACAGTGGTCTGGTTTGTGGTCAATTGGATAAATGCCCAGGAGTGGAAATTCTGGGTCATAGGGAAGGACCATGTTTAGTCTTTTGAGGAACCTCCAACCTGCTTTCCAGAGTGGTTGAACAAGTTAATGTCCTCACCAACTAAATTCACAAAGGATGTTTTCCATAACTGTAAGTATCTTCTTCCGTATCCTTGATGTACTTTGCATAAATTAGGCCTCGATGCATACAGATAACTTGATTCTTCAAGATTCAAAACTGTAGGCTACACTGGCCGGTCTGAGCACAGATGTACTTGTCATCCTTCTGGTGTTGATTTAGAAAGTGTGACAATAAATATTGATACATGCTTGAGAAAAACAATCAAATGCTATGCATTTAAATCCATACAGAACCCATAATTATTACTGAATTCTATTATTGATTAAGATAAGCTCTGATGCTATTACAAGTAAGATTCTTTCACCAAATGAATTATGTCAGCAATTATATAAGATGGATTTTAATTCCATCTTAGATAAGAACTGGCATTGTGAAAATTTAAATAACCTGCCCAAAGCCAGAGGCTAATCATCTAGAGTTTTTCTGATCAAGTCCTTTGCACATTCTTTCCAGCAATATGAGATTGTGGCTTCAATACTGCCACATTTCTTAACAGAAATAAAATGAAGCCAATAAATTCTACATTATTTACTCCTATTTCAGAATGGCTGTTATCATAAAGACAAACGTAAGTGTTGGCCACAACATAACATAGAGAAAAGGGAACCATTGGCTCTGTTGATGAAAATGTAAATTAGTACAACTATTATGGAAAATAGTATGAAAAGCCCTCAAACATTAGATTTAGAACTACTCTATGGTCCAGAAATTTCATTCTTGAGCACATATCCAGAGGAAATTAAATGGCTGTGTTGAAGAAATATCTACTATATTCAATGCAGCACTATTCACAAGAGCCAAGATGTTGTTGAGTTCAGCAATGGAGGAGTGGGTAAAGAAAATGTAATACATATACACAATGGAATATTAGTCAATCACAAAAAGGAAATCTTGTCATTTGGGACAAAATGAATGAATCTAGTGGATATTATGCTGAGTAAAATAGAGCAAGTAAATAAAGTCAAGTAAAACATGATTTCATTTGTATGTGGAATCTGAAAAAGTTGATCACATAGAAAACTGAGAACTCACTGGTGGATACTATCAGCTAGAGGATGGGGATGGTCAAAAGGTCCAAAATTTCAGTTAGACAAAAGAATAAGCTCAAGAGATATATTGTACAACTTGGGGGCTAGCCGTTAGTAATAAAACATTGTGTACCTGATAGTGTTTCAAAAAACACTGTCCATGGTGATAAATACATATGTGAATTAGCCATTTGAACAATGCACACATCTCTCAAAACAACATGATGTACAAGATAAATATGCATAATTTGTATCTGCCAAATAAAAAATAAGCTTAATTGCTTAATAGCATTACTTAATTGTTATGTCCACTGCTTACTGTTCAGATGTGTGTAATTAACTCCAGGAGCACAGGGTACCTGCTGTGTTGTCCTGTGTCCTATAGCAGATCCCAGCAGAAATCTGTACCTTCCTAGCTACCTCTGGGGTAAAAAAGTACCTTGTGCAATTTCTACAGTTGTCCTCAGCTCAGTAAAATACTCAGAAATACAATGGTCCCTCTCCTTCATTTACATCTCTTTAACAAGTATGGACTTCTCTTATGTTTTCCAATCTGTCATTAAGCAAAACCTGCTTCCACCCAGAATAAGATCACTAACTATTACCAAACCTTGTCTGGCTAACCTTTCAGTGATTTCCAAATTCAGTCCCATGCAAACTTCAATGTCTTTTCATCTCTCTGGAATGTTCTTTCCTTTCTAGTACTTTCTGGCTTCTCATTAGCACTAGTTAGCCACAGACATATTACGTTGTAGATTATTTTAGCTCTTTCCTTCATGAGTGCAGTGTTTTTTGTTCCTTGTGGTGCTGGTAATCAAACCCAGGATTTTGTTTGTATGGCTGGTAGGCACTCTACCACTAAGTTCCACTACCAGCATATAGGCACAGTGTTACAGATTTATGTGTGTGTGTGTGTGTGTGTGTGTGTGTGTGTGTGTGTGTGTGTGTGTGTGTGTTGAGTGTGTGTGGTGCTTGGATTCAGGACTTGGGCACTCTCCCTGAGCTTTTTGTGCTCAAAGCTAGTGCTCTAGCACTTGAGCCACAGCTCCACTTCCAGTTTTCAAGTGATTAATTGGAGATAAAAGACTCATGAACTTTCTTGCCCTGGCTGGCTTTAAACCACAATCCTCAGATCTCTGCCTCCTACGTAGGTAGGATTGCAGGTGTGAGCCACCAACACCCAGCTGTACAGAGACTTTATCAGTTTGTTTGCTCCAGATTTCTGGGCTCTTAGAGCATTGTCAGGTACATAGTTTATGCTCAAAAGTCCTATGTTTCCATCAAAAAAATTGATATTGCCCCATTTGTAAGGAAATGGAAAAATCATATTCAGTGAAGTAAGCCGGACCCAAAGAAACATAAACTCAATGGCTTTCCTCATTTGTAATAATTAGTATATGTCTAGGATAGTCCTGGAAGGGGATCACAATAGCTCAATAGCTATGCACACATGACCATATAATATGAGGCTAAGCAACATGAACGCCAAGATATGGAAACAAGAGGTTTTTCTTTGTTGTTGTCTTTAATGTACTATGCAAAGTTATTTCTTTTTCTTTCATTTTTTTCTCTTTTTCCCCTTTGGTTTATCCCTTGTTGTCACTATATTTGATTTTGGTACCCTGTGTATTGTATATACACTTATCTGAATTAGGGAGAGGAAGGGGGACAACAAAATGGTGACATAAAGGACAAAGGGCAAACAAATGTAACAGTGATACAAGATAATATGCTGGAAATGAACTTTGCAACTTGGGAGGGGGTGCTGAGGAGAGAGAGAAAGTGGAAGAACAATGAGGGAGGGGTAACAGTGTTCAACGAGAAATGAACTCACGACCTTAATATGTAACTGTAACCTCTCTGTGCATCACCTTTTCAAAATTAAATTTAAAACATGAAGAAAGTTATTTGTTTAGGCAAGAAACAAAAGGAAGCATGCTTTTCATCCTTAAAGGTATTCAAAAGTATACTATGGTCTGTGATCTAAAAGTATTTTTATGCAGGAGTTGATTTTTTCCCTAAATATTCTGCAGTGCCACTAAATGCATGCCTTGAATGTGGCTGCTTTCTATGAGACTTGATCCATTAGGCTGCTTCAGAAAGGAATCAATTCGAAACTGCTGCCTGCTGTATACAAAACACCAGATAATGCTCAGTGGCAGCGTGGCACACTTGCAATCCTATCTACTCAGGAGGCTGAGATCTGAGGACTGAGGTTTGAAAACCATCCTAGGTAAGAAAGTCTATGAGACTCTTGTCTCCAATTAAGCATGGAAAAGAAAAAAAAATACAATTGGAGCTTGGCTCAAGTGATAGAGTGCTAGCTTTGACTATCAAAGCTCAGGGACAGTGCCCAGGCCCTGAGTTCAGGCCCCAGGACTTGCACTAAAACACACACATGTGCGCACATACACACACACACACACACACACACACACACACACACACACACACACAATGCCTGATAAGCCCTTTCTTACCCAGTAAAGATGATGACAAGGGGCAGTTTGTATCTCCTATAGTTGGCAGGCTAGAAATTCACACTGCAGCAACTCAGTCCCATAACCAATTGCCAAGGCAGGCCCCTGTGTTCATTTCTAGTTTCTTAGGATGAAATCTAGCCTGTTGTAGTCAGAAGCAAAAGAGAACAGACCCTTGCTGTGGCTGGGTGTAGAAAATGATATTAATTGCTTTTCTTAAGTTAGAATACATATGTGTAAGATGATTGATGAGGAAATAAAGAAACCTTATGAGAAATCTTTGCATTCCTGAATTTATTATCAATCAATTACTCAGTTTTTCCCTTTTCCCTGTTCTTCATCATCCCTCAGTATCATTGGCTACATTGTAAAATGAAAGTTTCTCTGTTCCAGTAAGAGCTTTGATGCTTGGAAAGTCTGGACCTTGCAACAGTTTCAGACAGTGAACACACACACACACACCTTGAAAGGAAATACAAGCTCTGTCCACAATCCTCAGAACCAATCACTGCAGAATGGAAAGACCTAATTTATAGATCTCAACCTCATTGTTACAGGCAGCCTGAGGTTCTCTTGTGGCTGGGTATATTACCCATTCAAGAAAGGGATTTGTGTTCCTTCTGGTGTGGTCAAAAGCCCATCAGTGTATTCCCATGTTCATTTTGCATGATGGACTGAATTAACTGGTCAGGAAAATTCCACTGTAATAGCTGTGCAAGTCTTCTTAGTGTTCTCTTCTTCACATTGGAATTTCTACACATTGAAAATAGAATTAAGATCCCAACACTAGTAGCTCACACCCATGATTGTACCTGTTCAGGGGCCAGAGAATTGGAGGATTGGGATTTGCGTTGCAACCAGCCTAAGGTGGGGGGGGAATGTCTTTGAGATTCCACCTCAAATTACCCAGCAAAAGTCAGATTAGAGGCATGGCTCCCATGGCAGAGCACCAGCTGTGAGTAAGAAAGCAGCACAAGAGCACACCTTGAGGTCAATCCCTGGCACTGACCAAATGAATAAATAAATACATACCAACTGAATAGATGAAATAATATTTTAAGAGATGAATCTAGAACCAAGTTCGTTGATATGCTTTACTGTGAGTAAACCATTTTGGTATTTTACTTTCTTTCTGGCACAAGAGCCCTGGCAGATGATGTTATAAATGGACAATCAAGCATTCTGTAACTTTCCCTAAAGACAGATGAATGGAGAGCTGTCCACCTTAGTACCAAGGGTGAAAATGAAATCCTGCATGGAGAAAAAGGCATCCTTATGACCTTGTGAGTGGTGCAGAGCTATTGGAAAAGGGGAAGTAATATTTAGGAGCAAGACCTAAGCAAAAGAAGAGAGGAAGGGTATGGAAGAGGAATGAAGGGGATAACAAATTGGAGGGAATCCAGCCCAAGCTGAATGAAAAAAGATAGATGAAGAATTAAACTAAAGACTGGGGTGAATAACTGCAGTGAGAGGAAGAAGTAAGGATAACACTTTTTTAAGCCACAGAAAGAAAATGGTGTGGAAAGTAAGATAAATAAGAATGTAAGTAGAAGGAGAAAGCATTAAATGGATTAAAATACAATCCAAGTTATCTATAACTTAGTTTCAGTTATTTGCTTAAGAACATAAAATACTTCTCAGTTATAATAAATTTATCTCTCTTCCTTGGGCCTGTGGTATTTTAAAAATCGGTTGCTGAAGACATAACTAATTACCTTGTCACACCAGCCCAGGTGCCGGCTTTCACAACAGCCCAGGGTCAAGTTTCCTGTTACTCTCTATTCAAAGAGGAATAAGTCTTTTTAGGGTACAATTCTCCCATCCTGAGTCTCTATTTACCTTCAATGGCTTTAATCAATTAAATCCTTCTTTTCTCCCAATGACATTTTGTCAATCATAATCAGGGTGGTTATTTTGCTATTATTATTATCATCATTATTATTTTCAGTGATAAATTATCAGAGCCTGGCTCAGTTGATAGAAAATCTATCTAGATCCTGGCTGTCAAAATGGCATTGCTCATTACTTTGAAGAAACCTGCAGCAGCGTGGAGAGAAAATAATCATTAAAATGCTCCAAAGGAGTAATTAAGGAACAATTTCTGTCTCATTTTCCCAGAGGATGAAGTATCTTCTTTCAAAGATGCACACTGGCCTCAAAACTTTGTGGGAGTGTTCTCAGAAGGATTGTCAGAGTGTTTGTAGAAAATAGCCTCTTCCTGGTCTTGCCTCTGAGTCTCTGGAGGAAACGAAGTTGTTACCACTGATCAGAATAGACAGGTAAAACCACCAAGAGATGGACCTTGGTTAGGCTATGTGGGACTAAAAGAAACCTCTTGAATGAGGCTGTAAGGTGGGTTAATGGAGGAAAATGCTTTGACAATAGGTTTCCAGGCCAGGAGCCAAACAATAGAGTGCTCTGGAAAGTAGGGGGAAGTTGGAGGGGGAGGGGTGGGAAGGAGAAGGTAGTAAGATGTTCACTTGGACAGTGAGCAAAAGCATAAAAACAGCACAACTAAAAGGCCTTTGTTAATTACAGAACCAACTTCCTCTCCCATCTGCTTCCAGAAGTGATTTAAGATAAATATCAGCCCAAATAAACATTTATGGAGTAGTCTCGGCTCCTAATGGAGTTTTAAGATTTTTTTTGGAGTACAATCAGCATAAACTTTTAAGCAGGACAAGTATTATATTTGAATATACGTAACGACAAGGAGAGAGGCCCTCAGAATTCATGAAACCTCTCTTTTTGCAAAAGTGGATTACTATTTTGCACTATAGAAACAGAATATACAATCTTCCCATGCTTCATCAGGGAATTTTGAAAATGTATCAGGGTAGTGTGCTGCCACACAGGAACAAAGACACCAACCCCAAAGGAATTTGGTAAGGTTAAGTTTACTTCTGCAGAAGAGCATGCAACTGACAAGAACCCATGTATGCAATCATGGTGAACAAGAAGTCTGCCTAGGTTTTGTAAGTAACACAGTACTGTCCCTCATTCTGATTGGGTGGAACATAAATTCACAATACTGTTCAACTGACTAATTTGGAGAGGGTCGAAATTTTTTTTAACAGGATCCATCTTGATTAATGGAAATAGCACGTATCTAAAATTCAACAAACTTGTAAAAGGCTGCCTTAATTACAATAGAAGAATAATATGCAACTGAATTATAATCAACATAGCTACCCTGCCTGTCCAAAGCAGGATCTTTCCAGGGAAAATAAAAATCACAAGGCTGACCAAAGGAAGCAATCATTTTGACAATCACTTTCCTGCAAGGCTGGAAAGTAAAATAGTCTTACATTTCAACCCTGTTGCCTTCATCACTTCGGAACCCTAGTTTTCTCTTCTGCATATTGGAGACCATATCAAATTAAAATTTTAAAATAAATCACTGATTTCGACATTATAGATGCTGCAAAAATAATAGCTTCTCTTTCCTCACCCATCCATCTTCACAATCTTTCATACATCCATTTATTTACTTGGAAGTAACTCTTATGAAAAATACTGCTCTAGGGTCAGTCTGGGTGATGGGAGTTTTACTGCAAAGAATAGGTTAGACTACTAAGCACCAAAAAAACCACACCAATATATGCACATTATTTAGCCCAAGTATCTACAAGTGATTTTTTTTTAAATTTTCACTCGGGAACAGGGTCCTGGCAAACACATTGTTCTAAGGGTTTGCCTTACTGTCCAATTCTAAATGAGGCCCTATGCCAGGAAGAAAAAAAAGTACACACTGATTTCACAGAAGTCAGGAATCCAAAATTCTTGACAATCTCTTCTTCTCTATAAATCTTTAGTCCAGCAGGCCTTCACGATGAGGAAATTCATGGTTCACTGAGAGTGGGGGCATTTGGGGGGCAGCCACACTGTCTTTCAAAACATAACCTCTAAAGTCTTTTAGCAACTCTTCTCAGCAAACCCTTTAAGATGTGAGTTCAAGGCCATCCCGGTCTGTCTCTTTAACACTGTCAGTCAAGCTGCCTGGGAAACATCATTACTCAGAATTTCACCTTGCAAATAAATAGCTCTGAACTGCAGCCAGAAGCAATGGAATCTCTCAAAGACATTATCTGGAAATAGTCGCTGGACGGCACCTCAAGTCCCATTAATCATTCTTACACTTACAGTTCTTCTTAATGGCTTTTATGGTTTATCCTTTGAACGCCAACAAAGAGTGTGATTTTTCCTGGCTTATTCTATTAAACAGAAATCAATATCTAATACAAATGTGCCAATGATAGGGTATTTAGAAAGGCCAGGAATGAGCTAGTACCCCAGTTTTATCTCACTCAGTCCAGAATGGAATGTGGAGACTGAAAATGAAAAGGAATGGTAAATATGTTTTTTTTTTAAAGAAAGGAGGGGAACAGAGCCTCAGGAAGACAGAACTTGTGCACCAGAAATGTGGCTTTTTGCTTTTCCAGACAGGGAGGGGTAGTGAGGAGCTGGCAACCACAGACTGTTAGAGGAAGCAAAACAATGCTTAATTTTCCCCAGGGAGTGATTTTAAAATAGGAAACAGGACTGACAGCAGTTGTCTTCACAGGATAAAGAAAGCACAAGGCTTTGCCTCAGAATTCTCTGCCCATCACAGGCCAGGGAAAGCTGGTTCATCTACCCAATCAGTTCTCAGCTTGGCAAGAGGCAGCGGTTGCCTTTTAGAAGTGATATATGTCCCACGGAGTGAGAAGCAGCCGACACGTTCTTCAGAGATGGATGTGCAAGATGTGAGATCCGTCTTTCTAACCTGCAGAGAAAGTTTGAAGCGTTTGGTTCCGAAATTCATGGTCAGCATTTTTGATGACAGTCATTGACAGGGATTGAACTTGCCAGGAAAAAAAAAATCTTGGGACACCCAAAAAGGTGGTTTGCTAAAATAGTGTAATAGTCACTGGAATGAGAATAAAGGAAGGTGTGAGGCCCTAAGACTATAAAGAATGAAATCATTGCATCAGTTAATGAATGCAGCAGTGCTGTGCATAGTACTGGGCACTCAGCTCTGCCATCAATTAATTGGGGGTAAGCTCAGAAGCATATCTTTATTAGAGAAAGTGGAAGCAATGGCAACCACTGGTAGCTCCCACCTGCAATCCTAGCTACTGAAGAGCAAAGATGTAAGAATCTCAATGTGAAGCTAGCCCAAGCAAGTAGGAAAGTTTGTGAGACATTATCTCCAATGAACCATCAAAAAGCCAGAAGTGGAGCTGTGGTTCAAGAGATGAGGTAACAATGCCAATTGCCCCAGCAATGGAATGGGAAATGATAGATACACACACGCACACACATACACACACAGAGAGAGAGAGAGAGAGAGAGAGAGAGAGAGAGAGAGAGAGAGAGAGAGAGAGGCAATAGTTGTATTACTTATTTTATAAGCTTTTTTGCAAAGTACTAACAAGCATGATGTGATATTAAAAGTCAAGACCCTTAGATCTGGATTATCCCCTAGCTGGAGACTAATAGGCTTAGAAGACGTGTATAATAGACAAAGACCTAGCTCAACACCTGCACAGGTTTCTTCGGGAGAAAACCTGCAGTGGGAAGCCTCCTGCCAAGGCTGGAGACTCCCTCCTAATTACAGGTTAGGACATTGTATAGTGGATGTGCATTTGTGAGAGTGCTACTGATCCCTAGTGAAAGTTGGTAGGAAAATAACTAATGGAGAGACTTTAGATACCTTGTGAAGTGGATCCCAGCTGGAGAAAGGGTAGGAGTAAGGGAAGGGTGGATGTTCAAAGCCTCATCTGGCACGGGTCAAATGGGTTACAGTACTGGTTTTGGACCTCAAGATAAAGAGACCTGGCTATTCAGACCTCACAGAGACCCCAGTCCTATGTGATGTTGCTTGAGGTTGGGATGGAGTCTAGTTTCTTCATGGCACTAGGGGCATATCTATTGAACTCTACTTGTTCAGTATCAACTTGAGGGTCCTTCAAAGTAGGTTTTCTTCAAGAAGACTCAAAACATAAACACTAGAGCACTATAAAGTGTAAGCTTCAAGGTAAAATTAGCACTCACTGACACTACTAGGTGGCTCCAGCTTGCCAACCTCAGAGCTTGAGACTTCTCAGTCTCTGCAACTACCTAACCCAATGTCTTATTCTCTCCCTTTCATTATCTCTCATATGCACACACACACACCTATATTATCTCTCATATACACATACACACACCAATATGTATATATGTACACATATATACACCTTATTACAGCTATTTTAGATGCACACACACACACACACACACACACACACACACATACAGAACTGAATAGCTGTTTCTTTTCAGATACAGACATATAGATTTCAATGACTAGATCTCTCTTTTTCTCTGTCTCTGTATTTGTCTCTCTGTATCTTTGTCTCTGTCTGTCTGTCTCTGTCTCTGTCTCTCTCTCTCTACTCTGCTGGGGCTTGAACTCTAGGCCTGGGTGATGTCACTGCTTCTTTTGCTCAAAGCTAGCACTCTACCACTTGAGCCACAGTTCCACTTCCTAAATCTATCTTTTTATCATCTATGCATCCTGTCTGTATGTCTATCTATCTAGCTGTCTATCTAGCTATCTATCTATCTATTATTGTGTGTGTGAGAGAGAGAGAAAGAGAAAGAGAGAGAAAGAGAGAATGGAGAGAAGAGAGGACAAACCTATTCTACTGGTTCTGTCTTCCTCCAGAGAACTATGGCTTATTCACTGGGCTTAGGAAATGTTTGATGGTAAAATATTCCAATCCGGAGCAAGCATCCTGTACCAATACTATGACAATTAGAATTCAAGAACCTTTGCATTAAGTGCTTCACATTGCATTTACATAAAAAGTGAACTCTTCAGAGGTGAGCTGAGGGGACCTTGTGCTGAGCAGAAGCCATTGCAAATATAGGTGACAAGTGGTATTAGAATAACTATTTCAACACATTCCACTTCACAGCTCAGTGGTAGAAAAAAGTCTGTATAAATACAATTAATATAAGTAAGCTATTCTCTTTGGAGTCAAACAACACAGAATAAAAATCACTGCCTGTGTTTAATTCCAATTCCACAGATGTAACTATGACATGGACATTGTACTCAGCATCTAAATAAGAAAGACATACAAAATGTTTTGCACCTATATGCTTCTATGTGCAATGGTGACATAGAAAACATTGTAAAATAGGGAAATTGCACAGCCAATAATACAAAGCCCTGGATGAGCAGAGTCAAATGAGGTAGCAGGAGAATAGATGCATGAGCTAAAAGCCCCGCTGACCTTCCCCATGTCACAGCTTTGCAGAAATCAGCACGTGAAAGGCAGATAGAGTCATCGAGCTTCTGTGCATTTCAAAAACAAGATGAGGTGTTATTAGAAAAGAAGATTTTAAAAATAGGAAATCAGGCTTTGCAAGTTATTAGTAGCAGCCCATGAACCAAATTACATTTTGCAAGAATTAAAGTGGGAAAGATACTAGGAGAGTGAGCTTCTCTTTCCAGAGTGACACATTTGTGATAAAAATATGATGGGTGAGAATAACAAAACTTCAGTGGAAAGTTATACTGAACAGCTATTAAAACTCTTACACGGCAGAAGTGTAAAATAATTCCCAGAGTACCAGCTAGCTTCGGAAAGAGTGCAAGGAAACCAGTCCAGGAGCAATGAACAGTGTTTCCTTCTCATTGTAATAAGACAGGTGTGTGTTCCAAGGGCCTGGTGCATGCATAGGCAATAAATCAAACAAATAAACTTCCCTGGGAGGCAGGAGGAAGAAGCCAAAAGGGAAGCAGCACCACTGCAGGGAGACAGAGATGCTGAGGGAGGCAAAGACAGAGAGAGGACTGTTGGCTCCTGGGATGTCCTGGAGCCTCACAGAGCATTCACAGACAAATCATCCTTTAAGGTAACTGGGTCACTGGAGGTAATTTTAAGCCCATTTCACAGAAACAAAAAGTGAGATTTCAGAGCGATCCCATGGGTTCACCCCTGCAGAATCAGCCTCTCTCTCTGTATAGAGTTGTAATTGAGCTCTGTTGCACCTGAGATCCTATACTTCCAAATCCCCTCACTGGCTATTTTATACCTTCTTACATTGTGTCTTGACCTCTTTTCTGTGAATCAATGTAAAGTCAGGACAACAAAAAAGGAGCTTAAATAATTGAAATCTATCTACTCTTTGCCTGGCCACCAGTGGTTCACATCTGTCATCATAGCTACTCAGGAGGCTGAGATCTGAGAATCATGTTTTGAAGCCAGCTGGGGCAGGCAAGTCCATGAAGCGCTTATCTCCAATTAACCTTCTAAAACCTGGAAGTGGAGCTGTGGTTCAAGTGGTAGAGGGCCAGCCTTGAGCAATAAAGCTAAGAAACAACCCCCATCCCCTAAGTTAAAGCCCTGGTGCTTCCGCAAACCAAAAAAAATGTATATTCTCAAATGCACTGGTCACATAAACTGCCTAGAGACTCTCTTTAGTCTATATTATTTACACAACTCTTACAGTATATATATCTAGGCCTATGTGTCTCCTCTCGATTGCAAACCTGGTGGGTCTCATTTTTTTATTCACTTAGTATCTTATTTTTCCATAATGTCATAACAAAAAGATACTGCATGCTGAAAACCAAGTCTTAACAACTACACACAGGGATTCAACCTGAAGTGAGTGGCAACTATAAACGTTGGAGATCGAATTCAGGAGTCTAGCTTGCCTTCTCTGCCTCTCAGCCTTAGGTAAGGCCACAGATCGTAAAACATTGTTAGCATGTATTACAAAAAAAAAAAAAAAGTCAATTAAAATGTACGAAATAAAGTGAACACCCAAAAGGAAATGTGATTTGGGAAATGAACTGGTTAGCATTTACAGTAATTACTAGAGATTACTACCAAATTACTAACCAAATTACTGGCAGAATGGTCATATTATTCTACTCTTTATAATAGTGTTGCATACCAATTTCAAGTAATTGTACATAATTTCCTTAACTGAGTCCAGATAGTAATTTGAATCCTATCCCCATTTAAAGTCTCCTCCCCTACCTCTGAAATGGAGTTGATATTGCTTTAACCTGAAGATACCGCCCTCGTCATCCATTCTCAGCCATTTGAGTCAGAATCATATGAGAGGAAGACAGGCTAAAAGTGTTGTTTTGAGTCTGACTTTCGATGACAACATGATTCACATGATACAATCTGAAAAAGGTTCAGATAAGTTGTCCTTAGCATCCTAAGGTAATGACTGTAAGTGCTACTAGTTACCTATTGGAATGAACTACCAGAAAGTAATTTGCTTGATCCACTTAATATTTGAGAGAGAAGGAGATTTCCAGCTCCAGAGCTACTTTTCTAGCATGGGAGGAAATGAGGTAAGGAAAGGCATATAGGATGTTACTATACACTTGGTTTGCAGAAGCAGACACTGGATTAGTGTCTGGAATTCCACAGGTTCATTAGGAATTTACACCTGAGACAGGAAAAGGAAGGAAGTGGGAGCCTCTGGATAGAAAATGAAGTAAACTAGCTACACAAGCCTAGAAAACTTCCATTGTCCTGGCAGGAGTTTTGAAGCAAAGCAGTAATGCCCCCTCCCCCCATGGCTGAATCACCATGAGGTAACACAGCCTAATCGTGGTGCCTGTGTCACTGTGTTACTAATATGAGCTTCCCTAGGAAGGAGAAGGCAGCTCCACAACAGGACGCTGAAGGAGGGGACAGGAGTGGGCTATCTCCTGTCTGCGCCCCCCTGCAGCTAGGTAGAGGTGTAGATCATCAGGCATCTCTGAAGCCATTGTCAGGCTAAGGTCTTCAGACTTTGGACAAAAAGTCTGGACAGGAGTCTAAATTTAAATTAATAATTTTTAAAAGGCTATCTTTGGAAAACAAGAACTAGCAGACCAGCACCATAAAAAATACACCAGTGATTGCAAACTGTTGTTGTCTTTTCAAATCAGCCTAAACTGGATTTTCAAATTAGCAGCCCCAACTGTGACTGTGCTGTTGCTTGCATTTGTAGTGCTGAAAAGTTGTGCTCACAGAGAAGAGAGAACCATCTAACATAAGGCTACCACATTTCCCCCTTCTCCAAATCTGGGAAATGTGGCTGATTTGCATATTTAGCATACATTTGCATTCTGTGTTCAATAGCCCCTAACTCTAATTATGTAAAATAAGATAAATTAGTACATTTCATTGCCTTGCATTCTAGCCCAGTGGTTGGGGGCTAAGGAGACTTAACCCAACTTTTTCCTTCTCCTTCTGGAACCAAAGTCACTTGATGTTTAAGCTGGGGACATTTCAAGGGAAAAAAGTCTCTAACTGTGGAAGGAGAGATAAGACGACAGAAAGGAATGACTAATGGCAGCTAGAAAGTGTTGTGAATGTTCTAAGAAGTGAATTTAAAATGCTACCCAGGATTAAAGAATAAACTAAAAAAGAATCTTCTATCTTCATTTTTATTTGTTCTAAGTAAAAATAAAGCAACACACTTTTAAGCAATATGGAAAGGAGTACAAAACCAAACCCAGCACATCAGCTTTCCAAGACATATAAGTGCCTCTCTGGAAGGAAATGAACAGGCTTGCAGAGGAGAAGTGGGTTTGAAGGCAGGAGATGATGGCCAGGAAAGGGTTGTCTTAGCACTCTAGTCTTTCATTGTGTCCTGTGTGCTTTTATTCCAAGTGGTCTTCACATTGCAAGGGTCCTTACTTCTAAATCATTCTGGCAATTTGATACTCACCAATATGTCCTTGCTCATCATCCCCCACTAGTTCCTCATCTTGCACTTTTCCCTTAAAATATACCTCAAAATTTGAGGTAGTATTAATTAAGCACTTTCTATATGTTAAAAACCAAAATACACAAATAAAACCAAACAGCCACAACAAGAAAAACAACTGCTGAAACTGGGTACAGTGGCTCATACCTATAATCCTAGCCACTTACGAGGCTGAGATGCGAAGCATGGTGATTTGAGGCCAGCTTAGGAACAATAGTCCATGCAACACTATCTACAAAGTAACAAAAAACACAATGGACTGGAGGCATTGCTCAAGGGGTAGAGTACTAGTTGAGCAAGCAAGCTGAGTTAGTGCAAGATCCTGAGTTCAAATCCTGTTACAAGAGATAGGAGAGAAAGAGGAAGGTGAAGAGGAAAGAAAAGGGACGTGCTAGGTTGAAGGTAGAATAACAAGAAGTACAGGTCTAGTTTTCTAAGAATCCACATGTAAAGCTCAGAAAGTGTTTGCAATATAGTAAGTTCAATAAGAGAAGGAAACGAAAGATGAGCTGGATGCACATACCACCCAATGCTTGGGTTGCTGGAGGAAAAGTGGGCAGACAGGGTTGAATGTGCCATGAGAAGCTTCTTGGGGGGGCGGGCTGTTATCTGGCTGAGACTGGAAAAAGTATAAAACTCACTAAATAGAAAAATGAGGGAAAATGCTTCAGGCTGTGGGAATTATGTATAAAAAAGCATTCACTCCCTAGAAATATGAGTGCCTAGCAAAGGGACCCAGAAATATGCAATGTATTTGTAGGAATGAAAACTAAAGCACTTTTGCTGTGACGGTTGAGAAAATGCTCAGAGCAGAGATGAATCTTCCTCTGAGGGCAAGGATAGCTGCTTAGAGGGCAAAGACCCAAGTAGGGAGACCCTGCATTCTAGAGACATGGCAGTAGATGACAGATTACTCATGAAAGAAACAAGCAGACAGGTTTAAGCAACACTACACAGAGATGGAAGCAAAGAGAGCCAGTTACCTAAGAAAAGTATCTTATATAAGATGGAAACCATTTAAGTTCAATTTTTTTTTTAATTTTATTTTATTTTATTTGAGAACATACTGTACAGAGGGGTTACAATTACATGGGCAGGATAATGCATACATTTCTTACCAAGCATTGCAGCCTCCTCCTTTGTTTACCCTTCACCTCCCTTCCCAGCCTCCCCCCTCCCCCCACCCAATCCTTCCCCCCCTCCCCCCTCCACACCGACATTGTAAAGCTCATTTTTGACATGACATTTTGTACTTCTCATTGTTGCAACAGGTCCACCTGAATCCTTAAACGACTTGTTTGTCCCCATCTCTTCCACAAGTTATACTGACATCAAATATAGTGAAAGCGGGGGTTACACTGTGGGGGAGGAACATACAAAGCAACAAAGAAATAATCTTATAAATGCGTTAGAAACACATGCATGAAAGAAACAAAACATTAAAATACATATTTAAGGGATCGTTTTCCTAACATCACATTATCTGACCTTTTCCGTTTGACTCATACATATACTAGATATTGCATATAAGGGAAACCATGGGACCTATGTTTCTTTGGGCCTGGCTTACTTCACTTAATATAAGTTCAATTTTTAAAATGGTAGTGGCAGATATATGACATCAAATAGTTATATTAGGCCAGCCACTATGCTGGACAATACAATTTGTCATTGTTTAATACAAGGAAAAATTGGAGCCTGGCATTGGTGGCACACATTTGTAATCCTAGCTACTCAGGAGGTTGATGTGTGAGGATCCCAGTTCAAAGCCAGCCCAGGCAGAACAATCTGACAGACTCTTATCTCCAATTAACCAGTAAAAACCTTTGCACGGAGTTGTAGCTCAAGTAGTAAAGATCTAACCTTAAGCAAAGACAAAGCAAGAGTACAAAGATCTGTGTCAAGCCCCAGTATTAGCAATAAATATATATATATATAAGCAGAAAAAAGGGGAGAAAAGTTGGAAAACTTCAGAAAATTAGGAAGAAAGTGGAATGGGTCGTGGCATTTGTTATGTGTCAATTGTATTTTTAGTGTTTATTCTGAATGTTTCATTCTACTGCAAAATTTTATTGAACGCTTATAAAAAAAAACTCTCTATAATAAAAAAATCATGCTTGCAAACAGCAAAATCCCACATCAGGAAAGTTTTGCAGATTGTCTAAGAGCACAGGGCTGGTATATTGGACAGCCAAATCAAATACCTAGATCTACTCCACTCTCAATTATGTCCCTCATGTTCTGATGAGAATCAAAGAATGTTTGGGCCTGGCCATGTTGAGAATGGAACAGCCAATAGGAAGTATCTAGTGAGTAGTTAAATATAATAGGATCATAGATTTATAGATCTGGAAGGTATCTTAAAAATTATATAATCATTGAACCAAAGTTATAAAAAGAGATTAAAACTGGAGTTACCCATTTGGGAGAAATTCACATAGCAGGAAGTGGATGAAATCACCATAGGAGAGAAAATATGCAGTAGGAGGCTAATGACTGTCCTTTGATTGTTCCCACCATTTGAGGCTGGAGTGGGGGACATAGCTCAGTTGTGGGGTAGCACAGAGACCTCCTGAAAAACCCAGCAAGAGAGTCAGGCAGCTCTACATTAGGAAAGGCAGGTTTTTAAGAGGTGGTAGTCCACGTTTCTGAACGTCTTCGTAAGTCCGAGAAAACATGGTAACTGACTCTAATTCTTAATAATGTCTAGGAGGCCTTAGAGAGAATTCATGAAAGAAACAAAGAAAATATTTGAAAGAGTCAAATACCAGGTGTAAGAAAGACTGCCTTTGACTAGATTTGGGGAAATAAAATACAATTTATGGGGAAACATGTGAAGTGAGAATTCTATGGCCTGGTTATGGTTCACTGTGGTGTAAAGAAAAGATATCACAATTATAAAATAGCATGAGGTAACTGTCAGCAGTGACATACAAACTAAGAGGCAATTTGTGCCCAACTCTAGTGGTGGTTACAATTAAAAATCCGTGATATTTACTACACAGGTATTAAAAGGAATAACATTATAAAATTATTTATAGGAGGGTCAGATAAGGTGATGTTAGGAAAATGAACCCTAAGATATGTATTTAAATGTTTTTTTTCTTTCATGCATTTGTTTCTAACGCATTTATAAGATTATTTCTTTGTTGCTTTGTATGTCCCTCCCCCCACAGTATAACCCCTGCTTTCACTGTATTTGATGTCGGTATAATTTGTGGAGGGGAAGGGAAAAACAAGTCGTTTAAATAAGGATACAGGTGAACCCATTGCAACAATGAGAAGTACAAGTTGTCATGTCGAAAACGAACTTTACAACTTTGGTGGGGGGGGGAGGATTGGGTGGGGGGGAGGCTGGAAAGGGATGGGAAGGGGAAACAAAGGAGGAGGCTACAATGCTTGATAAGAAATGTACTCATTATCTTGCCCATGTAATTGTAATCCCTCTGTACAGTATTTTCACAATAAAAATATTAAAAAATGTATCTTGCCCATGTAATTGTAACCTCTCTGTACAGTATTTTCACAGTAAAAATTTCAAACATTGAAAAAAATTATTTATAGGCAACCATACTCAAAGATGCTGTCCAATAGAAAGGAGAAAAGTTGCTCTGATTCAGTGGGACCCAATGGTTAGTGTCTGTAATCTTAACTATATAGGAGTCTGGGAACTAAAAATCACAGCTTGAAGCCATCTCCAGCAGGAAAATTTTTTTCTTCCAATTCACCCCAGATAAGCCAGAAGTACGTGTGTGGCTCAAGTGATATTGGACCAATCTTCAGCAAAAAAGGCCAAGGGACAGCGCCTAGGCCCTGAGTTCAAGCTCAGTATCAGCACACACACACACACACACACACACACACACACACACACACACACACACACACAGAATTATATTACACTAATAGACTCTTGCAATGGGACAAAGGCTTGGTTACATAAAGCTGCTCCTGACTAAACCTTGATGAAAGAACACAGGAGCCCAAGGAAAGTCTGAGCTATGTAGGAATACCTGTGGCATTCATAAAGTGCTATTAATGCAGCAACCCAGGTTATAAAGTATCCCTTCTCCTCCCACTCCCTTTCCACAGTATAAATTAAATTGCCAATGAGCCACAAATGCACCCCACCACAGAAATCCCATGCTTTCCATGAAAGCTACAGCATAAGAGCTCTTTCTAAATGAACTGTGACGTTATCTGCAGAGTACCATGGTGCAAGAGATGCTGAAAATCTGGGGATGGCAAAAATCTTCATTTCACTGGAATGCAAAACACAATATGGATGTCTACTAGAAACGAGATAGCACATGCAATACCCTAAAACTACATCTTGCTAATTACTACCCTCTTTGGGTGACTGAGTTAATTTCTGCCTGTGGTTTAACATGCTGCTTGTATTGCTTTGGCTGAGGGTCAAGAGGTATAGAAAGAAAATGAAATTAATGCCCTAATAATATCATGTCGTAACAATATCATCTTCACATGACATCACATTTTATGTTATTTCAAACAACACATAGAGCTGAGCTATACAGAAAACGAACTGAGTATGACGGGTATATGGTTATGATGGCTTTCTCAAAGATTGGACAAATAAATTATTTTTATTATCCTTCTGCTGCAACGAAAAATGAGGTTTATTTTTTTCGCTTTGAAGATAGGACTTGGAATTTTCATTGTTCTAAAATTTGGGGAAGCAGATAATTTCAAACCAGTCCACACTGGTGGCAGAAAATCAAACAGGAGAGGAGGGGGTGACATGACTATGTCCTCCTACTCTTAGTATCCATTCTCACTTTCCAGAGTTTTTCCTATATCCATATTGAAATTTCCTGTGAATATGTCCCACAAGACACATACACACACACACAATTTCCTTCATCACATAAACACAGTTACTGTCCACATGCTAACTTACAGCTACCTGTTTCTCCCTTGCAATATGTCTTAAATAGTTTTCCATAGGAAGCACAAATCTGTCATCCCCTAGGAGGACTGAACAGCATCTAATTGTATGGACAATCTTAGCTTACATATTCAGCCCCTATTTGGCCCTGTATTGATAATGCCTTTTTAACTGTTTTTTTTTTAAATTATTTATAGCCATTTTCCTTATTTCATTAATTATAAACATTATTGTGGAGTGTTCTGTTGCTACACAAGTCACTTCCCACTTACCAACATAAATAACAAGCATACTGTAAGAGACACCAAATTACAAGTACACAAGACATTTCTGGATGGATACCTGGGAAGCCATGATACTGTTAACTCTTGAAAAGAGGCAGGAATTTGGAGGAGACATGGATAGTTTCCCTCTGGTCCAGGACACCTAGGGTCTCAGCTGGTAAGAGTCAAATTACTGGGGCCTAGGGTCCTGCAGGCAAAAGCTAGAAGCCTTATTGACTTGTCTCAGCCCCTGGCAAGGGTGGCTGGCTGGACTGATTCCATCTGGAAGCTCCTCCAATATGGTGGTCTCTGGGCAGCCAGACTTCTTCCAAAAGAAGTAGCTTCTCCAGGCCACAACCAGGTAAGCTGAAGCAACACCTTTGCTGACCTAGCCACAGCATCTTGTGGCCTCACTTTTACCAAATTGTACTGGTCACAGAAAGGAAGTCATAGGCCAGGTTCACTGAAAAGGAATGTTCTGGAGGTGTCAGACAAGGTTAGCTTGTTGGAGTATATGGAGTGGATGATACTTGGCAGGATATTTGGAGATCTGACACAACTCTCTTAGCTCTAAATATGTTTGTCTAACTCTGACCTCTGTAAAACCCTTCTGGAATCACACACAAACTATTCTGGGGAGTGTTTCTGGAGTTTGCATGTGTGGCTCCAGGATATGCCATGCCCACCTAGAGAACCCAGCATACAGTCATGACAAGAGCCTCTCTCTCCTCTGCATGGATTCACACCATGGGAGATCTCAGAGACCAGCTTTGTCAATAAAAGAAGATTGAATTCAATTGAGTCCACTCCTCCCATCCCCACGTAATGATGCAGCTCTATCATTCTAAGACCCTCATCTTCCAAATCCTTCTAAAGAGGAAAAATGAACAATGTGTGTATATTTATATACACATACATCTATACAGAGAGAGAGAGAGAGAATGAGCTCCAATTTTCAAAATGTATTGCATTTTCTCCAAAGATGAGGTCCAGACAATTACAAAAGACCCCAAGGCACACCACACAATTTGAGTGTAAAAATATCAGCCCTTCTTCCTATTGGCTGTATAAGCCAAGAAAGGTAGTCTAGCTTGCAGGTGTGGCTCATGCCTCTAATCCTAGCTACTCAAGAGAGGCTGAGATCTGAGTGTTGCAGTATAAGTCAACCTGGTGGGAAAATCCACAAGACTCTTACCTCTAATTAACACACACACACACACAATGAAATTGTGGCTCAAGTGGCAGAGCACTAAACTTGAGTGCAAAAGCTCAGGGACAGAACCCAAGTCCTGAGTTCAAGCGCCACGACTGGCACACGCTTGCGTGCACGCACACACACACACACACACACACACACACACACACACACACACACACACACAGAGGTAGTCCTAACAAACTCATTCTGACAGTATCCAGGAACTAGGCTGGTGGCTCATGTCAATTATTTTAAATACTCAGAAGGCTGAGATCTGAGCATTGGAATTTGAAGTCACTCTGGGCAGGAAAGTTTATGAGATGCTTATCTCCAATTAACCACCTAAAAACTGGAAATCGAACTGTGGTTCAAAGTGGTAGAGCACTAGCCTTGACCACAAAAGCTCAGGGATAGTGCCCAGACCTTGAGTTCAAGCCCTATGACCGACAAGAAAGAAAAAGAAAAAAAGAAAGAAAGAAAGAAAGAAAGAAAGAAAGAAAGAAAGAAAGAAAGAAAGAAAGAAAGAAAGAAAGAAAGAGAAGAAAGAAAGAAAGGAAGAAAGAAAGGAAGGAAGGAAGGAAGGAAGGAAGGAAGGAAGGAAGGAAGGAAGGAAGGAAAGGAAGGAAGGAAGGAAGGAAGGAAGGAAGGAGAAATAAAAAGTTAATTTCAAAGAGTAATCACTTTTCCTTTCCTTTACAGAGAAAGGGATTGATATATGAGCAAAGTAGGTAGGGGTTGGTGTGATAAGAAATGCTTTCTAACTAAAAAGAGAGTCACAAACATAAGGGATTGCTATTTTAAAGACTCCCTGTTCACACATCAGCACCTCTGCCATATTTTCTACTATGCTTAGCTTTGTAACTTATTCTGCTTAAGTTGTGTCGTGAGAAATATATTTCCAATCCCAGAGATAATTTCTTACAGGGATTTATATTTAGCAAGTCAAAGCCAGGCCAGGAGCCAGCCTCACACACAAATCTAGGTCTTGTTGCTTTGGAATGTCTCTTCCCACTTCCAGTGAGATCCAGAAGCTAGAGAGGGAAAAGGTTAGCCTTTGGATGGTATCATGAAAGAGAAATCAGTGCTAAGTGTAAACGGTGAATAAAGGAAAGAGGACAAAATAAGGTAAAGCAGGATGTTAGAAGTTCATGTGTCTGAAAGAATATGGAGTTATCAGAAGGCTGTTTCTTGTTCTGTTACTAAGATCTTTTTGTTTGTTTATTTTGTTTTGTTTTTTGTCAAGTCATGGGGCTTGATCTTAGAGCCTGGGTGTTTTCCCTTAACTCTTTTTGCTCAAGCTAATGCTAAACCACTTCGAGCCACAGCTCCACTTCTGGATTTTGGTGATTTCTTGATGGTAAGAGTCTCATAGACTTTCTATCCAGGCTGGCTTTGAACCTCTGTCCTCAGATCTTAGCCCCACTCTCCTGAGTAGCTATAATTATAGGCAGGAGCCACCAGGGTCTGGGTATGTTACTAAGATCTGTATAGAAAGTTTCACACTTAAAACACAAAGGTAGACAGGTCAGACCAGGGGCTATCTACACACATGGGGAACACTCTAGGCTTCAATTGGATTTCATGGCCCAGTTCAAACTTCTTACATAGGCCATACTAACTGGAATGGAGATCAGAGGCAGTGCACAACGTCTATGTCTTGTATGTGATGAATAGAGCACAATTCTTGCCTTCCACTATGCTAGGTAACGGATGGGCAGTGAGAAGAAATGAGAAGTAGTCTGTGCATGCCATATTTTCCATTTATTTCCCTCTCTCTCCCCACCTATCTGACGTCCTTGCAAATCTGGAGAAGGGAAAGGAAATGTCATTTCTCAGGAGATGCAACCAAAGGTTATTTGCTTCTGAAAAAGGCTCTGTCTTAAATAAATGAAAGTTGTCCGTATTGTGCGTTTGTTTGTTTGGTGTTCTTATTTTTTTTTTACACCTTCTCAGTCACCCCATAAATCATAGAAAATCACCTCACCATTGCCTGAATGTGCAGGAACCTCTAGCTGCTGTGCAAAGGCATAAAGAATGGGCCAAGGCAAACATCTCTAATGTCTTCTTTCGAAACCAAAATGCATTTTAATAATTTAAAGCTACAGCTCTTTCAGTCACTTGATAAATTATTCACAAATTTTACAACAAAAAAAGAAAGAAAAAAAATCTGTTCCTTTTACAACTTCTGGCACATTAAATCATGTCAGAATAGATGAAAAGGACAAATCAACTCTAAATTCTCAGAAATCATATGTTTTAGTGCTTGATCTGAGAGTTTACAGTTTACAGGGTTCTTACCAGCTAGAGACAGTTCTACAGGACTGATGCCCAGGCATGAAGGAAGGAAACAGGCTGGGTACCTGAGGCTCACCCTGTAATCCTAGTTTCTCAGGAGGCTGAGATCTAAGGATCACAGTTTGAAGCCAGTTCTTCAGGAAAGTCTAGGACACTGTTATCTCCAATAAAATACCAAAAAGCCAAAAGTAGAGCTGTAGCTCAAGTGGTAGAGCACAGGCCTTGAATAAAAGAAACTCAAGGACCGTGCTTAGACCTTAGACCTGTGCAAGCCCCAGGACATGCACAAATAATAATGATGATGATGATGATGATGAAGATGATGATCATGAAACATGGCTTTCATGGGCATTGCTGTTTGCCTCTGGATAGCCATTTCAAATGCCTTTTCAGAGAGAACCTCAAGGAGAGACAATGAAGAAAGTCAATCAGTTCAGGACTACTCAGCTTAACTCCAGGCAAGAGAAGTTGCCAAAATTCTACTTCCTCCTGTTAATGACACTCCCTTGTATCTACCCAGAAAGCATGAGCCAGAACTGAAATCTTGTTGACTGTCCAAATGTCCATTGAACACAAACTTCAGATGTGAAACAAGCAGATGCTATTGGCTCTTAGGAATGGAGAACCTTTTCCTACCAGAACATTTAAATCCATGTCGAAGGTGATAAAAATAATCCTCCCGCTCTCCCTAACATGGTACTCTGCAGCTTAGTAACTTGGAATCTTTGCAGCATCTCCCATCTCACCAGAAAAGCATAACCACTAAATGACTGACGTAAAAATCTATCAAGGAAGCCGAGAGCAATTGTATTTTCTTCCCTTTTCCCATAGTCAGTGACCAGGATATTACATTTTGTCTGTGTGTGGGAGTATGCATGTGCCTCTGTGTGTGTGTGTGTGTGTGTGTGTGTGTGTGTGTGTGTGTGTGTGTGTGTGTGTGTGTGTGTGTGTGTGTGTGTGTGTGTGCTTGAACCAGTACTGAGGCTTCAACTCTTTCCCTTAGCTTTTAAACTCAAAGCTGGAATTCCACCACTGGAGCCTTCACTCCACTTCTGCCTTTTTGCTTCTGAATTGGAGACAATTGTGTCACGGACTTTTCTTTCCCAGGTTGGCTTTGTTCTTCACATCTCAGCTTCCTGAGGAGCTAGGACTAGAGATGTGAGCCTCCAGTGCCTTCCCTGCTGTCATCAATACTTTTGTCCTCCAACTCCATAGTTTGTTTTTGTTCCTCTGGAGTTAAGAAAGCTGTAGGATGCTTCACTTCTGCATGAGGATAAGCTGGATAAGGACTGGCTGGATATGTGCCAGGCTAAAATCACAGGCTTCCATGTAGGGGATGTCAATGTGGTAAGTGCCTGTTTCCTTGAATAAGGAATAAAAATCGATCACAGAATGACTGAGTAATCTTGATTTCTTCAGTGTAACATGGATGTAAATACTAACAGATATTGATCATTTTAGGATCTAATTTTCAATATTAAATCTGACATTGGCAAAAATCTGAAACTGGCAAAATCTGAAATAACTTCCAGGATTCTGAAGCTTCTATCCTCATTAACAAAGTAATTTTATATCTTCAAGTTGCTTTTGAAATCCTTGGCTAACGTCTGACTGCCTCTTCCTTTAAATCTAGATTTTATTAATGCCCTTAATGCCTGTTTTCAAGAATGTTGAGATCATGAACACTCTTAAAGGAGTCTGAAGGCTGAATATGAACCTAATCTCCTTTTTCAAAGAAGTCCTAGGAAGCCATAGCCATCTCTGCTGAGCACACCTTTCCTTACCCTCCACAGTTACTACTCAACTTCCTGTGAAGTTACAAAAGAGCCAACCATGGCTCTTTCTCTTTAATTTAGCAGGACACATGCAGCCCTCCATAATAGTGTGTAGAGATCAGAGATGAGAGGAAGCCAGAGAGAAAGAGAGAGAAAGAGAAAAAAAAAAACCTCTTCAGTTTCTGGAGCACGTTGTTTATTTATTTATACATAGTTTGCACCCAAAAGAATTGAGAGGGATTGCAAAGATGCATACAAAAAGATCAAGATAAATGAAAAATAAGGGGGAGAGGGAAGAATTAAATATGATCCTACAGTAGGAAAGTGGAGATTCACAGTCAGAGTTGGTGATGTGAGTATTGCACTATGTCCCCCGCCTCCCTAAGGAAGCCAGAACAATTTCACCTTGTTTTTATCCCTCTTGATAATAGAGTGCAATTTCTGAGCAACATTCAAAGTTATTTGCCTTAAGAGAAATCAGCACACGTAATTTAGAACACTTAAATAAATCAAGTAAAGTAATTGGCGGTGTCTAATGGTTACTTTTCTGGAAGTGTAACTTTAAAAGAAGGATCCTAACTAAGTTTTCCAAAAAAAAAGTGTCTGACTCTCTTGGCTGCGAGGTCAACTACAGCCTTTTGTGTCAGGGTAGCTCAATTGTGGATACTCCTTAGATGTTTCTGTCCTGGCTCATCGTGGCTCAGGGAGACACTCTTCTTGGCTGAAGAAACAGCTCATCCTTACATGGCCACTGCTCTCTTCCCATGACCTTGTATTTGAAATGGAGGTTGTGTATGTGCAAATGGTCTCTTCCTATCCTTCCTTCATTAGATTCCAAGCTATATGAGAGCAAAGATACTTTTTTTCCTTTGTTCTTTCTAGGACTTCCAGTGCCTAAGACCTGGGTGAACATGAAAGGAGATTCAGGGCATTCATTGTATATTCTCCTGCAAGAATCCTCTCCTGAGCCTTCCCAGCACACACCCCTCCCTATCACAGTGGTTGCCGCAGTCCCCTTTGCTTCTCTCTCAGGATCTTTGCTTCTGCCTGTGCATTGGACTTAGCATTTCTTCTTCTCAACACATAGCTCCGTCAACCCAAACTCCACCAGCTTCACTTCCTCTGGCTCATTTCCAGATAGGCTTAAGAATTCTGCATTTAAAAAATACTTGCAGCCAGGTGCCAGTGGCTCATGCCTGTAGTCCTAGCTACTCAGGAGGCTGAGATCTGAGGATCGCAGTTCAAAGCCAGCCCAGACAGGAAAGTCCCTGAAACTCTTATCTCCAATAAACCACTCAGAAAACTGGAAGTGGCGCTGTGGCTCAAGGGGTAGAGCACTCATCATGAGCTGAAGAGCTGACAGTACCCAGGCCCAGAGGTCAAGCCCCACGACTAACCTCCCCCCCCCCAAATAAAGTACTTGCATCAAGGAAAGCTGAAACAAGCCAGCATGGGTAGCTCATGTCTGTAATCCAAGATACTCAGAAGGCTGAGATAAGAGGATCACAGTTCAAATCTAGCCCAGGTAGAAAAGTCTGTGAGTCTTTTATCTCCATTTAACCATCAAAAAGCCAAAAGTGAAACTGTGGCCCAACTGGTAGAGCACCAGCCTTGAGTGAAACAGCTAAGGAACAGTACCACACACACACACACACACACACACACACACACACACACACACACACACACACACACACACACACAGAGCTGAAACATTAAAATCTATACACAAAGGAATTTTTATCTATCCCTTCTGAAGGATACAATCTTGATAATTTTGTTGAGGTGTATTGAGTTAAATAAATAAGAAACACTGGAAAGATGGTGATGCAGAAAGAGCTAAATTTACAGTAGGAGGAGCAGAGAATGCCACCTAAATATATCACAGAGACCAAAGAGTCAGGAACTTGCTCTGATGACTTAGAAGGAAGTTTGGGGCTGGTTTGTGCATGACAGGAGAGCAGTTTGGGGTGGGCCCATGTGATGGACATGTCAAATATTGAGAGAAACACAGGTAAAAAATAATAATAATTTAAAAGTGCTTTGATGTATATCATACCAAGAAAGGAAGATATTTCTACTTTTCAAAAGTAAACATTAATTTTCTTTCTAATAATATGCCTTATTGCTCTTGTAGGACTGCTATTTATTTACTTGAATTGGCTATAATGCAGAAGTAGAGTTTATGCTGGAAGTAAGAAAGCCTGACTTAATTTGGTTTCCGTTGAGATGCTGGCCTTCCTGAAAACCAAAGTCCTTCCTATAGCTCAAACCATGCACCTCTCTTTTCTCCAATTCCTATGAAGAGTGTCCCCATTCACTGTATGTAATCCTCCCTTCTCATCCCCATTACACCCTCTACCATCAACCTGTCAGCCACACTTATGCCTTTATGCCTGGAGATCACCAGTCATCATGGCTAATTAATTGCAGTAGATGCTTTGTGATATTTAGTTCTTTCAGTATTGAATCATTTGGCTCTTGGGAAAGATCTATACACAACATTCTAGCATGGGCATGTTGCATCCTCAAAAGCCACAGAACTCTGATATGCTCAGAGTAGTGTATGACTCCCCAATGCAGTCCTGTTCTTTGGGGCCACCGAACATTACACAAGCTGCTACCTAAGTTTTTCTTTAGCTTCCTGAGATCATCTATCTAGCTCTCTGTGTGACTTCCTTGTAGCTTCTCCAACTGGTCTGGGGGCATACGTCACGGATCATGGAACTCTCAACCAAAGAGGCCTCAGCCCATTTCTCAGATTTCCTAACTTTTGCATTGACAACATCTTTTGGAGGCTAGAGGTGAGCAAGAATGCAAGCCAACTTTGGTCAGCTGCTTTGCAAAATCTTACCAGTGGGCCAGCATCTTGCTTTGGGATACGGACATAGATAGCTCACATTGAGGGCCTCAGTCAAAAGGGCAAGAAAAGCCAATATTAAGCCTCAATTTCCAAAGCAGTGCCACACTTCTTATCTCCCAATTTCATATGCCCAACATGAGCTGGAAGTATACATATGAGCAAGAACCTACACACACCCTGTATACACATCACAAGCATTGGCATCAACACAACTTACTCTTATTTCTTCAGACATAATTCAATTAATTCCATGTCTGTGCTCCCCAACACTGCCATATTTCTTTTCAGAATCTCCATGGCTTACTATCTCCACTCCATTTGATCTTCAGTATATACAAAGTTATATTACCCTTGGCTGAAATATGTTACATTATTATCATCAAATAAATATTTTGGTATTGAGTCCAGTAAGTCTTTGATAAGTCATTTTACTTTGCCATATCAGAAAGCAATTGATTCTTTCAATAATCCCTTCCTCTTAAAGCCATCTTGCTTGGGTTTCTAGAATTTAGGAAGAGTCTTGTTCTCCTGTTAACATTCTGGTTGGTCTCAAGCCACTAACTACAAATGATCATTAAATGTCTGTCCACACAACTTTACTAGTCTTTATTTCTTCTTTCTCTTCTGCAAGTCTGCTCATGATGGAAGAGTCCCACACTACATCAGATTCTATGGCTTTCTCTTGTACAGTAGACTTTTCTGCCTTCTTTGCAAGAACTCCTAACTTTAAGACAATTCAAAGTATCCTTGTCTTAAAACAAGGTCACGGTGGGCTTATCAGAACTGCCCCAAATTTCTAGCTCAATAACTGCCCACTTCCCATTCAGTTAGACCTATCAGAACCAGCATCTCTCTGTTCTGTCATATCCAGCCTACCATCAAATCTTGTTGATTTTATCCTCAATGGGTTATTCAACTTTGTGTGATATTCTCTATCCCTACCCAACTGTTCTAGTCTAAGCCATCTCCCTATCTCATCTGAGATATTACTTCATTCCACCTCAAAGAACCTGCTGGTGCACTCGCTCACATTCATTTCTCTATCATGCAGCCAAAATATTCTTCATATAGATACTTATTTCACTCTTCTTCCTTCTCACTTCCTACCCCAACTCATATCTTCTGTGGGATTAACAAAACAAAACTTGAATACAACTCAGCAGATTTGACATTGTCTTCATGATCTCTGATATACAATTAAATTGTCTTGCTGTTCTTTTTTCCAACCCTAGAAACATTGCAGGTTCTCCTCCTATTATACTATACCATCTCTAACTAAAGGAATGCCAGTTCTGCCAGTTCTGAGTGTGGAGAGACCTGTTCTGGCATTTCTAACTAATCCAAATCCCCTGCTCAAATCCTTCGTCTATATTCCAGGTAGTCACAGGTAGCTCTCCATTCAGTATCCTGGTATACTTGTGATTCTGTTGTCTCAAGTGACTATGTAATGTCTATGCCTAGACTTTCCTCCTTGTTAAAGTCCCTGTGGGAAGCCCAGTGCTTGACATTCAAGGAAAGCTAAAGAACATCAGCTAAATAAATAACACAGCATCAAGCTGAATTGCCAATATGTGACACATTATTTGTGACTACATGATTGTAAACTAATATGATTGAACTTGTTTTGGTTCTCTGACCCTCAGTTTCCTGAAGTGTACAGCGAGAAACTATCAAGGAGCTATTTTAAGTATTAAGGTAATATGTGCAAATAACAACTCATCCATAATAGCTTTTTTTAATTGATGCAAAATATGCACACATTATTATGTGGAACCAAGTGGTGAGGAAGGTTTAGCCATTGTTAAAAATAAGGACAACACACCTGGGGAAGCAAATTCTCCATGACTACACTTGTCACTCAACACTCTGTGGTCCCTAGGAAAGCAGTCCTCTGTGAAGGGCGCTGTACATCTCTGCCTTTTATATGTCCTTTCTGTATCTTTCTGACATCAGAAGCATCCTTAGAAGCAGTGAAAGAGAAAAGATAAAGAGACATTAAAGAAAAAGAGGTTGACAGTTTCCAAGAATGACAAGTAGATTATTCAAATGCATCTTGATTTACACATGACAGATGTGTTCATGAAAACTATGTGTAAATGAAATCATATTTTATTTCACCAGGGAATCTTGGTATTTAAAGAAACCCTCTTCTGAATCTTTCTGGAGAAAGACCCACCAACAGGGTACTTCAGCTCTGCCCCTGGAGCTTGGGTCATGGGCATTATGTTAATCCCTTCTCTTCAGTTGGGTGCAATCTTATATACGGTTCCACAGATGATGGTATATGTAAATGTTAATTCCAGATGGAAAACCCAGCCACTGAGAGGCCAGCTCAGAAGAAGCTTAGTAAATCAGAGCTCAGTACCCAGGTATCCATGAGTGTAGCTGGTTGGAGCTTCCTTGATCCTCACTTTGAGATCCCAGACTCCACGATTCTTCACTGAAAAACTGAATGAGCTTCAGCCCTTGCTCAAAACTCACACAAGTTGTTATTCTAGAGGGGATAAGGCTCAAGAAGTCAGGATTTGAGAAGGATTTAGTTAACAGCTCATGTATCCTGAAAAAAAAGTAAAAATAAAAGCTTCCCACCCAGCCTTTAATGGCTCATGCCTGTAATCCTAACTGCTCAAGAGGCTAAGATCTAGAGTATTATTGTTTGAAGCCAGCCAAAGCAAAGCCCCTGAGATTCTCATCTCCAAAATAACCAAAAATATATTTTAAAAAGAGACTGGAGAGGTGGTCCAAGTGGTAGAGTGCCAGCAATGAGCAAGAATGCAGGGCCAAGGCCAGGAGGCTCTGAATTCAAGCACTGATACAAAAACTTCTTGAGGAACGCTGTGTTTCAGATGCTCAGGGTGACACGGGTAGCACAGGGTGGTGGGCACTGGTGCTACTCCTGTGGCTCAGCTATTTAGCTGTCTGTATATTTTACTGGAAATCAAAGAAATGTGATCAAAGAATCAGCAAAAGGTGTGACCTGGGACACATGGAAGAATGGAAATTAGAAAAATGAATAAATAAATAAAAATAACAGTATTTTTTGTACTACATAACAAAGGCTAGCATGTTCAAAGGCTGCCAGTATGTGACCAGAGAACAGGAGGCATTTACATGAAGTTTATGCCAGAAATAATATCATGTGGAGATCTATAAATACTCAGAGTAGCTTCATTATTTTCTTCAACTTTATCAAGTTCCCAGAGAGGCCTACCATTACAGTCTCATGACACACAGTCTGCAGAAGTTAGAACCAATGGTGGAGAGAAAAGCAGGCTAAGTAATAGGTGTGACCTGCCAACTCCAGTGCAGGGCTTCTGTATGTGTCCCCAGCCCCTCCTCCCTGGGATCTCTCCAATTGCATGAGTCCAATGCACTTTCCTACTCTAAGAATTTTAAGGATTTCTGATAAGGGCCCCCTGCCTTGAATAAATGGACATTCTTTCCAAATAAATTACAATCATTCAATCTGGAAAAAATTAAGAGAGGAAGTAAGGGGGAATTGGTATTTGGAGGTCAGTCTGTCATCGCTCTCCTCACGGAGACTCAAATAGAACATCACTAGAGCAGCAAAAGGAGTATCTTTGGAAAACTTCCAGACTAGCTTCTCCACTCTTTGTTCTTCTACATCTTCCCTCTGTCATTGTAGGAAAGCAAAAGAGAGTGTCATTGTGTGTGTGTGTGTGTGTGTGTATTCACTGAAAATGACTGATAGAAGTGATACTAAATTGCATTACAAATATTAGCCCTTTGATAGATAGGATCCTCTGTCTGAAATCAGAAAGTGGCTAAAGAAAACATATTACCTTCCAACATGTTTCTGTCAATATGTAATCTTAGGTGACTCCATCAAGGGCCAGCATCACCTGGAGAGCTGGAAATTTTGCCTTGGGCTGGCAAATAGAATGGTCCCAAAGTGTGTTGGGAGAGGGAGATTCTTCACACTTAGCTGGAAAGCACTGTGGTCACACCTCTTTGAGCTGAGCTGCTATCTACCCGCTCCCTTAGAAAACGCTTGTCACTCATTTATCCATTAGTCCAGCAGAAACACCAAATGGAGGACAATGCACTTCTTTCTAATGGAGCAACAGATGCCCTGAACTCACCCAGTACTCACTCATGCCCAGCTCCCCTGCTCCCATAAATGGTAAACTATCTAAATAACAACAGCAGCCATTCAATTATTTCTCCATCCCAATTGATTCCAGAGATGGAATGTCATCTTGACAGATCTATTTTGATTGAGTTGTCTAATTGAATGGAGAGTTCTCATTGCTCTTGAATTTGTGACCTCAGACTGCTGTGAAATAAATGCAATTTGGAGAATTATTTCCAAACAACAACTGCTACTCCTCTGGGAACTCACTTGTTTTTTGAAATTGTTGGCAAACCACCTACTGACTAAGCTATGAAGACTAGGTGTTTTGTTTGGATTCCAGGCTAATGGTTCTCTAAATTCAAAAGCAGGAAATGAAGCCAAAGTCTGAATTAGAAAAAGAAGGAGAAGGAGGAGAAGGAGAAGAAGGAGGAGGAGAAGGAGAAGGAGAAGGAGGAGGAGAAGGAGAAGGAGAAGGAGGAGGAGGAGAGGAAGAAGAAGAGGATGAGAAACAAGAAAGAGGAGGAGGAGAAGGTGGTGGCTAGCATTTAGAAGGGGATACCCAGGAGATACTGGCCAAGTCACTCGGTGAAAAGTATGCTCTCCTGGGCAGTCCATGTGGTCAAAATTAGAGCTCAAGTGGAAAACACCTAGTGAGATTCCTTATAAGGTAGCAAGTGTGTGGGATTTATTTTTTATCCGTCTGAACCTTTACCAAGCCTCTCAAGTGTTCAACAATAGGATGAAATATGTTGGAGACACAACAGGGCTCTGTGCTTTCTGAAACACAGAAGGCTGAGCACTTACTCTTCGGAGTATTTGCTACTTCTTGGTCACCATTTTATCGAGTGGTGGTGCCAAGCCTTATGCAAGTTTAGTGATCATCTCCTTAACTGAAACAACCCTGTTCTGGAAGTGATGCAAAGCCAGGCCCATGGAATGACTGACACTCAGAGATGGTGTTTAACTTGTCCAGCATCTCACAGAGATCAAAGGACAGAAGACTGGCAAAGTCTTTCTCCAGAGCCCCAAGCATCACCACTTAAGTCAGTCCCTAAGATGGAAGGCTGATGATCAAAGAAATATATTTAACCTTCCTACAGAAAAAAATTAGAAGACTAATTTCATTTAAACTTTCAATAGAGATTGCAAAATCTGCTCATGTGTAAAACATTTAAAAGTTGGGTCACAATGACGTTTGATACTGGCAGATGCAATGTGATCTTGCACTATTAGCTTATATCATAATTTTTGTACCAGTACTGAGACTGGATCTCAGAGCCAATGAGTCTTTCCTTAGCTTTTTTGCTCAAAGCTAGTATCCTTCCACTTGTTCCATAGCTCCACACTTCCTACCTTTTGCTAGTTAATTGGAGTAGAGCCTTATGGATTTTCTGCACAGGTGGGTTTTGAATCTCGGTCCTGATCCTCATATCTCAGCCTCTTAAGTAGCTAAGATTACAGATGTGAGCTACTAGCACACAGATTATGTGTCTTTTTTTACACATCTCTATAATAAGGTTAATGCAAGATTGTTTTGAGAACTAGATAAATTAACAAGTGTAAAGGCACAAGGTGCTTCCTGAAACGTAGACAATTCTCAATAAATGAGAATCATATATTAACAACAGTGCATACCTTAGCACCCAGAGCCTTCAAGTGCCTCTCAAATGCACATTTTTGTTTCTTAAACTACCAAGGGGTATTTCAGAACACGAGCAGGAAGTCTCTTATTTGGAAAGGTGGGTTTGTTTTTTTTTTAATGTAGCCTAAAACGTGACTTTTCTACACCATAATGCTCCTTTTCTCTCTGCTGCCTTTCTTTATTCTCTTTTACACTGCCCCTACCAGAACAGAGGCACCTTTCATCAATGTATTAATCCATGGCTCAGATATGACTCATGATAGGAATGTAAAGGAATATTCTATCTGTGGAGCTGGCCAGGGCCCTCGGGGCAGATTCTCATTAAAATGCTTTACAATAATATCAATCAGTATTAAAAATGCATGCTCTACTCAATTTTTAAAACATCTTAAATAAATCTTTAAATAAAGCTATTTTGTTTTATCTTTAAGGCTCTGTGAAGAATAAGTCCTAAGGGGCTCTTGTTTCCTCAAATGTAAACCCTAAAATGCTTTCTGTAAAAGCCAGGCTTGGTATATGTGCTTCTGGGGGGTCTCCATGCTGGGGGTAGTCAAGTCTTTGGGAGCTGGATGGGGATGCTGGTCCTTTGTTTGGTGGCCAGCACATTATCAGAGGAAACAAATATTCATCCATTAAGGATCATCCACCATTCAGAATTGCTCACAGGAAGCATCTAGATAATGCATACCCTTGAGGAGCAAGTAGTATTATTCTCCTAATGCCACTGAAAAGGTCAGGGAGCTTAAAAAAAGGTAGAGAGGGAAGTGTCCTTATTAGGGGCTGAAAGAATTCAGGCAAAGGCTTACACTGGAACTAGATAGGTCCAGAAAGAAGTATACTGCATCTTTTATGAATATGTATTTTGGCTGGCAAAAGGTACTTTCTTGAGCATGGTATGATGGGGTATGCCTAGAATACTAGCTACTCGGGAGGCAGGAGGATCAAAGTCTGAGTCTTGATCTAAGCTAACTAAAAACAAACTAAAATCAAAGGAACTGGGGACATGCTTTGAGTGTAGCCCACTTGCCTAGTAATATATTCACTACCCATAACTCCTTTGTTCAAGCCCAAATGCCTATTAAGGCCAAAATAAAAATGGTTGGGTCTAAAGCAAAAGAGGGACTGAAGCAAAATGCACACTGCAGGATGGCAAATGACGCTTACATTTATTTAAACAACACAATGGACACAACAGATCCAATGACTGACAGTCATTAATTACAGTATTGTTTTTTTTTTTTTGTCAGTCGTGGAGCTTGAACTCTGGGCCTGGGCGCTGTCCCTTAACTCTTCAGCTCAAGGCTAGCACTGTACCATTTGAGCCACAGCACCACTTCCTACTTATACTAACTTAACCATACATATTACTCTAGTAATCTCCTGCTAGCCAGGTTTTCCTGCTTATAACTCTCACCCCTCTAATAGGTTTTATGAACTGCCATCCAGTTTTTATTTAAAATACAAAGAACAAAAAACAACTTTTATCTGTTCTTTTCACTGACTTCCAATAGAGACATATAATTCCTTTGACTGCATGACCCCTGTATATTTTTTTCAGTCCAATTCCCTACAATTTTAGCCAGCTAGTTCCTGTTCTGTATGATTTCCTTATCAGTTGCCCTTTCTTGGAATATTTTTTCTTTTCCTTCCCCATTAGCTCTTTATTACAAAACATTCAACTTCGTGTGTGTGTGTGTGTGTGTGTGTGTGTGTGTGTGTGTGTGTGTGTTGGCACTGGGGCTTGAACATAAAGCCTCATGTTCTCATTTAGTTTTGTGCTCAAAGGGATGACATTCTACTAGTTGAGCTACACCTCCACTTCTGGCTTTTTGATGATTCATTAGAGATAAGAATCTCAAAGATTTTCTGCCCAAGCTAGCTTCAAATTGTGATCCTCAGATCCTCAGCCTCCTGAGTAGCTAGGATCACTGGTGTGCATTACCTGCTCCCAGTATCCAGCTTCCTACGAATGCAAATCCATCAATACAACTTCCCAGAATGAACTCTTCTCTTGGCCACACTGTGTCTGATGGAAAAACCATTTGGTCATAACACTGCAGTCACTATTTATACTCTGGTCTCCTAGAGCACCTGCATGTGGTCCAGGTGAGTAAGAGATCGCTGTCCCGTTCAGTGGTGCTGAGCATGTGAAGGCTTTGTCTGATCTGCCTTAATCATCCTACACCTAGCACACCTGGAGTTCTGTAGCAAACAGCTGACAGGTGCTGACAGAACCCAGGGAACAACATGAATACAGGAATTCCAAAAAGACTGTGTTCCCAGAAGCTGTTTTGTAGCTTCACCCAAATCTCCTGTAGTCAGGGATTTCATATCCGAAACTATTTCCAAAAAGAAGCCTATGGTTACATCACCAACAGTGGTGTGTACCTTTGCAATACAAAAAACCCAGAAAAATCAAGTGTACCCAGACATCAAGTGTACCCAGCCTATAAAACAGACTATCCACAACTGAGCACTTAATAACAGAAGTGAAAGATGTAAAACTTCTGATATATTTTGGGGGGGATTCTGTGGTTTGAACTCAAGGCCCTGTGCTTGTTAGGCAGGCCCTCTACCACTTGAGCCATAACTCAGAAGTTTTTGCTTTTATTACTTTTCAAATAAAAGTCTCATGTTTGTGCCTGGGACATTCTGGGCCAACATCTTGCTATTTTCACTTCCCTAATAGCAAGGATCACAACACACACTGCCCCACCCAGATTCCATTGAGATGGGATCTCTCAAACTTCTTGCCCAGGTTGGCTTTGAACTACAATTCTGGCAATCTCTATCTCCCAATTAGCTAAGATTACAGGCGTGAGTCACTATGCCTGGCTTCTTTTAATTTTTTTAAATGCATATGAATTCTAAGTTCAATTTATGCTCTAAAATATAGGCTTCTAACCCCCCTTTTCTTTCTTCTGGTAGCCTTATAGATTCTTCTATAAGTGTTCTCATGTGTTATTCAGGATAAATGGTCCATGAAGTCCAGACAACAGCTCTAAACTGATCACAGTCCCATCTATCCTTGTGATTATTGGACAGTGGAGATGAGATACTACTTGGTGTGAAAGACCAATTCGAAAAAATGAATTGATTTGTGTATATAACACAATTGTACCTTACTGTGCATATGTGTGAGCTAGGAAAGAGAGTGGATTTTTCTTGTGTGTGTGTGTGTGTGTGTGTGTGTGTGTGTGTGTGAGAGAGAGAGAGAGAGAGAGAGAGAGAGAGAGAGAGAGAGGTTCATAATGAAGAATGCTCAGCCTCAGAAAGTAACAGCTTGACACCTAAAGCTATGGGTGCAAGACCTCCCTGATAGAGGAGCTTCAGATTTCCCAAGCCTGTAACCCCAGCTAGAATACTTCAGAAGCCACCAGTCAACCATTCTTCTTCAAAGGGCAAGGATGCCTCACACAGAGAAATGCCCATGCAGAACCACATGGCAGCATTGCAGGTGAGATGTAACTTCAGCTTCTACCCTTGGAAGACACATAAGCATTCATCTGCATTGGGGAAGTTTGCACATTTTTTCCCTACAGTGTATGCATCTACAATTAAAAACAACCAAGCAAACAACAACCTCTAGTTAATCATTCCGGATGGGCCCTCAGATATCAAATACTGTGGGGTCAACATAGGTAAAAAGGCTTCTGTGTTTCTTAAATCCAAACGTAGAAGTGGTGTTTGGTTTAGTCCCAATCACATAGCCAGAGATGCTATCACATCCTATGTTTAAAGGCAACTGGAAGAGGGCAGGACACCTGCCAACCCACACAAGATACAATGGCAGGAAGAGCAGCTCTTCATCCATTTGTCAAACTTGATCTATAATAGGTGTCTCCCAACTGACCACTGAGTCAGATTCCAGACCCCTCGTGGAAGAGTGAGGGAGTCTGGAGAGGAGAGGAAATGCTTCACAGGACATTTCTTTCAACTGTCAGCCTGTCACATCAGTGCCAGACCATGTCACTCCAAACAGGAAAGCGTTGGGGCCCAAGAAATGCCAAGAAAATGGCATCTGATGTGGTAGGGCAACCGGTAGCCTGCTCCTGTTAGTGAATGTGGCGGATGTGGCATTTTTGACAATATTGCTTCTGCCTCACTTGCCATTTAATGTTAAGAGGCTTCTCAAGTCGGCTGCATTTAAAGAGTAATGACTGTTTTCAGGGTAAATGCTCTGTTAAATAACCCTGGATTATTGTGTCGTGTTATTACATTTATAAAATGGCATTTCAAAAAATAATAATTGTTTTAGAGTTAATTGATGTTTTTAACCATCGCTGTGTGGAGAATTTTTTATTCAGCAGACAGGGAGTGAGCAAGGGAGAAAGAGATTTCCATCGGGAGAGTCGACACTGAAAATAGAAACCATTCCAGCAGCCCGTGAAATCCTGGTACAGAAGGCTGCTTCCTCTGAGCACTGCTTTTTCCCATGCAATTAAAGCAACCACAGGACCAAGGTAAACCACAGTAGCATTCCCAAATGGAGGCCGTGGACATCGGGATTGGCAGTGGTACTAGGAGACAGGACACGAGGGGCCTTTGCACAGATTCTCAGGCCATTGCCGGCCTCATGTGGAGAAGGAAGCCTGAGCCCTGAGCAGCCTGAAGCAATGTGGGGACCCACAGCTCGGCAAAGCAGTGGCTTTTCAGATGTGAAGTTAATTACACGGCCGAGAGTCTCAGAATCTCATGCTGCCAGAGGCGGAGCTGAATGCAAGGATATTACAAAACAAAACTGGGAAATTCTGAAATCGGCACATTACAAGAGTGTGAACCATGCAGAGCCCTGAGTCACATCCCCACTCCAAACTCCCACCATGTGGTGAGGATGATGCCATTTTCTTTTCCTTTAACAAGATTCTCTCATCATTCTCCTCAAGCTTATCTGCCAGGAAGTACCTCCTGTTATATAAGAGATAATCCTGTTTCTGGACTTCCTCTTCTGAGCATCTCTATGAAGCAAGGAGTGGGTAGTTTATTTTTCATGGTAGGTTTAAATATAAACATGCATAGATAGAAGCAAAGCTTGGATCCTGGAGAACCCTGCTCTGTGCCTTTGCAGTTTGCTGCCAAATTATTTCCACTGTATTTTCTGTCACCAGTATCTTTACACAAACCTCAGGATGATTATAGCTTTGTGGCAGTACCTACATAGTTGTAGCAAGTGAACATAGGGCCAGGCCACACTGGAGCAAACTAGTCTGTTGGGATGCAAAAGTAGAAAAAAGAACTGGGTGCTGATGGCTCACACCTGTAATTCTTGCTACTCAGGAAGCTGTGATCTGAGGATCAAGGTTTAAAGCTAACCCATGCAGACAAACCCAAGAGACTCTTTTTTTTTGGGGGGGGGGTCCGGTCATGGGACCTGAACTCTGGGCCTGGGCGCTGTCCCTCAGCTCTTCAGCTCAAGGCTAGCGCTCTACCACTTGAGCCACAGCGCCACTTCCGGCTTTTTTTTTTTGCTTATGTGGTGCTGAGGAATTGAACCCAGGGCCTCAGGCTTGCAAGGCAAGCACTCTACCACTGAGCCACCTTCCCACCCCAAACCCAAAAGACTCTTATCTCCAATTAACTATCAAAAAGCCAATGTGACTCAAGTGGTAGAGCCCAATACTTGAGTCAAAACAAAAGTCAACCCAGAGCTAGAGGCCCTGAATTCAAGTTTAAGCGTGAAAGAAAGAAAGAAGAAAACAAGGTGAAGGATGTTTATTGTTCACCCTAGTCTTAAAGATGAAGACATTGAAACCAAGAATGTTGAACAGCTCTCCAACTTTACCCATGTGGACATGAGAATTGCAATAGGAAGCATCCCTCACTTTAAATCGGCTCAATACCCTTGAATCTATTCTTAAACAAGTCTGAATGAAAACCAGCCCCACTCTGTCCTTCATTCTCAACTCCAACCACAGTTAATGGGCAAGGTCTATTTTGGCTGGAATTATTTTCCAGTCAGCAGCTGGAAATCAGTCTTTTGAGCAGTAAACATGCATCCCAGATGCTCAGAATGCCAAATAACCAGTAGACAAGTCACCACTTCTAAGACCTAATGGCCTCATAAACGTTCTTGTGTGGCATGGAGAGAATCATGTACTGTCTTTTAATCAAGCAGAATTGGCAAACTGACTGCCCTTCAAACACTACTCAAGACGGCCTTGAAGAAAACTGTTCTGTCTGTTCTGGCCACCTTCCTAAAACTAATTTGCAAAGTTAAGTTAAACACAGACACCAGTGTGCAACACCTCTCCAGTCACTCAGGGTGTCAAAAGCCATGACATCATATGCAGCATAGCTGACCAATAACCTCTGTCTTTATACATTTTGGTTTCTTTAGTCATAAGCACAAATGAATGCCATAATATGCCTTAAAGACTGAAGATAATCCTCTTTCCCTACTTGATGTCTAAGTGAGCAATTTTATTTCCATTTGCAAGTATATTATTTAGTTAAGGCTTGTCTCAAGTGGTGGAGTGACAGCCTTGAGTGAAATAAACATATAGGTGTATATTTCATATATATACATATTTTATACATATACATATATATGTAGATTTCACTCAAAGCTATAAATACATTAGATTTGTTAAGCATGGATTTCCAAAGGATTTCCTCTCAACCAACATCACATAGTATCATAGATTCTGAATGTTCAGAGGCTGAAACACCTGGGTTTATCCCTTCATGTTACAGTAAATGGAAGATGTAGAGCCTAGTCAGCTTGAAACTCTGGGACTAATTGTAATACATCAGCTCTTAGGACTCTGGCACACTGGAAATCTTCAGCACCCTGGACAGCGTCATGAGCTACCCCCCTTTTTTTTTTAACACATATAAGAAATATGTTGACTCTGTACAATATTTTCATAATTTAAAAAAAAGGAATATGTTGAAAATGAACTTTACAACTTTGGGGGTGGGAGGGAGGCGTAGGAGAGGTGGGGAGGAAAGGCATGGTAGGGGAAAAACAAAGGAGGGAGCAACAATGCTTGAGAGGAAATGTGCTCATTACCTTACTCATATAACTGTAACCCCTCTGTACAGTATCTTTACAATAAAATATATATAATAAATAAATAAAATAAAAAAGAAACAAAGGCTACCACAAATCCAATATAGTAAAGGGGTGAGGGGAGAAGAAAAAGAAAGACAAACAGCTAAGCCTTCAGAGTTCTCAAAAGTAATATTAAAATTCTGACCTTATATTTCATGGAGCTAGAAATTATCATGGTAAAAAAGTGTCCTAAGAAAACTATTTCCTAAGAAAACTATTTCTGTGAATGCAGCAGGTAACCCAGATAGTTTTTGATGGAAATGAAAATATTCTGTTTACACCAATATACATAAGTCACCAATATATAATGAACTCCTTCCCACCTCTTGTTTATGAGCCCACAGAAGCATAATTAATAAATAAGTACATCATCAACACCACCAACATCATTATTATACAATGTAGATTTTCAGAAAGCATATTACTGAACAAGTTAAATAAACATTTTGGAAACTGGTACTCTACACATCTCTAAAGTAAATGAGACAAAAAAAAACTTAATGGATTAGAAAATTATCATAGAAAAATGATAGGTTAGTAAGGTACTGCAGGTACTGCAAGTGTTAGAACATGACTCTGTTCATCACTCTTTGAATCTAACTGACATGTTAAGATCATTCAAAATCCAGTAAAGCTAATAATTACTCATCATAATCTTCTGCCTCTGTAACTTTATTCTTTTTCCCATCCTGCCTTCTCTCTTTTCTTCCCTTTTTTAATATGTATTTTTATTGTAAAGATACTGTACAGAGGGGTTACAGTTACATGAGCAATGCAATGAGTCCATTTCCTATCGAGTATTGTTACCCCCACCTTTGTTTTTCCCCCTACAATCCCTTTCCTCCCCACCTCCCCAACCTTCTCTTTTTGTTTATTCCAGTAACTTCAATTTTTATTATTCCACAGATGGAAGTACAGAAAACAACTTGGAGGAATAGTGAGACAGAAAGAAAGACTGAGAAAAGTAAGATCTGTACTGAATTATATTATAGATATGTATACAATGTTACCCTTGTCAGCCCCATTATTGTGCACAAAAAGATGGACTGGATTACCTCCCTACCAGTTCATCTGATCTGATAGTTCCTACAGCAACCTCTGATAGCTTTCTAAGCAAATGTCTTTTTTTGTATATACAAATAATTCTCAAGCTTAGGTTTTTTATCATCTCTTTCATAAAACATTTGAAATAACATCCTAACTGGGGCTTTGTTGATTTCATTTGTGACTCTCAGCCCACATCACTCCATCTTCCATATGCTACTGCCAGAATGATCTGTTAACACATAGTGACTGTGGCTTACCATGGGATAAAAATCCATGCCAGGTTTTCCTCTGGGCCTGCTGAAGACAAGGCTGCAAATTAGAAGACAACTTTCACCTAGGGCCAAATATATGGCAGGGTCTTCTTATGCTTACATTTCCATAACCTTAACTGACCTTTAAAATAATCCTTTAAAAGGGGCAATGACACAATTATCTAATGATAACATTTGGTGAAAGTTATCTGCAACTTGGCAAATACTTTACCTATTAATATAACCACCTTTCCCCCCATTTTTTCTTTTATTATTTAAAAGTAAAATATAAACAAATCACAGATTGTCATAATGGCATCGATTGAAATTGATACATGGCAACATTAGGAGATTTTATGCATCTGCATTAGCAAAAGTAACTTAAAATCAATGATTCAGAGAGAAATTATTCAGGAAATTTTAATGACTTATTATAGTAAAAACTCTCATAAGTGTACAGCACCCATTAATGGAGGATGGTTACTGGAAAGTTAAATTTATTATTCAGGAAATCAATTAACTAGTATTTAATTACTTAAAATTAGGATTTGTTAGTGTTAGTAAACATTGGTGCACTTTGCTTACAAGTATCATTTCTGATTAAGATTCATCAGGAAATAACATGAGTCATACGAGGTGGAGTGACTTGATTCACTTCTCATTTCCCTTTTCTGTCTTTCTCAGTGATTTATCCTTGTGTGAAGCCAGAGGCAATTAGCACAGAGATGCACCCAGGTCATCTACCTTCTCCTCTCTTAGACAAGATGGACTACCAGGATCAGTGTAGCAAGCTGGGCTGCCCAGGGCTGCACAGCGCAAGCAGCACAATCTTGGGATCTGCTACAATAATCACACTTCTGTGCTTGTTTCTTCTTGAAATAACCCACCACTCAGTGACAAAGAGCATGTACTGTTTTCCTTTCTCTCCCCCCACCCCCAGAGCTAATGAAAATCACATTTTTCCACTTTAGAAAGTCATGAGGCCAAAGCCATTCACTGAGCATAGGAGAGAGGTGAGCCACCTGGCCTGCCCCGGCTTACTCCTCCCTTCTTTCCCTGAGCGAGTTTACCAAGCATTCTTTTGACTCATTTTCCGGTGTTTTCAGCGTTGCTATTGGCATAACATCCTATCAGTGCAGTTAATTACATCCACTTGGAGTGTGAAGGACAACTTGATTGTCTCAAAAAGCCAGAGGCCATATAATTCAGCTCACTGCTTTCGCAAAACAAGTCCCAAATTGTCTGCCTCAAGAAGGTGAGGGGGACAACCTTTGGCAATGTGCTGGCATTTGTTCCCTGCCACACAGAGAGAGAAGTCACCGAAGAGGCATCTGTGTCATCTCTATGGATAGACAGCCTTGCGTGTCTCTGCTTGAGTCTACCTGTTTATAGGTCAATGTCATTTCATCTGTTCTGAACCTGCTAACTTTTAGACATGGCTAAATTTTAACACCTGATTACACATCTTGGTTATTTTTGTAGCTCTGAAGAATAATTAAGCTAAAGTATGCTTATTTATCTTACTCTGTAATATGGTTTAACCCCATTGGGACCATATTTCATGCCCCGGGGTAATGTCCAGATTGACTTAAATAGGATCTGACATTTTTATTTCTGTCTATGGAAGACTGACAAGAAACTACTTGTAATTATGGTCAAGATGACTTTATCCCTCTTATCCTTAATCATGGGATTGAAGAGGAGACAGAGTCCAGAGTCCTGACCAAAGGGTGACACTTTAGTCCTGGAAGGCAGCTCTGTCCTTGATCTTCGACATGAGCAATTCAGCCAGGCTTTCCTTCACTAAGACACCTGGCAACTAAGATATTTGACTGCTGCTCCTAGCTTAGCTGATTCCTGTACAAACATACTACAGCCAGAGCCACTGAAGAAAGCAATTGTGCAGAAATGGGAAAGCACCGAATAGTGTGAAGATGGAACCACGAGGAAGCAGCTAAAACTGCGTGCAGTAGACTTACTCACTGTGACACGCCACTGCTGTGTGTGACTCTCAGTTAGTTTGACCTTGGTGTGAGAGATGGGGATGCTGCTTGCCACCAGTTGTCTCTCTTTATGAGGCTGATGTTGTAAACTACATAATGACTGCCTTGATGTCTGGGTTCTGACAACCATGTGACCCATGCCTGGGTGGCGGTCTTCTCTTGAAGCTGCTGAGTCTTACTTTCTATGACATTTTTAACATTAAGTCTATACAATCCAAGTGGAACTCATAGAACAGATAAATGCCCTACCTTTACCTTACTACCTTATTCTCATCCACCTTCTCAGAGGCAATCCTTCATCGCAAGGAAATGAACAATCTCCTGTCACCCACTTGGAAACATACATGTCACACATGTGCAAATACACTCTACACCTATGTTTTAAAGGTGTTGTATGTGCCGTTACACAATTTGCTTCTGTCTTCCAGGGATATGCAGACATTTCTTTTGAGGTTTTGGGGTTTGAACTCAGGACCTTGAATTTGCTTTGCAATATCCCACTTGAGCCACACACCAGACCTCAAGCCTGCCCTGAAGCATTTCATATGTGTGTGCATGTGTATGTGTACACATGCACTAGTACTAGGACTTGAACTCAGGACCTGGATTGTCCCTTAGTATTTTTCACTCCAGGCCAGCACTTTGCCAAATGGGCCATAAACCCACTTCCAGCTTTTCCATAGTTAATTGGAGATAAGAGTTTTATAGATTTTTCTTCTTGGGCTAGCTTCAAACTTCAATCCTCAGATCTCAGCCTTCTGAGTAGGTAGGTTTATAGGCATGAGCCACAAGTACCTATCCCACTTTTTGCAATAATTTCAAAGCATGGTATAGAAAGCTTGTCTTCAATGAGATGTACAAGACGTTATATCGTAAACGAACTTTACAACTTTGGTGCGGGGGGAGGGGGGGGAGTGGAGGCGGGAGGGCGGGGAGGATTGGGGGGGGGGAAGATGGGAAGGGATGGGAAGGGGAAACAAAGGATAAGAAATGTACTCATTATCTTTCCCATGTAATTGTAACCCCTCTGTACAGTATTTTCACGATAAAAAAAAAAAAAAGAAAGCTTGTCAGTGCTTTAGGCTGTTTAGACATTTAAAATTTTTTTGTTTGATAAAACTAAAATAGGTAGCTTTCCTTATTCAACTTTTCATTCCACAAATGAAGAAATCAAACAACAGACAGGTGACAAGACCAGTCATTGGTCAAATAGGCATAGCGATTGTGCACATTTTTGCCTGGCTGCCATTTGGAGTACTTCCTAAAACGGTTCTAAATTCTCCTTTCACAGGCTAGAGCTGGAAGCTAGTCAATATTTAAATCTTTTATTTTTATACATCGCAACAACTGCCTGCTGCAGAAGATTCACACTTTTATCTCCCTGCAGACAATGTTCAGGAAATACTTTTTCCTTGAATCCTCTCTGACACAAACTGAATTTCTATAACCTTTTGAGCAATCATTTGTATTGGGTTCTAATTTGTACCTTCCTGATCAGTCATGAGGTTTAGCATCTTTCCAGATACTTGTTTGCTATTTTATTTCCGTTACTTGCTGATTCATATCCTTTTGTCTACTTCTTACTGGATGATTTATCCTTTTGGTTTGATTTGTAGTTATTCTTTATACAATCTAGTCATAAATACTATAAATATTGTTAATCATTTTTCCCAGTCTACCACTTGTCTTTTAAATGCTTATGTTATCTTTTTCTGTTGAGATCTTTCATATTTAACAAGACCCATCTGCCCATACATCAGTCTTTCCTTTCATAGCTTTGGGACTTTTTTTCTCTATTTTCAAGATTACATAAGAATGTATTTATGTGTGTGTAAAATTCTTTCCCTGATGCTCTCAGAAGTTGAGTGTTAGCTGGGTGTTAGTGGCTAATGCCTGTAATCCTAGCTACATAGGTGGCTGAAATATGGAGGATTGCAGTTTGATGTGAATTTAGGCAGAAAAGTCCATGAGACTCTATCTCCTATTAACCAGTAAAATGTGGGGTTGGAGCTGTGCCTCACATGGTAGAGTATCTGCCATAAGCAAGCAAGCTGGGCAAGAATTGAGCCCTGAGTTCAAGCCCAAAACCCATAAAATGTTTACAAAAAGTAGTTGGGTATTTGTGATTTAGTGAGGGAGTAATAGAGATTAAATGGACCTGGCAAGCTACACAAACACTCCACCACAGAACTACCCACAGCCAACCATTTTTCCTTTTTATTATGGTATGAAGTGCAGTATTCCCAATTCTACTTGATGATAACACATGGTATCTGTATGTTTCTCCTTTGAAATAGTACACTATAAGTAGGTAATTCAAGTTTCCTTTGCAATGTCATCTCTACTAACAAAAACACACTCTTATCAGAGGCTTGTTCCAACACCTGGCATCAAAGACCCTTTTTCTCCATAACTTGGTTTTTTCCCTCCATGTAGTCAAGCCACACTCATATGAACTATGGGGCATTGGATCACATAGCTACTCTCTTGCTCAAATACTGTTTAGGTGGGGAGGGATAACACAGAATTTCTGTGTCATTGTCAAGACAGAGAAAGGTCAGTAAAAACTCACAGTTCCTAAACTGAAAAATACAATCTAAGCAGCTAAGACAATAACTTTTCTCAAAAAAAAAAAGCAGAATAAAAGACACACCATAAAATATGAAAAATAAGTACATAGCATAGTTAGACTTTCAAGTACTAAAGGGAAGAGATGGAATGAAAAGATATAAACAGACTGGGAAGAAGGGGAAACATCCTAGGGGAGGGTACGTGTACAGAAAGTATTCTGGAAGATTTTATAAGATTTAGCAGGGGCATTTGAGCAGAGAAAGTGGAAAGGTGGCTGGGCATGGTAGCTTACACTTGTAATCCCAGCTACTTGGAAGGCAGACAGAGAACAATAAGAGGAACGCCAGTCCAGGCAAACCCATAAGACCCTATCAGGAAGCCAGAATGATTGGTATGGCTGAAATGGTAGAGTGCCTTCCTATTCAGCATAGGCTATGGGTAACAAAACAACAACAGCATCAACAAGCCTGTGCCAGTGGCTCAGACGGGTAATCCTAGCAACTCAGGAGGTTGAGATCTTCGGATTGTGGTTTGAAGCCACCCCCGAAGAAAAGTCCCCATGAGACTTTAATCTCCACTTAACCATTCTAAAACCAGGAGTGGCACTGTGGCTCAAGTGGCAGAGTGCCAGAGCACAAAGAGGCTCAGGGACAGCGCCCAGGCCCCGAGTTCAAACCCCAAAACAGACAAAAACAACAACAACAAAAACAATAACTTCTCTACAACACATACACAGAGTAGAAAGGGAAAAGTTGATTGGGTTCAGCCTGTCTCATCCAATCCCAAAGAGGTCTTCAGATCTTATTGTTGGGACAGTCCACAGCAACTAATAAGAAAGAAGAGATACTAGACTCTTCCAATAAATAGGAAATTTAACTTTAACAGAGGCAGTATTAGTCTTCTCATTCTTGTTTTATTGTAAATTGTGACAAATGTTTCACACCAAGCCCCGGAGATTGTTTTGTTGGCACTGGGCCCTGGAGATGAGCCCCCAGAGCATAGAGAATATACAGCTCCCAGCCATCAAGCCCAAGCTACCATAACTAATCCATCATCTGTGGCCAGCAAGGCTGGCTCCTGGGTGTCGATGTGGAGTTAATTAGACAAATATTGTACGCTCAAGTCCAATTGATTATTAAGACACCATAACGAGGATTTAACACCACAGCGAGTATTGGAAGCTCTGTTATACCTTGCACGTGCCTGCTCTCCTTCAGAAACTGACATCGACTAAAATTAACATTCAGTAGCAGCTATGGCCTGTTTTTATCATTGCTGATTTAATAAGACAGTTATTGTTCTCTCCATTAATTAATATCTATCGATTAAAATTGAAAGCTGAATATCAGACTTATAAGCTCTTCTTTAACTACAGGGTTATTAGCACATATCCCTGGTTGGCCTGAATTACTACTTCTTGTTTGGGCTATAATGAATCTTTCAGGCCCTGAAGAGGACCCCGGGCACAGAGAGCAAGCACCTTCCAACAGATCAGGCTGGGAGGAGGCTTATGCTACTTCCTGGGAACCAGGGAAAGGAATATTCACCAGTGTTCTAAAATGGCTGGCTTCCTTTACAGGAACTCTTAAGTTTAGAAGCTGTGGATTTTCAGGTTGCCATGGCATCTGGAACGACATTAGCCCCATTATAACCCTTCCCTGGGGTCTGAATAAAGAGCTTACGCTGGTGCCTGCCAAGGATGAGCTAACTTTCTCGAAACGAAGCAGAACAATGGCTGCACCAATCAAACTCTGTGCCCCCGTGCCTGGTTCCAAGTTCTGCCACCGCTAGTGGGGTTTACTGTCATTCCAAAAGATTACAACGGAGGGGACAGTGAAGCCACTTGCACATCTGTGTTCATTGTTTTACCCACTATTCACCATAGTCCAGTTATGGAAATAGCCCAGATGCCCTACAGTGGATGAATGATCAAGAAAATGTAATATGGATGTGTTGGGGGAGGGAGGGGGGTTAGGTGTGTGCCTATGTGGATCTGGACAATGGAGTTTTACTTATCCATCAGAAGCAGAGTATTTTGTCATTCTCAGGGAAATGGATAGACATGGAAAAAATTATGCTAACTGAAGTAAGTCAGGCTCTCAGAGACAAAAGGTACATGTTTTCTCTTCTATGTGGAAGATAGATATGAAACAGAAACTATGGATTATCTATGAATTATCTATTGAGATAATCCCAAACTCTTCTATCTCTGCCTTGAAATGAAACAAGAGGTACCTTCATGTATAAGAGAAGACTTTAGTGTGTGGTGTTCCACGGTTTCTGCAACAAGTTCTTCCCCCTCCACTCCTGCCTGGGGTGGCCACTTGTTTCCTTTTATTGTTGTAATAAGATCTCCAACTTTATGATTAGTGTTAGTTTTATGTCACTAGACTTGAAAATTATCTCCCAATAAGGTGAAGGCACAATGTCACCTCTAATTTACTAATTTAATTACATGAATGAAATCTGCCTTTACCTTTCTCATGATGCTATTTTTAATACTCACATTTTAAACTTCTTTGCATATTTTTCACATGTCTACTTATTAATGAAGGACTCCTTAAGTAGAGAGACTATAAAGGTAGTGATCTTAAGAGCACATTTTTCTCTACATACAAACAAAGGTATTCCAACAGCAGCCAGATCAAATTATGGAACATTCTCACCTTTCTGTGAATTTTCCTCAGGAATATTTTAGGTACTGCCTGCTCTCTCAACTCTCCACTTCTCTGTTAGCACCTGTGGTAACTGTGCTAAAAAATCTATGTAACATCATTGATGCATTTGCTTGCTCTAGAGCTTTCTAAAATTGAATTATACAACATGTATACTCTACTGTCTGTACAACATTCTTTTCATTTTGGTGCTAGTCCTGGAACTTGAGCTCTTGGTCTGGGTGCTATCCCTGAGTGTTTGTCCTCAAGGCTAGTTCTTCACTTCTAGTTTTTTGGCGGTTATGGATATTTCATAGACTTTACTACCTTGGCTGGTCTTTGAATGGCAATCCTAGATCTCTGCCTTCTGAGTAGCTAGAATAACAAGCTTGAGTCACCAGTTCCTGGCTTAAATTCATTTTCAAAAGTCAAACAAAGATGTTAAAAGCCAGAGAATCTTAGATTGGGGCTCTTTTTTAAGTGAATTAACACCACCTTACAACATCTCTAATAAATCCATATCTTTCCCTAATGTGTTTAGGTGAAGCTTTGGGACTCTCTTACATCCCTCAATACCTATATATTCTTGGTTATGATCTCTCAGTCATCAACAATCTTCCAACTAGGCTCATATGAATCTACTCAAATTACAAAAGCTATAGAGGTATCTGCTTCATGTCTTCCTTCCTAGTTTAGTCTTAACAACAAGCCTGCCTTTGTGATCATGGTCATATTATAAAATAAGCAAACTAGGTGACAAGGCCACCTTTATCACCATAGCCATCTGATGAAATAGATAAAATAGGAGCTGGAAGTGTTAACAAGGATATGTTGGTTTGTCTGCTGTCTTATTCTGGCTATTGTTTTATATGACTCAATTAACTACAGTAGGGAAATGCAGGACCTAGGACCTGTGGATCAGGGTAAGATGTCCAATAGAGAGATATTGGTACACATAGGATAGGCATAATCAGTAGCCATTAAACCCAGCCATAGGAGTGTCTGGAAGTATAAGTAGACACAAGCAGGAAGTAGAAAATGTTTGGGATTACAAACAAGCAGGTAGAGGGTCTGGGTCTTATGCCTTAAGTCTGGATTTAATAGTAAGCTTAGATCTTTAGTAAGAGAAAGAAGACAGCTGACATTACAAGGCAGGCAGCCTGCCTAAGGCCACATTTCTGAAGACTATGATTCTGAAAGGGCAATCCTTGGAGCAGCAGCATTGCAGCACATGGAAACACATTAGAACTGAAACTTCTCTACCAGAACTACGGAATTTGCATTATGGTGTGTGTGTGTGTGTGTGTGTGTGTGTGTGTGTGTGTGTGTGTGTGTGTGTGTGTGTGTGTGTCTGTGTGTCTGTGTGTCTGTGTGTCTGTGTGTCTGTGTCTGTGTCTGTGTGTGTCTGTGTGTGTCTGTGTGTGTACAGTCCTAGGGCTTGAACTTAGAGCCTGGGCACTATTCCTGAGATTTTTAGTGGAGGCTAACCCAGTATCACTTGAGCCACAGTTCTACTTCTGGCTTTGTGGTAATGAATTAGAGATAAGAGTCTCAGACTTTGCTGTCCAGGCTCACATTCTCAGCCTCCTGAGTAGTTAGAATTACAGTGTTCAGCTGCATTCTGTTCTATTGACACCCCTGGACAATGGTAAAGGCTGAAGAGTGTGAAATTGCTTCCAGGAATTTGGAACCAATGTTAGGGCTAGGCTAGAATCATGAGGATGAGTACTGAGTAGACAGGCTTTAGTCACTGAGTCTCCTGGGGTCTGATAAAGAGCTTATGGCAGAATAATGTCTGTGCCCGTTAAACTCCATGTCCCTGTGTCTGCTTCCCAGGTCTTCTGCTGGTGGTGAGGTTTACTGTCATTCCAAGAGATAACAAATAAGGAAATAATAAAGCCACTTGCACATCTGTGTTCATTGCTTCACCCACTATTTACCACAGTCACCTTGAAATGATAGGCTTCTTGAAAGCAGAGACCAGGGCTGTTAATCTCCTTCCATAGTGCCTAATGAAATGTTTGAGCATTATAAGAGCTCAAGAGATATTTATGAAGCTGGGCACCAGTGGCTCACGCCTGTAATCCTAGCTAATCAGGAGGCTGAGATCTGAGGATCACAGTTCAAAGCCAGCCTGGGCAGAAAAGTCCGTGAGACTATTATCTCTAATAACCCACTAGAAAACCGGACCAGAAGTGGCGCTGTGGCTCAAGCGGTAGAGCACTTGCCTTGAGCTGAAGAGTGCAGGGACAACACCCAAGCCTAGAGTTCAAGCTCCACGACCGACAAAAAAAAAAAAAAAAGAAATGTTTATGAAGCTGGGTGCTGGTGATTCACACCTATAATCATAGTTACTCAGGAGACTGAGATCTGAGGATCACAGTTCGAAGCCAGCCAGACCAGGAAAGTCCATGAGACTCTTATCTCCAGTTAACCACCAGAAAACTGGAAGTGGTGCTGTGGCTCAAAGTGATACAGTACTAGCCTTGAGCAAAAGAGCTCAGGGACAGCACCCAGGCCTCAAGTTCCAGCCCCATGACTGACAAAATAATAATAATAATAATAACAGTAATAATAATAGTAATATTTGTGGAATGAAAGAATGAGTGAATGAAAGAATAAGTTCAAGAAGTTCAAAGAAGTTCAAGAAGTTCTAAGCAAAGTGTGTGTGTAAGCCCATGTATATGGTACATTCTAGGCAGACACATTCACTAAGCACATTGTGTGTCTGCAGGGGCTGGGGTAGGACCTGGCAGTGGTTTGGGAAAAGAGGTAAAAACATCCTGGATTACATAGTGGTGATGGCTGTACAACCTTATGAATACACTAAAACTCACTGAATTGCACATTGTTAAAGGGTGGATTTTATGGTATGTGAATTACATCTCCATAAAAATAATTACATCTTTTTAAAAAAGCAGAATGTATAAATATCAAGTAAGGCATTTTGGAAGAAACATCACCTAAGCCACAGTTATGCAGGAAAGACTAGGCGTTTCATGCAATGGAACTTAGGCAGAGCAAATCACAAATAAAATAGGAGCAGTGTGCAGTCAGCTGACCCCCAAATCCAAGTTTTACCATATCAGCACAGCAATGGTCCCTGGATTCTGGAATGTCTCAGAAAATGCTTGCAGACATGGCTGTCCTCCAAGCAAGCTAGGCACCCACACAAAGAGGGGCTCCAAGAGACTTCTCTCTCTAGCCTGTGAGCTATCTCCTTACCTGGGAACTACCCCCTGACCAAGGCTGGATGAAGATGCTCCAAAAAGTGCGATGGAAATTCTGGATTAACTAAAGCATGAGGGCTGAATGTAGGGTTGGTAGCCGGTGATGGCATGAGCAAGAACAAAAGCAGAGCCTCAGAAAGGGCTCCAGGCTACTCCCCTGCCTCCTGTGCAGTCGAGGAGGACAAGGACTGTCTCTGTGCAGAAGTGGAGGGAACGCAGGCAGTAGCCCTGTGGCCAGCAGGAGTTCCAACGCTGCCCTCTCTTCCATCTCAGCTATTTATATAGCACCGCTTGTTATTACCACCTATTTCTTTTTATGCTACTGCCAAAATACCACCATTAATCTTTCGCACTCCCTGAAGGCAAAACACGGGTAATTGGATTTATCTGGTTTTAGAATTTGTTAGGTTCCGTTACAAAATAAATAAATAACTGACCTCCCTCCCTGGGAAGTGTGAACTAGCCTGCTGGCTCTGACTGTCATGTCCTGGCCTGGCTGGCTGCAGAGCGCAGGGTGGCTCATTAATCTCTGCTATCTCCTCCCTGCACCTTCTCCCAGCTGTCCCCAGCTGGTCCTGTGGTACTTGCAGCACCCTACCGGACTCTCCATCCCCACTCCCCACCTACAGGCTTCCTCCTGGCCTTTGATTTTACCCTACTTGGCCAGCTGCTCCATCCGTGGGCAGCCTTCCCTCTGATTGCTCAAAGCCTGGAATGTTTCTTCCCATTTCACCTCTCCAGACAAGTTGGGTTTCTTTGTGCATCATTCATAAATGGATTCAGGCATTGTGGGTGAGTGGGGGCCTCCGTGCTAACACCTCCATAGCAAGCTTCACTTTGGTGCTTTAGCCCCATGTTCAATGCTGTGGGCAGTGCACAGCAGGGAAATCTACTAGGCACAACCCCTGGGAACTCTGGCCACCTCCCTTCACCCTATCTCCCAGCCCCAGTATGAGGCATACCTGCTATGTCTGCAGCAAGGAACCTGTGTACTCACTGTGTACAATGACTGCTTGCCACTGGCCCACTCAAAGCTTGCAGATAGAGTTTATCTTTTACTTGGGGGCTGGAAATGACAGAAAGGCTTTTTTTGGTCCACTTTGCCAGCTAAGGCCTGGCTTTGTAAAGGTGATTCTAGCCAAAGACATCATACAGAAATCTACTAAGACAGAAATTGCAGGAAATGCCTTCCTTCCTGCCTGTCTTTCCTTCCTTCCTTCCTTCCTTTCCTTCCTTCCTTCCTTCCTTCCTTCCTTCCTTTCTTTCTTTCTCTAGTACTTGGGCTTGAACCCAAGGTTGTGTTTACTTGCTTGCCATTTTTCATTCAGACTGGCACTCTACCATTTGATGCATACCTCCACTTCCATGTATTCTTTTTAGTTGTTTATTTTTCTGTCCAGTCTTACTTTGAACCAAGATTATTAGATCTCATTCTCCTGGATAGCTAGGATTACAAGTGTGAGCCACTAGCACCCAACAAGAATATTTTTTTTTTTAAGAGACAGGCATAAGCTCTTAGTGATTACATTTAGGCTTTATTATATGAACCTGTGAGGGCTAGAGCAACTGCAGCCACCTTGTTGCCATAAAAACCAAGGATCTCAGCAGTTTGGCTGGAATAAACACTTCCTGGAGGGGAAGAAACTGTCCCCTCTCCAAGATCCGTTTTAAGCGAGACTATAAATACTACCATTGGGTGTATCATTATCAATACATATTTGGTCTAAAAACCTCTATCTGATTTATATCATTTTTCCTAGTGCTTTCTTGATCAGATCAAAAGTAGATGTCCAACTTCAGTTGAGATACTCGTATTTAATCTCCTGGAGATTTGACGACAAGCTAGAAAGATAATAGACAATGTGCAGAGACAATCTGTGAACCCAGAAGAGGCAAGACAGCTGTCTTTTCCCCTGAACAAAGACACATCTTCCCTTTGTGAAGGAGACAATGTGCAGAAAAAGAGGAGAAAAGTGACCTTGTAACTGTGGGACAGAAGCAGGTGACAAAATGGATGCCTGCATTCCCGCCCTTAGTTTCTGGTCCCCCTCTTTTTAGAAGACAAAGGGCTCACTTCTCCTTCAGTTACATGTTTATCACAACAGTCTGAATGACTTTTTGTAAAGTTTGATGAAGAGTAGGATGTAAAAGTGATGCTGTCTTCTGGAATAGAACATTCCTGTAAGACATTCTTCCTGCTTTGCGGGAACATGGTTCTGTTAACAGCAGTCAGGTAAATATAGTTGGATGACAAAGGTTACCACAAAACATTATAGGAAGGCTCAGTAGCTCCAAAGAAGAATTCACAGAAGCAGTTTGGGTTGCACAGGAATTCAACTCATGGGTGTGTGCCTCTGTGCTCCTGACTATATATCTGGAGTTTCGTTCAGTCATCTATCTTCTACAAGACCCTCCTTGGGGACTGGAGGCAGAGCTCAAGTGGTAGAGCACCTGACAGGAACAAAATAACTGAAGCCAGAGCACAGGAGCCCCTGAGTTCAAACCCCAGTATTCTCCTGCTTCCTCAAGAAAGCATTATGATGCCAAGGTGCATCATAAGGCTGGTTCAGAAAGCTGGAAAACTCTTGAGATGAAGGTGACTGATAAAAATCTGGAAGAAAAAATTAATGGGGGAAGCAACATCTGAAAGACAATCTGCCATATGTAAAGAGAGACTGGGAAATAACTCTTGAGAGGAAGGAAGCAAATTTTGAATCAATGCCCAATGTAAGAGTGGTTTATGTGTACAACTACTTCCATCTTTGTTATGATCACAAGTGCATAAATGTCTGCTTTTGCCTTCTTAAAGAGTAAAGAAGAAAAGAGAGGCAGATGCTATAGACTGACCATTGTCAAGAGGCATGGCTAACATGCCCTGCAAAGCATCATAGGAGCTATTTGACATATTTAAACTGGACTCCCATTGCTGCCCTTGAGAAATTAATATCCATGGGCTGGGAAGGTGGCTCAGTGGTAGAGCGCTTGCCTTGCATGCTCGAGGCCCTGGGTTCGATTCCTCAGCACCACATAAGCAAAAAGAAAAAAGCCAGAAGTGACACTGTGGCTCAAGTGGTAGAGTGCTAGTATTAGCTGAAGAGCTGAGGGACAGCGCCCAGGCCCAGAGTTCAGGCCCCCACGACTGGACCCCCCCCCAAAAAAGAGAGAAATTAATATCCAAATGAAAAAAACAAGTGTGTATATGTGCAAAAAAGGAAGCCACAGACAGTGACAGAGAAGGGCGGAGTGAGGGAGGAGGGAGAGATAAAGAGAAATAAGAAAAGGGAGAGAAACAGAAAGGGAGGGAGAAAGCGAGCAAGGAAGACAGAAACTAACTGAACAATTTGATTTCAGGTATGGAATCAGCTGTACCTGGAGGTCTTGGGGTTGAAGTGGGGTGTGGATGATCAGTACTGGCTTGAGCTAATCAAAGCTGCCTATAAGCCCTGGTCCATGACCTTGCTCTTTGAAGAGCTTCTTTTAACATTTCATTCAAGGCAATTCAATTGAAGACAAATTCCTTCCATTTCTGTTTGGTTGAAGAAGTCTTTGTCCAGGTTAGTGATTCTTTTTCTTACAACACTTTAAATATTTCCATCGCACTTTCTCCTTGTATGTGATTTCTAAAGAGGCATTCTTATTCTGAATCCTCTACAGGTAAGGTGATTTTCCCATTTGTCTTATTTCACTTGAACTTCTTTGGTTTGAGTACAATATGCATTAGACATCTCTTCATCTTTTCATTTATCCTGCGTAATGTCCTCTGAGCTTCTGAATCTGTGGTTTGGTGTCTGACACTTATCTTTTTGTATTCTCAGCCACTTTTGTTACCAATATTTTTCAGTTTTTCTCTTTTGTTTCCAATATTCCCATTATACAAATGCTATGTCTTCTGTAACTGTCTTGAGTTTGCAGTTGTTTTATTTTGTTGTTTGTTTGCCTTACAGTTTAAAAAGTTTCTGTCAGGATCTGGGAAGGTGGCTCAGTGGTAGAGCGCTTGCCTTATATGCATGAGGTCCTGGGTTCAATTCCTCAGCATCACATAAGCAAAAAGAAAAAAGCTGGAAGTGGTACTGTGGCTTAAGTGGTAGAGCGCTAGCCTTGAGCTGAACAGCTGAGGGACAGCGCACAGGACCAGAGTTCAGGCCCCACGACCGGACCCAAAAAAAAAAAAAGTTTCTATCAATATATCTTTAAGCTAAACTTTTCCTCAGCTATATCTAGTCCACAAATGAGTCCAAAAGAGACAACCTTCATTTATACAGTTTTTTAAAAAAAATTCTAGTGTTTCCTTTTTATTCTTTGAATTTCCTTCTCTTCACTTCTGTTACCTATCACGTAGTTGCTTAGCATATTAATCATGGTCATTCTAAACTCCACAGTCTGATCACTGCAGTCTCTGCAGCATGGGAGTCGCATTCTGATATTTGTTCTGTTCTCCAAGCTATGTGTTCTGCCTATAAGCAAGAAGGGATGGAACTGAGTATTTCCTATCTTCCAGTGGGTCAAGCAGAGGGAAACTAGGTTGTATTAAAGAAAACTGAGTCTACTGGGAGTATTTCACAACAGTTGCCCTGATTTTTTAACAAAAGATAACAAGGCATAAAAAGAAACAGGGAACTTGGCCAATTAAAAGGAATCAAATATATCTTCTACCAAGTCCTGAGGAAGCAAAGTCTTTGGACTTACTTGAAAGAACTTTTATGTACCTTATATCCTCTTAAAGAGCCAGAGGGAAATACAAAGAAGTAAAAACAATCAGAAAATAATAGGTGAACAAAATTAGAATATTAACAAAAATTAAACATTTTTATAATTTTTTTTGGGGGGGGTCCAGTCTGGGGCCTGAACCCTGGGCCTGGGCACTGTCCCTCAGCAATTCGGCTCAATGCTAGCGCTCTACCACTTGAGCCACACTTCCGGCTTTTTTCTTTTTGCTTATGGAATTGAACCCAGGGCCTCATGCATGCAAGGCAAGCGCTCTACTAGTGAGCCACCTTTCCAGCCCCTATAAATTTTTATAAATAACTTTTGTGAATAAAAATTTCTTGTGAGTTGGAAAGCTTGTTGACTCAGAAAAAAAAAAATCAGCAAATTGAAAAATGGCTATTGGGAACTACGGAATATGAGGCAAACAACCCAAGAAGGAAAGAACAAGGGAAGAAAGCTGAACTAAGCTTAAAGAATTTGTGGAATACCATCAAGCATAGCAATATATGCATGTGAATGCCTTCCAAGAGCTGCAATTACAGGTATGTGCCACTAGATCTGACCAAAGTCAGAACCTTGAAAGCAGCAAATGATCAATTGTTGTATACAAAGGAATCCCACAAAGGTCATCAGTGAGTTTTTTCAGGAGAAACCTTGTATACTTTCACACTAAAGGTAATACACTTTGCATTTAAAGTAATGGGAAAAAAAGAAAGCAAATACAAAAACAAAAACAAAAAACAGATAAAGCTGTCAATCAAGAGTTCAGTACTCAGCTAGTGTCCTTCCAGAATAAAGGAGAAGGTAAGACGTGTTCAGATAAACAAAAACAGAGGACTCATTACCATAGAATAGTTCTCCAGGAAATGTGAAAAGGAGTCTCTAAAAGTAAAACAAAAAGAGGCTAGAAAGCAAGCTCAAAGTGTATAAAAATATGAGTATCTGGTAAAGGAACAAATATATGGACAAACAGAGAAGAAATTATCATTGTAAGGACTGTTCATAACTTCATTTCTTTTCTTTTACAATAAGATTGAAGCAGTCCATCTCTCATTCCCTGCATGAAACAGGAAACGTTACTCTTTCTCCTTACTTTAACTGTTTTGCTACAATACATACTTGCTAAAAGTTTCAAAAAAGCAGAATTTAAAAGATAAAACTATAAAAAGAATTGTAAATTCATGCCAATTGATATACAATGTAAAAGCAACGTCAGAGCAATAATGCCATGATATGTTAGCACTTGATATCCAAGTTATGAAGTTAAATAAATTTTTATAATTTTAGGAAAGTGTATATATCCTGCATGTTAACCATGATGATACAACCTAAGGATATTATCTATAGAGTATATCCAAAAAGACACGAGAGGAAAAATTAAACTTCCAATGCAAAAATAAAGGTCACCTAATTACAAAGGAAATCAATAAAAGGGGAGCTGAGGAAGGGAAAAGCTCAATGATGTAAGGTATATTAAATAGGTGGGTTTCGTTAGGTAGCTGATGAAGGCAACACCACGCGCTATTAAGGCAGGAGAAGTAGTTTATTCACCCAACTGTTGGTATAGAAGCATGGCTGAAAAGGAAAGGGCAGACCCCCTCCTGGGCCAGGGCTTATCTAGTCCAGGGACAGGAAGAGGTGTGGTCTGGTGAGGGAAAGGTGTGGCCTCACTGGATCGGGACATGACCTCAGGGTCTGGGACCCTCCTAAGGTCAGATGGGAGGCATGTGACCAGAGGTGGCCCAAGATGCGACCTAGCAGGAGGGGAAGGTGACTGCTTCCAGGTCTGCCAGTTACCTAGGTAACAGATACTGGGCAGAAACTTAGCCAAGAGGGAGGGAGGTATCCCTGTGCAGACCTTACATCCCAGCCTTTTGATAATTATGAGAAAGGGTGAAGATTCTCTCTGGCTACTTCCTGCTGGCAAGGGGCATCAACAGTAGGGGGAAAGGCTGAGATGTGGTCTCCTCTGGGAGAAGGCAGCAGGCAGCAGCCATCACTTGGTAGGTGTGAGTCCTTGGATGAAGTCTGGAGGAGGCAAGTCTCTTGGATGAAGTCTGGAGAAATCTCATGAGGCAGAGAGGGGTTGAGCAAAAACAAAAATACTAGAGAGCAAACAAATAGCAAGAGGAAGGGTTTGGGGCAGAAAATTATCTCCTGCATTCCAGGCTGTCCTGGAGTTGGTGGAGATGTCCCTAGCTACTTCTGACATCTGGTGACAAGGTAGGGAGAACATCAGGTATCAAAAGCAATAATGTAAATTCCTGTCCAGTTAAAAGGTAGACTGGTATGGACATTAGAGAGGCAGGCTTCTCACTTTATTGACCTCATGGTTCTGGTTAATTTTGAAAGGGCAGGCACAAAGTGGCTGATGTGACATCATCTCCTCTTACTCCTCTCCATGTTCCCTTGTTCCCCAGACTGGCTGAGTCTAGGTGCTCGTTGCTGGGATGGCTTGTCTCAGTTGGTATTCACAGAGGTTTGAACTCAAGGCCTGGGCACTGTCCCTGAGTATTCTGCACAAGGCTAGTGCTCTACCAGTTTGAGTTATAGTACCACTTCCAGTATTTGCTGGTTAATTAGAGATATGAGTATTCTTTTTTTTTTTTTGGCCATGGGGCTTGAAATCTGGGCTTGGATGCTGTCCCTGAGCTCTTCAGCTCAAGGCGAATGGTCTACCTCTTAAGCCACAGCGCCACTTCTGGTTTTCTAGTGTTTTATTGGAGATAAGGGTCTCACAAACTTTCCTGCCCTGGCTGGCTTTGAACCATGATCCTCAGATCTCAGCCTCCTGAGTAGGATTACAGGCATGAGCCACCAGCGCCCGGCTTGAGATATGAGTCTTGAGCCATGCTTCCAGCCTGGCTTTTTGCAGGTTAGTTGGGAGATGGAGTCTCAGGGATTTTTTGGCCTGGGCTGGCTTTGAACTGCAATCTTTGCCACACAAACCCTTTGTTATTTCTAATTAAAGCAACAAAGAAATCAAATGGAATAAGTAGAGCTTACCTGGTCCTTATCAAGAATTGACCAACAAACATTCTGCAATGACAAAACTTGTTAGATGTGATGAGGATTTTAGCATGGATATAGTATTGATTTCTTTCTGGTAACCCTAACAGTGCTTAAGTTAACCAAAGTTACAGAAAGAGCCTTAGTTTTTGCGAATCCAAAGCAATCTTTCACCAGGAAATCAGCAGTGTGTGATGGAGCCAAGTGAGACTCCAGTCTACTTTTACCATGGGGGAGGTAGTCAGGATGGTCTAGGTAGGAGTGAGGCTCTCTTCCAGGTTGGAAGAGATGGACTGGATCTGGACTGCTTGTAGACTGGCTGGCACTGAACTACAAATCCAAACTGAACAAACTTCAGGAATCTCCAACAATTTAAGCCAAATAATTTGATTACAATGCCAGATAACAAGTTTACACAGACATAGACATACACACATAGGTGCGCGCACACACACACACACACACACACACACACACACACACACACACACTGTACACCTTTTTACAGTGCCCCAAAATGAATAATGGCCATAGACTCTTGGAATTCTAGCAATAAGATGACATTATTTTGCCCAGTATCTAGAACCACGTGGTCAGTAGTAGAATATACAACGCCAAACAGATAACAGAAAGCCAATGAGGGAATAAAGGATATGAACAAAACTCTGGATGAGTTGGACCCAACAAACACAGAGCATTCCACCGAGCGAAGGCAGAATAACACACTTTTCACAGGTACAAATATGCAAAAATTTTCCAGGATAGATCATTTGCTGAATCACAATATAAATATTCATAGATTTAAAAGAGTGAAATATAGGTGTGTGCATGTTTTACATTATACAGATGTTCATATTATATATAGATAAGTATTTGAACACATATAGATATATAATATGTGCATATGTGTGCATGCATATGTGTGAGTGTTTGTGTGTGTGTGTGTGTAAATATAAACAGGACAGAGGTAGAAAATCAATAGAGAGCTGGACCCAGTGGCTCATGCCTATTACTCTAGCATTCAGGAAGCTAAGATCTGAGGATCAAGGCTCAAAGGCAGCCATGGCAGGAAAGCCTGTGAGACTTTTATCGCCAATTAACTACTAAACAAGAAAAGCTGGAAGTAGAGCTGTGGCTTAAGAGTGCTAGCGTTGAGCACAAAAAGTCAGGAACAGCCCCCAGACCCTGAGTTTAAGCCCCAGGACTACTCCCCACTCCAAAAAAAAAAAAAATAGAGAGAGAAAGAGAAACAACAGAGAATATAAAGAAAACAAGTAGGTTCTTTGAAAAAAGTTAACAACAACAACAAAAATCTTTAGCTAGACTAAGAATATAGAAGGTTCATATAACACATATCAGAAAAAAGAAGAGAGGTTATGGCAACTGTACAACCAATTTTATAGAAGCAAAATACATTAAAACATGTATGATGGCAAATTGTATACTCTACAGGAAATCGAAAATTTCCTAGAATTTGGTTAACCCCAAACAAACCTCTCACTCTGAGAGAGAGCGAGAGCGAGAGGGGGAGGAGAGAAATAACAAATGTTAACAGGTTTATAACTAGATTGAAATACTAAAACCTCTCAGCTAGACACAGTGGCTCATGCCTGTAATACCAGCTACTTAGAAAGCAGATATCAGGATAATTGTGGTTCAATGCCAGTCCAGATAAAATATTTGCAAGTAGAAAACAGGGCATGATGATATGTGCCTGTCATCTTAGCTACATGGTAAGTAGAAATAGGAAGATCACAGCCCACACTAGCTGGACAAAAAGGGAGATCTTATTCAAACAATGACAAAAGCAAAAAAAAACTGAATGCCTGGCTTAAGCTTCATTGATGAGTTCTGCCAAGTATTTACTGAATTAAACAAGTCTTCTTCAATCTCTTTCAAAAAAATGAAGAGGAGAAAATACTTTCAAACTCATTCTAACAGCTAACATTCAGATAACAAAGTTAAGCAATAACATTATGGGAAGAGTAAAAAAAAAAAAAAAAGATTGCAGACCAACAACTCCTAAAAATATTGAAGCAAAATTCTCTGCCCACTGCCCCACAAAATGTCAGAAAACTGGTATTTAAAAATTAAACAACGGGGCACCAGTGGTTCACGCCTGCAATCCTAGCTACTCAGGTTGAGTAGCTAGCTACTTAGGTTGAGATCTGAGAATCAAGTTACTCAGGAGACTGAGATCAGTGGATCACAGTTCGAAGCCAGCCAGACTAGAAAAGTCCATGAGACTCTTATCTCCAATTAACCACCAGAAAAACGGAAGTGAAACCAGAAATGGTGCTGTGGCTCAAGTGGTAGAACACTTGCCTTGAGCTGAATTGCTCAGGGACAGCACTTCAAGCCCAGAGTTCAAGCCCCATGACTGAAAAAAAATTAAACAGAGTTTAAGCCCCATACCAACAAAAAAAATAAAAAATAAACATCATTATGAAGTGATATTTATTCCTACAGCGAAAGGACAGTTGAGAAAAAGCAATCATGTAATAAACCATATTAACAGATTGAAGGAAAAACCAAAGCAAACTCAAGGTCATCTCAATTGACACAAAAAGGTATTTGATAGACTTCAATATCCTTTCATGATAAAAAAATGCACACACACACACACACACACACACACACACACACACACACACACAGGTATGCACAACCTAAAAAGAAATGAGTTCAAATCTACAAAGTTGTATATGAAAATCTTACATTTAACTATATATTCAATGAGAAAATATAGATTGAAAGCTTTTCCTCTAATATCAGAAAAAAAACAAAGATGTCTGACTCTTTCACATTAACTCAACATAGTTTTGAAAATTCTAGCAAGAACAATTAGCCAAAAAGAAAATAATGACATGCAGATAAGAAAGGAGGAAGAGGAATTATGTGTTTACCCATGGTATGATCTTACATGTAGAAAATTCTAAATATTCCATAAAAAAATCAATATGAGAAAAATATGCACATTCAATAAATTCACAAAAGGAAACATTAATAAACAGAAAAATCAATTGCATTTCTATATGAAAACACTAGATCACCTTAAAAGGAAATTCACAAAGCCATTCTATATTTTTTATAGTATCAAAAGAAATAAAATGAGGATGCTGGTGATAGAAGACTTTTCATAATGTTTAGAGGCCTTGGGACCTAACTGCAGCATCCCCAAAACAATGAATGATTGCACACACACACACACACACACACACACACACACACACACACAAATGGAATAAAATATTTTCTGGTAAGTTTAAATAAGAGCATTAAAGATTTTTGAATACAACAATAAAATCTAACTAAAATCAATGTAAAATCTCAAAGGAATGGCCTTCACCAAAACAATATTGAAAAAGAATAGCAACTTCTGTCACTCCCTAATTTAAAATGTTTCTATGCAGATACAGTAATCAAAATAGTTTTCCCTGACACAAATATAGAAACCCCAGACATAAGCCTGTGCGTATACATTCACCTGATTTTCCACATTCAAATAATATTCAAATGTATGTTAAAATGTCGACCAAGAACACTCAGTTAAGACAGTGAAAACTTATCCACAGTCTTGAAAAATTGGATATATATACACAAGAGGATAAAGGTGAATCCTCATATCATATATGAAAACTAGCTAAACTTGATCATATATAGGTATATATGTATATAGCTTGAAGATGCTATATATATATACACACATATATATGTATATAAGTGTAAAATTCAAACTGCAATAAGGGAGTAAAGCTTATGACACTGGATTTAACGATGGTTTTGGGGTATAACACCAAAACCATAGCTAACGAAAGGGAGGAAAATATCAGATAGACTGGACTACAACAAAACTGAAAATTTGCATGCATCCAAACACATGATTAATCCTAGCTACTTAAAGGGGCAGAAACAGGAGGGCAAAGTGGAGCATGTGTGAGTTACTGGGTTGATACCAACGATGAAAATTAAACAAAAACTATCCATACAAACATGATGAGACATTTATTGCAAAACAGGATATAAACTGTAGCACTCAGCAAAGCAGACACTGAAAACATTACAGGAAGAAACAGGAGAAACCCTAGGTCTCCTTGGCACAGGCCGAAATTTTCTTAATAGAGACCCAGAAACACAACAAATCAAAGAAAGGTTGGACAAATGGGATTGCATGAAATTGCAGAGCTTCTGCATTGCAAAGGACATAGCTAGCAAGATCAATAGAAAGCCCACAGATTGGGAGAAGATCTTCACTAGCCATACAGTGGACAAGGGTCTCATATCTAAAATATACCTGGAACTCAAAAAATTAAATACCTCAACAACAAATCCTCAAAGAAACAACTGCCCAATAAATAAGTGGGCTAAAGACTTAAAGAGAACTTCTTTGAAGAAGAAAGAAGGATGGCCAATAGACACGTGAAGAAATGCTCAACCTCCCTAGCCATAAAACAAATGCAAATCAAGACAATACTGAGATACTACCTCACTCCAGTTAGAATGGCTATAATCAAGAACTCTAATAACAACAGATGCTGGAGGGGATGTGAACAGAAGGGAACCTTACAACATTGTTGGTGGGAGTATAAACTTGTTCAACCACTTTGGAAAGCAGTATGGAGGTTCCTCAAAAGACTCCACATAGAGCTCCCCTATGACCCAGCAATCCCACTTTTGGGCATTTACCCAAATGATCACAAACAAGACCATACTAAAGCTACCAGCACGACTATGTTTCTTGCAGCATTATTTACCATAGCTAACATATGGAACCAGCCCAGATGTACCTCAGTAGATGAATGGATCAAGAAAATGTGGTATATATACACAATGGAATTCTATGCCTCCATCAGAAAGAATGACATTGCCCCATTTGTTAGGAAATGGAAAGACTTGGAAAAAATTATATTAAGTGAAGTAAGCCAGGCCCAAAGAAACATAGGTCCCATGGTTTCCCTTATTTGCAATTACTAGTATATGTCTGAGACCAGCAGAAAAGGTCAGGTAAGTTGGTGTTAGGTGAAATGAACCCCAAGATAAGGACTCAAATGTTTTTTTCTTTCTTGCTATTGTTTCTAACATATTTATAAGATGATTTCTTTGTTGCTTTGTATGTCCCTCCCCCATGGTATAACCCCTGTTTTCACTGTATTTGTTGTTGGTATAATTTGTGGAGGGGAAGGGAAAAATCAAATTGTTTAAATAGGGATACAGGTTAACCCATTGCAGCAATGAGATGTACAAGATGTTATGTCGAAAAATGAACTATACAACTTTGGTGCGGGGGCGAGAGGGGTACCCTGGGGAAGGGGGAGATGGGAAGGGATGGGAAGAGGAAACAAAGGAGGAGGCAACAATGCTTGATAAGAAATGTACTCATTACCTTGCTCATGTTATTGTCACCCTCTGTATGATATTTTCACAATAAAAAAAAATAATCCTAGCACTCAGGAGATACAGTCAGGAGACTGTGCTATTTAGGGAGACACTATCTAATAAAAAATGTTCTTAACCTATTAGCAACCAACAGAAATGGGAGGAGCCTATCCAATGGAACATATTTTGAAGCATGTGTACATATTTAAAAATATGTGCAAGTCATACATAGATAAAAGGTCTATTTTCCAGACCACAACTCAACAACAAGAGCAACAACAAAAACTCACCTAGAAAACAGGCACTGACTTGAATACACAAATGGTGAATTAGCACATTGACATCATTTCTCCTTAGGGAATTGTAAATCAAACCACAATGAAATACAATTTGTACTCATGAACCTGGTTATGATAAAAAATTAATAAGTAAAGGGAGAAAATAACAGGTGTTGGTTAGGCTGTTGGCTAGTAAAAATAGAACAAGTAACATAAAATAGAACAAGATCCATGTAAAATCGGATGGGAATTCTTCAAATAATGAAACAGAAAATGATTATATGATCCAACAATTCCACTTTGGGGCAATACCAAAGTAATCCCATACCAAAGCATACCCATATTCATAGTACCATCATTCACAATAGTGAATGTAATATAAGCCTCCATCAAAGGATAGGTAAACAAGTGTGGTACAGGATTATTACCAATGATTGAATCTTAAGAAGGAAAGAAATATGACAACAGGTAAAAACCTTGAAGATATGCAAATTAAATTAGCTATTTACAAAAAGGACAACTATTATATAATGCCACTTGTCAGAGGTTCCAGGTGTAGTCAGAATCTTCAAGACAGAAATAGCGTGGTGGTTCCCAGGGACTGTAGGAGAGGGAAGAATGATGCGTTATGATTAGGTAGTGCTTCCATTGGGGAACTCGAAAGACATGCAGTAAGGTGGAAATGGCTACTCAGCAAGATGGATGTACTTAATGCCAACTGAAAGGTGCACTTAAAAAGATCATGGAAACAATAAATTTTATGTTTCATATATATATTAATATTAGTATTACTGCAGTAAAAAGGGAGACACAGAAGAGTTTTGCACTTTCTGGGGTGATAATTAACATTTATAATGGTTGTGTTTTATGTAAAATAAATTTGTCTCTTCTCACCATTTCTCTCCCTCTGTCCTTTCTGTGGGCTCTGTCTTTTACTGTCATAGGCAAATATTTACAAAGAAAGCATTCGAATCAATTTTTTAAGTCCATTTTCAGGTTGGGGTGTGGTTCAAGTGATAAGAGTTTTCCCAACAAGCAGGAAGCCCTGGGTTCAATCTCTTAAACTGTGGAAAGGAACAGGGTATGTCAGGGCAGGGCAGGACAGGGCAGAATAACATCCACATTATCTACAACGATGGTATCATATAGCTAGTAATAAATGAGTGCTATTTGTTTAAACTGTGAATTGGTACAAATAGCTCTCCATTTCTTGGGGTTCTGCCTGTTCCAATTTAAACAATCACAAATCAAGACCATCTAGGGGGCTGAGAAGGTGGCTCAGTGGCAGAGAGCTTGCCTTGCATGCATGAGGCCCTGGGTTCGATTCCTCAGCACCACATAAGCAGAAAAAAAAAGCTGGAAGTGGCGCTGTGGCTCAAGTAGTAGAGTGCTAGCCTTGAGCTGAAGAGCTGAGGGAGAGCACCCAGGCCCAGAGTTCAGGCCCACAACCGGACACCCCCCACCCCAAAAAAAGAACATCTAGAAAAAGAAAGGTAGATGTATTGAACTTGTAGTCACACAGATGTTCATATATGTATGAATAGTTACATATTTATCTCATTCTTCCCAAACAACACAGTAAAGTAGCTATTCATGTAGCATTTGGGTGACATTAATTTCTGTAAGTAATGTAGAGATGATTTAACATATATAGACTGATATATATAGGTTGTATGCAAATACTACACAATTTTGGATCAGGGACTTGAATTCACATCTTTTATTGTCTACACAGGACCTGGGACCAATCTCCCGTGGATACTGAGGATTGATCACGCCTTATATTTAATTTTTTTTATAATAGCTGCAGTTTATTGTGAGCTTGCTATAGCATGAGTTTTTAAACTCTTTTACAAACTCAAGGCCATTTTCTCTCTCCCAATAACCTAGTCAAGTGACTATAGAGACACTGTTTTTTTCCATCAGGAAATTAAGGCTTACAGAAATTGTGTCACTTGTCCAACCACATACAGCTGTTATTTAACTAGCAGAGTTGGGGTTTGAATGAGCCTTTTCAACTGCAGAGCTGATGTTCTTAACCTCTTGAGAGAGGTTATACTTTATCTTACATTTCACTAAGCACCCATTGACTTGCCAATTGTAAAACAGAGCATATAATCAAGAGCATTCTATAAGCTCTTCCCACTGCACAGGTGTAAGTGCGTATTGCTGAGATGTAGCTGTGGGCCATCACAGTAGGTGCTTGCTGCAGAAGCAGCTGCATTTCAGGTGGCCCAGAGAATAGGTCTAAAAATCCCTACATCCCCACACACCCTCTGCAATGTTAGGAGATGGCTTACGTTGGCTTTTCCATTCCCTGATGTTTGCAGACTTCCATAGGTGCCATCCTGTAATTTGGAGCTTTGCTGACAGGAAGGAAGCAAGCACACCTCCCTCAGGATGACATAGAGTCTGCCCATGACTTTAAGAATATTATGAAATTCACAAATACGGCAATTATAACAAGCAGGAGGAGACAGGACAAGTTAAATACCAACCATCTAGGGAAAGATCATTATCTCAACTAGGATTCAAATGCCAGAAACTCTGGTGGTAATTTCAATGACTTCTCAATTTAAAAGTGAGTGAGGATATCTTCATTAGGAAGTGGAAGCATGCACGGATGTCAGATCATTTGTGCGCATGTGTGTGCCCATGTATACTTGTGACAGGGAAAGAAACAGAAAGAAAGCAGAAGCATTCATTTTTTAAAACAACTTGGGCATAAATTATACTGTTAGGCAGGGTCCTGGACAATGTGTTAGGTATTACATACTAAAGAGACCTTAGAAGACGTCTGAATTTTACAGGGAGCTTCAGAGAAACAATGGAAGTTACACAGGACAAGGCAGTTGGAACAGGGGAGGACCAATTTGAATACTATAATTTCCTCTTACATAGGCATCTAATCTCTCTGTGAACAAAAGGCCATTCTAATAAAACTGTGGACTGACTTAAGTCCTCCTGTATGTTGATAATAGCCCCATCTTTTATTACCTGGAAAGTTGTAAACATTCCTGCAACAGTCTAGAAGTCACAGGTCAGGGCCACATGGAAGGCTGGTCAAGACAGACAGGTAACTGATCAAGTAAGTTAAATATATGAGAAGAAACTGTTGAATTGCAGAGGTTCTGGGCAGACAGAAGCAAGTATCCTTTGGCCTAGACCTCTGATGAAAAGATCTACACAGTGAGCACTCAGATGAGCAGGCAAAATGCAATCTCTGGAAAGTTCCACTAGGCTAGGGAGAGTAGCACTCCTAAGGAAGACTAGCCCAAATAGATGTTTCTAGCAGACAAGCAGAGTGTCCAGCCACTCAGGGCCTGTGGTGGGCCCAACACAGATGAGAAAGTTATGAACCAAGATTCCTGGCAAGGGATGATGATGTGCAATTGAGATGCAAATTGAAAAGAGAAAGAAAGTCAGGAGCTCTCCCAGGCACCAGTGGCTCATGCCTATAACCCTACTTACGCAGAAACCTGAGATACAAGGCTTGTGGCTTGAAGCTAGCTCAGGTAGACAAACCATAACTTTTTTTTAAAATCTCCATTTAACAAGCAAATAGCTGGAAGTAAAGGTGTGGCTCATGTGATAGAGCACTAGTCTTACAACATGGCAATCTTGCAAGGCCCTGTGTTCAAGCCCTAGTTCCTTAGCTCAGAGGAAGGAAAGAAAGGGAAAGGGGAAGGAGAAAGAGAAGGTAAAGGGAGGAGGAAAGAAGGAAGGAAGGAAGGAAGGAAGGAAGGGAAGGAGGGAGGGAGGGAGGGAAAGGGACAGAGGGAGGGAAGGAGGGAGGAGCGAATCTAGTCGGAAGCAAGAACTCTACGTTGCTTTTTTTTTATTGTGAAAATACTGTACAAAGGAGTTACAATTACATGGGAAAGATAATGAGTACATTTCTTATCAAGCATTGTAGCCTCCTCCTTTGTTTCCCCTTCCCCTCCCTTCCCATCCTACCCCCCCGCCCCCTCCCCTGCACGAACAAATCATTATGTTGAAAATGAACTCTATGTTGCTTTTATCTTTGCTGGTGGCTGCAATACACTGGACACTAGCCATATGTGGTTATGCTGCCTGGAGAATCAAGGAGACATTTAAATACCAGAACTTTAGAACGCTAGGCATAGTGACCTACATGACTGCTTACTCTCCTTTATCTTTGACTACTTTTTAATTCTATTTTATGGCCCCTGCCCCTTATAATTTTCCTGCCTCCTAGCTCTTGTTTTCTCTTCCTTCCATTTCTTGATACTACCTCCAGAAAATCTCTCTCTTACTCTTTCTTGTCCAGTGTCTTTCCATTTTGTCTTTCATTTCCTTTATCTGTCTTCCTTTATTTCTTCAAATCTCCTCTCATCCTTCCTTTCTCTTCTATCCTATTTCCCTAATTACTAGAAAAAATGCTTCCCAACAAAGGTATATACTGAAGGATTATCGTAAGAACCACGTATCTTAAAATTAAATTTGACCTGATAGAAACAGTACTATAAACTTTCAGAACTTTTTTTTGAAAGTATTCAGAAATACCTTTGAGAAAGTGTTTCTGTATTATCTTACTGTAATTACACCTACTTTTCTTCAGCATTGGAACTCAAAATAAATAGAAAGTTATCATATTCAATTTTTTTTTTCTCTTTGGCACAATTACTTCTTCCAACAATGTTATTCTGACTTATTCTTCATTGCTGGTCTATAGCATTTTGGGTAATTGTGAGTTAAATTATCTTCTGTGGACCAGCCAGAAAACTTAACAACCACTTAAAATGTTCTTTTTTCTGATTATGCAATGGAAACTTGGTTAATTGAGATGCAGTAAATCTTCAGAACCGCTGAAAATGTTTAATATTCAAAACCAATTTTTAAACACTTTATCGATCTGCACTTTTATGGGAAGTCAGGTCAAATCCTCAGTATCTCTCTGATTTAAGCAAAATGTATCATTTCCAGGGAAGAGGTGAATAAAACGTGTCACATGATTTTCCCTAGGGTATGAATCAGTCAGGAGGTGAATAGAGGACCTGTAGCAATTTCCACAGCCTGAATGGCTTAACTAAAATGGGAATCTAAAGGTAAGAAAGGAAGGTATGAAATGACATATTTTAGGGCTTAAATCATTTCTGTTCACTCTAGACTTTGGGGGGAGGAGGGACACTCTTTTCCTTATGGGTCTCATAAGTGGCTTTTTGCCAATGGATGACTTGCTCACTTTGTCTTAATTTGCAAATCCCTTAGGGTAATTTCAGTGCTGTAGAAGGACAGAGACTAGGCCAAGAACATCAGTGTTCGCCACGACGGACACCCTCTGGTGGCCATCATTTTGCAGAGTGTTGAACTCTCATGACCTGTAGCTGGAACAGGTAGATCAGCACCTTCTTGGATGCAGGGGAGGAATCATAAAATGCCAGCACCCTACAGTGAGACCACTTCCAGCGAAGGCCCTCAGCTAATGGCAAGTCTCCTGGCCTTTGGGCCAATGTGTCAGGAAAGAGATAAGATAGTCATGCTTTGTTCTGCTTGCACCACATGGACACCTTCCCTGTTCTCAATAGCTGGAGGGGAAATGAGCCCTTCTAACAAAATTGAGGAGAAGAAGAAAGGCCTTCTAGAGGAAAAAATCTTATCTCTATTACATAATCACTGGACAAGAGACAAGTGGCTTTATGTCCCTCAAAGTCCACCCCCTAGGTCATCAATTTGGATTATAATCCCCAAAACCTCAGGAGATAGTGGTTGATGGATGTGGCATTTGACTTTCAGTAAGTCATGATCATGTGTTTTTAAAAGCACACCCTGGGCCTGGTGCCATATGTTCAAGTCTGTAATCTTGGCCAAAAGCCAGAGTGGAGGGATGGCTCAAGTAGTAGAACATCAGCCTTCAAGGACAAACTAAGCCAGAGCTCAAGGCCCTGAGGACAAACCCCAGTACACACACACACACACACACACACACACACACACACACACACACACACACACACACACACACACCTCTCTACTGAGTCCTTTGCAACTTTTCTTAAAGGGACCATGGTGTTAGAAGAGAAGATCTTTGCAAGGTTCAAACTCTTCCTCTCTCTAAACTTCCCTATCAGGAAAATAACCCACACCCCTCAGGCAAGGGCTAAGCAGCCCTCCATGGTGCCCTTCTCAAATAAAAACAGAGACCAGTATAGAAGCATCTGGTGGGAGTGGTTTGAGGAAAAACAAAGATGACAAGAACCAGTCCCTCCCCAGCCTCTACCCCTGGAAACCATAGCTCCAATCTCACTAAAGACAACATCAGACAAAGCATCTTCCTGCAAGGCCAACAATAGCAATTCTATCAGAAATAATTTGGTGCTTTCTTGTCTGTATTTAAATAAAAAGCAACAAAGGTTAATGCTTTGTTTCTAACAAAATAGACAATGCAAACTTCTATAAGACGCACTGGATTAATTCCCTCCTCTCATCTCATGGCTGTAAAGACTTCTTCCTGTTAATAAGAAGCAATTTAAAAAGTCCTCCCCGGGGAAGGTCAAAGAAGACCTGCTTGTGTGTTCTCTCACTCCCACATCCCATCAGATCTGCCGTGGGGATGTCTTCCTCATAGCCAGCCCTGCAGTAGGCACAGTGAGAAGGTCAAGGGTGCAGTCTTTTGTTAGAAGATAGATGGGAAGTATATAGAAAGATGGAAGTAACCTAAACCCAAGGGCCTAGTTTGCTACAAAAAGGCCAAATAATTAACCAAAAGGCTTGGATAAGATATGCTGTTTTTTGTGGCTTGGGGCTTAGGAAGCCAAGGGTCTATGTCCTTCGTGCTTTCATGCCTTCATCCCTTGCTTCAAGGGCAGGAAGTTGGCATACAAGTCCCAGGAGTGAGGCATAACTCTACCAATCAGGAGTGTTACTAGTAAATATTCAAGCCAGCACTCTTTTTCCAGCCCAGGGAACTACGCAGCTATGGCTCAACCCAGGATGGGCCACGTCCTTGGACAGTGGCTTCCCGGATCTCGGTGTCCTCTCCCATCTTCAGCAAGGCAAATCTCTGCAGAGACAGGACAGCCTTCCTGACACATATCTATTCTACTGCTGCCTGGACAAGTCCCCCTTGACTCTGCCACCTGCTTATTGTCTTGTCAGCAGGGATTCAGGGGACTCTTGTATACTTCAGAACACATTACAACCACTGGTAACCTCAGTGGTCCTCTCTGGCCAAGGATTTAAATGGAATCCAGAGTCTCACTGGCTTCCAAGATCCCCAAATGCTACACCTGATTGTCCAAGCATCACATTTGAAAGAGAATGAAACTCTTCTGATAAGAGTTCTCCATCGCTGGAGAGATGATACTACTTCAGAAAAGGTTGGGTCCCATTAAAATAGATTGAAGTATTCAGCTAGCACTTAATTTTCATCATTGGTATCCACCATTATCTATATGCAGCATGGAAGATACAGACTCTGGCATCTCACAGTCTCTACCATTGCACAGTTCAGAGACGGCGTTTCAATGGGAGAGAGAGAGCTTACACATCAGCTTTGCTCAGATGTTCCAGGGCAGAGAGCCCCTTAGGGAAGTGGTTCTCAACCACGTTCATGCCCATCTCTAGAGATGTTTATTCCTTTGGTCTGGGAGCCTAGCATTAGATGTTTTATTGGGGTACTGAAGATTAAACCCAGAGTTTTGTGCCTGGTAAGCATGCAATCTGCCATTAAGTTACACCCCTATTCCTAGCACCAATGTAATTTTAATAAAGCATCTCAAAGAAGTAGAGGTGTGTCTCAAGTATTAGATACCAGCTTTGAATGAAAGAGCCAAGCACGAGTGTAAGGCCCTGAGCTCAAGCCCTAGTACATATGTGTGACATATGTGTATGTGTGTGTGTATGTGTATGTGTGCAACTCCAACAAGATACTCAGGATAGCATCATTATGAGAGAGATCCTCTTGAGACTGTACCTGCTGGAGTATCTTTTTACACACTCATCTGCCCAGACCAAGAGCAATGTCTTCCTACTTATATATATAGCTCTAATTCTGCTTTGGCGCCTTAAATATGGAAATGCAAAAATTGTATGTGTGTTTGCAATGACCTAACAGTTGACCTCAAATTTCCTAATTTGCATCTAAGGACAAGCTGCTAACAGTGAGAGAAGAATGCAGAACACCACCCACTGCCCTGCTGCTTCAGCCAAAAACCACTGCTCAGATGATTCCTTGGCAGTGGTCAACCCTTGCATCTTTGATTCTGAATGGATTAGCTCAAAACTCCAACTCAAAATGTCAGGACAGTTTAGAAAAGAGCCATTAAGCATAATCGCGGATCAACAACCCTCGATTATCCTGCTATTGAAAACAAAGGACAAACAACAACAAAATATACCACTGAGCTGGTGGGAACTTTGCCCACAGAGTACGGCAGTTACAACTACAACCACAATTTCATGGCACCCCTCAAAACAGCCACACAAAAGGATGAAGAGGGCTTACAGGAAGAAGAGCAAATTTAGAGGTAACTGAGGTCTATGACTGGCATCTGGGCTTTGGAGGTTGCTTAACAGATGCCAGCTGACACTGCTCTAGATCCCGGGCTCCGGTCCTGATGCAGGCAGTGACTCAGATAGAAAACTCCCAGATACTTGTCATATCTAATCTAAAAGAAAGGCACTGAACATTTTTAACCCAACAGCACATAATTGTAATGAAATGATTCTGGCCAAGAGGGCCCATTTGTAATAATGAATTCAAATCAGATTCATAGAAGCTATAATTCAACCATAGTGAATAGCACCTTCATTTTCCATATCGTCTCCCTTCCAAAAAGGCAAAATAACTCAATATTCAAATAATTGCTCTTACTTTTCAAGTAGCCCTCTGAAGTAGTCACAGGGCTGATAATATTAACTCACTTATACAAAGCAGGTTTCCTTCCACATCTGAAATCTCCGTGGTATCTCCAGCATACCACTTTCAATTGTCCCCCACAACAATGAAAGGCTTGTCACAATAGAAAGGACGCCATTTTCCCCTAAGCTATGTCATTTTTCACTGGAAAATCCGGAGGTGGACTGAGGCTTGTTCACCATTGCTCTGCTCCTTTTCTAACGTCATGCAACATTTAGATACAGAATGGTAATAAATAAGATCTCTAGCGGGTACAACTGAAAATGATTTCTGTGGCTAATAGACATGGATATTATTAGTTCCATTTGGAAAACTAACTTCCCAAGGAATGACTTCCCAGTGAACCCTATCAAGAAGACACTTAAGTGTGACTAGACATAAGAATTACAAGCTTGCAAATGTGGATCACTGTTTTAAAGTATTTGCCTCATATGCGTGAGGCATTGGGTTCAATCCCAAGTACCACATAAATAAAAAAATTGATCAAATACTAAGATTTTCAAAGCAAAAAAGAGACATAGTACATTTATCTGTGGTCAAGGTCATTGTCATGGATTTCTAGCAAGTGCAAACAGACTGTCCCTCAGACTACTGAGGAACTAGATGCATTGGAAACAAAAGGCAAGAGTCTAAGACCCATAGAAATTGGCAGGGCTGCTCTCTTATTTTTCTAGGAAACATTGTGATCACACTGAACTCAAAACTTCTTAGAAATCAGGGAATGGTATGAATTTAAATGATGAAAGGAAGGAAGCCATTAGTATTCAAGAAAATCAAAATGGGGCATTGTATAAAAATACAGGCAGAAACCTGACACCAGTGGCTCATGCCTGTAATCCTTGCTACTCAGGAGGCTGAGTCTGAGGATCATAGTTTGAAGCCAGCTGGAGCAGGAAAGTTCATGAAACTCAACAAAAAGTTAGAAGTGGAGCTCTGGATCCAGTGGTATATTACCACCTTTAAGGGTAAATCTATGTGACAGAAACCAAGCCTCAGTACTAGCACAAAATTAAATAAGTAATAATAAAGAAGCCAGGTGCAGGAGCTCATGCTTATAATCCCAGCTACTCAGATGTCAGAGATCAGGAAGCTTTGAGGGCAGCCTTGGCAATTGAACTCATCTCAACAAACAAAGCAGGTATAGCTAGCTAGTGGCCAGTAATTACTGGCTAGCTAGCTAGTAATTCCAACTATGATAGGAATATCACATACTGAGCCTTTTGGGGGAAAAACCATGAAACTTATATGAAAAATCACTAAAGCACAAAAGGGATAGAAGCATGGTTCAAGTGGCAGAACATTTGCCTAGCAGATGCAAGGTCCCAGGTTCAAGCCCTAGTTCTACCTCCAAAAATCAAAAGTAATAAATATGCACAAGGCAGCATTTAGAGGACCTTAGAAAATTAGCATGTGGACAATGTTCTTGATTTCTCTGTTTGAGCGATAAAAATAAAGAAGAGAAAGAAGAGAAGCAAAACCAACTATAGAATATGTGCCGACTTAAAAACTTTAAAAAAAATTAAAGCATAAAACCAATTACTCAGGTAACAGCATTTATACTTGAATATAAGTTGTTAGGGATTTTTTTCCCACAAAGCATGAGAAGCAAGTATTCAGCTTTTTCCTTTTTTTAAAAAATTCACATTCTCATTACCAAGCCCAGCTGCTAAACATTACAATTTGAAGATCATGAAAACAGGCCAGCAGCTAATAAAAAAATAAAAAAATAAAAAAGTAGATGAAAGCGCGCTCTCTACTGGTTGCATGCACTTACTGCATCCCAGAAAGGAGAAAACTGGAGGTTCTGGTGTAATTCTGAGAGGACTAAAGACTTTAGAAAGTTCAGAACTGAGCTAATCATACTCATTGCTGGACCTCTTTGTCTCCATGGGAAGACCAAAGGTGGGGAAGTTTTTGATCCACTTCACACTACTATTGCTTGACCTTTGCTCTGGCTCCTAGGATCTTGGAACTAAAGGGTCTTCTACAAATGTGCAGCACACAGGGCTCAGGAAACATAACTCAGGAGCCTTCTTTGACAAATGAAGTAGGGATATCACATTCTCATTTAGGACAAGCTAAGGTGTGCCCACAGGGCAGGAAAACTTGTCCCTTATAGTATCAGTGAGGCTCTATTCCTCTCTTCTCCATCTTTAGTTACCAGCAGACTGGCCTCTGAGATCTGTTCTATAGCTCAAAACACGTTATTCAGCTAAAAACCCAAAGTAGCACTAATCCAAACTAAACTCTTGCATTAAGACAGAATAACCTGGGTCTCCAAGGCTCTCCTTCCTTCCCCAGGAAGAAACTTGCTCCTCCTTTGCAGGCAGGCCAAGAGGAGAGCAGGAAGGAACTCCCCCACCCCTTCATTCTCTCCTTGCAAAAGCCAGGCACACTACACTGGCTGCAGAATCTGGGTCAGAATGTTTTATTTTCACCATCACCATCAAAGTCATAGGCAGGGCAAATGCATTCACCCTGTGTACATTGTGAGACATAGTTAAGCTGGGACGTCCCTGAATCCGTCTCCTAGGACCAGAACTGCCTCATTAAAGGGATAAAAGATGATATCTGCTGAGCTGGTGGAAAGTGGTGGCTGCATTTTTATTAAAGTCTCCACTGCAGCAGGCCCCGTCCCCAAAGGTTCATATTCCAAGAATCTCCACCCCTCTGCCTAGAGCATGGAAGTGATTCTCTGTAACTCATTAAGCTAAAACAAAAAGCTTCCCTATTGTGCTTCTCACACAGCAATGATGTTGGTGCATAAAAGCTACACGTTTCTCTGCATGGCCCAAGATTGCAAAATCAAAACAGCTCTCACATTTACAAGAGAGGCCCCCAGGCATACCACCCAGGGTTGGCATGAGTGGTTCTGTCTTCCGCAGCCTCCTATCCGGCCTGGCAATGGGTGAACGCAGAGTTTGAGAAAGCCTCTATTTCATGGCACCCTTTCGGACCTGCGAGAGACCCAAGGAAGGGTCTTAGGCTAGCCATCCCTGTGTACTTAAACACAGTACCTCAAGTACTCCCCTCAGTGTCCAGAAGTCAGTCCAGCTGTGCCAAGACTCACAAACACCTAAAGTCCCAAGGGCTGAATTCAGGGCTCTCTGGTAAGATTATCCACCAAAAACAAAACAAAACAACAACAACAAGTGAGAGCAAATAACAACCCGTCCAGGCAAAAGGGGAACAAGTCACCTCACCAAGCCAGTGGCCACCACTTGGGCCTACAGCAGACCCTCCCCTCCTCTGGGACGCCCTAGCCCCTCCAGAGACTTCTGGTCTCCCTGCCATCACCGCTGGCCCCAGAGAAGGCACCCGAGGGACGCGGCCCCCGGTTGAAGCCATGCTCCCTACCTGAGGGTGGCGCTCTCCCCCTGCCGGACCGTCACGTTGTCCATCGCTTTGGGGAAGGTGGCATCTCCGCTGCGCACGGGCACTCCTGTGGGTACAAGGAACAGCAGCCTGAGAGACACGACCACGAGGCACTTCCAGGGCAGGAACAGGTACCCACAGACCCCCATCCTCGACGGCCACAACTTCCCAGAACTCCGGGCCGAGGCACGATGCGGGTGCCCCCCGCCCCCTGTCCCGCACACCAACCACCAGCCAGAAATGGGGGTGGGGGGGGGTGGTGTGTTGGAGGGGTGGGGGAGAGAGAGGACACCGAGACAGAGCAGCCAGGAGCAGCCAGGGAGAAGGAGAAGCCGAGTCTCCGGAGTCTAATAATTCTTCCTCAGTTCCTGCCTCAGCCTTCCAGCCCAGCAGAACCAGATGCCCCCCTCCTGCATCCAAAAAGAGCTTTCTCGATGCTCCCCCCTCCTGGGGGAGGGGGGGAAGGGAGGGAGGGAGGGAGGCAGCCCGGGAAGGAAAGGAGGAGATGGAAGGTGCCGGGATGAAGGTCACGGATTGCGCGTTCTCCGCCTGTGTCTCTTCGAGATGCTACTTTAAGATTCAGTTGGGCAGCTTCGGCGGAGATCTGGCATCAAAAGTTTATAACCCAAAGAGGAAGGCAAGTGTCTCTGACATGCAGGAGATGCCATCAAAGCCTCCTGCTTCCAGGAGAGGAGAGGTTTTATTAGCACACACATATGTATAGGTTGTATTTATAAACCGGTCCCGCGTCCCTCCTCCCCCAAGGCGATCAGAACTTCCCAGCCCGAGGCAGCCCGCCGCGGGAAGGATGCAGCCGAGGCGCTCCGTGGTGGGGGTGATGTCCTCCCCCGCGGTCCGATGGGTGATCGCCGCCAGCCCCCGCCGAGGGCCGCGCGGCGCTGGCTCCGGGCGCACGGGGGAGCTGCGCGGACCGCGGCCCCCGCCTCCGCCGGGGACGCGGCACGGGACGCGGGGGCGCGCGGCCGCCCCGCTCAGCGGCCGCCCCCGGCCTCGGCGCCGCCTTCCACCCGGGAGCAGCCCCGAAGCGCGCGGACCCCGACCGCCGCCCGGGTTGTCATGGCAGCAGCTCCATCCCTGACCGCCACTTTCTCCCCGCGCAGATGCCGAGCGCGAGCGGGCGGCGGGTGGGCAGCGCGGAAGGCGCGCTCATCCCAGCCGGGTGTGCGGGGACCCCCCCTTAATCCCTGCCGCACCGCGCCCACCGCGGCTGGGGAATCCCTGCAGAGGTGGGCCTGGCCCCCCGCACCTCACCCCGGGGCTCCACTCGCCCCCTTGATACACAAGCAAGCTGAGAAAATGCTACTGCGCCCCTCTAGCTGGCTCCCCCGGTACCGGGTGGGGGTTGGGGAGTGGGGAGGAGGAGGAAGGAGAGGGGGGAGAGGGAGTTGGTTCAGGGAAAGCAGCAAATTGAAAACTGACATTGGCACCTCGCCACGGACGCCTCCACGCAGAAGTTGACAACTCCACCCATCCCCCTGCTCCGAAGAACTGAAGTACATTTCACGTGCCCAGGTGATTACACCAGTCTGAGTACCTGCGCTCTCCACCTAGCCAAGCTTGGGCTGGTCCCAGGGCACAGCCAGGCTTCCTGGGCCTGTGCAAAAGAAAGATGGGAAAAGCTTGTTGCTCTGATGACACGCCAAGAAGCCCTTAGGACCCCTCCACTCCATATCCTGTCTCCCAAGCGGCAACACAATATGCCAAAGAATCCTCCATTATCCATGCATCTTATTTGTGATCAAAATATAAATGAAAGCAAGAGCTGGGAAAACCTGCAGGCTTGAAAGTAACAGAGCTGGGTTTCATTGGAGCCATCCATGACTTCATGGTCGCGACAGTGTCTGGAAGGGACCTGGGGATGGGTTCTCTGAAGACAGTCTTTCCTTATCTTTGGGCTCAGCTCCATCTCTTTCCCCTCTGAACCCCAACGCACCCGCTCTCCTTGGGACTGTCATTCTGTTTTCTGCTTTGCCTGGCAGAAGCCTCCTTCTCTGCGGTGGATCTTACTCTTGTATCCTAATTTAATGGTTGCTGTGTGCATCTGCTCTACTGTATTTTTCCCCCCTCAAAGCCTTTTGTTAAATTAGACTGGGCTAGGCACAATTGGTGAAATAAAATGTAATTCATAAGCCTTAAGCCTTTAGCGTTTATTACTTTAGTGAAGGATACAAAGCATACTACCTGCTCTCAGTTCTGAGCGACTGAGCACAAACACTGCCCCAGTCCCCCTGTGAAGTAGTTAGTTCACATAGATTATTGGGGTTTTTTTTTAGGTTTAAAAGTTTTAATTAGAACATCTTACTTCAGAAAAGAGAGAATAGTTATCACTCATCACATCAGTTACAATGAAAACTAGAGAGTATTAGATTCCTTTCAGAGAACAGAATTGAATCAGGATTGAGAGATAAAACTCATCTCCTGGGTGAACTGGGCCACAAGGCTGAGGGGGTCAGGGGACAGAAGAGGAAGGGGGAGGGGGGAAGGGGACAGGACCAGAGGACAGCATGGAGAGGAGACAGGAGAGGGAGGAGAGGATAAGTGGAAGAAACGGGCGGGCGGGGAGGTGGAGAAGAGAGGAGTGAAAAGTAGAAAGGACTGGAAAGGGAGAGTGGATGGGACAGGAGAGGGGCAGGAGGGTGTAGGGGAAGAGGAAGAGAGAACTGGCCAGCTGGGAGGGGAGAGGCCGCTACAGGCTCTGGGAGCAGACCTACCACCTAATTGGAAGGACACAAATCTTTTCTCAAGACTTAGGTGTCCCTGGGTAAAATACGAATTTGAAATCGCCTAAAGATGAAAGGTGATTATTAATAAGCTTCCATTTGGGGGTGACATTGTTCAAGATGCATTGTCCTCATAAAATGACATACTGAATTGAAACTCTTCTGTATAACTACTTGAAAATAATCAATGTTCTAATGTGAAAACAAAGATAAATTAATAAAGGTTTTTTTTTAACCTCGAGAGGATGGCTATTCTGAAGTTCAGAATCCCACAGAAAGTTCCAAGTTTACCTAATAAAATGGCTATCCAGTAATAAAAGCAACTTCAAACTGTGTTGTTCAGGAATGGGGAAAAACTTACAGCTTGTGTTTATTTTACCCAGCTGCTCTGTGTGTGTGTGTGTGTGTGTGTGTGTGTGTGTGTGTATCTGTGTAAGGAGGAACTATGAAATAGAAAGCTTGCGTTTGGTGCAGTGCCTGTTGATGTAACTGAGACACACGGGTCTCATGGAGGACAGCGATTGAGGAGACATTTTACTCAGCCAGATGAAGTTGATTGCCTTGTGGCCTCACGATATGAATCAGTACGCAACTAGAAATGTGTCATGAGAATAGAGTGGTTAAGAAAGATTGGCTTCCGCTTTTTAGTCTAAGGAAGTCACAAGAAATAAGAGTTCCATGCTCAAGCACGATGCTGTAGACCAAATCTTGTAGAAAACCCAGAGTAGTTCTCAGAGTAGCCGGTGGCCCAATCAGCGTAAGCTATCCATGAGATTCTAAACAGAGGCAAATACGGGATAAGTGTCTTTCCCAATCACCCATTGCCCTGAGATCAGAATTCGGGTCAGCTGAATTTTAACGTATCTCTCTTTTCTGTCACAGCCCACATCATATTCTTTCCAGTGTACAGTACATCTGCCTAGGCTAACTGCAAGAACCTGTGTTTCCATGAATTAAAATGCCTGGCTTCAAATGCTAGCATTGTAGCTTACAAGCTCTGTTATCCTTGGCAAATTACTTACCCTCTCAATTATGTCTCTTAGCCTGTAAGCGGTGTTAATAAGAGATTATTCATAGTTGGGCATAGAGGCACATGCCTGTAGTCACAGCTGCTTAACTACTCAAGAGACTAAGTCACCAGAACCCAAGAATTTGAGACTAGCCCAAGAAACACCACAGAATGTCATCTCCAAACTCCCTTCCCAGAATTGCTCTGCGTGTCATAGCACAAGCAGAGGCTCCTGCCACAGTGCCTAGTACCATAACAGCCATCAACGATGCACAACATTAAGTTCCTATCCTCTATTGTTATAGTCGAAATAATGAAATCAACAAAACCAAAACGTGTACACAGAATAACCAAATGGGAAAACAACATCTTAAGAAACAATGTAAGCAAGTCAACCGAAAACCATAGGCACACAATATTCGCATTGTGAAAAGATATCCATGTGGCTCTGTAATGCTTAAGAGAGCAAGCTACTAAGAGCTATAGAGTTCAGTTGCTATCAGAGTGTATTATCTTTTCGTCTCCTTCCAAGTTCTGAATTCATCCTGTATATAACTGACTCTCTCCTTTGAGATCGTAAAGCTCTGAGAACAGAATGCTTGCTCATCTTGATTCCTCAGCTACAATCTAGAGACTGCTCGAACAACTTGGCAAATGTTTGTTGCCTGGGGCATCTTATCTCCGTTCTCCATAGGCTCCAGAGAGCCAGTCCATTCATTAGTTGTGATCTAGAGTGATAGAAGTAACAAGATAGATGCATTGATAGATGGATAGATAGAGGTAGAGAAATACAGAGAAGATTTCCTAGGGGAATAGGCCCATACCATTTATAAGGCTAACACATGCCTTTCACAAGCTAGAAATCCTTGGAGACTGGTAGCATGGCTAAGTCCAAGTTCAAAGCCAATGATGAAAGTCTAGATATGAGGGGGAGGCCTGAGGACCCAGAAGGCTGCTGCTTTAAGTCCTAGGGTCTAAAGTTCAGACAACCTGAAGTGTTGATATACAAAGAGAAGATGGGTATATTTATCACTATGAGATGAGTGACAAAAGCTCCTTTCCTTTGCTTTTGTTCAGTGGGTTCCCAGCCTACTGGGTAGTACCCAACCACAATGAGGATAGATGATCTTCCCCCACTGCATCCAAAGAGATTCACACATTAATCCTCTTTGGAGGAAGACATACTCTAAAATAGTACTTTTTACTAGGTTTCTTGCATTCCTTAATCCAGTTAAATTGACAGTAAAATTAAACATCAAGTTTGGTGAAGCTGACGACAGAGACCCAATAATTTCCACACTAAAGACTCCTGGTAAGACTCCCCTTCACTGACTGCTACCCAAATACTTCAACCTTAAAGGACCATAGGCATCAAATGCATTAAAATGTCTCCCTACAGTTGAAGAGTCCTATGAAGGGGCTGATTTCCACAGACATACAACAAAATCAGCCTTTTTGCTTTATAGCTACCCCACATATAATTCTGTAAGTCAAATAACAGGAGCCAGACCTGTGGTTACAGGCGTCTGTGATTTGAGAATCTATGTTCAAAGCCAACCCAGGCAGACAAATCTATCACACTCTTATCTCCAAGTAACTAGCAAATAGTCAGGGGTGGAGGTGTAATTTGCATGGTAGAATGCCAGAATATGGGGCTCTGAGCTCAAATCTTAGTAGTGGTTGCATGTGTGTGCACACACACATATGCATATGCACACACACACACACACACACACACACACATACAGACACACATACACACACACATACACATACACCCCAAGAACATTATATTGAGACCTAAAAGCCATACAAAGTGTTTTCAAAATATGCAATAGTATTATTACTGTCTTACCCATCTCTGTTCTCACCAGAATGTCTAGTAGAAAGATTGTGACAGGAAGACAATGGAGTTTTCTCCTGCAGGGAAGTGATGGGGAGGGGAGCGGGGGACAAAACACAAAGTATGGGAGAGAATGCCTATTGGATATCTGCCTGCATAGTCACTCACCTTGACTTTCTACCTGGAGATGGGGACCTTGGTTCATGGGTCAGGCTTTCTCATCCTAAGATTCCCCATTGGTTAGATGGGGGAAACAATGTAGCTGGTTTTTTTTTCCTTTTTCTTTTGTTGTGCCAGTACTGGGGCTTGAACTTGGTGCCTAAAGCTCTCCACTTGGCTTTCTCACTCTTAGTTGGTACTCTACTATTTTGGCCATGCCTCTAACTTGGGCTTTTTTTTCGGTACCATTATCTTTAGATATCAGCCTCCTAAGTAGCTTGGATTATAATTGTGAATCATCATTTCCTGGCTTATGGTTGTTGGTTTTTTTCTTTAAAGAACCAAATGTGTTGTATGCAAGATACATTGTAGGAATGGTGAGGGCTCCCATAATTAGGGCTCAATGAGCGAAGGTTCTGGCATCACTTCCTGGGTCCTATTCTCTTCTGAAAAGATCAGACTGACTTCTCTGAGCCCCAGAAAGAAACCGTAACTTATGCTTTATATTGTTTGTTAGTTACTTGAATTCTTATCTAACTCTCTCTTGGTGTTCACTTATTTTGTTAATTCATTCAATCATCTTCCTTTCTGTTTTCACTAGCATTTGTTGAACATCTAAGCACTTTGTTGGGCCTGTAGACAGAAAGGACATGATATGTTACTTAACCTCTAAGGGTTCACAGTCTCACAAGAAAAAAATCAGATTATCACAGAAAAAGATAAGACAAAATAAAATATGTGCAAAGGCTGGAGGGTCTTGGGTTGGGGCTCTAATGTAGATGAGGGTTCTTGGAATGCTTTCATGGAAAAATAATCTTCTAGATTCATTTCTATTTTTTATTCTATTTTTATTTGATTTGATTTGATGGTGACAATGTTAGGGTTTGAACTCAGGGCCTCACACACGTGCTTAGCTTTTTCACTCAAGGCTGGTGTTCTACCACATGAGCCATACTTACACTTCTGGCTTTTTGCTGGCTAATTGAAGATAAGAGTCATAAAATATCTTCCTGGGCTGGCTTCAATTTCAGTCTCCCGAATATCTAGGAATTCAGGTGTGAGCCACTGGCAGTCAGCCTATGCTCACTTTTTAATAATCAAGGAAGATGTGGCTGCCACTTGCTTTCTAACCTTGACACTGAGTGCACCATTTTACTGATCAGAGAGATATGGCAAGAATTATTGGTCCTGAGAAGAGAACAGGTGCTAGATATTGAACTTGAGGTGCTGATGAAGCATTCACGTAAAACATAGTTTGGTAGCATTTGGTTATTTAGGTTCATGTCTAAGAAGGAGATGCTGTCTACAGCTAGAGGTTTGTAAAGCATCTTTTGGTAGGTGGGAACCAAGTTCCCAGGTACTCAGCCAGAGCAGGACTGAGAAGGAACAAGGCCTTGAATGTGAATTCTGGGTAACACAGACATTTCATGGGATGACTGCAGGAGAGATATTCCAGAGAATTTGGAGAAGTGGCTAGGAAAATAAAATATCACTCAGGAATCAGTGACTTCAAAGAAGCCAGGGAGAAGATGGTATCGAGTTCTAGAGAATTCAGCTCTGTGAAAGATGAGTAGACATGCCACAAGCAGGTGGCTCATGCCTGTAATCCTAGCTACTCAGGAGTCTGAGATCTGGTTCTAGGTTCAATCCATGTGGCTCAAAGTGGTAGAGGGCTAGCCTTGAGTTAAAGAGCTCAGAGACAGTGCCCAAGCCCTGAGTTCAAGTCCCATGACCAACACGAAAGAAAGAAAGAAAGAAAGAAAGAAAGAAAGAAAGAAAGAAAGAAAGAAAGAAAGAAAGAAAGAAAGAAAGAGAGAAAGAAAGATGGATGGGCAGACTTTACACCTGACACAAAGGAGGAAGGACACAGATCTTCGTGACCTTTCTCACCATCATCATCATCATCATCATTATACTCATCATCATTCTAGTGCCAGACACTAGGATACAAAGTATCCTGTGACAAAGGTATCAGAATCAAATAAAGAAACCTATGGGGCTGGGTGTGGCGGTGCATGTTTGTGATCTCAGAGAAGCAGAAAAAAGTGAGAGGCTAACTTATTTGAGGCCAGCATGTAGTACCATAGTGGGAACCTGTCTCAAAAAAACAAAATAAGAGAGAGAGAAAGAGGAAGAGGAGAGGAGTTAGGAAAGGAGAGGAGGAAATCAATGCATAGCTTGTTTACAATAATTTCTTAGGAGGCAAAGAAGCATTTTCTTTCTTCTCTCAGGGTTCATTGTTGTATCACTAACAGTTCCTGGCATACAGTAAGTTTTCAATAAATATTTATTTAATTAATAATAATAAATTATTATGTATTTCTAACACAGTTTCTCTAAAACTTTTCTCACAGACATTTTAGCTTCTCATGATTTATACATACTAAATACCCTAAACTCAAAGATCTTTCTCTTCATTTGCACACTGGATATGATTTTATTGGTAGCAATTTAGCTTGAGATGAAGAATGGGAATTAGAGTAGTCATTTGCATCACTTTAAAATCCCTGTGTCCATACACTACTCAGTTGAAACACACTATTATTTATATTATGAGAAATTAATCATGAGGGGAAAACAGGTGGCTGGGCCACATGGCTAACAAATAAAGAATATTGGGCTTCAGATATGGGATTGAAAGTCAATAAAACATAGTCTGATGAGTCAGAATCATAGCTTGTGATTTACATAATCATTGTGATGTATGTTATCTCAGAATAATTTTAGAATAATCCCACGTGGCACACTTTCTCAAACTCTATGTATGATCTGGTCATTCTTAAGTCATATTTTTCTCCTAGGATTTGAGGTACATTGAAATGGACAACCTCTAAATCTCTTCCAGTTGTAAGCATCATTACCACCATGCTCCCCTGAGGTATGAATGTCCAGGGTTTGTGTTGAAACAGGCTCCTGGTACCCACTAATGTGTACCCCTAACCCTTACCCCAGCACTGATATTTTCTTCTGTATGTAATCCCAGAGGATCTTCTGTCTCTTCCCAGCTGCTCTAGCTTCTCCTTATCAGCTACTGGAAGGAATCAGAGTTACAATGACTGAGTGAGGACAAAAAAATCACCATGGGTCTTGAGGCTCTAAATTGTTGGTGGTAGGAGAAATTTCAGTCTGGAGGACTTGAGAAAGGGGAAGGCAGATAATTCATTCACTCACTCTGAGTCCCCTTCTGCAAGGCATCAGGAAACAAACCAGACATCACAGAATAGGATGCCTTGGGAAAGGGAAGAAAATGGAATGAGAAAGCAAAAAGATAGAAAAGGAGAGAGGAGGGTAGAGGGAGAGAGAGTAAGAGGGGGAGAGAATGGGGAGGAAAGGAAGAGGACAGGAAAAGAAGGAAGAGGAGGAGAAGCAGGAAGAAGGAAGGAAGGAAAGGAGGAAGGAAGGAAAGAAGGGAGGGAGGGAGGAGAGAGGAAGGGACAAAGGGACAGAGAGGGAGGAAAAAAGGAGGAGGTAGAGGGTTGATCAGGAAGATTACAAAGAACATAGTCAGTGGGTATTTTATATGTAAAGATAGGCAAAAATATAGTCAACTAACATTATATGGATAAATTACACACACACATTGTGTGTGATGTATAACTCAAACACATATAGGTAGGTAGGTAGGTAGATAGATAGATAGATATACAGAAACAGAAACAGACAGAGACAGAAACAGAAAGAGTAAGCAATTTATTTTAAGGACCAACTCCTGAATGTGGAAGTCAGGCTCAGGCTAGCTGTCTGGACACCCTAGTAAAGCTGATGTTACAGTTTGGACTTAAAAGTCACCTGTTAGAGGACTTATTGCTTCTTTCAGTCTATGTTCAGTTCAGTGCTTCAACTGATTGGATGAGGCCCATTCACACTATGGAGGGTCCACCAATTTAAATGTTGTTACCTAAAATGTGCCATCATAGAAGCTCTGGAATAGTGCTAACCACGTGTCTGCACGTGATTACAAAGCCAAGTTGGCACATAAAACTAACCATGAAACCTCTGTCCCTCTGAAGCAGCTGTACTAAAAAAGATTAAAAGTAAATATTACTTTAGGAAGGTCATACAAAAGCAAATGGAGCATCAGGCCCCCAATTCCCCTTCCCCAGATGTTTATCGTGGACACGCTAATGCTAAATATTTCCTTCTCAAAAGACAAAGCTCAATTCCAGTTGAGAGAATTCAAAAATCACAAAGTGCTTAGAAGGGGGTAGTGCACTGGTGTGAATGGATTTTATCCAAAGTGCAATTTATTTTTCCCTTTTACAATTGGGGAAGAGGTTGTAAAGAGGTGCAGAGCTAAGGGTTAGAAGCCACAGAGAGAGAAGAAGAAAATGGACTATGGAGAGACAAAAAATAGCTCTCAAAGAGTCATAATTATTCCGAGAGCTTCAATTTACCTACATCTACTTTGGGAAAAAAATGTACACATGACCCTAATACGTGACCCAGATTTCAATGTGGCACCTTGAATCTGGAGGTTAGCAAGAAATTGAAAGGAGGAGTTGTTTCAGGGCATACCCTGCCCAATGTTGAGCAGGAGGAGAGAAAAAGCAAAGCCAGACATGCCTGCTGGCAAACGTAGTAATCGCCAATGTTCTTTCAAAATGAAGATGGGTGATTGCTTGTATTATGCTCCACAAAGGAGCCTCTTCCAAGAGATTCACTACTGCTGGGCAAACCTTCAACCATCAATTAAAGAATGGGATTTGGGAAGCATGTGTCCATCTTGGCTCTAAAACGAAGTTAAATGCATTGCTTGGATCTTGTGTCCTGATCTCAAACACTAAACTACAAGGTATTGAACACCAGAAAGAAAATTCAAAATTCAGTGCTCCAATTCTGCCATTGATAATGTCTGTCAGCTTTCCATGGCTGTGACAAAATACCTAAGATAAAGAACTTAAAGGAGAAAAGGTTTATTTTGGCTCTCTTTCAGAGTTTTCAGGCTATGGGCAGCTGCCTTCCTGCTTTGGGCCAGAGGCAGTACCATATTATCAGGACTGCTGTAACCCAGAAGTAAAGATAAAGGGAAAGAGGCTGTGGTTTCAATTGCTGGTTCAAGAGTACACCCCCCAATAACCTAACGGCCTTCCATTAGGCCACACCTTGTAATTGTTCTTCCACATTTTCGCTGTACCAACACAAGCTAACCTTTACCATATTGGTATTTGGGAAACATTTGACACCAAAACCATAAGAGTTATTAAAGACAATGAAACAATTTACAAGTATATAAAACATACTCTATTCTAAGGTAAGTGTCTTACATGTGTAATCTTCTATCATCTACTCAATAATCTTAGTCCTTTGGGAAGGAAACTGAGACCCAGTGGGGTCCATGACATGGACAAGGTCAATGCCAAACTCTGAGCTCTCCCTGCAAAGCCTGGTACGTTCCCTTCCCATCACAGCTTGCAAGATTGCTGCACAGGCCACAGAGAGAGAAAGAGAGAGAAAGAGAGTTACTTCCTCCACAAGCTGGGAATCCCATGTGGGTGAAAAGCACAACTGTTGTGCTGAAAAGTAGGAGTTTGGGGGGAGTCCAGGAGCCAAGGTTCTGATGGCAGAGGTCAAGAGGGTAACAAAAAGTGGAGACAAGACAGGATCCCAGTGAAAGCACAGGCTGTTTTGCAGAGGGTAAAGCAAGACTGTGAAACGAAGCTGTCTCTGCTCTATTTTCTACCCTCTCCCTCCCCCTCTCCATCTGGCTGTCTCTTCCCTTTTCTCTCCCTCTGTCTCTTCTTCTTTGCAAACCTTCAGCTGCTAATTTCCATCCGACACATTTAGGAATTAATTTCAACACTTCTCTTTCTCTCTCTGACAAGATATCCCACTTTCTAACCTCCCCCTCCCTTTGGCAATGTGCTCAGTTTCTTCCACAGACTGTTTGCCCCACAATTCCCAGACCTGGTGATTTGCTCTGACATCTTTGTGTATGCAATCACCTCATGTCACCCGGGGCCTTCAGCGCATGCAGGAGAGCAAGCTCTGCAACCAGTCAACCTGGTCACTGCAGCGGAGCTGGGGATACAAGGGGCCTTGGAGGAGGAGAAGCAGGGAGTGCCACATACTTCCTGTGCCGCTGGCTACTAGCAACCTCCATCTGGAGCCCCATTCCCCAGACTCCTATACAGGGTGTGTGTGTCTCTTCAGCATGTGGCCAGGGTCTCCAATGAGTCCCCATCATTCTCATCTTAATTAACACAAATTAATGGTGCTGGGATGGGAGAACTAAAAGTAGTTTTCCTGGATAAACTGAGACAGACATGTAAACAGAAGAGCAAGATGTATCACACTATCTGTCCAGCTTTGAAACAATCATTCTAGGCATATTGGAATAGGTGAAGTGTGGATTCTAAAGTTTTGTTCATCTTAAATCAAGAATAAGTGTGTGTGTTTGTGTGTGTGTTTATGAGAGAGAAAGAGAGAGAGAGAGGTGTATCATGGTCATGGACCATGAAACAGGAAAGGTACACAGGAAATCTCAGTCCTATATTTGAAATTTCTGTATATTTGAAATTAAAACCTATAACTTTGTACATCTTTAGTACTAAAATATTACAAGAGCCGGGTGCTGGAGGCTCATGCTACTCAGGAAGTTGAGCTCTAAGAATCATGAGACACTTATCTCCAATTAACCAGCAAAAAGCTGGAAGCAAAGGCATGGCTCAAATGATATAGCTTCTGAGTGAAAAAGCTAAGGGAAAGCACAATGCTCTGAGTTCAAGCCCCAGTATAGGCACATACACACAAAGGGAAGAGAGAAAGAGAAATATAGATGAGAGAAGATGGGGGGGACAGAGAGAAAGAGAGGTGAGGGAGGAAGGGAGGTGGAAGGAAGGAAGGAAAGAGAGAGAGAGAAGGAAAGAGAAAGCAAGCAAGCAAGCAAGCAAGCAAGCAAGCAAGCAAGAAAGAAAGAAAGAAAGAAAGAAAGAAAGAAAGAAAGAAAGAAAGAAAGAAAGAAAGCAAGCAAGCAAGCAAGCAAGCAAGCAAGCAAGCAAGCAAGCAAGAAAGAAAGAGAAAGAAAGAAAGAAAGAAAGAAAGAAAGAAAGAAAGAAAGAAAGAAAGAAAGAAAGAAAGAAAGAAAGAAAGAAAGAAAGAAAGAAAAGAAGGAAGCAAGCAAGGAAGGAAGGAAGCAAGGAAGCAAGGAAGAAAGAAATGGAATATTAAAGGAAAAAGCCCCAAAGGGCTGGGGGTGTAGCTCAGTGTTACAGTGCCTGCCTTAAATGCAGGCAATTCACAGAACCACAAAACCAAGGCATTGCATTGAAAGGAGGAGCAACACAGAGATTGTTCTAAAAGGCACAAGATAAAAACAAATGGAAGCAAGCAGATTGTCTGGCAGTCATTTCTTCATGTCTGATACACTGATGGGTGAGTAGATGGCTACAGTTTAGGTAGAAGAAAAATCAAGAGATGTTCTTTAAAGACATGGCAAGGGAAAGATAAACTTCTGCCCAGAACATTAATACAAAAGTCATCCCAGGACCCAAATACGTCTGAAAAATAGAGAATACAAATACAGCTGGCATGAATAACTGAGCTGGTGGGGCTTCAAACTTCAGAGATGTCCACTCAGCTCTCCTGCCTCATTTCCTTGCTTGTAAAAAAGTCACTGTACAAGGTGGGTCCCACAGCCCCTCCCCAGTTCAACAGCCTCAGACCCAGAACGATGGCTGATCATTCTTTCCTGTCCTCATGTGCATCTTCTCTGCAGCATTGTGTGCTTCTTCTGACATATCTCCTCTGTAGGTCCAATTCCAGGGCCATTTTGAAAATCCAGCTTCAGATATTGTTTTCCCTGAACAGCTTCTCAATATTGTATGCAAAAAAAATTACTCTAGCACCTGGCTGGCCTGAGGATTCTAACATCCTTTCATTACAAGGCATGTGCCCTGGCTAGGCACAGGACACTGGCACCATTAATTCAGGAGCGTCGATTTCCATACTTATTAAGACAGTGCTCAATAAACGTTTGCTAAATGACTGAGCATGACACTTTTCTATAGTTAAGTCCTTTTCCTAGTGGTACTTGGTATTGGAACTTGCACTCAGGATTGAAAACAAAACAAAACATCCACAAAAAAAGCTAAGGCATTACCCCTTTGCTTTTACGCTGAAGGCCGGCATTCTACCTCTTGAAGAGCCACAACTACACTTCTGGATTTTTTAAGTGGTGGTGGTTAATTGGAATTAAGAGTCTCATGGACTTTTCTGCCCAGGCTGGCTTCAAACCACAATCTTTAGATCCATCCGAGTAGCTAGGATTACAGGCTTGAACTACCAGCACCAGGTACTACTATTTTTCTAAGTGAATACTTGTAGCATTGTATGATAAGAGGCCAAAAAGGCAGTGTTGTATATCACTTCAGGAAGAAAATGGAAAATGGACAAATGGAGCACATGAATGAGCCTCATTATCTTGCCCAATGGGGGCCTAGGCTCTCCTTACCCATACATCTCCCCTAGCAGGATGAAGACACAGTTGCAGAGTGTGCCTGGGAATGCACATTCTTGTGCAATTAGCAAGCTCCCACATGGTAAACAGACTAATTTTGCCCCTACACCAGCAGTTTGCCTAATCAGTGATTTCCACTCAGAGCTGGAGGAAAAGATTTTTAAGTCTAGACCATGGTGTGAGAGAACAAAAAATTGTGGTCCCAAAGAAAGCCCTGCTATTATTCTGATATTTGTCACAGAGGGGGCACCAAATTAAAGGCATGGCATTTATTTCTTTATAAATACCTTCTCAATGTGCAAATCTGCCTTTAAAACTATTTTCTGCACTGACCCTAGCTGTTGTTGTTTTGCTAACTATTCGAAGTCTGGAGTCCACGAGCCCAGAGAATCCTAGCTGAGAAAGACAGGGCTTCTAGAATATATTCCCTGGTAGATTTTTAGCTGCAACCCGCTCTTCAGGACTTTGCTTTATGTGGTGCTATATTTCCTTTAAATTGGGAGCTTTCCATTTTAGCTTTTCACTTCAGCACCTCTAGCCTTGCAGAGAACTTTGTCCCCACTGGCCTGCCTTCCCACCAGTGGAGGGAGAAACAAGCCCAAGGCATTTCCCTGATCAGAGAACATAAGAACTACAACTTTTGATCTACAGCTGGGATACTTACAATACCTCCTGGGCCCTAAGATGCAGGGGTTAGCATGTTCCTGTCTATCTTACATCAAGAACTTCAGATCACGCCTGCAATCCTAGCTACTCAGGAGGCTGGGATAGCAATTTGAGGGCAGGCTGGACAAGAAAGTCTCCAAATTTTTACCTCCAATTACCCAGCAAAATGCCAGAAGTGGAGCTATGGCTCAAGTGGTAGAGGACCAGCCTTAAGCAAAAGATGCTTAAGGCTCAATGCTCATGCCTTGAGTTCTGAGCTCTGGAGCTCAAGCCCAGAGCTCCAGAGCAGAAAAGCAGAGTCTAAGGGGCATCTAAAATGGGGAAGGGCTGGTAAGCAGAACTGGGAAAGGTGAGAACTTGGGTAAAAAAACTCTTGCCTTCTGTACAGACCTAACCGGCATAAGACGGACACAGAGGGAATTGCTAAGTCACTTGAAAACCGGGTTTGTCATCTCTTTCAATACAAGATGTGTAGGTACCATGACTTGAACCCAGGGCCTTTCTTGCACACAGCTGCTGCTCGGCCATTGGAGCCACACTTCTATTCCAGGTAGACTTTTTGTTGGTTAATTGGAGATGGAGTCTTGTGGAATTTTCTGCCTGGGCTGGTTTGGAGTTGCATTCCTTCAGGTCTCAGGCTCCTGAGTAGCTAGGTGTGAACTGACAACAGTGCCATTTTCACTACTGATGGAAAAGGCATTACCGGCGACACTATGGTAAAAGCTTTGTGAGCTTTTGTGATTCTGCAATAGGATAACAGTATGAACAGAAGACAGATCTCATGACTTCTCTGAGCCCCAATGTTCCCATCTACAAAATAAAAGAACAGCACTAGCCTAGTCAATTGTGAATAATTCCATAAAATCACACCTGAAAGGTGTGTTAAGAAAGTCATCACTCCAGCCAGATGTCAGTGGCTCACACCTGTAACCATAGCTACTCAGGAAGCTGAGATCAGAGGATCATGGCAGACAAATGTAACCAGCAAAAAGCCAGAGGTGTAGCTCCAGTGATAGAGTACCAGCCTTGAGTGAAAAAGCAAAGCAAGAGGATGGTGTCCTGAGTATTAGACCTAGCACCAGAAGGTAAGGAAAAGAAAATCATAATTCCTTGTTGACCTGTAAACCTGGTAACATCCCTTATTGCTACTATTCTCCTCCCCCTCCTCCTCATCCCCCCTCCCCCTCCTCCTCATCCCCCTCCTCCTCCTTCTCCTCCCCCTCCCCCTCCTTCTCTTCCTCCTCCCCCTCCTTCTTCTCTTCCTCTCTGTCCCTGTCACTATCTTTCAAGGCATATTCTAATTCAACTCCTCCAAGACTCTACAGATGCCTCCTGCAAGTGCATGTAGACCATACAGCTCCATATGCAGTAGTCGGTGGTATTCTTTTCTGCTAGGTGGAGTCTGTTGTCCCTTTTGGTAAGTCAAACAAAAATGCATTTTTGTGTTCATTTGAAAATGAGAACTAGAAAGTGGTGAATTCAACAAAACACACAGGTCAAACCCTTGCTTCTCTTATATTGTGGCATGCCATAGTTTGCATTCTTTTTCTCAAGGATATTAACAATGCCCTATGCTTTTCAGTGTCTTTACTAGTATGTGGATGTACAGTATAGGAAAGGTAAATATCTAAAACTTAGACCTGGATGCTAGCAGGTTTAAGCTGTGCAAGTGACATCTTCATTGGCTACTTTTTCCTCTCATCTAAAGAAATAGAAAAAGATGAGAAAATAGCAGTCCTACCATAGAGGGTTACTATTAGGGTTAAATTCATTAATCTGTATTAAGTGCTTAATACTTTCTGATTCCCAGGATGGTGGTAGACGTAGATATGAGCTGCTCCTGTTTTTTCTTCTTGGAAAGAGTGGTAGTTCCAGCTCTTGATAGTATTATGAGAATGCAGCCTTTAGGAACTTTTTCACTGTCAAAGAAAAGGGTGGCTTCAAGAGGAAAGGTTTGGACAAATGCAGAGATGAAGAAGGGCAGTATGCAGTCAAGAATCCAATGTGTATCCTAGAAAATTAGGAAGAATGAGGGAAGGGCTGGGTAGGAGAGGGACTGGTAAGAATGTTGAAAGGGGTGACATTGATCAAGGTATATTGTATTCATATACTGCTTTGTCAAATGCCAACTCCTTTGTCAAATACTTAAAGATTTATCTCTTTATTTATTTATTGTTAGCTGTGGAGCTTGGATTCAGGGCTTGGATACTGTCCCTGAGCTTTTTCACTCTACTGTTTTGAGTCACAGCTCAATCCACTTTTGGAGTTTGGGCGGTTAATTGAAGATAAGGGCTTCATGGACTTTCCTGTTTGAACTGCCTTCAAACCTCCACCCATAGATCTCAACTTCCTGAGGAGCTAATATTTCAGGCACAAGTCACCGTTGCCAGGATAGATATATATACATACATATATATATATATGTATATACACATATATATACATATGTGTGTGTATATGTATATATGCAAATATACACATATTTTTTAATTAAAAAAGGAAATCCCTCCCAAGTTGATATCTTCCCATGAAAGCCCAATTCCAGAGACAGACCAGGTGGAAATAAAAGCCCAACTTTTTTTTTCTAGCAAGAATCAACACTGATAATCATTTCAGATAGACTTTGGGACTGTGTTACCACGTGACCGAATCTTGCCCTGTCTCTCTGCATCATCCTGCTTCTCTCCCTCACCATCACAGGCAAGGATGAACAAATTCGCTAGTGCACATCAGAGATGCTAGTGCATAGCATCATTGCCCAGTGAGGTGCAAACCACCCAGTGACTAAGCTTTCTGGATGGCAATAAAGAAGGATCACCATACCCCAAATCACAAAAGCAGACCCTCATCTGACAACAGTCCTGTAGTTTTTCATTGGTAAGTTCTTAGGTGTTCATACTATGTGCTTTGGGTAACGTATGTACATATTCTTTTTCTCATGGCTGCTATTTTATTTTTATTATTATCTTTCCATCGAGAGCAACGTTTAAACACTTTTCCTAAAATGTTCTGTGAAAAGAAAGTGTGGAAATAAGTAAAGAAATGTGAGTATTTTAGCCACAGTAGTTCCTCAGACTGGGCAAAAGCTATCATGTGCATCTAATTTTAGCACAGCAGGATCCTGAATGAAAAGAGAACCATGGGTGAAAGAGAAAGCAATCATCACATCTGAAGACAACCCATTCCCCAATGTGCTTTCCTACCAAAACTCGTTTTATTTTAACTGGCAGCTTTCTACAATTTGCCTAAACCCTGCTTCTTCCTATGGTAGAACTGTGGAATCTGTAAGGTTGGTTCATCTTCACCATGAAAGAAGGAAAAACTCTTCCATATCCAGCAAGAGAGGATGAGATGACCCTACACTCTGATGGATGGAAATGAAGTTTGAGCCTCTGCCACAGAATGAAGAGACTAGACAGATACACAATCAGCTTCAGGGCAAGGTAAGGCAGCAAACACCTGAAATGTCAGTTCCTCAGGAGGAGGAGGTAGGGGGATCACAGCCCAAGGCAAAAAACCAAGAATCTACCTGAAAAAAAGCTAAAAAGGAATAGGAATAGGTTATGGCTCAAGTAGTAGATACTTGTTTAGCATACCTGAGGCCCTGAGTTTAATCCCTAATGACCTAGTATCATGGAGAGGAAGATAGAAAGGGAGAAAAAGGGGGAGAGGGATGGGGAGGAAAAGGGAGGAGGAGAAAATAGAAAGACAGAGAGAGGATATAGATAGACTGAAAGACAGAAAGAGACCGGGTCAGCTTTAGCTACATTGGTCAATCAGACTGTAGGAAGTGAAGGAAAAGGAATAAGTCAAAGGTCAGCTTTAATGAACTATAGTCAGTCAAAGGTGGGTGAAAGGGAGTTGACAGGCCTCGTCCATTCTTTCACTATTCTAGGTCAATGATGATGGTATTGAATACAAAGGGAACATAGTGATAGCTGGTTTTGAGGGAGCTAGGGTACTGGTTTTTGCCACATGGGATTTGAGTTGTCTTCTATAGGAGAGATGTGAAGACAGAGGTAGCCTTAGACTGTCTAGGAATAGAGCTGCTTCTCCATGATTGACATAAATAAATGCCTAGTAAGAAAATGCATGGAAGTGGAGATCAGAAGACAAAACCCTAGAGAATAGCAGTATCTAATGAATGAGCTAGGGAAGAAGACACAGAAGGAAGCCTCACAACGTTAGGCTGAGAACTAAGGAAGTTATAGAGAAACCCCGAAAAAGAAAATGTCAAAGTTGTATAGGCAATTCTGTCCTGCAATGAATAAAGGTCAAAAATAAAGGGCAAACATGCGCCACTACCTTTGCAAGACATTAGTAAGCCACAGATTTGACCTTGGAAAGAGAAGATCACAATACTACAGTGAAAGGTCAGGTTACAATAAGTTTAAAAAGTCAATTAAACATGAAGTATAGGAGATGTAGAATATTTCATTCAAGAGGTTCACAGCAAAGACAAAGACCGAAGTATGAGAACAAGTTGAAAGTTAATGGGTGTGGAGAGAAATCAGCCATCACCTTTCCACATGTTTAACTAGTTTGGGAACATGAGTGTTTACAGACAAAGGAGGAGAAACAAGGAAACTGTAAAACAGAGAAAACAGTAAACGAGGCCACAAGGAATTAACAGGGGTTAGTAGAAAAGCTGGCAGAGAATTTCAGCCTATGCAACTTTGCAGATGGCAGGATAATCTGATAAACCAACACCTCCCAGAGAAGGAAATGGGGACAGGGAGTTCCAAAAGAATGAGGAAGAAGGAAGACAAATGAGGAAATAAGAATGTGATAGAACATCTTTGACATGGCAAGCTTCCAGGAAACAAAGAAGACTCACCAATCACAAAACCATCCAGATCTCACTATTTAACCCCAGGCTAAACTCTGTACTGAGCAAGGTGGAACTGGATGTCTGAGATGAACTGAAGAGCTGTCTCCCCATGGCACACCCTCTTTCTCTGCCATATTTCTCTTCTAAGAAACTTTCCTATTGCTTTTACTATGTGTATATACTTCCTGAATTCTTTTCTTGCCAGATTCAAGGATCAAGGTTGCTTAGCTGCTCTAAACTTTCTAGTGACATATAGTGTGCACTGGCAAGAAGTTAAGGATTAAGTATGTCTTTCTCTGACTTGGACTCATTAAAAGGTTACCAGTGAGCAAGGGAGGGATAAGGATTGAAAGACTAGCTTGGTTGGGAAGAGAGTAATGACTTCCTATAGTGATCCAGTGATATTGCAGTCTCATTAAAGAGGAGCTCAGCTTCCCCATCACACTTGATCAGCCTGCTATGAGAAAATGGTTAAATTCCACATGAAGGAAAACTTGTATTAATTATTTTATGCCATCACTCTCTACCACAAGGAGTAGAAACCACTAGTTCCTGAGACCCCCAAGTTCAGCAAGCATCAGCAGTTCACACATGGGGGACATTTTGGAATCACAAAGACATTTCTGAAAACACACAAGCTCTTTGTTTCAACCTCATTATCTATCTTTACTCTGTCATCATGTGTATAAACATGGATACACACCTATACACACAAAAAAACCCCATAGTGTTATTGAGATATAATTTACAGGCCAAACAATGGACATTGGTATATTCAAAGTTTAGAGCATTTTCATCACTTCAAAATAATAGGCCAAGTGATCAAGTTTATTGGCATGCAAATGTGAGCAGTATCTTCTAATGTCCTTCCTTCCTCCCTCCCCTCCTCCCTCCCTCCATTGCTTCCTTCCTTCCTTCCTCCTTCCATTTTTGTGCCTATACTGAGTCTTAAATTTAGAGCTCTTGTTTGGAATTTTCACTCAAGGCTGGCACTCTACCACTTGAGGCACACCTCCATTTTTTTTTGGCTAACTAGAAATAAGCATCTCTCATATTTTTGTGGAGGCTGGCTTTGAACCATGATTTTCATATCTCAGTTGCCTGAATAGCTACAATTATAGATGTGAGCAAATAGCACCGGCTCTAATTCATATTTCTGTGAAGTCATTCACATTGCTGATTTTAGTAGCTTCCATTTTCACTTTTGTTTGTTTTCTTGTTCAGTCTTGCTAAAGTTTTCCCAATTATGTTGATATTTTCAGTGAATCAGCATTTATTTTCCTTGAATTTTTTTTTTTGACCAAGATAGGGGCTTGAATTTAGTATCTAATGCTTGCTTTCTTTACTTGATTGGTACTCTACAACCTGAACCATTCCTCCAACCCCTTCCTTGAATTTTTAAATTTATTTTTACTGTCTATTTTATCGCTTTTCATTTGCTTTATTATTTTCTTGCTGCTTCCTTTTCACTCTTATTCTATAAATAAAAGATGATTATTTGGCATTTTCCTCTTTCCAAATACTCAATTAAAACATATTTAGAGATAAATCTATAGGTGTTTATCCTATGAATTATCGTTGAACAATACCTGAAATGCAGCCTGTGTTTTCATTTCATCACAGCCTTTTTCTATTTCTATTCATTGGTTATTTGTGTGTATTAAATTCATGAATTTTTCAATTTCTTAAATTTCCTTCTGTTATTGATTGCTGTTTTAATTCTATTATAGCCATATACTATATACTGTATGAATCTGGTCATTTAAAATTTATGATTTTTTGCTATAGACCAGCATCATATTCATTCTATAGAACATTTTATGTACACTTGAGAATGGTGTCTATTCTGCTCTGGTTTATTTAACTAAGTTGATTTAACAAGATTTTTGTTAATGTCTCAGTAAATATGTTGTTCATATCTTCCTTTTGCTTATATCTTCTTGCTGGTTCTATATTTTTCAGACTAGGGTATTGAAGTCTCCAGGTTTCTTGTTGATTTGTTCCTTTCTTCTTTCACTAAAGTCACTTTTTGCTTGATGAATTTAGGGACTCTTATTTGGTGCTAATAAATTTAAGATTTATAATTTTTTTGGGGGGTCCGGTCGTGGGGCCTGAACTCTGGGCCTGGCGCTGTCCCTCAGCTCTTCAGCTCAAGGCTAGCGCTCTACCACTTGAGCCACAGCGCCACTTCCAGCTTTTTTCTTTTTGCTTATGTGGTGCTGAGGAATCAAATCCAGGGCCTCATGCATGCAAGGCAAGTACTCTACCACTGAGCCACCTTCCCAGCCCCAGATTTATAATTTTTATACCTTCATAATAGACTGATCTCTTTATTATCATAAAATTTCTGTTGATGAATAATGCATTGTGCTTAAAGCACATATTGTGAGTAATCATTTCAGTATTTAAATTTCTTCTGGCATGGTATATATCCTTTCATGCTTTTGCTTTTACCTATACATATATAGAGATAGAATGTTTCCCTCCTATCAATATCTGATTTTGGATGAGATATTTAATCTATATACATTTAAAGATAATACTGATATTTAAATTTACTTTCTATGTTTTTTCCTGTTTTTCTCTATTCCATTTTTATTGCTTTCTTTCACAAAATATATTTTCTAGAGTATTATCTTAATTCATAATGATGTTTCCCACTGTATTTTACTGAGTTATTTTATGAGTGACTTCTCTAAGAATTAAGCACATACACTTTTTTTTTTTCTTATTATCTGGTGGTTTGGGGGTTTTGACATCCTGGCCTTGGGCTTGCTTGGCAGGTACTCTACAACCTGATCCATGCTCCCAGCCTGTTGCTTTAGTTATTTTTCAGATAAGGGTCATATTTTTTTTTTTTGCCTGGGGCTTGCTTTATACTGTAATCTTCCTACTTACACCTTCTGAGTAGCTGAGATTGCAGGGACAAATCACAATTCCTGGCTTAACCCTCTATATTTTCACTTATCAGAATCTGCTTCAGGTATTAGTCACCTCTGCGTTACTGCAGTGAAAACTCTGAAGTAACCAGGCGTAGGAAGTCTATCTCACACTTTTGGACGGTCAAGGGCATGGTTCCTGCATTAGCCCAGTTTGGGTGAGCATCTCTTGGGAGAACGAGGACCACAGTGGCAGTAGTGGCAGTCAGACATAATCTTGCCTTGACCCAGGATCAGGATAACATGGGAGTGACCAGGCTTCCTTCTTAAATCATAATCCTCAAGGGGTTGCACACAGGCTACCAAAGTCTAATGCCAACTTCCTCACACCTCTAGAAACCTGACTTCCCTTTAGTCCCCGACTCCCAACATTATGATCCTGGGTACCAACCCTTTAAAAACTCTCCATTCAATGTACTCATTATCTGACTTATGAAATAGTAGCGCTTTGTAAACATCTTCCTTACTAATAACAATAAAATCATACTTTATTTAAGTTGGTCATGGGGCTTGAACTTGGGGCTTGAGCACGGTCATTGAGCTGTTTTCTTCAAGATTAGTGCTCTACCACTTTGAGCCACAGTTTCACTTGCAGGTTTTTGGTGATTAATTGGAGTCTCATGGACTTTCCCGCCAGGTGTAGCTTCAAAACCTTGATCCTCAACTCTCAGCCTCGTGAGTAGCTAGAATTACAGGCATCAACCACCAGTACCTGGCTTGAAATTATATTAAAAATATTTGTTTACAGGACTCTCTCGTTGAACCTGTGATCCATGGGCAGGTGACTCTAGAAGGAAGAATGTTGCCTCCTCTAGCTCATTTCACCTTACTGTTCTGAGTGAATGAACTTTTCAAAACAAAACCAAACCAGAAAAAAAAAATCCACCCTTGGGTCCATAAACATGCTCAAAGAACTAGAGAGACATTAATCCTTTGTCCCCCTATCCTTCTCGCCATATTTGTATTATTATTCTTATAACAAGTTGCATCTATATACATTCCAACACTATAGTAAATTTTTTAAAACTTGTTATTTTAATTCATGGTAGGAGCTTAACAGAAGCTAAGATGAGGAAGGAATGCAAGTATATGCACTTATAGTTTGTATTAATCATCTTATTTACCATTTCCTGTTTTCTTTGTTTGTTCCTGTAAATTGAGTTGCCATCTGGTGTCATTTCATTATTCCAACAGAGCTTTCCTCCCACCTACCTCTACGACTGCTGTTATTGCCAGATATATTGCATTTCTCTATAAGCACAAAATACCACTATATACGTACGTACGGGTTTCTACAATAGCTTTATTGAAATCAGTTAAGAGAAGAAGGAAAAAATAAGCACTGGTGCTGTCTTTTATAATTACATAATTACTTCTATCAGTAAAAATTCACTTTTTTGTGTAGATTTGAATTACCCTCTATGGTCAGTTCCTCTCAGACTGGAGATGGCCCTCAGTGTGGTGTGCAAGCAACAAATAAAACCTCAGCGGTTTTATTTGTCTAGATTTGCCTGAATTTTGCCTTCATTGAAAATAATTTTAAAGCGATTTTAGGTTTGCAAAAATAATGGAAAAGAAAACACAGATGTATTCCACATCTCCTCTGCTGCTGAGGCACACAGACGCTCCTATATTCTACAAGCTACCCCGGGTACCACAGGTGGGAGAGCTTGGTTTCAATTGGTAAAACTGTATTGCCACATTGTAATCGTCCTAAGTCTGTAAATGAAATTAGTTTTCATTCCTGGTGTTGTCTATTTCGTGCAGTAGACAAATGTACATTGTCTGTAATACCATGCCATGCAAATCCTCTGTGCTTGTCCTACCTCTCTTTCCTCAACCCAACCACCAATGATCTTTATATTGATGATTTCCACAGTCCCGCATTTACCAAATGTCATAGAGTTGGAATCACACCATATACAGCCTTTTCAGTTTGGCTTTGTGCACGTCGTCATATGCATTTATGTTTCCTCTGCATCTTTGAAAGCTCGATAGCTCATTTCTTTTTAACACTGAATACTATTTTATTGTCTGGATGTACCACAGTTTATTTATCCATCCATCTACAGAAGGACATCTTGGTTGCTTCCAAGTTTGAGTAATTACGAACAAAGCTGCTATAAACACCCATGTGCAGGTTTTTGCGTGGACATAAGTTTTCAATTCATTTTGTAAATACCAAAGAGGGTGAATGCTGGATTGTGTGGTTAAAAATATGTTTGATTTTGTAATGAACTGCCAGACTGTCTTCTAAGAAGCCACACCACCACCACTACTACCACCATGGTACTCCCTAGTGAGGAGAGAGAGTTCTTGTCCTTGACAATGTATCTGGATGCAGTGCTTTGCACTGTGGTTGTTCAGATAGGTGTACAGTGGGGGCTGCCTTATTGTTTTAATTTTTATTTCTCTAGTGGCATGTCATATGGAGGATCTGTTCCTAGGTTTATTTGCCCTCTGTAAATCTTGGTTATCTGTATACATTGTCTGCTCAAGTCTTTTGGGGTGTGTGTGTGTGTGTGTGTGTGTGTGTGTGTGTGTGTGTGTGTGTGTGTGTGTGTGTGTGTGTGTGTGTGTGTGTGATAATACTTCACTGAAAGCTCAGAAATCTAGACAGTATGGTATGAAGGAATAAAGGACAGTTTGGTGAAGAGAATAGAAAGCCAAGGAATAGATGTACATGATTATCATCAGCAGGTCTCTGGCAAAAGAGTAAAGACAGAAAAGGTAATCTGCCACAAATATTAGGATAAATGCTCCCACATAAGAAATGAATTGTCAGCTGGGGTTGCACCCAGGGCCTCACACTGTTCTCTAGTTTTTTTGTTCAAGTCTGGTACTCTACCACTTGAGCCACACATCTACTTCCAGAATTTTGCTATTTAATTGGAGATAAGTCTTTCACTGACTTTTCTGCTCACACTGGCTTTGAAAAACAATCCTGCTAGAATTACAAGCATGAGTCACTGCTGCCCAAGTTGGCTGTTTTATCATCACTCTCTTGGTGCTTTTAAAGAGTTCTTGGTCAATTTTGGTTAACAGTCCTTTATCAGCTATATTCTTTGCAACTATTTTCTCCCCCTGTGAGGCTTATCTTTTCTTTCTTTTGACAGTGTCTTCATCTTAGTAGATTTGATTTTTTTTTTTCATGATTGCAGCTATAGATTCTGTCTTTCACTCTGAGGTCATATCTTAAATGTCATTGCCTTGTCCAAGGTCATATAGCTTTTCTTCTAGTTTATCTGGCAGGAGTTTCATGGTGTTCTTTTACGTTGAGGTCTCAGTTTTTTTTTGGGGGGGTGGGGGTTATTTTGTGAAGGGTTTAAGGCCTGTATCTTGATTCATTTCTTATGTGGGAGCATTTATCCCAAAATTTGTGGCACATTACTCTTTCTGTCTTTACTCTTTTGTCAGAGATCTGCTGACGATATTCATGTACATCTATTCCTTGGCTTTCTATTCTCTTTACCAAACTGTCCTTTATTCCCTCATACCGTACTGTCTAGATTTCCATAACTTTTAGTGAAGTATTAGAAGTTCTCTTTTTTTTTCTTCCTTCAATATAGTGTGGCTTCTCCACACTTTTGCTTCTCCATACAGACTTTGCAATCAGCGTGCAGAATGTCTACAAAGGAAGTTACTGAGATTTTTTTTATGTTTTTGTTTCTAATAGCCTGTCAAATTGGGGAGAACTGATTATCTTGACAACATTGAGAATATTGAGTCTTTCTTTGCATGAATAGGAAAAACTACCAACAATCCAGAAAATAGAGCTGTGGCTCAAGTGGTAAGAAGCCAGGTTGAGAGAAAAGCTTAAGGGGGTTTTCCCTGGTCGTGAGTTCAAGCCCCAGTATTGGTGTGTGTGTGTGTGTGTGTGTGTGTGTGTGTGTGTGTGTGTGTGTGTGTGTGCGTGCGCACACATACATACACACACACACACACACACACACACACATGGAATTTCTTGAATGATAATTACTATCTCATGGGACTGCTTAGTTAGAGTGGGCTGCTATTGAGAAAGGGAGAAATATAGACAGACAGACAGCAGAGACACAGAGACAGAGACACAGAGACAGAGACAGAGATTACACCTGACCCTTTTATAGTCTGTTGCATTCTGTCTTGCCAGCCCTCTCAAGGACTGAGCAAGCCATTTCATACCCCACCACTATAACCAGTTAAAATGGAGTCTACTTCCTTCCAGTGAAACCTGACTGATACAAGAGCCAACTCTCTACCAGGGACGTCTGAAAGCACCTGGCAACGCACGGCTACCAAGGTCCCATTCATTGCTGCGTGAATGTGCTCCACATGTCAGGATAGAAAGCTCCATTATTCATTCTCTGGTGCTGCATAGCCTTGTGTGCATTTTTATTAAAGCCATCGTTTGTCATGTTAAGCAGCTGTTGCAACATAAAGAGTAACTGTCAAATAATATGGCATTTGGAAATGGTGACATTTCCCTTTTTAATGTCTTTTTCCTCTATTTCTCTCTACCCTCTTTCAAACTATTTCTGCTGTGGCGATGTGCAAGGACCGTCAGCCTGACAAGTGGCTCTGTTTGCTGTTGAACAAAAACAGAACTGAGAACAGGCCCTTCGTTGTTCTACAATCTTCATGGGAAAACTACAGCCCTGTGCTGTTGCTGTGATGGGTAGAGTGACTGGCTGCACTTGTCCTAGACCAGGGGACGCTTACCTCTGCCTCATTTTTGTGTGAATGGAAAGACAGCAACTTTTACCTCCCACTGCTTCCTGGAACCACAGGCCACAAGGCCCAAGTGCAACCAGGTCTAAAAACCCTCATAGGCCATGCCTGACACTCCATTGCCAGCTACGGGTCTGCAGCAGGCAGTGCCAGTGAATGTGACAGTTTTGTGTTTGTTGCTTGTTTGTTTTTAATCAACTAGTGTGTGACTGCCAGAGCCTGCCTTGGCAACCTTGTTCTACTCAGTGATGAGGCCTCTGCAGTCCCAATTTGAAGCTCCATCCTGGCCTAGATTTTAAGTTAGATGTCAGTCACACTGTGCGGGATTTTTATGGTACAAGCTCATGAAAAGAACCTGCCTCTGAGTAAGTATTGTCATCAAATATGACCTCTGCCCCATGATCAAAATCACAAATTCTAGTCCCTTGAATCTGCAACCTTAATCCCTCAGCTTCTAAATTGCTCATGCAATGATTTCCATCACAATAGTCTTTCCTTACCTTAGGACTCCCCGATCATTAACATCTCTACCATATTTCAATGCATATAACCCATTTTGTTGTTACTGTTGTTTTGTTCCTGTTTGTGCCTATAATGAGGTTTGAACTTGTGACCTCATGTTCTAGCTTTTTTGCTCAAGTTTGTCATTCTAACATTTGAGCCACTCCATTATTATTATATTAGCTGGCTAATTGTAATTAAGAGTTTTTGGATTTTTCTTTCTGGACTGGCTTTGAACTGGGATTCTCAAATCTCAGCCTCTTGAATACATAGGATTATAGGCATGAACCACTGGTATCCAACTTTCCACTGGCTTTTTATTCATGACTTTTTGTGGTTTTACTTGTACTTTTAATCCCCAGCTATCTGTTACTTACTCTCTTCTTCCTTTCAGCCATGTCTCTCACAGTTTTCCAAACTTTTTTGTTATTGTTTTCATTGGTCATGGGGCTTGAACTCAGAGCCTGAGTACTGTCCTTGAGCTCTTTTGCTCAAGACCAGTGTTCTACCACTTTGAGCTACAGCACCACTTTCAGTTTTCTTGTGGTTAAGTGGAGCTAAAAGTCTCATGGACTTTCCTGCCCAGGCTGGCTTTGAACCATGATCTTTAGATCTCAGCCTCGGGAGTAGCTAGGATTACAGGTGTGAGCCACTGGGTGCTGTCTCCAAACTTTTTTGTATGTATAGTAATTGTACAAAATAGTGTGCTTCATTGTTATATTTTCATACACCAAACATTGTTCCCACTTCTTAACAGGCAACAACCCTTCTATACATACCAGCATGGAGCATAGCTATGGCTCCATGAAATAATTCCTTCTGATGGTCACTGGAGACATCAATAATACATAATCCACTTGATATTTTTAAATCTACATCTTCTTGTCCTCTGTGTTCTTCCATACTTTCACCTCATTTCCAGTTACTATTTTTTACTTCATTTCCAACTAACTCTATGTCATTTATATTTCAAGCTTATCTTCTTTATCCTACCTTTTGGAGGCTGGAGCTCTCCAAGGTACTGTCAAAAGGTCCTTTCATCTTTATACTGTGGACTTTCCACAGAGACTACACCTTTGTAATTAACCATGAGAGCCAATAACTCACTAATTTTTTGTCTCTGAAGTCCTATCATGTTTTGTGGAACTCATTCATTCATTTTCTAAACAGTTGTAAAACATCATCCATAATCCAGTTGCTCTAGAACAATGAACAGAATAGACTAAGACTTTGCCAGATACAAGATTGTGGTAGGATGATAAATAAGTGAAAGAGAAAAACAGAGTATAATGATTCATTGGAAATAATAAGTATGCAGAAGAAAAAAACAGCAAAATAATAAAAAAAACTGATACTAGCTTTTTCAAAGACTGATATGAAAGCTCTCTGATGAAGTGCCATTTGATAAAAAAAAAAAAATTTCAAGATGGGTCTCAATCATGAAAACATTTGGATAAAAACAATTCTCAGCAGAGAAGATAACAAGAAAAAGACAATGAGTTAGCCATGTGCCAGTGGCTCATCTCTGTAATCCTAGCTACTCAGGAAGCTGAGATTTGAGAATCAAAGTGTAAAGCTAGCTGAGATGGAAAAGACCATGAGACTCTTATTTTAAATTAACTAGCAAAAACTAGTAGTAGAGGTGTGATGCCAGACTTGAGCAAAAATGCCAAGTGAAAGAATTAGGTCCTCAATTCAAACCCAGTACCAGTACACTCTCTCTCTGCTCCCCCCCTCTTTCTTTCTCTCTCTCTCTCTCTCTCTCTCTCTCTCTCTCTCTCTCTCTCTCTCTCTCTCTCACACACACACACACACACACACACACACTAATTTTAAAATATTTTTAAAAGATAATGAATTGTGGGCTGGGAAGGTGGCTCAGTGGCAGAAGGTGGCTCAGTGTTTGCCTTGCATGCATGAAGCCCTGTGTTTGATTCCTCAGTACCACATAAGCAGAAAAAGCTGGAAGTGGTGCTATGGGTCAAGTGGCGGAGCGCTAGCCTTGAGCTGAAGAGCTGAGGGACAGTGCCCAGGCTGAGTTCAAGCCCCACGACCGACCAAAAAAAAAAATAATGAATTGTAAGAATATCAGTATATAAGTATAGAAACTCTGCATAAGAAATGTAACCCTTACGTTTTCCTTAATATGCTCTGTTTGTACTATTTTTAGCCCATAGGTCCACCCAGTTTTGCAAACAGAAAAGTCTATACTTTCTATCTCTATTTCATTAACTAGGTCCTATAAAATCTAATTCTGCAAAAATTCTACTTTGTTCTGTGAAGACAGATGCTCCCTGTGACTAGGACCTGGCTCTGTTGCTGTCCTCTCAAATTCCATGTGCCAGGATTTACCTACCACTCTAGACACATGCTCTGGGGAGCAGCCTTTCCCTGATTCCCTCCATAAGACCACATTTTCCCAATACCTTCCTCACTATGTCTTGGGAGTGAAGGTCACAGTTGTGCCCAAAGACTTGATATTTGTTTTGTACTCTTCCTACTTGCCCAACATAAGGTGTTAACTTATCAGGTCATAAGAGAATCAGTCCTTAGAGGTATATTGTATTGGAAAAAGTCAAAAAGGAAAGTAGAATTATCAGCAATACTTTTCTCCTGAGAGGTGGGTAGCTACTGGGCTTGGTGAAAGTCTGGACGGATTGAAGCTAGAGGAAATTCTCAAATGGGGAACAGGATTTGATGATCTCAGTACCTGCTCTCTTAATGAAATAGCATTTGCTAAAAGAAGATTCTTTTCCATTAGGACTCTCTTTTATAAAACATGGACAGCCATTCATTAATCACTAACAGATGATGTGACCAATATCACGACACCTCTGACTTGTGTTTATTTCCCTTGTGGAGGTCAAGGATGAGGCCAGCATGTTCAGTAGCAAGCTGCTCCATACCCCCATCCTCAGGTGTTCTAGTTGATTTGCAGAAAAATAGGATGTTGATTTTATAATAGCTAATAGGGTTTCTGATTTAATGCAGCTGCTAGAAATTAGCAAGGACTCCACTGAAAGCTTCCCAGTCACTTATAATAACAGGATCATAAATCATTTCCAGCACTTTCTGGCATTTATGATTCTATTAGAAACATAAGACCTAGTTTGGCTACTCTTCTGAGTTTATTTTTTCATTTATTTATTAAATTACCTTTTCAAGTTCAAGAAGGAAAGACAAGAGAAACACATACACATGACTCTCACTTTGCTGCCAAACAGATGCACAAATGATCAGGGCTCCATGGGATTTCTTACTTCAAGAGGGAGCCAGGAGAAAAGAGGAAGAATATTTCCGTGAACCCATAGGAAACTTTCCATTGCTGGGGGACATAGTAAAGAATGCACTGGGATGGGAAGACCCTTGTCTCCTAGGTTTGTTTCTATTTCTGCTTAGATAAATGGACCAGTTTCTCAGTATATAAGAGCTCCTATCTTCTCATTGATAGAAATTAGTCCATCATCTCATCTCTTCTCAATATCTATTTGCAAGGTTTCTGGTCTATCTAATGAAATAATAAATTTGACAATGTTCTGAAAATTATTAGGCTCAAAGGGTATTAATTATTTTATTTATGAAGGGCTTTGTGTTTTTGCCGCTTGGTAACACTTATTCAGAATAGGAAGCACTGATTGCTAAAGCTATTTACAGCTGCTTTGTTCCCTCTGTCCTAGGCTGCTAAGGAAAATCTCTTTTCTCTCTCTCTCTCTCTTCCTCTCCTCTTCCCCTCCCCTCCATCTCTGAGCTCAATTCTCAACTGTGTCAATACAACTAAATAATACCCCCAAAATACCCAGAATCTGGCACTGGGCCAGCTTCCTTCTAGATTTAGCTCATAGACAGTTATCTACTCAGATTGAATTTTTAAAATTGCAAGGAATTCTGTGTAACACTTCACAATACACAAGCTATACATTTACTTGTGTGACTGTGGGTTTTTTTCATATTCTTATAAATCTATTTTGGCAGAACTTTTGTCATCAGTTCTCTCATAAATATAATGAACAGATATTTAGGAGCAGTGGGAGCTGGTGTACTCAACAACAGCTGCAGATAGACTTATATAAAACATGTACAGGAGTCTTTGGTGACTGACCTGATCTATGAACTTGCTAAACTAGGGAGCAGGTTCAATATATTTAATTCAACCCAGAAACATATTTATTAAAATGGCTCTCTGCAGCTTAGATCAGTGGTGAAGAAATGTGGTACTTCCTTTCCTTTTTTTCTTTCTTTTTTTTTTTTTGCCCTAAAGGAATTTGTAATCTTCTGGGGAGACAAGATGTGCATAAAGGAAATTACACTTGAAGATATAATGAGATGGTATAGCATGGATTAATAGCTGAAATAGGGAAAAGTATGCATGGAATTTTGGTGGAAAATATAGGTGCTGCAGATAAAGGGTTGTGGATCAGGGGAGCAGAAAGACAAAAGGAGAATTGCCAAACTAGTGGAGGCAAAAATGAATATTGGACATAAGAGAGCTGGCAGAGACCCCCTGTGTATGCGGCAGATCAGAAGTCAAGATACTTGGGTAGCTGATGGCCAGAAAGTGAAGCAGGTAAAGTCAAGATCAGGAAATAGTTGAGTTCAAACTTGAAATTTTTGAAATTATTTCACCTTTAACCTCTAATAAACAAGGAGCCATATGGGTTTTCTTTTTGTCTCCTTGTGCCCATACTGGAGCTTGAACTCAGGACCTGGGCTTTTCTCTGGTGGTTAATTGGAGGAAAGAGTCTTTCCTGTCCAGACTAGCTTTGGGCCATGATTCTCAGACTCCTGAGTAGCTAGAATTACAGGTGTAAGGAAAAGAAAAGGTCACAGTGGAAGGAAGAGAGTGGCCTCCATCAGGAGACCCTGGCCATTGGGAAGGCTTGAAGAGAATGAGCTTAAACAAAAGCAGCCTTAATAGCCCAGCCATAGAAATAAGTATTACTCATTTTATAGCTTTGCTTCAGATAGGTAAAAATCTGAGTGGCTCACTCCTATGAGATAGTGCCATATCTGGCTCTGCAGAGAAAGATTTCTAGAATCAAGTTGGCAAAGAGAAGAGGCTGTCCTTAGAAGTCTGTTCTACCAATCCCCTCCTTGGAGACTTCAGTCTTATGATTTCAAATATAATTACTATACTATATATGTTATCTAATTGAGCTATATGTGGGACTATATATATGTGTGTATATATACATATGTATATATATATATGTATGTATGTATATATATATATATATATATATATATACACACACACACAGATACACTTGCTCTCTGAATTCAGAATTGAATACTTATCTGCTTACTGACATTCCTTGCTTGAATTTCTAGTTGCTACCCTAAATCAGCATGTCCCAAACCCCAAGCTACACATGTTCTCCAAACTTCCATATCCCACAAGTTTTCTATCTTGGTGTGGACTTCACCTTCACATCGTTCAAGAGCCAAACTTTGGAATCCTCGTGACTCCTTCTATCTTCTGATAGTCCACACATCAGCAAACATTGCCAGATCCATCTTCTCATCACATTCACAGCCCAGTGTCTCTTCCCACTGCCACTGATACCACCTGCTCTCACCTTTCCCTTTTTCCTCCAGGAACACTCTGGTGGGCTTGGATGTCTCACTGTGGAGACATTTTTTTGCCATAGAAATGTCAGAAAAATGACACTGCCCCATTTGTTAGGAAATTGAAAGACTAGGAAAAAATTATATTAAGTAAGCCGGATCTAATGAAACATAGTTCCCATGGTTTCCCTTATTTGCAATAATTAGTATACATCTAGGATAATCTTACCAAATAAGCAGAAAAAGTCAAAAGCTATGTATATATGACCATATAAGATGATGCTAAATGAAATGAACCCCAAGATAGAAACACAAGAGGTGTTTTCTTTGTTGCCGTTGTTTTTAATGTACTATGTGTTTCTTTGTTTCTTTTGTATGTTCTTCCCCATGGTATAACCCCTGTTATTTTATTCCAGTGCCCCACATCTTGTACACACACAAACACACACACACACACACACACACACACACATACACACACACACATTTCTAATTGGGGGAGGGGAAGAGAAAAACAAAATGCTGAAACAATGATACAGGTTGACCCATTATAACAATGAGACTTACAAGACACCTTGTGGAAACTGAACTTTACAATTTGGGGTGGGGAGGAAGGAGTTGGGGAATGGGGGAGGGAACGGATAGAAGGGAAAAACAAAGGAAGGGGTAACAATGCTCAATAGGAAATGTGCTCATTACCTTACTCATGTAACTGTAACCCTTCTGTACAGTATGTTTACAATAAAAATATTTTTAAAAGATAGAAATGGATCTCAGGATGGCAGAGGAAATGTTCTGTCAAAATGGGTCAGTCCCACACTCTCCCTAGCCCATGTCACTTGGGACCAAAAGCCACCCAAGAGCTGGCTTCTTGTCCCCCCGACCCCCACTTCATCCCCACCTTTTCTGTGGCCTGTTCTCTTCTCTCACAACTCATCGGGCCATGCCTGGCTGAGAAAAATTGTAAATATGCACAACAATTCTATATTAATCCCAATATCATAACACAAAGTTTCAGGAGATGGAAACACTAATTACCTTGATTTGATCATTACATATTTTACAAATGCATTGTATTATCCCACTGTACTCCAAAAACATGTGCAATTAGAACCATAATATTTTTTTTTCTTTTTAAAGGAATGACAGTAAAGCTCTTCCTGTGAAGATCCTTCTAACTGGCTGTCATGGAGTTTCTCTCCACTACCATCTTCTCAGAGCAGTATCTTCTGACTTTAGGCATAAAATGGCTAACCTAAGTGGCAGGAACTGGTGGCTGATGCCTATAATCCTAGAACTCAATGGACTGAGATCTGGATATTTGGCTCAAGTGGCAGAGCACCAGCCCTGGGTGAAAAGCTAATAATACAGAGTACAAAGCCCTGAGTTCAAGTCTCAATAGTAGCACCAAATAAAATAAAAAGTAAAAATAAAATGGCCATCTTCCTTCAGAGTCATATCTTCTCTCCACTCTTCTTAATCCAAAATATCACCTTAAGACTATATTCTTATTCGTGTGTGTTTCTATAATAAACTTATTTTCCTTGTTCACTACAACAAAATCTTATTTAACATCTGAACACCATAGGGAAATATGGCATTGGGTAGACTTGGTGATGGTCAGAAATATAATATTCAAGGATAGGTGAGTGCCTGGACTGGAAATGGATATAGAAGAGAAGTGAGAAAGAAGTCAAGAGAGAAAATGATGTGAGAATTTAACAGCTAAGTGGAAATTTGATTATTTCAGCTGAGAGACTGAAGAGGTTTGAAGCAAAGGATTTAACTCCTTTGTCAAATGTCATAGAGAAGCCAGGTAATAAAGATTAAATATTGCATATTGAATCTGGAGTTTGGGAAGACTTTAGCACCTCTGCTCATACCTTCAGAAGAATAGAAAGGCAGAACCACATTGTAGTGACTTGGAAACATGTTTGAGAGCTAAAGAACTGGTCAAATGCAACCCTTCCTCCTTTTACCAGCCTTGTGAAGGGTCGGGATGAGAAGTGGAGGCTAAGGGAAGAATGGCCTGTGACTAGGCAGGAAATGGCAAAGTCCCCCTGCCCCCAACCTCTTGGTGGAACTGTATGATTTATAAAGGAAGAAAAGCAAGTCTGAGAGAGAACTTTGCTGGATAATAACAAATAGACAAACAATGCCATCAAGAAATTCCCCTTTGCTGGGGACCAGCGCTCATGCTTTTAATCCTAACTACTTGGGAGATTGAGATCTGAGGATCCTGGTTAAAAGCCAGCTGAGGCAGACAAATCTGAGAGAATATTATTTCCAGTTAATGAGCAAAAAGCAGAAGTAGAAGAATGGATGACCAACCTTGAGCAGGAAAAAAACTAAAAATTGTGAGGCTCTGAGTTCAAGTCCCAGTATTGGTACAAAACCAAAACACAACTAGAAATATATAGCAAGCAAAAAATATCCCTTTGTTTTTCTAATCATTGGTTCATATTCAGTATCTGAAATTATAGAAAATTTTGACATTTTATATTACTATTGAAAATATTATATTCATTATAGTTTGACCATCTTTAATTCACTAAACTAGAAACTATTTGTTGTTTTTTATTCTAGATCCAAAATAAAGAGTCAGAGGAAAGGATGATGCTTTTTTTTTTATTGTTCTAAGTATTTTTTAGTTTCTAAAAACCATAGGCCCTGTGGATTTATTACTGTTAAGTACCTTGTAATGAAGTGTTAGCAAGGAAAACATTTGAAGTGCCTTTAGCGAATTTAATTTTTAAGTACATTATACAGCCAGGAAATTGACATTAGAAACGAGCATGTACCTTTTGAGCTCTAGTCTCCCTTGGTGGCTTCAGGACCATCTCTGCTCCGTTCACAAGCAAGAGATAATTTGGTAAATGGCACAGTCAAAAACAAACCTAAGGATTCACTTCAATTTACTATGCCACTGTGGGGAAGAAAGGAGTCTGCTCTGAATATTGAGAACACAAATGGTGGCTTGATTAATTTCGCAAGTGTATATGAAGCATTTGCTCTATGCCTTGCATGGTTCTGGGCATAGAACACAGGGAAGATACAAAAGAAATAAAAAATGTATATTTGGTGTTAGAAAAATCCATTCTACAGCCTGTTCCATTCTATAGCAGCAATAAGATGTGGTGGAATAATTAGGAAATGGCTTATAAGTCCTAGCAGTGTCTGGGGTGAAGATGGCTCAGACCTATAATCCTAAGTACTCATGGGGCTAAGACCTGAAGATCATGGTTCGAAGCCAGACCAAGCTGGAAAATGTATAAAACTTAACTTCAATTAACCGCCAGAAAGCCAGAAATGGAGCTGTGTAACAAATGCAGAGTACCTACTTTGAGTAAAAATGCTAAAAGACAGTACCCAGGGACTAAATTCAAACCCTAGTAGCAGCACATGCACACACACACACACACACACACACACACACACACACACACACACACGTGCACACGTGCGCGCACGCCTGCAAAAAAACAAAACAAAACAAAAACTAGCAGTACTGTGTTGCCACAATGAAAGCCCACCGTGTGGCTATGACAAAGATGACAAGGATGGATCCTGTTTGCATTGGTAGATGAAAGGAGATGGGGAACCAAGCTAATGAAAGCCTGTGTTCTCAGCTGCTTCCCCAAGGGCAAAGCTGAACTGGGATCATGTAACCAGACAGGGAACAGAGGAAGCAGGTAGAGCTAGGAAAGGTGAGAGAGGGCATTGTTACAATGAACACCAACACCCTCTTCTGTACATTGATATCAGTCAACTATTGTGATTGGCCAAAAGGTATTTACTGAGAATAAATCTAGCAATTCCAAGTACGAATGAGTGGAGTATAGAAATTTCATAAAGGCAAACAAAAAGACAACACTGACTTCCATCTTGGCTTTTGAAATGAGCTTAGACTTGGCTAACTCTAGAAAGAGGATTATGGGAGAAAATAGTGGTATTTCAAGATAAGGGTGGGCAGCAAAGCATGATAGACAAATTAGTCTATGCTTTTAACATGAGGTAATGAAGACCCAAACCAAACTCATTTTTTAAATACTAGAAGTAATGTTAGACATTTCATATTTTTATCTTGTCTTATGTCCACAGTGCCCTGATAAGAAAAAAAATCAAGATTTAGAGTTTTAAGTTATTCTTGGAAAATCCGACCATTTATAGAGCTAAGATTCAAATGAAGACTTTTAGACTTTTAGCCCAACGCCCTTTCTACTACATAATGCTTTGGCAATACTTGGCCTAGCCTTCACTACTCACTCAAACCTATATAAATTTATGAGTTTTCCAGTCTACCTGGCCCAGAACCCTAGCAATTCAGCTACTCTTCCACCTCATGTGAGCACCATTATCTTCTGCTTGGGCTGTTGCTAGTCACTCCCAGAATGTCCCACTTCTTCTCCTCCTCTTCCTCTGTGCATTATCAGAGATTTCAAGCTTCATTCCAAACACTATCTACCCTGGAAAAACTTAGTCATTTCTCCCCCAAAGGCTCCGCTCTTTCTCTCCTTCTTCTCTCTCTCTCTTTATTCATACTTCTGCTGCTTGGATGTTTGTCTTACATTAGATGTCAGCTTTTTGAAAATAGCGTACATCTTTATGTGTCTAGTGATATTTAATATAATAGGAATTTGTTGAAACAAAAAGAGAAAAGGTAAAAAAGTAAATAAGTGAGAGGAGAGGAAAGTAACACTTCATGAAAAGCAAAATAAGCTCACGCCTGTAATCCTTGCTACTCAGGAGGCTGAGATCTGAGGATTGTGGTTCAAAGCCAGCCCAGGAAGGAGAGCCCATTAAGAGTTTTATCTCCAATAAGTCCCCAGTAAACCAGAAGTGGTAGAGCTAGAGCGCTAGCCTTGAGCTCAAGAGCTGAGGGACAGTGGCTAGGCCCAGAGTTTAAGCCTCATGACTGAGAAAAAAAATAATAAAATAAATAAACAAATAAATAAGTTGTAGCTATACAAGTTAAGGGGTGAGAAGGACTCAGTATAAAAGAACCCTAATTTTGGAGGCAGGAAAGTTGGATTTATAAATCAAAGCCAACTTTACTCTGAATCTCATTTTCTGCTCTAAACTAAGAAGTTTGGAAACCTGGAAGTGTCTAAAATTGTACCTACCTTAACTATTCTGTTCTTGATCTTTCTAGGCAGGAAGTAATACTTTAGACCTAAATTGCCTTGTTAAAGTCAGATATTTTCACTTTCTAAAGAAATCAGCTTCACCTCAACAGTCAACTTTAGTAAGACAGACCAGCTGACCCTTTGGTGTAGTATGAATGCCAGTTTCCTTGGGCCCTTTGTAAACCGCAGAGCTTATATTCCCTTCCCAGCCTGGGTAATGCATGATGGCATATCTACATCACAATTCCACACATCAGGAAGACTACCAATTGGAGCACTCCTTGCCAAATGATGATGGCTCTTTTTATGAAGCTGCTTTTCCTGTCTCTGAACAGCTGCTGCTAGTGTGCTGGGTCTTCAATCACCAAAGGGACCCTGGCAATTTCCATTTCCAGCCTCCCAAGTTACTTTTCAAGAGAGAGTCACTCCAAAATCTCTCCTCATCAAATCCTCTGCTGAAGTAGATCCCTGAAGCAGGGTGGCAAAGGGTCTTACAACACAAGGACTGGGAAGGCAAACAGAGACAGCACCCCAACCCAAGGACAATATGGAGTAAGAGCTTCTGGATCTGGACCAAGTTTGGTGCCCACTTAGTCAATTTCCACTTTATTTATTTATTATTTTTTGTTTTGTTGCGTGTAGGGCTTGAATTCAGGGCATGGGTATTGTTGCTGAGCTCTTTCGCTCAAGGCTAGTGCTCTACCACTTTAAGCCACAGTACCACTTCTGACTTTTTGGTGGTTAATTGGAAATAAGAGTCTCATGGGGACTTTTCAGCTCAGGCTGGATTCAAACTATGAGTCTCAGATATCAGCCTCCTGAGTAGCTAAGATTATAGGTGTGAGCTACTAGTGCCTGGCAATTTCCACTTTAATAGACATGTTTTAGTTACCTGAGGAATAAATAAATATGAAGTTATTAATAATCTGTATTGGCTTTACACCGGTCAGGGCCATAGGAAGAGGCAAAGCCAGAGTCCTGGCTCAAGAAGCCCAGTCTGGTAAAAAGCATATACAAGCTTCATACTTCATATCCCTGATCCCTGGGTCACTCTGTGGCATTAATGTTCATTGACCTATTATACGTTTCACATAAGGACTTGGGCAACAGGGTTTGGGATCTTATCCTGTTTTCTTCCTGTTGCCTCATCTCCAAACAGTACTTGAATGGCTCAAGTACTTTGAGAACAAAACTTGCATCTCATATTTCTTCTTCATGGCTTCTGCCATCACCCAGCAAAGTTCCTCACATATGTCAAGTGTCTCACAAAACACTACAGACATCTCATACTGTAACTAAAAGAAAAACATCAGCATATCCTGCCCCACACACAACTATATGTCTTTACGAAACTAAGCCCATTAGTTTGATTGTCCATCAATGTTCAATTGGTAAACTTAAGGAAAGAAAAGAGATGGTGTAGTCAGCACTTTGTCCCTGTAACAGTATAGCCTGAGATAACCAAGTTAATAATGAGAAAATTTTAGGTTGGCTTTCAGAAGACAATCCACCATCAGCGGTCTCTGCTTTGGGCCTGTGATAGCAGAGTGCATCATGGAAGGAACCAATGATGGAGGAAGCCTCTTTACTTATGGCCACCAGAAAGCAAATATGAGAGAGGAAGTGGTAGTGCTTCAATATTCCCTTTAAGGGCACCCTTATGCTTATTATCCTTTGCTTACTAGATGAAGATTCTAACACTTGAGCCATGCTCCCAGCACTAATCAACTTGTTCTCCTTCTCCTTCTCCTTCTGCCAGTACTGGAGTTTGAACTTGGAACCTCAGACACCTGTTTAGCATTTTCCTATCCAACTGGGGTTTACACTTCACTTAAGCTACATGTCTGCTTCTACCTTTGTGCTAGTTAGTTGAAGATAAGAGTCTTATGGATTTGTTTACCCTGTCTACTTTTGAAACTGATCCTCAGATTTCAGCCTCCTAAGTACAGAGGTAGTAAGTCATAAACCACTGGTACCCAGCAGTAATCACCTTCTTCGTAATGGTGTGTTCACCATTTCCCAAGTTCTAATCCACTGACTCCACAACATCTGGATTTCTCATAAGTTTTCTGGAGGACTCTGACCATACCTGTGATTGAGTCCTAATAATTCCAATACCATCACCAGGACTAATTTATGCAGAGGCTTTTAACTCAGAAACACAACCGTCTTCCAGTGGGCTTCAGTTTCATGTTTCAGTCAATCATTGCCAAGGCCAGAAAGCAGAGTACCTATTCTCTCTACCCAGATTCTGGATAGATGGCCAACATCTGTATCCAAGGCGACTATGCTGAGATGTAAAATAACTTGCAAGTACAGCTAAATTTAATTTAGTCCTTTATATTTGTGAGAATATGACTTTTAGAGTCCCTACAGCTACTCAAGATGAATTCCACAAATATTGATTAAGCACTTGTAATCTCAATAAATACATAGCCCTCAGAATCAGAACCTTGGGGAAGCAAAGATATAACACTTACTCTTTGGTACCCTGAAGGAGACATTAATTAATCATTGTATTACAAAGCATGAAAATATTCATAATCTTATTTAATCCTTACAAAATTTAGCAATGGGTATTATGAACAATTATATTTTCTCTTTTCCTAGACACATAAGCAAAATGGGGTTATAAAATGTGAAGTAACTTACGCACGGCAGAAACATAACTCTCCTCTTTTGAAGCACGTTGTGCTCTGCCTGCCAACTTCACACTGGCAAACTTCATAGGATTCCAACCAAAGGCTATCAAAGTTGGACTCCAGTGAGTACCAGCCACCTTCACCAACCACTTACTGCTTCTGCCTGCATTGGCTTGAAGACATTAAATGATATGTTCTAAGAATCTCGAGAATCAACGATTTTATCTCCTTGTACTACTATTTACTTTGAAAATCTCCTCAGCTAACTGCACATTCTGACATTTTCAATCCTTTTATGTCTGCACAAGTTTACCATTGGCCTCTCAAGCTATCAGGTATATCAATTATTAACAAATTATTCTATAGTCTCTGCTAATGATCTGGTATTTCTCCATCTGCTGGTCTTTTGCTCTATCTGTGAGACATATGCTAGCTATCCATCTATCTATCTTTCTATCCATTTATCCATCCATCCATTGAAAGAGAGAGAAAGAGAGAGAGAGAGCTGTTTATCTTTAACTTATACCTCAGCACATATCATGAGACAACTCCCTTGACCAAGACACCCCTAGCCTCCTGATGTTAACAAATGATAACAAATACATCCACCTGAAACAACAATTTATCTTACATAGATTCTGAGAATCAAAAGTCAGTTAAATCTCTCCTTTAGGGTCTCATCAAGATGAAATTAAAACTGTGTTGAATCATGTTATGGTTCTTAACTGAGTTTTAGTGTCCCCTTTAAGCTTACTACTGGCTATGAAAATGCAGTTCTTTGAAGTTGTGGGACTAAAGTTCCCATTTGGACTGTTAGCAAAATTGGAACTTCTCTCAGAGACTAGAGTCACCCTTAGGAACCTACCAGGAGCACATACCATCAGCAATTGACAGCTTGGCCCTTTACAGATGCAGAAAATGATGACGAAGGTAAAGTAAGTCACTAAACAACACATGCCGGTAACAGAGTAGACAAAAGAAAGATGTCTACACAGACCTTAGGTCACCCAGCTAGCTATTCGAAACTGGAATTGCCAGATCATGGATTTAGAAATGAGTCACAGTGACTACTAATTCAACCTCATTATTAGAATGCATACTGAGCATTTTTCCTGGATCATAGCAAGTGACTGAATTTTTTTAATTTAATTTAAAACAGTGGGGAGAATTAAACTTGTATAAGTTTTGGATCTGCACAGGTTTTGAAAGGTAATGAAAGATATTGAGACCAGTTTTAAGATGTGAAGTACCAAAATGGGAATTGGGAAGAAAGAGTTAAACATGAGCAGAGGAAAAAAAAATAAAACGTATCGTCCAGCAAACTAAAATCAGAGGTTTCCTATAGATCCTCATGATCCTCAGGAGACAAATTAAACAAATCTACTGAAGATGTAGAAGGAATTCCAATAATGAGTCTTGTAAAATGTGAGCCTTTTAAACTCCTCTATCTAATGTATCATCTTCCGGGTTTTCCAAAAGCCAGTACCCTAAGAGGAAGGAGTCAATGTGAGTCGCAGAGAGAATGTGAATTTTGGGAGAAGCACAGGCTTTCCAGTCAGGTTTCTAAATCTTCCTTCTCTTAAGTGACTATGTGATGCATCCTCACTTCCATTTGCCCATTTTCTCACTCATTTATCCACCCTTTTGACAAGACTAGATGACAACTAATGTGCTAGGCAGAGAAACATCATGGTGATTGAGAACTGGTCCTTGCCCTTTAAAAACTGACTGTGGACAAGACTAGATAGTAAACAAGAAAGGATCATCCACTGGGGGGCTGTGAGCAGAAAATTAGAACATACCTTGAAAGCACAGATACAGATTGTTTTTTTTGGGGGGGGGGGGTAAGGGAAAGAGATGAAAGGAAGCATTTGAGAAAGAATGTCTTCTACACTGACATCTAAGACAGTGACGGAACAGAGAAAAAGAAAGCCTTCAGGTAGAGGAAAGAACTTATAGGTTGAATGTGTTTGAAATACCAGGTGGCTCCATGTGACTGGAAGAGATGTGAGCTAGAAGAGAAAGGGGGAGGGGAGAAGGGTAAGAGGTAGGGTGATATATGTAAATCTGGAGGTAAGGTTGAGTTATTGACAAATCCAGGCCTGAGATGACAAATCCAAATGACGAGACCTAGAATTCAAATGATTACGCAAGCCATAGTTTGGCACATGAATTTTAGGAGGCAAGAATGGAGGCTGCGATGGAGCTAGACCCGAAGCAATGGTTGTGGAGAATAATGAATTACTTGTGTACAAATTAATAAACTATACATGGGAACACTCATAACATTTTTCCTTCTGTGTCAAGTATGAGAGAGTAGATTGGAAATTGCCATGTGAACAGTTGTGTGCTGCTCGTTATGGTCACCAGGTTTGGCAATGTGGAATTTTCTACCCAGTAGTTCAAATAATGAACGAATGAGAGCTCATTTGTGCCTTTTGAGGTATTTCCATCAATCTTTGTACCAGGAAAATATGGATAATGGAAAGGTACAAGAGACTCCAGAATAAATGAAAGTGGTCTGCCTTCCAGAAAGCGACCAGGTTGATAGTTGACTTGCTGGTCAGGGCTATGTTCTCTCCCTCTTATGTTTGAACCTCAGGGTAAAATTGCAGTTTTATTAATATTAATACACTTGCATAAAGTGCTAATTTACTCCATCATTTTCCTAATTAGCTCTATTGAATTGTGAGACTCATCTGCATGAATAATGAATCCCTGTATGCTTTTTCCAATGTCTGGCTTATGTCTGCAAAGCAAAATACAGGAAGAAAGAAGAGCTCCTCTGTAATTCTTTGATTATTTTGAAGAAAGTTAATCCATCCTCTAAGAAGGTGGTAAAGGCCTTGAGAGGGTACATTAATTAAACCTGGACAGAAATGGGAGGGCTGTCAAACTTTTCTTTGAGAAGAACTAATATGAGGATTTTACTTTACGTCTTCTAAGCTTGGTCATTTCCCCTTGGAATGTCCTAATGAATGTAGCCTTCCTTCTAATCCTGATACCGAGTCTTTCTGTCTGCTAGTATTGCAGGACAGAAGATTAAAGGTAATGAGGTGAGGTTAAGAAGCATGGGTTTATTTGATTAAAGGATAAAAGAAATTCATGCTTCATCCTCTCCCCCCACTCCAGACTAATTACCCCAACTAGATTGAAAATGGAACTATTCATAAAACTGACAAAAATCAGTGTTAAGAGAATGTAAAGAACTTCTAACAATAAGTCAATGTGAAGAAGCACAGACAACCAGCTTAAAAATAGTGGATCAAGAAAACGTGGTATATATACACAATGGAATTCTATGCCTCCATCAGAAAGAATGACATTGCCCCATTTGTTAGGAAATGGAAAGACTTGGGAAAAAAATGTATTAAGTGAAGTAAGCCAGGCCCAAAGAAACTTAGGTCTCATGGCTTCCCTTATTTGCAATAACTAGTATATGTCTGAGTCAAGCAGAAAAGGTACCCTAAGGTATGTATTCAAATGTTTTTTTTTTTTCTTTCAGGTGATTGTTTCTAACACATTTATAAGATTATTTCTCTGTTGCTTTGTATGTCCCTCCCCCATGGTATAACCCCTGCTTTCACTGTATTTGAGGTTGGTATAATTTGTGGAGGGGAAGGGAAAAAACAAATCGTTTAAATAGGGATACAGGTGGATCCATTGCAACAATGAGATGTACACGTCGTTATGTGGAAAAATGAACTTTACAACTTTGGTGGGTGGGGGGGAGGATTGGGTGGGGTGTGTGGGGAGGATGGGGAGGGATGGGAAGGGGAAACAAAGGAGGAGGCTACAATGCTTGATAAGAAATGTACTCATTATCTTGCCCATGTAATTGTAACCCCTCTGTACAGTATTTTCACAATTTAAAAAAAATAGTGGGCAAAGTAAATGAGCAGGTACAGTAGAGGAGAGGAAATGTCTAAGAGAAATTCTACAGATGCTAGAGACGACAATACAAGTGCATTATCCACAGAACCAACTGGTGAAATCTGAAATGTCTACCACTAGTAATTATTGGAGATACTGACTCCACAGGATCTGTATACATTGATTGTGGGAGTATAAAATGGTGGTATTTTGTTAAGCTAGTAGTCATTACCTACTATATATATATTTCACCAGTTGACTGCTCAGTATCTATGCTAATAACAACCTAGCTCATAGTAGGAAACAAGCATTAATTTAACCTAAATGCACATTAACATAAAAGTAAGTGAATAGGTAAGGTCTATTCACAGTAGAGAAGATGAGCTACCACAAAAGTGACATACAGATGATCTCAAAAACACAAAGAAAAAGAGTCTCCCTAATCACCTATATAAGGGCCCTTATAATAAAGATAAAAATAATGATTTTATTTTATTTTATTTTGTTGGTCATAGGGTTTGAACTCTGGGCCTGGGAGTTGTCTCTCAGCTATTCAGCCCAAGGCTAGCATTCTACCACTTGAGCCACAGTGCCACTTCTGGTTTTCTGATGGTTTATTGGAGATAAGAGTCTCATGGACTTTCCTACCCAAGCTGACTTTGAACCGTGATCCTCAGATCTCAACCTGCAGAATAGCTAGGATTACAGGTATGAGCCACCGGCACCCAGCTAAAATAATTATTTTAAAAGACATATAGACATAAATATGATGGAATTACATAAAGCATGATATGAACACTTTATTCTAAATTGTCATTGCCCTAAAGTAGGAGGTAAGCAGAATCAAAATGGTGGCAATTATGTGGTAGACATGTAGGACTTAATGTGTGAATTTTTCTGTGTGCATGTATGTGTGTGTGCACTTGTACAAGTATACATGTATGTGTGAATTTTAGGAAAGAAGGTTGTTGTTGCTTATTAAATATTTTTAAAATAAAAGTGAGGTCAGGTGTAGAATGTTGAAGAGAGGCTCATGTAACCAGATGCTACCAGTTATAATTCAATTCTGAATATCTGAGGTTTATTTAAAAAGAGAGAGAGAGACAGAGATAGAGACAGATACAGAGAGAACCTTGAACTATCCAAACATCTTTTATTCTTACATGATTTGACTTACAAAATAAGTTCCTGCATTCTGCTCTAACAAATGCAACTCTTTTATGATCCTTTCATGATTTCCTACCAAGATCATAGCAAGGAAAGAAAGACTAGAAAAAAGACTAGAGAAGCCACTGTATAAAAGGACAGGTATGAACCAGAATGGTGTGAAGTTAGCCAAATCATGACAACGTAAAAGTGAAGTGCATGCATAACTAATTGTGGGAGAACAGTAGAAGCAGGAAGATGAAAACATAGGTCAAAAGGTCATCATACTAGCTACAGAGACATTGCCTGAAAGATGTCAAGGATAGAATCTAAAACACAGCTTGCTGGAGTGGGTGGTTACAGGGGGCTGCACCCAGACTAGTTGTGCACAGAAAATACACAAATTAGAGATGCATAATTCAGAACATGCCTACATTTACCGTCGGTCTCACCCTGCAAAGAAATGCTCTTATAGCTTTCATCTCTGCCATCTCTTCTCCCAACACTGCTGTCAGTATAACTTGGCATAGAACCAAGCGAATGATTGCCTGTACTAACGACAGCAACAATACTTTGCATTTGGGTAGCACCCTCCTATGGCTGTCAAAATGATTCTCACAACTTCCAAAGAAAGGCAAGACAATCTGTTTTCCTATTTACCATTTACCATTGCTGAGGTCTGCAATGACTTTACCTTGGACACTTGGGGATAAGAATTCTGGCCATTTGCCTGCTGTGTCTTTTCCAGGATGACATGAAAACCAATATGACTGTTGGTCTGGGGCCTCAGTGATCATGCCTGTAATCCTAGATACTCAGGAGGAGATCTGAGGACCTCTACCATCTTAGGAAAGTCCTTGGTGCTGTGACTGAAAGTGGTAGAACACTAGACTTAAACACAAAAGCTCAGGAACAGTACCCAAGGCCCTGAGTTCAAGCTCCAGGATTTGCATTCACACAAGAAAATTACATGACTGTTGTAAATAGGAGGCGCAGATTAATACTTTTGAATGCAAGTGACAAGTACATTGCAATCTTTTTTTTTTTTTTTTTTTTTTTAGGGTCCGGTTGTGGGGCCTGGGTGCTGTCCTTCAGCTCTTCAGCTCAAGGCTAGTGCTCTACCACTTGAGCCACAGCGCCACTTCCGGCTTTTTTCTTTTTGCTTATGTGGTGCTGAGGAATCGAACCCAGGGCCTCAGGCATGCAAGGCAAGCGCTCTACCACTGAACCAACTTCCCAGCCCTGCAATCTTTATCTAATGTAATCTTTACAATACTCTGAGAGGTAGGCATTGTGGAGAAGCAATTGGAAAATGCAGGTAAGTTGTGACGAACACAACTAGCTCATGCACCTGAAGTTCCCTCTTCTAAGTTATTAAGGGGAGAAGAATTGCACAAAGCTTATAAATGGAGGCAGTGTAACTAAACCCATGAGTACAAGATTCCAAATCCTGCCCTCTCTACTACAGCCATGTGCCCTATAGAGGACTCAGAACAGGTAATATAAATATGACTTAACCAGCAAAAGAAAATCATAGCCTCAGTCCAATTCTCTGAGATGCACTATGCCATGGATTGCTCTAAGTAAAACAACATCACCCAAAAATCTACACTAATTCTCACCAAGAAGCCTTTTTCTTACCTGCCAGAGCTCCACACAAAGCATCTCCCCTCCATTTAGCTATTATTAGAACCACAAACCAGAAAATCTTTTGACTGGCAAGAGACCAAGACATCAATTTTCATCCAGCATCTGCTGGAAAGAGTAGGAGTGAAGTTATATTATCAGTGACATTTTCTACTGGAACGATTGCCTGGATCATATTTGTATTCATTTTCCTAAATACAATATACAAGCCACTAATAGAACAAAATCTACTAATTAAATTTCATTCAATAATGCATTTTTTCACCTTAGCTTTGTGGTGTTCTTGTACATTTCTGCCAAGATGGTCCAATAATGTCTTATTTAGCTTATAAATGGTGCTTAGCATTTAAATTTGAAAAAAATCAAAAATCATCCATGAGCCCAAGGTGACAGCACAGTAAATAAATAGAAAGAGTACTACACTATAGACATATATTTTTTGCTTAATTGAATTATTCAAAAGGAAGCATGTGGATTTGTAAGACACTAGCTCAACTGTAGTCACTCCTCTCAAATAGAGGAGACACAGAATCAGCAGCAAGGCTCACTCCTTTGAAGAAACAGCATTTTTCAGAACTCTTTTACAATCTTGAATGCACAAATGCTGTCCTCCAGATTCATTTCTAAACCTGTTTTCATTATAGTTGACCTGGAGTGTTAAGTCTTATGGGTTAAGTGAGTAACCTGGAAAAGGTGTATCATTTCTCTGTTCTTTGGGAAAGGAACATGACACCCATGTTGCCAGGGCTGTGTGCAGGGCTTCCTGTTTACAGTGTGTGGGGACTGGGAGGATCCATTATTTACTTCCCAAGATGGAAGGTGATCTTAAGAAACTCAAGTGGGTTGAATCGATGATATTGTTGTAGTGAGTGGCAAAGGAACTAAGGTTTAGGAAGGTCAAGTTATTTGCTTTTTCACAGTCACAGTAGTAACCCAAGCTTTCCTTTTCTTTTCTTTTTTTCTTTTTTGGTGCCAGTAGAGGGACTTGAACCTAGGGCCTAGGTACCGTCTGCTGTTCTTTAGCTTTCTCACTCAAGGCTGGTGCTCTCCCACTTGAGCTACATTTCTACTTCTGCTTTTTTGCTGGGTTTTCTCCCTTCCTTCTTTCCTTCTTCCCTCCCTCCCTTCCTCTCTCCCTCCCTTCCTTCCTTCTTTCCTTTTCTTCTTTTTCTTTGTTTCTCCCTTTCTTTCCTTCCTTCTTCCTTCCTTCTTTCCTTTCTTCTTTCTTTTAATGCTTTCTTAGATAAGAGTTTCATGGCTCATTGATATTCCTGCCTGGACTGGCTTCAAACCATGATTCTCAAATCTCTGCCTTTTGAGTAGCTAGGATTAAAGGTGTGAACCATTGGCACCAGGCAGTAATGGAACTGTAACTCAACTCAGAAAACCCTTCCAGTCTTCCAAACATGACATTTATGGCCTGCTTTTACATCTGCATCTGTGTTTCTTTCTCTAGCTATTATTAAAATACTTAAAGAAGGAAGAACTCTCACTGGTGTTGGAATAAAGCCTCTGCTTCCATGTTTATTTACTGACCGAATTGCATTAATTCATTTACTTACACATTCAGCCATTCAAACAAGTATTTATTGAACATCTACTCTGTGTCAAGCAGAGTTTTAGTCATGAAGCCTGCAGTACTGAACAAAGAAAGCTTTCTGCCCTTGCACAGTTTACCTATGTGTGTGTGGTGAGTGAGGCATGCGGCTCAGGGCAGTCAATAAGCAAATGAATGAAAATATTTGGTGATTACATTAGGGGTTTTAACAGAGAGAAAATAATGAATGGAGAAAAGGAACCAGGAATGTTGTTAGAGGATGTGGAATGGTTCTTATAAAAGGATGAACGTGACAAATTCAGCTGGGTACCAATGACTCATGCTGATAATCATAGCTATTCAGGAAACTGAGATCTGAGGATCATGGTTCAAAGGCAACCCAGGTAGAAAAGATTCTTGAATCCTATTAACCAGCAAAAATCCAGACATGGGACTTAAAGGGTAGATCACCAGGCTTGAGCTGACAGGGAAAAAAAAAAAAAAACACCAAACAACAGCAACAACAACAAAACAAGAAATGATAGTTTTACAATTTGATGATTTTCCTTTTTGGACTCTATTCAGAGATGGTGGTCTCTCTTTCCCTCCTCCCCAACACATTCCTAGAGTCAAGAAGTGAGCCCTGTCTAAAACTCCCCTTATACAGAGGAAAAAAACATTTGAATCCTTGCTCGTTCTTGTAATTGGCTAGAGCAACGTTGACATCCAGTGGTGAATTTGATTAATCACAGGTGGCCACATTAGCTCCTTCATCTCTGTGTCTTCCAGGATGTCTGAAGTGTCAGGGAATTCTAGTCAGCTTTCTGCATATAGATCAGCACCTCCTAGGGTGTATTCTGTAAGAATACTGGCTGTGTCCTGTCCTGGCCACCGGCCCCCTACTTCCCTCTTGTCCCCTCCCTTCCTCCTTCCCCAGTTTGGATGTGGTTACCATAGCAATATGACTAGCTCATACCCGGGACATGTATGTATCTGTGTACATGAACAGCCCCTCCTGCTGATAGCTCACAGGTGTTTATTATGTGTCCACATGAAGCTGGACAGATGTAGTTCCTACATTAATTAAGCATGGCAGCTCTGATGTGCAGTGCTCTTCCTCACATGGAAGCTTTTCTGTCCTCAGGAGCATGTTTCAGATCCACAGAACTAGCACCACCCTGTGTCCTCATGTCCTTCTCCATCTGGCTGATGGAGTGCCTGTTTCTAGTGAAGCAGAAAGCAGCATGGCTGTCTTGGATTTGCTTCTGCCTAATGTGCTCACTGGGACTCAGGTGACAGGAGCTTGCTAGCCCTTCATGAACGACATGGGTCCAGGAAATTGCCATTTTATTTCCTTTATTTGCCCTGGGCACTGAGCAAGGGCAGCAGCAACCCAACTTCCCACTTGGAGGGGGAAAAGCACACAGACCCTGCATTCTACGTGATTACAGTCAGGAACTACCCTAGACATGGCAGAAAAGGAATTAGATTGTATCTGGAATTAGACCTTACCTGTCTCCATTCCTGTTAATGTGAATACAACAGTACTGGGGCTTGAACTCAGGGACTCATACTCTTGCTGATGTTCTACCACTTGAGCCACATCTCCACTTCTGGATTATTTTATTTTTCTGGTTAATTGAAGAATATAGAAGACCTGCCTTCCCCAGGCTGGCTTCAGACTTTGGTCCCCACACCTCAGCCTCCTAATTAGCTAGGATTACAGGGGTAAACCACCAGTGCCAGACATTTATCCCATTAAAAAAAAATTTAGAAACAGCACCTCCCAAAATGTGTGCGCCTCAGCTATTAATAAATGAATCTAATGCACCTACAGTTTCTATTCAGCATTAATAAAATTTTCCTCCATTGAAATCCCAGACCCAGGCCACCCCACAAAGCTGCATTTTGAAATCCATTTATCCCTTAGTATAGAGAAAAAGAAGAAGGTGAAAAAGGCCTTCTGACGAGTTTAACACACTACGCAATTAAATATTGATTGAAAATTCTTCCCGAGTATTTTTCCCTCCATCTCCCTGCCTGCCTCCGCGGGGAGATGTCTAGATGTGATTCCTAAGCTGTCCCCATCCAGTGATTACGTTCATTAGGACACCAGCCTTGTGGTTAAAGCTCTTTCCTTACTGCTGCACGTTTAATTAGACAACTCTTCCCCAGAAATTATTTATAGCCAGGTTCCAGAGCTATTGTTAGTCCGAATGTAAATAAGATTCAGGGCGGGAGTCCCAGCGCGCTGCAGTGGCGGTGCCGGGTGCATTCCTGCCATCAGCCAGGAGCGCACCCTCTCCCCACTCCAGCCCCGCCGCACGCCCGGGACCCAGTCCAGGGCTGGTAACGCCGGCGTTGGACTATTAAAAAAAAAAAAAAATGAATCCAGGCGCAATGTTCTAATTAAACCTTCCAAAAAAAATGAAATCTACCAGGTCAACGGGAGTGCAATTGGGAGGAGCCAAGGAGGACGGAGGCGGAGCAGGGAGAAAGGAGTCTGCACAGGGGCGTGGCCCAGCTCCTTTGGAGTTGCTGCTGGGCCCTGGGGTGGGTGGGGGTGGGAGGCCGGGGTGGGAGTCTCTGCAATCCAGATGCAGTGTGTCCCTAACAGCTGACCTCAGCAAACCATCCCTTGGAAAGGTGCAAATAACGGCTTCCAGACAGATGGTAAGGGGCAAGGCCAGGGCATTTTTGTTTTTGTGTCAGTGTACTCAGGCTTAAACCCATGGCCAGGCACTCTTCCCTTGTCTTTTTCTGCTCAAGGCTGGAGCTCTTTAACACTTGAGCCACACCTTCATTTACTCTGTGTGTGTGTGTGTGTGTGTGTGTGTGTGTGTGTGTGTGTGTGTGTGTGTGTGTGTGTGTGTGTGTGTGTGAGAGAGAGAGAGAGAGAGAGAGAGAGAGAGAGATGAAATCTGCCCAGGCTGGCTTCAAACAGTCTTCTGAGTAGCTAGGATTACAGACAGCATGCTCCAGGCAAGGTCAGATATTTTTATGTGTAAAGAAAATGATGCAATCTCTATTGGTCCGAATGGGTACCCTGGGACCTGACTTCAAGGTGTGTCTCCATTGTTACAATTCACTTCAAACTGAAAGTGCTGAGCAGACTCCAAAAGCCAGCCACTATACTTGATGCCGGTGCTATACAACCAAAGAGACAGTTCCTGCCCCCAAAATGTTCAACAATCTCCAAGCCAGGCTCTGGTGACTGCAATCCTAGCTATTTTCCTTTCCTTCCTTCCTTCGTTCCTAACAGTATTCATGTCATTAGGGTAGAAGAGTAGGGAAAGAGAAGTGAACAGATGAAGAATAGAATCAGATTCTTCCAACAAGCACCCCCAAATCAACCTTCACTACTATATACTGTGAATGAGAAATCTGCACCAACATTGGCATCGTTTTCACAGATATTCATTCTCATTGTGGATTGGGCTATTATGCAGGCTATACACCTGGAAAAACAAAGGCATGGAGTGAGTACCCTGCCCCAAGTCCTCCTTACTCTAATTGCTCATCAAATGCTTCCATCCTAACACAGGATAGGAAAACAAGCTCACTAGTGGAGAGAGGGGTAAATATTAAAACCCGACTCACAATTCTACTATGTTTTTCTTCCATGGAACCACAATGCAGAAAATTTGACCAGCAAAATCAGCCTCTCTAATTATTTCAGTCAGCCTGGTACAGGCACTATTCTGCTAGTACCTCGGAGGCTGGTCAAAACCATCACATTTCCAGTAGGAAAGACAGAGAGCTGGCTATTATTTTAAACATATAATTGATTTTAATTCATCACTTATCGCCCAGTGACAGATTTTTATATAGTTTATTATCTCCGTAGCAGCCCAAGGCCCTGAGGAGCGGTCTCCTATTGTTCCACATTTCCTGGTGCGGCCTCAGCCACAGTAGCTCACTATATCTGTCTGATTAAGTTAGGGAGCCTGGTATCTCGAGGTCCCCAGGTAACTGTCAGCATTGAACACCTTCCAATTGCAGGATTAAAGGAGCCTTTCACCCCTATCCTCCTTGACTTGTCTGTCACGACTAGTCTTCCTGTTTGCTGATTAGTTTGGGACCCCAGTTCCCTAGGACCTGGGCGATAGCTATCACTTGGGTCCCTTAGCCTGACACGTATTAGCGCAGGAGTGCTCACTCCCAAGGCCCTGAAAAAGGAACAGAAAAACAGATTAGATAGGGCAGCCTTCTGACACCACTGTTGCCTGGGTTTTTGTGGCTGTGCTATCAGCATAAGCCACCAAAAATCCCACTAGGGTTTCTCTTCCCGTGTAGACCTTTTTGTTCTGTGCGGCTGAATCACAGGACTTTCCCTCCATGGATACCGTGAGCTGGTGCCCTGCCATGTGTGCGATTTTTCATTCATCTGCCTTTGGATTGCCCAACTCAGACACGACTGGAGTCCCAGCACAGTGGCAGTGTGAAATTGATAACCCATACAGCATCCATACCTAGTGGCTTCTACACAGTAGTTCTGGAGACTCAATCTCCAAACAGAGCTGGAGGCTGCAGGATGCTCCCAGCACTGGAAGTCTTCTGGGGGATATTCACCACTCTTACCTCAACCACACATGATGTCTGGCTGGGGTAGGCATACAGGAGCTACATCTCCAGTCACACTCATATCCTCCCATGATGCCTGGTTGGGCTAGGCCCACAGAAGCTACACCATTAGGCTGATGTAGCTATGTGTTTCCCAAACGCATTGATTCCTACATTGCAAAGTTGAGTGTCTTTCTCATTCTATACCAAACACATCCTATAGTTGAAACTTTTTCCAAGGTAATCTTAAGATCCACTAAAAACCTGTTTTTCTTTGCCTAATCCCTTTGAAAAGGAGTCATTGTTAGGCCACACTGAGGGTTCCTTTTGTTCACTCCAGGACACCTGAAAGATCTTTCCATTGACTTCCTTGTCAGAAACTACACAAATGCCATGCTTGGGTGTACATCCGTCCTCCAATCTGAGTGGTCTGGGACTCTCTGCCCACCCATCAAGACCCAGTGAAAATATCCAGTCTCCCTGGGAATCCTCTCTACATCTCACATGAAACACTTCCCGATCTGATACTCTCTCCATTCCCTTTCCCGATGGAACTTGTTACCATCTTGTTGATGATCTTATGTGCCTCCCTATTGCAGTGGGAGTTTGCTGAATTTGAATCAGGGAACAGAGACCAGGGCTGTCTTCATCTTATCCCTGGTAGTAATAAGATCCTAGAATGGTCAGTGTGAGCCCATTCACTCTCTAAACCCTCCTTCAATAAGAGGCTTTTCTATCTACTCTAAAGGCTCCTCTCAGCTTGTCAGTTCATGTAGATATGAATAAATAAAAGGAAGAGAGTAAATAATGCCCCAAGAACTTATTGCATACATGTATGCATTATGCTTTGTCTCCACACACCCCTCCCCCGAAGAGCTCGTACATTGAGGCTTGACCCCAGCTATTGGTGCTATTGAAAAGGTGATGGGACCCTAAGGTACTACTTTCATCAATGAGTTAATCCATTGATGAATTCAGAGCTGAATGGCTTAGGGGAGCCTACTTGGAAGTAGCTGCTTGGGGCATGCTTTTGAAGGGTATGTCTTGTCCCTGAGTCATACTTCCTACTTGTTCTGTCTGTCATTCCTGACTGATATGAAGTGTATATCTCTGCTCTCTACTGTAATGCTCAGCCTCACTTCAGGGCCAAAGTGATAGGACTGAGCAAGCATAGACCAAATCCTCTGGAAGTGTGAGCCAAGATGAATCTTCCTCCTTCTAAAGCATTTGTCTCAGGTTATGCCAGAGCAAGTATAAAGCTTGTTGTTTTGGGGGGAAGGGATAGAGAAACATTTGATGGTCGAATTGTTTGTGTATCTGGTCATTTCTTATGTCAAACATGAACTAGCCAGCAAAATGAAGGAGGGCCTTAGGAAAGTGGAATTAGTGCCCTTATAAAAATCCCCTGTCCATGCTGGGCACCTGTGGCTCACAGCTGTAATCCTAAGTACTCAAGAAGCTGAGATATGATGACCATAGATCAAAGGTAGCCCAGGCAAGGAAGTCCATGAGACACTTACGTCCAATTAATCACCAAAAATCTAGAAGTGGAGCTGGAGCACAAGTAGTAGAGGGGTAGTCTTGAGCACAAAAGCTCAGAGACAGAGACCACATCCTGATTTCCAGCTTCAGGACCTGCACACACACACACACACACACACACACACACACACACACACACACACACACGCACGCACACACACACACACACACACACACACACACACACATCATAAACAAAACCACAGGCCTTTGCCAGTTGCTGGTGGCTTATGCCTATAATCCTAGCTATTCTGGGAGCTGCAATCTTGGGATTGTGATTCAAAGCCAGTCCAGGCAGAAAAGTCCATGAGACACTTATTTCTAATTAAGCAGCAAAAAGCTAGAAGTAGAAGTGTGGCTCTAGTAGTAGAGTATAAACCTTGAGTGAAAAAAACAAGAGTGTGGGCCATTAGTTCAAGCTCAGTACAGACATACACACACAGACACAGACACAGACACACAGACACACACACACACACACACACACACACACAGAATTCACTATGTGATGACACAATAAGGAGGTACCATCTCAAGTGGACCTTTGACAGGCAGCAAAATCTGTTGCTGCCTTGATGGTGGATATCTTCGTTTCCAGAATTGTGGGAAATAAATGTCTATTGTTTAAGAGCTACTCAGTTGTTAGCTATTTTGTTATAGCAGCTAGAAAGGACTAAGATGAATCATAAACATCCAACATGCATACAAGTCACCTAAATGAATCTCTCTACTGTCCAATGATGAAACAAAAGAAGCTAGCTAATACAAAGGCAGCCTTTTCTTTAAAACCCCATTGGGCTAATCCCTTTTTCCCAGCAACCCTGCCCCATTTGGCAGGAGCTTATGGGGATAAACTTTGCTTCTGGAGACCAAATTTGTGTCTCTAAACCTACTATCATTTCTCTTCCAGATTTCACCCTCCCTAGGTGGTACCCCCCCCCACACACACACATACACACAAGACCCCTTCCCTAACAATGACACTGCTGTTTTCTACAGCAAGTGCAAAGCACACATATACACACACACACACACATTCAGTTTAGGGACAGTTAATTTCCAATTCTTTCCAGATGGGTTGGAATAATATCCCCAGGTGGTAAATACATTATTAAGAAGGCAGTTTGGTGTGAAATTGGCTATTAAAATATAGATAAAGTTTAATATATTGAGCTCCTTGTCAGAAAAATCACTTTAGAGGGAGCTTATTATTTGTTTGATATTAAAAGAGTCACAGCTCGGCTCCAAGTGACAAATGGGGGGTGGGGGGGAAATGCCACCAGTAATGAACAAAAGCTTTTTAACATTTAAATTTAGGTTTTTCTTGTAGCTCTGCATGCTGCCATGAGCATGCCCATGTGTTGCAGAGAGAGGAGGGCATCAGAAATGTCAGGATCTTGGGAACCAAGGAGGCTGCCAACCTGGCTTTAAACAGCTTGGATCTCCTTGAAAGAGAGAGATACCAGATAGGGAAAAGTGGAGTTCAGGTGGTTCCCTTGGCAACACTGGAAAGGAGACAGGACTCCTCCTCCAATCAGATTGCAGAAGCACCTCCCACTTTCCTTGTATCACGCCCTCCCACTACAAAACATTTCTACCTCACAGGTAACCTGCTTTCATGCTGCACTCAGTCCACCAGACTGGGGACTCATTTCACCTGCCTAGACTCATCTTCCCTAAGCAAAACTAAGACTATAATATAGACCAAATTGTAAAATGTATTAGAACTTCAGAGTACAAACCCGGTGCTATAGAAAGTACCCCTGGCCAGGCCAAATAGTTAATAGACAGTAACCAGACTTCACAATTTCACCTCTGAAGGGTTCTACTAGGGGAGCCCATAATCTATGTTGTACACAGCCTTTCTTATTTATCCTTCTTCATACTAATAAAGACTACAGAATTATGTAAAACTCTAGAATAAAGGAGAAAAAGTCATAAAGGATTCAGAAACCATCATTTTTTAAAATTTATTTTACTTTTTGGGTAACAATACTGAGGCTTGAACTTAAGGTCTCTCATGCTTGCTTCACTTTTATGCCCATGGTTGGCATTCTACCACTTGAGCCACACCTCCACTTTTAGCCTTTTGCTGAAAGTTAACTGGGGGATAAGAGTCTCATGGAGTTTTCTTCCGGGGCTTTCTTCAAAGTACAATCCTCAGATCTCAGCCACCTGAGTAGCTAGAATTAACAGGTGTGAGCAGTCAACCTCCAGCACAAGACTTCACAATCCTACATTTATTCAAAGAATAGGCCAATGGTCCAGTCGCTGTGTGTGTGGAGAGGATGTTCTTAGGGAAAGATGGTGAAATGGGTGAATGGTTTAAAGTAATAATAATAGTTAAAGACTAATAACTAATCGTCAATCGAGAGATGGAAGTTTCCATGTCCAGTACTTGGCACAAAGATGCCCACTTGCACAACTCATGAAGGCTGAGATGGAGTGGGCCACTTCCTACCTAAGGTGGACATTCATAACAAGGAAATCTCATTTTTAAGCTGAATTGAAAAGGATATCTCAGCAAATGGCACAGAAAGCTTGGAATTTTTACCTAGACTGTGCTGTTGTAGGACTTACGTTTTAGTCTTTCCCTGCCATTGTGGTCATGGGTTGAAATAGAACAGAAGTAGCAGTCCATTTCCCACATTCCTTACTGGACAAAGCCCAAATGACAACTAACTGAATCATTACTACTTCATTACTGTGAAAGTTGGTCATATCACATCCTTGGTGTGACCAATGAAAACTAAATGGATGAGGCCGTCCTGAGTACTAGCCTTCCAGGTCCCTTGCTATCAGACAATGTGCAAAGAAGAGAACATCAGGGAGACCTTGGAGACTTGAGATTGAGTTCTGCAGGTCTCTTCCAACCCTAGAGCATTTAAGTATCGACCTCTCTCTCAGCTGAACTCCAGAAAGACCCATGATAAACCCATAGCCAAGCCAAGAAGGGGTTGTACTTGAAGAGACTGTGACAATTTACTGGAGTAATTACAGTGCCCTTGCTTCAATATGGGGCAGCTACTGTTTGTAAGTACCTTTGTAGCTACAAGTATCACATTTCACCTCTTAAGTGACAAATGGTTGGTGTTCTAACTTACCAACAGAAAGAGAGAAAGCTTGAATACAAGCGGTTTGAAAATGACAAAATAAATAGGTCAGATCTGAACACGAGTTTAAAAATAAAATAAAAGTAAAAGCACTGTGCTTTCGGAAGAATTCTTGGGGGTGGGGCAGGAACAGGTGGATGTAACATTACTCCTTAATATATCCTTCTGAATAGCTTCTCAATCCCCGCAAGTGTGTCCTATTGTCCCATTTTGATAGACAATAGATAGCAAGGAAATCTGATTGGGTACGTAAGTGATGAAAGTTATAGAGCCAAAGGGCAAGGTCAGAATTCAGTTCCAGGTATGTCTGCAGGGAAGTGCTTGTTCATTTGTTGCTGACCTAGGCAGAGGAAAAATCTTCATGAAGGAGTCTGTCACTCATGTATGCATAATGATCTATGAGTCTGGGATCACTGCCTACATTCATGTCACCCTCAATAAATCTTTGGACACTTCTTTCTGTGGGAGGTCCTTGCTTTTGTCACTTGTAAAATGAGGAATCCAATGACAGCCTGTGCGTCTATAGTCATATCCTAAGAATTACATAAAATGATGGCTGTGGCTATGAAGATTCTCGATAAGAGAAACATCTAAGATATTAATTCCACTTTATAATAAAGCTTTTATTATTTACCTCCAAGTAAGACTCCTTTCTTTTAAAAAAATATCTTTAAGTAGTTATACAAAGGAGTTGCCATTAATGTCACCCCTTTAAACATTCTTACCCCTCCCTCACTCCCAATCCCCATCTCAAGTAGAATTCTTTTCCATAGAAAATGGAGATATGCATATTGGCAGGGTGCTGGGAGAAAAAGAGAGAGAGAAAGAGAGGCAGAGAGTCTCTGACTCTGTCTATGTAGAAAGAGAAGATAAGAGAGAAGAAAAGAAGGAATAAGAGCTGGAGAGAGCCAGGCACTCATGGCTCATGCCTATAATCCCAGCTACTCAAGACGCTGAGATCTGGATCAAGGTTCAAAGCTAACACAGGCAACAAAGTCTCTGAGAGATTCTTATCTCCAATTAACCACGTATGTGGCACTGTGGCTCAAGTGGGAGAGCTCTAGCCTTGAGCACAAAGAGGCTCAGGGACAGCACCCAGGCCCTAAGTTCAAGCTCCATAACTGACTAAAAAAAAAGAGTGAGAGAGAGGAAGCACTGGAGAGAAGAGCAAATGATTAAATGATTGATTGGAGGGTACTCTATCAACTGACCAATCTCAGAAGATGTAATCTTCAGCTTTGCAATAGATTGGATATTTTAGTTTAGAGATGACTTGTAGCCACTTGATCTCATTTGATCTTTAAAACAACCCCATGATTGTGCCCTTATCTTCCTCCTATCAATGATGACATAAGGAAATCTAAAAGTCAAAGTGCTTCTTTTATATACTGTAAAATACTAAGCACAATTTCTTCATCTGTCTGAGAATGATAACATCTGATAAAGATTTGAAAGGAAAAAAGATGTAGTGGGAAACTTAAAGAAAATTTAACACATTTGCTACATTTTTCTTTACATTGAGAAAATGTTATGAATGGAATATCTACTGGTTTCCTAACACCACTGTCACAAATTAACTCAAACTTGATATCTTAAAACATTAAGACATTTCTTTGTTGTTGTTGGCCATGGAGCTTGAACTCAGGATGTAGGCACTATCCCTGAGCTTTTCTGCTCAAGGCTAGTGCTCTATCACTTTGAGCCACAGTGCCACTTCCGGTTTTCTGGTGGTTGCTTTGAGAAAAGAATCTTACAGATTTTCTTTTCCTGGCTGGCTTCAAACCATGATCCTCAGATCTCAGTCTCTTGAGTAGCTAGGATTATAGGTATGAGCCACCAGTCCCCAGCTAAGGCATGTCTTTTCTCATGGATCTAGACAGCAGACATATGAATGGCTGAGCCAGTATGGCATAGCATCGTATTATGCTTTCTCCCAAAGTTCATTCATGACCCATTTCAGCATCTTCTGCTGCCTGCTGGCATGTAGACTTGTGACCACATCACTCCTACCTCTGGCATCTTCAGATCTCAATATTGCAAAATCCCATCCTCTACCTTCCTTTCACAAGGTTATAAAGGAAAGCATTCAGTTCAACGCCCACACAGATAATCCAGGCTAATCTCTTCATCTAAAAGTTCCACAACAGAATCTCTCAGTGAAAAGCTTCTTCAGGATAAGCTAATGTTCACAGTGCGAACATTCACACTGTGAATGTTAGCAAGTGAATCTCTTTCTGGACAAGAGTGTCGTGCTTCATCTTCACACAATATTCTTTGTTTTGCAGGCATCTGTGAGACGAGGTGCAAACACTCTATCTTATTGCTTCTGGTAAGGAATTAGGTCTCTGACTCTTAAATATCCAGCTTTCTGGAGAAACTGCAAAATAGACTGAAGTCTCAGCAGCAGATTGATGGAGAATATTCTTTGTTCCATTTACAACCCAAACTTCTCCACAAAGTGGATAAAATACAACAGAGATCCTGTTCTGGTTGACATATATCTTTGCTCCTCGATTTTGATAAGTTTTTAAATCCACCCCTAACACCTACCAGACTCTGGATACACAGGTTGACAGCACTCATTTTACCACCCTGTCAGAAGCAGATCAATCCAGAGAACAAACTATCATTTCTTATCTTGTTGAAGTTGGGTGGAAAGGCCAGTTGAGAATGAGGAAGCAGCCAGGAGACAGAGAGAAAGAACAGCACCAGCTGCAAGCTAGTCTGAAAGGCAGTTAAGACACCCACAGCAAAGGAGTATTCCAGAGAGTGGGTCTTGCTCCTCTACCACCTGACCCTAAGTTTCCTCTATCTGCCTTGCCTAGAAGTCATTTCTCATAGTCATGGGGGAAAGAAAGAGGAACTGAGGGTAGACAGGGATGAAAAGTGGTGGCCATAACACATGACAGATAACAGGTGGTTCCATCGTGGCACTTCTAGTTTTCATAGAGCCTCAGGCTCTTCAAAAGCTTCTCCCCAAAATACCTTTGGGGCCCATTCAACCAATGAACAGAGCCACAGTAGTCTATGCATAAGACATCAAACAATCAGTGTAAAGCTCAAAGGAGGAGCTATGGAAGGAGGCCTCCAGGAGCATTCCACTGGACTCCTCTTTGGGACTCCATTAAAGGAGAGTCTTTCTTCTTTCCTTGCACAACTTTCCTCTCTCTTTCAAATAAACTTGCTCTGTGTGCTTTAAACATTTCTATTTTTTTTTTCCAATGGGGATGTGGGGAGAAAACAAATCCCACCCCTAGATGGCATTAGCCAAATGCCCTTGGGACCTGTCTGCATCCTAAGAGACTTGGAGAAGAAAATAGGATTTTTCCTGTAGCTCTAATGTATTTACTTTTTTCTTTCCTTCTTTGATGATGGTAGTGTTGATCTGTTAATGGTTCCCCTGTCCTGGAGAGGCAGCTGGAATCTTGTCTATCAGCTGGAAGCTGAATAATTGGCAACTAGTCAGGCAAGGAGATGAGGCTGGAGAGAAGAACAAGTCTGATAATGCCCTCTGCAGGTGACCCAGACATCACGTTGGTCAAGACATCTTTACCTCCCAGCTCTTCCTAATATCTACATGGGAATAACAGCACAGGCATAGACAATCTAGAGGATGGGCTCTCCTCTCCCTGCTCAAGCAATTAAGGCTACCCCAGCTAACAGGAGCATGGAAGGCCAGCTGATTAAGGGACCCATGTGTCTGAGTTGCTTTATGACTGTCTTGGTTCTTTCTTTTCCTGTGAAGTCAGGACGTGTGAGACCAAGCTATTTGTAAACAATAGAAAGTTATTTGGCTCTTGGTTCTGGAGGCTGGGAGACGCCAGAGCAGGGCTCAGATATCCAGTGGAGGCCTTCCTGCTAAGTGCTATACCCTCCCATGGTAGAAAGAAGAAGTAAAAGAGAGCAAACAAGACTGAGAGGAAAGAGAAATAAACGGTATCCTTCTAGGAGAATCTTATACCCAAGCAGCTACCCCAGGCTGATGTAAACAGCATTAACTTTTTTTTTTTAAATGAGGCTACAACCCTCAATAAATCATCGCATGATGAGCTACCTTTTAACACTCACATTGGGGATGAAATTTCTAAATGGCAGGGCATTTTAAACCATAGTGATAGAAAATGATATAACCAGAAAGAACTCACCTGTCTCCCTGATAGTCACATGTTAAAACTTGTGTTTCAGCTGAATCATTTCCCTTCCCCTTCCTCTTGAACAAATGCATCCCGGTGGTCTTAGAAGAAGGTCTGAGGACCAAGGCCAAACCTAACCCTGACACCCCTGGTCGACACAGAAACTCCTCAGTCAACCACCCTGCCTCCATCTCACCCTACGTCCACCTGCTCCTCTGACTTCACACTTTTTCTGCTTAATATTTAAAGGAACCCCAGTAGTAGTAAAGGGTGGGGGGGGCAATGCACCATTTGCCCTTCAGTGGGGCTGAAGAATTGGTTGCTGTTCCCATATGCCCGTTTCCTACCATATAAAACTTGTTGGTCTGTTAAGTTCCTCTTTTCTGATACTTTTTCTTTTCTTACAAGTGTGACACATCTTCATGCGAGATGACAAGAGCCATCCTCTGACATGATCTATGTAAGACTTTCTTGTAAGGTCTGCCCCCTGGCCAAGCAGGCCCTGTGCAGATACCTCCCTACCCTCTTGGCTAAGTTTCTACCCAGTATCTATGTTACCTAGGTAACTGGCACACCTGGAAGCAGTCACCACACTTCCTGCTAGGTCACATCCTGGGCCACCTCTGGTCACATGCTACCCTTCTGACCTTAGGAGAGCCCAAGGCCTTGGGGGTCACATCTGAATCCAATGTTGCCACACCTTTCCCCCCCACCAGGCCACACCTCTTCCTGTCCCTGGCCTAGATAAGTCCTGGCCTGGGGGTGGTATTCCCTTTTCAGCCATGCCTCTCCACCATGCATGGGGGCTGGGGGGGAGGACAGCAGTTCAGTAAATAAACTTCTTTTCCTGCCTGAATAGCATGCGGTGTTCTCTTCATCGGCTGCCTAGTGAAACCTACCTACTTAATATACCTTACATTTCTGGATAATAAAGACTCCAAAACTAGACCACATTTCCTTGTTTCTATTGTACCTAGTCCCTGCCTCCAGTTCCTTGGTCTGAGCTGAGTTCGGCACAATACTGTCCCTCAGAGTGACAGGAATCAATGGGCTGTAATGTTTCTGTCTACTCTTTACTGATTCACATCTGTGGATTCTTTTCTAACATCTGACACCTCATCTGCAAGGAATCTATCTAATGTTGTTGCTCCCCCTCCTGCATTCCTGCAGCAATCAGAGCAGGCAGGCTTTGGCATCTGCCACACCCTTGCAAAATTCCTTATGACTTTCCCATTAAATTTAGAATGAAACTCAAGCATAAAATAAAATCCTTGCCTACTGTGTTGTCTGCAGCTTCTCGACGCATCGTCTTTTCACCCTGATTTCTAACTCATCTCTATTGCCAACCCAGTTCCTTGTAGCATATTCGAAAGACTGGTTCCAGGACAGGGACAGTAAAAGCAGTCTGAGAGTGAGGATGATACGGACACTCACAACACATGCAGTGTTTGAGATTTCTGCCTAAATGAACGTGTCCCGTCCCAATACCTATGCTGTCCATTTCCACACGCGCACACCCACTCCCTCTCCATAGCATCTGGGGTCTTCCTCAGACTCTGCAGGAACACATGACAGGTCCTGTGGAGTAGAGCTAATACAGTTTATTTTCTGAAATGGGATGTACTCTAAAAAGACTTTTTAGTTAGGTGTTATTCTTTTCTTTTTGAAATTACATTCCAAATCTTCATACTCCACTGATATGGCTCAGTGACTCAGGATGAAAATTATTAGATATAAGTAGGTACTTATAAATAAATGTATAAACACCTTAGGTTTTACTTCTTTTTCCATATGGATCTCTTCAGTGATGCTCTTTCCTTTCCTTTCTTTTCTTTTCCTTTCCTATCCTTTCCTTTTTCTTTCCTCTTCTTCCTCCTCCTACTTCCCCTTCCTCTTTCCCTTTCCTTCTCTTCTTTCCTCCCTCCCATACTTCCTTCCTTCCTCCTTTTCTTCTTCCTTTTCTCCCTCCCTCCCTTCCCCTTCCCCTTTCTCCCTGCCTCCTTCCTTTCCCTTCCTATTTAAAATAGAACTTCTTCTTTTGGTGACATGGGTATTACATTTCCCTCGAGGTCAGAGGCTACAGAGCATTACTACTTAGAATTCATTATCTTTTCTTTAATCATATAATCCAGGAATTTCCAGGCATCACTTGGGTTAGCTGTGACTAAATTCAGACATATAAGATATATTCAGATTTGCATCACTAGGGTTAGCTGTGACTAAATTCAGACATATAAGATATATTCAGATTTCAGGAAAAGTTCTTAAAGAACTAGCGCCTTTTCTTGCCTTTCTCCCTTAATCTGCAGTGAGGACTCCATAGGTAAAGTGAGATTAGCCTCAGATCCTAAAAGAAGCATGGGGAATAAAGAGAAGAACAAGAGCAATAAACAGAAAACATAAGATTCCTCAGCCTTAGGCCACTATAAAGCCTTAAACCAAAGACTTCTGTACTTTCAAAGAGCAAGAAAGTCTGTCTTGCTCTGTCATCATTTATTTCTGTGTCAGATGAACTTAATGTTAGTTAACCAATAATTCAGAAACTTAGCACACATTTTGCTATAAGGTGCTGTGAAAATCACTGGCTAACCTCTGAAGTGGACCCAAGCTGGTATGATTCCAGTTTGAGCTTTGCCTTGATGGGTCCCCCTCCCTTTAACAACCTAACCCATTCTTGATTGTTGTGTTAAAGACTGACCCATAAAACAGACCCATAAAACACCTAGGTTGTAATCTGGCTCAAACTGGCAACACCACTTGCTTATGGTAAACTCCACCTTTTGCCCACCAAAGGTAGACCTCGCCTTACCCGCTGAATTTGCGTGCCATTTTAAACCAAGGTGATAGGCTGGTTTAAACAGCCGTTACAAACCAACTGTAACTTCATTGGCCAACTGTGTGTGGTCTGGTATGACTGTACAATACTTTGTGTGTGTTACGATCCCATTGGTCACCTGCGCGTGACCAGGCTCGACCTCCTGGATTTTGCCTATAAAAAGCAAAGAATGGAGGCTGCTCGGGGTTGCAGTATCAGCTCCTGAGCCTGTGCTGTGTCCCTAACCAGTCAGTGTAGGAACTTTCTTAATGAAGTTGTTTCTTTCTTAATAATTTGGTTGCGGTGGGCTCTGTCACTCCAGAAGACTAGGTGGGCTTGCCTGCCTGAGTGGGGGTCTCTTACTACACCTCTGCTCACTAATTCAATGGACGTGTAATATACATGGGAAGAAAGATTACCAAGACTCTAGCTCCATTCCACAGTGCACCCACCTACCGCATATCCACCATTCCCCGCAAGTATTCCTATGATGGGCAAACACCTACCTATGCATTGACCTGACAACTCCTGCCCTACCCAGGTTACATATCACCCTTCTAGCCTAGCATGAGGGCTGTCCCCATGTAGCCAGGGACAAGAAGCATCTAACCAGGAAAGCAGCAGGCATATGACATGCCTCCCTCACGGGATAAGCAGTCTGCACAGGAAACCTCCTTCCTCACTGAAAAATACCTGAGCTATTAATCCTATACTTTCAAAAGCAATCATGCTCACTTCATTTAAAACAGGAGGGGAGGAGAAGAAGGGGAAGAAATGCTCTTTTCCTTATGGACTTTCAAATCAGCTGTTAAACAAAATTAAGAGCAGATAAATCTCCAAAGCATTTTTTCCCCCAAACTCATCGGATTTCCTTCTGATGGCCTGCGGGACTCTGCATCACCAGAACCACCTGTTGGAGAGCTGCACCACCTGCCTCCCACCCTCTCTTTCTTTCAGCAGTTCTCCAGCCTATGTTCACACCTGAGCTCCACTAGCTGCTCCAAGTACAGCTCCATCTATAAATGACCTCAGCAGAGCTCTAGGATTGATTTAACCTCCCTTATCTGTGTGATTAGCTCAGCTACAGAGCAGATACTTGGTGCTTATCGGCCCATTAAAGAGTCAAAGAAGGCTGTTACCAGTTTTTTATCTCCAAAATGCACACAAAAGCCCTGCTGATTATTCTATTAATTTGTTAATGAACCTGTCTACAGACAGCCTCTCACTGTTCTTTGGAAAGTAGAGTGGTGAATTGAACATTTAAAGGTTTTGAGCCTTCAGAGGTAAAGCTTAGAAGTTTGAAAGTACTTCTGGAAGCTGAGATACACGTTTACTTTTAATTTTTATTGTCTTATTTGTTTATTTTATAAAATAGCATGCTACAGGGATTCAAGAAATGAGCCTACTGCAATAGCAGCCTAGCAGGGTCAGAAATTCGGTGGAGGTAGGGGTGGGGGGGTGGGGAGGGTGGGAGATGTCTCATGAAAGCAGACCAAGCCTCAGACAAAAATACCAGGCAAATAAATTTTGAATAATTATTCACTGAATGATTTTTTGTTAGTTTTAAAAATTTTTTTTGTAAATGGTATCTGGATAGGTAATTCTACCTAAGAACAAGGGATTCTGGGAAATTGTCTCATACCAGGGCAGCTATTGAGAAAGGGTGTTTATTTCCTTCCAGAAATACAGAGAATTCCATGGGAGCAGACATGTGGAAACATGTCCCAGTGAGTTTCAAGTGTACTGAGGTGCTGAATCAATAGAATCTTCACACAGACAATAGAACCTGGCTACTTGTATCAGAAGCACTGTGACTTTTCAAAGTTGGCTCTTGTTTTTTGTTTTGCTTTGCATGAACTGAGGTCGTCCTAATCTTGCTTGGCTTTTTCCAACTCAAGGTTGGCACCCTGCTACTTGAGCCACACTCCCACTTCAAGCTTTTTGCTCATTAATTGGAGATAGGATTCATAGGGAGTTGTATGATGGGTTTGGCTTTAAATCATGATCCGCATATCTGAGCCTCCTGAGTAGCTAGGATTACAGGCCTAAGTTCCAATGGAAGGAATTCAAACTGAGCATTGAAATTTCAGTACCAGCACAAGAAGAAAGAAGTGAAGGAAGGAAGGAAGGAAGGAAGGAAAAAAGAAAAGAAAGAATACCTCAAGTTTCCAACTGTATTCAAGAGTCCAACACATCAAAAAGACAGATAATGTTAAGTCTACCCAGAGAGGACTGCTCTCCTTCCCAGGTTTTGGCACCAGATGTAAGGCTCCCTGAAAAGAGACCACCACATGGTTCAGGCAGAAAAGAGTATTGGGGGAAGGCAAACCCCATGAGATCAAGGCATGCAGAGAGAGAAGAGAGAAGAGAGGAAAGTTATGGTTGAGAGGGATTATATAGGGAAAGGTGGAGAGTTGTGACCACAGTGGATGAGGAAGTGATCTTACAGCCTGAGCGTCTTTCACTGCCCAGAGAAAACTTGACTGAGGTAGCTCAGAAAGTGACCTCAGAGGATGAGGTAGTGACCTCAGAGTTCTGAGGTCCTTTGCTGACTCACAGTCAGATGATTACTGGTTTTGGGTAAGGCTTTGTGCTGTCTTTCAAGAAGAAGGGGAAAGAGGACTGTTATATCAGGCAGACCTAACAGATAACAAATGACATCAGTGGCCAGTAAGTACCTGTTCTATACCATTGGCTACAGAATTAAATTTGGACCATAGAGTTGTGACTTACAACAAGAAAGTGAGTATATCATAAAGTGATGGCAATCCATTATGGTATACCACTGCTATCTATTAACAGCCAAAATGAGAATGCAGAATCAGTCTAAGCAAAAGCAGAGCACAACTTGGGGAGAAATTCAAGATAATGCTCAGGATATCACTATCCTGCATTTTTATTCTGGCACAGTGGTACTGTGCTGCATTGCTTAGCTGCCAACATTATTGGCTATGAAGGCTTCCAATTTAGCCCTCAACAGAAGAGGGTTGACTCATTCAAAGCCACTTCATTTTGCAAGGGTAGCCCAGATAGCCCAGAATCTGGGTGATATGGAAGTGCAAAGATCAGTTGTCCCTCCCCCAACCTTTCTTTGGAGATAGCATTGAAAGCCATCTGAACACCAGTTGCCAAAGGATAGCAATGGTGCAACAGCTGAATCATTCCCTTGGCCTAATCCTAAACCTTCTTGGATCATGTGTTCTTCCCAATGGATTGAGAAGAAGAGTCAGAATAAAAAGAAAAACTAGGCAGATTGGGAGAGACAGTAGCCAGACAGGAGCAAAGACTTTTCTTCTTCTTAATGGCCCTGGAAGACAGAGAGCGCAGCCCCAGTGGAGACAAAGCTATAAATGATTCTGGGGCCGACCTGCACAGGGGACAGGTGCCCCTCCCCTTGGAGTTAGTTGGACAAGGTCCCAATCAGATGCAAGAACAGTTGAGACATACCCAAAAGAGATATAAAAGGGGCCCCCAGTGAGCATCACAATAGACTGCCAATTTCTGAGTCCTCTTCTCACTCTCTTGATGTAAAAGTCTGTACTTTCTTCCCTTCTTCTTCCCCTTCCTCCTTGCCCAGGAAACAGATACACATAACCTCATATGCAATATGGTGGCTTTGCAAAGTAGGAGTCCTGGTTGGGGGTTTATCCCAGCCAGTAGGCCATGCACACCTTGCCTGGTGTCTTACTCTCCTCTTCACATAAACTTTATCCCTAGTTCCCACTTCTCCTGTCTCATAATTCTTCATTTGCTGGAGAAAAGAAAGGACCCCACACCCTTAGACAGCAAAGCTCTCTAAGCCAATAAGTGTTCTCTATTTGAATCTTTTCCCCACAGCTCTCAACCTACCACTCTAGTAATATAAATGACCTGTGTATAAACATGCTTCATTAAGAAGGCACAGCAAGAAAGCCGGGCAAATGTTCCACAATGCTGAGAACATCAGCGTGGATTATGGACTGACACAGATTGGTCATGATTTGGGCATCTGTATCAACAGTTGTGATTGCTTTGCTCAAAACTACATGTCTGGAAGATTTGTATGGGCTTAAAAGTATTCTTCGATGCTGTCCTATGCAACACAGGATATTTTGTATTTCAACCTACTGTCTTCTCCACCTCATATTATCCTGTTTTTGTTTTGTGGGTTTTTTGTTGTTGTTGTTGCTTGTTTTTACTTCAAGAAATAGCTTGGAAGTCACCTCTGTTATGAACACAAGTCTTCCACACCTGTGTGTTTGAAATCCCATCTCTATGCTCCAGGGTGCAATTTGCTTCCCAGTATGCATCATCACATTTTTTTGTTGGTCTTGCAGCTTGAACTCTGGGCCTGGGCGCTGTCCCTGAGCTCCTTTTGCTCAAGGCTAGCACTCTACTACTTGAGCCCCCCCTTCTGGCTTTTTTGTGTGATTAATTGAGATAAAGAGTCTCACACTTTTCTGCCCAGGATGTCTTCGAACCATGGTCCTCAGATCTCAGCCTCCTGAGTTGCTAGGATTATAGACGTGAGTCACTGCTGTCGAACTGCATCATCCCTCTTTCTTCCTCTTATTGCCTTTGTCTACAAAAGAACTTCCAGTTATGAACCTTAATATTTCCAGCAGCTGGCAGGGGGTCTGGAATATAGAATGTATCCATCACTATTTGAATAAATTAATGATGCTTGTGAATAAATTGACAAAGACACGAATCAGCAAATTCTAAATGAAAGAGGAGGCAGCTTGTTTGGGAGCATGCTTATATGAAGTGGAAACTTCTTCAAATATTTAAGAGGCACTAAAGGATCCTTGTAACACAATAAAGAAACATGGACTGGATCATGGTTTTATGATATGAATCTGTAATTAATTTAAGTTTCTGATTAAGGAATTAGTGTCAATATAGAAGAAAATCTATAAGAATCTATATCTGGCTCTATAACTTTCAATACGTATATCAATGTCTTGATAAGTACACAAAAAGCACACTCACAACATTTTTGAGAGAGAAGGTGAGCATGTGCACAAAAATTCATGATCTGCCTTTACAAAATGGTACCAGTCTCTTTATGGGTGTCAGGAAGGCAGGCAGAAGGTTAAATAAGTTGGCAGGCAAAAGTTAGGATATACATGAGGCTTACCAAATTGGCATTCAAGAGAAAGACATAGAATAACATCCATGCCATCAGATCCAGAGCCCTCTGTAAAATGAGAAACAGAATGTCAGACCAGGCATGGTAGCTTATGCTGGTAATCCCAGTGACAAGGAAGGCAGAGATGGGAAGATCTTGGTTTGAGACAAGATAGTTCAAAAAGAACTCAACAAACAAGATGGGCATGGTGGAGCACGCATCTATAATCCCTGTTGCAGTCACAAATACAAGGCCCTGAGTCTAAACCCCAGTGTCTCTCTTCTCTAATAGAAACAGGAAGGTCAGCTGCAGCAATTATAACCTGTTTATGGATGTTAGTATGTTACATAACAGATGCACTTGAAAACGCAGTTAATGTAAACTGAGGAAACTTGACGTATAGGGAAGCATTCATCATCGTTTAAGAAGCTTGTGGGTTAATGGTGGCAGGTTGTATGTAGAGAAGAATAACTGAGCATGATAGATGAGAGTTCTTGAAACCATGTGGTTTCAGGAAAAGAAAAGACAAGAACAGTCATGAGAGATCTCTTGTCAAAGGAGTTGAACGATCTGTGTGTTCAAAGTGGGACTAGGCTCTTAAAATCCTGTAGATTTTAAGTGGTACCACAATATTGAATGGTGTCAAGTGTAGTGACATTGATTTCAACTGGATCGAAGGAGACATTTTTAGTCACAGCTCTACGACAAGAGGGTAGTCCATTGTGAGAGGAGCGAGCTTCACTATGATGAGTTACCAGAAGTACTGAGGCTTTGGCCTTGGATAATATTAGCCAGCAGGGACCCTCTGGTGAAGATTCACATGTTACATGGATAATTGGAATGAATGACCTTTGGGGTTACTGTGATTCTATGATTCTACCTGAAGGAGACATGCTGGAGTTATGCCTCCAGGAGGCACAACTCCACTTCATTCAAAGCCAAACTTTCTAAAATTTACACTTATTTAAAGACGATTTTTCTTTCTGTTCAGAGAGATGGTTATATAAGGATCCTTGTATTTGCTAGGAAGCTAGAATGGCTGGTGTCTGAAATTCCTTGAACTCCTACGACTGAGGTAGAGTTGGAGGGTTTAAAATAAAATTTAAAAAATCAAAGGTGCTGATTATAGTCCAAGTTCAGGTAAAAATTGGGAAAGCATCTTCTGATAATTAGCCCAATGAGCTCAGCCACAAGGGGTGCTAGTAGAACTTTTTCCATCTTATAAGATTGTTGAAAAAAAATCCCTTAAAAGAGCAAAGATTGAAAGCTTCCAGAAAAGTTGATTAGCCATAACAAACCATAACAAAAGCATCATGCATAGATCTTACTGACACTGTCTTTATTTGGATCTCCTTGTTACTCTTAAATTATTTGAACCAGGAAGGGAAGCTATCTGCTTCAATATTGGTATTGATCTCCAGCAGGGCTTTGAATCTTTCATTGTCAGGGTTACATGGTAAATACAGATGTATCTCATGATGTTGACTTATAATGGGACTATATTTTGACAAACCCATTGTGAACTGAAACTATCACCAGCTGAAACTGCATATAATCTGAGCTTAGCATAACTGCCCATTCAGTGCCTCACTTGTTTGCCTTTATGGTCAAGTGCCTGGCAGAGCAATGACTCCTGTCTCTTTCCAACAGAACCCCAGGCACTGGTGGTTCACTCCTGCAATCTTCACTGCTAAACAGGCTGAAGCCTGGAGGATCTTACTTAAAAACCATTCTGGACAGAAAAGCTTATGAATCTCCATTTCCAATTAACCAGTGAAACACTGACTGGAGGCATGGCTCAAATAATAGAGCACTAGCCATGAGCAAGAAAGCAGAGCAAAAGTGTGAAGTCTTGAATTCAAGCCTGGATACCAGAACCAATTGACAATGTTGACTTTGACTACTGAATACATATCGCTTCCACACCATCACAAAGTAAGACAAACCTTAAGTCACACCACTGTCTGACAGGGACTTGGCTATATTTTAGGCTGTGTTAATCTCTGCCATTCCATCTTAGCATGGAAAAAGCTATGAATAAATGGACAGGGTTATATGCCAATACAGGCTTACTTAAAAAACAGATGGCTATCTAGATTTGGATCCTGAGTTACAGTTTGCCAACTCTTTGTCCAGAGAAATGTTTTCTACTGGGGACAACTTTGCCCCACAGAGAACTTTAGGCAGTGTCTGGAGATATTTTGAGTTATCTCAACACACACACACACACACACACACACACACACACACACACACACACACACACACACACACACACACACACAGTCTGTGTTTCTGTATGTTGGGTGGAGAGAGCATCATTTTACTGGCTTCTAGTGTGTAGAATTTAGAGAATTATTTTAAGTGAAGTAAGCCAGGCCCAAAGAAACATAGTTCCCATGGTTTCCCTTATTTGCAATAACTAGTACATGTGTATGACAAGCAGAAAAGTCCAGAAGCTATGTACATATGACCATATAAGATTATGTTAAGTAAATGAATCGCTAGCTTGTATTGTTTCTAATGTATTTATAATATATCATATGAGTTTTTTTTGTTGCTTTGTATGTCCCTCCCCCATGGTACAAACCCTGTTTTCACTGTATTTGATGTCAGTGCCCTGCATCTTGTATATATACTTCTCTAATTCGGGGAGGGGAAAGGAAAAACAAAATGCTTAAATAAGGATACAGGTTGACAGGTGAGATGTACAAAACACCATGTTGAAAATGAACTTTACAGCTTCAGTGGGGGTGGGTGGGTAGTTTTGGAGGTGGGAGGGAAGGGATGGTAGGGGGAAAACAAAGAAGGAGGCAACAATGCTCAATAGGAAATGTACTCATTATCTTCCTCATGTAAATGTAACCCCTCTGTACAGCATTTTTACAATTAAAAATGTACAAAACAGTCATTAATATTAAAACACTGATGTGGACCAAGGAAATAGTCCTTTGTGCCTATCCAAGGCTCTCAGCATCACACTCACCCTCCAACTTGACTCTTAAGACATAGCCGGGTACTGGAGCCAAGAAGATTTGGGTAGGAAACCCTGGAGAAGCACAGGGAGTGAGGTGACCTTCACAGTTGACTCCAATCAACTCTAAAGCAACCCAAATACAAGTATTCCTCAAAGAAGAGTTTTCTTCTCTTCAATAATTGCATGGAGAAGAAATTAAATTCAGTTTCAATGAGTTGGACTAAAATTATAAGTATATTGGAAGATCCTTTAATGCCGAAAACTGGTTTGTACTTGGAATTTGCCATGGCGTTCCCAGAATGCTTAGGGTTCTGATCAGGAACACCAATGGGTACCAGCCAGCTTTGGATATTCAGCTCTCTTTGAATTGGGCTGAAAACTTGATTTATTGATCCCTTCTCCATTTTTCAAAACGGAATAGATAGGTTAGGTAACTGGTTTTTGTTACTTGGCTGTTTAATGTTAAAACTCGCAGTCTTGCCCAGTGTAGGGGCTCAGACATGTAACCCTAACTACTCAGGAGATAAAGACTTGAAGATTATGGTTCCAACCCAGTACAGGCAGAAAAGTCTGTGAGTTTACCTCCAATTAACTACCCCAAAGCTGGAAGTGGGGCTGTGGATCAAGTGGTAGAACACCTGCCTTGAGTGTAAAAAGGGAGAGCACACAGGCCTGCAATTCAGGTAGGCCCCAGAATTGGCAGAAAACCAAAAAAGAACTGATAGAGCCTTTTCTCTGGCAAATCCTGTTTAGATTTTCCAAGTCATGTGGACTCTGTTTTACAGTGAAATGACAGTTAAATGTTGCCAAATAAAACTTTACTTGGCTTAAAAAAAAATCTTTCCATTATCATCACCTAAATCTTTTTTGGTTAATGAATAATATCTTAAAAATGCAGTAATTCATACAATGCACTAGCTTGGTTTAAAAACTGCACACTTGCAATTTAAGGCCAAATTTCACTAAAATGAAACTTCGTTCAGCATATCATATTTAAGCATTCTAACAAAGATTTATTTAAAAATTTTCTTTTGGAGATGAAGTATTTAAGGGTGATAAAGATAATTACTCATTGTAACCATAATGGTCCACTTGACAGAGGAATTATATGTAAGGATAATTTCTAATAAAAATGAAGCATTAAAATACCTCTTCTTTTCCCTTGCTTTATAAAACACTTTTTAAAGAAGATAGTCAAACTGTCCCTTCTTCGAAATTTCCATTCTCTATAAGTCTAAACTCTACAGTGGTAGTCACTGTTTCTCAACACTATTTACTTTTTGTTGTTTTGTTTTGGCTATTTTGCCAGTAATGGGACTTGAACTCATGGCCTTACTTTGTTGGTTGTTTTTTCCACTCAAGGTTAGCACTCTCCCATTTGAGCTACCTCTCTGCTTCTAGCTTTGTTTTGTTTTGTTTTCTGGGAAGGATGGAATGTTTAATGTTGTTTCATATGTTCACTAGAAGTAATTTTACATTATTACTGATATATTATATATACATACATAATTACTTCTGATTTTTGATGTTTAATTGGAGATAAATGTCTCATTGACTTTCCTGCCTGGTCTGGCTTTGAACAGTGATCCTCAAATCTCAGCCTCCTGAGTACCTAGATTATAGGTGTGAATCACTGATGCTTTCCATACTATTTATAAACAAAACGAGGTGATACTTACATCTTCAGCAGTTGATAAATGTGACTAGGGCAAGTGTCAGGAAAACAGAATGCTAAACTTCCTTTCAATCATCACATAGCAGGCTATATGGGAGAGCAGTGAATGCCACCACAAAACATGAAGCACTATCAAACTAAAAATAACTGAAACAAAGCAAGTGGGAAGCATATTTACCTAAAAGTAAGATAAAGATTATTAAAAATGTATCAGGAGTACAAAAATTATAACCACTAAAACCAATTTTATCCTTTACCATCTTAGATTTGATATGATACTCATTTTACTAACTAGTCTTTTTTTTGGGGGGGGGGGTCTGGTCATGGGGCCTGAACTCTGGGCCTGGGTGCTGTCCCTCAGCTCTTTAGCTCAAGGCTAGTGCTCTACCACTTGAGCCACAGCACCACTTCCGGCTTTTTTCTTTTTGCTTATGTGGTGCTGAGGAGTTGAACCCGGGGCCTCAGGCATGCAAGGCAAACGCTCTACCACTGAGCCACCTTCCCAGCCCCTACTAACTAGTCTTTATCTTCTGCTTCATTGCCTTGCCACAAGTTGCTGATTTTGTCTTTCACTTCTCTAAGAAAATATGTTATTCTTAGCCAGATGCTGATGGCTCATGCCTGTAATCCTAGCTACTCAGGAGGCTGAAGTCAGAGGATCGTGATTTGAAGCCAGCTCAGGCAGGAAAGTCCGTGACACTCATCTCCAATAAATTACCAAAAAAGCCAGAAGTGGAGCTGTGACTTCAGTGATAGATTGCTGGTCCTGAGAAAAAGAAGCTCAGGGACAGCACCCAGGCCCTGAGTTCAAACTCCAGGACCCCCCCCCCCGCCCCCTGCCCCCTGCCCCTCGCTCCGCCACACACACACACACACACACACACACACACATTCTTTGTTGAAAATCTGGAAGAACTACTCATTTCTTGGGTCTCCCATGTTTAAATAAGATGAATATATTAATAAACTTCTCCTTAGTTCATCCTTTTTATTCTGTCTTTTGTGATAGGAATCTCATCTAGAATCTCTGGGTAGAGGTGCTGGAAGGAAATAATATATTATCTTCCTCCCTGTCTTCTGCACAGTATTATGTGTTTGCTTTTGTCTCCATGACAGGTGTGTGTGTGTGTGGGGGGGGGGGGTGGAAAACTCCAGAGGCCTCACAATTCACTCAAGTATCACCACCAATCCACCAGTAGACTGCAGAAGGCTACAGACCAAAGCATGTGCTTTCATGCTAGGCAAAGTCCATTCCTTCTCTTCCAGGATGGATACAATGTATTGATATTTTGAGTTGCACGCTTTGCACTATCCTCTGAGACCACAGCTGGATGAGGCTTCCATTTGGCATATAATGAGATCCCAGAGAAGGGAGAGGAACAAACCTATTATTCTAGTATTCATCAGAAAGCATTTCTTAAGTTAGATGTAAATTATAAACAGAAAAACATATGCATAGTCATATGCATAAACACACAAACATATTGACTAAAGTGTGGGAGTATGGTATGGATAGACATGGATTGCAATGATACAACTCTTTCAAAGAACTAATGCATGGTTTAACAAAATGAATATGGAGAAGCTGGAACATATGTTATCAAAATGGGGAGAACACAAGGGAAGGGAGGGCAGATGAATAGAGAAAAAAAAGAGGTAGGCAAATGCAGTCATAATAGTCTATGTACATAAGTGAAAATGTTAGCAGGTAAATTGAAATGGATGGGGTTGGGAGAGTTAGGGTAGAATGATGGAAGAGACATTGATTTAGATGCATTGTACTCATAACATGTTGAATGAAAACCCCTTTGTTCAACTACTGAAAGCTAGCTAAAATTATATAGAAACATAATTTAGAAGAAGAACATATTTTCTAATTTACACATTGCTAAGCATCAGTCACAGACCTTAGCTACTCTGTGTTTCTAACCTGGTCTGCCTTTTCTAGACTGCATCTCCTGCCTTAGTACTGGTGCCGTATCTTCAATAGAAAATTCCTGTGTAATCCTCCCCCAATTCCACAGGCAGAACAACTGAAGCGTGTATACATTCACTGCAGTGAATATACTCGGTGGAATATTCAGCAATCAAAACAAATGTACTCTAGCCACAGGCAACTTACAGGATGAAACTAACAAAGCAATAACAATCACAAAAGATTACAAACAGGGTGATGTGAGCTTATAAATTAAAACACTAAAAGATATACAGATGAAGTACACATAGCTATAACAAAGCCAGATAGGTAGGGCGTTTGGAAAACTGACGGAACAATGGATCTATGGATCAATAGGGAGAAGATGGGAGAGCCCACAGAGAGAACAATAGAGGTAGATACAAGTTGCCATTATTGTGGCTTCAGTGTTGAGTATATTGTTAACAAAAAAGTATGCATTACAGACTACATCTCGACCTGTAAGCAAGGTGTGGTGGAACATGTTTGTGGTCACAGCTAAATTGGAAGCTGTAGGTAGGAGGATCATGGTACAGGGTTTTGTCCTGGGCAAAAACTATTATCTAAAATATAATCTTGCTAGACACTGGAGGCCCTCACCTGTAATCCTAGCTACTCAGGAGGCTGAGCTGTGAGGACCACTGTTCAAAATCAGCCTGGGCAGGAAAGTCTTTGAGACTCTAATCTACAATTAATCACCAGAAAACCAGGAGTGGCACTGTGGTTCAAAGTGGTAGAGAGCTAGCCTTGAACAAAGAAGCTCGGGGACAGTGCCCAGGCCCCGAGTTCAAGCCCCATGACTGATAAAAGAAAAAAAATATATATATATATAATATGTACATTGAATATATAATATGTATGTACAAACATATATCTATGTGAAACCTAAAGCAAAAGAAAAATTGAGGTGGGAGCATGGCTCAAGTGACAGAGCACCTGTTTAACAAATATAAAGCTGCTAGTTCAAACCCTTGTACCACCAAAAAAATGTATACATTCTAGTGGGAAAAAAGAAGAAAGGGGAAAGAAAGGACGTGGGAGGAAGGATGGGAAGGGGGAAAAGCATTATCGAATAGTCATTACAGTGCAACATGAGAGCTTGGTATTGGTGGTTTACACCTATAATACTAGCTACTTCAGATGCTGAAATCTGAAGAGCAAAGTTCAAAGGTAGCCTGAGTAGACGAATCCTTGAGACTTTTTTTTTCTCTAATTAGACACCAAAAAGCGGAGGCATGGGTCAAGTGGTACAGTGCCAGCCTTGAGCAAGAAAACTAAGGGATAGCATCTGGCCCTTAGTTGAAGACCTTGTTCTGGCATAAATCTAAGAACAAAATGTGTGACATGAAATTTCACAATGGATACAAAGCCAGTTGGTTTTCAGTGCTATCTGTAACTTAGCCCTTGCCTCCACACCTCTTTCTTTGTGGATCCCTCTTGCTAGAAGGAGGAGGTTATCTACTAAGAGACTCTGTCCATTGCAGAAGAACTATTCTGAGTGCCTGGGTTTCAAGAAGAAACATGAATCTGGCTACTTACTCTTCTACTACTTCTAGGATTTCCCAGCACAAACACAAGGCATCATCCAATCTCTTTAGCATTCTGCCTGTAAGGTATATTTCTAATATCTTATCTGATCACAGGGCAATTCTGGTTTGGGGCTGTAATTGATTCTTGGCTCACCTTTCCTACTCATGCCAAATACCCCCAGACCATGCTGCCTGTGCATATCCTGTTTTTTCCACACAATCCAACACATCCTTCAACACCCAGCCCATGCTACTGCCTCTGTGTGTGGAGTGTTAATAAGTATGCATTAATATTAGGAAGAAAAGAAGGGAGGAAGGAAGGAATCTTGAACTCCCTTCACCCCATCACAGCAAACAAAAACAACTCCTAGTTCCACAGTTCTGTATGTGAATCTCTTGAATATGTGCTTTGTGACAGGTGTTGGTGGCACACACTTGTAGCTACTCAGAAAGCTGAGATCTGAGGATTATGGTTCAAAGCCAGCCTGAGCAGGAAAGTCTATAAGACTCTTATCTACAATAAACTGCTTAGAAAAAAGCTGGAAGTGGCATTGTGTCTCAAGTGTAGAGCACTAGCCTTGAGCAAAGGAAGCTCAGGGACAGTGTCCAGGCCCTGATTTCAAGGCCCAGGACTATCTCTCTCCTCCCTCTCTCTCTCCTTTCTCTCCTCTCTCTCTCTCTCTCTCTCTCTCTCACACACACACACACACACAAATGTTTTGAATATATGTTTTAAGTGACTACATACCATCAGTCTCTCCTACACTCTGAGATTCTGAAAGAAAAGCTGAATTTTTCATCTAATATTCCTCAAGTGTAATTGTTTTCTATTACTGTGGAACAAAGTAACATAAATATGGTGGCTGAGAACAGTTACATTTCACCATTTTGTGGATGTGCAATCCAGTGGATTTAATTACATTTAGGGTCTGACTTACAAGGTTGAAATCAAAAGGTATTAGCAGCCTAATTGATCTGGAGCCTTGGGAGAATTTCCGCTTGTTGGTTGAATTCCTTGGAATTGATGTCCCAGACTCTTAGATGACTGTCAGCCTGAGTTCACCAACATCCCTATCATTCCTTGGGATATGGTCTCTTCATCTTCTAAGCAAGCAAAGGCTTCCAGCGCTCCTGGAGCCTTAGATCTTTCTCATGCCTCGGCTGGAACAGCTAAGGAGAGTTTTCTGCTTCTAAGGGTTCATATTATGACACTTGGACCCATTTGGATAACAAGGACTCTTTTCCTGCTTCTAGGTCAACTGTGCCATAGAACGTGACTCACTCACAGAGTGACCTCTCACTATATTCCCAGCTACCTGCAGTTAGGATGGAGCGTCTTCATGAGACTGTTCTCAAATGTTGCTTGCCGTATTTACTCCCTGCCACCGTGAATAAAAAGGGTGAGGAGAGCAACAAAGGAGGTCTCTAATGCTGATTTTGACACGCTCCACTTGCCTTACAAATACACACGCAAATGTTCTTACACATTATGATGTCTTGGGAAGCTGAGTTCCCCTTTGTTCCATTACAGCTAGGCCTGAATTCTTGGTCCAAAGAGCTACTGGAAAAATAGCTCCAGAGAGACAAAATGTAAAGAAAGCATTCTGGGCTGATTTTGTCCATCTGACATCTGTTCTCAGTTTTCATAAGTTTTCGTGGGTTCTGAAGGCCTCACCTCAGGTAGATCAAACCAGTATCTCTGGTATAGAGCTTTGTAACATGCCTTTTTAGCAAGCTCTGATTTAGCTCTAGTTACTCTAACAATATACCATAGACTGGGTGGCTTAAGAAATAAGCATTCATTTTTTCATTGTTCTGGGTTGGGATAACAGCAAAGCTGAGTTCTAGGTGGGATGCCCTCACAAGGCAACAACAGCAGCAGCAATACAAGCCAGCTCGGTGGCCTCTTATTCAAGGGGCTGATCTCATTCCTGGGGAATCCATCATCACGGGCTAATAACCTGCGCAAGACTTCAGCTCCTGATCCTCACCTGGGGATTAGGTTTTCAATTTATGGGATTTGGGCAGACATGAATATTCAGTTAATTCTCAACGGTCTTCCTGATTCTTAGGTAACTGAACACCTCCTTTCGATGATATTTCCATCTCCAGTGTTTACAATAACCAACAATGTTCAATCGGACAACTGGTGGTGCCCAACTTTTCCTGATACCTGGATTCCAGCATTGAGGAGAGCCCATCACAGACTCAGTGCTGGGAAGGAGGGGGCATTATGATGATTACCTTCTAGGAGTGATTGAGGATTCCTTGTTGAGCACCGATCTACAGTTGACAGAAACTGTACAACTGATTGCAGAGATGCAGCTGGTTTTCAGCACCATGGGTTTGTAGATCTTCCCTTCCTTGACTGGAAGGGCAAGTTGATGGCTATAGCATAGTAGGGGTAGGGCCAGACTGGGGGAGTCCAGAGCCTGCAGGAGAGTTGGGCTCCCTCTTGGCCAAGACACTGTGTTCTTGCTATAACTGTTCTTTTGGCTAAAGGTAATTCCTCCAAGGGCAAATAGTATCATTTTAATTCTCCATGTTCAGTGATGAAAATGGGAGTAGGAAGCTTGAGGAGACAGGAACAAGGAATGGGATAGATAGGAGGGGAGTATGTGAGAGGTATCACTGATCTAGATGCAATGAATAAATAGATGGAAGCCCCCTGGAACAACTATTTGGAGATAGTAATGTGAAAGAAGAGAGAATGTAATTCTTTGCTTATTTAAAGGTTTAGAAGATGAAGATACTATGTTTTTGAAAAATTCATAACGAAAGAGAAACCACATCTGACTTGGAGAAGAAAGAAATCAAGGATTAAGATGAAGATTGTGGAGAGAAACTTTGGGGCGAAATTAACCCATTGGTTTGTGATGAGGTTAAATTCTGATAAACTCCTTGTTACAATATCCAAGGAGACAAGATGTTACTTCATGGGTTCACGAAAATATAAGAAGTCAATAGTGCATTCGATACATCACATTTATATTAGCCTACTACTAAGCAAGGTCATCTAATATAAAGCTTGTTTTATAACCAAAGGTTGACAATCTCAATTTATTCATTGAATATCTGTATCTAAAAAATGTTGGCAATGTAGTATATTATAAAGAGTGGGCTGTTTCTCTTCATGATTGGTGACTATGAAGAGTTGTGACTTGATGTCAATACTAACCACCAAAAGAGAGTACCATACCATATATATATATCTCCAGTCCGAGAAGAGATGAAAATTAAAATCATGAAGCACAGTTCCTAGTGAAAGCACAGTGCTTTCCGATCTTTATAAAAAAATTATAAGTTGAACCATTGTATGTTAGATGTTTATGTGTGTATACATACATGTGTGTATTTATTTATGTACACACATATATACACAGAGATGCATATTATCACACAAATGCATGTACATGTGCTACTGACCATCCATGGGCTGATGCCTGATGTCTCATTAAACCCATCATGAGTTAAAACTCTGCATTTAATAAACCTGATCTGCTGAATGAATATTTGTATTTCTTTCTGCTTTCCTCCTTTTGCTCTTTCACTCCTTCCTTCATTCTTTCCCTTTGCCTTTTCCTGTCTTTAGAAATGTAGCTAGCCAGAATCACATCACCAGAAACATGCACACCAGCCTCTAAACCACACAGCTAATTCATGCGTGCCCTTCAGCTTGACCTCTTTGAAGGCAGATGACCAGGATGACTGCAAGAGGGGAGACTGAATTGTGTAGAGCTATGTGAAGAGGTAGCCAGTGCATTGTGTGGCTGCCATTCCAAGCCAGCCCTTGAGAAGCAGACAGAATAAAGAGCTCCACCTGGGCTGGGGCTAGGAAACAAGACTCTTCTTGATCCCAGAGTGCAGAGATGCGTGGTTCCCACTGTTCATAATGGCCCTGGCTGCACCCAGGGTACATTGTGTTTCCCCCTCAAAGACAGCAGCAGGTAGTACTGACTAGCCCAAAGCTGTGTCCACCTCTCTGGAGCTGAGAGGTGACTGTTTTGTGGAGTGAGTTCCTAAGTCTACTGTGTCCACCTCTATCCTCACGGCCTGCTGGGCTTTGCTCTCAAAGCTGGTGCTCCTGTGAATGATTATGTCCCTGCAGGCTGGAAAGACAAAGGAGATCACAGAAGCACTGTCTTGCTTTTGTTTTCTGGAACCTGACACATAGACTGTGCTGTCTTTGTTTGTCTTGCAGAAAACCAAGCTAGGAGAACCCAGGGACAGGATGCCATTTGCAGTGAGTGTAGGATCTAACATCTGTAGCCTCCAAGTATTCTTATGTCCTGGGAGAGGAGAACCAACTTTGAGCACCTGGGTACAGTTTGGGTGGGAAGGGAAAAGTGGGATAACTAAGATTTGGCCCCATCCTCTGGTGACCTCTGAACCCATCCCTCCAGGGGGCAGAGATAAGTGGGGTCAGCCAGCTTCTTTCCCATGCTTCTTCACTTGATATTTGAATCTAAAGGTTAATTAAGTGCAGCTGCCAGGCAGAAAGGCCACAATCAATTACCATGTCTTCCTGTCCATTTCAGCCTATTCTTAATTGTGTTCGTTGGGTTTTGCGACAGTCTTTCAGCTAAGTATTTTTTTTAAATCTTTATTTTCTTTATAGAAAAGAGAGCTATTTTGTTTTGCATGGACAGATCTGTCCTTCCAAGACCATAGCATTCATCATCTTCACCTATTAATGTTCCTTGAGCCGGTCTGTCACAGAAAAGAACTGGACAGTGTCAGGCCCTTGTGGGCCTTTGAGGATGCAGGAAGGCTATACCCCCCCCCCCCACAACCAGGCTTCTTTATAGGGGATCCATGATCAAAAGGCCACCACACCTGTTGCAAGTGGAGGTGCCTCTATGCTGCTGTCTGCCCCATACATTGTCTGAGCCGACCATCAGTATGTTAGCTCATGGGCACACGCATGCTCACCTGTGCAAACACGTGCACATACTGACCCTTTGTCATAAGTAACTATTTAAAATTCCACTGCTGCTAATTGAAGCCACCAGGGCTGCGTTCTCATTAAGGAGATCAATTCCTGTTGAATATTCACCTCCAGGGGAGGATGCGGTTGGAATGAACTGATGGTTTCTGTCTGGCTCACCAGAGCTAATGAGTGGCTGCTGCCATTACAAAGCCGTCACTCGCCTGCAATCAGTCAAAATAACAAGCCCTGGCTCCTTGCAGGGATGTTGGGTGTTCTCCATAAATATACATAGAAAGACAGTTGCAAAAAACGGACTGTACATCTCAATGAGCAGGGCCTGGGGTGTGGTCTTCCTAGATTGAAGTGGATTGGAGCCCACCTTGATTTTGAGTCTCTGCATCCCTGGGTTGGTTTCTACCTTCTCATCCTTTCCTTTCCAAGATGGGCCAGGTTATCCAATACAGCCATTTAAGCCCTGCTCACTTGTTTCTTCAGCTCTAGTCTCTACCCCTCAGGGTCCCCATGGGAAACCTCCTGAGAAAGTGGCTGGGGAGTCGGAGAGCAACAGAGCCCCTGCAAACCTGAGAGGTCTCTGGGTGGTGAGCCCCACCATCCTGAGCTGTGTGCTCTGCAAAGAAAGACTCAGGGCCCTTTGTTCTCATGTTCTCAGAACTTGAGATTGGAAAAGGAATGAGTAAAGGGGAAGGGCTCAAGACAGATCCCAATAAGCGATTCTAGGGCATATTATATTCTAGGGTCATTTTTCTGATCTTTGGTGAGGAGATAAAACAATTTGATAGTTAAAAAAAAGAATTACAGACAATGCTTTCATTTTTAGATTAGAGTCCATTTACACCAATGACAACAAGTTCCACTAAGAAATATTTTATTTTCATTTTCCATGTCTCTGTCTTGAACTTTAGCAAGTTATGGATTTGAATCTTTTCTCTTCCATGCCCCCTACTGGTCACACGTGAACTCGCTAAAAGGAGTGCTGTAACTGATGGATGCCTATGACATCACAGGGTTGGAGCCTAAGATCCAACTGCATCCGTGCTATTCACTGCTGTGTCATTTCCATTGTGCAATGCATTTGTTCCCTCCTCCCTACGTTCCGTTAGTGCACTTCCATGGATGGCCCGAGGACTGGATTGTCTGTTGTGCTCAGTGCTGTTGTCAGTAGAACTTTCCTGAATAGCAATTCAGTTTGTGATATCATCTTGGAGAGGATAATCAAGTGGATAGGAAGTAGTACGTGGCGTCCTTCCACACCACTTAGAGGTATGAGCCACATGTCTTTGGAGGAAAAGTGGCAATAAGCAGATGTCATTTCTAATATTACTTCTCAGGGACAATGCTCAGGACAGCAAGGAAATGGGAAATGGCAGCTTGTGCCACTCAGCAATCCTGCTCACCCATCCTTTGATCCTTATCACCCATTAGGAAAGGTAATTAAGCTAGCGTCTTGCTCATATAGCCAGTACTGAGCTGGTAGAAAAATAACCTACATCCTGTGATCACAAAAAAAGTAGCACACCCCAAGTCATTGCTATCAGGGGACATTTTAGCATCCACTTGTCCATGACAAGGCAGTGCACTTGGCCCTGTGCTAGAGAACAAAGCAGTCTAAATGTTGACTCTTAAAGACTCTGCTCTGTAAGCACAGGCACTGATTGGATCATGGGTAGGTAAAATTACAGAAGTAGAACCACTCAATGAAGTCATGAGTGAGAGAAAGGTACTTCCATCCTGTTCGGGATGAGTCTCTATATTATACGGGGTGGGGAGAATCTGGGTTGCTAATTAGCAGTAGGTCCTTGGAGACCCATCCTGTGAAATGTGTGCCATGGGTTAGAAGGCATCAGCAATTTCTTTGCTGATGGAGACAGCAGGTTTTTCTGGAGACCGGAATTTCAGAAGATGTCCAGATGATGAGAAAAATGTTTTCCTTCAGTGAACATCTGAAAGAAATAACCTATAAATCCTGTTGCAAACTTCTGTGAAGGGAAGTTTAACGGATGGAGTCATCCTTCTTCTGCACTCAGCCCTTTTCTCTGTTTTCTTATTTTGTTCATAAACCATCCACCTTGTTTTGGTATATATACTCTGTTGTTCAAGGTATAGGGGGGGAAATTCAGATTAAATTATATAAGGGAGGCCAGGCACAGGTGGCTCAGGCCTCATACTAGTTAATCAGGAGGCTGGTATCTGAGAATTGCTGTTTAAAGCCAACCTAGGCAGAAAAGTCCGTGAGATTCGTATTTCCAAGTAACTGGCAAAAATTTAGAAATCAAGCCATTGCTGATGCGGTAAAACACCAGTCTTGAGTGATAAAACTAAGGGACAGCTCCCAGACCCTGAGTTCAAACCTCAGTACTTGCACAATAAAACAAAACAACAATGACTATATACATATATATATATATATAGTCATATATATATATATGATCATATATATATATATATGTGATGGACTCCAAATTTCTGGATAAGGTGGTTTTGGTTTCTCTTGTGATAGCATACTATCTCTCTAATGCTATACATTGAAGAAGAGGCAGAATGACCTAAGCTAACTCTCTCCTCAGAGCTACACTCATTAACTTCCATCATCAGTGTACCCTGTGGCTTTTTTTTTTCTGCAAGTAAAAAACATGAAAGAGTTTGAAGAAGAAGCGCTTAGAAACACGATGGCATAAGCCTAGCTACTCAGGAGGTTGAGATCTGAGGATCACAGTTCAAAGCCAGCCAGGGCAGGAAACTCTGTGAGACTCTTATTCCCAGTAAACCACTAGAAAACCAGAAGTGGTGCTGTGGCTCATGTGGTAGAGTGCTCACCTTGAGCTGAAGAGTGCAGGGACAGTGTCCAAGCCTAGAGTTCAAGCCCCACGACTGACAAGAAAGAAAGAAAGAAAGAAAGAGGATGTCATCAAGTTCATACAGGAATCAATTGGTGCCATTGTGATTAGGTACGCCAGGGACAAAGGGCAAGCAGGCATGCATCCATAAGCTACACCCCATCAGCCTCATCAGGCTCATTCTACCTTCTTCTTTTGGAAGAGGCTAATTAAACATTGCCCTCAGAGAGGCAGTTATTGGAAATAGCTGGCTGATGGAGGATGCAAATCAATGTTATTAACAGGGTAGAGCCCTGCTAATGATAGGGCATAAGAGCACAGTCCCACTCCAACCTAGGCACCTGCCTTCATCGCATTAAAATAACTTGGTGTCCCAAACCGTGGAACCGCCCAGTGATGTCACTAGAAAGCTGCGATGTCTCACCTGCGGGATACGTGATAGATTTCTCCATATAGTATTATTACGTTCTCAAAGCACTTTATGATGCTCAGGAGTTATAAATGAAAGATATTATTATTAATAAGAATGTAGATGAACAAAGGGAAAATGTACTCTTCCTCACCACCCATCACCTCTCCACACTTGACCTAAGATCTGCAGGAGCCTCAAGGAAAGCCTATTTGCAGAAATCAATAACTGGTTTTAAAAAAATAGATCTCAGCTCCACTGGAGCTGACGACTCAGGGGTTCCTCATAATTCTATGCAACCGTCAATATTAGCCATCCTGGCCTCAAATAAAGATTGAATTCAAATTTAGTTAAGACTGGTTTTGTATGCTAATCTACCAGCTGATTATTAAATGTATTTACTGAGGGTTTTGAAAAATAGGCTGAGAGGACAGTAAAAGAAAAGCCCATGCAAGTTTGTGCTATGCAAAGCAGGAGGCTGCTGCCAGGTGCTGGCCTCTTAGCATCTCTGTTCTCCTGATCTTATGACGTGAATGCTTGGGGAAACTGAGTGTCATCTTGCAGGTGGCAGGAAGCAATTCTGTTCCATGAATCATAAGGTAAAAAGAGTCATTCAACAGCATTGACCAAGCCCATTTGGCGCAGAGGCCCAGAGTTAATTGTGGGGTGGGTTGCATTGGGTTTCTTGAGATATTCCCAGGGGAGCAGTCAGTAAGTTTCCCTATCCCTTAAAATCATCATGGCCCATTGGGGGAGGGGTGATTTTTAAGATAAATACACGTGCACATGAATATGTGTTGTAGAAGCATGTATGTGTGGCTGAACTCTCTTATCAAAGATGCTTGGGAACTGAGAGGTTGCTGGTTTCAGATGACTTTAAATTTTGAAATATTTACATATATCTAGCAAGATGTCTTTGGGGTAGGACCCAAGTCTAAGTGCAAATTGCTTTATGGTATATTTCATATACATCTTTTCTTTCTTTCTCTGTCTTCCTTCATTCTGCTCATTCTTTTTTTCTTTCTTTCTTTCTCAGTTAAACTCAATGTCAGGCAGTTTTGCTAAACAAGAGCTCCACCTCTGAACCAAAGCCCCTGCTCTTGTATTGTACTAGTTTTAGATAAGGATCTCAAATTTTGCCCAGGTGAATGACTGGACTGTGATCCACCTATTCAGTGCCTTCCATCATTATTGGGATGATAAGAGCAAGACACTGCATCCATTTATTGTTTACAAAGACTCATACATACGACCTTGAACCCCAATCTCAGCCTTCTGTACAACTAAGATTACAGGCCTGAGCTACTGTTGCCTCATTATTTTATATATACCTTCTACACATAGACTGAAGATAATTTTACACACTATTTTACTAAGTCTGTTTTCTGACTGGGATCTATTATATGAACTCAGTTATAGAATTATCCAATATGACAGTCAAATTGAACAAGTTTCAAAGTTCTGAAGGTGTAGCTCAGTGGTGGAGTCTGTGTTTAGCAGATGTGATCTCAGCGCCACACACAGAAAGTGGTTTCAAATTTTGTAGTCTTTTAGAATTTGGGATTAGGAATTTTCCATTTGCACCAGCAGGGAACATTCCATACTGTCTTTAGGGAAATGTGGGAACATTTAACTAATAAAAGAGACAGGTTGAGGGGGGCAGAAAAAGCAAAGTGGCGGCTGCACCATCAAATGTATTGAACAGTGTGGACATATATTATGGCTGTGCTCTTAACACAATGAAAAAAATGTGTACCCACTGAACTTCATGCATTCAGACAGAGACACAGAAGTGGAAACACAAGTCAAGTGCTATCAGGAAGAGCAGACAATAATGGAGCACACAGGTTGGGTTGCATGGTAGTAAGATATACACGGTTAGTAAGATGCACAGTTTAAGAAATGCTCTCTTGATCCAGGTGTGGTGGCACATATCTGGAATATCAATTTATTTGGAGGTACAGATAGGAAGATGAAGACTCAAGGTCAGCTCAAATTAAGTTAGTGAGCTCCTATTTCTAGAAAAAGCTAAGCCTGATGGCATTCGCCTGTAATTTCAGCTACTTGGAAGGTTGTGATTTGAGCCTAGCCTAGGGAAAGTTAGTGTGGAATTCTATCTAAAGAAAAAAAAAGGAAAGCAAAAGGACTGGAGGTGTAGCTGAATTAGTAGAGGACTTGCGAGTTTGAAGCTCTGAGTTCAATTCCTCCATACTGCAAAAGAGAACAGGAAATGAGGAAAGGGAAGAGAAAGGAAGGAGAGGAAAGAAGGAAGGAAGGAAGGAGAGAAAGGAGGGAGGGAAGGAAGGAAAGAAAGGAAGTGCTTCAAGATAAAGCACTTGCTTAGCATGCATGGGGCCCTGGATTTCATTCCTAGCATTGGAAAAATAAGGAAGTACTTTCTGAGTTGTCATATACCCTTTTCTTGTTAACAACAAAGAACTGCATAGGATTGTTGCTGTGAATATTTAATTGTTGTTCTGGGAAGATTTAATTGCAACTGGCAAAACAAAGCCAATTGGGGCTTCTACTTTTGGGTGATTTTGACAATGGTAAAGACATTTGGTCAATTAAAGGGTGAGGAAGGCAGATTTCTTAACACTATTTTTTGCCAGTTCTTTTGTATTTGAAAAGGGGTTGCGAAGAGCATTTTGTCAAAGACTTAGGGTGCAAAAACACTTTTCAGGGCTCAAGTCTATCACTGTCACAGGCAGCCCGTGACAAAGGCAATGCCTGCTGTCATCCTTTCTACACCAATGCCACCCAAACGTCAGGCATAAAGTTCCCTTACAGCAAACAGGTTTTCTGTACTATTCTTTAATTTTTAAATCTATGTACAGCTTGGGCCTCTGAGTCTGCATTTTAACACATAGCCCAGATGCTTCAGAGGCAGGAAATCTTGAAGTTATACTTTGAGAGACACTTTTAGGCTGATGTGTTGAAGATTCTAAGCAGAATCTGCATAGATAAGCCTATAGCTCATTTTCTTCCATAGAGAGAAAAATGGGATTGATTTAGGAGTAATTAGAATATTAGACTGTAATACACAATCCAGTGGTAAGCACATATATATAAATATGGAGTGACTCATTCTATAGTTCACAGAAATGTAAATTATTTTTATTTGTGCAAATATATGCAGTCTCTTCTCACTTGTGAATTACACCTCCAAGTATTGGGACTGTCAGTTTTTAATGTTGGCATTTCTGTGGGAGATTATGGCTGTTATTATGGGCTTGATTATACAGCTTGTTGTCATTTATTTGCTTGAAAGTAGTACTGGGCAAAAAAATTGAAAACACTTCCAAAATTTGTGGCTCAAGTGAAGTTTGTAAAACTGTATTTAAGAAACACAAACTTTAGAGGGCTTAACTAGTTGGCAATTCTGCCCGTGAGATCTATCAGGAAGATAATTCTTTGGTTAAAAACAAAGCTAAAAATTATATGGAAAATGTGGTTTACGTAAGTGTGTGTGCATGTTTTTCTCTCTCCTCTCTCTCTCTCTCTCTCTCTCTCTCTCTCTCTCTCTCTGTGCACCAGTAGGTACTAGGACTTGAACTCAGGGTTTCATGGTCTCCTTTGGCTTTTTCACTCAGTCCTGGAACTATAATATCTGAGCCACATTTCCACTTCTGCCTTTCTACTGGTTACTTGGAGATGAGTCTCATAGAGTTTTCTGCCAGAGCTGGCTTTGAACCATGATTCTCACATCTCAGTCCTTTGGGTATCTAGGATTATAGATGTGCACCAAAGTAGTTGTAAACCTTTGTTTTTGTGTTACTTCAATTTGATTTTTAATGTATTTTTCTCTCCATCACAACTTGGGAAGAAATACAAGTACATGTGTTAAATTTTTCTTTTGCATGTAGTAATGCACCCCCAAAGTGCCACCACCTCACTAACTTTGGCTTAAAGGCTTTTCTAATATTAAAATTAGTAATGTGTAAAGATTTTAAACCAATTGTAGAAGCTGATTGTGGAACTCTCTTGCTTACATTCAAATATACGCACTATAATCCTAGCTACTTAGGAGGCTGAGATCTAAGGATCACACATCCAAGCTAGCCTGGCAGAAAAGTTCCTGAGATTGTGATCTCTAATTAACCAGCAAAAAGCTAGAAGTAGACGTGTGGCTTGAGTGTCAGAGCACCAGCCCTGAATGTAAAAGTTAAGAGAGAGGGAAAGGCCCTGAGTTCAAGACCTAGTAATGGTACAAGACCTCAAACAAGCAGATATGTGTGCATATAAAAAGTGCCTGCAGATTTAAGATGAATCTTGTTTAAGGAAAAAGCAATCCGTAAGGTTTTCGTGAGTCATCCCCACACATCTGTGATTGTCTTGTGTGTGAACCACCACATTGTACCCACCATCTTTTCTTTAGGCAATTTGTCTGCAACCTATTCTCATTTTGCTGATTTGTAACCTCATTCAAACACCCAAACCCACCCCATAGATGGTGCTCTCTCCCTTCGTACTTTTCTTTTTTTTTCATAGATAGTGCTCAAGGCCCGAGTTATAGTTGTGAGCCACTGACACCTGGCTTGCTTGCTTTATTCATTTATTTATTTTTATTTTTTGTCGGTCGTGGGACTTGAACTCTGGACCTGAGCGCTGTCTCTCAGCTCTTCAGCTCAAGGCTAGCGCTCTTTCCCTTGAGCTACAGCGCCACTTCCCCTTCGTACTTTTCTTACCTAGAAATGTCTCCTCTCCAAACATCAAAGCCCGGTCAGGGTCAAATTATGATTGCAAGTGATGTGTTCTCCCTTTCCTCTTGAACTTGCCTCTTCCTGTCTCTCAGCAAGTAAACTATGCACAGCAGTCCTCCATGCTACCCAGCATCATGAACATCAGCTCAACACTCCAGCTGCTGCATGGATGAGACACGGATAGTAAGGCAAGCACAGGATGCTCAAACATGCTGGATTTGTACCTCAGCATTTAAGACTCTATTATTAGGATGGTAATACTCTATGTTTTCCCCATTCTTACTTGATAGATTGCTGGGACAAACTCTGTGGCTGTCCTGATGTGCCTAATAATGGATTAGATGTATCACTAGCCTTCATGTGTTTTATTTTTGTAGGCTGATCATAGTGGGCAGTCACAATGCCAAAGTTGAATCAGGTTACAGGAATGAATGAAGATTTAAGATCAAGGGATCTGAAGGAGAATAATGGAGGGGGTGACACTGATCGGGATGTGTTGTACTCAATAGCTAACATGCTCACCATTAAAAAAACATGGGTGTGATGATGTATGCCAGTCACCTCAGCTACCCAGGAGGCAGAGGCAGGAGGATGAAAATTCAAGGCCAGCCTGAGAAAAGTGAGTGTGGAATTCTATCTGAAAAACAAACTAAAAGGCAAAGAACTGGGCTGTATGACTCAAGTGGTAGAGCACTGCTCACCTACAAGTATAAGGTCCTGAATTCAATCTCTCAGTGCCACAAACTAACAAGAAAAAAGAAGATCTGGGGATTCTTTACTATGTTGGGATTGCACTGAGCATGCTAGATGAGCACCCTTCTAAGCTAAATGTCATCCTTAAAGGAAACAAAAATTGTTTGGGAGGGGGTGGGAAGGAAGGTGCTGCTAAGCAGGCTGGTGAAAAAAAATGTATTGGAGATGATGCATATCACCCTCTTGTGGAGGTAACTGCCAAGCTAATTCTTGCCTCATCTGCTCTCATCTGTCGTCCTGAGATGATTATGGGGCCAAATCTCACCATGCCATTCATTCTGACAAGTGTGCACATTGCTTCATGTAAAAGTTTCTGACATACGCACAGCCTTAATTATTTATGTGTGTGAAAGCAAAGAGAGAGAGAGAGATGATTAGTCCAGACTGCCTAGCTCCTCATGCAACTGATGAGACTCACTGAATACTTTCCACTCCCTAAGCTTCTCTTCATATCACAGAGGAAGGAAACAAAATACAGGCAAAAGTCAGGTGTTGGTGGCTCACCCCTGTAATTCTAGCTACTCAGCTGGCTAAAATCTGAGGATCAGAGTTTGAGACTAGTCCAGGCAGATAAAGTCCATGAGACTCTTATCTCCAATTAACTACCTGGAAGTAGGGCTGTGGCTCAAAATGGTAGAACAACTAACTTTTGGTTAAAAAAAAAAAATGTTCAAGGACAACACCAAGGCCCTGGGTTTAAGCCCTGACCAAAAAACAACAAAAAACCAAAACAACAGGGAAGAAAAATACTTCCTGCGTATAACAACAAAGCAATGCAAGCCTCTCATCAAAGCAATACCTACTTCTAATCAAAGGCTCAGTGTAAAATATGTCTTAGCCACTATCAAAAAGAGCAGAGTTAAGATATTGAAACAGTGGTGTATTAGGCCGTTATCGCTGCCAAAATACCTTCCTTATTTGGACTTAGAGTTTCATCCATGGTCACTTGGCCCTGATTTCTGAGCCTATAATGAGCCTGTATGTGATGGCAGGGGGAGCCTATGGTAGAGACCGTTCACCTCATGGTGGCCAAGAAGTAGAGACCAAGACAGAAGTCAGAAACAACATACCCTGAGGATATCCCTCACTTTTAATGGCTTACTTCCTCCAGATTGGATCCACCTGCTAAAGTTTCCAGCACCTCCCCAAGTAGCATCATCAGCTGGAAAATATTTCAAATTCCAACCAGAATACTGCAATTAAGCATATATATATATATATATATATATATATATATATATATATATATATATATTTAAAACCAAGAAACAGAAAACAAGTTATTATACTTACTGTGCTCCTGTCATAATAATGAGATGGGAAAAGATGTGGACCAGAAGCCCAAAGGGCTGTACATGCCCACATTTAGTCCTCTACACCTGAACCACAGATTGAAGTCTGTAAGCTTGTTTTCCAAACATTTGTAAGAAAAGGTGCACTCTGCCCTGTCGACTTAGCAGAATCATCAGAAGCTTCAAGAAAATAACCCATACCAGATGACAATACTAAAATGCAAGTTATTAATATTCACAACAGCAATAAAATAAGGCAGCCTATAAATGCAGACCACTGCTTCATCAATTTTACCTAAAATTAAAATGCTAACTCCAATATTCATTAAACATTTAATTAACAAGATTCAGCTTTTCAGATTTAAAGGGTTATTTGTAGATGATTTTCATGGTCTGGATCACTAAAAAAAAAAAAAAAAAGCGATCTAGGGAAGTTGAAACTCCTACCTATTTTTTTCTTAATGAATTTCCATCTGCCACACAGAGGTACTAAAATTATTCCATTAGTCTTTGTATTGTGCATGGTTTAGGATTCTTTTTACTCAGTGAAAGAAATATAATTTTAAAGTCTCACCATTGTTTGTCCTAGGGAAGGATGAAGAAATGTCTTTTCTCTTTCCTTAACCCACTCTACATTGTAACTTGAGTAGGATACACATTTCTAAAGACAGCTTCAGTTAAGCTCCACTAGGATGGATAATTGTAGAGTCAGTACTGCACCATGTCTAGTGTTTAGTAAGTACTCAAAACTCAAAGTGACTTTTCAAAGGAAGGATGAATGAATGGATAGGTGGGTTAATAAGTAGGTGGATGGATAGATGGATGGATGGATAGTCGGTAGATGGATGGATGGATGAGTGGATTAGTGAAGGGTTGGGCTACATTAAGAGATAGATGTATTTATGAAGCTGCCAGAGAGCAAGTGTGAGAATAGAAGAAATGGTCATGTTTTTGCTTCCATGATGGTTGCCAAGGATACAGGAAAGTTCTAGAATTCTTAGGACTAATATAAGGCAATATGTCTTAAAAATTTATTGCCTCCTACTTGCTGTCTCTCTAAACCACAGCCCAGTCAGAAACATTAGGAACAGCCAGTGAAATTAGCACTTTCAGATGCTTTAAAAAGAATGAAAATACAGTTATCTATTTGGTACTGGAGGAATGAACATTTATTGAGTGTTTCCTCTATGCCAAATACAGTACTTGGTGTTTTATGCATGTTAACTCATTTAATCTTCTATGCTATGCGGGAGAAATTATGAAAGCCATTTATCTTAAATGAAAAGAGATTACATTCTCTGCCTGGAATGACACAGTACACATCAAATATCCCGTAGTTTGCTTTGCCCAACATCATTTCTTTCAATGTCTCTGGAATCTGAAGCATAGGCTGGTCCTTCTCTATAAAGAACAGAGGGAATGTGACATTGAAACAGGAAATAACTGAAACTGCACAACTGTTAGACTCTAAGGCCAACTGTCTACAATGTATGGCCATAGATTTGATATAAGAATCTTTTCCCACATGCATGCACAGAGTAGACTTAGAACGCCACTCGAATTTGAAACCAAGAATGTAATAAAAGGAAGTTCTCCCTGGATTCTCTGTGTGTGTGTATATGTGTGTGTGTGTGTGTGTGTGTGTGTGTGTGTGTGTGTGTGTGTGTGTGTGTGTGTGGTGTGCCAATACTGGGGCATGAACTCAGCACCTGGGTGTTGTTTCTTAACTTTTTGCTGAAGGGTTGCACTCTACCACATGAGCCACATCTCCATTTCTGGTTTTTTGGTGGTTGATTGGAGATAAGAATTTCATGAACTTTCCTTGCCCAAATGGCTTTAAACCAAGATCCTCAGATCTCAGCCTCCTGAGTAGCTACAATTACAGCCACGAGCCACCAGCACCTGAAGCTCCTGGACTCATAATTGACCTGTTTTCAGTTTTCACCTGGGATAAGGTCCTTCATGGACTATTTTAACCTTGTATTCAATATAGATCAAGTACAAACATTTCTTCTTCTTTCAGGAGACTGGAATTTCACATGAAACTTTCCAAGTATCTGTCTTGAACTGTACTGCTTTTCTGACTGTACCAAGTCTCCTCAGAAGAGACTTTATTTCAGCTCTGCAGTGAGGGTAACTGAACATAAATACTTATAATTACTCTACATTAATATAATTAGTCCATCTCTCTCCTGATCCAGAAATGGCTGTCCATTTTTAGCTGCTAATGGTTGGAATTATTTATGCCCATTTCTTCAAGGACTAAAAATGGATTCATAAAATGAGTGCAGAGATATTACCCAGAAAAGGACCCTTTCATCTTTTCTACCCTGTCACTTGGCTCCAGTGTGGACTCCACTGCCTCTCTCCTGGGAATTGAGTCTAGTAAATTGGGGAGATTAGATTCACGAAGGCCTTCTGTCCATTCGTTCCCTGTGATGAATAGCCAGCCGGCTGACAAGACAAAGCACTTTGGTTGTTCCATGGCTGACAATGCCATCTCCCAGCAGATTTGGGCACAGCCCTCTTCTGTGCCAGAACAGGGCACATCCAAGACAAAGGTTTCACTTGGCACTAGGCATCGGTAATGTCCTCCAAGCCATTCAAACTCTTGCAACTACATTGAAATCTCATATTCTCTAAGGTGATCTATATCACTCATGCCCATGCATTCAGAAATCAAAATAGAAAATAACCTAATTAGTTCATGGTACATAAGTATCTTCTTCTTTGTAGCTTGCAGGAGAAAAGGCTTTGTTTTATAATTTCTATAGCCTCTATTTGTTGGTCTTTACATAATAACTGTCATGATACAACTGCACTGATTTTTCATATTTATTATTGTTCAAAAATTTGTCTATTGTTATTATAAAGGTGATGTTCAGAAGGGTTATGGTTACATAAGTCAGGTAAAGAGTATATTTCTTTTTGGACAGTGTCACCCCTTTCCCTGTTCTCTCCTAGTTTTTTTTTTCCTCTGACCTCCACCCACAAGTCGTATAGGTCATTTTCAACATAGTGAGTACTGCTGTATATTTATTATTTTGTTCTCATAATAAACAAATGGATTGGGAATGACTACTTGAACTCTGAAGGTACACAGAGTTTTTTAAAAATATGGTGACATATGCATGTGATCCCAGGTCTCAAAAGGCAGAAGTAGGAGGATCATGAGTTCCAGGCCACCTGGTTAGGCTACGTATTAAGACTCTTCTTCCAACTAAAAAATCTACAATTGTGAAAGCTATAATAATTAAGCCATCTGGGCATGGGGGCTTACAATCTCAGGAGGCTGAGATTGACCTCATGATTTGAGGTCAGCTCAAGCCAAAAGTCCATGAGATCCCCTTCTCCACCAATAAGCTGGGCGTGGTGTTCTATACTTGACACCCCAGCTTCCTGCAGTGCTGCCCGCAGGAGGAGCACATGTATATGACCGGGAGGTATCATCACACCAGTGCTGCCTCCTGCCAACGCTTCCTAAGCTGAGGGTTTTATTCGCATAGATCACAGCTTTTTTAAAAACATAGGATCTGGAGCTAGACCAGCAGGTTTGAATTTCAGCTCTATTTCCTCTTCACTCTGGGACCTTAGTCAAACTGTGGTCATTCTCTGTGCTCTCCAGAGAGGAAAGCTGCCACTACACTTGACAAGTAGAATCTTCTGTGCACTCTTGGGGCGGTGGGGAGCTATAACTGAGGTATAACAGTGTTTGTAAAAAAAAAAAAAAAAAAAAAAAAGGTTACTTGTGGGCTGGGAAGGTGGCTCAGTGGTAGAGTGCTTGCCTTGCCTGCAGGAGGCCCTGGGTTCGATTCCTCAGTACCACATAAGCAGAAAAAGCCAAAGTGGCACTGTGGCTCAAGTGCTAGAGTGCTAGCCTTGAGCTGAAGAGCTGAGGGACAGCGCCCAGGCCCAGAATTCAGGCGCCATGACCAACAAAAAAAAAGTTATGTGTTCTATCTTGTTTCATTTATTGGTACTGAAGCAAAAGTTACGTGTTCTATCTTGCTTCATTTATTGGTACAGAAGCAAAAGAATCAGAGGGACAGCCTGTGTGTGAAGTGAGAGAAATCCTCTGCTCTGAACCCAGGATGGGCTTCTTGTTCCCTCCTGCATCACAGGCCTTTCCACAGACACATGCATTTCCCTACAAGTCCCCTCCCCCCAGCCAAGTGGCTTTGACCCTCAGGACCAGATGGATAAAGCCCCGGGTGACAGAAGGATGTGTAGAGAGAGGCACTTTCCATATGCATTATCCCCTCCTGATTTACATGGAGGGACGCGCTAGGCTGATGTGAGTGCCTGCTCATAGATTATCTCCACTCCGGCTGCCGCCAGCCAGCAGTAAAAGATGGCAGGCGTGGGGCGGCAGCCTGGCACCCAATCTATCACTTGGCTGAAGGCAGAGGCAGTGGCCACGTTCTCTTCCTAGACAAACCTACTCTATCACCTACCGAAGTTCTATTACAGGTGTGGATTCTGGCTTGCAGACTTGCAGACCAGGCAGCAGATCCCAGAGCATGCAGATGAGAAGGAAACAGGCAAAAAGGACTTCAGACAGGAAAGGCCAGAGAAAGCAAAGTCAGGAGGTAAGGTTCAAATGGATCCTAGCTTTAGTGCTGGCTCAGCGATTCTTCATGACTGTTCCTAGCCTCTGAGCCTGAGCATCACCTCTTTCCTGCCCTACTGCTGAGGGCTGAATTCTGGCCACCCCATATTCATATGCTACATCCTGACCTTAAGATCATCTGAGACTATGACCTTGTTTGGGATCAGAGCTCTCTAATTGGTAATTAAACTACTGTTCCGATGGGGCCTAATCCTTTGCAACTGGTGTCTTTACAAGGAAAGGAAATTTAAGCACCCAATGAGATCACAGAATTGCATGGGTACAAGAAGCTGAGGACAGAGTTGGCCAGCCACCTGCAAGCCAAAGAGACGAGACCTCAGGAGAAACCAGCCCTGCAAAGCATCTTGCTCCTGGACTTGCGACTTCCAGAACTAGGAGGAAATAATCTCTTGTTTAAGCTGTCTAGCCTCTGGCACTTTGTTATGGCAGCCCAAGCTGACAATCACCTCCTACGAAGACCAACTTTTCTCCTTCATAAATGAAACATTCAAAAATTACTTACCAAAGGAAGCACGGAGAAGAGGAGAGAAAGTTTGGAGAGAGAGAACTGTTAGGAAGACAGTGACTTACAGGCACTTTGCAGGGTCCCTGAGAAGTGTTCTTTTTTCAGGATGAGGTGAAAGTGTGTTCATTTTTACAAATAAATATGGAGTAGATTCTTATTATGTGCCAGGCATTGGTTAGCTGCCAACTCTGCAAAGATCGATAAAATATTCTCCACGGTCTAGTGAGAGAAATGTTAAATTTTATGGTGAGCATTTTGTTGACATGCCCTTTGTGCTGTAATTAGATGATCTGGTATTTCTTTAATGTTTTGTTATCCTCTTAATTCATCTCCAATCACCAAATATTGCTGTGGGTCTATGTAAGCATGTCTACTGCATGTCAGGTCCAGGAATGTGTTTCAGGGGTCTGTGCTTGGCTGCCTAGGATATAAGAAGTTAAAGCAGGCCTGAAAAGGGATATTGGATGCATCTATGGTTTATGTAATGAGCAAACACCCAGAATTAGAGTTTAGAACCATCTTGATCTCTAGGGAAAAGAAAACATCCAAGACTAATATGATGATATTGATAACGGTTATGCATTACACTTGGAAAGGGAACCAGTGACATGGGGCTTGATAGGGTTGAGGAACAAAAGGTGGCACCTGATTTATCAGCATGGGGCACACTAGGGTCCCAGGTTATCTCAAAACTATTCTTCCTCCTTCACAATCCCTTAACTGAGCTCAGCCTCCTCCCATTTCTTAGCTTCCTCTTCTGTGGTGTACTACAGATCTTTATGGCCACAACTGTGGTCCTCTCTCTCCATTCCCCTGGGATTCCCTCAGGGACCTTCTTTGCCTTGGGCTGCAGAGGTTAACCTGACCATTCTACAAGTGCCCAAAGAGAAGTGTCTATATGGGGTTTAGCCAGCTCCCTAAAGAGAATGCTGACAACTCCTTATCTCTGGCGATAAGGAATGGCAATACATTCCAGTGAGGAGACATCACGTACTTCAGTCATTCGAGTAAACTTTAAAATACCTCAGCTTAAGTAGCTGAGGCTGAGTGACCTATGTTTACTCTGGAACTTCAGCTCCATAGGCAAGAGTTACAGAAGTCCAAGAAGAGGCAAAACAATGCTTAAAACTCAATGTGACTAACTTGCCAGGTGCTGAGCTTCCTGTCATTGCAAGTATCAAGTTGCAGGACCATCTTGTGAAGGAGGAGTCTGGCCTTGGCAAGTAGTAAAAAGTTCACGTTTGGCCTACAGTACCCAGGCTCCTTTGCACCTTTTCCAAGAGCAAGTGAAAGTTTCCCTTAGATCAATGCCACTTTTAGGCTCCACAGCTGTGGGACAGTGCTGAGTTAGTAGGAACTCAGATGTCTTTGAAAGTCACCTTCTCTGCTGCCAAGGTCATTGCCACCTTGCAATTAGTGCTCTCTTCAAAGTAAAGCAGACTCATCCTTTGAGCTGTGTAGCAGCATAGGAAAGGGTTGGAAGCTGTGTAATTTAAGATGATGATCTCCATGGGCTGTAGGATAAGTAGGAAATTGTGCTCTGGCTCCTTCTAAGGTGCCTGGAGAGAATCCTGGAGAAGAGATCTAGACTCAGCATTCTGGACGACCCTGAGCACCACAGGAGCATACCAGAAGGAGGATGTAAAGTCTCCCTGGAGGAAACAGAGTTCCAGCAGATGGGTTGTAAAAATGTGGGTGCCAGTGGCTTACAATTGTCATTCTAGTGACACAGTAGGAATGCCATTCAAAGTCAGCCTGGGCAGGAAAGACTGTGAGACTCTTATCTCCAATTAACCACCAAAAAGTTGGAAGTAGAGCTGTGGGTTAAGTAGTTGAGTACTAGCTTGGAGATTAAAAAAAAAACTCAGGGCCTGAGTTCATGCTCCAGAATTGACACCAAAAGAAAGAAGGAAAGAGAGAAGAGAGAAGAGAAAGGGGGGGAGGAAGGAAGGAAGGAAGGAAGGAAGGAAGGAAGGAAGGAAGGAAGGAAGGAAGGAAGGAAGGGAGGGAGGAAGGAAGGGAGGGAGGGAGGGAGGAAGGAAGGTTTTATTAGCTCTGAGGATGGGGTTGCAGGGTGAAGGAGAGAGCATAAATAGGTGAGTAGGGTGGAGGAGGAGCCAAGAGACAGGTAAGTGGAGGAAGAGCAGGTGTCAGATGGGCTGGATGGACAGAAGCCAGGAGCCTTGGAAGCGCTCAGTGCAGACACCCTCCCTGGCACCTCTCACTATCATTCTCCTGAGCCAGGGTACCTTAGGTCTGAATCAGTTTCTTATACCTTAGAGATTGTAGTTCAAGTAAGACATTTCTCCTCCCGGCCTTCCCTTGTTCCTTTTTCACATTCCTGCACACATCTTTCTTTCTGTTTCTTTAACAACTGTGGGGGGAAAAATAACTTCCCAGCCAGGTGCCTGTGGCTTAGGCCTGAAGTCCAAACTACTCAGGAGGTTGAGATCTAAGGATCAGGGTTCAAAGCTAGCCTGGGCAGGAAGGTTCATGAGATTCTTATTTCCAATTAACCAACAAAAGACAGGAAGTGGAATTGTGGCTCAAAGTGGTGGAGTGCAAAAGAGCACATGCCCTGGGTTCAAACCCCATGACCAACAAAATATTAAATAACTTTCCTGCTTGGAGGTCATTCGTTAACCTACCTGAGTTACTGTCAGTAGACTATGGTGACCAGTGCATACACTGTGACCTATACAAAGGATTTATGGTTTTAAAACATTTTTTTCAAAAGTAATAGCAACTAACATTGAGTAAGATATAACATTGAGTTATATATTACCAAATATTAGTTCCTAAAACATGAAACAATTTTTCTTAGCTTCTTAAAAGTCCCTGTATGGAAGCTGTTAACATCATTTCCCATTATCCTTGGAAACAAAAATTGCAACACAGAGAGGTTACCTCCATTTCCCAATGCCACACAGCTAGCTGACAAGTGGCAGGATTCAGAACCCACAATGCTTTGTTCTCCAAAGCCAGTGCAGGCCATGATTGTCAGAACTAAAACCCAACTGGCACACTCACGGTTTGAATTAACTTCTTATTTTTAGACTCACTGCCTCAGAAGTTGCCAAAAGAACCCTGCTGACTTTTTTTTTGAGGGGGGGGATTTGCAACAGCTCCTCCCCCATGTCTCTGTGATCTTGGCAAGGGTGCCAGACTGAGAGCAACAAAGCTTCCTGCCATTTCATGCTGCTTCTCATCTGCCACAGTTTCAGCATCAGCAGGACCCACACCTGTCTCTTTCCTTACAAGGCTGTAGGCTGGAAAGGGGCAAGTACCTCATCCCCACACCTACTGTTTTCCTTCCTGAGTGTGCAGACTTCAATACTCCTGCCTTTTCCTGCCTTCAGAGTACATTCTGCAGGCAGAAGGCTAGAGTAGCTGGGGGTGGGGAGGGGAAGAGTAATTGGGGAGGGGGAGATCAGGATTCCTCTTCTTGCCTACTCTGGCTGTCCAAAGCCCTCCAGGACTCACTGAAGCTTTGGAGTTTGGTGAAATCCACTCCGATAAGCGACAACTCCATTCACTGTGTGCTCAGCTGGACTGACTTAAAAGTGGGGAGTTCTAACCAGATGTTGGTAGGTGGCTCACACCTGTACTCCTAGCTACTCAGGAGGCTGAGGTCTGAGATCTGAGGCTCCTTGTTCAAAGCCAGCCTGGGCAGGAAAGTCTGTGAGACTCTCATCTCCAATTAATTACAAAACAAAGCCAGAAGTGGAGCTGTGCCTCAAGTAGTAGAGCACTAGCCTTGAGCAAAAGGGTCCCAGAGATGCTGCCCTGGCCTATTGTTTCAGCACCAAGACCAGCAAAATAAATAAATAAATAAATAACCATACCTTTTCAATCACTTTTATTTTCTATTGTCAGAATGTTCTGCTTTGATTCGTATTACACTGAATCTCTTCCTCTGCTTTATATGTTTGGCTTTATGGAATGTATGGCTAGGAGAAAGCACAATGTATAGAGTTTGGTGTTCTACAAACTCTTATATACTCTCCAAGGTTTTGAAGTAGGGATGCTAAATTCAACCAGCGCCATCTTGGCCATGGATGACAGGGTATTAAGTTAACTGGTGGCATCTTGTCTTCATGGTGGAGACAGGGAAGTCCCACCTCCCAGTTGATGGGCACGCATGAATTCCTATAGGCAGGGTCTGGGACTTGGACAATAGGTTACTGGACCTGGCAGTCTTGAGCTGTAAACTCTCAAGCTCCCTGTGACTCTGCCCCCTGACCTGGGACACCAGGCCTCCTGTCTCCATGTCATGTCTTCGTGTCTCCTGGCGCTCCTCCTGGTCATTATGGCACCCACCTCAGCTCTCCATTGGAACTGATCTGCTTTGCTGGTATTGTTTTCCTGCTCTTTCTTTCCTCTCCAGCTCTCATGGCTCGGTTTTCTGACAGTGTATTCTCAGGGCTGCAGATCTTCGCGACAAGAGTCTACCTGTGGTCTCTGGCCTTCTAATAAAGACACCCAATTAGACCTCTCAAAATGTGGCCTCTCTGTTTTCTCTCCATATAACAGTTTCAGGTGCCCATTCAAGGTCTTGCAATTTGATTCTATGGATGAGGAAGACTTCTGTGGACCAATCTCATAGTGGTGTCTTTGGGAACACGAATGGGAAATGGATAGGTTTGTTTTCTGTTAGGCAGAAGAGCATGGAATATACAGGCTGAGCATTACAGGAAGCATCTCACGTGCTGAAACCAGTCAGTGACACAACCACATTGACCTTCTTGTCAATCTTGGAATTCGTGAACTGTCAATCATGGGGCAGAAGCCAGGGCCTGTAAGAAAGGCTTGTCAATCACATGAGCATCTTGGAGGGGCAACACTCTACCTCTTTACCTCCTCCACCAGCCAAATGGAAAATGCCCAGAATTACTGGCAACCTCAAGTCAGGCCTTTAGTCCTGAATGATGGATAGAAGGTGTTGCATTTCACTGCATCTCATCTCAGGAGCTGACCTCCCTGAATAAAAATAGCCTCTTCTCTGATCATGCTTCACAGGCTTTCTTACACTGTACCCCTCTGTTCCACGCTGCTTGGGAGATGGGTGAAACATTTCTCTAAAATGCTGGCCTCTTCTTTGAACATACTCAACCATTTCCTATTACTCTGTGGTTTCAGGTTCCACTCTGTGACTGTCAGTCAAAGCCCTCCCATAATTGGCCCTTCCTGTCTTTCAAATGGATGGCTTATACTCTCCCAGTTTGATTTTTGACCTCTCCTTTGCATGTGTGTGGGGTGGGGGGGAGAGGGAAGGGATAAATATTTAAAAAAAAAAAAAGGCCTTTCAGAGACTTGGCATTAGAAAGATTATAGAAAGACAACCAATCCTGTATGGAGTAGGGGGAGGATCCTAGGCAGTTCCTGCTAGGATGGGGTTGTGCTTCAGGGATGGGATCTCAGGCTTGCTGGAGTGGGGAGGTGGAGCAATGAGACCTTTGAAACAGCATTTACTAAACTGTCTCTCCCTTCAGGAACTCATAAACAGTCTTAGTTTAGTTTATGAACAAACACTACCAATCCCGAAGAAAGAGAAAGGGTAGAAAGTGAGGTGTCTCAAACACTTCATGCTATTTAGGTAAGACCATCTCTGCTGGGCACTGGTGGCTTTTACACCTGTCATCCTCCTACTCAGGAGGCTGAGTATCATGATTGGAAGCCAGCCCAGGCAGGAAAGTACATGACCCTCTCATCTCCAATTCACCATCAAAAAGCCAGAAGGAGAACTGTGGCTCAAGGGGTGGAGTGTTAGCCATAAGCAAAAAAGCTTAAGGACAGCACCTAGTCCTTGAATACCAGCCCTAGCATATACACTGCCTCCTTACCCAATACTATCCTTGGAAGTATCATAATATTAAAAAAAATAACATCAGACAGGACATCTTCTTAGTAAAGATCAGTAGGAAAGAATCTGAAATTAGATTTATAAAAGACTGAAACACTATGAAAAAAGCCAGGTGACAGGATTAACTGTTAGGACAATTGAGTTCAAATCTCTGGTTCTTACTGAGCCTCCAAATGTAATTTTAGCTTTGACCTTGAAAAAGTTACAGGGACTTCCTCCACTTAGGTGACTTATTCATGTGCGCATGCTTTGGTTTTTATCTTCATGATGGGAAGGCCCATCATACCTGCTTCTTAGAGCTGTTGTGACAATAAAATTAAATAGTGCTTATAAAGCACTTGGCATAACATTGCTGGCACACGGTAAGTGCTCAATATATCAATAAATCTTTGGTGATGGCATCATGTTATTAATATTGATTGAATCTATTTTCAAACTGAAGTGATACCTTATGGCTTAGATCTGCCTCTTGATGTGCCATTGCTCTTTTCTCTGTGCTTGTCACTGTTCCCTCTCGCCCTTGGATTCCTCCTCCTGCATTGGCTAATTACCTTTAAACTAGTTAGACAAGATACACGAAGAGAAAATTCCAGGCAGGAAGCAAGACACCTTTGAGTACATATTTTGTGTTTGTCAAAGGAAACACACTGAAGACCTTGCTTTGCTTGGCCTATAAGGTTTTCTGTTTGCATGGTGGGTGACACCTCCAGAGAATATAGCATTGTGAATTAATGCAGAAAGGGAACTAGGTGCTGGTGGCTCATGCATGGCATTATAGCTACTCAGGAAGCTGAGATCTGAGGATTGAGGCTCAAAGCCAGCCTAGCCTGAGACTCTTCTCACAGATATTTATTCTCTAATTAATGAGCCAGAAATGGAGCCGCACCTTGAATGATAGAGTGGTAAACTTGAGCAAAAAAGCCAAGCGATAGCACAGGGCCCTGATTTTAAGTCTTTGTACTGGCATTAAAGAGAGAGAGAGAGAGAGAGAGAAAGAAAGAAAGAAAGAAAGAAAAAGAAAGAAAGAAAGGGAAAGAAAGAAAGAAAGAAAGAAAGAAAGAAAGAAAGAAAGAAAGAAAGAAAGAAGGAAAGAAAGAAAGAGAAAGAAAGAAAGAAAGAAAGAAAGAAAGAAAGAAAGAAAGAAAGAAAGGGAAGGAGGAAGGGAAGGAAGGAGAGAGGGAAGAATATATTTAAAAGTTGTGGCTTTTCTACACTTTGTACCAATCTGAGACTGATATGAGTTTGGTAGGGAGAGTCCCTATGGAGCCCTCATACCCAAGGGCGAGCCCACTTTTTCTCCAGGCCTTCTGGAAGCTAGAGCTCACAAGGAGATGTAAGAGCTGGTGTTCCACAAGAAAGCCTGTGACTTGCTTTCAAGTCCCAGGACCATGGTACTTGGATCAATATGCAGTTGTGTCGGTTAATGACCTTTCCCTCCCTCTCATTGAGTGTATCCCTTGGCACAGTCTGCAGAGTCAGCACAGGACACTGACTGATCACCACCATTAGGCCAATAGTCACTAGTAACAAGGGAAATAAGAGGCAGGATGCTGGCCCCAGGTAGGTAATGAAGGTCGCCCCTGAGGCTTGGCTCCGGGAATGCCCCAGGCTGTACCTTCTGGGCTACTACTCACAGTCTCATCTGTCATCAGCTGGCCTCCATCCTAGGTCACCTTTCTCGGGAGTCACTAGGAAAGGTCCTGGATGCTTAGTGCATAGGCCTTGTGTATTTAATGTACCTGCCATGAACATGTTACCAACCACTGGAAATTCAGGACAATTCTTATCCTCTCAAACATCCTGCTGGCTAGAGGTCATGACCAAAACGTCACAGAGGAGCGAGTTCCAGAGAGGAACTGATATAGCATGATTAGCAAATATGAGAGGTCCTGTTCCACTCCTGGAAATCTCTGCTGTTCCCAGAGCACAATTCCTCTGATGGGGTCCTTTGAAGGGCCCTCATTTCCAGGATGCCCTAACACTGCCTGTATGCAGGTCAATACAGCACAATTACTAAGCTGACTGTGTCCCTAGTGTAGTTTGCTCCAGGTTACCTCTGCAGTTAGATTGCTCTGGCTAGACATTGGCTAGATTCCAAGGGCACTAGTGAGCCCCTTAAGTGCTCAGGTCAGCCCCAGGTCCCTGAGCTACTTAGTGGGCCAGCAAACCTCGGGATCCACCAATCATCTGCCATGGAATGAATTAATTTGGAAAATATTCAAACCACCCCCTCTTCTTTCTTTCTCTTTCCTTCCTTCCTTCCTTCCTTCCTTCCTTCTTTCTTCCCTTCCTCCTTCCCTCCCTCTTCCTGTCTTTCTTCCTCCTTTCTTTCTATCTTTCCTTTCCTTCCCTTCCTTTCCCTTCCTTCCTTCCTTCCTGGCTTCCTTCCTTCCTTCCTTCCTTCCTTTTTTCCATTCTTCCTTTCTCCCATGCCAGTTTGAACTCAGGCCTAGGTATTGTCCCTTAGCTATTTTACTCAAAGCTGGAACACTAATACTTGAGCCACAGCTCTGCTTCTGGATTTGGGGTAAGTTGATTGGAGATTAAAGTCTCCTAGGGTTTCTTGCCTCACTTGGCTTTAAACTGTGAGCCTCAGATCTCAGCCTCTTGTAGCTAGGGTTACAGTTGTGAGAGGAATGAGATGCCAGTGCCCGGCCATCCCCTCTTGTTACTTTTTATCAGCCTGTTTTTCCATTTTATATTCAATAGAGCAATGAGATTCAGACAGAAAGGCAAGTGTCTGTGTTCCTATAGCGCATTTACAGGTGCCAGGCGCTGCCTACGCCAGGAGATGGCATTTCCACATTTCCCCAGCCATCTCTGCCTATGTGCCCACCACAAACACACTTGGACTCCCGCAGTACCAAGGCAGCGCATTCAAACCCCAGATGGATTCCCGTCCACCTTCGACATCATCAACTCGCTTCTTGTTTGAGAATCATTATTACCAGTGAGGATGCACGAGGCAGAGAGAACTCAGCTGGGACTGTGCGTCCAGGTGCAGTTTTCTGAGCTGTTAGAAAGGAAAAAAAATCCTATTTTGACTTGAAACAAGCCTAAATTTCCCCTGGAATTGACCGTGAGAGAGCACATATAAAACCCCACTATGTCAATCTGAGGGAACTGTTCTCATTACCTTCTTCTCTGCGGAAGCCCAGCTGACCTGGGGCCTCCGCCTCACTAGGCCCCTCTGCTCCTCAGCTCCTACATTAACCAGCATTCCCTTTCTGCCTTCTTCATGAACCTCCTGCTGTTCTCCAAAGTGTTAGGTGACAGCCATGCACACCTAGGAAAATAGATTTCCGGCCTTGTTGTGATATTGCTTTAGGAGGATCTGAGCCACGGCCTCCAGTGCTGGCAGGCAGAGGATTTGACAGTGTGCATTCTGACAAACAGAATCAGTCCATGCCAAGCCTTTTCTTTTCCTGTTTCTTTCTCTTTTTTTATCCTCATGCATTCTTGTCCATTTACAATGCTTCCAAGTGTGAGTGATTATGTATGTGTGGCTGTCTTTAATGTGCATTATGAAAAGGACAGAAATAAAGAGGAAAGAAAAAGATAATGGGGGAACGACAGACAGATCACTCACAGCAGATAGACCTCAAATAATTGCAAGGTGGGAAGTACTTTCAATAATAGGAGTACATCTAAGGGAGAATTCATCTGTTGATATTTCCATTCATCTATGCATTCAGTTAATAAATGTTTCCTGGCCACCTTCCAGGCACAAGGTACTGTGTTGGACCAAGAAGTACAATGCCTGTTTTGTATCAGATGGAAGGTAATATCTCTAGAGCCCTGACAGAAGAGCCTAAGGAAAACTTCTTGCTGGGTGCAGGTGGCTTGCAAGAATAATCCTAGCTACTCAGGAGGCTGAGATCTGAGGATCACAGTTTGAAGCCAGACTGGGAAGCAAAGTCCATGAGACTGTTATCTTCAATTAACCAGCAAAAATCAGAAAAGGAAGCCATGGCTCAAGTGGTAAAGCCCCAACCTTCAGCAGAAAAGCTAAAAGACAATGCTTAGGCCCTGAGTTCAAACTCCAGTACTGCCCCTTAGCACAAGGAACCAGGTCTAGCTGTACTTAGGGTGCAGCTGAGGAAGGTTCATGTACCCATGTGTGTATGGAAATATGGGTGTGTGGATGTGTAGGGATGGGTGCGCACGCATGCACACACACACACACACACACACACACACACAAGCCTCCTTCTGCTGGAGGTGGGAACAAGAGAAAAATAGATAGGGAGATGTGTGTAGAGATGAAAGGCAAAAAATAAATACCCAATAAAAAGGTGGCAAGAAGTAAGACAGGCAACAATACAGAATAGGCTATATCTCTTTAGGGTGAGAATACAGCAGGACTTGGAACTACGGAAGATGACCTGAGGAAGTAAGGAAGGGAGGTAGAGAGGCAACAGGCTTCCTCGGTTCCCAGGAGTGAATCCCACCACTGACTGCAGAGCAAGTAGAGCCCAGAGGTTAATAACTCATTGCCTAGCAGCCTGAGTGTCCCTCTTTGCATCCATGGTCAAGTCTAGAAGGCAGGTGTGACTTTCGTAATGTTACAGATGAAGAACTGAAGCACAGAAGGGTTAAGTAGCTTGTTCAATAGGCTTTGAATACTGGCCCACACTGTCCTAGATCCTGTAAGTCCATCCCACAGCAGAAGAGGATGGGAATTCACAGTTCAAAGAAATTCAACCATCACAGAGCTATAAAAATCCAATGGAAGATGGGCACCAAAAAATCTTGTCATCTCATGCTGCAAAAACTGGAAGGCTAGCCCTAAATCCCACACAGTCATTCAGAAAGGAGCCTCTCCTCTCCCAAGTGCTTTCTTCATTGAGAACAGAAAAAGATTCTGCAAGGCAATCAAGGGCAAAGGTCTCCTCCCATAGACATTCTGCATCTCTCACCACGGCCTTGAGCAGTTGAGCATGACAGCCCCTAGACAGCGTATCAATGTGGCCTTGAGCAGTCTGATATGCAGTCCTCTGGGTATCATATCATGGCCCATTGCCCTTGGAAGGCTTGCTGATTGGATCCCAGAGGTGTGCACCAGAGTGAGTACCCAATCAGAGCATCTAAATGACACATGGAGAGTTCTGTGCAGGCTGTGTTGAACCTCTGATTGGGTCTGAGGATTTCTATGACCCAGAAGCTGTCCAATGATCTAGAGAGTCACTCTTTCCTATAGACACCTCATTAACCCCTGCACAACGCATTCCTAGTGTTGTTCTCCCTTGAGTGTCTAGCAAGAGCTCTGTTTATCTTTTTCTTCAGTAAATCTTCACCCCCTGAGTCCATAGACTTGTTTTTTGAGACAATAGAGACAAAGGACCCAGCACAAGTGTAGCAGTTTTCTAATATCATCACTTATTGTAAAGAAATTCATGAAAGGTATTTTTAAGGAAAAAAAATCAGACACTGTCCAAGAGCTGGTCCAGGGCCCAGGTCCAAGAGCCAAACTTGTAGATCTAACTCTTGACTCTCAACCCTGGGCCTCATGCTGTGCTCAGGCCAGGCAGCCAGAAGCATTCTGACCATTGGTTATTACTGGTACTGCTGACAGGTCGGAGTCCAAGCCATGAATACCACATCCTATCACATGTATGTGTTGTTCCTTCAGGAGGTGGTTGACCCTGTACAAGCAACACTTTTGGAGGGCTTCTGCATTTCTGTGATTTTACATAAGGCTTCATTGCAGCTGGCATCTAGTAAGTACTTGTTGAATGAAAAAGGACAGAAACCTCAGAGGGCGAGTCACAAATGCAATTCCATTGCTCTGTGTGTGTGTGTGTGTGTGTGTGTGTGTGTGTGTGTGTGTGTGTGTGTGTGTGTAAGAAAAAGAGAGAGAGCGAGCAAGCTTGAACCCCACTCAGAACCTCATGCCCTTTTGTGAACACTAGTTCTGGCACTTGAGCTCAGGGCTTTACACTTTGGCTTGGCTCTTTTATTCAAGGCTGGTACTCTACCACTTGCACCACAGCTCCACTTCTGGCTTTTTCCTGTTTAATTTGAGATAAGAATCTCCTGGCCTATTCTGCTTGAGCTGGCTTTGAACCAGGATCCTCAGAGCTTCAGCCTCCTGAGTAGCTAGGATTATAGGCGTGAGCTACCAGTGCCTATCTCAGCTCATCCCTTCAGAAAATACAGATGCTTCTTGACTACATCCCTGAAAGAGAAGCAGTGGTTCTGTGAAGCAGTCCCTTAGAGAGACAAAGAAGTGGACCATTTTGTCACACTAAACTAGATGGTAGCACACAAAAAGTTAGGGTCCCACTTCCTGGCCAAGACAGGATACAGAATTTCTGCTATAGACATCTCCCATGAGGAACTCTCTGGCATCTCCTCCCTCTGTCCCTCAGGAGTGTCATCTATACTCCAGCACCACTTTTAAAGAGCTCTGTCATCGCTGGATGCCTGCTTCCTCTTAGACACATTTACCTGTATGTTTTTAAATTAGTGGAGATATGCTCAAAAGCCTGCCTGTTAGCCGACAGCTTCATCTGGGTTAAACAGCCTTTCCCTTAGGAAAAGGATCCTTTTGAAAGTAACTTGCAAATTAGGGCGTGGTAATGGCTCAAGTCACCTGCTTCAAATGGTGGCCTGTAGCCAATAGTGAGACAAGCCAGCTTCCCATCAGTCAAACTTCCTCCTCACACACCAGCCTGTAAGATGCTCATCTGCAAAGGTGTTATGCCTTGGGACAATAGCTCTGTCCCTTGCTCCCACCAGAGGCAACTAAAAGCCCTGGCAAGTGCATCTGTCTGCTTTGTCTCAGATGCCAGCCTGAGGGGTGGCCTGAAGGTATATGTGAGGCTCCATCTGTTCCTTGGTACTTGACTTGCTCTGTGTCCTCTAGGGACTGATTTCCACTCTCCAGGAAAACTAAGAGGAGAACCTCATACCTACCTTGTACCTGATCTTTGAAATGTTTCCAAAATGGTAAATGTCTAATTAAGTGCCTTGGAAAGAGATAGCAAATATGTGCAGGCCAGGGAGAAAGCAGGACCTTATATAAGACAGCTTGAAGAATGTTGGGTGAGAAATTCTCAAAGAACTAATCCACCTAAGATACCATATCCAGCCAGGTGCTGGGGACTCATGCCTGTAATCCCAGCTACTCAGGAGGCTGAGATCTGAGTATCACAGTTTGAAGCCAGCCCAGGCAAGAAAGTCCATGAAACTCTTATCTCCAATTAACCACCAGAAAACTGGAAGTGGAACTGTGGCTAAAGGTGGTAAAGCATTAGCCTTGAGCATAAAAGCTCAGGGACAATGCCTAGTCCCTGAGTTCAAGCCCCAGGAATGATAACAAAAACAAAAACAAAAACAAAAACCAAGCAAACAAAAAGGTATCCCATCCAAGTGCCCTCTGCCCACCTGCACTCTTTCTCCATGCACTCTCTGCTTTCTATTCATGAGTCAAGGCTTAACTTCTTCAGCCCTCTTGTCCATTGTCCCGTGCTAAATAGAATCCAACACGAGGAAATCTTCATGTAACACCAGAAAAGAGACAGGGATGGATGGCCTAAGCCCAGGCATCCACAGCTTACACATCACCCATATTCCTTGCCTTCTTATATCCTGGTAGTGAGGGCTCTGTGTTGCTCAGGCTCTGAGAGACCCACACAGAGTTCCACCATCCCTTGCCCTATCCATTTATCCCTCTATCCCTCTTTCCCTCTATCCCTCTATCCCTCTATCCATCCATCCATCCACAGCTTTGTAATGCCACAAGAGGAAATTTGCAGAATTAAAAGGGAAGAAAGTATTCTACTGAACAGCATTCTTTTCCCAGAGATGTAAATATTCATAAACATATCAGTTCTTCCAGACCTATCTCCAGTAGAACTACCAATGACACCCCTGCTGCCTTAGGCATTGTTCTAATAAGTTAGGAGCAAGAGAGGAGAAGGAGATATTTTTAACTTTAGAATTTTTTTTTTTTTTATTTTCAAAAGCCATTTTCAAGTGCCCCGCTGGGAGTAGAGCTGGGAAGAAGCTGTTTTCTGGAAACTGAAGAGTGCTTCCAACAGAGTTGTAGGTCAGATTGGGACTGGTGATTGAGACAAGGTGATCACACCTCACATTTTGATAACACAGGCCTGGTGTAGGAGGCTTCAGAGAACCAGACCCCAGCACAGCTCCACGTGAGCCTATGGAACCCTGTGTGTCTCTGCCTGGCAAGCGGGCAGCCTATACTGCACAGGCTTGTCCTCTCCGGGGAGACCCTGAGGGCTGACAGGACAAAGTACAGCCCTGAGCTCCTTCCTCTAGTCCTGTTCTCTCCATCTCTAGTGTATGTCTGCCTAGAGATGCAGGTATTGACGTGGCTCAGGCTCAGATTATCCACGGGCAAAGCTACAATTGCATTACCTGAGCACGAGTCCTTGATAAATATGTTTCCTTCATTCGGTGGTTATTTATTATTCAATAAATGTCCTATTAAACTGAAATTAATGGGTATTTGGGATTCAACCCAGAGTACTAATGTCAAAGGAATTCTGCCAGCTCTTTAATACCCAGCTGGCCAATGGCACCTCAGTCCACACCTGCTTTAATGGCAGGAGGAGGGGAGTCTCAGCGGTGTGTGTCTCTCCTGGCTTTAAACTGAGAGTTGACGGCTGTCCATGGACCACAAATCATCATCCATCATTCTAATTCAACCCACCCTCTCTCTGGGTCTCTGTCTCTGTCTCTGACTCCTCTCTCTCTCTCTCTCTCTCTCTCTCTCTCTCTCTTTCTCTCCCCTCAGAGAGCAGCTTGAAAGATTACAGCTTGGAAAGAGACAGGGTGGGAAAACGAGAAGGGATTAGAGGGAAAATAGATTCATGAGAAGACAGATAACACAGTTGTTGGGGCTCTGTTAATTAAAAAGCAGCAATTTGTCTGAATTCTGAATGTGAAGAATCCCCGGGGAGATATTAGCCTGGCTTCCTCTGGCCTCCTCTGAGGATCAGCGTGTTTAGTCTCTGTGTTGGAGCATGCTAAGGCTAGGGAATGATGGGACTTTGCTGTCCTGTTTGTCCTGCTTCAGAAATCTAGCTGTCCTGGAAGGAGGTGTGCCACAGTGGCCGTACCCTCCCTGTCCTGCCCCCAGAGACATGTGCAAGGTCTGGGGGCCCAAGCATATGACACCCCTACCTCCCCCTACAACGCAATATTCTCTTAGTACTGAGGACTCATCCTGGACCAGGAACTGCCACATGCTTTGCATAATTAACTCCTTTGAATTCTCACAACGATCCCAGGAGGCAGATGCTCTTGCTGGGCACATTTCATCAGAGTATAAAGCAGAAACCGAGATACAGTAGAAAAATGAAGTTTGATCAACTTAAAATGGGGAGATTTGGGCTCCAGCAGAAGCAGAGTAGCTCTAACCACTGCACTCTACTGTCCATCACAGGCTGTCTTTAGTGCATTATTAGGACGTGTAAAACCCTATCATTGAGGCCATCACAGGCAACTGAGAATCAGAAAATGCACATTCTACGCTGATAGGGCATACCTTGAGAAAACGAGCAGCTCTTGATTAATGTCAGTTATTTCACCTTGGGTCTCTTACCTTGGAAAAGAATGACCTAAGCCCAGCCCTAGTGGCTCATGACTGTAATCAAAGCTTCTCAGGAGGCTGAGATTTCAGGAGATTTGAGGATCACAGTTCAAAGCCAAGCCGGGTCTGAGAAACTCTTATCTCCAATTAGCCATCACAAAGTTAGAAGTGAAGGTATGGCTCAGGTAGGAGAGTGCTAGCCTTGAGTGGAAAAGTCAAATAAGAATACAAAGCCTTGAGTTCAAGTCCCAGTACTGATGCTCTCTCCCTATACCCCTCAAAATAAAAGATACTCCACCACCACAGCAAAAGTGTATACAGGACAATATTAGGAGATACAGTAACACTATAAGATGTTTATGGCCTTTCAAGTTTCTGTACATGGGTTACTCTGGCATGGCCATTTGAGGCAGCTTAGGACCTTTTCCCAGAATGGCTGCTCATATATTCATTTTGACCACAAACTGCTGAGTAAACTGGTATTACTGATGAATCCCATAAATGGTAGATGATCTTAATGTAGAAGAATTCAGCAACAGATAAATGTTTCCCATTGACTTAAGATTCATAGCTTCATTAAATATTAATATTCATACAAAACTTTTGATTGAAAACCTGCTATGTAACAGACTTTGCTCTGAGCACTGCACAGGCAGAAATTCTTGCCTGTGTGGTGCTGACAGCCAAGTGGCTTGACCAGAATAGACAACTTTCCAAGATGCCTAGTTGTTTAGAATAGAAGTTATGCTTAGATCAGTTCAGGTCATCTCCATATTTTGAACATAACCTCTTTAGGTCACTACTTAGTCCTTTATCAAAGACTCTGTGTTCACTGAAAGTGTCCCAAAGGGACAAGATGATCTTGACACTGGAACTCAGGGATGGGTATGGAATCAGAAGATCTGTACATATTAGCCTCTTGACCTCCAATAAGTGATTTAACTTATATGGTCCTCAGTATCTTATTCAGTTTAACCAAGAGAGAACAATAGCATTGTACCTATTTAGAAGTGTTACACCAAAGCCTACAGAAATACAGAATAAAAATGTAGCACAGATGAGAAGATGCTTGCAATCTACAAAATTGCCTGGGGTGTTAATATTCATAATATGATATGTCTATGATCATCATAGGCAGATCTCATAATCTGACCCGCTACCTGGCCAAGGAGGGCAGGTTCCCTCTTAACATTGGTTTCACTCCAATCTCTTGTTCTTCATCTGTGAGGGTTTATAGGTGTGTCAGCTTGGTGTAGGAGTGAAGAGAAGCCCCCAGTGTGTATGCCTGAAGCTGGAGTACCAAGGGAATTCACTTATGAGGATTGGAGCATAGAGAGTAGCTGTCCATTCTGCAGTGTGTAGAGTGTCTCCATATCACTAGGATCATTTGCTATCATTATAGTTATGCAAGGTCAACGATAGCCCAAAAATATCAAACAGAAAATTCCCTAAACATATAATTCATTAATTTCTTAAATTGTGTGTCATGTAGAATAGAATCTCACCCTCTCTTGTTCTGTTCTGTTTGATCCAGGGACATAAGCCATCTATTTCTCCAGGGTCTGCACAATGTATATGCTACCACCCATTAGTCACTCAGTCGTTGCCTCCGTTATCAGAGAGACTGTTATGATACTGTGTTGCTTGAGTTAAAAATAACCTTTACACAGTAGTGAAACACTCCCTCAGCGCGCCAACTCCACGCAACTCAGGTCAGCTCATGACACAGGCTTCACACCTCTCACATTATCACGGAAGAAGACAAAGTGTAATAAGTGTTGAGGGATGGAGGAAGAGAAGGGCAGAGAGAAACAGAGAAAGAGAGTGAGACACAGGATCCACATAATTTTTATGATATATTATTATGACAATTCTGCGTTCTTGTTCATCTTTTATTCTACCTGATTTATCAATTAAACGTTAGATGATGATGTTGGTATCTATGCCTCTCATTTACAAATTAAACCTTATTATAGGTAGTTATATACTAGGACTAGAGAATATTTAGGGGTCTGTATTCTCTTTGCATTTAGGCATCTACCGTAGGGTCTGGGAACATACACTTATGGATATGGTACCAACCTAACTACATACTGTAACTACATAAGGTAGACAATTATAACTACATCTTTCCCCAAGTTATTCAGTCAAACAACCAACCAATCAAACAAAAAAAAAAACTAGGTGCTGCTATGATGGGAATTTATAGATTTGACTGAAATCCCTAATGAGTTATTCTAATTTAATCAAAAGGAATATTATCCTGCATGGAGCTGATTTAACCAATTAGAAGCTTCTAAAAGGAAACTTGCTTAGATCTATCTCTAAGGGAGGGATTTCTACCCTTGGACCAGTGCCTGCTCTCCTTTCCCCAGACCTCTCTTCCTGGTGTCTAATACTTACAGATAAGCAATAGTAGACATAAATGGGACTCTAGACTGCTCATGACCTTCCTGATTATCCCCATCTAAGAACTCTGGGCTGTGTTAGCCATCATCCAGATGCAGTGAGCCTTTCTCGCAAGACTTGAAATCCATTTCCACGTGTACATACCTCCCCTTATGTGTGCTGGTTGAACCCCTGTTTTGCATGGCTTGCTTGTGACAAGGCTATTACTTCTTTCTATCCATGACTGTTCTTATGCCTGAAGATAAGTTGGCCTCAGTTTCCCAAGTCCACTTGGGGACATAAGCCCCTGGCACATTGCATGTTGAGGAAATAAACTGAAGAACCAAGGTAAGTTTTAATTAGTAAAGCCTCACGAGAAAGACTCCAGTGATGACTTGCTTTGGAGTGTTTATATCCGTCACTCAGAACCATTTCCCTGAGCTCTCAGCTTCCTGGATGGAGTACTCCCTTCATGGGGTTTTCAATGCAAGTCTAAGATGATCAGCCAGCTTTGGGTATTTGTTCTCCCAGCCTAGTTTGTCCTGAGCAATCAAGATAGATGACCAGCTCAGGTCAGTTCGTGCAACAATCTTAGAGAAAGAATCAATCTATTGGGGAAAATATTAATGCTCTCATTAGGGGGATTAATTCTTTGCATCAGCCACTCATTCCTTCTGTGACATTAATTCTGTTTCTGACTTCAGAGTAATTGCTCTTCCCAGGCTTGCAGGACACCCAACAGGTGCTCTCATTGTTACATGGCCACGAGAGGGTTGTCTTAGAACCAGCCTCCCTTTCCCCACTCCTCCCCTTCAGCACCAGAGTGCACGTGTGTGTGTGTGTGTGTGTGTGTGTGTGTGTGTGTGCGTGTGCACGTGCACGCATGCGTGCATGCACACTGCCCTCTGCATATTGGAACTAAAGCTCATAACTTCTCCCAGGCACACACCAACATACATTCCTATCATTTACCCATTCAGACTAATAACAATGGAAACAGACCCACATGTATTGATTTCCGCATGCCAAGCACTCTTTTAAATGCTTTAAATATATCAACTGAAGTCTAGCATCAGAGAGGGAGTGCCATTTTATTATCCATATTTTACCAAAACAGAGAATTGAGACACAGGTGATTAGTGTCTTGCCCGAGGGCCCCTAACTGAAAAATTAAGAGTGAAGAAGTTAGTATTCAAACCAGTCAGCCTAATGCTAGAAAGTAGACTCTTTTTTTTTTTTTAATTTGTGAAAATACTGTACAAAAGGGTTACGATTACATAGGTAAGATAATGAGTACATTTCTTTTTTTTTTTTTTTTTGGGTCCGGTCGTGGGGCCTGAACCCTGGGCCTGGGCGCTGTCCCTCAGCTCTTCAGCTCAAGGCTAGTGCTCTACCACTTGAGCCACAGCACCACTTCCGGCTTTTTTCTTTTTGCTTATGTGGTGCTGAGGAATCAAACCCAGGGCCTCATGCATGCAAGGCAAGCACTCTACCACTGAGCCACCTTCCCAGCTCCATGAGTACATGAGTACATTTCTTATCAAGCATTGTAGCCTCCTCCTTTGTTTCCCCTTTCCATCCCTTCCCACCCCCCCAACCCCACCTACCCAATCCTCCCCCCTCACCAAAGTTGTGAATTTCATTTTTCAACATAACGACTCGTACATCTCATGCTTCTCTCCTGCATACATCTCCATGAGACTTTACTATGTTACAGAAAAAGAAACCCTGTACTTTCTCTTGCTTCCCTCACTGCCCCCAACTCCTACCCCATAGCACACAGCTCATCTCTTCATATACAAGAAGAAGGCAGACAAGTTATATAGGATATATTCAGTCTTCTGGATTTTTTTTTAAATGATGAGCCTCTTCCCACCATTATTCCACAAAACTCAAACTTCTTTTTGATGCAAACCAAGGTCCTTCAGCATCCCGGCATTGATGGTACATACAGGGAACATTCACTTCATCTACCAGGAGAGCTCAGCGCTCAGCACCCACCTGGGCAGCAGCTTTCCAGATGGATAGTTCTGCCAGCGGCGCTCCACTAGCAGAAGCAAATACAGCCCAAACAACTTTTTTGTCATGTACCTGTCTTTCCCCAGAGCTCTGCCTCACCTTACAGAATCAGTGTGGAGGAGCTAAACTCCCCAGGGGTTAAACAAAGCAAAGCTTCCTTAGAATTGGAGGGGATTTCAATTCTCGCAAAACCACAAGGTTCCTGCCCTGAGGGAACATCACAGAGAGAGTTGGAGATTTTTTTTTAATGCAAGCTAATTTTTTCCCCTTTGAATAAAATAACATCAAAAACCTGTTCTGATGATTAGGATATTAATCGAATACACTGTTTTCAAATAGACTGAGGATTTGGGGAGAGCTAGATAACTACAGGTAGAAAAAATAATGAGTCTCGTATGCATGAAGAGCTCTCCAGCTAAAATTAAAATAATAAGTAAACAACTCAAATGATCCAGGCCAGCATTATAGAGAATTCCCTGAGGTCACTCATCTATTGAATAAATGTGTTTATTTCAAGGAGCCTAGCATATGTCAGTCACTGTGGTAAGGATGGGGGCTTCTGTTCGCACAGAACTGAAGTGGATAGATGATGAGAAATGTGCTATGAAAAGACCTGCAAGAGAGTCAGACTTTGAGCGACTCATGGCTCCATGGACATCTACCACTTCTTGCTTTATTAATAGCATTTCCTATAGAAACCAACTTCTATATCCATATCATGTTGGAGACAGGCATTTGGCCAGGTTTAGAGAGAGCATCATGTGTATAGCTATTGCTTCAGAGATGAACTGGTGGCCACAGTTATGCCTTCAGAACCACACATGTACTTAGGACTTAAACATCTGATTTTCTAGTCTCTTAGAAGTAAGCCTTTGGTAGCTGGCCATTGCCCCCTGAGACAAAAGGCAGCAGGTGGAAAACAAAGTCCAGTGGGCAGAACAAACACAAAACCTTCATTACACTTTCTAAACCTGAGTCTGGTTATGTTGAGCTCACATCTACTTAGGGACTTTGGAAATAAGTTAAACCTCTACCTTTTACCCCTCCTACTGCTTTTTTACCCCTTAAAAATGAGTTTGGGATATATTTCTTTCCACCAAAACAAGAGACTTGAGCCAGGACAGTGAAGAATTTCATTCAAATGTTGAAAGGGGTAACATTGATCAAGGTGTACTGTATTCATCAACTGCTTTGTTGAATGGCAACTCCTTTGTACAACTACTTAAATAAAAATGTGCGAAAAGAGATGGAAAAAAGAATTTCATTCCATTGTGGCTGTCTTTTTTAATGGGAACAATACCCCATTGTGCTCAGCAGATTTTAATTTAAAGTTAGCCACCTTGAGGCCAAGGCTGAACTCTCAGCCCATCCCCTACTATGTCTAGGGTCCCTGTTCTTTGGTTCTTATAACCTCTAACCTGGTAATGGTCTTAGGAAGAGGTGATATTAGGGACATAGAGTCCCTGGCACACGTGAATAGCCCTCATGATTAGAACAATAATGGTCAACATCATCACCATCATCATCAAGAACCATCTCTTGCAACATCCTTGTTTCTCCAGCTTCTCATCAACCCAACTCTGAATGATTACATGTTCTCTTTTCTCCGTCTTCCCCTTACTCTAAGGCCTCACTAAATAGGTCTTCTTTCACTACACTAACAAAATGGCTAGTGTCAGCACTGCTTATGAACTTCATCTTGCCAAAAACAATGAGTAAGTCTCCTCTCACTTTGATTACTTCCACGGTCTTGGCCTTTGCTGGCTCCCTCTTTACTGATCCTTTCTCTGTGCTTACTCCCTGGTTCATACCTGCAGTTCATGCCTAGGGAAATCAGCCAACATTATTGGCTTAGAAATGTGGACATCCAGTTCCAAATGCTCCCTCAAGATCCTGACCCCTCTGCCTAACATCTAGACATCACCTACATGACTAACAAGCCCCTTAAACAAACAGACAATAGTCAAAGCTAACAAGCCATGTCTCTATCCTTATCTTCTTCTGAGATCTGCTCCAGCTATTGGGTCTCAATCTCAGTGAACCAAATGTCCACACCTACTGTATCAGGCCAAGCTCCGTGTACTTCTTTGATTCATCTTTACCTGACCAACACATTCTACCTATGAGCAGGTATTGTAGACGTGGACTTTGATTTTATTCTGAACCTGATTCCCTCTCATTTTGGCTGTGTTTCTACTGATCATATGCATGGAACTGGAGAAAAATTCTAGACCTGATTGGCAATGATTTTGCAAGACCCACACCTCCCAGTACACCCATAACAAAGTCCTCTGATGATTTATGACATATCTGGCATTGTGGCTTTTCTGGACAACCTTCCAAACTTCTTCCACCTGCCCAATCCTTGCTATTATAGTCCAAGGGTCACTCTGAATGGGTTCCAGGCATTCTCTCACATGCCTCCTGGCTTTTGGCCTCAATGGCTCCATGGAATTTCCTGGCTGGCTTCTCATTATTAAATCCATTGCTCAAAAGTTCCCTATCTCTTGGAGAAGTTGCTTTCCCATGACACAAAAAAGAAGTCTCTTTCTTACGCCATTCATTCTATTTCTCCTGGATCCCATCTTATTTTCTTTAGATTTCTTATTTATTTCCTTCCACCTGTTGCCTATTTTCTTATTGGAGAATTCTCATACACATATAGGTTACATGATTTATCAGGATTTGAAGTTAATGGGCAAAGATTGTTCACATATATTTTTAAATGTTTATTTATTTTTTTGATGCCAGTATTGGGGCTCAAACTCTACCCAAGACTGGTACTCCATCACTTGAGTTTTTGGCTAGTAAACTAGAAATAAGTGTCTCACAAACTTTTCTGCCTGGGATGGGTTTGAACTGTGACCTTCTGATCTCAGCTTCCTCATTACTTCTAATGGTAAGGAAATACCAAGAGAACTTCTGAAGTTCTCTTTACACAGCACAACTTAGAGAGCCTAAACGACTCCTGGTCATCCCAGTGTATGAACTTGGAGTTGGGAAATACACTGTCAAGGGCAGTGTTTATGAGAAGAAAGCTGCTTCTATTGTATAATAACATCTCAGTCGCAAAAGGAATCATGATAACTTAAAATACTTTGCATTCAAACTACTTAATCAGCCAAATTATCAGGGTGAAGAAAACCAAATAAACAAACAAATGAGAGGTGGGGGACATAGAGAGCGAGTTAAATGTAACTGTTATTCTCTGTGAGGCATCCATTAAAAAGTCATCAGTGGTCATTCCTGAACATGTGATATGAAATTGATGGTAATTTCACAAATTACCTGGTGGCCCTAATAGGGAAAATGAAAGACTCAGACAGGCAGGCAGATGATTAGCTGAGCAAACATCGAAGTCCATACTTGTTTAGAGTCTCTGGGGAATTGGAAATCAATAGGGTAAGCTAAATCAATGCCAAATCTCTCCCAAGATTCATTAAATCCCTAATTGTGTAGAAGATGTCTCTTTCTGTGAAAGTAAAAATAAAGCAGGATACATTGAAGAATGAGCTTACTATGAAATAAATGAGATATTTCAGACATCCTTCAAATACTAAAATGTCTAGGAGAAAGGCTGTTCTTCCTGACAAAAGGTTACAGTTTTCTAAACTCAGTTTGCCAGGACTTTATCCCATCGCTAAGATGCTTTTACCTGATTAATTCAACCTGATTCCAATCACATCCCAGCTCTGCCACCCCTCCAGCGTCTGCACTACTCAGATTATTATATATTAATTTTTAATTATTATGTATGGCCTTGTAAGTACAAAATCTCATTCACAGACATTGTTTTCTTCATAAAACAGATTGACATCTCCTCAAGAAGGGGAGACATTAGATCACTCACTCTTTATCTTGTATCTTTCTCAGCAGGATTCTGTTCCTTCTGGGTAGCTAAGTAGCCAGAATCATCTGTAAACTCCCTGGCTTCAGAGGCTAAGGGAAGTCTCCATGGGCACATTTTGACCCCAGGAGGCCCTGTGTGAAGGTCATGATTTGAGATAATCATAGATGGCAGGTTTGATTCAAAATTATGCGGGAAAAGACCAGCTAGGTTTGTCCTAGCCACTCTTCAATCATTTCTGACATTCTCTTCTCTACCATCCCTCTCTGATTCTGTGTCCTTGGCCAGTGACCTCTACTGATGTCATCATTCCTCAGTCTCTGGTTGGGTTCCCTCAGCAGAAAGTGTAAGGGGGGAAACCCCTCTTCCAAAGCTACAGCCCACATCTGTACACAAGAAAGGCTCCTCTGTCCAGTCCAGGTGTTCAGTGACAGCTGGGTGACAATTCCCCAGGTCACTGCTCCATCCCATGTGTGCTCCCTAAATGTTGCCTGTACCTCAATTGTCCTTTCATTAATCCTCTTCCATTCATATCTGTCAGAGTTTCTGCAAGGCATGTTCAAGTCTTCTGGCCTTGTAAGGGTTCACTCACTCAGCAAGAAACTGTGAGTGACTATGTTGCATGAAGCAATGTGTTAGATGTGTGTAATGTGTAAAATTAATTAACTGCCCTGCATTTTAATACTGTGTATCTATTTACTTTGCGTATTTTAGCGGGTGCATTGTCTGCCTTCCTCATGGGACTAGAAATACTCAAATGTCTTGTTTTACTCACCATGCAGGAGGACCTGGCCAGTACCTGACTCTGACTTTATCTACATTTGCAAAAGCTAGGGAAGAATTTTAAGGTGAGTGATAGATAAATCTGGGGAAATAAAGCAGAATACATTGCAATAAATGTTTAAGAGGATGGTGATTAAAGTTGCCCAAACAGATCCTGGTTGTGGTCGCTCATGCCTACAATCAGGAGGCTGAGATCTCATGAGCATGCATGGAAGCCAGCCTGAGCAGCATTGTCTGTGAAACTCTTATCCCTGATTAACTACCAAAACGACAGGAGTGGAGATACGGCCAAAGTGATATAGTGCCAACCTTGAGCACCAAAGCTAAGGGACAGCGCCCAGGCCCTAATTTCAAACTCTGCTACTGGCACCAACAATAATACAAAAGTACTGCCAACACAAACAGGAAAGAGAAGGGCTTGATTCTGTCTTACCTGAAAGGAAGAGGACTTAATGAATGTGATTGTAGACAGAAGGCGATGTCATAGGATGTAAAGGATGAGTAGAAGTTTGTAAAAAGGAACTGGACAGAGGCACCATTCTAGGCAAAGGGAGCAGCCTGATAAAGGAGCATGGGAGATACCCAGGACCCTGACATGGTGGCTAGTGGCTGAGATTCTGACATACGTGGGAAGAGCATCGGCCAGTGCAATGGGAGAGGTGAGTCACAAGGAGGTTAACTAGTCATCTACTCCTGAATTAGCGAGGGAATCTCCTTGCCCTGAGCGCTAGCTCATGGTGCAGTTTCTAGGGCTTTCACACTTTAGAAATAAGCTAATCACCTTCTTCCATGGCTGTATCTAGAAGGGCTGACCTGTCCCCAAGATCAAGGGCATTGCCTTCCAGTTAATTAGGAAGGACACTCAATCCTTAGTGTGTGTTTTTCCTTTGGGATCCTCAGCACCTCTCAGTAGGGAGTGGAAGCCCTTGCATTTCTACATTTTTTTCCCTCAAGTTGTTGCCAACTGCTGAGAGTCTATATATAACCTAAGTCTTTTAAGGATAAAAATAAAAATAATACAGCTACATGTCTTTATAGTCAATGGATAGACGTAACACTTTTGTGGTTTTAGGAACAAAAGAAGCCTGATTTTTGTTTTTGGTTTTTTTTTTCAGTCTTGGGATTTTTATAACTCAGGGCCTGGGTGCTGTCCCTGAGCTCTTTAGCTTAAGGCTAGAGCTCTACCACTGACATTCTCTTCTCTACCATCCCTGTCCGGTTCTGTGTCCTTGGCAAGTGACCTCTACGGATGTCATCATTGCTCAGTCTCTGGTTGGGTTCCCTTAGCAGAAAGTGTAAAGGGGGAAAACCCTCTTCCAAAGCTACAGCCCACATCTGTACACACGAAAGGCTCCTCTGTCCCATCCACTGTTCAGTGACAGTGATCTACAGTGCCACTTCCAGTTTCCTGGTGATTATTTGGAGATCAGAGTCACAAGGGTTTTCTTTTCCTAGGCTGGCTGTGAACTGTGATCCTTGGATCTCAGCCTCCTGAGTACCAAGGTTTATAGGCATGAGCCACTGACGCCCACCTCAGAAACCTAGTTATTTGAGCCCCACAGGGTTTGCTTCAAGTTGGTCTTAGTCTTACTGAAGCCAACTCCATGGAGCCCTTGATAAACCAGGACACAAGATTTCCAAGAAATGCTTCCAAGAAATCTTGGCTGCATACCCTGGGCTTATAGTGATTTAGGAAGGCTCTTTATCTTTTGTTTCTGGGGGGGGGGGCAGTCTGGTGGTGGGGCCTGAACTCTGGGCCTGGGTGCTGTCCCTCAGCTCTTCAGCTCAAGGCTAGCACTCTACCACTTGAGCCATAGCGCCACTTCCGGCTTTTTTCTTTTTGCTTATGTGGTGCTGAGAAATCGAACCCAGGGCCTCAAGCATGCAAGGCAAGCACTTTACCACTGAGCCACCTTCCCAGCCCAAGAAGGCTCTTTATCTTATGCCTTTGAGCTAACCAAATTTTCCTTCAGCACCATGTGAGAGTTTCTATCAGATGGACCCCACAGTGAAAACAATTGGTTCCTTGTATGTTTCAGAGACAAACACATTAGCATCACAGATCAAAATTAAAGACCAGTTAGAAGTATATTGCTGTTCCCATTCTGATACCATTTATCTTCAGACAGAATACAAAAAGAGCATCTAAAATGTTTCTGATCCTTGGAACAGGAAGGATTTATTGGTATTTAACTTTATGGTTCTCAAGGTGCAATCCACATATCTCTAAGTGTCTTCAAAGCCTTGCAAGGTGTCTGTGAGGTTGAAATTATTTGTGCAATAACATTAAGATATTATTTATGATCTTCATTGCATTTTGTTTGCACTGACAACTCAAAAATAAAGAATGGGTAAGCCGGTGGGTGCCTTAGCCCAAGTCAAGGTGGTACTGCTAATTGTGAAAGTGGTCTTGTGTTCTTTACCTACACGTTTGCAGAAGACCCCCAGCACCAGTTCCACTTAGGAATGTTGTTCAAAGCCAAGTGTTGGTGGTTCATGCTACAAACACTAGTTACTCAGGAGGCAGAGATCTGAGGATCAATGCTGGAAGCCAGTCCAGGCAGCCAAATCCAAGAATCAGCAAAAAGCTCTAAGTGTAGGCATGGATCACTTTATAGAGCACTCACCATTCATGAAAGCTGAAGACCCCACGTTCAAGCCCCAGTATTTTTCATGTCCTTCGTATCCATAAAGCACAGAGCATTGAAGATACTTAATCTCAATGTTTGGCACACAGACGTATTATTTGCAAGATAAGATGGAAAGTTCACACTCAAAGGACATAGTCATGGGTCATTAAAGGCTGTTGGGTACACGTGGGACCACCTTTACAACCGTGATGTTATAAAGATTAGAAATGGAGCAGAATTTTCCCTCGAACCTGATAATGTTGAAGCCACCAAGGTATCACGTGTGCATTTGGATGCCTGTATAAACAATCCTACTGCACTGCCAGTTGTACAAAGCCACAGCACATGAGCTGTCATTAGAAATTTCCCCCAAAGGTTCATGTGTAGAGGGCTTGATCCATGCATTTGCTGCGGTGTCATTGGGAGGTGGTGGAACCTCTGGTGGGGAGGTCTAGTGGGAGGAAGTTAGGTTATTGGGGGCCTGTCCTTGAAGAGGATATTGTGACCCTCTGTCTCCCTCTTTGCCTCCTCGCTGCCCTGCATTGAACAGGCCTTGTCTACTTAGCCTTCACACCATGATGTATGATGGTGCCACAAACCCAAAGCAACAAGGCCAAGAGACCATGAGCTAAAACCTGGAAAGCAATGAGCCCAAACAAACCTTTCCTTCTTTTAAGATGATTTCTCTCAGGCATTTATCATCACAGCTGAAAGATGGCTAACACAACCTTGTACAATAAGCAATACTTCATGACAATAAATTAGTATGTTACTAGTTTGTGTTTACCATACTCTATTCTTTCCAAATAGGAACAGTTTATTGTCTGCAGTCTGAAGTATGTGCTAGAAGTACCCTCACATCTGCCAGATGTCATGTAATTCTTGACTGTAACAGCAGCCATGTTGAGCAATGGAGTGACACTCTCTAAGTCTGTGGTGTTCAGGTAACAAGGAAATGGGCTGAAGGCACATTTCTTAGAACACATCCTCGTCAATGAGCGATGCACAAGTGTATTCTCAGGTCCCAAGGAAACAGGCTGCCCTAGCGTTGCAAGCTAAATTAGTTGCTGTGTCTATGAGGATGGTGTTTCCTTAAAAGGACAGGAATCTGTGGCTATGCAGCTCAGGTGCTTGGCAGTCATTCACTCCAAAGCAAATGAAGTGCTCTGGTTACTTTATAGCACCAAAGGAGACAAAATCCTGTTGCAAGGATAACCTTGGAGCACTCAGGTACAAAATAGGGTTTTGAAAAAGTTAATATTATTATTATCATTATTATTTTCTGACTGGGCTTTGAACTCAGGGCTTCATACTCCTTTGTTTGCTTTGCTAGCTCTACCACTTGAGCCTGGCTTTTTGTTGGCTATTTTGGAGACAGAGTCTTTCAAACTTTTCTGTCCAGGGTTGTCTTTGAATGAACTGTGATCCTTCAGATTTCAGCTACCTGGGTAGCTAGGATTATAGAGATGAGCCACTGGCATCTGGTAAGATTTTTGGAAAACTTTAATCAGCTACTTATTATCTGTATAGCTTCCAGTATTCAACCTTTCCTGAGGTGCTGTGTAGTGATTTTCACAGCAGAGACAGAATTCTGAATCCAAGATTTGCCACTATCTACTTAGAAATTCTTTTAAAAGTCATTCCAGTGTCTGGCTCTCATATTACTATATTTAAAAAATAGAATAAGGGATTTTGAGATCATTTATAAATGTAGTACTTCCTTCTTTTCCCCTTCTCTCTCCTCTCTTCCCCTTCTCTCCTCTAGCTTCCTCTTTTCTTCTCTCTTCCATTCTCTATCTCGTTCCTTCTCTTCTTCCCTACTCCTTCCCCTCTTTTCTTCTTCCTTCCCTTCTTTTTTTTCCCTGTCCCTTCCCTCCCTTCCCTCCCTTTCCTTTCCTCTGTTCTCCTCTCCTCTCTTCTCAAGTTTCACTGCTCTAAAGTGCGTTAGTCAGCTTTTCATCTCTCTGATAACATCACTGAGATAATCAGCTTAGGGGAGGGGAAGTTCATTTTGTCACCTGGTTTCAGAAGTTTCAGCCTGTATTTATCTGGTCCTGGTCCCTTGCCTTTGGGCCTGTGGCAGGGAACTGTGGTGGTAGAAGTCATTCACCTCATGGTGGCCAGGAACCTTGGAGAGACCAGGAGGGAACAGGGGCCTGCCATCCCCTCAAGAGACCATCCAGCTACCTCATTTCCAAATGTTGTTACGCTAGCCTCAAGGGGAACAGCTAAAGGGCCTCACCTGTGAGCATGCCTGTGTTCTACCTGGCCAGAATCACCCATCAGAACAGAGGAAGGCTTCAGGCAGATGCCAGGTGTGGAGGGGAAGAGGCCAGGAACCTGATTTTGCTTGAACCTAGCCAGTTCTAGATGCCAAGGCAGCTGTACCACCTGTCCTGTGGTGGACAATAGCAAGACTTACCGGGGAGCATAGGGAACCTGCTGGGGACAAGATTCCATATTCCAGACAGTGAGTTCCTGTGAAGGGAACTGATAAGTCCTCAGTGATTGGAACACAAGGCATCAGACAGCAGGCTGGGAGGTCTGGGCACCCCTGCCCTCAGCACTCCAGCGGTGTGCCTTTTGAATGACTGGCTGCAGACAGTAGGCATGCCAGATTCTGACAGAGTAGGCATTTGTATCAGCAGCACCTCTGCCTCTGGGGACTGCAGCAAAGGGGGATTGTTGCCAAGTAAGCCTTCCTGACCACCTGCCTTGCCACTGTCTTTTGTGGCTGAATTCCTTAGGGTTCAGGGAAAGGAACTTAGAAAAGACAAGTAGGAAGGCAGGAGGTTAGCCCTGCCGTGTTAAGGCTCTACAGAGAAAGAAATGATCCTCTCTGGTTTAGGTTCTTCTTTGGTTAAATTTGTCTGATCAAATCCCCAAATGCTAGCCGACTGCTGATGATGTCCAAAAAGAGTTCACCTCCCCCTCATTTGTTTTCCCCTTTAAAGTCTGGAAAACCTACAGCCAAAAAGAACAGATCACATGGTCTCTTTATGCTGTGTATATGTGTATGAGTTTTTGTGTGCGTATCAGTGTGTGTGTGTGTGTGTGTGTGTGTGTGTGTGTGTGTGTGTGTGTGTGCGTGTGCATGCCACTAATGGTGCTTGAACACAGAGATAGGGCATGGTCCCTTAGCTTTTTTTTTTTTAATTTTTATTTTTTTTATTGTAAAAATACTGTACAGAGGGGTTACAATTACATGGACAATCCCTTAGCTTTTTCATTCAACGTTAACACTCTATCCCTTGAGCCACAGCTCTACTTCCAGCTTTCTGCTGGTTAATTGGAGATAAAAAGCCCCATGGATTTTCTTGTCCTGGCTGGCTTGGAACCACAATCTCAGATCTCAGCCTCCTGAGCAGCAGGCATGAGCTGCTATTGCCTGGCCTTATGCTTTCTCTTTAGTTAGACATGGAGAAGGAGGGAAGTTTGAGATGGAGACCAGGTGGGCAGGGATGCAGGAAATCCTGAAGACAGAGAGGAAACATCCTTGGGGGCTAAATTGCATTCAACGTAATAAACTATCATCTTGAAATGGGTGTTCCAATGGAACTTTGCTGTAAACACTAATATTTCCTGCATGCTGCCTTCTCCTCTCAGACCTCATGCATACTTTGTCACCATGTCTGACCCGCGATTACACTCATACATCAAAGGATCTGAGGACCAGGAACCTGATTCTGAAAACATTATTCTTTTAAAGATTTATCCTCTCATCTTGACCACCTCCTTAGCTGAAAGGAAGATGTTCTCCATAAATTATTTTAATGCGCTATGCAAAAGGGACTCTCTCTTCTTCCAAAAACTTTTCTGAAAGTGAAATTAGACAGGATCCCCATTGCATTGCTTTCCTTTCCTTTGATCCATCCAAGTACATTTAGAGGCATTCACAAATGGTGCACAGACACAAGCACAAACACCGCCCCCCCCCCAAACACACACATGCATACACACACAAAACAGAATCAGGGCAGGCACTGAAGTATCTGAGAATTGCAAGGAAGCAATAAAGTCCTAGGAAGGGGCTTGACAGTAAACCGGGTCATAGACAATAGTTTAGGAGTGTATTTCTTTCTTTTCTTCCTCTTCCTTCCTATCTTCCTTTCCCTCTCCTTTTCCTCCTCTCCTCTCCTTCCTTCCTTCCTACTTTTCTCCCTCCTTCCTTTGCTCCCTTTCTTCCCTATCTCTCTTCCCTCCCTCCCTCCATCCCTCCCTCCTTGTTTCCCTTCCTTCCTCCTTCTTTCTCTCCCTCCCTCTTTCTTTCCCTCATTCCTTCTCCCCTTCTTTTCTTTCTTTTGCCAATATACTCGGGCTTGATCTCAGGGACTGGGTTCTGTCCTTGAACATTTTTTGCTCAAGGCTGGTGCTTGAGCACTTGATTCACAGCTCCACTTCTGGCTTTTCTCTTGTTAACTGGAGATGTGAATCTCAATTCTGGCTTCTTCTGCTATCTTCACATCCTATGCCCTCCTGAGTAGCTAGGATTATAGGCATGAACACTCAGAGCCCAGTTAGAAGGCATTGCTCAGGAGTAGATGAAAAGCAACCTTTCAGAGATGGTCCGAGCCTGGCTCCCTTTCCAAGGTGCATGTAGTGATCATCTCAGCGGTGCCCAAAGCCTCATGTGTCCAATGAGTCCACAAAACCTGTCAGTACAGAAGCCATCAAGTGCTAACTCCACATCCTACTCTTCATGTGCTTCCCCATCTCACCCTCCTGCCTGTCTTTACCTCTTCCAGACTGGTCAAACCCTGAGTAGGAGGATGATCATGGTTGCTGCTGGACCTTAAATCCCACAGGCCATTGCTGTCCAGGCCGAGGTCAAGTCTTACTCAGCACTCTCTCCTGCCTTCTCTCTTGCTTCCTGCCTGCTGATACTGCCGTGGACCAACAGGCCAGAGAGGCTCCCTGGAAAGTTCTACTTTGCAAAATGATAGCATCCCACAAAACAAAGACTCGGTGATACCCTTGCTTGTAAAACTCTTAGTCTCAGATTAATGCCAAGGATTTGGGTCAAGCCCTTGGCCTAGCACATGACTCCCTGCTTCATTCTAGCTCTTCATTCCTTCTTGCCCCTTAGATGAGGTCTCACAATCCCTATTTAAAGACTCCACGTAAACAAGGCCATACTAAGGCTACCAGCACAGCTATGTTGATCTCAGCATTATTTACCATAGCTAAGATATGGAAGCCACCCAGATGCCCCTCAGTAGATGAATGGATCAAGAAAATGTGGTATACACACACACACACACACACACACACACACACACACACACACACACACACACACACACACACGGGATTTTATGCCTCCATCAGAAAGAATGACATCGCCTCATTCGCTAGGCACTGAAAAGATATAGAAGTAAGCCAGGCTAGAAGAAACATAGGTTCCATGGTTTCCCTTATTTGCAATAACTAGTACATGTGTAGGACAAGTAGAAAAGGTCAAAAGCTATGTACATATGACCATATAAAATAATGTTAAGCGAAATGAACCCCAAGATAGGGACACAAATATTTTTTTCTTTCTTGCTATTGTTTCTAATGTATTTATAACATACCATGTGGGTTTTTTGTTTCTTTGTATGTTCCTCCCCCATAGTATAACTCCTGTTTTCACTGTACTTGATGTCGGTGCCCTGCATCTTGTATATACACCTCTCTAATTCAGGGAGGGGAAGGGAAAAAACAAAATGCTTATATAGGAATACAGGTTGACCCATTGTAACAATGAGATGTACAAGACAATATGTTGAAAACAAACTTTACAACTTTGGGGTGGGGGACAGAATAGAGCAGCATCTGGGGAAATGGTTACCTCACACCAGATGCTGGAACCATATCACAGATACCAGTTCTGGGCATCATTCTGTCCTGGCTCAACCGCTGCCTTGGTGAACCACATTCCACACCAGTCTCTCCTCTATAAATAGCTGCCCGTGCTACCATGGCAGGTAAACAGCCTGCAGTTAAAATGCTAGTGTTGTATCCTAGACACCCTTGTAGTACCCCAGAGTTTGCACCCACAATTGTGTCATTTTGCACCTGCCCAGCGCCATGGCCCCTATACTGGATCTGAGTCCCTGGGGATCAAGGACTCCTCTGTTTAATTCTGGTTGCTCAACCATCATGTGCTACAGCACCCAACCCTTTGAGGACCAGCCAGCAGTAAGCAGGTCTACTCCCACTTCCCCTTCCCTCCATCTCTTGGCTGCTGTAGCCTGTAACTGTTACCTAGAATGGCAAAGGTCCTGAGGTGGGAGAGCTTACTGGTGTCATCCAAAGGAAGGAAGAAATAACCTGACATGTGTGCAATTGGAGCTCTGCATCCCCTATAGCTGTTCCTTCTTTTTCTGTTCCTGGGTCTTGAACTCAAGGCTTGGGTGCTATCCCTGAGCTAGCACCCTACCATTTGAGCCTCAGCTCCACACTGGCTTTTTTTTTTGGCAGTTAGAGATAAGAATCTCACGAACTTTCCTGCCTGGACTGGCCTCAAGTGATGATCCTCAGATCTCAGTCTCGTGAGTAGCTAGGATTACAGGCGTGAACCACCAGTGATCAATTCAGGCATTTCTTTTTTAAGCCTCATCTCTGCTTTGGCTAAACCCAACAGAAGGAGCTGAGAGAGATCTCTAAGTCAACACTCAGTTTAATAGAATTTGAATGCTAATTTTATGCCCAATTCATCTGCTGTGGCTCTTTCTTCAGTCTTGTTCTCAGAAAAAAAAAAAAAAGTCTTTTGCAGATTAGTTTGTGATCATTAATAGGAGATAGATTCTTCAAAGCAGTTCTACTTGAGAATAATTTGCTGGATGTTTTTGTATACCTAAAATGGTGAGTAGGGTTTGATCACTCTGGGAGAATATTGCTTTAAAATCTTTATTTTATTAAAAAATAAATAAATTTTCTCAAGCTCTTATATTGGAAGCTACTTGCAGAAGGGTCATGAAGCAAAAGAAGGAAATAGCCTTGAAGCAGAAAAAAAAAAAAAAAGAAGAAGGGGCAGAGGAACAGAGTGGGGACCTAGGAATGCTGACTACCCTGAATCCTGGAGGAAGGGGTGCATGGTTGCCTGGCCCAAGAAAAGTTGGCTGTGAAATGAGAATACAGGACTGAAGAAATGGTAGATCCTGAAGGCCAAGCTTCTGGACTCATTTGTGGAAATTTGTCTCCACATCGTGGTCATATTGCGGTACTGCAATGCAAGCATTTGGGAAGTCAGCACCCATTAGCCAAATAACTTCAGGGCTGTGGGAGGGCTCCCCACACCTCCATAGCAGAACTACTTTCCTGGTAGCTATGGCAACCATTGGTCTGTGCAGCTGAGCAAGGCGGGCAGCCCTTGGTGTGAAGCAGTTCTGAACTGGATCTTACCACACACTGGAAGGCCTTCCTCAGGGAAGCTCTGAACCGGATCCTCCCAGATACTGCATCCTCAGGGAAGTACTGCCTCTAGAAAGTGCCAGAGGTCACCACCCATTCGTGGCCCTCCTTCCCTTTCTAGACTGTGAGTAGAAAGGGAAAATTCATGGTAGGCCAGGGACATCATTTTCCTCGGAAGGACTTGTCCCTTCCCCATGCCAATGCTTTATAAAGGACAGATGGATGGGATTTGGGGCATAGGGCCGACTGGTTGAATATATTCAGGAAGAGTTCTGGTTGGGGGGTGGACCAGAAGCTGGACTCTCTCCTACCTCTGTAGCCTCCCTGCCTGGCATGGGGCAAATAGTCAATGAATAGAAGAAAGGTCTTATTCATTTACTCAGTATGCACTTATTAAAATCCTGATATGTGTGCAAGATTCAACACTTGAGGGAAAGCAAGGGAAACTACTAAGTAGACAGGGATAAAAGTGGCAGACAACATGTGTCAGATAACATGTGGCCCTTCATGGTGCTTCTTCTTCCCATAGTGCCTCAGGTTCCCATAATGCCTTGGTGTCCACTCAACCAATGAAATGAGACAGAGTGGAGCATGCACAAGCCATCGGGCAATCCCACAAAGCCCAGGGGAGGAGATATGGGAAGAGGCCTGCACTATAAAAACTGCCTTCTGAGAGGACTCCACCGGACTCCTCTGGAGCTGCTCTCTGAACAGAGCATCTTCCTACTTTCCTTCTTGGGTTTTCTTTTTACTTTCAAATAAACTCACTTTGTTCATTTTAAACATTTTCCCCCTTCCAGTCATTCATTCATGTTTATTCTCCTGGATATCACAGATGTTCCTGTCTAGGCTGGTATTGAACCACAATCCTCAGATCTCAGTTTTCCAAGGAGCTAGAATTACAAGTGTGAGCCACCAGCACCCAGTCCTTTTTATTTATTTATGTATGTTAGTTGATTGTGGAGCCTGAACTCTGGGCCTGGACGCTGTCCCTCAGCTCTTTAGCTCAAGGCTAGCACTCTACCACTTGAGCCACAGTGCCACTTCTGGCTTTTTCTATTTATGTGGTGCTGAGGAATCGAGCCCAGGTCTTCATGCATGAGAGGCAAGCACTCTACCACTGAGCCACCTTCCCAGCCCCCCATTTTAATTTTTTTAAAAAATTGATCTAGAAAACAAATCACTACCCCTAGATGGCATCACTTAACAAAACAGACCTGATCTGTACAGGTGCCTACCATTGTGATCACTAGGTACAGCCACCAAGATACACATGAAACATGCACCATGGATGAGCTACATGAAGGAAAGGGAGAAAAGTCGAACAAGGACGGGGAAGGAATCATCAGGGGTCAGAGTAGGGTCAGGCAAGGACATGGCATGGTGATCTGAGAGAAAACATGGTGCAGAGGAAATTCATCTACAAGTGCTTGCTCCTGACAACTGGACAGGGGCAGGTGGGACATCTGGCCATGTGGAAAAATCCCTCTCAGTGCTGAGCTCAGTCCATGCAACTGCATCGCAACCTCAAGGTGCAGGACAAATCTTACAGACTGAGCTTCTAAACCATGGACAACACAACCAGGTAGTTAGCAAGGTCAGCAGGAAAGGGGCCTGTGGAGTAAAGAGGCCTGTGGGTGTTCCCAGGGAGAGGTTCTTGCCAGCAAGCCAGGTTTCCCTCTGAGACCTGGACCCTTAGGGGTCCGTGCACAATCCAGGGGGGTCCAGAGCTACATTAATTTTCTAGGCAGAGATGATACACAGGGTTGAATCTAGAAATGTCTTGGATTTCAGATTTTTAAAATATATAATGAGATCATTTTGGAAGGCACAAAATGTACTTCTTTCATATACACCCTATAATGACCTGAAAGTCATTTGCATACATTTATGCATGGCATGAACTTTCATGGAATAGAATTTGCTTGCTCTTATTTTTCTTCTTTTGTACTCATTCTACTTGCTTGCTCAGCTGGTGCTCTAACACTTGAGTCATGTATCCAGTTTAGCTTTTTGCAGGCTAAGTAAAGAGTTTCCAGGTCGGGTGCCAGTGACTCAGGTCTGTAATCCTAGCTACTCAGGAGGCTGAGATCTGAGGATTGAGGTTCAACGCCAGCCTGGTCAGGAAAGTCTGTCAGACTCTTATCTCCAATAAACCACTCAAAAAACTGGAAGTGGCTCTGTGGCTCAAGTGGTAGAGTGCTCACCATGAGCTGAAGAGCTTAGGGACAGAGCCCAGACCCAGAGTTCAAAGCCCCATGATCCCCTCTCTCCCTCCCCCAAAAAAGAAGTTTCCAGGACTTTTGTGTCCTGGCTGACTTTGAACCTTAAACCTCCAGATGTCTGCCTTCTGTGTAGCTAGGATTACAGGAATGAGCCTCCAGTGTCCAGTTTTGACACTATTATTTAATCTTCATGATGAAAATAATTCATAATATGTCTTAAGCCTTTTCTCAGCACATTCTCAAGACCAACAAGTTTTGATAGACTTTTGTAAACCATAGTTTTTTGTACTCAAAAACTATGCTTTCATCCTAGACTCTGCATGATAGTTTACTGCTGTTTTTTTAAGCCAATATTCTGATTTTCTTAAATAGATTCCAGGGTGCATATGTATGTAAGAAAGATGACCAAGTCCTTCATTTCTCTCTGCTAGGGCAATTTTCCCTGAAATTGCCACAAAATGTTTGTTTTCTTAATGGCACTGGAAACAAAGCAAAACAGCAACACTAATCAATTACCTGTACAGTGGACATGTTGCACTGAGGAAAAGACCAAGAGAGAAATACTAGGCAGATAGGAAGAGACTGTGGCCTGTGGAGATAACACCCCTCCTTCTTCCCAAAGGCCTTGGGAAAAATCGAGAATGGCCCCCGGCCGTCTGGAACAGACTGACCCAAATCCTGGACAGGTGCCCTCCCCTTGAAGTGGGGTGGGAAATGAGTCAAGACTTGCCCAAAGAGAATGAAAACGGGACCCCCCACAAACACTGCAAGAGGCTACAGGTTTCCAGGTTCCTTTCTTGTCCTCCTGCTCGAAAAAAAGATACACAAAGGCCACAGTAGCAGAGGAGAATCACTTATGCTACCTCTGAATAACCACCGTTTGAAGTTTGATGAACTGAAGAACTTTTTTGATGATCAAACCTGAAGTCTTATAAGACTGATGAAAGGGACTGTCCGTGTCACTGAGGTAAAGACAGAATGAAACACTTTCCCTTGGTGAAAAACTTGGGGGCCTAAAAAGTGTCTGTTTGAATTTTGACTATCACTTGTATTAAGTGGACTATGTGAAGCCCAGGGATTGTCAGTCTTCCCATTTCCAAAATGAGAATTACAGTATCCAAGTCAATCTATAAGAGAAGATGAAACCATGCCAATAAGATGTTGGCCAATATGTTTGGCATACAATGAGCACTTTATTTTCTAATTTATTTTTGGCCCCGTACTGGGCCTTAAACTCAGAGTCTAGCACTCTCATTTTTTTTCCCTCAAGGCTGGTACTCCACAACTTGAGCCACAGCTTTACTTCCAGGTTTTTTGGTGGGGAATTAGAGATAGAAATCTCACAGATCTTCCTACCCAGGCTGGTTTCAAGCTGTGATCCTCACAGCCTTCTGGGTAGCTAGCATTACAGATGTGAGCCAACAATGCCTGCAAACAAGTTCTAAACCTGTTGTAATCATTTTTGTGGTGATTTCAGGGCAAATCATCCTAGCAGAGAGAGTTGTTAAAGGACTTGGACTTCTTCTGACATTCATGTCTACGGCTGAGCCAATTGTTAAGCTCTATTCTGGCAGAACTTGCAACAGGATGATCTATGGGTGGAGTAGTAGGTTCAGATGAGAATTATTTGGACCAACTTTGCAAACAATAGTATAGTGCATCCTCCTATTAAGTCATGAGAAGACTGGACTCACACACACAGGGTTCAAGGCTAGGGTGCGTAGATACTACCATTGTGTGTGTGTATATATATATATATATATATATATATATATATATATATATATATATCCATATATAGAATATGTATATATTCATATATATACAATATATATCATATATGTGATACATATATGATAAATATGATACATATGATATATATGATAACTACATGATACATGATATGATATGCATACACACATACATACACATAGATAGTAAATTTTCAGAACACAGGTGGCTTGAGGTCATTGAAGATGGATGAGTGTACTTCAGGTAAGGAGCCAAGAAAGCTGTTTGAGAAGAGAACCTGGCATGTTCCTGTGTACACATTCACTTCCAAACCAGACAAGTGGTGTTTGAAGTATGATCACAAACTCAAAGGCAGAGGTACAAAGATTATTAAGTCTTACAAATGCCATATAATTTTCACATAATTGAACTATTTATAGATCTCCTGATAATCAAATGCCATCCCCTGCTTCCTGATAAATTCCACTTCTAGCAAGTAGTAGGGCTGTTTAGTCAGTGTCCTTAGTACATATTAACCATAAATACAGCTTCAATAAATATGCAAAGCAAAACCTAATTTAAATTGACATTTGTGCCCGGGTGGGGTGAGAGAGTCCGTTACACCATAAAGTGATTTAGGAGATATTACCTCGGGCATCTGCATTACAAATTTACCTCTCATTACAGCTATGTTAACGGGAAAAGGCAGCTTCTCAACAACATTTGAGGCAGAGTTTATTAGCATACATTTGCATAATAATTAGCTCCACAGCAAGCAAAGCCTGTCATGTCTTTCAAACAGGCAACTTCCAATGTCAATTTTTTTGTGCTTCACTGCCAGTCCCTGTCCTGTCTGTGGGAAGCTTCTGGAACCCCCGGCTGGTTTTGCTTGCTGTTAGATTCCATCTACAGGATCACTGAGGCTCAAGGTTTCACAAACTACCAGCTTCCCCTGGGAAGAAGCAGATGCCAGTCTACATTTCAGGGACAGAGGTGACATGAAGTCCAGCTGGCAATCCTCCTGCTTTGTGAACCAGGAGGTACCCTCTCCAACACTGTCCCGACAGTCCCAGATAGCAAATCACCCTGCAGGGAACGGTACACTTGGTTTCCAAAGAACAAGCAATCCTAAATAACATGCTTTTGATTTGGGAACACATGCATACACGATGTTTACCCGAGGCTTCCTTTACAATCATGGGGCGTTTCCGCTAATATGATAATGAGCTCCCATCCCTGGCTGGGTGGCCAGAGGAAGCGGCAGGAGGTACAGAATGGAACCCATGCCAGGGCTCCTGACAAGGAGGCTGGGCTGAGGGTGGAGTCTACGGGTTCCCTGGTCTCTGTGAGGACAGAGAGTGCAGGAGAGGCAATGCAGTAAACGGGGGTAGGTTTCTTTTCTGCATACTTAATGATGGCTCTCTGTCTGGAGACAGGGCACACATCCTTTTCCCCCAAACCAAGGCACTTCCTACCAAGATGAACACTGATGTTCACCTGTGAAGCGTACAGACAGGTGTGATTTCCCTATAGTATCATTCTCCAAGGGCCACATGGCAAGATATTTTAAAACACACACCCCCACATAGTTTTCATCTCTAAAAAGAAAACAGTCTGGATTGGCATGTGCCAGATGCTGGGGTGAACAGGCAGCTCACCAAAGATGATAGCTTTGCCCCAAACCAGCAGTGAGACTGATCAGGAGAGCCCAAGTTTTACTGTACTTCAAACAAAACGATGTCTAACTCCCTACCCCCATCTCTCTCTCTCTCTCTCTCTCTCTCTCTCTCTCTCTCTCTCTCTCTCTCTCACACACACACACACACACACACAAACACACACACAGGAAATAACATTGACATACACACATGCACACACACACACACACAGAGGAAATAACATTGACATACACACACACACACACACAGAGGAAATAACATTGACATACACACACACACACACACACACACACACACACATATATACATACATACATACTTCCTTTCAGATGGATGGATGGATGGTGGGTGGATGGATAAGAAAACAAACAAGTACGCACAGAGACTTATTTACCATATATATGCAAATGTGTATAGCTGATAGCTAAGGGTCATTTAGTATGTGTGACAAGCTGATTGTGTAAAATACACAGACAAGATTCATTTGTATAAAAGGGAATGACCATAAAATATCATTATTGAGCATTCATTAGCTCTGAGACCCCTTTTAAAAAACTCTTATATGTCCTTAATAGGGAAGTATTATGAGTTGCAGACTTGGATGTATAAAATGAGATTTGAAATATTCTCCAATTCAGAACCACATGTTGTTTAGGAGAAATAGCAGGATCTGAGCTTACCTGCTAGCACTACATGGAGTGGGTGTCGTGTGGTGTGGGCTTATCAGTCTGCAAGCTGAGATTTCTCAAACAGAAAGTGTGGACAGCAATGAAGTGGTAGGAGATGGAGCAGGTAGATTGTAGTCTAGCTTCTTAGGTAGGTGTTTGTTTTTTAAAGCAATGAGCATTTTCTGGATTTGCCAAATATTTAGACATTCTCCAGAAAAAAGAAATGCAGGTGCTAATGCTCACTCCAACTTTAGTACTAACTGAGTACTCGGGTGTACTCGTGTACTAGTACACCTTCTAGAATCCTGCAGAGCTGCATGGAACATTTTCAGTGCAACCCAGGCTCTCAGAAAGGACCAATGCCTGCCCTGAGTCACAGCAGAAAATCTGACAGCAGAGTCAGGAATTCCACATACAGAGGAATTGGAGCCTGGTATTTGTGGCCTGTGCCTGTCATCCTAGCTACTCGGGAGGCTGAGATCTGGGGATTAGGGTTCGAAGTCAGCATGGGCAAAAAAGTCTATGAAACTCTTATCTCCAGTTAACCAGCAAAAAGCTGAAAGAGAGGCGCAGCTTACGTGGTAGAGGGCCAGCCTTGAGGTTTGGAAAAGCCAAGCAAGAATGAGAAGCCCCAAGTTCAAGTCCAGAATCAAAACAAACAAACAAAACCCCCAACAATGTGGACTTATCCTCAGTACTCTGATGAATGTGCAGGAGAAAATTATATGAGAAGTTTAAAGCCAGCTGTTGGAGGGGAAGTGACAGTTTCCTTCCATGTAAAACTTTTTATATTCTGGAATAAAACTGTGGTGCTGAGCACTCACTTAGTGAATATATTATAACCCACTGAATTTCAGATTTCAAAATGGTACATTTTGAGGTATGTGAATTATATCTCAATTTTTTTATATCAAAAGCCTACTGTGACAATCACTCAAAATGCTATTAAAATGCTTTGCATTTAAGGAAATAAATGAGAGACTAAACATTTAAAATAACTCAAAGCCAGTGACAACATAATCCTCCCGTGGGCTTTAGGGAGGAGGAAAAGCTGTTAGGAAGACAGAATATAGAAAGTAGATTCAGTTAATCACACACCGAAGTGAACTGATCGCTGATTGATACTTTATAGGCTGTTCTCCAAAGGAGATTTCACTCTCAAACTTAACCTCAGGAGACTGCAATAGGATCAAATGTGAAGTCAGAATAGAGAGTAGAAAATGTATTTTAGAGCCACGTTATTACCAATTAGAGAGGCAGGATTCTCTTGTCTATTGGGGAAAGAGTACGTGCTAATGGGAGCCAGTTGACTCTCGGCACAGCGCCAGACCCAAGAGGTAACAGAGCAGCATGCACCACGGTAATTGGGGATGAGTCTCTGCGGTAGGTCTGTGACAGACTGCATTGCCAGACCCTCACTTCCACCAAAGACTCAGTCACAGACAACTTAGCAAAGCCCTTCATTGATTTGGGCTTCCCAGATAATATTAATCTCCGCCTGGACGCCAGAGTTTGAGAGGAAGGCTGGTGTGAACATTGAGTCTCTCTGGAAATGACCCTAGGTGGCCTGAATGGGAGACTGGCAGGGTGAAACCAGGAAGAAAGGAAGGGAGGGAGGGAGGGAAGGAGGGATGGGAAGGAGGGAGGGAGAGTGGGAGGGAGGGGAAGGAAGGAGGGAGGGAGGAAGGAGTAGCCAATAATAAGAGAGACCTTGAGTGAGTCACCACACCAAAGTCAATATTCACATGAGGCTCAATTCTGCAGAATGTTTTCAAAGACTTGTGTAATTAGAATCATGGTAATTAATCGGAATTAGTGACCTGTCTGAGGGATGGAAGTGAAGAAACATCCCTTCCATCTCCAGTGTCTCCCAGCTAGTTAACTGTCTTGGGTTGGCTTACACTAATGTTTAGTGCTTTAATTCTGGTTACTTGCTAAGTTCCAGGGCAGAAAAGACAAGGTGCCGCTCAGGTGAGGTGCTCTGGGTTTTGCATCTGTGAGCATGGTGGTAGCATTGGCTGGATGTGGCAGGCTGTAGGTGCCAGTGGCTTCTCCTATAAAACCTTTGTATCAGAAGCTCCCCACTTGGCAGGAGAGGCCGCAGAGGAGGAGCACTCCAATGCCTGTGACATTGTTTACTCTCGCTGCTGAAGCCAGTCCCTGCTCTCCCATTCCCCTCCCACCATGGAAGCTGGGCTGCATGGTCTTGAAGATGAGTGTGTGTCGGCTCTACTGGGCTCTGCTTTCTCAGCATGCAAATCAGCCCCTGCCATACTGCAGATCTCCATCAACAGGGAGTGAGCTCAGAGTTGCCGTGCTGCACAGGAGATATGCATTATCTGCTGGTCTTGACATTCTAACCCTCAACAATGCTTTTGACAAGCAATTATAGGCAAATAGCAATAGCAAGTTACCATTCATTGTTGCTGACACACTGCCATGTACTTTATATGCATTATCTCATTGAAAACTCACAACACCCCTTCACAGAAGAGCAATAAATTACCATCTTGTTGTGTGGATAAGAAAATGGGCTTTAGAATATTAGCCCAAGGTCACACTCCTGGTAAATAGCACAGTCAGGATTGAAAACCCCTTTGACATATTCCCAAACATATACTCTTAAATAGAAATCCGTCCTCCATCCCCACGCTATCGACGGTCTACATGAATGACTCCAATAATGAAAATCTCATTCATTATTTGCCAAGAGATAGCTTGTTCAGTTTTTAGAGAGCCTGGGGGGGCCGTACAGAATAAGTCAATCCACATTTCTTCCTCTTAATATGCAAATCTACTTAAAACATCTCTATCTTTCCCGAGCTCATTTCAAACGATAATCTTGCCTTTTTTTTTTTTTCTTCTTCTTCTTCCTCTAAGAGCACCAAGTGAAAGACCTACTTTACTTCCCTGATGTGCGGTCTCGGATCTTGTATCTGAGCTTTGAGCAGCCTCTATGAAATCTCCCACAATGCAGGTGTTTTTTTTTTTTTTATTCTACTGCCACTAATCAAATGGTGGTCCCTCTCTTTACACTGTGGATACTGGGAAGATCAGGGATTTGACAAATCGACGGAAGATTCTTTTTGGTCTTAGTTATTACAATATATTGCTGTGGATTCCAATTTGCTTTAAGAGGAGAAGAAAGGTCAAGCCTTAAGCCCAAGGAAAGAATATGAAAGCAGATCAGTAGAGAGCCCTTCATGAAGCCTCCAGGAATAAGGAAGCTGAGGTCAGGAGGTAGGGAGAACTTCTAGCAGTAAGTTAAGATAGTTGACCCTCAGCAGTACCCTTAATCCTAAAGAATACTATGCTCAGGGCTGGGAATGTGGTTTAGAGGTAGAGTGCTTGCCTAGCATGCATGAAGCCTTGGGTTCCATTCCTCATTACTACATACACATTAAAGTCCAGAAGTGGTGCTGTGGCTCAAGTGATAGAGTGCTAGCCTGGAGCAAAAGAAGCTGAGGGAGAGTGCTAGGCCCTGAGTTCAAACCCCAGGACTGGCAAAAAAAGGGGAGGAAGAAGAAGAGTTAGTTCACAGGTTGTAAGCAACAGGAGCCCTTATTTTCGCTAACATGCCTTGCTTCTTTATTCTTGCGAAAAACAGGATGAGGACCGATAAACCTGTCCTTCTTCATGATTATGCATCATTACTGAATCCCTTTGCAACACAAGCTTCTATGCTCCGTCAATGCTAGTTCAGATGGAAATAGCTGCATTTCAAAGAGGGTCAATAGCAAGGCACAGAGGTGTAGCACCTTGCTTGGACTCCTCCTTGTGTATCCACCATCAAACCACCCCCTGCCCTCTCAGCTCACATAGAAATGGCACTTGCAGCCAAGACTTCAGGACAGGAGAGTAGAAGGCAGAAAGCCAGGAAGCAAGAGTAGATTACATGTCAACATCTGTCAACATCCATCAGCATTTTATCACAGACCACATAGTAGATGCAGCACATCTTCCCTCTCCCTGTCCTTCCCCTTTCCCCTCTCTCTTCCCTGCCCTGTCCCCTCCCTCTTCAGGAGTGTAAAATATTGACACTGACAGATATCAGAGGTGACCGTAGGATCAATATTTCCATGACAGCATTGGGATCGGCTTGGCAATATGCTATGCACACACAGCCTTTCGTTACGAGGTCATATAGAGCCATGCTTCTCTGAAGATGGGACTGAAGCTAGGACCCCCTCCCCCTCCGATTTCAGAGTATTCTACTCAGTGCAGCCTTCCACACGGACAGGGTCATGAACCACGTTATCTTTGACACCTCTCTAAACAAAGGTTGCCAAATTCAGAAGATGCTGGGGAGGTTAAGGGCCAGGCAAGGTTGGGGTTGTACAGAGGAGGGGGCCCCAACTTTTCCTATGACCTTGGCTGGCTGGCTGGTTTCTGCTGTGAGCTTGGACATACACATACATGGGCAAATTTAAGTCCTCGAGAGATGGTCTATAAAATCACAGAAGAGAAGGCCAGAGACATACAATACAGGCAGCTGTCAGCTGGATTCCTGGTCCTCAGAAAAGAGGGCACCGTCCGAAGATTGCCATGAGAAAGCCCCATGAAATCAAGTGCACACACAAGCCATTTGGGCCACTACTGTCATCACTGTCAGCAACACGGGGATATTGGAGCTCAGGGAAGCTTCATGCTGGTCAAAGCTAGGCTGGCAAAGGAATTGGGCGACTTACACCATCTCCTCCAATGGTGTCCATCCTGGCATACCCCCTCCACCCAGCTCTCTTCCTTCCAGCAGATGAGGGTTCAGTCCAGGTGAATAGTTCTTAACACAGTTTATTGATTGCTTGGGGGAAGAGCAGGGCAGAGGGAAGCACACTGTCTCAAAGTTGGAGTGGGAAAATACTTGGTGAGGAGGTACCCTAATGCTTGCTGCTTGCTGATGGTACCTACAAGTTCTTTGGCTGGTTGTTATCCAAACCACCTACAACAGATGGCTGGATATCTTTCCTCCAGGAACTCCTGTGACAGATAAATGTGGACTCTGCTTTCTACACATCCAAAGTTGGCCTCCATCCCAACCATGGAGTGAACTGAGAGATCAGATAGACTCTATGTACAAGGTTAAGGGCTCTGCTCTGCCTCAGCGGTAATCAGGAGGGCTGGGTCTGCTCTGGGATGTATTTGGAAAAGAATCTATGGCCCCTGGACCTGAAGCAAGGGAACTGGGAGTTTTCCTGTGGCTCCCAAGCTGGTCCCACGGGTCAGCTTCAAGCTTTACAAAGCTGAGAGGGAAAGACTGAGCAGATAAGGAGAGACCATGGCTCAGTGGAGTCAAGGTCCCTTCCTCTTCCTAAACAACGCAGATAGTGGCCCAGGGTGAAGGAACACCCCTGACAATCCTGGAGTCATCCTGTGAAGCGAACAGGCACTCTTCCTCCCAGGGTGAGGTGGGCGGTGACCCAAACATATGCCAAAACAGCCGGGACTTGCTCAAATGGGATATAAAATGGAGATCCCACAGGAGCCACAGTGGACCTCTGATTTCTAGATCCCATTTTTTTTTTTTTTACTTTCTTGCTTCAAGATGGCAGTCTCTTCCTCTTGCTCCTCCTCCTCTTCCTTCTCCTCCTCCCCCCCTCCTCTTCCTCTTCCCTCTCCACCCTTCCTCCTCCTCTTCCTTCTCTACCTCTTTCTTTCCCAGGAAGCAGTTGGATAAGATTTCATAAGGTAAATGATAGGTGTATGCCAACCCTCTGGCATTCTCATTTTCCCGGATGCCTTACTCTGACTTTCAAATAACCTTTGCCTCTTCTCCCACTTTCCCTGCCTCACAATCATTTATTTGGTAGAGGGGGAGAAAAGAACCTAAGACTTCCCAGATGATATCACCTGATTCTTCACATGCAAAGGAAAATGATCAGCTCAGCAGAGAAGATGACAGCCTATGTCTTTGTGAAGTAGAAGGGAAGGGTTTTTTTTTTTGTTTGAATTTCTATACATAATTTCCGAAGCACAAAGCACAAAAGGTGACATGATAACTCAACAGAATGAACAGTTTCTGAAGTTCTTCTAATACAAGAAATATTTTAATGTTTGACTTCTGGCATGAAAATCTTTAATTGTTTGTTTCCGTACTCTACCACACTATTTGCAACGTATCTAAGCACTAAGGAATGAATATTTTGTTTCTACAAGAGAAACTTCCATTCAATAAGAAAAAGATTCATAATGGAGCAGATGCAAAAGATATGAGCAGGTGATTTAAAAGATGCAATCCAAATACCTGCTTGCCACAGGAAGGCACTGGACTCGTGCATGATAAGATAAATGCAGATTAAAATAACAAGAATATAGGATAAAAGCACTTTGCATGTAGTTGACAGAAGCCAAAAAGCTGGAACATTTCAAGTGGTGTATGGGAGGGGAGAGGAGGAAACAAGAGAACTATTATAAATGCAGCAATGCTGGAGAGGCAGATGATGATAAGTAGATGAAGTAAATTAAATTCAGATGACGTGGCAATTTCACTTCTGAGCCTGTCTCAGACCCCAATTATTCCTGGAATCCTGGAGGATCACTGCAGAGGTGCCAGCTGCATTGGTGGACGGGAGGAGACCTGGGACCAGAGGAGAGGAATGTAGATGGGGTTGAGGGGCAACAGATAGCACAATTCTGCAGCCAGAAACAAGCACCTACCGCGTGACAGGGATGCTTCTTAGAAAGTGGTTCTGAGTGCCCAATGTGGAAGCCGTGAGATTTCCAGCATAACGCCTCATGTCTACATTACAGCACATGAACGTCCATGTGCGTTTGACGTTAGACACAAATTAGCACACTGGGTGTGATGGGCGGCAAAGCCAGTGGCCCTTTGTGTAGCTGCTGATGCTAATGTATTTTGGGAACACACGGTCTGGAGGTCTACTTCTGCTCCGTTTCTTCTCACATCTAAGTTCTGGCTCCTCTTCTATCCAGGGACTTAGCTGTCTTTGAATCATCCTTGTCATTCCAGGATGCCTTCTCTGTGGATTCCTTACATTTCCCACAAAGCTGCACTGGCTAGAGTTGGCCACAAGAGGGCACATCCTGCCCATAGATGTTCTCTCCTTCCCTTCCCTCCGTTCCTCCCTCCATTCTTTCCTCCTTCCTTCCTTCCTCTCTCTCTTGCTTTTTCCCTCCTTCCTTCCCCTCTCCCTCCCTCTCTTTCTCCTTCCTTCCCTCCTTCCTCCCTCCCTCTCTTCCTCCTTCCTTCCCTCCCTCCTTCTTTCCCTCCTCTCTCTTTCTCTCTTTCTTTCCTTCCTTCCTTCCTTCCTTCTTTCCTTCCTTCCTTTCTTTCCCTCCCTCCCTTCCTTCCTTCCTTCCTTCCTTCCTTCCTTCCTTCCTTCCTTCCTTCCTTCCTTCCTTCCTATTCTGATCCTTGTTGCCACTCAGAATTCAAGACTACCTGCAGGATAAAGCCTCCACCGCATCCTCACACTCACACTTGCTGCTGACAAGCTTATGTAATACACAACTGCACATTTGTCTGAGATGCATTTTGTGAGAGAGTAAGGACAAAGCGATAAAAGGAAAGCAACTACGGATCCACCGGTACTCAAATTAGGGCTATTTACATACATTCAAAGCCAGACACCCACAGCACAGGACTGTTATGATGAGCGGCTGCAGTACACAGCATTTGGGATTATTTCTAACCTTAAATCTGCTTTCTTGTATATGTGCATCCAGTTTGTGGTCTCTAGTCTGATTTCCTTTTGGGTAGATTAAGGTCCCTTTAAGAGAGAAAAGGTAAACTATCCTGAGTTCTCTGGATTCCTATCCGGTGAAGAGACCTTGGCTCTGAAGGCCTGCAAATGGCAGGTGGTGGAAAGCCCTGACATCTGACGGGGTAACAGGGCCCGCATGTTGCTCCCCAGGTGACCCAAAGCCACCACCCCTCCCTCCACCTCCATTAGTTTGTTGCCAGGGAGAAACTGCCAGGTGTGATCCCCAAGATCCTGTGCGTGCCCTGACCCCTACCTGACCCCTACGGGGCTCCATGTCCTGGTCTATGATCAAGCCCCCTGCTCAGGAGGACAGAAGTCCTCATGCTGTTTCCCTCTCAGGATCTCCTGGATGCCTTTCCAACTTCAACTCAGCCAGCAGAACAGTTTGAAATTAATTCAACAGGAGGAGGTGGAGGGGCCAGAGACCGTGAATAGGAGTGCAAAGAATGATGGAGAAGAACATATCTCATGGGTTATGAGTAGAACCCACCACTCACCCAGCCCATCCACACCCGCGGATCACAGCACCCCAATTAGACACCAGACAGTGACTTAATTGGGGCAGCAAGAAAGTTTATCTTAGACTCTAACATGTACACCAGTCACAGCTCTAGTCTGCTAAAGACCACACTTGTTGGTCATCGGCGGTAGAGTTCCGTAGCACACGGCTTGGGCAGGAAGGCTAGGAGAGAAGATGAGTAGAAATCCAGCATTGCATACCCATTGAAACCAAACATGTCATTTCCATTGTCTCTGCTGCTCCTCTATGGAGCATCTCAGGTCTACAGAGCCCAAGGGCTGTGTGTCAGGACAATCGTACACCTGGGAGTTCAGGTTCCCACAGGTCATTCACCAAGACCCCCACCCCACCCCAATGCCACCAGCCAGCACAACACCACAACTCATGACACCCATTTCTTCTCAGTCCCCCTGCGAGGAGCCACTGAGAGCTGTGAAGATGGAGGAGGACTTGGCATCTGAGTGTGATGGTGTGTGCACCACCTGCTTCTGTCCTTGGCACATCTGACAGGCATCTGCTTGTTCATTTATTCTTCTGCTCCCTGAGGCCTTCTATGTTATGTCAAGCCCCACTCTGGAAGCTGGGGGTCGCGCTGCACTCCAATGGGGACACAGCAATGTGGAAGTGGAGGGCATGGTAGGGAAGAGGGTCCTACACTCTGGGCCTCGCTAGCTTTTGCTGCTGTAGGGAAATAATACGCAACGCTATACGAAGAAATACAAATAAGATGGGAGTTTAGAACTCAAAGCACCCAATGCTGAGCAAGTCTGTGCAGTTATTCCTTGAAGGGCTCGTGAGGTCATAGCTCCCTCTGGTGTTGGACCTGGGGTATTGCACAGGGGAGGGTGGTGATCATTATCCCGTGCATTTATGAGGTTCTAGGTGGAGGGATCATGGTTGCCTGCAGGCCCTTCAGAACAGCTTTCCTCCCACTCTCCTCGTGTACCTTAATTCTCTTTCACTCTACTAGCATGGCACATGCCCCCCCCACCTCACTGCCCCCTCACTGAGGATGCTGGATTCTGCTGGCTCATTTCACTGAATGTCCCCGAAAAGCAGCCTTGGTCTGAAGCCTAGGAGTCTCCGGTCTCTGTGCAATCTCAGTGCCCCCATGTGCTGTGGCATACAAGGGTAGACAAGGTCTCATGGGACCACAAGTGCAGGAGGGAAGGAGTGCGGGCTGTGACACGTTTGTTGATCGAGGACCAACACTGGTGTTGGGTACACTAGATTGGGGTCCAGCCATCTCTTCCTTGAAGCGATAGAAGTAAATTTCTCTCATAATCATGAAGTCCAAGAGGAGTATGGTGGCTCATGCCTGAATTCTTAGGTACTCAGGAGGCGGAGATCTGGAGGATCATAATTCTAGGCCAGCCTGGACAAAAAGTTATCAAGACCCCAACTCAACAAGCCACAAGCTGGTTCCCATCTGTGGTGCTAGCTATGTCGGAGGCATCGGTAGGAAGATCTTGGTCTTAAGACCAGCTAGGCCAAAAGCAAAACCTTGTGTGGAAAAAAAATAAAGGCGAGAAGAGAAAAGGAGGAACTTTCCAGGCCGAGCCAACTTACAAACAGCATCCCTGCCGTAGGACACTATTCCACGCTTCTCACCCCCAGGGTAAGCTTTGTAGTCTATTCTGATGCCTCTGATCACTGAATGGAGGCCGCACAAGCATTGTTATGGTGTAGTGCAGCACAGCACAAGTGTCCGTCCGCCAGTCCCTCCTAGGTAAATGTCCTGCCACACGCCAGTTCCCTATCCAGCTTCCTCCCAACCTCCTGCCATTCCCTAAGGCTTTCTCCCTCTCTTTAATGCTCTGTTCTTCCAACAAAGTCTACATATGCTGTGTCCTTCACATCCGCAGCTGGGTTCCTGAAACCCCCACAAGAAGTTTGCCCTCTTTCAGGATGACCACAGACTTTTAGTCATTCCTACCTTACGGATCCTGACACGGAGTCAGCCCCATGTCTGGGCCTGGTCCAGCATCTAGCCCGGGGTTTAGGGCAGATTGCAGTGGCTGGGCTAGCCTGGGCTCCTGGCCCTGGCTTGAAGCAAGGTGGTACCCACTCTAGCCTGCGTCTGCCCTCTGTAGGGCCTGTGTCACCAAGCAGAAAGTCCCTGTGCAGGGGACAGAGGCACACATTTTCTGTGGAAGGCTTCAGTTTGCTCCCAGTGCATTGATCCTGAAGGTTCTAGAACCTGCCTAGAGCTGGGAGGCTCTTGGTGCACCAGGTTTCCAATTCATAATCAATTCTGGCCAAGGTATCAGCAGCAGGTGGAGCAATTGGTACACTGCAGAGTTGGGGAGAAGGTGGAGGCCTGCATCTGGTGAGCACACCCACTGAAGGCTTCCCGCAGGACACCTTCTGTGCACTAGGGCACAGAGCAGATCCTGGAGGCTCAGGCCAGGCTCTTGCTGTGGGCCCCAGCCACAGATACCAGAAATAGCAGCCTCCCCAATTGTGGGGTCTTGAAGCCTGAGGGGAGGGCAATGCATCCATAGCAGACCCCGACACCACGCACACTACACACAATCATTCCGAACGACCCACATACCACAGAACACATGCATTACACACAGACATACCTCACATATACACACCCCACATACAGAGACACATACTACATACCTACACATCATCCAGACCTTGACCACATGGACAGGGGACACTCTGCACACACCACCATGAACTATATAGCATCATACTCCCACCAAACACACCCAACACACTAAACACACTCTACACATCACCCATACACACAACACTCCCAGAACATGCTCCTATACACTACACCTACAGAAGACACATTGCACACACAACACAAACACAGCACACACATCTCACACACAATACCTCGCTCCTTAGGAAACCTCTGTTGGCATGCAGGAATTTCTCTCTGCATCTGTCTCCGGGGATGGACAGCAGGTATTAACCAACTTAGCGTTCATCATGCTGCTGAAGTGTGCCAATTTGGCAGTCTAGACTCTTCTGCTTTGACTGGGACCTCCCTGAAATGTTGCTGCCTCTTGGTGCTGGGGGTCTCCAGGGCCAGGGCTGGTAAGAGGCAGGTGCTCCTCTCTGCTATAGCTGTGGAGGGAGTCTGCCAGGCCATTTGCCCAGGGATCCCAGGGTACCTGAGCCAGGGGGCTGCACTCCTGAATGTTGTCACCTATTGATGACATCATAATATGTGACTTGTGCTCTGGGTGTTGGGTGGGGGAAAGTACACAAGCATGCCTGTGATTAGTAAGGATGGGGTAACACATCCCCTTCACCTTCCTCAGAGCCCAGCGGTGCCAGACACCCAGCACTGAGCCCCAGGGGGCCCTGAGAGTTCCCTCAGGAAGGCAAAGGCCCAGGAGTGAGGAGGAGGAGGAGGAGGTGATGAATTTGGTAGACAATCCCCACCCCCCACCATGATTTGTTCTTCCTTTGAATTCTTATTGTGTAAAGAATTCATTTAGCAATTAATCTTATACAGCTTTGTGACATCTTTCCCATTGTTGTCGGGAATTGTTATTTTAATCTTTTGTTACTAATTAACTTTTTCACATGCTCCCAACTTGTCTCCCTAAAGAGGTGGCAGCCTCTTTGAGAGGGAAGGCCCTTCGTGACTATTTTTAGCCTGCAGGAATTGTCGTTTCACAGTGCTTCCACACACAGAAGAGACCTGCAGGCTAGGACCTCTTCTCCTCCTGCAGGACAGGGAGTAGGGTAAGAGCTTGTCTCAGATACCCAAGACCAGCACATGGTGTACCCAGGATGAATAGCTGGGTATTCCTCCCCAGCCGGCCTGCCAGGACTTTGGACATTGCCAGCCACACACTAGCAACTCAATAAACTGCCCCCCCCCCATCTGTATCATTCCTAACCAGTAAGGTTTGAAGATGCATAATTAAAATTTGATGAAGGTCAATTTTCAAATTCAAGGTTTCGTTTCCCATAAAATGGTCTTAAGCTTCAGCTGGGAGTCTCAGCTTCTACAGAGAACTTTATACCAAGGAAGCAAATATTGACCCAAGCATCTCCTGAGGGTGTTAAGTCTGGAAACTCAAAGCACTTGATCCTTTAAAATGAAATTGAAGGAGATTAGGCTCCACTTGATAGCCTATCTGGGGGGGGGATTGCTTAGCAAATTATGATAGAAGGGACTTTGAGGGAGTCCCAAACAGTCAGGGGGAACAATGCATCTCCCAGAGGCCTGGATTTTGATCCCTAGCATCTTGTTGTACTGCATAGGGTCCCCAAGAGAAGCACATGTTACAAGTTAACTGCACATTTCCTCTGTGAAACATTGCCATCTCTAGCCCGTGCTAGTGGCTCATGCCTGTATTCCTAGCTACTCAGGATGCTGAGATCTGAGGAGCGAGGTTCAAAGCCAGCCTGGGTAGGGAAGTCAGTGAGACTCTTATCTTGGATTAAATGCCAAAAAAAAAATGCCGGAAATGAAGCTCTGCAGCAAGTGGTAGAATGGTAGCCTTAAGCAAAGAAACTCAGGGACAGTGCTCAGACCCTGAGTTTAAGCCCCAAGATTGTGGCACACAGGCACACAGACCTCAAAGTATTGCCGTCTATTTATTTATGTATGTGTTTGTTTGTTTTGTAGCTCTGGGCCTTCTACTTGGCTGAGCTACCCACATGCCCCAGCTTGTCATTTTGAAGTGAATACTCCAACATTAAGTCACAACAGTGAGTAACTCCATTCAATATAGATTTGTAATAAGAATCATGATATACAAATATACAGCCACGATAGCACTTCTACATCAACTCCAACTTTGCTTTCACTACGGACAAAATAAAGATTAAGGGCTGGTTATACAGGGCATGCCTGGAATCTTAGCTATGTGGGAGGCTGAATTAGGAGAATTGCAGTCTGAGGGCAGCCTGGGCAAAAGCTGTTCTTACATTAGCTTTGTGCATTCCATTTTGACCCTAGATGCCCAGCACTGGGAGATCAGGAGTGGTTGTCTTTATGGTCTCTTTAATACCCAGCAAAGAGCAAAATCCTGTGTGAGGAATTGATTTGAAAGAGCATCCCATGCATTTGGCAAGAGGCACTACACCTAGCAATTAACTACTCAAGCAGTGTTGTAGCCTAGTTCCTACTATTTATAATACAGTGCGAAGGCACGTGCTATTGACACGGAAAGAACAAAATGCAATAGACTGTCACATACAGAAAGCAGCACAGATACCAGATAAATACCTAACAAGGAAGATTATGGAAAAAGTAGAAGGGAGATTCCCTGGGTTCTAGTGTGTATACTCTGTCTTGATTGTGAAGGTTAGAAACAGAAGGCAAGCTGAGAGACTTGTGCATGTTAAATTTGCATTAAGCTATACGTCCTTGGAAGCTAGTTGCATTATTTAATCAATCTGTCAGTTCACCTGTTATCTAATTCAATATATTCTTGCTGCAGTTAAAACCCCCTTGTCTTTTTATATAGTCCTCAAAGAAAATAGAAATTAATGATTCCCCACCCCTATGCATTTCAAAAACAGGGCAGAATATTACCAAAGAAACCTTTACTAACGTATTTCATATACACAGATCCAAAGGTATGCGTTTAAGTATCTTTTAACGGCTTAAGGTTTTATTTCTTTTTTTCTTCTGCCTTGCTCTGTTGGTTTCTATGAACACATTTTCATTTTCTAAATCTGGAATTAGTAGAATCTACTTGAAAAGAGATATTACAGTCAAACAATGTTCACAATTTGAGGCATAATTATTTCCCCCCATTTTGAAAGCCTAACATAAAATATGATGTGAAATTTTTTTTTTTACAGCTTTTGCAAGGGACATCAACTTTTTATGTCTTCTTTTTTTCCTTCCTCAAAGCTTCTCACGGCTTGGAGAATAATATAATGAGAAAAGTAATACAGAGAAGTTTCATTTCTAGCTTGCAGTAAAAAATCAATTTATTGTTTGATAAATGTCTTCTTCTTTATCCCCTCTCCACCCTTCAGCTGAAAATTTGGCTTAAATAATGAAATACCAAATTGATTGAATATTTTTGAAGGTAGCTGATGATCAATAAAATACCTAATGGATTGAATATGTTCAAGGTAGAAGCGGTGATGATTTCGTGTGTATAAATTTGAGTAATACTGTATGTACTGAATTCATCAAGCCTTGTATAACAATTCCTGGAGAGCCTGTCCCTTCAGAACCTATGCCCGTTGTAACAGTAAGTTGGCACACTTTTGACTAACATCTCCCAGACCTGGGTATCCACATTGTACTCTTGGCTTCCATGAGTTTGACTTTTAAAATGATCTCACCTAAATGAGATCAGTGCACATGTCTATCTGTGCACGGCCCTTCTGTGCAAGCTTAGTTTGCTTAGTATGCTGTCCTTCCAAGCTGATAAAGTAGCAGCCTTTCCCTCCTTTCCTTTAGGCTATTCCCAAATCAAAACTCTTCTAGATGCTACATTAACCCTCGGAACTCAAGCATCCACTTGACCCTGCCTCAAATGAGATTGCACTTGGTGTCAGACTTCCAAAACGTCAGAGCTGACAGTCGCATTTCAGGTCATCGAGTTCAAGCTTACAATTTAACAGAGGATGAACTTAAGACTAAAAGGGTAAACGATTGCATGGCCGTCTCAGCGCTGGTTGGCAAAAAACTGAGGCTAGATTTAGTTATGGGCTTGTGGAGGATTGTGGGTTCCCCCCTCCCAATATTTTTATTCCATTTGCCAACATTCTCCAAGATGTGCTTGTCAAAGAGTAACTTCTAAGTTTTAATACATGAATAGCATTTTGAGTGAAACTTTACAAATGTACTGGACCAAATAAACTTATCCAAGACTAGTTTTGTTTGGTATTTTGATACATTGATTTAATTGGTTAATTTACTGTTGTGCTCCACAGAGAATTTAGTATGCTATTTTTTTGTGTGATTCCTTGAGAAAGAGAACTTGGCCCTTGACTGCAACCATTATTAAATTCTTTTTGAAATCAAGAAGTGGTTGAACAAAGGGGTTCATAACGACCCCTCATTTGTGTGCCCAGTGCATCTTGAATGGTATCACCTGTGCTAGCATTCACATTTCTGTCACCTGCCCTTCCCCCACTGGTGACATTAACTTCCCAACTTCCCTCTTCATATACGTATGTTGAGTATTAGGACTGTATTTGTCTGTTCATCCTTCCCTTTTTTTCGTTTGTTCCCCTCCTGCTTGCTCACTGAAAACATGTTTCGGCTTCCTAATCATCATTTTGTTAAACCATGACTATAGACATTTTTGAAACTCTTTTTAGGAGCAACAGTTAACACAGCTCAAATTCTGTTATACCAGAGAACCATGGTGGGGAAATACTGCCTCTTAGAGTTCTGAGAAGTTAAGATCAGGAGCCCAGGGCTGGGAGCTCAGGTTCTTTCCCATGGTTGCTACCTGAGGACTCTCTCACTCTGAAATTCAGAGTTCTCATCTGGAAAGCAAGAACTCACCTGGCTTGAGAGATAATGATGACATGCTATAGCAAGGAAAATACGTATCATGATCCAATTGAAATTGTGACAGCTTGCTATGCTGTCTACTGGGCATTTTGTGGTTGCACACCATACTGTAAATACAGGAGAAAATAAGTGTGAAATGAAGATAAGGTGAGAGATGAAATACAACCCAATAGAAATTTGTAAAAAAGTAACACAACATTCTGTGTGATCCAGCCTCGTAGGAATGTGAATGGCGGGTGGCATGTGAGACTCGTAGTAACCCACAAAGAGAGAAAAGCACCATGACTCTTGCCAAACTGTAAGAAAGAACTGGCAACTCCCAGGAGCCCAAGCTTTTCTCAGTTCTGAGACTTATCAGTGAGAGCAAAAGAGCCTGACAATCAAGGTAAAGGCCCCTCCCAGAGGTCTGCATGGCCTTGAGTGGTTCTCTATGCAGACTCCTAGATACCACATCACCATGGTCCAGAGCAGGCAATCATGCAAGCCCTTGAGCACACGTCATGGTCCATTGCCCCTAGAAAACCTACATGTGAACTGGACCCCAGAGATATGCACTGGTTACCCATTCAGAGGGGCTAAAGATGCCTGGAGAGCTCATACTGCAGAGCCTCTGATTGAGTCTGGGGATGAATATGGCCTGCAGGCTGTCCAATGATCTTGAGAGTCATAGAGCTCTCTCCTAGAGACACACCACACAATGCACTCTAGAAAGCACACTCCCAGGTGACTCCCATCTAGTAGGAGCTCTGCTTAACATTTTCTTCATTACATCACTTCTCCCTCTATGTCTCATTCTTTGAGACCTTGGAGACAATGGGTCTGGTCAAGTTGTGTCAGGTTTCAGTCTCATCAGGAAATGCCAGCAGTTTTCATGCTCTGTGAAGAACTAAGCATGCAGTCAGAGAGCTCCTCCTTTGCCTCTGATACGATTACTTTCTAGAAAATCATACAATATCCATAAACTGCAGTTTCCTCTCCCATCGAGTGAATACCAGCTAACATAATTGCTATGTTCATGGCATGGGCCAATACGTGCCAGAGCCTTGAAAGGGGGAGCTCATAGTATGTGATGGGTACAGGGGCAACACTGTTCCTCAAGAGCATCCTTTCTGGTACAGAGAAATCTGCTTCTTTTGCCACTGGCTTACAAGGATCTGGGTCATCACAACTCCCAGACAATTGGATATCAAACTGAAGCAGGCAGCTGGTCTCAGTTTCATTCAAGTAATGGATGGATTATACAGTCCGGCTAGATGCCCCTCTCTGCAACTGAACATGAAATGAGTGTGGAACAATTGAATTGTACAAGGTATCTTTCTGGCAAACACCTGCAATGCAAGTAATACCCCAGATGTTTCAGCCACCAATGGAATGAAAGGAAGAGTTGGCAAGGCTTGTACAACAGGGAGAATGGATAATCAAGTCTCTCTCTGTATGCCAATATAGTAAGCATGCCTACTACTAATTGTCATCTTAAAGGTATTTCAAAGCAAGTAATATCAATTGTCAAACTGGGCGATAAATATATCTCTGAAAGCTTCCACTGTGTTGCTGATATTAAGCATAGTATCAGGTGAGCCAGATTATCTATACTGATTGTCAGGCATATCACAATAGGATGGACTGATCTGACCTACAATATAGAATTTCCAGTCTAAGTCAATTAAAATTTGATGGACAGTGCCAGAAAGAAACCCCCGCTGAACTTAAGCTATGTTTCTGGTAGTAATAAGAAAACAAAGATCACGGTTGAAATCACTGCTGCAATGTGACAAGTAGAGATATACATATAGCATCTGGAAACAGGCCATAAATGTACGTTATGTCAAAAGAGGGATTCTGGTACATTGGGAGTGATGAATAGATTTTAACAACAGTATTATCATCCCCTAGAGTAATTTTTTGATGGGAATTTTGCTTACTGATATCAATGTTATTTGAAAAATTGTAAGTATTTTTATGATACTCTTTATTAATTATAAACCTCTTCAGGGCTTAGAATTAGTTGTGTTAATTAATGAATTCACTCATTGGTTCAGAGATACTTCTAGAGCATCAATCAGGCAATAGCAACATTTTCTGTGCTAAAGGCAAAACAAAAAGGCTTCTAAAGAGATTCCTTCTCTCTCTCTCTCTCTTTCTCATCTCTCTCAGGGCACACAATTTAATCATTGTGGGAGTGACAGAGCTGCATTCATTAAGAAATGGGGAGAATATGATTAAGAGTCAGATGAATGACAGACAATAACTACTTACAGAAGTTCAGAAAAATGAGATACATTTGCAATGGCATGTATCAGAAAAGGTTGTGTTCAGAAGAGGGAATTTCAGCCAGCCCCTTAAAAACTCCCAGAGGTTCACAACTGAGATACAGAGGAATAAAATGAGGGGAGGAAAACGAGATATCAAATCTGATATCGTCCGCCATATCCTCAAAAGCCCCAATGGCTTTGAACCTAGGGTGAAACTTTGGGTAGGTGGTGGGATCTTTGGGATGTGAGGCCTAATTAGAAGTTCTCTGGTCCTGTGAGGGGTGGCAGAGGGGGAAGGCACGGGACAGTGGGACTCTGGTGCCTTTTCCTGCTGTGAGCCACTCTGCTCTACCACAACCTCCTGCTACCATGTGCCAGCTTGTCACAGAATCCCCAAGCCTCCACCAGTATTGCCTGGAAATGAGAAAATCATAAGGAAATCATAAGGAAATAAGCCTATCTCTCTCCTTAGGCTGACTATATCATGATTTGTTCTTGTGACAGGAAACAGAGCCAGGTGTCTACTCTTGATGTTAACTGAACAGAGACTCATTGAGCTAGGCTCTGGAAATAAAATGAGGGGTACAAGTTAACAAGACTTCTATCCACGCCACCTCACTTTCTACTGGAAAGTAAAATATTATTAAAAGTCAGCCCATCCAGGTGCTGGTGGCTCATGCCTGGAAGCCTAACTATTTGGGAAGATGAGATCTGAGGATCATGCTTCAAAACCAGCCTGAGCAGAAAAAAGTCTCCATGAGACTGTTATCTACAATTAACCACTCAAAAACCAAAAGTGGAGCTGTGGCTCCAAGTGGCAGAGCCTTGAGGAAAAAAGCTCAGGGATGCCCGGATCCCGAGTTCAAGCCCTATGACCGACAAAAAAGACATGTCATCTATGTACGTTGACAACGACATTCTTCCTTCACTTTTCCTGACCAAACTTCAGTCAGATTCTTCTGCACTCTCTTCCATGTCAGGATTGGTGCTTGAGGATTGTTTTGGTAAAGATTCCTGCTGACACATCTATCATGGGTTCCAATCATACAAACTCTTGATAGGCCACGCACTTCCTTCCACTCGACCCTCATTGCTTAACCAAGTGTGTGTTAGTACTTGTTCATACAACTCCCTTCCTTTGGCCCATGGCCACTCTATGATACTGAGCTGAGGTGAGTATTTTTCTCCTGTTCTTGTTTGTTTGTTTGTTTTTATGGTCCTGGGGCTTGAACTCTGGGCCTGGGAGCTATCCCTGGGCCACTTTTGCTCAAGGCTAGCACAAAGCCATAGAACCACAGAGCCATATCCAGCCTTTTCCGTGATTAATTGGCAATAAGAGTCTCAGGGACTTTTCTTTCTCAGGCTGGCTTTTAACTGCCGCAGATCCTCAGATCTCAGCTTCTGGAGTAGCTAAGATTTCAGGTATGAACCACAGGCCCCAGGCTCTCCTATTTTTTTTTAACAATATGTGAGAGCTTAAAAAAAGATTAATTAGATTTTGCCAGAGAACCACGTAGACATCCAGGTACAGAGAACAAAGAAAGGTTTATTGCTGGGAAAGGGGGCTGGCAAGACTTCTTCTCACATGGGAGAAGTGAGAAGAAGCACCAGCTATTGTCTGGGGTGACCTATATAATCTAAGAGGTTTAGGAGGGGTTAGAAGGGGCTAGGAGGCAGAGACCCTGGTGTAGACATGTGGGCCAGGAGCTTCATCATGGGGACTAGGGGTTATGGCTGCTGTCCAAATAGTAGATAGGAGTCCTGCAGCTGCCCAGACCTGAAGGTCACTCTAAGGGGCTCTTGTTGCCTTATGTGGTGATAGCTGCCCCAAAGAAGAGCCATCCCAAGGTAAAGGGGGTTGGAAGTTGATTATTTACTGCCTTTACTACATGAGCCTAGTGCTGCCTAGGAAGGGAGCATGCTAAGCTCTGGAGAAGGGAAGGAGTGGATTAAGCTATGGGAAGGGACTCATTTCGCTAACAATATGTTAATGAGTACAATGATTATGGCTATGATGGCACTGTAATGACATAAGTTCTTGGCTTACAGAGTTTACAATTAACACACCAAGTCTAGGTCAGGAAAGGATAAATGAGCAGGAAAAGGAAAGAATAGTGAAAAAAAAAAGCTTTTTAAAAAAGTGACAGTAAACCTCTGTTGCCAGTTGCTGTTCAGGTCTTTTGTTTGGTATTGAGGTGGGGGTATCTGTTGGGAAGAATTCTTGGGACGACCCTTAACTCCACCAACTGGTCCAGTGCATGAGCTCACGATCCTGGCTGTGTGTGCTCCTTCTATGGGTTGTTTATTATATTTGGAATGTCTAAGACACAGATCTCTAATAGGGCCTGTTCCCTTTCCTGTTCAGGTCTGGCTATTGGGCTACTATAGAATACATGTTTCACTGTTTCTCTTGGACAATATCCCAGATGATAACAGGGATAAGGCTGAGTAGGAAAAGTCCCTGGGGCAGAGAAAAGGGGAAACAGAAAGAGTTCCTAGAGGAGAGAAATCCTGAGCTGAAGTTCATGAATAGTTCTACCCAACTTGGGAAGACTGAAGGAAGAGCCCTGAAGTCAGAAGAAGGAGAATATGGACACACCTGAGGAAAGTCTGAAGAACAAAGACAGGTTTCCTGTTGACTGCAGTTGAAGTGAAGAGAAGCTGGAGGCAAGTTGAAACTATGTTTCATAAACTCCTCAAACCCAATATATCCAAAGAGAAGCTCATCATCTTCCTTTCTTCCATTTGGTTCTTCTGGCCCTGTTCCTTTCCTGTAATCCTAGGCCGGACACAGCATGTAAGAGTCACTCTGCTTACTTTTTAAATTTTATCCTCCTGGGTATCTGATTGGCTAACAGACCTCATGATTTCTGCCTCATTGCCATATCTGGAATCCTTTATTTTCTCCATGCCTATAGCGCACAGTCCCCTTACATTTTGCATGGATTATTGTGATCTTTCTAGATCACTCTGTCTTGGCTCCTACAGTCTGTCAACAATTATCTTTCTAAAAGTGAAGAGGATGGGATCATTTTCCTAACTGGAACCCATGACTGGATCCCACATCTAAATTCCTTTGTCCATTCCATCTCAGGAAAGACACTCCACACTGGGCACCTCCTGAGCTCCCTGAAGCATACCTTCTGTAGTGAATACCCAACAGGACCCATACCCAGCCACAGGGAACCACCAGGTCTTTCCAAAGATAGAGAAGACATTGCTCAACACCTCCCTCTCCACAGGTTTGTGTGCCCTCACTGTACACCTACCACCACCTCCACACAGCAAACAGAATTTTCTCCCCTCCCAGGTGAGTCAGACCCAGCTATGCAACCCAGACCGTGCACAGTGAAATGCCACCTGCCTCTTCTCTCACTTCACACCTTCACATAGTTCTCAGCACACTCATCTGTAATTCTGCAACTGCCTACCTCACTAGATTTTAAATGACTTAAGGATAGAGATGTAATGTTGCTATCTTTATATGCTTAGATTCCACAGTAATATTTATAAATAGTCCTTGGTAATAAGCCTTTCTTTCCTGGGACTGAGTCTCATCACACAGTGGTATGGTCTTAGTGTCTTTGGGTATAAAGTATATCACTGTCTACCGGGCTAATTGTCAACTGGCTACTTGGTGCTATGGTCTCAATGTCACCTAATCTTGCACATTGAATTGAAATTGCCAATGTGATTGAATTAAAAGGATATAAATCCATGAAGAACTCTAAAGGATGGGACCTCTAGTTGAGAGCCAGTAATCACACCTGCAATCCTACTCAGGAGGCTCATATCTGGAGGAGCACAGAGTGAACCCAGTCCTGGGAAGAAAAGTTGGCTAGACTTCATCTCCAATTAGCCAGCAAAGACCAGGCTGCAGGCGTGGCTCAAGTGGCAGAGTTTCTTGTTCAGAAGTTGAGCAAATGGTTGCCCAGAGTTTAAACCCCAGTACTAACCAAAGACAAAAAAAGCAAAAAGGATGAGATCACTCATAAATAGCTTAAGAGGGTGAATTTTTTCTTCCTTCCTTATTCTTTCTTCTTCTTCATTCCTTCCTTCCTTTTTCTCTTTTCTTTCTGTTCTCTCTCTCTTTTTCTGTGTGTGTGTGTGTGTGTGTGTGCACGTGTGTGTGTGTGTATGTGCCAGTCTTGGGGCTTGAATTTAGGGCCTAAGCACTGTCCTTGAGCTATTTTACTCAAAACTAGTGCTCTACCACTTGAGCCACAGCTCCACTTCCACCTTTATGGTGGAAGATAAGAATCTCACACTTTCCTTTGTACTGGCTTTGGACTGAGATCCTCAGATCTCAGCCTCCTGAGAAGCTAGGATTACAGGCGTGAGCCACCAAGTATGCCCATCTGCTTTTTCTTTCTTTTCTGTACCCTGAGAACACAGTGTTCTTCCTACCTGGAGGGCACAGGAATGAGCTGTCCACAGCAACCCTTACCAGATGCTGACCTGCCAGATTCTTGATGTGGACTCCCCTATCTCTGTGATAATAAAAAAATAATCTCACAGGATAATTCAGAAAATAGTAGAAGTGAGCTGCTGCTGTATTAACCACTTAAAAATGTGAAAAATGACTTTGAACTGGATCATGTCTGGAGTCTAGCAGAGTTTGGAGAGACTAATGACTTCAAAAATAGGTTTGTTTGAGGGGAAGAGTGGGATTGGGAGATGGGAGACGCATGATGGAAGAGGTAACACTGATCAAGATGAATTGTGCTCATAAACTGACATGTTTGAATTAAATCCCTTCATACAACCACATACAGTAATAGAACTTAAATAAAAATAAAACCCCAGGGAGTTTGTGAGGCAGAAGATGAAAGCTGTAAGGGAGCTCCATTGTCTAAGATTGTCCTAGTGGCGTGGACAGAACACTGGCAGAAAGGGGAGGAAATTCTGTTTTGATTCAGTCATAGATGGAAATGAAGGAGAACTCGCTGGGAATGGAAGAGAAAGTTGCACTTGATGCAAGAGAGCTAAGAACCTAGCCAGACTGAGTCTTCATCCTCACACTTGGTGGAGGACAAATTGAAAAGGAAACTCCTGGAATATTTAGTAAAAAGAAATAGCCTAGCAATGTGTGTGCACTGCTTCCCTGGATGGCTTGTGTTGAAGGCAAATAGAAAGATTTGTCATTAAAAGCTAAGCAGGACTTAAAGATTTGGAAAATGTTTATCCCAGAAAGATTGTAAAAGAACAGTAAAAAAAAAAAAAAAAAGTGTGCTGGGAAAAGAATACTGAAAGTGTAGGAGCTACCACTAGGTGGAAAAGTAAGAATGAAGAAGGATGCTATTGTCCAAGGTGGATGGAGGTCCTGTGAGGCTTAGTGAACAGTACAGCCACTCGTATGCCAACTCAAAGTTCCAGGGCTTTTCAGGGCACAACAATTTCAAAGGAGGACTCAGGGTTCCTGGTAGATGGGTAGCCGACTGCTCAGGGTGGCTTTCTCTCTCTGTTTCTCATGTCCTGGTACAAGTTTCCTTGGCTGTGGCAGCTCCTGCTCCAGTTGGTCCTGGTCTAACTCTCATGTTGCCACTTTGGGCTAACATCACAGATTCCAGAACCAGGAGAAAGAAAATTCTACTGTGTATACATTACCCAGTATGGGGCATTTTGTTAGAGTAGCATCAACTAAGGCTGTAGCCTCCCTGGATTCTCTTGGACAAGAGCCGCAGAGAGCATGAATCAACACTGAACTCACAGAGAGGTCAATTAGTTGTTCTTTCCTTGTGAGGAGCTGGGTTTACAATGTGAGATTTAAGAAATCTATCCCACAAAAAGTAACAAAGCCAAGTAATAGGGAATAGAAAAAGGGAGAGAGAGAGAGAGAGAGAAGAAAAGAATGAGAGCGCAAGAGAGAGAGACATTCCAATAGCATCTGGGTTTTTAGAGCAACCTACCTCTGAGACCATCTACATCCATCCATCCTCATCCCATCTTCAGGATACAGTATAGAGTCAGTGTTCATCTAATAGACACTGTCATTTCTGTGGATCATGTTGAGTGGCATTCCATAGTTTGGAATAAAAATCCTTGACAAATGCATAGTCATTGTAATGAGCATAGCACACATAGCATTTCTACGGTAACCTAGGTAATTTATGATTAGTATCCCATTCATTCCTCACAATGATCTACAACATTGGTGTGACTCTCAGAAAGAAGAGCCTGAACTCAAACCCATTTCTATCTGTGTCAAAAAGCTAAGAGCAGGTGAGTTATAGACTGTAATCAAATGTAGGTTCAAGAAATAGAAGCTCACTCAAGATAGGGACACAAGAGGTTTTATCTTTGTTGCTGTTGTTTTTAATGTACTTATAATGCACTATGTGATTTTTTTGTTTCTTTTGTATATTCTTCCCCCATGGTATAACCCCTGTTTTCATTGTATTTGATTCTGGTGCCCTGCGTCTTATATATACATTTTTATAATTTGGGGAAGGGAAGGGAAATAACAAAATGCTGAAACAAGGATACAGGTTGACCCATTGTAACAATGAGATGTACAAGACACTATGTTGAAAATGAACTTTACAACCTGTGGGGGGAAGGGAGGAGTTGGGGAGGTGGGGAGGGAAGGGATAGTAGGAGAAAAACAAAGGAGAGGGTAACACGGCTCAATAGGAAATGTACTCATTACTTTGCTCATGTAACTGTAACCCTTCTGTACAATATCTTTCCAATAAAAATATATATTAGAAAAGGAATAGAAGTTCAAGATCAGCTGGAAAGATTCATGACTGTAATTCCAGCTACTTAGGTGATAGAGATAAGAGGATTGGTTCAGCTGGGGGGAAAAGCTAGTGAGACTAACTCAAAGAACATGCCATGCATAATGCTACATGTTAGTAATCTCAGCTCTGTAGAAGTTGTAGGTAGAGGTCCATGGTCATCCTAGGCAAAAAGCATGAGGTTATATCTGAAAATAAAATAAATATTATATCATAAATGACATATATATATATAATTCTACAGGGCTGGGAATTTGGCTTAGCAGTAAAGTGCTTGGCTAGCATGCATGAAGCCCTGGTTTGATTCCTCAATATCACATAAACAGAAAAAGTCAGAAGTGGCGCTCTGGCTCAAGTGGTAGAGTGCTAGCCTTGAGTACAGAGAAGCTCAAGGTCAGTGCCCAGACCTGAGTTCAAGCTCTGGCAAAAAGTAAAGAATAAATAAATATTTATTTATTTATTAAAAAATAAAGAATAAATAAAAATTATATAACATAAAATATAAATAAGAAAAAGGGCTAGAAGAATGGGTCAGTGTTAGAACACTTGCTTAGCAAGCATATGGACTTGATTTCAAGCATCAGAACCGGAAAAAGAAAAGGAAAAAAAAGAAGGAAAGAAATACAGGTTCCCTAAAGTAGGTAATGTAACAGGTATTTGTTATAGAATTTGTAGGGTACTTAGTATCTTTGGTACTTAGTATCTTTTATCCCTTTTCTTTCTCTTGTCACATCATTTATTTTTTTAAAAGCAAGAGTTACCAAAATTCTTGACTGCAGTGGGTAAAGAAAGAATCAGAATGTAAATGTCATCTGTGAATGAACATGAGTCCACTCAGCTCATTTAAAACAGAAGAGACCTTAATTTTCATCTTGTAGGAAATGTAATAATTAGGCCAACATCAAAAGTATGAGTGGATGAATATGTTCAGCATCTGCATTAGTCAGGGAATCTTTATTTCTGCTAAGTCTGATCAGTGGGCTAAAAATCAGACTCCCTGGAGAGAGTAAACTTTCTGACTTATTGAAAGAACACATTATCCTCTCTGGACATGGGATTAACTATTTATTTAACATATATATGTATATATATGTATGCACATGTATATATACATATACATATACACATACATGCAGCTATAATTACTTTCCTGTACTAGGGTACTATGAGACTAGCTTCCAATTACTTTGTCTTGGAGGCTTTCAGATCAAATTTCTTTCAATGAAAAGGTGGTATTTGAATCAAGGAGGTAAGACACAGCAAAACATTTACCATGGAGTGCATTTGGCTAAGGGCAGATTGATTGACGGATAGATTTATCATATTAGGTTTAGGACTCTGTAACCTCCCTAATAAAACTCACGGTACTGGGGCAAATGCTCAGGTGTTATTGTCGAGTCAGAAGCCACTGATAATTGCCTTAAAGAGTCCTGGTGAACCTTTCCAGTCCCTTTGCAATTCATTCAGGATTGTTAGCCCTGCAGTGTCTCCATCTCAATAACCCAGAACAGGTGACAGATGGTATTATTGATGTTTCTACAAGTAGAAGTTGCTCCAAGCATGTTTTGAGTTGTCGATCTTGTTGGTAGACTGTGTTTTGCTATGTCTGTCTTGATGCGAGAGTCTGGATGAATGCTCAAATCACCAGAACTCAGGACGAGTCCTTATTTATTGAAGCAGCAGGAGAGAGCAAGAGAGTAGCAGGCAGCAACGTATTAGGGAAGCAATGTCTGGAATGAACTATATGCGTACACATTCAAACACCTGCCTTAAAGTTCTCGTGAGATGCTGGAAATGAGTTAGTAACAGCAGTGTTTTGAAGCATGTAGCCAGCAGATGTTTGAACTTGGGGAGGAGACTTCATGACAACATGAATGTAAGAGGAATCCTGGGATACAGCATTCAATTTTTACCCTGCTGATACAGGGCATACAAGCACCTGCACTCTTGCTTCATCGAGTTGCTAGTATTACTATATAAAGATGTAATAATGCAGTGGAAATAAATGATCCTGTCATATTGGGTAAGTTCCCAAGGGACAATCCTCAGTGTTATTATACGACTTGCTTGTGTTTGTGGCACACTGTGCTAAGGTGCAAGACAGTACTGTACGAAATGTTTTGTATGTACTTACTCATTTCCTAAGATGTTTTCTAGATACATCTAATAAAAACATTTTCTCCATCCATTTTTCAGAGATTAGCATGCTTTTATTGAAAATGATTTTTTGCAACTGCTTATACATTTCTGAACAAGATGAACTAGAAGGATGTAAGAAAGACCATGGGAACTATATCCCAAAGAGAAGAGTGGAAATCAGCTCAGAAATGGGTTATGAAGAAGGAATTAAGGGGAAATCAGGGTATTTAAATAATTAGTGTTTTACAAAGTGCTTAATAATTAGATATTTAATTGTACTGTCTGATATAGATCCTTGGAAAGAAAATGAGAGTATAAAATTTGGGTGTGGAAGACAGAAGTGGAAACAAATAACAATAAATGACAATGAATAACAAAATAACAATAACAAAAGTAAAAACTTACTAATAATTTCTCTAAACATAAGTTGTCTAAATATACCAATGAAAACACAGAATTGTCTCAGAATAAGACTAATAATATGTTCCTGATAGAAAGTCACCTAACTATAAAGATAGGTAGAAATTAAAAGTGTGGGAAAATACATACTAACATGAATAAATAAAATGAGAGTAACTATATTATTGTCAGAGTGTAGACTTCAAGGCAAGATTATCAGAGATAAAGACTACCATGTCATCATAAGGATCAATAGACAGGCAAGTTCCTACTGTTCACAAAGACAGTTCCTAATATGTCTACATTTAACAACAAAAATGCTAAATACAAAAGGCAAAAATGTATAGAACTACAAGGAAAAATAGATGAACCTACTATTATAGTTGAAGATGTTAACATTCCTCTATTATAGTGGAAAGAAAATAAGTGCAGAAAAAGTTGGGACCAATAGCTCTGTTAATGAACTGGATATAAGTGACATCTGTAGACTACTTTGTCCACCAATAAATCACTATTTTCTCACATCAAGAACACTCCTTCTCAAGAACACATTATAGGATAGAAAACTCATTTTTAAAATTTTTAAAGGATTGAGCTGGCACCAGTGGCACATGCCTATAATTCCAGCAACTCAGGAGACTAAGATCTAAGGATTGTGATTCAAAGCCAGCCTGATCAAGAAAGCCCATGAAACTGTTATCTTTAATTAACCACCATCAGCAGCAAAAATAAATATATTACAAATACTCATAATAATTAAAGAATACAAAAATGCTTATTCTCAGACCACAATGAAAGTAAAGTAGAAATCAATAACAGCAAAATGTTGGACAATCTCAAAATAGTTTTAAATTAAACAATACAGGCTGGGAAGGGATGTGAAGTGTAAACAAAGGAGGAGGCTGCAATGCTTGGTAAGAAATGTACTCATTATCTTGCCCATGTAATTGTAACCCCTCTGTACAGTATGTTCACAAAAAATAAAAATAAAAAAAAAATAAAAAAAATTAAACAATACATTTTCAAATAACACATGAGTCAAAGAAAAAGTCCAGAATGAAATTTAAAAATATTTTGAACTAAATGAAAATGAAACAAAAAGCTATATAGGATATAGCTAAAGCATGTTTCAAGGGAACTTTATAGCATTGAATTCATGTGTTAATAAGGAAGAAAGAGCAGTAACCTAAGTTTCTATCTTAGGGAACTTGAAAGAGAAACGTAAATTAAATTCAAAGTAAGCAGAAGAAAATAAGTAATATACTACAATTAGAGCAGAAATCAATGAAACTGTAAAGAGGAAATCAACAGAGAAAAAAAAATCAATGAAAGTTTTAAAAACTGAGTTTTTTTTAAGATCAATAAAACCAATAAGCCTCCGCCAGAATAACTAAGGAAGAAGAAAAAAAGAAAGAAAATATAGTTTGTTCATATCAAAAATAAAAGTCATCAATTCAGACCCATGTATGTTAAACAATAAAGAAATAAGAAATAGCATACAACTACAAACTCTCTGCCCGCAGATTTGACAGCCCAGACCCTTTCCTTGAAAGACCCAATCTGTTAAAATTCATCCAAGAAGAAACAGTCATTATGAATAGTCTATTAAATAAATTGAATCAATATTTAAAACCTCCCCAAACAAAAACCATTAGGCACAAAGGTTTCACATGTGAATCCTATTAACTACTTAAGAAGAAATCATACAAATTCTTTGTATTCCTCCCAAAAGCTATAGTGAGGGGAAGTTAGGCCTATTCTGGATAAGTAGGGATAGACAATGGGGGCTGGGATGGGCTCCAGCATGATTGTGAGTGATGGCACAGCAAAGTTCATGAGCCTTTCACCAAGTTTCTGGTCCCTCAGCCTCCAACCAATCAAAATCTCCTTCCATGCTTTTGTGTGGAAATGGAGATCCAATCATAGGGAAACATCTGTGCTCATTCTCTGAGGTTAGGGAGCCAATCAATGTAGCACACATCCACCCACTGACCAATCAGCCAAGGAGAATGCTGGTGGGGAAGAGGAGGCATGAGACTCTATTGTATAGAGTACCCTGGGAAAGAGATCGCACATACCTGATCTGGGAGCCCTCCTAGTTGGGTTCACTGTTTCTTTTGCTTTCAAACACTTTTTTGCCCTTTAATTCTTTACTGGATAGAGAAAACAAACTAGAACTCTAGGCAAGAGACTGTAACACTAAGCAGAGGGAAAATATCTTAACTTGATTTTTTTAGACCAGTAACACTTTAATATCAAAACCAGAAAAGAAGACACAAAGAAAATTTACAGACCATTGTCTTCTGTGAATGGAGAAGCAAATGCGCTCAAGAAAATGTCACCTAATTCAATACAACAATGTACAAAAGGGAAGAAATATTACTACCAATTGGATTCATCCCAGGTATTTGAGGCTGGTTGAATAATTGAAAAAAAAAATGTAATCAACAGATTTGAGGAGCAAAACCACAACCATAGAGATAGAGATAGAGGCTGAATGGAGAGCTTACAAAACCAGACTCCACTGATGACAAAATCTCTTAGCAAATGAAGAGGAACAAGGACTTCCTCAGCATGACACAGAACATCTACAGACAACTTTCCCACAGGATCATATTTAATGGTGATCACCTACGCTCAGGAAGGGAGAAAAGATGCCCCCTCTCACCGAGGACCCAATAAGATCAGGGATTAGGACAGAGTAGGCAGTGTGACTCTTCTTTATGATGCTCACATGGGAGACACATGGCATCAAATATCAAAATACCAGTGTACAATACGAGTAGAGTCCACTCTAAAGTCAACTGCAAATTTTGCATGATACTGTTGTGTTAAGGTATGCTCATCCAATGATAAGGAATGGGTCATTCAGGAATACGTTGTTATTAAGCCTGGAATCTGCACGGGTAGAGACAGAGTTTATTGGAATCTCTTACTTTCTGTCCACTCTTGCTATGAACCTAAAATTTTCTGGGGATAGGGTGGGGACTTAAATGCTTCTATAAAGGCTAAGAAAATAGTTACAAGAACCCGAAAGTCTCTTAATCATCCATTGTATTGAGAAATAAGTACTACAGTTCTAAGCTAAGTTTGATATTTTGCCTGTGTATGTCTCTGTAGATCACTCCAACAAATAAGTTCATGATCATGTGCTATGAGACCCCGGGACTATATATATATATATATATATATATATATATATATATATATATATGTATATATATATATACATATATATATATACATATATACATACATACATATATATACATACATATATATATAGTATATTTGTGTTTATACTTATACACACTTATTAACAAAGAGCCAAGATCTCCTCTTTGAGGAATAGGAGGATGAAGGATCAGTGACTGCTCTTATACTTAAATACAAAAATACCATTTTAATATAATATGATTTCTTTTTTTTTTTTTTTTGGGTCCGGTTGTGGGGCCTGAACTCTGGGCCTGGGCGCTGTCCCTCAGCTCTTCAGCTGAAGGCTAGCACTCTACCACTTGAGCCACAGCGCCACTTTCCGGCTTTTTTCTTTTTTGCTTATATGGTGCTGAGGAATCGAACCCAGGGCCTCAGGCTTGCAAGGCAAGCGCTCTACCACTGAGCCACCTTCCCAGCCCAATATAATATGATTTCTGTACTGAACATTAACAATAGAACTACAGCACTATTTTAACAGTGATTTGGGGTTCCCTGATTTGAGACAAATGTGTGTGTGTGTGTGTGTGTGTGTGTGTGTGTGTGTGTGTGTGCGCCAGTACTGGAACTTAGAACTCAGGACCTCACATTTTCCTTTACCATTTTTGTTCAAGACTTCCATACCTTTATTTCTGGCTTTTTGCTGGTTAATTGGAGATAAGAGTTTCTTGGGTTTGTCTGCCCAGGCTGGCTTCAGATCATGATCCTCAGATCTCAGCTTCCTGAGTATCTAAGATTATGGGCATGAGTTATCAACACCTGAACAATACATTTTAAAAGTATGCATTTGTGTAAGCTTATATTAGATTATTGTGAAACTGTAGTGTGCCTCTTGCTGAACATCCATTGTTTCTCACATGGAACATTTCGGAAACTCAAAGCATCTTCATTTTATAAATATGTATATGGCATCACCCAAATCTACATTGTCTTTAGGGATTAGCTAATATTAATATCTCAATTATGTCTCCATAGGAAAGAAAACCACACTCTTGCCAAATGCCAATGGCTCATGCCTGTAATCTTTGTAACTCAGAAGGTTGAGATCTGAAGATTGTAGTTCAAAGCCAGCCAGGCATGAAAGTCTGTGAGACTCTTATCTCCAATTAACCACCAGAAAACTGGAAGTGGTGCTGTGGCTCGAAGGGCTAGAGCTCTGAGCTGAATTGCTCAGGGACAGCGCCTAGGCCCTGCCTTCAAGCCCCATGACCAACAAAAAAAATCACTCTCTCCATAGCAAAAGACCGAAAGATGAATAAGTCTAATAGTGCTTTTCATTTGACTTCTAGATTTGCAGCAGATTTCGTGAGAGTTGGGAATGAAAGGAGGAGAGTTGGGCCTGGAGGTGTGGATTAAAATAAAACAAAATGTGATGGGGGAAAAATACAAGGTAAAAAGCCCTTTGTTCACACAATGGTACATCATTTTGTAGTAGACCTTTTTTTTTTTTTTTTTTTTTTTTTTTTTTTTTTTTTTTTTTTTTTTTTTTTTTTTTTTTTTTTTTTATTGTAAAGCTACTATACAGAGGGTCACAGTTACATGAGTGAGGTTATGAGTACACTTCCTCTTGAACATTGTTACCCCCTCCATTGTTTTCCCCCTACCATCCCCTCCCTCCCTCCCTTCCCCGAGGTTCTTTTTTTTTTTTTTTTTTTTTGATTGTGATTAAATGATTACATAATTTCAAAGTCACAAGTTCATTCTAACTTCCCTGGAGCAAATTGTCTACCACAGTCTGTAATATATAACAGTGTTCACATGTTATATACCATATTTGTGATCAGCAGCATGAGGATATTTAGTAGTGGTTCCACCAGATGAGCGGGAGTTCTTTGTTTCTTAAGTCCTGTTAGTTTTGTCGTATCACTAACCTTTTGGATTTAGCATCCACTTATGAGGGAGACCATGTACCGTTTGTCTCTTCGTTCTTGGCTTACCTCGCTCAACATGATTCCTTCTAGCTCCATCCATTTCCCTGCAAATGCCATTATTTTGTCATTTCTAATGGCTGCATAATATTCCATTGTGTATAGATACCACAATTTTTGGATCCATTCATCTGTGGTGGGGCACCTAGGTTGTTTCCATATCCTAGCTATTGCGAACAGTGCTGCAATAAACATGGAGGTGCACGTGTCCTTGTATATTGGTTCCTGTTGTTCAGGGTAGATGCCTAGAAGTGGTATGACTGGGTCGTAAGGGAGGTCAATCTTTAGCTTTCTAAGGACCCTCCAGACTGCTTTCCAAAGTGGTTGTATAAGTGTACATTCCCACCAGCAGTGTAATAGGGTTCCTCTTTCTCCACATCCCCTCCAGCATTTGTCGTTGGCTGATTTGTGGATGTGGGACATTCTGACTGGGGTAAGGTGGTATCTCAGGGTTGTCTTTATTTGCATTTCCTTCACCACCAGGGATGATGAACATTTCCTCATGTGTTTCTTTGCCATTTTTATTTCTTCATTTGAGAAGTCCCTCTTTAGTTCCCTTGCCCATTTAGTAATTGGTTTGTTAGGTTTGGGAGGGATTAGTTTCTTGAGTTCCCTGTATATACAGGATGTTAACCCCTTGTCTGATATATTGCTGGTAAATATTTTTTCCCAATTAGTTGGTTGTCTTTCTAGCTTAGTTGCGATAGATTTAGCTGTGCAGAAGCTTTTTATTTTAAGGTAGTCCCATTTGTCGAGTCTCTCTCCAACTTGTTGTGACCCTGGGACTCTGTTCAGGAAGTTCCTTCCTGTGCCTATTAGTTCAAGTGTCTCTCCTACTCTGTCCTGCAGTAGTTTCAGAGATTCAGGTTTAATGTTAAGGTCTTTAATCCATTTTGAGTTGATGTTGGTGCATGGTGATAGGCTGGGGTCCACTTTTAGTTTTCTGCATGTGGCTGCCCAGTTTTCCCAGCACCAGCGGTTGAAGAGGCTGTGTTTCTTCCATTGTATGTCTTTGGCTCCTTTGTCGAATATCAGCTGGCTGTAGGCCTGTGGATTTATATCTGGATCTTCTATTCTGTTCCATTGGTCTTCGGGTCTGTTTTTGTGCCAGTACCATGCTGTCTTTGTGATTATAGCTCTGTAGTAGAGTTTGAAGTTCGGCATGGATAGCCCTCCCATATTGTCTTTATCCCCTAGAATTGTTTTGGCTATTCTAGGTCTTTTGTTGTTCCATATAAATTTTTGGACTGTTTTCTGTATTTCAGTGATGTACGTCATTGGGATTTTAATAGGAATTGCATTGAATTTGTATATTAATTTTGGAAGTATCACCATCTTTACTATATTAAGTCGGCCTATCCAGGAGCATGGGAGGTCTTTCCATTTCCTAGTGTCTTCTGCAATTTCTTTCTTTAACTTTTTATAGTTCTCATTAAATAGTTCTTTTACATCTTTGGTTAGGTTAATTCCTAAATATTTTATTTTTTGGGAGGTTATTGTGAATGGGGTTGCTCCCTTTATTTCCCTCTCTTCCTGTGCGTTATCAGTGTATAGGAAGGCAACTGATTTTTGTGGGTTTATTTTGTATCCTGCTATTTTGCCGAAGTGACTTATGATTTCTAAAAGTTTGGGGATGGAGTTTTTGGGATCGTGGAGGTATAGTATCATGTCGTCTGCAAAAAGGGATAGTTTCACTTCTTCTTTCCCTATGCGGATCCCTTTAATGTCTTTTTCTTGCCTTATTGCCCTGGCTAAGGGTTCTAGGACTATGTTGAAGAGGAGTGGAGACAGTGGACATCCTTGCCTTGTTCCTGTTTTTAGGAGGATTGGTTGTAGCTTTTCCCCATTAAGTATAATATTGGCTATTGGTCTGTCATAAATGGCTTTTATTGTTTTTAGAAATGTTCCTTCTATTCCTATTTTCTCCAGAGCTTTTAGCATGAATGAATGTTGAATTTTATCAAAGGCCTTTTCTGCATCTGTGGCGATAATCATGTGATTCTTGACCTTGGCTCTGTTGATATGCTGGATTACATTTATTGACTTACGTATGTTAAACCATCCCTGTGTCTCTGGGATGAAGCCTACCTGATCATAGTGTATTATTTTTTTTATGTGTTTCTGGATTCTGTTAGCTAGAATCTTGTTAAGGATCTTTGCATCTGTGTTCATCAAGGAGATTGGCCTGTAATTCTCCTTTTTGGTTGGGTCTTTGCCTGGTTTGGGGATGAGTGTGATATTGGCTTCGTAGAATGAGTTTGGGATAGCTCCCTCCTTCTCTGTTTCTCTGAAGAGCTTGAGGAGTATGGGTATTAGTTCTTCTTTAAAGGTCTTGTAGAATTCTGCTGTGAATCCATCTGGTCCTGGGCTTTTTTTTGTTGGAAGACTTTTGATAGCTTCCTGTATCTCGTTATAGGATATTGGCTTATTTAATTGGTTAACTTCTTCTTTGCTCAGTTTGGGTAACTTGTATTTCTCTAAAAATGCATCCATTTCCGCCAGATTTTCTTCCTTTAGAGAGTATAGCTTTTGAAAGTAGTCTGTTAGAATTGTTTGGATATCTTGGGTACGTGTTGTGATGTTTCCCGTGGCATCCCTAATCCTATTAATATGGGTTTCCTCTCTTCTTTTTTTAATTAATCTTGCCAACGGGCCATCAATTTTGTTTATTTTTTCAAAGAACCAGCTTTTTGTTTGGTTTATTTTGGTTATGGTTTTCTGATTTTCTAATTGGTTAATCTCTGCTCTCAATTTGGTTATCTGGCTTCGTCTAGTAGCTTTAGGTCCCATTTTTTCTTGTTTTTCTAGCTGTTTTAGTTGCAACATGAGATTATTTACTTGGTCTGTCTCCATTCTCTTGATGTGGGCACTGAGGGCAATAAATTTGCCCCTCAGGACTGCTTTTGCTGTGTCCCACAAGTTTCTTTGTGAGGTGTTTTCATTTTCATTGAGTTCTAGGAAATGCTTTATTTCTTCTCTGATCTCTTCTGTTACCCAGGCCTTGTTAAGGAGTGTGCTGTTCAATTTCCATGTATTAGAGAAATTTCTGCGGTATGCTTTGTTATTGAGAGCTAGCTTGATTCCACTGTGGTCAGATAGGATACAGGGGATTATGTCGATCCCTTTGTATTTGCTTAAGTTCCTTGAATGAACTATGATATGGTCTATTTTGGAGAAAGTTCCATGAGCTGCTGAGAAGAATGTGTACTGTGTTGTTTTAGGGTGAAATACTCGGTAGATGTCAGTTAATTCCGCTTGAAGTATGGCCTCACTTAATTCGGTAGCTTCTTTGCCAATCCTCTGGTTGGTAGACCTGTCCTTTGGTGAGAGTGGCGTGTTAAAGTCTCCTAGTATTATCGTATTGGGATCTATTTTATTCTGTAAGTTTGAGAGCATTTGTTTAACATATCTGGGTGCACCGATATTTGGGGCATATAAGTTGATGATGGTTATATCCTCCTCTTGGATTGTTCCCTTTATTAATATGTAATGTCCGTCCTTGTCTTTCTGTACTGATTTTAATGAAAAGTTTATTTTGTCAGATATCAGGATAGCTACACCTGCTTTCTTATTGGGGGAATTTGATTGGTAGATCCTTTTCCACCCCTTCACTCTGAGTTTGTTTGTATGTTTGGCTGAGAGGTGGGTCTCCTGAAGGCAACAGATGGATGGGTCTTGTTTTCTGATCCAGTCCTCAGTTCGTTTTCTTTTAATTGGCGAATTCAGCCCATTTATATTAAGAGAAAGTATAGAGAGATGCATTGTTGTCCCTGCCATTCCGTTTTCCTAAGTTTTTCTTCTTTCCTTTCCTCCTGTGCTTGCTCAGTTAGACTTTGAGTAATGCCTGTTTGGGGCAGGTCCCAGTTCCTGGTTGCTTTCTTCAGGTTGTGTCCCCCCTCTTAGAATTCTTTGTAATGCTGGCTTAATGTTTATGTATTCATTTAGTTTTTCTTTGCTATTAAAAGTTTTCAGTTCTCCATCGAATGTGAATGCTAGCTTTGCCGGGTATATCAGTCTGGGTTGGCAGTTATTGGCTCTCAGGGCTCGTATGGTGCTTTCCCAGGCTTTTCTTGCATTCATTGTTTGTGTGGAGAGATCTGCAGTGATTCTAATTTTTTTCCCGTTGTAGTATAGCTCCTTCTTCATTTTTGCTGCATGCAGGATTGTTTCCTTATTATTCAGATCCATCATTGTTACTATTATGTGCCTAGAAGTGTTTCTCCTGGGATCTTGCTTGTTGGGTGTTCGATAAGCTTTTGTGATGTAGTTAAGATGGTCGTTTTTGAGGTGGGGAAAATTTTCATTGACTATCTTGTTAAATAGGTGTTGCATTCCCTTGCTCTGGAATTCCTCACCTTCGTCCACTCCGATTATGCGAAGGTTAAATTTTTTAGCATTATCTGCTTGCTCTTGAATTTCCCTTTGGTTTAATTTGAGTGATTTTTCCATATCTGTCACTTTTTGGTCCAGTTGGTGTATTCTGTCTTCTGTATCTGACACTCTACCTTCCATTTCATTCACTCTGTTGACCGTGGCTTCTATTGTGGTTTGCATGATGGAAATGGATCCCTTTATGGATTCAATGTTGGTTCTCAGAGTACTGATCTCACCTCTCAATGAGGTGATATCAGTATGCATTACCTCTAATTTGGCGTTTATCTCACTTCTTACTGAGGTTTGTGCAGCTTCTATTTTTGCATCCAATTTTTGTTTGATATCCTGTATATCTTTTGATAGTTCATCCTTGTGCTCTTTCAATTTCTGATCCATTTCTCGCTTTATTTCTTGAGTCATTGCCTCCAGCAACCCTTGGATGTAGTTTTTGTCTTCCATTCCTGCTTTGCTCCCACTGGGGCTCTCCCCTTCGTGGCTGCTGGCTTTTGAGGTGAGCTTGCTGTCCTGGGTAGTGGTAAACCTTGTGATTTTTCTCTGTGATTTTCGCATGGGGGTTCAGGAGACTGCTCTTCAATCTTGTTTTGGTGTGTCTGTCTTTGCTTGGTTGCTGATTCTCTATTGGTAGAGAGAGTCTGTGTCTGATCTGGATTCTGTTGGGAGCCTATTTCCAGCTGCTATTCACTTAGGATTCTCAGCTCTCTGCTGTAGCAATTCCCGCCTTTGGAAGGGTTGAGCAGCCTAGACTGCTTGTGTTTGCTCCTGCGGGTGCTCTTGGGAGGATCAGATGCTCTGGATGCACTCTCCCAAATACTGGAGTCTGCTATGGGCTCCTGATGTGTTTTTGTTTGTTTTGGGCTGGTTGTGGGCTTGACCTCTAGGTTTGGGTGCTGTCCCTCAGCTCTTCAGCTCAGGGCTGGCACCCTACCATTTGAGCCACAGCCCCACTTCTGACCCTTTTTGCTTTGTTCAGGCGCCGGTCCCCTGGCCTGGTTCTGGCCCCAGCCTGGAGCGCGCTCGTTAGGCCTGTGCTAATGTGTATACCACCTTGGTTATGCAGCCTGGAGGACACAGTTCAAATTTCTTCTACTGTTGGTAGTCTTGACCCAGGGGCACTGTTCCTGGCTTGAGCATTTAAGCTCCCTTCCCGGGGCGCTCTTGCTCTGGCCTGGCCAGCAGAGTGTGCTCCACCGGCTGGTGGGGCTCTCGAACAGTTCCCAGTTTTAGTGGGTCCTGTGGTCCGGGTGTTGGGGTAGGGAGTCTAGGTCAGGGTCTGGGGATTCCCTCCAGCTCTGGTCTCCCTTGATGGATTCCCTGTCCCCTGATGGGTACTCACCCTGTAGGTCGTCAGTTGTTGTTGCAGTCCGTCAGTTGTTGTTGCAGTCCGAGTTCAGTTGGGGTGGTTGCGGGCTGGGTTGGGCGGCCCCCCGCCGGGTCGTTGCGATCGCGACAGGTCCCTTTGTGGCGCTGCTGGTGCCGGGCGGCTTTGGCGGGATGGAGCCTCTCCGCTCCGGTGGAGAGTGATGGGTGGGGTGGGATCCTCCTGGAGACTCCCGGCTGGTAGGTTTCTCTGTTCCTGGCGATCTGCTGTTCTGCAATCCGGTACCTGGTGATCTGCAAGCAGCCCCCTGTGTCTCTGTGGCTCCGGCAGCCCCTGCCGGGCCGGCTGGCCGGCGGCTTGGCGCACTGCCGCGCGGCCAGTAAAGGTTGGGGGAGGGGTCTTCGCTCTTCTCTGTTCTGAAATTCTTCTTTTCCTCTCTTTCTTTTTTTGTTATTTTCCACCTCTGGTTTTTCTCTGAGTGTTCGTCTTTTTGTTGTTGTCGGTCTCTTGGGGAGATTAAAGGTTGGAACTCGAACTCTCTTTTTGGTTGGAGAGAGCTGTGGCGTTTCCCTACTGCCCCGTCGCCATCTTGAGAACTCTCCTGTAGTAGACCTTTTTAAAGCTTGCATTGTATCACACTGTGTTCCTTTGCAAGATTTTATGTGTTGTTGTGTTAAAGTGAATTTCATTTCATCCCAATCAATGAATCTCCCCACTTGCTATTACCTACAGGCCTGCCTAGCAGCCAGAGTTCTGGCTATGTTCCAATATCAGGCTGGTGTTAACGTTTGTAAAGTTTCTGGTGTCCATCCAAATGCTCAATTGAGGTAGCTGGAAAAACGTCACCTACACCCAGATAATTTTTAAATTCCATTCTCTCTCCCTCTCTTTCTCCCCATGCTCTGAAATTACCTCCAGCTTATTTGTCTGGCTAGAGGTTAATGGAACACTAATGATGTTAATGAGCCTCTCACAGTGCAAGTTTTTTCAAGAAAGAGATATAATAGCTGTTTTCCTTCCCCTTTAATCTTTTTCATCATTCAGGAGTTACAGGCTGAGACAATTAGCAACTTGTACAGCTCTGTCTCTCTGCTCAGTCACAGCCCAGTGGGGCAAAAAGCAGGCATCCATTAGACAGCCTCCTATGTCCGCAGGTGAGATCTTACGGATGGATGCAAAACTGTGCCTCTCACCAGAAGGAGTAATGCCATTCAGGGAGAAAGGAGAGAAATTAACAATCTGTTGATGAAGCTTTTCCATGGCAGGCAGGCTGCAGGAGCTGTCCAGCCTACTGAAGAACCATCGTAAATTTATCCCTTTCCCCTTCATTAGACAGAGGGCATCAGTGAGTCACAAACCTTGAGGATCTCAGAGACTATTCACCCAAGCATCCAAATGTTTAGTTACTTAGCACAAGCCCATCTAAGCTTATAGAATTCTGGTGGGAAAAAAGGAGAGTATTTGCATAAGACAAGTTATTTAGAAATGCTTTCCAATTGGGCATTTCTCCATTTGGTGGAGTTTTGGCATTCTGCCTCTCTGTGCTTTGAAAGTATACATCCTAGATGCATATGGTAATTGAAACATCAACTCATGGTGCTGTTAAAATGGAAAAACATTGAAAGTAAAACATGTCTAAGATTTGAACCTATCTCCACTGTGACTCAGCTGATGTTAGGTTTTATTTCTGGGGAAAAGGGGCCTATAACTGCCTTCAGCAAATGTTTCCAGAAAATTCAGAGCACTCAAGGGAAAGGCCCAAGGAATGTGACATTTTGCTTTTTTTCAGATTGTTGACTTCTTTTGTCTCTAAAAGTGGATTTTAATTAAATGGATCATGGTTCACAACCAAGCTATTGAGGAAAAAATATACTAACGGCTCAAATAAAAATGAGGAACAGTAGCAAATAATTCTCCCATAAAGGTCGCTCTCTGTCAGAATCCAACCATTAGTACTAGCAGCCCAAGATGTAATAGAAAGCAAAATATTAATAGTCCAAAATAATTTTGAACCAATTATATGTTGCAGGCATATAGTGGGTTGTTAGGCACATGAAGACATTTCTATGTCTTAATGTCTGTTTCTTTATGGTTTGGAGACATGCCCGGACAAATGATCAAAGACTTATTGTCTCCCAACTATGTGTGCTCCATCGACTCTACTGTTGGAGAAGTACTACCCTGGATCTTATAAAATACAGAGCTCAATAGATATCTACAAAAATTAAGAAAGTCATTAATTATGGAATCGTCTTATCGATAGAAACATAAAGTTAAAAAAAAAGGAGAAAGTCTTATATAAACTTAGATGCTAAGGGCTTCATTTGAAAGGTTCTAACACCTAAATAAGATTCACATTATGAAGTGATACAAACAAAGGGGCTATCGGGTGTAGAAATTGAAGAAAAATGGAGTCACGGGAGCATTAATGATTCAGGCAGGTAAGGCCAGGAGCAGTGGTTCGTGCCAGTTGGCAGGTGGGTTAAAATGAGCAGAAATAAATGTGTGGCATCCATCTCAGAACCAGGTTAAAATGAAAATGACAAGGATATGCATGCTGAGACATATTGAGAATGAAAATATTAGGGCTTGATGACAGACTCAATTAACATAAGTTGAGGAAGAAAGACTCAGAGAGGACCTGGAAGCTGAATATGGTGGCCCAAGCCTGGGATCCTAGCTGCTTGGGAGGTGGAGAATAAGGAGATGAAGAAATGGCTGCAAGACTCCATCTCATTCAGTGGGTTTGAGAAAGCATGTTAGTTAGGGGAAACAATGGCTAGGTAAGTAGTGCCTGCCCATCATCCTCAAGGACATGGGGAAGCACAAATAGGGAAGGATTTCTAATCAGGCCAAGTTTGGCGAAAACAATATCTTACCTTAAAAACAATATCCAAGTCAGCTGAGCACCAGTGACCATATCTGTAATCTTGGCTACTCAGGAAGTTGAGAGCACTGAAGATCGTGGTTCAAAGCTACCCCAGACAGGAAAGTCCATGAGACTCTTATATCTAATTTACCACCCCAAATCAAGAAGTGGCTCAAGTGGCAAGTAACATCCTTGAGCAAAAGAAGCTAAGGGTAAGTATCTATACCCTGAGATCAAGTCCCAGTAAAGGCACATACATCAAAGTTTAACAAGGCCAAAAATGGGAGGAGTGGTAGAGCACTTTCCTTGCACATATAAGGTCCTGAGTTCAATCTTCAGTGCTGCAAAAACTAAAATGAATTACACAAAGGATCTAGAGAGTTTTTAGCCAATTTCAACAACTGGAATTATTGGGCCACATATAGGCAAAAGGAAAGATTGGTAGAAAACTCGGCACATTTAATGGCACCATTTCTGAATAACATGACATTTTCATCTTGATCCCTCATGAATCTAGCCAAATTGAACTACTTTAATGTTTTAAAGTCTCCATTTTCTAACAGTTGCTCTAGCTTTCTGAATCACACCTATACACTTTCACACCAATTTAACAATAATTTTTATCAATTTACCTCAGTCAAAAACTCATTGGAGTAAAAGATGCTTTGTGGACTGTGAAGTTGGGTGTCATTATCAATGTGGGCTCACACTGTCCATTTGGATTTTCAGGCTTATAGAAGGCAAGCTTCACACCCATCTAGCAAACTCTGCTCCTCCATGTATGGCACCAGGAATACACATAGTACAGACTTTCTGCAAGAAATGATGACGGCAACCAGAAATAGTCCCAAAGAATTTGTCAAGTGCCTTAGATGGTAAAAATCAGCACTCAAGCGTTATGCACATCACATCCTTGTTTTCTAAAGAAATAACGAACCCCCCAGCAGTAGAAGAAACTACATAATTGTGTGGATGGGGCTGCAATGCTAGCAGCAATGTGCTTCATCCAGATGGCAAATGGGATGATGGGAAAGCCAGGATGAGGAAGCAACTAATGATACCTCAAATAGCAAACCACAACACAAAATGTAAGCACAAATGATATATCTAGGATCAGATAATGGAGCACATGTCAGAGTCAGCTGCTTGGGTGGAGGGAAAAGGAGACGAAAATAAGAAGTAAATACACACTATATAAACATAAATATGAATGCATGACACTACTTTAGAAACAGTGTTTTGCATATCAGTCTTCCTCCCGTGTTTTACCCCCATCCTTTCCTGGCCCAGTCTCACTCAGCATAAAATAGACCATGGCTGAACCACTCCATGAGAAGGGGCCATGTCCTTTTAATCCATTGCTCCAGTGAGACCCCTCCAAAGAACAATTACTTTTCACTTAATAGCAACAAAATCTTAGTACCACATTCCCATGTTAGGCAGCCCCATTTAGAAATTAGGGGAAAATCAGGCTTCTGGGTGATTCACACTAGGAACAAGATCTTACTCTAACAGCTTCTCTTCCCTACTCAAAAGAAGGCTCTCTAAGGGCAACTAATCCCAGCTGGACTGGGCCCCCTTTTAGAATATTGGTGATAACCAAATGGCTCTATATTTATATAGAAATGTCCAGGTACATATGAATAAATTATTAACTGGAATGTATGAGCACTGGAGACTTCTGTTAGCATTTGCATTAGAGGGCATCCTGTCTACATTTAAAGCTGCTGACCTCTGATAAGCGGGAGGGAGAGCACTCTTCAGCATCACTGGGAGAAATACTGAGATAATGCTTTCCAAGCAGACAAATGCCCCAGCTGATTTATAGAGCCATTGCCATCCTTGTCAGAGCATCTGGAGATCCTGATACAGGCTGTAAGGAGAAACTTCCATCACAAATGAACATTTCTGGCCCAAGCCTATTTATCCAGACAACCTGTCAGCCTTACACAGCCAAATATTCTGTTGACGTGGACAAGACGGTGAGACAATAGCCGAGAGTTCTTTTCTTCCTCGTCATTGTTCACCTTTCCGTCCTCATGCCCACAGATGCTTTGTCGGCACTGTAATAAAGCTCCTGGGTGACTCAGTTTCCATTTCCATTTCTTTCACTGGCTGCTCATTTAAGACTGCCTGCCACAAAGTACTTTCATATAAAGATACGATTAGAGCACAATGATGCTCTCTTGACATTGAAGTTTGGAATCTACACAAATGTTCTGCAACAACTCATTTTAATGTTTGCCTACTTGTCCTAATTTATTTCTGATTTCTGATTCTAAGCGTACTGGAGACAGTGAGGTTTGCTTCAGCTCAGGGAGACATGCCACAAATCTAGCGGAGACCACAGATGGTGTGGGTTGGGATGACTACCTCATTTTCAGGCTTAGAGAGGGCATTGGTATGCAGCACACAACCCTCTTGTGCTCATCAAGATTGTGAAAGGAAGGGTTCAGGATGCACAAAAGCAGAGCAGCGAAATTATTCTTGTTTATAGCAGGAGAGGGCTCACTCTAGATCAAGACAGAAGTATATTAACAAAGAAACAATCCTTGAGAGACTTCCTGTTTTAATTTCACAAAAATCTCAGCGCTTGTGCTGATCAGTGTCAAAGTACACTTCGGGGTGGGGCTGGGAGGTGGGTTTGTTAGGAATTAATATGCAATTCTGTTTTCAGTCTTAGTCCTAGCGCAGTGTTATTTTTCTAGGTGGCTATCTATTACTAAATCTTAGGCTCAAAAGCACACAGATACCTGGCTGCACATTTACTTGGCCGTGAGACTATTGAAGTAAGGGTACCTAATGTAAATGCGATCGGTCCAGTTGCTAATTTATCATACCTCAAGGAAAAAAGGTCCTGCAGTTAGTTTCCTGTCTTGAGCTGTGATAGAATTTTCTGCAGTAGCTTAACATTGGGGCAAAATGGGAACATTGTGAGTCTAATAAAACCAAGTTACCTCACACATGACCAGCGAGCCCATAATGCACCTGCGCAAAGCATTGCCTGATTATTCCTGAGACATCTGCACAAGGCATTGTCCAGGTCCTTCCTACAATTCCATAAAGTGCCTGTGCGAAACCCTCTCTGCTCCTTCCGCGCTTCTGTGGATCCCTTTCTACTGGTTATATTCAAATGTAACCTATATGCTAGAGTCCAAGTTTCATCGAGACAGTTAACCATATTTAATCCTCCTATCCCCATTGATGGCGCTCGGCCAACTCTAGGTGAAGGAAAATATGTTAAGTGTATAATGAATCTTATTCTATCAACCACACCAGGCAGGAAGAGCTTTCCCCCGTGTCTCCTGCACACACATCCCCACATGTAAGAAGCCTTGTGGGGTTATTGATTCAGGCTCTTAGCAAGGCTTCATCAAGACTCATTTCCCCGGCTTACAAACAAGCTCACCTCACCTACCTCTCTGCTTTCTTCATCCACCTGTGTTTTCTGATGTTCTGACTTTTCTATGTCTTTTCTGTCTGGGTTAATTGGCTTTCCTACCTCACAAAACTTCACTTCGGTGTTTTCTTGCCTGTATTCCTTATCTACCACCCCTGGCCCCCAAAGTGTGCCTTTGGGCTAGGAGACCATTACCCCAGGATTTATCCACAGTTTCCCCTGCTTATCTTTGAAAGTTCAGACCCAGAAAAGGAGCAGTGAGTCATTGGATTTTAGAAAGGGAAGTTATAGTGTATCACATCCACTGTTTTATTTTTGCAGCTGAAAGAAAATGAGACAGGAACTGGAAGCAAATAGAACACTTGGTACTTAAGCTCTGGCAGCCTCTGGTCCCATTCTCAACCAAGGGCAATTTCACTCTTCACAGAATATTGAGCAATATCTACAGACACTTTTGCCTAACACAATCTGGGTGGAGGATGCTTTTTTATTTCGAGCAGAAGCCATGGAAGCTAAAGATCCTAAAATGCATAGAAAAAAGACCGTACACATTAATGAGGTTTTGGTTTAAAAAGTTAGTGGTGCAAAGTTGCAATGCTTTGGTCTAAGGCCCTTAAAGCAACATAAAGGAAACAAGACAGGGTTGGAATAAAAATGAGGAAACTTTGTATTGTAGCTGGAGAGCAAATCCTCTCCACACAGCTGGGACAATGGATGTACTTACGAGTGATGTCACAATTCTTAAATACTTAATGAGCACATGTGATACAGACAAACCTTAAATTCATCAAGTACAGAAAAAGTATAGCCCCCTGAGTCTTACACAGACAAGTTTCCCATACCATGACCTTAGGGAAGTGTTTTGTTAGGTAACTTAGGCTGTGAGCACAGAGAGCTCACAGGCCTGTAGGTGAGCCTGTTTGTTCCCATTGATACCCTGGCTGTTATATTAATGAAGGAAGTACAGGGCTTTGAGAAGTGCACTAACCTAAGAGTTAGTGTAGCTCAGCTGCAGATTTTTCATGTGACCTGGACCAAGCTGTGACTTCTCCTTTCTGGGTTCAGTCTCCTCTTCATCTGTTAAATGCTAGAGTGACCTTAACCTCATCGGTTGTAGCTTTCTACTTCTGATGATCTACAAGATGCTTTTTGCTCCCTGAAAACCTCTCTCTAAGAGACAGGTGGCAAACAGGTTAGGTGATAGACTTACCCTTTAAAAAGTCAAATCATATCCAGAGTAAGACTAAGGAGAGAAGGACAGAGGGATGTAAGACACTGAAGCCAACTAGAGCTAACTGAAAAAACATAGCCAAGAGTATTCAGGTCATTTGGAGTTAGAAACCTAACTTTAGCCATTCAATAATTGTACATAGTTGGGCAGTAATTTAACCTTTTTGGCCTCGTTTCCCATCTATAGCGTGGGAATGATTATATAATACCTAACTACATACTTTGTGGCTGGAAATAAAATGAGATAATACATAACACATAGTTATTAGGACAGCCCAAAATTAAAGAACTTAGTAAAAGGAACCAGATAATACTATCTGGTTTCTGAATCCAAAAAAAAAAATAAGGAGCCCAGGCCCAGAGTTCAAGCCCCACGACTGACAAAAAAAAAAAAAATAAGGCATATGATTCTCATCTTCCACATGCCAGGTTTGCTTTGTGGCAAACAGAATCCCAAGAATTGTTTTGGTTCCTCTAGTTAAATCTCTGAAAGTGGGATTCATACGCACACTTACACCTGAACCCCAGCAGAATCCTCTTGTGCTGTATGAAAGTTAAAGGAAATCATTTGGCTGACTGGCACTGTGGTGGGTTTCTCTGTCTAACCCCATTCCACAAGTTGCTTTGCTGTGACTTAGATTGCCTCTGGGCAAATATTTCTTTCTTTTGCTTACAGCTGGGGAGAGAGGCTTTCCAAAGCCATACTCCTAGTGTCATTGTCCACCAAGAAATCACTTGGCTCTTTCTGTTTCTCCAATGTTAGTGCAAGTGTTCTGTTTTTTGTTTTTTTTTTTCAGACACCAGATCTCTCACTAGTTCTATTGGTTTCAGTGGCTCCTTAGACCCTGTAAATGCAATATTCAACACCCGGGAGGAAACTGTTTTCACTTGGATGGTTCTTTCAGCATTGCTGTCCATCTGGAGCTCCCTTTAAATGCATGGAGCTCCACCTGCTGAGAAAAACAATGAACTTAGGGGACTTTTCTTTTTCCGCATAGACAACATTCCCAGAAAATAAAGTGGGTTCCAGGAAAGCTGCTTTTTGTTGTTGTTTTGGGGTAGGGGAGAGCTGATCCTGTAGAAATTATATTGGTCCCATCATTTCCTGGGGAATTGGAGTTGTGATTTGATTAGATTTCTACCTCTGATTGACACCTGTTAATAACCTGTAAGATGGTTGAAGGATGCTCATATTGTGCACCAGAGTTATCTATGACTTTAGTTTTCATCAGCGTTCTCACTCAAGGGCAGCTGTGAAGGATATTATTTTTTTTCTTAAAATGTTGTTATGAACCCACAGACACTGGACTGGGGAAATTGTCCTGTACATTCACCTTCACATTAGTTCTTAGGAAATATATTGCCAGGATTGTGGAAGATATTCAAATTCATTTATGTGCCTTTATTAACCCAGTTTTGATATGAGGACAGGCAGATTGGTGAAAATACTATTCATTCTCTATATTAATCCTGGGAGGGTGGTTTCATTCAAGCTCTTTTTTTCTTCAATCAGATTTTGTACTTAAAAAAAATATGAGCAAGATTCAGACCTTTCTAAGATCAAGTTCATTGACTCCAGGCCAAAAATAGTAAAAGAAAAGAAATCGTAATCGTGAAAAATCTCAGTTAAATGTAAATGCATAAAAATGAATGGTGATATTACAAATCAGTCATTATGGTACTAAGAGATAAGTGTAGAAAATGAATGAAATCAAGAACAAAATAGAAAGTACCATTTGATTGCTTTTGCTTTTTCTCAAGTCTCAAAATATTGGAAGAGTTTTTTAGATATAGGCAAAACTGATCTACTTATAAGCCATCATTTTTATCTTTCCACAATTGAAAAACAAATAAGAATGGGATTGTTTAGGATAAAAGAGGTCAGAGTGGAGTGAGCCAACAGAAAACTTGTGTTGAGGGTTGTTTCTCCCTTACTTTCTGTATAGATTATTGTCCTAGGTTTAGTGAGGCTTGGCCAAAGGAAGAAATAATATTGCATCTTTCCCTGGTCCTGTATTACAGCATGTATCCTTATGCAATTCTCTTTAAGATAACTAAATCTATACAAGGCTCAAGGAAGAGAGGACTGTCCTTCTACCCATAAAAGATTTCCATATGTCTGTCTCCATTATCAACTTAAAGTAAGAATGCTGTGATATTGTCTTCCTGCCTGCTAGCCAGGCCTGGGCAGCTTCTGGTAGGTCCATCTGTAAACTCTGCTCAATTACAGAATATATACTCTCCTTTCCATTCTGTCTCCAATTTAAATCTATTTTAAATTATGCTTCTAAAACACAGTGACAGTGTGAGGTGTGTTTGTAATCATCATGTGGAAAAAGAAGACCTTTTTTCTTTCTTTCTTTTTCTTTCTGAATTTACCGAGAGCTAAACTGGATGGGTATAAAAAAAGCATAATTGTACCTTTTTCCACCTGACACATTTTCAATCTGCCTTATCATTTGCTAAATGCTTGTCTTCCCTCCATTTTCCTTAGAATTACCTATTAAGTTGAATGGGGATCTTTTCAGAAAATTCACTAAGAAAATAGTTTTAGTCAATCAATCACCATTTTTAATTTACCTAAAGCATGAATTAGGACCTAAGGGTTCTGAAACTTGGGCAGAAAAGAAAAGGAACACAAAAGATGGAGAAAAATAATAGTGACTCATCTGATCTTAGGATGGTTACACACAGATGTATCATCATTTTATCACTGAAACTCACAAAGCTCACTGCTAAGTACTGGAAGTAGTGAAATAAAACCTAAATAAATAATAGAATTAGTTTCATAATTACAACAGGTAAGAGAGTATTTATAAGGGCTTTAGAATAGTTCAGCAGTACAGTTCCTGTTTAGCATAAAAGAAAGACCCTTAGTGCAACTCTAGCATCTAAATACAAGAAGACAAACAGAGGGAGAGAGGGAGAGACAGAGGCAGTGAGTGTGTGTGTGAGAGAGAGAGAGAGAGAGAGATCACTTTTATAATTCTTTTTCCCAGAATGCAATTAGGTTTTATTATCTGTTTGATGCTACTTAGTATGTACTTTGTGCTTTCTTCATTAACATAAAAAGAAGTTATTGTTGCATCGTACCTTATGAAAGAACCATTCCTAGAAAAAAAAAAGTAGGAACCTCTTAGTCCAGGTTGAGAGCAGGCTTGGGAAAGGTCCATAATAGGTACTAATTTCTTTACAAATTCCACTCCGAGTCTTCAGAAATAGAGCATAAGGACCAGAAAAAAAAAGAATAAGAGTTTCTGATATTTATGGTTTTTGAAGAATTTCCATATTTTGTAACATACTGCAGCTCTTATTCCATAGACATTGAGTGCTTACACTCACCATGATATCCCAGCAAAGGCTTCTCCTGAAAAAGGAACTATCTCCTGCATATATCCAATAAGCACCCACAGCAGCTGTGTCTCCAGCTTGTTCCTCCTATCTCCCAGTGCCAAGAAATGGAAATGCCCACCTTCCTAGTTGCTCCAACAGAAATCTTGGTGTCATTCATACTCTTCCTTCTTTACTTTCCCACATGTCATTCCTATTGATAGAAAATTCTATCAATAATGCAAGTGCAAGACCCTGAGTTTAAGACAGGCTCCAGTGTCTCCTGTCTGTACTCCTAGCTACTCAGGAGACTGAGATCTGAGTATTGCAGTTCAAAGCCAGCCTGGGTAGTAAAGGCCGTGAGACTCTTATCTCCCATTAACCACTAGAAAACCAGAAGCGGCCCTGTGGCTCAAGGGGTAAAGCGCTAGCCTTGAGCTGAAGAGCTGAGGGATAGCACTCAGGCCCAGAGTTCAAGCCCCATGACCAACAACAAAAGAAAAAAGACCCTGAGTTTAAAATCCCAGTGCTACCAAAAGAAAAGGGAGCAAAAAGGAAGGGAAGGGAAGGAAGGAAGGATGGAAGGAAGGAAGGAAGGAAGGAAGGAAAGTCTACTTGTCCCTGGGTGTTTTTTCAATCAAGGTTAGAGCTCTACCACCTGAGCCACAGTTCCGCTATCCATTTTCTGGTGGTTAATTGGGGATAAGAGTCCCACAGACCCGGGCTAGCTTTGAACTACAATCCTCAGATCTCAGCCCCCTGAGTATCTTGGATTACAGACATGAGCCATGGGAGCCTGGACTCCTAGACTCTTCTGGTAGACCTCTTATTTCAGCCCCAGGTCTAGTCATTTTAGCATGGAGTTCAGGTTGTTTTTGAGCAGATGGTATAATGCTTTTCTACTACTCGGGAAGTTCAACTCTGGTTACTTTTAAGGAGAACATAAGATGAACTAGAACTTTCAAATTTATAGAACTTTCCCAATTATAGTCCCAAGGGATTACCATGGAGCATCATTAGGCACCTCTGGAATGAAAAAGCTAGAGCCCTTTGCAAATAATAGTACTTTTTCTTCTTCCCTCCTGATCTCGCCTCTCCCTCTGACACGTCCCCTCTGCGTCTCTTTCTTTTTTCTTTCCTATCACGTATGTATCTCTAATATAAATTATTTCTTGATAGCTTGTTGACATGATGAATGTCATAATAATATAACCAGATGAGGGCTTATTTAAACTTGTTGCATAATCCTATTTTAGAGATTTTGCCTTGTTTTAGGTAGAGAATGACCAGTCTTAATTATCACACTAACAAACCAAAAGTGTTGCCAACTGCAGGAAAAAAGTCATTGACTGTTAAATAATTATACTAATGCTAGGAACAATCAATTAGGAAAAAAAAATCTTCGAGAAGTTTTCCAAGACTTTATCAAGACAAATACTAATAATATGCAACAAAGACATTACTAGAGTTGAAGGTGGGTAATCTAAAATATAGGTTCTATTTTCTGCCTATGTCTGTAGGTAAAGACACCGCTTCACCTGGGCTTTTCAGCAGGTGAAAACACTTTAGGAAAAAAGAAAGATGCCACAGTGTGAGTCACAGCTCCCTTGTTAGCAACCTGTGACACAGGTGAAAATTCTGGACTACAAAACCTACTTTGGAATATGTCTCTCAAGTGTGACAGTGTGACATTTGTCTCTATTCCTAAGATAGCTTGTTCGTTCTGAAGACTCTGAATTGTACATATCTTGGCTTTATTCTCATTACCAAACACTGTGGAAACTTTCTTATGAGGAAAATTCTCTATTCGAGGTACAAGGGCCCAGGTGTGGAATAATGACATTACATATTTAATACTAAGAGACCATCATAGGTCAGAGACACCATCCTTTCATGGAGTATGCTCAGTGGTCATGAGACCAGGGGACCGGGAAATGGGAGGGAGACAGAAAGGGCTTTCTCTTTTGTCACCCTTCTTGCCAATGGGTAGAGATAAGCTCGGTAACAAGACGCATAAGGAAAGAAAGGTAAAGCAGGATGAGTGCTGGTTGCTCATGCTTATAATCATAGCTCCTCCAGAGGCTGAGATTGAGGATCTCAGTTCAAAGAAGTCTGGGGGGACAAATCCAAATGGTTCTTGTCTCCTGTTAACCAGTCAAGTAATGGAAGTGAGAGTGTGTTCATGTGTCAGAGTGATAGCCTTGAGCCAAAAAGGCAAGTGAGAGCTTAAATCCCTAGTTCAAGCCCTAGTAATCTCTCTGTCTCTGTCTCTGTCTCTTTCTGTCTCTGTCTCTGTCTCTCTCTGTCTTTGTCTCTGTCTGTCTCTGTCTCTCTGTCTCTCTGTCTGTGTCTCTGTCTCTGTCTCTGTGTCTCTGTCTCTCTCCTTCTCTCTCTCTCTCTCTCTCTCTCTCTCTCTCTCTCTCTCTCTCTCTCACACACACACACACACACACACACACACACAAAGGAAATGCAAAGGAAATGCAAAAGAGGAAGCGGGGCCCCAACCTTTTATTATCATTTTCTTTGATAATCATCCTCTCTTCTTATACAAATAACCATGTGAGAAAAAAAAATAATTCCTCTTTTCTAATCTCCTCCCAGCTCTGAGCTCTGGCCGCCTCCTCCCCACCCCATAGGCCGCTCTGTATCCCTTCTGGATAGGGAAGGCAAGAGCTGGCTAACAGCTAAGTAGTCCTGGCCTGGCTTCCTCTCTCTGCAAAGTGCTCTCTGCAGCCAGTAGAGCAGCAAAGTGCCCTCCTGCACAGACCCAAGCATGGATGCAGCCCACAGAAGACCCTCCACTGAGCAAATAGCCAGTCTGGTTTTTAATTCAAGTATTACAATAGCAGTAATTTGGCACTGATTAGCAGTGTTAGTCGCCCAGGCCAAAGGAGGACTAGAATTCAGAGTGAGGCTCTAAACAATTACTTTCTTTAGATAATCACTTTTTTTTTAGAGGCCAACTGTGCATATAAATATCACACCATGCCAGGGCTTGGCAAGTTTTTATCAACATCAACTCAGGCAACATCTATAGCCATTATGCCCCAAGCCCTGGAAATGGCTCATGCTTTCAGCCAAGCCTGAGTCAATCCTGTTGGCCAAGAGGTGGCCAGAGAAGCTGGTTGGCACAGGCTCAGTGCCTATACAGAGGTCCATGTTCTTTAGCTTAGTGTCTAGGGAACAGAGTCTCTACACCTATATCTCCCCAAAGACGCACTGAAATTATACTGAGGGAAGGGTATTCAACTTCAGGAAGGCAGGGATAGAAAGCAACTGGGACAAAGTCTCACATGGTAAGGAAAAAAGAAAGGGCATAAATCGCCTTTTTTGCCCTTGCCCAGAGTGGCAGGTTCCATGCCTGGCACACTGGTATTTAGGTCAGATGCAAAAGCAGAAGGAAAGCCCTCCCACTTTCTACCAGGATGGGAGGGGTCCAACCAAACAGAAACTTACATCCAAGCAGAAAGGCCTTTGTCAGTGAGTGACCACTGCTTAACCAATCCAACCAAGGATGCACCTATGTGAGAGAGAGGAGACTAGGGACCATATATCTAGTGAGACTGGACAAAGAAGTTTCAGATTTTCTCTCATGGAGTCACAGGGCGATTCCCCTGTCGTTTTTTTTCTCACTTTCTTTCATGGATTTTTTTTCACCTTCATATAAACTTATTCTGTTTACCTTAAACTTCCTTCTACCTTTTTATTTTTTTATTTTTATTTTTTTGTCAGTCCTGGGGATTGAACTCTGGCTTGGGTACTGTCCTTGAGCTCTTCAGCTCAAGGCTAGTGCTCTACCACTTTGAGCCATAGTGCCACTTCTGGTTTTCTGGTGGTTAATTGGAAGTAAGAGTCTCACAGCATTTTGTTTTTTCCCTTCCCTTCCCCAAATTAGAAAAATGTATAATCAAGATTCAGGGCACCGACATCAAATAGAGTGAAAACAGATGTTATACTGTGGGGGAAGAAAAGACAAGAGAAACAAAAAAAAATCACATAGTGCATATGCTGAAATAAGGATACAGACAGACCCATTGTAACAATGATATGTACAAGACACTATGTTAAAAACGAATTTTACAACTTGGGGGGGATGAGGGAGGAGTTGGGTAAGTGGGGAGGGAAGGGATAGTAGGGGAAAAACAAAGGAGGAGGTAACAATGCTTGATAGGAAATGGACTCATTACCTTACTCATGTAACTGTAACCCTTCTGTACAGTATTTTTACAATAAAAATACTTTATGAAGAAAAAAAAAGTCTCACAGACTTTCTTGTCCAGGCTGGCTTTGAACTGCGATCCTCTCAGCCTCTTGAGTAGCTAGGATTACAGGCTTCAGCCACCAGCACCCAGCTTTGCGTTTTTATTCTTCAAGGAGCAGGGAAAAGAATCCAAAAAGTCCCTAGACCATGTCAATACTATACTAGAGGGGCTCTGTTTCTTTGATTTAGAAAGCCACATACATCAGAAAAATTTGTCTAGCCAATGAGACTAGGAATGCAACTCTGGTAGCTCCTGATTTCTTCATTAAACATTTACCAACCACTTTGCCTTACAAAGCCCAGAACTGGTCCTGTGATACCAAGATAGAGATACATGTGAAAATTCCCATTTTTGCTGGGAGATGAACCAGTGAACTGATGGGCTGTAACACACCCACCCCATGATTTCACTTTCTGAGGCTTCCATCAGCCTTGGCCAGCTAGGGGTTGAAAAATTCTAGAAGTAAACAATTCTTAAGTTTTAAACTGAGTGCCTTTCAGAGCAGCATGATGAAATCTTATGTAGCTGCCAGGATGGCAGACTCGGTACACCAGCACTTGGAAGGCTACATAGAAAGCTGCAGGCCAATCAAGGTTGCACAGTAAGATGGTCTCAAAGGGAGAAAAATGTTTAATTTATCAATTAGGCAACATGAGAGATGAACAACAACAACAAAAAGAGAACCATTATGACAATATAACACAATAAAACTGTAAGCACCCTGCTCTTGCATTTTGGAGTATTGCTAAGTAAAATAACACTCAGTGGAATGTAAACACAAAGCATTGTGGCACTGGAACACTGGATCTGATAACACTTGCCTATTTTCTTTATGCACCTAATATAATAAAGTTGAACTTAGAAATTAAAACATGGAAAGAGATAAAACTAATGATGATAATGATAATATAATAGAACATTTAGTAGAAGACTTTTACAATAAAGGTCATCTGAATGTAGTGTCTATCTCTCTTAAAAACTTGTGACAGAGCCAAGATGCATTGTCCACATAAACTGCGTTGTTAAGTGGTAACAAATTCAATACATAACCTAAAATGAAGCAAGGGGGTTGGGAGGGTGGGTGAGAATGTTGAAGGCGGTGACATAGATCAAGATGTACTGTATTCATTAAATGCTTTGGTGAATGGCAACTCTTTCTTACAACTACTTATAGTTAATAAAAGTACTATCTCCCTTCCCTTCCCCTCCCCAAATTATAAAAACATCAAATACAGTGAAAACAGGGTTTATACTGTGGGGGAGGGACATACAAAGCAACAAAACAATCACCTTATAAATATGTTAGAAACAATAGCAAGAAATAAAAACCACTTGTGTCCTTATCTTGGGGTTCATTTGGCCTAACATCATCTTACCTGACCTTTTCTGCTTGTCTCAGACGTATACTAGTTATAGGAATACAGGTGGACCCATTGCAACAATGAGATGTACAAAATGCTATGTTGAAAAAAGAACTTTACAACTTTGGCGAGGAGGCGAGGAGTGTAGTCATGGAGATGGGAAGGCAGGGATGGTAGGGGCATCAAAGGAGGAGGCAACAATGCTTGGTAAGAAATGTACTTATTATCTTGCTCATGTAATTGTAACCCCTGTGTACGGTATTTTCACAATAAAAAAACATCAAAAATAAAAAAAATAATAATTAAATATTTTTAAGAATGGACATAAAGCCGGGTGCTGGTGGCTCATACCTGTAATCCTAGCACTCAGGAGGCTGAGATCTGAGGATTGCAATTCAATGTCAGTCAGGGCAGGAAAGTCCATGAGACTTTTATCTCCAATTAACCATCAGAAAATGGGAAATGGTGCTGTGGCTCAAGTGGTAGAGCACTCGCCTTGAGCTGAACAGCTCAGGGACAGTGCTGAGGCTCAGAGTTCAAGCCCCACAACTGACAAAATAAAACAAAAAAAAAGTGGATATGAATATGGAATGAGCTGTGGTGGACTGAAAGGAATTGGTACTGGAGGAAAACAGAACCACAAATATCCCACACATCTATGAACACACCAAAAATTGTTAAACAAAATCCCTTTCATTTCCATTTCAAAGACTAGCTCAGCTGATGAACAATATTTATTCAATAGCTACTAAGGGGCTATGCCCAGTTCCAGGCATTGTGAATACAACATGATCCAAACTCTCATGGAGTTAGAATCTGGTTGGGCAAATCCAAGCATTAAGCCTTCCTAAGCACTTTCCCACATATCAGACAGTATCACAAACATTTGACATGCATCAACTAATTTGAGCTTCTCAAGAGATCTTCAAAACAGGCACTATTGACACCAGAGCACTTGCTAGCTGATGTTTTAGACTAGATGTTTTAGACTGAGGTCACCCACCTAAAATACTATCAGCCAGTAGCAAAACAGGAAAACATTTTCTTTGTGGTCTGAAATGATTCTGTTCCTAAAGGATGAGCTCCAGGTTCCTAGAGCTTAAACACTATGTACAAATCACTCAGGAATTCCAATCTCTGTGAAAAGCTCAGGCTTTGGTCAGTCCACTGTAGTCACATACATGCTATGAGTTTTCTTAGTCAGCAGCAAATAGTTTATTCCCAGAACCAAAGCCTCCAAGGCCACTTTTACTCTGGTAACTGTCCAATGATTCACTTCAATCAATCAAACACCTTGTCATATTCATATAGATATTACATCCATGCACCACACTATAGCATTCCATTTTGCAACTGCACAGTGATTTCTTCTGGCTGCCAGAAACTTCCTAGAAAGTCTCTCTACTTTGTCATATTTATCAACACTTAGGCAATCTACTCATTTGTCCCTTCTTGAATATCTGGCAGGGATACATCTTTAGGATATAGAAAAGATGTCCTTGGACTGTCCACAGTCCCAGTTTTACCACTAGTAAGAGCTAAGGAAATGGTTTACACATAATTACATTATGTACCATTAATATATTAGCTTATCTTGGGAAACACTATAGTTGGTTTGCCTCTTGCCCACTAACCACTAACAGAAGGCTCTTAAAATCCACAGGCATATTCCTTATGTGAATGCTATTTTATTTCTTGACAATTACTTTGGCCTCCTGAAATTTTTAAGATTAAAATAATCTTTCATATGAATATAAATATGTAACATAATTGATCTCAAAAATGCCCCACCCCAAATTTTCAATGCTAATATTTTTATTCTCAGCAGAATGATCATTTGTTTTGGTGTTTTATAAAAAATGCTCATATCTTGTCCTTATGATGACTTTTTACTTTTTGTCAGTGGTGGAGCTTGAACTCAGGGTAAGGGTGCTATCCCAGACCTCTTTTTGCTCAAGGCTAGCACTCTACCACTTTAAGCCACAGCTGCACTTCTGGTTATCTGGTGGCTTAATGGAGATAAGAATCTCACAGAGTTTTCTACCCTGCCTGGCTTTGAACTGTGATCCTCAGATCTCAGCCTCCTGAGTAGTTAGAATTACAGGCATGAGCCACTGGCACTCAGCTTGATTACTTTTAAGAAGCATATAGGAACTGGTGAAATGCTCACTGATCAGCTATATTCTTAAGACTTTCCCCATCCTGATATTTAGCCATACGACCATTAGAAAACAACTGGGAATAGTTTATTATTTATATTATAGCATGAATGGAGCTCAGGAATCTTGAATTGGAGCCTCAGCTCTGCTAAGAACGGTGTGCCTAATTTGGAAAGGAGTTTGGGGAAGGGGTTCTCATTAAATTTCTTGGTTTCCTAGTTCACAGTAAGAGTTGTAGAGTAAGGAAAACAGGAGCTGCAGTGTCACCTAATGGGAGAGCTGATGCCAAGGAAAAGGCATCCTGACTCCTAAATTGGTATATTGGTCTCAATTTTCTTCTGTCCCTCTGTGTATGAGACCTCTTATTTTCCTATATATTTGCATACATTGTTGGGGATCTTCATAGAGAGAAGAGGTTAAAAAAAACATCAAAATCCCTGAGGACCTTCTAGAGAAAATTTATCTGTCTTCCTCTCCACTTGTTTTGCTCACTTTGAGCCTAGGCTTCCCTGGCTAGTCACCTGCTAAACTTGTGGATGACTCTAACACTCACCTCTAAGCAGACCTCAGCAACCCTCAACCAGGACTTCCAACACACCTGCTCCCAAAGGTAAGCTGGAAACTACTGTCTTGTCCACTAGGCATTAGGCAAAGCTCATGGGCACAACTCTGGTCTTTTACCCAATAGCCAGTAAGTCTTCTATTCTCTAGCTTTTTTTTTCTAATTTAAATTCCATTTTCCTTTCAAATCACTAGCAAAGTGCTTCCAAAATACTGTGAAGAAGGTCTATGGTTTTCTTAGGGGCTCCTTAGTGCCCCAGATTGTGTTTCTCCATGACGTCTTATAAAGTTATCTGAAGGGAGGGGGAAACTCACCCCAATCCACTGAATGGGATCAAAACAAGACCAGTGTGTACCCCTCTCCACCCCACGACAACCCCAAGGATGCAGATTGAAAGGACAACTTCCTCCTGTGACCTCATCCCCTCGACTCCAGACACACTTTATCGATTAGATGGCTGGGGATCAGCCAGTTCATGTGGGTGACAGATGATTCCTGCCCTTGCCTTACCCTTGCATTTCTCAGCTCGAAGAGATTTTGGAAGGATAATTGAATACGAAACAGAGAGAGCCTGGGTGGGGAACTTTCTCGTACTAGACAGAGACCTTGTTTATCAAGGCCTGTTTGTGTTTTCCGTAGCCTGTGTATGTTTGGCTAGGCAGTCTTCTTTTTCTTTTTCTTTTTTTATTGTTTTCCCAGGAGGAAAATGATAGCACATGTACACACACACACACACACACACACACACACACACACACACACACACACACACACATACACTTTGGTTTTAAGATTCAAACAAGGGATGCTCTGGAGCTAAAGGCAATCCGCCTCTGAGAGAGGAACACTTTCTGGATCCATTCCCTGCCTCCCTCCTCCGAAGCTGCCTTATCGAGGGCCATCTGGTCAGCTCTGCGGGCCTGCAGCAGCAATACAGGGGTCCAGATGGATGGCTTCTTGGAGCGTTCTTCAGAAATCCATGCATCCAACCCCTGAGTCACCATATGCCAAAAGGTCACCTCATCTTTAGTGCCATCCTTCCTGGGTCTTTCCCTGTGGTTTTTCCTGTGGTGCCACACCCTGGTGTTTTCATGGGTAGTGGGGTTTTAATTAATGCATCGTTGTAATTACTCTCAGTACTGGCTCGTGCCATGGAGTTCAACCTCCGCCAGCTCATCTGAGATTTCAGAAAATAAAATCGAAAGGAGAGCATGTACCCGAGGAAAGCAGAGCTGCCTCTGCCAATCTGGCCACTGCTCTTCAACGGGAATGTCAGAAATGGCCACCACCCACGCCTTCAAGGCATGGGAAGACAGTCTTATCTCTGCTCTGCAGGTGGGTACCCAAAGGCTTAAAAGGCCTCTAGAGGGAAAGAAATGTAAGAGGAGGATAGAAATGGAAGAGAATTCAGACGATTGCTCCCCAATATTTAAGTCATGCCCTGGAGAAATAAAGGAAGTCTTTGAAGACAATGCATTTATTCTCTGAAAGTACAGCTTTTCCTTAAGGTAAAAGGTTAAGCGGTGTGACATTTACTGTTCTCTCTCAGCCCCAGAATCTCCCCCATCCCTGGGATCTTTGCAAAGAACTCAGCAAATCCAGGAACACGCTAATAGATGGAAGACTAGGGCCCCACAATCTCCTCTGTCCTAAAGGCCTGGTGCTTTCCATCCCCCACCTTACCCCCGACCCCCTGCAGGGCTTACCTGCTTTATGGCAGACTCTCCAGAGTGGAGAGTCAGTGTAAACTTCTGATGGTGACTTGCTGTGAGTAGTGAGCACTTCACAAGAGTCCCTCAATGGTATAGAAAATCTCATTAAAGCCTGACATTTGCTGAGCATCCCTTGAGGGCAAAGGTGCCCAATCCAATCACAGGACCCCACCACAAGGCCCAGCAGGCAGCAGGGTGGTATTGAGATGGATCTGTCACCTTCAGTGTCCTTCCTCCCTTACCTTTTACCACCTCTCAGCACCTTGACATTCATGTGCCTCCTACTTTGGGAGCTAGCATAGCTTCTTAGCTCTGCCCTCTCCGTTTCCTTCTCGGTGTCTCCTTGTGCAACAATAACTTGGCCTGCCATATGTTCAAACGAGCCTGAGATCTGAGTCCTATTCCCCTTTCATGCCTTTCTACCTGGCCTCCTGCTGAAGATTTGAGAAAGCAAAGTCTTCCCATGGACACCTTCTGGTCACTTCCTCCTGTGCAAGCTTAGGTGTAGTAGGCTGTAGTCTCTGGCTAAGAACTTATGTAAAGAAGGACAGCATTTCTGATGATTGGAGCTACCTGTTATCTGGGCAATCTCTTGAAATTATGATTGTAATTGCTAAGGACATACCCATGCATTACACTCTGATTTTCTTTCCTTATTATTTTTCTTTTGTTGTTGTTATAAGAGGGAGAGGGGCAGTAGGAATGTAGTTCCTCATTGTTCTCTGTTTGGCTTTGTGGAGGTGGGGAGTTTAGGATTGAACTCAGAGTCTTGTGCATGCTAGGCAAGTGAACTACATCCCAAGCTACTCTGCATTTCCTTCTTCTTCTTTCTCTTGCTTGCTTTTTTCTTTTCTTCTTTCTTTCTTTCTTTTGCTTTCTTTCTTTCTTTCTCTCTCTCTTTCTTTCTCTCTCTTTCTCTTTCTCTCTCTTTCCTTTCTTTCTTTCTCTCTCTTTTTTCATTCTTTCTTTCTTTTTCCTTCCTTCCTTCCTTCTTTCTTCTTTCCTTCCTTCCTTCCTTCCTTCCTTCCTTCTTTCCTTCCTCCCTCCCTCCCTCCCTCCCTCTCTCTCTCTCTTTCTTCCTTTCTTTCTTTCTTTCTTTCTTTATTTCTTTCTTTCATCATGAGGCTTGAACTCTGGGCCTGGACACTGTCTTTGAGCTCTTCTGCTCAAGAGTAGAGCTCTACCACTTTGAGCCACAGTGCCACTTTGCATTTCTAATAGCACTGTATGACTAGCTTCCTTTCCTTTCCCCTTTCCTTTTCCCTTCTTTTCTTCCATTTTTCTTCCCCCTCCCTCCCTTCCTTCTTTATTTCTTCTTTCCTTTCTTCTTTCTTTTCCTTCTTCCTTCTATATCTGCACAGAAAGGATGCAACCTTATACCAGGGAGTCAGAATATTTCTCTCTGTCATACATATATGTGTGTGCGTATATGTCATATATGTACATATGTGTGTACACATACATACACACAGCTTAACATCCCAGACATATATACTTTCCCTAAGTGAAATAAGAAGTCTGGTACCACCTAATGACATTTCAGTAAATGGGAAGCCACATAGAGTGTGGTGGTCCCATGAGATTACAAAGGAGCAGAACTTCCTATGACTTGGTGACCATAACATCATAGGACAGCATATCATAAACATTTGTACAATTGCGATGCCATGGAATGAAAATACAATGCCCGTGATTATGTTCAGTAGGCAATGCTGGCCAGTGATAACAAATGACTATGCCTTTTAAATGATTACTTAGCACATGTTCACTTTAGACAAACTCTTTTCATTTAAAAATGTTTACTGTAAAAGAGTGTTCCATGTTACCCTAACATCAACCTTATGCATCTTGTGTGAGCTGCATCTCTTGATCGTATTAAGGGCTGAGTTTATCAGAGAGACTGCAAGTCAGGATACAGTATAGGCACTTGCATACCTATGTTTATTACAACAAGTTATGGAAAATATAGGTCATATTCTTGTATATATACTTACATATCTAGTTATATGTAGACATATCTGTGTGTGTGTGAGAGAGAGAGATGTAAAGAGTTCAAACTGATTAAAGTATAGCATATGCAAGAGTGGGTGAGAGTCTATAATGTAACAACTTTGAACAATTAACTAACAGTTATTGAAAATGATTATCTGGAGGCTGAAATATATCTGATTGGGAGTGTAAGGCCTAAAAGGACAGAGACTGACCAATGGAGTTGGAATGGTGAGTGAATACCCACTCAATGTACGTATGTGAACATTGAGCTCTCAACTTGATGAGGTAAGGGGGTGAGATAGAGGAAGGGGTGACTCTCATAGGTGTTTTGCACACATTAATGCTGAATTGAGATGCCTTGTATTGTTATTTGACAATACTAATACTACTACTAATAATAAAAGGCCATGGAGAGTGATTGGCTTACACGGGCAAACTTTTTCGGAGGTTTTGATGCCAAAAGACTCCTATAGATACTTTTCTCAGTGTGTTTCCATTCTCAAGTGACACGTAACTGTGATCCCATACCCCCAGGTAATTTTTGCTTAATGGATAATAGTCACCCTTGCAACTGTATTTGAGCTGTACCTTACTCCAAGGTTTTTTTTGTTTGTTTGTTTTTTATTTTATTTTTTTTTTTGGATCCGGTCGTGGGGCCTGAACTCTGGGCCTGGGCGCTGTCCCTCAGCTCTTCAGCTCAAGGCTAGCGCTCTACCACTTGAGCCACAGTGCCACTTCCGGCTTTTTTTTTTTTGTTTTTGCTTATGTGGTGCTGAGGAATCGAACCCAGGGCCTTGAGCATGCAAGGCAAGCGCTCTACCACTGAGCCACCTTCCCAGCCCACTCCAAGGTTTTATAACTCAATCTTTTTCAATGATGAATTAAAAAAAAACTTGGATCTCCTATGTCCTCTATATATTGATGTTTTACATTCAGAATCCTGATTGCTCTGAAACTCTGCAAGGTATTTATTACAATGCTGTCATCCTCCCTCAATCCTTCTATGTGAACTGCTTATTAGTCAGAGTCCTCCAGAGAAATAAACCTACAGGGGCTCCCTCTTTCTTATATGTACACAATATGCATACATATACCACACCTATATATGTGTTCATATGTGTATGTGTGTATATATGTGTATGCATGCATGTGTTTATGTGTGTATATACACATTATAGTGTGCAGTATAATATATCTATATGTGTGTATATGTACATAAACACATATAGATATATTATACTGCACACTATAATGTGTGTGAGATTTCAAAAATCCTGCAGTGTATTTTTTAAATGGCATATTATCAACAGAAAAAAGGAGTGCATTTATAGATACAGCACTTTGTAACCAATGAAAAGGAAGCACACCAAAAAATTCTAGCAAAGGAGCATGTATAGCACACTAGTGCTCTGTAGGAAAACTTCAAGGGTACAGACGTGCATGCAAATGGAATCTCCAAAGGACAAACATGGGCAAAAGCACAGACAATGAAATACTGGGCATAAACATAACATGTATGCTAGGTGCTGATGAAAGAAATCAAAGTAGACCTCAATAAAAGCGAGAGGTGTTCAATGTTCATGGATAGGAGGACATGCTATTCAGCTTCCCATCACTGTGACAGTTGAGATTTATCAGTTTATTAGGAAGAGAGGTTTACTTTGGCTTACGGTGTTGGAGGTTTTAGGCTATGGTCAATTGGTCTGTAGCTTTGGGATCTGTAATAAAGGAGACTATCATAGTAGAAGGGTGAGGTAGAAAGAAAGGCTCACGTATGGCATGAGAAGGCAGAATACTCTATGGCTTCAGAAGGCAGGAAAAAACAGAGAGAAGAGAGAGAAAAAAAGGAGAGAGAAAAAAGAAAAGGAAGGAGGGGAGGAGCAAGAAAAGAAGAAGAAGGGGAGAGAGAAAAAGGAGGGGGAGAAGGAGAGATAAAGAAAGGGTTAAGGTCTCAAATCCCCTTCTTAGAGCACACTCCTGTGACTTAGCTTCCTTCCACCTCCTAGTAACACACTAGACTGGTGACCAAACCTTTAATTCATAGCTCTTGAAGAACATTTATACAAACCATAACAGAAAGGAACATTATCATAGTGTTAGTTGTGTTTTGTTTTCCAATTTGGTCTATAGACACACTCAACATTTTCCCAGAAAACTTAGATTATGATTTTTATGATTCTACAGTCTGTGTAGCAACACACAGGACCTGAAATAACCAAGATACACCTTCAAAAGAACAACTTATACTAAGTGCAGAAAAACCACCATGATGAAATCAGTGTGCTATTGACAAAAGAGTAGACCATGAGTTCAGAGCACATCACGGAAGAGATCAGAGAGCAGAGACTAGACCCCACACAACCACAGACAACTGCCTGCCATAGAAGGCAGGGCTACTCAATGGAGAGAAGGCAATCTTTTCTTTTTAAATAGTGCTAGAACAACCAGACATTTACATGCAGAAGAAACTGCATCTAGATGCAGGCCACTAGATATAAATTCATGTGCCCACCTTTGGCATGTTACCTATGAGCTGAGCTGGTGGTATTTAGAGATAAACACCTTTGGGAAGTGAGCCCTCAGGACTGGAATTAGTGCCTTTATGAAGAGGACCACACAGAAATCTTATCCTTTAAACTATGAGGACACAGCAAGATGGCTACACCCACAAACTGGGAACTGGGCCTTGAAAAGATATGGAATCCTAGCAAATGAGCAGAATAGATCAATAGCTACATACATATGGCCATATAAGATGATGCTAAGCAACATGAACTCAAAGATATGGACACAAAAGGTTTTTCCTTATTGTTATTTTTAATGTGATTTCTTGTTTCTTTGGTGTGTTCTTCCTGCTATGGTATATCCCCTGTTATCACTGTATTTGATTTTGGTTCCCGGTTTTGTACACACATTGATCTGAATTAGGGAAGGGAAGGGGAACAACAGAATGATGAGACAAAGGACAAGGGAGGAACCAATGCAACAAAGATATACACAAGACACTATGTTGGAAATCATCTGTACAACTTGTGGGGGGGCTGAGGGGAGGGAAAGTAGGAGAAAATTGAGGGGAGGGGTAACAAGTTTGACAAGAAATGTACTTATTACCTTACTTATGTAACTGTAACCCCTCTGTACAGCACCTTGACAATTATATATATACATATATGCATATATATATGAAAAAAAGGTATGGAATCTGTTGCTGTCTTGATCTTGGACTTTCTAGACTTAAGAGCCTTGAGAATTGTTTATTGCTTCTAATGCACTCCTTTTATAATATATCCTTATAACAGAGAAAACAAGACAGAGAGTCAAATGATCATAAATCGAAATGCACAATTTGAAACAACAAAAGATATGACACAAGAAAATCGTGAAAGCATGGTCAATACCATCAGTCATTTGGAAATGGCAGGCTAAGAAACCATGAGATACCACTGCCAACTCATTAGGAGGACTAAACTCCAGACACCGTGCATCCCAGATGCCAGCAATCACATGAAAATGCTGGAACTTCTGCTTACGGCTGGTGAGTATGCAAAACAGAAATGTACTTCTGAAGAGAGTTTGTAGCCTCTTGAAAAGTTAGTCAGAGGCTGCACGGTCCTAGATATCTGAGCCTATGCATTGAATACATAATGTCCATCTAAAGACATACTTTGGAGTGCCTGCAGTCATTTTAAAGCCTAAACTTTCAAGGGCTGTCTTAACATCTTTTTAATCCTACAGGGCCATAGAAGCTTAACTGTGTGTTCTTTTTTACTCTTTTATGGAAAACTGATCTTTGACAAATGTATAAAGACTATCCAATAAAGAAAAAAAAAACAGTCCTTGCAGCACATGGAAAAACTGCACATGCATACATTAAAACCATGCATTCAAGCCTTATCTTAGCCTTCATATGAGAAATAGCTTAAAATATATTGTAGATCTAAATGTGAAATCTAATTATATAAATCTTTTAGAAGGCAGAGATGGTAGATCCTGCCTAAACTCCTAGTTACTTTGGAAGCTGAGATCTGAGAATCTTGATTCAAAGCCAGCCCAGGCAGGCAAATACAAGACACTCTTTTCCAATTAGCCAGAAAAAGCCCACATAAGGAAGTGTGGTTCAAGTGGTAAAGTAACAGTTGAGAGCGAAAAAGCTAAGTGAGAGTGGTACTAAGTTTAAGCCCCAATATTGGTGTGTGTGTGTGTGTGCATGTGCATACACACAAACAGCTTTTAGAAGAAAAGAACAAATTGATTCATAGAATGCTATTGAATTTCAATGGAATTTGAACAGCAATGTTTAGAGAATGGAAAGACGAGTAAATTCTAAAGGAAAATAGAAAATAATTTAGCTTGTTTCTTGCAGCCAGAATACAGGAGGGCAAAAAAGTCCTAATTCAATACTTAGGAAACAATAAACAATTCAACTTAAAAATTGGGATATCCTAGACGTATACTAGTTATCTTACCAGACAAGCAGAAAAGGTCAAAAGCTATGTACATATGACCACGTAAGATGATGCTAAGCGAAATGGACCTCAAGATAGGGGCACGAGGTTTTTTTCTTTGCTGCTGTTGTTCTTAATGTACTATGTGATTTTTTTTTGTTTCTTTTGTATGTTCTTCACCAATGGTATAACCCCTGTTGTCATTGTATTTGATTCCAGTGCCCTGCATCTTGAATATACATTTTTCTAATTTGGGGAGGGGAAGGGAAATAACAAAATGCTGAAACAAGGATACATGTTGACCCATTGTAACAATGAGATGTACAAGCCACCATGTTGAAAATGAACTTTACAATGTCTGGGTGAGGAAGGGAGGAGTTGAGGAGGTAGACAGGGAAGGGATGGTAGGGAAAAACAAAGGAGGGGTAACAATGTTCAATGGGAATTGTCCTCATTACCTTACTCATGTAACTGTAACCCCTCTGTACAGTATCTTTACAATAAGAAAAATTTTAAAACTATTTTTAAACACACTTTACCAAAGAAGATGCGCTGCTGAAGATTTCTATTTTAAACAGCCTATGATCAGCTACCCGACATCCATACATACATTAGGGCAAATGCAAATTAAACATGACGACAAATCCTATGTGTTAAAATGGCTAAAATGTTAAAGTCTGGCTTTAACATAGTGCCTGTGGTTCTTTGATTACACTGCTGGAAAGCAAGCAGTTTCTTTAAAAGTTCAACAAATCTCAGTAAGCCAGCCATTAATCACTTAGAAATATACACAAGAGGAATAAAGATATATGCCCATGAAATTCTGTACACAAAAGTTCTCGACAACTTTGTGTGTATTTATGTATGTGTGTGTATTCTTGGGTTGGAACTTAATGCCTTAGACTTTGTCCCTTGACTTTTCACTCAAGGTGATACTACTTGCTTACATTTCTACTTCTAGCTTTTCATTAGTTTGTACTTTGGTGCTTATAATTGGAGAAAGAGTCTCATGGGCTCTTCTGCCTGAGTTAGCTTCCAACTGTGGTTCTCGGATCTCCTGAGTAGCTAGGATTTCAGGTGTGAATAACCTGCACTTGGATTCATCAACTTACTTCTACTAACTACAAACTAGAAATAATCAAATGTTAGTCACTTGACAGGTGGAGAATCCCATGCTGTGGCATGCATTTACAATAGAATAGTACTCAGCAAGAAAAAGGAATGCCATATTCACACACACACACACACACACACACACACACGCACACACACACACACACACTCACACACACACACTCACACATTTGACTGACTCAACTCACACACATCATAAGAATAAAGCCAGTGCATATGGCACCAGGTTATGCATGAGAATGAGTACAATGTGCACACATTACTCGGGGGAAACTATGGCAATAAGAGTGTTGTTAAAGCTAACAGGAAAAACTGACCCTTTGGATAAAGCTCTGTGAGGGCTGAGAACAAAAGACAGGGAAATTGAAATGTTTATTTGGGGTTGTTGGGTGGCTGATGACCTGCCAGCAAACTAGGTCCCATGCTGCTATCCCAGCAAAGTTGTCATCCTCTGTCCCCAAATTCCACCAGTTGTCCAATGACGTTTTGGCTTTAAGTGGGATGAGATAGATTTGCTCCCCAGATCTACAAGGTCCTTTGGTGGCCCCTTAGTGGCGGTGGGGCTGGAGTCTGGTTCACAAGCAGTGTCCTGATTGTGCAATCAGAGATAATTGGTTTCTAACTTTGGTCCTGTTTATTCCTCTCCTCCCTAACCAGGAAAAGCTGCATCGGCTCCTTTGTTTTTAGCCTTCAAACTTTTTTTTTTTCTGTACTGTCAGCTGCTAAACATTTTTGTCTCTGACCAGTCCCCTGTGTCTTCTCTCCTTCGGCTCATGTATCCCCCTTCCTGCAGCATCCCCCTCCTGGACCCCTGTCCTATTTATTATGTACAATGGTTTGTGCAATGCTCCTTTCCAGACAGGCCAAAGCATCTGCTTTTCCCTGACTGCTAGGAAGCTCAGCCCCCCTCCCTCTTCCTTCCCTTGGGGAAAGTAGGTTCAGCTACTGAGCTTACTAACCTCCTTCCGCAATTGGTTAATAATATCCCCTGTCTTTTAAAGAAATCCCTGTTTCTGTAATAAATAAATAACTCCAATCTCCCACTTAAGATGCTCATGCCTGTCATTCTAGCTACTCGGGAGGCTCAGCTCTGAGGATCATGGTTTGAAGTCAAGCAGGTGGGAAAGCCCAGGAGACTCTTATCTCCAATTAACCACCATCCAAAAGTTGGAAGTGGAGGTGTGGTTCAAGTGGAAGAGCTCTAGCTTTGAACATAAAAGCACCCAGACACTGCCAAGGCTCTAAAATGAAGCCCCAGGATCAATACACACACACACACACACACACACACACACACACACACACACACACACACACACACACACACACACTATCCAGCAGACCTGCCCTGCTGGGACCATCCACATTCTTGTGCTCACCTAGAATGTCACACCAGGTTTCAAGCAGACCCCAGAGTACAGCAGAACTTTCATTCAGAAATAAATAAATAAATAAATGCAAAAGCGCCAGTTGCCAGTACTTTACACATCAATAAGACATATGTACGAAGCTGTTCTCGATGTTAATGATTCACTGTGAAACACCCAATACCACGGGGGACAAAGCACCTTCCTAACCATTAATGAATACACACACACAGAATAAGAGATAGGAGCTCCTTTCAGTGCCTTTGATAGCACGGGCGCTCCTATCATCTGCGCTACATAATGAAAACCTCAGCCTGAATTGTATCAATGCAAATCACTGGTGCTGCCTGCAAGCTCCTGTATGATGAGTTACCTGTGGGGCCAATAAAAAGATGTCCCATTATCAGCCTTGTCCACTTAACTATTAATAAGCTCCTCCAGCCTTTTCATCTCCCCCTGCTCTCCAGCCCCCACTGCAACACCAAAGCCTGCCTAAGGTCCCCCACCAACAGCCTCAACTGGGGGGGTGGGGGGAGTGTGCAGAGCGATATAAGTAGGTACAAAATGAAACGAGAGTAAAAGAACTAGAGAGCTCTTCAGGAGGCGAGGTCTTTAGAGTCTCTCCGGGAGTCTTGGGCTGGATGGATGGGGTGCCTGAGCCTCCAGGGCCCTTGTTTCCCGAGCAGGAAGAAGGAAGAAGGGTAGCATCACTCTTTGGAGAGTCACTTCAGTTCTGACTTCAAATGTTGTATGTCGTGGGCTCCTCTTCTGACACCTGCTCCAGGCTGAGCTCCAGCCCTATCCTCTCTGCCTGTGCTCCTCTACAAGTTCTTGCTCAAACTTCAGCAGGACAAAGGCACCCAAGACCCGACCCAGGTGTGATGAGACACCACCCTATTCTCACCAGTAGATGGTGCCCTTTTCCATTGTCCAAGCCATTCAGCACCAGAAAAGGGCAGAGAGCTTGAGCTACATGCGCTAGCCCTGGACTTTGGCTCAGAGCTTTTATACATAAAGATACACACTTTCTTCTACCTGGGTTCTTTGGAGCATTTTGCTTGTTTCTGGACCCTGCACTTCTTCCTTGCTTGGCTATTATTACCTAAATTTACTGTTTCCCTGCTTACTTGAAAACAGTGGTACATGCATTTTAGCATCCATCAAAGTACAGAATTAATACTATCAATAAAAGGAAGTCTCTGAAAGATTCTGAAAGGAATTTTTTTATTACTAGTTAACCTAACTTATTATGGCTGGCATTCCACTCTGGTTAATTAACACAGAGGACTTACGTTAGATGGCATTCCCACGCGTGGAGTGTTCCTTGTGAGTTCTACTGCAATGTTTCTAACGATAAATAACAGGAGTCTTTGACCAGCAGAATGATGTGGGCTTAACATATGTCTTTAGTTGATTGGCTGCTGAGATCTAACCAGGATCAAGCTCTATGTCTCCTCCTCCTAACACGAGGCCATTATATCTTCCTTGTCTTCCAAAGCTTTGCACTTAAAAAAAATTAGTTGCTGTAGACTTACCTTTATTTTTGAGATAGAAGATATCCTCTTGTAAGAAATGCTCTGATAAATCTATTCCTGATTCTGTGTAGTCGGTTAACCAATTATCTCCCTTATATTTAGAACACCTATTAAAGCCTTTCACTTGGGAAATTCTACTTGAGCCTGAAATAATTTAAAATTTTGAATGAGATTCCCGAAATACAAATACAAAATACAAATACTGAAGTTGACCATGACTAACATTCCCATCAGAATAGGTGCTTGTTCTATGCCCTAAAATCCTTGAATTAGGGCTTATTTTCTACTGGGCTTCGACTCAGAACAGATATCGCCTCTGCAAATAGCAAACACAAAAGTAGGTTTCTTTGTTTTACTTAGGAAAGGACATGAAGAGTAAGTTATCTTAGAACCACCAGAGAAACAAGAGGTAAGCAGAATGTAATTACCCAAGTTGGAAAGTTGCCATACACAACAGCTGCAGAATTCTGCTATGGGACCAAAAAAAGCAATATTGACCAAGAAATAGCATATTACCTTTCACAGACCTATTCTGACAGTTTGTTCCTTACCGGTCTTTATTCAAAAGACCTCAGAATCTATCTACTTAGTATGAGAATCTCATTACTGGCATTTGCAGATGCTCAGGGAGGGATGTGGTGTCTGAGACTGAGAGTAGAAGACAGGTAAGGAAAATTAATAATGCATGCAGTGAAAACCCATTTAGTTTTCTATCTGTGAAGAAGAGCCCTTTTGAGGCAAGACTGAGCAGTGAGTTCGGAATGATATGCTTGGAGGGAACCAGGGATGGTAGGATGGGAATAAAGCATTGGATGAAATGTCCAAGTTGCTTCTGTTAAACCCAAGGTCACCTTCAGGCAAGGCAGAAGGACTGAGGGTGTGGGGCAGATAGTCAGGCTCTCTCCTCCTGGATGAAGGCAGAGCTTGTGAGCACAGCCAGGGCAGAGCTGGGATAAAGGTTCCACAAAACACACCTGAGATCCCTATGAAGCCTGTGCAGCAGCCAGCAGCATGTCACCTGTTTCCTGGTGGACATAGATGAAACAAAGGGCAGTTTACAGTCTAGGGAGAAGAAGAGGGCTCCTTGCATCACGCACCCAGACTGGGAAGATCAGAAGAGGAAAGAGGAAAGGACTTAGCTTGCCTCCAGTGGCTCACGCCTGTAATCCTAGCTACTCAGGGGGCTGAGATCTGAGGATCAAAGTCAGCCTGGGGCAGTCAAATTCAGGAGACTCTGCTTTCTAATTATCCACCCAAAAAGGTGGAAAGAGATCTGAGACTCAGGTGATAGAATGCCAGCATTGAGTGGAAAAGCTGAGATAACTCCCAGGCCCTAAGTTCAAGGCCCAGTATTGATACACACACACACACACAATAAAAACTGGGGACAGGGAAAGAGACTGAATCAGTAAGAGGGAATGCACTGAAAAAATAGATGGAAATTTTAAGCGATGGCTACATCTGAATTTATTTTTTTCCAGTCATAGGCCTTGAACTCTGGGCCTGGGCACTGTCCGTCAGCTCTTCAGCTCAAGGCTGGTGCTCTACCACTTGAACCACAGCACCACTTCTGGTTTCCTGAGTGGTTTATTGGAGATAAGAGTCTCATGGACTTTCCTGTCCAGGCTGGCTTTGAACTGCAGTCCTCAGATCTCAGCCTCCTGAGTAGCTAGGATTACAGGCATAAGCCACCGGTACCCAGCTTTACATCTGAATTTTAAAGGACCTGAAATATGGAGGTTTTCTGTACTGTGGTTTCTGTGTGTTGGAATTGTGGGGGAATTTTGTGTGTGTGTGTGTGTGTGCGCATGCATGATTGTGTGTTGGTACTAGTACTTGAACTCAGGGGCTGGGTGCTCAATATTGGCATTCTACCTCTTGAGCCACAGCTCTGCTTCCAGCTTTTTGCTGATTCATTGAAGATAAGAATCTCATTAGACTTTGTTTTGTTGTTGTTGTTGTTAGTCCTGGGGCTTGAACTCTGGCCCTGAATGCTGTCCCTGAATTCTTTAAGGTGAGCACTCTATTACTGAGCTACAGCGCCACTTCCTGTTTTCTGGTGGTTAATTGGAGATAAGAATCTCACGGACTTTCCTTCCTGGGCTGCCTTTGAACCATGATCCTTAGATCACAGCCTCCTGAGTAGTTAGGACTCCAGGCCTGGAGCCACCAGCGTCTGGCTTCATAAGACTTTTTTGCTCAGACTAGTGTTGAACTATGATCTTTAAAGCTCAGCCTTCTGAGTAGTTAGGACCAGAGGAGTGAGCCACTGGCACTGGGGTTGATATGTTTTTATGACATTGATTTCAGGGAGCCAGTTATTTTTTTCCTCCAGAAAGAATGATTCTCATCTCTGACTTTAAGAAGGTACATTTTGGGGAAAACACTTATGAAGGATGCACTGAGAAGCAGTTGTTTTGTTTCCAGGACTAAACAGGCCCAAAGTACTGTTAATATGAAGGGTAGTTTTGCCATCATTGGTCCTGTAGCCATAGAACACCAGGACGGACCACGGGGTGAGGGTGTGGTGTGGAATTTGCACAGCACTAGGCAGAGGCAGCTCTTGAAAACATTCTAATTCTATGTTTTTTTATTTTTTCTAATGAGTTCAGGGATAAACATCTATTCTGCCTGAGAAAAAATGTTCAGTCTTTCGAAAAGGTGGTGAATTTTCTTTGGAAATGTGTGCATAATTGGGGTTCTTGTATTTGCTTATTCGTTTATTTTTAAAATTCTACTGAAAATGGAGATTCCTATTTTTCAGAAATTTTACTTAATCACAAAGAGGAGTACTAGGGATTCCAGGCTTTTAGTCCTAAATGTGATTCCTCTTGCTGTTTGTATATCTTGCTATTTGTATATGAGGTTTTATGATAGGCTTTAAAAAATTATCTTTAAGTAGTTGGACAAAGAGTTTCAATGCAACATGTCAGTTTATGAGTATAATGCTCTTGATCAATGCCACCCCTTACTTACATCCTTCTCCTTCTCTGGCAACTCCATCCATCCTCTCAGTTTCCTACATTCCATTCTCACAAATACACATTAATATTATGACTGCATTCTCTCACCCTTCCTCTCTTCCTCTCTCCCCCTCCCCTTGACCTCACCAGCTGTGAGGTCTCAAGTACCAGCTTCCTGGGATTCATTTTGTTAGACTAGAGATTAGTTTTCCAAGGAGTTATACCACTGGAATTTCCCCTCACATATATCATACCTCACCTTATACATTCATGTCTATGTGCACATGACCCTGTTTAGGTTTACATGTATGAGTTTTAAACAGAAGCCCGACTCATTCATGGGGCAGAAGGAATGTTGACACCTTCTAGATAATCTCCCACACATAAGTTGGTATCATGGTGGCCATATGGCCTTTGATATCTGTGGGTGTCATATATTGGCTGAATTGGGGGTGTTGGCATTGCTGTTCTGCTGTCTGGCTCCTCTAAGCCCACTGTGAATGCCAAGGGGGGTGGGTGGATTTGAGCCAGGCAGAGTTCTTGATCTGGAGGAAGGTTACTTCCACTTAACTGTCTCCGACCTGCCTGGGGAATAAGGAGCTAAATGTTTCTGTTGTTTCATTCTCCATCCCCTTCCATTTTGGGTGAAGTTTCACACTTTTGCAACAAATTGCACTTTCTGGCAACATCAGGGGCTCTTAAGCATGTCAGGAAAAATCGACCTCCTGCTAAAGTGGGGACAGGCTAGAGAGGTTTGCAAACAGCAAATTACATGCCCCAGGAAACTCAAACTCAGATCCGCTCAAGGGCCTCCATGGGAGAGGATGCTTCTGCTCAGCAAAGGCAGTAGTTTGAGGGGCAGGCCAGTCTGGGAAGCCTAGTGTCTCTCTGCATGTCCAGTACCTCTATGGTGGCCATACAGCTATGACCAGCATCTGACTTCCAGTGTGCTAATTTTCCATGTCAAATTTCTTCATGTGTAAAGTAGGACAGCCTGCTCAGATCTGTTGTTGCTGTTGTGACTTTGTAGTATAGTTACCCTTCTACAACGGTCTTTTCCTAGATGATTAAAGCCCATCTAACATTAAAGGGAAATGTCCCCACCTTTCCCTGGGAGATGCTACAATTTTTACTAAATTCACAGCCACAGTTTAAACCTCGCCCTCTCCAGAACCCTCCTGTGGTACAGTCAGACCGCCCACAGACAACATTCCTGGTGGTGCTTATATGATGCACTTGGCCTTTCCCAGCAACCAATCATCACTGGGTTAGCCAGTTTATTCCCATTCCTACACGCACAGTGTGAGTGTGTGTGTGTGTGTGTGTGTGTGTGTGTGTGTGTGTTGGTACTACAGCTTGAACTCAGGGCATGGACACTGTCCATCAGCTATTTCACTCAAGGTTGTCACTCTATTACTTGAGCCACAGCTCCACGTCTGGCTTTAGGTGATTCATTGGGGACTGAGGGCCTCAGGAACTTTTCTGCCAGAGCTTACTTTTAACCTCAGTCTTCAGATCTCAGTCTCTTGACTAGTTAAGATTACAGATGTGAGCCCCTGGTACCTAGGACAAAACTTGGTTTATGCTGACACAAATCTCCAAAGAACAAACTCACAATACTGAGAATAGGCATGCTCCCAATCTTAGAATGGAGTGTATTTCAAAGTTATTTGTTAACTGACTGCGTGAAGTTGAATGAGCATATTTCCAGACAGGCTATAAATATTATCAGGGTCTTCTACTGGTTCATCAAAATAATATTAATATATAATATCATTTAAGATGTTCCTTTATTTTAAATTATACTCTTATTATCTCTAAGTAGTTGTGCAAAGGAGCTACCATTCAACAAATCAGTTTATAAGTGCAATGCATTTTATTTGATGTCACCCCTTTCATATTCTTAGAATGGTGCTTCTACACTAACAATGAAATAAAAGTAAAAATAATTTAACTAAATGAACTCCCTTATATGAGAGTTTGTTAAAGGTAGAAACTGCATAGCCTGGCAGCATTTAAGGCTTGGGAAGGGCTTACAGGAATCCAGACATAGTTCTGGGTATTTAACCACGTCAATTCATGTAATCCTCATGTCAATCTAATGAGGTAAGCTCTGTTATTATATCTTTTCTGCAGGAGGGAAAAACTAAGGCCTAGAGAGATTGCTCAGTGCTAGGTAGCTAATAATGGATGGAAGTAGAATTCAAATCTATTCTGTCTGCCATTAAACTGAACACTCTTCAGAAAGAAGCACTAATAAGGCATTTATGGAATCAATGGATGTAAAACCAAATCACCTATTCTGTGAAACAGGTAGGAATCATTGTAAGAAGCAACGTAGAGATTGATATTTTCTAGAGGTGGTTGCAGTTGGTTGAGGGGATGCAGAACTGGGCACAGGATGATATGAACAAGTTCAGGATGTGAACATAGGCTTGAGCTGTCATCCAGGATGGGCATCACAAAGCACTCCTCAGCTGGGACAGTGGGGGTCAATCCCCTCACAAGTGGAAAACAGGGGAGTGTGTGTGAGTTTCCTGAGGTGACAGGGGAACTAGGCAGGAAGAGAAGGAAAAGAAAAGAGTGAAAATGTATGGCTTGAGAGCAATTGCTTTCCGGCATACAGTGTCGATTGATGTAATGGATGGAGCCAAAAGGAACAGAGCAAAGAATAGAGTGTACCCTGTCTGCATTCAGGGAGGCTTCTATCTATATAAAGTCTCATCCACACAGTGCTGGTGCCTCACACCTGTAATCCTAGCTACACAAGCGGCTGACAGCTGAGGATTGCGGATCAAAGCCAGCCAAAGTGGCAAAGTCTGTGAGACTCTTATCTCTAATTAACCACCAAAAAACAAGTGTGGCTCAAGTAGTAGAGCACCAGACTTGAGCAACAGAACTAAGAGATAGCACCCAGGTCCTGAATTCAAGCCCCTGTACCAGCACACACACATACACACACACCCCAATAATAGTCTCATGCACTCTTGTACACATCTTAAAGATCATTCTTTATTCTTGCCTCCATCTACCCCACACCATGTGCAACTCTCACACACAATGGGTTTAAACAGTATTTAAATATTGCTGGACAAAATATTCTCAATCTATTTTGGCTGTTTTCTACTCCTTTGATCAGGGTGCAGATGCAAGAGGAGCACTCTATCACTTGAGCCATAACGTCACTTCCGGTTTTCTGAGTGGTTTATTGGAAATGAGTCTCACCTGTCATTCCTGCCCGGGCTGGCTTTGAACTGTGATCCTGATCCTCAGATCTCAGCCTCCTGAGTAGTTAGGATTAAAGGCATGAGCCATCAGCACCCAGCAACTTTCCAGTCTTCTTATGTCTAACTCCTACCACTCTGGCTCTCCCTCTCTCCCTACAGACCTTACCAGAGAGCTCATTACTTCTATAGGAATGCTCCCCCACCCCCGTCCCTGACAGATTCTGCCTTCCTGGTGCCTTGAACATTCCCATCGAAAAATGGAATCTGTTTTCTCTCCCAGAAGAGAATACATTGCTGCACTGAATTCTTACCATGCAGTTTTTCATCCATTCCCATTAAAACTCAACATAACTAAAACGTGAAATGGCCGTATTCTTCCTTCTCAAATAGCCTCCCTGTAATTTCCTTTACAGTCCCTTTGTTTTTGTCTTCCAGGATCAGCCTCTGGATTCATATTGCCCATTTTCTTTATCCTCTGAACCTAATTTATCAACAATTCTGATCTATTCTCTCAGACTCTTCCTCACCCATCTTTCCTTGATTCTCATTGCCACCACCTTGGCTTCCAAGCTATCCCTAAAATGATGCCAAGATCTTAATATTTGAGGACAGGGGTTGTCTGGGCTAGATTCTAAACTCTGGCAATTAGAGCGATTAGAGGAAATAATAACAGCCAAACTTCATGAAGTCTTGGATACAATTAAATGATAGTCACATATTAAGTAGGTTCTCAAGGTGGAATAGTTATTAATATTAATAATTTCACTCTTTTTCACTTAGATTGTGATCACCTTCATCCTCTACCAACAGAAGAATGTTTTATGCATATCATTTTGACAAAGTAGCCTGGACCACAAAAGGCCCCCAAATGCCTCAAAAATATAATTAAACTCAAGCCCGAATTCCCCTTTTCTCCCTTCTTGTCTAACTATTGTCTCCTGACCAGAGTGATTGACTTCCAGTTCCCAAGACCTCTGTCCATACTGATTTTGCTGAATGAAAGACTGTATGGCTTTGGCTTAGAGCTTCAAGTCCCCTCAGAATATTGCATGAACATTCCTACCATCATCTCCTTCTTTTTAGTTTTTTTTTTTTTCTTGTATGTGGTGCTGGTACCAAGGTATGAATTCAGGGCTTCATGCTTTTGCTTAGCTTTATTGCTCACTATCTGGGCTCTCGCTTGAGCCCTGTTTGCAGTCTTACATTTTGCCAGTTATTTTGAAGATGGAGTCTTATAGACTTTTCTGCTCAGGTTGGCTTCAAGCAATGATCCTCCAGGTATCAGCCTCCTGGGTAACTAGGATTACAGGTGTGAACCACCAATCTGGTTCCCCAATAGCATCCTCTTTTAATATCTTTTTATCATGTTATGTATTTTCTTACTATTCCTCACTTAATATTAACTATAAATAGCTTTTCTTAGTTTTAGTCCTAGACGCTATAGCCAAAGAGGTTTGGTTGTTACTTATATCTATCATCCTAGTAGCACAGAGTAGTTCTTAAATAAAAATACCTAAGAGCCAGTTTTTGGTGGTGGCTCACACCACTAGTCCTAGCTACTCAGGAAGGTCAGATCTTAGAATTGCATTTTCAAGGCCAACTGGGACAGAAAAGACTGTGGGACTTCATTTTCAATGAATGAGCAAAATGCTTGAGTGGAGGCATGGTTCAACTGATAGAGCACCAGATGTGAGCGAAAAGACAAGACAAGTGACAACCTGAGGCCCTGAGCTCAAGCCTCTTCCCTGGTGCGCTGTCTCTCTCTCTCTCTTTCTCTCTCTCTCTCTCTCTCTCTCTCTCTCTCTCTCTCTTTCAGCATACAAGGTGCCTATTACTACTGAAACAGCAAGAGCTTGATAAATAAAGAGTAAAACAGGAAAACATGGCACTTTCCACATGAGAGAATGAACCTGGTGTCAGGATGGGTGTCAGCTAATAGGGATTCTGTCCACTTCAGGCCAAGGTGCAAGCCATTTTTCTCCAAGGTGCCTGTCAACCTAAGCTGTGCAAAGAGAGAGCATCAAGGCCTTTTCATCCTTTTGGCCTCCTCTATATCCCTTGCAGAGAATGTAGCTGTGCATCCCTGTTCATGTCCTCACATGTGGCTGATCCCTGCAGAGACCATGTATTTCACCACCAGTCAACCTGAATGGGTGCTTTGTAGCTGTTCTGTACTGGGAGCTTGAGCAGATGAGTCTGACTGGAAAGTGTGGCCTGAGCGTGGATGGATGGGAGGAAGAAGAACCCTTGCTTTCTCTACAGACTAGATGGAATGATGAATGACCCCTGTAGTAACTAGGCCAGATCATTTCTCCTTCTGGGGCACATGGAAACTCTATTGCACAGCTCTCTTATTAGCTGGAACACTGTGATTGGTTTTCCTGGAGGGAATGGAGGAGTTATACAGCCACTCTATCTATCTATCTATCTATCTATCTATCTATCTATCTATCTATCTATCTATCTATCTATCTATCTCTATCATCCATCTATTATCTACCTACCTATCATTCATGTATCCATCTATTATCTATCTGTCTGTCTATCTTTCCTACCTGGTGGATGCTATGGCCAGCATGACCTTGAAGTCAACATGATCTTAAGGCCACTGGTGAAAGTTTTAATTTTACCTTCCAGGTGTCTGTGAAGCTTACACTATAGGCTGGTCCCCACAGCACTGTCATGGGTGTGAGAGAGAAACAATTATTTTTTAAATAAAGCCCTAAACATTCTGACTGGTTTACTGTAACACTCCGAATTGTTTAACCTAATACACTGTTCAAAACATTTCTCCATATCTCATCTCAGTTGAACCCTAGAGCAAAACGAGATACAGGAAACATAAGTCTGATTATTCCATTTTCCTTACAAGGTAACAGGATAGCAGTGTTTATTGGCTTCCCCTTAATCCCTCAACTAGAAGCGAGGAATTTTGAGGAATAGCCTACTTATCTTTCTGCTCTACCAGACCATCTCTCATACATATAAAAGCTAATGCTTAATAAACATGGTTGTTATTATTTTCTTCCACAGCCCCACACATCTCATGGCTGTGGTATGAGCTGCGATCCAAGTTTATAAGCGACATCACTCTTTCTAAGAGGGAGGAGAGAAGGGAGGCAGAGGGCTCTTGAGACAGAGGCAGAGAGCTCCAGGAAGATGGAGGGGTGCTTGGGCCACACTTGAGCCCAGGCAGTTGTGTCTGGTTCTCATCTTATGTCTGAAAGGAAGAACTGCCACTTAGCCAGGGTCTGCCTGCCTAATTGTGTCTGGCCCTCTTCTTGCCTCTGACAAGAGGGCTTTGAGGGGAGTTTCAAGCAGGGAATGTGAAAGAGGAGCATCTTCCCCTTCCTTGTAGGATAGATACTTCAGTCACAAAGGAAAGGGAGCAGCAGCTCGTTTCTGCTTCCCTGAGTTCTCTGCCTTAGACTGCACCCCAGGGATTCCTTGAAGATCCAGCCTCAACCCCATGCATCCTTCTCCTATCACATACCCTCCCTCCAAACTCCTGATCAGAGCCTGCCTGTGGTCCAAAGGGAGACAAGACCACTAGTCAGCATGGTACTTGTCTCTCTTAAAGGGATCCTTTTTGTTCTTTTTTAGCAAAACCAAGTCCTTCAGTGAGTAGTGGGCACATCAGTTTCAAAACACTCCCAACCCAGAAGGGATGGCAGGCAGGAATGGAGTGGCAAACCAAGACTCTAATTTTCCCTGTGAGTGTAAAGGAGAGTAGCCATGTTATCTTATGTAATGACAGCATTCAGGAAGGTAGCTGGCACACAGCCAAAGGCTTCCTAAATTTTTGTTGAATAAATGAGAGATGGAATCATTAGAGTTAGGACCTTACTTTCAATACATGTCTATCCAACTCTTCCTTCATATTGCTATTATCTCAAGTGGATTGAGGAGCTGGTAGAGTTCAATAGCAGAGTGCTTGCCCGTCATCCCTAACACTTCCAAAATAGAAAACAAAACCAAATGGATGGAGATAAATAATCACATGACTGTATCCAAGCAAAAATCTCTATTTTGTTTTTGTTTTCTTATAATAGTAGATCAAAGAGATGGCTTTGTGTGAGGCTATGCATCCAAACTCAAGCAGTAAATCACAAACACCCAAATATCTGGGCATCAAAGAGAAGTTAGCACAGAGTAGTGAATTAACTGAGGAAAGTAGGAAACAGTCACTTCTTGGGCAAGAAATATTCTGGGTTCTTAGTAACAGCAGGGACCAGATAGGAGCTCAGCTTTCAGGGGGGCCCCTGGAGCCTGTAGGAAATTTCAGGCAGTGACAATTCCTTGTCACACATACTCTTTGGGCTCCAAATTAGGGTTGCCTAATTCTTTCTGGGCAACAACCAATGATTGGAATGTTATCCATCAATGTCTAAATGAAACAAGAGAATGAAAGACATATACCACAGATTAATCGAAAGCTGATTATGATTAGCCATGAATGCTGTAACTCAAGTACAGATTTTTGCAGAAATGTTAGAGGAAAGTATATCTTGTCAAGGTAGGAGAGGGTAGTGGTAGGATAGAGAATTATGTAGAAATGGGGTCCACTTAAGGTTTTAAAGTTAGCTAGGACACAGATTGTCAATCATGAACAATGGAGGAAATAGAAAAAGTGATTATATGTCTTCCAAAGCAAACTGGAGAAAGAAAAGAAACGGATCAGCAGGTCAATTGGGCCTAGTGTGTAGCAGCACAAACAGAAGAAAAGATGTACTGGAAAAAATCCTAGAAAAAGTTTTTGGTATTTGTTGTTGGTGACCATGCTAGGGAGCAAATCTAGGACTTTGTGTACAACCAGTGCACACGTACTCCACGACTCAACTATGTGCCCAAAGAAGCTTGGGAAAAAGTTTGATAGGTCACATTACTGACAGCTTTCTATTGGAAGCAAATAGCTGTGCTTCCCTTTGAATGCAAAGAAAAGTTGCATATAAGGTTGACAACAAACCAACAAAAAACCAAAAATCCCAAAACACACACATGATGCATCAGACATGAAAGGTCCTGGAAGGTAGAAAACTAATTTGAAAGTATAGCCATTGCATTGGTTAGGAGGGGTGATAGGTCTTTCTAGAGTCAGGTTATAGTTGTTGTAAAGGAGGAAATGAAAATTCTGGAAAATTCTGGTGGATCCAAGATGACAAGGAAGAAGAAGAGGAAGAGGTAGAAGAAGAGGAGGAGGAGAAGGATCTCTGTTTGTTGAGATGGGGTTTCATGAATTCTGCCTAAAATACCTTAGAACTGAAGTCCTCCTGAGCTCAGTCTCCCAAGTAGCCTGAATTATAGGTATAAGCCAGAGCCAGAGGAAAGACATTCTCAGTTGAGTAAAAAGAAACATGAGTTAGATTGGAAACTTGACAATTATGGGAAATGAATAGTAAAGAAATTCCTTCTACTGTAAAGAGTGAATGGAGTTTGAATGCCACCGATTGGCATCGACCAGTACTTCTAGTGGATTTTCTCCCCATGGGTGTGTATATATATATATATATATATATATATATATATATATCCAGAGGCATAAACTGCTTTTCAATCTCCATTGGTTGCTGCTGGTCACCTGCCTCATCATGGCTCATCTCAGTCACACAGCTCCATCAGAGACTCTCATCGCCCGTAAGCAATGACCAAACAGCTTCTCATATCCACAGGACTCCTTTCCATTTACAAAGTGCTCGGTTCAAGAATGACCAAGTTCAGCCCCTCAGGACTGCACACTTCTGATCATTACAAATGACCATCTCATGCTTTTCCTGGGCCCGATGAGTTTAGATGCTTTCCACTGAACTTCAAATAGATGCCATCCAAAGACAGAATCACATGACCTTGGTAAATATCCTTGCCAGTGATTAAGGATGCTCTTAGAGAATTCTAATAATGATAGCCCTGTTTAAATGTTTCATAGTGCTAGCTAGCATAGATCTATGATCGAAGCAGAGGACTATGGGTTAAGATTAACTACTAACCTACTATTCATTTGCCCTGTGCTGCCAGATCAATCACAGCATTTCTTAGACTCTGGCTGCATGACCGAGAAATGGGGCCACTAATACCCAGTAATGGCTTGCTTAATAAAGCCCTGAGAATGATGAATGAGCTGATTCTCAGAGCTCTGGGAAGGAAAAACCGTGATCAATTAGAATGCAGCAATTGTCACCACCACAGCTCTATCTTTTTTGCTTGTCTGTCGTGTGCAAAATTAGGGGACACCCTCTTTAGGCCTAGCAACTTGACAGGGTTGGAGTCACTGTTCCTTGTAGACAAGGGGAGGAAAAATATATATCACATTTGAGATTAAACTTCTGAAAAGAGCTGTCCAATTTGTCAGCCATTCTCCTCCTGACCTTTGCTAAGTGCCGAGAAGCTGAGGTGCCTCCCCCAAGCACGTTTCTCCTCTGTAGGAGACTCCAGTGAGCAAAGAATACTTAAATAAATGTCTCCAAGGCAGTCCATCACATATTAAAAGAACATAACTCCCTGAGTCAGCACAAGAGCATGGAACCTGACCCTTCAGAGTCTGCTTTCTCTGATCAGGAAGTTCATCAGAGGGCCATTCCTATTTCTGAGGTTCCAAACTTTAGGTTTGCCTTGTTATGTATTTCCCATATACCAGATTTGCTGCCCCACCTCCAACGAAGCACAGAAGAGAAAGTAAACCTGTTGGGCTCCCACAGGAGAAAGCACACTGAAGAAGGCAGGAGGCAGTAGGTTACCTGAGATTTGAATAGTGATCACATTTTGACAGAATAAAAGCTTAAAATGAGGCATGCTAAAGTTAGCCTGGGCAATACTGGTAGAGCTGCATCTAGGATAAGACAAATGCATAGGTAAGGCTTACCCTATCACCTGAGTGGGAGAAATGCACATTGTATACAGCACTGTGAACAGCATTGACTTCGATGTTGCAAATATGTATGGGTTTATTAAATGGAGATACTAGGGGTTACTTGAAGGAGGTTAAACAAGGTAATGTGTAGAAAGGCTCAGTACCCGATGCTGTTGGTATTCAACAAATGCTAAATTAGTGCACCTTGGTCTATTTTAACATATCTTGCATCCTGCCTCTTCTTTGCCCCCAGCATTAAAAATTTATGTTGAAGTCACATGCTAGTGGCTTACATATGTAATCCTAGCTACTCAGAAGGCTGAGATCTGAGGATCACAATTCAAATCCAGCATGGGCAGGAAAGTCTATACAAATCTCCAAATGACTAACTGAAAGCTTGAAGTAGAGCTATGGCTCAAGCAGTAGAGCTCCAGCCTTGAGCAAAAAACGCTAAGGGACAATTCTCAAGCACTGAATTCAAACTCTAATACTAGTTCACAGACACACACACACACACACACACACACACACACACAATTATATTGGTTCAAAAGCACTCTGAACTTGGAAAGTATTTTTGTAAGTCTTTCTTAACAAACTAAAAGTAATCTCCTCAATAAATGATACAGATAAAAATACAAATACAGGCCAGGTGCTGGTGGCTCATGTCTATAATCCTAGTCCCCAAGATGCTGAGATCTGAGAATCAAGGTTTGAAGATATCCCAGGCAGGAAAGTCCTGGAGACTCTTCTATCTAAGTAAACACCAAAATATCCAGTAGTGGAGCTGTGGCTCAGGTGGTAGAACACTAACCTTGAGCAAGAAAAGCTCAGGGATTGTACCTAGGCACTAAGGTCAAGTCCCAGGACTGGTGTAAGCATGCACACGCGCGCATACACACACACACACACACACACACACACACACACACATTTTACAAATACAAATGAATAGAAAAATTCACAAGGGAAAAAACACAAATTGTCAATAAAGTAATGAAAGCAAAATCAGTGCCTACTGAGTTCCAGACACTGCAACAGGCAAGTCATGGTGGTACAAAACTACATTTAAAAAACATTGCCTTCGAGGCATTCACTGCTAACACTGGTACTCATCCCTGTGCATGCTCAGCTAGTGTGTAACCTCTATTACTTCATTTGAAGAAATGAACGATGAGAACATTGAACTCAGAATCTCCCAACTTACTACCAGGACTATGCTAATCACCTAGTAAATGCTGTCTTTTACCTTCTGTCTTTCATCTTCCTTCCTAGGGCCTTGTCTGAGTATGTGGAGGTAGAGTTGGAGTGGGGAGGTATGAAACAAAAAGGTATGATGAGCCTGAAGAATAGCCGAGCTGATCAGGTATATTCTGGGCAGCCCCCTGAGATTTTAGCCTACAGGCAATCAAGAGACCAGCTTGCGAGCTTGCTATAGGCTGCCCTCAAAGTTTCTGCCTTTTAGAAGGAAATACAGTATATTCTTCCTAATGCTTCACCATTTTACATCCTGATGACTCTTTCTTCTGTCTTCTAGACCATCTGCTGGGAGCTTCTGGCTTTGTCTTGGGCTAGGTCAAGTAAATTGCCCTTTGTCTCTGCTTGGGCCTAGGTGCTATAGAAGAGATTTGTTCAGTAACCCTTCTAATACTGACTGAGCTTGGGACCCAATACTATTATTGATCAGAATACTAGATGGATCTGGAAACTGGGAGTGATGGGCTTGGCAGAGAGCAAGTCCATGCTAATTAACCAAGCCTGCTGGTGCACAGGATCTTGAGAAAGGAGAGAGCAGATAAGGTGAAGATGAAGGGAGGTAGGAGGAAAAGTTTCCTCAATCACTGCCAGCCAGCCTGGTGCTCCCTCCTTCCCACACCACCACAATTCACCTGCTTTCTGAACTGGGAAAAGCAATAGAGCCAGACAGCCACCTCAATTCTATTAAGCAGTTTAAAAATCTAAATTGATGGTTCTCCTCTTCTCCATTGAAGGTCTTTTATTTGGGTTTTGCGGTTTAGTTCATCCTAACTTTGTTACGCACCATGATACTTGCAAATGGGTGGCATAAATTAAGGATGGGTAATGATAACATTTGGAGCAGGTCCTCTGGGAGACTCAGATGAATCTGATTTGTGGATATGAGAAAAATCCTCCCATTTAACATTACAGCATATAACCATATATTTCTCCCTGAAAATTCCATTTCCTACCTCTGCCAGCCACGTCTTGGAGCCAACGCGCAGGAGAGAGGCCCCAGGCAACTACTGTGCTGCTTTCTTCAAGTAAAGCATGTTAATTTACTTGCCAGAAAGATGTTATGTTTATATCTCCTCTCTTTCATCTTCTCTACTATTCAGTTTGTCTCTGCTCCATCCAAACTCCCGCCATCTTTACCCTTACATCTGCAGCTTTCTTGGAGTTTAACAGTCAGCGTGGGCAGCTTGCTCCCTTGGTGATGGTAGTATTTGTAGGCACAGTGCAGCCCTGGGATCACCAGGGCTCCTGGCTGCTTCTTATGTTGCCATATGGTTAACTTTAGGAAGCCCTAAGCACACCCCAGCAGCTCAGTAATCCTTTGGTCCAAATAGCAGATGGAAAGTTTGGATCCCAGTGGATCACTGCACTTGGAAGAGGAGTGTCTGGGAGATCAAAGTAGAGTCACCTACAGGGACTTCGAGATGGCTCTGCTTGGGAAACCAGAACTGGGATGCTTAAAGAGACAAAATACTTTTGCCCAGCTCTAGGAGAGGCAAACAGTTAGAACATGCTGATCTAGCCAGTCCCACTGATTAACAATGCTCACCTCACTACTTCCTTCCAGAATAGAGCATCTTCTGCTACTATCTTAGTTAGCAATCCCTCTCATTACAAATGAATGGGACACAGCCTTACAGACAAGGACCATAGTGGAGGCCTACAGTGGGGGTCAGAGACATAGTAGACATTTGTCAGAGCCTGTACTGAGGATTTGATGTGGTTGGTCTCACTTGGAGCCTCCAAAACCCTGAGATTGGTCTGTCTTCATCTTCATTTTTATAGGAGAGGAGCCTGAGACTCACAGAGGCTTTGGGTATTACCTGAGTTGACCCTGAGCAAACAGCAAAGCTAAGATTTCTGCCTAGATCTCTCAACCATGTGGTTTTAGTTACTTAAGTCCTCACATACTTCTCCATAAAATTGCATATTTGAATGTAAACTACATCCATCTTCTTGAAGGCTCTAAGTCTTCTTCAGATAACTTAAGTCTGAAGATGGCTTATAAGCCCTAATGCAATGCAAGGGTTATGTGAAGTCATTGCTATACTACATCATTTAGTGGATCAGAACAGAGGCAAATCTCTTTCAAATAGCCTTGACTCACACTTGAATCCCAGATGAAGAACCAGCATGTCTAGAAGTCTGCTGCATGGAAGTCCACCCCATAACCTACTCTGCTATCTCTGAAAAAAGTGCCCATAGGAGCCTTCTTCTTCTCTGCTTCTTTTCACCAACTCTTCTCATGGCTACAAGGAGCCTCTAATGGACTGCAGGGTCCTGACTATGAGACAGAAGGTCATTTCTAGAGCCAGCACGGTTGAGATCATCGGGCTGAATAGAAAGGCTACAGAGCATGGCAAATGGGTGGAAGGGTTGGTAGAGAAGACAGCTGAATATCAGAAAGCCACCAAGTCCCCTGTGTGGAACTCTTCCTAGAGAGAGTGGCTTCTGAAACCATTTAAAAAGCATTAATAATTCACCAACCCCATAAGGGAAAGTAAAAAAAAAATTAAAAAGAGGGAAATAAAGATCTAATGGGCTTCAGAGACAAGACACAATTGACAAAGGGTTTTTTATATTGAGCCACTAGAGATGAAACAGGATGGGTGGAAAAGAAGGAAGATGGAGAGGTATATTTGCCCTGCCCCTGCTCCCCCTACACACACAAAAATGAAAATCAAACAAAAAAACCCACATCTTTTAAAAATGAGAACAGCCTATAACAATATGATCATACATTTGTATGCAATTTACCCAAGTTTATGTTTATAAACTGCAATTTTTTTAAAATCTATTGTATAGGAAAGGCTATAGTAAGTCTCAGCAAAACTTTATTTCATGGTCATGAAGCTAGAAAGGAAGAGCGGCTGGTGTCCCACAATTCTTTTGGTGAGCACAAACACAATGGCCCAAGGATATCCCACAAAAACACCATTCCCTCCCATTCCTAAAAATAGCCTCCACTTTCCAATAGTGCTTCATCAAAGACTAAGCCTTTAACACATCACCCTGTTGGAAACTTTCAACATCCAAATTGCAGTGTCTTCCAATTTTATTTATGTTCTCAGTTCTTCTATGTTCCCCTATTCATTATTTTCCCTCCAAAAGGAGACATTGTTTTGCATTTGTTTTGTGATTTCTTTTTTTTGATTTTTTTAATTGTAAAGATGCTGTAGGGAGGGGTTACAGTTATATGAGTAAGGTAATGAGTATATTTCTTATTGAGCATTGTTACACCCCTCCTTTGTTTTGTGATTTCTTTTATTTTTTTATTCTGGTTCTGGGGCTTGCACTCAGGGTCTAGTGTTCTCCCATTTGACCCTTCCATGCCATGTCAGCCTTCTTCTGAGTAGTTTATTGGAGATAAGAGTTTTGTGCACTTTCCTACCCGAGATGGCTTTGAACTGTGATCCTCAGATCTCAGCCTAGCTAGGATTGCAGGCATGAGCCACCAGTGCCCGGCCTTTTGGTGTTATGTTAGCACTGGGGTTTGAAGTCAAGGCCTTACATTCTCCTTTTTTGCTCAAGGTTGATGCTCTGCCACTTGAACCACATCTCTAATTCCAGCTTTTTGACGGCTAATTAGGGATAAGAGTCTCATGAATTATTTCTTTTTTCTGTCCAAGCTGGCTTCAAATCTTGATCCTCAGATCTCAGCTACCCAAGTAGTTAGGATTACAGGAGTAAGCCTCTGATGCCAGGCTTATTTTTTTATTTCTATTGACAAGAGTAGGGCTCTGTTGCTCTCTGTAGCTCTGTGGCACTCTTTCTTGTGAATGCCTACTTCATTATTTGAATATTCAGGGGGTGATTTCAGAGAGACTTTGCAAAACATGCCACTCTCTGTAGGACCCGGAATCAGCATAAACCAGAGAGGATTTTAATTACCTGAATCTTTCTATTGCCTCTAGCAGATCTCCCCTTTCCCAGCCTTCTTTTCCATTCCTTCCTGGGACTTAAGGTAACCAGTTCCTTTCCATCCTTCCCGCCCCCACCTCAGTGGGCTGTTTTGACTCTTTTCCTGGTACAGACACATTTCTTTGGTAATCTGGGAGTGTTAATGTGCTAATTCAGGTAAATTGTAATTAATTTCTCTTTAATTGATGCGTGGGCTTTCCTAGGCCCCTCATTTTCCTCCCTTCATTTTTATAAATATATGATTTGACAGGTTAATTTGAAAGCAAAAGTCAGATTCTTTACAGCCATGTAAGCAGAAGGCCCAGCACGCAATTTGCTGTCTAGTTGTGTGAAGCATAATAAAAGGGTTGAAGTCAGGTTATCCTTTTTTTTATCACCATTTTGCTAATTTAATCTTTTTTCCCCTTCATAAGTTAATAAAATATTCATTTCACAGACTGAACACCTCAGCAGCAACTCTGGCAAAGGAGTAGTATCTTCAGAGGGATGTATGTTATGCATAATGGCCTTCTTCATGCTAGGCCCCATAGCCTGACCTCAGAGGGGCTCTGAGAACATCTTACCAGACACTTCAGGGATGCCATGCTTTTGGTATTGGAATCAGGACTGAGTCAAGATTTCTGCATTTTGTTGCAGTTCAGAGGAAAACACTAGAAATGGTTAGATATCTGTGTCTGCAGGAGAGCTAACACCACAGCCAGGTACCTGGAGGTATTCTCAGAAGAAGGGGTTGGAAAGATGGGAGAGAGAAAACACATTTTCTGAGAGCTGCAACCTGAGCTGCGGGGAGGGCTGATGGCTAGAAGAAGCCAGAGGTGGAGCCACAAAGATGTCTCCACAGGGGGATGAATCCTCCAGAGGTAGAGAAGAGAACCCAGCTGCCTAAATAGCAGGCTCAGGTGCTACCAGCTCCTTTCAATTACACTGACGTGAACCCAGGGACCTCAGGGGAAGGCAGTCTTCCCACATAAGTGAATGTCCCCTGGTGCTGAGATTGCCTTCCAAGTCACCTGTGCCATCTTCCCTGGAGCTTTGCTAAAAAAGCTCTCTGAACCCAGGCCTGCTCACTGGAAAGCTGGCCCTTCTGGGACAAGTCAACCTATCTAAAGGAGCAAAAATTCTACCTGGCTCAACTCTTCCTTCCAAACACTTGGTCTAACCCTAGCAGAGAGCCAGGGGCCTGGTGGAGAAGATCCCTTTTCCTGGACCTCTCTTCTGCATCATGAAGGTTGAAGGCAAAAACAAGAAGGGAGCAATTGCCTGTTGGTTTCCCTGTAGGGTAATATGCTTTCTCAACAAAGATCACAGAGGATAGGCTTGTGGGGTGGTGGTGGAGGTGGGCAGGAGAAAGTGTTCATCTGGGCGTGGAAATCAGATTCCCCTAATATGATGCATGTACAGATTTGTCAAAGAGACAAGTTTTGACCAGTTAACACTGTTGGCCTCTCTCCATTGAAAACAAGGAAGTCCCTATCTATTGGTTGAAGAACCTGGGAGGATAAGAAGACAGTCTTTGGAAGCGGGGGGCTGATTAGGGACCAGTGGTCACCAAGGAAGCACTATAGAGATAATGAGGCCCATAACTCATGCAGGGAGCTATGAGCAGATGACAACGCTCAACCAAACTACTTGAAGGTCCTTGTCTGTGGAGGCTCCTTAGGGAGTATGCTGAGTTCACTAGAATTAGAAAAGGAGCAAATGCCGCTCTGCCCTCCGCTTAGTAGGTTCATGTCCAGATATTTTATTTTTACTCACTTAATGAATGCATTTATTTACTCACTCTACACAGTGCTGGTACTGGAACTGAGTCCTGTACCTGCTAGATAAATGCTTTCTCCCTGTACCTCTACCTTTACCTCAGAAAGAAGTTTGCATAAAGAGATTGACCTGCCCCCCCCCCAAAAAATATGACAGACAGGTTGTCTGGAAAGTGCCTTCAAGTAGCTCATTTTCTTCTTTAAATTTTATACAAGTGTGTGATTTAGTGGCTTTATCTCCCCTTCATTTTTGCATGGTATTCAGATCTTTTATTTTCATAATAGATTATGTAATTATGACTATTCTTCCATATAAAATGTAGTTTCATTCTTTCTGTCTAAATATTTGTGAAACTTCACTCATTAGGGAAAAAGTCTCTTTCATTCACTGTTATTTTTAATTATCCACATTAAAATGTCTCTAAAAGGCTGCTTGAAAATATAAGAGGAAAACCACTTATCAGAGCAGCAACTCAAACATGCCAAAGAGCAAAAAAAAAAAACTATTTCAGTATGATTGAGCTGATGAATGGATGGGCAGCAAGAATAAGATTCATAGAGGAATACAGATTGAGAGGTAGGCAATGGAAGGGAAGGAGGGTGGTGTGTGCAAAGTTACAGGAAGAGGACTGAAATGTTGAATTTTGTGAAGGAAAGATCCTTCAAATATTCTTTTGACTTTGAAGATAAAAAACCCAAGTGGCCTAGGTTGGTGGACAGTTTCCATCTTTGAAAGATTTTCACCTGATGTACATGCTAAGCTCTTACCTCTAACTTTCCTTGACCCATCTAATTTCAAGATTCTAAGCCAGAGGAAGGCACAGGGACTTTATAGTGTGTGTGTGTGTGTGTGTGTGTGTGTGTGTGTGTGTGTGTGTGTGTGCGCGTGCCAGTTCTGGGCCTTAATTGAACTCAGGGTGTAGGTACGGTCTCTTAGTGTTTGACTTAAATCTAGGGCTCTCCTACTTAAGCCACACCTCCACTTTAGGCTTTTGGTGGTTAATTGGAGATAAGAGTCTCATGAACTTTTCTGCCTAGGCTGGCTAGGATTACAGGTGTGAGCCATGGCTGTCCAGCTGGGACTTCCTTGTTGACTGGCCAACTGTCCCTCAACTTATACAACTCAGTTTTACACTGCCAGCTGTAAGGAGCAATGGTCCCTTCTTGACCCATCTCTATGCCCCTAGAATTCCCAGTACCCACACTGTGAGTCTACCTACCATGCACATTTCTCCCATCTCTATTTATTTATCTGATCAAACTCACCAGGCTGAGGACTCCTTGGGAACAAGAATCCTTTTTCTGTGTCATTCTTAGTTGAGTATTCGTCCTATAATGGAAGCTAATAAAACATTTGCTAAAGTGTTTCAACATAAAGAATCATATACAATAATGGATCACATGTCTACCTGGAAAGAGTCATAAAGACATTCTGATAGTTATTTAAAAGGGCGTTTTCCAAATAATGTCCTAAACCCCCAAAGCAGGAAAAAACTCTATGTCTATCATAATAAAAAGACCAAACTGCAAAAAAAAAAAAAAAACGAGTGAGTTTAATTTTGCTATTCTAAAAATGTTGCTTAAAACCCAAACTTAAGATACCTAAAAGTTTCTAACAGCCCAGGCAAAAAAGAAAAAAGAAAAAAAATCAGAAACCTCAGGCTTCTCTAAATCTATTTCAGTAGTTCTCTCTGTTGGCCTGGTCCCTGTCCATCGTCCCTCTTTCAATCTGTGAAACCACTTAGAAAAATGCATCATCCCAGCCCTGGAGATATCAGATGCTGGGTTCCGGCTACATTTGCACATTTGCATTCTGCTTATCCGGTCACCCAATGGCAAAATCTTCAGAGGGAGCCTGCGATTTCTCCCTCACACTGAAGCTAATGAGCAAAATAGCTCTTGCTGAAGGACAAGAAGAAGTCGGAGCCGGCGCACGGTGTACTGCAGGCACCACGGGCAGGCTGTCATAATTATGAAAAACCATCACAAGACCTTCCAAATTAAAAGCTGTGGAGAAAACTTTTGCCCTATCAAGTTCCAGAGGTAGCATCTAGCCGTTCATCAGGACCAGGCAGCTGCAGTGTGAGCTGGTCCAGAATGCTGAAGGGCCCCGTCTCTCTCCTATTGGCTCCCGGAGGGGACCAACATCAGCTGTCAATTTCTCAGCAAAGGGAGATTGTTTTATATCCACTTTGGGCTCTCTTTTCATTTCCAGGCAAGCCTCCCAGAGGTGACTTTTATTACCAGGTTAATCACGGGCAAGCTTAGCTAAGAAGTAATAAGCAACACCTTGTCTTCCTCATTTTCTCTTGCTGCCCCCACCTTTCTGTTTCCTCCCTCCCCCCCCCTTCCCCTCCCACCCCTCCCTTTCCCAGTTTTCAGGCTTCCTTGGCTGGAGCTCTGAACATCTTCTGAACCAGCTCACGCAGGCAATGAAGGAAGCTTATTTCAAAGCCAGTAATCAACTCCTTCTTTGGATCATTCTACAAAGTCAAATTGGACCAATCTGTCTAAACAACCCAAGGAAATTGGACCTAAATTGTCCAATTTTGGTGTGTCCACCTAGCTTGCTAATTTAATTTTACTTTCCAAAAACCTGAGGCCTCCATTCTGCCTTCCTTCTCTAGGATGATCTGAAAAGAGAGAGGGAGGGAGGGAGGGAGAGAAAAAGAGAGTGAGAAATGAAAAGCACATCTCCCCAAACAAATCTTTCTGTGCACCCATTCAGGTGTGCAGTGAGGGCCACAGGAAGCACAAGGCCACAATAAATTGGAAAAAATGAGGTGGGAAAGGGGAGAGAAGGGAGCCATTCAGCTCTTTCAGCAAAGGGTATTTCACACTCAGCCCTGGTATGAAGATAGAAGCAGACACCAGTGTTTCCAAGCAGTGGCAAATGTTTGGCTTTGTTTAGGGATTTTTACCAACAGAAGCTAAAAGGTTGGACTCGTGTGTCCTATACACTCAGATCAGGAATGGAGGCTCTCTACCTGAAGATGATTTGGGTTCCTGAACAAAATATAAATGAGAGGCTTAGATGAACAACCAAAATCCGAAGCAAAAACCTCATCAGCAAATGATAATTAGAAGGAAAGTGTCAAGAATGCAAATATTGTATTCCTTAGTGTCTTGGATTCATTTCTCGAAAATAAGCTCAGAGAAGTGTGAAAGCCTTATCAAGGGGCAGGAAGCTCTAAAGAATTCCTCAAAGTTTGTCTGGAAGGGACCAGGCACACAACCAACCAGTAAAAGTCAGTAATGCTGCCAACACATTATTTCCCATCACTGACTTCAACTTGGAGAAATGATGATACCAATGAATTGCACACTAAGGTGCAACTCCTGAAATGATTTGCAAAGTCCTCTTAGCCCTTTCTTCCTCCCTTCCTTCTTCCATTCCTTCCTCCCTTCCTTCCTCTTCCTCTATCACTTTTGGAACAAGCAATACCTTCAGCACTGTAAAATTGTTCACACACATGCCGTTCTCAAGTTCAGCGGCAAAACACGTGCAAGACTCTGACCCTGCTTTGCATCAATCATACCCACAGGGTCTTGGGGCACTTTGAGTTGGCATCAATGGGACTCCAGTCTTCTGTGAGACCTCTTCAGACCCTGTGGCTTAAAGCTTGTCTTAGGAATACAGAATCATGGAAGACAAAAAACTACAGAGAAATAGCCAGCAATTCCAAACCCACTTTGGCCAAGGAAGGGAAACACTGAGCTAATGTATAATGTCTTTTTTTTAAACAAAACTGAAAGAAGGGATTGTGTGCTGTTATAATTGTGTTTGATTTTTCCTTGAGAATTCAACATTGTACTCATCAGAGGATTTCTAAGAAACTCAAATGTGAAATATGTACTCACAAAGCATATGAAAAACAGAGAAAAGCCTATCCAGAACTCTATCATACAGGGCAAGGTAAATTAGTCAATAACAATCAACGACCCCATAGCCTCAGTACCCTCTGGCAAGTTCAGAAGAAACTGAATAGAATAGTAATTGAGCATTCACCTTGTGCCAGCCCATACTTAGCCCTCACTTCCTGCTCTCTAGAAAAGATGGAAGCCAAAAGCCTTCTGAATTACCTATTAGAAAGATTCCTTCAGCAGGCCTGCTTACTACATGGAGCTGAGCCTTGCTTGTCTCATTTATGTTTCTCCTTTTCTGAAGCTTTTCCAGCCCAGGATTCTCACAGCATTGCCATTCTAACTGGATGGGCAGTTCTATCTTCTGTCTTGCTTTCTGACCCCATACTCTGCTCCTTAACCTTTTAGATCTGTCTTCTGTAATGGCTTTTTGGCTCTGCATAGATTTGGACCAGCATCCCAGTAGCATGGGTAGCCCTGATTGGACTTGTCCCTGAGCTGGCAGGACGCTCAGACACCATTAGAATTATATACAGCAGTCTTTTCTGGAAGATCCCTGGAGGGGCCCATTGATTACAGGAAGGAGGTAAAGCCAAGGCAGCATATGGAAGGCTGGAGTGCTACATGGTTTGCCTCACTAAGCAAGCAGGCTACCATGTACATGGAGCCTGCCCTGGAAACAGCCCTAGCCCAGGTACTCAGGGCCTCACAAACATCAGGCAATAGGCCCAATGAGGAGCAAGTAGTGGTTTGAATGAGAACAGTGCAGCACAGCATCTGCTTTTCACTTCTCTTCATTTTCTAGCTGACAAAAAGAAGCCAGAAGAAGATATTCAGGCAAATCAGGTCATATCCTCTGGTATATTTTCTTGTATTTTCTGTAGTTTTGGGTTCTAGAGGATCTGGGACAAAATAATCCTGGCTGGTTGTAGAAACCAGATATAAAATGCAGAGGAAACAAAAAAAATGTAAGGATATATTTTAAAATTAAAGTTCAAGAATTCACTGGAAGAGAATGAAGTTGTTGGAATGTAGAAGAGAAAGTGATGATGAAAGTCAACTGATGATAGAGAGTTTGCTTTGAAGGTAGAGCTGAGACCAGCAAGAAGAGAATCTTGGTAGGTAGAGAAGATTGAGGTCAGGTACAGGTGCAGATGGGAGTTGGGATGGCAAATAACTAGGTGGTAGTTGCAAATAGCCATCTGTTGATTGGTCACTTCCTGATATGTTTCCTTCCAATCTGAGCACCAGTCAGTTCAATTCAATTCAATTCAACTACATCTTGGAAGGGAGGGAGAGATAAGGGCATGTGTGTATGTGTAAACCATCTAAATTGCAGAAAAGAGTTTAAAAAGAGAAAAGGAGGTGGGAGAGAGGGAGAAGAGGGAATTTCATTAAAAATGTATGCATAGTTTCATACCCCACAAGCTGGGTGTTATGTCCCAAAGAGCATAAATCATGTCCTAGAAGGAGTCAGGAAGCAGCTCAGAGCTGCTGAGCTGGATGCTTGAGTGAGCCCTCCACTTATTCAAGCATGCTGATGCAAGATTTTATTAGTCTGAAGGCAAAATAAAACACTGCTAAGTTAATGCAACTCTAATTCACGTTTGCTTAAAAAACAGTCCCAAGGAAGTGGAAGCATGGCTCAAGCAGTAAGCAGAGCACTAGCCTTGAGCAGAAAAGCCAAGTAACAGCATTGCTGAAGCCCTGAGTTCAAGCCCTAGTACTAATACAAAACAAAACACATAAAACCCAACAAACAAAAGAAACCTGTTCCATGTCTTACTTCATTTTGCTTAGATTGGAGATCAGTGAGGTTCTCCTCTTGTACAAGTCCTGGTGGTCCAAGGAGAGAGGCCAGGGAAGGATCGCTCCTACTGGCTTATTGAGTAATGAGCCCACTACTGGCCACCTCAAAGCAGAACTGATGGTTAAGGAACAGGTGTGGCATTCACCATAGCAGTGTCTTTAGGCACAGGACAAGGGAAGAGGATTGATGATTAGGTCTTTCAGAGACACATTCCAAGCTGGGCACCAGTGGCTCACTCCTGTCATCCTAACTACTCAGGAAGCTGAGATCTGAGGATCACGGTTCAAAGCCAGGCCGGGCAGAAAAGTCCATGAGACTCTTATCTCCAATAAACCACTAGAAAACCAGAAGTGGAGCTGGGGCTTAAGCAGTAGAGCACTTGCCTTGAGCTGAAGAGCTAAGGGACAGTGCCCAAGCCCAGAGTTCAAGCCCCATGACCGGCAAAAAAAAAAAAAGAAAGAAAGAAAGAAAGAAACACATTCCAGATGTCAGCACATAGGTTCTGTTTTGCTGTGGACTCCATTCACATTGCGAACAAATCTTTGTTTCCTCATGGAAAGTCACTAATCTATTTTACTAAAAATAACAACAAAAACCTCTCACAAGGGTAGGCAAACACAGTCATATGAAAAGATGGAACCAAGTAACTTGAGGGGATTGGGAGAGAGGAGAAAAGCACAACGGAAGGATTGACACTGGTCAACATACATTGAACTTACAAATTGACATGTCAAATTAGAACCTCTTTGTACAACTACTTAAAGATTAAAAACAAAAAACCTTTCACAATAGGGAAGGCATTTGAGACGTAGCAAAAGAATACGGAGGTTGGAAGTTGTTTAATAACTAGTCTTCCTGCTCTCAAACTTGCTACTGTGAGCTCCTGTCCACAGTTTTATGAGATAGGGATGTCTAATGATAAAAGTTTTTTTAGATCAGGAGACTGTTGTGAGAATGAGATGATAATACAAGCTACATAGATGAAATCGTTCTGAAAATTGCTCTCCAAATGTGAGATGATATTGGTGCTATTATTTCCATTGTGTATTTGTTTGCTATTTCTAGACATGTTTCCTGACTCTTTGTTACCTTTACCTCTTATCATAGTGTCATTAATTTAGATGTGAGAAATCTGGGCAGAAGTTACTCTTCCTTTAACTTGGGAATAACATCATAACACAGCACGAATTGCTAGTGAATGTCCAAGGTACACGCTTGCAGGACAGGTTTATAAAGTATTCTCTGACCACTGAGGTACGGCTAAGGAGACAAGTGTGCTGTGATAACCAGTGGATAAAAGCTGAATGGATTAAAAAAAAGTAATAAGCCTGAAAGTTAGTAATCCTGGTCACACGCCAAGAGACCATGAGGGAGTACTCAGGAGTAAAATTTTCTCCTGTTAGCCCTCTGAAGAAAGCCAAAGGCGCTTCCTTATCAGAACTGAAAGCGCATGTCCGTGAAAGTTTACAAGGTAGGATTGAGTCAGGAATAATAGTTGGAAGGTTACAGACCATTGCAAAGCCATCACAACACATTCTGAATGATTTTTTCCCCTGTATGGTGGGTATAAACACCTCTTGGTGGTCTGGATAGTTCCCTTTAGTGTTCACAATGTTCACTCCCCCTATTTTTTCATCTTTAGCAGCCCAAAGGAGTAGCCCTGTCTTTTTTCTTTTTTAAAAGCTCGCCTATAATTGTATTAGACAGGGAAATAACAGCTGTAGTTTGAATGAGCAGGCACCATTACCCCTTCCCAATTTCATTTTGCTTCTGCTATCATAGCAACTCTAGCCAGACTTTCATTAAAAATCTATAGCTTGGCTTTCAACTTAGTGTCTCGGTGTGAGTTGGATAAATTCTCTCCTGTTAATGAGCTGAATAAGGTTACCTTTCCCCTTCTATGAATAAAGGATCGATGTGTTGTCCACAAATTTTCTGTTTAAAACCTACCAACCATTCTGCCAATTTCACGAAGGGCAGCTTTGCAGCTGCCCAACGGCTTGAGCTAACTCATTCCTTTTATTAAGTGGCTATATACCAAGTTGCGACTAGAGAGAAGTTGTCCAGTTCATCACAGTGCAGTGTTACCAAATGTTCCTTCAGCTGAAATTCATTTCCTCAAGGAGTCAACAGCACAGAGATGGGTGGCTTAGACAAGAAAACCCAGTCTTGTTTCCTGATCCTTGCCAGTCCTCTCACCCTTTATAAAATGCAAGTCTGAATTTGCATTATAAAATAATTATAAAGTGCAAACCTTCGAGGCTCAATCCAAGTGTTAAACTACTGGGTGAACCTGAGGACTTCAGCACATATTTTCTCAACAATGAATGCATACTGAATGGATTATTTGGTAAAGCACTGGACATATTGAAAAAGCCAGCTTGTCCTCTTGGCCTAGAGAAATGGCCAAGGCCCATGGGAAAGGAAAAAGTTTGAGAGTCAGAATGATTGGTCCTTATGCCACCACTTGGGATTTCAAGCAGGAGAATGTATTTCTCTAGGTCCCATTTTAACAGTAGGGTGCCCTAATTTGTTCTTAAATGTCCCCCAAAGCCCTTGTGTGAGATACATTGTCCCTAAGGTGTTGCTGTTGAGAGGTGATGGAAACTTTAATGGGTGGAATCTTGCTGAGGTCTACAGGTCATTGCAGGAATGGTACTGAAGAGTACTGTAGGGTCTCTACCTCCTTCCTAACTCTTTTTGCTTCCTAACAATGAGGTAAGCATTTTGGCTTTACCCTATTCTCCTGCCTTAATGTACTGCTTCTTCTCCACAGGTCAGCCTCAGCAGGATCAAGTGATCATTGACTGGAACCTCCAAAACTGTGATCCCAATCAACCCATTTCTCAGAAATTGATCATCTTAGTATTTAGTTCCAATGATTGAAAGCTGGCTAACACAGGAGACAATCCCTTCAATGCAGTGCTATAGGAACAATGGACTTAAAAGCTTCAGAACTCAATGGCTGGCAGGCATATAACACAATATAAATGCATGGAATACCAGCTCATGTTAGGTTATGTCCCTAAGAATTCCAGGATAATGTAAAGACCATGTTCTATCTAATTCAAAGTCTGCAGAAAAAGAATTCATTTTCCAGTTATCCTGTATTGAAGGGAGGGTATACTTCATCAGCTGTAGTGTTTTGTGCACACATTAAACACTGACTGACTGAGAGTTCTGCACCATGCTAGCATCCTCTGGAAGGTAGAGTCCTTTGCTCTTGATGAGGCTTTTGTGTGGTGCGAGTAAAGTCTTTCTGGTGCTTATCAGAATGTCTGGGAAAGCTCTGTGGATGCCTAATGTTCTTAAACAGCCTTTTAATGATTTAAGAGTAAATGAACTAGAAACCTATGGATTTAATTTCCCTTGAAGTACATATACATTTAAAAATGAAAGGGAAGCATACTCACAGCAAAACATATCCATGTTAGCTGAGTTCGCTGAGCCATGATTCTTCAAGCTGCATGTGTAGAACGTAAATCTGGCTCTCCATAGAGCCCTGGGGGGACGTTGGCAGCAGATACAATAGCTGTCTCTCCAACTGCTCTGGTACAAGGACTTTCCTCTGTTAAGGCCTTTGCCACTCAAGTTTGCAGAATGGGGTCCTAGAGGGTCATGCTCACGCAGACCACAAGCAAGCATTGTGCTGGGCTAGAGAAGGCCTCTGCCTGTCACCTGGATGCTGGTCACATAGCAGCAGGAGCTTGGTGACAGCCCTCTCTGGCTGGCAGGGTTGATACTTTGCTGCTTGACTCCTGGGTCTCACCTGGGCTTTGAGAAGTTGTTTTGGCCTCTCTGTCTCTGAGCCCAGGGCCTTGATATTGGCCAAGTTTAAAATGTTTGTTTTTTGACCCTTTTTTTCCTGGCTTAAAGAGACTTTTGAATGAAAGAAATTACGCTCCTGGGTACTGGTTCCCCTGTGTACTGTTTGTTTGACTACATAACAGCAAGCGAGAGAAGAGCAAGTACCCCTGGTCCCTTCTGCACCACCGCCATACTTTCTGATCATAGTCTGTTTTCTGTGCTGACTTGGCTGGTGGGTTTTCTCCACGATACAGACCACACAGATGTGCAGACCCTGGAATCCCACACCAGACTCTTCTGAGCCTGTGGACCCCAAGTGCAGCCTGTCTAGATAAAAGCACTTGAGGATCCAGTGGAATCCATCCACAAGGCGGGAAGGCTTGGATGATGCAGACGGTGGCTTTTATCTTGAAAGCCTTGGTGAGGCCACACTTACGTGGGCTACCGTGGTGCCAGCTCTGTACTCACTGGTTCTGTGGCTCACTAGGTTCATTAATTGTCAGCGGCTGCCTTAGCCACTTCAGGAGGAGAGTCACTTTGCTCTTTCAACTACAGTAACAGAACACCTCCTCTCTGCCAGATTGTGCTCTGAGGGGGGAAGTGTAAAACCATCATAGAATGGCCAGTGACTACTAGATCACTACAGGTCAGCAGCATTTATAGAGATTCATGAAAGCCACACATTGTAGCTCGTGCCTATAATCGTTGCTGCTAAAGAGGCTGACATCTAGAGGATGGTGGTTTTAAAACAGCCTTGGGGAAAAAAAGTCTACACTGGAGGCATGACTCAAGGGGTAGAGTGCCAGCAGATCAAGCAAAGCAAACAAGCCAAGCAAGGATGAGGCAGTGAGCTCAAATCCCAGTACTCTAGTGATTCTCAGGTACTTATGTTCCTAACATATTAATCCACACAGACCTCACTAGGTGATATTATGCCCATCCTTATTTTATAAATGATAGTGATGGTACACCAAGATTAAATGACCTACCCAGGTCCAAAGTTAATGGTGGCCAACCCGGGTTTGAAGATCAGGAATTTAAAGTATTCTATGTAGGAGGGAGGAGTTTTGTTGTTGTTGTTGGTGGTGGTGGTCATGGGCTTTGAACTCTGGACTTGGGCACTGCCCCTGAGCTCTTCAGCTCAAGGCAAGCACTCTACCACTTGAGCCACAGTGCCACTTCCTTTTTTCTGGTGATAAGAGTCTCACCGACTTTCCTGCCTGGGCTGGCTTTGAACCGTGAGCCTCAAATCTCAGTCTCCTGAGTAGATAGGATTACAGGCATGAGCCACCAGCGCCTGGCACTGCACCTCCAGCTTCATCAGACTTTATCCTTCAATATGGAGTGTGTACAGAGTGGGCCCTACCTGGCCAACTCAAGAAGCAAGCCAAATTGAATCCTAAACCCCGGATAATTCAAATGGGAAAGGTTAAACCCATTTGCAATCACGAGCCTTGCTCTCTTTGGGGGAAAGGAGGTAGTAGAGCATTAAAACTTCTCAGTGATGTAGTTCAGTGAGTTTTGGCCTTGTCTTGGATCACTGCCCTCGTATCATTTACATTTATCCAGAGGAAACATGTTGGTTAATGGCAAACTGGCTTATATTTTTTCTCTCCAGTATTTTGCTGCTCCTGTCCTTTCCTGATCAGTCTAGAAAAATATCAGCCTGTGAAAATAGGAGGTAAAGATAGCCAAGCTGCAAAATGATTTAGAAGAGGTGCTGAATGGGAAGAGCAGTCACAGTGTATCTCCTGTAAAGGTGGCAGAATACAGCATTGGGGCCAGGGCTGGCAGGCTGCACTGGAAGGAGGGCTGCATTCCTAAGACATGCTTCTTCATTCTATTGTTTCTGTTTCTGCTTTTTCTCTCATAATAGGCTAATACTACCTAAATCACCAGGTTGCCAAGAAAAATACAAAATACATAATAGATGCAAAACCAGCAGACACAAATTAGAAGCCATTAGTAAACATAAGCCTATGTTTCCAGCCTAACTTAATAGAATTCTAAGTAGATCAAAACGCCTCATTTGAGCCAAAAGATCTGATCATGGTCAGTTGCATGGACAACCCCTTCCATGGGGGTGCAATGTCTCTGAGAGTTTCCTACCACAACTTTCTATCTCTTTTTATCCTCTGCCCCCTCAGGCTGTGTGTACACACACATGCACACAAATGACACACACATACACACACACACACTCATAATTTTCTTCTATATTTAAATTTTTATTAATTATTTTTGCCAGTCGTGGGGCTTGAACTCTGGGCCTGAATGTTGACCCTGAGCTCTTTAGCTCAAGGCTAGTGCTCTGCCACTTGAATCACAGCACCATTTCCAGTTTTCTGAGTGGTTTATTGGAGATAAGAGTCTCACAGATATTCCTGCCCGGGGTTGGCTTTGAACCATGATCCTCAGATCTCAGCCTCCTGAGTAGCTAGGATTACAGGCGTGAGCCACCGGCACCCGGCTTTCTTCTATATTTTTAATGAAATCCAAGTTTGTTGTTAGTGTTTTCCCTGATGTCTCCTTTGGCTCTCTCTGTCCCTTTCTTCTGCAGGGCAATGGACACATAGAACTCCCCATGCCTGCCAGCATACTGGATATCTCCAAGCTGTGCTTCAGCACTGGCCCCTCTACACATTGCCATCTTCACACCAGTGCAGTTTGCCTGATATCTAGCTTTTCTGTCCTTCTGCTTTCTTTTCTATTGTTCTATATTTTATTTAATATCTGCACCACCCATAAGGACACTTGACCAGAAACTTGCATTTGTGATCCAGTTCTTCCCTTTGTTATTTATCATTCATTCACTCACTTGATCATTTGGCCCCTGCTTTTTTCCTCTCAAGGAAATTCCAGATAGCATTTTCCCCTGAAGGTTTTAGATTCACTTGCCTTTCTAGTTTTCTAAAAGAATGCATAAAATGAAAATGTGTGTCAATAACCTCCCATAGAAAAATGCGTAAAATAATGCCAGGAGTCGCAGTATAAAGAAGACTTCACTTGATGATAGGTGGCTATTGAATAATTCTGTCACTTTTCCTGTCCTTGGTACCATTCTGGTGAAATGCCTGTCTTAGTGATACAATGGTAACATCAGGGAACTGTTTGAGATTACCCTTTCCTGACAGAATAACGTGCTCTGTAGCTAGGAATAGCCGTTACCAGAAAATCCTCCCAAGATCAAGTGACGAGGACTTGAAAAAGGAATGGAATATAGAGCAGGTGCTTGGGGAGCTAGGAGGACAAAATGATTCCCCACCGTGGTTCTATTTATGTGAAAGACAACCAGGTCTGAAAGAACCAATCAGGAAGGCTTTCATGAGGAAGGCCTCATGAAAGAAATGGTGTTTAGGGATAGGCAGTAAGGGACAATGAGTGACCACAACCAGCACAAAGAATATTGGAAGTCTAAAACACAAAGCTAGGTTCAAGCAGACAAGAAAACCATAAGGAATCAACAAAGAAATAAGAAGTGTAGTACGGCTAAGAAGATCTATGGTATATATCTGACAGAAAGTCATGCTCATGCCATCTTGCAAAGAGTAAATGGACTACATTATCCCAGAAGCCTTCAGAGTCCAGAAGATCTGACAAAAATAAAAACACCATATCACATCAGAACTTCCACAAAAGGCGTTCCTTAATAATATCATACACTTATATCGTCATTATTGTAGCCTAGGCATTGTTACATGTTTTAAATTTATTTTATTTATTATGATTACTAGCCTCAACTTAGTTGTACAAAGGGGTTTCAATTCAACATGTGAATTTATAAGTAACACATCTTGATCAATGTCACCCCATTCATCATTGTCCCCTGTTATGCATCACAATCTGTGATAACTTTTTGCATGTATTAATCCTTCTGCTTAGCACCAGAAATCCATAGGTGAGAACTTTTACTATTGCTTCTTCACAGATTAAAAAAAAACTAGGGCACTGAGAGATCATAGGACTTTTCCAAAGTTACACAGCCACAAAGTGATAAAGTCTGGATGGGCTTCTAATTCTAGCTTCTAATGAAGCTAATTTCTAATATAATAGAAACTACATGATAATGAGAGTTAAAAAATTCTAGCTTGAATTTTAAATAGCAGGCAAAAAATAACAAGTATAGATAACAGAAGCAAAAAGGAAGGGACTTTTTGGTACTCATCTCTGCCAGTAAGTCAGTCAAAAGTCTCACTGTTGGAGAGCCAGTTGTTTCTTGTTCTGGATAGTATACACTGTATTTCTTAGTACTATAATCATTTATTAGTAAAGATATTAAACCTACATACTTGGTGAGTTTGCAAAGGATGGGAGATAGAGAAGTAAAAGCAAACACAGAAACAAAAAAAACGTAGACAAAGAATTTTGCCACTGGTCCAGGAGTTCAGGGCAACATCTCTCAACAGGGATGTACAAGAGGGATAGAGGTGCCATGTATTGGAGATGAGATTCCTTTAAAAAAAGATTAGAGACTAATCATCTTTGGGAACATGCTAAGATATTTCATTTAGATTAAAAAATATGTCAAGGTCTTATTTTACATTTGAAAAGCAAAACAGACAATTAAAAATAACATTGGCACCAAATAGTATCACTTTTTTGCTGGTGGAATATGGTGATCAATGCACATTGAATAACATTACTGTTTATTCAGCAGGTAAAGTTCCCAAGGCTGAGAATCATTTTTTGTAATTATGTCAACTTATATATATATATATAATATATAACATAAATGTATATATTATAATACATGTGTAAATAATACATACATATATATTTTACTTTTTAGGATAAAAGGGTGACCCTGGCACATAGTAAGCACTAAACAAATGGTGATCATTGCATTATTGAGAATAATGGAACACACTGTTTTAGAGATTGTGATTTCACCAGAATTCTGACTAAAGCTGCGTATTGTGTGTGCTATCTTAGCAAGATTTTAACATACAGTGTGCCCATATCATTTTAGTAACCTTGATCAGGATGCATTATACACATAAATGGACATATTAAATAAAAATTCTCTGGTACAACTATTTCAAGACAATAAAATAGGAAATAAGGGATACTGCCAATAAGGAAAAAATGAATAAAAGGGTAATATATGTCTCAGTTGAAGCTGGGTCTCTCATAATGCAGGAAAGTAGCATTAACTGAGTAGAGAGTGAGGGTCAGGCTTCCCAATTCATCAAACAAAAGTACAGAACCAGCAAATCAACTTCCATGGCCCATGATAGGCAAGTTCTTGACCACTAAGCTATATCCTCAGCTTTTAGACATCGTAACTTGGAGCTGTCTATCAGATATCTCATTTTGCATATTAGATATCCAAGTCAAGTAGAAACATGTATCAAAATATATGTTTCTATGTATATATTCAGATATTTAATATATACTCAGATTCCGTATATGTCCACATAATGCATTCTTATATATAAAATGATATATGTATACAACTAAAGGAATAAATATATTATTCATATACACATATATAGTCATATTCATTTTCATTGGGCTTTAGAACTCATCAAAGTAGAGAGCGTTTTTAAAGTTACAGGCCTGGAATAGCTCTCTTGTGAGATAGCAGAGGCAAAGGCTAATAGAAGAACCAGCACATTGGTGGTACAAGGGACTGGTGAGTTAAGATTAGTTTCTAAATTTCAGGTTTGAGTAGGTGGCCAGAGGGCAATTTCATGAACTGAAGAGAAGTTGAGGAACAGAAGCAGATTCTGAATAAAAGTGATTATTCTGGGCATATATTGCATTAGGCTTGCCTATAATAAATGCACACCAAAGTGTTCAGTGGATAGTTGTGAACTCAGGGTAGGGGATGTTACATGACCTTTTATGCAAGTAGTCTAAGTGATGAGCTTACAAAACAGACTTGTGTGATGTGTGCAGATGAAAGGCATGGTCCGGCTGCTCTTAGTGAGATGGGAAGCAAAATTTAGATACTGGTAGGGGTGGGGAGTCTGTTATAAGTTAAAGACAGAGCATCTAAGGCCTGAGCAAATCCACAACCAGTTTAGGCCAGTAGCAGCTAATGAGGTTCAGCGATAGATCCACAATTCCTGCAAACCTTTAAAAGACAAGGGAGAATGGAAAACCCAGAGCAATGTACAATCTTGAAGGTAGTTGAAGTATTAGGTAAGTTGTCAAAATGGCTTCAGGATCTAAAAGCAAAGACCCAAGTGGTAATCAGACCTGGGATGCAAGGTGAGCAATAGGCATCCATACAAGTATTACCTTTTTCTTTTTTGACTGGAAGAAAATGCTAATTTTACAGCCATTTTTAAGTAGCAAATAGCCTAGAAAATAGAGTTGCTGAACTAAGCCAGAATTCCTCAAATCTGTTTTTCTGCAAGGTGGGATTGGATACGGTCTATGGGGCTGGGGCTTGGACAATTAGCCTTCACTGTAAAGATCTTACCTGAGTTCATCCCTTGATAAAGGCCAAAGTGACAATGAGATTTCAGGAAATTAGGCAGATCACACAGCTCATTGTTTTTCTTAAGAACAAGTCAACTAAACCCCAGTGTTCTACCAGTCTATTTTCTATTCTGTTACTGTAAGAGTAATTCAGGAAAGTGTTTCCAATGGTGCTTTGTGTAGGAGGCGGGGTTACAATCATGTTTGCTTTCCATTACCTCACTAGACATGCTTCTAAATGCTTTACCTACCACTTCTCCAAAGGCTCTTATCGTGCCATGCTTAATACCTATTATTTACCTCCATCTTTTCCACAGTTTGAAAGCCTACTCAATGACCGTGGAAGGACAAGACCATGCCCCATCGGTTCCTCTCTGCTGGAATTCTCACAGAACCCCGGAGGCCAGAGGAACCTGTCACTTTCAGTATTTCTGGTTTTTCAAATCTCATGTTTCTTCTCTTTTTTTTTTTGCAGTGCATGCCAGTGGATGAGGAAAATGCTGCAGCCGAGAGGGAAAATCAATATCCCCCAGGAAGCCAACACTCGAGCTGTTTGTTCTTGTGTCTGATACCACGTTGTCTAGGGAAAATTTCACAGTCAAGAACTAAGACGGCTTGTCTTTCCCTGAAGTTTTAGCAAAGAATCCTTCTGAATATCTGGTCTCCTAGGAGAAGAAGCTGTAGCATTTAAAGTGTTCTTTAACAATAGAATGCTTGAAATATGTCAAAGAAATAGCAAAGGGCAGAGAACTGGAAGTCTCTTTGCTGTTTTCCCAGGGTATAAGAAACCACATCAGAGAAAAACATAAAGGTCTGACGCTGAGGTGATGGCCAGAGACTTGCATCTAGTTACTACAAACACATATAGCTTATGTTTTTGTTTTTGAAAGCTTTGTGGAAATGGATTGGATGTTGGGCTGTTCCTATCCATTTTGAGTCATCATGGCTACTTACTTAAATTCATAGCCTACATACCTGGGTGGAAATGACATGTAAACATCAATGCTGGAAAGTCCATCGAAAGAATTCCCTCTTTTAATTTCAAGTGTCCTGTACGTTATTATTAATATAATTACTATTTTGTGCCAGTACCTGGGCTTGAACTGTAGGCCTAATGTTCTCTCTCGTTCTACTTGCTCATGGCTAGTGTTCAACCACTTAAGGGATGACTCCAGTCTAGAATTTTTGCCAGTTAACTGGACACAAAGTCTCTAGGACTTTGAACTAGGTTGACATCCTCAGACCTCAGCCTCTTGACCAAGTAGGGTTATAGGTCTGAACCACTGGCGCCCAGTTAAATTATTTTTTTAAAACTTCCTTGAAGATAGATTCCTTCATTCATTAAAGATAATATTCAGTATCCCCTTTTTCATCTATGAAAGGTTACTGGAGATGTAAGACTGATGAGTACAAGTTGCTGAGCCATAGATACCATGAAACAATACCCCCAAAGTAAAGGTTGATTCACAGCACAGTAAGCAAAGCACTATGGTGAGAACAGTGTAGGAGAAAAGTGTGGATGGTTAAGAAATTCTCTTAGGAAGAGATCCCTAGTTGAGACCTAAAGCAGGTACTGCAGAGAATTTGGTGAGATAATAAACAAATGCGTCAAGTGAGAGACACCGTGTGGTGAGGCTCCAAATGGCTGGAGTGTGGCATGGAGGAGGGGGTGGAAGCCCCCAGTGCAGCTGCAGCCCACAGCCTGGCAGGGAGGGTGGGAGATAGCCCCAGGCCTGTGACTTGGGCATCTGGGCACACGGTGGTATGTATTCATGGGAGTCAGGAAAGCAGCAGGAGGGGCAGATTTGCTTCTTTAGGGAGAAAGCGATCGGTCCCACTTCTTAGGTTTTGCTTTTGAATTTTCTACATGCTGCTTACTATCTACTGAGGTGATCTCCAATCTATGATTCAAACATACAGGGGGAAAAAACAACATCTGTGCTAGGAATAAATCAATACAGTAACATTGATCAAATATCTACCACATATTTGGTATTGTGTTAAATACATTGAATACGTTCTCTCATTTAATGTTAACATTATGAAGCAGGCATTATTACGTTTTAGTGATGTTAACTCTTTTATCTAGGATACATATTTGGAAACTATAGCACAAACTTTTTTTTCCTGTGCCAGTACTGGGCTTGCACTCTAAGCCTCATTCTTGCTTGGCATTTTCATTCATGGCTGGCACTCTTAACACTTGAGCCACACTTTCACTCTTGGCAATTTTTGCTGATTAATGGAGATAAAAGATTTATGGACTTTCCTAATAGGCTGGCCTCAAACCATGATCCTCTGATCTCAACCTCCTGAAAACTAGTATTGCAGGTATGAGCCACCAATGCCTGGCAAGGTATCCTTGTTTATTTGTTTGAATTTTTATTTTTATTTTTTAATAAAACATCTCATGTCTGATAACAAAATATTATTTGGACAATTCTAAACAAAGTTATTATTATGAAGTTGTTCTTCCACTTTACCATGTTTCCAAGTAATATTAACTACTTACAACCAAATCCATACCTTAAAAAATGTCATCTACATTTGACAGATACAAAATAATACTTCATTACCAGGCATAGTGGCTCACATCTGTAATCTGAGCTACTAAAATAGCAATAGTTTAAAGCCAGCGGAAGCCCTTCCATTTCTTCAAATAGGCTGGATGTGGCAGTGTGTGTTTACTACCCTGTTTCCTTAGGTAGCATAGGTAAGAACATTACAGCTCTGGAAAAATAAAGAAGATCTTATCTAAAAAAATAACTAAAGGAAAAAAAAGGCTAGAGGTATGATTTGATTATTTAATCAATCAATTAATTAATACTTCCTATTAACCCTTAATTCCCCCATATTTATTTTCAAAAAATTAGAAATACTCCACATAATGTTGAACTCTAATGATAATTAACATTGCCACATGTATACAATTATGTTATTTTTTGATAATATGTTTAATTGTAGATAATAAAAGCCTTGATGACTGAAATGCAAAGCATTAGAATCTAAGCAAGCATGTAGCACCCAGCGTATGATGCATAACAAGAACTAAAACAAAAATTAATAAACAGATGGAGAAGTGAACATCACCAGAATGCACATAGGTTTCTAGAATGAGCTGGAAAAAATATCCCTAGCAACCTTTTTCTATAAGGGAATGCTATGGTAGGAAATTGATTTCCCAGAGGAGGAAGACATCAGCATTCAAACTGCATCACCTTGCAAATCACCCCCCTGGGTGCCTCTCATTACAGAAATTAGCAGTAACTTGAACAGGCCCACAAAGAGATGGACATGTCCCTACAGATAATAACAAGTAACGTCCACACTGATATAGTTTCAATCCTAGTGAGATGGAAGGATCTTTAAGAATGAATTGTACTTATTTCCCTTATCCCAGAGCAACATGACACAAAGCCTAAAGAGGCAGACATTGAGTTTATGAGGCAAATAATGAAGTTGACGGATGGGAAAGGTGGAATGGAGATTGGACGAGAGGTAGCCGGCATTGGAGCAGCCCTCTCCCTTCCATCCATCCTGTGAGGATCCCAAGTCAGCCAATACACTGAGATGCTGGCATAAATCAGGGCCAGCAATGGATGAGCATGAGGAAGCGGCCGGTAGGAGCTGTGCTACAGCCATAAATCAGGAACTAATTCAATCCTGTGAGATGCCTTGTTTGATTAATTTATGTCAGCATGTTCAGTGTTGCCAGGCTTTGTCCCTCGTGTCTTCTCTTCTTCTCATTCTCTATCATCTTCTGGCACAAAAGTAGTGTGTCTTTCCACAGAAAGAAGGAAAGGGGACTTTCTGTGCAGATCCCAGAGGGTTAAACCATTGGCACTGCTTCCCACCAAATGTAGAGAATTGCAGGAACCCAGGCTCTTATTCAGAAGATACAACCTCCTTCCATGTACCAAAACACTGTTCCCTGCATTTGGTAGTTCAGGAAGGTAACAGAACACTTACACCCAACTGTACAGGACAAAATGTTTTTCTTGGTGGCATTTGAACAATACACCAGAGTTTAGCTTTCATGATCATGTAAACATAATCATAAAAATTATTAATAATTGTGGAGGTCTAGAAACAGCACAGATACCAAATCGTGTAATCAGTTGTACTATTTTTCTGTAGTAAACATGGAAAATTACTCCTGGAAAGCTGTTCAATGTCTTTTTTTTTTTGTCAGTCGTGGGACTTGAACTCTGGGCTTGGGCGCTGTCCCTGCGCTCTTCAGCTCAAAGCAAGTACTCTACCACTTGAGCCACAGCACCACTTCCAGTTTTCGAGTAGTTTATTGGAGATAAGAGTCTCATGGACTTTCCTGCCCAGGCTGGCTTTATCCGTGATCCTCAAATCTCAGCTTCCTTAGTAGCTAGGATTACAGGTGTGAGCCACTGGTGCCTGGCTTGTTCAATGTCTTAAAAGAAGGGAATGGGGAAGATCTGAATGTATAGTATATTTCTGTGTTTCCTACATTTAATCATCTTACCTATTTCTTTTATTAATCTCTATAGTCTAATTTGTTTGTGATTACTATGTATTTATTTTTCTTTTGGTACAGGTACTAGGGCTTGAATTCAGGGTTTAGGCACTATCCCTTTGCTTTTTTGCTCAAGACTGGTGCTCTACCACTTGAGTCACATCTTTATTTCCAGGGTTTATGCCCGGACTGGGGAACCAAACTGTGATCCTCAGACCTCAGCCCCCTGAGTAGCTAGGATTTCAGGCATGAGCCACCAGCACACCAGTTAGTATGTTTTTCTTGTGTGCCTGGCCATCCAAAAAGCCATTTAATAATAGTCTTTGTTGATTCTGGAGGTCGAATAGTAACTCTTTGTCATGGGCTTGCTAACATGACAAAAGATTTATTTGGCACTGCAGGATCAGACCAAGCAGACATAAGAAGGAGACAGTGCTGCACTTGAATGGACCGTGGTCTGTGTGGGCAGACGGGAGAAGACCACAAGTCCATCCAAATGGAAGAGGCAACGATCAGAGAGGATGTGGTCCAGGAAGGGTTTGCATCTGTGAGTCCTCCACAGTCACGAGGAAGATCAATGCCTTCTATTTGGAGGCTACTCTCAATGTCCCACAAGCCACCTCCTCTGTGCCTATGTATTGTTGTTAGTAAAGATGTTTATACCTTACTTACTTTTGTATAGGTTTTACACATGTTACAGAAGCAGAAAAAAATGAACAGACGGACTAGATTTTTCCATTATGGACTGCAATCCGCGACAGGTAACATCTATCAAAAGCACAGTTTCTCTGTTCACACATTTAATTAAGAAACTTGAAACTGAAACACAAGGACAGGGAGGGATGAGGAGCTCTCAAAGAAATACCTATAATTCACCGACTATGGTTTTTGTTGTGCCTCTTGCTTTTTGGCTTTTATCTTCAGAAAGTCTGAATTTAACTGTCCCTAGGTGATCAGCATTAGATAGGACTAACCCACTCAGGATAGGTCTGCACAATGTAAATGGATATACTCAGGCATCAAAATTCTGTCTTCTTTTGTGGATGAGTGCTATGAACCTTGGTAAAAAGCAAGACAGAGTGTGCAGTGAATGAGACCTGCATATTGGGAGCTAAGCTCTTAATTCTGTAAAAATGTAGTACCTTGGGGTTATTTTTTTTTTAAAAAAGAAAAACACGTTCAATTAACCTAGAAGAGTTCAGCTATGAGCTGAAGGATTATGGGAGAGCAATATTTTTCAGACCTGGTTGTGCACCAGTTGTGCATCACCTAGGAAGATTTCTAAGAATATAAATCTCCTGGGCCACTATTAAGGAGAATTTCTACGTGTGCAAACTGTAGAGTCCATACTTGAGAACGGATCTCCATCTCATTCTGTGCTCACCCAGGTGGGGTAAACATTGACTTTCATGTGTTTATTGCTATTCCACAAACAAAACACTAACTCTTCGGTGGAAGTTATAGCAAGCTAACTTTTAGGCGGGGAGAAGCAAGTGTGTTGCATATAGTCAGTACACACTTGAAGCTGGGCAAATGTAGAGTAGAATAAGACAACGAGACTCCCTCAATGAAGAGCCAGGCAAGAGATGTCACTATTTTATATTTGTGGCACTATTTCTGCATATACCTTTCCAAACAATATGAGAAAAGTAAGCAATAATAACACAGTCTCTACCAGAGTCTCTAAATGAGTTGCCTGGTCTACAATAGCTCCACAGTGGTTCCCACTCCTCCTCCCTAGCCAATGTTGTACAGAGATACCCAGCATCCCACCATCATCTTTGGCCATAAGTGAGCTGGTAGGGTCCTCAGGCATCTGATTTGTTTTGGATACCAGCATCAGTGTTCCTATGGCCAGTGGCCTGCTAGCTATAATAACCTGTCCACACAAGATCGCCTGATACTTTTAGGGCACTGTTCCAAGTGTCAGGCATCACCATAACCCCATATGTGTGACAGTTGGGTAAAAATAAAATTTACTCACTTATTAATATCTAGGAGCACAGCTGTGAAGGGCTCATGGCACACTGGTGTGCATCTGCACACCTGTTGAGATTCGCTGATCCAAGCCAGGCCTGGATGCGTGCCTAATGGAGATCTAACAAACGGAGGGAAATGAGGCTGAGGGACTTTGAAGGCCTTTTTAAGATTCTGTCATTCGAAGGAAGGAAGTGGAGATGGCTGTAAATTCTGGCAGAACCCTGAGGAAATCAGTAATCTTGGATCGCTAATGCTAATTTATGATTTTGGACAGGTTGTTTGAACTTTATTAAGCTTAGCTAAATCCACTGAAATGAATAAGGAAATAAACAAATCAAAATCCTGCTCCCCCTTTGACAGAAAGGATTGTACTGGAGCCTAGCTTTCCCACAGAGAGCTCTAGAATCTAATTACTGGAGTAGCAAAGAAAAAGAAAAGTGGATACAACTCCAGTTCACTTCTCCAACTTGTCAGTGACTCAATGCCCCCAGAGAGTGAGGCATCTCAGAGATTTCCATGGAAGTCTCCCTCACAGTGGATGCTACTACTAATCTCCACAGAGTTTACCAGATGCTACCGCAAATGTGGAATCTCATTGGAAATGGCTCCTGACCTTGATATCAAAATGTCGAATTAGACATGCAAAATAAGTTACTGCAGATTTGCATTTAGTTGGTTATTTGGTAAGGAAGAAAGAGAAGAAAACAGGCTGGTGAGTGGGGTCATTTGGCTATTTTTTGGGGGGTCCGGTCGTGGGGCCTGAACTGGACCTGGGCACTGTCCCTCAGCTCTTCAGCTCAAGGCTAGCACTCTACCACTTGAGCCACAGCGCCACTTCTGACTTTTTTTCTTTTTGCTTATGTGGTGCTAAGGAATGGAACCCAGGGCCTCATGCATGCAAGGCAAGCGCTCTACCACTGAGCCACCTTCCCAGGCCTGTCTCTGTTCTTTTGAGCCACATCAATGAATTAGCTTGGCAGGAGGTGAGTCCAAGGTTTTCAAGGCAGAATTTACAATGATGTTGTCGACATAGACATTCTGAGCCCTAGTTTGATTAGTGGAGTGGTATTCCTTTCCAAGGACAGATGAGGATGAGTGAACAAATTTATTAGCACTTTCAAGTCAGGAGTCCTTAGAATTATACATGGGATACCAGTAAAGGCCATAATATGTTTCTTGATCTCTTTGGACTTAAATATACAAAGGGGGCTACAGCCTGAAATGTGCAAACATTGGAAAGAAAGTGCTTTGTTAAAACAGCCTCTTTGGCCATATGTTCAGGGATGGAGCACTGCTCTGTGTGTGTGTGTGTGTGTGTGTGTGTGTGTGTGTGTGTGTGTGTGTGTGTGTGTGTGTGTATGTTGTTGTTGAGAGAGAAAGACAACTCCACAGCTGTGTGAATCTCACTACTCTGAATGGCCTCCATTGGCCAGGATCTTCCTACCTCCCCTGACACAGCCTCTAGGACCTCTCTCTGCTCTTTTACTAGGAAAGCATCTGCATGGTAGACTCTTTTCAGATGCAAAGCACAGACAAATGGTGGTTTTCCCACCTCCCAGAGGCCTATAGGTAAGTTGTAGGAGATAAGATATTCCTTACCTGAAAGCAAGAGAAAAGATGGAAAGAAATAACATTTTGGAAAAAAGGAGGAAGTTATATAACACAATTTCCCAAACAGAGGACTCTGAGTGCATACTCTGAGCATGAATCTGACGTTCAAATGAGCAGGGCAGGGAAGACATGAAGAGAACAAAGGTTTCACAGAGAGATCAAGGAAAGAGAATATTCAACTGAGGTAGATTCTTCCATAGGAACTGTCACTAATAACTTCAAGGAGTTTAATAAGCATAAATGAGTTAATTACTGCTCAGATTCTGAGACAAGTTGACTAATTTATACATGCAGGGATTATACAAACACATGCACAATACGCAGATGTTTCAAGGAAAAATTAACTGTTTAAATTGTTTCCCCTTATTGTCTCTAAAGATGGGGAGGGATGTTGATTTTGCTCCTCTTAAGACACACAAAAACACTTTTCCTCCTTGGTTCTGCCATCTGCCTTTTCTGCTTTTCCCTAGGTCACACCTTCTCAATCTGCTATTCTGCTGGTTATCAGTGTTAGGACCCCTCCAAAGCCTTCTCTTAAAAGATTCCTCTCTTAAGGTCTCCTGAAGGAAATTTCTTATTTTTGTCCATGTATCTTGGTGACATATTTAGGAAGCACACAGACACCTGAAAGATGCAAAATGAGGTTAAGAAAAACCAATCAATCATGGAATGTATGAATTAGTTAGTAGATAAAGGAAAGGAAGAGTAACTCATCCTATAGGTATCCCTGGGGAGGGAGTTCGCTGCAATGATGTTGACAAAGATATTGAGGAGGAGGAGGAGGAGGAAGAGGAAGAAGAAGAAGAAGAGAAGGAGGAAGAAGAGGAAGATGATGATGACGATGATGATAATCATAGACAACTCAGGAGACATCTATCCAAAGATTGGCAACTGGCAGTGAATTGAGCCCTACCAAGTAGACTAAAACCTTTATTTTCACTCAGATGCCCATGCACCTTAAAAGAAATCTGTGGAGAAAATACCTCCCTGTGGGTGAAGAGAAGAAAAGAAATGGTGAACAAAGGCAGCATCTCTTGTGGATCTAATGCTTTTTCTTCTCCATCCTTTGTTCAGCAGACCCTGTATTGGTAGCTGCTAACAACTGGGTACTGAGAAGTCAAGGGAGATTACGGTTCTGTTAATCAAAGAGCTTGGGGGCATAGGGATTATATCCTTCAAAGAGAGACTATGACCACTGAGATACTCTGTGTCAAAAGCCCAATATGGGCTACTGCCTCGTGCTATGGTTTGATAAGGCTTTCCTGTGGGTCCATTGGTTCTTACGCTAGAAGAGTTACTCTCAATGTGGTGAGGTTGAGTGGGGGTGGAAGGTACAAGAAATAGAACTTACTACAAAGCAATTTGGTCATTAAGGACACTGCCTTAACTAGAGATGATAGTGTTTTTATTAAACACCAGGAGATTGGAAACATGGCTCAGTTGGTAGAGCAAATGAGCAAATGCATCAGGTACTGAGTTCAAGACCTGCTGATGAGAGGGGGGGGGGGGAAGAACTCCAAAAAATTTCCTACTTTCCAGGTTGTTATAAAAGAGTAAATCTGGCTGTTCCTTGTTCTCTTGCTTCCTGACTCATCCTGTGATCTCTTCTGCTCACTGTGACATTACCCACCATGAGGCCCTCACCAAAAACTGAACACTCAGAGATATTGGTCTTTCCACCTTCAAACCATGACTTTAGTAAACCCGTTTCCTTTATATTTTACCCAGGTCCAGGTATTTTGTTATAACATCAGAAAATGGATGACTTAATATACTATGCAAGTCAGCAAACAAGATATGAGTAAAGTGAGCCTTGATAATAAACTAGAGCTTTGCTAAAGAAGCACAGAGCAAAGAGAATTTCAAGTAAAAGAAAAGCACTGGAAGAAGTTGTTAAAGGTGAGGTATGCTCAGGAAATCTTGGCAAATGTGGCAGGGGAATAGGATGCTTCCTGGCAGCAATGAAGGAATGGAGGAATGGAGAAGGAGTGGAAGGTAAAGAAGGTCCAGATGATGGAGTACCTTGAACATTAGAATAATAGTCCACTAGAAGCCCATAGAAGGTAACTAAAACATGTTCCATCACCCTGCTTCAGGAAGGCAACAACAATAAGGGACTAGAGAATTGGGCATCAGGGATGAGTACTGTTTTTTTAGGACCTGTTCAGTGTAGCAGCCCTTCACACACAATTTCCCAGCCTCCCTGCCAGCACCTCTGGAGAAGGAGCCAGATGAACCAGAGAGTACCAGTGTCAGCATATGTGTGTTCCTAGTCCAAGCAGACCTCAGGGGTGCTTCAGATTTGCCCAGCCCCCATGCTGGACAGGAAGTTAGGGAGTGGGGAAAGAGCTTTGCAGCTCCTACCTCGGGTAACAGAGACAGGTTCATCCCAGGGAAATGGATGTGTAACCTCAGCCTTCCACTACCAAAGCACTACTGATCAACCAAACTGCTCTTGTTCCTTCCTGGAACCCCCCTTCCTGTCTCTATCACTGGGTTCTGCTCAGTGTCAATCCAATTGAAACCAGACAGATGTGGGTTTTGTGAAAAGGCTCTATCCAAAAGAAAGCCTTTGCAAGGTCATTATAAGTACCTAAGAATCGTCATTGCTGCTCTCTCCACAGACTGAAAGGGAAATGGGAGAAAGAAAAGTTCTCCTGAGAAGGATAAAAGTTCAGGCAAGAGGAGAGGACACTGGGTCAGGAGGAAAACAAACATTTTGCTGCCTCAGTTTCCCTATCAAGGACATGGGCAGGGAGTGGTTTAGCTTTAGTACCAGAGGACCATTGTGAAGATTTCCTTACATGATTACCCTGAACATAATCTGGGAAGATATCAGTGCCATGACTGTGGAGACAAGCAGAATTTAGAAAAAAAACAAAAACAAAAACAAAAAACAACAGAACCTGAAGGAAAGTAGGATTTTAAATCCTTTCTCCCCAAAGGAGTTTTTTTATATAAAAATGTATAAATAAACCTTACAGACAACTTTGTTCATCATAATAAAAACAAAATTGCAAGAATCTATATATCGTTTATCAGTTTAACCAAGCTGTGACACCACCATACCACAGAATGCTAATACTTCTTAGCAATAGAATAATTGAAATGAACAAGCAAGACAAAACTCAAAGAAATTATTCCAGGGAGTGAAATTCAGTCCCCCCCATATTTCCAGAGAATATGACTTCATTTTTGCAACATCCTTGAAATGACCAAGGTAAACAAATGGGGACCACGTACAGGTAGATAAGGTTGGGGGCAGATGTGGGAGGGGGGGTGGATATGAGAAGATTACACAAGGGTCCTCCTGGGGTTGGATTCAGGCATCCACATGTGGAAAACTTAAGTACCAGCACAAGAGTGCACACAGAAACCAAAGAAATCCAGTTAAGATGAGTGGATTTTACAAATGTCAATGTTTCCTTTGTGATATTGCACTGCCATTTTTCAGGATGATTCCCACTGGAGAATTCAAGGTGACAAGGACACAGGATCACTTGTAACCACACATGAATCTACAATCAACTCCAAATAACAAAGTTATTTAACCATTGTCCTACAGGAGCAAGTGCCCATCAACTCTCTAAACAATGAGTCTCAAAACTAACCCCCCTATGGTGATCCTTGACTCTCCTTTCCTTTCTCCTCAGAAACGCCTCATTCTGGGTTGGATGTCAGCTACTGAAACTGCACTGGTCAGTTTCTCCTGAGTTCTCAATTTGGAGAAAGGATATGATTAGCAAAAAAAAAAAAAAAGAAACAAAAAATTGTCATCGAACAAATTACTAATCCATGTGCTCACAAGAATGACAAGGATTTGCATAAATTGAGCATGTTTCACATTCTTTACTGGCCCTTCCTCAAAGCTCCATCTTCAAAAGGCAACAGTCTAGTGCTGATCCCTGAGCAAAGTAATTGGAAGGGCTCCTGATTCTGGGCTGAGGGATGTCTCTCACAACACTGCTCTCTCTGAGACCCAGCTTCTCATCCAATCTGTCTTCAGCAAGGCCAACCAAGGCTCCAAAAAGAAGCCCTCTTTGAATAATGCTGCTATTGGTCCTTTGTTTCTTTTCTTTGGATATTTCATACCTTGGGTTTTTCAAGATGAAATGTGATGCCACCCACTGAAGTTAGCTAATCTTAACTGTTCTCGGCGAATGGCACATCTTCAGTGTCTCACAGAGCGAAATCCATGCAACAGAAATAAAAGGGGGTTTCCTTTGCCAGATGCCTTCTTAGAAGTGGATAACTTCTGTGGTGAAAATTCTTGCTAAGAGAGTACCAAAAGATGGGCCATTCCAATGACTTCTTATTGTCCTAGTGCTAGAAAAGCACTTTGAACTTTTTAAAAATTACAGAACATACAACTTGCAGCAATGCAAGTTTCCCTGAACAGATCTCTCTTTCTGTCATATTAATACTAATCCCAAGACCATCACAGCTGCCAGCTGACTGCCAGACATGCCTTCCAAGAATCACAGCAAAACAGGAAAGAAGATAGAATGCTCTTGCTCCAAGAGAGAGTCAACTGGATGATCAATGTAGGTGAATACTGCTGTATCCTAGCTCTAAAAGGTGTGTCAGAAATCTTCTGCAAGAACACCAAGTGCTCGGAATTTCCTAGTGCTGGCAAGAATGGCTGTGTCATCTTCTGTAACATGGGAATGTTAGAACCAAGATGATGAAGGGGTGGTTCAGCTTCAAGGAAAACAGTGTGGCATGCCAGCCTAAGTTCCTGATTAAGTAGTTTAAATATAAGTGGTTAAAAATATTCTGTGGGTGCCTGTCAATCATGCCTGCAATCCTAGCTACTCAGGAGGCTGAGATCTGAAGGCTAGAATTCAAAACCAGCCCATGCAGAAAACTCCATGAGACTCCTATCTTCAATTAACCATCAAAAAGCCAAAAGTGAAAACTTACTGGAGGGAAGGGATGGTAGGGGAAAAAAAACAAAGGAGGAGGTAACAATGCTAGGTAGGAAATGTACTCATTTCTTTACTGATGTAACTGTAACCTCGCTGTACAGTATCTTTACCATAAAAAATATATACCAAAAAAGCCATAAGTATTTGGGCACCAGTGGCTCACACCTATAATCCTAGCTATTTAGGAGGCTGAGATCTGAGGATCAAAGTTAAAAGCCAGTCCAGGTAGGAAAGTGCATGAGACTGTAATCTCCAATAAGCTACTCAGGAAAAGCTGAAAGTGATACTGCAGCTCAAGTGGTAGAGTGCTAGCATTGAGCACAAAGAGGCTCACGGACAGCACCCAGGGTCTAAGTTCAAGCTCTAGGACTGGCAAAAAAAAAAGCCCAAAGTAGAAGTGTGGCTTAAGTGATAGAGTACCAGCCTTGAGTGAAAAACTTAGGGGCAGTGACCAGGTCCTGAGTTTAAGCCCCAATACCAGCACAGGCACACACGTGCGCACGCACACACACACACACACACACACACACACACACATACCCCATATACACAGTGCTCAGTGGTACTGAAATAGAAAGAGGTATATATATATATTAGGAATGAACAATGGTCGGTTACAGGTACCTGTACTCTCAAAGAGAAAATAAACTCTTTCTTCCAATTTAGTGGGCTGCTCTATGGTTCTAGCCCATGAACAGCCAAGATGAGGGCACAAATGAGTCAGGAAGATTAACAATACACTGATTTACATCCACATCACCTTGTGAAGTGGGATGGTCACAGCTATATGGAAGCATTTTGGATTCAAAACAAGATCAATTAGTATAACTTCCTTTGGGTCCAAATCTCTACAATAAATATGTGTAGACAGAAAATCTCTTCAAGCTGAATCTTAGGGGTATTCTAGGTAGACATGAAACTCTTAAAAAATCATTTTTGAGCTAAGCCTTTTAGACTCTGTCAAAAGTAAATAGACAGTACACATAGGACCTGAGTTCAAGCCCCTGTACATTCACCCCCTCAAAAAAAAATCAATAGCATTAAAAGACAGTGTGATCTGGTGCCAAAATGAACTGTTTGGCTCATGAAGCTTAGAAAAACTCACTCCCTGAAGAGAATCAGCCTATAAAGGAGCTCCAGAGAGCCGCAAAGTATTTCCTTCACATTTTACACTAAACAAATTCCTTGGGTTTTATTTCTGCCAGGGTATCTTCTCACTGCTTTTGAGATATAACTACCCGGTACTCATCTGAGACCCATTAACTTATGCCATAACAAACCCATCACAACATTGTATGCAATTCAATATAGTTATCAGGCTCCTCATGGATGGGCTGAGATCTACCATCTAGGGAAAAGAAATTGGTTGCAATGACAGATTAATTCTGGAGCAGGAAGGTGGAAGGATAAAATAAAAAAATGAAACTCAACAAAAAACCAAAGACACTCCAAGTGACGTGACCAGCATTTCCAGCCATCTATCCACCTACTGCTAATTACACAACAATGAGGAAGATGATGTGAAATGGGAGAAGGTTATGGCTGTAGTCGCAGAAGGAATGAAAATGTGATGTTTAAGTTCCCAGACAGAAAAGCTGGCTTCTTATGGGGATGGAAGCATGGCCTTTGAGCTCTTAGCCTTGAAGCATGAGGAGGCAGTACATGTGATACACATGGCTAAAGGTGAGGATTTTCTGTGAAGAAAGAAGAACGTGAGCAGTTGTGATGGCTTGGAGAGTGAAACTTGAGCATGGCAAGAATGCCTGTCTCTTAAACTGAAGTGTGTTCTGCTGGCTGCCATTATCTGCAATAAAAATCGCCATTGGCAGATCTATAAAAGCCAGGTCCATTAAATTAACTATCTAGTTAAAGTCATTAAGACAAGGAGCTTGACTTCATTTCAACAGGACAGTAGATCTCTCTTACCAAATAGGTAGCTAGGAAGACATATTGATTACAGTTAATAAAGTCAACAAATATAGTTTTATCTATGTGGGTTTTTTTTTTGCATGGAACAATTTTACCTAGGATAAATGGAAATACTTTCCAAGGCAGGTAAATTTTTTGTCCTAACACATTTATCCTGGTTATAAGTCAGGATATAATAAAGACATTTGCACACCTATGTTCATTGCTGCACTATTCACCCTACACCCTACCCATGTTGTAAAAACATCCCAGATGCCCTATAATGGATGAACAGACCAAGAAAAATGTGATATGTACATGTGATATGCATACAAACATAATGGAATTTTATGCATCAATAATATGCAAGTTGCGGGGGAGACATATGGACCTGGATAAATTATGTTAAGTAAGTCAGGCTCAGAGGGACAAAGGGTTCATATTTTCTCTCATATGTAGAAGTTTGATGCAACTGTATGAGAAATATATACACACACACATACAATCAAATGGACTAAAATTATGGTCTACATAGGGGTGAATTTTAGTGGTGTCACTCTTTAAGTAATTAACTGTCAGGTTAACTAAATGAAAACCAAAAAGCTGCAACATTTTGTCCCATTTTGACCCCTTAAGGGAAGGGGTCAGACAAATGAAGAGTGGAAGAGTGGGTGAGTATAATCCTAATACTCAATGCACATAAATGAAAATGGAACCATGAAGTTAGGGGGATGTGTTGAGTTGGGAGGAGAATGATAGAAGAGGCAACATTGATCAAGATGCATTATACTTGTAAATTGTCCTACTAAACCCCTTTGTACACTACTTAAAGATAATAATAAAAAAAATTGCTCTGACAAATAGAGGATTGTTTCCCCCCAGGACATTTTCTAGTCTCTTCCTAAATGGTTCCTTTCTAAGTATGATTTCTTCCATTTCTTTTGGGAGCCTGAGGAGAATGATGGACACACATTGCCACAAGGAAATTTTGTTGACAAATGCCTTGATTTTTCACTCAATCTTGAACTCATACTTCATTTCAGAAATGTTTTGGAAACATCTACAAAGTTCATGCCACTTTAAACCTTAAAAAATTGTATGGCACAGAGAAGCCAAATGTAAGAAATATAGAGTATTACGATAAACTCTACGCTTTTTTTTTTTTTTTTTTACAAAGAGTGTCAATCTATCCATCACCAGATTAGCCCTCACATACCTTAAGAAAGGCAAGAACTGACACCCATAATCAGAGTTCATTCTCCAATTACATTAGGTTAATCATTGTCCAGGCCCATTTGTGTTTGTATAAGGTTATTTGATTTCCCGCACTAAAAGGTCTTTTATTACCAACCATCAACACTGTAATAGCAGTCCTAAATGTGAAAAAAAGCCACTTAAATTTATACAGCTTTCCAGCTTTATTTCATTGTCAGCAGGGCCCCTCTGAGAGCTGGTATGAGCTGTAGTCAGGCTCTAAGAAGGAGAACACCACCTATGATAGATCAATCGCACCAGGACAAAATGAGCAGGATGTGGGGGTGGAAGAATTAGAGAATAAAGGTGCATAGAGAACAATCCACAAGGTTAAACCTGTTAAGAAAATTCACTGAGAATGGACAAAGTGGATAGATAGGGAACAGAAAATGAATAAGGAGGAAGAAAAATAATATCTTTTGATTTTCTGGCCCTTCCATGGTAATTGTTTTTCAAAACATAAAGAAAACAATAATTCGTCATTGATACAGTGTCCTGTTTGGTAGATCCATTCATTCTTTCTCTCTTCTACTCCCATGTTCCCAGGAAGGCCTACAAAATAAATTGCAACTTCCATTCTACACATACAGGAAGCTAAACACAGATGTCTTATGAATGCTTATTGTGAGTATCTGTCCTGATTTCTATTGACTTGTCTCCTCCTAACAACATGTATGTTGCCTTCCTGGTATTCATTTTGTTAAACTATAAGTTAGCTGTTCGAAAACACTACACTACTGCAGTCCTCCCCTGTGAGTACCATATTTTAGTCAATAGATACCTTATTTATATCACAACACTTAATCTTTTTTGAGAATACATTTTGTGTATACAGTAGAGTATTCTTCATTAGAATTCTCATGTTGTATATTAACATTTTTACTTGTTGATCCAACAAGTTCAGCACTTTGTATCATCTGGCCAACATCTCCATTTTCTTCCCCTAACTAAGCCCTATTTCATTCTCTGTTTCAAACATTTGATTTCTTTGATTGTTGTATGCCACATATATGAGATCATACAGTGTTTTTCCTATTATGTTTGTCTTATTTCACTTAAAATAGTGTCTTCTCTGTTTACATGAGTTGTGGCCAGTGCAAGCTCTGCTTCTTTATGGTGAAGGAATACTCATAAATACAATATACATTGCAGTGTGCGTATCTGTACATCCAAGGTGCATATCTGTAATCCACTGATGGACATCTCAGTGCTTCCATTTCTTGGCTATAATGAATAATGTGGGACTGAACAAGGGAAACATATCTTTAGGAGGTGGTGATTTTATCTGCTTTTGTCTATCTAGAAGAAAGATCACTGGGTCATATGGAAAGCTTTGTTTTTTATTTGTTAGGAACCTCTATCTTCTTTCAATAGACTTCTGAATTCTATCAAAGGCATAAAATGGATGAAATCAGACATTATCAAGTTATGAAGTAAGCTTGACAGAAAGACAAGTATGGAATGTATTTCTCATATGTGGAATCTAGACTATACATATCTTTGTAGTTATGTATCATATTTATGTGTATACTATCTATGTATAGAATTATGTATAATAAGATATGCAGTACATATGAATATTTAATATGTATTTAACAAACAAATATATAACATAACGTGAATATAACAGATATGGATTCTACATGGGCGTGTCATAGACACATATATGTGTATATATTCATACATATATCATATATGTGGATGTAGCATTTAGACCATCATAGTTTATATTTGCAGTTATGTATTACATGAGTATATAATATTTATGTATGTAATATATGTATACTATATAGTATATGTAAGCACTGACCCAGAAAACCTCTCGGACACACAGTCACATAGAAGAAAAAAGCGTTTAATGTCAGCTAGAGACTGACAGGCTATCTCTCGTGGGATGGAGAGTAGCAAGCTTCTCTTGCAGCCTTAGAGGTAGATATAGTGTCAGGAGTCCAAAGGCAGAAGAAGGGGCTGGGGCAGGAAATCTTTGTAGTCATAGCTGGACACTGGAGCTATCCCACAGCCAGGGCAGGACACTCTATAGCAGGGAACACAACCCATTGCAGAAACAATACATTCTGTATCTAGCACGTAGCAAAACCAATACATCTTATAGCTGTCATGTAGCCAGGGGAAACATCTTAGAGCAGAGACAATACATTCTATAGCTAGTACCTTGCGATCATATACTAGAACCAGCATGAGTCTGAGACTAGTATCTGGACTCCATTGCTGATGCAGCCAGAGCCGGTGGGAAGACAACTGTGACCAGGCCTGGCTATGAAGGACTGAGGGCGAGGGCTGTCAACCCAAAATAGGGATGAATAAGCTTATAATATATAGTACACATACATTTATAATATATAACTAGAATATTATATAATATATAATATATTATGCAATATAACATATAACTAGAATATTATTCTAGTTATATATAGCTTAATATATATGTGAATATAATAGATATACATTATATATAAATTATGTCATATACACACATATATACATATATACATACACATATCATATGTATTCATACATATGAATAGATATCTCTCTTTGGGGGAGAGAACCAGTGGGAGAGGGAGAAACAAAGATGATGTAGGTGAATTACTGGGCATATTTATATGTATGTATGAAAATAAATCCCCTCAAAATTGAAAAATTAAAAGGGGCAAGAGAGGTTAGAAAGATAGAAGTAGAGTAATAGGTATATAATGTAAACACATATCTGTTTCTAAGCACCTATTTCATTTATGGCAAAAGTAAATAAAATAAAAATGTATCACCAGTGGGGGAAAATAGAGGGCAAACACGATCAAATATAAATGATATGCATGTATAGAAATATCATAATGGAAGCTCATATAATTAATGAATGAATATATGCTAATAAAGAAGGAGAAAGGGTATAAAGTATGGTAAAGAAGAGAATGTATATTAACATTTCAAAACATACACACTCAACATTTGGAATAGGTATACTTTTTTGAACAATGTCATAAACATGGTTTGGACAGTTTAACCTATCCTTTAGGATTACATATCTGGTCTAAAACTAGACAGCCTCAGTGCATTGTAGTTATTTCTGTTCAGTTCCAGAGAGATATTATCCAGAGTGATCGCTTATTTCATTCATCAGAATTGGCTTTCCAGCGCATTCAATTGCTTCTCCAAAGTGGTCCCACTTTAGAGGAAGGAGGATTATGTGCCAAACGTTAGGCTGCAGGCTGTCTGTGTAGTAGTTCCAAAGGACAAGTTTTCTGATAGCTACATGAAACGAATATAACAAAGTACCTGGCCCTCAGAGTATAGATTATAAAGGGCAGAGTAAGGAAGAGGATCAGGAGGGCTTGCGACCCATCTGCCTGCTCACACATCTTATAGAATATGTGTGCCCTTGCTCTCAGTCATACGACAAATACTTCTGAAGTGTCCACTATGCTTGACCATCCATGAACAACACAGGCACGATCCTAGTGTTCATATGTCCTCTTTCAGAAAAGTGCTGGCAAGCAATAATCAATAACGTAATAAGTAAGCCAATTACACAGCCGGCTGGATGGTGTTAAGTGCTGAAGAAAAGTTTTCAAGCAGAGTCAATTAAGTGGACAAGTGCTGGAGGGAATTGTAATTTTTAAATATGATTTTTTTTCAGAGTGGGCTTCACTGAAAAGGTGACAATTAGGCCGAGTTGAAGCAGGTGAGAGGGTTATTCATGCAATATCTCAAGAAAGAATATTGCCTCAGAGCATGAGCAAGGCAGATGGTACAGCTGGGATAAATTAGGGGACAGAGGAGGGAGAGTAAGTCAAAGAAGAAAATTGTGTGAGGAGAGGGGTTTCTAATGATGAAACTTGTTAGTTTCTGATGTCCACTCTGAGTAAAATGAAAATTAAAAGCCATTAGGGATTTCTGAGCAGGGGACAGATAACATCTCAGTTGTATTGTAAAGGGTATGGCATAGATAGTAATACTGGTGTTGAATTGAAGAAGTCAGAAAATGTCTGTAGAACCTAAGGTAGTGGTGGAGATGGGTTAGGTGGACAGCTACTGTACCCTGGTTTATCCTTGAAACCATGTTACATTAAAATTCTGGTGTCCTAGTCTGACCACCATGGTGTGGTCTTTTGGAGGCTACGGCTCTTTGGATGTCAGGTTCAGCTCTGGCAGCAAATGCAGAACTTTAGAACTCCCACTGCAGTGAATGCTTCCATTGTGATTTCAATCCAAAGTGCATGCTGTTGCTACCTGTCTCAAAGTCTCTGATCTACTTGGTCACTTGTTTATGTCTATACTGTTTTTCTGTAATAGTTACTACTCACATTCCACACTCCCCAATTCTCCCCCCTTCCTGATTCACTAAGAAAGGGATGTGGGCATATGCCAAGAGAACAAAAGCTTTTAAAGAAGTTGGGATTTAGCTGGTAGCTGGTGGCTTACACCTGTAATCAAACCTAGTTACTCAGGCAGCTGAGAGCTAAAGATCCTGACTTAAAGCTAGCTTGGGCAGAAGAATCTATGGTATGCTTATCTCTGATTATCCACCAAAAAAAGGTAGGAAATGGAGGAGTGTTTCAAGTGGTAGAGCATTAGTCTTGATCAAAATGAGCTAAAGGACAGTGTCCAGGTCCTGAATTCAAGCTGTAGTACTGGCAAAAGAAAAAAAAAGAAAAGAAAGAGAGAGAGAGAGAAGGAAGAAAGGAAGGGAGGAAGGAAGGAAGGAAGGAAAGAAGGAAGGAAGGAAGGAAAGAAGGGAAAGGAAGGAAGGAAGGAAGGAAGGAAGGGAAAGGAAGGAAGGAAGGAAGGAAGGAAGGAAGGAAGGAAGGAAGGAAGGAAGGAAGGAAGTTGGGATTTGAAGCTCTTACAAAGCTGTGCAATGTAGTCAACAAATATTACATTTAGGTAACTTGAAAGACTTCCTTCCCAGTGTAAAATATCATTCATCTATTTTGTACACATTTTTTTCTGTGTGTGCTGGTGCAGGGGCTTAAACTCAGGGCCTGGGCACTGTCTCTGAGTTTTTTACTGCTCTCCTGTTTGAGCCATAGCTCCACTTCTGGCTTATTTGGTGCTTAATTGGAGATAAGAGTCTTGTGGACTTTGCTGCCCAGGATGGCTTTGAGCTGCAGTCCTCAGATTTCAGCTTCCTGAATAGCTAGGATTATAGGCATGAGCTACCAGCGCCTAGCTATGTTGTGCACAGCTTTTAAAAGGCCATCCCATCCTTTATTTCACAAGATCTTCATAAAATCCTTGTAAAGTAGGGTGCACAGATGGACCTGTCATCGCCTTTTCTATTCTTCTCCCAGTTTATAAAGTGGAAAAGCAAAGATCAGAAAGATGAAATAAACTGTCCCAGACCACGCAGCTGACACATAGCAGAGTCAGTATACATTTCTAAGTTGTTTCATTCATGGTGCGTTGGTGCTGTCCAAATATAAAATCAGCTCTGGGTGATAACAGAAAACAGCTTTTGAAGCCCCAGCTGAAAAAAAAAATCTGGAAATATTTTGCCTAATTTCTGACCTCAAGATTGTATTATTCTTTTGTTCTCAGGAAGAAACGGTATCAGTCAACAAACGGGAGGTTTATTTTTGGTTAGGTGAAGTGAATGTCAATGAATGAATTTATCTGTCTAGAAATTGTCATTGCAATTATCATTAGGACATCATTGAGTTCCTGTTTGGATGTTGTTACATATCAGAAGGACTCTCTGGATCGTATTCTACCTCCAGGAACAAATATTTAAGCCATGCCTCTCTTGACTTTGGTCCTTACCACTGGCTTTTTGTGTGAAGGTCTCTATTCAATTTAAAATGGTTTCTTCATTCCCTTAATGTCTCTCTTGGGAAACAGTGGGGGTAAGCAACTCAGGTTTGCCTTCCTGTTATCCAGTCCTTTGTTATCTTTATTGCCACAGGTTAGCTCAAAAAGAAAGAAAATTAAGAAGGAAAAACAATCTTATTTCTTTTTCCTTAGGAAATAGGAAATCAAATTACACTAAAAAGTTTGAAATGGATCCCAGCTGAAAGATAAGAAGGAAACAAGTCAGAGATGCAGGGGATAGAAAAAAAAAAGTATTTATGGCTTTAAAAGGTACTTGCTTGGGAAGATATATATAAAATATCCAAGTCTAAGTCTCTAGACTTCGAGGAAGACATTTTATAATAGGGAAGCAATAGGAACATTTCTATTGTTTCACTTTTAACTAAAGGTTCTTATGAAGGAAAGTCTATAAATTATCCTCATTAATGAGGTTCTGCTGCATTTAGATCTGACATAATTAGTGTACTTACACTGAATGCATTATCTTTCTACTTCTCATTCTGTATCCAGGCCTAAATTCTGTACTTTAACATTAGTAAGAGACATTTTAACAATGGACTTGAGTAAAAAAGCTACCCATGTACTATGGCATTTTAAATGACACTTCGCCATAAGTAGTATACACCTCTTGGATTTGGGGGTTAGAGTTCCGTAAACAGGCAAAACATCTATTCCTCCCTAGTTCTTCTCCCTCTGGTTAAATGGTTCTACTGTCCAGTCAGCTAGCCATGTCAAAAGCTCAGCCTTGTTTCATTCTCCTTTTCCATTCCTGACATCCCATCCGTGACTCTCTCCTAGTGTTTGCTTCCCCTCCCTCTCTATTCATTTCCCTTCATTATCCTTCTCTTCCCTTCCCCTTCTCTTCCATTCTTCCACTTCCTTTCCCTTTCCTTCTTCCCTTCCTTCCTTCTTTCCTTGTGCCAGAATTGGAGCTTTAACGCAGGCTTTCTTGTTTTTCCTTTGGCTTTTTTCCCTGAAGGCTGGCACTCCACCATTTGAACCGCAGATCCACTGCCAGATTTTTGTTGCTTAATTCAAGATAAGAATCTCATGAACTTCTCTGAGCTGGCTTTCTGCATCACAGTCCTCAGATCTCAGCTAGGAGATCAGTAGCTAGGATTACAGGTGTAATTCAACAGTTCCCCATTCTAGTTTTTCTTTCAGTGCATATTTTAATCTACTTCTCCGCAATTCTGTCAAGACCATAGTGTGAGCCATTATATTGTGTTCTCTTACCTCAGGGAATATAGGATCTTCCTGATCAGTTCTTCTGCCTCTATTTGCAATTCCAAGTTCATCTTCCACAACCTATCTATAACAATTATTCCTAAATATAAGTCAGTGTAATTTACTCTTGTCAAATGAAAGTCAGTCTACCATGCATTGCAACACCTTCTCTAAACCCAGTACTGCTGTTCATCTCCAGCTTTGTCTCATCACTCTCTGACTTGGTTAGTAGGCTTTTGCCACAATTTTTCATTCTCTTTTCTGAAGTTTTATTTCACCTTGGGGCATGTAAACTTGCTCTCCCCCAGCCTCTTATATTCCCTCAAGCCTTTGAATGACCAAATTGCTCTTATTCTCCAGCATTAACTCTGATCTCACATCTCAAAGAAACTTTCCTTAGCTCTCCATCCCAAAGAAAAACACTATCTGCAGTGAACCTCTCTCCATTAAATCACCTTCCCTGATTCCCTGGGTGTAATCACCAGACTTTATAAATCACATGCACATTTGTCTGCTTGCTCACTCTGATATAAGGTCTGTGAAGGAAAAGCATTGTGAACCACTCTTAACTTCTGTTCTCCCAACTCAGCCCTGTGGCCAACATATTATAG